>NC_139541.1:47454944-52654350 GCF_965153285.1 Podarcis tiliguerta | reverse complement strand
AGATCACCCTGGGGGCGGAAGGTAGTATTTCAGACCTCAGGGAACCTCACTTGTCAACGCTGACCTTTGGACACTGCAAAAAGCTGATCTCGCTGCTGCTTTACTCGGCTGTGACGTTCCTAAATAAATAACTAGGAACCACAGCAAAGCACTGCAGCATGGAGCTCTCCTGTTCTTGTGTTCCAGTGCGACAGCTATGCGTTCTTCCAGGATACTCCAATCCATTCCATTTCACACACAAGTCAGTATTCTGCTGCCCCCTGAGCATGCTGGGCTGTTTTTATTTCCTTCTCCATGCCAGGTATTTTTTCTAAAGATTTTTGTACTTTTACACACACACACACACACACACACACACTTATGTTCTCCATCCAGACAAGGAAGAAAATTATCGGAGTTCGGAGACATATTTCAGCCAGGCAGAAACACTCAAAGAGGAGCCAAGCCAAGTAGAGCATGAGACTCTTAATCTCAGAGTTGTGGATTCGAGTCCTGGGCAAAAAGATTTCTGCATTGCAGGAGGGTTGGACTAAATGACCCTTGTGATCCCTTCCAACTCTACAGTATGATTCTATGAAGGCTGATGGGGTTTATTTTAAGAGGCGCATTGAAGGTTGCTTTCTGACAGTCAACACCAGGGGGCAGCCAATGCTTTCCATTGGCAGAGATAGAGATAGAAGACCTGTTCAAAGTAATTTCCACAGGGCTGCTGCCTTACTCTGTTGCAGCAAAAACAATATAGAGCAGCCTTCCCCAGGCTGCTGCCCTCCGGAGATGCTTTGCACTAAAATTCCCATCCGTAGCACTGAATGAGACCGATGGGAGTTGCAACCCTAAACATCTCTGGAGAAAAGCTGACACAAGAGTCTTGTGGCATAAACAGGTGCCTCATTAAATCTGATCATCTTTTAAGTTGTTTTTCTGTGCAGAATAGGAGCTCAGTAAGAGACACTCAGGACTCCTCCAGATGACCTGTTTATTGAGCATTTGTCCAGATTTAATTTCACAAAGCTTGCACAGAAGTTTATACAGTGGTACCTCAGGTTAAGAACTTAATTCGTTCTGCAGGTCCATTCTTAACCTGAAACTGTTCTTAACCTGAAGCACCACTTTAGCTAATGGGGCCTCCTGCTGCTGCTGCACCACTGGAGCACGATTTGTGTTCTCATGCTGAAGCAAAGTTCTTAACCTGAGGTACTATTTCTGGCTTAGCGGAGTCTGTAACCTGAAGCGTCTGTATCCTGAAGCGTCTGTAACCCGAGGTACCACTATACAATATTGGCACTTTTGGTTGAATTTGTTTGCAGAAAGGTTACACCTCTTCCAATCAATCAATAGTCATCCCATGCTTTTTAATGCATTTCCCCATCACTTCCCTAACTGCAAAAACAAACTCGTATTTCCAGTATGCAATTAAATTTCTCTTGCAAAGTACTGATAGTTTGGGGGGTGATGCTCAGAGATCCTTAAGTATAAAACACACAAATTGCACCTCCTCTTTGAAGGCGCCACAAAAGTAGAAACCACCACTTTTCCCTTTAAAATACGGGGGTGCGGGACTAGGCAAAGTGGCGCTATTTTTTGTAACACACCCTAAGCATCAGGCTTCCTTTCTCGGAGAAGGTTGAGTACTCCCTCACCGCTGTTCACTCCCACAGGAACTGGCCGATCTGAAGCATGTCCACGCCAAGCTGAAGAAGCAATGCCAGGAGAAGATGGCCGAGCTGGCCCACGCGAACCGCCGGGTGGAGCAGCATGAGGGCGAGGTGAAGAAGCTGCGCCTGCGAGTCGAGGAGCTCAAGAAGGAGCTGGCCCAAGCGGAGGACGAGGTAACCCTTTGCACCTTCCACCCTTGTGTCCCCTTTCCCTGACCTTGCAGCTTCTTCTACTCTGGGGAACAGGTGCTCACCGTTCCAAGATTGTTTTGGACCTGCTTCTGTGCTTCCACTCAACTCCCCACCCACCTCCTCCTCCTGCTGTTGGCCCTATATGATGACAGCACAGGCTGTTTCATCTGGACAGGCCTGCAGATTTCAACACTAACACAGCAGCATCAGTTCCTCCTTGCTCAAATCTGGGTACCATTCAGGGCATGGCTTTTGAAACTAAATTCCTAGGGAGCCTGGCATATTTAAGATAATGCCTATTACCTCATGAGCCCAGGGAAGTGATTTGCTTAGGGTTACCCTCAAGATTGGTAGAAGTCATCCTTCCCCAGCCTGGCTGTCCCCTCCAGATGTTCTGGATTACAGCTCTCGAAGTGATGCAGTTATGTGCCTTTGTATGCCACATTTTGCATGATCTGCATGCAGAATGGCTTGGCTCAGTGGTGGAGCACATGCTTTGGCATGTGAAAGGTCCCAGGTTCAATCCCTGATGTCTCCAGCTATGGCTGGGGAAGGGTCCTCTGTCTGAGATCTCAGGGTTAGGGCTACCAGCCAGAGCAAAAATATACCAGTATATGCCCAATTGTGAAAAGTCATATGAGAGTCAAAAACAAATTCTTGGCTTTTCCTATTGCCCATTTGTCTGCATGGTTGTTTTATCGCAAGCTGGGCTTGCACAGCTTGGTGACCCACAACTAATCCAAACACAGCCTCGCAGTTTGGTAATCCCTTCTGCTTTTTTGCCGGCTGCCTGGAACTGCAAGGATGACGGGAGGGGAGGATATCAAGGAACTGGTAGGCTGGCAGACGTGGCTGCGGGGTTCTGCATTCTGCCTTGTTGCAAGGTATGGAGATAAGTGAAGATGGATTGGACCTTTCCTGGGACCCCAGTCCTCCCAAAAACAATGTACTTGTGTTAGAGGACACTGTACGTTGAGCCCAAAATTCATGCACGAGCTACCGCTTCTGAAGAGGCAAGCAGTATTTCAAAACCAAACAGCTGATTGCCTCTTTGGGAGTGAGAGCTGTGTTAGAGCAAGATCAAACTGCACACAAGGTGTGTGTAAATTACCACTATGGCTTGTGTGCTGCTGATTCTAGCATCCAACTTAAGCCTTGGCTGCTGGTGTCTGGCTGACAATAAGGCAAAAAGCATGTTGGTGGTGAGGGTTCAACTCCACCTTCCCCGGCTGGGTTGCTGCCCTCAGTTATCTTGTGTTTCTGTCTGCTCTGCAGCTTGACGAGGCCCACAACCAGGCACGGAAATTGCAGAGGTCGCTTGATGAGCAAACAGAGCAAAGTGAGAACCTCCAAGTTCAGCTGGAGCACCTGCAGTCCAGGTAGGGGCAAGCAAAGATCAGGCTAGGGAAGGTGAGAGATGAGCTCAGGGATGGAGGAAAAGGGACTGGAACAATGTGACGGGCATGATAAAGCAAGCGGTGTATCTACAGTACTTGGGGATTGATGTATTTAGAGGCAGAGTATTTGGGGCGGGGGAATGAAATTCCATCCCTGCAAAGTTGTCTTCCACTTTTGCAGGGTGGGCTGTTTATTTTACACATACACATTCGTTGTTTGATGACTGTGACATCAGGTGGTACAACCGGTTGCAAAACCCAAAGTATTCATCTGTGAACGAGTAAAGGTGCTGCGTACGCAGCCAGGTTTTTTTTTGAGGTTTTTTTCTGCAGCAGCTCTTGAAGAGGCATGCCACTTTTAAGTGTTTTAGAAAGGCTTGCCTCTTTAGGAAGCTGCTACAGAAACAATTCAAAATAATTTATTGCTGGACATGCATCACGTCTTCTTCATTTGGGTATGCCCAAGGTAGAGAAATCGAGTGGCGCCTTCCTCCTGTGTGCCTGGAGGCAGGGGTGGCTTTCTTCTGCAGCATCTAGCTTGGCTCACTTACTTGAGTGGTCTTTGGCTATTTGTTCTCCCTGCACTTTTCTCTCTGCTCTCAGATGCGCTTGCTCTCTGTTCGTTGCATGCTGTGGTTCAGATTGCATAATCCAGGGCTGGAAACAGGGTGGTCCACAAAGGCAGAATTAATGGACAACAGAAACACAGACTTCCTGGATTAGCAAACTGCTTTAGGGGGCTGCAAGTACAATCCTAACCTCCGTCAGGCACACCGAGCAGACCCCAATACAACCTCTTGCTCACTGAACCAGTTTAGGATCCAGTGGATCCGTGACTATCTCAGCTCTGCTCTCTCCTTGCCTCTGATGGCTCTACACAGCTTTCTCTAACCAGGTGCCCTCCAGATATTTTGGACTACATCAGCTGGCTGGAGTTGATGGGAGCTGCAGTCCAAAGCATCTGAAGGGCAGTCTGTTGCAGACGGCTGCATTATTATTACTTACATTTGTATCCCACCTTCTTTCTTCCAAAGAGCTCACAGTTCTACGCATTTCAACCTCACAACAACCCTGTGAGGTAGGTTAGGCTGAGAGCACATGACTGGCCCAAGGCAACCCAGTGAATTTCATGGCCGAGTGGGGATTTGAACCCAGATCCTAGTCCGAAACTTTAACAACCACACTAGCATCCTTCGCCTTTTAACTCCCTTCCTGGATTTGTTCCACGCATCCTCCGGTTCCTAATTTTCCTTCCCCACCAGACGCTGAAGTTGAAATCTTTGCCTTTTTTAAAAAAGCATCCTCCTGAACCAACTCCTGGTAGTTTGTGAGCACAAGAGAACATGCAAATCAGCTGTGGGTTAATTTAGACTGCAAACGAGAGTGAGTGCTGGGGCGTTAGCTCTTAAGCGCTGTTCGAAGACTAATTGGACGAACTGTTGTCTCCCTGGAGGCTTTGCAGAAGCGGGAGTCCTTTCCAGGAAAGGAAGGTTGCATCAAAGGGTTGAAAGGGGGTGGGGAGGGGAGCCAGGTGGGAGAATGATCTCATTGATAAATTGGAGGAGAGCATCAAGGGGAACTCTTCAAATTGCAGCCATCCGTTTCTCAGCAGCTTACCTGTCAGCCGCGGGCTGCGGATGAGAGGGTGGGAGGGGGGAAGGAATGTCGTGCCTGATCAACAGAGAACAGTGATGGATGCTACAGAGCCTGGAGGGTGGCTTTCGGTCACCCTCGCCCCATTTCTCTCTGTCATGTTCGCTGGAGGCAGGTTGGGAGGTTAAATGTGGGGGGAACTCAATCCTTTAACCCATGCGGTTAGGGCCTTGTCAAATGCACTGAGTCAGTTCCAACCCCGGGGTCCCTTGCAATCTCCCTGTGGATACTAGGATGTGCCGATTCCCCAGTGCCCTTAAAAACATTCCCCCGGCACCACCGCCCTCAATGACAGCTGCAGCCGCTTCTGCAATCAGCTTGGCCCTGCCAGTGGTTGTGAAACAAAACATACGTGGCAGGGGAAAGCTGCTTGATTTTTAGGTGATTGTATTTCGCCCCACTTAACAGGGGGAACAAGCGTGAGCAGGGCTTGTTTGCAGGTCCCAGCCTGGAATTCTGGGGCTGGCTCCAGAGCCTGGCAGGCTTCAGCATTTTCCTGTGCCCCCAAGACTGGTAAAGGGCTCACAGACTCAGCATTGCTCATCAGTTTTACTTTGCATAGAAGAAATCGTAGACTGGTTGGACACAGAGAAATGGTGGAAAGAACCAGCTGAGGAAACTCCAAGGGAAGAAGGCTCAGAGCCCAGGGGAGGACAAGGATGAGTGGTCAGAGGGAGAGAAGGGAACAGAGTGAATTGGACAAGATGATGCTCAGGGACCCTTTGGCCTGATCCTGCAGGTTTTCTTACAAAGGCCAAAATGAGCTCCTGTCTTCTGAATTGCAGGGAACTCATTCCTTCCAAGCACCCTGGGGGAAAAACAGGACAGCCTGTTTTTTCATGCAAGATCTCGGCAGCCGTTTCAGGTGCCATGATCTCGCAATGTGCTCTTGCACCGAAAAAGTGCTTTTTCCAAGGCTGCGAGAGATCTCCCCCCCCCCCCCAAGTGCTTTGGGGGTTGGAAAGACGAGAGTGAGATCTGGGTCAAGTGACTCACCCGGGAGCACATCCCGGAAGACCCACGGCCCCAGTTTTGTGTTAGAAAAAGTTGGATGGTATGGAATCTATGGGGTTCTCAACAAGTTCTTTTAAAAAATGGGTCAGGTAGAGCAAGGGGAGATACAGCAAATGATCAAAGAGCTGGAGCTCCTTCCCTCAAGAGGTTAGGCAATAAAGGAGACTTGATAGACATTTACAAGAGTGGAATATTGCCAAGGAACTGGAAACACTGGACCAGCAGGAGTCGGAAGGTGAGTGGCAGAGGCCCCTTGCACATGCTGTCCTCTTCCACTAGAGGGAGTGGAGGGCCTTGCGTGGGAATGATGAACAGCAAGAGGGAGACAAAGGGGTCTCAAGGGCGCCACCCACTTCCTCAAGGAGATCTAGAAACATGGAAGGATGAGGGTCAGAGGGCCCATGGCATGCTAAGTGAAGCACCTTTAAGAGATACTTTCATTTTATTGCCTTCTTTTTTAAAAAATAAAATGCATGCATGTTTCTCTAGCAATAAAACACTGGGTTGCCTGCCAGACAAATCGATTCTGCTCGATCCAAAGAGCTTTTGAGGAGGCAGCTGAGCTCTAAAAGAAAGAAAGGAAAGAAAGCGATGATTTTTATCTCCTCCTTTTTATTGGGGAGGTTGGCATTAAATCATACGAGAATAATGGAGCCTTCCCTCCCCCTCCCTCGCCGAGCCCACCACCCTCTTTCCTTAAATAATTCATGCCTTTTTCCAGTAAAAAGCAACTGGAGTCAGAGGCTGCCGCACCTAGAGAATTATCGGAGCGGCGTCCTCCTTGCGAGCTCCTGCGTGGCTTCAGATGGGAAATCCAGCACATAAATTTCCATGGGTGGAATTTAATGCTGAGGTGATCAGGGAGCAGACAGTGCTGAGAATGCCTCACTGGTGAGGCTGAAGGGGAACAGAGGGGCTGAGACGCTGCTCTGCTGTCTGGGAACCGGCTACAGCCTCCGGGAGCTGTGGGCTCCTCCAAAACCAGTCCCAGCAATTGCTCATAGCAGCAAACGTTTTCTGCGTTCCCACCAAAGCAGAGCCTTGGGACCCCTTTGCAGTGTCATGAGTCTGCCTGCCTCTTAGCTCCCAAGCCAGGCTCAAGGCCTTTCTGCTGACATGAAAAGCCCTAAGCAGTTTGAAAGTGGGATACCCAATACAAGGAGTGTCTCCCCAAGTGCAAACCAGACCAAGGTTTAAAATCTGCTGGTTGTTAGTGGGCCTTCTCAGTGGTAGCACCACCACTGGCTCCTTAGGAATGCCCTCTTCTGGGTGGTTTGAGGGGCAGAGGCAGAGTTTTAAATGCATCTTAAAGACCTCTATGTTTCTTTCAAGACTCTTGATTCCTATTTTTAAAACTCTACTGTCATGCAATTTGACCTAGGTTATACAGCAGGCACGGGGGGCCCTCTGGCCTGCGGGCAAATTAGACCTCACCAAGCTTCTAATTTGGCCCACAAGGCTGTTTCCCAGCCCCACAGCCATGGCTACCTGTCACACATCTGATACCATGTGTGGGGCAGGTAAATCCACAGCTGCAAAGGCACAAGCCTATACCCTCGTCTACAACAGCCAGGTTTGGGGATCTCCACAGGCTGCTGCCAGGCAGGATCCTGCACATTCAGTGTCTGGAACAGGAAATTCCACAATGGCAGAGGGTGGCAGGACTGGCTAGAGGGGCACATCTACCCAATCCAACACCAAACCAGCACAAAGAGGTTTTGGATTACAGCCGAAAACAGAGGGAAGGCAACTTGCCCACAGCTACCCAGTGAGTTTGTGGCAGAGGCAGGATTCTGACAAGGGGCTCCGTGATTTATAACGCACCACACTACACCAGAAAACCAAGCCTTTCGTGAACCTCCCCAGATTCACTGTATATACACAGGTGCTGCACCTAATGTGTCCTCAATACGCACTTGTTAACACCAGTCTTTCCTCCACCACTGTCCCATCTGTCTAAAAAGGACATCTCGGTAATTGCTTCTCTCTTTGGTTTACAACCTACCACACCACCAGTATTAAACAGCCATGATTTGTAGCAGAAGGGGGTTTTTTGGAGAGGAAAGGGGGGGCGCGCAGGATTAGCAACAGTTCTAACAGAGAGGTTTTCTTTCCCTATTGTGTTGTAAAATGGGAAGGGTCACAGTTCTCTTCTACGCAGACACAAGAATAGGAACTGTACAAATATAAACAATTCTCACATAAAGCCCTAATTACGTGAGACAACTAATTGCTGGTGGTGTTTATATTATTAGTGTATTATTGGACTACTGAATACGGGGGTGTTAGATGTCTAAGTTCAGCCCGCAGGCCCCCGTGTCTGCCTTCCCACTCCTTGATAAAAGCTTCCAGACAATAATGTGCTGTTGGTTAAGCACCCTGAATCTGAAAAGGGTTTCGAGTGAACTTTGCTTGCTTTAATCAAAAGTCTATTAAGTGCTGCTTGGAGCCACTGAGGGACGGTCTGTCCAGATCTGCCTTTATCAGCATGTAACACCCACTTAGTTGGATGAAGTTTAAACATGAAGCAGTAGCTGGGGGTGGGGGAATAGATTTATTTATATCTCATAGACCTTAATGGGAAAGGTTAGTTTCTTGCTGAATATCTAAGCTAAAACAAAAGGAGGGGTTGGAAATCGATGAATTATTCAGTCTCCTCCACAGCCTTCCCCAGCCTCTGAATGCCTCTGACCACAGTTTGCTGGGAATCGCAGGAGGAGAGAGTTGCTCTCGCGCTTGGGTCCTACTTGCAAGTGTCCCATTGGGGCACCTGGTTGGCCACTGTGCAAACAGGATTCTGGGCTAGGTGGGCCTGATCCAGCAGGCTCGACTTGTGTTCTTAACCTGCTGCCCTCCAGATATTGTGGACTGCAGCTTCCATCTGCCGGCATGGGAGCTGATCTGCACATGCAGGAAAAAGAAGTCAAACGTGCGCTACCACTTCAGACTGCAGGGGGTGAGGGGGCAGGGCTCACATATTTCTATACTATGTACAGTGTTCTTGTATATTAAAAAAATGCCCTGCAAATCAAAAATGAGCACAACAGGAATGGTTCTATCCTGGCCTTTTGCCAGCTATACTGTTTTGCTACTTGCAGAGGATTTTTAACGGGGGAGCGTTAAAAATGTGATTCCCCTACTTGTAGTTCAAAGCGATGCAATCTGTTGTCCTATATTTCAAATGTTCTGCCACTTCATTCATTGTATAGGGCAGACCAAGGTTTATTCCCTGGGAGCTTAAAAAAAAGGTACTTGTTGGACCAGTTACAGTTCAAACCTCCTCGAATCAAACTGTTGAGTTACACAGAATTCCTCTTTGGGAATGTACATTAAATTCAGAACAAAGATGATGTTACATGCCTAGGCAGGGGTCATCCTGCACTTGTGTATATACTGTGGAACAGAGAAGCATGCACAGAGGGCTCCCCCTGGGAGCGCATACCATGAACATGGTTGCAGCATAGCACCAGGGGTGCATGGCCCAATAGCCCATATAGGGCTATCTGCAAACATTCCTGTTTACCCCGGCATTTGATAGCTGAAATATGCTGTCGCTCTTCTGTTTTATTGACTGTATCACATTGAAGGCCACTGGGTGATGGGAATGAAGGACACAAATGCAACACGGCCACCAATAATAATAATAATAATCATTGTTTAATAATAATAGCCAAAAATCTCATTTCTCCTGGGACAGGCTTCGCCGTCAACAGAACATCCCCCTTTTTGGGAAGATTCGCGGTTCACGCTTTGGCCCTGACAACCCTGGCGATGGCAACAGTGACCTGGATGAAGACGAAGACCTGCAGATCCAAGTTCCTTAGCAGCTGCCACTGGAGAGACACTCCAGGCTGTGACAGAGACACCAGATGCAGGCAGATCTGGGCATGGCCTGTGGGCTTAGCACAAGTGACTGGAGCGGCAGAACAGTCTTTGGCCTCTTCTTTTGCCAACCCCAGGGAGAACAAATGCAAAGCTGTGAGGAAGACTTTGGGAAAGGGGAAGCCAGGCCTCCATGTTCTGGTCTCCACAGCAAGAAGGTTTGGTGACTAGGATGGGGGCTAAATAGAGGCCCTGCGGAGATTTCATGGAGGGAGTTGCTAAACTTTATGGAAGGCTCCCTTTCTCTACAGCTCCAGTCCATAAAACGTCGCTGATACTTTAAAAAAAGCAAGAATCATCTAGACCTGAGGGATAGCTCAGTAAGTAGAGCATGAGACTCTTAATCTCAGGGCTGTGGGTTCAAGCCCCACATTGGGCAAAAGAATCCTTCATTGCAGAGGATTGGACTAGATTTTTGTTCAAACCCTTCCATTGCTCTGGCCTTAATTCCTGTCCAGCTAATGCCTCTCCACAGCTGACCGACACAGTTTCCGCAAACACAGCACTCCTCTGGAAGTTAACCACAATACCTCTGACCTCAACCCAGATAGATGGAGATAATGAGTGATACAGAGCGGGGAATCAACACATTGGAAGGGGGAATCTCGTTGTTGAAATCTCTGAGGTTCATCCGCCAAAGTGGTTCTTCCATGTCTCAGGAGTTGAACTGATGATTGAATAAAAGATCTAGTGGGAATGTGATGGAAGAGACCGATGGTATAGGGAGAGATACCCCTGAAGATGCATCTCATCCTCTCAGACTGCCCAGTGTGTGTGTGTGTTTATGTATTTGTATATGATTTGTATTATAAAACTTGAGATAGCCATGGAATCCCAGCCAGCACTGCAATTATTGGTCTCGCTCCCATGCCTTCCTGGTGTCACAAAAAGAAACAGCAAGAAGCTGAAAGATCCCCAGTCCAAATTTACAACAACCTCTACCACAAACCTGCAGGCTTCCAATTCTCTTATTCTATGCAACAACTACAATATGGAGATGATCACACTCACATGGCTTTTGGGGTTGCAAGGATTGCAAGATAATACAGTGGTACCTCGGGTTAAGAACTTAATTCGTTCCGGAGGTCCATTCTTAACCTGAAACTGTTCTTAACCTGAGGTACCACTTTAGCTAATGGGGCCTCCCGCTGCTATCGCGCCGCTACCGCATGATTTCTGTTCTCATCCTGAAGCAAAGTTCTTAACCCAAGGTACTATTTCTGGGTTAGCAGAGTCTGTAACCTGAAGTGTCTGTAACCTGAGGTAGCACTGTATATGTGAAGTGCTTTTTAGGACTTGAAAGCTCTATATGGAGGCTAATTAATATTAGTATTGCAGTAACAGCCCCCTCACCCTATTTCTGAGTAGTTCCTGCCTAATGCCTTCTGCCAGTTCATGTGCATTCTGCTACTAGGTATGTGGAGTTAAACGATGCAACTTGCTCCCACAGGAGATGCAGTGATGGACACCAACTTGGTTGGCTTTAAAAGAGGATTAGACAGATTGGTGGAGGAGATGGCTATCAATGGCTATTAGCCACCATGGCTACTATGGTTGGATCCACCATGCCTCCACGGTTGGATGCAGCAATACTTCTGAATGCCAGTTACTGGGAACCACAGGAGGGGAGAGGGCTCATGTGCTCAGGTCCCTGCTTTCGAGTTTACCACTCAGGCATCTGGTTGGCCACTGTGAGAACAAGACTAGATGACCCGATAAAGCAGGCACTTCTTGTGTTTTTATGAGTTAAAATCGTGAGAAGGTTGCTTATAAAAGGTAGCACAACCCAACTGAAGACCATCCATCAGTCATGTGTGATGGTCAGGGAGATGCTTGACAACCCACCCATTTGTGTATTAGAACCAGGAGTACATGGAGCCCCTGGTGGGTGGCCACACATGGGCTGATGGGATGCGCTCAGCCTGGTAACTCAGGTTCTGCAGGCCCCTTGCCGTAGTATTGTGGACTGCAATAATGGGGGAGCCTGCCCACCCCCCACCTGCTGAAATTTTACCTTCTCTGCAATTCTGAAAGGGGTGGGGACCATCTCAGCTTCTAGGCCTGGAGACCTGCTGGATAGTAATGCCTTCATGGAATTTGACATCTGGTGTCAAATTTCCCATGTAACTCCATCTGTTCCCCCACCCACCCTTTAAACAAACTCTTGGGGCTGCGTTTGGCAAACTCAGGGCAGAAAAGGACTGAGGGGGACTTGTGGGACTGGGCTTTTCCTGTATGGGTCCCATTTCTTGGCTCCCTCCTTCCCAGCCTGTAAATCTCTGGACCCTCCCTGTGTTCCCTCATCCCATGCTCAAGAATTCCAAATACTTTGTGGTTGCAATGCTGACTCTTGGAATCCAACGATCAAGTGCATGGAACTGCCCGTGGTTTGCATTAGGAATTCAGGCTGGTGGATTTGGGTTTCTAAATAGGACATCCTTAATGCAGAATTTGGATTTGTTTGCTGCAGAGTGAGAGTGGCCCTTCATTTAACTGAGCTGATCCCGATGTGATGAGAGGGGGCCGGGTGAGGCTCAGGGGGCCACAGCTGCCTCTGACAGGTATCATTTACAAACAGCACGGCAACCGTTCAGTCAACCTTTTGTAATAATAAAACAGAGTTTATACTAAATGCCTGCACGAGGTGTAGTTCAGTGGGAGAGTTGGATATTGGAGAATAAAAGGGTGTGTGTGTGTGCATGTGTTGCCATCTCTCAAAGCGGGGTTCCCAGCAACTAGACCCCAGGACTTCCATGGAGCCTCAGGACTATGTTTTTTTCACAAGGAGGCTGGACTGTGTCCCTCAATGGCGTCATTTGGCTGCTGTAGGCTGCCAAACAAGCCTCTCTGCCTGACTCAATGCTGTCAGCCGACCTTGAGGACCAATTACGAGGCACCACCAGACCTCATAAAACCCCAGCCTCGGAGTTTGCTCTGCAACTCTGAGCAATTTGCCCTAATGGAAGGGACCACTTCAGGTCATTGGCACATGCAATCCTAGCCCTTTCTCATCTTGACACATTAGGAAGAACTTTCTGACAATAAGAGCTGTTTGACAGTGGAGATGGGAGATGGTGGACTCTCCTTCACTGGAGGTTTTTAAGCAGAGCTTGTATGGCCATTTGTCAGGGATGTTTCGGCTGTGATTCCTGCATTGCAGGGGGTTGGTCCAGATGACCTGGGGTCCCTTCCAGCGCTACAATTCTATGATCCCTCTCTAGGTGTGGTATTTAGTTAAGCATCTGGGGCAGTAGAAGCTGTAGAATGGAGAAGATGAGCAGTTCACCCCATTTTGCTTCATCTGGCAAGTATCTTCCCAGTTGAACATCATCTCCTGCACCCCTTGGACAGAGGGGTCTCTGGTGAAGAAAGAGCATAGCATTTGGGTGCCCTCTGCCGTCATCTAGCAGTGCCCTTCTGAGATCTGCTTTTTTTTTGGATGGGGGAACAGGGGTCTCCATTTGACAGCCTTTCGATCAATGTTCTGACAAAATCAAATCCCCTCTTTCTCCCCCCCCCCCCCACTTCTGTGTGTGCACAAAGGATCTTTTCCATGAGTTGCTCCATGAATAAAACATCATTGCTTGCAATTACCAGGCTCACCGAAGCTCGTTTGGCTTTACGGCTAATATGGTTCTTGGAGATGAGCCTAAAACAATGGTTAAAAATTAAGCAATAATGGCCCGTGATAACAGTTTTATAGCAAATGTGAGGTTTATATTTCCATCATTGCCGAGTGATGTAATTGGCGTGAGCTCACTTCCTCCACACACAGAGACACACAGTCGCTCAGAGGCTCCCACCAATCATGCAGGAAACCTAACAGGGTGGAAAAATAACAGAGTCTTGCGGCACCTTAAAAGACGAACAAATTTATTACGGCAGAAGCTTTCAAAGGCTAGTCCTCCATGGGAGTTTGCTCCGTCCCAACATAGTGCCTTGCCAAGAAGGGGCACTTTAAGGGAGTGGAACAGGGGATGCTGACATCTACACTGGCCCCTGCATCTCCTGTCCAAAATCCTGATTTAATGGTGATCAGGCCCTTGTAAAAGCACAGATGGGCCCTGAGGGAAATATTTACTTTCCCCTTAAGAGGATCCAAGGTTTGATTCACATAGTATAGTGGCAGGGCGGGAGTTGATTCTGTCTGATCAGATCCTGCATTGCAGGGGGGTGGACTAGATGAACCTTGGGATCCAAAAAATACTGCTGCTTTCCCCAGCGCTTCCAATATTGGACAGCTTTAGCATGCTCAGGAATCAAGTTTTGTGCCTCTTTAGTAGGAAGTGTGTGTGTGTGTGTGTGTTGTACATTCTGTGATTTCCATTTTTTACACTGCTGGAAAGGAACCATTGCTTAATTTTATTTTTTGCATTTATAGCTCACCTTTTTCCTCTAAGGAGCTCAAGGTGGTGTGTGTGTTTCTTCCCCTCCTCATTCTGTTACAACAATCCTGTGAGGTAGGTTAGGTTGAGAGGCAATAACTGGTCCAAGGTCACCCAGTGGGCTTCTTGGCTGAGTAGGGGGATTTGAACCTTCAGCTTCCAGGTCCTAATCCATCACTCTATCCACTACACCACACTGGTTCTCATTTAGAAGACAGGAAGCTATACAAAGTCAAACCATTGGTCCATCTAGCCCAATACTGTCTACACTGACTGGCAGCAGCTCTCCAGGGTTTCAGGTAGGGGTCTCTTCCCGCCCTCCCAGGAGACTCCAGTATTGAACCTGGGACCTTCTGCATGAAAAGCACATGCTCTGCCAGTGAGTTACAGCTTGTGGGAGCTCCTGTTCCTGCCATGTTTGAACTGCCATATATAAAATCTTTGCCCACCTGCTTCTGATCACCCCCACCTGTAAAAGCTGATAATGTAGAAGCACACCTGTGGCAGGCAGGTGGGCAGATCAGGCTGCCATTGCAGATGCATCTGAGAACAAATGCAGTCACACAAATCGGGTGGGCCACAGTGCAGCGGTGACAGCCCCAAGTAAGCTTTAAATAGGGGGTGATGAGGCCTAGGGACAAATATGCCCCCCGACTCTATCCAGACACATCAGGGATAAATACTCATTAAATCCCACAATCAAGCAACATGGCTCCCCTAAAATAAAGAGACCTGTTTGCAGACTCAAGATGGCGGCGGGACTCAGAGCTTAATGCTAAAATAAATAGGCTGTTAAGTTCCTTTCTGTTTGAAGGCTTTGGGAGGAAGAGAGAGAGATAAATACAGTGGTACCTCGGGTTACATATGCTTCAGGTTACATACGCTTCAGGTTACAGACTCCGCTAACCCAGAAATAGTACCTCGGGTTAAGAACTTTGCTTCAGGATGAGAACAGAAATTGTGCTCTGGCGGCGCAGCGGCAGCAGTGGGAGGCCCCATTAGCTAAAGTGGTGCTTCAGGTTAAGAACAGTTTCAGGTTAAGAACAGACCTCCAGAACGAATTAAGTACTTAACCTGAGGTACCACTGTAAGTATTTCCTCACATTTTCTCTAAGCTAAGATGTCCCAAAAGCTGAAACCTTTACTCATCAGGTAGTCACTTCATCCCCCTCATCATTTCGGTCGCCCTTTTCTGAACCCTTAAGTGTTGAGTGTTTGGAGATGAGGTAAAAAGCCTTGCTCCTTCCAGTGGTGGCTGATGCCCATCAGGCCTGATAGGGCAGAAGGCAAGGAGACCAACAGTAGGTGGCGCCACAGCCAATGACAGGCAGGCAAGAACAGGTACAATCAGCTAATTCTAGATGTGTTGCCTGCCTCCTCCCTCCAAGTCCTACAAGAGCAATATTGAGACTAAGGAGGAGGAAACTGACAGACAGAGTTGCTTCCTGAACCAGTTGTATGTAAAAACACAGCCAGGTGGGTGCTGGCCGAGGGCACGCTGAGGTTGGCAGGGCAGTGATCCATACGCCCTCTGAGACCAGCCTCCACTGGTTCCTTCCTGCCGAAAGGATAGTCAAGATGAAAGCAGGAGGTTTTATGGGTCCGCAGAGGGAGAGCAAAGCAATGCTTCCTTGGCAGGCTCATTTCAAACCCATTTTGCCTGGAAGGAGGAGGTCTCCTCATGTTTACGCCATGCAAAAGTGACAGAGAGGAAGAGAGAGCCACAGAGCCCTTCTCGAACCAAGGGCCGAGAGGAAGCAGGGAACGCAACAGTATTAAAAATTGATATTTCAATGAGATAATTCTGCTTGCTCTGGCTTTTAATTGATTGCCTAAAAGGAAGCGCCCTTGCTTGTTGTTCTTTTTTATAATACAAAAAAATTGTGGCAAACATTAATAAATTTTATAGCCAAGTAAATCAAGCCCGGAGTGGATGAGGTGTCCCCACAAATCATAAGCACCAGCTCAGACAGCTGCACAGAGCAAGGCTGGGAGGACAGTTTTCATGAGGTAAGCTGGTCTTGGGAAGGCTGGGGCTCAGATTCCTTGTCCGTTTGCTGTGGAAGCGATTCCACAGATGAGGAAGGGCCATAGCTCAGCAGCGGAGGAGGTCTTCTTCACAGAGGAGATCCGAGGTCTAATCACCAGTGAAGCAATGAGCTTAGCAGCCATTTTGACCTCCATTGCAGGAGTAGCAGAGAGTTCAGTAAAGTTTGCGCCTCAGGCTCATGTTCTGGCTTCAGGCACCAGGCCCACTGGCAGACCAACTCTGTGTTACAAAGATGTCTGCAACCATGACATGAACGCTGGCAACATCCATCCTGCCACATGGGAATCCCTTGCAGATGACGACAGCACCTGGAGACAGTCAGGTGGTGTAGCTACAGCAGTGACCAGAGGAGAAAGGAGCGCTGGGAGGAGCGCAGAAAGAAGAAACACCCTGGTGCATCTGCAACAGCATAACCGGACGTCTTTACCTGCCCCACCTATAATAAAACATGTCTTTCCCATATCGGTCTCTACGGCAACAGCTGTACAGGCGCTCTAACAGTTTGACTTCACCCCCAAAGGCGCACTTCTCCATTGTCTCCCGAAACAGATGCCAACCATTTGTGCCTTGCAGTATTTTGCAAAAATTACAGGTATGGTTTCTTATGACTCTATGCCTGTGTGCGTGCGTGCGTGTGTGTGCGCGCATGCACACACACACACAGTATAAAAAATACAGGCAATGCCCATAAACATGACTACACCTCCAGGTTTCCATGGGCACGGCTATGTTTGTTTGCACATGGTAGCCAGTGTAAACATGGCAACTGAGAGTGAGGTCTCAGCAGACACCTGTGGCAACAGCAGATAGATATGCAGTATGTGTGCCCCCCACTGTCAACAAGTTAGTGGGTGGGGCTAGCCTGATGGTCACTTTAAATCAGGTGTGGACAACCCTTGGCCCTCCAGATGTTGCTGAACTACAGTTGCCACCATTCCTATCCACTGGCCATACTTTCTGGGGCTGATTTATTGGGATGCTTTACATCGTAGGTGCAAAAGGGAGGCAGCTGAAATTTAAGTAGAGTTTTCTGCTGCGCATGTGACCATGCTTTCAAACAAGGTCCATGGGGCCAATTGGGCCCAGTGGGCCTCCCCATTGGGCTGGCGAGGCTGCCTTGGTCAAGCCACAGCCATCCACCCTACACCTAACGTTGCATATGATGCCAGGCATGGGGCAGATAAAGGAGGGCGGGGGGAGGAGGGCTTTTCTATCTGAAAATAGAGATGGTAGAATCTACCATCAGTAATTGGGGGGGGGGGTTGTAACTGGACAACTGCATTTGCTGATGGCTTTTTAGTGCTCTTGTCACTCTGTGTATATTACTGTTTTCCAATATGATGCTTGACTCAATTGTCTCCCTTTAAGAGCAATATCTAATGTCAGTCACACTCAGTCTCAATGAGCAACAGTAACTTAAGCCCATTGACTACAGTGGACCTAGTGCCTTATGACTTAGCTGGAGACCACCCTGAGCCTTTCAACATTTCAATGCCAAGTGGGGTTTCCTTCTCTCCTCCTCCATTTTCCTGAATATCACATACAGGATGGTGTGAGAGGCCTCAGTTTCCGAGAACATACAGAGGGGATGCCACACCTACGAACTATGTCCAAAGGCTACCGTTTGATAGCGGCCTTTCCCCATTCCTCGGGCGCATAATTCTGGGTGGGGAATCTATTCTCTGTGCTGTGCTGAAAAATTATCTTACAGTGGTTTTTGTCTTTTGGCCATTTGCCAACAGATAATAAGAAAATAAATGGCGATCTAAAGTTATTAACAAAGAGGAAACATTTTAGTGAAATTCTGATGGGTTTTTGTTGGCACTCACCTTGCTTTTGTGCTGCCAAAGAGGGGTGTTTGTGAACATTCCTTTCTTTCATTCTGAAATTCATCCCACCAGAGCTGTGAGCTCTGTAGCCTTCCTGGCTGTCTACACTTCAGTTAAAGCCCAGGGTAAGATGAAAGCCAGTCTGGTGTAGCGGTTAGAGTGTTAGACTGGGACCTGGGGGACGAGGGTTTGAATCCCCACTCGGCCATGAAGCTCACTGGGTGACTTTGGGGAGCCAGCCACTGACTCTCAAGCTAACCTACCTCCCAGGTAGCCACTAGGCTATGCCCCTCCCCCAGGAGTGTATCTCAACAGTTAAACTGCCTTAAAAAAAAAAGACATTAAGTATAACAGCCACCCTACTTGCAAGTTTACGCTGGGGCAAAGCAGTCCATTCCAGAGCTGCCAATGGGCTGCTCCCAACTCTAGATGCTGGACAGCATGCGAGGGGTTAAGGGGAGAAATGCTTAGCCCAGTCTGCCTGTCACTCATTCTGGCCAGGCCTGTTTCTTTTCTCCCTGCACCCCCATCTGTCTGCATTAAAGTGACAGGCTCTTTCAAGCCTGGGAGTCTGACACACCCCCTCCCCAATGAGCTGGGGGAAGTAGTCAACCCTCCAATGGAGCCTGGCTTCATGTTTCTGTTGAAGGCCTTGCCCTTGATCCTATGCCCCGTTTTGCTCTGCTTCCTCCGCAGCAGCATTCCCTAACATGGTGACCCCCCCCCCCAGAGGTTTTGGCCTACATAGCCAGCATGGTGTTGTGTAGAACCCATGTGGTGTAGTGGTTAGAGGGTCTGACTAAAACCTGGGAGAGGAGGGTTCAAATCCCTGCTGAGGCATGGAGCTCTCTGGGTGGCACTTGGGCCAGTCACAGTCTCTCAACCTAAGCTGCCTCACAGGGCAGTGGTGAGGATAAATTGGGTAGAACCAAGCACGCCACCTAGAGTTCCTTGGAGGAAAGGAGAAACAAACACAGTGGTGCCTCACAAGACGAAATTAATTCGCTCTGCAAGTTTTTTCGTTCTACGAGTTTTTTCGTCTTGCAAAGCACCACTGTGTATTGACGGTTTCCCATAGGAATGCATTGGCGGTTTTAGAAAAAAGGTGCAAGACGTTTCGTCTTGCAAAGCAAGCCCATAGGGAAATCCGTCTTGCGAAGCAACTCAGAAAACGAAAAACTCTTTCGTCTTGCGAGTTTTTCATCTTCCGAGGCATTCGTCTTGCGAGGTACCACTGTAAATGAATACAACTCCCATCAGGCCCAGCCAGCATGACAATGTAATAAAGATTATTTCATGTTTAAAGGGAAGACATAGAAAGATCCTGAAAGCAAATGAATGCTACATGTTGTAAAGGTAAACAAAAAAAAAGGTAAAGGACCCCTGGACGGTTAAGTCCACTCCAAGGCGACTTTGGGGTTGCGGCACTCATCTCCCTTTTCAGGCCCAGGAAGCTGCCGTTTGTCCACAGACAGCTTTCTGGGTCATGTGGCCAGCATGACTAAACCACATCTACCTTCCTGTCACAGCGGTACCGATTCTTAACACGTTCAAGCGGTACTTGCACTGGCGTGCTTTCGAACTGCTAGGTTTACAGGAGCTGGGACAGAGCAACGGAAGCTTACCCCATCGGGGGGATTTGAACCGCCTACCTTCTGACAGTCAAGCCCAAGGGGGTCAGTGGTTTAGACCAGTTGTACAGCCAGCCCATAAGCCAATTGGAAAAATCCTCAATAAACAGGTCTTTCGGAGAAGCCCAGAGTAAACAGTTGCATGATTTCCAAAATGGTGGATTTGCCTCACGCTGCCTAAGGGTATGGTTGCTGGCCAGGACACAGAACTTCTTCTTCATGAACACCACCAAAAATCCCTTGTGAAAGCCTTCAAGACAAGGCTGTGTGTCAGGTCCTCATTCCTCAGCTTCCTATTGAAAAGGTTTTCCAGGATGTCACAAGCTGTTGGTGCTTTTCCTTTTGGTTCCTTACAGGATGTTGCCAGAAATAAATGTTTCAGGAAGCATCTCCATGCTTAGTAGGGAGCCTGGGGAAGGGGAGGGGTCACCACAAAAACAAAAACAAAACAGGCTTCCCAAGTTTCTGTCCCTGAGAGAGCTCTTCTGCTGTTAAGGCCTGCATAGAAGACAAGAGTTTTACAAAATTAAGGCTTCCTTATCAGTGGCCACAGAAGATAGCACAAGAAACTGGCGATATTATAAAATTAAACTTATTTTTAATTTTTTAGTGCTTAAGACATAGTGGGTTTGCAATGTGCAGCATCAAGATACCAGCAAATGATAATCTTGGCAGATCCTCCCCTTCTTATATATTTGCAGCCATCCACTTTTCCATGTTCCAGAAACGACGTAATTAAAGCTGTACAAGAAACCACAGGATGCTGTGATATCAAAGAGAAAGCAGAATAAAGAGTAACAATTAAAAAGAGGGATTGAAGGAGAGAACGCCTGGTCGGCGTAAAATGGTAGAGGAGTCAAATTTCAGTCAGCCGTCCCAAAACCATTCCAGAAACAATTCCATATACTACAACAGTGGTCAACCAGACTCCATTTTCAAAATGGATTCTCTACTGTTTGGCTACTAAACAACAAACAAACAAACAAAACCCAAAACCTCTATTAAAGGTACAGGAGTAGCCTCAGGCCCTGGGTCTGACAGCCCCAATTAAAGGGGGTGGGGAAAGCAAGTTCTTGGCAACTTGTGATTTCACCAGCATGGCGTAGTGGTTGAGAACACATATTCCTTCGTGGGCAAACTTCTGGAAGCCGCATGTCAGTGGTAGGTGGGGCTTGAGGCAAAAGTGGGTGGGGCGATATTTATTTATTGCACTGCACACATTATTCCATATGACTTTTATCTGTGTACAGTTGGGTACACATTGGACATGCAAAAGCCAAAATGTTATACACACTCATTCAGCATGATTTTATCATCCATCAAGATGCATTATCACAGTTCAAGGACACAGCCCAGCTATGCAAAAGCACTTCGAAAGGACACCAAGCAGGACCAGTTACTGGGTGTCTAGTCTGGGAACAGGGGTAGCGCTGTGGTCTAAACCACAGAGCCTAGGGCTTGCCAATCAGAAGGTCAGCGGTTCGAATCCCCACAATGGGGTGAGCTCCTGTTGCTCGGTCCCTGCTCCTGCCAACCTAGCAGTTCAAAAGCACATCGAAGTGCAAGTAGCTAAATAGGTACTGCTCCGGCAGGAAGGTAAATGGCATTTCTGTGCGCTGCTCTGGTTTGCCAGAAGCGGCTGTCATGCTGGCCACATGACCCGGAAGCTGTATGCCGGCTCCCTCGGCCAGTAAAGTGAGATGAGCAACCCCAGAGTCGTCCGTGACTGGACTTAATGGTCAGGGGTCCCTTTACCCTTTACCTTTAGTCTGGAATAGTCCCAAGGACTGGATAGAAAAGCCTGGATAGCTTCGTTTGGCCTCTGGAACAGAAGGTCCTCTATACTTGTGTTAGAAAACTGATCCAAAACTGGTCATGGACATGAAGCTCAGTGGGTGACCTCAGGTCACTTACTATCTCTCCGTCTAACCTACCCCGCAGGGTTGTTGTGAGGATAAAATGGGTGGAGACAAAACTATGTATGCTGCCCTTAGCTTATTTATATTTAATAAACGAAGTGGCTGGTTTAGGAGAGGTTTTGACTAGAGAGAGCAGAGTGTCTTGACAGACTGTGGGAAGTCGGGGCCACAGCCTGCTAGATTTTGATGTGTCTCAGGTGGTAAACCCTGGTGAATCAAGGTGTGTGGGGAGGGGATTAACAAAGTCAGAACTCCACAGCTCAAATACCCGATTAAGCAAAATATCTTAAAGCAGATAAAATATCCAGGTATTTAACCAACCCTGGACCAAGCTGGAGGTCTACAGGGGCTGGTGCTGACACAGCATCTTCTTCCACCTTCTTTTCAAGATAAGTTTTCTAGTAGATAGAGGGAGGCCAAGCAGGTATGTCCTTACTGATAAGCAGGTAGGGTTGTGATGTGTCCTCCTTTTCCGGGACACATCCTCTTTTTCAGGGGTAACGTTTGAGACAAATTGCATTTATTTGCTTTGAATAGCCACCATAGTGTCCTCTTTTTTGCTCTTCAAAATATGGTATGTTGCCTTGTGGGTGCTCGTATTGTCCTTATTTTTTATTGTGAAATCGTTTTCAGATGCTTCAAAGGAAGGGGTTCATAAACAAATGTATGCATGAAGCAAAACAGTGCTGATTCCCAAATGCATGTGCTTACATGGTGGTAGAAGCAAATTCAACGCCAACTCTCCCAACCGTGATGATTTCACTGAGTTTAAAATGTGAAGCTGCACATGATCAGAGCTTATCCCTCCCATATCTTGATTGCCAAACCGATTTTTTAAATTATTATTCTTTTGCCCTAACATACCAGGAAGGCGAGAGCGGTTGTAGCACACGGCACAACAGTTGGAAGGTGGGTGGGGAGACGAAGCAGAGAAACGTTTAGCGGGCGCTTTGCCACTGAAGTCCTCCCCGTGGTTAATAAGGCCAAGAGATTCAGGGCCTAAAAAGACCGGACCCTGGACCAATTTCTGCAAGCTGCGCAGCCCGTGCAGCGTTGCAAAGCCTCGTGGGACGGTGCAAGAGGCCCTTCCCGCGATGCCCCTGCCAACCCCCTCCCTGATGCCCCCGGACTGCTCCCTGTTCAGAGAATCCTGCCCGAGCTCGGCTGGACACCCCCTTCCCCGCTGTGGGTGCCCAGGGCAAGCGCCCCCCTTCCTCCTTTCCTCTCCTTTGGCGCAGGCTTTGGAGAGCACAGGAGGCGCGGCGAGGCCAGGCGAGGGGCCCTCCCTTCTCCTCCGGGGCTGAGTCTCGACGTGTCTGGGACAGATTAGAGGCGAGCTGCGGAGCCGGGCGAGGCGGCGGCGGCGGCTGCAGGCGGCGGAGCCCCAGAAGCAGCAGCGAGCGCACGAGCTGGCGCCGGGCTCGGCCGCTGCCCGCGCCCCTGAGCCAGGCCGGGCTTGCCACGCAGCGCGGGAGGAGGAAAGGCGCCCCGACTGCGCGCTCCGACGCCAGGGCGCACCACTGCGGGGACGCACTCCCGGAGCAGGGGCGCAGGTAAGCGCGGAGCTGCGGCTGGCCAGCCTTTTTCCCCGCAAGGAAAGGTGAGGAGGGGGCCCGGGGTCTCCTCCCCGTCGCCGTCTTGCCCCCTCTCCAAAGGATGCTCCTCGGAGTCTTCACGGAAAGGTGGGGTGCTGTTTTCTCGGGAGGTGCATCCCGCCCTCGCAGCCCGGATCCGGGACCTTCTAGCTCAGCTGCAAGCGATCGGAGGGATCGGTGATCCCCGAAGGGCTGGCAGGAGAGCCCCTCTTCCTGGAAACCGCGCGCATGGATGCGCGTAATTCTCAGAAATCCTCCGTGCCGTTGCGCTCTGTGTGTGTTTTGACATGACTATAAAAAACTGGTCACCCCCAGCCGCAAAACATAACATGCACCCCACCTCTCCATGCCTTGTTTTTCTATCTTCTGTAACCCTTGATTCCTCCAAGGAGATCGGAGCGACAGTCTAGCTTCAGAACAGCCCTGTGAGGTGGGCCAGGCAGTGCCATGAATACCCGGCATGGTTCCCGCCCCCCGCGTAGACAATGTCACTTTCCGAGTCCTATCATTTGTGAAATGGGTATCCTGGCAACTTTAGTAGCATTGTTTGTTTCTTATTTCGTTTATTTAAAGCATTTCTAAACTGCTTGATATTTTTTTGAAACCTTGTAAGTGGTGTACAGAATGCAACATAAAAACAATATAGAGTTCTTTTTAAAAAACCAACGCAGTATGATAAAAAAACAGCTGGGGGAAATAAGAATTCAGGATTAGTTTATGGGTTTGGAGAAGGCTGGGCAAAAAATTATTTTTACAAGCTGTCTGAAGCCATTTGAGGTGTAGAGTTTTGACACTTGAAATATGTATTGTTAGGACCCACTTTATTTTTGTGATTGTTGTTTTAAACTGTTTTTGGAATTGTGTTGTAACCTGCCCTGGGACCTTAGGGTGAAGGGCAGGTAATAACAATAATAACAACACCAACAGTAATGTATGGAAGTGGGAAGGGGCAATGGCATAAAAGGCTGTTTTTGAGTCATTGGTGTGATAATTTGTAGGGTGCGGTTCTATGAGTGAACTTTCCCCAGATGATCTAAGTGATTTTACAGGTCTACAGAGGTACATACAGTGGTACCTCGGGTTACATACGCTTCAGGTTACAGACTCCGCTAACCCAGAAATAGTGCTTCAGGTTAAGAACTTTGCTTCAGGATGAGAACAGAAATCTTGCTCTGGCGGCACGGCAGCAGCAGGAGGCCCCTTTAGCTAAAGTGGTGCTTCAGGTTAAGAACAGTTTCAGGTTAAGAACAGACCTCCGGAACAAATTAAGTACTTAACCCGAGGTACCACTGTACTGTCTTTCCTTGTTGCAGAGGGGTGAAATAGGCCACTTTGCTGAACTAGGGACACAACGTAGATCCCCAAAGGGATCAAGTAACAATAAATGAACAGGAGTTAAGAAATAATGCTAAACAACATAGTGTTTTCTTTTCAGTATGGAATAAATATGTTTTCAAGGTGGGCAGATGAACAGCCAAGTATCCATTTTCCCAGAGGCTTAGTATGGGCAGTAGACAAGGCAGATCAGCGCTGCTGCAACTTCTCATTATTTATTTAAAATATTTTTATATTGCCCTTTGTCCAATAGATTCCAGGGCGGTGAGCAACACAATAAAATATGCAATAAAACCATAGCATGAGCAATGTAATGTGAGACTACAGTTAAAATATACAACAGACAAAGCCATTACACATATTAAAATGTCTGAGAAGACGGTACTAACTTGGTACTTAAAATATAATAATATAGGTGGCAGGCAGGTTGGAAAAGCAAAGGACACTGCTAATAAGAAAGGCGATTGGAGAAGAGCTTCAGCAGAATATCTCATGACACAGGCAGGCTTATTGGTCGTGTCCCTGCGGCCTAACACAGCAGAGCACATTTGGCTTATTTGTTGGCAGTGAGGGAGAAAACAGGAGTGGTAGGATTTTGCTTTGCTTTGAGTGTTTCTAGATGGGGGCTTAATTTGGAAACGGGACATTGTCAGCCTTAAAAAAAAAAGGTGCTCTTTTTTCCTGAAAATTGTAAATCTGAATGAAAGAGAGAAAGAAATATGGACTGACATTTTAATGCCAACGACATCATGCAAAAATCTTGCTTGCATGAGGAGCACCGATTGCTCAATGAACACTTCTACTGTATAGGTGTCCTTTATTTTTTCAGTATAGTTGCAGTCACATTCAGATTTATTAGTAAGGTAAGCAAATACAGGCTGCAGCCAAACAGAAACACAGGAACATAAATGATACATATAAATCATACATAAACATAAAAACATGACCTATACAATAAATAAAACATACTTTTTTTGAGGGGGTCTTATATCACAAAGGAGGCCACATGGCCTTTGTCTGAGCAGCTTTCACTGCAAATTTAGATGTATTAGACATTACCTGTCAGAAGCGGACAACAGATATTTAATCTTATCACTATCACTGTGGGTAGCAACCACCGCTAAAAAGATCTCTAAATATTTTTGCCAGGGTGGTGTATACAGCTTACATTATAGCATATAGTGGATGGTGTCTCCTACAGTGGTACCTCGGGTTAAGAACTTAATTTGTTCCGGAGGTCCGTTCTTAACCTGAAACTGTTCTTAACCTGAGGTACCACTTTAGCTAATGGGGCCTCCTGCTGCTGCCGTGCCACCACCGCACGATTTCTGTTCTCATCCCGAAGCAAAGTTCTTAACCCAAGGTACTATTTCTGGGTTAGCAGAGTCTGTAATCTGAAGCGTATGTAAGTGTATATAACCCGAGGTACCACTGTATTGTATATGCAAAAGCACTGGTCCCTGGGAATTTTCTTGAACTGCTTCCAGAAAATTAAACTATAATCTGAAAACAATAGTACAGTAGTAGGCCCTCTGAGTAGTGAGAACTGGAAGTTCTGCTTTTGCTTAAATCAATTTTATTTATTGGGTTGTATCCAGAGTTAGTCATACTCAGAATAGACCCACTGCAATTAATGGAGATGGCTAACATAGGTCTATTCATGTTGGGTTGTCTACTCTGAGTAAAAGTTAGAATCGCTGAATCATAGAATTGTAGAGTCGGAAGGGACACATCTAGTCCAACCCTCTTCAAAGCAGCAATCACAACTAAAAAATCCCTGACAACATTTACCCCCCCCCCCGGGGCTCTTCACATGCTTTGGAGGGCAACTCCTATGTTGGAAGAAGATTCAGGACCAATAAAAGGCAGTCTTTCTTCATGCAATGCATAGTTAAACTATCGAGCTCACTCCTGCAGGAGGTACTGATGGCCACTAACTTGGATGGCTTTAAAGGAGGATTGGAAAGGTTCATGGAGATTCATGGAGAAGAGGGCTATTGATGGCTACTAGCCATGATGGACGCGGGTGGCGCTGTGGTCTAAACCACTGAGCCTAGGGCTTGCCGATCAGAAGGTTGGCGGTTCGAATCCCACAACGGGGTGAGCTCCCGTTGTTTGGTCCCTGCTTCTGCTAACCTAGCAGTTTGAATGCACATCAAAGTGCAAGTAGATAAATAGGTACCACTCCAGTGGAAAGGTAAGTGGCGTTTCTGTGCGCTGCTCTAGTTCGCCAGAAGCGGCTTAGTCATGGTGGCCACATGACCCGGAAAAACTGTCTGCAGGCAAACATCAGCTCCATCGGCTAGCAAAGCAAGATGAGCACGCAATCCCAGAGTCGTCCACGACTGGACCTTAAGGTCAGGGGTTCCTTTACCTTTACCTTAGCCATGATGGATATGCTCTGCCTTCACAATCAGAAGCAGCAATGCTGCAAACCACAGTGACAGGGGGTGGGGAGGGCTCTTGTGCTCAAATCCTGCTTGTGGGCTTCTAGTTGAGCCATCTGGTTGGCCACTGTGAGAGCAGGATGCCGGACCTGATGGGCCATTAGCCTGATCCAACAGGCTCTTCTTAGGTTTCTTCCTGACTCTGTTGGCCCTGCTGGCTGGGCTTGTTGGGTGCTGCAGTTCAAAACATCAGGAGGGCATGAGGTTGGAGAAGGCTGGCCTGCCAGTTTTAAGAACCGCTATTCAATGTTACGTCTTACCACCACCACCAGTCTTGCTTCCCCAAGATCGGCAAGAGCTGTAGGTTTGAGAAAATGCTGAGAAAAGTTCTGCTTGGGGATCCCCGGCTGCTTCACTGAACTTCCCTTCCTGAGGAAGGTTCCTTGGGGAAAGGCTTGGCAGATGAAATTGATTAGACTTGTGCTATAGACATGTTAATTGTCACTAATTGTTGCGTCCTCGGCAAAGCAAGCCAGGAAATCAGTGGCTCCTGCTGCCTTGCATTTTGCTCTGGATCAGGCCAATGTTTTATTGTTCTCTGTTTTGCGTTTGTTTGATTTTAGTGGCTTTAATTGTGTGTTAAATCTTTTTTGCCTTGTTGTTGGTACCATGGTGTACCAACAGGAGGCAACAGGTCTGGGTCTGGTCAGTGCCTGGGAATGCCTTGGGTTCCCTGATGGAAGAAAGGCCGGATATAAATGTAACTAAATAAGTATATTTTAAGGCACCTTCAAGACAAATAATGGAAAGTCAGTGTATATTGGTTTTTAGAACAAACAGTGGATCTGTGAAGCATCCCATATCAGCCGAAAAATAAGCCAATGGGCACCCATATTGCCCCAGGGCACCCCAGAATCTGTGTTAACGAAAAGCTGAATTCTTTGACTTGCACGACTTATAGAAATTGAGTATATTTGCCGATTTTACAGAATCCATGTGTCTAGAAGAGGGGGGAAATGTGATTGTCCTTAAAGGGCTGCTATCAAAATTGCAGGCTTCTGTGTTTCCTTCAGTCTTGATTCTTTCCATCTACAGTGTGTTTGGGGGCGGGTGTGTGTGTGTGTGTGTGTGTGTGTGAGAGAGAGAGAGAGAGAGAGAGAGAGAGAGAGAGGAAAAAAGATCCTTGTTTCAAAGCAAGCCCTAGAAGGACATAGATTAAATTCCTTTCCACTTTGGGAGCTGTTCATTCTATCTAAGGATCGTTCTGGAGAGATGGAGTCTGGTGGGGGGGGGGGCCTTCCGGAGTCATACGGCTGTCTATTTTTCACCCCCAAAACACGGATAAGATCCCACTGGCATGGCAGGCTGGGGCTTTGCATCTGGGAGACAACGAAGTGGGTGTGCGGTGGTAGCTCAGATAAGATTGACAGAGCTGCTCTGGGAAAGGGAACAGGAGATCTGCTGGCTTTTACTATCCCAAAGATAACATCGCAGGGGAGTAAGGAAGAGGAATGTGCTGCCCTCCGGCAGAGATAGCAGAGCTGCTGGTGGGGAGCAGATAAGATAACCTCCTCCTTCTTTGCTTTGTCTTACAGAGTTATTTGTTAACCCCGCAGGGCGTCTCTGCGAGAGTGCTTGTTCTGAAAACAATGTAAGAATGTGTGTGTACACACAAACAAAGAGGCCTGTGGCTGCTTTTAGCTACAGGTGAAGAGGAAGCTCAGGTGAAGTCAAAGGCATCACACCCTCCTGCTCCTAGTAGAATATTTGGGGCTGGTTTTTACCCCACTTCCACCCCGGCTCATCTGCATTTTATTGCACAGTTAAACATGTAAGGCACCCTCTAGACATGTTGGTCCAAAGGGCAGAGTGATAAATCTTGTGATTTCTAACCTTTTTGGTTCAGACTTTAAAATCAAAGGAATGTGAATAACATTGTGTTTTAATTGTTGTAACCCGTCCTGGGGAGCTTAGAGTGGAGGGCAAGTAATTAATAATAATAATAATAATAATAATAGGTTTAAGCCATGCCCCCCAATATCTTCCACCCCAAATCACCAGCTATCAGGCTTTTGTTACTCCTGCATTTATGTGTCATGTAGGTACATCCTCATAATTACAATGCCGTGGACTAGTTTTGTACCAAATTTCTGAGTGGTGCAAAACTAGCTTTATCATTGGTAGGGGGCATTCAATGTGCCCCTGTTTCAGGGAAAGATGTACAAATGCCCAGTGCTTTGTTTTTGGGTGGGTTTTGGTTTTTTTTTGTAATAATGTGAGAGTCTTGGAAAACAGACGTACCTAATTTCAAGGCTCCAATAACTATGACATAGTTACGGTATTTGTGGCTGTGACACTCTCCCCTTTCTCCAAGGGAAGCCGCTTGCCTGAGCCAGAGCAGAGCATATGCAGAGCCAGTCCTGCTTATCTTTGGCTGGAGAAGTGCTTCATGTGCCCTCAGAGCATTCTCCCTGGGATATGTTTTTGCCAACTGGCTGTGAGACCATCGTGCGATGGCACGCAAGGGGGAAAGAGCCCTTCGGACAGGGATCTTTCCCAGGATAGGCAGTGTTGTAGCTGTAGCCTCTGCTTGTTGGGTTTGAGAAGGGCACTGTGGCCTGTGGGGGACCACCTGGGCAGTGTCTGAAGGGATGGGTTGGTTGCTGGGCATCAAGAGCACATAGTTAA
This sequence comes from Podarcis tiliguerta, assembly GCF_965153285.1. NCBI lineage: Eukaryota > Metazoa > Chordata > Lepidosauria > Squamata > Lacertidae > Podarcis > Podarcis tiliguerta. The sequence goes on along the minus strand of NC_139541.1, from coordinate 52,624,738 downwards.
ACTACGGTACTCCCTCACACAGGAGGGGGTGATGGCCACCAACTGCAGTGGCTTTAAAAGAGGGTTGACAAATTCATGGAGGAGACTGCTGTCATTGGCTACTAGCTATGATGGCTATGCTCTGCCTCCACAACTGGAAGCAGCTTCTGAGTACTAGTTGCTAGAAACTGCAGGAAGGAATTGTGCATTTGTGTTCAGGTCCTGCTTGCTGGTTTCCTGCAGGCCTCTGGGTCACCAATGTGAGACCAGGATGCTCAACTAGATGGACCTCTGGCCTAATCCAGCAGCCTCTTTTTGTGTTCTTATGTTAAGAGCTGATAGAACAGTTGCGGGCAAAATATATATTTAATATACACAAACTACAGTGGTACTTCTGGTTGCATACGGGATCCATTCTGGAGCTCCGTTCGCAACATGAGCAGAACGCAACCCGCGTCTGTGTGCGCGCAGGTCGTGATTCGCTGCTTCTGCGCATGTGTGTGACATCATTTTTAACGTCTGTGCATGCGCGAGTGGCGAAACCCAGAAGTAACCCTTTCCGGTACTTCCGGGTCGCCGCAGGACGCAACCTGAAAAGACGTAACCTGAACCGAACGTAACAAGAGGTATGACTGTAACATTGTTAGCCTAGCGGCACCACCACTCTACACCATGGTCCCAGTTGAAATCAGGTGGGCACCTACACTTGTGATATTTCCTGGACTGCTGAAAACATTTTACCAAGCATTTTCAGGGAATTAATTTGATTCACTGTTGGTCCTTTTGTTCTGTCTATTGTGGTTTTATAATTTTATGATGCTCTCATGAGTTCATTATACACCACCATGAAATTGTTTTGTTGTTTTTCAGTTTGTTGTTTATAAACCTGTCCATTTGTAGAGGTATACTGGGTGCTGTCCCGGAGCATCAAATTTCCTGGTGCTTTGGCCTCATCTAGGCACCTTTCTTGGAGCAAGAGAGATGCTGCTTCAACTTCTGGGTACCTTTTTTAATCACATGGCTTATTGCCACAAACATAAGTGATAGTTGTTGAGATTAATGCCTGCGCTCTGGACTGCTGGTCCTCTTGGCTGGTAAACACTAGCAGGGAGGGAACAACTGGCTGAGCCAGGGGGGTGGTTCCTCGGGGTTCGTTTTTTATCCCCCATGCTGTTTAACATCTACAAGAAACCACTGAGTGGGGTCACCCAGAGTTTTGGAGTTTGTTTTCTTGCCTCAGTAATGGACTGGATAAGAGCCAATAAACTGAATCTCAATCCAGATAAGACCGAGACACTGTTAGTGGGCGGTTCCCTAGACCGGATGGCTGGGAGGTTGCCTGCTTTTGATGGGGCTACACTTCCTCAGAAGGAGTGGATACATAGCTTGGGGAAACTCCTGCATCCTTTGCTGTCACTTGAGGCTTAGGTGGTCTTGGTGGTGCTGAGTGCCTTCCATCAGCTTCAGCTGGTGGCCCACCTGAATGGACATATTTATGGAGGATGGGGCTATCAGTAGCTACTAGTGATGATGAACTCAAAGATCAAAGACTGCTGCGCAGGGTGTGTTTGTGTGGTGTGCAGGTAAACAGCAGGAGGGATTGCACAGAGCACTGGTTGGACACTAGTAGCAGGATGCTAGGCCAGGAGGACATTTTGGAGGTGGTTTCCAAATGCAAGAAAATGAGGGTCCATGGAAAAGAGATTGCAACCACTGTGCGCCCCCCCCCTGCCCTGCTGCTGCTCAGAGCTATGGTTTAGCTTAGTGTGTCACTTGAACCCAGGTTCATGGTTTGTTTCCTCCAGACAAACACCATGAGGTGTAAACTCAAGAACAAACCTCGGTTACAGCTCAACAGTTTTGACTGTAGGCAGACAAACCACAAGCCGAGTTCAGAAGGCATGCTTAGCCAAACCATGGATTTAGCTCACCTTAGTGCAGCGGAAGCACTAAGGGGCAGGAGCAAAGCAGCCGCAGTCGCCTCCTCAAGAACTTTCATGCTCAGCACATTCATGCTAGTCTACCCATGAGGGCTAGTCTACCCATGAGGTGTGGTGAGGTGGTTGTCTATTGGCAAACATCTCGGGCTGCCCCTGTAAACCATAGCTTGGTTTACTATTACATGACTGCCAGCCATGTGTCTGATCCGACAGGGTTTATGTCTTACATGCACTTGTAAGTGACCTGAGTTTCCAATTTATATATAAGCAAAGCAGCCTAAGAATCGAGGAGCAGGTAGTTTTAGCTAACATGGAGCACAATAGTGTGAAGTTAATGTAAAGTCCTGAAATAAAAAAGAAAATGGTATTCTAGATTATTTATTTAATAGACCATTGTTATGCCTGTTCAGCATATGATAAGACATGGAAGTGGGAGCACAATGGTTCCTTCGGCTGGAGAAGCAGAGCATATAATACATAGATATAGATTATATAAATAAATCTTGGTCTAGCCCGAGGAGAAGGTGACCCTTAGAAGGTACACCTAACACTTTGTATAACTCCTGTTCCTTTCAAGAGACCTTCCTGATTAATTTTGCACTGTTTCCGCATCAGATTACAGAACTGTACAGAAAACATGTTCCAAAGCTGGATTTTTGCACCAAACCAACCCCTTGCGGGAGATGTAGTTTTAAGGGAGACCCGAGAATCCCCGCCATGACCCTGAGGTCAACCTAGGACAGACATCTCTGGATGCAGGCTTAGAGGGAGGCCTGATATTTGTGTGTGTGTGTTTGTGTGTGTGTGTGTGTTGTGTCTGTGTATTTTGTCCTGGAGTCTGCAGGCAAAGAGAGGAGTGTTTGGCTTTGGAGTGAATCTGTTAGTTTTTGTACGATTATCGCCGCATGAATTATTTAACTTGGAGACTCTGCAACTCATTGTACAAAAAGAGGCTCCAGCTGGGCTGACGCCTTTGGTGTGTTGATGGAGGCGGCATAGAAAATCACACAAGGGGGCGGAGAGGTGATTGTTTTCAGGCAGGGTGTGTGGAATTGCTCTCTGACTCCTAAAGAGACTTTGGTTCAGAGAAGATCAGAGCAGCGTGGGGAGGGTGAAGCAGCAGGGTGGAGTGAGCCTGAGTTTCTTCTCAGAATGCATCAATTCAAGGTCATCTGCTGGAACGGAGAGGCAGCGGGTTTCTCCAAGGGAGCCCTTGGCTGGAGTCTCTGGGATTTGCGAGGGGAAGCTTCGTGCTTCTGAGGCTGGGATTTGATCTAGTAATCTACTCGGGAGAGACTTGAGTTCTTATAGATTCACAGAATTGTGGAGTTGGGAGGGACCTCAAGAGCCATCTAGTCCAACCTTCTTCAGTGTTTTCAGTCTTCTGCCAGCAAGCCAGCTGTGCCCTTTTCCAAGACGCTCCATTACATTATCCCACCCACCCACCCAGCTTTCAGTTCCCCACCCCTAGCTGCCACTCAGTTTCCTCTGAACATACAGTATCCTCTGTTTCCTCTGAGCATACAGTATCCTCACTGGCCTGTTTTATGGCCTCTTTAGGTTTGTTTCCTGAAGGGTTATTTTAAATGTTATTTCATGCATGCAAATCTTGGGGCATCCCCAGAGCATGTTGATACCTCCCTCTTGGTTCTCAGTAGCCCTATTTTGGCTACAGTTCTGTCTGCACTCAGCCCTGAAGTTTGATATTAAAAGGCACACATCATCCCCTGTGATTGGCAGGTAGTTTCAGCCCTCTGGATTGGCTGTGCTTGGTCAAACTACTGGGAGTCTGCCTTTCGACCTCTTTCTAGTTGCTGCACTTGATATTCATGTTCAAGCCTTTGTCTCGGGCCTTTCATTTTCATGCAGCACCCTTGGGTGGCTGCCATTGCTCCAGAAGCACAGGAGGGCCCACCAGTGTGCATGCCTTGGGCTTCCCCAAAGCAGGCACATCAGTTTGTGAGCCACTGCCTTTTTAATTCCCTACAATGCCCCCAAAGCAGGAGTCCATGGGACCCCCTCCTCTAGTACCTCCTGCGGAGTTGCCTGTGAAAGATCACAGCAAACATCCCCTCCAAAATCCAGATGCACAAGGAAGGGTTTGCTTTTTCTGCTCAGTTTCTGTTTGCTTGGAGAGTTCAAAGGGCTTCCCGTATCCTGTGTCTGTGAATCCCAACAACCCTGTAAGACAGTTTTGTCTTATTAGTATCCTGCTTCTGACTGACGGAGGGGGGGGTATCTTGCCTGTGGCCCCGTAGGAGTGAGATATAAACGGAAAGGAAGAAGATCCTGGCTGTTGGCTCAGGCTGACGTCCCAGCCTGTCCAGCATCTTGTTCTCACAGTGGCCCAACATGGTGTTGGTGTTAAAGGACTAAGGCCCCAAATAACTGAAAGACCACCTCTTTCCCTACAGGCCCTCTCAGGGGCTGAGATTGGCAGATGGGACGCTCTTGGTAGTTCCTCTGCCCTGGGAGGCTTGTGGGGGCAGTGGTCCAGGGGAGAGGGCCTTCTCTGTGGTGGTCCCTAAAACTGAGGAACTCCCCACAGAGGCCTTCATTGTACAGCTTTCAGAGAATGCTGAAGATGTGCCTCTTTACAGATGCACCTTTTGACACTTGAGGTGTGTGTTTTTAGGACCCACCTTGTTTTTATGGTAGTTTAGATTAGTAAATTGCTTAGATTGGTTTTTGATGCTGTAACCTGCCCTGGGATCTTAGGTTGAAGGGCGGAGGGTAATAAATGAATAAATAATAACAATCTCAGCAACAACTCCCACTGGGAAGCCCACGAGCAGGACCTGAGTGCAACAGTCCCCTTCTGATGTGATTCCCAGTAACCGGACATACTGCCTCCGACAGGGGAAGTAACACACACCCATCACAACTCTGTCCAGTCACTGATATAGTCTTATGCTCTCTGAAATTGTCTAATCCCTCTTTACAGCTGTCAAAGTTGGCCGCAGCAGATTCCATTGTGTGTGTGTGTGTGTGTGTGTGTGTTTGTGTATGTGCGTGTGACAAAGGCCTTCCTTTTCTCTGTCCTGAATCTTCCAACTAGGGATGTTCTGGCTGAATAAGGCTCCTCACGCCTCCCCCACAGCCCCTCCAATGCCTGGACGACTTTTCGTTTCTGGGCCTGGTGATTTGGCTCTCTGCAGGCATTCCATCTGGCAAGGCAAATCCCGTTTTTTTTCTTTAGAGGGCGAGTTTCCAACCACAAGTGTCCTTAGTTTCCCGAGCGCTGTGTGGGGCCCTGGCTGCTCACTACTAGACACTGCTGTTTTGGACGGCTGCCGGTGGCTCTTGCAAGAGATGCCTTTCCAGCGTTCCTCCTCTCTGGAGCCAAACAATGAAATCTGGAGCTCTGACCTCATTGCTTTCCTGCTCACTTTTGGATCAGTGCAAGTTGGTTTGGGGGAGGCCAGTGTCAGAAAATGCTCCTTTTTGAGGCATTGCCCTGTGATAATTTGTAGGATGTTGTGCTATGAATATTTTATTTTATTTTATCAATTGATTGCATTTATATCCCAAAGGGCTTAAGGTGGCATACATGGTCCCCCCCCCATTTAATCCCCACAACAACCCTGTGAGGTAGGTTAGGCTGAGAGACAGTAACTGGTCCCAAGATCACACCTACTTAGTGGCCAAGTGGGGATTTGAACCCGTATCTCTCCAACGTCCCAGTCTGACACTTTAACCACTACACCACACTGGCTCTGTAATGAGTAAAGTTTCCCCACATGATCCAAGTGATCTTACAGGTATACAGTGGTACCTCGGGTTACGTACTTAATTCGTTCTGGAGGTCTGTTCTTAACCTGAAACTGTTCTTAACCTGAAGCACCACTTTAGCTAATGGGGCCTCCAGCTGCCGCCGTGTCGCCGGATCCCAATTTCTGTTCTTATCCTGAAGCAAAGTTCTTAACCTGAAGCACTATTTCTGGGTTAGCGGAGTGTGTAACCTGAAGCATATGTAACCTGAAGTCTATGTAACCCAAGATACCACTGTACTGTATAGTGACAGGCAGTCTTTCAGATAACCTGGTGACCATTATGGTGGATCAATGAATGGGTGAAGGGCTGATTCTGACATGTGCTTGCACTCCACTTTCTATGCATATGGTTCTGCTAAGCGTGATTTAATGAGTCTAGGATCCAGCTCACGAGACCACCCAGAGAAATGCTGGAAGGAGAAAACACATTATGACATTAACATTGCTGTGTGCATACTTGCAGAAACCAGGCAGGAAAAGTCATTGCACAAATATGAACCATTCCACGGGAGCCTGAGGGATTCCAGTCAGTGGGGATTGACTGGAAAGAGAGCTGGAGTAGCCTTTGCACTGGCAAGGCTGATGGGAGTTGTAGTCTGAAAAATCTGGAATGGCACTGGTTTGGGGGAAAACTGGATGAGAGTGATGGAAGAGCACCCCTTTCCGCTTGACAAGAGCCCCCCACATTTTATATATCTTCCTGGGTCCCACCCCATAGCTACCCAAATTGATTGCCACTTTTAAAAGAGAACAACCTGGATGCTGGGAAAAATTAAGTTCTAGGCGCCAGCAACAACTAGCATAGGAGTCATCTTGGCGTCAGATTTCTTTAGAGTCCAGCCCGGACAGAGCTGAAGAAATCTTTCGCTGTTAGGTTCCAGCAGAACTTAAGAAGTTCTGCCACAGAGTCCTAAAAGTCCACTGTGGTTTTCATCTGATTTCTCAGAGCTTTTGGTTATGGCTGAAGCTGTGGTTTGCTGGCATGCAGGGCTCAGGCTGCTTTCAGAGAAGTGGGCATTGGGACCTTCTTGTTCCTCTCTGCCATCTCTTCCCTTTTCGCCTTGCCTGTACCTCCACGATCACGCTGTCCCTGCTCCGCATTTCTCACACCCTGCCATCTCTGTGCTGCTACTGCCCCTTTGGTGTAGACACCCAGCTGCTTCTGTGTAGTACCTGCTGGGTTCCAGCTCCTATGTACACGGTTGGAATTAAGGAGCAGGATGTTGCTCTGCGCCAGAGAGCTGCACCCAGACCTGCACAATTAGGGTTTGGGGTGTTATTGCAGGAACCGATGGAAGTGGTCTCTTGACCTATGATTTGGGTCCAAATATATTTTGGGCTGGCAAACTATCTATCTATCATCTATCTATCTATATCTATATCTATATCTATATCTATATCTATATCTATATCTATATCTATATCTATATCTATATCTAATCTATCTATCTATCTATCTATCTATCTATCTATATCTATCTATCTATATCTATCTATCTATCTATCTATCATCTATATCTATCTATCATCTATCTATCTATCTATCATCTATCTATCTATCTATCTATCTATCTATCTATCTATCTATCTGTACATGGTTCTCCCCCTCCTATTCAATCCCCACAACAACCTTGTGAGGTAGGTGAGGCTGAGAGGCAGCGACTGGCCCAGGGTCACCCAGGGAGCTCCATGGCCAAGTGGGGATTTGAACCCTGGTCTCCCAGATCCTAATCTGTCACTCTAACCTCTACACCACACTGATTCTCATTATAAGTCAGGCTGTATTTGCATCTTTTGAGTTTTGAACGAGGGGCAGCAAATAAGGAGCTAGGAGCCTACATCAACCTTGTCTGGTTGCAGGAGTATAACGAAATTCTTCTCTTCCATTTCTCCACCCCCCCCCCCTCCATTGGCAGAGAATTTTGCTAACAAATCAGAGCCAGGAGCAAACTCCCATCCTCCCCTCTGCTAATGTTCTTGGTGCTCTTGTCAAATAGGTGTGCAGTCTTGCTGTGTGACTGTCAGGGACACCTGCGGTGCCTGCAACTTCACTCCTGACACCAGACAAACTCTCCCTCTAATTCTTCTCCTCCTCTTCTTTTGTTAAATTAATCTGTGCTGTTTGTTTTATTTCTATAAAGAGTTATTGCCTGTTTATAAGGAGCCCCTCATTTGGTTGCCAGTGGCTAGTGAGAATCACCTTCAGGGAAGTGTGGAAATGCTTTAATTTCCTTGTCTTCTTTTAAAAAGTGGTATAACAACCAATCCCTCTTAAAAAGAACTTTGGGAATTGTAGCCCTGGGAGGGGGAGGGGAGTCTCCTCACAACTCTCAGCATCCTTAATAAATCACCTCTCCCAAAATTCTTTGGGGGAAGCCATGACTGTTGAAAGTGGTATTGTAGCACTTTAAATGTCTGGTGTGGTTGGTTCAGTTCCTCACACTGAGATGAAATGGACCTTGAGCCAGTTACTGTCTCCTAACCTCAAGGCTGTACCAACCATTATGCAGAGTGAGGCAGACACCTCAGGTGCAGTGATTAGAGTGTCCGACGGACATGGGAGACCCGGGTTCAAATCTCTTTGAGCCCCTTGGAGAAAAAGAGAGGATATAAATGCAACGAATAAATAATACTAAATAAATGGTGGGAGGCAAAGCCTCAATGACTTTCCCCATACATATGGACCACAGCCATGCCCTCAGCTGGAGGTCAAAGCTGTGCCTACTTCACCTCACACCCCCTAAGCTAGCTGGCTACTCTCGGATCATGTCCTGTCACCACAAGTTTGAAGTAAGTTTTAAGATTCTGTCTTCGAAATGCATCTGGATACCATTTTATCTTTTGCCTCAGGCATCAAAATATCCTGGGTGGACCAGCCCAGTCTAATGTACCTTGTAAGGTTGTTCTGGGGGATAAAATGGGGTAGATGGGGGCAAGGGAGAGCTGTGTATGCCAGCCTTGGAGGAGGTGTGGCATATAAGTGTGATAAATAAGGCCGCCACCCTCCACACTGCCGTTTCTGCTCTAGACTGGTTTGGGTTTCCACTCTTCCAGTGCAGACTAGGCTTTCTCTAGGAGAGATTTGAATGACTCCTTTCATGGAGAAGCTTGGCCACTAATCACTCTCCATTTTTAGCAGGGATTTCAGGCTGTGTGGGTCTCTGGGCATTTCCTATCTCTGTGGCTATGCGTGGCGATCAATTTTTATCACAAGACGACTGTGCTAGCTGGACCCCCTCTTTGTAAACTGGCCTTCTGCAGCCTAGTGCCTTTCCCTACATTTTGGACTACAGCTCCCACCAGGTTGCGGGGAGGCCTTTTTAAATAAGAGGAGGGTGTTTGTTTGTTGTATGTGCAAGAGAACATATTGCTGTGTTCGTTTTTTAAACTAAGATAGGGAATCAGGCAGGTTTTTCTACCGAACAATTTTCTTCCCATTCTTTGTATGGAATGAGGAGTGAATAAGTCAATTCATGGAATCATCGAGTTGGAAGGGACTACCAAAGTTAATCCAGTCCAACCCCCTGTAATGCAGGAATCACTGACAGGTGGTCATCCCACCTCTGTTTAAAAACCTCCAAGGAAAGACAGTCTTCCACTTTCCAAGGTCTTCTGTTCCACTGTTGACAGCTCATCCCATCAGAAACTCCATCTTAAGGTTTAAATTTACTCCCCAAGAGGGATCCTTTTAACAAGTGCATTTTTTACTCCTCTTCAGCTTTTAAGCAGACAGGGGAAGGGGGTGTAGAGGCAGGGGGACGAGGCTGCCAGGGAGCAGGACTGGACTATTTTATTTTATTTTTACTTGTTGCTGAGTTTGCCCTCATCTATTCCACATTAGGGACCTGGGTCCTCCGAGATGGAAAAGAATGCTGTCAACAAGGGTGGAGTGGGAATAGGGTGGCGCTGGCATGGAAACCACAATCCCTGCCCTCGCAACAGGAACCCCCATGTGGCTGGCAGGAGGGCCTGACATTACTGTGTTCCCTCTTAATGGCCTGAGATGGCTATGAATATTTGGGTGCTTCCAGATTGGGCTTGGATTTGCAAAGGAGACTGAGATGTTGCAAGCAGGCAATTTTGCAACAGGTGTTTGTTTGTTTCCCCCCAGAAAGGATTTGTCTGGATTAAGCAGGTGGGGGATACAGGCTGGCATTTTGATGCCAACAATGTTATCTGGACGTTGCAAAACACTTCCATGCATTAAGAGCTCCCTTCCCACAAGAAGCACGCTTTATGGTTATGACTGCCTAGAAATGGAAGAGCAGAGTGGTGTTCTTGTCCCTTTTGTTCCATCCTCCCTCTAAGCCTAAACCCTTTGAAACAGACCTAGCCTGGTGAGCTGCAGGGGGGTGAGGGGTTAGGCAATAAGTTCTTCTCATATGGAAGGAGTGGTACTGCCTTGTTGTTATTATTATTTGGTTGGTTTTGTTAATTATAAAAATATATTTTAAAAGATGGAGAGTAAATATAAGGAAAGGAAATGATATATGGAACAACATAGCAAAATAAAACAAGCAAAAAACCCCTCCATAGTACAATGAATAAATTAAAGAGAAAATATTGTCATTTACATTGTTATTCCAGAAATGTAAAAACAAGGCCCACCTCCCAGTAAGTTTGTTTTCCTCATTGCTAAGTGTTGCATTGCTCTCATTTGTAAGTTTTATCATTAAGACAATTAAATGTATTTTAACAGTGTGCCTGAACATAGCCTGGTGAATTTTGCCTGTTTTCTTGTTTGTTTGCAGGGGAGGGGAGTATTGGTTTCTCAGGGGGTGGCATGCTGCCTGGTTTGTTTTTTTTTTGGGGGGGGGGAAGGTTGTCTAAACTGTTTTGCCTTTTTGTGGATAGTTTGTGGATAGTTTTACTCAATTCCACGAGCAAGCTTTTGTCTTTGTGACTTGGGAGGCCCCCACAGCCGCTATTTTGTGCTGGTGCCCAGGGCGGTTTCTGCTTTTGCCAAATGTGCACCCCAGAAACAATGGGGAACCCTTGGTATATTCTGTTACATGCCCTTGTCATGCTAAAGGCTGAGAGTTCCTGCCCTTTGCTTGAAGTGATGCTAGAGGAATTGCCAGATGATTTTGCAAACATCCTCTCTGTTTCTTTCCCCTTCCATCTTGGTATATTTTTATCAGGCTGTTGCAGTGGAACGGTGCAGGGCCAATAGTCCATTGATGCAATTGAAACACCTGCAGGGTTTGTTTCCTCTTCTCTTTGAACTGTTTCCATCCTGCTAAATGAACTTGTAACTCAGAACTGGTGCCTGAGCTTGCACATTTCCTCCTCCCTCCTAGTCCATTTTCCTTCTGTGATGTGTCTCTTTGGAATATAAGCCTGAGTACAGGAACCTTCTTGTTTTATTGAGCTGTAAGTCACTGTAGAAGTGGCTAAAGAGTGGGGTAAAAGTTCTTTAAATAATTAGTAGGATAAGGTGGCCTGCTTTTCCCTTCCGTTTGCAATAAGGAGGTGTGATTTCAAGGGTTCCCGGAGGGTGGAATGAAGCAGTTGTGCAAACTGGGTGGGGATTCAGTGCAGCCACTGCGGAGATGGTTGTTATCCGTAGAATAAACCTTGTTGTTTCGCATTTATGCTGTCTTCTGCTCGCAAATGGCAATATTTCAGGAGTGGTTTGCCTAAGGCCACTCAGTGACTGCTTCATGGCTGAGATGAGATTGGCAAGAAGGCCCTTGCAGATCCTTGAAAAGGTCAGCAGCCCTAGAGAGGAAGCGGAGGCATCTCAGCTCCTTCTGGTGGAGCCCTAAGGTCCTTGCTGCTTCCTGGTGTAAATTTGCATTCTTAAAAAACAAACCCAAATCAGCCAGGGAGCCACTCTGCATGTTGCTGAATTACAGTTCTTAGCCACTGGCCCTGCTGTCCAGGGCTGATGGGAGTTCAGAGTCCAACAGCATCTAGAAGGCTCCAGGTTAACCACCGCTGCCTTGTAGGTTCACTGTTAGGACAAACAAGAAACAGCAGTGCGGCTTGCTCTGAGCTGGGGGTGGGTGGGCTCAGGCCAGGAAATAAATCCAGCATCAAGCACAATCTGCACAGATCTGCCCACACATCCTTGGCGTCCAGGACTGTGTCTGTACTGGAGCCAGCAATAAAATTCCAGCACCCAGCGTGACATCCTGGGGCTTAGCGATTCAGGGTGGTCATTGTGGTCTCTCTGTGTGTTTGTGTGTGACCTCAGAGCCCCACCTTTCTGAGTGGCCAGCAATGTTTCCGTTGCTTATCAGACGGGAATCCTAACATGTCTGTGCGATGTGCCTGTCCATGAAATGGGAAGGCTGACTCAGCAAGCCGGCGAGTCCTGTGCATTTCCTGCCTAAGGCTTAGCTGCCGACTCAGCTGTAGGTTGAGCGGTTCGGAAACAAAGAGCAGCAACAAAGTGCAAAGCTTTTGCTGGAGTTTGCTGGTCAGAGGAGAAGGTGTGCGGTGGAATTGGAGGTGTAAAAAAGCCCTGCAGGATCAGACAAAAGGCCCATTTAGTCCAGTATTCTTTCTCACAGTGCCTGACCAGATGCCCATTAGGGGAAACCTGCAAGTAGGATTTGAGCACATGGGCATCCTGGGATTTAGCTGATGGGCCTGGTAAAAGTAGTGGGAGTTTCAACTTTCAATTGTAAAGCCTTCTAATGCCCTGCTTATAAAGGTAAAGGTAAAGGGACCCCTGACCATTAAGTCCAGTCGTGACTGACTCTGGGGTTGTGGCGCTCATCTTGCTTTATTGGCTGAGGGAGCCGGCGTACAGCTTCTGGGTCATGTGGCCAGCATGACTAAGCTGCTTCTGGTGAACCAGAGCAGTGCACGGAAACTCCGTTTACCTTCCCGCCGGAGCAGTACCTATTTATCTACTTGCATTTTGACATGCTTTCGAACTGCTAGGTTGGCAGGAGCAGGGACCACGCAACGGGAGCTCACCGCGTCGCGGGGATTCGAACCGCCGACCTTCTGATTGGCAAGCCCTAGGCTCAGTGGTTTAACCCACAGCGCCACCCGCGTCCCTGCTTATAACCTGCTTCAAATTGGGTCTAGCCCATACCAGGGATGGGGAACCTGTGGCCCCCCAGGTGTTGCTAGACTCTAACACCCACCCATTAGCCTGGACCAGCAAGACCAATGGTAAGGAAGGATGGGAGTTGTAGTCCAACAGCATCTGGAATTCTGGATTTTTAAAAATGGTATAATTTGGGGCAGGGGAGGGGGGCCACTTGGGAGTACTTCACCCCAACTGACAGCTCAGGCGGGTGAGAACTGAGCAGCGTCTGTGCTTCAGATTGCCGTTGGCAACCTGGCCATGAGAGACCTGGGTCCCAGGAGAGTAGAAAGCAGCAGTGGAGCAAGCAAAATAGGTTTGCCCCTACGAAGCAGCTGTCTTGTGTGAATGTGGCTACAGAAGACAGCAGCATTCTGCTGGAACCTGGCTTCCCAATTCACATTCAAAGGCCCGTCTGGTCAGGCAGAATTAAAAACTCAAAACAAGTAGAAGAATCCCTTTTAATTGCACCTTTTGAAATTATAGACTTCTCTCTCTCTCTCTCTCTCTCTCTCTCTCTCTCTCTCAAAGAAAATGCATTCTTTCCTGATTCCCAAGCTCAGTGCAAGCATCTCCTTTGTGAATTTAGGATCAAAGTATCTCGTGGGTTAAAAGCTGGACCGTTCCAATTTTTTTTTCTCAATTGACTACACAAGCCACCTTGGATTCTCCTGAATGGTTTAGCCGAGGTGGGGGGGGGAGGAGGGGAGAGGACAGGAAAGAGGGAGGGGGGAAGCGGAGCAAGAGAAAGATGTCACAATCTCTAATCTATCTGTCATTTTTATTTTTCAGCAGCCGGAGAGGAGCTCCCGACTAGAACAATGCTGGAGAGGAAGGGAGGGGAGAGGGCCGGAGTGGCAGCCAAAGTCTGAAAACAGGTGAACAGCAGTGGCAGCAGCAGCAGCAGCAGCGGAGGAAGAGTGGAGGGGAAGGAAGAGATTTGTCACCGCTGCTGCGGGGGAGGCGAGCCAGCCCCACCGGGAAGAGCCTCCTCCTCCTCCTCTCGGCTGCGCGGAGGTGGATCCTGGCTGGGCAGCAGCTGAGCCATGGCTACGAATTTCAACGACATTGTCAAACAGGGATACGTGAAAATGAAGAGCAGGAAATTGGGGGTAAGTGCCGGCAGATGCCGCCTTGTTGTTTCCGAGTGGGCTCTGGCTGGCTGGCGTCCTTTGTAGGCATGCGGGCAGGTGCAAATTGCGCAAAAAAACCCCGGTGCTTTTGTGTGGAAGAATTCTGGCTAGAGCAGCATAGCTTTCTCTCTCTCTGCCTCTCCTCTAGGCATCCCTCCTGCATGGACCTCCCTCCCCACAGGCTCTGCCTGAGTCCTGGCAACAGAGGTGCCAGTTGCTGGTCATTTCTGGCGTTGCCTTGGTGGACGTGGCATCCCCAGAGTTGATGGATTGGGTGGGTTTTGCAAGGGCTTGGGTGGGTGGTGGTCCGCATTTTGTGCCATGGGGATTTCCTTTCCAGCTTGACAGCTGGTTGCAGATCTTGAAGCCGATAAAAGAAACAGTAACTCTTTGCCTTTGTGTGCCTGTGAATATAGTACGGATTGACTCTGCCTGGCTACAGTGGACAGGTTGTGTTCTCCTGTTTCAGATGCTTCTGTGGCACTCCCTTCCCCAGAGACTCCTCTGAGCCTGTGGCTGAGCAGCTTATGCAAGTGCAGTTGGAATTCTTTTTCTTTCAGCTGGGTTTTGGTCGCTGAGCAAAATCAGCACAATCAAAAATCAGCACAATCAGCAGCAGGGCTTCATTATTTATTTTTTGCTTTGATTGTTTTTGGTGTTTGTTGGCTTTTTAAAAAAAGCTTTGTGATTTTAGCTGACAATTTCACACACATTTTTAACCATTTCGCTCCTGCCTTTGGAAAGAGGAGGGCTAGGATTCAGCAGGGGTGGGGTGGGGGTGGGGAGAGGGAAATGGAAAGAGGCACTGGGGTTTTCCTCGTTCCATCTGGACTGCTTAGCTGCAGAGTCATGTTGTGGGTACTTTCTCTGTGAGCACCTCTGGCCCATATGAGGAGGACCAACTCGGACACTGGGTCCGGCTCTTCCTTTGAGCACAGCCACCCCCAGCAAGATTTCTCTCCCCTTCTCTCAAAGGTTCTTGCTGCAGACCTAGACTTGCTCCAGGCACAATTGCATCTATGGATCTTGGCTTCTAGGGTGTGTCTTTCCTGGGCCTCTGAGATATCCCTGCTCGCAACAGGGGCATCTTGAACACAGAACAAGCATTGATCGCCCCTTTCTCTTTTCCAGCCGTCTTCTATTGGCAGGGTGACTAAACTCCACGCTAGAGATTTCTGGATTGCACATAAAAGAAATCCACATTTCCTCCTCAGTATATTTTCTGAAGGGGCATTGAACTGATCCTCTGTATGCAACATGAAGGGATTTCTTTACTTGGATTTTGAAATATGGTTACGAGGAGGATTCTTTTGAAGCACCTTTCTCCAGCCTTGGGTCCCCAGATGTTGTGCGCATCCTCTCATCCCTGACCGCTGGCATGATGGGAGTTAGTACCCAACAACATCTGTAGAGACCAAGGCTGGGGAGAAGACTGCAAGGATGCAGAAAGCCTGGGAGTGGATTTCCAAAGGACAGAAGTTGTCAGGCAGGAGGCACCTGGGTTTGGTGGCCTTGGGCAAGCCTCTCTGCTTTAAGTTTTCCATCTCTCATTTCGGCAGCCTACAACTGAAGGTTATTGTGAGGGTTAATAGTACAGTAGTTGTTGCCTGCTGTGAGCCTTGGAGGATAATGATCCACTTATGGGTGTGTTTCTGTTTAATGACAGGATTGCTGTGTTGGCCTCCACTGGGTGTCCTGGCCAGTCCCAGCTATTGCATCACAATCTCTCCCAGCGGTGGTGAAACTATGGCATGCGTGCCAGAGGGGGCACATGCGCCATTGCCCCAGCACAGAGCTGGCAGAAGGTGAGGGCGGCACGTTAAGTTCTCAGCTGAACTTGGGCAGCCGCAGAGGCATGTGAGTGGCAGGTCAGCACAGGAAACTGCACAGCCGGAGCGGGATGCGAGGTTGAGGCTTTACACACCCTCCGGCCAGGGCCAATGGAAGGTGCCAGGCAGGAGAGGATGGCATCGCTGGTTCCAGTGCCAGGTAGCCAGGCAGAGCTGCCTCCGCCCCATCCTCATCGCCCCTCACCAGCACTGGGGCTCCGGACCCCACCAGCCTGGCCGTGCCATGGTCGTCTCCCACTTGCTGAAGTATTTCTTCACCGAACTCAGCCACAGCCCAGTGCAGTGGGAGACCCTGTGCTAGCACGTGGGGCAGCCCCCAGGGCCTTTTCAGGGAACAACGGCATGATGGGGAGGGGGGGGACTCTCTGCATGCGCTCAGAGGGCCACGCCGAGAACGTTTTCTTGCCCAGGCTGGAGCTTAAAAGCAGGGAATTCCCATCGACGCGGAGATCTTGTGAAAATCAAAATGAAATCCTTAAAGTGTGGAATTCCTTGCCAAATAATTTTAAATCAGTGAAAGTGCTTGGGATTGTTTCATTGTATCACTGAAAGCTCTGTTATTTTGTTTTTATTTTAAGACAAGAGATGTTAATGTATGAGTTGTTTTTTCTAAACCAAAACCTCAGTATTCAGGTTAAATTGCTGAGTTGGCTCTTTGCAAGAAATAAGTGGGTTTGGGGTTGCAGTTTGGACACTCGGTCTCTAAAAGGTTCTCCATCACTGCCCTATAAGGACCTTCTCAGTGGCTGCTCCTAGATTATGGAACACCTTGCCTCGTGTTCTCCTCCACTCCCTCCCAAGTTTTTTGCTGGCCACAAAGGACACTTTTATTCTGGTAGATTTTTGTAGCATGTGGCACATCAGGTTTTTATGTTCAGGTCCTGATACTGCCTCCTTGGCTGCTTTGTTTTATATCGGTGGTAGTGGTGTGTTTGTATGTTTTAATAAAACTGCAACTCAAATGTTGTAAGCTGCCCTGAGTGGTGGCTTTGCCATGAGGAGAGCAGGACAGAAGTGTTTTAAGGAAGAAATATAGTAAAATAGCCAGCTCAGTGGAGGGAGGGACGTCTGCTGATGGTTGTATTCAACCTCCAGGTTCAGAAGCCTCTTAGTACCGTGAACCAGCAAAGAAGGATGTTGCCTTCAGACCTTGTGTGGGGGCTTCCTGGAGGTGTCTGGTTGGCCACTCTAGGGGAGACTGGCCCGTTAGAACACCCCACCAACCCCAGGTAGCTCCCACCTGCTTGCTGTCTCATTACAGCCAGTTTGAGAGGTGGCAGTGCCTGCCAAGTTCTTCCTTCTCCTCCGTCTCCATGTTAAACCTTGTAGAACTCAGCAGGAAGGTGCCAAAACTAGAATGAGTTGCCTCCAGCACCACCTACTTTTGGCCTCCCTGGCTTCTGCCCTACCAGTCCCACCATTGGACTTAGATGGACCTTTGGGTCTGGTTCCACACGGCTCCTCTTGCCTCCATCTGTTTTCCTGCTTTGGTGAGGCTTTCTGGAGAGCACCTGCTCTGGAAGAGCCTCTGCGGACCAGTGTACTTGTGCTTGGACATCCTTCCTCTCCCCACCCTTGCTTGAAGGATGCCAAGTTGGCCAGGACTCTGTTTGCCTACCAGCTGGAAGTGGCTACGCTAGGCTCACTTGGCATCGGAGCGCAGCGTTTTCCATCACAGCCCAGCTCCGGTTTGCGCAGCTCCTCTCCGGGGAGCCCGTTGAGAGCGGTGGCATGGCCCAGGGCCCTGTTGCCAAAGCAGCACCCTCCCTCCTCCCTGACTCTTGCATGACTTCTCCGAAAGCCCCGCTCTGCTCCAGCAGCCTCCGTGGCCCCGAGGGCTCTGCTCCAATTTGAGGACATTTAAATTGGAGCTCTGGCTTCAGGCAGAGGACGTGGAAGTTTGTTGACTGCACAGAGAGGGGAGGAGGTTTCTCTGCCTCTACTTTTCGCGGTTGTAGCAGCTTCTTTTTCCTTATTAAATAGGGAGGTGGGGGCTGTAGGAGTGTTCACAGCCTAGAACTAATGAGTGGGTCAGTGGGGGAATTTTGGATAATGATTGGGTATTGCTGTAGGTCTAGAGTAGCTATCTTTGTCTTGAAGGTGACTGGGAGTAGCTGCGGAGACCACATAACACCGGTTCTGAAAGACCTACATTGGCTCCCAGTATGTTTCCGAGCACAATTCAAAGTATTGGTGCTGACCTTGAAAGCCCTAAAAGGCTTCGGCCTAGTGTACCTGAAGGAAGGTCTCCACCCCCATTGTTCAGCCCGGACACTGAGGTCCAGCACTGCGGGCCTTCTGACGGTTCCCTCCTGTGAGAAGTGAGGTTACAAGGAACCAGGCAGAGGGCCTTATTGGTAGTGGCGCTCTCCCTGCAGAACGCCCTCCCATCAGATGTCAAGGAAATAAGCAACTATCTGACTTTTAGAAGACATCTGAAGGCAGCCCTGTTTAGGGAAGCTTTTAGTGTCTAATGTTTTATCGCTTTATTGTTATTATTATCGTTAATTCTGTTGCGAGCTGCCCAGAGTGGCTGGGGAAACCCAGCCAGATGGGCGGGGTAAAGTTAAAGGGACCCCTGACTAATAGGTCCAGTCGTGACTGACTCTGGGGTTGCGGCGCTCATCTCGTTTTATTGGCCGAGGGAGCTGGCGTACAGCTTCCGGGTCATGTGGCAAACCAGAGCAGCGCACGGAAACACCGTTTACCTGGAGCGGTTCCTATTTATCTACTTGCACTTTGACATGCTTTTGAACTGCTAGGTTGGCAGCAGCAGGGACCGAGCAACGGGAGCTCACCCCGTTGCGGGGATTCGAACCGCCAACCTTCTAATCGGCAAGTCCTAGCCTCTGTGGGTTAACCCACAGCACCACCCACGTCTATTATTATTATTATTATTACTATTATTTAAGGCCCTCTGTGTTTAGCCCTCTGAGAGCTGCATGCTGCCAGTTTCTCTCCCTCTCTCTCTCTCTCTCTCTCTCTCTCATATGTACAGCATCCACTTTCCACACATGTAGACAACACACATGTATGCAGGCACACATCAAACAGGCTCTCTCTTCTCAACCTCACCCCACCATCATCATTTGTATGCCACTTTCCAACGAATTAATAAAGCGCTATAAATCATATATATAATCAATCCATACAACAGCTGCAGCAAAACATGTCTCTCCCACAAGCCACAGCAGGCCATGCACAACCTTCTAACCGCTTGACCTCACCCCCAAAGGCGCACTCCTCTATCGTCTCCCGAGACAAGACAGATGCCAACCAACCTAACAACATTGTGTAAAGCCGTACAAAAAAGCTAACCTAATTTATAAGCTTAAAATTAAATAGGAGAGAGAATAATGTCCAACAAAGAAATAAAATGATATTAAAATCACTGTTCATAAATAATCCACATAATCTCACAGCAGTTAGCTTGCACGCATTGCATGGTAGCCACGCACCTTACTGGTGGCAGCCTTCCCGACACACTTGGCACACACAGAATCATTGAATCGTGGAGTTGGAAGGATCCCAATGAGTCATCTAGTCCAGTCCTCTGCAGTGCAGGAGTCACAACTAAAGATTCCCTGACAGGAAGCCTTCCAACCTTTTTTTTTTTTTTTTTTAAAGCTCCAGTAAAGGAGAGTCCATCACCTTCCGAGAGAGCCTGTTCCACTGTCAGTTTATTCTGTCAGAAAGTTATTCTATACAACATGCACACCGGCTACACATGCAAGCCATGTGCACAGGCACACAGCACACACTCACTCATAAATAACACACCCCACATACGCCATCTCTCCCCTCAGTGCTATGAAGTGGTGCTTAGCTGTGTGGAGAGGTTTAAACCTTTGCTTTCAGGCCTCCATGATGAGGAGACTGTAGTGTAATGGATAGCCTTGCTGGAGCTTCACTATCTGTTGTGGTTGTTGTTGTTGTTGTTGTCTGAGAGTGGAGCCTCTGAAACACACAGAAAAATATATATTAAAACTAAAATAAGTATTTAATAAATTCCTTAAATATTCACCTGTGATGTTACAAGTGCTGACTAGGAGGCCAACATTGCATCTCTCAGTAACAGTAAAGAGAGAGAAAAAGATTTTCTTAGGAAAAACATTTATATTGGCTGCCAGAACTAAATAAGAATGATGCATTTACTGCATGATAAAAAGATTGTCTGGAAGTCTTCCACTTTGCTGATCACTGAGAAGTTCTTCAGAAACGATGCATGAAAATGTCAAGCCCTGAAACTCACAGCCATATTAGTTCAGGGCTTTTCTTCTTCTTCTCTGCAGACCTGTGAGTTGCCCTGACTTGCCCAAGGCAACCTTCATGGATGAGCAAGTACTTGACCCTGGTGTGCTGGCTGCCTGGAGCGGATGGGAATTGTAGTTTAAAATAGCTAGCGGGCACCAGGTTGATGAAGGCTGCACTAGCCCTTAAGATCCACTGCAATATCTACTTTATTTCTTATTACAGTGGTACCTCGGGTTAAGAACTTAATTCGTTCTGGAGGTCTGATCTTAACCTGAAACTGTTCTTAACCTGAAGCACCACTTAAGCTAATGGGGCCTCCTGCTGCTGCTGCTGCACTGCTGCC
Source organism: Podarcis tiliguerta (assembly GCF_965153285.1). Lineage (NCBI taxonomy): Eukaryota > Metazoa > Chordata > Lepidosauria > Squamata > Lacertidae > Podarcis > Podarcis tiliguerta. Next base: position 52,604,421 of record NC_139541.1, on the reverse strand, counting down.
ACACAATTTCTGTTCTTATCCTGTAGCAAAGTTCTTAACCTGAGGTAATATTTCTGGGTTAGCGGAGTCTGTAACCTGAAGCGTATGTAACCTGAAGCGTCTGTAACCCGAGGTACCAGTGTACAGCCTTTTGGTTTACCTGCCAGAGTCCTGGTGGGTGGAATCCTTGTTCAGGAGCAAATCCAGACAGGAAATGGTGGCTTATGACTTGGAGCCAAATACTTAAGCGCACCTCTTGAACTGTACCTTCATATACAAGCACACATCCAAATCTGAGTCACTGCAGATCAGGGTTTCTAACATAGAGAGCTAAAACAGGCCAGGTTTGGCCAGAAAGCTTGTCAGGAGCTTCCATTTAACGTTCATGTGAGGAACCGGGGAGACCAAGAGGAAAGCCATTCGTACAAAGCTGGCCATAGCAGAGAATTTATTTTTGTTGCTCTGCTGTTGTTGTCGTCACTTTTTTCTTGCCATGGCAACTCAGAGGAAGTTACCACCCCCAGCCCCAACCCCCACATACATACATTAAAAACAAGTGGGGGGAAATATATCAAAAACATACCACCCATTCTAAAAGCCCAATTTTATCCACTAATTTCAAAACTGCACTGGTTTTGGGGGTGGGGGCGTTCTGGGAAACCCTGAGCAACGCCAGCTATGAGGCTGCTATTTAGTTCATAAGTTCACTGGTAACAATGAATGGATACCAGCTGGAAATACGGTAGCAGGCAAACTTTGCAGTCTCAAAGCTTTTAACTGTATTTACTAAATACAAGTAAAGCAAAGCAAGCTAAATTAGATTGCTCTCAAGGGCTTCAGAAAGTTTCCCAGCGTAGATTGAAAATTTTCCTATGCAGATTGTTATATACAAATTTCTCAAATTCGCATAGGTAAATTCAATCCCCCCCCCCCTTAAAGAAATCTGCATTGCTGCCTTTGAGGGAATGTATGGAGACAGTTGTGCAAATATCTACATAATGTCTTTTGTTGGGGGTTTGAAAACTGGTGTTCCCTCCCCACCCCCAATTCCTCCGTGCAACTTTTTGTCAGCGAATATGGCTGTGGAAAGAAGGCTGGGATTCACTAAAAGAAAATGTGTTCATGTACATATGGATTGGGGGGTGGGGACAGAACAGGCATGCATGGACAGCAAGATAGGAACGGAGGCCCTGGCCATGCCTGCTCTTCGTTCTGGTTATTGCAATCCATATCTGTGTAGGCCATAGCTGGCCCCGGGCATTTTTCTGCCTGAGACAAAGGGCATGATGCCTCTCTGCCCCACTTTCCACATACAGAAGCCCACTGGACAGGCTGTTCAATCTTATTTATTTCCATTAAGTTTGTATTAGTTTTCAAAAAGTTCAGTTGCAGCATATTATCAAACAAACAAGCAAACGGTAATAATAAATAATAACCAGATCAGATACTCTGTATCGTGCCAAGGGAAATTTATCACAGCATTCAGCTTATATTCAATCTCTAAATGTATTAGCCACATTCATTCATAAACAGGAGGAGATTCTTGACCGTATTGCTCCTTACCTGAGAAAGAGATATTAAAAGTCGGACCAAAATCATCCTTCTTACTTAGGCCCTCCTGGTGATTCACATCTCTGATGGGGAATGTGCTGAAGGACAATTTTGGCCTGTAGATTTTAGGGAACTACTGTAAAACAAAATCTTAATGTTGTTCCAACCTCCCAATTGGTACTTTTTTGATGGAGGCTAACCTAAACTTGATTATACAATTATTATTGATGGCAGCTAGAATGACTTGTGCACTTTAAAATTTAATTCCAGCACTAGTGAAGGGACTTGGATGGTCATACTTAACAAACATAATTGCACCTATATGCCTCACTTGTGCATTGGCCAAAAAAGAGGAAACCATTCTCTGCAAAAGAGGGCATAATGGGAATCAGATTTACATAACATTTGCATATGTTGACTTGCATGCACAGAGTAATAGCGGATGGCATGGAGGGGCAGCTTGACCTCGCTTGACCTCTGGGTGGTTGTGTCGCTGCTGCTTCCTGGGAGGTAGAAGGGGGATGCAAGCACTACCCTTCCTCTACCTCCTCTCAGACAGCAGCGACACGGCCACCCAGAGGTCAGGTGACATAGATACACATTTAGGAATAATGTCTATAATTTAAATAGTAATGCAGTACATCTCACTGTAGTGTAGAAGACACTGAACCAGTGTCCAATGTGTCTGATGTCCAGGGAATGATTGTATAGTAGGACACATGGCCACCCTCAAAGGGACGGACTCTTCCACTGTACAGGGGGCAGCAGATGCAGTGGTACCTCTGGTTAAGAACTTAATTTGTTCTGGGGGTCCATTCTTAACCTGAAACTGTTCTTAACCTGAGGTACCATTTTAGCTAATGGGGCCTCCCGCTGCTGCACAATTTCTGTTCTCATCCTGAAGCAAAGTTCCTAACCCGAGTTACTATTTCTGGGTTAGCGATGTCTGTAATCTGAAGCGTATGTAACCTGAAGCGTCTGTAACCTGAGGTACCACTGTATAGCTTAGGAGATACAGTAGGGAAGGCTACGTTGTGCACACAGCTGCGCCCTCCAGGAGAGGAGAACAACAAGGGGGCTCAGGAGGAATGGCCCGTAAATGGTCGCTCTTCCCCCTGACCCCCTAGCATTGGCTGTCTGAAGTTACCACAGCCAGTGTGGTGTAGTGGTTAAGAGCGGTAGTCTCGTAATCTGGTGAACCGGGTTCGCGTCTCCGCTCCTCCGCATGCAGCTGCTGGGTGACCTTGGGCCAGTCACACTTCTCTGAAGTCTCTCAGCCCCACTCACCTCACAGAGTGTTTGTTGTGGGGGAGGAAGGGAAAGGAGAATGTTAGCCGCTTTGTGACTCCTTCGGGTAGTGATAAAGCAGGATATCAAATCCAAACTCCTCCTCCCCCTCCTCCTCCTCCTCTTCTTCTTCTTCTTCTTCTTCTTCTTCTTCTTCTTCTTCTTCTTCTCAACAGTAGGGCTGGCCCTGATCTTTCATAATTGAATGCATCCATGTTTTCTTTTTGCAAGGCATCATTTGACAGAGATGGCTATTTGCATCCAGCTCTTTTTTTTCTTCAGGGGGAGGAAACCCAGCATGGGGCTCCAGCCCCACATCAACATCTTCTGCCCACCTAGCAGACAAGAAAATAGCCCTTGGTCTTCCAAACTTTATCTCTTGCTGCAACCCTCAAAAACTGTATTTCTTTATGAATAGCAGTCCAATCAAGTATTTTTTTTTAATTTAATCTCATTGGTTTCAACAAGACAGAGAGCTAAGCATGTGCTGTTTTACAGGAGGGATTCAGCTGCATAATGGGAATTTAGGTTTGCACAATTAAAGGGGATTAAAGCTTCCTGATGGAACAAATCCACTTAAGAAGAAGAAGAAAATGGGCAGGGGAAAACACTAAAAAAAGCTGCAGGGGGAGATAATTATGGACATGGGAAGACGTCTGATGTCCCTGCAAACAAATCGGAACAAATGCTCCAGAAAGAGTGGGCGTCATATTATTGTTATTATTATTACTATTAATTATTTGTTGAATTTATATACCGCTCTATACCTGTAGGTCTCAGGGTGGTTCACAGGATAAGGATGGCTCTATAATGGTAGGGAAGAGAGAGCAAAGTCTGATTTTGGACCACCCTCCACTTTAGCTTTATTTAAATAACAGGTGAAAAGGAACCACTAGCGCCGTGAACGCCTCCCTCGTTCTCTTGGAATGGCAAATAGCACCCACCTGAGAGGTGACAGAACTGAGTTTCCAGTGAGATCCGGCTGAAAAAAAGCCCTGCTTGCAACATTGTGGTGGGGATTAAGTGAGGAGCAGGGAGGACCATGTATGCCACCTCCAGTTCCTTGCAGAAAAAGGTGGGTCGGGAAGGCGATAAATAAATACTAAATACTAAACTGTGAACCTGCCCAGGAGGCTGATTGTGAGAGTCTTGCATTCTGAGGCGAGAAAGACCAGGAAATAGCCAGATCTGCTCAGCTTTCTGCATGGCCCTGTCCACATCATGCTCCTTTGCGGTGATGACCTGTGGGGGGGGGGGACTTTGCCTGTAGCCCCTCCAAGCCTCACAGGCGGCGGGTGCTATAGGCTTTGAAGCCCTGTCTGGGCCTGCCTCCCTTAGGCCGCTCCGTGGTGGAGACTCTTCCTTTCAAGAGCAGGCCCTGCTTTGAAAGCGTCAGGGATGTGCTGGAGGTGGGCCGCATGGAACGTGCGTTCAGGAAGCCACGCTACATGCCGAGCAGGCGCTGGGCTCCCAGGGGGCTCGTTAGGTATCTGCCAGAACAGCAGAGGAGCATTGCTCTCCCCTCTTCAAGGCAGCCCAGCGAACGCAACCATTTTGCACAGGGCTTCCTCCCCGCGGAAGACAGCGTTGGCTCACATCCACCATGGTCCCCCTGCTCTGGAATGTTTTGCGGGAGGAACAACGACCCTTGTGGGCTGGGCTAGCTGGTCAGCCAAAATGTCTAGAGCTCCACAGTGGAGAGTAGTTGGGACAGAGGCATTTTCCTCATCTAGAATCCAGGCAAGCCAATGTGAGGTGGTGCATAATTAATGTATGGAATTAATTGCCTCAAGTAGTAGCCTCTGCCTGAGGGCCGGTCCAAGCATTGTGAGGCTCCCTCATCTGACCGCAGAAAGGTAGTACAGTGGTACCTTGGGTTAAGTACTTAATTCATTCTGGAGGTCCGTACTTAACCTGAAACTGTTCTTAACCTGAAGCACCACTTTAGCTAATGGGGCCTCATGCTCCTGTTGCGCCGCCAGAGCACAATTTCTGTTCTTATCCTGAAGCAAAGTTCTTAACCTGAAGCACTATTTTTGGGTTAGCAGAGTCTGTAACCTGAAGCGTATGTAACCCGAGGTACCACTGTACAGTCATAGCTCGGGTTGAAGTTGCTTCAGGTTGAAGGCTCTCAGGTTGCGCTCCGCGGTGACCTGAAAGTAACGGAACACATTACTTCTGGGTTTCGCTGCTTGCGCATGCGCAGACAGTCAAAATGACATCACACACATGCACAGAAACAATGAATCGCGACCCGCACACACACAGACGTGGGTTGCGTTCATTTCTGGATGCGAATGTGGCTCCGGAACGGATCCCATTTGTATCCAGAGGTACCACTGTAATGTTACTTTTCTGGGAGAAAATGCTTCTTCATGAGGCGCATCGTTAAACTACGGAACTCCCTCCTGCAGGAGGCAGTGATGGCCACCAGCCTAGATGGCTTTGAGGATCAGAAGAATTCATGGAGGAGAGGGCTATCGATAGCTACTAGCCACAATGGCTATTCTCTGCCTCCACAGTCAGAGACGGCAGTGCTTCTGAAAGCTGCAGGCAGGGAGAGGGCTCTTGTGCTCAGGTTCTGCTTGTTTCCCACAGGCATCTGGTTGGCCACCATGAGAGCAGGATGCTGGACTTTGTGGGCCATTGGTCTGATCCAGCAGGCTCTTCTTATGTTCTCAGTGTAGATATCACCGAGCCTAATGCATTTGCTTGGTATAAAGCAGGGTACGAGCTTCATTCCTGTTCCTCCCCCTCCACCCCCTTTTGCCTGGCGCTGCAGTTGCTGGAGGAGACAGATCCCCATTAGCCTGCCTCTTAAACTGCAGGAGAGCTGGGGCTGTGCACTGTATAAATTCATGCTAATAACACAAGAGAAGGAAGGTGGGAGGTGGGAGAAAAGAGGCCAGCACTGAGCAAGGAGGTGGGCAAGTATCAAGCTGAGTCTGGGCAGGATCAGGTGTGCAGCAAAGGGCCCTGGAACCACCCAGGGCAGGTGACCCACTAGATGGAAATGGGAAAGGGGGTGGCTGAGGCCCTCTGAGGTGCCCACACCATTGCTGCAGCCCATCACTGCTCCTTCTGCTGGTAATTAAGTGGCGGTGCTGTAATTAACACTGGCGTTGTGACAGGTAGGGGAGTCCCAAGGGAGGAAGAAGGGCAGGAAGGGAGCTGTTAGGCAGGAGCTGTTTTTCCTTCTCTGCTCCCCCCGCCCCAGCTGCTGGGAAGACTTGCTCATTTGGAGGCAGCCCCTTCCTCTCTCTCTCTCTCCCAGAAGAGCAGCAGCATTGCTGTGCTGGTGCAGAGAGAAAATGGGATTTGTCGTCGGCACAGCAGCGATTTCCCCAGATACGCCACTGCAGATATGGAAAGGGCTTCTTGCTCCGGTTGCATCCCTGGCTCCCATTAGCTGTTGGGGATGGTGGTGCAGGAGGCCAATTTTGGGGACTTCACTTGCCTGTAAGGCCTCTTAAACATACTGGATTGTTGGCCAGCCACTCTCCTTCCCTGGCTGCATGCTCTGGGCCACATCACTGTTCTGTGGAATGACATCTGAGGCGTAAAATGCAGCAGAGCCCACAAATGCTCTGCCCAGGAATACTCAAAGAGTCAGAACAGTAATTAAAATAGCAGACAACACACCTTTGAGAGCCTTTCTCTTAACCTTGAGCAACTGCAACCAACCCCACAGCTCCAGGGCTCTGGTTGTTGGTTTACTGGGGAGATGCACCCCCCCCCCGGCATCCCTTGTTAGAAATTGACCACTGATCATACTGCTCTCTCCGTGGTGTGGACTGGTGAGCAGGCAAACGCCCTGTCCAGGGCAGAGTTGCTAGTACAGGCTGTCATCCTTCCCCTGGAGGGCAGCCATTTACTCAAAGATGGCATCGTTTGCTGTTCAGCATGACTGTGGCCATGCAGGTTAACTTGCTTGACTTCGTGGTGTCGGTTCCAGAAAAAGTCATGTGTGAGTAGAGGCCAAACAGTGATTCTTGAGCTGCTCCAGAGTCTCTGCCCAGGCCTGTAGGTTTACCTTAGCTTGGAAAAATTGCACATAATAAATGCAGAATGGGATGGTGGCCACTGAATTCCACTATCCAATAATTTCAAGCCACCTCCCACCATTGGAAGCTATTTTGGCATACATACATACATATTATTATTATTATTATTATTATTATTATTATTATTATTACTACTACTACTACTACTACTACTACTATTTAGTGATGTCATGGCATGCTTTCCCCAACCTCGATGCTTCCAGATGTTGTTCTAATACAGGTCCCATCAGCCGCAGCCAGCATGATTGTGGTGGCTGGGACTGATGGGAGGAGGGAGGGAGGAAAGACAGCACTGGGAGGTCTGAATATCTGGTGATGTCTATATCCACACTTAACCAGGAGTCTGATCTTAGAGGGGCATTTTTAGTGAATGCTGGTGTCCCAAGCCATGCACTTTACATGGGGGCTGCCTTTGAAGAAAGTGGAAACATATTTGGGGGCAAAGTGTGGCTGCCAGAGGTGCTGGCTATATAGCAAGTTGATCGAATCACATTATGATTCCAGCCTTAGCCCTGGCCAGCTACATTAAATTGAGCCTGGGAAACAAATTAACAAGCAATGTGTTCTTGTTGTTTTGGAAATGCTTTCCTATTTAAAACAAAAAACACGCTGAAACACCCCAGGTTGCTTACATCCTATAGGCTTGGCCTTTATTGTATGTCTCCCTCCATGCAAAGTCCACTTCAGGGGCCCCTTTCTAAGTCCCCATCAGATGTGACTTGGGTCTTTCATGGTGGCGGTGTTCATAATTTGAACAGCTTTCATAGAGCCGCTTGCCTGACTTTGTTGTGGCTTTTTGCATTTTGACAGCAAGCAAATCTGATTTCAGCCTCTGCTGGGCACTGCTTCTGCTTTGTTTTCATAATTTTAGTAATGTTTAATTTTACAATTTTACTGAATATTCATTCATTGCATGTTTCAAAGGTGCCCCTGACTCCGTATTTAAAAGAAGTATAAATGCTATGACTAAATTCACAAAGTCTGCAGCAGTCACCTCAGTGTATCTCTGAGAGGAATCTTTGCAGACGCACACAGTTTTGGTAGGACAGCTCTCCAGAGCTGTGCCTCTCAGTCTTCTCTCTGCTGAGTCCAGCTCCTTGCTGTTGTCTCGTGTGTGGGATGACTGTTCCCTTTTTTCCTTCCTCCGGCTCCTAGGCCCCAGTCTAATTAGTCTGCATCTGCCATCTGCTGACTTGGAGACCTGAACCACTGGCAATCTGTATCCAACCATCGTTTACCGGGATTGTCCTTTGTTGTGAGCTCTGCCTCAGGGTCTACTGTCCCCCAGGACAAACCTTCAGAGCCCTTCCTGTTGGGAATGAGGCTTCTCCTGGGCTCACGACTTCCTCCAGAGCCTTTGTTGTCTTCCCTCTTCTTCCACGCTGGCTGGCCTTCTCCACACTCGCCCAGCCTGAGCATCACCTCTTCCTCCCACACACACCTTGCCTCTGAAACATCTCGCCTTCCCCCTTGTCCAGATGGACAGTAATGCTTCCAGTGCAGGCATCAGAGGCTTAGGCTGCATATGCACCAATTAGGTAAAGCACTATGATACCACTTTAAACCATCATGGCTCCCCCCCCCAAAGAATTCTGGGAAGTGTAGTTTGTTAAGCGGCTGAGAGTTCTTAGGAGATCCTTATTCCTCTTCGAGAGCAACAATTCCTAGAGTTCCCTGGGAAGAAGACATATTCATTATTTAACCATTCTGAGTACTGTAACTCTGTGGAAAGGAATGGGGGTCTCCTAATGATTCTGGGAGCTGTCATTTGTTAAGGGTGCTGAAAATTGTTGGGAAACCTTTGTTTCCCTCCCAAAGTTACAATTCCCAAAGTTTCCTGGGAAAACTGTTAAACCACTCTGAACATTATTTTCAGGAGAGGTTAAATTCCAGAGTCCACTAGAGGATGGTGCAGTGCACTGTGTTATTTGGGGTTTTTGGCAGGGTGTGTGGAAGATTTGGTGGTATTCATTCTCCGTGCATTGTTACTTCATATATTTGACAGCTTTTGGAAATATTTGACTGATCAGTGAACTAGTTTTAATCTAACAAATGCCAGCACTGATTTTGGGTGCCTTCAGGCTGTCACAATGCCTTCAACAATAAACCAGCTCTGTTCGTTACAGGAACAATCTGCAGCAGAGAGGTGGTCGGTCATAATGTATTGTCTGTATCTTCTGCAGTCTGTGACTAGTTCCTCATTATGGAGTTAACTAGTACTAGATGCAATTGCAACAATATTTACATTATTGGGTATCAATGAATTGCATGGGACCCCCAAAAGCACCTTTTTATTGCACATTCCTGATGATTTGTGCTCATGATGCTATCAGGGCAGTCACACATGACCCCACTTTCAATACCCTTTGCTCCAGCAAATGTTTGGGGGGCAAAGATACTGCTTCATTTCCAATTGGAGCATATGCTGTATTTTCCTGCTGAAATCCCATAATTGTTTGGACCAGAGAGGTTCTCCGTTTGGGGGTGGGAGGTTGTCCTGCTTTTGTTCTGCTGTAGCCCCTCAGGGTGGCAATAATGCAGTTGTACTGGGAAAGTATTGCAGAACGTCTACAGAGGAGAATAAATGCACCACATGCCCTATTATTGTGTTGATAATATGTTGCCGAACACAACCACAATAAAACTCTAACGATCCTTTGGAGGTAAAATGGAGGGGAGGCTGATGCATATGGCCTCTCTCCCTATTTTATCCTCACCACAACCCTGTGAGGTAGGTTAGCTGAGGGCTGAGAGACTGTCATTGGCCCAAAGTCACCCAGTGAGCTTCCTGACCAAGTTGACAACACAGGGAGGGTTGGGCTGATTCACTTGTGTTCATGTAGGTGGGTGTTTTATCCTTTGGGTGAGCAGGCCCTCTTCTCCTGGTGTTTATTTTCCTTCCTTCCTTCCTTCTCCCTCCCAGATTTACCGGCGTTGTTGGCTCGTCTTCCGCAAATCTTCCAGCAAAGGCCCTCAGAGGCTGGAGAAATATCCGGACGAGAAGTCGGTGTGTTTGCGAGGATGTCCAAAGGTTAGCCCCAGTTCCTGATGTGATGGTGCTGTTGCTGCTCCATGAGGGGACAGGGGCTGGATAGAGCCTTGTGGGGGGAGGGATAGCTAATACCGCAGAAGATAGAATCAGGATTCAGGATGGCCTTACTGGATTGAAGAATTGGCCCAAACTAACACCATGAATTTCAATCGGGCAAATGTGAGGTTCTGTGCTTAGGCAGAAATAATCAGATGCACAAATACAACATGTGGGACACCTGCTTGCCAGTGGTACATGTGAAAAGGAGCTAGAGGTCTTAGCAGAGCACAAGATTAACATCAGTCAACCGTATGATGCAGCAGCAAAAGAAAGCTATTCTAGACTGCATCAAGTCTAGTAAGAGTACTGCTCTATTCTGCCTTGGTTAGACCCCACCTGAAGTTCTGTGTTCAGTTTTGGGTACCACAATTTAAGAAGGATATTGGCAAACTAGAACATGTGCAGAAGAAGGTGACCAGGAGGCTCAAAGGTCTGGAAATCAAGCCTTAGGAGGAGCGGTTGAGGGAGCTGGGGATGTTTAGCCTACAGAAGTGGAGACTGAGAGATGATAGGATGCCCATCACCAAACATCTAAAGGTCTGTCGCATGGAAGATGGAGCAAGCTTGCTTTCTGCTGCTCCACAGGGTAGAACCCAAACCAATGGATTCAAATGACAAGAAAATGAGATTCTCACTATGCTTTAGGAAGAACTTTTTGACGGTAAGAGCTGTTTGACAGTGGGACTGACTGCTTTGGAAGGTGGTGGACTCTCTTTCATTGGAAGTTTGTAAGCAGGGTTTAGGTGACCACCTGACAGGGATTCTGCATTGCAGGGAGTTGGACTGGATGACCTTTGGGCTCCCTTCCAACTCTACAATTCTGATTCTTGGTCAGCATTTCATACTTTCCTCCTTCTCAGCACGGGGCCCCTTTGGGGAGGCTGAGGGGTGGGCAACCTCCTACGCAGAGCCAGCTTGCAGTTTGCCTACTCTAGTGATGAAGATTGGCCACCGTTTCCTAGTTCGGAGACATTCTCATTATCCTTAAATGCTTCCCCAGGGCACTCTTGTGGTCTGTGTGACATTGCGTGCTGGAAAAAACCGTCCCTGCCCAAGGGAGTCATTGTGGCAAAAATAAACCTGTTTATGTTCTAGAAGCAGAACACAGTCCTCCTGCTTGAGTTCTCTCGCTGGCCATCCTTTCCACTCTTTCACCCAACCTCCTCACCACCTTAGTCACCCAGTGCAAGACCCAATTCCACCACTCATACGCCCTGCTGCCCATCTCAATGCTCTCAGGCTCCTGGAAAATGGAGGTGAACAACCAGAGCACCTGCCCAGCCCTCTAGACCAAGAAATGGCCCTCCCCTCAACAATGCCATCCTTCTCTCTTTACGCAGGGTACCCTAGGAGGTCAAGGCTGCTTGAGACACTTCTGAGTTGCCATATCCCACCTCTTTAAGGGGGATTGCTGTCTCAGAGTCCTCTGTCCAGAGAGTCTCTTTCCCAACCACCACCATAAATGAGTAACTTCTGGAATCGCTGGTGAATGAAGCCACTCTCCCCATTGGTTTCTCCCTACAAAACAGCTTTTGCTCTCCCATCTAAGCTGCTGCACAACTCCCTGTACAGGAGTTGGGAAGTATTCTTTTGAACATCAGGGGTGGGCAACATTTTTCAGACCGAAGGCAAGCTTTTGGGGTCCCCAAGTCAGTGGTGGGGCCAGAGATAAAAAAAAAGAGGATGGAGCAAAACTTGCAGTTCGGAAAGCGCTGAGGAAATGCATTGAAAAGTGCACCATGCATTCCAGCATTGCATAAGTCAGAGGTCTATATGTGCTTGCACACACACACAAACACACCCTCCAGCTAGCTAAGCAAGAGGCATTATCACAGTTCAAGAACAAATTCCCAGCCAGGCAAAATCACTCTAGGAGGGTGTGAAGCAGGAACAGGGGGCTAGGGAGACTCCTGAAGGCTTTATAATTTGTCCTGGATGGCCGCATTGAGACCTGGGGCCAAGTTTCCCCCCTCCTGCTCAGCATGGAGCTGCCCAGCATGGGTCAAGAGCCAGGGATCCCTTTCCTCTTCTCTGCAGACGAAGGTGGGCTGTAGGGAGGTGCTCCCCTTAAGGCGTGTGGCTCTCCTGCAGGTCACTGAGATCAGCAACGTAAAATGCATCACGAGGTTACCAAAGGAGACTAAGCGGCAGGCCGTGGCCATCATCTTCACCGACGACTCGGCTCGGACGTTCACCTGTGAATCTGGTAGGAGCCCCGCTGTGGGATTTATGGGGGTGTTTGTGAGCCGCAGTGTGTGGGCGCATTCTACGAAGTTGCAATCCACTAGCAAGTGTATGTGTGTTGTGTTGAACAAAATGGCAACAGGGCTGAATGCTGGACACTAACTGAGGGCGCTTCCCATCTTGCAGAGCTGGAGGCTGAGGAGTGGTACAAAACTCTGTCCATCGAGTGCCTGGGGGCACGGCTCAACGACATCAGCCTGGGAGAGCCAGATCTGCTGGCACCTGGAGTGCAGTGTGAGCAGACAGGTAAGGGGGCAGGCTGTCCTGAATTTGCCATGGTGGTGGGGTGTCCGGGGAATGAGGGTGGTGGAAGGACTGACTGGAGAAACAAATGGCCTGTTATTATTTATTGATCTTATTAGCCGTTCTTTTTTCCCCTCTCTTTTTTTTTACCAGAATAACTTGAAGCAATGGGACGCGGGTGGCGCTGTGGGTTAAACCACAGAGCCTAGGACTTGCCGATCAGAAGGTCGGCGGTTCGAATACCCGCAACGGGGTGAGCTCCCATTGCTCGGTCCCTGCTCCTGCCAACCTAGCAGTTCGAAAGCACATCAAAGTGCAAGTAGATAAATAGGTACCGCTCTGGCGGGAAGGTAAACGGTGTTTCTGTGCGCTGCTCTGGTTCGCCAGAAGCGGCTTAGTCATGCTGGCCACATGACCTGGAAGCTGTATGCCGGCTCCCTCGGCCAATAAAGCGAGATGAGTGCCGCAACCCTAGAGTCGGTCACGACTGGACCTAATGGTCAGGGGTCCCCTTTACCCTTTACCTATCTTGAAGCAATAAAGACATAACCCATACTTTGAAACCAGCCTAAAACGAAACAGAGGAAGATCTAAAACTCATCCACATTTTTTTAAAGGCAGGGCTCAAAAATCTCACCTGCCGTAGGAGGTCCCAGATAGCTGAAAGCCTGGGGGAAAGTCTGGGGGGGAAGAAATTACCTGGTGCCTAAAGGTAAAGGTAAAGGTACCCCTGCCCGTACGGGCCAGTCTTGAGTTGTGCGCTCATCTCACTCTAGAGGCCGGGAGCCAGCGCTGTCCACAGACACTTCCGGGTCACGTGGCCAGCTTGACGATGATGCTCTGGTGAACCGGCACCAGAGCAGCACACGGAAACGCCATTTACCTTCCCGCTATAAAGCGGTACCTATTTATCTACTTGTACTTTAAGGGTGCTTTCGAACTGCTAGGTGGGCAGGAGCTGGGACCGAACGACGGGAGCTCACCCCGCCGCGGGGATTCGAACCGCCGACCATGCGATTGGCAAGTCCTAGGCGCTGAGGTTTTACCCACAGCGCCACCCGCGTCCCTTTACCTGGTGCCTAAAGATATGCAATGGTGCCACCAGGTGAGCCCCTCTAGGGAGAGGATTCCACAAGCAGGAAGCCAGACGTGGCAGTGCAGAGAGCAGCTCCTTGAGGTGGGCATTGCAGGCACTGCTGCCCAGGGCAAGAGCAGAGATACCTGGAGGAAGCCCTGGACACTGAGCCAGGGCATGGGGATGCAGCGAACAGCAGCTCTGTCGAAGTGTGGGACAGAGGCGGTGTTGGGGTTTAAGCTGCAGATTGTGGCCAGGGAGTACATGGCGAAGTTAGGCTTAGGAGGAAGCTAATTGGAGCCACAAACATTGAGCCCAAGAGGTTGCAGACTGGTGAGTTTTGCTGTTGCTCAAGCAAAATATTGGGAAGGAGACAGCTAGGAGGGTGGCAAAGGGGTGGTGTGAAGCAGAGAAGGTGCCAGCAAGCCTGGCTCAGCAGCGCCCCTTTCTCCCCCGCAGATCGCTTCAACGTCTTCCTCCTGCCCTGCCCCAACCTGGACATCTACGGCGAGTGCAAGTTGCAGATCACACACGAGAACATTTACCTCTGGGACATGCACAACCCCCGCGTCAAGCTCGTCTCCTGGCCCCTATGCTCGCTGCGACGCTACGGGCGAGATGCCACGCGGTTCACCTTTGAGGCTGGCCGGTATGCATGCAGGGACGTGTGACCCAGAGGGCTTGCTGCACCATGCTGGTTGTGGGAGTGTGTGTGTTCTGAAACTTGAGAATAATTTAAAGTATCAGTCCAGCTCTGCACAGTGGCCATCACCACTGAGAATTGGCACTGTGAAGCGCATCACATTAGATGACTTAGGGCCATCCACAGTATTTCAGCTTAACCTACCTGTTAAGGAGAGATCTCGAGGTTTTTGTGAAAGAGGCGGGATTTCTTATTTATTTGTTTCTTTTCAAGGTTTGTACCCCATGCTTTAGCAAAAAGAGGCTCCCAGAATTGCTTGCAGATCAACAAAATGCAAGGCTTTTGCAATCTGAAAGGCAAGATACAAAAGGAAAGCGGCCGGGGAGGGAGAAGGGGAAAAGAAATCCAGGCACCACTCCTTACAAAGTTCTTATAATGACCTGCTGAGACTGAAACTGGTCAGAAATGGATATAAGGTGGTAACAGTCATAAAAATGAGGCAGACAGTGGATTGTTACCACATGTAGTTCTCTGGAGGTGCTAAGGGCATGCTTATTTCAGTTAGTGTTGTTGCTGGGCTTTGCAACTGGGTGGGAGTGATGAGACAGATGAGAGATGCAGTCCAAAACATCTGGATTGGGCAAGGCTGCTTTGGGGCCTAAGAAAAACCCAAAGTGCAGTCCTCTCTCTCCCTTCAACTTGCCTCAGCCCACTAGGCCACAGCCACTGGAAAGGGAAGGGAACTGGCCACAGGGAAGGCTAGAGGACACTGAGGGGCTGGTTGGGCAGCATTCGGAGTGGGTCAGGTCTTCCCATGATTTCAGCTTTCCCCAAGGATTTTCTGAGAGGGAAATCCCCAAAACACTGAATCTATTCCAAAGGCATTTTCCAAGCTGATGTTTTCCACATGGATATTTTACTGGTACATAATCAAGATCTCCATAAAGCCTCGGGAGAGGCTGGCAGGACTTACTGTACTAAAAGGAAAGCAGGAAAAAAGGGAAGAAGTCAAGTCTGTGTAGATTCCCCCCCCCCCCGCCCCCAAAGGCATAGCGGAGTCTGGTCCATTTGAATGAATGGGGCATTGCCTCAGCAACCTCCATCTTCCTTCAGCCAGCCCCCACCTGCCTGCCTCCTTACCTACACAGAGCTACAATTTCCAGAGTTCCTTGGGAAGAGGGGTTGATCATTAATCCATTCCAAGAACTGTGGCTCTGTGAGGGGAATAGAGTTCCCCTAAAGCAGTGTTCCCCAACCTTGGGCCTCCAGCTGTTTTTGGACTACAATTCCCATCATCCTTGACCCCTGGTCTTGCTAGCGAGGGATGATGGGAGTTGTAGTTCAAAAACAGCTGGAAGCCCAAGGTTGGGGAACACTGCCCTAAAGGATGGACAGATGGACGGCATATGCACCAGCCCTGTGTCCCTGTGTGTGCTTGGCATACCCACTGCAACCATCCACGCTGGACTTTCCATGATGAACAGGAAAGTCTGAAGAGCAGTTCTCTGTGGTCTTGGATGAACGCACTGAAGTCTCACCACAACCAGGAAGCCCACCTTGAAAAGCCTTCTAAGCACATTCATCCAAACACACATAGCCCCTTCAGAACTTCCTGATGCTTCAGGGCAGAGGTGCAGTGGGCACACTCCACTCCCCAAGTTGTGCCTCACACATGCTTTCTGAATGCATGTAGAGAGAGCTTGCTCTTCCACAGCCCCTCCACTCCCTTGGCCATGCCAATTGACTGGATGGTGTGGCAGAAGATCCAGATTTAAGCCCTGGCATCTCTAGCTGGGATGGGAAAGATCTGAAACACAAGAGAGATGTTGCCCGTCAGTGCCAGCAATACTGATCTAGATGGGCCCAATGGTCTGACTATGTGTACAGTAGATTCCTATGTCCCTGAGGCCCCATATGGACCTTGCTTCCCAGAAGTGCTCTGTGCAGCCAGACATGAATCCATATGGATGGATTTTCACATGCAGTGATTGTGGGTGGGTGGGGCAGGGGGAACAGCCCTGCAGTCCCCACTACAGCCATGCAATGAAGCCCAGTAATTTGCTCATCTCACTCCATGGTAGGATTTTAAACCCCAAAAAGCCTTTTCCCAGAAAGTCTCGGACTTTTCCCTACCTTGTGAACTTTGCAAATTGATTTAGACCATCCCAGTCTGCACCTCTTAGCGACTCCAGCTAATTACCATCTACAAAGGAAAGAAATTTGATCTTTCCCTTTTATCCCAGACCTTCACTGACTCATTATGCCTGGCTTTTATAGAGAGATTAGAGGAACTCTTCCAACAAGCCCCGTCCCACCCTGCTCTGAGGCTGTGGAACAGCCTGTTCTGACAATAAAGCTGTTTGTTTCTTTGGCAGGGTAGTGGGGGAGAAGGGGAATAACCCACCCACTATACTATAAGGATGAAAAACTCCCAAGCCAGGCAGAGGTCCCATTCACTTCTTTCTTTCCCGGTGTGGGAGGATCTCAGATCTTTGCCATAGAGGGATAATTCACAACCCATTCAAAAGATTTATCCAGGTGCAATACTGTTGCGTCAGACTGCCTCCAGACTGTTGGAACTTTGCAGCAGAGGCAAAGTATGGGTGGGGGCCGTGGCCCCAGGCACAGTTTTGTGGGGGGGGGGTGCAAACAGCCTCCCCCACAGCAGGCTCCTTCATTGGAGCCTGGCTCAGAGCGAGAAGGAACTGTGCCTTAGCTGCGGCACTTATTCCTGGCCACAGCTCAGTGGGGAGGAGAGCAGGAGACTAGACGGCAATGCCATGGTGCGCCTTGTGCCCAGGGCAGTACGGGCACATGCTCCACAACTGCTTTGCAGGAAGGAATCAAGCACATACCAGAACTATAGGTTTGCATGTTTAAAATGGATTAAAGTGTTCTGTCACCCTAGCACAACAAATCCACTTAAAAAGCGGGGGGGGGGGGGGGACCTAAGAAAATCAAAGCAGCCTGCAGGATCAGGCCATTGGCCCATCTAGTCCAGCATCCTGTTCCCACAGTGGCCAGCCAGATGCCATAACCCACAAGCAGGATTTGAGCACAAGAACCCTCTTCCCTCCTAAGTTTCCAGCAGCTGGTATCAGACATGCAACCATTAACAGTAGAGGAAGTCCACCATTGTGGCTAGTAGCCACTGATAGCCTTTTCCTCCATGAAGTTGTACAATTTAAAGCCACCCAAATTGGTGGCCATTACTGCCTCCTGCAGGAGTGAGTTCCACAGTTTAATACTGTGCTGCATGAAGACGTAGTTTGTTTTATCTGCTGCAGATCTGGGTGTCCATGAATTCTAGTGTTATGAGAGAGGAAGGAAGACTTTTCTCTACTCACTTTCTCCATGCCATGCATAATTTTGTAAACTTCTGTCTGGTCAAAAACAGTCTTTGTGCTGTTTGGAAAGTGATGGGGAAGTGCATCGAATAGTGTGGGGAGAATGGATGACTAAGGGCGTGTAAAAACCCCACAAGCAAATCAGAATGAACATTCATTTTCATATAACCTCGCTGTAAACAAATCAGAAGGAAAGCTCAAAAAAGGTTCGATATAATCTAATCTCTAAATAAGCTTTGTGCAAGCAAATCGGGATGAGTGCTCAATAAAGAGGCTGTCTGGAGAGGCCTTCAGACTCCCTGGGCACCTTTGGGCAAATGCTAGGCTGCAGTTCTTTGCACATACAGCTCAGTGGAACTGTTTGCCTCAGAGCAAGCTATACTCTGTGCCGATGTCAATGCTAATCATGCTTAGCCCAAGCCACACAATTTGCAAATCTGCTTCTAATCATATTTGCAAACGGTTGTTTGATGCTGATTATGGTTAGGGAAGATGCTGGGGCAGATATAGTGCTAACTGTAGTTAGCTCCAAAACAGAAGAGGAGCAATGCTTTCACGAGAGGGGGCAGGGTCAAAGGAGCAACTGAGTGAGCCTTCAAGATGCTCCCAGTCTCCCAGCCTTGGTGGAAACTGCACCAGGCTCAAAAAGAGGAAGGACTCTGCTATCACCAGTCTCTATAAACCCCCAATCAACTAAATAAAATAATTTCAGCTGTCCTTGGTTCTTCAAATAGCCTGTGGCCCATTTTCATGAAACACTCAGCCAAGCCATGGTTTAATATGGATGAGCAAAGGTGTGGACTTCTACAAAGGAGATTGCAGCCAGATTGTTGGTTCCTCCCTGGCCATTTTTTGCTGCTGCTGCATTGCACCAAACCATTGTTGGATTAGCCTGTCTGAGTTCAAGCTTGTGTTGTCTGAACACACACTTGTGGTTTCGCTCTCTCTGGCCAAACTATGACCAAAGTTTGCCATGTGGTTTACAGCTAGTTTGTTGGGGAGAACTGGACCTGAGCCCAGATTCAGACAATATGCTAAGCAAAACCATGGTTTAGCTTAGTTTAACTTGGCAGCAGAATGACCAAGGAGGAGCTGAGTAGGTGCAATTTCCTATCTGAGAGCCTGCCCCAGCAATCTATCGTCTGGCTTCTAAATCCGAGTTCTAAGAAGTAACAACAAATGAATTGTTTTAGTTACAGTTTCAGAAAGCACTGAGCAGTGTTTGCTATGGGATTGTGTTTGGATTACAGTGGATGTAGGGTGGCCTTGTGTCCTAATTTAGAGGACAGTCCTCTATTTGGAGACATCCTCTACTTGCATGACTACCTGGTCCAAGTCCAGTTTTATGATGAGAGAACCCGAGAGGCCAGTAAGCCCCTGGTCTGCAGGCTAAGCAGATCACCAGGTCACTGTCTTCCACAGTAGGGTGAGATGAAATGTATTTCTGCTTAATTCTACCTTTGCATGTAAAAGTTAGTATGTGCCATTCCTGTGGCCTCTTTTCTGGGGGTGCATTAGTGGGCACCTTCATTGCAGCCTGTGTGTGTTACACAGGATCACAACTCCATGCTCCACACACTTGTCATATGGGTAAGGAATGGATTGTAGCCCTGTCAGAGTTGATGAGCTGGTGGAAGCAGGCAGGTGCGGACCTGTTGCTTGGGCTCAGAAGGCACTTTGTAGGAAGGACCTTTTGGTTGCAGGCACTGAACTTCAGCAGCGCACAGGAGAGCTCTGGCAAACTACCACAGTCTCACAAGCCCTTGAAGCGCATCCCTTTGGCTCCTTCCATACTTGAAATCTTCCCATTCCACCTGGTCATTACAAGAACTCTGTAACTAAGAAATAGCTCCTAAGTGTTTTTCCTCCTCCCTCCCAATCCCTCTTCCTTTTGTGCCATGTCTTTTTGATTGCGAGCCTGAAGACAGAGCCTCTCTTAACATTGGCATTTGTAAGCAGCTCCGCAATCCTTTTCCATCTGAAGCGTGGGATTAAAAAAAACTGTAAGCAAACACAAAAACAAAACAAAAAGCAAAATGTATTTGTGAAGCTCCTGTACTGGATTTTCAAGTGGGGCAGAGAGAAAGGGATGTTAGCATACACGTTTGTGAAGTCCATGCAGAAGTGAGGTGTAAACGGTGCAAGTGTGAGTTTGGGAGGTGGGACAACTACAGTATGAACAGCACCGATGGGGTGGAAGCAGCTGGTATGAGGTTTGTGCACCCCTTCGCGGGGGTCCCGCTTTTGACCTCTTGCTCTCTGTCGCCGCCCTTTTGCTTAGCAGGATGTGTGACGCCGGCGAAGGCCTGTATACCTTTCAGACCCAGGAGGGTGAGCAGATCTACCAGAGGGTGCACAGCGCCACCTTAGCCATTGCTGAGCAGCACAAGCGCGTCCTTCTGGAGATGGAGAAGAATGTGAGGGTGAGCTCATGGCTGGAGGGGAGGTGGATGTGGGATGTTGGGGGCTTTCATCGCCTTTAGCCATCCCTTGGCACTGGGGATATGGAAGCGGGTGTCTCCAAAACAGCTGGTGCTTTGCAAAAACAGACCTGTACACATTCAGCATGCTGCAGCACAGAGGCAAGTGTGAAAGGGAGGTTGGTTGGTTGGTTTATTTTATTTTGGAGCATTTGTGCTTGCCCCTCAGCCACAAAGGCTCCCAGAGCAGTTTCCGTACAATCCCTACCCATGTGCTTAACAAGCTAAAAGAATGAAGGGAAAGGAACAGGAAGAGGAAAATCCAAATCAAAACTCAGGCACCAATTTCTAAACAGTTCCAGGAACTGGGTGAAAGCTGATGGACCAAGCCGCCTTCTTCCCATCTCTCCCCACTGAGGCAGCTGTTGAAAGGAGAGGAGGCCTGGCGGGGCTAGCAGCTAGCCTGTCACAGCAGAGCTGACAGAGTGAGCTCTGCTTCCCAGCTCTCCACTGCAGCAATGGTTGCCCCCAGGCGGCAGTTGAGGGGATGCCTGGAGATTCCTTGACTCTT
The DNA here is from genome assembly GCF_965153285.1 of Podarcis tiliguerta. NCBI lineage: Eukaryota > Metazoa > Chordata > Lepidosauria > Squamata > Lacertidae > Podarcis > Podarcis tiliguerta. Next base: position 52,583,906 of record NC_139541.1, on the reverse strand, counting down.
GTGACACCTTTAAAACCTCAGCCCAAACACTTAAGTTCAGTTAGTCCACATTCACCCCATGCATTCAAGCAGTATCCTGCCTCTCTAAACAGCTGCAGTTTGTTGAGGGTGCTGAGAATGGTTAGGAGACCCTCATTCCTCTCTCAGAGCTACAATTCCCAGGCAGTTCCTTTGAACAGGGATTGATTTTTGTTAAGCTACTCTGAGAATTATAGCTCTGGGATGGGATCAAGGGGATCCTAGCAACTCTCTTCCCTTTTTACAAACTACAGCTCTCAGAATTCTTGTGGGGGGAGCCATGGCAGTTTAAAGCTGTCCCGTAGTGCCTTAAATGTACGGTGACTTTGCCAACCTGGTGCCCTCCAGATGTAAAAGGTAAAGGGACCCCTGGACTACAAATCCCATGAGCCGGTGCGAATTGCAGTCCAAAACAACTGGAGGGGCCAGCTTGGCAAAACTGTGCCCCCACCCCTGAGGTCTCATGAGGCTTTGAGAGGGGCGGCACCTTTCCATTTTGCCTCAGGCAGTGAAACAGGATGGGCTGTCCCTACATAAAACATATGAAAGATAATTGGGTTCTGGACCACCTTCCAGACCCCAGTAATTTGTTCCAGCTCCCCCCCCCCCGCCCCCGCCGCCGCCAATGTTGGCTGTATTATTATCTCAACTTCCCAGACTGCAGCATTCCTTACCTGCCATTCTATCTCTCCCCTGTGCACAACTCTGATTCCTAAAGTCTACACTCCCCCTCCTCTTTTCCAGCTGTTGAACAAGGGCACAGAGCATTACTCCTACCCCTGCACACCAACCACCATGTTGCCACGCAGCGCCTACTGGCACCACATCACCGGCTCGCAGAACATTGCCGAATCCTCAAACTACAGTGGTGAGTTTCTGCTCTATAGTTGGGGGGGGGCAGATCTGGGCTTCCCCCAGAATTCAATTGTCCTGTTGTCTCCCACCCACACCCCCAAAATCTGTAGGCACTTGTGTGTTTCTGGAGCTGTGTAAGCTTTGGGGTAGGGGTGCAGGGAGTCAGCCGTTTCTCCTTATCTCTCCCCCACCCATCCCCAAAAGAAAATCTCCCCAAATTCGGCTCCTGCATTGGCTCCAACAAGCACCTCGTTGCATTACGTCTCTGTTCTGTGACCCTAAAGATTCCCAGGGTGTGCTAACAGAGCTGCAGCTGGTGTTCAGGGTTTGCGATTCAAATTTGGTACAGTTGCTGCTGGGTGAGTGGGTATATAGATTAAAATGGATTTGCAGGCCAGATCTAGCCTTTCGGCTGCCAACTGGTGGCCCCTGGATTAAAGCTGCCCCTTTTTAAAAAGTTAAGATCTCGCTTTCTCGAGATCTTACAAAATTGCTGGTGGTTGGAGTTTCACTTTTTTGAAAAGGACTCTGCGTGTGTCATGTTGAATCAGAGCCTGCTTCCCTTGCTTTCAAGGAACTTAACTTCTTTCCTCCAGGGCTCTTCATCATGCAAAGCAGCACAATAATTTTGCTTCTGGTGGTGATCTGGAGTAGATCCTGAAATCTGTAACGCTGAGCTTAGACCTTTTTGTAAATAGGTTTTCACTGAAAGGCAGCTTTGCTTTAATCATCCTGCACCTTTTAAAACTTTAAAGGTATTAACTGGTGCCATTTTTAAAATTAGCTCTGATTAACATTTTCAATGTTATTTGGGTTATGTTAATCACTCTGGGCTCTGTTTCGGTGGAAGGGCAGGATATGAAGCTAAGAAAGCAGAGAGGTAAAATAAGGCTGCAATCTTGGCTGGCCTGTGGCTTTCCAGATGTCCCCAGCATACAACACACATCATCCCTAACTATTGGCTATGGTGGCTTTGGGGGCTGATGGGAGTTCAGCAACCCCCAAAAAGACACAGGCTGGCTACCCCGGCCACACAGGTGTACCTGGGAATAAGTCCTGCCAGACTGTGAGTGGCTCACCTCAGTGGAAACGTGTAGGGTTGCACACTAAGCCATGTTTCTTATTTAAGTCATTTATAGTCTGCTTAGTATCGATAGATATGAAAGCAGTTCCAAGTATGCAGCAGACACAATTTCAACAATTTAAGAAAAAAAGATAATTGAAGAGCATAGATAAACGATACAGCATAGTATCCATTCATTGATTCATTTCATTTGTAGCTCACCATCTTCTCTGAGTTGCTTAAGGTTGGCATACATGGTTCTCTGCCTCCTCATTTAATCTCCCAACAACAACCCTGTGAGATAGGTCAGGCTGAGGGAAGACGGTGGCAGGCTCAAGGTCACCCAGTGACCTTCATGGCCAAATGAGGTTTTTCTGGATTGAGGATGCCTCTAGATATCAGAAAGCTGACAGGGCAACCCTCATTTAATGTCATGTTTTGATGCTGCTCCTCAGTCAATTACGTTAGATATTGTATTGGCATCTTAAAACACCATGGCCACAATCCAAAGAAAGTTAAGCACTTTTAAGCCCTATTGATTTGCACAGGGGGCCTTGAGCTCATCTTTAAATCTCTCTCTCTCTCTCTTGAAATCAATGGGACTGGAAAAAGTGCTTAAACTTTGGCAAGATTGTGCCCAGTGGATTTGTGTCTTTATTTGGGATGTTTCTGTGCCGTCCTTCAGCCAAAATGGTGCTCTATCTTGTGGGTCGATTCATCTATGACATAGTGCTTCTCTAGCCCACAATTCCCCAGACAGTTTTACAAGTGTACACCATAATTCTTTTAGAATATCAGAATACACCAACAAAAAGGCATCAAAGATGGCCTGTGTTTAAACCAGGCTTTGCCAACCTTGCTGCCTCCAGCTGCTGTGGACTGCAACTCCCATCAGCCCCAGCTAGCATGGCTGAAACAGTCGGAGGGCACCAGGTTGACTAAGGCTGGTTAAAATGACAATATAATGAGTCATTAAAAAAATCGAAAGTTATGTAGTGCATGAAGCATTCTGAATGCCTCAGTTCCACTGAAATGAATGAACCTAAGTTAGTCACCCCTGCTAATTTGACTGGGTCTCCTCTGAATAAGACTAACATTATCTGCATCTCAGATACTTTTGCAATGAGCCTGTAAGATAAGCCAATATTCACGGCAGAGCTGAGATTCAAGCCAGGGGCTTCTGGGGTCACAGCTTATGCTATGTCAAATAGCCTGACCTGTCAGTCAAATTGAAACCCCTGTGTCAGAACATACATGGGTTTGTTGATCAGATTCACTTCCATCATCAAATCTAGGGCACAACTTGCGCTTGGAATGCTTTGTGCGGTTCTGGTAGCCTCATCTAAAAGAGGATGTTGCAGAGTTTTAGAAAATGAACAGACAGAGAAGGGCAACTAACATTATGAAGGGAATGGAGCAACTCATCTATGAAGAAAGTTGACAATTTTGGGGGCTTTTTTTAAGTAAAGACAAAAGATGAGTAGCGAAGGAAGCATGATAGAAGTGTGTGAAAAAGTGGACAAAGGGAAACTGAATGTTGAAAGAACTTCTTCACATAGCTCATAGTTAACCTATGGAACTCACTCCCACAGGAGGCAGTGATGGCCACCACCTTAGATGGCTTTAAAGGAACATTCATGGAGATGGAGGAGGCTATTGATGGTACTAGTTGTGATAGCTATGCTCTGCCTCCATAGTCAGAGGCAGCGATGCTTCTGCATCCCAGTTGCTGGAAGCCACAGGAGAGGAAAGTGCTCCTGTCTTTGAATCCTGCTTGCTGGCTTCACATAGATCAGCCGCTGTGAGGACAGGATGCTGGACTAGATGGGCCGTGGGCCTGATCCAGCAGGCTCTTCTTATGTCCTTCTTCTTAACGCCAATGCATTTCTCCAAACAGAGACGAGGTCTGCTCTCTGCCCACAGGTGACTCGTACTCGGGGCCCCAGGCCAGCTCAGAGACTGACCTCTTGAACCGTTTCATCTTGTTGAAGCCAAATGCTCCCAAAAGCGGGAAGAACGACAGCAAAGACTCCAGCTCGGCTTCACAGTGATGCAGGCCTGGGTGGAGGGAGAGACCCGGGCAGAGGGCCAGCTCAGCCCACAAGTGCTGTTGCTCAGCACCGAAGATTTTGTGGTCCAGTGCCTGCTCCCACCTTTCCAGAAAGGGTTTGGGGACAGCTTTTCAGCTACAGGGGGAGAGTCCAACGTTTGCACAGAGGCTGCCCCCATGGAGGATGTTCATTGCAGAGGATCTGAGCCCTGTCAGCCTGGAAGGAACTTCAGCCAAGCAGGCAAACTCCTACCAGGCCTGGGATGGAAGGAAGAGCCTGGATGTGAGGGGGAGGACTAGCTATATATTGTTAAAACTATTTTAAATATATAATATTGCTTGTGCATATTCTATATATCAAGAGATTCCCCCACTCCCCACAGGAATGCACATTTCTTCGCCATCCTGGTGAGATTTTTAAAAGGACGGCGGGGTGGGTTGCCCTTTCCCTCTCTTCCGCTGGGACTGCGGCTAAGAGTCCAAAGGGGAGAACTTTCAGGCGGACGGAAAAAAAGTCTTCCCGAATGGTAGCCAAAGCACCAGGTTGTGCAGCAGAGGAAAAAAGCCACATGGGTCTCCTTGCGGCAGGGGGGCTTGTTGCTGCGGACCCAGGACTTTCTGCAGAACAGCCTGGCAAAACCTTTCTCTCGCTGGACTTCGGGAGGCCAGAAAACCACCCTTCCGTGCCACAGCAGTCCTTTTGCTGGCGACAGAAGCGTTTGCCCCTGAAAAAGTAATGATTTCATAGAATTGTGGAGTTTGAAGGGACCACCCCCAAGAGTCATCTAGTCCAACCCCCTACCATCTTTGGGAAGATTTGCAGATCTAAGAAAACAGAGCTTAGTTTCCACTTCTTTGAAAGGCTGACCACACACAGTTGACCTTTGTGGCAACGTCTCCTGAGAAGGAGCTGCCACTTTCCTTTCCAGGTTGTGACTTCTGCACAAGCGTCCTTCCGAGGGATGCACAGGTGTGCTCTCTCTCTCTCTCTCTCTATCTCAGTGTGGGCTGCTTGCTTGAAGCAGGCAAGGCCTGGAAGGTCTGCACTGGGCAGGCAGTGATGGTGTTTCACTCAGTCTGTGCACACGTCGGCTGTTCCTTGTGGATATTTATTGACAGCTCATTGCCTGCAAGGGGTGGGCTCACCATCCTTTTCCAACGTGGGTGCTAGATTATAGAACTATACGCACAAGCCTCCCCCAGACAAGGGCAGTTCCCAGTGGATGTTTGCGGGTGGCAGGGCTGAAATAATTTGGGGCTGCCTTGTTTACCATTGGCTTATCTTTGCTACATTCCACTAGGAAAGCTTCTCTCGCCCTTAGTTCCACCCCCAGTGATCTGCCCCAGTCGTCACCAACCCGGTGCCCTCCGGATGATTTGGACTACAACTTCCATCAGGCTGTGCTAACTGGGCCTGATGGAAGTTGTAGTGAAGGCTGGCCTGCCCAAAAAGCAAAGTTAAGCTTTCTGGTACATCCTAAAGGGCCCCACCCTCCACACAACCTGTCCCCCACCAAGTGTTCTCTACAAAATGGAAAACACTTCAAATCTTCACTTGACTGGCTGCAGACAATCAAATGGTCGTCAAGGCCTTTGCTTTCCCAAGGCTCCCCTCACCCACCCACTGGGGGAAGCAGCTCCTTTCTCTGTCCTGGAAACAGCAGCAGTAGCATTGAAGGTGGGCAGCCATGGGGTTGCCAACTTTTCAACGAACCCTTGCTGTTCTGCCCTTGATAGCAACTTGATCTGCAGGCCTTAGCTTGTGATGGTGCTTCCGTCAAGGCTTTAAAGTGCTTCACCTGCTGGCATCTCTAGAGCAGGCTGCTGACAGGAGCACACCAGGTCAGTTGGCAACCCAGTTCCCCGTCCTCCAATCCTGCCGTTCAAAAGGCCCAATGCCAACCTCTGGAACAGAGTTTATTCTTTACCTCCCCACCTCTTTTGTCCCTAGTATTTCCCAACTACCCCCAGCCCCTCAAAAAAACCACCTACCCGCCCTGGCCCACTTAGAAATTTTAAGCGGAATTAGTGAAACACTTTCACAGAGTGGCTGGTTTTATTCCTATGCTGAAATTTTTTAAAGAAGCAATTGATTTTCTAGTTTTACTATTTATTGAATAACTTTGAGAAGGGCTATCTTCTTTTTATTGTAGTACAAACCTTGGTATTGTGTTGTTTTGTGTTGTTGTTGGGTTCCCCTCCCCCCCCCACCCGCCACCCTGTTTAAATAGCACTGGAGTTAACATCTTACAATCTTGTGCTCTGCGTGTGTAAATAACTGTATTTTTGGATCTTGTCTGTACCTGAATGCGGGAGAGATCTCCCAGGACACCTGTGAATTGGACCAGCAAATGTCCAAGCAGCCTTGCTTCAACAGCACTCCCAATTCAAAGAGATTTTAAGGCCAAAGTACCAGTAGGGTGGGGAAGTTGGATGAGAGACCCACAAAACTTGGGATCATTGGAGATATTCGCCCGTAGTATCGATATGTCCTGGAAGCCTTCTAACCGAGAGCTCAGTTTTGTTGGTAACCGCTATTCCCAGTGACTGGCCCATTACATAGCAAACTGCCTTTTACTGAGTCCATCTAGCTCAGTATTGTCAACACTGGCTGGCAGCAGCACTCTAAGCTTTCAGGTGGGAGACATTCAGGTACTTCTGGACTAAAACTCCTTGGTCAAGCTGGCTGAGGCTGATGGGAGAAAGAATAACAGCAGGAGGCTCCAGGGCTGTAGCTATTTTCTAAGCACAGTTCTCCTTGAGATTTTCTGGATTCCTAACCTCAGCACAGTTTGGGGTCCTTTCTCTGATGAGAATGCATTTTCATTTGATTCCAGTGGTTTGGGTCCTCCTCTCTGGAGCAGCAGAAAACAAGCTTGTTCTGTCTTCCATGGGGCAGCCATTTAGATATTCTGAACCCCAGTCCAGAGCCTCTCACTCACCTCCCGGCTTTTATCTGTCTCCTGCTCTCTTTTATATCTGCTCACTTCTTCCAAACCTGCTTCCAAAATAGCATCCCTCTCTTCATGCTGGGAAAGTGCTTTGCAAAAAAAACATTGCCAGCATAGAGAATGTGTTCCATGCGTGCAGAGGAACTACTGAGTTCACAGGTGGGGGACCTTTTTTCTCTTTTTTTACCCCAAGGACCACATTCCATTCTGGGCAACCATCCCAAGGGCTACATGCCAGCATTGGGCAGGGCCAGAGGCAAAATAGAGCAACGAATGAAAAAGTTTACCTTAATAAAGAACACTAGTTTCTACACAGTCTGTCTTCCATTCTGGTAAATAAAAGACGCCATCAATGTTCAAGGGGACATTCCAGCTAGGCAAAAACACTCAGGGTGAGATGCAGAGTCAGTGAGGGAAGTGGGCTGGGGAGAGTCCAGAAGGCCAGGTAGAGAGATGTGATGATCATGGAGCTATACAGAACCCAGATCCTAATTATTAGCAAAATACGCACATCACATGTCTTGCAAGTTGAGGAGATGCATGGATGCATGTTTATGAATGGGGGAGAGAGAAAATGTCTGCCCCCAACCAGCCCACTTTTGCCTCTTGTCCTGCCCGCTACCAGTGTGTGTGTCTCCCAATTATTCCCCACAGAAATGAGCCCTTAACCCCAAAAATGTTCCCCACCCATGGCTTAAACTAGCCTTTCCCAAACCCGGAACACTCCAGACTTTTTGGACTACAACTCCCATCAGCTCCAGCTTTATATGACCACACTGGCTGATGGGAATTGCAGTCTAAAGCATACAGGGGGCAGCAGCTTGGCAAAGGCAGGCCTGTTTCATTGCTAAGATGTTCGTATCATTAGAGGCACCTTGCAGACACTTAGGAAACAGCCCTGTCCTCCTGCCACAGGCCACATTGGCCCTCTACTGGGCAACTCCTCCCCCATAGAATTTGGGCATGTAAATCTGAAGACCCAACTCTGCTGGCCCTTTTCCTCTTGGAAAAGCCTTGGGAGGGCAGCCAAAACAGCCTGACCTTTCCAGCATGAGGAGTCTGGAGTAGCAGGGAGCCAAGGGGAAGAATGGCAGAGCCAGGCAGCTCTGTTAATGGACTGTCAGTAGGAAGGCAGGGTGCAATTACCCCATAAATTAGTTAGTATCCTATGGAGGAGGATGTGGTGTGAAGGCTGGGACATGCAAATGCTTGGACAGGCTGTGAATGGAGAAGAGGTTGGCTAAGGATTATTTGATGCACAGATTGTGGGGAGGGGGGGTGCGGACGTGGGGGTTGCCAAACATGTTTTGGTTGTTTTGTTTTTTAAAATGGAACTGCTTGGTCAATAAACAAACATTACTCCCTATTCCAGTCTCAGATTATTATTATTATCATCATCATACAATTATACCATATTTACTCGAATGTAATGCACACCTTTTTTGGCCAGATTACGTTGTGAAAATTAGGGTGCATTAGATTTGATGGCACATTGTATTATACAATAGACGATAACAGTTTAGAGAGAATGATACAGTGGGGTGTGTGTGTGTGTGTGTGTGAATGAGGGCGATGACCCTTTGAAACCATACAGTTGCTTCAGTTTCTCAAGGACAAAAGAATGCCGAGACACTAGCACCTCAGCCCCTCTTAAATGTCTGGCTAAGACGGATTGACTTGTGTCTCTGTTATGAGTTGGCTATGAAATCACTGTGATGGTTTTGCTTGATGAGCTCCATAAGCAACAAAAGGCTTTCATTGTTAATTGTCTAGAATTTCCAGCCTTAAAAATGTGACACCCATTAGAGCTGGGAAGGGACACAGAACCAGAAGCAGTTTTGGTTTGAATCAGAATGCAGGGAGATAGAAGTTTTTTTAACCAGGCTTGAAGAAGCCTGTGAGCTCTCTAGGACTCTTGGGATTTTATTTTATTGATTAGATGTATATCCCATCCTTCCTCCAAGGAGCTCAAAGTGGCATTGTTCCCCCACATCCCTATAAAATCCCCCACAACAACCCTGTGAGGTAGGCTAGGCCAAGAAACAGTGACTGGCCAAAGGCCACCCAATTAGCTTCATGACAGAGTAGAAAAAGAAAAGAACTGACTCAAGTAATATTAAGCCTTGAGTCCAACACAACTAGATTAACATAACCGGCAGCTGCATTGCCTCCCTTGATGTTCAAAGTGACTTGAGGCAACATTCTGTGACAGCTCGTTCACTCATGCAGGGCATGAAAATGTGTGTGCATGTATCAGTCCTTCCCAAAATAGCAAAACTTGCATTTGTTGTACCATTACTGTGGATCTTCTGAAATCTCAGATGATACTATTTATGCCAAAAGACTGAATGAATCTCAGAATGAAGAAGCTGCAAACTCTCAAACAGAAGGCAGTTTGAATTTTTATTATTATTAATTTACAGACATGTCAGTGTCCAGGAACAGAGAAAATTATACATTTGCAATAGAACTCTGATGGCTATTCGATAGCTGGGCTTTCAAGCTACAGTTGCCATCAGCTTTCATGCAAATAGTTTTGGAAGAAAACTGAAAGCAGTGACAAAACATCAACAGAAGCCTACAGTGATGATGTGATCCTTCCTGAGCAGAAATGTATTGAGAGTTGGAGCAGAACCACACAATTTGGCACCGTGCTGGCCATGTCTCCCAATGATGCAGCAACCTCTGAGTCAGACACATAGATAGCAAATGCGGGGGAGAATGAAAGCAAGACACTTTTGGTTACCAACTTTCATTCACATCATCTTCTAAAAATGGACCCTAATTTGTTAGTTTTTACTAACTGGGTCAAGTATCAGGAGCCGCATCATCACCAGAAAACCAGGTTGTGACATTTACACAGCCCAGGAAAAAAGGTTCTCACGCTAGGCTGACAACCTTTAATGTGTGTTTTAATAGTACTAGAAAAATCGTGGAAACAGTTTAAACTTCTTGCGATGGGATTCCTCCTCTTTTTGGGTCTTGGAACTCCCTCTCCCAACTCTTCCATCTTATCGACGTTGGTTCAGTCCTGTGAGATTCCTTATCTGTTTGGTTCACAAATAATATGTCATTAAATATAAGGCCAATGAGAAAATTACTAGCTGCAAAGAGGCAGCACAGGAATATGCCACTGCTCCTCATGACTGGGAAAGGTAACTCTAGCAAGCTGTGGTTTTCAAATGGTGTTACAGGGAAGGAGTCCCTCAATGAGAATAAGATCAATAAGGTGAGCAAACTTTTCTGAAAAAAAAGCTTGCCCCCACCCCTTCACAATATTTCTCTGAAACATGCACCATGTGTTTCAGGGCATGTTCCCATTCACTTAGGATGGAAAGTGAGGCCCAAATAGGCCTGGTCACTGGAGGACATGAACATGTTGCCCCAAAACATACACCAGAACCCTGCATAACACACACAGACAGCTTGGCAGGAAAGTGGACTGGGAAGATAAAAATGTGAAGGCAACAGCTTTCAAGGAAGGGCATCGGGCAGCAACAGATTATAGAGGGAATTCCTACACTTCTTGTGGTTGCTCACTAACTAAGCAATGTAACATTTTATTCTGGATTAATTTAACAAAATGTATATGCTGCTGGATTTGTAAAAAAACCTCTTAAGCGGTTTAACAATATATAAAACAAAACACTGAAATTATCCGTAAAAACAGTTATTTAAAATATAATTAAAATCAACTATAGCAAAAAATAAAAAATATATGTCGATATTCTACATGGCTGAACAGGCTTACCTAAACAAACATGTTCTACGCAGGCACTGAGGGTATAGGGAAGGTGCCTGCCTAATACAAATAGGCAGGGAATTCCAAAGTTTAGGTGCTGCCACACTAAAAAAACAATTTCTTACAAATGCAGCTCAAGTATTATGTGGCCTCTGTAACAGCTCCAGTTCTGCAGATTGAAGCAGCTGAGTAAGCATATATGAGTAAGGTGATCCTGCAAGTAATTTGATCCCAAGCTGGCTTTATATACCTCTACTGTTTGAAGGATTCTTGAGTAATGAAAAACATTGTGCGCAAACGCATCCATACAGATTAATCTGGGAAATACTGCAAGTAAGACAACTTCGCAGATCCTCTCTTTTTTAAAAAATTAATCGTACAAGCAACCATTTCCCTTTGCATTCCTCCACATCCATTATTGCATCAATAATTGCCCAGGGCAGGAGCTGTTTGGTATGCAACAACCTGAGGAAATCCTGTGTCTGGCATTACTTACAGTGACAGCAGCACCCATCAGTCCCTGGACAAGGGCTTCTCCTGTTGCCTGCACCTAAGAAACAAAACACAGGCACTGAAATCTTCTGCTTCGTGCTGGTTTTGCATTGGTGGACCAGCCCAATATGGAAAGGCGCTAGCTCAGTAGCAGAGCATCTGCTTTGCATGTAGAGTGAGCCATGCTCAGTTTCTGACAGGGCTGAGAAAGAGTCCTGTCTGACTCAGCATAAGGCTGCTTCCTGAGAGTTATTCTACAGTGATAGAGCTGACAGCAAGTACATGCTATTTGGCCGGCAGTATCTGTAGAAACCTGAAACGACACTACAGTGACATGCAATCTTAGGATCTCAGCGGGATCCAAAGACCTGCACGTATACAGCAAACACCAGGCACAATTGGAACAAACGCAATTGATTAACATCACAGCAGCAGCTCCAACACTAACAATAGACTTGCTTAGAAATCTCCAGGAAGATTTTCTAAGCAAATTAGTCCGATTTAATTCAGAGACCAATAAAGTGTATCGCATTGAGTGCCACTTCTTCTCCTTAATGTGAATAATTAACTTACATTCTCCACCAGGGCCTGTATGAGAGCGAAGCATTGCAAAGTTATGAGAAGCTGCACAGATGGATTGACTGCAACTATGTGGGTGATAATATAATGGTTCTTTCCAATGCTATCACCACAGCACGTAGGCAGGGCCTAGTATGTGCCACCAGAGCCCTTTTCATATGTTGCACAGATGGGGGTAGTGCTAGACTTTGCCCAGCAATCTGTGTACCTGTCTGAAAAACGGTTCCGACTTTGTCAGCAAAATGCTGCCTGTTTTTAATGCAGGGGTGTAGAATCTTTGGCCATTTCCCCCCCAAACTACACCCACATGCCCCCTCACATCTGATATCCTATGCAATGTCAGGTGCAGGTAGGTAGAGACCTGGTTGCTAATGCACATTAAGGAGTCTTAAAATGCACTCCTAATTGGCAAGGCAAAGCAGGTTTCAGCTCAGCCAAAGGGGGACCTACGACCTGGCGGCTGCTTAATTACATGTGACCCTCCAAACACTGCAGGTCTACTCTTGTTCTCTTTGCCATCCCTCTGGGTATCACTTCCCCATATATGTCAGGTGTATGTGTGTGGGAGAGAGACAGAGAGAAAGAGACAGTGTGTGCCAGGGGAAAATACCATAAATGGGGCAGAGCCAAAATAGAATGAGCAATGAAAAGGGGGGGGGGGAGACTGTGACAAACAATTAGTTCCAACCTGTGTTAATGGAGAGGGTGGGAAACAGAAGGAAGATGAAACAAAGAGTGATGGAGGAGAGAGGGGGAGACCTATTAAATCCTGTGATGCTGCAAATTCCACCCACTTTGGCTCTGGCCCCTAACAAACTAGCCCTGAAGAAATGCACCTTCAGCAAAGAGGATAATGGTTTCCTAACCCTGGACTAAGGGATGGGGAACTGGTGGACTGGGCTTGGTCTGCCAGAGCTTCTTCATCTGTGCATCCCAGACTCCAGGGTCTCTCTTCTCACTTTAAGTCTCTCACATTCCCCTTGCTGCAATGTAATCACAGCCACAAGGTGAACCAGATAGACAGGACAAGAGCACTGCAGGCCGGCAGGCACACCAACAAAATGAGACACCTGAGCATAATGACTAGACTGGAACATCTTTCCAAAAGGCACTCTAGCTACAGCACTCTGTTGCCATGCCTCTGACCTCACATGCATGCCTACCACTCTCTCTCTCTCCTCCATCTCTCTTGCTCTCACCATGATCAAACTGCAGCCACGATAAAAAATGAGGGAGATGGAAAGAGAAGGCAGAGAGAGCTGGAGGCAGGCAGATAGGTGCAGAGGGAATTCTCATAAGATAAACAGCATGTGGAGATTGAAGCAGTGCCATCTGAGGAGAAGTGCCTGCCTGCCTCCAGGACTCTCATCTTTCTGATGGATTGCGGAGAGGTGAATGAGAGAGAAACTTCAGGTAGGCTTCGGCCCATCCACTTTGCTGCCACCATGAGTTTATATACATGAATGGTTGTATCCACCTATGTTTTACTTAGAGCTGAAATTAATGGACTCTAGTTAGTCACTTCCATTAATTTCAATGGGTCTACCCAAAGTATGACTAGCACTGGATAAAACCTGTCATAGGACCTCAGGACTGTGTGCATGTTCTTGTGGAAAGATTGAGGATTCTGGAGGCTAGATTGGTGCACTAGGCAGAGAGGAGTGAGCCAACAGCCAACAAAATGGTTGGTTTGGGGCTATAAAAGGCACAGTTCTCTTCCCCATACCCATCTCCCCAAATCTGAATCAATGAAAACTTGCTTCTAGAATTCGCAGTAGCTCTACACAGAACACTGTGTGACAGCAGCTAAGCATTAAATCTCCTAAATTAGACTAAGAATACAATTTAGCATTCATAAGATGTAACAATCAATTAAAAAGATATTCTGAACCCAAATCCTAATTATTTGCAAAATATGTGTGTCATAAATGTTTAGAGGTATGTGAATGGATGGATGTGTGAATAGTTGTATGTTTGAAAATGGGGGAGATGCATGAACGGATGTTTATGAATGGGACAGAGGCAAAAAAAAGGTGCCTTCTGTTAGCCCACTTCTGACTCTTGTCCTCCCCACTTTCCCCCCAAGCGAATGAGTCCTTAACCCCATAAAAGTTCCCCACCTATGGCTTAAACTGGCCTTTCCCCAAACTGGTGCCCTACAGAAGCTATGGATTACAACTCCCATCAGCTCCAGCATTATATGACCAAGCTAGCTGGGGCTTATGAGCATTGTACAGTGGTACCTCAGGTTAAGTACTTATTTCGTTCCGGAGGTCCGTTCTTAACCTGAAGCACCACTTTAGCTAATGGGGCCTCATGCTGCCACCGCGCTGCTGGAGCACGATTTCTTTTCTCATCCTGAAGCAAAGTTCTTAAACTGAGGTACTATTTCTGGGTTAGCGGAGTCTATAACCTGAAGCGTATGTAACCTGAGGTACCATTGTAGTCCAAAAAAATTGAGGACAGCAGGTTGGGGAAGGCTGGCTTTAACAGTCAGGTGAAGTTACTTCTTGGGTTTAAACACACACATATGAAAGTATGACCAAAGCTACAGTTCACATGTGCCACAGAAGACTGTGCTGTTTATAAATGGATTACCTGCTTAGCTGTGTGTCCCATGTTCATGGCATCAGCTATTCTGTTTTGTAAGAAGGACCAAGTCTCCTCAAAGTCAGGAGAGGAGTCCTGAATCATCACTAGCTCTGTAGTGTTGTAAATGCCAGCAAGCACTGCTCGACGAGTGTACCAGTTTATCTATAAGGGTAGAAACCAAGAGACAAAGTTACGTGAGTACCTGCAAGAAATTAACACTTCACAGGCTATACCAATATGAAACTATCCCATCCATGACCAGTAGGAGCACTTGAACCCTGCATTATTATTTTTAAACCTAGATTTCTGTGACAAGTGACCCCAAATTATTCACCAAGAATTGCTGGATTCTGCAATGAGTTCTTTTGGGAGATGCCCAGAGTGGCTGGGGCAAAGCTGTCAGATGGGCAGCATATTAATTATTATTATTATTATTATTATTATTATTATTATTATTATTATTAAAACGCAGCAAATGTAGAGCTGTGTGATTATTTTGCACTGAAGCATCACTCCTTCCTAGGACTGATGGATCAAAGATTCTAGTAGGTAAATGGGACCCAGCAGATTTTCATGGGTCTCTATTGCACAGCCCATTTATTTCTACAGAACACTGGATCATAGCCCAGTGCAAAATCTCTCTATTCACCATCCCAGCTTTAAAAACACCACCAACCACCACTGCTGAGCTGAAAAACAAACTAGCCTTGCTCCATGTTAGCCTAGCAACTAGCCCCAAAGCACAAAGTTCAGTCAAACTACCTGGTAAACCAGCCACATGAAACCCCACAGACAATAAATGTTGAAGGTGTCACAACAGTCTGTCTTTTTATTGCAACATACAAGGACTACAATCTTATATCCATTTATATGGAAGCATATTGCATTGAACTTGGTGGTACTTACTTCTGTATACATATGTTCAGGATTTCACTTAAACAATTAAACAACCCTCTGAAAATAATTCGGCACATACCTTCTAGTAGAATAGAAATTTTGCCCAAGAAATCACCCCAGTACCTGTCTATCAAGCATGTAAACCAGGGATTAACACAAAAAAACACAAAAAGGACAGTCAGGATCCTCCGGATCAGCAAAGTAGAGATTATTATTGAACCAGCATCTGTTTGGGGCATTAATCAGTTCACAGGTTACATAAAACTATGTTAGGCACACCACAGCTGAGAACCAATTACTATATCATTCAGCCTGTCGAAACTTCAAAAAACATGTCACTCAAAATCCATTATAACAAACGACATTCTCCTATTTCTTTTTATCATTTCTCGAACTGTCGTTAACCAAAGTGGAAAACTGGATTCTTTTGCAACTACCTAATGAACATATCTGGTGCCATCCACAATAGTTGCAATGAAGTCCTGCCAGCAACGCAAAGGCACTTTTCCAGTTTCCAAGAAAGCTCGGGGGGAGGGGGAGAGGGAAGAAAATTAAGCACTATTTGTAAGGCTGAATATTTTAACAAGTTCATCCACAATTTGCATACTCCAAAAAGAACCTTAGTTTCCTGGTGTGAGCACTGTCTTTTATTTGGCTTTCTGGTTTATTCCTTTAATTTGTCTGTGTGCTACTTATTTGTCACTGCAGTGGCTGCTATTTTATCCTCACACAAGTTTATTAAAGTCATTCATTAACAAGACCCACTAAGCTTTTCCTACCCCTTACTTATGTAAACGCAATAGGTCAAGTAATTCATTAATTGCTTTAATTAAGATATAATTTACTTTGCTATTATTTCCTGCCAGAAAGTTGATGGCTCTCATAAGCCTTGGGTATTTTTAGGGAGCTGCTTACGAGTTTTCAAAGAACATCCATCACTTTCTGTTGTCCCGGCTGGAGGTGGGATACTGAGCAGCAGAACTGTGGCAAATGGCCAGTTCAACTCTCTGCGTGTGTCACTTAAATAAATACATTGCACTTTGTTTCTTTCTATAAAAGGAAAACAATTTTATAATTAAAAAACCTTACACAGTACTGTCAGCTAATATTCTGTCAGTTTCAAATCTATCCAGTTCTAGAAGTGCTGTCTGCTTTGATTTTGTCGTTTTAGTTTGCATTATTATGTTTCTTTTAATTGTTTTTATAAGGCTTTATTTTCTCACCTTAGGTGTCTTCAAGAAAAGTGATATATAAACATTGTAACTTTAGTCTGGTTTTTGTTTTAATTTGCTGACAGCATGACTGGGCACACCACTAAGCAGAGGGCCAGTGAAAGCCCAGTCACCCATTATCCTTACCTGCCCAGACACACTTGGATGAGCTGCATATTTGATTTTAGCTTATGCAGACTGACGATATGTACAACTCTATGCAACTCTATGCCCAACCGCATGGCCTCTTGAGCCCTGCCCTTGTTGCTTTATTAAAACTAGCATAGGGGATCTGATTAGCTGGGTGTGATTAATGAGCAGCAGCAGTGCAGCCACTTCTAAAGAAGCCAGTTCTTGACCTGCTGGTTTAGTCTGAGCTAACTACCAACCAATAACAAATACCCACTTTTAAGGAAGGTAGTGGAGAGTTGTGGCAGGGCAGCTGCAGGCACTCTTGGCTTATATGGATTATCTAGTCCTGTTTCAATCTGGGTTTCAGGTCTGGTCATGGGACTGAACTGGCCTTAGTCACCCTGATGGATGATCTTTATCGAGAACAGAACAAAGGGAGTGCAACTTTGCTCCTTCTCAATCTTGCTGCAGCTTTTGATACCACTGACCATGGTATCATCCTAAATCAGCTCCATGGTATGAGTATGGGGGGGCCCTGTATTACAACAGTTCTGATCCTACCTACAGGGCTTTTTGGACCCTTGGGACTTAAGAGTTGTATCCTCCTTGTGTCCTCCTTTTTCAGTGAGTGACTGTTACTAATGCAATAAAGAGGGACTATCATAACTCCAAGCTCTTTGGAAACCAAAATCCTGAAAGCTTTTTAGCACAGCACGTGTTTGAACTGCGTAATTTTCCCAAGCACAGCCCAGAATGTATTTATCATGCAAGGCAGACCATTTCAAGCTTTCCTGTTGCTCCCTAAAGTCCTATCAACATCTGTGTCTTGCTCAGACTTACATCGGTGGACTGGTCTCCTGCATAGTGCCACATGTCATCCACCATGCTCGTCAGGAGGTTTAGGCTGGCTGGGATATTGTGCGGCAGCAACAGCACACTAATAGCCTAGGGAGAAGGAAAAGCCAGATAAATTAATGAGGCAAGGAGAAACACTCTTCACCACACTTTGCTCCCCTCTTTTCTATACACCTTGTTTTCATCTGCAGCAGGAGTAATCCAACATCATGTTTTTGGACATCTAATCAACCCCAGAAAGCATAGCCAATGGTCAGGGGTGAGGAGAGCCGTAGTTCAGCAACATCTGGAGGGCACCATGTTGGCTATCCCTGCTATACAAGTCTTCCCAGTACTGATTCCTTGCTAAGTTTCTACATACATCATAGCTTCAACTCCACTGCCTGTGCCCATCTTATGGGACAGAAAACATTGGTAATGCTTTTTATTACCGTAAGAACCTAGCAATGGCAGCCACAAGAGCCCTAAAGCAATTCACAGAGAAATCCAGTTCAAACTTTGATACAAGGGGCAATCTAACTCAAGCTTGAATTTCCTATCATACTTGAATAGGAAAAATAAATTATGGATATATTTGCTATTTTGTGATTCCAAAAAGATGACTGCTACTAAAGGCCCTTAGGCTCTGAAAAAGTGAAAGGAATTGCTTCCCTACCCCGCACTCCGGTCAGGCTACCATCTCTCACCCTAATCAACATGACAGCACTGTTGACTGGATAAACAGAGAGAGGTATAAGCAGCTGGGGAAGGAGATGAGGACAGAGGGTGAAGAAAGAGCCATTGAGAGTGGAGGGGGCCCTCTTTCCATCCTCTGGACCCCCTGGAAAGCTCAATAAACCTGCTGTACCTGAAACTGGGTGTGGTGAGTGGAGCTGAATGGGACACAGCCTGAGGAAGTATCATCTGCCTTGGACCCACCCTGAAATCTGGTCTGCTGGCCGATTTAATCCGGCCCCCGTGGCAGTATATGTCCTGGGGTAAAATCCTAAAAAAGCTCAACAACTTTGGTCGGCCCTCACGCATGTTCATTTCATCAAATCTGGCCCTCTTTGAAAAAAGTTTGGGCACCCCCTGGTGATGTCTGCTGTTTCCAGGAACTCTTGTTTGGTCCCTGGATGAGAATTCGGAGGCTGAGGGGAGAGTGTGTCAGAAGGGAAATGAATTGAAACTGATTTTTATATATTAGAACCTTTGTATTAATGTAACATTTTTATATGAAACTGTGTATTTTTTTGAAATATTTTGTTTAAGTTGTCACTTCAGTTTTCTGTACACCACTTAGAAATATTTTAAATATATTAAATGGTGCATAAATTAAATAATCAATCACTCTTCCTTTAAGGAATTTGGGGTGACAACGACAACAGCAAGGGTAATCTGCAACTCAATGTTGTAGCATATCCCTGCCCTCCATAACAAGTGCTTCTGTTCAAGGTTCCATCCATCCTAGAATAGCAGTCTAGTAGTGCTACTCATGCCTCAAGGGGGAGAGGGACAGCTGTTCAGGAAGGGAGAAGAGGGGGAAGACACATTCTTTCCCCTCCACTCTTCCAATACCTCCCTGATATGTCGAAATCTCTACTTTAACGTCAACCACCTGGCTTCCCAGGGAATTGGTATAAGAAATATACCAATTCTGCTATACAAAGCAATGAACATAGGTGACACTCTAAGGGATATCCCATGTTTTCAAAAATAATGTTAGGTTTGTACCTGGGGCCATTTTTCAATATATGGAATCAACATTCGCAGCCTGGCCTCCAAAGCATCCTTCAGAAACTGGTCTGTCTTCTTCTTCCTTTAAGAGGAAAAGAGCATTCATTGTGATTTTATTCTTTAATCAAAAATTGGTAGCAAGATGCATTAGGGAAACTACCTCACAAGTGTCCTCCTTGTGACCAGATTCCACGGTTAGGCTTTCTGTGTCAACATACAATTGACACCTGTTCTGTTTCTGCCTGAAATGGTGGCACAATAACTAACCTCCCACAGCAGCTGCGGTGACCAGTACTCACTCTGCTTGACCGAGCTGCACCAGTTTGTGTTGCTCCTCTAAAAGTTCAGTCAGCTTGGAGTTACACTGTGCTACAAAGTGCAGGATCAGTTCGCTGCCATCATTGTGAAAGAGCCCTGCTGCAGCAACAGAGAGACCCAGTGACTAAAAGGAAGAAGGAAAGCAGGTTGAACAGGTAAATTACCCAGGAGCCAGAAAGCAGGCAATACTGTTCTACAGCCTGTTTGGTACAAGCATTCCAAGCAAAGCAACAATGCTGTGGCCAACACTGTCGTTCTACATTATGGCCCTATCTCATGTGCAGAGTAGCTTTCATGCTGCTGTTAAAACTCAGGCAGCTCTGCTCTACACTGTAGTTTTTAAGGTTCCTACAGCTAATCCCTCTGCATTGCAATGATATCATCCAAAAACATCCTCCAAATTACTGTTTTCCATCTGCAGAAAGTAGAAACATAGATTCCTAGAATGTAGGAGCCCTCAAGGCAAGACTTACGTCATGTCTTGCATGTGCTTTGTGGGTAAAGACCCATTGTGGCCAACAAACTTTAAAATGGGTTAATTGCAATTGCTCCCCACCAGGCAACTCTCAGAGTTATAGCTCTGCAAAGTTTTAAGTTCTTTGTAGCAAACCTCTCAGCACCCACATAAAATAAGAATTGTTCTGGGACCACCACAACAGTTAAAAACTTACTAAGGCTGTAACTCTAACTCCTCTTACTTGAGTTTAAGCCCCACTGAATTCAACAGAATTTACTTCTGAGTAGACATGGTTAGCATTGCTGTGTTTAGCACCTCATGCAGATGCTCCCTGCACCTCTTAGCATATCAGTCCTCTTGATAGCTACCTTGGCTCCCTCTGCAATAGCATCTGCTGTCCAGCCATGAGTGGGGACAAACTCCAGAGCTGCTGTCAGGATTTGATGCTGCAGCTGTTCCTCACTTTCATAGCCCTCTGATTCTTCACCTCCCTGATCCGTGTAACTAGGAGAATAAAAATACAAAGTCACACCCTCAAATACCAAGGAGTCTCCCATTTTGGTCTTCCATATCGCTTTTCCATTGCCTTCATAATTCCTGCCAACTTAAAAGCTGCCCCCAGTTTCCAGTGCTCAAACTTTTGCTTGCTCAGTGTACACAATGCTAGTCTGTTAACATTTACAAGGGCATTGATGCCTCCTCTGATAAATCCAGGGATCTGCTCATCACAAGATCAGTATGGATTTTGTGGGGGCAGTAAAAGAAGACACACTGCAATGCTGCTCACGTCATCCTGGGATTACAGGCATGGGAAGGAGACGCCAGCTTCAAAAGAACTCACAGGAACATGCCTCCCCAGGGATGCAGAAATATCACATCCTGCTTGCAATACAAAGCATTACGCCAGAACAGGTTGTGAGTTTGTGGGAAATGAGATCTCTCAGAGCTTTAAGTGGTGGTGGGAGCATGCAGGTTACCTGGGGTGTAAGTGTGGATGCTCTTGATCATGCTGCTCCCCCACTGGCTCTGACTCCAAATGCTGCTGGGTGGAAGACTGTGGGGGCTGTTGTTTCTGCTCATCTGACGCTCTCCGCAGCACAGCTGCAGACTGAATGGCACGTTGCACTGGGTATAGCTGGCGTCTGAAGACTGAAACAGAAACCAGTTCAGTAAGACAAACTGTCGTCTTTATTAACCACATCAACTTCATTTTTGAAGTACAGTTATAAAAATTTAGAATCAAAGCATCCCAATGAGACTAGCCAATGAGATAGAAATGCCTGGTACCAAGAGAGAATTGCTTATTCAAGGCTACCTTCTAAATTTGCAAGGATCAGCAGAGATTTGGACCTAGACTAAGCCTGTATATGCTCTAGTCCTCTCAAAAGGGCTGGGTTCTGTTCGTACAATACATCACTGATACTTCAAACAAGTATTACCTTTGAAAGCCTCTTTCCTAACATGCCAAAAGAAGTTAGCCAATGCACGTGGCATGTTAGCCAATAATTGCCCCATACCCAGATTACACTGGCAATTATCTATATGTTTGTCAGTCCAGGGAAATATGCTTTTTCTTTTATTGTTGCAGAAGAACATATTTCTGTTCAGTGAAATTGAACAAGTGAATGTGCTGAGCTGCTTTATGCCACTGCAAAAGTCTGGGTTAAACAAATAATCATTTGATTGTAAGTATGCAAGAAACTTGGTTGGTTGGTTGGTTAGCTTTGTTGGCATGTCCATCAGGCTCCTTCAGTGTTAAGTTCCTACTCCTTGGTGCACAGATCAGTAGACATTTGGATAATGCATATATGTAGACACAGATATTCATCTGAAGCCATACTCCAAGTAATCAAATTAAAGCTGGTATTTGCATCATAGACCCTTTAGAAACTCGGAATTAAACTTGCCCAGGAAGTCAAAACCTTACCCTTCCTCCAAATTCAAGAGGAGGAATGGCTGCAGTAAACTCGGGGAATTGCATCCCGCACACCTTGATGAAGTGGTGTGTTATACTAGAGCTGTGTTCAAATCCCCACACAGCTATGAAGCCCACTGGGTGATCTTGGGGGCCAGTCACTACCACACAGGGTTGTTGTGGGGATTTGAATGAGGAGGGGAAGAAAACCATGCATGCCACCTTAAGCTCCTTTGGGGGGAGGGGAAGGTGGGATATAACTGCAACAAATAAATATGAATAAATGAAAAATAATAGTGGTAACAATAATATTATTTTATATGGCCCAAGTTTAGCTATGGCTTAGCGTTCAAACCAGGTGTAAAGAGGTTGAAAGCAACTAAATAAAGGATTTATCATTTTGATTGTACATGATTAATAATAATAAGTACATGAGCAACAAACACCAGCCTGACAAAGGTTGAGTTTCGGAGGGTTCAGAAATGCCGGTGGCTCTTTCCCTTCCCTGAGCGTTATTTTAACACAACAGCGTATAATGATTGCATGAACTGCGCAAATGAGCCACAATTAATCGCCTCCCCGGCCCCTCAAGGCGAGTTCAGGGGCGTCCTTGCCCCTTGGGTGCCACTTGCCCTTCGCCTCACCTTTCCCCGCCCCACAAACCCCGCTCAGGCCCCGGCCGCAGGCTCCGTTTCCCGGGCGCGGAGGGAGTGGGGAGTCGGCAGGCGGACCCCTCCCTTTCTTGCCCTCACCCGCCGCACGAGCTACTCCTCACCCGCCTGGCAGCGTAGAAGCCCCCAACCCGCTCGCCTCAGACTCGCCGCGGCCGCCGCCATCTTTACAGTGGGCCAAGGAGCAATAAGAAGCGTCTTGGAGCGGGAAGCTCGAAGGGGCAGTCGCCATCTTTGGGGAGGGCAAACAGGCAGTGGGAGGAACCACCCCCGCTGGCAGCCTTTAAAGAGAGAGAAGCAAGAGCTGTAGGATAGAGTTGTCTTTAAAAGCCACACTTCCGGGCTTTACTGGCTTTCCGCTGCAACTCGCATTGCTGGCTATAGCTGCGTTGCATCACAGACAGAGCATCTCTTTGAGAGACTTTTTATTTTTACAATCAAGCGGCGTATAAATTTATGAAGTAAATAAATATGCCTAGGAATAGTGTGGCACCACAATGCTCCCTTAGAACGCAAGGAGCTAACTGTTACCCCCCAGATAATTGTGGGATTCCAGCTCCCAGATCACCCAGCTCAATTAATGGCCAGGGGCAATTAAAAAAACACCCCACACTCATGACTCAGAGAATCATGGATAATGGCGGCTTTTGGAAAAGTCAGCCTTGTGTTCCTCTTCTAATCCCCGCCCCCTCTTCTATCTCTATGTTTCACAAATGTCCGCCCCTTGGCCGCCATCTTTGGAACGGGCAAAAGGGCGTCAGGAGCCGCTCTTTAATTGCTCACCGCCATCTTTGCAAAGGGCAGCTGGCGTAGGGGGGCGGGCTTAGCTGAGGGCCGATCGAGAGCTCGTGACGAGTCGGGAAAGGTGCGTCCCGAGCGGCTGGAAAGGGGAGGCGGCCGCTGCTGCTGAGCTCGCGGCTCCGGGAAAGAAAGCGGGAAAGGCGGTACGTGACGAGACGCGGGTGGGGAGGGGCAGCCTGGGCACGTCCTCTTCCCCTCCTGCGCTTGAAATGGGCGAGGGTCTTCCTCGCTGCCCTTGGGTCTCCTTTAGACCTTTGCCTAACGGAAGGCGGGGGTCGTCGTCGTCCGTCCATCTCCCCGGCACCTGGGCGGCTCGTGACGTCACTTCGGCCCTTCCCCGTTTGGTGGAGGAGGAAAGAGAAGCCGGGGGGCCTTGAAGGAGCCCGAGGTGCCATGTACATGGTGCTCTCCCCCCCCCATCCCCATTAAAATCCCCACAACAACCCTGTGACGTAGGCCAAGCTGAGAGACTGGCCGTGCCAAGGTCAGGTCAGTCTGTGGCAGGGTCAGGATATGAACTTGGGTCATTCAGCTTCTAGTCCAGCCTTTGCCAAGCTGGCCCCCTTCCAGGTGTTTTGTACTCCTGCTGAGGCTGATGGGTGTTAAAGCCCCACATGCCTGCAAGGGGCCAGGTTGGGGGACTGCTCCAATACTTTTATCAGCTGTGCTGCTCTTCAGTTGCTGCCACCTCCTCACTAAGTAACTTCATGTATCCCCATCCTCTTTGGTTCACCAGAGAGCTTCCTTCAGTTTCTTCTTGGAATTATATCTTTTCCCTCCTGCCTACCTAGTCATTGAATTTAATTGCAGCCTTACTCACCATAATAATTGTTGCTTAGCCCAAAGCATACTCAAGTTCAGGCGCCAGGTTACAAAGTTCTTGCAATGGCCAGCTGGAATGCAGTCATTTGAAGAAAAGGAACCCAAAGTTGCTGGTCTTTCAGCAGAGGTGATAGAGATACCTCACAAAGGTGGTCTTTCTGCAGCAGCAATGGAGAGGCCCTGCAGTCACAGCCCTCCCTTGATAGAACTGCTGAGGGATGTGATAGCTGAGGGAGGAACCTCATGGAGAGGCCCTGCAGGTCTTTTTGAAAAAAGGCATCACCTTCCCAGTTTGCATAAAAGTCTCTTGCTTTTCAAGTTGAGTAGCTCAGTTTCCGTGTGGTAAGGATGCTTCGTTTGAAGCTGGCCACAGCTGAAGGTGCAGAACGTGAGCAAAAGGTCTTGAGATGGATCTTTAAAGAGATGTGTATGATTGAACTCTTTACCAGGCCCAATTACTTTCAGCAAAAAGGGAAGAACCTTGGTAGAAATGGAAGACCCTGATCAGTTGATGTGCAGACATGGTCTCACTACTTGCTACCGACTGATTCTAGACTTATTACTCCATTTTCATTGGTTGCTTAAGATCTGCTTATCTGTAGTCAAAACAAAATAAAAAAAAATTCCTTCCAGTAGCACCTTAGAGACCAACTAAGTTTGTTATTGGTATGAGCTTTCATGTGCACGCACATGTTTTGAAACTCTTATCTGTACTATTTGGGGGAGAATAGTGCCTTCTACAGATCCGTGGTTCAAATGTGTGCAGATGAGATAAGAATAAAGAAATGTTCTCCCCCTGTGTTCTCTAGATCTTGGTAACAGTGCTGAAACTGAAAATAGAAGCAAAGTCCTCTAAAATGAAACCATCTTTTGTAAGGAATCATACCGTTTGGGGAAACTGGCTGACACATTCTCTTTAGAGCAATACTGCCAATATTAACAGCCAGGAAATCTCCAGAAATTCCTGTTGATTTAAGTCTCTGTTCTTCGACGCTTAATGTATTGCACTTTGTCAACAGTTGTTGTTGTTTTGTTTCTTTCAGGTTCTGCATTGTTTCAGACATGGCAGCTCATGGGATTTCCATGGGCCAGCAAGTGGCAGTGATTTGGGATAGGCACTCTCCTGCTGAAGCACTGCAAAGTTTTGTGCAGAACATCCAGGCTGCTGTTGGAGTTGAGGGTCATGTATCTGTAGAAAATATCAACCAGCTGCTCCAATGTAAGTGTTGAAAAAGTATTCATTGCTGTGTTTGGTTTTAAGGTCTCATCGTAGCACTGAACCAATACATGTTGGACATCATAGAGTTTTGTGTGTAGAGAATGAAACAGCATTGAGCTCCTTGTTAAGTCATTAACAGCCTGAGAAAAGCCCTTACTGCTCTTGTGCCATGGCGAAGTTGCCAAACAGGGATGGGGCAGTGACTGCTGTCTCTTTGCCTGTCTGTCAGGCTGCTTGTGACACACAGCAATGACATCCTGTACAACATGGGAAGATTTTGTGACCATGCAAAGGATGTTATACTTTTCTTAGTGTACCTGGGTTTTTGCCATACAATATGTGAATTGCCTAAGTGGCCTGATTCTGACTGCAGCATGCAGAGACAAGGAGGCAGCCAGAATAACGCCTTGCAGCCTTGTGTGTAGCAATCTCAAGAAATCTAGAAGTTCTGTTCAGTGACTGACTCAGTAAGAGTTTTCCAAGATTACCACTTAAAATGGCTTTGAAAAAATACTGCTGAGGTCATGGTGTAAAACCCCATCAGTTATGACGGCATGCATATGTATGTAGAAGGATAATGTGTGCTCTTCTTTTAACTCTTCAGCATCCCATAAGGAATCCAGTTTTGATGTGGTTCTGTCAGGCCTGTTACCTGGCAGCTTGACTGTGCATAGTGCAGAAGTATTGGCTGAAATAGCTCGGATAGTCAAGCCAGGGGGCCGTGTCCTTCTGAAGGAAGTAGTGACGACAGAAACAGGTAAGGGGGTACCTTTTCTCTTACCTCTGGACCGTGGGTGTCAAACATTAATTTGACTGATGGGGCTCTGTTGAGTTTATTTTTATTCATTTTTTCTTTTAACTTTTTATTTGGAAATGCTTTTTGTGAATACATATTAATAACAAAATTCTTTCTATAATCAATCCATGAGTTTCTCTGAAACTCGTGACTTCCCCCCATCCCTAACATGGGTCCTAATAACAATTTTTTTTACCAATCTACATAATATATTCTCCATATTTTCCATTACTATAAGTTATGCATAAACCTCATTGCTTTACAAGTGATTCTTAATGTCCAGCTAATGTTTTAATTTGCTTACAATGTTCTCTTAGGTAAATCATTAATTTTTCCCATTCTTTTTAAAAGTCCTTATCCTCTTGATTCCTGAGTCTCCTGGTTAGTTTTGCCCGCGGCTTCGTTGAATTTAAGCTGCCATAGCTTAGAGCTTGTCTACTCCTGAGCATGTCAGATGGTCACGGCAGAGTTGATTTAACCAGATGTTGATACAGCATCTGTAACTGAATATTACTGGGTATCAGTGGAAGCACTGCTGGAAGTTGTGCGTTCTTGAGTTAAGTTATACCACGTTCAAGCCGGGGCCAATATTCCTGCTTGTGGTGCAAGAGAACAATATATTTAAACAAGTTAATTCAGTGATTGACCTAATAATCACTTCCTTATGCTAATTAAGATCAGCTAGAGGGCTTTAGGGATTCAGTTACTGGGAGATTGCTAGAAATAGCCCATTTATATTAGTGAGGGCCAGAGCCCACTATATTTCCTAATTAATTGAATTGATGTCTGGCAGTTCCTAAAGTGATTCAGGAAATGCAAAGAATGAGGCCTGTGGGACAGTCATACTTTGAGCACTGCACATAGTTGATTATGGATGCTGTTTCCTCCTTGTCCTACACCTCCCAGGTAACAACAATGGGCTCAAGACAATCCCCAAGCTACCTGCAGCTTTGACACTCTCAGGGCTGGTGGAAATAAAGGAGGTACGTATGTGGATATTGAGACTTCTATAGATCATTTATTCCAGAAAACCTAACTATGCACAATATATTTGGAGACAACAAAGCTTTGGGTTTCCCTAGGGAGCAAGCAAAAGTAGCCTTGAAAATGCTTGCTTTGGGTGGCATTCACTGCTAGTCCTACTCAGAGTATACATAGTAAAATCAATGGGCATGGCTAACTAAGGGTCATTAGTTAGGGTCTATACTTAAGAAGGACTTAGTTGAATACTACCATTAGGTTTCTTTGGATGAGATTTCTACAAAGGGGAAACATACTGTGTGGGTATCATGGTGCTAATGTGCCATTTCTTCTGGGTACTCTGGGGTGATTTGACACCAGGCTAATACTTTGCTTTGTCTTGTTTTTTAGGTACAGAAAGAGCCCTTAACCTCTGAACAAATTCAATCTCTTCAGGAACATCTGGGATTCCAGTGCAATGAAATTTATTCTGTTCAGATGGAAGGCAAGAAACCCAACTTTGAAGTGGGATCTTCAAGTCAACTCAAAATTTCTCTTGTCAAGAAAGAGAGAGGTGAATAGGGATCTCTCCTCTTCACAGCGTAATCTTAGGAAATACATTCACTTGTCCATAGAATGTGAATTCACTCTGTTCTTTAGAAGTCAATATAATAACCAAGGCGGTTACTGACACATGGTCTTTGAAAGCAATGCTCTTTACCCTCTAGCTTATAAGCGTGTGTCTGTTGGTAGCCTTCATTTCAGCCTCCAAAGCAAATTGCTAAACTAATGATGAACATGTTCACATTGCTTTATATTAGGGTGTGGAATATACATTCCATTGGCCAGAGTGGTTTGTGGCTTAATTTCAGCCAGCCTTCTAGGTTTCTTGCCCATCATTTGTTCAGTGGGGAGCAATTAAGGGAAAAACAAGCCTTTATGTTGAGCCCCCCCTTTCTCTGTAAGAGGATCTGCAAGAAAATCAAAGCAGAAAGTACAATATCTCAGCTGTGGCAGCCCTATTTTATCATGACAGCGTCTCACAGAACTTCACAGAGTGATGTGCTTCAGAGCACAGTATAATGTGTTTTCATTGTCATGCCACCACATTAGAGGGCCACGTAAAGATTTTATATCTATATTGGGAGCAAACCTTATATTGGATGCATTATAAGAGATTTTCCATAGTTAGATCTGAAAATACACTGAGGTGCTCTCTAACAAAGTTTGAGCTAAAAGATACCAAGAATGGATTAGACAAAATATGTGCTATGACCCCACTGTTGTTCTGTTCTCTATAATTCCTTATTCTGTTCTCCTTAGAAAAGCCGGCTGTGGATCCCATGGCTGCAAAGCTCTGGACTCTTTCTGCCAATGATATGGACGATGATGATGCAGTGAGTATGAAAATCACCTAATGCAAGCAAAGGAATGCCCTTATTTTATACATTTCTCTGTGTTCTGACGGCTATGCCAGTGCCACATTATTTCTGCTGTTTTGTTCTGAGATATCTCTAGGACTGTGCAGAAGCACACCTGGAACAAACATCCCAAAATGGGGACTGTCTTAATGGGGAGCGAAACATCTTAGTTTCATATGGATCATGGTCGTCGTGTTCTTCTTCTTTCCAGGATCTTCTGGATTCAGATGAGCTTTTGGACCCTGAGGATTTGAAAAAGCCAGATCCAGCTTCCCTTAAAGCCCCTTCCTGTAAGGACTCTGGAAAGAAGAAAGCGTGTAAGAACTGGTGAGTACTGAAATACAGTGGTACCTCGGTTTTCGAACATAATCTGTTCTGGAAGACAGTTTGAGTTCCGAAATGTTCGAAAACTGAAACCTCAATAGCCCACAACTGTGCCTCCGGATCTTTCACAAAATGGAAGCCGCATAGCATGTTCGACTTCCGAGGCTTGTTCGAAAACCGAAACATTTACTTCTGAGTTTTTGGCATTCAAAAACTGAAACGTTTCACTTCTGAGACGTTCGAAAACCGAGGTACATGGACATTCTGGCCCTAAGATGAATTTGATTCCATGGTCATAGGCCCAGCACCTTGTTACTCTCAAGAGAAATGACTTTTTTGTGACATGAACAAATGTTTGTGATGCTGCAAACAAGCTGCTCAAATTGCATGTGGGTTTTTTCAGGTTTAGATGTTGTTCTTTTTGTTTTGTTTTTATAAGATTTGCTATGTATTAACTAGTAGGGATGTTTTATTTATTTATTTACAAACTTTCTGAACTTTATTGCTTGAGATCAGTTATGCAAATCGTGCATCTGAAATAAGATAGTGGGGTGGGGGGTGGAATCAGCAAAATATAGCCTTTGGGGGAATCTAGGTAAAAAATGAAGAGCGTGAACTGCAAGCTTATGTACATCAACTTGGAAATGAGTCCACATGGAAACCAGGACTTCCAAATAACGGGACATAAGGTCAGTTTGCTGGAAATGCAGTTTCTCCTAAGTTTGAAACCTAGGCCAGGAACTGGAATTCTTCAACTAAATTTATTTTATTGAATTTATATACAGCCCTATGCCCGGAGTGCTCCATAACACTCTTTTTTCCTCTTAGAAAGTAAGGGGAAATGTCTGTGCGTGTTATGGAGCGAATGCCTATGGATGGCGGGGGGGATCTGCTGCAGTCGTGAGCAGAGGATCCATGGTTCCCCTTCCTTCCCTCCTCCATGGCTCGCTTTGCTCGCTTTGAAACAGCAAAGCGGGAGAAGAGCCACTGAGTGGGGAGAAGAGAGGGACAGACAGCCTGGTTACAAAGCACGGATCCACATGGATCCTCAGGATTTTTGCACTGGGTCACCCCAAATTCACCATCAGATCACATAGCATGTCCATGGCTACATCTTGCAGCAAAAAAATCACGCACCCACTGTTGCCTGGGGCCGCAGTGGTGCAAAAACATGGTTACAAAGCATGGATCCCCATGGATCCTCAGGATTTTTGCATTGGGCTACCCCAGACTCACCGTCAGATCACATGTCTGTGGCCACAGCATGAACCACAAAAATCATACATCCACTGTTTCGTTTAGAATATTTTTTTTTCTTGTTTTCCTCCTCTAAAAACTATGTGCGTGTTATGGTCGGGTGCGTGTTATAGAGCGAAAAATACGGTAGTAGGGAAGATCTTGGAATTTGCATTTCTCAGTGTTCTGTCCTGTTTGTAGCAGTTGAGATACTCTCTGCTGCACAGCACCGCTGTGATCTGATTGGAGAGAAATAAGAACTAGCATGTCTAGAGAGCTTTACAGACTCTCTAAGGAAGAATAAGCCACCCACTGCCTGCTTGAAAACTGTTATATAATGATTTCTTTGTTAAATAAATAATTTATATGTAGATTTATAAAGCCTCTCCCTTCTGCAGTACTTGTGGTCTTGCTGAAGAGCTAGAGCAGAAGACGAACAACATACAGCCCAAATCCGCATGTGGCAATGTAAGGATGTACATTTACTTGCTAATCAAAACACTGGATTTATATCTAGGTCGGGAGTGTCTGCTGTGCTGAATCCTTTGGTCCCCCATCACGGCAGCCCCTTTCCATCCTGGCAGGCTGCCCTCCTCCCAGTCACCTGACAGTCAGCATGGTCAGCTTGGATCGGCTAGGCTAGATTCCCTGACTGCCAGCTCCAGACTGTAGCTGATCCTATCAGGATTTGAAGCCACTGCAAGTCAGCTGGTTGCTGCTGTATTTGAGACCCGCATTCAGCAAAGATCAGCTACACTCCGGAGCACTCACATGTGCTTTCCGCCATTTGCAAATGCAGAGCAAAGCACGGTGATGTCTGATAGCTTGTATACATGGCAAATTAGTTAAGTGTGTTCACCATAGGTGTACGTGAAGGGTATATACAGTTTCTAACACAGAAGAGAAAGCCATAGAATAATTTGTCACGTGAAGTGTTGTGCAAGATGAGTGTAAAAATGTAACTCCTATCTTGCCTGTTCCCCAAGCCGTGTGGACTGTTCCCTAAATAGCCTTTGGTTCAGATTTGTTCAACTGCTATGGTTGAGGTGGAATAAGAATTATCCTGGAGGATTATATGCAGCCACTAAAATATTTTTTCCACTTGGGGGTGGGGGGAACGTGGTGCATTGAGCCTCAATACTGACTGACTTTGTCTCGTTAAGGCCAATTCTTCCCCTCACCCCTTGAGACAAACTTTGAAGTCCTATTTAATGCAAGCCCCTTCCCACTTGGAAAATGAAGAGGAACTGTGAAACGTTCCCCTTTGGCAGGGCACTGACTTGGCCTCTCTTCTCCCTGCAGTGTTACCTGGGGGATGCATTCCGCTGTTCCAGCTGCCCTTACCGTGGCTTGCCAGCCTTCAAACCTGGCGAGAAGATCCTCTTGAATGAGAATAACCTCCATGATGCCTAAGAGAAGGACTGAATCAAGCCTCCTTGTGGGACACGTACACAGCTGTTCTTTGCCTTTTTAGGCGGTGCATTGTTTTGCTGCCATAACCCTCACTCTTGGAAGGTCTCTAATAAAGGGAAAGGGACTTTATTGGGGTCAA
This sequence comes from Podarcis tiliguerta, assembly GCF_965153285.1. NCBI lineage: Eukaryota > Metazoa > Chordata > Lepidosauria > Squamata > Lacertidae > Podarcis > Podarcis tiliguerta. Next base: position 52,552,261 of record NC_139541.1, on the reverse strand, counting down.
GGAAGACAAGCAGATGGGCTGCTGTAAGCTAAAGGGAAAGGTCTGCATTCTAGGCTCATCTCTGACTAGCTGACCTATTACTTGTTCCTTGGTGTCCTGTTCATGAACATAGATTAGTGGACATCGTGGTTTAAAAAAAATGAGTATGATTTAACATCAAGGCACTGGCCATCCTAACATGCTCTATAGACAAAATGGCTATACTGGCAATTGTCTTCACATTATCCTGGGAATTCTGAAGCAGCTTCAAGTGCTGGCTTGTCTTACCAAGAACCCTCTTACGTATATTTTTTGTGGCCAAACGCAGCACCACAAATTACATTTTGGGGATGGGAGGAGAGGGGTTGATTGTGAAATCCCAGTTGCACAATTATGTGTTCCAGGTTTTTGTGCAACTGAAATGTATGAGGTTCTGAAATTAAACCTGTGAAACTAGCTATCTCATTTCTTCGGTTCTTCCGGTATATCACTGCCAAGAAAACTTCTCTATTGTGGGTGTTGGAGGACTCAGTTAGGGAGAGGGAGATGCTACCTGAGCAGGGGCAGGGTTTTACTTTGAGCTGGTGACAGTCTTATTGAACGGAGGCTTTTAGGAAGCATTCCTGCTTTCCTTTCCCTCTTCATAATGTTTCCTTCTTTTAGAATGGGAAAGCAGGAGGAGAGTCAGTTATATGGGCTGGTTCACTGCATGCTTGATGGAGAACTGTTTGTTTTGGGGTGTTCTGCTGGACTTCCATAGGGGACATTGATATCCTCTAATAATGTCTGTGCAGGCAGCAAATTGAGAATTCCCAGCAATACTCTACCGTTCCTCTGATGATTAAGGTGCTATGTCATGTAAGTTGAAAGGCAGGCTGAACAGAGATGGATTTAGTGCTTTTCAAGGTAATAGGGGATGCTTCTTGAAAAAGAAATAAGCTTTGACTAAACCAAGAAATGTTTTGTTCTAGACATGCAGATCCATATGATGGCCCAATTGACACGCAACACTGAATCAAACCTTATTTTCAGAGAGAAGACTGTGGTTGCTGCACTCCTCCCCAGTGCTACTGTGTTCCCTAGCACTAAGCCATGTTCTGGCTTAGCATTGCAGGTGAACCTAGGCATGTGCTTTGTCTCACTTCAGACAAACCATTACTTGTTGCCAAGGTTTGTTCTTGGTTTGCCACTTGACGTTTGTCTGGAGCAAGACTAACTACAAGGCCATGTTCAACCAGACCAGGTAACTTGTTCATTTACACTAAACCAAGCAAACTGGGCCATTTTGATCTATCGAGATGAGTGCAGGACAGCAGAGACTAAATTAATCTGTTTCATTCCCTGCCTTGGTTTGACGTAACAGGGGGATCATTGAGACAATTGGCAAGCAGTTCACAAGTGGTATAGGCCCATTGTGTCAGTATAAGTTGGAATCAGCCAGCCTTCACATTTTGCTTACTTTTCAACCATCATCTCACTTTGCTATGGGGTGCTCAACGGTGTCCAAAGCCTCTTGAACCTTCTTACCCAAAAACAAAAGAATGTGGAAAACTGGTCCCCTTGGAGAACTATTCATATTAGGAGCCAGATGGAGTAAAGGTATTTAACTTGTAGAAGTAGCAATAACTTTAAATGCCTTATGTTTTCAAAGAGCTGGGAACTACCTGCTGAGATGCTGAATTTTCAAACCCATACTGTATCAACTTCAGTCACTGGTATTGGGAAAGGCTTTGGAGCAGCAGATCATTCCCTCCTACAGAGGTTGCTACTGCGGCACCTGTGAGTGCTCATGTATCCACAGAGACCTTCACTAGCCCTCCTACTGTAATTGGAACTTGAGAGGTATTCTATGGTAGCCAGTGGAATAGGTGGCTGTGTGGCCTGCATTGTGGGCTGTGTGCAGTGCCCACAACAATTTTTCTGGTTTGCAATTGTGCCAAAAAGGTTGGTGACCCTTGCTAACTCATTCCTGCAGGTTTCAGTTCCTATGCTTTGAAATTTTAGTGCACAAACTGGTGTCAAATAATAGAGGTTAAAATAGGGTGCATTTGACCACTTCCTGCCACTCGGCACTAGACCATCTTACTTAGATCTCTCACCATGGCAGCACCTCTTGACCCAAGCTATTGGTTTGCTGGTTGTCACCTTCTACAAATACGCCTGTAAGGATGGTGATAAGAGCAGCCTATGTAAGGAGGAGTTGAAGGAGTTGATCCAGAACAAGCTGACCATTGGGCCAAAACTGCAGGACGGAGAGATACTGGCATTAATGAAAGATCTGGACCGCAATGGGGACCAAGTGGTGAACTTCCAGGAATACGTCACTTTCCTGGGTGCCCTGGCAGTGATTTGCAATGAAGCTTTGACTTCTTAAATGTATGCCCCGGTGGGGCAAGGTGTCATGGTTCAGGATTATACCTCTGTAGACGATTTCATGTCCAATAAAATTTTAAGTGTTGTAAAAAAAATAAAAATTAGGGTACATTTCTTACTAATTGTGTAATGATTCTTAAAACAGGTTTAAAATGAGGTCGAGTAAATAAATTTTGTAACACTAAATGAATTTAAAAAAAACCACTCTAAAGAACACTGTTGCTTGTTTGGGGCGGGGGGAGGGTGGCCTGCAAAGAGATTGGTAAAGTTGGGTCCTGGAATTGGGACATGACTTTCTAGGTTCCTATGGAAAACTGTAGTGCAGGCAACCCCAGTGGAAAGCTGGTCTTGAAGTCGGCACTGCTCAGTGTGGAGATTGACTGCACTGCAGAGTTCCTGTTGCAGAATTCTGTAATGCAGACAACCTGCTGAAATGAGGGCTTGAAGACAGGGCCAGCCAGCTGAACAGTCAGACTTCAACCCCTGCTTCAGTTCACTGGGAAGTTCCTCTGCAGCACAGTTTGACCTCAAAGGGGGAAAGGGTTGCCTGGCATGGTGACATCAGATGACTGTGAGTGGCGCCACCTACTAGTCAAATTGGCTCACTGCAGTCCAGGATCCAGCCTGAATTCCCAACACCTGTTCTAAGGTAATGTAGGGATTTCAAGGTAGGCCTGGTCCTTGATGTTGTTATTTTGATTTAACTGCAGCATATTCTTAGAATTTGGTTCTCTATCCAATCCAAATTGGTGTCTATTAATTTAGCTGGTCCCTTGGCGTGGAACCTAGTTACTTTGTGTATTTATAGAAAACATAATTCTTCTTTTCTGCATAGAATGCATTATTAATAAATAAACTTATGTGTTAATGCACTGTTTCCAAACAGAAAGTTTTAATAGCAGCCAATTAACCGGCTAAGTAGCAGGAAAACAATGTTGGTCTTTAATCATGAAATGCTTGCTTATTCCTACTCCCCGACCCCTTACCTCTTAAATTCTTTAAATATTTTATTCTGTTGGCATCACTTCCAAATAGCTGATGAGATTAAAACATTAATCTGGTTTTAAGAGCCACATGTTGAAAAGGGAAAAGGAATCCCCAGGTATTTTGGGTGTTCGCTACTTTTTCTTCCCATCATTCACCAAATAAGCAGTCTGTAGCTACCCTTCCTGCTTCTCTCCCAAAGTCTAGTTAGGACTTGCCCAGCTTTGGGAAGGAGGGCTCTAAGACCCTGCTAGAGTCTCGTGCCTCCTTCCTAAAGCCTGTGCCTCCCTTAGCCGGTTTGGGAAGGTAGCTCTGAGCTGTGTGTGTGTGTGTGTGTGTGTGTGAACTTCTGGCCTCGCACGCACAGGGTGCTATATTACCAAGGTCCGCCCCTCCTGCAACTGGGTATGGCTTTTGTTTTGTTTATTTTCTTTTATTCCATTTCAGTTCTTTCATCTTAGACCTGCAGAAACCAACATGCCCTCTGGGTCCATTAAGGGTGGGGAGCTGAACATTCATTTATTAAGTGCCTCCTGTCACAATGTGTTCGTTGCGCCCCAGGGGAAAGACTTATTCAGGGAGGCCACCTATAGAAATGGGGCAAGGCCATCTGTATTCACAAGTACTCAGTGTACAAGGTCCTCCGCTTCTTTTGAACTACGACTCCCATCTGCACTGTACATTTAAAGCACTACTTTAGCCATGGATTTCCCCCAAGGAATCCTGGGAACCGTAGTTTGTTAAGGGTATTGGGAGTTGTTAGGCAAGACCCCTCGTCTCCTCACAGAGCTACAGTTCCCAGAGTGGTTTAACAATCCATCCTTCTTCTTGAAGACTCTGGGAACTATAGCACTGTAATAAACTACTGTTCCCAGGATACTTTGGGGGAAGCCATGCTTGTTTAAAGTGGTGCAAAGGGGGCCTTTGGCAGGTTTTTAAATAAATAAAGGTAGGATTATTTGCCAGGCACAAGCACGTATCTTAAAGAGGATTATAAACTTTGTGCCAGTTAACTACCACTCCCAGATTAACTGAGTGGCTTCCATACAAAAGGCTGTAGCTGTTCTGGCAGGCCTGCATTACAATGCTCAGGGTGGTGGTTGTTTTTTTAAAGCACAGTATAGTTGGCAGCTGAATCTTCACCACTCATTTTCCTGAGAGTTGTATTAGGTTTGCTTGCATTAGCTGAACGTTGAAAGATTCAGGGCACACAACAGAAAGTGCTTTTTCACGCAGTGAATAAACTTTGGAACTTGTAACCATAGGAGGCAAAAATGACCACCAAAAGGATTAGACATGGAGGACACGGCTATTGATGGCTATTACGGGTGGCACTGTGGGTTAAACCACAGAGCCTAGGACTTGCCGATCAGAAGGTCAGCAGTTCGAATCCCCGCGACGGGGCGAGCTCCTGTTGCTCGGTCCCTGCTCCTGCCAACCTAGCAGTTCAAAAGCATGCCAGTGCAAGTAGATAAATAGGTACCGCTCCAGCAGGAAGGTAAACGGCGTTTCCGTGCGCTGCTCTGGTTCACCAGAAGCAACTTAGTCATGCTGGCCACATGACCCGGAAGCTGTATGCCGGCTCCCCAGGCCAATAAAGCAAGATAAGCGCCGCAACCCCAGAGTCGGCCACGACTGGACCTAATGGTCAGGGGTCCCTTTACTAGTTACAGTGGCTAACGCCTCTGCATGCCAGTTATCAGAATCACAAATTGAGGGTGTGCTGTTGTGTTTTAATAACTATTCTCCTCCTGTGAGTTGTAACATTATTTAGAATGAAGGTTCTCTACAGGCCAGATATTTGCATAGACAGATGACACAGAGTGCCTCAGTATTTGTACAAGAAATAAAACCATACCATTAATGAAAAAAAAAATAGTCATTTGAGCTCTGCCCTTCCCAGGTTCTATATCCCCAGCTCAAAATGACCTGCATTTGATATCCTTATGATAGGTATTACTTGAGTCTGACCAGTGGCGCATCCAAGTCACATCTCTTCCACACACACACATCCAAACGAATTGATGCTGCAATGGCCTCAAGTGTGAGAATGCAAAGATCTATTTTCCAAAGATGGACCAGTAAACACCTGCAATCTCCACCACCCCCAAATCTCTGAAGGAAGCATTTCTGAATCTGCAGATAACAGGTCAAGACTGCGCAAGATGGCACTTGAGGAGTAACCATGGGCTGGCAAGAGTAGTAGGGCTGGACCCTGGATGAGGGGCAAATTGTCCAGGCACTTGTAGAGTTCCAAAAAGAAAGATCCAAGATGGAAAGAAGACAAAGTCCCTACCGGAGAGGAATGGCAAACCAAGCCTTTGGGAGTACACCAAAATGGCAAAACTGACGGGAAAGCTCAGGAACCAAGAAGACAAAGGCTTCAATAAAGAAAAAAATATAATTAATTTAGGAGACCTCTGTAAGCAGATGAAAACATTAGCAGGATTTTAATAACATTTGTAGCAATTATCATGGGCAATATGGAGAGAGATAAAACATGGATTATGAAATAATATGCAGTTGAAAAGGTTGACAAAAGGACCCATGGAGGGGAGGGTGGGAAGTCTGGAGATCCAGATAAATCTCTAAATATGGATATGTATTTTGTATTGTTATAATTCTACACTTGTAACATCAAATAAAAATTATTTCAAAAAGCAAAGCAGAAAGATCCAAGCCCTCACAGCAGGGAGCTGTCTGCAGGACAATTAGTATTCCTATATACATCTAAAATTCCATGGCAGGCTTGCTTTGTGCTGGATCCAAAGCTGGGACTAATGGAGAAACAAAATCTGTTGGGCGTTAATGCAGTGAGCCCTACTATCTTATCCGCAGGTTGTTGGTATGTGTAAATAAAACCATATTTCCTAAAGGCACTCCAGTCTCTGTTGACTAAACTCTGGATAAGCACCTGGAAACCCTAGAATCTCTCACCGCTCAGAGAATGGGGTGGCAAATGCAATTTTTCAGCTTTAACTCTCTAATGCTGGCAGAAGTAGATTTATGCAGGAATTTCAGATTTTAATCCATTAGTCTTCTCTCTCTTTTTTTATTATCTCCCAGTCATTTCCCCACATGTGTTTTAAACCTCCTGCCAGTCCTGTGCCCTACTTTTTAGAAATGGTACCTTTTATTGTGCTTTCTGTTTCAAGGATCGTTGCTTCAAGCTATGGTCTTACGGAAATGTGTGCTTGGGCCCCAGGGCACCCACCCAACATTTTTCTCTTTCGGCTGAGTTTGCCACAAATTGGGGTTGTTTTCCATTCCAGAAACCCTTTAGTCTATAAGGATTTCTGCTGTATTTATGAACTAGGCTGCATAGATTGCCATGCCTAATACATTCAGTACGCTGTGATTTCCTGCAGAGTCTCCTTTCAGCCCAAAACTTCCAGTGCGTGTTTGTTTACCCAGAGATTTCTGCCATGAGTCATGATTACGAAACGTAGCATCAACTCCCTTAACAAATCCCTGAACAAAAGCTGGTCTCCGTAGCAGTAAGTATAAATAGGCAGGAACCAGCAAGGGCAAACAGTGCCAGCTCAAGTTTAAGTGCAGAGAAAATAGACGGATAGCAAGAGGAGAGGGTCTGCATCCAAGCCAGTGATGTCTGGGGCCCATTTCCACAGCGTCCTGGTCACAGGAGCCAATCGGGGTATCGGGCTGGAAATGGTGAAGCAGCTCCTGCAACTACGAGAACCACCAAAATGGGTCTTCGCCACATGCAGGGATCCACATGGAGGAAGAAGCCAGGTGAGACCGTGGGGATGGGGAAGAGGTTCGTTTCAGTTAAATGCAAACGTACCTGCTTTGCACTTTCCAGAGTAATCCGTGAGCTGAGATGCAGCCACCTTTTTGGAATTCCCACTTAATGAGCATCCCTAGCCACGTGCTATGGCAAAGCGTGCACATAATTGTGTAGAGCAGCGAGAAACAACATACAAAAACACATTCTATTAGGGGAAATTGCTTTGCATAAATTGTGCATGTTAGAATAAATCCACACTGAAATTATGATGAATTCTCATGAGGACTTTTAAAACAGAAAAATAGCAAACTGGAAATATGGGGCTCAGCTATACAGCTGCAAATAAAACGTTTGTAAAATGTGTGGTAAAGTGAAATATACAATTGTTATGAGCTATAGCAAATTCAAAGCGTTTTTCAAAACAATTTTTAAAAAAGCATTTTCATGACATTTTTAACGCGTGTAGATTCCACTAAAGATTGGGGAAATGAGCAACTGAAATGGACAGATTCACTCATCCCCGACTTCAGAGCTGACCATCCTTTTAGGAAGTGACAGTTTTTCACGTCCGATTTCAGGCTGAGAGAGAGAAGAGGAGATGTTGCAAGGAAGTTAGTTCCACTCCGTTCAGAAGTTCCATGGGGCATTGGCTAAGGGAGAGGGGGTGTTCTTTGTAACAGCCCCTGAGCTGTGGTATCCCCTTTCCACAAAAATGCATCCAGCACCTTCAGCTCTCATCGTGTCGTGCACTTCTCGACCCTGGCTGTTGACTCCTGAGATGTGTGGTTTTTAGGACCCACCCTATTCTCTTTATTGTAAATTATTTCTACCTCATTTTAAAATTATTATTATTATCTTTAAGATTCATAAGCTGCCCTTCCTCCTAAAGAAGCCCAGGGCAACAAGCAGCAAGCTATAATACAATAAAAAAAACCCCCCACATTTAAAACATCTTAAAAACCATTCAAATACAGGTGCAGGCTGGGAAAGATCTCAGCTTAAAAGGCTTGTTTGACAGATTGTGTTTTTATAAAATAAGATTGTGTTTTTCCATTGCTGCAACCTGCCTTGGAACCATATGGAGACAGGTGGGTAAGAAATGATGATGATGATGATGATAATTAGCAAGCGTTTACCATCTTTTCTGGCTAAAACTGCCCAGCGTTAGTAACAAAGGGAACGCTCTCCCTTACACCCTGCATGAGAGGCAGGGAAGGGAAGATCTTCCAGGGAGGCAGGCTGGGAGAAGGGAAGCTCCCAGGTGAGAGCTGGGAGGGTCCACCACCTTTTGTGTGGTACAAGGGTTAAGATGCATCTCTGATAGAGGCCTTTGTGTCTCCACCCTTCCTTTTGTGTGTTTGTCTTGTTTTGTTTTCTCCTTTCTTTTCTGTTTTCATTTAGATTAGTTTGGCTTTTACTGTATTGTATCATACGTTGAAAAGCTTTGGGTTTTTTTGTTTTTAAGAGAAAGCTCTCTATTATTTTATCCTTTATGTTCCAAATGCTCCATCAGAGAGAGAATCCACATTTTCTGGTTTCCATCACTGGTAACCCTGTTCCTCTTTCTTTTGTTCCTACATTTGCCTTGTGGGGGTTGGGAGGGGTAGGGGACGGAATGCCTTCTTAACATTTTGTTTAGTGCGAGTTTCCATAGTTCTCATTTAGGGTACAATTCCTTCCCCAGGGATAGAGAGAGAGAGGGAATGTACTCTACTATGCTGCCTGTGTGGTATTGTGGTTAGAGTGCTGGACTAGGACCTGGGAGACCAGGGTTCAAATCTCCATTTGGCCATGAAGCTCACAAGGTGCCCTTGAACCAGCCACTGCCTCTCTGCCTAACTGACCTCACACACTTGTTGTGGGAATTAAATAAGGGGGAGAACAATGTACGTCACCTCAAGCTCCTTAAAGGAAAAAGGTGGGCTATAAATGCAATTAATAATAACAGCCATGTATGTCCGTTCACAGGTTACACCAGAAGTCCGTGAGGTCCTTGGGGGCCTGGCACTTATTCAGTATCTGCAGAGTTGTATGTCTGCTGTGATTCTGCAGCAGCAGAAAAAACAAGCTTCTTGAGATTCTCACCTTTCTGACTCCTGTGGCTTCGAAAAAACTGTGAAGCCAGTCAATGTCTGCTAAAATCTCAGAAGCCAGAGGCTGAGTAACAGTGAGCAGTCTAGAGTGCCCCATATAACTCAAATGAAAGCAAAACAATTTGTGAAAAATAAGTGAAATTATGCAAACATGCTCGGGCCTCAGACTTTTCTGCGTCCAGCATTTGACAATTTTACAGCAACACTGAGGAAGCCTTGAGGGTTTGTTTCACGCATGACCCCCTTTGTCTCCTTTTAGGAACTGAGATCGCTGGCTTCTAAACATCCCTGCCTCGTGATTCTGCAGCTCGGTATGACTTTCGTTTTATTTATTTTCTTCTATTTCATTTCAGTTCTTTAATCTCAGAACTGCAGAAACCAACATGCCCTGTGGCTCCATTTAGGGTGGATAGCTGAACATTCATTTATTAAGTGCCTCCTGTCACAATGTGTTAGTTGTGCTCCAGGCAGAATCCTCACATCTCTTTGCTCTGTTCATTTTGAAGGGGAAAGGCTTATTCAGGGTGGCCTCCTGCAGAGGTGGGGCAAGGTCATTTCTACTCACTCAGGTACTCAAGGTAGATCAGTCTCCCTCAACCTGGGATCCTCCACTTGTTTTGGACTACAACTCCCATCTGCACTGTACATTTAAAGCACTACTTCCCCCAAGGAATCCTGGGAACTGTAGTTTGTTAAGGGTATTGGGAGTTGTTAGGCAAGACTCCTCTTCTCACAGTTACAGTTCCCAGAGTGGTTTAACAATCCATCCTTCTTCTTGAAGACTCTGGGAACTATAGCACTGTAAGAAATTATGGTTCACAGTGGTATCATTGTGCTTTAAATGTATTGTGCAAATAGGGCATTTAGCAGGTTTTTCAATAAATGAAAGTACAGTGGTACCTCAGGTTACATACGCTTCAGGTTACATATGCTTCAGGTTACAAACTTCGCTAACCCAGAAATATTGCTTCAGGTTAAGAAATTAGCTTCAGGATGAGAACAGAAATCGGGCTTTGGCGGCGCGGCAGCAGCAGGAGGCCCCATAAACTAAAGTGGTACTTCAGGTTAAGAACAGTTTCAGGTTAAGAACAGACCTCCAGAACGAATTAAGTACTTAACCCGAGGTACCACTGTAGGGTTATTTGCTGGGCCCAGGCATGTATATTGAAGAGGATTATAAAGTTTGTGCCAGTTAACTTTCACTCCCAGATTAACTGAGTGGCTTCCATACAAAAGGCTGTAGCTGTTCTGGCAGGCCTGCATTACAATGCTCAGGGTGGTGCTTGTTTTTTTAAAGCACAGTATAGTTGGCAGCTGAATCTTCACCACTCATTTTCCTGAGAGTTGTATTAGGTTTGTTTGCATTAGCTGAATGTTGGAAGATTCGGGGCACACAACAGAAAGTGCTTTTTCATGCAGTGCATAAACAGGAGGCAAAGATGGCTACCAAGAGGATTAGACAAATTCATGGAGGAATCGGGTATCAATGGTTACTAGTCACAATGGGTAATGCCTCTGCATGTCAGCTGCTGGAATTGCAGGCAGGGCAAGTGATTCTGCGTTTTATAAAAGTAACAGTATTCTCCTCCTGTGAGTTCCAACATTATTGAGAACACAAGCCCCAGGCTTCACTGAAGAGATGAGAAACAGGTTGTTTTCTTTTCAAAAAACTTCTTTTTAAAAGCTTTTTTTAAGTGGAGTTCTTTAACCTGGTCAGTATCTGTGCTGGATTTGAAATTGCTTTTCCACATGGAATTGCTTTTAGTTGTTTATATATATGGCATTCCTTACATATGGAAATGTTGCTATTTTTGGTTTACGTATTGTCATTGCTTTTATTGTTCATGTTTTTACTATGAAATCACTTTGAGGTTTATGGCTGTGGTTCCCAGACTCACCCCACCCCACAAGACAATTTGAAAATCACTGAGGGCAATTGAAAATCACAGACCATTTAACGATAATTCTGCCTCTTGTCCCAATCTTAATGTGCTGGGCTGGATGCACGGCTTTTAACTGAATTTTAATTGCTTCTTTTATTTCTTGTATATTGTGTTGTTGTTTTTATTGTGCTACAGTCTGGAACAAGATGATAGAGGTGGAACAAGATGATAGAGGAAATAGTGGAGATGGACTGGTGTAGATAAATGGCAAGAGGGGCACCTGCCTGATATGCAATGGCACATATAATAGCAACACAAAGAGCCTGCCTGCTAGATGGAGCCAGTGGCCCATGTAGCCCAGCATCCTGTTCTCACAGTGGTCAACCTGTGGGAAACCTGTGGGAAACCACAAACAGGACCCAAGCACAAGATCCGTCTCTCCCAGTGGTGGAGGAGAGGGGGTGTGGGGGTGCAGCCGGGCCCAGGTGTCATCACTGGTGTGTGTGTGAGAGAGAGAGAAAATGAGTTAGAAAAATAAAAATAGGGCTCGAAACTTTTTAGGAGTGACGTGGTGGCTTAGGTGCCTGCAGGTTCCGCGCTACCTGAAATGGCAGCGTGGGACTTGCGTCTGCCTACTGCCGCTCCCTCAGTCGCCCTACAGCTGAGGGGGAGGCAACGCTCTCTCCTCCTACGGTTTCCAGCAACTGGTATTCAGAAGCATTCCTGCCTCCAACTGTGGAGGCAGAGCATAGCCATCATGCCTAGTAGCCATTGATAGCTTTCTCTTCCATGTTCACCTTTGACTTTCCCTCTCTCCAAGGGCCCCCAAATGCCTTTCTCTCCTGTCTTGCTGTTTCCCAGGTACTATATCCTTGGCTTAACATGACCTGCATTTGATACCATCATGCTGGGCATTACCTGAATCTGATCATCGGCTTATCCAACCCAGTATCATCTATTATTATTATTATTATTATTATTATTATTATTATTATTACCCTGCCCATCTAGATGGGTGGCCCCAGCGCAGCTTCCAACACATATAAAAACATAATAAAACGTCAAACATTTAAAACTTCCCAATACAGGGCTGCCTTCAGATGTCTTCTAAAAAGTCATATAGTTACTTATCTCCTTGACATCCGATGGGAGGCTGTTCCACAGGCAGGGTGGCTCTACTGAGAAAGCCCTCTGCCTGGTTCCCTGTAGCTTCACTTCTCATAGGGAATGAACTGCTAGAAGGCCCTTGGAGCTGGATCTCAGTGTCCAGGCTGAACAACAGGAGAGGAGATGCTCCAGGTATAGAAGGGATTGTCTGCGGTTGACGGACAGAGGCTTTTGCCTTGAGCAGAGAACTCTTTCTCAGCCTTGATGGGGACAAGGCTGAGGAGGATGAGGGAAAGAACAAATGTGACCAAACCCATGGAGAACAGCTGTAGCTCTTTGCCATGCAGATGGTCCCAGGTTCAGTTCCCCGGGCCCAGCTTTTCCAGGTTGTCCTGGGAAAGTCTTCTCTCTGAAGCCCTGGAAAGCTATAAAGGAGAGGAAGGTGTTTCCATGACAAATCCTGTGTCCTCTTTCCACAGAGTCCACAGATGAGGCTAGCATCAAGGCTGCTGCGAAGGAAGTTGAGGTCCACCTGGCTGGAAGTGGACTAAATCTGCTGATCAACAATGCGGGCGTCATGCCCCCGAGCACCCTGGAGTCGGTGGACAAAGAAGATATGCTGAGCGTCTACCGTATCAATCTCATTGGCCCAATGCTGGTGACACAGGTAGAGCTTACCCTCATACTTTGCTAGAGGTGGCATCCATTCTTCTGGGCAAAGAAGGGAGCAGAAGGTGAAAGGAGATGTTAAAAGGCTCCCACAACTTTAACGGAAAGCTCTCCCTGCTTATTTCCTTACATTGAATTTCCTGAGACAGGGGCTTGTCTTCCTAATACCCTGCCACACTCATACCGTATTGACCAAGAAAGAGGGGGGGGGACAAAATATGCAGGAGGGGTCTAGCCAAGGAGAAGTTGGGAACCAAGGATGGAGGGCCTGGGAAGGGGACAAAGGGACTGCCCATGTTTGTCTTCCTTTGCAGGCATTTCTGCCCATGCTAAAGACGGCTGCTAAGAAGAGCAACAGGAAGGGGCTGAGCTGCAGCAGGGCTGCCATCATCAATGTCTCCACCATCGGCAGCTCAATCGGGAGACCCCCTTCTATGGCCACGTTCCCCGTCATTTCTTACCGCTGCAGCAAGGTAACGTGGGCAGCACAGCCTCTCCTGCCTGCCTGCATCTTGACCAATTTGTGCAAGTGGGGCAGGGTCAGCAACAGGGAGTGGGACCAGGAACAGTTGCCGCTGACATCACTGTGGCCTCCTGGGACGGGTGAATTTATAGTGCATAATCCAGCCCTTGTTGCACATAGTTAGGAATTGGCTCCCACAAGGTGCAGTGTGATGGCCACCAAGCAGGAAGGCTTCAAAAGGGGATTGGACGAATGGGTGGAGGAGGGCGGAGCTACCCACGGCTGCTAGCCACAAGGGCTATGTATTGTCTCCACTGATGAAGGCAGCATGCCTCTCTTAGCAGCCGACAATCCCAAGGGAGAGAACTGTTGCCCGCAGGCCCAGCTTGTGGGCTCCCTGTTGGAGCATCTGGTTGGCCACTGTGGCAAAGAGGATGCTGGACCAGATGGGCCGCTGGTCTGACCCAGCTGTGTGACTCGCTAGTTTACCCTGTAACCTCCACGCTGCTGCTGCTTCTGTCTTTCTTCAGACGGCGCTGAACATGCTCACGCGGTGCCAGGCGCTGGAGTACAAGGATGACGGGATCCTTTGCGTTGCACTTCACCCAGGATGGGTGAAGACGGAAATGGGAACAGAGAAGGTACGTAGTGGCAAAATCGCAGTTGGTCATTAGATCAGGATGTGGTAAAAGAGCGGAGGAGAAGCAAGAAGCACAGCTTGCAAACTAGAGCAGTGGTTCCTAATTGATTTCGGGCCACCGCCCTGTTTGTTCCATAAACTCATCCCCAGGGGTCCCTACCCTACCAAAAGCCACAATAGTGGTTTGCATGACCCACCAAAGAAGGTAATAAATAAAACTCATAGCAGTAATAACTAATTGCACATTCATACTGGCTTTTCAGAGTCTGATAATTCACACCCCCAGTACTCCCCCTGCCTCCCCTAGGTCAGTGGTTTTCAACCAGTGTGCCGTGGCACCCTGGGCTGCCATGGTCAGGGGTGCTGTGGGCAATACTGGCCTCTTGTCTCTCTTTCCTTCCCTCCCTCCTCTGATGCCCTCTCACGTCTCTGCCTCCCCAAGGCTTGCATGGCTGTTTGTTGCAGCAGCCCTGGCTACAAGTTCTGCAGCCAAATGGTGCCTCTGGGGCTGGCCAGGGGGTGCTGGTTGCCAGGAGCTGAGGCAGCCTTGGAGTAAGCAAACAAGCAACCAGGTGAAGGAGCCCAACCAGCCAGTCCGCCAGCCCTTGCTGCTGGGAATGAACAGACAAGGGGGAAAGGCACTGGCCTTTCTTGTGCTTGCTGTGTGCCATGCCTGCCTGGGAGCTGAGTGACCAGTGCTGAAGGGGAGCCTTTCTGCCAAGCAGGCCTGGTAGCACCTGCTGCTGCCCCCCAAAGTAAGGTGCTAGCCCCATGTTCACCTCTGGCCAGTCTTGGTTGGGCCACTAAGGCTAGGGGCATCCTCTTCCCAGGCCCGTGGGGCAGTGTGAGGAGGCACCTCTCTTTGGGGCAGTGGGGGGGGGGAGTTCAGAGACCAGGGGTGGCAGCAGTGGCTGCTGAGAGGACTCTCAAGCGGAGGAGGAAACACTCCACAAAGAAGGGTGTCTGAAAAGGGTGAGAGGCTGCCAGCTCTGCAGGCAAGGGGTGGCATAACTGGACTCCTGAGCCCTACAGGGGTGTCACAGAAAGAATGTAATTGGTCAAGGGAGCTGTGGACTCAAAAAGGTTGAAAACCTCTGCCCTAGGTAATCCTGCCATCCCCCAGAGGGCAATACTGCCCACTTTGGGAACCACTGAACTAGAGGGAATTAGAGCCAGGGGTTGGGCAGCATAGCTTGAACCAATACCCAGAATCTGGCCTTTTTCACCCAAGTTGCCAGGTGGAGGTGGCTGGGGTCTTTTCCCTGCAGAAAAATCTCCATTCTTGGGACTTTCTTGCATTTCCTCCACTTGGCCCTGCTCAGAAGTGAAACTTATCCAGCCCTGTGGAAGGTTGGTTCCTGGCAATCTGAAGCCTTTAGCAGCCATGGCCCCCACCCAGGTCTTCTGGTGATTTTTTTAATTAATAAACTGTTGCCCCATAACTATGCTCAAAGCGGCAAAGAAACTGCAAGCAGGGCATCCATAAAATAGAAGCTTCTGCAGCTCAAGGTGTCTGGAAACACCTGGTGCCCCCACCTTTCCTTTCCCAAGTGGCCCAAGTCTGGTGTCCTCGTGGCGGGTTTTGGTTTGGATTTTCAATGCAAAAACATGTTTGCACAATGCAGGCGGAACTGACGGTGCAAGAGAGTGTGAAGGGGATCATCCAAGTGCTTTCCAGCATCAACGAAGAGAAAAATAGCCGACTGGTGGACTGGGAGGGGAGGATTGTGCCCTGGTGAAGCCAGCAGCCAAAGAGGGATCTCTCCCGATGGATGTGTCCGTGTGTCCCAACCCTGATCAGCTACAAGTAATGTGGTTGCATCTAGCTGCCATGACAGCACTTACAAGAAATAAATAGCATGGCTTTCATAACCTGTCCTGGTCTTCCATCATTTTTTGCTAGCCATAGAAATGCACCTGAGAAGCAACAGAGACTGAAACACACTGAATGGCTGTCAGGGCTAGAGTCAGGCATAGGTTAGCAATAAAACAACAAATCACCCGGGGCCAGTGAATTCTTTATTCAAGGAAACAAACCACATCTCAGGCCTAGTGGTCTCAGAATCTGAAGAAGTGTGCATGCACACGAAAGCTCATACCAAGAACAAACTTAGTTGGTCTCCAAGGTGCTACTGGACAATTTTTTTATTTTTTAGTATGTTTCTACTGCGTCAGACCAACACGGCTACCTACCTGAATCTAGTGGTCTCAGCAACTCTTTCCAGGTCTTGCCCCAAGGAAGCAGTTGTGAGGTCCCCGTCTTCACCCCGCTCCCTAAGGCTCTTCCCCTGGTTCCTTCCCCCATAGCTTAAGGCTTCCTTGCCTTCTTGTCTCTCATTTCTGTGTGTGTTCTGGGCACTGGACACAGCAGGAGGGGAAGACTCCGTGTCTTCTTCCACAGCCTGCCCACACTCAGTCTCGGAGTCTGCACTGCTCTCTGCCACAGCCTCTTCCTGCTCACTAAACCCTGTTGCCTCGTATGCTCCGAACACCACCTCCTCCTAGTCTGCTCCTTCCCCCATTGACCCCACTCATCATTCTCCCACCACCAGTCCTTGGGCTCTGAGCCTTCTTCCCCTGGGGACTCCCTGCCTGGTGCCTCCCACCACTCCTCTGAATCCAGCCAGTCCATGACAATAAGCAAGAGAGTAGGGGTAGGAAAAAGGGGTGGCTGTGGGCTTTAGCTCAAAAGTCCCAGGTTCAGTCCCTCCCATCTGAAATCATGGAGAGCCACTGTCACTGATGTGATACTGAGCTAGATGGCTCAACGGCCAGGAACACTATAAATACAGTTTCCGAAGTTCCTATGATTCCAGTCCCTTGCAATTAGAATACTTGCAATTGCTTGCTATGCCCAGAAACTAGTGGGAGTCTTCTTTCAATGGGAACCACTACAGAATACTGAGGCACAGACAGCACAAATCTTCATAGGAAGATTCATCTTTGGAAGTACTAGCCAAGAGATGCAGAACCCTGTAAAAGAAGTATTAGCTTCTGCTGAATCAGCAACTTCCCAGATACCTGCTGAGAACGACTATAAACAGGTTTGCCAGTCACAAAAGACACAAGGATCAATTGGGATTTTATTAGCTAAAATACCAAACGTGAAAATCAGAAGTGTTGGTAGAAAAATAAAAACTGATATTCACAGTCCTGTTCTCCCTGCCTTATAAAGCTTTGTTCACATTTGCCGCAGCAGTTAGTGGAACAGTTCGGGGGGGAAAGAGCTTTGATGCGGCCTCTCCATCTCCCGCACAAAGTTGGGCTCACGGTTGCAGGCCTTGGAAAGAGCTTGCTGAAGAAAAGGGGGTTCCGTCGGCCACAGTCCCGACACACGGTGGGGTTCATGAGAACAGTAAACAGCATTGATGCATTCACAAGAGATCCGCTTTTAGGCTCCACTGGAATTCAACAGGTTTCACATTTGCTAAGCGTTTGGTAGACCCTTCCCCTACCCCAAAAAAACTTAACAGGAAGTTAACATATTAAACTGAAGAGAAGAAAGTTAAGAGGAAAAAAGATCAGAATATGATACCAACGTTTTTCAGATCAGGGGAAAGTTAAAGTGACAAATGATAGCTCTAAAGTGCTCAACCAGCCTTAAGGCATGGGGAAGCCCCAACCAAGTGGTTGGAAATACTACAAATGTGGTCAGAGAATCTGACTGGCTAATCCTGATTTGTTACCTACAAAAAAAGACAGCCATTCCCTACCTACCTGCCACAACCCCCCTCCCCCGGTCAGCCTCTGCAATTGAAGAAGTGAAGGTCTGTCATTGCTTGGCAAAGCCAATCACATGACCTGAGTTCTACAATGGAAGGGTGACATGGGGAACGGGAGAGGTACTGGACAAAAAGATGCATTTCACCAAGAACTTGGATTATATATTTTTAAAAGCCTAACTAATCAGAGCCAATTTAAACATTCAGGGAAACATTATCTCCTAAAGGATGCAGGGGAAGTTTGTTTCAAAGCATCTCACAACCGTCTCCCTGTAAGAGAGGAGCTGTCTAGATATTGACAAGGGAGGCGTTTTTAAACAAGCAATTCCCTGCTTGTATTTTGACACTGTACAGTCTCAGGAGAGGGCTGTACATCTCCCCACCCCAAATACGAATTGATGCTGCAATGGCCTCAAGAGTGAGAATGCAAAGATCTATCTTCCAAAGACGGACCAGTAAACACGTAGAATCTCCGCCACCCCCAAATCTCTGGAGGAAGCATTTCTGAATTTGCAGATAACAGGTCACGACTCTGCAGAGGATGGCACTTGAGGAGTAACAATAGGCTGGCAACAGTAGTAAGACTGGACCCTGGAGGAGAGGCAAATTGCCCAGGCACTTGTAGGGTTCCAAAAAGAAAGATCCAAGTCCCCACAGCAGGGAGATGTCTGCAGGACAATTACTGTTCCTATATGCATACTTCTAAAAATCCAGGCCTATATAACAAGATTTAAGACAACAGATTATCACAATACTCCTCACGTAATACAAGTGTTAAGAAATGTTTCACACGGAATCTGCACAACCTAATCAACAAGGACATTATTAACAAGGGAACAACCCAGCGTTCAGGAACTGATTATCGTAGCATTTACTGGATTTCATCCAACTACCATTTGTTTCGCAAACAAGGGACACAGCGAGAACCTGCACAGTTAGGTAAAACTGCACTTCATATCCATGCCACATATTTTGAGGTAGCAACAAAGCATTCTCCCCACCACCACTTTCGTCTCAGCCTTCGCTGCAGTCTAAACACAGCAATGACCAGAATCCAAGAAGAATTTTTTGCAGAAGAAGCCCCTCGCCCTCTCTCTTACAGCTTCAAATTCACATTCTTCCATTAGAAAAGGTTTAAGTCCATTAAAGTGCATTCTCCCTGTCAGGAATGAGATTTAGTAGTGAAGTTTCTCCAGCGGTACTATCCTAGGATGGATACTTTCGGTTACAGTAAAACAGCTTCACCATCACACATTTGTTTGCTGAATAAAAAAAAAAATTTACCCCAAAACAGAAAAGCTTGGCACTTAAGGTTACAAAAATGTTTACAAAATATAAACAAAGAATTGGCTGAAAGCTTGTTCAATGGCGGATGCAAACATTTCCAGGCTACATGGCAGTGCTCCAGAAATATTCAGACCGAGGGTGGGGAACCTGAACTCCAACAATATCTGGAGGGGACAGCTCTCACCGTTCCTGGCTGTTGGCCATGCTGGCTGGGGCTGATGGGAGTTGTAGTCTAACAACACCTGGAGGGCCACAGAGTTTTAGACCTTCTATCCATCCCCCACTCACTCACAACATTCCTTGTATTGTTTGACAAGAAGAGACTTGATCAAAATATTCTGCACCAATGTCTCATTTTCAGTTAGAAAGCAGCCAGGGTTGTGCCAGAATGTCATCTGGAGACTATAAGATGTGTTTGTAGAAGGATGGTTTCCTCCAGGATCTTCAGCCAGCTGGCCAAGGATGAGATGGGGCTGCTCCAGGCTGCCAGAGATAATTACTGGAGAAAAATTGCACTGATCCACTGAAGTTCTCCCCAGTGAAATGAATGGGGCCTGTGTCAGAACATGGCAAAGCTCTTCTGTGGCTTCCATCCATTTCAGTGGGGCTTGCATAGAGGAACTTCCCCATGGACATGCCTTTTGACCTCTTCACCCCCCGGAATCCTGCATGGTGCTGCTCTGTTTGCAATGGCATCTGATGTAGGATGCTAAAGGGTGGCTAAAATCCGTAAGAAAGAAATCATCACCACACCGAAGGTCTGCCCCACTCCAAAAGTCATGGCCACAAAGGGGATCATGTCCTTTCCAGCAGCTTTGTAAACACCAGCAATCGCAGCACCTGTTCAAGAAGGGGGGAAAGGAGCATGATAGGTTGGTTGCTCATGTCCCATTATCCCTTTCTTCTCACTTGATAATACACAGCAAAAGAAATGAAGGACAACTGTCATTCACTTTCCTTCTTCCTCAACCTGGTGCTCTCCATATGTGTTGTATTGCAACTCTCTTCAACCCCAGCCAGCATGATCTGGGACTCATGGGAGTTGTAGTGCAACATCATCTGGACAGAACCTGGTTTTAGGAATGCTGCTAAGCCAATAGTTAAATAACACAAAATCAGCCTGCTGGGTGAGCAGTTTTTTCCCCATTTTAAACTCTGCTCCTCCTCCAGGGAGCTCAGAACAGCATATACGATTTCCTCACCCTCCCCTTTTGTCCTCACAATGTCATCCATGGAGCTTCAGCCCTGAGTGGGGGATCCATACCTAAGGCTTCCTAGCCTTAGTAGAAACCACAACACCACTAGTATGAATACCGAAGGGTTGTCCGAAAGCAGGGCACATTAGGGATAGCTTTCTGCTGTTGTTAACATCAAGCATCTTGGAGTCACATAAATACACCCTCACTGACAGCCATACTTCTGGCTGTCACAGGCTGGAAAGATGGGTAGCAAATAGAAGAATGGGAATCCCCAAATGGCCTCTCAACTTTCAAAAGGCGTCAAACCGTCTCCATGACAGATGTGATTGACAGGTGGCATTGTCCAGCCAGCCAGGACTCACCTGGGTCAGAAACACTTTTAAACAGCCCAAACTCACTCAACATTACTCGTCTGACCACCTACACTGCTACATGTGAGGACACGAGAAACCCGCTTGTAAGTAGATCTGATAGGATAGATAGGCTTGAATGAAATGGCTCTTTTTGTTCTTTGACTGTAGCAACATTCTGCCTCTTCCATTTATCCTCCTCCTTTCTTTTTTATTTTTAACAAACCTCACAAAATGTGGCTGTTGAGGTCTTGGGTGTGTTTCTGTGAAAACTCCCAGGATTATTCCAAACTCTCCCGTGCCTAATTGGTCATGTTATGTGTGGGGATGGGGGAGAAAGACAGAGAGAGAGAGCGCTATAATGTAAACTCTCCCTCTTCTAGCGAGATTTTATGAGTCTGAGATTGGGAACCCCAGATTTGTTCCCAATATTTCCTGACATTGGACACAGAAATAAGGAGATTGCTAGGCTGCTGGGATGCAGCTGGGGCAAAGGAATGTTTCAAACAACCAACCTACTTGTTAAAATCCCAGCTGCTAATGGCCCCACGAAGCCCATCAGCAGGATGCTCACCGACATGAACCTGCCATATCTGTGCCGCCGGAGAGTGAAGAGGGCCAGGAGTGCTGCGGGGATGTGGAAAAAGAGAGACGACACCATTGCCCACAGGAAGACGCCATACCACATCTCTGCCATGAGATAGGAGAGAAGAGGGAAGTAAGAGCAGAAGAGCAGCCACCTGGATCAGGCCAAAGGGCCCATCTGGTCCAGCATCCTGTTCTCACAGTAGTCAACCAGGTGCAGTGTGGGAAGCCCAGAAGCAGGACCCCAATGCAACAGCTCAAAGTAATGATTATGTGCTGTTCTTTTTTGATACTGCCTTTAGTTTTATTACGGTTTGAGCTTCAGCAGTTGGACCATTGTTGCTTTTTAACTATTAGTTGTTTTAAGCAACTCTAAGGGGGAAAAAGGGGACGTGGGTTAAACCACAGAGCCTAGGACTTGCCAATCAGAAGACTGGCGGTTCGAATCCCCGCTCCCATTGCTAGGTCCCAGCTCCTGCCAACCTAGCAGTTCGAAACCACGTCAAAGTGCAAGTAGATAAATAGGTACCGCTCTGGCGGGAAGGTGAACGGTGTTTCTGTGTGCTGCTCTGGTTTGCCAGAAGCAGCTTAGTCATGCTGGCCACATGACCCAGAAGCCGTATGCTGGCTCCCTCGGCCAATAAAGCAAGATGAGCGCCGCAACCCCAGAGTCGGTCACGACTGGACCTAATGGTCAGGGGGTCCCTTTACCTTTTTAATGAAGGAAAAAGTAGGGTATAAGTCTTTTTAAGTAAGAAAGATAGATTAGCTGCTTTGTCTCATGCATTAAAGTATCTTGGGGGCAGCTCTGGAGTCAGAAACCCTCTATTATTCTATCTGTGGACCCCAATCTACCTGTTGCCTACCCTTGGTCAGCCTTCGCCTAAGGGATGGCCTCCCTCTTTGGCTTTGGGCTGTGAATTCATGGCTGGGGCTGATGGGGGAATTTCCAGGGTGGTCTCCACACACTTTGAGTGGTGAGAGCAGCAGCAGCCTTCCCAAGTCTTGCCCACCCCCAGCTGGAGATTCCAGGGACAGGATCCCCCTTTCCTTCAGTGGCACCCACAGTGACCTTGTCCTACCCCTCACAAGTGGGACGGGGGAAGGAGGCGACGCGGGTATGTGCAGAGGGCGCCCAACCCCTTTGCGGGGCCTTGGAAGGCAGGCGTGGCGTGAGCCCCGGAACCTACCTGTGAACTCGCAGAGGGATTCGGCGCACGCGGCTCGGGTGACGTTTCCCGAGCGAGGCACCAGGTGGAGGCTCAGGATCTGGTGCAGGAGGCCCCCCGGGGCGGGAGGGACCGAGTCGTCGCCGCCACCGCCTCCTCCCTCCATGCCTCCTTCGACATCAATATCCGCTCCGCCAGTGCCACGGAGAGGAAATGCCAGAGCGGTTCCAGGCAAGAACTTCCGGTGAACGAAGCGGAAGCCGCCCTTTTATTGCTGTACTGTAAACCGCTTTGGACGTATTTTTTTATGACACAGCGGCATACAACTATTTTAATAAATTTAAAATGAATATAGGGTCCAGGTTTTAATAATAATACATGAATAAATTTGTTGACTTGTCGACGCCTGAGCTCGACTCTACATTCAGGCAGGCTAGGCCGCTTCGTCCCGGGCCTAGCATATCTCGTTAGCGTAAAGAGAAGGAGGGGCAGTGGGGTGAATATAAGTCGTAAATGAAAAAAGGAAATAGAAGTAGAAGCTGCCTCAGTGGGAGAAGCCCGTTGTAGCCTCAGACTGCGTCGTGGATTACTGAGTTTATTAAAAATAAGTATAGAGCCATGACCACTAGCTGCGTCCGTTTCTTCTTCTCCATGGGATTTAATAGCGCAGCAAGGCCGAGGGAAGGGCCCTGTCATCGTCACCCACTGACAACAGTACGATCGCACTTCACTCACAGCCTTTTAGGGAGCCTCAACTTTTTCACAAGCCGCGATTAAAAAAATAGAATCTAAGCGTTGTGTCACTCTACCCTTCTTTATCTCTAGGGTTCATATAGTGAGGCACTCTTGCTCAGGAAACCGGATGTGCTCTATGGTGGCAGAAGTACTTCCTGCCCTTTACTGAGGGAGCGCTTCAGCTTCGCCGAAGAGCCATGTCGGACTCGGAGGAATATTCGTCGGAGGAGGATGAAGATTACCTACCCTCAGGTGGGCGGCCCGGTCCCCGCGCTCAGGAGAGGACCGGGCCCGGGTACTCGGTCCCTCCCCCCAAAAAGAGAATGCCTGGGAGGGCTTCGGACTGGGGTTCCTACGCGCAGAACGCCTCTTACATCCGGGCTACACGTTGTGTTCATCACGTGACAGCAGCCCCGGCTCAGCAAGTTGAGCTATTGAATGAGGTGGACGGAGTTTGAAGGGGGTGGAATGGGCTGAACCACTTCAGGCTACAAATGGAGGAGAGAAATCAAACTTTCAGTGCTCTCTTATTGTTGTCGTTTTTATTTTATTTTTATTTGTTGTTATTATTTTATTGCCTTTATATCCCACCTTTTTCTCCAAGGAGCTCAGGGTGGTGATATTTTCTCCCTCCTCATTTAATCCCCACAACAACCCTGCGAAGTAGTTTAGCCTGAGAGGCAGTGACTGACACAAGGTCGCCACTTGTGAGCCTCATGGTCAAGCGAGGATTTGAATCCTGATCTATCAGGTCCTAAAAGGTAAAGGGACCCCTGACCATTAGGTCCAGTTGTGGCCAACTCTGAGGTTGCGGCACTCATCTCGCTTTACTGGCCGAGGGAGCCGGTGTACAGCTTGCGGGTCATGTGGCCAGCATGACTAAGCCGCTTCTGGCGAACCAGAGCAGCTCACGGAAACGCCGTTTACCTTCCCGCTGGAGCGATACCTATTTATCTACTTGCATTCTGATGTGCTTTCGCTAGTCCAACACTAACTACCACACTGGTTTTCCAGTGAGAAAAACCCTTTGTAAGTAGAAAGCTAGGACCACAGAAGTGTTTCTTGCTGATGTGCTGTTTTTCTCCTTGCAGGGAGCTTTCACCATTTTAAAAAAACGTTACCTTTATTTTAGTAACAGTATTAAAGTGACATCGCACTATAAGGCTAATAACAAAAATGTTTTTGAAGTTCATTTTTGTTAGGTTGCTTTGAGTTTAGTTTTTCTGAAAAGACAGCTAATAAATATAAATAATAAAATCACAATCATTTTGGTCATGTTTGATTTGAAGGCTTAGAAGTCCTACTCTGGACTTGATTTATTCCAATCAAACACACTCAACAAAAATGCAGGCAGTAGCTTCTCTAAGGGTGAGACATAAACCTTTTGATGTGTAAGAGTACGGTGTACCTCCAATTTTAATTTAGAAAAAGAATATCTAGGATTTTACATTAAGATAATAAGGAATGGTTTCTTTTTGAAGTTGACATAAAGGAATGCAAGACCATGGGCAGGAGTGGAATATTGAATGATAAGAGTTGGGTGGCCCAGAAAGACCACTGTAGAGCAGAATACTGCCCAACTGCAATCCCATAGGACCCTTTCCCCATATAACATGCAATCCCAGCCTAACTATTGCTGCAGGCACAAAATCTGTTGAAATGATTAGTTTTGATAACTAAAGCTGTGTTGATAACAGGTGAAGAATACAGTGAAGATGATGTAAATGAATTGGTTAAGGAAGAGGAGGAGGAGGAGGAGGAGAAGCCATCACACAGGGAAAAATGCAAGAAGAATTCCAAGGAGATCACATGTCGGTAGGCACCAGCTTCATTTGATGTCAGTGGAAGTGAGTGAGCAGATTAAGAACCCTGTGGCTGGCTCTAGGAATGTACATACAGTGGTGCCTCGCAAGACGAAATTAATTCGTTCTGCGAGTTTTTTCGTTATGCGAGTTTTTTCGTCTTGCGAAGCACCACTGTGTATTGATGGTTTCCCATAGGAATGCATTGGCGGTTTTAAAAAAAAGGCGCAAGATGTTTCGTCTTGTGAAGCAAGCCCATAGGGAAATCCGTCTTGCGAAGCAACTCAGAAAACGAAAAACTCTTTCGTCTTGCGAGTTTTTCGTCTTCCGAGACATTCGTCTTGCGAGGTACCACTGTATTTGGTTCTGCTTATGAAGAAATAGCTCAGGTCAAGAATCATGCCTTCAGAATAGGTGGATCCTTAGAGAGTGATGACAGTGGAAGAGGGAAACTATCAGTAACACAGCCAGCTCAGCAACAGTTCTCAGCCGGTTCAGCAAGGAGCTGGCTAAGAATTCCCCCAGTTTTCTCTTTCATATCTGCCTAGGTTTTCTTCTTTATCTGAGATAGTAGCCATTAAAATGGCTAATTATACCTTGACTGAGTTTTTCACATTTGTGTCTCCATTCTTGTTTTCTTTCATTGTAGGGGTTGCAGTGGTGCATGGGATACTGACATACTGTCATTTATCAAGCTTTCAGTCTTAACTCATGATTCCACATTGCAACTACTGGGCTTTTGAAAGATCACTTCCGCAAAAGTGTAATGTAGGCAGTGGATGTAAATCATTTGCTAATGTGAGTATGGTTTGGTGATATTCATTCTTAGGAAAAGGAAGAAAGGATGTGGCCTCTTCTTAGAACCAGGTGGAGGAGAGGCATCAAAGGATGATGAAAGCAACAGTGAGGATGGCGAGTCAGCAGAAAGCAATCCACATATGAAAGAAAGTGATAAAAGACAAAAAGAGGATGCTTTGTGGGCCAGTTTCCTCAGTGATGTGGGCCAGAAACCAAAAGCATCTCCTGCAGTTCAGGCGTCTGGCTGCACACAGAAAGACAAGGTGAGAGGGCATGTGTCATTCAGGCATTGCTGTTTGGAGAGGGCACAATAGGGGTAGTATATTGCCTTTGATAATTCATGTCTGCAAGATATTTGGGTTTCCAACCAATCACTAATCAAAGACATCCAGAGCAAGGGAGATTCCACACAAATGTCCAATCAGGGGTGTTTGTTGTTGATTCTTTCTGACTATCCTGGTTTGCTGTTCCAAGAAAGTAGATCAGATTGATGATGTTACAGTGGCATCTCGGTTTATGAACTTAATCCATTCTGGATGTCCATTCTTAAACCGAAACCGTTCTTAAACCGAGGCGCGCTTTCCCTAATGAGGCCTCCCACTGCCGGTGCCCTTCCACCATTCAGATTCTGTTCTTAGGCTGAGGTAAAGTTCGCAAACCGGGACACTACTTCTGGTTTTGCGGAGTTCGTAAACCGAATAGTTCATAAACAGGGCTGTTCTTAAACCGAGGTACCACTGTGTAGAGATTACAGTGAGAAATGGGAGGAGAGAGAGAGATGGAGGAAGGTAGTTAAGGTTTATCAACACCAGTTTTGCCTGGAAAGAAATTTACAAGTGGAGCCATGAATGCCATTATTTGCAACTTGGAAAAGTCTTCAGAGTACCCTTGCATAAATCACATTATATCAATCAGGTCTTTAAATTTCAAATGATAGTTCATTTGAGGTTTGAGATCTTGGGATGAAGAGGCAATTGGTTCTTTTTCATGACTTTAAGCAGGAACCCATAACATCTAGGCATGAGATTTGTTGATGTCAGGAAATGGCCTGAAGAGGAGGACTGGGGAATGCATTCTATGGCAGACCAGCTTCTCTCCAATGGAGAGCTAGAGGGGGAAGAATCGTGCCCCCCACCCCATCCACAGCATGTTCATAAGCACACACACACAGAGAGAGAGAGAGAGAGAGAGCTGAACAGCTTAGGGAGGAGTTACCCAGTTACAAGATAATGACAACAGAACTAGAAGGGAGGGGGAAGCTAGCTGAGACGTCACTTGAGAGTTTGTGAGGGGGACCCCCTCACCACAGACTTGGAGGTCCAAACGTTTCAGAGAGCAAAGGAGTCAGAGGGAAGGAGGAACTTTCCGTTGGTGCCTAAAATGTTGCAGAAGGCAGGAGGAGGATTAGGCTAGCCAACTGCCCTCCTTGCGGAGAGCTGTGTATTTGTGCTTACAACATGGTGCTATAATAAAAGGACTATAGATCTATCCACCGCTTGTTAATTCTTATCTGTGAAGCTACTGAAAGGAGATGAGGACTCTCCACACCTGACAGTTGTTTTCATGCTCGAATTACCAGGGAAGTGAATTGTCATTCGAAAATCCAGATTAGATGGGAGTGAAGTTTGAATGGAAGTGGAAGCTGATGGCAGAGAAGCTACTGTTGGTATTGGGCATGGCATTGCAAATCTAGAACATCTGAACTTTAATGAACTTGAAAGAGAATTTGGGCTGGCTCTGACATTTGACAAATGTGGTTTCTCATAATGTTTTGGTTAGCCAGCTGAAGTGAAGAATTCATGCAAACCTCAGGAGGTGGTGGAGGGATCTGAGAAGAGCAAAGTTGCCATCACCAAAGTCTTTGACTTTGCAGGTGAAGAGGTGAGGTGAGTTTGGCCTCTTGCCTTTCTAGCCACAATGAGCCATATCCCTGGTCCTTTTTGTGCAATTGCATATAACTGTTTGCCTCAACTGTGTCTAAAAATATCAACAGTATTTTATTAAAATATGCATATCCTTACTTTTTTCCCCATTATAGGGTCCCCAAAGCATCTTAGCAACATTCTCATGAAGATTTAGGTTTCATAGAACATAAAAACAAAAACAAATAATGGCATCAAAACAACAAATGGCATCAAAGCAACATAATGGGTGGATAAGACAGGACCACCAGATGTCCTCCAAACACAAGGCTAAACAGTGCTGTCTCCAATGGGTTATGAAAGGCTGAGGGGGCAGAGAATTTCACAGTAGGGATACCACTGGCAAAAAGCTCTTGACCCCTGTATGCAGATATTGTGTGTTAGAAGTGGCCTTGCATTGTATTTCTAAATCATCTAATGATTAGAGCTGGGGTCAGCAAACTTTCTCAGCTGGGGGCCAGTCACTGTCCCTCAGACCTTGTGGGGGGCTCGACTATATTTTTAAAAGAAAAAAAAATGAACGAATTCCTATGCCCCACAAATAACCCAGAGATGCATTTTAAATAAAAGCACACATTCTACTCATGTAAAAACACCAGGCAGGCCCCACAAATAACCCAGAGATGCATTTTAAATAAAAAGACACATTCTACTCGTGTAAAAACACAGATTCCCGGACCATCCGTCAGCCGGATTTAGAAGGCGATTGGGCCAGATCCGGCCCCCGGGCCTTAGTTTGCCTGCCCATGGACTAGAGTATGTTGGCAAGTTCATATAAGAGGAGACAAGTCTTCATATATTCAGGCCCACAACAATTACCTAGTGATATAACATTGACCCAGGGCCAGGAACTGGATAAAAATTAACTCTGCCTTGTCAACGGGAGCTGCTGCACAACAACAGAACCTTGCTTCTGTTTCATGCTTCAAATTTCCCATTGCTTGTCTGGACTTTTCCCTGCATTGATATAAAAGTGGTCTAGACACACACCCCTCCTCACATTAACCACTGAAAGATCTAAAGAGAAAACTCTTCTCAGCAAAAGCGAACAATAATTTCTCATCCTGACACAGATAGCATCAAATGTGTTATAAGCCCCTGCACTGATGTAAATTGAAAGAGTGTGCAGTAACTGAACCAGTTCTTTTGCTTAGGAATTAATCTATCAGGCCATCGACTGTAATTAATGACCAGAAAGAAAATCTGAAAGCAACGAGACAGTCTCATCAACAGCCAATATTCTAGATGTCTGCTCTGACATGAGAAATTATGGAGGTTCCAAAGTACATCACCCTTTGCTTAAGCCTGCCTGGAAAATGCCAGAGACTTTCGTATCTCATTAGAGAAAGGAGCAGAAGAATTTTCCGGATCAAACCAAGGGCTCATCCAGTCCAGCATTCTGCTTCATTCTGTTGATGGGAAAAAGCAGGTTTTAAAGGCAGTAGGTCTCCTCTGATGTTTCTTCTCAGCATTGCACCATACAGACATAAAATAACCATATGACAGGGAACACTCAGGTCCAGCTTTCTGAACACAATAGGTTCATAGGAAAATCGTTCCTTATGCGAGCATTTGCATAAGAAGCTGGTGATTTCCATTACTTCCTATGGAAACATTTCTAATGTGTGCTTTATCTGTTGTCTCTTCCCTTCCTCCCCCCATGGTTTGTGCCTGAAGCGGCTGCTGCCAATCTGCAAAAGCCAAACAAAGGGAAAACTGATTAATCTGATCTCTCCCTCCCTCAGTGCTTTCTGCCCAAAATGGTTGCCCATGACCAGCAAAACACAAACAAGTATGGAAGTGAGCAAACTCCCGCTGTCTGGATATCTGAACTAGCCATTAGGGTATAATTCTTGGTGATTGGTTAACTGAGATTTTGAATAACATGTGTTCCAATAGCAGGGCCTGCATGTACTGGTAATTGTCCATTTTGACTAGTCTTTATCTAGTTTATATGTTTTGTCCTGATTCCATGGGAAAAAATCTTTCCGGGTTGGACTCCTATCAGGGATGCTGCCAAGTTGCAGTTTATAAATAAGAGTGTTCCTACTGTTGCAAACCAGAACTCTGCAAATATACCCTATAGTTACTACATATTCCATTTATGAACAGTCAAAAACCAAATGAAACCTGCAACTCTTAGCATACCAGTGCTGATTGGATTTTTATCCAAACCTTGGCCATTCTCCAAGACCTCTATCGTCAGTCCCAAAAAGAATTAATACAGTTCCCAACTGATCTTAATTTATATTTGCTGTAACAATTACTCCGTTAGACACAGTAAATGTAATAAATTGGAACTGGAAACAGATGCCATTTAATTGTCAGTGACCTTATAAATGAGCAGTCAGGACTTGGTATTGCTTGTAGGGTTTTGTTGGGATCCTTATTGCACATTGGTTACCTGTGGAGGGGTTGGCTAGATGGGGAGTACTTGGGGGAGGCTTTAGCAAATAGCCAGTTCAGTGTGAATCAGTAGCCTGGTGGTATGGTTTAAAGGGCAAATGGCATCTCAGTTTTCTTAAGACACATTGTTCCAGGGCTTGGCAAGTAGTATTGTTACTGATGAGACTTGCATTACGCATAGATTACCTGAGCCTGTAATTCAAGAAAGATATTGACAGACTGAAGAATATTCTGAAGAAGATAAGATACCTTGAAAGCACATTATATTTGGAAGAAACTTGAAGGAACTGTTCATGTTTACCCTAATGAAGAGGCCACAGGGAGGGAGTATGTTGACACTTCATGTGTTTAGGAAGGAAGGGAATCATTGTTCGCCAGGTCCACTGAGGATACTCCAGGAAGTAACAGGTTTAAATAACAGGAAGGTAGATTTCGGTTAAATGTTGAACAGAACTTCCTAAGTAGATGATCACTTCAGCAACGCCACAAAAACCATCGTTCTAGGGATATTGTAGATTCTCCTCCAAACTTTTTGAAGATGGTGTCTGTTGAGGATGCCAAAGCAATAGATTTTGAACGGAAGAAACTACACTGTCATGGATGAAGGAAAAAATGACTGCATAAAAATGGGTTAGATAGCATATCTGAGGATGGATTATTTGGCTTGTATTTTTTCCTGGACATTTTCTTGGTAGGAATTAAATTTATGAACGACTTTTGGAATTAATATGAAAAAGCTGCATATGAATTAGTCTGTTAGCTGAGACAGCTAACGTTGGTATGTTCACTGGCCAGTAACCAGATGCTGTGGATGAACTTTTTTTTTAAAAAATTTTTTTTTATTAAGTTTCATATTACCAAATTAAACACATCAAACCAATTAATCCAAATTATAACAATACATATAATGTAATCCAATTGTTTTTCAAATTATAAATTTTTGTGGGGGGTACCCATGCTTCTTGATCGGCAGGAGTCCAATCCTCGAATATTTGTGCTGCTTTCATCTGAAGAATGATATTTTCAGTCCCCTCTTCTTAATCCTTGTCGTTACTCATTTTCCTTTTCATTCACCTCTGAGTTGCTCCGCAAGTGGGTTGAAAAAAACAGTCTTATTTGTGTTTCTGTGTGGGCTTTATACTGCTCTCTCGGAAATCACTCTCATCCAATAGTCCAGGCATTTCCGCTCGAGCAAGCAATCGCCATTTTGTCGTTCCGATGAAATACAGTCTAAAAGCTCGCTCTTTAACTTTCCCGACCTGTTGCATCGTAAATTAGTCTTTTTCCAGGAGGGCTGCCCCTTCCAGATCGCAACCTCCTCGAAAATAATAAATCTTCGGCTCGCCCTCCCCAAGACCAAACCTCCTGCAAGACAGGTCTCGTATTACATCTCCATTCTAACTGCATCACAAAGAGAGCCCTTCTTCTTTCCAAATCCTTCACAGAGTAAAACCTTTAAGTTCATATTATTCCCACACAATTCATTTTTAGTCCCATTTGCAATTAGTTGCTGTGACGGATCTTCTAAGAGGGAGGGTTATTAGTTAATCACATGGAGCAAAAAAATAAAAAGTCATTTCCCCCTCCCTTTCAGTTCCATCGCATTCCATTCCACATACCATGTCTGTAGTACTTTGATGTAATCTTCGGTCTCAGTCTTCTTCATTTCGGTGGTAAAATTGTTAGCAGATAAAAAAAACCCTGCCTCTCTTGAAGCATTTGCGTTATCTTTCACCAATTTTTTTCCTTTTAAGTAACACAACTAGTTACGCACCTGGAAGCAGCTTCGGAGGAGTTCCAAGGCCCGCCAAGGGTTGTGCACCCAGTGCCTCATCCCCTCCTTCCGAACTCGGGGGTGATTTATGGCAACAGCGGGTGAGAACTGCATCTCTCCCCCCTGGAGAGATGAAGGGAGACTGATTTACTCCCCATAAAAAAAAAATCAGTCTCTAATTACCTCGTACGGGCTGGATAGATGTTAATATCCGCCATCTTCCAAGGTGCCCCTAGCGGCCCCCCCGATGCTGTGGATGAACTGGGTGGATACCACAGTCGTGCTCTGCTTGTGGGAAAGATTAGCTCCTTGAGGCATCTGACTTGCCACTATTGAAAAGAAAGTGCTAGGCCTTTTGTCTTATTCAGCAGGATAATTCTTTCATTCCTAGGGTCTTTTCCAGTATGCCTCTAGAAGTTTGATGCTTGGTGGTGGTCTGTTGCTTAGCTGAGAAGAAATGTTTTAAGAGGGCTTTGCATCTTCAAAGCAGAGCTGCTGAGAAGAATCACCCAGTAAACTTCATGGCATACCAAGAACTTGAACCCAGGTCTCTGTAATCATTGCAACACCACACCGCCTCTCACAACTTTATGACCACCAGCTGCCTCTATAGTTTCTGCTCTGCACACGTGTTCCAGCTTTAACATATGGCTTTGGTATTCTTCCCTCTCCTTGTGGCAGGGTCACAAAGGAAGTTGATGCTACGTCTGAAGAAGCCCGGTTCTTTCTGAAGCAGCAAGAGCAGAAGACTGTCGTCCCAGCATCCTCGCCTACTGTTTCTGGGTAAGCCCTAGCCACCTGGTCCTACAGTTCCAAAGCTTCTGTGGACATTAGAATTCTGCTGGGAGATTGTAATGCTTGCATCTTTGGTGTCGGCAGGATCTTGGGACCTCTGTACTCATCAATGAGTTGCTTGGATTCTAGTTGTGAGACTTTCCCTTGCTCCAGTGACCCTCGGAGGAAGTAAATGAATGAATGATCTAGGCAGGGTTTCCCGAAGTTGGGTCTGTAGCTGTTTTGGGACTACAATTCTCATCATCCCTGACTACTGGTCCTGCTAGCTAGGGGTGATGAGAGTCTAAAAACAGCTGGAGACCCAAGTTTGGGAAGCCCTGAACTAGATCATTCTTGCCAGGGAGGAAGGAGGGTTCACATGCGAGTCACAGTGAGCTCTCATCCATGAAAGAACCTGAGGTCTGCTGCCATTCTCCTTGAGAGGACAAGTGGCCCCTGAAGAGGTTCTATGGCTGCACACAATATTCTGGCTACTTCCCTCTTGAGCTGAAGTGCATTGTTTCTGCCCTTCTCTCCTGTATTCTGTCTTTCAAGCTGAAGTTGCAAGCTTGACAATTTGAGGCCGTTGCAGAAAGTGCTTCCTGGTCTTAATAAACAGTAACCATACAAATGGGGTGAGAGTACTTGGCAAGAAGTTGTGATGGTAAAACCAGACATACAAAAAGCATAAATAGCCATATTATTCCATTGTGGTGGTGGGAAGTATAAAATCCACAGTAGGACAATTTTATTAGGACCAACCCAAATCACTCTAAATGTCTTCAAGTTCTCTATTGTTTTAATTATTTTGAAATGTACTCTCATTGTTCTGGGTTTGTGTGTATTGCTGTATTTTGTTTTGGCATGATTAGCTGGTCGTGCTCTCTGTATATCAACCATGATAGCTGCAGGGATGAAGGGTGATATAAAAATATTTTAAATGGTAGAATGTTGAGCAAACTTTTGAATTCTGCAGAACTCTCCTTCAAGCTGGATGATAGGCAAGATGGGATGCTCAACTCCCCCCCCCCCCAATAAAGTGGGCATGCCATTAAAGCAATGTCATTTGCAGGTTGAAGCAGAAATGTAATAATTTATTTAATAACACAATATGCCATTCAGTATAAACATTCTCAACCATAAAACAGTTGTAAAATAAGTGTTATAAAGTTATGCATTGACCCCAAGACTGAAGACAGTGTTTGACACCTAAGGTTATAAGTTTTACTCTGAGCAGACCCTTTGGGATCACTGGACTTCGGCTGTATTCCAAGCACAACTCTACTTCTGAGTAGAGAAGCTTAAGCTTGTGCTGTAATAAGGCCAGTTGACATCAAACAATCAACTTAACTTAGAACAACCTGTAAAGAGCAGATTTGAGAATTGCATGCCACTGGACTCCCATATCAATGAGCATTTACCCCATTTCTAAACCAGCCTTCCATCACTTAAGATCCCAGGGTGGTTTTTGCAACGCAAATATTAACAATACATATAGAACAACTGAAAGCCATGTAATGTTTGGTTTATGGATGCAGGCATCTGGGCGCCAAATTCCTGTCCTGCTAAAGCCTGCACATAACTCCAGGCAGGGGTCTTGATGGAGCTGATAGCTCTTCAGTTCCATTGCTGCGTAATAGTTGAATCACACCTGCACTGTGGACCTGCTGCTACACAGTGCGAAGGATTCCTTGCTAATAGTTAAATGAAATATTCTCAGATGTTGGGTTTTAAGATGAAGGAGTTTGGTTGTGGGTTGGGAAAGTTCCACCTGCCCCCCCTCCCTGCCATGCTGTAATCCTGGCAGGTCTGATTGTTCCCACCATTCAAGCTGCATTAGCCAGCGCACAGTGACTCCACTTTGGGAACAAAGATTCCATTTTCAATCTAGATTTCCCTGCTTTTGTAACCCAAATTCAGTGTGCTAATCACAGCAGAGAAAACAGCTCCGGTAGCAATATTGTTAGAGCCTGGCCTTTCTGTTTGGGCTTATTATAGAGTTGCTTGCTGTTAATAGCAGCCTTGGTCTCTCACTCTCATCTTGGTGTTTTCCAAAATGACAGCCCTGAGTTTGTGACCTCTGTGGCCTCTTGTCACCTCCCAGGTTGCTGTGAATTGTCAGCAGGTGAAATTCAACATTAAAGCAAGTTGGGCAGCTCCCTTTTCCTTAAGCATGGACTGGATTGAAGGGTCAGTCTTACATAAGTTGAATCAGTGCATCAGATGCATTCCTTTCTAGCATTTGAGAGGTAAAGACATGCATCTTTGCTTCCAGGAGCTCCCTTGAAGCTTTGGTTTATGTGTCTCTTTTGGTCTTCACCCTGCTTTGTGCTGAGAATTCAGGAACCACTCCAAGAGTTATATTGGATCACCTAAGGAGGTCATGGGGTAATCGAAGCCTTCTGCTGTAGCTGGAGGAGCCTCTTGTTTTCTCCTGTATATATGCTGATGCTGCCGTCTGTCTCAGAGCAGAAAGCTCTTCAGGAAACAGCCTGGGCTGGGATTGTATCCTTCAGGGGCTGGGCTGCGTCTGGCTCCATGAAAAGATGGCCACATTTCCTGCTGTCAACATCCACTTTCAATGCCTGTGTTAATTCTGCTGAACTGCTGCTTTCTTTCCTGGTGGCAGGGGGGCAGTAGAAAAGAGGTGCAGAATCTGTGGCTGGGCTGCAGCTTCCATCATCCCTGGAGGTGTCTGCCCCAAAACCTTCTGTCACAGGGATATCATCATGTTTATAGACTTAATTTTGGAGCAATTTGAAATATTATCTTTTGGCACTAAGGCATGTGGTGAGATCATAGTGTGGTCCCTGTTTGTTTGCAAGAGAGTCCACTTCAGCACCCGTGGAGCGGGAAACTTCAGGTTTTTGGTGTGGATAGATATTTTTTTAATGGATCACAGCCACCAGGGGGCGCAGAACCACTCTGAGCCATGAAATCAGTTACTGTCCAGGTGATGTCATTTCGTCTACAGATTTAATAGCAATTAGAAAACTCTTTGTCAGGCTAGAAGGGGCCTCATTCTTCTGCATGTCCCTCCAAGAGCTCTAACAGCTTTTCAGAGGCCAGCTGCTCCAAAAGTCCCACAGCCAGTTTGAGTAGGCTGCTTTCCAGACAAATCACCTTCTTCTTTGCTCTCTGTGTGCTGTGTTGTAGTTCCTATTAGCCTGCTGAATCACCCTGAGAGCTCACGTCAAGAGGAGGCCTCTTACTGAGAAGACTGCAGCCCTTTCAAAACACTGTCTGCTAGCAGCTAGAAACCATTAAATGGAGTGGAGACCTGGAGTCTCAACCAAAAGCCTGAATGCTAGACTTCTGGGCCAACACTTAGCTCCTGTGTGCGTGGCGCTGCTTAGTCCCATTTGCTCCCCTTCTTTTGGAAGGGATATGGCTGGAAGCACACCCCTGTTCCTGAGCAAATCTTATTTTGGCTGCGCAGGCCAGCAGCCAGCTGTGGAAGCCATTTCCTGTGGTTTGAGACATGGATGCTTCTTTCTGCTGTTTTTGGTGGAAGCAGTGCTCTTTCTCTGGATTAGCACCCCCCCACTCTCCCTGCAATCCCAGGGATTTAGACCCTTCTGCTGTGATGCTGCGTGTCGATTCCACGCCAGACCCAGGCAAGGCGTAGCCGTTAGGAGGGAGCTGATTGGGCCAGGCCGGGAGGGGGAGGGGCCAGGCAGGGAGCATCTGTCCTTCATTTAGCTGCTCTGTGCTTTGTGGAGGCTGGGAGGGAGCACAGCTGCAGAGCACCAATTCTGCAGGCACCAGCCAAAAGGGGAGCTTGGAGCGGCTCTGAAAAATGTGCCTTGGAACAAAATATGGCTCCTGTAACGGCAGGCGTTTTGCCCTGAAGCACAGCGGTGCACTTTGAAAAGAGCAACGCTGGCTTGGTTGAGAACTTTTTTTGGGGGGTGCAGGGAGAGCGACAAGGGACTTGGATTCGGGAACCAGCCAGTCTCAGTAAAAGCTGGAGCCCTGTGCTGTACGCTAGACCAGAAAAGTGTCCTCTTTCAGCAACCAGGCCCTTCAGATGTTGAGTTCTAAACTTATTATCTCAGCTGTGAAAGTCCAATGACTAGCCATGGTCTTAAACAGCAGCTGTTTGGCAGAGGATGAGAGTGAGATCCTGATGATAGTCGCTGGGCTGCTCATGAGAAAGGGCTTCTCGTGTTACCTTGGGCAGGTCACTCATTGGGCTTGTTTTCCAGGCAGGGCACGTTTCCCATCTCGCAAGTGCCAGAGACCTCTTTCTGGGAGACTGGCTGTCCTCGGGCTTCTCATACCTTTTCTCAGCACACCTAATCACGCAGGATTGTGCTGAGGATAATAAAGAAAATGGGGAGAGCCAGGGGTGCTGATCTGAGGAGCTGGGAGAAGTGGTGAAATTGAAAACGTTACAAACTAGGGGTGGCTAACCTATGGCCTTTCTTATATTTCTGGACTCCTTCTCCCATCATCATCCCTGCCATCTGACTAGGGCTGACTCTGCCCACACCTGAAAGGCCACAGGTTAGCCACCCTTGTTACAAGCAAGCATTTACCCTGGCTGTTGAACTGAACAGAGGCATGAGCCTGGATTGTGTTCAAATTTTGCACTAGCTACACAGGCAGCAAAGAGGGCAGAAAGAGTGAGAGTGTGTTGTTGTACACCTTGCGGCCCTGAATTTGGACAGAATCTTGAAAACAAAAGGGCTGGAAAATGTTTTCCTCTGACTCATTGTTTTCCAGTAAAATATCCTGAATGCTGGCCTTACCCGTCCATGGTTCTTTCCCCTTGGCCTTAGAATGCAAGTCGTTTCCGCTCTGACTTCTCAGAATGGCCCCTGATTGGCAGAAAGGAAGTTATCCCAGGAATGCAAATAAACTGCAAGCTAGAGACTCTGCTGACGGGGTTCATGGGAGTTTGCAATGCCGTTTCCACGTCTGCAGTGACGGATCTGCAGAGGCCCCATTAAGGCCGCGTGGCGTTTCCTGCACACCCTGGGAGTTGGAGGGCCATGCTGTTTCGTTACTTAAGGGCTAGAATTTCCCACTGGGCAGATGGCTGTGATTTAGACTCTTTTCCAAGACTGGGCCTCATTCATTAGGAGACTTCTGCTGTCCAAAGAACTGGCTTCAGAAACTCCAGTGACATTTGAGAAGCAGTGGAGGATTCTGCTTTGGTGGTGCTCGGAGCAAAGGAAAGGGAGGCCCAATAATCAGTGTTCAGACATTCTGCATTTTTGGTAAAGCCTTCCCACGGCACTCCAAAGTTGTGTGTTGGCAAGGCAAGCTGACTGTGCACCTGTGGGCACTTAATAACCCCGTAACTCACTTCCTTGTGGAAAGTTGGAGAGGAAAAAGTAAAATGTTTTGTTAGCTGCAGGCAGACTTTTGACATTGTTATCATAAGTGCATATATGTGGCAATAGTTTTATCACAATGGACCATGGGAGGCAATTTGGTTCAAGAGCTAAATGGGCTTTTGGATGGTGAAGCCTTCTTTGTGCTATGGATTATTCTTCTCTCTGTGCTCCATTTGTAAAAGGAGGCAAATGGGAGCCTTGTTTGTGGGGTGGTGGTTGTGGCTACATTTTATGTACTGTTTTTTGGCCCAAAGGCCCCCAAAGCTATGAGCAGCAAATTGAAAATAACAGACTATACAGTAGAGTACAGTAAAATGCTGTAAAGAAATCCACAAACAATCAATATAAGACACCAGAGTAGCAACCTAGGAGGGCCTGGGGAAGGCCTTCCCAAGCTCATGGATTAAAGGGTGCTCTCACCTATCATACATCCCCATACACTTGGGGCCTAAAAACCTGAATAGATAAGACCCTGGGGAGCTGCGGTTGAGTAGAGCTGCAGGTAGCACTGGGCTGGAGACTCCAGTGACCTGACATGTACTCTGACGTACACTGGGGTTTCCTAATGCTGTAACTGAGAGGAGGACTTCAGGCTCTATGACCTGAACAAGTCCAGTGTATAATTGTCTGGATGCATTCATCAAGTGTTAGGTTCTCAAGAGATGCTGTGCCGATGCCTTCAGCCATCTTTCTCTTCTCCAAGGGACTTAGAAGTAGTGAACATAATACTTAAGACTTTACAGTGTACTTTAGCATGTTCAGATGGTTTTACATATATTCTCCCATAATCCTTAATGACAGCCCTTTAAGTAGACTGGTATTATATCCCCATATTGGGAAGTCACCAGCCTGATTCACTCTTCATGTCTTAGGCTATGACTCCCATCAGCCCCTGCCGGCAGCTCTGATGGGAGGTGTGGTTCAAAACCTCCAGAGGATACCAGGTTGTGAAGACTGGTAGAGTGTGCATTGGTGGCAGAAAAGAGAGTTGAACCACAGCTCATTCCCTAAACTGCTGAGCTGATGCAGACAATGACGGCTTGGGCCCACCTGTAGGAATTTTCACCTGCAAGGGGAAGAGCTGTCAAGTTGCTGGACTCTGGAGGAGCTCTGCATCCCCCACCTGGGCTTGTCCGCCTTGTTTTGCTGGGATTTCCTTGAACCTCCCTTGTAACCTGCCTTCTTGTCTCTGCCAGAGTGAAGCGGCCGAGTGGCATGAACAGCCTCCTGGGGAAGATAGGCACCAAAAAGCAGAAACTCAGCACCCTGGAGAAATCCAAGCTAGACTGGGAGACCTTCAAAGAAGAGGAGGGCATCGGGGAGGAGCTGGCCATCCACAACCGAGGGAAAGATGGGTAAGAGGGCAGCATCCTCCAGCAGGCATAGCAGCAGCAGTATATCTTTTCCAGGGTTTTGACATTTGTGGTTCTTTCCACAAACCTTGAAGCTTTAGGTAAACACTTCAAGCAGGGAGCAGATTCCCAGCTGTCCCTTTGGTCTGGCACTGCCTGCCCCTGTGACATCAGGGGTGGGCAGTTTTTAAGCTTGTATTGACTGTGTGTTTTTGCTGGAAGTTTAAGGTCCACCAGGCAGAGCCTGGAAACTGGCCAGTGGAACAACGCAAAGACCAGGACAGCATCAACAAATAGTTATATTTTATAGGACTGGAACAGAGAGACCGATAATGCAGTTAAATTGGGAATTAGAAACCCTTGCTGAGCTAATGCAGATCGCCCAGGAATGTACCAATAATAGATCCCAATAAAACTTGGGGCACCCCAGTGTACTCCACACACATCTCACCTCCATTCACCACCAGTGTATCTGCAGTGAGCTCCAGCTTTGTGAAACCAGAACACTCTTGTTCTGGCCTGGCCTGGTTTTGCAAGAGATGAGGAGGATCTACACACACACACACACACACACACACAGAGAGAGAGAGAGAGAGAGAGAGAGAGAGAGAGATTCTTCAGCTGCTTCTCATTATGGTGTTATGTAGGGCAGCCCCCACAGGAAATGCCCCTTTGGTTTTGATCTGTGTGCCTGGCAGTATGTAGGACAGGCCATGTGAGAGCCCTGGGGTGTTTGCGGGAGGAGAGATAGGTGGCCTTGTGCTGCCCCACTGAGTTATGGCAAGGGGTTGATGAGGGACAACTGAAGGTTCCACAAAAATGCACTTGATTTCATTCGTGCTTGTCTCCAGTGTCATTATTGGAAATTATTTATAGCGTGCAATTAGTTGGACAATTTGGGTTATTTTGTTGGGGAAGGAAAGTCAAGTGAAGGAGTTTAGCTCTGCCTGATTCTTAATCTTTCCCACTCTCTTAAATC
This sequence comes from Podarcis tiliguerta, assembly GCF_965153285.1. Taxonomy (NCBI): domain Eukaryota; kingdom Metazoa; phylum Chordata; class Lepidosauria; order Squamata; family Lacertidae; genus Podarcis; species Podarcis tiliguerta. The sequence goes on along the minus strand of NC_139541.1, from coordinate 52,512,123 downwards.
CATATGCAAAGTTGTTGCCCAAGACATGTTGCACATGGAACGGGCTGCAAGAACTTACTGGCGACATGGAAGCACCGGTGCCCACCATCTGCCAGAGGAGCCTTGTGCAACAATGACTCCTTGGGGCTTCAAAAGCGAGGTGGCACTTGAGGCAGTGAAGCCCCTGCAAGGGCAGCAGCAACAGGGTCTTTCCATAGTTTATTTCCTGGCGTCAAACTGGAGGCCAGACTGGCTTGTGTTTTGGTGTCTCTGGAGCTAACCCTCTGCCTCCTTCCCTGCAGGTACTTGGAGAGGAAAGCGTTTCTGGAGAGGGTTGACCACCGGCAGTTTGAGCATGAGCGGGACATACGCCTGAGCAACATGAAACCTTGAGACTGCTGCAGAGCCCTGTCCGAATCATGCCTCTGATCTGGCTAGCCTCAGAAGGCAGCAACTCATAGAGTTATGACCTATATGGATTTTCTTTTTCACCACACTAGTGAATAGGTGAATGGAGGTCGCTGTGGCAGGTGATTTGCCTGCCAAAGGGCTGCTGTGTGCAGGAGACACCAGAGTGGTTCTGCTGGGCGCATGTCAGCGGCTGCGGTGGAGGTTTTCCAGATCTCCCTGCTCCTGGTGGTTAGGAGGGGCAGAGCAAACTTTATGCTGTGGCAGTAGCCTGCTCATGCCCGCTGCCTGGGCACCACTTCCCTGGGGCATCAGCTCCATGGGTCTCCCAAGGGCTGCAGACTCACAGAGCGCCTCCGTGCAGCTGGAGGGCTTTTCTTCCCAAGGACACAATGCACTCATGCATTGTGTCTGCATTAGGCCCATTGACCCACTTTCTGAAGAGACTTCCTCTTCTCCCTGTGGGATCTCCGCTCTCGTTTTTTCGTAAACCCTTCACCAGGATTTTTTTTAAAAAAGCCAGTCCTCTGTCATGCTCTGCACGAACATCGGAGGAACAGCAGCGTGCATGTGAGGAAAGTCGGCATCCCTTTGTTCCTTTGAATAAAGTGTTAAAACTTTATTGTCGGGTGTGTCGTTCTTCATCCATTGGCAGGGAACCTTAAGACAACTCCTTTTATCAAAGCAAAGACTGGCTGCTTGGACAGAGTCCAAACCCGTTCTCACAACCTTGATCCTATGTGCATGTGGAAAGCTGTAATCTGTCTTCAACACGAGGAGCAGGACCTGGTGCATCATTTGGTGCTTTTTCTCCCCATAATGCCCTATGGGGATTCACTTGGAGACCACCTGGAACTCAGGTGGACGTTTGATCAGCATTGGGAACTGGCTTCTGTCTGTGCGTGTGTGTGTGTCGGTCTAAAGTCCATGTTCTTGTAGAGAACATAACCAATAAATAGAGGAAACGGGAAGAGATAAGGAGGCAGCACCGCGAACTCTGGATGCATTGTACAATTCTGCAGGTGCAAGCCTGCCTTGCATTTGACCCATCAACCCCTTTCATGTGGGTGGGGCAGTGGACTGGTCCTAGTCGGACCAACTGAGAGAAATGTAATAGTCTCACAACTTTGGGGAACTTATTTTTTTTACAAGAGAAACTGGAGGCAAAACTTTTTATCTGTAATCTGGTAGCACCATTGAAGGAAATAAAAAGGCTTCCAGGGCCACAACTGGCACAGAATTCTGCAGCCCTGCTGGCATTGGATGTCGGGATGTGCTGCTCCGGTACCCCTTTGTCTATCTCTGCTTCCTGTTGTTCAAAGGTATTTTTTACTTCTACCTTTTAAAGCCTTAAAATGATCAGGGACCAGCACAGTTGCTGGACTGCCTCCTATTTGAACTTTCACACAATCCAAGAACATCTTTCAGGTTTGTGCTTTGGGGCAGCATCCTGGTTTTTTTATTTATACCCTGTATTTCTTCAAAGGAACTCCAAAGTGATATTAGTTTCCCCCTCTCTTCCCTGCCCCCAGCTCTATTTTATCCCCACAGCACCCCTGTGAGGTAGGTTAGGCTTACAGATAGTGACTGGCCCAAGATCAGAGAGTGAGCTTTGTGGCTGAATGGAGATTTTCTCAATAGCATCAATAGTGTTAGAGAGGACTCAATAGGCCTCAGTTCTACTTGATTTTAGGCAACGGGTAAATTTTTCATTTATTCTCTCAGGCTTTTAAAAGGTGAATGTTAAAAATCCCCCCTCCCCCTGGTCCAAGCTCTTTCTGGATGTTTATCCAAATTGATGCCTTTTTAGTTGGTGTTTTGTTTAACAGTTGTCTTAACTGAGGGGTTTTTCTTTACGTCCTGAACTGTTGCATCAGGAGTGCATTTGTGGAAAAGTGTCTGAGGCCACAGACAGCTATTTAAAATCCTCCAGGCCTCTGCCTGGGAGAAAGCAGAGCAGACTCCTTTCACCCCCTTGGCTTGCAGGACCTCCTTTCCAGCCAACCCTGGATGCTTTTTGCGCTCTCCAGCAGCTGCTGCCACGCTGGCCCTGGCTTGGGGGCGCCTCTGCTTTTCCAGCAGCTTGTCACAAATCCTCACACACACCCCTTCAAGAAGGAGGGCTCTTGTCCTTCTCTGATACAGGGGGAAGGAGTGGCATGAGGAGGCCGTTGGTGGTTGAGGAATGGAACGGTTTCTGTAGATCTTCTCGGCCAATGCAGCCCCAGGGAGCCGTCAAAAAGCAAGCCAGAGAATGATGTTAATGTTAATTCTCATCGAAAATGTTGTGGGGCTCCCCACCACCACCACATGGTTATTTTTGTCTCGGTGGTTTTATTGCATGGTTACCTATTCTGAGACACAGACACAATATGCACCCTGCCATGCACCAGGGAAAGGGGAGAGAGGAACAAGCCAGGCTCCACAATCCAGTGATTTAATTTTTTCAGGGGCAGGGGAGGAAAGTTGGTATATTTTATAATGCCCCCCTCAGCTCCAGCGAAACAAACCTTCCTGTGTGTAATAAAATTAGCACAAGGTAGTACTTGGCAAACTAGGTACACCAAACCTCCCTGAAGTTCCTTCGCGATATGCAAGGAACTTTTCAAGAAGGGAGTCTCAGTTGGTGCAGCTGATCGTTATGACACTTCCCCCTGCGCTCAAGTGTAGAACAGCTGCCATGTGGGGAGAGGAAGATATCTGTGTACACCCCTACAGTGGTACCTCGGGTTACATACGCTTCAGGTTACATACACTTCAGGATACAGACTCCGCTAACCCAGAAATAGTGCTTCAGGTTAAGAACTTTGCTTCAGGATGAGAACAGAAATCGTGTTCCAGCAGCGCGGCGGCAGCAGGAGGCCCCATTAGCTAAAGTGGTGCTTCAGGTTAAGAACAGTTTCAGGTTAAGAACAGACCTCCGGAACGAATTAAGTACTTAACCCGAGGTACCACTGTATTTCGAACCTTCCCTTATCATGCATGTATTATTACCTGGTGTTGCACATGCCCCAGTTCCGTATGACCCAGACAAGGGGAGAACAGGGGTCAGCAAACTTTTTCAGCAGGGAGCCAGTCCACTGTCCCTCAGACCTTGTGGGGGCTGGACTATATTTTGAAAGGGAAAAAATGAACGAATTCCTATGCCCCACAAATAACCCAGAGTTGCATTTTAAATAAAAATGACACATTCTACTCATGTAAAAACACGCTGATTCCTGGACCATCTGCGGGCTGGATTTAGAAGGCGATTGGGCCAGATCCGGCCCCCAGGCCTTAGTTTGCCTACCCATGGGTTAGAAATATGGACAATTCATATGCTGGGGACAGAGGCAAGAGAGGTTTTTAATGGAGTTTGTTCTGTACTATGAAATGCTTCTGACGTCTTGGTTCATAAACACTGTGTGTGTGTGTGTGTGTGTGTGTGTATGAGATACACTCCATTGATTTCAAGAGCATCGTCAGCTTTAACAGCTGCCCTTGGTTCTTACTGCCATAAGCAGTTTCACCTTGAAAGATGAGCTATTTCCTCGTGCTGAATAAAGTGGGAAGGATATCCCTTCTTTAAAGGTTCTTTTTCATCCCGTTTGGTGGAGGAAAAAGGAGAAGAGAGAGCCAGAACAATGATGGGCCCCCTCCGTAATCCTGACTCCTGAGAGGCTCTGCTTGTTGTCGCTGCTCTCTGTTAATCAGGGGAAATATTTTAATCTTGAGATTCAAGCTGCAGTTGATTAACCAAAGCAGTTAATCAGTTCAAGCCTTGCCAGCCCTGTTTTCTTCCATTTTTCTCTCTTCGTTTTTCTAAGCTCGCTCCAGAAATGTGGGGAATCTTGGAAACCGTTTGACAGTCCTGGCAATGCAAATCACAGGACTTGGCTACTTTTGCTCTGGGCTACCTTCCCAGGAGGCAAATTGCTTCCAGCATCCCAAATAGCGATGCTGCTTATAGAATGAGGCCTGTCAGCACACTCTGGCTGAAAAACCGAGAAAGGCCACAGGTGACATGAGCCATGCCAAGATACCATTTCCAACTAATATCAATCTGGTCTGATTCAGTCCAGCTTTGGAAAGAAACTACCTCTAGGATTTGGTTGATTGCAGGGCAAGATGACAGCAGTGGAGACTTAAGCTACTAAGCCAGGCATAGGCAAACTCAGCCCTCCAGATGTTTTGGGACTACAATTCCCATTATCCCTGACCACTGGTCCTGCTAGCTAGGGATCATGGGAGTTGTAGGCCAAAAAACATCTGGAGGGCCGAGTTTGCCTATGCCTGCACTAAGCGATGCAAGGGAACAGGTTGCACAACTAAGTACCCCAGAGGGTTTTTTTAAAAAAAGAAATAGCCTTTTTCCATTTTAAAATTTAAGCTTTTCTACACCACTCTTAATCTATCCATGCAGGGAGGTTTACAGTAAAAATTTAATTCAAACAATAGTAACATACAATGACACAAGCAAAAAATAAAAATAACATTATTCAAATAGCTAAACAATTCAGTGCAACGGGTATTGTTGTTTTTTTAGTATTTTCTTATTCAAGTAAAACAGCAGATTACAAAGTGGTGTTGTAAAAGTAAAGAAAAAACAGGCCTATACCTTACTTCCGGGTCCAAATCTGCAACAGTAAAAAGCAAGGGGTGTCATGGTCTTGAGTGGCAGGGATGAACAGATGGAGCTGGCAAGGAGGTGGAGTTGCATAAGGATGACCACGCGGAGGGGCCCAGTGGGATGGAGCATACCCTGCCAGTCTTGGCCTTTTGTGGAGGGTGGGGGTGGAGGGTCTCAGCCTGTCACGTCTCCCTGCCACTCACCCAGGACTGACACCTGAGCCTCCTCTGGAGTAACCACAGTCTGTCTCTGACTTGGATACTCTGCTTGTCGTGCCAGCTCTGCCCCCAGAGTTGCCAGGCTCAGCCCCGCAGGAGGAGTCTGCTGCCCTGTCTACCTGGTTGGCTCCAGAGGAGTCATCAGTGCATCCTCCATCCCCTGCAGTGCAGGCAAAAACAGAGAGGCCAGGCCCAACCTTTCTGGAGGAGTGCCCGTTTGCTGGCTCTGCAAACAGTCCCGTTTGCCACACGTGAGTTGTGCCAGCCCCATTCCCATAATGGGGGGATGTGTGGCTTGTTGGATCAACGTCTTCCATTGTCTAGCCAAGCATAGCACCTGCCGTGCCTTTTGAATCCTCCTTGGCTTCTGTATCACACTGATCTGAGCATTAAAGCTTTTAGTACAGGTATAGGCAAACTCGGCCCTCCAGATGTTTTGAGACTACAATTCCCATTATCCCTGACCACTGGTCCTGTTAGCTAGGGATGATGGGAGTTGTAGTCCCAAAACATCTGGAGGGCCGAGTTTGCCTATCCCTGTTTTAGTAGAAAATGTGGTCTCTGTTTGCAAATGCGCACTGCTTTGGTTCCAGGCAACAAGGCTACACCCTCCTGTTCAGGCTCCTGTTCAGTCGTCGTTGCATCTGGCTCCGTCTCCCCAGCCTGCACTGAGGCTGTGCAGGGAAGTTGGGTGGGTGGGGGAGATGGGAGATGGAGTCCAACGACATATGAAGGGCAACAGGCTCCCCATTTGCTGCACTGAGCTGTTTCCCTGGTGTCAGGGACTGACAGCATCCCTCCAATCAAGATCTTGTGAATTATGAACCTGGACCCTGGAGATGGAAGACAAGCACCTGGAGCACCTTTCTCTAAAAAAATAGGAAAGGAAAGGTCCCGTTAACCTGACTTCTTTATCTGGGAAGATATTAGAATGAATAGGAAAACAATTAATTGCTAAGTGCCTAGAGGGAAATTAAGTGATTAAAGGCTGCCAACGTGCTTTTATTAGGAACTAATCGTGCCAGACCAGCCTAGTTTCATTCTTTGATAAAATAATTGGCTCAGCAGACAAGGGAAAAGCAGCTGCTATAAAGAGCAAGACTTCAACAAAGCTGCTCCCAAGGAATGTCACAAGGAATGCCGGCCAGAAGTGGCGGTGACAGATCAATGAGGACAACACTGACCGAGAAGCAGCTTTTAAAGGTGAAAAAGGAAAAGGATGGATCCATCTTCACTAAGGCAAGGGGTGTCCTAAAACCTTCCCCTGGGATCAGAGTGTCGGATCAAATGCTGATCAGCACCTCTGCTGTATGCTCTGGTAAGGAAAATAATGTGGTGCCCTTAGGGGCCCTTTCTGTTATTTAATATGTGATGACAGTTTTGAAATATTTCCATTATTACTCATCAAGGATGGTTCCCGTCCTGCCCTTGCGGCTGAGTACAGATCTGAGTCCAGATCTCTCCAATCCAACACTCAGACTTACTACTAGTGATCTGCAACCCTGGGCCCCCACAATGTTGTTGGTTGAATCATCAGCTAAGCTGACTGAGGATGGTAGGAACTGACTGCACTGAAATACAGCAGCTCCAATAGGCATGCCAGCAGCCCCCTGTGGCAATGGGGCAAGTGACAGCCAAGAGCTGGCATTTGCCCGCCTTGCGATTTATGCTGCTCTGCTTTGTGGCTCAGCTGTGGTGGCTGCAGTCATGGGCTCATTACAAGTAAACTGGTATGATGCTCCCGGCTTCATCAACTGGGCTCAATCAAAATGCCCCAATTAAGCTGCCTTGCTTCTTGAGGGGCTATCAAGACTTGAGGCAGCACAGCCATACTCTTTGATGAAGTCCACCAGACAGCCTTGATGTTAAAAGGTAACTCAGTGTGGCAGGATGAAGCCAAGGCCACGGAAACAGTGGTGTGGCATGCAAGGAAAGGTTGCCAGAGACACATCCGCCTGGCTTAATTGAGACATGATGCCCACTGCACATGTCAGCCAGACTGTAGATGAGAGAGCTGGGTGAAAACGTTTCCTCTGGCCTTCGAGACATCAAGTTGTAGGGAGAAGAAGATTATATCCCCTGACATCCCAACAATGTCACTCATTATACTGAGGGTGGTCTGCTACTTCAGAGGCTATCACATGGCCAGTCATCCATGTTTTCATTGATTTATATTCTGCTTTTTGGTCCAAAGGCCCCCAAAGCGGTGAACAACACAGCGATGCAAAAAAAGTTACAATAGATCACAACACAAAAGCAAAATCACACAACGCTGAGAAATTGTTGTGTTCATAAAGGAAATACACGCTCTCACTGAAGACCCTGCTCCCCAGTATTCCACCTCTCACTTGAAAGCAAAGTTAACTAGTATTCCTCTCTCCAGCTGCTCCAATCTCTCACTTAGGAGCAAACCCATCCACAACCAATCACCCATGTAGAGTGCCCTTGTCCTCATCACATGACCTCCCTTTTGTGCCTCCCCACTGGAGGCAATATGCTCAGCAGAGCCCCACATGGAAATATTCCAGAGAAAGCTGTTGTGGTTTGTTGTAGCAAAAAGAGCAATGGAATATTTCTGTGGTCATCACAAACTAGAGCCTCCTTTGGTCTGCCTTCAGGCTAAGCAGACTAAGCACCCACATAGGAATCACATGTGACCATTTTAAAGACCCATGTGGTCCTCCAGAGCCACAAGTGAGTGGCAGGTGAGCTGTAGCCCTAAAGCCATGGCACCAGCAACGCAGCAACGGCTACAGGAAATCCAGGGATTCTTATGAGAAGTTGTGCAAGATTGCGCTGCTTGCAACACTGGGTTTGTCCACACTTCTGCTTGTCCCGCCACTTTCCCCCCAGGGAAAACCTGCCCTTTACCTCTGTATCGGAGTGAACGTCAATCGGGTTTTCCACGGATTGCTACTTGCTCTGATTCAACAATAAAGGGTAGGTTTTCCCAGGGAAAGCAGTGGGGCAAAGCAAAAAACCTCCTGGACCCGTGTTTTCTAGACAGGAAACATGTGGAAGTGTGGACGAGCCCCGTATGCATGGCAGATATGGGTGAGAGGCAGTGACAACTTCCAGGTGCTTCCAGGAATGGGTGATTTAGCAGCACCCACTACTGCCATTCTGATTTACAAATACAAGATGGGTGACACCTGGCTTGAGAGCAGTACATGTGAAAAGGATCTAGGAGTCTTGGTTGACCACAAACTTGACATGAGCCAACAGTGTGACGCGGCAGCTAAAAAAGCCAATGCAATTCTGGGCTGCATCAATAGGAGTATAGCATCTAGATCAAGAGAAGTTATAGTGCCACTGTATTCTGCTCTGGTCAGACCTCACCTGGAGTACTGTGTCCAGTTCTGGGCACCACAGTTCAAGAAGGACACTGACAAACTAGAACGTGTCCAGAGGAGGGCAACCAAAATGGTCAAAGGCCTGGAAACGATGCCTTATGAGGAACGGCTAAGGGAGCTGGGCATGTTTAGCCTGGAGAAGAGGAGGTTAAGGGGTGACATGATAGCCATGTTCAAATATATAAAAGGATGTCACATAGAGGAGGGAGAAAGGTTGTTTTCTGCTGCTCCAGAGAAGCGGACACGGAGCAATGGATCCAAACTACAAGAAAGAAGATTCCACCTAAACATTAGGAAGAACTTCCTGACAGTAAGAGCTGTTCGACAGTGGAATTTGCTGCCAGGGAGTGTGGTGGAGTCTCCTTCTTTGGAAGTCTTTAAGCAGAGGCTTGACAACCATATGTCAGGAGTGCTCTGATGGTGGTTCCTGCTTGGCAGGGGGTTGGACTCGATGGCCCTTGTGGTCTCTTCCAACTCTATGATTCTATGATTCTATGATTTAAGCTGCATGTGGAATGGCAACTTTGCTTCCAGATTTCTGGAATCCAAATGACATCCTGGAACCAAGTGGGCAGTTCCGCCTTCCTTAATTCCAGCTCTTGGGGCAGAAATTTGGTTCAGTTTTCATCTCAGTGCAAAACCACCTAATTCACACTTCCCAAAGCAACACACAAACTGAAGCACACCTAATATTTTCAAGTCATGCTTCTCCAAATCTCGCAGCACAGTTCTCCAACCAAAATATGTGCATGTTGGGGGGAAATTGTACATAACAACATTCCACTAATGCATTACATTAGGGAAAACTGCTAGCACATATAATTTAATATTTATTTAATGACTTATATTTATCTGTTGTTGCTGTTTTTCAGAAAAACAAGCGTGGTCCTAAGCAAACGTTCTTCAGAGCTATAGCCAGTCACCCAAGAGCTACAATCTGTGAACTTGGATATAATGGACGTGAAAGCACCTGTACAAGAGTTGCTGGGAATAATGGAACAACACAGTGAAGCTACTGGGGGGACCTTTAGCACAATAATAGAGAAATGCAAGAAACTGGTCAATGAAGCGGATATAGAACTTAAAGCACCTAGGCAAGCAACGCAACAGGAAAAAATTCAACACCTCCCAACCAATCCACAGAAGACATCTACTGGGGGCCCATCTACATTCCCTATCTGAATCCATTTATTACTTCACTGAGGACTTCATCAATGAAAACCATCCTGCTTGCAGTTTGCTGAAACTACACCCATCTCAGATGTACCATGCTGAAGAAAAAGACTTTTAGCTCATCTCCACGAGTTTCTTAGCACCAGTCAGTAGTGATCTCAGGCATTTGAAATGTTCACCTGATTTGCTGTGTTAAAGTCACAGCACTGACAGAAATGGGTGCTGGCGTGACACACTTTTCTCCAGCATTTATTAGGAAGACAGTGACATTTCTACACAGGGTGAGACAGTCACTCAGCAGCAGCCTGGGGTACTGGAACAACCTTGTTCTGCAGAAAGTAATAATTTTAATTTATAAAGTCAGGAGGGCCCAAAAGATGGTTTACAAATTGAAAACAGGCAGTCCAAATAAATAAAACTATAAAACTCAGGGAACATTAAAACAGCTTAATATAACTGATCCACAAGTAGACAGGAATTAAAATAAATCGAATGCCTGATGGAACAAATGCATCTTGCTACCCATTTAAGACCCAAGACTGAGGGGGCTAATCTAACCTTACTTGAAAGCGCACTGTAGCACCACAAACCAGTGTAAGGGAAGCACTGGGGGATATTGAAGAATTTGGGTGGTATGTAACCTGAAGCGTATGTAACCCGAGGTACCACTCTATTGCTTTTTAAATTGAAATGTCTCAAAGTGACTTGCAGGATAAAAATGGGAATATCAGGACACTTGGAAACCAAACATGAAATCAGCAATGAAACAAGACCTAAATTGCTCACCCAAATAGAGGAATGTGGTTGGTGGGCATGGCCCATCAGATATTCTGGGCCACAACCCTGTGCAACCAAACGACACATTTAGAAATTGAAACTACTGATGTGGGCACCACAAAATACCCATTTCACAAAAGAAAAACTGCCAGTGCTCTGAGACCCCCTGCAAGAAACAGGCAAAACATACCTGCACACACTGTAAAACAAAAAAGCAAAAAACAAACAAACCACACAACCATGACAAACACCAACAAAAAAGTAGGTCTCACATCTCCCCAAAATAGCCAAAACCCATTAAAAAGAAAATGAAATGCAAAGTTGTAATGGGCAGGGGCCTAGGAGTGCAAGGGTACCATGGTGCCTTCAGGGGACGCGTTGGAGACCCTGGGTCTGGGGCTTCATAGGAAATAATCAGCATCTTCAACTGGGCTCAGAAAGAAGTTAGCCGGTGCACATTAAACAAAACTGATGTAGTGTGGAAAGCCAACACTAGAAATTACTCTGGCCACTGCATTTTACACCAGCTGTAGCTCCTGGATGCTTTTCAAAGGAAGCTCCACATAAGAGTGTGTTACAGTGCTGCAGCTTGTACTCCCCCCACAAAAAGACTTTGGAAGCTACCCAGGAAGAAAGCCTGCCTTTTCCACTGAGATACCGCAAGTTCTGTATATTTTGGACGAAGTCCCCCACACCTAGAACATCAAGCTTTCACACTTTCCAACAGACAGACACAATGATTTTCTGGAGGACACCGTCAGTGGGCTCCTTTAAACTGTGAGAGGCAGAGGTGGCCAGTGGGAAGCATAAGCAAAGGGAACAAGCCGGCTTCTAGCCAGATGGTTTGGGCTGACAAGCCAAGCCACATACTGTTTGTATTATAGGAATAAATCCTTTCAACCCAGGGCAATAATAACCCTAAGTTGCGGCTAAAAGGAACACAGCAAAGACCAAAATATCCAACATGGACATGCCCCCATGTTGTAAGAGTTGCCACAATAACAGACCCAACCTAGTTTCCAGGAAGACTCCCAGATTTACATAAGCCGTCCCAGTTTCTGATTTGATCCTGGAATGTCCTGCTTTTCCTTAGGACATCCCTATTTTCATTGGATAAATGTTGGAGGATATGGAAGCTTTTTGATGTTTAATGTTTTATTATGTTTTTATTTATGCTGGAAGCCGCCCAGAGTGGCTGGGGCAACCCAGTCAGATGAGCAGGGTATACATAGTAAAATTATAGTTATGGAATAGGACGTCCCTATTTTCATCAGAGAAATGTTGGAGGGTGTGCATCAATTGTGGCTTCAGGCAGAAAACAAACCAGATATTTTGATCAACGGCGATGGCAGGTGGTTGAGGGTGCAGGGACCAAAAGCAAGCACCTCAGAGTTACCCAGGCGTGTGTGCCATGGACTCGGGCTGGCCTTCCTTGAGTCTGACAAACGGAGTCTTTCAGAGCGAATCAGGTCACAAAAGACGTGCTTACTGAGCCAGAGTTTGCTCAGACATCCATCTCTGTTGGCTGCTCATGGTGACAAAAAGCCTGCCACTGCAAGAGCAGTGAGAAAAGTAGACTCCATGAATGGAGTATTTGCCTAATCTGCTACCTAAGATCCTTTCAACTACAGAAGCCCAGGTGGGATTGAACCTGGGAACTTCTATGTGAAGCAAGTGTTACATCAGGAGTTGCTAGCCCTTTGGGACCAGTGAGCACATTTAAAATGTTGAGAAAGCACTGTGGTTGCCAGTCATAAAATGGCTGCTGGGTGTGGGTGTGGGACGTAATACAAAATGGCTACCACAGCTAAAAGAGCAGAAAAAAGAGGCAAGCACACAAAATAGTGTGGACACGCTCCTCCCTCTTATGAACTCTGGACTTTTGAGGGGGATACATACATACATACATACATACGTACATACATAGCTTGCACCGTAAGAGGTACTGGAAGGTACACTGGCATCCATAGGTTAGCAACTCCTGCATTAGATATATTCCCAGTAACTGCTTAACGGGATCCGCCATAGGGAAAGACAACTGTGTAGTTCTCAGATAGGCTGCCACGACCACTGGACGACTGATTCTCTGTGCATGCTGCACAATGCCCACACTAAAAAAATCCTGCCCAAAGTGCCACAGGCTTTGTTCTGTGCACACTGTCCCTGGTGTTCCCCCACCCTCTCTCTGCTCTTGCAGTGAAAGACTCTTTGCCCACTGCAAGCGAGCAACAGAGGCAAGCATTGTGGCCCAAATAAGCACGTCTTTGTGACCTGATTTGCTCTGAAAGGGCCAGCTTGCCAGGCTTAATGACGGCCAGGCCGAGTTGGAGGAACGCAGTAGGGTGTCTCTCTCTCTCTGTCTGAGCTGCTGCCTCGTGGGTCCTACACCCTCTCACACCCTGCCTGCCTGCTTGCCATGGCCACCAGTCAACCCTCTGGCTGGCTGGCTGGCAGGTTGCAGCCTGCCCGTTGCCATGGCAACCCTTTTTACCACAGGGCCATCTCTCCCTCATGGGACGACTGAGCCCATGCATGAGAGCAATGGAGCAGTTTCACCGGAAGGATGCAGAGCCAGGAGGCAAAAGGGGCACCACATTCATCTGAGCCACCCATCCAGCCTTGTTGTGGATTTAATTAGCAAGGCAATTTGGGTTAAGCTATTCCTTCTGTCCCTCCTGACTTCTGTTGGAGATACTTAATGGTCCTTGTGCTAACAGCACCATAGGCACCTTCAGATCTCACTCAGTGAGGCAAAGGAAAGAAAAAGATTGGAATGACATGAGGATAAGGAGCAAAGAAATGAGAGGAGATTGGAGATGGAGGCAACAGTTTTAACTCCCCTGCAGAGTGCTGTATAACCAAATGTTTATTTTGCAGGTACAAGGCTTAACCAGTCTAGCCAATCCATACCTATTGGTGGGTGGCAGTGGGGAGAACCATGTATGTCAGGTCCTCCTTGGAGGAAAGGGGTGGGTGGGATAAATAAGTAAAATTTAATGTATCGTTTCTGGGGCAGAGGCACAGTGCTGTCCGACAGAATCAGGTCCTCAGGAGGTTGAGCAAATCTGTAAATTTTTGGTTCTCCCTGTTTCTCATTTATTCAGTTTTAAATTAAAGTTCCCCCATATGCACACTTTACCCTTATATGTGGACTTTTGTATACATTGTTTGGTCTCATGAACTGGCAAGGTGACAGAGAGGAGAAAGAGGTGAGTGCAGTTGTGACTGGGACACACTGGGGCAAGCTAGGGATGGGGAAGTCAAAGGTTGGTACAGGAAGTACTCAGGGGCAACGGAGAATGGTGAGGGAATGGAGATCAGTGCACAGGAACCAGAGCAGCAGGACCCATCACCAGAGACAGAGGGGTTCTTGTCTCCCAAACACGGCCGGCTCTGACGCAGCAGGATGTACACTCTAGGAGGCTGAGGCAGGCAAGGATCCACAACCCAGCTCACTAGCTGGTCTGGTGGGGCTCGCTAGCTCTGGGAGGAGGTGTGTGATTCCTCAGCTGGAGTAGGCTCAGAACAGGTGAGGGTCACCTGCCTCATCAAGCCCATCAATATAAAAGGGCAGCAGAGCTGAGGTGCTATGTCTGCTCAGCTTTCCACGTTAGTTGGGGCATGGTTTGGATGTTCCAGGGAGCGCTTCAGGACTGTGCTTGTGCAGGACTGATTTGCAGGTGTGCTGACCCCCTGGAACAACTGCAGAGGTGGGAACCTGGTCTGACCGGACTTTAGACCTGTTGGGCTGCATGCTAGCATCTGCTGTGGGACTGGAGAACTGCATTGCAAAAATGAGGAAAGTGCATATTTGAAGGGTATTTGTGTTTTGATTTGCATGTTGTTTTGGAAGGTATAAATTTGGTAAGTTCACCTTTAATTGCGAACTTTCTCCATCCCTAGCAAATAAGGCAGGTACTTCCCTGTGAAAGATACAGGAATGCAACAACAAACTGTCTCACACTAACAACACAGCAGGCCCATAGTCAAACTGCCAAAGCTAGTTCACTTCTCAGAAAGCAGCCCAGGGGGGCTGGACTCCATAAATTTGCCCCGGGGGAGGGGCTCATGATAGAGGTTTGTACAATTTTGCAGGTTGCAGAAAAAGTGAGCATGGAATTCTGCTCCCTGCCAGTAACAAATAGCAGCCTTTGCCAACTTGATGCAATCCAGACATTCTATACTACATTCCCTATCAGCCTTAGTCAGCATAGCAGTGCTGGTGGGGGCTGATGGGAATTGTAGTCCAAAATGTCTGGAGGGCAGCTACTCTGTCCTTCAGCTCTACAGCTGGCAACAACCCAATTGTTCATCTGGAGAAAGGCACTTGTGTTATCGTTTTGGCAGGTGAAAGCACTCAAGGTTTCCTAACAGCAGAAACCAATCAGCAGAACACTCCTGGAGCCCACAAGCACCATTGTGAACGTGGCAAAGAGCCCCTCTTGTCAACCCCCCAGGTGACAAAGCAGCCCTCTTTAAGTAAACCAGAGGGGAGCAGGAGGCAAGATTCAGCCGTTTTTGCACATGTGAAGCAGAGGTTATCTTGGCAAATGCATGTTCCCAAACTCACATAGGCCAAAGTAGTTGTTCTGGAGTTTGGTTCAAAACCACGATGGATACTCTGAACATATCTAGTGGGCAGGAGGTCCCCTGAGATCTAAAACTTATCTTTGTCTTTGCTGAACAATTAATATTCAAACCTGAATATGGAATATCAAAATACTACTCTTAAATGGAACCATCTACAGGTATTTTGGCAAAAAGTTGCATTATTTCTATTTGGCTTGGGGACAGCCCTGCTCATTTATAGTTTTCTTCATTTGTTCTTGGGATATTTTTCCAATATATGGAAACTGAAATAGGAGCAAAGGTTATGTGCCCCAGTCCAGTGAGAGACATCTGTGGATGCCTGCAGTCTTCTGCTCCCATTGTCAACACAGATGTGAATCAGGACACACATCTCCTTTACAAGATGAGTATCCAAGCCTATTTTGCTGGTTGGATGCATCTTTTAATTGTGATGGAGTTGTCCAACCAAATTCAAAGCCGCCAGTTGTTACTCACCCCTATTTACCTGAATTGAGTCTATGCTTTTATTCATTTTTAATCCACATGATCCTGTGGCTCTGGAAATTTCATTCCACCAAGTATTTATGAATGGATGGATGAGCTGTCTTTGCTGGCAATTAGTTTGCATTTCAGAAAAAAAGTGAAATTGGAAATCTGTTATCAAATCTGGCACTTTGTCCTGGATTTTGTTTCTCTTGGATAACATATGTTTCCTCCTGCAATAGTATTTTCTCTCCACTTCTATTCTTGATTAGTGTTTTCTGTTTTGAATTTTATATATATATATATATATATATATATATATATATATATATATATATATATATATTATTAAGGATTATTAAGGATATATATTATTATTAAGGATTTCTTGTTTTACAGAAGTAAGTGAGTAAGTTTAATGCCTCGTATTTTTTCCCCCCATGTAACATTTTTACAAATCCATTTCTGTTTTGAATTTTGAGAGGGTTTTTTGCCATGTTACAATTGCACAAAATGTCCTTCCCTTTGGGCTTTTGCATACTGGCTCTTGCTGCATGCCCTTTGATGACCAATGGCTACAAACTAGAATTCTTCTTTCTTTGGTGATCACTCATAGCTGAGTAAGATTGTCTCCCATAAACAGTTTTAACAGTGAGTCCATAAGTGATTGTGGAGGCCAATTCTGGATCCACACATCCTTCCACAGTGGGGACATAGGTGTCTGGGTGGCAGTTGATTATGGTGAGGGTCTGCCAAGGGTTCGTTCCTTCCTCTTAGCACATTTCTCCCTTTCGTCTTCAAAGCCCATGACACCTTTGAAAAAAGCTGTTCTCCAATTGGAGTGCTCTCAGGCCAGTGTTTCCCAATTGTCGGTGTTTATACTATATACCATATTTTTAGATTTGCCTTGAGAGAGTCTTTAAAACTCTTTTGTTGACCACCAGCATTACGCTTTCCATTTTAAAATTTGGAATAGAGTAGTTGCTTTGGAAGACGATAATAAGGCATCCAAACAACATGACCAGTCCAACGAAGTTGATGTTGAAGAATCATTGCTTCGACACTGGTTATCTTTGCTTCTTTCAGTACACTAGCATTACGGTAGTTCACCTGTCTTCCCAAGTGATGTGAAAAAAATTTCAGAGACACCGTTGATGGAATCTTTTGAGGAGTTGGAGAGGGCGTTTATAAGTGGTCCATGTTTCACAAACATAGTAAGGTTGGTAGTACAATAGCTTTGTAAACAAGCATTTTGGTTTCCCTGCGAAAGGATGGGATTTTAAAACTCTGTGCAACCCATACACATGGGAGCCTGGAAGGATAAATTGCAATTAATATAACATCTCCCACCCATTAAAAACCATCCTACACTAGGAAAATAAGAATATGCCTTGTACCTTTGGTCCATTTAGCCGAGCATTGTCAACACTGACTGGCAATGGCTCTCCAGGGTTTCACAGAGGAGACAATTCCCAGCCCTACCTGGAAAAGCCACCGGGGATTGAACTCTGTGTTACAGACCAGCACTTGCCACAGCAGGTGGTGTAAAGGGTGCATGACCAATGCACTTAAGAATTCGTGGCCATGTGCTGGTGAGTAGTGGGCCAACCATGGTTTCCAGAGTAGCACATAAGGAAGTGTAGCTGGGGCAAGAAGAGCCCTCTCTTGGCTCAATTTAAATAGAAGCAAGTAGGCTTAAAATAAGAACATAACTTAGAACTGCTGGACTGGAGGTGGCATTTCAGACAGCCCATTGAAGTGTGAGCAGAGTACACTTGTGACAGTTGAAGGTCATGGGGGGGGGGGAGCTGGCATGAAAGAATTCCCTCCATAGACTCCTCAGGAGGGGAGGGGGAATGATGCAAAAGATTCCAAAATCAGCATTTTACCCAGACTGGCTGCTGGGAGGCTGCCTAATCGCAGGCTTCCCTTCCCAGCTTTGGGCGAGGAGAACTCAGGAAGCTGAAGCATGTCAGATAACATCAGGAGGCCAGTCTGTCAGATGGTCCAGTGCGGGGGTGCCTTGTGGTGCCTGCCCTCTGCTGCCTCCTGGGCATCGTACAGCTTGGGGAGGCTTCCGCTAACGCTTTGTCCGGCTGCTCTGCCCCAGCTTTCCTTCCAGGCCAGGCTTGTGTTCTGCTGACTCCAGCAAGGGCGTCAGGAAACACCTTTTGCCATCTGAGCTGCTGCAGAACAGGATGAACCCAGAGAAGCCCATCCTAAGTGCCCACGGCCAGAGAGGAAACTCGGGGGAGGCTGGCTGGAGGATTTGTTGGGAATTAATTGGAATCTGTTCCTTACCCTGTCACTGTGGGCTCAGAGCGACCACGGCTGCGGAAAACAGTCTGTTACCAGCAAATAAAAATGGGGGGAGGAAGGCAACGCCTCTGCCTAGCGGTGCCTTTAGTGTGCCTGGGGGCAGCCAGACTTTGGCTTCCAAACCACCTCCTTCTCAGGGGCCCCAATGGAAAGACCAAAATCTACAAGTGTGGGGCTAAAATCAAGGGCGGTATAATAAGTTTGGGTTCAGTATCAAGGCATAAAGGGGCAGGCCCAGCACCAACATGTAACCCTCTCAAATGACCATCACTATTACTTTATTTGTATGCCATTTTACCATGGTATAGCCATTCTCAAAGAGGCTCAGAAACACCTGTGCAATAAAATATAGCAACTTTGGAAGATTATGAATTAAGAGTTACAAAACAGAACACAATATAAACAATAAAAAAACTCATTAGCATCAGTAAGGCAAACAAATGTCTCATGTTAATAAACACTGAAACAATGCCTAGCATCCAAACAGCATTTTAGTATGTAAAGTTTATCAACTTTACATACTTTACATACTATCTTATCAACAGAGGCCATTTCATAGTGATGGTAAAAGAGCCCCAGCTAAGCCGACCATTGACTCAGGCTCCACAGCACCCTGCCCTGTAAAATGGCAATGGGCTGCCATTTTAATTTCCCACAATGCCCATGACATAGCATTACTTCAAGGCATTGTGGGGAATTCAGAAGGCAGCTCCCAAGCCAGTACTGGCACTCATTGGGACATTCAGGCCACCACCCACTGCTGCCGTTGGTCATGCCAACACAGGAAACTAACCTGTACAGAGTTAGCTCAAAAGTCCATCTAGCTTAGTATTGCCTCTGCTTTAAAAACTACCTTCTGAGGCAGGCTATTCCACTGTTGGACAGCTCTTACCAGCAGAAAGTCCTTCCTAATGTTTTAGTCAGAATCTCCTTTCTTGTCATTTGAACTTCTTGGTTCTGGAGAAGCAGAAAACAAGTTTGCTTGTTGTGATGTATCCGCAGATGAAAGGGACTGAGGTTTACTTTCTTTGAAGGAAAATAAACAAGAAACATAGAAAGCTGACAATTTGGGAAATTGCCTGTTAGATAAGGCGGCCAGCCTCCACAGATCATTTTGATCAATAGGAATGGGTAAAATGTTATTCCGTCTAGCTAGGGAGCAGGGCAGCATTACTGATTTTCTCATTAAGTCTTGAAAAGTTTTGGGAAAGTGTGTCTTAACCACTGGAATTATACAAAGGCTAAAGTGCATATTTGGGAAAAACTTTACCAAAAGGCCCTAAAAGTAGAAACTTTATAAATATTTCCATTTCTAAAATACTTTCCTTGTTCACTTTTCCAATCCAGTGATGATTACTCTTGTTCATTTAAAATTTTTAAATCTGTCTGTGATTGAAATTCTAATTCTTCTCCATGAAAAAATAAATCCTGCAATCATAATATTGTAGCAAACCAACCAGACAGGTGCAAATGCCTAAACTTGCTAATAATCTCAGCCCACATCATTTACTCTAAACTTCTGGTTTGAATTTTTGTGGAATCTGGAATACTGTAATAGGAGCAGTGAGTTAAGAGATGTATAGGATTATGTGGGACAGTTAGTACAGTCTTTGAAGGCAAGGAAGCACTGGATGTGATGCAGTTTCATCATATAACACACCCTCCTTTAATCAAGCATTATTTCTGGGGAGATGTAGATGGCAATGGCCATACATTTCTTGTAATATGTATGAGTCTGGGTATCAGAGAGGGACAGGTAAGATATGCAAGTCATCCCCATGAATATTGAACTCTTTGGCAAATGTTGCATCTATGTTTCCAACCGTACACAATGAGAGCTAGAACCTTGTTTTTTTCCCTTAAACGAAGAGAATTAAGGTCAGAATTTCCAGGAATCTGGAGTTGCTGCCAAGTGCTGGATGCCACATGGGATTTGGTTTGGTTGCCTGGTTTCCAGCTCTGCCTTAGTTCATAACCTTTTTATCTTCTTAATATATGGCCACCTTCCACATCCCTAATCGTTATTCTCAGTTTTGTCCTACTAGCAGGGACAACCCAAACATGTTGGCACCGGAGGCAAACCACAAAATGGCACTCCCCTCTTGCCAGGGGTAAATGAAGAGCTACATCGGGAACAAGCGGGTGGGGGAATAAATATCTACATTAGGATCTGCAGCCCCTGTGGATCAGGTGGATTTTGCCACCTGAGGTGGATGCCTCACCTTGCCTCATGGGTGAGCCGGCCCTGCCAAACAGATACCGCCACCCTTTTTTTGCTTTCCCCTAGAACCAGATCTTCACCTGCTGCAGGAGATTCGTCCACACTCCTCTTGCTTTCAGGTTTCTAGAAGCTTCACGTGCCCCTCCAAGTATTTTTGCCCCCAGCCATGTTCCTGGGTTTCCTATGCAATGGAGTCAGCCCAGTAAGAAACAAGGTCACATTAGAGTTCTGTGTGGGACTCTGCCATTTTGGTATTCCTTGATGCTTGTAACTCCTCCTGTGCCTTTTATCCTGCACATTTGTACTGCACAAATCTAGGGCAAGACTCGTTGACCTGTTCTTCCTTCCAGTGCCTTTCTGCAAGATTTCTCTTTTGGTTTTTCAGATCATTAAGAGGACTTCCTCCTGGATTACTGTAGGTATGGCCTGGAGGCTGCTAGAGAGCCGCAGTGCTAAGTCATCAAATACATTTCATTTCTCTTCACTGATGGGGTCATAGTGAGACAGACTGACAGAGAGAAGCATTTCGGCTCTTCTTCATAATTTCTGCCCTGTCTACATCATTGTTACCTTCAAATTCAGGGAAAAGAGAGAATGTTTCTCCATCAGAAAAAAAAATCTGCATAGAAAACTAAGGGTTCCTTTATTTTTCAGAAGAGCTTCAAGAACATATGGAAATTTAGGTTGGCACAATTTAAAAGAATCAAAGCTTTCTCTTGCCCCAGCACAACAAATCCACTAAGCACACACACAAGCGCGCGCGCGCACACACACACACACACACACACGTTTTGTGGTTTGGAAAGTGAGGCTGGAATGCATTGAAAAGTGTGGGATGAATAAATGATTAATCGAAAGACCTGTAAAGCAAATCACGATGAAAGTAGCATGAATGCTCATTGGAATATAACTCTGTAAACAAATCAGAACGAGAGTTCAATGAAGACTAACCACCACATAATCTTTGTGCAAGCAAATCAGGATGAATGCTGAATAAACAGGTTGTCTGGAAGAGCCCTAGGTGTCAGAGAAATGTATTCTAGTCTTGCCTTCTCTGTGATATACAGTGACAGGGATTTTTTTCCTATTGGATAGAAGAGCATTCAGTCATGTGAGCCTCCACCTCCTGCCTGAAGTGGTACAGACCAGCTACCTGTGCCTTAGACCCAGCATGTTATCAGTGTGTGCTGGGAAGGCAGATGATTCAAGGGCGCCACATTTCTCTAAGCGTATTTATTTCTATTTGGATCCTGAACGCCTTGCGAGTCGAATGTTTTGGCTCCTGAATGCCGCGAACCCGGAGGTGTTTCAGTTTGCAAACGTTCTTTGGAACCTGAACGTTTGACGCGGCTTCTGCGGTTTCCAACTGGCAGCAGGAGCTTCCTGCAGCCAATTGGAAGCCACACCTTGGTTTCCAAACGTTTTGGAAGTCAAACAGACTTCTGGAACGGATTCCATTTGACTTCCAACGTGCAAACCTTGTGAGTCTGCAGCACTACCATGAGTGTATGTCCTGAGGACTAAATTGGCTGTGCAGAGGAATACAAAGGAATATGTTCTCCAAGATAACCTGGTCCCAAGTAGCTTTATATGGCAAAAGGAGCTAGTGTAACTCTTTCGGTACAAGTGTTGTGTGCTGGCACCTGTCAGTGGTTGGGCAGCTGCTTCAGTAGCCTTGCTACTGCATTTGGCGCTAGTTGCAGTTTCCAGACCAACCTGTAGGGGAAGCCCGAGGTCAACCACATTGCAGTAACCCAATCTGGAGTTTCCCAGTGCCTAGACTACAGCACCTAAGCTATCCTAGAAGTCACAAAATCATAGAGTTGGAAGGGTCATCTAGTCCAACCCCCTGCAATGCAAGAATCCTGCCCACAGCTGTCCAGGAATAGCTGGAGCTGTTGTGTCAGCTGAAGCTGGCAGAAGGCTTTGGTAGATCCGGAAGCCACTTGGGTCTCCAGTGATGGACGTTTCCCGGCGCACCCTCAAACTCATAGAATTATAGGTCTGTAGAGTTGGAAGGGATGCCAAAGGTCATCTTGTCCAACCCCCTGTCGTGCAGGAATCGCAGCTAAAGCATCCCTGACAGATGACCATCTGTATAAAAACCTGCAATGTGTCTACTCCTTCAGAAGAAACACAACCCCACCCAGAACAAGCAACTGATGTCTTTAACGGACCTGGGAAGAACTGCTAGATCAGGGGTAGGCAACATAAGGTCCGTGGGCCGGATGTGGCCCAATTGCCTTCTCAATCCGGCCTGTGGACAGTTCAGGAATTAGCATGTTTTTACATGAGTAGAATGTGTCCTTTTATTTTAAATGCATCTCTGGATTATTTGTGGGGCATAGGAATTGGTTCATATTTTTTTCAAAAATATAGTCCGGCCCACCACATGGTCTGAGAGACAGTGGACCAGCCCCCTGCTGAAAAAGGTTGCTGACCCTTGTGCTAGATCCTATCCACGAGTTGCATAGAAAAGAGAATTTTGATAGGTGCAACTTCTTCCTGTATATCCTGCTGAAACTATCCTTTCTGCTGAGCCTCTGTTAGATCAGGGCAGCGACCTAATTGCGGAGAGAGTCCCTTAAGACAGACCCATAAAACATCTCCTTCCAAGAGACAAAGGCTCTCTCGGAGGACAACAGTGGACTCATCACTGTGATTGTCAACTTCACCATGGGATGCCTTCTATGGCAACAGTTGCCAGGGCAACCTATAGGCAGAGCTTCGCTCCCTGAAACAGTCCACCTATATAGATGCTGACAGAGGGCCAAATGGCTGTAGCCTTTCTGCAGTGTAGATGTGGCTTCAAACGAAACAGAGAAAGAACTAGCAGTGACTTTGTGAGCTCCTTCCCTGTCCCTTGGGGCTGCTGCTCGCAGACTGCCATGGCAGTTTGCGTGTTTGCAAGATACTTGCAGAGCAAAGGCGATATTAAGGGATGCATTTATTCCTCGTGCCTGTGACGGCCTACTAAACAAGCACAGAATAAAGAACTGGGTGCAGAACCTATCTGATAGATTCTTAAGGCAAGCTTCTATCTGTGGTGCTAAATATAACCTCAAACATTTCCTGGTGAAACATCAGAAACCACAGTGGAGTTGGGAGGTCCAATAGTGGTCAGGGTGGGGAGGGTGTTCACTACTCAGAGCTAATGTGGTCTAGTAGTTAAAGTGTTCAATTCCCCACTCAGTCACGGCGCTCCTTCCATGACCTTGGGCCAGTCACCGTCTCTTAGCCTCACCTACCTAGCCTGCATCCTTAAAGAGGGTCTTTAAAAATATATATGGTATATCTTCATTTTCAAAAATATTACAAAAGCACAAATACTTCTAATGTAAATCCCCCAATATATGCTATGTGTGTACATTTTTAGATGGAGAGTGGAGAAATACATCAGGCTTTCACCTTAACATGTCATTTAATAAGGCTCTGCATAATGCAATTTAATAAAAATTGACCTATATGATATGTGTTTCACAAGGCATCACTAAGCCAATTGATTATCCCCCTATGTGGGGGATGTTTTTGATGTCTATTAAAAAAACAAGCTCATGGCTGACACCTTCCCACCAAATTTGATCTTATTTGGTACTGATTACATGAGAATACTTATTACTATTAGCTCTTTTTTGCCTTCACAAAATTTATATTTTCATTGTCTTGATTGATCTTGGTTGGCCTGGACCTTTCTGTGATTACCCTTTCTATTCCTGCATTGCAGGGGGCTGGACTAGATGAACCTTGGGGTTCCTTCCAACTCTACAATTCTATGATTCTCGGTTTCGAAGTAATGTCTAAGTATGCATCATGGATCTGTAATGGTATGTTGCCTCTTAGCTCTTTGCTTTGTTTTATTGTATGAGATTTTGATTACTTAATAAAGTCTTTTTAAAAAAGAAAAGAGAAAAGGTAAGTAATTGTGAGGTTCATATGTTGGATTTTGGATAGTTGTGATGGTTGAGCATTGTTGTCTATCCCTATCTTAACAAGTTGCTCCAGAGAGAACTCCAAGTTGCTGGTGGTTTTGTCACTGTACCGCCCCTTCTCATGTACTGAATAAAGATATACCATATTCTGCCAAAAATCATCTTTGTCTCTCATGCTTTTTAGAGCTTGTGTAGGTAAGTAGCAATAGGTGTGCTTGCCTTATATGTCCCTGCGCATGTCATAAGAACTTAAGGAGAGCCTTCTGGATCAGGCCAATGGCCCATCTCACCCAGCATCCTGTTCTCACAGTGGCAGACCAGATGCCAGTGGGCAACCCATCAGCAGGACCCAAGTGCCTGAGCACTCACCCCTCCGCCTTGTGGCTTCCCGCAACTGGTATTCAGAAGCATTGCGTCCTCTGACCATGCAAAAAATCCCTTGATTTATGCTGCACTCAAGTGGCACAATGGCCAGGCCATCTGGGTCAAACTATTTCCTTTTGTGCAGCGAGTGCATGCCCTCCCTTTCAGCTCTCCATAGGGCAAATCTCTCCCCATTAAGCTTTGCCAACCATGACTGATCTTCTCATTCAGGAACCTCCTAGCTGGCCTCTGACAAATGTTCCGTCACCCTCTGTGCGTGGATGGGCGCATGTGACCATGCATGCTTGCTCCAGAGTCCAGGGTGTGGGTGCAGCAGGAGGCTGGGAGGATCAGGGCAGGGGCAGACTTGGCCTCGGTTGCCTGCATATGCTGCGACCCAGCAGAAGCCACTTGCCGGTGACAGCAGCCTCTGTGAGCAATGATTGGTGGGCAACAGATGGTCCATGAAACCATCCTCTGATTGTCCACAAATGAGGCTGGTTGCCATGCGGGGAGGGGTGGAGAAAAGGAAAGGCGAACAGATGGCTGAGCCAAGGGAGAGAGGGGGCAGAAGGCCATGTCCGTCATTCCATCAGTGTCGTGGCTTTCAGTGCGCTGCCTCCCATTCCAGGGGAGAGGGCAGGAGAGGGAAGCAGGAATACTTTTGCTTGCAGGCAGATGGGCTGCGGTGGTCACGTGCCCTACTTTTCAGAGGACAGTCCTCTACATGAGGAGGAAGGCAGTTCTGCCCGGGCTGCCTGGTCCAGCCCATAGATTTAAAGCATCATCAGACCACTTTAAACCGTCATGGCTTCCCCCAAAGAATTCTGGGAGTTGTCATTTGTTAAGGGTGCTACAAGTTGCTAGGAGACCCATATTCCTCTCACAGTCTCAGACCATATCCTAGAATTCTATAATGAACATAGTGGCAGAGGAGCAGGGTCAGAGGGGAAGGTGACAACTTTCTTCTGCAGTAATAGCTTCCGATGATGAGTGCAGCTTGACCTCACCATTGATTAAGGACCATGTTCACTGCCCAGACAGTGGCAAGCCCATCTACTGCATACTCCAACATTGCTTGTGGCCTTCTTGAAAAGACCAAGCCATAACTCATAGTTTGTTTGGGAGACAATGCCCATCAGCCCCAGCTGTAGTCTGAAACAGCTGGAGGGCACCAGGCTGGGGATGTCTGGTCTACTGTTTCGCAGTTCAACAGGCACGCATGTACACGTACATGCACACACACACACACCCTGCTTCCTGTCCTGGTCTATTGCTCATTTCCTTTCAACATTCTTTACCGCTGGAATGAGGCTGACCAATGCCTAGTAGCGAAATAATGTGATTTCCCAAATCTCGGACACACGTGCTCCTGTTGGGACAACCTAAAATGGCCTTGGCTGTTTGTGCTACGCTGTCATGCTCCAGGCTCATGTTCTGCTTGTTGGCCTCGTTAAGCCTTAAATCCTGTTCAGGAATGCTACTGCCTAGTCATACATTTCCTGCATCATTGTATTGGAGCGCCTGCAACACTATTTACAGTTGCATTTTTGGGGGGTGAATCTAATTTGACGAATGTTATTTTTGTCATTGTTTGTTGCCGATACTGATGCGGTTGGAAACAACCATGATCACAACCACACCATACAATTAAAGCACCCTAATACTACTTAAACCACAGGTGCTATGGCACCTGCAAAGACCTTACTTGGCGCACACAGGCAAAAGCTCCACGTTCTTTCTTCCTTTTTTAAAAGTAAATATCTAGCCCTCCTAGAAATAAGTTATGAAGCAAATGTGTGGATAACTGGCCTGACTGCTCCTGCCTATCGTGTGTGTTTAGCCAACGAGTGAAGTCTGAGCTATGATTGATAAGTGAGTTGTTTGGACACCAGGCAATCCCTGGGATCTTCAAGACATGTTTTCCTCTTCCTTTTAGTGCACTTTTCCTGCTTCTGTCGTATTTTCTAGTTATTTGATCCACCCATTTGCCACTTCATTTTGTTTTGTTTTGCTGCCTGCCTGCTAACTGGGCCAGTTGGCAGCCAGCTACTTGAGATTAAAAAATATATGTGGGCTGGAGTAGTCATGGCTTCCTCCAAAGAAATTTGGGAGTTGTAGTTTGTTAAGGGTGCTGAGACTTGTTTGGGAGACCCCTATTCCCCTCCCAGGGGTATAATTCCCAGAGTTATCTAACCGTCAATCTCTCTTTCCAAGGAACTCTGGAAATTGTAGCTCTGTGGAGAGTAATAGGGATAGCCTAAGAAGTCTCAGCACCCTTAACAAACTAAAGCTCCCAGGGTTCTTTGGGGGAAGCCACAACTGTGTAAAGTGGTGTGATACTGCTTTAAATTGATAGTTCAAGATGGAGTTTGTGGGTATCTGGGGCAGGGTTCCTGTGGTGGTCCTCCCCTGCTCCAAGATATTCCACCACCCTCTCCACAAGTGGCAATATGTAGCCAGCCAGCCAGCCAGCCAGCCAGCCAGCCCTGCCACTACCACTATCTTCTGGCAAATCCATTGTCTAGATGTGCAGGACAAGTTTCCTGCATGCTTTTCCACAGTACTTGGTCTAGGCCTGCAAAGTGCATCTTTCGGGCCAGAAATGCTGAGAATATCTAAGGGAGAAAAGTGACCTTTGCTCTGTGAGGCAGCTCCTGCTAGAAAATGTCAGGGCTGCGCTTGTGAGCCAACAGTTCCCGCTCTGTCCTTGTACACGGGAAAACCAGAGGCCTGTTGACAGCTGTTCTCTATTAGAGCAGCAGAAGAGAAGTCAAAGGGATGGCAAACCTAGCCTGGCCCCAGAGAGGAATCCCCCCTGCCTGATGGTCAAGGGGTGGGGAGGTCAAGAGAGCCTCACCTCCCTCAATCCGGCGCAAGTGACCAGTATTACAGTTGCAGTTTCAGAACACTCTTCAAATGCAGCTCCACATACAATGTGTCACAGCAGTCTAACCTTCAAGAGCATGGATCACCGTGGCAAAGCTGTAGCTCTCTGAATGAGCTTTGTGCAAAATGTGTGGGTTGGGGCAGGTCCAGTAAGCTGGATCCTGAACCCCTCGTCTCTGTGTGTGCATTCTACACGTGTTTGCAGAGGGCTTCTGATTCTCCTGACAGAAAGCCAAGCTGGATGTGGCATTAGAGACATGTCTTTGGGTTGCCCCACCTTCTGAGACCAGGTGGGATCACCTCAACTATGGAAATCCCTCCTTATGGCCATTCCTTTGGCACCTACTCTGCTAACCTTAGATACCAGGTAAAGCCCTTCTTCTGCTCCAGACTTTGAGCAAGTTTTAATGTGACCAGCCTGGTCTTATATTTGATTGCCATCTTCAAAAGCTGTCTTGTGAATTGCATTTGAAATGTGGGATATAAATATTTCAAAGTAAACAAACAGCTGGTGTGAGCATATATGTACAGGGGCACCATGTATTTTGGAGGGGGAAATCCACCAGAGGCTGCTGCAAGGACCATAACACACACACCCCACCCGCTATATTTCACAGCTGAAGCAGACTTTTCTTCAGGGTTGCTTTCCACCACTCACAAATTCAAGGACTGGAATTTTGAAAGTGGATGATGGAAAAATGCAACCCTATTTTATAGCTTCAGGACTGGCTGCACAGTGTGCAGGCACGAGTGTGGAGGGCTGTAGAGAGCATCCACTGCTGAGGAGCTGATTTTGGCATTCAGCATTGCAGATGACCCTCAGAATCCTTTCCAACTCTACAATTCTATGATTATTGAACTTAATTCAAATAATTAGAATTGTAATCATAATTGCCAGTGCTTTATTTCCAAAATCCTGGCTACACTGTGACTTCATCCTATTCAATGAGACAACAGTTGAGATGGTATTTGAACGGATTTCTCCCAGGTTCAATATGCTCTCAAAATGATGACTTTTGAGTCATAATCCATTTTGTGCGTGTGCTTGCATGCTCTATCAATCTATCTCTTTTTATGAATCCTGTCCAAGCTGGGCCAACTATGCTGACCATACCTCTTGTCAGGCATATTGCTTGCTAATGGCGCAGGATGTTCAAAGAATGTCTCTTCATGGGAACTAATTGTCTGAAGATTCTTTGGAATGTGGAAACTTCCTCCCAGATGAAGGGAGGAGGAGGCGGGGTGGGGAACAAGCTGTGTGTGTAAAAAGCAGCAATGGGGGAAACTGGCAGGACACAGAAAGAGAAGCAGACACAGAGAGAGAGAGAGTGCTGAGGTGGGAACCTTTATGCTAAAACAGACCTCACCAACGAGTTGTCTTGTGGGTGTCTGCAACTCCAACTCCCATCACCACAAGCCAGGAGTTGTAGTTCAAAACATCTGGAAGGCACCAGGTTGACAAAGGCTGCACCAAATGCATCTGAGCTGTGAATGTGCTGCCTTTGGAAGTGTTTAAACTTCTCAAATTGTAAATAAATCCAGCTCCTAATAAGCACCGCCCCTGAAGCTTCAGACTGCTCAAGGAAGTGGGGATTGCACATGGCAACACACAAGCCTGCCCCCGCCCCAATGCTAATTTCCTCTGTGTTGAAACTCAGCATACGCTAGCCAAGTTCTTGAACCAGCTTTCCTTGACCTGTTGCCCCCAGAGATCTTGGACCTGCCTTACCTAGCAGGACCCCGTGGACAGGGATGAAGGGTGCGGAACGTTCCACATTCTGGGACTGACAGAAGAAAAAGCTGTCCCATGTCTCTCTTCCAAGTGGTGAGATCCTCAAAGAACTTCTCTTGCAGATCTCTGACAGTTGGAGAATTTACAGCAGGGGTTTGAAAAGCTGTTCCAGCCTGGCGGTCACATTCCCATCAGGGCAACCTTCTGTGGGCCACATGTCGGCTGGCTGGGGTAGGTGGGATATCAGGAGGCCATCAGGCTGGGAAAGGCTGGTTTGTGCACAGTACATGCGGAATGCGTACATGTCTTGCAACATCATCACCCATTCCACATAAGCTGGCAATGTCTACACAACCTAAGTCTCTGGGGAACTAGGCAAACAGCCAACTAGATGAATGCCAACGAGGACAGCAGCCTTCTCCATGTAGGGGACCATCCTAAGGTTTTGGACTACAAATCCCAGTAGCCCAGCAGGCTGGTTGAGGCTGATGGGAATTGTAGTCCAAAGAACATGGAGGGCACCCCACATGGAGAAGCCTGCTGCAGAGAGACTGTTTAGCCTCCAGAGGAAGCCTTTCCTCTCAAGGAGGTAAGAAATGTCACACCAGGGTGGCAGGGACCAGCCTCGGTGGCGAGACTGTGTGGCTCGCTCTGCGCAGAAGTCTTTTGCTGAGGGAGAAAACAATACAGGGTTTGTTGGGGCCTGGGGCGCTGCTGGAATTTTCTTGCTCCTCCCTCACAAGGATGGGGCTCAGGAAACTGTGCAGGCCTGTGTGTGCCATTGGGTTCCACTGAAGAGGCATTGTGCTCTCTGGAGAGGCGACGAGGGGGCAACACTTTAGAGGGACTGAGAGACTTTGCTGACAGTTGATGTAGCAACAGCAGACAAGCTACAGTAGATCAAAGCGGGGTGAGGCGAGAGCAGGACTCCCGGAAGAAGAGCTGGCGCAGGTGGCTGGAGCCCGGTCCCTTCCCAGTTTGCTCTCCACACCTGCTCCAGCCTCACCTGGGAAAAGTGCTGCAGCTGATTCAAATATATACTCCATCCCAAATCAAGGGCAGACACAGCTGTAATGTTTTAAACATGAGGACAGCGCAAAAAGCGCCATCGTAGCCCTAAACGCAAACATATATTTTTTAAAAATTCTGGAGAAAGCTGCAGAACATGCCTTGAAATTTTACATTATTGTCTGAGCAGGACTGGTCCTGTGTTTTCAGCTTGCCAGAAGAAATTCAGCTGAAGCCTATTGGCTAGTACCTGTGCTATCAAGAACACCCGCTCCCCTTGAAGGCTGGAACAGTTTCGCAACAATCTGTAAGCGCTCATTGGTTTAAAATAAGGCAAAGGATGAATGTATGCTCATCTAAGCCAGGGGTTGGGAACCTCAGGCTTGGGTCCAGATGTAGGCCTCTGGACCAAGCTGGCTGTCCAGGCCATATGCCTAACTGGCCTTGTTTCATACCCTCCCTGAGTGTTTCTGCCTGGCTGGGATATGCCCTTGAACTCTGATTGTGCTTCCTGCTTGTCTGGCTGGAGGATGTATGTATGTATGTATGTCTGTATGTATGTGTGGAAATTATCCCGATGTACAAAGGTGAAACTCACATGCATTGCTCTGCCCACTTTTGCCTCTGGCCCTGCCTCCCACTGGCATGTGGCCCTCAGAACACTGCCCAGAAAGGATTGCGGCCCTTGGGCTTAAAAGCCCTGCTCTAAGACCTATGTTGTAGCTATTTTGAAATGTAATTGAAGCAAGATGGACAGCCTGCCTGAAACACAAAAAGGAGGGAGATCATGGTTTGTTGGTTGGTTTGTTGTGGTGATCATGAATGTGATACAGTTGTGGCTGAGCACCTGCTGGTTCAAGCCAGGGTTCATCCTTTCTCTAGATGCTCACAGAATCATAAAACTGTAGAGCTGGGGTGGGGGAACCTCAGGTCCTTGGGGCCAAATGTGCCCCTCTAAATCTCTCCATCTGGCCCTCAGGAGTCTCCCCATGTCATATCCCGCCCCAGCCATGCCCATTCTTCCCAGGACCATGCCATTTACCAATCCTACTTTGCATCTTTCTTGTTTTTGCCTCTCTTGAATTCTGATCATGCCTTATGCTTGCCTGGAGGACTAAGAATAGATAGAAACTAGCCTACCGTACAAAGGTAGAATTTGCATTAATTGCTCCGCCTAGTTTTGCATTTAGCTCCCCCTACCACTGGCATGTACTCCTCCCCCCCAAGGCTTCCCAGAATGCAATGCAGCCCTTGGGTTGAAAAAGGGCTCCCTGCATCTGGTGCAGAATGCAATGTCAACAGAAATTGTGATGAACAGTCAGCAGACCTTGATGTAAGGGGCATGAGAGGAGCTCAGAGAGGCTATTTAAGTCTCATGTGCGGAAACAACCTGCTCTGCGTGCCATTATCAGTTGCGGAGAAGTCAAGAATGTCCTGCCCTTCCTGCGTGGAGGCAGATATGTCCACGTTTTCTAGGCATCTGGGTTTACGAGACAAGGAAATGGCCGTGGCAGAACTGGGAGGACCTTTTGAGGTGCAGATGATAAAATGAGAGATGCTCACCCTGATGATGCTGGTACTGGAAAATGAAATCATGGAGCAAAATAAGCATAGGGACTTTTAAGAGGAAAGAAAAGAAAACCACCCTAACGGCGTTTCTACATGTGACATTAGGAGGGATTTCCCCCCCCTCCCCATTTTCCAGGACTGTAATTGCAATGCAAATCTTAGACTGGCTAAAATGTACAATCGAATTAGATGTGATACTCTTTCCACCTTTCTGTCCTGCATTGCCAGCATTCATGTCTGAACAAGTGTAAAAGATGCCCATGTCAGGGGATCAAATGCCGCTAAAGTCAAGAAGCTGAGGAGCTTTAAGCCAGGAGAGCTACTGGCCACACTGTCTGAGGCTGCTGCGAGTTGTAGTTCAAAACATCAGGTTGGGAAAAGCAGTTTTAGAGCTTTGGTCCGTTATTGCTGGAAAAAACAATGTGTGGTATGAGAGGTGTTTGTGCCTGATGGGTTTTGGGCCGATTCCTCTCATGCGCAACCTTCAACTACACGTCCCAGAAGATGTTGGGAAGGGTCTCTAGGTGGGCTCCATAATCCAATATTAGGAACGGGGAACCTGTGGCCTTTCAGATCTTGCTGGACTCCTATTCCTATCAGCACCAACCAATCTAGCCAATGGGCAGCGACGATGGGACCTGCAGGCCACAGAATCCCAATCCCGCTGCTATAATGCACTGCGTCTGTCTGTCTTGAATTTCACATACTCCATGATGCCAACATTCGCTGCCCAGTGACACTGCGTTAATACATATAATTGATAACACAGAGTACACATGCTTAAGACTACACCATTTCACAGAAATGGGGAAATGCAAGCTCAGTCACCAGATCATGTGTCAAACTACCAGGGCTGGAATCCTAATGGACATATTACCAGCTTAAAACACAGGAAGTGTCTCCCCGGCCCCAGCCCTCAGTACACTTCACATCACATTTGCACCTCATGCAATTGGATGTCTTTCCAGGTCGCCCACTATCTGTCTTCTGAGGGTGGGAGTTAAAAAATTTTAATGGTTTTGTTTTCAATGCTATTTTTAATAGGGTTAACCATTTAATTGCATTCTAAACATATTTATATTTTTTAAGTGTGTATTTTTAGTTGTATTTGTTTTAATATATGCTGCGGGAGCCCTTGGGTCCTGCATTGGGAGAAAAGCAGGACATAAAATAAATGAAACTTATAATAAAACACAGTATTTCTCAAGAAACTACAGGACAGATGTGAGTTTTGGATAATGTCATGAACCAGCGGCAGGAGTGAACTGGATGCAGAATAAGCAGGAGTTGTATACCCATGGATTTCAGGGGCAATACCTGGAATTATTATTTTTTAAAAGTCATTTCTCATGTTATATGATTCAGTAATTATTATTTTTTACTGCCTAAAGGTGTTGTTGGCTAATTAACAGTAGAAGTGCATTTGCCAACCTCGTTCCCTCCAGTTGTTTTAGCCGGCGATCCCCATCACAGTGGTGCCTGGAGCTGATGGGAGTTGCAGTCCAAAACATCTGGAGAGCAACAGGTTGTCAAAGGCACAGCACATTTTAAGTGTCCCATAGTGCCTCACCTAATATGACATCACTAATCCTCACAACAACCCTGCTGGGTGGGCTATTAATATCATCCCTGCTCTGCATCTGGGAGGGCTGAGTTTGAGAGACTGTCAGTTTATGTCTGAGGTGAGATTTGAACCAGGGACACCCTACCTCACAATTCCTCCTTTTAACCGCTCTGCACGCAGCGCAGGGAAACGGGAATCGCTGCAAGATTCCCGCCTGATTCCAGACGAAGGTGCCTGGAGCCCCGGGTCCCTCTGCGTATGCTCAGAGGCACGCTCGTTCTCCCTACCCCACATCTGCCCCTCCTTCCTTCTTCGGGCCGAGCGCCGGCATTTGGCGAACCCCAAGCCTCGCTCCGGCCTCCAGCTGCTGGGCCTGCCCGACCAAGGCGGGCGAGCGACAAATCTGGGCACGCAGCGCCCCTTCCCTGGCGCGGCGGCGAGCTCAATGGAGCCGCTGTGCTCCCGGCGAGCGAGGGGAGGCGGCGGCGGCGGCGGCGGCGGCCCATCTGGCGTCAGACAATCCGCCTCTTTTTCTCCGCCCGCCGTCCCTGCGGACGGGGCCGCCGCCGCCGCCGCGCGTCCAGCCCCCTTTCGGTGCCAGGCGGAGGCAGGCTGGCCGTCCCGTTCCTGGCTCGGCAGCGCCGCCTCCTTTTCTCCCGGGCAACCAATGAAGGCGGCTTAGGGCGGCGGCAGGAACGGGAGGGGGGATCCGTCTTCCTCGCCCTCCCTCCTCCTTCCCAGGAGCTGGCTCTCTCGCTTCGCTGCTGCTCGCGCTCCGTCTCTGCTTAGCCGTCGGCCCGGCTGCGGGAGCGGGAAGCAGACGCCGCCAGTGCCGCAGCCAGCCAGCCGGCGGGATCATGCGTTAAGGCGCACGACCAGGGGGCACTGCGGCCGCGCCGGGAAGATGAACTACCTGGTAAGTGGGCGCCGTCGGGAGAGGCCGAGCGAGCCCTCAAGTCTGCCAGAGGGAGAGGAGAGACCCGGGGAGGGAACGAGGCTGGGCGGCGGGAGGGTGGGGGACCGACGGCTGACTTTCTCCGCCTGGGAGCAGGAGGCTGAGAGAGAGCCCCCTACTCGGAAAGCCACTTGGAGGCGAGTCTTGGCCGCGTCCGTGGTCGGCTGGGGGGACGCGCTTCCGACTCGAGCGCCGGGCTTTCGGCTGGCCGACCCCTGTGGGAAGCGAGGCTAGGCTTGCGGCGGCCCCGGGACGGACGTGCCTTCCCGCCGGGGCTGCAGCCGGGAGCGCCCTGACGTGGCCGCCGAGCCCCGGCGCAGAAGCGCCTCTCCAGGCAACAGGCGGAGCGGGAGGAGCAGGAGGGCGCGGGCTGCCCCCTTTCCCTTCTCGCTTTTGGGGAGGGGGCGAGAGAGAAAGAAAAGGCGGGAGTCCTGGGGGGGGGGTGTCGATGCTGCCCAACCCCCATGTTAGGAACCCGACCGGACACGAGAGGGCACTTGGTTTCTCTCCCCCTGTCCGGGAAAACCAAAGCCTGTTCTTGCCCCCGCTCCCAAGGTCGGGGTCGGGATCAAGAAGGAAAGAGCAACATCTTTAGTGTCCCCCCTCTTCTTCCCGGGGAAGTGAGGTGGGCGGGACGTTGCGGGGCCGTGGGCTCGGGGAGAGTAGCTTGCCCGAAGCCAGCCTCCCCCTGTCCGCTCCTTTCCGCCTTGGGCCTGCTGCGGCAGGTTTTCCGGTGGCCGGTGGGAACCGAGGATGACTTTGGACGGGGCTCTAGTTTGAGGCTAAAACTGAGCGCGGCTTCTCCCGGCTGAAGGGGACACAGCGACGAAGAGCTGTGTGGCACCCGAAAGGCTGAAAATATCCCACCCCCAGCCTCTTCAGGGCTGCACCACGGACATGGCAAGGTTCCACTCTGCAGTGTATATTGACCCCCAGATAATAACTATTCCCGGGACCCCTTCATTTGCTTACCCCAAGTGTGCAATGAATGGAAGGTAACCCCCCACTCCTGAGCACCCCAAGAGTGGCAGAGCGGTTCTAGAGCCAAGCCCCATGAAATTTGTGTTGTGGCAAATGCTGTTTAGGCCTGGCCTTGGGACAGGTAGGGTATTAGTGTACACTGGCACCCCCAAAATGTCCCTGAATCCCATTGGTCTGGATCCAATCCAGCATTTTGGGAAAAGTGGATTATTATTATTTAGAGAGAGTTGCAGCGATAACTGAAAGTAAATCTTGCTAGTTTCAAGGTGAGAGTTGGATAAACTTAGGAAGTGTGTGAAGCATGTATTTGTGGACTCTCCCTCCCCCAATGATTCTGCATGTTTCCCCCTTCCCTTTTATCCTCACAACAACCCTGTGAGGTAGATTAAGTTGAAAGATAGGGACTGCCCCAAGGTCAGATAATGAACCTCATGGCAGTGTAGGGATTTGAACTGAGATCTTTACAGTCCTAGCTAAATACTCTTAAGCACTACACCATGTTGGCTCCTTTGTCTTTGGGCATTATGATTCCCCAACTCCCTGACCTATACATGTAGACATATCTGCCAATTGAGGGTAATGTTTCAGGCATCCAGTGAAAGAGACTATTTCCCGGGGAAGTCTTAATTATGCTGCAGTGCTAAACATGCTTACTAGGGAATAAACCCCATTAAAACACATGTAGGATAGTATCGTTAGTCTTGAAAGTGTGCAGTTGTGTGTGTGTGCTGAATTTTTGCTCTAATACTCAAATGTGGTGAACCCTCCTGGAATTTACCATAACAGGTCAGGTGGGGTGAAATGACTCCTGAATAACATTTCCTGATGAGTGTTTTTTTGCTGTTGCTCAGAATCTGAGGTGTGTGTGTTCCCCCTTCTCCCTACTCACATTGGTCATTTGTGGCCTTCAGTTTTATTTTGCCATCCTCTGTGGAGCCTAGTTTGACTTGCTTTCTTGGCCCATCTCGCTGTGCAGGCACTTGCACTTGTTCTTTTGTTGGAATGCCAAGAGACTGCGGACTGGTGTGGGGTGAAAAGAGGTGATGGAGAGATGCCGGCTTCCCCTAGCCTGGTGCCTTCTAGATGTTTTGGACTACAACTCCCATCAGCCCCAGCATGGTCAGCCCCAGCATGGTCAGGGATGATGGGAGTCCAGCAACCTCTGGAGGTCTACAGTTTGCCCACAGCCTGCCCCAATGGGAAAGACAGAAATGTGTGTAGAAACCTCCCACTGAACTAAATGAGATTTTGAAGTGCTTAAGTTCAGCTGCTTTGTTTATATGTTCTGACATCAGAGATGCCTGCAATGTTTTGTTCATGAATAAGAAGAGAGAAATCCTGTTCAAATGAGCCGTGATAATTGGCAATGCCAGGAAACAGCTCTGTTATGACAGATTTCACTAGAGCCAAATCCTGGCGCTGGTCTATGGTTGCTTGAATGCTACGGGGTGTAAAATTTCACAGTCCCTGATCTGTAGTAGGTTCACAGCCTGTATACTCTGGAGCAATCCCTACTGTGCTCATCTGGGTGTGTATTCTGGTACACATATGAGGCCTTCATTCGCCCTCTTCCTTGCTGGAACTCCTGGTTATCTATATTTGGTGGGTGTCCAGACCTCCCGGCTGTTGTGCAAGATTTGCTGGAGGGGACAAATGCTGTGATTTGTGCATTTGAAAAGCTATGTCTTATGGAGGCAGCCAGTTGGAGGTGGGAAGGGCTCCCCATGAGCTACGCATGTTTACATCTCTCTGCCTCTTGTGCCAGTTGTTGGTCCTGGCAAGGATTATGCCCAAGGAGTCCCACGGCTGGCTGTTTCATCTCTGGGAGCCGTTGATCCCACAAAGTAATAGAAATGGAGTGTGACTTTGCTCCAAGCAGAGCCTGATGGAGCCAGACCATGGGAATGCTTGAGGCCTGGTTAGCTGGCAGAACAGAAGAAAGTTATGCCTGGTCAGAATGGAAACTTGGCGAGGCCTGAAATTAGGTGGTCAGCAGGAGGAAGCACAACTGCTGAAAATGTGTGCCTGTGTTTGATGCCCTGTGGCCAAACCGTCCCTGAAATAATTTCTGTACTTTTCTGTGTGATTCAAAGCTTTGCTTGTTCTCTCTCTCTCTCTCTCTCTCTCTCTCTCATTCACACACACACACACACACACACACACACACACCCCACCTGGATATACAAAATCCTCCTACCTGTTTGATTCTTGTCACTAACTGGGACTGGGACTGATGGGACTTGTAGTCCAGAACATCTGGATGTCACCAATTTGGCAAAGGCTGCTGTATGAGCAGCAGGCTGTGGACTGTGAGCTCTGCTTCTGGTGTCAGAGGCAGTGATGCTTCTGAATACCAGTTACTGGGAATCACAAGTGGGGAGAGCTCTGTGGCACTCAGCTCCTACTTGTGGGTTTCCCATTGGGGGCATCCAGTTGGCCACTATGAGAACAGGATGATGGACCAAACAGGTCTTTGGCCTGATCCAGCAGCCAAGCTCTTCTTAGGTTGTCATGAAGACTGCCTTCTGGCTGCTTAGGGGTCCTTGTGAAATGAGTTTCAGGCTTGCCAATAACTCCCTTTTTGTTACCTGGAAGGCCTAGGAGCGCTCTGGTGGATACATCTTCCAGGTGCCGTTCTATAATCCTGAATGTGGTTGCCAGTATTCTCTGCTGAGTGCTCTGGATGGGGAGGGAATATTTGATGTCTCTGCTTCCCCCACCCCCATTTGTCCCACTTGCCCTTCCCCATCGGTTGTGCTGACCCACAAGGCTAGGAGAGTCCTTTACACCCAGATACAGAGTCTGGGCCTTTGTTCCGTGTTTTCTGGCTTGGAAGTTGAATTCCTGAGTGGATGCCTGTGTCAGGAAAAGGCAGCTGGCCTTACCTTTGGTGAAGTGTAACCTGATGATGCCTGTGGGACAAGTGTGTGTGAGAGAGAAAGATGGTGATTCTGGGGTGTCTCTGCAACTCCCCCCGCATCTGTGTGTCAGTCTGAACAGCCACCTTAAAAGACTGCAAAGACTCCTTTGTAGTGACTGGAAGGGACCCTGAAATAATTTGTCATAGGGGATTCCCCTGTCTTGCTGTCTCCTGACTTTTGCACCGTTTCCATCCTTCAGTCTGCATTATTCACAACCTTATCCTTGCCTACTAGGAGTAGAGGCAGTATAACTCTGAATATTGGTTGCTGGAGAGAGTGCTGCTGCTTTTGGGTCCTGCTTTCGGCTTTCCCATAATGGGCACCTGGTTGGCCACTGTGAGAACAGGATCCAGGGCTAGATGGACTTTGAGTCTGACCCAGCAGGCCTCTTCTCAACAGCCTTCAGAAGTAGGACACACTGTCGCTCCATTTTGTTACTTCAAAATGTTTTTGCCTTGTCTAAAGGAGTCCCTCTGACACTCCAAAGGCTTTGGCAGGATTGTCAGCTTGGAGACAGGGTCCTTTAAGGGGGGGGGGCATTTCCTGCTGTCTAATGGATGTCATAAAGGCTATCTTGATGGGATCACTCCAAGACCCTAGCGTTCTTGTCTCTGAGGCCAGCCAGCCGGCATCAGATGCCTCTGGAAACTTCATGGCCATGCCTTGCTGTTAAAAGCTCTAGCACCATCTGATATTACAGTGGTACCTTGGGTTAAGAACTTAATTCGTTCCGGAGGTCCGTTCTTAACCCGAGGTACCACTTTAGCTAATAGGGCCTCTCGCTGCTGCCGTGCCACTGGTGCACGATTTCTGTTCTCATCCTGAACCCGAGGTACTATTTCTGGGTTAGCGGAGTCTGTAACCTGAAGCGTCTGTAACCCAAGGTACCACTGTACGTGCCTGGTTGGGTAGGTCACTGCTTGGGTTTGGAGGGTGATGAAGCTGAGATTTGGGCTCCAAACTTCAGCAGTACTTCAGTGGCTTGAGGCTCCATGTAAATGGGGAGTTGCCTGTACTTGATAGAAGGTGCTCCTGTGCAGGAGGAGTAAAGAGCATTTCCCTTGCTACAGAATCCTTGTGCTGGGAGGGGTTTGGGCTGTGGGGGCTTCCACGTCTGGAGGACCACATGTTTGCAGACTCCATGGAATTAAGTACAGAGGAGGAGCCTGGCCAGCTGTGTGTGTGTGTGTGTGTGTGTGTGTGTGTCCACCCCCCCCCCCGCCAGCCATCCTTATGGACTCCTTTGCCATTGGCTCTCCTGTCTCCCCTCCCCTCTCTTGGCACCAGCAGGCTGCGCTGGGTGAGTAACTGACTGGGCAGAGCTTGCCTTCTGGCAGCTGAACTCTCTCTGTGTGTGGCAGCTGCTGAACCCTGAGTTAATGATTCACCAACAAGTTGGAGGCAGTAAACTCCACTGACCAGGCTGATGGTGGCTTGGGTTGGGAGGTACCCTCTACCTTTCTGCGAGCACCAGGGTCAAAGAGGGATCCGTGTCAGGAAGCACCTATCTGGCATGGGCCAAATGTTGCCCTGTGTGCAGAGAGAACTTGCTGGTTCTCTTTCCCACCTCTGCTAGAGCATAATTTCTAAAGAGAAAAAGTAGGGCTTGAAATATCCGCATCCTCTTAAGCAGCAACGACTCCCACATCCTAAACAAGGAGGTGTGGGGTTGCTGGCTGCAGTCAGTGGTGAAGAATGGGTGTGCACTCTGCACATGCCATAGGGTACACTTCTTTATTGCTGCTTTGCATGCTAGGCAATGAAAACAAGCCTGGTGGGCAGCTCAAGGGAGGCTTCCCCCCCCCCACTGCACTGGGGGATGGGTGGGGGCTAGACTTGCACCCTTTTCCCTCTCAAAGGAGACTTTCTGCATCTGGCAAACACTTTTTAGGGAGGGGAGTTGCACAGGTTCAGAGACCTGCCTAACTAGCTTGACTGGAAGTGGCTTTGGGACAAAATAAAAATGGGTGCACGCTAGTCTTCCACAGCCTGGCACCCTCTGGATATTTTGGACTACAAATCCCATTAGGCTGTGCTTACTGGAGCTGATGGGAGTTGTAGTCTGAAGTATCCAGAGGACACCAGGTTGAAGATGGCTGAGATACACCGAGGGCAACAATGCCTCTCTCCAAACATTTTGAACCCCATTAGTAAGAACGCCTCCAACCAGTGATGTGGCATGGAAAATTTCCCAATGCTTTTATCTTTTATAATTTTCCATTGGCAAATACAGTATTAGGCCAGCTTGGCTGTTTTAAAGT
Organism: Podarcis tiliguerta; assembly: GCF_965153285.1. Taxonomy (NCBI): domain Eukaryota; kingdom Metazoa; phylum Chordata; class Lepidosauria; order Squamata; family Lacertidae; genus Podarcis; species Podarcis tiliguerta. The sequence goes on along the minus strand of NC_139541.1, from coordinate 52,471,842 downwards.
TTTCAGCTTTGTTCAGCTAAATATAAGTAAGATAAACCTGGCAAATTAAACCAATCCCTTTGACATTGGAAAAGTATCTAATGCAAATAGAACATTTTCTGCTTAAAGTTAGCCTGACTTGCAAAGGAACATTTCCCAAATCCAAATTTTCTGGAAAGCCCACCTCACTCCAACCCCCAGTGGCTTTTTCCTTCTACTGTCTGCAGATGCAAGATGCTTATGATGCAAGGACCCTAAAGGAGCCTGTTTTGGGCCAAGTGGTGGCCACTTTTGTTGCTTGAGTTGTGGTGGTTTTGCTGCTTGAGTTGTTGTGGGGCTCTCTGAAGGGGTGCGCTGGGATTGGGAATCCCCACTTTTGCAAAGGAGGGTGCTGTGCAGAAGATTCACGGAAGCATCAAGAGAGGTTGTGGACATAACTCCTCCAAATTCCTGTCTCCCCACATTTTTCTGGCCCTTAATATGGATTTTTATCAGGTCCTCTCCTTTTTGGAATATCCCTGGGATAAGAAAATCCAGACTGAGGTAGAGGGAAGACAGCGATTTGAAGGAGAACAGTCATATGGACGATGGAGAATTTCTGGAGCTCGCTGTCTGCTTGGAACAACAATATGGGTGAACCCACAAAATTGCAGGGGTCAGACCAGATGACCCTTTGGTGCCCTTCCAACTCTACCATTTATGATTCTGTCATTTCTGAGCATTCAGGGCTGCAAATTTCACTGGAGTCCTCCAGCTCCTTCTGTCTCCCTGCCCCACTTCCCCAAAATGCTTTGCTCTTCTGCCCGTTGATTGTATAAATGCTAAGTCAGGGAAGGTGTGAAGCAATGGCAGAATTGGGGCAGGGGAGGGGAGTTGACGGAGGGAGGAGGCAGTGCCTGAGGCTCACCAGGGACTGATGTCTGCGGCTGGTGCCTGCAGTTTTCATGACTACGGGCACAAAACACACAAGAAAAGTCTGTGTCAGTCTCCCAAGCAAGTCTTGACAGGAAGAGAGCAGCAGCAGCAGGCGCTGGTTATAGATGGCGGTCATGTGCAGTACAGGGCTGACTTGACCCCCATGCAAAGTACTACACGCACCGAGTGCCCTTGACCAAACCGGCAGGGGCCTCTCTGTGGTCTTATTAGCCGGCATTGCATGGAGTCCTGGCAATTGCAAGCCAAGCTGGTAGCTGAGCCCTTGCTTGGATCACAGGTAGTTTCAGCATGCAGATGCCGCGGGTGCCCCGTCAGGGAGGGAGACCCATGCAGTGTTGCAGAACACCCTGGGCAGAATGTGTTCAGGCTGTGCGCCACTGAGCACAGTCGGAAGGCCGCGTCCTGGCATTCTCTGTGACCTCTTGGTGAATCACGGAGTGCAGGACTCTCGAAGTCACAGACACCTAGTGAAGCTGAATGTTGGGAGATTCAGGACAGATAAATGGAAGCACTTCTTATTGCAGCACCCGTTAAACTATGGAACTCGCTGCAGGAGGCGGTGGTGGCCACTCACCTGGATGGCTTTAAAAGAGGATAAGAAAAACTCATGGAGGAGAAGGCTATTGATTTCTCCTAGCAACTATGGCTATGCTTTGCCTCCACAGCTGGAGACCACAATGCTTCTGAATACGAGTTGCTGGAAATCACAGGATGGGAGAAGGCTCTTGTGATCAGGTCCTGCTTGTTTGTTCCCCATTAGGGCATCTGGTTGGCTACTGTGAGGACCGGATGCTGGCCTAGATGGGCCACACTGGCCTGATCCAGAAGGCTGTCTTTTGTGTTCATCTCTCGGGTTGCGTAGGGCAGGTGAAACGTTATGGTTCATTGCTGCCAAATGTTTCCTTGGGGATGCTGTGAGAGTGGCCTGCCACCATCAGAGAGAGGAGCTGTTTGGGTCTGGCAAGCAGCATGGACCCAGCTGACTCCCACCCGCTTCCCTCTGGGGATCTGCTGCCCTCCCTTCCCCAAGCAGGAGCAGAATGAGTGCAGGCATGCCGCCCGGTGCAGTATTGCTAGCCTCCAGCTACAGGCTGGGCCTCAGGAATGGCTTACACAGCACGGCAGTCGTGTTTGGACAGGGTGTTGGGAAGTGAGTGGAGGAGGTTTTGATCAGCTGCCTTCCCATCACAGCGTCAGGCTCAGAATGGCCTTTGGAGCAAATGGTCACTTCTGGAATCGGGGCACGGCGGCCTATCAAGGGTCTGCAGCCTTCAAGCAAGCTTCATACGTGTGGGAAGCGATGTGTGTTTGTGTGCTTGCTGTGTAAAAGGAGAGCAAGAGGGTGACCACAAGAGCCACAGTATATTTTTGTGCAGCCGCCACGTTTGCTGCTGCAGCACTAATGTTGCAGTGGTTACTCCTGTCCAAAGCATCTGGGGCCCTCTAGATGCTCTGGGCTCAAGTTTTTATCAGTCCTAGCCAGCACAGCCTCCACAGCACGTGCCTCATTATTTGTTGAGGGATGCAGCTCTGTCCATTGTTCCTTATGTAGATTGTAAAGTGCTTCTGAGCGGGTCTCTATCTCTACCCCTCTGTCAATTCAATCCTGTCAAAGTCCTTTCCCACTACTATTCCTGCACTGCTCCTTTCCACAAGCCTTGCACTCCTCTGTGTTACCAGTCTGTTTCCAGGCTTAATTCAAAGTGCTGGTTTTATACATGCAAAGCTGTAAGCCCTCTGGGTCTAAAAGCAGCCGCCAGTGGCCCTCCAGATGTTGCTTGGACTCCCAGCTTCCATCAGCCCCAGAGATGATGGGCATTTTGCACCAGCAACATCTGGAGGGCTCCAGATTTGCCTCCTTTATAGGAACCTGCCCGGTCTCTATGATCCACTTCTAAGGCCCTTCTCTGGACCCCAACCCCACCTCATTGGCTGAATAGTTGGTAAGTGCAAAAGACAGGGCCTTTGGGTGGTGGCACCTGGAACTTGGAAAAACAAGGCCAGGCTGTTTCTGTTGCATTAGATGCTTTCAGTGAAGTTGTTTTTACTGCTCTTTTCCTGTTTGTTTGTTTGTTTGTTTGTTTGTTTGTTTATGCTTTTTAAAAACCTGCCTTGATTTACCTTTCTTTTCAGTAGAAAAGTGGGGTGTAAATATTGGAAATAAGAATGGACATCTAAGCTTCTGGTCCTTAGTGTTCTTATAGCTCTCGGTTCCTGTACTTCTGAGTGTATGTCTTGCTGCACATCGTCATCTAGTTCATATGATGCTGACATTAAAGCCTTAACACGGCTGCTTTCTGTGTGCACGAGGCATTGTCTTGCAAGCATGGCACGTACTTGAGCCATGGATTCTGTCCCGGCGCGCGAAGACTGCTGGTGTCAAAACCGGTGACCCAGTTTAAACATGATGCCAGCCGAGAGTAACCCAGCACATGTATATATAGTTTACACCCCCAGCATTGCCTTCAAATAGGGCCTAGCCTGAGTAAAAAGCCATTTCCAAATTGTGTGGGAGTGAGAAGTTAATTTCATTTTGCACCCTGGGTAGGAGCATTGCTTTTTGGCAGTAGATTCAAGAAAGACGGCTGTCTTCATTTGATCCCACACAGCCCTATCCCAGTTCTAGGTTGATATGAGAGGGAGGGGAATTCTTCTGAATATTCTTCTTGGTGGCATTGCCTGGTCCTGCAGTTACTGTAGGGCAGCCTTTGCAAACCTGGTGTCCTCCAGATGTTTTGGAACGCAGCTCCAGCCAGCTCCGGCTGGGCCCTTTGGGAGTTGTAGCACCAGCCTGATGGGAGTTGTAGTTCTGACCCAGCAAGAGCTGTTCTCCAAAACATCTGGAGGGCATCAGGTTGGTGAAGGCTGCACCAGACCCAGGTTCTTCTCCTTCCCACCTCCCTCTGTCTGATTTCTCTGGGAGGTGAGGGAATGCCCTGGTTTGCTGGCTCATTTTCTGGGTCACTGAGGCAAGTGGGAGCGAGGTCTCTGCTTCAGGCTGCTTCCTGACTTCATTGTCAAGCGCTTGCCAAAACAGTTCACACCAATTGTTGGGCTCATCACATGGGAGAGAAGAGGAAATGAGTGGTCTTTCCTAGTTTTGGAGAAGAACCCAACTACCTTTATGCAGCTGGCTATGCTGGACCTGTAGATGCAGGGGAAGGAGGGGGCAGAGTTCTGAGGTGGGAAAATGGACTGGGCCACTTCAGATATCCTGAACAGAATGACCATTTTGAATGCTCTCCCATGCCTAAAAAATAAGAAGCAAAAAATGCCTTGCATAAACAGTATAGCATCAGTACTGCACCAAAGGGAAGACAGAACCTTTCTCTGTGGTATGCTATCCCTCCCCCTTTTGCAGAGGAACATTTTTATACCACCCCTAACCTGTGTTTTCTGTCCTCTCAGCTTCTGCTGTTTGCATAGAGACCAGGGCTTTTTGCTTCTCTGGAATAAAGGCAGCCTGGGCAGAGATTTACTGGGATTCAGGAGGGTTGCCATAGAACTGAGCTTGGGGAATCTGCCTTGGACACCTTGTGTGTTTTGGGAGGCAAACTGCTATCTCAAAAGCCTCATTTTGCTGTCAGTAAAAGAGAAACTTCCAGGGATGTTGTTGGGCTGAGAACTCAATGGGCCATTGCAAAAAGCAGTGGGATCTCCAAAATGAAGGAAGCCAAGTGCATTCTGGGAGAATCTCTGGCCAGGACATGCTTCATTTTATCAGAAGGACTCACAAGAAAGTCTTCTTCTACACTGGATTTAAACTTGGCCTTGAAATTCACAGTGGATTTTTTTTTAAAGGAATGTTGAGGATCTTGTTTTAATTAAAAACAAAGCAAGAATAGCACAGCAGTGCTGTAGGATTGGTGAGCCCTGGCACACACAAGCAGCTGACAGGCACACGACAACAGAGTTGCTATTGTCTGAGCGATGCCCTAATGATTTGTTGGTTTTCTTAAATGAGCATTTTGGAGAGCAGAATGCAAGCCGCAGCTCCAGGCCACAAGCTTGTCCGCAAAGCGAGTGCACCATCCTCCCTGAGGGAAGCATGGAAATCAGTTTAGACAATTAGCAGTGCTTTGGTGGCTAGTGGCCAATTTTCCACCACTCTAGAGCTGAGGATGGGGACGGATCTGTGTGCACGGGTAGAGTGGGGGAAGCAGCAATGTTTTATACAGGGCCTGTAGAGCTGGGGTCTCCAACATAACCTGCGGGTGGGAGTCATGGTGCCCTCAGAGACCCACCCTGGTGCCTGCAAAGGTCCCCTACCTAAAACTGAAGGGAACTAAGACCCAGGGGCCGGATTTGGCCCAATCACCTTCTAAATCCAGCCCATGGAAGGTCTGGGAATTGGTGTTTTTACATGAGTAGAATGTGTCCTTTTATTTAAAATGCATCTCTGGGTTATTGTGGGGGCTGCCTGGTGTTTATACATCAGTAGAATGTGTGCTTTTATTTAAAATGCATTTTTGGGTTATTTGTGGGGCATAGGAATTCGTTCGTTTTTTTCCTTCAAAATATAGTCCGGCCCCCCACAAGGTCTGAGGGACAGTGGACCGGCCTCCTGCTGAAAAAGTTATTGTTTCCATTTGTTACTCTGTTATGTATTTTTGTGTTTTTTTATATTTTAAACCACTATGTGATCCTTGGATGAAGGGTGATATAGAATAATAATAATAATAATAATAATAATAATGGCCTGCTTTTTTTGTCTGTACTGTACTGTATTTTATTAGTATGGGGGTACTGTGGCAGTTTTGCCTGCTCTTTTGGTGCGGGTGGGAAGAGTCTGAGCATTGCCCATTTTTCTTTTGTGAAATGATTGTTTTCCATTTTTAATGGTGCCCATGGGTTTCTTTATTGCTCCAGATATGCCCCCAGGTCCAAAAAGGTTGGGAATCCCTGGTTTAGTAGGGCATTCTGCTAATGACATGAACAACCTAGTTGCCCTTGCAGTGGAATGCAGGACTTTAAGGAGACTTCATTCACTCATTTTCCCTCCTAGATTCCTGTCTCCATCTTAGCCAAGGAGTTAGCTAATGCACCATGGCTAACTGGATGGAGGTGTGTGTGTGTTAGAAACCCATGGACAATTGGGTGTATGTGTGCATAGATTTTGGCAAGAATGGTAGGGTGTCTTTGGCTAGACCCCAGATAAATTCTTCCATGTGCTGCTCTTCCACAACGGGGCTATTGAAGTAGGCATTGATTAGGTTTGATATTAAATTTGTGTGTCTTTTGGGGGCGGGTGCTTATTGTGGCTTGTGTTGTGCTTGGCAGACTCCTGGGTTTGTGGAGAAGCCATAACAGAAGTGCCAGCAACATGAACTTTGGGACTGCTGGGAACAGGCTTCCATATTTGAGAGCTAGAGCCCTGCATCAGCTTTGTGTACATATGAAATTCTCTCAGTGAGTCAGAGCCATCTTATCAGTGGCCCACCTGGCCTACTATTGCGGAGGGAACAGAAGTATCCAACGACTTAGGCTGAGGTTCATCTCTCCCTGGAGATGCTTGGGGTTGTACCTGGGACCTTGGATGGGACACAGAGCTCATGGTCCACCATTGCACACACACCCCAGCATGAAACACATGCATGTGCCTTACCCAAAGCCTGGCTGTTGCTGCATTTCCGTGGCACCTTCCTTACAGTACACCAGAGGTTTACAGCCCCAAACTTTACATCACCCTTCCTCAAATTGGTGCCCTCCAAATGTTTTTGACTGCAACTCGCATCATTCCCAGCCAGCATGTCAGTCAGTTTTGAGGATTCTTGTGCAATATTCATGGGTATTTCAACATCTCCCTCCCTCCCTCTCCCTGTAGGGCCTTGTCCCTTGTATGGCTGGCTTCCTGGGACAATCCCATTGCAGCGACGCATGCACAAAACCACTCATTGTTGCTCAGGTTCCCCTTGCAAGCTGGTGGGTGGATTGACTGCACCGCTGTCCGTGAGCAGGATTTGACAGGGGCTGAGTAACCACAGCTCTGTTCTGGCTTGCTGAGGAATGTGTGGTTGCGGGAGACAAAAGCAGCCTGTGGATCCTACAGGAGGGCTGTTTTGACTTGGCTGCTCTGCTCAGATTTTGCATGGTGTTCTTTAAACTTCTGAGTCACACCTTTTTTTGTTTTCTGCGACTGGAGGCGCACACCTCAGTCTCCCATGCCCAGCAAAGAGCTCCTCTGGGTAGTGCCTCCTCCCCACTTCTTGGTGAGTCAATCTTCTGGGTGTGTTACCTGATTGGAAGGTGCTCAAAAATGCCTCTGAGTATGAGAGTGTTCTGCTGGGTGTCTGCGTCCAATCCCAGAGGATGCAAATGCACTGGGAAGTTACTTACCAGCAGCGACTCATCTGGAGGGATGCTTGGGGAAGGGCACCAGCTCACTAGGAGCTGAGCACCTGCTGTGCACCCAGAAGGTTCCATCTAGGAAGAGCAGCGTCTTGGCTTGGGATAGACCACTCTTTATGCCATTGCTCAACATCCTTTGAAGATGAGCACTCCGGGCAATTTGTGGTTTGAGATTGGCTTCTGAGGTTTTCAAGGCTGATAAGGAATTTGAATCTGGCCCTCCTGTTCTCAAGTCCACCCATTTCTATCTCCTGCCCCACATGGACTCCCATTCCAGAATCCTTGGGTTGCCTAGAAGCTGAGCTTAGTGAGCAGCTCAGTAAGAGTGCTCTAGAAGTGCAGCAAATAAATCAAGTGTGTCTAAAGTGGCGTCACAGGTGTGCATTTCACTGGGGGGAGCGCAGAGTTCCTGCAGCCAGTTCAAGGCCCTGTAGATTCACCTATACCTACTGCCAGTGGTTCTCCAGGGTTTCAGAAAGAGTCTTTCTCAGCTCTGCCTCGGAATTGAACCTGGGACCTTCTGTGCAAGGCAGATACTCCCCCAGTGGACTAAGGCCGTCCACTGTAAATGGTTAAACAAATACCCATCTACTTGGCATACTCCTGTGATCCGCCAGTAGAACCCAGACTTCTTTTGGCCCACTCCTTTGCTGGAATGCTTCCAAAATCTTCTGCAACTCCCAAGGGTGCTGTGGCAGATGATGGGTGTGTGGGTGTTCTTAACAGAGAGGTTGATTTAGAAAGAGTTCCCTGAAGCAGAAAAAAAGTGTGCAAACCTTGCCTTTTCCCATACCTTCCCTGCCTTTCCCCTCACTCTCGGTGCCCAGCTTGAAAAGGGTAAGATGTAGGTATGCCCGGTTGGCATCACAGGTCATGGCTTCAACCTGGTTGAGTTGCAAGCATCTCCTCCCAGGCAAGCTGTGCTGCTCGTCATCATGGGCTGAGCCCCCCCCCCCCAACTCCCTCCACACTCCTCGGGGGTTTATGAGGTCAAGGGATGGGAACTGGAGTGGGGCCAAGTGCAACAATGACTCCCTGAAGTGCTCATATCAATATTTGCAGCTTTTATCTCTGATGTACCCGAGTGGGCGGATTCCACAGCTACACAGCGACTCAACAGTAGCCTTTGAATCACTGGTGCTAGAGTCAGTGAGCGGTTGTGGTTGGCACGCTTCTGAAATTCCCAGTGTGTGCCAACAGGATTGGCTGTTTTCAAATAGCTGCCCTGAGGGTGGAACAGTGTCCTCTGCCTCTACTTGGGCATTGAAAAGACCCCGGGTCACCAGTGGGTAGCCTGGGAGCCACAGGTGGCCCTCTGACTTCTTCACTGTGGCCTTCCCCAGGCCAGAATGAGAGAGAGAGGGAAGGAAGGAAGGAAGGAAGGAAGGAAGGAAGGAAGGAAGGAAGGAAGGAAGGAAAGAAAGAAAGAAAGAAAGAAAGAAAGGGTAGTGTGTGTGTGTGTGTGTGTGTGTGTGTGTGTGTATTTGCTGTGATCTGTGGGTCTGTGTCCCATAGGATTGTGTTCCCATCCCATAACTCTGAAAAAGCGACCCCCACCTGCTGCCCAAGTTTCTGCTTCTCCAGTGTAAAGTTTCAGGGGGTGGGGGGTTGACTTGCAGGGGGAAAATGGAAGGAACCCAGCTTTAACCTTTCTGCTGCAAGCTGCCCCCTTTCTTTGCTAGGGCTCTTGCCTAGCTGCAAACGTGGGTCTGGATCACTATCTGAGAAATGAGTGGCTATAAAGGAGAGTTGCTGGGCAGGGAAGGGGTTAACCCACCCCATGACCTCTGCAAGTTTCACCCTGCTCTGGGTGCTGTTTGCACAGGAAAAGCAGTGCCTGATATTTCAAAACACAACAGTAGTGGCTAGGTATATGGTTGGGTTTCTTGCAAAATGCAAGGCTCCCTAAGCAAGCTCTGATATGCCTCCTTAGCTGAAGGACCATCTATCCTGGGACCTTGGATGAAAGGATTTTAAAATGAAATGGCCTAGAAGTAGAGTTTTTCATAGAATTGTAGAGGTGGAAGGCACCCCAAGGGTCATCTAGTCCAACCCCTGCTGTGTGAAACTTCTAGCTAAAGCATCCATGACAGAAGCCCACCCAACCTCTGCTTAAAAACCTCCAGTGGAGGAGAGTCCACCACCTTCTGTTCCAGTGTCGAACAGCTCTTACTGTCAGAAAGTTCTTCCTGATATTTAGTTAGAATCTCCTTTTTTGTAATTTGACTCTATTGGTGCAGGTTTTAGGGTCTCTTCAGAAAGGTGTTTGGCATTACTGACAAACATCTTCACGTAGGATATCAATACACACACACACACACACACACATTTGGGAACATCTGCCTCACTAATTGGTCCAGATATCAATGCCTCCTGGGGCCCTCCATATGCTTTGGTCTACAACTCCCATCAGTCATAGCCAGCATGACATTTTGGTGCTGGGGTGACGGAAGTGTGGCTACTGTGCTGACTGGGGCTGATGGGAATTGTAGTCCAAAGGATCTGGAGGGCCCCAGGTTAGAGAAGTCCACTCTAGGGAGTGGTACATGCCTTCCCAGCTTCTGGAATAGCACTTTAAACTATAGAGACAGTGTGGTGTAGTGGTTACAGTGTTAGACCGGGAGACCAGGATTCAAATCTCCACCTGGTCATGAAGCTCACCGGGTCACATTGGACCAGTCACTGCCTTTCAGCCTAACCTGTCTCATGTGATTGTTGTGGGAGTAAATGAGGAGGCAGGGAACCATCCACCCTGAACTCCTTGGACTAAAAGGTGGGATATAGATACTTGAATCTTGCTTGTGGGTTTCCCACAGGCATCTGGTTGGCCGCTGTGAGAACAGGATGCCAGACTAGATGGGCCATTGGCCTGATCCAGCAGGCTCTCCTTATTACCCCTGACATTAGAGATAGAACATAGCCAACATTTCCTCCACAAATCTGTGTAAAGCCACCCAAGCTGGTGGCCATTTTTGCATGAAGTAATGAGTTCATAGCATTTGGGATGTTTGAACCAGGGACTGCACGCTCCATAACTTATCCGCTTTAAGACTGTGCAAAACACCAGCTTTTCAATTGTTTGCCTTTGCAGAGCGACTGGCACACATTTATTTGGCTGCTCGTGTGGTACAGTGCTTTATTGTCTGCTGTATGCATACTTCTGTTTTGCAATGGCCTGCAGCCAAGACAATAAACTGTCAACGACAATGTTGCAAGGACCAAGCGTTATTGCGTTGACGCTGTACCTGGAGCAGTCAGCTTTTGCCTAGAGAAGCAGCTGTCCTGAGCAAGTTTTAGTGGCCTGGGTGGAATGTACATTTCGGCCCTTGGAGCAGAAAGTAAATAATCCTTATCCTTTGTTCCTCTTTGGTTGGGAAGAGCTTGTGCATCCTAGTTTCTGCCTGCTATTTGTGGTGAATGGAGCTTTTTGGAGAGCCCACTTTACTTAATGCCAATTTCACTAGTTTCCTCGAAGATTATGTAGAGAGAACCACATTGTAAGTCCTGAAGGAAGGAAGATCCCAACATAAGGAGTAGAAACTGGTCTGTCATTAGCATCACCTTACTTCCTGGGTCCTTTTGATTATAATATTGGGACTATGAATTTCCACTCTTGAAAGCCAACTGCTATTGTTGCATTAGTTTAGACTTCTAGTTTGCTCTTCATGTTTAATTCTCAGGCAAACTACTCTTTCTAGCTTCCTTCTGCAAAGCAGACCTACCCTACAGCGCTGTTGTGGGGATTTCTGAGATGTTTGTGAAGGGCTTTTAACTTTGTCTGTGAAGCAGTATTTTCTCAATCTCATTAGAGCTGCAACCCCCTGTCCACTTACTTTGGAGTAAATCCCACTGTACTGAATGGTTTTAATTACAAGTAAAGATCCAGAGAGTTGTGTTGCAATGCTGCTGTTAGTTTTCTATCTTGCATTCATAGTTTCAGTTTGGGCAGCGCTTTGTCTCTCTGTTTCTGAAAAGTTATCTCGATGCTGGTTGGAAGGGACAGATTGTCTCCCATCAAGATTGGACTAAGAATTTCCTGTGGCGCAGAGGGAGGGGAAACCTTTTTTTGATTGAGGGCCGCGTTCGATCATAGGGAACCTTCCTGGGGCTGCATGACAGTAGTTGGTGGGGCCAGATATGAAAGTGGGTGGAATCTATAAATATACATTTAAAGTAGTATCATACCACTTTAAACAGTCATGGCTTTTACTTTTATGTGGCTGGCATGTAGCCTAGACCCTGTCTGCACTATCTATTTAAAACAGTATCATACCAATTTAAACAGGCATGGCTTCCCCCAAGGAAGTCTGAGAGTTGCAGTTTGTTTTAAGGGTGCTGAGAGAGGTACTCACAGAGGTACAATTCCCAGAGTTCCCTGGAAGAGGGATTGACTCTGGTAACTGTAGCTCTTTCAGGGGAATAGGGGTGTCTTAATAACTCTCAGCACCCTTAGCAAGCGACATGTCCCATAATTCTTTGGGGGAAGTCATGCCTGTTTAAAGTGGTATGATACTGCTTTAAATGGACAGTGCAGACAGGATCTCAGCTACATTCCAGTCACATGTTTCTACACACATAAATGTACATCTAGGTAAGCATTATTGCACTTCAAGGACACAATCCAACCAGGCAAAAGCAATCGAGGGGGCTCTGGAGCAGGGCTGGCGGGGTGTGTGGCCTGGGAAGTGGGAAGTTTCAAGGACCAAATTGAGAGGCCTGGGTGGGGGCACCTCTGGCCCTCGGTCCTGAGGTTCCTCACCCCTAAAAAGAAGCATAATGTGGGGAATAAGGATTTCCTTTTATATCCCTTGCCAGTCACGTACTCTCCCACGTTTCGTTGTTGTTGAAATCATGGGTTGAAATGTTGGTGAGCCCTCTCAGAGACCCTTCTGGAGTGACAACTCTTGGCCTCCTTTCAGTGAAACCAGTTGGTGGTGTTTGTGTGTGTGTCCCCCAAGACAGCACGTTTTTATTGACCTTTAGGCCTGTGTCCCAAACCATAGGTGAGTGGGACAGGCTAAGGTCTAGACTGGTTCAAGGGCTGGTCTTTTTTAGGACAAGGCTCAGCCGGAAATGGGGGCCCTGCGTTAAAGGACTTTTTGATGGAAGTGAGTCATCTGCTTTCAGAGTAATTTCCCCTTCAGTGTATGAGCTCACAAGATGCCCATTTAGTAAGACTTTGCGTGAGCAATGAGCGTTATGTTGTAATCAAACTCCTATCTGAGCAACTGGGGCCCTTTGGACGGCTTCCTGCTGCCTTTTTTAAAAAAGTATTTTTTTAAAGCTACATTAATCATGCATTCCTCTGACTGGAGGGAAGGTGAGGTTTAACTCCTTCATCCCTGCAAAGTGTTTCCAGCTAGAGAAGACAAAGGGAAGGCCATGGCCTCCCAGCTTAATCTACCTTGCAGGATTGTTGTGAGGATTAAATGAGAGGGAGAAAAAGGTGGGATATGAATACAATAAATAATTAGTCTTGTCTTCCACCTTTTTCATGACTTGTTTTCTACTGGGCATCTTCCACCAACTGGTGCCCTTCAGCTGCTTTGGACTACAATTCCTATCAGCACCTGGTTGGGCCTGATGGGACTTGTAGTCTAAAACATCTGGAGGGCGTTGACATCTGAAGTTGGTGACAGCTGCTTTAGGGAGTGAGGTTGGTTGGGCACCATGGATAGCATGCCTGTTTTTCTGTTTTTATTTGTTTGAAATACAGTGATACCTCAGGTTACATACGCTTCAGGTTACATGCGCTTCAGGTTACACACTCCGCTAACGCAGAAATAGTGCTTCAGGTTAAGAACTTTGCTTCAGGATAAGAACAGAAATCTTGCTCCGGCGGTGCGGCGGCAGCAGGAGGCCCCATTAGCTAAAGTGGTGCTTCAGGTTAAGAACAGTTTCAGGACCTCCGGAATGAATTAAGTACTTAACCTGAAGTACCAGTGTACATTTGAAATACATTTATTTGAACCTGTCTTAAGGCAACGAACAAAAAACTCTTTTAAATGGTTAGTTATCTGAATGCTTGGCCTCATTTAAAGCAGTATTGTACCACTTTAAACAGCCACATCTTCCCTCAAATAATTCTGGGACCTGTAGCTTCCTAAACTAAGGTTGGGGACATCCCTTGTTCAAAACCCAGAAGAGGGTCACAGCTCAGTGGCGGAGGCCCGCCCCCCAAAAAAGCTTACTGTTTTCTGTGGAGGTTTCGGAGTAAGGTTACTCTTTGTGGTGTGCATGGCAGGTCTTGTCCACCTAGATGTTGTTTTCTTGCATTCCTTTCCCCAGAGGCACATCTGACCTGGCATGCCTTGCTCTGTCCTTCCAGCCCAAGCAATAAACAGCCGGGGGGGGGGGGGGAGGATGCTTGCTCCAAGGTGCAAGGCTGCCCTCCAAAGAGAAATTTCACTGGGAGGCTTGTTTCTGAGGAATTTTCTCTTTTTTGTGATCTTTTTTATTTGATTTTTCAAACATACACATTTTTCAAACATAAACGTTTTTCAAACATATACAAATACATTTCCATATACAGAGATTTCTCTGAATCTCATGACTTCCCCCCTCCATCCCCTCAGTGGGTCCTAATGTCAATGTTTTCAACTGCATATTGTATCGTAATCTATGTTTTATATCTATCTATATTACACTGCAAGTGTAATAATAATTCTGCTAATGTTTTCATCTGCTTACAGTGGTCTCCTAAATAAATTTTAATTTCCCCCCATTCTTTCCTGAAGTTTTTGTTTTCTTGGCTCCTGAGCTTTCCAGTCAGCTTTGCCATTTCAGCGTAGTCCATCAGTTTAGTTTGCCATTCCTCTCTGGTAGGGACTCTTTCTTCTTTCCACCTCTGGGCCAGATTTCCGAGGAATTTTCTCAAATCAGCACAATAACAATATTCAGGAAAGCTCTTTTCCAATTCCCGCGCTTCCACTGGGATCTGTCATTGTGAAAGCAACATGACCTGCCTATTAATATAATATAATATTACTGTAAACTGCTTTGGGAACCACTGTGGTAAAAAAAAAAAGTGCCATTGTGCTGTTAGGTGCAGTTCTGCGCCAGAGGAACCCATGCAACCCCAGTAATGTGGAGAGTGTTTGTGGCATAGCCAGTATTTTTGTGGGGCTGCAACAGCGCCTGACCAGATGCCCCATAGTTGCATTTAGCGCTGTTAACAGCAGCAACTCTTCCTTTTCTCTGCCTCCCCCCCCCCCCCAGCCTCTGCAACATATCTGTCCATCTGAGGCCCCGTTTCCATAGATGCCTTTTCCGCCTCTTTCCCTTGGGGAGGGTGGGAAGTCGAGCCTGTTGCTTACAGTATCCTAGCTTTCGGATTCAGTCTCCTATTCCAGGAGGGCCTCTTCTGGTAAAGTTTGGGCAGGCCTGGAAAATATTTTGAATTCCTGGAAGGCAGCATCAAATTTGTACTGCCATGCTAGGATAGGGTTTCCCTCAGCCTATCCTAGCATGGCAGTAAAAGCTGTCTTGCACAGTCACCCTGTGGTCAGTGTGGTGGTTGGAAGAGAAAAGGGGTGTGCCATGTATAAGCAATCAAATAATAGCCCCATAAAAGAGCACGTATAGGGAGCAGCGCAAGGCCAGGCTGGCGGTTTTATCCACACTCCGAGAGATTTAACAGAACATCGTTTTTAGATCTGTGCTCTTCCTTCATCTCCATTCAACAATTGCAAAGGGAGAAGGGAAGGGTTAGGGGAAAGGTTAGAACTTCAGTTAGGGAAAGAACATAAGAGACTGCTGGATCAGGCCAATGGCCCTTATAGTCTAGAATCCTATTCTCACAGTGGCCAACCAGATGCCTTACTGGGAAACCTCACAAGCAGGATTCAAGCACAAGAGCCTTCTCCCCTCCTGTGGTGGGAGGGGAGCAACTGGCATTCAGAAGCATCCTGCCTCCCACCGCAGAAGCAGAGCAGAGCCATTGTGGCTAGTAGCCATTGAAAGCCTTGCCCTCCATGAATTTGTTCAGTTCTCTTTTAAAGCCATCCATGTCGGTGGCCATCATGGTGCGTTCCAAAAGCAGCGACACAGGGAAATGTAAACATGTCTCACCATCATGCAAAGTGGCAACCGCACATCTACTTTGCTATAAAGCAGGGATTGGAATCCACCTGCTGCCTTCTGTATGTTGTTGGACCACAACCGCCACAATTCCTGATAATTGATTGTGCTGGGTGAGGCTGATGGGAGTTGAAGTCCCGACAAGCTCTGGGAGCCACAGGTTCCCCGTCCCTGGCATCGGCCAACTGTATAGCCGAGTTGGTGGCTGTCAGCACACCACATACCTGTGAACTCAAAGGTGGAAAGAATCTTTTTTTCATTGGCGGATAGTTGGATGGGAGGGGATCTGACTTTTGGCCACAGCAAGAACACATAGAGTCCTCAGAACATAGGGAGCTGGTATATACAGAGTACACCAGCAATTTTCAAGTTCTCTCACCCCAATGGAACACTTGAAATTAGATGGTCTGGGCTGACCATCTAATGATATTCCTCTGCCCATTCTTTAGCAATTGCAATGCCCTGTGCTAGATGTTGTATGATGTTAATTGCATTTCCCCCTCCCTTCTTTTATTTCTTAGGTAATTGTGTTTTATTGTATTCAAGTTGCAACATAATAAAACACAACGTGAGAAATAAAAGAAGCAATAAAATACAAGTAAAAGTTGGTACGAGTATTTAATGCGATGGGCATGCTCTCTCCAGTCTTCAGCCAGAAATCCACAGAAGCACGGTGGACCACCTGGATGAAGCTGGTGGTCCTGTCCACTAATTGCAGTTTGGGAATCCCTGGTCTTCCACTGAGTGCCAAAAGCTCTCTTTCGAGATTTCAGATCGGTCTCTCCCAGCCCTACTTGGGGACCCTGCGTATTGAACCTGACACCTTCTCCTTACAAAGCTTGTGCCGTGCCACTCGGCCATCACCCTTCTTTTTCTCTTGTCCCGCAGACAGCTCCCCCTTCCCTGCCCTGTGTTTTCTGTGAACGCCCACTTGGGCTTTGAAAACCGTACAAAACATTTTCTTCTCATTCTTTGCTTAAGGGGCCTCAATCAGCCACTAGTTGTAAACAAAACAATCTTGCTGGGGGGAAATGTGCTTTCGGCCTCCTGGGAGGAAACGCAGTACAGGAAGCATGAAGGGACTTAGAACTGAGAGCGAGATGTAGAAGGGGCCAAGAATTAGTAGGTAGGGCAGTTTGGTGAGATCTGTAGACTGGCATCTCACTAAAGAATTAAGTATGGAGTTGAGTGACGGTAACTCATTCTGCAGAGTTACTGCTTGGCATGCCATACTGAAGCTTAAACTTCCACATAACAGTGATGTTCAGAAGTAGCAAATCTGTTGTGTGATCCAGCACCAAAATGTGAAATGGAATGTTTTTTCCTAGTATATTTTAAGGGTGTCCCTTTTGGGTTGGCACCTGCTAGCGATTGATAGACCGCAATGAAAAGCCTGTAATTTACCTTTTTATAAACAGGCATAGTTTGGAAGGTATGAAATCTTCCCCAATCTGGTGCCCTCTGACTGTTTTCAACTACAATTCCCATCAACTCCAAGCCAGCACAGTTTGATGGCAGTCATGGTCCGAAACAGCTGGAGGGCACTGGTTGGGAAAGACCGATGAGAGACTGGCATCGAGACTCAAAAGAGGCTGGCTTCCCCCTTCCACCACCTCCTTGGGGCTCCAGTAGAAACTTATGTTTGGAAGTAAATTCTGAATCTCTGTGTGTCCTGCTGCTGTGGGAGGGGTGGAGGGTAGCAGGACGCACAAAGGGAATTCTCTGGTTGACTCACAGCTCTGGCACTTCCTGCCCAGGAGAGGAGAAGTGGGGAGGAGAGACTTTGCTTGTGCTAGAAGGAGGGTCCCAGGCCCTTAGCTGGTCTGCCAGCCGGCAAATCTGATAAAATCCTC
Source organism: Podarcis tiliguerta (assembly GCF_965153285.1). Lineage (NCBI taxonomy): Eukaryota > Metazoa > Chordata > Lepidosauria > Squamata > Lacertidae > Podarcis > Podarcis tiliguerta. The sequence continues at coordinate 52,454,647 of NC_139541.1, read as the reverse complement.
CTCTGTTGTTGGGTTTGGAACACTTCACAATCTGAAAGAACAAGAAACCGGCTAATGAACAGCAGCACTTGCTGCTATTTATTTGCTTTGCATTCTTTAAACTTAAATAAGAGCAAATGATCACAGGAATTGCTTTATCCCCAGCCAGGCCATTGGTCCATTGAGCTCAGTATTGTCTGCACTGACTGGCAGCGACTCCGCAGGACTTTTAACAGGATTCTCGCTCAGCCTTGCCTGGAACCTTGTGGATTCAAGGCAGACTCTGACATTGAGCTATGGTTCTTCCCCATATGAGTGGGGCAAAGAAAGTTGGGGTAAAAGGAGAGAGCGGGGCATGCGGGAGGGAGAGGAGAAGGACAACCCTGAATGATTAGTTTGGTTTGAGCTGGAATCTGCAGCATCCATTCCTCTGAGATAAGCCCCACTGAGTCCAATGACACTTCCTTCCAGGTAGGCCTCTGTGTGTGCACTTAGTCCTACTGAACTCGGTGGGACTTACTTCCAAGTAGACATGCATTGGCATTGCACCGTAAACTGGCCTTTCTTCTCAAAGCAGCTCCACTTTGCTTGTGTGTCTCCTGCTTTGTTCAAAATCACCCAGAGTCTTTAACTTTTTTTCTTTTTCTTTTGCGTCCTTTTAAAATCTTACATCATTTCCATTGCCTTTGCTCTCTTTTAAAAGGCACAGATGTGTGTATATTCGTCTCAGCGCAGGGTGTCTTTTCTGAAAGCTTCTCGTCTCCTGCTCAACGGTTAGGCATGTCATTTTGTTTGCAAACAGCGCTTTTTATAAATAGGCCGACACAAGTCTCTAGCTCCAGGTTTGTTGTTTTTAACCCATTTCCCCCATGTGTATTCATATTCTTTATTTGTGGGGAGGGGGAGAGCCAACTAATTTCACCTGTAAAAGAGGGAGCATTTCTTCTTACTAGGGCACCAGGCAAGTTCTGTATACAGACCGGAGAGTCCTGCCTGGGACGTTCCACCCAGTGACCTTTGCTCATTGATAAATTACTTTCCTTTTCCACTTCAAAGGAGATCTTTGCATGAGCTGGGCTGGGGCAGTCACATGGGCACCCTCACGTCCTTCTGAAGGCCAACCCTTTTTGGCTATAGCAGTGAGGGTGTCTCCTTAGTCTTAATTTGGAAAGAGTAGGTGCAATGGGCAGGGGTGCGTGGGACCATATGTGGTATATACCTGTGCTGCCCCACCCACCCTCAGCAGGTCTACTTAACAGCTTCTGGATGGGGTGGCAGGCGAATTACATTGAGGGGAGTTAACATCCCCTTCATCAATGCCTCTGCTCCAAAGAAATGTGGAGCCCCCTCCATTCCAGAATTATACAATTCCCAGAGCACGCTGTGAAGAGGTGTTGATCGTTCAACCACTCTGGGAATTGTAGCTTAGGAGGGGAACGGGGCCTCCCAGATACTTTGGGAGAAGCCACAACAGTTTAAAGTGGCGCCATAGTTCTTTAAATGCATGGTGTGAATGTGACCGTGGCTGCCTTCTAAGAATTCTGGGAGCTGTAGTTCAGCCTGATTTGCTGGCCAGCAATTCCCCTCACAGAGCTACAATTCCCAGAGTTCCCTTTGAAGAGGGATGGATTGTAAAGCAACTTGGGAATTGGTAAGGGATATAAAGGGAAACCCCGATTCCCCACATGATGTTTCTTTCTATTAACCCAGGGGTGAGGAACCGCAAGACCGAGGGCCAAATGCAGCCCCCACACCCCAGCCTCTCAGTTTGGCTCCCGAGACTCCCCACTTCCCAGGCCACACACCCCGCCAGTCTTGCTCCACAGCCCCCTCAAATGTTTTTGCCTGGCTGGAATGTGTCCTTGAAGTGCAGTTGTGCTTACCTAGATGCGTACGTGTGTAGAAAGCGTTTACTTTGATGTGGATGGAATGTAGCCCAGGCCCTGTCTGCACTGTATATTTAAAGCAGTTTCAGACCCCTATTGGCCTGAAAGAGTCTCAGTTCCCAGAGTCAATCTCTCTTCCCAGGGAACTCTAGGAATTGTAGCTCTGCGAGGGGAATAAGGGCCTCCTAGCAACTCTCAGCACCCTTAAAACAAACTATAGCTCCCATAATTCTTAGGGAGAGGGAGAAACCGTGTCTTGTTTAATGTGGTATCATGGTGTTTTAAATTTATGGCGTGAGTACGGCTCCTCTGTGAACACTTCACACCGGTGATCCTTTTGAGTACGGTTTATGTGATGCTGACTGCAAATTGTACCTCTGGGAGCCACCTTTTATGGCTTGGGGGGGTGCCAGTTGCTGACCTCTCTCTACACTGTTCAGCCATTGGTGCCCTGCCACCCGCTGTCTTTCCATTTCCCCCCCATGCCCTCTGCCACCCCCTGCTGGCCGCCCTAACTCCCCTCCTCTCTGCCTCTCTTGCAGAACGTGCTGGCCAAGGCGCTCTACGACAATGTGGCCGAGTCCCCGGACGAGCTCTCCTTCCGTAAGGGCGACATCATGACGGTGCTGGAGCGCAACACGCAAGGGCTGGATGGCTGGTGGCTCTGCTCCTTGCACGGGCGGCAGGGCATCGTCCCCGGCAACCGCCTCAAGATCCTGGTGGGGATGTACGACAAGAAGCAGCTGCCGCAGCAGACGCCACAGACACCACAGCAGACGCCGCAACCGACGGGGCAGACCCCCCTGGCCTACACTCACCAAGGGGGCTACACCACGTCCCCCGCCTCCCAGTACACCTCTATGCACCCCTCCTTCCTGCCCCAAGAGGACAATGTCTACCTGGTGCCGGCGCCAAACAAGGCCCCGGGGGCACCCCTCCACCAGGGCACAGTGACCGCGGGCCAGTTCCAGTCGCCCCCGGGCAAGCAGCCCCCCACCTACCCAAAGCAGAGCCCCTCTCAATGCCAGGAGGTGTACCAAGTACCAGCTGGACCGGCCAGCCCGCCCCAGGACATTTACCAGGTCCCTCCAGCACCCGCAGGGCTGGGGCAGGACATCTACCAGGTGCCTCCTTCGCTGGATGGACGGGGATGGGAAGCCCCAAAGACCCAAGGAAAGGTAAGTCTCTGGAGGGCACCTGTTCACTTGGCAAGTTTATGGTGTGGCCACCCTTGGAGTACTGCTTACAGTTCTGATTGCCTAGCCTCGAAAAGGATATTGAAGAGTTGGGAAAGGTTCAGAAAAGGGCAAGCAGAACGATCAAGGGGATGGAGCGACTCCCCTCTAAAGAAAGGTTGCAGCGTTTGGGGATTTTTAGTTTAGAGAAAAGGCAAGGAAGGGGAGACAAGATAGTTTATAAAATTATGCATGGCATGGAGGAAGTGGGTGGGGGTAAGTTTTCCCCCTTCTCCCGTTGCTAGAACCTGTGGACATGCAGTAAAGCTGAATTTAGGAAGATTTGAGACAGGCAGCCAGGTAAATTATGGAACTCTCTCTCCCCCAGGAGGCAGTGATGGCTTTAAATGAGGATTAGGCAAATTCATAAGAGGAGATTGCTATTGATGGCTTCTAGCCATGATGGCTATGCTCTGCCTCCACAGTTGGGCAGCAGTGATTCTGAATACCTGTTGCTGGAAGCCACAGGAAGGCTGCTCTTGCGTTTGAATCCTGCTTGCAGGCTTCCCAGAAGAGGCATCTGGCTGGCAACTGTGAGAACAGGATGCTGGACTAGATGGGCTGTTGACCTGATCCAGCAGGATGTTCTTATGTTCTAATGTTCCTTCAGAGCACCAGAGTGGGGCTAGTGGGAGATGCAGTCCAAAACATCTGGAGGATGGCAGGCTGGTATAAAGAAAGGATGCCCTGTCCGCATGCCAGCGGGTGATTGCTTGTATAGGCCAATAGGACCAACTCTGCCTTGCAGCTTTGCAATGCATTTGACAGGCACACTGGCCAGCAAATCAAGCACTGATTCAGTATTCTGTCCTACTTCCCTTCACGCTGCAGGAGAGCTGTCTGATCTATTTTTAAATTGCCACTTGTGTGTTTATGCAAATGAAAGTAGATTATCTCCCCCCCCCCTTTTAATTTTAAGAAAAGCAGAATCAAGTCTTAAAATGTTGAAACCCCCTTAGGAGGAAGAGCAGGAGGAGGGGGAAAGGAAAGGTGGGTTAAGTGATGCCGCTGGTTTCTTGCCCATCACTGGCTTCCGTTGTGAATAGGCAGAGGCAGCTCTCTCCTCCCCACCCCACCCCCTCTGGGTTTAGCACGAGAGCAGAGAGTCAGATGCAGGAATGATGCTCCCAGGAGAAGTCCACCACTCTGCTTTTATTCCTGCAGTCAGACAGTGGTAGTAAAGTGGCTGTAAAGGCATTGTCTTGCGAGTTTTGGCACAGAGAAAGAGAAAGGGGCATAAATGGTTCCTTGTTAGCGGTTGCTGAGCTGGGCGCTTTTCACGGCCGAGAGGAAAGTGCCTCTTCTGCACGGGGTCCATTATTATGAATTATCTGGTCAGCCTCACATGCCAGGGGTGTCCAGTATGATGCCCTTCAGAGGTGGTTGTTCGACTCCAGCTCCCATCAACCCTGACCATCGGGCAGGCTGTCTCCAGAGGCGGATGGGAGCTGGGGGCCCCAGTGACATCTGGAGAGGGCTACATCAGCTGCCCCTCAGACACATACAAGGAGAAACAGACGCAAAGAAGCTCCTTGTCCCACGGAGCTCATAGTCAAACGGTGCCCGTTGAGTTCACGTGGGTGGGCATAAATGTGGAATGGGGGGAGGCCGTTCAAAGAAGAACAACGAGGAAACACAGCCGATGTGCATGGCATTCAAGACTACAGTCCGCTGCCCCAATGGACTTACAAGATATATTTTAATATAGGGGAGGCAAGAGGAGAAAGGTAAATGGGGGAAAGCAGAAGAAGCCATTCTTATGTTTAGCTAAAGTAGAGGTTGGGGACCAGGGAGTTGTAGCAAAGGGTGGTTGGTGGTCATAGAATTGTTGAGTTGGGAGGGACCTCAAGTGTCATTTAGCCCAACCCCCTGCAGTGCAGGAATCACAGCTAAGCAATGCAGTTAGCTAATTTGTTTAAAATATTTTTATCCTGGTAGGTAAGCATGAATTGCTAAAACCGCAATAGAACACTCACACACAAAAGTCTTTCGGCTGAACACCAGAGGAGCCAGCCTATAGAGCAGTGCCTTAAGCCTGGCTCCTGCTGCACCCTGCTGGCTCTGCTGGCCTGGGGGTTCCTGCAGGGGTGAGACAAATCCATTTGCAACACCAGCAGCCACGCTTCAGACTGCAAAGATGCCCTGGGATTTTTCAGCCTGCCTTGCTCATTGTGGGCAGGCAGCAGCTACCCCATTGTGGCAGTCAACCTACCGTCTGCTTTTAAAAGCTCTTTGCTTCTCTGCACGGGGGCAGAGGCAGTTAGTGTTCCTGGACTGCTGGGGCTGGGTTGCCTTCCCCTGCCCCCAAGTGCTGGTGCTTGCATTCTTTACAGAGAGCTTCCTGGAGATTTGCACCAAGGCAGCCTTGCCTCCTGCCTCCGCTGCCTCCCTCTGCAGTGGAGGGTGGAGACAGGGGCGTGTGTGTGCTCCAGCATGGCTTTCCCCTGGGGAGGGGGGTTTGCAGCAGGCTGTGAGGAGCGGTTTCCTGTTTCTCCCTGGGAAAGGAAATGGCCTCCCTCTGGGTGGGAGGCCTCCTTATCCATCTCTGAGGCTCCCTCAACTTGGTTCCTGGGCAAGCCTGTTTCTGGATTGGAGACGGACAAGGCTCTTGTAAGGAGGCATGGCTGATGCCTTTGGTTTCTCCCAGAGTGCCATATCAAAATGTGGGGTCTTGCAGTGCAAGGGTAGAGCAGAGGGTTGGATCGTTTGGTTTGCCTGCAGAAGTTCCCAGATTCAGTCCCCGGTAGAGAACCTCTGCCTGAAACCCCAGAGAGAGCTGCTGCCCATCAGAGTGGGCCATCCTGAGCTAAGTGGACCAGCGGCCTGACTGAGGCTGTGTACACACCATGTACTATCCCTGCCCCCAAAATCATGAGAGTTGTAGTTACGCCTCGCAGAGCTACAGTTCCCAACGCTCTAAACAAACTATAGTTCCCAGGAATCTTTGGGGCTGGGGAGGAGAAATGTGCTTTAAACGAATGGTGTGTACACAGCCTCAGTGTAAGGTAGCTTCCTGTGTCATACCTGAACCCCAGCTTCATTCAGAACCTTGAGGACTGGAACCTTGAGATTGTATCCAGTGTTAGTACACACAGGTCCTGCTTTACAAACACAAGGCGTTCCCCGGAAATCGTTCCTTAGGCAAGCATCTGCATAACCTGATGGCGATTTCCATTGATTCCTATGAGGAAGTTTCCAATGCATTCCTGACCATGGAATTTCGACTCCCGAAAGCAAAAACCAACCAACCAACCTGGGAAAACCCAGGGAAAATGCTCTCTGGTTAGTCTGTTTGCTCCCCTTGCCTTCCTCAGCCAACTGAAGGCAAACAAGGACATGACAAACCTGGGTCTGTTAATTTCCGTGTGTCTGCTCTGAGCCGAACGTTGTTAGATACAGTCCTTGTTTTATATTTAGGAGGTGGCTCACAGCTCACGCTTTGCATGCAGACAGTCCCTGGTTCAATCCCTGGCATCTCCAGGTAGATGAGGCTCTAGCGGCCTGAATCTCTGGAAAGCCACTGCCAGTCTGTGCAGACAGAATTGGGCTAGGGAGACGAGTAGCCCTGTGTGTTGTGTGTCGGCAGTAGGCAAAGCACCCGGCATGCTTGTCCTCCGTTAAGTAGCCGCTGCTGCTGCTGCTGCTGCTGGCTGACCTTGAAGGAGATTCGGATGGAGCAGGCCTGGCAGAGCAGTAAATGATTCAGGAAAAAAGCTTCTCTCACTTGGCAGCCGGCCAGGCCTGCCTGCCTGCTAGGTCCCCACCCACGCCTCTTCCTCGCCGGTGACCTTGTTGCTTTTTCCTGCCTTTGAGGGCAGGCCAAAGGGGTACCATGCAGGGTGTGTTTGTGTGTGTTTTGGGGGAGTGGCTCACGGTGGTGCTGTGCGAGTGGCACCACTCTGGGCAAACCTGTGCTGCAGCATCTGGCTGCTTCTGTGCCACGGGAAAATCTCCATTTTTCAGGGCAGTGCCACGTTAACATATTGCATTTATATCCCACCTTTTCCTCTGAGGAGCTCCAGGTAGCATGCAGGGGGTCTTCTGCCCTTTTTAGGTTAGGCTGAGGGGCAGTGCCTGTCCCCAAGGTCATCAAGGGAAAGCTTCATGGCTAAGCAGGGATTTCAAACCCTGGTCTCTCCCAGGTCCTAGTCAGTCACTCTAGACCAGTGTTTCTCAGACTTGGGTCGTCCCGGCTGTTGTTGGACTGCAATTCCCATCCTCCCTAGCTAGCAGGACCAGGGATCGGGGTGGTGGGAGTTGTAGTCCAGTAACAGCTGGGGAATTTTGACCACTGACCATAAGTGAAGGTTCTCCTAAAGGTATGAAGCGATGACATCAAGCACACCTCTGGTTCGATGGCTGCCATCCTGAGAACCACCACTTTCCCTTTTCCAAACAAAACAAGTTCCCACACCTTATGGCTGTGGTGTTTGGAATACGTGGGCTGTGCATGATGAAATCTTGAAGTCCTTGGCAGGCTCTGTTGGCTTGAAAACCTGTAAAATGCGTATTCCCACCCTCATGAGCATCTCATTAACTTGCTAATTGTATGTTGGTTTTCCTGCTTCTTTTAATTTTTGTTACAAAGCGTCAGATCTGTAGATACTAGCATCCAAAGTGTCTTGGGAGACTTTAGATCTGGGGTATTACATGGGAGAGGTTGCAAATTTGCTATGGAGACATTTGGTGGTGCTGCCGCCAGCTTTTGCCTGGGGTCATTTGTGGAGTTTGGGATTGGGGGTAAGTGGTTGAAAAGTGACATAGTTGAACTATGGCACTCGCTCCCACAGGAGGAAATGATGACCACCAACCTAGATGGCTTTAGAAAATGATTAGACAAATTCATGATGGAGGAGAGGGCTATCAGCTGCTACCAGCTCAAAGGGCCAGTCTGTGCCTCAGTGGTTGGAGGCAGCAATACTTCTGAATACCAGTTGCTGGAAACTGCAGAAGCGAGGAGGGCCCTTGTGCTCGGGTCTCGCTTGCAGGTTTCCCCACAGGTACCTGGGAACAGAATACTGGATGTGATAGGCTATGGGCCTGATCCTGCAGGGCTTTTCTTGCGTTCCTATGTTCTTAGGAGTGCTTTGGCTCACTAATTTCTGTATACCAGACTTTGCAGACACCATGTTTTGCATCCATCCCCTCTCTGACCCACCTGCCATTTCTGAGGTCCCCATTCCAGGAGGGCTGAGTCTTCATTAGTGGCTACTAGGCATGATGGCTCTGCTCTGCCTCCAAGGTCAGAAGCAGCAATGCTTCTGAATACCAGTTGCTGGAAACCGCAGGAGGGGAGAAATCGCCCTTGTGCTCAGGTCCAGCTTATCCGCTTCCCACAGGCACCTGGGTGGCCATGAGCCTGACCAATAGGCTCTTCTTGTGTTCTTACGGCATGCGGGGGCAACTTGCCTCCTCTCTGAGCTTCAGTGCTTTTGGCAGCTCTCTACCCTACCCCAGGCAGATCAGAAGCAGGATAAATAATGCAGCCTGAGTGCATTGTTATAATTTAGTTAGCAAGAGCCGGCTTTCGCAAAGACTCATTCCTGCTTAAGCTTGTAGCGGAATTCCACGTTTTCGTTGTATTGCACTCTGACTGCGCTTGGAGACTCCTGCAGCCTCTGGCTTCCGATGCCTCTCTATGCATGCACTCCCCCCCCCCCTGCAAACTAGCGGCAGCCGGGAAGGCGTCTGCGGCAGGGTCCCTCGTCTCCCCCCCCCCCCGCGCCTCCAGAAGTGGCCGCCCATGAGGGAATGAGCGCACATTGTGCTTCATCTCAAAGCCCTTCATTTGCTCAGAGCCAGAAATAGAACATGATGTCATCCCTGCCTCCCCTGGAGAAGGGGCTCCTGCTGCAAGGTGCCTGGAGGTTCCTTCCAGACGGGGGCTGCCTGTGGGCAGGCAGCGCCCTCTGCTGGAGGAAAGGATGAGCTGCATCCTATGTGACACACACACACAGGCTACTTAGGAGCATCTTTTAGGGAAGAGCTTGTTGGATCAGTGGTGTGTTCCCAGTACTGTTCGCCCCAGCGTGAAAAAGCTCTTCAGCAGCATTTGGGCATAAGGAAGCAGCGAAGAGGTCAGGGCACTGGATAGTGCATTGGACTCGGCTGAATGCTTGGAGGGGCGCTGATGTCCCCCCACCCTTGGCTTTTCGGGGTGACTTTGAGCTAGTCTTTAGGGCATCTCCCAACCCCCCTAAAAGTGCGGGGGGGGGGTAGGAAAGGATCCTTGGTGAATGCAATAGGTGAGCCTGAGATGTTGCAATATCTCAGACACATTGGGGCCCCCAGAGTTAGCCTCGGGCAAGTGGAGGTCAGACCTGTGACTTTCCCAGCCAGGTTCCCACCTGCCTAGCTCAGCAAACTTTGTCTCATCCACCCCTCTTTTTCCCCCCGTGCAGGTTGTCGTCCCCACGCGTGTGGGTCAGGTCTACGTTTATGACTCCCCCAAAGGAGAGCAGGATGAGTATGACTTTCCCCGCCACCTCCAGGAGATCTATGACGTGCCCCCGACTAGGGGTCTACTGGGGAACCAAGGTAGCCAGGAGGTGAGTGATGCCTTCTAGAAGTGGGGGGAGTCTGGTTGGCATGGGGCCCACGCATGTGGGTTGGTGGTGAAACCTCTGCTTCCAAATCACCGGCCCTCAATGGGTTTCAAACTCATTAGCAATTAACATCTCTTGCTCTCCTTTGTTCCTTTTGCCAGGTATATGACACCCCCACCTTGGCAGTCAAGGGCCCCAACAGCAGGGATCTGGCTCATGCCCAGGATATTTATGATGTGCCCCCCAGTGTGGAAAAAGGCCTGCAGGTGGTGAGTATGGCATGCAGGGTTTCCGAGGCGTGGAAGTGGGGAGGGCCTCTATCTTCAGTGGCAGGGGCTGCGGTGGGGGGCTGCCCTAGTGCTTAGGAGAGCCACTCTGACCCAGGAGAGTAGAAGGCGATTGACCCGGAGGCAAAACAAAAATTGCCAAGAAACACCCACCCCACCAAGTACACTCTCTGAAGCATAGGATTGATTTATTGTGTAACTTAATAGAAACAGTTTTATGACCACAGATGTTAAGAAATAAAAAGCTGAATGCTAGACCCTGCCCCAGAGCGTCTTGAGGGCAGAGGAGCTACCAAGAGGGGCACCCCCTTACCAATCTGGGCACCTTAGACAGTCTTTAGGGGAAATGTCAGTCTTTGGGGCCCAAGTGAGCACCTTGAATGGGGCCCAGAAATGAACTAGCATCATGTTACAAGCTGAGGGGGCTACAGATGTGCTGCTGGATTAAACGCCAGCTTTAATACCCTCCTGCAGGTGTACGACATCCCCCCATCGGTCAGCAAGGACGTCCCCGATGGCCCCGCGCGGGAGGAGACCTACGACGTGCCCCCCGTCTTCTGCAAGGCCAAGCCGTTTGATCCCTTACGGCACCCACTCATCCTTGCCCAGCCCTCCGCGCCGGCGGCAGAGCCTTACCTGCCCGAGGATGTGTACGACGTACCTCCGGCCGCCAGCAAAGGGGTTCCCGAGGCCCAGGAGATCTACGACGTGCCGCCCGGCCTGAGGAAGCTGGCGAGCCAGGAGGTCTATGACGTGCCGCGGGAGCTGCCGGTGGGCAGCAAAGACGGGGAGGGCGACTACATCTATGACGTGCCGCCCCAGGTGGACCGGGAGGGCAAGGCGGGCGACGGCAAGCGCCTCTCGGCCTCCAGCACAGGCAGCACCCGCAGCAACCACTCCAGCTCCTCCCTGGACATGGTGCCCGTCAAGGAGGCCCCTGACAGGGACTTGCACCTCGACCAGGACGTTGCCATGGAGACGCTGGCCCGGCTCCAGGGCAACGTGGGCACCGCCGTCTCCTACCTCATGTCCTTCATCAGCGGCAGCTGGCGCAGCCCCGAGCAGATGGAGGTGCAAGCGGCCCGCATCCAGGGGGCGGCCGAGAGCGTCCGGGGGGCGCTGCGGGAACTGCTGGAGTTTGCCCGCGCGGCCGTGAGCAGCGCCTCGCAGGCCTCGGACCGCTCCCTCTACGCCAAGCTGAGCAAGCAGGTGCAGAAGATGGAGGACGTGTACCAGGCTCTGCTGCGGCACAGCCAGGCTCTGGATGGCTGCGGCTGGGCCCCCGGCGCCCTGGTGGCTGGCAAGCCGGGGTCCCCGCCGGACGACCTGGAGCACCTGGTAATGTACTCGCGGGGGGTGCCGGACGACACCAAGCAGTTGGCCTCCTTCCTGCACGGGAACGCCTCCTTGCTCTTCCGGAGGACCAAGGTGCCCCCCACCTCCCTGGGAGGGGACGGCAGCCTCGCCCACGGCACCCCGGCTGACAAGGCAAGCAGCATCCAGTCCCGGCCCTTGCCCTCTCCGCCCAAGTTCCTGACCCAGGACTCGCCCGAGGGGCAGTATGAGAACAGCGAGGGCGGCTGGATGGAAGACTATGACTACGTCCACCTGCAGGTGGGGTTGGGCGGCGGGGAAGAGGAGGGGTGTGCTGTGGGGGGGGGAAGGGCAGAGTGCCCACACACATAACACACACAGACCCTCCAAAGGGGCAAGCCACCACCGGGGGAAGATGGACAGGTGGGGGGGGGGCGGGCTTCGCTAGGTCCTCCGTCTCTGTTCCCAAAGTCCCGTCATCCTCAGGGGTCAGACCCCTTTCTAGGTTCCAGCCCCCAAGCCACACTCCTGGGAAATCCAGCCAGAATATAATACAGTGGTGCCCCGCAAGACGAATGCCTCGCAAGACGGAAAACCCGCTAGACGAAAGGGTTTTCCGTTTTTCAATGCGCTTCGCAGGACGAATTTCTCTATGGGCTTGCTTCGCAAGACGAAAATGTCTTTTTCTACGGCACTAAGCTGCTAATAGCCTTTTAGCAGCTAATCCGCTAATCCCTTAAGGCTTTAATAGCCGCTAATAGCCACTAAACCGCTAATAGCGCTAATCCGCTAATAGGGTTGCTTCGCAAGATGAAAAAACCGCTAGACGAAGAGACTTGCGGAACAGATTCTTTTCGTCTTGCGAGGCACCACTGTAGTTCTATATTTTAAAAGCCTGGCACCAGGCTAATTTTTTCATCATTATCATCGTCTATATATCTGCCACCTTTTCATCGTTAAGCCATGCTCAAGGCGGCTTACGACATGTAAAGGTTCGCGTCATTGCAAGAATATAACCAAAGCAGTGAATGAAAACATAATCAAAGCATAAACAGCAAAATTAAATCTTCCTGACGTAATTCGTAAGAAGATCTAAAAACAAGGATACAATACGTCAATATCAACACCAGCAAAATTAAGACCTCCAAAATTGACTTTGTTTTAGATAAGGAGCTTTGTAGCACAGGTGGCAGAAGCAGGAAGGCCCCCTTCTCTCTGCTCTTCACCCACTTTGCCTTAGGTTAAGTATTGCCATTAATATACAAAGCCTCTGAAGTTTCTTGGGCCCTGCACAAATATTTTTGCTTTTAAAAAAAATAGGCCCTGCCTGCAGCTTTATAATCGAATAATCTGGGCCGGCCCTTTCATGAGACAGGGTGAGGCAGCTGCCCAAGGCAGATGTGCCCAGAGGCTTGCTGCCCTCGGGGGCTGTAAAGGCTGCTGCCCCATTACCAGTGCTGAAGTATGTTCCAGCTGCTGGTCTAGTCAGTTTTTGTATGTAGAATAGCAGGAGCTGCCCTTGTCTCCTTTGCCTCAGACGATAAAATATCTTTCAGCTCAACCAATGAGTGTGCCTACCAGTCACATGTCTTCTGCAAGACTCTTGTTTGGTTTTGCTGCAGAAGACTAACACTCTTACCGCACTGAAATTTGCACACAACTACCTCCAGTGCTGTCTCTGGTCCCTGCCAGGGAGAGGCTCTCAGAGCTGTGGTGGCCTTTTGCCAGGTCAGATCATGGAGCTGTCTTGCTCAGGGCTGTCTCTGTTGATGGGTGCTGGTGCTCCAGACTCGCAAGGGAGCCTTCTCCTGGAGATGTCAAGGTTTGAACCTGGGGACTTTCCTCCTGCCAGGCAGATGCTTGAACCACTGGGGTATGGCCCTTCCCCAGCGGTGGAAAGCTGAAAAATGGGCAGGTAGGAAATGCCTTTTTGCATCAAGTCACTGATCCAGGTAGCGCAGTGTTGCCTACACTTGCCCTTACCAACCAGGTGTCCACCAGATGTGCTGACTGGGGTTGATTGAAATTGCAGTTCCAAAACATCTGGAGGGAGCCAGGTGGGTGAAGAGTCCTTTTTTGGATGCCTTGGCCAAGAACCTTTTCAAAGTGAAGGTGCCGGGGGCTGAACCTTCTGTATGCCAAGCAGATGCTCTAGCACTGATGAAGCTGGGTTCCTTGTGCTGTGGGTCTGTCCCTCTGGTTGCACCCGCACTAACCTCCTTTTCACCCCTTTAAAAAACAACTAGGGAAAGGAAGAGTTTGAGAAAACCCAGAAGGAGCTGCTTGAGAGGGGCAACATCATCCGGCAAGGGAAGGGGCACCTGGAGCAGCAACAGGTGAGTAGGGTGGGCTTCCTGGGTCCAGCCCCACCACTAAGGCATTTGCCAGGCACATGTCAATGGCGCATGCACAACATGGTCATCGCCTGTAATGCTTTTGGCAGGGTAGCAGGCACTGGGGATGAGTTCATGGAACAAATGGGGCGGTGGCCCAAAAATGTTTGGTCGCCATTGATGGTAAAGGATGTCAGGGTAGCTTAAGCAGGGCAGGCCATGTGGCACTCTCCACTCCTGCCTCTCCACCTTCACCTCCCGTTCACTGTTTTCAAAAGTCCGCTGCCCGAGTCTACGTCCTCACACTGCCTAACGGTAGGGCCGGGTTGTATGGATCTGTGGCTGCCAGGATGCCACCACATCCCAGTGGCAAAGCCCATGTAACCCTGCGGGGAGGAAGCTGGCTCATTCTGTCGCAAGCCAGGAAGGGTGGGGGAGTCATTTGTCCTCGGCAGCCCACCCTTGCTTGACGGAGCACCCTGTGCTTTCCCCCCCCCCTGTCCGCAGCTGAAGCAGTTTGAGCGCCTGGAGCAGGAGGTCACGCGGCCCATCGACAACGACCTGTCCAACTGGACACCCCCGCAGCACTACGCCCACGTGCGGGCCGGGGATGGGGCCTCCCTCTGCCCCTCCGACCGGCAGCTGCTCCTCTTCTACCTGGAGCAGTGCGAGGCCAACCTCACCACCCTGACCAACGCCGTGGACGCCTTCTTCACGGCCGTCAGCACCAACCAGCCCCCCAAGATCTTTGTGGCGCACAGCAAGTTCGTCATCCTGAGCGCCCACAAGCTGGTCTTCATCGGGGACACTCTCTCGCGCCAGGCCAAGGCCCAGGACGTGCGTCACAAGGTCACCCACTACAGCAACCTGCTTTGTGACATGCTCAAGGAGATTGTGGCCACCACCAAGGTGGCCGCGCTACAGTACCCCTCCCCCGCCGCTGCCCAGGACATGGTGGCACGGGTCCACGAGCTCGCCAACAGCACGCAGCAGTTCCGGATGGTGCTGGGGCAGCTCGCGGCCATGTGAAGGCCACCCTTGGCTTCGTAGGGGCGGGGGGAGGCCTGCCGACGATCCACACCCACCCACCCAAACACTGCAAATGAGCTGTAAATACTTATCCAGACTCTCCTGGGTTGGTGGGCTGGCTGCTCCCTCCCCTCCCTCTATGCTCCACAGACAATGGACCTTCCTGCCAGTGGTTCCCATGTGCCTGATGTGGTTCACAAGGGAGGATCTTGACGGCCCTGATGGCAACCGGGGAGAAGGTGGTGGAAGGCAAATAGTTATCCTTCCCCCTCCCCCACACCCTGTTTGATTCTGAAATGGTTTGGATAATGAGCACTATTTAAATCAAATAAAGAGACATAGAATCCAAGCAATTAGGGGTACGGGAGAAAGATTGGTGTGGGTGTGTGGGTGTGTTTTTCTCTTGCCATGGTTACATCAGTGCCCTTATCTGTGGGAGAGCCTTGGGATGCCAGCAAACGAATTTGCCCAGGTTGTTCAGTCGACACAGGAGGAAGGTGATCAGCTCCACAAGCAGAGAGAGAGAATGTGTGTGTCTAATTAGGGTAGTCAACCAGGCAGCAATTTGGTCTAAAACTTTGCATGTCCAAAACAGGGGAGAGCGTCAGTCCGTTCCAGCTTCACTACCATGCCTGGACGAAATGTAAACTGCCACTGTCACAATGCAAATACACAAAGCTATGGGCTGCGACCACATTTGGAATACTGTGTACAGCTCTGGTCGCCTCTGGATATTGTAGAGATGGAGAAGGTTCAGAAAAGGGCGGCCAAAACAACCGACTCCCCTGTGAAAAAGGTCGCAGCGTTTGGACCTCTTTAGTTCAGAGATAAGGCTAGATAGAGGTGGTGTGATAGAAGTTTGTAAAATCATGTATGGCATGGAGAAAGTGGAGACAGAAAAGTCTTCCCTCCCTCTCTCATGACGCCAGAACTCCAAGGAAGCTGGATGTTGGGAGTTTCAGGACAGATAAAAGAAAGTCCCTTTTCTCCCAGCTCAGCGTGAAACTTGGCTTTGCAAAGCTGCTTCTGTGGTGTTCATCCTTTCCTCTGCTCATTGCCATTTCCCTTTGCTCTCTTGAAGCATCTCAAGGTAGGGCCAGGAGTGTCCCCTTGTCTCAAACGCCGGGGAGCTGCTGCAAGTCCCTGTAGATAAGACTGAGCCAGGTGGACCTGTGGTCTGATTTTGTTATTCCTAGTTGCCCTGGGCTGGCACATGGAGAAGCTGCGCCTCCATAGAGAAACTGCCGTTTTTCATTGTTTGGAATGATCACATCTTTATGCTAAGGCACTAACTCTGGTCAGTAACCACAGAGCCAGGAGTAATATCAATTTGCATTTGTAACATTGGCTGGTCTACCTTCTGGGTAGGGACCTGCCCTACCTTCTGGGTAGGGACCTGCCCTTAAGATCCTGTTATTTTAACCTGTAAATTGAATCATGGTTAAAAAACAACAACCCTGAACTTGGCTTCCTTGCTCCTTTCAAAGACCCAGGTAGACTCAATAGCTTGGCTGAGCCTGGCTGGAGAACAGGGTGGTGGGCAAATGTCTGGGCAATGGCAGCCTGGACGACTGACTGCCTAATCAGCAGCTAATTCTAACTCCTCCTCTTGCCCTTTCCCCTTCCAGAATCCCACTGACTTGAGTGGATAAGCCACTAAATGGCTGTGGGTGGGTGTGTGTCTTTTTGCCATCAGTTAAAGAGCTAAACATGCTGTAGAAAAACTGGGGGGGCTCATACATCACCATTTACACCCCCATGTTTTGGAAGATATGTTCACATCTTAGCAAGGAAAGCTGGAAGTGGTTCTCTTCTCTGCTGTTCCTGAGTGGAGCAAAGGGGCCTGTGGAACCCAATGCAGGTTTACTCACAAGTAAGTTTCACTGACTTCAAGGGAGTTTACTCCCACAGGATTGCGGCTTGAGGGAACCTTCCACAGTCGCCGGCAGTAGCTCAGTGACGGAGCCCCTCCTTTGCATGCAAAAGGTCCTGTGTTCAATCCTGAGCCCTTCCAGATTGGGCTGGGAGCAAACCCTGCCTGAAACCCTGTCGCTGTCACTGAATGTAGATGAGAGCAATGGTCTTGACTCTATAAGGCTGCTTCCTATGTTTCTGGGTGGCACAGATCTGGCTTGGGTTTTTGGATTGGTCAGCAGCCACCTCTGCCTGTGAATTCAGCCTCGGCACAAGTGTGACTTTCCCCCCCAGGTTGCTGTCTAAGAATCTTACTGGAAATACGTAAACCCACTGACCACCATTAGTAAAAACCACTGTATTTCCATCTGACCACAGGACAGGAACTTAGCCCTTAAAACCAACCAACTAGAATAAGAAATTGCACAGCTGCCCATTCTCAGCATCCCTCTGGAGCAGCCACAAGAACTGCCACTGGGGGGTGCAGTCCTGGAACTTGGATGGTAGATTCCCAGTATACATGCAGAAGGCTCCAGGTTTAATTCCCAGGACTGAGAAAGAGCCCTGTCTGCAACACTGGAGACCCACAACCAGAGATAGAGGGGAGCCCCCAATGGTCTTAAGTCCATGTAAGACAGCTTTCTATGTTTCTGAATAGACTTGAGAGGGTGGTAGAACACCTGCACTGGACTGCGCTTCCCCTATATTTTAAGGCCACCCAAGTTGGTGGCCATCACTGCCTCCTGTGTAGAGGAGTTCCACAGTTTAACAATACACTGCATGAAGAAGGACTTCCTTTCATCTGTCCTGAATTTTCCAACATTCAGCTTCATTCAGCATGAGACCTCTTCCTAAACGAGGCTCCACGCATAGCCTTGTATAGCCTTTTCTGGCTTGTCCAAACTCTTGATGGAGTTTTTCTGAGGCAGCTACAGGGCATTTGTAGGGCACGCAGATGGCAAAGCTTTTTCAGCTTGAGGGCCAGACTGAAGATTCGCCACCTCTGTGAGGGCCACATGCCAGCGTGTGCACACTTGCCCAGATGGACCCATCACAGAGCCTGCACGCTTATGCACACGCACAAACACATCAATTTTTGTCTCTGGGGCAACACTGGCATAGGAAGTGTCTTGGCATCATATTCCACAGGGGAAGCCATGCTATTGAGCCACTGCTTGGGGCAGTGTGTGGATGCGGGCATGTGCAAATGGTGTGGCCGTGCCGGCCTGAGATTAGAATGTATTCTGAGCCAGGAGCAATGGAAGAACAGGACACGAGATGAGTCTCAAAGGAGGAACAGCCTTTATTGATCCCCCTCATCCCGTGACACCGGAAGCTCAGTTATTAGCCATGGTTTCATCGGCCCAGGCACGGAGGCGGCTGACGCGGGCATATACAGCAGGGGTGGTGGTTGAGCAGCGGCTGCTGCCCCAAGACACAATGCCCACCAACTTCCAGACATTGCCTTCCTGGCACACAAGGGGTCCGCCAGAATCACCCTGCAAACAGAAGACAGGCAGTTTAGACTTTGGGCAGGTGGGATGGGGTGGGGAGGGTATCCTAGGTCTTCTGACACAATTCTCCCTCTAGCCCTTTTTTAAGGAACCAGGCAATCTTTTGGGATGTTCACCCCCCACATTCTCTAAAGGTCGGTTTTGCAGTTTTGTGTTCTCCCACACCCACCTATCACATGCCTTGGAGAAACTACAGATGAGTTGGCACATATTATTTTTCCTACCATGTATCCCTTCAGTTTGAGGGAATCTCTGGAATCACAATCCCCTGGGCACTCCCTTTGTTGATTTTCAGTATTTTCTGTGTCTTCCTCCTGCGGGTTCCTCCCCACACCCTGATTTCTGGCTATTCTTGTTTTTGCAATAAAAATAAATTGCCATGCCAACCAGTCCAATGTGAACCGGCAACGTGGTCCTGAAGCTTTTATAAGAGCTACTGTAATTTTAATTATCACATCCCTCCTTGCTACTTCTGCTCCTGCTCCCTGTTCAGTGGAGCTGAGAGATGAGTGACCATTTGCTCCTTAATTAATCGGCTTCCCCTCCCTGTGGTGCTTGGGGGTTTTGTGGGAGTGGGGAGAGGGTCAAGCAGCACTCACCATGCAGGAAGAAGATCCGGCTGCACCAGCGCAGATCATCAGGTCAGAGATGTTGCTGCCCCAGGACTTCTTGCACTCCTCATTGGACAGGAGGGGCAGGGCTGTTTGTTGCAGCTTGTTGGGGGTGGTGAAAGCTGCAGGAAAGAGTCTCAAGTTAGCAGTTGCCACTGCTTTGCTGCACCCTGGTAGCTAAGACACCGTTTACTTATTTATTTAGATGCCAAAGTGGCTTCTAAGCACTTTATAAAATCACTGAAAAACCCAAGTCCATGTTACCACAAGTCGATAATCAAAACTAACTGGGTTCCATTAGCTGAGCACAGTGAAGAAGAAGATGGTTTTTCGGGTAACCTGGTCCAGAGTTATTTAGAGCTCTGTTTGTAAGCAGAGCTGCCTTGTCACTAACAGGGAAGCACACATTGGCAAGGAGCACTTTGTCAGTGAGGTACCCCCACAGAGGGATCATCCTTGCATGGCCTAAAACATCCAGCTCCCAACTGCCTCAGAAGTCTTTCTCCCTTCTAACAAGATAGAAAGGCAGGTTTGAAGTAAGCTTGGGTCAAGAACTGGATTCCCCACTGATGTTTGAAATGGCTGCTCACCTCACGGGCAGAGAACTGGCTGCCTTGGGGAGCTGCGCTCAAGCAGGCGTGGTGAGCTTTTGTCAGACAGATAGGGCCACGTTCCCTTCTGGGGGCCGCATGATAGTGAAGGGGAGGGCCAAATGCAAATGTGCAAAAATCAAAGATTTAACTTTTGTACAGTGGGCTAGTTTACACACACACACACCTCTGCACTCTATCCAGGCAAGCAAGAAGCCCCCTACATCCCTCCCTGCGCCCCCTAGCACTTCCCCCGTGAGACCCCTGACAGGCCCACCGTTGTAGCGTGTCTTTCCCCAGCCAGAGGTGGCACAAAGGTCTCCGCTCTTGAAGTGGTCAGCAGTGTCTGTCAGGCACACGGGGGACACAGTGTCGGTCATCTCAGCAGGGGTGGCCAGCTTGATGAGGGCAATGTCATTGTTGATGGCAACGGGGTCCCACTCCGGGTGGGTGAAGACCTGGTGGGCGAGAGAGGCGTTGTGGGTGCTGCAAGCAGGATACAGTGGTGCATCTGACCAGAGGCTAACAAACATATTGTGGTGTGTGCCTTCGTTGACTACAAGGCTAAACACACACATGGTTTGGGGAGAGGAGTTGTAAACAGTGAGGTCAGTGGAGGGTGACAGGCTGATAACGGCTGGCAGTGATAATTGTGTTAATTAATAAAAACAGTCGATGACACAGACATCCTGGAACTGGCAAGCCAGTTAACACACACGCAAAGTGCTCAAATCCTTTCACTCTATTTAGAGTGATAGCATTGAACCTCCTGATGTATTGTAACTGATTCTTTACGAACACCCAACCTCCACGATGGGTAAGGAAAGAAGACAGACATGTCCACAGATTACTGCTTATGTCTTTCTAGCAGGGTGATGCGGAAATCTGGTAGTCTTCATTTCCCCACTCCCCGAAAGGTGTAATTTTCCCTCTACCTGACAAACGTGGCTTCTGATTGGCAGGAGTCTGCCTGTTGAACCAATGAATAAGAAGCCCTTGAAGATGGGCTGCGGCCTTCAGGTTTGTTCCTCTTGAAAAACACACACCCCACTCACCAACCTACAGCAGATGCCAGAAGGTTCCTCCTCCAGTGGTGACCACAGAGTGCCAATTTTCATTGTTGGTATTGGATTAAGTGGAGGATTAGCTGGACCAAGAATCTAGTATGGTGTTTTATTTCAAGTTTGAACTGCATTCTTGCTATTGTTCTCTCTCCCCTGCCACCCTCCTTCTTTCTTACAAGTAACTCCTTTTTCAATAAACTGCTTAACTGGATTTTCTGGGCTGTACTGGTTTCTGAACACCCTCAAGGGCTGGTTAACGTTTACTTAAATGCCTGAAAGACTGAACAAAGCCCGGCCCCTGTCTAAACCTTGTGCAAGTAAATCTGGATGAATACCCAGTAAACATGCTATCTGGAGGAGCCCTGAGGAGGCCTTCCAGCTGCTTCACAAACCTTCTCGACAGCCAACTTCTGTATTTTCTCTGCAGAGGAGCTGCGATCATGTTCACCAAGCACCACAACGTTGGAGGTCCTGAGGAAAGCAAGCAAAAGCTGTCAGTAGGCCCCAGCTGAAGGAACGGAGGTTGCATGGCCATCTTGTCAGGGATTATTGAGCTGCGTTTCCTGCAATGCAGGGGGTTGAACTAGATGACCCTTGGGGGTCCCTTCTATAGTTCTATGATTCTGTTATAAACAAAATCTGCCCTTCTTCCGTTATGGGGTATCCAAGAGCCCGTATAGAGTCCTTAAGTGGGTTCCCTATCAGTAGGAGAAAATAACAGAGGCCAACCAGAGAATATTGAGAAGCAAAGCAGCTAGTAAGCCTGATCTTTATTAAAGCTGTTGCAACATGGTGTTCCCCTCACATGCAGGAGGACGGAAGAGGACCGAGAGCAAAGGTGTGCCTGCCCTTATATAGACATTTTAAATCCCATCCCTGGAGCGCAAGACCACCCCTCCATGCATCATACATACATCACAGATGGGGTGTAACCCAAGACCAGCCCCCACACACATCATACCTACGTCACAGAAAATGTGGTCTACAACAGAAATTTGAATGATGTGGTTTTTCCTGTCTGCCAGTTTATCTGATTCCCTTTCCTGGTAGTCTGGCCATTCCTTTGAAATGGTGATTACCCAATTCCTGAGACAACAGGAAGGTTCCCTCACCCCCTCCCTCCTTGCAGAGAAAACATTTGGTCAGTTTGGGAGTCAAAATGGTTTCAGGACGGTCTTCCTGTGCTGCTCCAGACATGTGGTCCACATATCTATGTACATGCTTGGTTGGTACATTTATGAACATTTATTATATATATGAGACCTTAATCTTTTATTACAATTCTCACATATATTTCAGCCCCTTGCTCTGACCACAGGTAGCTAACACATCTGCTAGCCTTTGCTGTGCATCTCCTGACCCTGCAACCTCCAGGATTCCTATCCATCTATTTAAAAAATATCCCTACACAAAAAGGGAGGCAAGGTACTCACGTCACCCCACAGTGGGCAGCAGTCACCACCCAGCGCTCGCTGACGAGGGACCCACCGCAGAAATGCCACCCGCTCTTCTCCTGCAAGGCAAGCCAAGGAAAGCAGGTGGTGAGAGACCCAACAGGAACAGAGCCAGGCAGCAGTGGCAATAGAAAGGGCCTTTGACCATTTTATTTTCAGTTCCAGTTAAGCACCAGTAGGGGAAATGCAAACCAACAGAGGAAACGAACCAGACTCCCAAGACCTTCCCAAGCATTCTTACCTGCAGGGAGACCTGCCAGGGCCATGATCCGGGCACTGCCTCCTCCCCGTTGACAATGCGGGAGTAGCCAGTGAGGACGGGCTGGATTGAAGGGACACCGCAACCTGGAAGCAAGGAAAGAGGTGACGTGAGAGCTTTTCCATGTTCTGTGCTTTGCGCTCAGGACTTCAGGTAAGGACTTCTGGCAAGGAGGCTGAGGGACAGGGAATTGTTAAGGCAGAGACAGCCCAGGGGTCCATCTGTGCACATAATGTAGCGGAGACAAGCTCCTATGTGGTTGGTGTGCCGGTCCTTTGCTTGTCTGTATGTGTGCGGTGATGAGAGCCATCCAAAAGGGCCTACTCAGTGGCTTCTCCTAAATGGGAGATGATGCTACATGGGGATTGACCAAGTCCCTGGCCTCCTTCATGGTTCTTTATCTTTAAGCTGGACTTGGACCAGACGATCCTTCAAATATGCTGGACTGTCCCCTGATAGCCCTTCAAACAGAGGACTGTCCTCTATAAACGAGGGGACCAGACCACCTGGTACATCTCCTTGGGCCTGTATCACTTCAAAAGGCACCTGAGGATGGCATCATCTAATGCTTCTCGTAGTAGCCTGTGTGGTGTACTGGTTAGAGTGTTAGACTAGGACCTGGGAGATGAAGGTTTGAATCCCTACTCAGCTGTAAAGCTTACTTCAGCCAGTCACCTACTCTCAGCCTAACCTACCTCACAGGTCTGCTCTGAGGAGAAAATAGGGAGAAAGGTGTGGGTTATAAATGCAGTAAAAAAATAAGTAATTAAAAAAAATGAATTCATCCCTACCTATAGAGAGTTAGCATGTCAGGAAGACATGTCAGGGACAGAGATCTGAACCCTCACCTTATCCCTGGTGTTTGTTTTTAAGTGTAGGGAGTTTTAATGTGGCATTCAAGCATTTTGTTCATCTACCTATATTCTGGAACAGTATAGTTTCAGGAGGGCTGTGCAATGTGCTGATTCCCCCATGACAGTCTAGCAGCCTTTCTCAACCTGTGGGTCCCCAGATGTTGTTGAACTACAACTCCCATCACCCCTAGCTAGCAAGGCCAGAGCTCAGGGATGATGGGAGTTGTAGTCCAACAACATCTGGGGACCCACTGGTTGAGAACCGCTGGTAGATGAAGAGGATAACTTAACACTTTTAAAGTGCCTTAAACTTTATAAGCGCTATACATATATTAAAAAAACAAGGCCATCCCTGACTGCATGCTTACAATCTAACAGCCATGATAGAAAAGGAAAAAGGAAGGAGGAGGGCAGAGGAAAGCAAACACCTAAGCAAGTGCTCCTTCGCTGGCCTATGGATGGGGCCAGGTTGGCCTACCCCCTGAATCAGCTCTATTTTATAGAGAGAAAAGAAAGATGATGATCCAAGCCTGGGTGACACAGCCATAGAAATGGTTTGCTTCCCCATCCCACCCCAAGCAAGGACCAAGACCGCAAGCAGGTGGGTACTTACTCTGTGCGGCACTGACAAGTGCCAGGCAGGACAAAAACCACAAGGCTGCCATAATAAGCTGGTTCTGAGGACAATGGGAACAGCATGTAGCAGCTCAGCCATTTTTATACTGAATGCTCAGACCAAAGGTGGCTGGGAGCCAGTGGCTACGTGGGAACGAGCAAACCTGTCCGTTGATAACACGGTTGATGACTGGCAGGCGAAAGCACCCATTTTGGAAACTGTGGGTATTTTTAGGACAATGGCAGCTGGAAGGTTTCGGGGGGTGCTCTGTGGAAGGAAGAGGGCCCAGGTAGTCTCTTCTATTTTGCCCTGGGGCCTTGCTTCAAGGAGCAATTCTGTGTACAAGAAGCTGGCATAAAGCAAACTGGTGTAATTTAAGCTGGCACAAAGTTACACCAGCTCAAAATCCATTCAGGAGTAAAACTCCTGGTGACTGAGCTCAGCTAAGCCTGGCAGAGCAAAAACAAGCCTTTAAAATAGTGTTTGAGTTACACCACCCTTTCTGCCGGCTGAATTTACACTGGGTTGCTAGATCGTGAGACTGAACTTGACAGGCTTGGGATTTGGCCTAAGTCCCCCTGATTCCAGCCACGGAACACAGCTTCCTGGGGGGCTTATGCTAACCTGAAATCTACCAGGTTTGGCTCAGCTGCAGTGGAGGGGATATGGTGGTGTATCTCTGGCTGAGCCAAAGATGAGGGCGTTAATCCATCATAACCTGACTGTGCCAGGAAACTGCTAGAGGGCTGCTGGATTCTAAGCCAATCACCCCAGTTTATGATTTATGTAAAAAAAAAAAAAATGCTTGATACTTGGCGTTGTTCTGTATATTGTTTTTTCTTTGTTTGTATTTAAAGCTTTGATAAATCTCTCTCTCTCTATATATATATATAAACACACACACACAGGGGCAACCGCTTTACCTGTTGGCAGAACAGAGGTATGGAACCTGCTGGACAGAGTTAGTTGAAGGCCTGTAACCCCACACAGCTGTGCCTCCTCCTCAATGTCATCCCTGCGACACACCTGGCTTCTGTCAGCTTTCCCAGGGAACACCTGGTGCCTGACGCAACTAGTTCTCCTGGCTATCAGACAAACCTAGCTGGAAGGACAGCAGCATGGAAGCCCTCAGGTGCATAGCCCGTCAGAGTGATGCTCAGTGTTTGGGTGGGCACTCCAGCATTACTAAAAATTACACAGGTTAATTTAGACACATAGAAATAATTACTATCATTTAAACCAATATACAATAGTGGGGAAGACTTTGACCAGGCTGCTGTCCAGGTGCTGACAGGCAACTTCCAAGACTTCTCCTTAGGCTTCTTTTTCTTTAAACTAGCCTTCAGCCAGATTGTGCTTCAAAGAGAGGACTGTCCTCTGACAGCTCTTCAGATAGAGGGAAGGCTGCCCTCTGTAAAACATTATACCCTAAAGCTCTGCTCCAAGGACGCTGGGATTCCTTGGAAGTGGACCAGAGTTTCTCAGTTAGAAAAATAGTCATGCAGGGCTGTACCTGCAATGGAGCCTGGCCCCATAGAGACATTTTACTCCCTGCCAAAATGACATCCTTAACCCCCCCCCCAACTAAATTCAATCTCTTGACCCGTTGCTTGCTGAGATACAAAGAAAAACATTCAGGAAGAGATCTACCTAGTGGTTCACTATAATAAATTCCGTTGTCTTCTACTGTTTTGGCCAGCAATTGCAAAGATGTTGAGATAACTGGCAAGGACAGTCCTCTTTATTTTTCAAATAAATTATTTTTTAATTGGATTTGTCTTTCACGCAGGTGCATATGTTTAGGTATATTAGGCTGCATGTGTTTATGTTTGGGGCTGTACTGCAGTGGTTTCTTGCTCCCATCACCCCCTTCATTGCAACATTGCTGACTAACTTCCTGCATGAATAACAACCTTCATATCAATTTTCTTCCACAGTGTGCTGGGAATGTTGGGTATGTTCTGTGACGCCCACCTCTCTGTGTTCGTACTGGATACCCAGTTGGACTGACTTTTCTGTGTGTGTCAAGCTCTAGAATTATCTGCTGCAGCACCCACCAGAGGTTCCTCAGCAAATAAGAACACGAGAGCCCTCCTGGATCTGGCCAAAGGCCCATCTAGTCCAGAATCCTGCCCTCACAGTGGCCAACCAGGTGCCTGTGGGAAACTAGCAATGCTGAACTGAGCACAAGTACACCCTCCCCTCCTGTGGCTTCCAGCAACTGATAGTCAAAAGCATCGCTGCCTCCAGTGGTGGAGGCAGAGCACAGCCATTGTGGCTAGTAGCTGTTGACAGCCTTCTCCTCCATGCAATTTGTCTAATCCTCTTTTAAAGCTGTCCAAGTTGGTGGCCATCATTGCTTCCTGTAGGAGTGAGTTCCACAGGTTAACCATGCACTGCATGAAGACGACCAATCCTGAGGTCTCCAGTCCTGGAGGAACTGCCTTTTCCCCTCAAACCCTTTTTACTCCACCTCCTCCTTGCCTCAGAGACCAGCTGGCACCTGTCGCTGCCCTTGAGCCAGGTCACCTGGGCCTTTGCCCACAGCCTCCACCAGACCTATGCCATGGAACTTCTTGCTTATCTTCAAGGTCCTACGATAACAGGAGGCTGGGAAACCAGCTTGGCTTGGCTTTCACCTGTGCCAGCTACTTCACAACATATATAAGGATTTGCAGCCCTTGCTTTGTTCCCGACTCTTTCAAGAAGCAAGATGGCTTCCATCTGGTTCCTGTTCTGCCTGGCCTTCCTTGGTGCCGCCCATGGTGAGTGCCTTGTAAGAGGCCAAGCAGGAGGAGGAGGCAACTCCAACCCCCCTCATTTGACATGCTGAGAGATCTGCTCCACAGCCCCCCTTTCCATACCTCTACAGGAAGTGCTGCCCATGTGGCTCACTGCTTCAGGTCAGGGGTTGGCGTTTGTGGGAGGGTCAAGGGATGCAGTTCATCGTCCATGGGTTGACTTCACCACTTCCCCAGCACCCATGGGATGGATGCTGCACCTCCATCTCCAACCACAAAACCACGACTGAAGTTTCTAAAATGCTCAAATCCTACCTGCCCATCACACATTCTAACTTGGCTGAAGTCCCCTGCCATTATTCTGTGGCAAGCAAGAACCACTCTCCCCTTGTCTTTTGTTACTTCACATGTTGCAGGACTGAGCCTTGGTATTGAAAGCACAGTTCAGGGGGCCAGTCCCTGGTGAAACCTAAACTCAGATGGAGCTGTGCACAGATTTAATTTACACCCAGGGATAGGGAGTCTCTCCTGGGTTAAAACAAACAAACAAACCTGATTTCTTGCCAGGTTGTGGCACTCCGGCCATCCACCCGGTCTTGAGCGGCTATTCCCGAATTGTCAATGGAGAGGAGGCAGTGCCTGGATCGTGGCCCTGGCAGGTATCCTTGCAGGTAAGAAGAGCCCATCACACTTTGCTTTGGCTGGAGACCTGGAATAATAATAATAATAATAATAATAATAATAATAATAATAATAATAATACCCTGCCCATCTGTCTGGGTTTCTCCAGCCACTCTGTGTGAACTGAATGAGAAAGGTGGGGGCAACATAAAGTGCTTCTTCATGCAATGCACAATTAATTTGTGGAACTTTCTGCCACTGGCTTAGTCCATGGGTGGGTTCCTCCAGATACAAGTCCAGCACCTGCTCTCTCCTTGTGGTACACCGGAGTGGCCAACAACCTTTTTGGGGTTGAGGGCCGCATTGACCTATGGTCAGCCCTCCAGGGGCTACAAGTCAGTGGACATGACAAGCACTCTGATCCTCAGGGTTATTTTTGAAAAGGCTTCCTCATCTGCACAATACAAAAATCAATTTTGAGGCACTCGGGGAAACCGCAAAATGTATCTGATCATTACGGTAGGGAACACCTATAGGAGTAGTCAGTATGCTTATTTTTTGTAGAAAATAATAATAATTTTTTTATGGACAGTTTGGGGGAGGGAGTGGGGAGCCACCAAAAGCTTTTTGGCATTACAGCAATGAGCAGTTGGTAAAATAATGGAGACAACCCTGGTTAGTGGAACAGGGACAGAGAGTGTGTGTGTTCACATCAAGGGAAGTAAGAGTTCTGCTCTATTCTGCCTTGGTGAGCCCCCTCACCTGAGGATCTGTGTCCAGTTCTGGGCAGCAATTTAAGAAGGATATTGACAAGCTGTAACACGTATAGAGGAGGGCGACCAGGATTATCAAGGGCCTGGAAACCAAGCCTTTGAGGGGCCAGAGTATGTTTAGTTTGGAGAAGAAAAGACTGAGAGGTCATATTGTAGTAGTCACCTTCAAATATCTGTCACATGGAAAATGCAGCAAGATTGCTTCCTGTTGCTCTGGAGCAGGCTTCCTCAAACTCGGCCGTCCAGATGTTTTGAGACTACAATTCCCATCATCCCTGACCACTGGCCCTGCTAGCTAGGGATCATGGGAGTTGTAGGCCAAAAACATCTGGAGGGCCGAGGTTGGGGAAGCCTGCTCTGGAGGGTAGGACCAATGGCTTCAAGTTACAAGAAAGGAGATTCCAACTAAACATTAGGAAGAACTTTCTGACGGGAAGAGCCATTTGACAGTGAAACAGACTACCTTGGAAGATGGGAGACTCTCCTTACTTGGAGGATTTTAAGCAGAGGTTGGGTTGCCATCTGTCAGGGATTACTGAGCTGTGATTCCTGCACTGCATGTCCAAGCACTCACTGGGTCCTTTCTATCTGCTCACATGTTCCCCTCAATCCCTCAGGACAACACTGGCTTCCATTTCTGCGGAGGTTCTCTGATCAGCGAGAACTGGGTGGTCACCGCAGCCCACTGCAACGTCAGGTAAGGGAGACACCGAGTACAACCCTCTTCTAAGAAGAGATGCTCTGGGGCTCAGGATAAAACCAGGAAGCCAGACTTCCTGAAGCCCTAGCCCTGTAATCCTAGAGGGATGTGTGCGTGCCAGTGGTGAGCGAAGTGTACTCTGCACACACTCAGAGGCACACATTACTTTTCATAGTGTTTCTCAGAGATTCCGAAGTCAAAATCTATTTCTAAATGCATCCCACCACAATTTTGTTCCGGTGCTCAAAGTGGGAGAAATAAAGAAAGCAGGATTGTCACATTTCCCAGGCAGGATTGCCAACTGACCGGCAGAGGTGGGCACAGACACCAACCCAGAATGCTGCTGTGTCCACAACAGCAGGTGGATGCCCAGGAATCAGAAATGGAAGCTTTTCAAAGGAAGCCCATGATAGCAGCTGCTGTCCCTTGACACTGTGTGGCTCAGGTGTATTGCGGGATATTTAAGTGGTAGCTAGACCCAGCAGGTTATGAAAAAATATATATGAAAGGAGGGTCCAGGGAAGGCATCAGCAAGGGTGCTGGGCCCTGGTAGCTGTCCAAGGATGCCAAGTTCTGACACTGATTCCTAGCCTCTGCTGAGAACTATGAAGGTGCTGGTACAAATCTTACCTTTCCCAAAGGTAAGCGTGGCCTTAGGCAAGCAGTTCTCTTCCTGCTGCACCCCACCCCCCTCCACACACCAGCAACTTGGGGATAACAGTACCTGCCTACCCCGCAGGGCTGTTGTAGTGGTTGTTGAGATCGTGCATACGAAGCGCTTTGGCTATATTTCACTTTTTAAAATAATAATAATAATAATTTTTATTAAATTTCCATTTAACAAACCAATCATATCACATTAGTTATTCCAAATTATACCAATACATATCATAAACTCCAAATAGTTTGCCGGATTTTAAATTTTTGTTGGGGGTACCCATGCTTCGAGTTCAGTAAGGGTCCAATCATCTCATATTTCTGCTGCTTTAATATTCACAAGTCCCATCTTCCCAGCTCCTTGTTGTTATCGTTCTTCTTCTTACTAACCTCCGAGTTGTTTCCACAGGCAAGTTGAAACAAGCATTATTTATGTTTCTGTGTGAACTTCAAAATGCTCTCCCATAATTCATCTCACGCTGATCCAAAAGTCCTGTTCAAGCGGCCGGCATCATTTTCGTCAGTTGCAATGAAATACAATCTAAGCATCTGCTCCTTAATTTTCCCAGATCAGTTGCACCATAAATCAGCCTTTCCAGGGGAGTTTTTGTCCATTCAGATCTATAATCCAAACATGATAACAGAACAGTGGCTCGCCTCCCTCTTTGACTGTAAATCTCGCAACAAAGTCTGTCTCACAATGCTTTGGCTATATTTCTCTGCACAGTTGACTAATGAATACTATCAACTGCTCCCCCTGCTGCAGGACAAGCCACCTGGTGGTCTTGGGTGAATTTGACCAACGCAATCCTGCTGAAGACGTTCAGGTCATAAAGATTGCCCAGGTAGGTAGCACAAGAATGACCTTCCCAGACCTCAGGTGCTCCTTGCTCTGTTTGTGTGTATCAAAATACCAGGCCACCAGGCCAAAGTACTGTACTGCTAAAATGCGAGTGGATAGCAGTGGAGGTGTACACACGATAATCAGTCTTTAAAGCAGGCATCATTGGCTCAATTAAACTAAACATTTTTAATTGGATTTTGAATAAACGTGCCATTAACCATTTCTGTTTTTGATTTTAATGTATTATCTTCCTTAAGATCTTCCTCTGCAAATCACTATTCTGAATAAAGCTTTTTATAGGGTGGCATGGGGGACACTGGATATGAGTCTATGAAACCAAGGGAGCAGTGGCCCCCCCAAAATTTGGGAACCACTGGCTTAAACTAAACTGCCTCCTTCTTTGACAGGTTTTCAAGAACCCCAAGTTTAACCTTTTCACGGTGAAGAACGACATCACCTTGTTGAAGCTGGCCACCCCAGCCCAGCTGACGGCTCGCGTGTCTCCCGTGTGTCTGCCCCAGGCCACAGATGACTTCCCCGGGGGCATGACCTGCGTCACCACTGGATGGGGCCTTACCAAACACACCAGTAATTTTTATTTTTATTTATTTATTGTGGTATTTATATTCCACCTTTCCTCCAAGGATCTCAAGGTGGCATATGTACTTCTTCCTTTCTCCATTTTATCCTCACAACAATCCTGTGAGCTAGGTTAGACTGAGAGAGACAGTGACTGGTCCAAAGCTATTTTTATAATAGGTCCAATAATAATCAATTAAGCATTCTATCATAAGGCAAATAAGCAGAACAGCAATGAGGACAAAAAACCTGACATTTCCAATTTAACCAAATTCTGAAGTAAAAAGAAACACAGAACGGTCAAATACATTATTATTATTATTATTTAATTTATTTAATTTCTATACCTGAAGGTCTCAGGGCGGTTCAATAAAATATCAAATACATAAAATCAAAACAAAATCAACAACCCAATAACCCACCCCCCCAAAGGAATTAGCACATTAACCAGCCAGGGGTCTTAGCAACAGTTCCCACCCTATTTTTCACTTGCTTACTCACCCCACCCCATTTCGCACGAAAAAGGGCTCCCCTCTGTGCCAACAGACTCTCGATTTGAGCAACCTAGCACCTCCCCCCCCCCTAGCCATTTCATGTGCCCAGTTCTGTGGAATACTCTGTTGACAAGAGATTCGGCGGGCGCCTTCTGTGCCAGCTTTTAAACGCCTACTGGAAACTGTTCTATTCCGCACAGCCTACGCAGGCAGTTAAGAGTGACATCCTTGCACTGTGGTTAACCAGTGTCTCCTTTTTAACCTTTTTAATGTTTCTTATTGTACGGTTTTATTTATAATTGTTTTAAACCACTCTTGGTATTTTTTAAATGAATATCACTATATAGATATT
Source organism: Podarcis tiliguerta (assembly GCF_965153285.1). NCBI lineage: Eukaryota > Metazoa > Chordata > Lepidosauria > Squamata > Lacertidae > Podarcis > Podarcis tiliguerta. Next base: position 52,423,402 of record NC_139541.1, on the reverse strand, counting down.
TGTATAAATAAACATGTAGGTATGTATATGAAAACTAGGGTTGCCATATTTCAAAAAGTAAAACCAAGGACACCCTGAAAGTTGTTGAACTTTTTTTTTTTTTTACAAAAACGCCCCTGAAACCGCAACTTTTCAATTGACATGCCTAAGATCCAGGACAAAGTGCCGCCTTTGGGAAATTCCCCCGGATGTCAATTCTGTCTTTCAAATCCCGGCAATGTCCAGGAAAATCCGGACATATGGCAGCCCTAATGAAAACTCCTCCTCTCATTTGTTCTTTCCTAGACAAGGACACTCCGGATAAACTGCAGCAGGTGGCCCTCCCTCTGCTGACCAATGAGCAGTGCAAGAAATATTGGGGGGCTCGCATCGCTGACGTCATGATCTGTGCTGGTGCTGCAGGGGCTTCCTCTTGTATGGTACGTCCTCCCCTACTACCTGAGCTGCCCTCCCACCACAAGGGACCCCCTCTCCAAAGCCCACCCACCTTCTCTCAGCCACCACAACAGTTCCTGTCTGAAATGAGGCACCTGCTATCTCCCCCTTGCATCTTGCTGGCCTCCTATTTCTGTTTTTTCTTGGCCTTGGAAGTCTGCTTCCTCTTGCCCTGCCTGTCCGGCACTTGATTTCTGAGAGGCAAGAATGACCAGAGGTCATTGTCATCTGCCCTGGAAATCCTGAATCCTGGGGCCCAGGTGGTGGCAGTTTCAGTGGCAAGGGGAAGGTGAGCGTTAAACTAGTATTCCCATTAAAAGGCAAACCCACCTAATTTCAGAAGCAATTTGTGTACCAAAAACACAGCCGTCCCCCACAGCCATTTGTGAACCAAAACACACTCATCCAAATTTTGCTGTACCAAGTCAGGTGTACAAAAATGCATGTACTAAAAGCAAAGTGTGCCTCAGAATGCACATATTAGTGAAAACAGCACACACGCCGAACCATTAGATCTGGGAAAATATAAACAGTAGGGGGCACAGGCTTTGCCAAAAAAAAAAAAAAAAGTGTATGAGGAGAAATCCCAACAAAAATACTGGTGGGGAATGTTCATGAGGACTTTGAAATAATTGCAAACGGATGTCGAAATGTGGAGAACTGAACTTAAGATTGGAAAACGTGAGAAACCAAAATGGACACATCTGCCCATCATACCTCACGTGTCGCAGGAATGAGGCCTTTCCCCATCACTCATCTCCTGACATGGAAGTTGCCAGCTTCTGCCTTCCTTTCCTACAGAACCTCCTTTGACACCCTGCTTTGGTTGTTCCCCTACAGGGTGACTCTGGTGGCCCCTTGGTGTGCCAGAAGGATGGTGCCTGGACCCTCGTCGGGATTGTCTCCTGGGGCAGCGGCACTTGCTCCCCATCCAGCCCAGGGGTCTATGCCCGAGTGACTGAGCTCCTTCCCTTTATTGAGGAAACGCTAGCTAAGAACTAACTTAACTCTCTTTGACTTCAGAACAATAAAACCAGCGTCTGACACCATTGTTTGTGTTTCTTCTATGCTGTTGCACTCAAGTCCTGGTTGCAGGCTTTGCACAGACACCTGGTTGGCCACCGTGAGAACGGGATGCTGGACTAGATGGGCCTTTGGCCTGACCCAGCAGGAAGGCTCTTACATGCTTGAGCTTCAATGCCACACATAGCATGAGGTGGCAGAATTCTGGCCTGTTCCACATTAGTTGCAGGTGTGGCGTGACTCATGCACTGAATGCAAACCCATGCCAACAAGCAAACCTCTTTGTATGTTATCAGTTCTAGGCAGGGGCGGACTTTAGTAATATGACACCCTGAGCAAAGGACAGTATTTGGTGCGCCCCCCCAAAAAAATATTTCTTATTTCCGCAACAATTCCTTATTTATTATTTTGCACTCCCTCTACCTTGGAAGGTGGTGGACTCTCCTTCACTGGAGGTTTTTGTTGTTGTTGTTGTTTAACTTATTTACGTATTTTATTAACTATTCCCCATCTGGGTCTCAAAGTGGCTTACAAAATGGAAACATAAAATATACAAAAAAAATCAAAACAAGCATAGGCACTTTCAAGATTGGAACTCCTGTTGTTTTCACTAGAGGTTTTTAAACAGAGGTCAGAGCCTCTCAAGGATTCTTGAGCTGCGATTCCAGCATTGCAGGGGCTTGAACTATTTGATCCAGTCTCACAATTCTATGATTCTACAGAGAATTCTACCATCTTATTTCACATAATGTGTAAACTAGTGGTTATAATTTATTTTATGGCAAGTGTGACACAGGGTAGTTAAGGGAGTTGTGCATCCCTCTTGCAGAGTATTGTGGCTCTGGTCACACCAATTAATTAATTAGTAACTGCTGTGCTTTAATTGCCCTTGGTTGTGTAACTCTTAATGATAACTGAAGTGAACTGGAGTGGCCAATTCATCTGTTGATAACACACTCATGAGTGACTACTCATCATCCAAGATTTCTACTCAATTTTACTTAAGCCTCAATCCTACACACTCTTACAACCCCAATGAACTTAGTGGGGCTTATTTCTCCCCCTCCCCGCCCACCTGCAGCCCAGAAGGTAAAAAAAACTCCAGTATAAATCCCTCCACCGCTTCGTTTCGCTGAAATGCGTAAGAGTGGTCTAGGGTAGGGGCGAGGAGAAAAAGGGGCGTGCCGTTGAACACGTGCAGAGTGCTCGCCTCCCATCCCGGGGGCGGAGGCGGCCTTGAGGCATCGCAGGCTGCGCCGCGGCACCTCTCCCCGAGCAGGGAAGTGGGCTAAGGAGGAGCGCTCCGGATCCGCCGCCGGTCCACCTTAAGCCGCACCGAGGCTGCTCCGCCTCCCCTGCCTCCTTCGCCCGTCCTTCGCCATGGCTGCGCGGCGGACGCTGGGCTTCGCGGTCCGGAACTACTCGCAAGCAGCAGCCAAGGTAACCCGCCGACCTTTCGCCTTCGAGCCACCCCGGAGCTCCCCTGGAAGTGCGCGCGCCCTTGTAACCCGGTGGCAGGCAGAGCCTTGCCTGGACTGTACCACTTCGGGCCGCGGGAGAGGAGAGTTGGGGGTCTGGGGGCTTCTCCCCTCCCATGGGGCGGCGGGAGGGAGATAAATTTCCTCCTTCCTGCTTAATAGGGGGCCTATGCGTATTCAAATAAAATAAAATGCCTAGTGGGGTAGGGAATAGCAAGAAAGAGAGATAGTTGGCTGAATCATGATAATATATTTTTTTGGTGCGGGGGGGGGGTAAAGCTTTAAAAATATATTCATAATGTATATAAAAGAGAACAGTTATGACGGCTGGTGGAAATTAAGGATAAGAAGCTACGCATATAGGTCTTCTCCCCGTAGGGGGAAGCTTGCCGAGTGAAGTGGCCAAAGTCCAGAAGGAACTTGGTCTGTTGATTCTGCAGCTGCACGTGTGAAATGGGTTTGCCTCCGTGAAAATTGCTGGTGGGTGAGATCAGGCGCAGCTCTCCAACACCTGGAGCCTCAAAACAAGTTCAGGTTTGCTCCCACCCCTCCCTCTGAATCTTTCACAGTTGCCACAAGAGGCAGAAATTCAGCCAGTGAAAACTCTTTCTTGGCACAGAGAGGCAGTGGATGGGAGAGGAGGTTCACCTGTTGAATTTCTGCCCATTGTGCAACTGTTTCAACCTATTAATATTTGAGATAATGGTACAGAACTATAATAGCCATTAAGGTGTAGAGCAAGACAATCCCATGCACATTTACTCAGAAGCAAATATGTGTTCAGTGGGTCTTAATCCCAAATAAGGTCACATCCACACCACACATTTAAAGCACATGGATTCGCCCAAAGTGTTCTGAGAACTGTAATATGTTAAGGGTGCTGATCATTGTAGCTCCAGGATTCTTTGAGTGAAGACCTGTGCTTTGACTGTGTGGGCAATCACCAACCTGTGGCCCTTGAGATGTTGGATTACAACTCCCATGAGTGCTGAGGCTGATGGGAGGAGTAATCCAAAAACATCTGGAGGGCAAAGGCTAATCTACAGTGGTACCTTGGGTTACATACGCTTCAGGTTACAGACTCTGCTAACCCAGAAATAGTATCTTGGGTTAAGAAATTTGCTTCAGGATGAGAACAGAAATCTTGCTCCGGCTGTGTGGCGGCAGCAGGAGGCCCCATTAGCTAAAGTGGTGCCTCAGGTTAAGAACAGTTTCAGGTTAAGAACGGACCTCCAGAACAAATTAAGTACTTAACCTGAGGTACCACTGTATATGGATTGGGGCATGTGGGAAGGAACCTATGGAAGCAGGCAGAGAGTCTATAAGGTTTTATTATGAAATCCTTGTGTCTCTCTTGTTTCTTTATTCCTTGAGCACCCCAAATCTGCACCCCTTGTTCACTCAGTACCAGTAACGGCTACATAGACATCCACTTGCACCCTCTGCACTTCTGGCTGCCCATCTGTCTCTCCAGCTGTGCTTCCTTGCTTGTTTTGTCAACCCCCAGCTTTATATCTTTCCTGCAGGGCTGGCTGACAGAGGAGTTCCTAGATTCCCTGAGAGCAGTGGTGGGGAGCGGCAATGTGTCCACAGCCACCCCAGTTTGTGAGCAACATGGCCATGACGAGTCCATGCACAGGTATGCAGTGGGACTTCCCAGAATTCCTCTTCTGCACATTGACTTTGATTGACTGATGCATGGCCTTGGACTTCTCAGGTATAAATGATGACTGCACATACAGTATTCTGTGATGGAGAATGGACCGTTTCTGGGGAAGGGCCGTAGAGCAGTCGCAAGCATCTCTAGGCTCGGTGAGCCTGTTAGTCAGTGCAGACAATACTGTGCTACATGGACCAATCTTCTGACTCAGCTTCCTGTGTTCCTACCAGCACAATATGCTTGCATGAGATGGCTGTCCTTGGCTCCTGGGTATTGACCAGAGAGCAGAAGAACAAGAGGAGGAAAGTCATCTGGTTGTGCTCAGGCAGAGGGAGAATGCAGGGCCTCCTAGACAGGTTGGTGCTGTGCTCACAAAAGCAGCTGCACCCCCAAGAGGTGCACATCCTCTGAGAGTTTGCAAAAGAGATTCCTGAGCAGGGTGTCTCCTCTTGCACTTCCGCCACCTGAGGTGGGCACTTCACTCTCTCTGCCTCATGGGCAGCTGTTTCAGGAGACAGCCAAAACCTTCATTTCTAATCAGGCCTTTGGCTTTTAATTATCTGTGGCCTTTTAGAGTGGGTGGGATGTTTCAATGTATCTTCTCTTCCTGGTTTTAATGCAGGTTTTTTTTTCTAGGTTGCTCTGAGTTGCCATGGCAAATAAAGCGACAAATAAATTTAATAAATCATCAACAACACCATCATAGTTCTGAGTAAATAAAGACGCATAACTGGAAGGAGGAAACAGTGACATTTCCTCACAAAACCAATGAGGAGAATAGTGCTTACACATTTTACCTCATTTCTCTCTACAAATACTAGAAATTGATTCTCATTTTTTTAAGGAGAACTTTTTATTGTTTTTAGGGTTTGTTGAAATGGCTTTAACTTTTCTTTCCCCCACATCTTATTGTACTATGCAGTGCACTCACAGCTTCGGCCAGTGAGGCGTTTATACATGTGCAAAATTGATGGATAAATTATGTTGTCCCACCGCTGTCTCTTTAGGTGCCGCCCGCCAGATGCGGTGGTCTGGCCCCAGAACGTGGAGCAGGTCAGCTTGCTGGCAAAGGCCTGTTACAGCCGTGGGGCTCCCATCATCCCTTTCGGGACAGGAACGGGCCTAGAAGGGGGTGTGAGTGCCGTGCAGGTAAGGAGGGGAATGGCAAGCGAAATGGGACCGGGGATTGGGGGCAGGGGAAAGGTAGGCTGGAGGAATGAATAGGGGTGCAGGGTATGGTTTTGGGGGAGGACGGAGTGCCAAGTGAGGCCACGCCTAGAACAGAGGCCACATCCACACTGTACATTTAAAGCACTCTTGTGCCACTTTAAAGTGTCATCGCTTCCCCAAAGGATCTTGGGAACTGTAGTTGGTTAAGGGTGCTGAGACCCCATTCCGCTCCCAGAACTACAATTCTCAGTGGTTTTACAATCAATCCTCTTCCCAGGAAACTCTGGGAACTGTGGCTCCAGGAGGGGAATAGGATTCTTTTGGGGGTGTCATGACTGTTTAAAGTAGTATGATACTGCTTTAAACAGATGGTGTGGATGGGGCCGTAGCTTTTGCGTGTGGCAATCGCTCCTTTTCTCCTGCCTGTTTTTGACTATTGTTCAATAAGCCATCACACCAGTAAATAAACAAATTGGCCGCTCTCCAGAGGCAAGGAGGTGGACTTTTAAGGCTGGGGAATATGTGGGACTCCTGCTCCTCCCTGCCCCCCATGCCAGACTCCTCCTTTTTGGGTTCCCCATCTTCTCCTTTTGGTAACCCTGTGCTTGTCCCTTTCCATGGGACAGGGTGGTGTGTGCTTCAACCTGACCCAAATGGACCAGATCTCTGAGCTGAACGCAGAGGACTTCACTGTGGCTGTAGAGCCAGGGGTGACCCGAAAGGCCCTGAACAGCTACCTACGGGGCAGTGGACTCTGGTTTCCTGTAGGTACGCCTGCCTTAAGTACAATTCTGGGAGGGGTGCAGTGGAGTTGCATTCTGGGAAATAAAGGAATGTGGTAGCGGACCAGCCTAGTGGCTGGCAAGCCATTGCTGCTTTGATCTTACCTGCATTAGGAGGGGGGTGGCCTGGTTTGCCATTACCTAATTGCTCCCCCGGCTGTGCCTTTTCCTTCTTCAGACCCTGGGGCTGATGCTTCTCTCTGCGGCATGGCGGCCACAAGTGCCTCAGGCACCAATGCTGTGCGCTATGGCACCATGCGCCAAAACGTGCTCAACCTGCAGGTGGTGCTGCCTGACGGGAGGGTCCTCCACACGGCCGGCCAGAGCCGGAGGCCCAGGTACCCAGCTAAGTCATTCTTGCTGTCCTGAAGCTCCTTCTGCGCCTTTCCTCAAATCTTGGCTTTGGCAACTTCCAGGCTGCTGCTCTTTTGGGATGGGGTTCAGTCATATGCTGGCAAATTCAGCTTGCTCAGTTAAAATGCATTTGGTTGCTTCTCTGAAAGATTAGATGTTTTGCAAGAAGGGAAGTGAGGGGGAACACACCAGTAAGTATGGGATAATGTTGGTTTGATGCAACGCCATCTAATTCCCGTAGGTCTAAGCTGTGCTTTAAAAGAGGATTAGACAAATCCATGGAGGAAATGGCAATTGATGGCTGTCAGCCATGATGGCTAATATCTGCCTCCACTGTTGCTTCTGAGTCTCATTTGCTGTGAACCACAAAAGCAGAGAGTGCTCTTGTGCCCGGATCCTGCTTGTGGGTTTCCCACAGGCATTTGGTTGGCCAATGTGAGAAGAGGATGCTGGCCATCGGCCTGATCCAGCAGACTCTCCCTATGTTCTTATATTCTTAAGCTGCTAGCCCAACAGAAAAGCAACCATCCTGATGGTTGTGTGACCTTATACAGCATCGAATACATTGCATGAGCTCATTGGGAGGAGGAAGCTGAGTGCTTACACCAGGGGAAGAGGCTGATCAGTACAGGGCCCAGCCTGGTCCCTTGAAACTCACGGACTGCTTTTTGCTTGCAGGAAAAGCGCTGCTGGCTACCACCTAACAGGACTCTTTGTCGGCTCCGAGGGGACGCTGGGCCTCATCACCCAGGCCACACTGCGCCTGCACGGCACCCCAGAGGCCACCGTGGCAGCCGTCTGTGCCTTTCCCAGCGTGCAAGCAGCTGTGGACAGCACTGTGCAGGTTCTTCAAAGTGGGATCCCCATCGCCCGTATTGGTAAGCAGGACTACAGGGCACCCCAGGCGGTGGCGGACAAGGGAGAAGAACAGGGTGGGCCAAAAGGCTTCCTTCCGGAGCCTGCAAGATCAGGCCTCGTAATGGTCTCGTCAGCCTGAATCTTCTCTGTGCAGTACATATAGGACTCCTCTCTGCCACTGGCTGAGTTGGGATGGCATGGAATGTTCACAAATGGTCTAACTGCTGGGGTGGGTGGGAAGGGGTTAGACATGGAATGCAAAGGTCAGTGCAGGTGCTGTGTAAGGGAAGGAATGGGACAGCTGGGTGGAAGAACCAGGACATAAGAGCAGGAAGAACGGGGAGTAAGGGCAGTTAGAGGGGAATTGGGAAGTAGAGGGGCTAATGGCTGGCATATGTGTGTGTTTGTGTGGTGGGGTGGATGGGAGGAAGTGAGATAGAGATTAAAGGAGCCTCATGCCATCTAAGAGCAAAAAGGTCTGAAGGCCAGAAGTAAAAGATTTGATGTCCATTTAATTGATTGATTGCATTTATACCCCACTCTTTTCTCCAAGCATCTCAAGGTGGCCTACATGGTTCTCCCCCTCCTCATTTAACCCCCACAAGAGGCCTGTGAGTTAGGTTAGGCTGAGAGGAAGTGACCTCATGGCTGAGCAGGGATTTGAACTGTGGTCTCTCTCAGGTCCTAGTCTGACAGTCTAACCATTACACCACCACTGGCTATCAAAATAAACAGTCAAGTCTGTGACCACAAGTGTTACCTTAAAAATTGGATCTCTTGTCGTGTTTTCTCCCACAAGGTGAGCCTTGCTTTTGAAACAAATAAATACATTCCATAGACAAATTTATTCAAGTAAGTTTGTGTTCACCTCCTTACATTGTCCAATACGCACGCACACTTTTTCCTTCCTTTGCCTCAAAACTGCTCTGGCGTGGAGGCGGTTTTGTGATGCTGCAGGAAGGCTGCTCCCATTGATTCATACACTAACGATCTCACATGAGTCTACTCTGAAGTAAGCTCCATGGCGTTCCAAAAGGCTTGTTCCCAGATGTGTGTTGCATTGCCCTCTAACTGTGCAGTCCTAACCATATCAGCTCAGAAGTAAATCCTATTGGTTTCAATGGGGTGTAAGCTGGATGAGGATTGCAGCTGAAGTGGCTTTGCTTGCTCTGGGTTTTCCCTTCTGCTCCTGCGATGTCCCCTGTGGCGAGTGCCCCTCTTCTCTTTGCCACCAGAGTTCCTGGATGATGTCATGATGGCCGCCTGCAACCGCCACAGTGGCCTGAGCTACGCAGAGCTGCCCACCCTCTTCCTGGAGTTCCACGGCACTGAAAACAGCGTGGAGGAGCAGGTCCAAGCAACAGGTAGGTTCTGCAGAAGCCGGGCCAAGCCTGGCAGCCAGACAAGCCTGGGAATAAGGCTGAGTCGGGATATGTTTGGCACAGCAGCCTGGCACCATGCTTTGGTGGTGGTAGTGCATAGTTAAACTATGGAGCTCTCTCCCACTGAAGGTAGAGATGGCCACCAACTTGGATGGCTTTAAAAAAGGATGGACTCATGGAGGAGAAGGCGATCAACAGCTACTAGCTTTGATGGCTATGCTCTGCCTCCACCGTTGGAGGCAGCAATGCTTCTGAGCACCAGTTGCTGGAAACCACAGGAGGCGAGAGGGCTCTTGGCCTCTGCTCCTGCTCATGGGATTCCCCACAGGCATCTGGTTGGCCGCTGTGAGAACAGGATGCTGGACTAGATAGGCTATTGGCCTGATGCAGAAGGCTCTTCTTATGGTTGGCAGCAGAGAAGAAGAGGAGTTTGGATTTGATATCCCGCTTTATCACTACCCTAAGGAGTCTCAAAGCGGCTAACATTTTCCTTTCCCTCCCTCCCCCACAACAAACACTCTGTGAGGTGAGTGGGGCTGAGAGACTTCAAAGAAGTGTGACTGGCCCAAGGTCACCCAGCAGCTGTATGTGGAGGAGCGGAGACGCGAACCCGGTTCCCCAGATTACGAGTCTACCGCTCTTAACCACTGCACCACGCTGGCTCACCAGAGGTGGTAGTGGTGGGGCTCTGACACAAGGCTATCTTCGCAGGGGAGATTGTGCAGTCGAATGGGGGCTCGGACTTTGTGTGGGCACGGGAGCAGGAGGCTCGCAGTCAGCTGTGGGCTGCACGCCACAATGCCTGGTATGCTGCGCTGGCCCTTCGCCCAGGCCGGAAGGTGAGTCAAGAGGGGAGAGGAGCAGGCTCTGGTGGGTGGCTTAGCACTTTAAAAAGAAAGAAAGAAATCTGATCTGCCCTGCAATTTGGCTCCTTTGCTTGAGTTACGAAGAACACTCTCCATTATGCTTCATTTCACCTCTCGCTTACCCTGTTCCGAACGCCACCTCCGTTCACGAGGATTGCAAGGTTGAGTTACAAGCAGGTTCCTGAGTTTGGCTGACTGGCTACCTTCTTTTCAAGGTTGCTTCTGAGAATGAGTTGTTGATGAAAGAACTCTGCTGCATGTGTAGTGAAACTAGGGTTTGGTGCAACGTGACTAGGCTGCTGTGGAGCCACACAAGGGTAGTAGCCTGGAGGGTTGCAGAGACTGATTAATGTGGGGTGGTATTGATGGGCTGAAGGCTAGGCAAGGGCATTTTGAGGCCTGGTGGTTCTCAAAAAGATGTCAAAAGGCTAGGAAGGGGAGAAAGTTAAGCCTCCTCAAAAGCATTGCCCCACCCTTTCCCTCCTCCCATCTGCATCATATGCAGGGATACTCGACTGACGTCTGTGTTCCAATCTCCCGCCTCCCTGCAATCCTGATGGAAACAAAGAAAGATCTACTGGAGTCCAAGCTCACAGGTGGGCAGAATATTGTTCGAGGAGCATTCCAGAAATGGGGGGCCACCACTGAAAAGGCCTGATTTTGTACTGCCACTTCTGAACCTCTAGTGGAAGGGAGCTCACAAAGGAAGCCTTGGATGACGATGAGGGTGTGGGGAGAGGTGGTCCTTGAGCTACTGGGGTCCTGAGCTGTTTTCGTCCAGTTGAAGGGCACCAGATTGAGGGAGGCTGGCCTCATCTTCATCTTGCATCATGGCAAACAATAATCTCTTTACCGCTGCTGGTTTTTCAGGCCCTATTGTCGGCCATGTTGGTGATGGGAATTTCCACTGCCTCTTGATTTTTGATCCGGAAGACGCCGAAGAAAGCAGGAGGGTGGCAGAGTTTTCCAAACGGCTGGTCAGGTAAGGATCTGACTGGAGATCAAGGGTCTGGAAACCAAGCCTTATGAGGAATGGTTGAGGGTTGTTCCAGAGAGAGGGGATATGAGAGGCATCTTCAAACATCTAAAAGGCTATCACATGGAAGATGGAGCAAACTTGTTTGCTACTACTTCAGAGGGGAGGGCCTGAACCAGTGGATTCTAATGACAAGAAAGGAGATTCCGACGAAACATTTGATAAAAGCTTTCTGGCGGTAAGAGCTGTTTGACAGGGTAGTGGACTACCTTGGAAGGTAGTCCACCACTCTCCTTCACTGGAGGTTTTTAAGCAGAGGTTTCTGGAGCAGAGATTCTGGAGCAGTCATTCCTTTAAACTAATGACGCTTGGGGTCCCTTCCAACTCGTACCCTGTGATTCTATATTTTGTGGTATGCTGCTTAAGAGCCTCCAATGAATGAGATGATGGTGATAATAGAAGAGTCTTTCCGCTTCGTAAGTTAACCTTTCAATATGTGGGGGGCTGTCTAAGCCAAGGGGTGAGGCAAAACTCACAGCCCCTTTGTATCCTTGCTGCCCCTTGTTTTAACAAGAGGACCAGAGGCAAATGCTGGCTGGCAAACGCTGGGAACTACGTACCAGCACAGATGTTCTTACGTTTTGATCCAATGTTTGTGCTTTTATTATTTTCCTCCAGGCGTGCATTGGCGATGGACGGCACCTGCACAGGGGAACATGGCATAGGCCTGGGCAAACGCCAGTTTTTGCGTGAGGAAGTAGACGAGGTGGCGCTGTCCACCATGCAGCAGATCAAGGTGGCGCTGGACCCTAAAAACCTCATGAACCCTGGAAAGGTGCTGTGAAAGCCTGAGATTGTCTGCGCAGATGTAATAACAGTGCTTTGTAGTGGATTTGCATGGAACCGTCCACACACATCAGCCCACTTTATGAATTGTTCTGTGATGGTTCCCCAGTGTTAATTGCATCACTGCCATCTGGAGGGGCACAGTATTGAAAGTGGGATTGTGTATATACTTTCCGCTACCATCATGAGCGCAAACCGTTATGGACACATGATAAGGATGCTTGGAGTGTCCTCCCATGAGGCCCAGCATTTTTCCCCATACAGGGCGAAAGCTCCATCTTTGACTGAAAGCATCTGTTGCGGAGGCTGCACCACATACGCCCTTCCAAAAAGGGCTTGCCTACCATCTCTGGCTCATTTGCACTGCAATCTTAAAAATTAAACAGGTTCAGTTCAACCAGAGCTTTCCATTCTCTCAAGGGATGCAGAGTACTGTCCTTACCCAAAGGGGAATCGGTATAGCGGAGAACTCCTGCGTTCACCCAGTGTGCCACTGCTAAGGTTCCTTGATGGAAGCTTTGATTTTGAAGATGCTTTAAATGTGGCAACCTTTTGTTAGGCAGGCATGACCTTGGCTGGAGAGGCAAGCTCAGGTGACTCCACAGCCACCTGTGTTTTAATATGTATTACATACCTGTTTTGCCAAGCGGAGCTGAAATGAGCCACAAATGCGCATTTGTGGAGCAGATGGAGCTGCAGGTGTTACAAAAGCACATGGGTAGAAGCTGGGATGGGATGTGGGCTCTGAAGAAACGCTTTTCCAGTGGAGAAAATCCTAAAGTTTTGTCCTTTGCCAAAGACCAGGCTTGATGAACCTGCTTTGGGTTTTTTTTACTAGAGCCCCAAGATCTACCAACCAGAGCCAGCTGCAAAGGCACCCAGTTAAAATGAAAGAACAGGGTGGCTTCTAATCACATAAAATCATTTTCAGTACCTGTACTTGTTCTGTCTTTTCCCCACCAAGGCCCACTGCTGATCAGCTTTCTTCGTTTCAGCAGCCTAATCTAGATGGGGGGAAAGTCATTTTGTTATGACATTTCTGAGAGTCAGAAACCCTTGCTGATGTACTTCAAATCAAAGAGGTATCTACCTCTTACTCATCCTTCACTCTATAGTTCCAGGAAGCAAAGTTGCAGTTGCATGCTGCCTTCTCAATCCATTTTCCTACCTACACAGGTTGACAGCTGTATGCGTCTCTTTTGACTCCTCTCCTCTGCAAATCCTCTGGCATCTGCTTTTTCATTTCTTACTTTCCAATTCACTGGCAGAGCTCATGATCAAGGACATGGGTCGGCAAACTAAGGCCCGGGGGCTGGATCTGGCCCAACTGCCTTCTAGATCCGGCCCGCAGACGGTCTAGGAATCACCGTGTCGATCAGTGTGGATCTGATCCTGATCGTTTGGGCTGTGCCATTCCCCCCCACACACACACCATGGCGGCGCCTCCTCCCTCCCTTCTCCTGGCTTCTCCCCGCCTTGCGGAAGAAGGGGGCTGGGCTTTGATTGATGCCAGCAGCAGCAGCGTGATCACTTGAGCAGCCGCCATTTAAAGCAGCCCCTCTCTGGAGCCCTTTTGCGCGCTGCTCATCGTCCCACCACTGCCACCGTCTGCCCCCCCCAAGGCCTGAGGGACAGTGGTCCGGCCCCCTGCTGAAAAATTTTGCTGACCCTTGATCAAGGACTTCAAGCTGCCCCCATTACCACCACTATTTAACCAAGATGAAGCAATAGTAAATTGCCTTCACAACAGGTCAGGAAAGTGTGTGTAGGCTTGCCAGTTGCATTAAACAGCTTTTTCCAGCCCATGGACCACCAGCTGTTGGGACTCAAAAAGAAGACAAAAAGAGAAGACAAAAGCCATTAGAGAAGAGCTTGTACCATCGCTTGGCCTAATAGAACTCTTGTCACTGAATTTTAAACCATTTGTTTCAGGGTTTCAAAACTGTAATACAAATACAGATGCCTTGGTAGGAAGGTGGCATACAAAGGCAGTCAAATTAATGGCGGTGATTCATCAGTACCGGGGAAAGTGGAGGGGCGCGTCCAACACATCACTTTTGAAATTGAGGCTAGTGCTGTCGTCTTTCTGGTCCGCCACTGTTTTATAGAAGGCGGGCGGGGGGGGTATTGTTCCTGCTCTCAACCATGTCACAAGATGTCACAGCTCTTTTCTTTAATTCCATGGACCAAGAATGGGTGAACCTGCGGCTCTACCTGTGCTGTGTTGCTGGACTGCAGTTCCCATCATCCCTGACCACTGGTCAGGCAAGCTAGGGCTGCTGGGAGCTGGAGTCCAACAACTGCTAAAGGGCCACAGGTTCCCCATTCCTGCTATCCAGAGAACCCAGCAGTAGATGGCACCAGAGCCAACGAGTTCTGGTTTTACCCCCATCCTCCTACCTGTTGAGCTCTACAAGGGACAACACTGAGACAAGCAAGAGGGAGGCTTGGACTGCCTGTTACCTGCAATTCATTTTTACCTGAAGATGCAGCCATTCCTAAAAAAAAAGGACCTTAACATTCAGCCTTTTTACTTGATACGTGATACCACAGCCCCAAGCAAAGATGTGCGTCAGTTGCAATTCTGTGCAGAAAACCTCAAGATTGTGGTTGCAGCTGCACAGCTCAGCTTCCTGAGATCCTCAGCTGTAGCTTAAAAGGAAACGCAACGTGGGTGCAAATGCCAGCGTGGAGATCTGCAGGTAACACCTAGTGAGTCGTCAAAAGCCAGAGGGACGGGGATTCATTGCCCCACATGCCCTTTTACCACCCCCAGCAGTATATACATCACGTGGGAGAATTCTTAACCAGTGTAAATATATGCAGGCTGTGGCAGCCAGGCTTTCCTAAAATTGAGAGAGGAGTCCCAGTTAGGGGAATTGCAGGCCTGAGGCATTCAGCCACCCCAGCAGCTCCACCAATTGGCTACTGAAGCAGCACCAGTGGACATTACAAGACTGCAACCAAAGAACTGGCTTAAAAAAAACCCCTAGCCCTTCCTGCACAGCTTCTTGGCCCTTGTTGCCTTCTCCAGCTTGCCAGCCCACTATGCGGCAGCGACAGGTTTCTTATGCCTTTGGGCTCTTTTCCACCAACAATGAACAGCTCCTCCTGTTCCCGGGCCCTCAGCACAATCTCTGATTTGCAGGTAATGGTCAAAGATCTTTGCTCTGATTCTTCTAGTAGCCTTGCCCCTTGACAGGCTCCCTTGGCACTTTCTACCACTTCCATTCCCTGGCCTGCTGCTCCTCCAGCTCCTAAGCATTCTGGCATGTTTTTTCAGAGCCTTCTCTGTACGTATTCCCAGTTTCCTTCTATTCTGTCTCCTCTTCCTTCATCCACAAATTTCTTCTGTGCCTCGTTTACCCGTGCCCTTCTTTTGGTTTTCTTGATCCGAGCATCTTTTTTTTAGTTTCTCTTAAATCCCTCAGCCTGGGTGAAGTTTTAATCCCAGCCAAACTTTACAACTTTTTCATCCCTCATGGAACTTGGACAGCAAGCTGCCTTGCTCTCTGGACTTCATAGTCCATACTATCAGAGCAATTTAGCCAATCAGTGACAGAAGCTTCCATGTCACACATTTACATACTGCAGTACAACTCACACTGACCCCATTTTACAGGTAATGCTAGGCCAACCAATAGTTTAGCAGCAACAAGCAATGAAACAATGGCTTAGCCCCACGTCACACAGCAGCAATGGCAGAAGAATACAGCAGCCACAATCTTTGTTCCGGGATCCCACATGTTGGCTTGTTCACACTATGCCATGGTTTGGACCACTCGTTTCCATGAAGCCCCTTCCGATATTCTCACTCCAAGCGATCACTTTGCCATTTGGGGATTTCTTACCTTGTAGCAACATTTCTAGCTGAAACAAATGACCAAAAAGAGCTGCGGACTCAAAAGAATTGATAAAGGTGCACACCTACCATATCCCAAGCCCTTACACAACTAAGAATACAACTGAAATAAAATAACAGTGACTATTTTATTGAACATTATTTAATACCATATCAAAACACCTTGACTAATAGGGGAAGCTTCCCTTCCCAAGCTTTGAATATTTTTTTTATTTTTTTATTTTTTTTATTTTTTACTATATAAATACAGATACCTTTTCCTGCTTGGATGGAGGTCACCGGGGCAGGGGCTTTTTTCCCATGGCTGAGGCGGTCTCCGCTTCGTGCTCAAATGTGGATCAGGGAGGAGTGTGTGTGTGTGTCTGTGTGCGCGCATTTGTGTGTGTGTGTGTTTTAATAAAAATCGGTTGGTTTTGTTTTCCACACAGGGCTGAGAAAGGTTCAGGCATCTTAGCAGGACACTTGTGAGTGGCAAACAGCCCTTCAGAATATGCCCCTGAAGGTGCCCCAGAGTCAGGAGTTCAAACCAAGACTTACTGAGAGGAGGGAGGGGAGGGAGGAAGGGGAAACCAGGGGACTTTTGGCAATGAAGGTGGGGGGTGTCCCTAGGTGAGGCAGGAGGGAGAAGAGAAGGGTCTCGGGAAATTTGGCTCCTCAACTGCCGGAGCGGCTCGAGCCAGGAGGCCAAGAGGACGCAGTCTTGTAAACATCACCAGGAACACACATCAGTTGACACGAAATGGCTGTTTTGTAAACACTTGAAAGACAAACCTACGACGCCTTCAAAAACGTGACAGAAAATGCCCTTTCCTCCGCAGGATGAGGGTAGGGGGCAGGCGTGGTGGGAGGGAGGGGGTCTGTTGTTTCCTCTTCCTTTTCCAAGGGGTGGAGGTGAAAAGGAGAAGGGGAGTGGGGCTGGGAAATCACCTTTTCAGTGCAAAAGTGTGACCCGCTTATGGCAGGAAGGGCCGAGTCCTTGTCAAATGGTGGGTGACTCTCTCATGCTCCGTTTGGCTAGCAACCAGGTCTGGCCCAAACATCATGGCGCCGCTGGGCGACGGCCGCCGGCTCTGGCACCGGGCACTCCTCTCGACCCAGGCTGGCGGCTGCCAAGGTGTAGCCCTGCAAGGGCAGCAGCTTCTCTTGGGGTGGGTTCTTGTCTGCCCTTTTAAGTTGAGAAGTTAACACAAGCCCCTCGTCCCCACTGTCGTCCCAGTGGGGTCCAGAGCCTGCTCAGAGGAGGTTGGGTGGGGGAGGGGAGATGGATGGCAGGACGACCTGTTGAGAGAAATGACAGGATCAATGATTGCCATGTGCACAGAGAAGTGAGCCCAAGTCGAGGAAAGCAAGTTCTTGACAACACCAACCCAGAGGAAAAACACATTTAACCCCCACAAAATAAGGGAAGTTTAAACTTAACACAAAACCAGAGTATTCTTCCATGTGAGATAAGAAATCCATTATGGGTATTCTTACAAATGTACCCCATGTTCTGAAATGGGTAAAATACCCTTTCAGTGAAAGAAAGAAAAAAAGGAAACTTCCATACAGGAGCTTAATATCACAAATAGGTTGTTAGTCAAAAATTATTATTTTTTTGCTTTATGGGATTTTTCCTGGAAATGGAAAATCTGGATTGAATTGAGGTTGCGGGGGATATAGGAGAAGCATCATGTAGATGCTATAAAAATATGCATGCAGAAGATGTGTTTTTAAACACAAAAGTAGTCTAGGAAAATTTGAGGGAACTGTTTCTGTGTGGCAAGGCTTTTTTTAAAATGTGGTTTGTCAACCCACCAAAGAGTGTCACCTTAACTGGTAGACAGTACATCAACATGATACCCTGAGAACATCAAAGGCCCCTCCTCATTGCAAAGAAACACAACACATACTTGCTTGGGCTTTTTTTCCACATTAATGAAACTCTGGCTTATTGCAGAAGACCCAATGCTACTTTTAGAAATAATTCTGAAAAGTATACAGTCGACTACAGGTGTCTTGCTTTTTGTTAACAGCACCATAGGCTGACTTAACTAGTAAACAGCTTGCTGATGACATCCCTGAAAGGCTCAGTAGTTTGTAGAAATGTGTTCCATGTTTAAGTAGAGAAATTGACAGAGATTAACACATACAAGCAAATAAAAATCAGGGCATTTATGAGGGCTTGCAGCTTGTGCAGACAAGTCATATTCATCCACTGCAAAACTATTTCTGAATATCCTGGTTTTTACTCATCAATCAGATTTATCTTCTTGTTGGGCTGACACCTCTTTTAAGTTCTGTCAGCTTAATATGTTTTGGTTGTTTTAAAATTTCATCTATTGGGTAAAGAATGACTCAGGGGTTAGTTCTTATCTTTAAAATATAGTGTTGGATAAACTGATAGCGTTTGTTGATTGGTTGCACTCTGCTTGTTTTTTTGTAAACACTGCATGCTAAAACTTGGTAATAAATAGAAGTGTGGGTGGTGGTTTAAGGCCTCCAGATGTTTCAAGAGAAGCTTTCTAAGCAAAGCCTCACCTTGGGAGAGGTCAGCAAGGGTTGCCAGGGTCAATCCGAAGGGTGTTCTGGGCAGGATCTGTTCACTTCAAACCAGGAATCTATACAACTGAAGAAGAAAAGGTGGTTATTAGACTCCACAACAGGGGAATCCTTGAGGCCAAGTACCTGCCCTAACTCCACAAAGGGGGGGGGGGCGTGGATGAGGAGCAGCATGGCCACATGGGCCCAGCAGAAGGGGCTTGAGGAGGAAGAAGCATCCAAGGAATTCTGCGGCCCATATGAAGGTGCCATGGGGCAGGTTTGGCCATTTGTGGGAGCCCTGCTGTCCCACAATCGAACTGTATGGGGAGAGATTGCTGAACCCAGGTCTTCTTCATACTCTACCTCTTATGGTAAATGCACAGGCAGGGCAGCCGGGCTATCGTGTCCCCCTGCAGGAGTTCCTCCAGGCAGATGACACACTCGCCTGCATCCTTTGTTAGGACATCATCTGCAGGGGGGAATGAAGGTCAGAGAAGGCGGATAAGCAATGAGGACCAGGCAGAAATGGGTTTCTATCCTCCTGTGCCACCTTGACAACCAGCCTCAAGAAGGAGATTGTAAGGGCTCATAACAGAGACAGAATTTCTCACTCCTGGATTTGTCCATGGGCTAATGCTACAAAGTCCCTCTTCTCATGCAACCTTGGTCTTGCAGAGAGCCAGCCTTCCCCTACACTGCAGTTCCACAGGTAGTCATCTTGAGCCCAACAGTGGCCATATTGTAAACAGTCACTTATTCATTTGTGCAGATAAGAATCGTCTCCAAGCCACGAAGCAGGAGAGATCCCCTCTCTCTTTTAGGGCACCAAATGATTACCACCAGCACATCTAGATAGGTGAGCTGGGGACACGGGCTGGCTTCTTTGTACAGATCTTGAATGTGAGAGCCAACTAATTTGTTCCTGACCGCTCTCGGGGGGAGGACCTTACGAAAAGGCAATGGGATATTGGGATCTAGTCCTCATAGAGATGGTAAGCCTGTGTCTAGGTTCAGACTACAGGTAGAGCTCCTGTGGTGGACCATAAACACTTCCTTGAGAAAAGGCATTCCTACCCACAGAGAGTTAGCATGGCAGGGTGGCTTGCTTCTATTCTAGTTTTTATTACTACGTTGCTAGTCTCACAGACCAATCTTGCTCACACTACAAGAAGCATCCTGCTGAAAGGGAAAGGAAAGCAAAACAGAACTCAGAGGGACCAAAGACCGTGGTGTGTCTCTCCAGACACATCTCTGGAAACTGCTGAGGTTAACAGAAGGTTTGTTTATGATCATGAAATGAGAAAAGGGAATAACCCAACTGCTACCTACAAAACAATGATTGTGCTGTATGCTTTAGGAATGAGACACTCAAGCCAAAGGAAGTCACAGGCAAGTGCTAAGAGAAAAGCCCAAGCAATATTTTCACACTGATTATCATTTCAGCTTATTAGTCACTTTACCCATGTCTTAAAACATCTTGGAAATACTAGTAAACAAAATAATTAAAAGCAAAACAAGATTATTGTACTATGAAAAACAACCCCTCTGTCCAACCAACCACACAGAGCACCCCCAAGGGGAGGAGACACCCATCAACTGCTGTCAAATGAAAAAAAAATAGCACTCAAATGCCTGGGAAATGTCTTTGCCTAGTGCTAAAAAGATACCAGTGTTGATGGCAGGAAAGTTTTCCAGGGAGAACATTCCATATACCCTGGTGGTGGGCGCTACTAAAAAGGCCCATTCCCTCCTCATCACACTCTGGACAGCTTATTATATAGAGAAGTTGCACTGTCTTGAAAATCTGATTAAATGCAATTCAGATATCATGACAAACCATTGTTATGGAAGACTAAGCACGGTTTAGTGTAATGTCTGAATTGGATATCACACTCCTACTGCAATCAGAACATAACAATACAAAGGAGTGTTTATTTTGCAGAACTCATTTTGATTATTCACTCCTCTTTTCAGGAACACTCACTCTGGGAGGCTGCTGCTATTGTGCTCTCCAACCAGATAAGCTGACAAAAACTAAGAGGATCCAGAGCAAAAGCGGTAAAAATCACTGTCTGAAACATTAAGGGTAACATTTCTGTCTCTTCTTATATGCAGAGTCTGCATGCTAAAATAGAAATTGCCACCTGCGCTTGCCATGCTAAAAGCACCTTTTGTGCCACTGCACTAGTTAAGTGTGCATAAATCTAATCATGTAATTCTTTAGCTCCTTGGAAGCCGGTGAAGATCATTACTCGGTTGACAGCCCTAACAAATAGTGCAATATTCTTCTCCTCTGGAAGCCTCTGAACTAAAGCAGGCCAAAGAGGCTGCAAGGTTGACACTGAGAGGCATCAAAGGAAACCAGCATCCCACTGTCTGATGCCTGGAGGCAGTTCTGTGAAAGCCCTCCTTTGCTTCACAGCTCCAAAAATAGGCAACAAAGGTGAGGACAAGGGGGGGGGGGCACTGGATGAGTTGCTAAGCACTGCAGTTCTGCTGTTTCCACAAATCCCCTGCCACTTTTCCCAACCCCACCCCGCTGCCTGACCTGACACAACCCTGCGTAAGAGCAGTCTGAATGCATGGTAAGGGCTTATTGGGGTAGTGGGGTGGGGTGCTGAAGAACAGGGATCCTCATGGTGGGGAGGGCAGCAGAGAAGGCAGCTCGGATTTAATCTTCCAGCACCACTGCGTAAGGTGCACCATCTCTGGCTATGCTCAATTTGGCAGGCTGAGAAATTTCTGCGTGGGGAGGGAGTGATGGAGCTGCCTTCCCTATCGCAGGCTGCTGTCAGGCAGGCTGGGGAAGGCCCAGCTGTGATGCAGAGCGACCAGCTCCTCCTCCTGACCTGATTTCTAGCTTGCAGCCTCAGGAGCTGCCTGGCGCCGTCTCTGCCAGCACAGCCTGGGCGGATCCTGTGTAGCGTCAGGGACACTGGGGGACTAATGCAGCCTGGCACCGACAGCTTGGAGCAGGTGCCGGTCAAGCCATTGCCCCCCCCTCACACCCCGGTTGCTGGGCAGGCCGGCTCATCACTCCTGGGGGGCGGGAGAGAGCAGCCAGCCCCCTTGCCATGCTGAGAGCCAGCTGAGCTGCAAAGCAGTGACTGCAGCAGCCCTGAGCAAAGCCTGCACTGCTCTCTGTGTGAGAAGCAGAAAGCAAGCGAGTGCCCTGAGCGAGGGAAACGGGTCACTGGCTCTGCAAAGGAGGCTGAAGAAATCACCTGGGGTTCTTGGTCTATACCAACCATGCATGCATGCACACTCACCCACCCAAGTGCTAGACTACTGCCTTTGCTCCAGCGGCAAAAGGAGGGCAGTGCATGCCCACCCCCCACAATGAGCTCACAATCAACACTATCTAAGAACAGGATTTGATACCCAGTACATAAAGGCCTTCTATTGTAGAGTTTCTAGTCCTTATGGCTGCAGAGTTAATTCAGAAGAATTTAAGCAGGTGTGGGGGAAATCCCAGAAACTCAGTTTGCATCTTTTGAGAGTGCATTGCATAAAAAATGGCTTAGTACTTATTTTTCCAGGCAGCAGTTTTTAATACTTCTCTCTGCATTTTTTAGCACATAAGCCGACACAGTTCTGAGGAGCACAGGTGACGTCACCAAAAGCCCAGGCTGGAAGAACGCGACATGGTGCATCAACGCTCGCTGCTGGACAGCTGACCTCAGGTCTGGGGAATCTGGTGCCTCCAGCTGCTGCTTGCCTACAACTCTGACCTTGCCTGACCATTGGACTATGCTGGCTCGGGTTGGTGGGAGCTGGAGTCCCAACCAAGTCTGGTTGTTGACCCTTGGGCTTGCATGAAAGATGCTGAGAAAGGTGAGCTGGTTAAGAACACAAGGTGGCAACAGGCAAGTCGGATGGGGCTCAAAAGCCCCCACTTACCATTGTAGGAGAGGCGGGGCTTGCTCAGACACATGATAAAGTGCATTTCCATTTCGTCGGAAGCCACGGATTTGGAACAAATGGGGCACTTGAAACCTACAAAGGAGCAAAAGAGAAGGACATGTGGATTAGAGAGGGATGCTGATTCTGACACCATCTTAGGAACACAGGAAGCCGCCTCCTGCCAAGTCAGACCTGACATGAAGTTAAAATCTCACTGAGGTCACATGTACTAAATGTCAGGCAACCCTGTAAGGGAGGGTGCAGCTGAAAGAGTGCCAGATTTGATTTCCATAACCAAACCAAACCCTTTCTCAGCCCTATCTGGACACGTCAAGAGTGACCCTGGGACCTTCTGCATACGAGCAACTGCTCTGTAATCATTTTCTTTGTGGATGACTTTGTAACTGTATTCCTAACATGCTCAAAAACGTCTCATGGGCCAGGCCCTCTCCAGCCTGGCATCTTTCTACCACAGAGGGAAAGAACGTGCGCCTCCCAAGAAATGCCTCTGCGCTGCCCTTCGGCCGTGTGAGACAGACAGCTGCAGTCAGAGAGGGCACAGGAAGGAAGGACAGGACACGGAAGGAGAGAACTCTGGAATGTGCCACAAGGCTTTCCTGAAAAACAAGAAGCAAGCAAGCGCAATCTTTTCATGCTCACGTATGAGCAAAGGCAGCACCTGATCCTGGATGCCCCCTATGAATGTCTCCAGAGAATTAGCCTAAGCTAAGGGGTTGCAGCAAAACTTTTAAAGACAAACAAGTTTATTGCAGCATTGTATTTAATGGGTGACAAGATGCTCTGTTGTTTTCTCCCTGAAGAACCAGGACATATGGCTGGCCTTTGCCCATGAAAGACGTTTAGTGCTCTTAGGAGGAATATTAGCAAGACAGGTAGAAAATAAAGTCACATTACGAGTCTTACAAATATCTCTATTTCTTACCATGAACATATATACCATAAATCTATATCAGGCCTACACAATTGGTGACGCACCAAGCAATTCCCAGCTTATCAGGGGACCTACAAATCTCCAGTGTTTGCTGTTTTCCTGGACTAGGATCACAGGATAGTTGCCAAATACCTGGTGGGCCACAATACATGACTGATAGGTTGTGTCTGTCTTTATGGGTCGTGCAAACTGTGGAGGCGTATTTTTCCCTTTAAGTTTCCCTTAATAAAAATATTTTTAAAAACTCAAATTCATTTCACATAAACCTACAAAAGAGACATGAACTAGAAACACACAAAATAAAACAAAAAGTAAACCTGTAGTGCAGTACTCATTTTTATTGTGAATGCCTCACTTGAGCTGGGTCTAGAGATGAACATTCTTACTCCAGTCAGAAGCAAAATTAAATGTGCGCTTCCAAGAAAACAACAGCAACCCCCCGCATTCAGTTGGCTCCAGAAATTTTATGCTTTTCTATCAAACATGGAACATAGTAGTGCAATGGGTCCAAAAGTTTGCCTCTTGGACACACATCTCTCTCCAAGTGAAAAAAAAAAGCTTCAGCCTGTCAAGTCCCCAGGCTAAGAAAGAAATTGCTGGACAGGCTCCCAAATGGGAACTTACTCCTAGTACGGGACCAGAGGAACAAGAGTAGAAAGAGCCAGGGCAGGTTAAGGTTAACACCAAGGACTGTCAATCAACGCAGTACAGCGGTACCTTGGGTTACATACACTTCAGGTTACATACGCTTCAGGTTACAGACTCCGCTAACCCAGAAATAGTACCTCAGGTTAAGAACTTTGCTTCAGGATGAGAACAGAAATTGTGCTCTGGCGGCGCAGCAGCAGCAGGAGGCCCCATTAGCTAAAGTGGTGCAGGTTAAGAACAGTTTCAGGTTAAGAACGGACCTCCGGAGTGAATTAAGTACTTAACCCGAGGTACCACTGTACGAATAATGGTTTCTGATGCCAGGTGCCCTGAGTGAGCACAGCAGGAACTGCTCACCTTTATGGCATCTTATGCCTGTCACAAACTGCCAAGGAAACAACTCCCTGCTTCCTTCACCCATGCCCCCCAAGGAAGTGTTCTGCATGGCATAAGCCTTTGGAGGCAATGGCTAATGTCACCTGGGAACCTTCAGAGATAACACCCAGCCTCAGCCTCAGCTGGATACCCTCAAGAGCCTTAGAGCTGCAACTCCCACCATGGCCTCAACTGGAGGGCACCAGGTTGGGGAAGGCCACTCTAAAGAATGCTAATCCATAAAGCTACCCCTTTCTGCAGCTATGTAGCAAACATGGACCCTCCCCATCAGGAACTTCAGTTTTCAGGAACTCAGAGATGTGGGGCAAGAAAGTGGGGATTTCTACAAACTGAGCCATGGGAGGCTGTTTAAATATATTTGTTACAATTTTGCAAGATCAATAGTTCCTCTAGCTGTGGGATAATGAGGAAGGTCTGCTCCCGTTTTAAAAGCCCTCATTAGGATGTGTGGAAATAAGGGCTGCTAGCCAATTAAAGACTTTTCAGAAGATTAAATGCTCTGTTAAAAAGCAGACAATAACTTTGATTAGAATAATTCTGCATATCATAAAAGCTTTTGCATATTACAAAAGACTATGTTTATAACAGTTGAAAGTGTTTTAAGCTGTAAAAAAACCTTTTAAAGCTTTTCGTTTCTGTACACTTCTCGCAATATCTTTCCCTCTCTTTTTCATTTCACTAATACAGCAAGTTTAAAGTGGTTCCAACAAATAAGCAAACTAGTTGCTTGCAGCTCTATTTATTACAATCTGCACTCCCCAATCAATTAAATCTCTAGCAACTTATCAATTAAAGGGATATGAAAATGAGCCTGATCTAGAATTTTCCATACGATAGTCCCAAACCCGGGTTGTGTGTGTGTGTGTGTGTGTGTGTGTGTGTGTGTGTGTGTAAATGCAGTGTTCCCTGCACCCCTTAAAATCCACATTTCAGGATATGAATCTTGCAACAACTGTATGGTATACAGCTGTGGTTGGCAGACCTGCAGCATCAACTGTACTGCACTGTGCTTGATGCGGTATGATTTTTTATGGTATATTTGCAGACATGATAGGGATCACCTGAGCAAAGTTCATGGATCACTCGCAGACCACAAACCACAGTTGCACAAAAAAAGAGGTGAGCTCAAAAGGTGGTGAAGCTGAAGCTACACAGTTTTAATTCTTGAAGAAGCATTATTGGTGAAATACAGCTAACCCAGAAGTTACAACATGGACACCTACCTAAGAGATGCTGAACACTTTCATGGCTGACATTCTAGACACCTAAGTGTCACACTGTACAGACCATTTTGACATGTTAGTGTTGCTGTTGGGGAGATCACTTTCAGGGATGCCACAGCATCACTTGCAGCTACTCTAAAGGAGGCAAACATTTTGTTCCCGGTTCTCACACAGACTTGGAACATCAACAAGCCGGTGTGCCTCGAGACACAAAGTATTTCCATACCCTTTTAGAAGCAGGTTGCAGTCCAGGCTGATGCACACATTATGCCAGCCACGTAGCGACGAAAATGCCATTGAAAACAAACCCAAGCTGACGAGGAAGAGACAACTGACACGTGATATTGGCTTTCACCTGGGCAACCAGGAGCGGCTCGTTTCTGTCACCCAGCAACCATCCTCTATTTTTATAGCTCTGAAGCCTATCTTTTTCCTCCCAGATCCAAATGCAGATGTACACAGCCCTGAAAGCAACACACTTGCCTCTGTCCTTTTATTAATCAAGAAATCAACCAGTATGCAGACACGCAATCTTTTGGCACAAAGGTGGCTGGAGACAGATGCTGGCTGCCTCTGCCCTCAATGTCCTTGCTGCCCAGGCCCGCCAACTCTATGGTGCTGAGGCCTCTATAGCTCCCCCCCCCCCGCCGCAAATGTCTGCTGGGATGGGACTCAGCCCCCCGCCCCCAATCTTAGAGGCCAGAGGAGGCTTGGCGGGATGTCACCCCCAATGTTGGGTGCAACTTGGTGCCTGTGCTGCTGCCATCTTGCTTAAAGTTCTGGTAAGGATGGCACTAGCAGCATAGACTTGGGAAGGCAAAATACTTGCTTTGACTTGATGGGCCTACTGGCGAGTCTAATTGCTGACTCAGCCTTATGCTACACTTGTATGTATTATTAGGGCTTGACAATAGGCGGCCGTGCATACCATACCACTCTTGACATCCTCAAGGCCTCTGAGTCCCTACAAACTCACTGCCCCCTGAGTCATGAGGTGTGTAAGAATGGCTACCCCTTTGTCCCCTGAGAAGTACAAAGATGCTGAAGGAGCAACTTGGAAGATTGACCCTCTTTCCCACTTCAGTTCTATCTGCTTTTCAAGAAACAGATTAATTCTTATGGTTCCAACTTTTATCCAGATCAATTGGAAAAGTAAAGTCTGTCTCTCGGTGGTGGGCTGATCTGGGATTTTATTTTGATTTTTGGGCGGGGCAGCGAGGGAGAGACATGATCAGAGGGTGGTAGCCACAGCACCTGCAACAAAATCCAAATTTATATTATCCAACTCCTGGTGTACATGCATATTTTGCTAACTGTGCGTTAATTGTGCCCTCAAGCCCTCAACATCCTCAAACGCAGTCTCCAGCCCCCTTTTTGTCTCAGGATTGTTGCTGGACTAATTGCAGAAGTGAAACAGCCGTTGCCAACAAGGTCTGTGAGTTTCAGTTCCCACAGCATAACGAAGTGAAGCTGGAACATCGGATCTGTGAGAGTGATTTTGGGGTAAGCATGCAGAGTGCATGGCTAACTACCCACCACCACCATTTACCTGTACATTTTATTTCAGGATAAGCTACCTTGACTTGTCAGACTATGACTCCCAACTCCTGCTTCCTTGGAACACCCAAAGAGGTGTGAGCAGTCCAAGAGCAGGAAAGGAGATTCCCCTCAAAATGGGAGGGAAAGAGCATCCAAGAGGGGAAAGCTCAGCGCTGCTTTCGCCTGAAGTGCAAGTTCAAACAAAGGCTGCTCATTCTGCCACAAACTGGGATCGGGACACAGGATAAAAATAAGGATGCACATACTCTTTTTTAAAAAGCCAACAGCCCATGTCAACAGCATGCTATATTCCCCTAAGGGCAGGGCTAGGACGCTGCTTTGACTGACACCCCCAGGTGATGAGCACAGGCTGGAATGCTGGCCAGTAGCCCAGGAACAAGGTCTTGGCATGCCCAGGCAGAGTTTATTTAGGTTTTGCACAGTGGTGCCATCACAGCCACCACCACGTGCATACAGCCCATGGCAATGCTGACCTTTCTTTGGCCTCTGAGCAGGAAAAAGCCATGGTGCCGTGATATGATGGTAAAGGAGTCATCTGCTAAAGGAGTCGTCTGGAGATCTCCATGATGGTCTGCACACCATACATTTCTTAAGGGATAATTTAAAAAGCCCCCCTGGATCAGACCAATGGCTTGGCGAGTCCGGTTTCCTACAACGGCCGACCAGATGCCTATGGGAAACCCACAAGCAGGATTAATCATGCTTGTTGACAACCAGATGCACAACACTGGATGGCAGACTTACATTCCAACAAATCATCCCTTTGGCAGTACGTCCCTTGTCACGCTTAGGGACACTTCTGATCATCCTATCTATTGTCAGCCCTTTACAGCAGAAATACACACACAGCCCAGTAGGTACCTTTCTGACTTAGGTAAACAACTACAGGTGAGACCCTGTGTCACAACTCAGTGTCAAGAGCATACTGTTGTGTCGCAGGAGTGGGTAGAAGATAGATTTGGTTCTGCTATATATTTAATAGATTTATTTCCTGCTTCTCAGCTACAGCCCTCAAAGCAGCTACCAGTATTTACAACTGGCCCACTCCCTGTTGAACTTTCGGTGTCTTACTGATTTATTTTTTTTATATTATTCCAGCAGGCATTTTAACTGAAGTCTGATTTTAAAGTTTTAACTGATTTTTACCTTTTCCATACTGTATTCGTTGTACGCTGCTTAGAGACGATTGCAGTTAAGCAATATAAAAATCGCTTAAATAAATTAAGGAAAAATCCTTATCCAATATACCAAGAACCACATGCTCATCACTGAAGCAGAAGCCGGCCTCTGACATTCTTTTCCACAAAACTCACAGGGAAGTCACTCTTTCTCAGCCTAACCTAATTCATAGGGTTGTTGTGAGGCTAAAACGGAGAGAGGGAGAACTATGCATGCCACTCTGAATGCCTTGGAAGAAACATGAGATATAATAATCATCATAAATAATCGTGATGATCTGCCCTCCCCTGCTCTATAGCAGACACAACAAATGGATGCAAATGTCAGTGATTGTTGCTGTATTTTTATTGTTTTTATGTAAATGGCTTAGAGTTTTATCATGTATAAAACACTCATTTTAAAGTTATAATTGTATAAAGTGACCTCCAACTAAATAATGATAATTATATGTACTGTATATATCTTCCTATATACATAAAAATGTAAGGTGCTGTCACATTCCATCAACAGGTGGCTATTTTAACTGCAGCATGAAGATTATTATTAAAATGTGTATACTGCCCTGGACCCGCAGGTCTCATGGCGGTTTCCAAGATAATAACACAATATGAAAACACAAAACTAATAATAAAAACAAAAACAACCCAATAACACACACACCCTATGCTGAATGTGTGCAGCAACATTACAGCATCACCCATAAGAATTGCAGGCTCAGGCTAACCAGATGCCTGTGTGACAGGGGCTGTGCGCAGACAGGTAATCTGTGATGCAATAAGTGATCAGCTTGTTGGGAAAGGGCAGGCAAAAGAAAGCCTTTTCCAAAGATGTGATGGTGATTAAAGCGGGCCATTTTCTCCACCAACGGGATCTGGTTTATGAGCGAGAGATCTGAGGGAGCTTACGAAGCTCACAATTGTTTTGTTGCTCTGGGACTCCCTGCCTGGGCAGGAGATCTGTGTTGATATTGCAGTGGAAAGCCAGTAAGATCTGTGTGTACTAAAAGGCTTTTGACCTTTTAAAAGCTTGACTGTACTACATAGGCCTTTTTACATCAGTATCACTCCCACAGATCAAATTTACATTTTTTATGCTGGTATTTGGTGGTTTTTAACCTGCTGGCTCCTTATTCTTATTAGTTTTCTTGCATTCTGTGCTTCTCACGTTAACCACCTTGGATTGTAAAAGGAAAAGAACAACAAACAGGGCTGCTGCAACAAGGCACTGAATCTCACCCCATGCACCTGCTTGCAGTAACTTAAGTCTCATACCCTTTATGCCCCAGCCCTTCGCCAACACCTTTCTCTCATTCAGTACTAAATCTGGCTGCAAGTCCTTCCGGGTCAGAGATTCATATTGCCTAACAGACCCAGATCTTGTTACAGGCCACTGTCAGCCCATTAGGGACAAAGGTAATTCAGGAAATTATGGACCTGTTCATCTTCTGTAACAAGGAAAATACTAAGCACACAGCAGAGAACAAGTAATTTGTAAACAAGGGGGTTGGGGGTATACTGAGCAATCGGCTTCATTTTTTAAAAAAATATGTTTATTTTATAAGAGGTAACTTGATTGACTAAGAAAGGACAAAATATACACAATAATTAACATATTAAAAGAAAGAGGATCTAAGAGGATTGGTGTGGATTTTGTTATTTTTAAGCATAATATTCTGAGTAAGCAAAGGGGAGAGGGAGGGCAGAGAAAAGAAGCACCAGCACCCTGTAAAAATAGAATTTATTGATATGCCAGACAGCTCAAGTTCAATTTCAAAGCAAGCTGGTTTCCTAGAAGCCTTCATTTCCTGGATTCCCAATTCAAGGCTACAATAACTTTGTCATCAGCTTATGGATGTCCCAACACCACCCACCCATCACAATCCTGCCTCCAGATGTTTTGGACTACAACTCCCACTTGTCCCATATGAAGCTTGATCCATACACAGGAAACCTAACCCGATTTCCTGCTGGGGGCTGGCTTTCCTTACCTTCTGCAAGCTCTGTGTAATCCTAGCAAGCTGCTTTTTAAAAGCTGCCGGAGTGTTGGACTAGAACTTGGGAGACCAGGGGACTTCACTGGGTGACCTTGGGCAAGTCACTGCCTCTCAGCCTAACCTGCCTCACAGGGTTGTTGTGGGGATTAAATGAGGAAGGGGAGAACCATGTATGTCACCTTGAGATCCTTGGAGGAAAAGGTGGGATATCTGTGCAGTAAATAAACAGTATGTTAGGATACCTTACACTCTAAGCACTAAGCAAGGTGGGTCCCCTTGACTCAGGAACACAGCAGTGGTGATGCCAACATCTTTCCCAGAACTTCTCTGCTCCTCCTTACTTCCAAACCAAGCCAAACCTGCATGGACCCCTGTCTCTGTGTGGAGAGGATCACACCTCCAAAAATAGCCAGAACAGCAGGGATCAGCTGTGTTATGCGAGCAGGCATATAATTTACTTCTCCATGGAAATCTTCAGTGTTAAACTGGAATCTTAAGCATGGATTTTTTGTAAAGGCCCTCCTTAGTGTGCAAAAGTGATCCAATGTCATCTGATACATACACACTGGCCATAGCAGATCCATTCATGCACTTTGCATTACCTACACTTGCCCTCAAATCTGCAATGCAAGTTGTGACCACAGTTCAGTGTGGAATTAGGGTTGGCCAACCAGCACATGTGTTTACAACAGCACAGCAATGCAGACAGGAAGTGACCTGTATTTTGTAGGTCCCTAAGTGGCTGACTTCCCAGCCTCCAGGTGCTAAACCAAGCAGCCAAAGCTGTCCATTATAGGCAACCTGAGGCCTGCTGCTCTAAACCACTCTAGCAGCACACAGAAACAAGCCAAACATGAAATTGCTTTATCTATTTCAAACTGACAACTTATGGTACTCTTTCTCTATGAAGTAAGCAGCTAGGGAAGCTCACAATAATAAAATTACATTAAAAGAATTTAAAAATGGGTCTATGCTTTATTTATTATTACATTATAATCTCACCTTTCCTCCAAGGACCTCAAGGTGGTTGTACATAATTCTCCCCCCTTCCCTTTATCTTCACAACAACCTTGTGAGGAAGGTCAGGCTTAGGGGATAGGGACAGGCGCAAAGTCATGGCTGAGTGGGGATTTGAACTCTGGTCTCCTGGGTCCTAGTCCAACACTCTAACTACTATGCCGCACTGGTTCTGCCAGTACAATGTGTTTGCAGGAAGCAGTATCACACCAGGGAAGGGAGGGGAAAGAAAGGTAAGCAAATGAAGGACATGTCTGGCTGGTGCTCAATAACATTGAGAAATGCACCTGCAAGGTTGTTGGCATTTTGTGGTGGGCGAAGAATGGTTGGTTCAACCTTGTTAAAAGGTTCAAAGCAGTGGCTTGATGGCCAAGGAAAAAGAAGATGCAGAATCGTTATCTCCAAAATAAATAAATGCTCCTAGAGAGTCAGGGGATATTTCTCCTCTCATGGAGGAAATGTTCAGCCAGCAGTGATGTGGCAGAAAGGCCACCACTGCCACAATTGTACTCAGGAAGCTCTCTTATATATTTTGCTTCTCGTTCCTTTCAAACACTCCCCAGAAATCCCTCTGTGCACCATTAAGGTTTCAAATTCGCCTGGTGGGTAGAATCTCCCAGCTGCTGCAAATGCATCAACTACTTACAGAACTCTCATTCTTGAGACAAGAATAAAATGGCACCTGCTCAGCTGCCACCTGCTGAAAAAAGGTCCAAGGAGCTGCTCCACAAGAACTGAAAGGCATCCAGGCCATATTCGCACCACATATTTACAGGACTGCCGTATCACTTTAAACTGTTATGGCGTCCCTCAAAGAATTATGGGAGGTGTAGTTTGTTAAAGGCATTGATAATTGCTCAGTTCTCAGAATGGTTTAACAATCCATCCCTCTTCAAAAGGAACACAAAAGCACACACACAGGGCAAACTAAGGAGGAAATTGCTGAGGTAAAAAATAAAATACACCCAATACAACCAAAACTATAGTAACACCAATTGCGCAGAGGGGGAAGAACAGTAAAAATTGCCAACTCACAAAATGCACAGTAGGAAATGCACATGGCCAAGAAAAGACAAGGCCACATCCACACCTCTAAACCGCTGAGCCTCTCAGGCTTGCCGATCAGGAGGTCGGCGTTTCAATTCCCCACGACGGGGTGAGCTCCCGTTGCTCGGTCCCTGCTCCTGCCAACCTAGCAGTTCGAAAGCACCCCAAAAAGTGCAAGTAGATAAATAGGTACTGCTTCGGCGGGAAGGTGCGCTGCTCTGGTGTCGGTGTTCCGTTGTGCCAGAAGCGGTTTAGTCACAACTGTCTGTGGAGCGGACAAACGCCAGCTCACTCAGCCTTTAAAGCGAGATGAGCGCTGCAACCCCAGAGTCGTTCGCGACTGGACTTAACTGTCAGGGGTCCTTTAACTTTACCTTTAATACCACTTTAAACAGTCATGGCTTCCCCCCCAAGAATTCTGGGAACTGTAGTTTGTTAAGGGCGCTGAGAGTTGTTAGGAGACCCCATTTGCTGCACAGAACTACAATTCCTGGAGTTCCCTGAAAGAGGGGTTGATTGTTAAACTACTCTGCGAATTGTATCTCTGTGAGGGGTCTCCCAATGTGCTCATTTGATTGATGCTGTGCTGTACTCAGCCCATGCAGGGTTCGGGCCTAAATGTTTTACAGCTGTACATTCAAACTGAAAGCTGTACATTTGGATGGAATCAGGCAGCAGTCTTCAATCTTGGTTCAACATTATCTTAGAAAGATGCATCATTTGCAAAGCAGCGGTGCCTGTTTGGAGACACACATGGTGCCGTATTCTGCCCAAATGCAACTTGCCCTCTCCAGGGCAGAAGCTGAACAAACTTCCTGAAGGTTTGCAGCAAAGGTGAGCTGCCGCCAAAACCACTTCAACAGCTACCACTCATGATACCAAGGCCTCTCCGTTGCCAGATATTTGTGTTTAAAAATGAATGTGTACTTCATAAAAGTGGAAAAATACAGCTTTTTGTATGAGCATGTTGCTTTCTGCAAGGCAAGCAGCCCACCTGAAGGGCAAGATTGCCATTAGGCGTGACAAAATGAATGTATTGTCCCACACATAGCAAAGCTGGGCTTTCACTGCAGGAGTCATGTCCCCCTTCCATATTATGTCTACCTTCAGCCTGAAGAGTCCTTGGCCAAAAATGATGTGAGTCGTAGTCCCATCTGGAGGGCCAGAGGTTCCCCAGCTTTTGCTTCATAGGAAGAGCCCCGTCTTAAGATGAGGGTTGTGACTCTCTAAATGAGGCAATTTTCAGAAACGGTGGTATCTGGCACACCAGGTGCAGCCAATGAGTCCACAACAAACAGGTAATGATCAGCTTGCAGCTTCTCTTGGCAGGCTGTTCATTTCCTTTCCCATAGGAAGTATTAAGCCGCACACACAAGCCGCTGCTTCCTGCAGAGCACAGATGCTGAAAACAGAAACCCCAGAAACGGCCTTGCTATGTGAAAGTAGATGACTCCTGTCTCCTTTCTTTTTCTGCCAAGGACACTCCTGCTGCCTCCTGCTCCACATGCAACCCCGTCTTCCAAGCAAGGAAATGCACAGCTATGCCAGTGGTATACCCATGTTTCACATCTAGTTCACAAAGCCTTTATATTTATTTATCCATCCATCTGATTTCTATTCCACCTTTCCTCCAAGGAGCTCAAACTGGCATGCCTTCGTTCCCCCACCCCATCCCAACAACCCTGGTAGATAGGTTAGGCTATGAGACAGTGACTGGTCCAAGGTCACCCAGTGAGCTTCACGGTTGAATGGGGATTTGAACCCAGGGCCTAGTCAAACACCCCAGCACTATGCTACACCAGTTTAACACTCTTCAGCAAATGTGCTTTTGATGGCTGGCTGCGTGTGTGTAGCTGAGAGGTTGGACACCCCATATAAAGTTAGAATTATGCACATTATCTTGATGAAATCTATAACTTGATTATGCACCAGCAACCGAATCCATTCTCTAAATACCTATCAGGAAGGTATTTACCTCCTTCCTTTCTTCTATAGAACGCAAGGCAAACTATCCAAGGGTTTTCTAGCAGAGGGAATTATAGGGTAGAGCACCATGTTGCAGAGGGTGCCAAAACAATGCTGTAGAATGGACCACTAGACGTGGGGGATGCTGAATTTTAGCAGCACCCAGGGTGACACTGGAATTTGAGAGCCCAAAGTCCACCACTGTTTCCAAGCAATCACCCATCCCTGAAGCTGACCAGACCTGGCCTACAGTTGCTGCATCACGGGTCTTCAGATCATGCCCTGAATCTATAAGGAAGTTGGCACACTGTACATAAACAGTGGTAACTATAAACAATAATAACAGTGCCCTTTTCACATCCAGACCCAAGGCCAACCCTCCCTCCCGAGACCCATATCCATTCACATCTCCAATAACACCACCAGCCTTGGTAGTTACACAATAAGAATACATTTTTAAACAAAGATAACAGCTTGGATCCAAAGGTGCCCTTTCATTAACCAAGAGAGCCTCTTCTACTCACAGAAGGGCTGTTTCCAACTTTGCGAAAGGCTGAGAAGAGCCACTGCAAGTCCAGGGAAGTTACTCTCTGCCTGTGGGCTCCAGCCTTTGCTGTGCTGACTGGGGGTGATGGGAATTGTGGTGCAGAACAGCTGGATGGTGGCGGGTTGGCGAAGGCTGGTGGAAGGTCTTGCTCAAGAGAAGACTCCATACAAGTTCTTTTTAAAAAGACCTATTTATGGCTCACTAGTGTACATATGCGGTTTCTTGTTCTGTAAAGCAATCCCCAGTACACCACAGGGACACACTGCAGAAGGCTAGGTTGGCAAGTGTTTCTTCCACTTGTCCAACAGCTCAGCACAAGGAACCACCAAATGGGACCATCTCAATGGTGATCACAAGGCACTTGCGGGTCTACAACTGGTTTTGCGCACTCAAACCTCCAATGCAAGGTAAGCAGAGCTTCCATCAGAGCAATGCTAGGATCTGGAGCAACACTGCTCTACACCCATAAGCTTTCAGTTACAATGGAAGTTCAGACCTTGCTATATCTCTGTGCAATGAACCTGCATGGAAGCAAGGCATCTCTCTTGGAGGTGGTGCTAGCAGCTCCCCACCTCCACTCCTAGATGCAAGAGGTCAAGCTGCGGCTGCTTCATTCATGCCCTGCAGGGAGTTAGACTAAATGACCCTTGGGTGCCCCTTCCAAATCCACCATTTTATGGTACTTAGTGGTGAGGAAAACAAACACTCCAAATGGCTCAAAAGCACCACCTCCTCTATCAATTGTGTGGCTAAGCTCACAGGATGAAGCCCTGAAGGCAAGGTTGACCCAACTTCCGTTGCATACCACGGTAAATGGTATGCCTCAAACACACTGGCTCAACAGGTCAGATAATTAGTGTTTGTGTGTGCAGACTGTTCTTTTTCTTAAAAAAAAAAGAGAGAGAGACTTCCTTTGTCATACTACTCACTGGGAAGAAATGGCCATAACCGCTTGTCTGACAGCCTTCAAACTCACCCATATGGATCCACTACAACGCCTACTGTGACTAATTAAAAAACAGGAATGCTGCATTTTTGGAGGTCTGCTGTCTTATTAGCTAGATGTTCACCTCTGCCCCATTTCTGCTGCCACAGACATCTAAAGAAAAGGTTAGTTGGCTCTGACCAAACAGATGTTGACCCAGCTCTAACTGCTGCTCAAGGAAGCCCCACCTAGAGACAGTCAACAATTGTCAAGTGACTTTTCTCATAAGAGAAGTGCTAGATTGAGGACTTAGCCCCCAACACTGAGGCTAAGCCCTTGCAAAAGGCAAGCCAAAAGCCGAGATGGGCTATGCCGTGCCTACCCAGCAGGAGGCAGCAATGCTTCTGAATACCAGATGCTGGAAACTGAAAGAGAGGGGCTCTTGTACTGGGGTCCTGCTTATGGGTTTTCTATAGGCGTCTTGCTGACCACAGCACAAACAGGATGCAAAACCACATGGGCCCCCTTTGGTCTGATCCGGCAGGCTCTTCTTATGTTCTTATGTTTAGGGAGGGCAATTGAGCAAGAGAAACCACCCTTGAAAAGTTGCTTGAACCCAGCTCTCTTCAAGGTCCATTTTAGCAATGAAGCCTCCGTTCAGGGTGGGGCTACCAGCTGTTTGGCTTATAAATAGCCACTTGCCTGGAAACCTGTAGTAAGCAACACAGTTCCCTGGAAACGCAGGGCCCTCCACCTGTCTTTTAGGTCACAAGTGACTAAACTTGGGCATGTGCAGGCAGGTGAACTACTAGTTTGCAGGCTGTTCTCTTTTGTCAATTTATTGACAAGGCTGAGTTTGGGGAGTCCACCAAAGTGACTGATAAAGATGCTTGAAATGGGGGACTGGGAGTTAGTCTCCCAGGCAAAGAATCAAGGAGTAGTAACTAACTCAGGCTTTCAGGAGCTTGATGCAGCAGCCTTGCTGAAGCCAAACTGGTCTGGGGCTGGTCAGCACCTAGATGGGAAACCCTGGGGAACCCAGGCATGCCACTTTCAGTAAATGAGGAAGAGCTGTAGCTCAGAGGTAGACCATCCGCTTTGCACATGAAAGGTCCCAGCTTCAATCTGTAGCATCAGCAGGTAGGACTGGGAATGCATGTTCCCCATCTGAAACCCTAGAGAGCTGCTGCCGGTCAGTGTCGCCAATACTGATGGATCAACAGCCTGTCTGAGCTGATGTAAGGCAGCTTTTCATGAGTTTTCCAGAGTAAATTAATAAAATAAAATAAATACCCAGGGAGGTTATAAGTGAATTCAAGAGCCAGCTTTCTGAATGCTACACAAGGCAGTGCTGCAATTACATGGCAAAGGAACTAAGGTTTTGTGGGAGCTGTCCGCTGCTCTTTATCCAAGAACTTACAGCCATGAACACAGATATCTTCTGTCAGAGATGTAAAGGCAGCCAGTGAAGTGGAGATGAGTCCCGTGCGCTGTGACCTTCACAGTGCTCCCGCTCCAGCTCCCCCCTTGGAAGAAAAGCTTCCCCCTCCAGCAATAGGGTATCAAGAATATTGCAACACAGATACAGCCAAGCAGAAAAGCCCCCTGCTGTTCAGGGAAATATCAAGGTGATGGAAAGCATTAATTGGAAGATTAACCTAATTATCTGGACACAGAATACATGGGTTTTAAATAATTTCTCTCTGAGCTGCACTCTGTGAAGAAGACATCGTGGCTGTAAACAATCTATGCACTCCACTTGGTCCAGGCAATTATTTTCCAAACAATACATGATTTGTCTGTGCCAGCTGGTCCACAGAAAATTAGCATCAACTAACCACAAATCTGTACTGGCAGTATAATATTTTGGTCCTGTGCATGCCTTGGTAGCCATACTGCTCTTGCAGAGGTGCAAAACACACAGACCAACTGAGACATCACGAATGGAGCAATATTAGAAATGGTAAAGCTTCTCAGTTACATGGAGCTCTTCTTTTGTAAAAACAGAAATATAGCATTGCTGCTCTTAAACAAGACAGGTCATAAGGTTTGGAGAGGAACTACATTAACTATGAAGGAATTTGATTGGCAAGGGTGACAAAGCAAAACAAAGTAGCAAATATATTTAACAGGGAAGAAGATGAGCTTGGAAAGCACCAGGACTCATCAGATTTGCTTGTATCATTTAGCCTAATTGATATTTTAATCAATTAGGCAGGCAACAGATAGATGACTAAAATATCTCTCAAGATGAAAGGGACTTCCTCCACTTCCTGACAGAACCTGGTTGCAAATTGCCTTGCTAGGAGGCACTGCTTCATCTTTACATCACTTGTTCCCTGCAGCACAGTGGAAGGGAAACTATGAACACACACATCAGAGTTTACCCCATGGAACCTACCAGGACTTGCCTCCAAGTTCACATGTAGAAGACAGGACTGTAAATCTCTGTACTCTCCATCCCACATAATTTCTTTTCTCAGCTTCCCTTTAAAATGGCCTTCGCTAACCTGGTGCCTCCCCAGTTGTTTGGGGTGCTCACCTATCTAGAATTCTACCAGATGAGTTATCAAATATGTGTTCTACACACCTCTGAGGGCAGTAGGCCCAAATACCACTTTCCAAGGCCCCACAGATCTTATCTTCATTCTCTGTGTCTTGCATACCAACAACAAGTGTCCAGGCTCAGGTAATTTGGTAAGGAACAAAGAGTGAGATTTGAAAACTAAAATCACCCTCAATTACCTACCATAACTTCTTAACAGCCTACAGAGGCCATACATTCCTGCAACTCTAAAATCTGTTCCAATTAAACACAGCCCTAAGTTAACATGCTCCACAAAAAATCTGTTGGATCAGACCAAAGGCCCATTTAAGTCCAGTATCCTGCACATAATGGCTCATCAAGATGCCCGAAGGGAGCCCACAAGCTGCAAATCATTTCTTATATTGGTGAGAAAGCAAGTTCCTACATTCCCCTTCTAGCTTTAATCCAAGACAGAGGGAGAGGTGGAATGGGGGAGAATACAATGAAAGCCTGCTCTTTTCCCAAGAGCAAAAGAAAAATACTGTCCATTAATCAAGAGAACTACCATTTTTATCTTGTGAACTGCCCTGAGATCTTTGAAGGGCAGTATATAAATTTAATAAATAATAACACGGTCTGTTGGGCAGCTGTCTTTTGCATTGATAGGTGATGTGCCAAAGCCTCAGACCATACTTGCAAAACTGCCATAGCCAGCCATCCGTAAGAAAGGACAGGTTGTTACCTTAGTCTCTCCACACCCCAGTAATCACTTCCTCAGCTGCTACACCAGACAAATCACAGTGTCTATTCAACAATAGCTGGAGTGGAGTTCAACAGTTGAAGCGTTATTGTTATTCTATAGTTGGGGTTAAATTATTGTTTGACAATTCTATTTGTACAGTTTTTATTAGCTTCCCTGGGCTCCTATGGTGGGAAAGGAAAGAAACACCACTTAAATAGTAGTGCATCTCCTTGTATGTCTAAAGCAGGCCCCACTCCAACCCTAAACAGAAACAAACAAACAAACAAACAAACAAACAAACAGGTGGGCACTCCAAAGTGCTGCCTGGGCACAAACTGACCCCAAATCACTGCTGCTCCTGTCAGAAGGCTTTAATGGCCTGGAAACCGAGCCTTACAAGTGGTTGTGAGGGAGTTGAGGGAGTTGGGCATGTTTAGTCTGGAGAAGATAAGATCGGAGAGGTGATCTGAAAGCCATCTTCAAATATCTGAAAAGCTGTCACGTGGAAGACAAAGCAAGCTTGTTTTCTGCTGCTTCAGAAAGCAGGGACCCAAACCAACTGATTTAAATAACCAGGAAGGAGATTCTGACTAAACATTAGAAATAACTTTCTCATGATCAACAATGGAACAGACTCCCTTGGAAGCTGATGGGAGTCTCCTTCATTGGAGGTTTTTAAAGATAGGTTCAATGGCTATCTGTCAGGGATTCTTGAGCTGTGATTCCTGCATTGCAGGAGATTGGACTGGATGACCCTTTGGATCCCTTACCATTCTATGATTGTATATTGTATTTAATGCTTTTTGGGACTTGTAAATGTGGTTGTATGCTGCATTGATATTCTACATACCATTTATAAGTACTTTCATAAATTATATAAACAAATGAAACCTACTTGCCAGGCCTTGAGCACAGGCATGCTTCTAAACATGCTCACAGTAAACCTTTCCCTCACCACCACTAAGCAAGGACAACAGCCACCCTCACCTTCTTTAAAACAAAGGACTCTGAATATCCAGTCAAGGGCTTCAAGTGTCAGCAAACTTGACCCCCAGAACCTCCAAGCACAAGACAAGTTCACCACAGATAAGCCTGCATCTTTGCTGCCTGCCTAATGGGACCCTGGCCTTGTGTTTGGGGCAAGAGGGAAGAAGGATGCATTTGGGTCCCCCTCAAAAAATAAATAAATGATGCTATAGATATGTTGCAGGATTGTATTTCTTGCACAGTTTCCCCTTCTCGTTTTCTCGGTTCCCCATGACTGTGTGAAAGGAGGCCCGGAAACAAGGCCGCGGGGACGAGCACACTCACCGCTGTGCGAGCTGAACCACCGGGGTCCGATGTGCAGAGGCAGCGCATCAGCCAGCGAGGCCCTGGACCCCAGGTAGAGCATCCCGTCTCTGTGGTGACCGCCTCCCGTCTCCTGGAAACCGTTGCCATGGGCGTAAGGGGTAGAGTCCGCGCCCGACCCGCCGCCGGGACCCCGCTCCGAGTCTGCTCCCGCCGCGGCTGTCGTTGTGGTGGTGGCCCCCGCTGCAGCCGCCGCCGTGTAGAGGCCGAAGGGGACGCTGCCGGCGGCGGCGGGCTCCATGCCCAGCCCTACGCCCACGCCGGCCACGGAGCTGACGGAGCGGCTGCGCAAGCCCATGGCGGGCCCTCCGCCGCCGCCGCCGCCCGCGCCCCGGTAGTGCCCGAAGTGGGGAGCTCCCCCGGGCGGCGGCACCGCGCTGTCGTCGCTCGACACGCCGGCCAAGGGCCCGCCCCGGGAGCGCCCCGTGGCCGTTGCGCCCGCCGTGCTCTGCTTGCCGCCCATGCCGCTGGCGGCGGCAGCGCCGTGGACGGGGAGGTCGAGCAGGGGCACCCGCGCCGGGGACTAGGAGCTAAAGCGGCCCCCGGAGCCGGGCATCCTCTCCCGGCCGCCGTCGCCGCTCCGGCCGCCGCCGCTCCTCCTTCGCTCCGAGCGCAAGCAGCAACAGCCCCAGCCGCCGTCCGACGCCGCGCCCCACCGGGCGGCCCGC
Organism: Podarcis tiliguerta; assembly: GCF_965153285.1. Lineage (NCBI taxonomy): Eukaryota > Metazoa > Chordata > Lepidosauria > Squamata > Lacertidae > Podarcis > Podarcis tiliguerta. The sequence continues at coordinate 52,382,545 of NC_139541.1, read as the reverse complement.
TGCTCCTCCCGGGCTCATCCACGGCGACAAGGCAGCAGGGCCAGCGCTGCCCCGCCTCCGGGGCCCGCCCTACGGAAGAAAGACGCCGCCGCCGCCGCCGCTGGGGCCCCGGCCTCTGTGCGCGGGTCCTCTGGCGCTGCCGCTCCGCATCCAGGCGAAGCGCGGGGAAGGCGAGGCCGGCCTCTCGCAGGAGGAACAGCAGCCCCAGCTGCTGCGGGCTCCGTCAAGGCGCGCCCCGGCCAGCCATGGAGCGAGCGAGCGCAGGCCCTCCCTTGGCTCTCCTTGCCGCCCTGCCCGTCCGAGGGCTGCCTCGGCGCGGCCTTGCCGGCGTCCCCGTCGCTCCTCGGCCAGGCGCCGCTTTCCGTCGGGGGCGGGGGTGTCCTCGCTGGCGGGCTCCCTCCCGCCTGTTCCTCCGTCCGTCCGGCTAGCCAGCCCTCCTGACGGCTGCCGGAGGAGAGACAATAGAGGCGCGCAGGACGCCTGCGCCGGAGCTTCTCTCCGCCCCCGCCACGGGGTTGCGTCAAGGGCTGGGCGGGCGAGCGGTGGGCGCGTGGACGGGGCGGGCCGCCAGGATTCCCTCCCCACCTCGCGTGAAACTGTCGGGGGAGTCGGGCCCCGTGAAAAGCAGCGGGGAGGGATGTCCCGGTAAACGCGCGCTGCACGGCTGCCGTCGTCCTAGTGGGCGCACTTACTTTCCCGGGGCTTGCTGCTGGGAAAACTGTGCGCAAGGTCGGACTGCTGCCCAACCGCCACCCCGCCTCCCCGCACGTTTACTCGGGAGTAATTAGCACAAAGGCCACTGGGAGTAGCTCCTAGGTAAGTGGGATTTCTGGGAACCATAGGAGAAGAGAATGCTCTCGTGCACCGTTCCTGCTTACTGGTTTCCCCCAGGCATCTGTTTGGCCAGTGTGAGAATAGGATGCTGGTCTAGATGCTCCTCCAATTCCAGTGGTGTTGGGCATGGGGAGCCACTGTTTGGGTGAGGTGCAGGGTGCTGACCACTATGGGGGGGGTGGCATAGGTGTTTCGTCTCTATTCCTTGTTCTGGCCTCTCTTCCTTGCATTACAGAGACTTGAGTGAGTGAGCTGGATGGACCTGACCTGACCTACGTATACCCACCTGGGTTTTTGGTACTGCACCAGGTTAGACTAAGGGGTCAAGGCAAGGATGTTGCTATTGGCTATAGGAGCACCATCTCCTTCACCAGGAAGCCTCTTGACCTTGGGATGCGCTTACATTGTCTGCACCTGGTGTTGGGCCAGAAAAACAGATCAGGGATGCTGCTGGTTTACTGACTGCCCTGTTACCCAGCAGCAACCCTGATCTAGCTGGCTGAGGTGTTGCTGGAGGATGCTACAACTTCTATATCCACACACAGGCTGCTGTTGGACAAGCCTGAGACCCATGACAACTGTGGGTCTCTCTCAAAGGGTCAACAGTCTAACACACCAGGCAGGACTCACCTTGATGTGATCTTTGCCCTTAGTAATATGTGGGATGGACTGAAGATAGGAGAAATGCAATGTACACCTTTGACATGGTTATGCTTGGACTGACAACAGCAATTCCTCCCTGTAAGTGTGGTGGGCCCATTAGGACAGCCCACCCTCAGAGACTGGTGGAACCTGATGTGTTCCTGAACGCTCTGGGGGATTTTCCAGTGGATAAAGCTGGAGGTCCTGGTGAAACCTGGACTTGCGATGGAATAGCGAGCTGAAATGGGTGGCAGACACAATCGTTCTTGAGCATCCTCTCTGGCATTTTGGAGTCTGAGCAACTAGCTCCTTGGTATTCTGAGGAGCTCTGGACTTTGAAACAGGCTGGATGAAGACTGGAACACAAGTGGTGCAAGTCTCACTTGTGCCTAACCATGTGCCCACACTTGTGCCTACCATGTGGTAGTGTGGGCTGCAAAGAAGCCTCATTTTGCAGCTTGCGTTGCATCTTCTAGTAGCTGTCCAGCGGAGTGATTTCGGATGTTCCAGAGGTTATTGACTCCTATTGTGGGGGAGGGACATTTTTCTTGACTTGATTCTTTTATCTTTTTGTAAACTACTTTGAAGTTTTTTTTACTATCAAGCGATGTAATTATTTTATGAAATAAATAAATAAAATAAATGATTTAAGTCATAAGGAACAAGAGGAGCAGGTTCTCAGATGTTAAGTGATGTTGCTTGATTTGAAGCTATACTGCATTCCACCATACAGCTCCCAGTTACACTCTTCTGTGGCCCTAAGAAGGTTTTGATTTTATGATACTTTCTACATTTATATTCCACCTTTCTTTCATCAAGGAGCCCAAAGAAGCATACCTGTTATCAACCCATCCAGGTACCAAACAGGCCCAAACCAGCTTAGCTTCAGGAACTATGGTGGCTTTCTGTGCCATCTGACCACATACTAGGTCCTGCCATGGGGAGGGGGGTTGATTCACACCAAGGGTCCCAGGACTGCTTTGGGTTTCTTTTTTAAAGATGGTTACAAAACAATTTGGTACTCTATTTGAAACCGCAGTGAGACATACTGTCAAGCAAATGTGTGCTTCATTGTGTTACACAAACATTTGTTGTGGAGACTTTTTAAAAAATCGAATAATAAATAGGAATTTTATAAGCACAAATATAAAACAGTCAGGTTTTTGGAAATGCATATTTAGTTCAGCTGGGAATTTGATATTTAATAAGAATAGCGAAAAATAGCAGAGCTAAGTAGTTGACCAGCTATATAGGTGCTCCTGAGTTTTAGGCTGCAATTCTATACCCTCTTACTAGGAAGTCAATCCTATTGTTCTTAATGGGAGTTTTTGTGTAGACTTGTATAGGATTGCACTGTTGATCATGTGTGGTGTGAAACACTGGGTAGGAACAAGGACAGAAGACAGCCCTCTTGAACACTTTCTTCTTTTCTAGTACTAACATACACACACAAGTACACAGAATCAAGTATTATTTATATAGCACCACCATCACCTCCCCCCCCCGAAGATTACATTCTTAAGATGAAGCCACAGATGCATAACCTATCCTGTTCTACTCCCATATTTTTTGCACTTCATTTTGTATTGTGCTCCTTGTATGTATTCTCAAATTTCACCTAACATTGCTCCGCAGTCCTGTAGCAAGGACACAGCCATTCTGTCCAGTGTTTTTAGGGGAGTCTCATAAAAGTGCAAGGTAAGTGCACTCTTCACACTGGCAATTATGCTAAAACATGGGTGGGCAGACTTCCAGCTTGCAAATTCTACATCATTTTTCACTATAACCTCAAGTGGCCTTCAGATGCTGCTGGACTACAACTCCCATCATCTGTGACCATTGATTATGCTGGCTGGAGCTAATGAGAGAAATCCAACAAGATGTAGGGACCATGTTCACTTCCCCTGACTTACAATTTTGTGCCCAGGAACTAGGGTATCAGAACTGAATTAGGTGTCTTTCCACATATCTGACGCCCCCGGCCCTTTGTTGGTTTCAACAGTGGGGAGTCCAGAGGTCATTTTGGGGCTGTTAAGGGTCAGAATCCTTGCTGATCTACTGCATATCTACCTTCTACCTAGTCCTGCCCAAGTCAACCCTGATGGCCAGTCTCCCATATTTGTAGACCCCAGAACTTTAGGGCCAGAGTGTGAATGCATAAAGGATCAAATTCTGTCCAGCAAACTCACAGTGAGTTGCATAAAGTGTTCTGTATAGAAGGTAAGAAAGGGATTCTGCTAAAGCTGTGGCTAACAGTGCTGGTGGCAGAGAGGAAACCCACCTTTTGTCTGTTTTTCCAATGATCTTATTCCAGGCTCACTTCCATGCCCAAGAGGGCTCTAAAAATAGCCACTGACACACATAGCAGAAAAGCTAGAGAGCTCATCTAGCTGGTTGGAAAGCTCACCTGATGCAAAGGAAGTGAGCTTGAACCTGTATCTTTATATTCAGGCCAATAGGCTTACAGCCCAACATCCAATGATAGGGTTGCTCTTTGGAATACACCTAGTTGTAGAAAGTTGTGGAAATGGATTGTCCATATCCACAACTGCCATCTGCATGCAGAACCTCGTTTTCTTTTTATAGGGCACTCCCCAGTCTGTCACTTTTTTTAGTGGGATTCCGTCACATTCTGGCAAATTCAGGCAGTGCAATTACAGTTGGTTGGGAGGTCTTGTGCAATAAACCTGCTTCCCTCAAAAGATCAGACTTTTTGAGATAAGGAAAGTGATGAGGAAAATCTCTGGAAAGTTTAGGCTAACATTTGCTTGATGCAACTTTGGCCATGTACACACCATACATTTAGCACACAATTAAAGCACATTACTTGCCCCAAAGAATTCTGAGGAAACTTATTTGTTCAGGGTACTGAGAATTGTAGCTCTGCAGAGGGCAAACTATAGTTCCCAATATTATTTGAGCGAAGCCATGTGCTTTAAATGTATGGTGTGTAGCACCCCCCCCCCCAAAATGGCTGATTGCTCAGTAAATGACCAACGTCGTCTGGCTTCCTTTGCAAACAAATCAGGATGGATTCTCAATGAACAGGATGTCTGGAACACCCATAATCAGCTTGTGGAATTCATTGATCAAAGTAAAGATTCACTGTTTTTTAACACAGTGACCATGTGCAGCAATAAGCCAGTGTTGGGGGGGACAACAACATTGAACATTAGCATATAACTCTTTAAATCCCTCTTCTCCAGTATGAACCATAACCAGGGGTGTAGTTAGGGGGTGGCCCAATGGATCTCAACCCTAGATCTTTTGCTGCTCAATAGTCTCATTTGCCTGCTTTTGAAACTTAATTCTCTTGCTTATAGAGCAGCTGCACCCACTCCAAAGCCGCCTACTATCTTAACGTCTCAGAGGCATCTACAGGGTAGAGCTCCTCTGAGCAATTTTTATTCTTAATACTCTAATATTAAGCCCAATTTCAGGTTTTCTTTGCGAGGGGAGGGGGACACTGCTGCAGCATAAAACAGCTCTTCTATTGGAGTTTTGTTACTGTAGATAGCAGGTGCATCTCAGAACCCTTCATCATGGATGGGAACTGAATGCCCCCCAGGGCTTAACATTTGTACCGGGGGCACTAGACGGCAGAGCTTGTTTTCAACTGTTAGGAGAAATCAATGTAAAATAAGCCTGCTACAGTGTAATATGAACATACCTTTACTGCATCTTTCTGGGCTGGAGGGACACAAGAACATAAGAAAGGCTTGCTGTGCACCAGGCAAGTGGCCCATCTTGTCCAACATCCTGTTCTCACAATGGCCAACGACATGCCAACCAGATTTGAACCCGAGGACGCTCTCTCCTGCTGCAATTCCAAGCAACTGTTTTCCAAGAAAGACGCAGTGGCTTCAGCAGTGTAGGCAGAGGATAGCCATTGTGGCTTGTAGCCGTTGGTAGCCTTATCCCACATGAATTTGTTCAGTTCTCTTTTAAAGCCTTTCACTGTACCACATCCCCAAGTTCACGTAAGACCAAATATCTGAAACTGTATAAGGCAGCTTCCAACGAACCTGGGAAATAGTGTTGGGCTTCTCACCCCTCCCTCCCTCATGTGATATTGTTTTATTGCCTAGAAATCATGCTGTTTAATTGGCTTCTTTATTGGTTGTCCAGTTTATTGTTCAGCCATTGTGGGGTATTAAAATGTTGCAAACCGCTTTGGATGAGCTGGACCAGGAAAGCGGCTTTAAGAGACCAATTAACAAATTAATAAATATGAGGAAACGAGCTTCTGAGCATGCCGCAAGTACACCCCACTCTCAACCAACCCCAGCACATCTGGCTTCCACAAGATGTGACTTCCTTAGCCCTTGCAATTTAAGAAACTGAATATTGGCTCCACGTATTTTTAAACCCCACCCAGTCCCAAAACGAGAAGCGAGAGAAGGCTGTATTTTATTTTATTTTATTTTATTTTATTGGAGGAGACGGTGCAGGTGGGGTGGGTGGGGCGCCGGAGCGTATAAAACGCTACAGGCGAGCCACACGCTCTTCCTCAGGCCTCCTTAAGGCTGGACTACATTTCCCGGCAGGCCTCGAGCGCGACGCGCGTTGCGTCACGCCCGCCTGCGGCGTCCCTTGCTCCAGCTGCTTCCTGGGCAGTCCAAGATGGCGGCGCGCTGGAGTAGCGAGAATGTTGTGGTGGAGTTTCGGGACTCGCAGGTAACCGGGTCTCCTCGGCTTGCGCCGAAGCGGGATGGCTGGCGGGGCTTTTGTTTTGAGGTCTCTTCCTTCCCATACAAGTTTCTTCCCTGGGAGGGGAGGGCAGCAGCTGTCTCCCCCTCTGTTCCTTCCTACCTACCACCCATGGGTGGGGTGCACCCATGTCCCTTGACGCGTCACACGGGGTGGGGGGCGTCCTCTGGTGTAGTTGGGGCACCTCTCCTTCCTTCGTGGTTTGCTGAAGAGGGCTGGCTTCACCTTAACTGAAAACTTCCAAATCCAGTTTTGGGCAACACCTTTCTTTGTCAGGCCAGCCAAAACGCTGCCAAAAAATCGAGTTCTGCAGAACTCTTCACCAGACTTGATGGCAAGCCCAAGTGTGTGTGTGTAGGGAGTTTTTAAGAACATAATTTATTAAGCGTGGCTGTGTTCAAGGCTGTAGTCAAGGTCTAAGAGTCCTGTGGTCACCTAAGAGGCCCATTTATTTACAGTAGTTATATACCACTTTTTAGGTAGACCTCACAAAGCTCTCAACATAAGATTGTTACGGCAAGCATTTTTTGAAGGTACAATAGAATGGAAAGGGCAACTTGTTTAGAAAAAGAGCAATATGAGGGGTTTTCAAATAGTAGTGTGACCTTAGTTTGTATTTAGTGGTTTTTTATGCTGTATGTTGCTTTTAGATGCTTTTCTACAAGGTCATGAATAAGCTTAATAATAACCTTTTTTTCCTGATGATGGATACCAGGTCTACTAATTTTTCTGAAAGTATTTGCCAGCTTAAGGGGCATTCAGGGCCCATGTTTTTCATAATAACATCAGGTCAAAGGCCAAACTAGTCTAGCATCTTGTTCTCCTACTGGTCAATGTGATGCCTCAAAGGGAGGCCTGAAAGCAGGACCTGAGTGTAACAGCAACTCTTCTCACTTGGGATTCCCAGCAGCTGACATTGAACAGTGGAGGTAGAACAAGTGAAAGAACTAACTTCAGAATTATGCAACAAATAAGGTGCTGTTTTTCATGATGGTGCTGCTATTGAAGAAAAAGTGTTTTTATTTTTCTTGACTCATCTCCCCAGAAAGGCTCAATTGTGGTTATTAAAACATTATATATTTCGATTTGTAGAACAGCAGCAAAAAAGATTATTAAGCGCTCTGACCAAAAACCTCAGCAATTTTCAGGTAGTCCACCAAAAAATCATTGTATTGCAGCATAAGCTTTTGTGGACTTAAGCCCACTTTTCAGGAAACTTACACCATGGTAAATAATTTTGTTAGTGCTACAGGACCCACCTGTCTCCTTCTCCCCACAAGAAACACCCTGGTGTATCATGCAAATGGTTCATCTAGGCAAGCATCCTTACAATAGCCAACCTGCAGTCTCTGGGATTAATTAGGCCTGGCCCAAATCTCAGGCTGGTCTGTGAAACCATTCCCTGCAAAGCATGCTGATCATCATGTGCAGGCACTGGGGGAGATATTTCCTGCATTGTTACCAAATAAAATTACTCAGGAAAGAGAAACAAGCCTCCCTTTCCCTGCCTCTGGAACAGTAGGTGCTTCCAGTGGTTCTGGCCATTGACAGCATGTGATTCTTGGCTCTGTGTTTCTTTGAAAAGTGGCGGGGGAAAGCACAGGTGTTTTTCAGAGTAGGGAGCATGTGGCTCTCTAGATGTTGGACTTGGATTTCTACTGGTCCTAGCCAGCATGTCCTGTGGTCATGGATGATGATGTTAGCTCATAGAATCATAGAATTGTAAGGTTGGAAGGGACCCTGAGGATCGTTTAGTCCAACCTCTGTTATGCAGGAATCTCAGCTAAAGCATCCATGGCAGATGGCCATCCAACCTCTTCTTAAAAACCTCCAGTGAAGCAGAGTCCACCACTTTCCAAGTGAGACTGTTCCACCATCAAACAGCTCTTGCTGTCAGAGAGCTCTTCCTGATGCTTAGTCAGAATCTCCTTTCTTCTTGTCAGCATCTGTCTCAAGACAAGAGACAATGGAGGAGTGTGCCATTGGGGGTGAAGTCAAACTGTTGCATAGTTATTTCCTGTGGCTGTAGAGGCCAATACAGGAGATACATGCTTTATTGCAGCTGGGGCAGATGAAGGTATCCAGTTTCACTGTTACAAATGCACCATGGTGTTTCTTCTCTCTGCTCCTCCCAGTGGTCATTTCTCATCTGGTCACTGCTGTGGATATGTGACCTGATTCCAGGCACTGTGGTGGTCTACAAGGAATTTCCACGTAGCGGGGTTAACATTGTCTGCCTTCATGTAGTGTTGTTTCTTGTTGTAGTCCAGCAACATCTGGAGAGCCACAGGCTCCCCATCCTTGCTGTATGGAGTCTATCAGATGTTCCTGTGGTGCCACTCATGATGCTACTTCTTTGGGCAGATAGTATCACTTACTTCCAGCCCCGAGACCTCTTAAGCCAGGGACAGTAACTGTTGAAAGTTTATTAAGTGGTGAATAATGTGCCCTTGTCTACTCCTCTTACTGGTGTTGTTGCCAAGGGGGAATAGCTCCCCCATCTCCCAACAGGATACTGGGCTTCTGCTTATCAGCTAGATGGATGGGTGTCTATTTTGGGCGGAGGGTAAAGAAGCTTCCTTTTTCCAATAGTGGTAGTTTTTATTAATTCATTTCTGAAGCTGTTATTACAGAGCTGCAATAATAGCTTTGCAGCTAAAATGAGACCCTTTACCAGTGTGTTATCTCTGTACCACCTGAAAATTCCGTTTGTAATGTGCTCAACTTGTACAGCATCCTTGTACAGTAAGTTGCCGTCGTTTCCATCTTGTAGATGGTGAACTGATTGTGGTCTGCTGTTCAGTTTCAAAAAATCAAAAGCTTGTCATGTGAGAACTGAATTTACACAAAGATACAGCGATCTGTGGACACGGGTGGCGCTGTGGGTTAAAGCCTCAGCGCCTAGGGCTTGCCGATCGAAAGGTCGGCGGTTCGAATCCCCGCGGCGGGGTGTGCTCCCGTTGTTCGGTCCCAGCGCCTGCCAACCTAGCAGTTTGAAAGCACTCTCGGGTGCAAGTAGATAAATAGGGACCGCTTACTAGCGGGAAGGTAAACGGCGTTTCCGTGTGCGGCTCTGGCTCGCCAGAGCAGCGATGTCACGCTGGCCACGTGACCCGGAAGTGTCTTCGGACAGCGCTGGCCCCTGGCCTCTTTGAGTGAGATGGGTGCACAACCCTAGAGTCTGTCAAGACTGGCCCGTACGGGCAGGGGTACCATTACCTTTTTACAGCGATCTGTCATACTGATTGGTTTAAAAATAGTGTTGAGGAAATTTAACATTTGTAGTTAAGGCTTCCTGAATATTGCATTGGGGTATGCCGTAGGCAGTTTCTCTGAATATAGCTTGTTCCTGCTAATTTATTCTATACAGCTGTTGGGGAGTGCCACTTCTAAAGTAATGTAAAATAAGTGTACTTGTGTTTCTTATAAAGAGATTGAAGGCATGCTGCACTTAACCAGTGCCTACTTTCAAAGCTTGGTGGAAACAGAATCTTCGTCGCCATCTAGCATGCAACCTTTTTGGCAGCTGTGTCATATCTCATGTTCCATTGTGACTGCTGTTGGAGTTAGTTTATCTTTCTATACCATTTACTGGGACCCAAGTGGAAGCAGTGCTGTTGCTATTGGGTTTTGCTTATGGGCTTCCCATAGTCTATCTGATTGACCACTGTGAGAACAGGAAGCTAGACTAGATGGGCCTTTGGTCTGTTCCAACAGGGCCTTTTTTTACATACTTTAAAAGGTTACATTTAGTGTTGGAAGAAGCACTGACTAAACATGCTCTTTCATCATTTTGCACTTCAGCACTATTGTATCTGAGTGCAGCAGACAGTACTTGACAGGAATTTTGGACAACTCTGTTTAACCTGTCCAGGGTTAGATGAGACCCATGCAGGATGTGTGCTCTTTGCAGAATGGTTCAGGGTATGGGAACTTCTCCTGTCATCTTGTTCTACTTGAAATGAGGCTTAAGTGTGCAACTAGGAGCATGAGAAGAGGCAAGTATAAATAAATAAAAATAAAATATCTCTCCTCCACATCCTAGAAAACTCTTGAATGTGTGTGAATGCTCCCTGTGTGGAAGCCCCTCGTTCCAGAATATTACTGTTTTGGGAACCAATTCATTAAATAGAATAATGGATATATCTACTGAGGAGTATCTGTGCAGTATGTTATGGAATAAGACTGGCAAACTCTCTTCCTGAAAGGCTTTTCAAGTGCAGCATCCCCAATACATAAGTCACAATATTTTTCTGCACATAAACTGGAGGGGGATGGAAGTAGTCAAACTTCATGGAAATATGTGTGCAGATGGTGTACTAATATTTTTTTTTACTAGGATTAGGATGATGGTCAGTTGACTATTATTTGTCAATATTTGATTGCAGCAAAGTATGTAATGAAGCCTTTTTACTTGCATCATGATGACATCTGATAGTATAGACCAGCATGTGGGATCCTTGCTTGTTGAATCCTAGTCTTCCAAGACTCTAGGAGTAAATGTGTACACATTAATGCTATTGAGAAACAAATACCCCGAGGACCCTTCAATCAAAAGGTGGGGTACATAAACATTCAAAAGAGATAACAATCTCAATCAGGAAAGACCTTGCAGGAACCAGAGGGATAACAGCAATTGGATCTCTGCTTTCCAAAAACTTAGATCATGGAGCCTAGTTGGGCTCTAGGAACAGAGATATGTGAATCTTTTGAGTGGAATTTGCAGCAAACCTAAAAATTGTTACTGAGCTGCTGGAGTCCTATAGTGGCTCCAGATTCCTTGCAAGCTTTGCAGCTGCTTCAGTGCAAGTCTGCTAGCAGGTATTTCTATAATGGGGGCAATTATGGATGCCCCAAGGACCCACTTGAAGGAGATTCTGCTGTTGTTTGGCTCTGGGCAGACTTTCAGAGGTCATGAAGAAATCTTTCCCAGAAGGCCAAGCCCTTTAGGCATTTTCTGATGCTGGAATTTCTCCTTCCAGAACTGAGCTCATCTTTCTCTCCATTCCTCCCAACAGCTGTTGTGTTTACCTACTGACCTAGTCTGTCACATTGACAGTGTAGAAGCACAGCAAAGAGAGGCTGGAAAGGCAAGCGTTTCATCTGCTTCTAATCACTTGCTGCCTTTCATGGTGTTTCTCTTTCATTTCAAGGTAGTATGATTGCTATCGAGCAGTGCAATATGCTTGCAGATCAAGTGCTTTTAATAAAACAAGTTTACTGAGTTTGCATTGCAGGCTCATTCCATTTGTCTATGCCTTTCTGGGAAAAGTACTACCAAAACACTGAAGTAGCTGCTTTTTACCTGCCTCGATTCACTGCCAATTTGCAGCAAAGCAGTTGGGGTGCAGGATGTGATCCTTGTTAGGTAGATACCGAGTTATGCCACTGATGCATCTAGCTTAGTATTTTCTACATTGACGGACAGTGGTTCTCCAATCTGAGATGGGTCTTTACGTAGCACTGCCTGGAGACGCCAGGGACTGAACCTGGGACCTACTGCATGCTTTACCACAGAGCTACTATCCTAGGTCTTACTGGTGGACTCAGAACTTGGACTCCAGTATTGATTTGCTTGTTGGGATTAAAAGCTTTATGCTAAATTTTACTACAGCACCCAAATAGAAGTCGGGTTACTGGTTTGAAGACAAGGTAGCACAGCAGAGCTCTAGCTTTAAGCTAAAGTGTTGACCAAATGAGTGACACCCCCCAACTCCCTTTTTGAAGAGCAGGGCAGGTATTTTAGATTAGCTGTAGTTGCTGAACAGTCTTCAAGGGGAGCACATTGCAGCAATCCTGCCTTGAATAACTGGATAACTGACAAGGCTATCTCTTTCCTTGGGGAGGGGGTGGACACGGTGTATTATGCTCAGTTTTAGAAGGTCATTCCTGCCACTCAGGCTGTTTGAGTTTCAAGGGATAAAGGCAAATCAAATAGCATTCCCAGGCTGCATACCAAAGCCTTTAGCAATTTTAGGTTTTATGATATGTCTTGTCTACTTCAGGATCTTATCACAGGCTTTTCCATTGTTCTTGTGTGTATTTTGGTTTGCAAATATGCTTGTTTTTTAGTGCTCCTGAGAAAGGTTGTTTTCAACCAAAATGTCATAATCCTTTTTAGTTTTTCATGATAACTATTTTTTTAATAGTAACAACTAGTACTATTTTACTGCCCTTCCCTTTTCTTTGCTTCCATTACTTATGTGGAACTTGCAAAACGGGGACAAAAAAAACCCCCTTGGCGTGAAGAGGGGCTGCAGCCCTTTAAATTGGGTATGCTTGGATTTAAGCATACTGAGTATATATATTTAAATCTCAGTATCTTTGGAGCGGGTGATTTGTGCATTTGCAGGCAGAAGCTCACTTGACTCCCCCTCTGCTCTAAATTGAATTCCTTTCCTTAGAGTGCAACCCTACTCGTGCCCACGTGAAGGTAAATCCTGTTGTTGTCAGTGGCACTTACTCTCTAGTAAGTGTGTGTAGCTCTCCTTCCTAATTGTGTGTTCAATCAGGTTTATTTCATCCCTATCAGGTTGACTCTAGTGGTCTCTTTTCCCCACCACCAAATTTTCCAACCTAACATTCTCTTCTTTTTCCTAAGCAATGAATGTATCGACAAGCTAAGCTAATATGAGGGACCTTATTTCTCTCTCTCTCCTATTTTGCAGGCAACTGCAATGTCCGTGGACTGTCTTGGGCAGCATGCAGTGCTTTCTGGGTGAGTGCCAACACCTTTGGGATAGAATTGCAGTTAGCCCTGGCAGCTGCTTGAAGGTGGATGTGGAGGGAAGATGGACACATCTTCTTGGGTTGATGTTCTTCCTCTTCCTAGTGCTTCACATTCTCAGTGGGGCAGAAGAGAAGAGATTGATAGCATAAGTTCAAGCGCCAAAAGCATAAAAGACCCCTCCTGGATCTGACTCTAGGATCTGTTCAGTCTAATGCCCTGTTTTCGTGACTGGCCATTCAAAAGCCTCTTCTGGGAAACAGAGCATGAAGGCAACCCCCACCCCACCCTACTGATTGCTGTCAGGATGTCCTGTTTAGAAGCACACTGTCTCTCAAGGTGGAAGCTCCATTTAGTTGTTGTGGGCTAATAGCCTTTGATAAGACCTAACCTCCTTGAATTTGTACATACCAGCCTTTCCCAGTCTAGCCCCTTCCAAAGGATTTGGGCTACAGTTCCCATCAGCCCCAGTATCAATACTCCCATGATAGCTTGGGACTATGAGACTTGTAGTCTGAAACTTCGAGGTGGGGGAGGCGGTTGTAAACTTTTTAAAAAGCTGTCTGTTACTAACGTTTTCTACACCTTGTAGCATTGAATTCCATATGTCAATTATATGTTGTATGAAGAAAGACTTTGTTCATGCTGAGTCTTTGCCATATTTTCCCTCCCAGCAGATTTTTTTAATGAGATGCAATTTATTTTGGCAAAGTCTTAAAAAAAAAAATATTGAGGCACAGGTCGCTGCTCAGATCCAAAATCATGAGGCCTTGACTTCGGAGTCTTACACTTTGCCTCTCCCCACACTGCTTCTTTTCCATGTTGCTGATGTTTGAAGCCTTGTTCAGTCTTATCCCTAATCCCATCTTGCATGTATTCAGCTCTGTTCAGTGACCTTCAACTGCTGATTTGATTATCTGATGTCCTCCTGCTTGTGTGTTTTCCAGAGTCTAACCTTCATGCTTCTTTTCATCCTTGTATGCTGTTTCTTTCCCTAATGCCCAATGCAGACATTAGTTCTCTACATGTAGATGTGGATTGATTGCACTTGCACCAACCCTGCCCCTCCTGCCCCCTCCATGCCAGGTCAGGACATCAAAAAAATTGAAATTAGCATGGGGGCAAACAAAAGGATGCCTTCACTCTAGTGTGGCTGCCTTTTATTTCATACACAGCTCAACAAGATACCAACATAAACCCTCCAACAGCATAGAACCCACCTGTAATGGTTCTAGGGGTTGCTCGTGTGTAAACCGGTGCAAATACCTGGCTGGGTTGCCTGAGTGAACCTTTTCTGTCCGGACAGCCACTCACCCATGGCTGACTCAGTCGCTGGCAGAATCCATCAGTGGGCGTTTCTTAAACTTCTTCCAGCAAAGAAGCTCTTTGACGCCTAGTCTTCACCTACCCTCTCTGCGCGAAAGCCTTCTGCGCAGGGAGGGCGTGGGCAACCGAGGACCTCTACTCTCCCCGCTGGTCCCCGGCAAGGAGTCATGGGACCGCCTCGCCGCTTCCCCCACCTGCCCCCCTTCTCCACTGGTGCTACGCTGATTCTCTTCCCCAGGAGATGGGCTGCCTCTCCCAATCCCGGGACGCTCTCTGGAATCCCTCTGGATTTTGCTCTCTCCCTCCGGCACTGATGGCAGTTCCCTGACACCACCCTTCATTGCAATCAACTGAATACAACTAGTCATGCCCTGGGCTCCCCAATCTCTCCCACTACCAACGAAAATTAATAAATGAATAGATGCAGAACCTATCCACATGACAGTGACACAAAAACCATGCACATACACTATGCAAAAGAAGAAAAAAGCATTACCCCCTTCTTTCTCCCACCTCTCTCTCTCTCCCCACCTCTTCCCCCCCCCCCCAATCCTCACAATGCCTATGATAGCATTATCTCACACCAAATGTAGATAGGACTCCATGAACTGAAAACGTAGTCACTATATGTACGTTTGCTATCCATGAAAAACTTTCAATAAAAAGAACTGAGAGTGTACTGGCAGAGTATCTGAACAAAGTTGGTGCAGCTTTGCACCCAGCCGTTCCCCAGGTTGTTTCTAAGTCTCTGGACATTTACTCTGCATGGGGGTTCATGCCTGTTCCTTCTTTCCTTCCCAGAGTGATATTTCGTAACTCTCATTTTATATTTTGATGTGACAACATTATCCTTGTGGTAAATATTATATTCAAATGTGCCTGCCCTTGATAGAATGCAGTGCTTATCATCTGGAGACAAGCTTATTTTCAGTGAATATACCATAGGGGTGAATGCCAGCTTTTGCCATGTGAGAGCGCGTTCAAATTAATTTTTTATTAGGTAAAGGCTGGCATCATAGAATCACCTTGTGGTCAAAAATCTGAGATTGATTTCAGCTTCTCAAACCAGGCAAGCATCTAAATTGTGACCTAGTTCTTGCAATCCACAGACGAGGCAGTAAATCTGTTTCAGGATGACTGGTATGAGTTCATCTAACTGGAAGGCTGCTTCTTCCATGCAGGGTTTTTTGTTTTTCCAAAAGCCCCATGCATAGAATTGGTTGGGATCATTTGCCTTGACTTACTCATTTGCATGGAAAGAGCATTCAGTCATGTCAGCTCCACCTGTAGTCTGAAGAGATACACACCAGACACATGTTTACACTCCCTTCCGTTCTTTGCAGAAACTAGGCCGACATCCTGACTGAGAAAGGAATGTTGGACATAGTTGTCTCCATATCGTATTCTGTGATATTTTTAAGCCTCTTGGGAGGCATTCCATGGTGGTGGATCTAGCTGCCCTCCCTGTCAGTCTCTCTGGCGCAATGTCACACACCGTGTAGGACTTTGTGTCTTTAAGCCGTCTGACCGTGTAGCCTTACATTGCTGTCAGCCAGCGCCTCCGTCAGTCCCTTGGAGGAACCAGGCCAGCCACAAGCCTGGCGTCCAACTAAGGCAGTTTGCATTAGCCTGGCCTGGAATATGTCATATAGGATTTTGCTGTTGTGAAGTTCTGCAGCAGCAAAGTTAATGTCCTCTTGTTCACGGCTGTCTTTAATTTGCATCTCTTTCACTTTAACGTTTCACTATTTATGTCGCAGAGCCAGTGTAGGGTTGTGGTTCGAGTGCTGAGCAAGGAGGCCCAGATTCAAGTCTTTGGTCATGGCTGTGAAGCTTAACAAGAGATGCTGCATGGTTCTCGCTCAACCTCATGGACCTTACAGGGGTTCTCAATACTCTGGTGTGACTGAATAGCAGAATCCCATCAAGCTTAGCTTGTTTACCAGGGGCTGGGGTTATTGGAAAGAAAGTTTATCTCCAGCCTCAGAACCATCCTTGAATTAAGTGGCTGCCACCCATTGCTTTCAGGGAAAGTCTGAGCTGTTCATGGGAGCAAAATCTGCACTCCACTCATGATGGAGTGTAGCTTACCCATTTTGACCAGCATCAATAAAGATTCCACCCCCCCAAGCAGTTTCAGAAACAAGATGGAGTTTGTAGGTGGTCGACTGTGCTCTATTCTTCTGGTGCTTTGGAAATCGTAGGTGCAGCAACTCACAGGCTGGTTCCAGTGTGATGCTGATGATGTCTTCTTTGTGTGTTTCTGTCTCTTGCAGGCGCCGCTTCCTCTACATTGTTAACTTAGATGCGCCTTCTGATGGCCACCGCAAGATCTCGCGCCAGAGCAAGTGGGACATAGGAGCTGTGCAGTGGAACCCGCATGACAGTCACTCACACTACTTTGCTGCGTCGGTATGCTCCATGCTGGCCCTGATCCTGTGATTACATTTCATCCCAATTGGATCCCAGGAGTGCAACAAATCTGTCCAACTAGCTTGTGGGAATGGGACTATGCTGGTGTTCAGAGTCCCACCTTTCCACACGGGGTACCCTAAACAGAAATAACAATAGCAACAATCATGTTTATTCCACACACCCCTTTACTCTGCAATCAACCTGCAATAATCAGCCCCTTTCAGTTCTTGGGACAGGTTGCTTGAATTCCACAGAACTTCTTGGAAGCTTGTCCACATCTGGCCCTTTCCAGTGTTACACATAAAAACACATATTCAGCTCTCTTCTAGCCACCTCCCTCCAAGCATTTTAAACATTTGGTGAGGGAAATGTAACGTTGGACATGATCCCAAGTCATGTGTGTGTATGTGGCCAGGACATCTTCATTCATGGACTGGGATTGGAGGCAGCACAGTTAATGACTCTATATTGCCCTTTTTATTCTGTCAATCAGGATGCTTCAAGGGTTTGCAGTGGAGTAGTTTCATTGGGTGTTCTTACAAATGCTAACTTTTCTTGGTTGTGTGAAAAGTTAAACATGTTTTCTGGTGGGAGAGGGTGCTCCTCTTTGCCAAAATGGTCATCTAGAAGATTTGCAGTCATAAGAACATAAGAAAAGAATAAGCCTCAGAAGGGAAACAAACCATAAGTCCAGTTTTGAGCAGGAAATGAGTGGAGCAGAAGCTTTTCAGCAGTTCACAAGCTGCTTGTTCATATTAAACCATAGGTTTTTTTAAAACGATGGTTTCATGTGATTTGTGAACCAAAGCACAACTTGTTTTTGTTAAACTTTATTTGATGATCAAGGCAACTAACAAACTTCAGAATCAGTAAAGCATTCTGAGGATCAAAACGAACCAGCAAGCCATTAAAAACAGGTGAGGTGGTGTAAATAAAGGAGAACTTAAAGCAGCCAAATCAATTCTCGTAAGTTGTCTTGCATCATTTAGGAAAAATTAAATGGGTGGTGCATTGATGCATCTCTGTGGGGATTTCATTTCAGACTCTTGGGGGTGTGGTGTGGCTGGGAGGGAGGGAGGAAGAGCTGTTGTAGCAAAGATGCTGGCAAGCTAGTTTCTCCTGTTGACGTGCTTCAGAGCACGGCCTTTCCTGCTGATTTTAAAGGGTGGTGTAGTGTTCCAATGCTAGGGAGCACTTCTGTAGTTACATAGCACTCTGCTGCCCGTGTTGTGGCTTCTCATGTCTTCTGTTTAATTTCAGAGCAACCAACGAGTTGACCTGTATAAATGGAAAGATGGTAATGGGGAAGTTGGCACTTCCTTGCAAGGGCACACACGTGTGATCAGGTACGGCCCTGGGGAGCCCTAGCGCACTCCATTGTCATGCGGGCCAGTGAGCCCTGCACACTGGCTCATGGTGTTGGGAATTTCAGTCCTGATGTGATGAGCTTGATGCTTGGACCCCCTCTCCTTTTCCCCCTCTGAAGCCCCCCTTTTGGCCCTCCCTGCTTGGAGTGCATGAAGTGCATCAGTCACTGCTGCAGTAACTTTGGTCTCATAGAATCATAGAGTTGGAAAAGACCCTGATGATTATCTAGTCCAACCCCCTGCAGTGCTGCAGTATGGAGCTGTCCCTTATTGGGATCAAACTTGCAACCTTGGCGTTATCAGCACCACAATCTAACCAACTGTCTGCGGACATGCCCAGATATTCCAGCTTAGCAAATCCCGAGTTTGTCTGGACATATTTTCAATATTCATGCAGTGAATTAGAGGGAGAACAAGATTAAGCACCCCCCTCTCATCCTGATTAAATGATGGTCTCAGCAGCAACAGGGTGTTTTTCTCTGGTGAGCTGGAACTCCCCTAGTCCCCAGAGCTGTGCTTTTCAAACTTTTTACCTCTTTGCATGCCAGTTTGTTTTCCGTGAAACTGCTTTGCATTACGGAGGATTCAGAAGAATATTCCAGGACACAAATTCTGTTGGGAGCTGGGGTAGCGTAAGGGCTAAGGGACTGGGCTACAGGTCATGAAGTCTCCATTTTGAATCTCACCTCTGACATGAGCTCGATAGCTGACCTTAGGCAAACAGCACTCTTGGTCACGGCCTCCCTATTTGAAATATGGCTAATAATAATACCGATGTACCTTGCAGGGTGTTAACGTATAGGAAGTTAAGCAATATTGCTCTTTCTGTGGCTGTGTTATAGGGAGATCTCAGTAGTAGTGGGCTAGCTGTTTTTCAGGAACACTTTTTTTGCATCATGGATCTTGTTTCTGTAGAACCTTCTGCTTCAGGGCTGTGGTAGGGAACATCTTTAAGCTCACAGGCAGTCTTGTGGGATGAGGTGGACACAATCCAATGGTGGATGGAACCAGGGGTAAAAGTGGGTGGATCAGCAGATGTGACTCCTGCCTTTTGTACAATGTGCTACATTCCAGCCACACAAAAGTGAGTTTTACACCCACCCACACCCACACATCCACAAACTCCTTTCCATCCTCCAGGAGGTATTATATTTCAAGGACACATTTTAGCCAAACCAAAGCACTCTGGGGAAGGTCCTGGGAGCTTTCTTTGGCCCATGGGTTGGAGGTTCCCTACCTATGCCCTAAAGAAATACAGTGGCCAGTAAAATGAGCAAAGGGCATGTAGCTAAAGCTCCCTCTGTCTCTGGAAAAGCTGGTCTTTGGAGCTGTGAAACTGGGCCAGTGGGGTATTGTGTTAAGAAGGCAATGAACGAGAGAGTTACTAATGACTATGTAGAGTCTGGTGTTTGCAGCTGTCCAAGATAGATCCCTCTTGCTGATGCTCACCCCCCTTCCCTTGTTTGCAACTTTTCTAGTGATTTGGACTGGGCAGTTTTTGAGCCAGACCTGCTGGTTACCAGTTCAGTTGACACGTACATCTACATCTGGGATATCAAGTAAGTGCAGAGCCACATCGGGGAAGATACTGCTGGTCTTTACGGGAGCAAATTCCCGTGTGGTACTTTGGACTGCTGCTACTGAAGCAGGATAGTTTGGAAGGGTGAAGCTGTCCATAGTACAGTGGTGCCTCGCAAGACGAAAAGAATCCGTTCCGCGAGTCTTTTCGTCTTGCGGTTTTTTCGTCTTGCGAAGCAAGCCCATTGACGGATTAGCGCTATTGACATTTTAAGGGCTAAAAACGGCTTTTAAGGCTTAAGGGATTAGCGGTTTTGCTGCTAAAATGCTTTTAGCAGCTTAGCGCTTCAGAAAAAGGGGTTTTGGAGCGAAAAAAAATCGCAAGAATTTTCGTCAATTTTCGTCTTGCGAAGCAAGCCCATAGGGAAATTCGTCTTGCGAAGCGCCTCTGCAAACGGAAAACCTTTTCGTCTTGCGGGTTTTCCGTCTTGCGAGGCATTCGTCTTGTGGGGCACCACTGTAATATCCTCTTGGTGAATGGGTTTTGCTCTTTCATATTTGGGATCATGAAGGAGCACTCCCCAGGCAAGTGAACTAGAAACCCCAGCAGCCTGTGTCTGTAAGGGCCCTGTGCATTCTGCACTTTGCCTCTCTAGCGTAGTCCATCCCCCCCCCCCCCGCCGCATTGTGCAGAAGCTACCATGCAGCTGAGCTTCAGTTGTGGGAGCTGGTGATGGCTGAATGATTTGTTATCCGCCTAGGTCAGTCATTTTCAAATTCATTGCTGTGAGAAATGAGCCAATAATAATAATAATAATAATAATAATAATAATTAATAAATTATGAAAAATAAAAATAATAAACTTTTATGTAGACCCCACCCTCTCTGGCCAAGGTGGCTAACACAGAATGTAAATTACAATAAAACATAATAGAAAAAAAGAAAAAAAGTTAATTAAACTATTAATGAAAGCTCAGAGTCCTAAACTGCAGAGAAGATTGCCTGCTCTGTCTCTGCATAGTTTCCTGGCCTGGCCTGGCCCTCTTCTGTCCACCTTCTCTGGAGGCAAGTAATGCTGTTGCCTCTCTGTATCACATGTCACTGGTCAAAATGAGTGAAGCTCAAAATTCAAAACTTACTGAGTGTAAGAACTCTGTCTCCAGTTTTAAGTTGGAGAAGCAAAAATTGAGAGGTACTAACCTGAATAGAGAGGGAACAGTATGTATGCTTATGCTGGTATTGTTGTATTTCAGGGACACTCGGAAACCTACTGTCTCACTTTCTGCTGTCGGTAAGTACCAGTTGGTTAGGTGGAATTTGAAATATTGGCATAGTATTTCACTCAGTAGTTGGTGTTAAGTGCCCTGCAAAGAAGAGGTCTTGGCACTGGTTTCCAGTAGCCCACAAGGTGTCCAACCTGTGGCATGCCTGCCACTATTGGAGCAGGCAGTAGCAGATTTGGCAATGGTATTAAGCAGCCTTCCTCAACCCGGCGCCCTCCAGATGTCATGCCCTACAACTCCCATCAGCCCCAACCAGCATGGAGGGAGTAGTAGCCCTAAGTATGTGGAGAGCACCAGCTTGGGAGAGGCTAGCATAAAGTGTCAACTTCTGCCTTACTCAGACTTTATTTCAGCAGCATAATTTAGGACAGGGCAGGGGCGTCATTTTGTTGATGTTCTTGCTAAGGCATTGTGATCCAGAGCTTCTTGGCAATCTGCTGCAAATCACCTAGGAGTCTTCCAGTAGAGCCCAATCTACCTTTTGCCTATACCTGTGATAGCCTATTTTTCAAACTTGACCCATGTCCCACTTTCCCAGACAGTTGCCTGCTGCATCAGTAGGCTGCAGATGAGCTGGCTTGGTTCTTGACTGGTGCCCTGGGCTGGCCTTCTTGGATGGCTGTGCTGCACCCTGCAGCATTCCGTACTACGCCTCTGGTGACCACTCCATTTTCGAAAGCTCTTGCCGTATTCATTGTCAATTATTTGTGCCCAGCAAGATACAATACCCAGGCTGGGCTTGACTTGACACCTCACTTGCATTTGCTGTGTCAACGTCATACTCACCTGACCATACAACCTATTGGCATGTTGGTGTTCTTTTAAATTGTGTGTGTGCTCTGTCCCTTCTGCAGCTGGTGCCTCCCAGGTAAAATGGAATAAGAAGAATGCCCACTGCTTGGCAACCAGCCATGACGGGGATGTGCGCATTTGGGACAGGCGGGTGAGTCACTGTTGCCCCTCTAAGGGAGATGGTTGTGGTCATCTCTTGTGCAAGCTTTCAAATGAAATCTCTTCTTGCAGAAACCCGGCACTGCGGTGGAGTACTTGGCTGCTCATCTCTCTAAAATCCATGGCCTGGACTGGCACCCAGACAATGAGAACATATTGGCTACGTCCAGCCAGGACAACTCTGTCAGGGTAGGTGGGTGGGTGGGGCTGGGTTTTGAGGGCCCTTAAGCCCAATTCTGACATGGCACTTACCTTTCAAACTGGCTGAAATGTGAACTTCACCAGCCAGGCAGGTGGAGAGTTCCAGTTGTGCTGGTCCCTGCCAGTCTTCACAGCCATTGGGGGCCACTGGGAAATGAATGGAGGGTATGTGTGGGCATCAACCCATTTTGAGGGAAGAGGTGTCCTGGTGAATAAGCAGCCAGTCTTTTCCACGACTACTTTCCTATACTCCTTGCTGCATGTCACAGTTTGTGACACTGCCACAGGCTAAAAAATCATTGCAGTCTTTGGGCATCTTTGCATTTTGTTTTGCAAAAGCTGGATCTACCTGTTTTTGTGTGTGTTCTTATATTTGTGAAGTTCCATCCATGTGCAGTGACCCTGTGCGGTAGCTTAGGCTGAGAGGTCAAAATGAGCTTCATGGCTGGCTGGGAACTTGAACCTTGGTCTCCCAGATTGCAACCCAACATTCTTAACCACTGCAACATACTGGCATAACATAACCTTTCCCCTAATGCAGGGGTGACTCACCTGAGGCCCTCCGTGTAGTTGGTTTCCAGCTCCCATCAGCCCCAGCCTAATGTGGCCAACAGGGGTGATGAGAGGCGAAGTCAGGCCACATTTGCAGGGCCAGGCATTCCCCATCCCTGCTTGAAAGCATAATAGCTTAAGGCAGTTTATAGGACTGTATGGGTCATTGCTTTCATTTTTTAATTATACCTGGTAGCTTTCAGAGAGGTGGTGTACTGAGTGCACTACTCTTACTTAGCTGTGTCTTTGGCCCAGTTCTAGCAAGAGGAGGGCAGCAGCATTTTGTTTCCAGACTGTTTTCAAGGATAGCCCTCCACAGAACATATTTACCGGTACATCAATGGTGGTGACAAGGGCTTTTTCCTCTGAGGAGGGCCCCAGCTGTCTATTCTTGTGTTGATTAAAAAGCATTTCCAGCTTCAGGTGCCTTCTGGGTTTCTGGCGGCCATAACCAGGAAAACCCCAAGATGTTACAGCTGTGTTTTCTGTAGCCAGGAGGCTTCTTTCAGATATGCACATGTCTTACTACTGCTAGAAAGTCCTGCCAATAGAAAGGATGACCTCTGCTCCCCTTTCTCAGTGTGATTGACAGGGAAGTGATGGGTGAGGTTTGTGGGCAAGCCAGGGGTGGTTTGTACCTTCAACTGATACATGGAGCCCAGGTACTAAAAATCCTTTATGAATACCCCAGTCCTTCAGTGGGATGTTATTCCAAATGGCATATGTACACTTACTGAAGGCCAGAAGTCCTTGCCACTCTGGCTATGTTGTAGTGCTCTTGTTGTGCTGTGATCTCCCAGGTGTGTGTATGTTGCTGCTGGTAAGCATCCTCTTCCTCCTCCTCCTGAACTGGCTTGTTATCTCTTTCGTTGAAGTTTTGGGATTACCGACAACCCCGAAAATACCTCAACATCCTGGCATGTCAGGTTCCTGTCTGGAAAGCCAGATACACGGTAAGGACAGAGCCAACTTGAGAAAACTGGTAAGCCAAATGTTCAAAGAGAAAAAGCATATTTATCTGTTGTCAGGTGATGGACATATGTATCTCAGCAGGAATGTCTTAAGAGAGGCTTTCCTCCTTTTCTCCCTTGCAGTGGGAATGACTCTTCTAAGTTTGCAAACTTAATCTAAGGTGTTCGTGTATCTCCTTCATACAAATATATCCCAAGCAAAAAAACAACCCTCCAGCACTCCTAGGTTCACATGTTTACAACTAAGATGATGTAAGACCCTCTTCTTCTCTGCCTCATGGGTGGAGTAGGAAGTAGCAGAGGTGGCAGAGAGAAGAACAGTAAATGAAGTAAATGAACAACTTGAGATTGCAGCCTGCTTCACTCTCCACCCAAGAGCCATGAGGAATAAAGCTTGTGAAAATCACTGAGGTTTGATACATTGGCACTGTTAATTAGCACAAGAGCTGGGCACACACCCAGGGGTGTTCCGCTAACTGTCAGGTCTTTCAGATGCGATCACTCACACATTACAAAGATGCATGTGTGTTGCCATGTTGTAACTTGTTTTGGTGGGGAACGGGCAACTGAGAAACATTTCAGAGTTTCTGAACCTCCAACCTTCCCCTGTGACTTCTTCTAGCCTTTCAGCAATGGACTGGTGACAGTGATGGTGCCCCAGCTGCGGAGAGAGAACAGCCTCCTCCTCTGGAATGTCTTTGACCTGAACACGCCGGTCCACACCTTTGTAGGGCATGATGATGTTGTGCTAGAATTCCAGTGGCGGAAGCAGAAGGAAGGTGCGTGACAGATGCGTCCTTCTCATAGTGGCTTCTGTGTGCCTGCTGGCTGTCTGGCCCACAAAGCACAGAGGTGGCTTTGCTGCTTAAAGCCCGTTCTGACTCTTTCCAGGCAGTGTGTTTTCAAATGCACTGTGTCTTCTCTGACTTCCCTCTCTGTGTCATGTCTCTCTGTTCTTTAACTTGTTCACTTAAAATTAAATTGTAGTAAACCATAAGAGACCCCCCCCCCAATTCTGCAACTGTATTTGCCGGGGGGTGGGTATCTGTGATGGCCAAAAGAAATTGAGAACTCTGGTCTAACTCTGCAGAGCAAAATGCCATGCATGACACAAGCAGGGAAAGGATATTGGGCGCTTGTGTTACAAATATTGGGCTTAAGCTGCATTTCACACGGACTTCAACTTACCCATTCCTTTAATATCAAAGGAACATGGGCTGGTTTGAGCTCTTTGTATGTGATTTTTATTGAGTTTTGAAACAGGTGAAATCAAAAGAGTACATACAGAAGTGGGTCTACATGCAAAACCCAATATTGCCAGACATCATACAAAGATAATTCTAAATTCACCCTTCTCCCTCTCTCCCACCCTTGAGAGAGGAAAAGTACAAAAATGTGGGCCAAACATCTCAAGCAGAGTACAGAGATACGTCTTCAAAATACCAGACCATCTCAAAAGAGCCAGAGTTTAAACTCTTTAATCTGAAATGCCTTTCAGGATCCAAGGACTACCAGCTGGTCACCTGGTCTCGGGATCAGACACTTCGGATGTGGCGAGTTGATTGCCAGCTGCAACGGGTAAGTGGCAGGTGGCATAGTCTTTCCTTTTTTGTTTTGCTCAAACTTGCAGATGTTAGAAACCAGAAAACCTCTATTTGCCAGCTAAATTGTCAGGTATTTCCTCTTGTCCTGGGTCCATCTCCTGTTGTGGGGTTTGCTTTCTGTGCTTCTGTATCAAACCTCTTTCCTGTTCCTGACTTTATGGTGGTTTCAGCAGAATAAATCAAGCAAGTGGAACCCACCTTGAGTATCTGGATCAACCCTTTGCACTGGCAAAATCTCTTAATTCTGATAGAAGTTCATCACCTGCTTAAACATCAGCATGGAAGGACCATTGCACTAGTGTCCTTGGTCAATGTCTTCATCCCACTGCTCTTAGAGTCAGGAAGCATTCCCTCAATCTAGCCTACAGCTGCCTCACCAAAACCTGGGCTTTTTCTCCTTCCCTTTGGGGCCCTGGTCAAGAGCTGCTTGCCTTCTTTTGGTGGTGGTTCAGCAGTTGTGAAACACATAACTGTGTCTTTGTATCTTCTTTCCTCTAAGCCAGCATTCTTCAAACTGCAGTGTAAGCTCCCCTTGCCCCCAACAGGAAGAGGGCATGCAAGGTGTGCCAGCAGGGAAGCTGTACAGTTTTGTCCACCTTTACAGATGATAAACCTATAAGCAAGCAAGGCTCAGGGTTTCCCAAAGTGTGGGTGGTGATCCCATTGGGATGGTTGCAAGGAAGCAATGCAGGTGAGGTCTCTTGACTCTTGTGAGAATGTTGAAATGCTGCCAGGAGATGGAGCATATTGGAGCTTACGGGGAAAAGCTGGTGTGGAGGTTATATGAATCGGGGCGAGGGTTATGTGGGAGCTTGGAACAAGCACCGTGAAGCCAGTGAGGTCTGTAGACAGGGATGACGCAGAAATCCTAGCCAATTTGCAACTTGGGGGGGGGCATGTTTTCCAGTTGCACCATGTTTGCTGTGCCGCATCCGTGGCCTGCTCTGTTTCTGCTTTGCTGCATTTGCTGCTTCTTGTTCCAGCTGTGCTCCAATGACCTCCTGGAAGGGGTGGAGGAGCTCATCGATGGGATTTCTCTCCTGCCAGAGCCAGACAAGGCCCTGCCTTCCCAAGACACTGAGCCCCAGCAAAATGCCAACCATGGAGAAGAGGAAGGTGAGGCAAGGGGGTGCCTGGGTGGTTCGTGGAGCTGGCAGACTCTTCTGTGCCTTGTCTTGCATGTCGCTCTGAGGATGCCTCCCTCAGGCATGTCCCATTCCCTCCCAGTATTACTATTATTAATTCATAAATTGAATTTGAAAACAAAAATGGAAGCAATAGCATTCTAAAACAGTTAAGACACTCCAGAAACAATTACAATTAAGAATATCTAAAAGTAGTTAGTTAAAAACATTCTTGCATCCAGTGATCTCAAGGTTGCTAGGAACAGTGGTCTTCAGCCATGCTTTCTAATTCCTCCTGAAAATGAATAATGTTGGAGACAGGTGCACCTTGTTAGGGAGGGCACTCCACAGCTGGTGAGCCATTACTGAAAAGGCCCCGTCACAGGGTCAGCCCTACTACCCCTGGCTCTATCTCTTAGTAGCTGCCTTGCCCTCCACCCTAACAGCCACAGTGGGCACCAGCCACCACGGATGTCTACAGAGAAGATTACCAGCAACAGATCTGTGCTGAACAAGCAGAGTATTTTGCAGGCAAGGGGGTTCAAAAGAGATGGTACATAAGTTGCTGAAAGCAGTTAAGCCATTAGTCTTCAGTGGATGCTACACAACATGCTCTGGTGGGGGGGCGGGAAGGGGCACTTGTTAGTGAACAGTCTTCAGTGGGTGTTTGAATAGCATAAAAGGGAGCAGGCGAATGGGTGGGAGTTACACAGGTGAGGCTCCACAACATCAGGAAGGGCTCTGTCCTGAGTTACAAAGACTTGCCTACAGGAGTTGCTCACTCTTTGCAGGTGGCAACTGAGTTGCATATCTGGACTTAGACCCTAGAAGAGGGTTTGGCAATGGTAGCCCTTGACTCATTTTAGGCAGGTGGCAAAGAGAAGAAGAGGTGGCAGAAAGTGTGAGGGGGACGGGGACGGACAGAGGGGGTGGTAGAAAAAGGGAAAGGGGTCTAGCTCCACCCTTTCCCGCTTTTGACCCACTGCTGGTGTTATGTAGACCCTGACAGAATGCTACTCTCAGGAGGAAACGTTCTCCACTTCAGCCTTAAAAGCACTGCTGAAGTATCAGAGCTTCAAAGAGTCCATCAGACTTCTATGAAGAAATAATCTTCCTGTCTGCCCCTGTCCAATTCCACTCTAATTCTCTCCTCATCACCCCCAAATGCCTGGCACTTTCAGCTTGATGTCCCACCTCTTCCCACTTTCTCTGACGGGGGATGGGAGGAGGAGGGCACAGGTCCTCAGCACTGCCTTCTCTCCCTGACAGCCTTGAAAGAAGACTCTCAGAAAAGTCTCCTGGTGGGGAAAAAGCTAGACCAGCTGGGGCTGCCTCAAACCTTGCAGCAGGAATTCTCTTTGATCAACGTGCAGATCCGAAACGTCAACATGGAGGTAGGTGAGGGCGGAGCCATGTCCTCCTGTTGGGTGTGCTGTTGCTTGAGAGGGTGGAATTCACAACACTCTGTCTGCTGCTGGGTGGGGATTGTTTGCCATCTTCTGGCAGGCTGCCTTTCTTGGGCCATGAGTCCTTGACAGCCCAAGGGAAGGGTCTGTAGAGACTTCCCTGGCAGGGTTGCATTCATGATGCCCTCACTTTTTGGAGTACCACTTAAGCAGAAAGCAGGGGAGGGGGGAGAGAATGTGGAAGCAGCCAGCCCAAATACTGAGTTGCATCCAGTGTTCTTACTTAGAATAGACCCATTGATATTAATGGTCATGACTCATTGAGGCCCCCTGATTTTAGTGAGTCTGCCCAGAGTAGATCTGTG
This sequence comes from Podarcis tiliguerta, assembly GCF_965153285.1. NCBI lineage: Eukaryota > Metazoa > Chordata > Lepidosauria > Squamata > Lacertidae > Podarcis > Podarcis tiliguerta. The sequence goes on along the minus strand of NC_139541.1, from coordinate 52,354,548 downwards.
ACATTGTTTTCAGCCGTCCTCACCTTGAGCCCCATCTGTTTTTAGACTGCTCTGGTGGTGAATTTGGTTGTTTCATTATAAAATACAGATCATTTTACTTTTCCAAAATTGCTTTAAGCAATATACAAAAACTGTTTTTGAAGTCTAAGGAAGAAGATACATTTGTTAAAACAAAGATTGAGCCTTCAGGCAAGAACTTCACTTAAATTATTTGCTAAGTACGTACTTTAAGTGTAGCAACAACAATAGCAGCAGCAGTTTACAAACAAAAAGAAATGTAACTTGGAACCTTCTGTGATAATAACAGTAATGATAATCAAGAGAGGCTGGTTTATTAGGGTGAATAGGGCACTGCCCCACCAAGCTCGGTCTCCCACAGCCAGTCAGCCCCCCAGCCAACTTCTTTCTTACAACTAGTCTAGATGAAGGAACTGGCTGTCAACTTCCTCCTTAGCCTCCGTGTTGACCTTACAGAACTCAGCAGAAAGGAAGATGGGGACAATTCCAGAACCACTTGGCTCAGCCCACCATTTGCTCTGGTCTCCTACTGTTGGTCTCCCTGCCTTCCACCAATAGAATCCAGTTCCAGTGGGTACCAGCCACCACTGAGGATGATGATGATTGCAGGGTCCAGATCGAGTCTGGTCCCCTTGTGGACCTCTACTGTTCCTTGAAGTAGGTCAGTGCAATTGGATCCACTAACAAAATATTCTCCTAACATCTCCTCTGTTCCTTCATTGACTTTGGCAGATGGATGCTGTAAATCGTAGCTGCACCGTCTCCGTGCACTGCAGCAACCACAGGGTCAAGATGCTGGTGATGTTCCCTGCTCAGTATCCCAACAATGCTGCCCCCTCCTTCCAGTTTGTCAATCAGACCACCATCCCCTCCACCATGAAGGCCAAGCTGCTGAAGGTGGGTCTGCAAGCGAGCAACTCTCTGGCAGGTGGGGTGGCAGAAGGCTGTGGAGGTCCGGGAACAGGGAGGGTCTCCACATTGGCTGCCTACCCATGAATTCTGTCCCGAGGAACCCTCAGTCGTGGAGCCTTGATCATTGAGTGTGTGGAGAAGCTGGGTGGGTGTGTGTTCATGATCCAAACCATTCACATAGTATGCGGGGGCCTCTTGCAGATCCTGAAGGACACTTCAATGCAGAAGGTGAAACGGAATCAGTGCTGCCTGGAGCCCTGTCTGCGCCAGCTGGTCTCCTGCCTGGAGTCTGTTGTGGTAGGAAATGGCTTTCAGCGCCAACCTATCTTCTCATTTTGCCCTAGGCTCCTTGACCTTCGTTTGGAAAAAAACTCCTAGTATCCCTTTTTTCTTTACAAATCCAGAGTGCTTTACAACAGATTTTAAAACTTTTCCATAGTAGCTTTGCATGCTTTCAGTTTTTAGCAATGTACTGCTAAAGCAGAAGCATAGAAACCACATTGGACAGAGGTGCCAAAATTTGCCTATCCGCAGGGAGGGGTGGCTCTGATTCTCAAGCTGGCTGGCCCTTGTCACTGGCATGTGGGTTGCTGCTGAGGCTGGGTTGCAGGTTTCTCATCTTATGATTGTTCTGATTCCTGCATTGCAAAACATTTTGTTCCACTGACAGGAAACATTCCTCAAACCCAAAGGGGGCATATTCCACTGCCCTCTTCTTTCTATAAACCAGGCACCAGTCATGCAAGTTGCATGCTCTGTGGCAGACTGAGGACTGGGATACCAGGAACAGCACCTCTGTGCACCTCTGCTGTGGGATTTGGAAGTGCTTTGAAATCCCCATCTAGAAGTGCCCTTAAGCCTTAAGAACTAAGCCCTGGTTGGCCACAAAGTGTTCTTCTTTGGCCTTGTTCTTCTACCACTGTTGCAAATGCTTTCTGATTCAGGAAGAGACCCTCCTTACGGACCACAGTAGAAAATGGCAACAACAAATGATATATCTGGGTTCATTCTGCTGCCTTCCAGTCCTAAGAGACACCTCTCCATTGGCTCTTTGCTTTTTCCTTTTAAAAGCAGAAAGCTGACTAGCGCTGAGTTTCTGTGTGTGGTGACAAGACACTCAATTCCCACATGAGTAGCGTGATTGCAGGCCAGGGGGAATAGCAGCCCTGTTGTACCTTGCAGTTAAAAATACACAATGATAAGGGTCCCTAGATAACAGTGCATGCAAGACAAAAAGATCCAAAATATGAAAATGGTACTATATTGAACATGTATATGAAACAGTGATAGATAATGTTGCAGTTAAACAACAGGATAGTATAATATATATATAAAACAGGTTGAAAGTCTGTTTTGTCTAATTGGTTGTTTTCAATTCTGCCTGATAAATCTACTATCCTTAGGTAGAGTAATAATGCTACTCCCATGTTCCTTCACTTTAAACATGGCAAACTGGGAAAGTTTAAAAAGGGGACCTGGCTGACGCTGCAGGCCTGCGCAGTAATGTAGGAAAGTGCCTGATCCCAGGTCATGCTGTGTCCATCCATCCCCATTTTGCTTCCTGTAATTGGCAGCAGCCCTCTGGAGCGTCAGACAGAAAGAGCTTTCTGGGATAGCTTTAACTGGGGTTGCCAGAGATAGAACCTGGGACTGCCTGCCTGCAACGCATGCGCTCTAGCTTAGAGCTATGCCCCCTCCCTGACATATTGGCATGTTGGTGTTTCAGGACGAAAGCCCTGTTGTCAAGATGATGGGCTCCATGCATGCAACTCTTCATCTGTTTTCTGTTTCAGAACCAGGAGGACAGCTCCTCCAGCAACCCCTATGCACTCCCAAACTCCGTCACGCCGCCCTTGCCAACATTCCCCAGGGTCTCTAATGCTTACGGCTCCTATCAGGATTCCAACATCCCATTTCCACGCACCTCTGGAGCCAGGTTTTGTGGGGCAGGTTGGTAGACTCTTAAGCATGTGAAGCTAGAGAAGGGCAGGGAAATGGTCAGGGCTCCCAGCTCGGATCTTATCAGAGCTTTCCACCAAGAGGAGAAGGGTGTGAGTGAGTGTGGCAAGGGTACACCACTGTGCCCTCACCCCCTTTCCCTTCGCCTGCGCAGCAAGCTGTTGCTACAGTGCTGTTGGTGCAGCATCAGAAAACCTGCCCTCAAAATGAAGGAGGCAATTCACAAGGTTTGCGGACAACCCTACAAACAAATTGACATGATTCTGGGCATCTAGAAATCTTTTGTCTTAAAATCTTTGTTTCCAGGAGTGGAATAGAATTGGCAGCTTTGCAAAATAAAAATAAAAATAATTGAGTGCATATTCTAGGTTTCCAGTTCCAGGATTAGGTTCCCTTTCCTCCAGTTTATTTACTAATCTATGTATATAGCAAGGGAGCAAATTTCTATGTATTTTTTTAAAAAAAGAAAACCTGTTTGATACAGAATAAGATTTATGATTTTGTCAGGGAGTAGGGAAGGCTTGGGTGCTACACTGGCCAAAGGAGTTGTATCCTACCAACACCGATTTTAAGCCCTTAACAAATTTGCCCCCCAGATTTGCTGAGTAAAACCTGCATTCTTATAAAACAGTTCTTTCTTGTAAAGATAAGCAGAAAATGGGTAGAATTGCCTAATCTTTAGCAAAGTGGTAGCAGCTTAAGAAACTAACCCTGAACAAAGCCCAAATTAGAGCAATGGTATTCAGACTTCTGTGCTCAGGGAGCAAATTCCCCACCCATTTGTCAGCTGAGGAATCTTTGCATGTGGACAGGAATTCTTGACAGCATTCTAGACTAGAGTGGAACCTCCCCCCACCTTTGATTTCTGGGCAGTTGTGGGAGCATGATAATGCTTGGCTTGCTATGTGTCCCTAGGATAAATATGAGCCATGCATTTGACAACTAGTATAGAAGTTGCAGGTTGGACAGATGTGCCGTTACCTGAACTGTGTGATTAATTCTGTCTGCAAGATATAGGGGAAAGGAAAAGTGCAGCAAGGGGTCAAAGCCCCTGGCCATTGGAGATCTTGGCTGGCCTTGTGAGATTCTAGCCTTGACCCTAGGCTTTGCAGTACTGCATTGTGTGCTTGGCCAGAATAGACACAGCCCTGATTAAAGCTGCCTTCCTGTGGGAAGACACTTAAATAACCATCCTTTCTAACTATAGAAGTGGCACCAACTATTACTTTGGAAGCTGTGTTCTTCAGTGCAGGATCTCTCATCTTCACAGGGTACTTGGTGTACTTCACACGACCTATGACGATGCACCGTGCAGTCTCCCCTACAGAACCAACCCCCCGGTAAGTACGTGGGTAGCTGACTGTTGTGGAAGCCATCTCAGCAGCAAGAGGTGTGCTCATGGCAATGCCCAGGCTCCTCCTCCTCTTCCCTGAATGAGGGAGACGGAGTTTCAGTTTCGGCTAGTGGAATGACCCATGACTCCGTATAAACACATATGCTTTGCCTATAGAAGGTCCCAGGTTCATTCCTTGGGCTCTCGGGTACCAGGGCCAGGAAGAATTTGTGCCTGAGACTTTAGGAAAGCATTATCGCCCAGAGTAGACTGTATTGTGCTAGATAGAACAGGGGTCACCAACATGGTGCCCACAGGTACACATGCACCCTTGGAGGCCTTCCCAGGTGTCCATAGGGTCCCCTCCACTGCTGAAAATTTAGTCTTGAAAGAAACATCCTGTTGTATAGAATAGGTTGCGGTGTGTGTGATACTCCCATAATAGTTTCTCAGGCTTGCAAATGTGCCCACGTGCCATAAACCTTTGGTGAGCTCTGGGATAGACCAATGGCCTGACTCGGTTTATGACAGTTTCCTATGCTTCTGCTGTGCCCTTTGCCTCAATCCCTGCTATCTGTGATGCTGCATGGGACTGACTGTTAGCTTTCAGGAATGTGTATCTTGTGTTCAGATCCCTGTCGGCCCTCTCAGCCTACCACAGTGGCCTCATCACTCCCATGAAGATCCGTACAGAGACCCCTGGCAACCTGCGCTTGTACGGTGGGAGCCCTACACGCAACGAGAAGGAGCAGGTCTCCATCAGTTCCTTCTACTATAAGGAGAGGGTAAGTGTGTGGTCTGTGGAGCTTCCTCGCTGCCTCATTTCCAGCCATTTATGCTTGTTGGAGATCACTGCCCTTAACAGCACTCTTGCAGGGTGGAGGGCAGGATTTGCCTGTCCTGTAATAGAAGCCCAAGGAGACACCTTGGATGAGCTGTGCTGCTGGCTCTCTTTGGGATGCTCTTGATTCTTCCTTTCTTAGCATTATGCCTTCACTTACTGAAAAAGGCCAGCTATCTGCAATTAGGGACTTGTCCAGCTGGTAGGTTTTTTATGCATCTGAGTGGTCCTTGGGTGGACCATGCAAGAATTCTATAGGGGTGCCTGACAGCTCTGTGGATTTGTGTGCAAGCAATCTGGACTGACTGTGTGGCACAAGAGGGCAGGCTTTTTACACTTGGGTCACACTGGGGTCCATCAGGGAGCGTGGAAATCTGCCAAACCCCTGGGTTGCAAAGGCCACGACGTTGCCTCCGGCTTCCCGCTTACTTGAGAGCTGGGCTTGTTGACTGGCTCATGCTGAGCACCTCCACTTGCCAGAGATAATTGGTTAGGTGTCCCAGGGCAGACTTACCACATCTAGTTCCTGCCCACTTTGGAAGAGATTGAATGGCCCTTATTTAATGAAACCCCATAGGATACAGCTGTGACTACCTTCATGGCAGTCTTGGAGTTCCCCACGCCATCATATACTGTACGGTGGCCTAAAATGACGATCTTGAGAGTGAGCTAAAAAAAACTTAGCTGAGCTGATGCACTTAGAATCGGGGCTTGGGGCTCTTTGAGCTGGTCACACTAGGCTCAACTTTCCCAGCGCTATTGGCAGTTAGCAGCTTTGCAAAACCTGATGCAGCAGATAGAGACCCTCTCCCCAGCGTGGCATGTGCCACTTTGAGCCAGCCAGGTTCCCTGAAGGCTGAGTTTTCAGGGGTCTCATTTTGGAAGGAGTCTTTTGCTCTTGAAGCTGTATCTAGTCCTGCCTATTTGGGGGCCTTTCGGGGATTGAAATGCACAGGGACTGGGAGGCCCAACTGACAGGGTGGTTTTAAAGTGATGAAATAAAACAGAGTTGCACAGGGCTTTTCCCGTGGCAAATTCCTGTGCTCTTGGGTCAGTAATGGAGTATTTAATTTGAATCATGGGAAGAATATTGTACGGAAGCAGTGTGTGAAATGCCAGCACCCCAGAAGCTATCCATGGATAGCCTGGATAGGTGGAGGGATTGGCACAGGCTGAGGGCTCTTCACATCTAGATGCTGAGCATTTGCTGCGCACTGATGGGGGTCATCTGAGCTCCCTTTCTTAGCAGCTAATTATTTCCTAGGAATTTGTGTGGGTTAAATTAGCCACAGGGGAAAACAGATAAGGAAAGGGAAACAACCACCTGAGGGGTGCAGCCAGCAGGAACTTCCTGCCTGTGTATTTGACTGCTCTGTGTCTCAGAGGACTCAAGGCCTCTGACCTCAGTGTCACTGTCAGCAGCGCTGGTTGCGTGAGACACTTCCCTTTCCGCAGTGAAGGAAGAACAGGGGTGGGGAACCTGTGCCCCTCCAGCTGTGGTTGGACTTCTGCTCCCATCTCCCTTGACCATTAGCCATGCTGGCTTGGACTGATGGGAGAGTTGGGAGTCCAGTCACATCTGGAGTGCCACAGGTTTCCCTATCCCTGGAATAGAGGATTGATATGAGGACCAGTGAGGATTCGTATGACATCTTGGGGAAACTTGCTTCTGTTGTGTTTTTTGTGGGAAGTGGTCATGAGTATGTTTTGTATGTAGAGGGCCACAGGTTCAGCCCCTGCAATGGCAGATTGCAGTCTTTTGTCTGCACCTTGGGAGAGGAGCTGGCTCTCAGAGTAGATAGTACTGTGTCACTCCTCTAGAGGGCAGACCTTTCCATCTTTCCTGTGCTGAATCAGAATAAGAAGGCCCTTGGCTGCCCTGGAATGGCACATCTCTGACTGGTCCACAGCTGGCCTCTGCCCTTGGTGCAGCATGAGGCCCTTTGGCTCATGAGTTTCTCAGCTCTGTGTTCTTTTCTTCCTCTTCTCCTTCTCTCAACGGCTCACCTTCTTCCCTCCTTCCCCTCCTGGGCGTAACATTCTCATGCACAGATGTCGCCTTGCTCTGCCAGACGGCGTTGGTCCATACAAGCAATTAACGACTTCCCGGTACTGTTTGCTGTGTTACTGCTGCCCTTGACTAACTGTCCGCTCCCCATGGGCCCAAGAATAACCTGCCACCTGCCTGGCTTTGCGTAACCCAGACTGTAGCTGGAGAGGACAACTGACTTGGGTGGGTGGAGGAATCAGGGCAGTGGGAGGGAAGGCATCCTGTGCTTATGTGAGGTGGTACTCCAGAGTCGGTTGTGTTTTCTAGGACAACCAGGATGATTATATAGCTTTAATGCTTGGTGCTAATTGGAGCAAGATAATACTCTGCCTTGGTCAGACCCCACCTGGAGTCCCGTAACCAATTCTGGGCACCACAGTTTAAGAAGGATATTGACAAGCTGGAGTTTGTGTAGAGGAGGACGAGCAAGTCGATAAAGGGCCTGGAAACCAGGCCTTATGAGTAGTGGTTGAGGGAGTTATGGATATTTAGCCTGTTGAAGAGAAGATTGAGAAGTGATATTATAGCCATCTTCAAATATCTGAAGGGCTGTCACATGGAGAATGGAGTGAGCTTGTTTTCTGCTGCTTCAGAGGGGAGGACCTGAACCAGTGGATTCAAATTTCAAGGAAGTAGACTCTGTCTCAACATAAAGAAGAACTTTCTGTGAGTAAGAGCTGTTTGACAGTGGAATGGATTACCTCAGAAGGTCATGAACTGTCCTCCATTGGAAGTTTTTAAACAGATGGATGGCCATCTCTCAGGGATTCTTTAGTTGTGATTCCTGCATTGGATTGGAGTAGCCTATGAATAGGCTCTCTGACAGGGATGTTGGGTGGGGAGCTTCCTTTTTTCCGTGCAGTATGTGGTCTAGGCTGTAGAAACAAGCTTCTTAAGAATGTTGGCCCTGGCAAGTCCAGAGCTGTTAAGGGTGTTTAAGAGGCCAAGCAACCCTCTGTTTCAGATCTTGTTTGTGCCATGAACTCACTAGGAAAGCCTTAGGCAAGTGTGTGGCCGGCCTCCTGGTCACACAGAAGGTAATAGACTGTATTTGCGTAGCCGACAGGCCATAGCATCAAAGGACAAACACCAACAGAAATACATTACAGATATAGTTACCATAAAATCTTGTGACCTATTACATTCCTTAAAAGCCCTCCCGAACTGCAGTTCACTAGCCACAGCAGTCCTACTCAAATTTAAGAGAGATGCACTGGTAGTGGTCAATGTCTATCTGCCCCCCTGCCAAAAAAAATCTATAGTGAAAGCTAACTGGGCAGAGTTAGAGGCATTCTTAGAGTCCATAGAATCTTCCCACCCTTCTACACCGATCATAATCGGGGGGGATTTCAACGCCCGTATGGGAACTGATGATAACAATCTTCACAGCCAATATAATCAGATTCAGGACCCTGAAAGTTCAACCAAAGCAGGCGTTTCACGACTTTCTAAAGATAATAAATGTAATTTCTCGGGGCTATGTCTAGCCCAGGTCGCAAAAAGAAGGGAGCTGATGATATTAAACGGTAGTAGGGAAGAGGATCGTCCAGGGAAGTATACCCATCTTTCAAAGATGGGAGGAAGTGTGATAGACTATATTCTGATATCAAGATTCACCTATAACTCTGTGTCGAAGTTTCAAGTGGGACATAACACCGAAAGCAACCACCTCCCACTAACTTTAGCGCTCAATGGCCCATCGTTTAACAAACCCACGGCTAACCTTTACTACACCCCCATCGTTAACCTGGGATCACTGGCCCCCAGAAGCATTAAATGGTCCCCCATGCTCAATACAGAGCTAACTCACCTCCTCCATTCGGAAGACGTGAAGACCATCTACTCAGCCATTGTATCAGCTAATACCGGGGAAAAGGCCATGGACTCGTTCAATGAGTTATTAGCAAGACTAAAGACCTTCCTAACAACTGAGATACTTAATTCTGTTACAAAGCGGGCAAAGGATCAAGAGAGTTGGTTTGATTTGGAGTGTAGACAAGCAAGGAAACGTCTGAGATCAACCTATCTGAATTACAGAAACATCGGAGCACCCTCGCTATTTATGGCCTACATCTATTTAAGACGAAATTACAAACATCTATTAAACGTAAAAAAACAAAAAGCTGAGAGATTGGCCTGGTGTAGTTTAGTGAAGGCCTCGAATGAGAAAGACTCAACCTCCTTCTGGCGTACCATTAGGGGGCTCCTGGGCCAAGAGCGGATTGGTCCCACATGTACTGTAGAACCCCAAGAGTGGACGAAATATTTCCAAACCCTATTCTATGACGACAAAGCTCAGCACAACGATCCAAGTGCCTACTCCGAGAATTTACCATATTGGCCTCCTGTCTCCATAGAGGAGGCGGGGAAACTAATTGCCCAACTGAAAAACAACAAAGCCCCGGGCATAGACTACATTCCAGCAGAGCTTATGAAGAACAATACCAGTTGGTAGGCTCCTATAATGGCGTCAATATTTACATACATCGATTCAACAGGCATAATCCCTGGTTGCTGGACAGAGGCAGTAATCATCCCAATCTATAAAAAGGGTCCTATGGCAGACCCAGCGAGCTATAGACCCATTAGCCTCCTTCCTATCCCCAGCAAATTGTATGCCAAACACCTCCACATCAAACTAATTGACTGGATGGAAACTGAGGCAGTTCTGGCAGAGGAGCAAGCCGGCTTCAGACAGGGCGGAACAACAATAGACCATTGCTTCGTATTAGCACATCTCATTGACAAATATGTCAATAAAACACGTGGGATTCTGTACGCAGCATTTATTGACCTTTGGGCTAAACTCAATGCTACCAACATTGACAAAAGATTACTATTCTTGATAAAAAGCCTATATAAAGACTCCAAGTTATATGTAAGAACCTCAGTAAATGGGCAACTAATTGGCCCTGTACCAGCCACCAAAGGAGTCAAGCAGGGTTGCATTTTAGCCCCGGCCTTATTTAACTTATATATAAATGACATGGTCAAACACCTAACATCCCCGGAGTTTCATGCCCCCAAACTGGCCGAAAAATCAATTTCAGCGCTCCTCTATGCGGACGACACGGTTCTCTTATCACGAACTAAAGTAGGCCTCAAAAGGCTACTAAGAGAATTCTCAGCCTACTGCAGGAGAGATCAATTGGTGGTTAATCACCAAAAAACTAAAGTCATGGTCTTCGCTAGGAGACACAGACATCACAGATGGGAGATGAACAATCAGCCAATAGAACAGGTCAACATTTTCAAATACCTCGGAGTAGTTTTCCAGTCAACAGGGGTCTGGGAGGCCCATCATAAATATGCTAGGGAAAAAGCATCTCAAAGCGCCAAAATACTGCCTCGCTTTTACTTTACGAAGGGGGGCAGACATATCCCAGCAGCTCTGGAGGTCTTTCAAGCAAAACCCTTGGCGCAATTACTCTACGGGGCCCAAATCTGGACGGGAAATCATTGCCGCACACTTGAAACGGTCCAGTCTAAATTCTTAAGACAGATTCTAGCCGTTCCACCATGCATACCAAATGCGGCCCTACGGCTGGAGACTGGCCTCCTCTCCGTCGAGACCCGGACCTGGTTAAGAACATTCAACTATTGGCTTCGTTTAAATTTAAACCCATCCGGACTACTACCTCTAGTAGCACGAGATGCTCATAGAAGTCGGTGGTCCAAAGTAGTGCATCAAAAACTACTTACATGTGGCCTACAAGCACAGCATCTACTGAAAATGGGTCTCCCCAAGGCAAAAACCATTATTGATCAGCGCATGAAGGATATTGAGCAGCAGAATAATCCGGCCTCCTGGTCTCTGCTCCACATCTGCAAGACAAGGATAATAACAATACTGACCTACCTTTCGGCGTGGTTGCAAGAATTCTCATATGCTTGCATACGTGAAGTCCTTTGAACCACTGACAACATTAATAGGAATGGCAGTTGTTATGCTCGCTCTTCATTTCTATGATAATAATTTTGTGAAAGAAAGATTCATTGGAACTTCCTGGTGCAATCCATGTGGTGCAATCCATGTGGATTGCAATCCATGTGGCTGTTCAGATCTTTGGTCCTCTGAGGATGGGGCTTGGGTGCCCTCTAGATCCCTGTCCCTCCTTGGGAGAGCAAACTCTACATAATAGGTGAGCTTCCCTAATTTACATAATTTCTACAGAGCATTTCATTCAGCTTTCCTGAGCCTGAAATATGCTTTCCCTCTGTGCAACAGTGGTTGGGGTGAAGAGCTGTAGGGTAAGTAAGTCTGAGGAGAGGGTGTTCTTTCCAGAACCCCCACCCCACCTCTCTATGAAGTCCTTCATCCAAGCCACCATTGCCATCATGTATGAGGAATGAGTTATCCTTTGGGGGGGAAAGCCACTAAGCCTCTTGCAGTAGTATCAGTGCTGGAAGGAGTGGAACAATGTAATGCTGGAGCTATGATGTTGAAGAAGGAGATGGAATTCATGGAAGGAGGACTCGGTGTACAATTTGAAATCATCTGAGGGGGAAAAGTTGACAATGCCTCCTGCAATACTTTTGAAAAAAGGATGGAAATACAGGAAGCGGGAAATCGTTTTTTTTCTAAATATCAAAGATGGAAGCCCATGGCCACAGGAAATGGAATTGGAAGATATGGATACATCTTTAGGGGCTGTGAATTAATGTCTACATAATTTGTTAGCAAGCCCTGATAATACTCACAAGTGTAGCATAAGGCTGAGTCAGCAGTTAGACTCGCCAGTAGACCCATCAAGTCAAAGCAAGTATTTCACCTTCCCAAGTCTGTGCTGCTAGTGCCATCCTTACCAGTACTCTAAGCAAGTGGCATCAGCTAAGTTGCAATCAATATTGGGGGGTGACATCCCAGCAGGCCTCCTGTGGGGAGGGGGCTGAGTCCCATTCCAGCAGACATTGAGGTGGGGAGCTGTAGAGGCCTCAGCCCCATAGAGTTGCCAGGCCTGGGCAGCAAAGACATTGCGGACGACGCGGTTCTCTTATCATGAACTAAAGTAGGCCTCAAAAGGCTACTAAGAGAATTCTCAGCCTACTGCAGGAGAGATCAATTGGTGGTTAATCACCAAAAAACTAAAGTCATGGTCTTCGCTAGGAGACACAGACATCACAGATGGGAGATGAACAATCAGCCAATAGAACAGGTCAACATTTTCAAATACCTCGGAGTAGTTTTCCAGTCAACAGGGGTCTGGGAGGCCCATCATAAATATGCTAGGGAAAAAGCATCTCAAAGCGCCAAAATACTGCCTCGCTTTTACTTTACGAAGGGGGGCAGACATATCCCAGCAGCTCTGGAGGTCTTTCAAGCAAAACCCTTGGCGCAATTACTCTACGGGGCCCAAATCTGGACGGGAAATCATTGCCGCACACTTGAAACGGTCCAGTCTAAATTCTTAAGACAGATTCTAGCCGTTCCACCATGCGTACCAAATGCGGCCCTATGGCTGGAGACTGGCCTCCTCTCCGTCGAGACCCGGACCTGGTTAAGAACATTCAACTATTGGCTTCGTTTAAATTTAAACCCATCCAGACTACTACCTCTAGTAGCACGAGATGCTAATAGAAGTCGGTGGTCCAAAGTAGTGCATCAAAAACTACTTACATGTGGCCTACAAGCACAGTATCTACTTAAAATGGGTCTCCCCAAGGCAAAAACCATTATTGATCAGCGCATGAAGGATATTGAGCAGCAGAATAATCCGGCCTCCTGGTCTCTGCTCCACATCTGCAAGACAAGGGTAATAACAATACTGACCTACCTTTCGGCGTGGTTGCAAGAATTCTCATATGCTTGCATACGTGAAGCCCTTTGAACCACCGACAGCATTAATAGCATTGAACCACCAATAGCATTAATAGGAATTGTTATGCTCGCTCTTCATTTCTATGATAATAATTTTGTGAAAGATTCATTGGAAATTCCTGGTGCAATCCATGTGGTGCAATCCATGTGGATTGCAATCCATGTGGCTGTTCAGATCTTTGGTCCTCTGAGGATGGGCCTTGGGTGCCCTCTAGATCCCTGCCCCTCCTTGGGAGAGCAAACTCTACAAAATAGGTGAGCTTCCCTAATTTACATAATTTCTACAGAGCATTTCATTCAGCTTTCCTGAGCCTGAAATATGCTTTCCCCCTGTGCAACAGTGGTTGGGGTGAAGAGCTGTAGGGTAAGTAAGTCTGAGGAGAGGGTGTTCTTTCCAGAACCCCCACCCCACCTCTCTATGAAGTCCTTCATCCAAGCCACCATTGCCATCATGTATGAGGAATGAGTTATCCTTTGGGGGGAAAAGCCACTAAGCCTCTTGCAGTAGTATCAGTACTGGAAGGAGTGGAACAATGTAATGCTGGAGCTATGATGTTGAAGAAGGAGATGGAATTCATGGAAGGAGGACTCTGTGTACAATTTGAAATAATCTGAGGGGGGAAAGTTGACAATGCCTCCTGCAATACTTTTGAAAAAAAGGATGGAAATACAGGAAGCGGGAAATCGTTTTTTTCCTAAATGACAAAGATGGAAGCCCATGGCCATAGGAAATGGAATTGGAAGATATGGATACATCTTTAGGGGCTGTGAATTAATGTCTACATAATTTGTTAGCAAGCCCTGATAATACTTACAAGTGTAGCATAAGGCTGAGTCAGCAGTTAGACTCGCCAGTAGACCCATCAAGTCAAAGCAAGTATTTCGCCTTCCCAAGTCTATGCTGCTAGTGCCATCCTTACCAGTACTCTAAGCAAGGTGGCAGCAGCTAAGTTGCAACCAACATTGGGGGGGTGACATCCCAGCAGGCCTCCTGTGGGGAGGGGGCTGAGTCCCATTCCAGCAGACATTGAGGTGGGGAGCTGTAGAGGCCTCAGCCCCATAGAGTTGGCAGGCCTGGGCAGCAAAGGCATTGAGGGACATATTTTTTAATAAATTATGAATATTGTCTTATTATATAAAGAATAAGGACTGAATGTCTTTTTAAAGTCTGGAGGTAAAGTTGTGAGATTGGACTAGAGGAAGATTAAGGCTTACTTATAATAACCGGACAAACTTTTGGAATTATTGGATGGGACGGAAAAGGAATGAACCTGCGGTGCCTGGATTTAATATCAGGAAAACATCAGCTAGCAGAGGGAGGAATAACTGGACATTACTCTGGATTGAACACTGGATTATTATGAGGAATTTTTGTTGACACAACTGAAAGATGGATAGTTTGAAGTCACACTTACACACACACGTACACTCTGTTATTATTCTTCTCTCTCTGTCAGCTTGCTTCTTTCTTTGTTTTGTTTCTGTTTTTATTGTATGCTGAAAAGTCTGAATAAAATTATATTTTTAAAAAAGGAATGGATCCCCCTACCAGTCTCTCCTTCCACATCAGGCAATGGGCTTTGGTGGTGGTAGCAGAGAGCTGGCAGGAGGAGAGTCTTTTCTTGCCCAGGGCCAGTTCAACTGAGACTGTCTTGTGCTCTGGCGGATGGTGGTAGAGATAAGCACCTGCAGGGGCTACCGTTTCATATCAGCCCCGGGGTGGGGGGCATTAAGGGAAGCAGTGTGGTATCCCACCCCCTTCCCCAAACACACATTGCATGCATCCAGAGCACATTCATAGTACAAGGTTAGCATGATTCAAGTGATAGTAGTGCCTCTTTGAGGTCTATATCTTCATCTGCACCAGTGATGGGGAGCCTTTGGCCCTCTAGATGTTGTTGCACTCCAGTTCCCATCAGCTCCAGCCAGCATGGTCAGTGGCTGGGAATGGTGGAAATTGTAGTTCAGCAACATAGGTCCATAGATTCCCTGGCTCTGACCTATGTGTCTGAAACTTGAGATGCAGCCTTAGATACCTGATGTAGTATAGTCTACTTCACCACTTAATTCTTGCTGAATGTGTGGACTTAGGCCTAAGCCTGCAGACCTGAATAAGTAGCTCCAAGTTCCAGCTCTGCCATGGAGCAAAATGTTGTGCCAGGTGGCAATTTGTGCACCTTATTTTTAAGAAGTGATGAGAATTACTAATTGGTGATGCTGCTAAGTTATTTGCATGGCAATGGTTGAGTCATAAAGCTCCATTGCATTGTGTTGAGGAAGAAGAAAACAAAAAAACATTGTGTGCATGCGTGCGCACACACAACTTCTAAGCAGCAGATCAGGGCAAATGATATCTGTATTCCTAGTAGCCAGAATGCGATAACCAACCAGCCACCCTGATTGATTGCTGTGTCTTGTGTCTCTTGTTTACTGACTGTAGGTGATCAGGGCTTTGCTTTGGATACTGGCACGGAGAAAGCAGAGTATTGTGGGACCTCAGTCTCTTTAACTGACTCTGCCCTCCCTTCGCAGACCAGTTTGATTTAGGGGTGAGCTAACATTATTTGACATAATATGGGTGCAGTGCAGATTCTTAGTGAAAAGTTGCTTTTGAATTCTTGACCCCTTGACATATCAGCTGAGGCTTCATCCATCTAATGTGCTGCTAAAGGGAAGTGCTAAAGGGTGGAAGGATTTCATAGCCCCACACCCTGCTGATTGTGCAAATACCCCAGCGGTTGCTACAAAGTGGTTGGTGGCTTATTCTTGGGCTTGCTTCATGTCTATATATCCATAACCAGTTGCCATGGCTCCTCTCTTCCTTCCCGTGTGCTGGTGCAGACCATCAGCTCGTTGTGAGCTCGTTGAGTGCAGTTGCCGCTTCCATCCCCATCCCATGACATCCCTCTTCCTGATGCTTAGAAGTTGAGGAGGTTGCTTGGCCTTTTCATTCCCTCTGTGGCTCTTTTGCTCTATCAAGTCACTGAGTGTGTATCTGGCCAAGCCTTTGCCAAGCCGGCGCCCTCCAGGTGTTTTGAACTGCAACTCCCATCAGTATGTTGCTCAGGGCTGAAGGGAGTTGCAGTCCAAAACACCTGGAGGGCTTGGCAAATGCTGATCTGGATTCCATTTGATTGCATTGCAGTTCATAATGAAGTTGGAGGTGTAAGCAACCTGTCCTTGTGTCTCAGGGCAGCTGGTTACAGCAGAGTAGCCTCCAAGCAATGTTGAAAACAGGGTGCTCTGTGGGGATGGGGTACCAGTGTTACATCACCAGTAACAGCTAAGCCAGACCAGGACACTTGCAGCTGATGTGGTTAGTCATTAGCATGTAGTTCAAGAAAGTTCTGAAAGTCACATCTAGTTTGACCCTCATATTAAGCATACATTTTTCCTCTCCCTTATGTCTGTGGAGACGTATTTGAAATCGTGCCCTGTGGAATCTCTGACACCCAAGTGCAAGAGAAGGGGACAGGCAGACTTCAGAATAAAATGACTGAAAACAACCAGTCTTTATGTGTGAAATTTGCCTAGTTTGGAATAAGTTGCAGAACCCTGCTTTTCTTTCTCTCTTTAGTATAGAGTACACACAAGCCATTGTGTTTGCTTCTGCCTGAGCAAAGTTGCCTGGGGGACTCCCTGTTCAGCATGATCTCCAAGTCTCTCATTCCCAGTTTGTACTAATCCTCGATTTTTGTCTCCAAAGTGAATGTGTGGAATTGCAGGCTGTATAGTCTGTATGAGAAAGAACTCTTGCCCCCCACGAGGCACCAGTATGACTTTGCTTGACTTTCCCCCTCTGAGATCATAGAGCCCCCTGGGCCTCTGGCCGCTCAGGGTGGGAAGCTTCCTCTGCAGATGTGTCGCTGTGCCAGTGCAGAGTTTGTCTCTTGAGTGTTCACTTTCTCAGGGTTTGCTTTCTCAGGGTTGTGGTCTCTCCTTCAGGCTTCAAATCCCAGATGTTCTTCTAACTCAC
Organism: Podarcis tiliguerta; assembly: GCF_965153285.1. Lineage (NCBI taxonomy): Eukaryota > Metazoa > Chordata > Lepidosauria > Squamata > Lacertidae > Podarcis > Podarcis tiliguerta. The sequence goes on along the minus strand of NC_139541.1, from coordinate 52,337,641 downwards.
AGCTTTTTAAATAGCTGGCGAGAGGTGCATGAACCATAACTGGCTTTCTGCATTCCTCTGTGCACCCACCCACCTCCCTCCCTGCACATTTCCCCCCTATAAATTCTGTTTTGCTCTGACAAACAGCTTTGGATGTTAATGATTCATGCAAATAGGGGAACTTCAAGGGAATTGTGCTTTTGTGTATTTGCACGTATTATTGCATCTGCAACAGGGACTTGCACGGGGGGAGGGGTGGGAGGCAGGAATTCCCTCTATTAGGTAGAGGTCATGTGTCGTTTTATTCTGTGAGAGATGCACCAAGTCACCACCTTGGACGTTAATGGCTTGATCACATGCAGTAAGCACAGCTTGATCAGTGTTGCCTGGACCTTTTCAGCCAAAGTCCCTCCGAGAATGAACTTGGATTGGGAATGGGATCCATGGATACCCCTATAAGGCATTTATTGATAACATCTTGCAGATTAGCTACCAGCTGCTTTAGCATCATTGACACATATAAACTGGTGTACATGAGACTCGGAGACCCAGAGAAGCCTCCAGCTCTTGTGGATGCAGTGAAAGCCCAATGACCTGCATGGCTGCTGGCACCTCATGGCTTCCATCTTTCCCGACTCTGCATGTGTCTCCCTTCCCCTTCACCCACTAAGAACTAAATGGGAAAACGTGGCCAAAGGAATGAGTGAAACCGTGGACTTGAGACAGTCTTTGTGGCTGTAAGCACAGGGCACGGCTAGTTTGCTTGCAGCCCATGCTCTTGTTTTGAAAGTGAACGTTGCCTGTCCTCCTGGTACAGCGTTTCCTGCTGTGTGGCCTCTGCCAGGCTCATTCCCTCCAGCTCTCATGAAGCTCAGCTGTGTTGGGAGCTGTATTTCTGAAGGGCACCAGATTGGCAGAGGCTGCTTTCGTGCCAGGCTGGCCATGCATCAGCACACCCTGCCTGCTCATGTGGCCACAACCACTTGGATTCTAGGAAGGTCTCCTTTTCCCAAATCTTTCTTGCTTATACAAATCTTTCTCCATATGCTCCATATGCCACATGGAACATACCTTCTACAGTCAGATTGGTGGCTGGGACTATGTCTTTTCCACCAAGGTTATACAAGGATTAGCTTGTTACTTCTGTGGTAGAGCATCTGCTTTGCCTGCAAAAGGTCCCAGATTCAATCCCTAGCATCTCCTGGTAGGGCTGGAGGAGTTCTCTGTCTGAAACCCAGGAGAGCTTCTGCCCAGTCACATTAGCCAGATCAATGAAGAGCCTGACTCTCCATAAGGCAGCTTCCTGCTTTAGCTGCCTCTTCTCTAGGCTTTGCCCACTGAACTCGACAGACCTTCCTTCCTTCTGTTCTTGCTGCTGTCTTGACTGCCTTTTATCGAGTCTCCCTGTGTATTAGCTGCTCCTGTTTGCTTGGTTGGTCCTAAGGCAGAGCTTCCAGGGCTGTGGGCTGAATATTCTCCTTCCAAAGCTTCCCTGCCTGCTCTCAGTCTGCAGTCTTTCTCCCTCATCACTGCTTTTAAAATGCTGCTCTGTCTACTGCAGAAATCCAGGAGATGGAAGAGCAGCAAGCGAGAGGGGACAGATGCTGCCAACCGGCCCATCAAAGCTGCCGGGAAAGTGATCATTCAGGATGTCTCTTGCCTGCTTCCTGTCCACAAATTACTAGGGGAGATGTACATGTGAGTACCTGGGCCACATGTGCAAGAAACTCTGTGTGGCAACTCAGTCTTGGGTACTGTTCTGGGGGACAGGCTAAGAACTCAGCCTGTGATCCTATTCTGCACTTTCTGTTGCAGGCCTTCACCCTATCAGGGCAGAAAGTCTGTCCCTGGGCCACCTATAATCCTGAATCCCTTCCTCCACCCCTAACCCCCCCCCCCCGCATTTTGCGGGCATGCAAATAGCCACTTGCCTGGTTGTCTGTGGTGAGCTAGGTTGCCCCCAGCTGACCAGGCAAATCCACATTCTCTCTTTTAGCCTTAAAGAGCTCCTGGCTGCGATTCAGGCTGTTGGGCCTTCTCTTCCTGGAAGGGGGAAAGCAGGAACCCTGAACCCACTTCCAGAGCTCAGTCTTTCATTCAAGGAATGCTGTGTTCTGGAGACAGTGCACTGGAGTTCACTCCTTCCAGCTGTCCAGCTATACTACTGTATAGCTCGGGATGGGGTGGGGAGGGGAGAGGCAGCCTTGTCTGCAGCTTCTGGCTTTTCCTTCTCTGTCACTCTGCAGAGAGATCTTAGAGCCTACTGACTGCTTTGCACCCTGCTGTGTTTCCAAGCTGGGAAATGGCAACAGAGGGCTGAGGTGCCCTGAGTGCTGTGTCTCCACCTGTCCTAGGCAGAAAAGAAGGGAGATTCAGTAACTAGCCACTGCCCAAGTTGTCTGCCAACAGTCATCCCCCCACCCCAATGGTCTCAACAGAAGAGGAAGGGAAGCTGCAGAGCTGGCCTCCAGTGTTTGTGTCTGCTGGGAACCTGTCTTTGATTTGTTAAAATGCCTCTTGCTTGCTGGGTGGTGGGCTTCAGAAGCCTCTGTCTTTTGCATGGCTGGAATATAGACTACAGCACACAGATAAAAGCTCCACCCATTGCTCTGCCCATCTTTGTCTCTGGCCTTACCCACCACTAGCTTTCAATTCCAGTAAGATTGCCTGTGAGGGAATGCAATTCTCTGACTGAAAAGGGTTCCCCACTCCTGCTTTACATGAAATATGGAGAATCAGACCAAGCCTTTGAGAGTGATGTCTCCCCCACTTGTGCATCACCTGCTATTCTTGTCCTTCAGACTGAACGTGACTGACATCCAGGAGACCTGTCAGAAGAACGCTGCCTCTGCCCTGACTGTGGGACGCAAGGATCTCTTGCAGGTACTTTTGCTAGCCCAGCGAGGCATCTCCCATCGCTTCGCAATATTGTCTGGGGAGCATCTTGACTTAGGGAGCAACAGAGAGTGGGCCAATGGTCCAGCCTGAGCTTTTTACTCTCTTCTTTGTTGCTCAGCTACTTGTCTTCTTCTTTCCCCCATCCCTGTTCTAGTGGCCCCCTCTCTTCCATAGGTGGAATTACACCATCCATGCAACATGGAGCTATGGATTTCAGCAGACAACCTTCAACCTCTTCCCTACAGTGTTACTGCTTGCTTTGTGGGCTGCACAGCATGGGCATCTATGTGTGTGGGTGCCCATCATCTGCTCCTTCTTTTCCAGGTCTGGTCACTGGCCACAGTAGCAACTGATCTCTGCCTTGGCCCAAACTCCGACCCAGACTTGGAGACCCCCTGGGCCCAGCATCCGTTCGGCCGCCAGCTCCTGGATTCTCTGTAAGCAGCTGGAATAAGAATTGGGGGGAGGGTGGGGAAGAGGCGAGGACCCAAAGGCTTAAACAAAACAGTGCCTTTTATTTTCTTCCTATTTTTTTCCTGGGAGCCTCTTGGGTGTTGAGTGGTTGGTCACCTATAGTAGTGGGTGTCAGCAGTTTCTGCACTCCCAGTTTGGGGGTCATTGAGGTCATCAGGAATCTCTGCTTTGGCTGCAGCTCCCTCAGCCCTACCTAACATGTGCTGTGGGCAGGTAATTCCACAAGTATTATGTTGTGGTGTAAACAAATCTTATCAGTCTGCCCTGAATACTTTTGCAATTGGTTTCGTTGGGTGTCTCTCGGTTCTCCTATTATGACAGAGGGAGGGAGAGAGAGTTATTTTGCTATGCCATGCAACACTTCATTATCCTCTCTCACAGCTGGGTTGGGAATCTGTTGTCTGCCAGATGCAGGGAGACTCCAGTTCCCATCACCCGTGATCATTGGCCATGCTGGCTGGGGCTGATGGGAGTTGTAGTGCAACCACTTTGGGAGGGCCACATGTTCCCAATCCCTTCATCTGTGGTATCCCTTGTCAGTCATATTTTGTTCTCAATTAAAAATACACACTCACAAAAAATTACTTCGCTTTTTTTTATTGCTTGAAGCACCAGTGTGTTCCTTTTCAAATTGTAGATCATCCAGGATCTCATTGGATGGTGCTTATCTTCCCCAAGGCTCCCCAGCCCATCTTCTTTTGCAAATATGGTGACCTATAAAACCATAGAGACTTGAGGAAAAAAAGGTGTGTCTCTCAGCCAGGCAGTGTTTGTGGGGGTTTTGATCTTTGTTTTAGTCCAAGCTTTGTATACTTTGCAAAGTGAATCTGAAATCAGGCACAAAAATTCAGCATCCTGGTTCTCTCACCTTTTCCTTTGCAAATGAAAGCAAAAACAAGTGAAGACCCCTTTTTTTGCTACAAAGAAAAACCCAAGAAACATTGGGAAGTATGAAGAATGTGAAATCCCCAAACCTGCTGGTGGTAATGCTAAACAGGAATTCTGCTTTGGAGCACTTGTTTGCCTCCTCTTTGGTTTTGTTGAGGGCAAAGCAAATAATGGTTTATATCTACATGATATTTCCTCTAAGACATTGGGTTGCCAAATCTGAATTATTTTTTCTTTGGGGGCAGGTGGCCCCCATCTCTGCTTTGAGCCTTGTGTGTGTGAGTGGCCTTTGGTCTACCCAGTCTTTTCTTTTCCTCCCCTTCCTAGGGTGGCCCACTATTGCCGGCTCCATGATGTGCAGACTCTGGCCATGCTGTGCAGCGTCTTTGAAGCCCAGTCCAGGCCACAGGGAGCCCTGATTCCTGTGGGATTCTTTCCTCAACGCTCCTCCAGCCACAGCCGATATGTACGGGTAGACTCTGCCTCTGACTGCTTTCCCCAAAAGGACCAGTCAAGGTCGGTTCTTCCGGTGATGCAACTTCCCTCTTGTCTCTCTCCCAACAGCCCAGCTTTACCTCCTCTGGCTCCTGTTCCAGCATGTCAGACCCTGGACTCAGCACCAGCAGCTGGAACATAGGTGGGTGCACTGCTGTCAGTTCTGAAATATCCAGTAGGAAGAGATTTTGGCATCTTGGAAGATCACCTCCCAGCCCTCTTTGTTCAGATAATTAAAAGAAAGCTTAAGCTTTCATATCTGGGTCTTTTCCTTTGTACTTTGGGGACTTAATAATTGTGAGCCACTTTGAGAACCCAGATTGCATTACAAATGGGATTTTAAAATCAAAAATAAATTTGGCTGGTCGCTTTGCACTTGGCAAATCTGCTTGCAAAAGGGCAATTGAACACAATTGTGCAAAGCACTTTCCATTGACTACCCAAGCCCAGTTCTTGGGCGACTTGGCCTTAATTCACAATGAGAGGCAGTGACCGGCCCAAAGTGACCTAGTGAGCTTCTTGGCTGCATGGGGATTGAACCCTGGTCTCCTAGGTCCTAGTCCAAAACTCCCATCTCCACCAGCACAGCCCTATGTGAGCTGCCACCATCTTGTAAGGTCTTCTATCCACCCTTTGACCACCTGCAGCCAGCAAAGAATTGGACCACATACCAGCCTGGGGTGAGTCTTCACCTGACGACTTCCGCTTTGGGAACTTAGCATTCGCAGACCACCGGGATCGGGAGAAGGATCAGCATGACAAGAACAAAAGGTACAGAAGGGTGATCAAGCGTGGGAGGGAGGGTGGCAGAAAGCTTTCTGGTGTCCTTGGTTGAAAGTTCACAAGGGAGGTGAACTGAGCTTCAAATCAACTGCATTCCCATTGGCTCTGCATTCCCAGTTTTTTGAGCGTTTCCTGTTCCCTCCTAGAGTGCAGTTAGGCTGAGGCAGGGGTGAGAAGTGGGGAACCTTTGCAACTCCAGGCTAGCTCTTGGTTTAACTGGGGAGTGCAGCTGAGCCAGCAGGTCGTTTTGGTCTGCCAGGGAGCTGGAATATCAACACACACAGTTATTTTTGAGGTCCTCATGTTTTCATTTCTTTTTAAATCTTCCATGCCAATCTCCCACCAACAATATTATTCAAGTTTTAAGTTATCCTTCCTCAAGCTGCAACCCAGCCAGCACTTGGAGAGCATGAACTTGGGCATGGGTGTATCCATGATTGGTTTTTTTTGGGGGGGACAGGCTTCTGTTAGGGAAGCAGAACCTCAGATTTCGATTGATTTTGATTGAGTGTGGGAGGGGGCAGCTGCCTCCCTGGCTCCCCCTGGCTACGCCCATGAGCTTGGGAAAGGCTGTTTTAAATGCTGAGATGTTTGTGCACAGTTTTCTCTTTGGAGGGATCTTGCCAAACCTGAGGAGGAAAAGCCCTGGTGCTCTCCTCCTTCACACTGATACAGCTGGTGGCCAGCACTGTGCTCCTTGAATGCTGTGTCTATTACATTATTCAGCTCTACAATTTTATATTTCTGCACACTATTGCCAAGATAAAAGTTACTCTCTACTTTACACAAACATGCGTGCTCAATCATTCTCCTCTGCCTCTTCCTCCCAACTTTAGAAAGTTTTATTCTTTGTGAGCCACTTTTCTTAACTGTTTGACCTACAGAGGCACATACAGTAGAACCTCAGCTTTCGAGCGTCTCGGAAGCCGAACAATTCAGAACCAGAACGCCGAAAACCCAGAAGTAATTGCTTCCGTTTTTTAACGTGCCTCAGAAGTTGAACGGTTTCCAAGGCGTGTTTCCCCATTTTTTCAATTGATTTTGCCAACCACCCTTTGATCCTTGGTTTTTGAAAGTTTTGGAAGTTGAACGGTCTTCTGGAATGGATTATGATAGAAAACCTAGGTTCCACTGTACTATGATAATACTGCATACTACAAACATACAAAACTGAGAAGAATAAAAAGCAGCAGCATGAAGCAAAGCCCATCTAGGTAACTTGGAACGTACAGAAAAACCTACATAAACACAAAACAAAATCAGATAGGTCCCTGCCCCTAAGAGCACACAATCTGAATTTTATTTGGAGGGCGGGGACAAAGGGAAGAGAGGTGCAGAGGTGGTACCATGCAGTGACTGTGAGTAAATGCCAGCCTTTGCTAGCCTGGGACAAAGGCGCTCAGGTGCCCTTTGACTTCATTGTATGTGGAGATGAGGACTCTGTGATCTTTCTCCAGGCTTCTGGACCCAGCCAACACCCAGCAGTTTGATGACTTTAAGAAGTGCTACGGAGAAATCCTTTACCGCTGGGGCCTGCGAGAGAAGCGGGCGGAAGTTCTCAAGTTTGTCTCTTGCCCCCCTGACCCGCACAAGGGGATTGGTGAGTGGAAACCTCATTGGAGGAACTATAGAACTCAGTGGAAAAGTAGATGCTGTGCGTGCAAGAAGGTCCCACAGAAATTGTCCTTGGACTGGGTAGCCTCTCTTTCCTCTCTCCCCGCTACAAAATTGAACCATGGGAGCAGAGAGTCTTTCTACTTTGGTTAATGTGATATTTGCCAGAGGGGGGCTTTTTAGCTTCTTCTGTTGAGATGCCCTCTGGCAGAATGAAAAGAAGGCAAAACCAAAGAGCCCACGGTGGTGGTGTTAGCAACATGCTGGCTTCCAGATCCTAGCTTTCTGATTTGCCAGCCTTTTCCCTGCAGGTGCAGCCTTGCTTGCAAGAGCCCCTCCAATAACTTCTCCACCACTTCTCCTTTCTTTCTCTCCTTGCAGAGTTTGGAGTCTACTGCAGCCACTGCCGCAGCGAAGTGCGTGGCGTTCAGTGTGCCCTCTGCAAGGGCTTTGCGTTCCAGTGTGCCATCTGCCACGTGGCAGTCCGAGGCTCTTCCAACTTCTGCCTGACTTGCGGGCATGGAGGACACACCAGCCACATGATGGAGTGGTTCCGCACTCAGGAAGTGTGTCCCACAGGCTGTGGGTGCCACTGCTTGCTGGAGAGCACTTTCTGACCAAGTATCGTTGGAGCCTGAATTTGTCCACCTGCGGTCTCTGTTGGGCCACTCTTGGGAAGCAGAGAGGCTGTTGTCTTCCCATGTTGCTTTCAGGAGGGGTGGCCAGTTGTCTTAGTTGCTGATGGGTTGATGCAGCACTCTGCCAGCAGACGTTTGGGTGGGATGGCTTGTGGTCCATGAGCATCCCATAAGCTCCTGGAGGGCTTCCTGCTTCAGCAGAGTATCTTCCCTAAAGTGCAGGGGGAAAGTCTGTTATTTGCAAAAGACAATCATTGGAGAGGGATTACAGGCCTTGCAGTCAGTCTGGAGATGAGGAACAAATCAAATGCATTTGCTGGATACTTGAGAAATTTGCAGCACACCGGGAACTGTGTTGTGATCCGTTTCCCCTGAACTACCATTCCTTGCCCTCATGAAGCTCCCTGTACTACACAAACAGAAGTATCAAAGTTAGCAGAGAGAGAAAGAGCTTCGTATACATACAAGGGGGAAGATGCACAAACCTTGACAGGCTGGGTTGGCTGAAGAGTCCCTTGTGCACAGAATGCAGCATAATCATTTCTGTGAGCATCAAACAGAAAGCTCTCAACTGGATTTCTTCTCTCTCTCCATCTGAGAATTGGCCATGGCTTCATTTCCAGAGATGGGTGGCCTGTTTGATTCGCTCCCTTTCCCCTTCTTTTCGTTTTATAAAAGGCTGTTACTTCTGGGCCTACCTCAGTGACCTTTTTGCTTGGCTGCGCCTCTTGCACTCCTTGAGGACCTTCCACCCATTGCAGGTCGGGAGTCAATGGCCTGCCAATTCTGGTGGTGGATTCTGTAAGGCCAAGAGGGTCTAAGAACGGCTGCAAGGAGCAGCACCAGCCACCGACTTTGCAGTAGTGATTTCAGGACTCAAAGATCAGTATTTTTTCTTGCCAAAATGCATTCCGGCCCAAAGGGAAGGGCGAAGAAAGAGGCTCCCCTCTGGCCAGCAGGTGCCCAGATTCCTTGGCGGATGGAAATGGGAGCCTGAGTGGAGTTCTTCTGTCTGCTGTCTGGGGCTTTGACCGTCAGGCTAGCTGAGCCAACCTAGTGCATGGACACTGCCTACATGGTTCTTTTCCAGCCTTGTAGTTCAGGAAGTGTATTTGTGTATATTCTGTAATAAAATGAGAACATTTTATAAAGCTGTCTTGCTTTGTCATCACTGCTTGCAAATTGTCTTCTTGCACTCAGTTAGTGAACGCTCATATTTCTGCTTTGTGGTGGATTTCTCTGTGCTGCCTTTATTATTGAGCTGCCAAATGCATGGCATTGTACTAAAAAATTATTGTAAATTAGGCTGAGGAGGGAACTTGCCCATGGCAGGCCTGATGTTCTTGCTAGGTGCCTGTGACATCATCATGGCAGCTAAACCAAGATTGTGGAAGGCTTTTAGACAAGAACTAGTAACGGCCAGTTTCAATTTACAGGTGCTCTCTGCCTTTTACATTCCTATGCATGGCTCAATTCACACAAAACATGAAGCCAAACCACCACTTAGCATGAGCACATGAGCCTGCCAGCTCCTTTGCTCCTCCAGTCCCGCTGTAAGCTAAGCCACAGTTTGGCTTTCTTCGTCATTTGAACCTGAGCTTGTGGTTTTGTCTCCAGACAAACTAAGCAAGGTTTGTTCCTAGGTTTACAGGTCATGGTTTGTCTAGCAGGGGTCCTCAAACTTTTTCAGCAGGGGGCCAGTCCACTGTCCCTCAGACCTTGTGGGGGGGCCGGAAAATATTTTTTTTGGGGAAAATGAACAAATTCCTATGCCCCACAAATAACCCAGAGATGCATTTTAAATAAACATTCTACTCATGTTAAAACACACTGATTCCCAGACCGTCTATGGGCCGGATTGAGAAGGTGATTGGGCCGCATCCGGCCCCCAGGCCTTAGTTTGCCTACCCATGGTCTAGAAAAGACAAATCATGATGCCTGTTTTCAGATTACATGCAAAGCCAAAGCAGCTTACAGCAGCAGGACCAGAGGAGGAGCAAAGGCCATATGATCCTGTGTTTGTGTGTGAAGCTGTGGTTTGGCTTTGAGTAATTTGCAGACTGCATCTGTGCATGTCCGTTGCTGCTCCCAAATTGACAAGTTACTATTTGTGTGTGTGGAAAAGTATATTTCCTGTGACTTGGCATCACCTCAGGCGGGAGCCTAAAAATGGGTTCCATATAGAAACCCAGAGTTTGGTGTTAGTATTTTTAACCTCATTTGTATTATTTGTGCGGCTCAGTCTTCTCCTGGGCTGAGCTGTTGCAGTGTGTCCCTCTCCCCCTCCTCCCTTAAGTGCTGACTTTATTTTGGCTGTAGGGCTCTCTCTTGGCTGTCCGTGGTACCAGATACTGAACCTCACAGGACATTCTGTGGAGGCATTTGTGCTGCCTGTGCTGGGCCTCATGTTTCCAGGCCTTATCCAAAGGGACAGTGTGTCACTGCCTTGCCCTCTTTTTGGACAAGACCCAGAAGAGTGTATTGCACGTCTCTCACACTTCTTTGAAACCCCCAACACAACTCAGAGAGGAGCAGGGATCCCTGTACCTTCTCCGTGTGCTACTGGGCTTTGCATCAAATGTCAGCTGTTCCTGTCATCACCAGGTGGCGGCAGCAAAAAAGAAACGCTTGCTCCCCATTTGCTGCTGGTCTGGATCTCCGTCACACTTGTCGTTCCAAGGGAGGGAGTATTGTTGATACTTTCTATGTGTCTGGAGAAGATGAGATTGCAGATCTGGCTGCTCTGCTCCAAGGATGGCACACACTTCAAAAAAACAAATCTTTGCTTTCCACAGGTTTTTCACACTGGCCAAGAGGCAGGAATGCCAGGGTGCTCCAGTAAGCAGGCAACTGGAGATGCCATGGGGATTTGGGTTATGTGCCTTGCTGGTCTCCATGTATCTAACAGTCTGGAAAAGGGGTTGAGCTGAAGGGATCTCTCTGCAGTGTGCATCTGTGAGTGCTCGTGTCAGAGGCATCAACAGGTGCTTTGACAAGGCTGATGAGTAAGGCTGATGCTCAGGGGTGATTGATGTGGAGCTGGCTGAGTGAGAGCATCAGGTAGGATAGTTGATATTGATTCCTGCGTTGCAGGATGGCCCTTTGGGTCCCTTCCAAGTCCACAGTTTGATGATTCTATGACCTAGAATCTCTAAACAAGCAATGGAATTTGGCTTGATTGTGATTCTGGATTCTTCAGCCTCTGCACCCAGGACTCACATGTCCCCCTCCCCACAATCTGAGCTGTAGTAACTCAGATATTGGTTTGTACCCCCTGGGGCTGATGGGACTTGTAGTCCAAAACACCCAGAGGGCAGCAGGTTGGTGAAGGCTGGCCTTGCATAACTAAGTCTGCACGACACTCCCACCTATATTGCCAACTGAAGACTATTCTCCCCACCACCACCAGAACGCATCCCCACCCTCTTTGTATTGGGGAACCAGAAAACGTGCCTTATATTTTGCTATGTCTTAGCTGATCTTGCTATAAGGTGTCACACCAATCTGCCTGACTGGGAGAGTCACAGTTTTATGACATTGGGGAAAACATGATTAGGTGTTTGAGATTGAGGATAGATGGGCAGGACCCGTCACCCCTTCCTGCCCTCCCAAACATGCATCACCCATCGTGGCTCCTGGCACAGAACAACACATTCACTCAGAGCAGCCGTTAGAGACTCAACCTTTATTTCCTGCATCTGCACGGGTAAATTTATTTACTCCATTTCTTTCATTCTAAATGGGAAATGCTTGAGGGGGGGGGGGTTAACCTTCCTTTTCTTGCTGGCTGCAGCAGTAGCTGCACGTTCTTCTTGCTGAACACTATGGCCCTCTTGCCCACACTACAAACAAGGCAGGGTGTGTGGGGTCTGCATTGCAGGGTCACAGCCAGGGTCTTGCAGGTGCCACAGGACTTCCTGTTTGTTTGCTGTCCTGAATGTAACCTCACCAATATTATTGGGGGGGGGGAGTGGAAGAAGGTAACGCAAGCAGAAGGATGTCGAGGTCATTCTCTTGCAGGTCGGCCTCTGGGCTGTCTTGGTTCTTCACCCGACACAAGGTGGACCAGAATTGCGTCTTGAATGGAAGCAGGACAGGCAGTGCTGGTCCGAAGTCCGGGACTGCTGTGATTCCATGGAAGAGCTGCTTGAACGGCTCCTGGAAGGGCAAGCAAGGCAGTTGGGTTGGAAGCCTGCAGGCACAGCTGGGCAAACTAGTGTAGGATTCCTGGGCATCAAGAGCATTAAGACATTGTCCTTTCCACCAGACACTTGATGCTATCTTTGGGAAAGGAGCCTTGGGTATGTAATGACCCCTAAGTGGTGGCCAGGTTTGCCTCTTTTTCTTACGGAAGCGCTGAGGAATTTGTAGCAGATGTTGCTGAACTCCAACTCCCATCAGCCTGGCCAGCAGTCGGGGATGATGGGAGTTGTTGTCCCACAATATCTGGAAGGCCACACGACCATTGCACCACCATCTTTCCCCCATTTTTCCAAGCTGCTTTGTAAGGAGTTCTCTTAAAAGGTGGAGGTATGCATCTCATCCAGTCAAGCCATCTAAGGCAGGGGCCATGTTGTGGGACCTCCGATCCCATCAGCTGCAACCAGTGTGGTCAGGGATGATGGCAGTTGTAGTCCAACAAAAACTTGGAAGGCCACCAATTCCCCATCTCTAGGCTGAGGCTTCTATTCCTTTACAGCAGCTGCACCATAGGCACAAGTCTAGCAATTGCCATATTTCTCATCATCATCACTCCATACTGGAATGAGCCAAATCACTTCAAAGAAGCAGGAGAGCTCCGCCATAAGAGACTGGCAGCTTCAGATGTGAGTGGATGCCTCTTATTTAATTTCTTGCAGCCAGTATTTCAACTTACTTGAAAAGCAGGGGAAACTGTAGGAGTGGGAGACCTGTTGTACCCATTGTTTTGTTGTTTAAAAAATAAAACAACCGCCTTTTCGCATAAAGGTGAACTCAAAGCAACAAGGACATGGGAGAGCAGGGTTCAATTCTCGCTTGGCCACAAAGCCCACTGGGTGCCCTCGGGGCAGTCACTGCCTCTCAACCTAACCTACCTCACAGTTTCTCCCCTATATACGTCAAAATATATACTTCAGTGTCCCCTATAATGGGCTCCCTGGCTGAACTTAATTCCAAACGCCACCTCTTTTTTTTTGCTGCTTTCTGTCTTCTGTGCTGTGAGATGTCTTCAGTCACTGCTATCAGGCTGGTTTCCTAAGCAGTTTTATGAAATGGCTCCATGCTAGGGCTGAAGCCTAGGCCTGCTGCAGATTTTTTCCTGGATCTGGGGGGCTGGACTAAACTGAATCAGAAAGTGCGCAGTTACAGCAGTCTGTTGGTGCCACCCAGCTCCACTTCCCCATTCAGATTCCAGGCCAAGGGCTGAATGAGGGCCAATAAGCTGAAGGTGTATGTTAACAAGATGGAAAACTGGACCACCCGGTGGTCCCCTCAAACAGAGCAGTGGGTCCCAAAGTGGGTGGTGCTACCCCTTGGGGTGGGGTGCTGGGATTACTTAGGAGGACCCTAAGAGGCAGGGGTGTGGTGGAGATGTACATTGATCATGGCATCAGGTTCATTAGTTTTGTCGACTTAATGAAACTTAAAACAGTTTTAATTTGATTTTGAATATGCAAGTAATTGTAGGTTATGCAAACTGCTATTCTGAACGAGGGTTTTCAAAGGGTAGGGTTGGGGCACGGAGGGTGAGTTTATGGAGCCAAGGGGCAGGGCCACCCAAAGGTTGTGGGAGTCACTGAGATAGAGGATACCTTCAAACAGAGGGCTATCATTCGTAAAGTGCAACACACAGCCACCCTAGGAAAAAATGTTTTCTCCCTCTCTGAGATTCTCAGCCCCCTTTCCCAGCTCTAGTGTAGCCACTTACTCAGGACAGATCTAGAACCAAGCAGTGGCGTAGTGTGGGTTGTCAGCACCCGGGGCAAGGCAAGTAATTTGCGCCCCCTAACCCGGGGCAAGGCAAGTAATTTGCGCCCCCCCCTAGCTGCACTGTCCCTCCCCCAGATAGTCCCTCGCTCTCTCTCCGCACCACACGCCTGGCACCCTCCCCTCCACAGTGGGCGGCGACCCGGCGGCTCGGATCGGATTCGCACAGCCAGCACTGCAGTGAGAGTGAGTGAGCCAGGTAGGGGCAGAGAGCTGCGAGTGCGAGCGCCCCCCCCCAAGATGTTGCACCCGGTTCGGCCAGCCCCCCCCTGCACCCCCATGCTACGCCACTGGAACTAAGATTGAACCTGGGTAGAACCTTTAAACAGCAGACTGCCTGAGATGCTGGAAGGCTGCTACCCGCCCCCCAGGCTATGAATGAATTAATTGGCCTTTTTCAGCTGCTCCCTTGTAAGGAGCGATGGAGAAAGAGTTTCATTTAGGAAGGCTGAGAGAAGGCATGGGACCATAGCTGCTCCAATGCCTGCTACCTCAAGGGTATGAGGTAGGGCAGTTCCAACCCAAGGGTCTTCCCAGTTTCCCTAGAATTACGCCATCTGACTTGGTGGCCTGTTCTCGATGGATTAATCAATTAGATTTATACACCTTTTTCTCCTAGGAGCTCAAGGGGGCATACATGGTTCTCTCCCCATTCAATCCCCCACAACAACCCTGTGGGGTGGGCAAGGCTGAGAAACAGTGACCAAACCCCTAAGGTCACCCAGTGAGCTTCACGACTGCGTGGGGATTCAAACCCTGGACTTCCAGGTCCTTGTCTGACACTCTTAACCATTGGATCACACTGGTATTTCAGCCAACAGAGATTTCCCAATGCCCCAGTTCCCTAACGGGCTCTGGCAGCCATCTTTGTTTCCCCTTTGCCCCGGTTTGCTCACCTCTGTGGTTCAGGCAGTTTTTTCCCCTTGGCGTCCCGGAGGTTCAGCTGCCTTAGGACACGGATCAGCTTGCTGATCTGCCGCAGAGTCATTTCTGGGGCCTGGCATGCCAGCCGCTGCCGCTGGCTGATCAGGCAAGGCGGGTTGGCAAAGAGGGAGAAGTAGCTGTTTCGGCCCAGGAGCTGCACCGCTTGCTTGTTCCCATAGCAGGAGGCGTACTGAGGGCGCAAGAAGGGGAGAAAGGCAAAGCAGGTTAGCGTCAGTCAAGAGGCTGCCCCAGAGCAGGTTCACCAAGTTGCACGTTTCACCGGATTAGGTAAGTCTAGCATATTTGGTGGTGGCTCTTTAGTCCGTAAATATAAGGTGTATATGTTTTAGCCAGAATCTCTTTGCAATCTTCTCTGCCGGCTCCTGTTGGTTAGCATCCTTTACTTTCAGTATTGCCGTACCATTTAAAGAACATCTTTAAAACATGCTGGACCAAGCCAATGGCCCCTCTGGTCCAGCATCCTGATCTCACAGCGGCCAACCAGATGCCTGTGGGAAATCTGCAAGAGCACAAGAGCCCTCTCCTACGTTTCCAGCAACTGGTATTCAGAAGCATTGCTGCCTCCAACTGTGGAGTCAGGGCATGGCTATCACGGCCAGCAGTCAATAGCCGCCTTCTCCATGAATTCATCTAATAATCTTTTAAAGCCATCTAGGTTGGTGGCCATCACTGCCTCCTGGGGGAGTGAGGGCCATAGTTTAGCTATGCACTGCAAAAATCTTAACTCCACCTTGTAAGAGATGCCTTCACATTGAGACACATTCCCACGGATGCCCTTCTCTCCATGTTTTATATAAAACATGCTGGTGATCAGTTGAGCTGTGATTCTTGTACTGCGAGGGTTTGGACTAGATGAGCCCTTCCAGCAGTACAATCCCGGGATTCTATGTACTAGCTGAGTTCTTGGATCCTGTTGCACCTTAGCAACATTTTAGATTATAAGCGCTAGCAACGCTTGGTGCAGATACCATTCTGGGGAGAAAGGTGGTCCACAAATGGAGTAAGTAAATCAATGGGCACAGCTGGATTGTTTCTTACCGGGACAAAAGTGGCCATATGTCTTCCGAAGCAGAAGAGGTGGTCCCAAGAGGTGTCTGTGAGGTTGATTAGCCGCTCAGTCCTTGAGAGACCCGTCACTCGCCAGCTTTATAGGGATGCACCAGTGCTGTGCCGGAAACCAAAGGATTCAGGCTGAGCTGTGCCTGCTGCCCACCCCTTTGCCCCGTTCCAGTGACCTCATCCCTGGTCAAGTTTCTCTAAGCAGTGCCTGTGCCTGCCTCTGCTGGCTCATCTTACCCAGAGGGCGGAGGCAGCCAAGAAAAGCAATCAATTAATTATTGGCCGCCATTGTGCTCTCACAAAGAGAGAGTTGGGCCTAGGAAGAGCGGCAGCAAGAAAGTAGGGCTTCTGCAAATAAGGGATGTGAGTTGGGCTTATGGCATTTATACTGCTGAGCCAAAATGAAAACAAGACAAAACACTCTGTGGCTCAGAGATCAAACATAGATAGCCACATTGGTCCATTAGCACAAAGCAACAACAGCAACACAAGGGCACCAGTACTTGTCTTTGTTCAGCCATTCGTCCCCCAAAGCAGCTAACAAGATGCAGGAATTAAAAGCCAGCAGAAATGGATAATAAAAGCAGCAATAGCATAAGACACCAAATAGTTGCTAAGGATGCTTCTAGATGGGTGCTTCATATGTAAATGGATTATTGGCAACGGAGAGACTGCGTTTCATACTCTCCCAAGTGTCCCTACTTTCCGGGCACATTCCCAGATTTACGAAAGCCATCCCTGCTTCTGATTTGATCCCGGAATGTCCCTATTTTCTCCCCCAGCACCACAGTGGCATCTGCGAAGGGAACGTCCTCTCCTTGGCCTCTCTTCCATTTGGGCAGCTTGTAGCAGCTGCTGAAGAGCGGCTGAGGAGGAGGAGAGGCTTCTACTGCCAAGGCCCAGCCTCACATGATGCGCCAGCTCTTTTTTTTTTTTAAAAAAAAATCTTTTTATTGAGTTTCTCTTAAGAAAGAAAAAAAAGAAAAAGATCAAAAAGAAAAAGAAAAAACAAAACAAACCAACAGATTAATAAGCAATATCCGTACATAACACAGGAATGACATTCATTACCGTTTTTGTCCTTTTCCTTAAAACATTATATTTTTAAATATTTAAACCTTTTCCCTACACCTCCCTTGACCTCCTACCCTCCCATTTTCGGGTTTCTTAATAAGAAGTTCTTTCTTTTTTCTGCAGCTATTAATTGTTACTGGTTTGCGCGTCGTAAGACTTATATCAGACCTGCTATAGTTTTTAAGTCTCTGTAGTTACCTTCAATGTATACCATAAATTTGTTCCAATCATTAATAAACTTTGTATTTTTTTGGTTTCTAATTTTTGGTGTCATTTTTGCTGACTCAACATACTCATATAATTATGCTTGCCAATCTCTGATCATTGGGATATTTGGGCTTTTCCAATTTTGTGCAATTAATATTCTAGCAGCAGCCGTAGCATATTGGAAAAACGTCTTCTTTCTTGATTTCGTCTCCAGTTATTCCTAGTAAGAAGCCTCTGGCTTTTTAGGGAAGGTGTATTTAAGTATTTTTTTAAAACTCATTATAAATAAGTTCCCAAAATTTCTTCATTGTTTCACAGGTCCACCACATATGGTAGAAATTACCTTCTTTAATTTTACACTTCCAGCAAGCCTTGTTTCCTGTTTTGTATATTTTCCCTAGTTTTGCCGGTGTGATGTACCACCTATACATCATCTTCTCCAAATTTTCTCTAAGTAAAACACATGCCGTGAATTTCATTCCACTAGTCCATAAATTCGACCACTTTTCATATTCATGATGCGCCAGCTCTGAGGGGCAGGCAGAGGGCAGGGCCACCCTGGACGGGAAGCAGAGCAGAGTTCAAGGAGTCTTGATTTAAAAGAGGCACAAAACCTTGGCATGTCTGCATCTAATCTTGCCCCTTTCCAAAATTTGTTTATTGGTGTTTGTTTTTCTTTTTGTAAATCAACCAAAGAATAAAATAAGATCAGAATTAAGAGGCTTTTTCAGGACAACGGAGGGCATGTGTACTGTGTCCCATTGGTGAAGTGGTGGTAGGATTTATCCTTTTTCACTGGGTTGACAAAGGAGTGTGGCTTGAGGAGGGTCAGTTGGGGGCGGGGAGTGAGAAATGTCCCTGTTTTCATCTGAGGAATGTTGGAGGGTGTGGGATTTCCCCCAGAAAGGGATAAATCTGGATAAAATTGGTTTGGTTGGGTGTGGAGGGGGGGGGAGGGGGGGGGACATAGAGGCTGGTGTTTTGATGCCTTTGACATTGTGTGAATGCAGCTTCTTTTATTAAGAAAATAGAGACTTGCATGCGTAGCGCCCATTCCACCATAACTACCCATCTGGAAGCAACCTAAATAAGAATAACCCATGGCACCTTCACAAAAGCACCAAGCAAGATGGCTGACAGTTGTCTTAAGTGATGGCCACCGCCTCGGATGGCTTTAAAATAGGGTTACACAAATTCGTGGAGGGAGAAGGCTATCGAGGGCTACTAGCCACGATGGCCATACTCTGCTTCCACAGTTGAAGGCAACAATGCTTCCAAATACCAATTTGCTAGAAACCAGAGGAGGTGAGAGTGCTTTTGTGCTCATGGAGTTGCTGGGAGTTGCAGTCCAAAGCTTCTGGGGAGCACCGTGTTGCGGAAAGCTGCTTCAGATAATAAATCTGTTGGACATTTCTAAGCACTGTAGAGTTCCTAACGTGCTCTTGAGGGAGC
The DNA here is from genome assembly GCF_965153285.1 of Podarcis tiliguerta. NCBI lineage: Eukaryota > Metazoa > Chordata > Lepidosauria > Squamata > Lacertidae > Podarcis > Podarcis tiliguerta. The sequence goes on along the minus strand of NC_139541.1, from coordinate 52,319,168 downwards.
ATCAGTATTTAAGAATAATGATAAATATGCTTCTTGGGGAAACCTTGCAGGTATTTTATATTCTGTGGCAATACAAAGCCAGATGTGCCCACCAGCAGCTGTCAACATCATCCATAGCGTGTCCCGCCTCACACTGCAACTCAAGTGAAAAGGGCCTTGTTTTTGGCAATCGACTGGATGCAGAAAGAGCTACCTTGCAAAGCGTCCTTCTGTCTTGTTGTGCACTCAGGGTGGGGGCAGTATTTATTTATTTTTCAGAGGGCCTGGCAACAGATACAGCTGAGGACAGAAACTGTCAGTGGAGGGGCTTGTGACCGAGGAAGAAGAGCCCCAGGAAGGGACCTATGCCATTGTGTAGTTAATTGTGATACACATTCACTGTGCCAACAAATGCTATGATGGCAGATTTCCTCCATCATCGGGATGTCAGGCAGAGTGGTGTGTCTGAAGGTGGAGCATCAGGTTATCGGTATCCAGGAGAAGAAATGCATGACCACAAAGAGAAGAGAGATTTATGTGCATGCATGCAGATGCACACACAGAGAGAGGTATATTTGAACGACATATGGCAAAACCTCAAGAGAAACAGAAATTCTGCCCCCCCCCCAAAAAAACCCCCACACACATCAACTTCAGAATGAAAACAATATCAACGGACAAAAAGCTGAAATCAAACAGAGAAATTTCTTCTGTCATTTTGAAGCCCATTTCACAAGAACTTTACAAGACAGGTGAGATGAGAATTTGTAAAGGAGGCGCCTGACTTTTTATGGGAACTTTTATGGTGCCTTGAAGACTAGCAGGTTTTTCACCACAAACCTATACAGTGGTACCTCAGGTTACAGATGATTCAGGTTACAGATGCTTCAGGTTACAGACTCTACTAACCCAGAAATATTACCTCGGGTTAAAAACTTTGCTTCAGGATGAGAACAGAAATCGCATGACGGTGGCGCAGCGGCAGCGGGAGGCCCCATTAGCTAAAGTGGTGCTTCAGGTTAAGAACAGTTTCAGGTTAAGAACGGACCTCCAGAATGAATTAAGTTCTTAACCTGAGGTACCACTGTACCTGTTTCTGTTTTCTGTAAATCCTCGTGAATGCAATGGGGTATATTCTCAGGTAAGTGGGTGTTAGGAGTGCAGCCTTATTGTGTGACATCGTCTACTGACTACAGTCCACTTGACTGGATGCAGCGATCCTCCATTGGGAGGGGAGGCTCCTCACGAATGGGAGGAAAGCCTTTTTTATTATTTTTTTAGTTTGACTACCGGATCCACTCTTCTCATGCCAACACATGATCTGAAACACAGCTGTCCTTCAAAATTCACAGCTCTCCAAATTTTGTGGTGCAGTTTGACCAGAAAAATGCATACACTGGTGAAAAAGAAATGCAAGAGCTTAAAACTGACTGATTCATTTATCCCTCAAGTCCAAACATACATAAATAGGTACAGGAAAAAAGGGGGTCAAATGTTAGCTGCCTAATTGATGAGACCACGTTATTCATATCCTCTTATTTCAGTGGCTCTGAGTATGACAGACATTGGGTGCAACCCTATATTTCCCTACACCAAGAAAACTAGCAGGCCATGTGGGCAGCTAGATTCGAACCCCTCTCTGATTTCCCCTGTTCTTGTACCTGGCCCAGACAGAAGCGAAGCAGGCGCAGACAGCAATGTTTTTGATGTGGCCTCAGACGATGGTGTTGCCCTGACAAAGCAGACACAAATTCTACCAGGCAGTTCTGCTTTCCCCTTCTGATCATCCATAGGATTTTGATGAAGAAATCAGGTTTGTCAACCTTTAAATTGCATAATGTTTTCGGGAAAGTCTACTGCACTACAGTAAATAATCACTCCAGGGTGTATTGTTCAAGTCCTCATTTAAAGGTGTTTTCTTTGGCTATTACTCATGGCTGAGTAAGATTGTCTTCCGTGAACACAGTTTTAACAGTGAGTCCGTAAGTGACTGTGGAGGCCAATTCTGGATCCACACGTCCTTCCACTGTGGGAACATAGGTTACAAGGCAGGAGTTCATCACAGTGAGGGTTTGTCAAACTTGTCTTTCTCTTAGCTCGTTTCTCCTTGTCACCCTAAGTTTGTGATTCTTCAAAGTCCATGACACCTTTGGTAAAGGCTGTTCTCCAGTAGGAGCGCTCACAGGCCAGTGTTTCCCAGTTGTCAATGTTTATACTACTTTTTTTTTTTTAGATTTGCCTTGAGAGAGTCTTTAAACCTCTTTTGTTGTCCACTGTTTTTGTTGTCTTAAATTGGGAATAGAGTAGTTGCTTTGTAAGACGATAATCAGGCATCCGCACAACGTGACCAGTCCAACAAAGTTGATGTTGAAGAATCGTTGCTTTTGCTGATCTTTTGCTTCTTCCAGTACACTCAACATTAGTTTGCCTGTCTTCCCGAGTGATGTGTAGAATTTTTCGGAGACACCGTTGATGGGATCTTTCGAGAAGCTGGAGATGGCATTTATAAGTGATCCATGTTTCACAAGCCCACAGTAAAGTTGGCAGTACAATAGCTTTGTAAACAAGCATTTTGGTCTCCCTGTGAATGTCCCGATCCTCAAACACTGCACTTCAATCAGGAGAAAGCTGCATTTGCAGAGCTCAGGATTTCGACATTGATGTCGGCCCTTGTGGAAAGATAACTGCCCAGGTAGGAAATGTGATTGACACTTTCCAACATTACATCCTTAAGTTGGATTTGTGGTGCTGCAGAGGGGTTGTTTTGTGCACTTTGGTTTTTTGGATATTGAGTGATAGACCAAGCTTTCCATAAGCTTCTGCAAAAATATTTAGGACTCCTCTGAGTGCACACACTACATTGCCATCAGCATGAAGCTCTAAGTACTCCCAGTACTTAAAAAAAAATACAAATACAGCAAAACAAAGCATCAAACTGAAACCCGCCATAAAAGCAAACATAAAGGTCAGAGGAGTAAAATTTTCACACCTATTGCTGCTCCCAGTACTTAATCACTGGTTGAAATGATTGTGCCTAAATGAGTCATGCCCATTAATTTCACTGGATAGGCATGACTAAATAAGAAACTCTTCAGCAGACACCAAAAAGAATACAGTGAAGGTGTCTGCCTGATATCAACACTCAGGGGGTTCCAAAGTGTTGCCACACTAAATGATCAAGTTTACATATGTGGTGCAGGCATTATGTGGCATCTGTAGTAGTGCTAGTTCTGCCAATCAAAGTGGTCAGATGGGCATGTCTGGGCTAAGGCGATCTATTAGGTAGCATGGAATACAGCCCACAGAAACAGTTTCCTATTCTCCCTCTCTGCTATTGCAGTACAGAGCACTGAAGTTCATTGTTCTCTCTCTCTCTCTCTCTCTCTCTCTCTCTCTCTCTCTCTGTGTGTGTGTGTGTGTGTATATTGTTCAGGCAATTGTTGGGGGAAGGGGGCAAAAGGCAAGGGGGAGGCAGGGGGAGTATAAATGACTGGAGGTATAAATGACTACCAGACTTTGAAAAGCAGATACAGTATGACTAGATCAAGTGCATCTATTTTGTTGAATTAATCAGAATTTGAATAAATGTGCGATTACCATATTTTTTGCTCTATAAGACGCACCTGACCACAAGACGCACCTAGTTTTTGGAGGAGGAAAACAAGAAAAAAAATATTCTGAATCTCAGAAGCCAGAACAGCAAGAGGGATTGCTGCGCAGTGAAAGCAGCAATCCCTCTTCCTGTTCTGACTTCTGGGATAGCTGCACAGCCTGCATTCACTCCATAAGACACACACACATTTCCCCTTACTTTTTAGGAGGGAAAAAGTGAGTCTTATAGAGCAAAAAAACCGGTAATTGTTAGCGCTTTCAATCTTACTCTGTTTATCTTCCTTAGTGGGTCATGCAACCTGCCGGTCTGCAGAATGCTTTTTATAGTATGGCATGGCATAGCATGGACTAGGGATGAGTTTTTGGAGCCAAGAAGGCAGTGGCCTGAAAAGGCATTTATTATTTTTCTTATGCTACCCCTGGGATGGTGAAGTAACTTCTGTTCAGGGCCTTCTTTTCTGTTAATCCTTTTTATGCCTGTAATAAAAGATGGCAGAGAACTCCCTCCCCTTACCTTCTCTCCTTGTGAAGAAGGTGTTTGAGGCCATAGGACAGAGGCTTTCAACCTCTCTGAGTCCACGGCTCCCTTGACCAATTACATTCTTTCTGCAGCACCCCTGTGGGGCTCAGGAGCCCAGTTATGTCACCCCTTGCCTGCAGAGCTGGCAGCCTCTCACCCTTTTTCCAACACCCTTCCTTGTGGACTGTTCCCTCTGGGCAGCCACCGCTGCCGTCCCTGGTCTCTGAGCTGCCGGTCACCCTCCTGCCCCAAAGAGTGGTGCCTCCCAGAGGCACTATCCGCTTGCAGAGCTTATAGCCAGGGCTGCTGCAGTAAATAGCTGTGCAAGCCTTTGGGAGGCAGAGACGCAAGAGGGCACCAGAGAAGGGAGGGAAGGAAAGAGGGATGGAGGCCAGTGTAGCCCGCAGCACCCCTGACTATCATTCAAGGCACCCCAGGGTGCCGCGGCACACTGGTTGAAAACCACTGCCATAGGACATCAGTCACTCCATCTAGTTCATCACTAGGCTTGCAGCTGGGGAAGGAAGGCTGTCTCCAAATTTAAATTTGCAGCAAAGCCTTTGTTTAAAGGTCTTCTTGTAATGTTTTTCTCTCACAGAGGCCAAGCAAACCTCTAGGCACCCTACCGAAGCCAATCAGAAGCATGCATTCTTAATGTGCTATTTGAAGTGTGCAGACATCATGCATACCTGTCTCCCTCCCTAGGTTGCAGTGTGTGTGTGTGTGTGTGTGTGTGAGAGAGAGAGAGAGAGAGAGAGAGAGAGAAGATCCATTTTTGTTTCATTTTTTGACCACAAGGACAGGAGGCACAGGTTTTTCGACGGAGAAAGAATTCTGCTGCTAGGATGGCTAGCAATCCTATGGGTTGCATTCAGAGAAAACCCATTGAAATTAATGAGCCTTACTTCATCATGTCTATTGGACTTAATGGGTCCACTAGGACTAGATGGATTTTTATTTTTATTTTTGGCAGGAGGAGATAATTCTGGGTTGTGTACTTGGTACTTGGAGAGAGAGAGAGAGAGATTCATTAAGCCCTTTTTTGTTGTTGGTTTTCCCAGCACCAACAAATTCGGAGGTAGACTGGTTCTGAACCTGGAGGTTCTATGCAGCAATCAATTGACAGGTGTTTTTCCTTCTCCAGGTTCAGGGGCAGTCTATCTCTGAATATGCTGAAGGAGACAAACAACAGAAAAGCACGTTTGGCATCAGGCCCTGCTTGAAGGCTTCATCTGGTTGCCATTGTGGGAAGCAGGATGCTGGGCTTGATGGCCCTTTGGCATCATCTGCACAGATGCTTTTGTATTCAGAGGGGTACCCATCCCTTAAAGAAGAGAAATTGCTCATGTCTGTTCGGTCTCCTAAGCCCAGTTTATTTTTATTTTTTCCAACCTGTGAACACAACTGAGTGCTTTGAGGACCTTAGCATGTTGTGAAGCCACGGTGATTTTGATTCTGTGGATTATACTATAGACAGAAAAAGGAAACATTTGACTCCTCTCTTCCACCTAAAAAAAGTTTCCAGAGTTGCTTACAGTTATCAGTAATGAGACTAGAAATCACAACGGGAGGCTCCATTTGAGGAAGAAATTTAAAATCGTGTATTTATTTACTACATTTATATACCACCTTTATCTTCTAAGGATCTCTTCCCCCCTCTTTTATGAACTTATTTACTGATACTTATTCATAGATAAGTAAGGGGCTGCCCACTTGGAAGTCTACAAACAGCTGCTTCTCCACTTCCAGCTCAAAAGTGGAACAGCAGCAACCCAGAGTTGAATGATGGATCTACAAGGAAAAGACAGTGAAGAAGGGACAACCACAATTTTTAGCACCGGAGGCTGCTACAGAGACTGAGTTACAAATTTCTGTGAGGGAAAAGACACAGAAATTGGGAGGATCAGCAGAAGCAGAGCAGATAAACATACAACAAGTGCTGGCAATAATTCAAGATATGCCTTCTCAGATCCTGTTGCTCTTTTTTGATAAAGTTACAAGCTTGGTGGATCAGGGAAATGCGTTTAATCACTGGATCAATAGTGTAAGTCCACACTTGACCTTTGAAGGTACATCTAGTCCACATCATTTACCTTTTCTTGATCTAGAATTTTTTGTGGATGAGTCAAGAATTAAAGTGCGTCCTTATAAGAAAAGCACAGATAGAAATTCCTTGTTGCATTATAGATCTCATCATCCCAAACATCTCCGTGATAACCTTCCTTTAGGTCAGTTTCTAAGATTAAAACGCAATTCATCTTACCCACAAGACTTTAAAGCACATTCAAATCTGCTTTCTGCATCCTTATTACAACGAGGTTATCCAAACTCTGTAATAACAACTGCCATTCAAAACACACACTTAAGAGAGAGGTCGACCCTTCTGACATCTGGTTCGCATGTTAACACTACATCTTCACGTAGTTACGCTTCCCTAGAATATAACCATATGACTTTTGAAATTGAGAAAATTATCAGATGTCATTGGCATATTCTTAAGAACATCCCTGGGTGTGATAATACCCCCATTTTTGCCAAATGACGCACCAAGTCACTAAAAGATATATTGGTGCATGCGGATTTAAAATCAATACCCATACAACGTACGTTGTCTGGTCCTCCACGTGGTTTCTTTAAATGTGGGCATTGTACCTCCTGCAAATATGCTCTGCAGGTAAACAAGTTTAACAACAAAGAAGGTTTTAAGTTCGCTTTACAGGCATTTGTCACATGTGCTACTCCACGTGTAATTTACGTGATTAGATGTCCCTGTGGATTGTTGTATGTAGGTCATACTCTCAGACCTATCAAAGTAAGAATATCAGAACACCAATCTAGTTCGCTTTACAGGCATTTGTCACATGTGCTACTCGTGTAATTTACATGATTAGATGTCCCTGTGGATTGTTGTATGTAGGTCATACTCTCAGACCTATCAAAGTAAGAATATCAGAACAGCGATCTAGGATCAGGAACAATGTAATAGAGGTTCCTTTAGTACAACATTTTATTGAAGCATCTCATTCCGATGAGGACTTGACATTTTTTGTAATTTGGACGTATTCGGGTCCTGTAGAATGAGCAAAAAAAATCCTTATGCAGAAAGAAACTAGGTTTATTTTCTTATTCAATTCCTTACATCCCTCAGGTCTGAAAACTGAAATTGATTATAGTTGTTTTTTATGAATTTGTACTAATGTTTACATGTAGAACACCTGAGCATGGACTAAGTTTGTTTCACCTCTGTGGGCCAAGTGGATTATTTTGAGTACTTAATTGTGCATCTGTGGATTGCTATTATTGTAGATCCAAAAAGTGTTTACATTAATGTATGAGTTTGTATTAATGTGTACATGTATATTATCTGAACATGGATTAAGTTTGTTTTATTTATTTTTGCTGTGCCATATGGGTCACTTTAAGAAAGATATTCTGTATTGCCAACACCTGTAACCCAATCAATATTGTGCTTGTCCATATAGCCCTACTTTGTAACAGTTGCGGCTTACCACAGCTACTACTGTGCCATAAGATCTACTGTCTTGTAATATCACATATGGTATGTACAGTTATTTATTGTTTGATATTATTTTTGCTGTAAAATGTGTGAGATCATGATATTGTATTATTTGCATTACTTAGTGCTTTAACTACTGATGAAGCCCAGGATGGCGAAACAAGGCCAATATTCTGGAAATCCTTGTCGAGACTCTGTGAAAGGATTTTGTGGAACTGTAACAACCTTTCATGTGGCTTGTTTGGACTTTATGAACAGACAGGTGGAATAGACACCATTACACGGATGGACCTTGTGCATGAACTGACTAGAGAATGATCTGATCCACTGGGTCTTCTGCTTTGTTCGTTTGTTGAACTTTATGAGTTACTTCTGTTGAAATTTACTATTTGATACAATGAATTGTATACCTTATTTATCTAAGAACACAGACGGTTACATCTTGTGTGTTCATTGAGGATGCTTTATGTGACCAGCAGAAAGAACCAGCTGCACAAATATAAGATGGGGAACACGTGGCTTGCCAGTAGTACAGTGGTGCCCCGCAAGACGAATGCCTCGCAAGACAGAAAACCCGCAAGACGAAAGGGTTTTCCGTTTTCAGAGGCGCTTCGCAAGACGAATTTCCCTATGGGCTTGCTTTGCTAGACGAAAATTGACGAAAATTTTTGAGTTTTTTCCCCGCTCCAAAACCCATTTTTCTGAAGCGCTAAGCTGCTAAAAGCCTTTTAGCAGCTAAACCGCTAATCCCTTAAGCGTTTAATAGGCGTTAATAGCCCTTAAACTGCCAATAGCGCTAATAGCGCTAATCCGCTAATGGGCTTGCTTCGCAAGACGAAAAAACCGCAAGACGAAAAGACTCGCGGAACGGATTCTTTTCGTCTTGCGAGGCACCACTGTACATGTGAAAAGGATCAAGAGGTCTTAGTAGACCACAATATTAACATGATGCAGCAATAGGAAAAAGGCTATTGCTATTGTATGCTGCCTCAGCATCCTGTAGTCTACAATTAAGGTCAATGATTGCAACACAAAATTGATTTGCAACGCTGCATAGCTGTGGTTTTAAAATATGTAGCAATAATGGTGGCAGGGAGGTGCTCGTGATAATGCTATTTTTAACCAGGGGAACATCACAAACCTTTCTTACGGATGAGCTGTACCTTCAGGACAATGCACATTCATAGACTCTCTCAGCACATGGGCAGTTCACTGCAAAAGGGAAAAGGAATAAAAGCTTTCCAGAATATGGGGAATATGTGGGTTGGGCCCTGAGCAATGGCTATAGCAGGCTTTTATTGTAGAGGCAGCTGATGGGGGAGTGGCTCCATTTATGGGGCTTCAGCCTGAGAACCGCAGATAAATGAAGGTGAGGAACGCCATTGCTCAATCCACCACCAGAAAGAGCCCTGTTGGGTCAGACCAAAGGCCCTGCCACCTTCTCCCTCTCTAGTCCACAGGGAACAAGTATTCAGAGATGTGATGCCTCTGAGAGTGGAGGTAATACAGCCATTGGTGGTCTTGTCCATATAAGGCCTTCAACCTTTGCAGGACCGTCTGTCTCCAGGAACTACATTCCAAGGAAACCAGAACCTGAATATGCATTGCACCACTCGGTTTTTCACTGCTTGGAGGAGTGTGCAGAACAATGCAGCACATTTTAATGGCATGTTTTGAGGCTGTCTGATACATTCCATGCACAATCATGGTGCTAATCCTTACAGCAGCTGGCAGAGTCTGAGATGGTGGCTTGCTTCCTGTAAGCCGCCTAGTGATCTCAGAACTGAGGGGAAGGCTTAAACCTAGGACTTACTAGTTCCTCCATTTAGCCGCAATGTCCCACCAGCAGTCTTTAAGGGAAGAGTCTGACCAAGGGGTAGTTGAGGAGGAGTGGACTGTGGGGTGGTGGGCAGCCAATGGTCTCTCGAGCAAGGTTCCTCAGGAAGTTGTCAGACTTGATTAGTCCTGCATTTCCTTGACCATCATTCTCCAATGAATGAATCATAGAATCATAGAGTTGGAAGAGACCACAAGGGCCATCGAGTCCAACCCCCTGCCAAGCAGGAAACACCATCAGAGCACTCCTGACATATGGTTGTCAAGCCTCTGCTTAAAGACCTCCAAAGAAGGAGACTCCACCACACTCCTTGGCAGCAAATTCCACTGTCGAACAGCTCTTACTGTCAGGAAGTTCTTCCTAATGTTTAGGTGGAATCTTCTTTCTTGTAGTTTGGATCCTTTGCTCCATGTCCGCTTCTCTGGAGCAGCAGAAAACAACCTTTCTCCCTCCTCTATGTGACATCCTTTTATATATTTGAACATGGCTATCATATCACCCCTTAACCTCCTCTTCTCCAGACTGAACATGCCCAGCTCCCTTAGCCGTTCATCATAAGGCATCGTTTCCAGGCCTTTGACCATTTTGGTTGCCCTCCTCTGGACACGTTCCAGTTTGTCAGTGTCCTTCTTGAGCTGTGGTGCCCAGAACTGGACACAGTACTCCAGGTAGTACTGAATACAGTGGCACTATAACCAGAGCAGAATACAGTGGCACTATAACTTCTCTTGATCTAGATGCTATACTCCTATTGATGCAGCCCAGAATTGCATTGGCTTTTTTAGCTGCCGCGTCACACTGTTGGCTCATGTCAAGTTTGTGGTCAACCAAGACTCCTAGATCCTTTTCACATGTACTGCTCTCAAGCCAGGTGTCACCCATCTTGTATTTGTGCCTCTCATTTTTTTTTTTTTTTTTTTTGCCCAAGTGCAATACTTTACATTTCTCCCTGTTAAAATTCATCTTGTTTGTTTTGGCCCAGTTCTCTAATCTGTCAAGGTCATTTTGAAGTGTGATCCTGTCCTCTGGGGTGTTAGCCACCCCTCCCAGTTTGGTGTCATCTGCAAATTTGATCAGGATGCCCTTGAGTCCATCATCCAAGTCGTTGATAAAGATGTTGAATAACACCGGGCCCAAGACAGAACCCTGTGGCACCCCACTAGTCACTCTTCTCCAGGATGAAGAGGAACCATTGATGAGCACCCTTTGGGTCCGGTCAGTCAGCCAGTTACAAATCCACTGAGTGGTAGCATAGTCAAGACCGCATTTTACCAGCTTCTTTACAAGAATATCATGGGGCACCTTGTCAAATGCCTTGCTGAAATCAAGGTAGGCTACATCCACTGCGTTCCCTTCATCTACCAGGCTTGTAATTCTGTCAAAAAACGAGATCAGGTTAGTCTGACGTGACTTATTTTTCAGAAATCCATGCTGACTATTGGTGATCACAGCATTCCTTTCTAGGTGCTCACAGACTGTTTGCTTAATGATCTGCTCCAGAATCTTCCCTGGTATTGATGTCAGACTGACTGGGCAGTAATTATTTGGGTCCTCTCTTTCCCCCTTTTTGAAAATAGGGACAACATTTGCCCTCCTCCGGCCTGCCGGGACTTCGCCTGTTCTCCAGGAATTCTCAAAGATGACTGCCAGTGTTTCTGAGATCACATCTGCCAGTTCTTTTAATACTCTTGGATGCAGTTCATCTGGCCCTGGAGACTTGAATACATCTAAACTAGCCAAGTGGACAATGCGTTCAGAAATTATCAAAAGGAAAAGAAAATTCTAGAGAAATTCTCATAGGTGGCATGAGTGCAGGCAGGGATGTATGAATGTGCCTCAACCTGTTCCAACATTCATTTGAACTTTGACCCAGTATTTTTCATTCTGCTGCATTGGATTTATTTTGCACTAGTTTTCCTTTGATTTCACTGAGGAGCTATATATGTTTTTTGAGGTACAGCATATCCCAGTGTACAATATGCCTGCAGATCTCAGCCATCAACAGACATTTACAAATCAGTTACCTGCCTGCGTGTTCCCTTTAAAAGCTAATGGACGTCCAGAGGGGTAGCCCAATTAGTCTTTTGCCGCAAAATCAACAAAAAAGCCTTGTGCTAAAGCTCATGAAGGAGCTAAGGGTCCCTCATAAAGCTATCTATGTAGCCTTGCTATCTTGACTTTACCATTTGGTATAAACTTATCCTTATTCCCTTGCTCAGACATCAAAGAAAAGACATGTTTCACACCCTGTTGATAGATTGTTCTTAGTGTCTCAACCGAATGAACTCCAACATGCCCACAGGAATTCATTAAAACATTTCTCATTTGTTCACTCTCCTATGATGTACATGCATCATTTTTGTATTAGAACACTTTATTTCATAAGTGTGTTTCATGCATAAAATGGACATGTGGGTGCATCAACAGAAACGTAACAAGGAAGCTTTTATCTGCGGAACTGGTCCTGTTACAGGTGCCAAATAATACCTGCCAGTGGCGTTGCGTGGGTTGTCAGCACCCGGGGCAAGGCAAGTAATTTGCGCCCCCCCCCCCCGCTGCACTGTCCCTCCCCCAGATAGTCCCTCGCTCTCTCCGCACCGCACCGCACCGCATGCCTGGCATCCCCCCTCCACAGTGGGCGGCGACCCGGCGGCTCGGATTGGATTTGCACAGCCAGCACTGCAGTGAGAGAGAATGAGTGAGCCAGGTAGGGGCAGAGAGCTGTGAGTGCGAGCACGCCCCCCCAGATGTTGCGCCCGGTGCGGCCGGCCCCCCCTACACCCCCCACGCTACGCCACTGATACCTGCTCCTCATATGTAATAAATCAATCTTTTAGTGTGCGAGCACTCACCAGTGGCGTAGCGTGGGGGTGCAGGGGGGGCCGGCCGCACCGGGTGCAACATCTGGGGGTTAGGGTTAGGGGGCACAAATCCACGGGTTAGGGGGTGCAAATTACTTGCCTTGCCCCAGGTGCTGACAACCCACGCTACGTCACTGGCACTCACTGGAACTCCTTGCCTCTTGATATCAGGCAGGCACCTTCACTGTACTATTTTCACTCTACTATTTTGCTTAGACAAGCCTACCTGGATATTTAAAACATTGATGCGTGTTTTTATCTTCTTTGTTTATTGCTGATTTTAATATTTTGAATGGTTTAAATTGTTGTTATTCATTGTTTCATTTTTGGGGGGTAAACCTGGACTGGGAAAGGCTTACCACAGTAGTTCATGCATTGCTTACTTCAAGACTGGATTACTAAAATGTGCTCTGTGTGGAGCTTCGCTTGCCCTTGATCTGGAAGCTGTAGTTAGTGCAGAATGCTGCAGCATGGTTGCTTACAGGAGTGAGGTCTTGTCAGCATAGAACAGCTGTGCTCAGAGATCTGCACTGGCTGTCAATCTGATACTGGTCCAGGTTCAAGGTGCTACTATTCGCATGTAAACCTTATCTGTAAGACCTCTTTTAGTGTGACAGCGCCTAGACTTTGGAAATATCTGCTGATTAAGACCAATCAGGTGCCTTCAGGCGTGCCTTTTTCAGCACCTGCTAAAAACTTGGCACCTACCCAGATGCTTAGAAAGTTGAGGTAATTTTAATCTGCTTTTGTATGTTTTATAGTGTGGTTGTTAATCTTTCTCAATCCCCCTCCCTTTTTGTAAACTGCTTTGAGGTGGTGGTGGTTTTTACAACCCAGCAGTGCATTTATGAAATAAATGAATAAACTAAATAAATAAATTGGTGAAGGGAGGAACTGATTGGGCTGCTTAGATGTGGCACAGACCCACCAGGATGAGATTCTCAAGGAATAAAACCGGGGCATCTGACATAGACTCACAGTGGAAAATTGATATGTCTGCCCAAAGTACAATAATGCCAAAAAGTTCTTTTTAATGGTGACTGACATTTTGTGTAAGCATGCATGGGCTGTCAGCCTGAAGGATAAGATAGGGAAAATGTGGGGCATTATTCATACCCTCCAACATACTTTTGTATGTTAGGATTTTTTATAAAAGTTTTTCATGATACAAGCAACCCTCCCCGGCTAACTCCAGTACCCACGCTCAACCCCCATAATCCCCTTTCCCCTGCCCACCAGGCCGGCCTGCACCCTTCCCCACTACTCAGCCACCCTAAGGGCCTGCCCAGGATCTCCTCCAGCTGCTGCCTTCTCTTCAGGCCTGACTCATTCTTCTTCTTTTTATTTGGCATGGCTGGCAGGATGGCTGGCAGGGGAAGAGTGCCAGCCTCCCAATGCAGGGATGGTTGCTGTGGCATTCCTATTGCCTCACTCCCCGCTCCTTCTCTTCTTCCCACTACTTCTGCTGCTACTCCACTGGCCAGCCGGCCGGCCTTCCTATCTCCCTCCCTCAGACCCAGTGCAAGACTCTTCCCCTCACACCCTGCCTACCTTCTCCAACTCCCAGGAGTGGTGACAAAGGAGGTGGTGGTGGTGAAGGTGAAGGTGGTGGACTAGTCAGTGGCGTAGCGTGGGGGGTGCAGGGGGGCCCGGCCGCACCGGGCGCAACATCTGGGGGGGGCGCGCTCGCACTCGCAGCTCTCTGCCCCTACCTGGCTCTCTCTCTCTCTCTCTCTCTCTCACTGCAGTGCTGGCTGTGCGAATCCGATCCGAGCCGCCGGGTCGCCGCCCACTGTGGAGGGGAGGGTGCCAGGCGTGCGGTGCGGTGCGGAGAGAGAGCGAGGGACTATCTGGGGGAGGGACAGTGCAGCGGGGGGGGGGGGCGCAAATTACTTGCCTTGCCCTGGGTTAGGGGGCGCAAATTACTTGCCTTGCCCCGGGTGCTGACAACCCATGCTACGCCACTGGGACTAGTCCTCAGTCAGCAGCACTCTCTTCCTCCCTGCTTCCCCCAATGTGGAGCCGTTTCTGGTTGGCATATCCTCAACAATGATGGGTATTTTTGACTCCATGAAAAAGTGAGAAGCCATGTCAGCTTAAGGTTAGCAAACGTTTTCAGCAGGGGGCTGGTCCACTGTCCCTCAGACCTTGTGGGGGGTCCGGACTATATTGGGGGGGGGGGATGAATGAATTCCTATGCCCCACAAATAACCCAGAAATTCATTTTAAATAAAAGCACACATTCTACTCATGTAAAAATACCAGGCAGGCCCCACAAATAACCCAGAGATGCATTTTAATAAAAGGACACATTCTACTCATGTAAAAACATGCTGATTCCTGGACCGTCTACGGGCCAGATTTAGAAGTCAATTGGGCCGCATCCAGCCCCCAGGCCTTAGTTTGCCTACACATGGCTTAAGGGTTTCCGTGACGATCCCAGCATTTTCAGGGCAGTTGGAGACTATGCTAATAGAATCAGCTAGCCATAGGACTGTGAGGAGGGCAGGCAGGAAGCTTCATGAGCTCAGGGGCACTGTCTTCTCTTCTGCTCACTCAGGGACCCTGTACAGTAAGGAATCAGGCCTCTCAGGGTACACAAGTGGGATGGGTGCCACTATCCTTATAGATGAGGCCACAAGGTGGAGACTGCCATATTTTCAGAGGTAGAAACCTGGACAAAAAAAGTTGGGATGTCGCCGAGCCCGCCCCAGAGACACCTGAAACAGAGCCCGAAACAAAGCCCAAGATGTCCATGTCAGAGCCCAAGACAGAGACGGAGCCCAGGTCGCCTGAGAACAATCCTGAACCTGAGCTGTCTGCATGCACACAATTATTTAACGCCTCCCTACCCAGACATTTACTTAAAATTGTAAAATAAAACCCAGGTGGGCATGCAGGCCCCCCAAAAGAGGACATGTCCTGGATTTCCTGGACATATGGCAACCCTACAGTAAGGGGGAGGAGGATGGGGAATGAGTCCTCCTGGGATGCCACTGGACAGGACCAGCCTATCAGACAAAACAGCAGTGGATAGTGGATTGGTCATATAGATTGTTAGGTAGGTCCAAAGTGTTGTGTTAGTCCAGCCTTCCTCAACTAGGCACCTTCAGATGCTTTGGACTATAACTCCCAGCAGTATGGTCAATGGTTAAGGGTGATGGAGTTGCAGTCCATAACATACGAAGTGTAGCGGGTGGCGGAAGGCTGGGTTAGCCCATGCACGGGCCAGTCTATTGCTCCATGTGGCATTCATCTTTATTTTTTTGTGAGTGGATGTCTCCTTACCTTATTAAAGGATTAGATTTGAACTTTGGACCTTGTGCATGTAAAATGCAACCTCTTCCAACAAGCTATGTCTCCTCTTTCAGGCCCTCCGGTTCCGCTCTGCCTTAATGGAGGCAGCCCCCACAACAGTAGAAATTGTTGGGGAAGGAAAAACAAGGATGATTGAGAGTAATTATCCTTGCAAATTCCCCCCAGGGATTGGGGGGGGCGAATGGGCTTCACTCACAGTTTGTCTCTGTACCTGGCTCTCGCTCTGGCATGGATTGTGAGAGGCAGGGAGGCACTGAGTGCAAAAGCACTTTGCCTGCCAATAACTCTCCTACACTGCCTTTACGAAGCAGAGATTCTCCTGCTAATTAGAGTTTAATTTGGACTAATGTACAGGCGCGTGCTAGAAGAGATGACATAATAAATTGTAGAACTGAATCAGCTGCAAGGTCATTAAGGTTTGAACCTGAAAGTGCAAAAGACAGTGAGGGGCGAGGGGAGCTATGGTTTCTTTATTAAAAGTTTTTGTTATGTACTGAGTTGAATAGGATCCAAACTGCAGCAGTCTGATTGGTCCTAGAACAATAGGATCCAAAAGGCAGCAGTCTGATTGGTCCTAGAACAATAGGATTCAGAATGCAGCAGTCTGATTGGTTGGCAGGAACCACCCAATCATGCTCCAGATAGAAGTGAATCCACAACCTGATTGGCTTACAGTAGAATTCCGGAATTAGCCAATCATGTGCAGCCCATTGTGTAAATAATGTATATAAGGCAGACACTGTGAGGGGACTTTCATTCATTCCTCCTCTCCACTATGAGCTGAATAAAGAGCATGAAATCACTTTGCGACTCTGAGTATATTTCACTGGCGACGAGGATGGGATCCCGCTGAGCTGACTGCCACACACAGCACCGCAGCACCGCCACCTGCCGCACCGCTGCCTCGCACCGTGTATCCAGGCTTCAGCTCCGGGACACAAGGAACTCAGAATGGCAACCAACAGCAGCTTCTCGCCGTTCAACCCAGCATCTGGAGACTGGGAAGCGTACGCCTCCCGTTTCACCTTCCTCCTAGAAGCCAAAGGGGTCACCGATGAAGAAGACGCCAAGAAGAGGGCAATATTCTTCAGCGTCTGCGGAGAGGAGACGTTTGAAATCGCCCGGGCTCTCCTTGCGCCTGAAGACGTTGCTACAGTTCCATACAAAACAATAATGGAACAGCTGAAGGGGCACTTTTCGCCACAGCCCTCAGTGGTGGCTCGTCAAAATGCCTTCTACGCAAAGCGGCAAGCCCCTGGGGAAACCATAACTGGGTTTGTGACCTCTCTCCGCCAAGCCGCCCGGTTCTGCAACTTCTCAGAGCTGGAGAACATGCTTCGTGACCGCCTCGTCGGTGGCCTGAAGGATGAGAAGCTGCAACGACGCCTCTACGCCAAGAAGGACCTAACGTTCCAGGTCGCTCTGGAGGAGGCCCTGGCGACGGAAGCTGCCGAGAGGTCGACGCAAGAGGCATGGCCAAGCCAGTCGTCCCAACCGAGGGTCCACCACGAAGACCTCACCGACGACTCAGGATCCAACAGGGAGGAGGTGCACCGTGTACAGCAGTGCACTCAAGCAGCCCACATACCACAGCTGCCTCGACGAGAAGGAGGGAACTGCGCAAGCTGTGGAGAAAGTCACGAGAGGAGTACCTGCCGTTTCCGCAACGCAGAGTGCAGGCAGTGCAGAAAATCGGGACACATCGCCCGGGTGTGTCGGGCTCGGCCCACCCGATGCCAGGCATCAGATGACCACTCCAAGAGCCCCAGGTCCCGGGGCCCAACACACCAAGGCAACTCAACGGAGCTCACGGACTTCCAGGTATACCAGTTGCCCCACCCCAACGTAGAGAAAATTTATGTAGAGGTACAGATAGAGGGGGCCCCATGCCGCATGGAGCTTGACACGGGTTCAAATCTCTCCATAATCTCGGCAAGGACCTTAAGGAAACTGTGTCCTACTGGGGGTCCCAAACTCAGGCCGGCCCCATTCACCCTCCGGGACTTCCAGAAACGTAAGGTCCCCACAATGGGGGTGGGGACCTTCAGGGTGCAATACCGAGGGCGGAAGCGGCAACTGGACTTGCTTGTGGTCAAGGGCCCCTACATTAGCTTACTGGGATTGGCATGGTTTGGACCACTGGGGCTAGCCGTCACCGGGGTGAACAACACTAGCTTACAAGTGGACGTGGACGCCATATGCGCCAATTTCCGGGGGTTTTTGATGGGAAATTGGGACAGTATACGGGCCCCCCCATTGCTCTACAGCTTGACCTCGCAGTATGACCAGTCAGGCTCAAGGCCCGCCGGGTCCCGTTTGCCCTGAAACCCCGTATAGACGAGGAATTGGACCGGCTCGTGGAGCAAGGAGTGCTGGAGCCGGTGCCTAATGCCCCCTGGGAAACCCCAATCATCACACCCGTCAAGCCTAATGGTTCGGTCTGCATCTGCGCAGACTACAAATGTACCATAAACAAGGCCCTCACGGCCCATGCATACCCAGTGCCAGTGGTCAGCCATGTCCTTGCCACCCTGGCTGGGTCAAAATTTTTTGGCAAGCTGGACTTGGCCCAAGCATATCAACAGCTACCAGTAGATGAGGCCACAGCAGAGGCACAGACGATTGTGACGCACAGAGGAGCGTTCAGGGTAAAGCGGCTGCAATTCGGCGTCAGTGTGGCACCAGGCATATTCCAGAACCTAATGGACACTCTCCTTAAAGGAATTCCTGGCGTCACCCCCTTCTTCGATGATGTGTTGATTGCCGGGCCCACACCAGAGGAGTTTGAGGACCGCCTCCGCACCGTTCTGCACCGTTTCCAGACGGCGGGTCTCAAGGTGAAGCGGGAAAAATGTCTACTAGGAGTGCCTCAGGTGGACTTTCTGGGATTTATGGTGGACGCAGAAGGGGTCCACCCAACTGGGGACAAGGTACGGGCCATTTGTGATGCCCCAGCGCCCAAGAACAAGACTGAACTTCAGGCCTTCTTGGGACTATTGAACTTTTACCATTCCTTCCTTCCCCACAAGGCAGCGGTAGCAGAGCCCCTACACAGACTCCTGGACAAGCGGGCCCCTTGGGTGTGGGGCCAGCGCCAGGAGGCCGCATTCCAGGCAGTCAAGGACTTGCTTGTCTCAAACTCGGTCTTGGCACACTTCGACGAGAGGCTGCCGGTGGTGCTAGCATGCGACGCCTCGCCCTATGGCATTGGCGCTGTCCTGGGACACCAACTCCCGGATGGAAGAGAGGTACCGGTAGCATACTTTTCCCAGACACTCAACGCAACTGAGCGGAACTACTCACAAATCGACAAGGAGGGTCTGGCAATCGTGAAGGGAGTAAAAAAATTCCATGATTTCTTGTACGGGCGGCCCTTCACCGTGGTGACTGACCACAAGCCGTTGCTTGGCTTATTTGCCCCCGAAAAGCAGACCCCCCAAGTGCTGTCTCCTCGCATCCTCAGGTGGTCAATTTTCCTTGCCAGCTACCAGTATGCACTGATTCACCGCCCTGGGAAGGTGATGGGCCATGCGGACGCCCTCAGCAGGCTACCACTACCGGAAACAGGCCCCGACCCAGCACCTGCACAAGAGGTTATGAGCCTGGAGTTGCTTCCCGACCGCCCCATTCAGGCACAAGAAGTTGCACACCATTCCAAGAAAGATAGGGTCATCTCCCGGGTCCTGGACTGGGTGTGGAGGGGATGGCCCAGCAGCAGCCCCGGGCCAGAATTCGCCGTCTACACAACCCGCAAACATGAACTGTCAGCCCACAAGGGGTGCCTGTTATGGGGAAGCAGGGTCGTGGTTCCCCAGCCCCTCCGCAAAAGGGTCCTCACAGCCCTACATGAGACACACCCAGGGGTAGTAAGAATGAAGGCCCTTGCCAGGAGTTATGTGTGGTGGCCGGGGATCGACGGAGAGATAGAGGTCTGGGTCAAACACTGCCAGGCCTGCCAAGAATCCCGCCCAGATCCCCCAAGGGCCCCAGTCCAGTCCTGGGAGTCCGCCCGAGCACCATGGTCACGCCTGCATGTGGACTTCGCTGGCCCCTTTCAGGGGAGAACATTCTTCATAGTGGTGGACTCCTATACCAAATGGCTGGAAGTCGCACTGGTACCGTCCACTTCTACATCCGCAGCCATCCGGGTACTACGCAGGCTGTTTGCAACCCACGGGCTTCCTGACACTCTTGTCTCAGACAACGGGACTGCATTTACGTCAGGAGAATTCCAAACCTTCACAGCGCAGAACGCCATCCGCCACATCCGTTCGGCGCCATTCCACCCTGCCACCAATGGCCAAGCAGAACGCATGGTGCGGACCACCAAGGACACCCTTCGCCGCATGACGCAAGGGGATTGGGAGTACCGCCTTGCCACATTCCTTCTAGCACAGCACAGCACCCCCAGCTCAACGACTGGCCGGAGCCCCGCTGAACTACTAATGGGTCGGCGCCTTGCAATCAGATTGGACCGCCTTCACCCCGATAGAGCTCAGGATGAGGTAGTGGTGGGGGAAGGCCAGAACCCCCGGACCTTCGAGGCCCAGGACCCAGTGTACGCAAAGAATTTTGGGGCAGGCCCTGCATGGGTACCTGCCACAGTCACCAGGGTCACTGGCCCCATGTCGTACGAGGTGCTAACAGATGGGGGGCAATGCTGGCGCCGCCACTGCGACCAGATACGGCGACGATTCCCGGGAGAAAACCAGGAGGCGGCGGACAGGTCAGAGGAGTCCCAAGGGAACAGAGCGGCAGTGAGGCCCATACAGCAGCAGGGGCCAGCAGGAGAAGCAGAATCAGTAAATACAGAGAGGACCAGTGAGGCCGAAAGGACACCAGAACCAGAACCACGACTGAGCGAGCCGGTGGCGCCAGACCAAACAGCCCCATCACAGCCAGCATCCTTGGAACACGAGCCAGAACCGGAACCCCGGACCAGGGAACACCCCAGGCCGCAACGCACACGTAGGCCGCCGGCGTACCTTGAGGACTATGAATGCGACATCCCGGGCAGGACTGGAACTTAGAGGGGAGGGGTGTTATGTACTGAGTTGAATAGGATCCAAACTGCAGCAGTCTGATTGGTCCTAGAACAATAGGATCCAAAAGGCAGCAGTCTGATTGGTCCTAGAACAGTAGGATTCAGAATGCAGCAGTCTGATTGGTCCTAGAACAATGCAGCAGTATGATTGGTTGGCAGGAACCACCCAATCATGCTCCAGATAGAAGTGAATCCACAACCTGATTGGCTTACAGTAGAATTCCGGAATTAGCCAATCATGTGCAGCCCATTGTGTAAATAATGTATATAAGGCAGATACTGTGAGGGGACTTTCATTCATTCCTCCTCTCCACTATGAGCTGAATAAAGAGCATGAAACCACTTTGCGACTCTGAGTATATTTCAGTTTTCTTCTCTTCATTTATTATTTGGCAACCCTCCTCTGAATCTTAGTTCAAATTATATGATGATAGTTTTTACCGGCAATAAGTTATATGTAATTGAATTAAGGAGTAGATGGGAGGTCAGGTCTGTAGTCAAAATACCTCTTTTCTTTTTGTTATAATGCTTTGTGTTTGTTGTTGTTGTTTTTTACTTCACTTATTATTATTTCTACTTGTTTTTTTTTTGTTTAGTTTTAATGTATGATTTTTCCCATTGTGCATTAATAATAAATAAATAAATAAATAATTTTTAAAAGTAAAGAAAAAAGAAAGAAGACTCCATTCGGTGTAAAAGACGGTGTGTTGGGGGAGGGGAACCTACGGCTTCTTTATATAAAGTTTTCTTCTCTACATTTATGATTCAGCAACTCTCCCTTGAAATGCTAGTTCAAGTTATGTATGTACAGGTTAAGAGAGATGTAACTGGATTGCAGTTATGGAATATAATGTTAAATGGAACTCTGTGTGTGTAAAAAAAAAAAAAAAGGAAAAAGAGAGGGAAGCTCTATTTTGCAAAAGGTTTACAAAGGAAACTTAGAGTTGATTCTTCCCCATCCTCTATTATCTACGGACTGAACTGAATAATGCTGAAAGGACTTGGAATTTAATTTAATTGGAAGTATATTTGCTGATCTTTGGCTGAATGGAGGGATGAAAGGAATCTGCGAGCTTGATTGTGGATGGAGGACTTGACCTGGCATGTGTAACAGAGACTTAGCCACTCCTTGGTTTGTGGAGTACCTCAGGGTGCGATACTCTCCCCGATGCTTTTCAACATCTTTATGCGCCCCCTCGCCCAGCTTGTCCGGAGTTTTGGGCTGGGTTGCCATCAGTATGCCGATGACACCCAACTCTATCTGTTGATGGATGGCCATCCTGACTCGGCCCCAGACACACTGACCAGATGTTTGGAAGCTGTGGCTGGATGGTTATGTGGGAGCCGGTTGAAGCTAAATCCTTCGAAGACAGAGGTCCTGTGGCTGGGACGGGACGATATGGGATTGGGGGGGCAACTCCCATCTCTTGCGGGGGCGCAATTAGTGCCAGCACTGTCCGTTAAGAGTTTGGGTGTAATCTTCGACACCTCCCTTTCCATGGAGGCGCAGATTTCAGCTATAACAAAGGCGGCATTTTTCCATCTCCGCCAGGCTCCTTACCTCTCTTGCCCTGACCTAGCCACTGTGATCCGCGCGACGGTCACCTCCAGACTGGATTATTGTAACTCGCTCTACGTGGGGCTGCCCTTGAGACTGACCCAGAAACTCCAGCGGGTGCAGAATGCTGCAGCGAGACTCCTTACGGGGTCTTTGCTGCGAGATCACATTCACCCGGTGCTATACCAGTTGCACTGGCTCCCGGTGGAGTACAGGATCAGGTTTAAGGTGCTGGTTTTAACCTTTAAAGCCCTATACGGCCTAGGACCCTCGTACCTACGGGACCGCCTCTCCTGGTATGCCCCACAGAGAAACTTACGGTCTTCAAATAAAAACATCTTGAAGGTCCCAGGCCACAGAGAAGTTAGGCTGGCCTTAACTAGAGCCAGAGCTTTTTTGGCCGTGGCTCCGATCTGGTGGAACACTCTGTCACAAGAGACCAGGGCCCTGTGGGACTTTACATCTTTCCGCAGGGCCTGCAAGACAGAGCTGTTCCACCAGGCCTTTGGCCAGGGCACAGCCTGACTCCCTCCCTCGGCAATCTTCGCGGAGCTCTGGCCCAATGGTTGCCAGTGGCTTGAATTAATTAATTTCATAATGAATGATTTTAGAGTGTTGTTTGTGCTGTACTTTTGTACTGTTTTATTGTTGTTAGCCGCCCTGAGCCCGGCTTCGGCCTGGGAGGGCGGGATATAAATAAAATTTATTATTATTATTATGAAGCAGATGGGCCTGTCTTAGCTGCTGCTTGTCCACCAGGTTTCTCTTACACACAGCAATCCAGGTCATGTGGGTGGGGAGGGAGGGTTGCAGTGATTTTAGGAAACACTAGCTTGCATCAGGCGTCCTACTGGGAAGACCCAGTTCTCTGACTGCACGTTCTGGAAGTTGGGCAATAGGGGCAGTACAGGATTCCTTTTGGTGTACCGACCTCCCTTCTGCACCAAGGATTCCCTGCCCGAGCTGCTTCAGGTCGTGGCGGATGTTCTCCTGGAGACACCTAGTTTGGTTGTCCTAGGGGATTTTAACATCCATGCCGACACGACCTTACAAGGGGCTGCTCGGGACTTCGTGGAAAGCATGGCCTCCATGGGGCTGTCCCTGAATAAGTTTTGCCCAACTCATAGTTACGGACATGCCTTAGACCTGATGTTCACCTCTAGTGACATGAGTGATCTGACACTAAGTAAAAGTGAAACAAAAGAAGTGCCATGGTCAGATCACTTCCTGGTGCAACTGGACTTTTCCATGACCCTTTCCCTCTGCAGGGAGGCGGGACCAATTCAGATGGTCCGCCCCCACCACTTAATGGATCCAAATGGTTTCCAGAGAGTGGTAGGGGATGCTTTATCCCATGTTGATGGCCTTTCAGCTTATTCCCTGGTGGCCCGCTGGAATGCGAAGTTAACCAGGGCTATCAACTGTCTGGCTCCAAAGCACCCTCTCTGATTGCATAGAGCCAGGACAGCCCTGTGGTTTTCTTCGGAGCTGAGGGCAAGGAAACAATCACTGAGACAGCTAGAGCGTCAGTGGCAGAAAACTCATTCTGAATCTGACCGGACACGGGTTAGAGCTCAACGTCATTTTTAGACCCGGCCAGTATGGCCAACTATCGCCCAGTCTCAAACCTCCCATTCTTTGGCAAGGTGATTGAGTGAGTGGTTGCTGAACAGCTCCAAACACGCCTGGAGGATGCAGACCATTTGAATCCCTTCCAATCAGGATTCAGGCCTCATCATGGGACTGAAATTGCCTTGGTCATTCTGGTTGATGATCTCTGGCGGGCTAGGGACAAAGGTGAGAGCAATTTCCTAGTTCTGCTGGATCTCTCAGCGGCCTTTGATACAATCGACCATAACATTCTTCTGGACCATCTAGAGGAGCTGGGAGCTGGGGGCACTGTCATACAGTGGTTCCGCTCCTTCCTCCTGGGCCCTGTCCAGAAAGTGGTGGTGGGGGATGAGTGTTCAGACTCCTGGGCCCTCACTTGTGGGGTGCCTTAGGGTTCCGTCCTCTCCCCCATGCTTTTTAACATCTACATGGAGCCGCTGGGAGAGATCATCAGGGGGGTTGGGTGTCCATCAACATGCAGATGATACCCAGCTCTACCTCTCTTTCAAATTGGAACCAGTGAATGCGGTGAAGGTCCTGTGCGAGTGCCTGGAGGCGGTTGGAGGATGGATGGTGGCTAATGGATTGAGGTTGAATCCTGACAAGACAGAAGTACTGTTTTTGGGGGACAGGGGGTGGGCTGGTGTGGAGGACTCCCTGGTCCTGAATGGAGTAACTGTGCCCCTGAAGGAACAGGTGCGCAGCCAGGGAGTTATTTTGGACTCACAGACGTCCATGGAGGCGCAGGTCAATTCTGTATCCAGGGCAACTGTCTACCAGCTCCATCTGGTGCCTGCAGACTGTCTTGCCAGAGTAGTGCATGCTCTAGTTATCTCTTGCTTGGACTACTACAATGCGCTCTACTTGGGGCTACCGTTGAAGGTGACCCGGAAACTACAACTAATCCAGAATGCGGCAGCTAGATTGTTCACTGGGGGCGGCCACCAAGACCTACACTGGCTCCCAGTATGTTTCTGAGCACATTTCAAAGTGTTGGTGTTGACCTTTAAAGCCCTAAACAGCCTCGGCCCAGTATACCTGAAGGAGCGTCTCCACCCCCATCGCTCTACCCGGACACTGAGGTCCAGCACCGAGGGCCTTCTGGCGGTTCTCCCACTCTGGCAAGCAAAGCTACAGGGAAGCAAAGATACAGGCAGAGGACCTTCTCAGTAGTGGCGCCCACCCTGTGAAATGCCCTCCCATCAGATGTCAAAGAGATACACAACTACCTGACATTCAGAAGACATCTGAAGGCAGTCCTGTTCAGGGAAGTTTTTAATGTGTGACATTTTAATGTATTTTTAATCTTTGTTGAAAGCTGCCCAGAGTGGCTGGGGAAACCCAGCCAGATGTGCGGGGTACAAATAATATATCATCATCATCATCATGATTTTGGCTGTGAGTCCTGGAAGACCTGCAGGCATTTTTCCACCTGCGCTGGGGCGGGGGCGGGGCCGCAACCAGATGCTTTTGGGAAAAGCCCAAATAGGACCCAAGAGCACTTTCCCCACCGATGGTTCCAGCAACTGGCACTCAGAAGCTTCTCTGCCTCCAACCATGTAGGAAGAGCACAATCATCTTGGTTAGTAGCCACTGGGAGTCCTCGCCTCCAGGAATTTGTCTCCTCCTCCTTTAAAGCCCTCCAGCTTGGTGTCTCTCACCGCCTCCCGCAGGAGCGAGTGCCATAGTTTATGTTCCGAAAAAAACCTTTTCTCCCCACCCCCCAACTTCCCCCAGCTTCGTTGGCTGGTGGAACCAGCTTCGCTGGCTGGTTGTGGGGGAGAAAAACTTCTCCGCTCCCCGCACAAATTGTTTCAACTTCTTTTAGAACGTCGCCAAGTTCCGCCGCCCGCCCCGCTGCCCATCATGGGTGCTCCACCTCGCCCCGAAACGAAAAGGTCCCCAATGTTGTAACCGTGTGGCTTTTGGTCGCCATCCTCGGTTAGTGGGAAGGTGGATGGGCGTGGGGAGGGAAAAGGCGGCAAGCAGGGCGCTGCGTGGCGCCCGGAGACCAACGGGACGGGGCGTGTCCGCGCCTCTGGCTTAAGTACTCTTTGGGAAGCCTGGGCAGCAGCAGCAGCAGCAGCAGGTGCCTGGCTCAGTGCTGTGGAAGCCGTCGGCAGAACTGCTGCGCCGCCGCTGCCCTCGAGGATTTCGCTGCCCAGCCATGGCTCCTTCCCCGCAGCAGCTCCGCGGGCACACACGCGCCGAGATCCAGCAGCGCTGCGCGGCGGGCGAGTGCCTGGTGCTGGTGGGGCCCCGCCGCGTCTACGACCTGTCAGCCTTCGTGCGGCTCCACCCGGGCGGACCCGAGCTGCTCCTCCAGCGGGCCGGCACCGACGTGAGCACCCAGCTGGACGGGCCGCCGCACCGGCACTCGGAGAACGCGCGCCGCTGGCTCGAGCAGTATTACGTGGGCGACCTTGACGACAACGACCCGCAGCAGCAGCAGCAGCAGCAAGAGGTAACGCGGGCGCCTCCTCGAAAGCTTTCTCCATTCTTGGGGCAGGCAGGAATCCAACCGGGAAAGCCGCCCATGCCGGGCAGCTAGTTCTTTCGGAGGAGTTAATCAGTGGGGCGGGGACGGGCGCGCGAATTACAAACCCCAGTAAATATACTCTTTCTTTGTGGATGTTGAGTGGCGGAGTGCCTGAAGAAAAACAAGGGTGTGTGTGTGTCTATCTCTGGGTAGCCTGGAAAGCCAAGTTGTGGCTGCCAGGGACGTCCACAGGTGTTCAGCGAGCTGGGGGCATCATTATCATACCCACCACCACTGCAGTGGGGTGTGTGTGTAGCAGCACCTGCTGCCCCAGGTACACCCAGGTGGAACCATCAGCTGAGGGAATATGAGCAGTTCAGGGGGGGCAGTTTTGCTCTTAGCTGTAGCCAGGAGTTGTAGGGGGAGGGCATCATCCCTCATCATCCTCTATCCGGCTCTGTCTACTAGCAGATTCGAAATGAAATGTCTCAACAACAGTTGTTACATTCTTTTGACCCCAAGTGTTCAGAAAAATCTCTCAAAATCTTCTTACGAGGGGGCTGAGGGGGCAGAATGAACCCTTTGATATTTTCCCTCCAATCTAGCCATTATTATCCCTCCAGTTCAGCCAAATTGTGGTCCCCCACTCCTAGAAGCAAGAGCTAAGGGGGCGGATATCCCAAAAGGCAACTGGGGGCTGGTCTGGTCTGGCCTGGCCTGACCCCCCTCTGGCCTTCCTGTAATTTGAGTGTGGCTGGATGTGCATCTTTCACAACCCTGGAAGAGCCCTGTGTTGAAGCAGGCAGGTTTACTGGCAATGGGCAGTGCCTGTGCTGGGGCTGTCTTGCCCCCTTCCCCAATGGGGGGTGTTTGTGTGTGTTGGTTGAGCAATGCTGCAGGTGAGGAGCAGGAATGTGCTTTTACAAGGCTGTTCATTCCATTTTTGAAACATTCCCCTAACGGTTTATTTCCACATTTTATTTGAGCTTTCTCATGTGCCTCTTCGGGAACTATAGTGGAGCGTAGTGCAAGTTTAGTGCTCATTTCCATATTGCTTGCAAATGGGTTGTTTCTGGAAGCAAATGACACGGAATACCAAACTTGCACTATGTTGCAGTTCCAGAAGTGGCTTTTGTGTCATATGAAAGCTCGGATATAATGTAACACAGGTGTGTGTTGTGTGAGGTGAGGTGCCGTGGAAAACCCCCAAACTGCTACATGAATTGTAGAGTTGGAAAGGGATCCCAGGGGTCATCCTGCCCAACCCTCCCTCCAGAATGCAGAGCTCCAGTTGGGGCTTGAAAACCCAGCTGGGCTTGGCTGTGCCTCGATAGCACACTGCTCTGGTGACAGTAGCTCTAAGCAGGGCATTCCTTGATCAGGAAAGGCGTTGGCAAGTGCTGAAATTGTGATGCCATCAGCAAGGGTGGACGGAGGGCACCTCCTGTGCCCTTGGGAAACTTTATGGTTGGTGCTTAACTAACTTGTGGAACTCACCTGGGCAGCTTGTAATGCGCCGAAGGGTTAGGAAACTCAAAAGGCCTTCCCTGCTCCCGCTGCTGTCACCCACCCCACCCCAGATCCCTCAGCATGGCTATTGTTTGGGATAGTGGTCAAGCAATATTCAGAGGTCCTCCCCCTATGCACCAGAGAGACTTTTTGTCTGATTCTGTTGGGGCACGTGCTTACGCTTGCACAGCGAGTGAGGTTCCCCACCCCCCGTTCTGAACCTCTGATTTGCCAACGTTTATGGGGTGTGTGCAGGGACGCGGGTGGCGCTGTGGGTTAAACGTCAGCTCCTAGGACTTGCCGATCGCATGGTCGGCGGTTCGAATCCCCGCGGCGGGGTGAGCTCCCGTCTTTCGGTCCCAGCTCCTGCCCACCTAGCAGTTCGAAAGCACCCCTAAGTGCAAGTAGATAAATAGGTACCGCTTTATAGCGGGAAGGTAAACGGCGTTTCCGTGTGCTGCACTGGTGCTGGCTTGCCAGAGCAGCTTCATCACACTGGCCACGTGACCCGGAAGTGTCTCCAGACAGCGCTGGCCCCCGGCCTCTTAAGCGAGATGGGCGCACAACCCTAGAGTCGGACATGACTGGCCTGTACGGGCAGGGGTACCTTTACCTTTACCTTATGGGGTGTGTGCAAGGAAGGCACTTTTGAAGACAATGACTGTCTGCTGTCATGAAGGAGTGGTGCTTATGAAACAACATGTAATGCATGATGCTGCTTATCTCCTTGTCTCTCCTCGCTATTGCAGATCATGCCCCTAGTCCCTTAGTAAGTATTCAGCCTCTTAGGGCCATGATTGAAATGATGAGATAAACTTTGCCACAGTGTATGTGTTTCACAGTAAAGAGAGGTAGCTCCCCAGCAAGGCTGCCCTTTTGAGTAGAAGACCAGCATTCTTCTGCTTGGTGCTTTCCGCTCTTGTCATTTTCCTGCTGAAGATCACCCTCCCTAGACTGCTTTGCTCAATCCCCTTGCCACGATAAAAGCGCCTTTGGGAGGGTGCATGAAAACATCCACACAAAGAAAACATACCACCGCAAGTTTTTATTTTACACAAAAGCAGCAAAACGAAGGAGAGGATCATTTTGGTGTGCGATTTTGATCTGAGAAAATGGCTCTTTCTCCACCCACCCACTTATTTTTCTACTTGAGTCTGCAGCCTTCTGGGGCAAATTTATCTTTGTCCCCATTTTTTCACAAATGTATACAGAGTAACCTGCTGCTATGCAGCTCGTCCTCTTGGTTAATTTAGTGTTGGTTGCCTTTAGGGCACAGGTGAAAGGTGGGGCTCAGTGGAGGGATCCACCTGCAAACTGGATGCCAGAGCAAATAGGAAGCACCTTTGTATGAGCCAGCATGGCCAGGCCTGGGCTGCTAATGATTATCTGGGATATTTTGCCTCCCATGCTTGGGCTGAGCTCCCCTGCAAAGCTACACACTCCCCTCCACCTGCTCCCCCCCCCGACTTAATCAGGTTTCTGAGAAAGGACAGCATGGTGGGGCTGTCTGTGGAAGACCCAGCCTGGCGATATAAAAACTGAGCTTGCTGACTTGAAACGACAGGTACGCACAGATGCAAAACCAACTATTGGGAATCTTAGGTGATTTTGTTTTAAATGCATTTGTTCAGCTTCCCAGGACATTGCAACATTAAAATGCATGACGAAGGAACATTGATTGCAATCTTGCAGCAGCATGTTCTTGAGTGTTACTGAATTAATGTTAATTCATCAGCAGAAGGCGTGAGCCTTTGAAAAACTTTGATTAAAACATCGTAAAAGCCCTGTTGGATCAGAACTCTGGCCTACTGAGTCCTGCACCCTGTTCCTCAGATGCCCATTAGAGGAAATCTGCTAGGATCACCATGTGTCTGGAATTTCCCAGACGTAGCTGGGATCTGTCCATCAAAAACGGTGTCTGGATGGAATTTTCAAAAAGCGGCTGAAATGTCCAGGAAAACCCAGGCACATGGCAGTCCATATTGAACCCATATTTCCCTAAAAAATAGGTATAAAACTCAACAACCTTTGTGTCCAGATTTTCACTTTTTGAAATATGACAACCCTAAAACCTGCAAGCCTCACCTGAGCATAAGAGGGCTCTCCCTCCCTACCCCTGTTGTTCCTAGAAAATGAAAAGAAATGAGCCTGAAAGGGCAAGGCATGGGACAACCTTGTTGGTGTCGTCCCCCACCCAAGACAATATGGCCAAGTGGTCCATGCCAAGTGGGTGGGTGAGGCTTGGAGGGCAGTTTCTTTGAGTCTGCTCCTCCCGTATGACCAGTCTTTTAAGGGCTTGCCCATCGGTGGGTATTATGTCCTCTCTCCCACTCTTGACAAAATGTTGAGGTTTAGGAAAAGGCAGCAGAAGTGTTGTGTTCCTCCTGCAGGGAATTTTCAAGGTTCGTTAAGATGCCCTTGCATTGAATGGATAATGCTGCATTTGGGGCCTTGGTGTGAAGACCTGACCTCTGGAAAGACCTGTGGCCGAGCACCAAGGGGCCTTGCAGTTTGGAAAGCTCAGCTACAAATAAAAATAATAATGATAATGATAACAACAACAATTGTACCCCGCTCATCTGACTGGGTTGCCCCAGCCACTCTGGGCGGCTTCCAGCATATATAAAAACAGAATAAAACATTAAACATTAAAACTGTCCCCATACAGGGCTGCCTTCAGATGTCTTCTAAAGGTTGTATAGTTACTTATCTCCTTGACATCTGATGGGAGGGCATTCCACAGGGTGGGTGCCACCACCAAGAAGCCCCTGGGTTTGGGGTCAGTCCTTTGCTGGTGTAGGAATGCTTACCTTGGCTTGTGTGACTGGAAGAAAAGCAGCCAGGGAGGGACTGGCATGCCTGATGGCATGGCGTGCCAGATCCACAGGTGGGCTAAAGCTGAGGTGGTGGTGAGCCAGATCATGGAACTGGGGGTCCTTTCTGAACTGGGGGACCAGGGGTTGTGGTTGAAACTCTGGACTTAATAGACTTTTTTGCGGGGGGACAGTGGTCTTTAGATTGTCGTGTGTCTTCGTTTGCTTTCTCAAAATGCCCAAGCCAGGCCTGCTGCATTGGGGGCCCTCCTGCTCATTCTGCTGAGCGGTGCCCTTGATCTCCACCTCTAAAGTCCAGCCCTGAAAGTTCCAGAGAGGACAGGAGTTGAGGTCAAGGGTAGCTAAGAAGAGGAGCTAAGTGGTCTGTCCCAAGGAGCAAGGAGTACAGCTGGGACGGGACTTTCGCTCCAGACAAAGCAAAGTTCTGGTTGGGCAAAACTCCAAGCCTGACCTGGAAGTACTTGCAGCCATGCCAGGAAGAGCTGCTGGCTGCTCTGGGGCTTGGGGTCATGCTGGAAATTAGGAGGTCACCTCAGGCTCCTCTTCCCCTGCTCTGAATCCTTGAGTGGCTAGAGTACACCAGTTGCTGGAAACCACAGGAAGGCAGAGCGCTGCCCTTGTGCTTGGGCCCTGCTTGCTAATTCCCCGCAGGTATCTGCTTGGCCACTGTGAGAACAGATTGCTTGGGGCTGATCCAGAAAGCTCTTCTGATGTTGTTATGGCTGATGCTCAAAGAAGACTTCCTGTGTTCCTTCTAGGAGACTTGGGCATATACATCCTTGATTTGACTCAAGCTCAAGAAGCATGCCAATATAATGTGGGGACAGTAGCAGTAGTTGATGCCCAATTCTGGGAGAATTGTGTGTTTGAGTCTTCTGAACTGTTTGTGTGTGGACAGAATAGGTGCTTTATTCCTCCTGTGTAATGATTTATCTATCATACAGGTGTGGCCTTTCCTGTTTCGCCATCTGAGGCCTTGCTTACCAGTTGCTGCTGCTGCTGCTGCTGCTGCTGGTGGTGGTGGTGGTGGTGATGGAGCGCTTATAGGGACACTGCCCCATGGCATCTCACCATCTGAGGCAGGTGTTTAGGAGCAAGTTTCAGCAGCAACTTGACCTATGGCCAAATTCTTTATGACGGCTTGTACTCAGTGAGGCAAGAGCACATGGCAAAGCACCTTTCTCTAAAATCTATGTGTGGTAATACAGGGCCTTTGTTCCCCTCCAGGGCCTTTTGGGAGCCTCAGCCAGTCACTCCCTCCTCTGGGACAGAATTAGCTCCCTGCTTGTCTCAGCGCACCAGCGCTCAGTGCAGTGGGGCCCGAGGCACAAGGATGACGAGGCAACCATGCTTCTGCGAGACAGTGAAAAGGAAGCCCTCCTTCATGCAAGCACGTAGTTAAACTATGGAACTCGCTCTCACAGGATGCAGTGAGGGCCACCAACTTGGATGGCTTTCAAAGAGGGTCAGGCAATTTCCTGGAGGAGAGGGGCTGCTGATGGCTGCCTCTTGTTCTGAGCCTGCAAAGTGTGTAACTCTGCCATACAGATTAAATAAGAAACTTAGCAGCAGAGAGGGAGCAAATCTAGCTGATGTCAGCCATTGGGAAAACCGAGGGATTTAATCCAGAAGTGGAAGGATGGCAGCAAGACTTGGGCCAGTACCATTTTCTGATTCTGATTAAAATTGTTATTAGGATTGGAATAGCACTTAGTTTACTGCTGAATTTTGGATATAATGGAGATGTAAAAGATTTGAATTATTATAAAAGAGGCAGGAGGAAATGATTAACAATAGGACCCATAAATTAGCCTCTTGACTAATGATGGACAAAATGCAATCTTTCTCAATGTTTGTAGAAGCAAAGCTTGCTTCATTTTATGAGGTTCAGTGCAGCCATATAAAGCCTCCCCCCACTTTTAAACACACCCACACATTTCTTTGCTTGTAGGGCAAATAAAGAGCCCAGCATCTTTTAATTTCCTAGAGGTGTTGCCCAAGCATCCTCCTCCAAGGTCTCAGCCACCTCCCGGGGAGTGTGCAGGTGCTGGGCTCCGATCCCCTTCCTCCTGGCTGCCTGCTCGTGTCTTCTGCGCCTCTCTCTTCGCCATCTCCTTCCGTGCCCCGAGGCTCTCCTTGTCCCTCCACAGGCAGAACGAGTCCAGCGAGGTTTCGGGAATGCGCCAAGCCAGACAAACGAGTTCTTATTCTCTCCCCTTTGAAATGCCATTGATGATGTGTAAAGGCAGGCGATATGGGGAAGCAGCCACGGAGGCAGACCGAGCACAGCCTGGCACCAAGGGAGCGGCTCGCCAGCGGCGCTGGGGGCCACTGGCCTCGGTGACAATCGCCTTATCTTGCCCTTGTCAGAGCCCGACCCAAGAGAAACACTCCGCGGTGACATGGGAGGAGAGAAAGCAAACAGGGACCTCCTGCTGCTGCACAGCTAGCCTCAGGCGGTGCCTTGCAATGGAGCTTCTCGGTTATTCTCTGGGGAAAGAGCCAAAACGAATCAGAAATTAGGATGCTTGCATGTGCCTGCGAGTGCGTGCTCTCATGCTGCTGTCGGCACAGGGGGCGCTTTCAGTGAAAAACGACTGAATGAAACAAAGACACATTTTTAAAATACACATCAGAAGTCAGGTGCGGAAGGAAGCAGGTGTGCTGACAGGCGAGGGGAGGGGTGGTTTGGATTGCATTTGAGCCAAGCCAAGCTGCTCTTTCCGAAACGACACAGGCGTCCTTTGAAATTTGTACTTGCAATGCAGAAAGATGCATATCTAGGAAAACAAGTGTGCATTTTAAAAAACCACAACCCACAACAATATTAGTGAAATCAACCAGTCAGTCAATTAATTAAATTTCTATACCACACTTCCCTTGAAGACTACAAGGTGGTTTACAATACAAAAACCACAAAAATATATACCATAATAACAAGCAAAACCATACCCCCACAGTTTAAAAGGCCATAGATTGTTTAATTAGCCAAAGGCCTGGGAGAAGAGGAATGTTATTGTCTAATGTCTAAATATATGTAATGAAGACACCAGGCAAGCCTTCCGGGGAGAGCAATCCACAAAGAGTGCCCCGATGATTAAATAAGGTTAAAACGTATTGTATTATATTAGGGATGTCAGCCTTGCAAAAATGTGTATATAAAGAGAAGTTAGCACAAAAAATGTTGATGAATTGGCTTTTTTCCTTTTTAAATCACAAACTGATTTATGGTGGGGGTTTTTTGGGTTTTTTTTGTAATTCTGTCACTTTTCATACCACAAATGTTTTGAGGTCTTTTTGCCGCACGTTCTTTGTGCTACAGTGCAAGATGGCAATAATGTGCTAAGGTTAGGGAAGCATTGCAGAGCAACTAATAAAGCACAATGATGTGTGGATGGTCCAGTATAATTCCACCATTGATGTACTATAATTGCATCAGTGACACACTGCAGAATATACCCCTTCCCCTCGAAAAAGCCTATAATATGAAAAGTGACAGGATTTCTGCATAAAATTGTGGGATATTGCAGTGACTGGGAGTGAAGCTGTATTTGTGCCCAGAAACAGGTGCAAAGAGTATTGAAAGGGGAATTGTGTCTAACCACCTTGAATACCGTCAGAAATACCAGTAATCACGAATGCACGATAAAAAGAACCTCTGGAGGGATTGCTTACTGCAACATTTCCAGAAAACTCACATTGTTGGCTAAATGAATTGACCCCCACATTGTTCGCATTAAGGGGCAATTCAGGTGTGAAGGGGTTGTGGCGGTCCCATTGCTGTCCTTGATGCAATAGCCTGGATGTTTGAGGTAGGGGAGCTTATGCAGGTAGCGGTCTCTATGTGAGTCAGGTGCCTATACACAAAAGCTTCCTGTCCATTTGATATGATGCAGCCTTTCACCCGAATAATGTGTCTGGAGAGAGAGAGAGAGGTGGTGTTGGCAAAGGAGGATCCCTGCTGATCAACTGCAAATCATTTGCAGGTCTCCCCAGTGCCGGATTTATGTATAAACTATAGCTTAGGGCCCCAGTCTCTTGGGGCCCCCAAAAAATTTAAAGGAAAAAAACCCCTGGATGTACATTTCCAAAATATAAGATAAAAAACAAATAAAGCTTACATACAGGTAGAGCTTCATAATTATTTCACTATTAATATACTTCTTACTTGTATTTCAGTTCAACAATTACTTTGATAAAATACATATTATGTTATGTGCAAATGGCTTTAGATGCCTATTAGGTCCATAAATTAAAGGTAAAGGTAAAGGTACCCCTGCCCGTACGGGCCGGTCTTGACAGACTCTAGGGTTGTGCGCCCATCTCACTCAAAGAGGCCGAGGGCCAGCGCTGTCCGAAGACACTTCCGGGTCACGTGGCCAGCGTGACATCGCTGCTCTGGCGAGCCAGAGCCGCACACGGAAACGCCGTTTACCTTCCCGCTAGTAAGCGGTCCCTATTTATCTACTTGCACCCAGGGGTGCTTTCGAACTGCTAGGTTGGCAGGCGCTGGGACCGAACAGCGGGAGCGCACCCCGCCGCGGGGATTCGAACCGCCGACCTTTCAATCGGCAAGCCCTAGGCACTGAGGCTTTAACCCACAGCGCCACCCGCGTCCGGTCCATAAATTACCATACAGCATATATCCAACACAAAAAACAGCGACAATTTGTTGTTGACAAAGGACAGCTGGACATATAAAGGGCCCCATTGCCTTCAGTAGCTTAGGGCCCCATCAAACCTAAATCTGGCCCTGGTTCTCCCAGTCAATCCTTCACACAAAACACCTAAACCTAAATACAATAACAATACATAACAGGACACATAATATCCTTGCATCGTAACACTGAAAAGTTAATTATCAACAACAGCTCATTCGATTTATATTAACATTTAAGTAAGTGTGCAGTTTACGAAAAGGACACGTCAAAGAATCCCTTAAGCAGCTGGAAGGTTGGGTAAAGCAGGTGAAAAAACGCCAGCACTGAGCCTCTCCTTCCTTTGGAAACAGCTCCCTTCCATCTTCCATAGTCAGCTTGCGAGATGCCAGTTGGCACCTCCTAGCCCAGGCCTTTCTAGACGACATCTGCAACCTCACCTAACTCCAGGTTAGTTACAGTACTTCCTGGGAACATAGAGCAGGGGTTTTGCAACCCACAGCCTCCTAAGTTCTCCATCACTGGCTGGCTCATCCGGTTGCCCATTGTGGGACTTTGTCAACCCTAGCTAGATTTGCTTGGCTGCATTCTGACCATGCATTTAATTTTGATACAATAAACCGTGCAGTAAAGAGGCAGCAGCCACACACCCTCTCACACCTTTTGAGAGAAGTAAGCACTGCTGAATAATCCACTTTTGCAGCAGGGTTGATGAATTGTTGGTCATGCTTGCAACCTGCTCTTTCAGCTCAAACACTCACAGATTTGTGTGTTAGTGTGGGCTGAGGTTGTACCTCACACCCTCTCAGTCAACTCGACAGGACCCAGGATCAATATTTACGGTGTTTGACTCCACTCCTTGGTCGCGTTTCGTCATTCTGGATAGTTTTCAGTAGCAAGCATGTGAACGGTGCCTGGTTCTCTTCCTTGAAAAGAGAAGTGTACGTGTGTCTGTAGGGGTCCCTTATATTGCTTTTTATATTGCTTTAGTTTTATTAGTGCTCAATTACTTTTTAATGATGGTATTTCCTCCCCCCCCCCTTTTGCTTGTGATTTGTATTCTTTTTGTAAACCAGCTTGAGTCCCAGTCTGGGTGAAAGGTATGAAACAAAGAAAGAGAGAATGAATGAATGAATGAATGAATGAATGAATGAAGAGCCTGTTGGATCAGGCTAATAGACCATCTAGTCCAGCCTCCTGTTCTCACAGTGGCCAGCCAGATCCCTCTGGGAAACCAGGATCTCAGCACAAGAGGACTCATTCCTCCTGTGGTTTCCAGAAAGTGCTATTCAGAAGCATTGCAGCCTCCAAGCGTGGAGGTAGAGCACAGCCATCATGGCTAATACCAGTGCTTTTTTTCTGGCAGCATGCAACATTATGCAGTACTGCCACCTTTTGACCACCTTAGGGAAGGAGGCGTGATGCTTTGACAGGATCTTGGACCCTGCTGCCTCCTTCCCAGAACTGGGCGGGGGAGGCCTCCTCACCTGGGTGGCAGCACCCCAAGTAGGTAGGTGGGTGAGGGAACATCAAGCAGCTAACCTGCCCTCACTGCCCAGCCTTGCCATCAGGCCATGTCCTTCCCTAATGTGCTTGCCCCTCCTGCTGCTTGCTGGTGGCTGCTGGCACTAGCTGGTAGCCATTGGTAGCCTCCTCCCCCATGAATTTTCCCATGCCTTTTTAAAAACCCATCCAAGATGGCGGCCATCACTGC
Source organism: Podarcis tiliguerta (assembly GCF_965153285.1). Lineage (NCBI taxonomy): Eukaryota > Metazoa > Chordata > Lepidosauria > Squamata > Lacertidae > Podarcis > Podarcis tiliguerta. The sequence continues at coordinate 52,282,117 of NC_139541.1, read as the reverse complement.
CTCCTGTGGGAGGGAGTTTCATATCTTAACTCTGTGCTGTGTTTGTCTGTGCTGTGCTGTCTTTCCTGAATCTTCTAACGTTCCACTACTAGTATTATGGGGGGTATTTTTGTAGCCACTTTACATATGCTATACATAATTTTATAATATTTTTGAGCTGTGTCTGAGACCTGCGGTGGGATTCTTGTTAGAATAAAGTTATAAACTCAAACAGAAAGCAGCCAATCCCTGGTGCCCCCTCCCTCCGCCAGCTTACGCTCCGTGGCCCAGGGCACGTGTACCTGGCTGCCCCACCCCCCACACTTGCTTGTTTCCCCCCTGTGGCTGACTTAGCTCTTTTCTAGGTCACCTCTAGATGACCAGTTCATTGAGTACTCATCATGATTTGTTTTTGGGAGGGGTTAGATGAGGCAGCATTAAGCAAAAATGTCCCGGTTCTTGGGGAAGTGGGTTTGCTGCACAGGGAGCACAAAATCCACTCCAATGGCACCACCTGAATTTGCTCTGGTGCGCAATTGAATCCCACCCACTAAATAGGGCTGGTCAGGAATCACCCTAAATTGAGTAGCAAGTGTCCACTCCGTCGATGTTACCTGATGGTTTTAAGTGGTAGCTATGAAAGTTACGAAATTGAGAAAATAAAAGTTACGAACATAATAAGCAATACATAAACAAAAGGACAAATGAAAATGGCACAGAACAACATACCACCTTTTGAGTTCTCAGGATGTTCTCAGGATGCTCTTTAGGATGTTAAGCAAAACCAAGGAGTGGGTGAGAAATTATGCTGGAGTCCAAAAGTTGGCAGATGCATCAATATGATGATGAAATGCAGGAGCAGTTTGACCAACTTAATTGGATTAGTCTCTGGTAGGTGCACAACGATTTCAGAATCCCCTGAAAGTTGCTGCGGTAAAGTGAAACAAACCTTTATTGTTACAATGGCCAACACGGAGAAAACAAAATGAGAAGCACATTAAAAGTGCTATCCTAATGTGTCCAATAGCATAAAGGAGAATCAATTAAAATGAGTTAGATTAAAAAATAATAACACCAAGGAAAATAAAATGGACATTGATGTCTTGGCTCACCCCAGCTAAGGAAGACACCTGTCTGATAGTTAAGTCTTTATTGACAAAAGAAGCACTTTCATCAGCTTCCACATTACTCTGGCTGCACATGTGCACGCGCACATACTTCTAGTCACTAGGCAGCTGTGCCTTAGACCGTTCCCCTCTTCTGGCTTATATACCCTCCCCGAAAGATTACGCACCTGTAACCTGAGACTTCTCCTGCACAGAAGTCTCCACTGCTCTTCCCACTTCAAGCCCCTCCTGGTTCTAGGAGACAGTGGGGTGGGGGAAGTTGAGGCGTCTACTGACTTGCCTGTTGCCAGAACAGCATCTTCTTGAGCCATATCTGGCTCATCTTCCTCTTCCTCGGACTGCGCTGACTCTTCCTCTTCCCCCCTGCCCTCACTTCTGCTTTGTGCCACACCCCCTACATCACTAGTCCCCTCTCCTGGGTCACTCCCCTGGTCCCCGGCCTCCGCCACCCACTCTTTTGAGCCCTTACAGACAGTTGAGATGAAATCCTGTTGCCAACTCCAAGCAGGGAAGCTGCAGAAAATCTGCAATCAGTTCTGGTGGGTTTTGCTCACTGAAGAGCCCAGTCCTTGGCCACACTGAACATGACAGATGCATCCTGAGCCAAAAGGCATAGATTAGGAGGTTATAAAATGCACCTGATCATCCTGGCAGATTTGATCAGAAGGGGTTGATAAAGATATTATGCACACAGTAAAAGGAGAAATACAGGACAACCAACTGGTCACCGACTGGTCCTCTCCAGAGTCTCGGGGACACTTGTGTCCATGGTGGTGGTGGAGTTATTTGTGTAGCTGAGGTAGAGAAAGAACAAAACTGCCCCCCCCCCCCGCATATTTTGAGGATATAAAATTGTCCCTTGCTCAAATGGGAAAACTGACTCCTTTGTGAGGCAGAGAGCAACACCCAAGGGAAACGTGGTAGTTTTTGTATATATTTGCAAAGTTTGAGGTTTTAGGTAGAGCACCAGGTAAAAGGGCAATGAAAGCTGATGTGGGTAGCACGGCCTGTTGCTTGGGACCTTGTAACTCCCACCCCCACAAAGTAAAGTTCTGTGTTCAAGTGGTAGAAGGCATATTCTGTCAGCGTTACAATCCCATCTGTAGCCAGCTGAACTCAGCAATTTCATAAGCTGTAAAAATAGGGAAGATGCTATGTTTATTCATTAGAACATAATTTTCAAAATCACTATAGCGCAGTAAGTGTTGTGATGCTCCCACCCACCCCATGGACCAGCACATCTGCCTGGGTTTACGGTATAGAAAACAGCATGTTTTGCCTAGGATAATCTTGAAATCTCTCTTCAACCTCCTGCATCTCTTGACCAAGACAGGGCAACTTGTCACCCTTCAGATCTTACTGGCCTCACAATTCTCAGCAGCCAATGATGGGAGTTGGGAGGGATGATGAGAGTTGTAGTCCAACAACACTGCAGGGGTCATGAGTTTCCCACCCTGAGGTATACGTTAGATTCCCCACTCTTCCCTTATATGTGAATAGGGCAGATCAGTGTGAACCAATAGGTGTGGCTGCTGATTGTCCCAGCTGGTGTGACCCTTAGATAAGATATGCAAACCTCTTTTTTGAAGGAGCAGAATCTGGGCAGAGGGGAGAGGGTTGGGCACATGGCTGGGGAGAGCTTTGAATGGGAGGACAAGGAAGCAGAAGAAGTGCAGCCTGAGTCATTTTGTGGCCTGATACAATTTAGCAAATGGCTCCCGTTCCCCCCAAGGTAAGGTGCAGCGTTCCCAAAGCTCTGTGAGAATCTCACGAGTGCTTCTCATTGGGAGTTAAAATTCAGTACTAATTAGATTACTGTTGGAGAATATATACAGAAAAGGTTTTCTCCCTTTCTCCGAACACTAGAAGTTGTGGGCATCCATTGAATTCTGGATGATTCAGGACCGATAAATAGGAGGGACTTCTTCATGCAGTGCATACCGTATTTTTTGCTCTATAAGACTCACTTTTTCCCTCTTAAAAAGTAAGGGGAAATGTGTTATGGAGCGAATGCAGGCTGCGCAGCTATCCCAGAAGTCAGAACAGCAATAGGGATTGCTGCTTTCACTGCACAGCGATCCCTCTTGCTGTTCTGGCTTCTGAGATTCAGAATATATTTTTTTCTTGTTTTCCTCCTCCAAAAACTAGGTGCGTCTTGTGGTCTGGTGCGTCTTATAGAGCGAAAAATACGGTAGTTAAACTATGGCACTCCCTCCCACAGGAGGCAGTGATGGTCACAAACCTAGATGGCTTTAAAAGAGGATTAGACAAATTCATGGCTACCAGCCATGATGCCTATGTTCTCCCTCCACTGGAGGTCCGTGAGTTCTAGTGCTATGAGGCAGGTAGAAAAAGCATTCTCTATCCATTTTATCCATGCAATGCTTAACTTTATAAACTTCTATCATGTTACTTTTTACTCACCTTTTCTCTAAACTAAAAAGTTATAGATATGGCAACCATTCCTCACACAGGGGTTGCTCCATCACCTTCATCATTTTTTTGTTTCCTTTTCCAATTCTGACGTAAACCTTTTGAGAACAGAACAGGACTGTATAAAGTGTTCTAAGTCCGGTCACATCATGTAGGTTTATCTAACAGTGTTATAATATTGGCAGTTTTATTTTCAAGTGCTGTTATTTTCAACAGCCAAGTCCAAAACAGGCTGGATTATTAGAAACCTCAGAGAAAAGGGAGGTGCCTATGGCCAAAATAAACTCTATTTGGCTGTTCCTGGTGATTAGCTAAACCGAGTTTGCAAAGCTTTAAGGCTTGGGAAACGCTGCTTGTTGGATGAGGCACCTGCTGGCTAAGGGTATGAGAAACCCTGCTTCTTCCTTGGCTGCCCAGCATTGGCCAACTTCAGCCCTAAGGGGCAGGACAAATGTTGTAACAGTTGGAACATGTACATACAGTAATTTTAATTGCTTGGACTACTGCAATGCGCTCTATGTGAGGCTACCTTAGAAGGTGACCCGGAAACTCAGTTAATCCGGAATGTGGCAGCTAGACTGGTGACTGGGAGTGGCCACTGGGACCATATAACTGAAAGACCTACATTGGCTCCCAGTATGTTTCTGAGCACAATTCAAAGTGTTGGTGCTGACCTTTAAAGCCCTAAACGGCTTCGGCCCATCTCCACTCCCATAATTCAGCCTGAACACTGAGGTCCAACTCCGAGGGCTTTCTGGCGGCTCCCTCCCTGCGAGAAGCAAAGTATAGGATAATAATAATAATAATAATAAGAAGAAGAGTTTGGATTTGATATCCCGCCTTTCACTCCCTTTAAGGAGTCTCAAAGCGGCTAACATTGTCCTTTCCCTTCCTCTCCCACAACAAACACTCTGTGAGGTGAGTGGGGCTGAGAGACTGTGACTGGCCCAGGGACACCCAGCAGCTGCATGTGGAGGAGCGGAGACGCGAACCCGGTTACCCAGATTACGTGACTACCGCTCTTAACCAGTACACCACACTGGTGTAATTATTATTATTATTATTAATAATAATAATAATAATAATAATAATTTCTTTTCCACTTTTTCTCTGAGGGAACTCAAGGTGGCAGACACACTTCTCCCTCTCTGCACATTTTATCCTCACAGCAACTCGCAGCAACAGTAGGTTAAACTGAAAGGCAGAGACTGGCCCAAAATCGCACAGTGGGCTTCATGGCTGAGTGTGGAATGGAGCCCTGGTCTCTCAGCTCCTAGTCAAGAATTCTAGCCACCACTCCACACTGGCTCTTGTAAGTGTTGTTTGGTCAGCTTTGGAGGTTTCTGCTGTTGTCTTCAGTTGTGCCACTTCTGTACACATTAGCACATTTTTCATGCTGCTGAAATATGGGGCAGGGATCTAGAAAGAGAACGAGGATTGCTCCATGTGTAGGCAGTTGCAAAAGAAAAAAAAACACCCAAAACGTTCTGAAAGAGTTGCTGAGTCAAGATTTCTGAGCAGGTGATTTGGTACATGAAGGAAGGGACTCATTTTTTTCCAAAAAGATGTGAAGGGTCAGGATGGGAGCTGTTTTTTGAATTATTTTATTGTTCAGTACCATGAAAGTATGAGAGAGAAACATCCCTTGGGATGAGAGGCGTGGGGGGAATTCTATTCAGTTGGCATTTAGAAGCAAACCCACTTAATTCGCACTTTTCGGAACAATGAGTGAATCGAAACACAGCCATCCTTTTAAATTTGCCCTTTCCCAAAATTTGCAATGCGGAATTTCCTGCCAAGAAGCGAGTGTATATACTAGGGCAAGGCATGCAGAGATCAGTGAACATCATACAAGAATAGATTATATTATGGAAAATTGCTTTGCAGAAATGTGTATACCAGGCAAAAGTATGTACACAAAATGTGTCAATTTTCCCAACAACTTTCTTGGGGTTTTTTTTTAAACAATGTGATCGCAAACCGATGTGGAAATGTGAAGAACTGGACTTAAGATGGAGGGAATGAGAAACGGACAGAAACTGAAATTGTCAGGTTTTGCCATCTCTGCTGGGGTGTGAAAGGGAAGCTGCACCTTTATGGCTAATGGGCCTGAGGGCTTTCCCTCCCTGCTTCCTTTTGGAGAACTGGGCTTTGCTGCTAATGAAAGGAATGCTGTTCCAATCCACACCCCTTCTCTGCCTGTCCTACAACTTCAAGGGGATGAGTTGCCTAATTCTATGGTCTCTTGGAAATGATGCTGTGACTCTTATGAAGGCAATTGTGGAACTGCTTTTCTATGAGTCATGTTGGTACCACCCCAGAAGTCAGAAAGGTGTCACGGAATAAATTTCTCTGGTTTCCATTTTGAAATCTTTGCCTGTTGGGATAGGAAAAGTTCTTGTGCCAGTAGTTTGAGCTCGCTTGTGCAATGCAAATGATGAGCCAAATCCTGTGTCTTGAAATGCTGCGCTCTCAGAATAGGGATGGGTTAAGAGCTAGGGTAAAAGCACATGACTTCCTTGCAGATGTTGCGTCCTCCAACCTGTATCACCTCCTGATTGCCGGTATTTTGCGGGAGAGATTCAGCCACATACCAGAAATTTACATTTGTGCAATTAAAGTAGCCTGGTGCAGCAAATCCAATTTTCTTTTTCTTTTTAAAAAAATGGACTTTTCCCACTTAGGAAAGTGTCAGGGATAATAAATAACTTATGAATGGGAAGACAAGTGTGAAAATCACCTGTGTGAAAATCAGGAGGAAAACTCCTACCCACAAACCAGCTGGAACAAATGCTCACTAAAGACCAGACATTGTCTTGCCTCCACCTAAGCTTTGCGCAAGTGAATCAGGGCGAATGCTCAATAAGCAGGCTGTCTGGAGGAACCCTGGAAGTGCCCCATGGATGATTTGAACTCCAGCTATGATCCTCCACAGCCAGCATGACCAGTTATGGGGTGGGGTATAGTTCCACAACATCTGGAGGGCCATAGTGTCCCCATTCTGGCTCTAGTGACTCACTGGACACATCCACACTACAAACAGAGTGTTATGAGTTAGGGTTTTTTTTTGGTGGGGGGAGTAAGCTGTATGAGAGCTCCTCCTAACCCCTGGATCCAGAAAGTGTTAAAATATAATCCAGGCTTGCTTCCTCTGTTGAGGTGATCGCTTGGGTGATGGGCCATTAAGGGAAACAAAGGAAAGAGGCTCTGTGTGAGATGGCAAATGGGTGCTCTCCCCATCAACTGGCTAGCAGTTAGAAAAAGACAAAGGTGAGAGTTGGGAGAGGGCAGTGAGGTGAGCTAGGTGTAAAGCATCAAGCTGGGAGAAAACGGAGACAGAACAATGTTTGAATCTGACGCTGCGGCTATGGGAGAAACAAGACCCCTTGGGGGTGTTGATTCTATGAGCCGCTGCATTGTAGGCTCAGGCTGTATATATGCACTGACCCCCCCCCCCCCAGAAAAAGAGGTATCAGAGCTCACCATGAATGCCTCCCTCGTTCTCTTAGAATGGCAATGGCGCCCACTGGAGAGGTGCTAGAGCTGAGTTCCAGCTAAAAAAGCCCTGTATATATGTGTAAATAAACCATATATTATAAAGACACCACAGTTGCCACTGTGCCTCATTTCCAAAAGGAAGCATGAACCCTGGGTAAGTTCCAGGAGCTCCTGGCATCTGGTACCACTCAGAGATTGGGGTGGCAACAATACTATCTACCAGTTTTGGAACAGGTGCACTGTTGTGGATTTCCCTTACAGTTCCATTTCACAACTTCTGCTTCTAGAGCTTCCTAGCAAGAAAGTAAATGATGATCAATCCAATTTGTGCAGATAACCTCTCTGCATTAGGGCAACGATGTTGCCTCCCTCCTCTAGGCATACAGGTGACTAAATGGCTACTGCAGGGGTGCTCTCCAGATGTTACTGGACTACAACTCTCAACATCTGCAGTAGCTAGCCAGCATGATCAAAGAGTCAGAGATAATGGGAGTTGTAGTCTCAACATCTTGACAGTATGTTGGCTATCCCTGAGCTACTGGAACCATTGCAGATTGTTTCTGCAGGGCTGTTGTAATTCCAGTTCAGAGAGAAGTGTTTTGAGAGTCCAAGAATGTCTGGAAAGTACATAGGAACTTGCCCAGGCAAGAGCAGTTTTATATAATAATAATAATAATAATAATAATAATAATAATAATAATAATAAATAAAAATTAATTTATATCCCGCCCTCCCCAGCCGAAGCCGGGCTCAGAGTGGCTAACAACAGTAAAACGATAAAACATTCTAAAATCATTTCATTATAAAATTAATTCCAATCAAATTAATGGCAACCATTGGGCTAGAAGTTCTGTGAGGATTGCCAAAGGAGGGAGTCAGGCTGTGCCCTGGCCAAAGGCCTGTTGGAACAGCTCTGTCTTGCAGGCCCTGCGGAAAGATGTCAAGTCCCGTAGGGCCCTAGTCTCTTGTGACAGAGCGTTCCACTAGATCGGAGCTACAGCTGAAAAAGCCCTGGCTCTGGTTGAGGCCAGCCTAATCTCTCTGTGGCCTGGGACCTTCAAGGTGTTTTTGTTTGAAGACCGTATGTTTGAAGTGGATGAAGGCAGCGATGGATGTACTTTAAAAGATTCAAGTGTGAGAACAAATGTTGCGTGTGTAGGTCCCCAGGCCACCCCTCAAATAACTTCACACATAACACGTAATTTAGTTTTGGTTTTTTGGGCACTATTTTGGCCACAACTTTATTAAAATACAAAATCAGTGAGTGGTTGTTTAGACATTGGTTATGACTATCTGTCCCCCCGCCTGGGACAGAACTGACATCCCAAGGTCCGATCGGTAGCCAGTAGAAGGGAAAGTCAAACTTGGGGGTCATTTGAGCTAAGCGTCGGACCCACGCCGCTCACCCCAGCAGCTCCCCGAAAGCTTGCCGGCCCTGGTCCTATGACAAGGATTCCCATGACAGGGATTGGGCGTCCCTGGTCCCATGACAGGGATTGGACGAAATCGTGGCAAGCCCCAGGATTCCTTTAACGGAATTCCCTTCAGCGCAATAGGAGGGGCAGGCACAGCCTATCCTGACCCCTCCACCACTAGCATATTATAACCAATGCCTAACCGCAACATTACAAGTTGTGACAAATTGCTGAGTAGTAGGCAAAAACCAACTGGCACAGCCAATCACCAAATGGCAAAATTCCTACTAGGCCCCTGCGCCAAGGCAGACGACCCCATGACAGGCAAAGCAAGGTCAACTGGAAAAGAGGGCGGGCGGGCGGGTGATCCGATGCACTCTGCAAAGAGAAAGAGAAACCAGAGTGCACCAATATTTAAAGACTATGGTCCCACCCACCCAATTTGCAACATACAATTTGCCCCAGCAACCCGGTTTTCCAATCACAATGCCAGGCAATAACTATTAACCTGCCTGGCAACAAGAGGCGTGGCCCGGTGGCCCACACCGCAACACGTGCTCACTTTTATTGGAGAACACGCTATACCAGGGAAACCAATAATCCCTAATAACTTCGGTGATTGCATATATTCAACACACAGATGAGAGGTGCAATTAATTTTTATGAGTTTTCCTAAAGGAACCACCCGTGTGCTTTCCTTAGAGGTTTACAGGAAGCTCAATTAATTACTAGCTTCATTTAATTTATTCAGTGTTGGCTAGGGTTTCAATATTTCCAGAGGTAAAAATCTAGACAAAAAATGTTCTTGATCTTTTTTTGGGTGATCACCCTGCTCGGCCCCTGGCTGTCCACTGCTGCCAAACCCAAAACAGAGCCCAAGACAGAGACAGAACCCAGGTCACCTAACCACAAGCCTATGCACACACACACTTTTAAAAAACCCCTACATACCTGGGTATTTGCTTAAAATTGTAAAAATCCCCCCGGATGGCATGTAGGCCCCCCAAAAGAGGACATGTCCAGGATTTCCCAGACATATGGCAACCCTAATATTGGCTCCCCAGCTGTTGTAGCACTACAACTCACCATTCCCAGCCAGCTTAGCCAATGGGCAGAGATGATGAGAGCTGTAGTCCAACAGGTCTGAGGAACACTCCCCCAACCTTCTGCTCTCCAGGTGTTTGGAGAACCAATTCCCATCAACACCAGCCAGCATGGTCAATGGTCAGGGATGAGGCAAGCTGCAGCAGAGGCATAGGAAGGGGGGTGCGGTGGGTGCAGACTACCTCGGGTGTCATGGGGGGGGTGACATTCAGTGCACCGCCTGCCCGCGACTCCTGAATACAAACATGAAACAATATCTTCAAGGGCAGTCCCATAAAGAGCGCATTAGAAGAGCAGGTTGTGACGGGTGGTTTCTGAAAGTGCATCCTTTTCTGAGAAGGAATGTGGCTGGAATACTGGATGCAACTGGTCAGTGCTGTTCAGGGCTACTCTTGGGCTCTCTTTCTAGTCTAGTTCATAGAAACGTAGAAACATATAATGGTAGAGTTGAAAGGGACCCCAAGGGTCATCTAGTCCAACCCCCTGAAATGCAGGAATCTCAGCTAAAGCGTCCATGACAGATGGCCACCCAACCTCTGCTTAAAAACCTTCTCTCCTGGAGAGACTTGAAGTGGACCAATTCTTTGCTCTTCACTTTCTCCTGATGGCATTGTGAAAATAAGGGTCATGACACCAAAGGAACTATTGTGCACTAGACAAACCATACCAAATATGACTTCTGTGTACCGCAATGACATGTTGTTATACGTGAAAAACGGAAGAAAAGCACTCACATGCAGATGTTCCTCAGCATTCTCCCTAGTGGTGCAGCTTCATTAGTTTCTCTAGAATAGAACAGAAATCACCACCCAAACCCTCAGCTGTGGTAGTCTCATCAGGACAGCCTAGCCATGTATTTTGCCAGCTTTGCCTTTCCTGGGACTTGCGAGGCAATGCAGAAGGGAGCAAGGCCAGCTCTTGCCTTGCTCTGCCTTTTGTTAGTAGCTGGAAGAGATCAAACACTGCTGGTTTCCATTCCCATGGGCAAGTCTGAAAGAGGAATCTGTTCTGTCCTCTTGTGGCTTCTTCGTTGCCCTGGAGGATGCCACTGAGGGGCATTAAATGGGATTTCTGGCCTGGCAGGCAAGGCCTTCCAACTCCTGAACAAAAGTCCGCTTGAAAGCTGCTGCCACAACCTCCATTTTTATCACTCCTGCCCAGCAAAGGCGTGGGTTTCTGCAAAAGCAAGATAATTAGCCTTGGCCAAGTTAAAACTGGGACTGGCTTTGTGCTCTTATGGACCGAGGGTGTATGTGTGTCTGCCTGCAAGTAAGCCCTAATAAAAGGCATGCTAGTTTGATCTAGAGTTGCGTAGGTGAAGAATCTGAGTAATGCAGGAAGACCAAGGCGCAGAAGAGAATTTCATTTGCTGCTACCAGCTGGACCCGACTGCCTGGTATTCTTCCTGGTTCTGTCCCCATATCATATCAGCAGCTGTGGCTACAGCTCACGTCCACAATCTTTCATGATAGACATCCACACCCACAGTGCTCCTTCATATCCTGTCCCTCTGGGTATTGCTAGCTGCACCCTGAGGCTTATTGTCAGGGTTGGAGTGAGGCGTAGGTCACCGACAAAACAGCAAATAATCTGAGGGCAGTGAAGTTAATTCTTTATTCAAGGAAACAAACCAGAGCCAGAAACTCTCTTTAGGAGGCCTAGTTCTGAGCCTTGTTTCCCTGGGGGTTCCCTGTCTGGTGTCTCCCACCAACTCCTCTGAACCAACCAGTCCATGAGACAAAGGGCTGGGACATTTACAATTTGCATCCCAATATTTTTAATTTTTAAGACAACAACTCTGGCACCTTAAGGTGAGTTCATGCTGAGTATAGAATCATATGTGCTCCACCCTCCTTAAGGGGGATGAAAAGCTTTGTTCGCTCTCCCCCCGCCCGCCAAGAAGGACCAAACACCAAAGTCTGGCTTGGAAATGTGAGGCATCTCAGCCCCCTTTGCAAACAGGAGCCAGTAATGTGGGCAGGGAATGGCTCTGAGTATGGACAGAGTGTTTCTTTCTCTATGTTTTATGTATTGTTACAAGGGGGCGGGTAGTCCACTGAGCCACTTGGTCAGTGGTTTGAATCCCCAGAATGGGGTGAGCTCCCATTGCTCTGTCCCAGTTCCTGCCAACCTAGCAGTTCGAAAGCACACCAGTGCAAGTAGATAAATAGGTACCACTGTGGCGGGAGAAGGTAAATGCACAAGGGCACGACAGAGGACAAGATGGTTAGACAGTGTTCTCGAAGCTACCAACATGAGTTTGACCAAACTGCGGGAGGCAGTGGAAGACAGGAGTGCCTGGCGTGCTCTGGTCCATGGGGTCATGAAGAGTCATGAAGAGTCGGACATGACTAAACAACAAATTAACTATGGAGTAAGGCACAGAGGTTTTTAAACTGTGGTTGCCAGCCTGGCGCCCAGAAATCACCCTATAGTTTCAGTTGGACCCATACGAGTAGCAAAATGTGCCTGGCATCTGGCTAATTTTGAACACTGGTTGAGAGTACTGTATGTCCCAGAGGTGTGCTTCATTTGTGCTTTGAAAATGGGCTTTTAGTATTGCAACTTCATCCATCTGGGATAAATTGCCAACTGAAATTAGGCAAGCATCGTGGCATTTAGATAGCTAATGAAGACATTATTTTCTAAGAAGGCTTCCCCCAGAAGTGTGACCCAGTCATTTTATGGAATATAAACTATATGAATCGTTTCACGGTATTACCTTTAGTTTAGTGAGCTGGTAACCTTTTATATTTTATCTTTATTCTTATCTAATTGTATAGTGCTTAGGGTAGCTTAGGTCTTTGAAGTGGTTTTAAAATCTGCAGATAAATAGCAAACAGATAGCATGAATACGACAGGCTCTGGGGGCATTTCCGTTCCAGTAATTCTGTTTCTAAAACTTTGTTTTAATATGTAGGTTATAATTAGGAAGGAAGGAACTAATGGGAAATAAGGTGGAGATGTGAAGTGGGGGGAGGGAAAGTAAGAGAAGTTGTGTTGTGCTGGCAGATGGAGGTACAACAGAGTAGATCCTACAGGTAACTCGTCGTCAGGGAATGGGAATGCATCTATAATGCATTTCCGGCACTTGCTTAAAACATTTTTGTTTAGACAAGCCTACCTAGGCGTGTAGAATGTGGATGTATTTTTAAAATCTGATTTTAGTTGATTGCTGATTTTATCTTTTGAATGTTTTAAATAGTTGTTTTCTTGGTTTTCACTGATAATTTTGTCGTTTCATTCTCTTTGTAAACAGCTTTGAGGTTTTGCAGCCAAGCGATGTAGGTATTTTATTAAATAAATAAAACAAATAAAACAAATAATATAACCCTGTCTGCTAGACCCTGTCCCCTTGCTATACTATAAGAGTGGATACCAGGCAGCCCCCCCCAGATGTGTTGGACCCCAACCCCCTCCCCAGCGGCCCCAGCCAGCTTCGGGTGGTCACGCAGAGACCTATTGGAGTAACATTTACCATTTGTTCCTGTAGGTGAGCAGATGTGGGTGCCTTCCCTTTCTAATATGCCCCCCAAATGTTACATATTCTGATATCTTCCTGCTATTAGTGCCTTTATTCCCCCCCAATCACCTTCAGTTGCAGACATTTCCCTCTTTTATTCCTTGCTGTTTTGAACCCAGAAGCTGCTCAAAGCGGCTCATAGCATCATAAAGATACATAGCCAAAGCAATCAAATCAATTAAAGACGATGCAAACCTTCCTCGGGTGTGTGTTCACATTGCTGCCTTAAAATGCAGTGCAGTTGCCCCCCCCCCTCCATCCCGTGCGTTTCATAGCCTCCCGCCACCCTAGCTGTTCACATCAGCACAGCTTAATTAGTGTCCAATTCATTTCTGTTTGTGTATATCCCAGGGAACGTTGAAGGACAGGGCTGTCTTTACCATCTGCAAAGATGTGTGAATACATCTGGAGCTCCCATCCTCCCCAAAAAGCTTTCCAAAAAGGAGCAAGCTTTGCCTATATGTGAAGCAACTGAGTGAGCCTCCCTAGCAGGGAGGGTATTCCATACCCAGCATCTGAAAGGCCCTGCTTCTGGTGATCAGCTTCTGATAATAGTCTCTGAACACGGAGCATGATGCAAGGTCTCTGGTGGAGGACCTCAGTGTGCCATCAGAGAGAGGGCCTTCTCAGTACTGGCACCCTCCCTGTGGAATGCCCTCCCATCAGATGTCAAGGAAATAAATAACTATCTGACTTTAAGAAGACATCTGAAGGCAGCCCTGTTTAGGGAAGTTTTTAATGTTTGATGTTTTATCGTGTTTTTAATATTCTGTTGGGAGCCGCCCAGAGTGGCTGTGGAAACCCAGCCAGATGGGCAGGGTATAAATAATAAATTGCTTTTATTTTATATTATACAGTGGTACCTCAGGTTAAGTACTTAATTCGTTCCAGAGGTCCGTCTTTAACCTGAAACTGTTCTTAACCTGAAGCACCACTTTAGCTAATGGGGCCTCCTGCTGCTGCCGTGCCGCCGGAGCACAATTTCTGTTCTCATCCTAAAGCAAAGTTCTTAACCTGAAGCACTATTTCTGGGTTAGCGGAGTCTGTAACCTGAAGCGTATATAACCTGAGGTACCACTGTATTATAATATTATATTATTATATTATATTATTATATTATATTATTATGTTATATTAATCAGGCTCATCCACTCCCCTTATCTTCTCCAGTCCCAGTGGTCACCTGGATCACCAAGAGGGAGTTCAGGCCACGGTGAAAACAAAACCAGTGGCGCAGCGTGGGGGGTGCAGGGGGGGCCGGCCGCACCGGGCGCAACATCTGGGGGGGGCGCGCTCGCACTCGCAGCTCTCTGCCCCTACCTGGCTCACTCACTCTCTCTCACTGCAGTGCTGGCTGTGCAAATCCGATCCGAGCCGCCGGGTCGCCGCCCACTGTGGAGGGGGTGCCAGGCATGTGGTGCGGTGCGGAGAGAGAGCGAGGGACTATCTGGGGAAGGTACAGTGCAGCGGGGGGCGCAAATTACTTGCCTTGCCCCGGGTGCTGACAACCCACGCAACGCCACTGAACAAAACAAAGGGTGGAGCAGTTCCAAATCATTACACAGGATATAAAATAAATGCATGCTCTCGTTTTTATTAGTAATAAATATGATAATTTTTATTGAGACTACTCATATCCTTATGACTAATTTCAATAGTATAATCGCCTGCACGGCTGTTGCTGAACTAGCTGTATAATTCAAATGTTAAACTTGTGTGCGTAGCAAAACACAACGTGTATCGCCCAGCCACAGTGTTGCAGTCACACGATGTTCGCATACGAAAACCATACAAACACACTGCACATAATATGGTGAGGCTGCGCTGCCGTACCGTCAAAGTGCACGAGCGAATGTTCATAGAGAGTTGGAGATGCTTGGTTAACGGCAGAACTTTGCAAGTCTTTGTTCAGAATTGTGTGGCGTTGAACAGGAAATACATATATTGTTTAAGAATTACATTAAAATTATGCAAGGTAGCCGAGCCCCCTTTCAGACCACCACACCCCGGCAATTTGTATCAGCTCCCTGCTCCCTGAGGCTCACCCTGCTGTCAAGTTAATGAAGCAAAGCCCACTTGACGAAGCTATTGAGGTGGTTGGTTAACAGGTGACTCTCAATGGGTCAGTGCACTTGGCTGTTGACCAAAAGGTTGGTGGTTTGAGCCCACCCAGGGATGGCTGTGGGCAGGATTCCTGCATTACAAGAGAGTTGGACAAGATGACCCTTGGGGTCTCTTCCAGCTCCACAATTCTTTGATTCCATGACTTTGGTATGCGGTAGTTGCAGACAGAGCTTCTGCATAGATTGCTGCCCTCCACGAGAACTTTTGGCAGTAGCTTCCTTGGACTTTGCCTGGGGTCCAGATGATGTCTCAGTGGCATGGGTTGAGCATGCTCACTCTCCAAGGCCTGGGGAAGAGGCTCCTGTTGGTGCAGACTCCAGCTGCATGGGCCTTATGCACAACAGCATCACAATGAGGGATGGAAGAGGAATCCAGCTGGCTTCACATTTTAATATCTGCATGCCCCAAATACTGGAGAGAGCGCCTCATTCCCTACAAACTCTCTTGTGTTAAGACTGACAAAGGGGGTCCTCTTGATTGCCACCAGAAGTTTGAGGGGGTGGCCCAGGAGAGGGCCTTTTTGGTGGCAGCCCCTAGGTTATGGAATTCCCTCCCCAAAGAGGTGTGTCTGGCAGTTTCACTGTATAGCACTTTGCAATTGCCGAAGACACACTTCTTTGACATAAGAACACAAGAAGAGCCCTGCTGGACTTGGTCCAGTGGCCCATCTAGTCCAGCATCCTGTTCTCACAGTGGCCAGCCAGATCCTGAGTGCAAGAACAGTCTCCTCTGCCCTTGTGGTTTCCAGCAGCTGGCATTCAGAAGCATACAGCCTCCAACCATGAAGCAGAGCAGAGCCATTGCAGCTGGTAGCCATTGATAGCCTTCTCCTCCATTAATTATCTAATTCTTTTTTAAAGTCATCCAAGTTGATGGCCATCACTGCCTCCTGTGGATCCAGTTCCACAATTTAACTGTGTTTTTGGGACCTGCCCAATTCCTAGAACTGTAATTTGTCTTAACTGCTTTTAATTAGGGTAGGGAATTTAATCGTTATCTTCATCTATCTGGTTTTTCATTTTCAAAACAGTACATGAACCCAAACTGTGCTCTCCTCCCAAGTTCACACACCTCTGAAATTTGCAATTCAGCTCTTTGAGTAATGTGTAGAAAAATGTGCATATTAAAGGGAAAATTGTAAGAAAAATATATATAAACTAAATAGCATTCAAAAATGCAACAGCAGAGCGCACATAAGCCTGCTCCTTCTTGCTGTGCCCCCCTTTTTGGCCACTTCCGGTTCGCTGTGTAAAATGTGTTAAAAAGATCAGCAGTGATACCGACTGCTAGTGACTGGGCAGAGTGAAAATGTGGTAGTTTGCCTAAATGACCACCTTAAGGGATTATGTCAGATTTAACAAGAAATTGGCAGGCATTATCGACTATAGCAAAGATGAAGGGTTAATTAAAACCTATTGAGTTTTTTGCACTGTTTCATAGTCAGGTTTCTTGAGGACAACTCAGTCTGTTATGTGGTGTTGTGGTTAAGCGTGTCAGACTAGGAACTGAGAAACCAGGATCAAAATACCCACTGGGCCATGGCTCTTACTGGGTGACCTTAGAAGCCAGTCACTGCTTCCCAGTCTAATCTATCTCACAGGACTGTTGCCGGGATTAAACGGGGTCCTTCTGCTAGCCAGCCAGGGTGGAAACCGGCAACTAAAGTGAAGGAGTTTGGCCTTGGGCAGTTGCACATTTGCATTCAAACGTCTCTGCTTCTTTTGATCTCCTAGGACCACTCCAAGGAACAGAAGTCCTCCAGTTTTCCAGCAGTAACGAAGGACAGCAAGATGGACCCGAGGTGTAAAGCAGTAGATGAAGACCAGGTAAGAGGCAGAGCAGAAGGTGTGCTTCAAGTGGTTGGGGGTGAAGAGCCAATTGCAGAAGGATTTGGAGACACCCCAAAAAGCATCTCAAGAAGGGCATGTTCAATTAGTCGCAGGTCACAGGAGTCGGTGGTAGCTGCTCAGACTTCCTTTTCAGGATGATTTGTGCTCTTCACGCTATCTGTGGTGTCTTAGGCATTCCAGCGTAGGGTTAGCAGACCTCCAGGCTTGACCTGAAGTAAAGGTGAAGTGGCAGGTACGGGGCTTGAATCTCCAGGGGGGCTAGGGTGCCTTTAATAAACAATTAAAAATATTTAAAAATATATTAAGAAGACTGTACATGCAGCTTGCAGGCATCAGCCTGGTATCAGCTGCATAGAGACACTTATTGCATAGAGACACTCTGGGCAGAGTGTGCAGAAGGCCTGCCTGGAGGCACAGTCTTTTCCCATGAGTCAAAACCACAATGCTTTTCTCTTGTCTTCCACACATTTAATTATGACTTGGACATTTTTGCCTTTTGTGGTGAGCTGCTTCAAGATGGCTTCCAAATGTGGACCGTTTAACCCGATGGTTGCTGTTCTGTTCTGAACCTAGAAGCAGAAGAGCAACTCTGCACTCAGACATACATCACCCTGTGGCAGAGGGGGCAGTCTGCACATGTTGGAGGGGGGCAGTGATTATGTGGGTGAGGAAAGGGTTAAATATTCCCATCCATCCTCACTGGAATCACAGTCACGATTCCACCCCACACACTGTAATTTAGGAGGAGAAAGAGGTGTTGTCAACCTGGCACCCACAAGTGCCATGGGGCCTGTATAAACCTTTCTTGAAACTCCCAGGCAAGAGGCTTCCATTTAAAAACAGAGTTAGTCTCTATCCCTCCTAGAAAGAAAGTTAGGAATCAAAATGTGCAGGTACCCATCTAAACAATTTATGTGAAAGGATCAGCCTAGTTGCTTCCGCATGTGTGGGGGGTTTTTTTGCCAATGAGTGAAGTCAGAGCTGTGATTAATGAGTAAGTTTTTTTGGACACCATGTAATAAGAACCCACAGTGTCTGAAAGAGCTGCTGTTTTCCCCTGCCCTTTAATTCACTTTTCCTGTTCCTGTCTTATTTTCTAGGCAGAAATTCCACAAGTTAAGCCTTTTCTCCATTATGAGAAAAGTTTCATTATGGATGTATGCTAATTTTGTGTTATGCCATGTTCCCCATTGCAGCCATTTTCTGACTGGCACTCTCTCAAAAATCAAAATGTGTCACTGCGTCAAAAAACGTTGACAATCCCTCATGTAAAATGTTTTGAAGGACAGGGGAGAAGGGACACTCTTTTCCCATCCTGCTTGTATTCCAGGGATGAGGAAAAATCCAATTCAATTTGCATGTAAAAATGAATCTATTTAATTCACACTTGCTGAAACAAGTTTGAACTGAAACACAGGCATCCATTGATATTTGCACTTCCCCATAATTTTGCAATGCAGTCCTTGAGCCAAATAACGTGTACAGGCAACTCTCAACTGACTCAAGAGTTATGTTCTGGGGATCGTGTTCAAAGTCAGATTTGTGTATTAGTCAAAGCAAATTGTCTTCAGTGGTGGGTGGGATTCCCAAAGTCATTTTCCCTGCAACCCCGCCCCTTTTACATTCCCTTTAATGTTTTTCCTTATTCTCTCCCCCCAAATGCTTAAAGCCAAATATGCACAATTTAAATGCATGTAAGTTGTGTGTTACCTGTACAAATATCCATACATTCTATGATTCTTTGATTAGGGTAAAATGCTCATCAAATGCGTACGAGATAAGATACAAAAATGCATTTCATTAGGGGAAATTCCACACAAAAGGTGTATATTAGGAGAAATTCACATTAAAACACTGAAGTTCATAAGGACACGCTTTCTCTCTCTCTCTCTCTCTCTCTCTCTCTCTCTCAGCAATGTGGAAAAGTCAAGAACTTAACTTGCCACATGCCCACTATGGAGAGAGGGGGGGGGGGATTGTGGAGACTACTGCTGCTGCCATCACCTCATAAGGAAGAAGATGCCTACACTGGTACCTCGGGTTACATATGCTTCAGGTTACAGACTCCGCTAACCCAGAAATAGTACTCCAGGTTAAGAACTTTGCTTCAGGAGGAGAACAGAAATCATGCTACGGCGGCAGCAGGAGGCCCCATTAGCTAAAGTGGTGCTTCAGGTTAAGAACAGTTTTTCCATTTCTCTGTTTATCATTTTCACCTCATAAGGAAGAAGATGCCTATTTCCATTTTTATGGAGAAAATGATAAACAGAGAAATGGAAATACGGTGGTACCTCCGGTTAAGTACTTAATTCGTTCCAGAGGTCCGTTCTTAACCTGAAACTGTTCTTAATCCTTATGAGGTGATGGCAGCAGCAGTGGCAATCTCCAGAATGCCTTCTCTCTCTCTCTCTCTCTCTCTCTCTCTCTCTCTCTCTCTCTCTCTCTAGTGGACATGTGGCAGAGCAACAAAGCATTATATAATTTTAGAGTTGGAAGCCCCTTGCAATGCTAAGATCTTACTTCCCTACTGGATGGAGTTTTGTTCTACTGCCAAGCACCCACTCTTTTTAAAAGTTGGGGAGAGGGTAAGAGGGCAGGCGTTGTGAATGCTGCCGCCGAATTGCAGTTGTTTTTGTGGGCTGAGATCAGTACTATAATGCAGTGCGTTGTTTTGTTTTGTTTTCTTTGAAAAAGAAGAAGCTTTAAACAGGCAAGAGTAGGATTTAATAAATTCTAGGCTGTTGGGTTTTTTGTTGTTTTGTTTTACATTCATTATTGTGTGAAATACTCCTCAATCCATTGCTTACTTTCTTCCTCCCTTGCTAATGTTCTTCTGCACTCCAAGTCCCTTTCATGGTTTTGTGACAGAGCACCTCCCTTGCATGCAGAAGGTCCCACATTCAGTCCTCGACGACATCTCCCTCTCTGCCTGAAACCCCAGAGAGCCACTATTGCATTTGTATCTTCCCCTTCCTTCAAGGATCTCAAAATGGTGTGCACAGTTTTCCTCCTCCTCCATTTTATCTTCACAACCACCTTGTGAGGTAGCTTAGGCCAAGACGCAACGACTGGCCCGAGAGCTTCATGGCTGACTAGGGATTTGAACCTGCGTCTCCCAAGGCCTAGTCTGACATTCTAATTCACGCCGCTTTACAAATGTACGGTGAACTTAATTTGGAATACGGTGTACAGTTTTGGTTGCCTCACTTCAAAGAGGATATTGCAGAGTATAAAGAGGCACTTTGGGGGTTTGGGGGCATGGCTGTCAGCGTTTTGCTACTTCTGCAAAGTCAAGGCAGTGCCAACCCAGAGGTTAGATTACTTTCCCCCAGTGTCTGTCTTGAAATCCAGCCAGTTCCATAAAATGAAAACCAGAAAAACCCACCTGATAGATTTCGAGTAGCAACTCCAAGCAAGACTTCCAGTGGCTGCTGCGGAGGATCCCTGGAAACAACCCAGGGCTTGTTTTCAGGTGTCAAGCAATTCAAAACAACTTTCAAACACAGAAACAAGGTGGCTCCAGAAAGATATATAGCTATGACTCCTCATAAATAAATACAACATCTCGGGTATCAAAAGAGGAATTGGAAAAAGGGAAAGCAAAATGAGCAATTCCCCTATAAGGAAAGCATACAACATTTGGGACTTTTTAGTTTTAGAGAAAAGGTAAGAGGTGACATGATAGAAGTTTATAAAATCATGCATGGCATGGAGAAAGGAAGCAGAGATTTATTTATTTATTGAGCTAGATGGACCAATGGTGAGACTTTATGTATGTAGGCAGCTTCCTAAATACAGTTTAAAGATGAGGAACCCTAATAAGAGAGATCTGAAGGGGTCATGGAGTTGTCCATCAACTGGGAGTACCTGGACACCAGGTATATTGAATAGACACAGACATTTGTCACCTGGTCACAGTCCTCCTCACTATGGTGGCATTTGCTCTATTTCAGTGGCTATTACAGACCTTATTCCTAAATGTTCATCTATGTGTATACCCATTTTATGCAAACCTGTGTCCTCTTTCACCATCCTAACTTGGGAAGAGGGAGAAAAGGGGAATGTGATGATTTGACAGCATCTGGATTTGTGAGAATAAGCCAGTGAGTGGGTGGTATAAGGCCTGGGAAGACTGTCTCCCTGTGAAAGCAACTCAGGTGAGTGACATAAATCCAGTCCATAATCACCGTGGGAGAAAACCATCGGACTCAGCAGACCTAGAATATAATGGGCCTGCTTGCTTTTCTATTCCCCCGGGTGACATTAGATTAAATTGTCACTTATTTGGCAACCATCCAGAAGACACTGAGGTGCTTATTAGTACCTCTAACTTGAATTTGTTTAACACATATCAAACCAACCTATCATCTTCTTTAGATTACGTAACCATTTTAGGGTTGCCTTATGTCCGGGGAAAACCCAGACATGTCCTCTTTTGAGGGCCAATCTGCCCATCTGGGCATATTATTACATTTTAAAGGAAATGTCCAGGGTTTTTTTTGGGGGGGGGGGGGGGCTCAGGCTGTCCTCTTTTTTGCTCTTCAAGATCTGGCAACCCTACCATTGCTGACAAGTGAGAGGGAATCCTTTGAACACAACTTGCCTTTTGCAAGGCTGTGATGTGGTTCTGTACAATATTCTCGGGCAGTGCCGGATTTACATATAAGCTAAACAAGCTATAGCTTAGGGCTCCACTCTCTTGGGGCCCCCCAAAAAAATTAAAGGAAAAAACCTGGATCTACATTTCCAAAATATAACAAGTAAAATAAAACCTATATACAGCAACAGTGTTTTGTGTTGTGTAGGCTCCTATGATGTAAGTAATGGGCCTCACCTGCTAACCTGCTCCCTAAAATATCACTGGTTTGCTCATTTCTATATATAGGGTGCCTACATTCTGCATGGACTGGTTGTATGGCAAAGTGCAAATAGCTTTAGATACCTATTAGGTCCATAAATTACTATATAGCATATATTCAACACAAAAAAACAGCGACAATTTGTTGTTGACAAAGGACAGCTGGACAGACATATAAAGGGCCCCATCACCTTGGGTAGCTTAGGGCCTCATCAAACCTAAATCCGGCCCTCTTCTCGGGTGTTAATTGGAGAAATATTTATTTCTTTAGAACATTTTGGGCCAGCCAAAAAGTCTCCCAGAGTGAGTTACATACAGTCACTTCAAAGAAGACCGTCCCTGCCCGCAAGCTTGCAACATGAAAAACAACCACAACACCCATGGGGAAGAGGACAGTGAAGGGAGGGGGGGGGGCTGTGTGCGAAATCACACCCAATTCCTCTTCACAGGGAACTCTAGGAATAGATAAGAGATCAGTAAATTCAAGTGTGCACTGAACACAGCTTTCCAAATCTGAGCATATTAAAAGGCTTTGCCCAACTCCTAGCAGAAATGAAGACTAGCTCCAGGTAATCCCTGTGAAGGAGGACACCCCGTAATAAGCAGCAGCCACAGTTGAAAGAGCCAGCCTCACTTGCTTCCATGGCCAGAACAAAATTTGATACAGACCCACTTTAAACAGTCACAGTGGTATCATGGTGCTTTAAATGTATGGTGTGGATGTGGTCTTGATGTCCTGCAGTTTGGTGGTGTGTGCCTTTGCATCTCTTAACTATGCCCCCCACCCCTCTTGAAGGAGGTTCCAGCCTTTTTGATGCCTTTGAGGTTTCACCCATTTAGCATAAGCATAGCCACAATGATTTTTCCTCTGCTTTTCCCAGGCGAGGTCTGTACATTAAAGCTCCGTGACTGAGTGCCCCCCCCCCCCCGTTTTGTTTTTGCTCTGGAGCTTCCACCATGAAAAGCTGCTCTTTAAAGCTCAATCAGAGCACAATTTGAAGAAAACTCAAACTGGCGTTTGGCTCAGGGCAAAGGAAAACAATGCTTGACATGGACCTTTTAAGTGTGGGCTTGTTCCTGGAAAGAGTTCCTGGAAACTCCTGCTTGGGGAGTGTTCTTCAGCCCTGTGGAGCCTTCTCTAATGGGCTTCAATTTAATCCCCTATGCTGTTTAGCATCTACATGAAACTGCTGACTGGAGTTATCCACAGTTTTGGAGTACGTTGTCAGCAACATGCTGATGACACACAACTCTGCTTCGCCTCTGCATCTGCAGGTGGGGCAGTGGATGTGTTTGTCTTGACATTGGTAATGGACTGGATTGTCTTGTCTTGATAATGGATTGGATAAGAGCCAACAAACTTAATCTCATATCAGACAAGACCGAGACACTGTTAGTGGGTGGTTCCCTAGATGGAATGGCTGAGTAGTTCCCTGCTTTTGATGGGGCTACACTTCCTCTGAAGGAGCAGATACATAGCTTGGGGAAACTCCTGGGTCCTTTGTTGTTGCTTGAGGCTCAGGTGGCCTTGGTGGCATGGAGTGTCTTCCACCAGCTTCAGCTGGTGGCCCAGCTGCACCCCTATCTGAACAGGGATGGCCTAACTTACGTTGTCTATGCTCTGGTAACCTCTAGGTTAGATTAGTGCAATGTGTTATATGTAGGGCTGCCTCTGAAGATGGTTCTGAAACTTCAGCTAGTGCAGAATTTGGTGGCAGGCTGCTCACTAGGGCAGGATGGTTTGAACATATTACAGAAAATCCTGGTCTAGCTGTTTTTGACCTATAAAGTGCCTCAGGACAGGATCTTAATACCTCAAGGACTGCCTCTCTCCATATGAACCTACCCAGACCATGAGATTATTCTTTGAGGCCCTTCTTCATGTGTCTCCTCCATGACAGGTCCAGAGGGTGGCAACACAAGAATGGGATTTTTCTGCAGTGGCTCTTCATTTGTGGATGGCTGTCACCAGGGAGGTTTGGCTAGTGCCTTCATTTTGTTGTTGTTGTTGTTAAAGATTTTATTGATTTTCCATTTTCAAAACAAATATCCAATATCAATACTAAACATTAGTTTTTCATCCCCCCCCTTGACTTCCCTCAGCTTCCATTTCTGGTTTATTACATCAAATGATACGTTCTGCTGTTTATATACAATACTATGTTATCACAGTGTTATTATTCCTTGTTTATGTAAGTAAAATTGTAAATGTTTATTTAAATCCTGCCAACGAGTCCATTTTTTTTTGGTGTTTCTTCAAATATATTGTAAAAGGTTCCCATTCTTTTTCAAAGTCCCTGTTGTCCTTTCCTCGCAGTTTGTCCGTTAACTTTGCTAACTCTGAGTAGTTCATCAATTTTTCTTACCATTGTTGCATTTTCCCACCTTACTATTTCCTGGTGTGGTAACTTTAAAACTTCTTCATAATCACAAGGTTCTTTCTTCACAGCAACAGTTTTAACTTCTTGTATAGTAAACCTTTCTGGAGGTACCCCCTTATTGCTTCTTTGTGATCTTCTAACTTGAACACTCTCCCCCTCTGAACTATCTTCCCCTTCTGATTCATCTTGCTCAGGAGAAATTGGTTCAGCTTTAGGAGATTGTGTACTGGGACCCTCACCACTATCACTTTCAGAACTCTCTTTAATTTGTGGCTTTTCTTCCTCAGATTTCACAAATTTATCTGTATCATCAGAAGATAAAACAACTTCTGAATTTCCATGTAAACGAACCCAACCATCTTGGTCACAAAACTCTGCATGTCTTGATATGACAACTCTGCCACACCCTAGTGCAAAACGATACCCCTTTGACCAACTTTGATAGCCAACAAAGCTAAGTCTCTTTGCCTTGGGTTCTCCTTTCCTCCTCTGTCCTTTTGGAATGTGAACCCAAGCCCAGCAACCAAAAGTTTTAACATGGTCCAAAAAGGGTTTTTTTCCATAAAGCAAAAAATGAGGGGTATTGTTTATGGTAGAATGAAACAATCAGTTCTGTATGTAGTTAGCACACAGAATTCCTTCCCCCCAAAACTTCTTGGATAAGCCAGAATCACATAGCATAGAATCTAGCATTGTTTGCAAAGACCTTATCTTGCTTTCTGCAACTGAATTTTCTTCAGGCGAAAACGGACACGATTTACGGTGACTAATACCACGCTTTTTCAACCAGACCTGGAGGGCTTCAGACATGAACTCGCCTCCACGGTCACTCTGCAACTGGGTAACTTTGTAGGGAAACTGCCTTTCTATATAGTTGACCCAATTCTTAATCAGTTGACCAGTTTCACTTTTGTGTTTTAACAAGTATACCCAAGTATACCGGCTATAATCATCCACAAGAACCAAAAAAAACTTTGCTCCTCCTTCAGAATCTGCAAATGGCCCACAAAGGTCTGAGTGTACTAAAGCAAATGGCCTCTTGCTAATTCTAGTACTTTCAGGATAAGACCCTCACTTACTTTTAGACTCCTTGCAGGTATTGCAGTCTAGAAAAACTGAGCATTTTTTCATTTTAATTCCCTTACTTAATTCTGGCATTTTTGTAATACTGCGGAAATTGTTGTTGTTTAGTCGTTCAGTCGTGTCCGACTCTTCGTGACCCCATGGACCAGAGCACGCCAGGCACTCCTGTCTTCCACTGCCACCCGCAGTTTGGTCAGATTCATGTTTGTAGCTTCGAAGACACTATCTAACCATCTCGTCCTCTGTCGTCCCCTTCTCCTTGTGCCCTCCATCTTTCCCAACATCAGGGTCTTTTCCAGTGAGTCTTCTCTTCTCATGAGGTGGCCAAAGTATTGGAGCCTCAGCTTCATGATCTGTCCTTCCAGTGAGCACTCAGGGCTGATTTCCTTAAGAATGGATGCATTTGATCTTCTTGCAGTCCATTGGCATGCCCCAAACGACGATGCCACAGATGCTGGCACTCATCATGCAAGGTGTGTTGAAACACATTCACCCTCACTTAGTCTGGCTCGGTACAGAGCTCTCATTAGAGTAATTTTGCTGCCAGCAGTGTCTCTAATGTGTATCGCTCTCAGTGCTTGCCAAATCTCACTTGCTGTTTCAAGGTCTCGCACATGAGATAACTGAGACTTCTCTAAACTCAAAATTAAAATGGCATAGGCTTTGTCCTCCAGCCTTTGGTCTGCTTCATCTACTTCTTCATCCTCCTCTTTTACAGGAGGGTTAACAATAACAGTCCAACATTGTTCTTTCTTTAAAAACGCCTGCATCTGTAAACTCCATGACATATAATTGGACTCTCCCAGTTTCTCTACTGGAAAATATGAAGCTCCCCCTTGAGCTCCAGCTCCAAGTCCAGCCAGGGCTCCACCCAGCTTTCAGCTTTCCACTCAGTCCTTACTCACACGTGGCTTGAAGAAATGTTCGGCTCCTGGTCTCAAACAGACTCTCCCTGCCGATGCCTTCACACAGCCAGCTGCTTGAGAAACGCTGAGTTGCTTCCAGTCTCTAGGTTCTTTTCACACTCTGTCTCTGCCCACTGAGGACTGGGGGCTGGGCCCATAACCTGTTGGAGGGGGATTTCCAGCTGGTGGCAGAGGACAGAGTGACTCCAGGAGACATAGGTGTAAAAACCCAAACTAAAACGAAGACTTTATTACAAAACAATAAACAAACTCTGGTGGGTGTTATTCCTGCAGGCGGGCTACAAAACTCAGCTTTTCCCCCTTATAGCCATGGCCAGCCAATTAATCCCAGAAACTTCTTAAAGGTATACACACATGTTTCTGTGCCGAATGTCCCCTAACACCTGTGCCCACTTAATCATTACTGGTCTGACTTCCTCATCTTTGGTTTCCCATTCCAACAGTATATTATACACCTTTTCTTAATAGTTTTGAATTATTGTCTATAATATCCTTTTGGAATTTTGAAACCATGTAAGTAAATCCTTTCTTATTATCTTCTTTGAAAATTTCATTTAGTTGTCTATGTTGCAACCAACTCTGGAGATTTTCCTTTATCTCATCATAAAAGGTAAAGGTAAAGGTACCCCTGCCCGTACGGGCCAGTCGTGACCGACTCTAGGGTTGTGCGCTCATGTCACTCAAGAGGCCGGGAACCGGCGCCGTCCGAAGACACTTCCGGGTCACGTGGCCAGCGTGACAAAGCTGCACTGGTGAGCCAGCACCAGTGCCGCACACAGAAACGCCGTTTACCTTCCCGCTATAAAGCGGTACCTATTTATCTACTTGCACTTAGGGGTGCTTTCGAACTGCTAGGTGGGCAGGAGCTGGGACCGAACGACGGGAGGTCACCCCGCCGCGGGGATTCAAACCGCCGACCATACAATCAGCAAGTCCTAGGCACTGAGGTTTTACCCACAGCGCCACCCGCATCCCCTTTATCTCATCATAGCCTTTCAATTTTAACTTTCCTTGTTCTGTTAGTAAGTCTCTGTTAGTTAGCCATGTTTCTTTCATTGTTGATGTTTTAACTGCTAATGCTTCAATAGGTGATATCCACCACGGAGTTTTGGGTTCCAGTAATTCTTTATACTTTTTCCCATACCTTTATTAAAGATTTTCTTATATGATTATGGAATCCTTTGTGTACTTTAGCTTTTCCATACCACAGATATGCATGCCAGCCAAATCTGTTATCATGTCCTTCCAACTCTATTGCCTCTCCCCCCCGCCCCAATTTTATCCAATCCCAAATTCAAATAAGGCATGCTGCTTCATAGTAAATTTTAAAATCTGGAAGGGAAAAGTCTCCTCTTTCTTTTAAGTCTGTAAGTATTTTATGCTTTATCCTTGGGCTTTTCCCACTCCAGATAAATTTTGAGATATCTCTTTGCCATTTTTTGAAACAGGCATGATTACTTATTATCGGTATTGTCTGAAATAGGGACAACATTTTTGGTAATACATGCATTTTGATTGCTGCAATTCTTCCTAAAAGGGAAAGATTCATCGTGTTCCATATGTCTAGATTCCTTTTTATTTCATTCCAATTTTTTTCATAATTATCTTTGTAAATATTAATGTTCTTTGACGTCAACCATATTGCTAAATATTTTACCTTTTTGTGGGTTTCTGTGTCTATAGATTCTGATAACTCCTTTTCTCTTTCTTTAAGGTTTTTAACTAACAGTTTAGTTTTGCTTTTGTTGTTTGAATCCTGCCACCTGTCCAAACTTTTGAATTTTTTCTAGTACTCTAGGGAGAGAGTTCTTTGGGTCTTCTACTCTAATAACCAAGTCATCAGCGAAAGCTTTCAATTTATGCTCGTTTTTCTTTATTCTTATTCCTGCCACCTCTTTGTCAAATCTAATGTTTCTTGCTAATACCTCCAGGACCAGAATGAACAAAAGTGGTGATAACGGACATCCTTGTCTAGTTCCTTTTTGTATTTTACATTGGTTTGTTATCACCTGATGAATGATTAATTTTGCATTCTGTTCTGAGTATATAGCTTGGATTCCCTTATTGAAATTTTCTCCAAATTCCATTTCTTCAAGAACTCTTTTCATAAAGTCCCAAGAAACATAATCAAATGCTTTTTCTGCATCTATAAACACCAATGCCACTTGCTTTTCATTTTGGACTTCCAGGTATTCAATTATATTTAAAACATTCCTAATATTATCTTTCATTTGTCTACCTGGAAGAAATCCTGCTTGATCTTGATGTATATATTCTTCCAAAACTATTTTTATTCTATTGGCTAAGATATATGCAAGCAGTTTGTAATCATTATTTAGTAATGAAATGGGCCTATAATTTTTAACTACAGTTATATCTGAATCTTGTTTTAGAATTAATGTTATAAACACCTCTTTCCATGTTTCTGGTAATTTCCCTGTTTTTAAAATCTCATTCATCATATCCTTTAAGGGATGCCTTCATTATACACCTTTAGGCACCAGGCGAAAATGTTCCTTTGGCTGATTGACATCTGATGCCCTTTTAAATGTGTTGTGGGAAAGGGGATTATTGTGTTGATTTTGTTCATATTTTTATTATGTATTTTATGTATTTTATATTGTAATTTTATGTTGTGAACCATCCTGAGATCTGTGAATAAAGTGTATTATGCAAATGTTAACAACAACAACAACAACAACAATAACAATAATAATAATCAATAGGTAGACCAATTCTTCCTCTGCCCTTTCCTCCTGGGGATCTTTGTCAGCCTCCTGCTGATCCTGATACCAGTTGCCACCTAACAGCTATCAGGACCCTTAACAAACTACAGCTCCCAGAATTCTTTGGGGGAAGGCGTGACTGTTTCAAGTAGCACCATAATGCTTTTAAGTGCATGGGGTGAATGTGGCTTTGAAATGTCGTGACTTATCTGAGTCCCAGGAGGAGGTGGATAATTAGCAAGACGGGGTGATGCTTTTTGTAGCAACCTCTCAGCTTTTGTAAGCATCTAGTTCTTCCTCCAAAATGCCAGACTTCTCAAGATGTGACTGTCAAGATAACCAACCCAGGTTCATAGCACTATTCTCCTCCCTTTTAAAAATGTACAGGTTTTCTGCTTGATTCTTGTCTGCACCAGTTGTCATAGTATCTGTCCCTGCAGCCTGGGTGGAACCTGGCTGAAACTGATCCTTATCTCCCCAGATTCTGAAAGGCACTTTGAGGGAAACACTGTTATGAAGCAGGTGGAGGGGGTGTTAGCAAGCTCAGTGTTAGGTGATGTGGCTGCTTTCTAGGCAGAAATGTTACCACCCCAAATTCCATTGCAGCTTCAGAAGGCAGCATTCTACAAACTAGAATGACACCTACGTTTAAAATGACTTATTCCAGGGTGGTGCAGTAGTTGGTGTGTTGAGATACCAACACAGCAACAAAGCTCACTGGGTGTCAAGGCTTGAGTCAGGCGTAGGTAGGGCAGCAAGAAAAAACAACAAATCACCTAAGGCCGGTGAAGATAAATCTTTATTCAAGGAAACAAACCACAGTTCAGGCCTAGTGGTCTCGGCAACTCTTCCTAGGAGGTGTTGCCCCAATGAAGCAGTTGTGAGGACTGAAGGTCCCTGCTTTCCAATCCCTCTCTAAGTCTCCTCTTTTCCCAGGTTTTCCCCATGCAGGCTCAAACTGCACCCAGCTAATCTCTGTTCCGCTCTTTCATTTCTCTCTGTGTTCCTGGATAAGAGGGGGAAGGGGAGCTGGTTGCAACAGGAGGGGGAGACCCCTGGATTCTTCAGCAACCTCTTGGCCGCTCTCCTCTCCAGCCTCTGTTCCAGCCTCAGAGTCTGAACTGCACTCTGCCACAGACCCTTTCTGCTCACAGAACCCTGTTGCCCCTCCAGCTTCTAACACCTCCTTCCCCAGCCTTCTCCCCCTGGCCACTCATCATTGTCCCACCACCAATCCCCTCACTCAGAGCCTTCTTCCCCTGGGGCTTCCCTAGGGGCGTGTCCCTGGCTGGTGCCTCCCACCACTTCTCAGCATTCAGTCATTCCATGACACTGAGTGACCTTGGGCCAATCACTCACTCAGCCTAACGTACCTCACGTTATTAAATGAGAGGGAATTAAATTAAATGAGGATGGGGGAACCATGTACACCACTTTGAGCTGTGTATCTGGTTGTGTTGCACGTATGGGCGGGGTTAGGGGGGGCAGTTGCCCCTCGATTATGCGGCAGATTCGATGGAAGAAGATTGGAAAAAAATTCAAAGTATATTTACAGAAATATTGCAAAATTAATGAATGTTAGAAGTATATTGGAATGAAGATATATGGTTTTAGCAGAAGGGTTATTAAGAATTATATGAATATTAACTGTTAATGTGTTGAAGTGGAAAATTTAAAGTTAAATTTAAAGTTAGGATAAATTATAGAATAAAAATTGAAGAGGAGGGAAAGGATTTGTTGAACCAGATAATTTGAACTAGAATACAAAAAAGGGAGGTGCGAGGAAGTCGAGGAAATAAGCTAATGAAAGATTTAGATATAAAATTTGGGTGTGTGTTTTTGCTTTTGTTTTTTTATGTTGTATTGTTGTAATGTTTTTTTCTCTTTTTTATTGTTGACGTATTGTTTGTGGAACTCATGTATTGTTTTTCTTCATTGTTTTTCTTTTTATAATTATAAAATATCTAATAAAAAATTTATTAAAAAAAAAGGAAGATTATGCGGCAGATCAATTAAAAATCAATTAAAAACTAATTGAGGTTCTGCGTCCTGGCTACACCCATGGTTACACATCTGCAGCATCTCTCCAAGGCCTGAGGCATGGCTTGGTCCCTGCTGCAAGAGCATTATTGCAGGACTACAAGAACATTTCTCAGTAGGTCTTGTTTTAGGTCATGCTGCTTGGCATGGAAGTCTCCACCTCACCTCAGGCACCTTATGCCCTCTTTATCAACCAAATGAAGCGTGCTAATCCTTGCTAGATTTCCATGTGAGATTTCGGGAATTGTTCATTCTTCTTGGGAAGTTCCTGCTGACTAAACATTGGACACCCTAATATCAATAGGATAGCACTCAAAACTCTTGTTCTGTCATTGCATCATGGGTAGCATAGCATTGGGCATTTTGGGTGTGCAAGTTCATAGTCCTGGCTTTGCTTCTTGCTTTTTCTTTAAACCGCATCGAGTGCCTAGTACTCAATGACTGGCCTGAAAATGTGTAGGCCAGTGGTGGCCAAACGTGGTCCTCCAGCTGTTCTGGGACTACAATTCCCATCATCCCTGGCCACTGGTCCTGTTAGCTAGGGATGATGGGAGTCCAAAAAGAGCTGGAGGACAGAGTTTGGCCACCACTGGTGTAGGCAATGCCTGCAGTCCAGTCTGTGCTGCTACAGCAGAGACAGCTGGTAGGTTGAGGTTGGTCAGGGCAATACGGAGAGTTGGGGGGGAGGAGTGTGAAACGTAGTTGGGGGACGCTAGTTGTGGGGGAGCTAAAAGTAGGCGGTGAGGGAACAACTAGGGACTAAGTGGGAGTTGAGCGAGAGGGGATGGAAAGTTCCCCCAAAGAAGGGGCAGTAGGTTAAAGTGGTGGGGAAGGGGGCTTTGGTGTCTGGGAAGGATACTGGAGGGTAGGTGTGGGGCTCTAGGTGGCCTTTCTCTCCCCCCCCCGCCCCGCACTGGGTGATCTTAGTACATTGAAATTTCTTGTTGTGTTTTTTGAAATACAGTCACACCTCAGTATAAATACGCTTTGGGTTGAGCACTTTCGGGTTGCCCTCCGCAGCGACCCAGAAGTAATGGAGCACGTTACTTCCGGGTTCCGCCGCTCGCGCATGCACAGGTGGTCAAAATGACGTCACTCGCATGCGCGGAAGCAGCGAAACGCGACCCTCGACATTCGCAGATGCGCTGTTGCATCTTACGTTCCGTTCGGGATGTGAACGGGACTCTGGAACAGATCCCGTTTGCATCCTGCGGTACCACTGTATGTAACTCAGTTGTCAGCTGTCTTGGAAGGTTTGGTATGGCAAGGAGGGTGTCAGAGCAACTTATGGAGTGTGGTAAGTGGGCATTAGTGGGGTTGAGGTGGTGAGGGGGCAATCTCTGTGCATTGAAAGGAGAGTTTGAAAATACAAGAGAAGCATTGCTGGGTTTCAAATATTTCTGTTCTCAAGCCTCTAGTACAGAGATTGGCAAAGAGAACTAAAGGATTGGGAGATGGTAAGCCAGATGCAGGGCAGCTGGAGTTGAAACATGAGGGCCAGCTTGGCCCCATGACAGTGCCCAGCCCCTTCATGGGGAATTTTGTGGGTGCTCAGGCACCCAGGGCCCCAGTGAGCCGGCACCTATGAGTTGAAGCAAGGGGGATTGGCTTGGAAATGAGCAGGGAGAAGCTTGCATTACAGGAAGGAGCGCATTAGAAGGAATCCTGCACTTCTCTTTTTATGTGCAGGATTAATCGATTTGTACTTATAAAAATGAGTTATATAAGGGTAATAGTTTCTTATGTGCAGTGGCGTAGCGTGGGGGGTGCAGGGGGGGCCGGCCGCACCGGGCACAACATCTGGGGGGGGGGGGCGCGCTCGCACTCGCAGCTCTCTGTCCCTACCTGGCTCACTCACTCCAGTGCTGGCTGTGCAAATCCGATCCGAGCCGCCAGGTCGCCGCCCACTGTGGAGGGGGGTGTGTGCCAGGCATGTGGTGTGGTGTGGAGAGAGAGCGAGGGAGTATCTGGGGGAGGGACAGTGCAGCGGGGGGTGCAAATTACTTGCCTTGCCCCGGGTGCTGACAACCCACGCAACGCCACTGCTTATGTGGCAATGTTATTAAATGCACTAATTATGTTGATTGCACTTTGATGTTTGATTAAGTTTGATTAATTCATTTGCTTAAATACACATTACTCCATTAAAGTGGTAATGAATTGGCCTGGAAGCAAACACTGGCCTTTGCCATCAAGGCAGACAAGGTGGCTCCTGCAGGGCTGGTGGCAGACAGGGGTCAAACCAATTAGCATTATTAAGCCCAGCTGTACACATGATATCCAGTATTTTCCTTAAACTTATCAATCGTAGTGATTTTGTTATTTCCTTTATTGAACAAGGCACTTCCAACCATGTGTGCCATTGTAATGGATTGCTGTGAAGTAATTTCTGAACCAGATAAATTAATTTTTAGCCCACCAAGCCCCTCCCAGCCTGTCCTGTATTTTGCCCGACCAAAGGTGGCAACCCTATATGCAGAGGTTCTGTCGGTGGTTCTCCACCCCGCTCCTGCCAGCCTGGTAGAAAGTTGATCCTCTACAATGTACAGAATAGGCCTGTGATCTGCTTAGTTGGTGCAATAGAGCAGCTGAAGAATGGGGTTGTGTTTGTGCTGTGTGGAAGCAATCCACTCAGGACGGAAGGCCCCATCTACACAATAAATTTACAGCAGTATCGTGCCACTTTACAGCTGTGGAAAACAAACCTGCTGGGTGCGGAGAGTGCAGCTGAATGGGACCCCACTGTGGGAAGCCTGAGGAAGGAAAATCCCTTGCCCCAAATAGCAAGTCTAGACTGAGAGATGAGGATGATGCTCCACCTGCTCTGCTGTCGCCTTTGCTCTTCAGATCCAAGGTCCAAAGGGGAATCATTGGTGGATCAAGGCAGGGCTGAGGATGTGCTAGGAGGGGATTATCTATTCATTTAATACATTTATATCTCACCTTTCCTTCAAGGAGCTCAAGGTGGCAAACATGGTTCTCCCTTTCCCCATTTTAACCCCACAACTACCCTGTGAAGTAGGTCAGGCTGAGAGGGGGAGTGACTGGCCCAAGGTCACCCAGTGAGCTTCATGGTCAAGCAGCGATTTGAACCCTGGTCTCCCAGATCCTAGTCCGACACTCTTAACCTGTATACCACCACTGGCTCTCTGGTTACGGGGAGGGAGAGGGAGACATCCATGGACTTGGTGCCTGTCAGGCTGCCTTGGGACTGCAGTGCGTTTCTGCTGGTCCTCAGCTGTATTGAGGTTCTCCCCACAGAATTGTAGAGTTGGAAGGGACTATGAGGGTCATCTAGTCCAACGGCCTGCAATTCAGGAATTTTTCACCTGATATGGAGCTCATGTTCTGTCCTGGCTTGGTATTCAGACTCATGGCTCAGCTGTTGTGATAATAATCTGTATTCCAAAATTCACTACAGCTCCCAAATATAAGTAGGGTTACAGCTCACAAAGTCAGAAAGCACGGCAGAACTTGAGAGGACTTGGCTGGACAGAAGCAAAGACCCAAGTACGTTCTCTCTCCCACTCTCTCTCTCTCTCTCTCTCTCTCACACACACACACACACATACCAGGCTCCTCATTTGAAGAGCAGGACAGTCACCTTCGTCAAAGGTGTGGTCAAAGTCCTGAGGGTCAGAGCAAATGCTGTGCCAAGTACTGGCACAGTCCCTCCAGGCCTTGCTGACAGAGGTGGAGGCCATGAGGCAGGATCATTGTCAGGTTTCTCCTTCCGTTCCACTCACAGAATCCCAGAAGTGTAAGTTGGAAGGGACCCCAAGGTCATCTAGCCCAAATCCGCCTCAATGCAGAAATCCTGCCCACAGCTGTCCCTGGGTGGGCTTGAACCACCAACCTTCTGGTTAACAGCCAAATACGCAACCCATTGCACCTCCTGAGGGGTTGGCCCCCATGCTGGCAGAGGTTGGCTCTGGAGCAGCCTTGACCTGCTTGGGATGTTGTGCCTGGGGTATCAGATGACACTGAGTTGGGCTGTCCCTCTGACAACCCTTCCCCCACTCAGCCCTTCCCCCAGGTCAGAGGCCCCCCACAGGTGCTTTGTCCTGCCTCCCGATCCCATAGGCCCTTCCCTGGGCCAGATGCCTCTCTTTCCACCAGTCCTCCTCCCCATCGAAAACTCCTGCCCAGACATTCCCACAGGGTTAAGTCCCAAGCCTCTTTCTCATCAGAGGTATCCCTGTGATCTGGGACACCTTCCCATCTGCACCCGCCCCAGAACTCTGTGCATGCCTCAGCAAAATGAAGAAATGAGTGAGAATTAAATCCTGCTGCACTGATTGCAAGCCCCTGGCCCTCCTGGTGACAGGTGTTAGCAGCCAATGCAGAACAGAGCCCCACCCTCTTGGCGCTCAGTTGATGAAACTTACAACATCAGTAGGTTATTGAATGGTTTGAAAAATGGCCTCATGAGCCAAGATTGGCTCCAAGGCTGAAGGTAGCTCAGCCCTGTCATAGACTAAAAGGACAAAAAAGGGTATTGAATTCTCTCAAATCAGCTTATTTCCTTTTACATAAATACAGCATACTCTGCAACTGAGGCCGGTTGTGCTTTCCAGATGCTCATGTAGTGAAATTTTCTGCCTTAATTAAACCCGACTCACCTTGTTAC
The DNA here is from genome assembly GCF_965153285.1 of Podarcis tiliguerta. NCBI lineage: Eukaryota > Metazoa > Chordata > Lepidosauria > Squamata > Lacertidae > Podarcis > Podarcis tiliguerta. Next base: position 52,246,420 of record NC_139541.1, on the reverse strand, counting down.
TTGTGTTTAAAGAATGGAATTAATTTTTTAAAATTAAGAGGTTATGTCGCTGAAATCAGTTTCACAATGAGCTTATGACAGGCAGGTGCAAGGTATGACTGATTCTTGCAGGAACACATCATGCCCTGCATTTTGAGCCTGAGATCCTGCAGCTGCGACGTTAGTTAGAACTTATCAAGCAACAGATTCATTTGTGACTGGGATCATAATTTCTTATAGCACATTGCCAGTGTGAGAGTATGCAATGCCATTATGCAATACCATTATTAGTATTATGTTTTATTGATTTTTTTAAAAGTTTGATACTTTTGCATCTTAAGATTTTGTAAGGTGCTTTAAGAGGTTTTGTAAAAAGTGATGAACAAATAATCCTTAAGGGTGGACGTATTTAATATTGGTTCTTTCATTTTCTTTTTTCTTAACTTAAATTTTGTTCATTACATTTTGCAGCAATTTGTTGGGGTTTTTTTGTTTAAGACCTCATGAAAATTCCCTGGCATTTCAGTCTGAATTTCTCCCAATAAACACTTTTTCGATGCATTTTCGATGCACAGTACACATTTTTGCAAGCGATTTCCCCAAATATAATACATTTTGCTAAACTCTTTTCAGTAATATGTGCATGTTTATGAGTACCCCCCACTGATATGTGCCTCTTTAAAAAACATTGATTGGAAAAAATTTGGATAAGCGTGAATTTCAAGGAATAGCTGTGTTATGATTTGCATATTGTTCTAGAAAGTGCGAATTTTACAGATTTTCTTTTGAATGTGTACTGAATTGAATGTTTTCTCTATCTCTAATAATGATAATATTATGACCACGACCCCCCAAGGAAGAGCCAGATATTAGCTGGTTCTTCTGAGTCATTTCATAGACTCATTGAATTGTAGAATTGGAAGAGATCCCAAGGATCATCTAGTAACCCAACCATTGACAATGCAGGGTTGCAGTTGTTGCAAGGTATGCGTCTGAACCCACGTGTGTATCCACCACTCATGTGTATTTATACACATGCTATCAAGAGGTTTCGCCAGAGTTATGAATATGTGCATACCCTGGAGCTGAATTAAAATTTAAGCATGCAGCAAATTCTGCAACACCTACACACCTTGATCTAAAGAGTGAAAGGATTCCTAACCATTCACCAGTAGCCTACAGAAAGTGAGTGTGACCATTTTGCCATAGAACCCACACCAATAGCAAGTTAATAAATGGAGGGGGAAGGGGGTAGCTGCCCTTAAAGCAATGCATGTGTTGATTCCATGAGAGTGTTGATTTAGGATCATTAACTATGAACTAATGGGATGGAGATGTTCCTTGTTGCAGCTTGGAGAGCAAATTAACCACTGAATTATTATTTTTTTTTGGGGGGGGGACGTGTTGTACTAATTTAGCCAATGCATTCTAATGGACAAGGGAGATTGGCTTTGAGACAAGCACTTCCTATAATCCCAATATTTCCATTGTTCTATTGTCTCTTTCGTGCCCTTTTCTGATTTTGCTTATTCTGCTTAATTCATTCTGGAATTACAGAATGTGTCCACAGCCCTGACTGTTGCTTAATCTCCAGAAATGGCTAAAACCTGAGAGTGCTTCATGAGAAATCCCATGGCTCTGAGGTGCAAAGGCTGCTTGATCTTGCTGAAAGCTCTGACTCTTTGCACTCTTTCTGTTCTCTAGGAGCTCGTGGACTGGCGTAAACCTTTGCTGTGGCAAGTGGGCCACTTGGGGGAGAAGTACGATGAATGGGTGCATCAACCAGTGGATCGTCCCATCCGCTTATTCCACTCGGATTTCATTGAATCTCTCTCCAAAACAGCATGGTGAGGCTCTGGGGTGCATCAGACAGCTGGGAGAATATTGGGTGAAGTTGTGTGGGTCATGTTGCGTTTTGGCTGTCGCTGGACAATCCTCAATAGGTGGGGTGCCAAATTCACTGGTTTGGAAGGGGGCAGAACTGCTACCAGTCAAGAATTAGCCAAAATGGTGCCCTCCAAACATTGCTGGATGATGACACCCATCATACTTGGCTGTTCGCCACACTGGCTGGGTCCCCAGTAACATGGGAGCAATGGATCCAAACTACAAGAAAGAAGATTCCACCTAAACATTAGGAAGAACTTCCTGACAGTAAGAGCTGTTCGACAGTGGAATTTGCTGCCAAGGAGTGTGGTGGAGTCTCCTTCTTTGGAGGTCTTTAAGCAGAGGCTTGACAACCATATGTCAGGAGTGCTCTGATGGTATTTCCTGCTTGGCAGGGGGTTGGACTCGATGTCCCTTGTGGTCTCTTCCAACTCTATGATTCTATGATTCTATGTTTAGGGGACCACATTGGCTTCCCTCTGCTCTAATCCAACCTAAATAATCCACCCCAGCTAAGGAAGCACCATTCATTCATCACTACAATTGGTTATATGGAATTAGGAGTGGTACTAGAGAAGACATTATTCATCCAACTAGAAATGGTGTGCAGAGTTTTCGCCGGGTGGGAGGGGGACTGCAGCCATTTGTGGGTGAGTAAGTGATCTGGATTGAGACCATGTTATGGAGAAGATTTAGTCCTTTGCCCTCACCATAGTCTTGATATGGATCAGGAGGGCATCATCATCATTTAAACCATGGGTAGGCAAACTAAGGCCTGGGGGCTGGATCTGGCCCAATCGCCTTCTAAATCCGGCCCACGGACGGTCCAGGAATCAGCATGTTTTTACATGAGTAGAATGCGTCCTTTTATTTAAAATGCATCTCTGGGTTATTTGTGGGGCATAGGAATTCATTCATCCTCCCTGAAAAAAATATAGTCTGGCCCCCCACAAGGTCTGAGGGACAGTGGACTGGCCCCCTGCTGAAAAAGTTTGCTGACCCCTGACTTATTACTTGCTTTTTTTGTTTGTTTACAAAAGCAACTCAAAGCAACTTACAATAAATAAATAATGCATACATTAAAACCTGAATAAAACAGAACAAAAACCCAATAACAGGGGGCGGGCGGGTGTGGGGGACTCCCTGGTCCTGAATTGGGTAACTGTGCCCCTGAAGGACCAGGTGCACAGCCTGGTAATCATTTTGGAGTCACAGCTGTCCATGGAGGCGCAGGTTAATTCTGTGTCCAGGGCGGCTGTCTACCAGCTCCACCTGGTACACAGGCTGAGACCCTACCCGCCTGCAGACTGTCTTGCCAGAGTGGTGCATGCTCTAGTTATCTCCCGCTTGGACTACTGCAATGCACTCTACGTGGGGCTACCTTTGAAGGTGACCCGGAAACTGCAATTAATCCAGAATGTGGCAGCTAGACTGGTGACTGGGGGTGGCCGCCGGGACCACATAACACCAGTCCTGAGAGATCTGCATTGGCTCCCAGTACGTTTCTGAGCACAATTCAAAGTGTTGCTGCTGACCTTTAAAGCCCTAAATGGCCTCGGCCCAGTATACCTGAAGGAGCGTCTCCACCCCCATCGTTCCACCCGGACACTGAGATCCAGCGCCGAGGGCCTTCTGGCGGTTCCCTCATTGCGAGAAGTGAAGTTACAGGGAACCAGACAGAAGGTCTTCTCGGTAGTGGCGCCTGCCCTGTGGACACCCTCCCTTCAGATGTGAAGGAAATAAGCAGCTATCTTATCTTTAAAAGACATCTGAAGGCAGCCCTGTTTAGGACAGTTTTTAATATTTAATGTTGTATTGCTTTTAACACTCAATTGGAAGCCGCCCAGAGTGGCTGGGGAAACTCAGCCAGATGGGCGCGGTATGTATGTATGTATGTATGTATGTATAAATAAATAATTTATTATTATTATTATTATTATTATTATTACCCACTGATGGCTACTGCTCTCTCTCTCTCTCTCTCTCTCTCTCTCTCTCTCTCTCTCTTTCTCTTTGGGGGGGACAATTGGTTGTGGGGCCTGCAGCTGGGAGAGAAACACCTGCCTCCTCCCTCTCACCAGCTTAGATTTTCCCAGAATTTGCAGGGCTTCCCAAAGGCTCTTCTTCGCCTGCCAGGAGACAGCTGATGTTATGAACCTAAACCAGTTTTCCCCCTCTTCCTTCCAGGTACATAGTCTGTGCCGTCTGGATTCCACTGGTGCTTTATCTCAGCTGGCATAGCTACACGTCGCTTGCGAAGGGAGAAACCTGGCTGTTTTCTACCTTCACAACAGGTGCCTATGCTCAATCCAAACAAGCTTCTCAGGACACTACAAAGCTCTGAGTGGGGAGAGGCAGGTCTGCACCTGGGCAATGGGGCATTAGGAAAACGGGCATCTTTCAGCTGGTGGGGCCAGTTTGCATCTGTGTCAGCTGAGGAGCAATCCTGACTGGGAGCCCTGTGCCCTGAGCCCAACCCCTCTGTTTCCCATGGAGAGAAAAGGCAGGATGAAGCCTTAATTCTTGGTGGGCCAGCAAGGAAGTGCATCTGGGCAATTGTGTAATGGGGGAAAATGGAGGAAAGGCCTTCTGGTCGTTGGGAATGGAGAGAAGATAAGCATATACCCCTTTCATGAGCTGCACACATGCTTCAGCCTTTGAAGCACTGTGTTTTGGGGTTTTTTGAAAGCCCTTTTGTAGGGATCACTGCAGGGGCCCATATTTGCACTCAGTGCAGGCACCATGAGCAGCTGCTAAATCTTTGCCATATGTACGCATGGAGGGGGTGCCCTCTGTGACTGGTGCACATTAGTTTCTTTCTGTTGGATCAATCCAGTATTGATCCAACACTTTCCCCTTTCAGTGCTCCCAGCACACACGTCCTGAAAGTTTATTGCCGTACCAATAGCACAGGCTGCACAGGCTGAGCTAGTTAAAGTGTACTCAGGCTTTGCTCCAAGGAGGCAACTTTGACTACATTCTGTAACCCGAGGTACCACTGTACAGTGATTGTATTAGAAGCCGTACCTCATGCCACCACCTCAAAATATCGGCGGTTTAAGGAGTGCAGCCTCCAGGCAGGTTTCAGCAACAATAATCAGGAGTCAGGAATGGAGAAAGCAGCTATTGTCCCGAGTAGCTCCCTCCGCCTCCACGCCACCCACAGTGGGCCCTGCACAGAGAAGGGCTTGTGCTGAGCCAGAAGCCTGAATCTCACTCAGTCAGACTCCGGCTTGCGGCACCTGCAGTCTGAGGCGCATGGCCTGCCCCCTTGTTCTCCACTGGCTGGCTGTCTTTTTCCCTCAGGGGTGCCATTCTGTGCCAGCCTAGGCTACTCCTTGGGGAGCGGGGGAGCTTTCTGTTTTCTGCTCCTATCACACCCAGCCAATAATAATGCCAGCAGGCTGGCACAGTGTTAAAACAACATTCGGGACAGATAAAAGAAAGTACCTCTCCACGCGGCGCATAGGTAAATTATGGAACTCGCTCCCACATGAGGACAGTGGTGGCCACAAAAGAAGACTAGACAAATTCACAAGGGAGGAGAGGGCTGTCAATGGCTACTAGTCATGATGACTCTGCTCTGCCCCCACGGTCGGAGGCAGTGATTCTTCTGAATACCAATCACAGGAAGGGAGAGGGCTCTTGTGCTTGAATCCTGCTTGCTGGTTTCCCACTGGGGCATCTGCTTAGCCCCTGGGAGAACAGGATGCTGGACTAGATGGGCCATTGGTCTGATCCAGCAGGCTCTTCTTAAATTCTTACATTCTTATTCCCACCTGGATCCTCTGTGGTCTGGTGAGTGGGGTGTTCCCACCCTCAGATTTTTCTCAGAGGGAAAGGTTGGGTGAAAGGATGAGGTCTGTATCTCCCAAAGCTCTTGGAACATGCTGAGGATGTTACCAATTTGTATAACTGGGTTTCTTTTTTTGGGGGGGGATCTTTGCCCTCTTTCTGATTTGACTTGGATCACCATGCAATGTGGCCAATGAGATTCAGCTACCTGATGACCTTCGAAGCCAGCTCAGAATGAGGGGCTGCTCTCTATCTTCACTCTAGCAACTGTGGATGGGTAGGGGGAACAGTGCACCCACTAGAGAGGTTGGCAGCCCCAGCACACAGAAAAATCAAAATGACAACCCCTGGGCTGGCCAGTGTTGGAAACTAGCTGCTGGGCTGAATGGGGCTGTGTTGGGTGCTGTGTTGATGTCCTTAGAGCAAGTCCTCCTCAAGGAAAGAGGAGGTCCAGACTGTAGGGCTTGCTGACCTCTCGTCTTCCTGCTGTGTAGCATATTCCATCCGTGTTCAGAAGACCTGGTTCCCGTTGCTCTTCATTGTGGGGATGTGCATATGGTCCTTAGTCGAATATGTCATCCATCGCTTCATCTTCCACATGAGTCCGCCGGCCAACAACTACTACCTGATCACACTGCATTTCCTGCTCCATGGTCAGCATCATAAGGTAAATGGGCCACCACACGATCTAGTAGCCTCTTGGGGAGAACTTTCCCAAAACTGATTTGGACTGCAACTCCCATCAGCCTTGGCCAGGATAACCGTGTTCCCTTGGCCAGCATGACCATTGTGGAGCCTTTCTGACAGGGGCTGATGGGAGCTGTAGTCTGAAACAGCCAGAGGGCACCAGGTTGGGTGAAAGCTACCCTAGATGGATGAGGGTCCCTTTACAAGGTCATATTTTTGGAATGCAAATGCCATGAGGCAGCAGCTGGAAAAAAAGAAGGCTGTCACTCGGAGCAACAGCCTTCCTGAGCACTGAAACTACCTTGTGTGGGAAGGAACTCCAGACTGAATTCAGCTACCCCATGCGAATGGATGTGGTCTATTTCACAAGGCGAGCCTTTTGCATGTAAAGCACATCCTCTGCCACTAAGCTATGGCCCGCTTAGGAACACGGTATGCGTGGGGAAACCTCTGGGCCAAGGGCTGCAGGAGGCCTGCTAGCATTGTGAATTTGGCACACAAGAGATTTAGCTTTTTTTGAGAACAATCAGAAGTCTATTTTAGGTCTCTTTTTGTTTTAATTTTCTTGTATTTTTACTTTTCTTTTGTATGGGATGGGGTATAAATTGTAATATAGTACACTAATGTATAAATTTGTGAAATGTTTAATGAAGACTTTAAAATAATAATTCGTTTTTTTAAAAAAAAGAAAGAAATTTGGCACACAAAGGGGTTTCTCTGCTCCCGCTGGCATGTCCACCTGAAGTGACATCGCATGTGGGGGCAGGTAACTCTTGTGTCTGTAAAGGAACTATTAGAGCAGAACTTGCCTCTGGTGCCCTGGTGCCAATTGGGAACTTCCAACAGGTGGAGCAGATCCCCAACGGAAGCGGGGCTAACCTTCTGCATCAGATGCAGAGCCAAATGCAAGATCCGCTTTGGGCAAGAATCTTCTGTTGCGACCCTGGCTTAAATTAAAGCCATGGCTGCAAAGAAGAAATCAGGAGCACACTCCTGGTCCTTCTTTTGAAGTCAATCCACTTCTAGAACTGGCCCGCTGGCCAGATGCAGTTCCTAAGCGGGCCATAGCTTAGTGGCAGAGGATGTGCTTTACATGCAAAAGGTCCCATCCTCAATCCTCAGCATCACCAGGTAGGGCTGGGGGGAAAGCTCTGTCTGAACCCCTGGAGAGCTTCTGCCAGTCAGTGTAGAGACAAAACCAATGGTCCAACTCTGTATAAGGAAGTTTCTTAGTTGAGGTTAAGGTAGAACTGAGTGGTGTGTGCAAAAGCTCCCAGGTTCAATTCTTGGGATCTTCAGGTCAGGCAAAGAAAGATTACCACTGTACAGAAGGTTGGTGATTTCAGCCCACCCCGGGATGGCTGTGGACAGGATTCCTGCATTGCAGGGGGTTGGACTAGATGGCCCTTGGTGTCCCTTCCAACGCTACGATTCTGTGGTCCTGTGATCCTTTTTAATGTATTTATGTCGCCCGTTCCTCCCCAGCTGGGATTCCAGGAGGCTTACAACATTTATAAACAAGGTTATAAAATAAAAAGCGATGAAAACAAACTTAAGCAAAAAAGAACAATTGAAGTACATTTAGAACAAACAGTTAAAATCCAGTTTGCACTGACAACTACATCACCTGCACTTTAGTTTCCAAAGGTGTGTCTGAACAGGAAGGTTGCCTGCTGGGAGGGTAACAAAGAGGGAGCTGCTCCAACTTCTCTTGGAAGGGAATTCTGTAACAGGGGAGCAGCAACAGAAAAGTCTCTCTCTCCCTCTTTACACCACCAATTGTGCCTCCAGTGTGGATGGGACTGAGAGAAGGGGCTCACATGGGGATCTTAGCACCCAGGCAGGATCATAGCAGCAGATACGATATTACAGGTGGCCTGGGCCCAAGCCAGAATGATTCCCATTTGAAACCTTGGGGAGCCGCTCCCAGCCTGTATAGAAAATACTGGGCTTTTGGGGCCAACAGCCTGACTCTGCATAAGGCAGCTTTCTTATGTTTCTCTCTGGGAGGCAGCAGAAGAAAAATGGTGGGAGCAGCATTCGAGGAATGCGCACAGGCTAGCACTTGAGCATGCATCGTGTGGGTTGGTGCACTTTAAGCCCCCAGGAAATAAGTATGTTTTCCTGCGTTAAAGCAGGGAGTGTTTTCAGTAACACCTCCCCCCTTCCACCCACAAATACCCAGAGTGGCTGCATTTGGATGTCATGATAAACTTTAGTTTATCATGGGAACCATCTGCAGCCCCTGTTCTCTTCTTGACTGGCGTACCTGTGCAGAGGTGTCCAGAAGCTTCTGTTCTGATTAAGCACCACTTGCCATTTTGCCTGAACCCGACAAACTTAAGGTTTGTCTGAAACTGTTGTTCGTTTGAAACAAGCTAACTCCAACACATTAGCTATGAAGCTGGCTTCTTTGAACAAACCATAGTTAGGATTCACCACAGTTTAGGGTTCAGGTGTAATGCTAAACTGCCATGGACTGGCTGGATGCAGAGGACTGCTGGGAGGCACCAGCGGGGGAATCCCCAAAGGAACTCCCAAGGGAAGAAGGTTCAGAGCCAGGGGACTGGTGGTGGGATGACAATGAGTGGTCAGAGGGAGAAGAGGAAGCAGACTGAGAAGAGCAGGTGTCGGAAGCTGAAGAGGCAACAGGGTTTTGTGAGCAGGATGAGGCTGGGGTAGAAAGCAGTCCAGAATCCAAGGCAGGAGAGGAGGGGGGCCAGCAGATAGAGATGAGGCACGCTGCTGAAGAATCCAGAGAGTCTCCCATCCTATTGAGACCATCTCTCCTCCCCCTGAGCAGACAGAAAAATGCAGAGGACAGAGCAAGGAGAAGCAAGACAACAGAGCCTTAGGCTGCTGGGGAAGGAATCAGGGGAGAAGCCTTAGAGAGCGGTGGGAAGGCAGGGACCTTCAGTCCTCGTAACTTCTTCACTGGGGCAAGTCCTACTGGGAAGACTTTCTGTGAATGCTAGGCCTGCACTGTTTTGGGTTGTTTGAATAAAGAGTAAATTTCATGGACACTGGTGTCTTTTATTGCTGACCTACTCCTGACTCCAGCTTCTGACATAAACTTCAGGTAATCAAAGACATAAGCAAAAGCTTCAGAAGGTGTGGCTTGTTTCCATTAAACCTAGGAATGAGGGACATGAGGCCCTCCAGATGTTGCTGGACTGCAGCTCCCGTCAGCCGCAAACTGACATGGCCAGTGGTTGTGATAAACTGCGGTTTACAGTGTCAGCCAAGTCCAGCCATTGGAACTCATTTCTGCTCTTCTGCATCATGAGTATTTTGACTCCAAACCATGGGATGTCCCTCAGCATCAACGGTGTCAGTTTAACTACTAGTAACTAATTCTGCTCCTTGCGATTCTCTTTCAGTCTCCATTTGATGGATCTCGCCTGGTCTTTCCACCTGCACCATCATCCCTGGTCATTGCCTTTTTCTACGTTCTTGCCAGAGTTGTATTTCCTGAAGCATTTGGGACCTCCCTCTTCGTCGGGGGGCTCTTTGGCTACGTTGTCTATGACATGATGCACTATTACTTGCATTATGGGTCACCAAAGAAAGGCAGCTACTTGTATGAGATGAAAGCGTACCATGTGAAGCACCATTTTGAACACCAGAACGCAGGTAATGGGGGGGGGGGGATTTTGCCTCCTGAACAGCTGCTACCACAGGAATAGGAGCCTATGCCCTCTCCCCCAGTGTTGTTGGACTACAGCTCCCATTATCCCTAACCACTGGCCTTGCCTGCTACTAGCCACAATAGTTCTACCTCCACTGTTGGAGACAGTAAATACTTCTGAATACCAGCTGCTGGAAACTGCAAGAGGGGAGAGGGCTCTTGGGCTCAGGTACCACTTGCTGGTTTCCCTTTAGGGAATCTGGTTGGCCACTGTGAAAACAAGATGGTGGACTAGATGGGGCACTGGCCTGATCTGGCAGATCACTTCTTGTGAATCCAACAATATCTGGGGGGCCACAAGTTCCCCATCCTGGTCTGAATAGTTTTGGGGTAGTGTTAAGAAAAAGCAGGTACTGTTTTTTAAAAAATGAATCCATAAAATAAAAACAAAATGGAGGGGACTTTTGCTCCCTTCCTGCTGATCTCTCAGGGTTGCTAAATGCCAAAACTAGCTGATGGAGCCTCCAGGTGGCCACTATTTTGTGGGAAGGATTCAAGTGCATTCTGGAACTTTAGGTTTCCACAATTAAAGTGCTCTGTCACCTGAGCACAACAAATCCACTTTAGAAAAGAAGCAGACATGGTGTGGTTTGGAATGTGTTGGGGTCAACATTGAAAAAATCTAGGATGCACAGATGATCGACAGGAAGGCTTATAAGCACCACAAAATTAAATCTGGACAAATGCTCGTTTTGTCTAACTTCCCTACAATGAAACCTGAATGAATGGTTAATAAAGACCAGCATTAGTCTAACCACTGCATAAGCTTTGTGCAAGCAAATCAGGAAGACTGCTGCATAAACAGGGCAACTGGAAACTGGAAGAGCCCTGACGGAAGCCTCCAATGCTTTGACTTAACTCTACACCTCTCTGTCTTCCCTGTTTCAGGCTTTGGCATCACCAGCAAATTCTGGGACCTTCCGTTTCAGACGCTGATCCCAGAGGAAACCCCTGAGAAGGAAGACTAGCACCCGTTACTCTCCTGCATGGTCTTTGGCTCCTGTTTTGCTTTCCTCTTGCAAGCCTTGGATGCCGCCCCCTGGGACTCTGCAGAGCTTGGAAGCCTGGGACCTGAGGAGAGAGGGGACTGTCCTTCTGCTGTGCTGCTTCTTTGTAACATGGTTCTGCTGTGCAGGTGACCTTCTGGGAGGAGCCCTGCAAAGACTAATGGAGAGGGAAAACCAAGGTGGTGTTGCTGAGTGTCTTAGGCAGGATGCAATGGCAAGGGGCAAACTCTGCCCAGCTCAGCACCTTGAGATCAAAGTAGAACTCTGGTTTTAGACACGTGTAAGAATTTCATTGTTGAGCACATGCCACAGCTGACTTGGAGGACTGGTATCCTGTGATGTGTTGAGCGGTAGGCAAACTGCTCTGGCTCTTAGTATTCCTGATATCTAGCATGGTGTTGGGTGGTGGGTGCAGGATTGCATAATGGTGCAACCCTGTTGGCATCCTTTCTGTGTAGACAATGGGCAGTGGTCTAAGTCCAGCTTGTTGCATGCCATCTACTTGGCTGACCTCTCCAGGGGAATCACTAGGGGAAAAGACTGCTGATTTCCCACAAGCTGGCACCAGGTGTGCGGAATGGCCACCCTTTTTACGCTCAGTGTGATTCTGATCTCTTTAGAGCAGAGCCCTGTGGGTTCTGGATTTGCTATGCAAGTGGCTGGATACAAGCCACCGGAGCTAGAAGTTATTTAAGAGGTCATCAAGTGTATCTCCCTGTCTAAAGACGGAGGATCTGGCACCAAAGAGTCCTTGACTGGTCCCTATTCCATTACTAATGCAACTTCTCAACCCAGAATTTGGGGGTGAAGTGAGATTGTAGTACATAGCCTGATTTGGAACTGCTTGAGTTTGGAGACTTGGTTGCAGACTGAAGTTGGTAGGCAGAGGTGGGATTTTAAAGCAAAACCAGGCAAGCAAGAAAACAGAAAGAAGGGCGAGCCCCTTTCAGAAAAATGACAGATAAATTGCCACAAATTGCATATTGCAAAAAATCATTTATGCAAAAAACAGTCCTGCTTGAGTCAAATGCAAAAAGCCAACATCTGTCCAAAAAGACGCTGCCTAGGAATCCTCGGAAAATCATACTGGGTCAACTGACTTCAGCTTTGCTTTGTATACACTGCAGTATTCACAATCTGATTAATCTGCAAAATCTGCAAAACCACATTGGGCTGTCAATGAGCTGTATTCTGAACCCACTGATGTGCCTTACTTCTCCTCCTTTGATGGGATGGCAGCCTTTCACTCGATGTGCCATGTACCTTAACCGTGACATTTGAGACACTGTCAGTGATCCATAACTGTTATACACGAAGTGCAATAAAATACTTAGTCCAGTGTAGGGATAATTGCAGGCAATAATTACAGAAACGAAGAACAATATTGTTTTTTGTATAACTCTACAGTATGTCATATTTGCAACATTAACTGGCCTGCTGTTTATTGTAAAAGGGGAGGTGGTTTTTCCCAGAGGCAGTGATGAAGCATTTGTTCATCCTTTGTTCATTGGCCACCCTTTGGGAAGAAGACTTACCGTAGTTGGACTCTCTCCGCATCAGGCACACAATTTGCATTCCCAGATCCACTTGTCCTTGCCAGCAGCATTCTCATCCCACCTTCTCAGACCTGTAAGGGCACTTTAGGAAGATGCTGGTTTGTGGTTGGGATCGAACCACAATTGAAGTGGATTTCGCACTTTTGCACAACAAACCTCCAAATTTTGTACAACAAACCTCCCCAAAAATGGGTGATTTTTTTGTGGGGATTTTTTGCAATAAGGAAATTAACAGAATACAACACTGAATGTCAATAAACATTCCTTGATGAAAAGTTGTACAACCTCCCTGCAAACAAATCAGGATGAATGCATAGTAAGCAGGTGGTCTGGAAGGTGGCCTAAGATGTGATGACCTCCAGGAGTGTTCCTCGAAGGTCCAAATTGCCAAGCAGCAGGCTAGCCCTGGTCTAATCCTGCTCGTTATGTTTTTCTATGCAAGGGGAAGCTGCTGTAAGCATCTTGGACTATGCTTTGGTGTTGTGGCCTCCTGTTCCCTTGTCGTTTTTGCCAGTGACTCCAGGAGCCAGAAGGTGGTGACCTCCAGTCACAGGATTGGGGTGGGATGGTTATGTCAAGAGAGCAGAGTTGGCAGGGTTCTTCTGGGAGACACCCTCCAGGACTAGGATGCTCTCCTGCACCTGATTCCAAGACCCTTCTTCTGCTGGAAGGTGAGTGGGCAGAGTGCTGTCCCTCTACAAATAGTCTAACTGCACAGTAGTTCAGGGAGGTCACTGTTGGTATCTTCTGGCTCCTCTGGAAGAGGCAATGTCTGCTGGTCTCTCCCCCTTTGGTCTTTGAGGGCTTATCCACACTTACAGTTCCTGCATGCTTTCCAGGCATAGTCTGCACTTTATGGCTCTGTGTGCAGTGCAAAAGGTAAGCATGGATGAACCTTGAGTCATCGTTTTGCTCTCCCTCTCTTCCCTGCCAGAGCACAACAAAATTGTGTCAAATGTGGTCCTTCGTGCTGATAAAGAGGGAGGGCGATGGCAGCCACTTGCTAGATGATGTGCCAAATTGTGGTCCCTTCTTCTCTTCCTCTTTTTACCTCTGGTGCTGCTTTCATGTGTTCAATGGCCTTGTGAGATTCTGTAGTGTCTACACACAACACGAGGCAGGAGAGGCTCCTTCCCCTTGTTCCACTGGGAAGATTATGGGGCTATAATCAGAGGGAGAACATTGCACAGATAGGACAAAGTTTTGCTCTCTCCCTGACTGCCACTGTCCGGAGTGTCCTTGGAAAGGAGGACACAGAGAAGGACTTTAGACTTACAATGTCAGGTTCTGGACAAGTTCATATGGGGGAAGGTGATCCTTTAGGTATCCTGAGCCATATTAGGCCTCTAGATCCCCAACTCTCCGGTGAGATTCCACCATCCCCATAAGAGGGCGAACTCCAAACCCAGCAGCATCTGTTAGGCCATGATGGTTTTTCCAAGGCAACGCGCAGCTGTCCTTACAAGGCCTCTGCAGATTACACCCCTTCCTCCTTCCAGGAAATGTTCACATTCCAAGTGCTTACTGTGCACTTGTTGGGTTTCAAGGGCGAGGTGTTCTTAATCTGTGTTTGCCCTGCATTATCCAAAGCACATTACACATTCATTACTGGGGTATAAGATACTTCTGTTCAATGAGTTGTTTGTCAAACCAGCTTCATACCAGTTGGAGTCCACAAACGGTAGTTAATTTGTCTCTAGCCATGGTGCAAACACTTTTGCATAGGGTAAAGACATCAGAGAAATCAAAGCTGTGGTGATGTGAACATCTGGAGGGTGGGAAAGCTGCTTAATGCACTGGGAATGTGGGAAAGAACCTCCCTACATTACAAGCCGGTAATATGAACACACCCTGGGTCTGTGGTGATCTCTCTCTCTCTTTCTCTCTCTCTCTCTCTCTTACTGGGTCCCAGTCTTGAGTAATTAGATTGTGGAAGACTTCAGGTTCTGGGACCACCATCTACTTCCCCACTCCACCTCACAATCACAAATACAAGTGAGCTTCTCCACCACTGTTTCATCTCTCCATTCCCAAACCTGTGTTTGGTCAGGTCAATTTTAACGGTGTGTCAGCTTTTCTATGCTACCCTGCCCTTTTGCCTGAAAGAATTTATGCAAACCTCGACTAACCTGGAGTTTTGGCCTTCCAGTAAAGGCAATTGCAAAGAGATGCCCACTGGGTTGTGGATTTTGTCACTGTTTTTGGTTATACCCAACCTTCTGATTTCTCTTTGCCCTCCCTCCATGTTTGCCGCAGGATTTGTTTTTTAAAAAATAAATAAATAAGGATGAAGTTATATAAAATTGTAGACGTTAAGATAATTGTACATAGATATGATGTATATGTTGAAAAAATAAAACCATTTGAAGTGTTGATGTGTGTGGCGGCAACATGCTTCTGGAAGAGGGGAGGTGGGGGAAGGCGCAGCAGAGCAATTGTGGCTGCCGTGTTGTGGGTCTGTTGTAGCTTTTGGAAGCAGAATCACCTAGAAGAGAGCCTTGCAGCAGCTTGCCATGAGGCTGTCGCAGTGGCCAGCTGCTGCAGTCGCCCCAAGCAAAGAGGGTAGGAGGGGGATTGTTGGCCACCTCTCATCTCCCTTTTCTCAGAGACCCCAGTGCAGAGGTGGTAGCTGTGACTTCTGACATTGCACCTCTGCTCAGGGTTGCAGGCTGGGTTCAGGTGGTTACGGGCAGGCCATAGCCCAGAGGTCAGCAAACTTTTTCAGCAGGGGGCCGGTCCACTGTCCCTCAGACCTTGTGGGGGGTTGGACTATATATTTTTTTTGGGGGGGGGATGAATAAATTCCTATGCCCCACAAATAACCCAGAGATGCATTTTAAATAAAAAGACACATTCTACTCATGTAAAAACATGCTTATTCCCAGACTGTCCGCGGGCTGGATTTAGAAGATGATTGGGCCAGATCCGGCCCCGGGGCCTTAGTTTGCCTACCCATGCCATGGCCCACGGTAGGACACCTGCTCTGCATGCAGAAGATCCCAGGTTCAACCCCCAACACCTCTTCCATGAACGTCCCTGGCCTGAAACCCTTTTCATACATTCTCAAGTTGCCTCCCTCTGGCATTGGCCTGTCACTGGGCAACCTGCTGCCAGAAGCATGTTTGGCTTTTCTCTCTCCATCCTGAAATGCCTCTTGCTTGCCTAGAAGGAGAGAGAGAGTGTGTGTAAACCTCTTGTTCCTGGACGCCTGGAATGTAATCACCTGAACAAAGGTAAGAGTTGCATCCATTGCTTTGCCCATCTTGCCTGTGGCCCCTAGAATGATGGCCAAGAGTGAATGCTGCCTTCAGGCTCAAGAATGTTTCTGACTCCAAGTTCAGACGATACTGAACTAGCCGTTCTATAGGGCAGCTTCCTATGTTCCTAATTGAGTGTGCATCACTTAGAGGCCTTTTGCTCCAACAAGTGGAGTACACAAGTGGTGCCAGGCGTGCAGAGACAAATGCACCCCCCTCCCGCCAACAAGTGGCAGTTGGTTCTAGGAAGCAAAATGCGCTTTTAATAACAGGTAGGCCAGTGATACAATCCTAGAACTGTAGTGTTGGAAGACAGCCAAGGGGTCATCCGGTCCAACCCACTACATGACTGAAGCAGCCTTCGCAACCTGGTGCCCTCCAGATGTTTTGGGTAGCAGCTGCCATCAGCCACAGCCTACACTTCTATTTTGTAGCCCAAAATGTTTGGAGGACCCTAGGTTGACAAAGCTTGGGTTAAAGCAGCCTTTCTCAACCTGTGGGTCCCCAGATGTTGTTGAACTACAACTCCCCTCACCCCTAGCTAGCAAGGCCAGAGCTCAGGGATGATGGGAGTTGTAGTCCAACAACATCTGGGGACCCACAGGTTGAGAACTGCTGGGTTAAAGCATCAAGAAAATTGCGTCCTGGGATTTCCCTGTCCTCAGAGGCAGCCCACCTCTTTGCTTGCTCTGGATAGAACCTCAGGTGCCTCCAAGCACTCCACACACCCTTCCCAGCTGAAATGGGCCAAACATCTGTATTACCTGTAGAACAAGTTTGCTTTAGTCGTGACAGAAAGACCCAACTTCCACACCCCTGAGTCTTTACCCCTGAGTCTGCCACCCCTGAGGCAAAGCATCAGCTGCTGTTTGAGAAGTGGCTCCCCTGCTCAGTTTCCCATCCCATCAGAGTTTCTGTATGTTTCCTCATTTAACCCAGCCCCTCCCCCTTCCACTTTGGACGTAGTGGAAGAAGTTTCTTCAGACAAAAAAAACAGTTTCTTTTCTTTCTTTCTTTTTAAAAGCACCTAGTTGTATGATCTGAGGGGAGAGGAGTCCTTTCCCCCCGACTCCCAAGCAACCGGAGAACAAATTGGTAAGCTTTTGCCATGTTGGTGCAGAGTGAGGGACTAGGACCTGCAAGATCAGGCTTCAAATCCCTCCTCAGCTCACTGGGACAGTCACTGTCTCTTTGCCTAGCCTACCTCACAGGGTTGTTTGGAGGATTCAAAGGGGGAGAGGAAAACCAATGGGTGCTGCCTCCTCGAGTTCCTTGGAGGAAAGAAGGTGGGATAGAAATCGTATCTATAAAGAAACAGCACACACACAAAAACTCCACTTGCTTTCTACAATGGTAGCTAGTTTAAAAACCTTGAGAGTAATACCATCTGACACAGTGGAGTTGCATAGGACTGGGAATTCTAATCTGTGGTGAAAAAAGCCATGGTGAAAATTGAAGCGGGATGGGCTTTATTCCAGGTCCATGAATCCAGAGCACTTTGGTCTTTGGTACTGTCCGTGGCTGGCATGCAGGATATGATTCCTGATAAATCGGCTTGCCCCAAGAGAATGGAGGAAATACAGAGGAAAGAGAAGAGGAAATAGAGGGCATGCGTAGAAAGATTTAGTGCTTTCTATGCCAACCTGATACCCTTCTGCTGGGATGCCTGGGACCGATGGGAACTGTAGAGCGAAGGATCCACAGGAAAACAGGTTGCTGATTTAGTGTTTTCAAGTGTTTGTGTAGAGCAGGCGTCAGTGCTTCCTGGATGTGTCACATGGCAAGAAGGGAGTTTTTCGTCTCAAGGCCGTGCCTAATCAGTAGCTCTGAAATACTCTCTTCTATTTCTTTTGCACAACTTCACCTTTGACCCTGGGACTCTACATGGGATCTAGGGCTGAGCTCCCCCTCAAATTAAGCCTGGGGTGACCCAACCTGTGTGTGTCCCCGACGCATGTCCAAAGCCTGTCATTTGGAGGATGCAATTTGCCCAGCCACCCACCTCTCACACAAGGAGGAGTGCTGGGGAAGGACAAACCAATCCTAAGCAGGCAGCTGCACTAGGGGCAGATACTCCAAAGTGAATTCCCCTGTGTCAAAGTTCACCCTAACTGATTCTGGACAAGGCATTTGTTTGGGGAGTAGTGTAAACCTTTGTTTTCTGCCTTTCCACTGACTCCTGTTGAGTGAACTTTATTTATACCTGCGTTTTTAGTGGTGTCTGCAAATGTGTTTCACCAGCTAGGAGAGGTTAGAATGTGATGGTATCTCTAGGTGTCTAGGTTGTGTTGTAAAGCCATGTACATAGAATACCACCACCATCTTGTGGTGACTCATTGTAAGTACTGTTATTAGGTCAATTGGTTGTGGCAAAGGGGGTTGAAATTACAGTACAACACTCTGACTACAGAATCAAGAACTGAAACCATTCCATGGGGGGCTCCTGCTAAAACACTGAGGCCAAAGGCAGCTTCCCTAATAACATTTGTCAAATTGAGAGAGTTTGACAAAGGACTGTTAGGAGCACAGACAGCTAACCCTATATGAAGTGTCACACCCCCTATTAAGATTACAACTACTGTTGGTGGATTGTAGCATCTGACAGGTCCCCACACCATGGGGACAGGCACCCCCATGAAACACAGAGCCATCCTTCAAAATTCACACATCTCTGAATTTTGCAATGCAGCTGTTCCACTGAGTAAGGCGTACGGAAGCGCACCTCCTGAGGTAAAGTGTACATAAAATGTTGGAATTCTGAGCATCTCCGACTTAAAGGCCCTCCTGTGCCCATATATAGTCTTGTGGGTTTCCATAAGATGTAGCTCAGAGGGGTTGCCTGCTTCAGAGCCTGCAGGTAAAGGTGAATAGACTGGTGAGAAGGCATAATGGGGCCTTCTCTCTGGTGGCTCCAGTAGTATGCCATGCCGTTCTTGTGGGCATTGGACAGGCCTCATTTCCCATGGTAGTTAATGGCTGTTGGGTAGGGCAGAAGGCAGGGAAACCAATGACAGGCAGAGCCAACTAATTCTTTCTTTTCCCTGGTGAATTTTAGAAGGAGAACACTGAGAATGATGAGAAGGGGGAAGCTGAAAACCAAGGCTTGAAATCCCCTGGACTGATTTTAAGGAGGTAGGGAGGCAGGTATGGGTTAACTGAGGAAAGCCTGAGGACCAGCCTCCACTGCCCATTTCTCACATTTTAAAAGAAGGCTGTAAAAACCCACCTTTTCTCAAAAACTTTTGATGAGCAGGGTATGGGGGTATTGAGAGATGGCCTTTTCCCTTGTACACCCAGTAGATGCCTGTGGTCTGTGGGGGAGTTTCTCCAGCAAGTTCCAAACATCTCAGAAGCCCCCTCTGCAGTAACTCAGAGCAAGGCTCTCAGTGTGGCTGCTCCCATTCAGTGCAAGAGCATTTCTGCCCAGTTATGACAAGAGCTCACTCTCTGCACTTTCTGGAAATGGCTGAAGGCATTTTTGTTCTGACAGGCGTTCCCAGCTTGATAAAGGTAAAGGTACCCCTGCCCATAAGGGCCAGTCGTGTCCAACTCTAGGGTTGTGCGCTCATCTCACTTAAGAGGCTGGGAGCCAGCGCTGTCCAAAGTCACTTCCGGGTCACGTGGCCAGCGTGACGAAGCTGCTCTGGCGAGCCAGCACCAGCGCAGCACACGGAAACGCCGCTATAAAGCGGTACCTATTTATCTACTTGCACTTACGGGCGCTTTCGAACTGCTAGGTGGGCAGGAGCTGGGACCGAAAGACAGTAGCTCACCCCGCCGTGGGGATTCGAACCGCCGACCATACGATCAGCAAGTCCTAGGCACTGAGGTTTTACCCACAGCGCCACCCGCGTCCCCTCCCAGCTTGATAGATGGATCTTTACCACGAGTGTCTGTTTGTCAGAGTTTTAGTCTTGTTTTAAATGTATTAGTTGTTGTTTTTAAGTGCTTTTTATCACCCTGTGTGTAAATCACCTTGAGATGGTTTAGAAGCCTAGTAACACGTCAATCGTAATAATGATAATGATGATGTATGGCTAAGGCAGTATCGCTTTCTGCTAGTAGTTTTAAGGTTATTGTTTCTACTTGTAGTGCTAGCTACAGGCACTTCCAGGCTTTTGCTATTTTTAGGTGGGCATTAACCACAGCCTGGAAAATCCCGGTTGCACAATTAAAGTTGCTTTGGAGCTCTTGCATAACAAACCACCTTCGGCAAATATCACACCTGAATATCACACCAGGGCAGAAGCTTAATAAACAAGCTGTCTGGAAAGGACACATTTTTGCTTCGAAAGATTTTAGGAAACAAATTTGCATTTGAAAACATTGTAGCCACTTTGTGATGGTTACGTACACTTCAGGTTACATACACTTCAGGTTACAAACTCCGCTAACCCAGAAATAGTGCTTCAGGTTAAGCACTTTGCTTCAGGATGAGAACAGAAATCGTGCTCCGGCAGCACGGCAGCAGCGGGAGACCCCATTAGCTAAAGTGGTGCTTCAGGTTAAGAACAGTTTCAGGTTAAGAACAGACCTCCAAAATAAATTAAGTACTTAACCCGAGGTACCACTGTATACACCTCTCTCCAATAAAATAAAGTCAGTTGAATTTCTGTGTCCAAGGCACGTGGCCTTCCCCTTTTGAGAACTGAAAGTAAAACAGCAGCTCAACCAACGGGAAGGTGTCCCACCCGCCTCCCTAAAGTGCTCGATCTTCCTTCGACAGGAAGTGAGGCCAACTTCTGGGGAAAGGGAAGCTCAGAGTTCAGCAGTTGGAGCAAACTCTTGATCGCACGGCAAGAAGAAAGGGGGGATCCGGAGACCACCGATAAACAGGTAAGCAGGAGCTGGGCGGAGGAGGGCAAGGAATCCTGCTCCCCTGCAAGGGCTGAAATGGGCACTCGGGGCTATATTTAGAGGATTGGGAGACCTCACACAATACACCAAGTAAAAGAAAGAAAGTTTTACCACCAGCCTTCTCCCCCGCCCCTCCTCTTCCCCAACCTTATGCTGTATATAACATGAATGTCTCACACTGTATGTAACTGATCAGCAGAAAAGACTCAGCGAACTGAAAATAGAGACAATGCATGTACCTTTGTAAGCCAAGCAAATCTTTAATAAAAATTACATAAAATAAAATAAGGGATGGGAAGGAGAGATTAGTGGACCAGGTGCTGGTCTTTCTGAATTCATACGAAGTGCATTTATTTTATTTGTTCCTTGCATTTATATACCACCTTTTTCTCTGCACACGGTTCACTTCCTCCCCATTTTATCCTTACAACAACCCTGCGAGGTAGCTTAGGCTGGGAGGCAGTGATAGGCCCAAAGTCAACTAGGGAGCTTCATGGCTGAGTGTGTGTCTGTGTGCAATTAAAGCGGAGAACAGCTGAGTGTGTGCAAATCTTTAACTGCTTTCTGCTTTTCGCTTCTCCTGGATGCTCTGGCCGCAGCTGAATTTCACTCTGACCATGGATGGCATCTGGCCTCGGGCTGCAAAAGGGCATTTAAAGTAAAGCCAGTCCACGGATGAGGGTTACGGAAGCATCTGCCTCGTAAGAGGCAGCGTCCTGCCCACCACATTGCTTCAGCCCCCTTGCGGAACTCGCTTCTCTCTCTCACTGAGTTTGGCAAGAGAGGGAGGGCATGTTCCAGCTTGTGGTATAAATGGGGATGGGCAGGGGGTGACACATTTCCATTTTACGTCAGGTGGTGAAAGGGGATGGGCCACCTAACAGCTGTGGGGTAGAGGCCTCCCCATTCCCTCTGGGCATGCTGGATCTTCTTTGTACAAATGCAGGGGCACATGTTGGGGACTGCAGTTAATCCCCATAAGATTCCATCAGGTGGAAATCAAAGAGGGATACAGTGGTACCTCGGGTTAAGAACTTAATTCGTTCTGGAGCTCCGTTCTTAACCTAAAACTGTTCTTAACCTGAGGTACCACTTTAGCTAATGGGGCCTCCCGCTGCCATGGTGACGCAATTTCTGTTCTCATCCTGAAGCAAAGTTCTTAACCCGAGGTACTATTTCTGGGTTAGCGTAAACTGTAACCTGAAGCGTCTGTAACCTGAAGCATATGTAACCCGAGGTACCACTGTAGTCTGTTGTGAGTTTTGAGGCATGTGAGGGCCAATTTAGGAGGGTAATGGCTATTCGATTGACCTGCTCCGATAACAGACACGTTGTAGCATCCATACAATGGCGATGCTCAGTGCAGCTCTGTGCCACTTTTCCTGAAAGATTTAGCAAACGAGGCCTTGGCACCAAGCTTACGTTTAACGCTAAAGAATTCTGGTAACTTGCTGTTTTGTGAAGATGCAAGGGATTTTCTGACAAGGCTTGGACAGCAACCGTTTTCACAGTTTGCTGTTTGGAATCCATCATGTGGCTGGCCCTACCATCAGGTGGGGTAAGATGCCTGCTTTTGGCAGCAGAACTTGGGTGTCATGAATGGGCAGCAAGTTGTTGAGCCATGTAATTTAATTTATCACGGATGTACTTTTAGGTCCAGGAAAAGAGAGAGGTGTGGATGCCACTTCAGCCAGCAAAATACCCTGGGCTGGCCCCAGGTCTCAAGCTGGTTTAAGGCCACATTCACTCTGTGCATTTAAAGTGCTATATTCTTGGCATCCATCTATCTCAAGAGACAATGGAGTTCACTTCTGGGAGTGAAGTCAAACCACTGTGTTAGCAGCTCTGAAGTGACCTCCTCGGTGTTCAAGCCTGGGCAGTGTGTATGGGGGTCCTGGGCTGCCCAGACAACAAGACTAACGAGGTCTAAAGGAAAGGAAAACAACGCATCTGGCACCTGCTTGGCTACAGGAATTGCCAGAAGGAGGTGTACAAGGCAACATCCAACTGTCTTAGGCACTCCACTCCGAATTTGTGTAGGGTTTACACTTAAACTAATCTGGGAACTACATGATTGATTGAACAGTCAATCCCTCTGGGAACTGTAGCTCTGGGGCAGGGAATAGAGGCCTCCTAACAATTCTCTAAGGGACACGGGTGGTGCTGTGGGTAAAACCTCAGTGCCTAGGACTTGCCAATCGCATGGTCGGCGGTTCGAATCCCCGCGGCGGGGTGCGCTCCCGTCGTTTGGTCCCAGCGCCTGCCAACCTAGCAGTTCGAAAGCACCTCCAGGTGCAAGTAGATAAATAGGGACCGCTTACCAGCAGGAAGGTAAACGGCGTTCCGTGTGCTGCGCTGGCTCGCCAGATGCAGCTTGTCACGCTGGCCACGTGACCCGGAAGTGTCTGCGGACAGCGCTGGCTCCCGGCCTATAGAGTGAGATGAGCGCACAACCCTAGAGTCTGGCAAGACTGGCCCATGCGGGCAGGGGTACCTTTACCTTTACCTTTAACAATTCTCAGGAGCCCCCTTAACAAATTACAGTACCCAGAATTCTTTGGGGGAAGCCAAGTCTGTTTAAAGTTGTATCATTGCACTTTATATAATGCAGACACTTTCAAGAGGCAAGTCTCCACTGGACGGTGGTGATCACAAGCTGCCTTGTGTTGCCCAGGAAGCATGCACGACATTTTCCACCTGTGTTCTGTTTTGCTCACCGTGTCCTTCCTTTCCCGCAGTTATGGATACCATCCAGGCCATTCTGAGAGTTTCGGTCACCATCTTTAACCAATGTGAGAGAATGACGGAGTGCAATAAGCACCGAGAGCGCCTTGTTGGGCGCATTAAGACCCTCAGGCGGCAGGTCGAGCGCTTGCAACAGGTCTGCACCAGCTTCTCCGATGACCTGGTATTGATGCTGAAAGAGACACTGGACACCCTGGAAAAGGCCCAGACAAAGCTTTGCAAGTACAGTGACATGCCCCAGTTGAAGCAGTTCATGAATGCTAACAAAATGCTGAAGGTCCTTAAAATAATGAACATGGACATCAGCGATGCCGGTCAAAACCTAATGAGGCAACTAGAGATCGAGAAGCTATTAGATGACCGTCAAGACCTCTTGAAATTTGAGAAGCCTCTTGTGACCCAGGAAGGCGAACAGGATCTTGTGGAGGACTGTGTATCTTTGAAGGAGATGAACAAAGGTGCTCCTGAGTTTCATGCAGATCCTCTGCCTTTGAGAACAGTGGAGTGGAGAAGGGGACAAGCAGGCCAGCATGGGGGGGGGGGGGCAGCAATGGTGGCAGCCACAAGCTCAGGAGCTTGTCCTTAGTTAAGGCCATTTGAGTGGTGGCCTGATTTAAGTCACTAGTCTTCTACCTTTTCAGACTCAGGACCTGCTTCTCCCCTAAGAATTATGGGAAGTGTTGTTTGTTAAAGATGCAGAGAGTTCTTGGGAGCCCCCTCCCCCCAATTCCCTCACAGAGCTATAGTTCAGAGTGGTTTAACAATCATTCCTTCTTCCCACTGAACTTGGGAAATTGTAGTTTGTAGTTTTGTGAGGGGAACAAAGGCCTCCTAACATCTCTTAGCACCCTTAACAAACCACAGCTCCTGGGATTCTTTGGGGGAAGCTGCAACTAAAATGCATGGTGTTAATGTGGACTAATTCAGGCATCAAAATTCAGGTGCCCCACTGGCTTCTGGGTGTTTCAGTGTATACAGTAGCTCCCCCCCCCCCCTTGGGATAACCACAACCTTACGCTGTGCTCTGTGGCCACCCTGTATCCCAAGAACAAGGAAATACATTTGGCTCATTATCATTTCATTTATGTGCTCTGAAGGAGTGTTGCCTTGTTGGGGCCTTGCTAGGAACTCAAAAGACTCAGAGCACAAATTAAGATGGCAGGTAGCTGGATTCTCACCAACACTGGACCTTGTTAACACTCAGCCACCTTGTAACCGTTGGTTTTTTTTAATGATTAAAAAGGCCGGAAAGTAGCAGAAGATCTAAGGCTCACTGCAAAAGATTCTGGGTTTGAGCCCCTTCTAGTGCTGCTGTTTCTGAGCTTTTCCATTGAAACCTTTTGGACCCAGAAGTACCTGGCAAGATATAGAGATAACTCACATACCTTGT
The DNA here is from genome assembly GCF_965153285.1 of Podarcis tiliguerta. Lineage (NCBI taxonomy): Eukaryota > Metazoa > Chordata > Lepidosauria > Squamata > Lacertidae > Podarcis > Podarcis tiliguerta. Next base: position 52,221,572 of record NC_139541.1, on the reverse strand, counting down.
TTTCCCCGACACCTTCCAAGCTCCCAAGAAGCAGCTTTTGAAGTGAGTGTCTTAAAATCATTCCCAGGCTAATCTCTCAGTTATGGGGCCCTAATGTACTTGCCTTAATTAGAGAGCAGGAGGCCCAGACACATGTCTGAGCCAATTTCAGAGCAAAGCGTGCAACCAGATCAGGCAAGCCTCTCAAAGCCACAACTGTCCTTTATTGCTACACCACTTCAGCTTCAAAAGCTTATTATTCTGACTTGTTAACCAACATTAGAAATGACCAAGCATTCGAAGGCCCACCGCATGATCCTTTATAGATGGGAGGGCATTCCACAGGGTGGGTGCGACTGCTGAGAAGGCCCTCTGCCTGTTTCCCTGTGCCCTCACTTCTTGCAATGAGGGAACCACCAGAAGGCCCCTCAGAACTGGATCTCAGTGTCCGGGTTGAACGATGGGGGTGGAGGTACACAATGAAGGTTCTGGTACTGGTCTTGCTGCACTCCAAGGAGCCTGGCTTAAATAAAGTTCAAAGGGGAGGGGTAGGTGACACACAGCTGGCTCAAACATCTCTCCTCCAGAGGAGGCTGACAGCAGCAAAAGGCGAATGTTGGGGAAAACAGTGACGGCAAGTCTTTCCTCCCCAGCCCTCCTGGAAGTACCAGCTGTCGGTGCAGTTTCTTTTCTTCTGAAATACTGTACTGAAACTTGAATATTGCCAGCTCACCATGTGGGCATCTCCAAGTGACTGCGGGCCTCCCTCCCGATTCTGATTTGTTTCCATGGGCTTCTTTCTAACCCCCTTCCTTTCTCCCCAGGCCAAGATGCTGCTGCTTCCATGGAAATCACTGAAATACCCAAAAGCCAGATCACCAATGTGACCACCCTGGCAGAGTGTGAGAGCTACACCCTGTGCAGTGGACAGTACAATTATTGCTCTGTGGCCATCAAAGTCTTCAAGAACCCTTTGAATGAGAACAAACCACAGTGAGTTCCTCTCTTTGGTCCTCTTCTTGAGTGATGGGTACAAGTGGCCACCTCTATATTGCAAAGCTAACCTAACCACCCTCACAGAGGGAACTGATGGAGAGACTTTCGGCTCCATCACAGAGACTGATCTTTCTGTTGTTTCCTCCAGGGATGTGAGGAGCATCTTTTGGACCGAAATCAAGACTATGAAGAAGTTTGAGTCTCCCCACATTGTCCGTCTCTATGGGATGTGCATAGATGAGAGTGGTAAGACCTTTGCTCTTTGTGTGTATATGTGTGTTGGGGGGGGGGTAAGAATTCATCCTTCCACAGTAGTTAATGCATGCCTGTATTTAACTTTCTTTATGTAGTTTTTACTGTATGGTTTTACGTATTTTTGTTGTTGTAAACTGCTTTGATATTTTTCATGAAATATCAGTTTCTAAAATATATTTTGTAAATAAATGAAACAGAAGAAAGAATACACAGCCAGATATTGAACCAAGAAACATTATAGTTCTGTCCATTGTATTCATACATGCTTTTGGTGCAGTGCTGTGCCTCGCCCTCAACTTCACAGGAGCGAAGTTTTATTTCAAATAGCACCAGGTCTTCCACTTAGCCTCTCCTGACCAGGAATATGTGCTCTCCACTCTGTTTTCATGAATGCGTCAAGGAGCTGAAAACTGTTTGGTAGCAGAGCACAAAAGACAAGGACAGCCACCGACTGAAATGGAGCAGCAATTCATCAGTTGTCTTCTTTGCCATAGGCTTCCCTCCTGAATACTCCATCATCACGGAATATTGTGAAAAGGGTACCCTGAGGCAAGTGCTGAAAAAGGAGCCTGAGTTATCCTGGGATATCCGCTTGGAAATGGCAAAGGATGCTGCCATCGGCCTGTACAGGTACACTGAGCCTGGCTAGAAGGGGGAAAGGGCTCTGCCGTTGTGTTTGCACAGCACCCTCCCACTCTCCCTCCAATAAGTGGCAGTGACTCTGCTGCCTGGAGGTCAGGTACACAGAGTGTTGGCTTTCTCCTCCCCTTCTTGGCTCTTTTTGACTGCAGGTTGCATCAGACGGGGGACAAGCCTCAGGTGCATTACTGCATCAACAGCACCAGGTTCCTGGTTGACAGAAGCTACTGTGTAAAGGTGAGAGCTGTGTAAAGGTGTCGTGGCTTCAAAGAAGGCTTAGAAAGGCATATCTGCCTTGCACACTTTCAGTGGCTTAAGGATCATTTTCACCCTCTAAGGAAGTCTGGAAACTGGAGACCTGCAGGGAGGGGCTGATTATTGGACAGGTCTGCCCAATATATTCCATACCCACCTTCAAATGTCTGTATCTCTAGGTGTGTGTGTGTGTGTGTGTGTGTGTGTGTGTGTGTGTTGCATTCCCTTGGCTACAGAGCTAGAGTCATAGAATTTGGAGGGTCCCCCAAAGGTCATCTATTCCAACCCACTACTTCTGTGGGTACCAGCCTCCCTGGTAAGCAGCTATCCAGCCACCCCCTTCTGAGGCACACTCTTCCACCCACAAAACAGCTCGTCCTGTCAGGATGCTCTCTTCAACATTTAGCCTTAACCCCATTTTCTTGATTACACAACATTCTGCTCTGCTCTTCTCAGCTCTCTGGGTTTGAACTGAGTCAGACGGTCTCTTCCATCAGACGGAAGCCCAAGGAGAAACCCAAAAAAGAGGTCAGTGCTTCAGCCTACATCTGCCCCGAGGGCCTGCGGTCAGTGGAGCATCAATACAACCTGGCCAGCGAAATATACAGGTATTTTATCGCAAAATGCTGCCACACCCCGTTTTTATTTATCAGGGGCATCTTCATTCCATTCTTTAGCCAAAGAAGCTGCTTTACAAAATCCCATGGTAAGGCAACCCCTGCCTGCAGGCTTATACTCTAAAATACATGACACAAAAGGAAAAAGGGATGGGGTGGGATGAGGAAAGAAAGCAAGCTCAGGCACCTGTTGGGGTGGAAACAGTTTGAAGGATGGACTGACTGCTGCTAAGTGAGGGAAGGTCAAAGGCAGCTGGCCAGTCTGTGGAGGTACTTAGCATCCTCAGAGGACCACAACTTATGGACAACTCGTGGGCTGGGTGGGAAGAACCAGCCCATGTCTCCTGCATGTGTTAATTAAATGAGATGCATGTCATGGCATCATAAAGTTTCTAATTACTTCTGCACAGGGCTGGCATCAAGGGCTGGTGTTGTTGGGCACCTGCCAAGGTCTGAGTTCCTGCAGGGGCACCACTGCCACCTCCTGGTCCTGCTTCTCTTCCCCTTGCTGTCGCTGCCAGTTCACCTGCCCTCTCTGAGCAGCTGGAAAGAGGGTGGAGGTGGGACAGAATCCTAGAGAGCCCAAAATATTATTTCATTTAGGTGGGGACATTAAAAGAGGGAAGAAGAATGGGGGAAGTGTATGGAGTGGAGTGTAAGGAAGTATATCAAAGTTCTGATTTTTCCTATGATGCTTCTTCTCAAATGTGAAATTCCTTTTAAAAACCCCAACTCATATTTTTGGCACACCCTAAGCATGTGCTGAGTTTGCCTGTTGGGTAATCCAGCACTGGAAGCGGGGCTACCTCTAATGGCTTCTTGCCTGCTCTCCGCCCCCAGCAAAACAGCAACCACCACCATGCAGCTGGCCTGCCTCCTACTCTTATTTGCTGTGTGCCTCTTGCGGAGGGGAGGGGACGTGCCGGGCACAACGATGCCTCAGAACCATCACTGGAGAGATGGGAAAGTCAAGCTGGGGAGCTACCAACCAGTCTGGCAGATGCTGCTTTCTACCAAATTCCAGAACAGCCAGCAGGGTTGACATTTTGTCCACTATTTCCTCTAAAAGGCCTTCACCATGTCCTTGGTTGTGCCTATCATCATCATCATTTTTAATTTGTATATCGTCTTTCTATTTTACAATACTCAAGGCCGTTTACAAGCTGAAGAAACAAAAAATGTACATCTTATAACAATCTAATGCAGGCTTCCTTAACCTCGGCCCTCCTGATGTTTTTGGCCTACAACTCCTGTAGCCTTTTTAATCCACGGGTAGGAATAATTGTTGCACCCAAGCAGAGACAAAAGGAGCCAAACGACACCAGGGGGTTAATCCAGAGAAAGAGCGTTTTATTCTGCCATCGGGGGGGGGGGGGCAGAGGCACCTGTGTGATTCAGTTCACAAAAGACAGGCCGCACCGAAAACATTTTTACAAGCAGGTTTTATCCTTTTTTCAAACCCCTTTTTTCCTCTCCCCCTTCACAGATTCTTGCATAGAATGTTGCTTTTCACTCCCTGGCTCTGTTCCTGGAAGTATGTTGCAAATCAATGTACCAGGACAAGGTTATCTTGGATCTGGGAAGCAAAAAGCTTTACTGTTCTCAGCTCTGGGTTTGTTACAGCGTTTTTGTTACAGAGAGGATTACTTAGCTCATGCTTTTTGTCTTAGAGGAAAATGCAGTTTTTAAAATGCGTACGCCGAGGCCTGGCTGGGGGGGGGGGGGGGAATTCACAAACAATTTTTAGGGCTTTCTGGGGTAACCCTAACTGTACCCCTTCACTCCCATGATCCCTAGCTAGCAGGACCAGTGGTCATGGATGCTGGGAATTGTAGTCTCAAAACATCTGGAGGGCTGAGGTTGAGGAAGCCTAATCTAATGCAGTACAAAAATGTGATAATAAAACAAAACTTTAAAATAAGCAACCTTCATCACAAAAGTAATACAGTGGTACCTCGGGATGCGAACGGGATCTGTTCCGGAGCCCTGTTCGCATCCCGAATGGAACGCAAGATGCGACGGCGCATCTGCGCGTGCGCGGGTCATGTTTCACTGCTTCTGCGCATGCGCGTGATGTCATTTTGAGCGTCTGCGCATGCGCAAGCGGTGAAACCCGGAAGTAACACGCTCCGTTACTTCAGGGTTGCTGTGGAGCGCAACTCGAATGCGCTCAACCCGAAGCACATTCAACTCGAGGTATGACTGTACTCAACAATCATTAGAATAGTATAAAATAATAATACAAACATATAAAAGTTAAACAGAAATCCACTCAACAGTTACAATAAATAATTTCTAAACTATAATCAGTAAAACAATGGCAAGTCACAGTACATAAAATAATACAATACAAATAGAGAAGCAGAGACTAGAGGGTGGAGCAAGGCAGGTGGAAGGAGGCCTTGCCTGACGAAGTCTCTCCCCTCACAGTTCTTCCTCCAGGACCGGCTCCCTTATGAGGACTCCTAGGGCCAGAGGGCCAGGCAAGGCAGGTGGAAGGATCTTCCTGTCCACCTGGAAATGGATAGGCCTCCATGCAGGACTGGCCTGCTCAGGAGGCGAGGTGAGGCAGTGGCCTCAGGGCAGCCGGCTCCGGACAGCTGGGAGGGGCTGCAGAATCTTCTCCACCGCCCACCCATAGGTGTGAGCAATGCTGGGTGTGCATTGGAGGAGGAGCAGGTGGCGTGGTGCATGTGGCATTTTCTGTTTTCCCTTTCGCAGCAAAGCGTCCTGGGCCAGCCCTGCCTCCATGAAGAGCGGCTGACCTGGTGAACTTTGCTACCTTCTAGCTGTGGAGGTTCTGTGACATCGCAGTCCCTAGGCATGGCTGAAAGCAGGCAGAGAGCCCAGCTGCCATCTGCCGGCCATAGCCTTGGGGGTACAGGTCAAGCATATCATTCCACTCACACCACAGGTGTGTTTGCTTCATTTCAGCTTTGGGATTGTCCTGTGGGAGATCGCAACCTGCAAGATCCCATTTGAAGGTGAGGCATGGATGGGGGCAGGGTTGGGCTCGGTTCTTTCGGGAAATGGATCAGCAGGCAGGCTCTGCAGATTTAGGAGCGCAACTGAGACTACAATCCGCTGCTGCTAGGGGAGGGGGGCTGTTTTTCAGAAGCCGTCCAAGATTCCTTGCACTTCCCTTTACATGCAAACATTACAGACTGGCAAAGTGTAATTCCTGGTGAAATTGATGTAACTGCTCAGCTTCAATCCGGAAAAGCCCCAGGCTCCTCCTCTATCCTACCTGGTCAGTTAAAATCTATCCTAAAGTGCTGAGCACCTATTACCGTACTTTCAGTTCTTGGATTATATATGGATTAAAGCCATAATAATCCCTTATATATGGATTAAAGCCATAATAATCCCTGGGACGCGGGTGGCGCTGTGGGTAAAACCTCAGCACCTAGGACTTGCCGATTGCATGGTCGGCGGTTCGAATCCCCGCGGCGGGGTGCGCTCCCGTCGTTCGGTCCCAGTGCCTGCCCACCTAGCAGTTCGAAAGCACCCCCGGGTGCAAGTAGATAAATAGGGACCGCTTACCAGCGGGAAGGTAAACAGTGTTTCCGTGTGTTGCGCTGGCTTGCCAGATGCAGCTTGTCACGCTGGCCACATGACCCGGAAGTGTCTGCGGACAGCGCTGGCTCCCGGCCTATAGAGTGAGATGAGCGCACAACCCTAGAGTCTGTCAAGACTGGCCCGTACGGCCAGGGGTACCTTTACCTTTACCTAATCCCTGTTTAAAAAATCTCAAAGAAAAAGTAGATAGACTTAGCAGGATTAATTTTAGCAGTCTCCTTTCAGTCATAGAGAAGTAATGTGCTAGGTTTTTAATCCAAACTTCTGACTTGGGTTGAAGACAACCATCTCCCAGGGGAGAAACAGATTCATCTCAGAGCAGGTCAGTGTATTATTTGTTGCAGTGTATTAGCCCACATTGCAGAGAGAGATACATACCTCATTTCCTGGCAGTAGGTTTTTCTCTTACTTCTATTGATTTTAAGTAAGCTTTGGACTTGGTTCCAAAGGAACTTTTGTGATCCAAATTCAGTAAAACCCTCTGTGGTGAGCCGAGCCTAGGGATAGATGAATATGTCATTTCCTGCTTCTCTCACTATCTATTTCCACCCCCCCCCCAAAGTTCAGTTCACATTTCTGCTTCACTGTGCTTTTTTCTTTCTTTTAAAAGTTCTCATGAAAATCCATCAGCATTTCAGTTCACAATATACATATTTTGTATGCATTTTTGCCCAGTATACATATTTTTGCAAGAATTTCCCCTCCCCCAATACATTTTCACTAATAAATGAATTTTATACACTTTCCTCACACATTTCCTCCACTTTCCTCTCCTTCCTTGGAGGTTTTAAAGCAGAGGTTAGATGGTCATTTATCATGGATGCTTTAGCTGAGATTCCTGCTTTGCTCGGGCTTGGACTAGATGACCCTTGAGGTACCTTCCAACTCTACAATTCCGTAGAGTACATTTTTTTTGGTACGCATTATATGGTTGTAGAACTACATCAAAAAATTCAGAGAGGTGTTAATTTCAAAGGATGGTTATGTCAGTTTTAGTCTGCGTAGACTCTTTGAGATTAATGGACGTGACTAACAGGTTTATTAATGTCAATAAGTCTACTTTGAGTAGAACTCAGTTGGCTCCAGCCCTAAAATCCTAAGCAAACTGAATTTCTCCCACATCCCTAAGTGAGCCATGTGTCCATCCTGCTACTATCTTGAGGAAGTAGGACTCCAAACCTTTGCATGTACATAGTCAGAATGCCCCTTTTATGTTGGTAGAGGAAGCAGGCGGCAGGCGGTGGCACTGTGCTTGCTGGGATGGGTGGGACGACATGGCACTAAGAGAGCTGGGAAGCCACTGGCGCTAACCTGGAGTCGCCTTGCTTTGCCCCATCCTCATCCAGATTAACACAGTTTTGTTGCTGCTGGAAGGACACCACTGCTTCTAGCCACGCATTCCAAGAGTCACCACTAGAGCACAGATCTCTGTCTAGATCCCAGCGGGTGTGTGGAAAGGATTGGAGCAGAAAGGGGGCTGGCAGGGAACTGCTTATGTACTTACCCCGTCACTTCTCCTTTGAAACTTGAATGCCCTCCTGCAGCAGCTTTTCTTAACAGTTTTGGTCCCTGCCTTTGCAATCAGCGTTCATTGGGGCCTAAGAGCAAGGAGTAGGGTTGTATATATCTCTGTGTGTCCACATGGAGCCACCCAGGCCCAGATTCCTATCCCTGGCTGGATCTACACAGATATAAAAAATGCTATGGAGGGAAAACGCACTCTCTCTATATAGAGAGAGCTCCCAATGCAATTTGCCATTGACTTTGGATTGCAGCTCTACAGCCCCATCTGGTGTCACAATTTTATAGCGCACTTATAACATTATAATTGTAGCTGTGTAGCTGAGTCTCCTGTGATTATTAACTCAGGTTGCACTGCAAAGGAGATCCGTGATAAGGTTTGCAATCGGGAGCAAGAACCTCTGGGAGTCGACTGCCCCCGACGTCTGCGGGATGTCATCAACAAATGCCGGGATTTCGACCCTTCCCAGCGGCCAACTGCTGAAGGTACCAGTAACTGGGCTGTAGCAGGCTTTGGGGACCAGAGCTGTGGGCATGGTGGCTAAAGGGATCCAAATCATCATACCCTATCCTTCCTCCACAAGCAAAACTGGCATAGGTAGCCTCTCCCTGCCCTCCCCTTGCTTGGCCGCACTATTTGGAATGTTCCATTCTTTTCTTTTCTTTTAAAAAAAGTTAACTCGCAACCTATGCACATTTAACTTGCCCGTATTCAGCTTTAAGCACATGGCAAACAAACAAACAAACAGGGGGGGAAAGTTCAGGAAAAAACTTTGGCTATCCCACTTGCCATTGAATGCAGTGTGTTTTGACTATACACAATTTTTGCTTTATGTGCTATCCCCGAAATGTAACCCCCATGAAAGATGAGAGTTGTCTATACTATCAAACAAGTACCAGACAACAATAGCATACAGAAAAGGGAAACAAAAAGCAAGCAACATGTCCCCACACAGTAAAAAAGCAAGCAAGCAGGCAAAACAACAGGACCTACCTGTGTGCCTTGCAATGGTCTAAGACAAATGCAGTATACATCTGAAAACTAACTGTGTTAACAAAAAAATACTAGAGGCAATACACCTAGAATTAAGACACCAGGCCCCTCCAAAACAACACAACAATAAGCAACAATGGTGGTGGTAGTGTTCCTCTGGGTAAGAATTAATAAAGGAAATGAAAGGGTAACCAACCCTCATGGATTTTGTCTCTTACCAAGTTTCACCCCTTACGACTTTACAGTGTTGCTTTAACTTGCAGTTCTGCAAAAGTAATTGATAAGTAACTCATTCACAAAAATGCAATCTCCATTTGAACAGCCACCCAAAGGCGAAGTATTAACGATTAAAATATTACACTTTTATTAACTCCTTTCTGAAAACCAGCTTGCCTTTGTTTTTGCAGAGATTGTGAACCAACTCATTGTTCCTGACCTTTTGAAGGAGTGAGAGCCTGACCACATGAAGCGGGACCTGGAATACAAGAACTTGTTCTCAGCACAATCTTGCAGGGCCACCCTGAGCATCAGCACAAAGCCAAGCACATTTTGTTTTTCAACCTGGAGTGCCTGTGCACATGGCCAATGGGCATGTGCCTACAGCCCTTGGTCTAATTGGCGCACTGTCATAACTTGTTAACTTGGGCCTGGTTCACAAGCAATGCTGTTTAACTGTGGTTTGTTTACTGCTAGCAAACTACAGTCTCGATCCATGGTCTGCTATTATCTTATAAACCTTGGTTTGTCCTCACTATGGCTTAGTGTTACAGGTGAACCCAGAATCCTTCCTTAGCCATGATTTTTTTAACCACTCTATCCCAGATGCTCATCAGATTCAGCAGCAGTAAGTTTTATTATATGGTCACAGACCTGGAAAATTAATCCTTACAAAGGCATGAGACAAGAGCTGCTGGGAAACAAAACAAACTATGGGAAAAGGACAGTTGGTGGTTCACTCAGGGCTTCTTGTGTATATGACTTTGCATTATACTATTTGCACATTATACAAATTGTGGCTTAGTGTTATATGTAAGCATAGCCTTAGTAAGCTTCAATGCACTGTTGCTTCTTACAAGCCAGCTCAAATATTTCTTCTGGCGGAAATGGTTGCCCCACCCCAGTGGAAATCAATGCATGTTTTTAGATCTATTAATTAGCACAATAAGAATTCCAGACCCAATGCTTCATTCTTCAAACTTAACTAGGAGTATTGTGAGGTGTTCTGTAATTCAATAAAATTATACTGAACCCATAGTAGGAATTATTGTGTGTTCTTCTGACCACAATTTAAAGGATGATATGGAGCCAGAAAAAGCATGTAAGAGGGCAATCAAAATACTGTCCTATGAGAAAAGACTAAAATAAGTTGGGGGCGGTTGACCTTGAGCTGGCCTCCCGTGCAATTTTTTCTGCCACTCCCCCCACCCAACTTATTTTTGGCATCAGCGACAACAATAAAAATAAAATAGATGCAGTAGCACTGGAGTGGATAGAGCCCAGTGCTCTGATGGAGATGCTGCAATGATGGGTACCAATCTGAACTTTTTCTTTGGTTTATTTATGGCATCAGTGCAGTGGGCATAACTTGATATAAAACCCCCCATTATGAATTGTAGTGATTCTGTTAATATTCCTTACCTTAAACATGTCCTGGAATGTATGAGTAAGTACCCTGAAATCTTAACACTTAATCTAAAGATCAGCACACTAATCTATGCTACCAGCAAAGTTTATCATCTTCTGTAGGAAAAAATGGAGTTCTGCAGACATTGGAATCTTCTTCCAGAGGGAAAGTCATGATTCAAGAAGCATGCAAGATAATTGGTTAGCTATTTATCACTAAAGTCATGCCCTGTCAGCTTCAAACTTAGCAAGGTAAACAGAATAGCAAACAGAAATAAACAAAGGTACAAAATGGAATAAAGATGTTATAGCACACGCTCATCTGGGAAGACCCCTCCCTTCTCCATATGGTAATATTGACCCAATATTTTGCAGGTTTTCAATTGTTGGGTTGCTCACATGCTTCAGCTGGACCCCGTTTTTGCTTTAAAATCTCAAGGGCCGGTTTCATGTGTCGCTGGACCATGGACCAAGTAAATTGGGGGGGGGGGGGGAGAGACCTTAGCCTTGCTGGTACAGGCTATAATTGATCGGGAACGTGACAGGTTCAGCTTGGTTCTGAACAGATAATACCCTTCCGCTCCCTTTTCTCATATTACTTCTAGTGTGGGTTTGTGGCATTAAGATCTGAGCCAGAAGAAGGGCCGACATTTATCTTTGCTTGTACAGTACAATGCACTGCGGTGAACTATGGTAAAATTGTGCATTTTCCCCATTGTATGCTGTGAAGAGCTGTCACTTGACGCTTCGGGTCAAAAACCGGAAGTCCCGCCCCGCCTATGGCTGTTGCAGTTGTAAAGTCTTTGAACCCTTTCGGCGCATGCGCCTTGCCAATTACGACCTCAACTTTTCCCTTCCGCTCGCAGGGGGCGGGGCCCTTCAGAAGCGTTTCCCTCCCTCTCCAAAATTGACAGACGTGTAGCCCAATGGAAATGCGACGTACGCTCTGCTCTGTCCCAATAGGAGCCGAAGCCTGCTTTCGCGCTCGGCCTTTCGCGGCTGAACGAACGACCAATAGGGGCCGCGGGAGCTGGAGGCGGAGCAGCAGCAGCGGCGGGGCGCTCGAGCGACTGCAGTTGAGGGAGAGTCAGGCCCGGACGCTTGGGTCCCTTCCCTCCCCTCTGAGGGGAGGACATGTCCCACCAGGAAGCGATGGACGTGGACTTCGCGCCGGCGGCCGAGGAGCCCGAGTCGCCAGCCGCCGCCGCCAGCCGCCTCCAGGAACCGGCCGCGGCAGACGGGGACGCCTCGACGTCCGGGGCGCCTCGGCCGGCGGCTTCTCGCTCATCATGGGGCGCCTTCGTTGGGGAGCGCGAGTCGCGGAGGCCGCCGCCGCCTCGAGCCAGGAGGAACCCGCCTCGGCAGCAGCAGCAGGGACCGCGCGCCGCCTCAGCCGCCGCCGCCTCCTCCTCCTCCTCCCAACGGGCCTCCCGAGCCAGGTGAGGAAGGGCTGGGGAAGGGCTCGGATCCTGTGGGGAGCTTCTCAGAGTGACCGTGGGGCCTGAGAGAGAACGAAAGGCTGGGGGAGGGGAGCCCCTCGGAAACGGGGCTGGGCGTGGTGGGCCCCGCGGAGGTCGGAGCGAGGCAGCGAGGGAAAGTGCTGGAGGCAGCTGCGGTTTGTAAACAAGAGGCCTTTCGCGTTCCCTACCCTGGGGAAGGAAGGCTGTTAGGCTTCTCGGGCGCAGGTGGCTGTCAGAACGGAGGAGGAGGAGGCGGGTCCTCGGGAGCCACGGAGTGGATTCTGGGGTGGGTGAAGGGAATGGGGGCCTTTCGCAGGGGTTGTGGATTTTGTGAATCTTGCGGGGTGGGGTGGTGGAGGTACCTGTGGGTCATGGGTGTGGGTATGTGAGTGAGTGGAGGGGGTACCTGTCAGAGCAAGGAGGGTTGCTAAGCGAGGGAAGTCACCTGTCAAAAGTGTATGAGTGTGTGATGGTCATATAAGGAGCTTCTCAGAGCCAGGGGATGGATAATAGGTGGGTGCGTGAAGGAGTATCTGTCACGGTTGGGGAGGAGAGATCCTGGGGGAACACATGTCAGGATGGGGGTGGCGGCGTGGAGCTTGCAGGGTTGGTTATTGGAGCAGCAGATGGGTTCTGGGAGGATATGTGAAGGTGGTGTCTGTTGGAGCACATGCTGAAGGCAGCTGGTATTTGTAAACAAGAGGCCCCTCACATTTTTCTCTCTGTGTTCCTGAAGGGGAATGGGCTACACCACTGTCATAGTGTAGTGGCAGAGCACATAGGCATAGGCAGGATTTTTTTGAGGGGGGATGTCTTTTTGTTGGGGGGGGGCAGAACGGAGTTATCTGCAATGCAAATGGTCAGTTAAGTATTTTTATTTATTTACTTGATGTAGTGGGGGACAGCTGCCCCCTGCACCCCCCCTGGCTATGCCCATGGTAGAGCATGTGCTTTGTTGTGATAGAAATTGTGATAGCCAGGTGCATTTTCCTACTGGCATGGGTCCAATTGCAACCACGTGGATGCCAGGTTGGTAACTAATATCTTCATCTGGCTGGCTTCAACAGCTTTCTTAAGTAGTAGGTCAGTAGAAGAGCTTGCATTTATATCCCATCCTTTTCTCCAAGGAGTACATGGTTCACCCCTCTCCTACAGTGACCCTGGTAGGTTAAGATGCTGTGACTGACCCAAGGTCACCCAGTGAGCTTCATGACTGAGTGGGGATTGGAATCTTGATCTCCCAGGTCTTAGTCCAACACTCTTAACTAACCACACTGGCTTCCTTGAGTCCTCCTGCTATGGGGCAGCTATTTAAAATAAGTAGACTTCTGAAAGGTTTAGAAAGGAGGTACCAGGTGGGGCTGAATCCTTGGTACGCATTGTTGGCTCCTGTTGGGGTCACTGTTACAGTGGGGGAAGGGGGCTTCTCAGACCCAGAGAAGGGGATATCGAGTGTTTGTGAAGGGAAGCTGCTGTCTGTGAGGAATGGATACTGCAGATGGGGGCCTGTTGGAGTGGGGGTCAGATCCTGCAAAGTTGGTCCCTGACAAAGTGTATGTGAGGGGTGGATCTTGGGTGTGTGTGAGGTGAGCATCTGTCAGTGGGAGGGTTGATCTTCCAAGGAGGTTCCTGTTGGGGGGGATCATGTGGGAAGCAGATCCTGGAGGCAGCTGATATTTGTAAGCTGGCTTCTAGATAAACTCACGTGGGGCCTTAGCTTGGTGGTGGAGCTTGTGCTTTGCATGCAGAGTAGTTTGCTTGTTTCATGTGTTCTCTACCCAGCTCTCAGAGTAGCTTTCAGTTAAAAAACCAAAACTCCAGCCCCTGCCCTCAGAATTTACCATCTAAAGACTTAGCACCAAAAAGAAAGGGATGAGGAAGCAAACCCAAATACCCATTTTGTACAAGGACCTGCTGGGATGGGAGATAGTTGAGGGAGAGAAGATGCACTTCACAGAATTGGGTGGAAGGATGAGCAGTGTTTAGGAATTTGTTGAGCTACACTTGGCTACAGAGTTGCTAGCTCAACTTACAGAGCAATGTTCATGTTGATGGAAGGTAGCACATTATGAAAAGTTGATTTAGAATCTAATGAAAAGTTGTGGCTTCTGAGGCGGAGGGGGAGAGACAGATGTGTAAATTATTGAAGTTTGTGGCTTGGAAATGGATGGGTCATGTTCTTCTTTCCATCTTACATTTTCTAATGAAAATTTATGCTTTGGATGTTCAGGTCCACAGCACCATTAGACAGTTATTTCCAGATCAACAGGACACAAGCGACAGCAGCATCACACATCCTAGCAGGTCACAGTGGGAACAGCTCAGATGAAACTGTAGTTCTAAGTGATTCTGAGAGTAACAGCAGCAGCAGCTCCACTGAAGAGGAAGAGGAGACAGTGGGTGCCCTTGAAGAGGTACCTGGGCCAGCCAACTTGGGAGGTTTGTATTGGTTCTTTAAAGGGGCCTAAAACTTCAGAAATGGCTCATGATGCATTGCCTAATTTGACCACAACCATCTATTTGTTTACAGTCATACCTCAGATTGTGAACGCTGCGGGTTGTACGTTTTTGGGTTGCGGACTGCACCGAACCCGGAAGTACCAGAACGGGTCACTTCCGGGTTTTGGCACTCGTGCATGCACAGCATAAAATGACGTCATGTGCAGAAGCGCCGAATCACGTCATGTGCGTGTGCAGACGCGGTGCTGCGGGTTGCGAATGTGCCTCCCGCACGGATCACGTTTGCAACCCGAGGTATGACTGTATTCATTACCTTCTGCTAAGGGCAGCTTACTTCAGAGTCTATGACATTTGTATTTTCATAACAACTCTGAGAGGTAGGCTAGGTTGGGAGAGGATGACTTGGGCCTGACCATACCGTTTATTTCATGACTGCAGAGACTTGAACCAAGGCCAGACTTTGCCAGTGTATCCTGCTGTCTTTGAATAATTGAAAGCTGTTTTCTAATCTTTGTACAAACCTTGTTAAATGTCAAACTGAGGTTCTGTTATGCAAATAGGCATGCTTATTATTTAATTTATTTCACACATACACAAAAAGGGTTTCACAGAGGAATTTTGAGAAGGGGTTTATAGGGGAAATTCAGGTACCATATACATTTTATTTGTGCATGTTACTCCCTTTTCTGAACAGCAAGAGAAGGTTGGAAGTTTTGTAAAAAGAGCAGATGAGGATAGTAAAATTGCAGGAACAAAGGTGGGGCATCTTGGGAAATGAGGGAAGAAAGGAAGGTTGGAACAAGCCAGTTGTGAACATAGGTGGAAGGGGTTTGTGCTGGGAAGCCACCATTGGAATTTGCAGAGGGTGTTTTGCTGGCTGAGTTATTTTACTATTTTCTGCCAAGTTATTTTTTTTAAATTGCCTCCTGTTAACATAGTTTGAAGGATTATGTTGGTGAAAAAGCTGCTCTCTTTTCTCTTTATTTCTTAGACAGCAGTGGCTTTGTGTTCAGTCACTTTGAACTTCCCTTCTAAATGCTAACAATTTGTTACAGAGTTTTTGTTTATGTGGCACTAAATACAACCTGTCCCCATCTCTTCCTATATTAATTATTCCTTTGTTTCTCCCCTGCAGTTTCTGATGCAACCCAAATGGAGCCTCCTGGAGGGGATTCTGTTGGGCCAGAGCATCCTGATGCTAGAGGTGCCACTACCCTCCAGAAGAAGGTACGAATGATTGGGTGTGTGCTGTGGAGGGTGTGCAGCCAATTAAGATAAACCAAGATTGCACCGGGGGCCACTAGGGGCGCCTTGAAAGATGGCTGCTAATAACATCTTGTCCAGCTTGCAAGAGGTAATTAGAGGCTGATATGGGGAGTACATCAGCCTCCCTTGGCTGTTGCCATAAATCACCCCCAAGTTCGGATGAAGGAGGGGGTGAGAGGCACTAGGTGGAAAGCCCTCAGGCAAGCTTGGAGCTCCCTGCCAGCTTCTTTCAGGAGCGAGCCTGGCTGCGATGTTTAAAAAGAAGAAAAGAATTGGACGAATAAACACACATGCTTCAAGAGAAATCAGGAATGCTTTTATCTGCTAATAAATTTACCACTGAGTGAAGAAGATCGAGACCGAAGGACGAAAGGAACAGAGATAACACCAGAGAACTGCTGACATTTTGGTATGTGGACGGTACGAGAGGGGGGGGGGAAAGACTTTTTTATTTTATTTTTATGTGAGTACCTGATAACCCTCCCCCTCAAAAAACCGTCTCGACGACTAATTTACAAGTGGGAGTGAAAATGAACTGTGTGGAAAAAATTATATGTCTGTGAAAGATTTGGAAACAAGTGAGTCTCTCTCAGTGACGCAGTAAGAAATGCTTCGATGCGTAGGCAGATCTCGGCGGCAAGATGGATGGTCTAGGGAGGAAGAGCCGTTTGGATATCAGGCTGGAATCGTAAATCAGAAAGGGCTGTTATCCTCCTGGAAGACTAATTATGAGGCAGTGGGTCTGGAAAGTAAACGAGTGGACATTTAGACTGTATTTCACCGGAACGACAGGACGGAGTGTCTGCTCGAAAACATGATGGTTGGATTTGTGGACATATGAGAGAGCATTATAAAACCCACACAGACAAAATAAGACTGTTCCTTTTAATCCACTTGTGGAGAAAACTCGGAGGTGACAGAAAAGGAAAATGAATAAATGACAAATATGAGAAGATGGGACTGGAAGCATCATTGCAGTAAGCAAAGCAGCACGAATTTGGATCTTTGGATTCCTGACGATCGAGGAGCATGGGTACCCCCCCCCCACAAAAAAAAAATTTAATTTGGAAAACATTTGGACTTTATGATGTGTATTGATATAATTTGGACTAATTGGTATGATATGTTTAATTTGGCAAATGGAAACTTAATAAAAATAATTGGGGGGAAAAAAAGACAAACCAAGATTGCATTTGCTTGACCTTTTCCATGTTCTCTTGTTTCAGACAACTCCATTAAAGAGAACTCACCTAGCTGCTCCTCTGGCTCCTCTGGGTGAGGAAGAGGAGAGTGGAGATACCTGTGCCATCTGCTTTGAAGAGTGGACAAATGCTGGGGAGCACCGTCTTTCTGCACTGCGGTGTGGGCATCTCTTTGGCTATAGCTGCATTGAGAGATGGCTGAAGGGACAAGTGGGCAAATGCCCACAGGTAAAAGCTTGGAAGGGTATTTTGTTTCTCCTCTCTGATGCATAACCTAAATCTTCCTCTCTGAAACCCATTTATTCTTTTCCTGTCTTTGGTAAAATTTGTGGGCAACAGTTCTCTCCACATTATTTTCCTTTTTTCAATTCTCCCTTTCTGCATTACTTTCCATGCCATCTTCCTGTAAGCTCTTCCTCTTTTGGCTTGTCTTCTGTAGACCTTCTTGTGTTTTTCTTTGCACTTCCCTGAGCTGTGTTCCATTTTTGGATGCCCTCTTCCTTGTTTTGGCACTCAAACTGATTGCAGGACTTCAAACAGCACTTTAGCCAGAGTTGCAGCAAGTTGTCCTTCCCTTTGGTCAAACTCTTCCTGTGAGGAGAGTATTTTTATCAGCATTTGCCAACTTGGTGCCCTCCATATGTTTTGGACTACAAATCCCCTATCAGTGCCAGCTAGCACGGATGTGCTGGTTAAGTCTGAATGAAGTTATGTAATCCAAAACTTCTGGAGAACACCAAGTTGGCAGCAGCTGCTGTGCATCATATTTGGTGACAGAGCAGTGGTAGAACTTCCACCTGAGACAATGGGATTTTTGACGGGTGGTAGTAAGGTGCTGTTTACCTTTTTCAGTTGTTGTCTTTGCTTTGTTGGCTAAGTTCAGGGATTTTGCCTGGGATCAGTCAGGTCAGCAAGACTACCTGTCGGCACAAGGAAACTTTGAGGGGAGATGCTTGGGCATGATGTTGAGCAGGTCACTTTTGCATGTTTGGGGGAGTCCCACTGATTGTTCTGGAGAGCTACTTGAGATAAGGCAAGTCTCTCAGCAAGCCAACCCTGTATACATTCACCCATGCTTTTGCAAAGAGATCTATTTGAAAAGCAGTATCACCACTTGGTTTGTGTAGCAGTCATGAGAAATTAATAGCAGCACAGTAGATGTCCTTTGTAACCAATAAATTGGCTTATGTTCACATTTTTTCATTTTTTAGTGTAATAAGAAAGCCAAGCGCTCGGATATAGTAGTCCTTTATGCTCGTACCCTGAAAGCGCTGGACACCAGTGAACAGGAACACATGAAAAGGTATATACTCACAACTTTCCTCCTATAAGTTTGAGGGTAGCAGTACCTGGCATAAAGACCTGTCTTGGCAAACTATCACTATGCCTCAGCTGAGTCAGATGAGCATCTGTGTGAGAAGATACTTGTGTCCTAACACCAGGCTTTAGTTCAAGGGCTTGCTTTGTTAGGTAGGTATGATAGGTACAGCATTTGGGTGTCCCTGTGAAGATATATGCCTGCTTCTGTAACTTTTTTTTTTAAAACTAGTATATATATTTAAGATAAAATGAGATGCAATTTCTATTGAATCTCTCATGGTTATTCTGAAATTAAAATATTACTGTTTAAATGTCTCTGTCTAAATTCAAGAGACTGTTATTATGTCTCTAAAAGTTTTTGGGCAGGCAGGAAAATAGAGTAGAAAACTAATTCTACTCATCAGTGGGAGAGAGATGGGTTGGCTCCTGAGCTTTCTTAATTGCATTTGTTGTAATTTTCTCCTGCAGCTCTTTAGAGAAGGAGCAAATGCTACGAAGGAAGGCAGAGCTGGAATCCGCACAGAGCCGCCTCCAGCTGCAGGTCTTGACAGATGAATGCAGTAAACTTCGGCAGCAAGTTCAGGTAGGTTTAGCTGTATCCTGTTCATGCAGAACCTTCTAAATCCCCTTCCCATGTACAAGAAAATGAAATGCGCTATCTTCATGGCCTTTTCTCTCACTCTCTGCTAATGATGGACAGGATAATAGGACACCCCAGTTCACTGACGCCAACTCTAGGGGGCCCTGGGTGGCATGGCACCCACACTGTGGGGCTCCAATGCAACCTCTGAGGCGACCTCTGAGACCCTGCCAGGCTTCCAAACGTGATTTCTGGTAGAAACGTTCCGCTGCTGTAACGTGACATCATGGTGTAACGTTACGTCGTGGGTGCCATTGGGCACCCAAAATCTGGGGCCCAGGTCGTCACCCTGGCCCAGTTTCATTTCTTGATTTGAGTTTGTATGTCAAAGCTTGTGATTTGGGGAAAGAAGTCACAAAAACATTCCAAATCAAAACTCTAATCGGGTAAATTTTATATACCCTCAGTGAATTTGTATAACTCAGAAAACTTCCAGAGCATTATTCCAGAGCACAAAAAAATCTGAATGGGGACCCACACAAGACATCCCCTGACATACCCCCAGAGAAAACCTCTCAGAACTGTTCTGAGACAGCGTTCTTCTTTGTCCCAGCCTGCATCCTCCAGACACTCATCACATCAATACATGGAGAGGAAACAGACACAGGAAGGAATAGAAATTGGATCTTGCAGGAAATAGTGAAAAAACTAAGGCAAGCTCAGCTAAGGAACCACCTTGCAGAATGAAAAGTGACAAGTTGAAGGGTAGGATATCCCAGCTATATTTTAGCTGGGGGATGAGATGGTTGGGCATTAGAAGGGCTCTACAAGCAAAAAATAGCCAAGTTGTATACGAAAGCAGTAAAGAAACAACAACCCAGAACAAGTTGCTCCTGACTTTTACTACTGTTCTGCCTGTGGAAACATCCAGTGCTCTCAGCTCTGCACATGCTTTCTTTGCCTCATTTTCCTGCTTTCCATTCTACAGGAATTAAAGGCCCTGATGGCTCGCCACAACACCCTTTCCTCTCAGCAGCCCAGCAACTCTCGCTCATGCTTTCCAGGCTGCCTCTCCTCCAGCCAGGGCCAGCACAAGTACCACTTTGAGAGGGCCACCCTAGTGTCTCAGGTGGGCAACTGCCGGGTTATGGCATACTGCGACCCACTGAGCTGCCTTGTAGTGTCACAGCCATCTCCACAAAGCACCCTCATTCCTGGTGAGTTGCCTGCTGAAGCAAGTCCCTACGTTTTATGATGGAAATGGTTTTTTTCACTGCCTTGGTCAATCAAGAGGACAGACATTGCAGCATTTGGACTCTAGTAGGGTGGGCTTTCTGCTGATCAGTTTGCTTTGTGTCTCAGGCTGTGGAATTAAGATGATGAGTGCTGTCAACTCAAAGAGCAGCCAATATGTCCCCATCCACAGCAAGCAGATCCGGGGCTTGGCTTTCAGCAACCGTGCAGATGGCTTGCTCTTATCTGCTGCTTTAGACCATACCCTCAAGCTTACCAGGTGAGTAGTGATGGTTATGATGCCTGCTTCCTTTCTCTGTGGTCCAGGAGATTGTGTAAAGATCTTATTCTGGAAGTATTGCCTGGCTCCTGCAGAGCAGCTTTGTCTGAACTGTGCTGTTCTGCCCACAACTGGGTATCTGCTGGATAGCGTGGGCCATGTGCAGAAGTGCTAAGGTCCTCAATGGGAGACTACTTTGATATGTAAAGCTCCGCTAACTTTCCCTCAGCTTGACTACAAACACCGTTGTGCAGACATACAATACTGGTCGACCTGTCTGGAGCTGCAGCTGGTGCCTGGATGACACCAACTATGTCTATGCTGGCTTGGTCAACGGCTCTGTCTTGGTGTATGACCTGCGGGACACAAGCTCTCATGTCCAGGAGCTTGCTCCACAGAAGTCCAGGTATCACTTTCCTGCTTTATACAGTTAGGTTGTCCTTTGAGCATATGAATTAAGACTGTAGAGGACTTTGAAGCAGATGAAGGATGATCAGCGCCTGTAGAACTTTAAAATTTGCACGCCATGTGTTATTGGTATATCTTTTCTGGCACAGAATTTGCAGAACACTAACTTTTACTCTGGTTGCTGATTACCTCCCCACTGTAACCCAGAACGAAGACCTTTGAGCTTGGGAGAGTGGCCTAATGGCAGAGGTTTAGCCTGATAAAACTTGTCTGGGACCAATTTCCAGTCCTTAATGCATTGCACTAAGACTTCTCAGAATGTGTATTTTTCAGTCAGTTCTGTGGATGAGGAATAGGAATGAACATTGGCAGGGGGTTGGACTCGATGGCCATTGTGGTCTTTTCCAACTCTATGATTCTAGGTAAGCCCTGGAGAGATTGTCATACTTGCAATGTTGCCTGCAGTGATTGACTTCTACCTTGTTCTTTTCTGGGGTTGTGAACAGTCATGGTGATATGGAGCTCAGTTTGTTTCTTACTCAGAAGTCAATTGTGCAGTGTTCAGTGGTGCTTACTCAGAGGTAAATATTAATAGAATTTCAGTCATAGCACCAGTTCTTTTGGCCAATGGTATGTAGAAGTGAGAGTGATTCTCCAGTTCTCTTTGAAATCCTTTCTTACTCATGCTCATTCAGACTCACAACAGCAAATGAGTCGGGAAAGTGGAATGGTTTGACATTGTTGGTTATTGCTCTTTCCTCTGTCCCGCACAGGTGCCCTGTGGTGTCCTTATCGTATCTTCCCCGAATGGCCTCTGCCTCACTGCCCTATGGTGGACTGGTATCTGGGACACTGGAGGGAGCCTGCTTTTGGGAACAGAAGGCCAGTGGCTCTTACCGGCCTCACCACCTCCTCCTGGAGCCTGGAGGTTGCATTGACCTTCAGACAGAGGCCAGCACACGGCACTGCCTTGCAACATTCAGACCCAGTAAGTTGTGATGTGTAGACATCAGGGCAGGGCTATTTTTATGCAGTGTTGGGATTCCTTTCACCCTAAATGTGGACACAGTTACAACTGTGTGGACAGAAACCACTTACCATGTTTGTTGTTGGCGTCTCTCTTGCACACACATTAAAAGAGAAGAGGATACCTCTGGCCTGCATCTAAAATGCTGCACCAGTTATTCTGTGCCCCAGTCTTCCCAAATCTTTTCAAGATGATGGGGCATAGAGGGTGCAGTCTCCCATCCCCAAATACAATATGGAACTTTTACTGGGGGCATTATTTCCACCCCGGTGAAGGGTAAGTGCCAACTACTTCAGGAGTCTATCCCTCCTTAGAACTTTGCAGCTCCCAAGAGGGACCTGATGTGCAATATGAGCACCCCTGCTTACGTAGGATGACATGCAAGGAAGGGATTGCGAAGGAGTAGTATCCTAAGGAAATGGGGTAGTTGCCATGTGCAGTGAGTGAAGCGGTCAGGCAATGGCCTCTGGGCTGCACTTAAACCAGAGTACAGTGTTTGTCTTGATATCTTCCTATGATACCTTGATACCTACCTGTCCCCTGGAAAGCTCTTCACTTTCATCCCACAGATAGAAACAACAACTGTTTACGGTGTGTGGTGATGGAGCTGACCTCTACTCAGCTGACTGATGGGACTGAGGATGTGATCTGTTCATGTCGTCCAGTTCAAACTCTTACTGCGGGTCCATCGTGCAAACTCCTGACCAAAAATGCCATCTTCCAGAGTCCTGAAGATGATGGCAGTATTCTTGTGTGCGCTGGAGATGAAGCATCAAACTCTGCCATGGTACCATTTTTTGTTCTTTGTAGGATGTTGTGTCCGGCTCTGTGTTAATAGTCTAAAATGCTGGAAGCTTAGGTGGTGGTTAGGGTACTTGAGTAATTGTTTTCCTATGTTTTTAAGGCTATGCAGCTCCAAAGAGCTTAATGCCGGGTTGGTCATTGAGAAAAGACTTGAGCCCTTGTTTTAGTGAAAATTCTGTTTTGAGACACTGGTATAGCCTGTATCTGCCTCTTTGGAGCATTTCCTCACGGCAATCACAGTGCCATTTCCATTATATGGACATGGGGCTCTCTTGTCCTCCCTTTTCTCACTTTCCTTGAGGCTTGACTCTGGGTATGGACATGCATGTTTTCTGTGCCAGGGCTGCAACCACTCCTCCTTGTACACAGGGAGAGCCAAAGAGAGATGTCCTTAGCATTACACCACTAATCACTTGCTCACCCTGAATCCACCCAAAATGTGTGGTGATGTTTGGCTGCTTGCCAATGTACGGGAAAGTAACAGTTTAATACTTTTGTAACTGGTCTCCTTGCTATATCCCAACTAGTAACAGCTAGAGCTGTATTTTTATGCAACAGGATTCCTGATAAGCTGTGACTCTATTTGTTTATCCCGCAGCTCTGGGATGCAGGGAGTGGCTCCCTGCTGCAGAAACTCCCTGCTGACCTTCCTGTGTTAGATGTCTGCCCTTATGAGGTGAACCGCAACAGCTTCTTGGCTACCTTGACAGAAAAGATGGTGAAGATCTACAAGTGGCAATGACTGTCTGCTGCATGCTGCCCCAATGAGCTACTCTCTGAACTGAGCCAATTTCCCACAAGCCAGCTCTGCTGCTAACTGGATTCTAGCTGCCTTGAGTGCACTCTGCCAACATTGCTGCACAAGCAAAATCTTGCTCCTTAGAGCAGCTCTCTCCCATGCCCAGCCCACACATTTGTTCCTTTTTAAATTTAAGGATTTTTGTTTCCACCTCATCTTAAACGAAACCACTTTTACCTTATTGTGGACCCTGTGCTTTTCTAGCTTTACTGCCTAGGTAGATTATGGGGCCCTTCTGAGAAAAAATTTGGCTGCCAGTTTATATTTCCTGGAAATTTACCATTGACCTTGGATGAAGATCATGATCTCTGCTCCTCTTGTGATTTTGGAGGCTTGTGGCATGGACAATACTCCTTTGGCAGAAGACTGCTTAAATTTCTGTTTCAGCCCATCTCATAAAGAAGATGGGACCTTGTCTGAAGTGAGCTGTTCAAGTTATATCTCTGGACCATGACTGGGCTTGGTAAAAGGTGGTGGTGAAGCCTGGTGGGAATTGGCTGCTAAAAGACATTGTGAATAAGAAAATATAATTGTGGCCTGATGAAGAATGGGCAACTTCAGGTATAAATATGTTCCTGTAAGACTTCCTATAGACCTCCATTGAGAACTGGGCAGAGTGCTGTGCCTGACAGATCACTGGGAGTTGAAACATGAAGCAATTTTAGAACTCTACCAAATCTATTGGCAGAAAAAACCCATTTGCTGGGACTGTTGGTGATTCATCTTCTGCTATAAATTAAAATAGGATCAAATATTTCATGTATGTGTTCTTGCCCAAGGCTAGCAATCAAGAGAGTGATGCAAATTGCAAGACCAATATTAGGGTTTGTTTTTTTGTTTTTTTACTTTACCTGAAGCCAGTAGAAATCACACCATTGTGTGCTGCCTGAACTGATGGGTTACTATACAGAATTACAGAACAACATTTCTAAAGTTTAACTGTATGACCCATCTGTCTAAAAATGTACATGTTTCCATTGAACTGTGCTTTGTGTGTGAGAGATACTACTTTTATATGCAACAGGAAGAATAAAGAATGTTTAATATATACAAGAGGAAGAATATAGAATGTTTAATATCTCTGGCTTTCTCCAAATGGCAAAACCCTCCATTGCAATGCTAAATTGCTGCTTGCACTGCCTGACAAGCAAGCTGCAATGTTTAAGATATAAATATAGGATCCTCTAAATGCCAAATAAGTCCTGAAGTTTGGGTTAGTGGATCCAATATCTTGTGCTAATTATGATATATGATTGGGATATTTCCATGTAGCAAGCTAATCATGTAGCAAGCTAATCTACCAGAGTTTGGAACAACTGTACCTAGTTTGCTGAAAGGTGACTGCATGGTCTCCACTCTAAA
The DNA here is from genome assembly GCF_965153285.1 of Podarcis tiliguerta. Lineage (NCBI taxonomy): Eukaryota > Metazoa > Chordata > Lepidosauria > Squamata > Lacertidae > Podarcis > Podarcis tiliguerta. Next base: position 52,196,913 of record NC_139541.1, on the reverse strand, counting down.
TAGAGTGAATTCAATGTTTATCTTGGGTGAAAGGCAGGCATGGTGGTGTTTCAGGGTCTCCCTCCCAACAGTGCTGTTCTTGTATATCTGGGTGGGGAAGGGCAGCAGCGAAGTTGGAACTGTGCTGGCGCAATGGTAAAGCCAATTGAGTGTCTGAAACCACTTGTCATTTGGAATTTGAGGTACACTGAACATATATTTTAATTACCTCGGGGTAATTTGGGTTACAAACTCCGCTAACCCGGAAGTAGTACCTCAGGTTGAGAACTTTGCCCCAGGATGAGAACGGAAATCGTGCGGTAGCAGCGGGAGGCCCCATTAGCGAAAGCGCGCCTCAGGTTAAGAATGGTTTTGGGTTAAGAATGGACCTCTGGAACGAATTAAGTTCGTAACCCAAGGTACCACTGTACTATGTAGTAGTCATACTCTTGACCATTAAAGTGTTGATACAGGAATTCAGCTCAGTTTTTGTGTTGCTGAGTTTCTAAAGCATAACTGCTGGCCTAAGCCTCAAAGAGGCTTACTTACAAATAAAGATAGTTTAATCTCTAATAATATAATTTACCAACAACAAGGGTAGGACCTGCAGTAACACCATGTTCTTTCCTTTCTCTGTAACGTGTGGGTGGCTTCAGTATCTTTACCTATGTAGAGAAGTCAGGTAGACGGGATAACATTTATTATTACTATGACTACTATTGTGTTCCTGTTATTTATTATTATTATTATGTGTGTTTATATCCCACAATTTTCTACAAGCTCATGGTGGTCTACATAGTTCTTCCCCTCTACATTTTATCCTCACATTTTATCCTGAAGTAGGTTAGGCTGAGAGTGAGTGTCCAAGATTGCCATCTGAGCTTCCTTGGTGACTGGGGATTTCAACCCTGGTCTCTGAGACTAAATACACTAGCTCTATATAGCAAGGCAGCATACAAAATAGAGTAAAAACAACTAAAAGCTGTTAAAACCAACAAAAACTAATAGAATATGAATTTTTATAAACGGTACAGAATGGCCAACCTTTGCAGAATCATATTCATCCTGGCTGGGAAGGTGTTTGCTGAATTTGCCACAGGTTATGGCATTTGCATGACTTGTGAGCAAAGAATGTGTGCAAAAACTACTCCCACTGCACTTAAAGAACAGATAAGAAGGAAGTTTCATTGAGCCTTAGGCAATGATATTTGCTGGGCACACAGTTCTGCTTGCACAGAAAATAAGATTACACACACACACACACACACACACACACAGTATATACAGTAATCTTAACTTGATAAAAATAAGTGGCCTTGCTGTTATGGGCAAGAAAGAATTTCCTAAAAATTAGAATAACTTTAGAGGAAAGTTAGAGGGTCGGGGTGTATGACGAGAGAGAGGCGACAGAAGAAAGCGCCATTCCGGTTCTTTTCCCTGAAAGACCTGCCAGTAGGTGTCGCACAGCTCTCCGACAAACAACCCTTTCCTCTGGCTAGGTGGTGACGTCACCTGCCTTGCTCTGCTCGCCGCGGCGACGTCGCCGCCGTCCTTACGCACTCCGAGAGGCGGTGGGCGTGACTGCCAGTGCCGTTGGCGTTGCGCGCGCAGGCTGCGGCGGGCGGGGCCTAAGGCAGCGAGGCCGGGCCGGGCCGAGCGGAGCTGAGGAGAGGAGTCGCATCCAAGATGGCGCCGTGCGGACGTGTCCCGGCCCGGAGACGCGGGCCGGGCCCTCTCCTCGCCGCCCCTTTCCTCTGGCTGCTCGTGGCTCTCGGGTCAGCCCGGGCACAGCAGCAAGGCGGGGCAGCGGCGGTCGGGGCCGCCCAGGGGTTCCCGGGGCAGCAGCCGGCGGCCGTAGCGGGATTGGGGGGCCAGCCGCTGCCTCAGTTGGGGCTGGGAGCACTCCCGGGAGGCGGCGGAGGCGGAGCTGGGGGTGGCCGTCTGCCTCGCGGAGGCTCCTCGGCGGGAGGCGGCTGGAAGCTGGCGGACGAGTCGGTGTGCCGCGAAGACGTGACCCGCGTCTGCCCCAAGCACAGCTGGGCCAACAACCTGGCCGTCCTCGAGTGCCTGCAGGACGTGCGGGAGGTGAGCGGGGCGGGGAGCCCCTCCTAGCTGGTGGGGAAACTGAGGTCGGGGGAGGGGGGAGGGCTTCGGGGCAGTGGACCCCCATGGAGCAACTTTTTTGCGGCGGGCGGCTGCAGGGAGAGGCCAGCCCAGGTGCGGAGCAATGCACATAGCCTCTCCTGGCAATTTTAGGAAACCTGCCTCTGACCCAGGTTTACCTCTGTCCTCCGTCACTCTCCGGTGTAACCAAGAAGTGGCGTCCAGGATGGAGGTCTGCGGCCAGGACCATGCGCGCATGCATAGCTCCTCCTGGCCCCGGTTGCCAAGAGTTAGGGAGCAAGTGCAGCCCCTTCGCCAGTAGCCCAGTAGCTCCCTTTCCCTTCTGGCGCAGGAGCAAATCCTTGTTTTCAAGGGAAAAGGCCGAAGGGCTGCACGGGAAAGCGAGGACACTTCTGTGGGCAGAACCCGTTTTCTGGCTCAGGCAGGCCTGCCGACAGCGGTGTTGCCCATTCCTGGCATTCATAGTTTAAAAGAAAACGGGAAAGGGGCAGAGAGAAAACGTTGCTGTTTCAGGGAATTGGCCCAGGTGAATATACTTAACATGATAGTCCCCCCCCCCCCACCATTGTGATGTTCTTGAAGATAAAGCTTATGCTGGGTACTTTTTGAGTAGGGATTGTCTTTCGGTCACACCCTCCTGGCTGGTTGAGTTGTGTTAAACTGAATCAATCCTGCTATTTCTATTCCAACAGAGGTAGACAGCTTGATCCTATAATTCAGGATTGGCAAAACTCCTTACCTGGCTGCTTGTGACAAGAATCTCCTCTGTTTGTCCATGGAGGGAGGCTTTTGTAAATACAAGAGCTTTCTTTTTCTTTCATGCACTGTGCCACAAATGACTAATATAGGTAGGTGTGTGTGTGCGGTCAGGCTAGTAACACTTGTGGCTTTTAATCATAAGTCAACTACAGGTTCACTTTAGCAGCTGTAGAGCAAATAATAGTTTGCAATTTGAGACGCGTATGGGAAAAGTAATTGATCTCTTGCCATAGTGAGTATGGCATTTTGTGTTGGGTCATTTGTGGGTCTGTTTTCAATATCAACATGTAATATGCCTATTCTTGAAGCAACCTTAGGTTGACAATCTGTTTCCAGCTTCAGACTAGCTAGCTTGGCAGGAATGGATGAATTCAGAGTTACTGCTGATAGAAATTGTTGTAAGTTTAGCTGGAGTTACTAGATTGTTACACAAGTTATTGCTTGTAAACAGAAAAATTGGAACTGAGGAAGCTGCCTTATACTGAGTCACATCATTGCTCTGTCTAGCTCAGTAGTGTCTACATTGACTGGCAGTGGGGTCTTGCAGGTTTTCATATAGAGGACATTTCCAGACCTACCTGGAGTTGCTGAGGACTGACCTTGCAAACTGTAGCACACAAAACAGATGCTTTACCATTGCCTTATGGCCTGTCCTGTAGGCTGTTCAACTTGAAATTCTTATCTGTGTTTCTATGGTTCAATATAGGATGTACAAGTCTCAGAAATGACTTAACAACTGCTCATTGTCGTTCTTTGAGATACCTTCTCTGAATAGAAATTAACCAAGTTTATTTTAGGTCTCTGTCTGGCTATTTCTGTGTGTTTTCATAAGAAGTGGGGAAATTTTTAGGACATCCTGAGAACCCTAGATCCCAGTGCAACCTAAGTCAGTACAGGAGTGTTTCCCACAATCTTGTAAAGACTGTACAGTGGTACCTCAGGTTACAAACACTTCGGGTTACAGACTCCGCTAACCTGGAAGTAGTACCTCTGGTTAAGAACATTACCTCAGGATGAGAACAGAAATCACGTGATGGCGGCGCAGCAACAGCGAGAGGCCCCATTAGATAAGTGGTACCTCAGGTTAAGAACGGACCTCCAGAACGAATTAAGTTCTTAACCAGAGGTACCACTGGACTCAGATACACTGTCCCAGCACATTAGAGCTACATTGGACACTTCTGGCAATGCAACTGATTCTGGGAGAAGTCCAAGAAAGAGCGTATCAGTTGAACCTTCCAACCCTGGTGAGAAAATGTGCATAGAAATTTGCTGCAAGCAGAAAAGGTTGCTGATTGTGAGACTTTGGGGGGATATATTTTAAAAGTGAACCCTCCACCAATATTTTAATGAAAGTATGTAAAACACTTATTTTGTGATTAAACTGTTTATAAACTTTTCTAAATAAATGACTGAAACATAGTTTGTTCTTTAAAGTGAGATTGTTTACTTATTTAAATTAAAAGATAAAGAGCCCTAACAGTCATCTGATGCTGTGACATTAACATTGGATTTGAATTTTTGAATTCATTGTTTAGTATTGCATTTATAGATGGGTAAGTTCCTGGATTCAGAAAGTGTTTCACTTTCTGGCTGAGCCAAACTAAGTGAAGGCCATGTGAACAAATCACCATTTCCACTCATTCCCTCTTTGCTTGGTTTGTGATATGCAGTATTGCAGGGGTCAGGAGTTCTGTGTCACATTTGTGTATCCCTCCAACATCGTTCCTAGCTTGAACTTAAGCAATTAGACTGCATTGCAGGGTTGGATTGAGACACAGGAAGCATGCACAACCACTGATCTAATGGCCCAGCATACTGTTTTGATGCTGAGGAGTGGAAACAGGGTCCCTTATACGTGCCTCTGTGTGCAGGTGCTGTGCCTGAACAAGTATGAATTATGTCTGGATGGTTTCCTATCTCTTGGTGTCATTGCTTGGAGTGCAGTTCAGAAACTGAACTTTGTGAGTTGACATTCATTGTCAATATATCTTCAGCATGAACAAGCATAATGCAGAATGTGGTGTGTATGCCTCTCTGGATTGTGGCCTGTTTCTTACAATGTTTGTAGAGCTTTCAGGTATTTAAAGCACTTCACATTTATTAACTTGTAATCCTTACAACAACCTTGTAATATTACAGTATTATTATCCTCTTTAAAGCAGATAGAGTGTGGTGGTGGGGGTGAAGTAGGTGACTAAGGCTGAGAGACTGGCTTGTTTAAGGCCACCTAGTGAGGTTATTCCAGAGGAGAGAATTGAACTAGGGATATTTGATTACTGATAGCTCAGTCTCTTAGTCATTATGCCTAACTAATTGTAGCTGACACTTGTCAAGTATTTATTATACAGGTGTGCCCTTTAGTTCTCTGTATGAATGTGCATTAAGATGTAGCAGTATCAGAGAAGTAAAGTTTTGTAAGCCACAGACATAACACTAGTTCTCCACAGTCAAAACTCCTAGAGGGTGCTGCAGCCTTCATTGGAGGGGTGTGCAGAGTCAAAGTGCTTGCTCGTGTTTGTCACAATATGTTATGTACTGATAATGGGTACATAATTTAGCTAAACAGACAATTTTGTTGCTAAATTAATACTGTGATTTGTTGATTATATTATAGGGATGTCTACACACTCACCAGCAGCCACCTGCAATATAGAGATATACTCACCTTCCTTAAAGAATGGTTGCATGGGTTACTAAAATATACTTGAAAAGTTTTGTTAGACACATGGAGTTACTACATCCACATGATCACACTGGGGATTTCAGATTCCTACATCTGAGTAATTGCCTTCCTTTTAAATTTACAATTTTCTGATTTACCTGTATATTCTACTGAATTCAGTAATGCTTACTCCAGATGGGTGTGCATAGTTTGTAAAACATTGTAGCTTCAATTCAGTAACATATTTTTGCAATTTATATTGTTCCCACTCTGTGCTACATTGTACAAATTTGTTTTATCATTTGTACAGCAATCCTATACTGTATACACATGACCATGTCTAAGGCCCATTGAACTAACTGGGACTTCCAACTGGGTTGTGCTGTAATCATTTTAATTTCATACCCTTAATTTAAGGGGTGGGAACTAGGAACCCTTTTTCTATGGCATAAAAACATTTAAAATGTTACATTCCTTTCTCACTTTCTTGTCTTGTATCATCAATTAAAAATCCAATAGGTAGTGTAGCAGTGAGAAATTAATGTAAGCAAACTTGAGTTGGCAATGTAGTGGTATGGCAGAATGGAATGTCTAGGCATACTTTTTTAATAACAGTACAAAGCTGAAAATGAATGAACTGCAGCTAAAATCTTATATTCATTTTTCACATGGTCTCGTCCTCATTTGAAGACTGCAAAAAACAAAGCCATGCTTCCCCTGCCTGCCCCCCTAATATTCTTAAGAGGGTCTCTTCTCCAGTCTTTAGAGAGTGGCTGGAAGTGGGGAGGCAGAAAAAAGGTCCTCCTTTCCTTCCACTCTGCAGTTTTAATCTGAAATTTTAGGAGCAGTACTGCACCCAGAGCACAAAAACTGCTCATGCTAATGAAATTCCATTTTGCAAAACATGCCTAGAACAATGGGAGGTTCGAACGCTGTTCACATCATCAAATTCTGTTGAATTGGAATGTCACCCAGAGGGTTCAGTTTTTTAGCCTAAGTGTTTCTTGTGCTGCTATCAGATTTGTGTGTGTTAAGAGCTGTCAAGTTGCTTTAAATTCAGTAGATAACCTAATATGTGTAATATTTGTGATGGGTGTAGACTGTTTTTGACAACATCTGTTATCTTCATAGAGCCGCCGCCATTCTGTGGTGTGCAGGATCCTGCTTTGTCTGGAATTTGAAGTATTTGTCACATACTGACCTAGTTTATTTAGAAAATGGATAAGCCACTTAATCAAAGAGTGTTCTCTGGGTTTGGGTGTAATGTTCCTGGTCCAACAAAGTATAGCTTGCTGGAGTGGAAAAGAGCAACAAACTTAAATAAGTGCTTCCTTATCACAACCTCCAGTGGAGACTGTTTTGTTAAATCACAGTTTCTCCATTACATTGCAACAGGAAGACTGGTTTTAAGAAACCAGAAAAACTCTGTTTTGCAGCTGGGAATGAGAGAGGAGGATATGGGGGAAGGAATGCTCTTGCTCATTGCTTGTTCCAAGAACATGGACCAAAAAGTGTTAAGTGTGAGCTGGGTCAGTGTGCCTTTTGCTTGGATGCTGTCTTGTACCTTCTTGTGGAACAGAGTGCTTTTTTTGCCCACTTCTGCCAATAAGTAACAGAACCTTTCAGAAAGGTGCCCAGAAAATTTATTAGTCCATTAGAAACATTACCCATGCTATTGGCATGTACCTCTGGACTGCAAAGCACCTTGAACAGTGAGTCTGATATGTTTTGTCTTAAAGGAGTTGTACATATTTATTTATACTGAGAAACAATTGTCCAAAGAGAAAGATAAAACAAGCTCAAATCATTTTTTTATTTTTTATTGATTACACTTTATAACCCACCTTTCCCTCCAGTAAGTTCGTGGTGCACATAGTTTTCCCTCCCCAACTCATCCACACAATAAATTTGTGAGGTAGGTTAGACTGAGATACAGTGAGATACAGTGACTGGCCCAAGGTCACCCAATGAAATTCATGGCCGAGTAGCGATTTGAATTCTGGTCTCCCACGTCATAGTGGGAGGCCCTTCTTTTAGGTCCCACTGCATTCAGGTAAGTGTGAGGACTGCTGCCTCAGAGTAAATCCTCAATGAGACTTACTTCTGAATAGACATATTATATATGTGTAAGTCTTGTTACCAGATGGACAATGAACTGATGAAAGGTGAATGTGAAAATAGAACGTTAGTAAAATTTGCAAGTGTCACGTAACTTCAAGAAAAAAGGTGAATATTTTGCAGTGATTCTCAGTTAGTTTAGCTTAAAGTAATTTGCAGTAACAAAGTTGTTGATGACAACAGTTTGTAGGTCACTATTTGATCTTAGTTTAATGAACCTGCTGAGCCTGAAACCCTTGACTTCATTTGTGTCCATGAAGTTATGGGTAGATTGGATGACTTGTAAATACCACCTTTATCCCAGAAGGGGATGGAGTAACAAAACATCAGTGCTCAACAGGATTGCTGTCCTTGGGTAGATTAGGAGCGGAGCATTGCATTAATGATAAATTAGCAGAGTTTTGTCTTCTGTCCCCTGCAACTCTTCTCTGTGCTAAAATGTGCTATTATGCCTCTTGCATATTGCAATAACTTTTCTGGGTTTAAAAGTAAACCTACATATGTTGTTATTACAAATTGGAATGTGACTGCTTTAGTGAACTAACCAATTAAGTGCTGATCAAGACTTTTAAAGCATTAACATTGTAAGAATAACAAAGAAAGTCATCAATGAGTTGGATACTTATGCTAATTACAAAAAACAAAGACTGTTGTTACTGCCTTCCTACATAACACTAAGCTACAGTTTGTTTAAGAGTTGTCTCATAGATGAGCAAACAAGTCATGACTTGCTTTTCCAGAGCTTGGTTTATTTTCCTGCCACTGTTGCTTTTGTAGCTTGGTGAGTGTTTGGGGTTGGATGGCTAAACCAACCACTCAAAATAGTTGACAGTTTTAAAAAATGGCTTATGATCCAATATGATACAAAAAGAAAAACAATGAGGAAGAAAGAAGAAAATAAGCAAATTCAAGCACCAGAGCTTTCATAAAGGTACATAATGAAGTTTCATGCAGAGAGGTGGTATGTAGGAGACAGTTCAGGGGTGTGGGAGATAGAGGCAAATGGCTGCTGATCCCAGCCTGGCTGTTGTGCCAAGATGGTATGTCTAAAAAAAGCTACATGGAAAACTTTATGTATGTATATGTTTAATAGGGGATTCCAGCAAGTGTTTGCACGTGTGCCTGGTGTTCTTGAATTGATATCGTGTTTAACTGTTGTGTCATTGTAAAATGTTTTGAATGCCTATATTCTTTTGCCTGTGCCTTTTGCAATAAGACAGGCATGATAACTTCCTCTCAGTATGAAAATTTTAGTGAGCAGATGGTGCCTGGAGATTTTCAGCAGTGTCACTAGAAGAGTTTCAGTCATTAAGCAGTTAGTATAGCTGTTTAACTCATTAGTTAAGGCTCATTAATGGGTAGTTGCCAATAAAAATGTAGTAAGCAGGTAGTTTACCTATTTCCAGCAGAGTCTGGACAAGATTCTCATGTTCACACTTGTATAGCTTGAGTAAGAAGCATGAACTGAAGCAAATAGGGATTGATGTACTCTTGAGGATGTGTCTTAAGCTTTTGGAGGAAGGGAAGCTGATTAGAGTGGTCTTCTTCCCTAGGCCCCTGCACTGCAGTTTGATTAGTTAAGGTAGATAATCCCCACCCTTGCATCTCTCTAACCACAGGGTAATAGATTGCTGTGGTGATGAGTCATGCTTGTGTTTTCACTGCTGTTACTTGAATGCTCTGGCAGTTCTATTCCATTTCACTTATCTAGTTTGAACTGTGTTAAAACTGTGTTTGCTTTCATGCTCTGAACGAATCTTCTAGAAAACTCATTGTACTTGTTTTCCCCCTCAGTATGTTGCAAGTTCCACGGAATCTGAGCTGAACAGATACTTCAGGGAAATGCAGTAAAAGTAACGGATTTGGATTCCACCTTTGTACAGGAATTGTACAGAGAAATAGTGTTCTTCCTTAACCAAACTTTTACTAGGTGCACATGATTTCTTAGAACAGTTGTGCCTGCTAGAAATTATTCATATGCAGGCTGAGAACAAGTGGGATAAGAAAGGTTGTTTCTCAACATTCTGTGTCCTTGGTCTTCATGGCCTTCAGTGTGCTGGTGGTGAAGCTGATTCACTTTCTTGGGATAGGTGGTTGTGGTTGGAAGTGATCTCTATGTTCTTCCCAATCGTAACTCTGGCAAAGTGGGATTTGTCATGACAGGGGTCCCCAGAGTGTCTTTATTAATTTCTTTAGAAATTTTTATAGATTTCCTTAGAAGAATTTACATGGCTTAAGAAGAAAACTCTTAAGCTGCCAACATTGCCACTATTTTTGTATGTGCAAATGCTACGGGGTATCTGTTTAAAAAATGGTAGGTGTCACCTGCCTAACATTGTGGCTTGGAGTTGGTGAGTAGGATATTTGCGGTTTTAGCAACAGCACAAGAGAACTAGAATGAGAAGGTTGAAGGTATAAGCAGCGTTCAAAATTAGCTAGGTGCTAGTTGCGTTTTAAGACAGGCTGCTGGCCTTTTGCGAGGCAATGAAGATGTCCGGGTGCCAGGTTTGGTGCCTAACATCTCCATCTGGCTGGCTGGCATGAGCAATCAGTTGGTCTGCAGAGCAGCAAGCTTGCTGCACAAATCAGCTGATCTGTGGGGTAGCAGTGTCCCATAGATCACCTGGCTTACACAGCACAAAAGAGGCATACCTTTTGGTACTGTGAGCCAGGTGAATCTCCTCATCTGGCCAGCTGCTCCAGCTCCTCAGCCTCCAGTGGCTCCACTTCATCCAGGAGGCTTGTATTCTCCTTGACTCCCTCTACTGCTGAATTGTCTGCAGGCACTAGGCTGCTTCCTGTTGTGCTGTTTTCGCTCAACAGAGGCTGCTCGGGCCTGGCCTTGTTTGGGCAAGCCCTGCAGCAGACAGTTGCTCCTGGTGGTGGCAGGGAATGGCAGCAAAGTCAGCCAAGAAAACTTTTAGGGCTGCCGCGTGGAGCTCCACTGGCACTGTGGATGTGGAGCTGCTTGTTCTGCTTCTCCAGCTGCTTCTCCACCTCCTGCACTTGGGCATTGGGTTCACATTGGAGTTAATGTCCTCCATGGTGCCCCATGACTCTACTCAACCCTGTGACCCTCTCTGCTGCTTCCTTCTCGTCCCCCTATTCTTCCTTCCTCCCTTTCTCACCATTGCCTTCTGTACTCTTCTACTCTAGCAGTTGCAGAGTTAAGGCTGGGGGGGACGGGACCTTAGTTTCAAATTGTTAGTTTTGCCTATTAGTTCTGTTTTGTGACATTGCAGGTGGAGCAGAGGCCTAGACCTTCCTTGAGGGATTTCTTGTAGATCTCTGTTTTCTCTTTGACCCAATGCTTTATTCTCTTTCTTAGGTTAGATCTGGTACGAAAACATTTACAGTGGTACCTCGGGTTAAGAACTTAATTTGTTCTGGAGGCCCGTTCTTAACCTGAAACTGTTCTTAACCTGAAGCACCACTTTAGCTAATGGGGCCTCCTGCTGCCGCTACGCCGCCGCATGATTTCTGTTCTTATCCTGAAGCAAAGTTCTTAACCTGAGGTGCTATTTCTGGGTTCTCTAACCTGAAGTATCTGTAACCCAAGGTGCCACTGTATTTGAACCAGAACAAAGAAGCAAGCAATTTTGGGCACATGGTGATCTTAAGTGCGTAGGCTTTTGCTGGCAGATGCTTAGCCTGTCTTGTGTCAAGTAAATATATATCTCCTATTTCAGATCTGGTGTTGAGCATACTTTGCAAGTTTCCATTTTAGTTTAAAGAAAAATCTCCCTGCTATTTGATGTCCCTAAAGTCTATGGGTCAACTTTTGTGAAACCCAAAGTTTCTGATCTTTTCAGAATTAAATACATACTGTTTTATAGAAAACATTTTAATGGAAACAAGCAATGCTGAAAAGTGCCCAGATGATATGGAAATAACTCATTTTGTAGTGATTATGTAAAGAGGGAGGAAAAGGCTATCTGAGATGAATGGGGAGGAGATTCTCACCTAATTTACATGTAGGATAACTGCTGGGTATTCTGATTCTGCCCTGTGCTGTGTTAATGTCCTTTGTGGAGAAATCCTCATATGTGTGAGAGCAAAGGTCCTGCTGCTTTTGTTCTATTTCTGGAAGGTAGGATGAGGGGAGCAAGGAGTCCAGCTTAAAGATGGCATGGAATGTTGCATTTGTGTACTGTATGTGTGTTAAGCTTTAGTTCCACCAAAGAGAGTAAGAGAGATTCTCTCATAAAGTTAAGAGACATAATACATTTATTTGGGTATGTGTGTGACTCTGCAGGGTGGCATTGCATCCTGGCGCCCTTACGCCTTAGGGAGAATAAATGGAACCAGGCTGTAAACTGTTCTACCCTTTTGCATTAGCTTCTCATCATCAGAGCTATAATTTATTGTTCACTGATCTGTGTCTTCAATTAACCAATATTGACACAGCTGAACCTTCCATTAAGGAATGAATATTCACTGAGAAGCTTGAATGTGGCAACTACTGGGCTAGTTTGGATTATCTCCATATCTGTAAGCCTGCACTGGCCCTGTTTAGCAGCTGTGTAACCAAACCCATGATCTGAACCATACTGTGATGCTCAGTCAAATGACAGATTTCTAATAGTACAGGTATAAGCCCATGCATTTACAGACAAATGTGTGTTTTGGGGGCTCATCTGCTGCAAACATTGGTTGGAAGAAAAATATCAAAATATAGGCCTTATTATAGGGAAGGCGTCTGAGAGTGAGCAGTCATATTGGATGGTGCTGCTCATGTTCTTGTGGAAGGACACAATCTTCTTCTGAAGCTTAGGTGGGCATCCTATCTTGTTGAGCAGTGTGAAGAGTCCTTTTTGGCTGACGAGGTCAAAGACCTGTGTCAGGTCTATGAAGACTATATACAAGGGCATCTCTATTTTCAGCATTTTTCCTGCAGCTGGCGCAGTAAGAAAATCCTGTCAAAGCCCCATTGTGACTTTGGATAGACCCTAGTATGATGATGTGTGGAATAATGCTGTTTGCGCATATACATAAAGAACGAATTCAAAGTGTAGGTGCAAAAGGCAGCTAGAATTAGGGTGTGGAATGCAGGACCTGGAAAACGGGTACAAACTAGGTGGGCTTTTTTTGGCGATTCCTTGTGTGCCAGTGCACAGTCAAAAGCTTTTGAGTGTTGGCTTGCAATTCTTGAACTCTTTGATCTATTAATATGTCTAACCCAATATGCTGTCGTGTGTTGTGCTTTTGCCTCCAGATGCAAAATGGACATTGTGGCCTTTTCACTATTATTGTGCTCTTAAAGACTTTCAAAAGACATCTTTTTTTAAAAAAAGGCAAATGAGAATAAATTAAATGCCAGCATCTGCATTGTATTTGTAGAAGCACTTTGGTGTCCATCTAAGTAAGTTTCCAAATGAGACTACCTTTGGGAAATGTGCAGGTTAAGTCACATAGGAAGCTCCTTGATCTCAGTCTTGTCCATACTGGCTGGCAGCAGCAATATTTCAGACCAGGAGTTTTCCCAGACCTACCATATAATAATCGGGGGGAAATGTTTTCACCTTTGATGCACAGTGGAGAGCATACTTGACTGTAGACAGATTGCTCTCATGCATAAACATGCAGCCACCAACAGTAAGGAGGAGAGCACAGTTGCTTGATGGCTTAGATGTGAGGTATGCAAGATGATCCTCAAACTTTGATTATATAAATGACAATGGGGGCGGGTGGGAGTGCATCATGGATTACTACAAACTGATGCAAAAGTAATACATGTTGCAAACTGAACAAGTGCATAGATGCTTTCAACATTACTGCCATAACTTTCAACATTACTGCCATTGTGGTCAGAACAACCAACCTGTCAAATGTAAATGTTACCATTGCCTTTGGCTTACTAATGACATTGATATTCTGACCACAATAATTTCACATGCTCTTGAAGAAAGAATGCAAAATGCAGTCACTTAGGAAACCTGCAAAGGTTGAACAGGCAGAACAGTGCAATACTGAGTTGGTCTATGCACAGGGATTTTATAACTCACACCAAATCTTAATGATACATGTGGTTGTTTGGATTTGAGAGCTTTTGTTTGAGGAATATAGTGATATGATCATGTCTCCTCACAATTCCAGCTAATGAATGAGTTGAGAATCCAAGTATCTTCCAAAGTGAAAGTATTGACTACTAATGTCTCTCCTTGTTTGCTGAAGGATTCAGTTTCATGGACCTTTTGTTGAGTGTGTGGTGCAGGTTGTCATGACTATTTGGGCACTATTCAGTGATTGATGGATCCACTGACTACTGTACAAAGTGTGCTGTGCAGAGGTGTTGAACAGGACAAGACCGGTCATTTCTGAGTTAGTTAGATATATTGACAGTTTCTCCAGTAAGATGGCAGCTGACAGGCATGATATGCAAGCACTTGTTAAGACATAGCTGCTACTTACTTGACTAATTTGTGGTTACTGTGCTCAGCAGAACTCAGCAAGAGGCTTCCCCCTTGTGTTGGCTTAAATTTCTTAAACATTTATACACAGTTAAATAATATTTGTATTTTGAAAAGCAGTTCACAAACTAGGATAACAGTGAAACTCATAAAATGCGATCTATGAGCAAGTTGAAGGCAGCACAGGAGCAAAGTCATATAATGATCAAAGGCCAGTAGAAGCTAAAGTGTTAGTTAGTTAGCAGGGAAGATATTGTGTGGTGTTTTCTTGGCAGAGGATCCACAAAATTGGGTCTGCAACAGGGGAGGTCCTACTTCTAGTGGATGTTAGCCTCGTGCAGTGGAATTCATTAGAATATCTTATGTACTGGAGGATTTGTATGGGAGAAGATGTTCTCTGACAAAATCAGATTAAATCCAATTGACAGCTAGTGCTAATATTTCAAAACAGGTTATATATGTGCACCTGGATCTACATGTGAATATCTGTCTATACCTGCTAACATGCAGGCTGCCACTAGCTAATGTTTCTAAATCATTTTGAAAAAGCAGCTCTGGTACTGGCCAGCTCTTCTATCTTTTTAGCAGAATTACGGTAGATGCTAATGGCTTTGGGTTTTCTCTCTCTCCCCATAACACTGTGACTGGTTTAGCTTGATGGGCCATCTAGAGTAGTTTGCTTTGTATGTCTCTTTCTGCACAATTCATGCTCTCCAATTATGCTGTGGGTTGCCAATAGAGTTTAATAGACTTCAGCTGCCTGTTGGTTCCTGCATGATTATTCTTTGTAGTTCAGCGTGCTGGGGTTGTCTTGGATCTGCACTATGATGTTGATCAGGACTGCTGCTCATTGGCCAAAGACTCTGGGACTGCTGCTCATTGGCCAAAGACTCAGGAAGGAGTCCAGATAGTATACTTGCATGCTTTCAGTTCCACTGACAGACAACTGCTGTGTGCTGAACCCATGGGGTTCATATTTAAACCACAGTAAGAGTAAATGTATGTAACTAATGTCAAGCCAAGAAGTATATCTTACTGGTGAGGGGGTAGTATTAGGGGGCAGGAGGGAGGGAGCTGCTTGGCATCCATGTTGTTGTATCTCCTGATATTCTAACCAGAATAGAATATAGAATTGTAGATTTGGAAGGGCTCATGGGGCTCATGTAATTCAACTGCTTGCAATGCAGGAATCTTTTGCCCAACATGGTGCTTTAACCCTGTCTCATGCTCTACCAACTGAACTATCATAGCATAGTCCTTTGGGATTCCTGCTAACTGAGCTCTTTTTAAAAGTTCTGTTCACTTTTTAAAAAATGAAGCAAATGGCTTATCTCAAAGCAGTTACAGATGTTGCAGTTCTTAGTAGGAGGGAGCCAATCCAGGTGGACTTGTACAATGAAAATGCTGACCGAGGAAAAAAATTCCTCCCTCTAGCTCAAATGTATGAAAAATCTCGTTTCATAGCGAGACTTTGCAAAGGAAAGCCAGAGCAAGACATTACTAAAAGCAAAAGCATAATTAGTTATGCTCAGTGTAACAGCCGTGAAAACTGTGCTGGGGACACTTTTCAACTTCAGTCTTCTTGCTTGCATGAGCCTACTCTGTTCCTCCTACTTAAGGAGTGTCAGTGCTAATGCTGGGGCTGATGGAAGTTGTAGTCCAAACATCTGAGGGTACCAAGCAGGCAAAGACCGGTCTATGCTTAAATGAAATGATCTGGTAGGGCTTTGAGACCAGTAAAAGGTGAACAGGAACTTCAGTTGGAATTTCCAGTATTTGCCGATATTTGAAGAGTAGCTAGTTCTAAGGTCTCTAAAACAGTAGTTATTGCTGTAAATAGGTGGTAGGGAGCAATCAGTGGGATATAAGTATATATTATATTCTGTCTTTCCCTGTGCAGTCTTATTCAGTTAACACAGTAATAAAATGCCACAAACAAAAAGCAGCATTAACAATGAACCACTTAGAATAGCTCAATTGGGAGTGTGGCGCTAATAATGCTGTGGTTGCAGGTTTGATCCCTGAAAGGGCAGCTGCATATTCCTGCATTGCAGGGGGTTGGACTAGATGATTTTCAGGGTCCCCTCCAACTCTATGATTCCAAAAAATGGCAGCAGTAACAATGGAATAGATTTGTATGAGTATAATAAGGCTGAGCTGTACAACCCATCCTTGGAAAAGGGTATTGACGCAGCAGTGGAAGGCTGATGAGAGCTCCCTAGGCAGGGAGTTCTGAGTCTAGGCACAACAACAAAGAAATGTGGACTTGGAGCAGACAAGAGGGTCCCTCTGTCGATGATCTTAATGAGCCAGGCAGGCTCACATATGGAGAGAAGGAGGTCCTTCAGATATCTTGCTCATAAATCAGAGGACTTAAAAGGTCACACATAACCAGTCTTTTCAGTTAGCCTGGAAACAAATAAGAGAGCTGGTGCAGCAGTTTCA
This sequence comes from Podarcis tiliguerta, assembly GCF_965153285.1. NCBI lineage: Eukaryota > Metazoa > Chordata > Lepidosauria > Squamata > Lacertidae > Podarcis > Podarcis tiliguerta. Next base: position 52,180,413 of record NC_139541.1, on the reverse strand, counting down.
ACAGTGAGGTTAATCAGCTACCTGGCTGCCACGTTTTGAACAAGCTGCAGCTGCTGGACACTTTCAAAAGCAGTCCCACATACAATGCATTTTCTTTGCATGCAGACCACCAATACAACGGTCCATTAATTTCAGTGTGTTTACCTTGAATATTATTTTGTAAGGTTTAAAAACCAAATTCTAGTTATTTTTTTGAATAGCCCATTCAAGTCTGAAATCGGCCTTAACAGTAGTTAATGGGTGTTGAGAAGGTACTGAGATGAGAGTAAGCGTCAAAGTTTTAAAAGTATGGGCAATCTACTCCCACCATCTGCTTTTACAAGGGATGATTATTGTTGTGCCATCTAAGGGACTACCATGCCTTTACCCACTACTTCATTAGTGTTCCAGTAGTGTAAGGTGCTCACAAACAAATGTTCTTGGTTTTTCTTGGCACTTAAATGAAATTTGAACCCTTTTAGACATAGGCAAGGCAAGTGTTGCCTTTGTTGAGAGATTCATCAGTGTGAGATTTTCTAGAATCCTGTGGCTTCTGGCCACATGAAGTCTCAGCTAAGGGTCCCTCTGGGACTTCCACCAGAAGGTTGCCAAGCTTTTATTGCATTACCTTGTGCTCTGTTTCCTTTGTGGCCTTGGCTGAATTTTTTTGGGCAATTTGGACAATGACTTTTTGTTGGAAGTGCCTTGTCAGTCACTTGGACGTGGGTAGCTTGCGTCAAAGTCTCTTTTCTAATTAAACTTTCCTTTTTAAAATATTTGATTTAGGCTGGCTTTTAAACTAATTAATTTAAAAAATAAAGTCTGGTGGCATCTTAAAGGCTAATGGAATAATAAAAGCTTTCATGAACAATCTACCAACTGAGGATAACATTTCACACATCTGCTGGAGTGGGCCATGGCCTGCAAAAGCTTCTGCCACGTAGATTCTGTTGGTCTTTGCAGTGCCAATAGACTACAGTAGACGAACACATCTGCCTTTTGATAATTTGTCACTATGATTAATTTAACGTAGGCTTAATGAACTGCAACAGCTCAATGACTGCCTCTTTTGGGTGATCTTGAAGGAAGCGGACCACAGACTTCCGCTGTGGAGAACTTAGTAGCAAGCAAGCAAGCCAGTTGAACGCTGCCAACTTCTCTTATTTTTATTTATCAGAAGGAAAGAAGACAGTTTCTAATTTTGAATGTGTAGGTCATAGAATCATAGGGTTGGAAGGGACCACAAGGGTTTTCTAATCCAACCACCTGCAATGTAGGAATCTTTTGCCCAATGTGGAGCTTGAACCCATTATCCTGAGATATCCATGCTCTACCAACTGAGCTATCCTGGGTTATGTGAAACATTTTTATCCTGCTCTTCACCCAAAATGGTTTCTAGAGGTGCTTATAGATCTGTAAAAAAAACACCCCCTGGCTTCACATTTACAGTCTAAAAGGTCTGGTGCTAGAAAAAAAAATTCCGTGGAGGAATGTTAGGAAGACTGAAGCTTCAGTTCAGGGGTGAGGAACCTTTTTCATCCAGAGAGACACATTCCCTATGCCAGTGGTGGGTAGAATTAGAGGCAAAAGTGGGCATATCAGTGGGTTTTTGTATCATAGGGAACAGCACAAAAGCCACCCACTCTCGCATTTCTCTGCAAAACTCATTGGTGAGCCATAATGCTTTAGAACAGGGATGTCCCAACAGGTCTATCACGGTCTACTTGTAGATCCCCGGGAGGTTTTGGTCAATCGTGAATCCGGCCCCGGCCCCTCGCCCTGCCCTCCATTGTTGCACAATCTGCAGAACGGAAGACGTCCTCCCTAAAAAAAGCTCAACTTTGACCTGAACCTCCCAAAAAGGGGTTTGATCACTGCCAGTTTTTAATTTTGTGAGTAGATCGTAGATTCTGGGGACTTGGCCACCCCTCCTTTAGAGGAACAATGTGAGTTCATGATTCCTTCTTGAGACCATTGCTATGTGACTTCAGTAAAGCTACTAGGATCAGTAAGCATGCATTGCTTGAAGAGTCATCCAAGTTGCATCTCAGTTAATGTAAAATCAGTAGTGGACATTTGGCTTCATTCTTCCTTGCCCTTGTTTTTCTTGAGGGAAATCCCACCATTTTTAAACAAAATTGGGGAGGAGGCACTAAAATTTGTTTATGGCCTCTCTGCTTTGTCGTCTTGTCCCCCTTTTCCTTGAGTGTTACAGTTCAAATAACCTAAATCCCCAGCTGTGCATACCATGATGGTGATGGACATTTTAGGAAGCAAATTTGACGGCATCTTTTATTGGGATCCAGGAAAAATCCATTGTGGCTTGCTCTCATTATGAATATAGGGCAATCTTTATTGCAGTTCAAGGCTACAGGAGCAGGTCCCATTCACTAGATCAGCATTGCTCAAGCTTTGCATACCTGAAGCATAAATCTTTTATTAGAATTAAAACTGGAAGCACATTTACATTCCCAAAAAGTATAAGAACTGACTAAATCAGTTAGAATAAAGGCAGTTCATAATCTTAAAGTATGCTAATGTTTAATGCTTTGCCAGAAGAAGTTTTTATTTGACCAAGAAAATGATATTGTTACAGGAAGTCAAAGTTGAAGAAAAGATACTGAAAGATAAAAGGGGAAAAAATATTTACTTTCATTATTATCATTGTGGGTGTGGGTGTGTGGGTGTCTGCACATATGTGTGTTTTTGTATGGAATGTTTGAGAGGAAATAAGACGGTAAATAACAAATAACAAACTAAATATTGATGTATGTGGTTTTTATATCTTGATTGTATTTGGTGGTAGTGTGGTTGTATTGTTTTTTGTGGCATGGAATCATTCAATAAAAATTATTTTAAAAAAAGAAAAAAAAGAGAAAATGATATTGTCTTCAACGCAATCCAAATTTCAATGCCAGAAATGTTTGCCAGCTTAATTGTCATGTTCAATCAGAAACAGAAATTAAGCAGGCATTTTAGCAACTCCATTTACATGTCCCTTGTGAAGAAAACATGAGCTGGTGTTTAGACTAACTCACCTTACCTTGGCAGGGCTAGAAACATTCTGGGTGCTTGGTTGCTCATGCCCTTCCATTGCTGATGCGGATGACTATAAATTTTAAATATGCACCTAGACCACTGAACAAGATCTTAGGGCTATATATAGGTATCTGTTCCATTGTTAAAATTTATTGCCGGTTTGGGGTATATGGCCAGTCAAGATGTATGAACAAAATTATGCTGATATTTTAAAAAAGAAAAAGCTTAGCTTGGCCGTGTATCCTAGTAGACCGTGTTAGATACTGAGATAGGAATGTTAGGAGTCATGTGGCTACTGAGACTAGGTTGTGGGTGCCAAAACAAAATGTCTCGGTGCCATTTTTTGTTGTTGTTGCCCTCTTACCAAACCAGGCACCCTGCAAAAAACAACAACAAAAAAAAAACTGCAGGGAGAATCGGGGTTGCAGGGTAGCATGGCAGCAAAAGATGCATTTTTTGCTACCGCTCTACCCCACCAAACACCTGATTCACCTGGCTGCGCGACAGCAAAATAAAGACACAGCAAAGACACTTTTCTGTTGCACTGCTGGGCAAATCTGGTGTTTTGGGGGGGGTAGCGCTGTGCAGAAAAAGACGTGCATCTTTTGCTGCCGATGTGCCTAGCAGACCAGCCTCTGTGCCCAGCAGACCAGATGACTGCAGCCAGGCAGGTGGAGATGTTAGGCACCAAGGGTGGCTCCTGGACATCTTCATTCAGTTGCAAAAGGCCGGCTAATTTCGAACACTGCTAGTAGATAAAAAGCCACATGGTTAAAATGCTTTGTTGTTGCCTTGCTTGGAAGAAGCAAAAAACAATTCAGTAGGACCACTGTGGAACAGAGCAGCACTCTTTTTGTACACTCTCTGTGCTAAATAGGCTTATGGAAAACTGTTTTCAGAGAAGTGGACTCCCTTGTCGTTTAAAAATACCACATCCTGTTTGCTGGGATATGGATCTCATTGAAAGGCTATATAAAGCTTGTCTCTTTCCACCCACTGTGTAGACTGTAGAAAATGAAATGGTCTTCTCCTTTTTTCTTCCCCCCCAGAGCCTTAGTCAGTGTAATAAAATAGTGTATTGCTTTTAGCTATAGTGATATTGCTCAATAGTGATACTGAGTGATACTGATATTTATACTTAAGCTTTTACTGTTTGTAAGTTGTTATGGATGACCTCTGCCTGAAAATGTGTCATATATATCTTCATTTGTTTTTTGTTGATGCAGAAAGGGATTGGAGCGTGTTTCCTGGTGAGGGTACTGGGAGGATAAGCAATGAGACAAAAATATTGTGCATTGAGGCACCAAACATAAAACATCACTCTACTTGTGTGATTGTTTGCTTACTTTATTTAAAAATCATGTTATTACTGTATTTTGGTCTCACTTTTCAGACCCACAATTACTGTCGGCCAAAGAAGACATTTTTTTTAAAAAAAATCAGGCCTTGCCATCTGGCTTAGAAACTAAAAAGACAAAAGACACACAGTGAAGGTAGTGGAGAGAAAAGGTAGAGAAAGGAGATCAAATTAATAACAAAGCAGGCACTTTTATCCAGCTTGTGTGGGGCAGGTCTTCCCTGGCTTGAAAGCAGCCGGTGGCTCCTGACCCTTTGGCTGGTGGATGGGGCCATGAGAGTGTCCTTTGCCTTTGCTAACTTCTCCAGTCCCAGGGCAAGAAGCTGTTGAAGCTGCTCTTTCTCTGGCTGACATCTAGGGCCAGGTTCCTCTTCCCCTTGTCAAGATCCTTTCTGGGAACTGGGGGTACAGCCTCTGAGTGGCCCTTGGTCCTCTGGCTGGTAGCAGAGGCATGAGTGTGCTTCCATTCACCTCTGCAGCCACAGTGCATAAATATCCTGGAGGGCTACATAAGAATTCTTACAATGCAGGATATGACCTGAGTCTCTTGCTGAAAATTACACAAGGGTCAGGGTGTTCCAAAATATTGCTGCTGGGTCTCGCCCACTGAGGCAAATACTGATATCACATGGCTGCTTTGCAAGAAGTAACAAGCAGTTGTGAAGGCACAGTGGTTGAACTCAACGTGAAGGACCTTTGCCAAGGAAGCTCAGAGAACAAGCAACCCAGTTCAGGTTGAGGGGAAATGCAGAGAGAGGCTCACTGAAGCCTGTGCTGCTCCCATTGTGAAGCTGACGCCTGTGCATCTACAGTTTTGGAGAATCAAGGCTGTTGTGGAGTAATAGTCAGCTTTCCGACTAGGAGCCAGAATGAGTTCCACTGGAGCTAGCAGCAAGGTGGCTTGGGGCACGGGGAGCTATGAGGCTGGAGGGACTGAGTGGTTTTTCTGGCCTTTTGATTAGGGATGGGTACAACTATCAGTATTTCATAAATATATGGAGTCATTTGTGCACATGATGCTTCATAGTGTTATAAACAAAAGAAGTCCCTATCCACCAAAAGCTAGTGAATGTGAGCAGATGAGCTTACATGTACTTGAGCATAGTTAAATCTAAACACATTACAGTGGTACCTCTGGTTGTGAATGGGATCCGTTCCGGAGCCCCGTTCGCAACCTGAAAGGAACGCAACCCACGTCTGTGCATCTGCGTATGCGCGGGTCGCGATTCACAGCTTCTGTGCATACGCGTGACGTCATTTTGTGCGTCTGTGCATGTACGAGTGGTGAAACCCGGAAGTAATCCTTTTCCGGTACTTCCGGGTTGCCGCGGGATGCAACCTGAAAAAACATATCATGAAGCAAATGTCACAAGAGGTATCACTGTACAAAAAAGATTGGTTTTGCAGAAGGATTTGAAGGGGTAATGGTGTAAATATGGCACTTTGTGATGTGCAAGCAGGGCATTAAGTGGAAAAGTAGCAGCCAGAGGAGTTCTGATGGAAGTTCTGGTTGAGCAGAGACTTTCATGGCTGTGAGTGGTAGTTTTCAGGCAGGCCTGTTGTGGAGGGCAATTAATACAGCCTCTTTTTATTCCGTTCCACTCTGTCTGGGCGGAGACTTGATAACTTATGGACTTTTGCTCCAAAGGGAGCAAAATAAAATTCATGAGGGTTTTGTTAGCACTTTTCTTCAAAATTGTAATTCCTAATTGTGAACTGTGACCCATGGACAGGATAAAAAAATTCTGGATGGCCTATGATCTGAAGAGGTCATGAGAAATATTTCATGAATTAAATTCTACTTGCTTTAGTTTGATGGAACCTCTAGTGTGCCTTATAAATCTCTGGCTTGTCTACACTTCATTGCTTTATGAAATAACACTATTGCAAAAGCAATACAAGACCACTGTTCCAAAAAAGCAAAACATCCCATGACTGCTGCCTTTCAGTCGAGGCCATTTCCCTGGGCAGCAGAGATTGATTAGATTAGATAAATTTGCCTTTAATCTGTGAGTTGACAATCTCTTGTGGTCTGATTTCATCATTTATTTAATAATGCACATTATTCTGAAACAATAGTTTGTGCCTGTTCGTGTGGAAGGAATACAGTGCAACATGACCTGCTCAGAATTAATGTCCCTTTCTTTCTTTTTCCAGCCGGACAATGAAATCTCATCAGACTGCAACCACGTAAGTGTGCTTTTTTTCTGTAGGGCTGGCACTTGCTTCTTTATTGATTCAGTGATTTATATTCTGACTTTTTCAAGGTGGCTTAGAATAAATATAACATTTAAAACCAATATCTTAAAAAACAACCTTAAAAGAGCAGCACCTCACAACTTATAATTAGACCAGTAGAAAGCCATATGCCAAAGAGAAAATACAGTTTAAAATCCTAATAAAACCAGATATTTAAAGCCCTTTTAAAGAAAACAGGGAGGGAGCTGTAAGTGGCATTTATTATTACTTTGCAATATTTGCTTCTGGCAAATTGGCTTCTTTCAGGGATCCTAGGCCAACTCCTTTTAAGTAGTAAAGGCTCCTGCTTGTTTATTTCTCTGTGCTCTATATAGACAATTTAGATTTTTGTGTGACCATCTTGATAGGAACATAAGTACTAAATCCAGTCAAGTAGGATAGTATGATGTTTGGGCTTATGTATGCACAGAAGAATTCCTTAATTAAAATGATACTATTCAGTGGCACCCCATCTTGTTAATCTGGTGCTGATATTACAATCTTTTTGGTGCAAAGTTAAGATTTCCTTTTTTGCCCAGTCATTTTAAAGTGACTTCATCTGTCTTAGGTCTCATTTTTGCATTTTAGCTGCTGCCCTTTTAGTTTTTACTTTAGAGTGGATTATATTTCCCTGTTGTTATATTTTAATATTGTTATACATCACCCTTTAGATGAAGGATGGTTAACTTAAAAAATAAATAAAGTAAAGTAAAAAGTGGACTGGAGGACATTGTGTTAATAGGAAGACTCTTTCAATGAATTGGGTAGACAGGGCATTTTAAGTCTCTTCCTTCCTGTTCCACTCATCTACCTGAAACAGCTATTCACCGACACATATCTCTACCTATATCTATATTCCTGGGGTACTAGGCATGCTTACCAGGGTCTGTTTTTCGTTTTGGACAATGAGGCACATCAGAGATGGTGGCAGCTTTATGATACATGGTTTATTTACACATATATACAATCTTAGCCTAGATGGAGGGAGGTCAGAGCATTCACATCCCAAGACAGTCCTGTTCCTTCCATTACTGCAGCCTTGAATTCAAAGAGCTCCCAAACATTGTGTCTGACCCTTTCTGCATCATAAAAGAGACTGTCATCCATTTTGTGTGTGTGTGTGTGCTCCCCCTCCCCCAAGCTTGTAAAACAGACACCCTTTTCCTGTTCACTTCTAACAGGCAAACTGTAATCCTAAACCAAAACTATTGGTCTTTTTTCTTGCTAATGATCCCCTCCTGTTTGTGGCTGGCACAGCTTTTGCTTTGCCAATCTTGATGGGTCACGACTGTCTTTGTTTCTTAAAGATGATTCCTTGATCAGGATAAATTCAAGTTTAGCATGTATTTTTACACTGCTAAATTCAGTGTCAGGCACCTTCTGTTAATTCTTCAAATATTGGTTGAATTCTAACATTCTAGCCTATAACAATCAAAATACGCACACACACACAAACTGAGGGGTACAGATGGGTTATTAAACTTTCTCTGCAGTGGAATGCTCTCATGGCATGGCATGGAGAAGACTGATTGGCCATGGGTGCTGTCATAAGCACAGAAGCCCAAGCTCCACTAATTATGGCTCTGTTTGTTTTGAGATTCTTCATGATTATGAGCCATAGAAGTAAGCTCTCGTTTGATTTTTAAAAAAAATGAGATTTACACACCACATGCTCCCCTAAATTCTGTATTCTCTATATGTCAGAGCATCAGTATATTAATGTGTTTCTGAAAATCACATGAAAACTGCTGTGCAGGAAATGAGTTGGTTGGCTTGTGTTCACATAGATTTAAATTTTAACCTGCACAAAGCAGCCTCAAAACCACAATAAAGATATCATTAGTTTGTTTTACGTCTGGCTCATGAAAGATTCCTGCAGTTGAAAAATAACAGTATTGTGTTTCTTCCCTCCCAGCTGTTGTGGAACTACAAGTTGAACCTGACTACAGATCCAAAATTTGAATCAGTGGCTAGAGAGGTTTGCAAGTCTACCATATCAGAGGTAAGGCTGAGGAAGATTAGGTGGTGGGCAGTAATCTTAATTTTATTTCTAAATAAGAAAGAATTGAAGTCTTGTTGAAATGAATATATCAAAAGGGTTTTTAATAGAGAATTATTAATATGTTTTAAATAGCGCATAACAGAACAGCAGCAAGCCGTAAGATCTTTCGTTCTGTACTTTTCTAAGGCTATTTTAATTGATGGAATGGGTGGACCACCAACTTTTACTGTAGATCTAGACCATCCTGTACTTGCTAGCAAGAAAGGTACACTAGAGAAATATATTCTGGAAGAGTAACAGGTGATGTCTGTGGATCAAAGTACCAACTGGTATGCCAACTGCATCTTCTCCTGGGAGTTTCAGGATTCAGGAAAATGTCTAGAATTGTTCATTCATCCTCTGAAAGCTCTATAAAATGTAGTCTCTAAGGTGGCGTTGTACACTGTTACTGTGCTCATAAATTCTAAAGTTAAAAAAAGTAATACTATGTTTACTTGAAGAGCTTCAGTCATTCACAGTTTCATAATTGTTTGTATAATTGCTGGAAGTGTTTGCCTTCAGGTCATTAGTGCACTGATGCATTTTCCAGTAAAACACTTTTCTGAATATTGCTCCATTGAGGCAGTTTTCCGAGCACTATTTTTCTTTCATAGCTTTCCTTCTCTCCTGATTCAAGGTAGTGATGGCAAGACTTGGAAATCTTCATTTAAAGGAAAAAATAAATCTGGAGGGATATTGCTTCGGGTAGCTCTGCACAAGCCGCGGGAGGGCTCCCCCGGCTTGCGCAGCGCTGCCTCTTATCCCGAAGCCCCGGCGTGCTCAGCAGTCGCGCTGGGGCTTCAGGTAGCTCTGCGCAAGCCACGGGAGGGCTCCCACGGCTTGCGGAGAGCAGCCTATTCTGGGGGCTGGGGTCAGGGGAAGCTCGGGCTTCCCCCGCCTCAGCCTCGCGCCTTGGGGGGGGGGGGGAAATTTTTTTTCATTTATTTCCCCCCCAAAAAACTAGGTGCACCTTATGGGCCGGTGCGCCCTATGGGGCGAAAAATACGGTATGTGGGTTTTTTTGCTTTGTATGTTTCTGGTTTTGTATTACATGTTCATTTTATTTATTGTTTATTTGTATGATGCATAAGTGTACATAAAGTATTTTTAAAAAGAGAAAGAGAGAGAGAGGGAGCAGTGTCTCAGTGCTCAGATTCCAAGCATAGTGACCTAGCTTTTTTCAGACCTAGTTGCATTCTGTAAACAGGTGACCAGTGGGGATGGTCTTGAAATTTATTTGCTTTTTTAAAAAAATCCTATGTTGCCTATTTCTCCAAAGAAACTCAAACATAATCTCATCCGCTCAAATTAATGTTAACAATATTCAACCTGTTTAACTAGTTCCAGCAGCATAAGAGTAACATTGAGCTGAGCCAGCAACAAATGAATATTACCCAAAGTTCTTCTTGTCGTGTGTGGCTTTTTCTACTCACATGTGCAATGAAAGGAACTCAGTGCTTTTAAGGATTTTCTCCAAAATTTTGGGATGGGTGGGAACTGTCGGTAGATTGTCACAGTAGGATGGGGAAATCCCAACCCAGATTGTCATTCAGCCAGAAGCTTACTGAATTACTTTGGCCAGTCACATGGTCTAGTTCTGAGCTACCTCATAAAGTTGCTGTGAAGATCAAAAGAGAGAACTGTCTTAAGCTTCCTGGAGGAAAGAAAGGACATAAATGTAATAAATTTGATGGATTGTGTAAACTTGACTTAAAGGTTGATCCTCTGAAAAAGCACACAGTACCTTAGTCCCTGCTCTATTTAAGACCATGCTCAGAATATTGGTTTCCAATACCAGCCCTGAGCAGCTTTTCTCCATTTCATATCTAGTTGTCTTTATCATGCTGATATTTCATAGGAGAAAACTGCAGACTGCACTTCATTCTCTGATTTAAAAAGCCATGCATAATTACCCCTCATACATGTGAGATTGCAGGAATGCTGCTATGTCACTTGCAGCTATTTCTGAATGTGGAAGATCGACTTTTATTATTGGATTAAGCTACTACAGCCATGTGGTTACAGTGGCTACCAGAAGATTAAATTCAAAACAGCTTTCAAGTAACTGAATGATACAGGCCCTGGCTACATTTGAGACTGACTCCTGACTGCCCTTGAGCACCATATTTTTTATGTAGAGTCTAACAATGACATCTTAAGTTATTGAGTGATTACAGCTTGCTTTCATGGTCTTTTTAGTGTGGAGCTTGCAAAATTTATGTTCATTTTTGCTTTTAGGGTGAGGTGTGAGGGCTGACACCCCACATTTTCCCTTCTCCTGGAACCTTTAGGGAATAAACAGTTGGTTCTCCTTTTCCATCCCCTTTCCTGAAAATTGGTGTCATTGTTTTTATATAATCTCTCTATATTGAGAAACATCCTGAGTAGGCAGTAAATAAAATGATCTGCAAATGCCAGATAAAATACAGGCTTCTTTTTATCATGGGTCTTTCTGGACAGATCAAAGAGTGTGCTGATGAGCCTGTTGGGAAAGGTTACTTGGTGTCCTGCTTGGTAGATCACAGAGGAAACATCACTGAATACCAGTGTCACCAGTACATCACCAAAATGACAGCCATAATTTTCAGTGATTACCGCCTGATCTGTGGCTTCATGGATGACTGCAGAAGTGATATTAACATCCTGAAGTGTGGCAGCATTCGTCTTGGAGAAAAGGTAATTCTGTTACAAAGTGATTCCATGTCCATTAAACTGGAGGTGGGAGGGAAGAGGATATTGTCTCATTAGAATCAATGTTACTCCGAAGAAGCCGGTTGAAGTGTGACCACGTTCTATGGTCAGCATTTTAAATTACTATCCTATCTCCCTGTGATTTTATACCAGTGCTAGGCAGAAGGAATGTTTCTTGTGTGAGTGAAACTGGGCTGTCCTCTGGAAGGGGCACACCCTGGGAAAGTGCTTTTAGCCTTTGGTAGATTGAGGGTGCCTTCAAATTCAGGTCAACTGCATGCTCTTTCAGGCTCAGGTATTTCCTTGAGATACAGTGGTGTTTTCAGCTGCAGACTTTTTTGGGGCGGGTGGAGGACAGAGATTCAGGACCACAGGTGTACTGAACTGAACCATGTTCTTTCAATGTACAACATGCTTCTGTAGGCTGCAGAAGAGCTAGATGGAAGTGTGTCTTGCTGCTGCTTAGCTTCTTTCTCTTCTTTCAGGATGTCCATTCTCAAGGAGAGGTGGTGGCCTGCCTGGAGAAAGGACTGGTAAAGGAGGCAGAAGAGATTGAGCCAAGAATAAAGGTCTCAGACTTGTGCAAAAAGGCTATTCTCCGTGTAGCTGAGCTCTCCTCTGATGATTTCCACTTGGATCGGCACTTATATTTTGCCTGCCGGGATGACCGGGAACGCTTCTGTGAGAACGTAAGTTGTTGCTTGACATCGTCCTTCCCGTTGGACTAGCATCCATCTCCCCACCCTTTCCCCTCTCGCCTTGTCATTCAGTAAATGCTCCTACATGTAACAAATTAAAGAATACAAGAACAGATCTCTCAAAGGTGCACTACAGATAATACAGGCAATATATTGAACTCATTTCAGAAATATACATGGAAGTGTTAGTCATGAGCATGCACAACATAGATAAATGACAGAGGACTTGCAAATCACAAAATGTTGGCCTATGATAAAATGTAGCCAGTGTGATGTAGAGAATGGAATGCTGAAATTGGGCTCAAGAGACGTGCATATGTGGAGAAGACCCATGGGAATTAATGGGTCCATTACTTTCAACTGGTCTGTTCTGAATAAAACTTGGTGGGATACAAAACCTGGGTTTTAATAGCCACTTAGCTATCACTCTCATTGAGTAGCCTTAAACAAATAATTTTGCCTAACCTATTTCATGGTTTTGTTAGGGTAACATGGGGATAATTGCATGTACCTTTGCTTTGAGGTCCTTGAAGAAAAAGGAGGCTATGAATGTGTTATTATTATTTTTTTTAATTATGGATACCAGGATACTCCTAATACGTTTCCATATGACATTCATGACCAATATTGTTGCTCTGTTTCACAGACTCAGGCTGGGGAAGGCAGGGTGTACAAGTGTCTCTTTAACCACAAGTTTGAAGACTCTATGAGTGAAAAGGTATGTGCCTCTTTCACCTGGCCATTCCACTATCTTTCTTGACCCCAAAGCTCCTGCTTCTTGGTCGCCTCATTTATTTTCAGCATGCAATGGATAAGAAACAAATTAATATACAATATGGTGTGTTATCTGAGGGTTGGTCTGCTCCTGCCCCATTAGGGTGTGGTGGGTGGAAGAGCTCATGGAATCCTGTGTATGGGCTCAGAGCTGTGTTTTTAAAGGCAGCCGTAACTCTGTCTGTGACCTGTTGATGAGCTTCCCATCTCTCAGTTACAGAGTTGCCTTGTGTGGTAGCAGTTAAATTGCATCAATAAGAATTAACATCTCTGAGGAGGGAGAGCTGCTTTGTTACCTTCTCTAAAGGCATGCATGTTTTTCTTTGAGATATGTTGTTACATTCCTGAGAGACAGCGTTTTGAGTAAAGTGCAGACAAAGCATTTTATTGATCATTATTCCAGGTGTAATGCCCCATTGCTTCCTCAACGCTTTAAGCAGTGTACGAGCAATAAATAGCAAATTGAAATGACAAGCTATGCTTGTGGTTGAAATGCTTTAAGAACTCTGCACTTTTGCTCCCCACGATTATTTCCCTTCCTCCTGCTGTAGGTTGCCTTGGATTTTCTAGAAATAGTGATGCATTTGAAACTAGCAGCAATGTATTCTATTTCTAGCGGTGGCTTGTTCTGAAAATTCAAGGCCAGCGGATTTTCTGTTCTACTCCTTTTGTCCAGTGTGAGCCAAATTATCTCTGGTTGACAAAAGAATGCTGCCTTGATGTTCCCTTGATCAGTAGCACAAGATATCTGATTGTTTTCCTCAGTGTCGTGATGCATTGACAACCAGGCAAAAGCTGATTGCACAAGATTACAAAGTCAGTTACTCATTGGCAAAGTCCTGCAAAAGTGATTTAAAGAAGTACCACTGTAATGTAGAGAACCTTCCTCGTTCCCGAGAGGCCCGACTATCCTACCTGCTAATGTGTTTAGAATCTGCTGTGCATAGAGGTAAGATATATTTTTCGTTTTCCTCCAATTGCTTATATCTGATAAATAATTTGTGAAATGAAAAGTTGTGTAATGTGAGATTTTCAGGGCTTTATTGAAAGAAAATGGACATGGCAAAAGAATGTTTTTGGAGAATGTCTTTGGGCATTAGGATTCTGCTAGTTATCCATTACTCCATAGTTCTGCATCCCTGTCTCCCTTGTGCAACACCTTCTCTGTCTGTCCTTGCTTCCTCTCCATACTGCAACCCTCCTCCCCCTTAGCCTTGACACTTGATGTTTCAGCTTGCTACCTTTGCTTCTTTGCATGAGGCTGGTTCTAGGTCAGACAGTTAAGTGAAGCATGTTAAGGGGCTAGCCTGTCTTGTCAGCAGACCATTCACAGTTGCCCAGGAGAAAGAAGTTCTAGCTGTTCTGTTGTATTCTCTATCTTGCCATTCCATAATACAACATGGGCTTAGTTCTCATGGAGAGCGATGACAGCTGTGACTGCTGTTGTAAGTGGGGGCTCACTTGATGGCATGCTCCCCTGTGGAAATAAATTCCCATACCTAGAAAATGAGCATGCCATGGTTAGAATTCTTCTTTCAGAAGTGTCAGTTTTCCTTTCTGCAGAGAACGTTTCATATGGAGGATCATTCATCATGTGAGCCCCATCTGCAGTCTGAAGTGGTACAGCCCAAGCACAGATTTACCACAGCCATCAGAACTACTAGGCCTTACCCAGATTCTAATCAGAATGCCACACTTGCATGATTAATCCCATCTCTCCGGAGAGCAACAGAGCAAGTCAGCTTTCTTTGACGTGTTCCTAGCATGCATTTCTTCTGGGTTAGAAGAAAACAACAGTAGCCACTGAGGGCATGTTTAGCCCTTTTCATGCAGCCTAGTGGGGGATGTATTGGTTCACTTAGAGGAGTATTGGGAGTCAGTTGTTAAGCATTTACCTTACAGGGTCCCTCCAGGTATCCTTTTTATTGCTAATTCATGATGATTTGTGCTTACACTATCAGGCCAGTCTTAAATGATTCCGCTTCAATACTTTTGGCACCTGCAAAAGTTTGGGGTATTCAAATGCTTACTTTCCAGTCAGTGCATGTCCTGGAACTTCTGCTGAATCCCATAACTTTTCATACCAAAAATGTTGTTGGTGGGGTTTGTTTTTGTACTGGGTTTGTTGTGCTATAGCTCCTCCAGACAGCAATAATGTGGCATTGCAGAACAACTGATAAAGCAGAATAAATCTACCACTAAAGCATCTTTATGGTGCCAAGAACATGCTTCAGAATTCACTGATAATAAAACACGTGTCCATAATACCAGACCATTGATCCAGCTAGTTCACTATTATCTGCACAACAGCTGGCTCCCCAGGGTTCTTAGTGACATCAGTCTATTAAATGTAACTTGTTAGTATTTGCAGAAGGACAGACCTCTAAACTATAAAAGCTATAGCTATTATATAACACCAACTTCATATTTTCAAAGTTACATTTGAATCTAATTGATTTACACCTGAGCCAACATATACATTATTTAGGCTGTAACAGACTGACTCCCTTTGGTGCAGAGGTGGATATCTTTTTTATTGTTCAGGTTCAAGTGTAGTGGCAGGTGCTCCATTCCAGTAGGTGTGGCTGGAGCCAATGATGGTTGGACCCATTCACACAAACATAGACACACTCCATGGGAAAGACAAACACAGGGAGAGTTTACCCTCCTTCCATGTGCCATCATCTTCATCACATCCATGCTCTTCCCAGCTTGCCAAGCAATTGTGTTGCTAATAAGGGGCAGAGGGAATGTGATTTACACGGAGAAGACATTGTATGGGCTTGTGGGAGCATGAATTTGGGGAGGCAGCAGTTTGAGGAAGGGAGTGAAATGGAATGTGGCTGTATGGAAAACTCTGAGGGCTCTGGGTTTGCTGACGTGCTTTGAAGACTGTTTCTGTCTGTAGTGTCAAGTGTAGCTTAGTGCATTCCACCGTTGTCCTCTAGAAGGTCAGGCAGATCTGACTGTGAGAATGGCAGACTAGGCTTCTTTTCCAAAGCACAAGGCCATGTCTGCAAGCTGTTCTGCGCTGAATAGCCCTTAGCCAAGGGAGAAGCCATCTCATGCCTTTGGGAATTCTCTGAATGGGTAATATTGTGGACAACCTATTTGCTTAGTTACTTCTCTGCTGTGACAGACCACACTCAAGTCTTTACACCAGGGAGCTTTTGAGCAATTCACTAAAGATGTTAAAGTTAATGTTTGTAGTCTTTATTCTTTCCAAGGAAAAGTAAATGTTAGTATCTTTCTGCTTGACATAGCTGAGGAGAAGTTGGACTCCCCTTGAGTTCTCTCCTGGCTTGATGGTTTGGCATTGAGATTCCATTCAAACCGGTCAGGTGGCCTTGGGGGAATATCCAGTAAAGCTGGGTGTTTTTCTCTAGCTGGCCTTGAGGGAATATCCAGTAAAGCTGGGTGTTTTTCTCTAGCTGTGGTTCACTTTCTGCAAACTCAGCATGTTGCATTTGGCAGTGTGTGATCTTGATAGTCTCTGTTTTCAGGTTCTTTCCCCCCACCTGCAGAGCTCTAAAAGCATTATTAAACACAGGGGTAGGCAACCTTTTTTAAAAAAATCATCAAGTCCTGCATTTCCTCATAAATAATACGTTGGAAGCAGCATGCAGGTGGTTGGTGGAGTTGATGATCAGCAGAAGCAAAGACAACATGTTCTGGACTGCTAATCCAGAGTAAAGACTGCCCTTGCTTCAATTTTATCATAGCTACTGCAGATTAGAATCCTAATCAGGTCTTTTCAGAAATAAACCCCACTAAGTTTGGTGGAGATACTCATTTGTACATCTTTCCCCCTTAAACCATGCAACCAGGAAAAAAGCAGTGTGTGTGTGTGTGTGTGTGTGTGTGTGTGTGCGCGCGCGCACACACACACACACACACACACACAGACTATCAGTTTATCAAATAGAATCCTGCACCTTTCATTTGTATTGAAACTATATAAAAAGAAAAGGAAACACCTTTTTAAGAGCCAGGGAAGGGAAGGAGGAAATGAACCAGAAGGAAGGCAACAACAATAAAATGAAAGGGTAGGACAGCTTCAGGAGACATTGGGGGCTGCATAAAATGGCCCTCAGACAGATGGTTGCTCACCAATGAATAGATGGATAGGCAACTAGTGGTCCAGAAGGACCTGTTTTTTCTACCCGCTGTGGTTTGTTAAACCTATTGCTAAGGCATCTTTCTCTGAATCAGAACAGTTATTATCCCTTTATGAAGTAGTCTAGAAATGTGAGGCAGCATTCTTTTATATACGCAGGGCAGGCTTAAAAGGTAGTGGGTGCCACCACCAGCACCCTGCTAGTCCTGAGATAGAAAATATTTGTGTTGAGTATCAATTTTTTCTGACTCCTCTGCTGAAGGAAGTCAAAATCAATATAATCAAGTTACGGTACTCAGAAATGAGAATATTTTCTCTTTGTATCTTTTGCTACTGACTAAAGGAAGGATGACAAGCTGCACACATCACTGAAGACCTATCATTGATCCCTGGAAGCCTTGTTCAGCTCCTTTTCTCTCCCTGGCCTTCCCCTTCACTGCTTTGGCAATTTATTCCATTGCTGCTCACATGCTTCAAGCACAGTGTATCCAATAGATTAAAACTGGTGTTCTTGTAAAGGATATTGTGCACATGTGCACAGAGGAGGCACAGTCCTGATTGCAATGCACACTCCAGTGCAACCTGGTGTTTTCTCTGATTGCCTGTGAAGAAATAGAATGCAACCTTGTGATAAGGAGAGGCTGCAAAATAGCTCTGAAATGGTAGAGCTAATGGCAGTAGTGCTTGTGGCTCTTTAGGGATTCCAGCTGCCTGGCACTATCTTCCTTCCCAGTTAGCTCTGGATTTCTGCATAGAATTTGTTTTCTTGGTGTGTCATTGGATGTAATCTTTAAAAGCAGAATGGCACTGGTCACACTGATGGGGCTGCATTGCACATGTGGCATGTACCTTGGCTATGTTCAGTGTCCCTTGGGCTGATGTCTTATAACCTGTATCTGCTACGGTGTGCCTTAGGTCGGCAAGTGAGCAGTGAATGCCAGGGAGAAATGTTGGACTACCGGCGCATGTTGATGGAAGATTTTTCACTGAGCCCAGAGATCATCCTCGGTTGCCGCAGTGAGATTGAGCACCACTGCTCAGGACTGCATCGGAAAGGCCGCACCCTGCATTGCCTGATGAAAGTTGTGCGAGGAGAGAAGGGGAACTTGGGAGTCAGCTGCCAGCAGTCGGTAAGGTTGTCATGGGGAGCCTTTTCATGACAGTCTCAACCTCCACATTTTTGCCCAGCTGGTTTTAATGTTTTGAACCAGAGGCTGACTTATTGGCGCCTTGAGCCAAAGGAAGAATCTCAGGCATCACTCTGAGAATCCAAAGTTTCAGCTTGGGCCGCCTAAATAAATGCTTCTCAAGGTTTCATGGAGGAGTCTTTCAGTGGCCAGTGGTCATAACAGCCACAGGGAACTTTGGTGTTAAAAGTAGCCCCACCTCTTGAGTACCAGATGCTAGGAATAAACATGTGCAGGCCACAGTCAACAGCTTTCAGAAGCCTATGGGTTGTGACTGTTGGAAACAAGAGTGCATGACTACATCAGCAGTCTTCAACCTTGTGGCTTCTGGGTGTTCTGGGCTAAAATTCACACCAGCCTCAGCCATTATGGCCATGTAGATGGCACCTGTAGTCCAAAATATCTAGAATGCCCCAGGTTGGAGAGGTCTCTTATAGATGGTCCTTGGTCTGACCCAGCAAAGTAATACTTCTGTTTTGAATACCTGAATCATTTCCCTGGGAGAACAGAATGTGTGGCAATGGACTCTACGTTACTGGGAGCAGAAGAATTTGCTTGTGTGTCCTGCCCACTATTTTAGCTTTTGTGGGCTGATGCTGAAGTAAGACCTGAGTTGGGATGCAGGTGGGAGCTGCAGGGAGGCTTTGCCCTCAACGCTCCAACATCCATTTAGGGGAATCCCAATGAAACAGTTGGCTAGAGCTGATTAAAAAGCTCTATCAACTACTTGTAAAAAGGCTTTTCGGGTAGCTTCAGGCTATTAAACTCAGAAGCTGTTATGTTATTCCAGGCTAACCCACCTTCTTTGTAAAGTAGCCAAGAGGAATGTAATGGGCATAACATATTAATTCAAGCAAAGCTTTTGACCTAATCCCATGTGACTTCTTAAGTTCTTCAGGGGGAAACGTGAACTGGAACAACTTAGTGTAAGGAGTTGGATACGCATGGTGATAGAAGAAAATTGGATTGAACTAGGAGACCAGTGACTATTTCTCTCCAGCTCTTAGGCTTCTCATAATATATGCACAATTCAGTTTGCATGCATTGGAAGTGTTGTATGCATTTGGGAGGAATTTGGAGTAGCTTCATATTAATTACTTTCCCTAAAACAAATCTAAGCGTAAAAAAAGAAAAGCCTTTATCTTGTAACATGTGATGGTCAGAACATATTTGCATTCTTCTGAAAATATACTGCTGAGGCAGACAAGAATGTACGGTGGCTGCTCAGTCCCTATCCCATAAAAACAGATTCACTCCTTCCCTTCCACGGGCACCTGTCACTGCATAGAGGCAAAACTTGTGTGTTGAATAGTAAGATTCTAGCCCTTATTGTTGTAGATGAAAAACTGAAGATGCAGAGTCAGTGTATACTTAAAACTAAGAAACCAGAAGGAGATTGGGACAAAGTGGCCGATTCCACTAGTTTAGCCTGGGCTCCCCAATGCAGCACCTGTGGACACCAACTTTTAGTTTTTTTAATCATGTTTCTGGCTGGTGTGTGTAGGGGGCCTACTTTTTGTCTTATTCGGTGGGGTATAGGTGATTTGCTTGTTGGGTTTTTTGGGTGGGGATGTTTCTGAGTATTGCTAGCTTTTCTTTGATGGAATGGGTACTTTTGTTGCCTATGACAATACTTTAAAAGGTTCCTCTGTGCCCATAAACATTGGGACCTTTGTATAGACATAGGACTTTTTTACTTGGCCCTGTTCTCTGCTTCACTTCATGGCTCCTGATAATCCACCCTATGCCTTACTTGCCAATGCTGCTGATCTTTCTCCTCAAAATCCCATTCTTCCTCTGAATGATTTATTCAGGTTTCACTGTTGGGTAGCATTTTTGGAGTAGTATTGTGCAGGAGCTATGTTCACCCTCCTACCACATCCTTGTTTTTATGTAATAGGTGTGCTAATCTTGACTGCTGCCAATAGCAAATGCTTGACAGCCTTATAGTTTGAAGGTTGGGGGCGCCCAAGCACATGATTAATGACATTGACACTCTCACCCCCCCAAAAAAACCCTTCCCTTTTTCTCAATGCTGATCCCAACATAGCTCACTGATGATTGCCTGAGACAAAATCAGAAAGCCCATCAGGCCATGTGCTTGCTTGTTCTTTTATATTGGAGATGGCTTGGTGTGATTGTCAGGCTAGATTCCAGGGATCTTCCACCTCAAACAATGAGAGCAGGATAATTGTTTCCCAGGCAGGAACAGATTGTTAGAACATGGCTATTTCCCCCAGGCAGCTTAGCCTCAATTCAGCATTATGACTGCTTTGATGTGTATACTTACACGGTGAAGTTGGGGCTTTGATGCTACTAAACACTCCTCTAGACTTGACACCACTTTACTTGATAGGCTTTGAGGGGGGCATTGCAACACGTGCTGGTGGGGAAAAGCTAAAGTACGGTTGTACTGTTGTGTGATGCAACCTGGCAGTTTGGCTTCTTGGAAAGAGCTTTGCTTGCAAAGAAATGGGAAGTGCCCCGATATTTGCAAATGCTGCCCTGTGGTTCTGTCAAGGAGAGCAAAAAGAAGCAAAAAGGCTCTGTGGTCTGTGATGGCTCCATGGCCACATGAATAAATGGCTTTGCCCCATGCCCCCCACCCCCAGCATTTCACTAGATTCATCTCAGTTGAGGTTAAGATCTGTGATGTAAACGGATTCCTAAATTTGAAATTGGCTTAATTCCCAGGCTACGGGCTCCACTAGGAAACAATCAGTGCAGAAATCTGCCCATTCTCTGCTCCTCCAACTTTGTAGAGCTTCATTTCCAAGAGTGAGTGTTACATGTTGAAGGAATTCTTAAGTTCCATTGGCTTTTTCTCAGGCCTTTGTGGTGAGATGCCATTTAGTTCTGCTGCTTTATGCTGCTGCTGCTGCTTTAGCAAAAAAACAAAACAACCTGTGTTGCATAAGTCTACCTGCGCTGCTCAAGTCATGCTTCAGTGGAGTCTGAATCCTTGAAAGACCACTTCTCTGCTAGTATACCTTTATGAGCATGCTGCTCAACTCAGTCTCAACAGTTGCCTCTTCACCGCCCACCCACCACAAATAAAAGCACTAGGCACATGTTCCTAGCCCCAGGCTGTCTTTTGTTACATCAGGCCCCTGTGCCATTTTCTCAGGAAGGCCCCTGTTGCTCATGTACATGACAGAGGCTCTGGGTTTGGGAGATTAGATTCTCCTGCTCCTGCTGCTCTCTTGTCTCTCCTCCCCTTCAGTTTCAGTGGCAAGAAGGCCTGGTGATGTGGCTGGCTGCGCAATTCAGCTCTGTGTACTGTCGTTTGGATACTGAAAATAGAACAGGGAAGTCCCCAGAGTTACAAAATGTCTGGATTGCCCCATGCTGCAGGGATGACCTGACACCTTGGCTTTCTCAGTCATGCCTGCAGTTTCTGGATGCAGATGAGGTGACAGCAACATAAAAACTCTGGTTCTGGCTGAGTCATACACAAGGGAGAATGCTCTTCCATTTGGCACATCTTAGCTGTTTGCCATTAACTGGTCTTGGTCTTGGAAGATAAATCATTTGTTCAAAGGCTGCTTTTCCTTGGCAAACGGTTAGCCCTTTTTGTGTGGGAGGGAGCACTTCACATCCATGGGAATGTTTGAAAGATGTTCTCCACTTCAGGAGCTGGTACTGAAATGAGATGGGAAGGGGGCAGAATCCCTTGAGGTTAGCTTTGCAGTTCTGCCAGCAACAGAAGCCAGGAAACCAACTTCCTGAACTACTCTGCCATTGTTGTTAAACTCTTCCCCCCTCTTCTCTTTCCTCCTCCAGCTTCAAACTCTAATCCAGGAGGCAGACCCTGGTGCTGATTACCGCATTGACAGAGCATTGAACGAAGCCTGCGAATCAGTGATACAAACAGCCTGCAAGCACATCCGTGCTGGAGACCCCATGTAAGTGATGGAGATCCCCTGCTTTTGCTACAGTTTACTGCTGCTTTAGCTTGGGCTGAAAGAAGCCTGTTAAACCTGGGGGAAGAGATGGACTCAGATTGTCTCTTACATAAAAAGAGATGTTGACTTGGGGTGAAAGGGTTTCTTGTGGGCATACAGGCAGACTTTATTATGCAACAGCTTCTCATCACCCTTACAAATGCAAGCTGTGGGAAAGTACAGGCCAAAGGTAGACCACTATGGAGAAGCACGTGTGCTTTAAAGCATGCAGTTACTCCGCTCCCCCTTTCTACAAATGCCTCCTTCCCCTCCCACCAGTGAGATGCTCCTTGTTGCAATGTCTGGTATGAAGGCTCCTGAAGATTGCATATATCAATATAACATGACTTTCTTTCCATAGGATTCTCTCTTGCCTTATGGAGCATTTGTATACAGAGAAGATGGTGGAAGATTGTGAGCACAGGCTCCTGGAGCTCCAGTACTTCATCTCACGGGACTGGAAGTGAGTGCTGGGCATGGGGACCCTCAGGGGCCCTGCAGTTCTGTTGCAGGACTTTCTAGCAGCGGCAGTTGGGTCAAAAAGGTCTTGTACTGTGGGGTCATGGGTGGCTTTAATTCTCTAGTCACGAGCTAGAGGTTCAGAAAGAGTTCTTTTCATTCACAACTTGGAGAACTTGATGTTTATACACAACCGTTATTCCCCCAATTTCTGTCAATGTCTGCTACAGGAGGGGGGGGGGCAAATTAAAGTAGAGGTTCTAGCCTGGGCATTACCTTCAAGAGCTGCCTCATAATGAAAGTGCACCACAGGATAATGCCCTCTCACCCCAAATTTCAGCCTCCGCCTAACTATGGAGGGTGTCTCAGTGTAAGCATGTGTCAAAAGTAAAGTTTCCTGTACTTATATATTATTAATAGTGTTTTATGAACTGTCAGTTCATTAAGAAAAAATTGTGGTGATGTACAACACCATCAAGTTATAATTATGTTTAAACATCATACGATTATAAAAACATGAAATACAGAACAAATGGCTTAATGCTAACTGGCATTCTCTAAACACACTTAAGGCCTTTCTGATTACAGTAGGAACAGCGTCCTAAAGTACTAGTGCCACCATGCTTTTTTAAAACTTTAGTTTGCATAGAAACCAAATGAAAGTATGATAACTGTTGGATAGTTAGGAGGGCTTCTCCAGCTGATCACAGTTAGCTGGCTGGTATAAGAGCATAGGGCCTGTTTCTCATGAGGACACATTTCTTTCTAGTGTAGGGTTTAAATTGTTTTTGCTCCTTAAGAGCAAAATTCTTATGTATGTTCACATTCTTATGTGTACCAATGCACTTTAACATTTGCATCAAATTTTATAGCCCCAAGTGGCTTACAGAAAATCTTCATAATCATCTTAAAATCTCAGATTGCAAAACTGTTACACAGTTGGAATTGGTTGCAGTAAAAAAGCACAGATATTTTATTGGCGAGACTTTAAATATGTCTCAGTTTTATTACTCGGGTGACTCGCAACTTGTGTTCATTTAACTTGTGCAGTTGATGGCTGACCAGTTGAAATTGCACAAATTAAATGCATGGACGTCTGAGAACTTAAACACTCTTTTTGCACATTGTTTTCCCAGCACAAAAAGAGCTTTTAAGCTCTCAGACTTGCTTACTGGGCTCTGGGAGGATCATGAATGATCTCAGACAGTCCCATGAGATCTTGTGGAAAACTCTTTGCTTTGCCTGGGGGCGGGGGTGTTATAAGACCCATTCAGCACAACAGCTCCAGAAGGTAAGGATAGTCATGTGAGAGAGATTTGACTATACGTCTTTTTGAGTATATGCACTGTCCCTGGAACATAACCCCTGTGTAAGTTGTGAGTGACCTGTATGGCTAAATGGAAATTGCACCTATTAAGGTTTTCATTTCTGATTTGCTACATTCTAGAGGTGAAATGTTGTGTTGAAGTGAAATGCTGTTAATCTCCTAATGTGTGAAGAAAGGGCATTTTAGAACCTCATGGTGGCTTCACTGATTCTTCTACTTTGACAGACTGGATCTTGTGCTCTACCGCAAGTGCCAGGGAGATGCATCCCGACTTTGCCATACACGCGGCTGGAATGAGACGAGTGAGATGATTCCTCCTGGGGCCATCTTCTCCTGCCTGTACAGACATGCCTATCGTACAGAGGAACAGGGGAGGAGGGTAGGCACCAGTCAGTTGCTTTAGCAGTCCTCCTTTATTGGAAAATGAATGTGATTTGGGGGCATGTGCTAGTTTATCTGTGGCTTCAAATGTAAGCTTTGAATATCTCTTAAGGCAGCAGAGAAACTGAGCAGGTGATACTGGGGAAAAGCATGGAGGCAAGCCAACTATAGTCCACTCTACAGGTCACCTGGATGCTTTGCGACAACTAAGTAGGTATAACAAATGGAGACCCCCTGTGCATCTGTTTTAACCCTATGAGATTGGGGTTTAATGTTTGAGCCTCTGGAGACTCAAACAGGCGTGCAGGAATTCCCCTAAAACCCTTTAGGAAGAAGCCTCAGGAAACACTTTTGTAGCTAAGGTATGTGGTCTTGCCTCTGCTTTTTGTAGCTGAGGTCAGTGCTGAATATAGTGGGAAATCTCTTCATATGAAGGGTGGAGAAACAAAATAGGTGGCTTGTTGCATGAATGGCTGGTGAAGTTGTGACCACCAGACAGATAATCAGTATCCTGTAGGTGGTAATTAGAATGTGGTTGGTGATGAGCTGAGTTGCATAATCAGGAATTCATGTGAGTGCAGTTTTTGCTGGGTTGAGTCATTTCAGACTCGGGGGCTGTGGGAAGAAAAAGGGAATCCATGTGTGAATGCTTCCCGCATGTAAACTTTCTCCACAGGCAGAACTAGCATGTTGGGGAGAAGTGGGGAGTTCTCAAACATCATCTCCCACCCACAGCCTGAAATAGTGAAGCCTTGCAAAAGGTGCACTGGATGACTTCCTGGCCTTGTATTCCAGTTTATAAACTTAAGCTGGGGAGGAAAGGACAGCCTGCTGCCTCTTCTTCTACAGCCTAAGTGATACCCACATACCTTTTCCCCTTCCCACCTTCTGAAGGAAGAAGGTGGCTGGTTGCTGCTATGTGCCTGCTCAGGAAAGAACTGTTGAACAGACTTGGCTGCTGCTCAGTTGCTTCGCAAATCATTCTCCCTGTGGGGGAGAACAATGGAATAGTGCCTTGCTCCTTTTTTCTGCCTTCTTTTTCTGCCAACATGAATTGTGGTGGGTCTCCACTTGCTATGTCTAATTAGGTTTTAGGTTTCAGTTGTAAAATCTGTGCAGGATGCCATGCACAGCTGCCTGTCCCTGGCACCGTTTTCAGACTACCAAGAATTTTAAATCCCCAAAGAGTCCTTGCCATGCTCTAGCAGATCCTTCTGACTTCTGCTAGCCTGGAGATTTGAGGTTATCCCTACCAATCTAGCACTAGGTTTGTTTGTCTGTATTTTATTGGCTTCTTCTCTTAAACAGCAAGCCAGCCCCTCCACACACGTGATGCCACGGTATCTCGTTCACTTTTTGACAACTTGTTTAGACTTGTCCTTCAATTAAACATCTTCTGTCTGGATGTGGGGACTTGTCCATCTAAGCTGCAGGGAAGGTTAAAAAAATGAGGGGAGGGGCCTGCATGGGAGGCCTGCTCTGGGCCTGTGTGGGAGGTGACCAAGCATAGCATAAAGAGAACTTTACTTTTACTAATGCTGGAAAGAGCACCTTCCTTCCCAGATCTGAGGAGTTGGGGTTGTTCATCTGGAACAAATTTGTACACTTGTTCTTGGCAGCTATCCCGGGAATGCAGGGCAGAAGTACAACGAATTCTACACCAGCGTGCCTTGGATGTAAAACTGGATCCAGCTCTCCAGGACAAGTGCATGATAGATCTGGGGAAGTGGTGCAGTGAGAAAACAGAGACTGGACAGGTATCTCAAAAATTTAAACCAATAATCTCATGTTGAAATTGTTGTATAAGTTAGAAAGCAAAACACATTCACTTTAAATGCCCTGGTTCTGCTATTTCTTCATAAACATTTCTGAATTTTACTAAATTTTAATGTTCAAAAGTTTCTGTATTGCGTTTTGTGCTTCGATTGAGCTTAATTAGTGAAGGGAAGGCACTAAACCCATGTGTGCATCATGAGAAAGCAAGGCATTGTTTGTCCCAATTTATCCAACCTAGAGCAACCTGGAGTGGTGACTTGCTCATCCCAGGGGTTATGTTGCATTGCAGAAGTGTGGTGCTGGTTGGGGTGAAACGAAAGATGTCCCAGAGACATAGCAAGGTGCATTTGGGTGGCTTTCAAGGCATTAATGAGATGAACCCATTTGTTCTGTGTTAAGATTCTTTGTGTCCCCTTTAGGAACTTGAATGTCTCCAGGACCATCTGGATGACTTGGCGGCTGAATGCAGAGACATTGTTGGAAACCTTACAGAGCTGGAGTCAGAAGTAAGTAAGCTTTGTCTGGAAGGGAAAGCTCCAGTATTTAGTTGTTAGACTTGCACCATGTGAATGGCTTGCTGATTTGTGGGTTGCCCTCCCAAGTATCTTCAAAAGGGTGCCATTTTCATGTATTTGAGTCATCTAAGAAAGAAGGTAAAGTATCAGATCTTAATTGGTTGTCCAGATAAAGTAACTCAAGCCTGATATCATTAGAAAGAAGGAGTATTCATGTAAATGAGTCTTTCTTTCTTTTGGCTGTATATGTAAAAGTTGTGCCTTTCTATGGCAGGTATCATTTCCTTAAAATGACTGTGTTTTGGTCAACTCTAGTTAGCTTTTATTTGGGGCAGCAAACTTTAAGGCAGCCTTCCCCACCCTGGCCCCCTCCAGATGCTTTGGGCTTCACCTCTCATCACCCTCAGCCAGCACAGCTGGAAAAGCTGCTTTAAGCGATATTTTTTTCAACCTGTTCCTGCTCCCAATGACTTCTTACAGTAGCTGTTCTTGTCAACAGAAGTCTTCCTAGCTTGTCTCTAGGGATGCTCACATCCCAGGAGACTTTCCCACTCTGATGTAGAAACATAACATGAGCAACAGTGTGAACTGTCAGAAAAACTGGGTGTGGCCTTGGGTGGACTTACTGCTTACTCTCTCCCTCTTGTAGGATATTCAGATAGAAGCCTTGATGATGCGAGCATGTGAGCCAATTATCCAGACCTTCTGCCATGTAAGTAACTCTTACTCATACTTGTTCTAATTTGGATAAGGATTGAGTGTAGAGTTCCTCCATTAGTATCATTTGAGGGGAGGAAGACCATAGCCATGTGCATGCCTTGTAGTTTCCCCTTCATGTTAAGCATACCTTGCTGGAATGTCCATAATTCTCAAGGGCACAACCAGCCTTCTTGCATCCCCAGTTTCCTGCTCAGAACTTAGCCTTAATTACAGTGCTAGTTTGGATACCCAAAAGTCATAGCAAGCAGGTGCAAGACTGCATGTGTGCTGTGATTCCATGGGTGCACAGAATGGGACAGTGGTAATTCAGTTTTCTGGCCTTTTTCTTCTTCCATTTTCTAAAAGCAAATATCTGGTTTCGCTTGAAACTCTTTAGCTGGTGCCTGCTGAAATATCTGAATATAAAGGGTGGCTGAAACAATTTCCAGTAGTCATGTGCAGGACTTTTCATTGTTAGTTTATTGATGCTCATCGTGGACAAAACGAGAATAAATTATACAGAGTAGGAGCGAGTATGTAGAATTCAGCTATTGTTGCATAGTCTTTGTATATCTCTGGCATACCAGCCCTAGTTAAATTGCAAAATGTGTTTATGGCATTTAATAGATTGTGTTGCATTTTTGGGTCCAGTGGGGGCATGTGCAGCTGCAAAGCAACTTGAGAGCTCTGGGGCTAACCAGCCCTGACAAGTCATTTTAACAATCATGTTTCAAATGTAAGCCAGAGAGGTGCAATTACCTTCTCCAGCTTTAAATCATGGGTCCCGTTGCTTCCTCAACTGAGGTACAGAGACTTCCAGGAAGGGAGTTAGTTCCTGACAGGTTGTCATTAGTCTGTCTGTCTGTCCCATCCCCCCCCCCCCCATATCCCATTCAGGAAGTGGCAGACAACCAGATTGACTCAGGAGACCTCATGGAGTGCCTCATTCAGAACAAACACCAGAAGGAGATGAATGAAAAGTGTGCAATTGGAGTCACACACTTCCAGCTGGTGAGTGTGGCTGTTTCTCCAGCATCCCCTAGTTTGACTGAGTCTGGGAACCTGCGAACCATTATCCCTTTTCGCACAGGAAGGCCAAAGGCATTTTCCTGTCTGCTGGAATTTGAACTGTTATGGCATAGTCCCCTTTTCAGTGCTGCCTTGGCTTATTTGCCACAAATAAGCTTCTGGATGTTCACTACTTTGTGCCTTTAACCACGTTACTTCCAAATCTGCCATTCTCCTTCTGCAGTTGGAGGCAGGCAGTGCATGTGGTTGAACCCATAGTGATTTGGATGGGCATTGCATTCAACCTTAGCCTCACTAGAAGGGATAACTTGAACTGAAGCTCAAAGGTGGCAAGGCAAGAAGCAGGGCAGAGAGATGCCATTGACTGGGGCTGCAGTAGCAGATATTCTTTGAAAGACTTCCTGTGCCTGACCTTGAGAGGAGCCTGTTTGCTTTTCTTTCTTTAGGTTCAGATGAAAGATTTCAGATTCTCCTACAAATTTAAAATGGCCTGCAAAGAGGATGTCCTGAAGCTGTGCCCCAACATCAAGAAAAAGTATGTGTGTGTGTCAGAAATTTGGCCTCATGGCTTTTGAATGCTAGAGAAACATTTGTCTCTTAATCAGAAAGTGGGTGATACCCAAGAGTTTTACACCAAGATAGCCTGGTGTTCTAACACTTCTGTCCTCTTCAGGGTGGATGTGGTGATCTGCCTGAGCACCATTGTACGCAACGACACGCTGAGAGATGCAAAGGAGCACCAGGTCTCCATGAAGTGCCGCAAGCAGCTACGTGTTGAGGAGCTGGAAATGGTAAAAGTTGCCCTCTTGTTACTCTGAGGCTTTGCAAAGCCTTCTGTGGAGGGTTGCATCAGCTTGCGCTACCCTGAAAATATTTGGCTGCCCCTCAGTGCTAGTTTCCTTCTCTCTAATTACCATTTCTTATATTCTAAATCGGGCTTATAGCAGGCTTCTTTGCAAACGTTGGCTTTTCCTGGCACCTTGCCACAAGAAGGCAGTTTTTGCTGAGCCAAAGCCAGCCCCAGCTGTTGGGGTTTAAGAGTCTTGTTCAACCAGCTCCCTTGGACCAATAGAACTGCAAGCACCTTCTCTCTCTCTCTCTCTCTCTCTCTCTCTCTCTCTCTCTCTCTCTCTGTGTGTGTGTGTGTTTTAAGGGATTTTTTCCAGAGCTCTCCTGGGCAGCCAAACTGAAGACTGCATTGCACAAGTGTGTTATATTTTGATTCATAGCTTTGGCCTCAAATAGCTGAAAGACTGCCTCTTCCCAATCGACCTTCTAGGGCAGCTTTCTCAACCCTGGATCTTCAGTTGTTCTTGAACTACAATTCTCATCATCCCTGACCACTGGTCATGCTGGCTAGGAGTGGTGGGAGTTGTAGTCCAACAAAATCTAGGGACCCAAGGTTGAGAAAAGCTGTTCAGGGGTGTTAAGACCAGTAGAGGGTAGTTCTGCCACCCTCAGAAGTTGAAGGAATGGCAGCCTGGGAGAGGGTTTTCTCTGTGACAGCCTCTACATTGCAGAAGTCCCTCCCTACAGAAGTATCTCTAGCATCTTCATCGCATAGCTGTAGACACATCTCTTTCATCCTGGTTTTTGACCGTTAAAGTATTTGTTTCGTGGGGTCTCTTTTGCTGAATTTAAAGCATTCTGTTCAACTTGGAAAGGTTTTGCTTGCTTTATAATTATAACAGCTTTATAAATTTATGTTATTGTTGTAATCCACTGTGCAGCATGAGGGTGAAGAAGAATGAGTAAAGAGATCCTATTAAATAAATATATAACCTCAAGAGTGCTGATGGTTGCCTGCAGAAAGCTTCCTAGTTAGAAGATAAACACTTGGTTCTCTCATGGGCTTTTTACTTTTTTTAATTGGATTTGTTTGCTTTGGATGTTCAAGCTTTCCACCTCCCCTTTGAGTCTGAATCCTTTTTCAATGTGATTCATCTTGCAGACTGAGGATATCCGCCTGGAACCAGACCTTCATGAGGCCTGCAAATCGGACATTAGGGACTACTGCCAGAACGTCCCCTATGGCAATGCTCAGGTGATCCGCCTTTTCAGTGTGCGCTCTCTCGATGTTTCTGCCTAGCCAGAGAGGCTTTGACTGGAGTACATTCTGCATCAAAGCCCATTTCAGTCTGCTTTGATTTACAGACCTTTTGCTTGTACTCTGACTCACAGCCAAGTCCACAGGATGGGCTGATCAACTTCCTAAGCACCACTGGCAAGTGTTTCTCCAGCACGACAGAGCACTTCTCCATGGGCTCAATTTTCCTCTAGCTCTTCCTTAGTCAGTGGCTACAAAATATCCCACCCTTCCAAAGGAGCCTGGTTTACATTGAAACTACCAGGTTGACTGTTGAAGAAAGAGCTTTTACTCGCTGAGTTGAACTTTCAGCCACTAAACCTTCCCCCCCCCCCCCTAGGCTAAGTGAACACAGTGACTTCCATCTTATGAGTTGGCTTTTAATATAATTTCTTTTGGTACTTCTAAACCCTCCTCAATTTAGCATCCTCCTTAGAATACTTCACCCAAAATGTGCTGTGGGCGAGACCTCCTCAGTGCCACTATTGCTCCTGTTTTAGATGAGGTGCTGCTTAAAATAATGCAGGGGTTTGGCTATTTTGTTCCATAGCCTTTGCTTTGTTATTTTAAAGCCATTGAGTCATTTACTTACTCCCAGATTAGCAATGCTGCCATCTAGTGTCCAGTTACCCTTGAGATGTTCTATTTATTTAACTGCAGATTATTGAGTGTCTTAAGGAAAACAAGAAGCAACTCAGCACTCGCTGCCATCAGAAAGTCTTCAAACTTCAGGAGACGGAGATGATGGATCCAGAACTGGATTATACTCTCATGCGTGTTTGCAAGCAAATGATCAAGGTAAGGATGGCTGGTTGATGAGGGGAGGCTTAGAATCAGGCCACATCATGTTGCTTTCAGTAACATTTTCTCTCCATGCAAGAGTACATGTAGCTGGCATTGCCTTGAAATAGGAATCCACATGGATTTTTGTAGGAAGATTTTTGGACGTTTAAACTGGGTTTCTGCCTGCTGCTGCTCATGAAGACTTCTCAGTTTTGTAGATTTCCATATTTATTTGTCTGCAACGGCAAAATCTTGCATTGGGAATTGGCCCATCTTGTACACACACCCAGAGGCCATTTCTGCATAGCATGGGATGATTTGTCAATATTCACAATATTCTATGGTGCAAACCAAATCTGACCATTTTTAGTGTACAAGCTTGACTCTTCATTCTGGAAAGATTCAAACGGTTCTAATCTTAAAACATCTCCTGCCCTCAAGTATATATTTTTAAATATCTAGCTGTGAATATGCAGTTGATATTCAACCATATTCTAATCTTCTACCAGATATTCAAGCATATCTGGTGAAAGATCAGAGAAGTAAAACTGAAATGGCAAAGTGTCAAACCCTGGTTGAGGGGCAAGCTTTTTTTTTTCTCCTCTGCTGTAACTTCTGTAGAACTTCAGGCTTTCTCAGAACTTTAGGCAGGTACATGCCCTAAAGGCCTGATACTAAGGGGGATACAGCAAAAAAGCTCTTGGAAGTGCAGCGGCTCTTTGATTTCTCTTCAAACTACTCAGACCAGCAAGAGGATCATGTGGAATTATAGCTGAGCGAAGCCCCCCTTTTCCCATCTTCCTGTCCTGTTCTTGGTTCAATGTGTTTCTAAACTTTCTCTGCAAAAGTACATTGATTCAGAAGTGCCATTCCCACCACCTCTCCTGACATTAATGGGCATGGGTATTAACACAACACCTTTTAAGAATTCATTCCATGCCAAGCAACTTCTGGGTTAGACTGGAAGTGCAGTGATGTCTGACTTGTGCCTCTTCAGCACTTTGCATTCAGGCAACAAGAGTCCTGGCTTAAGATGGGAAGTGCTGTTGCTCTCCACTTTGCTGACTCGTTGATGCTTTCTCTCCCTCTGTCAGAGATTCTGTCCAGAAGCAGATGCAAAGAACATGCTGCAGTGTTTGAAACAGAACAAGAACAGTGAAATGATGGATCCCAAATGCAAGCAAATGATTACCAAGCGCCAGATTACACAGAACACAGGTAATGGTGGGGCTTTTCTTGGAATTGGGCCTGGGGTCTGCACTTAAGGGCTGTAATCTTTATTACCTGAAATGTCTGATATATCCCATCTGGACTACTGTAATGTGCTCTACATGGAGCTGCCTTTAAAATGTGCTCAGAAATTTCAGCTAGCCCAAAGAGCTGCAGCCAGACTGTTGGCCAGGGTTAGATATAGGGAGCAAATGATTTCCTTTTTAAAGCATTTCCAATGGCTACTGGTCTGTTTCCAGGAACAATTCAAAGTTCTGGTTATGACCTTAGAAAGCCCTATACAGCTTAGATCCTGGCTATCTGAAAGACCATATTCCTTCATACGAACCTACCTGGGCCCTGAGATCTTGGTTTTTTTTTTTTTTTAGTAAATAATTTTTATTCACTTTCCAATAAACATTTTTTCCAGATTTAACATTTGTTTTGACATAAACATCTTTTTTGACTTCCATCAGCCTATCTGAGAATTCTCCATACTCTCACTACGTCTCACATTTCTTACATTTATATTGCACATTATATCTCTTAATCTTAACCTTTCTTTTTAAACAATATTTCTATCAGTCTTTTTCACAAAGCCTCCTGAAAGCCAACAAGCGTTAGTTGCTCCTCACATTCAGTTTTGATATATTCTGTAAATTTACTCCAGTCCTCGGAAAATCTCTGATCACGTTGGTTCCTTATTTTTCCAGTCAATTTGTCCATCTCTGCATACTCCATCAATTTCATTCTCCATTCTTCCTTGGTCGGCATTTCTTCCTGCTTCCATTTCTGGGCCATCAAAATTCTTGCTGCTGTCACTGCGTATCTAAACAGTTTCACATCTTTCTTACTAATTTCATTCCCTACTATCCCAAGTAGAAATGCTTCTGGTTTCTTGATAAATGTATATTTCAACATTTTCTTCATCTCATTATAAATCATTTCCCAAAAGCATTTCACTTTTTTACATTCCCACCACATGTGGTAAAATGTTCCCTCTTTTTCTTTGCATTTCCAACATTTGTTACAGATTTTATACATCTTACCAAGTTTCACTGGTGTTACGTACCATCTATACATCATTTTCATTACGTTTTCTTTTATTGTAGTACATGCAGTGAATTTCATTCCCTCCTCCCACAATTTTTTCCATTGATCAAACTGAATATTATATCCGAAATCTTTGGCCCACTGGATCATAACCGATTTCACTTCCTCATCTTTCGTATGCCACTCAAGCAATAATTTATACATTTTTGACAGAACTTTAACATCAGTATTCAAAATTTCCTGCTGAAACCTCGATTGCTTTTCTTGGAAACCTCTTTCCCACACTGTCTTTTTAAACATCGCATTTATCTGGTGGTAATGCAGCCAATCATATACATTTTCCTTAACTTCTTCATATGGTTTTAGTTTCCATTTATTACCTTCTTTCACCATCAAATTCTCATATGTAATCCAATTCCCTGACATATTGACCTTTCTTACACTCATAATTTCCAATGGTGATAACCAGTATGGTGTTTTGAATTCTAAAAGGTTTTTATACCTATTCCAAACCTCAATCAGCGGTCCTCTAAAGATGTGGTTTTCAAAACCTCTATGCACTCTATTCTTTTCACACCATAAATATGCGTGCCACCCGAATCTATTGTCATACCCTTCTAGATCCAACAATTGTGTGTTTTCTAATTTTATCCATTCCTTTATCCAGCAAAGACACGAAGCTTCATAGTACAGCTTTAAGTCTGGCAGGGCAAAGCCTCCTCTTTCTTTCACATCTGTCAGTATCTTAAATTTTATTCTTGGCCGCTTGCCCTGCCATATATATCTTGATATTGTTCTTTGCCATTCCTTAAATATTGTCACACCCCTGATTATTGGAATTGTCTGAAACAAAAACAACAGTTTCGGTAGCACGCTCATCTTTATCGTTGCAATTCTTCCCCAGAATGATAATTTCATTCTTCCCCACACCTCCAGGTCCCTTTTGATTTTATTCCATTCTGGTACGTAATTATTCTGATACAGGTCAATATTCCTGGGTGTTAACATGATCCCTAGATATTTTACTTTTTTAACCACATTCATCTCAGTTTGTTGCTGTATTCTTTCAGTTATTTCTTGGTCGATGTTTTTAGCCATTATTTTGGTCTTTTTCCTATTTAATTTGAAACCAGACACCTTACCAAACTGTTCTATCTCTTCCAACACCTCTTTTATACTTTGCTCAGGATCCTCAATAGTTAAAACCAAATCATCAGCAAAGGCTTTTACCTTGTATTCATTACATCCTATTGTTACACCTTTTACATTTCCATTGTCTCTTATTGATCTCAAAAACACTTCCAGGACCGAGATGAACAATAACGGAGACAAAGGACACCCTTGTCTTGTACCTTTAGTTATGGCAATATTTTCAGTGATAACATTATTCACAATCAGCTTCGCTCTTTGATCTGAATATATTGCCTTTATACCATTCAGAAAAGCTTGACCTGTATCCATATATTCTAAATTCTTTAGCATAAATTCCCAAGAAATATTATCAAAGGCCTTCTCTGCATCCACAAATATTAACATTGCTTGTTTGTCCTTCCCGCTTGACAGATATTCTATTACATTAATTACATTCCTTATGTTATCTTTCATCTGTCTTCCGGGAAGGAAACCTGTTTGAGATCTTTGGGGGAGGCCCTTCACTCAGTCACACCACCCTCACGGCATGTTTGCTGGGCACACAAGATAGGACCTTCTTGGTAACTGCTCCCAGACATTGGAACTCTCTTCCTAGAGTCGTTAGACTGGCTCCTTCCTGGTTGCCCTTCTGCTGGCAGGTGAATACTTTTGTATTTCAACAGGCTTTTAGGAACTGACCTTTTTTAAGGAAAGGGCTGGTGCTAGGATATTTTATAGTATTTATACAGGTAACTCACATCTTATGCTTATTTTACTTACACGATTGTAGCTTTGTGGGTGGCTGGTAAATAAATAAATGGAGAGCCAAGGAAACCCACTCTCCATTTATTTATTTCCTCCCCACATGTGTGCATAGCTGTGATCACATGCTTATTCTGCTTTGGGAAGGCTGTGGGAGGGCTCTGGCAGCGTCCCAAGTTCAGCCTTCCTAGACTAGACTGTCTTGTTTGCTTTGTTTGTGTGGCATAAATGTTTTATCTATTCTGGTCCCCTCCAAGGCAAACTTTTCTTGAGTGTTAAAATAATTTGTCCTCTCCTTGCACAACCCCATGCCTTCACCATTCAGCTCTATTTATATGCAGTACTGGGCAGAACATAACAAAGTTGGAAAGCAGTGTGGTTTGGATAATTGTTTTTAAATTTTGATATCCCTAACCCTGTGTGCATCATCAGTTGATAGCCACCACAGAAGACTTTCATATCACCTCATCCATGACACTTGGCAATGATTTAGCATTGGCATGCCCTCCCTATCACAAGCAGGACCTACAAACCACAATCCATACCTAAATGTTACGTATGAATCAGATATAGTAGTTTGTTGTGACCCTAACAAACCACATTGTAAAGCTAAAGCTTGTTCTTGGCTTCCTTGTACTTCTGCATCCTTTGAGCAGAACAAACAACATTGCTGATGTGGATATGATGCTAAGCCAGGGTTTGTTGCTTGCACTAGGGGAAGAGAGAAGCAGGAGCAATCTCCATATTAATGGTCAACCATGACCATGAGAGCTGGGAACTGGGTAAGCTGAATTCCACAGCTTGTTCCTTTTTTCTATGCTCCCACAGGATTGTGGGCATCTGTCGAGCCTTGTGTGTATGTAGCTGGTTTCCTGAGAGCCAAGGCCTTGCAATTTGGCTACATTACGGGCAACTCAGACAGAAAGAACTCCAGTGCTAGGCTGCTTAGTAAAAGTGGCTCAGTTCTGCAGCTGGCGCCTCATTCCAGCAGCCGGTCTTCATCACTAATTTTGCTCCTTTCTTCCTTCGTAGATTACCGCCTGAATCCAGTGCTCAGGAAGGCCTGCAAAGCTGACATCCCCAAGTTCTGCCAGAGCATTCTGACCAAGGCCAAGGATGATTCCGAGCTTGAAGGGCAGGTCATATCCTGCTTGAAGCTGAAATACGCAGACCAGGTGACTTATGGGGCATGTGTTTCACAAGGACCTAGCGCCAGAAGGCCCCCAAAGTGACTTGTTCTGCTATGTGGCGTGTGCCAGTCAACAAGCATGTTTAAAATACAGGCAGGTCTCAGACGCTTAGGCTCAGTTATACAGGTTCTCTGGGAATTTGTAACAGTGATCTGATTTAGTCAACCTAAACTTAAAAGTTACGTTTATTTAACTTCAAATGTGTGCTGTGTAAATTTTACATGCTGAATAACTAAATTTTTCCAGCAACCAAGCATTTGAAATGAATGTTGATTATGAGAGAAAAATCAATAAAACCCACTTAATAAGACATTTTAAGATGGGACAATTGAAAACACGCAGTTCCATACACGGTTAATGTTTGTAAATAATAGAGTGTTTAACATTAATTTTATCAAGTCCTAAAAATTAACCACTTATATTTGGAAAAAGTTGTAACTATATTGAAATCGCACAATTCATTATGTTATTAGCTTATTTTTTTGGAACAGTGAATTTTTGGTAATCCATCTGGTGTCACTGATCAGCCTAAGTGGTGCAATCATTATGTTAAAAGGAGTGATGTGTAAAGCAGCCACTGAGAGTTGAGAAGGCTTCTTCTTGGACCTGCAGACAGAAAGTAGAGGTGATCATTGAGCTGCTGGTAGCCTTCCTCTGCTTATCTTATCTCTTTAGCAGCTAAATGGCCCTGCTCTTTCCCCTCATGAATATATTGAGGGATATTAGGAGACAGAATATGAGCATAGGTAAACAATGAAGGAGGACTTATCTCTGCCTTATCTCCCTGGAAGCATTCAGAATTCCCAGCTGTCAGAGGCTCACTTGCATGGAGCTGCTTCTGGTGTGGTGAATGTAACACATAATTACCCTCTTTGATCAGATTGCTTTGGCTTGCTGTATTCTTGCATCTTGAACTGAATTGCAGGTTTTGTCTAAGTGCTGCCTCATCTGATGTTTTCCCATATGAAGAATTCTCCCTATAGAAAAAAGCCATATACAAAGCTGCCTTTTGCTGTCAAAGATTGACTTTAAGAGATTTTTAGTGCTAAAAAGTGCACCAAAAATACATGATTGCTCAAGTTAGTTAAGATTAGTGGTTAATGGTTAGTAGTTAAGATTTGTGCTGAATGTGCATTAATGATTCTGTGGCATGACTGTTCTTGTTCTCACCCTTAAACAGCGTCTCTCTCCTGACTGTGAAGATCAGATTCGAGTGATTATCGAGGAATCCGCTCTTGATTATCGGTTAGATCCTCAGTTGCAGATGCACTGCTCAGAAGAGGTAGGAGCTTTCAAATTCAGTCCTCCTTCACACTATATATGTTGGCAAGTTCTCATGAGCTCCTGGTAATACAGTTTGAACTATGGCGATCTTGATTGAATCCCCCAGTAGTTTAAAATCACCTTGTGGTTGTCACCTTTTGTGGCATTTGCAATTTGCAGAGAATAGATTTGCTCCAAGAGCAGCTTATAGAGCAAAGCATTATGGGCATCCAGCTTAGCATCTTACACAAAAATCGTTCGTATATCATATGGAATCATCCTGTCCAGAGTTAAGTTGATATGTAAAGTTCCTCCCCTTGGTCCTTTTCATGCTATGTGGAATAGTGTGTGGGAGACTCCTTGTTTCATCGTAACTGATATTTAAGGACCTCTTTGAGAACAAGCCTCCCATGAATTTGGAAAGGAACAGGTAGCTTAAAAGCAGGAGTAGATGGCCCCTAATAGTATTGCCTTGCTGAGCAAAGACTATTATAATAGAAGCATAGAATCCTGCTCTTGCAGGTTGGAGAGTAGGTGCTGCTTGTCACCTCTGCTCATTTCCAGAAATTGTTCCAGGCTCTGCCAGCTGGAATTTAGCTTAAGTCAGGGAATAGCTTCCAGTCTTGGCCTTAGGCAACATCCACAGTAGAGGACCTCTGGATAATGTTGCTAATCCTTTGGGCTATGTTACACTATAAGCCTTTCCTCAGTAATAAAGGGCCAACATATACTGAACCGGAAAGTAAGGTTGCATTTGTTTCCCTTGCTAGATTCCATGTTTTGGACCTTTTTGTCACATAAATTTGTTCTATCTCCCTCCAAAAGGAGGCTAATTTGTTGGCCTGTGGTACTATAACCTAATGTATTTTATGTTTTTAAAGATTTCAAGCTTGTGCGCTGAGGAAGCAGCAGCCCAGGAGCAGACAGGACAAGTGGAAGAATGCCTGAAAGTGAATCTGCTAAAGATCAAAGCAGACATGTGCAAGAAGGTAAAGAACTAGGGGTGCTTCTGTGCTAATGGCAAGGGGGAGAATGCTAGATTGTGTACAGCTCAATCTGTTGGTATTCTCCTCACTTCGGAACTTCTTCGGCACTACAGCTTTGTTCTCTAGCTTGGATGTTCCAAGGATTCCTAGGGCTGGTTGTGATTTGCTTTCCCCTCTGTCACTGCTCCTCAGTCTACTTCAGTCAGCCAAAGGAAGGCATCCATTCCTTCCCCTTTGCATTTTTTCACACTTCAGCACATCCCTTTCAAATTCCGACCCGGCAACAGTCATAAATGCCTTCATGACTTTGAGTAAGACTACTATAAATGTGCTCCATTTGAAAGCAACTGGAGTCTTCCACACTGAAAAAAAAAATCTTACTTTATTTGAGAACTGCTCAGGGCTATAAAGCAGGGTTTAAGTATTCTAAGTATAATGAAGCAGCAGGAGGATGAGCAAGTTAAGATAAAATATGCAAATCATTATATTGAGGGTGCATTGCAATTTTCTGCCCTTCTAGGAGGTGCTCAACATGTTGAAGGAGAGTAAAGCTGATATCTTTGTGGACCCCGTCCTTCATACGGCCTGTGCCCTTGACATCAAGCACCACTGTGCTGCCATCCCACCAGGAAGAGGGCGACGTAAGTCTTACAGCTTGCTAAGAAGCCCAGGAAGCATCTCTGCCACCAGTGGTGCTACTTCCACAGAGTCAATCGTTTTTAGTCTTCTGTTCCTGCTCTTGGTATTGAACAAGTCTAGGCACAATTGCACTCTGAACAACTTTGCTTAGGATAGATTTGTACACTTCCTAGAGGTGTGAAGGACTAGTGGATAGAATCCCCCCACCAGTGGTAAAAATCAATATACTTGGGGGAAAACAGAGGAACTTTCATACAACTTTCATCATCATTGTTTAGATTAATGAGTAAAATCCTTTCTAAGCAATATGTATTTTCTAAAAATATATTTAAAATATGTTAAACACTGGGGTCACCAATGTAGTGCCCGCATCCACCCCTGATGATTTTGCCTGGTGCCCATGAAATCTCTGAACCCCCCAGTGCTTTCCCACCCCCTCCCAATGAAGTGGTGTGATGGTCATAACCTGTTTTGTCACCTTGAGAAACGCAGAATAGCAAGAGGGTGGGAAGATCAAGATCATGATGATCTGAGAAAAACTGTGCCTTCAGTCATTTGTAACACTCCTTCCTCTGTTCTGCAGAGATGTCTTGTCTGATGGAGGCCCTGGAGGACAAGCGTGTGAGGTTGCAGCCTGAGTGTAAGAAGCGCCTTAATGACCGGATTGAAATGTGGAGCTACGCTGCCAAGGTGAGCAAAGCTGCTCACTTTATTTCTCCAGGAAGACCTCTTCTGGGTGCCTGGGGATTGTTGGGGATATGAGGGAATTGGAACAGATGGAAGGTTCCAGCACGATGCATGTGTTGGTGCGGAAGGCCGTGAACACATGATGGAATGCTGCTACCGTAATGACAATCCTTGACACAATATGCTAGATTGGCCTTGGAAGCGAGTCTGAGTTACCGGCATGGAGAGCCTTAATATCCATGTCGAGCATGGCTCCTCACCACTTCTGTGCAATTCTAAATTCCATCTGTAGAAAGCTATCCTTGCCAGGGCAAGCGCAGCACAAAATGTAACAGTTGCTGTTACAGAGCAGGGCCCCATCTCTTGATATCTGAGCTCCTGGCCCCTGAAATGGGGGGGGGGGAGGAGAGAGAGAGAGAAATTTGGAAGGCCCAGCACAGGGCAGCTGTGGGAGGGCAATACCACCCTGCTGTTGGACAAGCATGTAGCACCCTAGTGGGGAATCCCCACTCCTCCTCTCCAGACACCTTGCTGCACATACCCTGGCTTGTGTTTGCACACTCTGCTGAGGAGAGATTGGTTACAGAAAGAACATCCTGAATCTCAAGGGAAAAGCTTGCAGTTGAAAGGATATAAGGAGCGTAGGACTCCTCTTGCTACTTCACAGCTGTTGATCATTCTGTGTTCCATACCATGTGAGGGAGGGATAGGATCAGATACTTTAAAAAATCATTTATTAATGGAATTTATAAAGCTAACCCATTACACAAAATCTTTGATTGATGCCCAAAACGAGCACAATTAAAGTACAATATAAAGTGATAAACTAAAACTTAAACTAAAAACACAAAACACGGTTTTTACAGCCTAGTCCATAAAACAAGTTATTTCAAAGGCCCCTAAGTGAATAGAAAGGTCTTCACCTGGCTCTGAAAAGATCACAAAGCTGGTGCCAGGTGATTTTCTTTAGGAGGTGTGTTTCTTCACCCAGGTGCCACTACTGAAAATGCCGTCTCCCTGCCCTACTTTGTTCATTTATTTTGATTTGAAAGAATTTACAAGCTGTTTAATATATATTTTAAATTTCCTAAGCCTGTGAAGAAGAAAAGAAGGTTCAGGTAAGCACCTATGAGAGAAGGAGCTGGCAGAACACCAGCATAACATCGACAAACAGCCTAGCCCAGTTTATGGTCCTGCAACCCTATTCTGGTCTATACAGGGTTGTAACAAATTGGGTGGTTTTAGAGAAGATTTGTTTGAAGCACTGACCCCTAAATTTCATCTGTACATTGTAGACATCTGTTACGATTGGTTTGGGACCTGACTCTTCTTCCTCCTTGCCTGCCAGGTTGCACCAGCGGAAGGATTTTCTGATCTTGCCATGCAAGTGATGACCTCTCCATCCAAGAACTACATCCTCTCAGTGATCAGTGTGGGCATCTGCATCCTGTTCCTGATTGGCCTGATGTGTGGGCGTATCACGAAGCGAGTGACACGAGAGCTGAAGGACAGGTAGAGCCTGCCTTGGTAGTCAAAGGGAAGAAGGAAGGAAAGAAGGCCTGCCTGCCTGCCCGTTGCCCAGTTTGTACAGCCCTCCTCTGTATAGTCTCCCCTCCCACCTCTCCGGAGAGTACAAACAGATTAGAACAGCAGCCCGTGCCAGCTGAGTGTCCCATCTCGTCCATGGCTTCTCCACCCTCGGAACGAGTTGGCACGTGCAGCCTTGGCGGTCCAGCCAGCAGCTTCGTTACCCTGTCGTTAGCGACTGTTGTTTGCCTGCCTGTAGACAAGTTTTTTCTCTTTCTCTTTCTCTCTTTCTCATACTGTCGGAACTGCCTTCACTCCCCAGACAGACTGACAACCTGCAGCTCAAGAGGTTTTTAAAGCAAATTTTTAAAGATCTGTTCCAGACATAGTGTTGGACAGTAGGTCTTGGTGTGGAAGTGTTTGTGCTCCTTGGCATAGGCAGGAGGACCGAGGGGAAAGGACATCACCCACCATTCACAGCTGGCCTTGCTTTGGACATCTGGCTCACCCTGGAACAAGCATCTCCAGCACATAATCAGTCAGCAAGAGTTGCCTCCAGAGGCCCGTCGTCATCTGTACTGTTTTTGTGCTTTTGTTACTGTATTCTGTTGTACTTCTTTTTTTCTTTTTGTGGCTTGTTCCTCCGTTTTTGCCAAAAGGCAATGCCTTCCATACTTCTCCACCCCCACTCCAATCTTTGGGGTTAATAAAATATTGACCAGATTAAAGAAACTTCAGTGGTCTTACAGGCACCCCCTGCAAAACCATACTGTATCTCAAGGGAAGCCTTTGGACAAGCTACGGTGGAGCTGTGGTCTTGGGTAGTAAGGCGGTGGTTTTGGAAGAAAACGAGGATTTAGGTCCTCCTCAAAGGGGTTGGATCCATAGGGTTCTTATTTACAAGTTACTGAAGTTTCTTCCCTGAACTGTCAGGGAGGGTGTAAGACTTTTCTTGCTGTCAAGAATCCATCTAAAGAGATCATCAGCCATTTGGGAAGTAGGGAAGCTGGCAGGGCTCCCTACACTAAGCAAGGACGGGGGAGGGGAGGGGGATAGCTTTCTGAGAATTGGATGGGAGAGGTATCTTTGCTGAAGTGATGCTTTTAGTAACAGTACCACAGTACCTGTTTGCAATGAGCAGGAGTGTGCTCCTTGTCTGTTGATTGGAAAGCACAGGGAGGAACTCGAAGAGGAAATACGCATGTGCAGGCTCCTTGTGTATAGTAGGATATCTATCAGCCTGTTAGACATGGTTGCCTGT
Source organism: Podarcis tiliguerta (assembly GCF_965153285.1). NCBI lineage: Eukaryota > Metazoa > Chordata > Lepidosauria > Squamata > Lacertidae > Podarcis > Podarcis tiliguerta. The sequence continues at coordinate 52,137,585 of NC_139541.1, read as the reverse complement.
ATGCTTTAGAGGGCTAAATCATGAGTCTGCCCGACACAAGGCTTGAGTGCAACATCTTCTTCCCCTCCCTGCCCCTTTTCCTGCTTTGCTGCAACTGCTCAGTCAGATGTCAAATTCTCAGCGTTCTGCATTAACGTCACAAAAGCGAGGGGCTTTTGGCAATGGGACCAGCTGATCTAAATGATGATGTGGACACTCAGCCATACCACTACTGTGAATATTTTCTGCTGCTCTTGAAGTGTTGGTAAAAGGCACAAAAGTTTTTAGCTTTAGGAAACCTTTATTTTTCATCCCACTGGAAAGCAAGTCGTTCAGAGTGTGGCTTTGTATTCCTGAGGATGGCAAACTGGAAAAGCTTGTGCAAGAATCTCACCCCACCCCACCCCTGAGGCCCACTGACTGTTTCAGGCCTCCAAAATTAAGGAGAGATGATTAGGGAAATCAGAAATCAGTGGGCGAGCCTGTGTGTACTGAAGGGTTTTTTTGGACTGTGGCCACTAGATTGGATTTCCTTCCCCTGCTTCTGATATTACTGAATCTATGAATGTTGACATTGGAAAGGGGTGTGTGCCATAGTTCCCCAACTAGTGCGTGCTCAGTGCATTCCAAAGCCTCTATTCCCTCCCCCCTCCCTTTCACCCACACCTGGATGCCCTTCAGTATTGTGTTATTCTGTGTTTTAACTCTGAGGCAAGGCATAGACTTCTTTATCCTAAGGAATCCACCTTGACTCTGAAATGGGGTGGCAGTGGTGGAGGATGCTCCCAGGGCAACTCAAGTCACTTGCAAGAGAGGCAGCCAGCAGATTAATTGCAGGGTGCTTAGAGCTGCCATTCATACTGTAGGAGGCAAGGAATAACCTTGGTCATATCATCTTCCGAATCCTACACAACGTTGGGAAGAAACTGGTACTTGCATATGGTGACCCTGCAGCAAATGCTGTGAAAGGAGAGGATGCCCCCACCATCCTGGCTAGCACATGCATTCAAATAAGATGCACAACGTATTATTCTTACATTGCTTCCCTTCAGCCAACTACAATGCCTTCCCTCGATCCTAGTGTGAGTGCCCCATTGGTTAATGAAAGAAAAATGCTCTCCTGAGTAAATTCCCATAATCAACAGCAGTGGTTTTTGCAGGCATATAGTGATGCTACCGAAGAGGAGGAGCTTGTGCGAGATGCACGTAAGGGGACTAGTTGCCTGGGAAGAGACAGACTGCCGAAGCCATTAGCCAGCCAGTCACTCCATTCTCTCAGTGACCTTGAGTGAACCATTGTTTTAAAAAGAGACGGCAGCAGTCTCTTGAGTTCCAAGCACTGCAGGTCTGTCTCAGCATCACCTAAACCTCCATGCAGTCTCCTCAGACCCTGCCAGTTTCAGTCTGACAGCTAAGTATTCCTGCTTTACGGCTTATTTGAGGGACGACTGTTTACAAAACTGATCCTTCATCTAAAGTGGCATTGTATTGCAAGTGTTGTGCTTGCCACTTCCTCCTCAGAATACGTGCAACTGCTTGAGGAAGAAGATGGAAGGGGCTGTGCTGCAGTTTGAATGTTGGAAAAGTACTTAGGAATTGGGAGCTTGTTTTTTCTGCTTCTTCCCTATAAGGTTCCCTGTTTGAACTTGTAGTACTTGCTGTCTTCACCACTGTGGCCTCGACTGTCTTGTAACACGAGCTCCTCCAGCTTCTGGACCCTGTGCTGCTGCTTCTCCTTCTTTGTGTCTCATCTAAAGCTGTGCTGATGCTGCTCGCTTGGCTCTCATCTCAAGGAAGGTCCCCTGTTTTGATGCATTGGAGATGGAAGTACGCAGGTTGGGCACTGCTCTATGGATTAGAGTTCCTACAGAAAAGCCCTGGTGGAGCTTAAGGAGCAGGGATTTCTAGGCTTTTAGTGGTGGCTCTTAGATGTAGCCTAGGGTGTTCTCTTGTCCCAAAGTAAGCTAAGGAACTTGTTGAATTGGAAAACTGAAGGATCACACATCCTTTTCCGCTTCATAGTTTGTACAACTGGATTGATAAGTTACGCTCTTCCTACATACACACTACAGGTGCATCCAGAGCATTAATACTAACAAACTGGAAGAGTGCTGGGTGGAGGGAACTGTCTTTAGGAAGTGGTGCCATCCAGCATATGGTACAAGCACTGTCCTGGCCCCCGGCTTGTGCTGAAACCTGTTATCATATTGCTAGTCCTTCTGGACAGCTGTGACCAGCATGATAATTGGTTCCATTTCCGTGTAGATTCTGAACATCAGGTGCACTGCTTCTCCATCCGACACTTGCAGACTCCTCCATCCAGAGGCTCCCTAGCTGGTGCAAAGAGAATTAAATGACTTATCTCAAGGTTCTTGGAAATGCATCAGAGGCAGGCTGCAATTTCCCTTCAGGTATGCTTTGGAACTCAATATAGGTGGTGTTTGATTGAAGAATAGGCGTGTTTTGTGTTTGAGAGAAGCAAAATGCAGGTGCACAGAACAACTCAGGGTGGCATAAAAGGGTTCGTATTCAGTGCCCCTCCTGCAGCTTGCAAAACCAGCCCTTTGGAGAGACAGTAAATTGGTAGATGATACAGCTAATGTTGGCTGACCCTTAGTCCTTTTAAAAAATGTAACATTAACAAAGGTGTTTTTTTTTTGTAAATTGTTTTTCCTTTCTATGTACAAAATCTTGGCTGTTCTTTCTTTTTACATGTTCATGCTGTGTAATTTTGAATTGTTAACGGAGATTCTGAACATAATGTGCATTTTTTTCTGTACAGATGAAATGGGAGAATTTAATAAAAAAGAGTCTGCAGGTTTTTACTTGTTTTCCTTGTGTCTCCATCAACTGTGAATAAAAAGGGAATCTTCCTCCCCAAGTCGTGCCAGACAAACTGTATCTCCTTTTCTTTTTAATCCAGAAAAACTTTTGACAAAAACTCATGTGGTACCTTTGGTGACAAGATGGTAAAATGTGGGCTGGATTATAATTGTTGTTGAATGGATCCACAGCTGGTTGAGCGACCATATCCAACGGGTGTTCGTTGATGGCTCTGTCTACCAAGAAAGAGGTCTCAATTGTCAGGGCTGTGTTCCTGGGCTGTTAAACACCTTTATAAATTACTTTGGTTCAGGGGGTGTTTATCAAGATTTGCAGATGGCATGAGACTGAGACTAATTATAGCTCTCACTTTAAAAGATAGAATCAAAATTCAAAATGATCTTGAGAGGCTGGAACACTAGGCTACAAACAACTGAGATTCAACTGAGATAAACATCAAATCCTGCATTTAGGTACCAAAAAAGAGCCAGATTTAGGTCGGGGTGGGGACCTAGCTTGGCAGTTGGGCATGTGAGAATTTAGGTTTCTTAGTCAATCACAAGCTAAACATGGACCTACAGTGCATTTTTGCTGATATATAAGCAAACACAATCTTCAGCTTAACACAAGCATGGTGTCCACAATATGGGGAGTAAAAGTTCTGCTCTGATTGCTGGTCAAGCCACATCTGGAGTACTGTTTCAGTTCTGGGTGTCACATTTAAACTACATTTACCATCTTGCATTTTTAGCCTCCCTTTCCACCAAGGAGCTCAGGGCAGCAGACATGGTTGCTCCTTCCCCTATTTTATCTTCATAATAACTATATGAGGTAGGTGAGACTGGGATATAGTGGCTGACCCAGGGTGGGGATCTGGTCCTACCCACCACTGACATGTGGCCCTCAAAAGGTTGCCCAGAAGAGAGCGTAGTTCAGGCTGAAAAAGGTTCCCCACTCCTGTAGGTGCAAACAAATCTTGCTTTGGAGCAAATTTCATGATGCCTGTCAGCCACCACACTTCTTGGTCTGCCTTATGTCAGTTTTCATGAACTATCCCTGACCCAGATGGGAATTCCCTGTTGCCCAAAGTGATGGTTTCTCTAAGAGTAATGCCACGAGCCACTGTGTCTCACTGATGCAGTGTGGGGTAGGCATACTTGGCTTTTTGAAATATTACACGATGAGGGGAAGAGGTATTTGGATTGGATCTGCATCAACAGTAGGCTCAAGTGTTGGGGAATGGGAGGGGACACTGGAACAGTGGTAACCCAATAAAAGCAGAGCGCTTCAAAACTGGTATGCCTGTCTGTGGCAAAGAGCTAGCCCAGGATGGAGAAGATGTGGTATTTTTCTTCTGGGCCAACCTTTGTTTTTTGTGCAATTGGGAGAATGTAGAGCTTAGCTGTTCAATGGTGAGTTCCTAAACTGGAGGAAGAGGATATTGTTCTATGTGAATTTGGGGCTTTATGAGAATACATTCCCTCCAACTTAATCATGCAAAGCTACCCAATTTAGCTTTTTGGTTGTGGTTTTTAACCTAGTGCACTACTAAAAATTAATCTTCAACTTTCTTCATATGAAAACTGCTGAGCTCTTGGTCTTGCACCTAAGGACCCTGTGTGTTTCATCTAAAAAGATACAACGGCATACAGATGGATGCATTTTAAATGGGGATGGAGCAGTGGTCAACCATTGCATGCTTCTTTGTCCCAGCAGTAGGAGCTTGCTTCAGCTCACAATAGACTGGAGTCTCCTTTGTTCGCCACCCCCCAACATTTCATCTGAACACTGTCCCAAGATGCAGGCAACTTTAGGGGCGAGGGAGGGGGCACTTTCTCCGCTCTGGAGGAACCAGGAGCCTCTTATCCAGCTGAGGATGGCGACCCTGCTGTGCTTTACAGATTGCCCGCAACTTTACGCCATTTTTGGAGCCTACGAGTTTACAAAAACGGATAGCAACATTACAGCGGAGAACAATCACATTACTTACTTTTTTAAAAAAATGTGAACAGTCAGTGACAACCGAAGTCGAGCTTTCGTTCATTTATTACATTAACATATTTCCTTTCCTGCAAGTTGCTAGGGCGCACGGTGCAGGCACTCCTCCCCGTTTTCTTCTCCGTAACAACCCTGCGAGGTAGGTTGGGGTGAGAGACCCACCACGGAGCAGCTTCATAGGTCAGCGGGGTTCACCATGCGCAACGGTTCCACCACTCCGGCAGAAGCCTTACGAACGATCCCGCCAACAACAGCGACTCGATCGGTCCCTCGTTGCTTCCCAAAACGTTTTTAACTTTTTTTTTTGTGCATTTGCAAGTATGCAAAAATTAATGCAAATTTAAAGCAAAGTATTATTTTTAATAAAGTAGTGGGTAGCAGCCTCGAGAATATGCGCCTCCCGTAGCACTGGCAGGTCCTTGGCGAGCAGCGCGCACAAAACTCCCACTATCCAAAAAACTGCGTCCAGGATAAGCGGAGCAGCACTGACGCTGCCACAGCCGAGAAACTGCACACTGCGCCTGCGCGTCGCAGAAGCCTCTCTTTCCCATCTCCGCCTCTCTGTCTCGGACTAGCACGCAAAGATAGCGGAGTGCGCTTGCGCGGACTCCGTAACCCCACCCCCCGATTCTGATTGGCCGCGCGCGGCTGATGTACGGCACCGGGTGCGCTGCTGTCGCGCGGTTCGGCCGTAAAGCGCAGGCGGGAAATCAAGGAAGGGAAGGGAGAAGGTCGCGCTCCGGAGGGGAAGCCGGCGTAGGTGAGGCGGCCCTTGAGTCGACCCAGGCCTTGCCTGCCTCCCTTTCCCCTGAGCCATGTTGGGCGGGGCATGCAAATAAGCCCTGCGTGGGCGGGGCAGGCGCATGCAAACGAAGGCTGTGGAGGCGGGGCCGTTGCATGCAAATGTGGCTCCAGGGTGGGCTGGTGGGTTGAGGCAGGTGTGCCCTTTGCTGCTGGGGCAGAGCAGTCTTGCCCTCTTCCCACCCACACAAATCTAGGCCTACCTTGCAAGGTGGTTGTTGCTGGGCATAACTCTGGAGTTCTTGAATGACTGATCAATTCCTCTTCGGATGTTAAGTTGTTGTTGTTTTGATTGTTAGATACTTCAGGGTGAGGAGTGTTGGACTGAGACTGATGAAGAAGACCCTGGTCCGAATCTCTCCTGCCACGAAGCTCCCTGGGTGACCTTGGAGCACTCACAAACTCCCAGCCTCACCTACCTCGCAGGGTTTGTTGTGAGGACAAAAGAGGAGGAGAGCCACACATTGCCGCCTTGGGCTCTTTTGAGGAAAGGTGGAACGTGAGTGTATGTGTCAATAGCTGGCCTGGAGCGTTTGCCCTCTAGTTAAAGAATCCTGGAGATGGAAGGATCCAAACTCCTGCTGTTGCAGGGAACCTGTTATTTCAGCTTCCCTGTTTGGTGGCCATCCAGCCTCTGTTAAAAAATCTCTCGTGAAAACGGCCACCACTTTCCGAGACAATCTGTTCCATTGTTGGACAGCTTGTACAGCCAGGAAATTCTTCCTCATGTTTAGGTGAAATTGCCATTCTTGCAATTTGAACTTGTGAGTCAAATCTTTCCCTCTAGAACAAATCAGAATAAATTTGCTCCTTCACCTCTGTAGCAGCTGTTCAGACATTTGAAGATTGCTGTCATATTGCCCCTTAGTAGTCTCGGTGCTAAAAAAATACACAACTCTTGCAGCCTTCTTCATAGGGCTTTGAACATTTTTGTTCCATGCCCCTCCACAATGTTCTAGCTTGCTGATAGTCTTTTATTATTTCTGGTTGCTCTGTATCTTTTCCAGGTCGTCAGCAATCTGCTTCATTCTCCAGATGTGGTCGTATCAGTGCTGAAAAGTGGGGTATGTTTATTTATTTCACCCAAGCCCTGGAATATTCTTTTCTCAGTGGCATAACTTGACATGAAATTGTGTCGGAGCACAATGGTTCTCCTTTGCCTGTGCCTTAGGTGTGGTATGTGAAGTGTATAATATCTCACGTGGGGCAGAAAAGGTTGGGTGAAGAGAGATAGTACTGAGTTTTCTAGATGTTGATTGTGGGGCTGCATTTTAACGGGCTGCAGTCTCCTGTCTTTGTGTTCTTGACTATGGCAGATACAGCTTTTCTGTAACTAGTTCTTCCCTGTTGCCTTTTTTAAAACAGCATTTTTGCCTTTCAAATCTCAGTGTATGATTTCCCGATAGCCTGCTTAAGTTTTAACTGAACAAAAGCAAGAATGTAAAATTTAAAAACATAATTTTATTTTTTATCATTTCCTTGTTATGCTCTACTATTCAAGTACTAGGTAACAGTGGTTCGGTATGTTCAGTATTAAAAAGCATTTGTTCTGTATATGCTGTAACCAATTTGATTAATGGACCATGGCAACACAGTTCCCCACCCAGCCAAAAAAAGACCTTTTGTTTGCACTCTGTTGATGCTAAATACAAATTCAGTATTTTATGTCAAGCAATTCAGCATTTGAACAGAGTTGGACTTCCTGCCGGTTCTTAATTAATTAATTAATTAATTAGGGAATTGCTATAATTCTGCAAGTGTTGTTACGCAAAATAAAATAAAAAATCCATGCATCGTTGGCTTTCTCTCACATATTTTTCAGAGATGTTCAGTTTGTGACAGTGTGTCCTTTGCAATGATCATCTTTTGCAGCAGGACCTGAAATCACCTCTGCCTAAGGCTATGGGTGGCTATTGTCTGTCTGGGTCTACAGAACCTGGCTGGGGGAACTTTTGCTCCATGTCAGTTACCTCTGTATAAGTCAAGGAGATTGTGATGCTGGCTGATGTTGTTTTAAGCCCTGATACAGTTTTGCAGATTGATTTTGCATAATAATGTTATGTTTTCCAGAAATAGCAACTCTTGGGATTTATCTGTGGGGCTCGGAAAGGGCTAAAGGACCCTCATCAAGATGTTCCTCCGGCTCTTGTCTGATGTCCGGTGGCAAAGAGCTAGCCCAGGATGGAGAAGCATGACCAGCTCCCGGCACAGTAGCACAACTGGAGCAGAACCTCACCTGACCCCTCTGCCATCACATGCAGAGGTGGTTATCTGTGGGGGTGGAATCATGGGCACATCAGTGGCATATCACCTCTCCAAACTCGGGTGGAAGGACATCGTCTTACTGGAGCAGGGCAGGTAAATAGTTTTTTTTTCCCCTTTGCAAAAGAAAATAGGTGTTTGATGCAGCAAGTAATGCTGTGTGGTGGAAATGGGAAGGTCTTGTAGCAAAGGTAAAGTGTCCACACACCTGTTAGCTAACTGTAAGATTCAAGCTGAGAATTTATCTACATCTTTCGAAAAGGCATTTGTATTTTCTGGAACTGTACTGCTTCAGGTTAGGACCAATATTCAGATGTTCTCCTCACTTAAAAAACAAAACAGGAACAGAACCTCCCCTTGCATGTAGAAACCCAACATGGTGGGGAGATGACTAGACTCAGCTAGAACCCTTCTCTGATATTCTTGTTTTCCACAGGCAGCGGTCCTTGTTCAGTAATATCTTCCCTACATCTGATAGCTTTCTTATGCAGCATCTTATCTTTGGAATTCATTTCAAGTTGCTTTGTCTCTGTCTTTCATGGGGATGAGGAATTTGTGTTCCTCCAGTTGTTGTAGGACTCCAACTTGCATCAGTCCTAGGAAGCATGGCCAATAGTTAGGGTTCTGGGAGCTGCAGTCCCAGCAACATCTGGAGAGTTAAAACCTACCTTTTCTGTTTTCCTTGCTTCTGTTTGACTCAACATCTCATACCTTGTTTCGTTTCCTTTACTTGTGCTTCTCCCTGCAATGGGGGTATCTTTAAAGACTGTCTGGCTGGTTGAAAATACAGCTGCTGGGCTATTAATTGGGACCAAAAGTTGGGAATGTTTTCAGCTGGTGGCTTGGTGCCTTCTTTAAAAGCCTGTCATGGCTTGGGACCTGTGTACCTGAGACAGCACCAGTTCTCACATAAACCTACCCATTTGTTGGGATCATGGGGGGGGGGGGAGGCTACAGGAATGCTGACAGTCTGGGGGTTTTGTTCCTGAGCAGTTGGGATGCTTATACAATTAAATACAATTGCACCTGCTAATACTGGTATAACAGGCTTCATTGCTACCAGCACAGAATCAAAGTTTCTGTAGAATTTCTGCATGCTTATTAAAATCATAGGGTGTAGACTCATGGTTATTAAGCTCTGTCTTCTTACACTTGTAATCAGGGTAGTAAAAATGTTCTAAAGGAGTGAATTCCCCCCATTATTTCAGTGCATACTTAAGATTGCCTTTGAAGCTCTGATCTCTGTTGATTTGGTGTATGGATTCCTGGCATGGTTGTTATTCCAGATTACTTAACTTTTAGTACATTGGTGTGATCTCACTTGTGTGACAACAGAGTACGCAAGGGTGATTGGAATGAAATGCTTGTCACAAGAACATAAAAAGAGCCTGCTGGATCAGGCCAATGACCCATCTAGTCCAGCATCCTGTTTTCACAGTGGCGATCCAGATGCCAGTGAGATGCCTGCAAGCAGGGCTGGAGCATAACAGTACTCTCCTCTCCGGTGGTTTCCAGCAACTGGTATTCAGGAGCATTACAGTCCCCGACCATAGAGGCAGAGCATAGCCATCATGACTAGTAGCCTTCAATAACCCTTTCTTCTATGAATGTCCCATGTCTTTAAAGTATCCTCAGTAGCATTAGATGCTGGTTTGGCATTAGAGGACAGCATTGTGTATGTTGTCTGAGTTAGTCTTTAAGACTCAAAGAAGCCCTGCCAGAAACCAGCCGGTTCCTTTACGTTTCCTTTGCCAAGGAATGCTGTCCTGACCCTGTGTGCTGGCATTGCCCTGTCAGCGGTGTGCAAGGGCAAATGTTTGCCCTTCCTTTGGCTCTGGTGGCAGAAATTGTCTCCTTGCACTTGGGCTCTCCTTGTGAAATCTGGAATGGAAGGCAAAGCGTGCCTCTTGTCAACACACAGCTAAAAATATCCCCTGCCGTGTCTTAGTGGCACACTTGGGCTTTGCGTGCTCAGCACCCAAGTTGGGTTTCACAAACTCCATCTTTTGTAAAACCAACACACATTTGCTGACTGTGCCTCACTTCTTCAGAGGAGCGCTTTTTTATTTTGTTGGGTGCTGGGAAGAGCATGGAGGAAAGCAAGGAAAAGGAGATTGGGATCTACTTAATGCCACTTTATTTCACTTCATACAAACTTAGAACTTGATATGGAATTTAAAAAGAAGCTCCTGCTTTATGACTGACCATCTAAGTAAAGATGAGGTGTTCCTGGCAATCTTGAAACTGTGTGCTGTGAGAGTATGTGATTGCTTTTTGATACTTCTAATTGTTTTTTAAATGTTTTACATACATTTTTTTAATTGTATTGTATTGTTTTATCATTCATGTATTTGCCACACTGGGCTCCTTTGGGAGGAAGGGTGGGATGTAGAAATAATAACTAAATAAAGAGGATGGGGCTTGAGGATCCATCCAAATGCAGAGCTTGTAAAGCTTAGTGCCTTCCTAAAAGTGAATAATTGTGACAGGTTTTCCAATAGAAACCAGCCCAAAGAAACAGAGCCTTTCAGTTGCCTTTCTTCTAGCCCTGGCAGTGATTTCATCCAGTCCAGGTCCCCAAAAAGAAGAGGAGTAGAAATATCAGGCTCACAGTCGCTGGTATGGTTATGTAATCTATTTGTTTCCAGACAGGAAGTAGCTTCTACTGGCTTTGGTGGTCTGTGATCCCAGTATACAAGCCATGCCACCTTTGTAACACTTGCTGGTGGCAATGTGGGGAGGTCTCCTGGGGGGAAATATTTTTCCTTTCTCCAGGATGCTGCCCATAATCCCCACTAAGTGCTACAAGTTTCCTGACTGTCGGCTCAAGAAACTGCCTTCTGGCAGAGTCTTAGGAAGTACAGGCAATTGTATAAGGTGCAAAAGGCCCCACTCTTTAACTGGTGGAAAGCCTTCCCTGCCTGATTCCATAGGAAATGACTCCCTGGGTCATTTGCATCTAAATGTCCTAAGTTCAGTCTCCAGGTAGGGTTGGGAAAAGCTCCATCTGGAAACCTGGAGTGCCAACCACACTTAGCTGGTGGGCCAATTGGCCTGACTCTGGGTATGGCAGCTCCATACTTTCTTAGGGAGCCCTCTGCCCCTGACTCATGACCTCTCCTCTTGGGCCAAACAAGCTTCCAGAGTCCCCACAGACCCTCCTGTGTTTCCCTCTTTCAGGCTAGCTGCTGGTTCCACGAGATTTTGCGCGGGCATCGTAAGCACAGCGCGGCACCTGTCCATCGAGCTGAAGATGGCTGACTACTCCAACAAGCTGTATCAGCAACTCGAGCAAGAGACTGGGGTAAAAACGGGTAAGGAGGGGTCACTTCACTGAGCTTTGTGGCTGAGCAGGGGATGGGGGAGTCAAACACTCAGCAATTCACCATCCTGTCATTCTCCAGAAGGGTTGCAGATATTAGCCACCATTTGCACCCACCTGAAATGAACCCTTTCTGGGGCTTTCCTGTACCCTGACAGAGGGTGCCTGTACTTGTTCCAGGTTACGTGAGGACTGGCTCTATCTCCCTAGCTCAGACGCAAGACCGGCTGATCTCCCTGAAGCGCATAGCCTCACGGCTCAAGTAAGTGTAAGAGCAACAATGAGGAGGAGCACCATGCATGGGCCAGCCTTTCTGGAATAACTTATAATCAGGGCCTGGCCGGTTGGTGCTGGTCTGTGTGACAGGGCCTTTTCAGTGGTGGTTCCCCAGTTGTGGAATGCCTTCCCTAGCAAAGGTGCTCCTCCTCTGTCATTATTAACTTTAAGGAGGAATTTGAAAACATTCCTGTTTCCCAAGGCCTCTGGTGGCTGAAGAAACACTGTTCAGGCACCTCAAATCATTGAATGGAGGAATGTTTTGAACTGCTTTTACAATGTTTTTTTTAACTGTAACTGATTTTCAGTGTTTCTAATGGTAATTGTCTTTAAAATATTTGCTTTCCTTGCCACCCTGGGCTCCTTGCGGGAGGAAGAGTAGGATGTAAATTCAATAAATATAAATAGCAGCGACTGGCCTTTGCTGTGTGTGTTCTCCAACAGGGTCATGGGGATCCCATGTGAGCTCATCCCGCCCAAGAGAGTGACGCAGCTCCACCCGCTTCTCAACATCCACGACTTGGTGGGGGCCATGTACCTCCCAGAGGATGCTGTCGTTTCATCAGCTGATGTGAGCCTCGCCTTGGCCAGCGCTGCCTCTTTGAATGGTACGGCCCGGCCATGTCTTTTTGTCGGCAATACCACTTGAGTGCGAACCTCATTGGGAGAGACATTGCTGATTTGTCTGCTGCTTGCATTTCTAATTTGCAAAGTAGATTACAGCCTTTAGTGCAGCCTTCCCCAACTCCAGATATTTTGGACTACAGCTGATGGGAGTTGTAGTCCAAAATATCTGGAGGGCAATTGGTTGGTGACTGGTACTTTAGTGTGTATTCCCTTGCAGGCATCCTGTATGGAAGCCTTTCCCGACCTGGTGCTCCTCACGTGTTTTGGAGCACAGCCATGCTGGCTATAGCGGATATGAGTTGTAGTCCAAAACCACTGGAGGGCAGCAGGTTTGGGGGAAAGTGCTGTGCGAAGTAGGTCTCTGCTCCCATTTTTCTGAAGGGAGAACTGAGACTGAGGGCTGAACTACATGTAACTCAGAACTCAGGCTGCTGCAGAAACTGACAGCTTCACATCAAGGTCCTCCCTCTCACATCTCAAGAGGAGGGGCTGAAGTTCAGAAGCAGAGCCCATCTTTTGCATGCAGAAGCTCCGAGGTTGAATCCCTGACATTTTCAGGAGGACTGGGAAATCCTAGAAAGCCGCTGCCTGCCAGTGTAAACAAGAATGAGCTGCTAGGTTTACCAAAGTGCTGACTTGGTATAAGGCAGCTTCTTGTGTTCCTGGAAAACGGGCATTCATAACGACATCAGCTCAAGTTGAGCTACACAGTGCAGAGGCCGAGTGGAGAGCTCAACATGGGACTGCTCCTTTGGGTCGTATCACTCTGCTCTTTGTAGCACGTATTTCAGCTTTACGGCTGCCATCCTACACAACCCTTGCCTGGTATGCAAGTCTCACTGAATTCAACAGGGCTACTGTTTAAACACATAGGAACTGTTTGCAAGAAAGAGTGACTTGCCACTAGCCACACAGCGAGAGTGTGGCAGAGTCCTCTTTCCCACCCACTGTGCCACACTTACTTTCAGCTTGTGTGAATGCTCTTGCATGGGCTACTCTTCCATCCCGCTAGAATCCTCATGGTCCACTGGAACATGTTAAATGTGCAAAGCAAAGTTGTATCCTTCGGAGCTCTTCCACAGTGGAGGCATGATTAACCCACTCTCTGTTAACCTTGGAACATACCCACGAAGCTGCCTTATGTCAGTTTGGGCCATTGCTCTGTGCCGCATAGGATCATTTCTCGCCATAGGAAGGCACAACCTTGTGCCATCTTAAAGTGTTGGACTACAATTTATACAGTGCATTTTCCACAAATGCTTGTGGTTCACATTAAAAAAAAAAATCTAAGTACAGTAGTACAATAATGATACCTTATAAAAAGCATATTACCACTATAAATGTAGCACAACCCGCCCATCAATTACCAGTTCATTTAACATATTTCAATATTTAAGTGAACATAAATCTCACCAGTAGGTCAAGTAAAAATAACCAATAATTTCACATCCAAAAGTTCCCCCAAAGTTGCTGGTTAGTACCTAGCAACCCCCATCTCCCAGTTCTTTAAACCACAAGTCCAAAAGGCCAGAAACTTCCCTTGGCCTTCCCCTTGAAGTAGTTGGCCATGCTGCCATGTACTCCTAGCACCTCTGCATTGCATCAGGTTGCCTGTCCCATGTCTGCTCTGACCTATAGCAGCTCCCCAGCCAACTGGGATCCTTTTGAACATGCAAGAGATTGAATGTGCAAACAAAGCAAGTGCTTGAGCTAGGGTCAAGTTAAAAAACAACAACCCTCCTCTAAGGACATGTGAAGTTGGCTTTTTTTGAGTCAGAGCAACATCAACCAAATCCAGTGTTCTTTACAAGAATCCTCCCAGAAATTGACCAGTGGTCCAGTGTTGGCACCCTGCTCTGCCTTCTGCCCACCCCCTGCTTTAGTGCAGTCTATGTTACGCTGATTGCTTCTGGGGTACAGCAGTCTGCTGCTTAATTTCTCAGCTCATCTGTGAGCATGCTGATCTAATTGAGACTCTTGATTTGTGCTTCCTGTAGCGATTCCACTACAGGGGTTGAACTGGATGACCCTTTAAGTCTCTTCCAACTCTACAGTTCTACGATTCTAATTTCTGGCTCCCTTTTCTGCTTTCTCCACCCAGGTGCCCAGATCCATGAGCGGACGAGTGTTATCCACGTCTTGTGCCAAAAGGGTTGTGTGGCTGGAGTGGAGACTGACAGAGGGATGATCAAGTGCCAGTATTTTGTTAACTGTGCTGGGCAGGTCAGGTGCCAATTGTTTTGTGTGGCTGCTGTTGTCGGCATGTGTGTGCATTGACTCAGCAACTCCTGTGAATGAACTCAGATTTCTCCTGATGCTTCTTTTTCAAGAGGTCCTGGGGAATTCTTTCCAAATTAGCAAAAAGGTGTTCTCTCAAAAAGGCAAGCCTTTTGTGCTGGCATACATACACCCTCGGGCTTACAGGGCTTTGTGTTCAAACTAGAAAATGGTTATTGTCGGGCGTTTCCTTCCATGCTGCACCACATGTCTAGTGTGAACTGAGTCAGGGCAAACCTGGCTTCCTATGCTGACTGCATGGCTGTGGGATTGGTGGGAGGGAAGGATCCTGCACTCCCAAGTTGGGTATTTTAGTCTGGGCTATATTTAGTCAGTGCTTACCATTGGAATTGTGAGCTGCAGAATCAGCTAGTTTAGTTAATGGTGAATAATTTATTTTGCCTCTAGTTGTAGAGAAGGGCAAGGAGCTATAAGGCACTAGTGCCAGCCTTTGCCAAGCGGGTGCCCTCCAGATGTTTGCACAGGATCTCCTTGCCCCATCTCATCCGGCACCTTTTCTGTCTCGCTTCCCTATCCCCTTCCCTGCAGCGTTACCTGGCATGTGATCCCATTAAGCTACATGGTGGTGCATTCTGCCTTCCGCTTGAGCGCTAACTTCCCTGCCTTGGTTTCAGTGGGCTTACGAGCTGGGCCTTTCCAACGAGGAACCGGTCAGCATCCCTCTGCACGCTTGCGAGCACTTCTACCTCCTGACCCGGCCCTTGAAGACGCCGCTGGAGAGCAGCACGCCAAGTAAGGACCCTCCCTCTGCACCTTCTCATGGATCCCTTTGCCTTCCATGCAGGCACTCAGGGCCATTGCTCAGTTGCAGTGCCCAAATTCTGGACGCAGGATGGGTGGTGGTGGTGGTCTGGGAAAGGCCTTTGGCTGAGACAGAAGAGAGCCCACGTCAGCCAGCCAGTGGGCTGTATTGGGTCAGGAAGACCCATGGCTGCTTTTAAGGAATTGGGAAGGAAATGAACAAGGAGGCACTGGGTACAAAAGTTGTGCTTTGTAGTCCTCTCTGGGCAGCTGTGGCATGCGGGGCTGCCTTTGCTTGCCCAGTGGCTCTTAAGCAGTTTTTGTAAATCGGGTGGGGAACGTTTTTGGCCTGAGAGCCACTTTCCTTCTGGGCAACCTTCCGGGAGCTGCATACAGAGTGGTGGGTGTGGCAAGAGTGGGCGTGGTCAGGCAAACACCATCCAGCCAAGTCAGAGGTGCCGTGGCAGTTAAAGGGTGCATTCTAGCTAGGCAACATCATGAGAGGAGGACACACCAGGGCCAGATACAGGGGGCTAGAAGGCTTTATTTGGGCCCTTGGCCTGAGGTTCCCCACCCCTATCGTAAACAGAGGATAGCACACAGCTCAGCAGCTACAGAAGAAAGGGGAGGAAGTTTTCATGGCTGGTTGGGATGCCACATTCAGCTAAAGCATTGGTTTTGACTGCGCCTTGCTCTAGCTGCTAACCCAGGGGAAAGACTTTTGGTCACATGTGTAAAAGCCCAAGAATCAGTGTAAGGTCGACTGTGTCTCCCCAAAGCAGGCTCTAGCCTTCTTCCCTGATTGAGCTTGCAGGGAGCTGTCTGCCTGCATCCAAACAATCACTTCTTTCCCTTCCTGCCATCCCCCCCTCCCCATAGCTATTGTGGACCCTGATGGGAGGATCTACATCCGCAGCTGGCAGGGGGGCATCCTTTCAGGTGGCTTTGAGAAGAACCCCAAGCCAATCTTCACAGAGGGCCGGAACCAGCTGGAGATACAGAACCTGCAAGAGGACTGGGATCACTTTGGTACGTTGGGTGAACCAGGAAAGGGGGCTGTTCCCAAGTCCTCCAGATGCACCTTTCCTAATATGAGACATGTTGGCTTGAGCAAAGCATTGTGCAAGTGAGTGAGTGCCTGGCTTGGTGGGTGACACCTGCACTTCCTCTTTGCTTTTACAGTTAGTTTATAAAGTTCTCCTCCCTTTCCCTGCCTCGGCTGGCCCACTCTGGGCACATTGTTGATTGGTGCTGTGAGCAAAAAGCTTTATTCTGGGCTCTCAACAAGCGCTACAAGCAACAGAGTCAACATCTGTGGGCTGCTGTGTTTGCAAACTTGGAACTTTCTTGATGGTGATGGGGTGGGGACAATGAGGGTTTGGGTATGCTGCCCATCCCTCCAAATAGTGATTGTTTGTTCTGTCTCATCTTGGGGAGTAGAGCCACTTCTGAGTGCCCTTCTGCGGAGGATGCCAGATCTGGAGGCTCTGGAGATCGTGCAGCTGGTCAATTGCCCAGAATCCTTCACTCCAGACATGCGGTGCATCATGGGAGAGTCGCCCAATGTGCAGGGCTACTTTGTCCTGGCAGGGATGAACTCGGCTGGCACGTCTTTTGGTGGAGGAGCAGGCAAGTAAGTGGCTCACCCCTCTCTGCATGGGAGAGGCAGAGGGCCAGGGATGAGAGCACCGCTTGTAGAACTCTATATGCACCAGCTTCCTGTAGGTGCATTTCAAGTCTGTGTGCTGCTTCTCTAAGGCAAAGCTATGCCAGGGCCCTGCAGTTTCTAGCAGAAGGGGCTGCTCACTGCTCCTTGTCTGCTGCTACTTTCTGCACATGCTGGCACATCCCTCTCTGTCCTCCATCTGGGCAACTGCAAGGCATTATCAGAGTTCAAGGGCACATCTCAAACCAGGCAAAAAGATTCAAGGAGGTGCAAAGCAGCTGCAGTAAGGGCTGTAGCTGGTAATGGGATATGGTGGGGGAGGAGACTTGGGGGCCAGATAGGGAGATTTTGAGGGCTGCATTTGGCTCCCAGGCTTGAGGTTCCCAATCCTTGAGCTAATGGATGTTCCTTGCGACATCCAGAGTTGCTGTGACCTTTCTGGTTTGGGCAGAGGGATTTTATGTTTTGCTCTCGCTTGAGCAAGGAGGGATTGCAGGCAATAATGTGTCCCCACTGTAGCTCTGTCTCCTACTGTATTATCTCTGGGTGTAATTACCGCCCCCCCACCACCCTGCCACAAGCACAGTCTGTTAACTGTCTGCTCTCCTGCACTATTTAACCTTCTGGGCCTGCTTGTTTCCCTCCTTGGCCAGGTACATGGCTGAATGGATGGTGAACGGCTACCCCTCTGACAACGTGTGGCCCCTGGACCTGAAGCGCTTTGGGGCTCTGCAGAGCAGCCGCACCTTCCTCCGCCACCGCGTCATGGAAGTGATGCGTAAGTAGCCTGCGGCTGGACTCGCTCGCACCCCACGTTAAATCAGGGCTGTGTAGGGTGTTCTTTCTGGACTAGGAAGGTGATGGATTTGTGTCCCTTCCAGCGCTTTGATTCTGTGATTCTGTGGCCCCTCCAGCCCTGATTTATGACCTGAAAGTTCCCCGCTGGGATTTCCAGACCGGCAGGCAGCTGCGCACGTCACCCCTCTATGACCGTCTGGACGCACAAGGAGCCAGGTGGATGGAGAAGCACGGCTTTGAGAGGGCCAAGTACTTTGTGCCGCCTGGGAAAGGTGAGAGCGCTGTCCTTCCGTACGCAGCACTTGGAGCACGGGGGTGCCAGCATCTTGTTGTTTTGACCCAAGTCCTGTGCTTCCTCATCTTCAGACTTGCTGGCCCTGGATCAGAGCAAGACCTTCTACAAGCCAGACTGGTTTGACATTGTGGGGGCAGAGGTCAAGTGCTGCAAGGAGGCTGTCTGCGTCATTGACATGTCCTCGTTCACAAAGTTTGAAATAAGTGTAAGTGTGGTTGTGAGAGAGATGTGGACCAGCACTGTGGGCCTGGCATCTGCTTCTGTAGCTTGCTTGGGTGTCTAGAAACCCTCTAAGTTTGTTCAGTTGATACAGAGCTGTCGTTATTTTATAAAAAGCGACTTTTGGCTGAACCATACAGATGAAAATGGCAGCAGCAATTAAACACTCTTGGGCAGACCAAAGCCTTTAAGGCAAGAATGGGGCAGCTGTGGCCCTCCAGATATTTATGGCCTATAACTCCCATCATCATCTTTCTGACCACTGGCAATGCAGATGGGAGTTGGAGTGCAGCCACATCTGGAGGACCACAGTTAACCCAGCCCTGCCTTAAAAGGCTCACGGGAATAAATAAAAGTATTGTGGAGAGGCACTGGAGAGGCACCCTGATAGGACCATTCCAGAGGGTGGGTGCTGCCATGGAGAAAGGTCTTCCTCCATGTATCAGCCAAAACTTGCAAGATGGACATTTTGTGAACTTTGGCACTGAGCTTTTCCTCAAGTCTTCTGAGCTTCTAAGCCTTTATGATTCAAGCTGTATCTCTCCAGGCAGCTGGAATGAATCTTACGGAGAGAAATGCACCTTAGTTTGGAGAGGGCCCGGGCTGTAAGCAAGCAAAGGGTTGCCCGTGTAATGTTCATAGCTATTAAGGCCTGGAAACTTGCCTTTTTGTGTGTTTTTAGGAAGGTGAGTTCTGTGGCAAGGCATTAACTAAAGTAGCAAAGTGGCTAAGAAAATGTGTAATTTAGGGTAAATAAAGTAAGAAATGCATACACTGAGGAATGCGGGCTTACTTGTGTCAGGAGCTGAAAGCTGTTTCAAAAAGGGATGGGCAAATCCTGCTTCTGCTGCTGCCTCTGATTTCTTTCTCCTTTCCCACCTCCCCATGCTGCAGTCCACAGGGGATCAGGCCCTGGACGTCTTGCAGTATCTCTTCTCCAATGACCTGGATGTGCCTGTGGGGCACATAGTGCACACAGGGATGCTCAATCACAACGGAGGATACGAGAACGACTGCAGCATCGTCCGCCTAAACAAGCGCAGGTAAGCTTATTCGGACTCATCCTTTTGCCTGCTCTTGCTTCTGCTTTGAAGACTCACCTCTGTTAGTGCTGTGCCTCGAAGAAGAGGATACAAGAAGAGCAGATCTTCCCAGATTTGATTTGGAGGGGGGATACATTATGTTTTGTGAAGGAGGGCTTCCTTTATTCTGTCCTGAATATACAGTGAATCAGTTTCATGACAGACACAAGAAATTGCTACTTTATATGCTTTCCCCCCCTTCTTGAAGTGTTACGTTCACCACCTACAGCCTTTGTTTATTTGCAATATCTATTTTTGTGGAAGTCCCATTGGCCCCCAACCAGCCTGGCCATTGGTCAGGGATAATTGAAATTGTAGTCCAGTAACAGGTGGAAGCCCAAAGGCTGCCCGTCCCTAGAATCTATATTCCACAGATTATTATTTTTAATGTTTCTATATCCCACCTTCAAGAAGCTCAGAGTGGTGTACTTGGTTCTAGGCTTTAATTTTCTTCTCAAATGAAGGGCTGAATTGAGCAAAGTGCTACAGGCTTGCCTTTGAGTTTGGTAAATATTTGGCCTGCATTCAGGGAAGCTTCTGATGCCAAATTTCACTGCCTGGGAGGCCGGTGGTCTCATTCTTCACGCCAAGAGAGTACAAGACAGGGCCCTCAAAGTTGCAGGAAAACCATTTGGGTTATAGGATGTGAATTGTTGTTTCACATTAGTTATGGGAATACTTTGTGCTCCAGTGCCTCTGCAGCTCAGGTACAGCTTTGTATGCTTCAAGGGGCACCTTTCAGGGCCATGTTGGAGGATGGAACGCCTCCCAGGTTGAATGCAATTGCAAGAACCTGAGAGCCTGGACTCAGTGATTATCCACCTCAGGAGAGTCGCAAATCCCAACAGGCTTTGCTTCAAGCCCTCTGTGGATGTGGCCACGATACCTCCCCACTACCTGGCTCCTGCCTTGTGCTTAACCTTCTCCATTGTACTTTGCATTCCAGCTTCTTCATGATTTCCCCCACAGACCAGCAAGTCCATTGCTGGTCCTGGTTGAAGAAGCACATGCCTGTTGACAGCAACCTGTTCTTGGAAGACGTAACCTGGAAGTACACAGGTGAGGCAGGAGGGAATATTGTGCCTGCAGGTGCCGGCACAGCTGGAGTGGCTGCAGATGCTGCTTCAGCAAGAAGTCGTGTTTTCAGTTGCTCTGGAGCCCCATGTTGGCTGCAATCCAAAACAAAGGGAGGGCAGCCGGTTGGGGAAAGTTGCTGTAAAAATATGAATGTGGCAAATAGGTTTTTGCAAATGTATTATCCAGGTATTCTCACAGGCAATGCAGGTTTGGTTGTGGCTCCCTATAGGCATCTGATCAGTGACAGATCCAAGCTTGGTGCTATGTAGTGTGGGAAACGCTCCCTGGACTTATATGCGAAGTTCATTTTGAAATTCTGGTTCCCATTTCACATCTTCTCTTAGAATCCTTTACCTCTTAGAAGATGATTTACTTTTACAGATGCTTTCACTACTCAGGGTGGAACTATGCTCTCGCATGATGCCACCATCAAAAAAAGGCAGCCCCATGTTTCTCCTATCATTGGCTGCCCGGTCACACCACAGTTATGTCATGGCAAGGGTGCCTGAAGAGAGGGGAGGGTGGCTGTGGTTGAACTTGGTATGGGGTTTCCATCTTCAGTTGCAGTGCCATGTCAAGATTAGCGTGCAATTCCTCTGGTAGCAAAGCTAGGTTTGTGGTCACCAGATGGGCGTGCTTTAGTGCTAGTGTTAATGAGCCTCCCTGCTTTAAATGAGCCAAACGTAAATCCTTGCTTGTTCCTCGGATCCACAGATGTTGTTGGAGCCCAGCTCCCATCATCCCTGACCATTGGACTTGGATGATGGGCTCTTCTTTCTGCAGCAGAATTTGATTTCATGCCTACTGTTATTTCCAAACCATATGCCTCCTCTGTCAATTATGGCCCTGAGCTGTGCTAAGGAAAACTGAGGGGTGGAGTTGACTTGGGTGGGACCTTCCCTTTCATTCTGTAGATTGCTCCTAGGTAGAAACCCTTGTGCTTTTCTCTACCTAGCATTGAATCTGATTGGCCCACGTGCTGTGGACGTCCTGTCAGAGCTGTCCTATGCTCCAATGACCCCAGAGCACTTTCCATCCCTCTTTTGCAAGGTATGTCACATGTTTTTCAGTTTGTTTTAGAAATCTACTTACTCCTCATGCAAAGGAACCGGTTCACACAATGGCCTGGTTCACACACTGTACTAAGGTGCGGTTTGTTTAACATGAGTTAGCCAGGAGTTGTCCCACAATCCAACAAAACCATGGCTTGTTGGTTACAACGTTAAAATACAATAATAAGATTGCTGCTGGGCATACCCTTGGTTTGTTTGTTTTCAGACTTCTCCTGCATTGTGCCTTTGTTAGTTTGGGTCAGAGTGGCCATTCAAACTACAGTAGAGGAAAGGTGCTGGATTAGCATGTTAATACCAAGTTGTAGTTAAAACAAACCAAGGTTCACAAGCCAACAACAAACAATGACTCTAGCTGCTGGGCATCATTCACACACTGAATGCCTCTACCCTCAGGTTTGTCACCTAAGACCACGCATAAGGCAGAATGGCTGGGGTCATGTTAATGTTGTGTCTCAAAGTGGCTTTATGTGATGCTCTGGTTTTCAAACTGTCCTGGCTTTCTTCCAGCTTTTTATGGATTTGTGATGTGTAGCCAAGTTTGTTGTTGTTGTTCATTGCCTGCCCTTCTACCTAAGGTCCCAGGTCGGGTTACAACATTCAAATACAATAATAAGATTGCTGCTGGGCATACCCTTGGTTTGTGTGGGGTGGTGGTGAGTCCAAGCAGTTCTAGACAGTGCCTTGTGCAAGCTGAGACTATGTCATTGAATTCAGCATACAATCTGTGGTGCAAACATGGGGGCAGGGCTTCACTCAAAGTTGGAAGAAGGCTCCTTAAAGATAGGACACTTTGTAGACTGATGCCTTTGTGGCAGGGCTCATACAGAGTTCCATTTTTGGCCAATTTGCAGGGTACAGGTTGTGCGTTTACCAGGCAAAGTGTCCTGCCATGTCTTCGTCTTGCTGAATATAGCAATGACTACATTGCAGGGTGTTTCTTGCCTGTTCTGTAGCAGTTCTCAGCTCAGAGAATATCTGCGGGTTGAGGACAGGGGTGGATGCATTTATGAAGGGTGCCTTAATTCTTCTCTGTGCTGGTGCAATAACATCTGGAGGGCATCCTAGCTACCTTTGTCCTACATCATTCAAAGTGCTTTACATTCTTGGTAATACAACAGGCCTATAGGAAACTCTTTATTATTGCAAGTAAGGCAGGGAGAGGGCAGTTGAGGCTGAGAGAGAGCAGCTGGCATAAGGCCAACTCAGTTTTTATAGCCAAGGTGAGATTTAAACTAGGCCTTCCCTGATATGTAGCTCTCTTTTCTTTTATCCGCCGTGCTACATGAACAGTCTTACTTGCTACAGTGGCTCGTTTCATGCTTCAAAACACGACCCTCCTTCCAGCACCAGAAGGAATGTTCATTCTGTAAGGCTGGTTGGAAAACCTACAGTGGGACCTCTGATGCTCTCAATGTCAATGAGCCAGTGAGGCTGTATCCTCCTAATTACACCCTGGTGATCACAAACTGGCTGCCCACAAACAAATTGTAAGAGACGCTTTTGTACACTGCAAAAACAGAGAGTGGTTTGGAATGCCCCGAGTCGTTCTGTCCAGCATGTAAAGCTTGGGAATTTATTTTTTCAAGTTTTTTTTATCGGTGTAACTTCCCCCCCCCAAAGTATTCCTCTCCTCTCTCCAGCATATACATGAACCTTCTGTCCCCAGACAGAGAATCCTGTGTCCAATCCTTGTGAATGGAGAATGTTATCATGGAAATGGGCCTGACCTCTGGACCCCACCCTCAAAAATGAATCTCCAAATGCAGGGGTGGCTAACCGTTTTTTTTAGCATGAGGGTCACATTTGCCATTTGAGGGGTTGCATGCAAACACACAGCCCCCACTCCTGGACTGATCCATGCTAATCAGCTATAGGGGGCAGTCATCACCTCCTTTCTGCTCATCAAATGATCAATCTGATGGTGGGCAGTGATGATTAAACGGGGGGGGGGGGCTGACAAGAACCATGTAAGCTACCTTCAGCTCCTTGCAGAAAAAGGTGGGATATAAATGCAACAAAATAAATAAATAAAAGACACCCAGGAACCAGAAGCCAGGCGCTTGAGGAGTCTTTTCTTGCAAGCTCCCAGCTGCTTGTGCTCATTGCAGAAGTGTTTAAAAAAAAAAAAAAAAAAAGATTGTATAATGTTTATTCTACCGTATCATGTCTGCTTGCTTCTCTGGTGCTTAAGCTTCTTGATTGTCTCCTTCCTCTCAGGTTAGAGAGCGAACGACTGCTCCCTCTCTTCTTGCCCTGGGTTGCCCATGTGCTTTTGCCATCTTCCATTTTCTTCCTTTGCTTCCTGTTTCCTACAGGAGATGAGTGTGGGCTACGCCAACGGTATCCGTGTCATGAGCATGACGCACACCGGAGAACCAGGATTCATGCTCTACATCCCCATTGAGGTGAGAGGTGCTTTGTTGTCTTCAAAACTTTGATTTGCAGGACTGAGGAGAACCTCTTCTCCCTTTTTCCACGGGATGGTATATAAAGATCCAGAGTAAAAGACTTGGCTTAGAAGTACAAGATAATAATGTCCATGCTGTCTTCTCAAGCTCACCAGTTTGTCCTACTGTGTGTCTCAAAAAGGAGATCTACCTGTTGGGGCCTAACTTTCCTCGCTTTCAGACCACATTGTGAGCAGGAAAGAATCCAGTCAAAATAGGCCCATATGAGTTGCACTTTGCTAGAACAGGCAAAAGGTCCATCTAAACCAAGCTACCTAAATATACTCAGCTTATAGGTAGCACATGTTGTTTGCCTTCAGCATCAAACAGTGTCAGAAGTACTCTTCCTCTTAATTAGAAAGGCTCCATTCAGTTTGTCAAATTGTTGTTTTTATCCATTGATAGACAAATTAACAGAGAGTAGCTAATAATCTGTGAACTTGCAATATCAGACCAAGGCAACCGTGAGCTGGCTGGGTCTGCTGGAAGTCCTAAATCAAAGCATCTGGAAGGCACCAGGTTGGGGGAGGTATTGCTACTACTTATTTTGTAAGGAATAAACACTTTTTAAAAAATCCCCAAAAGGGGCATAACTTGGCATTAAATTCTGCCTGCAAAAGCCACTACAGGCAGCTTTTGGAATTGGCCACAGGGAAAATGCAATCAGATTCTTACACTAAACAACTACCTAGAGGAGGCGTAGGCAAACTCTGGCCCTCCAGATGTTTTGAGACTACAATTCTCATCATCCCTGACCACTGGTCTTGTTTGCTAGGAATAATGGGAATTGTAATTCCAAAACATCTGGAGGGCCGGAGTTTGCCTATGCCTGACCTAGAGCGCTGAGCAATCTCTTTCTCCTAGGACATAGTTACAACAAGCCGCTTTTTGTAAGGCAACATAGCTTCAGTTTGTAGTTTGGTGACAGCAAAATGTGGAAGCTGAAGCTGCTGGGCAAAGTTTGGATGAGCAAACAAACCATGGTTTGATAAGCCATAGTTTAATAAACCACGGTCAAGCGTTATGTGCAAACCAGGCTATTCAATGCTGTTTGCTGGGCTTGGTTGGTGGGACGTTGTCATCCGCAGCTTTCTGCAGCTGTCCAAGGGCTGCTGCCATTTTTCACTCTCTAGAGTTGCAGATGTCAAATGTTGTATTCAAATGCCTCTGTACTGTTTTTCCAAACCCTCCCCTTGCAGTATGCTCTGCACGTGTACAACGAGGTGATGAGCGTGGGGCAGAAGTACGGGATCCGGAATTCTGGCTACTACGCCCTCCGCAGCTTGCGCATCGAGAAGTTCTTTGCCTTCTGGGGCCAAGATCTGGATGCTTTCACCACACCGCTGGAATGTGGGCGCGAGTTCCGGGTTAAACTGGAGAAGGTGTGAAAGAGAGCTGGGCCGTGGGGGGTGTCTGTATGTGTGTGGCACAGAAAAGGCAGGCTGCCTTGAAACGAGCGCAACACAACCTCCCTGCAGTGTGGGCATCATGTTTGCCTTGGGCCTGGGGGAAGTGGATTCAAACCCCATCCTAGCCATCAGTTTCCTGGGTGGCACAGGGCAAGTCACTAATTTGTGGGCTTCAGCTTCTCTTCTGTTAAGCTGCAACAGCAATGTAGGATGTGGAAGGTACCCCAAGGGTCATCTATCCAAGCACGTGCAATGCAGGAATCCCTTGGTCCCTTGTAGATAAATTCCCCATAGAATATAAAGCAGGAGCTGCCCCTTTGTCCAGCCCTGACTGATGCTCCCCCCCCCCCCCATTCTCTTTCTGCAGGGCACTGACTTCATAGGGCGGGAGGCGCTGATGCAGCAGAAGCAGGAAGGGGTCTACAAGCGCTTCATCATGTTTGTCCTTGAAGACCACGACACAGACTTGGACCTGTGGCCCTGGTGGGGGGAGCCCATCTACCGGAATGGCCAGTACGCAGGCAAGACCACCAGCAGTGCCTATAGCTACACACTGGAGCGGCACGTCTGCCTGGGTTTCGTCCTGAACTTGGACCCAGAGACCGGTGAGGAGCAGCCGGTGACACCCGACTTCGTCAACCAGGGCGAATACGAGATTGATATCGCAGGGCAGCGCTTCCAGGCCAAGGCCAAGCTTTATCCCTTCAGCTCCCTCTTCACGACCCGCCGGCGCAAGGATGAAATGGAGTTCAGTGGCTTCCAGGGGAAATAACTCAGTGCTGCATCTTTCAGACTTTTTAACGCTGCTGCTCGTTGGGACTTTGTATAGCCCCTCTGGTCTGTTACATTTTGTATATCATAACACTCCCCCCCCTTTTCCTTCCGTCTCCTTCCATACATATCTCTTCTTTTCTGCTCATCCCGGTTGTTTTCCAACATTGGCTGAAGCCACTGAGCTCCTCCCCAAAAGGGATCTGTTGCGTCCTGAGCTCCAGCCTCCGCTTGTCCAATCAGCAAGGACTCCTGTGCCCTGAGAACATTGGCTGTGGCCTGGTGGGACCTCTTGCGCTTGGAAGCAGCCTCGGGCCTTTGGGATCTCTCCTCTCTTGCAACGTGCCACATCACCCCAGGGCCCATCAGGCACCTGTGCACCAACACCCAGTGGCCAGCCCTTGTCCTTTGTAGTTTTCTTCCTTGTGCTGCCTGTCGGAGAGGCCAGCAGGCACTGTAAGGTATCATCGAGTTTTTCTCCACATTAGGAGTGTGTGTGAGCAATCTGTGAGCTGCACCACACAGGGTCAGCATCCTACAGAAAATTTGGCTTCCCTGGAATGGAGCTCCCTGGAATGGACTCCTCAGTGTCTATGGATTGTGTGGCTGAGGGTGCTTGCTTCTGGGTTTGCAGAATCCCCCTTCCCTTCTGCTTTGTTCTTCTTTGTGTTCAGTCTTGGATTGGTTGGTTGGTTGTGCAATATATGGTGTTCAAAACCCTCACCTGTGCCACTTAGGGGCTGACCAGCCTTTAGTCAACAGGCCTCTAGTTACTTAGAGGTTGGGGCTGAGGGCTGTGGGTGTAAGCTGCACCATCTTAACAATGGCTGAGCCATGGGTTGTGTCTTGGCTTTGTGTTGGCACCCCCCCCCCATCCAAGTCCTGTGGGTAAGTGGTTGGTCACCTTTGCTTGGCCCCAGAATGGCTCTCCTCATTCCCAGCACTCGCCTCCTCTGCAGGTGCTGAGAACAGAATCTTGCATGCCATCTTTCACAAGGAGGGCCGTCCCATCTCAGGATTTAGGGAGTGTTTGTGTTGGGTGGAGGGAAGAGCCTCAGCCTTCTCACTGTCATGGAAATGATTTGAGGCTGGGGTTTCTTTAAGCCAGGGGAATATGCCCTGAAAGGCAGGCATGCCATGCCGAAGAGTGTGACCTCTGCCCACTTGCAGCAGTCCATTAGCTGTCACTGCAAACAAGAAAAAGGAAACTGATCTTGCAAATTCTCCCAGCAATACAGATCGGTGGGATTTCATGCTGCCACAGTTCCCTTTGAAAAATCCTTTAGACTGGCTCCCAGAGGCTGCTTTGTGTCTTTCCCTTCCTCCCTTTTTTCTACACGCCAGGCAACTCTTCTCTCCTGTCTGAGTTGCTTGACGTATCATAATGTTGCTGACCATTACCCACGCAATGTTTTTCAGTGCTGCTGCCCTTTCCGAGGGCAAATGCCTGAGGTCCCTGCTCCCATACTCCAAGGTTGCCAGTCAGCAAAAAAAGTCTAGATAAGGTCTTCTGTGTAGATGTCTCTTGAATAGAGTTCCTTGTAGCACTGATGCTGAGGCCTTGGGCCCATCAGAAATGGCTCCTCACACAAGGAGAGGCAGAACTGAACATTTCCCACAGCAGGCCTCAGCTGCTGGGAGAGGAGACTGAGAGACTGTATTACCAAGACTCTCAGGCAGGACCCCCCAAAACAGCAGCACAGATAGCGAGGCTTCCTCAGCATCTGCCCCAGGAAGTGTGTGAGATGCAGCTGAAGCCGGCTGGACCAAAGACCAGATGGTCCCTTTGCTCTCCCCCTTCTAATTGTGTTGCTTCCCATTTATTTTTCATAAATGGACGGGCTTAAAAGGACTTGCTACTTGCTGTGTGTATGACCACCCCACTTTGTCTTCTGGGAGCTTCTCAAGGCTCCCCTCCCCACGCTGTTTCCCAAACATGCATAAGTTTTAAAGTCCCTCCCACTTCACTGTCAACTCTCGTAAACAGCAGGGTTGGTTTTGTTGTTAAATTTCTGGCCAGATGCAAGTAAATGGTACTGGGGCCTCCTTACCTCCAGCTACCTTTGCACCAAAGACAAAAGTTTTGCGGGTGGAATTCATAGCAGGCAGGCAAGGCAGGAAGGCAGAGCAGAGGTCCTTGAGCATTTGATCCTGTGCATGAAGGCCATCCTTGTGATACGTGCAAGGCCCTACCCAGATCAGCCTACACAATCCTGCAGAGTTTGGGTCTTCTGCCTTTTCCAAAATAATGTTTTGAGGGATTCCTTATCTAACAGTCTCTCTCACTCACTCCTGGTTTCTCCCTCCCTGCTCCTAGAATCACTCCTCCAATACTCACTCCCTTTTCATTCTCAGATGCACTTTAAACACATTTGTTCATTTTGACCTTGATTGCCAGCCCTCTGTGATCATTCCTTCATGGAATCAACTCCAAAACTAGCAGAGGTGGTTTTTGTTTTTTTAAGCATCATTATTAAATTAAGAGCACTTGCCAGCATCTCTTCTGTGGAACAGGCACCGGAGATCTGGAAGCTGGCTGAGCGAACCCTCCCCTTCACTCTGGAGTGCCTTACGCCTCATGAATGTTACCTAACGGAGGGAGCAGAGTCATGCCTCAGCTCCGTCCTGTATCAAAAACTGCTGCTTGGCTGTAGCAGGCCACCATGGCAGGATTCTTGGGATGCTCTGGAGCCTTCTGACCCTCTCTGGGTGTTGCTGGCATCAACTGCTGTTGCTGTGCCTGCACCTCTGCAGAAAGTGTATATCTGTCTGGACTGGAAAACCAGGACGTTGGGAGATGCCCTGCTCCTCTTCCAGTGGAAGTTCCCAAGGACTCCTGGTCGAAAGCGCACAAAGGCAGGGGAGCAGCTTCCTTTCCTGTCCAACCGGGAAGCCTGCATCTTCATCATGCAGCATCTCTGCAGATATATTTCCTGTCCCACTTTGGTTTTCAATGCTACCTGGTTTGTATATCAATAAAGAGTTGTTTTAACTACTGTTGCTGCAGAGTCTGTGACTTGTTCCCCAGGCCCATCCAGGAGGCTGAGTTCTGAACTTGAACTCCCCAGCCTTTCTCAGTTTGCTGTCTGTGTGAGAGAGATTTCTGAGCCCTGTCTAATGCAGCAACCCCAACCTAGTACCCTCCAGGTTTTTTGGACTATGGCCCCCATCAACCCCAGTGATGGGAAGGCTGTTCTGATGCCCCCAACACCAGTTCAGCAGCTTTTATTGGGGATTACTGGCTAGCTGCGTGTGGGACAATGAGAAGTGGAGTCTAGGGGGCCTCCACTTTGACTCTTGCCTGGGCTATAACTTCACCAGACCTTTAGCAAGCCAGTCCCTCTTGACCTCAGCCCAGAGGGACTTAATATCCCTTTAGTAAAATTGGTGCCCATCCTTACACCCTCACATGGGCCACCCTTTGTTTTAACTTTTGCTCCAGCCACACATGATGTAGCAAGGGGTTGCCAAACCACGCGAGGAATCTGCACTTCACAGCAGCTTTGCCTGCATATGAATCAGATTGCATGTGTGGCATCCAGAACTGATGTGTAAGGTAGCAGTAGATGCTCCTTCAAGGAACTCTATCTTGATGCTTGTAACTGAAAACAAGAGCATAAGAAGAGCCTACTGGATGAGGCCAGTGGCCCATCTTGCCCAGCATCCTGTTTTCACAATGACCAACCAGATGCCTGTGGGAAAGCTGCGAGCAGGATCCAAGCACAAGAGCCCTCTCCCCTCCTGTGGTTTCCAGCAACTGGTACTCGGAAGCATTGCAGTTGTTCATGGAACATCTTCAGGTCACAGCCATTTGCGGTGGGTGGTTGAGGGCAGAGGGAGACTTCAGAGGGTTGGTACTGGGTGTGCCTTATAAAGCAGTGGTGTCCCAATACACCTGCAGTGCACAATGCAAGCCACTTGGTGGGCCATTTAATGGTTATCTAAGAAAGGTAATACTCTCATTCTGTGAACCTCTATTTCCCCTACAGGGACTGGACTGGAGAAGAGTGGGATTAGGTCTTTGCTTAGAAATTGGGTGGCGGGGGCTCTAGGCATCCTGTCCCTTCCCCCCAACTGTCCTGGGCTTAATGCTGACCTTTGCTTTTGTGTAATTTTTAGATTTCCAACCTGATTTCTTAAAAACCAGGTGACTTTTACTAGTAAAACCAAAAACCTCCAAAAGCTTCCATCAACAGGTAACTCCCAACATGGGACAATTCCTCTTTATCTGTCCCTTGGAAACCCCCCCCCTCCAATTGGCCCTCCTCAGTACCCTCCTTGAATGTTTTTGCCTGGTCACTGTCCACCTCCCAACGCTCCTGGGCTTAGTCTGACTTGTACTTACTTGTCCTTTAAAACATGTAAGAAAGAGAGAGAGAAACAACCGCAAACAGCTAGAAATGCTTTGTAATGCTGGAAGGCACTGGCTAAGAACTACCGGTACATCTTGCAAAGCACCCAGGTCCGTCTCTCGAGTCCAGGCATCTCTTGCCTACAGTTCTCCCCTAGCATTGCAAAGGATGCTTCTGTGCTGGTGCCATTCTTCAGACTTTGGTTATTTGCCTTTTGATTTCTGGGGACAGAGCCTCTTTTGTGACTTTTTGGTAAAACTGGAGGAACCCCCCTCTATTTTTCCCGTAACCGGCTCCTGCAATGGTGGGAAGGCGCTCTTGCTGCGGCCACGGGGCACCCCTGTTAATATTGGTGGGTTTGATCCCTTTGTCCAGTCAGGACTGAAAGATGGGGCTGCACTTTCAAGCACAGGTGCCCAGCTTCTGCCAGCTGTATCTGGGAACTGTGCTGTGCCTTCCTTGCTCTGTCCCCCCAAGATGGGGGCACTGCCCATATAGTGACAGAGATGGGAGACAGGATCAGTCCAGCATGGAGTCTTCCTCCAAGGGGCACAGAGGGGTGGATACATCCAGCAGGGTGGCTTTTTGGCCCCTTTTGTAGCAGACTAGTGCATTTCGGAGGAGGCCAGACTTGCATCCTCCACAGCTGCTGATGCTCTTCTATGGGGCTGGTGAGGATGGGGCTCAGAATTCGTACTGGGAAACGAAGACTGTGATCTTGAAGATGTGTTTCCCCAGGAGGGTCTTCCGGGCAAACTCGCTCATCTCCAGCTCCACCTCCAGTGTCGTCGGCCCCACAGCTGGCCGGGTGAGCACCAGCTCCCCTGTGTGCTGGTCCAAGCGCTGCACAACCAGCTTCCCCTGGCTGTTGCCCCCTAAGATGCTGAAGCGCAGGCTGTCTCCCACAAAGCGGCTGGTGGACATCTTGAAGAGGACCCTGGGCACAGTGCGGTTGGACGGGAGAGGCAAGTAATGGAACGAGATGGAGTTGGCTGCCCTCCGACAGGCGTTGTTCTCCATGGGACAAGGGCTGCGCTCGCACTGCCTAGGAGAGGACGTAGAAGAGGCACTCAGGCAGGGCCAGTTGGAGACATTTTGCCCCATCAAAGGAGGGGGTCCCCAACATTCCCTCATTGCACAGAGCTGGACCTTTGATTCATCTAGCCTGGTACTGTGTCCTGAGCCTGGTGGCAGCCCATCCTGACCTGCTCCACTACAGGAGATGCTGAGGACTAAACCTGGGACCTTCTGCATGCAAAGTCATGGCCTGACCCACTGCACTACTGGGATGAGTGGACCAAACATTAGGAATAACTTTGATGCAAGAGCTGTTGACAGTGTAATGGACTACTGTGGGGAATGGTAGACTCTCCTTCATAGGAGGTTTATAAGCAGAGGTTGGATGGCCATCTGTCAGGGATTCTTCAGCTGTGATCCCTGCATTGCAGGGGGTTGGACTGGGTGCACCTCCCAACTCTACTATCCTACTTTAATGGATGCCAGTCTAAATAACAAATTGGGGTGCTTGCACCCAGTGAGAAGGTAATAGGTGAGTCCTGCTGACTTTGTGGAGCCTCTGATTGGCTTAATAAGTGGTTCTGTAAATAGAAAATAGGAGGGGGCGTCTTTAGACTCCAGCCCCCATCCGCTACACTGCCTCCGGAATATATTCCTCAGCCTTTCAAATGTGGCAATGAGGCTTGCGGGGGAGGAGGGAACTTCCAGCGGTGCCAGTGCAAATCCCTCCTTCCTCCATAAGGGTCAATGCTATGCGGGGGCTTGTAGAATCGTAGAACTATAGAGTTGGAAGGGACCACGAGGGTCATCTAGTCCAACCCTGGGCAATGCAAGAATCCTTTGACCAACATGGAGCTCAACCCCACGACTCTGTGATTAAGCGTCTCATGCTTTGCCGACTGAGCTATTCCAGACTCTTGGTTTTTGTTTGGCCAGGAGAGAGAGAGAGAATGAAGGGAAGAAAGCATTGGGAGATTGTTGGGAGACTGTATAAGAGCATAAGGCAAGGCTGCTGGACCAGCCCAATGGCCCCTGCTCTCAGAGGCCAACCACAGGGGCCCCAGCACAAAAACGCTCCTCCACCCCACATCAGGGCTTCCAGCAACTGGTATTCAGAAGCTTTATAGCCACCCTGGTGGATAGCCTTATCCCCCATTAATTTGTCTAACCCTCTCTTAAAGATGTCTAGGTTGGTGGCCACCACTGCCTCCTGTGGGAGTGAGTTCCACAGTTTAACTATGTGTGATACAACAATGTACTCACATCAGCTCAAATCAGTCTCTGGTCAGCCAATTCCCACAGCATCTCAATCCATACGGCATGCAAAGTGGGATGGCCACCATCTCTGTTCTGGCTCATCTTGGTGCTCAAGGGGCAAAAGAGTGAAGGGAAGCTCTAGGGGGCATTGGGGTGAAGGCTCTGGGAGGCTACGAGGTGCTTCTGCCCAGCGCTGCAGACAGGGAGTGGAGCAGTTGCTGGCAAAGGCTGCTGCTTCCATCCTGAGTGAACTCTACTTACATGGCTGAAGTCTTGACGTAGCTGATATTGAGTTGGGCCTTAGGGCATTCGGGCCACACACAGCGGAAGCCCCCAAAGACGTTGATGCAGGTCTGTCCCTGGCTGCAGTTGTGCTGGTTCTCTGCGCACTCGTCCACATCTTGCAAACACAATAGGGAGAGTTTGTTTGACGCCATGCCCTCCTTCAGCCTTCTAGAACACACAGCTCAGGGCGGTTCCTCTCCCGGCTGACTCCCAATTATTCTCTCTCACCCTACCCCACGCAAAGGCACTCACCGTTGCATGAATTGATGTCACCTTGGAGCTGGTAGCCATGGGGACAAGTGCACCGATAGGCTCCGGGCAGGTTCACACATTTGTGGAGGCAGATGCGGGTGTGGCGGCTGGTCTGGAAGAGCTTGCACTCATCGATATCTGGAGGGGAAGCTTTGGGCTTCAGTTCCCATCAACCCAGCCCAGCAAACATCTGGAGGGCATCAGGCTGGGGAAGGGATGCTCTAGTTCAAATTGAGATCCATTTAGATCCTGATCTAGACCAGCCTATAGCTCACTGGCAGAGCATCTGCCTTCCCAGGTTCAATTTCCAGCAGCGTCTCCAGGCAGCGTTGGGACAGACTCCTTGCTTGAAATCTTGGAGAGCAGTGGCTGGTCACTGAGCTAGATGGACCAAGGGTCTGACTTGGTATAAGGCTTCCTATGTTCCCTGGGATAGTCTCCAGGAAGACCACAAGGAGCCAGGCATGCAGGCAACAGGTGGGTTTGTCCCCAGTGCTATGTGGCATTCAGCCCAGGACAGATATATGTAGAAAAGATTCCCTGAAGTAAGAAAGTCGGAAGATCCCTGGCTGGCGTGTGGGAAGATGGCAAGGGGAGGAAATCCCTCTGTTTCTGGGAAGCACGAGACACCAGCCCTGTTGACCTGCCAAGCCCGCTTCCCCCTTACCTTGACAGAGGCCTCCTGCCTGCATCTGGAAGCCAGGGTCGCAACTGCACTGGCGTGAGCCCAGGTAATTTTCAGCGCAACGAGGCTGTCGGCTAAAGGATGAGTTGCTGAGCGTCGCCCAATCTGTGGTCGAGAGGAAGCCGTCAGTTCTTTGCACCAATGCCCAACAGAGTAAAGGAGCAGGGGACGGAGACTCCCAGCCGAGTCACACAGTGCAGGCCTCTTATGAACCCCACGTGCTCAGCCTAACCAAGCCGATGTGGAAACATCTCCAGGCACCCACCTCTCCTTTTCCCAGTCCCCAGGGTCTTTTCCGCCATGAGGACAGGCGTACCGCAGCCCCCTGCTACTTACAGGAGTACAGTGGGGCTTGGCAGTTGCTGCCTGACCAACCACTGGGGCACAAGCAGCTGTAGCGGTGGATGCCATCCACGCAGGTCCCGCCGTTTGCACAGGGGTTGCTGGCACACTCATTGATGCCTGAGTTGAGGGAAGGGGAAAACTGAATTACACTCAAACAGCCGTCATTTTGGACCAGCGGAGCGGAAATGGAGAACCTCTGAGCCCATGCTGCTCATCAGAATTGGTTTTCAGTACAGTGGTACCTCGGGTTAAGTACTTAATTCGTTCCTGAGGTCCATTCTTAACCTGAAATTGTTCTTAACCTGAAGCACCACTTTAGCTAATGGGGCCTCCTGCTGCCGCCGCGCTGCTGGAACACGATTTCTGTTCTCATCCTGAAGCAAAGTTCTTAACCTGAGGTACTATTTCTGGGTTAGCGGAGTCTGTAACCTGAAGCGTCTGTAACCCGAGGTACCACTGTACAAGAATGGAGCAGAGCTCACAGTCCTTCCATGTAAACACCAATTCCTTGTTGGTTCCTTCACTTGGGAAGCCATGTTATGGTTACAACAAAATTGCAGGCCCAGTTGGGAAAACTGGCCAGAGATCAGCAGGAGTGGGGGCTGTTAGGAGGGGCCCCTCCCCATTTTTATGATACTCGGCAATCTCAAGCTATTCCTTCTACCAGCCAGACACACTCACCTTTGCAGACAGGCTGCTGTCCGCTCCACTTGTGGTTCTCCTGACACACCCGTGTCTCAGCACCCACCAGGAGGAAACCAGCATCACAGACAAAATGTACCTCGTGACCCACGGACGTCCTCTTTCCCAGCCTCCGGCCGTTCAAGGGTGCTGGCAGGGGGGTGCAGCTCTCTGTTGGGGGATCAGAAAAGATGGGAGAGTGAGTCTCCTCACAGCTCCTTTCCCCAGGCTCTTTTCCTATCCTAGCCTGTGGTTGTTGTTTTCTTGTATACATTAAGTAGCAAAATGCCACTTAAATGAAATAGTCTTATAGCCAAGGCTGGGGCTCTCATGAGGCAAACTAGGCAGCTGCCCAGGGCACAGACCTCAGAGGAGCTCAGTACTGACTTCTGAGGGGCACAGTTTTATACAGATCTGTTTTTATTATATCTTATACAATTCTGATAATATTTTGCTTTTACTTTACATTGTGAAGAGTTTTATCATTTCTGAAGTAAGTCATACATTAGAATTGTTTTTCATATAGATATGAAATAGACCACAGTTGACTGGAGGTCACACACACAGTGAAAAGTGAGGTTTTGATGTGCCTGAAATTGAAACTTTTAATAGACAACATCACAATTCACAATAAATTCCAACTTTAGTATTTGAAAAAGATAATCAAAGATTGTTGCATTACTTATTCTTTCAATTAAAAATAAATTCAGCAGTTTTAAGTTTTGTGCTTTTCATTTTTTTCTACAAGACATCTGTTTTTGAAAACTGAAAATGGCGTGGGGGGTGTGTGTTGTGTGCAAGTAATTAGCTTTGCCCAGGGTGCAAAATAGTCTGGCATCAGCACTGGGTGTAGCATTACAACATTATCTTTATATGTTTTTAGCTTTTTGCTTTTTATCTGGGTTGCTTTACTTTGTGTAAGCTGAGTCCCAGTCTGGTCCAGGATGGGATATAAATAAATATAAAAATAATAGTAATAGATGAGTTTTTAAAAACCCTGAGTTGTATGCAACTTAATAATAATCATAATTTTGAAATTTATATCCCGCCCATCCTGCTGGGTTTCCCCAGCCACTCTGGGCCGCTTACAACATATAAAAAATACTTTTTTTAAAACAGCTGCTATATCTGAATTGTCTCTGTTATACCCAATTGCAATTCAATGTATTCCTGTTGTGTTTTATGATTTTCCAGATATTGTAAGTGACCCGGAACTGGTCTGTGACCATAATAATAAAATTCATTCATAAAAACACAACAAAGCATCAACTTGATTCTACTTACAGCGCACCCACTGAAATTAACGAAACCAAGTTAATCAGGTCTATTAAATTCAATGGGTCTACTATGAGTAGAGCTACCACTGGAAATAATTCCCCCTTTCCAGTCCCCATTTTTAAAGAGTTGATTGGATGCAGCAAAAAGCCATCTCCTAGACATTTAAAAAACAAAACAAAACAGCCTCAGGGTTGCCCTGTGTCCTGCACACATCATGTGCACACACAGACACCTTTCTGCTTCTGCAGTCTCTGCTTCTCCTTTTACCATTGTGCTTGGCTGCCTGCTGGTGGAGACTGCCTTGCAAAACGGCCAGCTGCTTCTTGAAGTTGCGTAGGCTCTGCAGCTGGGCAGCCTCATGCGAAGACAGCAGCTTCTGCATCTGCCGGATGGCGCTGGAAACTTGCTGGTCACTTAGGCAGCCCTGCAGGGGGTTGGGGGAGAGGAGGAACAAAGCAGCTTTAGCAGGGAGGTAGAAGGAACAGCCTACAGGTATCACCCACAAAGGCTCGTGGCAAATTGTAACTGATGCTGCACGCATACCCACAAGCACCCACCCACCACCGCTGCAGAGGCTCCATCCCTTGTTCATTTTGGCTGCCCTTTTCTGAACCCTTTTCACCTCCTCAATATCCTTTTGGAGGTGAGTACAGAATGTTTAGATCAGTGGTGGCCAAACTTGCCCCTCCAGCTGTTTTTGGACTACAATTCCCATCATCCCTGACCATTGGTCCTGTTAGCTAGGGATGATGGGAGTTGTAGTCCAAAAACAGCTGGAGGGTCAGTTTTGGCCACCACAGGTCTAGATGGTGCCTCCAGGCCCACAATGCACACTATAGGCAAGATCAGGCCTCTGCATCCAAGGCATGCAATCTGGCCCAGAAAAACACTTCTATGACATTCCTGTTCTAAGTCCCCACACTGCCCATTGCCGAAGTTTCATACACCAGCCTGTCTAAGTTGAGGGTGGTGAGAAAATGTTCTGCTTACAACCTTTAGCCATGCTGGCTGGGGGTGATGGGAATTAGAGCCCCAAACATCTGGTGGGCACCAGGCTGGGGAATCAGGGAGGGATTTCATCCATCCATCCATCCCATTTATATCCCGCCTTTCCTCCAGGAAGCTTAAGGTAGGCTACATACTTCTCTTTCCCATTTTGTCATCACAACAACAAGTGGTTGCTTGGCTTGACAAGAGCTTTAGCTCTGAACTCCACTCTTTCGTCTATCAGGGTCCACTCCTATGGACCAAGCACATCTGGGCTCTGCACCCAAACCTACAGGCACCATCCCCTGCTGCCTACTGGTTCCACACCACCAGCCCTCCCAGGTTCAGGATTCAGCATCATTTATCTTACCTGGGAGTTGCTATGAGGCAACTGTAGGATACCCAAGGCCACCACAGCCATTATCTGGGGGAGCATCTTCTTTCCAGCGTTGGAGCAGGTTCAGCAGTTAGGAAAAGGACAGTGGATTCTCTGCAAAGCTTCCTCAGCTATCCTTGGTCAGCAAAAAGATGGAAGGGGAGTCTGTGAGAGGGCAGCTAGTGTTCCACTCGCATAAGGCAGGCCTTCCAGGTGTCTTTCCAAGGAAGGAGGCGAGAGGTATTCTCAGAGCACCGCAAACCTCAATATTCCTATTCCCAAACTGTGAGCCACCCGGCTCCACAAAGACATTCTGGCAGTAGTGCAAACGGAGATTGCCAACTGACCAGGATTTAAGAGCCTGGCCTGCTCCTGTACCTTAATTAGCAAAGGAAAAAAGCACAGTCACCTGCTGCTATCTAAAAACTATCACCAACAGCAGTCATTCAATCAGGCAAGAAAGCCAAGGGAGAGAAGGGATGCAGGGCAACAGACATTTTAAAGACAAGGCTTTCCCCGGAGAAACCTGGGAACTGTAGTCTGCCAAAGGTGCTTAAAATGCAAGGTGTGTATGCCCTTGGCTCTTTCCTTCATCTGTCTCCCCGCAGGAGCTGTTCCATCCGGCTTCAGCAGAGGGAGAGGCAGGAAGCAGGACACTCCATCGGCTCTGACATGAGACCAACTCTTTTGTCTCCTCTTCTGATTGAACTGTTCCCATCTCAGCTGGTCCTTATCTGAATTCTCTAGCTTTAAGAATGGGTGCTTTGGTTTGCTCCCCGACCCCCCCCCCCCCCAATCCATTTTGTTTCTTGTGTCTCTGAGACGGTAAGCCGAAGGACAGGGGCTCTTTTGTTTGGTTTGCCTTGATCTTACATAAGCTGCGCTGGGAGCCCTTTTCTTGTCCCCCCTCTCGCTGAAGACAGGGGTAAGAAAACACTTTAAACGAAACAAGGAAGATCAAACATCCTTAAAAGTAGCAACCCTAGAGCGGAAAGCCATTGGCTCGGCCCCACCAGCAGCACCGCGAGGCAGTGGATGGTGAGAAGGTGCTCTGACTACAGGCTTAGCCATCCTTATGCCCTGCAGACGTTTTAGACTGTAACTCCCTTCAGCCCCAGCAACATAGGACCATGTCAGCCGACACCTCTGGAGGGCACCCGGTTGGGGAAGGTGCTCTGCTAGAATCCTTGCAATTTAACCCCTTCAGGGTTACAGTTTCCAGACTTACTTGAGGGGACAGCATAACTCCTGAATCTCTTTTCAAGCCTGCAACATGCACAACAGCCTGGCTAGGCACTAAGAAACTGCTTTGCACCAACGGTCCGCCTAACTCAGTATTGCCAACACTGACCGGCCGCAGCCCACGGATAGAACCCGGGACCTTCTGCTCCACCCCTTGGCTACAATCCTAACCCCAAAGCGCATCCGGGACGCCCATGCCTTCTACCAAGTGAGGCAACTGGTCCACCTAGCAGCTCAGCATTGCCTACACTGACCGGCAGCGGTATCCCCAGCCTTCCCCTGGAGACGATGCCTCTGGACCCGGGACGTTCTGCGTGCAAAGCAGATGTCCCACCACTGCGCTCCAGCCTTTCTCCAAGCTGAAGGGCAGGGAAGAAGGCGCTTCTCCGCACCCCCACCTCAGGGAGGCCGAGCCGCTTTGCTGGCACAGACGCGCGCCCCTCGCCAGACCCTCTGGGCTCCCGGAGGCCCGCGAAAAGCAACAGCCGAGCCAGCCCGCTTCGGGGGGAGGCGGGGAGGCCGCTGCCGCCTTTGCTTGTAGCGCGTGGGACCAGGCAGACCCTCCCCAGGAACCGAGACCCCCCTCCCCTCCCCTTCCAAGCCTGCCTCCCCACGCGTCTCTCTCCCTAAAGGCACCTCGAGGAAAAGTTGCGCCGACCTGCGAGGCGGCTTCCCTGGAAGGCGCGGCCGTCGGAGCAGCAGCAGCAGCAGATGGAGCCTCACCGGGTGCGCGCAGGAGAGCAAGCCCCTCGGCCGCCTTGCAGACTGGGAGCGGGTCGCTCTTGCCCGCCCTGGCCGAGGCGGGGCGAGAGGTTGGCCTCGTTGGCACCAGCTCAACGGGCACGCCGGAGGCCCCGCGCGGCCCGGATTGGGCGGCGGCGGCGGCAGAGGGCTGGCGAGGGGAGCCCGGGCGGGTCAGCCGCGTGCCCAGAAGATGCCCGCGGCCGCCTCCCCTTCCCCCACGGCGGGAGAAAGCGGCAGGAGTGCAAACCTGGCCCCGCGACTGTGGGTGCTCGGGGCCGTGGGTGCCATGCAGCGTGCATGGTCCTGGCACCGAAATTCATGGGGAATTTTGTGGGTGCTCGGGCACCCAGGGCCCCAGGGTGTTGGCACCTATGGGAAGCGGATTGAGTGGGTGACCTCACTCCTTTCTCTCCCAGAGCGTCTAGGTCAGGGGTCAGCAAACTTTTTCAGCAGGGGGGCCTGTCCACTGTCCCTCAGACCTTGTGGGGGGCCAGGCTATATTTTGAAAAATAAAATAAAAATGAACGAATTCCTATGCCCCGCAAATAAGCCAGAGATACATTTTAAATAAAAGCACACATTCTACTCATGTAAAAACACGCTGAACTGGGACACACCGGAGCATCCTGGGGATGGGGAAGGAGATGTTGGTGTAGGAAGTACTCACAGGGTGACAGAGGACGACGAGGGGCTGGGGGTCAGTGCATAGGAACCAGAGCAGAAGGAAGCAACCCCAGAGCCAGAGGGGCCCCTGTCTCCAAGAACACACCAGGCGTTGAGGAGTAGGGAACACTCCAGGAGGCTGAGTCAGGCAAGGGCCCACAGCCCTGCTCACTGGGCCAGGTGGGGCTTACTAGCTCTGGAAGCAGGTGTGTGATTCCTTAGCTGGAGTAGGCGCAGGACAGGTGAGGATCACCTGCCTCATCAAGCCCAGATGCTGCAATCAGCATGGAAAGTATTAAAGGGCAGCAGAGCTGAGGGGATGTGTCTGCTTAACTGCCCATGTCAATGGACCTCAGCTTGGATGCAGCAGGATCTCTGCAGGACTGTGCTTCAATTTTGGACCTTGGACATGTGGAGTGACCCTGGACTGGGGACTTGGCATACTGACTTGCTGCCAGGTAGTCCAGAACAGCATTCCACAAATGGGGAGCCACCACTGAAAAGGCCTGGTCTTGTGCTGCCACTCTCCACACCTCCTTTGGAGAAGGGCTTCAGACGATGAACACAGGGCCTGGTTTGGTTCATGTGGGGAGAGGTGGCACTGGGGTCCTGAGCCTCATAAGGCTTTTATGGCAAAGATGGCACTTTGAATTGGGCACAGAAACTAAGTTGAGGCTCTTGTGTAGAAATAAAAAGTGGTACGCAGGGCTGTTTCTCCTGCTTCTCCAGGAACTGCAGCTGATAAAGGCTCTCTGACAACTAGGTGAAAAGTCTGTGCATGAGGCAGTTTTGAAGCAAACTCAGATGCTCTTGATCTGCTGGGGCTTTGGGCAGGGATCAAGAGTGAAACCTCAAGGAGCCCCTGTGCTTATGTACCTTCCCCTGGGAAGTGCAGACAGCCAAGGCTTCCTGACAACCAGGCTTTGCAGGAAAGCCTTTGAATGTGTTGGAGTTTGATAAATATGCTGCAGCGGTGAGCAGGAAGAAAAAAGATTGTTGAAGGGATAAGCCATGCAGAATGTCCCAGATTCAATCCCCAGTGTCTTCATGCAGGGCTGAGAGAGACACCTGGACAGAGTCGTACCTAGGCTCCCTTGTTCCCTTGGCTGCATCTTATGATACATATATTAATAATGATCCCCAGCAGCACCCCCAGGTAGGGCTGGGACTGGCAGAGGGCCCTGATACCCTGGAGAACAGCTGCCAATTCCTGTAGACAATTGCTACCTGCTTTCCTACGTTTTTTAGTTCTAAATGAACCTTTGCAGCCTTGGTGCATGGGCTGAGAAGCAAAAAAGAAAAGATCAGCTTGGCTCAGGTTTGCAACTGATCGAATCAGTGGAACATCCTGGAAAGCAAGGAAAGGGCCAGTAGGGGCTGGAGCAAGCCAGCTGCAAAAGCAAAGGAGCCCCATGGAATGCAGGCTGGTGCGAGGAAAGCGGAGCCTCTTTGCCCGCCCTTTCCGCCAGGCTGGGTCGGGAGAAACCACAGCTAGAAAGCAGCACTGTGTCCTCGGGAACAAGTTCCCAGAAATATACTCGGAAATTACAGGGGGCTGCAGTGCAAGTAGGGAGCTTCCAATACCAGCAGGAAAGATCTATATCTGCTTGAGAGGTGGTTATTCCTTTTGCCAGAAATGCATGCGGGCACACAGGCAGGTCTATATGCCGAAAGAGCAGAACCCAGCCTCTAAGAGGAGAAGATCTGTGATCAGATTGCCCCATCTAATCAAGCCATTGCTTTATCACTGTCAGTGGCGGGTAAAGAAACTTTGCACAAGTATGTCAAATACCAAACGAAACAACAAAGAGAACCCTAGCAATCGAATTACTAGTGGCTGCATTGTGCTTTAAAACGCCAGGCACAGAAAACAAAATTATAAGCTTGCTAAAATTAGTCCCAGAATGCTGAGCTATCCTGGAAGTCAGAATATACCTTTTGGGCATGGCATCCTTTGAGAGTTTCTCTCCTCTGCCATTTACACACCTAGAATCAGGCCCATGCAGAGCAGAGGACAGCCGGGTACACTTGTCCCCGGCTCCAGAGGGCCAAACTACTGGGGTGGGGGGGCACCAGCGGCCTGTTGGACTTGCGCTGTCATGCCAAGAACAAGACTCCTTCCTTGGGCCCCAGACAAGCTCAGCATGGGTTTGCTTAGAACCCAAGATGCAGCAAAACCAAGGTGGGGACCGCAATAAATGTGGGGTGCAGTTGGATTGTTTGCTGAGACTCTGCATTAATGTGCATAAAGCAGGGAGGCAGGGGGCCTTCAGGGGTGTGACAGGGAAGCAGATGTTCTGTTGGGGCAGCCCATTTCTGCAAAGATACAAGTTTAGGAGTATATACGGTGGTACCTCTGGTTACATACGCTTCAGGTTACAGACGCTTCAGGTTACACACTCTGCTAACCCACAAATAGTGCTTCAGGTTAATAACTTTGCTTCAGGATGAGAACAGAAATCGTGCTCTGGCAGCGCGGTGGCAGCGGGAGGCCCCATTGGCTAAAGTGGTGCTTCAGGTTAAGAACAGTTTCAAGTTAAGAACAGACCTCCGGAATGAATTAAGTACTTAACCCGAGGTACCACTGTACTTGTAGGTCCTATGTGGATTTGCTGTTTGGTCTTCACACTTTTTTGGGACACACACACACACACCCCTCTGCCCAAACCACACCACCCAACTATTGATATGGACCCAGGTGTGGAAGGAATTGTCCTCCCTCTGCAACCAGCTACACTGGTGCCTTGATTCCTGAGGGAAAGACCCTGAGGAAGTCATGCCAGGTTTATTCTGGGTCAGCTGTCATGGCCTGACCCAGACATTCCCACAATTTGGAATTTGGTAGGGGCTCTAAGAAGAACCCAGCTCCCCGCCATCACTGCAAAATACCAATTTGCAAAGTACCCGAGGAGACAAAACAGGGTGCTAAACAAGTTTTGCACCAATAATACAGATAAACTCAGAGAGTTGTATCTGGTGTTGGTCATACTCGGAGTAAGCCCACCTTCAAATATATAAAGAGCTGTCACATGGAAGATGGAGCAGGCTTGTTTTCTCTTGCTCCAGAGGGGAGGACAAATTACAAGAAAGCATTCAAATTACACAAAAGGAGATTCCAACTAAACATTAGGATGAACTTTCTGAGGGTGGCAGCCATTGGACAGTGGAATGGACTCCCTTGGAAGATGGTGGACTGTCCTTCATTGGAGGTTTTAAAGCAGAATTGGATTGCCATCTGTCCAGGATTCTCTAGTTGTGATTCCTGCGTTGCATTGCTTGGGTCCCTTCCAACCCTACGATTCTTTGATTCTATGAAATTGTTAATTGTTAGAATTTATGTGCAGTGATATCATTACGATTATATGAACTGTTCTTGTAGACAATGTATTTTCCGTGAAGTGCTTTGAGCAGAAATGTATATGTGGAAAACCAGGCATATAAACAAATTGTCTGTGATTAACTCACAACCACCACAAAAGGTCTTTCAGAAACTGATGTATGCACACAAACTAAAGTATCTTAGTTTCTGGAAAACATTCTAATGGAATGCAATTTTGAGGGTGGCATTCTGTCTCTGCGTTTGCCCTGTCTCAGTTTGAGGCAATAAGGAATTTAATCTTCTTGGCGCATTCTGAAGGGAACTAATCTTCAAATATCTCAAGGAAGAGGAGTTCCTGTGAGTGGACCAGCTGAAAGGGGAAAGAACCAGAGGAAAAGCACCCGTAGAGATGGCTTAATTTCCACCACTGCTACTCCCAGTATGGAGAGGTTTCTGAAACATTTAACAAACACCATCAAATGAGGTACAGGCGTTCTGGGGGAGAGAGCAAGCAAGCAGAGCATTCTATGCAGACAGAGCCTGCGTAATCCCTTGTTTACCAGTTTGAATTCCATCTATCTCTCATGGCCTC
Source organism: Podarcis tiliguerta (assembly GCF_965153285.1). Taxonomy (NCBI): domain Eukaryota; kingdom Metazoa; phylum Chordata; class Lepidosauria; order Squamata; family Lacertidae; genus Podarcis; species Podarcis tiliguerta. The sequence goes on along the minus strand of NC_139541.1, from coordinate 52,093,546 downwards.
CAAGGCAAGGTTACATAATATAGGGGGAAAGAGGGCATCCCTGTGGGGTAACGAGCAGTATGTAAGCCTTGTTAAATAAATAGATATACAGTGGTACCTCAGGTTAAGAACTTAATTAGTACTGGAGGTCCGTTCTTAACCTGAATCTGTTCTTAACCTGAGGTATCACTTTAGCTAATGGGGCCTCCCGCTGCTGCCGCGCCGCCAGAGCACGATTTCTGTTCTCATCCTGAAGCAAAGTTCTTAACCCGAGGTACTATTTCTGGGTTAGCGGAGTCTGTAAGGTGAAGCGTCTGTAACCTGAAGCGTCTGTAACCTGAGGTACCATTAATATCTGTGGAGATGGAAGGGAATGAACCACAATGGTTATTGAAAACAAAGCTGGTTCTTTGTGCATAGTCATGATCCAGCCTAAATTACTCTCGGGAGACGCATCCTTTGCCATGTCCAAAGTGGGGACTTGGGTGGCTCTGCAAAATCACACACAAACGTCCAGAGCTTCCGCACTGAGCAAGCCTTGCCCCCTCAAGCAAGGCGGAGAGCTTAAACCTCTTCACATGCCAGTTCCACTTGGGCCATGTGCTGGAGGGGGATGCCCCATACTTTGGGTCTATGGATATGTTGGCTCTTCTGAATAATGCCAAGGTTTGCTGAACGTGACGTTTAGCATGACAAGTGCTGCAATGGGGAAAAGAAACCCTGCACCATGCATAATTTTATGAACCAGGGTTTGATCTGGAGGTCAGATCTTGCAGGTGTCCTCCTGATTCTTCCCTTGTGCCAATTTCTGCACACTTTGGCGTGTTACACAGCACAGGGCGTGGGTCTGCTGTGGGAAAAAAAGAGAGAAATTGGGTTCATATTACATCCGAAGCAGTGGCTGTGGTCACACTGTTTCCACTCTGGCTTCCTCACAGTCCTCTGCTGGCAGACAGTGGGGCATCCACAAGTCCATCCCTGCCCATTACTAGTTTGCTTCAGCTGTGGATGACCACTATGGGAGAGGCATCTGCACTTGATGTTTCTTCCAAGTCAGAGGTGAGGTTTGTGCCTTGACTTCACTTGCAACACGAACAGTCCGTTTACAGAAGAGCCTCTTCATGTCATTAAGAAAAATCTCTCTTTCTGTGCTAAGAGTGCCCATTTCTTTTCCTCTTTGTGTAAATGAAATGGAGAAAAAACTGCAGTAGGCTGTGGTTAAAGACATGTAAGTGTGAAGGAATCAGGTTAAAAGTACTCCCCCCCTCCACGTTCTAGAACATTTCAGCATTTTGGAGCAAATTCTGAAAGAACAAAGCCTCAAACAAGCAAAAATGTGAGCCTGCAAGATTCCAGAATACTGGGGCAGAGCCAGCTGTGGTTGATTGATAGAACAGTAAAGTTGGAAGGGACCCTAAGAGTCATCCAGTCCACCCCCCTGTAATGCAGGAATCTTGCCCACAGTCTTACCTGGGTGGGCTCGAACCACCAACCTTCTGGTTAACAGCCAGACCCAATGACCCATTGTGCCACAGCAGATGAGCACCTTTTTGACTATAGTCTGTGGGATCACCAACCAATACCCTTTTCTCACAACCCCGAGTAGCTGTGCAACTGTTTAAAAAAATAAGTGTAGCTAGGGTAAGGAGAGGGATAAATGTATGTGCATGTATATATGCCAATTAAAAACAACGTATCAGTCCATCAGCCTGAATGGATAGGAGAAGGGGCACCCTGATTCTTGATCCAGTATTGAGCTTGCTGGCCTGTACATGTGCAAGGCAAGTTGGGAAGCCAGGTTCATGCTGAGGTTGAGGAATCCGCTGTGACCACAGTGAAGAATGCAATATTTATCTTCATCCTGTATTTGTTTTCAGAGTTTCAGCCTCCAGCAGGGTTATGTAAAAGCAAAGCCCTACATTCTCCAAGGCAAGCATGACCCAAATTCTAGTTTCAAGATCCTGGGACACAGCACAGACATTTTCAGCAGCTTGGGGGGGGGGAATGCTATAAACGAACGTTTTGAAGGGAGTCCGCAATACAGTAAGGTCAGTGTTTGTTCACAGGCTAAAGCATCCAGAGCCCTTTTCACAGCTCTCGTATTCAGCTTCCCAGCAAGTGTAAATATCATTTCTATGAAAAAGGGCAGTCATTACGCTGCAGGATTTGTTCAAGGCAAGGAGAAGATTTAGGACGGAGATATTTGGGGTGTGTCAAAACAGATTGAATCTCACCCACAAATTAGTGACAGTCTCATAGAAGCAAAACTCAAGTTGTGCAATTAAAGTGGATTTGGCGCTCTTGGGCAACAAGGCCACTTCTAAAAACAAACAGAGTTTTTTTTGGAGGGAGGGGGATAAGGAAAATGATGGGGAAATGCACTGGAATATGTGGGATAACAGTTGCTTGATGCAACGTTGTAGAAACGGGTTGTCTGGAAGTGATGTGAATCTGGATTATACCAGTGTTCAGAAGCATTAAATATTAGAAACTTATCCAGGGCTTCCGAATGAGCAGCCCTGCTCTGAATTTTACATCTGCTTTCACCCTGAAGTATCTCTCACAGGGAGTGCCTTACTCCTGCTCTGGCCTCTGCAGCCTCCATGGAAATCAGGCCAATCTGGGCATTGCCCCCCTGCTGTGCCTCTGGAGAGCCAGGCCGGAATGCAATCCCTGGACTTTTTGTACTGAAACACAGAAATCCCTTCTCTCCATGGAAAATCCAAGGAGGATGAGTGCTCCTGCCAAGTGCAAGGTGGGCTATGGCAGAGCAGAATGCAGAAGTCAGCCACTGTCTCAGTGGCCCTCGGAGCTCAATGATTTTGGGGAACCTGACTGTTCTGTGGCGTCTCCCTTGAGGGCAATGTTGACTCAGGAGTTCAGGGACCTTCTCAAAAGCATCCCAGGGAATTCTGGAACTTGCCTACTGAGTTCTGGAACCTCAACTCTGTTCCTGGGCTGCAAGTTCACCAGATGACTCTTGCTGTGCCCTCTGATGCTCACCTAAGGGAATTCATGATCCAGGGTATTTAAGAGGATGACTTGTGAGATCTTGCCCCAGCGCCTAGAAACCATTAGCCAAGGCCCTGACATGGATGCCAGAGTCTAAGGAGCTGAAGGAAAAAGATAACTTCTGGGTGACAGGACTCTCCTTGTGCAATTTCCTGCCCCCGGAGACCACCTAGGCATCTCATTCTTTTTTAGAGAGCAGGTTAAAAAGTCAGTCCAGATCCTTGCAGGAATCTATTTCTTGGATAATTCAGCATTTGACATATGAAGGTGCTGGTGAATCTCCCCACAACCACCCTGCTCTGAAAGTTCCAGCCAAGGTCCAGTTTCCCTTCCACATCTGTGACTTCCAGAGAGATGGTGACTGTTTTGTTATTTCCTTGGAGATCGACACATAACACAGAGCCAAAATGAATTGGCTGGTATGCCTGCATGTGCAGCAGGGTCATACCGTGAGAGCCGAGTTATACCTGATAGGGCAGAATCAAGATTGATTGTATGTGGGATCACAGCAGGCCAAGCAAAGCACAGTCAGTCAGGACCCTGGACAGGTCCCAGTGGGCGGGGCTGGCTGGAACTTATGAAGGAGAAGTGATGTCTCAGCAGCATTCAGAGGCCTTTCGAAGGTTGGCTGGCTGGTTGGGAACTGCTGCTAACCTCTGATTAGCTGTTTACATTGCCCAGTTCTACAGTTTCTGGCTCCAATCGCAGAATCATAGAATTGTAAGGCTGGAAGTGATGACCCCAAAGGCCCATCTTGTTCAACTCCCTGCAATGCTGGTATCACAGGTAAAGAATACGTGACAGATGGTCACCCATCCCAAGAGTCTGCCCCACTGTTGAAAGTTCTTCCTAATGTTTAGTTGAGATCTCCTTTCTTGTAATTTGAATCAATTGCTTTGGGTCTTACCCTCTGGAGGAGCAGAAAGCAACCTTGCTCCATCCTTATCTCCATTCTTTAAAAAATAGTTTTTATTAAGGTTTTTTTGTGTGCTACAAAGCAAACAGATAAACAGGGAAAGGTACATCTATTGTTTCCACTTTCAATTCATAGTCTTTTTCACAGTTCGTTTACATTTGGTGAGAGACACTTTTGCCATAGACATCTTGCAGTTGCGGGTGGGGAGAGAGATGGGGATATTGTTCTTTTTTTCTATTGCCTATAGGTGAAAGATAAATGACCCCTGGACTATGGGGAGCGGCACTCATCTCACTGGGACACAGGTGGCACTGTGTCTAAACCACTGAGTCTCTTGGGCCTGCTGATTAGAAGGTCGATGGTTCAAATCAGCTCGATGGGGTGAGCTCCCGTTGCTCTGTTCCAGCTTCTGCCAACCTAGCAGTTCGAAACCACACCAGTGCAAGTAGATAAATAGGTACTGCTGTGGTGGGAAGGTAAACAGCATTTTCGTGTGCTCTGGTTTCCATCACGGTGTTCCGTTGCGCCAGAAGCGGTTTAGTCATGCTGGCCACATAACCTGGAAAGCTGTCTGTGGACAAACACCAGCTCCCTCGGCCTGAAAGCGAGATGAACTATTGCCTATTATTAGCGATGGGGTGTGTGTGTGTCAGCATTACATTTCCATTCTGAGAGCATCCTGGTAGGTTCATGAGCAGTGCCTGTCTAATGCTGAAGTCCAGCGCCATTCTCTGCTAGTTCAGCAGATGGCACTCTAACGCTGCAGTTTGGAGACTCCTCAGCATTTTATTTTAGGTGTTGTTTCAGATGCTTGCTCAGATTCTAGTGGCCTGAACATCACCTTATTCTGTATACAACAATAATGTCTCACTTTAAAAGTAAAAAAAGACCCTACAACTTGAAGAAAGATAATGCATGCTCTTTTGTAAATCAATAAAATCAGATAGATAGATGATGATAGATAGATAGATAGATGATAGACAGACAGACAGACAGACAGACAGACAGACTATCCAAAATGTTTTGCTTTTGCAAGCATGCACAGCACTTCATAAAATTTAAAAGGGGTTCTGGGGTTCTGACATCCTTAATTCTTTCTAACTGTATACATTTGTCTTCAGTCAGTGAGGCATTCACTCAAGAATCTTGAAGGACAAATCCCAGAAGTTTGCTTTCACCACCTGGTCCTGCTGGCCAGGGCCGATGGGCGGGGGAAGTGGATCAAGTCAGTGACCTCTCACCTGGAAGCTTATTTTCTTTTAAGCTGTAGCAGAGTAGGAACCGGGAAGGACCCAAGCCCTTTGATCAATCCCACACCATATGGTAGACTTTATAGAAGAGGAATTCAATTTAAGAGGAAAATTCAAAGCAATTGTGTATTAAACAGCAGGAAGTGGAGCTCAGTTTGCTCTTTTGTCTAAAATGTCTGAATTAGGAACAAGATCATTTAAGTTTAGCAGATGTTCGGTAGTTTCTCAGTCAGCAATTCCACACATTTGGCTTCCCTCATAGAGCTGCGCTATAGAGATATGATCTTTAAGACCCTATTTTTTTTTTTTTTAACATGCAGTCACAAAAGCAGAAATAGTTCTCAGGGCTATCTAAGATCTTGCTAAATCTTTGAAGAGATACTCAGTTCAAAGATTAAATCATAACAGAAACCCTAGCACTTAAAACACTTTGCCATTATAAATACCTCAAAGCAGATAATTTAAGAAAAGAGGTGCTACTAATTTTTAAAAAAGAAAATGGGATGGAGAGCCAGGCCAGGTCTATCATCATCATCATCATCATCAAACCTTTTATTGGCATCACATGCAAACATCCATAGTAAATTAATACAGAATTACCACCTCCCCAATGTCACAGAACATTTGTCAAATGAAAGCAGGCAAAAAAGTCTAACATTACAACTCTAGGTCTCCAGGGAGATCAGACGTCTGCAATGTGTTTCTGTGACAAAAAACCAAATGAAGATATTTAGGCAATAACTTGGTGAGCTCCTGATCATTCCCCAATAGTAGAAAATGTATGACCTCCAACTCTGGTTTCTATTTAGGGATGCAGAGTTGATCTAGAAACTGCTGGCGGAGATCAGCATATGTTGTTGTTGTTGTTGTTGTTTAGTCGTTCAGTCATGTCCGACTCTTCATGACCCCATGGACCAGAGCATGCCAGGCACTCCTGTCTTCCACTGCCTCCCACAGTTTGGTCAAACTCATGCTGGTAGCTTTGAGAACACTGTCCAACCATCTCGTCCTCTGTCGTCCCCTTCTCCTTGTGCCCTCCATCTTTCCCAACATCAGGGTCTTTTCCAGTGAGTCTTCTCATGAGGTGGCCAAAGTATTGGAGCCTCAGCTTCACGATCTGTCCTTCCAGTGAGCACTCAGGGATGAGTTCCTTAAGAATGGATGCGTTTGATCTTCTTGCAGTCCATGGGACTCTCAAGAGTCTCCTCCAGCACCATAATTCAAAAAGATCAGCATATAGTTTACATTTAAGAACCATATGAGTAAGAGTTTCCAGCAGGTGGTCTTCACATGGGCAAATTCTTTCTCCTTCCACCACTCCCAAGAACCCAAAGGAGGTTTGATGGGTTTGAATTAAGTCTGGCCAGCTAAAATGCCCTTCTTTCTTGGGGGATAAGCAGAAATTCAAGATAATTCTAATTAGTTTCACGTGCCCAAGAAAGTTGAAAGTAAAGAGGGGGACATGTTTTCTCTGCTGCTGCTGCTAGTTCCTGGGCCAGGTCTATGTCTGAGATTCTAGGAAAACTGTGGCCAACCCAACATTCAGTGTATCCATGGTGTATCAGACAAGATTGAAGAGATGTGAAAAGTATATGAAGAGCTACAGAAATTTGAGAAGGGGCATAAGATGTTGAACACAAGGCCCCTTGCCAACATTAATTAAATGCTTCCCCTTAAGCAGCTCTGCTTTTTTATTGCTTCATGTTGAGCATGACAGGATTGCAGGGGATGAATAGCTTGCCATGTTCTCCCTCAGTAGCCTCTCTTAATTGCCCCTTTTTGTCAGTTCCTCTTCCCACACAGTGGGAGCCTTTAATTAATGGGGTGTTTTTATTCATTCTTCTTTTTTCTTTTTATAATGAAAACTAAAAGTTTGCTATACAAGAAAAACAGAAAACCCAATGAAAGGAAATAAGATGTTTTACATATGTTTTTTGTTGTTTGCCACCCTGGACTGCTTTGGGAAGGTGGGAGGGATATTAATGTAATAATAAATAAAAAGAAACAAGAGAGCACAAACCAGGAACAGGAAGTGATAAGAAGGGGCAATTAACAGGCTTTCCTCCAGTAATTTCTCTGCTACATTTGACCAGAAGCAATAAATGGGGCAGAATTAGCAAACAGTAGACTTTTAATTAAAGGCACAAGAGCTCTGAAAAGCCTCAATAGTGCATTGCCCATGAACACGGTGGTTGACACTGTCCCTTTGCATTTCTTAGTACAGAAAGTATTGATCTGTTGTGTAGAGATCTTTCCTATTCTACTTAAATCAAGAGGGTTCTGGAAACTTCTCTGTGTGAAAGAAACAAGCAGAAGGTTTATGATGTTTGGGTTATACCTTCAGAAAAGCTGAGTACAACTGGTTCTGTTATCTCTTCTGTCAAGTTCATGCTGGCTATAAAAGTAAGACCAGAAGGAGTCTGTGTTTCTCTTTCTCTTTATATCTCTCTTCCTTCTGTTGTGGTGTTCTGTATATAGGGTTAAAGTTTAGTCTTATTATAAGTTATTGTAAGTTTAAGTTACGTCTGCTACAACTGGATTTCTTATGGACAATACCAACCCTGAATGTATTGGACTTGTGACCATTATGCTCATTTGCCTTCAGTATCAGTAAAGCTCTGCTGCATGAAATGTAATTGCCTCTGGTCTATTTTTTTTTGAATCCTGCAACATGTTTAAGTTTTTACTACGCTAACTATACGTTGGAGTTCTGCTCTGGATCAATATTGAGTAGAATTCCATGACAGACACAATTACCTTTTAAATGTTAGAAAACACCACAAATCAGATCTCAGGGGAAAAGTACACATGAGAACAATGCTGAAAACATTAGGATGCAACACAGGTTGCTGACAACTTTGCCTGGATTCTCCATAAAAAGTGAGTGAAAAAGTGATGGCAATTTGAAATTAAACTACTAGTGAGTGGGGAAGAAACCACAAAGCAGATAACCTCATTGGCTTAGCCTAAGGGAATCAAGAATAAGAGCTGAACATTCATAACCAGATGGATATATATTTTTTTAATGCTTCTTGAGAATTTATGGCTGCAATTATGGTTTTATGAACTGGGAACTGGATTTGGACTGAATGTTCTCCTTATCATGACTATATTTTGGAGTTAATCCTGTGGTCTGTCTGGGAAATACAGTTGCTTTTTATTTCTTTTTAGAATTATTCTATGGCGTCAATAGAGATAGGCGTGACATATGACCTACCCCTTTGAGAATTTTGATTCACAAAGTGCCATATTTTAGGATGAAATGCATACCTTTAGATAAACATGTTTATGAATACAAATCTTGTTACAAAATAGATACGTGTTTATATATGGATGTTTGTGCAGGGTTTGGCCCATCCCTGGAGGGAGGCAAGTCCAGAGTGGTGATGCATGCAGGGGTGCAACAGGCAGCTCCCTCTGGGTGCAGGTGATTCTGGCATATCTCTGCACTGGGAATAACTGAAAAACCCAATCACATGTAGAGCTGCAACAGAATTACCTTCCTCACCCCAAAACTGACTGAAAGGAGTAGGAAAAGATGCAGAGACATTGTGGGCAGCTTCCTCCTTTTGGGCTGATCATTTATATTTAATGATTTGATTTCCCACAACATACAGTGGTGCCTCGCAAGACGAAATTAATCCGTTCCGCGAGTCTCTTCGTCTAGCGGTTTTTTCGTCTTGCGAAGCAACCCTATTAGCGGATTAGCGCTATTAGCGCTATTAGCGGTTTAGCGGCTATTAGCGGCTATTAGCAGCTATTAAAGGCTTAAGGGATTAGCGGATTAGCTGCTAAAAGGCTATTAGCAGCTTAGCGCCTTAGGAAAAGGGGGTGGGGAGCGAAAAAAACCCTCAGGAATCGCAAGACATTTTCGTCTTGTGAAGCAAGCCCATAGAGAAATTCGTCCTGCGAAGCACCTCTGAAAACTGAAAACCCTTTCGTCTAGCGGGTTTTCCGTCTTGCGAGGCATTCGTCTTGCGGGGCACCACTGTATATTCTTTCCTGTCATATCACAAAGCTTGGGCATTACTGTTGTAGATGGATTGGAACCAGTAAGCGTGCATGGCAGTCCAGACGTCAGTTGTGATGTGGCAGTCAAGATGTCAATCTGGAGTAGGGGGAGTTGTCCTGAGACTATTGATGATGACCCAAAGTGGCAGCAGCTCATAGCGAAGGAGCCTACAGCCCCAGCTAGCATGACTGTGCTGGCTAGGAAGGATGGGAGTTGTCCAGAGGGCCCTACGTTGGGGAAGGCTGACCTACACAGAACCACCCCTCATCTCTTCACGAGGCTTTTGGTGTGCATCTCTTATATCTCACGGAGTACCACTGGGCCCCTAAAAATGCTCCCCCTTCCCCTCGGGCTGCTTTCGCTGTTCTACGCTTTTGAATCACAACATTCTGCAGTCTGAGTGCTGCAAAAACATGGTTGCCCTGCAAGAGAAGCACAATGTCAAGAAGAGACCATCCTGACCAAATGCAACATCCTGACCAAATGCAACAAATGCAAACTGCTGCTGTCTGGATGTGTGGTGAGGCCGCTGGACCTTCTGTATGGAGAACAGTAGGGATGGTTACTGATATGGATGGCTTTAGAAGAGGTTGAGACAAATTCAGAGAGGAGAAGGCTATTGAGAGCTACTAGCCAGGAGGTCTGTGCTCTGCCTCCACAGCTGGAAACATTAGGTAAAGGTAAAGGCTCCTGGACAGTTAAATCCAGTCAAAGCGACTATGGGGGGTTGTGTTGACCTCGCTTCAGCTTTCCGGGTCATGTAACCAGCATGACAAAACCACTTCTGGTGCAACAGAACACCGTGATGGAAGCTGGAGCGCATGGAAATTCTGTTTACCTTCCCGCCACAGTGGTACCTATTTATCTACTTGCACTGGCATGCTTTTGAACTGCTAGGGTGGCAGGAGCCGGGAACTCACACCATCATGGGGATTTGAACCTCCAACCTTCTGATCAGCAAGCCCAAGAGGCTCAGTGGTTTAGACCACAGCGCCAACCGCTTCCCTCAAGGTTGGAAGCATTAATGCTTCTGAATACCAGTTGCTAGAGGGCAGAGGGTTCTTTTTACTTGGATCCTGCTTGTAGGTTTCTTTAGGGCATCTGGAATCCACTGTGGGAACAGAGTGCTGGACTAGGCAGCACATTGGCCTGATCTAGCAGGTTCTCCTTATGTGAACAGGATGATCCCAAACAACACAGGCTGTGGTCATCTGAGGTTTGTTAGGACTCCTTGTGCCAGTTGCTCTAAACAAACATGGACGGCCACAGTGGCACAGACCCAGTCTTCTTGCGTCCAATTTACGTCTGTGATGCTTTTCCTGTGGGAAACTATTGCATGATGACTCCAACAACTGGTAGACAACAGTTCTTGTACACCTGGAGGGTTGTGCAATTTGCCTTGAGCTGTTGCTCCCCACTGGTGGCTGTAACTGGACTGCTAGCATTGACTGTGCAACACAGCTCAGCCGATTGCTCAAATGAAACCCTCCTTAGCGAGAGCCAATTAATCAGCTGTGGAAGAACAACCTGGTGGAATCCTGCCAGTACATTGTCATGAATACCCAGCCTTAATAACACTGAGCAGCAAACACAGATTATATCAGCTTTAATTATATAGTCCACCTAGAACAAGCCGCTAAACCACAAATAGAAACAGGGTAGAGTTGACAATCAGTATTGTTGGCAGCATTAACAGAACAGGAATTTCTCATAAAGATTCCTTTACAGCAGGGTCTAGTGCTTGAAGATCTCAGGAGAGATGAGTCATAACTTACACGCACTTGTTTTCTGAGCTAATGTGCTGTGGTCCCGTCTCACAGATGTGAGAAATCTGTGGATACTTGCACAGGACTGTTTCAGGTGTCAGGGCCGCACTTCTGAATCCTCCTCCCCCTTCGCTTTGCTTCCAGACCAGCTTTCTTTCCCCTGACATGTTAAGTCTCTAGGTATAGGACCAACTTTTAGTTATTCCAGTGGGGGAAATCCTACGGGGGTCCCCACCTACAGTCTGGGCAGGTTCAGCACAGACATTGCTTGGCCCCTTCAGTGAGAACAAGGCTTGAGGAAAGGGGCAGAGCAGCCCAGGGCTCAGGTGCTCTATTTCAGCACTGCCTCTACAGCTTCCCAGGCACTTCAAGGATCTGTCATTTCAGTTTTCCCAGTTTCTCATTTTTCAAAAATTTAATCGTTCTCCACATTTCTGGATCAATTTGGAGGGGTTTTCTCCCTCATGAAATTTCAACAGCATTTTCATGTGAATTACTCCTAATCAACACATTTCTGTATGCAGTGTTGACTAACGTACAGGTTTGGGTTTTTTTTGCAAGCTGTGTCCTCTGATACAATGCATTTCTCTGTGTTATTTTTTTACAAATATCTTCATTTTTTATGCACACTTTCCTCTAAGATGTGAATTTTTGCAAATATAGTTTGGGGAACTGCAGTGGAAAATTCAGATAAGTGTGCATTTTGAAGGAGGTGTTTCAGTCAGCATACAGTGGTACCTCGGGTTAAGTACTTAATTTGTTCTGGAGGTCCATTCTTAACCTGAAACTGTTCTTAACCTGAAGCACCACTCTAGCTAATGGGGCCTCCTGCTGCCGCTGCGCCGCCAGAGCCTGATTTCTGTTCTTATCCTGAAGCAAAGTTCTTAACCTGAAGCACTATTTCTGGGTTAGCGGAGTCTGTAACCTGAAGCATATGTAACTTGAAGCGTATGTAACCCGAGGTACCACTGTATTGTTTCAGAAAAAGCAAAATTGATGGCTTTGGCTGTAAATACCTAGAGAATCAAACATCTCCCCCATCCCCGATCACCTCCATTTGTAACTGACCACTCAGAAGGAATGAAAGCTGGCTGCAAAGGAGTTAGCAGACTCTTCTTTGGGTGCCTCCTCTCCCCATTTTGCTTAGTTTCTTTTATTCAGCCTTGGCTAAGCTGGCGCCCTCCAGACCCCAGCACGACGGTATGGTGCTGGGGCTGATGGGAATTGTAGTCCAAAACATCTGGAGCGTACCAGGTTGGCGAAGGTGGCTTTTGTTCTCTCCCTCATGTTCTGTTGAGACAAATTAATGAGACAAATTATTACAATTGTTTGCACGTGATTTGCACGTGATTTGTATGTGATGTGCATGTGAATTGCCATGGGGTTTGGCTTCCCACCAAAGCCAGAGGCAGGATTTAGTGAGAGCAGGGCTGGCAAGTTCCAGCATGCAGGGCGATTCTCTTTCTTCATTCCTGCCCTTGCATGGTGCTAGAGCCCTTGCCTTTGGCAGATGGAGGCACCTGAGTGCTTCAACTGATCAGCACTATGCCCAGAGCAGGCTCCTATTGAACACTGATCTCTCTCTCTCTCTCTTTTAATGCTTTATTAATTTTAAAAACAAATGCAAAACAAAACAAAGCAATATGCATCAATCAACAAAAGGCAATCCAGTAATAAACACTCCATACACCATACACACACACTGAAAAAGAAAATATTAACTTCATCTATTGCTAATTCTAACACAACATTGAACACTGATCTCGAAGGGCAAGACAGTAGCTCTGAAGGAAGGAGATGGACCACGTGCCCTTCTTTTTTATAATCTTCTTTTTCATTTTCAACTTTTACAATAATTTTAGCCAATTCCCCCCCCCAAGTCTTTACAAATCCAATTTGCATTCCCCTCGACTTCCCTCCCCTCCTTTCTGTGGTTATTTATTTCATATATTTTTATTACTGCATATCCAATTCAAATATATTTATGATTTTTCCCTTTCCCAACCTTAATTATCTCTTACTGCACGTGTTTATATCAATCCTGCTAATGTTTTAATTTGTTTACAATATGTCCTCAAATATTCAATGAATTTTCAATAAAAAGTCTCACTTCTTGATTTCTTATTCTTCTGGTGAGTTTTGCCATTTCAGCACGTTCCATTAATTATAATTTCCAGTCTTCCTTAGTTGGAACTGTTTCTTCCTTCCATCCTTGGGCATAAATCATTCAAGTAGCCCTGGTAGCATACATAAACAATTATTATTTTTTGTGGTCAGTAGGTACTTCCCCACCAATTATACATAAAAGAAAAGCTTCTGGTTTTTCACAAAAGTAATTTCCCCCCAACTCATTATAAATAATTTCCCAGAAAGCTTTTGCTGTCTTACATGACCACTATATATGGAGAAAAGTACCTTCTTTTTCTTTATATTTCCAGCAGCTATCTGATTCCGACTCATATATTCTTGCAAGTTTACTAGGAGCCAGATACATCATTTAAAAATCTTTTTCATTTAACACACAACATGCTGTAAATTTCAAATCTACATTCCACAATCTTTCCCATGCTGCTATTTCAATGTTATATCCTATATCCATTGCCCAGGGCCCAAGTGACAGAGAACAGTCCTCCATCTCAAAGGCAGTGAGAGAACAGCCCTCTGAGTGAAGGGCTGTTAGGCCCAATATCCATTTGAAAGATAAAGAGCCATCACAAGGGAGAAATGCAGGGACCTTGACTCAGCCTTCAGTGTCACCTGCACAATGCGCTGAGCAGGCAGCACACAAGCAGAAGGGCCCATAAACAAGTTTAGACCCTGCACACAAGTCACTTGGTTATTTAAGCAGAGGTTGGACGGTCATCTGTCATGGATGCTTCAGCTGGACTAGATGACGCTTGGTATCCCTTCCAACTCTACGATTCTATGATTCTATGGTTGCAGTCTTCCCAATTATGGGGAGATGTATTGTATTTATGTTTTTTAATATATGATACTTATTCGATGATCACTGCAGATGGTGACAGCAGTCACAAAATTAAAGATGCCTGCTTCTTGGGATAAAAGCAATGACAAACCTAGACAGCATCTTAAAAAGCAGAGACATCACCTTGCCAACAAAGGTCCGTATAGTTAAAGCTATGGTTTTCCCAGTAGTGATGTATGGAAGTGAGAGCTGGACCATAAAGAAGGCTGATCGCCAAAGAATTGATGCTTTTGAATTATGGTCTGGAGGAGACTCTTGAGTGTCCCACGGACAGTGAGAAGATCAAACCTATCCATTCTGAAGGAAATCAGCCCTGAGTGCTCACTGGAAGGACAGATCGTGAAACTGAGGCTCCAATACTTTGGCCACCTCATGAGAAGAGAAGACTCCCTGGAAAAGACCCTGATGTTGGGAAAGATGGAGGGCACAAGGAGAAGGGGACAGTAGAGGACTAGATGGTTGGACAGTGTTCTCTAAGCTACCAGCATGAGTTTGACCAAACTGTGGGAGGCAGTGGAAGACAGAAGTGCCTGGCGTGCTCTGGTCTATGGGGTCACGAAGAGTCGGACATGACTAAACGACTAAACAACAACTCATTTGTTAATTGGCACCTACAGTATATCCAAATTTTATGCAAACTGGTATTCTCTTTTGACAATTTTTTTTGGGGGGTGGAGTGAATTTGCTGTGTAATTGGCCACCATAGTAAAGGTAAAGGGACCCCTGACCATTACGTCCAGTCGTGGCCGACTCTGGGGTTACAACACTCATCTCACTTTACTGGCTGAGGGAGCCGGTGTACAGCTTCCGGGTCTTGTGGCCAGCATGACGAAGCCACTTCTGGCGAACCAGAGCAGCGCACGGAAACACTGTTTCCACCCTAGAGGCAAGTTAATAATGGTCTAAGGCTTCTCCACCTAATGTCCTTTCAAGGGACTCTAGTGTGAATCCAGATCTGACTTTCTGTCCATTTTATCATTCAAAGTGAGTTTGTAAGCGGAGGAACCAGCAAGGGTTGGCTATCCTGAGGGTATCTCAGGACACGGCTGATATTTAGGCAACTGGGAGCTGTTTTCATTAGGGCTGATTCCAGATTAGAAGAATCCTAATCATCTGCCTTCTCCACCCTAGACCACATTGCTGGAAGCCCTGTTGTGCCTTGCCTGAGATTGATATCATCTATCAATTACTCGGCATGTCTTAGAACACAGCCTCCGAAACAGAGCTCAGCAGCCACTCCTTTTCTTGTTACATTACCATGTAAATCCAAATTCTTAGCAACATCTTCTTGTATGCAGATCGAGTGTTGCAAATGTTCTCCTTGATACCAGAGCAAGAAGTCTTCAGAAGTGGAGCCCTGCTGGAATCTGCAATGGCACTGGGGCCAAGGGGCATTGCTGAAGAGCTAGGAAGAAGCTCAAAGGCCTGGCAGGGTGTGTGTGTCTTGTGCAGAGGGAGGATGCAGGGATCCGATACACACAACACATGGTTCCTGCAAGTAACCCTGCCAGTTGCTTTTCTGTGTGTGAGGCTTCTGCGAGCCCATGGAAGGTTTCCTGACCCCAACACCAACAAAAAGAACTGTGTGTATATCAGAGCCCTGTAATTCATTATGTGCTGGGGTGGGTAACCTAGAATTTAAAAAAATCATAGACTCATAGAACTGTAGAGTTGGAAGGGATTCTGAGGGTAATCTAGTCCAACCCCCTGCAATATAGGAATCACAGCTAAAAAGCAGGTGGCCATTAAACCACTATTAAAAAACCTCCAAGGAAGGACAGTCCCCCATCTATTGAGATAATCCAGTCTACTGAGAGCCAGTGTGGTGTAGTGGTTAAGAGCAGTGGACTCGTAATCTGGGGAACCGGGTTCGTGTCTCCGCTTCTCCACATGCAGCTGCTGTGTGACCTTGGGCCAGTCACACTTCTCTGAAGTCTCTCAACCTCACTCACCTCACAGGGTGTTTGTTTTAGGGGAGGAAGGGAAAGGAGAATGTTAGCCGCTTTGAGACTCCTGAAGGGGAGTGATAAAGCGGGATATCAAATCCAAACTCTGCTGCTGCTGCTGCTGCTTCTTCTTCTTCTTCTTCTTCTTCTTCTTCTTCTTCTTCTTCTTCTTCTTCTTCTTCTGTCGAACAACTCTTCCATCAGAAAGTTATTCCTAATGTATGGTCAGACTGTCCTTTCTTGTCATTGGCTTGGGTTCTGTCCTCCAGAGCAGCAGAAAACAAGCTGCCTTCATCTTCCATGTCACAGGCCTTTAGATGTTTGAAGATGGGTTTCATATCACCTCTCAGTTTCTGCTTCTACAGGCTAAACATACACAAATCCCTCAGCCATTTCTCATAAGGCTTGGTTTCCAGACCCTTTATCATCTTGGTCACCCTCCTTTGCACATGTTCCAGCTTGTCAATATCCTTCTTAAACTGTGGTGCCCAGAACTGGACACAGGACTCCAGGTGGGGTCTGACCAGGGCAAAAGAGAGCAGGACTATTACTTCCATGGATCTGGACACTTTACCTGAGCTCCATTCCTCCAAGGGCTATATGCTGGCAATGAGTGGTCCACTGTTGCTGATGGACAGAGGCAATCAATTTTTTTTGAATTAACTAACCTGGGATAAAGACTGCTCTGCTTCCATTTCCAGCATAAAGGTAAAGGTAAAGGGCCCCCTGACTGTTAGGTCCAGTTGTGGCCAACTCTGGGGTTGCTGTGCTTTATTGGCCAAGGGAGCCGGCGTACAGCTTCCAGGTCATGTGGCCAGCATGACTAAGCCACTTCTGGCAAACCAGAGCAGTGCACGGAAATGCCATTTACCTTCCCACCGGAGCGGTACCTATTTATCTACTTGCACTTGATGTGCTTTCGAACTGCTAGGTTGGCAGCAGCAGGGACCGAGCAACGGGAGCTCACCCCGTCGTGAGGATTCAAACCACTGACCTTCTGATCGGCAAGCCCTAGGCTCTGTGGTTTAGACCACAGCGCCACCCACATCCAGCATAGCTACCACTTATTAGCATTCTCACATACACCTCTCTACTTTGTAAGCCAGCCCTACGCAGGGTTTGATGGGAATGTTCTCAACTACGGACATAGTAATGTTTTTAGGACAGAAGACCAACACAGCTCCTGTTTTGGAAAACAAGCAAAATCAATTATATTCTGACGTCTATGTGCTATGCACATACAGAAGACAGAAACCCTGCAATTTGTTTTCAGACAGCTGGCAGGGTGCGGTTGGGAGGGGGGGACTTACTTGCCCCTAGGAAAAGAAGTAAAAAACAAACAGACTTCAATTTATTTTAAATATTGCCCCTTCCAAATGTTTTTAAAGCTGCATCAAAAGAGGAAGAAACATATTTAAAAGACAGGAAAACTAAGGAGGAAATGAACCGGAAGCAAAGAACTCAGATGGGATGCAGGAACAGGGGAAACTTCAGGGCCCCAATAAGAGGTGGTCAGGGCTGCATGAGGGCTTCAGGCTGTGCATCATGCAGCAACTGCAAGGGCCACATTCTCCTCTGAGCATTTTTCTGGAGACTACCTGCCTGGGGTGGTGAGCAAAGTCAGAGGCAACAGTGGGCAGAGCAATGGCTGTCAATGTTACCTTCCCACAGTGGAATGGCTTCTACACCCTCTCTGTCCTCTATCCATGCAAGCAAGAGGCATGATCAGATGTCAATTATGCATTTCATGCAGGTGGAAATGCTCAGATGTGGAGCAGGTCCAGTGAGGGTGAACTAGCAGTGGTATAGGTAAGGCTGCAGGAGAAAGATACCAAAGATGATACAGCCTTTTCTGCTCCCTTGACCTGGGGAGAATGCAGATAATTTTGTCAAAGAGCACAAGCCCCTCTCCCAGAACCCGTGTCCTCAAGTTTCACTGGGCCAAAGAAATGTACACTTTAAAGCAGCCGGTGTCTGAATATGCATCTGTGTTCCAAGGGAAAGTGAAGGTGCCACTGCTTAGTAGTAGACCACATGCTTTATGTGCAAAAAATGTCACAGGCTCAGTCTCTGGTGTCTCCAGGTAAGCAGTGGTGGCAGGGGGGGCATCCAGGACCACCTACAGGAAGATTATTTATTAGGAAGTGAACTGCGCCTAGGGATGTGCCTATCTGTCCATTATTATTTTCCCAATCTTAAATTCAGTTCTCCACATTTCTACACCAGTTTGTGAATTTTCCCTTCAAAGGTCCTCATGGAAACTCACCAGCATTCAAATGCAAATTTCTCAACATGCACACATGTTTGTAGGTAGCCTTCCCCCTAGAATAACACATTTTGGTGCTATTTCCACCCATCTGTGCATTTTTATGTACACTGTACCCTAGGACATGCATTTCTGGGAACATGACTTGCCTGGAGAGCTGCATTGCAAAATTCAGAGAAGTGCTGCTTTCCAGGGATGGTTGTGGTTTGGTTTGTGTGTTGCTTTGGAAACTGCAAATTAGGTAAGTTTGTCCTTAAATGTGACCTGGATTGCGTTTCTCCTCCTTCCCAAACTGTGCTGTAATTGTACACAGGAGGTTTAGCAATGCATTGGCCAAGCAGATGTTTGTCTCTTATGTTACAGGTGCCCTAGAGAACAGCACCATCTTCCTCAGACCCTGGAAAGCTGCTGCCAGTTTGCCAAATAAACTTGATGGATCAGGCTTTTTGACTCTGTATGATAGCTTCATCCAAAACATCACAAAGGAACCTGGGTGCCACCATGTTTTCAGCCAGCTTTGGAGGCAATAGCTTCATAATACCACCTGTAGAAACTTTTTATGATGTGGCCCAATCTTCTGAGCAAACACACTCCATTTCCACTAGTGCTGCTCTCCAGATACTTATCTGAAGCCTGAGAAAAAGGCCTCAGAGGCTTCTCTGGGTGCTCAAAGCTGTTTCTCCTCCTCCTCCTCATTAACCAGATGACTCACTGCTCTGAATTCAAACCTGAGCTATGTACTCAAGTAAAAGCTATGGGACATCATAAAATCCACACCCTTAAAAATAAAATTATCCATTTGAGATTACCATTCCAGGATGGCTTTACTAACCACTAAAATTACTAACCACTAAAAATGCGTCACAGTGTTGCAGTAGGATTTTATAAAGCTGAGTGCACAACAGGCACTATGTGTGTGAGTGTGGTGCAATGGACACAAGAGATGTGGGTTCAAATGCTCACCCAGTGAGCTTGGGCCAACTTCTCCCTCCCTAACTCCCTAACTCAGCTCACGGGGTCACTGAGAGTATAAGGTTACACCAGGTTAGGGATTGGCAGAGCTCTCCATTTTGTGCTTCTCTGAGTGTCTAACTTTCCTACACTTAGGTTCAGTTGTCCTCATTTCCATGAGAGTTTGCCATTTTTTCCTTTAAAAGTCCTCAGGGTTATGATTCATCAGCATTTGAACGTAAATTGCTCCTAAAAAACGTATGTTTGTAGGCACTGGCGGAGGAAGAGGAGTGTTGGGGGGAGTGCACCACCCCTGGCAGAGCGATACCCAGGGTGCCAACGTGGCTGCCCCCCTGCCCACGCTGGGGGCCCCGCCCTCAGGCGGTGTGCCCCACCCCCGGGACGCATGCCAGTCCCGCCCCCATCTGCTCTCCATCCCCCGGTGCTGGAGCATGAAGCTCCGCCACAGTTTGTAGGGCATTTTGCCTGATAGGCGCATTTATGCAGAAAGCAAATAATGCATTTTTGTATGTTCTTTTCAATATATGCATTTTATGGACACTTTTGTATGTCCATTTTTGTACACATTACTAGGCTGGAGAATAGCACTGAAAAATTGGGTGACGTGCGAATTTCGAGACAGCAGCGTATTTTGTTTCATGTATTGTTTCAGAAAGTGCAGAAACATTTCCCCTTTCACAGAATTTCTGTACCACTTAATTGTAAATAAATAAGGTGTGTGTGTGTGTGTGTGTGTGTGTGTGTGTGTATTCCAAAGAATTTCTCTCCCATCGCAACAACATGCTGAACTTCTTAGAGGGAAGGTGATGGTACAAGTGGAAAACCCAAACGTATAGAGCATTAAAGGCCTCCCCCACCCCGGAAACACCATGGTGCCTTATAAGGAATATTATTATGGAAAAGGGATGCAGATAGCGGGTCTATTTCCACTCCATGTTAGTCTTCCATGTGCTAATTCATTAATCTGCCCCATCCCAATTCCACATCAATCTGCATTTATTGTTTTAACATATGTTTATTGATGTTTGAACATACAGCTGTAAAAAGTAAATAAGATACACAAATCAATAAAAAGACAGTAAGAAACCATAACTGTGACTGAGTGAAGCACAGAGGTTTTTTGTAACGTATTTAATATTAAGAAATAAATATGGAGTGATGGGTCAGAGTGAAATCAGATCAGGAGCCATCAACAAGAAAATTAATTGGCTGAGGTAGTGGGCAGTCTGAAACAGGCAGGAGGAGAATCCATCAAGGGGAAGTCATGTACCCACTCTATAGTGATATAAGAGTCATTGGACTCTTGCATAATACACTATTTTTGGTTACAAAAGATACGAATGGGAACCATGCTTTGTCAAAACAATCTTGGTTAGCCGAACCTCAGACAACTCTGTGGCAGTGAGGCAAATGTTCCAGTAATGTGATTTCTGATATCTTCTGTAACTATACACTATGCCTTAAAACAAACAATTGAGCATGACATTTTCATAGATTTGCTGAGAACTGCCTTTTTATGTTGCGAACCACCCTGAGATCTACAGATGAATGGTGGTATACAAATATAGTAGTAGTAGTAGTAGTAGTAGTAAAAATAAAACTAAAATAAAATAACCATAGAATCTTAGAGTTGGGACACCAACGGTCATTAAGTCATTTAATCCAACCCCCTGCATGTGGGAATCTCAACGAAAGCATTCATGTCAGATAACCATCCAATCTCTGCTTAAAAACTTCCAGTGAAGGAGATAAGCTCTTTTTAATGTGTTTCAATCTAAGATAACACTTTTTATTCGAACTTTTTTTAGTCATAAAAATTATCATAAAATTTGGAGATGTGTGAAATAGGAATGAAATGATAATTATGTTCCAGGCTACATATTTGTCAGGCAAGTTGAATCAAGTTGGTGCACTTGAAGATCAAACCTCTTCCTTGAGAATCTGCTACAATACAAGGTCTCTCCTACCGTGTGTAAATATATATATATAACAATTTGACAAGCATTGGAAACCATCAGTCAGCAATCTCAATAAACATCTCCGGTGGCAACATGTCTTCCTCTGGAGTTTTATTATACCTCAATGCATTCAGCAATGTTTCAACCTCTGAGAATGTTACCACTGGCCACAAATCAGTTTCATTCAGTTCTGGGAATCTAAGGATATACTTCAGAGTTAAGAAATTGGTAATTGGAGTCTTGGGTTAAAAAAAAAAAAGGCTTCCCATTTACTAACCAGACTATGAACATCCACCCCAGCTTTAGATTTACGTATGTGCTACTAAACCCCACCCCCACCCCTTGGGACATGGATGGCACTGTGGGTTAAACCACAGAGCCTAGGACTTGCCGATCAGAAGGTCGGCGGTTTGAATCCCTGCAATGGGGTGAGCTCCCGTTGCTCGGTCCCTGCTCCTGCCCACCTAGCAGTTCAAAAGCACGCCAAAGTGCAAGTAGATAAATAGGCGGGAAGGTAAACGGTGTTTCCGTGCGCTGCTCTGGTTCGCCAGAAGCGGCTTAGTCATGCTGGCCACATGACCCGGAAGCTGGACACCAGCTCCCTCGGCCAATAAAGCGAGATGAGCGCCGTAACCGCAGAGTCGGTCACGACTGGACCTAATGGTCAGAGGTCCCTTTACCTTTACCTTTAAACCCCACTTCAAAACACAGCAGAATCATTCCTGACTGCAACCTGTTCTAATTCATGCCAAAGTTGTTTACAGTGAAGCATTTTCTTTAACTTTAGCAATTCGTTATATTTTATATATTGTTGCAGCATTTCAGCCACCTGCAAATCATTACTCATTTGTCTTATATGCTTTCCTAATATACACAAGTCATAGCTTGGAAGTCGAACGCCTTGGCTCCCGAACAAATTGGCTCCTGAATGATCAAAACCCAGAAGTGAGTGTTCCGGTTTTCGAACATTCTTTTGGAAGCGGAATGTCCGACGGGGCTTCCGCAACTTCCGATTGGCTGTAGGAGCTTCCTGCAGCCAATCAGAAGCTGTGCTTTGGTTTCCAAACATTTTGGAAGTTGAATGGACTTCCAGAACGGATTCCGTTCAACTTCCAAGGTACGACTGTACTTAGATTTTGCTTCCTTTCCCTACATTCCCTATCAAACCATGGTTTACTGGGTTTACATTTACATCCAACACTCCTGGATTCACTTAGTACTGGCTTCAGTTTCTGAGCCCAACCAATCTTAAATTCACTACTCCACATTTCTGCACCAATCTTCATTTTAAAAAATACCTCATAAAATTTCATCGGCATTCTAGTGTGAATTTATCCTAATTTTTGATATAATTTTTTTTAGTACTTATGTTATTTTCACTAATATATTAATTTTAGTATGCAGCACCCCCTGATATAAGCATTTTTTGTAAACATTGGTTGGAGAGGCAGTGTAGTGTAGTGGTCAAAGTGTTGGACTAGGACCTGGGAGACCAGGGTTCGAATCCCTACCCAGCCATGAAGCTTATGGGGTACCTGGGACCCAACCACGGTCTTCTGCCAGACTGATCTACCTCACAGGGTTGTTGTGGAGACTAAATGAGGAGGGAAAGATCCATGTATGCCACATGGAGCTCCTTGGCAAACAAAGAAACAAATAAAAAAACCAGGGGATTTTAAATGCAACAAATAAGTTAATAATAAACTGCATTGCAAAATCCAGATAAATGCAAATTTTGAAAGAGTGGCTGTATTGCAGTTCTCATTTTGCTCAATAAACTTTGAATTTGATAGCTTTGCCGTTAAATGCAAACTGTGATGAATTTATCCCCTAACTTCACCCCCCCAGCCTGTGGACCCCGCAGCAGATTATCCATATGGGTTTGTGGTAGAAAAAAGGTTCTGCTACCCTGCTTTGAAGTAAAATCTCATGAAAAAGGCCTGAAATGTCTTTTTAAAATAACACACATGAAAAAACCACCCATAATTGTGCAGGCTGTCAAAGTAGCACTTTGAAACAGAACCAGTTCTGTATTTGGTCCTGAGCACCATCAGGATCGGTCCTCTGAGTCAAAATCTTTGGCTTCAGCAAGAGAGGAGGTGTTTGCAGCAGGGCTGTGCAATAATTATTCAATAATTTTAAATAATGGGGCAATTATGATGACAAAACCGTTTGTGCGCTTCACACACCCTCTTTTGTTGACTTTTCAGACTGTCTGCACCAGACAATAAAGGTTGTGCTTTAAATGCTGCCCCTCCTCCTCTCTCTCTTTGCCTCTTCTGAGCAGTCAATAGATAGAGGTCAAAATGTTATCTGAATCTGGGAGGAACATGGATGTACTTTTTGCCTGGCAAAAAACAAAATGGTAGAAATGAATTTTGCTTACTCAGAACCTCAGGCCTGAGGTAAAATACAATATGGCACCCCTCTCATTTCATGCTGATTGGGCAAATCAGGATGCTGGAGACAGGGATCATGCTGAGACCCTGCTGTAAAAATAGTAATGGGTCTTTGACCCTCCACCACAACGCTGGATTCCTACACCGTTGTCAGTGACCCTCTAATATGCCCTTCTCCTCCCCTCACCCACCCAAAACTCAAATTCTCCATGTTGTGTCCAAATTCAGAGCTTGCAAGATGGGGAAGCAACAAGAAGAAATGTTCAGCCCACAAAAATGATAAGTGTTATGTACTGAAGTTCTCACCCTGGGCCAGGGTGTAAATAGTTTTCACTCAGGTCCACATATGCAAATAAGGGATTGAAAGTGACGTTCAGTGATTGGATAGTTACAGAAAGTGGTTACTGTTGCGTTGTAGTGGAGCTCTATATAAGCAGGCTGGCTGAACCCTTCAGTTCAGTTCAGTTCTGTTCTGGCCTGTGAATAAACAAGAGCTGTTTGAAGAATCGCTGTGTCGTCTGATATGTTCACCCACAACTTAACAGTAAGAGTTGAGGGGACAATTTAGGGGGCATCTGAGTGGCCATGACTAGACCCTTCACTGAGGGCCACTCATTTTGGTGCACAAATCAGCATAGTCATACATCTAATAAGGATACTAGGCACTTTCCAATTAACCTAAGCTCTTGAAAAGACATTTGGAAGGGTAAGACATCGGCAAGGCCAAAAAACTGCCCATGTGGCGGCGGCATCTGTGTTTACTGTATATTAATTAAATTAAAATAAAAGCAGTGTTCCTGGATAATCCAAATTCAGCGCCAAGAAAAGCTGGATTCCACAGCCTATATTCATCATGCAAATTGAACACATCTGCATTGTTTACTTCATGTGTCTTACCATTTTCACCCCTTTGCATAATTTTTGTTATTTCTAGAGAGGCAGAAGGCACTGGAGCCTGCCAACAGTTGCTAGAAACCTCCGGGAATCTCTTCCACCCACTTTCCTGGCTTCTGAGATTTCAGCACCTGCCACCCACACAACCAAAAGCTAGTAACTTACTTTAAGAAACGAAAGAAAAGGAAAGAAAAGGAAAGAAACAGTGGATATTTCCAAGAAGTTCAATTCTGTGCTGCTTCTGTGCTTTCAAAGAATGACAGCATGCCATGCTATGGATGCTGGGAGTGCTATTTATTTAGCTAGATTTATGTACCACTGCGAAAATATAGCCAAGCGGTTTACACAAAATGGTGTAAAATATTCATTAGAAATAGCAATAAAAACAGACATTATAGATGTAATAAAATGATCAAAACATAGATGAAATAAACCGCTTTGGGTGTGTATGTGTGTCTCTCTGTGTGTATGTATACACATACAAAATTATAGGACTGGGTTGGCTTACCTGAAGTTTTTAGCAGGTGTCAAAAACCACACAATGAAAGTGCCTGCCTGCTATTCGCTGCAGACAATCAGTGCTGCTACACTAAAAAGATGTGTTCCCCTCCGTCAAGCCGTGGGGGCTCAAAATTAACAAGATCCATAATGGAAACGATCCATTTGGGGGTCACCAAATTTCGGCTTCACTCAGTGTGCCATATTACCAAAGATTACCAAAGTCTTCCCCTGAGCGTTCCCATCGCCTACAAGCAACAATAGCTCATGAAATGGTTTCAGGCAGGAAGACAACGTTTGCCTTGCTCTTGTGGCATCATCTATTATTAACTACTGCGTACAATCTGTTAACTCAGCACCAAGTCAGTCCCTTCTAAAAGCCCTGGGGGAGTAAAAATGTTTTTAATTGGGGTTCAAAGATGGCCAATGATGACATTGTATCTCAGGAGGGAGGGGATTCCATAGCTAAGGTGCCACCATAGAAAAGGCCCTATTCCAGGTCACTGATAGAGAAGCCTTGCCTATGAGAAGAATCTTCCCTGCAGAACTTGCTATGCGGACAGCCTGATAAAGCTTCCGTCTAGATCAGGGGTAGTCAACCTTTTTATACCTACCGCCCACTAATGCATCTTTCTTGATGGTAAAATTTCCTTAGAGCTCCCCAGTGCTCAATGGAAGGAGGATACCACCCACTAGAATCCTGAAATGCCCATTAGTGGGTGGTAGGGACCAGGTTGACAACCCCTGGTCTAGATGCAACCTGTTGCCTCAGATGGATAAAACTCAAACAAGTGGTAATATACAATTATCTATACATTAGATACAATTATCTATACATTCCATTCATGTGATATTGCTACATGCCCTATAACTGGCTCAGGTGTGGCTTATTTTACTCTCACTTGAGGACTCCAATACATGTTATCATATTGTTCTGATCTGCATGCTGTCCTAGATGCTTCCCGTCATACCCTGCGTGTGAACCACAGGGGCATCGCTTGAGGCAAAAAGGGAAATGTTGCTATGCTATGCTGCACCACCTGCCCCCACAGTTGGCCAAGCCACCATGCCACTCACCTGTGACAGCTCCGCCTGTGCCGCCTCTCTGCTGGCACAGAAGCAGCGCTGACATGAGGACCGATTTCCAGTAAGATCACACACTGTGAGATTCCTCCCGAAATTGATGCCAGTGATGGTGCAGCTTGCCCCCACTTTATGAGTGGGCCAGACCCTGGTGAATCCATCCATTTATGCTCTCTCTTTCTCCTCTCCCTTCTCTTTTATTAATAGAGTAATTTCCTTTTGCTGCTAATCTGGAATGAGGGAGAGTACTCTTTCTCAATGCTCTTGATTGCACTGCACAGATGAGCAGAGGCAGGTACCCAGAAATTGCTACAGCAGTAAAACCAGCTCTGCACTGGTCTGCCCACCAGTTTCCAACTGAGCCTCTGTTGCATGATCACCCACATGACAGTTAAGGCTGCTATGGAGCTCAAAGGGCACCCCGAGCATTGCTTACAGAAAGAGGCTGAATTGAAAGATGCTAGGGCTGTTCCCCAGACTCCAAAGAACTTCCAACTCTAAATACTTGGGCATTTGAGTCTGAAATGCTGATCAGGTTGTGATGTGTTTTGTGAAAGCACCAACTTATTCACCGATAGCAGGAAAAGGAGCAGGAGCGACAAAAACTGACTGAGTCTGAATGGCAACCCGCTCACACGAGAGAGCCATATTTGGCATTTCGCTGTATTGTCAGCAAAACGAATGCTGCCATCACGGCACATTTGGGAACACCGCTGATGATATATGACAGTGGATGACACGAGAGTGCTGCAACTCTTTTGCAACTGACTTGCAACATTGACTTGAAGGCCTTCAAAATGGCTGCATGTAATGCTGAGCTTTGGAAAACAGCCACTCTCTAGCCAGAGTGCCCTCACTTCCCCCATGGCATGTGCTGTGCATGGATGTTGTCGCCTTCCTTTCAACACGGCTTGTTTGAGACATGCTTTATGGTAGATGCTGGCCAATGGATTTTGGGTTCTATTTATTTGTGATGCATAAGCAGCCAGGCCCAGGTGCTAATGGTTGATGTGTGGCTTCAAGGCCCTTGCTCTCCCTTCTTAGGGTTCCTTAAGCAGGACTTGGATTTTGGGCGTCACATGGCAGGACAGAGTCACAAGCAAAGGTGTGCTCTACCAAGCCCACATTCCCAGTATGTTTGCACTCCTGTCTCAGTGACGTTGTATGCTGGCTTGGTCATGTACACAGAATGGAAGATGGCAGGATCCCCAAGGATGTGCTCTATGGGGAGCTGGCTTCAGGCACTAGGCATGTTGGCAGACCAGCTCTGCATTGCAAAGATGTTTGTAAAGGAGACATGGAGGATGGCAACATCAACCCCACACTGTGGCTCTCCCTTGCAGATGACCGCAGTGCCTGGAGACAGTCAAGTTGTGCATCCACAGCAGTGACCAGAGGAGGAATGACCACTGGGAGGAGTGCAGAGGGTAGAAACACCATGGTGCATCTGCAGCAACACAACAGGGCACCTTCATTTGCCCCAGCTGCAACAAAACATGTCTCTCCCATATCGGTCTCTACAGCCGCAGCAAGTGCTGTAACTCTCCAACGGTTTGACTTCAAAAGCATGTTCCTCCATTGTCTCCCAAGACAGATGGTTGTCAAAAATAACAAAAACGTTTTCTGTTGTATTGTAATTCTATTTAAATCATAGCAAAGCCTTTATCATATAAATCACATATACAAAGTTTCTGCAGTTTGGTGTCTTCTTTTTTGGTCACCCCAACTGAACCTTTTCTTGCTCCCAAAAGCTTGCAAAGATGCTTCCTAGTTTGCTGGCCTGTGGCCTTAGTCCTGGGCAGGCCTGATAGCCTGTTCCTTGCAATGGCCAGCTGGGAGGCTTCCTCACATGCAACTTGCCTTGCTTGTCACCTGTATGTGCTTTCTGGGTCAAAGAAGGGGGGATTTTGCACGTTCTAAAGCTGGTGTGGAGCCTGGAGCCAACCAACCAATCAGCCAACAGACCAAAAATCAGCAGCACGCAGTATGCATGAATCTCAGAGCAAAACAGAATGTGAAGTGCAATGTCAGAGCCAACATATTAACACTACAATAATATTAGGTTAGTCTGTGATGATGCTCATCCCATTTTCAGGTGGTGAGCTGTTCTCTTGTGCTCTCAGCCACTGTCAGTGAGATTCTTGGGTTTTTATCTTCCATCAGTGATATTTAACATAAAACTGAACTGACCTTCCTGGTAGTTTGGTCAATAAGTGTCAGCCACAGAACTCCAGCATAGAAACTGGAGAACAGGAGGACATGTGCTATAGGCCAGCGGTATCGGTTTTGATGAATGAATGAATTAAACCAAATAGTTTTAATTGGATTTTGGATAAATGTGCAACTGATTGTTACTGTTGTGCAAGGTATTGTGTCATTATCTTCCTTAGTGGGTTGTGCAAACCGCTGTTCTGAAGATGGCTTTTTATATGGTTGGGTAGGGGGCACTGAGAATGAGACCTTCCGATATAGGGCAGTATAGAAATAAAATAACAACCACCACCACCACCACCAGTGGGGGAATTGCCCTACAAAAGTTCGGGAACCACCACTATAGATTCTACCTCCTGGTTGCTACAGGGGCACAATACTCTTAAGCAAAGACGGGTGCCAGCATACAGTTTATACTGATATCAATGTTATCCTGGGGGTCTGTCTGGCAATCTCTTTGCACGCCAAGCTGCCAAGAGGATGCTCCCATGAGACTCTGTTTCCCCTTTGTCCCCATGTCCTCCTACACTCTGCTGCTTCTTGTCCTCCACCCAGGCTCATCCCTTGCCTTGACTTCGCCCATTGTCACTTCCACCCCCAGATGCTGGGGATTAACAGCTGCTAAAGTCAGATGTCACAAACACAAAAGATTCCTGAAGTCCCACCCTTTCCGCATATGATCCCAGCAATAATTGGACCAGCTCACGCTATTCTGCTTCTGTATATCACAGACCAGGATTGCTGCAGGGCAGAAATGTATCCATGGTGGTGACATAGTTTGAAGGCGATGTCAGGTACAATTGCATCACTGTGTGCTCAGCTCGGTCGCACTAAAGACCATGGAGCCGTGCTAAATTATATCCCTCTTCAAGTTCAGCTGATAAGAATCATCTTAGGAGGGGAGTGAGTTGGAAAGGGGACAATATTTCC
Source organism: Podarcis tiliguerta (assembly GCF_965153285.1). Taxonomy (NCBI): domain Eukaryota; kingdom Metazoa; phylum Chordata; class Lepidosauria; order Squamata; family Lacertidae; genus Podarcis; species Podarcis tiliguerta. The sequence continues at coordinate 52,064,468 of NC_139541.1, read as the reverse complement.
TGAGAACTATTATGATTATGTTTCCCCCCAACATATTTTTCATGAATGTTCTTGCAGGAGTGGCACGAACCTATCCCCCCCACAAGATACCACCTTTTTCTCCTTTCTGACTTCATCCTGTTGGAAATCCCAGCCTATCAAGAAGCACATAGTGAAAAGAATGATGCCGCTTGCTGTGGGCATATTATTATTATTATTATTATTATTATTATTATTAGGTTTTTCAAATTACAGTTTTACAGTTGCATATCCAACATACAACATGAACATGAAGACAAGATTCCATAGAATTTCCTGGACTTACACCCTCCTCTTTGTGGCTCCTATTGTTAGTACAGTGGAACCTCGGGTTGCGAACGTGATCTGTGCACGGGGCACGTTCGCAACCCACAGTGTTCACAACCCGCAGCCCTGCGTCTGCGCATGCACGTGATGCGATTTGGTATTTGAGCGCCGAAACCCAGAAGTAACCCGTTCCGGTACTTCCAGGTTCAGCGTGGTCCGTAACCTGAAAACGCACAACCCACAGCGTTCGCAACCTGAGGTATGACTGTAATTTCTTCCTACATCTTTTATAATAATCCAAATCTTTTACATCTCTATTATATCCAAAATTCACCACGTTGTTGCTGTGGGCACAGGAACTGAGAGTAAGTAAAATACAGCAATGTTAATTGTCAGGGAAACATTTCTGCAAGCACCAGAAAATGCCAGGAAAGGCATTTTTGACTCTGCTGAAAATGTACGCTGCCCCTGTTCCGAAACACACACACCCTCGTGTACTGAATGAAGGAGGCACGTCTGCATGTTATGTGCTTGTCCAATACTTATTTATTACATTTCTATATCACCCATTCCCCCAAGAAGCTCAACGTGGTGCACTTGGTTGCCCGCCTTCCCATTTCATCCTCACAACAACCCTGTGAGGTAGGTCAGGCTGAGAGACGATGACTGGCCCAAGGCCACCTAGTGAGCTTCAGGGCCGAGGGGGGATTCGAACCCTGGTCTCTCAGGTCCTAGTCCTACACTCTAACTATTACACCACATTGAGCTCTCTTTATCCAGGGTAGAGCCCCAGAGAGATTTCTAGCACCAGGAATGTGTTCTGGAACATGTCAAATAAGAAAAAAAAGTCTCAGTAAAGATCCAACATTTGAGGACTGTGGGCATTCACAGGTTGATGCTGAATAACTGGAATAATTATTGTGACTGACTGAAGCTCTCCCCCTTTTTAGGTAGTTGTCAAATTCCTGATGCATCTTTGGTGCTTTTGGATAGTCCACAGGGGTGGACATTTACTATAATCTATAAAATAATCCTAACCTTCACCACTGCCACATAATAATAATATAATTATTTATACCCCGCCCATCTGGCTGGTTTCTCCAGCTACTCTGGGCGGCTCCCAACAGAATACTAAAAACACGATAAAAGATCAGACATTAAAAACTTCCCTGAACAGGGCTGCTTTCAGATAAACTTCATCATTTATAGGTAGGTGAAGGGTGCATAAAGAAAGACATATGCAATTTGAGCAGTGCACATTTTGTTCAGACATGTAATAATTCCTCCTTAAAATTGAGATCAGGAGAAACCAGTTCAGGTTCATTTGCAGCAGAAGCTAGCTGTCCACAGAACTGATGGGCTTATCCCTGCAATGTTACAAATGTCTCTGGAGCACTTTTTCAACTGTAAACAACCAACCAACCAAGTGTGTATCTGAAGAAGTGTGCATGCACATGAAAGCTCATACCAATAACAAACTTAGTTGGTCTCTAAGGTGCTACTGGAAGGATTTTTAAAATATTTTGTTTAAACAAACAAAACTTATTTAATTATATGGTAAAATAAAGTGTCAAACAAACTTTTAAATGCATATATGTAGAAATAGTGGCTTAGACATCCTAAGGCAGACACACTTACCTGAAGCAGAGCAAATACAAAATCAGGTCATTCAGCAGATAGCTCTGTTGGTTAGAGCGTGGCGCTGATAATGCCAAGGTTGCAAGTTTTATCCCTGTATGGGGCAGCTGCATTGCAGGGGGTTGGACTAGATGATCCTCAGGGTCCCTTCCAACCCTACAATTCAGAGTCAAGTATTTGCCATTGGCAGCCAGAAATGGAAGGAACCTGTGTCTCCCTCTTTGCTGTCCTGCCAGAAGATTTCATTTCAACAGACCTTTGGGAACTGACTTGGTTTTTTTGTTTGTTTCAGGAAAGGGCTTTTAATAATGCTGTTCTGTTTGCAGTCTGCATTTTAATTCATTATTATTATTATTATTATTATTATTATTATTATTATTTTATGAGAGTTTAATCACTTTTAAATTATGATTTTTATATGTTTTAGCTTTTTGTATTTTATCTGTATGGGTTTAATTTTTGGAAGCTGCCTTCTGGAGTCCTATTCTGGGAAAAATACAAGATTTAAACAACAACAACAACGAATAACTAATAATAATGAAAAATTGTAAGATCTCTTTTCAGATAGGGATGGCAGAGAAACAGCCCTTCAAAGTGCTGCAGCTAAAGCTTTAATTCACCAATGAAGATTGACTTTTCCCAATTAATTCCAGCGTCAAGTAGTTCATTATATGAATAAGCTGATTAAATCTGGGATTGCTTTTGATGTAGGAGTCCAGAGTCCATTGCAGTGTTTGCTTGGGAGCAAATTGGCATGTCTCTGAAGTGGCTTCACACCTCTGGCAAGGGCTTATCCAAGAAAGTTTGATTCAAATCATTTCCTTCCAGGAAAGACAGAGATATGCCTCTTGTTAATCTAGGAACCACCTTTATAGATGAAAGCTGTTCTGTACTCTGAAAATGATAGCCGCACCTCAGTGTATTGCAGTCAATTGTCCTGATTGCGCATCCTCACAATGGCCACCGAGATGCCCCCAGGAAGCTCATAAGGAGGGAGTGAGCGCAATAGCCCTCAATAGCTGGTGTTCAGCCTCTGATCTGACAACCATCATGATTAGTCACCATTGAACCTTCAGAACATCAGAAGCGCCCTTCTGGATCAGGTCAAAGAGGGCCCATCTAGCCTGGAATCCTGTTCTCATGGTGGCCAAGCAGATGTCCCAGTGGGAACCCACCTGAGCTCAACAGCACCCTCCCCACCTGTGATTCTCAGCTGCTGCTATTCAGAGGCACGCTGCCAGTGGAGGCAGAACTAGCCGTTGTGGCTAGTAGCCATTGATAGTCACATCCTCCATGAATCTGCATGATCTTCTTTTAAAGACATTCATGTAGGTGGCCATAACTGCCTCCTGTGGGAGAGAGTTCCAAAGTTTAACTATGCACTGTGTGAAGTTTTTTTTTGTTTTTAAAATCTGTCCCGATTCTTCCATTGAAAGTGTGTGGCCTCTGATCCTGAAGGTAGCATACAAGTGATCATAATTAGTAGCCATTGATAACTTTATCCTCTATTAACTTATCTAATGTTCTTTTGAAGCCATCCTTGGTATGGACAATCGCTTCAACTGTCTGGCCTCACAATGGACTTTTGTTGATCCAATTAGAGACTCGTATACAATTAATGACAAACCTAGACAGCATCTTAAAAAGCAGAGACATCACCTTGCCAACAAAGGTCCGTATAGTTAAAGCTATGGTTTTCCCAGTAGTGATGTATGGAAGTGAGAGCGGGACCATAAAGAAGGCTGATCGCCAAAGAATTGATGCTTTTGAATTATGGTGCTGGAGGAGACTCTTGAGAGTCCCATGGACTGCAAGAAGATCAAACCTCTCCATTCTTAAGGAAATCAGCCCTGAGTGCTCACTGGAAGGACATATCCTGAAGCTGATGCTCCAATACTTTGTCCACCTCATGAGAAGAGAAGACTCCCTGGAAAAGACCCTGGGAAAGATGGAGGGCCCAAGGAAAAGGGGACGACAGAGGACGAGATGGTTGGACAGTGTTCTCGAAGCTATCAGCATGAGTTTGACCAAACTGCAGGAGGCAGTAGAAGACAAGAGTGCCTGGCGTGCTCTGGTCCATGGGGTCACAAAGTGTCAGACACAACTAAATGACTAAACAACAACAACAATAACAATACAATTAAGTCAGGCTCAAAATAGATCCACTGAGATAAATAAAGTTAAGTTAGCCTTCAGATACTTAAAGCTGGGTTGAGTACAATCCCAGGGTGAACATTTAAGAGTACACATTGCCTATCTTCTCTGTTAACAATGGAAAACAAGCCTTATCATAGAATCACAGAATTGTGGAGTTGGAAGGGACCCCATGGGCCATTTAGTCCAACCCCCTGCAATGCAGTAATCGACTGTTTCTCTGTGCACAATGGAAACACCTATCAATACAGCCAATGTTATTCAAGGATGGAGCTGAGTGAGAGCAGGAATTTTATGAATGGGAGGCCATTGAAAACGATCAAGTATAAAAATGGGCGCATCCTTGAGTAGAACATCATTCTCACCAACTCACCAAGAAACCATGTTAGAACATAAGAAGAGCCTGCTGGATCAGGCCAAAGGCAGCCAGCATCCTGTTCTCACAGGGGCCACACAAGCTCCCCATTGGGAAGCCCTCAGTCAGGACCTGCGCACAAGAGTCCTCTCCCCTCCTGGGGTCTCCAACAACAGGTATTCAGAAGCAGAGCAGAACCATCATGGCTAATAGCTCTCTCCTCCATAGATCTATCTGATCCTCTTTTAAAGCCATCCAAGTTGCAGCCCATCACTGTCTCCATAGATCCATAGTTTAACTCTGTGTGGAAAAGTCCTTCTGTCTTTCCTGAATTTCTAACCTTCAGCTTCATTTGACAAGAAAAAGTTGTCTCTTCCCTCTTTCCCCAGGCCATGTTAAGTAGTTGCATTACTAAGTGAATGCTCCAAACTCTGGCAGGCAAGAATGGTTCAGACAGATAGATAGATTTTTTTTCTGAAACCTGTTGTTAAAATTCAACATCAATGAAAACAACAGACAGATAAACAAAGATGCATGAACTGGGAAAAAAATTATGCTAATCTCTGTTTTTGACAAATTCTTAAAAACAGCCTGACTGACTTCATTCAATCAGATTAGACATTTCTCCAAATTCTGCAGTATTGGTTCATGTAAAATGCATATTGTAGGGGACATGCATTGGAAAGCAAACTAAAATGCTTATTTTAGAGAAAGAATATATACAAGATATATACAGTGATTTGCATCACCCCACCCTGGCCTTCTGCCCAAACTGGTTGCAGCCGCAGGGCTGTGTGTGTGAATGTGGTCCTGCTACGCTTTTAAGTCAGATGTCCCCTGGCTGTAATTTGGATGATACAGACAGCCTATGCTTCTGACCTGCCAACATCCAGCCCTAGAGCCTTGACATGATCACAGCACTGAGAGCAGGAATGGGCAACCCTTTTCCCATCAAGAACTGAATTCTCTTGCGTTTGGGACATGAGAAGAGAGATCACTGGTGACTTATTCAAGTTCGGGAGCTCAAAGCTTGACAACAGAGACAAGATCACGAAAGGCATTTTTGTGACAAGCCAAGCGAGTGCTGTTTTGGAGTGATCTAAGCCAGCATGACAAAATCTGTGAGCACCAAAGGAGCACAGGCAAACAGCGAGCCCCATCTGTAGTTGGGAATTTTGCATAAGGACCAGAGAATGTGCAGAATTCCATTGAGATATGAACATTCCCCAAAACCTGTTGGAGATTATGTAAAGTGACTGGGAAATGTGCACATTCTCCACGAGGCCTGCGGAATGGTTACAATGGCCCGTTGTTATGCACATTAACCACTCAACTTGCATTCCTTTTTTTGTGTATAAATACGTGGTGACCGTCTCCAGCCTTAAGGAAGGCATTGCCTTTTGGCACCACTAGATGGCAATTCATACCCGTCAGAACACACTGTGATATTTGGGAATTGCAAACCTCAGACTCTTTGCAGTTTACACAGCCTGTCTCAAAGCACTTCATTTCTTTTTCTTTAGGAGCAACCCTGGGTTAACTGTAGTTTTTGTTAGAGGAAAATGCAAATAATTTCCACATGACAAGAAGAAATATTATTAAAGCTAAACAGTGTTTTGGACTCTTGACACATCCTTGACAATTTGAATCTGGGAGCGTGACTTCTCCATCCCTTCCACCAGGGAGCCTCCACTGCGTTATGGAGTTCCAACACCCCCCCACCCCCTGGGATGGGGCTGTAATCCACATGCTAGAGGCCTTGGCCAATTTGCTGTTTGGAGCTTGCGTTGCTAGGAAATCAGAAAGGGGTCTGAAACATGTGGGCTTACTTTAGCGTTTGTCTCCTTTCCACGTAAAAGGGGTTGGTTTGCTCCTCCTGCTCCAAGCTGGAAGACATTCAAAAGGCCAATTAGTAGGACTGTCCACTGATTAGAGAAATCTCGCGGCCTGGCGTGACCCCTGCTTTCTCCGAAGGCTCATTTGGAAGGCCTCCTGGGATAGCATGCACTGGAACACAACCAAGCCACTCTTTTACAAGTTTACTCAGAGTAAGCCCCACTGTGTTCCATGGAACTGACTCCCAAATAATTCTGCAGTAGATTGTAATCTTAATTAATTGCAGGATTGTAATCTTAATTAATTGCTGATGAAGCCAGCATACAAATAAAAAGAGTTGCACCATTCTTTATTGAAATAAACTAGGACTTAAGTAAATTCAGTGAGGTGCAAAATTCAAAGGGCAATTACCGTATTTTTTGCTCTACAAGACTCACTTTTTCCCTCCTAAAAAGTAAGGCGAAATGTGTGTGCGTCTTATGGAGCGAATGCAGGCTGCGCAGCTATCCCGGAAGCCAGAACAGCAAGAGGGATTGCTGCTTTCACTGTGCAGCGATCCTTCTTGCCATTCTGGCTTCTGAGATTCAGAATATTTATTTTCTTGTTTTCCTCCTCCAAAAACTTGGTGCATCTTGTGGTCTGGTGCGTCTTATACAGCGAAAAATACGGGTACATTCTGATGTGTGCATTAGTCTGGGAGATGCACATCAAGTTTGTTCGCTTGAAAATCTGGATCCAACCGGAATTCTGCTTCATCTCTAGCAATCTCCTTGCAGGAGCTAAGCAGGACTAGGTCTGGTTAGTGCCTGGATAGCAGATCAGGCCTGATAACTACGGTACGCCTCTCTGTGTTCCATGTCGGAAGAAAGGCAGGATTAAAATGTGCATACCTTAAAGAGCAAGGCTGTGCCTGCTGTGGTGTGCACCCACCCCCAGTGGTGATTGTTGTGTGTTTGGAGGGGGCGGCTTGAGCAGATGGGAAACCCTGTTAACTTTTAGCAGGTCCTGCTCCGACCCTTGGGCCTCTCACAGAACTAAGGCACTTGCAACCATTTCCTGACCGCGAGGCCATCAGAAGCCTTTGGATCATGATGTCTGCTCAAGGTTTACAGCTTTAAAAACAGTTAAACCATGGAATGCACTCCCCCAACGGGCAGTGATGGCCACTATCTGGATGGCTTTAAAGGAGAAATATAGACAAGTTCATGGAGGAGACGGTTATTGATGGCAACTAGCCATGATGGCTAATGCCTCTGAATAGCTATTGCTGGGAATCGGAAGCGAGGAGAGTTCAGTTGGGCTCAAGTCCTGCTTTTTTTTAGGCTTCCCATAATAGGCATCTGGTTGGCCACCCTAAAAAACAGCCCTGGGCTAGATTGACCTTTGGCCTGTTCCAGCTGCAGGCCTCTTCTTATGCTCCTGTGATTGTGCCCACTTTTCCTCAATGTGCCAAAGATATGGCATGAAGAGAGGGAGAGCGGCCATATTAGCTAAGGGCAGGCACTACAGAAACAACAGTTGTGCTCGCTTATGGCTTCCTTATGGGTTTCCCATTGGTGCACCTAGTTAGCTACTGTGAGAACAGGATGCTCGATTTGTGTAGGCCTTTGGCCTGATCCAGCTACAAGACTCTTCTCCTTTTCTCATGTTCTGGCCAGGCTGTTTTGTTTTTGGTCAGTTGGCAACTCCACTTCTTTCCTCCTGCCTCCTGGTACCCTCCTGATGTGTTGGCCTACAACATCCATCATTGTTGATGGGAGTTGCAATCCAAAACATCTGGGGACCACTGGGTTGAGGGAGGCTGGGCTAGAGTCACAAAACCCTTAAGCACAGTTCTGACCCTTAAGCACAGTGACTGCTAATATCCTGCAGCTCCTGGTTTCAGCTCTTAAGTTTCCCACAAATGCTTTATTTCTGTTGTAGAAAGGAGATATGCTTTATGGAAGTCCCTGTTGATTTGTCCTTTTCACATGCTATAACTTTTCCCCACACCCAGTAAGTTGAAGGCGGAGGTTTCAGTGAATTATGAAGACTCGGGGGGGGGGGGGAGTATTTGGAATGGTGCCATGGCCAGGTCAGGCTTAAGAGAGAATTTGGGCTGCTTTCCACCTGGCGCTGGGCGACAATGTCAAATTGTCTTGGTCATCACTGGATTAAAACAAATAGGCTTCTCGTCACATTTAGCTTTTTTTGGAAAATAGTATTTCCCCTAAAAGATATGTAAGTCACACGGTAACTTTGTTTCCCATTAATTAGCAGAAATCACACTTATGGGTCAGAGCCTTGCGAAGCCTCAGAAGGCTCCAGGTGCCTGCAGCAGCTGTCAGCTTTTACAGAAGTTACTGGACTCTTCTAGAGAGATCCATCACTCAGCAACTCACTCTTTTGTGCAGTGTGTGCCACTTCCTAGATGACCATCCGTTATGCATTCAGAAGGTTCCAGGTTCAATCCCCCTGTGGCATCTCCAGAAACGGATGGGAAGGTCCCCAGCCTGGAACTCTGGAAAACCACTGCTGGTCCATGCAGACAACACTGAAGAATGCATCCAACAAGCTGCAATGCAGCATCCTTTGCTCCTGTGCTGTACCTCTGTGTTGGCCACAGAAGCCAGGCACAGCCATGGAGAGCAACAAGAACATTGGTGGTGGAGGGGTGGCTGTTTTAAAAAACATGGGAGACCCACTTCACATCTACATCTACTGCTTTCATGGATGTCCAAGTCAGAATTATCTATCATCAAGAGAAGTCACACCCTAGTATTTCTGTGTGGGTTGCTGTTCTGAGCAGGAGGAAACCTGCTGAAATAGGTGACCTCCATGAGAGGACAATGGTGTCCACTCTGCTCGCCACTTATGCTCACTCTGCATCAAGAATGAGTGAGGATCCAGCCATGCTTGTTGCAGTAGCACAGCAGAGACACCTGTGCCAGAGGAAGAGACTGGAAGGACAGAGAGGTACAGCCTGCAGAGACACAGTGGTCAGCCTCTTTGAGGGCGGGAGGTGCTTCCCTCCCCCCTTTTCCAATAAACCATTTCTCATAGCAGCTAGGGAATGACTGACCTAGATCTGTGCTATCTGGCAGCTTCAATCTAGTAATGTTTGATTCACCAAACAATAGGCGGTTGAAACTTGTCTCCAGGAGATTGATGGAGAGTGGTTTGGCTTTGATTGGTCTCCTCCTCCTCTCCTATGTTACTTCACCACCCTAATCCCTTTACGCCTTTGTGTCTCCCATGTTCCCTATTTGTTCTGCCACCAGCTCCCCCTCGCTGGATGCAGCACTCTTCGTTCCAGAAGCGGTCCAACCCTGTTTGTGAGTTAGGATTGTGCGCTTCTGACATGAGCAGAATTGTTTTAGGAAAAACCGCAGGTTTTGCTTAGGGCAGGGCTGTGGGATTCTGGCCCACATAGATCCATTGCACAATGACCTGGAACCGTTCCCATCTATTTAGTTGCCTCGTGATGCTTATCTGACTTTCATAGAGCTGTGCTTTGGCACTGTGCACTAGTGACAACTCTGGCTTCCTGTGCGCATCCTCTTGCAAGAGCTTTTCTGTCTGTTCCATTTTGGCCTCAGCCCAAAGCACCAAGAGGAGCTGTGCCTTACACGCATGCAGGCAGAACCTGAGTTTGTTATAATCTGGCACTGAGGCTACCCTTCAGCTGCTGTATTTGGCTGGGTGCTGGTGGTGATGCTGCACAGAGGACACAAATTTGCATGAAATTTGTATATGTTAACTGATAAGCAGAGCCATAAACTTAGAAATTATGCTCAGTAAAAAAACAACCCATACACAGTTAAAACAAATATTTTAAACGTTATAAAACAATTAAAACAACACTAAGCTAAAACCCAGATCAAAACACATGACAACATTCGCCATATCTAGGAAGTCTTGCCCAAGCAAAGATATCATCAGCAGGCACTGAAGAATACAGTGAAAGTGCTTTGCCTTCAGTCAATAGGCAGAGAGTTCCAAAGTGTAGGTGTTGCCAGTAAAAGATAAGTGACTTACAAATGTGGAATGGGTAGTATGTGGCACAGAACAAAGCAGCTGAGTGGGTGAATATGGCTCAGTAGCAAACTGGCAACCAGTGTAGGTCTCCGAGCAGAAGTGTTACACGCTGACAAGGCCTCGCTCCTGTCAGCAACCGTGCTGCAGCATTCTCCAACTGCAGCTTCCAGATCTGGTGCAAGGGAAGCTCCACATAGAGTGCACTGTAGTGATCCAATTTTGAAGTACCGATGCATGAAATATGGCGGCCACCTTACCTGGCCCAGGTAACCTGAGGTACCACTTTAGCTAATGGGGCCTCCTGCTGCCACCGGCGCACAATTTCTGTTCTCATCCTGAGGTAAAGCTCTTAACCCAAGGTACTATTTCTGGGTTAGAAGAGTCTGTAACCTGAAGTGTCTGTAACCTGAAGCGTCTGTAACCCGAGGTACCACTGTAAAATAATATATTTATTATATTCTTGGGGATATCTTCTATTATTAAACCCAGAAGATATGCTTCTGGTTTTTTCTTAACTGTTGTTTTAAATATCTTTTTTAATTCTTCATGTATCTTATTCCAAAACTGTTTATGTTTTTACACCCCACTAAATTTGGTACATTGCTCCTAATTCCCTTCCACATCTCCAGCATACATTGGATTTTTGTTTTAAAAATTCTGGCTAATTTGTCTGGTGTTAAATATCATCAGTATATCATTTTCATTAGGTTCTCTCTTATCGTATAACATGCTGTAAATTTTATATCTTGTTTCCATAGCCTCTCCCATTGCTCCATTTGTATTGAATGTCCAAAATCTTAGGCCCATTTTATCATAACCTCTTTGATTTCTGCGTCCGATCAGGGCAAAGTTTCATGGGGCAGCTGTAAAAAAATACTTGCGATGACAATCAGGTAGAAGGAAACGTGGAGTGAAATGTACAGAGGCCAGGACACATGTGAGCCAAATACCTATTTAAAGTAGTCTGTGCCACAAGCATCATGAAGAAATTCGGGTCATCCACAGAGAAGAAATCCAGAGGGGAAACGTCTTCATGCTGTTGGGTGCAGAGACCCTCACCCCCTCCTCCCTGAACCCTGAGTTTGAATTGAATAAACTAACATTTAGCTGAAAGCGCGCCAGATGTTCACACTAAAATGCCAGTTATCCAATTTTCCTTGGAAAAGTAAATCTCCTCTTGCATTTCCACCCATGCTGTGTTATGTGAGGTTACACCGGAGAACAACTCAGAGGGATGCAGTGTGCCATATTGTCAGCAGTGCAATGGAGCAGCTGACATATTTTGAAGGGAAACAGCAGCAGCAAGAAAAATACATTTCTTAATCAGGCTGTCAGGCACCTATAAATGCTTTCTATTGTAATGAGTTTGGGCTAAGTAGGTTTCTGGGGTCCCCTCTAAGTCTGTGGTTTTATAACTGTAAAATGGGATTTCTGCATAGGTAGGGACTGCCGAAATCATCAAACCAATTTCTTTGTTCGGTAAATAGCCTAGCTGGGTCTGCTGAGTATCTGCTTTGTTATGTAAGCTGTGGCCAAAGTGTTGCCTCAGAAACTAACTACTGTAGTTGAAGATCCTTCTAAGGTGAGCAGAAGGGGGCATGTCTTATACCCCTCCTTGATAGGAGCTCTGAGTGTGTGTGAGAGAGAATAAAGACCAGGCAATACTGGGATTAGAGCTAGAAAGAGGGAAAGACCTGCCTTGCTCTCTGTGAGAATCCAAGCCTCTGGCGTTGGCGTTCCACCTGGAAACCTAATGGAGGAGCAGGACCAGTTGGAGTATTAGTAATGTCTTGTCCCCAGTCTTAGTCCCACCAGTGAGTCACTTAGATTGTCCCTCTCTATAAAGGTAAAGGGACCCCTGACCGTTAGGTCCAGTCGCGAACGACTCTGGGGTTACGGCACTCATCTCGCTTTACTGGCTGAGGGAGCCGGCGTTTGTCCTCAGACAGCTTTTCTGGGTCATATGGCCAGCATGACTTCGCTTCTGGCGAACCAGAGCAGTGCACGGAAACGCCGTTTACTTTCCCGTCGGAGCGGTACCTGTTAACCTACTTGCACTTTGACGTGCTTTCGAACTGCTAGGCTGGCAGGAGCTGGGACCAAGCAATGGGAGCTCACCCCATTGCTGGGATTTTCCGAGCTGGGACCTTCCGATCGGCAAGCCCTAGGCTCAGTGGTTTAGACCACAGTCACTCTGTCCCTCTCTCTATATACAGCTTAATACAATAAAAATATTCTAACTGGTTTACAGAAAGACAATAAAAAATGCAACAACATTCAATAAAATTCCCTGAAAACCAAATTAAATAATAATTTTAAAAAATCACCTGTAAATCACAAGTAGAACTGAGCAGGGCAAAAAACCAAAATAACATTAAAATTTAAGAGTCAGAGTCCAGGAAAGCTTAGGTAAATATACACATTTTAAAGAGGTGTTTAAAGGCCGTTACTGTCTCCGCCTCACCAATTACCCAAGTGGGGGTCCATAATGGAAATCAGATAAATAGACCAAATATTCTCATGTCATTGGTACATCACTAATTCAATGCACAAGTTCTTGGTTCATGGCGTGGCTTAAATAAAATAAAAACAGTAGCAAAGGGGAAACAGGATAGAACAGAGTTAACAGGTAGCATTCAACATCACATAGCTAAACACGTAATCAGAAGCCCTTGTGTTTGTGCTTAGAATAAGTATCAGTACTAATCATTTTTCCTCTTAGGTTATCAATGAAGTAGTATAAAGAGTATATTGATGACTGTAGGAGAGGGGTTCAAAGTGAAGATATTAATTTATGTTTAAATTTAAATTTAGATCAACCAGACTGAGCCAAATGTTGATGGCGGGGATTGTTCATTTTCTGGAATACTGGCATATGTTATGAAATAAAACCACACTGGAGTAAAGCCATCTTTCTTGATCTGTCCACATGTCAAATGTAGTTTATTTGTTAATCTCTCAGGGAAAGCCTTTTCCCAAACTGTTTTGTACCAATTGTCTAACATTGTGCCAGAAAGGCTGGATTTTTGTACATTCCCACCACAGTGGAATGGTCTCCCTTGGGAGGTTGTGGACTCTCCTTCCTTGGAGGTATTTTGGACATCTGCCATGGATGCTTTAGCTGAGATAAAATATAGTTCCAGGTTTGGGATGCCTCAGCTTCCTTCCACTGTGGGGAAGTACAGGAGTTTGGCTTTTATTCTGGGTCTTTTGCAGGAAAAAATATATGATTTTTCTCTCTCTACCACCTTTGCATCTGGCTGAGTGGGATCCAAATTGGGAGTGACTGGAATAGAAACAGTACTTTTAGTAGGAGCATAGCATTGCTAATCTGGGAGGGTAAAATGGGGTTGGCTCCATTTTTTCCAAATTTTGAATGATTTTCTGCCATACAAGGGGATAGAGTCTGTTCAGGGTTCTTGTTATAATTATTCCTAATTATCTAAGTACTCTGTGACAGAGTCTAATGCCTGTGAGTTCCGTCAATACTTTTTGGATCTTAAAGCTTCAGATTTTGAGAGGTCAGCCTGCAGGCCTGATAGCGGTTGCCGATTTACTACCAGGCCAAGTTCAAATTTTATATAAAGCCCTTAACAACTTGGGACCAGTTTGCCTGCGAGATCACCTTAAATCATATTTGCCCTCTCAACTGCAGAGCTGGCACTGGTGCAGGTTCATTTGTAGGAAATCAATCTTTTCGTGTGTCAGCACTCACACTTTGACACCTTCACTGTACTCTTTCCAACAGCTACTAAAAAACATTTTTGTTTTGACAAGCCTACCCAGACATTTAAAAATCCTGCTATGTCCTTTAATCTGCTTTCAGTTTATCGTTGACTTTAATTATTTTTGTTGAATGTTTCAAATAGCTGCTTTTACAGGTACTTTTATTGTGTTATTCTTTTTTCATAAACTGCTTTGTTTGTTTTTGCAATCAAATGACATATAAATTTTATGAAACAGATAAATGAAATTACCCTCATCCCCTCACTGCTCCTTCAACACCTCATCCCCACCTACCTGCCACCCTGTTGCCAGTCCCTCCCCCCCCCCACAGTTCACCCTGGATTTCCCCTCCCCCACATTTCGCCCAAACCCTGTCACTCCCCATCCTGCTACAACATACCCTCCAACATTTCTCCGATGAAAATAGGGACGTCCCATTCCATAATGATAATTTTACTATTTATACCCCATACATCTTACTGGGTTGCCCCAACCACTCTGGGCAGCTTCTAAACATATATAAAAACATAATAAAACATTTTTTTAAAAACACTTCCCTATACAGAATTGCCTTCAGACGGCTCGGTGGTTGAATAACTCCATACCCTCCAACATTTCTCCAATAAAAATAGGGACATCCTAAGGAAAAGTGGGATCAAATCAGAAACCGGCTTCTCTAAATCAGGGATGTCCCTGGAAAATAGGGACACTTGGAGGGTCTGCTACAGCTGGCACCTATCCCAAGATCCCATTGCTGCTGCCACTCATGGAGGAGAGGGGAATGTAGAGAAGAAAGTCTTTCTCCCCTTTGCTCTGTGCCACTGATAGATGCAAGGAGAATGGGAGAAGGACCTCCTGGTCTTTGTTGCCCTCTCCTCTGTGAGTGGCAGCAACAGTAGGATACAGTGGTACCTCGGGTTACATACGCTTCAGGTTACAGATTCCACTAACCCAGAAATATTACCTCGGGTTAAGAACTTTGCTTCAGGATGAGAACAGAAATTGTGCTCCAGCAGCGTGGCAGCAGTGGGAGGCCCCATTAGCTAAAGTGGTGCTTCAGGTTAAGAACAGTTTCAGGTTAAGAAACGAACGAATTAAGTACTTAACTCGAGGTACCACTGTATTGGGTTTGGAGTTAGGGCGATGGTGACGACAGGGAACATGTGAAGGCTTGCCTGGGCCACCCACCTGGCTGCCTGCTCACTCTCTTCACCTGCCCACCTGCTTGGGCATGCATGCAAGCAAGCAAACAGGTGGGCGGTAGCAATGGCAACATGAGGAACCTGAGAAGGCCTGCCTGGGCCACCCACCCACCGACCCACTTGCTTCCTTGCTCTGCTTGCTTTCCTGGCTCTGCCTGCTGTTGCCCCACTGCCGTTTGCTTAGCTGCCTGCAGCTTTGACCAGTGCAATATAGCAGCGCATGAACATCACATTGTTTATAATAGCAAGCAGATTTCTACCCTGAGTTTCTGTTGATGCAGCTTGCAACATTTATCGGACAGGCTCAGATTCAGGGAAAGCTTCACGCTTCAAGCAGGCTTTTTACAGCAAACAGGTATCAGGAAGAGCATAACAATCCCCATGCAGAGATAGAACGCTTTTGCTTGACAAGGTTGGGAATCTCATGCTTGGCCCCAAATGCCAAAATATGCATTTTTATATTGCCTCAGCAAAGCAGTAGCAGTATAAAAATGCATATGCATTTTCTACTCTTTTTTATTTGGAGAATTGCATTGCCAAATTTGAGGACGTGCAGATTTTGAACGATAGGTTTGTCTTGGTTCAGGACTCAGTGAATTCAGTAGGTTCACATTAAAAAGGAAGCTGAACCAGTTTCTCCTAGAAATCGGCTTCTGCCCTGTGTGGCTTGAGGGAATTAGATACACAGAGGAGAATTTTTTTATGGAAAAATTGTTTAAATTGGCACTTTTATTTAAGGAGGAAAAAGGAGGTAAGAAGAACCCTGATATGGAACTGCTTGCCCCATATTAAGCATTCCTTCAGTTGGGTCCTAATTTCCTGTTGGATAGTTCAGTTGGTTAGAGTGTGGTGCTGATAACACCAAGGTTGCAGGTTCGATCTCCATAAGACCAGCTGCAATTTCCTGCATTACGGAGAGTTGGACTAGAGACCCACAGGGCCTCTTCCAACTCTATGATTCTATGGTTGCTAATTTCATTTCAGCTTAACTGCAGCTCACTTTCACTGTCTGGGGCATGCACCTAGCATGTGTATCCGATGGGGTAATGCTGCTTCAAATGTTTCAACAGCCTGGCCCACATTATGCCTTCTGGCTTTGCTATTCATGAGAAAACATGTCCGCTCCAAACCCATGTGGATAAAATCTCTCCCACACCCTGTAATCTCTCTGTCCCTTTATTGTATTTTAGGTGTACTTGCATTTGACGGACCCAATATAATAATACACTGACATGGATTAAGATGCCATCGGTAATCTGGCACATCTGATGCCGTAGATTACGCCTTTGATTCCCAGAATTTTATTGATTGAAAAGCACCTACGGACATCCACAACACCTCAAATGTTGGGAAGTTCTTGAGTGGCTTTATCTTTCAAGCACATCTTTGGAAGATGTTGTTAATCTCACGTAGGCCTCAAGTGTACAAATAGAGACAAGCTGTGTGCTTTGAGCCAAGGACAAAGTCTAATATCTGGTAGCTTTGATATTTCTGTCAATGGACATAAGTTCATATGTTTAGAGAAAATTGGAAAACGTTTATTGAATTTATGGGAAATAACCATGTACAGCTGAAAACGCTGGAAGCATTAAGATAAATTCAACAGTGTAAATAAGTTTTGATTGATGTAATAATGGAATACCGAATCGTATAGTTTTTGTAAAATATGCAGGGTTTTATGATACGTAAAGTGAAACATGGAAAGAGAAGAAGGGAAGTCATTGATATCTTAAGGATGTAAAAAAGGAGGACTTTAAACTGCAAAACAGAAAATTCAATAAAAATTATATGAAAAAAGACATTTCCATCTATGAATGAATAGTCCCAAGTCCAGAATGTCCTGGGTAACAGACTCCTTCCAACATGGTAGGCAGTAGACAGTACAGACAGCTGTGCAGGGCAGACTTACCTCAACTGACTTCCAGCAACACTGGCTGGGACTGATGGGAGTTGTAGTCCAAAACATCTGGAGGGCACCTGGTTGGGGAAGGCTGTTGGAGGGTGTGAGCACAGCAGGAGCTCCTGGCTAATTAAGAAAGTGCTTTGTGTGGAACACAATCCTCCCTTATTCCAGGCTTCATTGTAATCCAAATTAAAAGTCAGTGTGGTGTAGAGGTTGGATAAGGACCTGGGAGGCCAGGGTGCAAAAAACCCCTTAGCCATGAGTATTGGGGGGGGGGGGGCTGGGAGACTGGGCCGGTTACTGCTTTGTAGGGGTTGCTTGGCTCCTTGGTATACATCAGAGCTCACAGTAATGACACAAACTGGGGAGATGGCTTGAATGCAAACGGAGGAAAACTCCAGATGAATGCAATCCAACACTGGGGAGTGCTCATTACTGAGCTTATTCAATGGCAGTGAAGGAGACATGGAAGGCATACTTTGCTTCCTCCATTACACCTAGCGGTGCCACCTTTGATAGGGACAAAATACAGGACAGGTCAGGGGGTGGGGATTAGAGGGGCGCGCGCACACACACACACGCACGCACACACTCATGACACCAAATCCCCTTTCCCCTTTGTGGAAGGGAGTTCACCGCATTCAGTCGCCCTCCTCCCTCGCAACCCTGGCCTGGCCCTGCACTTCCCCTCAACTCATGTATTGAAGATGGGCAGGGGTACATGGCTGGCTGCCATGGGCGACTTGAGCTGCACCTCTAGCCTCTCATCCCTGCTGGCATCAGAAGAGACTTGAGCTTGGAGGAAGGAGAAGGAAGGGGAGAGGTCAGGAGAGGTTGGGGTGGCAGAGGGGGCCTAGCAGCGGTGGGCCCTCACCGTGCTAGACTGCTGGGCAGCATCTGAGGAAGAGCACAAGAGAAAGGGAAGGAAGGGGGGATGGGGGGAGAGAGGAGGTTGCTCCCTCCCCCTTCTCTCTAATTTCACTTTCTCCTATTGTCCGGGCTCCTCATCAGCCACACCAACAGTGACACATCTGCCATTTTGGGCCAGCTCAAATATGAGAAAAATGCATGCTGTTTGAAGCCCAAATGAGACAGGAGCTCATTAGGGCTTCAAAAATGGAGATATTCTGTAATTCCAGGGACTGGTGACAACCCTAATTGCATCCTCAGTGTGTACTATGGGGCCTTTTACAGTCTGGCTGGAAAGAGATGGTTCACTTTGACTCGTTTGCAAAGCATTTTGAAAATAAAATTGCTTGCATCTGTGGGGACCTTGACAGAGGTTAGCAGATGAATCTCAAGAGGTATCCAGAGCTTTGGCTGGTCCTGTTATGTTGGATGAGTTTCTGTTATGAAGGCTCAAGGATGTGAACAAGTTGTTTGGTATGGTCTAGGCAGCCACCTGTGCTCTTGGCCCTCATGGTTGATAAAAACTAATAGGGAGGGGGCAGCTGGCTGGGCCAGGCAGGCGACTAATGCTTCCTTGCAAGAGGGGGTGGTCCCTGCTTGCTTGAAGGAGGCAGTGGCAAAACCACTCCTCAGGAAACTCTCTCTGGATTTGGAAAATCAAAGTAATTCCTGCCAGTTGCTAAGCTCCCTTTCCTGGACAAGTGGTTGTGGGCCAGATCCAGGCTTTCTTGAAACCAATTTTACAGATTTACTGGTGAGGAGTACCCAGCACTGCCCAGAAATTTATAGAAACCCTGAAGTATTGTGATTTTCTAAAATGGACAGCGTAATGTGCGAGTTTGGACCCGTCATGCCAGAAGATAGGTCACATCACACCCAAGTCATGTCTTGGTCCGCTATGTTGATTCCAGATAGTGGCTTGCACCCAGATGTGGATGGCGACCCCCCCAAATCCCCACCTCTGGAACAGTTGTGGTAAGTTTGATGACAGTACCTCAAGAGGTGGCCACACCTATGAAGGACAGACAGACAGAAAGAAAGACAGCCAAACCACTTCCCCAAATATATACAGTGGTACCTCGGGTTAAGTACTTAATTCATTCTGGAGGTCCGTTCTTAACCTGAAACTGAAGCACCACTTTAGCTAATGGGGCCTCCTGCTTCTGCTGCACCGCCGCCGCACAATTTCTGTTCTCATCCTGAAGCAAAGTGCTTAACCCGAGGTACTATTTCTGGGTTAGCAGAGTCTGTAACCTGAAGCGTATGTAACCTGAGGTACCACTGTAGTAGATTTCATTCGGTGTCTAGGCCTGGTTTTGGCACAGAAACTGCTTGGCTCACCCCGCATGATGACCTCTTCTGGCAGAGAGACATTGCAAGTGCTAATTCTCCTGGGTCTCTCAATGGCTTTCAAGACCACCAACTATTGTGTCCTTCTGGAGCAGCAGTGTGAATTGGTGGTAGGCAGTACTTCTTTGTGATAGTTGCAATCCTACCTGGATGGTCATATTCAGAGGGTGATGTTTGGGAAATATCATTTGGCCCCATAGAGCTTTCAGGGCATGGTGTGCCCGTCCATGGTTTAGGAGGCACTGGTGTGGTGCATTGCGAAGGAGTCAGTGGTGGTGTGGCATGTCCATGCCCATGGTGGTGGGGAGCAGTGAGGGGTGGGTAGTTTACCTCCAGCAGCAAGGTGGCCTGGCCTGGTGCCCAACATACTTCCCAAACCATTTTGGCAAATGTTCTATGAAGAAAAAGTATTGCCCATGAAAGCTCTGATACTGACAACATGGGGAAAGGAGCTAGATAAACATGCATACCCCTCCTTTGCAATGGAAAAGTGTTCTCAGTGCTATTAAGCTCATAAGCAGGAGGAGGGCAGAGTGCTGGATTTAAGCCCTGCTTCCATCAGCCATCTCTCCCCTTCTGACAAAAGAGCAGGTTTTTAGCTTCTGAAAAGAGGGCTTCCCAGGTGGCTCCCTTGGCTCTTAGCCCTTGGCTTCCAGTGCGGTAGCCAGAAAAATCGCTTTGGAGGAGAACACGGAGTCCTCCTGCACCAACGCCTAGCACTTGTCTTGCAGCGAGCGCACAGATCAGCCCTCGCAAGGGCTTTAAAGTCCAGCCAATTGCCTTGTGAAAACAAAATTGATGGAGTTAACGTAATGTTTTTTGGACCGACTTCTGAAAAGTGCCACCGCAGCGTGAGAAACCCAGAGGTTGGTTTGCGCTGCTCACGAATTCAAGCTCGAGCCTGGCACCTGGCTGTCATGCCATCGTCACGCACACCAACAGAAAAATCCGCCGGTGAGTGCCAATGGGAATGTAGCTAAGATGGTGCAAGTTGTGGCACAGGCAACAGCACCAGGTTCAGGGGAAATGCAAATAAATATTGATGATGCTGCCCTCCAAGAACCAATCCGATGTGGCCAGAGGATGCTCAGAGACCACTAGAGATGGGGGGAGATATTCAATTCAGTATGCGTTTAAAAATAGATCTCTCAGATATGGACTTTCTTAAATAATATGAGTAACCAAACATAGCCATCCTTTGAAAGTCATGCTTATTCAAATTTTGCACGTAGTTAAAACTATGGAACTCACTCCCATGGGAAGTAGGGATGGCCACCAACATGGATAGCTTTAAAAGATGATTAGACAAATTCATGGAGGAGAAGGCGATCAATGTTACTAGCCACAAAGGCTATGTTCTGTCTCCACTGTCAGAGCTACCTTCTTCCGAATACCAGTTGCTGTGCAGCACAGAGGCACAGAGTGCTGTTGAGCTCAGGTCCAGCTGGTGGGTTTCCATGAGATGGGGCTTTTTAGTGGTGGTGCTGATGTTTCAGAACTCCAGGATGCACCTTCAGTCTCCCCTCTGTGAGCCTATAGAGAGATGGTTAAAACTCTTCTTGTTTTTTAATGCAGTTTCACAGGGTTTTATTTTATGGCGGTGCTATATTTAGTAAGTTAGTTTTTGTTTTCTTAAAACTGATTTTCTTGCTTTTTGTTTTGCAATGATGCCTTCTGTATGTGGCTGAAAAGCGGCATGTAAATATTTGAATAGAATGAAACCACATGGAAGAAAAAAGGGTGCGTGAGTAATTTTTCCGATGCTTTGCTGTCTATGATTTCTATTTGAGATACCGGTATTTCCCCCCTGGTCTGACATGCCTTTTGAATTCCTTCTTGCAAAATGAGTGACTCTCATAAATTAAAAACTCCTGTGGGCCAAAATTAGTTAAGGATTTCATTCTTCCATTATACATATTTTTGGGCGTGTTCTCTACATATCTGTTGGTGAGAACATGTCATGGGTTTCAAATTTATTTGGGACTGGGGGGCTGAGACACCAAGCTACATCTTGGAAACTTAACCCACAAGCAAAGGGAGGAGGGTGATCTCTTTGTAGGCAGTCCTTTAAACATCTGCACTCTTCTCTGTGTCATTACCTAAAAGGGGTCGCTCCAATCTCTGGCCAAAGGAGATTCCACTGTAGAAATGCCTTCATGTGATCACAAGTGTCAACAGAAGAGCTTCCAAATGCCTGCAAGTGTTGGGACTAGTAGTAGACATTAGCTCCAGGAAGGAGGGGACCATTTCCCACTGACTGCCAGCAGACCCCACCCTTGATTTCAGCAGAAAATTCACCATAGAGCTCTGTTCTCCTGGGACTCAGCTAGACTGGTAAAGAAAAAGTGATTTATATGTGTTGTATTGTGCCACCAGATGACGCTGTAGACTCCCGTTTTCCCCTACCTGTTTTCCCTGTTTAAAATTACGTTTTAAACTGCAACACTTTTTTGATGTGCCTTGATCCGGCCCTGGACCTGGTATTCTTCAGCATTGTATCAGTGTCTTAGATTATGGGATGTAGGGATCTTTATCAGACGACATTAAACTGGCAGGGGGAGTTTATCCTTAAAAAGTTGGCGAACACTCCATCACTGGAGGTTTTTAAACAGGTTGGATGGCCATCTCTCAGGGATTCTTTAGCTGCAATTCCTGGACTAGGGGTCCCCTCCCGCTCTACAATTCTATTTTGCTATGAGAAGATGGGAATAAAATTCCGAATGAGACTGGGAAATGGACAAAAAGTAACAAGATGAAAGGCAGACAAAGACAAAGACACATGCATGCATGTACACATCTGAACACACAGAGAGAGTATTATGTTCCCATTCCTGTTGGAGAAGTGCCATACCCCCAAAATTTAGGCTAGATGATCTACACTAGGCCATTTTTATTATTCCAACCACAGTTGAGTCCATGGTGCCTTGAGCCTTCATAGTGGTTGCATCCCAGGTACAGAATGCCACCACCGAGAAGGCCCTATATTGAGTCTTCCCTTGGAGTAACAAGAACAGCCTCCCTGGCTAATGTTAAACCCCAAGGAGGACAGAGCAGAAAGAGGCATTTCTTCAGGTAGTTTTTGGAAGTGGGGTGAAATTCTGAAATGTTTTGTGCCAACGAGTGAGAAGATGCTCAGCACAGTGTCAAGGGCTGGTGGCACTGCTTCTCCTCTTCTGATCTGTCTGTAGTGTGTTACCCATCAAGCAAGGCAGGCAAGCAGTTTCAGCACCACAGAAAGCTCAACGTCAGCAAGTTGCCCATTGCCTATCCACTCACTCCAGTCCTCCTAAGCTCGAATCCATCCCCATCACCTGAATAGTGTGAACCTGAAGGGATTAACCCCATGGTTTGAAGCTGATCACTTCTTTGTGTGACCTCTTGCCTTGCCCCGGGCAACTCACATTCAGGGGAAGATGTTTGTGAGCATCTTTGCTCAGCTTCTGCAGGCTCCTGACCACCGGCTTCAGGTTCATCCTGGTTCCTTAGCTTGGTGGTACAGAAGCCCCAAACTTGGCCAGCTCCCCCTGGCTCCCCCTGGCTCTGAGCTCCATCCCCTTAATCATTTTGGTAGCCCTTTTCTTTTAAAAAGTTTTATTAAGGCTTTTCACAATGCAGTAAAAAGCAAACTCAATAAAAATAAGAAAAAGAAAGAATAAGAAAAAAGAAAAGAGAAGAATAAAAATATCATAACTTTTATTGCATACAGAGAACGGTGCACCCTCCCAGCTCTCACCTGGGAGCATCCCTTTCTTTCTCTAGCCTCCCACCCTGGGAGATCTCCCTTTCCCTGCCTCTCACACAGGGTTCCTCACCAAGTATCCATCAGTTGCATCTGCTTGCAATTCTTACATTTTGGTTGCCCTTTTCTGAGCCTTTTCCAACTCAATCATATCCTTTCTCACATATTCCACCCCCCCCCCCCTGACTGTTTCCCTAAACTCCTCTCGCTGGCTTTCAGTCCCCTCGCTTGAGCTTCTTCCCTTCACTTTAAAACTCTGATATAGTCTTGAACAACTTATATCTCTGCACTTATTTCCCAACACGATCCCTCCTGTGAACAACACTCCTCCAACTCCAACACCCTCAGCCTTCCCAAGGCCTCTTGTTCCCTGGGGGTGCTGGGGGGGGGGAATGCTACCCATTTTTCCTTGATGCCCCTTAAGCCTAGAAGTGCTCCCCTGAATAAGGCAGGGGACCCTCCCTTATTTTGAGTAAGTCCTTCCTCAAAACTCATCTTTTGTGGGAAACTTTTGGCTCACCTGTATGTCTTACTGCAGCGCCCTCCAGATGCTGTCAGACTTGAGTTCCCATCAGCCCCAGCTGGCATGGCCGATGGCCAAGGATGACGATGGGAATTGTAGGTCCAGCAATATATGGAAGGCGCCATGTTGCCTACGTATGCGCTGTACATCATTTGAAGTAAACTAGAGTACATGCATTTGAAATGATCACATATTCTTTCCCCTGCCTCCATTCCCCCCTTTCTCTTTCTTTCCCTATGACTGTTTTAGACTGTAAGGTCCTTGGGGGCAGGGACCTCTCATACATATAGCACCATGCACAGAGATGGCTAGACATATTCAAAGGCAGGTTAGAACTTCGAGATTCACTTGTCTAATTTGCAGGTCATCTTTTAACAACAAAATCCAGGTTGGGAATGTGAACATGAAAGATACAGCTATCAGTGACTACTAGCCATGGTGTGTATGCTCTGCCTCCATGGTTAGAGGCAGTGATACTTCTGAAAACCAGTTGCTGGAAACTGCAGGGTGTGTGCATGCACACATAGTCTTGCACTCTAGTCCAATGTGCAAGATTCCCACAGGTATCTGGTTGGCCACTGTGAGAGCAGGATGCTGGACTAGGTGGGTCACTGGCCTGATCCAGCAGGCTCCTCTGATGTTCTTAACATTCACCTTTTCTGTTGTTGTTGCAAAAACTGTGTTCCATTTCTGACGCGTGCTTCACATGCCCAGCACTGGTCTTCTGTGGGCAAACATGAGAACAGCATCAACCAACGCAGAGGAAGTGGTTAGCTGAGGCTGAGAAATATGTGACTCCTCCTTTTTGGTCCAGATATGACAGCCCTGGTGTTATGCAAGGTCACAATGGCCTGACTGTGCACTTGGCCATCTTATGATGCTGCAGCCAATCAAAACTGGGGACGAGGGTGGGACTAAAAATAACTTTTAAGGAAATCAACCCACAGTCCTGACCACTCGCTAGACATGCCGAATATTGTTTCCCTTGGGTTATTCTGCCCTGAGGTTACTCCGTGTCAAACGGCAGTATTTGGGAGCATGGACAGTCGAGCACGATCAAAGTCGAGTGCAGGAAGGGGTCGGGAAATTTTTGCCTATAAAAGCATTCCCAATAGTATCAGAAAACTAAACAAAAATGAGCTTTGTAATTTGAAAGAGCAGCGTCAAAGCATGTCAATGTTCATTGATTATCTCTTCAAAGGTTATCCTAAAGCAATCTGATCCTTGTATTAATCTCGGAAGTATGAAGTAGGTTGGTTTGGTTAAAAATGTGAACTGAATGAAATCCTCAAGCACCCCTAAAACACTCTCTCTCACACACTGTAGATTAGGATCCTTGAGGTCATTGTTCCAAGTGCAGCAGGCAGAAAGCTGTGTCCTGTTGACTGGAAGGCAGGATTCATGCAAGGTCAGGTCAATCCAGGGGCTTCTCGTTTATTGCCAATCACAGGCCCAATGATGCAAGTGGCCATTCCTCCCTGGGTCTGAAGTGGGCTCTGAGGCCTACACTCAACTGGTCTGTGCTGGAGGCATTCCTTTTTTTTAGTATTAATGACCTGGTGATGCTCAAAATGTGCTACCTGAGGATTTTTCCTTTGTATTCTGACATTAATTCAAGCTGTTGATGCAAAATAACACCACATGGGAAAGAAGTGTGAATGGTTAACTTAGCAAAGTGAAACTTACAGAATTCTTCACCCACCTTACATTTTAAAAATGCAGCAAAACATTTTGAACAGAGATAGATTGTCTGGTGGAAATGTCTCTCTTCCCCCACTCCCCACCCCCGGCAAGCAATCTCACTGCCAATGTTTTGTCCATAGCTATCTTTATTGGGTAGTATTAATCCTACTCTCTGTTGGATGGATTATGTAATAAAATTAGTGCTTCAAGGAAGCCAAAGCACAAAAAGCCAACATTTTGACACATAAAATAAGGACAATGGTGGATGAAAACCAGACTTTGGCAGCGACCATCTCCTGGCCAACTGATACGAACCCCCTGACATTTTTGATCCATAGTCACATAAATCAAGAGCCCTGCTTAAGTAATTCAGTCAAAAGGAAAGTGAAATGTAGAATGCAAGTGTGTTCACAGAAAGCAAATGGCTTCTAATGCAGGCTGTTTCCCCTTGTATGTGTGTGGTAAATTTAATTTGATGACAAAAGGCGCTATTCTGGTCTGAGTGATTAGCGCAAGGAGGGTTGTTTGCTTGCCGCCTTCAATGGGTTTTGCAAATGCTGCGTACCCAGCACAATCTCCATTTGCAAAGCCAAGAGGCCCCCATGAAATGTGTTCAGTGTTGTAAACAAACATTTCCCTGGTAATCTGCAGTATGCTATTACTGAGCTGGCAGCCCGCCAGATAGCAGAGATTCATGTCAAGAATTTTTTATGAAGAAAAAAAGGAGCGCGAGAAAGAACAGAAAACTAAACAACTGCATGACCGTGTTTATGATCAGCTAAAAAGCCTTTTCCGTGTTTTTAAAAACACATATGCATCCATCATAGAACTCCTGTGGCCAAATAGGATTATTCAATTGCTTTCTCTTCCTTAGGGAATATTAAACAGTTGAAACAGGATTTCCCAGTTTTTTTTTCTTTTTTCTTTTAAATGGATGAATTCTCCACATTCGCAATTTGGATTTTGAGGTCGATATTTGGCTTTCAGAACCTATATCCCCAGAATTTTAACTCAGCCATATTCTGAGAGTGCGTCTTGGTTTGTTTATCCAAAAAGAAGTCACAAGACAAAGTTTCTAAAAGTGACAAGACATGAAAGGGGAAGCTTTAAACCACTTCTCATTTGCCACAATTGACTTGTGCTGATTCAATTTGTCCAGATAGAAAGAAAATGCTCCCTAAATTCATGGGTAGGAATCTTTTTCAGGTTTCAAGTTTTCAAGCATGCAAGAATCTTTTCTGAGTTTCACCCTGAGCTTCCCATCAAGGGTTCTACTGGGGTTATTGGGAGAGCCTCTATATTACCCTGTGCAAATCTGGCAGGGATTCAACACAGCTGCCCCTTAATGAGTGGATGTGAACAAGGCACAAGCTTGTGGCTTTTGCCACATTTGTTCACACCTGACATTTTCAAGGCTGCTCTGGCTGGGGTTGATGGAAGCTGTTTCCCAAGACACCTGGAGGGCACCAGGTTGGGAAAGGGTGCAACATCTTGAGTGCGCCCTCCTGGACCATTGACCTGACCAACAGGCTCCTCTTAAGGTCTTATGTTCGCATCCCAAAATATGAGGAATAATAATAATAAATAATAGTCATTGCAGCCATGATGAACTGGAGCAAGCTTACTGAGGTTTTGGTAGCAAGCACATTAGATCTATTGCAATAGCATGACTGAGTTTTACATGCAAGTGACTTATCATCCAAGTGCCAGTCATGAAACCCACCTAGATCTTCTGTTCTTCTGGGAGGAATATCATAAGGAAAGGTAAGAAAGAGGTCTCAGGGTTTCTGCTGGTGTTGCTCCCTCCAGCTAAGAGGCGAAAGTGTTCAAAAAGACTTGCTCCGTGAACCTGTAACTGAGCAAGGAAGCAAGTAGATGGTGCTGCAACTTCACCACAACCAGTTTGAGTTGACAGTGGGATCCAGGAGTGGGTGTCAGTTTTGGTTTGTCTTTCCCCAACCTTAAATTCATTTCTTTAAAATTCCATAGCACTTTGCTCCCACCCCCTCCTAAAAGTCCTCAGGAAAATTCACCAGCATTTTTATATGCAATTTCCCAAATCAATTCCTCCTAATTTTTTTGTGTTACTGGCACAAATATGTGCATTTTTTTAATGCCCACTTCACCCTCATATGTGCATTTTTGTGCACATGACTTGGCTGGAGAATTGCATTGCAATAATCAGAGAAGTGAGAATGTCCAAGAACGTCTGCATTTTGGTTTTCATATTGTTTCAGAAAGTGCAAATTAAGTGGGTTCACCATTAAATGTGAACTAAATCAATTTTATCTCCATCTGCAATAACTTTGAGAATCAAACTTGATTCAGAATCCAAGCATGCAGAATGGTGGCTCCCCAACATTTTGGGGCCAGTAAATATTTAAGAGTCCAGTGTTCAAAAAATTTACTCCACTCACCAGGTGGGAAGGGGAATCAGTTGGAAGCATAATAAAATCTGAATGTATCTCAGGCCACTAACTTCGCTCCATTCAGGCTGTGAAAGAATCCTGTGGACAGAACCTATCCATACACCCACACATCCCATGTGGAGATTAGCAACAAAAATATTGGCCGACAATGGATTTTTTAAAAAGTGCTTAGCTTGATGCTGAGGACTTCCTAGATTCTTTCTGTGCTCAAAGAGGACATTTTTAGACAAGCTGCAGTGACACCAAATTCCTTAATAATCAGTTTTCATGCTCCATAATCAGTTTTCATGCTGCCTTCCATAGACATTTTTACAACTCAGGTTGACTAAGGGAGAGATGAAGGTTTGGAGTTGTCATGTGACTATGTTTTTACTGGCTAGATCAGGCCAATGGCTCATCTAGTCCAGGATCCTGTTTTCACAGTGACCAACCAGCTGCCCCAAAGAGAGTCCTGCAAGCAGGACTTGAGAACAAGGGCACTCTCCCCTCCTGTGGTTTCCAGCGACTATTATTCAGGAGATTTTTCTGTTTCTATCTGTAGAGGCAGAACATACATGGCCATTGTGGCTAGTAGCCATCATTAGCCCTCTCCATGAATCTGTTTTAAAGCCATCCAAGTTGTTGGTCATCACTGCCTCCTGTGGGCTCCATAGTTTAACTCTGTGCTGTGTGAAGAAGGACTTTTTTTTCATCCATCCTGAATCTTCCAACATTCAGCTTCATTGAATGTCCATGAATTCTAGTGTTATGAGAGAGTCCTCTCAGACAGAAGACAGTCCTCTATCTGAAGGTGCACCCTCTCTGAAGACTCGGTCTGGTCCAAGTCCTGATTAAAGGTAAAGAACCACCACTGCTATGGTTGATAGGTGACTTCAGGTGCCCTCCTTTCTTTTCAAAGAAGGCTTCACTTGGACAGTCCTTCAAATAGAGTACTGTCCTCCATACAATAGGCTATGCAGCCCCCCAACCTGCTGATTCTATGTGCCAATGATACACACCTCTTTTCCCTTCTCACCTGAAGAATGCCTGACCACATTTGGTCCAGTTGCACATTAGAAGCCAAAGCAGATGTGGATCATCCAGGATAATAATTGCACCATCTCCCGTGCTGTGGGTTTTTGCTTTTGCTTTAAATACATAAACACTGTAGCTCCAGGAGAGCACAAATCAGGATAGGATTGTGGTGTTTGGGGGCGTTGGGTGGTGGTGGTGGAGAGCCATAATCCTCGCCCCCCACTGCATCATTTCCCCCCAATTACAAGGGTTCCTCAAACTGCTAGTTGCCACATGGGGAAAATACGTTGGCACCATTTGGAAACCAATATGTTTTACCCTACTGGGCAAATAGCCACAGTGGGAGGAAATGAGAGGAATGGTATGTGCATGTGAGGTCTAAATCTTGGGATCAGTTTACCTGTGAGATCGCCTCCCCCCATATATACCTACTTGACTGCTTTGATTGGTGGAACTAGCTTTGTTACAGGTGCCATATAATACCTGTTCCACATATGTAAGAAATCAGTCTTTCAGTGCGGCGGCAACTACCCTGCCTATTGATCTCAGGCAAGTGTCTTCACTGCCGTCTTTTCAGCTCCTGCTACAAACCTTCTTGTTTAGACAAGCCTGCCCAGATGCTTAGAAAGCCGGCACAAGTTTTAATATGTTTTTAATCTATTGTCATTTCAACTTTTTGAAAGTTTTTCTTTTTGAAAAATGTTTTATCTTTCCTCTAAACTGCTTGCAGGGTTACAATCAAGCACTGTATAAATTTTTGTGAAATAAATAAGTCACCCTTTCCAACCCAAACTATTCTGATCCAATTTGGGCACTTCCATGGCTGCTAATTTATATACAGCTATATATTGAATTGTTGGGAACCTGCTTTACATCTAGTTGCATCCTTGGCTTGGTTGTCATCTATTGCAACCCCTATCAGCCCCTTCCAACTTTGTGACCAGGAAGAAGTAATGGATAATCTCCCTTGGGCAAAAACTCTTAAAAAGGGAGAGAGAGAGAGAGAGAGAGAGGGAGAGAGAGGGAGAGAGGGGGGTGGGAGGGGGGGTGGGGAGATTACCCCGGAGCTGTGGCTCAGTGGTTAGAGCATCTGCTTTGCATCTGCACAAGTCCCCATGTTTGATTCCCTAGCATCTCCAGGTAGGGCTGGGAAGATTCCTGTCCAAAATCCTGGAGAGCTGGTGCCAGTCAATGCAGAGAAAACTGAGCTCAGTAGACCAGCAGGCTGACTCTGTGCAAAGCAGCTTCCTGTGTTTCTAACGCCAACCCTGGTTTTCTTGTTGCAAGTTGTGCGCTCAGTAACTGTAACAAACTGCAGACGTTCACATTATATAATCTTGGGGCATGACCAAGTTCAACGCACAGATTTTAACGGCGCGATCTGGGAATAGTGAGGCCATAAAAGTTTAGTAGGAGTTGAGAGAGCCAACTAAATGAATTAGAAGTCTGAACTGTTAGCCCTGATAGAGAAATTGCAGCATTAACAAGAGCCCTGGGACAGGGGATGTACTCGGCGTTTCACGAGATCTGCTGTTAAAATGACGTCTCCCTGGTGGTTCCTATGTGCATGTACAGAGATGAATTCTGGAAGAGTGGCAGTAAAATTGAGCAAAGGGCTGCGGTTCACCCAAGACTTTCTCTTTGTATCCAAAGAGAGGCAAACGATCACTGACCTTGTAATCGCTATTTTCCAAGCGTATGCATGCAAAGGTCAACATGTAAACATCAGAAGAGCCTGCTGCGTCAAGCCAATGGCCCATCTAGCCCACATCCCTCACAGTAAGCCCACAAGCACAACATGAGCACAAAAGCACTCTCCCCTCCTGGTATTCGTCAGCATAACTGCCTCTGACTGTGGAGGGAGAGCATAGCCATGGTGACCAGTAGCCGTCAATAGCCCTCTTTTCCATTAATGTGTCCAATCCTCTCTTAAAGCCATCCATGTCGGTAGCCATCACTGGCTCCTGCAGGAGTGTGTTTCGTAGTTTAACTGTGCTCCTTGCATAGACACTAAACCAGGCTGTGTTTGTGGAGCAGTGAGCAAGCTTTTCAACATGTGCCTGTTGTGATAGGAATAAAAAGGTAAAGGTAAAGGTACCCCTGCCCGTACGGGCCAGTCTTGACAGACTCTAGGGTTGTGCGCTCATCTCACTCAAGAGGCCGGGGATCAGCGCTGTCCGGAGACACTTCCGGGGCACGTGGCCAGCGTGACATCGCTGCTCTGGCGAGCCAGAGCCGCACACGGAACGCTGTTTACCTTCCCACTAGTAAGCGGTCCCTATTTATCTACTTGCACCTGAGAGTGCTTTCGAACTGCTAGGTTGGCAGGCGCTGGGTCCGAGCAACGGGAGCTCACCCCGCTGCGGGGATTCGAACCGCTGACCTTTTGATCAGCAAGCCCTAGGCGCTGAGGCTTTTACCCACAGCGCCACCCGCGTCCCTGATAGGAATACAGATGCTCAAATCCTCAAGACAGAGTAATCATGTGCCCACATATGCTGGTCAGATAACCTTTTGCATCTGGTCCATCAAAAGGTGTTCACAGAGCAAACTACGCCAAAGGCCTGTCTTACAGATGCAGTAGGGATGAGGTGTAGAATGCACTGAACCTGATCAGACTGTAGTTGTGCAACCAGCATTTTGAATGTATATTCCAATGTTTTTACTCCAATGTGTGGGTCACTTTTCTTCTGGAAAGTGACTTCTCCCCACATTAAAGATAAAAAGACAACAGATGCAGGAAGAAGGGATTTTTTTTTAAAAAAACAAACCAACATGGGTGACTCTCTGCAATTTTGGAGTGGTGTGTTCCACTCCCCCCAGGGGCGGAGGAAGGGTGTGTGTGGTGGGTGCGGGCTGCCCCAGGTGTCACCACTGAGGGGGGTGACAAAATGCTGGGTGGCACTCACTGTGGGGCCTGCAGTGCACCCGAGCCATGCATCTCTCCTGGGAGAGACACAGTGGCTTAAGAGCGCACAGGCTCCTCACTGCCCAAACGGTTCACCCGTTGCCTCCCCCCCAGCTGTAGGGCGGCTGAGTGGGAGGAGGCAGGCAGACTCCAGAGGCCCCGTGGTGTGCCCTGCCCCTATGGGCAGCTTGCCCTGCCCCTGGGCACACCTCCCCAGGCACCCAAGCGGCTTCCTCTGCTGCTGACTCCACCATGCTGGAATCTATCTACTTCATCCTCCTTTATCTGTAGGCTCTGTGCAAAATTTGAAGCAATGTGTGGAGACCAGGGAGCAGATGGATGGGGCCTGGGGGTGCAATATGACTCTCCCTGCTCAAACACTGTTATACCCAGATTTGTCTTGCCTCTGTGGAATTAGCATTGCTGTTATGAACCTGGGCTAAAAACTTACAGATCCTTCACACTATTATTTTATTACCTTGAAATAGGGAATCTTCCCTTAGTCATGTACAATTCCATTGGTACAGAGTGTGTGACAGAGACTTTATTTACCACCTGGAAATCCAACCAATACATACCGCCCCCTCCTCAATATGGAACCTCTTTGCTGAGCAAATCCCCAGTTCTCTCCTTTGCCCAGAAGAGGGAGCCAAGCCTCTAGCAGTTGTGCCATCCCGCAGCAGGGATGCTGGAATCGTTTCAGCTTGGTATCATCGCACACGATGTGACTGGCTGTATTATTTATTATTCTTTATTGCAACTTCAAAGAACAGAATGGGAGAAAGGAGCATCGGCTAAACTGCACTTAAACAATCCATCAAGATTACAAAATCGCAAGTGGAACATTTTCAGCAAAAGGCTTGTTCCAGTCGACTTGACATTCCGCTTCTCAGTGTCACTCTTAAAACTGCAAGGGCTTTCTCTATTGCATGAAATCTCACTAGACGCTTAAGGTTTGCCATATGCAAATCACCATATGCACAGCAGTGTAATTTTTCTGGGTCCAACAATGGGCACCAAGAATGAGTCGTTTTATAAGAGAAGCTTTTTTTAGAGGAGTCTCTAAGACCCTCTGCTAGAACTGCAATTCAAAACCTAAGGAACTGCCCAGGCCATGTGACTCCAGGGCAAGTCCTCAGATTTCTCCCTTAATGATAAGGGAGTGTCAACAAATCACAATCTCTATCACTGCAAGCAGCACAGATCCTTTCCAGGTGGCCAAAATATTTGGGCCAGCTATTTTCATCACTTTCTGGGAGTTAGTGGGTGAAAACAGTTCTCTCATATATTTGCTTGCTCAAGATGTTGGAAGAAATTCCAATATTTTAGGGGGTGCTGTCTTAATGAGATGGACAAAGGAGGAAAGAATTTCATCATCTTTCTTTTAGCTAAAAAGGGGAGAAAAACCTTTCCAAGCATCAGGTTGATGGCAATCCTCATGCACCATGGCACACTGTCATTATGGGAGACAGTGGTGGCTGGTGCTCATTGCATAGCATAGCACATAGCACTGTAGAGTTGGAAGGGACCCTGAGGATCATCTAGTCCAACCCCCTGCAATGCAGGAATATGCAGCTGGTCCATACAGGGATCGAACCTGCAACCTTGGCGTTATCAGCACCATGGTCTAACCAACTGAGCTATCCAAGCCCTTTTGGCAGGACAGAAGGCAGGGAGATGAACAGAAGGGGGCACCAGTGCCAACTAGTTTTGTCTCCCAATTCCTGAGACTAAGGAGGAAGATGCTGACAGCAGGGATGGGGGAGAAATTCAACTCACTTCTCATTCAAAGGTGAATCCGCCTGATTCACACTTTCCAAAACAATAGGTGAACTTCGCAACTCTTTGAATTTTGCAGTGCATTCTCTAGCCAAATACTGTGTACAAAAATGCATATACTGGTGAAAATAACATCCATATGTGCATTGTATGGGGGGGAGGTCGCTTTACAATCATGTGTATTATGCAAAATTGCAATAAAACGTGTATATTAAAAGAAATTCACATTAAAATGCTAATGCTTTTTTTGTGTGTGAGAGAACATCTTTAGGAAATGTGGAAATGTGGAGAACTTAAGATGGGGAAAATGAGAAAAACTGAATGGTGTGACATGCCCTGGACTGGTTGTAGGCAGGGATGTGGAGTCTGGCTGGTGACATGCTGAGGTTGGTGGGGCAGTGCCTCAGTTTCCCTAATGGACCAGCATCGACTGCTGAGAGAGATGGTTGGGGGGGAAATGTATAGTCACACTCACTGGAGCTTCACACCAACTCCCTCAAGCATTGAAGAAATGTCAGAGAGGTGGCAAACCCCCACTTTCCCCATGATGTATGCCCTCCCCATGCCACCCAGCCACTGTTGGAGTGTCAGGGACTGGACTGAAAAGGAGGAATGGGAAATGAGTCCTCGGTCTGATCAGCTCCTCTCAGAAGAGAAGGAGTGGGAAGTTTTGGCCCCATCTCCCCCGTCTCCAGAAGTTTCAGGAGGAGAGGGAGACAGGGATGATGAGGAAATGCCCAGTTACGAGATAGTGGAGGAGGAGGGGGAATTTAGAGAGCAGACAGCAGAGACCTCCCTGGAGAGTATGGGAGACCCTCCTAGTCCAAGGGTTCGATGGTCCCTCCACCTTCAAGAACAGAGAATGCGGAGGGATGTGACTCCTGTGACTTCCCGTAGGTTTCCAGGATGTTGTGGGAGACCGAAGAGGAAGGGCTCAGAGTAGCCAATGAGGTCTCCTATGCGTGGAGACATGGATCTTTTGTCTTGCTACCAGACGACTGAATCAAAAGCCATACAATATGAACTGTTTGTTCTTGCTTCCGAGGCTACCGGGGGAGGAGAAGATACTGCACGCCTGACACGGGGCTGTGCACACACCCTGATACGAGTGCATAGAGTTCCTCCACTATGGGTGGGAAGGGAGATCTGGGGTTATCAAGATAATCTCTAAGGTGGAGTAGCTCTACGCATCTATATGTTTACATCTGTATGTGCGTAGGATCCCTTCAGGATGTGCCACTGGGACACCAAACACACGGATGTAGGAAGCTGACTTAAATTTCTATACATCCCTTCACCCAAAGATTACAGGACAGTTTACAATATAAAAACACAAAGATGCATAGCATAATGACAAACAAAAGCAATACCTGTCCCACCCCTACAGTTATTATACCAAGGCAGACCACTGGTCTACATTCTGCACTGACCGGCAGTAGCTCTCCAGGGACAGGTGTCTCCCACTGGGGATCAAGGTGGAGACCTTCTGCACACAAAGAACATTTTGTAACACTGGATGCAAACAGGGCGGAGCTGTGTGGAACCCTCACTCCCCTCACAGGTTGCCTTCCATCTCTGGACTGTGCCCTACTCTGATCTCTGCAGCTTCTGTTTTGGGGGTTTGATAGCAAAAGGCTCCCGTGATGTGGGAAAAAGAGCACAACGGGATTAATGCCCTGGTGAAAACTTGCAAGCTGTACCTAACCTTTCACCCAGAAAAAGTCTGACGGTCAAACTTTTATGTGACGGTTTGCCAACTCACAACTGAACTTTGCCAGCATCAAGAATCATTTAAATTCCTCACAGAATGCAGGAAACAGATGAAGTGTCTGCAAAAAAAGAAAAGAAAAGAAAAGAAAAGAAAAGAAAAGGTCTCCTCTCTTATTTTGGTGACTTTACAGTGGATTGAAAAGTCAAGTTTCACAGTTTTACTAGTTTGTCAAAAACATGGAAATGCTAAAAACCTGTGGCCAGTTTGCCAGGTACATGCCGGTGAAATTATCTAAATGATGCTTTCCCTAACTTGTTTGTTATTGCATGAGGTTGTATTTGACACTTCTGATTTCAGATTCTGAAGCTCGGTTTTTTGTTTTGTTTTGTTTAGGGTTTTTTTTTTGCAAATATTTGGTGATAAATACTTTGGCCACCTCATGAGAAGAGAAGATTCCCTGGAAAAGACCCTGATGTTGGGAAAGATGGAGGGCACAAGGAGAAGGGGACAACAGAGGACGAGATGGTTGGATAGTGTTCTCGAAGTTACCAGCATGAGTTTGACCAAACTGCTGGAGGCAGTGGAATAATAATAATAATAATAATAATAATAATAATAATAATAATTTATTATTTGTACCCCGCCCATCTGGCTGGGTTTCCCCAGCCACTCTGGGCAGCTTCCAACAAAGATGAAAAATACACTAAAATTTCACATATTAAAAACTTCCCTGAACAGGGCTGCCTTCAGATGTCTTCTGAATGTCAGGTAGTTGTTTATCACTTTGACATCTGATGGGAGGGCATTTCACAGGGCGGGCGCCACTACGGAAGACGGGAGTGCCTGGCGTGCTCTGGTCTTGGCTCCCCACCTCTCCGAATTCATGGAGCTGTAGTTTGTTAAGGATGCTGAGAGTTATTAAGAGGTTCCTATTCCCCTCCCAGAGCTACAGTTCCCAGTGTCTCCTGTGAAGAGGGGTTGACTTCTAAGCCACTCTGGGAACTATAGCTGTTGGAAAGGAACGAACAACTCCCAACAACTCTTAGCACCCTTAATAATCAACTGCTACCCAGAATTCTTTTGGGGGCAAGCTATGACTGCTTAAAGGGTATCACAGTGCTTTAAATGTGTGGTGTTAATGTGACCATGGAGTGATTTCCCACATGTTGTACATAACAACGAAATTGTTTCCTTTGATTCTCTCTCTCTCTCTCTCTGTCTGTCTCTCTCTCTCTCTGTGTGTGTGTGTGTGTGTGTGTGTGTGTGAGAGAGAGAGAGAGAGAGAGAGAGAGAGAGAGAGAGAGAGACGGGGATGGGGGGTGGGGATTCAGATGGACAAATCAATTCAAATTTGTTGTTCTGGTTTTGTCAGTTTTCCAACCTCCAGTTTGTCCCTGTTTGTGATTATTATTTTTTAAAGAAACATGCAAGCCAATTGAATTTGTCATCTCTGGCATGGTTGTGCAGCTGACATAGGTGTGAGCTGGGGACAGAGTAGGAGCTTCACTGCAGTGCAGAAGATCAGAGCCCAGCAGGGCCTTGACTGGGTCCTACAGGGAACCCCTCTCATATATTATTATTAAAATGGTAACGGACCCCTGATAGTTAAGTCCAGTTGCAGACGACTCTGGGGTTGCGGCACTCATCTCGCTTTACAGGCTGAGGGAGCCAGCGTTTGTCTGCAGACAGTTTTTCCGGGTCATGTGGCCAGCATGACTAAGCCGCTTCTGGTAAAACCAGAGCAGTGCATGGAAACGCCGTTTACCTTCCTGCCAGAGTGGTACCTATTTATCTACTTGCACTTTGACGTGCTTTTGAACTGCTAGGTGGGCAGGAGCTGGGACCGAGCAATGGGAGCTCACCTCATCGCGAGGATTCAAACCGCTGATCTTCTGATTGGCAAGCCCAAGAGGCTTAGTGGTTTAGACTACAGCGCCACCTGCATCCCCTGGTATTATTATTATATGATATATAATATATTATTCTTCCTAATATAAACCCCAGTCCTCTTTCTTTCTCTTTATAATTTGAAAAGGTAGACAATTTATTTGTCTTTGTTGTGAGAGGCTTGATGATTTTCAGCAGAAAACCTTCTTAATCTTCCTTTTCTCCCCATAAGAAGAAGAAGAAGAAGAAGAAGAAGAAGAAGAAGAAGAGTTTGGATTTGATATCCCGCCTTTCACTCCCCTTCAGGAGTCACAAAGCAGCTAACATTCTCCTTTCCTTCCTCCCCCACAACAAACACTCTGTGAGGTGAGTGGGGCTGAGAGACTTCAAGGAAGTGTGACTGGCCCAAGGTCACCCAGCAGCTGCATGTGGAGGAGCGGAGACGCGAACCCGGTTCCCCAGATTACGAGACTACCACTCTTAACCACTACACCACACTGGCTCTCTATAAGTCAAGACAGTTCCAGGCTCCAGTTGCTGGTGTGTGTAAGGGGTGTCTCTGTGTGTGTGTCTGTGTGGGTGGGATGCAAGATTCTCTTTTTTCTTCAAGGCTGTGAAGTACATTGGAAGCTCATTCTTTCCCTCAAAGAATTCTGGGCACTGTAGTTTACCCCTTACAGAGCTGCAATACTCAGCAACCCTTCACAAACTACAGTGCCCAGAATTATTGGAGGGAAAGAATGAGCTTCCAATGTACTTTGAAGGCATATAATGCGTACCCAGCCTTAGGCTTGCCAAAAACTCTCCCTCCTACATGTTTACAAGCTCAGCCAGGTTTGAAACTCCCAGTCATTAAGGCTGTCAGGGCATTTTGATAAATTGCCTCAACTAGATTGTAATTCTGGCAATGAAAGTGGTGAGTTTGCGGTGAATTATTGTTTTGTTTTTTTCCCTTCCCAAAGCTCCCGTGAACTGATTGGGTGGCTAAACACTCAGGTAATCTCAGCAAGTGCCTTTTGAGCCCAGATCAGAGGCAAGGAGGTGCGTCAGTGAGCACAAGAAGTCCTGGCCGTAATCATGGCAATATTAAGTGGTGGCTTGACAAGGCTTTCATCCACAGAGCAATGACTCCAGGCAAACAAATCTGGTTGCTTTCCTCACAGCTTTGCTGCTTCTGGTTTCAGGGGTCTTAACTGACATAGAAACATAAGAAGCGAGCCACACCATTGATCCATCAAGCTTGTACTGTCTACACTGACTGGCAATGGCTCTCCAGGGTTTCAGACAGGGGACATTGCCAGACTCTACCTGGAAAACCAGGGACATTCTGCATGCCAAGCAAATTCTCTACCAGTGACCTACGGCCTGAGGGGGGAAAGTGCCACCAGAGAGAGAGAGAGAGAGAGAGAGAGAGAGAGAGAGAGAGAGAGAGAGAACACCTAGCTCCAAGTGTGATTTGCAGAACTGGGCCAGTGGCAGACTTTGAGCTCTTTCAGTGGCGCCCTGTGCAATGCTAAAATTTGTTGCCCCTGCCTCTCTCACTCCATTCCAACAGCATGGTTGTGGCGCCCCCTGCAGCATGGTGCCCAGTGCCTTTCCTGGAGCTGCGGAATGGAAGGAAAGACTGCCTGACCCTTGGCCAAGAAAAAAAGAACTGCTGTGTGTGTGTGTGTATTTTCTTTTATGAATGAATGAGTAAAATTGGGGTGAAATGAAATGTATTTTTTTGAATGAAATGGTGTCTACTCCATCATATCAAATTAGGCCAACTGTGTGTGTGTTGGGGGGGGGCGTATTGGCAGTCTATGCCAGGGGTGGCCCATCCTG
Organism: Podarcis tiliguerta; assembly: GCF_965153285.1. Taxonomy (NCBI): domain Eukaryota; kingdom Metazoa; phylum Chordata; class Lepidosauria; order Squamata; family Lacertidae; genus Podarcis; species Podarcis tiliguerta. The sequence continues at coordinate 52,025,593 of NC_139541.1, read as the reverse complement.
TTTTGCCTCCTGAGGATGCTGCCCTGCACCCCGCACCCACGGAAGCCTCACTTACCAGGGTTGCCTGGTGGAGATGGTGGCAGCAGTGGCAAGGCTGCTTGCAGGGGTCCTCATGGGTGGAGTGGCCCTCACAGATGCCCTTAAGTCCCCATGACAGTGGTGGGCATAAAAGGGGTGCAATATATTCCTGCCATGCTAGCTGCTCTGAGGGCAGCATCTTCCGTGACAAAGTGTTCTTCTCCAGGGCCTAATGTTAGTGTCATTTTACCCTCCCCCCCCCACCTCAAGGCAGCCTATGGAATATGTGAAGAGATCAGAGAGTGCCTCTGAGCACGTGCAGAGTGCATTTCCCTCACCCCTCTCTAAAACAGGGACCGCAAACCCCTTTCAGAGTGAGGGCCACATTCACCCTTGACCAACCTTTTGGGGGCTGGGTGGCCATTGTGGGGGTGGCCACACCATACTCCTATGCATAGAGGAGCACAGCTCCCTCACCAGCTGATTTGTGCATCTAAACTTCAAAGGGTGGGGACTATCACCTCCTCCCCATTGACCAAGTAATGGATCTGATGACAAGAGATGGAGCACTTTGCTCAATCCCCCACCAGGACACTGGTCTGGGCAGAGAGGTTTAAACCTCTGCAGCCACTTCAGCACAGTGCTGCAAAACTCAATGGGGTCTTGGCCAGAAAGAAAGGCTGGGCGGCAGGAGCTTCATCAGACCCCTAGGTCTGGATTTGGCTGCCTCTGCTCTAGACCCACAGGGCTTAGGGGAAAGGGTTGCAGGATGGAACCCATGACTTCCAGGCCAGCAGGAAACAGATCTTTGCAATGAGGTCCTCCTAATTCTTTCATACGAAATGTCCTTAGTGCGTCTAAATATATGCAACCCTTGGCCAGACGGAGAACAGGGAGCAGAGGAGGCCTGGGAGGTGATAATAGCATCTAATTTGTGCCGCTTGTGCATAATTAGAGAGATTTAGGTAAAAATAATCTCCGTTCGACAGCAGATACGATTGCAACAGCTTGTCAGCCCAGCGCTAGTTCTCTTTTTCTTGGAACACAAAAGTTGATGTGAAATTGAGAGGGCCGTGGTGCAGATGCCGGCGTGCCTGGCTGAGTGTCAAACTGCTTGGCTTGACCATCTCTTCCAGCCTTGGCTGTGTTCTAGGAAAGAGCCACTTCCAGCTAATTGTGTTTCAGTGGCTATTTAGGGTGATGCACAGAGAACGGTTTTCTGCAGAGAGGGCCTTAGCTTAGTTGAAGTCCAGTCTTTGGTGTCTTCAGCTGGGTCTGAGAGACAACCTACTCTGAAACCCCAGAGCGTGGCTGCGGGTCAGTGTAAACCAGTGGTTCCCACAGTGAGTGGTACCACCTTCTGGAGGCACTCAAATTACTTAGGGGGTGCTAAGAGGCAAGGGGGCAGCCAGGGAAGTGGGGGACCGGAGATGTAAATGACTTTCAGACTTTGAAAAGCTGGTATGCCTGGATCAAGTTCATCAGTTTGGCTGAATTAAATAACTGGATTCTGAATAAATGTGTAATCAATTGTTCCTCTTTTGAATTTTATTGTATCATTGTCTTCCTTAGTGGTCAAGCAAACCACTGATCTGAATAACACTTTTATAGGGTAGGGGGCACTAAGTATGAGTTTATGGAACCAAGCGGGTGGTGACACAAAAAAATTTGGCGACCACTAACTTGGGGGGTGAGGCAGCTCCCCTCGTCCACCAGCAGAGGTTCAAATGGTGACTTCAGAAGCGATTGAGGAAGTCAAAGAGGTTTTGGTGTAGCTGCAGGAACAAAATTTGCACCACAAGGCTTCCTGTTTGCAAGAAGGCTTGGAAGTAGCCAGTGAACTTGCTTGCTGGGTTCCTTCAGACCATCCTGCTGGACAGGGGAATGTTAGGACGGGTCACAGATGCCTGGTGTCCACAGGGACATTTTGGATCAGGATGCATTTTAAAGACATTTTTATTTCCGAGATTGTCCCCCCTCCCTTTTTTTGTCCACCAAATCTGGGCTCCCATGGGAGGAAGGGCAAAATAAAAATGAAATAAATACTATTTCTAAAAAGTAATACTTTTAAATGCTCTTAAATCATAGCAGGACTAAAATGAAGAAGAAAAGGAAATAAAGTGAACTTGGCAAACCCATTTAATAGTTATGCCTCTCTTGTCTATATATATGTGTGTGTGTTGTGTCCTTCTTTCTTCTCCCTGCGTAATCCAAAATCTTGGTCCATTTTTACAATACTGCTGCTCTCTTTGCTTTTCACAGCAAAGCCTTTCTTCTGCATGTGGCTGTTCACAATTTTGCCAGGCGACAGAGAAGGGAGGGTGGGGTGAGGGAAGTTGTTGGGTTTGTTGTCGTGTCACAGTGGCTGTTTCTGTCCGGGACGTTTTACTAAGATCTGTGTCATTCACACGCAGATACTGACTTTAAACCTTTTGTTTCCTGCCCTAAATAAATAAAATGGCTGACCCATAGTAACAGTATCCACTGCGCAAGAGGCAACAATGCCGCTGCCTGAAGAATAGAAAACAGTGGCTTTTCTCTCTTTTTTTGCAAATCTCTACAGTGGGCCAAGTTCATACAAATATAATGGAATGTTAACAGCAATGGACTGAGCATGAGTAATGACAATATGATTAAATGTTTGACGGACTATTGTATTTTAATATTTTGTTGGAAGCCGCCCGAGTGGCTGGGGAAACACAACCAGATGGGTGGAATATAAATAAAAAATAAATACATAAATAAATAATAATAATAATAATTAAAAGGCAAACAGGTGCAGAACCATGAACAACTCCCCTAAATGCCAGTCATGAAATATATGTAATCACATGCACGGGAATATAATAAGCTGCCTTAAACTGAGCCAGGCTACTGGCCCATCTAGTTTAGTATTGTCTACTGGTAGTGACTTTCCCCAATTTCAGGCTGGGGATATTCCCAGTCTGGCCTGGAGATGCTGTCAGGGATTGAACCTGGGACCCGGGACATACAAAGCAACAACTCTGCCACAGAGCTATGGCCCTCCTTTGATATTTGAAGGAAGTACTTTAGTGTCGGAGTTAAGGCATGTCAATGCTTCCCTCATGCAGGATCACAGTGAAGCCAAATCTAGCTGCAGACCTATGAGCAGGGCTGCCTTAAGCCTGGCGCCCCCTCCCCCAATTGTGAGCAGGGCTGTAAGATCTGCCTGCCCTCCCCCCGCCCCGATTGCCTAGTCCCAGGCATGCAGGAGGGCAGAGCCGGCCTCGGCGTCTCACTGGCTCAGTCACCCCCAAACTTGTGGCACAGAGCCACCAGCAGCAGAAGAACCCACTGCGGCACTCTGACCGATGAGTGGACTCTTCCCCAAACTCAACTCTTGGGCCCCTGACTCTTGGCCTAGCACCCCTGAGAGCCTGGCAACAGGGTGCCCTGCACCCCTAGAACCTATGGGTAAGCTTGTGAGGCTGGAGGTAAGATAAAAGCTGCATGCATGTATGCATGTGGTTTAAGAGATGCATTTCTTCCCATAGAGCAGGTATGCACACATTGCATGCCTTCCTCTGTTACAAGCTAGAAAGCAATACACCCCCCCCACCAAAAGTTCATCTGTAGCCAAAAGTGTGCACAACAATTCATGCCATTTCTCTGCTGTTTCCCAAACTGTTAATTTATGCATTATATCTGAGCTTTCTCTCAACTTCAGAAAGCTAATGGCATAAATTGCATGTTTAGCACTCATTTCCATGTTATCTGAGTCCAGAAAAAAACTGTTTGCATGCCCCCAGGCATAGTTTGGGGTGATATAGCAGCATTTGATTCTTTCCTGCTGTTTTCATGGGGGAACAGAAGCAGGCATGTGCAGGAAGGGTGGATGAGTAGCAACACTGCCCAGTGACATTCATGGTTCTGTCACACTGGTGTGCATTAAATTTCCATAATGCACCAGGTACTGCAGTGTGAAAGGAATCTTAGCAACTGGGATAGAAGTGCTGGCAACGTAACCTGGAAAACTAAAACAATATTCTCCATGTCTGAATGCACCCTACAAGCATTTTCAGACCATATTCAACACTTTTCCAGAAGATATTCCACACTCTTAAACAACAAACAATGAATTCTATTGATGTCTCCAAATCCTGCATATCACTTGTATCAACAGAGGAACCTGCCTTGTTTAGATTCACACTGTTGGTCACCACAGCTCTGTATTGTCTATTCTGACCGGAAACAGCTCTCCATAGAGGCACATGAAGCAGCCATGTTGCTGAAGCTTAAGGGGCACCGAACCTGGTCAGTGGCTGGATGGGCAACTGTCTGGGACCACTTGCACACTGCCTTGAGTTCCATGATGGGGAAAAAGACAGGATATATATCTGTCAGAAGACAAGATTGCCCAGATTGACCCTGAGATCTTCTGCAGGCAAAGCAGAAGAAAAGTACTGAGCGATCGTCTTTTACCAGCCTACATTTCTCGACTTAAAAGGATGCCTTTGAATACATTGCCCTCCTTTTCTTTTCTTTCCCAGACAAATGGTTGATTTCTCGGAAGAACCTCAAAATGAGGAGAGGAGATATTAGAACTTGTTGAAAGACGACAGCCAGAAACATGCCGTCATTTTGTGGTCATGAATTTCTCTTCGGAAAAATCCTCACATTAGATACACCTTTTCATTTGGGAGTGGAAATCTCAGGAACCCATCACACACACACACACACACACACACCGCCTGCACAGACAATATTTACAACCGCTGTGTGGGTGCCTCAGGCTGGGAAGAGTGCAAGGCATCTGCCACACCTTAGGGAAATGCCACTGAAGAATGGGGTGCTGTCATTCTAAACTGGTGGAAACAGGCGTGAAAATGCTGGAAGAAGCACAGGATTTATAGTGTCCTTGGCACTGGGAATTTTGGATTTCTTCTTAACCCTTTGTTGCTGTCGAGAAAATATAAGCTAAACAACTCTACAACTCTTAGTGAAAAGGAGCAAAGAGAATCCTCTCTTGGGGATTGCAACACACACACCCAACAACAACTTTCCTGGGGGAGCGGGACATGCATGGCAAGGGAGTTGAAAATAGTGGAAACATGACTTCTACTTCTTCTTCTTCTTCTTCTTCTTCTTCTTCTTCTTCTTCTTCTTCTTCTTCTTCTTCTTCTTCTTCTTCTTCCAGTGGTACCTTGGGTTACAAACACTTCGGGTTACAAACTCTGCTAACCCTGAAGTAGTACCTTAGGTTAAGAACTTTACCTCATGATGAGAACAGAAATTGTGTGCTAGTGGCAGCGGGAGGCCCCATTAGGTAAAGTGGTACCTCAGGTTAAGAATGGTTTCAGGTTAAGAACGGACCTCCAGAATGAATTAAGTTTGTAACCAGAGGTACCACTGTATTATTATTATTATTATTATTATTATTATTATTATTATTATTATTATTTGTATCCCATTTTTCTTCCAAGGAGCTGAAAGAGGAACAGTTGATGAAGTAATTATGCTGAATTACCGGTAGGTGCTTTCAGAAGCAGGCCTCATATCACAAATGCATCATTCAGATCTGATTTTATTTGTCTGCATTAGCCCATTAGCTTTCAAACAGTCCATTTTTTGCAGCCATGGACTTCCATTGCTATCCTGCTGCTTGCCATCCAAACTGGTGGGTGGAACCTGATGGGAATGTATTTGGGCTGTCTTTTCTGTCCCTTCCCTCAATCCATACCTGTCAAGTGTCCTGATTTTCCAGGGACATCCTGGAATTATAGAAGCCACTCTGGCTTTTAATTGGATCCCGGAATGTCCTGTCCCCCCCCCTCCAATGCCACCACCGAGCTCGGGAAGGAGGGTGAGCGAGCATGGGTGCTTGCAGTTGCGCTGCACTTTAGTGCGAGTCAGCTGACTCCCCCGAGACTGCGGCACAGGAAGATGCACATCCTTATTTTCATCAGCGGATTGTTGGAGGGTCTGCCTCAATCACTCCCCATCCTCAGGCTCAGCTTCCATTTCCCATTCTGGACATGGGTGCAGTTATCTATTAGAAGAGTGACTAGTGGGGTGCCACAGGGTTCTGTCTTGGGCCCGGTCTTATTCAACATCTTTATCAACGACTTGGATGATGGACTCAAGGGCATCCTGATCAAATTTGCAGATGACACCAAACTGGGAGGGGTGGCTAACACCCCAGAGGACAGGATCACACTTCAAAACGACCTTGACAGATTAGAGAACTGGGCCAAAACAAACAAGATGAACTTTAACAGGGAGAAATGTAAAGTATTGCACTTGGGCAAAAAAAAAATGAGAGGCACAAATACAAGATGGGTGACACCTGGCTTGAGAGCAGTACATGTGAAAAGGATCTAGGAGTCTTGGTTGACCACAAACTTGACATGAGCCAACAGTGTGACGCGGCAGCTAAAAAAGCCAATGCAATTCTGGGCTGCATCAATAGGAGTATAGCATCTAGATCAAGGGAAGTTATAGTGCCACTGTATTCTGCTCTGGTCAGACCTCACCTGGAGTACTGTGTCCAGTTCTGGGCACCACAGTTCAAGAAGGACACTGACAAACTGGAACGTGTCCAGAGGAGGGCAACCAAAATGGTCAAAGGCCTGGAAACGATGCCTTATGAGGAACGGCTAAGGGAGCTGGGCATGTTTAGCCTGGAGAAGAGGAGGTTAAGGGGTGATATGATAGCCATGTTCAAATATATGAAGGGATGTCACATGGAGGAGGGAGAAAGGTTGTTTTCTGCTGCTCCAGAGAAGCGGACACGGAGCAATGGATCCAAACTACAAGAAAGAAGATTCCACCTAAACATTAGGAAGAACTTCCTGACAGTAAGAGCTGTTCGACAGTGGAATTTGCTGCCAAGGAGTGTGGTGGAGTCTCCTTCTTTGGAGGTCTTTAAGCAGAGGCTTGACAACCATATGTCAGGAGTGCTCTGAGGGTGTTTCCTGCTTGGCAGGGGGTTGGACTCGATGGCCCTTGTGGTCTCTTCCAACTCTATGATTCTATGATCTCTGTATCTATGCATAAATACCATTTTTTTGTTTAAAAAACAAAACCCAAGAAAGTACACAAAAGCTCAAAAGTAAATATTAAGAACAAGAGGAGAGTTCTACTGGATCAGGCCAATTGGCCCATCTAGCCCAGCATCCTGTTCTCGAAGTGGCTGGCTAGTTGCCTGTGTGAAGCCCGCAAGCAGGATCCAAGGACAACAGCGCAATCCCCTCCTGTGGTTCCAGCAACTGGTACTCAAGAGCGTTGCTGCCTCCAACCATGGAGATATAGCATAGCCACCATGGCTAGTAGCGACTGATAGCCTTCTCCTCCATGAATTTGCCCAATCCTCTTTTAAAGCCAGCCAATGCCACCTTCTTTTAAAGACATTACCACCCTCTTCACAAGGGACAAAAGAGAGACTTATGCTTATCAGGGGGAGGGGGTTGGAAGATTGGGGTGTTTTTTTTAAGTGGTGAGAGGAGGGTGTCCCAGGGCAAGCTGAACCTTGCAGTTGCCCAGTCTTGTGCTCAATTGCTGCTTACAGGCTTCCTACAGGCATCTGATTGGCCACTGTGAGGACAGAATGCTACACTAGATGGGCTTGATCCAGCAGGTCCTTCTGATGTTCTTATGTTAATACTCTGTGTTCTGTCACTGGGTTTGTTCATCATTACATGCTGTCATGTTCCCCACATGAGGAAATATTGACAACTTGGGAAATGCCTGATGATTGAGAGAACAAAGTGTTTTCTGGAAGGCAAGGCAGGCAGAATTAGGGCAATAGTTGCATCAAGCAGAGCAGATAAAATCGGGACAAAATTTGTCCCAGGCAGTGTGGAAGCTAGTTTGGCAATGTCTACAGTTGCGATGGGAAGTGTTATTACTATTACTGTAAGTGAGGGCTTAAATCGACTTCCTTTCAACACTAAGGACCAATTTAATATATTGGTCCCCGGCATTTCACAATTACCTGCCTGAGTCTGCGTAGTTGCATTTTGCAAAAGCTGTCCAATTTTATAATGACACAATTGGTCTCCATTGATTTCCAGTGGGATTATATTTATATTTATTTATATCCTGCCTTTCCCCCAGAACTGGGGTTCAAGGTTCATATGGGAGAATATGGTCCTTCAGATAGCCTGGACCTGAGCTGTTTAGGGGTTTATAGGTCATAAACGGCACTTCAAATTGCGCCAGGAAACAGGCCGGGATAAAACTAAGCATGTGCTTAACTCTTCCATTGAAATGGATGAAACTTAGAAGTATGTCACTTAAACTGTATTTATTATTTTCTTCTTGCATTTTATGGAGGAACCTCACCTAAGCATATTAGCCTACTGGCGTTCAACACATATGTGGGAATTGTTTGCAATTAGGTTGTGATGGCCTGTTGTTCAACAACAAGAAATCTGTGATTCCTGCATTGCAGGGTATGGTCTAGATGAGCCCCTTGGATCTCTTCCAGCTCTACAATTTTGTGATTCTGTGAACAAGAAAGGGAGATTGATTGTTTCAGTGGAATTCCTTCCTGTTAGGTATACACAGGATTTCAGCCCCAGTACTTTCTCCCTTCCACCCCTTGTAGTAAACGAAACAATGAGTGGGGCTTTCATCGCTGCAGTGTTTACAAAAGTCAACCACTGAGCAAAGAGGAAAAAGAAAAGAAAAGAAAATACCTCTTTATCATTGTGGTTTGCATTGTGGTGTACATGTGCCTGGGGGGAACAAACTGTATGAACATGACTCACAGTCCATTTGGAGAATTCATGATCATGATCTTTGGCTTAAACCCACACATAATTTTGTCAGGTTGCAGCTGATTTGCACCCATCTTCTGCAAAGGCGAGCAGGAGCCGGGGTCTGTGCAGATCTGCTGATGTTTCCACTTCGATGGAGAAAACGCCCACTCACAAGGCAGACCTTGGCTGGGGTGGCCACTTAAACACCCCCCCCCCAAATGAGGAAATGCATCACCCAACAAGAGGACTTTGCATACAAGTTGCTTGTGTTAATCTATAGGTATAGGAGCAAATATAGAAATAATTACTACTATTTAACTAGAAATGCAATATATCCTGCCATAGTGAAAAAGACTGACCAGGAATGACACCTGAATAGAGTAAGAGCATAACCAGTTAGGGCCTAACTGCATGTTACATAATTACTGCTTTGGGTTTCTTTTCTTTTTTAAAAAATATCATACATGGGGTGCAGTTTTGGTTTGTGTAGGGGAAGAAAGTTTAATCTCGGCAGCCACCATTTTCATTAAAATCCTTGTGTCACATGGTTTTTAGGGAAAAAACTCTGCTGTCAAAATTTGACAAGGGGTAGGAAGAGAGAAGGAGGATAGCATTGTCTCAACAATGAGATGAACAGAAGAAAGGCCGTAGCTCAAGGGTAGAGCATCTGCTTTGCACCGAAAAGGCCCCAGGTTCAAGCCCTAGTGTCTCCGGGCAGCTGAGGGAAAAACTCCTGTCCAGAACCCTGGAGTGCTGCTGCTACTCAGTGAAAACAATCCTGAGCTAGATGGATGGATGATCTAAGGAGGCTCTCTTGCTGTGTTCATGCAGAGAATGCAGAAGGTTCCAGGTTCAATCCCTTGCTTCTCCAGGTATAACTGAGAAAGACTCATATATGAAAACCGAGAGAACCACTGTTAGTCAGTGTGAACAACACTGAGTTAGATGAACCAATGGTCTGACTCAGTATTAGGCAGCTTCCTATGTAAGATGCTGTGTACCATTTGTGTTCGCAGTTAGGGTTGATTGCCTGCTCCTTCTTAATTCAAATGTTTGGAGAGGGGGACACCATACTCAGAGCTGGGTCTTGGTCTATGACCTTGGTTTCAGTCATAAAGGTACTGGGTTTTGGCCTCCATTGATGGTTCAGAGTTTCTTGTTCCAAACACTGAACAGCCCCCTTGTTTGTTTTCCAACTTGAATTTATGCCTCATTTTGGCACAGAAAAAGACCAACTGTTATGTGAGATTTGGAGAAAAACGTTCATGTGATGGATAGCTGCTGAATGACCCCAGCGGTGCTCTCCTATCTGTGGGGGAGGAGTTTGGCATTTGCTTCTGATAGCCAAAGAATACATTTTCCCCTTGAATTAAAATTAGAGCCAGGGATCCAAAGCAGTTTATTTTTTTTAGAGACAACTTCCAGAAGGACAAGTCCATATTGGTTGCTTACAGCAGAAACAGCAACAGTACCTTAAGAATTAGTGGATTCGTTTGATCAGAAGGTTTTGTAATCTACAGGCAACCGATGAAGTGGATTCCATCTGTGAAAGCTCTTACAACACTACAGCCATGTCTGAATGTCACACTAAGTCAAACCACAACACATGCAAAAGTGTTGGTTCCTGAGGAAGAGATCATGACTGCTTTCTCCACAGACTTTTTATTTGTGTGTTTTGCATTTCTATCCCACCTTTACCTCAAGGAGCTCTAGGTGGCATGCATAGACCCTCCCCCATTTTGCCTATAAAACAACCCTGTAAGGTAGAATAGGCTGAGAGTGAATGACCACTGAGCCTAGGGCTTGCCGATCAGAAGGTCGGTGGTTTGAATCCCCGTGATGGGGTGAGCTCCTGTTGCTCGGTCCCTGCTCCTGCCAAGCTAGCAGTTCAAAAGCACGCAGTGCAGGTAGATAAATAGGTACCACTCCGGCATGAAGGTAAATGGCGTTTCCATGCGCTGCTCTGGTGTCAGTGTTCCGTTGTGCCAGAAGTGGCTTAGTCATGCCGGCCACATGACCTGGAAAAACTAACTGCGGAGCGGACAAACGCCGGCTCCCTCGGCCTGTAAAGCGAGATGAGCGCTGCAACCCCAGAGTCGTTTGTGACTGGACTTAACTGTCAGGGGTCCCTTTACCTTTACCTTTACCTCCCAGGTCCTAGTCTGACACTCTAACCACTACACCACACTGGCTTCACATGTCACTGAACCCAGGATCATGGTTAAGTTCTTTTCTCCTTAACCACAATTTGCCATCAAGTTTGTCCTATTGTTATGGGTCGTGGTGAAGAACTGGAGACCTTACGCATGACCCAGATTTGGATGTCACAAAGAGGGCCCCTCCAGGTGGTTTTTTAAATTTATTGTGGCTGTGTTCTTGATAGTACATTAGCAGTGAATTTATTCCTCTTTCTGAGTTGGCCTGCAATGCCTCCCCACTGCTACCAGGTTATTCCTGTTGGGAGGGGCTGTAGCACAGCAGAAGTGGGACAAGAATAAATCTCTCCTGGTGATGTCACCCTGGGGAGGAGAGAGAATGGTCTGAGTTCTGACTATTTCAACAGGAAAAGATAACCAATTGGATCTTCTGTTAACATGCAAATCTTATCTAGTTTGATAAGAAGAAATCCTTCTTGGCTTCTTACATCAACATGCATTTCAGTGGGTGTGGGGCAGGCAGGACACAGGAAGCAGCGGGTTTTTTTGTCATTTATAGAAAGAAGACTTCCCTATTTTTCCTTCTCTGCGTGATGCACCTTGCCTAACGTTATCTCTCTCTACAGTTGGATGGGTGCCCCCCCCCAAAGTTAAGGGAGTGAAAAGTGAGCATGCTGCTGATTTTGTCTGAGTCATCTTCCTTTTTAGAGATTTTCACTCACTGAAATTTGTACTGCAGGGAAATGGGTTGCAAACATGACTTTGGGGGAAGTGTGCTACATAAAGAAAGAGGGTGCATTTAAGAAGAGAGCAATGTACAAAAGTAGTTCATTGGAAGTGATGGTGAGAAGGACGCACATCATTTTTAAAATAGGGGAAAAGATGTCAAAGGGATATTTTGATATCTCAAAAATTGTTTCCAAGACAATTGACATGGAGTGGGTTAGAAGACATTCTGCCCACCTGTGTTCTTAGAAAATTTCAGTATGTTCATGCCAACTATATTACAACAATTAATTCAGTGTTTGCCTGAATGTTTTCCCATCTAAGGACCCTCCCTACATAAGTATTGCTGTGAGCATACCCACAATCATCTACTCTGATTAACTCATGGTTTTGAGTCAAAACACTTTGGGGTCTCTTGAAAATACAATGCCTAGTTATGTCTGATCAGTGGCGTAGTGTGGGGGGTGCAGGGGGGCCAGCCGCACCGGGCGCAACATCTGGGGGTTAGGGTTAGGGGCCGCAAATCCACGGGTTAGGGGGCGCAAATGACTTGCCTTGCCCCGGGTGCTGACAATCCACGCTACGCCACTGTGTCTGATACACTACATATTTTGGAAATGCGTTAGTCTGTTTGTGGGTTTGGACACCTCTTAAGATATCATAACCAAATTTTGCATGATGTTTCCTGGAATCAAGGAACAGGCTTTCATCTATGTTTTAATACAATCTGACACCATTCTGAATCAAGATTTATTCATTATTACATTTATACCTCACCTTTTTATCCTCCAAGGATCTAAATCAGGTATACATGGTTCCCCCCGACCTATTCCATCCTCACAACAAGCCTCTGAGGTAGGTTAGGCTAAGAGATGGCGACTGGTCTGAGGTCACCTAGTGAGTTTCATGGCTGAGTGGGGATTCAAAACCTGCTCTCCCAGGTCCTAGTTCACCACCAAATTCTGCATGATGGTTCCTGAAATCAAGGAGCAGGTTCTCATCTATTATTGTTATCTATTGATAATTTGATTGTTTCATCTTTTTTGTAAAATGCTTTGAGGGTTGTTTTTTTGTTTTTTGTTTTTGTTACAATCAAGTGGGGTCTAAATTTCATTAAATGAATGATGAATGAAATGCAAAACAAATGAATCTCTCCCCCATTTCCAGGCAGGGGGAAGCACAGTTTTCTCCCTCCCTCCCCAACATAACTGCAAAGGCAAACTGGAATTTGCTGCCAGGTGGTCACATTATCCAGGAACTTGCAAGTCAAGGAGAGTGAAGTCACTTTCATTTTAGGTGTCATGTTCAAAGCAGTTCTTGGGCATCTTGCTGATCTGTGACTTGTGGGTGGGGAATGAAAGAACTGCTTGCAATGGAAAAAGTATTGACTCTGACATATGCAAGCTGCAGACAGGCTGTTTTACACAAGCAAGTCATCCCCTTACGCTTTGCCATTCTGTGGGCATGCACAGGTGAATTCACTGAAGTCTTTAGATTTGCCTAGTGGGAGATGAGATAACCTGCTTCTGGTGCTGCATCTAAAACTCTGGGGCAGGCTTCCCCAACCTGTTGACCTCCAGTTGTGTTGGACCACAAGTCCCATAAGTGTTGCTGGGGTTGTGTGATGGGAGTTGTAGTCCAGAGCATCTGAAGGGCACCAGGGAGGCAAAGGTTGCTCTGTGTAGGAAAGAACAAAAGAAGGAACAGAAATTGACAGATTAATTCATCCTTAATGTAGGGAAAGGCAGCTTCCTGTGTTCCCAGATGGCACAATTTCCATCTTCACCCCTGACCACAGTGACTTACAAGCCAAGGTTAACTGCAGCCAATAAGTCCAGAGAACTGAAGAAAGTAAGAGAAGGCAAGGCACACACTGCCCTCATCTAATTTAGAAGCTCAAATGTTGCAGCTCTTTTATTGAAGCACAAATAAGGAACTATCGGCACCCACCCTCGAGAGTCAGCCTTTTTCAGTTCCTTTTCTAAATGTCTGTCTTTGGACAAAAGCAATCCAGTGAGAACATCTAACCCAGAACTTATCCACAGTGGGATCAGATGAGTCACTCTTCTGCTCGGAAACTTTACTGGAATGCCTTTCTGTCCATTTTCAGTAACTAGGGCATGCACCCAGTGTTCCTCTTTATCTTCAGAACACACACACACATGTGTCTCCGTTTCCATCATGATTTTCACAGAGAACTCTCCAGACTATTGAGAGTGAAGCATTTACTGTACTTTCTCATTTTGTAATAATAAACTGAGTTACTGGGGAGGGGCGACGGGAGGGAGTAGAGTCAGAGAAGTGGATAAACAGATAATTTAATAAATTAAAAAATTGTCCAGTAGCAGCTTAAAGGTAAAGGGACCATTAGGTCCAGCAACACTCCAGACTCACCCCACTGATCTCTACCATAAAAAGGTGAGCTTCCCTCCATCCAGTTTAGATGTGCACAGAGCACATCTCGAATCATAAATAGAAAGGTTGGCTCCCTCAAGTGTAGGGCAGTCCACTGCCCACTTGACAGTTATGGACTTCTAAACTTCTATTTTATGCTGTTGTTTAATTTTTTTAATGGACTTGGATTATCAGTTAACAACACTGAACATATGAACTAACAAACAGTCATCAAAAGGAATACAGAGCTTGGCAAATGCAGAAAGCAGGTATCAGCTGAAGGTTGCGACCACTTATGTTGCGATATGGACAATCAGATAAAAGTATTGTTCTATAACGTTACTTTTAAACTTCTCAATGAGCCGGTGACTCCACAATCGATTCAGAGCACAAAACAATGCTGGCTTCTTCCTTTAACTACCTCCTGTAAAGCCCTCAGCTTATTAGGGGTCACGGCGAGGTTTTGACCCTGGAATAGCAAGAGCCAGTTATGCAGAGGGCTGCTGCTGCTGCTGCTGTGTCTGCTCTTCCTTACAGCTCTGGGGGCATTCCCTTCCCTCACTCCAAGTGTGTGGCTGAGGCACACGACTTTCAACACCCTGAAATGCACAAGGAAGTGGAGTGGCGGGTAGCAGCAAGACATCCTTGTGACTTCTTCACCCAGAGGATCATAGGATCCTAGAACTGGAAAGGATCTAAAGGGGTCAGCTAGTCCAAGCCCCTGCAATGCAGGAATCACAGCTAATTGCAGGATTCCCAGGACTCCCTGTGCCCTTTTCCAGCTCCAGGGCTGCATTCACTTCTGGGTAAAAGGTTGGTAAGGAGGCACTCAGCTCTGGGAAGCAGGCACAAGGGCTCTGGCAGGGTACTAGAGCCTTCCAACCTCCTTCCCAAAGCTGGGAAAGCACTACCTAAGCTTTGGAAAGATGGAGAAAGTACTCTAAGACCCTGTCAGAGCCTCATGCCTCCTTCCCAAAACCCAGTGTCTCACTTACCAGGCTTTGAAATGGTGCCCCATTGGCTCAGCACCCAATGCGTGCCCATTGCTTGCACAGCTCTAAATCTGCTCCTGCTCTTATAGTTATTTACACTTCCAGCAACCCCTGTTGCCCCCTTAGGTAATCCCCTCACCTCCCAGAGGGTGGTGCCACCCACTTTGGAAAGCACTGTTCTATTGAGTCTCTTCTTTCTTTCCTCTCCTTTAAACAAAAAAGCCCCAGATGCTGCAACCTCTCCTCTTGAGGGATTTGTTCTGTGGAAATGCCCGACATGAGTTTTCTAGGCTAAGATCCACAAAGGCCACCATGGAACAAAAGAGGTGAGATGGGGATGAATGCCAGCCAAAGACGACAGAGGCACGGGGCGGTGGGGAGGTGGGGCACAGAGAACAGCTCTGGCAACTACGGCGGCTATCAATCACCGCGTTGAGATGTTTGAGGCTGCCAATGTTTCTGCAAAATTCCTTCCCTCTGCTGGAGCCCTGGAGTCAGCAACATTGGCTGGGAAAAGAAGCCAAAACTCTCCCCTTAGAGGAGTCAACCGTCTCCCGGCTCCAAGACAGGGTGCTGGCATGGAAAAGGAGCTTCACAATCCCCATTGACTGGCAACAAGCCCAAGCAAATTTGCACATCGCAGTCATTCCTCCGGGGGAATCTCTGGCTCATGCATTCATTTATTTGCGTGTATATTTGGTTACTAAGGTCAGAGCTGTGTCATCTTGAAGGGTTCCAAGTGGGCATTTGGCTGTGCTCCCCCCGCCCACCTCCACCCCTGGACCACAACTTTTCTGCAACCCTGTTAATAATAGACATGCACTTTGCTTTAGTTGAACTAAATATAGATTTGACTGAAACTTCATTGCAGGAGGCAGGGGGAAAAGTCAAGCCAGCTTGCTCTAATTGAGCTTCTTCAAGCTGGTGCCCTCCAGATGTTTTGCATTACCAGTATGGTAATCAGCTTGGGGAAGACTGTTCGAAAGGAAAAATGGGTCTGTTCTGTGATGGCTCCCCATGTGTGGAATGTTCTCCCCAAGGAAGCTCACCTGGTACCATCATTATGTATATTTAGGTGCCAGGCAAAAGCTTTCAACTATAACCAAGCCTTTGGCCTTTCAAGATCTATGGCCTTTTAGAAGGGAGTGAGATGTTTTTAATGTATTTCTTTCCCCTCTTGGTTATTATTATTATTATTGATTAAATTAATGGTTTTCTGTGGGGGGTTTTGGTCTGTTTGGTTGGCTTTAAGTCACATTGGGTTGCCCTAGGCAAGATAAAGCGACTAACAACTTTAAAAAATGATGATCATCATCTTCATGGAGGAGGAGACTATCAATGGATGTTAGTCACAGGGGTGTACCATGGTCCCAGGTGCCCAGTTTTGAGGAGGTGTGGACCAGGTGCCCCCACGCAGGTTTTGGCTTCTGCGGGGATCTCCATCCCGCCCAGGCGCATCCTAGTAGGCCCCATACGCAGCTCCCTGTCCTTCCCTGCCTGCCTGCCACCAGGGGTCTCTTTCCCAACACTATATAGAGATGCCGGGGATTGAACATGGAGCCTTCTGCATGCAAAGCAGAGCGCTGCATTGGGTTGGTCCACTGCAAAACAGAAGTACCTTAAGCAAACAAACTGCTCTGCTGCTGCTGTTGAGCTTGAATGTGGCTGGCAGAGCCTTTCAATAATTTCTCCATTTGTTCTGTTCCTTTGGCCGCCAGGCTTAGCCTCATTGCTTTACTCTCCTCCTCCCCATACAACATACTGTTTTATTGCCATTACTTGCAGTGAAGGTGGATATGGACCATTGCACGCGCTCCTCTGCAGCTGAGTTTTCCATACAATCTCTGTTTTTGCCATCCTCCTGTGCCCCATAAACAGAGGGATGATGTTCCTGCCAGCTTAATCTGTGTAACTACAGCTATAATGGGATCCTGGGAGATAATCAATAAATCTCTAGGCAAGGTCTTGTTTTAAAATTTATTGTCATTATTTCTTTTATTATTATCATCAAGTGAATTCTGGTGCATCATCAAGAGTTGTTTGGCCGTCATGGAGATTGTCCTCCGCTCCCCCAATTGACAGCCGGAGAAACATATCCATTGTGTTAAGCCAAGCCTTGTTCTTGCAGGGTGTTGGTAGACATGAGGGGGGAGTGGGATGGGAGCATGCCTGCCCTGCTCCCAAATGATTTTAGGTTTAGGAAGTGTCTTGGCTCCCCCCCGCCAAAAGAAACCACACATATGACAACCCTGGAGAGCCAACATACTGGGTGACCTTAGGCTAGTCACTGTATCTCAGCCTCACTTGTCTCCCAGGGCTATTGTGAGGATAAATTGGAGGGTGGGGAGAAGAAACACGTACACCACCTTGAGCTCCTTGGAAGAAATGCAGGGTGAAAAACTGAAAGAATAAATAAAATAAGTAATAAATTTATTAAAGCAGACAAATGTCACAGAAAAATAAAATGGAAAGCATTGAAGAACACGAAAAGCATCTTTCTTTCTTTTTAAAAGAAAACATTGAAACTTTGGCCTGCTCCATGACACCAGGTCTTGAGATCAAACCCTGGGAATCACAGAATTGCAGAGTTGGAAGGGACCACAAGTGTCATCTAGTCCAACCTTCTGCAGTGCAGGAATCATTTTGCCCAATGTGGGTTTCACAATCCTGAGATTAAGAGTTTCATGCTCTACTATCTGGGCTATGGAAAAAGTGGGGGTGAACATGGGCAACTCAGCCTGCTTCTGGTTCCTAGCTTGGAAGATGACTCAACTGTTTACATTGAGCAGAGAGTATGTCGCAAGCCGCCCTGGAGAGTTTCCGAGGGCTAGGCAGCAACACACTCATGTGGGGATGGTGTACCTCTCTTGGATACCCTGCAGGTCCCATGAAAGAACAACATGGGGTGGGGTGACTGGAACCCAAGGAGATGCTTTGAGGCTTCCCCAAGAACTGCCTTGTCTGTCCCCCATGTAATCAGTTGGTAAAGGCTCTGCCCTGTAGGCTCAGAGTTACTTAGCTACAACATTAGGCCACAGAGTGAATCACAGAAAACAAAAGCAAGGCTGTGCCATGCTTCTTACATTAACCAAGAGAAGCACCTCCCAGGAAGCCTAAGCAGATAAAACTAGTGCTAATACAAAGCATTATATGGCACACAAGCGTGTTTTGCAAACACCCAGCAGGTTAGATTGCTGCAGCTGGCTCATCTGCTCAGATAAGTGTGCAAGTGGTCTAGATGTGTCAGGAGCGGGATGGGTGGTATCTGGGGACTCACAGAAGAGCACAGGATGCAGCAGTGGCTGCCATCTTTCATTTTCCCTAGCACCAAACTGCTCACACATAGATCAGTGGGATGCAGTAGAACCTGAACAGGTTCTTATTATCCAAATCCTTCCGATGAGAGAGGCAACCTAAAGGGTTCATTGATGGGAAGAGATGGATCTTTTGGATCATCACTTAGACTGCAATCCAAGGGACCAGTATAACCTGACATGGTGCCCTCCGTCAGACTCATGATACACCACCAGTCCCTTCAGACAGCATGGTGGTGTGTCCTGTTCTGGACCTTCAGAGGAGCCCACAGGGAGAGTGAACAACTTGTTCCAGCAAAGGCTAGAGTTGGACTGAGGCCTTTGGGGCCTGTACCTCTGGTCCACCACTCCTAGGCTCAGCCTCCTCTTTGAGAACTACCACCGTTAAAGGACCAAGCCCCTGAACTGCCGATGAGCACATCTTCTGTGCCCCCTGGCCTGGTGCACTCCCTGGTGAGGTAGGTTGGCACTAGGTTCCTTGAGCCCAGGTGAAGCTGCCTGCCAGGGCCCTGACTCTAGCTCTATGGCTCCCAGTGCTCTGGAATCTTGCCATAAGAACAAAATGAGAGCCTGCTCTGGCTCCTTTGCCAATGATTCCACAGCCCAGAACCCTTGGTTGCTGATAGACTCTGGGGTCATGGCAACTCTGTGACAGGAGTGCTGTCCAAAACATCCAGAGGGCACCAGGTTGGGTAAGGGGGCAGTGAGCCCCATTTAGCTCAGTGGGGTTGCTTCCAAGTAGACATGCCACAACTTTATGTGCACCCCTCTACTTCCTGGTGATCACAATCTAGTTCAGAGTTAGCGTGCTCCACCAGACAGATTCCAATGGGTTGAACTGTGCTTGAAGTTGTGTTGGAGGAGAGCCAGTGTTTGCAAGCAACTTCCCACGTGCAAATCCCTCATTGACTGTAGAGAAGTGGTTTGCCTTGCCCAGATGTGATCCGTGGAATTTGTGTGTGTAGGTGGAGGCCTCCTCAGTGGGGAAATACTAAGTTATTTCCACCAGACTGAAAACAATGGTTTAACTGCTGTTATGAAAAGAAGAAAAAAGAGAGAGGATTAAGCCACTGGAAAAGGACCCATAGTTCTAGCTTTCTTGTGAGAAAGAGGTGGCAAGGCAGCCATTTGGGGATGTTTACCTTCCTTCCTCTAGGGATCTCAGAATGCCACAACTGGAGAAGAGAAGAGGGCTGCATTTACGCAGCTTGACCAAGACGATTTGAAGAACCACACTGGAAGAGCTCTGCTGGTTCAACCAAGGGTCCATCTGGTTTACTATCCTGCCTGCAGTATGGATGGGGAATGCATTCAATTTAGGGCACATTTAAAAGCCAGTTTATCAAATGCACACTTTCCGAAACAACTCTCCTATGAAATTTGCGCTTATCTGAATTTTGTGATGCAATTCTCCAACTGAACAGTGTTTACAAAAATGCACATATTGGAGGAAATGTGCACTACAATTAAGGTAGTAGCAAAAATAACATGCAGAAATGCAACACATTGGGGGAAATTGCTTGCAAGCATGGGCATATTAGTTAAAACTGAATAGAAGATGTGTTTGTTAAGAGAAATTTGCACTAAAATGCAGGTGAATTTTTATGAGGTTTTAAAATACCCCCCCCCCATAAATTTCAGATAACTGGAATTTAAGGTTTGAAAAATGAGAAACTGGGAGAACTAAAATGGACAGATCATTCCACCTTTACCCACAGTAGTGGCCAACCAGATACCTCAAAATGCGTCCAAGTAGAGCAGGAAGGCCTTCACCCCTCTTGTTGTTTGTTTCTGGTGCCTGGTACTTGGAGGTATACTGTCAATGAACATGGCAGTTCTATTTAGTCTTCAAAGCTAATAGCTGTTAATAGGCAGCCATCTACCCTCTGATTTGCTGGCACAGGATAGCGTTCTATCCTGTGGCAGTGAATTCCATAATTATGTGCTTGATGAAAAGCAATCATGGAGATGAAGGCAACTCTAGCACTTTCCTCAGAGCAGGGGCAATGGTGTTACCTGCTGAAACACCAGGACCCTCTTTGCTCTGGTGAGTGAATGAGGTGCATTGCCAGCCTCTGCCCCCCAAGATCGTTTGGTTGGGGACTGCTCAGAAGTGACACATGAGCCCAGTGTGCCAGCCTTTGCCCAGGATTTTCCCCTTCTTTCCCTCTATGCAGCAGAAATGCTTCCAGTGCTTCCATTCCAGCTTGGCTCTCTTCCGGCATTGGAGTATGCGGAGGATGAAGTTTAGGTGAAAGATTGCAGGGGAGGGAAATTTATGTGGGGGAGGGTTCAGCATTCCTCACACTTTTTGGTCAGATCCTCCCCATCCCTTGCTAAGGGGCAATCTAATTCATGAACAAAACACGCCTGGTTTGGCCTTAATTGTTCTCTGCTCTCCAAAACTGTGGCTCCTCTTTGTGGACATTTTTATTCAATAAATAAATAAGCACCCTGAAGGTGTGATCAAGGGATGAATAAAAAGCATTGGCTTCTTATGGGAAACCTGAGAGGTGACATGACAGCCATTTTCAAATATCTGAAGGGTCGTCACATGGATGATAGAGCAAGCTTGCTCTCTGCTGCTCCAGAGGGAATCCAAACTGGTGGATTCAAATAACATGGAAGGAGATTCTGACTAAACCTTAGGAAGAACTTTCTGACTATAAGATCTGTTTGACAGTGGAATGGAGTCCCTTGAAAGGTGGTGGACTCTCCTTCATGGGAGGTATTTAAGCAGCAGTTGGATGGTCATCTGTCAGGGATTCTTTAGCTGTGATTCCTGCATTGCAGGGGGTTGGACTAGATGACCCTCAGGGTCCCTTACAACTCTACAATTCAATGATATTTTACCAAATGCCACATTACCCCCATGGCTCTCCTCTAGCTTCATTGTACAGGCCTGCCCCACACATTTATAGCTGGAGGCCACAGAGACCACGGCAGATCTTGTCCAGAAATCCAGAGAAAGATTTCTGAATATTTTTTGTCGGTTGAATTTGCAGTCCTGGTGTTTGTCATCTCTCTCTCTCTCTCTCTCTCTCTCTCTCAAGGTTGGGAAATATCTTGGCTCTCATCTTTCCTGTTATGATACATAACTGATCTGTGGTTAGAGCCCTCAAGTTCACAACCTGTTCTGTAAAAAAAGGAAAGAAAGGAGCAAAAGGAGCAAACTTTCCCCTTGCAACTTCTGCTGCAACATTATGTAAAAATCGCAAACCTCTTTTCCTGGGGAGGGGTTCTGGTTTGCGACGATTTCTGAAAAGAGGAAGCCATCGCTCTTTATCCTGGTTGACCCAAATGTGCAACGCTTCCTGTGGAGAGACCCACAGCAAAATCAAAGGAGGGCAGCTCTTTTCTGTGGTCGATTGCTTCCTATCACACATTCTATGGAGAAAGGAAGACAATGACCATTTATTATAAACCCAGCACCTTCTGAGGCTGCTTATCTGATGCATCAATTAAAACAAAGAAGCCCGGGTAGTAAGACCACCCCCGCCAGGGGTTATCTATCCTCCACATCTGCAAAGTTCCATAGCTGAAAGTGATGGCAGAAACAGTTTTAAAATAATTAGCAAGACAAAAACGAATGAGAGAGGAGGCTGTGTAAGGAGGGGGCAGACAGCAGAGGAAATCTTAACTGTACATGGCAGGAGGTCAAATCGAGCAAACCTAGAAGTCTCAACTTTGAGACAAACAGCTTGATCAGGGCTGGGCAATCTAAAATTAGACCCCAGCCAGCAACAGCATTCAGGGGAACAGGAATATCAGTCAGAGACTGTTACATAAACAAGCCACAAAATAGGTGCTGTCCCACATCTGACAGTGCCTGTTCAGTGACCACATGGTGTGTGTGTTTTGGGTGTGTGTGTGACTGACAGGACCTATGTTAATGTGGCAATGATCACTAAAAGCTTTAAAATTTGAAAAGCAAAACAAAACTCCCAATTACTCTTGAGACAAAGTATAGATAAAGGTATCATAGAACATTCATTATGGCCAACTTTTAATACAACTGGAGTAGAGAATATTACTTAATGCATTATATCAGCACTACATTGTAAATACATGAATACAGGTCACAAGCAAAAAAGAAACAAGCTGTTATCTTCATATGTGATGCACTTACGTGAATAGAAATAGCCCCAAACAATAAAATATATTCTAAAAATGAAATAAAAGAAATAGCCAAAACAAGCAAACCCCAAAAAGTGCACTTTAGGATATCATGGTAGAAGAGATATATGTTGGACTGATGATAGTCAGTTCACTGATAAATAATGGTACAGCAATCAGTCATTTACGAGTCAATTCTCTGGTGCCCTATTTAAGCAATAAACTTTTTTGAGCCTTTTTGGACACAAAGTTCTCAATCAAATCACTGTAATCCAAACCTCTCCCAATTTTATGTTCAGCTGAAATAATGTCTAATCCTAGTACAGGCCCTTGCAACATAGAAGAGTACAGATAAAGCTTTATGAATTTCAGCTTTGAAAATGACCTCTCACCGATTGCAACTATTACGTGTACAGTGAGAACAACGTGAAGTACTACACATAAATTGGGGTAAATACCTTAAATATTATACTCATAAATACACTGAAGGACTGTCAAAGCTGTGCATTTTTCTTGAGCTCTATTCTTTAACTTGATGCCATCTTTGTTTCCTCATAATGAGAAGGCAGTTACCGTATTTTTCGCCCTATAAGACGCACTTTTCCCCCTCCAAAAATGAAGCGGAAATCTGGGTGTGTCCTATGGGGCGAATGCAGGCTTTCGCTGAAGCGTGGAGAGCGAGAGCGGTCGGTGCGCACCAACCCCTCTCGCTCTCCAGGCTTCAGGAAGACATCCGCAGCCTAGGCAGCCCTGCGGGAGGTCCCGCAGGGATGTCTAGGCTGCGGATAGCAGCCTGCTTCCCGGAGCGTCGGGCGCCCTGAAAGCAGAGTGCCCGGCGCTTCGGGAACACATCCGCACCCTAGGCAGCCCTGCAGGAGGTCCCGCAGGGATGTCTAGGCTGCGGATAGCAGCCTGCCGCCCGGCGGGTGGGGCGCCCTGAAGCAGAGCGCCCCTCGCGCCGGGCAGACACCCGCAGCGTGGGGAGCCCTCCAGGAGTTCCCTGCAGCGCTCCCCATGCTGCGGATAGCAGCCTGCTGCCTGGTGCGAGGGGCGCTCTGCTTCAGGGCGCCCCTCACGCCAGGCAGACACCCGCAGCGTGGGGAGCCCTCCAGGAGTTCCCTGCAGCGCTCCCCATGCTGCGGATAGCAGCCTGCTGCCTGGTGCGAGGGGCGCTCTGCTTCAGGGCGCCCCTCACGCCAGGCAGACACCCGCAGCGTGGGGAGTCCTCCAGGAGCTCCCAGCAGCGCTCCCCACGCTGCGGATAGCAGCCTGCAGCCCGGCGGGCGGGGCGCCCTGAAGCAGAGCGCCCCTCGCGCCGGGCATACATCTGCAGCATGGGGAACGCTGCAGGAGGTCCCAGCAGCGCTCCCCATGCTGCGGATAGCAGCCTGCCGCCTGGCGCGAGGGGCGCCCTGAAGCAGAGCGCCCCTCGCGCCAGGCAGACATCCGCAGCGTCGGGAGCCTTCCAGGAGCTCCCAGCAGCGCTCCCCACGCTGCAGATAGCAGCCTGCTGCCTGGCGCGAGGGGCGCTCTGCTTCAGGGCGCCCCTCACGCCAGGCAGACACCGGCAGCGTGGGGAGCCCTCCAGGAGTTCCCTGCAGCGCTCCCCACGCTGCGGATAGCAGCCTGCTGCCTGGCGCGAGGGGCGCTCTGCTTCAGGGCGCCCCTCACGCCAGGCAGACACCCGCAGCGTGGGGAGCCCTCCAGGAGTTCCCTGCAGCGCTCCCCACGCTGCGGATAGCAGCCTGCTGCCTGGCGCGAGGGGCGCTCTGCTTCAGGGCGCCCCTCACGCCAGGCAGACACCCGCAGCGTGGGGAGCCCTCCAGGAGTTCCCTGCAGCGCTCCCCACGCTGCAGATAGCAGCCTGCTGCCTGGCGCGAGGGGCGCTCTGCTTCAGGGCGCCCCTCACGCCAGGCAGACACCCGCAGCGTGGGGAGCCCTCCAGGAGTTCCCCGCAGCGCTCCCCACGCTGCAGATAGCAGCCTGCTGCCTGGCTCGAGGGGCGCTCTGCTTCAGGGCGCCCCTCACGCCAGGCAGACACCCGCAGCGTGGGGAGCCCTCCAGGAGTTCCCCGCAGCGCTCCCCACGCTGCAGATAGCAGCCTGCTGCCTGGCGCGAGGGGCGCTCTGCTTCAGGGCGCCCCTCACGCCAGGCAGACACCGGCAGCGTGGGGAGCCCTCCAGGAGTTCCCCGCAGCGCTCCCCACGCTGCGGATAGCAGCCTGCTGCCTGGCGCGAGGGGCGCTCTGCTTCAGGGTGCCCCTCACGCCGGGCAGACATTGGCCAGCCCCAC
This sequence comes from Podarcis tiliguerta, assembly GCF_965153285.1. Classification (NCBI taxonomy): domain Eukaryota; kingdom Metazoa; phylum Chordata; class Lepidosauria; order Squamata; family Lacertidae; genus Podarcis; species Podarcis tiliguerta. The sequence goes on along the minus strand of NC_139541.1, from coordinate 52,000,862 downwards.
AAGCTTGGGGGACAGCAGGGAGGCGCAGCGCCGCCACCCCGCTGTTCCTCGACCTGGTTGGGTTTCCCGGACCTGCTTTTGGGGGGAAAATAAAGGAAAAAATTTTTTCCTTTATTTCCCCCCCAAAAAACTAGGTGCGTCCTATGGGACGGAGCGTCCTATGGGACGAAAAATACGGTAATTGCATGCAACCTCTACTTTTCGTGCTGTGTTTGCAACACTAAATATCAAATGCATGACAGAAATGCAGAAATGGCCTCTTCCCTAAAAATCCAGTGCTGCACATCCCAATCAGAAGAAAATGGTGCAATTATATGCATTACTCAGAAGTAAGTCTTACTATATTCAGTAGGATTCACTCTCAAATGTGTCTAGGATTACAGTTTTTTTTTGGCGTAGATGTTTGCATTGGTATGTGGCATTAAAAGCTCAACAACTTTTGCGTCCAGATTTTCACTTTTTGAAATATGGCAACCCTACTGGAGGCTGGAGATCCAGCCTTCCCCCAGCCTTATTCTGTCCAACAACTGAATTGTCTTCCAGTGCCATCTGCACCCACTTCTTCTTCAGCTTCTAGTCAGAGCCAGTGGGAAATGATCCACTCTGCTGAGATTTCATTGTGAAACAAGAGCTTCTTTTCTGTTTTCCCTTCTTGCTAGAATGAAATGGCAGCCTCCTCCTCCTGATGCCTCGAATGAACAGGGCAGTTGGCCTTGTGCAGGAAAGGGGCATAAGGGCAGCTCTTGGCCAAGCAACTGGCGTACTAGCGATGTGCAATGGTCTGGCTTAAGGCGGAGGGGCAAGAGGAGGGCTTCTGCTTGTGTTTCTGTGGGGAAGGTTTGCTTGCCTGTTATGCTGCTGGGTTTAAAGGCAAGGCAGACTGAGACTGACTGATGATAAAGGAGGCAGGCAGGATTTTGTACCAGACTTTGGAGCGCCCTAAGTGTGGGAACCAGTGTGGTGGCTCAGTTTGCCCACCCCAAAAGCCACCCCTGCCTCTTGTGGAAGCAAATTCTATAGTTTAGCTAAATGCACAGAGTCCCTTAAAATTTATTCTCTCCTATGGGACGTGGGTGGCACTGTGGGTTAAACCACAGAGCCTAGGACTTGCCGATCAGAAGGTCGGCGGTTCGAATTCCCGCAACGGGGTGAGCTCCCGTTGCTCGGTCCCTGCTCCTGCCAACCTAGCAGTTTGAAAGCATGTCAAAGTGCAAGTAGATAAATAGGTACCGCTCTGGCAGGAAGGTAAATGGCGTTTCCGTGCGCTGCTCTGGTCTGCCAGAAGTGGCTTAGTCATGCTGGCCACATGACCCAGAATCTGTACGCTGGCTCCCTTGGCCAATAAAGCGAGATGAGTGCTGCAACTCCAGAGTCGGTCACGACTGGACCTAATGGTCCCTTTACCTTTACCTATGTGTGTTTAGGATTGCGGCCTGTATGTAACATTATAGCGTTGAAAATAATATTTACCAAACGGGTGCCCTCCAGCTGTTTTGAAATAAAATCATAGAATCGTAGAGTTGGAAGAGACCCAAGGGAATCTCAGCTGAAGCATCCATGACAGATGGCCATCCAACCTCTACTTTAAAAACTCTACTGTCGAACAGGCCCCATCAGTACAACCACCATCAGCTCCAGTCCACACAGCTATGCTAACTAGGGCAGAGGGAACTTGTAGTGCAGAACATCTGGAGGCCACAGGTTGATGAAGAGTGCTGTAGAGTTGGTGGCAGCATCAGATGGTATTCCCTGCCTTGCCTGCTTCCTCTGCAATTATTCCTTATGTTCTTCCATGGAAACGCTTTTTTGCTGCTGCTTCTTCTTTGCCTTGCTGATCTAAGACCAGTTAATATATCAGCTGGAAATCCATCACGGTCATGCTGGCATTTATCTGTCTCAGAAGCAAATGGAGGGGTGTGCCTTTGGGGGTGAGGTCAAGCTGTTGGAAGGTTGTGGCTGTAAGTAACATAAGAACATAAGAAGAGCCCTGCTGGATCAGGCCAGTGGCCCATCTAGTCCAACGTCCTCCTCCTCTTCCTCCTTCTCCTCCCTGAATTTGTGTAATCCTCTCTTAAAGCCATCCAAGTTGGTAACCACCATTGCCACCTGCAGGAGGGAGTTCCACAGTTTAACTTTGTGCTGCATGCAGAAGTCTTTCTTTTATCTGTCCTGAATCTTCCAACATACAGCTTCATGGGATGTCCACTAGAGTTATGAGAGAGGGAGGGAAAACTTTTCCCTAGCAACTTTCTGCACGCCATGCACCATTTTATAAACTAAAATGTGAGGTGTAGGTGACCTGATTGGAACCATCGCCTTCCTTGATGGAGACAGGAAGAAGCCCTGTTGCAACACCAAGTTATGTTTCTGAATAATCATTATTGGGAGGAAACCAGCCCCTGCCGATCACTTTTCAATTAACAAAGGGTGCACAACAGGACAGGAAAATCTAACACCAAAGGAGTGCTCTGCATGTGCTCATCCTTGCACAGGGGAACCGTCAGGATCAGCAAGTGCAGTCCAGCAAATCAAAGCTCCACAGAGAAGGATAAGACTGAGTTTATGGTATCCTGGAGATGCCGGCACCTGGGCCTTGCATCACTCGCGGCCCGGCTCAGGCAGCTGCTTTTGCTCGGCAGTCAATTAAGCAAAATTGTCAGGAGCAAACGAAGGATCTGCATCCTGGCAGCAGCGGCGTCCAAGTGCTTGTGGTGAAGAGCTGGCAGAGCAGGGGTGCAGGATGCTGTGGAAGGTACAATTATCCTTTCAGCCGGTGTCAATTAAAACCTGCACCTTCTCCACACATCTGTTTATGTTTCTAAGCCCCTGTCATCACTCTCTCGGCATAATAAGAATTTGGACACTGATCAAATCCCTCTTTCTCTGGAAGAATAAACACTGCTGCTCTTCTCGCCACCAACTCCCTAAGTAGAACTGTTTGCGATAAAGTGGAGCAGGGGGAGAGATTATTCCTTCAAAATCAAAATTGGATTTTTAATTTTTTTTTTTAAAGCAGACAACACCGCAGGGTTTATGTGCTTGTGTTTTGCTGTTTTGTGTGTTTTAAATTTTGATTTGGTGTATGATTTTTGGATGGCTTTTATCTCTTTTACATAATGTTCATTCTTTAGATATACCATATTTTTCTGTCTATAAGATGCCCCCATGTATAAGATGCTCTCTATTTTTGGGGACTCAGATTTAAGAAAATGGGAGGAGATGACCCAGAGTATAAGATGCCCCCTAATTTTTGACATTATTTTTTAGGGGGGAAACCTAGTCTTATACATGGAAAAATACGGTAGTTATATTACTTAATATTGGTATTGTTATTGGTCTTTATGGGCATATGTTTAAACAATAAAATCATACAAAGTCATCCAAATGCATTGATAATCCAAACACATAGCCACCATTTAATAAATCAGGCAACTTTAGCTTTAGCTTTAAAGATCTCTGCTAAATACCCTGAAACAATCTTGATAGTTTAGGAGTATCATCCCTCAACAAATATTGGATTGATAGAATCATATTATGATTCTACTTAATAAAATAATAGAATTGTAGAATTGGAGGAATTCCCAATGGTCATTTAGTCCACCCCACCCCCAGATGATGAGGATTATTATGATTAGGAACATTTTGGTGGTAGTAGTACTGTTTGGTTTGAATGTAGAGTTGGTATTATATTTTTATATGATTCCTTTTTTTTTTTTTTTGAAATTGTAAACTGCTTAGAGATTTTTGTTGAAATGTGAAGTGGTATATAAATTAATGAAACAAATAAATTATAAATTAACTAACTAAATCTACTACATATTTTAGAAGTTACCTGTCTGTTTTCTATCCATTTGGACACCTCTTAAATTGTCATAAATAACATGATGATTTCTGAGGCCAAGGAGCAGATATTCATCTATGTTTGGCTGCATGCAAACACCGTTTTAAATGAAGACGGAGGGCTAGACATTTCAAAATGGCACTTAGTATGAAGCTGCTAATAAATTATATTTAACACCTGCTTTTTGATATAACCTCATTTAAAATGAAATCAGAATCTAACAGAAACAAAGTCTAAACATAGCAATATCAAAACTGAGCCTCTATCAAAACACACTGAGTTCAAGACTAATTTTTTTTATATAAAAAATAACCACATATTATTTGACCCATTTCAAACATGTCACAAGAAGTCATGGTAAGTTACAAATATTTGTGACTGTCAAACTGACAGTTTGGTTTGCTTTTCCTTCAGCGCTGGCTCAAGGCATTTTGCTTGCTGGGGCAAGATGGCGTCCTCCTGTCTCATGTTCAGGAGCTGACCAGACTAAAGCATGTGTGGTTGGAGTGATACATTAGGATGTGGGAGATGAGAAATCCCTACTCAGCCATGAAGCTCACTGGGTGACCTTGGGCCAGTCACCATTATTTGCCTAACCTACCTCACAGGGTTATTATGAGAATAACATGGGGGAGGGGGAGCTGTGTATGCCATCCTGAACTCCTTGGAAATGTGGGATATCATCATCAACAACAACAACAACAACAACAACAAAATTTCAGCACTGGGGATGGGACAGCATTCTCCACAGCCACTGAGGATGGTCGGCTGGCTTACAAGATACAGTGCAGGCTGCGTGGCACACGCAGAGCTGTCCTCCATCACCTTTCTGCCACATCCTACCCTTCAGTATCAGTTGCCTGAGGAGGTGGCTGCACCCTGCCTGATGGTATGTCTTGGTCTGTTTCCGTTGTAGAGAAATTCTGCTCCACTGAGGGCTTAGGTTACAGGTGCTCCTGCCCTCTCAGCCTAGTTGGGCCTCCTGGATGCAGAAGCTAATGCCCAGTGGCTCAGGGTTGAGCCTGATGGATGGAGTGGAGCAGAACAAATAGCAAATGCTCTCAAGCCAAAGAACAAATAGCCCACCCCTTTGATTCTGCCATCTCCCATAACTGGAGCTGGCAGACAGTCCTGAACTCTGTAGCCATTTCAGAGCCTCAGTACATGTCAGTTAAAGAGCATCAGACCACCTTCTCTCCTAAACTGGGCATATGTCTGTGTCACCTTTCAGCCAGAAGGAGTCTATAGCATCCAAGCTCTGCTGCTGTTGACACTTCAATGATTGTTATTTTGGCAACTAGCACCACGACTTTGCTTTGCTAAAACTTGTTGCTGATACTGGTGTAAAATTCATTGGACTGGTGCTATTCAATGGCCTTTGTTGCAGGATTCTAATCAGCCATCTCTGTTTTCGTTGGAAAGCTGCAGCAGTCAGTTCCCCGGGGGGGGGGGGGAGAACACCCCCCCCCCCCCGTATCCTAAGCCTGACATCTAAATTCTATCAGGAGAGAACAGCCCCAACAATTGTAAAATTATCAGCACAAAGAATACATTCAACTTCCTTGGTGAAGTCTGGCAGTTCAGAGACACATAAATTGGTCCAAAAACAATTATAGATCGAGACACTCTGCCAATTGTTATAAAATCCCCCAGACCTTGGAAGACATATTTTGCCATTAGCAATATTTCTGTGGAACAATGAGGATCTGAAAATTACAGAACATATTCTTGGAAGAAGAATGAGAGAGAGAGAGAGAGAGAATGAGAGAGAGAGAGAATGAGAGAGAGAGAGAGAGAGAGAGAGAGAGAGTCCTTTATTTTCAAGGGAAAGTACTGGAGTTAGTTTAACTTCGTAAAAATTCTCACATAGACACCATTAAAAAAGAAAAAGAAAAATGGCTGTAGGGAGAAAGGCAGGACCTAACAGGAAGCCTAATTCAACTGTTCTACCTACTGTCTTCTCAAAATAAGGAAGCTTCATTTGTGGCTGGTTCAAAAGAAATAAATTCATGGGCTAATTAAAGAAATAAAGGCATATTATAAGCAGTCAGGAGTGCCAGCTTGGCCCTGTGACTGTGGGTGCCTGGGGCTGTGGGTGCCATGCAGTGTGCATGGTCCTGGCACCAAAATTTGTGGGTGCCTGGCTCCTTCATGGGGACTTTTGTGGTGCTCGTGCACCCAGTGCCCCAGTGGGTTGGCACCTACGTAAGCAGTACAACTAAGCAGGTTCAAAATTGCTATCTATATATTAAATTAAAATATATTATATTGCCATTGTTGAAAAGTCACTAAAAACTTGCCCCAGAATCATTGTGGACCACATGCAGCAAAGCTAATCCCGGCTTCAGTTGTAACTCTTGTAGCAGAGTATTAACAGTATGCTAAGGATTGGCATCTAGCAGCAGACACCAGTTGAGGAGAGACTCCAGGTTCTTTCAAGGTTTGGCTCTTACTGTTTCCCATACAGTGAGCCTAGTGTTGCTTTGTTTGAGCAGCTTTTGCCAAATATTTTCAGACCTGATGGCAAGCTAAGACAGAGTCTGCTACCCAATGATGCACATTTCCCTGAATCTGAGAAATGGGATCTCTTGGCAGAACACATGGAATTCAGCTTCCCTCTTTGCAGAGATTAATGGGGTGTGAAACTCAATTAATGCTTTGTTTTGTTTCTCATTCAAATTCGTTTTTGAAACCTTCACTCATTAGAAGGGCATTCATTTTGGCATGAAATTTTGTGCTTCTTGGTCGTTCCAATTCATTTTCATCCCCATTGATTTTAATAGGAGAGCCAGCTCCATTTTTGCTGCCCATAACTTCAACGTTTTCAGTCCAATTGGCATGACATTTTGTCACAATCATCTCAGGGGCAGCACCTGCAAAATTTCAGGCAGGCAAGGAAAAGGGCAACTAAATTATAAGCAAGTGTCTTTTTGACACACAAGTCGCTTAATTTAAACTATTAGGCAAGGCAGAGAAGTATCGTGTGAGCAGATCTGGATAATGCTCCAAGGCAGCAGAGGTTTCTAGTGGCACAGGAGCTGGCAGGCAGACAGTCCTGGGTGAGTTTTAAGCAGAAGACTTTGGCAAAGCAGAAGAGCAACCAGATGGATAGAAGATGATAAGAGATAAGATAAGATGATAAGGCAAGATAAACTTTAATCGCATTGGTCAACGGCCATAGCAACATAAAACAAGCAATATATACAAATAAAATATATACAAATAAAAAAGACAGCAATGGGTAAAAAGGGCAATCAAATGGCCAAGATTATCGTTCAGATAGTAGCCCTTAATCTCATTGCACCCTCGATAAACCTAACAACCTCTGCTGTTGTCTGATCATTTTGATCTGATAAAAGAAAGAACAACGTGGCCTCAGATGGGCGGCCTGGGATGGTAAGTAAGAGTGGGGTAATGATCTCATTCCTCAGATCTTTATAAAGGGGACAGGACAGGAGAACTTGAGCCACTGTTTCCAAATTACCATCTCCACAGGGGCAGAGTCGTTTCTCAGTTGGAATCTTTTGGTATCTGCCCTCAAGTACGGCAGAGGGCATCACATCCAATCTGGCCAGTGTGAAGGCACGTCTGTATTTTGGGATAGTTAATTTATACAGATATGGTGCCAGGGTATCAAACTGAGAAGGGGGGGAAAAGGCATACCAAGGGCAGAATTTCTTTATAATGGAAGATGGATAGAAGTTGAACTGGAAAAGAGGCTCACTCATATGTATGTGCTTGGGAGGGGACAAAGAGGCAGAGAGCTGGCCTTCTTACTGCAAAAGGGCCTATAAGAAAGGACCCACAAATCATACTGAGAACTTGGAGAAAGTGGATAGTGGAAAACTTCTCTCCTTCTCTCGTGACACTAGAGACATCTAGTGAAGCTGAATGTTGGAAGATGCAGACAAAAGACAGTAATGCTTCATGCAGCACATAGCTAAACTATGGAACTTGCTCCCTCAGCAGGCCACCAACTTAGATGGCTTTGAAGGTGGATTGGACAAATTCAAGGAGGATATGGCTATCAATGGCTTAGCCACAGTGGCTTTGCTCCGCCTCCACTGTCAAGTGCTCTTGTGCTCTGCTCAGGTTCTGATTGCACAGGCAACTGGCTGGCCACTGTGAGAACAGGATGCCATTGGTCTAATCCAACAGGCTCTTCTTATGTTCTCATGGGTTTCAGCCCCAAAGGTTTAGTCCTGGCTGCACCCTATTTCCTTCACACCAAGCTTTGGACCCATCAGTCCCAGAGCATCCTGGCATCTGGAAGAAGAGAGGAGGAAGTGGTTACTCGATTCCCTTGCAGAGCCAGGAGGCAGAGCAAACAGCTAAAATGCAAGCACCTCCTCTGGGGTTTCAGTAACCCAAGTTGTTTTAAATGTCTGTTGATTCTGTGCTCAAATAATGCAAACTATTCTAAATGGCATGTAAGCTATGAAAACAGGGGTTTAAATAACTTGGCAGGACGTTTGTGTGTGTGCGGCTTTCATGGGTTGGAGTAAAGTTTCACAACTGGTCAGGCCAGAATCATGTCCAATAGATACAGGCTGCTGGGCTGTTTGTTTATTTATTTTGGTAAAATAAAACAGGGCAGGAGGTCGGTGAAAATTCCGTGGTTCAGCCATAAAGCCTAATCCACTCAAGTGAAGATGGAGTATTGCCAGCCACTAAGGCTCTCTTCCTCAGCCTGGTGCCCTTCCAGATGTTTTGGACTACAACTCCCATCAGCCCCAGCTAGTGCATGCTGGCTGGGGCTGATGGGACTTGTAGTCCAAAACATCTGGAGGGCAGCAGGTTAGGGAAGACTAATGTGAAGTCTGAACGAGGAAACTGTAGCACAGCCAGTTGGCATAAGTAGCTTTTTGTGGAATTCTACAGTGGAGAAGGAAAAGCCACCGCAGGATCAGTTCCATCCTTTTTCTCTATGCTCAGTGGTTTCTGTGGGTATAGCTTTCTCTGCTGGTGGCCCTGGCTGGATTTGCACCCCTCTCCTTCCTAGGCAGCTACTTCTGCCCACTCCCTGAAATGTCTTACATTGTTTCCCAGTTTTCAAGTAACTCAGATTGTACAGATCAGGAGCAGAGATTCAGTCCTCCTTCTGATACCTGAAATTCAAACTTTCCAGGTGTTAGCCGGTGCTTGCAAGGAAGTCCATGGCAGTGACATTTCTGTAGTCATCTTGGTCATACAAAGTTAATTATGTTTTATATCAGAGACCCAAAAGAAATAAAGAAGAATTTTCCCTACTGTAGTTTTGCAAATTGGGCTCCCTAAGATATGCATCTTTATACACATACTGATTCAGTTCTTTTGATTTGAGAACTGCTCCACAAAATCTGAAGACTTGTGAATTTTGAAGAATATCTGTGCATCATTTCATGCATCGTTTTGGTACGCGCAAATTTGACTCTCATTTTAATGCAAACCAAACTGAAGCTATTAATTTCACATCTGCACGTGTTCATCCATATGTCTGTTGCATCCCATTTCTTCATGAATCTGTATCTTTAAAAAAAATGCCTGCGTGAACGTTTAGATTTAAGTACCTATTTAAATACATGTTTAGGAACATAAGAAATTGCCTTATTCCAAGAACTGTGTGAAAGGAAGTGTGGAAGCTGGCGCATAATTAATTCCTGGTGTACACATTAATCTAGGAAGTGCAGATCAGGTCAAGTTTGTACTGAAACTGCCAAAGATCAAATTCCTCAAACATCTGTAATCTAACCAAGCTCTCAGAGCTTCTTAACCCAGCCTAAAATACAAATGCTTACAGATCTTGCCAGCTAAGCTCTGCTTTTTATTCTTGCTCCCTCAGGATTATAGTGAAATTTTTTTGGTCAGCACATCCCCCCCCCCCCCCGGCCCCCAATGACTTGGGTATTCAATGCAGAAACTTGTAACTGAGTTATTTGCTTTGCTGTTTGTAAGTATCTGTTGATTTCCAGGAGTTTAAACATCAGCTAAGATGTGCGGGTTTCTCTTTTTTAAAAATGTCCATAAAGAGTACTCCTTTCCCTGAAATTTGGCTAAGTTGTGATCCCTTGTAGCATTGTTTGGATGGAAAACATCAAAGTTACAAGCAGAAGAAGGTTGTCAGGGATTCCAGTAAATTAATCAGAAATGAAAACAATTGGAAATGATGTCAACCTGTTAAATTTGCCAGAAATGTGATTCTAATAAAAAAATGACATTAGTCAATGTCAGGGATGCTAATGAGTGTGCACTGGAGAAGGGTAGCTGGGAGAGAGGGAGAGTGGTCTGTGGGAATCTGTTTCAGCCAGGAAGCAATAATCAGAGGCCAGGAAAGCTTCAGAGCTGGGGGAAGAGGAGGAAGAGGCAGGCCAGGGAAGTGAAGGGCGAGGTGTTTCCCCACGCTCTCCTGCATCACTGTCTCCCAGAGCCAAGAGGGGATGGATACGGGACGAGAATAAGCTTCTGTGCAGGTGTAGCCTCCAGTTACATGTGTGCTCCACATTTCTAAGCTCAGGTCCATGATTTCCAGGTCCAGGTCTGACAGCAGGATACATGCCTAACCCTCTTTGCAAAGGTTTTGCTTTCTGCATTTGCCATTGAGCAGGGCAGGGAGAGAGTGGGAATTATGGAAGCGGAAGGAGAACGAGAGAGAGAGAGAGAGAGAGAGAGAGAGAGAGAGAGAGAGATGCAATTAATGATGATGATGATGATTAAAAACCCACAATCTCTGTTCAAGTCATAGAGGAAAGAACTGAATTACCTGACAAACCAATCACACCAGAGTTTCTCACTGAAATTCCTTTGTTTCCAAATGGCTACTTGAAGGACAGAGTGTCCTATGGGGTTGAAATATTCACTCCTAGTTTCTAAATACTGCCCTTTTTTGATGTCTGATTTGTGTCTGTTTATTCTTTTGTTTAGAGACTGGCTGTTTTGTTTTACCTGGAATGTGAAAAGGAGTATGCCCCCCCCCCAATAATTAACCATTGCTGCATATGGCCTATGGGCCCAAAACACTAGGCCACCCCTGCTGCAAAGTACTGTATGCATAGTGATATGATGGTGCTGCTGCTGATTTGCTGTTTCTGTCCTGTGGGGCAACAAACTCACAGAAAAACCACTCTGAAGGAAAACACAACTGCTCTTGGATTTCTGAACTGAGGGTAGGAGGGAACAGCCCAGACGAGGTCGTTGTGGGGATGGTTCAGTCGGCAACTACCCAGGACAGGATGGGGTTGCGCAGGGTTGTGAAGGCAGCAGAGAGCATTGTTGGCTGCCCACTTTCCACCTTAGAGCAGATTTATGCCACAAGGTGCCATAGGAAGGCACTGGACATAGTAAAAGATCCATCGCATCCTGGTCACTGTCTCTTCGAGCTCTTGCCGTCGGGACGGAGATACAGGACGATGAAGACAAGAACAAGCCGTCTTAAGAACAACTTCTTCTCCAGAGCGATCTCGGCCCTGAATGGGAAGACCGGACTTTGAAAGTCATCAAATCTCCTTTGCTGTATTTTACTATATTTTTTAATTAGTGTTTTTATGGAGCAACCAAGTAATTTCGTTGTCCCCGAAGGGGGCAATGACAATAAAGATGTTATTATTATTATTATTATTAACTTGATCAGAAAGGGCAAGGAAGGTTTACCTGTTGCTGACTTGCCAGACCTGAAAGGCATTACGGAGGAACCCGAAAGAAGCCACAATCTTCTGAAAAGTCTGCCACCTGGTGTCAGTTTGAGAGATACTGGAATTCAACAATGCCAATATCAAGTGGGTTTCTGGTGTCATTGGCAGGGTCTGGGCAAGCAAAGAGGCAAACCTGGCAACTACCCAGGGTGCTGCCATTCTCCAGAACACAACCACAGAGCCACTGTGCAGAAAGCATCCCCACTTGCCAGGCAGTGACTCATGCTTCCTGCTCTTGGTAGTAATGCTACACTAAAGTGACACTGATGGCTCCTCTCTTTCTGCTCTGGCACACTCCCTTCAACTCCTGGCCTTGCCTGCGCTCAGACTCTGACATATACTCACCATGCCTGCTCAGGGGACAAAACAGAGAGCTAGCCATTATACAAAGCACAGCAGAAGCTTAATGGCAGGTGGGTTTTCAAAAACCCCAGCAAGTGTCAGAATGAGTGGCAAGCCCCAGGAAGTGTGCTATTTGGCTGAAGTGAAGCTGCCCTCCCCTTTGCCTATGCTTTGAGGTGGGTGAGTGGAAGATGCCCTGTCCTGTTGGCAGTCTCTGTGTTACCTGGGCCACATTAGGATACTTGCATCTCCTCCCATGGAGTTCTGAATGCATTTTACAGCATGGTGTGGAACAAGGAAATCTAGGCCAGCCGTCACCAGTCTGGTGCCCTCACAGATCTATAGGAAGACAGAGATGTAGAAAACTGCATTATACCACATCAGACTATTGGCCCATCGAGCTCACTATTGCTGACACTGACTGGCAGTATTTCACATAGGAATCTTCTACATGCAAAACAAGGGCTATGCCACTAAACTACAAGGACCCTTCCTACCAGCTGTCTGGGACTGGTGAGAGTTGAAGTCCAGAACATCTGGAGGGCACCAGGTTAGTGAAGGATGCCCAAGATAACCCAGTGACTTAGGGTGCATTCAGACATGGGAAATATTGTGTTAGTTTTCTGATGATAATGTGAATGTCTTGTTTTCTAATGTTCCTTTCACACTGCTGCACCTGTTGCATTGTGGAGCTGTGGCTTTCTGATAAACATACTGGCATGTTGCACTGAATTCTGTTCACACCAGTGGGGGTGTGAGCATCACTGGACAACATTGCGACTTCCTCACCTTTTCTGTACATGCCTGTCTCTGTTCCCCCATGATTCCCCCGTGAAAATGGCAGGAAAGAACTGCATGCCATTCTCCCACCCCAAATTTCATCACTTCACTCCCACAATTTTCTGGCCAATGGATTTTCTCCTGCAGTCAAATAACATGGAAATTAAGGCTAAACTTGCCCTATATTCCATTAATTTTCTAAAAGGGGATTTCACAATACGCAAAACACAGTATTGAACACAGTCTTTGCCTTTTCCAGTGTTGTGCTGTAACTTAGTACTTGTGCAGCAAGAGAAGTGATTTAAAGGGATTAACACTGTGTTGAGGGGAAGAGATTTCACACCTCTGCCCCAGCTTTGTGATGTTTCAGATCAACACTGAAGATATAATCCTCCCCCCCCCCTTTTTTTATTACTTTGCACTCATGCAAACCATGTCAGGATCTGCTCCTTCACTCTGCCCAAGTTCAAGTATACTGTTCGTTTAATAGTTCTATTACTCTGAATTACATATTTCTTCTTCTGCTCCCAGGGTTGATAAAACAGGGCACCTGAAGGAAATCTGTTCCTCTTTGCTCAAAATGGGGAAGATCTTTATTAGGGATGCCAGTGGTTTTGTTTCTAAACACATCAAGGCTGCTGGATAACCTTAATTAAATACCACAGAAAATTGGGGGTGGCTTCTTGCATGTGGGGCTGACGGCATAATTACAAGGACAAAACTAAGCTCCTCTTAGGAGCGATTCCACTTTGCATGCAAATTCTCTGCTGCCGAACCTCATCAGAAATGTTCCCACCCAAAACAGTCTAAAGCACAGCAGTGGAAAGTCACTACGGCTCCAATCACACTAAGAAGGTGAAGACAGACGGGCTGGAGACTGACAACATAAACACAATTTTGATTTTAAGAGGAAGTCTGTTGTCTGCCTCATACCTGGCTGATTCAGACAGATCTATACCACTTAGAGAAACAAGCCATTCTCACAGTTATACTACACTCACTGGTGACAAAGTCATGGCACCATGAACCACGTCCATGTAGCCCCAGCTCCAACTTTCCCTTTGTCAGGAACTCTCCAGGATCAGCTTTCTTTCTTTGTTTGTTTGAAGTTCTATGGTTCTCTCCAGGACTATAAGTCCCATCAGCCTCAGCCAACATGACCTTGACAAACTTGCAGCAGAATCACAGCTGCATAAAGGCAGGCTCCATCTAGGCCTTTGGGTTCTTATGTGGAGGTTGCGGAGCATGGGCAGTGCTCCACATCACATAAGGCCCAACACTTTGCGACTTTGAGTATATTTCAGAAGCCCAAGCTACAAGATATTATGGGGACAGGAGCAGGATTTTCTCCCAACACAAATGGCAGCTTTGGGACAACAACTGGGGAGGAAAGGGTTAACACACACCCCAGTTGCAGTCACAGTAAGTATCAAGCTCTCCCTCAGTGGCTTCTATTTGCATTCCTTTTTTTAAAAAAAAAGCTCATGTTAAATACAATGGCTTTTGGATAGTGGATGAGATTGTTTTAGGATGCAAAACTTGATATGGATGCTTGAGATCCTCCTGCTCCTTTTGTTGAACTCCTGCAGCCGCTCAATGTGCTTCCCAAATTGAGGTTGCAAATCATCTATGAAGAAAAGGTATTGGCCATGAAAACTCTGACATTGACAGCCTCTGGATTACATGGGGAGAGGAGCTAGATAAACATGTATTGTAAAATTATGGAATTTTTGCACACAAGAGGCAATGATGACCAACTTGAATAGCCTTAAGAGGGGACTGGGCAAATTGTTGGAGGACAAAGCTACCCATGGTTACTAGCCGCTGCCAGAGGCAGTAATGTTTCTGAACACCAGTTGCTGGAAACCACAGGAGAGAGAATGCCCTTGTGCTTGGATCCACTTGTGGGCTTCCAAGAAGAGGCATCTGGTTGGCCACTGTGAGAACAGGAGCCTGGATTAGATGAGCCACTGGTCTGATCCAGCAGACTCTTCTTATGTTATGTGCTTATGTACATGCTCCCTTGCGATGGAGAGTTTTACTTAGTGCTATTAAGCTAAGAAGGAGAGACAGACTGCTGGAGTTAAGCCCCCACCCCCTGCAGGCCAGCTTCCCCATTCTGACCAAAGAGCCAGATTTTAGCTTTTAAAGACTGGGTTCTCCAAGAGCAGATCCCTTGGCTTTTAGCCCATGGCTTCCAGTGCGGCTGGCAGAAGAACCCTTTGGAGGAGAACACGGTGTCCTTCTGCACCAATGCCTGGCACCTGCCTTGCAGAGAGTGCCCAAATCGGTCCTCGCAAGGGCTTTAAAGTCCAGCCAATTGCTTCATAAAAATTTAATTGATGCGGTTAACGTAACTTTTTTCTGACCCACTTCTGAAAAGTGCCAAGGCAGCGTGAGAAACCCAGGGGTTGGTTTGCGTTGCTCATGCACCTGGGCTCAGCCCTGGAACGTGGCTGGAATTATGGCATAACCGTGTACATCAGCGCCAAACTCGGCTGGTGAGTGCCAATGAGAAGGCAGCTGAGACAGGGCAGGGTGTGGCAAGGGAGATATTGCCATGTTTGAGGGACTGCCAAGGTTTGCAGCAAAGCAAACAAATCTTTATGACCCCCCCATACCCCTGAGAACCAGTCTGATGAGGTCCAGGGATACTCAGAGCCCACCTGGGATGGCTAAGAAAGTCAGTTCAGTATGCATTTCAAATGAATCTATTCCATTCAGACTTTCTGAAACAATATGAGAACCAAAGCCCAGAATTTTTCAGAATTTGCACTTATCTGAAATTTGCAATGCGCTTCACCAACCAAGTGCATATATGCATATATTAGGGAGACGTGTGCATAAAAAGGAATGCAAAAACACATTATATTGCTTGCAAAAATATGTCTTTTAGTCAAAACTGAATATACAAATGTGTTCGTTAGGAGAAAGGTGTGCTAAAATGCAGATTAATTTTCATGAGTTTTTTTTTTAATTGCAAATTTCTGCAAAATGTGGGGAACTGAATTTAATATGAGGAAAATGAGAGTCTGAAGGAGGAGTGAGACTGACAGATTCTCCCATCCCCAGGGACCACAGAATGCTGAGTTTGGGTGGATGTGGAATGGGAGGGTTGGGGGAAAAGTATCCTGAACGAATGTTTCATTGATTGGCTGGCTGGCTGGCTGGCTGGCTGGCTGGCTGGCTGGAACATCGATCCTTTGTACTCTTTACTGCAATATTTTGTTGCAGACTAGTTGCTTTCTAGACTAATAGTGAACTCTGATCATGGTACCATCCATGCAGAAAGAGGAGGTATCACCAGGCTTGGGTGAGCCTTGTAGATCTTGCCTGTTTTCACACATTAACAACACATCCTATGGAGTTCTATCCATTATATTTTATCTGCACAATCTGAATTTCAGCAAGCAAAAAAAAAAAAAAGGGGGGGGTTGAAAAACATGACTCTTGAGCCGTCTGGCCCCCAAAAGGCAACTAAGCATTCCATTTTCAGGAGCCATTTGGCACCTAGTTCATATAACTTGAGTTTCTAACACTGGCTGCACTGCTCTGGCTGGAGATCATGTGAACTGCTTGCTGGGCAAAACATATGGCGGCTGCCAGCAGGTTAGCAAAAGCAGCTCTGGTCCCTCTTGTTTTTAGAAATCCAGTAGAGAAATCTTTATATGGATTTGCAAACCCAAAGGGGTTCTTCCTCTTCCTCTACAACACAACCTAAAGTGGTATTTTAGTTATTCCCATCTTCTGATGGGGTCATGGGATTTGTAACTCTGGGCACAACCAAAAGATCTCAGCAGCCTCACCAAACTGCAGTTCCCAGCAGCTGGGCCAGAGAAGCTGCAAGTATAGGTCTTTGCAGAGGAGCTGGTTTCCTCCTTGCCCTCTCCTCTAACCACCTCCTTAGCTGGGTTTCTTTTACAGGGGAAGAATGCTTTAGCTAATGTGATCAGTTTGTTTGCAAGGCAGGCCTTCCTCAGTGCCTGGTAATTAAGGGATTATCATCATAACAGCGCTGGTGGAGATGTTGAGCCTTAGGATTTAAGCAGACCAAGCCCACTGATTTCTTTTCAGCTGTGCTCTCAATTAGCGCAATTCCACTCATGCTCTCTCTGTCACAAAGGAGGCTTTTGTCTCCCTGAAGCTTCGCGATACCTTAATCCTACTGCTTCCAGTAATGCAGGTTGTACTCCCCAGGTAATGCTACCACTGAGTGGGGAAGAGTGCAAGCATAAATATTGGCTTTCTGAGAAACTGGGGCAGTCACTCGGCAAAGAACAAATCAAGCAGCAACCAGGTTAGAGCACACATATATGTTTCAATAATAAAAGAACAGCCCTGCTGGATTATAGCAAAGTCTCCCATAGCCCAAGTCCCTCTTCCCAGGGGCAGAGGAAGGGTGTGTGTGCAGTGGATGTGGTCCACCTCGCGTATCACCACTGAGGGGGGTGACAAAATGCTGGGCGGCACTCACAGCAGGGCCAGCAGCATGCCTGAGCCATGCGTCTCTCCTGGGAGAGACACGATGGCTTGGGTGTGTGCAGGCTCTGCACTGCCCAAGTGGTCAGCCTACTGCCCCCCCCCCCAGCTGTAGAGCGGCTGAGTGGGAGGAGGCAGGCAGACTCTGGAGGCCCCGCGCTGCGCCAAATCCCTATGGGCGGCTTGCCCCGCCCCTGGGCACACCATCCCAGACGCCCGAGCGGCTTCCTCCGCCGCTGCCTCTTCCCACCCCTGGTGAGCCAAATGCAGGAAGGGAATTCTCTTCCCTGATTTTGATTCTCTAGCAGCAGGCATTCTGTGGTCGACTGCCTGGCGTGCCTTGGAGAAAATGGTGGGATATAAATGCAAGAAATCAATAAATCCATCATACAACTAAAGGCGCCTGTCAGGACAAACTACTAACATAGCAGTAAAAGTACAAGAATGAAACGAAGCAATTTGTAATATTCCAGAAGATAAGGAGGGTCCACCTTAGTGAGCAGGGAAAGCAAGGTTTGTGGGGGGGTGTGCCTTCAAAAGGTAATTGAAAATTCTTCCCTTATGGCAGGGCAAGGGTGGAAGCCAGTTAATCAAAAGTGCAAGAGTAGAGAATGCTCTTGTGCTCAGGTCCTGCTTGTGGGCTTCCCATCTGGTTGGCCAATGTGAGAACAGGAAGCTGGACTAGGTGGGCCATTTCTTATGTTCTTATGGCAGCAAAACCACCACAGGCCAGTTTAACAAGTCTGAATGTAAACAGTCACACCTCCGACTCAGGTACTTGCTGTGATGTTTTGCTGCTTCTTTGACAGGACCCTTCATGCATCATAAAAGATGTAACATTCACTTATTCTCTCCAGCAACACAGGCAGATGTTTTGAGTCAATGTGGCTTGTTCATCCACTTTTTACACTCCACAGAGTGGCCATCTTCTCAGGCGGGGCTCTGCTACCACTGGCCATTCTGCGTGATAAAGATAAATGCCAAAGGTCCAGCACTTCACCCTAACCCCATTGCCTATGTTAGGGATCTTAGCATCCACTGAATTTCTGCCTGTTGTTTGCTGTTTTTAAAGGCACATGAGCCCTGCCAGGAAAACAGAGGCGGCAGCCCTCTGCCAGTATCTATTTTGTAAACCTCTTGTTTTAGGCTGTGGGACTATGGCTGGCTCATTCGTTTTGCACTCATTTCCTGTTTCAAAGCCATCTGTGACTTTGAGATAAGATCTCTCAAGCTGGTGGACTTCCTCTTTAGGGCTCCAACATCTGGTTTCAAAATGGCCACCCAAGATCATAGCAGGAGCTGGCTTTGGGCGTGACCAGCGTAAGGACACAAGCCACAAAACACCCACTCAGAGATAGTAGCCACAATTTTCTTTTTTCTTTTAATGTCACAGTTGCAATGTGGCTGAAAAGCAAGGGGACGGGAATGTGGGGGCAAAGGTCCACAGCAAGGAGCAAAACATTTGGGTTCAGTTCTGGTTCAGGTTCATCAGCATTTCTGACTGGTTCAGATACTTGACTGGTTTAAATGGACCTACTCTGAGCATGTCTTGGTTTTATACAACTGACTAGTTTTGAAAAATTACTCAGTAACTGGTTCAGGCACCGACCTGTTTCATAGAATCATAGAACCTTAGAGTTGGAAAGAAACTCAAGTGTCATCTAGTTCAACACCCTGCTGTGCAAGAATTGTGGCTAAAGAATCCCTGGCAGGCGGTTTAAAAACCTCCAATGAAAGAAAATCCACCACCTTCTGAGAGAGACCGTTCCACTGTCCAACAGCTCTAACTGTCAGAAACTTATTCCTAATGGTTCATTGGAATGTCCTTCCTTATAATTTCAATCCATTGGTTCAGGTCCCACCCTTTGGATCAGAAAAAAAAGCAAACTTGTTCCAACTGGCATGGACTGATGCACTCTGAACAACTTCCAAGTTTTGACCCACCAAAATTGAAGGCAAACCCTGCGCCTGGCAGTGTGTTTTGTTTTGCCAATCCCAGGAAGGTAGCAAAAGTATAATGTTTCCTGCATGGCTGGTGGACTTCCTTTGCTGCCACTGTTTTGATTCAAACTGTTCCTCCATGGCTGCTATTACAGGCACATGGATGCTTCTTCCTTCCTGACCTGCATCTCTGATGTCACATCAAGTATGGCCCTTATAGATGTCAAGTTCAGTTCACATTCATAGGGGTGGGGGGAACAATATAATCTCCAAACAGATTTTTTTTTTTTAGTTTTGATTCAAGTTCTGTTACCCCTTTTCTTCACCTTTGCAGGGCAGGCATATCTGAATCTTCTGGGCCTTTTACTGGCACTGAGATGGGGAAGGCTTCATCTGCTGAACAACCACCTGCCATGCAGGTGTTCGGGTCGTGAGGGCCTTGTCAGAAAATAGGCCAACTGAGCCAGGTTCCTACTCTCCAGATTCTAATATGTTTTAGTGATTGGAAAGTATGGGATGAAGGGATTCAATTATCTGGAGTAAAATGTTATTTTGTGTGTGTGTGTATGTGTGTTATGTCTTAAAATACAATTCCATTGGGATGGCATTCTATAGGAAATGCCATTGGGATTCTTTCTATAGGAAAGAACTTGTAGGCTGTGAGAGATAACAGATGTTGAAATAGCATTGCTAACTTATGAAAAGAAAAGAACAGTTGTGCTGTTTATATTTGTTTGTTTTTGGCCTTGGGGGAAGTTGCTAGAAATGATCTACATGGGGTTTCCTGCTATGTCATGAGTCAATGGTGGTTGTTCTTTGCAGCCCTCCATGGGTTGCAAGGAAGTTCAGGCAGGGAAAAAGGAGGATTTCTGAGGCATAAATCCTTGCGATGCTCCTCAGTGGGATCTGGGGAGTTCACTGCATCCTGCAGTGCCGTGCAATCCTGTGTCTGCCAACTTGAAAGGTGGAGCAGGAGCAACTTGGGAGTGTGTCGCTGCCATGGATGAGCCTCCATTACTGGCATGATTTGTGGATGGTTCCTCCTTAATTTGGACAATTGGCTTTAATCAAGAGGCTCTCCTGGACTGACATATGCTAATAGGCTGCAGTAAATCAGCTGCTGAAAGGAGTGTGCTTGGCTCTCTGAAGGTATTTGAATGTTTTTCTGAAGCTTGAGAATCTTTACAACAGTCAAGAAAGGAAGGGGGAGGTAAGGTGCATTGTGCTTTCTTATGGTTTTCAAATGGTCTTTCCTTTTCTTGTCCTTCCCTGCACAATGAAAGAGACATATGTAGCTGTTGCATTGTTACTCTGCCTGACACTTTGAAAAAGAGGGGAGAGGCTTTTGATTTATGATCAAGAATGAATTTAATAAGGTTTTGCTCCCCCCCCCCTCGATTGAGGCTGAATGGATTTTATCAACAATCATTTCTGGACAGGCGTGTTGTCACAGGTATATGGGGGGGGGCAGCGGGAGAGAATGATCTGCAGCTGAACAGATGTGGAAAAAAGGCTGAATTTGAGAAAAGATCAGATCTTGCTCTTAACTGTGTGCTGAGAAAGAACTCCAGAGAGGAATTTAATAGCAGAAAGCTGGAAGTGAACCCTGTGAGTTATTTATGGCTGCAGCTCTTTGCTAATCTGTAAACAGAGGAAGGAATGCAATGTGGCCTTGTACCATTCAGATAAACACTGCAAAGAACAGAACAATGGAAGATAGTAATGAACTCTCAGAACACCAGGTCTGGAACAAAATGTGTGTGAAGGACTACACACGTGAACTGGATTTTATATTTATAAGACATAGCAGAGGTGCTGTTTGTAAGGAGGAAAAAGTGGTCAGCTGGAAGAATGGTTTAATGGCAAGTGATGGATGACAACTGGACACTAAATAAGAAATGATGAGGCTGTGGGGTGAAATGATGGACATATGTTTGCAACAGGAGCGGGAAAACTGATTCTAATAAATTGTATTAAATTAAAGTAATTCTGTATAATTTTTTTTTAAAAGAATGAAAGAAATTATTTACATGGGAAATGAAGAGCCCCCAAAATACTAAAGCATCTCAATCGCACTAATGCAAAAAACAAAAACAAAAACCAACATGGAAATTTAATCAGCACATACAATATCACAAAATAAGAAGAAAATGTTATGAGTTTGCAAGGTCAGTCTGGATGATGTCTTCATTCTTGGGATCCTGTATCTGTGGGGGTAGAATTTATGGTAGCAAGCTTGCCAGACCAGCCCCTTGTCTACGTAATGGCTTAGACTGACTAGCTAAGCACTACAATTAGCATAACCAAAGAAGTTGCTCTATGCCCTAGAACAAATGGGTGGTCCTTCCTGCACCCTCATGTTGCTGTTAGTTAAGAGAGCAAAAGCCAGAGAGTTGTGTGTAAGCAGGGCGAGAAATAGGCTGGAAGCTGGAGACACAGAGACATGCTTGCTCTGTGAAGGATCCAGATATCTTATTAATGGAGAATCAAGGTCTTTGGGGGTGTGGATGCTGTCAGCCCCTCCCTCCTATTCCCAGGTTGTGTATATGTGTAAATAAAATCATATATCCTCCACTAATCACAGACTCTTCATTCTGAGGAAACTGAGCCTGGAACTGAAACTGAGCCTCTCACCACTTGGAGTCTCTCACCACTTGGAGATGTTGGTTGTGTATAACACAAATAAACCAGGAATATGTGAAATATTCAAATGAATCCTGGATCAAGAACCAAAAGTGTTTCTTGTCCAAGCCAAAGCAGAATCTCCTTAACGCACCCTCGTCCAAAACAGAAGTGCTTCAGAGCACTTAAGAAATAGAAGACGTTGGGAAAATGCTACAGACAGGTTCCTGCAAAACCTGGAAACTCCCAAGCTTGGAAAATGTCAGAGTGGGGAGAGAGGTGGGGAGATTTTATGTAGTTGACAGGTCTAGCATCTGAGCAAAGGGATTGGCTTTAGCAGGACTTCCCAGCCACAGTGCCTTGGAAAAGGGATGTTGAAGCAATGATGTTGCCTTGTTCTTATCTGTCTTGTGCCCTTTGCTTGATCGTCTCATGGTGCTCTTGCTTGGGAAATGCTGGACATTCAAGGCCTTTTGCCTCTGGGCCACCTGCTCACGCATCCACTCCCATCAAATCAACTATCCACTTGGTTTCTCTGACATTTTGTGTCAACTGAGCAGAGCTCAAGCCTGAGGCAGCTTTTAAAAATCATAACTCCCTCAGTGGTGTAGCGTGGGTTGTCAGCACCCGGGGCAAGGCAAGTAATTTGCGCCCCCTAACCCGTGGATTTGCGCCCCTTAACCCTAACCCCCAGATGTTGTGCCCGGTGCTGCCGGCCCCCCTGCACCCCCCAAGCTACGCCACTGAACTCCCTTATCTCTGCCCCCATCCACTAAAATGTTGCTGATTACTTTCCTAGGAGCACCTCTATGATATATGACTCTTCGTAAAAATTTTCACATAGACACCATTAAAAAAGAAAAGAAAAATGGCTGTAGGGAGAAAGGCAGGACTTAACAGGAAGCATAATTCCAACTGTTCTACCTACTGTCTTCTCAAAATAAGGAGAGAGTGTTTTGGGTATGGTGGTTCTGTGGAAGTACCAGTAATGATTGTAGGTTTCAACCACACTGTATTGTTTACAGAGCATTTAAGTATTCCAAAAGGCAATGTTTAGAGCTTAATTTATGACCCAAGTTCTTGTTCTGCTTGCCAGATTAATTTAAGGCTTAGGCAAAATTCCCCTCACTTTCCTGAAAATATCCCTCCCCTGATGTAATCTCAGAGCCTCTGTCTATAATCTTTGAGAACTCTCAGAGAACAGGTGAGGTCCCTGAAGACTGGAGGTGGGCACATGTTGTCCCCATCTTCAAAAGGGGGAGGGGGAGAAGACCCAGGTAACTACTGACTGGTGAGCTTGACGGCAATAACAGAAAAGGTCCTAGTATGCAAAACTAAATAGTCATTCTGAGAGTACTTTGAAAAGGATGCTGTGATTACCAGCATGGGTTTCTCAAAAACAAGTCATGCCAGAAGAATCTCATTTTTTAAATATAGTTACAAGCTCGGTGGATCAGGGGAATATTGTGGACATAGTGTATTTTGATTTCAGTATGGCTTTTGACAAAATTCCTCATGATAGTATTGCTGAGAAGCTGGTAAAATGTGAGCTGGACAAGGTAACTATTAGGTGGATTTGTAGCTGGTTGACTGACCAAACCCAAAGAGTGATAACTAATGGTTCCTCCTCATTCTGGAACAAAGTGGTAAGTGGGGTGCCTCAGGGCTCCCTCCTTGGCCAGTGATTGTTCAACATCTTTATAAATGTTTTAGATGAAGAAGAAGAAGAAGAAGAGTTTGGATTTGATATCCCGCCTTAATTGAAGGGATGCTCATCCAATCTGCAGTTGACACCAAACTGGGAGGGGTAGCTAATGCTGCAGAAGACAGAATTGGAATACAAGAAGACTTTAACAGATTGGAGAATGGGCCAAAATCAACAAAATGGATTTTTCTAGGGGCAAATGTAAGGTTCTACAGTTAGCCAGGAAGAGCCAGCTGTGCAAATATAAGATAAGGGACCTAATATTCTTATTAAGTTTCCATTTTATAACAATTATGACACATTCTTATTATCCACTTTATACTTTTGCTCTTATGAGCTTGTCGACTTCCCTCCCTCCTGCCTCTTGGTTTTCAACATTAATATTATATATCATAGCATTTGTATATTTTCCAATTTATGTTTCACTAAATAAAAAATCCCAACTTATAAATAAATATAAAAAGGTAATAACAATTGTCATTACAAGTCTTCTTACAACCCTGCTAGAGTTGTTAGTTGTTTACAATGATCCTTCAAATATTGTATAAATTCACTCCAGTCTTTTTGGAACGCTTGATCATTTAAATTGAGAATGTGGAACATGTGCAGAGGAGGGTGACCAAGAGGCTCAAGGGTCTGGAAACCAAGCCTTATGAGGGACAGTTGAAGAAGTTGGGTACGCTTAGCCTGGAAAAGAAGAAACTGAGAGGAGATAGGATAAAGATCTTCAAATACCCAAAGGGCTGTTACACAGAAGATGGAGCAAGCTTGTTTTTTCCTGCTCTGGAGGGCAGGACTCAAACCACTGGATTCAAGTTACAAGAAAAAGGGTTCTGACTAAACATCTGGAAGAACTTCCTGATGGCAAGAGCTGTTCAACAGTGGAATGGACTCTCTCAGAAGGTGTTGGACTCTCCTTCATTTGAAGTTTTTAAGCAGAAGTTGGATGGCCATCTGTCATGGATGCTTTAGTTGAGATTCCTGCATCGCAGGGGGTTAGACTAGATGGCCCTTGGGGTCCTTTTCAGCTCTGCAGTTCTATGATTCTATTATTGAATGTATGTGAATACCACGTGCTACTAATATTACTGCATTTGAACTTCCATTTGGATTTTGTTTTTTCATTTTAAATTATTTTGTTTTCGTCACCACATGTTCATATTATTACTGTGGATCTGGCATTCAGAAATAATGACAACAGCTAAACACTGTTGTACAGGTCACATCTATGTGCCCAAAGGGGTTCTGATTGCAAACAGAGTATCCACTCAGACATTAACCGGGGCTGAAACTTTTAAGTGGCTAGTAGGTGAAAGCTGAAATTATTGGGTGTTTTCAGAAAGGTTCCCCCAAAGGTTAAGAGAAAACAGAGTCGGCTTGACATGGTAGGTCAGAATGTCGGCGTCTGGGCTAGGACATTCTTCCATTGTTTGGAGACACTGGTTTTGTGCAGCTGGAACATATCCCCAGAGGCTGTGGTCCAGTGTCGTGGCTCGTGGTGAAGGCTGAGCTGTAGGAACAATGGGACTTTTATGACAAAGTTTGAGCACACTCAGCTAATGTGGGTCTCAAGGGATTATGGGAAGCGTAGTTCCTGAGTTCGAGAAGTCTGGGACATTTTGCACACTCCTCCCTCTCAGGATTTGGGGGTATTCTAGAGTATGCTTGGTATGTGAGTTGCTCAACATGTTTGAAGCTGGGCTTTGTAATTGAGTCTCTGCTGGGTGAACATTTGTTTGCCAAGGTAGCTGATAGTATGTGGGGGGCAGAAGGGGAATGGGTCACGGTCACAGGAATGACAAAGGGGAAACTTTGCAAGAAGAGTTTAAAAGCAACAATAACAACATTTTATTAGTTTTCTAAGGACAGTAACATTAACAAAAATAAATAGGGCAGTTATGTTACAATGCAATTTAGACATCCCAGTAGGTTTCACTGTGATATATGTAACTTATGTCAGTTGTGTCCAGTCTAATCCAGTGTCTCCGACCACAGCTAACAGCAATGCTTTTGTGCAGCTGGAACATATCCCCAGAGGCTGTGGTCCAGTGTCGTGGCTCATCCAGCCTTGTTCCTTTTGTGAAATAGAGGCAAGTAAAGAAGCCTTCTCTTCCTGAAAAGTGTCTTTGTGCTTTAATTTGGTTTCTTAGTTTCTCCATCAACTACACGGTCCATATTTGTCTGCACCAATCCTCTCCCAGGGTGTAATCCACTATAGTGATGCTTCTTCTAGCCACCACAAAGAAGATCTTTGTGTAAGATGAGATTTAAGGAGGAACATGATGGTGGTGTTTTGAGAGCTCATGTACATTCAGATCCCAAATCCCAAATGACATATATTTGACTTGTTTCTGTTTACCAGGACAGTCACACTTTACGTAACATAAGACGAGCCTGCTAGATCAGATCAACAACCCACTTAGTCCAGCATCCTCTTCTCACAGCGGCCAACCAAATGCAAGCAGGACTCAGACACAAGAGAATGCTCTCCTGCTGTGGTTTCTAGAAAGTGGTATTCATAAGCATTGCTGCCTCCAACTGTGGCGGCACAGCACAGCACAGCTATCATGGCAACTAACCATGGATAGTCCTCAACTCCATGCATTTGTCTAATCATCTTTTAAAGTCATCTGGGTGGGTGGCCATCTCTGCCTCCTGTGGAAGAGAGTTCCATAGTTTAACTATGTGCTGCATGAAGAAATCATTTCTTTTCTGTGTTCTGAATCTTCCAGCCTTCAGCTTCTTTCAGATAGTGGTGATAGTGTGGGTGACTTCAGAAATGCAGTTCCTGAGAACCCTTTTATTTGCTATCCTGGGTTGCTTTCTGACAATCAGTTTATTCAACATGCATTCTGATTTGTTTGCACAAAGTCTGAGGGAGGTTTAGGCCCAGCGGCCCCTAACCCACTCCTCCCCTGCCCCCGAAATGCCTCATTTTTGTGGTTTTTGCTGGGCACTGTGGGTTAAACCACAGAGCCTAGGACTTGCCGATCAGAAGGTCGGCAGTTCGAATCCCCGCAAGGGGTGAGCTCCCGTTGCTCGGTCCCTGCTCCTGCCAACCTAGCAGTTCGAAAGCACATCTGGCGGGAAGGTAAACAGTGTTTCCGTGTGCTGCTCTGGTTCACCAGAAGCAGCTTAGTCATGCTGGCCACATGACCCAGAAGCTGTACGCCGGCTCCCTCAGCCAGTAAAGTGAGATGAGCGCCACAACCCCAGAGTCGGTCATGACTGGACCTTTTTACAAGAGGAATAGAATAGCTCATCAACAAGCCAAGGGACTCAAACCCCATAGTGACCCAATCCTTTTTTTTTTTTTAAGGTACCAAGGGTATTTTGTGTGGCATTCTGGCTTCCGTCTGTCTGAGGCCCCTCCCTTCATTTACTTTCCTTCATTGACTGAGCACTTGCACCAGGTTTGAGGAAATGAACAATGCCCCTTGAATGCAAAGTTTCTCTCTGAGAAGCAGACATAACCCCTTAACAACAGCAATGTAAACAGAACCCAGTCCAAGGCAAAGATCTCTGAAATACCTCGAGGCTGTTACCACAACAATTGTATTTACTCACTTTCCCAATAAATCCTTAACACAGGAGCAAGTACAAGCTTGACTAGCTAAACAAACCTTAAGATTATTTGCAGACCTGCATGTGGAGAATACACATAAAGGGGCCAAACATCTTCCCAACAGTTGGGTACTGACCACAGCAGTCTTGACCTCCTGTGTTTCCTGAACTTGCTATGTCATTGTCATTGGTTGCAAAGCATGTGCCTGCTAAGTGAGTTGTCTGGCTGTTGGAGAAGATTAAGAGCAGGACAACTGTGGCTGGGCCAGCAAACATCAGTGACCACATTGGGTCAGCTAAAAATCCCAGTTGGTGACACATACTCACAAGACTGCTGCCTTCAGATGACAGGGCCTATCATGTATCAAATGAAGTTAATCTGCTTTTAGTGTTGCATTTTAATGCTGTAATCCTCTCTGGGGTGAAGGGTGGGTTATAGATAGGTACAGACAGTGACCAATTTATGCACATGCGATTGACATACAACTTCATATGTGCACATCGCAGTGACCTGGAAGTGCCTGGAAAGGGGAGCAGAAAGCAAGTGCTCTGCATCTTCCTTTAAGATATGTGCTATGATCCTTCTTTTTTAAAGGATGTAGACTGGGGCCTTCAAATGCATTATATGGTCCTCTTTTTAACCAGCTGAATTATTATTTTCTTTATTTTATGTTGGGTCAAGATGCAGATCGGTGACTAGTGAAATATTACTACTACTACTAGCCTTTTTTGGCATAAGTTAAAACAGTCATAAAATCATAAAATCATACAAAGTCATCCAAATACACTGATAATCCAAACACATTCAATATATAAAAGACTAGATAGCCACCAGTGAATAAATCAGGCAACTTTAGATTTAGCTTTTATTTTATTCTGACAAAGTAATAATCATAAATAAATAAGAATAAAAATGTGCACCCCACCATCGAGACCTCCCAAAATTTCAACACCTCTAGCGATGGTTTGACCCCAGTCCATTTAAAATAGGTACATTATGGACAATACAAAATTCTATAAGTTTTAACCCCACTCTGTTAGTTAATCTATCCTTAGAAGAGTGGGGAACAGACAGCAGGGTAGGTATTATATCTATTCCTTCAAAGCCCAATTGGGATTCAATATTTTGGTTGTTGGTCCCAATTCACACATTTAAATTGCCTGTAGTAATAAATTGGGCAGATGGAAGTGTTTTGGATAGAGAGAACATAACATCTGACAACTTGTCCCAATTAGCAGTTGGAATGAAATATTGTAAATGACCATCTATTATTGTTTCCATTGATGTTTTGTTGATTTTACTGCAATTTTGTACGAAACGTAGGTTGTCAAATACCACCAGTTATTCCATATAGCCAAGACTGCACTTGTACAAGAGGCAGCCTTTGCAAATTGGATTATGGGGTCACGTGATAGCAAATGCAGAGGCAGAGCATAGCCATCGTGGCTAGGAGCCATTGATAGCCTTGTCCTCCATGAATCTGTCTAATCTTCTTTTAAAGCCATCCAAGTTGGCGGGCATCACTGCCTCCTGTGGGAGTGAGTTCCACAGCTTAACTATTTGCTTGCTAACAAATGCAGGGCATATTTTACTCCCCTGGCCAGCAAGTACTTTAACTGGAAGGGCACTCTGCAAAGCTGGGGAACTGAAGCTAACGGAGGCTTTCCGTGTGGCTCCAGTGGAATGTGAAGCCCTGTCCAACTTCCTGCCTTCTTTGTAATTCCACCAACCACACAGGTAAAGTAGATTTGGATTGGGTTGCAGCAGTCAGAAGAGACACTCCACATTCCTTATCCTTTATGAGCCCAACATTTTCCTTCAGCAAAGTTTTGCCAAGTTAGGCCTTTATTTTTTAAAACAACCTGGAGGGGGGCGGGAATCCTGTTTCGTAGGTGCTCCAATTAACTCTCCCAGAAATTGCATGGTTTATCAAAACTGGATATCTTAAAGAGCCACTTTCAGCAATATAACAAGGAGTGCCTTATGAAGGGAGAGAGGACTGTGAAAAACCCCCACAAAGCTTTCCCTCTCCACAAAGACTGACTCTTTGTTTATTTCTTTAGTGTGGGTGGCAGCTTGCCCAAGTAAACACAATGCTACATAAACACAAGAGATTGGTATTTATGATATTACATCAACATCCTGCAAATGGGGATTAATTGTTGTGGATAATAATACCCAGCAGCAGGAGAGAGGGAGCCATGTTGTGTTACCCCGAGTGAAAAATAAAAATAAAATTTCAATAAAGTTTTAAAAATAAAGTTCAGAGCTGAGGTGTGGCCTAAAACAGTGAGATCACCATTTCTCACTACAAATGCCACAGAAGTGCCTTGGAGACAACATGAGCTCCCAAGTCATCTGGTCCAAATCGCTAGGGAGACCTCTTGGAGGAAAGGGCTTTGGTCTCTGCAGAGAAATCCAGTCCAGGAGGACTTACAGGAGGCCAAAGGCAGCTGGAACAAAAGCCCACTTGGGGGGTTCTTTGCCTGGTCCCCACAAGAACCTTTTTGACTCCATCTTGATCCCTGCCTTGATCCCTTAGTCTTCCCCATTGTCCATGTAAGTCTCAAGAGTGGCAGCAGCAATGAACCTGGCAGGAAACCTGGAGCACCCATGTGGCTGCCAAGTGACTCTCTCCAGGTTGGAGAAGACCAAGCTGCACGTAGTTATACAGAAGAGAGAAGGCAGGGCAAGAACTGGCTGTTGTTGCCTAAGTCTCTCAGACACCTCTGGACCTTTCCTGAGTTAAGAGTTCCCTCTGGAGCTCAGTCACCAGCAGTTCTTTTGCTCCATTTCTTCCTGGCTCAGCTCCTACTCCATGTATAGCTCTGGCGTACCCACCAGGTCAAGGGCCACAAACACCAGAATTTTTCCTGCACAACCTTCATTCATAAAACTCTGCTTAAACAGCTCTGCCCCCAAATGGATTTAGGACCAGGTGTGAGGCCGGTGGCCCCTGGGTGGCCCCAGTTCAGGAGGACTGTACACAGCTCTACTTTTAGCTCAGTCACTTAGCTGTTTTACAGAGGAGAGTCCTGTGAAGGAGTTCTCTGAAGCGCTGTTGGGTCCAAGTCCAAAGATAAATGCCCCCAAAATAAGAGCAGGTGGGGTGCAGGGGCTTGAAGTTGCCCAAGAGCAGCACCTGAACAGCGGACCAAGCAGGCAGACAGGTCACAGTGAGATGGTATTGTGTTTTTATTCAAACTGTAGTATTTCTAAATTTGCATCTCTATGTATGCTCTATGTAGTGTCATGCAGATCTGCACCTTTATTCTGCCCTCTCTCTTGTTCCTATATTTCCTTCCTTTGGGGGGGGGGATGCAATGTGGGAGATACCAGGGGGGTTCTTCGTGATGAGACTGCATGTGTATAAAAGGGGTGTTATTTTGAATCCTCCCCACCAGAAAAATCTTGCAAGCAGAAAGCTAGTTGGAAAACTAGAGCAAGGAGGTTCTGGACCATACCTAAGTGATTTTTCACTTAGAGGTTCTTTTTTGTTTGTGTTTTGTTTTTGCACTAAAATATAAGGTTCTTCTCAACTGCAGTCTGAAGCTGCACATTCTACCACAAAGGACTCTTTCACTTTGTTCTACTGCATTAGGAGGCTAGGACTCAGTTTTAGCTCCAGTGCAGTGTTCTGGAACTCAGGGGAAAAGTTACAAGTTATGCCAGAGTTTGGAAAGCTATGTAAAATTTATTCAACTCATCCAGACTGTTGGTTATATATCATGCAGTAGGGAGGTGCAGGGGCTATTGGTGACGTCTGTGCTGGATGGATTACGTTTTTAATTTGTGGGAGGTGACTCTGGAACAGGTGTCGCTGGAATCAGATTAAAAGTGCTAACAATCCATGCCGAGGAGTGATGTGTAGCCAAGGAAACTTGTCTTTCTTCTTACACACATAGACAATAATCTTGTAGTACCTTAAAGATGTCCACTTTGTCTTCATAGGTCAGAGAGCCACCTGAGATGTGACTCAGAACTGTAGTTGCAAAGGTGGCCTAAGTAGTTCTCTTCCCCATTTTATCCTCACAGCAGTCCTGCGAATGTTAGGCTGAGAGTTAGTGACTGTCCTAGGGTCACCCAGGGACTTGCATGGCTGAGTGAAGATTTGGTCTCGCCCAGGTCCAAATCCAGCACTCTGCACCACACTGGCTCCCCACCCATAGTCCTTCATTACAAAACAGAGAGTTAATCCATTGGAATATTCCATAAAGTTGACAGAAAGGAGAGTCAACCTGATCTAGCTTTAATTCTTCAAAGCCATCCAATATTGATCTTTGTCAGATCAGAGTGGTGAGGAACTCGTCAGCATCTGATGACACACAAAGGCAGATATATTTTTAATTAATGCTTATGTAAGCAAGCTAGCTTCAGATTATGACTAAACAAGGAGCCCTTTCTAATCAACTGGATTTGACTCCAAACAGTCTCACTGAAGTATTCTTACAAAGTTCATATTAATAAAGCCCAACAGTTGGGAGGCCTAGATATTGCATTGCAACATGCCTTGCCTCTTTCCTCCCTTGAAAAATAATGAGCACAGAGATCATGCTGGTGTTTGAATGTCAGATTATGAACTATATCACAAAACTGAGGCAAATTGGCAAAAGCGCAATTCCCCCTGCAAACCTGCATGTTGTTATACTTTCACCTATTACCTTGTTTGTTTCTCTTTAACCAAGTGCCCTAAAATATATTCCAAAGATACATACATTGAATACAACAGATACTTCTTTTCCATTCTAACTGCCACCTGGATATTTGCATGGCAGCTGTGCTCTGCCTCCATGGCACATCAAGTACCTCTCTCAGTTCAGATGGAACAGAGAGAAAGAGTTGGGTGCCATCTGCATATTGGTGACGCTTCACTCCATATCTCCCAGTTGCAGCTCACAGTGGCTTCACATGGGGAGGCAAGATGGAACCCTGCAGGACACTACAGTGGTACCTCGGGTTAAGTACTTAATTCGTTCCGAAGGTCTGTTCTTAACCTGAAACTGTTCTTAACCTGAAGCACCACTTTAGCTAATGGGGCCTCCTGCTGCTGCCATGCCGCCGGAGCACGATTTCTCTTCTCATCCTAAAGCAAAGTTCTTAACCTAAAGCACTATTTCTGGGTTAGCGGAGTCTGTAACCTGAAGCGTATGTAACCTGAGGTACCACTGTACAGGACAATTTCCATGGCACTGGAGAATACCCCTGCCATAAATACCTTCTAGAAATGGCTCTGGAGCAGAACCACCGAAGGACACAGTGCATAGTTAAGCTATGGAACTCTCTCCCACAGGAGGCAACTTGGATGGATTTAAAAGATGATTAGACCAATTTATGAAGGATAAGGCTATCAGCGGCTACCAGGCATGCTGGCTATCCTCTGGTCAGAGGCAGCAATGCTTCTGAAACCCAGTTTCAGGAAACTGCAGGAGGGCAGAGTGCTCTTTTGCTCAGGTCCTGATTGTAGGTTTCCCATAACCATCTGGTTGGCCAATGTGAGAACAGGATGCTGGACTAGATGGGCTACTGGCCTGAGCCCACTCAGCCAACTAAACAGTCTGTGATGGCGACTCTGCATTGAGGCCAAATGTTGCCAGTCAGCAAAGTGTGACGAAGCTTTGGAGTGCATTAGCCATTCATCCACAACCACAGGCATCTAATGAGTATTGTTTATGTGCCATCAGCAGTGGGGCATGCTCAGGCTTGAAAGACAAGTACACTGACCTTCCCTTCATAATCGTTTACACTCCTTGTTTCAAGGACTCCACCTCAATTATTCTTATGAGTCACTTTATCTTGAAGGAGGGAGAGATTTATTTTTTTTAAAAAAAACTGAGGAAATTATCAGGTTCCCAAACTTAGGACAGAGTCCTTGAGATGAAAGGAGTCTGTGCCATGGTGAAAGGAATGATAAGCATCACATCACAATGTGAAAGCATGGAAACCGTGAGAGTGGCAAAAGTCGGATAATGGTCAGCATTTGTACCGTGCTTTTGCATGTCCAAGGGACGCGGGTGGCGCTGTGGGTTAAACCACAGAGCCTAGGACTTGCTGATCAGAAGGTCAGCGGTTCAAATCCCCATGACGGGGTGAGCTCCCATTGCTCGGTCCCTGCTCCTGCCAACCTAGCAGTTCGAAAGCACCTCAAAGTGCAAGTAGATAAATAGTTACCACTCCGGCAGGAAGGTAAACGGCTTTTCCATGAGTTGCTCTGGTTCGCCAGAAGCAGCTTAGTCATGCTGGCCACATGACCCGGAAGCTGTACGCTGGCTCCCTTGGCCAATAAAGCGAGATGAGCGCCGCAACCCCAGAGTCAGTCACGACTGGACCTAATGGTCAGGGGTCCCTTTACCTTTACCTTTGCATGTCCAAAGCACTTCTGCGACATTTATCTTGATGACAACAACCTTGAAAGGTGGGCTATCATTTTTATATGACATGTTGCAGATAAGGGTGGGGGTCTTGAGGCTGATAAATTGTAATCTTCCTACTGTATGTCAGGGGCTTCATGGTTCATAGCTAAAGTGCTTTTGGTTCTGGGGCAGTGGCTCCCAAATATTTTTGCCCATGGACCACTTGAAAATTGCTGAGGGTCTAAGACTCTAAGTGAACCACTTGATTTTTCTGCCTGTAATAGCATAGAATTCAATTTGTAATTCAATGAAATACAATGTAAGAAATAAAAGAAGCAATAAAAGTACACTGAATAATCAATATCAGTATTCAATTTGATGGATGTGCTGTCTTCCATTGTTAACCACAAATCCATGGACATGCAACAGATTATCTGAATGAAGTTCACAGACCACCGTCTGGAAACCTCTGCTCTGAAATATTTCAAAGAATTTCAGTCCAATTCTTCATGCCTCTTGTATTCAACGAGCTGAGCTCCAAGCTATGTATGATTCAGTGCTAGAATTCTCATTTGTGGGGAGTGGAGTAGAGGAGCCTAATTCTCCTACTTTATTATTATTATTATTTACATCCTTTTTCAGAAGGTTGTAGGTGGAGAGTAAGGGATAGGGCTAGTGGCTTTCATTAGGGCCCAACTACTCTTCACACCCACACACCAAACAGCTAGTTTTGAACCCTTATGGTCCAACTAACACATCACATTACAACAAAATAAATGAGACAAAGATGTGGCAACTTCATTATAAATCGGAATGCTTCTATTGAAAACTGTGAAAAACAATTTGAAGCAGGCTTCTGGTTCCTGTCCTTTGCCATGGGGATGGCTCTCTCAACATTGGAGGTTGAAAAAGGGGTTGGAAGGGGTTATACCGTCCCTTATAATGGGCATGGGAGGTACTGGTGGTCGCCTAAATGGCTCGCCCCCTCATGGATCAGCATGGGGACAGGTGGAGGCACTGGGTGCTACACACTTTGCTTGATGCGGACCCCCCGAAAATTGCTATTGGATGCAGAGGTTCTCCTAATAGTTGGGTTTTAAATGGCATTAAGAATAGGCATGCACCGGAGGAGATGGAGGTTGTAACTGCAATCAATCAGCTGCATGGAACTGAGATTTGAAATTGGGAGAAGATTTTATCCTGTACTGGAGGTGGATGGAGGAGGAGGGGCCCTCTCTGCTATATTTTATGGAAGTTTTTACATTTATGATTCGGCAACCCTCTCCTAATACTGAATTTTAAGATATACAAGTGAGGATGTTTTGATGTACAATGTAACATTGAGAGTTAAAAGAAGATGCAAAGCTGTGTGCGGCTTGAAAGGAGTAAAGGGGGGGGGGAGAACCTGGTTGTTTTGTTTGGCAGGATGTTGCGGGGAGTTAGAGCCTACCCCCCCCCCGAAAAAAAGATTGAAAGAGATCATGGAGATGTTGAGATCTAACCTGGGTTGTTGTTGCTTTTAAAGCAAAATGCTATGGTAGCAGCGAAAGGAAAGTGGTGTGAGGGCTTTTTGGATGTTGGAAGAGGAATAGTACTGTCCCTTCTGAGCCAGAGGAAGACATGGCAAATCTCTGGAACTTGTAGATTCTCAGTGTCAGTAGAAGGGAGGGATCGTCTGTTGTCGATTTGGAACTGCTTGAGTATTATGGGAAGGAGCTGAGCCAGAGAAAGAAGAGGGTTTAACCTTGAAGTTGCAGCTCTGCCGCAACCAGGCTGGAATACAACAGTGGGCGTAAGGAGATAGCCCCAAAGGCCGCAGGAAAAAGGAGAGACATGTAAGGCAAAGAGACTAATAATTGACTTTTGGATGTAGCACATCCAAAAAAGCTATGGTTCCTCACTTGAAGCCTTTTTTTGGAAGTTAAATAATATAATAACATGAATAGAAATCATTAGGAGTTAATTATGTGATAATTTTTGAAAAATTGAATGTAATAGAAATCAATAAGAATATGAAACACAGTATTATTAGATCATAAAGATCCATCAGGAATGGTACGCGGGAAGTCTCTTAACAAAATTGTATTAATTTGGAACTAATCTGTGTAACTGGGTTTATATTGGAAAATCAATAAAAATAATTGGCACTGAAGCAGGAGTCTGGTGTGCCTACTGAGAAGTAGGTTCCACTGAGTTCAATGGGGCTTACTCCCAAGTAAATGTGTACAGTACTGCAGCTTTAGATGATGCTGATGATGCTGAGGCTGATATTTGTTAGCCACTTTACTCACAGAGGGACCCAAAGCAACATACATTATAACCAATTAAGAACACCCAATAAATATCTAAAAACACAGCTATACAGATAAAAGGCAGATTATACTCTACTAAATGAGACCACAATGCTACCCTTCAAATTAAGGGCCAAAAGCCTGAGTAAAGAGAAAAGTATTTACCTGGCATTTTAAAATAGAAACAGACGGTGCTAGGCATACTGTACCTCCCTGGAGGGAGAGCATTCTATGAACTTTCCTTATAATTTTGATGAAATGTTGAAAATGCATATTTGTTAGTGTGAATGCACACTAACCACCCACCCACCTACTTTGCTGCAAATTTAACTTCTACCATTTCTACTCCTTGTTAATATTTATTTATTGCATGTATAGCCCACCTTTTGTCCAGGGAGCTCAAGGTGGTATACACAATACTTCCCCTCCTCATTTAATCCCCACAGCAACCCTGTGAGGTAGGTTAGGCTGTGAGATGGTAACTGGCCCAGTGAGCTTCATAGCTGAGTGGGGACTTCAACTCTGGTCTCCCATGTCCTGGTCCAACACTCTAACCACTACACGAGCCTGACAGATAGGTGATTTGAAACCAGAAAAAAAATGCCAGAAACAAACCAAACAGGAATGAGCATACTCAGTAGTTACAGAATGCTGTCTGGCTATTGAGAGAAAACATGGAAAACAGGGAGGAGCAACTGAACGGAATGCAGAATACCACATTGCAGAAAAAGTATTTCCAAAGGACAATAGCTAGAACATTTTTGGCAAGAGTTTTCTATTTGTAGGTGGATACGCATTCACCCCTTTCTCTTTTTTCAAGTATATATACTCATTAAGAGATTCCCTGTTCTACTCAAATATCAGTCTATATCAGTGGTTTTCAACCTTTTAAAATCCATGGCTCCTTGACCAACTACATTCTTTCGTCTCTGAGCTGTGTCCCCCCCCCCTGCCCCAAAGAGAGGCGCTTCCTCACACTGCCCCACAGGGGCCAGGGAAGAGGATGCCCCAGCCTTAGTGGCTCAAAGGAGTTGAATGTGAAGCCAGCACCTTACCTTGGGAGGCAGCAGTGGCAGCAGCAGTCACTGCCAGGCTTGCATGGCAGAAAGGCTACCCTTCAGCACTGGGCACTCAGCTCCCAGGCAGGCATGGCACACAGCAAGCACAAGAAAGACCAGGGCAGCACCCACTTGCCAATCCATTCCCAGCAGCAAGGGCTGGCAAACTGACTGGCTGGGCTCCCTCACCCACTTGCTTGCTTACTCCAAGGCTGCCTCAGCTCCTGGCAACCAGCACCCCCTGGCCAACCACAAAGGTACCATTCGCCTGCAGAGCTTGTAGCCAGGGCTGCTGCAACAAACAGCTGTGCAAGCCTTTGGGAGGCAGAGAAACAAGAGGTCATCAGAGGAGAGAGGGAAGGAAAGAGGGACAGAGGCCTGTATTGCCTGCGGCATCCCTGACCACCATTCAAGGCACCCCACTGGCTGAAAACCAATGGTCTATATATCTTCATTAATGGCATGAGCAAGTTTCATGAATGCACATACTTCAAATTCAGTAGATGGTATCAGGAGGGAGAGGAACGGCAGGTTGCAGGTGGCAGCTCGCTGTTCCTTGATCTTGTCTGCATCAAGACTCTAAGGCCTATGTGAAACTTTATAGCAGGAGTAGTCAACATGTTGCCCTCCACATGTTGTGGCCTACAACTAGCATCATACCTGACCAGGTTGTTTTTCTTTCTTTTTTTGCTTCCTGTTTGTTTGTTTTTTAAAAAGAAAAGAGAATCTGCTGCCCTTTAAACTATGCTAAGGTAAAGGGACCCCTGACCATTAGGTCCAGTTGCGGACGACTCTGGGGTTGCGGCGCTCATCTCGCTTTACTGGCCGAGTGAGCCGGCGTACAGCTTCCGGATCATGTGGCCAGCATGACTAAGCCGCTTCTGGCGAACCAGAGCAGCGCATGGTAATGTCATTTCCCTTCCCACCGGAATGGTAACTATTTATCTACTTGCACTTTGACGTGCTTTCGAACTGCTAGGTTGGCAGGAGCAGGAACTGAGCAATGGGAGCTCACCCTGTCGCAGGGATTCGAACCACCGACCTTCTGATCGGCAAGCCCTGGCTCTGTGGTTTAACCCACAGTGCCACCCACTAAACTATGCTAGTCTACTGCAAAAAAAAGAGGGGGGAAAAGAGTCTTGTGGCACTAGGAAAATGAACACAATTATTATGACACAAAATTTCATGGACCAGAGTCAACTTTCATTAGTCCACAGAATTTTATGCCCTGATACGTGACCTTGATCTAGAATGGGACAAACACAACTTTCCCCCCTTCTTTCTGATCTTTCTGTGGCTTTCAATACCATTGATCATTGTATCCTTTTGGATTGGCTCCTTGGGATGGGAATGCCCCCCCCCCCAATTTGTAGTGATTCTGATTCTACCTACGGAGCAGAGTTTAGAGCACGGTGCTTTTCAGACCTCTGAAAGATGTGCTATGGGATGCCGCTGGGCACCATTTCCCCCCAGCGTTATTTAACACCTACATGAAACAGTTGGAAGCAGTCACTGAGGGATCGGGGGCAAGTAGCCATCATTATGCTGATGATACCCAACTCTGTTTCTCCATAACATCTGAATCAGGAGCGGCTGCGCAGGCCCTGGATTGGTGTCTGGATGCAGTGTTGGGATTGTTGAGGGAAAATAAGCTGAGCCTGAATTCTGGCAAGACAGAGGCTCTTAGGATGAGTGGTCTTATGCTTGAGAAATTTATCCATCTCCAGTTAATACAGAATGCTGCTGCACACTTGCTTACAGCAGTGAATGTCTCTCAGCATATTAAACTTGTGCTCAAAAATCTGCTCTGGCTGCCAGTTTGCCACCAGGCTGAATTCAAGATGTTACTACTGATAAAGCCTTTAATGGCTTGTGGCTAGTTTACCTAAGGGTTCGCCTTGCCCCATATGTACGGATTTGATCTGCAGAACCTTCACGCCTACAAGTGTTATGTAATCTCCATCACAAGTCAAGCCTTTAGTGTGGCAGCACCTATACTTTGGAACTCCCTGACTCTTGACATTAGGCAGGCATCATTATTGCATTCTTTCAGATACCTGCTGAAAGTGGTCTTGTTTTGGTGGACCTATTCAGGTATATAATTGGTTACATGTTTTGTTGTGTTTCATTGTTTTAGAAGTTTTTCACCAGTTTTTAAATGTGTTTTTTATTTTATATTTAGTTGTGGGTGTTGTTTTTTTATTACAGATGTGTTTGCCACTGAGAGTTCCTTTGGGAGGAGGAGCAGGATAGAAATTTGATAAGAAATGATACATAAAATAAATGCATTGGCCTTTAAGGTGCCTTTAAGGTGCCACGAGGTTTGGTGCAAATGGTGCCTTGTGCTGCTGGTGGGCAGGAGTGTGCTGGAGGAACAAGTAGCCTGCCTTGTTGCAGTTTGGGGCAAGCATTAAACTGCAGGTATGAAATGTTGCATGTGTGAAAGAGAGTGGTATGTGAATGGCCTCTGTGGGTACTTTGTGAGAGCAGCAGGGAGAAGAGGATGTGTGGCAGAGCAGCCGAAGATTGACACAGAAATAAATCTCACACCCATGAATTTCTAGGGGGGGGGGTCCTTTTTTGTCAGTTCCTCTGCAAAGTTCCTCCTTACTCTCTGGGCTGGAATTGGAGCTGGATTGCTGCCTGACATGCCCTACTTTCAAACAGATTATTTAAAATGTCACAACAACTGGGATTTTAAATGTTCTCATGAAATGGGTCAATGTTTTAGCTCCAGAAAGAGCCACAACAGTGGCAGAGGTGGCTTTGGACCTCTGGCCCTATGTGGTGGCTCCTCATTCTTACTGGATGGCCTCCAAACTATTTGTGCTCACCTTTTGAACTCAGCCCTGGCAAATGTCAGAGATGGAATGTGAGGACAAACCAACTAGGGCAGGGAGGCATCGACTTGGAATTCTATGTGGTCAAGTGAATGTTGCATTCCCCCCGTCTCTTGACACTGACACAGCACTAGACAAATATTATTTGCACGGAAAGGATGCCCATTTTTTTACACAGAGAGATGCATTGCACAGCTGAAGGCAGCGCCCAGCCCATGAAGGGGAGATCTAGGCAGGATGCCAGTGCTTTGCAAACAGACAAATTTACGAGCTTTCAGGTACAAACAAGAGTGAATTGTTTTGAAGGTCTGGACTTTTAATATAGCTCTGGAGATACCATCAACCCACACATGCCAAAAGAACACCCTTTCTACCTTGGAGCAAAATGCAAAGCAGTACAGGGACAGCCCAACCTAATAGCCTCCAGTCTTCTGGTGCCCTCCAGATGTTTGGGGCAACAACGGTTCCCCACGCTGGCTAGGACTGCCCCCCCCGGGGGGGGGGAGTTGTACTGCACAGCTCCCATCAACCCCAGCCAGCACACTCATGCTCCCTTCTTCAGTCATAAGAACATAAGATAGCCTGCTGGATCAGGTCAATGGCTCACCTAGCCCAGCGCCCTGTTTCCACAGTAGACAGCCACATGCCTGTGGGAAACCAGAACCTGAGCATCATAGCTGTCAACTTTCCCCTTTTCTTGAGAGGAATCCTATTCCGAATAAGGGAATTTCCCTTAAAAAAAGGGATCAGTTGACAGCTATGTTCCAGCTACTGATATTCAGGAGCATTGCTGCCTCTGTCAGTGGAGGCAAAGCACAGCCATTATGGATAGTGGCCAGTGACAGCCTTACCCTCCTCCATAAATTAGTCCAATCCTCTGTTAAATCCATCGAAGCTGGTGGCCATCATTGCCTTCTGTGGGAGTGAGTACCATAGTTTAACTCTGCACAGCCCAAATAAGTCATTTGTTTTATCTGCCCTGAATCTTCCGACTTTCCCTTTCATTGAATGTCCAAGAATTCGGGGGAATAAGAAAAAAATCCCAGTATCATGCAGCTGTTCTCTCAAGGACTGATGGGGGCTGTAATCCAAAACGCATAGAAGGCACAGATCAGCACAGGCTGAGGGATCAGAATATGTGTTTACAGATATCTCGAAATGCTCCTCTCTCTTCTTGAAACTGCTCTGAGTTTGCTTCAATGGGGTCTTCTTGGAATCTAATAATATGTGAAGCATCCCCATTACCCCACCCTCCACCCCCCAGTTATGTACCCTCTGATCCATCAGTTTCTTTTCCAAGTTGGCTAACCCTTGCTTTTTGATATGGTATTTAAAGGCTGCCAGAGTAGATTAAAAAGTGTTTATAAAAACATCAGCATAGTAATAAAACAAAACAGCAGAACAGTTAAAAAGTGTCAGCATTAATAGGGTGAGATCTGACAGGCTCTATGCTTTTTTTTTATTTTGAAAATTTTAGGATGCCTGGGCAATAAAGAAAGTCTTTTCCCATCAAACAAGCATCAGTCTTGGCGCCACATGGATCTGCTTGGGGCGGATATTCCCTATCAATATAGGGGAGGGGGTCACAGCTGAAAATACCCTATACCATGTCCCTGTGTGCCTGACCTTTGGAGGCAGGGAATGCACAGAAGATCCTCTGGGGATGAGTTGGTCAGAATCAAGGGGTAGGAGGTATTTTGCTTGGTCTCTGGGATTCGCTAGGTTGACCACTTACATATTGATACAACAGGAGGCAGATTTGCATAAGATTTGTCTGTGCTAAGAGCCAGGCTGACCCAAGGAACATTTGGCTCAACTCAGAACCAGCCCCAAATCACACTCCTGCCCACCAGCAGCACAAGGCACCACCTCAAAACCTCTAACGTTTAGAGGTGGTGTTTCTTTTAAAGGGTTCAGATGGTAAGCTGCTCTGTTTAGCTGCACCTGTGTGTTCTCCTGCTGGGAGTAGGCAGGTACAATCAAAGCTCCTTCTTCTCATATGATATGAGTCCTCTGACTGCCCCAGAGCATTCCAGGAGGTCTGACCTGAGTAAGATCTGTCTAGAGGTGTCCTCATCTGATCTGACATAGACCCACCTATTGGCCTACTCCAACCACTACACTGCATCCTTACTCTATTGACAAGAAAAAGACAGGCAGTTAGGCTCCAGCTACTTATAGCTTTCCCAGCCAATCCAGAGGCTTCATACAACTGCTGGCCCACTGCATTGGCTGCTGTGACACCTGTCTAGCCCCTCCTGTGCAGCTGCACCATTGCCAGGTTGCTCACCTGGCCACTGGCTGGAAAAGCCCCAGGATATAAACCCTTTAGTCCTGTTAATGTGCTGCTGTCAGCCCCGCAGGAAGCACAGCTTAACCTTGCAGTTGAAATCTGAGCATCAAGCCAAGTCTCTAAAACTCAATTGTTTGTTTTGGGCTGCGGTTTACAATCCCCGACAAGCAATAACCTATGGCAAGCTCTGAATGCCATCCCTGTTGATGGATGTTGGAGGGTGAAAAACACACAGTAATTTCTTGCAATTATCTTCAATTTTAGGATTACAGACATTTGTGACTCATAGGAAGGGTAGACTATAGTATCTTTGTTTTACTATGTGGCTCATACCTG
This sequence comes from Podarcis tiliguerta, assembly GCF_965153285.1. NCBI lineage: Eukaryota > Metazoa > Chordata > Lepidosauria > Squamata > Lacertidae > Podarcis > Podarcis tiliguerta. The sequence goes on along the minus strand of NC_139541.1, from coordinate 51,958,752 downwards.
AAGATCCAGGAATGCAAGATAGTGCACAGGTTGGCTGTGAAGTTTGGCTGCAGAGAAGCGTCAGAATGAGAGATGACTGAGTTTGATAGCAAATTCCTGTTGCACTTACTTATCTTCATTTTTATCCCAATCTCCTTCCAAAGACATCAGGCCAGTGTACATGGGTCCCCATCCCCATTATAGAAGCAGCGAATGGGTCACCGAGTGAGTTTCATGACTAAACATCCATTTGAACCCAAGTCTTCCCAGTCCTGTTCCAGCACTCTGCGCAAGCCTTCACCAGCTTGGCACTCTCCAGATGTTTTGAATTAAAACTCTCATCAGCCCCAGCCAGCATGGCTGAGTTGTAGTCCAAAACATCTGGAGGGTGCAAGGTTGCCAAAGGCTGCTCAATGGACCAGACTTATTGTGCAGTGGTGAAAGAGTTACAGCCTCCACGCCAAACTCCACAGCAAGCTGATGGCAGCCTGAAGGCCAAGTATGGGGTCTGCAAGGTACTTAAAAGGAGCCTTGCTAGATCAGGCCAATGACCCACTAGTCCAGCATCCTGTCCTCACAGGCGCCAACCAAATGTCTGTGGCTTATAGGTACTTCACAGTCTTTCCTAATTTTGCAGGTCCAGAGAGCTAGCAGAAAACAAGAAGGGTTATTGAGCCCCTGCTGGGCCACCATGCATCTGCTGGTGGGCTGCCTTTGATTTATGGAGACCTGCTGTGCCATGATGGTCCCTGGGCAGTGCTGGAAGTCGTCATGGGAAGCAACCCCTCTGCCATTGCTAGGCAAGGGCAAATGGGGCCTTCACTGAGAAGACTTTGAAGTTCTTCAACACCTTCTAACAGTATATAGAAGCAGCTTCTGGTTATGTGGGACCACTGGAAAAAAAGAAGCGGGAGCAATGTGAGCATCTTCTTTGGGGCATCTCTTACCTGGGTGGCCACGTGCCCTGCTGGACAAAGTCTTAAGTGAAGTGCAGAAGCTCCTGAGATAGACAAGAAGGAGCTGGAGGAGAGCAAATCACAGAGAGGGATAATTGGAGTGAGTGTGTGTGGTGCAGGGGAAGCAGGACAAATTCGAAATCAGAGAAGTCTTAGCACAATATTGAATTGTGGGTTTCTCAGGTTTGTTTCACTTTGAGGGGCCAGGCACAGATGACTAGGGTTGGTTTATTTCGGGAGTGGGGAACCTTTTCTGGCCAAAGGGCCAGAATGCTCTCTCTCCCCTGCCTGATGCACCAAAGGTGACTGTTGTCAGTCAGGTGGCTTCAAGATATACTTTATTTCAAAGCCCTAATTCTCGAGAGCAAGCCAACCATGCTGCTTACTGGGCTTTGGGAAGGAGGTAAAAGGTATCCTGTGACCTTCCCAGAGCCCAGTAAGTAGCCCTCCACAGGAGTTCTGGGGTTTCTTGACTTTTAGTGATTTTGCATGTGGATCCCTGGAACAGAACCCTCACATAAGCAGCAGGCCCATTGTACAGAATATTGTCTCCCTCCTTAAAGGTAAAGGGACCCCTGACCATTAGGTCCAGTCGTGGCTGACTCTGGGGTTGCGGCGCTCATTTCGCTTTATTGGCTGAGGAAGCCAGCGTACAGCTTCTGGGTCATGTGGCCAGCATGACTAAGCCGCTTCTGGCAAACCAGAGCAGCACACGGAAACGCCATTTACCTTCCCACCGGAGAAGTACCTATTTATCTACTTGCACTTTGACGTGCTTTCAAACTGCTAGGTTGGCAGGAGCAGGGAACGAGGAATGGGAGCTCACCCCGTCGCGGGGATTCGAACTGCCGACCTTCTGGTCGGCAAGTCCTAGGCTCTGTGGTTTAACCCACAGTGCCACCTGTGCCTCCCTGCTTAATAGTAACCAAAATAGTAAGCAAAGGGGGCAAAGGGGGCCTGTGGCCACCAATATCCCAGCTGCTCAGACCCAGGAGTTTTTATTGTGGGTCAGGAGCATCACTTGGCCTATTGCTGGAAGGAAGGCCCCACAGCTGGTGTGGCGGCTCTCTCCTTTAGCCATTGTAGGGCTGTGGTAGGCCATGGTCTAGCAAGCTTCAGGTTCCCAGTTTTTGACACCCACACCATGCTTGAGCTGTGTTGCAGGAGAGGCCACTGATCCCCTGATATGTTCTCCTTGAAGTTCCCTTCTTCTTCGTCCTCATTTTCTGCTCCTGTCCTTCCCAGGATCCTGCCTCCCTCCCTGGCTGGCTATGCTCTTAACACTGTTATGAACAGACTCCCATTCTTGGCAGCGAAGTTGTCCTCTTTGCTTCCTGGCTGGCAAAGAGCAGCATCATTGCACTCAAGGAGTTTGAGCCATGAGTCAAACGTCATTGCACCTCTCTAAAGGGTGCAAATCCATGTGTGCGTTTGTGTATCTGAGAGAGAAGGAGGGGGGAGGGAAGGGGGAGAGCGTCAGAGAAGCAGCAGCGAGTTTCACTGAGCTACTACTGGTGGGAAATTGGAAGCCAAGTGAATTAGATTCAAAGTAGGTAATTATGTATGATTAATTTACTGAGTAATGATTGCACCTGGTACAGAGGCTTTATGAACTTTCATGCCACAGCATGTGATTAGCAACAAATCGGGTCAGTGTTTCTTCACAGGCTGTTGTTTACTTTGGAGTCCCAGTCACAAAGTGAGGCATGTGCTCCCCCTATAAGTTCATCACCATGACATTCTAGCTTTCTACCCACCATTTACTGAACTCCTAATGGTGGGGAATGCAGGGACAGAGTCAGGGTTGTGTGCATGCAGCATTTCTGCAAGAATGACTGAAATACATAGGTGCTGCAAAGTTCAGATGAATCCCACTTTCTTTCTGGCCTCCACTCACCACAACAGTGAAGGTGCTTTTGAGAATAGGTGGGCAATGCCTGCCAACACCTTGCACATCAGAGAGTGGAGTAAATCAGTTTCCAGCAGTGCTCCGAAAAACTCCTTGCTACACACCACAAATAGCAAAAGCAGAATAAACTATGTAAAATCAGAGAAATTAAAGAAATTCACACCATATGTACAGGCTACAGAATTCACTCTTCTTGGCACATAATTTGGATTTCCTGGGCATAACATTTACATTTTTTAAATGCAAGACTCCGCTATAGCGAAGCACATTTAACTTTCCTATTGAAATAAAGTGATTATCTTTGGCTGGATTGTGTGTCCTTAATTTTTTTATATCCCTATGGGACTTCGGTTTTGTTTTTTGGTGACTGCTAGGAATGAGGTGGAAAAAAATGCAGTGTTCTGCAAAAATCATGTCTGTCTGAATAGTGCTCTGCTGTCCATTGAATATCTCCAAAAAACTTAGTCACAATGCACACAATTCTCAACCCTTGGTTATTGGTTAAAATAGTCTACTGCCTGCTTGCGAGAGTCCCTCTCCTTTTTATCCACACTAATTAGCCGTGCTATCAGTCCAGAGGGGCCACATGCTCTCTTTTACAGAGGACAGCCCTCTATTTAAAGAAATGTTTGGTCCAAGTCCAGTTTCAAGGTAAAAAGAACTCTCCGTAAGGAGAGCAGAAGAGGCCTTGAAGCTGCCCATCAACTGGGACAGCAGATGGAGCAGACAGGTAGGTCACTGGCTCACCATCTGCTCCACCATCTGCTCACTATGGTGAGAAGGAGGGATGGGGAAGAAATTTAATGAGAACCTATCTAATTCTCATTAGGTGGACATCATTGTCATATATAGGTAAAACTACAACCGACCTATGTACATGTTTTTAGAAGCCACAAATGGGTGATTTTGACAAAAGAAAGTGGAGCAACCTATTAATAAACACTTCTGAGTACCACAGCCTATTGGACCTGCCAATAATTGCTGTTGAGATGCCAAATGATCCAACAATGCTACCAAAAAGGATGAACTTCTGGGTGTGCACACTGAGCACATTAGTGTCACGTGGCCTCAGCTGGAAGGATAGTCCCAGCATCTCTCAGTTCCAGTGAATGAAGCTCTTCTTTGAGCTTCATCCTCAAAGTTCTGTATCCGCCACCTTGGAAACAGCATTACTTTTTTTCTGTTGAAGGCAGAAGCTGAAATGTTTTGCTTTAATAATCTAAAATTTCTGTTTTGTTAATCATTTTCGCTTTTGTGAAAATCATATTGCGTGGACAGGCAGAGTCCCCAGATCCTGAGCGCCCCCGCCCCCGTCATGCGGAATAACGACTCAAGACAACGTGCTATGGGATTAAATTGGCCACAACTTTATTAAATTTCAAGTGTGGGTAGACCTTGGCTCAGGCATTGGGCGTTCTCCCTCCCCAGTCCCCAGCCGGGGACCTAGGGAGCATCAGGGTTATCCAGTGTTTGTGTGGGGGATGGGCCGGCTCTGGAGAACATATGTTCAAGCAGAGATAGCCGCCCCCGCCGCAGGGGAGAGCAATGACGACCTTTTGGCGTACAGTCAAAGCCTCCCTTCAGAAACCCCTTTAACAGGGAACCCTGGTATCGCCGCTGCAAAGAGGAAGATGGACAAAAGGATTCCGCCCAAGGCCTGATACCGCCAAAGTTGTGACGTTTTGCTACGGGAAAGGCGAAACCTGCCAATGCAGGGAAATTCCTTTCCGGCCCTTTGACAGCGACCTTAACGTAGCAGCGCCCGCATACCTGTGAAGAAAAGTTAACCTGCAAAACCTGTGAGGAAAAGTTGACCTGCAAAATAAGGCATTAACTGAGGGTGGGTAGGGTGGGAGAAGCTCTGCAGCCAAGTGAGGATTCCCAGGTAAGATCCTCCCTCTATTGTGTGGGCAGGTAATCCCTCCCCTACCTGGCCGGATCTCCTTGGCAACGCTTCCCCCATGTGGGATTGGACAACTGACTGGGGTAGGCGGAGACCTCCAGGTATCCCACCTGAGGGAAGGCAAAGCAAAGCCTATGCTGATCGAGCCGCTCCAGATCCAGGGGCTGCGCACGTCCACGCAAAGGTCGCCCCCTGTTTTATGCGGGGAGCGGTCATTATAAGTAAAGGTAAAGGTACCCCTGCCCTTACGGGCCAGTCTTGACAGACTCTAGGGTTGTGCGCTCATCTCACTCTAGAGGCCGGGAGCCAGCGCTGTCCGCAGACACTTCTGGGTCACATGGCCAGTGTGACAAGCTGCATCTGGCAAGCCAGCGCAGCACACAGAACGCCGTTTACCTTCCCACTGGTAAGTGGTCCCTATTTATCTACTTGCACCCGGGGGTGCTTTCAAACTGCTAGGTTGGCAGGCGCTGGGACCGAACGACGGGAGCGCACCCCGCCGTGGGGATTCGAACCACCGACCATGCGATCGGCAAGTCCTAGGCGCTGAGGTTTTACCCACAGCGCCACCCGCGTCCCACTATAAGCATATTACCGGTATGTGGTGCTAAATAGTACTAAATAAATCATGGTTTACTTGCATGCGAAAAATTGTGCCAGATGATGAATGCATCAAGCTGCCTTCCAGGCATGCCAATGTGGTTATGTGAATTGGTCATGAATGCTCACCAGGTTCCTTCTAATATAACATGGAATCTCTTTGAGTAAGTCATTTTTTGGTATAGATTTCTCATTGATGATAATCTTCTTAGTTCTGATAACATCCTAGTCCATTTGTGCCAAGGTACCTCCCTGTGCATCACCCAAAAAGAGGACAAAGATGTTGCATGCAGATTTCCATACACTAATTTATATGTATGCAAATTTATAAATAATTGCTATAATTTAAATAGAAATGCAATACTTCTCATGGGATTGAAGGACTTGCCAATTTTAGTTCTCTAAGTTTCTCATTTCTCCAATCTTAAGTTCAGTCCTTCACATTTCACAGCAAAAGAGAGCATGAAAGGATATTGTTAGGATAGTCTTCTTACTCAAAGATTATGTCAATAATGTCTGTGTAGGAAAAAATTAGCCTTGAGCTAGCCTGATGTTGTTGTTGTTGTTGTTGTTGTTGTTGTTGTTGTTTATTAAATTTGTACACTGCCCTTCATCATCAGATCTCAGGGTGGTTCACAACATAAAAATACAAGATAACTAACACAAAATACATAATAAAAGCAAGAAATAGAGAGTAGGCACCACAGTCTTCTCACTAAATCAGGCATCCAGCTCTAATAATGCAGGCATACATTTCCCCTGAAAATGTGACTTAATTTCTATGCATGCATAAAGCTAAGGTGATGGAATGATTCTGTATAAGCCAGTGTAATTTATAGACCTGTGGAGTCCTCTTCTGTGGGTTCCCCAGTAGCTGCTGCATTTGCCAAAATAAAGCTGACTCAAATATCACAATCATGTGGTTATTAAAGAAATCCAAAATAGTTAGCAGAGCATGGAGTACAATGGCCAAGTCATCTCTGTCCAAAAGGGCTCATAGCTGGTGAACTTCCCAGAGCTGGGAAAAGGCATTCCTAGCCATTCAGGCCACCTGAGCCTCCAGTGATAGTGCTAAACCCGGGAGCATCCCCCAAACTGCAAACCTGCTCCTTCCAGGGGAGTGTAATCCTGTCCAGGGCAGGCCACCTCCCAACCTCCTGGATATGAGAACCTGGAACACATCACACCTATTCTTTTCAGAATTCAAATTCAGTTTACTGACCCACCAGGCACTAATCTAAAACCTCAACTACATCTCCCCATATAGATGACGCTTCATCTATATGCAAGTAACAACACCCTCCATGGGACATACCAGAAGAGGTGGTCCCGTAAGTATGAGGGTCCTAGGCCATATAGGGCTTTAAAGGTTAAAACCAGCACCTTAAACCTGATCCTGTACTCCACCGGGAGCCAGTGCAGCTGGTAAAACACTGGATGAATATGATCCCACGGCAAGGACCCTGTAAGGAGTCTCACTGTGGCTTTCTGCACCCACTGGAGTTTCTGAGTCATTATCAAGGGCAGCCCCACGTAGAATGAGTTACAATAATCAAGTCTGGAGGTGACCGTTGCGTGGATCACAGTGGTGAGGTCAGGGTGAGAGAGGTAAGGGACCAACTGCTTAGCTTGGCGGAGTAACCTTCCATGACTACATTCTGGAAATGGCCCTGGAGATAGGAAGTACAGCACCACCAACCCCCACCTCCCTGAGATGCCCTGGAAGGATACTGTGGTTAAAAGTATCAAAAGCCACCAAGAGATCAAGGAGCATGAGCAGGGTCACACTCCATCTCTCCTGAGAAATGTCATAAACAAGGGGGACCAAGGCACTTTCAGTGCCATGACCAGGCCTGAAGCCAGACTGAATGGATCCAAGTAATCAACCAAAAATGGTTTCACTTTTTCTTTATTTGTTTCATTTCTTAAATTTATTAGCCACCTTCCTTTTTGCCATGGCAACTCAAAGTGATCCAAGTAATCCAAGCATGTCTGAAGCTGCACTGCCATCACCTTCTAAAGCACCTTGTCCAAAAAGGGGATATTTGCCACTGGATAACAGTTGTTTGACACTTCTGGGTGTCCAGGGAGGTATTCTTAAGGAGGGGGTGCACCACCCCCTCCTTCAAAGCAGAAGGTACCTTCCCACCGCCCAGTTAAGCATTAATCACTCCTGGGAACTAACTAGTCAATGTACTTTGTAGTCAGAAGGTGCTACATTCAGGAAAGACTTTTCTCTGCCTGAAATCCTGCTCCCAGTCAAAGTGGGCAGCACAGAGGTGGCATCAAGGCTTGGCATCTGCCCAGGACCCACAGGGGGCTCACTGACAAGAGAACCCTGGATTGGCTGCAGCAAATAGGTAGACACAATGAGAGAAGGAGAGAGCACCATGGTGAGTGTCTTGTCCAAGGGCTCTGCAGTGACCTTATTCAGCACCTCTGAATGGATGGACAAGTAAGATAGGTGTTATGTAAGTTTCCATGTTGTCATTACGTAAAGGCATATACACAAATCTCTATAGCTAAGCACCCATGTAGAAGTCATATTGCTGCATGCTTTATCACTGGTTTTCAGCAGTATCTCTTTCATCTATATTACTCTATTGTGAAAGAAGGGTTGCCCTCATATCGCTTGGTGGTATTGCAACAGCAGGTGCTTTGCCTGAACAATTCCTGCATAATAATTGCAAGCCTGGATGCATATACTCAACCTCTTTCACCTTATAGGTGCGTGTGTGTGTGTGTGTGTGTGTGTGTGTGTGTGTGTGTGTGACAGGTGGGCAGTGCAAAACAGCTATATCCTTTCTTAGGAGCAGGAGAGACCCCAAAGACCATCTTACCAGAATTGTGATTTAAGATTTCTGGTACACTGGTACCTAGGGTTAAGAACTTAATTCATTCTGGAGGTCTGTTCTTAACCTGAAGCACTACTTTAGCTAATGGGGCCTCCTGCTGCTGCTGCCATGCCGCAGCTGCATGATTTTTGTTCTCATCCTGAAGCAAAGTTCTTAACCCGAGGTAATATTTCTGGGTTTAGTGGAGTCTGTAACCTGAAGCGTATGTAACCCGAGGTGCCACTGTACTGCTCCAACATCCTAATTCTAATGTAAAATCAATTTCAAGCTTGCAATTTGCAACACACCAAACCTGTGGCAGATGTTTGATTGATAAATGGAGCATTTTCAGCACACTCAGCTGATCGTGTCTCTGGTCACAGAAAACCCTGCTGGAATTAACAGCAGCCCACTTCTGTCACTCGGCAAGGAGGTAATGAATGGAAAGGGCCCCCCTGTTCATATTGCCTTACAGTTGTTTCATCCACTTGTATGGACAGGGGAGAAAGGGGCTCAAATAAACAATGAGGCAATTGCTGCCATACCATGGACCATGTTTTCTAAAGATCTGGGGTGTAAAATTGGGCTCGGATTTCCCCGTTGGAACAGAACATCCTTTGCCATTCTAGGCAAATAGGTGATTTTTGAATTGTGCTCAGATCAACCGGGAATTGGGTTGGCAAATATTGAGAATAATTGAAGGATGTTAAAAAAAACAAACCCCAAAAGCTTACCTTGTGGTTCCCCTACCCCCTGAAGCTGAGATTCATGGGCATTTTTGCAGTGAATATGGGCACTTAGGAAGCCGTCCTATTCCAAGACAGACTATCTGCCAACCTAGCTCAGTAATGTCTACACCAGCCGGCAACAACTCTCTAGGGTTTTAGACAAGGAACCTTTCCCAGTCCTACTTGGAGATGCTGGGAATTGAACCTGGGACGTTTTGCATGCACTGAGCTACAACCCTTTCAAAGTGCTGGCTGGGAATTGCCATCTAAGATAGAGGCAACCTTTATTCCAAGCACAAGACACAGCAGAGCACTGCTTGCAAATTCAAGTACCATCTTCTACAAAAACACCAGAGGACAAATGAGGGCTTTTGATCTGAATGCAGCGGGGAAACCACATAAACTATTCACAAGAAACAAGAGCAAACAAATCAGAAGTCTGCTTGGGTGTGTGGTCTTCTGGTCACATCTCTCAGCAGTCTAGGAACATTCCAGTGAGAGTAAGGCATGGAATGGCTTTTGGGCATGTGCTGACAAGACAGCTGGTTTGGGGTGCCTGATCTGCTGCACACTGGCAATGCATGTGCAGAATATTAATCTCTGTTTATATTCGAAGCCACAGGGCAATATCTCGGGGAACCCTAGTGTCCATAAGTGACTAGGACACTGAGTCAGAGGCTGCAGTGTCACAAGTTAAAGGGGCCACTCTGAGCCTTATGATGGCAGTCAGGGGACCACTGACCTGGGTATTGGCAGGCAGGAGCCCATTGAACCTGATGCCATAACACAAGGGCCTGTGAAACTGGAGCCAGGGTGCCTTCCCCTGAGCTTGGGGAACCAAGTGCCTTCTAGGCAGGAGTGTCTGTCTTCAGGCCAGAGCATTGACTCTTTAAGAGACTCTAATTCTCCAAGAGGGGCAGAGCCTGGGAGATGCGGTCTGGAGGCAGAGACTCCAAAGGCCTCAGTTCCCCTCCAACATTTGTTCAAGCAAGTTGCTCATCTGGAGCTCTCCATGGTGTTGCCTTATCCCATGGACATCTCCATGAGTCCAGAACAGAACAATAATACAGCAGAGCATAACAAGCTGTATACATGCATAATGTGAGCCAAGTAATTATGAACTTATGAACTTCAGCAACATTTTTGTTGAGCTGGGCTGGCCCTGCCTGGTGGGTCATGTGACCTGCAGCCCTGCCCTTAGCACTGCTGTGGCTCTAGCCCTGCTCCAGCCTGGGAGCTGCACACAGGCAAGGGAGCATGGGCAGACACCACTGTTGCCAGAGGCACTTCTTTGGCTAGCATGTCCTTTACTGCACTACAAATGAAGTTAAGAAAAAGCACCCTAGCCAAGACATGCCAGCAACACCTTTATGTGGCTACTGTAACAGTTGTGATTGTCCTGCTAAGAACTAAGTGGCTTTTCACAGGTGCAGGTAAAAAGGGCTAAAGAAACTTGCAAAACCAGACTTCAAATGAACAAAAATAAAGCACGAATAAGCCCCACTGAAATTAATGATTATCCATCATATTCCAAATGTATGGATATATTCATTTAACACAAATGCTGAAAACTCAGCAACACTGATTTCTGGAATTTTGCAAGAATTAGACCTTGCACAAAATTTTGTTTATTTGTTTAAAATTATTAGTTATCTAGGTTTTTTTTTTTTTGCTAAGGCAACTCACAACAACTTACAAAAACACACACATACCTACATTAAAACCGGTGTGTGTGTGTGTGTGTGTGTGTGTGTGTGTGTTTGTGTGTGTGTTACATGAAAGCATCCCATCCAGTCTGAAAGGCCATAGATAGTTAAAAGCTAAAGGCCTGGTTAAAAAGGATGATTTTGCCTGGCACCTGAAGATATGTAACAATGGTGCTAGTTGAAGCTCCCAGGGAGAGCATTCCGCAAACAGGGAGCCACCACTGAAAAGGCCTGTTCTCATGATGCCACCGTCCAGACCTCCCATGGAGAGGGCACACAAAGCAGGGCCTCAGATTATGATTGCAGGGTCCAGGCTGGGGGCCCCTGGTTCATATCCTGAGAAAGGACTGAGTGGACTTTCCAGGGAACAGCCCACCTCAATGTCACCAGACACCCCAAACACCATGTCACAACAGACTGGTATCACCCCAGCACTGTCTCCTTCCAGCAAAGTCTTCCCTCTCTGAGGAGGGACCTGGGACTAGATCAGCCAGTGAGCTGGCCAGTTGGCTCTGCCTTCAACACCAAGGATGTGGAGATGACTACAGTGGTGTGAAGAGACCCAGCAAGCCCAACCAAGGAGTGCTTGTCCATACCAACCATATGAATGAATGTGCCCCCCCTCCGCTTTTCTAAATCAGAGCTTTGCAGACATGTCAAGTGCTGGGACAACATAGCTTATGCCTAGCCATGCACTTAGACCACTACTACTCCTGTGACATGAATGTCTTGCAGCCTGACTTATGCATTGTACTGGCCTATGCATTAAAGCCTTTGGCAAAAACAGAGTCGAGAGTCCACATACTGCATCTGCCAGTGAAAACCTGGACAGAGCGTAGGATGCAAACCCCATTTGCACAATGTTTGTTGTTATGCCAGAGGTTACTTTCCAGCCTGCAGCCATGAAAGTAGTAAATAAATATATTACAGTTGAGAGTTCGAAGTGGATAGGATCAAGGCAGTCAAAGCAATCGAGGTTGAAAGCTTAATTGCCACAAAAAGAATCAACGCTTTAAACCTGCAAAGGGGCAGAGTAAACACCAACACAATGAGCTTGAGCCAGGAAGATCCTGAGAAAATGATTCATTTACCCTGCCATTAATCACTGCAACGATTCATTCCAGACCAGCCTCCATCATGGGAATCCGCAGCCCATAATAACCACTCCATTGCCTGCAGCAGTATGTGAGTCAGATGCTTTTTGAGCAAAAGAGACTAAAAAGAGATCTTTTCAGCACCCACTGGAGGGATGAGTGTTTTAATTTCCTGATGGATTCCGGAGGGGCTGGCACGCCTAGCGATTGCATCTGCATTGTTGTGAGAAAAAGATACATCATAATGCCACCAAGCCAAAGAAGCACTGAACAAACATGCCATATTGCTGTGGAACATCTGTGGCTTGCTGTGCACACTGAAATATTTCCGTTAAAACCAATACCCACACAAAACCACTTGCAAACCCCCAAAGTGGCAATGGTGGTGGTGAGGGTCCCCCAGAGGTGCCATGGGGGCAGGCGGTAGTGGTAAACATGCCAAGTTCAGCCATTCACTCTTCCATCACCTCCTTGCTGCTTCAAAACAAGTTTAACAAGGATCTAAGTCAGCACCTGCTTATCTCTAAACCAGCCCATAAAAAACAATGGTTAAAACAATACATGCATACGTGCATACGTGCAGGGTAACCAGGAGATCACATCTCACAGAGAGCTGGAAAGGAATCAAAAGCAATCAAATTCAACCCTTTGCAACAAGAGGATGCCCAGCAGTGGTGCAGTTAGGGTTGGATCTCAGGACTGAATTTTGAAGCCCCCTCCAGCCCACAGAGCCCCAAAATAACTATCTAGAGTGCAGCAGTTGATGGGGGAAGAGACAAATAGGCCCAGTATCAGCACCTGGGCTGACATGGAATCGTAGAACTGTAGAGCTGGAAGGGGCCACCAAGGGTCATCGAGTCCAACCCCCTGCAATGCTGGATTCACAGATAAAGAATCTCTGACAGATGGCCATCCAACCTCTATTTTAAAAGAAAAGAAAAGTGGGGACATGATGAGGTCCACCAAGGCTGATGCTGGTTGCCACAGAATACTTCTTTCTTATTTAAAAATACTTTATAGTTGGGGGCAGCCAGTCAAGCATATGCATGGTTACCTCTCGCCCAAACATATATTATCATTTTCCAAGACAAACTGGTGCTTGTTCCAAGACATATGTGTTTCGCTGCAGAGCAGCAGAAGCAAATTCCATTTTACACCTATACTCATGATGGTGATATGATTTTAAAATGCAAAACGGCACATTCTCAGTGGATGCCTTTTTCTTTTTTTTTTTAAAGGTGGCTGGGCAGACTGTTCTTATTTGACTGTCATTCTAACGTAGCCTCTAAAAGCAGCTGTAAAGCATGCAATGGTGCTGGGGGAGGACAGATATGCTAAATATCTAAAAGCAAAGCCTGGCTCTGCAGCTGTCTGGGGCTGGGAGTTGTAGTTCAAAGCATCTGGAGGGCACCAGCTTGGGAAAGACAGCTGTAGAGTCAAGTCAGAAAGGAGTTGCTATGAAAGGCGATGAAGAAACTGACATACTCTCTCCCTCTCTTAGCAGTTTTGCCAAAGTCTGTTTGAGTGTCCAGATGCATAGTTAACTTGGTCAGTGCAAGCATCCTGACTTCCCCCGCTTCCTCAAACATCGTTACAAGCTTCAGCTGGAGTTATAGGGGATGTGCCTTTCTGCCAAGCTATGTCCCTGCTTAGAAAGCCCCTGCAAATCCCATAAACTTATTCCGTGGGGTTTACACATCTTTGAGTGCTGTGTTCAGGAGTTCTGGCTTCCTTACAACGCACCCCCCCCCCTCCCAAGAATAACAGTCCCCTGTTCTTTCAGTCCCCCTTTAAAAACTGTAACTATGTGCATTGAGTTTTTCTGCATTATCAATCAGAGCACAGCACTACCACAGTTTGTCCATGATAAAATAGTACGGCTAAGTGAGCACAATAGCCAGTGCTTTTTTCTGGTGGTACTTAAGGGTATGCAGTACAGGCATCTCCCCCCCCCCAAATGTTAAATCGGGTCCTCCCTTAAAGAGCGCATGTGTTGCGGTGAGACCTGGCAACCAAACCCTGTGTTGTGGGTGGGTTCGATTGATTAGCCACAACACCCAATTGGTAGGTCCCTTGATGCTGGGTTTAATCAGGCCAATGGGACACAAGCTAAATGGATCAAGGGACCTATATATACCTATGCACGTGACCCAGAGCTTCCTTTTTTGGCCCATGCATTCAGAACACCCACTCACCTCTCCCTATACTTAGGGTTAGGGTTGCTATGCCGTCGTGTGTCGTCTGTCATTGGGACAGGGGCACGGCAGGAATTTCCCCCACTTGGCTGATTGGCTGTTGCCATTTGGGTTTTGTCTGCCACGTAGCAAATCGTCACAACTTGTAAGGTTGCGGATAGGCTCCGGTTCAGGTGATAGGGATGGGAGAACGCTCTCACCATCCCTATCTGAAGAGTATTCCGTTAAAGGAATCCAGGGACTCGATGGTTTGGTCAACCCCTGTGAGGGGGTTGTGCCCGTGCCTGAGTCCAGGGAGGCATTATGGTGGCGGAGATAGCCTGTTCCCGGCTTTCCACTTATCCAGGTGTTCACCCTAGGCTGACCTATGCTGGTGCCTTGGGTCAACGTTACCTGCAACAGTGCAGGGAGCTAGTCGAACCAGAGCCTAGGCAATCATTCACTTGCTGTAATCAGTAAAGTTGTGGCCTAAATTCTGCCAAAAACCAAACCAAAATTTGAGTCTTGTCTGAATTTATTTAAGGGGGAGGTTTAAAGGCCTAAAAACGCAGAAGTGTGGCACTTACTGTAACAACAAAGGGCTGAACTCCTCAATGCCTTCTTTGCCTCAGTCTTCTCCAATAAGGAAAACAATGCCCAACCTGAAGAATTTGGAGCAAATGATTCAGCAGAGGAAACACAGCCCAGAATAACTAAGGAGATAGTACAAGAATACTTGGCTAGTTTAGATATATTCAAGTCTCCAGGGCCAGATGAACTGCATCCAAGAGTATTAAAAGAACTGGCAGATGTGATCTCAGAACCACTGGCAGTCATCTTTGAGAATTCCTGGAGAACAGGCGAAGTCCCGGCAGACTGGAGGAGGGCAAATGTTGTCCCTATTTTCAAAAAGGGGGAAAGAGAGGACCCAAATAATTATCGCCCAGTCAGTCTGACATCAATACCAGGGAAGATTCTGGAGCAGATCATTAAGCAAACAGTCTGAGAGCACCTTGAAAGGAATGCTGTGATCACCAATAGTCAGCATGGATTTCTGAAAAATAAGTCATGTCAGACTAACCTGATCTCGTTTTTTGACCGAATTACAAGCCTGTAGATGAAGGGAACGCAGTGGATGTAGCCTACCTTGATTTCAGCAAGGCATTTGACAAGGTGCCCCATGATATTCTTGTAAAGAAGCTGGTAAAATGCGGTTTTGACTATGCTACCACTCAGTGGATTTGTAACTGGCTGGCTGACTGAACCCAAAGGGTGCTCATCAATGGTTCCTCTTCATCCTGGAGAAGAGTGACTAGTGGAGTGCTACAGGGTTCTGTCTTGGGCCCGGTCTTATTCAACATCTTTATCAACGACTTGAATGATGGACTCAAGGGCATCCTGATCAAATTTGCAGATGACACCAAACTGGGAGGGGTGGCTAACACCCCAGAGGACAGGATCACACTTCAAAACGACCTTGACAGATTAGAGAACTGGGCCAAAACAAACAAGATGCACTTTAACAGGGAGAAATGTAAAGTATTGCACTTGGGCAAAAAAATGAGAGGCACAAATACAAGATGGGTGACACCTGGCTTGAAAGCAGTACATGTGAAAAGGATCTAGGAGTCTTGGTTGACCACAAACTTGACATGAGCCAAAAATGTGACGCGGCAGCTAAAAAAGCCAATGCAATTCTGGGCTGCATCAATAGGAGTATAGCATCTAGATCAAGGGAAGTAATAGTGCCACTGTATTCTGCTCTGGTCAGACCTCACCTGGAGTACTGTGTCCAGTTCTGGGCACCACAGTTCAAGAAGGACACTGACAAACTGGAACGTGTCCAGAGGAGGGCAACCAAAATGGTCAAAGGCCTGGAAACGATGCCTTATGTGGAACGGCTAAGGGAGCTGGGCATGTTTAGCCTGGAGAAGAGGAGGTTAAGGGGTGATATGATAGCCATGTTCAAATATATAAAAGGATGTCATATAGAGGAGGGAGAAAGGTTGTTTTCTGCTGCTCCAGAGAAGTGGACACGGAGCAATGGATCCAAGCTACAAGAAAGAAGATTCCACCTAAACATTAGGAAGAACTTCCTGACAGTAAGAGCTGTTCGACAGTGGAATTTGCTGCCAAGGAGTGTGGTGGAGTCTCCTTCTTTGGAGGTCTTTAAGCAGAGGCTTGACAACCATATGTCAGGAGTGCTCTGATGGTGTTTCCTGCTTGGCAGGGGGTTGGACTCGATGGCCCTTGTGGTCTCTTCCAACTCTATGATTCTATGATTCTATTATTCTAACTTCAGGGTGGGAAACTGCACTTTTTTAAAAAAAAGTGCACTGACAATAGCCATTCAGTATTTAATGGTTACAAGTATAAATACCAGGTTGTGTAACATGGGGATGGGTGGGTGTTGGTTTTACATGCCGTTCACATTCTTTAAAAATAGTGATGGGAGCCACTCCCTGCAGATCAGTTCAGAGCGATTGGATCAATACTGATGAGCTTCATTGATATGCATTTAGAACAGGCATGGGGAACCAAGTTGATCCTGAAGACCATATTCCTCTGTTGGCAATCTTCCAGGGACCACGTGACAGTGATGGGCAGAGCCAGAGGCAAAAGTGGATGTAGACAGAAGAGGAAAAGGCAGAGGAGGTGTGGCCTGGGCCAAGGGGTGTGGCCATGGGTGAGTCTTAGGAGTTGGACAGAGAGACCTCTGTTGCCTTTGTAGAATTCAGCGGGGGGGGGGGGGGCGGGGAGGATGATAGGAAAAAAACCAGACCAAGGAGACAGGAGGAGGAAGCAGACAGTCAGGACCACCCCCTGGACTGGTTCTAAGTAAGAAAGCAGGCAGGTGGGGGCTGACTGAGCTTGGAGAAGTGCCCTATTTGCCCTAATGGACCAGCATCCAGGAGAGAGACGTTTCTATCCCACTCTTACAATGCAGAACCTAGGATCATTCAATGAGGCTGATTGACAGGAATGTTAAAAGATTCCGGACATAAACAACTACGTATTAGCACAATGCATAGTTAAAACTATGGCATTCACTGCCACAATACATGGTAACGATCACCAGCTTTAGGTGACTATAAAAGAGGATTAGAGGAGTTGGTGGAGGGCAAGAGGTTACTGGATATAATGACAATAGGATCTCCAGGATCCAAGGCAGCTTGCCTCTGAATACCAGTTGTTCTCCAGTGGAAGAGAGATGTTGCCCTCCAACTGCAGAGACAGAGCATTGCCACCATGGTTGAAGCTATTGATAGTCTTCTCCTCCATGAATTTGTCTAATCCTCTTTTGAAGCTATCCAGGTTAGTGGTCATCACTGCCTCCTGTGGGAGCAACCTCCATCATTTAATTCTGCCCTGCAGGAAGAAGTACCGGTACTTTCTTTTTTCTGTCCTTTTTTTTTATCTGCTGCCCCACCTTCTTTCAAGGAGATGGTCAATAGTACCTATACTACCACAGTAAGCGGATGCCTCACAAGCTACACAACCTTCATTCTTTTGGGTGTCAAATGCAGACTAGGGTTCTATATCTTAAAAGGCTTTTGGAGAAGATGAATCCCCTGCTGTTTTATGTGCTGATTGCACATTTACTGTGATTGTTTCCATAACTGTGGTTTTTTAATTTAGAAATGTTATTTGCTGGTTGTTTACTGCACTGCTCATCTTGGTTTGCTACCATTGTTGTTCTGATGTCGTAAGTTACTCTGGGTACATTTTAGAACTATTACCCATACATTTGCCATATAAAAAAGATAAACACAACCCTCTCTTGCCCCCTTCCTAGCTCCAGCTGCTCATCCGACTATGAAGGAAATGCTAACGGAGCACTGCAGGAGATCAAAAAGAGGTGAGATGTTGTTGTAGCACCCAGAACTGGACACATTACTCCAGGTGGGGTCTGAGCAGGGCAGAAGAGAGCGGTACTATGGCTTCCTTTGATCTGGACACTATACGTCTGTTGATGTAGCCTAGAATTGCAATAGCTTTCTTTACTGCTGCATCACACTGTTGACTCATGTTAAGCTTGTGGTCTACTGAGACCCCGGATCCTTTGTACATGTACAAGCCAGGAGTTCCCCATCCTATATTTGTGTATCTGATTATTCCTGCCTAAGTGTAGAAACTCACTGAAATCCATTTTGTTCCTTTGGGCCCATTTCTCCAACCTGTTAAGGCAATCTTGAATCATGATTCTATCTTCTGCAGTACGAACTACGCCTCCCAGTTTGGAGTCATCTGTCAATTTGGTGAGCATCCCCTCAATTCCTTCATCCAAGTCATTTATAAAGAGTTGAAAAACACTGGGCTCAAGGCAGAACCCCGTGGCACTGCACAAGTGTTTTCTTGAGGTTAGGGCAGATCTCTGCTCCAAGTTCACTGCAAGAAGTGTGCAGCAATTATCATTTCCATAACTACCCTTATTAAGCTGGTCACCCAAAAAGCCTCTGGACTTGCACTTCTCAAACCTGCAGCTGGAGGATTCTTTAAACATGTAATCCAGGGGTTCCAGCACCTTCTCAGAGTTTGGTTTCCTTGGAATGAAGGTCAGTGGAGACTGTGTTTTTAGGATGCATGGTTTTATTTACACATATATACAACTTGATCATAGGTTGGAGAGGCTTGCAGCATTAACTCCCAAAGAGTTCTTGCTTCTCCATTAGTCACAGCTTTGGATCCAGCACAGAGCAAGCATGTCACTGTGTCTCTAGCTTCCAGTCTGCTCTTGGCTTCCTCAAACACTACTCTGGCTATTGTTCTTCTACCCATTTGCCCTATGGCACAGAGCAACTTCTTGGGTTATGCTAATCATGTTGCTTAAATAGTCGGCCAAAGCCATTAGGGACTGCTTTGGCAAGCTTCCAATTAAACATTCTACCCCCAGAAGTACAGGATTCCAAGAGCTGGAAGGGTCTCAGGGCATCATCCAGACTGACCCCACTCAAACTTGTAACAATACTTCTAATTCACACTTTCCCATAAAACTATATTAAGGGGGCATGCAATGTATAAGAATAAACCCAGCAAACCCTGCTGACGCAGAAGTGTAACATGAGGCAGGGGGAAGGTTGAACATCCCAGGAATAGGTGGTGCTCTCAGGTCCAGGCAAAGCAGTGCTCTGGTTTGAAACAGGACACATCTCATAGGGAAAACAAACTATGGAAAAGCTGGCAAGGAAAGAGGTTAGGTGAGGTAGCGGAGATTGCCAGAGGCACTTTGGAAAAGCAGGTTGCTCTTGATTCTGCTGCTGCCGCAATTGGCAGGGAGTCAGCCTGAGCCGTCCTTCGCACAACAGTCCAGCACAATCAACACGACACAACAGATTAGCACAAAGACAGGATAATCCTCAGCAATTGAGTTGAGCAGGCATGGCGGTCTGTTGCTTGCACAGTTCTTAAAGCGATCTTGCAAATTAATTTAGCTGAACTTAAAACGTCACCTTCTCTTGTAGGTCTCAGGAACAAACAGGATGTGACATGGGATCCCCTGACTCCTTTCCCTTTCCCCTTTCTTTCTTTCTAATTAAAAATGCAGATAATAAAATAAAATACAGAATAGCAGGATAAGCTCACAAGAGATTCTTTTCACAGTTAAGGACCATGATTACAGCAGTAGACAATGCTATTGACAAAGTGGAGTTGTTTTAGTAAGCACACATAATACAGCAGCCTGCTGTTCCATATATTGAATATTAAGTGGTACAAAGGTGCAGCTTTGAATATTAGTTGTGACTGTTTAACCTTTTAAAAATACAATAATGTTGTTATAACATGGATCAGAAAGTCACCCCTCTTTCTTTAAAAAGGGATTTGCATCCTTTGATTTCAGTGGATTGTCTCCATTGTTGGCCATGCTCAAGAAGAGGAGACCCACTGAAAGTAATGGGCAAGACTCACTCAGGTTCACACATTTTAGTGGGTCCACTTTGAGTAAAAGTGAATTGGATACAACCCAATAACAACACTCAAAGTGCAGATCCAGGAAGTTGGCTAGTGATGCAGGAGATTCCCTGAGGAGCAATCAACATGGGGTCTGAAATATGGTGAGTGTGGCAGTGTGGCTCCTTCGCTTGTTCTCCATAAATGGTGCCTTTGAAGCAGCCTCACAGGGGAGACTCCCAATTCTATCATCATGCCAAGCAGGTGCCATTTTGTGCAAGCAGATACATATTGTGGCATGATACATGTGCAATTCACAAAACAATAAAGGGTGGAGGTGGAACACTTTGGTGTGAGACAAAGGTTTGGTTGTGAGGAATGCAGAAGCATAACCCAGGTAATACATGTTGGTTTTTTGGTTAGGTTAAAATAATAAATACTAGATACGGTAAAATACAAGGGGAATTCCTTGGATGCCTAGATCCAGGTTTCAGGCAAGTACTCTTTGGTAAGGCAGCCCCCACAGAAATTTAAAACCACAAAACAAAGTAAAGCATGGAAATAAAGGCTGTTAGACCTTTAAAATATCCCCTTCTAAATTGCTTCTAGACTACCCCACTTCCTTTAGCACATGTTTAAAATGATTTACTTACAAACTCTTCAAAGGTCAGATTCATGTGCTTTTACATACGACAGCAAGAAAACAGGTAGTATAACTTGGGTTCTAAAATGTTTAGAATTTGTAAATTTGTATAGAAACACAAAGATGGCTTGCTTAAGCCACACAGTCTAAGTCTGGAGCATCCAGATTATATCTCCTTAGTTGGTGGAAATGGGAAGAACAGAGGTTTGATAACCATTCCTCCCAATGTGAGAGGGAGTGACCTAACAAAGCCGGGAAGAACAGATTACTCTGTGGTCTCAACCCCTTCATGCATTAATTAGAGTTAAGTATGTTGGGTATTTGAGACTATCCCACAAGATAAGCTACTGTTAGTCAGTGGGCAATTTGATCTGGGAGTAGCTGTATTATTTTTAAAAAATCAGGTTTGCAGATGGGAGGGCTACATGTAAATGATGAGGACTAGTGACCCCTCTCATAAGATTCAGCTAGTGTGCCGCTTGCAGTCTTTCCTAGAAGAGTCATGATCATTTGACTACTATATTGTTGCCCTCTGGACCTCTTGTGGAGGAGACACACAAAGAGGCTCCCCAGATGATGATGGCAGGGTCCAGGATGGTTCATATGGGGAAAACCAGTCCTTGAGGTATTGCAGTCCTGAGCCATTTAAGGCTTAATAGGTCAAAACCAGCACTTTGAATTGGGCCCAGAAATTGATTGTCAGCCAGGGTATTCAGGCCAGCATTGGCATTATATACCCAAACCATCTTGCCCCCAATGAGCGACCTTCCCTCTGAATTCTGCACCAGCATTTGGCTTATACTATACTCATTATTTGGCTGGAGAGCTGCTTTGCAAAATTTGGAGAAGTGTGACTTTTGAAGGATGTTCTTTTTCAGGAAGTGTGCATTGGGTCAAGTCATGTTACAATGAACCAATCTGGATTTCTCCTCCATCTCTACAAGTACATATAAAAAGAGAGGGAGAAGCAGTTTGAACGTTAACTACAAGAAGTGGCGGGGTCAGATACACAGGCGCCTGGGTCAACTGTTGGCCACGACGTCAGTGAACTTGGCTGCCAGTCAGCCCAGCTCAGGGTCAGAGCAGCTGTGACGGTGGTGGCCATGTTTGTTTAATTGCCTCTCTTCATAGTTAAAACCTCTCCCTCTCCCTCTCCAATCATAAGTTTTACAACAGAAGGGGAGTGTGATTGAGAGGAATCTAGCTTTTCCCTGTATGAACTCCTCATGCCCCATTAACTCAAATACTTTTATCCTAGCCTGATTCATTTCCAGTGGGAGAAAGTTGTGAAATGGGGAGGCAGTGAAGGCAGGGGAGCAGGCCCAGTCCTACTGTTAGGCAGAATGAGGCAGGTTCTGGTGGGCCGAGCAGCATACCCCACCTCTGTCCCTGAGTCTCCTAAAACAGTGGTTCTCTAATCCCCTCCTTGACCAGATTGCTGAAGGTCTTGCCTGACCACTTGACTATTTTTCTGCTGTAATTGTATTGCTCCGTGCTGTTTTTAAAATTGTATTTTTATTGCTTCTTCTATTCCTTTTACATTGTATTTTATTGTATTACAATTTGCATCCCACATAATTCAAATTGCAATGCAATAAAATGCATCATAAGAAACACAAGAAGTAATCCAACTACAATTAAAAATCAACATGAATATTTGATCGGCCATCTCCTTTCTTCAACCACAAATTTACAGACACACTGTGGACCACCCAA
Organism: Podarcis tiliguerta; assembly: GCF_965153285.1. NCBI lineage: Eukaryota > Metazoa > Chordata > Lepidosauria > Squamata > Lacertidae > Podarcis > Podarcis tiliguerta. Next base: position 51,936,621 of record NC_139541.1, on the reverse strand, counting down.
ATGAAGCTCATGGGCCACTGGTGACCTGCAGATCACACTTTGGGAACCCCTGTCCTAAGATAGCCTGCTGCCCCCAGGGGCGGTGGAGGATGCTATCCCATCACCAGCATTGAAATCACGATGCCAGCCCCGTTGGATCCTATGTTAGGAACGGGAGGCAGTAGCGGAGCTTCATGCTCTGGCACCAGGGGGCAGAGAGCAGGTGGGGCAGGGCTGGCGTGCGTCCTGGGGGCGTGGCGCATCGCTGGGGGGGGCAGCTGAGATGGCACCATGGGGATTGTGCTGCTGGGGGCGGTGCACTTCCCCAGCGCTCCTCTTCCTCTACCAGTGACGGGAGGGCCACCATCTTGTTCTTTGCCTCAGGCACCAACATGTCTTGAGCCGGCCCTGCAAGGAAGAGTTCCGCTCCCCACACCCCAGCACCAATTTCAGTGTTAAAATCAGACCCAGCCCCACTTTACATGTGAGCAGGTTAAACACATAAGAGCATTGGGACCTATCTAATTCTAGGGCTGCACGCACTCGGCACATTATTCACTTTTTGGGGTTTTCCCCTGTCAATTTCCACGTTATATGTGAGCTTCCACACAATGTATAGTGGAATATAATGCAAGTTTTGGTTTTTTGTTCCCATGTTATTTGCCTTCAGAAAAAACCCACCTGCAAAGAACACAGAAATGAGTACTATACTTCCAATACTGTAGGTTCTGCAACATTTCTGAAAATGGCTTTTACGTTGAGTGAAAGCACAAATATAATGCTGAAATTAACAGTTAGGGAAATGTCATGAAACTAGAATAAACTTACATGTGAATGTAGCCTTAGAGACTATCACTGCATTTAGCTCAGAACTGCCTATAGCAGCCCACACCAAGATGGTACCCTCCCAGAAGCCTCATCCAGAACAGCCATAATGGCTGGTAATGGTTAGAGTTGTAATTCAAAACATTTGGAAAGCACTAAGCTGGTGACGTCTGGCCTATAGGAACTAGCCACAGCTCTCCAGGGATTCAGAGAGATTCCTCACCCCACCCCACCCAGTTTAGAGATGCTGGGAATATCTGGGTGCAAATGGTGCTCTGCTACTGAGCTACCGTTATATGACTAAACTATCATGGCTAACTACATCACATCCTGTTTGGCCTTCCCCCTACGAGGAAAGGTTGAAGCATTTGGGAGATTTTAGTTTATACAAAAGGCGAGTAAGAGGTGATAAGACAGAAATTTATAAAATTATGTATGGCTTGAAGAAAGTGGCTAGAGAAAAGTTTTTGTCCCTCTCTCTTAACACTAAACTCATGGGCATCTAATAATAATAATAATAATAATAATAATAATAATAATAATAATAATAATTTTATTTATATCCCACCCTCCCCAGCTGAAGCCGGGCTCAGAGAGGCTAACAACAGTAAAAGTAACACAGTTTACATAAAATCACAATCAATTAATTGAAATACATTCTAAAATCAATTCATTCTAAAATCAATTCAGAATCAAATTAATGGCAACCATTGGGCTAGAGTTCTATGAGGATTACCAAAGGAGGGGGTCAGACTGCGCCTTGGCCAACGGCCTGGTGGAACACCTCTGTCTTGTAGGCCCTGCAGAAAGATGCCAAGTCCCACAGGGCCGTAGTCTGAATGTTGGAAAAATCAGGATAGATTAAAAACAAGGACTTCTTCATACAGCACAGAGATAAGATATAGAACTCAGGAAGCAGTGATAGTCATCAATTTGGATGGCTTTAGAAGAGGATTAGACAAATTCATGGAGGAGGATAAGGCTACTAACAGGACAGCTATGCTCTGCCTCCAAGGCTGGAGGCAGCAATGCCTCTGAATACCAGTTGCTGGAAAGCACAGGAGGGGAGAGGGCTCTTGCGCTTGAATCCTACTTGCTGGTTTCCCACAGGCATCTGGTTGACCAGGATGCTGGGCTACATGGGCCATTGGCTGATCCAGCAGTCTCTTACGTTCTTATGTTCAGTAGGCACCTGGTTTTGACAGTCCTAACCACACTTACCTGGGAGTGATCACCATTGAATTCAATAGAACTTACTTCTCAGCAGGCATGGCTAAAGATCACACTGTCTAATCCAAATACTTTTGATGAGAAGAAACCGTGAGAAAGAAAGAGAGAACTATTCATGAGCCAAGGATGGTAAAACTGACAACTATTTCCTGCAACACAACACAAACATTTTAGAGAGGAGACCACCAGTGTCTTGTTTTGCTGCAGTACGACCTGCTGGGTTCACAAATAAACCTGTCAGCATATCTCTGTCCTCAGTTTTTCCCTTTGCTTTCCCTCTGAGCATTTCAGTTGCATCATCCACTGAGGGGAGATGAGCCAGGCACTTTTGTCTAGGGGTGATGGTGATGGGCAGGACAGAACCTATAAAGAAGCACTAGAGTGCAGTTCCAGTTACTGATTAACAAAGAGCAACTGGGCTTCTACCTTGACCTTTTTATTTTCATTTGAGCAAACAAGACTTTTCCGGACATTTGTAAACTGCCCAAGTTACATATTCTTTGCACTGCAGACAGGGCCAGATTTAGGTTTGATGAGGCCCTAAACTACTGAAGGTAATGGGGCCCTTTATATGTCCAACTGTCCTTTGTCAACAACAAAAAATATTTTAGGGAGCAGGGTAGCAGGCGGGGTGCATTACTTACATCATAGAACAAAACACTATTATTGTATGTGGGTTTTATTTTGTTTTTTATCTTATATTTTGGAAATGTACACCCAGTTTTTTTCTTTAAATTTTTTGGGGGCCCCCAAGAGAGTGGAGCCCTAAACTATAGCTTGTTTAGCTTATACGTAAATCCGGCACTGACTGCAGAAGTGAAGCTTTCCCTCTCACTCTGATCAAATATATTTGGAACGCATTTTAAACATTCATTAGAAGCAAGGCTCCAACCCACGCCTCACAGTTCCTCTTCACCCACTATAGATCATTCTCTCTCCAGACATTCTCTTGCACAAACCCCATTCATAATTCATACTTGAGATGTAAATAATGCCACATTGCAAAAGCAAAACAAAACAGTGCAACTTCTCTGTGACATCTAGGAATGCAGGGAATGGTCATCTGAAGGGAGAGTCCAAAATTCTCGTGATGCACAGATGCGAGAGCATGTGAGCGCTTTGTGGGGGGAATTTGAAATGCGGGATCAGGAGGCTGACTGCTTTTAGCAGTCACTGGGGATCTGATAAGAAGTTCTACACACACACACACACACACACACACACACCCCTCTATCCTCCATCCAGGCAACTGAAAGGCATGATCAGAGTTCAAGGACACATTCCAGGCAGGCAAAAACATTTGTGGTGGGTGCAACAGGAGAGGGGGATTGGCCTGGGGGGGGGGGCTCCTGAGAGTCAGGCAGAAAGGCTTATACCCCCAGGACCTCTTGTTTCATGTCTGCCCCAGCAGTACCTTCTTTAAAATTTGTATTTTATTTTACTGTGACTGTAAACTGTGCTTTGAGGCAAGTTTCTGTACTTTTTTTAAAAAAACAATACACTAGAGGCTGCTACCCCTGCTCACTCTGCTCACTGAGCACACCTACCCTATTGCCAACAGCCCCCTCCCCACATACTTAAACAAATCCCTTCATTTCACCAGTCACACCTCACCTATTCCTATCCACTCACCCCAAGCCTCTCCCCTCACAGCTCACCACCCTCCCACCATTTTAAAGGAGGGTGGTGGTGCTTCACAAAGCAGTACTCAGAAGTAAACACTATTGAGTTCAATGGGATTTGTCTCTGGGTAGGTTTGTCTATAGATGCACCTTAAGTGAAATGTGCCATTCTTATACAGGTGTAGATCCCAGGGAAAGAAATCTTTAAAACTTTTCAACCTGGCAGGCAGGGCACTGTTGGTGTCAATGGGGTTATACTGCTAATCTGGGCTAAAAGTTTATTATTTTCTTGCAGATGAACTGTCAGCTGAATCCAGTTATCAATCTGAATCATGAAAATGTCAGGTGCTGCGTAAACAAGGTGAAAATATTAGCTAGTGTCTTTGCCAGTCAACGCTGTGATCCTTTATTGTGAGTGGTAATTATTTGGATTAATTACAGACTCCTTTAGGGTGCATTATGTCTCTGCATACATGGAAGCATTTCGAATACAGAGGAAGGGGGGAGAGACTCTGGCTTTTCTTGTTTCCTGGCTTGTTAAAAAAGTCTTAGCATTTGCCGACACAAACTGAGCCTAACCAAACCTGCATCTCATTTAGCCACCAATCCTTCCACACAATTCTCTTGAATACACTGAACTTGAATATAGTGCTTTGCATCTAATTTACTGTGAAGATTTTGCTCCAGTGAAAATCTGCTCAAATTGAGAGGTTAGAATCTAAATGACTTCATTGTTCCCTCCAGTCCAACTCAGATCTTGTTTATTTTCAGGGTCCCGCAGGCACATTTATACGCACATGGGGCTACATTAAGATATAGTCCCACTAGAAATATGGCCTAGGCAAAGGCTGCAGATCCTTTTAAAAGTCACATTTGAACTTCTCCACTTATCTAGAAGTTTTGAATCAGCTAGTCTTTTCTGAGTATGTAGGATGGGTTACCCCTGCTTTGACAACAAGACATGTGAAAAGAATCTACAGTTTAGTAGACCACAAACCACATTAGGATGTAATGTTATGCCCTGTGAATCAAGCAAAAGGTTAATCCAGCCCACCACCCTAGGATTCTGCCAGAGTGGGCCCCTGGATTGCAGGAGGTCAGATCAGATCCACCAGAGCTGTCAGAAGGAAGGTGGTCTATTGGGGGGGGGGGATAGAAGGAGACATGCAGGTAGCCTCCCTCTGTGCCCCATCACATCTTTAATTAGGTTTTAAAGCCCTGGATCAATCTGGGACCTGTATCCATGTCAGACCTTTATCATCAGGGGTTGGATTAGGGATGCGCTGAACTGAGCTCCACGCACAGCCTGGTGTTCACCCACTCCTGGTCTTTTCAGCAGCTGGTGAAAACATATTTCAAATAGATCCAGGTCACCCAAATGAAGATGGACAGTTGCTATTCCACCCAGTTTCTTTGTGTTTATGGGTCAGCAGCTGATGTTCGTTTATGTGGATAGTCCCCTTACTGACTAAGCATGGACTGAATGCTTACATAACAGGGATTTTATAGGTGGATTTCCTGCATCAATAACACAAGCATTGCACTTGATGACCTCTGAGTTGCCAACTAACTCAGTGATCCTAAAAGGAAGTGATGCACTGTTCCTTTTTTATTTCTAGGTGTTGTTCTGTCTGCACAATTTGTTGCAGCCAATGTGTGTATTTTTCCATTACCCATGATGCAGGTGTGCATCATTTAAACAATGCAAAAAGAAGAAGAAGCAGTAATGGTGTGATCATACATATGATTTATATTATTTTTTACAGAGTTTTGCTAATGCCTATGTGTGCTTGTGTGCATTGATAGGACAGAAAGAAAGAAAACAAATGTTGTTATTGTATATAAGGCTGTCTTTTTGCAGGGTGTTGCAATGATGGGGATCAGTGAACCATGACATAAACAAAGGTATTGATTTATTGGCACATCAAGATGGAAAGAACCTCTGAAGAGGGAATGTAACTCAATGGCAGAGCACATTCCAGGCTCAACAGTAAAAAGGTAAAGGTAAAGGCCAGCATGACTAAGCCACTTCTGGCAAAACGGAACACCAAAGCCAGAGCAGCGCACGGAAACGCCGTTTACCTTCCAGCTGGAGCGGTACCTATTTATCTACTTGCACTTTTTGGCGTGCTTTTGAACTGCTAGGTTGGCAGGAGCAGGGACCGAGCAACGGGAGCTCACCCCGTCACGGGGATTTGAACCACCAACCTTCTGATCAGCAAACCCAAGAGGCTCAGTGGTTTAGACCACAGCACCACCCGTGTCCCTAGGCTCAACAGTAGTGTAGTATTAAATTCAGAAGTACAAGCTCCACAGCCACACAGCCTTCTATGATTAGATGCAATGCATTGTTTGTGGAATGCTCTCCCCAGGGAGGTTCACCTGGTGTCTTCATTGCATCTCTTTAGGCACTAGGGGAAAAGATTTACGGTATCTTCTCCCAGGACTTTGGCTTTGGCTAATTAAACCATCTATGGCCTTTTAAATTGGGATGTGAGGAATTGCTTTGTTTGTTATCATGTTATGTATTTTTATGTTTTTATACTGTAAATTGCCATTTGATCCTCAGATGAAGGGCAGTGTGTGTGTGTGTGTGTGTGTGTGTGTGTAATCAGTGTAGCTCTCCATGTGTTGCGTTTCAACTAGATCTACTATTTTCTGTGCATGAACATGGCCAAGTGATTTGGATTGCTCCAATATCTTCTTTTAGAGGGACTTAAGTTGTATTTCCCTGAACTTCCATTGCACGTAACAGACTTTACACACCATTCTCTTGAAACTGATGCCCCTTGCGTCTTCAGTGTTACCTATATGCTTTGCTTTCGAGCATACAGTGGCTAAAAAGTTCCTTTCATGCTGATTGGACGGTTGTAGGACACTGGGGGACAGGTACAGGGACCCTGCTGCAGAAATTGTAATAAACCTTTGATTCCCCATGACCCTGGACTACTGAACCACCGAGTTTCAATCCTTAGTATCTCTAGGTAGGGCTGGGGGAGATCCCTGCCTGAAACCCTGCCTAAGAGCCACTGCTGGTCAGTATATGCCAGCCTTTGCCAAGCTGGTGCCCTATATAATCTCAGTAGAATCCTGAGGCTGCCAGGGGCCATCTGGAAGAGCCAATGGCAAGTTTGTAGTCCAGGTCAGGCTGGCGTCAGGGCCCAAAGCAGCGAACAAAGATGAAAGGGGTCAGAAAGCTGCACACCGCTGTGTCAGGCAAATGCCTAGATCCCCAAAGAGGACTCTTTGTAGGACTCTTTGACAAGTTGCACAAAATTGCAAAGACAATCTTGAAGCAGCAATTTTATGAAGGGTTGCCTAACCCCCTATTGGCTCTCCAGATCACCTAGCACTGCAGGGTAGATGAGCCACAATACCCTCCTTGACCATTATCTGAGTGGTGGTGCTGAGCAGTAACATTCAAGCTAGGAGCTTTTCTGCTGAAGTCTAGTTGCCAGTAGTAGCAGTGCTAATGATAATTAACATCATGCCCTCCAACATCATGCCCAACATCATGCCCTCCAACGTTCTTCATGAAAACAGGGACATTCTATTCATGCAGAATGTGGGAGGGGATGTCATATTGATTTATCCAACTGATATGATTGAAGAAGAGATGTGCTTGAGATGTGCTATCTTTACTTGCCTGATTTGCCTCTTTTGGACCTGTACATGGTGTGTTTCAATTAAAAACATAAACACAAAAGTTCTGCAAAAGTCTTCCTGCATTTATTGAAAACTTGGGGCTTAGCCTGATACACCTACAATCATTTACCGTCACTGATATTAACAAAGCCAAACCTGCCGAGCCCAAAGTCAGCAAAGCTAGCAAGACAAATGACACAACACTTGCCTCTGGAGAGTCCATGAACCTCAGGCTGACCCTATTGTAAGCACCCTGGAGGGCCACAGTCACCCCAGGATGTCACAACTGAATTAACTAGTCCCACCCACAGGGCCATTAAACAGGGCAGACAGTGCTCTGGGTGCTATTGAGACACAGACAGAGTGAGCCATACGTGCGAGTGATAAAAGAGGCACCATGAGGACACGAGAAGATGTGTTTGCAGTGGCTTCTAGACACTGCAAAGGCAGATTCACATGTTACATTATGCTTGGGCCAAATTGTCTCATGAGAATAATTTTCTGGTGATTTTTCTAAGATATGCCCCTCCATCTGTCCTCAAAACTTCTGGGGAAAGTCAGCTTCCTCCTGGAGAATATCTGATGAAATACCCCTCACCAACTTGGATGGACTAGACAAATTCATGGAGGACAAGGCTATGAATGGCTACTAAACCATCTAAATCCTTTATTTCAGCCATGGTTAGGGGAAATTCATTAAAAATAATACCTAAATGGTTTTTAACCCCAGTAAATCTAAACCGCATGCTTTATGCATGCTCCTTTCGTTGGCCGGGTTTTGCAATATGAAAGGTTCTTACTTCCATATGTGGTGGGATTGTGTGCATGTAAGCAAATTTTGGGATTCAGTGGATTTTGAACTCAGCATCATCACCAGACAAAATATCTATAGAGCTCCAAGGTTGTGTTTACTTATATTCTGCTTTTCATTTAAAAAAAATCAGAGCAGATTACAACAGTTATACATAAAACCATACAATTAAAACCATATAAAATCAGAGATCAACTAATTATTATGGCAAATGTTTCCACTGGTGTGTCAGCCAAGGCTAGACTATAGAAGTTGCCCTCTCATTTTCAGGGTTCCTTTGTCATCAAGCAAGAGGAAAAAGTGCAGAGTGTTTCCAAAACTCCTCCACCCCAGACCACCTGAAAACTGCTGAGGGCCTTGGCGGACCATTTAAGGTTTTTTGTGCCTGTTGTAGCAATCATAATGCACTGTGCTAGATGCTGTATGATTTTAAATTATATTTTTATTGCCTCTTTTATTTCCTTTATGTTTCATTTCATTTTATTGTATTGCAATTTGAATGCCATAGAATTCAAGATGTAATGCAATAAGTTCTATCTGCTATACATTTTGGAAAGTGGTTTGTCTGTCCTTTTTTTCTCTATAGGTTTGGCTGCCTCTTGCAATATCATCACCAAACCTGGCACAATGGTTCCTGAGGTGAGGGAGGTGCACTGTGTCAACTTTAAGATGACAGATGCCATTTTTAATCAAGATGATGGTGGACCAAAGCATCACTTTGGCACAAATTTTTGACATAAGCTTGGCTTCCTCTCAAGATTTTATCACCAAGCTTCACATGAGAGTTCCTGAGATGTATGTGTCGTGGTGGTGGTGATTTCATCACCATTTGGATGCTGGGCACCATTTTGAACCAAGACAGTGGACCCAAACATCACTTTAGTGTAATGTCACATGTTGGGTTTTTTTATGTAGATTCAGTATATCCTCCAACATGTTGAGCCCCAAAACTGGGATGTGCGTCTTCCCAGCTGCACTCCTGTGCAAGTCACATTACCAGCATAAGAACAAGCAGCCCAATATTGTGTGTTTTCGGGCTCCATGCTCTCTCATGAGGTCACAATCTTGCATATTTTTGGCAGCTGTACTGACAGCATGGCACCCCAAAACAGGACATCCCAATTTAATCAGGGGAGTTGAGGGGTATGGATTCAGCCACGTCTCCAGATATCTTCACCAAACTCAAAATGAGGGTTTCTGGGGTGGGGATGAGGGTCTGTGTCAATGTTTTGGTACCAAGCCCCATTCTGAATCAAGATGGGAGGCTGATACATGGCTTTCGCACAACTTCACCTGATATTTGGCACGGTCAGTCCAAAGCTCACAAATTACACTATCTATTTGAGATATCTATACAGTGGTACCTTGGTTAATGAACTTAATCCATTCCAGAAGTCCAGTCTTAAACCAAAGCGGTCTTAAACCAAGGCGTGCTTTCCCATAGAAAGTAATGGAAAATGGATTACTCTGTTCTAGATGGTGAAAAGCAACCCCTAAAACAACAATTTCACATGAGTTTTACTATCTAACAAGACCATTTCTGGATTAGAGTTAGGGTTAATTTTAGAACTGGGTTAGGGTCAGGGTCAGGATTAGAATTAGGGTCAAGGTTAGGATCAGTGTTGTTTTATGTTTTCTATTGATTTTGATTCATTTCCAGTTGGTTTGCTGGGGAGCACCTGGCTGCACCTGGTGGTGCAGGGGCTCTAAGTTGCAGTTTCCAGGCTGCCTCCATCTTCCCCGACCCCAGCAAGTATTCAGCCTGACTGCGTGCAAGCAAGAGCGGGGCGGGGATCTCTCAGCTGTGAAGGGAGGCTTCACACTGCCTATCAGAGCAGCCCTGAACCCAACTCCTACTTGCATACAAGCAGGAGGGGGCAGGGATCCCTCCTTCTCCGCCTTCCATGCCTGATCCACCGTGCACTGCTTTCCCACCACCACCGCCGAAGAACCAGTAACTCACAGGGCCGCCCAGGCCCATGGAGAAAGGAGAGAGAAGCCTCGGAGGACAGGGAAACGTGGCAGTACCCCCGAACATCAGTTCGTATACAAAACAAAAAACCAGCAACCCAGAACACTCATTTCCAGGTTTGAAGTGGTTGTAATCCAAAATGTTTGTTAATGTTCATAACCCGAGGTACCACTGTATAAGATTTCTGCATTGCATGGAGTTGGGCTCGATGATGCTTGAGGTCCCTCCCAACTCTACATTTCTGTGATTTCAATAACACAACCTTTTTTGGTTTCTAAAAAGGCCCAGGCAGTACCAGGCACTCCCCACTAATAAGAAACAAAAGAAGCAAAAAAAAAAAAAAAAAAAAAAACAACAGTTGAAAGTCTATTTTCTGTAATTGATGCACCTGTGGTGTCCATCCTGCTCACCTTCTGCATGGACTGCTGGGTTCCAAAGAATGACTGCATGCCCTTCTTCACAGATACACTATGGACCACTTGAATGGAATGGCCACAAACCACTGGTGCTCCACAGACCACATTTTGGGAAACTCTGCATCAGGAGACACCTCTTATTGGCCTGGTCCTCATGCATGTTTGTATCTCATCTGTCAGTGCTTGGAAGGCTGAATGTGTGAACCGACTCTCCATTGGAAAGTATTGGTGGAACTGAGTAATGTGGCCTTTTTTGTGCATTTGGATGGGTGTATCATCAACTGAATCTGCAGCCATCATTCACTGTTTATTACAGATGATGTGTGAACCAGCTGTAAATCATTGAGGGTGGAGGTGGTCAGCTCTCCACTCTCATGACACCAAGGCTTGATTTACACATCCCTGCAAAGCCTCTTAACCAGCTTAATCTCCCTTTGGAGATTAATGATCATACTTCAGAGGAACTGAGCTTCTTCAATTGCCACCGATGATCCAGGGACCATTGCCTTGGCACCTTCTGATATCAAGCCCGATGCTGCCACAGGCATAATGAGAATGTTTTGCAATCACTTTCAATCACTTTGCACTAATTAATAGGAAAAGGAGCCTGCCAGCTTTGATGACAGTTCTCATGGCAAAGGTGCTTTAGTGAAATTACTGTCTCCCCTCTCCATGATTCATCCATACTCCTGACTCCATAGAAGATATTCTGCTTGACTTCATTTCTCAATAGTTTCTGAGCATAACTCATGGGGCAGATTGCCAAATCTCACTCACTTTGCAGGCTGATCCCCCACTAGTCACTTGGGCGTTGATCTGCCCTGTAAGGAAGTAAATCCTGACACACAACAAATGCACTGACTTAGCATGATCAGGTGGGTGGGCTGATATGAAAAACACAGCCCAAGTGGGTGGCAGGAACCCAACCCCTGGTAATACACCCAGTGGGAATGTCCCCTGCATGATTCCATTTCTTCTGAGTTATGGTTATTCTGTAGAAGTGCCCATGGGATTATGTCATAGAATCATAGAATTGCAGAGTTGGAAAGGACCCCAAAGGTCAACTAGTCCAACCCCCCTTGGCCATCAAACCTCTGTTTGGAAGCCTCCAATGAAGGAGACTCCACCACCTTCTGAGGCAGCCCATTCCAGTGGCGAACTGCTCTTACCCTCAGAAAGTTCTTCCTAAGGTTCATCCAAAACTCCTTTCTTGTTCTTTGATCTCCTTTCTTGAAATTTGTCTCGATACACAAAATATCTGTTCACACAAACTGCCCTAACATGGCACGGTCAAAGTATTATACTATACCAGCACAAGAGGTAGTGACAGCGACCAATATGGATGTTTTAAAAGAGGATCAGATAAATTCATGGAGGAGAAGGCTATTGATGGCTACTAGCCAGGATGGCTATGATCTGTCTCTAGCATCGGAGGCCATATATGCCTCTGAAAGCCACTTCCTGGGAATCACCTGCAAGAAGTCCCCCCCCCCTTCTGGTTGTTATTCCTCTAACATTTGGCCCAGGCAAACATTGCTACATCTTTAAATACTTTGCTATCTTCATACCAAAATCTGTATGTTTTCGTATATGGTATATTTGTATATGAGGGGACGCAGGTGGCGCTGTGGGTAAAAGCCTCAGCGCCTAGGGCTTGCCGATCGAAAGGTCGGCGGTTCGAATCCCCGCGGCGGGGTGCGCTCCTGTTGCTCGGTCCCAGCGCCTGCCAACCTAGCAGTTCGAAAGCACCCCCCGGGGGCAAGTAGATAAATAGGGACTGCTTACTAGCGGGAAGGTAAACGGCGTTTCCGTGTGCTGTGCTGGCTCGCCAGAGCAGCGATGTCACGCGGGCCACGTGACCCGGAAGTGTCTGCGGACAGCGCTGGCTCCCGGCCTATAGAGTGAGATGGGCGCACAACCCTAGAGTCTGTCAAGACTGGCCCGTACGGGCAGGGGTACCTTTACCTTTACCTTTATATTTGTATATAATGGTGTAATGTGGGATAACTATTTGCTAGAACCTTTTCTTACTTGCAAGGCAAAATATTTCAATTGCTGTTACAAAGCTGTAAAATACATTTAAGAGGAAAAAGGAAAACTCTCCCAGCTATTCCAAGAGGCACAGTTTGTTGGTACTGGCCTTGGATGGTGGGTTGTGAGGCAAAACCACAGAAGGCATAAACAAATTCATTTATTTTAAATTTATTTTCTTTAACCAAGCTTATACACCACTTGATTGCAAGCAAAGCTCAAAGGGGTTTCAAAAACATGAAATGACATTACATTTATCAATAAAGACACATATTTTAAAATATTCAAAGATGGTTAAAATTAGCAATAGCTAATAAGCCTGCATGTAACATGTAACTTCTATGTGAGTTGGGCAGGCTTGCCTAAGCAAAAATATTTGAAGTAGGTACCAAAAAGAGTACAGTACTGTGAAGGCTCCTGCCTGATGTCAATAGGCTGGGAGTTCCAAAGTTTTACACTATGTCTGTTGAGAGCAGCCTTCTCCAATCTATTGTTCACTAGTTCTGTTGCACTGTCCTTCACCTAGTTTCACTTAAATGTTTGAGTGACCACCCATAAGTACATGCTGCAGACATATTAATAGAAATGTGTGTGGATAGCACTGGCTGAGAAAGATCGGAGTTGCAATCCAAAGGGGTCTGTAGGGCACCAGTCTTGCAAAGGCTGGCTTGTGCTATTTGAGTTTCAAATCAACCTTGATTGCTGCACAATGAGCTTTGCACCCCCTCCTGGCCCTTCTTTGCCCTCATTGCATCCAGGTGAGTTTTTCTGCATCTGTGACACTGCTGACAGCACATTGCACCCCTCCATTACCGCAACAGCCTATCGATGCTACAAAACGATAATCAGTTTGTGCCATTTTTAGTGCCACGAATCTTGGAGTAGTAGTTGGGTGAGAATGTTCTGTTTGCCTTCCCTGCGAAGAAGGAATTACCGTTAAACCTGTTTTTTAGTCTGCAGTAGAGATATACCCTCTGACCCTTTCCTTCCCGTTTTTTTGTGTATATCAACCAGCTAAGGTAGCTGACAACAACCTCAGGCTGGTCGATGAAGAAACGGAGGCAAGAAACGGCTTTGCTGCCAACAGCAAAGTTTCTGTTTTCCCACTTGGGCCAAGTCTGGATTGCGTAGAAGAATTGTGGGTTTGTCAGGGTGGACACAAGTCAAGCATCAAGCCACAAAGAGGAAAGCAGAAGGAGTGAGGCATGAAATCTTCCCCAAAATGAAACCTTTTACAATGCCAGAGTGGTGGCTTTCAGACTTTTAGGGAACCCATGCCCTCCATCACCTTGTCTGCTGAGTAGCCCCTTATGCAAGGGTTAAGGAAACTTTCTCAGCTAGAGGGCCACATTCCTTCTCAGGGGCTACATGGGAGGTGGGGCCAGAGGCAAGAACAAGCAAAACCTCCTTTGTGCAGGAGGCCACGTGAGTCCAGTCAAGCAAATGTCATATTTCACAAACCAACACATCCATATCTCCATCCAGGGGAGCATGAGGCATCATCACTGCTCAAATGGAAATGGCAAGTATAAGGAGGGCTCCTGGGCTGTTCTAGACCACCAGGGCCATCAGGCAGATTTGGTCCTTACTCCTGTGTGGTGTCTTCCAGCACATTAGAGAATGCCTCCCTGTCACATCTATGGATGGTTGTGTGGGGTGCTGCTCTTGGAAACAACAGTTCAGTGAGGCAAAACCTGAGCGATGAGCCTGCCCCAGATTCTGCAATGAACCTACTTCTGTGATGAATCTGCCCTTACCCCTTTTTTGCTCTTCTGGTGTTGGTTCCCCCCTTCTTCTACTTTGATTTGATTTTAATACCTGGATTTTATTGCTTATATTGAAGCGTTCAGGTACCTTGGAACTAAGTTCTTCAGAGCTTTGTAAATGAATACAAGGACCTTGACGAGGGCAGTACAACTTATGTGTCTCCATGCTAGGCCTCCAACGAACTTCAGAAGCTCTTTGGTGGTGGGGGCAGATTGAGATGGACCATAGTCATTGCCGGACAGCTGGCCCCATGCAAACAAGTCCACCCTCTGATTCGTTTACATATACCCTTGAGCAACTTCTGCCTGGGATATCAGCAAAAGACTGATCTTCTTCTTCTTCTTCTTCTTCTTCTTCTTCTTCCCCCCTCTTTGGCACCAGGATTGGAAACTGTTGCCCAACAAGGCCCAGCAATTTCTGTTGCCGAGGCAAAACTAAGGGAACCTGAACGCCTCACCAGGATGAAGGCAGGCGTCACTGGGAGGGTGGCTTAAGCATGAAATCTCTCTCTCCCTTGCCCTGGAGCAACCACAAGAAGTGTCTGCCGGCTGGGATGCCTGGCAGGGAATTGCATACAAGTGAATCAGGAGGAGGGATATGGAAATACCCAGCAAACACTCAGACAGAGGAGGATCTTCTCCTTTCCTGGAGACGCACTGTCTTTTTGCTCTGACACTACCAGCTCCAGCTCAGAGGGGAATCATGTGAAACCTCCTACATGTTTTCCTTCTCTGAGTTTCACACCCATCTGAGTTTCACCTTGACTGCATCCCAAAGCTCTGCCCTACATGCTGAGGTTTGCTGTCCTGAGAGAGCAGGACAGAGACAGCCAGGCTGTGTTGCAGAAGATTGGCTAGATGACCATTTGGCCCCTTCCAGCTCTATAATTATGTTATTCTATGAGTAGATCAGGGACAAAACTTGTTGATAAGGTTTGCCCAACAGGTACTGGTGCACTGGTGTCACACAAGCTCAAAGCTCTGATATCAAGCTGGACAGCAAAGAAACCCTGGTAAATTCATGCCTCATTTTCACAGACAGAAGATGAGCAGGGATACCTGTGTCTAGAGTCCTGGAAGAGCAACAGGGGAGAAATTTGTTTCACAATTTATTTTATTAGCACTGTTATAGGTGTCACATAATACCCGTTCCACATTTGTAAGAACTCAATCTCTTAGTGTGACAGCACCTACACTTATGAACTCCCTGCCTGTTGATATCAGGCAGGTGCCTTCACTGTACTCTTTTCAGTGCCTGCTAAAAGCTTTTTTGTTGAGACAAGCCTACCCAGATGGCTACTAAGGATGGCTGCTTAGGAAGGTGCAATTTTGATAGACTGGGCTTTAAAAGCAGAACAAATCAAATTTATCCACCCTCCCTATTTTGGACTGGTACCTGGAGGGCCGGTTTGTAGGTGCTGGATTCTGCAACACAGCATTGCTGCAATAATAGTACATTGTGGTAGATTTATACTAAACCACCCACACCTCATTTCACTTTATTAGTTGTTCTGCAATGCTTCCCCCTTGTTGTCTCACTAGTGCCATCTGTACAGGCACTCTTGCATTATAGCACAACTAAAGTGGGATAAAATAATAAAATAAATTAACCAGAAGATTTGTGCTGTTAACAAGTTACAGGATTTCCACAGAGAGTTACGGAGTGTACACCAACCGGACATGAAGCAGTATGTCTGCCCTGAGACCTTTGCAAACACAAACTGTATTGAAACTGTGATTGTGTCTACCGGCCCCAATACGATCAGGAGCTCCAGTCATCATAAATGCACATGGATGCCTGAAGGTGCCCTGAATGATCAGCAGTGCTGGTGGGGGCTGATGGGAATTGTAGTCCAAAACATCTGAAAGTCAGCAGGTTGAAGAAGACTGGTCTGTGCTTTCCAGGCTATGAGGAACTAGCATAAGGAGGAAGTGAGAGTTAGACTGCACAGCCCAGCCACAGGAGAGCATTGGCTGCATTCTAGGGTTCACTGGCAGTTTACGCAGAGCAATGAAGAAGCCTAAAAGTGCTGGCTGTGCATAGCATCCTTTATGGACAGAGAGTGTGCTAGAATATTAGTGGGCAGACACTGCTTGTTGGAAGAATTTGCTTTTTGTACCAGAGTTCCAAGCATAAGAGCCAGCTCCAGGGGGCCGTGGGTGCTTGGGGGGCTGGGCACCCACAAAGTCAATGGGGAAAGCCGGCAGGTGGCAGTGGCACTGCCTCCAAGTTCAGCTCCACCCTCTGCAGCCAGCCAGTGAGGCACCCTCTCCATGGAAAAGGGTGCCTCGCTGGCTGCAGAGAGGAGGAGGAAGAGGAGCTGCCACCACTGCAACACAGACATGAGATGTCACAAGCGCATGCCTGCACGCCATGCATGTGACAGGCACCCACAATCCATGAGAGATGGCACCCCTGATTCCAAGATCCACTAACCAGAGGCGGGGCAAAAGACATATACTTAGATTTAAAGAGCAGAGTGCCTCTGAGCATATACTAAGCAGAGGAATTTCTTTTGTAGACTGGAACGGAATTCACACGGTCCTTTTCCACAACAGCCCACTCCTTCTGGATAGCTTTCTTCATTTCAGCCACCTGATTGAGGTGGAGATAGTCATTTTCTTGTGGCTGTTGTTAAACAGCAACTGGGAGTCTAAAATCCTTGTCAGTCTTCTGCAAATCAGCCAGGGATCCACCAAGAGATATTAATCTACTTTTGCCCATCCCTGCACTAGAGAACCCACTCAGCCTTGGCAAATGAGTCGACTGTGGCCACATGCACTCCATACATTTAAAGCACCATGAGAATTCTGGGAGATAATTTGTTAAAGGTGCTGGGAATAGTTAGGAGACCCCTGTTCCCCTCCAAGCAGTTTAAGAATAAAACCCACTTCCCAGGAAAATCTGGAAATTCTTGCTCTGTGGGTTGAATAGGGGTCTCTGAACAACTCTCAGCACCCTTAACAAACTATAGCTTCCACAATCCAGTTAAAAGTGGTGAAACAGCGCTTTAAGCATAACGTGTGAATGTGATCCTTGAAAGGGTTCACTGGAGGTAGGTATGCCTGTAAAATATGGTCCTAGCAGAGAAAGGAGTGTTGAGTTTGTCTTTGTCTGTCATCTGAGCCATGAACTGGATGGCCTTAAGAGGATGTAGATAGACAGACGAAAAGATAGAAAGACAGATAGATTCAGATATCTCTCACACACTATTTCTCCTTGACTCTGTTCCCTATTTGTGTGCAGTGACTCAGACCTCTTTACTGGTGACTCAGGAATGCACACAGACCGGCACTTCTCCATGTGACCAGCAACAGGAAGGCAGGCACAGAGCAGGTGGCCTTGTCCACACAGTGGCACTCTGTGACCCCACACTCTTTGGCACACTACTTCTGTGGGTGCAAATGCTGGGACCTGGGAGGATCGCACCTTGTTTCAGCCTCTTCCTCCACTCCAAGGGCCTCACTAGAAGGGGAGAAGAGTTCTGGCCTGGAGGCCCCCTAATTTGTAGAAGCAAGAGGTAACAAGGCTCCGAATCTATTTGGAAACATGGCCAAGGTGTGGCCTCAAGGTACAGTGGGCACCCACCTTGTCAAAACTAAGCAGGTCCTGATCTGATCAGTGGGTGAATGGGGGACTACCAGGAAAGCACCTGTAGGTTGCCTTAATGAAAGAGAGGTGAGACATAAAACATAAGAAAAATCACATTACATTTCTTTGTTTATTTATTACTACACTTATATCCGGCCTTTCCTCCAACCAGCTTGAGGCAACATAGATGTTTTTTTTCATACACACACCAACTTATCTTCACAACAACCCTTTCAGGTAGGTTAGGTTGAGAGACAGTGGTTGGTGCAAGGTTGGGCTTCATGGCTATGTGGGGGATTTGAAGCTAGGCCTCCACAGGTTAACACTCAAGTGCTGGAAGCTCCCACACCTTGTGGTGTGAGGGAATGCACTTTGCACCTGCTTGGAGATGCATTAATCTTTTCTGACTTCATGGGTTCCACAAATTAAGCTCTGCACAACCCTCAGTTCTTGTCCCAGTTGCACTTGACAGGGTGTCAGAAGTTTTCTGCATTGCATTTTGGGTAGCCTCTCGAGAAAGTCTTGCATTTGTTAGGATCTGATCCAAACTGGCTGGCCACTGCTGTTCGCCTCAGTGGTTGTCTGTTCCCTGTTCCCAGAATCAGTTGTAAAATCTTATCTTATTCCTTCTCAAACCTGCATCCCACCCTTCATCAATGTTCCCAGAGCAGCTGTGCTGATTCCTCCATGAGCACCACCTCCCTACTCTTGACTCTCTTGTGGACATGAGTTGACATACTGTACAACAAGTATAATAATGATCATGACATAGTGGGTGTTATCTAGGTAAATGATTTTAAAAAACAACAGCAACCTACAGTTTTCAATAAATAAAATGAATGTTGAAACATTTCAGGGAACGTGCCTGCAGCACAGCTATATCTCCATGGCTGACATGTAGCCAAGATACGTTATGAACTGGGCTCTAGGGAAATTAAACAAGATGCAGTGGAAAGTGGAATAAATCTTCCCCTTTAAAACATCAGGGTGTTCCCACCTAGCCTACCAATCAGAGAATCCATTTTCCAGGGGCCCAAATACACCCCTTTGCGAGCAGCCCTTTTTTAAACCAAATTGCTCAAATTATCTCTTCGTGGCTTCTGGCCACATTTGCAACATGTGGGTGGGAAAGCTGTCATGTAAGGGGGGGGGGGGATATTCAACAGAAAAGCAAAACAAAAAAACTGCAGAAACAGCTGAGTCATTCCTTAGCAGTTAAGATAGATTCAGCTCCATGATGGCTAAGAGGCCATTGGGTCATGTCTGGCTTGAGTCTGCTGCCACCAGATCATATTAAAAATTGTGAGTAGAAATGCCATCTTTTTCTCTTGAGGGTTGACCTCGTTTTGCACATGTGTGACTTTAACTGAAAGTGCCAGATTGAATATAATAAACTCCTTTTGCTTTTATTACACAGTATGGAAAATAGCAAGAGTAGCCTCCTCCTCCGCTGCCCATTCTACCAACTTACTCCTCTTTGTTCTGGACACTTCTTCTCACACACCATAGTTTGGAAACCAACAGTATCAGCAGATGTTGGGCAAGATCTTCCCCAGATGGGTTGCAGTTCCCAGAGTAAAAGGTAAAGAGACCCCTGACCATTGGGTCCAGTCGTGGCCGACTCTGGGGTTGCAGTGCTCATCTCGCTTTCTTGGCCGAGGGAGCCAGCGTACAGCTTCCGGGTCATGTGGCCAGCATGACTAAGCTGCTTCTGGCGAACGAGAGAGCAGCACACGGAAACGCCATTTACCTTCCCGCCGGCACGGTACCTATTTATCTACTTGTACTTTGACGTGCTTTCGAACTGCTAGGTTGGCAGGAGCAGGGACCAAGCAACAGGAGCTCACCCTGTCACGGGGATTCGAACCACCGACCTTCTGATCGGCAAGCCCTAGGCTCTGTGGTTTAACCTACAGCGCCACCCGCATCCCTTATAGTTCCCAGAGTACCTGAATGCTAAAGTCTATCCCCGTCCCCAAGGCAAAGGTTAGCTGGCTGCAAGAGAATGAAAGCTCTTCAAGTCTGCTGGTAGCACAAATGTGAAAGGAAGTACAAGCACTATAGAGGATGAGATCATGGTTTCTACAAGTGCCTTGGTGGTGTGGAGTAATGGATGCAAAGATTAAGTGCAGCTTTCTGAGCTAACACTAGCAGGCCCATGGCTACCCCTTAAGAACATATGAAGAGCCTGCTGGATCAAGCCAATGGCCCATTTAGTCTAGCACCCTGTTGTCACAGTGGCCAACCAGATGCCTGTGGGAAACCAGAGCACCAGACCACACTCCCCTCCTGTGGTTCCCAGCAACTGGTATTCAGAAGCATTGCTGCCTCTGGCTGTGCAGGCAAAGCATAGCCATCATGGCTAGTAGCTGCCGATAGCCTTCTCCTCCATAGATTTGTCCAATCCTCCTTTAAAGCCATCCAGGTTGGTGGCCATCATTGCCTCCTGTGGGAATGAGTTCCACAGTTTAACTATCCACTGTGTCAAAAAGGACTTTCTTTTGTCTGTCCCAAATGTCCCAACTTTCAGCTTTATTAAAGCTTTCAAGTTCTAGTGTTATAAAGGAAAGAGAAAAACTTTTCCCTGTCCACTTTCTCCATGCCATGTATCATTTACAAACTTCTATTCTGTCACCACTTACTCACTTTTCCCTAAAATTACTTCTCCCTTACTTCTGCTGCTGGGGAGATCTCCTGGTGGAAAAGGGGCCATACACCTGTGTAACCTTAGTCTACAGTGGTCTGGCGAGCAGAGAAAATGTAGCCAGTCGTTTCCCTTCTATTATTTTTACGGTAGCCTAGTATTCTACCTTACAATAGAATGATCCTCTCTTTATAGGTAGAGGACAGTTCTCTTTTTGAGGGTAAAAGGGTAAAGGTAAAGGACCCCTGACAGTTAAGTCCAATTGTGAATGACTCTGGGGTTGCCTCGCTCATCTTGCTTTACAGGCCAAGCAAGCCGGCGTTTGTCCGCAGACAGTTTTCCGGGTCATGTGGCCAGCATGACTAAGCCGCTTTTGGTGCAATGGAACACCGAAACCAGAGCAGTGCATGGAAACGCCGTTTACCTTCCCACCAGAGCGGTACCTATTTATCTACTTTCACTTTTTTTGCTTGCTTTTGAACTGCTAGGTTAGCAGGAGCTGGGACCAAGCAATGGGAGCTCACCCCATCATGGGGATTTGAAACGCTGACCTTCTGATCTGCAAGCCCAAGAGGCTCAGTGGTTTAGACCACATTGCCACCCACGTCTGTCTTTCTGTGGGTATCTTCTCTTATTTGAGGGGCTATCCAGTCCAAGCCTGATTTAAATATAAAGAACCATAAAACCCAGTGTGGTGTAGTGGTTCATGTGTCAAACTAGGACCTGAGAAACCTGGGTTCCAATCCCACTTGGCCATGAAGCTCACTGGGTTACTGCCTCTAAGCTTAACCTACCTCACAGGGTTGTTGTGGAGATTAAGTGAGGAGAGGGAGAACTATGATTGCCACCTTGAACTCCGTGGAGAATATTAATTAATTAATTAATTAATTAATTAAGCTGGATAGCTCAGTTGGTTAGAGCATGGTGCTGATAATGCCAAGGTTGCATGTTTGATCTCTGTACAGGACAGCTGCCTATTCCTGCATTGCAGGGGGTTGGACCAGATGATCCTCAGGGTCCCTTCCAAGTCTACAATTCTAGGATTTTAACTGGGAGAGTAGGTGCAGCCTTGAAGCACTTTAGGGGGCTCCAGCTCCTATGACTGGACAGCAGATGGAGCAGGTGTTTCTTCCTTTCTATAGTGAGATGTATTTCTACTGAGATCCAAGTCATTATTTCTAACTTTGTAGCTATAAATGTAAATGTAAATGTGCAAATGCCATGCAGACCTGGATCACCCTTTGCCCTCTTTTTTTAGATGATGCATAAGTGGTTCCCTTAATAATTCTGCATGTAGGGGCGGGGTGTCTCTTGGTAGAGAGAAGCCCTCTGCTCTTGAGCCCTCTCCTCTCCAGATTGCCACCATCGACGTTTGCCTGCAGACATCCCCAGCAGTTTGCCTTATAAATAGATGCTTGTCACTCCACAGGCCAGCAATGCAGTTTCTGGGGAGCTCTTTCTTGCAGACTGTCTGGGGCCATGGAAGCACGTCTACTAACCAGTTATGAAGATCAAGGCAAATTAAAGGAACTGGCTCAGATGTTAATCACAGGGAAACTGCACACACATAACCAAAGGGAAAGGAAACTCTCTCCAGTAACCCCAGAGCCTAGATCAAATCCTCCACTCCAGGGCTTGCTTTCACTCAGGATTCACTGGAGGCCAGGGATCCTGAAACAATGCACTAAACAAGACAGCAATACCTCTGACTATGTGCAGAGGGTCTTCCTCTCTCCACTGAAGGTCAAACTTGACGAGAGATCTGCGAATAGGGTGATTTTGATTATTGTTTTTTTTTATAAAAAAAAATGTGAGTAGCTAAAGCACCCACAGCAGCTGGGTGTGTGTGTGAGAGAGAGATTTTGGTTCAAGGCACTACCCTAAGGGACTTTAACCCTTTTCTCCCATCCTATTCTGCCACTTAAAGTTCACCCACACTTACCCTGGTTGAAATTCTAGAGAGCTAGTACCAGTCAGAGCACAGGATGGATGGTGACGAGCAGACTGAGGTTGAATTCTGGCAAGACAGAAGTTCTGCTTTGGCGGGGACAGGGTGTGGGTGGGTGTGGGGGACTTCCTGGTCCTGAATGGGGTAACTGTGCCTCTGAAGGAGCAGGTACACAGCCTCGGAGTCATTTTGGAGTCACAGATCAATTCTGTGTCCAGGGCAGCTGTCTACCAGCTCCATCTGGTATGTCAGCTGACACCTTACTTGCCCACAGACTGTTTCACCAGAGTGGTATATGCTCTGGTTATCTCCCGCTTGGGCTATTGCAATGCGTTCTACATGGGGCTACCTTTGAAGGCGGCTCATAAACTACAACTAATCCAGAATGTGGCAGCTAGACTGGTGACTGGGACCATATAACACTGACCAGACTAAGGGATCTTCACTGGCTCCCAGTACATTTCTGAGCACAATTCAAAGTGTTGGTGCTGACCTTTAAAGCCCTAAATGGCCTTGGCCTAGAATATCTGAAGAAGTGTCTCCACCCCCATCATTCAGCCTGGACACGGAGGTTCTCCTCTGAGGGTCTTCTGGTGGTTCCCTCACTGCAAGAAGTGAAGTTATAGGAAACCAGGCAGAGGGCCTTCTTGGCAGTGGCACCCTGTGGAACACCCTCCCATCAGATGTCAAGGAGATAAAGAACTCACAACTTTTAGAAGACATCTGAAGGCAGCCCTGTATTGGGAAATTTTCAATGTTTGATGTTTTATTATTTTATATATATATATATATATATATATATATATATATATATACTGGAAGCTGCCCAGAGTGGCTGGGGAAACCCAGCCATATGTTTGTCACTTTCTTATAGAATCATAGAATTGTAAGCTTGGAAGGGACCACAAGGATCACGGGTAGGGTATAAATAATAAAATTATTATTATTAGTAGTAGTAGTCCATATGGGTTGGTCTGGATGATACCTGTGGGTCCCTTTCAAACCCATGATCCTGTATCTGTGTGGTTAGAATCTTTAAGAGGAAACCTGATGAAAGGTGAGGTGATTTTAATCTGTTTTAGTATTTTAACTTATGTATGTTTTAAAGTATGGCTGTAATTTTTTCTTGTTTTATGTTTTTGTAAACCACTTTGAGAGTCCTTTTAAAAAAATGCTTACAATCAAGCAGTCTATAAATTTTATGAAATAAATAAATAAAACCAGCCAGACCAGTACCTTTGCTAAGACAGCAGCCTTAGCTGGCCAGTTAAGTATTTACATTTACATGTCCAAAGAGGTCCACAAACAGGTGGACTTTTTCTCACCTCACCTAGCTGGATGCCACAACATCCTAGGATAGAGAACAATAGGCTTGGGGGCTTGTGTGATAGAGTTTCAGCTGCTGCTGGGAGCTGGAGGCACAGAGGCTTCTTTTGCTCTGTGCTAGACCCAAATGTGTGGCTTGGGGACTTCCCTGGAACCTAATGGGGAGGCAAGATCTGTGAAGTGCTAATGCTGTGAGCCCTTCCATCCTCTGCTCAGATTATATATATGTGTGTGTAAATAAAACCATCTATCAAAAAGACCCTACACACTGATCTTCATTCCAAGGAAACAAAGCCCATGGTAAGTGCAAGAACCCCTGGAAACTGCTGCCATTTGGAGCCTGGAGCTTGCAACATGACTGTGCTCAATGAACTTGTGCTTTGAATCAGTATGAGTCCACTTCCTGTGCTCCCAGTTCAGAGTGGCTGGCTGCAAAGTGCCTAAGAAAAGCCTGCTGGATCAGGCCACCATCCTGTTCTCACTGTGGTCAACCAGATGCCTCAATGGGAGATCAGCAAGCAAGACTTGAGCAATACCAGCAACTAGTATTCAGAAGCATTGCTGCTTCCAACTGGTGGCAGCACAGCTTAGCCATCATGACTAGTAGCCAGCAATAGCCCTCTTCTAGATGAATTTGTCTAATCCTCTTGTGGGAGTGAGTTCCATAGCTGAACTCTGTACTGCAGCAGTACACAAATCGGGAGCTGCCTAATACTAGCCTGATGGCTGCTCCCTAATCCCAAGAAACCTCAGTCAGCCTTCGCTAATCTGGTGGCCGCCAGATCTCACCAGCCCCATAGCCAGCACAATCTTTGGGAGTTGTAGCTCAAAACATCTGGAGGGCACCAGGTTGGTGAAGGCTGATCCTCAGGCTACTCACCCATATCTAGATTTAGTCAGCTCAAGGAGGTTTGACTACTCCCTAACCCCAAACCCCTTGTGTCTCAGAAATTAAGCAGGGTGTACAGCCATTTAAACTACCAGGTTTCCCCTGCAGAGTCCATAGAAGCAGATATCAGCAAAGGAACAATACCTCACACCCTTCTTTCTAGGCATTTTGGTGCAGAAAGTGCTGCTTTAAACCTGCCGCAGCATCCACAGTGGGCAGAAGTCATGTGAATTGATGCACAATTCTGGATGAAGTGTTGCAAATGACGTCTCACCTGGGTGAAGTGGAGTCAGCTGCCTTGTTTGTTTACACATTCTTAGGTTGCAATTTATAACCCACCAAATCACCCTAAGCACACATTCTCTTGGCAGCTAACAGTAAACAATATAGTATTACCATAAAAACTACTATAACAGCAATAAAACCCATAATGGCAATGCATATTAGGTATGAAGCATTAAAATTACACATGTAGAGCTGCAAAAGATGTGCTTGCGGTTTGTGTATTTTGCTACTTTTTTTCTGTTCCATTCTATATGGAAGGGGAAAAGGAGGAAATTGGTCTTCCTTTTGTCTTCCCTTCCCTTTCCTGTCCCTAATTCCTGCTTCTTGCCCAGAACCACTGAAGGAGGAGAAGGGACAGAGAAATGACCATCTCTTGCCAGAATCTAGAATGGCATGTCTAAATCCAGTGCCTCCTCTGAGCAGAGTTGCTCTCTATTCCACCCATCTGCAGTGACTTCTTCCAAGCCCACACCCCTTCCACTGTTTGTTGCAACCAGGACATCTGCATGTTTAGCAACAATCTAAATTTTCTGCTACACTCTTGGACAGGAATCAGAAGTAAGCAGTGGGCCCCATAGCTAAGACCAAGCTGTGGTGAGAGAGCCTGGTCTGGTACGCTAAAGTTTTGTTTGTTTGCTTGCTTGCTTGCTACCTTGCTTAGTTAGTTAGTGCAGGTAGACATTGACCACTACCAGTGCCTCTCTCTTGATTTTGAGTAGGACTGCCGTGGCTAGTGAATTACAGTTTGGGAGGGCTTTTAAGGAATGTTCAAGCTCTGTGGAGATGAGACTAGCTAGACCTCCACTAGGCCTACCTCCCCTCACAGATGGAGTAGCAAGTAGGGAGTGGCAAGAATACCCATTGAACAAAATGGGGTTGCTGTACCAGGTCTCCTGCAGGAGGATGATATCAAATCGCTTAAGAAACATCGCAAATTGTTGATTGTTTTTCTTAGCGCGCCATCCTGCAATGTTCCAGGACAGCAGCTTTAATTCTCTGTCCCTCCATGGTGTAGATTTGTTGGGTCCACAGAGTCCAGTGACCCCTTTACATCTAAAAAAACACTCCCATTAAGTTTGTCAATAGGCATCTGCTGCATAGGGGAGTGATTATCCATAGCTCCCGGGGACTTAAGGGGGTGGTTTGGGCTTGGGGGAGTAGCTATTTCATTTGGGGAGAGTTTAAGATAGTTGAACCAGGTACTCGGAGATGTGACAGTCTGTTTTAGTTTTGCCTTACCATACACCAGCGGAGGCTGCGATTGGTCTTCCGAATCTACGCATTTAAAGGCGCCTCCCGCCGTCCTCTTGTCCACTAGGCACTTGGGGGATATAGGCCGTGTGTATGAGCCTTCCGTAGTCTCAACATGGGCCACCTTTTTGGTCAGTCTGCTTCTCAGGGTGTCCAGTCTAACCAAGATTTCCCTTTGGGCTGACGTCTGTAGTGACCAGAACCGATTTATTAAGGCATGTTCTTCTATGGAGAAAGAGTCCTCTCTGTCGTTCGAATGAAGTTGAGTCTCAATAGGAGCTTTGTTTTTCTGCTGATGCACTAGGCTCTGGTTTTGTTGGTTTTGTTGCATGTGCACTCTATCATTTTGTTCCTCTGTTCCTGGTCTCCCTTCCCCCTTGGCCGCCAGTAGGGAGGTTGGCGGGGCCAAAGCTGGATCCGTCAAAGCTCTACCCCTTAAGGCAGTCCCTTCTTGCCGGTGGGATGGTCGTCTAGTAGATCGTGGGGAGGGGTTCATAGGGAGGGACCGTTGCTGCGAATTCCGGGCGTGATCCTCAATCCTCCTTGTAGGTCGGCTAACCAAATTTGCTGAGTTTGGGATTTTCCCAATAATGCCCCTACAGTTGTTAAAGAAGCATCTTTGTGGGAAGATTCCATACCAGTTGAGGCGATTTTGAAGTTTGCTCAAAAGTGTAGGAAGCCTGGGAGAATCGAACTTGAGCACCAAGCGCTTAAATTTTGGAGTCTCTGGCAGCCATTCTAATGATAGGAGATCGCCCTGGGCCAAGTAGGACCTGGTCAACATTCGCAGTGAGATCACAGCAGCTTTACAATTTCTCCAGGCATGGTAGGGGAAGCGGGAGTGAACGATGTTCAAGCATATATTGTTAGGGGTGAGTTGGAGGTTTACTAGCTGCTGCCCCCTACTTGGGCTCTGTGCCTGATGATTATCAGGTCCCTGGTGATTTGATGGCGGAATCAAAATCGGGGTAGGGGTTTTAGTGAGAGCATTTAGTTTTCCCTCTAACATATTGACGGAGGCTGATAGCACCTTTATTTCGTCAGCCAAGTGCAGGCAATATTTCTGCAAAGTCCTCAGCTCCACTGAGTGTACTATATCGCATAAAGATTTACAGTGAGAGTCGGAGTGAGGAGAGAGGCCGGCTGGGCTGGAGGTTATATCCAACAGCGGTTTGTCTCCTGGCAAGGGAGTATTTGCAGTCATTGCGAGGTCATACGGACAGTCTGCCTGCTTGGAAGTGTTTAAAAGGTTGTTTAAAGTCATTGCAGGATCATGTAGGCAATCTAACTGCTTAAAGGTAACAGGCGAAGGGGGCACGAGATTGCAGAAAAACTCTTCTAACGATGAAATAGAAGGCTCTAAGGTCTTAGGTGGTAAATCCAGCCCAGTAGGTTTCGAGATCTTAGACATAGGTTCTGAGGCATTAAAGGAAAGGTCTTCCACAGAAGAGGTACGGCCACGTTTTAGGTTCGTCATGCTGGGCCCCTAGAGCGGCTCGGTTATCTAAGAGTCCTTCAAAGGCCAAGCAAAAGCTGGTGGAAGGCCAGGGAAGCGCGGCCAGTGGCTGCCCAAGTTACAGCTAATCAGGTTGTTAGTGAAGCTCATTAAGGAGATTTATAGCGCTGAGATTGCAAGCTTCCACAGGGTGAGTTCCTGGCGTTAACATCAAACCATTATCGTGCCAAGCATTTTGTTTGTTTGCTTGCTTGCTTGCTACCTTGCTTAGTTAGTTAGTGCATTTATATATTTATTCTCCAAGGAGCTCAATTTGGCATACTCCAACAACAAACCATTGCAGTAGGCTGAGAGGCAGAGTCTGGCCTACTGCCACTTGTTCCTTTGGAGACAAGCAATGTTCTCCACTTGTGAACACTATTGTAGAGGGTGTTGGTACCCTCAATATTATGTAGACAATAACTCCCTTGATCCCCTGCCAGCAATGGCTGTTGGCTGGAGCTGATAGCTATAGTGCAAAACAATTGGAGGCTGCTAAATGAGCATGAGTCTTGCTGGACCAGACCGGTGGCCCATCCAGTCCCCTATCCTAGTCTCACAAAAATGCCTGAATGGGAATCCCAAAAGAAGGACCTGAGCGCAAGAGCCCTCTCTCCTCCTGTGCCTTCCAGCAACTGGTATTCAGAAGCATTGCTGCCTCTGACCATGGAGCCAGCGCACAGCCATCATGGCTTGTATCCATGGATAGCCTTTTCCTCCATTAATTTGTTCAGTCCTCTTTTAAAGCCACTCAAGTTGAAAGCCATCCCTGCTCCTGTGGAAATAAGTTCCACAGTTTAACTATATGTGGAGGGAAGAAGGGCTTTTTAAAAATCTGTCCTGAATCTTCCAACATTCAGCTTCATTGGATGTCTGTGAGTTCCAGTGCTAAGAGAAGGGTGGAAACCTTTCTCTAATGCATTCTTTTTTATCAGCTTCTGTTATGTCACCTCTCACTTGTCTTTTCTCTAAACTAAGCTTGGCAAAGGCTGCATCCGTTGGCCTTGCTTTGTTCTCCCCCACCCTCTTTGCCATGCACATGTGCATAAAACAGGAAAGGGCAGCAAGCGCAGCAGCAGCTGCTTGCATGGATGGTTTGCAAAATGCATGCAAACACAATTTTTTGTGCCCAACGAGAAAGGAGGAAGCGAGGAGGAACTGGAGCACAGTGAAACCGCTGGCTGCAGAGCAAGAGCAGCAGAGTAGAGTCACTCTGACTCTGTGGGCTGAACTTGTTGACACCACCCTTTTCCCACTCTTTGTTTGTAAACCACTCCCCTCCTCATAATATGGATTGGTAGGTGGAAAGATAGACACATATTTTATTTATTTTGTAAAAATGTATATACCGCTTGATTGTAGAAAACCTCAGAGCAGTTTACAAAAAGAATAAAAGAGCAAGGTTAACATTCAAAGATATTTTTAAAAAGCAATAAACTAAAACTCATCACCATTTTACACATCTGCGTAGGCTTTAAAAAAAACATTATTCTAGCAGGCTCCGAAAAGAGTACCGTGAAGACACCTGCCTGATGTCAATTGGCAAGGAGTTTCAGAGTGTAGGTGCTGCCACACTAACAGATTGATTTCTTACAAATGCAGTGTGGATATTATGTGCTACCTGTAACAGTGCCAAACCCACAGATTGAAGCAGTTGGGAGGGCATATATTTGTTGTTGTTTAGTCGTTTAGTCGTGTCCGACTCTTCGTGACCCCATGGACCAGAGCACGCCAGGCACTTCTGTCTTCCACTGCCTCCTGCAGTTTGGTCAAACTCATGCTGGTAGCTTCGAGAACACTATCCAACCATCTAGTCCTCTGTCATCCCCTTCTCCTTGTGCCCTCCATCTTTCCCAACATCAGGGTCTTTTCCAGGGAGTCTTCTCTTCTCATGAGGTGGCCAAAGTATTGGAGCCTCAGCTTCAGGATCTGTCTTTCCAGTGAGCACTCAGGGCTGATTTCCTTAAGAGTGGATACGTTGAACTTCTTGCAGTCCATGGGACTTTCAAGAGTCTCCTCCAACACCATAATTCAAAAGCATCAATTCTTCAGCGATCAGCCTTCTTTATTGTCCAGCTCTCACTTCCATACATTACTACTGGGAAAACCATAGATTTAACTATACGGACCTTGGTCGGCAAGATGATGTCTCAGCTTTTTAAGATGCTGTCTAGGTTTGTCATTGCAGAGAGAGAGAGAGAGAGAGAGAGAGAGAGAGAGAGAGAGAGAGAGAGATGATAGATAGAGAGATTAGATAGATGATAGATAGATAGATATAGATGATATAGATAGATAGATAGATAGATAGATAGATAGATAGATAGATAGATGCACACTAAGAGCAATACGACAACTTTCTCTTCCTTGGGGGAGTACTAATCTGTCTTCTCTCCTATGGAGCTAGAACAAGTGGAGTGAATAATCCAAGCATGAGAGGAGAAAAACTAGAAGGTAGTCTGTTCCACTGTCAAACAGCTCTTACCACAAAGAAAGTTCTTCCTAAAGTTGAATTGGAATCTCCTTTTTTGTTATCTGAATTTGTTGGTTTGGTCCTACCCTCCAGAGCAGCAGAAAACAGAAAAAAAGAGGGTTCTGTTTATTTTCAAGCTTCCATTAATGAAATTCTGTCTGGTGTAACATATGTCAAAGAAACAATTTCATGCTCTTATCAAACTCCAGGAGGTGAGGAAGGCAGATATATTCCCTCTCCTGGAGGTACAGAAGATATACATGGCATGTACTTGTGTGTTTATTTGCTAGGAAGGGCCAACGGGAGCAGCAGTCCAAAACTTCTGGAGAGCACCAGGTTGATGAAGGCTGGTTACTAGCCATGAGGTAGTCCATTTGATATCTGTTTTTGCCTCTGGTTTGGAATCAGCTCCTTCTTCCCCTGACCTGGCAAAAGCTCTCTGGCTTCACCCTCTGACTCACCCTGCTCAGATATTTGCAAAGCCACAAGCTGGCAATGTGGGGGGCATCCACCAGAACTCTTTCCTCAAAAGACAGCAAGATTAGCAAAAATGCACAGGATAAACATAAACATTCGGATGGCAAGAACTATTTGACAGCGGAATGGACAACCTCAGAAGGTGGTGGAGTCTCCTTCATTGAAGGCTTTTAAGCAGAGGTTGGATGGTCAGCTGTCAGGGATTATTGAGCTGTGATTCCTGCACTGTGGGGGTTGGATTAGATGACCCCTAGGTCCCTTCCAGCTCTAAAATTCTGTGATTCTGAGATTCTATGTATAACTGAGGGTGCTTCCAGACAGCAGACTCGGCACAGCTCAGGCAGGCATTAAAAGGTCATATATTTGGGGTTCGCCTAAACAAGTAATGTTTTAGAGCTGGGGTGGGGCAGCGGCATTCACATAATGCTTAGCCCTGCTTGTTCAGTCCTTCCCATAGTGATAAAACAGGGTCCCAAGTAGGGGTTTCTATCCATGTTCAAAAGCATGTGAGTAAAAAAACCCAACCTTTGCAGGTCTTCCTACTCAGCAAAGGACAGTCAGTCTGATGCACAGAAAGATGGGTGTGTAGGGGAATGTTGGATATGGGGGCCTGCCCCTCTTTTTTAAAAAAAATGATGCGCTCAGATAAATGCCTGAAATGGACCAGGGTGAGAAACAAAAGAATCCTTGACAGATGGCCCTCTAACCTCTGCTTAAAAACCTCCAACAAAGAGGAGTCCCAAGGTAGTCTGTTCCACTGCTGAACAGGTTTCCTGTTCCTGAGGTTTCATCAGAATCTCCTTTCTGGTTATTTGAATCCTCTGGTTTGGGTCCTCCACTCTGGAGCAGCAGAAAACATGCTTGCTCCATCTTCCATGGGGCAGCCCTTCCGATATTTACTGGTTTAGACCCTCCTCCCTTCACCCTCCTCCACTTGAACGAGTCAAGCTGGCAAGGGGGTGACTCTCTGGTGACCTCTCGTTTTATTGGCAAGACTTTTACTCTGGGCCGAAGAGTGCAGAGGGAGTGTCAAGGTTAGTGGGGAGGAGCCTGAACCAGCCAGTCTCCCTCCAATCCTCTTGCCTTGGATTTTTTTTTTTAATTAAGTTGGCAGCCTGGATCCTCGGGGAGACCAGCTGGCTGCCATGCAAGCCAAATAAGATAGGGATGACGCTGGCTGAAAACGCAAATCAGGCACCAGCTACTCCCCCAGCATCCACCCCTTGTGAGGCAAAGGGCTTGATTTGGGGTGGTTGGGGTTTTTTGCTGCAAACAGGAGACATCCATGCTTGGACTCGCCCCCCCCCCCCACCATCACTCTGGCTTTTCCAGCTCTGTGCTAATCACTGGGCTCAGCCTTGCACCTGGGCATAGGCCCCGTCTGGGAAGGTGGCATCACCCAGCCATGGAGGGAAGCTGAGAAAGACCAGTATCTTTAGTCATAAATATGAAAAACGAGAAAAACTGGAATCCGGGCTGCACAGTGGAGGTGGGGGTGCGAGTAGGAAGAGGCAGGCAAGCCGTGGCAAGCAGTGAGCATCACCC
The DNA here is from genome assembly GCF_965153285.1 of Podarcis tiliguerta. Taxonomy (NCBI): domain Eukaryota; kingdom Metazoa; phylum Chordata; class Lepidosauria; order Squamata; family Lacertidae; genus Podarcis; species Podarcis tiliguerta. The sequence continues at coordinate 51,904,402 of NC_139541.1, read as the reverse complement.
AAAAGGGAGAGAGGGCTGGGAGGGAGGACCCAGGTCAGATCAGGAAGCAGGAGCCCTGGCGCTTCGGAAAGGGGGTTTGCAAGCAGCAGCCCTGGCTCGCTTTCCCCTCCCTTCCCTGATAATGCCAGATCTGGGGGGAGGGGCGACAAGACTTCTCCTACTTCCTGGGAGGGGGCAAGTTGACTCTCCAAGGCTGTTCTCAGCCAGGCTCCTGGTTCAGCAACAAATGACAAGCTAGCAATGAATAATTAGTTGTGATTTCTGCATTGTAGGGGGTTGGACTAGATGACCCTTGGGGTCCCTTCCAACTCTATCATTCTATGTTTCTATTAGCCTCAGGAGCCTGGGACCTGGCTTCATTTCCCCACTAACTCTGACAGGTAACCCGAGATGAGTAAACCTGTCAGTTTCTTATTTTTCCGTTCACCACATTTCTACAACAATTTGCCATGAAAAAAAAGTCCTCACCACGATTTGCCTGCATGTTAGTGCACATTTCTGCTAACATTGATTGATTGATTTAACAGGGTGAAACCTGACAGGAGTAAACATAGACCACTGGTATCAAATTGTTTGGGAAACAGCCTTACTAGAAAAGCTAACCAATAGACTGAAACTGACACAGGGACAAATAGAAGTGGACACCTTCACTTTAGTATGGCTCCCCTTTATCACATCCACAGCCCAAAAAGACAACAACAAGAATCCCCAGACAGCATAAGAATCAATATGGTTCCTGTGGCATAGAGGAATGTTTTCTGATCTTCTCTTGCCATACCTGTGTCCGTTATCCCTAGCAGAAAAGCTTCTGTATTTTTCATAAAGTTATACTTAACCATTTTTTTAAGCTCATCATACACTGTGTTCCAGAAGCTTTTGATTTTTTCACAGGTCCAGCAAACATGTACAGTATAAACAAGGATCATAATTGCTAAAAACTGGAAAAAAGAAACTGTGCCAACAAAAAAGGAATGGCAGGATAAACTGTTACAAATATATTGAACGGACTAGATTAACAGAGGCAATTAGAGATCACACTAGACAAGAGTTTCAAAAAGCATGGGGGAAATGCAGAGACTACGTCACAAAACAGTGCCCTAAAATACATATCTGGATTTGTTTTGATTAATGTCTGCAGGAGACTTTATGGATATGTAAGTTATAATTAGAAAAATCTTAATAATTATTCATAAAGGAAACAGCTTATAAGAAGTAAATAAGGAGGCCAGATGCAGGATAAAGGAAGTCTTTTATTTCGTTGTTTGTATTGTTGTATGTTATGCTCACTGTATGTTATGTTCACGTTTAATAAGGGTAGATTTGTGTATTGGGGAGTGAGGGGTTTGTGTTATGTTGTAAATAAAATTCCAATAAAATTAAAAATATTAAAAGAATCAATATGGCTAACTTGACCCCCCCCCCAACATGAAAAAATCTCACTGCAGCCAACCAAAGACAACCAACCATGCTCTAGGCCACTCTAACCTCTCTAACTACCAAGGAAATATAACAAGTGAATAGAAAGAGAACCTACCCAGTGACACTGACACTAAACCCCACACATACACTAAGTAAAAGAATATAAGCTTTAGCACACCACCCCCTCTCCCCCCTCTTTTATTCTATTGCATATAACACTAATGTCTCACAACAAACGTAATAGATCTGTAGAAAACACAACCTGAAAAAGAAACAATGCACATACTTTTGTAAACTAAGAAAAGCTTTAATAAAAATTATATAAAAACTATAATAAAAACAACAGGGTGTGTGCCACACCAAATTGCAACTAAAACCTCAAAGTGGTTTACAAAAATATATAAAATATCCAAGGATAGATTGTTTTCAGTAACAAAGGATAGCTGCCAATATACACATTTTTGTATGTTGTTTTATCTGATATACACATTTTTGCAAGCAACTTCCCCTGTTATAATGTATTTTTGTTTGACATTGTCACAAATGCTTTAACGCACCCTAATGTATGCCACTATTTTTTTAGTGGTAGAACTGCATCACAAGAGAAGGGCAGACTTACAACGACTGCTGGGTTTCAGTTCATGTGTTGTTTTGGGAAATGCTAATTATGTAGGTTTGCATCAAAAGGTGAACTGTTAGAATTTCTCAATCATCCCTGGTCCCTACAGCTCTCCCTCTTTTATATTTGCTCTGGACTTAGACCATTCAGCCCTTCAGAAAGAGGAGTGTCCTCTATAAATCAGGGCAAATGGCCACCCTAGCCATGCCTTTTACCAAGAGGGTCTTGCTTTGGTTTTCCTCCTCCCCTAAGAATGGGTTGTCCTTGACCACTTTCTCTGCCATGAGTAGAATGCTGGGGACCATTGAGAAAGCATGTGATGGTTCATGAAATGCTGCTTTCCGCTCATACTGAATAAAGTGAGTCGTTTCCGCCCCCAGTGAAAAAAACCCACAGCGGAAGATGCAAGTGATGCAACTTTCTGGCTGTGACTGTGTGTCAGGGCCTTTACACCCACTTCATCAGCCCACAAGAATTCTTACTTGCCTGTGGGAGTCATTTAGGGGCCAAAGAAGGAAAGCAAACAGCAACCCTGGAGGATTTATTCTTACTTGGCTCCAGCAACCGGGCAAGTGAATGTTCACAGGCCTATTGTAAATCCAAAAGCCATGGGCTGCTGGTTTAGGAGACATGTTCTCATTCAACTCTCCCAAGATGTTCTGAAATCAGAAAGGATACCCTTGCAGGAGCTTTGAAGTCTCCCTGCTCAGCTACATCTGCATTGTGATTCCAACAGGCTTCCAAAGTGGTTGAAAAGTGCTAGGCCACCTAAGGAGGAGCCAATCAGTCAGTTCTGGTTTCTCTCACATTCTTGTTTTTCTCATGTTAAGTTCAGTCACCCACATATCCACACCAGTTTAAAATTTAGGGTTGTGTTGTTGTTTTTTATGCCATAATGAAAATTCATCAGCATTTTAGTGCAAATCTCTCTTAATGCACACATTTTTGTATGCAGCTTTTTCCCTAGCGTACACATTTTTGCACAGCGCATTTCTCCTAAATATTGATGTTTCCCCATCAATATAATGAATGTTGGTCTGTTATTTTTACTAATATATACATTATTGTGTGTGCATTTTTTTCCCCCACATACTCCTTGGCTGGAGAACTGCATTGCAAAATTCAGAGAAGTGCACATTTCAAAGGATGGCTATGTTTCAGCACGCATAGTGTTTCAGAATGTGTGGATTAGGTTGGTTGACCTTTAAATGCCAATGCAATTTCTTTCTCATCCCTAGTGGGGACCTTAAAGTTGCCTATACACCTGGACAGCAGACTGAGCAGGTCACCTGAGAACAATCTTCCCCACCAGGGTGAGATGAACTATGTTTCTGAGGAACTTACAGTAGTTCTTTCCAAATGAATGTAAATTAACATGTGCAGCATTTATGTGCCTCTTGTGGTCACCCTGGCAGTCATGTGCATGGACCTGCCAACAACCCTCCAAGGGAAAGAAGACCAAAAACTGCCACCAAGACAGCCGGCAACTCAGCTACTCTTCATTCAAAAAGAAAGAAAGAATTGAATTGAAGGCCCTGCAACACTATTGGCCAGATTAAAACAGCCTAGGCCTTAGGCCACAGAGTGCTGCTGTGTAAAAAGGGCAGCAGGGGTAGCAGCTGGAGTTGCCCATATATGGGGTGGGCTGGAACTTCTGCTGGAGCTGTTTGAGGGTTTATTTTGTTTTTTTGCAGAACTTCCTGGGCAGTTTTGTTCCTTGGCAACCCCCCACAGGGCTTCAGGAACTGGGTTTTTGTCTGGGCAGCTTCCTTCTCTCTCTCTCCCCCCCCCCCCCCCACTCTTGGCTGTTTGATGCAATGGCGGAAGTTGTGTTGCACCCACTAGAAAAAGCAGTGAGCAAAGATCATCAGGCAACTGCCGGCTGGCACCAGAGCCTGCCTCGGCCCTAGCCTTCAGTGAGCCCTGACCAACTCCCTGAAACTCCCTCCACAGACACTTGGACATCATTTGCTACTCCTTCTGCAAAACCCACTTCTCCTAGGAAGCCCTTGGCATCTGCATCTTTGTGAGATTTTCCCTGCCACCCCACCTCACCGGATAGCTGACCCTAGTGGTTGAAGCTACCGGAATTGGGGAGTGGGAGGGTTTCTCCCCTTTAAGTAACTCTTAATGCAGGCCTCCCCAACCTGGTGCCCTCTGGATGGTAGCTGGCCCTGGTGGTAAGGACTGTAGGAAGCTGCCTTCTACTGATTTAGACAATTGAGTCCATCTACCTCAGTCTTGCCTACACTAGCTGGCAGCAGCTTTCCAGGGGTACAGGCAGAGAGTCTCTCCCAGCCCTACCTGGAGATGTCAGTGGGGACTGAACCTAGGACCTTCACTATGCTAGGCAGATGTTCTACCATTAAGAGAGGAAGCTACAGGTGAGGGTCTCTCCCTTTTAAGCAGCTCTTAATGCCACCCCCCTTACCTGATGCCCTCCAGAACCCTTGGACTAACAATGCCATTGTAAGGCCAATGACATCAGGGGGCACAGGTTAGCAAAGGCAGTCTTAAAGGCAGAGGACTTCACCCCCAACAACAGTTGGGGATTTGGCTTGGCAGCTCTGTCCTTCCTTAGTCCTCTGCTCCCAACTTCAGGAGGAGGACATTCCTGCTGGAGAAGTGACTGCTGTTCCCAAAAGAACCTAATACAGAAATTAAGCCACAACTTTAGTGCAGCTGTGCTTCTTTAGTGCTGTTTCTCACCATAAAGCAAAATGCAGCAACCAAGGTAGAAGCTGATTGTGGTCTTTTTTCCAATTTTCGGTTTGATTTCAACAAATTTTGTAACAAAAAACACATCTGATTTGCAAGCATCAACTCATATAGAAATCAAATCACTATCTTCCTTCTGTTTTATATAGCATTTTTTAAAACAGAGTCACACAGAGAAATCCTAGCCCTAGACAAGCAGCAGCAAGGTCTGACTGCTGTGCCAGCCTGGAGTTGGCACAGATTGTGCCCAATGCCATCAAGCAATGTCTGTGAAGCCACGGTTGGATCCAGTGGATTCCAGGTTGGCACAAGCCCCTCTGTGCTCCCTGGATGCTTTCTGATGTTCAGCAGGTCAAATGAAGAATTATGCACCGGAGGAGTGATACCAACATTCTTAAATTTAATTTACAATGTTACATAACAGCAAAAAATACATTGTGCATGTTTTACTATAAATAGAGAACAAAAAGAAACTAGTGCAAATGTATCCATCTGTATACTTAAGACAAAATTGTATATGGATGTGATTCATGATCTTTCCAACCTGGGTCATATTTCATGCAAGAACAACAAAAACAGCCCCCTCTCTGAGTTTGAAAACTTTTTTTTTTATCCTGCCAATTCCAGTGCAGATAAAGTCCACCACAATTCATACTCCATACCACAGGAGGTGAGATTGTGGCTGAGAAAGCCTGCATTACACCAGCCCTGCAAAGTGCCCTGGTGTTATACTGATTTCACTAGGAGAGGGACTTAGAGCAGTGTACAACAACCCTGCAGTGTAGTTCAGTGTTGTCATTCAGTCTCCCAATGTGTGCTTTTTAAAGAGAAACTGGGGGCTGGGGGCTCACTTTTAATTTGATTGTGGCAGCAATACCATGACTTAAATGAGAGGTGAAGGGAGCAAGAGAAATAGAGCATTTCAGTTGCAGGTGAAAGATACCAGCTGGCACCAGATCTATATGTTTCATTATTTAGCTAGAGCTGGGAAAGGCCCCAGTTCTGATATCTTGGCGAACCACTGTCACTCAGTGTAGGCAGTACTGAGCTGGATGGATCTGTTGTATGGCCTGATCCTGCAAGGTGCTTTCTATTGCCAGTTCACTGCAAATGGGAGTTGCAAAGGGAGCCTGCTCTTGCAGCCTGCTCTCGGTTTTCTGGAAATGTGAAATAATGGAACTTCTGCCTATAAGTCATGCAGTGGGGCCCTCTGATCCCTTTGCACTAGTCCCGGATGTCCCCGTGGGTTGCATGTGGTCACTTAGCATCACAGGCAAGTACTTCTCTGTGTGAGATGAGGCACGTTCCCCTCTATTTCACATGTTGCAGAAAAGGAACCTTTACATCCAAAACATATTCTAAACTCCTGGCTCAGATAAACCCACTTGTATTTAACAAACTGAATGCTGATGGGGGGGAGGATGAAGATTTTGTGTGTGTGTGTGTACAGAAAGCAACTAGAAAATCCAGCACATAATCTAGCAAAAATCAAGCACTTTTGAAGTCCCCAGTCTGAAAGTCTGGAGAAGCTTCTGACTACATGCGTAGACTAGCTTTCCATAACTTGGTGCCTTTTAAGATTTCTGCACTACAATGTAGCCCCATGTGTGGAAAGCACACTGATATAGACAATACTGAGGCACGTGAAGTAATTGGTCTGACTAAGGTCGTTACCTGTGTCCTTGTCTTTATTAGAACCAAAATGTAGGAATACTAGAGGAAACTACAGACTATATAATCCCACTCAATTCAAAAATATTTTGGGAAAGATTTATTGACTACTGCATGTGATTGTAATCTATGTAATGCATAGGTGCTTAGATTTACTGTGTTAGCTACAAAATAATGAATTGCTTTGTACTGGGAATCTCCATTAACTCTGCCAGTAGATGATTGTATGAAAGTATTTAGAAAGTGCCCTTGTAAACCAAAGTGGCATATTCATAAGGCATCAAGGAGAGAGAATTCATACTCAAACAGATTAACCGAAATATGTATTTCATTTATAGTGCTTTAAAATACTAGACTGGCAGAACAGTGTTCAGCATTATACAGTACATTATTCCCTCTTATGTAAAGATCATGTACACTTGTACTACTTGAGTTTATGTTCTTTGATTATGCACATAGTTTTAAAATGTATATATATATATTTAAGTGCTAAATTCAAATTCAGTCTTCTTCAGTCTGGTGCCTCCTGATGTTATGTGCTACAACTCCCATCAGCCCTGGCCAAAGCCAAGGATAATGTTCTTTGTTCTCCAAATGCTGCTCTGAACACACAAAACTCAAGGAACAGCTAGCAAAGCTGCCCTTTCTGACTTCTGCTCTTCCTCATTAAAGGGCATTTTCAGGTTGCCCAGATGAGGATGGGGGTGGGTGGGAAAGCACACTTGTCCTTCCTTCAAGGTAGATAGCAAGACTCTTCACACGACTCATTTCACTCTCTCCTCTCTGCCCTTTCCAAAGCAGCCAAGGAAGTCAAACCATCACAGCAGCCACAAACATCTCAAGGAACATTTCCCATACTTTTGATTGCCCAGGAGCAACCCTTGTTCCTAATTTAAACCTCAAGGTACATTGCACTCTGTACTCAATAAGATGTGTACAGATGGGACCCACAACAATACGCTTGCAGGGTAGAGTGCTCATGTGCAGCTTGCTTACCAGCCAGCCACCAGGCCCTTCCTGAGAGGACTCCATTCCATTCCCTCCACCACCCACTCAGTTTTTGCTCCCAATAGACACTGGGCATTTTGTGGCTGTCATGCACACCCAATCCTATTTTGGAGAGTCTCAACCCCCGTAGTTTTTTTTCCTCCTCCAATTTTTTTGGTACTTTTTCAAACCTTGGGAACCTCCCCTCAAGTGCCTGGGTAGTGCTATTCCAGCTTCATAAGGACCAGCACCCAGAGATTGGATTTGCAATTACCGGTAGTTTATACCAGATCTTCTCAAGTAGCTTCCAGGACGCTGGGCCATCAGCCACCCCACCTCCCATCAGTTGTAGGATAGGCAAGTCAGTCAGGATGGGACTATATCATGTGCAGTATGAGTGAGTTCCAGTGCCATTTGCTATCCCTTCCCTTGTAGCTGCTCCCCTTATACTGGTAAAAAGGGATGGGTCAGTGCAGCATGATGACCTTCTCAATATGATGGTGGTGATTCCCCCACCCCACCCCAATACACTGCTTGTGACATGCACAACCCTTCCTTGTCCTCTGGCAATCCAGAAGTGCCACAGAGCTTCACAAATGAATTTATTTGCAGCTCGTTTGCATACCCAGCTCTCTCTTTGCAGTGGGCAAGTGAAGCACAGAGATCTGAGCCACCAAAAGGCAGCGAAATGTGATCAGCTTCATAGTGCTGTCTTACGTTGGGGAGAACGGCAGAGAGATTCAGGAATATAAGGAGAAAAACAGTTTAGGAACAGAGGCTGATCTTTCTCTCTCTCTGCTAGTGGCACTTCTTGCTCTCTCTTTTTGCTGAGGAGCCAGTGGTTAGGAGAATGCAGCCTAATGATGCAGGAAATGGACAGAGTTGCTCAAATAAGCCACTAAACCAGGAAGGAACAGTGACGGGTGATCTGAGAGTTTTGGGTGCTGATCCCAGTAAAGGTAGCTAAACTCGCTTCTCTGCATTTAACTCCCCCCCTTGCAAAAGAGACTAGAAAAAGAAATACAGTGTATTCAGGTCTCATGACATTTTTCATTTTTACCTAAAAGCTGCAGTGGGCTCAGAGCACATTTGGATAAGCAGCACTGAGAAAGAGCTTGTAGCTCTCATCAAACACACCCTGCCCCAAAGGCCCAAGTAAGCTTCTGTTGCGGTGCTAATAGCTGCTTTAGGCATCAGGGAGAGGTGATTTAAAGCAGGGAGATGACTGCCACTGTTCTGTCCAAAGCTTTGGGCACCAGGGAGGGGGCATCAGAACAGGGAAAGGACACAAGGCAAAAGGACTCTCCCTCCCTTCCACCAGGATGGACTTTGGCAATATGGCGCCCTGAGCAAGGTCAAAAATTGGCGCACACACCCCAAATATTTCTTATTTTCACAATACTGTAATTTATTTTGGTGTAAGTTGCTTTTTAAATTTTGTGCCCCCTCGGCTCTGCGCCCTGTGTAAGGGAACCATCTGCACAGCCCTAAATCCAGCACTGCCTCCCCGGTGCCACTCCTCCAAGCAAACTCAAAGCCTCCCATATAATAACCTGGCCACAGATCTTGGCTGCTGTGGCCCCAGTCTCTATCATAGAAAGTTCTGAGTGCACAAATTATTTTTGCTGAGGGAGCCCTGCCCACACAACTCTGCGTAGCCTCGGAGAAATGACTCTTGCTGGGGAACCTTTCTTGGTCTCCTGGAGGGAATTCCCACCACAGCCAAGTGGCTGTTTGCAAGTCTGCTCTGATTCCCAACATCATCACCATGTGATGATCTCTCCCCTACCCCTGTGCAGTCTCTCCCCTACCCCTTTCAATAAAAAAACATTTTGACAAACACCAACAGCCCAGGTTAAAGTTGCAATACTAGCACATGCTTACTCAGAAGAAATGGGTGTCATGCTACACAACTGAGCAAAAGAAATCTGGTTCTAAACCATCCTCCTCCCCTCCCCTCAAAATATTATTTTTAAATAAATAGGCCGACCTTATCATACTGCCAGGTGCAGTAAGAAGGGGGGGGAGCACCCACCCTCAACTTTACATGACTAAAGAAAAGTAACATTTCCCATAAGGGTCACAGCCAAAACAGAGGTGGTGTTAGGGAGAAATTATTCTGTAAAATATAATTTAATATTTTTCATTTAAAGTGTGTTCAAAATGTATGGTGAATTGTTAAAGAGAAAGTTTACCATGTCTGTGTTACCTTCTACAAAGCATTGTCACTGGATTACCTGCATCCCTGCCTCTATGGCCTGAAACACTGAGTATTTGGCTCAATTCATTAATGCAAGTTAAAATCTCATTTAAAAAGGCACCTTCTAATCAAAGCTGGATCCTGTTGAACAGGTGCAAGCCTCTTCTACCAGCACATCTGCAGCCCAAAACCAAAGCGCATTCAGCAAGTCCAACCATGTTCAGTAAAGCTTACTCCCATGCAAGCATGCAGGGGCATGGATCCTTAACAGTACAACCCTAGGCATGCCTACTTAGGAGTAAGCTACACTGAGTGCCATGGGATTTATTCTAAAGTAAGAATACACAAGATTTTGTCCAAGAGCATTTTCCTGTCCAATCCCATCCCCTGCCCACTATAGCATACAGATAAAATAATCTGGTATTACATGCTTTTGACAGTCAGTTAAGAAACAGTCATGTGAAACCCCTTTGCTCACATGCAGTCCCAAAATAACAGAAGCCACGCAGACAAAAAGGGTTATGGCAGAATATTTTACATTTTATTTATGACTTTTAAAACCAGGATATTTAAAGTCCTGGATCTTTGTTTAGCTCCAAAAATACACCATATATAAAAACACATTGATTTCCAGGTATTCACACTTAAAAGAAGACAAACTCTTAAACATTTTTACTACCTGATACTAAGAGGATTCAGAATTGGCACTTAGGTAAAAATTCAGTGCTGTTTCTTTGGAAGAGAAGCACCAGCTGGCTAAAAGTGCTTACTGGGACTTGGGACCCTAAGTGGGGGGCACAGACAAAACAGAACCGCCTCCCCTTCACTCTCCAAAGAATGGAAACTCCGCACAGACAGAACTTGGTGCAGCTGGGACCCCAGAGCCCCACCTCTGCACCTCCAAGTCAACAACAAGTGTGAGAGACTCTCTCTCTACCTGCCTTCAGGTGGGAATCCCAGGCAGGTCATACTTGCTGGAATTACCGAAGCAACTCCAAAGTTGGCTTTCACTGTCAAGGAAGCCAGCGGGATTATTACTTTTTCTTTTCAAAGAGACAGGACACCACTAGTTCCAGCTGGTGAGATGGCAAGGATCGAAGCAATAAAATACAAAATATTAATAATAATAATAACATTAATAAAAAGAAGGGTCAGCAGACACCGAGGGGACCCCTTCTTGGCTTTCACAGTACAGAAGGCACAGGTGGGATGAAGGAAAGGAGGGAGAGAACTTGGGAGGGTTAGATCAGTCAATACCCGCATCCAGAGGTCCTTCAGTTTGGGGGTTTGCCACCATTAGCATACAGTGCAGGCCAAAAATGCTGCTCTTCGCTTGGGTAGGAAAGACCCCTCCCATCCCAAAGCTGCCTTCTGGGGTGACCGTTTCCCTTTGAGTCCCGAATTTCAGTCCAGGGTGGGGTTGAACAACGTGGTAATGGAGAGAAATCATGCCCCCCCTTCCTTTCCCCAGCCTGCCTCTCAGCCTTGTTAAGGTGGAGGTGGAGGGGGAATTCTTTTTGAAAAGCAGCAGCAGCAGCAGCAGCAGAATCCCCCATTGCACACTGCTTCCCTCCTCACCCCGAGAGACTCCCCAACCCCCGAAGCATCAACAGGCGCGTCAGTAAAACGTCTCTGCTCCTTCCATTCCGCCACAAACTCGCTCCAGTCCGATTTCTGGAAGCTTGAGAGACCGCCGAGTTTGCACCAGGCAGCCCAGGATCTGCCAGGCACTGACATTCCGGGGCGGCGGGGGCGCACCCGATTTCAAAAACCACCTGGCAAGTCCTGGGAAGAGTTCAGATTTCAGGAGAAAGACCCTACCAGGCTGTTGTCGGGGGCCTCCTCCCCGTCTAAGGCACAAAAGTCCCTGCGCATTTGGCTCTGCACCCTGCAAATGGGGACAGACTGAGGGATTTTCTTTTAATTTTAGTCCCAACGTAGGTAAGGGGTTGCTTTTCTCACGCGCCCCCGGTGTGCGCCCCGGCACCTACTTGCGGGCAAGAAGGGCTCCCGCCATAGTCTGCGCGCCGCAGCTTCCCCGGGCGAGCGCTTCAGAGCCCTCGCTGCTGGCAAGAAACAGAGAGAGAAAAGCTTGGAGAGAGCACTTAGCGAGCAGCCCTTCTCGGCGGCTGCGGCGGCGCGGGTCGGAGTCCGGCTCCGTCGGGGCGCGCGCTCAGGCGCAGCTGCCCATGGCCTTGACGAGCGAGCTCTCGGGCAGCTGTCGGAAGATGCCGCGCAGGGTCTCCAGCTCTCGGCTGAGCTGCTCGACGCGCTTGCGGAGCCGCTCGTTGTCGTTGCTCAGCTCCAGCACCTTCTGCTGCGTCTCGGCGTTGCGCTGCTTGGCTTTGTCGCGGCTCTTGCGCACGGCGATGTTGTTGCGCTCGCGGCGCACGCGGTACTCGCTGCTGCTCTTGTCCAGCAGCTTCTTGGACTTACCCGACGACGCCCCGGACCCGCCGCCGCCGCCCGCCGCGTGAAGCCGGTGGTGCGCGTGGTGCGGGTGGTGGGCTCCGCCGTGGGGGCTGGGCGCCGGCGTGGGGGGCGGCGTGGGCTGCCCGCCGGGCTGCAGATGCACCGTGGTCTGGGCGCAGTGCGCCACCTGGTACTGGAGGTGGCTGCAGTTGGGCCCGGCCGGCGGCGGGTAGAGGGCGGCCAGCGCCGCCGCCTCGTCGTCCTCGTGGGGCTCCTGCTTGATGAGCAGCGGGCGCAGGCCGGGCAGCGCCGGTCCCCCGGCCAGGCGCTCGTAGGCCGCGCCGGCCTCCAGCTTGTCCGCGTAGCCGTAGAGCGGGCCGCCTTGCGGGAAGCCGACGCCCGGCATCCCGGCTCCGACGCCGTACTCCAGGCCGGCCTTGGCGGCGCGCTCCTGCTTGTTGTGCTGGAAGAGGTCGGCCAGGAACTCGTCGTTGAAGGCGCCCGGGTCGATGTAGGCGCTCAGGTCGATGGAGTTCTCGTGCTCGCAGATGTCGGGCAGCTCCGAGGCCGGGTAGCCGTAGGCGCCGGCGGCGGGCAGGTGCGGGTGCGCCCCGGCGGGCGAAGCGGGCTGGTGGCGCTGCTGCTGCTGCTGCGCGGGCTGCAGGGCGTGCGGCTGGTGGGCGCTGCTCTGGGGGGGCCGCGAGTCCGCCTCGTAGAAGTTGCCCGACTCCATGGAGTAGCTAAAGCGGGCCGCCGCGGCGCATGGTGGGGGACCCGCTGGCTCCAGGCTGAGGCTGCACAGGCTCTGCCGCTTGCACGGATGAGTCTTTCCTACTCCCTTCGGCTCTCGGCTTGCTCCCGGGCTGCCTCCTCCAGCCCTCGGCCTCCTATTTATACCCCCCGCTTCGCAGGCAGAGCCGGGCATCGCCCTCTAGTGTCCAACCTCCTGGGAACTTTGACCGGCCTCGCCTCCTTTCGGCGGAGCTCGGAGCCCCGACGGGGCCTCCCCTACTGCCCTGCCTGCCTGCTTGCCCGCCCACCGCCTCCTCCTCCGGGCTGCCTGCCTGGACGGGACGGACGCCAGCGCCCTGCAGAGGGACGCGCACCTGCCTGCCTGCCTCTGAGGACCCAGGAGCGGCTTCATAATGCACATCGGAGCCGGAGCGTTTGCTTCCTCCCACCGCGCGTAACACATATACACACGTTAATCGCAACACGGTTCCTGTCCCTTTCCTGTCAGTTGTACACAGTTGTCAGTTGGAGTCTAACTACTACACTAAACGCGTGTTAACTAAGCGCCGCCCCTAGCACGTTCTCTGTATATCAGTTCATTCTGAGAAGCACCTTTGAGGAGAAGGAAATTAAATAAGAGAAGCAGACCGCGGGCGCGATTACCTTTCTGCTGGCTCCAACTGCCCCCTTCCCTTTCCCCCAAAAAGTGCTCCTGTTGTCACGATTCTTCGGGCACCTCTGAAATCTCCCCACCTCATCTTGCCCCACACGCGTTTGCTTCTGTTCTGATTTGAAAAGCGAGGGAAAGGCAACCCAGGCACCGAATCCATTCCACAGTGCAAGTATAACCATGCAGCTTGGATCTCGGCCAAAATGCCTTTTTATTTTCTAAATTGCCAGGCAGATTAATACTGTCCAAAGGCTTTAACAACCTGGAAACTCAGATAAGGAGCTCTCTGAAGTGCCCAGGGAAGTCCAAGGTACTTTCAGTGTGCATTCCAAGAGAGGTGTGTGTATGTATGGCTATGTGTGTGTGCCTGTGCACACCTGCCTGGAGAGAGAGAGAGAGAGAGAGAGAGAGAGAGAGAGAAGGAGAAATAATACCTTCTGCCCTTTTCAGAAACGCTTTCCTGGTAGTTAGAGCCTTTGCAGTTGCAAACATCACCATCAACAAATAATAACTGAGGTGTAGTAGAGGAACATCCCCGAACCTGGTGCTGTCCAGGGGCTTTGGATTTGGATTAGGTTAGGGAAGACTCACGACAAGGATTGAAGAGATGGGGCTTCAATTCCCCCTCATTCACTTAGGGATGAAGCTTGCCTAGCCTACCTTACAGGGTCGTTGGAAGGACAGGAGGAAGGACCATATTCACTTTCATGAGCTCCTAGGAGGAAAGAACAAGTAGAAATGTGATAGATATAAAATACACCCTTTCTACCTTTGAATCAGTTGCGGTCTGAACCTAAATGCATTTACTGACCCTGCAGCCTTAACCCCCCACACCAGGGATAAGCCCAATGGAATTCAGTTGGCCTTACTTCTGAGTAGGCATGGCTACGGTTGCACTGTTACTCCCAAAGAAGCATGCTTAGAATTGCAGTCATTTTGCAACTTAATTTTGCTTGTTTACTTTGAAATAAGTCCTATGGAGTTTATTATTTGTTAGTTTGTTGCATTTATGTTTACATCCAGACAGCTCAAGGTGGCATATGTAGTTCTTCCTCATTTTATCATCACAACAACCCTGTAGCTTAGGCTGAGAGACAGCGACTGGTCCAGGGTCACCCTGGGAACTTCACGGCCGAGTGGGGACATAAACCCTGGTCTCCCAGGTACTAGTCTAACATGCTAACAAACTGCACCACACTTTGAGTCTTTTTGCAACAGCACAATGAGAAAGTTTTGGACCTCGCTTGACCTATCCAGAGCAGGGGGAACCAACATGGTACCCTCCAGGTTTGTTGGATTCCAGCCCACATCATCCCCAGCCATTGATTACGGCTAATGGAAATGGGGAGGGGAGCACCATGTTGGCTACCTCTAATCAAGAAAACCAAAGCATTCGGTAATCTCATGCCTAGTCCAGCAGACTATTTGTGAGATGTACGTTCCTAAACGGGATGCCTCCCTTGTGGAATTGCAAATTAGCAACTGGGATAGACAGACCCACCAAACCCTCAAAGCCTTTCCTCCCTCAGATTGTACTTCCAGACAATAATAATAATAATAATAAATTTTCTTTATATCCCGCCCTCCCCAGCTGAAGCCGGGCTCAGGGCAGCTAACAACAATAAAACAGTACAAAAGTACAGCACAAACAACACTCTAAAATCATTCATTATAAAATTAATTCAAATCAAGCCACTGGCAACCATTGGGCCAGAGCTCCGCGAAGATTGCTGAGGGAGGGAGTCAGTCTGTGCCCTGGCCAAAGGCCTGGTGGAACAGCTCTGTCTTGCAGCCCCTGCGGAAAGATGTCAAGTCCCGCAGGGCCCTAGTCTCTTGTGACAGAGTGTTCCACCAGATCGGAGCCACAGCTGAAAAAGCCCTGGCTCTAGTTGAGGCCAGCCTAACTTCTCTGTGGCCTGGGACCTTCAAGATGTTTTTATTTGAAGACCGTAAGTTTCTCTGTGGGGCATACCAGGAGAGGTGGTCCCGTAGGTAAGAGGGTCCTAGGCCGTATAGGGCTTTAAAGGTTAAAACCAGCACCTTAAACCTGATCCTGTACTCCACCAGGAGCCAGTGCAGCTGGTATAGCACCGGGTGAATGTGATCTCGCAGCGAAGACCCCGTAAGGAGTCTCGCTGCAGCATTCTGCACCCGCTGGAGTTTCTGGGTCAGTCTCAAGGGCAGCCCCACGTAGAGTGAGTTACAATAATCCAGTCTGGAGGTGATCGTTGCGTGGATCACAGTGGCTAGGTCAGGGCGAGAGAGGTAAGGAGCCAACTGCTTAGCTTGGCGGAGATGGAAAAATGCTGCCTTTATTATAGCTGCATTCTGCGCCTCCATGGAAAGGGAGGAATCGAAGATTACACCCAAACTCTTAACGGACGGTGCTGGCACTAATTGTGCCCCCGCAAGAGATGGGAGTTGCCCCCCCAATCCCATATCGTCCTGTCCCAGCCACAGGACCTCTGTCTTCGAAGGATTTAGCTTCAACCAGCTCCCACATAACCATCCAGCCACAGCTTCCAAACATCTGGTCAGTGTGTCTGGGGCCAAGTCAGGATGGCCATCCATCAACAGATAGAGTTGGGTGTCATCGGCATACTGATGGCAACCCAGCCCAAAACTCTGGACAAGCTGGGCGAGGGGGCGCATAAAGATGTTGAAAAGCATTGGGGAAAGTATCGCACCCTGAGGTACTCCACACACCAAGGAGTGGCGCGATGACAACTTCAAGACTTCCCTCTATTCTTTTCTTCATGCTGATGTCAGGGCTGAACTGTAGAAGGCAGCCTGAAGCAGGTCCAGATCAAAGAGCAATGAGGAACTCAGTCCCACAGGAGGCAGTGATAGGCTCCAACTTTAAAAGGTTAAAGTCATGGAGGTGAGGTCTATCCACCAGCAATGGTGAATATGCTCCACCTCCATGGTTGCAGGCAATAATGCTTCTGAATACCAGTTGCTGGAAACCACAGGTGGGAAGAGTGCTCTTGTGCTCATTTCCTGCTTGTGCGCTTCCCACAGGCACCTGGTGGGCCACTCTGAGTAAAGGATGCGGAACTAGATGGGCCACTAGCCAGATCCAGCAGCTTGTCTTACATTCTCATGAGGATCAGAAGAGAGGAATAGCACATGTAGACCTTGTGGCTCAAGCAGAATTTGGCTAGAAAGCCTTTCACGATCATTCATAAGCCAAAGGAGGAGGGGAGAGTTGAATGCATTCAGTTCTGAAGGTTCTTAGCTGAGGAGTTGCAGTGACTTGGCTCACCACCTGGGGCAGCAGTCAGCAGTTCCTGAGAAAGCGGCACTTGTCAGATTTTGGTACCCAATGCAATACTTTCTGGACATGTACAGGTGCCTGATGCTCAGTCCAGCAACAACAAATAGGGTAACAGAATGCATGCTTTCACCAGACATAGTTTTGATTTCAATCTCCTGTTAAAATCAGGCAGCAGCCAATGTGTAAAAGACCTCTACCCAAGAGCAGATGATTCTGGGGTTGCCTGCCCCTGCCAGAATGGAATGGGTGTATGTTTTAACTGCTGCGTCTATCTAAAAGGCTCCAAATATGATCAGACTCATCCGTCAAATGTGATGAGGGCCTTGCCTCATCCACAGTGGAGTTTGATATGAAATTGCAGCTGTTTGTGTCCCTGTGCTGCTGGGTCGTCCCCCCCCCCCCCCCCCGTCTATTAATTTTTATTCATTTATTGCATTTATATCCCACCTTTTCTCCAAGGAGCTCAAAGTGGCATACATGGTTCTCTTCCTCTTCATTTTATCCTCACAACAACCCTTTGAGGCAGGTTAGGCTCAGAGACTGTGATTGGCCCAGTGAGCTTCATGGCCAAGTGGGGATTTGAACTCTGGCTTCCCAGGTCATAGCCTCACCTCAGACCCTGAATCAGAAGCAATATTTGTAAAACTGAAGTTTAAGTCCTCCCACTGACCTAAGTTTGGGAAAGTAAAATAGCAACACCTTATTTTCTTCTTCCCCACACAGGTGCATGGAACCGACTGATACCATAGCCAGCCAAGAGGGGATTAACCCTACCATATTTCAGAAAGGTAGATCCATGGGTTTCTGTGCTAGTCACCTTAAAAATTTGCTTCTTTCATTGTGTACACTGACTTTGCACACTGTGCTAGACAGTGAGTACAATGTACAGCTCACAAGACTTTACACACACACTAGACAAAATAATACTATAATCAACGCAAAATACAGCTGTCAATAGATAAAATACAAAACCTAATAAGACCCTATGGCCAAAATTTGGGGCAGTGGGAGAGGAACCTAACCTTCTGGAGTGGAAAGCATTAATACAGAGAATTGTGTGTCTGTTCCACAAGAATGCTTGCACCAGGAAGAATAGATGACAAGGTAAAAGGTTATATGCCTATTTAAAAGTTGTTGTTTTTCTTAACTTTAATTGTACATCACTTAGAAAATCTATATGATGAGGTGTATAATAAATATGAATATTATTACTTATTAGGCTAGGAGAGGATCAAATGAATGATTTAACAGGCTTTATTTGGAAGCGTGTTTAACTAAATGCTCCATCTATTTAAACTTGGCAGTTCAAAAAAATTGGCAAGCAACAGATATGTGGCTGACACCATTGAGTAAGTTGTGCCTCTTTCCAAGAAAAGGCACATACAAGCCCTGAGTCTGGGTTTGTTACTCCATTTGCTCCAAAGTCTGTCTGAAGAGCTGTGTACATTTATTTTCTCTGTGGCTTATTTCCACCCAAGGCTAGAAGATGAACACCATCTGCCATGATGTTGTCAGATTTCCATCCCATACAACTAGTGTGCATGAGAAAACTGTGTGGCCATGGTTTTAAATGGACATCCTTAATTTGTAAGGAGAACACATGACACCCCAATTTGCTTTGCTGCCACCACAGGTATCATTACAACCATTTGCTACATGTGCGTCTAAGAACCTATGTCTGCATGCATTTACACACAGCACCTTGCATGAAAGGTCAGATCTTTGCTGGAGTCTATTGCTCTAAGAACATAGCTGAAGTATCCTGTACCCAGAAATGTACTCTTACCCAGAACTATTCCATGGAGGAGTAGTTATTTTAAAGAAATAACAAAGGAATTGATAAGAAAATAGTGTGGTGCAGCATTTATATTAAAAAGCACAGGAGCATTTAACTAATATCACAACTCATTTAAACTCCTAGTCTAAAGGAAAAAAAGAGTTACTACACTTTTAGAGGAAAATAAAGTGGAGGGCTTACAGGATTCCATAGTTGTCAAAACATTACCTATCCAGGCTAAGATGAACTATTCCTGCAGCTATCTGGGTGTGAGGATGTGAGAGACCAAGACTAGAAGCAGGATCAGGAATTTGGTGCCTTTGTGATTTCAGTTCTTTGGGAGATCTCTCTGAACTTTCATGCTGCCAGCCAATGGAATCCTAACCAGGCTTCTTGATCCAGCACTGACATCAGTGTGGTGTTGCATGGAAAGTTGAAGGGGTCTGGGAATCTCTAGTTGGGCATGCACAAGTGAGGGACAATGAGGGGTTTGCTGATATGTATGTGGGTGTGCACAGGGCCAGCCCACCTATGAGGCAAGGTGAAATGACCACCTCAGGTGGCAGGTTCCATAGAAGTAGCAGATCCTGATTTTGATCTTTCTTGCCCTCCCCCTGTCACGGTCTGGTTCACGGGCGATCGAAATCCCAGCAGGGGACGTCAGGACCGGGGGCAAGGTGGCAGGGTGGGAGCAAGAATGCGGGTCCAGAAGCCAGGAGTCAGGAAGCCAAGAGTCCGAGGGTCAGGAAGCAGGGAGTCATGAAGTCAAGGGTCCAAGGATCAAGAAGCTGGGAGTAAAGAAGCCAAGGTTCAAGGATCAGGAAGCAAGAAACCAAACTCAGCAAGGCAGGAAGTGTGTTGCTGTGGCAAAGAGCCGAAAGGAAAATGCTGACCTTATATCCCTTCCCAGCTCTTGCCACCAGGTGCTGTGAGTTACCAATCGGCCTCACCTGTGAGGCCACGCCTTGCCTCTTCAGGACAAACTTAGGAAGGCCCCAGTCCTGCAAAGTCCTATTGGTCACAGGGCCTGGCTCCTGCACGCACACCTGATACCCCCTTGTTCCTGGTGTAGATCTTCCCTGGCACCTTCTTCCCTGGCAGGGAGAGGGGATGTCATTTGGGGGGGCAGCTCAGGTGCCAAAAAGTCTTGGGACTGCTCTGGGTGTGCACAAGGCAGGGTGTGTGAGTATCTCTTCAAGATAACCTCTTGAACAGATTTCCTACTAGGCAGCAAATATTCTGCATGGGATTTCCTGGCCTGCCAGGACACCTGGAATGAGATGCTATTGTTCTACTCATCCCAAATTTACATATCTATATTTGACCCAGGAAGCCTGTCTTCGGAAGTTAAGATAAGGGTCTTATGTTGGGAACTCTGCATCCAGGGACCTTTTTGTTGCCATTATCATCGTTTCAGTGATTGAATCATCAAGGTTCCTGTCATACAATAACTTGCTAGAGAGGGTCAGAAAAGAAGTAGGAGTGGTAGGGTGCAATTACCAGAGTCTGCTGCTGTTCATGCCAATTTCTGGTCTGGTTACAAACATCAAACGACAGCCAATATAACACCATGTTTAGCTTTCACAAAGGCATCTGGCTTCACTGTTAAAAGTACACATTGGCATTCTGGTGCAGCATCAGAGATTGAGAGCCTCAAAGTGAACTTGAAACATGCCATTCTTCTATCCCCAGAGATGCAACTGCCCAGAATATTTTACCTAAAAAACATATCATATTTTTTTGTCTAAGACGCCCCCTATTTTTGGGAACTCAAATTTAAGCAAATGGGGGAAGATGTAACCGTGTATAAGATGCCCCCTAATTTTTGACATTATTTCTAAGGGGGAAAAACCTAGTCTCATACATGAAAAAATACGGTAATTTGCAAGGTATCAGCAACCTCACTCCACCATCAGGCCCATCACCCTTAAAGGAACAAAATGGTCTGTCACAGGTCAGGTGCAAAACAGAGCAGGAAAGTGGTTGGGTTTAGAAAACAATGGTGGTAGTTCTTATAAGAATGTATTTTTAACCTTTTGTTGGAAGCCACCCAGAGTGGCTGGGGAAACCCAGCCAGATGGGTGGGGTATAAATCAATCAATCCATAATAATAATATTTACACCATCTTTCATTTTGAGAAGAAATACCAAGGTGGTTTACAAATGAAACATCACAATAAAACTAATTCAATAAAATCAGGTTAACATATCAACCACAATAAAACAATATCAAACTATCAGGAATAGCAAGAACTGGTGTTAATGCACAGGAAAATGCTTTGGTAAAAAGGTACATTTTCAGTTATTGGCAGGAATAATTATCATTGGAGCTCACCTGATCTCTATGGGAAAATCATTCCACAAGGTAAGTGTCAGCATGGAAATGTGTTTGGTTATTTATTCTCCCAACCCCCCATGAACAAACAAAAAAACAAGCCCCAGTGCTCTCAAGACAGTTGTATACAAGTTGGAACTCTAGGTTTAATAAGGAAGAAGAAACAAAATTCTCTACACATTTATCGATTCCAACTGGAAAATGTGCAACAGGAGTCTCTGAATAATGCTATTCTCTGCAAAATGCACTTCTCTTCCCAAACTGCTACTTGCATGGATGGGGAGAGTTTTTTTGGGTTTTTTTTAAAGAGGTCACTGGAATGACAGTTGAAAGGTTATACTACCTCAGGTTAATTCATTATCCCATACAGAAGTTACATTTAAGATGTACATGCTCCTGCATAGCTTTGGGTGAAGGGGTACCTGAGAGCATCTGAAATGGGGGTAGCTAGCCGTTTTCGGCCAAAGGAGTCACAACCACTCCTGGCCAACCCTCTGGGAACAGTATGCCAGCAGTGGGTGCAGCCCCTCTGCACTGTTACATGCATATCCAGGACAATCCGTTCAGGGTGCTGGGTTCAGCAAACAGTTTTAAACCTCTCAATACACCCCTGCACAGTGTTTGGTTTACCATGGTTTTCTTTTTGTAGCCACCACCACTGCTGGTCCAGGAAAATATGCTTGGTGCCCTGGATCAGGCCCCAGACCCCAGGTGAGCCACGAAAGGAGTCGTGGAACGCATTAATAAAGTGGCTGCCTATTAAGGAAGGTTTTGTGGGCATTATAGGTGCCCCTGAACTTAATTCTTCACCCAGGTGCTTGGGAGACCATCCTTTGCTTGTATTTCAACTCTTCTGCCTCCAATATATTATTTAATATATTTATATCTCACCTTTCCTTTAAGGAGCTCAATGTGGCATACATAATTCTCCTCCTCCTCCCATTTAATCCTCACAACAATCCTGTGAGGTAGGTTAGGCTGAGAGACTGAGACTGGCTCAAGATCATCCAATGAGCTTCATGGCTGAGTGGGTATTTGAACCCTGATCTCCCAAGTCTAGTCCCACACTATGCAGCCACAGCAGTTGCTAGTGTAACCATGGCTTGGAGAAAGTGGACAGAGAAAACATCTCTTTCCCTCTCTCATGACAGTAGAGATAACCAGCGAAGCTGAATGTTGGAAGATGTAGACAAAACAGTAATGCTTCATGCAACACATGGTTAAGCTATGGAACTCGCTCCCTCAGGAGGCAGTGATGGCCACCAACTTGGATGGCTTTAAAGGCGGATTGGACAAATTCATGGAGGATGAGGCTATTAGTGGCTACTAGCCACAATGGCTATGCTCTGCCTCCACTGTCAGAAGTAATGCTTCTGAATATCAGTCGCTGGAAGCTGCAGGAGGAGAACAGCGCACTTGGATTTCCACAGGCATCTGGGTGGCCACTGTAAGAACAGGGTGTTCAACTAGATGAGCTATTGGCCTGATCCAGCAGGCTCTTTTTATGTTATTTTCTTATTTTCTTACGTACTGTTCTCCAAGTGGGCCACAGCAAGTAAGCTTAAGTGCAGTTCAGAGGGTTTGAAGTCTTCTCACCAGGACAGATATTTCATAGCTGGCTCCCTCATCACTCAGCCATAGGAGCCTGGTGGCAAAAAGAGGGAATTACTGGAAGTGCCATGATGGTGATCCCTGCTCACCACCCTCCCGGATGTTCCATCTGCTAATGCTAGTGTTATTGCCACTGTGATTAATAAATACAAAAGAGACCTCGTAGAGGACCACCAAAGAGACCCCATGAGATGCAGCTCAAGATGATGAGCAAAAGTGACAGCACCCAGTAAACCAACTAGAGGAGGCAGAACAGCAGCCTCCCTGCAGCTCATCAGGGCTCTGTTTCATGAACTGAGTTGCACAGTCCGCATCCATTCTAAAGGAAGGTAGGAAGGAGAGAATGGTTCTGTAACTTGATCAAATAACCTGAAGGGGTCCCAGACCAAAAGTGGAGAACCTCAGGTCCAGGTTCCAAATGTGGCCCTCTAGTCCTCTGTATCTGGTCCTTGAAACTCTCTTAAGCTATGCTCACCCTTCTTTGCACCCTGGTTGGACTGTGCCCTTGAGCTCTGCTGTTGCCTCTTGCTTGTCTGGATGGAGAATAGAGGCAGATGGTGCATAGAAACTAGCCCAATGTACAAAGGTACAATTTAAATTTGTTGCTCCACCCCCCTTTGCCTCTGACCCCCCCCCCAGGCATGTTGCCTAGAAGGGAATGTGTCCCCTAGGCTAAAAACGTGTCCTCCATTTAGACCAATGAAGAGGCATCTATGTGGAACAATTCAACTCATTTCTTGAGATCTTTCTGGGTGGGATTTTTCCCCAGAAAGAAAAAAAGTTTGGAGGGCTGGAATTTGGGGATATTGTTTATCAGTGGAAGCTGGTCTGTTGGGGCAAATGGGGCACTGCCCCAGTAACTTCCTCACCTCATCCAGCCTCCACCTGCCTGCCTTCTTACTTACAAACAAATCCAAGTGATGGCACTACCTATCAGCCTCCTCCTCTGTTGAACTCCCCGCTCCAGTGGGCATCAGTCACCAAAGTGGCTTGCTACAGTGCAGGTGACAAGCCCAACATTTATCAGATGCATGAAGTGTAATCCAAAACTTGCAGGATATATATGGTCACATGTTTCACCCCATTCTGACTGCAAAACTGAACTTGCAAAAAACAACATGCTCTCTATTATTCCATGTGCTTGGCTTGGTTTCCCTGCTGGCAAGTTCTGATCTATCAAGCAGCCTTCTGGAAACAGTTGAAGCTTTCTCTCCCCCAACCCTCCAGCCCTGCCTCAGTCTAAGAATCTTGCTTAATAGCTAGATTTGTTTACTATGAATCACAGGGTACCTTTCCTTACTATTATGTGTATTATGGAGAATGTTTTATAAATGCCCTAATAATTATGGGTGTGGGTTTTTGTCCTGCGGTTAATGAACTCCTTGGAAATGTGCTCCAGCCTCCACCAAGCTGTCAAAAACCCTCACAGCTTTTGGAGTAAAGAACAGGCGTGGCACTCAGTAAAGCCCAGGCATGAGAAAAAAACATCACTCATTTCCAAATGGATGCTACTTTTTCCAATTCAGACTTGCTTGGAGGCTTTGAAAATCCTGTAGCAATCTTAAGGACGGCATCCATCATTCCTTCCTAGAGGAACTCGGTTGAGTGCCAATTAGTCTGGAAGTGCAACAGTCTTCCACCTCTCCCCAAAATAAGGGTGTGGGTCTTACGTACTTGGGGAATCTCCTAGGTATGCAGAAGAATAGTAGATTTTAAATTAAAAGAAATATCCTCCCTGCAAAGTGTCCTGATGCCAGGAGAATTTACTATCTAACACCTGCCAATATAGGTGGATGCAGTTCATAAATTATGCAACAGCGGACTAAATTATTTAAATACAATTAATCACAAATACACCCTTTTTGAACCCCTTCAGTGATTGATACAGAATTAGATGACATGCCCTGAGAAATTCAAGCACTGGCGGAGGAACAGGGGTGGGGTGGGGGAGCGCACTGCCCCTGGAGGCACGATCCCGGTGGGGTACCATTGTGGCTACCCCCCCCCACGCTGGGTGCCACGCCCCGCAGGTGGCACGCCACACCCCCAGGACGCGCACCATGCCCCTGTGGGCAGCACGTCATGCCCCCGGGACGCATGCCAGCCACGCCCCCGCCTCCTCTCCGCCCCGCCCCCCGCCGGAGCTTGAAGTTCCACCACTGTATTCAAGGTGTAATTTTTGAAGCACACTGATAAGAAATGAAACACTTTATGCCAAAGTCTTCCCTTACAGATAGTCAAATGCAGATTTAAGATATATTAAAGCTGCAAAATGTATTTGTCTAGATGGTCTGGAAAGTTTCTCCACCTTGTGTGCTAAACTGCCATTGATAGGCCTTTCCTCCATGATAGCCTTTTTGTCATGAATTTGTCTAATCCTCTTTTAAAGCCATCCAAGCCTCTTGTGGGAGAGAGTTCCATAGCTTAACTATGTGCTGCATTAAAAAGTCATTTCTTTTATCTGTCTAGAATCCTCCACAATCTAGCTCATAGGAGCCAAGTCCTAAGGGGGCCCTTCTCCCCCATAAAATATTTGAAGGGTATCCCCCCCTCAAGTTGATGGGCATTGCTATTCAAATGGGTGTGTGTGTGTGTGCTGTGTCTTGTGATTATTTTATTTAAGTTGGCACCCCTGGTCCAGCTTCATTAAAAGGTAAAGGGACCCCTGACCATTAGGTCCAGTCGTGACCGACTCTGGGGTTGCGGCGCTCATCTCGCTTTACTGGCCAAAGGAGCTGGCGTACAGCTTCCGGGTCATGTGGCTAGCATGACTAAGCCGCTTCTGGTGAACCAGAGCAGCGCACGGAAACGCCGTTTACCTTCCCGTCGGAGCGGTACCTATTTATCTACTTGCACTTTGACATGCTTTCGAACTGGTGGTGGGCAACGGGAGCTCACCCCGTCGTGGGGATTCGAATCACGACCTTTTGATCGGCAAGTCCTAGGTTCTGTGGTTTAACCCACAGTGCCACCCGCGTCCCTTGGTCCAGCTTCATTAGATGTTGACAAATTCTTATTTTATGAAAGAGAAAAAACTGTTCACTATCCACTTTTTCCACACCCTGAATAATTTTATAAACTTTTGTCATGCTGCCTCTCACTGGCCTTTTCTCCCCAAGTGAAAAACGCTGCAACTTTTCCTCATAAGGGAATTGCTTCATCCCCATGATCATTCTAGTTTCCCTCGTCTGAACCTTTTACAACTCTGCAATATGCTTTTTTTAAGTGAGGCGGCCAGAATGGTACAATGCATTCCAAATGTGGTTGCACATAGATTTGTATAGCAGCATGGTATCAGTAGTTCCTGCCCTCCCCCTAATTCCTTCCCTAATGTTCCCTAGTATAAAGGGAAAGGTACCCCTGACCGTTAGGTCCAGTCGTGGACGACTCTGGGGTTGCGGTGCTCATCTCACTCTATAGGCCGAGGGAGTTGGCATTTGTCTGCAGACAGTTTCCGGGTCATGTGGCCAGCATGACTAAGCTGCTTCTGGCGAACCAAAGCAGTGAACGCAAATGCCATTTACCTTCCCGCCGGAGTGGTACCTATTTATCTACTTGCACTTTGACATGCTTTCGAACTGCTAGGTGGGCAGGAGCAGGGACCCAGCAACGGGAGCTCACCCCATCGCGAGGATTTGAACCACCGACCTTCTGATCAGCAAGCCCTAGGCTCAGTGGTTTAGACCACAGCGCCACCCGCATCCCTAGCATAGAACTTGCCTTTTTTATTTAATGGATTTATTGCATTGACATGTAGATCTCACCTTTGCCCCCCAAGGAGCTCAAGAAGGTGGCATACATGGTTCTCCCTCATTTAATCTCCATAGCATCCCAATGTGATACATTAGGTTGAGAGGCAGTAACTGGCAGAGGGACATCCTCCGAGCTTCATGTCTGAGTGGGAACTTGAACCCTGGTTTCCCATGTCTTAGTCCAGTACATAGTCCAGTCCTAAGGCAGTGCTGCCACACGCTGGATCACCATCTTAATCAATGTATCCATTACAACCCCAAGGTATCATTTCTGGTCAGGCCCATGAGCAAACAGTATATGTGAAATTGAGATTATTATGATTTTTTTTTTGCCCCAAATGTGCATCAGTTTATGCAATTTATTTATTTTTTAAATTGAATTGCATTTGCTATTTTTCCGTCCGTTCAGCCAGCTTGGAGAGGTGCTTTCGGGGCTCTTCGCAACCCCTTTTTGTCTTAACCAGCCTGGTTTAACCACCATCAGCAAACTTGGCCGTCTCCTCGGTCCACCGCGAACTCTAGATTGTTCTACCTGAATCTAGACCTCCTAACGCCAGTAGTTAGGCCCCATTAGGCAGTACGACTGGGGGCCTATAGGAAACATCCAGGAACACTTTTATATTGAAAGTTCAGTTACTTCAAAAGTTGCCTTTGAAGGGGTGTGGGGTACAGGCAAGGATAAAAAAAATGCAAAAGAATCCCGAACACCTTCAACCATCCCGCCTACTTCTTTTACACAAGAAAAAAAACAGGAGGCGATGCATATGATTGGCTTCAGAACCTGCCACTCCAAACACCTAGGTCTCGGATTGACGCCTGGGGATGGCAGTCCCTGGAAACGCGATCTTCTATTGGTCACGATAGCTGCCAATCCGATTAAAGGGGCCGCTTCAACTCTGAGGTAGCCCGAAGCCTGATTGGTTGGGTCCGGTTTCGCAATCGCCTCTCTCCCTCTCTTGCCCCCCCCCCTCCCCGCGTTTGGAAAGAATCGAGAGAGAGAAAGAGAAAAAGCGAGTCGGGCCTGGCCGGGCTCGCGCCTCCCCCCCTCCCCGCGCAGCCCCCCGGATCGATACCTGGGCCAGGTACGGCACGAGACTGGGCGGGGCCGGGGAGAACGTCTTCCTTCCCTATGGGGCAGGAGGAAAAGGGGGCATGGAGGGGGGCAGGCATGGCGGGAAGGAAACGCGAGAGGGCCCCCCCTCCCCTCAGAAAGGCTTCTATCACCCTCCCCCCCACTTGTTGTGGGGATTTATAAACGGGACGGAAAAGGGGTTGGGGAGGCGCCTATGGGGCAGATTGGGGGCGGTGCCAAACGCGGCTAGAGGGGTGAGAGCTCCCCCTCCCAAGGAATGTGTTTGTTTGTTTATATGTGTATATTTACTTCACCAATATAGGGCCGACCGCAGAACAGGGAGTTGTCACGGTGGCTCGCGAAGGCCCAGAAACGTGTGGGGTGGTGTGTGTGTGGGGTGGTGGTAATAGTGATGTGGGGTAAAGAGGAGGGGGGTTCGTGGTGTGGAGGGGGGAGAGTTTCCCATGTTTTTCTGTATGGGGCAGGAGGGAGTGGGGAGCGGGGGCTGGAGGGTTAGGGGGGGGGGCCTCTAAGGTAGGAGCATCTGTGCCCCATAGCCGGGGCGAGAGGCGCGTGGCTTCCCCACGGAGGGGGACCCGCCGGCCGTGCCGAGGAGCGCGTGTCTGGAGCGCGTCTCTCTCTCTCTCTCTGAAGTATGATGCAACCTTCGAGCAACTCTGCCTTCGTCCCTGCTGAGATGAGGTCATGTCTTGGCACATGGGAAATCCCCCAGGGGAGGGAGGGAGCGGGAGAGAGAGCGAGAGAGTGCCTGAGTCCACCCTTCTTAGCCTGCCTAAAGGGTCTTTCTTAGGCTGCACCTTCTTTCCAGGCTCTGAGCTGCAAAGCTGCAGGCTTCCCTTAATAACCTGTTCTGTTTTTTTAGAGAAGCTCCCAGGACATTTGATTCCGAATGCAGCTGGTTTGGGCCGCTCGTTCCTTGCCCCTACTTGTGTTGAGGCGAGCCTTCTCCTTTTTTTTTAAACCCACAAGAAACAAATCCAGCTCAGGGCGAACTTAACAGAAGAGCGATCACAAGCGTTTCCCACAATTCTCTCTTCTCCACGTTTCAGTTTCCGTACACATCGGCACAAGTCTGGGCTTTGCTGTTCGTAGGTCAGCCTGTGCACCTACCTCCTCTGTGCTCTCAGGAGTTTCAGGAAATGGTAATTGTCATGTTGATAAAGAGTTGTTCAACATGTAAGGACACTGAGCATTGAGGCCAGGGCTCCTATCTGTGGTTAGATGAAGGCAAAAGTGAAAACTGTTTCCCAAGTTAGGGGAAACGTAAAAAATAATAATTAATTTTGACATGTATGCTAGGATTATTATAACATTCTTGGTTTCAAAACTAGCTGCTTTTTCTGCCAGGGAGTCTGCAGCCAGTGATCTTTGAAATAACTTGCATTGCTAAAATCCTATGCCCAGCTAAAATACTGTCCCCAACCTGATATCCTCCAGACATTTTGGATTACGATTTCATTAGCTCCAGCCAGCATGGCAGTGCTAGCTGGGGATGATGGAAGTTGTAATCCAGGACATCTGGAGAGCACCAGGCTGGGGAAGTCTGCTCTGTAAAATAAAATCCATGTTGTGCATACAAGTCCTATAGATTCTGAGGGAAGTTGTGACTTTTCCCTGTATGTGTCTCAGGTCTTACACTTTTGGAAACCTCTGTGAAATCCTGCAATGTACTTTTAAATGTATTAAGATCTCCCACTCAGGATACAACATTACTTTGCCTGAGATACTACTTTTAAAATGGGGACAATTAGAAGCAAGGGTGAACACATTAAAGGACACATTGTCTTTAAGAGGGATTGCCACTTTTCCTATTCTCACTACCAGCCACACCCTCATGATAGAAAAGGTGCTGCTGTGTACAAGTATGTATTGATTTGTAAGTATGGAGCACCTGTGCTTTGGCATAGTTTACCCACCTCCTTTGGCATTTCAGTATCACATTTAAGTGCTTTTTAAAATGTAACTTGAAACTGTAGCCAAATATTTTACCTTGATTCAAATTTGTTAGAGTTACGAAGGTCCTGGGGGGGCAGCGCTAGTTTGTGGGCTGCCAGTCAGTTTTTTCTGGGCTCACCAAGTGGTCACCACTGAAGTTTTATTTGCTACATTTATATCCTGCCTTTACTCCAAGATGCTCAGTGCAGTGTTCATAGTTCTTGGATTGTGTGCAACTAAGTTTTAGGAGTAAATCCACTGAAATATTTAGGCTCCTGGTGAAAATGTTTCTCTTCAACCAGTCGTTTGGCTGATTAACATTCTGTGGCCTTTTAAATGTGTCTGGGGGGTGTTATTGTAGAGACCTAGAAACTTCATATTTGACTTTCCAGACTTTGTTGAGCATTGAATGGTATGGCTTCTCTCCTTCGTTAGTATTGGTGCTGTTTAAGGGCTTAGAGAGCAATATTCAGTTCTCACAAAAAAATAAAAATAAAATGGAGAGCCCTGTTCCAGTGAGGCAGCCATGGTATTAGCCAGCTAGGGTTGGTGGGATGGAGCTTTTAGCAACAGGTATAGATTCTAAAGCAGCAAGAGAGGTACCTTTACCTGACTCCCAGATCCTTTCTGCCATGTATCCTAATCAATATTAATATTTCTCAATAGTCTCCTGCCAACTAGAGTGAAGTAGCTGAGTATGACAGGGTGTGATACCCCAGGGAAACAGGTCTGGCTGGCCCCATTATATATGTCCTGCTATCTTGGGGAAAACATGTTTTTTGTGGGGAGGCTGACTTGAGATCATCTGCTGCTGTGGATATTTCTCTTTCTTGCATTTTATTATGTTTGGATTGTTTTTAAAAATGTATACCTCTCTTTTCTGTTATTAGACTTCAATAAGAATAAAACAAAAGGTGGCAGTAGGCATGGGATGCTCTGTGACAAACCTGAGGATCAGGGCTTCTACTGCACTTGTGTGTCATTTGCTGGGAATTAGCTCACTTCCTATCTTCAGCATGCACAGTTTATCTCAAGTGCAATATGCTGTTCTTCATCACCCTCACAACATCATCATCACTGTAGATAACTGCGGCAACCATAGCTATTGAAAGATAGGGTGGATGGCTGGAGTCCTGATTAACAGCCAGGAGACTGAGAGGTGTTGAGTGGAGAGATGTGTAAGAAGGAAAAGGAATGGTTTTCTGTATATATTTATTTGTATTGATGGCTTTATCGTGTATTTCTGTAACCTTTGTTGTGTTATTGGTGGACTTCTTGGGCCACAGTCATTTGAAAGGTGCCCATCAAACTAGTATCCAGAGCATATCCCCCTCCGTGAAAACTACCTTGATCACTTGCAAACCTTATGTCCAGTGCATAGCCTACACTCTACAGACTTGGTAAAAGAAATAGATGCGTCTGCATTATCTGATGCTGCAGTACACCATTAAGACTACCATGCTGAGTGGCAAAAGCAGGCTTACTATAACTGCTTGCATACCTTTTCTTTTAAATTGGTGTAAATGTTTATCTTACATCTGTTCTTATGATACTGATGTAGGACCAGTTATGCTAGTATGTTTTTCTTGCAGACAATATCAGAAAATTGCTTTATCCTCTTGTGTGGCCATCCCAGGGGGTTTTCTCATTAGAAGATGGTTTAAGACACTCAGCATTTCTGCTTTATTCAGTTTTTCTGATTCTGTCTCTACCCGCCTCCCTTCTTCCCATCTTTAACTTCAGTATTTTCTTTAATTTTTCAAACAAAAAACTTTAGCAGCTTGGTCTGAAAATTATGCTAAAATAAACTGTAAACGACACACCATTGAAGTACAAGTTGGATTTTTAAAAATAATGTTGCTGTAATAAGGTAATGAACTTGAAATCTGCCTTGGCTACTTCCTTGTAACAAATGGTTGTGCCTGCTTATACCTTTCTAAGAGGCTAATTTGAGCAAGAGGAAGCAAGTGTTGCAATTGTGAGTTAACAAGGTAGCTGGAAATCTGCCTCTGTGTATTTGGATCATTCTCTTGAAGAGCTTTTCCCAGAGTGTAAGGTCCAGAACTCCTCACAGCAGAATTCATTTTACAAGAAAGAAATGGCATCTCTTTTTATGTGTCTTCCTCATTACTCTGTTCAGCCTTCAGTTTCCATGGGGACAGTGCTGTGGGGAAAACTTCCAGCATAATATGACCACACCTTTTGGGTGCATCCTATTCTTTTCTTTACAATTGCAGCAAGGCAAATGAGGCTCAGTGTTCTATTCTGAAAATACCTTATCTGGCTTTGGTTATCGGGTGATGGCAGTATTGCCTCTTGCTGATGTACTGTATATTTCGCTCTATAAGACGCACTAGACCACAAGATGCACCTAGTTTTTGGAGGAGGAAAACAAGAAAAAAAAACCTGAATCTCAGAAGCCAGAACAGCAAGTGGGATCGCTTCTGTGATAGCTGCGCAGCCTGCATTCATTCCATAAGACGCATACACATTTCCCCTTACTTTTTAGGAGGGAAAAAGTGAGTCTTATAGAGCAAAAAATACGGTAATTTGTTCTATGTATTAGAGAGGAATAATTAGAAATTGCAATATTTGGATGAGATACTGAATTTCCGACTAAATATTAGGAAGGATTTTCTGACAGTAAGAGCTGTTTGACAGTGGAAAAGATTCCCTTGGATGGTAGTGGACTCTCTTTCCTTGGAGGTTTTTAAGCATTGTTGGATGGCCATATGTCATGTTAAGTTGTGATTCTTGCATTGCAGGAGGGTTGGACTAGATTATTCTTGGGGTCCCTTGCAATTCTACAATTCCATGAATCTATATATTTAGGGATGCAATTCCTTGCTTACTTCCTGTTATGAAAGTGCACATTTCAGTATGGTAGTTCATAATAAAGGTTCAAGCATTAAACGTATGTAAAATCCAAACATTAGGTAGAATTTTGAAAACAAAAAGTTCATTGTTGGCTTATCTGCAGTTGTGAAGGTTAATCACATATGCAGCTGCCCCTACATTGCTTGGAATATAAATTTCTGTACTTTAAGCTTTCATGATGCACAGGCTTTGAGACTTTCATTTGCCACTGAGGGCATGTTCTTGCCCTCTGGTGAGTGTCATGAGCCCTGGACTTCTGCCCAAACCTGGACTTGCAGAATGGTGGTGAGAATCCACACATTAGTGTGGGAATAGTCCATGGTTGGGATGAGGATGGGGGCCTACAAAGCATTATAATTCCCATAGCAGCATAGTGCTGAACAGACAAGCCCCTGCTATCCTTTTCATAATTGCCCCTGGGAAGTGGTGGTCCAGGAGCTGCACTAGGTATATATGGAGACAGAAAAGAAAAGCCTCTGTACTCACTTACAAGTGAGCAAATATACTTGTTTGCATGACTCCTGTATTCATTTCAACCTGGAAAGATTTGAGCAAAGTGTGTCTAAAAGTACAGCAAATGTAGAGCAAATGTTAGACAGTAAGACCAGTTGCCAAGACAGGGTTGTGAAATTGGAAGCTTTTAAAGACCTGGCTAGACATTTGTCCACTAGGGATGTCTTTATGATAGCTCAATACATCCAGGCATGTTGCCGGGAGGTTGCCTAAGGGTGAGGCAATAAGGCAAGTCAAATAGCTGTAAAGGCCCTCAGCAAAAGGCATAGAAATAAAAACTGCATTTATTCCAGAGTCCAGACATGTTTTGACAACTGTAATTCTGAAACTACCAGTCCGTAATAACACCATATTCTTCATTGTGTACATATACATATGTCCGCATCCCTGTCAAGAACACCAACCTATGCCCTTAAAGCAGAATAATTCAAATGCAAATTTGCTAATATCTAAAGACTTCAAGACTGTCTTGCAACATAATCTTCTGTATATCTATTCAGAAGTAAGGTTCATTGAGCAAAATAGTACTCTCATCCAAGTGTTTGATGGATTGCACAGCATTTTTTGCTTTTTCTGCTAATTTGATGGACATCTAATTGTCTGTGTATGTGTGCCGACACATACATACATACATAGATGAATATGAATAGTAACAGTGATCTGTTAAATTAAGAATTCTAAAGTATTGGAAAAAGAGAGAGATGTCCAATAGGGCTGTGCAAAACAATATTTGTTGCAATATCTGAAAAGTGAGTACAGAACCCTAGTCTCGAAATACATTCAGAGTAAAGAATATAGTATCCCTGTACTACTGTGATCTTTTGTAGGCTGAAGTATCGGACACTCCTTCCCTCAGTAATGCAACTTCTGCTGCTGAGTACACAGCACACCAAGTACAAGCAGATCTGGCTTACTGAACACAATGCATTCCCTGGGAATCATTAGTTAGGCGAATGTTTGCATTAAGAAGTCCACAATTTCCATTATTTCTTATGGAAATATTTCTAATGTGGGATTGGTCCAATATCTTTTCACTCCCTCTTTCCATGACTGATGCTGACCAGCAAAACACAAATAAACAAGAAAGTTGGCTGTTTGGTTATGTGAATCTGCAAAATGTATAGCAAAGTTTGGGTGTAATTTTTTATGTGTGGATAAGTGAATTTTTCAGATAGCGAGCATTCAGATAGCAGGACCTGCATGTACAATATTCCTGTACAAGGTACAGAAGATGGGGCCTTTTTTTACTATTTGATTCCCTGTTGTTGTTGTTTTAAATAAATCTGGGAGACTTAAGTTTTCAAATAATTAAAAAAACTTAAAATAGTAGAACACTTCACTTGCTGTGCTGGAAGGTTGTTATCATCCTGGACGGCGTTCTGTTTTTAAAAGGCTGCACAACTATTTGACACCTTTGTGTGGCATAGTGCAGGAGTGCTCAGACTGAAGAATTTTAAAAATACAACACACCATCATTGTCACACTTGCACAACCACATTCCCTAGTAGAGTTGTCTGGCTGGATCAGGCTACAAGTCCATCTAGTTCAGCATCTTGATTCTGGGAAGCAGGACAGTAGCCCTTCTGCATTCTTAACCCCTAGCAATTAGTATTCAAAAACACAGTGCCTTTGAAGCACCTGGTCTAGTAGCCATTGATAGGCTTGGCCTCTGTTTCATTTGTCCTTTTAAAGGCATCTTAGCTAGTCGCCAAAGCAGCATGGCTGGCAGTTTTGCCTGTAATGCCAGAATTTTTTATAACACTGGATGTGCATTGGAATTCACAACTGGTTTACAGTTCGAACAGTGGCATGTATTTGATAAACATTAAAGTTCTTGAGCTACTGCATGTTGAACTTGGGTCACAAGTCTAACAAAGTTGAAGATTTTTGGTAGAGGGTGTAGCCCTCTTCCTACACAACTTTCCTACACAAGAAACAGGGCTGTTGAGGACCCACTTCAGAAAACTCATTCTTTATTTATTTTTTATCAGATCTGTTTTTGTTTCCATTTGAACTGGTTTGTTTTGTTTTTTTGAATGAGGAATACCCCCCTCCCAATTTGCTTTATTTAAGGCGAAATTTGATGATAAAGGGTTCCAGGGGGCATCACATATCCCTAAGTTGATTTTTGTAAAAACAAAACAAAACCAAGATCAAGGCATTGAGGTTGGCTCATGGTTGGTGATTGGCATACTGGGGTGGGAAAGGATGCGACTTATTTGCATGAAGAATCCCCTATGTGTTTTTTCTATGCAGCCTTCTAATGCAGATGACAAAGACAATTCTATGGGTGTGCCATTGGAAATTTCCCAACACTTTCTTTTTCATTCTAGATTTAACTTGTGATTGATCCACGTGAAGATTTAAGAAACATCCTGGCAATCTAGAACACCTTACTTTCTCTAATAAATCATACTGTGGGTTTAAAGAAGAGCCTGTCCAAATGAGCAAGACATCACAGCAGAACACAACTGCAGAAAGCAACGGAGTAAGTGTCATCTACACCCAAGCACAAGCGAGTGGGTTGCAGCAGGTTCCTCAGTTGGTGCCTATTAGTCCTGGAGGTGGAGGCAAAGCTACGCCTCCCAGTAAGCAGGGCAAGAAGAATTCCACAATTGATAGAAACAGTGATGAGTACCGCCAGCGCAGGGAGCGCAACAACATGGCGGTGAAAAAGAGTCGTTTGAAAAGCAAGCAGAAGGCCCAGGATACTCTGCAGAGGGTCAACCAGCTCAAAGAGGAGAATGAACGCTTGGAGGCTAAAATCAAGCTCCTGACAAAGGAACTGAGTGTACTCAAAGACTTGTTTCTTGAACACGCTCACAACTTCACAGACAGTGTGCAACCTCTTGGCACAGAAAGCACTGCCACAAATTCAGATGGCTCTGGACAATAGGTGCCCTTTCTCAGCTCATGGGCAGAACAGTATGGACACAGCCCTCCTTACACAAGTCAGGTGCAGCAGCAGAGAAACTTCTCTAAACTTTGTAACATCTGTCATTTTGTGGCTTGTTCTGTTTTTCTAAATAGTAGGCTTAACACTGAAAGGTTGTTTCAAGTAAACTGCAAACTGTTTATTACTAAGTATTTGTTTTTCATTAAGTGTTAATGTATTTTCTGCTCTGGCATTTTTGACTAATTGAAATGATAAAAATGAACAAACACCCCAAAAATTTACATCAGTAAACATTGGCCCACAGTACTTGGGCAACTATAATTAAATGATTAGTTGTTTAATGTATTCTGAGTGGTTTAAATTGTGCTGATTAATTGGGCTGCAGTTCTTAAATGTTTTTAGTATAACAACTTTCAGAAATCTTGTTTGAAATGTCAGGTGACACATAAGGGGCATCCCCTCTCTTGCACTCCACTTTTGCAGGAAGGAAGCCTCTTTCTGAGGTGGTGCCTGCTACGACCCTTAACAGTCATAATCTGAAGTATGGACAATCTAAAGAGTGTTGATATGCAGAATCATTGAGATTTACAACTGTTATTAAGTTGTGATTTGTGATTAAATCAACACAGGTTTTTTTCCAGCAGGGTCACTGAAACAATCAAATACCCAGTGTAGAGATTGACTATTTTAAAATGATTGGTGCAAAAGCTGGTTTAAAGCATATTTATTTCTTCATTGCTTATTTTTTGTGGTGTGAGGTTCACTGAAGCAACCTGTTTTTGATTGTCAGGGTGGGATGTTCCAAACATGTAGCATAAAGCCTTGCTGGATACAGCTCCCATAGTCTTATGGGTTATGTTCAGTATCAGTGCCTCAGAAACAGTAAGGCTTGCTAAGGCTCAGATGACGACCACATTTTGTAGGCTTGTCAGGCATTATTAGTCTGTGGTCTGAATGCAGGTCCAAGCCTCTCCCTAACATTGCTACCAACAGTGGGAGTGAAGTAGCATTGCCTAGCTGCAAGCTGATCACCATTTTAATTGCCTACAATGCCCTGACAGTGTCAGCCTTTCTGGCATTGTGAGAAATCTTGTCCCTCCATATAAGTCTTTGGCTGAGAGGACCAAAGCAGTTGTCAGCATTGATAAGGCCAAGGTAGCTGGTAGTGCCAGTGGGCTTGAAGAGTTATAATGTCAGCCCTAGGGGTGGATTTCAAGATCACTCTCTTCAGTTCCCATCACTGTGTGTAGAAGAGAATGACTTCACAGGGAAATGGTGTATATTTAAATATGGATTGCCCTGTCTGAGGTTTGCAGCTGATGACAATGTAGGAGCTTGGGGCCTGACAAGTATTGTGGCTCGCAGCCCTTTTTATGACAAATGACAACGAATGGTAAGTGCAGGAGACAAGGGTTGTGCAGAAGGAGGGCCATTCAAAAACTAAATGAGATGGGCATTTCAAACCTCCTGACCTCCTTTATCCAGGGACCTCTGCATCCTAATACTAGAACTGCACTGCTGTCAAGATGCAAGGGAGCTTCATACTAATTACCGTATTTTTTGCTCTATAAGACTCACTTTTTCCCTCCTAAAAAGTAAGGGGAAATGTTTGTGTGTCTTATGGAGCGAATGCAGGCTGTGCAGCTATCCCAGAAGCCAGAACAGCAAGAGGGATTGCTGTTTTCACTGTGCAGCGATCTCTCTTGCTGTTCTGGCTTCTGAGATTCAGAATATTCTTTTTCTTGTTTTCCTCCTCCAAAAACTAGGTGCGTCTTGTGGCCTGGTGCGTCTTATAGAGCGAAAAATACGGTAACTGGGGCTGAAAGAAACATGAAGCGCTGGCCTTTGATACAAGGTTAGTTGACCTGGCTGTTCACTGCCCTGTGACCCAAATTAGTTGGTTATTCTGCAGCTGGGACTTTTTCAAAAAACAAGCCTTGTAACAGGGTCCACAAAATTAATTCCTTGCTTATTGGCATTCCTTGGAGGGTGGGTGGGTGGAGAACCTTAGTTTTTTATATATACTTTTCCAGTGCTGGTGATAAGCCCCCTTATTTTATCTTTGTGGTGTATAGGAAACTTAACACATTAAAAAGAGCAGGGAAGTTGATATAACCTTTAATTTATTTTCCCTCAACTATTTTCATTCATAGTATGTTTGCATATTGGATTAGCAAAAAATACTTTTATACCTCCCCTTCTTTTGCAGTCATTGTGTTGTACATGTATTTAGAAAGACTGAGTCAAGAACTCAGTGATGATAGAAAAGAATAATTAAAAAAAAAACTTTATAAAATCATGCTCGTGTGTACTTGTGGAAATTTCTCTTGAAAGGGCTAGTCACAGAAGGCCAAGCAAAGTAGCTGGTGGGGAAGATTCAGTGCTTGATGGAGCAGGGAGGGGAGCAGGTTAGCAGATTACTTTCTTGGTCATACTAGAAATCTTGTTCTGTATGCATGAGCCGCTACTTAAAAGATCAAAAGCTAGGAGAACACAATATCTGTCTAGAAGCAGGGTCCATGCCTCATCTTTTTCTTCACATACACGTGACATAGAAAGGAGCTCTCACTTTGGACGCCAGTATAGTGTAAATGGACAGAATGCTGCATGTTGGATTCCTGTTTGGCTCGGAAGCTGATTGGGTGGCTGCGAGCAAGTTGTTGCTTAGCTTATTACTAAGGGTTGTGCCGGGACGCGGGTGGTGCTGTGGGTAAAAGCCTCAGCGCCTAGGACTTGCTGATTGAAAGATCGGTGGTTCGAATCCCCGCAGCGGGGTGCGCTCCCGTTGCTCGGTCCCAGCGCCTGCCAACCTAGCAGTTCGAAAGCACCCCCGGGTGCAAGTAGATAAATAGGGACCGCTTACTAGCGGGAAGGTAAACGGCGTTCTGTGTGCTGCGCTGGCTCGCCAGATGCAGCTTGTCAAGCTGGCCACGTGACCCGGAAGTGTCTGCGGACAGCGCTGGCTCCCGGCCTCTAGTGTGAGATGAGCGCACAACCCTAGAGTCTGTCAAGACTGGCCCGTACGGGCAGGGGTACCTTTACCTTTAAGGGTTGTGCCACACTCCACTCACCATCCCTCCTCCCATTCCCCTCACACTAACCCCACCCCAGAGCTTCCCCTTCCCTGCCCATACAACTACTAAACATGCTTTTCGCCTTGCACCAAATTTTCAGATGCCCCTTGTCTTCTGTAGCCTTGCTTTGTACCGTTTTTACCTTGACTCCCAAGTTTCCTTCCTCTCCTTTTGTCAACTTCCCCATGTACAGAAGCTAACACCAAAAAGCCTTTCTTAACACCCCTCTAGCTGTACTCTAACCTTGCTTTAATCTGCCACTCCCCCTACCCACTTCTCTGCCATTTTAAAAAAATCACCACTTTCTCCCTGTTTTTACCCCATCCCTGCTTTATTCAAATTTCTGCTTAAAACTGTAGTTTAAAACTACAATTTTCCTTTGCTGTCCTGCAACCTGCCTTCTCTTTCCTCTCCTCCCTTCATGCAAATCCAGGATTGTAATGGGGAACTACATATCCTCCAATAGGGGATGCGTATTGACACCTTTACATTTTTCTGTATATGGGAAGATAAATTATCTTAACCATTATGTTTCAGGAGACATATACATATAACCATATTCTGAATCAAATACCTGTTTATGAAATAAAATGCTGCAATAAAAAGGACACCTGTGTGATTAAATAACATTACAACTGAGTGAAGGAGTAATTCCTATAAACCAAAGTGTTGACAGGGTGCTAAACTCTACCTCGCTGATGCTTGGGCTGATGGAACAGAATGACATAAGTTCATGCTGAACTGTGAAATCAGGCTAGCTAGAGGCTGCACTCATGATTTCATGTACCTGGGAGTAAACCTCATTAAATTCAGCAGGACAACTTCTGAGTACAGTACACATGGTGAGACTTGCTGCCATGGCTTGCAATGGGTTAGCTGCCACTTCATTAACTTTATCATTAAGCTGTGACAAGACTCTGCTTTTGCTATTAAAGTCCAGTAGGGCTACCCCTCTGGACTTTAATTTACCTTTGAAAGGGAACACACTGGGAAGGTAATGGATGTGTAAACATCTGTTGATGGCTGAAATATGTATGTCTGTTGTGCATCATGAAATACTGTATATTTCTGCATCAGTGGAGGAAAAGCTGAAGAAACTTGTGCAAAATGAGCCAACTGCAGCAGAACCAAAAATGAGGCATGTTCCTACATCCCTAACTGATGTCCTGCTCTTTTTCTCTTGTAGGATGAGGGATGGGACAGCAATTTGGCAGATAAAAGTGGTTTTCTACCTGCAATTCCCTGTTGCAGTAATGAGTGCAGGGCTACACACTTCCTTAGCTAAGAAGAGGAAAAGATGTGTTTTTTGGAGGTGGATATTGGTGCCAATAACTTGGAGACGACCTCTGCTTAAGTCTTGCTTCCTGCTAACCATGAAGGGATTTTTTTTTGGGGGGGGGGGTGAGAGGAAGTCCTTTCTCCATTGGCATAATTACCTGAGTTACCAGAGGAAGTGTTCCCCAAAATTTAAAGACTGCCCCACCTTGGACCCTCCAAAGAAGAGGCCAACAAAGGTTGCTGCCCATAGGTCTATATTAGCTCCAGTGTGTTCAGTGTTAGGGGACCACAGATGTAATTGACTTGCCCCAGAACAGTAAATATTGATCTTAAGAGGAATAACTGGAAAAAAAAATAGTTGGCAGCCCAGCCTTCCGCAGTACTGGAAAGAGAATTCCAGAGAAAGAAATGTAGTGGTTTTAAGGCAAAGTTTTTATTTCTGCATTTATTAGGCCAATAGTACATTATATTAGGCCAATACAGTCAATACCTCGGGTTGAAGTAGCTTCAGGTTGAGCGTTTTTGGGTTGCGCTCCGCGGCGACCTGGAAGTAACAGAGCGCGTTACTTCCGGGTTTTGCTGCGCGCGCATGCGCAGACGCTCAAAATGACGGCACGCATGTGTGGAAGCAGCGACTCGCAGACGTGGGTTGTGTTCATTTCAGGATGCGAATGGGGCTCCAGGACGGATCCTGTTCGCATCCAGAGATACCACTGTATAATGATCTGCCTTAAATCAGAAGAGAAATTTGTCATCTGTTTAAAAATTAGCTTTAAGATTACAAAGTCTCCCAAACAGGGGCTATGTCCATCATTCAAAAAGATCCTTTGAATCAGTAGGGTTGGACTGCTTGCAGAGAAGCAAGAAATGGTTAGGCTAAGGCTATGATCAGCTTAAGGCATTGTCGCTTACAATATTTTTTCATCTGGCACGTGATGAAGGGCTTTCCCCTTTGCCACAAAGTGGCTGCTTTACCCCACTGGAGCACCTGCAAAACTGGACACATTTCCTTAGGTGCTGCAGTGCCAGCAAGAGGGGAACCAATATCCTAGCGGTTACACAGAGGCGGAAGCAAAGGATTTGGTGAGCCCATGAGCTTCAGCCATAAATGATTCAATCTCCTCCACAGTCCGGGGGACGCAGGTCAGCAGCTCCATCCCATTAGCTGTCACAGCAATGTCATCCTCAATTCGTACCTGGGAAAAACAAGCATCTGGTTGAGCACTCAGGAAGAAGGGAGCAATGGCCTGGCTTGCATGAGGCCCACCCAGTTGGAGAGGATGATTTTGGGAGCTCAAAACAACTACAGAGCTATAGATTCCCCCTCCCTTTCTAAGCCACCATAAAATGCATGTAACATTCTGGATATGCTTTTCTTTCCAAGGTAAGAGCCCACATTGTGGAACTGGAGTGAACCTCAGTGAAGTCAACTGGTTATGTCAGCTTGCAGTCCTTTGCTCCCTCTCACTTGCACACCTGTTTCTTCCAAATGGGTCATGGCCCAAGCATTTTGTGCCTCTCACATCAGCCAGGGAGGAAAGGGGTATGTGGCAGCATGGCTTATCTAATGTGCTGGCATGGAGGTTCAACGCTGAACAAAACCCCTGAGAGCCGAATGAGGGAAGACTTGCTGCAGCTCTGGCAAAACCTCCGCAGGACAGAGAACCCCTCCCACCTTGCCTCCGTAAACTGCTCAACATGGGCACATCCTCCTCGCACCATCTCCCATCCCTCAGCCAGATCCAGCACACTCCCTCTTTGCAGACTCAAGAATCCAGATCTTCATCTTGATCTGCTTCACTGCAGATTTGTGAAGCTCTGCTCACCAATTTAATGCTCTCTGACTGTCTCTCTCTCTTTAAAAAAATGATCCATGACAGCGGATGCCTTACAGCTGATAGTGTTACCAAGAACTTTGAAACCTTTCCCATTTTCACTGGGTGCGCATGAAAAGGCCGGACCATTTTCTGTTCTGTTCTAATCTTCTCTGCCAGTTAAATATGCAGACTCAAGTCATTATCCCTTATCTTATCAGAAAGAAAGGTAAGTCTCCAAGCTGCAATAAAAGCAATTTTAGCAAGGTGTCAAATCCAAAGGAACACAAAACCCAGTGACACCCACCATACAAGCGCTTTAATTGTTTCTGACCTCTGGGCATTTTAATCTAAAAATAATGCTAGTTTAACATTTGTCCTCCTGCTTGCAAAATAATCCATTTGTTCAAACAGAGCGAGTCATCGAGCCCTATTAAAGCGTTCAAAGAGGTATTTGCCAGATTATCTTCTTTATTTGACATTAATTTAAGTGTATTACAGAACTGAATTAAATAAACTTTCCAGAATTCACACCCAGGAGGGTGACAGCTGTCTGGTTTCCTCTACGTTTCCTGCTCAAAACCTTCCTGAAAGTGACATATTCATTGCCCCAAAGAGAAGGCAATTTCTCAAGGCTTGCTTTTTCTGATAGCACAATGGCAACAGGCAAGCCACAAAAGTAACCATATTTAATAGGGCTGTTTCGGCTGATGTAAACTGCTAGGTCCCATGGAAGAAATGATGGCCAGCACACAAAACTTGGGGTTGACTGCAATCCTCTTAGAATACACGCACTGTGGACAGATTTGCACCTGTGAAAAATGTCTTACACCTGCAAAATTGCACAAATGCAGTTTCAAAATTGTAGAAATTTAGGTAGAAGCAAGAGTTGGTGGGGCTGACATTTTAAAAAAATTAAACTCTTAACTGCAATTTATTGCAAGCATTTTAACACAAGTGAATCCCCAAGGAAACTATAAAGGCACAGGTTACAGACTCTGTCATGGGTTATATAGTTCTGTTAGGTATCTTGCCTCTTATTTTTAAGGCACATCCCTCAAACAACTCCTGGCTCGCGAGCCCAATGACCTAAGCAGCTTCAGGGAGAAGCCAGAGATTACAGTACAATCACATCTTACACAGGCCTTCGGTTCCAAGGGTTATGCATACACACAAAAATGTGCATGCTCAAACCCTTGGAACTGTCCCTGTGTGAGCATCCTTACTCTTCTAGAGCTAGTGTGCCAAGATGGACCTTGCCTGGTAAGCAAGTAAGAGAGGTTTCGTGCTGGGGAAACCCTGCGTGCAATTTCAACCAGCCGGCCTTCAGCTGCTCAAGTTAAAGCTGTGGAAGATGCAATCAAGCCACACTCGCTCCTATCAACCGCAGTGATGCAGCTATGCGCAGCCTACGAGGTGAACCTCAGGTGTTCCAGCCACACAGCCTGCTGGGGGCTCCCTGACCTCTCCTGCTGCAACACGGCTTCTTGGAGCACTAATATCCTTGGGCCAGGCCTCCTCCCAGCCTCCCATGCCCCACAGCAAGCCCCCACCTCTTCCTCCATGCCTTCACACCAGGCCTCTCACCCTTCAGGCTGACGCTGCAGAATTAGCTGGTACGTCAAAAGTTGCATTTAAAAAAGAGAGGAGGGTGTCAGTCCCTCGGATCCTGGCTGGCCTGCATGCGCTGATAAAGAAAGAACCGTGCAAAGCAAAGATGACCTCTCCAACCCAGCGGGGGGAGAGAATCCAGCAGCAGAAGGTAAAGTCCCACACAGCTTGATAAGATTGTATGCTCTGCACACAGGGCTTACAAAGCGCTGAGGCCAAAGCCAGGACCGAGTGACTCAGAGAGCTGGCTGTTAAGGGAACAAGGGAGCTTCGGTGTATAAAGGTAGCGAGAGGAACTCAGCTTCAGCCAAGGGGCCTGAATTCCCCATTTCCTTTGACGGGGTGAAATCATTGGGGGGGATTTCAGGCAGGGGGAAGACTTTCCTTCTCTGTGGG
Source organism: Podarcis tiliguerta (assembly GCF_965153285.1). Taxonomy (NCBI): domain Eukaryota; kingdom Metazoa; phylum Chordata; class Lepidosauria; order Squamata; family Lacertidae; genus Podarcis; species Podarcis tiliguerta. The sequence goes on along the minus strand of NC_139541.1, from coordinate 51,860,735 downwards.
CTCATTTCTTGCAGGTCCACCCCATTCCCGCAACACGACATTCTGCTCCCAGAAAGGATCAAGGCTGCACAAAATGAGGGAAGGGATCTTCCATTCTGAATATAATTGAGTACCAACTCTTGGATGTCTCCCACAGTTTGGCAGAAATGGCTGAATTCCTTCAGAAAATGGGTCCAGTTCCAAGTACCAGTCATAGTACCCTTTAAAGTCCTTCATTGCTTAGGATCATGGGCAACTTGAAGGTTCATCCATCTCCACACAGGCCTCCCTGTACGTATATTTTCACAATGGAGGGTCTCCTTTGGCTGACCCTGTAACCTAAGGTGAAGGAAGGGGTGGCTAACTGGTTTGTGGGGGAGGCTCCCACCCCCCCGACTGCCCCTGAGGGGGGATGGGCTGTGGTCTGGATGACTCCCCCCTCATACTGATGTGTTTTCTTTTTTCACTCCCCTTCCATGGTTGCTAACCATGCAATTAAAGTAAAATTTACTTTGAACCTTAATTGCAGAAGAAACTCTGCTATTTGGGACACAATGGGCCAAAGGCACTTTATCCATGAAACTGGTGCCCGTGATGTTGAAATCTCCTGCTATGGGAGGCCTAGGAATGAGAGATTCTGCTACAACCGTTGCTTGTGTCAGGAGGAAAACATCTGAGTAACTGATCCATTCAGATGCCCAGCAAAGCCCAGCTGCTAAGAAGCTGAGCTATGAATCCAGACATCCCTGGTTCAAATCGCACCTCAGACATACATTTTTGAAAACCCACTTTCTGTCTCAGGCTCCTTGTCTGTGATATGGGCACAACGGCAGCCGAAGGATTAGCTTGAAGGACTGCTGTAAGCTTTGCACAATACCTAAGGCTGCAAACTCCCTCTCCACGCGAGGCAAGACATCCAATGGCAGAGATCTCTGCCCTAAGAGGCGCTAAAAGCGAGTAACTCACCCCTCCAAAACCCCGAAAGCGTGAGAGAACTTCGTTATTGATGAAGCAAGCCTGGGCAGGGTCAGCCAGGGCCTGGTCCAAGAGGTGGTCGATGAAGTAGATGCCAGGCTCCACCGTCAGCACCATGCCTTGGACAAGGAGGCGGGCAGTTCGCAGGCTCCGCAGCCCCGGAAGGTCAATGCGTTCCACACCCTAGAAAAGTGCGGCATAATGGTTAGAGTCTTTGACCAGAACCTGGGAGAGCAGGGTTCGAATCCCAACTTAGCCATGAAGCTCATTGGGTGACCTTGGGTCAGTTGCTGCCTCTTAGCCTAACCTCCCTCACAGGGTTGTTGTGAGAATGAAACAGGGAACGGAGAACTATTTACTCCACCCTGAGAAACTTGGAGGAAAAGGTGGGATATAAATTAAATAAATAAACATTCACCCTGATATGGTTAAATTGGACCACTGTGTTCAGACACAATCTGTCGTGCTTCTCTCATTTCTTTACCGGCAGAATAGAATTTCTTTCCCAACTTAAAACGTTCCTAACATTTAACAGGAAGAAAAACTAGCTGCGGCTGTTTGACAGCCACACATCCAAGGCCTGAACTGTTTGGATGAACAGAGGAGGTGGGAAATGCCCAGCGAGGATGAGAAGGAGCATGTCTAATTTCCTCGCTGCCCCTTGGGCTCCCAGACCCATCCCACCCAGGAATACATTGAAGAGCTAAGAGTGCCTAATCTCGTGGATTAATGAAGTCCATGATCCGGAAAGGATTAAATTAGCGGCTGGACCCCTGGGCCACCAGCCTTTTTTAATCTGAAAAATAAACCTGAAGATGCTTGGAACACAAAAGCAAACACAACCAGGTTCTCTTGGGTCCATCACTCGTAAGCATCCCCCAGTGATGAATGATCAATTTCTACTAACTGGATATGATGGCAGGGCCAATGCAAAGGCAGGATCCCCAGAAGAGTGCAGAAGAAGGAATGCAATTACCGCTCCCCCTGCCCCAGAATCAGTTGGCCTGCGTTTCACTGACTTCATTCTCCTAAGAAAGCAGGGCAGAATTGGTGTGTGTGTGTGTGTAACGAAGGGTGGCAACTGGCAAAGCCCTTGAAGAGAGGACCTAGGAAGGGGCATGGAAAAGGCTGCTTCTCCAGCTCTAAGCCTGCAATCTCACATTGCAGCCTTGGTACGTGGAAGCAGGTAGTTATGTCTTTGGGAATTCCTCCTCTGGGAAGCCCATCTGGCTGACTCTCCCTCTTCAAAACACTTGCAAGAATATGACCTTTCCCAGCAAGGCATCAGAACAGGGGTTGTAAAAACCACAGGCCCTTGAGGGTGGCCCTCCAGGCCTCTCCACCGGATCTTTGGAGCATCTCCTGCACCCATTTGCAGCCTCCCTGTGTGCTTTTTTGCCTGGTTGTGTCCTTGAGCTCTTGCTTTTGCTTGCCTGGGTGGAGGACAGAGTACTGTACAAAGGCAGAATTGACATTCATTGCTCTGTCCACTTCTGCCTCTGGCTCTGGGGAGGCTGCCCAGAAGGTGGTGTGTGGCTCTTGAGCTGAAAGACTATTCTCCATCCCTGAAGAAATTGTGATCTGACTTTCCTGCCTTGTTTGGGGGTTGCCTTCTGGCAGGTTCTGCAATTATTTTGTGGCTGTTGCTTATGTTTTAGTTTGTGGCTTCTATGATAGGATTTTGAAGCCCGATAATGGGCTGGCAAAGCACTATGCACGTTTGCATGAACAAGTAAACACAGACAGCTGTTTGGAGGTGGCGGGACACGTGGAAGAAGGGGGACAGAGGCATGCCGACTTGATTGTTTCCAGATCTTTTGACTCCCTTTTGCAATCCTGGTGATTTAACTGGCACCCTTGGAGACGCTCCGATACTGACCTCTGGGTAGCCTCCCACATCATGCACGTCGATCCCAAGGAGGTGTCCAAGCCCGTGGGGCATAAATAACGCGCCCAGATGAACCTTCACCATGTCATCAACGTTGCCTCGGAGGATGCCAATTTTTGTGAGCTCTTCCAGATGGATTCGGTCGGCCAGACGGTGCATGTCAGGCCAGGAGACTCCTTGAGGGGAGCAGAGAAAAATGGCTGCCATTAACTATTATTTAGATGCTTATCCCCCTCTTTTAAATAGAAAATTAGGGCGGGGGGGGGGGGGACGGGGGGACACAGCAGCAGAAGTGCACCCACCCAAGACCAGAGTTTTAATTTTAATACAAATGATGCTTTAAAGAATAAAGAAATGTTACTCAGCAAACAAACAAACAAAAGAAAAACGGGAAATAAAGACATATACAGTGGCACCTCGGGTTAAGTACTTAATTTGTTCTGAAGGTCCGTACTTAACCTGAAACTATTCTTAACCTGAAGCATCACTTTAGCTAATGGGGCCTCCTGCTGCTTCTGTGCCGCCGGAGCACAATTTCTGTTCTCATCCTGAAGCAAAGTTCTTAACCTGAAGCACTATTTCTGGGTTAGCAGAGTCTGTAACCTGAAGCGTATGTAACCTGAAGCGTATGTAACCTGAGGTACCACTGTAACATTTTTCCCTTTAAAGTAAAAGAGATACTAGACGCCTTTACTTTTAGAGCAAAGGTGGGGAGTCTTTGGGCCTCCAGATGTTGCTGACCTACAACTCCTATCATCCCTGCTGGCTGGGGCTGATGGGAATTGGGGTCCCAAGAGGGCCAAGGGTTCCTCACTAATGCTTTAACATGTCCCACACGAACAGCTAATTAACGCAACAGCACCTTCACAGTCTTCGTGGGGTGTTAATGTGCCCCACACATCACTTGGGAATGATGGATCCAATTCTACATTGGACTTGGGATTGGGAGACCAGGGCATAAACTTAACCCTAAAGCTCACTAGGAGCACTTGGGCCAGAGACGATCCTTTCAGTCAAACATGACCCACATGGTTCCAGGAAGGGCAACATGAGGGGCACATCACAAATACTGCCTCCAAGAAAGAATGCAAGGATACAAAAGCAATAAATCAGATGACCAGCACCTGACTTATTCCTAATAAAGAATAATTGTTTTTCTGTGTGTCCATCTTCCTGCTAATTTCCCCAGAGGGTTCACAATTTAATGAAGTCTTTCTCTCACCCACTCTCACCTCCACAACTCGGCCAACCCCTTGTTTGAGGGAGCACAGAAATCTCACATCCTCTCTCAAGCCAACAGGCCTTCCTGCTTGCCCAGCCCAGCCCAACCTTGTGGAGAACAATTTCCCCCCTCCTCCTGAATTCTCACTGCCCAACAGGAGACATCTCCCTACCCAACCCCGACCCATAAACACTAGCAAGTCCACAAAGCTATCATCACTTTTGTTATGTATTTTATATTGTATTTGGAAGACTGATCTTCTTATTTAAGATTCAAATAGATCACCCATTCATCCACTTCTTTCCTCTCAAGTCATTTGAAGACAGCCCGTTTTGTGAATGTCCAGGCCAGCCATTCCCAATCTGGTGCTCTTCAAATGTTTTGGATTGCAACTCCCTTCAGCCCCAGCCAGCAGAGCTCTATGCATGATGCTGGGGCTAATGGGAGCACAGCAATGCCAGCTGAGGCTGATGGGAGCTATAGTTAGTCCAAAATATCTGGAGTCTACCGCGTTGGCAAAGGCTATCAACACTAATGGGTCCACCTTCCACCCCTCCCTGTTCGCTCTCCATCTCCCTGAGGCCATTCAGATTCCCTCAAATGCCCCTGGGTTGAGGTATTTCACCCCAGAACATCATCCTGCCAAGTGGCCCCTCTCAGCAGCCGACACCTTTCCCCCTACCCAGAGCAAACTTCATTTGACAGACTGAACATTTAACCAAAACCTCAAGAACCGTGATAGTTATCCTACAAAGGCACTCCGAAATCTGCTGGCTGACTACTTTTAAATAAGCTGTGTTGACACCGAGCACATTGTTCCCTTGGTGGTGGGCACTGCACAGTTTTGCAGTGCATGTTTTGCACTGGCTGCTGTCACACTGCTCCCTCCCCCCCCCACTACGGGGCGTTGAGTCACTCCCAACAGGACCGTTTGCCAAACTAAGGTAACTGGGGTGAAGGTTTAGCAGCTAACGCTTTCCTTGTTCGGATTTGGCACACTCACGTACGAGTCAGCAGTTTTTGCATCCAAGAGGCCCTCCCAGTTTACATTTGCTTTACCCCCCTCAGTGGGGGAGACAGCTTAGGGGGGGGGATGGGGGCATATCTTGTCTGAATTATGTTAACTTAAAAAAAAAAAGGAAAAACACATACAATGTGCTGAAAATAATCAGAAGGGAGGAACACTCCCCTAGCTCAGCACCAATGAAAAATTACCCTTGCCCTACCTCTCTGGAATAAAGGCCAGTAACAGATTATTCTTTTTTTCGGTGTGTGGTGTGGGCAACACAGCTGTTCAGCACCCACAGAATCACAGATCTGGAAGGAACCCCAAGGGTCATCTAGTCCAACCCCCAGCAATGGCAGGAATAGCAGCTAAAGAATCCTTGACAGATGGCCACCCAACCTCTGTTTTAAAACCTCAAAGGAAGGAGAGTTCACCATCTTCCAAGGTAGTCCTTTAAACTGTTTAAAGTTAGCTGATTTCTGATTTTCACATTTTTATATTTGTTTTGTTGTTTAGTTTAACGTACAGCTGTAGTAAACTGCTCTGATTTTTTTTTAAGAATAGCAATATATAAATAGTTTTATCAAATGAATAAATGAATGCAACAAAAAAACCCATTACACAGACACAATAAAATTTACTGAAAACAGTAAGTGTCCGTATGGAAAGATTCTAGGATGTTAGCTATTTTGGAATCAATACTTTGTTATATATATAAAGGGAGCATCTGAGAATGAAGACTGTGGGGCAACGACTTCATCTGAGATGGGAGGCTCTGTCTACTCCTATTATGCAGAGAGGCAGAGGCCCCTCACCCAATACCTTTGGAAATCACAGAATCATAGACTTGTAGAGTTGGGATTCACCCAGGGGTCATCTAGTCCAACCCCAGGCAATGCAGGAATCATAGCTAAATAACATCTGACAGCCCAACCTCTGTTTAAAAACCTCCGGTCTCCTCTTTACCAGGCTAAACATACCCAAATTCCCTCGACTGTTCCTCATAAGGCTTGGTTTCCAGGCCCTTTATCATCTTGGTCACCCTCCTTTGCACATGTTCCAGCTTGTCAATATCCTTCTTAAACTGTGGTGCCCAGAAATGGACACAGGACTCCAGGTCTGGCCTGACCAAGGCAGAATAGAGTGGCACTATTACTTCCATTGAACTGGACACCAGAGTTCCGTTGATGCAGCCTAGAACTGCAATAACTTTTTTTTGCTGCTGCATCACACTGTTGACTCATGCTAAGGTTGTGGTCTACTAAGACCCCTTGATCCTTTTCACATGTCCTAATAATTTGGCTAAAAGTGTGGAAATCAGAGGAAGGTTTATTTTGGATCTCATTAAGCTCCCATATATCACACAATGCTAAGAAATGAGGAAGCTGGCCCAAGTCTGGCTCAGTTTGCTTTGATCTTGACAAAATGAAGTTGCACTTTGGTGCTGAAATTGAAAGTATGATCAAAGAATCCCAGTGACTGGAGCTGGCATCACCCTGGAAAAGGAGAGTTCATTGAGAGCCTCCCCCCACCCCCGAAAAAAATAAAAAACTTTGCAGACCAGAACTTGAGAAGAATTCAGAAGAGGGTCTAATTAACATCAGCTTTTTACATGAGAGGCCCTGATGTCACATTAAAAGTTAGGCTGAGGCCAAAAAGACTTTGCAGAAGTTGCACATCTCCTTTCCTTTTACTGGCTACCCATTTTCATTAAGGAGGTGCTCAGAGACGCATTAATATATTATGTTCTGAGAGATGTCAGATTTTTCATCCTTCCCACCAAACCCATCCACCCCTCTAAATTAAAAGGTTCAGGGTCCTAAAGTCAGAGAAAACTCTTCATTATTTTTGCCTGCAACTCAGGAATATTCAGCTTTAATCAGAGAAGCAATTTTAGGCCCCTTATAAGACTAATCCCCCTCTCCCAAGGCGCAGGATACTCTCACAAGGAAAAATCTTCTTAACTGCCTGCATTCCCGATGACTAAAGGAATCATCGGCAGATACTCCTTTGAAACAGGACAGGCTCCAGAGGGTGGTGTGGTCAGGCGTTTGCTGCCCCCCCCCCCCCAATTCCCCACTTTGCACCTGAGATGGTCAGAGGCAGCAGAGGCAAATCCTTAGTCTCCATACTACACACTTCTTTCAGGTTAAGGTGTCTGGCTGGCAAAGGCTGCTCTAACCACTACACCACACTGTCTCACACTGATGAAACGCTCCCCAGGTTTTAGTGAATTGCTCTCCACTGGGCTGCTTACAGATCCACCCCCCCACCCAACTGGAACCTTGGAAAATGCAACCTGCTCCCCAATACTGGGAGGTTCATCAGCCAGCCAGCCAGCTGTCAGCCACTCAAGGGCCAGGTTTACATAGTCTGATTGGAGAACCCTTGGACTTTGGACCGCTGTCGCATGAGACGTCTGTCCAAAGGGGAAATCTGCTGATGAGGCGTCTGCTTCATTCTTAATTCACTGCCAAATGAGATACGGTGCGATGTAGGTCAGTGAACCAATAGATGACCTTCTCACCCAATGAGCATGGCTCACTATGGTTCCACTGCTTCTTCCTGAGCATCGATGGAAGCGCAATGCGCCTGGACATGACACATCTTCTAGGGTCTCCCCACCCAGCTCTCCCTCTCTCTCTATAACAAGGACTGCTTGACTGCCACAACGTTGACCGTAGCCTTGGGCAAACAAGGTAACTGCGCTTGACACAGGAATATGGATTAGTTAGCAAAGAGATTACGGCATCAGAAGCCATTCAGCATTATAGAGGGCTAGCACAGCGAAGGCAGATTTCAACATGACTTTCAGGCTGCAGGAGAAGGAGCAAGGTGGTACTGCAGGGGCCCTGCCGCTGACTCTGCTAAAATACCAACTCCAGCAGGCTCCTCCCTCAGCTGTTATCCTTTCTGTCAGAGTACAGGAAGAGACAGAAAGGCCAGCAGAGCCTTTCCATCAACTCTGCAACGTCTGACTCCTCGTCTCCTTGGAATCTGTCCAATCCAGCTGGCCAGCAACTCTGTGCTACGAAATAGTGCAGAGTTTACTTGCTTTCCTCCTCCCTCCTAAACCTTCTTATCCCCTTTTGTGCTGTGTCTTTCATATTGTAAGCCCAAGAGCAGGGACTGCCTTCTCACAAACAATTTGTAAATGTATTTTTCCTGCTAAAGAGGGAGATAAAAAATGCTATAAACAGAGAAACACCTTAGGAAAGGGCTCTGAAGGCAAGCGAACAGAGGAGGCTGTCTCATCCCAAAGACTTGGAGACCCGTCACCCCGCTTAACGGCAGCGTTGAGGAGAATAACACACCCGATTCATGCAGCACAAACCACCAGAATAGGGATGGGGAACCCCAGGCCTTCCAGGCCTCTCAGTATGGGCCCCAAGACTCTCCCCACGCCAATGGCCCATCTAGTCCAGCATCCTATTCTCACAGCAGCCAACTGGATGCCTCAATGGGAAACTAGCAAGCAGTAATCGAGCACAAAAGCATTCAGAAGCACATTTGTCCGGTCCTATTATCAGCACATGGAAGGAGAAATTGCAATTCTAATTGGAACTGGGGCTGGAGAGGGAAAGGTGGGAATTCCCTACCCCCCCCCATCCAGTGTACTGCTTCCAGGCGATGCACTGAGCATCATGCGCAAACCTGGCCATGAAACTCTTTTTGCCAATCTGTTTCTCTAGATGCGCAGCTGCCAGTAACATAATTTTTTGAAAATTAATAAATAAATAAATGCTGGCTGGGTGGAAAAACAGCAACGACATCTGAGCATATTTGGAAGCCCTTTCACATTTTTTCATACTTTGTGGAAGCAAACAGCATCCATCAGCGCAACAGCCTGCCTTTTGCCCAGCGAGTGTCCAAGTGCCATGTCAGTTCAGCTGGGACTTTGGGGCACATGAGGCTATAAATAAATGGAGGAGAGATAGGGAGAGGCGACCTGTTGCCAAGTTGGCTCTGCTCGCTCCTTTCCTCAGGAGGCGTTTGAGAGACAAAATAGCTTTTAATTGGAACGTGGGCGGAGTGTGTGTGGGGGAGGAGGGGGGTATCAATGCTCTCTTACCGGAAGATCTGGTTTGATACAATAGGAAACCGCAAAGCAAGAAGAATGGGATTGTAATGTTCATTAAAAAATGGTACATGTGGGTGGGGAAAAGCAAGGACGAGATACAAACCCACCTTCCACCAAGTGCTTCATTCCTAATTTATTCCACGCGTTTTTATCCTGCTTGTCAGATTTAAAAAAATTAATTAAATAAAGGCTAGCAGGGTAGCTGGAAGATCACTACAACTCCCATGTAGCTGGCTTAGCTGATGGCAGTTGTAGTCCAAGACATCTGGAGGGAACCAGGTGGGGGAAAGGCTGTTTGTTGAAGAGCCACAAGGAGGCCCCAGCAGGTCTGGCCTGTAACCCGGAATCTGGAATAAGATCAGGCCAATGGCCCATCTAGTCCAGCATCCTGTTCTGATAGCAGCAGACCAGATGCGCCCTATAGGAAACCTGCAAGCAGGATCCGACTGCAAGGATCCTCTCTCAACTTGCCATTCCCGCCAACCGGCATTAAGAGGCATACTGCCTCCAATAGCAGACGTAAAAATATGTCTCAGAATCCTTTACCACAGACCAGGGTTCCTCAGGCTGACCTCTAGGTGGAATGTCAAAAAGGCCCTCTTTTAATTAAAAAAAAAAAATTAAAATTAAATAACAGTCATTATTGGTGTCATTCCATGCCACATCCACACCGGACATTTAAAGTGCTACAATACTTGGCATCCCCCAAAGAATCCTGGGAACTGTAGTTTGTAAAAGGTGCTGAGAGTTGTTAGAAGTTGTTATTCCGCTCCCCAGAGCTACTATTCCCCAGAGTTCCCTAGGAAGAGCAATTGATGCTAGGGAGGGAGCTGGGTAGGTTTAGCCTGGAAAAGAGGAGACTGAAAGGAGACATGAGAGCCATCTTAAAATATCTAAAGGGCTCTCTCCTGGAAGGTGGAGCAAGCTTGTTCTCTGCTGCTCCAGAGGGCAGGATCCAAATCGATGGATTCAAGTTAAAGGAAAGGAGTTTCACACTTAGACATCAGGAAGAACTTTCTGGAAGCATGAGCTGTTCGACAGTGCCTTGGAAGGCGGTGGACCAGGCTTCCTCAACCTTGGCTCTCCAGATGTTTTGAGGCTACAATTCCCATCATCCCTGACCACTGGTCCTGCTACCTAGGGATCATGGGAGTTGTAGGCCAAAAACAGCTGGAGGGCCAAGGTTGAGAAAGCCTGCAGTGGACTCTTGGGCCCCTTCCAACTCTACAATTCTCCAGTTCTATTACTGGTAAACCATTCTGGGTTTAATGTACCGTAGATCTGGGAAGGGGAATAAGGATCTCCTAACAATTCTCAGCACCCTTAACAAACTACAGCTCCCATAATTCTTTGGGGGAAGGTGTGACTGTTTAAAGCACCATCACTCCGTGTATCATTCAGTCCCAGCACAGCTAAGCAAATCTGTTGCTGATTTTAAGCAGTGGAGGAAAGAGGTGAAAAGATTCCTGATCAATTAATGGAAGGCAGGGGATATGCAGAGGGGCTTGTCTGTCTGCTAGCCGTGGTACAAAGGGGGCAGCCCATCTCCTCAATCTGGGGCCACAGTGTGAAGCATGGCCAGCCCAATCCAAACCACGAGGGCTAAGCATCACCCCCAGCGAGGCTAGGGTGCACCATACGCACAGCATCCTCTGGCAGGGCGACCTCCACAGAGGCTCCTTCTGTTCTGTTGATGTATTCCCCGCCCCCTTCTTCTTACCTGGCTTGACGGCACTTAGCACAGCCCGGTTTGACTTCAGCACAGCTTCGTAGATTGCCCGCTGGTCAGGGGTGAACTTCCCATTTGCTGGAAATGTGCAGGTGATGTCTGAGCCGTAGCAATAGTACTCGCCTCCCATGTCAAAGAGGCTGTAGGGAAGGGAGAAGTTTAGCACCTGGGAGAAAAGGGCATTAAGGACAGGAAGACTCCCTCCCCCCTAAGCTCAACTTGGACCTGGATTCAAGGCTCAGCAGCACCTGAAAGTTAATCTCTATGTACTAGGCGAGCTGCCCCATCATCAAAATTATTTATTTTTTAAATAAGATTTCTACATTGCTTGATTGTTTTAAAAAAAACTTCTCAAAGTAGTTTGCAAAAAAGAAAAAAAATTATAAAATTATCAATAAGAAAGGCTTGGCTACACAAGAATGTTTTGAGCAGGCGCCAAAAAAGTTACATTGAAGGCGCCTGCCTGATATCAATAGGCAGGGAGTTCCAAAGTGTAGGGGCTGCCACACTGAACAATCAAGTTCATGCAAATGCAGAACGAGGGCTATGTGACACCTGTAATAGTGTCAGTTCTGCCAGTTTTACTCATCCCTCAGCCTAAGCGACTTCCCAGGAAGGTTGTAAGAACAAAATGGGAGCAGGAGCCTGGTCAGTCACCCTGAACTCCTTGGAGGAACCTGCTGCAGAAATTGAAGGAAGACAGACAAGCTGATTCCTAACAGCAACATAAAACAAAGGGCTGGGCCAATGACACGAAAGGTCAGTGGCAGAGAATCTGCTTTACATGCAGAAGGTCACAGGTTCAATTCCCAGCATCTTCAGAAACAGATGGGAATGACCCCTGTTTGAAATCCCAGAAAGTTGCTACCAGTCAGTGTAGACAATACTGAGCTAGATGGACCAGCTGTTGGATTCAGCATAAGACAGTTTCCCATATTTCCTGTAGCAGACCCTGCAATGCACCCGGATGCCAGCTCTGTCCCCATATCCACTATTACAGGCCCCCAACAACACCAGAGGCTCATTTGCCTGCTCATCCCCCAAGGAAAGATCTGCCACCACCGGCTGCCTGCCTGCAACCAACAGACCAGTCTGAATGGATACAAATCTGGCATCTTAAAGTCACTGTGTGCCGGCCTTTGGGGGGATGGCTCAAGTGGACTCTGTTGACAGCTCAAAGCAGGCATAGGCAAACTCTGGCTCTCCAGATGTTTGGGACTACAATTCCCATCATCCCTAGCGAACAGGACCAGTGGTCAGGGATGATGGGAATTGTGGTCCCAAACATCTGGAGGGCCAGCGTTTGCCTATGCCTGGCTTAGAGTCTCTGAAATCCAGACTGAAATGGAAACAGGGTTCCCTTCGTATTATACCTTAGGAGCTAAATTTGTTTGAGCAACAGTAGGGCTACCAGTGACTTCTGACGAGAACAGTGACTTATTCTCTTCTCCTCTCACAGGAAGAGAGCTGTTCCAAAAGTGGAATGGACTCCCTGAGAAGGTGAGGCTGGATGGCCATCTGCCAGGGATCCTTGAGCTGTGATTCCTGCATTGCAGGGGGTTGGGATAGATGACCCTTGGGGATCCCATCCAACTCTATGGCTCTATCAGCTGGTGATCTTGTATCAAACAGATTTCTTAAGACTCCCAGTACCGGCCAAGCCCATCCTCCTTCCTCCCTGGGTCTCTCGTGCCTGACTCCCAGCACCAGGTGGGGACACGTCGTTCCCAGTGTGCTGATCAAACAAGCGGCGATTAAAAGAAGCAGGGCAAAAGCCAGCCTTTGGAGTATGGACTTATACTGTAAATAGCGTCACACCCACCACATGTACAGGAAAGGTCAGTGTGCCTCCCGTTTTGTCTCAGTGAGTAAGGCAGCCGGCATCGGACAGCACATGGAGCAAGTGATTGCATTTTCTTAAAACAGTGCACAAGCTCTCCTTGCCCGCAGAGGACGACTTCAATGCCGTTGCTTAACTTTGCCAGCTAAGGAAGGATCCACATGGCCCAGGCCCTTGGGGAGCAATGTCAAGACTGGACTCGCAATGGCTCACCTTTCCCACAGACGGTCCAAAGTGCGACCCAGATGCCGGGGGATGCAGCCCCCACAAGCTAAGGATACTTCCTGCTGGTTGGGGAAGTTGTACTGGCTTTTTAACACAAGCCAGCTTTTCAACAGCTCACAGTCAACCCCTGAGTGGCCTGGCTGATGTGCAGAGGCAGCTGTGTTTCCTGCACTGGAGTGGGTTGGACTAGTTGTCCCTTTGAGTCCCTTCCAATTACAATTCAGTGCTTCTATGGTTCTAGCTCCTTGGGTGCTGACTGTCAGCCAGCCCCCCAGGATCAGCCACTCCTGAACTGGGAAGTACAGGGGTACCTCGGGTTACAGACGCTTCAGGTTACAGACTCCGCTAACCCAGAAATATTACCTCGGGTTAAGAACTTTGCTTCAGGATGAGAACAGAAATTGCACAGCAGCAGTGCGGCGGCAGTGGGAGGCCCCATTAGCGAAAGTGGTACCTCAGGTTAAGAACAGTTTCAGGTTAAGAACGGACCTCCAGAACGAATTAAGTTCTTAACCCGAGGTACCAATGTAATTACAAGTGCCTGCAAAGCCAAAGGACGCGCAATGGGAGGAGTCTGACTGCTGCATCTCTGTACGAGACAGTTCTGAACCTGCTTCAGTTCAGTCAGACTCCACTGGGGGTAGAGAGGTTTCCTGCTCTCAGAGGTGACTGTCTTGCTGCCTGCTCCTTCCAGTGAGAAGGCACACCCACGCTACTGACACAGCTGGTGATGCCAAGCCTCTGGTGCAAGAGTCCTGATCAGAGCAGGATCTGCATCTCCCTCAAGTGAACCATGTGGAGGAACAGGTGGGGTCAGGCAAGGCCGAGCCTGGACTGTCAGGCCCTACAGCATTCCAGCTGCCACCATCTCTGACAGAGAGCCCAGGCTCAGAGACTTGGAAGCCTGAGAGAGTGCCAGAACATGAAGGAACATAAGGACATAAGAAGAGCCTGCTGGATCAGGCCAGTGGCCCATCTGGCCCAGCATCCTGTTCTTATAGTGGCCAACCAGAGCCCTCTGGGACACTGGCAAGCAGGACCCAAGTACAAGGGCACTCTTCCTGCCTTCGGTTTGCAGCAGCTGGCACTCAGAAGCATTGCTGCCTGCCACTGCTAAGCAGCCATTATGACTGGCAGCCACTGAAAGCCGCCTCCTCTATGAATCTGTGTAATCCTCTTTTAAAGCCACCCAGGCTGGTAGCCATCACAGCCTCCTGTGGAAGGGAGTTCCGCAGGTTAACTATGCGCTTCATGAAGAAGGGCTTTCCTTTATTTGTCCTGAATCTTCTAGCATTCAGCTTTCATGTTCCCTGAGTTCCCATGTTATGAAGAGGGAGGAAAACTTTTCCCCAGCCACTTTGCAACCTTTCCTCATGTTCCCCGATGGAACAAATTTATTATCTGCTTCTCCAAGATGTAGGGCCAGAATCAGTATTTTTAAACCACAAGAAATGAAATTAGGAAGGACTTCCAAGAGCTGTTCTCACTTGGAAACTGATAGACTCTCCTTGGTTTTTGAACAGGGGGTGGGTGATCACTTATCGGCGATGCAGTAACAGTGGGTTGTGAGTGGGTTGAATTAGACGACCTTCTAGTTCTTATGACTCCAAAAACTAGATCCAGGGGAAAGGTGAGACAATATCACATTTTTGTCTGGATTTCATACATTCAAGTCACCAATGTCAAGCAACTAACTGCACTGACTCACACAGTTGCAGTATTCTTTTACCCTACTAATCAGCAGAAATGGTTTCCAGTGGGGAAAAGTCATGACACAAAAGGAAAAATAGATGGCTGGGGAGAAGAAAATAAGCTAACTCTAGCACCTAAAGTTCCTAAAGTTAAGCAGTAGTTCTTACAATGACCACTGGAATGGAAACAGAACAGACTGTGTGTGTGTGTGTGTGAGAGAGAGAGAGGGGGGGGGGGTTGGGGCTGGGGGCTCTCTGACTGTCCTCTGGTTAGTTTACAGAATCAGGCCCTGCAGGCACAGTCAAAATTCTGTTCCCTGTCTGCATTCTTTTGCTGCTCCAAGGCCACTGGTAGTTAATTTTTAATACCGGGGAAGTAGGCAAAGCTCTGGGAAGCCAGTTTACTGGCCCAGGGAGACATGCAACGCTGAAGTCTGAGTCAGGCCATCAGAGCACCCTGTGCTGTACGGCCGCCTCTGACTCACAGCCCCTCTCCAAGGTCTCGGGAGACAGCCGTGATCTTTGCTCGGCAATCTGCCTTTTCCCTTTCATCCACACGAGAGCCATCCCAGGGAACTGCGTTAGAAGTTTATAAAATTATGCCTGGCATGGACAAAGCAGGTAGAGAACATTTTAGTGCAGTGGTACCTCGGGTTAAGAACTTGATTTGTTCTGGAGGTCCATTCTTAACCTGAAACTGTTCTTAACCTGAAGAACCACTTTAACTAATGGGGCCTCCCGCTGCTACTGCACCGCTGTTCTCATCTTGAAGCAAAGTTCTTAACCCGAGGTACTATTTTGGGTCAGCGGAGTCTGTAACCTGAAGTGTCTGTAACCTGAAGCGTCTGTAACCTGAAGCGTCTGTAACCCGAGGCACCACTGTAGCAAGGCCAGTAAGAGTCAACAGGACAGAGGTTTATTTTTTCTCCCTCTCTCATAATACTAAACTGGCGGGCATCCAACAAAGCTGAGAAGTGGGGAAATTCGGGAAAGTTAAAAGAAAGTACTTCCTTCCTGCAGTGCATTGTTAAACTATGGAACTCACTTCCACAGGAGGCTGTGAGGGCCACCAACTTGGATGGCCTTAAAAGAGGATTGGATAAATTCCTGGAGGAAAAGGCTACTAGATGGGGCTAATAGACATGACGGCTCCACAGTTGGAGGTAGCAATGCTTTTGAAGGCCAGTTGCTGAAAGCCGCAGGAGGGGAGAGTGCTTTCTGATCAGGTCTTGTTTGCAGGTCTCCCATTGAGGCATCTGGTTGGCCGCTGTGAGAACAGGATGCTGAACTAGATGGCCATGGGCCTGATCCTGCAGGCTCTTTTTATGTTCTGAATGAAGCACTCTTCCAGTTGCAGGGCATGTGCAGAACTACTTAAAACTTTCCTGGCAACCCACACATTAGCCAGGAGACCTTCTCTCTGCAACCCAGGGGCATGCCTAGGGTTTTCTTCCAGCTGGTAGCTGTACAACAGACAGTATCTCACTGCTATCTACTCAAGCGACCTAAGTCAATGGCTGTTTTGATTTAAATGTCTTTAGATCAGCCCTTTGCCAGGCTGGTGCCCTCCAGATGTTTTGGACTACATCGGGCTGCAGAGGGTTATTGGGAGGTGTCACACAAAACATCTGGAGGGCACCAGCTTGGCAAAGGGTGCTTTAAATAGTATCTTACGAGTATGAAATAATAGCTTTTTTCCAATTCAGGGAACAGATAAATATCATTCTACAAGGGTTTTTTAAATGGCCCTCTAATTAACAGATAACAGAAGAGAGAAATTTGCTGAAGCATTTGCTATTTTAAACAGATGGAAATTCAAAAGGTGGAGGAAAAGGAGATAAGTTGATTTTATTTTTGCCAGCAAAGAAACTGTGACAGAAATTCACTTTAGAAACAAATTGTGTGTTTTAATGGAAGGTGTCTCTGCATCTTTCATCACAAGATGGCACTATTAACCAGAAAGACTTGGCAAATTTCTTGTGAGTGACTGAATTTTCATACATGGATACAGAGAACTCAGAAGCCCTTTTCTCTTTGCAGATCAAGACTCATCAGTGACAGCAAAGACCACAACTTTTATAAGCAGCTGCCATTAAAATAAGGACTGAAGTGATGCTCTGGATGTTAAATTTTAATAAATCTTAATTGAGTGTGGCAATTTTATCTGCATAGCGCACAAATCACAATTGTAGGTGTTTTAATGTAGTTTGGCAGTTTCTTCTTGCTTTGTTGTGTTTATACATATTTGTAGTTTGTGCTGAAACTGAAATTGCAATGGCAAGTGGCCAATGCAAATAAGTGTCTGCCTACACCTCTTCAGGCATTTGAGGGAACATAGGCAAAGGTAAAGGTACCCTTGCCCGTACAGGCCAGTCTTGACAGACTCTAGGGTTGTGCGCCCATCTCACTTAAGAGGCCGAGGGCCAGCGCTGTCCGGAGACACTTCCGGGTCACGTGGCCAGCGTGACAAAGCTGCATCTGGCGAGCCAGCGCAGCACATGGAAACGCCATTTACCTTCCCGCCAGTAAGCGATCCCTATTTATCTACTTGCACCCGGGGGTGCTTTCGAACTGCTAGGTTGGCAGGCGCTGGGACCGAGCGACGGGAGCGCACCCCGCCGCGGGGATTCGAACCGCCGAACTTTCGATCGACAAGCCCTAGGCGCTGAGGCTTTTACCCACAGCGCCACCCGTGTCCCTACAGCGCCACCCGTGAGGGAACATGTGGGGGCTTAAATTCTATCTCATTCTCTATAGTGTGCTAGTTCATGTATTCTGTGCACCTGAATGGAACTATCCCAGCCAAGAGAGTCATCAGCATGGTGTACAGTGGTGCCCCGCAAGACGAATGCCTCGCAAGACGGAAAACCCGCAAGACGAAAGGGTTTTCCGTCTGCAGAGGCGCTTCGCAAGACGAATTTCCCTATGGGCTTGCTTTGCAAGACGAAAAATGACGAAAAAAATTGAATTTTTTTTTTGCTCCAAAACCCCTTATTCTGAATCGGTAAGCTGCTAAAAGCATTTTAGCAGCAAAACCGCTAATCCCCCACCCCTAAAAAAGCCGTTTTTAGCCCTTAAAGTGCCAATAGCGCTAATAGCGCTACTCCGCCAATGGGCTTGCTTTGCAAGACGAAAAAACTGCAAGACGAAAAGACTCGCGGAACGGATTGTTTTCGTCTTGCGAGGCACCACTGTAGTGATTAGAATACTGTACTAGAACCTGGGAGAGACCAGGGTTCAAATCCCCCACTCCGCCATGAAGCTCACTGGGCGGCCTTGGGCAAGTGACTGCCTCTCAGCCTAACCTACCTCACAGGGTTGTTGGGGGGAGGTGTTAAATAAGCAGGGGGGGGGGGGGAGGAACTACGTAACCCCCTTGAGCTCCTTGGAGAAAAAGGTAGCATGTCTGTGAAACAACAGTACACTACCATTTGTAACAAAAGGAAAACAACCAAAGACGGGAGGAACATTCTTTTTTTGTCCTGTCTCAAATGTGGTACCCTCCAGATCTTGTTGGACTATAGCTCCCATCATTCCTGACCATGGACCATGCTGGCTGGGACAGATAAGTTGTCTAACACCTGCAACTGCAGGCTGCAGAAGGCTTATCTAGCTTTCGTCTTTACAAACCAACCAACCCAAGAATTTAAAACAGGGGTCAGCAAACTATTTCAGCAGGGGGCCAGTCCACTGTCCCTCAGACCTTGGGGGGGGGGCAAGCTATATTTTGAAAAAAATAATAATGAACCAATTCCTATGCCCCACACATAACCCAGAGATGCATTTTAAATAAAAGGACACATTCTACTCATGTAAAATCACACTGATTCCCAGACCGCCTACAGGCCAGATTTAGAAGGCGACTGGGTCGGATCTGGCCCCCTGGCCTTAGTTTGCCTACCCATGATTTAAAAGTTTCCTCTCTTTTCGACGACAATCTAACAGACTGCATGGACTCAGGGTTTTACTCAGGGCTCCCCCCCCCGGCTGGAACTCACTGGAATTGAGTTTTGCCACCTCTTTGGTGAGTTCTGGCACCTCCATAGTCACGGCACGGTGGCATGTCACCTGAAGGTGTGCTCCAGAGGCAGTTGGTGTGGCTGGGTGGCAGCGGAGGGTGAGCAGGTGAAGAAGAGAAGTCCCCCCCCCTTTAAAAAGCCCTGAATATACATATAATTTTTCAGTTTTAGCAAACCATTTAATGAACCGTTTTATTAATTTTAAAGTGTTCTGCACAATCAGTTTGCAAGATCCTCTGAGCCGCGTAACAAAAACGGCATGACAGAAACAGGAAAATAAAGACTGAAAAGATATTTTAGAAATGGGAGTACGAGATATTAAAATGGAAACCTTTGCGCTTTAAATGTGTAACCTTTGCTTGAGGTAAGAAGAGCTTAAATTCCTAATGGAATGAGGCTAATCTGGTACAAGCAGAAAATCAGATTTTTATCCAGTTTATTGAGCACATTTTAATGTTTTTCCTTATCAATTTGAAATTTCACAGGCATGAAAAATCCACAGGCAGAGAAATTTTAATCAATACGACCAGAATCTACAGGTATCTTTTTATGTAATTGAAAGCTAACTGCTTTGTATCACAACTACGGTTACTATTAGCTGCCTCTGATGTCTTTTGCAACAGAAAGGTGGGAGTAAAAAAATATGTATGTATGTTATTTAATTTTATTTATTTATGTTTATATCCTGATCGTCCCTTCAAAAGAGCCCAGGGTGGCAAACAAGAGGTGATAAAACAATAAAAATGTATGCAAACTGGGATAAAGATCTCAACTTAAAAGGATTGTTGAAAGAGGAAGCTGGAAAGGCAACAGAGAGGGTGCCTGTCTAATATTCACGGGGAAGGAATTGAAGAGAGTTGGGTCACTACAACAAAGGCTTGATTCCTACATTGTGCAGAATGGACCTCCCAATAAGATGGTGCCTGCAGAGTGCTGTGATCAACTGGGTCTATAAGGGGTGAGGTGAACTTTCTATTATTATTATTATTATTATTATTATTATTATTATTATTATTATTATTTTGCAAGGCTGCTTGGAAGCAAGAGAAACCTCCAACATCTCCCAGGAAAATGCAAAACCAAGCAGTGAGTGCAATGATATAAACCAGAACTACGCCTTTTAAAAAAGGCTTTTAACATGAGCAAATATACCTAACTGATGCTTCATATACAATGTCTGAACATCATCTGAGGCAGTTTTGCGGGAGGTGGGAGAGAACACCTAAGCTCCTATTAAACGACAAAAATGACATTCTCACTTTTTAATGCAACGTCGCCACCATCTGGACAAACAGATCCTAGCACCAAATGTTTTCAAACCGTTCCCCTGAACGTATGGTGTGCATGTCCCAAGATCTGCCAGTAATATGTCACCATGTGTGACCACGCCCGAAACACTGGACCAAACGGACATTTCCTTGGCAACAGAAGCAACCACTTTTGAAAAGGGAAAGGTTCTATAGTTATTAAAATGCCTTCTGGAGTTTAGCAAGTGGCAAATGAATTTGACTGCAGAGGGATCCTATTCCCAAGTGACACCCACTGGCCAGAGTATGATCACCGTAAAGCCCTTTGAATAATCAACATTCACATGACCACTGATGATCTATGGTGGAGTAACTCATGTCTATTAAGTGGGGAAATGTGGTGTATTGCTCTTTATGAGGACCTGAGTGCAGCCACAGGCAGCCCAGCCACTTCCAGGGAAAGGAAGCCCCCTGCTGCCACTCACCCCCCCCCTTTCTGACCACAGGAGTGGAGCTGGCAAGGGCTGGAGCTGGGATTTCCCCCTCCTGCCCCTGTATAGTGTAGACCTAACTTTTATACTTTTATACACACTAGGAAAGCAAAATAAAAATAAAATGTGCAACTTGCTTTATTGGTATATTAGCTTTCTTGCAGGGGTCTGGAACCGAACCTGTTATATCTCTAAGGTATGCCTGTATATACAGTTATTATTATTTCAAGATTATCTGCTTGGGGCTAGAAAACCTGCCAAGTTTAGCTAACACAATGTTGGATTTTATCTACAAGGTATTTATCAAAAGAATGAACAACATCTGATAAAAAAAGGCAAAGAAGCAACATCTTAAAAAAAAAGCTGCTCTCCTTCCCTTTGGGCAATCCAGCTTTTCATCTCACTCTGCATTTTGCACTGCGCAAAAAAGAAAAAAGAAAAAAAGGGTGGAGTGGGGTGGGGGGAGAAAGAAGCTCTTATTTCATCTATTTCATCGTTTACTCTCTCTCTCTCCTCCCGCTAGTGCTTCCTAGGACTCAGTGAAACTGGCTGGTCCCTTGAATTACCTGGCCTACAGCTGCATCCCTACCTCCCCGGCCACTGGATTGCTTTGGTGGAATCAGGCAGAGAGAGCTGCCACACCCTCTTTTCTCAGTGCCGTGGAGGGTTCGTTTTGGAGGAATATATGGTGCTGGGGAGCCTTATAAGGCAGAGCAGGTGGGTGGCATTTGTGCTGGTGGAAAGAGATCTATCTTGTGACTCTGTTCAGAAATACAGCCTGCGCACTGGTGAGAGGGAAGAGAAGGATCAAACTCAACCTTACAGATTCCTCTGGCATACTGCAACCCGAGGTATATGAGGGCAGTCTCTTTTAGAAAGGAAGACCAAAAAAAAAGCCCCCCACGCAAACAAGGAGCTCTGCAACTCATATTTCAAAAAGCAACAAGATTTTGCTTCGGGGGTTCTTACAACGGCGCCAGGTACATCTATGTAGCGTGCCTGAGGAACGCGATGTTCAAAGAGGATCAGAAAGAGTACAAGGCTCCTACGTGACTCCTTTTGTATTGCAGTAGTTCTCCCGCCCATTGCCTTTTTTTTTTTTTGCTAGGCTCTTAGAAGATCTGTGCATCGAAACTGAAAAACCACAGGGACAAAATTTTTGCAGCGGGCACAGCATGTCCCACTTATGACAGGGCAAGAGAGAGAAATGATTTCTGGGGAGGGCAGAAAGGCAGAGACCCAAGTAATACATCACAGAAATATGCAGTGGGTGATCTTGATGACATCTGAGGAACGTTCATTTGGGCAGCTAGCACACAATTCTTTCCCCTTGGACTTTACCAGGGAAGCGTGGCTTTACATTACGCCGAGACTGTGTGGCAAGCCAGCACTTCTTGGGGTTCTCCGAGAGAGGGCTCCCCTGAGCTATATATACAACAAAAAGGCTGAGCAAAATTCCAAACAAGGTATATTCAGCAGACACGAACTTTGTTACAGCTTTACGGGTGCAGATGTGCAAATGACATGATTACTGCTGGGAGATACAGCTATCTGGACTAACAAACTAGCCTTACAAGCAAAGCAACTATTAAATGAGAGTCTTAACACACAAACATAGAAGTTAGTATTCTGAGAAGCAACTTGGAAATGTAAAGAGAACTGGAAATCTTTTGCATGCAGCTGAGTTAGACTTCGAAGCTGCATTAGTAGAGAAAGGAGATTTCATAGAAGTGAGGGCTGACTCTACAGCCAGGTGAAAACATCTGGCTGGCGGGGGGGAGGGGGAGGAAGGGTAGATGAAACCAGCAACTAATGTCTGAATGGTGCAGTTAGTTTTTTTTTTTGAAGTGTTGGTCCGTGTGTGTGCATGTGCAAGGGCATTTGATTCTCTGCTTCAGTCAGCAAATCGTCTTGGGCCAACAGTGATGGAAGTCAACATGCAATTCAACCCCAAACAGACTAGAGATCAGAAACCAAGCCTGGACTCATGCTCTTTTGATTTAAGAAAATGTGGCAAGCACATCCTCCAATCACTATTGAGATCTGGACCCAAAATGAATCAATCCTCTAGCTAGAAAATTCCAAGCATCCACTGCAAATCCCATCCACATATGAACAAAATCCATCTTCTGCCCAGCCTTCTGCCCAAAGAAAATGGTCCAATAACTAACAATTACGCTGCTACTTTATTTTAAATTATTGGCTTTGGGTTTAAATACTAAACAGTTCCAAAACTGGGGGTTTATTGTGTTTTTGTTATGTAAGCCATCTTGGCTGTGAGTCCTGCTCCCTGCCTTGCAGGCTTTTACCCACCTGGTCTGGGAGGACAGAGCCCCGACTGACTCCAGCTACAAAAACTGAGGCTGCAGAAGAAGCCAGAGACCCCCTTGGCTGTCTCCTATCGTAGACCCGGGTCATCAAGCCTGAGCTTCCACAGCCACCGCCTGCCATGAACCACCATTGGCAGGATTGGCAGCAACAGCAGCAGATACGTTCTATTATGCTGCGTTAAATGTGCATTTTACATTTGTCTTCCTTTAGTAATGTCTTCTTTCAAAATGTTTAATGTACTATTTTTGTTAACTTTGCTGTGTCAAATGTGCACTCTGTAGTTGACATCTCTCAAAAAGTTTTATTTTGAAACCTTTAAGATAATATTTTAGTCTCCTGTTAATTATGTTGCTTTGAATGTATACTTTATACCTGACTTTCTTCGGTGATGTTTTATTCTGGATTATTTTATTTGATGTTCTAAAGTAGACGGTAAACTGCTTTGAGATTTTTTTTTTGAAAATACAAAGTGGCATGAATAATAAACAACTACCTGGCTACAGGTGGGGGTCGGGGCAGAAAGAAAATAAAATGAATACAAAGGAGGTTGAATACTAAGCGAGTCTCTGCCCCTCCCCTAAGACTGTAGATTGCTGAGGATCTAGGTTCTTTACCAACTTGGCTTAAGAAATAATTAAGATGACCTCACCACCCCAATTTCTTTCTTTGTTGTTGTATGTTATTGAAGTGTATGTCCTTTATTAAATAAATAAAAAGAAGTAGAAGGAAAAAGAACTAGGTACCTGGACTCTTTGGTGCCAGGACAGGCATTATTATTATTATTATTATTATTATTATTAAGAATGGTAGTCATAGTTCTATCACAGAGGAATCTTTTACTCACCACAAGTCTCCATCTTCAATGGTTTTCTCATTTGGAGCGCCAGCATGTCCGTAGTGCAGAACTGAGCTATTATGCCCACTGAAACAGCAAAAATAATGATATATATATGAATCAGTAGTCTTAAATACAGAGAAAGGAAACATAATGCAGTGTATGGGGGAGAAAATCTGCACATATTAACAAGCAAGCATTTCTGCATACAGAGTAGCTCAGTCTTCCCCATCCTGTTCTGGCTGGGGCAGAAGGGAGATGTTTGGTTTGATGCTGGCTCAACTTACACTGCCATGCCTTCAGGGCTGGATTTAAGTTTGATGGGGCCCTAAGCTACTGAAGGTAATGGGGCCCTTTATATGTCCAGCTGTCCGCCCCAGGTGTCCTTTGTCAACAACAAATTGTCCCTGTTTTTCTGTGTTGAATATATGCTATATGGCAGGGGTCAGCTAACTTTTTCAGCAGGGGGCCAGTCCACTGTCCCTCAGACCATGTGGGGGGGCGGACTATATTTTGAAAAAATATATATGAACGAATTCCTATGCCCCACAAATAACCCAGAGATGCATTTTAAATAAAAGGACACATTCTACTCATATAAAAACACGCTGATTCCGGAACAGTCCACAGGCCAGATTTAGAAGGCGATTGGGCCAGATCCGGCCCCTGGGCCTTAGTTTGCCTACCCATGCTATATGGTAATTTATGGACCTAATAGGTATCTAAAGCCATTTTATTGGTTTTTTTATCTTATATTTTGGAAATGTAGATCCAGGTTTTTTTTCCCCTTTAAAATTTTTTGGGGCCCCCAAGAGAGTGGGGCCCTAAGCTACAGCTTGTTTAGCTTATACGTAAATCTGGCACTGACTGCCTTACACCAGTTTCTTATGCATAGGCCTGCTCCCTGGGTGCTCTTTTCTTGTTTTGAAAATGGGGTTAAATTTGAGGTGAAGGGGGAGGGGAAATGAAAAACAGAACCGCCTAAGAAATGAGAGAGAGAAAGAAAGAGTGAGTATTTCCTGCTGTGTTGGGAATTCTCTTTGCAGCACAAAGTGTCACCAGCAGTAGTACAAGTCAAATACATTGTCATATTTGGTCTCTCTCTCTCTTTACCTTTTTTGTGGAGCACACAAAAAGGCTAGCTTTGACCAAAGGAGTCAGAAAAGTACTTTTGTTCTTACAACCCGTGCAAAAGTGCTGAATCAGACGGCAGGCAGGAAGAGGGACATGGGTGTTTGCCCCTCACTTCTGAAGGTTCCTGTGATCCACTCAGTGACCTAGTTTTGGTTCCGGCTCTTTTTACTCCGTCTATTGATATTCCTTGAGGTCCAAACGTTAAGTTAAAAGGAAGGAACAAAACTCACTCGGCTCTGCAGATTTTCTCGTTGCTATTCTCGGCTATAAGCTCTCTGTCCTTTTAAAGAAATGCTCAAATAATGAAAAAAGGCTCATTCAAAGCCCCGAACCGCACACCTCAAGATTTCTCACAGTGCCCATCTGGCCTCTCAACCTCAGCCGTTAGGTCACATCCAACCTTTTGAACCGAGAATCCAATTTGCTACTCGGTTCAAGAAGAAAACTTCAGCAATTTGGACAAAACCCAGAGGGGTGGTTCTATTCCGGCAGAAGGGAGGACCCTCTGGCACTTCAGAAGAATCGCATGCAAACCGTGCGGCATGAAGGTTTTATGGGCCAGATTCAACTTCACCAGCTGATTTGAAGGAGTGGGTGCTGGCTCTTGAAAGCTCACGACAAAATGCGCCTGCTACTTCAAAGTGATCAAATTGTGTGCAAAATGAGAGAATGATCCACGAAAGATGTGGGATTGAGAAAACATTGCATCACGCCTCCTTCCAACTTTCAGGCATATATGAAGATGTTAGCTCTGGGTACTCATCGCAGAATAAAACAGGCAGAAACAATACTTAGTTTGCATATGCTGAAAAAAGAGAAGTTGCCATCTGGAGGGGTAGGAGATGAGTCCTCTTCAGTCATTCAAAAGAATTTGTGGGCTCAAACTATGCACCCACCCCAAAATGCATGGGCTTTTAATTGAAAGCCTTGTTGTACAGGCTGCTGGAGTTTTTAAAAAGTATTTTAAAATTTGCTGTTTGCTTAATTTAATTGTTTCTCTCTCTCTCTCTCTCTCTCTCTCTCACACACACACACACACACACACACACACTTGCCCTTTTAAGGAATGGCAGCCTGGTTGCAAACATTCTCCCTTTCTGAGATCCGGCTTGAGTCTACTTTGTCTGTCTTTCCTCTTCCACCAGGCCTTTGGAATCAATTGTCCCCTGTGCCTACTCTCTCGGCTTCCATTTGTGGAAGAACCAAAGAAAGTAGGATTCTTTCCAACAGCTTTAATATTCAGATTGGTGCGATATGTATGCAAATAGCTGGCCTGAAGAACAGCAGGCAATGCACACAGTTAATCCAAGGATACACAGAGGCAAGTGATCCAATTACTTAAAGCTTGGACAACTGACCCAACACTGACACACCCCTTGCAATCCTATATAAATGAATGGGGTGGGCTCAGCTTTGTGAATCCAGCAGTTGTGACCTGCCTTGAGACCACTGGTGAGGAGGGGCAGGATATAAATCCTAGAAAGAAAATAAATGAAATGGCATTTGGTTCAATGTTCTGTTTTATGCTCATACATGTACGTTGTGTGTCACCTTGACATCTTTTTGATGGGGAGAGGTAGAAACGTATTTTAAATAAAGCATGCTAACAAATATACACTAGTAAGGCAGTACAGAAACAACAGTCTGAACCAGAGGCATTTTTGTGTGTGAGAGTGCTGCTCATCCTTTTAGAGCTCATTTAAAGTACTGCAACTGACCTTTAGCATCTACTTATTGAGTTTTAAAATGCAACTTATTTATTAAAAAGGATAATAATTACTTCTTACTGAATACGATATGATCAGGACTTTCCCACAGGCGTGAGTTATATGGCAAATTTACAAATATTTAAATAATTTAGAAAGTACACAAAACAAAGCTTGAGTGTCACAGGAAACTGCCTTATATTGAGTCAGCATGAAGCTCAGTACTGTCTACCCTGATCAGAAGGAATTTCTCAAAGTTTAAGGCTGGGGGGGGGGTCATAGAATCATAGAGTTGGAAGAGACCACAAGGGCCATCGAGTCCAACCCCCTGCCAAGCAGGAAACACCATCAGAGCACTCCTGACATATGGTTGTCAAATCTCTGCTTAAAGACCTCCAAAGAAGGAGACTCCACCACACTCCCTGGCAGCAAATTCCACTGTTGAACAGCTCTTACTGTCAGGAAGTTCTTTCTAATGTTTAGGTGGAATCTTCTTTCTTGTAGTTTGGATCCATTGCTCCGTGTCCGCTTCTCTGGAGCAGCAGAAAACAATCTTTCTCCCTTCTCTATGTGACATCCTTTTATATATTTGAACATGGCTATCATATCACCCCTTAACCTCCTCTTCTTTCCTGAAGAAGCTGGGGATTGGACCTTTTGCATGCAAAGCAGGTGAGTGATACAGGACTTGGCTGCAGGAGAACCAGGAAGCTCATTTGGAGATCCTGGACGCATCACTCTCTCTTAGGGAGTCTTTGCAATCAACACAGCGAATGTAATTCTCTCGCTAATATGCCTGATTTGATCTTTTGAATCATTTTGTTGTGGTGGGTCTAATGCAAAAACAAACAAAAAACCCCACAAATAATTAATGCAAATCACATCTCAACCTATCTGGATTTATAATTTGAAATGAGCCGACACACTCACGTTCCTGAGCTGGTATGAGTTATTACTTAGTATGAAAGTTCAGGGCTCTCCTCTTGCCGGAGAGACCTCTCACAAATTAAAGTGAGATGGGAGGGGGGATGAGGAGAGTGAAAAATATTCTTTGGTGAAAGATCACAAAGCGGGGGCCAGTGATGTTACCTTGGAGATGCATGGAATTCAGAAAGAATGCCTTGCTCGTGAAAGCAACCTCAGTTTTGCAGAAGCAAGCAAGGTAGAGGCAAGACTAAGGTAAGAAATAATTGTAACCCACCCTGTGTTCTTGTTACAGGGAGGGAGAAACATCTAAGTAGCAAAATAAATTAAGTATGTTAGCAATTAAATCATGAGCAAGACTAAACCTTAAGGGCATAATAACTGCATTGCTGGTTAAGACCCTAATGCTTGGCCAGGTCATCTCTCTGAATCCAACTGTGGCCCACTGGTTTGGTTCAAACATAACACAGGCCAAGCCATGGTTTGTTTGGTAGAAGTGTGGTTTGTTTGACTGTCCAAAGTCAATCCAGCAGACTAACCAGCGTTTCTTTTCTGGAAACAAAAACTGGCGTGAAGTTCTTGACCAGGCATAGGCAAACTTGGCCCTCCAGATGTTTTAGGACTACAACTCCCACCATCCCTGACCACTGGTCCTGTTAGCTAGGGATGATGGGAGTTGTAGTCCCAAAATATCTGGAGGGCTGAGTTTGCCTATGCCTGTTCTTGACTCACAAACTATGAATTGCTTTGACGATGCTTTGGTGCTATTGCTTGCTTAATCACGGTCTGTGCATCCCCAGACACTTATCAGGCTACAGGGACAACACAAGAACAGTTGGGAAACAAACCAAGCTCAGGAGGAACAAGCACCATGGTTTGTTTTGCTTGTATGTGAGATGATGTGCAGCTTGTTTGACAAACCCTGGCTGTGTAGTGCATTATTGTGTTTTTATATATGTTGCAACCCGCCCAAAGTGCCTGGAGCAACCCAGTTAGATGGGCGGGGTACAAATAATAAAATAATAATAATTATTCAGACAAAATGCTGATCTTCATCTTGTGTGAAGATCAATCTTTCATATACATCTATATCTATGTATATCTATATACAGTGCCTTTTTCTTCTTAAAAAAATGTTTATTGGTACTCTCATTTTGACCCCAGAAAATCACCATTTCATAGTTCAAATCAGGAAAAATAAATATAGTAAATGGACCAAAATACAAAGATTCACAAAATGTTTAGGGGTATGCGTACCCCTGCATCCCCCCCAGAAAAAAGCACTGTCTGTCTGTTTCTCTCTGTCTTGATCGCAGGAGTCAGCAGTGGATCAGCCACACCCTGGCAAAACCCCTTCATGATCATGGTATATAGGAGCAAATTAATTTTATTGCCCCATGTGAGGATCAAATGAATTATATTTATTATTGCATCTACATCCCACTTTTTCTCCAAGAAACTCACGGTGCTGGAGATTATTGTCTCCCTCTCTATTTTTATCCTCATCATCACCCTTTGAGGGATCTTAGGCTAAGAAGGAGTGACTGGCTGAAGGTGAGATTCATGGCTGTGTGGGGATTCGAACCCTGGACTCCCAAGTCATAGTCCAACACTCTTAACCACTACACCACACTAGTTTTCTAATGACCTCTGGGTTATAATACTGATGTGCTGCTTGCTGCACTAATGCTCATGCTTTTTGCCCTGGTGTGAACATCACTTAGACAATTACTAATCAAGGATTAGGAAATGAAGAGAAAATTAAAAATGTCAGCTTGCATTACAAGCAGATTTCCAGGGGGAGAGTGGTGTAAATGGAATGGACGGCTGGCGATCCCGCCTGGCTGCATACAAAGCAGGGCTGTAATGCAGTTCAGCGAGAATTTTAATTGCACAATTATCACAATATCAAATATTTTCGAACTGATTACATCAACGCGAAAAGAAAAAATAAATTATCTTTGTTTTTACTCAACTGTCCTTTGGGCGCTCTGTGCTCTCTCTCCCCCCTATGCACTGATTTTCTTGACGGTTAAAAAGGTATGGAATTCTAAAGGCAATTGCAAAAACCTCAGATGCAAAAGGGCAATTTTGTAAAGATCTATAGACAGAGATGCACAGTCTCGCAAACACAGAGTCTGAGGATAAGATCTGCATTCCAAAGGTGGACAGCCAGGTGGTGGTGGTGTTACCTGTAGTCCTCCAAGTGAATGTTAAACTACAATCGTTGGACTAAAGACCTAAAGAACTCTGGACCAATGACATGAAAGCCTGACTTTCCCTCCACTGCCTGGCTGCTGGTTATGGGGGATTCAACATCCCTGCCTAGGTGACTGGCTCTGGGTTGGCTCAGGACTTCATGGCTGCCATGACAACCATGGGGCTGTCCCAATAGGTCATCACTGGACCTCGTTTTCTCAACTGGGCAGGAAGAGGGTGTTCTGAACGAGGGGGATATTGGCATCAGTCCCTTGTCGTGGTCAGACTGCTTCCTGTTGAGATTTAGGCTCTCAGCACCTTTCCTCCTCGGCAGAGGTGGAGGACCTATTAGCATGGTCTCCCCTGAGAGGCTGATGGCTTCATTCCAGGCGGCTCTGGGGGATTCTCTGGCTGATATGACCAGTGCTCCTGTCAAAGCCTTGGCCGACCTCTGGAACATTTGAATGGCTTGGGTCATTGATATGATCGCCCTAGAGTGCCCACTCCCCCTCTGTGGAGCCCACTTGACTCCCCGATATATCCCTCAAATGTAATAACTTGGCTTACTTTAGCACCAGCAAATCCAATGTGAGCTGGGTGGAGTGGGGAGAACCTGCCTGTCACTTATCAACACTAAGAGGATGTTTTTTATATATATAATAAGTTAATCAATTAATCACAGATTAAATATGTATGAAGGAACTTAAGTGCTGATGGCACCATTCAGCCATCCATGCATGTCTCTTTATTCTGCTGGGCTGTTAGAGAGTCTTCTGAAAATCATATCGAACTTCCATTTCCTTCTTTCCAGAACTATTGATCAGCAAGACGTTATTTTTATTGAACCAACTTGGTGGTTTAATGATGACACTGCGGAGTTCCGCTGAGCCTTTTGCCAGGAAGTTGGAAAACTATGAAAAAGGTGGCCTGTCAAGAGCCAAGATGCACAGTCAGCCAACCCCAACCTGGTGCCCTCCACATAGCTGTCAACCTTCCCTTTTTTGCGGGAAATTCCCTTATTCCAGCGCCGTTTCCCGCTGCTATCCCAGATTGTTAGACATCCCGTAGACTGTCCCTGGGACAGGAGAGGCTGCTGATCCCTTATTTTTGAGGCTGCTGATCCCTTATTTTCAAATCTGAAAGTTGACAGCTATGGCCCTCCAATTGATGTGGCCTTCCACATCCACCAGGTATAGCCAGTTAGCAATGTGGAAGCGACCCCCACCCATGATATCCTCACAGTTTAAAAGGCCACAGATTGTTTAATAAGCCTGGGAGAAGAGGAATTTTTTGCCTGGTGCCTAAAGATATGTAACGAAGGTGCCAGATGAACCTCCCTGGGGAGAGCATTCCACAAGCAGAAAATAACAACAACATGGGAACACAGCCAGAAGTTTTAGAGTAAAAGGGCGAAAGCCATGCCGAGCAAATTTCACTTATCCAGAGGCATCTCTTATCTGGACATGGCTTCTAACCTGAAGTGTTCTCTCCCCCCCTCCCCCCGCCCCTTCGCCACCCCACAGTCTCTTTTTCAAAAGGTCAGGTTCATGCTTCTGATTAAATATTAGCAAGGAAGAAGCAACATCGGCAGAGCTGTGAACTCTGAGAGAAAGAGTGAAAAACGCGACATTAGTGGGCAAGATGAAGCTGTAACAAATAGGCTTACTGCAGGAGGAAAATCCTACAGTGAAAATTAAGGCACCATGAAGCAGAACAAACCACTTCAAGTGTGACTCGGAGAGAGAATAGGCTTTGTCCAAAAGGGGCCTCTCCCACACCTTTGCATGCAAGAGAGAGGGAGAGCAGTCAAAGTGAGGAGAAAGAGGTTGTGGGGAAGTATCATTTCGTGTGTCCTGTTAGCACCTGACCCCTTTCAGTGAAGCGAACTTTGTTAAATTAGAGTAAGGATGGTCTGCAGCCAAAGGGCAACCCAAATGGCGGAGGGGATGAATCACCTCCCCCATGAGGAAAGATTGCAGCATTTGGGGTTTTTTAGTTTAGAGAAAAGGTGAAGAGGCGGCAACATGGCAGAAGTTTATAAAATTATACGTGAACAGAGAAATGTTTTTCTCCCTGTCTCATAATGCTGTAACCTGGGGACGTCCAATGAAGATGAACACTGGAAGATTCAAAACTGATAAAAGAGAGTTCTCTATGCAGTATACATGGTTAAACTGTGGAACTCATCTCCACAGGAGGCAGTGATGGCCACCGACCTAGAGGATAAGGCAAATTCATAGCCACAATGGCTATGCTGACTCCACTGTCAGAGGCATTATGCCTCTGAATAACAGTTGCTGGAAACCATAGGCAAAAATAAAAATAAAAAGCCATGGCTTGTTTGCTTGCCTGTGAGATGACACGTTGCTTGTTGAACTAAACCATGGTTAAGGTTATGTGTGTGCACAGTCAAAGCCAAATCAAATGCAACCACCAAGAAGACCCACCATTCGATGCTATGGGCCTTACTTCACCCTCAAGATGCATGCCAGTTTAGCCATGGGGCTTTCTTCCTAAAATATCTGTGGTTAAATAAAGCAGAGTTTACTAAATGCTTCTAAACGTCTTTCTGAAGTGACTTGAGCTTGATAGCGATACTGATACAACTCAATGGGAAATGAAGACTGGGGTGGCTTACCTGCCACAGATGCAGGTGTAGGAAGTGTGTCGCATGCCGCCCCGTTTGTAGCAGTAGTGCTGAAAGAGGCTGCAAAACAAAGGAGACAGAAGTTAATCAATTGTTGAGGACCAAACAGAAAAAGCAACGAACAATGCAACGTTGAAAGAAGCAGGACTTATTTGTTCTTCGCTCAGACATCAACCCATCATCCCATCTCCATTTTGAGCTCGCTATGCGCCTGAAGAAAATGGTAGAGAAACAACTAGAAGAAGAATTGCAAGGAAAGTCTATTTAAGCTTCAGCGGGAGCAAATCCATCCCCTAACCTTCAAAGTTTACCTGTCACTGGAGCTAAACAATTAACAATTCAAGAGATGACCAAAAGCCAACCGTTCCCCCCCCCCCCCAGGTTGCTACTTTGCTTTGGAAAGTAAGAAGCTCCCTCCTTCTCCCTCTTTTCGTTCCCAAACCCTGAAGTTTCTTTGACCACAGGTGAGAGTGGGAGGAAAGGGGAAGTTGCACGAATCCACTGCAGGAAGCAATATCTCTCTCAGAAGACTTCCTGAAGCAAAGAACGGCCCGTCTCTTCACGTGACGATAAAGGCATCCTGCAGGAGGAGCTCTTCTGCCTTCCCAAGAGCTCCAGCATCCCCTAGGACATGATGGATGCTCTGCCATCAGGCAAGGACAGATGCACCCAAAGTACAATTAATATAGGATTAACTGCTTTAAGAGTCAAGCACATATTAGAGCCCCTTTCAGTCTTGGTGAAATATACTCTAATTACAATCCAATTCCCTTTTAATACTGAAAGGATTGGGGGGAGGGGGGGAAGACCTCATTTGTTGTAATATTAAAATCATTTCATTAACAAGGAGTGATAATGGAACCCATTCAGATTTCAGAGACGTTCGCAAGCCTTTGGCAGCTGCTGCGACAAATGCAAGCTATTAGACGGACATTTAAGATATTGCTTTAGCTACACACCCGGTTAGATATATCTAACCGCTTAATGAGACATTAGGATGGACAGTCCCAACACTATTATGCACATATCAAGGAGATGAATGTGCCACATTTCACAGGTTGCTGAACCTCACAAATGTTTTTTGGGGAAACCTGACAGGCATCCGCCCAGGATGTTATAGGCAAAGCATGCTGTGCTTCTGGATGAACTTTCTGTTACAGGATCATAGCCATGAACAGCCGGGTCCAAAAGGAGCACTGCTAAGATATCATTAATCAACAATACTCTGCAATAGGAATGAAAAGGAAATGGAAACGCCACCAGCATGAAAACAGGAACCGGAAGCTACTTTATTACCTTATTAATATTAATAACATCCATAATTACAAAGTAGTAGGGCTTCCGACATGTCTCCTTAGCAACACAAAGGAATAAAAGTTCACCCTGACTATATCTGATCAATAGCCAATGTGTGCTGAGGGTGACACCCCTTAGTACGGGAAGGTTATACTGATTAACTTAAAAGGAGGGTCTGATTTTTATACAGGCTCTGCCTACGATCCCTAATCATTTCCTTGGAAGAGGCAGGAGTTAGGAAAATGAAAGCATTTCATAAGTCTACCGGAGATATGGATTCCAAAAATAATAGTAATAATAATAATAAATCAAAGGAAGTTATCATGGTGAGTAGCCAGGCTCGGATAATGTGCTACAAATGGAAACAGCTAGCTAAATTTAGAGCCCAGATCTTAAGAAAACTCTAGAGATCAATTTGGAGCAAGCGTGTCAACAAGTTAAGCTCTTAACAAGCATTTGGGTCGACAGTGCAATGCTTCAAAAGTGCGAGGCGCAACAAAGCTTTGGTACATCATCCACAATGTTCTGAGGGACTGGGATGTTCTGAAGTATTTTAGAAGCATGTTAAAATTAAAGGCATCTTACAGCACAAGGAACATTTGGCAACCTTGAACTTAAAAATATTAAAATCTGAATGATTTTTCCTGGTATTCTCATGGTGAACCAGCTCTGAAGACACCAGCTATGATAGTCACAGTATGATGAGGAGACAAAGTATTTGCTTCTGAACAGCACACTTACAAGCACCCTCCTTTGTGGCCCAGTGGAAATCTAATGTCCTTGGATGGTCTGAATATTTGTTTGATGGTTGTTCTCCTACCTCATGTGAAAATCCTGTCCCTCTTACACCCTCGGAGGTCACCATGGCCTTTATTCGGGTGTTATAGAAGCGTAGGGGTTCCAGTTGTGAAGAGTGGGGCGTGCAGATGAGCCTGCTGGCTGTTCACCTCCATCACCATCACCCTCTGGGAGTTGAAATGCAACTGCCTGGAGCAGAGAAATCTCTTGCACTTCTGTGATGTCAAACCATGGAAAACTGGGGAGCAGTGAGGGAGCTCGCAAGAGCAGAGGTTGGCTCCTCATGTCACACAGTTACTCTCCAACTTGCGGAGCATGAAGCCAGCACACTCATCCCAGTGAGCACCCCTCAGACATGCAATTTCCACATCTCAGTAGGGCTCACATTACAGCATTTGGTCCTGCACTGGTGTTAACAGCAGCCATTGTTCTGATATACCCAGTCTTACATGACAGTGCCTAACCTCAACTACAAGCTTGATCATGAATCCAACAACGGCTAGAATAAGCTGGATGCAGATTTAAGTCAGCTCTAAAAGAGGAAGAGGGGGGATTTACACATAAGACAGAAAAATATGAGGGGGAGAAATGCAGGACTCAGCCACATGTTCTGCATGGCCCAATTCATGTGTAACACTAAGCCATGGTTGGTTTTGCCTATGTGGTTTTTCTTAACTTTTGGACCCAGCCAAGCAGACTAACCATGGTTTCTTGTTAGCTTGTAAACCATGGCTTGCTTTAACTATGGTTTGGCATTATGTCCAAACCCAACAGCCTTGCTTAACCATGGTTTGTTTGACCAGCCCAAGGACTCCCCAAGCCAAGGAGACCTGACTGGCTGGGAGACAAACCACAAACTACAAACCATGGCTTAGCCAATGTCCCATCCACAATTTTATGTCTGTACTGGCCTACATGAAAGATGGTCAGCAATTATAGGGAAACTGTAGTTAAAGCAGGGATGGTACATAAACCTTCAAACCCAAGCAGCAGAAACCAATGCAATTTCCCCTTCTTTTCTACAAAACACACAGAAACTGGAGAGACGTTCTCTGAGAGACAAAGCTTAATTGGAAAACGGACAGGTGCCACAGGGGGGTGGGGGAAGAATGGCAGCTCGGAGTTAATAAATTAAAAGGAAAACAAAACACATCCCAGGGACATCTATCAAGGGTGATTTACGGACAACAAAATCAACAGATCGTTTAAGCTTAAGAGAGGGGAGAGGTGGGTGAGGCATAATTGGCATTTTAATTGTGTAAGAGGATTGTAAATCATCTTCCCTAGTCAAACAGCAAGATCCCCCAATACCACAGATAGCATCACTTGATGGATCCTTCCATCAGTTCAGCCCTTGCCAACTTGGTTCCCTCCATATGTTTTGGCTGATGGGGGCTGTAGTCCAAAAGAGCTGGAGGCCACTTAAGTTGCCAAAGGCTGCAGTGACATTTTCTCTCACCCATCCAGGTGGGTATATTCCAAACTAGAGTGTTTAGTAAAGTAGGTGTACTGTCTGTCAATGTGTGGGGTGCTAAAATGGGCCACAGCAGGAGTGTGTCTCCAAATATAATGGTCACTTTGTTGGCTTGCATGAAAAGCTGGCTTTAGGGGGCATCGCTTCCCCGCAAAAAAAAATCACAGATAGGTGAGTAAACAAGTGCATTGCCCACATACTGGCACGGAACATGAGCAGAAGACAGTAGAAAACAGGTTGGCATTTAAGCAGAAGGTAAGCTGGCATCCTTGCTACTTGACGTCATTTATCCGGGTACCAAAGGGAAACTGTGGGTGGAAATTGGTCTTGGATTTACCCTCCAAATGCACAGCTAATAATTATATAAACTGCAAGGAAGAATATCCTGTCATGGTTTAAGCAGGGGTAGCTTATGGGTTTCTTAATGGTGTGTCAGACTAAGACATGGGAGACGAGGGTTCAAATCTCTACTTAGCCATGAAGCTGCTCTCTGGGTGACTTTGGGCCAGTCACTGTCTCTCAGCCTAACCTACCTCACAGGGTTGTTGTGAGGTAGAGAGAGGAGGAGAACCACGTTGGCTAACTGTGGCTTAAACGATCACTGGGAGAATCAGAAATCTACTTCTGAGGAAGAAGACCTATGATCCTTTAAGTTGCGAGGCAGAATCGGCTCTCTGACGTCGTGGTTCATCTGAGTCCCTTCCCCCACCGCCGCAAGACATTTTTTCCATACGTCTCTGCTTGTTATATAGCAATGAGACAGAACCACAAATAGTAGCACAATGCCACAATTTCACACTCAATTTAATATGAAATAAGAGTGAGACCACACCAAAAGGTCTTAAGACCCACAGCTCTGTTTCATTATTAGTTTTTAAATACTGTAATTTTGGATCTCAATTGGCATATTTTATACTGATTTTTTTTGTTTATTCATAACTATTTATTAACATGTAATTAATGAGGTCTAAATCCTTTGATGACAGAATGATTAAATTGTATGTTAACTAATCCCTCTTTTAATTATGATGCTGCCAGGAACCCATTCGTGGATATATATAAAAAGGAGACATTTATAGGCACCCATTCTTTAAATAAGCAGTATGTTAAGCCAATAATTAGAAGAAATAGTGATTTCAATTATATTTTAATTACTGTTACACATAAAACATGCCTTAATAGATGTAGCATAATACATACTCTCCCTTTATGAATCACTAGTAATTCCTTTTGGGGTGTGATCCAAATAGAGGCATTTTAATACCCATATGCACTGATACAGACGAATGCAGTGAATATTGTCAGCTTCGCCCGCTGCAATGGATAAAAGATACTTAATCCTCAAACGAAGCTGCTTCTCAAAGCAAGCCATTCTCTTACAACACTAGAACCCAGAACCATTCATTGGAGCTGAATGTTGGAAAATGCAGGAAAGACAAAATAAAGCACTTTTCTTCATGCAGCACATACCGTATTTTTCGCCCCATAGGGCACACCTAGTTTTTTTGGGGGTGGGGGGACAAAGAATTTTTTTTTTTATTTCCCCCCCAGGAACGGGGCTGGGGCGGGGGAAGCCCAAGCTTCCCCCGACCCCAGCCCCCAGAACAGGCTGCTATCCGCAAGCCTAGGGAGCCTGCGGGAAGTCACGCCGGTCTCCCCAGGCTTGCGGATATCTGCCCGAAGGCTTCGGAATGCAGGCATCTCTCTTCAGGATGCAGGCAACTCCGCAAACCAGGTCGGGGAATAGCGGGATGGCGGCGCTCCGCCTCCCCGCTGTCCCCCGAGCTTGTGGGGCTGCCCGATATCTGCACGAAGCTCCAGGCCTGATATCTGCACAGCGCGCCCCAGGCTTCGGGATGCATGCTGCTATCCACAAGCCTTGGGAGCTCGACGGGAACTCCCGCGGAGCTCCCAAGGCTTGCAGATAGCTTCCTGAAGCCTGGAGAGCGAGAGGGGTCCGTGCGCACCGACCCCTCTCGCTCTCCAGGCTTCAGCAAAAGCCTGCATTCGCCTCATAGGACGCACACACATTTCCCCTTCATTTTTGGAGGGGAAAAAGTGTGTCCTATAGGGCGAAAAATATGGTAGTTAAACTATGAGATTCACTCCCATGTGGAGGAACAGTTTGCAAACCTGCTTGAAATCCTGATTTTAAGCCCTGGTTTAAAATTAACCATGGCTAGGTTCAGTGCAGATAGGAAGCTGCCTTGTCCCAAGTCAGACTTTTATGTATTTATTTCATAAAGATTCATATACCACTTGATTGTAGAAAAAACAACAACCTCAAAGACGCCTGGCCTATCTGGCTCAGTACTATCTATTCGAAAGGTAGCCACTGTTGGACTACAACTCCCATCATATTTGACCACTGGCCACACTGGCTGGGGCTGATGGGAGTTGTAGTCCAACACCATCTGGATGGCACCACATTGGCTGCCCTTGTTATGCTGTCCGGCAGCAGCGCTCCATGGTTTCAGACAGCGATCTTTTCCAGCCCTGCATGGAGATGCATGCAAAGGAGGTGCCTCGAGCTACAGGTCCATCTCTAATGCAACACTTTAATACCATAGTGAATGCTGCAAAAGGAGCAGATTTGGGAGTGTGTGCACACACAGGAGACAGGGGAGCATGAAAGAGTGTGTAGCCCTGCATGAGCCATGTGGTATGCCCACTTTCTAAACCACACCCTGGAGACTGGGAAATCTTGATGTCTGCATTAGGCTAGGGGAAAAGGGCAGAAAGTGCAAACTTTTTTTTTTTTGCAAGGTGCAGCCATAGTTCAAAACAGCACTTGGAGGGGGCAGTTTAGTTTGCCAAGCAGAATCCCCCAGACTTAATCTCTCTCTCTTTTGACCTCCTGCACATAATATGATGCGTATTCATGCCATGTGACAGTCTCATGCTCAGGTGAACACTGTGCAGAAGTGCCACATCACCACTGTCCTTACGGTTAGGGCTATCCTAGGAAATGGGCACCCCCAGAATATTTTGAGGTTGCATGTACAGTGGTACCTTTGGTTAAGTACTTAATTCATTCCGGAGGTCCGTTCTTAACCTGAAACTGTTTTTAACCTGAAGCACCACTTTAGCTAATGGGGCTTCCTGATGCCGCCGCGCTACCAGAGCACGATTTCTATTCTCATCCTGAAGAAAAGTTCTTAACCTGAGGTACTATTTCTGGGTTAAAGGAGTCTGTAACCTGAAGCGTCTGTAACCCAAGGTACCACTGTATATGTACCATCTTGCCCATTTCTTAAGATCAGTGGGATGTCCCACCCAGGGTGGAGGCACGACCCGCGGTGGCATATCCAGCTGTGTTGGAGCACACCCACTGAAATGAAGAGGCCCAAGTTAGCCATGCCCATTTCAATAGGCCTGTTCTTAGTACTGTCTTAGTTGGATACTACCCAGGGTTTTTTCACTGGCTGCCCCAACAAGGTCATGTACCCCATGAAGTCAGGTTCCCCTCCCTCCCTCCCTCCTTCCTCTGGCTATCTTTCGCTGACTAGTGAAGACATTTTTATTCTGGCACAGGGCGGGGGGAGAGCTAAAACTTCTGGATGCACATATTAAAATGCATAGCAAACTGACAGCGTAAGATTTATACTGTATATATTTCACATCAGTCTGTGTCAATGGCAAGTTATCTGATGCATGCATGTTACTCTGGTTAACTCTATAGACTTTGGGTAATTGGCCTGTAGGCAGCGTACACACAATAAAACTGAATTATTCTTGCAGGCTTTTGCCCTTGTTTCCTTAAAGGCTGTTTATGATTTGTGGCTTCTGGCTGTACTGTATTTTTACAAAATGTATTAAGAACATTAAGAGCACAGGAACCAACTTCCCACCGCCACTCACATAAATCCTTACCACCACCACCACCTTAAAGACTATTTCAAGGATTGCCAACTTGGAGCCCACCAGTACCTCCTATGGTGCCTGCAAAAAGGTCTCAGTAAATATCCCCTCAAAAATAAACAAGACTGGAGGAAGCATGCCCACCCATCTGGGGCTCCTGTCACCTTTTCTGCTTTTTCAGACGCACCGCCATTTTGTGTTATATCCACCCCACAGCAGGCATTTATGACACACACCCCAGAGCTGACATTTAGTGACTGATGGTGCTCACAGGACTTTCTCAAAACTCCAAATGCACCCGCTAGTCCTCAAAACACTGGTGATCCCTGGACTCCTTCAACAATGGGAAAGAGAGAGAAATGGAAAGCGGAAGAAGACAGAGTGCAAGAGAGAGAAAAGGTGAGCAGGGCTGTTCCATTGACGGCCTTTGCACATCCCTCACCTGTCACCTGGAGGCAGCTGTTGCACCAGGCTACCTGGGCTGCCTCCATCCCAGCTGGCCATGATCAAACTTCCCCCCCCACCCCGCCCTCAACTTTGCTTTCCCCTCTAACTCCTCTTTTACTTTTGTGTTGTGTCTTTTAGACTGCAAGCCTGCGGGCGGGGACTGACTTACAGCTGCTCTGGGAATCTTTTCGGCTAAAGAGCGGGGCGAAAATGCTCTAAATAAAACAAGATGAACGAAGGAGCTATGAGAGGCATCAATGAGATGGCAATACAATGTGGAGAAACAAAAGAATAATCTGGCGCTGCACCATCTGTCCGATGGAACAAAACACTTCTCTGCTTCTCCCCCCATTCTGTCATCTCTGCCGCTATCAGAATTATTGATGGAATATTTAACTTATCCATTCAGTTTCCAAAACAGAACTCTTTCCCAATAAAAGTAATGCCCAGAATGGAAGCCTCTGAGACTTCTTTTTTCCTTCTTCCCAGAGTAATAATGTTCATTTTAACCTTGATGGGGGACTTAACTAATTTATGAGGTAATTTCAGTAATAACCATACATTAATTTTACATCTCCTTTTCTCCTGTTTGGATAGGTTTGGGCCACTAGGAATTATGTAAAGACAGACAATAGGCTGCTAGGGATTTCAAGTGAGTAATGCACTGTGTTTAAAACCTTTCAATCAAATTAATAATGCGCAGAGCTATCCACTGTGTAATTGCTTCTAATATATTCAGATTCAGAAGTCAGCATTAATAGACTATATAGATGGTATTTTTCCTGCAGGAAATTATACTGGTTTAATTTCACATTCTCACTATAAATCCCAGGCCAACATGGTCCCTCTGCAACCTCTGGGTCACAATCAAAAATCAGCATTTCATGAGCACAGTCCTAATAATAATTTTATAATGTCATTCTCGACAAGAGTGGAGATATGGGATTCGGAGATTATGAGGGCAGAAAAAGTTGCATAGTGAAGTGGGGACAGAAATGGGCCTTCTGAGGTGAGAGGAACAGTTTAGAAGCAAGTGCTACAGAGCTTAAGATATACAGTGTGGATGAGAGGGAAAGGGTTTGCATATCTCTGTTCAGGAATGGAGTTCATTGAATGACCTACTTTGTAGGGTTGTTGTGCATGGAGGAAAAGAGAAAATTATCCCCCTTGAAAGAAGGGTGGGATGCAATCAAGGAATTTTTGGGGGACAGGCGAGGTCCGTCTTCAGCCATCAGTTCAAAACACCAAACTGTAGGTAGGATTTTTATATACAGATTTGGTTAAGTGTAATAAAATGTTGGTATGTCTGAGTGAAAATTTCAAATATGAAACTACTCTAATTTTCAATGAGCAATTTGCAAAGGTTTTGCAAATGACACCCTAAGCAATCACCATCAAGGATGATGGTGAATTTGCAAATAAAGTATACAATTTAAGCAAGTCAAATTGTTTATTTTCTTCCCAGTTCAAACCTGTGGCTCAATCTCATTTGTTTATTAAAACATTCATAGGCCACCATTCATTAAAACAGCACAGATAAAATCAATACAACAAAACAGTTGAATACTAAAAAAACAAAAACAAACCACAAATACCAGAGATAGCCAGAATTTCCAAGAGAGCTGGTACTAAACATGAGGGATCTGTATTTTTTTTTTAAAGAATCTGGACAAAAGTCCCTCTTTAAAGACTCACTTTTTGTTTTTGTTTTATTTTCACACAACAATACACATTTCCAAATGCATGACCACAAGGGCCCACACAGTTCTGCTCATGTATAACCCATCCTTTAAACATTATACATTACTACTATGGGTATTTTTGGTTTCCTGGGACAGCCCAACACACTTGATAAATTATAGTTATTAAATGTATTTCCAAATGCTGCCAGCACCAGCATGGTTACTCATATTACACTGCAGTTCCAGTGTCAAGATTTTACTGCAATCAGTGATTTGAGACTTGACAGGATGAAACTGGAACTTGTATGCCTATAGCATAAAATTGTACGAGTCATCCCTTGCACTGTACTTGATGAAGTGTCAGAAGAGATTTTCGTAGGTTGCCTTACTATCCTTCAGTTGTTTCAATGCATTTGGGGAAAAAGAAAGAAGAAAGCTTCCATCACCAGTACAGAAGAGTTGGCCAACTATGGCTGTTTAAACCATTCTGGACTCTTCCAGTTCTCAAAGTTGATGTTGCACCGCCAGACCCAAGTCGTCTCTATATTAATGTATCTGCCACATATCCTAATCAGGCCTTCATCCCCAACAAGACCATAGGAGATGTTCTGGAAACAGTGGGGGCTTCTCTGTGCTGACATGTATTTTAAACAAATACCTAAAAATAGACACATACAGTGTTCAAACGAGACCTATTTTGTCCTTCAGTATCGTTCTGAAGTACCGAAAAGCATCCATTGAGCAGGTCCAACGAGTACATTTGCAGGACAGCGTCTTCATGTTTAACCTGAAAAGGGAGTCCCCTTATCCGCAGTTTGATCATTTGGGTGTCAACGTTTCCAAAAAAGAAAGTAGCGAATTCTAATGGAGAGATGTTTCCATCATTTGAAAAGGAGACAACCATCCACATCCTGTCAAGGTTTAGTGTATCATGGGAGAAGAGGACCAATCTAGAAGGAACGTAACACCAACAAGACTATTGCAGGGTCCAACTAGCTCTGATGTCACTAAGAATGTCACCTCCCAGTTCTCTCTGGTCATGAAGAAAAGCAGATATCCAGTAGTGGGTAAGCAGTGGGTAACCTTTTTCCCATTGAGGGATTTATTCCCTTGGAGGGCTGTGAGTAAAGGTGGATGAGGCTAGGAATGGAAGAGGATGGAGCCAAACTACTCTCTGTTTCCATCTTACACACACACATGTCCGTCCAGCCACATCTCATCTCCCTTTTCTCCCTCACTCTGCTTTTGTCTCTGCCAGTAAGAACTTGCCACCTTGTTCTTAGGAACATAAGAACAGTCTGTTGAATCAGGCTAGGGGCCCATCTAGTCCAGCATCCTGTTCTCACCGTGGCCAACCAGATGCCTGTGGGAAACCCTCAAGCAGGAACCAAGCACAAAACCAGTCTCTACTCCCGTGGTCTCCAGCAGCAGATACTCAGAAGAATCGCTGCCACCAACGGTGGTGAAGGCCCACCCTTCAAATGCAGCAGCTGTAACGTATATTTTATGTCGACATCTTAGAGGTTTTTTACAATTAAGATGTATACAAATTTTGTTAAATGGATGAAATGGAAAAAGGGGCTCCCTTCTGCCAATGCTTGGGGAGTTTGGGAAGGCAGAACAATGTGGCCAA
Source organism: Podarcis tiliguerta (assembly GCF_965153285.1). Classification (NCBI taxonomy): domain Eukaryota; kingdom Metazoa; phylum Chordata; class Lepidosauria; order Squamata; family Lacertidae; genus Podarcis; species Podarcis tiliguerta. The sequence goes on along the minus strand of NC_139541.1, from coordinate 51,817,375 downwards.
TGGGCATTGGGTATTGTGGGGATCTCTTTCATTGCTGCCTTTAAGTAAGAGAAAGGAGCTGTGCACTTCTGGCTAAATAAGAAATTACTGTTCCAGGAGTGGGAGAAAAGAAAGCACTTCAGGAACACAACTGGCCTGCGAGGTCCTCCAATCTCTCTCTGCCTACATCTTAGGAGCCCTGGAAATACAGAATGAGTGAAAGGCTGCCCAGAGGATTACACCATTTGCCACAAATTACCTCTTTATGGGAGAATCAATTTTATAGTCTTCTGAATCTCAAACACTTGGTGCTTCAATACAATGGAATTACTCTTTGGAAAGCCAGGCCCAAGACGGATGACTCTGGAGAGCTCACAGATAGGCCGAGAGAGCTGTCAGCCATTAAGACCATCACCTACGGAGAGCTCATGCATCATAGGGAAAAAGTTTGGCGATGGAAAAGATGCAATCAGTCATTAACACCAGGCAGCTCAGAATGACATCTGGACGGCCTGAATACGCAATTCATCTTTGAACACTTAGCCCAAACTCGAAGCCAATGAATGTACAACAGAAGCAAACAAGTACATCATTATGGGAGTTAGAACTATTGGCTTTCTGATTTTAGCACTTTCTTCTATAGCAGTTTTGACTGGAACCCACATGGATACCTAGCTAACTACTCAAATCATTGTGGGGGGTGGGGAGACATAAGAGTGATGATTTCCAACATATTTTTCACCTATGAACCTTACAATGCAACAGGTCCAAATAGAAAACGGAATCTCTCAATTTTCTTTTTGTATGACTATCCCATCATAATTCTCCATGACATCTTATGCAGGTTGCCTATTCAGAAGTAAGCCTCACTGCTAGTGTCTAAACATGCTACAAACTTGGGTGTTGCTGTTGGGATTCTTAGATTTCTAACAAATTTCTTAGTTGCTGGGATAGTATATTCAGTCAACAACAGCTAACTAGATCAAGATATGCACAGAGCCACCTCAGACTTGCAAATCAGAAGGCATGGCTTTCAAGCTACTTAAAGGTTATTTGCTGTAGTTCCTAATACTTAAAATAAATTTCAAAAGTTTTACTTGCTGATATGGAAAGTAAAATAGCACTATAGGCCTGAATTCTATGTAATAAGAATATTTGCTCTCAGAATGCTGAGAGAGTTTAGCCAAGAACAGAAAGCAGAAAAGACAGTTGAAAAACAGTCAGTAGGATTTTTGTTCAGGGCCCTATATATTCTTCTCAGAGCCTGTCCCACAAAGTTTCCAACAGTTGAGGGTGGGGGTTGGGTTTGCATATAACTTCTCTACTTCCCCACTCAATCCAATGGGTGTAGTTTTAAGCATTCTTTACATGCATTAAGTTTGTTTGGATTCTGAATAATTAAAAATAAATATGTTCTTTCATCAAGCCAAAGAGTTACACAAAGACTGCCAGGAGATGTGAATATACATATTTATAAATGCCTGTCACACCAGCTAGGAAAATCCACTTACCCTCACTAGATCTTATGATCTGATCAGAATTGCATATCTTCGTGTTCAGAGAAAAATATTATAATTAATATTTTAAAATGAGCTTAACATCACACTGTCTATTTTAAGTAAACAGTAATTATAATGTTTGCTAATCGAGTTTCCTGTGCAATAGCTCAAGTGGCAATTTGTCCCTGAGAAGTTACGGAAACAAAATTAGGAAAACAGAATTTCGGGGTGGGGGAAAAAGCAACAATGATTAGTTTGCACATTCTGCTAACCCAGCCAGCCTTCCTCCAAATCTTGATGGGCTCATTCTATCAGTTGAAGCCAGCACAGCCAACACTCAGGAGAATGATGGGAGTCGGAGCCCCAATCATCTGGAGGGCACCACCTGTGGGGAAGGCTGACCTATAGCTTCCCAGGGAAGGGAGAGAAGGGGGAAACTAGCCCAGACCAGATTATGTACACACCACCATATACTTTGGCTCCAGTGTGCTCCCACTGGTGTTTGAAACAGAGGACAATGAAGCCATTAGCCACATTCCATCTTTATCCTGCAGCTTCTGTTTGATGCAATTTCCCTCAAACCAGCTTCCATCTAATTTGAAAACCGAAGCCGCGGTCAACCACATGGAAATACATAGTATGTACAGTTTGGACAGCTGTGCGTGACGCATGTGTAGGTGACAGCTTTGGCGAATTGTCATTTGGCCAGGGGTGGGACAATGTGACTTTAAGAGGACTTGGCGATTGTGAATTAAAAAAGGCCAAAGAACTGAAATCACTGGCTAGAGAAGAGCAACTGTGGTGAAGAGAAGAACTCACAGGAGATAGCCTTGGTGGGACCTTGCAAGCCAAAACTCAGTGGGGAGTTCCCGAGGGAGCGATGGAACTGCTGGACCAGAGAGAGAACTTTGGCAAGGGTCCTGAATAGAAGCCTGAGCGTCTCTAATGGCAAGCAGACAGCTCAAAGATTTCATGCAGAGTCCTCAGCTCTTGGGTTGGCGAAATGGCTTAGGTATCTGGGCAATAGGTTTTGAATATATAGTTGTAGTGTATGTGAAATGCTGGACCAGAGGAAGAGCTTCAGGAGGGGTCCTGAATAGAAGCCCAAGTGCCTCCAGAGGCAAGTGGAGAACTGAATGGCTTCAAATATAGGACTCCTTGTTTGGCCTTGGCGAGAATTAACCAGGAGGGAGGGTCACAGAGTAATCAGCAATGGGTCTTGGATAGAGGGAGGAACTGAACCTCTCAAAACTGCCTTTTTGAAAGCCAGCCGCCTGGTCTAGTAAACATCCTGATTTAAATCAATAGCAGCCTAATTTAAAGTATCCTTTAAAGCTAGCTCAACTACTTGTTTTATTAAATTGATATTTCAAAATAACATACCTTTTGCTTTGCTTTGTTCACTTTGAAAAGCATTTTCTGCATGCTGAAATTACAGGCTTCTGGTGGGGGAACTGAGCTTTATGACCGACTGGTATTATAAATAGATGGTGGAAAGGGTTGGGCAATAAATAAGTAAATAACAGTAGAGGGTTTTTTAAAACAAATTGGTGGTAGTGTTGGTAGGATAGCAATAGATGGGAATCCTCCAAGCTGGGATAATACAAAGGAAAAATCCTCCCCAAGGGGTTTTTGAAATATTTTTTCTTAATGAGGCATGCAACAGTTTGGGTGGTGGATAGGAAGCAGGGGGTGCCATTGTGTTCCTTCTGCTGATTCCCATTTTCCTTTTCCTACTTGGGATGCTCAACCTTTCTATGCCAATTCCAGACATTCAGGGATCATGCGCCACCACAATATGCCAATGCCACTGAAGAAAGCCAGTGCAGAGTGAAGACAATGCTTCCTGGACTGGTTATGTGGGACGATCCTAGCCAGACTGATCCACTGCTGCCCTCACTCTGAATCGGCAGACACCATCTTTCAATGCAATTCTCAAAAGGGGCAAAAGGGATTGTTGCTACTGCCACAAATGCATTCATAAAAATCTCCCCCTACCCTCTGGCTCTTTGGCTCAGCCCTAGCTTTGATCTCCCTGATTAGATGCAAAGAGTGCAAATGGATTTTCAGTCAGCAACTGTATAGAACGGCTATTATTAATAGCTGCTACAGTACCACGGCAGCAACCGGGGGTGTGGGGGTGGCATCGTCGTCGTCCTTGATTTAGACTAGATTACATGGAAACTAGCAGAGAGACCTTCCAATAACTTTTAAAAATTCAATTCTGAAGGCGAGCTTCTTTTGCTGTCACAACTGGTTAGGCACAATCACAAGACTGTTCGCTGCAAAATGACATATTTTGCTAAATGCATATGTAACACAGACATATAGCTTTGCACAGGGAGAAATAGGTCAATTTTGCTATTCGCAATATAATCACTAGCAAGACACTCTGAAAAGGAGTGATTAGAGACTGCAACGGATTAAAAAAACAACAACCATAAGAGGTCACAAACAAAAAGCTAAAATCCACAATGTATATTAATGTGCCACATCCTGTAGTCTCTTTCTCCCTTACCAACTTTCTCACTTTGCTATAACTGACTACAAAATAGCATTTATACTAGGAACAAGCTTGGAGGAATTTAATACCTGTCATATCAATGCACATTATAGAAGGATTGGGGAATCTTTTTCAACCTGCGGGGCACATTCCCTTCTGGCCAACCTGGCAAGGGGCACATGCCAGTGATGGGTGAAGCCAGAGGGTTTGGGGTTTTGTTTTTTTACCTTTGTACAGTAAGCTAGTTCCTAAACATACCACCCATCCAGGCAGGCGAGCAAGCAAGCAAGAGGCATTATCAGGGTTCAAGGACACATCCCAGCCAGTCAAAAACACTCAAGGCAGGTGCAAAGCAGGGCTGGTGGTGGTGGGGAGGTGGCCTTCCAGGGCAGCTGCATTTGGTTGGCCCCTAGGCCTGAGTTATCCCCTCTCACATTAGAGAACCCAAAGAACAGATAAAGCCTGCCAGAGGAAAGTAATAAATTGCAAGTCATGATGCATCGCATGAAAGTAGAGCAGGGTTGGAGAGAGGAAATGGCATGGATGATTACAAACAAGATTGTCCACAGAAGCTTAGCGCTCCTTGGGGTGAGGACTCCAAGGGGTTAAGTCAGAAGAGGTTGGTTTTGAGTTGAAGATATACCAATCAAGCGAATTTCTGCAAAATTGCATAAATTCACAAACTTTCAGTTGAATTCCCTTCATGAAGGATTCAGATGTGCACACAAAAGGGACAACTACCCTTTCTATTCAAACAGCTGAAAGTTGCAAACACCCGTGGCACCATCAGAGCAGGACACTGGGGCAGAAATCTAGAGCCCCACTGAGACAGATGAGCAGGAGGTGCCCAAAATGTGCAACAGGACTGCTTGCTACGTTTCGAAACAACACACATTACTATCTAAAGAGCCTCCCACCCCAGGTAGAACTTTGGATAAACTGTATTGAGAGTCTTGTTTGGTCTGACTGGCAGGATATAAAGTTTAATAAAATGTAATAAAGCGATGACTGCCCTTTTTATTATGTGAAGTTGCAAGATATTGCCTGACCTCCGTAGGACTCACAGATAATCTTTAAATGCTTCCTTGATTAAAAAAGAAGTAGGAAGCGAATCCCACATCATCTGGGTTAAGACTGCAACCTTAATTTTACAAATCCATGATCCAAGCTCACCTGCATTGCGAACTCCCCGGCTTAGTGTTCATTCTGTCTCTGCACTTATTTGACATTCAGAGACTCCAAGATGAGAAGATCATCTCAGCCCTAGTCACTTGTGGCATTTGCTCGGGCAAATTGGAGGAATATCCAAAGGCAATAGGCGTTACAAAAATGGGGTATGCCCTCCAAGACACCCATGGCAAGCTGCCCTCTCCCCCTTGGCATGTTACCATTTGCCCCACATCCTGATGTCATTACACACATTTCTTGGCTCTTCCAAGGAGCCTCTTCCAAATGCATGCAGAAAATTTATTGGCCTTTTTCTAGTCAGATGGTCCTTATAACATTTGCCATTCCAGGCTTGAAAAGAAAAGAGAGAGCTTTCTTTAAAACACAGGCAAGGGTGGGGCAGGGAAGTTTAGTAAAAATGTCTGCAGACTAGTAAGTTGCTGACTTATTTGCAAAGCTGTTCCCCCCTGAACACATAAGGTTTATATATTACCCCTGCCAAAGTTTGTGCCTTGCCACCATCTAGCTATTTCTAAACCATCTAACATTCCCCCCTCTCTCTATATAAAAGCACTATCGCCCAGGGAGGGGAAAAGAAATAAGTTGATTCTTGTGCATTTTTCCTGGTAACAAAGATGTTCCATCATTGCTTTCTCCACGTAAACACTCTAATATTCTGAACATTATTTTCACTTTAGGGATCTGAATTGGCTATTAACAGAGTAAACATCAGAACACCCAGCATTTCAAGGCTTTATAGCCCATGAATGAAATATTCCAAATTGCAAAATAATGACGGGGATCCTGGAAACTAACAAAACCCCAGCATTTTCCTTGGATAGAAAATTAGAGGGAAGGACAGAAGAAGCCACAGAAACACAGTCAAAGGCTCTCTCACAAAAGTCTGTTTGCGAGAATAAAGATGTATTATGCAAATGCCACCTCTTCAGCATTCATGATATTCACACAAATTCACTCAGTACATACAGAACCCCTTTGTTGCCCACAACAAAATCAGTTCTACCTCAAGCATAATTAATTATTGCAGCGCATGAATGCAAAATAAAAAAAATAAAAAATAAAAATGCAAGGAAAAATAATGTTTGAGGCATTGCAAAGTATTTGAGAGGGCCAATGACTCACATGAAAAGCAAGGACAGGCTAGAGTGAGTGCGTGTTTGTGTGTGTGTGAGTCTGTTAAACACCTCTTCAGCTATTTACTGAAAAACCTATTTCTTTGGACTGGAAAACTGAAGATATCATGTACACGTTACTGAAAAACCAATCGCTTAAGAACAATGCTTGACAAAAATGGCCCACTTACTCTGTGGATGCTTACTCCTGAACAAGTGCTCTTTAGACAAAAACTGGCAATCATTTCCCATGGATGACGACAACTAAAGGTACAGATTGCACCATCCAGCCCTCTTATATGGAACATGAAGTAGCTTTCAGCTATAGAACAGCTCTATACGCCACAAAGCGAGACGGTTGCCTATTCCTCTAACCCGCTGCATTGTGATTTGGGGGTCATCTTTTACGGATGCTGACCAGAGTGCCAGTGTTGTGCAGCGGATAGTGAGACCAGGGTTCAAACCCCCACTCAGCCATGAAGCTCACTGAGCAGCTGAGGCAAGACAGGGCAAACTCGTTTACACAACACATGAAAACAGCAGTGGAGGACCAGTGGCCCGAAGCCACACCCATCTGCCCATCGTCTGATGCCCTATGATAGGCATAGGCAAACTCGGCCCTCCAGATGTTTTGGGACTACAATTCCCATCATCCCTGACCACTGGTCCTGTTAGCTAGGGATGATGGGAGTTGTAGTCCCAAAACACCTGGAGGGCCGAGTTTGCCTATGCCTGCCCTATGAAGTCAGGTGTGGGACAGGGAAAGCCGCAGCTGCAAATAGCACCCGATTTGAGCCGCCAATGCTCCCTTGCGGCAGCGGCAGCTTTACCTTTGAGGCTATTCAAATTTAGCAACTTAACCTGACAAGCTGCTTTCGTCAGGGAGAGGATACGTTGGGGAGCTCCTGATCCCTGATGAAAGCAACTCCACAGGGAAAGGCACCACATCAAAACCACATTCAAAAGGTTAAGCCTCAGCTGCAAAGGAACAATTGGGAGTGCGCATATTCAATCCCTTTGCAGCCATAGTTTTACCTTTCCTGGCATCCAGGACCGTGCTTTCTGGCCAATCCGTGACGCTTCAGGGCAGGGTTTCCCAAACTTGGGTCTCTAAGCTAGGGATGATGGGAGTCATAGTCCAAAAACAGCTGGAGACCCAAGTTTGGGAAACCCTGCTTTAGGGATTTCCCTTAGAACCGTATTGACAAGATGCTGGGCAAAAAGAGAGATGGGGGAGGGGCAGATCACTGCTGCGGCTCTCAACCCCACAGGGGCATGGAGTGATGGCTGCATCTGACACGGTGGTGTAATATGTCAGGGTAGTTTCAGCCCATTCCATGGTTCATTCATTGGCCACCCAGCATGTTGCTGGGCAATCACTAATATAAATTGATAATCAGGGCTTATATTATATCCAGAGAGAGGCAACGACTGTTAGGAGGGAGGCTTGGAGATCAGAAGAGGAAGAAGAGAAGAGTTTGGATTTGATATCCCGCTTTATCTACCTGAAGGAGTCTCAAAGTGCCTAACATTCTCCTTTCCCTTCCTCCCCCACAACAAACACTCTGTGAGGTGAGTGGGGCTGAGAGACTTCAGAGAAGTGTGACTGGCCCAAGGTCACCCAGCGGCTGTATGTGGAAGAGCGGAGACGCGAACCTGGTTCACCAGATTACGAGTCTACCACTCTTAACCACTACACCACACTGGCTCTTCCTACCAGCAAGACTTTAACTAGGGGTTGTTGTAGCATCCTCCTCTGTTCCAAGGAGAAAGGGGTCTAAACTAGAATATGAATGCCTTGAGATAAGCAGACGACAATTCAAAGCAGCCTGAGCAAAGGAGGAGGGTCAGGCATGCTCTGTGCTGAAAACATTCTGCATGTAGAAATGCTGAGTTCTGCAACCTCTGGAATTCTGCAACCACATTAAAGCACATTTCCATAACGCAATCATTTTGCACATTTAGTTTGCTTCTTCTGCCAATCACCTTTTGGGCCAAAGTGCTACAACACAGAGCTGAAGCTCCAGAAATCTTACTTGTTTGCTGTCTGGCTTGGAGATTTCACCATCCACACACTTTCAGACTATAAGAGCGAGAAAGATGTTCTTCAATAATTATACATACGCGATGTTCTCAAGTCACTGAAAGAACACTGAACGCCTGTCCTTCTGCAACTGTGAGATTGGGGAAAATTCCTGAATGAACAGAGCTCTGTGAGCATTGGTGTTAATCTGCATTGAATGGGAAAGGCAGATAACTACTCAGCCACAGGGCCACACACCAGAAAGCCAAAGCATGTGTGCATCATGTTGGATTGTCCGGTCAATATAACTAATGTGCTAGGCAAATTGGGAGGATAAGCTCTGAGTGTCCAGTTGGAAACTCCGTATTCTGACTGAGCAAAAGGCAAAATCTCATTTCCTCTATTTGCTTGTGTGCTCTCTCCCCACCATGTGGAGCAAATATGCAGTCTTTATGAACGTCCTCCATCCAGCAAACACTAGCATGTATGATACAAGCATTTCAATCGTCTCCAGCTGAACTCGCATCTGGGGCACCAAGGCTCTCAAGATCTACATCAGTAGGACCTATCGCTCACTTTCAAAACCCAGCCCTTAAATCCAAGACACCACCTCAGCAGAGCGCAACAGCTAATTGGGGAGCCATTCCCGTTCCCCTGGGAGGAATCCGTTCTCTTCAAAAGCAGACAGACAGATTGTAAAGCCAGCGCTGAAAATCAAAAGGAAGTCACTCCTCATTATCGGCTTAAGAATTTCTCCGCTTCTCAGCAGAGAAGCTATTTCACTGCCGCTTGATCTCAAAAGCCACCAGCAATGTCTTCAGGCACACGCGACGTAGCACAACAGCTAAGGCTCATTTTCTTTCTAGCTCCTAAAGCCAGATGAATTTACATCTTCAGCCCATTTGAAATAGTCATAATAACTGGGGGGTGGGGAGTGGGCACTGCCGAAAAAGACAATTAATCAACCTGGGAACTGTCCCAGGTTCAAATGAGAGGAAAAATATGTAAAACCAGCTTGACACAACCCCTGAGTTAAAAACAACAACAACAACAGGGCGGGGGAAGCTGCTACTTGATCCCATAATAAAATGCAGGGTAATAATATGTGTGTGTTTGTGTGTGTGATTTTTGGAGAGCAATAGGGAGTTATTGTGATGCGTCAGCCTGGATTTATCAATGGAAGGAAATCGGAACCAGTAGCACAATACGGTTCTTTTAAAAAAGAAAAAGAGAAATGAGATGCATGTATGAAGAGAAATGGCCCTGCTCCTCCACTGACTCTTACTCCCAATACATAGAGGGCACTAGGATGGCAAATGCAGGCGTAGGAGAATCAGGTGTACCCTTATTTTAGGGAGTCATCCGTGTCTTTAATTAATTAAAGTTTTTAACGACATGATTCCCAGTGCCATTCACAATAAGGAGAAAATTGTAATTATAGGAAGGAGAAAAATACAAATAATACTCCAATAAAATCCGAAACAGCACAACCTCCCTCCGCCCAACAACAAAAAACTCACAAGCAACTTCACAGTGCCACATTTTGAGCTCAAATCATCTCATAAAAGCTAAAAATCATAGGGAGAAAACAGGGACAATCCAGCAGCATCAGTCTTCCATACAGCTGATTAAGAAAGAAGAGAGTTGAAGATTGATGCAGGTAGTGCTTTTCAAGTATCCACCACAGAACACACAAAGATTCCCATAGGAATATTATTGGGGGGGGGGTGAGCTAGGAACATAAGAGTAGCCTGCTGGATCAGGCCAATGACCCACCTAGTCCAGCATTTTGTTCTCTAACTCCCCCTGCCCACCTGGTTGTGCAGTGAAAACTCCTGAGGCAATGCCCAATTGGCAGAACCTGAAGGCAGTCACTTCACTGTAGAAAGGGATGGGAACCACCAGCAATCAGGATTTCCATTCCTGGGCTGGAGCGTTTCACACGATGAACCCGCCCCCTTCAGACTCTGCTAATCACAAATCCGGGATGGAACTGTCAGCACATGTTATTCAGGGAGCAGAGCCAGCCCCGCAAGCTCCCTCACATGCCTACAGGGCTTCTGTCACACCAGCACCCATTAAACCAATTCCTCACCCAAAAGCATGTATATATCCCAACATTTCAACAAGAGATGCGCAAAAGCCAATCAATCAGTTTCTGTTCCGTGTCAGTTTTGCCAATACATCTGCATGAGATTTGCATTTAAATAAGCTCCGAGAAAAAGGGTGTTTGCAGCACCTGTTTAAATACTTCTTCCCTGCCCTGCCTTGCACACCAACACATGTAAATAGAGGCTCTTATGGGTACATAGGAAAGGGATCCCGATTCGGACAGGTGCAGGTTTGCCAAAGGACATGGAATTCAGGAGATATGATTCGGAAGTTCAGGAATTGGGAAAGATGTTTGGGACTGGGTGGAAGCAACTAAGATGTCCCAACAGCTTCCACACCCCAACCACCAAGCTTTTAAAAAGACGAGGCATGGTGCACATGTTGGGATTGCAAACACACATTCCTCTTGGGTGGGTGGCTCTGCTCCCATCTGTGAGGTGACGACTAGTTCTGCCCCCTTCCATTCAGCCTCCTCCTCCTAAGTTATCTTCCCCCCTGCCCTCAGCATCCTCAGCATCCACTGAGACTCTGATCTGCTGGGAGGTAGAGAGGAAGAGCTGGTATCCCTGCTCCCAAAGTTGCTGAAGTTGAGGCACACGAGGGAAAGACCCCGCCCCCCCAAAAAACCTATTTCCCACTATTTTGCCTCTCACCCCATTTCTTCCTCCTCCTCCTCCTGTGTTGGGGCCTGCCAAACTGATCCCAACTCCAGCAGAGCTGCAGGGCTCATTACATTTTCTTTGATAATATGCAAGCTTTAAAGGTATTCTGATACAGTTTTTGTTTAACTGCTATGTAAAATTCAAGAAGTACGAAATACGACAGATCAGGTCAACTTTTACAGCACTTTAACGACTAAGATCCTCAAGCAAGCTCTAATTGCAATATGGTAATGAAAGGAGCCCAACAATGTCAGGAGGCAAAAGGTTTTGATATTTTGGAGAAGGGAGGGTGAGGGATAGAATCACAGAACTGTAGAGTTGGAAGGGACCCTGAGGATCATCTAGTCCAACCCCCTGAAATGCAGGAATATGCAACTGTTCCATATGGGGATCGAACCTGCAACCTTGGTGTCATCAGCACCACGCTCTAACCAACTGAGCTATCAATCAATGGCACAATTTGGGAATGGAGAATGTGATTTAGTAACAGCGCAGCCTCTTTTGCAAAATGAGATTTAAAATGCCAATTGACAACATAGAAAGAGCCCTGCAGATGGATGGACTCACAGAGTCCAGCAACCTGTCCTCACAGTGGCCAACTAGAAGCCAGGAAGAGAAGCCCGCAAGCAGGACTGGAGCAGAACAGCATCTCCCTCTGTTTCCCAGCAACTGGTATTCAGAAATATACTTCCACTGACAGTGGCGGTAGTACATAGTCATCACTGGCAAATTGTTATAATGGTGACAGAGAAAGCTGGGCGATCTCCTCCCCCGGTTCCATTTCCAAAGCCATACGAAAGAAACTTGGTTTGACAATAAAATAATACAAAATAGTAATAAATGCTGGAGATAGCACTGACCTCCAAATTCAGGAAAGGCTTTCAAGGTTGCCCTGGAGAGTGAATGCTCCATGACTTGCCCTAAGTGTTTTACTCCACCTATCTCTTGTAGAAGACAAAGTGCTTTGTCTGCTGCTACCGAGAATGAAAGCAAAGAGTAGCCCTCCCCCCTTTAATCTTCCACACATTTTTTTTTTTTAAAATTTTTTTACAAGGCCAACAGGCTCAGTTCCATCTGAAACAGCTTATCTTTTGTTTGAGAAAAGCTGTAAGATGAAGCGTGCGTGAGAGAAAATTAAGACGTTGATCGTGAACCAAGCAAGGAAGTTCACTCGGCAGCGCAACTGAATTGGATCAAACCCAACCTCTACAAAAGGAGCTTTTCTCTCAAGAACCTGTCAGATTCAGAAGAGATTTCTTTACTACCACAGCCGGCATTGTCATCGGCCCGCTAATGCAAACAGGTGGCTTTCTATTCCCTGCTACAAGCCAAGAGGACAGAGAGATGTAGGGCAACGTGACAGTGCCACAATGAAGAGAAACAGAGGGAGAGTTATTTGAAGCTCTGCCATAACAGCAGCACACACCCCCACACACCCAAGGGATCGCAATGACCTTTATTGAGTTTTGTTAAAATGTAGGAAATGTACGATCATCTCAAGGAACAACACGAAGACACACAAATGGAAGAGAAATCCACTAGGAATTCCCCAAGCCGTACCGGGAGAGAAAAAGAAGGTAACAGTTGACATAGAGTCACCTGAGTTGGAGGTCATGCTGGCAGGTCCCATGAAGGTCTAATACTGCATGTAAAAGTGGGGCTGGAGAGTGGAAAAGAATGGCAATATATCTCACATTTGACAACCAATACACCCATTGGGTTTCAGATAATACATGGGTAAAGGTAAAGGGATCCCTAACCATTAGGTCCAGTCGTAGCCGACTCTGGGGTTGCAGCGCTCAGCTCACTTTATTGGCCAAGGGAGCCGGCGTACAGCTTCCGGGTCATGTGGCCAGCATGACTAAGCTGCTTCTGGCGAACCAGAGCAGCGCACGGAAACACTGTTTACCTTCCCGCCAGAGCAGTACCTATTTATCTACTTGCACTTTGACATGCTTTCGAACTGCTAGGTTGGCAGGAACAGGGACCGAGCAACGGGAGCTCACCCCGTCACGGGGATTCGAACCGCCGACCTTTTGATTGGCAAGTCCTAGGCTCTGTGGTTTAACCCACAGCGCCACCCGCGTCCCTTCAGTACATGGGTAGAAGAGTCTAAAAAGCCCAAGGCACAAATTTTCACAACCCTCTAGTGGCTATGGTGACTAATTTACCAGAAGTAATGTATTCAGCATTAACTCTGGAAGTACCACATGTGGAGTAGCAAGTACAGTTCTGGTCGCCTCCCCTCTAAAAGAATATGGTAGAGTTGGAAAAGGGTCAGAAAAGGGCAACTGAAGCAATCAGGGGGATGGAGAAACTGCCCTATGAGGAAATGTTGCTGAGTTTGGGACCTTATAGCTTTAAAGCAGCGAGCAAGAGATGACATGATAGAAGCTTATAAAATTATGCATGGCATGGAGAAAGTGGACCGAGAAGTGTTATACTCCCTCAATCATAAACAATACAACTCACTAATGAAGCTGAATATTGGAGGATTCAGGACAGATAAAAGAAAGGACCTCACACAGCGCATAGTTGAACTGCAGATCTCTCTCTCCCAGAAGGCAGGGATGGCCACCAACTTGGACGGCCTTAAAAGACGATTTGAACAAATTCATGGAGTGGGGATGCTATTGATGACTACTAAGCCACGATGGCTATGCTCCACCTCCACAGTTGGAGCCAGCAATGCTTCTAAACAGCAGTGGCAGGAAACCACGAGAGGGGAGAGGGCTCTTGTGCTTGGGTCCTGCTTTCAGTCTTCCCACAGGCATCTGGTTGGCCACTGTGAGAACAAGATGCTGGACTAGATGGGCTGTTTTCCTGATCCAGCAGGCTATTCTTATGTTCTTAGATTGTTTTCCTGGCACTGTGGCTAGGATATCAGCCTACACTGCTACTCCGACTGCCCTGCCCACATGCCATGCGTGCAAAGCTCTGCCCTAAGCAGCAGAGAGCACAACTATGCTTGCTCAGGGGCAGCCCAGAGGCTGCAGAACCCCACTGGCATACGTTAAAGACCAATTCATTTACAAGCGTTTTTATACTGCCCTTCAAATATATTCCCAGAGTGCTTCATAAAGCAAATAAATCGACCAATTTAAATGCACATACAGAAAATATTTAGTAAGATAAAAGCCACAAAAAATATAAAAGCAACATAAAACAGTCAGCAGGATTAGAAATATATCTAACAAGCTTGGGGAAAATAAAACAGTATCTGGCTAGGACAATAGCTGTAGCCAGGCCCTGCCTCACTGTTCTGGGAAGAACTTTCCAGAACTGGGGCATCCCAATGAGAGGGCCCTATCCCTTGCCTCACCACACAAAGAAAGGCCTCCACTGAAGATTTCAGGATACATGTAGGGGTGTAGGTAGACAAGAAGGCCTTCAAATTCCCTGGTCCTAAGGTGTGAAGGGCTTTATATGTCAACACCAGCTCAGACTGGGAATCTCTTAGCAAAGACATAACACCTTAATGCTCATTTGGGCATCCACATTCTGCATGAACTGCAGTTTCTGAACAGTCTACAAGGTCAGCCCCATATAGTGTGAATTACAGAAGCCTACCCTGGAGGTTAGCAGAGCATAGGTAACCCAGACCAGGATGCCTCTGTCCAGGTGGGGTTGCACCTGGCATATCTGCCCAAGCTGGTAAAAGGCACTCAATACCAAGATAAATCAAGGAACACTCCCAAACCTGTTCCTTTATTGGGAGAGCAACCCTGTCAAACACAGGATGAACAGTGCTTCCTCAGGCAGATGAACCACTGACTCTTCTCTGGTTTGAGCTTTAGCTGTTGGCCCTCGTCTGGTCACCAATTTAGCATTTCCACCATTTCAACTTCAGTTTAATGAAAAGGAGAAAGAACTCTGCAAATTGATGGCACCTTGTCCCAAATTTCCAAATGAGCTTACTTAGTGGTTTCAAACAGATGTTAACTACAGGTGTTAAAAAGCATGGGGGATGAAATATGCAATGCCATAGCACTAATGCCAAGGAGTTTACCATCTTTGGTGTTTCCTCCTTTGAAGTCAACTCATTGCTGGTGACCCAATCAACATTTAAATGCCTTCTAGGACCAGGTGTTCCAGATGTCCCCAAGGGACAGCAAAGCTCTTCAAACCAAGACTGCCTAAGTGGACAAGGCAGAGGGTGGGTGGGTGTACATCATATATTTTGGAAAATTGTTTTCCATTTGTTTGTTTGTGCATTCAGATGCCTCTTGAGATATCACTGCCAAAAATTGGCACAAGGATTCCTGAGGTGAGGTGGCAGTCTTCATTGACGTTTCTATGCCAGGAACCATTTTGAATCAAGAGGGCAGACCAGAATGTGACTTTGGAGTGACATCATCTGTTTTTTTGACATAGGTTCATCTGCCTCTTGAGGTATCTTTGCTGAACTTGGCATGAGGGGCCCCAATGTGGGGTGGCAGACTATGCTTCTGTTTGCATGCTGGGTGCCATTTTTATTCAAACTGGCGCACTGAAATGTGATTTTGGCATGACTTTGACTATTTCTCAGAATAGGTTCAGCCACTTCTTGAGATCTCACTAAATTCGGCACAAGGGTTCCTGAGATGGAGGCAGCGGTCTTCATTGATGTTTGGATGCCGGACGTCATCTTGAATCAAGATGGCAGAACAAAATGTGACTTTGGAATGACTTTCCATGATTTTTGCTGTGATGGGTCTAGACACAAATACAGTGGTGCCTCGCAAGACGAAAAGAATCCGTTCCGGGAGTCTCTTCGTCTAGCGGTTTTTTCGTCTTGCGAAGCAACCCTATTAGCGGATTAGCGGAGTAGCGCTATTAGCGGTTTAGCAGCTATTAGCGGCTATTAAAGGCTTAAGGGATTAGCGGATTAGCTGCTAAAAGGCTATTAGCAGCTTAGTGCCTTAGATAAAGGGGGTGAGGAGTGAAAAAAAATCGCAAGAATCGCAAGACATTTTCGTCTTGCGAAGCAAGCCCATAGAGAAATTCGTCCTGCGAAGCACCTCCAAAATGGAAAACCCTTTCGTCTAGCGGGTTTTCCGTCTTGCGAGGCATTCGTCTTGCGGGGCACCACTGTATTACACCATCCATTTAAAAATCATGACATCTTTTTGGTTTCTAGAAATTGCTGGATAGTGCTGGGCTCTCCCCCACTAGTGTAGGTAGATAGAGAGAGATATGGAAATATAGACAGATATAAGGAATAAAAATAAAAAATAGAACCAGCTTAATCACAAAGCACTTGTACATGCAAGGATTAAAATTGGTATTCGTGCCAGCAGGTATGGAAACAGACTGTTAGAGATACTGGGTTAAAATTTGTTCCTGACATTTATAATATTCAGTGTTTAAAAAAAAGGGAAGAAAGAATGAAGGAAAAAATAAGAACCTCACCGAAAAGAATAATTGCTCCCACAGGGACCAATCCACAGGTCAAAGGGGGGCTTTTTTGCACTTGACTGCAACAGAGTCTTGACGGAGATTTTCAGTAAAACCTGAACTTCAGCTTGCAGCATAATTAAGGTTTGCCCTCGTGTGCACAGCTGAAGGAAAAAGTGCTACTTCAGTAGCTTGGAACAGCTGTCCCCACAAGCGAGAGGGAAGTCTGTCTATTCCAGGGAAGGGAGAACAGAATGAAAATAAATGGATTTTTAATTCAACTATTTTTAAAAAAGAATAAAGTGGAACTAATTTTCATTCTTGTCATGCAGAGCTTGGAGGCACAAAAGGGGAGGGCTTTGCCCCGAGAAATAATTAATTACCTGAATTTTCATTAGTTACGCTTATTAGTAAACTCAGAAGTTTAACACAGAGACTTATGCTACGCAGAAGACAAAGACGACGAAACTGCAGTCGCCAGGCACAGGCCCTCCAAGCTTGACTCTGCCGACTGCCATCCCCCCCCCCCCGGAGCTCTTCCATAAGCCATATCCTACCGAAATTAGCGGGGGGGTGGGGTAGTGGTTGAAGGGTCACATCCAAAGTCTCTACTCCAGACTGAATATTTAATCTTCTGCCCCCAGCTTTGGTGGAAGATTCAGGACACATAAAAGCAAGCAGTGCAAAGTTGAACTATGGGACGCACTCCCACAGGAGTCAGTCATGGCCAACAGCCTGGATGGCTTTGAAAGAGGATAAGACACATACATGAAGGAGGGGGCTATCGATGGCTACTAGCCGCAGTGGCTGTGCTCTGCCTCCACAGCTGGAGCCAGTAATGCTTCTGAATAGCAGTTGCTGGAAACAGCAGAGGGCTCTTGTGTCTGGGTCCTGCTGGTGGATTTCCCACAGGCATCTGGTTGGCCACTGTGAGAACGGGATGTTGGACTGGACGGGTCATTGGCCTGATGCAACAGGGCTCTACTTATGATCGAAAGTATTAATAAGTTGCTTACGTTCAATTGTGATAATTCCTTGCTTTCAAAAAAAAGGTGATAATTTCTATGTTTTAAACGGGCATTTGAATTCCCCACAGCATGCCACACCCTACTCTCCTAAATACCTGAAGGAGAGTCTCCACCTCCACGGTTCTGCCTGGATACTGAGGTCCAGCTCTGAGGGCCTTCTGGCGGTTCCCCCACTGCAAGAAGCAAAGCTACAGGGAACCAGGCAGAGGGCCTTCTCGGTAGTGGCACCCGCCTGTGGAACACCCTCCCACCGGATGTCAAAGAAATAAACAACTTTCTGATGTTGAAGACATCTGAAAACAGCCCTGTTTAGGGAAGCTTTTAAGATTTGATGAATCATTGTATTTCAATATTCTGCTGGAAGCCGCCCAGAGTGGCTGGGGAAACCCAGTCAGATGGGTGGGGTATAAATAAATAAATAAACTATTATTATTATTATTATTATTATTATTATTATTATTATTCTGTAACTCCTTTTAGGCAACTGTCATACAGATGGACCTGGTTTGCACAGCATGGTAAGCCATACTACAGCTGTTAACTTGTGGTTAGTGAGGAGGTAACTTAGCATGTTCCCTGGACAAAAAAGGACCAGGGAGAAGCAAAGCAGCTGAAAGCTCCTCCTCTCTGGGAGCCAGCAGGTTCTTGTCGTCACAGTATGGAGAATTTTGGAGGTGGTCATTTCTGCTTGGCTGGCACCCTGAAGGAGGACATTCCAGCTTGCAATATTTTGCTGTGGTATCCACTTGTGGCTTATGAAGCCGTCGCTTTGCCATGGAACGAATGTGTTCACATCACTATACTTGGTGAATGGAAAGGCTAGAATGACTTATATGGATAATTCAAAGCTACAGTTAAAAGAGTCAAAGTGTGGTAGGAAAATGTTGATGGGGTTACCAGATAAACCGTACACAGACCACAAGTTTTTTAGGAAGAAGGGAAAGGGTCAGTTATTGAGAAAAGGAACCTTGCTTCAGTTTCTTTTATCACTTTCCAGGAAAGATTTGAAGTTAAGGTTGCAACATCTGACAGCTTGTTATTAATGGACAAAATTAATATTCTAGACATCCCACTCGGGAGCTGTCGACATCCGTGCCCACAGAGCTCAATTATGCAGCATCTGTGGTCGCGGGAAGAAGGAGGTCGACGTGTGGAAACTGTTGAATTCCCCAGCTGCTGAGCAGGTAGAGTGCAATGTCAACGAAGGCTCATCCGGGGCACATCTTGGCTTTCACCTGTCTGAAGGGACAGGAGGTGGAAAAGAACACACCGCCAGCGAGAAGGCTACACAGCTGGTTGTCTTTCCCAAGAAAGAGAAGAGCCACTCTGCTGCAAAATTCATTTTTGTTAGTAAAACAAAACCAGGCCTATAAATATAGAACTGTCGAGTTGGAAGGGACCCCAAGGGTCATCTAGTCCAACCCCACACAGTGCAGGAACTCCAACTAAAGACTCACCAGCAGATGGCCATCCAACCTCTGTCTAAAACCTTCCAAGGAAGGAGAGTCCATCACCTTCTGAGGTAGGTTGTTCCAACTGACGCACAGTTCTTACCGTCAGAAGGTTCATCCTAATGTTTACTGTAAGTTGCAATTTCATGTATTGACCAAGGAAAAGTGGAGGGAAAAGTGAATGGGAAAACCTGGACTAGTTGCAGCTCAATGCCTGGAGGGCAGGACACAAATACAGCCCCAAGGGCTTTGATGCCGATTCTGTGGGATGCGCAGAGTCAGTCGAGGATGCAATAGAAAATTATTATTATATCATTAGTATTGCAATGCACTCCAAGTCCAAGTTTACCATTTCCAATTAATGCATTAGCTGAGCCCGATTTCCCCGAGGTGAAGAAAAGGCAATATTGGAGGATATAAAAAGGCAGCGGCAATTCCTTTAGGTTCTGCTGGCTGCACTTGTTTATTTTCAAGATTGGCTTTAACCATTTGGGCATGGCGTTTTATCTGTTCGTTGGGCTTGTAAGCCACCACGACACCCCCCAGGTGGGCTAAGAGGCAAGGCAGCCATTTCAAACTAAAATCAATATGTTCTCGGTTGAAGTTCAGAGAGCCTTGTGCTGCTGGCAACCTCTGGAACATCCTAAGCAAGCACAGAGAGAATAGTTCCAGCATGGAATATCAAAGATGCTTCCCTCTTTAAAAACTCTGTACGCTATCACACACACAAAACAGGGCAATGGAGGTGGCGGTGAAGGCAGCTCCAGCGGCAGCAGGTCCATTGTAGGATCCCAGCAGCTTATAAGTAACCTGGGAACATGGAGCAACCCAGTCAGATGGGTGGGGTATGCCATATTTACTCAACTGTAATGCACACCTTTTTTGGCCAAATTACTTTGCAAAAATTAGGGTGTGCATTAGATTTGATGGTGCATTAGATTTGCATAAATACGGTAAGTTGTTGTTGTTGTTGTTGTTGTTGTTACAACCCAAAAATGGGGGGGGGGGGGTTTGAATCTAAGGCGTTTCACAAAGTAATTGAAGATTACAAAAGATAAATCCACCCACTTCCAGCATTCCTGAGACAATGATACTCAAAAGGCCTATGAAAACAGCCACAAAGCTTATTGGGTGACCTAACCAAACTCACAGGGTTGTTTGCATGGATAAAATTGGGAGATGGGGGGGAGCAGAAGCCACTTACACTGCCTTGCGCTCCATGGGGGAAAGATGTAAATAAATAAAACAACATTTTCTTCTTCATTTCCTCCATTGTTGTTCTTGCTTTTTAAAAGGATTTTGTTTTCCCAATAAGCAGCAACATAGAATATTCACATTCTGTATAAAGGCCTCCTCTTCAACCTGGTTTATATGGAAGGCTTGGCTCTCTCTTTCTTGCATAGTCGGAATGTCAGAGTTCAGGTGGAGGAATGGGAAGCCAGATGCTTATTGTCTATATCCTGCTTCTGTCCCCCACCAGTTTTGTGAAGTTCGCTTTCTTGCGCAAATGGCAGGAGACACAAAGTCAACTTGCACCTTTCCTGAAATCTTTGAGGCAAAAGGGGATATCAGAAGGCTCCCACCAGTGACGCCCTTGAAAATAAATTTTCACTTCTCTGCCTCAGAGGAGAATGCCGAGAACTGGAGGGTGAGGGAGGTTTCGGCAGCCCCAGAAGGAGGGGAAAGGCACTTAGAAAGTGGAGGGGTTGTGAAAAGTGCATCTGAAACTTTCTGCCATCAACAGATTAAGGGCACTGAGTGGCAGGAAATAAGCATATCCTTCTTGAGCCTAAGGAAAGAATCTACCGTTTAGTAGCATGGATTCCCAGAGTCATCGATCAGCTAAGCTACATCTTATCAAAACTAAAACTCGGGGCTATCAGGAAATATCCAAGCTGGCATTGTCAGCATCAAGAAACACAGAAGGCAAAAAAAGGAGGAAGATAAAGAACTAGATCCAGGCTTTTTGGAAAACTGGACCTCCCACCACATCAGTTCTTACATTGTTTTGATGGTGTGTTGATCATTTTTGCCTATCATTGCTGTTAGCCACTTATCTATAAGCCACTTTCAGTCTCCTAAATGGAAATCATGCATGGAACCCATTTCAAAAAGGAAGTGGGGAAAATAGAAGGACTAGCCATTTAAGACCACAGCCATATTTAAATCTCTAATTTTCCCCAGAATGTTGATTACAAATTAACTCCCAACTCAACAAACATCGTCCCTGCGAAGGTACAATGGGACATCTTTGGCCACATCAGGAACTATTATAAAAATAATGTCCCTTGCTGCTCACTATAGCAAAAAACAAAGAGTCTATTTCTGCCCCCTCCCATTCATTTCTGAATATGAAAAGGTTATTTCTGATTTTGACTGGGATTCATAGCATTTGAAAATCAGAAGACTATCCCGAAGATGGATTTTTTTGCCCTCTAGCTTAAAACATGGAAATAAATATTTGAATAACTTAAATAGCAATATCTGCTACGAGATAGGAAGTCATAAATCCAGAACATAATCAGGAAGGTGGGGGAAAAGAGATTGGCTTCAGCTATTCACTCTTGGATGTGCACAATCTTCATTTTATTTTTGTGCCCTTGAAAAAAGGGATAAATGAAAAGGTGTGAGCCGTAATCCGTGAGAGCTCCACAGATACGGAAATTTAACACTGACAGATATGACAGAGACTCATCTGATAGCCTAAGCCCTGCTTCAGAAATCAGGGAGAGGACAATGAACTGAATACCGAATAAAGAGCCAAATCTGACCTCTCCAGCGGGGAAGATGCAGCCAGTGGGGCGGGGGACTGAGCCATGCAACAAATATCAAAAGCTAAAGAAGGGCGGCGGTGTTAGTGGGGCTCTGCATTAACATCACTGCCACTCTAAGTAAGTCACAGCTAAGTCCTTCTGGCTTCGGAATTCTTTTATCCCACTTACACTATTGATTTTCAAAAGGCTGGGATAGATGGCTGCCCTGGAATCAGATTAAGGCGAGAAAAGGGGGGACAGATGATAGACCCAAAGGAATTAAATTCTGGGAAGGGAGGGTAGAGAGGGAAAACTGTTGGAAGATGAGAGAGAGAGAGAGAGAGAGAGAGAGGACTTTCCAGACACAGAGTGGGATATGAATAATACACTCAGGAACGAAGGGAGATTTCCCACCTGCCTTTCCGAGGAGCTGGTCGTGCTTCCATGACCCTGAAGCATTAGAGGAAATCAGACCAGGCAAATGAAACAGCAACAAAGAAGGATAACACTGGACACTTTGGGAAGGCCACAGGTACAATGGAGAGAGTTGTGTTTTATGAATCAGAGAGGAGATTCCCCAAGGCATCTCCAAAGGAGCTTGCATCTGTTGGGGGCTACTGAACATCGCTCTCATTCCTCAGTGAAGGAGAGCCTTGATCAAAAACAAGATGCAAAAGAAGAGAGGAGCTTACTTTGTGCATTGGACCCCAGAGAAGATAATCTCTAGCACTTCTGCCCAGATCCATGGGAAATCTACTCCAATACAGCAGAGTAAAGGGGCAGGGGAACTCCAACATCCCAATACTCTGCCTCAACAAGCAGACTTTGCCAGCTCTGTGCTGGCTTCCATCAAGAAGGAACTGATGCAGTCTTGGTCGCCGATCTCACAGGTTCTTCAAAAGGCTTAAAGGGCACTTGGTGGTCACAAAAAATCCTCCAGCTCCACACACACAAGGCTCCAGCCAGCCTGTCCCTCCCAAGCACCAGCTCTCTTGGACAACCATCATGAAGTTTCAGCTGCCTGGCTAGTGTGAAAGTGCCCCAATATGTAGCCAAGCATCGCTGGGTGGGAGTCACAGCCTTACACAGCATCCGCTTTTCCACAAAAACAATTTGCCATCCCTTAAGAGTCAAACAAACCTTTTATTAAAGGGGGATAATAGTAGTAATAAAAAGCTGTAAAAGGCACGAAGGCTGAATACACGCACAGTTAAGCCTTATGATATTCCTCCACTCTATTGATCTGACATTATTTATGGCAACTTTACTGGGCAGAATATCGTCAGCCTCTTCCCAAATTGAGTTTTCGGAGACTGCAATAAGGAGGATGAGGCTCTTCCTGGATTCAGCTGTGTCACAGGCAGAGATGGTTGGATTCTCCCGGGGTCTTCTCAGAACACCCCGGAAATGAACTAATTTGTTTCCCCAAAATAACTGGAGATAAATTTGATTTCCTGAGCTAATCTGAAGGACTCAGGAAATGAGCACATGACCTGAACCCGTGAGCCAGTGTCGAGAGCACCTGCCTTTATTAGTTATTACCGTATTTCTTATATTTATATCCCTCCCCTTCTCTCAAAGGAGCAGACTAGGAAAGCTCTCTACTGAAAAGGCCCATTGAAAGAGGAAAGTCTTCAGTAGGCACCCAAATGAAAACAGAAATGAGGACTGCCTAATTTTCAACCAGAGGGAACTCCAAAGGGTTGAGGCCACAACACCAAAGGCCTGATAGTTACCCGTTAATTGGATATTTTTCAACAGAGGTTGGATAGCCACCTGTCAGGGATTCTTTAGCAGCGTTTCCTGCATTACAGTGAGTTGGACTAGATGAGCATCTGCATCATCCAGGACCATGCAGGTTTTCTGTCCCATAATTCCCTCCAATGGATTTCCCAAGCTATTCCATGTTCCCACGGGCAAAGAAGGAAACGTCACAGGCAACTTACATGGAAGTCATATTCTCAGCTTCTCTTGATGCTGCTTTAAAGTTTTCAGTACTAATCTTTACAAGGTTGGCAAGAGCCATTTGGGGCTTTACAAGAATGCAACAATAGCTTCCAAGAGGCTTTGCAATGCTAATCCACCTCCTCTAAATATTGCATTTCTCTTTCTACTTAAAGAAAAAGTGACTGAGGCCCATTAACCAAATGTTGGTTCTGCACCATCCTCCCCATCTTTCTTCTCCAGCACACCGAAAGCAAATATGTCATGGGATGCGCATCGAACTGACCCATTTTGCCTTGCACAGCCAAACACATGTCAAGTACACTTGATGATACTAAAAAATGCCCCAATGGGACCTTTTAATTCATTTTAATGCGACACCGACTCCTATGCCAATGCCACTTGATTGAAATTATGAATCAAGTGTTAATTACCTCATTAAAAAGGCAACATATTTTATGGCATGATGGGGAAAGTGAGATTAGAATAGAAGGAGCCTAATGACAAATGTGAATGCCAGGCAAATTTAATCTCCCTTCAAAATAAAGAGGCTACGTTTAGCTGCAAGGGATCAAACTGATGCTTAAATAACGTTGATGAAACTTCTAAAAGTGAACTCAGGTGGTGACAGCCAATGGCTTTGTAGCCAAATCAGGGGCCACAGAGAAACACAAGGGAGGTATCAGTCAGCATCCTTGGCGGAACCCCAAGGTTCACAGATGTACAAGAAGAGAGGATGGAGGCAAAATCCAACCCACAGCCACTGAGCATGTTCAGTAGACACAGAATGCTGAATGTCACTTGGAAAAGAAAAATGGAACGGCTATCCTGGAGCACGAGACACCTGGCTGGCTGGCACCCTGAAGATCTGCACATCTGCAACAACTTGTGGAGATCCCCCATTAACACAGACCGCTTTAAGAAAAGTCCCAGTGTGAGAATATATTGTTACAAAAGCCCAGCGCCGGTCCCTCTCTCTGCCAAGCCGTGGCAAGAGTGCATGGGATCTCAGGCACCAATACAGGGTCTGTGTCCCTTTGGAGACTAGAAGACATGGTAGAGGCTGTCATGCTTTAAGAAATAGGGTCTATTTGCCTATTTACACCCTCGGTCTGCACGGAGGGGGTCCAGATCTTAAAATAATGGTCCAAAGCATTGCAGGCAGTCATTCCTTCTCCCCCACCAAAATGGATCCAGCGGCGGAGCATATGCCCACGCTGCCCAGGATGGGCGCGCTCCCGAGAAGTGCAGGGTACACTACTGAGAGGGGCGGGGCATGGAGGGTGCCCTCCCAGGCACGGGAGAGCTGCTTGGGTGCATGGAGCTGTGCCCGCACCCTGCAGCCAGGGAAGGAGCAAGCCCCTTGTCCTCCCCCAGAGCAGTTACCCTGGCAAACTTCCAAATTTCCAGTCACTGGTCACACCTGGAGCAAGGAGTTGTTGATGACTGTGTGGTGAGAGCCAGTGTGGTGTAGTGGTTAAGAGTGGTAGTCTTGTAATCTGAGGAACCGGGTTCGCGTCTCCGCTCCTCCACATGCAGCTGCTGGGTGACCTTGGGCCAGTCACACTTCTTTGAAGTCTCTCAGCCTCACTCACATCACAGAGTGTTTGTTGTGGGGGAGGAAGGGAGAGGAGAATGTTAGCCGCTTTGAGACTCCTGAAGGGGAGTGAAAGGCGGGATATCAAATCCAAACTCTTCTTCTTCTTCTTCTGTCAATAGCTCTTTACTGAAATGCTAACAGCTCAGCTCTTCCCTCAGCCAACTAGACTGGTTTGCATAAAGCAGCCCCAGAATTCCTTTGCAGCTTATATTCTTTCTTCATATCACACATAACCCAAAATCCTAGCTCCTAGCCTTTATTATTTTTTGTGTTTAAGGGGACCCCCCCCCCCCGGTGGCAGCTCTGTAACACCATTCATACAAGGACATCTTCTTGCAGAATTAAATAAAAAGTAAAATAAAAGGAGATGCTTAATAAGAAAACATGGAGTTTTAAGGAAAGACACTGCACGCATATGAAACCCTATTAACACCAGTGTGTTAAAAGAGGCTTAATTGGTAGCATTTATTCCATAATTATAAAATTGGATAATAAAGTTGGAACATTTATGAGGAAATGGGCCAGAGATCTATAAGAGGAGTGGACTACGGAAGAGCAGAAATGGATTTGGGTTAAATTACCACCACCAAGTTTATAAAAGGAATTTTAAAATAAAGATTCAATATCAACAGCATTTGACCCCAGGTCGACTTAATAGGATATATTCAACAACACAGGATAAATGTGTTCTGCAGCTGCTTGGTAATGCAAATATATTGGACTACTATTTGAAATCTTATTTCAGAAACAACTGGACATCTATTACGAAATGACCCTAAAATACTAGTACTGAATTCAGTATCTGGAAGGTATAGTGTTAGACCCAAGTGGTTGGCGCCAATCCCACAGAGAGCAGCAGAGGTGGGCAAACTTCATGCTAATCAGATCCACTTTGCTTTATAGTAGAGTCCCAAGATCTACCAATTGGAGCCACGTGTAAATGACAGAGCATTAGTCTATGATTCTATGATCAGCATGTAGCAAAGAGGAAGTTCAAACACCAATCACAGTGAAGCCTGGCTGGACATTCACTGCTGCACACATGCTTCTCTCAGGATGCAAAGCCATATGGGCAAAGGAAGGGATGGAGGAATCTAAAGACTCATTAGGGAAAGAAACACAAACAAACGGAAATCGAAATGCATAAACAAAACCACCAATATTTGCTCCAGCTGTAGCAGAGACATTTCACCAAACACTCCAGGACATTTTATGGCCCCCATAAACACTCATGTACGTAGGAGGCATAGCTGTGATATTCACACACATAAAAGCTGCTTTATTGGATGCTATCAAGCAATAATAATGGCTATTAGGTATAGTTTCTGTAAATTACATAAAAGTCTGCAAAGAGAATTATACTGCTTTAAAACCATACCTAAAAGCAATTGCCATCTAATAGCACAGAGGAAATGTGGGAAATGCCTTCTATATAATAAAATATGTCTAGCCCCAGCCTCGAAATGAGCACGTGCAATTGCCATTAAATCAGTGTCGCTCAGAGTTATCTGGGGGCATTTCCTGCTAACAGAGATGCTTTTCCATAGTTTTGTCACGTTGAAAAGGTACTCACCTCTCCAGCTCATATTCCTTCATGCCTATTTTGACGGCCTTCATTACCTGTTGTCACAAACATAGGACACACCCTAAGAAATTTGGATCAGAAGAACCTTAAACGCTTGACAATTTTGTGTTTGTCTTGGGAGCTACCATGATTTGATGTATAATGCACTTAAATAGCACCCCCTGGACATAGCAAAGAACACGAATGTACTAGAAGTGTGTGATGATCACATCCTGGATCCAAAAAAATCTGTCCCCAGGGTGGAGCTGAATGCACATCCCCACAGCGCTTCCCTACCCATGGGTAATAAATGTCTGATGAGGGTTCAAGTGATGATCTGAATATGTGAACCTATCCCTCCATGTGAGAAGGCCACCCAAATGCCTTAGGAAATGTGCTGAAGGCTTCTGCGGAACACAGGAGCACATTTACAGCATGTTGAGTAAGGCTGAGTCTAAAAGGTCTTCTCTTGAGAAGAAAGGACCATAATGATCAAGGGGATGCAGCAAATCTCCTTTGAGGAAAGGATGCAGATTTTTGGACTTTTACTTGCCTTTTCTCTAAACTAAAGAGGTATCATGGTTTATAAAATTATGAATCACATAGAGAAAGTGGCTATATATATACACAGTGGTACCTTGGCTCCCGAACAATTCAGCTCCTGAACACCGCAACTTGGAAGTAAGTGTTCCGGTTTGCAAACGTTTTTTGGAAGCCTAACATCTGTTTTGGCTGTTGGCATTGTTTCTGGGGCCAATCAGAAGCCGCGTCTTGGTTTGCGAATGTTTTGGAAGTCGAACGGACTTCCAGAATGGATTGAGTTCGAGAACCAAGGTACCACTGTATATATATCCCTCTCTCGGAAACCTAGAACTTGTGGTCACCCCATGAAGCTGAATATTGGAAGATTCAGGACAGATAAAAGACTTCATGCTGTTCTATGGAACTCACTCCCATAGGAGGCAGTGATGGCCACCAACTCTGCTGGCTTTAAAATACTGTTGGACAAATTTATGGAGGGTAAGGCAACCAATGGCCACTAACCATAATGGCTATGTTCTCCTTCTACCGTCAGAGGCAATACACCTCGGAATACCAGTTGCTGGGAATTGCAGGTGGGCAGATTGTTGCTGTGCTCATGTCTTGCTTGCAGGTTCCCTACAGGCATTTGACTGCACACTGTAAGAACAGGCTGCTGGACAAGAGAGGCTACTGGCCTGATCCAGCAGGGCCCTTATGTTCCTATGTGTTCCAGCATGATAAGTGAAGACATTTTGTTCCCTGGGCATCAACAGCAAGTTCAAGGGCAAAGCAATGTGTATTATTAGGATTCTATTAGAAGGAACATTATCCTCCTAATTCTGTCCCAGCTCTTCCATTAGTTTATTACTAAGCAATTCAAGTAGCTGGGAACATTTTCTGAAAAGCCACCGTTACACAAAGAGCAGAAAAAATTATTATCTGTAAGAGATCCATTACCTCTTTATGAGCTTCACTGGAAATTTTATTGGTATAGCGCAGGACTTCCAACTCCATGTCCGTCTTAATCACACGGCTTCAAAAGGAAAGGAGAAGAGGAGAATCAGGTTAGTAATTCCCCCTACAGCTCAGCAGTGATTAAGTTGAGAGCACAAAGAATAACCAGGTAACCTAATTGGCAAACCTGCCGCCGACCAGATGCGTTTCAAAAGCAAGAGGCTATTACGAGATTGCAGCAAATAAAGGACATCAGGAAATAAAAGGTATGTGTGGCATTCAATTTACTCAAAGTAGGATGAGCTGAAAAAGCACCTGCAAGGTTGGTATAAGATATCGAGTTCGATCACCCTAACTGCAGCCCCTAGACCATAAGTGGGGTGCAAGCGGCTAGAGTCTGTGGGCAGGAAGGAGAAGATCTAGGGCAGCCTTCCCCAACCTGATGCCTTCCAGATGTTTTGGACTACAACTCCCATCAGCCGGCCAGCACAACAGAAAAGCCCAGCTGGCTTAAACTGATGGGAGATGCAGGCCAAAACACCTGGAAGGCACCAGGCTGAGGAAGGCTGGTCAGTGGACTTGGCCATGGCTGAAGGCAGGAGACCAGTCAGGCTAGTGCCTCCCATTGTTAAAATTATTTCAGAGAAACCTGAAGCACTTTCTCTGACCATTTATCAGAATCATTGGGCTCTGAGTGTGAATAAATCCTGAGTTTATACTCTTGATTTGTAAATTTATCACATCAGTACACTGTGGGAATTCTACTTCAGTTTGGTTTTTAAAACAGGCCATGCAAGACAGGGTCAGACACAAGGTAGACGGGGGTGCTGTTCACTGTTTCCAGAAACTCTCTTCTCATTGTGAGACTTTTGTGGGTGAGCTGAGAGTTTGTTGGACCTTGGGGCTGAGAGGGAGGGAGGAAAGAAAATCAATTAATACTGTTCTATATATATTAGTAATTTTGTATTAATGTGACATTTTTATTTGTAACTGCGAATTTTTGTAATATTTTGTTTAAGTTGTCTGTTGTTGCTTCAGTTTTCTGTACACCGCTTAGAGATATTTTTAATATATCAAGAGGTTAGAAATTAAATAATCAAATCAAAAATGACCATGGACCCCCCATGCTCAGTCTAGTTCAGTTTACAGTGTCAGTATAAGTTAAGGATGAAGGAGCCGGATAATGAACTAATGGAATTGTATTGAAGAGCTCAAACACATTTCAAGCTTGAAAAACCTTAGTCCTGGGAAGTAAAAAACCTTTCACAAGATGCTATCTATTTATTTGTTAATAACACTTCTATACTGTCTCCCATGTCAAGTCAGAGACAGCTGGCTGCTTTCAAGGCATACTTAACGGTGCACAGAATTCCCTCACTCTGTAAAGTGCAAAGCAGGTTGGTTTATTCTAGACCTTCCTGTTCACATCTACCAGGCCCACCCCCATTAGACACCCTGAGAAAGTTGACAGAAAAAAGCTCCCCTCCCCACTCTCATACCACTGGAACTCATGAGCATCCACTGAAGCTGCAAGTTGGAGATTCAGGACAGACAAGCAGCAAAACATATTGTCCCAGACGAGACATGCTTTATTGACCTTGCTTTGCATTGACCTGCCATGAATAGGCAATCCCTCTGCCTGCATTTACTGCACAGGGTACACAATTGTGGGTCAGACAGTCCTATGAAGATATGCATGTTTTATTTAGCCAACCCTGCACTCTTTACCAAGCACAAGTCACAGGCTCACAACATGGCAGCTTCCTGCCATTTCTCAAGTTATAGAAATGGGAGTCCAAGGCACAGCAGCAGAATATGAATGAATCCTTGCCTAAAGCTATGAAGTCCTTTGGGTTGCTGAAGCTTGTTTCGCAAAGGTAGCAGACAGAGAAGGCGGGCGGGGGAGTGGGGAGAGAAAATATCCCCGCACACTGTTTTGGCTCAGAGCTGTATTAAATTTATGAACCCCTGGATGAAGAGTTTAGCAAAAATCGAAAGCTTGCATGTCTTCAGGCAGGAGCTGGGGTGCAGCATAAAAGCCAAGGAAATGGTGCTTGGGATCAAGGAAGCCTAGCACAGATCACACCACTGCCATGAACTCTCCTGGTGGCCACCCAAAATGCTGTTTAGTGGCGGCCTCTGGAGTGCTTGGCTAGGTCAGCCTTTATGAACTGGAAGCCCTCCAGTTGTTCTGAACAGTCAATGCTGAGTGGGGCTGATGGGGGTTTCAGTCCAAAGCATCTGGAGGGTGCCAGGGTGGGGGAAGGCTGCTCAAGATCCAGGTTTGCAAACCTGTTTGATCACAAAACCGTGGTTTGTATCAACTGACATGCACAGTGAAACCATGGTTGGCAGAGGATTTCCCAGCTTTTCCGACTGGAGTCTTTCCCAGTTCTTATTGGAGATGAACCTGGGACATTCTGCATGCAGGACAGGTGTTGTGCTCACCAAAACTTGCCCTTCCTTTTTTAAGGAGCAGGCAAGCAGAGCCTTAATCTGATCACCTCCCATGATGAGACTTGAAATTGCATCTCCCATTTTCAGTAACCAGGACATCAGAAGTTGATTCCGAGAGACGTGCTTCCTGTGCTGGCATATGGGTCACTGTTCGGAGCATGTCTCTTGACCAGAGGGAGGCAAGTTCAAAGCCATAAATCCTGCAGACACACAAAGACCGTCTCTACACTAGAGAGGTGCTTTGGGGCTAACAAGAACATTTCATTCCTTCCCTAGAAGGCACGAGCAGTTCTTTCAGCAAAGTTTGGAGCAGCTACTTTTAAAGTCACCTTGCCTTAAATAGCATCCAAGATAAAGAACGTAAGAGCCTGAGGAATCAGGCCAATGGCCCATCTAGCTCAGCATCCTGTTCTCACAGTGGCCAAGCAGAGACCTGTGGGAAACGTGCAAGCAGGACCTGAGCACAACAGCAATTCTCCCTTCCTGTGTTTTCCTGCAGCTGGTATTCAGAAGCATTTCTGCCTCCAACTGTGGAGGTAGAAAAAAGCCTTATCCCCCAGAAATTTGCCCAGTGCTCTATATTAAAGCCATCCAAGTTGGTGGCCATCGCTGCCTCCTGTAGGAGCAAGTTTCACAGTTTCAAATGCATATATTAGTCAAAATAGAATGCAGAAATTCTTTAAGGAAAACTTCTGTATATTAAGAGAAATATATTAAGCGTTCTAGCATCATGAAAAAGACGGGAAGTCTTTTCTCTATCCACTTCCTTCGTGCCATGTATAATTTTATAAAGTCCCAAAATGCTGCAAACCTTTCCTCATATGGAAATGGATTCTGCCATGAGTTGTCAATGTTTTAACAGAGTTTGAACTGCAGCCTTCCAAAATGTGTGCCCTCCACATGCTGTTGGACTCCCATCATCACAGACAATTGGCCATGTTGACTGGGAGGTGGAGCTTAACAACATCTGGAGAATCTTCTGTAAGGAAAGGATGCTCTTCTACAGGGTAGCCAATGTGGGCACCACCTATCATTACAGTACTGCGTCAAACTTTCTGGCACTGTCTGCCCCCCCCCCATCTCTCTCTCTCTTACACACACACACTTCGAAACTGTGACCATGGTGCTAGCAGAGCATTCAAGCGTCCAAAGATGTCCATTACATCCCAGCTTAGCTCTGATTGCTTTAGTTTACTAGACCATTTTGAAACAAGTTATCCACTAACAATGCAAAAGAACTAGCATAATAACTCCCTGATTTAGACAATACAAGAACTACAAACAAAGCCCCAACCATGTTGAAATCAGCAGGAGAGTGCCACAAGAAAATCAGAACCAAACAGGTCCATAAGTACATTCTGCGAGAGGAAAAGATCAGCCCAAACTTGACTTAGCAGCCAGCTGATCTGGTCTAAATAAAGCATCACACAAAAGACCAGGGCAAGTAGAGTCTCAACTCCACCTGAGCCAGGGTAGCTGTCCTGCAAAATCAAGAAGTAAGTATCCTTGGTACCTGCACAAAGAATACATGGGGAGAGCTGGCCAAAAAAACAAAAACAAGAACTCGTAACATCCTCCCTCTTCTCCTCTAAAATGTGCAAAAATGGAAACACTCGATGCAACGTTAAAAGGTTTCCAACAAGCCTTTTAAGTAAATATCTTTCCCAGCCTCCATCTGTATTAGAACAGCTTTTAGATGCTTTATCTTTTATGTGTTTGCTGCCCTGGGCTCCTGTGGGAGGAAGGGCAAGATATAAATCTAACACATACATATATACATACATATATAAATAACACTGCACATTTCTCCATCCCTCTTTCTTATCAATCCCTGCTTTGGGGGGGGGGGGGGGATGGAAGGATGCAAAAATGTCCACAACAACTGCATGCATTTCCATTTACTACCCTTGCATTTCTAGTGAAACAGGGAATGCAGAGATGCAGACTTGCAGAACTTACATGATCCAGTTTCTGGGCTATGTGTCCTGTAGTCTCCCTGGTTGCCAGGTTTCCCATGTCCCAACCTTAAGGATGGGGTGCCTTATTTGGAACTGGCTGCCTCTTTCTAAAAACTTTCTCGTTGGCACACCTTATTCTCAGATCTTTTGGGGGGCAGATATGATAAGTCCCTGCAAATAACAGGTGGTAGCTTTACACGCTCTTCTTAAGTGCAGTTTATACCAGGGGAGCTAAAGAAACTCTCTCTACGTCCCATTGTACATTATTTGGCTGGCTACTCTTCAAAATCTCCACTGGTCATTTTAACGGAGGGCTCCAATTCTTCAAATTGCAAAGCTCGCAACAAAATTCCTAAATATAGCAATCCCACTTAAGAAATCTGATTGCTTCTTATTTTTTTCCTATTATGATCTTACACATTTTATATCCTGTAACATTTTTTATTTTATTTGTGCCTGGTGGGCCATAAATAAATCA
The DNA here is from genome assembly GCF_965153285.1 of Podarcis tiliguerta. Lineage (NCBI taxonomy): Eukaryota > Metazoa > Chordata > Lepidosauria > Squamata > Lacertidae > Podarcis > Podarcis tiliguerta. Next base: position 51,784,212 of record NC_139541.1, on the reverse strand, counting down.
TGTTTGCCACTGAATATCCCTTGGTTACAGGTTCTGGCTTGGCCTGCCTTTAATCATCTCATGCCTCACTTAAATATTTTATAAAAACCTAAAGACAGAAGAGAGATTTTATTGGCACATTTTAACTACAAAGCTTTCGGTGGCAGATTTGCTAGAGTTGCCTTTGCAGGCAGATGTTGCCCCTGCAATCATATATATTGAGGTGGAAGCGTTCATCAATGTAGTTATTACCAGGGGGTTAGAGGAAGTATAGTCAATCCTGTCATGAGACCGTTTCCAAGCCAACAGTCATAATCAGTTTTACCAAGGCTGTTATTTTCTCCTCTGTGTTACTGGTCAGTTGACTCAAAACAAATCATTTTGAAGGGTTACAAGTAACAGCAAGGCATACTGGACACCTGAATTTCCTTTGCCGCTGCTGCTTTGACTTGTAACTGAATGTTGCATTTCGCTTTACGCCGTTTCAATACGGTTGTTTAATTCTTGGTTTGGAATATGCATGGTTTCACCCAGGAACCTTCGACAGAATTATAAACACTTTTAATGAAATAAATACTACTGCTCCTGTTTCCGAGGGAACAGCTGGTTCTGTGATGCTTTTATTGTTATAGTCTGTGTTTCTAATGGATCTTCTTAGATTATGTTAATTCTATTAGTGCTTTAGTACATTTTAATGGTTGTCTTTTCTATGCTTTTAGCTTGTTCTGTTTTATCTGTGCAAGCCGCCTTGAGTCCTGGACAGGGCAAAAGGCAAGATATAAAAAAAGGATAATAATACCATACAGATGGGTTGAAATGAATGTGTAAAGGCATAACTGGGGAGGGGGCATCTGCAGGGCCCCCTCCCTCCCGCCCTCCATCCCCTGCACCTGCCAGAAGGGGCTTGCTCCATTCCCAACCATCCCATTTTGAGCAGGAAGGCCTGTAAGCGTGTTCAGCTGAATGTGGTTTCAAGTCTCCTCATCACTGGGAACCTTGGGCTAGTAGCAAACTGACAGGCAGTGCAAATCCCACAAGCAAGGTTTTATATGCTGGGGGTTGTTTTCCCCTACAAGAAACTTAGCTGCCAGGTTCTCCACCAGCTGCAGCCTCTGAACCAAATGCAAGGGGAGCCCCACACAGACATCACTGCAGTAATTCAAACACCCTCCAGACCTGCCAGGGCCATATGAGATGGCTGAGGGGTGGAATAGACATACACACTCCCCGCCCTCAATCTAAGCCCTCACAGATTCTCTTAAACTTACGGACATATATGTTACACCTGAGAAGAGGGGGATGTCCTGGCTGGAGATGATGGGAGCTGCTTTCAAACACACCTGGAGGATCCCAGGTTGACAAAGGCCAATCTCATTCCTCCTCCAGGCCTCACTAAACTGGCTCGTGGCATCTCCATTTCCAACAAGAGGGCTTTTATAACCCCCCACAGCGCGGAAGAGTCATAACATCCACCTTATTGAAAATGAGTTTTAAAATTAAGAAACACTGCTGTGGCGCAACACACTTTAGGACTTGGGTTCTTCTCGGTTTCGCTCCTGCTAATGTCAGGCACCATTGACATTCAAGTGTAATTAAAGAGAACATCCATAAATTTGCCAACGGAATGCATTAGAATTAATGCTTTTAAAATGAATCCCAAAAGGAGGCAATAATCGCCTGACATTTATATAACATTACCCATTCTGCCAGACATTCAATTAATTCTTCTTTGGGTAGTCACTGCAATAGTATCATAATTAATGTATTTGTATTTGAACCTACACAACCGCTAACACTAAAGAATTTTGCAAGAATTATTTCAGTGGCATTCAGATCCTTTTCTTCCTTGTGGTATTACGTCATGGCTGCAGTCCAGTTGGGGGCTGTAGCAGGGCCTTCACCATAGGCTGTGCCTTGACAGAGGCCCAAGCATCAGAAATTTGGCACACAGCAACCGAGGAAGAGGGTGTTCTCGGTCTCATCTGAACCCAGGCTTGTGGTTGTCTTAATCCAGACAAACCCCAAGCTGTACACTGAAGGACAAACCTTGTTTGCAGCTCAGAGCTTCTCTGGAGTGAGGCAAACCCCAAGCCCAGATTTGGACAACACGCTAAGCCACATCCCAGACATGGGATTTACTGCGTTAGTTTTCCTGGTTATCATGCCAGTGCTTCTGCTCCTTTTTCTAGCACCCCTTTCACACAACAGCCCTTGTCGTGTTATGGGTGTGGGTGTGGTGTGGCATGACAACGACCAACATAGACAACATTGCTCCTCCACCCCAACCTTTCCACGAATGCGCCCATGAAAACAGAAGGGAAGAAGTGTGCTAGTATAACTGCCCCAATTGTTGTGACTTTACTCCCACAATTTTCTGGGCTGATGTGGTTGCAAACTGATTTTTTTCATGAAATCAAATAAGATGGAAACGAGTGCTGAACTTCCACTCCATTCCACCAGATGTCCAGATGTGACTTTTACGTCATGTGGAAGCTCAAATGTAATGCAAAAATTAACAGTTAGGGAAATGTCAGGGGAATGGGATAAAACGCTCTGTGATTGCAGCCATGGTCTCACACAGAATGTTGGGACAAGCTTTGGAAAACAAATGTGAAAAGACAACATACCATTCAGCAATTTCCGGATGAAGAACTGTGTTGTTAACCACAAATCTAAAAACGAGAGAGATAACAAAAATTAGCTTGAAACTCTAGACACTGGGTGGGTGTCCAACTCTGGCATCCAATGAAATGTGAGCATGCTTAAAGGGGGCTGTTATATGATGGAGAGCCCAAGTCAGTGCAAACAGGAGCAGAGCAGAAGGAGCAAACAGTCTTTAGTGCGTTGTGGATTTCTGAGGTAATATTTATTGAGACTTTTCATGGGCCCCATAGGAGCTACTGGATGGCATATTGGTGCCCAATGCACCCCATTGGTGGCCTCTGAGATAAAAGGGGAAAGGAAGTTAGAGCGAAAGCAGGCAGCCGTGATTTCAGGTGAAATGAAGATGTATTCATATATTTTCATATAGCAAAGCAAGAGGGAGAGAGAAAGAGAAATAAAGGTGATGACTAAGCACCCACAAGAGAGATAGTGGCCACTTTGCCAGGAGATGTAACAACCCAGGGCTTTCTGTGGTGGCATTCAAAATTCAAGGCTTTCCCTCCCTCCACCAAAATGGACTGGAGAAATGTACAGTATTACAGTTTCTAAGATACCATTGCATGCTTGAATTCAAGCTCTGCAAAGTTCTGAACAGATATTTCACATTCTTAGGAGCCAGCATCCAATTTCTGGATGCAAGTGGGATTTTTCCAGCCTCGCTGCTCAACACCTCTGCTGCAAGGTGTTCTGTTTTAGCCTGTGTTCCATCTCAACACCTCACTGCATGAGAAAATGAAGCCAGCAAGCCACACAATTCAGGCCCTCTACAGAACTCAGTCAGGCACCAGGAGGAAAAAAGCAGCTCGGCTAATGAGATTTGCCTGCTTTGAACACGAATGAAACACTTTCCTTTCCAGTAGGTAGGTTTAGGGACTATTATTCCTGCCATGCTTCAGCACAAAAGAAAAAGGGGGGGAAAGAGGATGCAAAAGCTAGTTAAGCATAAAGGCAACCTAGTACAAAACCCATTGATGAACAAAATGGTACATTTAGTCTATGAAGTTCAGTGAACAAAAGCCTGGATTCCATTTTGAGTTGGAGCGTCCCACCATGATCTTAATGAGAGACGAAGGAAACCAGGAGATACAGGCAGGTGAGCTGCACACAGAATAGCAGGGTGTAATTCTGGCATCAAGATCAATACCAGAGAATTGAACATTTAAGAGATCATTGTGAGAGCATCCCAACTGAAAGCTGGGAAAAGGGAAAACAGTGGTGAGCTCACAGCTATCTGGCTCTCCTGTTCAAGGGAACAGCTTGGCATTGTTCAGGTGACAGTGCAGGTTGGAGAAAAATCCTCACAGTACACCAAAGGGGGAAAGACCTACTATCTCTGGCTCTTCTCCTGTGACCAGGGATCACTGTTCTGAATTTACGAAACCCACAAGACAGAAGAACCTTCTTACTTATGACACACTGGCCAGATTCAGATAGCCACCTTCTCCCCCATAAGAACATATGAAGACCCTGCTGGATCAGGTCAGTGGGCCGCCTAGTCCAGAATCCTGTTCTCACAGCGGCCAACAAGATAACTGTGGGAAATCTGCAAGCAGGATTCAAGCACAAAAGAAGAAGAGTTTGGATTTGATATCCCGCTTTATCACTACCCAAAGGAGTCTCAAAGTGGCTAACATTCTCCTTTCCCTTCCTCCCCCACAACAAACACTCTGTGAGGTGAGTGGGACTGAGAGACTTCAAAGAAGTGCGACTAGGCCATAGTCACCCAGCAGCTGCATGTGCACTCTCTCCTACTGCCGTTTCCAGGAACTGGCATTTAGAAGCGTTGCGTGCGAGAGAGGAAACACGTGTGGATGTGAGTGAGAGAGAGAATGTGCATGCATGCAGATGCCTGTGTCTCTCTTCCTTCCCTCTGCCTTTGTGTGCCTGGCCTGAGCCTCGCTGTGTGCGTGCGCACACGGCAACTTACCCTCACGCAGAAAAGAATGAAAGGTCAAAGACCACCAGCAATCCAGAAGCTGTTCAACCAGAGGCTGAAAAAGGGAACCGCAGGATAGCAAGAAGCACAAGAAGAGAAGATTTCGACAGAAGACAGAGAGCGAGAGCCTGGAAAGCAGAGAATAAAGTTCAGCTCTTGAGAGAAGTACTGAGACATGGCAAGGGTGGAAGAGGGCAAGGCTTCACAGGGTAGGATAAAAAATAAAACGGGGACGGCCATGTCAGTTGTAGTCAAAAAGGATCTGCTGAGAAGCCAAAATAGGTCTTTTGCAGCACTAGGAAGGGGCACTGTCTACCGCTTCCCTCAATCCCCTTAAGAAGGAACAAGGAACAGAGAAGAACACATCCTGTTCTTTTTAGTGGGACTGGGCACTGCAGCCACAAGAACCAAATTGCCCAAAGCCTAGGCTCCTTGCAAAAAGTCAAATAAATAATCCGAGACAAATCCCTCACCTGAGAGGGAGCCCAAGAAGGAAAAACACAAAAGCTGCCTTTGCTAACTTGCTGCCCTCCAGATGCTTTGGACTACAACTCCCATCAGTCCCAGCTTCACTTGGCTGTGCTGTCTTGGGCTGATGGGAGTTGCAGTACAAAATTTCCACAGGTTGCAGAAGGTTGAATTGAAGCCTACCGACCAAACGCTCAATAGTATTTTTAACAAGAGGATGAATTTGGGAGTAGAAGAATGGAAAGTAACACCACATGAGAATAGTTACACCAATTTGTATTTTGGGCTGCCTTCAGCAAACAAGGATGGCATCCTTATCTGTGATTCCTGCATTGCAGGGGGTCAGACTAGATGCCCCCTTGGGTGCCTTCTGACTCTACAATTCTATGATTCTATTATTCATTGCCCTTCACATTTCACAAAAAAAGCCTTGGGAAGTGCTTTAAATAAAAGAGGAATAAGGGGGATAGAAGAAACTCTTTGCTTCTTTTAACAAAATGCAAGTCAAGTCAAAACCTTTATTGCATTAGCAAACTGCCATAGCAAAATAAGACAATACAAAAAAGAAAAAAGACAAACTAGAGACAGGCAACCCAGCAAAATTCAGGTGTTTTGGCTGGCGTAGTGACATTTAAGTTACCCGAAGACAATAATGCAAAGATATAATAGCCAGCGCCCAAAAACTAGTATACGGGTATATATAAAGCACAAAATGGCCCCAGAACAGACTCAGCATATTGAGTTAAAAGTAATAAAAAGATTAAAACAGGTCCAGGTCTAGGGCACGCTACCCTGTCAGAGTAGCCCTGAGTTTCAGAGCCTGCACTATGAATATTGCCACCCCACGTGAGATTTGGGGATTTGCGTCCACAAGAAGCGATTTCAAACAGTCTTCCTTAGATGTAATGGTGGACGGGATCAAAAGGAGGAGCTTAGATCTTATTGGCTCATAAATAGGGCAGTAGAAAAAGAAATGTATGAAGTCCTCTACTTCATTCATTGTGCATGGACATAGACGCTGGGTAATAGGGGTCTTAGAATAAATCCCCTGCAGGAAGGCCGTGGGTATAGAATGGAAGCGGGCCATAGTAAACGCTCTTCTCAAGTTGGGCTCCGTCAGGTCTATCAAGTAGTTGGCAAGTGATCTTACCACTTTCACTTTAGGGAGCCACATGGAGAGGCGAGCTGAGGTGGACTGTGCCCGGTCCATGGCCTCGTCTCTTGTAAGAATCCAGGCCCGGATTTTATGTTTGTCCCAAGAGGACAGCGAGTCAAGATTTGGGAGAGAGTAGCGTGCAGTAATAGTCACCATGGCCTTGGACCATTTATTGCTTTGAGAACACGTTAAAAAGGCTTGCCTGGCTAGTAGGGGACCTGGGGCATTGATTAATTTACAATAAAAGCTAATAATTCTAATGTGGGCTCTCGCAACAATGGAGGGGAGGCCCAGTTCTGTTCTTAACTGTGCTGCAACCGAGCCCTTGGGGAGACCCAGTATCTTCCGTGCAAAAGAGTTTTGTAGAATCTCCAGCCGTTGTAGTGTTTTTAAATTCCACCCCCAGATTTCAACCCCATACAATAACATCGGGAGGACTTTGCTGATAAATGCTTTTCTGATTGGTGGAACCAGCTGGCCGCCTTTTGCATAGTAGAATTTCTCCAAGGCTTTGATGGTTCTGCGGGCAGCCAGGATGGTTGTATTTAGGTGAGCTGACCAGCTAAGCCCATGCTGAAAAATGATACCCAAATACTTGAATGCTGAACAATGTTCAATAGAATGGCCCTCAAAATTCCAGAGTGACTTCCGAGTTTTCATGCCAAAAGTAAGAATTTTGGTTTTGGCGAAATTAATTTTAAGGGAGTTGGTATCACAATATGTCATGAGCCCTCTGAGCATGTTGTTTAAGCCCAGCTTGGTTAATGACAGTATCACCATGTCGTCCGCATAGAGTAATATGGGGATCTTGAGCTGTTGTAAGGAGGGGGCAGATTGATTTAGGGCCTTCGTAGTTGTGACGATGTCATTGATATAGAAATTGAATAGAAAAGGGGCCAAGAGGCAGCCCTGTTTGACCCCTTTATTCAGAGGGAAAGAATCAGAAAGAGCTCCCAGAGGGCCGAATTTTACTCTGGCCGATATGTCATTATGAATTTCCATAAGAAGGAGGAGGAGTCTCTTATCTATGCTGGTATGACTAAGCTTCTGCCATAGCCTATCACTGGGAATGGAGTCAAAGGCGGAGGTCAGGTCCACAAAAGCCGCGTGTAGTTTGCAGTTGAACCTGTTTAGGTATTTATCAATCAGGGTAAGTAGAACAAGACATTGGCCAGATGTGCTGTGACCTTTGCGGAAGCCAGCCTGTTCCGGATGGAATAGCTTTGTTTCTTCTGCCCACTCAATTAATTTCTCTAGCAAGAATCTAGAGTAAACCTTGTATGATATGTCCAACAGGCTGATAGGTCGGTAGTTGCGCGGATCTTGTGGGTCCCCCTTTTTATGTATTGGGATAACTATGCTCTGTTTCCAGTTAGGTGGAATCTTAAGAGTAGCATTAATGGTGGTAAAGAGAGATGCTAAGATAGGGGCCCACCACGACTGGTTCGATAAGAATACCTCAGGTGGTATCATATCCTCCCCCGGGGATTTATCCCCTGATAGCATGCTAATTAGTTGAGTACATCTCTCTGGGGAGACTGGCTCCCAGGTGGGCAAGGCAGATGCTGGAAGGGTGGTGACTACATTTACGTCAGAATCTGAGGTGGAATACAGCTGAGCAAAGTGAGAGTGCCAGCTGGCTGCTGTGATGTTATTAACAATGAATGAGGGGGGTCTTAGACCTGCATTAATTAAATTCCAAAATTTCTTGTCGTCACGGGTTTTAATGGCCACTGACAGAGCCGACCAGCGTTCTTTCGCAAAGAGCAATTTCTTATGTTGGAGCAGCTTCTTATAGTATGAACGAAATTGGGCTAACTCCCTGATTTTGCTCTGAGTGCTGTCTGCTTTCATGTCTGACTGGAGAAATCTAAGCCTACTTCTGCACTGTTTGCATTCTTGGTCGAACCAGGTTTGATTCTTCCAGGATAGAATCGCACGGGAAGGTTTCGTAAGCGAAGGGAGCAAGTAGACTAGAATTTGCTGGAAAATTGAGAAATGATTCACATTCGTTGTTAACAGCTGAGCTTTCAGGGCTAGGATCTCAGGGGAATTTAGAAGGACTTTTATGTCTTGCTCCAGGTAGATGTCCCACTTCTTGCGACCGGGGGCCAGGGTCGATGAATCCTGGGGGTGTGGTGAGCTGGGAGGCCCCAGCTGTGTGTGGTGAAAGGAGATGGCAATTGGAAGGTGGTCACTTTCGGTTCTGTTGAACACATTGAAACAGTATGCCTCATCATTAAATGCTGAGGAGGACCAGATGTAATCTATAACACTTGCCCCTCTAGATCCTAGAAAAGTATAGTATCCCCCGGACCAGTCTTTGGGTTAACAAAATGCAGATCAGTGCATCTATTTCCTTTTCTTTCTTTCTTTACATAAAAAAATGACAGTTCAGGAGCACAGCGCTTTTGCACAGCGGACAAAGCAACAAGTTTTCTCTCAGCAGCAAAAGTTGAGAGCGGATTCTAAGCTTCCTCCCTTGTAGCTTCATTAGTTGCAAAGTACTCAGTGTCAACTCTCTCCAAGGCAGTCAAAGGAATTATATGCCTTAAATGACAAAGCTGACAGTCTGTTGAGAGGCCAATGCCAAGACTGGGAGAGATAAAGTGGGGCGGCGAGAGGAGAGGAGAGAAGCACTCTAACAAGCGATTAAGGGCATCAATTCTGTCATGCAAAAAGCAGCAGGGCGCTCAGTACTACACCAGTGGGTATCCCGCTCCTGACACAAGTGATCTACAGCTGTCAAACAGCAGTGAGAAGATCAGTTTTTTCTGCCCTGCAAACCCATGGAGAGGAAGGCGGCGGACAGCTGGAAGTCTCTTTCCAATAAGCTAAAGATCAAAGGGCAAAGTCACACTCTTCCAAGAGGCGCTTGGGCGGGAGGGAAGAATGGCAGGTAGCACATGGAAATGGAAGCTACCACCATCATCTCCAGAATGACCCACAGAATATGGAATTCTGGGTGTGTCAAAATAGTGCATCAAAGCTGCCGAAACTCCAGGAAGTTCCTCCCGTAGGCACACCTCATGCCCAGAATTGCGAAAGTTACACACTTATAAGCTTTTTGAGAACAAGCTTTCGAAAAGTTCAGATGTTTGTCCCAGCTTCAGTTTTAAAATTAACAAGTTTCTGCCCTGCCGTCCATGATGGTGTTGTTTTGTATGCGCTGCCTCCACAGTCCGAGGCTGTAAATGCTTCTGAACACCAGTTGCTGGGAACCACAGGAGGGGAAAGCAATCTCATGCTCAGGCCTTGTTTGGGGGTTTCCCCACAGGCATCTGGTTGGCCACTAGGAGAACAGGATGCTGGACTAGATAGGCTATTGACCTGATGCATAAGGCTCTTCTTGTGTTCTTATGCATGGTGTGAGCATAATACTTGATAATGTTGCCGTGCAGGGGGGGGGCTAAACTTATTGAGGCCAAAGTCCACATTACTGCCTGGGAGAAGCCTGGGTGGGGGTCATAAAAAAACCAGGAGTGGATTCAGCCATAGGCCGAAGCCTATTTAGTCTATTGCAGTGTTTCACATAACTGGCTAACTACTATCCTGGGACATATTGTCAGGTCAAACATGTATTTCTTGTGGTCAGGTGCCTATGCAACAACTTAAAAGATATACAACAAATCACTTTTCAAATGCAAATACAATGTATTTAAAAAACAAATAAAAATATTATGTATATAAAACACAATATTCAACTACTTTTACACAGAGTAGACTCTTTAGACATGTTCATTTCAGTGGGCTACTCTGCTCTGAGTAAATGTTGTTTGAATACCACCCGCAGTATATAAAGCCAGAATAAAATACATCATTGTTCATATAATCAAGCCGCCATGACAGGCTTACAGTCTATACATCAGGCCATCTTCTAATGGACACCTGATCATTTCCCCTACTGGTTATATGGTGTTCAAATCATTCGCTGGTTAACAATTTGTTTGACACACAAACCCAAAAGGTAACTTACTGGCTGATTCCTTCAAACGAAGCTTCCCTGGTAACACTTCCGCTGTCAGTGTTAACTCCTCTCTGGAGAAGAAAGGCAAAAGTATTTGAACTATGACTATCAACAGAAGAACAGCTGCTTCAGTCTTAAAAATTACAAAAGAGCATCCTACTCTGCAAGGCAGCCTTCCCAAACAAGAGACCCTTCAGATGTTCTGACTACAACTCCCATCCCCCCGGCCCATCCCCTTTTGGCACCGAAAATGGCATGCATGTCAGAGTGAGTGCATGTGCTGATCATGTGCAAGTGGGAAGTTGCCTGTAGCTGAAACCACCTGAAGGGTTGTAGGTAGGCTATGGCAAGTTATTCTGGTCACACAGGGCATGTGCTGAAGGGTACCTAAGCCTATGTCTCGATTAGTGACTAGGAACCAAGTACAGGCCATATTGATTTCCCAGATGTAAGAATGGTTGGAAATCAAAGATGTGGGAATAGGCCATGTAAATTAAGCAACCTTGTATCTTGGTCACTCTTCCAGAACACCCAGGAGACAGTGGTTTTCATATGTTCAAAAAGCACAGTGTACAAAGGGCTTTCCATTCCTGGATTGCATACAATTCTCAGCCACCATCACCACCCTTTGAAGGTTGTGAGACTGCCCTCATTAAGTTCCATGGAATTTGAACCTGGCTCCCAGTCAAACCAGGTTAACTTGGGAAACTCCTCTTCCTCCAGTCTTACCCAACAGCCTGAGTTTCTCCTAAAATCAAGCCTGACAGTGAGCAATAACTCCCACTGAAGAATGTTCCCAAACCTGTTAACACACAGGCCAGAAATGGCCATTAGGAGCCATTTCCATCTGGCTACAGGTGAGGTTGGCTGGTACCCAACCTTGGCTGTTGTCCTCTTCCCTCCCCCATTTTCTTTATGGATTGTGTCTCTTAAGAGTGCCTCAATAATAATAAAATTAACACACTTTTATTTGAAAACAGCAACAACACTCCTTCTATTAAAGAAGACTAGATTATCGCATTTAGTAAGATCCCCAGATGTTAGTGGACAACAATTCTTGCTGAGTCTGATGGGAGTTTGGGAGCCCAACAGTAGGTGAGGACCCGAAGTTGAGAAAGGCTGCTCTAGTCTGCAAGTAAGTTTCTCCAAAGTCAATACTTTCTAAGAACACAAGATGCCACTTACCAGAGTAAGAAGAACTGAAGGGTTCTTTGAAGACAGAACACTGGAAATCTGCAAAGTAAGAAGAATCATTGTGGTCAGTTGATCGCCTACCAGCATTGGCCACTAAGGAAGGTTCACAATGGTGCCCACTTGCAAGAGCTCTACTATCCATGCCCAACCACCTACTGTGCCCTATTCACACTCACACTACTTCTGCAGACCATTCCCACATTCTATCTAGTCGCCTGCTGTCATGATTATACTCTTTTAGCAACCGATCCCATCAAATCCCTGGGACGACCATTTTAACTTTCTAAGAAGATGGAATGTTCATAAACATTTCTTAGCATCTCACTAGATAGGTCAATGGGAAGGCACTGCATATTTATTTTGTGGTTTATATCCTGCCCTTTTTTATACCACAGGCATATGCAAGGTGGTGTATAGGATAAAAAGAAAAAAACATACTTATATACAATTCTAAAAACAAACAGTCAGCAAAAGAAACAGCACACCAGGAACAGCAGATACATACACATACACATGTCCAACCAACGGCTGCAGTTAAGAAAAGGCCCAATGAAATTATTTGTGTGCTACTTTCCCAACAAAGCTGAGCTCAAAGCCACTCACAGCAAAGTTGTTATTAAAAAAGACAAATGACATTTCCCTCCACATAATTATACGTACACAAGACGCAGCAGCATCTCAGCAAAGCAAACACAAACCATTCAACATTCACTAACCATTAACGCAGTGTAACACAAACTCCTAATTCAACAAAAAAGGGGCAGGGGAATCCATTATGCACATTAAGCATCAAAAGCCTTTCTAACTAGACTGGCAGGTCTTCAGAGCCCATTTTTTAAAGTCAATAAATCTGGAGGATCTCAGCAAGGCAAGCCTGAAGACTAGAGGCAGGGCCATAGCTCTGCAGAAGAGTGTCTGCCTTGCTAGCAGAAGGCCCGGGGTTCAAATCCCGGCAGCATCTCCAGGTAGTGTTGGGACAGACTCCCTGCCTGAAATCTTGGAGAGCCGCTGCCAGTCAGTGTAGACAATTCTGAGCTAGATTGACCAATGGTCAGACTCACTGTAAAGCAGCTTCCTAGATTCCTATGTAGAAGCTGTATCAGAGATGGAAAGCTATTCCAGTATCTGTGGAATGGAAACATGTTTAAAGGACTTCACAGCAGCAGATCTCCCAGAAAGTATTTCTGCAGCTCTGGCAACAGCCACTGGATTTCCAAAGCATAAAGGAAAGCCGCATCTCTTTAATTCCACCCGCCCCCAGCCTGGTCCCACACAACAGTTTAAGCACGGAATCAGGGTAAGCACAGCGTTTGCTGATGACACTCTGACAAATTGTCAATATAGCTGATACTAAGCAACAACGCACAAATTTCTGGCCGGGAATCACTTGTCATCCACTCTTGCAGATAAGAAGCCCTTAACTAGCACTTCTGTATTCGACACATGAAGCCTGATAACAAGAAACCACGATTCCAATCCAGATATGTCAAGCAGCAAACCTCCTCAGTAGCTGCAGCAGAGGGAATGAACAGATTAGCGCAATGCTATTTCAGAGGGATACTCATCTCAAGAATCAAACTGCGTTTCAAATGCCAGCCCCCCAAATATGGTTTTTTTAATAGAATGGTACACACCAGGGTTAGGGCCCTGAAGAGCGAGAGAAATTGTTTGTTTTGAAATCTCATTCTGTGCCCCACAACGATCACAGACAAAACGTAGGTAGGAAGAACCCAGAACACACGAAGGGGGCACAAGGAGAACACACCAATTGCCTGGCTAGATAGAAAAGGGCAGATACAGTATATGATATTAATAAGCATCTTTATAGGGCTTTAGGAAAGTGCTCAAAGCATGTCATGTGAATGCAGGTTTTTTTACAATCTTCCTTTTTCAGGCCAAAGAGGTTGCCCAAGGCAAGTTCACATCAAGACGCAACAACTGAACTGAGGCTTACTGGTTGTGTCTCGAGGCCCCAAGACCCACCCCCAAAATAAATACACACAGACACTTATATTAGTTTAAGTTTTGGGGCAAAATTTTTGGCCACAACTTTATTGAAATACAATCACGTGAGCATTGACTCCCCACTATAAATGGCTCCACCTCTCAGAGTGATCGTCAAATGGGGTAAACCAAACAACGGAGCAAGGTCGATGAGGACCAACCTAAGCTCACCCTGGGGTTCCTGTGGTCTTGGCATGGCCCTAGCCCCTCAAGCGGACTTCGGACGAGATCCAGGACCCCCAGATTCCTTTAACGGAATACCCAGTTCCTGGAGGGGCAAGTGATGGCCTCCCCTCCCCTCCCCACAATCCAACTGAGCCAATGCCTAACCGCCACCTTACAAGTTGAGACAATTTGCTAAGGGGTGGGCAAAAACCAAATGGCTAAACCCAATCTGCCAAATGGAAAAATTCCTACCCAGCCCCTGTTCCAAAACAGGCGACCCAAACCAAAGCAAGGCCAAGTGACTCTAACTAAACTAGGGAGGGTGGGCGGATGTTCAACAGTGCGAAGCAAGTGCCCCTCCTTGCATCACACTGCTGTTTTTAAAGCCCCTGGGATCACACCACCCACTGGCTATTGGCTAAAATTGCCTGGTGTGATCCCAGGGGAATGGCCAGGACTTCTTGCTCCCCCCCCCCCATTTTAACCCTATCAGGTGAGCTCTTGGGTACCGCGTGCAACCAGGACCCTCTGTTATGAGGAACCCATTTCACAGACTCTCTGCCACAACAAGCTTGCACTATTGCCATCAAAAGCAGCTTCATAGGAACACATAGGAAGCTGCCTAATACTGACCACTCATCCATTTAGCTCAGTATTGTCTACACTGACTGGCAGCAGCTCTCCAGGGTTTCAAGCAGCAGTCTCTCTCAACCCTACCTGGATTGAACATCTTGCAAGACAGATGTACTACCACTGAGCTATGGCTCTGCCCCATGTGATTGCTTAGGGCCATAGCTCAGGGCAGAGATCAGTGCTTTGCAGGCTGAAGGTTACAGGTTCAAGCCTTGGCGTATCCACATAGGGCTGGGGAAAAGACCCCTGCCAGAAACCCAGGAGAGCCAATTAACAGTACGACAGCTTTTGCTGTGAACCACTCTGAGATCTACAGATGAAGAGTGGTATACAAATTTAATAAATATCAGGCTCTGTCAGCCTTGCTCCAGATATTCTGAGCCAGCATTTAGAGCAAATGGGAGTTGTAGCCCAATATGTCTGGAGGTTGGCAAAGGTTGGTGCGGACAGCACTGAGCTCAGATACTCCAAGAGGTCTGACTCTGTTTAAGGCAGCTTCAGGGAGGGGGGAAACGGCATGAAAAGTATCAATAAAACACTGGTGTCAAGACGTGTTTGTTGAGCCCATGTGAACACCACATCCAATGGGTACTAGTGCTCAACCCCAAAAAAGTAGGTGGTGGTGATAAGGGTACCTACACAGACTCTCAGAAACCAGAGCCCCATGGAATAAAGGAAGCTGCCTTACACTGAAGTCAGGTCATTGGTCCACCCCAGCCACCATTATCTACGCCAGGGTTTCCCAAACTTGGGTCTCCCAAGTTTGCTTTTGGACTACAACTCCTATCATCCCTAGTTAGCAGGACCACTGGTCAGGGATGATGGGAACTGTAGTTCAAAAACAGCTAGAGACCCAAGTTTAAGAAACCCTGATAGGCAGCAGCTGTCCAGGGCTCTCCAGGGTTTCAGGCAAAGTCTCTTCCAGCCTGACCTGGAGATGCCATTTAGGATTGAACTTGGGGATACTCTGTATATAAAAAACAGATGATCTGCCACAGAGGTACACTGGTCCTTCCCAACCAGTCCTGTGCACCAAGAGAGTTTGGGGTATCTATCTCTTTGCACAAACTGCAAACCTCTCATGCAGCAAAGCAAAGCATTTCCATAAAAGAGAAATCTTTCAAAAGCAAGTAGGGAAATAGCAAGGCGGGTTTGTGGGTGAAAGGGGGAGAGATTAAAAAATATATATTCTAACACACTTGCCTCAAGTAGTTAGTGGGATCCCAGACAGTGACTGCAACAAAGACCAGTTTCCAACTGCTTCTCTTCAAACTGGAAAGGCTAATACTTATTTACCCAATATTTTTGCCTCTCAAAAAAGCTTCACAAGATCTTGGCAAAGGCAAAACACTCACCTCATCTGTATACCGAACTTCATTGACAGCATACTTCTGCCTGAAGAATTCAGGAGGCTGGATCCTTCAGAATGCAAAGAGACAACTGGTTATTTTGCAAGTAAGAGAACAGCTTGATATATTATTATCAGCTTTATGTTACTATACCCCCTTTTCTTTTTACAAGACAGATTCAATGCACAAAGGAAGAAAATGAAGGACAATGAATGCTACAGATACGAAAACCCAAAGAGCAATTACACATCACCACCAGTTTTGGGCTACAATATATATAATTTTTTTGCCTAGTCAACAACAGCAATTTGGTATATTATCATATGGTACAGGCGTTCCTAGGACCCTAAACCCTATTTTTAAGAAACAGTATCTAAATAGGGGTAAGACGCACAGGACACTTTTCAAGGGATCATTAACACTGGGCATCCACATTTGAACAAAGTCTTAAGTTACCACATTTTTCTAAATTCCATGGTTAGGCATGGTATTTATTAGGACCAACCAAAATGTCCCAAAATGGAGCTTAAAAAAAGTGTGTATTGAGTTTTCAGAAATAACACTATATAAACAAAATAAATAGTAAGGAAACAAAGAACAACTGTGTGGAGTACATTATTACAGTTGGGGTAAAATGAACAGAAGGTTCAGTAGACTTGCAGACATATAATAAGATTCTGCAAAACAAAGTTTTGGAAGCAGGAGTTACAATTTGGAAGAAAGCAAGCCTTGGCACATAGAGGTATGCGTCATTGGGGGTTGATGCAGAATTCTATTGTTCTTGATAAAGCATATTAACAGAAGCCATACAACATCAAAATGCTCTCCAGTGACGGGTTAGATGCTCAGGTAAGGCAATGCCCCATGCCCTCCCATTCACCCCTAGAGAGACCCCATGCAGCCTTCCAATGTCTGAGAATTTCGAGTCTGGCTGCAACCAGCAGTAGAGCAAGCAACTCTTTGTGAACAAGGGTGGGATTTAAGGGATGTGAGTCGCTTACAGTGGCCAGGAAAGCTAATACTGGGTCCAAGATCAGCAACTGGCTGGCTATTGGAGAGAGGTCCATGAATATAAACTGCCAACAAAGTGCAAGTTTTTCGCATCCTCATCACATATGAAGAAAGGTGCCCTTGCCACCCCAGGGTGTCCAGCATAGTGGCGAGGCGTGTTCCAGAATATGTGACAACATAGCAATGGTCCAACGCCAATGTAGTAAAAGCTTGTTCTGAGCAAACTTTTTAGTTTCAAAAGACCGGTGAAGGAAGAAGAAAAAGTCTGGCTTGGTATTGAAGCCACAAAGTCTCATTTTAGTCACAACATGGAGTTGTTGCAGTTCAGTGGTACAGCACACAGTATACAGACAGTAAGAAAGGTGGGAGACTCAGGGAGAGCTACTGCCAGTCAGTGTTGACAGTAATGCAGTAGATGGGCCAAAGGTCTGACATATTCCTGAATTTCAAACATACACAAATGCCTTTGCCAAAGCCCTCCAGGTCAGCTTCTGCCTCATGCTGTGTGGCAGAAGGGTGAGCACTGCAGACTGGAAAGACATCTGAAGAGGAATAGCTACCCAAAACTGAGGAAGTGGGGAAAATTGCATCCAGGTGTCTTCATTCTGACACACACAACCTAATTGTAATAATACACCCAACTCCCTACCCCCATCCCGGCATTATGAGCTATGTTGTTTTCTTTTTAAAAAAGGGCAAGCATAAAAAGTTGAAGAGCAAATGGGTTCTTTTAAATACCAATTATTATTTTTTAAAAGTCATTTAAATGTCATCTTGTCAACCAAATATGATAGGGGAGCAACCTGTTTTAAAAAGGCAGATATAAAAGCTGCTTAACGTAAGCACCGTTACAAGAAACATTAAAAGAGAAAGCAGGTCATTATCCACACTTGTTTCCTTTATGGCACCAATAGCCTTTAATCAAACCCACCCTTCAGCATTGCACAGACACTTGCTCTTTGGGATGCACAGAGCAGATCAGCCAGGAGATTAGCCACTTCACTTGGGGGACAGGGAATCACTGAGAAGGCCAGCTGGTTAAATTCATGGGAGAAATGATTGCAGTCTCCAAATATGCCAAAGAGGTTCCCTGTTACTCCATATGGGAGACTGAGAAGATCCAAGAGGCTGCCCACTTCCCTACAGACCCTCTTGTGTGCTAAGATGGGCAGAGGGGGACCCTGTTGGTTTCTCCACTGCCCTCAGGGCATTCTCTGTGGCAGCCCTGAGTAGTGGAGCTCTCTACAGGGCTGTGTTTTGCACCTTCAATGTGCAGCGCTGAGTGCTGGAGACACATCTCTTTACTCTCGCCTTGGACCCGCGAGTTGTGTGTTTTTCAGGACCCATCTTCTTCCGGCGACTACAATTTGTTATAACTGTTTTTAATTCTGAAATTTAAATAGTTGTCACCAGCCCTGGAGCCTGCTGGGTGGCGGCAGTCATTATGGTGATGAAAGAACTAATGGGTGGAAATTGCAGGGTAGCAGTGTAAACAGCAGTAGAAACCTCCTAAGGACAACAGCAGTTTTGACAGTGGAGCAGGTAGACTGCACTGGGAGGTGGTGGGCTCTCCTTTACTGGTGGCATTTAAGCAGAGGTGGGATGGTGATGCTACAGTTACATCCTGCATTGCAGAGTCTGCACAGGGCACAGGGTATTGGCATAGATGACCTCCATAATCTAAAGTAACCAGATTTTTTCCAATGAATCCAGGGACACTTTTCAACTTGCTACTAAACAGATGGATTTTGTCAGGGGACTGATTTGTAAATCTGGGGACTGTCCCCGGGAAACGGGGACATCTGGTAACCTTACCATAGCTCCTTCCAGCTCCATGATTCTAAAAGGAAAGGAGAAAAGGCAGCAAAACAATACAAGGGGGACTAAGCACATCTCTGTGTTTAAGGCCCAGCATCCAGGAAATCCATATCCTGCAACAAGTGAAGTCTGCAAAGACACATTATGCAAACAGGACAGTTTGCACACAAGCTATTTTGTACAATTTATCCTGCAGGGTTTTTAGGGGTTTTGCATAATTTATTCTAGTTTTGCTAACCTTGCAGCTGGGCAAGAAGCCATGAAGGGCAGAGCATTCTTGCCTCAGACCACCTCTCTGGCTCCTGAAATTCCAGCATGCATTTCCATGTATATTTTTCAAGTGCATAACAGAGGCAGAGGGCCAGAAACTTGCTTTTTTTAAAAAAGGGAAGTCAAATTCTCAAGGAAACTGATTTTAACCCACTTTCACAATCTGCAATCCTGTGCAGTTGTAGCATATTTATATCTAGTTGCTGACTACTGCTGTTTCCCGCCCCCCAAAAATCAATAAGTAAATTTAAATGCAACAAGTGTTGTAGAGCAGCACAGGAAAAAGGAGGGTTGCCGCCATTTTGCTTAGAACACTGAACATTTAAGAGGAGGCTTGTTTTGCAAGAGTGACCAACAGCCCAATGAAGGCCCTCCATGTAAAAACTGAACTGAATATAGGAGTAGCAAAAAGAGGTGCAGATAAGATTTCCATTACAGCAAACCAAAGAGTCCACTAATGCACTGCTCAGAAAAGAGAGAGACAAAATTAACGCCCCGTCACGCAGGCTGAAAACAGAAGCCTTTCAAGCAGTCTGACCACCTGCATGTTTTTAATGAATATGTAATAAGGCCAAATTACAGCCGTCACTTATAATCTTGAATCCCTTTGGCTGGGGAAAAATATACGTTGTCATACACCTAGCACATCTTAAATGCAATGAGCAGAGATAGCTTTTGAAGTCAGCAACCGTCCTAAAAGTAGCATTAAAATGTCATAGAGTGGGACTAAAGACATTCAGCGGCTACAGACAATTAAAACTGGTGATGCATCCTTTGTCCCATTTACTTACTATGCAAAAGCCCTGCAATACAACTGTTTCAAGAACTGGTGGGCGGGGGCGGGGGCGGCTGGGCAACCATAGCATTTGTTAAAACACAATTAATGCTGATGGAAAAGGATTGGTGGGATGTGCAAGAGAAAGTTTTTGCAATAACCCCCCCCCCCCAAGTATAAAGATTCCTGTTCAGAATTGTTGGTGCTGAACAGACAAAGTTCTGTGAAGGTTGTCAGTTTTTTTTTAAAAGGGCAAGATTATGTTGCTTAGGGGTGCACACTGGAGCAGGGGTGAGGAACTTTTCTGGTCTGGAAGCCCAGACCTTTATGTCCCACCTCACCGTATGGTCCAACTGTTACAGGTGATCAGGGGAAAACCACCTGCCAATCATTTGGCATCAGGTGATTGATAAGCTGTCAAAGCTGACCCCACAGGGGTGTGGGGAACAGCCTGCTTCTCCAGCACATTCCCCACAGGAAATATGCTGGCAAACCAGGACCCAGGAGGACTGAACTCTTGAAACTTCAGGGATGTGAGCAGGATTTAACGCCTACTCATCAGCTGATGAGCGAGGGTTAAATTGTGCCACTCTGGCTGTATGCCAGTGGAATGCGGCCAAAGAAAAATGGATCGCTCATCAGTTGACCTCACTCAGCAGCACTGGCTGATTGACAAGGTGGGTGATGTTTTGGGGAAATGGCCTTGCAGGCAAAAATGGACCCCTTGGCAGTTCTCCACTCCCGCACTAGCATCTATTTCTAGGCATTTGGCCAATGGTACAACAATCTATTATTGCCAATGACCAATATTCAAAAAGAAACTTTGCATAACTTTGTATAACTATATAAAACACTGGACAAAACAAAATAGAGAACCATAACAACAACATTATACAGTACTAATAACTACATCTTACTGCACAAAACAACATACACAGAAAACAAAACTCCAAGTTTGCTAAAATTAGTCCCTGGAGAGTTTTACAGGCGGCGACACAATGTTTTGTGCATTCTGATCTGAAAAGTGTAGGAAAGAATAAAATGCATCTGATCATCCTGAGGCTTTCTGTAGAACTGGTTCAATAAAAATCTGAGGTATAATACAATAATATAATAAAAAAGAACAATACATAAGGAGGTGAGTTATTGATTCTACTTCTCCAGATTCACAGCGATATAGTGGTACCTCGGGTTACATACGCTTCAGGTTACCGACGCTTCAGGTTACAGACTCCGCTAACCCAGAAATAGTACCTCGGGTTAAGAACTTTGCTTCAGAAAGAGAACAGAAATCGTGCGGTGGCGGCGCGGCGGCAGCGGGAGGCCCCATTAGCTAAAGTGGTACCTCAGGTTAAGAACAGTTTCAGGTTAAGAACGGACCTCCAGAACGAATTAAGCTCTTAACCCAAGGTACCACTATATAAGTTGACCATAGTGGATCTCCAGAACTGCTGATTAGAGAACATTTGAGCACCCCAAAGTAAAGGCTCTGTGATGTCTTAAACAGAGAGCATGTAAAGATAGCTTGCTGGTTTACAGGGTTGAGGCGCTCTGTCGATTAGCATGTTATTCGAGGCGAAACCTAGATGATATCAGTGTTTAACATCCACATTACATTCTTTAAGTATTCTTCTGGCCAATTCCTATCCAATAGGGATAAGGTAACCCATGGAACAAACCATATACCAACAGTGGGGAATCTCATCCTCCCCCCCCCCCACCCCATTCAGGCCAATTCATGCCCACCCAAACATCATCTATGAAATGGGCTGCAGGAAGCTTTGCGGGTATCACTGACCAGATGATGAGTGGCACTTGCAATAATGCTTTGCAAGCACAGATCAGCTGATCCCTGCAACTTGCAAAACTCTGGATGCCAGGCCAGCTGATGGTTAGAGCTTGGAAACAGCAGCACTTTTGCCCACATGGGTGGATTTCAAACTATACAAGAATTATGATGTCAGGTGATTAACAGGACTTGATCCTGCAGCTGTGACATGTGCCATCTAAACATTCTGCCTCCCCCCCCCCCCCCGCTATAGAACTACTTTTCTCATATGCAAATTGAATCCATTTTGGCTTGCAAATGAACTTATCAAACTAGGCCCATGGGGTGTGGGGGAGAAGGGAGCTGGCTTGCTCGCCCAAGTTCCCCACTCCTGCTGCAAGTCTGCTGCTGCAAATGCGTTGTGGCACCACATGAGCACAGCTCCGGCACCACTGCTCCCCTCCATACTAACTGGTGTGAACATGCACACATTGCACCTTCCAGAAACAACACTAGGAAGTCATTTGTTTGCACCAAAGGAAACTGGCAGAAGCATCTGACAAGCGTTGGTTCCTTGGACACGAATTATTAAGCATGGGTACATATGGGAGGTGGGTGTAGAACTTTTGCAGGCTCGTTTGGAAAATGCTACATGACAGAGCAAGTCCAGCCTGCTGCTCCCCCACCTCTCACAGAGGCTGCTTTGGAAGCTTTGGAAACCCAGATGTCCATCTATGTCCGGAAAGAGCTGTGGATCTCGATTATGGTGGGAATTTGCTTACAGTGGTACCTCGCAAGACGAAAGCCTCAGAAGACGAAAAACTCGCAAGACGAAAGAGTTTTTCGTTTTCTGAATTGCTTCGCAAGACGGATTTCCCTATGGGCTTGCTTCGCAAGACGAAACGTCTTGCGCCTTTTTTTAAAAACCGCCAATGCATTCCTATGGGAAACCGTCAATACACAGCGGTGCTTCGCAAGACGAAAAAAATTCACAAGACGAAAAAACTCACAGAACGAATTAATTTCGTCTTGCGAGGCACCACTGTACATTGTATTCTGGGCTACAAGGTACATGTTTTCCAACAGGGCTGGGTCACTGGTGGCCCTCCAAATGTTGGTCTAAGCCCATCACTGTTAAAAATAATAACACCTAGCACGGGGATCTGATTTTTAAAATCTCAAGGCAAAATGGATTAGATCTGTGTATGAGAAAAATAGTTCTTTATAGGAAAAAAAAAAAAGGCAACCTGTTTAAGCCCGCGTGGGCCACAGGAGGGATCATCTGAGTGGCATCTTCCTCTCTTATACAGGAAAGAATGTATCTTGGTGCTTCCTTGAGTGGTGGCTCAAGTTTTGGATGATGTCCTGGGAGATCAGAGTGCAATTCCCCTCGGCCACCAGAGTCCCTAGTCACTGTGTCTCAGCCTACTGGAACTGACAGGCCTTTTGGGAGGAGAAGGTGAGGTACTTCCTTGAACTCTTTAGAAGAAAGGTGGAATATTAATGCAGTAAATTTAAAAAGTAGCCTCTTTTTTTAAAAAAAAACCTGCAATAAGTGTATTAAAAATAATTTTCAAAACATGAAAAAAATCTGCAACCCCATTAAAAAAATTGGGGGCATCTTTCCAGTCAACATTTTGATTGATGCGAGTGAACAACTATGCACCACAGCCTCATAGCTCTCATCTAATTTTCTTTAGATATATTTTCTCACACAGCGAGCATCTTTCGCGGACACACAACACACACACACACACACACACACACACGGGGTGGGGAGCAATCCACAGACACTAGGAGCAGCTCATCAACATCTTAATTTTTCATGAGTGAAAATGTACAAGGAAGAAGCTTGAACGCAAAGGTAAGGGAAGGTTATGGTAATTCGCCGCGCCAAGCTGGAAGCCATCAACGAGGCATGAAAAATTGGAGCAAGACGAAAGGGACGTTTAAAAGCTGTCAAGATGCTCGCCAACACACTCGCTCCTCGTTACACTAACATCAGATGCACAGATGGCAAAGTGTTAACTAAACAAGAGGGTGTCAAACCCATCCAGCACGCGCAACGCGGGAGACTTTAGGAGGCACTAACAGATGTTTCTGACAGTGCCAAATATTTAAAAACAACCTCTGTCATGTAGAGCAATGCAACTTTTATAAAAAAAAATCCCAGAGTGGGGGGGGGGAGGGAGAGAGAAAAGATATGCAGAAGAATGACGCCCCCACTAAATTGTGTTGTTCCACGAGTCATTTCTCACGTTGAAGATGCACCTCCATTTGCAGAAATAGGCAGCCAACGGCTCTTCAGCGAAAAGCTCTAAGTGGTGACTGTTGGCTGCAATAGCCCAATAAAAAGCTTATTTGGGTCGCCCCATCTAGTCACAGTCAAAAATGGATCGCTTAGGCTGCTGCACAAAGATGGAGGCTGCTGGGGTTCCACCAGAATGAAATGTGTTGCTTCAGAGAGAGAGAGCTTAGTGCTTTTATATGTGAGCGCAGATGGCACACCTGTGCCCCCCACACAGCTCCCCAAAAAAGGAATGCAAGGCTTAGTGGCACAGCAGAAATATGATTACGAGTATAATGTGCCACATCGCAGAATGTCACGAAAGCAGGAGCCAAGAACAGCGAAAGGAGGGAGTCTTGGCAGCCGACTGTTCTCCCCTGCCATCCCAACCAAATATCCTTCAGCCAGCGTCTCTCCTCTTCAACAGTGGCGCTTAAAACAACTAAACATATTTAAAAGTCATTGTGGGAAAGGGGGGTGGAGAGACAGAGAGCATGGTTCCTCATTCTGCCATTCTTACTGAGGCACCTTCATTTTTCTTGTTTCCTCACTGTTCTTCTCAGTATCTTTTCCACAGAAACATAGAACTGGAAGGAACCCTCCCCCCAAGGGCCAACTAGTATGACCCTCTGGAAGCTAAGGAGCAAGAACAGATATGCTTTGGTAAAAGAG
Organism: Podarcis tiliguerta; assembly: GCF_965153285.1. NCBI lineage: Eukaryota > Metazoa > Chordata > Lepidosauria > Squamata > Lacertidae > Podarcis > Podarcis tiliguerta. The sequence goes on along the minus strand of NC_139541.1, from coordinate 51,760,096 downwards.
AAAATTATTCTCTTGGGCAGTCCAAACTCAATACTGAGTTCCAACAACCAGGATGAGAGCTTGCTCTGGATCTGGGCCCAGTGGCGTAGCGTGGGGGGTGCAGGGGGGCCGGCTGCACCGGGCGCAACATCTGGGGGGGGGGGGGCGCGCTCGCACTCGCAGCTCTCTGCCCCTATCTGGCTCACTCACTCTCTCTCACTGCAGTGCTGGCTGTGCAAATCCGATCCGAGCCGCCGGGTTGTCCCCCACTGTGGAGGGGTGGTGCCAGGCATGCGGTGCGGTGCGGAGAGAGAGCGAGGGACTATCTGGGGGAGGGACAGTGCAGCGGGGGGCACAAATTACTTAGGGGGTGCAAATTACTTGCCTTGCCCCGGGTGCTGACAACCCATGCAACGCCACTGTCTGGGCTCCTCTCAGTTGACTGATGAGAAAGAAGTATCACATTGTTCAGGGTGGGTGGGGGATGAACTCATCAGTGCTTCAAAGATTAGGAGTGCATCTGACATGGGTATGCTTGGTATTGGCCCTTGGTATGAGAGTTGTAACAGCGTGAATGCTTTACGTTATGAGTGGTCGACAGTAATGTCTGTGGTACACTGAATGGTTGTAGTTGGTTGTGTGAAAGGAGTGGTGTGTGAGATTGAGAGAGTGATAGCATGCATGTGTGTTGACTGAAATTTTACATTATACAGTGGAACCTTGGTTCTCAAATGTAATCTGTTCCGCAAGTCCATTTAACTCCCCAAATGTTTGAAAACCAAGGCATGGCTTCCTATTGGCACAGGCGCCCCCGGAAACAATAGCCGACAACCGCATTGGACATTCGGCTTCAAAAAAAACCATTCCAGGTTTTCGGCATTCGGCATTCCAAAGCCGATTTGTTTGTCAACTAAGCTGCCCACGGACATGGGTATCGCCTATGTATTTTGCTATGTGACTCATCTGACATAGTCTCATAACATTTATTGTATTGCAAACTGCTTCAAGGCCTTTCAGATATTAAGTGGGCTACAAATGGACGTAACAACATCATCATCAAGAGTGAGATTGGTGCTGAGCTGTTGCCACATCTCCTGTTCACTTGTTCAATGCTTGACCCAAGAGTAAATGTGAGCCAAAAATTTACAGTATTTCAGAAGCACATTTTTTTTCGGGGGGGGGGGGGACTGCTGAGAGCTGGCCTGGGAGGCCTCCCTCTCTATTCTCTTTTCCTTCCCTTTCATGACAGGTGTAAGGTTGGATGCCAATATTCATTCACACCAGGACATTCCAGGCCAATGATATCCCCCTGTAAAGCAATTACATTGTTTTGCCATATGTGGCACACAGACCAGCTGCTTTACAGTACGTTTTGCTTCAGAAAATCACTTTAATCAATACACCAACTCATTCTGTCAGTTATAATTAAGGCAAGGTAAATGGCAGGTGCAACATTAATCAACAAAACGGAAGCCTACAAGCACCAGATGTAGGGATCTGGCTTAAACCTTAACATCAGGGATTCACATTTATAATCCACCTAATTTCCAAGAGATTGGTGTTAGTGACAGCAAACTCAAGTAATAGAAGACAAGAGCTGCAATCCAGCAACTCATTATGGTTGCCTTATTCATTTCCACTAGTGGCACACTATTGTCCAGAAGCACCAGTAAACTATGGTTTACCATTATGTCAACAGGCCTGAACTCATGCTTCCTCCCTCCAACACAGCTGCAAAAGGAGCTTGGAAGTTTTTCTTCCTATATTTCAGGCATGTCCAACTTCCAAGAGACTGCGATCTACTCCCACTATTAAAAAAACAACAACAAACTGGCAGTGGTCTACCCATTGTATTGACCAAAGTTGTTGAGCTTTCCTTGTAGCTGAATCAAAGGAGAAAAGGGAGGTGGAGCACCTAAGTTTTAAACTCATGCACAAAACACTGGTGTTCTGGGCACCACAGCATAAGGCAACTGATAAGCTGGAAGGTGTGCAGAGGAGGGCCATCAAGATGATCAAAGGTCTAGAAACCAAGCCTTAAGAATGGAGTTGAGTATGTTCAGCCTGGAGAAGAGAAGACTGAAATGTATGAATACATCTTCAAACGTATGATGGGCTATCAAATGGAAGACGGAGCAAACTTGTTTCCAGCTGCTCCAGAGAGGTGGACCCAAATCAGAGGATTCAAAAGTCAAGAAAGCTGATTCCAACTTAACATTAAGAAGGACTTTCTGACGGTAAGAGCCATTTGACAGTGGAACGAAGTCCCTCGGGAGGTTGTGGACTCTCCTTCCTGGGAGGCTTTTAAATAGAGGTTGGGTGGCCATCTGTCAGAGATGCTTTAGCTGTGATTCCTGCATTGCAGGAGGTTGGACTAGATGACCCATGAGGTCCCTTCCAACTATACAATTCTATCGTTCTATTATTCTGATATTAAGTCCCCAAAGAAATCACCGTGTAGAGGAGGTACCCGTATGCGTACATAGGCCAGGTCACCCCACAGAATTTACTGGGAAAGCTTGCTGGATATTTCAGTATCAGCACCAATTTCTGAATCAATGTGGCAGGATGCATTAACTGAAACACACCCCCCTAACAGGGTAAGGTTTGTGTTTTACTTAAATTTCTACATTGCACTTTCCTCTCTCAGCACAACTCACATTATATGCCCCTTTCCCAGGTATTATTATTTCAATAATTATTTTATATTGCATTAGCCTCCCAGAAGCCCACTGGCACAGAGACAAAATTATCTTCATGGGGGAAATGTATTGCAGCTGGCGAGGAGAAGATAATTACAATATTCATAATCAAATTTGTAATCTAACACTGTGTCCATCTGTAAGCAAGTTCTATTTTAATACAGATCACTGCTTTTTGAGAGCAACTGAGTGCAGCAACAGAAAGAGAAGATTAACACCCCTGCTGTCCGTGAAGCAACATTTGAACAGCCAGACCGATCTGCATAAAAGTCTACAGCAAGATGGGAGTTTTTATGGCGTCTGATTTGTTAAGGAATTGTACATAAAGGCATCCGTTAAGTGGGTGTTAAAACAACTTGAAGGAAGGCTTTAAAATCTTAAAAACACACTGTATCAAAATAAACAAGGAGTCAAAATTCATGAGGAAGTCTTGTTATGGAGCTCTTTCACTGAGACAAGACTTCCTGTGGCAGGGTACAGTGGCCATGGCTCAACTCAGGTATTAGGTCACAAACCATGGCTTATGCTAGCCACTGGCCTGGTTCGTACTACACAGTAAGCCTAATCATGGCTTACCTGAACTGAACAGACATCCTGACTCCTGGAAAGAAACTGAGAGCCACCACAGACCTCTTTGCTCCTGTGCCACGCTAAGCTAAGCCAAGGTTTGTCTTAGCATATCGTCCAAACGTAGGCATGTTTGAGGAGCGAGTTTAATCACAAGCCCAGGTTGGGACAGAACACTAAGCCAAATCTTAGCTTGGCACTGTGTGGGAGCAAAAAGGACCAAGAAGGATCAATGTAGCCTTGGGCCCCTATCTGGGAGACCACATGTTCATGTCAACAAGAAGAGCCTGCTGGATTATGCCAAAGGGAGCCCACTTAATCCAGCAGTATGTTCTTGCAGTGACCAACCAGATGCCTGTGGGAAACCTGCAAGCAGGACCCGAGCACAAGAGCACAATCCCCTCCTGTTGTTTCCAGCAAGCAGGATGTATTGATGCCTCCATTGGTGGGGATACAGCACAGCCATCAATCACCCTCTCTTCCATGAATTTGTCCAATCCTCTCTTAAAGCCATCCAAGTTGGTGGCCATCAATGCTTCCTGCAGGAGCACGTTCCATACTTTCACTATGTGCTGCATGAAGACGTCCTTTATTTTATCTGCCCTGAATCTGCCAACAATCAGCTTCACCGGATGACCACAAGTTCTAAAGGTGGTCTTGCTAAGTCCTAGTTGGGCTTGCCATGCTGTGCGAACCAGGCTGCAGTTTAGAATCCAAATCCTGGTTTGAACTTCCCAGAGTACAACAGGCAAACCCTGTTTGGGTTGGGGCTGCTTGACTGCTTTTCATTTTTCATCCTCTCCGCTTTCACCGCCTTCACATGCTCCCACCTCCGCAGCATAGCAGACTCTGGAGGTGGAGAAAGAGCCATAACTTTTGCCTGTCAGTTTAGTAGGGTTTCTAGGCTTAGTTTCAGTGGCTAGACGCAAACCATGATTTGTTGATGCAAACATTACCTGGGGGGGGGTCACATCACTGTCAGTGTGAAAGGGCTTTACATGTAGACAAATGTACACACCCAGGGGTCTTCCATACAAGGGGCAAGCCTGGGCGAAATACGGAACCAGTGATGTGACTCCCATGTAGATGCCTACAGTGTGATACAGATTAGTTCAGAGAATGTCCATTTCAGTGTCTAAATTTTTCCATCTAAAGTTCACCCCAGTTTGGATTTTTTTTTTTACAGCCCCCACAAAAATGTGCACACATTTTTATTTTTGTATACATTCCCCCCCCCCAATACTCATATTTTTGGGTTGAAGAGTAGCACTGCAAAATTTGAAGCACAAATTTCTAAGGTTTTATTGCAATGAAGACCTGAGAAATGTTGCCGTGATCCCTAGACACAGGACGCCAAGTGCACAGCCAAGAGGAGGTGTCCACTTCCTCTGTCAACCCCTCTCTACTGCTGTCTCTTCAATACAAGGTGGGAATAAATACATTTTAAGGTGTTGCTGTGAAGATTTCTAAGTGTTATAGCATCATTATTACTCCATGTGTTTTATTTAACCAACAGAAAGCCATCATCTTTATGAAGGCATCTGCAAGGGTGATGTTTCCTTTCTATTGCAGATTTTTAACTGTAGGCTATCATTTCGGTCTTGCATAAAGTTCTGTTATGGCTTTCTTCAAATATTATGCCTATTTTGGGTTTTTACTGTTGTGTGCTTCTTCAGAGCAGTGTGTGTGAGAGAAGGGGGGTGGGGGGAGGGAGGGAAAGAAATATTTAAAGTGTGGGTAGAAGATTGATGAGATCCAGTGCTCTGGAATGCATCCACTACATCAGTGGTTTTTTCACACTGTGCCCTGCAGGGTTCCACAGAAGTTTGTCACCATCAGCCATTCAATGAAATGGTCAATTATGGCAAAAAAGCTTCCCCAAGAGGGACCTTCCCTTGCCCACAACTATTTATTAAAATCACTTGTTAGCTGGCCTTTTCACATAGTGGCATATATGTGTGTGTGTGTGTGTATTTCATCCTCTCCAAAATGACAATAGGGGAGGAGAGTTACCAAACAACCTAGCCATGATGGCTACATATTACCTCTGGGATCAGGGGCACAATGCCTCTAACATCAGCTGCTGGGAAACAGGAGCAGGAGACTGCTATTGCAATGAGGTCTTGCTTGTGGTTTTCCCAAAGGATCTACACGGCCAGTGAGAGAACAGGATGCTGGACTAGTTGGGCCTTTGACCTGATCCAGCCACCGTGCTCTTCCAACCTTCATGATCTCAGGGGGAACTTCATTCAACAACCAAGGCAATCAATGTAAAGATTCAGGAGTATTAGGGCTTCTATGGAGTTCTCCAAGTCATGGGTTGGCAATGTGACACCCTCAGGCTGGAAGGGTACTGCTTCCAGGGGTTCATCTTGTAGCCTTGTGTCTGGGACTGGCCCTAGGGGCAAGGCCTCCAATTTCTAAGCATAAATTGAGCCGAGAAGCATCTTGACAGTGAATGTAATTGGACCAAGTCCAGCTGGATGGGTTCTCTACATGCCATATCCTTAAAGTGGCACACAATTGCATTTTGTGAATTTTGGACTGGATGGAAGAGAACTCTTTTTGGCATCAGGTTAAAACCATCCTGTTATCTCAGGCAGTTGATGAAAAACAATGAGCTGGGTGCTATTGTCTGCATGTTGGGGATCTCTCTTTTCCCCCCAAGTTGCTGCTAATATAAAAATTATTTTCCTGTGGTGGCTAGTGCCCATTGAAACTGGTAGGGCAGAAGTCAGGGAGACGAACAGTAGGTGGTGCCAGAGCCATCTCATTCTAGTTTAGTGCTCATCCTCTTCCCTGGTAAGCTCTACAAGAGCAACATTGAGACTAAGGAGGAGACAGACAGGCAGGATCAGTCCCTGAACTGGTTGTAAGTAAGAAGGGGGGCAGACGAGGCTAGCCTCTGAAGTTGTCCAATTTGTAGATGGTGCTGGTTTTTGTTTTATTACAACTGTTAATTGCTTTTGCCTGCAGTTTTAAGGTTTTGCTTTCAAATTTGTTGTAAGGCACCTAGAGACAGGCTGGTATTCCACATCAAACAAACTAAATAAGTAGCAAAACAAAATGCTGCGACTGAGTGCCAGTCCAAAACAGACCAAGGCCAGTCAATCCGCCCCTAGCATGAAGCACCATCTGGAGAAGTACAGCTTAGATTCCTATTCAAAATCTTTTGTGCCAGAAATTTCTCCAACACTCAAGCTTGGAGAAGACAAAAGGCAGAAGTGGGAGTCAGAGGAGAGGTAGGTTCTCTGCTAACATAGGCGGGCCTTTTTACAACAAAGGCAACCACAACGCAATCTTGGAGCCAAGATAGTGCCAAGACAATCACGCTCTCCATGCAGAGACAGAAACCCTCCCTGGCCATATGGTCGCTCCGAAACACTTTGCCATGCAGGAATGGCTGCAGACATATCTTTGGGCTGGAATTAGTGTTTAAAGAAGAGTAATTGCTCCAATTAGAAGCTATCCAAGCCAAGAGAGGTAGAGAAAGTATTAAATTAGAAACAATCCCAGATTCCAAAAACAGCGCAGAGGCCAAAAAATTGTGACTTGTTAGGCACAGTGTACATATAATTATGATGCAGAGAGAATGCATTACTACTGATGTGAGTCCAAGCTCCCAAAGAGCTATTGATAGTTTCACTAAGGAAGCAAAGAGAAAGGCAAGAATTTGGGGGTGGACATGAACAAGGAGGCTGACAAGCGTAGGTGAGGGAGAGGAGAAAGAGAGGCCAGCTTGAAGACCACATTTAGGAAAGAAAAGACGCCTCAGGGTCTCTCTGCAGCTAGCCCTTGCTGGCATCTATCTGTCTGGAGAGGCAATGGAGTGTGTCTTCAGGGGTGAAGTCTATTCACCAGGTAAGCAGCAATGAAGTGACCTCCCTGGGGCGCAAGCCTAGACAATGTGTATGGAGGTCCTGGGCTGCCCAGATGACAAGACCCCCTCTCAGCCATGCTGATGTGGTCCAAAGGAAAGCAGAGCAATACATTTGGCTCCAGCTTGGCTGCAGAAGTTGCTGGAAGGAGGAGTACAATGAGCCATCCAACCGGATTTGTGCTGGGTTTATTCCTTAGCCTTTTCTTCTCCCTAAGATGTCCCACAAACAGACTGTTCCTCTGGGTTTGCTCAAGCCTTTCTCATGAATGAAGATAGCCACAAGGCAGTGGAGGTTTAGGATCAGCTTCCCTTCTCCTAGGTGGACTACCTTCCCAGGCTGATGAGTCCTGCCTGCCCCTCACTTCCTTCTACAGCACATGCAGGAACCGCCTTCTGGACCACTGGAGTCACTATTGGTCTTGTCCGCTCAATCTGCCAGAGCCTGTGTCTTTGCACAAAGAGGAAGTCCTCAACTCACTGAGGGATTAAGACCCATCGGCTATCCTCACCTGGTTTAGCTGGCCTGTAGAAGCTGGGGTGTGGCCACTGTCGCATGCTGACAACTTCTAGGAGCCACAGGTGAGAGCAGAGTGCGGGGTGGGGAACAAAAGTGGACAAACTGCCCCAGGAGGAACATGACATGTCCCCCACGAGAGGTTTTACCCCTCCCCTAGCACCCCATACACCCCAGCACTACTGACTTAATAAATACCCCATTTATTCTGAACAGGTTTTAACAATCCTAGATAATGAACAGAAACCACCAACCTTCACCACTCAGTGATTTAGGATCACCGTTTGCCCTACCCTCTCATGCCTTAGAAAGGCAGCCAAAGCTGGCAGTAGAGGAGGGGAAATGTGAATCGCCCTGTGATCTTTGGATGAAGGTCGGAATACCAATTTAATAAATATAAATAAAATGAAACTCCAAAGTTGACACTAACAGATACATAATAGAAAAATCCTGGTGTGTTTTTGAAAATAAAAAAGAGTATACCTTTCAAACTGGCAGACTAATGATTAACGATGACGTTGATGGTATGTAATTTTACTGCTGATTTTAATGTTGCTCCACCACAATTATATATATTTTTAATGTTTGTGGTGTAGACATTTTTGCAAACTAATAATAATAATACAGTTAATAAAAACCATTAGTGTTCATCTCACAGTTTAATGTTTCATAAAAAAAAACTTATTCTACCCGTTGCTGCCTGCAGAGAAATAATAATGCAGCAAACAACCACAGACCCTTCAGGAAAAGGTTGCTTCTGCTACTCATTTCTAAAGAAGCTTTATGCACCTTTTAAAATTTGGAATAAAGTGACGAGGCAAGCAAGGTCTGCCCCTGCTTGGAGGCCTTGCCCACTGGCCTTGGTGGGATCCACCGGACAACAACTTGATCTGACATGTGTGCAGTAGACAACGGCTTTTATTGCCAGATGGAAATGAATCTTATGTTCAAATCTTTCTTTGGTCTGTCCCCAGATGAAGGAAGGAAGGAAGAAGGAAGAGATCTTACTTTCCCATCCAAACTGCGTAGCTGTCGGGGAGTCTCGGGATGAAGAGGATGGAGTTTCCACTGTCAACCTCAACTGCTCCATAGCAGTCTGCCTCAGTCACTCCAAAAGTCCAGTGGAAGTAGGATTCCTAGAACCAAGGAATTTAAAAGCATTCCATTATGCCAGTTCTCCGCTCGTCTTTTTTTTTTTTTTAAGGGTATTTGGAAAGATGTCAAGGTCAATACAGATTAGCACTACCTGTGGCAAAGGGACCCACCGGGTTGAAAGGTTTTGAACATAATGCAAAACACCTTCCAAATCACCTCTATCACCACTTCTAAAAAGGCAATCTGAATACATGGATATACTTGCCAAAAAAAGTGGGAGGAACTAACAAAAATTAAAATGCTGAGCACCCTGAACTTCAAGACATTTATTCAAAAGTGTAGTGTTTCAATGGAACTCTGATCCCATTGGAGAGGACAGAGAAGTAACAAGAGCAAGGGTTCACTAATGTGACGCTCCCAGGAAGGAGTGCCCGTGAGTATGTCCTTCTATGTTCACAGAAGGTCTCAGTAAATACCCATCCCAAAATCAACACTGATATGATTATTTATATAGCGCCCTTTGTCAGAAAACCACAGGGAGGTTTACAACATCACACGCAAATGCCAGCACGTAATAGAATACCTAGACAATATAAAGATCAAAACAGTTGTATAATACAATAAGAAATACATAATAATATACAGGTGTTCATAATACACAGATTTTCTTAGCCACAAAATAAGGGAGAAACCTCTGTGATCCTGCTCAGTTCCTGTCTGCACCAGCTTGGCCTCTCCAAAGTGGAGCAACCCCACTTAAACATGCCCACACAATTAATTGCACATCAGGATGGATGCCCTCCAGATGTCCTGCAACTCCTATCAGCCCCAGAGATTGATTGGCTGTGCTAACTGAGAATGATGGGAGGTGGAGCCCAAGCAGCCTGGAGGGTACCACATTAGGGGAAGGCTGCCCTGCTCATCTGTCCTTCCGTGATAGGAGCCCTTTGGCTGTACACCGACAGTCTGAGGATTCTACATCTTCCTTCCTTCTAACTATGAGCGCTGCACTCTACCAGCACCAACTACACTAACAGAATTGATTTTTGGAGGATCAAATTGCAACTACCTATTTCTATGGGCAGGGCAAACTCTCCATTCTCTTTCTTGCCCCACCATAAGGCTCCCATCAACTGAAGAGGGTCTTCAAGAATACATAAAGCAGGAGTCCCCTTTCTACTGATTGCCGTGGAAGCTGACTGGCAGCTTAAGGGACAAGTTTAAAATTGTGGATCTTTAAGGGTATTGCTGCTAAATCCTAAATCCTGACTCCTCAGGCAACACCTATTGGCTGATGAGAGGATTACAGTCTCATACTGAATCAAGCCCCAAGACCAATGATAAGTTGAAACAGGGCATCCTGCCTAACCAAATGCCCACACTAAACCTCTGAGCAAGTTGATGTCATCTGGCTTTCCGTCAGCTACCTTGAATACGTGCCTGGCTGAACCCCACTGAGAAGGAAACATGAACTGCACAAATTACTTAAGTTTAACAATGGTCCATAAGAGGCACAACCTTTGCCCATTTTGTGCCTCAATCAACCCTGCCTACATGACTGTAAAACAGATAACCATCCTGGAACACATCAGCAGAGATTAAACTGAGAGCAAAACTGAACTACAACCTCATCCCCACCTCTAAGAGGCTGAGAAATCTCACTTGCACTGTGTTAGAAGAGACCAGGGGAAATAGGTTAACAAGAACAAGCATGCTGGGGCAAGAGATTCTGCAAGCTCTCTGGTCTTTTCTTGTGGGTTAAGACAAAGACAGGAAGCAGCTATAGAGCAAGTCCCTAGGGGAGGGTGGTGATATATCAAGGACTCCCAGAGACATGGATATATCCAAGCTGGGTGGTCAAAAGCTCCTGGAAAGGGAATCGGTGGAGGCAGAGGGGAAAGAGCCCACCATGAGCCAGCCCACACGGGACAGTGATTCTGCAGCATTGAATTATGCATTGAATTAACTGATGCAGGACAGTAAGAGCCATGTGAAATAATTCTTGGTAAACACTGCAGAAGAAGGCCTGGACTGATCAAGCATTTGCTGTATTAACCAATGCACAGTTCAAAAGGGTGGAGGGAGAAAGGAAATCAGAAGCCCACTAGCTGACTCCAAGCACACCAGTGTTTCAGGAAAGATAACTATCAAGAATGTAAGAACATAAGGGGAGCCTGCTGGATCAGGCCAGTGGCCCATATAGTTCGGCATCCTGTTCTCACTTAAGGTGGCCACCCAGATGGCCCTATGGGGAACCCCTAAGCAGGACCTGAGGCAGAGCCTTTGGAAACTGACTGTTTTTGAAGAAAGGCCTGGTGCTATGATGTTTTTATTATTGTTGTCTGTGTTTTTACTTGATCTTTTAAATTTTAATTCTATTCAAGTCTAATTACATTTTCATGATTGCCCTTCCTAGGTTTTTAGCTTTTTCTATTTTATTTGGGTAAGCCAGCTTGAGTCCCAGACTGCAGAAAAGGTGAGATATAAATAAATAAATCAACAACAACAAATTATAGGTATGCGATGTGTGTGTTTTTCCACTGGTAGACAGTGGTGTTGTTGTTGTTTATTCGTTTAGTCGTGTCCGACTCTTCGTGACCCCATGGACCAGAGCACGCCAGGCACTCCTGTCTTCCGCTGCCTCCCGCAGTTTGGTCAAACTCATGCTGGTAGCTTCGAGAACACTATCCAACCATCTCGTCCTCTGTCGTCCCCTTCTCCTTGTGCCCTCCATCTTTCCCAACATCAGGGTCTTTTCCACGGAGTCTTCTCTTCTCATGAGGTGACCAAAGTATTGGAGCCTCAGCTTCAGGATCTGTCCTTCCAGTGAGTACTCGGGGCTGATAGCCAGCAACTAATAAAAGGGGCTGAGATCTGAACTAAAAGAGATAAGTCTGTTGTTTGTTCATGCTAAATCTTACCTGGCGAAACACAACGCCTGTGTCAGTGCAGTATCTGTTGGTCTGCTCCCCGCCTTGCAGGAGGACAATGGATTTCTTTGGCACATCCTTGTTTGATCTCAGCCGCTCGCACAAGCGAGTTCTGTTCAGGGCAAAGAGCGCTGCTGGAACCTTCAAGGTTTCATTCCCCAGCCAAAAAGACGGCCTGGAAAGAGGAAGGAAACATTAGCTTCTGCAACAAGAGCAGCCCTCCCCTAACCTGGGGCCTTCCAGGTGTTTTGGACTACAATTCCAGTCGGGAGTCATCAGCACTCTGATGGCACCCAATCCCAAAACCCTTGATGACCTCCCCCAGCAGATGTTAAGCAGCACAACGAAGGAGACGAAACCTTAACAGGACCCAGTAGGCCCATCGTGCACCACCGTTAGCGACCGACCAACCAGATAGAACAGTCCATGGCAAAACAGGGTGTCCAAGTCCCACACTGGCCAGTCACTCCAGAAAGATACCATGGCACTGGAAGCCACCAAGAAAGTAAACAGGAATGCATGTGTCCTGCCCAGTTCCCACCACAGTCATTTCAATTCCCGAGTTGGCCTTATACCCAGATGGCAAAATCTCATCCTGGGCATGAATTGCCACCTGTGGCTCTAATTAAAACAATATGTTAGATTAATTAAGTGGCCTGTAAGCATCTCAAAGGCACTCACATCAGAAGGTGACACACACATTCCTGCATGGCAGGCGGCGGGACTAGAGGACTCCTTGGGTCTCTTCCAACTCTACAACTCTATGATTCCACGTACTACATCTGACTTGAGCTGCACTTCCAATTCCATTCCATCTCATCGCCTCTTCGCTTATTGACGGGCGGATTGTGCTACACAGATGCTGCCCTCAACATCTGGAACCTTATTTCTGTGCTTTTGTTCCATTGTTTTCCCAGAGGCAAAAATCAAGTTTGCACATTCATTTCTGCATAATGTATTCTGCTTTTGCTAGCTGTTGGCTGTGTGCACGCCTGGAGCAGGCCTCTAGAGAATAAGAATTACGCCCACTTGGTGGAAGAGTAAAGGATGGATCCATGAAAGCAAACTCCCAATTGCCCACACGGTCCTACTCCCACCGACAGATCAGTAATGATCAACTTTAGCAGCAGCCAACAAACATCTCACATTCTCAGGTTCAACTTATTTTAGCTGAGTTACATGGAATGGGCCCCTCCAGCAACTCAAGAGTAAAAAATAAGGAACAAACATAGTGGTTATGCCTTCAGCCACAAGCTGTTACTATGCTCAGCTGTTGCTAAGATGTAGATATATATTTTCTATCAACCTGCATTAACCTGAGCGTGCTCAGTGAAATGTTCCCTCATGTATTAATTATTATATGGCTTTCTCAGAAAACGGAAAACGTGCAAAAAAAGGTAACCTTTGCTTCGTAGCCGGCAAAGAGCAAACTTCAGCGTGGTTTCAGCATCAAAAGTCCAAAATGCACAATTCCTGCAGCCAACGCAGCATAAAGGAACTTTTAATCTGTAACACCTGGAGACAATTCGCGAAAGCCAAAGGTCAAACTTCTTCAGTGCGCAAAAATGGTGTGCGCATGAGGGAGAGCTGTGTGTGCGACTGCATCTGTGTGAGTGAGACACAGACAGAGAGTGCGGTGTCTGCATGTGTGTTGAGTGACTGTGGTGAATGTAAACACCTGTATACACACATGCACGTAAGTGTGTTCACCACAACCACTGTTAATGTGTGGCCCTCGGAAGGGTGGCTGACTCCTAATTTGGCCCTCAGACTGTAAGAAGGTTAGCCCCTGCCCTGTTCTAAAGCCCTAGTTGGTAGCTTATTTTTGCTAAAAGGCCAGCAACGTTGGTTCTTACTTGTCCCGGGATTCAAGCCAAAGGACTCTGTGGCATCTCTTTCCTCCCTGGTGTGGACAGCAAGAAAAGTCCTTGCAAAACCTATCCTCCAAGCAAGCAAGGTCCACACATTGCCACCTTCCCACCCTGCCTCAGCTTCTGCGGAGTGAATGGCTGTATTACATAACCAGGGAAGTGCACTGCCAACACCTCTCGCCATCCACACTGGGAAGGGTTTTTGCTCACAGGAACATAGAAGGGACTGTGGTTGCAGAGGAGGTTCTCAAGATCAAGGGGCCGTGGAGGGAGAGGGGGGTAGACAGATTCCGTTCCAGCTGCCCATCCCAAACCTAAGGCAAATTCTCAAGAATTCATCTAAGAAAGCAAAGATCCTGTTCTATCACCTTCCTGCCCTTCCCATGATTAGGTGGCAACCACATCTATTTATGACTTGTTAAGGCAAGCATGGTTGAGCAATGAAATGTCATCTGGCAAGAGTTGCCCCTGTAGAATCCCTGGGAGAGCCAGACAGTGACCGTCTTGCCAGGACTGGTTGCATATAAACCACTAAGTAGCAGGGGAGACAAACTCTACTATTTATATAGAGAGTTGGGAGGGACACAGAGGATCATCTAGTCCAACCCCTATAATGCAGGACTAGCAGCTTCAGAATCTGTTGGGAAGTCTTTAGCTGTGATTCCTGCATTGCAGAGGGGTTGGACTAATGGCCCTTGAGGGATTCCAAACCAACTCTACAATTCTATCATTTCTCCTTCTAATAAAAGTCAACCTAGTCAGAGTTCAAGCATGTTGGGGGGAGGGGAACCACTTGTGGCTTACAGAATTTTTAAGAAGTTACAAGGCCATAACACACACATTTGACCCAATTCAGACATAACACTGCTGCTGCTCCAATAAACTGTGGCTTGTTGGAGTAAGGAAAAGGAAAAGCTCAAACGTTGCTAACTTATTTTCCTTCCTCCTCACCTTCAGCTTGAAAAGGGGCATCCTGATTTGTTAAATCAAGTTTTCCCATGACATCCAACCCAGGAAACTGTGGGTTAAAGGCTTTCTCTAGCCAGGATTGCTGATCAAACGTTGCATGGAGCTCTTAAACCACAATTCTCTTATCAGTTCTTATCCCACTTGAACAGGACATGGGGTTTTGAAGACAGAGTGTTCCCTCTGATCTGGGCCATGGAGTTAAAGCAGGGGTAGGCCCATGGGCCAGATCCAGCCCAATCAGCTTCTCAATCCAGCCGGTGGATGGTCTGGGAACAGCATGTTTTTACATGAGTAGAATGTGTCCTTTTATTTAAAATGCATCTCTGGGTTATTTGTGGGGCCTGCCTGGTGTTTTTACATGAGTAGAATGTGTTCTTTTATTTAAAATGCATCTCTGGGTTATTTATAGGTCACAGGAATTCGTTCATTTTTTTCTTCAAAATATATTCCGGTCCACCACATGCTCTGAGGGACGGTGGACTGGCCCACAGCTGAAAAAGGTTGCTGACCCCCTGAGTTAAAGGCTACATTTCTATTTACAGGAGCAGCAATGGGGGAAATCTCTGACTTTTGAAGTTAATCATGATAAAACATGATAAATGCCACAGTTACCATATTTTTCCGTGTACAAGACGAGGTTTTTTAATTAAAAGAAAGTGCTAAAAATTGGGTGTCGTCCTATACACAGATAGTGCTGAGATGGGACGGGGGATTGGTGGCTGCCGCGAGCAGGAGATTGTCATCGGCGTTTGGGAGGGTGATTGGTGGCTGCAACAATGTCTCCTGGCGATTGGCTGCTGAGGCAATAGGGCGTGTGATTGTTGGCTGCTGGTGGTGAGCGGGCTGACGATTGGTGGCTTCGTGAATACACCCCCCCCCCAAAAAAAGCTGAACAAGTCTGGTCAATCCCCCCCCCCCGCAAAAGCTGAACAACACGTGGCAATTTTCCCCCATTTCCTCAGTTTTGTGGAATTGTATTTAACACGGGGGCGTGTTATACATGGAAAAATATGGTAAGTCATACATATATGCTTATTGTTGCTTGCTACTAGACCAAGGATCATGGTTGGGCCTGTCCTCCCACTGGAGCAAAGATACCAGAGTTTTGTTGCCCTAAGAAGCCCAGTAACTTATCAAATGGAATCAACTTATATTTGTTCATGGATTAGCAAGTCTGCCTAGGAATTGCCACCCTGTGGCTCACCACAGAAACCCACTGCGCCCAGCTGAGCAATCTTTTGTTTTCTCACAACCTCCTCACTCTCAGAACTCTGTAGCGTGTTCAGTTTGAAAGCAAAAAATAGCTCTCACTGCCATCTAAAAAGGCATAGACTTTTTACCTCTCGGGTGCTTGCCACCCCAAGTTAAACACTGTTGCCTTTTAAATAAATTGCCATAAAATCATGAGCACCTTGCTCTTAGAAAGGGCTCGGCCCTCTGCGCATGTTTTACACTGAAGTCCTCCAGTACCTTTGCTGGGGATTACTTTCAAATCAGAGAATTGTAGCATTGGAAGAGACTCAAAGGGTATTAAAGCCTACAGGGACGCGGGTGGCGCTGTGGGTAAAACCTCAGCGCCTAGGACTTGCCGATCGTCAGGTCGAATCCCCACGGCAGGGTGCGCTCCCGTTGCTCGGTCCCAGCGCCTGTCAACCTAGCAGTTCGAAAGCACCCCCGGGTGCAAGTAGATAAATAGGGACCGCTTACTAGCGGGAAGGTAAACGGCGTTTCCGTGTGCTGCGCTGGCTCGCCAGATGCAGCTTGTCACGCTGGCCACGTGACCCGGAAGTGTCTCCGGACAGCGCTGGCCCCCGGCCTCTTAAGTGAGATGGGCGCACAACCCTAGAGTTGGACACGACTGGCCCGTAAGGGCAGGGGTACCTTTACCTTTACCTTTACAAAGGGTCATCTAATCCAACCCCCTGCAATGCAGAAAGAAGGGCTTGCGTTTAAGCAAGCAATCCTTGCTGGAGAGGTGGGTTATGCCAACCATGGAGTTGGATGTGCCTCCCTCCCAATGATAAGGTAGTCGAACCAGAAAAGAAAAGGGGTTGGCAGAGAATGTAAAAAGCCACGTCCCCACCATCTGCCCTGGCCAGTGTGAGCCCAGAAGGGCTTTGGAAGTGGCAGCTCTTCCATCAGTGACTCTCCAAGGAAGTAATTCTATTTAGTACCTTGATCTGTGTTGAGAAAGGACCATAAATATATCTGCCTCTGGTCTCCAAGCAGATATAATTCTGGAGCAGGCTGCATGACCACAGGCTTCAGATGGTGTTCCTAACTTGTTTAGAGATTCAGCATAATTACATTTTTGTTATGTTTAGAGAAACCGGTTAGCATGCATTCTTGCTCTGGAAATACATGAACTGCAACATGGGAAAGTTCACCGAAGTAACAGATTTTAAATCACCAAAAGAGAAGACCAATTTTATTCAACCTTCCCCAAGAACAAGGCTTCGCTACACAACAGCAGAAGGACGACCAAGCAAATCCATTGGGGCTGGCCTCTCATATCATTTCTCTCAAATCTTGTGTTGAATTTAAGAGTCTGAATGTGCCATTCTCCCTCATCCCCAAACAGGTGAACCAGCTTATAAAAAGAAGGGATATATATATATATATATATATATATATATATAATCTTTGCATTAGCAATGCAAGAGAAACAACAACACCTGACCTAGTCTTTGGAAAGCGAACTCTGTTATCCACCAAAGGCAGCGCAAGTTGGAAACAGAGAGCAATGATGAACTACAGCTCCCATCAACCCCCTGGACCACTGGGCATGCTGGCTGCCGGGTGTGCTGGGAGCAGGAGTCCAGCAACATCAAAAGGGGCTCACGTCCCCCTACCCTCACCCCAGTTACAACTGCAGCCGTGAACATTGCAGAGGAAAGGCAAGATAAAAATGTAAAGGGACAGAAGAAGAGGGCTCTACTTTGAAGAGGATTTCAACCGACCCTCCTTGGGAACAAACAGCAGCGGAAAGATACAGCAACTGCCTGAAGCAAATAAGCAACTTCACACACAAAAAACCCTAGCCCTGACCTTTCGCCTTTAAGACCAGCATGATCTTAAGCTTTGTGTAGGTTAAGCCTATGAAAAATAGGGAGGCAAGAAAATATTCCTCTCCTTATTTTCTGTGTGCTGGTCTGCTGAGAAAGTCACAGGAACAAGGGCATTAGGAAATGTTGGCAAGCCTATTTCAAAGGGTGGGAAGTGAAAAATTGGGCTGGAAGTGCCTCTGCCAAGTAGATCTAAACAGTGGAGGGGGGATCTCTCTTTGTCTGGAACTTACGTCTCCTTTCACAGTTATGACTGTAAGCCAGGAGAACAGGAAAAGCCCAAGAAGTAAGCCAGAAAGACATGCAGGTTGTGCAATGCATCCGTGAAGCAATGCAGCTCCTGAAACCTTACACCCCAACCGTATTCTTACAACAGCCTGGATTTGCACATGACACTAAACTGTGGTTAGTCTGAATGTCCAATCCCAGCCCAGCAGAATAACTATTATGTGCAACCATGGTTTCTTGTTGGCTTACAAACCATGGATTGATTTAACTAAGGTTTTGTATTATGTCTGAACTCAACAGCCTTGTTGAGCCACCCCAGCAGATGTCAAGGCAGTAAGCAACTATTTTACTTTGAAAAGACAACTGAAGGCGGTCCTGTTTAGGGAAGTTTTTAATGTTTGATGAGGTATTGTTTTTAATATTCGGTTGGAAGCCAGAGCGGCTGGGGAAACCCAGCCAGATGAGCGAGCTATAAATAAATCATCACCATCATCATGCTATAGAGACACCAGGTAAGAGAAAGTGGGATATAGAACAAGTTTTCAAGAAACAAGTCATAAACTATTTGCTCCTCTGTAACATGGTTTGTGGTTTGTTGAATAAACCATGGTTGAAAAACCATGAGTTAGTGTTACATGTGAACACAACCAGCATATAATCCTGTTCTTTGATCTCTACTCCCTTCAAGGTATAAGGGAAGGCGTGTCCTGGGGCACAGTGTGCCTTATGGAAAAGCAAACCTTCTGATACAAACTTCCAGAAAGAAAACCAGGATACGATTAATGGTGATCTCTCACTTCTCACTCCCATTTGAGCAGCAGTGGACTTGGAGGGAAAGTCGCTGGTGCCCAAACCCTGTGTTGCTAGCTCTCTTTGCTTGGCATTGACCACCCACATGGTTACTTTCATTTGTTTTGGGACTGGGATTCCTTAAACTGTATCACTGAATTGCGAATTTTCTGAAATATGTTGGGCCTGCAATAAACTGTTTCTGACACCTAGAGGAAAATCCCTTCTCCTCTCTTTTTATGGGGGGCAGGGGTGCTCCATCCTTGGGTAAAAAAACACAGATTTCATGGTACATAATTAGCAGGAACTAGGTAGTTTGTAGATTTCTTTGTAAACCACTTTGCGGTTGTTTTTACAATCAAGCAGTGCATAAATTTTAGGAAATAAATAAACACACACAAAGCTATGTGCAGCTCACTCCTTGACCTTTTCCCCACCCACATCCTCAACAGGAAGATTCTGACCTCTCTTATGGGTTAAGATCATTATGTGCAATACTTTGATCAATTCAGGAGGTGCTATATTAATGCCAAGAGGAATGCTTAAACTTTAACAAAGTCCTGATCACACCAAAGCAGGTCCCTCTTTTCATGCCACTGCAATTGCAATGGAGAAAAGGAATACTACACAATGAATGGATGAGCATATTAAACCCAGTTACAGTTTCCTCCAAGCTTCACATCCCAAGATCTGTGGGGCACAGTAGGAGGCAGCATGCTCTTCTACCAGAAATCTATTCAGCTCTCTCAAGTCTCTTTGCCAAACACTTCGCAAATCCCACAATGTGAGCTTCATGCACTCTTCTGGTGACATGCTTTGCAAACCTACTGAAAAATAACAAGGTCAGGACTTTGATCGTCTTCATCAAAAATCCAAGTTTTGTATGGACAAAACTCAGATTCCCTTAATCAAAAGCCTTAAGACTGACAAGGTCATTTTTTACAGTATGAGGTTTAACATTACAGCAGTAATGAATAGATCTGTGGCACCCGCGATGAAGCACAAAGGAAGCATGACTGATTTTTAATAGGATTTAGAGAGTCCAACAGTTGCTTTGAAAAAATGCTTGGGGTAGGAAAGCAACCATTTTTTTTATTAAATGGGGGAAGTGAAATGGAAGCAGAAAGCAATTGTTTACACTGAAACACTGTTGCTGCAATTCAAAAATCACTCACAGCCCAAGAGATATGCCTGCATATGCCTTACGTATGTTTCCGAGCACAATTCAAAGTGCTGGTGTTGACCTTTAAAGCCCTAAACGGCCTCGGCCCAGTATACCTGAAGGAGCGTCTCCACCCCCATCGTTCTGCCCGGACGCTGAGGTCCAGCACCGAGGGCCTTCTGGCGGTTCCCTCATTGCGAGAAGCAAAGCTACAGGGAACCAGGCAGAGGGCCTTCTCAGTAGTGGCCCCTGCCCTGTGGAACGCCCTCCCATCAGATGTCAAAACGATAAACAACTACCTGACATTCAGAAGACATCTTAAGGCAGCCCTGTTCAGGGAAGTTTTTAATGTATGATATTTTAGTGTTTTTTGGTTTCTATGGAAGCCGCCCAGAGTGGCTGGGGAAACCCAGCCAGATGGGCGGGGTACAAATAATAAATTATTATTATTATTATTATTATTATTATTATTATTATTATTACTACTACTCTCCCTCAGCCTTCCCCAACCTGATGCCCTCCAGATATTTTGGACTTTAATTCCTATCAGGCCCAACTAGCACAGACATGCTGACTGCTGATGGGAGTTGCAATCTGAAACATGGAGGACACCACACTGGGGAAAGCTGTTCCATCTGAGCCTAGAAGGACAATGTTAGTTCTGCTGATACACTGGGATGTGTGTGCATCAAGCAAACACAAGAGAGCCAATCCTAGAATCAAGAGGAGCTGCATTGGGTCACCAATATCTTCCTTCAAGGCAGGGATGGATAACCTGTGGCCCTACAGATGTTCTTGGACTCTGGGGCTGACTGGAGTTGTGAGTCCACCCCTGCTTCAGTCGATGGGTCAGGAGGAACCTTGCAGATGTGCCCCAGGTCAGCAGGATTCAGGGAAAGTACAGCAGAAAGGGAAATGGGTGTGCCAACCTTGGCCAAAGACAAGCCTGGCAGAAACCATGGCCAGGCAGATCCCTTAATTTTAAAACGCATCCCTATTCCACAGCTATATGGAATACACTGCACCTCACATGTGGAGACCAGTTTTCATCCCATGGATCACTTTGTGAGTTTCTCTTTGTTACAATCTTCTCTTCCTACTGTACATTGGACTTGCTTAATCACCCAAATCAATTCCGGCTGAGAGTCCCTTAAAAAAAACTTCCCTAGAACGAGAACATAGGAAGATCCTTTATTCAGAGTCAGACCATTAGTCCATTTAGCTCTGTACTATCTACACTGGCCAGTTATGGAGCTCCAGGATTTCAGACAAGATCTCTCTCAGCCCTACCTGAAGATGCTAGGGACTGAACATGGTATTTTCTGCATGCAAATTTCTACCACTGAATTTAACCTAGAGATCTTGTTGCTGTTACAGAATAGCTGGAACTCAAACACATTTAGCAACATTGACCGTTTGGGACAGCCACACATCATATTTTTAGGCCTGGGAGCGGTGGTTAAAACAAAAAAGAACTCTCTCTCACACACAAATACTTGGAAAAGCCACACCCAACGTCTCCCCAAGAAATAAATACAACTGCAGATTATGCCCATTGATACAAATACTGAGTCTGAAAAGAAGTACTGTACTAAAGTCCAGTTCAAACTGTTAACATCAAAATAAGGACACCCACATATCCTCATAAGGAACTAGCAACAGCTCTCCAAGACTTTTAGGCAGGGATCTTTCCCAACCACACCTGGAGATGCAGGGCATTGAACCTAGGACCTTTTGCACACAAACCAGCACTGACCTTTGGCTCCCCTCCACCCCTTTTGACATTCCTGTGCATTATCCATACTAACTTCTGAAGTGAAAGCAATGAAAGGTCAGTGCAAAGCTGCCCATAGTAAGGTTATAAACAGATGGAAAAGGGAATAGAACAAGAGCATTGCATAGAATACTATAAACTTCACAAGGGCTTTCACAGAAGAGCCTACAGCTGCAAGCACACATTTAAAGCGCATTCTATCCCAACCCAGGATTGCCGGAAACTGTAGTTAAGGGTGGCAGAAACTGCAACTCTCCAATGGGTCTGTGTGCTTTAAACGTATGCCATATACACAGCCTAAACCTCACTCAGCCACGCTTGCTGCCTATATGGATAGAGAGATGGGGCGAGGAGAATAGAGAAAGCCAGGGGAGCCGTGGCATTGGCTACCCGTGCACCCGCAGCCACGGGCGACGTGCACGTCAGGAGACACCCCATTCCCACTAACTCGTAGGGGAGGTCGCAGAGGGGGCGTAAACCGGAGGGAATCTGGAACACGTATACACGCTTCGCAGCAGCATTTCAAAGAAGGAATCTCCCGCAGGAGGCAAAGAGAGTGCTGCTTATTCCTCCCTCCAGCTCCTGCAAGGAATCTTGCAAGCCAGCCAGCCACCCTCTGCCTCCGGCCAGCCGTCGGTGCTGTCTGCCAGCTTTGCTCCGCAGCCTGCCAAGCAACAGCAGCAGGAGCAGCGCCTCTTTCTTACCCCTCGGACGCAGCCATGTTGCTTCGTCGGACTCGGTCTGTCATGTGACCACCGCTGCCCTTGTCAGCCACTAAAAAAAGGGAAACCAGGAAGGGGCGGGGCAAAGGGTGGGGTTTGGTTGCTCCTGGCGACGGGGAACTCTTTGGCCATCGGGGAGGGGGCGCTGCGCCCTCTTTATGTTTCTAGCCCCTCTGGAGCAAGTAGGCTGGTTCTTCTCTGGGGAGGAGAGAAACGGCCCAGGTGCCACTGCTTGCCAGGGCTTTTCTCAGTACCAAATACGATGATGGGTGGGGTGTTTTTAGGTCATAGAAGTGTAGAGCTAGAAGGGACCACGAGGGTCATCTAGTCCAACCCCCCGCAATGCAGGAATCTTTTGCCCAACGTGGGGCTCAAACCCACGACCCTGAGATTAAGAGTTTCCTGCTCAACCAAGGGGGAACTGTCACGCTTCGTTGTCATTTTTGCAATGGCCAGGAGGTGTGATGTTGTATTTATAGTGCTGAAATTTTGGGGTTTTTATATGTTGTTACATTTGCGATTATGTTGCTGTTTCGTTATGTTATTTAAAAAAATGTTCTTGTGATGGTTGATTTTGAGATGCATCCCTGCTTTCTGTGTTGTCAGCCGCTTTGAGAATGAGTGGGTAAACCCCACAGCAGATTTCTTTCTGATATAAATTGTCACCTGCCACTGCACCATAATTATTTCTTAATATTGAAGATGAAGAAGATAATGTAAACAACATCTGTACTTCACTCAGTCGCAGTCATGGTTACAGTTTTCTTTTGTTTATCTGTACATCCTATTGACTTTTTACAGCTGTATTCTTTAAAAATAAATAATTTTAATGTTGTTGTTGTTGTTTTTAAAAAATAACACCAAAAAAGGTTTGCTGGGCTGGAGGTCACTTTGTCGAGATATATATGCTGCATTCTCCTCAATCTGTAAATATATACAGTTGCACAACACAAACAAAATGTCACATTTGTTTTGCAGGCAAGAAAGGTCCAGGTTCAATCCCCAGGATCTCCAGGTAAGACTCGTGGGAAATGCTGCCTGAAATTTTGGAGGGCCATTGTCAGTCAGCATAGTATTTAGCTAAATGAACCAACAGCTCGATGCCCTGTAAAGGCAGTTCCTTAAACTCTTACTGAAGCAAATTATTCCTGTCCCTGTAAAACTTGCAATTGCTTGCTATTCCCTGAACTAGGGTGAGTCTCATTTCAATAGGAATCACTATAGAATATTACAAGAGCAGCAGAGATATTTCCATAGAAACAGGGTGCATCATCACTGGAAGTGTTAGTTGAGAGGCTCTGCCACTCAGTGCAGAGCAGGGGTGGTGAACTCTTTGGCCCAAGGGCCATATTCCCTTATAGGTAACCTTCTGAAGGTCACATACCAGTGGCAAGAAGGGACAGAAACAAAATAGGATGGAACAACAAATGCAAATTCTACCTTAGTGCAGTAGGCTGGTGTCTACACTCACACACCCCTATCTATCTTCTTCTCTGCCAGGGAAAAAACGAGAGAGTGCAAAGTAGAGTTGGTGACAGGTGTGTCCTGGTGCTGAGGAGGATGTGTAGCCTAGAGAGAGCCCCATGGGCTGGAGAGAGAGAAATGGAAATCTGCATTTGATCCCTAGGCAGATCTTGAGGCACAGGAGTTGGTCAGGTACCTGTGTGGAGAAAATTATTTAAAAAGCATCTCCCTCACCCACCCAACTTCTTCCCCAAAAAGGCAACTGGGGGTGATTCGGGACAGTGTTTTGGTACTAGAGACGAGTATCAGAAAATCAGCACTGTCATAGTGAACAAGGGCAGTTTGAGCTTGTTCTGGTATGAGGAGCAAATTGATCCCGCACAGTTCCTGCTTTTTAGATCAAAAGAGAAGTAAAAATAATTCAGTTGAATGTTTACACCCTTGCAACATCTGGTTATTTGTCTAAGAATAACTGCAACTCAAACACACTCAGTAGCAGTTATTATCTGGAGAGACCTGCATGTTTTTCCAATTAGGACAAATTGCAGCTTGTGTAGGCGAGGGGAGTTCAGAGGAAAACAGCTTGTTGGTGGAGAGTATTACTACCTGCACACACACTGTATCCCATTCCAGATCTGGACTGCTTCCAACATATATAAAAACATAACAAAACATTAGGCATTAAAAAACCTTCCCTATACAGGGCTCCCTTCAGATGTCTTCTAAAGGTTGCATGGCTACTTATCTACCTGGCTCGGGGGGGATCACACAACTCCATACCCTCCAACATCTCTCCAGTGAAAATAGGGACATCCTAAGGAAAAGCGGGACATTCTGGGATCAAATCAGGAACGGGATGGCTTCTGTAAACCCGGGACTGTCCCTGGAAAATAGGGACACTTGGAGGGTTTGGATTTAACCAGCAGTCCCAGGCAGAGCCAACCTGCCCATGAGGCTCAATGAGGCAGTCACCTAAGGCGTCAGGCTGGAAACAGCAGGGGGGGGGGGCAACAGATCTGGGCCCCCGAGGAGCATGCCACTTGGGGTAGCAAAGCATCTTGGGCTCTCTCTGGCCAAAGAAAGGTCTTAGTAGTTATAGCTCCTGCACCATCAAACAAACAAACAAACAAACAGTACTTCAAAAAATATTGTGTCAGCAACATAAAGGGAGAGATACCCATTTAAAAGTAACCTTATAAAGAAAATGTGGGGTTTTTTATTTAAAAGTCCATCTATTATCTGCCCAAGAGACAGCAACAACAGTAGCTGTGGTTTGCTGAGCTTGTACAAGGAAGTGGTTTAATCTCTGCCAAATTTACAGAACTGCTTTTCCCTTTTATGTCTTGCTGGTTAAGCAAAAGTTAATTTATTTTCCGATTCACCGACATCAGCCAGAAACAAAGCACTTGCTGTTCCCAACACACCCACTTTAAATCCAAATGTTGTGTTTCTTTGCTGCTTCTCTTCTTTTGGTGGCTTGTGGCACCTGGCCTGGGCATTTTCTCACATGGCATTAGGCTTAGATTTTATTGTGCATAATAGAAATAGAAATAGTTTGTTGTCACTGTACCACTTGCTTACAGTGAGATTAAACAAGCCACCCTCCCCACCCCACCCCAATCTCTCAGTCATTGTTACACTCTGTGTGCTGTCATATGACCACCAACCCCAATGTCAGCAATGCAATGTTGCTGTCTTCCATTCAGCAGCCTCACGGCCCACAGGTAGAAACTGTTCTTTAACCTGTTGGTGCGGCTTATCATGCTTCTATATCTCCTGCCCAAGGGCAGGAGATTAAAAAGATGCTGGCCAGGGTGTGAGTCATCCCTGAGAATGTTCCTGGCTCTTCTGAGACAATGGTCTCCTGCGATAACATCTAGCAGACTCAGGGGACAGCCCACGTTATTGCGTGCTGTCTTCACCACCCTCTGTAGGGACTTTCTGTCCATGGCTGTCAAACCAGCGTACCACACTGTAATACAGTATGAGAGAATACTTTCTATCGTGGACCGATAGAAGGAAATCATCAGTTGCTGTCTAACATTGTTCTTTCACAAGACCCTAAGGAAATGAAGTCTCTGTTGGGCCTGCCTAAGCACCTGGGCTGTACTGACCTTCCAAGTAAGGTCTTCACTAAGATGGACTCCCAGGAATTTAAAGGAAGAGACTCTCTCCACACCCCATAATATACAACAGGGCTAGCTGCCCTCACTTCCTCCAAAAGTCCAACACCATCTCCTTTGTCTTGCCAATGTTTAGGTGCAGATTGTTCTCTGAGCACCATGTGGATACCTTTTGAACCTCCCCCCTGTACGCAGATTTGTCTATAAGAGCCTTTTGCTAACCTGGTGTCTTCCAGATGTTTTGGTCTGCAACTCACATCAGCCCCAGCCAGCACAATGGCTGATCCTGTGCCTGATTGCTCGTTATAGGCACACATTTAATTGCTGTGGTCATATTTTAACAATCAGGTTGATTGCAGGATTCTTTTCGTATTGTACCTTTCAACAATTCATATGTAAGAGTGAAGAGTGGATTTAATTAAAAACGGTGCGGAGGGAGATAAGTGAATGAATGAATAAGTAAATATTTGTTGCTCATTAATTAATGCAGTTACAAGGGTCTGGTCTTGGGTACGTAATTCTCAACACTAGACTGTGGCAATGCACTGAGGGGGTGGCTGCTCCAGCTGGTGCAGAATGCAGAGGCTAGACAGCTGATGGGGACAAATGGGCGAGAGTATGTGATACCTCTGCTAAAACATCTGCCCTTGCTGCCCATATGCTACTGGGCCAACTTCAAGGCTCTTGTGTTAATATACAAAGCCCCAAACAACCTGGATCCATGATACTTTACGGACCACCTGAGCCCTTATTTCCCAGCTCAGTCACTGAGATAATGCAGAGGAGTGCTGATAATTCTCTCCCATGTTACCGAGTCCCCACTGGCTTCAGCTAGAAGTTGGGCTTTGGGGGTTCATCTATACTGTTGCTTAATCATAGAATCATAGAATTGTAGAGCTGGAAGGGACCCTGAGGACCATGTAGTCCAACACCCTGCAATGTAAGGAATATGCAGCCCTGCAACATTGGCATTCTCAGCATCACAGTCTAACTCACTGAGCTACCCAGGCTGACAGTGAGCTTCCTGTACCCCTATTTATTCTTCATTATGCATCAGATATTCTCCTCCAAATCGCTCGCATCCCACACTTTCCCCTTCCCTTGGTCTGGATTGTCACATATTAAGGATGTTCTGAAAATGAGAGGGCATGAGAAAATCCAGACTGAGGGATGGGGAAAGTGTGGGAAGGCTGGGATTTAGAGGAGAACATTAAATGGACAATGGAGAATTAATGGAGGTGCAGAAAGCTCCCTATCCACATTAAAGGACAGTGTGTATGAGATCATTTGTCCCCGATCCCATGCTGTAGAATACTGCTCACCAGAGATTTGGAAGGCATTGCCGCTTGCTGATTTCCCAACATCTCTCATAGACCTTTTTATGCCAACAAGCCTAGTCAGCCTTTCTAATAGGAGCCATTCAGTTTTATGATTATTCTGTGTTGTTTTTATGATATTTTATGTTTCATTGCCCTTGTATATATTATTGTACTCTGCCGTGATATTTTATGTGAGTTGGTGGTGTATCAAATATATATAGGTATATATATTTTGTAAAAATAAAATAAATAGCACGAGGAGCAACTCTCCAAATACTGCCATGAATTAATAGTCATGTTAGTGCCCAGAGTGTGGTTCTCCAAGTACGGTAAATGCCACCTCCAGTTATCAAAGGTGCAAAGTTAGCCGGAGTTGCCCATCTGTGCAGAGAACACAAGCACAGGAGAAGAACCCTGCTGAATCAGGCCAGGGGCTCATCTAGTCTAGCATCCATCCATCCTGTTCTTTCAGAAGCCAACAACCAAATGCCCAATGGGAAACCCACAAGCAGGACCTGAGAACAAGAGCACTCTCCCCTCCTGCAATTTCCAGCAACGGGTAAAACCTGCACAGAGTTATGCACATTTAAATGCTGTTGATTGTGGTAGCAGTTAAGGATGAGATCCCTTATTTGCACATTGAATGCTCCAGATAAAGCAATTCTAGGCATGTGTGCATCATGCAAGGCTGGATCCAGTCAGTATTTGCAATTGTTCATCTCAAGGCTCAGAAATCATTTGGCAGGAATCTCTCCTTGGCAAGAGTCCCCCAGTAATTGACAACAAAGTTCTTAGATCAAGGCAGATGCTTCCTCTGAATAGGCTGCAGGTGATGAGGAACAGCATCTGTACAATTAAGGAGCAAAGAGGTCCATAGAATGTCATACAAAGATTAAACAGTTATTCATGTCCTGTCAGCTCTGAGGCTGCTTGGCAATCAAGAGGGGGAAATTAATTTTTAAAAGTCCTAGAAGGACTGTATAAATCAGAGCAAATAGAAAATACAAGGGATGATAAAGCAGCTTAATATATTTATATACCACTTTTTCCAAGTCAGGGAAACCCTTCTTCACCAGTCATCCTTTTAACTGTAGTTCTCAAGCTTGTGCAAGAGAACACAGGTTTGCTGCAAGGGGATGGATAGTGTGCTCCTGTAGGCCCAATTTATTATCCGCCCTCAGAGGAGGAGGAGGCTGCCTACAGCCTCTCTGCATGTCACTGGTTTGACCTTGCCCCCTCCCAGTCAGCTTCCACTGGGAGCTGGGAATCCTGCATCACCTCTGCATCAGATAAGATTTGATTTAGATTGAAGGCAAAGGCACAACGTGGTGCATGTGTCTCTGCATAGATCATTGCTCTGGTCCATCTCTAGCTCAAAGTTGTAATTATGGGACATGAAAGATTGGAAACCAGCCGCCTATGATTAGCAAGCACGAGCTGGCCTGTTGTGGACCTGGAAGAGCACACTTGGATTTTCAATCGCTCCTCAATCTTCAACTTGACCCACGTTTAGCAAAGTCGTACATTCCAATCTTGGGCACTTTTGCAAAGGCACACATATTAATATGCTATCAAAAAAAGAAATAAACGATCGCTGAAGGACCGAGACATGTCCTACATCTAGCTGGTCAAGTGGCCACAAGTCAAGCCTTTTAATTTAAAATGGGGGAGGAAAAAGCTTTTTCATCCAAAGTGATTGAACAAAAGCCGTTGCCTTTGGCCTCTTAATCATGAAGCAATTTTACACTAAATGTATTCTACTGCATTGATTGTTGGGATCGTGAAATATGACCACGCTTTCCCCAAAGCCTAAATTATTATAAATGACAAGGGATATAAAGCAGTGTTACCATTGTCTTATTACTCACCCGGATGAGCCTGGTTTCAGTTTCAAAAATCGAAATGCCCACTCCATCCAAGATTTGAGCACCCAAGACAGCTCCTCACCGCATTGATTGTTTATTATGAATGCTTATTTTTCTTCTTATTGAAACTCTTTCTATTTATATTTTACTGCACAGGAGGAGGGATCCTCTCAAGAGGAGAGTGCTTCGTAAATTATTTCCCAAAGTTGCTTGGAATTTTTGCACAAAGAGTATTATCTATTGCGGAGACTATACTGATGTTTCCCTGGCACCACTGGGTAGCTTTAGGAAATCAATCGTATATAAATTATAATACACTATATCCTTGAAGTAGAAAGGGACCCTTCAACGATTTCCCATAATTTCTTCAGAAGCTGAACTGGCTTTTTCTATGGGTGAGAATTCAAAGCTTCAAAAGTCTACTGCCTCTACATAAGCTGGCTGTACTGAGCCAGCTTGATTTTGATGGTCAGTTGCCATCAGTGATCTCCAAAGCTTTGCATATAGTATTCTGGGCAACTTTCCAGGGATCAGCAGGGCCAGAGAGAGAAGTAGGGAGAGCAACAAATACAAGTCTTACCTTTGCCCAGTGGGCTAGTTTCTACATGCACTAACCCCCCCCCCTTTTCTGTCCTCTGTCCAGGCGAGTGAGAGCTATGGCTTGGAGCTTCCCTAGAACCCAAATGGGGAAGCAAGATCTGTGGGGTGTTAATGCTCATCCTGTGCTCAGGTTGTATATATGTGTAAAGAATACCATATATCCTGAAGACAGCACAGTCTCTGTTGACCTTGAATTCTGGGAAAGGGTAGGCACCCCTCATGTCTCTTGCAGCTGAGAGATTGGGGTGCTTGCAACATGCCAGCAGGGCATGTGTGGAATGTCTACCCATTGCCCTTGTCATATTTGTCTTGGCCCTCAGTACAGAGACAGGTGAGGAGGAAGCCCCCTGATGCTTCCAAAATCTTCAGGAAGAGAAGATCAATGTGGCCAGCCAACCAGGCAGGAGGGATTTTTAACAGAGTTCTAGGCCACCATTCCAAAACCATGCTGGTCCTCATGGCAGCAAGCCAAATGAAGACAGGATAATTATGGGACCAAGTACAAACAGCAGCCCGGTGACTGAAGCAAGCCTTCTGCTCTCCTTATCTCCCATTGTTCCTCCCCTCCCCACCCCAGTGTACGACAATGAAGTGAGAGCCTGGTTGCCATGGATCCTTGATTGCTACAATATGTGAGCCCCTCTAATGCATCTGAGCCTCGCCATAAGCCATGGATGCTCCTGGCCCTTGATGAATACGAGGGGCACATTTCTCAGCTCCTGACTGCCACATATTAGAACACAACTTCTCATTAATGTAACTTGAGCACCTAATCCCCTTTTCATCTGATGGAAAAAAATTTAACCCAGCTGCCTCCCGACTTCAATTTAGAAACAAAGTGGCAAGCAACTGCCCATAAGACGGTCTAATCATATTTTATATTTTCCTGACCGGAGCAGCCATTCCACCTTGGTCCAAAGCAATTATGCCTCCCTGTATCTCTCTGCAATCGTCCCTTGAGACAAACGGTAATGCGAGGAGGCAGCCTGGAAGGCATCAGAGAGGAAGGTGTACAACATCTGGTATGAGGTGCTGTGACTAACAAAAATCCTTCTGGATCGGAAAATTCAATTTTTTACCCCTTTAGCAAATTTCCTTAGATAACTTACCGTTCCCCAAGCTAAACCATGGAAATTGCACTGTGGGGAAGGGCAGATGGCGGAAAAGCTGAGCGGGTCTCTGTTGCAAAGTGGGGAGTGAAAACGTCCTGGGACTGGGTTGTGCAATGGCCACATGTTGGTTCTGATCAAGTCAATCTTTTATTTTTATTTATTTATTGTATATTTTCTTTCCCCCTTTTCACTGCTTTTCCTCAATTGATCACAGCACTGTATAAAATAATTCAAGCAACAGGAAAGCAATGTGTGACACATTCAGAACCAGGAACAACACCACAAAGCTATAAACTTAAACACTAAAACAGCAGAGTGTGGAA
Organism: Podarcis tiliguerta; assembly: GCF_965153285.1. Classification (NCBI taxonomy): domain Eukaryota; kingdom Metazoa; phylum Chordata; class Lepidosauria; order Squamata; family Lacertidae; genus Podarcis; species Podarcis tiliguerta. Next base: position 51,729,043 of record NC_139541.1, on the reverse strand, counting down.
ACTCAACAAAATGCAATAAAATATATGCCATTAAACATACCTAAAAACACTTGAGAATTGTTTTTAGAAGTGCTTTCCTAGTACCTGAACAACAGCAAAGTAGATGCACTCTCTTGGCGCAGGAGTTTGCTTAATTTTATTACAATCACACACCCTATTTCTTCCATTATGGAACCCAGGGTGGAATCCCAGGGGGTAACCCATTGAGGCCCAGGCCTCCTGCCCTGGCTCTGTCCCTTGGATGCAGTACCTGGATTCTCGATGCAAGCAAACCTGAAAGCCTTATCTAAGAAATAAGCACATGGTCTCAGCATCCACTCAAGATACATGATACATGGTTCAGAAGTCTACAACCTGGGTTCTAGGATGTATGATGGGGCATTGGCAAAGACATTGTCCCAATGTTTGACCCACCCCTCCTGCTCTACTTTTAAAGGGTGGGGCAGGACCAGTCACTTGCACAGTGAGAAGACTGGGGGACCTGATCTGTTTGTGGCACTGCACGTCCTTGGTGAAGAGACCTGAATCCAGGCCTCTGACTCTCCTTCCACCTCTTCTTCAGTTTTCCAGCTACCTCCTTGACTACTGCTGGAGCTTCTCTCACTGGAGACAGGTTGGGAGCCTGGAGGCTCCCTCCCCCTTACTGTGACACCCTTCAGCACTCTCTTCGCTGCTTGAGATGTCCCCACCCCAGCCTTGAGATCCTCCTCCTCTGGCAGGTCCTGCCATCCCCAATCTGTCCCAATTGGTGCCAAAGTGGTGGTGGCTTTGTCTGCCTTCAAACCACACCCCAGGATCAAGTGTCGTAAATGCCCTTGCTCTGGTTGCCAAACGTCTCACCTATGCTGGTGGAGACTTTCAGCAAATGACCAATATTGGGACAGGTGTTCCATTAGGTACCTTGGAGCCCCAAGACTCATAGGGCTTCATAGGTAAGCACCAGATTCATTTTCAGGCCATCTTCAATGTCTGAATTAGAGGTTCTCAAACTTACTACACCCAGGGCCCACTTAGGACAGTTGTAAATTGCTGTGACCAGTGATCACAAAATGGTGATCGGTCACTCTCAGAATTGTGGAAGGTGGAGCCAATTTTCCCCCAGCTGGCTTCCTGATGGAAAGGGCCACTCCCTAAGTCTTTCATGCCTACAAGGGAAAACATATGAGGACCTCATCTATTTTTCTCTGCAGGTGGAAAAGAGGGACTAATTTTGACTGAGAAATCAGTCAGTGCATAAAGGGTTAATCGACCCCACCTCTTGCTCTGATCAAATGTTCAACCCACCACAGGCAAACAACAACAACCTAAGTTGGAGAGGCTGAGCACACATTTCCTGCATCTCCTCTGAACTGCCCCTGAATTTCTTTAAAACACAGAAGTATGGGAACCTACTTGGTGACTGTCTTGTGCTGCTGTTTGTTGGTTTGTTTGTTTGTGTGTGTGTTTGTTTGTTTGTTGTTAATTAACTGACTAAATTTCCTTGTCTGCATCAACACTTTGTAAAATGTGGGAAGTCTCCACTTTGGAAAAGGCTTTTCCCACTGCTTCAAAATCCTCTTTAAAATCCTGGCATCCAAGTTGGGAGAGGCAGCTGATCCCAGCCTCACCATCTCCCCCCAGCTCCCCAATAACCTGCCATCAGTTCTGTGCCAACTTCGGATGCTAGGAGAGCAGCATGGTGGAGGCCTATTGAGAGGATTAATTTGATTAGGGTGGGGGAAGATTTGGAAGGGAACCTGAGACAACATTTGCAATTTCAAATTTCACTTTTTCACTCTGTGTGTGCCATTCCAAAGCATCTTCCATTTCATGTGGCATCTGTCGCACACGTTGATTTAAAATAATTCAGAGAAGGTTGTCCATCTGTCCCCTACCCTTTCAAATATGACAATGCCTGCCAGGTGCCATTCCCTCACTTTGAGCTTTGACAAGTGCAGTTTGTTTACTTTTGTGTGAGCAGGAGCATCCCTTGAACTGCTCTCTGGCGCCCTTCCATGCCATTCCCCCCCTTGCCCAAAAGAGTGAATTTGTTTATTTGCAGAAGACATGCTTACTTCTGTGGCCTGGCTTTCCTTGATAAAAGCTGTCTCTTTGAAGTGGGTGCCAACAAACAACAAGGGACCCAAAGGAGCTGGTGTGGTCCAGCAGGCAATTAGAACAGGCAGGAGATTATGGAACATGCAAGATCCATAAGGACTCAGCAGGTGGGTATGGATAAGGCAGAGAACGCCCACCAACACCGCTATAAACTATAAACACCGGCAGTGACAAAACTGGCTGCCCTGAACCCTTGTCATCATGCATGCTTGACCCAGCAAGATCACCATGGATTTCACCCCCATTACCGCTTTTGTTAGGGTAATGGTGCACAGGCAATGAAGGTAAAGGTAAAGGGACCCCTGACCATTAGGTCCAGTCGTGACTGACTCTGGGGTTGCAGTGCTCATCTCGCTTTACTGGCCGAGGGAGCCAGCGTACAGCTTCTGGGTCATGTGGCCAGCATGACTAAGCTGCTTCTGGTGAACCAGAGCAGCGCACGGAAACACCGTTTACCTTCCCGCCAGAGCGGTACCTATTTATCTACTTGCACTTGACGTGCTTTTGAACTGCTAGGTTGGCAGGAGCAGGGACCAAGCAATGGGAGCTCACCCCGTCATGGGGATTCAAACCGCCAACTGGTTTAGTCCCTCCCCTGGATCCATCTTTCCACTTCCTAACCTATTGGCCTCCTCCCCAAGCTCAGGCATGTATTGGCGTATGTAATTCACACCATCCTACTACGACCCTCTCAAGGGATATCCAGCTGCAATTCCCTGAGCTCCTCTAATCTTCCAGCATTCAGCTTTATTGGATGCCCCTGAGTTCTAGTGATATTAGAGGGAGAAAAATTGTCCATGTTTCCCACACCTTGTGTAATCTGGAAGCCCCTACCCTTAATTGTCTTCAGACATGTCCCCTCCAACATATTTAGATCAGCTGTCTTCAACTGGTCCAGACCTGAGAGCCACCTCTTACTCCCAAGCTGCAACATGGGACTCACTTTCATGTTTTCACTTTTGATTTATAATAGTGCTAACAGTGCACAGCCTTAATCCTAAAATGGCAATTCACTGAGCAATATGTATAGTGTTGTCTCAGCATTGTTCCTCAATGAAAACCAGTGCTGCAATATGGCAAGAGAAAGGCATGAGCACGTGTTTGGCCAGAAATATGTATCTTGTTTATTTTTTAAATGGCTTGTGCCTTTTTCCTGCCACATTGCACCACTTGTGCATCAACAGAAGTCTAGTGTCCAGGTCAAGGGAAGTACCACAGTTGAAGAATGATATTAACAAGCTGGAATGTGGGCAGGAGAGGGCAACCAAACCTTATGAGGAACAGTTGAGTGAGTAGGAGATATTGAGCCTGGAGAAGAGAAGACTGAGCAGTGATATTGTAGCCACCTTCAATGTCCATCACATGGAAGGTGGAGCAAGCTTCTTTTCTGCTGCTCCAGATGGTAAGACCTGAGACAAATGACAAGAAAAGAGAGTCCAACTAAACATTATGAAGAACTTTCTGGTGGCAAGAGCTCTTCAACGGTCAAATCAACAACCTCAGGTGGTGGTGGACTCTCATTCACTGGAAGTTTTAAAAAAGAGGTGGGGGGCATCAGGGATTCTTCAGCTGTGAGTCCTGCATTGCAGGGGACTGGACTAGGTCATCCTTGGGACCCTTCCAGCTTCACAATTCTATGATTCTATGGAAATTGATAAAGTGAACGTTTCATCAGAAGAGTGTGTCTTAGTCCAGACATGCAGGCAGTGCTCTGTAGGTCTAGTTAGCCAAAGCTGAAATTCAATGTGGTGGAAACAGCTTTGCTGATACCCACCTGGTGTGGCCTTGTGACACACTTATCCTGACCTACTAGTTGAAGACGTATGAGGCAACAGATTAAATACACTTTTTAAAAAAGCTTATCAAGTTTTTAATGGTATTTCTCTTTATTGCTAGCTGTCGATTCAGCCTGTCTTAGCATTTTAGCATCGGATTTGTTTTGATTAGCCAGCCAAATCATACTCAAAGTAGACCTCCTGAAACTAATAGACTTGAGTTACTTAAGAAAACAAAGAACAACCAGCAAAGAATGGAATTTGGGGAAGGTATCCAGCTGCCCTTGTAGGCCAATATTTAAGAGCAGACCCCGACAACAGCAATGTAGCAATGATCTGCTGCACCTGAACTAAAGGTTCCATATTTTTAAAAACAAAGAACAGAAAAGTACGGCTTCTTTCAAGGGAAACAGCTCAGGGGACCTGCCAGGTGTTTATGAACTAGATGTGTGAACTTTTGAACTGCATTTCTTGGTTGCCACATGTATATATGAAACAGTTACAAATGATACCAGCTTTGAAAGCCACATTTCAGAATTTGCAGATGAGATCAAATTACAGCAAATCAACCCCCATCTCTTACAGTCTGGAGGTGTTAGATTGATTATTATGCTCTGGGACTAATAGTTGGCAATTGCAGATAAATGAAGACTTTAAAGTCTCAGAGCTGGGAAGCAACAGAAGGAATAGCTATTATATGAAAAGCTGTGGCAGCAATTCTTCCTGGGGAAGATGAATGAGAATCACAATGGGGATATCGTGCCGGTTCGCCAGCATGCATTCAGAAATGAAAAATTCAAACAAGATCAGATTGCTAAAGGGTATGGTAAATAAAGATAAACACACTGGCAATTTTGCTGCAGGCCGCTGGCTGGGTGTCATGGACACACTGAAGAGTTGTGTGTGTTGCAGGAAAGTATTCCCAAGGTGAGTGTTAGTGGAAGAAGGCTGGAGTGAACTTCAGGGTGAGCATGTATCTCTAGCATGTGCAGAGGGCATAATTTTCTCTAATGCTGGAGCAAGTCTGAGCAAGGCAGAAAGGTTTCATGAATAAATAAAAATCCCATCCCATTAATGAAAATGGCAGAAAATATGGTGAAAACCCACTTTCTTAAGTCTCAATGAACTTAAGACAGTTCATTGTGTAGCGGTTAGAGTGTCAGATTTGGGGAACCAGGCTTCAAATCTCAATTCTTCATGATGTTCATTAAGGGACCTGGGGCCAGTTACAGTCTCTCAGCCTAATCTATTTCACAGGATTATTGTGAGCATAATCTGGAAGGGGCAAGAAACATATAGACCTCCTTTGAGGACAGGTGGGATATAAACACAGTAAATATAGAAATAAAGAAGCCCCTTTGAGTTGAAAGACAAACAGAGTGAACGTATTCTGGAATGCCCCCCTTCAGGCAAGTCATGCAAAGGAGTGGACTGAACCTGTCAAATTTCAGGCAGATCCATGCAGGGAACCTTTTAACATTTAGTTATTTTAATGAAAAAAACCATCGCACTCTGACTTTTATATTTTCCACCAGAACTGGTTGCAAATTGCAGGCACAATCTGCTTCATTATTTGGGGTACACACAAGGCCAACGCACAACCTTAGTAGACATTGCCCTTTACCTCCAGTAAATCGAAATGCATGCTGGAACGGCTATGTGACACTACAACCCAAATGACTTTTACAAAAAAAGGTTATTCTCATTAAACCATAAACTCTTCCACAAGTCATGGTTTCTCCAAGACTGTTCCTATCTTTAGCGGTGATTATGCTGTGCATGTTCGCCGAAAGCAGTAACACAGCAGCAAATCAAAATATTTCCTCCTTAATTGAGACCTGTCTCTGCTCCCTCACAGAAGTGAAAATGCTTTTGCTGAAGAGTTGACCGAGCAAGAAATAACACACACAAATGGAATCTGAATCAGAGATTACCTGCATGAGGGGGGTGGGGGAGCAAAAGAGTTTCCAATCAGAAACCAGGAACCGCATTTACAGGGTGGGGGGTGGGGGGGGGGCTGTTTTAAAGGTTGCAAACTTTTGCAGTGATGGCCACCAGTTTGGAGGGTTTCAAAAGGTGATTAGACAAATTCATGGAGGTTGAGGCCATTCAATGGCTATTAGTGTGGATGACTATATGTCATCGCTGGTACCAAAGGTGGTATGCTTCTGCTGGAAATCACAAACGGGGAGAGCACTCTGGTGCATATGCGCTGCTTCTGGGCTTACACAGCAAACAAATGAACATTGCATTGTTCCCAGCATTTTGTTTTCAAGTCCTCAACTGCTAAACAAGCTGCTGTTTGTTAACAACAACAACAACAATCAATTTATCATATTTGTACCATGTTATGTTCCCATCTCTTTTCTTTTACTCCTCTTCTGGCAGCCATTTTGTGTTAGGCCACACCCCCGGCAGTAGTTATCTTGTGACTGGTGCCCTCGGCGCTTTTTCAGAATTCTAAATGTTCCCCCAGACCCAAAAAGGTTTGCTACTGTGGGCCTAAGGGATGTCAAGACTGCATTTTGCAAAGGGCCTGTGGAGAGCGGAGGTCTTGGAGGTGGTGATTATATAATTTGGAAACAGGTGGGTTCTTTTTGTAGGTGGAATGGTTGTGGAGATATGTGGGTGGTTAGCTGCTACATTTTGATTTGTGAGCAGGTATGTACTTCAACATCTTATTGGTTTGTCTGTGTCATTTGTTCTTTTATATTTTTCTTGCCTCTGTTTCCTTTTTTTCCACATCAAAAGCTGGACAGCAGGAACAACGGTAATAATGTTCTATGCACTTGTTCCCTAACGCTGCCACTTGCTTCCCTTTTCTATGAAAATATCAAGACTATTTCATTGCTTTAATAAGAACTTCTGAGATACCATTTGCACAACAGAATACAAGCTGGAATCTCGGAAGATTGACTTCATATTTTTGCAAAGAACAGAAGGTAAGTAAGGCAGGGAATATGCACGCTGAACATAATTGACTCATGCATTATCTTATCCAGACTAATGTAAATGGGAAAGCACCCTCTGCATCCTTGCTCTGTGCCTGGTCCAATTTGTATTGCCATCTCTGCAGTGTCTTTCGAAAGGTGCTGTGATGAGGTAATTACTAAGCCAATCAAATGGATGGGGAAGACTTTCAATATCACCAGAAGAACCTGGCGGGCCTTGTTCATTGCTTGCATATATTGTCAACCAGCAGAATACCAGGCTCTGCACACACAGATTGCATTCTTTGTGAGATCCCAGCAAGACCAGCCCAATGCCTTTTGCTGCCAGAGGCAGAAAAGCAAACAACTCTACCTCTCTCCCCATCCTGCCTGCCTGCTATGTCAAGTCAAGGTTGAGTGTACCCAGAGCCAGCCAAGCTACTTTTGCATCCGAAACAGGGGGAAAAATTGATTATTTATTTTAAAATATTTCTTTACCACTCTTCATGAGTATAGAATGATAGGAATGGAGGCAATGGGATGACTGGGTACATCTGATTTGTAGATCTGGATACGGAAGGCACTCCCTCAAGTAACCAGGTCCCAAGTTGTTTATTATAAAGTTGTTTATTTATATACACCACCTTTAACTCCAAGGAGCTTAAAGTGGTGGGCATGGTTCTCCTCCTCCCCGTTTCATCCTCACAGCAACCCTGTGAGGTAGGTTAGGATGAGAGATGGTGACTGGCCCAAGGTCATCCAATCAGCTTCATGGCCAAGTAGGGATTCGAATCCTGGTCTCTCGGGTCCTAGTCCAGTGCTCTAACCAGTGCATCACACTAGGAGCTTGTAAATCAACATACATTCCTCCCTCCTTGAAACTTAAGCTTGGGGAAGAAGGAGAGCAGCAGGCTTGGCAACAGAGAAGACTGGGGATGGCTGGGGCCAACATGAGCCACTTAAAGATGGAAGTTTCTTGAAAGAGAAGGTTGGCTCAGCTTGTGATTGATCAACTTTTCTGAGAGCTTGTTTCCAGGTTCCAGAGTTTAGAAATTTGGCTTCATCCTGACCCTTAGATTGCTTTGCATTGCAAGCAGCATGCAATCCCTCTCCGTACACTGCAGGGACTAGTGATGTGACAGAAAATATCCCTCCATTTGTTTTATACGCAGGCAGTTCTGGTGCTCCTAATCTCCCTTTGGGTTCCTGCAAACAGGGAAGAGAACATATTAGCAGCATTTATTTAGCAAGAAAGTAAGTTCTCTCTTGATATGCATATGTCCCCAGGTCTGCATTGGCTGAGGCAATGTGAACATTCCTTTCCTGCACGTATAACCCACCTTTCTCTAAAAATAATCACTGTAGTGTGAACTCAGTAAGACAACAGTAAAATCATAGCTGGTGACCTAAGGAAGCACTTCAGTGGAAGTTGTAAAAGCAGCAGCAAACAATCCCTTGTTGCAAGCAAAATCCATGGAATTGACTTTGCTATTTGTGGGGAAATGAGCGGCAATGGGGCCTGGCCAAATCCCTTGGGGAGCTTGTGGGTGCCACAGCTATCAAGGCCCCGTTGCTTGTGCTCAGCTACCACACCTCTGACAGCAGGGCCTCTGAAATGGAGCAACATGCCCAAGTGGGTTCCTATAGGGGGAGGTGGATACTGAGATAGTTAGGTCCTATAAAAATGTGAAGAAAAGTGCCTGTGCATTTTGCCTCGTGTCTCAAGTTCTGCAAATGCTAGAAACCTAGGACTTACCAGTGCATCCTCTTGACCTGTTGCTTTCCCCCTGGGGAAACTGCTCTTTAGCGCTCAGTCGGAGCAAACGGCAACTGGGTTTTCCACAGATTACCAATTTGTTTTGAATTAAAGCTTGTGGGTTTTCCCTGGGAAAGGAGAAGACTGCTTGGACCTGTGCTTTCTAGGCACAGGACAAATGAAAGTGTGGATGAGCCTTTGCTCCCTATTTTAAAAGGAAGTTAGGAATCTGTGGAACAGAGGGAAATGCCCCACTTGTGTCCCCCACGTTCCCACCTTCATGTGAGCTTGGGGACCTTATGTTTGCCTCCTAGTGTGTCATTCTGCCCTTATTTGAGCAGTAAATGGGGCTTTTATTCAGCTGGAACTTGCCAAAACTCAATTTCTGCACCTCTCAGGTGGGCGCCATTGCCATTATAAAAGAACAAGGTGAGTATTCATGGTGAGTTCCGTCACCTCTTTTTCTAGAAAAATAGCATTGCTTTTCATGCGGAAGGATGAAGATTCAGTCTCCGATCAAAGATCTCAGATGCCAGAGTTGCAAGAGATCCTGGGAAGCTGCTCTCAATCAAAGGAGACAAATCTGGTTCAGGTGATGGTAGAATAAGACAGTTTCTCATTTGTGCCACTATAAAGAATTGTGCTGTAGAACACAGCCCTTGAGTGGGCTTTGCCCATCTGCATATCTCAGATTTTTAAGTGTTTGCTCCTCCATAGTTGTGCTCTTGAATACGTTTAAGTGCCCATGACAACAAACTACACAGAGATTTGGATGGAGTTGTTCTTTATGTAAGCGCGCATGGGGAGAGTAGCAGCATAGAATATCCACACAATGGAAAGATATTTCAAATGCTGGATGACAAAGCATCTGGGTCTTCAGCACAAAGGATAACCTTGCCATATCACTCTGCATAGTCAGTCCCATCTGCTAAAGTGACTTTCCATTTGTCCTATAAATAAATCATTGCAGCTCACAAGACTCATCCAATGAGACAAAGAAGGTGCCTGGTCCTCATAGCAAGGAAAGGGCAAAAATGTAAGTTGTTGTGGAAGCCCATAGAGCTACAGATCTAGCAATCCAATCCTACCTGTGCAATTGTTGTCTAGCAGCAGGAGGAAGGCATGTGATGTGGCACAATGCTTCCAGCACCCACACAGAGCAGAGTTGTAACATACAACTCCAATGCTGTACCCCAACACTGGGCCTGGGGGACACGGTGGTGCTTTGGGGGAATCATGAGAAGCTAAATTCACATGCTCTGTCCCCAGCTTCTCTGGATGCAGTTCTGAGACAGAGAGAGACTGTCCTGGCTGCCATCCCAAAACACAACAGAGGTTCTTATGTGTAAGAAAAACAGCTTTCTTTGAGGCTTACAATGATTCAGATCCATCTACAGTACACATTGCCAAAGGCATGACTAAGAGTTCAAGAATGACATCAGGGATCCAAGCCAGGATGACAGCTGCAAAGATGCAAGGGGATTTGGGAAAGGCTCAGTTGTACCTGTGTTAGCTTTTTGATGTTAGCTAACATGTTGTACGCTCATTGGAAGGACAGTTCGTGAAGCTGAGGCTCCAATACTTTGGCTACCTCATGAGAAGAGAAGACTCCCTGGAAAAGACCCTGATATTGGGAAAGATGGAGGGCACAAGGAGAATGGGACGGCAGAGGACGAGATGGTTGGATAGTGTTCTTGAAGCTACCAGCATGAATTTGACCAAACTACAGGAGGCAGTGGAAGACAGGAGTGCCTGGCATGCTCTGGTCCATGGGGTCCATGGGGTCACGGAGAGTAGTACACAACTAAACGACTAAACAACAACAACAACATGTTGTACCTTCTCTGCTATTTTGCCTTGTTGAAACCTTGAATAAAACCCTCAGTGTCTCCCCTTCCCAACCCTCTCAAACACCTCCAATTGTTTTAAACCTGCCTTCTCTTTTGCTCCCCAAGTCTGCCCTGACTTCATGCAAATCCAAGATTGTGATGCAGCACAACAAGCACTCCAGTGCAGACTGTGTGAAGACAATTTAGTGTAAATACAGTATAGAGAGGAAAAAGCAAAAGTGGGGGTGGTGAAATTCCAGCGTGCAAGCATAACTAGGCTCCCACTTTGGCATGTATGAGGCCATTTTGTTCAAGCCACACCACCTGCCCTTCACCTGGCACCATATGTGATGTGAGTCTGGTAAAGGTGGGGCTTTGGGGAAAAGGGAGCTTTGCAGACATCACGTATCATCTAACTGGCAGTGCCAGCAAAGCCCCTTGAACAGCCCTAGTGTAATAGTTTCAGTGTCTGTGGCTGAGGGTTACAGTCTGGAGAAAACTCTGTGCATACTGCCCAACTTTTCCATACCCCAAACCAAGATGCGCATATTCCAAGACATGTTCCCGGCCCCCAAAAGCACTTTTCCAGGGGAAGAGTGCAGCACGAGAGAACGTGAGATCATGGCATTAAAAATGGCCGCCGTGATCTTGTGGAGAAAAATGGGGTGCCTCTTTTTTTCCGAGGCACTTGGCAGATATGTCTGTGGTGTGTCTTCTTTAACCAGGGTTCAAACCACCACAGATCAGAGGCTTTCCTCCATCTGTCGTTATGAATCTCAGCCAGCAGAAGGACCCATTTTCCCCTAGTTCACTCTTGATAGTCTAGATAGAACCCTTGTTTCCATGTGTATGTGTCACACAAAAAGATGGAGCTTTCCATGCCTCAGGCTTTGTAGCCAAACCAGAACCTTTGAAGGAAGTCAAATGTCTCTGCAAAATAGGCAGGAAATTAACCAGTGTTCATGGGATGACTCAGCCATCTACTGCCCAGAATAACTTCTCTGTGTTATACTTTGCAGATGAAAAGTTGGAGAAGAATGGCTTCTTCATTACTGCCACAGCATTCCTCTCTCTATCTGCCTGTCTGTGTAGCAACCAGAGCGGACTTGTTTACAGGATATCCAACTGCTCTGCTGGTTCACCAACCTTCTTCTCCATTAATTCCACAAGTGGAAGTCAGCACAATGACTCCCACTAGTGCAAAGGGGCTTCCCTTGTCTCCCCCCGACATACCCCCCTGCACCTCTCCCAAATCTGCTCTGCAGGGCTGAGAAAACCCGAGAAGATAAGGGGGTGGGGGAGAAGAGGGAAGATGGTTCTGTCAGGCCTGCAGAAATGAGCACCCTACCAGACATATCTCCTTGGTGCTACATTGAATTCCACCCAGTGCATTTTTGCTTCAAGGAAGAGGTACTTGCCAAAATAATGGGTCCAGCTTTGGGATTCTGCAGCTTGGTGCGTTGTGCCAAAGGTGAACTGCTCTGGAAGTTGTACGTATGTCACCTTGGCACTCAAGATAACCCTATAATTAATTGCTATGGCTATGAGCTCATATATATATGCCTACTTTGATACACTAATTGACCTGTTTTGATGGCACACTTATCTGTGGGTCTGAGATACTGGACTCTGAGCCCAGACAGGGGAAACATTGTTAATGTTTTGAGTACTGGCCACCTGTGTTCCCATCTAGTTAGGCCATGTGATGTACAGTTCAAGGCACCTGGCAGATCTCGAACCCCTCTCCCCTAGCTCTGGATTCTGCGTTCAGTTCACAACACTTGGTGGAGTGGAGATTAGGCACGCTTTGCTCCTCTGCCTCAGGCTGTCTTGGGCCGGCCCTGACTGCAGCCTGTGGGGCTCTTGAGAGACTCATACCTTTTGCCTTGCTGAGTGAAAGAGAGCAAATGGGGGAGGTTTATCACACACCTTAGAGAGCCATCCCATCCTGGGATGAATTTCACCTGAAAGTTCACAAGTCAGACAGGCCTGAGGTAGGGCATCAGCAGGGGAGCCATCAAAGTTACTTTTCCTGAAGATTTGAAGAGGAGACTGGATGATGGAGTTGGGCATCTGATGGCGGTGAGGATAACTGAAGCCAATATGTTCCCCTTGCAGCTGGATGGGTGTGAGGTCCCTACCAGCTCATGACTTCCACATTCCATATTTCACTCATATTTCACAAAAGAAGCTCACAGCATGAGCACACACAGCAAACATTTATAATTAACACACAGAAATACATTGTGAGCTGTTGGAGATTTCACAACAGCTGTCCTTTATTCAAGCATTGGATCACAGGGTTTTTAGGGTAAAGGATGTAGTTCTGAAACTATATATCATTTCAAGAATATTATTCACAGAGTGGAACAACGATGCAACAGTTTACATTCTATACCTCATAAAGCCCAGAAGCCCCTGATGACACAATAATGACCAGTAACACAATCATATGAGTATTTACTCTGAAACAACAACTGCTTTGTTGAATAAAGCTTACTCCCTTGTAGGGCTGCAGACAATGTTTCTCAGTAGGATTCTTTTTTGGGGGGTGGGGGAGACTATTATTTATCTAACCTAGAAAAGGAGTCCTTTGCCAACCTGGTGCCCTCCAAATGTTTTGGACTACAATTCCCATCAGCCCCAGCATCATGCTGATGGGAGTTGTAGTTCAAGGCATCTGGAGGGTGCTGGGTTGGTTAAGGTTGGCGCAAACCATCCTAGTCACTGCAATAAATATGAAAACGTGATGTTCATACATCTCATCTTCAAAATATACGGTTAAAATTGGAGCTCCAAATGCACAAGCTATTTCCTGGTACTATAAACCCCTAAAACTCAAATTTAGCACACATATAGTTGGAGGCCCGTTGTTGATTACAGGGTGGGAAACCTGTGGCCCTCCAGGTGTTGTTGGATTACCATGCCCATCACCACCCCATTGCCCAATGGTTGCTGGGGTTGAGAGGGTTTGGAGTCCAACAGTACCTGGAGGGCTGCCGGTTCCCCAGTCCTGATTTATAAAAGGAGTCTGAATGAGAAGCCTTTTCCATGACATTCGATGGATCCACAGAGAAGGGAATAGGGATGTGTGCCAATATATTGTCTTGATCCACTTCCATCCTCTGCATGTCTGATGGAAGGAGTGAAGGGGGGAATTTGGATGTGGGGTTAGTCATCACATGATGGAGTCAACCTCTGGAGGGCTCTACATGTGTTGACTTTGCCCTTGGAAGCCTTGTAAGAAGAAGCTGCTGCAGGAGAGGAACTGTGAGCAACATCATGGGATGGGTGTTTCTAGGACTAAGGTGAAGCTGTGAAGCTCCCTGTTATCTTTTGCTATTGGATGCTGCATGTTGCTTAAGTAACCTTGTTATATTTATAGTGCTGAAATTGTGGTTCCTTGTATCTTATTAAATTTTCCCTCTGCTATGTTATTGTGAAATTGCTTTTATAGTGTTTGTTTGAAGTGTGTCCCTGTTTCTTTGCAGTAGCTGCTCAGAGCATTGTGTCTGTGTGTGTGTGTGTGTGTGTGTGTGTGTAAAAGCAGCATACAAAATGAAAATGAGTGACTAAGCTCACTGTTAAGACCTTCTTCCAAATATGCAGAGGTCAAGGGGCAGAGTCCATTTGCATTGGGCGATGGGGGCCAGCAGGCACAGACCTCGCCCCCATCTCTCACATAGCAAGTAAACATACAAGGAAAGAGCTGGAGATGTTTGCAAATCTCTCTCCAGGTGGCTAGAAATACCCCCTCCAAATGGTTTTGGCACTTCCATAATGCTAAGGTTTTGGAATGAACATAGCTCAGGATGCATTGATTAAAAGGAGAGTCTGAAAACCAGGTATTTCGGGACATGACAGTAAAAACTGGAGGAGGTGAAGCCCAATCCAGCAGAATGCAAGCCAAAGTTGCTCGAAGGATGGAAGGTCAGTCTGTTTGGAATTTTGTTGCCTCATAGAAGAGGGACTCCTGTGAGTTTGCAGATCGGTCATGATGCTGCTCACATCAATCAGTAATGTGAGGTCAGGAGGATGCATGCAAAATTTGGCTGCCAGTGTATTATTGGAATCAACTTGGCATGGCCCACAGTGGCAAGGCTCTTACAGGAGGATGGAAGATGTCTCCATGTGCTGTGGGGGTCCGTTCAGTATGCACCCCCCCCCTCAGATCTGCCCACTGTGGTGATTGATCATATGTATTCAGCATGAATGTTGAAATGGAAGGGAAAGTGAGGCGAGGCTGTCAGTCACGATCGCTGCATTCAGCCAGGACAAGTAAGAGTCACAGTCTGGCTTTAAATTAGAGAGGAAGACAAGCATTCTCTAGAACCGCCTGAAATGCAGCAGCAAAACATACAAATGAATTCTGAAAAGCTATTTTCCTTAATAATGAGCCATCAGTTCATCAGGACAAGCTTCTACAATTCTACACTTAGAATTAAGCAAAACAACAACAACAAAAGAATGAGGAAAAAATAGGCATGGCTAGAAGAAGCCAGTTACAACAAATTTAAATGCAGATAAAGGTTATATATATATATATATATATAAAAAATAGAATAGAATATGTGAATGTGTGTGAGAGAGAATGTGGGTTTTTTATATTTTAAGCAAACTGTCTGCTTTCGAAAGATCTGCCAAGGGCATAAATTAAACCAGACACTTTTGGGAATAAAATGCAATACAAATGACATGTGTCTCGTTGAAGGCTGGCAAAACAGTAGATAAAATAGAGACATTTTAATGCAAACATATCTAAACAATTTATGGCATCCAGGCTGAAAATGTAAGTGATCAAAAATTTTCTTTTTGCGTGCTGCACATCAGAATGAGCCCAAGTGAGTTGGTGGAGGAAGCCAGTGGAGATAACCGTGGTCTGCATGTCTTTGTGAAATTATTCTGCACCTCTGCACCACTGTCAAATAGTAGGAGAAACACCTCTGCACACTTTGACAGTTTATTATACAATTCACTAAGTTTTTCTATGAAGCGTGCAAGTTTTCCATGAGTCACCTTAATGAGACTCCTCTGTTCTTTCTTGATTAGTGACTGTAGCCTTCTTCTGGTTCTATGCCCCTCACATGGTGGTGTTGGTAGTGGTAAAAGTGTGCAATATCTGCACCTCCTCTATTGCA
The DNA here is from genome assembly GCF_965153285.1 of Podarcis tiliguerta. Classification (NCBI taxonomy): domain Eukaryota; kingdom Metazoa; phylum Chordata; class Lepidosauria; order Squamata; family Lacertidae; genus Podarcis; species Podarcis tiliguerta. The sequence continues at coordinate 51,713,518 of NC_139541.1, read as the reverse complement.
TCACTCTGCCCTTCCCCATTGCCCTTCACACACTACAGGGCAGCATAGGAAGCTGCCTTATAGCCAAGTCAGACCACTGGTCCATCTCGCTCAGTATTATCTGCAATGAATGCCAACATCTCCCTAGGTTTCAGGCAGGGGGCTCTCCCAGCCCTATCTGGGGATGTCATTGGGGATTGAAACCAGGAGCTTCTGCATGCTGTCAGGAATGAGCCATCTCCCAGTGTAACTTTACAGCCTGCTGCAGAACAGAGAGAGTTAGATCTGACGCAGGCTGAACAGCGCTCAGTGCACAGTGCAACTCCCCTGCCCCTTGGAATGCCAGTTGCAGAGGAAATGACTGAGAATGGGCTGGAACCCAGCCAAAGCTTTCAGGAAGTTCAGACAGGTGTGAATAGGAAAGGAGACAGTTTGTCAGAGCAAGAAGAGGTGGGAGCTAATCCAATCAGCCCGAGAAATCGACAAATGGTTGCTTGATAGGAGGCAAAACAAGAGACTTAAGGAGTGAAAGTTCAATATCTTCTGCCGACATCGGAAGCAGTCTTCAGAAGGGTCATCTCAAGTAATGATGCCGGAGGCTTTGTCAGAGCCGTCCGGAGCTATCTGTTTGTTTTTGCAATAAATCCTCCTTTTTAATTACCTACGCTTACTGTGTTATCAAGCTGGGAACCTGAACTCTTGACACATGCCAATTGTGTGTTTTACCTGTTGGAGTTTGGTATATATGCTGCATCTGTTGGGAATTGCAGATGAGATACCCACACAGTGGAAATTTCTCCCAGTTCCACTCACCACACAGAAGCTGAGAAAGGTTCAGATCATTTACAGTAGCAGAAGATAACTCTCAGTAAAACAGTTCTAGACATAGGTATATACAGCTTGTAGGCTTTTGCAGATACAGTTATATACAGATGCATACAGGTACAAAGTATCTCTGTTGCTTTAAAAAAATCCATCAATTCAAGACGTAACACCGAATAAATAACACCGACTGATTAACTAACTAAGCAACAGACAAACAGCAGACTCACAGACTGGCACACAGAACTGACATACATTAATCACAGATATAGTAGGGGCACTGGGCCATTACTATAGCACAGGCATAGGCAAACTTGGCCCTCCGAGATGTTTTGAGACTATAACTCCCATCATCCCTAGTTAACAGGACCAGTGGTCAGGGATGATGGGAGTTGTAGTCCTAAAACATCTGGACAGCCGAGTTTGCCTATGCTGGCTATAGCAACTGGCTTGGTTGACTTTATACCTGTGATTTATGCTCATGAAGGAAATTAATCCCTCCTTGCACACTGTGCAGAAAGGAAGGGAATGGGGGGGGGGATATAAGGAAAGGTTGCCATATTTGGGACTTTAGAGAAAAGTCAAGTAGTTCAAGACATGATAGAAGTGTAATAATGCATGGCATAGCATGGAGAAAGCTGATAAACGTGTTTCTCCCTCATGACACTAGAACTTGTGGACATTCAGTATAGCTGAACCCTGGAAGATTCAAGGCAGATAAAAGAAAGGTAGTTAAACAATAGAAGTCATTCCCACAGGAGGCAGTGACGGCCATCCACCTGGATGGCTTTAAAAGAGGATTAGACAAATTCATAGAGGAGAAGGCCATCAATGGCTACTGGTCGTATTACTTGGCTAGTGAAATAGATACAGTGACATGAACTGCTTTAAAACCAAGGTCAAGCCCTGGTTTCAACCTGGCAGGACCCTACGCAAAATGAAGGATCTCAAATGCAGACTTAGAAATTATCTCAAATTTAGCATGTTGCAATCCTTACATTCCATGACATGCTGATTCCTCAGGAAACACTTTGAAAGCCAGTGGCGTTTCCTCCTGTCAGCATTCGATGACTATAATTAGCATTTGGTAGCTGACAGCTTATGGGGTCTTGTTTCCATTTTGGCAGGTGTCAGGGAAAATCAAGGGATGCCAACAAGACTAAAGCATGCACACTTCACATTTTGAATTATTATTATTATCATTCATTATTTCTTTCCTGCCCTTCCTCCTGTAGGCTTTGATAGGTAAAGGTAAAGGTACCCCTGCCCGTACGGGCCAGTCTTGACAGACTCTAGGGTTGTGCGCTCATCTCACTCTAGAGGCCGGGAGCCAGCACTGTCCGCAGACACTTCCGGGTCACGTGGCCAGCGTGACAAGCTGCATCTGGCGAGCCAGCGCAGCACACGGAACACCGTTTACCTTCCCGCTAGTAAGAGATCCCTATTTATCTACTTGCACCCGGGGGTGCTTTCGAACTGCTAGGTTGGCAGGCGCTGGGACCAAGCAACGGGAGCGCACCCCGCCGCGGGGATTCGAACCGCCGACCTGACGATCGGCAAGTCCTAGGCGCTGAGGCTTTTACCCACAGCACCACCCAGGTCCCTGTAGGCTTTAATACAGCATCACAAATGCATTTCCTTACAATAGCAGCTTCAGTTTGCATCTAAATGTCATCAACGCAGGGAGTGAACTCACTTCCTTGGAGAGGGCATCCCACAGCTGGAGCACTGTCACAACAAAGCCTAGCTTCAAGTCACTACCCTGTGAGCCATATCAATTGGGGGCATCCCCAGTGGGGTCTCAACACTGATCTTAACGTGCAGGTCCAGTAGAAATGGCAGGAGATGTTTCTTAAAATGTGTGGGCAGGCAGTTAGTGACTGTGCCGTATGTCAGCCCCTCCTTCTACCAGGGGAATTGTGGTTGTTCTATCAGCCACCCTTTGGGTCTCTGGCTGATGCTAGGTCAGCTCTGAATAAGACCTCCCTCAGCCATGATCTGTGTGTGGACGAGGAGTTCAATCTGGTCTGTATCACTGAGACCTGGGTGGATGTGCCCTAGAACAACATTGCCCACTTTGCCAACACTTTGCAACCAGTTAAAAGTAGCATTTGACAGTCAATAGTGCAACTGTAATGAAGCAGAAGTTGCATTGGGATGCTGCACGGAAGAATAATGTGTGTAGCTGTCTAGGTAGGTAGGTGTCAAGACACGATGGAAAGTGACATGGAGGGGGGAATTATTCCAACTATTACATGGATTAGCTACAGTAAATGGGAGTTGGGAAGATTGAGATAGGGGCTGCGAGTGTCTGACACATATTAGCAGCAAAGTGTAAATCTTTGAAAGATGTAAGAGATAATGTTGGTAGCTAACACTAAAGTGCCTATAGTGCGGGAATATGAAAACATTAAACACCAAGAGTAAGAACTCAGAGGGGACAGGTGTGAGTTAGTGGGTAGACTTGAAGCAGTAGACTCTGAGTCCAGCTCTGCCTGTAACATTTCTCCCCAGGCCATCAACCATCCAGTTACTGCATTTTGCACCAGCTTGAGCTTCCGACCCAGACCCAAGGGCAGCCGCACACAGAGCGCATTTCAGTAATCGAGGTTAGCAATGCATGGACTACAGTGGTCAGGCTATCCCTAGCCAGGAACAGCCATAGTTGGCAAACCAGATCAAGCTGGTAAAAGGCACTCCTAGCTGCAGATGACACTTTGACCTCTAGTGACAAATGCATGACATTATGAAAAGCACGATAGGTTCCCACCCTATGCCAGCTGCAGCGATATATGTAGGACAAGGAGGCACTCAGTGTGACATGCTGCATATTTCAAGAAGTTAGCCTTGCAAAGGCAGTGGTGCTAGGCATGAATTTGGAAAAGTGAGTGCACTTCAAGAGGACTCCCATAGCCACGCCCCTTCTAAGAGTCTACGAATAAAATGAGTTTTTGACCAGTAGCTTCAATACCAAGCTAGAGACTTCTCAACATCATCAGTCTAGCCTGATTAAGAGTTCTAGTGGATGCAACAGCTTGCTCACTATTTTGTGAAGTCTTGGTTGGTCATAAAAAGTAGTTTCTGAACTTTTCTCTAAACTAAAAAGTCCCAAACACTGTAAATATTCTTCATAGGGGAGTTTCAGTGCATCTTCTACAAGGGAGGCAGAAAGAAAGAATGATTTATTTCTAACCTACTATCTGACACTATGGGTCTTATAGTGCTATGTAAGATACAACCCACTTGCCAGTTTTAACAGCTAGGGATAGGGTTAGAAGTTAGAAAACCAACATTTTATATGTTTATTTAGCCACACTTCTAGGTTCTGTGCAGTATTTTAACTAAATCTGACTTATTGGCTAATTAAGTTGGAGTAGATTGTAATCAATTTTATGTCACTCTCATGTCAATACCTTGGTCCTCTCAGCCAAGTTACAGAAGCAGAATGCTAACTGTCCTCAAACGTTGGCCGCATGCAGGTTGGAAGCTGGCAGAGCAGTAACTCAGTACCCCAATGAGATGTCTTCCCCAGAAGAGTCCAGCCATTCTCTAAGTCGGACCATGATGGTACCTATTGGTTCCCTGGGTGTTTTTAGAGCTGATGAAGCTGCAATGATGCAGCTGTAGCAAATTGTCCACTCATCAAATTTGGCTTACCTTAGGATCCTCCTGGGATGCTGGTGGTGCTGTGGTCTAAACCACTGAGCCTAGGGCTTGCCGATTGGAAGGTCTGCGGTTCAAATCCCTGCGACGGGGTGAGCTCCCGTTGCTCGGTCCCTGCTCCTGCCAACCTAGCAGTTCGAAAGCACGTCAAAGTGCAAGTAGATAAATAGGTACCGCTCTGGCGGGAAGGTAAACAGCATTTCTGGTTTCGCCAAAAGCGGCTTAGTCATGCTGGCCACATTGACCCAGAAAAACTGTCTGCAGACAAATGTCGGCTCCCTTGGCCAGTAAAGCGAGATGAGCACTGCAACCCTAGAGTCGTTTGCGACTGGACTTAACTGTCAGGGGTCCTTTACCTTTACCTTTTTAGGGTCCTCCTAGGATGCCAGAATAAGAAGAGGGAAAGAGATTATACAAATTGCCCCAGAGACTTTGTATAATGGCTCTTTAGAAGTTTATCACTGTTCCTTTAATGGCAAGATGAGATATGGTGGACAAATCTCTCTAAAAGGCAGCTCCACCTCTACTGCTAATTTCCCCTCCACAATGTGCATCTTGCAGGAGATTGCTTGGGCTGTGTTTGAGGCAGCATCCTTCACTCACAGCAGGTAATGGTGAGGTGCCACAGAGCCTTGGGTGACCAGAGTGTGCACCCTTAAATGTGTTCCAGAGTCCTCTGCATGGAGGTGACATGACAGATGTGGCAGGGATGATCTCGGCAGATAGATAGGTCCAAATGCTTCCTAAAGCCTCGTATTTAGGCAGAGCCTTTGGGAGAGAATTTGTTTTAGCTCTTGGTGCCTATGAAAGAGTTAATGCATCTGCCAGCCCATAATTCCTGGCCCTGTTGAGTGTGGGAGGGGGCTGGAAGAGTAGCAATCACACAATCTCAGAGACCATCACATTGAATATGCACCAAACGCTTTAGGCAAGGCTTAACTGATCTCTGAGAAGTCTCTCATTGCCCGGCAATAGAATTTCATTACTCCCCAATCAAACTTTAGAATCAGCCAAACTGTGAGCATTTGAAAAGTGCTCTCTGCCAGGAACCAGCCTGGCTTACTCTCATCCCAGCAGGACCGGCCCTGTCATTAGGCAGAGTGATGTTGCTGCCAAGGGCAGCAGGTGCTGATTTCACCACAGGGGGCAGCAGCATGATACTGGAGGGCAGAAACTCCATTTTTGTGTCCGCCCCCAAGGCATAACATTTCCTCTCAGAAGAAGGGAAGTGCCACAACCACTTTTCCCATGGGACTTGGCACACATGTCCTCCACTGTCCTGAGAAAACCAGTCAATCTCTATTTTATTTTATTCTTTGATAGATTTACAAAAAGAAAAACACACACCAATAAGTTTTAGAAAAGGTCAAGATTATTATTATGATTATGATTATGATTTGATTTTTAAAAATACAAACATACAACAACAACAAAATCAGAAAAACATATTGAGGTTACTCTAAATCTCCAGACTTCCCCCCAGCCCTTCCATGTGTTCTAATGGTAATACTTACAACTGTATATTGAGGGCACAAGGAGAAGGGGATGACAGAGGATGAGATGATTGGACAGTGTTCTTGAAGCTACCAACATGAATTTGGCTGGGCCTCTGCAGCCGCAGCCTCTCGTCCTCCTCGCCCGTTCTGCAACAGCCACTACAAGCTTCCCAAGGGAGGAGGTCAACAACAGTGGCCATGGTGAGGCCATGGAGAGGCAACAGGATGCTCCCTTGCTGTCAATGTTGCTCAGGACAAGCACAGCCTTCTCCTCCTCCCTGAGCTTGGCAGCGGCGGCATTGGCAGGAGAAATAGGGGCATTCTGGGATCAAATCAGAAGCCGGGATAGCTTTTGTAATTCTGGGACTATCCTTAGAAGATTGGGACACATGGAGGGTATGCTGGTTGGCCACTGTCAGAAGAGGACAAGAACTGGCATGGTTCCGCAAGTTCTTCTGATGTTCTTCTGAACCCGAAGCAGAGGTCAAAGCAGAGAGAACACAGAGTGAATCAGAAACAGCATGGATTTGGGGTTTTAAAAAACCCATATTTACAAGGAAAATATTGGGAGTGGCGCACGCACCTAGTAACCTCTGGTGTCACTGCCTTACTACTGTAAGGTGCCAGCTTACATTGCTCAAGAGATTAATTTTGAATCCATCTTAATTATGTAAGTTCTTATGTAACAGGTCACTGTTTCCTCTTCCACTAAAAGTTTTGCAATAACTTTTTGGAAACCCGCTGTTGTTGTTGTTTGGGAGGGGGGATACTCCCTTAGCTATGAATATGCAAATATCCCTTTGGGAAGCAAAACTGAGTGTGTGCGTGTGGAAGGCACTTGTTAAAGAAATTAACACCTCCAACAACAGTGTACAAGCTGGGAAAAGAGGAAGAAGCTGATCTGCTGAGCCTCTCACTCGACGACCCAGATACATTCTCATCATGCTCTATCATATGCATATTAATGCCCTTAAAAAAAAAAGAGTGTTTTCATTTAGTTTCAAAGGGAAATGCATGTTGGCAAGGCTGGTTGTGCTTTGTGCCAAAAATCAGATGTCTATGCTCCAAACATATTATGCAAACACACATGCATTGACTTGATTTGCATAATGCCTTCTGATTACACCCCCCCCTATTTTTGCAGAATTCTGAATCTATCAACAAGGACTGGTGTGTCCTATAGAGGTCTGGAGCATGCTGTCGGTCATGTTCTCAGTCTGGCTGGGAGAAAGTGTCTGGAGGGGAGGAGACATCTCCTGAGGGGACCTGATCACCCCCCCTCCAACCCAGCACTCTCTTCAGGCCTTTACCTGATTCCCATGCAGTTCTCACCACATCGAACCCATAGGAGCCATCAGCTGCAGAATCAAGCCGTGGGCCTTTAAGAAGCAGGTGGCCCCTCAGAGGGGGTGGGGTAAACAGGAGGTCCAGATCTGCCACAGAATCATAGAACTGTAGTGTTGGAGGTGACCCTGAGGAGCATCACATCATTTTTCATAAGGTTTCAGCAAGCAACTGAGACAACAGTTATTCTGGGTGAGTTTCCAACCAGCGGCTCCCACGGTGACCAGCCTGGGTTCTGACTATGGATAGGGGGAGAAATTCATTTCAGTTCATATGTATTGAATTGGCACTTTCTGAAACAGTATGAGAACAAAAACACAGCCATCCATTGAAATTCACACTTATCTGAATTTTGCAATGCTCTTGTTCAGCCCAACAATGTTTACAGAAAAGCATATATTGGTGGAAAGAGTGCATAAACCAACACAGTGAGAAAGAGCATACAATAATCCATTGTATTAGTGGAAATTGCTTTGCAAAAATGTGTATGCTAGTCAACACTACATACAAAAATGTGTTTATTATGAGAAATTTGGACTGAAATGCTTGGGATAGTTCAGGTGGTAGAGCATGAAACTATTAATCTCAGGGTCTTGGGTGTGAGCCCCACACTGGACGGAAAGGTTTTTGCATTGCAGGGGGTTGACCGAGATGACCCTCATAGTCCCTTCCAACTCTACATTTCCATGATAATGAATAATTTTCAAGAGGATTTCTAAAAAGAGAGAGAATTTGCAAATTACTGTGGAGATTTAGGGAACTGCATTTGCAACTGAAAAAATGAGAAACCGAGGGAACCTGAACTGACAGATCCTACCAGCCCTGCTTCCGAGTAACTGCATGGGATTGCAGCCTTGGAAGCGACTTGCTACTAAACATTTGCAAAAATTGGGAAAGAAAAACAATAGCAGGAGAGACTGTGGGACAGGCCAGGGAATTGGAGTCTGCTGTTTAAATATCAACAGGACACTGTGACCCTGTGCAAGCAGATATATGCTGAGCTACTTTAAAATTGCTTTATTAACCACACTCACCTTGGAGACTTGTCTTTGTTTCTCAAGGTGGTGAGCAAATAATAATTTGAAGATGGAACCATAATGGTTTGCGTTACACCAAAGGTGGGATTAGAAGGGCAAAGATGGGCTGCCCTAAAAAACTGAAGCTACGATTTTCAGAAACTGGGGTATTATGAGCACTTCATCTGGTAGGACTCGGTGACTGCTTAATTGTTACATGAATCTGTGCCTTATATTTGCTCTGGAAGTTTGTTGTAATCTGGAGAGCTCTGAATAAGTGAAACCTCAAAAGCATCAACTAGAGCAAAATGGCTGGAGTCTCCTTCACCCACGATGAAGATTGCAAGAGGGGAGAGGGACATAGTTAAGGGATGCAAAGGCACACATGACCAAACGGTGGGACATCAAGACCACATCCACACCATACATTTAAAGCACTATAATACCATTGCGACTGTTTAAAGTGGTATCACGGTGCTTTAAATGGATGGTGGGTGGGTGGCCTTAATCAGTTATCTCTGAGTCTTTATTCTGCAATTTATTACACCAACTGAGGATGATCACATGCACTCTTGGTTGCTGGGTGAAGATTTTTAGCCCAGAGAACTCTCTCTCTCTCTCTCTCTTCCTCATTCTACAAGGGTTCACACACATGGAAGCCCACTACCATACACATGCAGACCAAATGAACACGATACATTAAAAACAGTATCATATCACTTTAAACTTGTCATAGCTTCCCCCAAAGAATTCTGGGAGCTGTGGTTTGTTAAGGGGGCTGAGAGTTGTTAGGAGACACCCCTATTCCCCTCAGAGAGCTCAATTTCAAGTGTGGTTTAGCGATTATTCATTGTTCACAGGGAACTCTGGGAAATGTAACTCTGTGAGGGGAATAAGAGTCTCCTAACAACTCTCGCAGTGTTTTAAATGTCAGGTGTGAATGTGACCCCTGAGAAAAAAGGTGGTTTTATTCTGCCACTGCAATCTAGTGTTGCTTCTTGCTCCACCCCATTTTGAGCCAGTAGTGACATTGCACGCACACACACACACATACAACTTCATGTTCAAATAATGATCATGCACCAAGTGGGGGCAAGGGAACAAATAGCTGGCATTTGTGCAGAGAAAGGTTTAAGGTCTGATGTTGCCTCTACCCCTTTCCTTTGGGTCCCCATTCTTTCTTGTTAGTTCACAGATGGCCATGAATTTTTATAGGAAGCCAAACCTCAGTGATCAAGACTGTGACAAGAAGACTGAACGTCCTTGGAGATTATGATGAGGCAGACATAGCAACCAATTGTTCACGTGGTTTCTCGATTCATTTGCAAATGTCAATCTTATCAATGCAAAAGCTGTTTTGTTTTTTTAAAAAGGCAGTTCACTGTAATCAAATGTGGGAGTTTGCAGTGCCCACTCTGGCCATGAAACACGGCAGGCTTTCCCTCCTTACTTATCATTATGTGTGGCAGCCTCTAGTGCCCTCCCTCCAGGTATTTTGGGCTGCAGTTCCGAAACATCTGGAGGGCACCACTAAATTTATCAGTTTAACTCAATTGCTCAGCATGGAGCAGTGAGCAGCTGAATGCGTGACCTGTTAGGGAAGAGCCCTAGCTCAGTGGCAGAACAGCTGCTTTGCATGAAGAAGGTCCCGGTTCGTTCCCCAACATCTCCATGTAGAGCTTGAGGGAGACCTCTTCCTGAAACCCTGGAAAGTTGCTGACAATCAGTATACACCAAGGGCGGGGAACCCTTTACACACCATGGACCAATTTGTAAAGTGGGCAGGACTACCTACATGTCACTCAGCTGCCATCACAACGATGTCAGGTGATTCGGTGCTTTGGAGTCCCAATGTCAGGACTTCAAAGCACCACACACAGCCCAGGCATTGGTTCTCCATGGGGAATTCCAACACCCGTTTGATCCGTAAGAACATAAGAAAACCCTGCGGAATCAGGCCAACGGCACATCTAGGCCAGCATCCTGGTAGTCAACTAGATACCAATGCAAACAGGACCAGAGTGCAAGAAGTGTCCCCTCCTGTGGCTTCCAACAACTGGTATGCAGAGGCAGCAACCATGGAGGCAGCACATAGCCATCGTGACACATAGCCATTGGTAGCCTTATCTTCTATGAATTTGTCCAATATTCTTTTAAAGTCATTCAAGCTGGAGGCCACCACTGCCTTCTGTGAGAGGGAGTTCCACAGTGTTATGAGGGAGGGAAAAGAACTTTTGTCTATCTGCTTTGTCTGGCCCTGCATAATTATATAAGCTTCTTCTTCATCATCATCATCATCATCATCATACCCCACCCATCTGGCTGGGCTTCCCCAGCCACTCTGGGCAGCTTCCAACAAGAGATTAAAAATACATTAAAACATCAGTCATTAAAAACTTCCCTAAACAGGGCTGCCTTCAGATGGCTTCGAAAAGTCAGATAGTTGTTTATTTCTTTGACATCTGGTGGGAGGGTGTTCCACAGGGCGGGTGCCACTACCGAGAAGGCCCTCTGCCTGGTTCCCTGTAACTTTGCTTCTCGCAGTGAGGGAACCGCCAGAAGGCCCTCGGCACTGGACCTCAGTGTCGGGGCAGAATGATGGGGGTGGAGACGCCTCTTACTTGCGTTTTCTCTAAAGTAAGAAGTCCCAAATGCTGCAACCTTTCCTCAAAGGAGTCCCTCCACCCCCTGATCACTTTGCTTGCCCTTTTCCAACTCTACAGTAACCTTTTGGAGGGGAGGGGACCAAAACTGCACACAGCATTCCAATACGGTCGCATGATTGATTTGTATAATGGCATTATGATATCTGCAGTTTTATTTTTAATTCCTTTCCTAATGTTCCCTAGCATGCAATTTGCCTTTTTCACCATCGCTGCACACTGGGTCGACATCTCCATTGACTTAGCTGCTGTGACGGTAAGGTCTCGTTCCTGGTCAGACACTGCTATTTCAGACCCATCGAGCGTATATGTGGAATTTAGATTCCCACCCACCCCCGACATGCATCACTTTATATTTGTTTACACTGAATTGCATTTACCATTTTCAGAGATCCTTTTGAAGCTCTCTGCAACCTCTTTTCGTTTTAACAACCCGGAACATTTTAGTACATACCCTCCAACATTTCTCTGATGAAAATAGGGATGTCCTATTCCATAATGATAATTTTACTATTTATACCCCACCCATCTGACTGGGTTTCCCCAGCCACTCTGGGCAGCTTCAAACATATATTTAAAAACATAATAAAACATTAAACATTTAAAAACTTCGCTATACAGGATGGCTCGGGGGTTGGATAACTCCATACCATCCAACATTTCTCCAGTGAAAATATTATTATTATTTATTAAATTTATATACCGCCCTATACCCTGGGGTCTCAGGACAGTTCACAAAATAAAATCAAGATATAAGACCACATAATACCTAATAAAAATAAAAACAACAACCCAATAGCCCCCCCTCCTAAGGAAAAATTGGACATTCTGGGATCAAATCAGAAACTGAGATGGCTTCTCTAAATCAGGGATGTCCCTGGAAAATAGGGACACTTGGAAGATCTGTTAGTATCCACAGCAAACTTGACCACCTCATTGCTCACACCTAACTCTAGATATGAGCAAGTAAAAAAGCTCAGGATTCAGCGGACATTGGCTCTGTAGCCCATCAACAGTAGAGTCAAAGCCTGCTTTCTCTGCCCAATGCACAAACAGGGGACACTGGCTCCCGCTTGTGCATTGACAGCCACGACTCTACCTGATGTCACATGAAATGTCAAATGTGTAGTAGGTGGGTGTGATTTGGGGAAAATGGCCTCATGGGCCAAATTTCAACATCAATAAAACAGTTGAACGAGCTCAAAGCAAAAAGAAGGAAATAAAAATATATATCTGGGAAATCAATGGAAAAACCCCTGCCAGAAGTAAAATATCCAATGGCGGTATAACAGTGCAATAGTATAATGATGTTGTGCTTTCTTGAAAGTCATGGTTTTCAGAACGTATTTCTAAAATAGGGCCTTTTTTTGAAAATGGTGGGAATTCCAGCAGCCAGCCAGAAATGGCTTGTTCCACCACCAGAATCTCTAATGGCCTTTAGCAGGGGGGCATGGAGAGACGAGGAAGATGTGGGAGGAGATCCCACAGATCCATGGGAAATCTCAAGAAACCCATCCATAAACAGTTTGAAAACTGGTTCATGAAGTGGAGCAAATCTGTCTTTGGATTTTCAATTTTCAATTTCGGATTTTCACACGGAAAAATTCCCCACAGCAGCAGAACATAGTGAAAAGCTCCCAGACACAGATGAATCAATGGGCACACAAGCGGCAGAAAATCCACATTAAGCCAAGGCATGGATGGGCCCTGGTTTGCACATAATCATAGATAGCTGCTGTTAGCTGGTTGCATTGGATATTGTTTAGATGGTTGCCATGGAGACTTCCAGTTACAAGCTTTACACAGCTTTGTTCCTTTATACACTATGTTTAAGAAGGTCTTTATTTAGGGTTCCCGGGCCATTAGGTTCAAAATTATGAAAAAGGTGTAGAAATTAGCTGTAGTCTAAGGTGCAGAAATACCTGGCTGTAAAAATCAGCAGCCAGGTTCCAACACTTCTCCACTGCTTGTTGTTGGCAAATATTAAAGTACAAAGAAATCCAGCCACACCCTTTCCAATAAAACTGACTTTTAGTTTGGAAAGATGAAGAAGACATGTGAGGCAATGTTGCACCTACTGAGAACTTTATATTGTGCTTCATTTATACTAGTTGAGTGATCATTGCAAAAGCTAGATCATGGACCACCAATATTTTCTTCCAAAGACTCCCCTAAGCCTACTCAAGAAGCCTACACACAAGTCATGATGTCTACAATCTATTTCCAGAACTGGAAACCAACAGGCGGAGAGAGTGTTCTTGTGCATAGGACGGATCATCTTCCAATAGTAACATTGCAAAATATATTAAGAAATCAGAAATTGAAATGTAAACAGGATGCAGTGAATTTGGGGAAGTCTCTCTGCTTTCCTGTTCATAAGGAAGTCTGTCCTGCTGCCGCAGCTCTAATTTTCAGGAAGTCCCTTTTCATATTTAGGCAAATCATGCTTTACCTCTATTTTGAGCCACCCAATACAAAGTGCTGTGCCTACAAAACCTCCAGTGCCAGATCAGGCTGAGGAACAGCATGTGCAGCACCACTTTGCATGCCTGATTCCCCATCCAGATAGGCACGTGTTCATGGAAGCCTGTCTCTGTGTCCACATGTTCCCATCCTTCATTGGTGCCAGAGTGTGGCAAAATGGCAGCCTTCAGAACTGGCTTTCTGAAGCGTGAAAATGATTAATTTCTTTGCTTTGCAAATTGAAATTTCTCTATTTATAAAAATGTATATCCTTCCCCACATAGCAACCAATCTCAGGACAGGTGTCAGAGACTGGCTGGATGAGGAAGAGCAGTGGGAGCTGCCCGCCCAAGAGCCCCCCCCCCGATGGCACAGATGACTACGACTTAGGTACCGGATCCCAGTGGCGTAGCGTGGGTTGTCAGCACCCGGGGCAAGGCAAGTAATTTGCACCCCCTAACCCGTGGATTTGCGACCCCCAACCCGTGGATTTGCGCCCCCTAAACCTAACCCCCAGATGTTGCGCCCAGTGCGGCTGGCCCCCCCTGCACCCCCCACACTACGCCACTGCCGGATCCTGGTGGTGGGATACTGAAGAGCAGTCTGCAGTAGGGATGAGCTGGGAGGTGCTAAGAGAAGGGGATTTGTGTGATTAAGGGGAGTCAGGAGAAGGAGGGCCTTCCAGGATAGGGTTGGAGGCTGAGAGTCACAGTGTGAGCACAGACTCAAGTAGAAAGGAGTCAGAGGTTGGCCCTGCTAACCAACACTAATGCTAACACAGCAACCAGACAGTCCCAGTCCTGCTGGCTCACCTCCTCTTGTGACACCCTGCTTGAGGAGAGTTGTGCATGTTGCTGAGCAACGGGCCAGACAGACCCAGAGGAGGAGCTTGCCCCCTTGTTGCAGCCTTCACTTGCTTGGGAGAAATCTAGAGTGAAAGGCTAGAGGGGGAATGGGTGGAGCCAGTGGTCAGTTTCAGCAACGTCTCAGCTGGATTAAGGAGAACCAGAGGACTCCACTGTATTGTTATTTTCTGTTAAGAAAGAGCTAATTGCATTCCATGCCTTCCATGTGCGTGCCTGCCCTGTGGTTGACCTGGCTTGTTGACAGCTCCTTGACAGTGGGCCGGATTAAAATAAAACAACAAACATACAGCAAAGTGAGTCAACATAATAATAAAACCCTATCCTACCCAAATCTTGCAATCTGCTTCCCACAGTAATGTCAGGTGTGATTGCATGAGTCAGACCATCAGACTATGCCATTTAGGTCTGATGCGGCTTTATTATTTTGAGACACATTTGGTTATATTTGTGGAGTAGCCCCCCAAAAGGGTGTGTCACAGGAAACTATTTTCTATACTGAGTCAGACCAGGAGTTTATCTGGCTCAGTCAACATTGATTGGCAGCAGCTCTCCAGAGTTTCAGACAGGTAATCTCTCCCAGTTCAACCAGGAAATGTTGAGGACTGGATCAGGGACCTTCTGTATGCAAAGCAGATGCCCTTTCATTGAGCTACAGCAAATGGATGTCTCCACCCATGCCAGATCTTAAACCCGCTGCCAGCCCCACACTGAAGACGCACAATTACACCAGGATTGGGGCAAGCACAAGTTACTTCCCATCTGCTGTACACAAGAGGAGAGCAAGAACAAGGCAGGGCATTTCCTCTCGCACTGCAAACCCCATGCTCAATGCAAAACCATGGAGACTTGAATTTCGTGGAGCTGCCACAGTCACACCAGTGGTGGAGCTCAGGCCCAGCAGGTTCCAGGCTATAGGATTGCTTTGGCCTGGCTGCAATCACATATACTTACCTGGGAACATGTTGAACTCAATGTTGAACTCAATGTTGAACTCAGTGGGGCTTACATAGGATGGCGCTGCATTTTTCATAGAATCATACAATTGTAGAGTTGGAAGGGATCCCAAGAATCATCTAGTCCAACCCTCCTGTAATACAGGAATCACAGCTCAAGAAACTCTGTTGAAAAACATCCAGTGAAGGAGACTCTGCCACCTTCTGATGGAGTCTATTCCACTGTCCAACAGCTCTTATAGTCAGAAAGTTCTTCCTGCTGTTTAGCTGGAATCTCCATTCCTGTCATCTGAATCCACTGGTTTGGGTCCTCCTCTCTAGAGCAGCAGAAAACAAGCCTGCTCCATTTATCATGTGATATTTGAAGGTGGCTATCCTACCACCTCTTAGTCTTCTCTTCTCCAGGCTAAACATACTCAACTCTCTCAACCGCTCCTCATCTCAGATCCAGATAGTGAGTATTTAAATATACTATGTTGCATAGCCATTTATCAAATGCAGACCTTGCTCTTTTTCTAAACATCTCACCCTTTCAACAGCATTCATAATTCAAAATATGAAAAAAAAAAATGATTTACAGAATGAAAATGGCTGCAAGACCATTTATATCTGGGATGGAGTTTGGAAATTGACAAGAGCCGCTGAATTTGTTGCATTCTGGGGGTTTTGCTGTTTATTGTCACTTACTGCTTTATAGTTTTATTTTTTCATCACATATTTATGCAAACCCTTGAGTCTGGGCAAAGCGATATAAAAATATTTGAAATAAATAAGCAAACAACTTTGAATTTTTACAAGTATGGAACTTGGTTTGAGAATCCCACCTCCCCATCCCTCCCCCCCATCTTCCTTTCTGTTCTTCTCCACTTACTGGCCAACTATCCCCAAAGCAGATCCTATGTATGTTTAATTTATTATTTTCTCCATGGAGACGCACAACACAGCTGACCTTTCCAGATTCAATAAAAGTGGATTCTGCTGCGGGTCTCCTGTCAACTGCTGCAATAAGCAGCAGAGGGTTCTAATATGCAGAGTTTGGGGAGGGGGGGAACCATAGCAACAACCCCCCCATAACGTTAAAAATAATCATTTTGGAAAGGGTCGTGCATGAAATCATTTTCAGCAAGGGCAGATCAGGCCATGGTTGAAGAACCTGCAATGCAGCACATACATAAAGACGAATTAGCTCCATTCAGGTATTAGAGCAATCAGGAAACAGCACATGGGAGTGGGGAGGGCATGGGTTCAGTATGCTGACTCCATCCCATCGATCTCCACAAATTAGAAGGTAGCTGTTGGCAGCAGGGAACCTCCAGTCTTTGTGGGGTCCTCAAAGTGAGCTTCCAAATCACTCAGGGAGCCTGCTTGAGAGCTCTAGTCTCTAGGAGCCAGTGTTGCATCGTGGTTTGAATCATAGAATCATAGAATCATAGAATCATAGAATCATAGAGTTGGAAGAGACCACAAGGGCCATCGAGTCCAACCCCCTGCCAAGCAGGAAACACCATCAGAGCACTCCTGACATATGGTTGTCAAGCCTCTGCTTGAAGACCTCCAAAGAAGGAGACTCCACCACACTCCTTGGCAGCAAATTCCACTGTCGAACAGCTCTTACTGTCAGGAAGTTCTTCCTAATGTTTAGGTGGAATCTTCTTTCTTGTAGTTTGGATCCATTGCTCCGTGTCCGCTTCTCTGGAGCAGCAGAAAACAACCTTTCTCCCTCCTCTATGTGACATCCTTTTATATATTTGAACATGGCTATCATATCCCCCCTTAACCTCCTCTTCTCCAGGCTAAACATGCCCAGCTCCCTTAGCCGTTCCTCATAAGGCATCGTTTCCAGGCCTTTGACCATTTTGGTTGCCCTCCTCTGGACACGTTCCAGTTTGTCAGTGTCCTTCTTGAACTGTGGTGCCCAGAACTGGACACAGTACTCCAGGTGAGGTCTGACCAGAGCAGAATACAGTGGCACTATAACTTCCCTTGATCTAGATGCTATACTCCTATTGATGCAGCCCAGAATTGCATTGGCTTTTTTAGCTGCCGCGTCACACTGTTGGCTCATGTCAAGTTTGTGGTCAACCAAGACTCCTAGATCCTTTTCACATGTACTGCTCTCAAGCCAGGTGTCACCCATCTTGTATTTGTGCCTCTCATTTTTTTTGCCCAAGTGCAATACTTTACATTTCTCCCTGTTAAAATTCATCTTGTTTGTTTTGGCCCAGTTCTCTAATCTGTCAAGGTCATTTTGAAGTGTGATCCTGTCCTCTGGGGTGTTAGCCACCCCTCCCAGTTTGGTGTCATCTGCAAATTTGATCAGGATGCCCTTGAGTCCATCATCCAAGTCGTTGATAAAGATGTTGAATAAGACCGGGCCCAAGACAGAACCCTGTGGCACCCCACTAGTCACTCTTCTCCAGGATGAAGAGGAACCATTGATGAGCACCCTTTGGGTCCGGTCAGTCAGCCAGTTACAAATCCACTGAGTGGTAGCAGAGTCAAGACCGCATTTTACCAGCTTCTTTACAAGAATATCATGGGGCACCTTGTCAAATGCCTTGCTGAAATCAAGGTAGACTACATCCACTGCGTTCCCTTCATCTACCAGGCTTGTAATTCTGTCAAAAAACGAGATCAGGTTCGTCTGACATGACTTATTTTTCAGAAATCCATGCTGACTATTGGTGATCACAGCATTCCTTTCCAGGTGCTCACAGACTGTTCGCTTAATGATCTGCTCCAGAATCTTCCCTGGTATTGATGTCAGACTGACTGGGCGGTAATTATTTGGGTCCTCTCTTTTCCCCTTTTTGAAAATAGGGACAACATTTGCCCTCCTCCAGTCTGCTGGGACTTCGCCTGTTCTCCAGGAATTCTCAAAGATGATTGCCATCATCTTTGAGATTCAGACTAGGACCTGGGAGACCAGGGTTCAAAGCCCCACTCAGCCATGAAGCTCACTGGGTGACCTTAGGGGCCAGTCGCTGCTTCTCATCTTAACCCATCCTGAAGGAGTGTCTCCACCCCCATCGTTCTGCCCGGACACAGAGGTCCAGTGCCGAGGGCCTTCTGGCGGTTCCCTAGCTGCAAGAAGCCAAGTTACAGGGAACCAGGCAGAGGGCCTTCTCAGTAGTGGCACCCGCCCTGTGGAATGCCCTCCCACCAGATGTCAAAGAGAACAACAACTACCAGACTTTTAGAAGACATCTGAAGGCAGCCCTGTTTAGGGAAGCTTTTAATGTTTAACAGACATTTTAATATTTTGTTGGAAGCCGCCCGGAGTGGTATGAGCAGATGAGCAGGGTATAAATAAAAATTATTATTATTATTATTATTATTATTATTATTATTATTAACCTCCCTCACAGGGTTGTTGTGGGGATTAAATGAGGAGGGGGAAACCATGTACGCCACCTTGAGCTTCTTGAAGGAGAGGTGAAATATAAATGCTATAAATAATTTTTTTGAAGTCGGCTTCTCACTGCAGTGGGAAGTGATTGGGATTACAGTGGTACCTCGGGTTAAGTATTTAATTCGTTCCGGAGGTCTGTACTTAACCTGAAACTGTTCTTAACCTGAAGCTCCACTTTAGCTAATGGGGCCTCCCGCTGCTGCCATGCCGCCGGAGCACAATTTCTGTTCTCAACCTGAAGCAAAGTTCTTAACCTGAAGCACTATTTCTGGGTTAGCGGAGTCTGTAACCTGAAGTGTATGTAACCTGAAGTGTATGTAACCTGAGGTATCACTATATAGGTTGACCCTGCTTGTTGTCTACCCAGGATTTGCTTCAATGAATATTTATATCTGTTGCCACTTGTGTATTGCTTTTTAATTTTGTTCATTTGTGTTTTCCTTATTGGTCTGTACATCTTCTTCTGTGGCTTCGAACTTTAAATCAGGGGTGGAAACCTTTGGCCCTCCAGGTGTTTCTGGACTACAAAACCCATAATCCCGGGCCATTGGCTGTTGGAAAAACGCCCTTGGTGCTCCTGCAGCCCCTGCTGTCCGAGCATCCTCTGGTATGCGCAGCTCTGGAAAAGGCATTTTCCTTCTTCTCCAGTGCACTCAGCGTCATATACCAGATGGTACAGTATATGCACACTCATCTTCAAGCATTACACAGCAAGAAGCATGAGACTTCGTAGAGCCAATCTACACATTTATTTACACACTATGTACAGACAAAGAATTATGGCGTTATCTCTCATCAGTTCCGGGAGAGAAAAGCAAAAGTACAGTCCAACAGTACCCACAATGGAAGAGAGATAAGGCCGTCTTCCGTTCCCATGGTCTCCCAGACAGGCATGTGAATCACACCAATCACATCTGCAGCATTGGATGCATGAAATACTAACATCGGCTGCCATGCTTACTGGAGGCTGATAGGAGCTGGAAGCATCTGGCAACATCTGGATGGCACCAGGTTCTGATTACCTGCCTTGAACTCTACTTTTGATCTTGTGTCCTATTAACTTTTTATATTTCTTTATTTTAAATAATTTTATACCATCTTTCATAAAAATATCTCAAGGCAGTTCACAATAAAACAGGAAAAATATAATAAAAAGAATAACTACAGCAGCAACAAAGGCCCTATCTGCACTATACATTTAAAGCACTTTGAAAAGTCATCATTTCCCCCAAGGAATGCTGGGAACTGTAGTTTGTTAAGAGTGGTGAGAGTTGTTAGGAGACATCCTATTCCCCCCTTGAACTACCACTTCCAGAGTTCCATGGGAAGAGGGATTGGCTATTAAACTACTCTGCTAACTGTAGCACTGTGAGGGAAGTTTAGGTCTCCTAGCACCTCTCAGTACCCTTAGCAGACTACAGCTCCCAGGTGGAAGCTGTAGGTGGAAACCATGACTGTTTAATGTGTTGTTTATGAACATTAACATTCCACTAACATACAGCAAGGCAGAGTACACAAGAGAAAATCAACAAAATATCCATACAAAATAATAATTTTAAAATCACCCCCAAAATTAAGAAATATCAAGAAATACTGATTAAAGAAAATTTTATATTGTAAAGGCCTGTCTAAACAAATAGGATGCTGCTTTAAACGTATCATGCAGATGGAGCCAAAGTCAAAATGAACCCCTATGCTGGTATTAATGGCCAGAACAGGCTGTTAGCTGTATTGATTCTCAAGAGGGAAATGGGAAATAAAAGTTTGCAATAAAACACACATACACAACACATTTTGTGATGCCGGACATTTTGCTAACAATACCAACAACAAGGAGAACAAGAATGTATGGCAAGAGATGGAGCGGAGAATATATGTGCGCAGAACTTTCCAATAAGCAGTGAAATGCTTACAGGTTTGTAGGCACATTAAGATGCTGTCTTTGGCTGCTTGACAAAAGGCAAAGGTTTGGCATGCTGCATTTTCTGCAGAGAATTTTTCTTTTTTTGCTCATCTCAACAGCTTACTGCATAATGGCTAATGGGTGGAAAGCAGGTCTGGGAAGAGAGGCAGCTAGCAGGATGCTGCCGCAAAGAGCCTCACAGTGTGTGGCTCATATAATGGCACCCAAATGTCTTTTGGGTGTGGCCCCAGTGCAATTGTAAGACACCACTGGTTCAGAGCCATGGAGGAAAGGGGCTGGTCAACTGAGAGGCAGCATTCATGAAAAGGAATTTATGTGATCATATGATGCATGAGAGAGATGGACAAAAGACCCACAAATAGTTGGTGATGGGGAGGGGCTGTGCCTCAGGGATACAGGACCTGCTTTGCATCCCAAAGATCCAAATTTCAACATAAACATAAGCAGAAACTGCTGGATCATGCCCAAGGGAGCTCATTTAGTCCAGCATCCTGTTCTCACAGTGGCCAACCAGATGCCTCAATGGGAATCCCGCGAGCAGGATTTGAGCTCAAGAGACCTTCCCTATCCTGTGGTTTCCAGCAACTGGTATTCTGAGGCATTGCTGCCTCCAACCATGGAAGCACAGCATAGCTATTGTGGTTAGTAGCCATCAGTAGCCCTCTCCTCCTCCATGAATTTGTCTCATTATCTTTTAAAGCCTCCTGTAGGAGTGAGTTCCATAGTTTTACTATGTGCCATGTGAAGGACTACTCTCCATAGGTACAGTCAGAAAAGACTCCTCTCTGAAATCCCAGAGGGTTGCTGCTGCTACCCCATAAACTCATACCCTGTTTTTTGTGCTTGAATTCCCTGGATTCCTGCTTTACAGTTGTACCTTGGTTCTCAAACCCCTTGGTACTCGTACGTTTTGGGTCCTGAACGCCAAAAACTTGGAAGCAATTGTTCCAGTTTTCAAACGTTTTTTGGAAGCAGGACATCCGACGCAGCTTACACTTGAGTGCAGGAAGCTCCTGCAGCCAATCGGAAGCAGCGCCTTTGTTTTCGAACATTTCAGAAGTTGAATGGACTTCCAGAATGGATTATGTTCGAGAACCAGGGTACGACTGTATTTATTTTCATATGTTTTTATGCTTTGTTGGTTTCAACCTATATTTTTGTTTTAATGACGTTGCTTGTTTAGAGATTTTTCAAAAAGTCTAAAGTGGTTTATATTTTTTTTAAAAAAATGATGTAAATGAATAGAGTGGGCATCCTGGTTGGAGCTGATGGAGATTTGTAGTCCAAAACACCTGAAAAGCACCAATTTGGGGAAGGCTGGTTGTACGCAATGCTTAGGAAACAGGGCGACTGGCCTGATTCAACCAAAGCAGCTTGCTCCCTTTCACATGCTGATAAATGGTTACTTCCTGAAATCAACCACAGCTGGCAAATGTGCCAATGTTTCAAAAGACTAACCCGGAGAAAACATGGCATGGAAGTTTCCAAAAGGAGAAGTTTTGAGAGCAAAGTTGTATCAGCACTGCTGGTCAGGGTTCTGCTCCTGACTCCTGTGATCTTGAAACAAGCACCCAACTAGCATTTTTGCCCTCTACAGACTTTCTAATGAGCTGTCTGCCACCACCACTGTCCCATGTCTCTGAAACACATTCATTAGAGATAATGCAGTTCCTAACAAGGGCTCCTGGCACATCCGGTTACCTATTCTTCATTGGTATGGGTGGGTGGGAGATTAAAAAGTGAACAGAATAAAGCAGATCTTCAATAGAGTCTACTCAAATATCAGGGTGGTGGATTAGAAAGATGTTCAGAGACACCAGCTGGATGGAAGCTCAGCTGAGCAGCCATGAATCTATTGGCTTCTAATCAGCTGCCAGGAAAGAGGACAAAGGCCTGAATGTTAAGAGCAGCCTTTAAAGGCATTCAAACATTAAATACATAAATAAATCAGGGCTGAGCCACATCTGAAAGAAGACAATGGCAAGCAAATGAAATGTGGAGCAAGAGAGACAGAAATCCTGCAATGGGTGAAATCATTTTATCTGAGTCTTTGTCTCCGTGCCCAGGAATCAGACAATGGTCGCCTTTTTGTGGGGGGAGATAATTGAGCCCAACACATTTTAGAGTTCTGGTGCCGAGACCTCATTCTCATCTGTCTCCCAAATGGTCCTTTGAAGTTGGCTTGATCATGGCAAGCCAGCCTGCAATTGCTCAGCTTGCAATCTTGAAGAGTCTGAGCAGTTAAGTTGCCAAGTGAGACACGGGCAGGCAGGTAACACAACCAGGAGATTGAGTTTGTCATGCCTCCAGATATACTGTCTTCCTGTTTTTGCTCTAAAATGAAGGGAAAAACACGCACCCCAAAATGCTAGGCAGAGCAGCTAGCACTGGATGCCTCAGGATCACTGGCCTCCCAAGCCCCTTAGGGCAAGCCATGACTACTCTGACAGTGTAAGAGTTTGCTGGGCCAGTGAAGCAGTGCTTCTGGGCCAATGAGCTGCTGTGGGAGGCATGGGGTTGCTCTGGCTCATGAGAAAATGCCCAGGAGGGTCTTGTTGTGGTTCCAGAGGCCCAGGTCCTAATGGGGGCTGTTCTGTAGACTATCAGCTTCAGACTCTGTGGGCTCCCCATCTCCAGCAGCACTCTCAGAACAACCACCATGAATGTAGCTCAGGTCCTTAGCTGCAGCCTCTGACTCTGTGGTCATATCCACACCAGCGCTATGATAGCACTTATGGCTTCCCACAAAGAATTCTGGAAGCTGAGGTTTGCTAAGGGCGCTGAGAATTCTTAGAAGGCCCGTACTCCCCCCAGAAAGCTGCAATTCCTCGAGTTGCCTGTGAAGAAGGATTGAGTGTAAAACGACTCTGGGACTGAGTACAATCGTACCTTGGAAGTCAAAAGGAATCCATTCCAGAAGTCCATTCGACTTCCAAAACATTCAGAAACCAAGGCACAGCTTCTGAATCAGAAGCTGCGGAAGAGGCATCGGACATCCAGGTTCTAAAGAACATTCGCAAACGGGACCATTCCCTTCAGGGTTTGCAGCATTTGGGAGCCAAAAAGTTCAACTCACAAGGCATTCATCAACCAAAGTACAGATGTAATCTCCACAGATGATCATGTGTATTACCCACAATGCCTTAGAAAGGGGTTGGGCCAGATAATCCCTGAGGCATCTTCCAACTCTATGATGATGCTTCAAAATGTGGTCCTCCAACCTTGCTGCATTTGGGGGCCCTCATGTTGCTGAATGGAGACCTGGACTCTTGCCTCAGAGTCCTGCCCTGATTTGGATGCTTATTACTCATTCAAGAGGAGAGAGAGAGAAAGTGTCCCCCTCCAGAAGACCTGTTTATTCAGGCCCCGGGCTTCCCCAAAAGCTTCATTTTCAGAGGGGCTAATAAGAGTAATGAAGAGATAGCAGCTAATAAATTGTAATTAATATTTAAAAGTGAAGTGTCACCCAGTGTGGGAGGCATCAATTAACACATAGCAGAGCTCCATCCAGGCTGCTAAGAACCTTGGGATACAGGAGGGAGCCAGAAAACACAGCCCTCTAAATATAGAAGATGCTGGACAGGATCCAACAAGCTACTTTAGGCCTTCTTTGAGGAGCTTTCTGTGGTGGAAGAGCAAGGCTCTTAGGGACTAGCAGGGCTCTGAAGAGTGTGTGGCAGAGCCAGGGGACCAGAGGAGAGACCCGGGAGAGGGGGCATTGATTTGTGGGCTGTCATGCAAGCTGCAAGGGGGGAGGGAGAGTCAGGGGAGTCCAAGGCCGAGGAAGGCACACAGGATGTGGCCATGGAAGGAGAGACAGTCCCACCAGCGAGCAACGGGTTAGTAGTTCCCGCATCTTCTCCTATCCCACTGTATCCTAGAATCAGGAGGGGCTTCTATATATCCTCCTAGAGGGTAAATTATATACCCTCCTAGAGGAGGGTATATAAGCCAGAGGAGGGGGAGCCCCTCCCCCAGTTACTGCAACAGTTCCATAGGGCCCAGACCTGTGGACAGCTGTCTAGAGGCTAGAAGCATGTGTGTGTGTAAGTGTTTCTCCTGCTAATAACAATAACAATAACAATAATTCAATTATTTGTACCCCGTCCATCTGACTGGGCTGCCACAGCCGCTCTGGGCTGCTTCCAGAGCATATTATATTAAATATAATAACAGCATAATAAAACATCGAACATTAAAAACATCCTTATATAGGGCTGCATTCAGATGTCTTCTGAAAGTTGTATAATTGTTTATCTCCTTCACATTTGATGGGAGGGAATTCCACAGGGTGGGCGCCACTACCAAAAAGGCCCTATCAATGTCTTCCTTATCTGGGACATTCCATGACAAAGCCCATAGTGTGCCATTCCTACATTTGGGCACTACATTTGGGGACACACATGGGAATTGCTGTTTGAGAAACATAAGTCCCACCTCCCTCACCCTCATCTCCAAAGTTCTGCAGCCTTAGTCTGCAATCCTAAGGACACTTTTCTGGGGGTAAGTCCCATTGGGCTCCGTGGTGCTTGCTTCTGAGTAGACATGCTTAGGATTGCCCTGTTGGTTGCCTGTTACTTTGGATCTAGTCCATTATCTCAGCCATGTGTCAGCTAGGGATGGGTGCACCTGCAAATGTTAGTCACAATTGTCATTTTTCAAATCTGCTCACCACATTTCTCCATCAATTTGTATTTAAAAAGTAAAAAGGTCTCTGGAAAACTTATCAGCTTTAGTGCATATTAATACACTTTTATAGGCAGTTTCTCCCCAAATATGCACATCATTTGTGTATAAATTGTCCCTAATATAATGTGTGCTATTTTCCCTGCTATTTTCATTAATATACACACATTTTTGTTCACATTTGTTAATTGAAGAACTCCACTGCAAAATTCAGAGAAGTATGGGTTTTAAAACACAGCTGCATTTCAGTTCACATATTGTTTTGGGAAATGCAAAGTAGATTATCTATTTATTTAACATCCCCAGAGGGTGATGAGGAATTCTCTTGCAGTCCCAAAATGATACAGCCCCCCAGCTGTCAGCCTTTTGGCTCAATTCTGACTGCTGAAGCCCAAAAACCTTTCAGTGGAATTTATATTGGATGCTAGCAATATGGAAGACAATAAATGAATAAATAGACCTGATTGACAATTCATTATAATAATCTAATCTAATCTGCCCTTGGTTTGGATAAAGAATTGATTCTATATTTATTATTAGCCACCAAGGTGGTTATCACAAGAAAATGTAAATATTTAAAGAGATTAAGGAAGGGTTTATGGTGTATTCGATCTGGTCCATAGCTATCACCAAAAAATTAAGTAAAAAAATAAGGTATATTAGAGGACAAAAAAAGATTTGTCTTCAAATAAGAGGCAAAACATTATTTTATACGTTAATGGTAATTAAAATGTTTAAATGCTTCCAGTGAAATATGCTATTATTGGGAACTCTTAGTTACTTTTCAAGTCTGTGTGAGAATAATATTATGGGTTTTTGGGTGCCAGCCTCCCCCAAAATTATTGGGTTTAGTAGATTTTAGAAGTTAACCAAGAGTTAGCCAGGATGCCAGACTCCTAACCTCTGGACTCAGCTTCTCATGTTCAGGAGATTGCCTGGGAGATGAGCCATTAAGAAAACAAAGGAAAGGTGATGGGCCATTAAGAAAACCAAGGAGAATGGGTTATGTGTCAGACAGCAGCTGGGTGGAACCACCCTCAACTCAGAGTTTGTTAGAAGACAAAGCCAGAATCTGAAGTAGAGTTTTTGAGGACTGTGATGTGACCTAGAGGGGGAAAGGTTGCAGGCTAGTAAACAGTGGCGTCGCGTGGGGGGTGCAGGGGGGGCGGCCGCACCAGGCGCAACATCTGGGGGTTAGGGTTAGGGGGCTCAAATTACTTGCTTGCCCCGGGTACTGACAACCCACACTATGCCACTGCTAGTAAAGGTAGCAAACTGGAGAGAGAGTCAGAGCATGGTGGTTGATTTCTGTTTGAATCCAAAACTATGGAAGAAACAAAACCCTCTTGGGGTGTTAATGCTGTGAGCACCTCCATCTTAGGCTCAGGTTGTATATATGTGTAAATACAGTGGTACCACTTAATTCGTTCCGGAGGTCCGTTCTTAACCTGAGGTACTACTTTAGCTAATAGGACCTCCCACTGCCATTGCACCACTGCCACACAATTTCTGTTCTCACCCTGAGGTAAAGTTCTTAACCCGAGGTACTACTTCTGTGTTAGTGGAGTCTGTAACCCAAGGTGTTTGTAACCCAAGGTGTTTGTAACCTGAGGTACCACTGTAAACCATATATCATGAAGACACCACAGTCTCCACTGTGCCTCATTTCCAAAAGGAAACGTAGACCCTGGGTAAGTGCATTGAACCCCTGGAATCTTACACTGCTGGGAGATTGGGGTGGTGTGCAACAATATCACAAGATCTTGAGAGCAATACCCTGATACTTACCAGTATAAATAAAACAAATATTCTTTGAAAATGTTACTACCCCAGCACTTTCTTCTTCTTCTTCTTCTGCTTCTGCTTCTGCTTCTTCCTATTCTTCGGGGTGGTGAATGAAACAATCCTAATCTGTGTTTAATTTTCATTCCGTTGTATTTTTTCTTTTGTCTTATATGTCAATGAAGTATATGGTCTTAATTAAATATATATATATATATATATATATATATATATATATATATATATATATAGTAATCTGTCCTTGCATCTAGACTCTGTCTCTAAACAGATAGCAGGAGAGGGACGTACGGGTGTAAGAGGGGTGGGGTGCAGCAAAAGAGCAATTCTAGTCTCCAGAATCCCCCTTTGCAGGATCTTTCATGCATCAGGCACTTGCAAAGGTGAGGAGAGCAGCAGAGTAGGGCTAGACTGCCTTTGTGCACCAGTCAAAGCTTTGCACGGGAAGGCAATAATTGAAACAAAAAAAATCCACACAGACACACCTCCAGATGCCACATTTAAATTGTTTCCGATTAAAACCTTGCACAACCACATTTTGCAAGATTGTGTGGTGCGATGTACTCATCCTGCTCCTGTTGTAGTTTTTCTTTTCCTGGAAGGTGACCTCATGTGGCCAGATTTATATTTCACTGTGATTTTTTGATGACTGTAAGAAATATAAGTTGCTAAAGAGGACATGGGGCGGGGGAAATCCACCTGACTCTCCCTCTCCCTCTCTCTGGCATCTTCTCAAGGAAGCTGAACTCTGGACCTCAGGAGCAGGAAGTGCAGATGTGCTTGTTGGTTTGTGCTGAGATTTGTGCATTCTCTCAAATGGGGCACCATGAGGACCCCCCCCCCCCCGCCAGCAGTCAACAAGGCAGTATCTGTTGAAATTAGACATACCAGAAACACATCCAGAGCAGAAGCAAAAGATGACAGAGAAACATTTATTAAGTTAAAGAACTATTGCAAGGAAAAAAGAATACACACACACACACACACACACACACACACACACACATTATAAACCTATGGCAGCTGAGATCACACATTGATAAAAAAGGGGGGAAATGTACCATCCTCCCAAATGGGGGGCACCTATTTGCATCAAATTTAGATATGCTAATTTACTATTCCGCTGTTGTTTTTGATGGCTTTAATCTGTGTTTTTTGCTATATTGTGTGTTCCATTCTAATTTTTGTTTTTGTTTTTCTCCCTCCTATGTAGCTCTGAATGCTCAGTGAACAAAAGTGTGGAGTAGAAATAATAATAATAATAATAATAATAATAATAATAATAATAATAATAATAATAATATATTGTTATTGTTACATTTTTAAAAAATGGGTCTTTGGAGTCCTGTCATCAAAGAAATGAATAAAAATGGGAAGGTTAGGGGCCCCTTCGTTTGTGAAATTTTGGGGTGTTCTTAATTTTCAGGATCCTTCACACATCAAGCTGGCACCAAACAGGCAGGTGGTCCAGCTGCTAATCAGGCAAAGTCAGGAAGACTCGATTTATTCTTCACAGGTTTGTTTTTTTTTTAATTAGAAACATCTAATCCATTCTCCAAGGACCTCAAGGACTACAACCCCCCCTTATCCCTGACCACTGGCCATGCTGGCTGGGATGGGTAGAAGCTGCAAGTCCAGCAACATCTGGAAGGCACCATAGTGGCAACAGCTGGGAAAGAGACTAAAAGTCTGTAGCCACTTGTTCAAAAGAGCCTACGCTAATGTATTCGCTAGGTAGCCAGAGACAGCCACTCTCTCTGCCTCTCGCCTGTAGTATGGCAATCATAATGCTAACCTACTTACATCACAGGCTTGTTGCAAGTGTTACTAGAAGGCAATGTCTGTCAAGCTTTGTGCAGGTGCATACGCTTCACCAAGCAGAGAAACTTTCCTGTACCATGGACAGCAACAGATTGGAAGCACCCTTGTTCTTCTCGGCAGGACATGTGAGCAGAACATTAAATCACTAGCTGAAGAGCCAAATGTCCTGTAGACAGATGTGAGAGCATGTTCTCCATATTGATCCTTTGGCTAACGAAACTACCTGCAGTCTTTTAATCTGGTGATGGTGGTGGGGTTGTATTGTAAACTTCCCTGTGATCGTCAGATGAAGAGTGGTGTAGAAAACAAGTAAAAGTCAGTAAAGTAAGTAAGATCCACCCTCTCACGAGGCAGCCAGTATTCTGCCCCCTGCCAAAGAATTTTGTTTTCATGCCCAGAGCCTGACATTTCCCCACTACTTGTGAAACCAGCATGCAGAGATGAAATGGAATGCTTCCACAGATGTAAGAGAATCTTTAAAACTGTACTCCCTCTGTGCAATATTATTTCCAGGGAAAGGCATTTCCAGATATCTAATACTTATTGATTTTTGGTGTTTTTAAAAAACACTCTGACGTTACTTTCCTTCTTGCATCCTTCCTGTTCCTATGAAAGGAAATATGGAAGCTTCTGGTGGGAATGGAGCAACTGAGAGTGCAAGTCTTTGCCATCTTGCACACACAATGCACAGGAACCATGGAAAATGTGAAGAACCATTGAAGAATATGGTGTGTGGGGTGGGTGGAGAGGGAGAGAAACACATCTCCCATTGGCTTGCTTGGGCGAGATTAATTCAAATGATCCCCCACGCACACCCTTGCAATCCCTACAATCTGTTGCTTTCCTCTTCTTGGTGAGCTGATTTCCATTCAGAAGAACGATATTCTCTAATGAAATACAGTTTTCCCAGAGAGAACAGACTTCTATGACATTAAAAAAAATAAATCAGTTCATTTTGTTCTGGCAAGTCTGTGAAAGGTGACTGTGCAGGCATTTCTCCCTCTATGAATCAGAGGCTTCTGTTCTTTATTGAAATGCGGTTCCTATCAATATTTGATGCAATGGTGTTATCAGTGCAAAAGGCCTGCACTCTGAGAGTGGATGGCTGCATTGAGAGAGATGACATGGGCAGCAACACATCTCTGCTTGTTCCAGAGCTTGAGGTTCAATGACCTCATGCATGGCAGACCACTCTTTTGTCACTTCGTGTTCACTAGCAGTGGGTGCTACAAATTAGGCCCCCACAATTTGTGACGCACCAAGCTGAATGCCTCTCAAAGCCCTATACTGTGACCTGTCCAATGCTTAGCGTATACTGTTTTTAGAGCCTCACATGGGAAGCAAAGCCAAGAATCATAGACTCATAGAATCGTAGGGTTGGAAGGGACCCTGAAGATCATCTAGTCCAACTCCTTGTAATGCATGGATATGCACCTGTCCCATACAGGGATCAAACTTGCAGCCTTGGCATTATCAGCACCATGCTCTAACCAACTGAGCTATCCAGGCTGACATAAAAAGGCATGCTGAAATCTGGTGAGAGGTCCTGACCCACTCCTTTCCTGGGTAAACCGGTTAGTTTTTGGTTTCTCTGTTTCCAATTTCCTCCCATCTTCATTTCAATTCTCCACATTTCCAGGTTAGTCTGTCTATATATCTGTCTGTCTGTCTATCCATGTATCTAGCGTGCCATTCAGATTCATCAGGATTTTAGTGCAAATTTCTCCTAATATACACATCTGTATGCAATTTTGTCTAATATACATATTTTTGCAAAGTAATATTCCCTAATATTGTGCAATTGTGTATGTCATTTCCACTAATATAGGCATTCCAGTGCAAAACAACAACAACAAAACAACCTATATTTAGATGAGTACCTAATAAGAAGATCCATAAAAACAACTATACCAAAAGGAATTATTTGAAAATAGGAAATATGGCAAGAGGGTGCAAACTATGCCCTTACTCAGGGCACCATCTTACCAAAGTCTGGCTTCTTGTTCTTGGAGGCCTCTGGCATCTTGGGCTTGGGGGTTTCTGGTTCATTGCACCATTGGTCTCTCAACCTCAGAGTCTGGGCGATTGCTTAACTTCAAAGAAAATATTGTAGAGTTGGGAAATGTTCACAAATAGACAGCCAACATGAGAAAAGATTACATTATTTGGGACTTTTTAGTTTAGAGAAAAAGAAAGGAAGAGGTGACATGACCTGGCATCTTGTTCATGGGGATTCAACACAGTTCCACAGTAGAAATAATTATTCAGACTGGAAAGACAATCTTCAGCTGCACTGAACATTTCAAACACTTCCTTTTCAACCATTGGTTGGGTGAGAGGCAGTGGCAGATCACACAGAGGCAGGAATATTCCCTCTTGAACTTTTGGAAGTGGGCTGCTTGCTTACTTTACCTTTTTTTTTTTTTTTTTTTGAGAACCCTGGGGTTTTCCATTTGCTTCTTGCTTTTTAACTTTTAAACAAGGCCCCCTGCTGTCCACAGCTGTGCAAAGCTCTCTCCAGACACAGTAAAGTAAGTGGGAACCGTCTTATGAACATTTCAGATAAATCCCCTCCCACTTCCCAAAGTATCAGAGAACTGACCCTTTTTTTAAAAAAGGGGGAGAATATTTTCAGGAAACCTGGGTAGCAGGGAAGATCTCAGTCCAGCCTTTATTTCAGTGTATGTTCACTAAACTGCAAAATGAGTGAGACATTCAGTTCAGTTCCATAAGGGTTTTTTGTTTGTTTGTTTTGTTTATACTAAAAGACAAATGTCATTGTTCCAAAACCAGGAGCATCTATCTAGCACTGTATCTGAGTTGATCAAAGAGTCTTGCTCACCTTTGGTAGAGGAAACAGGACAGAGCGACCCTTTGGTTCTTCCTGCTCCTGTGTTCCTTCAAAGTGTGCCATTGAGCAAAGTTGGTGCTGACATAAGGATAGGGTGGCTGAGTTGAATACAGCTGCCCTTTGGAGGGGAAAGACACTTTACTAGGCACCTGAGCAGTATGGAGGGAAATAGCAAAAGCAACATTATTTGGTGAATTTAGAAGATTGCTAAACTGAAGCACAGTGGCTGAATTCAGATGTAATAATGAATGTCGTTATGAGGATGTTCTTGTGGTGAGTCTCTGGTTCATATGCGCCAAGCTTCCAGATCAAATTTGAAGCAAAGGATAGCTGCCTTGTTGTCTGAATGCTGAGTGCTGCTTTGTGCAAACTATAGTTTGTAATGAAAGTACAATATGACATGACAATTTGGTTCTAGTTTAGGGTCCTGGTTTGACTGCATACCGGTAGTTCAGGAACTTATACTGCCTTGGGCTTCTGACTTTTTCTGAACATTTAACATTGGGGACGAAGGTGGGATCGATGAGCTTCCGCCAGCTGCCAGAGGCTCAAGACCGCACCGCAGCAGCAGTTTGGTTCTCATGTTCCTATGAGTGAGCTGTTGTCCCTGACAAATGTTGAATAAACTTAGTTGAGGAACTTATCATGACTTGGGCTTCTGACTTTTTCCAAACATTTAACACCTTCATTTGCAAGGAATCATACAAAACAAAGTGGCACTAGTAAAGAAAACTTCTAGGGTGGCAACAGAAAGAAAACTACAAATGCTTTAGCAGTTCATCAAAACTATCCAGCAATATCTAGTTATAGGAAAACTGGTACTATTAACAGTGATCCTTCTAGTTGGTTAATTGGTTCAGCAACTTCCATGCACATGATGTGTGATGCTAATTATTTCCCCCCAGAGTTAAATGATAACTAATCACAGGCAGCTACAGGAGAGCTATGAGATTCAGGTGAGGGTCAGATGCCTTGTTAATCCCAGCAGGTATATAAGAGGATGACCTGGCCTGCTCAGGCCTATAGTAGATCACTGCCAGTTTTTAACTCTGTGAGTAGATCGCAGTCTCTTGGGAGTTGGCCACCCCTGGACTAGACGACCCTCATAGTTCCTTCCAACTCTAAAATTCTATGATTCTAAAGAGTGTCACTCTTTGAATTTCCTCCTTTTGCTCTGCTATTGTGAAGTGGGGGGGCCACCTCTTGATGATGGGGAGTATGTGTGTGTGTGTGTGTGTGTGTGTGTGTGTAGGATGCTTCGGGATTCTCAAGGGTGCCATTGCATCCAAGGTCACCCCAATGGTGACCTCAGCCTTAGCTCTTTGCTCAGACAACTCTTTTCAAAGCTCAGCCAACAGGGCCATGGGGAGCTGTCCAGGGTTCTGACCTGCTTAGAGAAACTTGCCTCGACCTTCTCGTCTCACCAGACTTGACCTGCTTGACCTGTTTCTTGCTTCCACTTCCCCTGTGAGCTCCAAGTGCCAGAAGGGCTGAAGAGGCACCATGTTAGGGGAAGCTGCTCTAGTGCTTAGGCCAGAAACACGGCCAGTTCAGGCCAAAACAACAGCTCTTCTCCCCTTATTGGGAAGGTTTCTGCTACAAATGGCCATTAACGGCCTGTGTCTGAGAAGCTGCTGAAAGGCACTTTTTTATTTTTACCTTGCACACCCTTCGCATTTCATTACGTTTCTTCCTGTCAGATTATTATGAGTGACACAGAACTGCTGATGTAATAATGTAGAGATGTGGGGGAGAAAAACACCAACTCCTTTACCTTCCAACCGTCCTTGTAACCTGAATATTCCAAGGAAAGAGGAAGGTGGAAGTGACATACCAAATGCCTGTAACAGAGGCTATTTGTGTCATCAGACTTCTTTCACATATTATAAAGGGTTCCTGGAGATGAACACAAAGTGACATGGATTGCCATAGGATTAGGCAATCTGCTCCTCCATCACTGCAGAATCACAGACGTGGGAAGGACCATGGAAGTCAACTATTCCAGCCTTGTGTTCCATGCCGGATCTGCAACTGCAAAATCCTTTACATCAGGATGCATGTGTGTCTCCAAGGTTCATCTTATAATGGGGCAAGGCTTTCCAAACTATGGGAATTCATAGTCTGAGCTCCTGCAGCACAGAGAGATAACATCTTTCTTTCCTGCCTTCTTTTAGTCAGACTCAGGGGAATAAGCAAACCAAACTGGCATTTATTTTTGTGGCTGAGTGAAACAGTTTGACAATCCAGGGAAGATGAATAGCAGCGCCAACATGATTCATTTCTTTCTACATGTGTCACACATCAGGTGTGTGTATGTGTGAGTGTGTTGTGAAATATAGTCTATTTTCCCATTTGTAATAGAACCATAGCATTAGAGAACATAAGAAGAAGCGGCTGAATCAGGCCAGGGGCCCATTTATGTGGTACACTATCCTGTTCTAATAGTGACCATCCTAATGTCTATAGGAAGCCTGAAAGAAGGACCAGAGCTCAGTAGCACTCTCCCCACTTGTGTTTTTCATTGACCGGCATTCAGAGGCATACTTGTCCCAATAGCGGAGGTGAAACATAGGCATCATGGAGAGTAGGAGGGCCAGCTCAAGGCAGTTTGGCACCAGAGGTGAACAGCAAAATAGCACCTCCAACCTCACCAGGAAAAAGGGGTAAGTAAAGATCTACATCAGCAAGGAGAGGGGGATAAAAACTTACACTGGGATATGATGCCCCTGTGTTGCCTCACCAAGGCTCATGGTTGGCCCAGCTCTGGCTAGTGGGAGATCCTTATCTTCCGTAAAATTGTCTAATCCTCTTTTAAAGCTATCCAGACATTAAACTAATTGACGTAGTTCCCAAGTGCCCCTCTGGATCCCTCTTTTAATAACTGGTGTTACATTGTCCACTTTACAGTCCTTAGGTGCATAGACTGAACTTAGGGGAAAGTTGCATCTTTTTGGTACTAGACCAGCAATTTCACATCTGAGATCTTTAAGAACTCTCAGGTGGATGCCACCTGAACCCTGCAATGTTGGTTATTATTTTGTTTCTAAGCCCTAGAACTTCATTTCTCATCACCAGGATTTGCCTCAGTTTCCCCTGAGAAAGTTAGCCCATGCACAGGGATGTGCCTTGTATCTTGCTAGTCAAAGACAGATGCAAAAACAGCCGTGTCCAGGCTGAGCACACCCGGCTCTAACAATCTTTCCTCAATCTTTGTTGCACTCCTTTGGACACAGTCCAGTCAATATCCTCCCTATGGTGTGGTGTCCAGAAATGGGCACAGGACTTCAGGTGGGCAATGTCTATTTACTTCCAAGCTCCCCTCCCCGCCCCACCTCCTGGCATGTGGAGTTTATTTTCTATCTGGCTTTGTAAGAACCTGTTATTTCTAAGCCCATTAACCTTTCCCTTTGTTTCCCTTTGTTTCTATTTTCAAATTTTATTTTATTTTTTCCCCACCAGCCAACTGGCAAAAATATGTTTAGGTTCCTCAGGGTGCAAAGCCTGCAGCTCCATCTCTAATGCTGGGCATATTTGGAAATTATTGTTTGAAAAGTTTACTTGCTAACTTCATCAGAAGTATGATTTTATGTGCTAGCTGCTAACAAAGTTAGATGTATTGCATTTTATGTTCTGAAAGTGGAAAATGCAATTTAGGGCAGCGGTCCTAGAATCAAAGAATTGTAGGATTGGAGGGAATCCAAGGGTCATGGGTCATTGCCCGAATGGGTCAATGCCCCATTGACAAAAAGATTATTCCATCTAATACACCTTCAGCTTGAGGACGTGGGTGGTGCTGTGGGTTAAATCACAGAGCCTAGGACTTGCCAATCAGAAGGTCGGTGCTTCGAATACCTGTGACGGGGTGAGCTCCCATTGCTCGGTCCCAGCTCCTGCCAACCTAGCAGTTCGAAAGCATGTCAAAGTGCAAGTAGATAAATAGGTAGCGCT
This sequence comes from Podarcis tiliguerta, assembly GCF_965153285.1. NCBI lineage: Eukaryota > Metazoa > Chordata > Lepidosauria > Squamata > Lacertidae > Podarcis > Podarcis tiliguerta. The sequence goes on along the minus strand of NC_139541.1, from coordinate 51,677,811 downwards.
CCAGCGGGAAGGTAAATGGCGTTTCCGTGTGCTGCTCTGGTTCACCAGAAGTGGCTTAGTCATGCTGGCCACATGACCCAGCAGCTGTATGCTGGCTCCCTCGGCCAATAAAGCGAGATGACCGCCGCAACCCCAGAATCGGCCACAACTGGACCTAATGGTCAGGGGTCCCTTTACCTTTACACCTTCAGCTCCCTTCAGACTATTGTCTGCTTCTGCTGTAGCTTGTGGGCCTCCTTTTGGGGCATCTGGTTGGCCACTGTGAGAACACAATGTTGGACTAGATGGGCTGTTGGCCTGATCCAGCAGAGCTCTTCTTGTGGACTAGGCGTCAGGGAGAATTCGGAGGAACAAGTGACAGAAGAGGCGGAGCAGGGGCTCGGGGGTGCTGTGGAGCCCTTCAGCCCCCCAGAGACAGAGGAAGCAGAAGAGAGGGTGGAGATTAGCCAGGAGGAGGAAGGGCTCAGGGATGCTGCAGAGCCCTTCAACTGCCCAGAAGCTCAGGAAGGGAGCTCAGACTCAGCACAGACAAGGAGGGAAATGAAACATAAGGATCAAAGACGTCTCGTGCGATTCCCATGCCTACTTTGTTGGCGCAGGAATAGAAGGAAGCCACTCCCCGAATCTGATTCAACGGGTTCGGATGCATAATCCTGTACTGTAGCTGTTTCTTATACATATGTGATACAGATGGTAAATATCAAGCTGACTGTGCTGGGGTGTTAATGCGAAGGGGAGACACCACCTTTACACTAGGTGACAGCAAAGTCAGCACTTTGTGGCTGCTCCAGAGAAGGCCATCTGGGACTCCTGCACTGACTGGGCTTGATGGGTGATGGGAGTCCAGAAATCTGGAGAGTAGCAGGTTAGTGGAGGCTGGTGTAGATGTTGATGCTGAGCTAGATGGACCTGTGGCACCTTCCCATGGACCACTGGCTCTCTCAGCTGCTTGGCCACAGCTGTTACAACTTGGACCCCAGCGGTGGTGAACTTTGGGCTCTCCAATTTCAGCGGCATCCTATGTGATGCTAAAATTCAGCGTGCCTCTACCTCTTGCGCTCTGTTCTACAGCATTGTTGTGGTTCCCCCTGCAGTGCCTAGTGCAGCTGAACCAGCCACCTCTGACCCCAGAGCCATGGCCAGTTGTTACTTTGTTGCCTGCCTAAGGGTGGCTATCACTTCAAGCACCTCTCATTTGGGCCTAATTCTTCAAAAACTGGGATATATGTTCTTAAGTTTTGGTCTTGATGGATGAAGTCCTTGCATGGTTTCCCACCCCCTTCTTCAAATCTTTCTTTGTGGGAGCATTACACGGATGAGGCTCCAAACGGCAACTTTTAACATGAGCGGGATCAGAAGAGCAGGAGGGAATTAAATGAAATTCTGTCTGCTTAAAAGGAGATGCAGGATGCTACAGAAGCCCTTGAGACTAATGATTACATTCCACTCCTCAGTTTCTGTCTGAGCATTTTCCCTGCATTAAATAGGAGTGGGCAGGAGGTTGCGTCCTATCAATATTTCAGGCTTAGTTATCAGATCCAGAGGAATCCAAGCCTTTTCTGTTCCAGCACTGCGTTCTCGGGTTTCAGATTTTGTTTTGACATATTATCCCTTTTCTGTGCATTTCTGAGTGCCTAATGTTTTATTAAGTGTTATGTCAGATGGATGGGTATTTTAATATTTATTAATTTAATGAAGAACCAACCAGGTTTTTGTCTTTCCCCCAATTACAATAAAGAGCCACACTTATCTGCTATTGGTGGGTTGCTGATGTGGTGGGTGAAGGTGATGAAGAGAGGCACTATGTGCTCCACCACTCCTAAAGAAGAGGTTATGGTTAGTTTTACTTGTATCATGCATGAAGAAAAAAACTGCCCCAAGAATATGGATGTCACCACCAAATAGCATCTTCCTGGCCCTTACAGAGGAAAAAATCATTTTAATGATTTTGTCTCTCAGTATTTCCTAATCCTTGCATACACATGGGACACCTGTGGCTGTTCAGATGCTGATGAATTCCAACTTGCATCAGCCCAATGGTCTCAGATAGGATGGGGACTGTAGTCCAACAACATCTGGAGGGCCACAGGCTCCCTATTCTTATGCTGGCAGACCCTTTTATGTTGACTGTAATATGTAGGTAACCACCTTGGGTCAGTGCCATTCCTGTCCCTATGATGGGAGAAATCCCCCCCCCCTTTAGAGGAAGAAGTCTTGAAGGACCTCCACCAAAAGAGAGGGGATGAGAAAGGCTTCCTTCAATCCACTGGACCAATCAGCAGGCAACTAGGGATGGTAGCACCCCTCTTCCTTCAACAAATCGTCTGGCCCCCCTATCCACCCTCAGGTAGTGTGGATTAAGTAGGCGTTTTTAAACAGAGTTTGGATGGCCATCTGACAAGGATACTTTAGCTGGAGTTCCTGCATTGCAAGGGAATGGACCATGTGGGGTACCTTCCAAGTCTATGATTCTATTATTACCAGCAACCGGTATTCAGAGGCACATTGCCTCTGCAGGAGGGCAGTGCTATGTATGCTTAGATGGCTTGTCCTGTCGGTTGTAATCCTTCCACCGTGCCTAGTCAGATTCAACTGCCGTAGCTCAGTTGGCTTCTGTATGTGGAATGGGAAGGGGCACCATCTTGCCCTTTGCCTCAGGCATCAAAATATCTCGAGCCGGCCCTGAAAGTTGCCCTGTGTGAAATTCAGATGCATTTTTACTTTTTGCTAAAGCAACGCAGAGCTCCCGCTGAGAAACAGGAGAACAGCTCACCATGCCAGGAATGGATTTCTTAAAAAAACAAAAAAAGGTCCACCCATTCAGATGAAAGCTGTTGCTATAGATCAAGGGCAGAAAGGAGGACTTGATGTACTCAGAAACTCGTAGAAGACTTCTGAGCACAGTTTCAATGATGCAACACGTTTGTGGATCACCTATGCACATGTTGAGGCTTCCAGGCCCTCTCTGTGGATCAGCCTCCACCAACCTGGTACCCTCTACATATTTCAGACTACCACCAGCCCTGGCTGAAGCTGAATCACTGGTGAGGGCTGCCTTGGAGGCAATGCTGCTCCTGGGGAATCCAGTGGTGGCTGCTTCAGGGCATTCTCCCTATTTCAAGCCCAAACCAGAAACCCATGATTAGAATCTTGCATAGTTTTTGCTTTGCTGATGTGCAACCCCAAAGGATTGCTTTGATGATGAAGACGAAGTGATCCAGGAGGCCCCCAATGTAAATCCCCCTCCACCCCAATTCTGCAAGGGGAGACAGACAAGCGTACCATTCTTTTATTTCCCTGGTGGTCCTTTTGCAAAGTTATGATGGCATAATTCTTCCGCCTGTCTCCACAAAAGATTTGCACTGGGTGTGCGTGCATTAAAATGTCCACTTAAATCCAAGCAAGTCCCATTGGTTTTGATAGGGCTAGACGAGACTAAAAGGATTATGGACAGCAGCCAGTTTTATTACGTGATCTGATAATAATTCTGTTCTCCTTTGCTTTGTCTGTCCCCTGTATCCCACCTCACCCTGCTCTCAGTTCCTCCTAAAGGAGACTCTCTTCTGCATCCCTTATGGAAGCAAATGCAAACACAGCAGTGGTGGAACGATGGGAAAGTCATCAGGAAGCAAAGTAGTGATCGATCTACAATTACCGCTGGGTCTGGCAACAGTGGAAGCAAGACTAAAAATGGCAAAGAGGAAGAAGGGGGGGGGAATCAAGCGGGGGGGGGGGGATAAATAAGGGAAACCAGGAGACTGATGCAACTCTGAAAGCTGCTACAGGATGGACCAATGGTCTGAATATTCATAAAGGAGCTTCCTATGGCCATCACTGCTATGTTGTGGCCTAGCCTGGCTGGCTGGCTGGCGGTTAGGCTAAAAATGCCACTCTAAGCTCCTTGACAAAAGGGCATGATACAAGGCTAACTAACAAACAAACAAATGTCAGAGTGATAGCGGCTTTAAAAGTGTTTTTAACTGGATAGTGCATGGATTGATAATATTTTTTAAATTTGGAGACTACACTGAAGTACATTTGAGCAGAGTGATAAATGAAAAATATGATCAGTGCATACACACATGCCACATAAATGCCATTTTCTATCAAATCAATGTGGATTATTAATAGGGATATAGGAAGCTGCCTTATACCAAGTCAGACCATTTATTTACCTGGCTGACTACTGTTTACAGCAGGGGTCAGCAAACTTTTTCAGCAGGGGGCCAGTCTACTGTCCCTCAGACTATATTTTGAAAAATAAAAATAAAAATGAATGAATTCCTATGCCCCACAAATAACCTAGAGATGTATTTCAAAGAAAAGCACACATTCTACTCATGTCAAAACACCAGGCAGGCCCCACAAATAACCCAGAGATGCATTATAAATAAAGGGACACATTCTACTCATGTCAAAACAGACTGATTCCCGGACCGTCCGCGGGCCGGATTTAGAAAGCGATTGGGCTGGATCCGGCCCCTGGGCCCCTGTTTGCCTACCCATGGTCTACAGTGACTGACAGTGGCTCTCCAGAATTTTAGGCAGGGAGTCTGTTCCAACCCTTCCTGGAAACACCCTTGGGGATTGAAACTGGGACCTTCTGCTTGAAAATATATTGCAGATTATTAATATGTTGCATACTGCAATCTAATGAAGATATTTTACTGTTCAATATGTTCCCAGCAGGTACCTGCCATCTATAGTGGCAAGCAAGATTCTAAGGATGGTGCAGGAGAGCAAGTTCATTGCAGCTGCACCCTGGATACCAGTCAGCTCCTGTCAGATCCCTTTGCTGGGACCCCTGACTTGCAGAAGCTGCAGAATGTGGCAGCAGGGCCATCTTCTGCACAGATGACAGGCCAGGAACCCAGCTCCAGTGGGAGAAGCTGATGGGCACTTCCTGTAGCCATGTTGCACGGTGTTGGCTGGTTGGGGCATCCAATGGGCGTGTGACAGAAAGAGGTCATGTGATTGCTTCAGTATGCATGCCCTGCCACACGGACCATGCCACTCTCAGCAGATTTGCAGTGGCAAAGTTAAATGTGGGTGGGCACATATGGAACCCCATGTTCACTTTCTGCCACACAGGCTGAGCAGAGGTACCAAAACACCCAGCCCACATGTATTTGATACACCTGTTCAGTTGTGTAGAGTGACCTCAGGTTTTGTCAGTAACATGCACTGCAGGATAGAGATAATCCATTTATTTGGCATCCCAAGAGCAATCAGCCCATGTGCTCCTAGCTGAACTGATCCTACAAGGCATATTTCACTGTGTGAGGCCTTGTATTAAAGATGAGACATGAATCAAAGTCTCCTTTAAACAAACTTATTTACTTTATGACATGTTTTCCTAAAGCAGCTCCTGCAGGAAAAAACCGATAGGACCCTCCATAATCCACAGACCAGTTAAGTGACAGGTCTGTTGTTTCATCAAGGCCATGTTGAACGCAAAGGAGATGGGCTGTAGCTCCTTGGTAGAGCATTTGCTTTGCACACAGAAGGTCCAGGTTCAACCCCCAGCATCTCTAGGTCGGGTGGGAACACCCCCAGTTTGAAACCCTGGAGAGCTGCTGCCAGTCAGTGGACAATATGGAGGCAGGTGCTCCAAAGGTCTGACTCAGTGAGATTACTATAATGCTGTAGCATTGGGGACTGCAAAATGACCCTTCTGGTGTGAACAGACTTGCCAGTACATCTTATCTACTGGGTTATAATACTCCATTGCTACCTGTCCCTGCCCAATGCAAACTGCAAAGGATATGGAAATACAGTGGTACCTCAGGTTAAGTACTTAATTCGTTCCGAAGGTCCGTTCTTAACCTGAAACTGTTCTTAACCTGAAGACCACTTTAGCTAATGGGGCCTCCTGCTGCCGACGCACCGCCAGAGCACAATTTCTGTTCTTGTTGTTGTTGTTTAGTTGTTTAGTCATGCCCGACTCTTCGTGACCCCATGGACCAGAGCATGCCAGGCACTTCTGTCTTCCACTGCCTCCCGCAGTTAAGTCAAACTCATGCTGGTAGCTTTGAGAACTCTATCCAACCATCTCGTCCTCTGTCATCCCCTTCTCCTTGTGCCTTGTTAGGTCAAGCTAAAGGCTCATCTAGTCCAACATCCTGTTCTCACAGTGGCCAACCAGATGCCCCTTCAGGGAAGGCCACAAGCAGAACCAGAGCACAGCGACATGTTCTCCACTAACTGGCATTATTCAGAGGCATATTGCCTCCAACAGTGGAAGTACAGCACAGCTGTAGTGGCTAGTAGCAACTGAGAGTCTCCTCCTCCTCCTCCTATGTGAATGTGTCTAAGCCCCTTTTAAAGTCATCCAAGTTGGTGGCCATTGATGCAATATTGTGGGAGTGAATTTTGGAACAGGACTGTGTGGGAAAGTACTTTGGTTCATCTGTCCTGGATCTTCTAACAATCAGCTTCACTGAGTGCAGGATGGTGGGGCGGGGCAGGGAGGTGGGAAGAGAAATCATTTCAGAACTTAATAGGCTGCCAGATGAAAATTTGTCAGACAGGGTTCGTGATCAGCATCTCCATCCCTCTCTCTGCACATGCTAACAGGGGCCACGATCCAATGGAATTTGGGAGCCCACTGATGGGTAAGCTCTGTATGCTGTCCATTCTTACCCGCTAAATGCCACCCTAAACCTGGCACCTAAAGCAGCTGCTTCCACCTTCATTGCTGCCTGGGTCCATGGTTATTCATTTGCAGTGAGGGGCATCCCAGCTGACCTTGGATCCTGCCCTTAGTCCCCACTCTTTTGGGGCTGGCAGGGGCCACTCAATGGTGGTGAGAGAAAGTTGCTCTGTTCATGGTCAAAAGTAGCTGCTGTCGTTATTATTTCACAACCCACAGGGCTCAGCTGCATCCTACTACCCCAATGAAAAAGCCCTTTGGGGGTGTCCCCTTGGGGGCTGTTATAGTAAGCCAGGCCTTGGACCACACATCCCAACCCAGCTGCATTCACCCAGACAACAATAAACAAGAAGACACACTACAAGCAGCTCAAACTCCTGCAGGCAGATATCACACAGGTCAAGCAACTGTTGTAGTGCAAACACACACACTTGTTCCCAGGGAGAGCGGACCAAGCCAGGACCAGGACAGTGAACAGCCAGCCCTTCCCTGTTTGTCTGTAGGTCTGTGGGTTTGCCTGCTGTGTTCCTATTATGGGAAAGGCTGCAGCTCAGTGGTAGAGCACCTGCTGTGCATGAAGAGCCCAAGTCCTGTCCCTGGCATCTCCAACTGGGAGTGCCCCTTGTCTGAAAGCTTGGAGAGCTGCTGCCAGTCCGTACAGACAATACTGGCTGACTCTGTATAAGGCTGCATCCGATGTAGTTACACTGCTGGTGAGTTGAATGCCTGGAAAACGAAGTTGCTTTTCTGTAAAAGGGAGAAGAAAGTCTGTCAACAGGAGCTGCCCATTCTCGATTTGCTTCCTCCAACTTGCCTCCTTCCATCTCTCTCTCAGCCCCACAAATCTGGCCTCTTCCTTTTGTTTCTGCTGCCTTTGCCTTTTCTTTTCAAGGCAGCTAGTCTTGCCTCCGCCCTTTGGGCTGTTACTCACCAACACGCGCCCCCCCCCCTCGAGGGACAGATCCGGCCTTATTTGGTTTCATAACAATAAATCAAAATTTAGTTAACCGTTAAACTGGGAGGTGGTATTGCGAGGAGAGTTATGTCTGGAATAAAGCACAGCCCATTTGCTGAGGTTTTTCTGCTCCCAGCAAAGACATATTTTTCTGCCCAGGTAACCAGAAACAAACTGCAAATCCACCTGGGATTGCCTTCCTTGGGATTTTAAAATGTTTCTTCCATCAATGCATTCTGGGTTATTTTATTCGGAAACCGAGTGGTGAGACAGGCAAGCAAGGCTACAGATTTTTATTTTTTTAAAGAACAGAACACAAACAAAACCAGCAACATATAAATGATACCACCTCCCATCAAAATTAATTTCCTCTATGGGGAATTAATAATTCAGTAGTTTCTTATATACTGTGTCCCAGGGGGAATGGGGGTGGGGACTACACTACAGTGTACACACACACACACACACACACACACACACATTTTAAATGTATTTTTTCTTAATAAACAACCACCCCACTTTGATCAAAGTTAATTTCCCTGGCACATAATACATAAAAACAGTTCAAGCCCTGTTAATATCTTTTTTGTAATAAGCAAGCCTCCCTCTTTTGATCAAAATTCATTAGATCCTGCTGTAGCCAGTGCGTTGGAGAGTGTGATGCTTCACTCTAAACACTGAAACGTAGATGTACAGATAGAATCTGTACATCACTCCGTATGTTAATCCCTCTCTCTTTCTGGATACAGGCATATGTTTCCTTTGCACCTGCCTAGCTGAAGCCTCTTTATAGGGAGAGGCACACGGACTCAGAGGACAAACTTTGCCTGCATATTAACTTCTCCCAGCCCCCCTCCCCGGAATTAACGCCCCTTTCTAACATCTAGTTAAGTTCTTGGCAACTTTGGGTTGAGCAAGACCTAGTGTGTGTGCAAGCGTCTTCTTGTGTGTGCAAAACTTTAGAAGAGGAGGGGAAATGCTGCGTCTATCTCTCCCGACGCTCCCCGCCCCCAAGCAGGGCGCTGTCCGAGGTTCTCCCCGCAGGGAACAAGCCTGCTGCCCCGCGCGCCCTGTTCGTCGGAGGGGCGCGTTGCGCGGCGGATTTCTCCGCACCTGCTCCTCGGAGGGGCGCGGTGGCGGTCGGGCAGCGGGGTAGGGAGTGCAGACTTGCCTTCGTCAGATTTGCATGAAGAAGGCAGGCAAGGAAGTCGCTTTCCAGGCGCGGTGCTGCACCATCTTAACCATCCTGGGCCCCGGAGGACACCGAGCCGCATCCCAAAAGCAGGGGCTTGTATTTTTTTGCGGGGAGGTGGGTCTCAGCGTCAGCCCTATCTTTTCCCTCCCTCCCTCTGGGTGCGGGGGGGGGGGCGGGTTTGGCAGCTTTCCTACCATGTTGCTATGGCGGAGACGAAGAGGAGAGGGGGGAGGAGGAAGCCTCGCCTCGGTTCTGCCCTGCAGGCGGGGGGGAGCATCACTTCGCCGGGAGCCGCGGAGAAGGAGCAAGAGCAGGAGGAGGAGGAGACGGGGCGGGCGCAAAGGAGGCGGCGGCGGCGCCGAGGAAGGGAGGGACGGCGGGCAGCCCAACCCAGCTCGGGCTCCGCTCCGTTCCATGAGCGCCCGGGTCTCCCGCGGAGTTTCCCCACTCGCTGAGCGCCCGGAGGCCGGGCAAGGAGGAGGAGGAGGAGGGAAAGCAACGCGCTGCCCGACGGAGCCAGACCAGGTTGTTGCTGCCGCTCCGCGAAGACGTCCAGGCGCTCGCCGGAGATGCGCGGTTGAGCGCGGGGCTTGCGCGAACAGTGGAGGCGCACAGCTCAGGTCAGTGGCAGGTCCGGGTCGCGGGGCTTTGGGTGCATGGAGGCGCACGCGGACTTCGGGGCAAGTCCCGCGGAGTGTCGTGGAGCTTGGTTCCGGGAAGCGCGCAGTCGGGCGGGCAGGCAGACGCGCAAGCCCGATCCTCTGCCTATACGAGGTATACTTCTCTCTCTACCCCCCCCCTCTCTCTCTGTCTCTTGAAAAGGATAAGGCTGCGAGCCGGTACCCACTTACTTGGGAGCAAGCCCTTTTGAATTCAGCAGGTTGCGTTACGAGCCCCGTGGGTTTTACTCCCGCGTAACCCACACGTAAGATCCAGCCGGGAAAGGAGAGGTAACGGGACTCATGCTTAGGAGTGAGTCTCGCCACCTGACGCCGAGATCCCTCCGGGATTTGGTGTGGGGGGAGCAAATCTGTACGAGTCCAGAGGCTTGATTCTTCTTTACCCTCTCCCTCTTATTATTTCTTCCCTGCCCTCAGGGGCTTCCTGGCTCGGGGCGGGGGGAGAAGTTTCTGCAGCTAACGCTTGAGCTTCCAGGGCTGCCCCGCGGCTCCCTCGCGCAACTTTTTTTTTTTTTTTTTTTTTGCTGGAAGGCAGAACCGCGCGAAGTGCGCGCAAGACGGTTTTTGCGCTTGGGCTCCTTGCTTGTTTGTGTGTGTGCCGGAGTGGGGGGGGGGGGCTCCGGGCCAGGAGGTGTGTGTTTCCCACATGCATTTCTGTTGTTAAGTTCTGTGCGGGGTGAGGGCAGGTTGCACCAAGCGTTGAAAGGAGCTGGACGGGGCAAGGAATTTGTTTCAAAAGAAAGTTTGCAACGGGAGCTGGGAAGGTCAGAGTGCCATCTACGCATGCTCAGGGACTTTGCGACCATAAATGTTGGTGATCATTTTATCTCGAGATGTACCGAGCCATCAGCTCAGAAGGGTCCGATCCATGCCTGCCGTGTGCCCGAGTCTGTGGTGGGGAGGAGCTGGTGTTCGGCAACCCGAAAATCTGTAAAATGGGGATGTTCCTTGATGTCTCCAGGAAATATCCAGGCCTTGGATGAATATTCCTATCCAGCATCTGAGGGGAAGGCTCCCATTCCGGAGTGTTTTCTCATAGGGTAGAAATTCATTCCCACCGCCCAAACGGAGGACGCAATGCACTCTGATGCTCCCCAGCACACAATTTTTGGAGGGTGTCTTCGAAAGTGCTTATGTCCAATCATCAGGATACTTGGCACCTGTATAATAATTACAGGTAACTATTTTGCTTCGTTGTGGAAAGGGTTGAAAAGATGGGGGCAAAAGTTTGTTAGGAACAATAAAAATGTGGCAAAGTAATGGCATTTATGTATTGCACTTTAGAATGTACAGCGACTGTGATCTTGTCATCCTTACAACAATCCTGTTAGGTAGGTCAGTGTCATTAGCCCCATGCTGCAGATGAGGATGGCTTGTCCCAAGGCCACCCACTGTAGTCTCTTCCCAAGTTGGTGCTCTCCAGATGTTTGAAACCACAACTCCCATCAGCCCCCAGGCAGCATTGCCCTGTTCACTGGAAGTTGCAGTTGCAGGCATCTGGAGGTTGAGGAAGGTTGAACTAGTGAATTCTTGATGGAGCGATTTGAAGCATGCGCTCTTCCCGATTCCTCCCTCAGCCTCTTGCATATATAGGACCTGCCAACTAACAGCTGGATCCTAGCTGCATTTACTTAGAAGTAAAGCTAGCTGTATCCCAGCACACATGCCATCTCCATGGCTGAGCTTTTCATTCTTAGCCTGTAACCATTCTGAATAAGACATTCCATTGCAACTGTCAGCCTTTTGAAATTCACAGTGTGCATCAATGCAAGGATTCAAAATATCTGGGTTCCTGTAAGATGCTTTTTGCAAAAGGGGTATGTCAGAACTTTTAAGGGGTCAGGGCACAACTGGATGGGTGCTGTTTCTCCACCAAACCCAGGAAAATGAATGGGAGATGGGCACAGTGCTCTTGCATAGCTTTCACTCATTTGCATAGGGCTGGCACGGGGGGAGCCTGACTTTATCCTTCCTTTTAAAGTAACTTCCCTGAATGTGTATTTGCACACTGCAGCCTCTCCAATCCTATAGGTAGATTTCCCCCCACGAAAAATATGGGCCTAAATCAATGCACATTATTTACAAATACATGTCCCTGAATCCCAGCTGACCTTTCTTCTCTTTTTCCCTCCAAGAAAAGTTTCTTTAGGATGGGTTAGGGTTAGGGTTGCTCAAACCCTTTCTCCACCTCTCTGCTTTGGGTGCAAACAATGTGTTTGGTCTGCATGTAGACTTGGAAAAGAGATGAGGTGGGGAAAGGGTTATGGTGTTCCCTCCTTTTGATGCCTCCGCACTCCAAAAAATTTTGTGTGTGCATTTCATAAGGAGCTGGCTTTCCACTGACTAACTAGAGGAGAGTTCAGCAGGTTGATTTCAGGAATGTATCTCACCACTGGAGGCTCAAAGCACATAAATCGTCTCTTTTGAGAACAAAGTAGTGTAAGAATTTTTTATATGATCTGGGTACATTTATGAAAGGTATTGTAGAGCAAAATGTACAGGGCGTCCAGCCGGGGTGTGCTGCTGGAGTGGATGAGAGTTGCAATGTATTTATTTATTTCTATATCCCTCCTCTTCCTCCCAGGAACTCAAGGCAGCACACACAATTCTTGCCCTCCCCACTTAATCCCCACAACAACCCTTGTGAAGTAGGTTAGGCTGAGAGTGAGTGACTAGCCCAAAGTCACCCAGCGAGCTTCATGGCTGAGTGGGGGTTCGACCCCTAGTCTCCTGGGTCCTAATCTGACACTCTAACCATTATGCCACACTGGCGTTCAGTCCAAAACAGCTGGAGGACACCAAGTTGAGGAAGGCTGTGATAGACTGACAAGTTAGGGCATGGTGTTGGTGCAACAAGCATTGTTGGTCCAATAAATTTAGCAGCTTGGAGTATAGCTGAAATATCCTCCCCCCCCCCCCGCGCACGCATCCCATAAAGCCCATACTTAAACAGTCTTGCTGCATCATTCAGACTCCTGTCCTTGCCTTCAGCTATCTCACCATGCCCTCACCCATTGCAGCCTTCACCCTAAAAGATGGCTAGGCTGGCCCTAACCACAGCATTTCTTGCGAGTGGAACCTGAGCGCTTTTATTTGGGGTGCTCTTCTGTTTGTTTGGTGACCACATGTAAGGCAAGGATGAGCAAAAATTTAGAGTCCTACTTAATTCACTCCAGAAATAATAAATACAAAATGCAGCCATCCTTTGAAACTCACACTCCTCTAAACTTCACAATGCAGTTCTTCAGCCCCCCAAAATGTGTATTGTAGTGAAAAGTATGCACAAAAATGCACGAATTAGTGAAAAAATAACGTATAATGGGCAGTGGATTACGGGAGGAAATCACTGTAAAAATGTGTGCATTAGACAAAATTACATACACCCGTCTGTTTATATCAGGAAAAATCCACACTTAAATCCTGACAAATCTTCATGAGATGCTGATGATTTAATTGCATATTGCTGCAAAATGCGGAGAACTGAATTTAAGATTGGGGGAAAGAATGAAAAATGGAAAGAATCAAAATGGACAAATCCTAAAATGCTGGTGAATTTTTATGAAGGCTTAAAACGAATATAACAAATAGATGCAGAAATAGGGCAAACTGAACTGAAGACAGAAAATGAGATGCCCTAATGGACATGTTTGCCTACCCCTCAGGGAAGCCTGCCTCAGCTCTGTGTTCAATATGCAGAGGGGCAGCTCAAGTGTATGGAAAAGGCTCGCCTCATAAAAGGGAGCATTACTGCAGTGTTACCCTTTGTACACCAGAGCCCGCTTGCATCTGATGCATGAAGTTACATCAGTTTTGTTTTTTAGATCTGTGGGGTTTTTAGAGGCTTTTATCGATCGTGCTTATTGTAATTGGTTTTAGCATTTCTATATATCTGTAACTTGCTTTGACTCATTTCCATGAGTCAAGGTACACACACACAGTTTTGAATAAAAAATATTGTTGTATTTCATTAAAGAAAAAAATCCAATCGTTTACTATCAGGGTGTGCTGATTTCATCAACATGATGTTTTTCTCCCTAGAGATATCCAGGGATGGAGATGGATAGTGGGCAAACTGAGCAGATAATCAAAAAACTAGGATGGCGCTTGTTCTTCGAGTGTCTTGGTGGAGAGATTCTGTAATTGATACTTAGGGTTAGTTGAACATCTCCTAAGAGTTTTCTAGCTTGAGTCATGTGTAGTCTGTCTCATCTAATCTCCCCAGTTGCATGTTTACATGGGCCCCTCACATTTATGTCTTGTTTGTTCATTTTGTCATGCCAATTAATTCTACTATGTACATTTGACATCTCTCCTGTCTTTTATCCAGCGTGAACAGTGCTTGTGCATGACACAGATAACAGAGCAGATGCATAGCTTTGTTGCAACCTGAGATGAGAGCGCTGCACTGATCCGGCATCAAAAACAAGAACAGTTGTGTCCAAAGGATGTTGCAAAATATATTTATTTGTTAGAAAGCCCAGTGTGGTTCAAATAATGTGGCTCTGTCTCAGACCTTTCCTTCCTTTTATCCTAAGAACATCTTCACTCAAACACTGTCAAGTTTTCTATATGTAAAAAAATACTACAGTGGTACCTTGGGTTAAGAACTTAATTCGTTCTGGAGGTCCGTTCTTAACCTGAAACTATTCTTAACCTGAGACACCACTTTAGCTAATGGGGCCTCCCGCTGCCACCATGCCGCCACCACAATATTTCTGTTCTCATCCTGAAGCAAAGTTCTTAACCCGAGGTAATATTTCTGGGTTAGCAGAGTTTGTAACCTGAAGCGTCTGTAACCTGAGGTACCACTGCACTCTATTTCTCTAGCAGGGACAACCAATGTACCCCTCTACATATCTTGTTAGAGTACAACCAGCACAACCCATTGTCAGGGAGGATGATGGGAGCTGTAGTTCACTAGCCTCAGGAGGTGGAGACAGCAGTGTAGCTAGCCGCTCAGGTGCATGGTGTGGCGCGTGCATCCAGCAGCCGGCAGCGGGGCGAGCTGCCCATGGGGGCGGGGCGAGCCAAGGCTGCATGGAGCCTCTCCACAGCCTCCCCCTCAGCTGTAGGGCAGCTGAGGTGGTGGTCAGACTCAAGCCCCGCACTGCTGGAAAAAGCAGCGTGGAGCTTGCAGGTAGTCTGCCCACCACCTCGCCCTCAGGAGAGACGCATGGCTCAGGCATGCTGCAGGCCCCCGTGGTGTGGTGCCAAATGCCCCCCACATCACCTAGCTACCAGTGGCATAGGAAGGGCGGTGTGGGGGTTGCAGGAGTAATTTTTTCAAAAAAAAGTGTCGTGAGCCCATTTTCAAATAAAACACACACACATATTTTTGCCAGAGTGGCTGGGGAAACTCAGCCAGATGGGCGGGGTATAAATAATTTATTATTATTATTATTATTATTATTATTATTATTATTATTATTATTTTGCCACCCCCCTCAGTATCCGGGGCAGCCAGCACCCACTGCACCCCCCTTGCCACTGGGTGGAGGACTACACCCATGTGAAGAAGAAGAAGAAGAAGAAGAAGAAGAAGAAGAGGAGTTTGGATTTGATATCCCGCCTTTCACTCCCTTTAAGGAGTCTCAAAGCGGCTAACATTCTCCTTTCCCTTCCTCCCCCACAACAAACACTCTGTGAGGTGAGTGGGGCTGAGAGACTTCAGAGAAGTGTGACTGGCCCAAGGTCACCCAGCAGCTGCATGTGGCGGAGCGGGGAATCGAACCCGGTTCCCCAGATTACGAGTCCACTGCTCTTAACCACTACACCACACTGGCTCTCACACTGGCTTGGTGAGGTAGCTATTGGTGAGGGGTGGGTGCTATTTTCTGTTTCACCTCAAGTGGCAAAACGTCCTGGGCCAGCCCAGGTTGGGTTTTCCTGTTCTGTAGCATCTTTGGATAGAGCTCCTCTTCTTTGTATTGTGATAGATGGTGGTGATGGATTAGTTTGAAATGTGTGGCATTTGGATTATCAGGGAAGTGATGAGTGGGATCTGCAATGGGACGTTGCAGTGCAACCCCCCTCCTACAAGTCAGCCAGCCACTCTTTCCCTTGCCCCAAATTCTATTTTCCTTTCCCAACTGCCATTCTACATCGCATGGCAATCCACACTCCGTTCCTCCCATCCGCTACATGGCTACTTTTAAAGTGTACTACTGAAAGAACTAGATGGGGTCAGAGGGTTGCCATACAAAGGCTTCTCTCTGCTTTCCTTTAATGCCACCTTAAAGGCATGCCCCCCAATAGGAAACCTTATTTAAAGGGCAGGTATAAGTAACACGGGTCTAACAAAGGACTTTTAATAGTGCTGTGCTCTTTTTAATATTTGTATCTTAACAAATATGCTTTTATATTGCTTTAATCCTATTGGAGTTTAATTACTTTTGAACAATTATAAATATGGAAAACGATGAGGCAGTTCCCAGGGGCAATGTGAGACAATGTGTTTTTTGAAGGGGGCTGAGCCCCCTCAATATTCAAGCTCTGCCCCAGCCTCCTTGCGGCACTGTGCACACGTGAGGGCATCGCATGATGTCGTACGCATGACGTAATGATGTCACATGGCATTGCACATTCCCCCACTCCCAGTTCTATTAAGAAGTTGGCACCTCAGTATGGAACCCTGCATTATGGGGTGGGTGGGATTTCAGGGGCTTTTGGATACACTTTCTCTTTTTAGTTTGCTCTGAAACAATAGAGTCACACTGACTTCCTCTGTCAGGGTGAAAGAGACTATTGACTAGATGCACAGTAAATTTTTGTTTAACAGTTTCCTGAACTTCTGAGAGC
This sequence comes from Podarcis tiliguerta, assembly GCF_965153285.1. NCBI lineage: Eukaryota > Metazoa > Chordata > Lepidosauria > Squamata > Lacertidae > Podarcis > Podarcis tiliguerta. The sequence goes on along the minus strand of NC_139541.1, from coordinate 51,661,531 downwards.
CAAGGCATAGCTTTCCTACCTGCTTTGAATAATAAAAAAATTGGGGGGGGGGAGGAGCCCATTATTGCAGGGCCAAGGCTTTCCTTTAACTGTTTGCTGTGATTCAGTCAGACACAATGGGCAGCCTCCTCTAAGGCAAACCCTCCAAGTGTCCCTGTTTTCCAGGGACAGTCCCGGATTTACAGAATCCAGTTTCTGATTTGATCCCGGAATGACCCATTTTTCCTTAGGACATTCCTATTTTCATCAGGGAAATATTGGGTGGTGTGTTAAGACATCCCTATTTGTATTGGAGATATGTTAGTGGGAATGGAGTTCTCTGACCCCCAAGCCTTCTGAAGGCAGCCCTGTATAGGGAGGTTTTTTAATGTTTAATTTGTTAATATGTTTCTATATATGCTGGAATCCACCCAGAGTGGCTGGGGCAACCCGGTCAGATGGGTGGGGTATTATTATTAATAATAATAATATTGGATAGGACATCCCTATTTTCATAGGAGAAATGTTGGAAGGTGTGCTAAGGGCACATACTCAATCAGCTGGGTCTTTGCAACAGGGCCATCTGAATGATATAACCACAAAGATTTTAGCAGGGCTGCCTGCTCTGGGAGAAGGCTGGCTGGAAGGAATCCAGGCCAGAATTGGGTCTTTGTTCAAAGAGGCAGTGTGCCAGTTCGGGTGTGCGTGTGGTGCTCTGGGCTCGCGGGACCATTTAATTATTTAATCTCTTGATTTCTCATGGCACACCGGCCATTCTCTCATGCCACGCTAGAGTATGCACTCGCTAGCACGCAGCCGGGGGAATCACTGACCTAAGCAAAGCTCTCCTAAATTAGAACAGTCCTGGCCAAATCCTTGTTATTTATTGGTGGCGCTGCCATTTGATGAAAGGATCTCATTTTGTTCGACAACCACCTTCTCATCAATTCCCTTCATGTCTGTGGGATTTGCTCTTTATTCCAGGAGAAGGCCTTGAAAAGCTCTCTGTGCTGGAGAATAAGCTCTTTGGAATTCATGGGTTTCCAAATTAAACTTTGGCTGACACCTGCTACCTCACCCAGGAGAGGAGAATGTCACTGTGAGCGTGAGACAGTCTGGGTCTCTCTTTCCTAGCAAAGTGCTTTAAAAAAAATAAAATTAGGTAATTATTCAAAGCAGAATACATACAGAAAATGTTTGAGGCCTAGAAACCAAACACAAGATTTAACAGCTGTTTCAAGAAAGAAAGCGAGCTGGGGAATGCTTGGAACAATTAACCTTCCTGGATGCCTTATGCAGAGATGCCTAATCGATAGTAATCCAATAAGCTAAGTAAAATCAAACTTATTACAATGTATGTATAAATGACTATTGGCAGCCCGTCCTTTGTCTTGTCTCTCCGACATGTGAAAATTTAGTACGCCTTAGTTCCCACAAGCTCTGAAAGAATTTAGACAGCACCATAACATAAGGTCGAAGCTTAATTATTTACGGGTGGGCATCAATCAGCTCATATGGATGATTTATTTATACATTGCCAGGGCCGTAAAGTGAAATGGTGAATTCTGATTTTGCCTTCTTGTTGGAGCAAGGAGGGGCGAGTTCCTTGGCCTTTGAAAAGTGATGGAAGTTATTATTATTGTTGTTATTATTATTATTAGTAGTAGTATTAATTAAATATGTATACCACCGTATATCCATAGATCTCAAGGCAGTTCATAACATAAAATTACAAAATAATAATAATAAAACACATAATAAAAATAGAAACAAAAACAAACCAATAATCGTCCCACTTTAGGATCCCAATATGAGGGCATGAGGGTTAAATCCTGCCTCTGCCGCCCTCAAAGCAAATATTGAAAGCAACTTACGAGGTGGCCAGCTGTTTATCCAAGAAATAATAAAGACTCCTTAGAATCCTAGGATTAAAGAGTTCAAAGGGACTCCAAGGACCATCAAGTTCAACCCCGTGCGATTCAGGAATCACAGCTAAAGAATCCCTGACAACTTTTGATTAAAAATCCACCACCTTCCGAAGTAGTCCATTCCACTGTTGAACAGTTCTTACCCTCTAAAAGCTCTACCTAATGTTCAGTCAGAATCTCCTTTCTTGTATTTTGAATCCCTTTGTCCGGGTCCTATTCTTTCGCAGAAGCAGAAAACAAGCTTGCTCCTTCTTCCATGTGACAGCCCTTTAGAAATGTGAAGATGGCGGGCATATCACTTCTCAGTCTCTTCTGTGGGCTAAATATACTCACCTCCCTCAACCGTTCCTCATTAGGCTTAGTTTCCAGACTCTTGATCATCTTGGTCTCAGGGTAGTTTAACAAACAAGGCATTTGACAAGGTGCCCCATGATATTCTTGTAAAGAAGCTGGTAAAATGCGGTCTTGACTATGCTACCACTCAGTGGATTTGTAACTGGCTGACTGACCGGACCCAAAGGGTGCTCATCAATGGTTCCTCTTCATCCTGGAGAAGAGTGACTAGTGGGGTGCCACAGGGTTCTGTCTTGGGCCCGGTCTTATTCAACATCTTTATCAACGACTTGGATGATGGACTCAAGGGCATCCTGATCAAATTTGCAGATGACACCAAACTGGGAGGGGTGGCAATCCGCAGAAATGACTGGCAGAATCAGAGACCAGGGAGAAGAGACGGTGAAAGAAGATTGGAGGAAGTTTCAAGAATATTTACAGAAACACTACAAGATTAATGAATGTTAAAATAACATCAGATTGAATGTATAAGGTTATTGGGGTAAAATTTTAAAGATTAGAAGACTTAACATTTCAAGTTTCAAGCATTGAACAAGCTATATTAAGACACTCAAATCAAGAAAGGAGTTTAAATATGACAGAGGGAAGGGATTTGTTGTTTAATTGTATGAACTGGAATACAGGGAAGGGAGATCTGGGGAAGTCAGAGAAACAAGTTAATGCAAGATCAATATGAAGATAAGATTGTTTTTATTTCTGTTGTTTGTATTTTATGTTTGTGTAATTTTGTATGTTTTTGGTGTATTGTTTGTTGCTTTTGTCTTTCTTTGTCGCTTTTTATGTAAAATCGAATAAAATATTTATAAAACAAACAAACAAACAAACAAACAAACTGGGAGGGGTGGCTAACACCCCAGAGGACAGGATCACACTTCAAAACGACCTTGACAGATTAGAGAACTGGGCCAAAACAAACAAGATGAACTTTAACAGGGAGAAATGTAAAGTATTGCACTTGGGCAAAAAAAATGAGAGGCACAAATACAAGATGGGTGACACCTGGCTTGAGAGCAGTACATGTGAAAAGGATCTAGGAGTCTTGGCATGAGCCAACAGTGTGACGCGGCAGCTAAAAAAGCCAATGCAATTCTGGGCTGCATCAATAGGAGTATATCATCTAGATCAAGGGAAGTTATAGTGCCACTGTATTCTGCTCTGGTCAGACCTCACCTGTGTCCAGTTCTGGGCACCACAGTTCAAGAAGGACACTGACAAACTGGAACGTGTCCAGAGGAGGGCAACCAAAATGGTCAAAGGCCTGGAAACGATGCCTTATGAGGAACGGCTAAGGGAGCTGGGCATGTTTAGCCTGGAGAAGAGGAGGTTAAGGGGTGATATGATAGCCATGTTCAAATATATGAAGGGATGTCACATGGAGGAGGGAGAAAGGTTGTTTTCTGCTGCTCCAGAGAAGCGGACACGGAGCAATGGATCCAAACTACAAGAAAGAAGATTCCACCTAAACATTAGGAAGAACTTCCTGACAGTAAGAGCTGTTCGACAGTGGAATTTGCTGCCAAGGAGTGTGGTGGAGTCTCCTTCTTTGGAGGTCTTTAAGCAGAGGCTTGACAACCATATGTCAGGAGTGCTCTGATGGTGTTTCCTGCTTGGCAGGGGGTTGGACTCGATGGCCCTTGTGGTCTCTTCCAACTCTATGATTCTATGATTCTATGATTCTATGAAACAATTTCCAGAGTGGTTTAATAATCACTCCCTCTTCCAAGACAAATCTGGGAATTGCAACTCCGTGAAGAGAATAGAGGGTCCCCTAATAACTCTCAGCATCTTGAACAAGCTACAGTTTTTGAGAAAGTGATGACTGTGCAAGTGGAATTATAGCACTTTAAGTGCATGGTGCAGATGTGACCCAAGTTGTGGAAGGCTAGAGGCCACAAGGAAGGGGGGAAGAGGAGATCCAGGGTGCTCTGTTGTTGTAGCCCCACGTTTGCCAGAATGTGTCATTGTTCAACCCATATCGTTAGAATATACCTAAACAGGAGCAGCACAGTGTCTAAAGCCTTATGCAACTCCTTTAAGAAACCCAAGAAGCTACTCCGTAAAGAACATCAGAGCATTGCTGGAAATCAGCTTCGAAAGACTGACCTGGGGTTTTCTTTGTCAAGAGGTGAAGACACAGCCAGCCTTTTCCATCTCACAATTAACACCCCCAAATCAATGGCTAGCCTGCTTTTTATGCTTGCCTTGGTCATAAGCAGGAAGGCTCTGTAAAAAAAAACACCTTCATAGCTATCTGGTGAGAAAACAGCATGGAATAAGCTGGCTCTGCCTTAGAACTGTCTTTTGTGCAGGGAAGGCTAATCTGACCAGGCCTGAAGCTGTTGAATCCCACCACAATTTGTTGATTACCTGGGTGCAAGGGTACCCCCATGAGATAGTCTTTAGGGTCATAATCAGTTGTTTGAATGAGGTTGACATAGAAAACTGCCTGGTATCCAGGCAGAACATTGGTCTTACATAGTGTAAGAAGATAAGGAAAGCCCGGCAGGGTTAGGCCAATGGTGCATCTATTCCAACATCCTGCTCTCCCAGTGGCCAACCAGATGCCTGTGGGAAACCTGCAAGCATTCTCTCCTCCTCTGGTCTCCAGCAACAGGTATTCAGAAGCCCTACTGCCTCCGACTGTGGAGGCACAGCATGGCCGTCGCGGCTAGTAGCCATCGATAGCCTTATTCTCCTCCATGAATTTGTCCAATCCGCTTTTGAAGCCACCCAAGTGGTTGGCCATCACTGCCTTCTGTGGGAGTGAGTTCTAAAGTCTACCTATGTGCTACATAAATAAGTCCTCTCTTCTGTCTGTCCCAAATCTTCCAACATTCACCTTCACTGAATGTCCATGAGTTCTAGTGTTAGCACACTGACTGGGAAAGGCTGCCCAAGATTGCAGATGGAGATATACCAGCCCTATATGGAGGTACTGGAAATGGAACCTGAGACCTTCTACACTAAGGTTACCAGATTTTTTTTCAATGAATCCAGGGAAACTTTTCAACTTCCTACTAAACAGATGGATTTTGTCAGGGGACTGATTTGTAAATCCGGGGACTGTCCCCGGGAAACGGGGACATCTGATAACCTCATTCTACACAGAAAGCAGGTGCTCTGTCCCTGGGCTGCAGTCCTTCAAACTAAAAATATGTAAGATTCCAGGCCTCATGGGCCTGAATAAAGAACATGAGAAGGTGTTTTATACTGCGTCAGAGCATTGGGGTCCCTCTAGTTTGGTCTTGTCTATCTTGGCTGGAGGCATCTCTCCAGAATTTCAAGCAGGGAGACTGTTCCGGCCCTACTGGGGATTGAACTTGAAACCTTTTGTATGCAAAGTGGGTGCTCTTCCATTGATCTACAACCCATTTGCTCTTAACATGGAATATAAGACATCAAAAGACATTTCCTCCAGTGAACACTATGTGAATATTGACTTTCCTTTAATCCCATTAAGCTCCATTGTTTGTCCTTGCTGCTGCTGATACTTTGGTGTGGTTTCACCCCTGGCTACTCCTCCATCCTTTTTTCCTGGTTTCCTTTGCACATTTACCTGGGAGGAAGCCCCATTAAGCTCAGTGGGACGGCCCTCTGATTCACCTTGTGTAGGCTTGTCTTTGGTGGTGACAGGTGTGATCCTAACCAGTCAGAGACCACACAGTAAATGGGGTGGCATTACAACGCTATATATCCAATCAGATTTGGCTGTGTGATGATGTCATTGAGGACAAGTGAAGGCAACTGAGAGTGAGCAACAGAGCAAGTGAGAGAAAAGCAAAGGAATGGATAAACATTTTTACAAGGCGGTGGGAAAATCATTTTAAAAGAGGGGGGTTGTTTTGGCAGCCCCCAAAATGTTGAAAAACATCTTCCCTGCCTTCAAACCTTCTGAGGGTGTGATGGGAAGATCTCAAGAGCCACTTCCCCACTTCCCCCAAAACATTTTCTTTTAGGAGTGTCACTGGGTGTAATTACAGTGCGGGATTCACCCAACTATCCTCAGTCAATTCGAAATGTGAGCTGCATCTTATTTATTTCCTTGAGCTCCAGAAATGTCAAGATTAAATTAGCTGTGGAGGAAAATGAAACGTGAAGAAAAACCAGGGCAGGAAAGAGGGGGAGATGCCAAAGAGGGAAGCTAGGAAGAGGATCTACAAAGGGAAACACAGCGCAAGGCACTCTGGTCTGCACCTCATTTTTACAGCATCATAAAGCTGGGAGAGCATGTTGTTTCATCCAACAAAACGCTCATTGCAGGATCGCTGTACATGTCGTCATCTCAGGGATGGCCAACATTGCCATTCAGTATGTTGTCCTCCAGGATTTTTTTTATAAAAAAACAACAACCAAAAACCAAAGATTAATGTGGAAATGGGATGGAACAGATTTATGATGATTTGTCTATCTCTGGTTCTAAGGAATGTACAACAGCAAAGCCCAACACAAGAAGTCTAACTCAGCACTGCAAGAAGAAGGACTTCCTTTTCTCTGACCTGAATCTTTCAGCATTCAGCCTGATTGGACTGTTCCCAAGTTCTAGCATTATGAGAGAGGGAGAAAAACTTCTCTCTTTCCATTTTCTCCATGCCATTCACAACCTTAGAAACTTACACCACCTTTTACCTTTTCTCTAAACTGAAAGGTCCCAAACACTGCAGCATTTCTTCATGGGGGAGTTGCTCCCCCCCATCAATCATTTTGATTGTTCTTCTCTGAGCCTTTTCCAACCCTACAATATCCAGTGCTATACCACAGAGCTACGCCCCTTCTCCAAAACATACAGTGGGGTGCCTTGTCCTGTTTCACCACCTGAGGTGGAATGGGAAGCTGGCACCGCCCTGGTGGAATGCTCTGTCACAAGAGACCAGGACCCTGCAGGATTTGACATCTTTCCGCAGGGCCTGCAAGATGGAGCTGTTCCACCAGGCCTTCGGTCCGGGCCCAGTCTGACCCCCTTCTTTCCATGAAACCCTTTATGTAAGTGGCCCTTTCTATCGGCCCATATGGGACCAGCACAGGTGACTGGGCCTGCGAATATTTAATATTCCTACCTTTGTGGCTGTGATTTGTGGATTCGCCACTTAATTTTATTTTGATTTTACTGTGATTTTGAGCTGTGTTTCAATCAATTGTTTGATTTTGTGTTTTTAATGTATTATATATTTGGTGTTAGCTGCACTGAACCCGACCTTGGCCGGGGAGGGCGAGGTATAAATAAAATTTCTTTTTATTATTGTTATTAATCTGCCACCACATATTGCATGCTGTACGTCAACAGCCCCTCTTGTGTCCCCACCAAAGCCTTGCTTACTGGAGTCACACAGCTGAAGCTTCTGGATTATAGTGAGTTCTTTCAAGAGCCCCATAAGATCACGAGAGCCCTGCAGGATTGTCTACAGGCTTCTCAGCAATCTCACGTGTCTCCTGCTTCACGGACAGGACGGCCCTGCACCTCCGCCATCCTGCAAGGAACAAAGGGCGCCTTCCCCTTTTCTGTCCTGTTCAGCTAGAGATACGACGCTGTTCAAAGCGGGCATCAGGCAAACCAAGGCTCAAGATGGCAGATTCTGCAGATTAGTCATGGCCCAAACAGAGGATTTCACACCTCCTGCCGAACAGGCGTTAAGGGATGAAACACCACCAAGTGATTAGTGCTGTTCTAATTGAGTGGAATAATAAATGTGCGAGCATTAGTCACCGGGAGGAACTGGCATTTCTGTCTGCCTTCGGATGAGCAGAGACACATACACAGAGAAGTATATTCCAGTCAAGCTGATTTTTCCAGCATCAGCAAAGGTTTGGGCAAGGGGAGCCCACTGAGAGGGAATGTGTAAGGTTGCACGGCGGGTCTGCTGCAGGATTTGCCTCCTGGGCCAAAGATAACCCTGGCTATGTACTTTAGGGCAGCAATTCCCAACCTGCTCCCTCCAGTTGTTTTGGACTACAGTTCCCACCAGCCGCCAGGCAGCACAGCCATGCTGAAGATGTGAAAGCCCAAATTGCAGTTGGGGTTAAAGGCACATATAAACCACACTCCAAGAGTCCCCACCAGCTGATGGTCAGTGGAAGGGAGGAAGAGAAGCATCAGGGTGAGAAGGCTTCCTGCCATCATTCCGTGGGGGGAAAGACCATAGCTCAGTGGCAGAGCATCTGTTTTGCATGCAGAAGGTCCCAGGTTCAATCCCCGGTGTCTCCAGGTAGAGCTGGGAAACTCCTGTCTGAAACCCCGGAGAGCTGCTGCCAGTTTAGTGTAGAGGCAGTTCTGAGCTAGATGGACCAAGAGTATGACTCAGTAGGAGGCAGCTTCCTATATTTCCCAGTAGGAATTGGGTCCTCTGCCTCCATGCTATTCTTCAGGAAGTTGGTATCGTATTATGGGTTGTATATATACATACATTTATTACAAATTTCATTTTATTTATATTGAAAGCCGCTCGGGGGATAGGGGGAGTATTTTTGAAGCTTGTTGTACAAAAAGGTAAAATAAGGATTTTCCGTTATTCTAGATCAATTTCTTGGAGATGTGTCCCATCTTTCTGTACAAGTATTGCAATTTGAGCAAGAGCTTTAAGCTCCAGAAATGATGGAACATCACTATTGTATTTTAATATCTTGTTGGAAGCCGCCCAAGGTGGCTGGGGAAACCCAGCCAGATGGGCGGGGTATAAATAAATAAATTATTATTATTATTATTATTATTATTATTATTATTATTATTATTATTATTATTCCTGCAGCCGGGATGGGCTTCATTTCACTCTCCCTCTGCCCGGCTCTTCCTTCCCACCACTTTTTGAGAAATTAACACATCTGATTGGATTTCTGGCAAGTCCCAAGAAAAAACTGTCTGAGAGGCTTGTCTACATGTATATAAAAAGAAAAGCCCTGGATTGATCTGAGAACTTGGCATATTTAACAAACCTTTCAGCGCCATTTTTCAGATCAGTGATAATTTGATGCCCTGGATGGGTGCCTCAAGCCAAGCTTGTGTCAAAATGATATGAACCAGCCAGTTTTCTGACAAGGTTTATAGCCAAAAGGGCCATTAAATATGCCAAATTGATAACTGCACTACACCTTTCACAACACTTCATTTGAAATGGTTATCTCAGGCCTAGTTCTCATAGAGGCTATAAAACTTGCCGTAACGATACTTAAGAATTTTGATCTTTGCCCGTTCCGATGCAAATGGACCTGATCCGCCCCTTTGGGTCATTTTACTCAGGGTAGACCCATGGAATATGAATAGACCTAAGTTAGCCATGGCCATTAAGAATTTAAGAAGAACCTACTGGATCAAGGTAATGGCCCATCTAGTCTGGCATTCTGTTCTGTTTAATTAATGATGTATTACAGTATTCTAATATTTTTTTGGAAGCTGCCCCCCCCAAAAATTATTATTATTATTATTATTATTCTCACATTGGCCAACCAGATGCCTGTGGGAAACCGACAAGCAGGATTCCAGTATTTTCCAGGAACCTGTTGATTTCAATGGGTCTACTCTGTGTAGCACTAACATTGGAAACAACAATTTGGACTCGTGTGCAAACCGGCACTCTGCCGTCCCACGAAATTTTGCAGTTGTGCAAACATTGTGACATAATTCAAATGCATCAAAATGCATTTTAAAGTACAAACGTTGTTGAGAAAAAGATACATTTAGAAATGTGTACTTGGAAAGAAAATGCAGTTGGAGATAAATATTTAAATGTAATTTTCTGTGCGGTTGTTGCTTTAAATGGCAGATTAATGTAGGAATGGGATGGGGGAATAAAGTGTATATGATAATACGGAGCAGGTCAAACAAACTGCAATTCTGACACACAGCTGCATTAGAAGGAAGCAGGAAAAAGAAGTCATATCTACAGGATGCTGCTGATAGAAAACTACATTCACTGACTAAGCTAAGAGATGCTGGAGGAATAATATGAAGAAGCAGAATTACAAAGGTCTGTCAAATTAGAATTATTTAATTTCCTTTACTACAAAGAAGGCACAAAGATTACAATCATCAACAGGGCCTGTTTTTCCTTCTTCCCTACACCCATGGGAAAACATATATTCATTATAGCATCCTTCACCATCCTGTTGCCTTCCAGCTCATTTTCAAAAGGGCAGCAGATTGGCGGAGGCTGCCTTGGCGCAGGAGTCCTCCCGAAACGCAAACGTGAGAGAAGGGAGCATCAGATAACTGCTGCATCCCTTCTTGTCATAGGACCCCATTCACCCTCCGCCATCACTTCTGCTGCTTCTGCCTCTGGACAAATCAATAACTGGCCTTATGCCGACACTCGGTGCCACAGAAATCAAGGGAAGAGCCTAATGAGAGGAGGGTCTGCTGCATCCCAGCCAATTCTTTTTTTAAAAATAATTTTTATTAACCGACCAATCAAATCAAATCACATCACATAAATTCTGAATTACAAAGCCGAATTTTAAATTTTTGTTGGGGGGACCCATATTTCAAGTTCTGAAGGGGAATTCCGATCATCTTCTTGCTGCTGCGTTAATATCCACAAATCTGTCCAAATAATGTTCATAATTCTATCCAGTCTTATCTTGCTGTTTCCACATCTCATCTTGTTCGTATATTTTTCTTTTTTTCTTTATGATCTCTTCTGATAATCTCCTTAAGCAGGTAAACACCAATTATAATCCTGTGTGAATTTTTCCGTTCGTCCAATCATCATATCAAGATGGTTTCCATATATCATCACTTTCATAAATAACAGCAGTCTTTCCATCATTAATCTCGCAAATCTGTCGCTCTTTAGTCCCTCTGAGGAGGCTCACCCACAATATAAAAACAGCTCTGTTCCTCCTCCCAGACTTAAGTCTTCCGACAGAACTTGCCAAAATGGCGACGGTATTTTTTGCTGCGTCATTCCAAAGCTCTTATGCTTTCCACGATCTTCTTAAAACATGCTTTGGTTAGAAAATTATATCCACACAGTCTTAAATCCACAGCTTAAGTCATTTAAACAGCATTTCTGACTTGTGACTTGTGGGGGGGGGGGATTCTTGGTTAATCACATAGAGAAAAGAAAGGAAAGTTTTTCCCCCTCCCACATCTAGTCCCGTTGCCGAACATACCGAGCCTTGGTGTGTCTTCTCATGATTTATTCTTGTTCCTCTGACCCGTCTTGTTTATCAGAGATCTCTTCAGTTAGCAGTCTCTACTCCCCATTCATCATTGAAATATGTGCATTAGCTTCCTTCTAATTGTTTCTTTTGAAGTTGCTGCAGCTAGAGGCACGAATCAGAGACAGCGTCCAGGAGCGCCGAGAGCTGCAGGAGGGCTTTCTGCCTAGTGCCCCCACCCCCACAAATTTGGGGGTGGTATAGGGCACAGCAGGCAAGGGCAGTCCCCCCCACAGGTTTGGGGGGGCAGGGAGGCTGTTTACTCCCATCACAGCCTCTTAATTACCTCGTGTGGGTCGAAGAGATGTTATTGTCAGCCATCTTCCGCTGCACCCCTAGTGGCCCCCCGCATCCCAGCCAATTCTTGGGCCTGCTGGGTTAGTCTACTTACAAATATATAGAGGCAGGGGGCAGGTGTTATCAAACTGTGGTTTGTGGACTATGATCTTCATTTAGAGGGTCTGCAGATTTGCAGTTAAAGATGGGAGGTGGCACATCCATTGCATTCGGTATTCATATAGTTTCCCCCCCCCCCAGTATAATTTTTATTGAGGGAGGTCAATCAAAACAATATAGGTGACATTCCAGGGTTGGTGCATTTATGCATAAATGCATATGCAGTTGTACCTTGGAAGTCGAACGGAATTCGTTCCAGAAGTCTGTTTGACTTCCAAAACGTTTGGAAACCCATGCACAGCTTCTGATTAGCTGCATGAAGCTCCTGCAGCCAATCAGAAGCCCCGTCGGACATTCTGGTTCCAAAGAATGTTCGCAAACCGGAACACTCACTTCCGGGGTTGCGGGGTTCGGAGCCAAAACGTTCGACTTGCAAGGCGTTCGGGATCTAAGGTATGACTGTACTCAAACCAGCCCCTTGGAATTGCCTCCACACGAGCAACCTTACCTTCTGAAGTCAGAGTGCCAAACGGGTCTAACCCACCTGCCCAAACTCTCTGTCTTACTGACTGGGCTCTGGGAGGCTCTTATGAGAGTTTTAAAACCCTTTCTGTGCCGGGAGAACCCTGCTTTTAAGCTCTCTGCTTTCCTTGCATTTAATTTGTGTGATTTCAACCAGCCAGCTTTCAACTGCATAAATCTGAAATTGCACATATTAAATGCACATAAGTTGCAGGTTAGCCTGTACAACAAAAATACTAGAAATACAAATACCAAAAAAGCAGTGCAGTAATACTTGGAAAAGACATAAATCAGGTAGGCAGAGTAGTTAAAAACCATTACGGAATGCAAAGATCACATTTTACCACGCAGAGGGGGGGTCCTGAGTATCTGTATTTGCTGTGTATATGAAATCCATATTGATTTTTAATTGTATTTGTATTGCTTCATTTATTTTTTATCTTGTATTTTATAGAATTCAAACTTTAATGCAATACAACAGAATTTTTAAAAATACTATACGATTGCTACAACAGGCAGAAAAATCAATAAGTGGTCCGGCAAGACACACAGTATTTTTCATGGGGTCAAGCAGAAGTTTCCCTCTAAGTGAATAACACAGATATAAGCACTAAACTTGCACTATATTCCACTACATTTCTGGAATTTGCTTTTAAATCGTGTGAAAGTTTAATTACAATGTGGAAATTAAGTTAGGGAAATGGAATAAACTGAGTCAAATAAAAATCCCCCCCCCTTTTTTTTACTGAGGAACATCGTTGTGGGGGATTAGACTTGATGACCCTTGGGGTCCCTTCCAATTCTACAATTCTATGATTCTGTGATCGTGGACTTCATGAAACCTAGCTAGCTAGCTGAAAGACTGAAGAACCTTCTTAACCTCCCAAACAGGCGCCGTTCTCTTCTTGCAGAAATGTGCATGTGAAGCTAACTGGAGATTATTTTTGAAGGCTGAAACAAAGATCACCCCTTGACTGCCACATGCTGCCCCCTCAGGCAGGGAGGAACGGCGGGGTCTAAGTGGAACAAAAGATCAGATTTACAAATCTATGTAGCCATTTCCCTTCAATGTAACCCCTAACACCCAGCATGACACAGACTTGGAAAAAGAAGAGATTATTTGCTATGAGATGCCCTGAGGGCTCTTGTGAACCATGTTGGCAGGCTATTAATCCCCCAAACAGATAAATAAACATTTGCCAACAGAACACACTTTTGCAAAGGACACATATACAGAGGAGAAGAAGATCCCTTCTATGGACAAATAGATGATACATGATAGTTGCCAACCTGACAGCCATCAGTTTCTATGTCGAACGATAATGTTCTAAAGTACGGTGTGGCTTCATAAGAGAGATTTCAAAATGGCTCCGAAATAAGATGCCTTAGGTGAAGGTGGCTTGGGTTTCCCCAGACACCTGGCATCATCCAAGAGGAATGGGCTAGTTTTGAACACCACTTTCTGGAAGCCATAAGAGGGGAGAGGGCTCTTGTGCTTGAATCCTGTTCACAGGTTTCCCATGAGCATCTAGTAGGCCACTGTGAGAATAGGATGCTGGACTAGATGGACTTGATCCAGCCACCAACTGTTCTTATGTTCTTATGCAGTGCTGGATTTACATATAAGCTAAACAAGCTATAGCTTAGGGTTCCACTCTCTTGGGGGCCCCAAAAAAATTTAAAGAAAGAAGCACCTGGATGTATATTTCCAAAATATATGCTAGAAAATAAAACCTACATAGAGCAGCAGTGTTTGTGTGTTGTGTAGGCTCCTATGATGTAAGTAATGGGTCCTGCCTGCTAACCTGTTCCCTAAAATATCACTGGTTTGCTCATTTCTATATATAGGGTGCCTACATTCTGCATGGACTGGTTGCATGGCATATATTCAACACAAAAAACAGCGGCAATTTGTTGATGACAAAGGACAGCTGGACATATAAAGGGCCCCATTACCTTCAGGAGCTTAGGGCCTCATCAGACCTAGATCTGGCCCTGTTCTTATGTTAATGTTGGGGATAGAGTGGCTAAGCAAAAAGATTCTTATTAGCCCAAGTTCACCCACTTAGCTTCACCGCTGCACAGGAATTCGAACTCAGATCCCTTAAGTCCAAGCTGATACACCCCACTGGCAGGACCCCACAAGTGGTGTAAGAGGGACTTGGTGGTTGGAACGTTGCTTGGAAGCAGGTACACTCCTGTCTTGCTTTCCTTTGGCAAGAAGCATCAGGCTGATGTTCTGAGGATTTGCCATTTCCCACGAGTGATAAAATAATTAATTTAGGAAAGGACAATAATTTGACACAACAAAAAGGGAGAAATGGGAAGGTGGAATCCAGGCCAAGAAAAGCATTTGTGCCTCGAGGCCCCACCAGAGCCAAGATGTTGCCGTGAGTCCCTTCTTTGTGCTGGGATTTAGAAGTGTAATTATATTTTTTTCCTTTTCATTTAGCCAGGTGCTGGGAAAGAAAACAAAAGACTTTTTCATAACACAGCTGCCTGGATTCCAGGGAGCAAAGCAATATTGACTTGGTTGCTCAAGATGGAAGATTCCTTTAGAACTAAGTCTGGGGGTTTGTTGCAAGAGAGGATCCCCAGAATAAGGGGAAGAGCACAGACTGTGGATAGATTGCAATCCTGGACAAGGGATGGATTTGGCATGAGTCTGACAAGGCAGAGAGAGTAAAGGATGCAAGCAGCAAATGAAGAATACCTGAGATTTTTGTGGGGTAGTCAATGTTTAATTTTGAAGGTGTTAAGTTTGCTGTTTTCAATATTATTTTTTTGCACCTTTCTTTCTAGATCCTATGTTTTGTGTGGGGGTCATTTAATTTTGCTGCGTAGTTTTGATACATTTTTCTTTATTGTTTAGGACTACTTTTGTTATGGGACACAGGTGGCGCTGTGGTCTAAACCACTGAGCCTAGGGCTTGCCAATCAGAAGGTCAGAGGTTTGAATCCCCACCACGGGGTGAGCTCCCGTTGCTTGGTCCCTGCTCCTGCCAACCTAGCAGTTCAAAAGCACATCAAAGTACAAGTACTGGTAGATAAATAGGTACCGCTCCGGCGGGAAGGTAAATGGCGTTTCCGTGCGCTGCTCTGGTTCTCCAGAAGCAGCTTAGTCATGCTGGCCACATGACCCTCGGCCAATAAAGCGAGATGAACACCGCAACCCCAGAGTCGGTCACGACTGGACCTAATGGTCAGGGGTCCCTTTACCTTTACCTTACTTTTGTTATATTCTTGAAATCAGTGCTTTTTTATATAAAAATAATGTTTAGGGGTACTTTCATTTTGACTCAAGAAAATCACCATTTTATAGTTCAAATAAGGAAAAATAAATACAGTAAATGGACAAAGATACAAAGATTCACAAGATATGCGTACCCCTGCGCACCCCCGGAAAAAAACACTGCTTGTAATTATGTAAATTCTTTCATGTTGTAAGCTGCCTTGGGCTTGATTTTAAGTATGGAAATGTGTCATTCAAACAAATGATGGTGGTGATGAAGGATAGAGTAAGGAGTCTTTGTGTCCAACTTTAAAGAGGACAGGCCTCCCTCTTTGAAGGTCCTGTTTCCCCTTCCCCAAGATGATGGGCCAAGCCCCTAAAAGTGTCACCCTCCTCCCCTCTACCCTAGTGCAATTCCGAAGCCTGTCAAAAGGAAACTGTGGACGATATTTCAATCCAGATGCACCTGTAACAGATTCCATTCAAATTCCATCCAAAAGTGAGTTAAGGTTTCATCCTGCCGTTCCCTGAATATGCTAAGTGTGCCTTCCCCAGGGCTTGGCTGCCATCCAGTCCTTGGCAATTTATAGCTCTCCTCGCTGGTTCTGGCAGCGACCTTGGCACCACAGCACCGTCTAGGCTTTTCTGTGAGCTCCCACACGGTTCTTGTTCGCATTCTTTGATGAAAATTTCAGCAGAGAATCCCCTCTTGATTAGGCAGCCTGCAACTAATATGATGACATCCCCTGTTAAATAAACAGCAAACTCCTCAGGCTACGAGAACCGAGAACAAGACTGGAGAATTATTCATTTTTTCTCTCTCACAGTCCGACAAGTCTTATGTCAGGTAATGAAATAATGAAGCGTGGTGGTTAAGTGACAAAAAATTACAACCTATCTCTGAATTATGAAACGCTTCTGTAAAAGAGCATTTAAATTATACCCGGCTGCAGCATTTTCCTATTGAAAATGCTACAATGGAGCTATAATTTTGACCTCCCATCAACTGCTGTGGCTAAATTTGCCAGAAATGAATGAAGAGGTTTCGGGGGGGGGGGGGGATTGATAAATCACACTGTATTATTTGTCTTGTTTATTTACCTGGCACTCTAGGCTGTGGGTCTGCTGGAGAACTGAGGTTAACATGACCTCTTTGAAACTCCAGACCAGACTGTAAAATTAAATGAACTGGCAGGGGCTGTTGGAGGTTGTAATCCAAAAGATCTAGAGGACACCAGGCTGGTGAAAATGGTTCAAAAACTATGTCCCGGTGGGGCAAGAGTGTGTGAGTGATGATCACAGCTGTTCAGCTCTTTCTCCTAGACTGCACAGCAGCCATCGCAGGTAGGACAGTTGTCAGAAAGCAAAGAGGGCAAGGAAAGTAATTCTTTGGGGGTCGCTTTGTAAGCTTTAATGAAGCTCTGTAAGAAGAAATGTTAGAATATGAGTAAAATAAGACTTAATTTACAAAAATAATAGATGGAAGGCTTCAGAAATGTGTAAGAAATTAAGAAGGGAAGGAGTATCAGTCAAGTTGAGGGAAGTAAAAAAAAAGAGAATGGATGTAAAAAAGATGTATGAATTGTATTAATTCTATATTGGAAAAATTGAATAAAAATTATATATATATAAAAAATTCTTTGGGGGTCACTTGTGACCCCTCACCTGGAAAATATCTCCCAGTGCTCCATCCCCCGGGAACAGCAGCATTGAAAAGCTAGCTCCCTGCACAGTAAAGCGCAGTTGTGACTTCAGCAGCCAGTAGTCCAACCCTGTATTTTTCTCCCCACTCCTCTGTTTGTCTATTTTCCTGCTCGTTATGGCAAACAAAGCTCCCATAGCAGTCAATGGGGCAGGGCAGTTGTGGTCCCCTGGCCTCTGGCCGCTCCTGTCATTGCTGCATACCAGGACAGAGAGGGGAAAAGCCAGCAGCAAAGGTCAGTGTGGGTACAAACCCACCATCTGCTGTAGCCACCGGTGTGTTTGCACCACCCCCACCCCGTCATGACTTCTCATTCTCTGCATGCAGTGGAGATGTTGGTGGTCAGAGGTCAGGCGAGTGCTGCCACTCCACTACCACCTGTCATACAGTGAGGTGAAGACAGAGGGCATGAACTGGTATTTGAGTTCTTCCCAGTCTTCATGCATCAAACAGATGTCTCCTGCTTTTATTTATTGCAGCTCTCATGCAAATGCACACGAGTACAACGGTAGCGGCCTGGCTAATGCATTGAAGAAATGGAAATACGAATTGGCCCCACCCCATAGCTTGACCAATCATGGCTAGGAGTGGCTAGGAGCTAGGTGGAGTTAGATCAAAAGGAAAGTGTAGACTGGCACACGCTAGCCAGCATCTGTTTGGACTTGTTTGTTTTGGGCTTCTCAGAAATACCTCAAGGCAAGAAGTGGGTGGGAGGTGTACCGGCCCACAATGGCATCCACCAGAGAGCAGGGACATAGGAAGGGGTGGGGCGGACGGCCCCAGGTACGCTCACTGAGGGGGGTGACATTTGGTGTGCCTCCCACCTGCAACTCCCAAGCTTACCCTGAGCCGTCGGGGTAAGGGGGGAGCTGTGCCACTTTGCCAGCCACACTCCCCCCTTCCCCCTTCATTTTGACAGCTTGGGGGAGGCTTGGGAGTTGCAGGTGAGTAGCGCACCAAATGTCTGCCATGGTCGGCTTGTTCTGCCCCTGTGAGCAGCTTGCTCTGCCCCTGGCTGCAGGGCACGCACGCTGCTCTGGCACCGGAGCGGCTATCCCACACCTGGGAGGGCACCCTCTGACCACGCCCCCCCCTTGGGAGCACGCCCCCCCCTGGCCAGCACAGGCATATGCTCCACCGCTGCCTGAGAGGTGCCGGAACTGCGCTGCAGCATGCTCTGGCTGGGAAGAAAAGCACTGCTCATTAGAAATGTGATCTGAATATCCTCCCTAGATATCTTGGTATTATATTATTAAACGTTGATCAAGTCTTGGAATAAGGGGGTCAGAGGAAGGAAGGTGATTTGCTGGACCTGTTCTAGGAATAGAGCCCATCCCACTGTTGTTTAGGAAAACTGTGGTTTTATTCAGTGTGGCAAAGCACTTGTACTTGGCACCATCTGCATAATCCTGCTCCACCTCACTTCAGATAGAGAAGGATTTTGGGAAGACGCCAGCAGCAGAGTGGCTGAGATTGGCTGATTTTGTCACATCAGCTGTGTGGTGGGGACCTGCGGGCTCCCAAAGGTAGCAACAGGATCCCCCAAGTTATACCCACATGTGTTCAAGCCAACTGGATTGTTGCTCTCGGGGACCCTGAGGAATATGAGCGAATTGTTATTTACCGTTGATATGCCAGGCAGTGTGCTCTGGGCTTCCTGTGCAGCTGTCCAGCAGGCAATGGGATTCTGCCGCGGAGTTGGCTGGATTCCACTCCATTTCTAAGGATAGCAAGGGATGTTTTGCTGGGGCGGAGGGGCGGAGGGGGAGGGATGTTGCATCCAAACAGGTTCTGGAATCCAAGTTCCCAAAACATTAGTCAGTTGTCCTACAGAGATAGCACATGTCCTCAACAGGAAAGAGGGCTCCATCTGCTGCTTTTTCACCCTTGAAAAGCCTGGATGTTTTCGGAAGATACAGTTCAATGGGCTTTTGTGTGTCATACATCTGTGGAATGCTGCTTGAGGGCCTCCCCCCAAACTCTGCCATTGGGTGAGCCCAGATTTTAAGCTTTTCTAGGCAAACCAGTCCCACCATTTAGTTGACTGTGTGTGTGTGTGTGTGTGTGTGAGAGAGAGAGAGAGAGAGAGAGAGAGAGAGAGAGAGAGAGTTATTCATGCCCCCAAAAGAGCTCATAAACTCAGTGGGACAATGCAAATATCACAAAAGTGTGGCATCACCTACACTTTGGAACTCCCTGCCTATTGACACCAGGCAGCCACCTTCACTGTAGTCTCATAAGGCTGTGGCTTGTGGGAGTTGTAGTCCACCACATTGGGAGGGCATCATGTAAGCTATTCCTGCTTGTTGGGAAAGCAGCATTAACCATATTCACACTTAAAAACAAAAACCTTGCAGCAGAGGAGGGGGATAAAGGTATTCTTAACATATTCTTATGAAAGCATCCTGCTCCCCTTCCACTCTTTAAAATAAAGGTATTCAGTGTTTCACCGGTCTTGTCACACTTTTTATATGCAAGCACGTTCCACCTTCCTCTTCCTGCCCCACCTGATGCTCCTCTCTGGCTGCCACTCGTCTTTGCTTGAGGTGCAAAGTGGAGGTTTTTGTTAGAGGATGGAGGATGGAGAATGAAGTGGTTGCCTAGCAACCAGGGGTAGGGGGCCGTGTGTTTACAGAGCTGGACAGGATCCAAGATCTGGGCACCCTGTCTTTTACCCAGCTGGGAAAGTATCCCCAGCTTTTCACCTCCCCTGCCCCTGTTCCATTTTGGGTTTCTGCAGTCGATGGCTTAAGCATTCTGATTTCGCATTACTGTCACATGGTCTGCAACGTACTGTGAATTTAGGCTAGGGGTCCTTAATATTTGGTAGTATTCAAATAAGATACTGATTTGCCAGAAGCCTGACATTCGGTATGGAAACATAGGCACACGAAGATCTGTTTCAATATTCCTGAGCTGCTCACAGAAAAGTGAATCATTCATCTGAATATGTAAAAGTTATCCTGTTATTTGACATTTTCTGGAATATTGTACAGATTCCTTACAAAGTGATGTGCATCACAACTTGGCATCCCCATGACTGAAACAGCTTTCCCTGTTTGCCCCCACCCCTGATCTCTTGGACTGGGAAAATCTGAAGGCGGATTCTAAGTAGGTTTTTTTGGGGGGGGGATATTTATATTTTAAGTTTCCAGTAGATACAAAACAAGAACAGCTTAAAAGAACAGCTTAAAAAGAGAATGGGGGGGGGGGAGTCCTAGGCATGAATAACAAGTGCAGTTATCTGTGGGTTGAACGTCAGCTTCCAGATTAAGAAAAAAAGCATGAAAATCTTTCCTGTGTGAAGCAGAGTGTGAAGTTATCATTTAACCATCAAGTGTAAGTCCAAATTTGCCGGACTTGTGATGATGGTCGTCTTGAGAATGAGTGTTTTGCTGGATAAAAGAAGGGTGCTGCACCACAGAGCCTGACGATTCTTTTTTTTAATTGTTATTTATTGTTATTTTTAATGTTTTTTGTTTTTTAAAAGAGCCTAGTGATTCTTAATGAGTGGTTCCACCTATCTAGTGTAAGATCCTGGACTGATTCTAAGTACTTTTGCCTCAATGTGTTTCGGTCCTCCATGCAACTGGGAACCCTGATAGTTTATCCAAACTGGTACCCATTTGTTCCAGTCAATGTTCATGGGAGAAGGAGGCATCTCCTAGGACATGGTTATGGTTGTCTTACTCTCAGCTTCATGAAGAACCTACCAGGCATGTTGACAAATCTTTTTGAGACTAAGGAACACGTTTACAGTTTGCTGGCCATTTGAAGTTCATGCAGCTGGTGATGCACAAGGCCATCACATGCACACTCATTCTCCCTGGTATTCATTCACCCCCACCCATACATAAATCTCCCTCACATACAACACACACAAGAAGCATACAGACAAACTGGTGCATGTGCGGTGGAAGGCAACCAAGATGATCAAGGGTCTGGAAACTAGGCCCCAAGAGGAAGGGTTGAGGGAGTTAGGGATGTTTAGCCTGGACCAGAGGAGACAGAGAAGTGACATGATAGCCATCTTTAAATATCTGAAGGGCTGTCACATGAAAGATGGAGCAAGCTTGTTTTCTGCTGCTCCAGAGGGTAGGACTCAGACCAATGGATTCACGTAGCAAGAAAGGATATTGCATTTAAACACGAGGAAGAACTTACTGAGCGTAAGAGCTGTTCGACAATGGAATGGACTCCCTCAGAAGGTTGTGGACTCTCCTTCAGTGGAGGTTTTTAAACAGAGGTTGGATGGCCCTCTGTCAGGGATTCTTTAGCTGGATTCCATTTGTGGAATGCTGCACCCGGGGAAACATGCCTGGTGCCATCAGTATCAGATTTCATACGACAGGCTAAAACCGTACTCATTCCCCATGCTTTTGGTTGCAAACATGGATCATGCTTCTGTACAGTTTCTGGCCTGATTCATAGCATTCATTTTTTAGTAGAGTGGGATAGGATTTGTCCTTTTTATACTTCTTGCTCGATGAGCACCCATAGAACTCTTTTCTATTGTGTTTTGGCTATGTATTTAATTTTTAAATGATTGCCAAGCCCTTTTGTATTTTATGGATTCGTAAGTCACTTGGAGACATCTTCTTGTAGAGATGAAATAATAATAATGGTAATAATAATAGTAATAGTAATAGACAGTCACTGGAGTACTAGACACATACTAAAGACTGTGATACGAAAGACCTCCCCACTGAGCATTCAGTGTTTTTATTCATCCCATAATAACTCTGCTAACCTACCTGACTCTAGGAATCATTTCAAGGCAAGTCTTGCCTGTCTTCCTGGTACTTGATTCATATTCGGAGGCAGAGTATAAATTGTGACTATTGTGGTGGAAGGAGAAAGGATCCAGTCTAGGGTGGCAAAGTGGACCTGCCTCATAATCTCTCTTCAATGTTTGCGCTAATGATGTATTGATTATTGATTAGAAGGTCATGGAAGTGTATTCCTTTAATCCAGTTGGTGGGTCTTCCATTTCTAAATATCTCTTTTACATATTTCCCTCTTTCTCTCCCAGTTCTTTAATATAAACAAGCTGCTTCATATTTTACACCTGGGAGGGGAAAAAATTCCTGAGTATCAAATGCACTCGCGCATAGAGTAATTTGTTAATGCTGTGTTGATTTTATTAATATTACATTGAACAGCTTGGCTGTGCCGAGTGGAATGTTTGACTTTTCCTTTTTAAACAGCAGACCTCCGAGCCAAATGGCAAACTGCTTTTCACGCCCCTCCTTTGAAATTGCATAAGAACAGAAGAAGAGGCTGGATACTGGATCAGGCCAAAGGTCCATCTAGTCCAGCATCCTGTTCTCACAGTGGCCAGCCAGATGTCTATGGGGAACTCACACGCAGTTTCAAACAACTGATATTAATAAACATTACTTCCCCTGACTGTGGGGACAGAGCAAACCCACTGCGTCTAGTAGCTATCAATAGCCTTACCCTCCCATAACTAAACAGTTCTTACATCTGGCACCATGGTCTGTGGAGAGCTGACCTTAAATATACAAGCATTTGAAGTTTTTGTCTTTGTTTGTACACATAGTAATAGTTTTGCGCTTCTTTAGATCCAGATGATAGTATCTTGGGTGAACTATAATCTATAGACCTTCAGTTTTCATTTTGTAATAAAGAGTAAGTTTCTAGCATTTGTAGAACCTGAGATATGATGAAACACATACAGGCACTATTATTTTCAAAAAATTTTGTGAGAAATTAGTCTGCTCCCAGCTTTCATTGTTTTACTCCCACCACCACCTCACCACCACCAAAAAATCTCTATGGGTAGTATTTAAGTTTGTCACAGATCTGAAAGAATGGAGAAATAAAGTATGGCATTGGACTTCCCCACACTCCCTTGACCAGTGGGTGTAGAAGGTTATTTGAGTAAGTAACAGCCACAGGTAACTGATCTGCCTGGAAAATAGCAATTTGGATGAGGCCTAATGTCACTAGGGATGACTGAGGAAATTGATTTCTGTGGATTCTAATACAAAGTGACATCCGAAGTTTTTGTGTGGATCAGAACTCATTTATCAGATTTCACTCTTTCCAAATGTTCCAACACCATTCTTGGCTGAAAACACTCTTATCCGGAGAGAAAATATGGTTAGAAATTTATATTTTGAGAGAAAGTATGTTTTTAAAAACACATATTAATGCAATATTGAAATGCAATTTGGGTGTGTGGCGTGCATATATATATATTGCAGATTTATACAGAAATGGAATGGCAAGGGCTTATGAGTGTGAAGACATGAGGAGGTGATGTAGCAAAAAATATATAAATAAAAAATCCATCCCTAAATGTCTTTGGTGGGGAGCATGCCTCATCTCAAACATAAGAACAGCAGAAGACATCCTGTTCTTAGAGTGGCTGACCAGATGACCCAATGGGAAGCAGAACCCAAGTGCAACCTCATTCCTCGCCCAATCAGGTTTCTAGAAACTGTTATTCAGAAACATTACTGCCTCCATCACGGCTACCAATAGCCCTCTCCTCCTCCATGAATTTGTCTAATCCTCTTTTAAAGCCATTTAGGTGGTGGCCATCATTGCCTCTTGTGGGAGTGAGTTCCATAGTTCCATAGCTGCTTTGCATTCCAATATTTAATTCTACGTTCTTTGCACAAGAGGGGAATGAGGTCAGCCACTGCTTCATGATCCATCCCATGGCCTTGGCAGGATCCGTGCCTTCTGAAATGGAAGCCGTTTAGATGTTTTAATCTGTCTGTTCCCTGAATTCCAGCTCCTTTTCTAGACTGTGTTTTTCTTCCTTAGCACACAGGGATGCAACCCCGCCCCCCGCCCAACAATTCTGTACTCCGTGCCTGCGTGCGAATTAAGGGTTGAGTTGTGCCAAATTGTTCCTCCAGCTTGTTCCGCACTCTTTACATTTCCTCCGTGTTTCCCAGCAAAATGAAATCATTAAATACACAGCGCAAATTACTAAACCTGTTCCATAATCACACACACACACATAATTGACAGGGTAAGAAGCTCAGATTGCAGGAAGGCATGCAGCAAAATGTTTCTGGCTCAGTCTTCTCCTCTCCCCCCCTCTCCCCCAAGTTTAAAGGTCAACAAGAATATTTTTCTATAATTTGACAGGCACACGAGAAGTAACGCGACTCATTTGTGGTCAGGTAATTCACAAAGAAATCTATAAATCAAGCTAAGAGGAATATTAGATCATGCTCATATCTGAACCCATCTGGCTCGGTTCAAGAAAGAAATCAATAAGAGACAGGACGCTCGGAATTACCAATGATTTATGCCCTTGCATCCTGGGAGAGGAACATTTGCAGTTTGAGAGTCTCCTCCACTGAGGGATGGCCTCTTTGCCCATGCAGTCATTTGGGGGAAGGAAATATTTTCAAAGGCACCAGTGATGCCATGTGACATCCCAAGTGGTGTGCCCCAGGAGCTCCAACAACATTGCAGAGGATTTTTGGATACTCCTCTCAGATCATGTGGCACAGCCATTTGGGCAGCATAATGTCTTGGGACTGTCCCTGCAACTACGCTCACAGGGACAGGGTGTGGGTGGGTGCAACAGTAACTGTGCAGTCTCTTACAGCAGGGGGCAGCAAACTTTTTAGGAGGGGGCCGGTTCACTGCCCCTCAGACCTTTTGGTGGGCCGGACTGCGTGCATGCAGCAAAGGGGGACTTCTCTCTCCCCACTCTCTCCCAACCCCTCCCCTCCCCTCCCCCTGCTTTCCTACCTCCTCCGCCTCTCTGCCTGCAGTTGGGAGCTGGCAGTGGTGGTGGCGCCTCTCCTTTCCGGACCAGCTTTCCTGGGCGCCACGCATGGGGCCAGCAGGCACACCAGGCTCCAACCGAAGCCCTGTGACATGCCCATCATGATGCCCACAGCGCGGCCATGGACAGAGAGGCCGGTGGGTGGGCGGTAAGTCTGGGCTGTGCCTCAGCACACGGGTGTCAAGACTTCAGATTGGCTGGCACCAATCAAAGCCCAGCTCCCTTTCTCCGCAGGGCGAGGAAAAGCCGGGAAGGAGGAGGGAGGAGGCACCACTGCGGTGTGTGTGTGTGGGGGGGGAACTGCACCCGAAAAAAAGCAAATAAATAAATAAATGGCACAGCCCAAACGATCACGTTGATCGAAGCGGTGATTCCAGGACTGTCTGTGGGCTGGATCCAGAGGGCTATTGGGCCTGATCTGCCCCACGGACCTTAGTTTGCCAACCCATGTCTTACAGCTTCTGGAGGGGCTGAGCTTGCCACTCTCTTCAGCCCTAAAAGGCTCTGAGAGTGGCTTACAAATCACTGGAGTAGGGTGGGGTCCTTCCCTCAGGTTTACAATCTGAAAAGACATGACACAAAAGGAAGTGAATCTGGAGGGAGGAGGAGATAAGCAAATACTGAATGTGTGTAGACGTTTACTAGGGCCGGGCCACCAATGAGGTAAGGTGACCTTAAGCAGCAGTTGTGGCCACTAGCTGTTCCTCTCTGGCCTCTTTTAACTCTCCTGCTGTCGTCAGGGCAGACAGGGTCTGTGGAGGAGAAGGCTGTGGCAGCAGGAGGACTGTGGAGGAGATGATGGCACAAGCTGGGTGGAGCAGTGGAGGAAGAGGTAGTGTCAGGGGGCTGCAGAAGAGAAAGAGGAGGAGGGTGGCATCCCCCCACTCAAGTGCAAAATATCCTGGGCCAGCCCTGATGCTTACCCATTTGCAGAACAAGGAAGTAGTTTTTCTCAGTGCAGAACCATGCAGACTCATCCTTAACATGCTGCTCTTACTATGGATGGATTCTAGGTCCACAAAGGTAGGTGTGGTTACTTGATATACATCTGAAAGCTTCTGGGAGGAGGTGTGTGATTCCTCAGCTGGCGTAGGCTCAGGACAGGTGAGGGTCATCTGCCTCATCAAGCCC
Organism: Podarcis tiliguerta; assembly: GCF_965153285.1. Taxonomy (NCBI): domain Eukaryota; kingdom Metazoa; phylum Chordata; class Lepidosauria; order Squamata; family Lacertidae; genus Podarcis; species Podarcis tiliguerta. The sequence continues at coordinate 51,635,360 of NC_139541.1, read as the reverse complement.
AGATGATGCAATTAGCATGAAAAAGATAAAAGGGCAGCAGAGATGAGGGGCTGTGTCTGCTCAATTAGCCATGTTGATGGACCTTGACTTGGACCTCCATGGGAATGTGCTTTGGGTTTGACTCTGGACTATATCCTGACTGCTGGTCTTTGCTATTTAAATTGACCCTGAACATTGTTTCCTGACCTTTGGACTTGGCTTGTGTGGATCAACCCTCAGACTTTGAACTTGGCATACTGACTTGCTTCCAGGTAGGCCAGGAGTTCAGGAAAACATGTCACAGATGAATGAAGAAGGAAGTGTCATTGGGCAGGTGTGGACACAACCCCTATTGCTCTGGCCACTTCCATCCGTTTTCACATGGGGGCATAATTCAGAATCAATTTCCATTCGGCTTTTATTTCCGGAATGAAATTAGCTCATGAAAAAGAGCTTATCAAGGGCATAAAATATGCAAGAGACCCAGATTATGTGTGGACTAGGTAGAAAAACCAAGATCTCAACATGCATTGAACACAGAATATCATGTCTTGTGTATGCAGTCTCAGGTTAGGTTTCTTTAGGTACAAATTCATCTAATGACCAGCTGGGGTTCAAGTAGCAAAGGGGTCAAAAAGTGCTAGTCTTTCAGCCTGGACCAGCCTGGACACTGGCTTCCCATATCTCCTCTGCTGCAGCCCATATGCTTTGTGTGAGGCCAGTTTCCCTCTTTCTTTCCTTGTAGGTGGGCTATTGTCATGCTGAGGCATCAGTAGGGGTGGGGAAGGAGGCTGTCTGACAAGAGCTTGGCAATTACAAATCTATGGTGTGACCACATTTGCAATACAAATATTCACCCCACTTTGAAAATGATACTGTAGCATGGAAAAGGTTCAGAAGAGGGAAACCAAAATGATCAAGGGTTGGGGTTTTCGGTTTAGGGAAAAGGTGCGCATGGCACAGAGAAAGTGGATGGAGATACCACAGAAGGGAAGAGTGGTCCTGCGCTCAGGTCCTGCTGGTGAATTTGCCACAGGCCTATGGCCACTCTTAGAACAGGATGCTAGACCAGATGGGCCACTGGCCTGATTCAGCAGGGTCTTATTATGTTCTTATCTTGCATATTATTTCTTCATTCATGTATTTAATGCATTTATATCCCACCTTTCTCCCAAGTTGGGATTCAGACTTAAGCTGTGATGTGTTTATGCGACTATTCAAATATATCTGAGATGAGATGTGATATCACTGGTGGGGGGAGGGGGTAGAGAAAGAGAACACTCTAATTTTGTGGCAAGGTTAGAAAATGTGGTTGGCAGCTGTTCCTGCATCCTGAGATGAGACATTTTTACAACGTATTCACAGGGAAGTAAATTTAAAGAGCAGTTTTTGATTACAGTTGCTGGAGAACAGACCATTTGTGCTGTGCCATTCTTTTCTGAATGACTCGGTGCTCTTGGGGCCAAACTGGAAGTGACTGGGGAGTTCTGTGACTGGAACTCCTGAGCAGAGGAGGAGGAAAACTCACCCAGTTGCCATTTTAATACAAACTTAGAGAATTTGCATTTCCTGAACCAATATACAGACTGAAACACAGCTTTCCTTTCACATCCCCACTTCTCTGAATTCTGCAAGGTTGCAAAACCATGTGTAGTGAAAAGTGCATGTAAGAGTGGCTATATTAGTAAAAAAAAAAAGGCAGAAAAATGCATTTTATGCTTGCAAAATAGCATTTATTAGGCAGATGCCCACAAAATACATACACATTTTAAAGCAAACTGTTTTCAAAAAGCTTTCCAATTGATGTAGAAATGGGACACACTGAAGAGTGGGAAAATGAGAAGCTGAAAGAAACTGAAATTGACAGATTCATCCTTTCTGAAATGGATAGGTTCATCCATGCCTAGCTGTAAGTTTTTGGCCCACTTATAAATGGATCTGGCTCACAGAACAGAGCAACGGAGTTTAAACCTTTCTGTTTTCCATTTTCCCAATGAAAACTCACTCCCCACAACTGGCTATTTGTTATAGGGACATCATACCTGTGGGGGGAGAGTGTAGACATTTTACAAAAAAGGGGAGTGAAGACTATGAAATTATACATGGTATAGAGAAACCCTCACCCCAGTCCTAACCCTCATCCCAGTCCTAGAATCGCAGAGTCATCCAGTGATTCTGGTTAGGCAAAAGGAATCACTTATTCACACATGGCATCGTTTAAACTGTGACATTTGCTACCACAAGAGGTGGCAATGGCCATCCATTTTGATGGCTTTAAATGGGGATGAGACTAGTTTATGACTACTATTTATAATGGGTATAACCCAATCCCAGTTTCAGAGTTGGTATGCTGCGAATGCTTGTTGCTGGAGGTCCTGCTGTTGCCCTTCATGTTTTGCTTGTGGGTTTCTTTGGGGACAGGGTGAGGAAAGCCAGGACCACAGGTCAAATATGTGGTCCTCCAGGCTTTTCTGTGTGGCCTACAGGCTTTCCCCCAGGCCACACCCCTCATCAGCCCTGCTCTGTGCCCATCTTTAGCGCTGGAACTGTGATAATTCAGGCCTGAGGGAGGATGTGGACAGCTACTTCTGTGTGTCTTTATATGCAGAAACCTTGTCCTTTTGGGTGGCTGAAATGAAGCCCATTGTACAAAGGCACATCCCTTGCTTAGCCCTGGGGATAGAAGGAGTTGTTCATTTTAGTCCTCTCTATTTCTTGTTCTTCCAATCTTAAATGCAGTTCTCCACATTTCTGCAACAATCTGTTGGTTTCTTAAAAAAAAAATCCTCATGAAAATTATTCAGAATTTCAGTAGGAATGTCTCCCAGGGAGCACATTTTTAATGCAGCCTAACTAATATATACGGTTTTGCAAATGATTTTCCCTAACAGGACACTTTTTTGCATGTTGTTTTCGCCAATAAATGCATTCTTAGGTACACTTTCTCCTAATTTAAGCAATTTTGTAAATACTGTAGTGTTTGGCTGGAGAACAGCACCACAACATTCAGATAAGTGCAGATTTCGAAGGATGGAAGTGTATATTATTTCACAAAGTGCAAATCTGATAGATTGAGCTTTGTATGTGAACTGAATCAAACTTATGCCCACTTTTGCCTCTGGAGCCACACACCACTGGTGTGTGATTCCTGGAAGGATGCTCACATAGAACCATTGGACTGAAAATGGCCTTGGCCCAGTATACCTGAAGGAGCATCTCCACCCCCATTGTTCTCCCTGGATACTGAGGTCCAGCTTCAAGGGCCTTCCGGTGATTCCCTCATTGTGAGAAGTGAAGTTACAGGAAACCAGGCAGAGGGCCTTCTCGGTAGTTGCACTCGCCCTGTGGAACGCCCTCCCACCAGATGTCAAAGAAATAACTATCGGACTTTTAGAAGACATCTGAAGGCAGCCCTGTTTAGGGAAGCTTTTAATATTTGATTAATTATTGCATTTTAATATTTTGTTGGAAGCCACCCAGAGTGGCTGGGGAAACCCATCCAGATGGGTGAGGTATAAATTATTATTATTATTATTATTATTATTATTATTATTATTATTATTATTAGTTCCCCTTCTGTGCCATATGAGTATGTGACTGGCCACTGTCAAAGCAGAATGGTGAACTAGATGGTGGGCCTTTGCTCTTAGAAAGCTGGACTTACTTGGATCCTTGCAGTATATTGGCTTTTTTTCTTTCAGTTCTTTTCTTTTTTACTTCAGACTTGCTTAAAAACAGAATCAGTTTCTATAGGGTGGCAAGGTCAGATTCTCTTCCCCCCCACCACTTCAAGCAAAGGGTCCTCCTCCCCAATAGCACAACCCTTCTCAGTTTTTGTTTGCAGGGCACCTAAAAAGGCCACAGGCAGTGTGAACCAATTCACGATTTTCATGTCTTGCTTGTTCCAGGTTAAAGGGGAACCAAGGAAGGTACTTTGTCTGAGACAGGGATGGAGAAAACTGCCAATTTTGCTTTTCCTTGCTTTCTCGTTTTTCCCAGCTTCTATTCAGTTCATATTCCAACTTCAGTTTGCTTTTTTTTTAAAAAAAAGTCCTCACAGAAATTCACCAGCATTTTTTAAGTGTGCCTTTCTCTCAGCAAGACACATTTACCGCTTTCCTACAATGACGCGACATACAAATTTTGTGAAATAAATGTACACTTGCCCCAGTATACACATTTTCTGGTCGGAGAACTGCTTTGCAACATTCAGAGTAGAGAGGCTTTGGGAGGAAAGCTGGGTTTTCGTTTTGGGAAGTACAAATTAGTTAGACGTACATTAAAATAACCTTTTGGGTGGAAGGTGGAGGAGAGGGTAATGGCAGAGCAACTGCCCATGTTTCTGGATGACAAATAATATCTGGATCTAGTTCAATCTGGGTTTGGGCCTAGTTTTTGGACTGAATCCCCCTTGTTTGCACTGATGGATGACCATCCTTGGTGACCTCTCTCCTCCTACATTGGGAGAGGGAACACTGGGAGTGTGACCCTGCCAATCTCTCAGCAGCCTTTGATACCATTGACCATTATATCCTCTCCTGAATGGGATGGGTATTGGAAGCACTACTCCATTGGTTCCATTGAGTGGTTCCAGTAGCACTATTCTAGAATGGTTCCAGTGGCATGGTTAAGTCCAGAGAGTATCTTTGGGGGAGTACTGTTTGACGCCTTGGCACTATGAGGTTTTGCAGAGCACTAATCCCCCCCCCCCCATGTTATATAACATCTATATGAAGCCATTGGAAGTGATCACAGTGGAAGAACAGTGCCATCGCATACAGCTGTTTCATCTGAATTAGGAGAGGCTGTGCAAGCTTTGGATCAGTACCTTGATGTAGGGGCCATAGCTGTCAATGTTTCCCCTTTTTAAAGGGAAATTCCCGTATTCCGAATAGGATTCCTCGCAAGCAAAGGGAAAATTGACAGCTATGGTAGGGGTGCTCTGGGCAAGGATCAATAAACTGAGTCTGAACCCTGGGAAGATGGAGGCTCTCTGGGTAGCTGGTTCCTGTGTCTGGAAGATAGGCCGGCTGTTCTGGTTGAGGTTGCACTCCTTCTGAAGGATCGGGTAGGTAGCGTAAGGTAACTTATTTATACATCTTTGTCATTAGAGGCTGAAATGACCTCTGTTTCTAGGAGTGCCTTTTATGGGCATCTGGTACACCAGCCAGAGCCATATCTGCATCAGGATCATGTTTTAAGGTTGCACATTGCCCTGATATATTATGATATGGCAGCACAGAAATACTTCTATGAATAGAAATAAGTGTCAAATAAAACTGAATTCTTTTTCCAAGCCCCCCCCCCAAAAAAACACACCATGAAGCTAGCACCAGGTAGAAATCCAGTAACCTAAATTTTTACATGTCTGCCTGCGACTTTGGGTTGGGTCTTTTCCAGATGCAGGGCTAATGGTGTAAATACAACGATCACACAAGGCCAGCCAGCCTCCACAGTTTGCCATTATTGGTTTCCCTAATCCCCACACCTGAAAAATGTACAGTCCAAATTTAATCCTACCCCATGTCATATCAGACACTGAAGCCTTTTGATCCGCTTCAGAACATACAGGATTTATTTGAAAGCTTTTTGACATACGCTTCACATCTCTCAACTTAATAAAAAAATCTCCAGCTGGCCTCACGTTCAGCCTTCCCAAGAGGCAAAATGAAAAATGCCAAATTGCCTTGGCATATTCTGGTCATGCCCAGGAGACGAAGGCAGAAATGGGCTGGCAGAGGGTGAGAAATTATTCCAAACATTTAGCGTACACAGGAGGAGGGTGTCTGTGAGCTATCATGAGGGGGGAGACAGACAAACAGACAGACAGACGGACAGACAGACACCTGGGAGGAGAGAGTATTCGCATTGTGAAAAAGGGGGAAGCTGTAAGAAAAATAACAGCAGAACTCTCCTTTTAAGAAGTGTAAGTTGAAAAAGGAATTAATTCTGATATAATCTTTTAATAACTATTTTAGCCTGGTTTGGAAGTTAAAGAGCTTCATTGAACAATTTGATTGTAACTAAGAAATAGTGCCCAGGTTTTCTTCTTTCCTCTTCCCTTCCCTTTTACCTTTTGTGCCATTCGCTTCAGACTGTTAGCTGTTTTCTCATTGACATTTATAAGCTACTGTCTGGGAGCTACTTATAAGCTACTGTTCTCAATAACCAGGCCTATGCCTTTAAAACTGGGGGTGGTGGTATTATTTTGTTATGTTACATATTTTTATACTGTAAACCACCTTGTGGTCCTCTGATGAAGTTTTGTATAAATTTAAATCATCATCATTATCATCAATGGGCCTTTGGTCTGATTCAGCAATGCAACTTACATTCATGAGTTATGTGACTCATGATGAAACTCATGGAGCTAAGTCCTTGAAGGGCTGTTCTCTGTAAACCTTTCAGGTATAAGAACGAAGTGTTTTTCCAGTCTCTCTTAGTGTTTAAGAACATAAGAAGAGCCAGCTGGATCAGGCCAATGGCCCATATAGTCCAGCATCCTGCTCTCACAGTGGCCAACCAGATGCCTGTGGGAAAGCTGCGAGCAGGATTTGACCCCCAGAGCATTCTACCCTGGCATTCAGAAACATCACTGCCTCCAAGTGTGGAAGTAGAGCACAGCCACCCTGGCTAGTAGCCATCAATAGCATCCCCCCCAATGAATCTGTCTCATCCTCTTCTAAAGCCATCCACATTGGTGGCCATCACTGCCTCCTGTAGGAGCAAGTTCTATAGTTTAAGTCTGCACTGTGCGAATAAGTCCTATCTTTTATCTGTCCTGATTCTTCCAACACTCAGCTTCATTGAATGTTTGTGTAATGTGAGTGCATGGGGGGAGGGAAGGAGGGAGGGAGAAAGAGAGAGGGAGAGAGAGAGAGAGAGAGAGAGAGAGAGAGAGAGAGAGAGAGAGAAAATACATCATCTTTCAGATGTTTGGGAAATAATGGCCGTGTCTTTTCCTCATACCTCTTAGGATCAAGATAATTTTTTTCAGAACACACAAAAAATGTGCTTGAATACAAATGTGGTTCACCTAGAGAGATTTTTTAAAAATGCAATTCCATTTCCCTTGGACTCTTGGGATATTTCCAACATATTCTGTCAGGCATGGAAGCTCCAAGTGTCTCTTTCCTCAAAGTTTATAGAAATTTCTCCATTTGTTTCCAGTGTAATGAATACTGACTGACTCTTGAAACGACACCCAGTTCCCTGAGACAGGAGAAGAGCAGGATGAATTAAAGAAACATCCGTATGTACTGCTCATTTCCTGTAGAGGAGATGATGGTCCTGGAAATGAATTGTGCACTTTCCCTCTAGCCCCAGTGCCCAAAACAATCTGTGTGCATCTTTACAACCACATAAAGCCCTTTTCTCTGTGATGCCGCCAGCTGTATTGTAAATACATTGGGGATGCAAGCATGCAAGGATTTGTGGCTTGGGCTGATTGTATCTCTCTCTCTCTCTCTCTCTCTCACACACACACACACACACACACATATCTACACATACTTTTGTAGGTCAGCTCTGGGTATAAATTTTTATTAGGTCTCTTCTTAAGAATATATTATGGGCTCTGCTTGATCCTATTATTATGAACCCCTTAAGAACAGTGTCATAAAGATGTAACATGCTTCTCTCTGCCCCCTCTCCTGTCAGTTCACGCCAAGGACGCCATCCATCAGAAGGTTTTCCAGGACAGTCCCCACTGATATGAATGAAGTTCTGCAAGAGGTGTGCAGATCCCATTTATTTCAATGGCAATTGTGCAGGAAAGCTATCTAGTGCACTGTATGCTAACATCGTAACTATTTTCTTACCTTTTCTGCCCAGAGAGATGTGAGTTAAGGAACTTGGCATGGCTGTGGAATTGTTGCGGATCTGAAATGAATCAGAGGTGCTTTGTAGAAAGCCGAGCAGAGATGAAGTGGCTGGAACAGAAAGGCTCAGAAATCGAAGCTTTGTTGCTCTGCAAACCATCTGCATTTTAGATGCTGCCCTTTACCTTACCTCTGCCTATTTTGTAAAGATTTCCAGTGGACTGACTCTGGAGTCTTTTCCTAATAAAGATATCAAGAAGTGGGGAGGGGGACTGGAGGCAAGTGAGAACAAGCCAGGAGTCAACAGACTAATGTCTGACATTACCTACATCTTTACACCCTATAGATATTGCTGAACTCCAGCTTCCATCAGCACCTGCTGATGTGACCAATGGTCAGCGATGATGGGAGTTGCAGTTCAGCATGATCTGGGGCACCACAGTTTAGCATTATCACAATTGGGCATACAAAATATGAAGCTTACCTGAACTTTTGAGGGCAGGATTTGGCACAGTGATAGGGCTGTTTGCCATGGAGGGTGAGGGATAGAGTATGAAAGACTCCTGTTGCAGCAAGCTGATTTGAAGAAGTAGTTGCTAGGTTTAGAACCAACAAGTGGATTCTGCCAGTTGTAGCTTCTGCCGTTGCAGTTTTGACCTGGTATTCTGTTTTGCTGGTTCCCTGGACTCACAAAGTGGAAGCATTAAACAAAGTGGAAGCATTAAACAAAGCTTCTTTCAAATCACTAAACTGGTCAGGACCCTGGACAGCTCCCAAGGGTCCCCTTGGCAAATTTTACATATTGATTTGAGCCAACCATTTAATTCATATATGGAGAATAAATGATGTCAAAATTCACAGGAGATAATTTTAAGGGTGTTTTGTTTTTGTTTGTAGTCCAGGGGGTGGGGAGGCACTTCCTTCAGCTCTGCCATTGCAGATGCCACTGCTGCGGTGAGCTCTCATTGCTGTCACATTCAAGGAAGAATAATTTGGTGGCCCTCAATTGGAATGGGATGCTATTTCCCCGATGGAGAGGTCATCCTTTCCATCTTGTTCAGCCGGTGGTATTTGCTCGGAGCGCAGAGATTGGCAGGCTCTTTCCTAATGACAAGGTCTCTCTGCCCTGGAGGGCAGCATCATTATATCTTCGTCAGGCAGCTCTTTTATAAAGGTTTGCCTGTTTTTAAGGGTCGCTATGTATGAAAGGTATATGAAAATACACCAATGAACTTTGGCCCTTCCAACAGCAAAACAAATCTATGTGTTGCAAGAAGGTGAGATGAAGATGAAGAGGAAGTTGGGTTTTTTTCTCCATAGAACTAAAGGTGCTAATTAATTAGTATTTTAATTAACTAAAACTTGAGTGAGAGCTGTGCAGGAGAATGGGGCTTGTGCAGGAGAATTTAGAGGGAGGGAGCATCTGTCATCTCAGATGCTGAGGGACAGCTGTACCCTTCCAGATGTTGTTAGACTCCAACTTTCATTAGCCCCGTCAGCGTGGAAAATAGTCAAGGATTATGGGTGTTGTCCAGCAACATCTGGAGAGCTACAGATGCCTCCCTACCACCCACCCACTGCAAGATTGTGCCCTTCAGTTGCTTAATTAGTGGCTACCAATTTAAATAATTATGAGCTAAATTCAGCTGGTTGGGCCCATGAGTTGAGAGCTTCACCTTTTATAACTGAGGTTCTGGTGCACTGCAATAATAGGGAGCAATATTCAATATGGCTTTCCCTTCTTGTCCATGGTTCTGTTCAGAAAGCACATCGAATGATGGTTTTCACAACTGAACAATAGTGAACCAGCTGCTTTTCTGCTTTTGTTTCCCATCTTCTCAGTTCACTCCTTCCCCTGTAGCACAGCAGCCTCTGGACTTTAGTTAAGGGTCACAGTTGTGGTTTGCCAGTCCAGATACCATACAAACCATGGTCAAGCTTCTCTAATTGTGGTTTGTCATGATGTATGATGAGTCCAAGGGCTCTCTAAATGGCAAGTTATCTTACACCTTACTTTGTATGTCTCAGAAAGGCACCATTATTGAGGTATTAATAATATATATGTACATTTGCATTTTTAAAAATAAGCTAATTGATTAATCAGTAAAATACAAGTGTTCAAAACTAAAAGCTCCATTTTTCCCCCTTGCATGAAATCTTTCCTCCACTATTCTTGCACTTCTGGGAGACTCATTAATGAAATATAAAAACTGGTATCTGGGGGCTCATGGTTGGTTTATTTTGGAATGTGGACAAAAATTCACACTCTTCAAAAGCCGATAATTCTATTTGCTAGTTTTGTCTATACTGTATGCTCCAGGATAGGTGCTGCCGTCCTCATTGCGCATTTATAGTGATGACAGTTTCCAGATCGTTTCGTTGGCAAGCTGTGGCTGAATTTTCCATCAGGGCTTCCTCCCCATCCTCTGCAACTGTCAGGGAACAGGAGGGGCTTGACAGCTTCTGCTAGGCAGGGACCAGAAAGCCTACATGATATTTTTCTCACACTTTGCTCTCTTGCAGAGGCAGTTTGAGAAATGACTAAGATCACATCTGCACCAAGCATTTAAAGCAGTGATGCCCCTTGAACAGTCATGGAAACTTCTGAGAGCATTGGTTTGTTTAGGGTGCTGGGAAGACTGGCTCTGCGAGGTCAGCACCCTTAAGAAGCTACAGTTCCCAGGATTTTCCATGACTGTTAAAGTGGTACAAGAGTCCTTGAAATGTATGGTGTGAATGTGACCCAAGGAGCAGAGGGCCAAGGATGCAATCCTCACTCCTCACAGTAGCCTTCTGCTCAAGACACCACACATTTTTCCTGGTGTTATAGGACTAGGTGACACTTCTCAGGAGGGTCTCCCATTTGCTGGAGCTTACCACAGCAGGGCATCAACTGCTAGCAAATTCCGAAGGGCAAGTTTGCAGTCTAAGATCCGAACAGTATCCAGCTGTGAGGAAGCAAAGCACAAGTTCTCCAGCTCAGGAGCTTTGAGGTCAGAAGTTGAAGCAGGCAGAGTATGCAACTCTGATTTGACCAGGTGAGGTAAACAAACAAACACACAACCAGATAGGCTCCTGCACTTAATTCCAGGCCTGGCCAATCCAGTGTGGTGTAGTGGTTAAGAGCGATAGACTCGTAATCTGGGGAACTGGGTGTGCGTCTCCGCTCCTCCACATGCAGCTGCTGGGTGACCTTGGGCTAGTCACACTTCTTTGAAGTCTCTCAGCCTCACTCACCTCACAGAGTGTTTGTTGCGAGGGAGGAAGGGAAAGGAGAACGTTAGCCGCTTTGAGACTCCTTCGGGTAATGATAAAGCGGGATATCAAATCCAAACTCCTCCTCCTCCTCTTCTTCTTCTTCTTCTTCTTCTTCTTCTTCTTCTTCTTCTTCCTACTGTCTGACAATTACAGGGCTCGATCTGTACATCGCTGTTTCCCTTTATGCCCATAGAAGTCTTTCAGAGGCCTGCGCAGTCCATGATGTGGTTAACCAAGGGATTCTGGCTATCCTCCCCTCTGTTCCATTGTGAATTTGCCAGAGACGAAAGCTCCTGGCCCTGCCCTTCAGCATGGTTTTGCAGTGACCCGCTCATCAGTGGCCAGGTGACTTACTTGACCCTTTGTCAGGTAAGGCTCCATCTGCCTGTCTCTGGTAAAGCTGGCTCACAGCCCCAAAAAACAATCAAAACAGAAGTGGCTAAGGGATGTGGCATAGAGTAAATCAGAAAAAAAAAATTGGCCTTCAACAGCCATGATCCAGATAATGTGCTGCATTTGTTCTGCATGGCATGGAGAAAGTGGATAGGGCAAAGGGTTTTCTTTCTCCGTATAACACTACAACTCATGAAACTGGATGTTCGAAAATTCAGGACAGATAAAAGGAAATGCTGCTTCATATGGAACATTGTTACACTGTGGAACTCAGCACCACAAGAGACAGCGATGGCCACCAACTTAGACGGCTTTAAGAGAAGATTTGCAAATTCATGGAGGAGAGGGGTGTGGATGGCTACTAGCCACAATGGCTTTTCGCTGCTTCCACAGTTGGAGACAATAATGCTTCTGAAAACCAGTTGCTGGAACTCACAGGAGGGTAGAATGTTCTTGTGTACAAATACTGCTTGTGTATTTCACATAGACATCTGGTTGGCGACTGAGAACAGGATACTAAGCTAGATGGGCAATTGGCCTGATCCATTGGCCTGGCTCTGTGTTCTAATATTCACAGCCTTTTTAAAATGAAAAAGGAAACCTATTCTAAGCCCAATAGAACTGTGCATGTTTTATTGCAGCTTTATTGCAGGCAATGCAGTAGGATTTGGATGGTGGGATTTGTTATGTTTGTATTTGAACGTGAACCTAACAAATTCATGCCTCCCCCCCGCCCCCATAAAAAATGTTAAACCGAAATTCAACTATGCTTTCTCTGACTTTTGCAATTCAGGTTTCCAACCAAAAACATGTGCACAAAAAGTGTATATCTTGGTGAATCTAATAATGGCATTGTGGGGGTAATTATTTCAAAAATATCAAACAAAATAGCAAATATTCCCCTCTTTAAAAATGTGCATAAAAATGGGTCTGGTTTTTTGTGTGTTGAGGGCTTTGTTTTCTTTTTTTTAATCAACACCCTCTAAACAGATGCAAAAATGGGGTGAACTAAAGACTGGGAAAATGAAGAACAGAGGGAGAGAAACCAAATGGACAGATTGGTCCATCCTTAATTGTGCATTGCATGTGCCTGTCCACCTGGCACATCAGAAGATGCAGCCATCCAGTTCAAGGGGGATTGGGTGGGCTGATGAATATGGCAGTGCACATCTGCACCCACCAGTGGCTCCATGTGTGGCAATCTTCCAGCTGCAGGTCTTCCTTGGAAGAAAGGGCATGGTGGAACATGACCTGTTTGTCCTCCTCTAGTTCTCCTCTGACTGCCGCTCTAACTGTGTAGCTAGAAGTCTGTGAAGTTGCTGTTTGCTCAGTTTCCTGGGATTTGCATGTGGCTGTGACTCTGCATATAGTGGGCTTAGCAATGGGATGCAGAGTCACACGGCTCCTTGAGCGCCTGGCTGTAAAGTGAGTGTTCAGCTCACCTTCTTTTCTTTGTCCTCCACCATTAATTAAATCTGCTCTTTCCTCCTGGGTGACAATTAAACATCTGCAGGATGTGGGGAATTTTAGCACCGGGCAGGGAAGGAGAACTCTTTGCCTCTTTCTGTTCTTAGCATAATTGCTTGCTTTTTAATGAGGAAGGTGGGTTTTTTTAAAAAAAACAAACCCAAATGCCTAACTATTGCTGCTTCTGCATGCAGGATTATTTGCATATCACTTCATCAAGTTAAAAAGGGTGTGAAAATGCCACACTCTTTTTCTACCCCTCTGCTTGGTTTTAATGAAGGATAAAGTTTCTCACTAATGACGGTAGGGAAATTAGTTTCAAATCCCCAAGGACTCATGAAAGAAGCACCAAGGATATCAAAAGGACAAAGAGAAGGGAAAGGAGTGGGGGTGGGAAATCGAGACACCAAATCTCACAAAGGCCTTTGGGCGTTGTCATCCAAGAAACGGCTAAGTTTTCCATTTAATATAAGTATCAGGGAACTCTACGAGGCTGCTCCGAAGGGAATACTGATGACGAACTGACCAATAAGTGATGCTCAGAAAAGCACCATATGTAATCAATCTCCAGCGTTGTTGATATAAACACAGCAGTGTTTTTCTTCTTATCTTGTATTCAGAAGAAACATGAGTTCTGACAATCTAATATTTTGTTTGTTTAAAGCAGGGTCCTTTCTAACTTAACTAAGGGCCAACCCTGACATCACCCCATTCACACAATTAGAAATACTCTTTAAGAGTAAATGGCCAGCATAGGACCCTTCAATCCACATCAGGATCCTGACTGGATTGGGAGGAACAAGGAGCTGTTCACTTTTTTCCCACCATGCTGTCATTTTGCGTTTCTTTCAGGGTTTTCTTTTCATTCTACGTTCTGTTTAATTCTACCCCTTCCTGCTCACCCAATGGTCCATCTGATGATGAAGGGAAGTTTAAACCTCTCCACACACCCCAGTGCCATGCCTACTCTTCCTTTCTGCCACTATTGAGAGCCAGTGTGGTGTTGAGAGCCGGTATGGTGTAGGGGTTAAGAGCGGTGGACTCGTAATCTGGTGAACCGGGTTCGCGTCCCCGCTCCTCCACATGTAGCTGCTGGGTGACCTTGGGCTAGTCACACTTCTTTGAAGTCTCTCAGCCCCACTCACCTCACAGAGTGTTTGTTGTGGGGGAGGAAGGGAAAGGAGAATGTTAGCCGCTTTGAGACTCCTTTGGGTAGTGATAAAGCAGGATATCAAATCCAAATCCTTCTTCTTCTATTGGCAAGGTCTTGAGAAGGTAGGGAAAAAATGGTGATGGGGAAGGATCTGACCTACCCCACCCCCACCCCAGGCTGAGGCTCAGCCATCACTGATAGACAGGAACTAACCTTGCTCATAATTTTGTATATCTCAGGAGGCAATGGAAGAGTGTGCCTTTGGAAGTAAAGTCAAACCATTGGAGAATTAAGGTGTGTGCAGCAGGTACAGAGACTGATACAGGAGAGACAAGTTTTATTGGAGTTGGGGCAGATTAAGGTGTTCGGTTTTGCTGCTACAGGTGCATCGTGGCATTTCTTCTCTCTGCACTCCTTCCAGCAGTCATTCTTCCTGTGGTCGCTGCTGTGCATACATGATCTTACTATCTGTCTTCAGGCACTGTGATCATCTGTAAGGCGTTCCCACACGATGGGGTTAATATTGTCAGCCTTTATGTCACATTTGCAGAGATCTTTGTAATGCAGAGCTGGTCTGCCAACATGCCTAGTGCCTGAAGCCAGCTCCCCATAGAGCATATCCTTGGGGATCCTGCCATCTTCCATTCTGTGTGCACAGCCAAGCTAATGTAGAAATCGCTGAGACAGAAGTGCAGACATGCTGGGAATGTGGGCTTGGGAGAGCATATCTTGGTTTGAGACTCTGTCCTGCCACGTGATGCCCAAATCTTTCTGACACAGTGTATATGGAAGCTCATGGTGGGTGTAAGTTGCCTATGACTCACTTCCATAAAGCAGAGTGCTCAACACACAAGCCTGGTGGACCCTCATCTTTGGTCCAGTATATCTGAAGGAGCGTCTCCACCCCCATCATTCTGCCTGGACACTAAGGTCCAGCGCTAAGGGCCTTCTGGCGGTTCCCTCACTGCGAGAAGCCAAGTTACAGGGAACCAGGCAGAGGGCCTTCTCGGTAGGGCACCCACCCTGTGGAACGCCCTCCCACCAGATGTCAAAGAGAAAAACATCTACCAGACTTTTAGAAGACATCTGAAGGCAGCCCTGTTTAGGGAAGCTTTTAATGTTTGATGCATTACTGTATTTTAATATTTTGTTGGAAGCTGCCCAGAGTGGCTGGGGAAGCCCAGCAAGATGGGCAAGGTACAAATAATAATGATAATTATTAATATTGGCCCTGGGGCTATAAGGTCATAGAACTGTAGAGTTGGAAAGGGTCCCAAGGGTCATCCAGTTCAATCCCCTGCAATACTGGAATCACGGCTAAAGAATTCCTGATAGATGGCCATCCACCCTCTGTTTAAAACCTCCCATAGAGGAGAGTCCACCACCTTCTTAGGTGCATTAGTTCACTGTGGTTTTGTGGATGCAATCTAATGTGTTGATCTCTGAATGCATAACATCCTGGTTTGCTCTGAGCTCTCCATTGAGAAAGCCTCCTGTTTGGAAATTGGAGGTATGATGCCTTCCACCTCGCTCTCTTTCTCTCTTCCCTCTTTATGTGATTATGCTTCCTATGCAAGAGGGGTAACTGCAGTTTATTCTTGAAGGAATCGTTTCAACCCTTGTCTACGCTGCGTGGTGGGTGTGCAAGGGTTCTCTATATATCAGCTACATATAAATGCCTTTTGAAGATCACACTCAGGGAAAGGTTTTCAAGCACAGTTGCAAAGATGGATAAATAGAGGGTCAGATTCAAAAGCAAAACACACACACACCCCTACCTACCTGCTGTGCTCAGTAGGAATATTATACCTAGTTATGTGGTGGAATCTCAGCACGATTCTCCAGCCACTCCCTGATGTATGCAGGAAGCTATCTTCAGGATAAAGCTGTAATTTCCACTCCAGGGTGCATGCCTGACTCCAGTCATTGTTACCCTCTGAAAAAGGGTACTCAGCTGGCACACTGCTATCTGCAGCCACAGGAGTTCCTTTAATAGCATCTCTGATTTGTGGTATTAAACAATGTGCAGCAACTCACAATGCCCAACTGCTGGATATCCAGGTTGGTCCACTTCACAATGCATTACCAAAGGCTGATAAACGGAGAAAACTGACAGATGAGTGGAGTAGACAAGCTTCCTACAGGAGCAGGCATTGAGGGTGTGACTGGATTCTTCTGCAGGGCAGAGCCCCGGGGAGCAGAGAAATGCTGAAAGCTCCAAGTCAGGTGATAAGAACTTAGACCTACTGGATCAGGCAAATGGCCTGTCTAGTCCAGCATCCTGTTCTTGCAGTGACCAACCAGATACTTGTGGGAAGCCTGCAAGGTGGACAGAAGCACAACAGTGCGCTCTCCACCTGTGATTCCTTGCCCCATGTGGTTGAACATGGCCTTGTCTCTCCTTCCTCTTGAATATCTTGGTTGCCCTTTTTTGAACCTTTCCCCAGCTCTGCAACATCCTTTTTGAGGTCCCCTTCTTTGGGGGGGGGGAGAACTGGGTCAAAACTAACAAAATGAATTTCAGTAGGGACACATGTAAGGTTCTGCCCTTAGGTGGGAATAATCAGGTGCATAATTATAAGATGCGGGACACCTGGCTTGCCATTAGTACATGTGAAAAGTATCCAGGTGTCTTAGTAGACCAGAACCTTAACATGAGTCAACCCTGTGATGCAGCAGCCAAAAAAAGCTAATGCTATTCTAGGCTGCTTCTGCAGGGGGAGTTAGATACTATAGATATTAGTTCCATTTAACCCCCATTTGGTTGTTTGAAAAGAATGTGTTGGATACCTATATCCAGAAACATGGGGCTAAATAATGCTCTTCCCAGTAAGAGAGTGCCAGCAGAAATTTTAAAAGGCACAAGAACCAGTGGCATAGTGAAGCATGGGAAATACAGGTTGTTAGACCCTTTTAAAATACCCCATTTAAAAACACTTCCATTGCTTTCCCCCACTCTCCTTCCCTAGCAGTGAACAGACCACACAATTTAGTAAGTTTAAATAGCTTTTTTTTTTTACAAAACCTCTTCAAAGATTCCTGCATTACAGGGGGTTGGACTAGATGACCCTCGCAGTCCCTTCCACTCTGTGATTCTATGAAATGTCATATTCTTGTTTTTTATCCATGCTGCAGTAGGTAATACAATGGTACAAAAATCTTGGGGGCGCAGTGTGGTAAAACCACACCTCTTGGTCTGATCCAGCAGGTTTCTTCTTTTTATCACTATTATTTATTAAATTTATATGCCGCCCTATACCCAGGGGTCTCAGGGCAGTATATTCTGCTCTAAGCCTCAGGGGTCATAGTTAGGGTTTAAACATTTTCCCTCCAAATGACACACACAGTGCTCTGCCCCAGACTATCCTCAGGCTAACTTGGACTCTATCCAAGTCAGTTTCCTGAAACTTTTACATCGGTCCTTGAACAATTGGCAGGAAGGATGGGGTGGCAGTTAATTCTAACATAATTTTTTGTCCAGGGCTGACCTCAGGGATTTTTCTGAGCAGAAAATGACACTTGCAACCTCTCCCCCTAAACGCATCAAGGTTTCCAAGGCCAGCCAAGTTGCTTTGGCATCTGAGACAGAAAATCCCACAAGTGCCTCTCCTGAGCTGAGAAAATGCAATAGGAACAAACCAAATAGCTAACTGTTCATGGCACCCCAAATCAGCATCTGTCTCACTCTCCCTAATGGTAGGGTCAGTCTTTTCTTTCTTTTTTTGAGCGGTGTATGTCTCTCACTCCTTTTGACTGAGCACAATCAGCAACAGAGTGCAGCTGAAATAATTTTGAATTCCCTATTACCGAAGCCAGCAGCAGTCACCTTCCTATGATTCATGGGAAGCAGAAGTTTGATCTGAGTGGTGGGAAGAACTGAGACTGCTGCACTGATTTTAAAAATAACCTATGGCTGTAGATCACTTGTTAATTATAGAATAATGCAGTGAAAGGCTTAAATTTAGCCTCTCCTGGGAATTTTCCAGCGTATGTGATGTAAGCACGATAAAGTCACGTGAGCTCAGCTTACATTCAGATTTTGGTTGGTGCCAAGTGAGCAGTCGAATCAGAAGCCCCTCACAGCACAATAATGTTGCATGAAACCTTGGAGAGCCACTTCCAGTCCCTGTAGACAATACTGAGCTAGATGAACCGAAGGTCTGAGTCTGTAAAAGCCAGTTTCCTATGTTCTGTGACAGCAAATTTATTTACTTACTAAATTTATTTACTTATCATTCAAAAAGTCATGGTTCCATAACACAACCGGTACTGCAGTGTGAAAATGATGTTAGAAAATAGGACAGAAGCGTTTGCATAATAATCAGGAAAACTAGTGCAATATTCCCCATATCTGTGTGCACTCTTGGTGGAGACATGCACTAGCAGCTGAAACTCTCATGCAACTTGCCATTAGGACTGAGCAGCACAGACAACTCCCATGAGAAGCAGGACCAGAGACTCAGGCAGCCTAGGAAACAACTGCAACCAGATGTAGTGTGTGCTGGGTAGAGGGAACTTGCAGAGTTGCTGTGTGCTTGGAAGAGCAGTAACTCATTGTGCGTAGTGATAGTGGTGGAAATTCAGTTCAATTCACGTTTTAATGTGAGCCTACCTAATATACCCAAACCAAAATGCCATGGCCATTTGTGATCACACCCACCCCAAGGAAGACTTGAGGCAGTGCTTTAAGTTGGGGGAAAGGGTTATATTTACTATATATAACATTAAGGGGAAATTGAGGATCTGCAGATAAAACCCATGAACCCAATTTGTTCCAATTCAACCAAACCAACCAAAGTCCAAGCAGGAAAGTTCCCCACTTAGAGGGGAATCATCTCCTTCCCAACTCATGAGGTGATGAAAGTGCCCTGCAGTAAAGATTGGAAGGAGTTATTCCTCCTCGCTATATCAACACTGGACAAGCTCATCTCAGCTCCACTGGTTTGGCATTTACCCCAATGTACATGCCCGGTTCCTTCTGAGTTTCAGATACCTGGTCAAAGCTGTCTCACTTCCGGAAGTCTTTGTGCCCTGAATGCTCCTCAGATTTTTACCTGCTCTTTCCTGGAGATTTTGAAATTATTGAGGTTTAAGATTTTTGAGGTTTGATTTACACACACACACACACACAGAGAGAGAGAGAGAGAGAGAGAGAGAATATGAGAATGTGTGTCTCTGAGGGTAAATGAACTATCACGAGGGCCTCCTCTGCCAATCTCAGCACCCAAGAAGGTCTGTAGGGAAGGAGGAGTTTTCAGATCAGTGCAACTGTTTGAAAACAAGGGTTATGAGATATGTTTTGGAACCACAGTTAATAATCTGGTCCCTACATTTTGCACCAGCTGGAGTTTCTGAGATAAATGTCTCATCTCAGAGCTTTAAAAATGTGTGTGTGTTTAAAGAATAATTCTATGGGCTTATTATTATCAGTACAGCCATAAGCAGCAGCTCCCCACCAGGTTTTTTGCTGAAAAGAAATTGAGTGTGCAACAAGTCTTTCATCATAATCACCTTGGCAATGCAAAGTAATTCATAAAAGAAGTAGGGATGTATTGAGATCCAATATTGTTTTAGTCTCGATCAATATTAATAATTGTTTTGCATTTTTAGAGTGCAGTATACAACTGAAAAATGTGCAAAGACCAGCCAGTGGTTGCAAGCACAATAAATCCTCTTATTATACTTAAAGGCACCATAATTTAACTTTCAAATGTTTCTATAAAAAAATATTACAGAAGATGCCATTGATCTGTAGAAGAAAATTGTTATCTTTTATTTATTTGCAAAATGTTAGGCCCTGCTTTAATTATACATGAGCTAAAAAGGTCAGTAACTATTTTATTAAGATCTGCAAAGTGGAACTCAAGAGCTTCATACAAATAATATTTCTGCAGCGCCAGCCTGTGAGGGTCTGCCAAACCTTCAGCTGCTTATGAAGGCAGAAGGTTATGCACACATTAGCAAAGGTTAACTCTGGAGTACCAAGGGGAGTGAGACCTTTCACGTCCCTGACAACAGAAATTGCATTAGAGTTTTCAGATGGGGATTTTTCAATTTGCAATTATGGAAAAATTCTTTACAGAGATGAGCCTTTGCTTGAAAATGCATGAGTAGAATGGGTTCTTCAAAGGTTAAGATTCAGCAACTTTTGCTAGTGCTTCAAACTTCAGAAGTTTTATATCGGGCTATTTCCTCACACTCTGTTTTAGGCATGCCAGCTTGCCCCCGTGACTGAGGGGACTGGCACTGCACGATGTGCTGGGGGGGGGGGCTCTGCTTTCAAGGGATGTTGCTGGTCGGCTTGTGAAAGAGCAAAGGCAAAGGCGGACCCAATCGGAAGACAGTTAATCACAGTTATACCTTGTTGAATCCATAATTAGGATGTGTAATGGCTAGGGCTTGGTCTTGTTTTCTGTTCCAATGGCCATGTGGCGCGAAAAGGGCCTTCAAAGATTGTAATCCTTTCTAGGCCTTGTTAGATTCTAATCTTCTTTTGTGGCGAGTGGTGTACAACTAAAAGGTAAAGGTAAAGGTACCCCTGCCCGTACGGGCCAGTCTTGACAGACTCTAGGGTTGTGCGCCCATCTCACTTAAGAGGCCGGGGGCCAGCGCTGTCCACAGACACTTCCGGGTCAGCGTGATGAAGCTGCTCTGGCGAACCGGCACCAGAGCACCACACAGAAACGCTGTTTACCTTCCCGCTATAAAGCGGTACTTATTTATCTACTTGCACTTAAGGGTGCTTTCGAACTGCTAGGTGGGCAGGAGCTGGGACCGAACGACGGGAGCTCACCCCGCCGCAGGGATTCAAATCGCCGACCATGTGATCGGCAAGTCCTAGGCACTGAGGTTTTACCCACAGCGCCACCCGCATCCCTCACTGGAGTACTAGACACATACTAAAGACTGTGATACAAAAAACCTCCCCACTGAGCATTCAGTGTTTTTATTCATCCCATAATAACTCTGCTAACCTACCTGACTCTAGGAATCATTTCAAGGCATGTCTTGCCTGTCTTCCTGCTTTAGAGACCTTAGTATCATGGTTTGTTAGGGGCATTGCCATATCTATTTCTTTTATTATTTATTTACTGCCTTTACAGTGGTACCTCTGGTTACAAACTTAATTTGTTCCAGAGAACCGTTCTTAACCTGAGGCGCGTTTTCACTAATGGGGCCTCCCGCTGCCGCTGTGCCGCCACCCCACGATTTCCTGAGGTAAAGTTCTTAACCCGAGGTACTACTTCCGGGTTAGCAGAGTCTGTAACCCGAAGTGTTTGTAATCTGAGGTGTTTGCAACCTGAGGTACCACTGTATTAGCCCATTTTTTTCTCCAAGGAGCTCAATGTGGCATGGATGGATCTTCCTCTCCTCATTTAATCCCCACAACAATCCAGTGATTGACTTGCAAGGTCAGCCAGTGAACTTCAGGGCTGACTGGGGATTTGAACCCTGGTCTCCCAAGACCTACTTCAGCACTCTAACCACTAGGCTACACTAGCTATATATCTGACGGTCTGTCTGTAACATACGCACAGTTATTCCACTGAATGTTACTCAAGCAGGAAGAAGTGAGTGCTAAACGTGTACAAGTACTCGTGCTTCAGACTGCCAGTCTCTGTCTCTGTTCCTTATTAACTCGTGGGTGGCTGATGTGTGAAAGGCAGAGTGTGTTTTCCAGAGCTCTTTTTAATTGGAGGTTTCACGTTAACAGCTCAAATGAAGATTAGCGGGGGATAGCTCATCTCAGAATAATGCATGCGAATTGAAAATCACCTTGACAAAACAGATGGAGCTCTCAGTCATTAGGGAGAGAGTGTTTGTGCTGTTTCAGTGACAGGCAAATTACTCACCATGACTTTAAAGATTAAGAGGACTAGTACTGGGTGAAAGCAGCCTTGATGCATTTGGGTATGAAAGTTGCTAAAATAATGCAAGGAATTGTACTTTTCCTACTGGTGCCTATTGTGACGCTTTCTTGAAGCTTAGGAAAGCTGTTGCCTTCCCTCTGTGCATATCCCACTTCCTCTCTTGAAGTAGGAGAACATAGTGCAAAAGAATATAGGAGTATATCTGATAGGATATAGGGTTATATCTGCTTGGAGCAGCCTATGTTCCCTCCTCATCTGTATTTTCTTCAGGATAGTGCATGGGGCAGGGGTTTGGGGGGAGGTGTCCAGCGGTGGAGCAAGCCGATCG
Organism: Podarcis tiliguerta; assembly: GCF_965153285.1. NCBI lineage: Eukaryota > Metazoa > Chordata > Lepidosauria > Squamata > Lacertidae > Podarcis > Podarcis tiliguerta. The sequence goes on along the minus strand of NC_139541.1, from coordinate 51,613,091 downwards.
GGCACCTGGGGCGGCGCTGTTAGTATTGTAATGTCCCATTCTCACATTGCATAATGTTGTGGGTTGCCTTTAATTACTTATGAGTATGAGAACTATTTAAATGTCTCCTCTCTCTCTCTCTCTGCTCCTCTGCTCAAGAAGATGGATGTGAGAGTCGTCTTGTTGTTTGGTTATTTGCTTTATAAATAAAACCTTTGATGTTACTATTCCGACCACAGTTGCTTTTGCTGCATTCTGCTGTAAAGGAGTAGGGCCAGCCGCCCGCAGAGTGGGGCAAACTGGGGCAGGGCACTCCGCAGGGCCTCAGAGGAGTCTGCCTGCCTCCTCCCACTCAGCCACCCTACTGCTGAGGGGGAGGCGGCTGGCAGACCGCTAGGGGCAGTGCGGAGCCTGCAGGTGCCCAAGCCACCGTGTCACTCCCAGGAGAGATGCGCGGTGAGTGCCGCCCGGCATTTTGTCACCCTCCTCAGTGGTGACACCTGGGGTGACCCGCCCCCACCGCACCCCCTTCCTCTGTCCCTGGGAGTGTCACAATTTGAGACCTGCCTTCCTTTGTAGTTGGTTGCAGTACTTTGAAGATGCTGTCGTAGCATTGCAGGTCCACTTGGAAGAAGATGAGCCGGCAGTGAATCTCCTCAAACAAACGATCTGCTGTTCCTTTCCAAAGGATAGGATTGAGAATGCTTTGAACTATGCTTTATATTTACATGGCTACACTTTAGCTGTCTTAACCCTCTTCTATACATGTTGTGCACATGTTTAAATTTAGGAAAGAGTTGTGCAACAAAGTCCTGGGACTAAGATTGCGGTCCACGAATCAGTGTAATTATTTGCTCTGGGTGGGGCAAAGTTGCTTCAAGAAGTTGCAGTGCCAAACTTGGATGGCATTAAAAGAGGATTAGGCACATTCCCGGATATTAAGGCTATCAGTAGCTGCAAACCACAGTGCTCATCCTCTGCCTCTGCTGTTGGAGGCAATGTGCCTTTGAATGCCGTTGTGAAGAGAACTGTTGAGCTCTGGTCCTGCTTGTGTTCTTTCCACAGGAATCTGGCTGACCACTGAGAGAACAGGATGTTGGCTTAGATGAGCCACTGGCCTGATCCAGCAGTATATTCCTCTTATGCTCTAATGGTGATTAGGGGCAGGGATGCTGGCTCCTGGCTCCTCTGCTAAGCATATCAATGTGTTTTTATGGGGAGACCATGAAAGGGTGCAACATGGACAATTATTTTTTCACACCATAGATTGCAGGTTTTGGTGCCACAATAATCTTTATTACTTTTAGTTGTGACATCTACGGGTTATGTAAGCTTGGGAGCAAAAGGTGTGCATGATCCTCTTACCTACTACAACTGCTTAACACACCATCTGTTCACCTAGGTCACTGGGTAGGCTTATTTGGGCTCAGTTTCACACCACTGCTAAGTCCTTAGGAACACTGAAAACACAAGGCACTTTGGTTTCAAGAGTGCATGTTGTGTTATGTACAATGGAACTTCAGAGAAAACACAAGTTACACAGAAAAAAGGTAGTGTACCACTCCAAATCCTTTGCCCATGTAAGTGCACAGGAAATAGTAGATCTAGCTGAAATGCAACACCTAGAGAGCTGTACTGACCATTGCAATGCATCTCTAATTATTATATAATTAAAAGATTATTGCAAAATCTTAAAAAGTTGTATAATGTTGGGAGGAGTGTGGCTGTGAGCAGGCATGGCTGTGACCATAATAAAGGGATCCTGCACTTCTGAATTTGCCATTTCACTTCTCTTCTCAACTGAAGAATGTTGCTGAGAGTCCAGACTATCTCAGGGCTCCCCAGAACACAGTTTGAAAGCCAAAACTACAGGCTTCAGTGACCCACTTTAACCATAATTTGTGGACTCTGGAAACAAACTCTCATAATTCCAAGAACGGTTTTGGAAACATTTGCAATTCAGATATGCCCTAGAATGGTTCTAGTATTTGTTTATGCCCAAAAGGTTTTTCAAGCATGGAAATGTCCCAATATGTGCCATTCTTATTTTCCTATAATAAATGCAAACTCAACCCTCAAACCCTGGAAGCTACTACTGCAAGTTTAATTTCCATTAAACACAGACAACAGATGATGAAATAACATTCTGATAACATCTATCCTGAACTATGCCCCCCAAATGAATAGTGCATTCTTGTTTAATGTGGACTAACAAGAGCAATAAATGTAGATACTTTATTTTCTTATGAGTATACTATTGAGTACAAAAAAGCTGTAAATTCCTCCTGCAGCTGGGTTATCCCTTTTTACTGCTGTTTAAAATAAGCCTTGGGATTCCCACTCCCCAACTCCAAAATGTCACTGGTTGCTTCCATGGCCAGCATTTGAGGTGAGTGGGGTTAGGCAATAGCTGTGATTCTTGCATTGCAGGGAGTAGGGCTAAATTACCCTTGGGAGTCATAGAATTTTACAATTCTATGATTCTGTTAACTGCTGGGTCTGGAAGACTTTTGAGCAGACCCACTTCCAATCCTCCTCCCTGTCTGTCCTCTTATATATTATAACTGAGATGTGTTGCCTATGAGTAGCAGGTTTTGCCCAGGTGCTCCTCCCTCTGACCTCCTCATGTTTAGAGGCTGGCTGTCCTAAGTGAAAGCACTTTGTTGTACTTTATGCATTCATTCATTCATCCATCCACCCATAGCCAGGGACACAATGGAACCAGAATGGCAAGGGCCCAAGAGTTCATGAAGTTCTGTAGCGGACTATGGTTTCCTGTTCCTAAAAGGGTGCAATCAGCTTCCAATCCCAATTTGGCAATTCTCAGCAAGGTGAGAGCCCTGATCCTGTCCCTCTGCTAGGACAACAAAGAACAGATATGAACTTCCTATGCCTAGAGATGCATATGCAATATTTATTAGTTTTGTCTAAACTGGGGCTGGGGAATCTGATTCAGCCCAAGGGCTACAACATCACGTTTGAAAAATGTTTAACTAAAAGAAAAGCACAACCTTGCAACAAAACGGTATTTGTCTCAATGAAGGACAGGCTGTAAACTGTTTAAATAAATAAGCAAACTCAACCCTACAGCTACCAGAATTATAAAGAAAAAATAAAGCACCATGAGAATGGAAACTTTTCTAACAGGGAAAGGAATAATTGGGGAAATTGGAGGACAGGTTTTGGGTATGGCGCTAGGAGAGATTCAGAGTCTTAGTGAGTGTGTGCTTCTCTTCTCCTGCCCTCCCAACCCACAGGTGGCCTTGGAATGGAAAGGCAGCTGAGATAATGACCCTAATCTCTGCTTTGGAGACGGAGCACATTTTCTTCTTTCCCTGGTCCCAAACTGGATTGATTTGAGGACGTCAATGATGAAGCTGACCTGCATGTTCTCCTTCATCCTGCTGTTTGGAGCAGCTGGGCTGGTTGTCTTCATCCACCTGCAGGATCCAGAAGAAATTGTTCATCAGCAAACACCAGGTTAGACTTTGGTTTTAACATATTATCCTCTCATGTCCCCCCCCCCACCTGAATTGTTTGTTTGGACAAAATCATTCTCATTGGTGAGAAATGTTCATGGTGACCAAGAGGTCTGTATTTGTCTGTTGGAAATGTTCATGTTGTCAAGTGAAGGAAGGTTTCTCTCCCCCTTCCCCCAGTTAAATATGTCTGCAGCGAGTTTTCATGGAGGGAGAAGGTGCTTCAGAAAAGCACTGTCTGAAGTGCCCCCCCTCCTTTAAAAGGGATTGGGAACTGGAGTGAGCTGTGAAGGAAGGGATGGGCAGGTGGTGAGAAGATTTGCAAGAAGGTGGGTGAGATGTCAAGGGAGGGGGTTGCTCAGGCATGGGGAAAAGGTGGTTGGCCGTGGGGTTGGTAGGTAGGCAGGGTTGGCGAATGGAATGAGCAGGGTCCACAGCCCCTTGTTCAGTATAAAAATGAAAACAGAAAAATTCAACACAGCCTGGTTCTCACTTCAAACAGTAGGGTTTGCCACTTATGCACTACCAAAGCACACAATTGTTCTCCATCACGTGATGCCGGTTTAAAGGAGGCTGATGTGTATGAAGAGACCCAGCTATCCCCTTGTATCCCTCCTTCGTAGCTGAACAGATTTGCACCACTTTCGGATTGCACCTGAATAGCTGCCTCAAAACTAGATGCATCCACGTTCTCCATGCATCCCACCTCCTCAAAAGTAGAGCAGAATTATACGCTGGAGGAGAGAGTCATTGCTCATTGTTAATGCATTCAGTCCAGTTTAATTTGGGATAGTGTAGCTTATAAAACAAGGTTAATAAAAGATGGTCTGCTTCCTTCACATTCTCTGTCTGCTCTAGAAAGTGTTCTTTATTGTTTTTAGCCCGAGCAACCACGATACAAAACCCTTGATGTACTACTTAAGCCAGAATAAAACGAGAGTCATAAAACTTTAAGTAATGCTTACATTACTTTCCGTCAGCAAAGTGCTCCTGACAGTAGCTGTTTGTGTTGATTTGTTACCATTCATTTATCCTTTCCCCGTGCTTCACACTGCAACCTAATTGTAATCCTGTACTGAGAAAGCAATATCAAAGTAATTTTCCACAACATTAGTTACAATTTTCTTCTGATCTTTCAAGTGAAACAATCCCATCCTGTTGGCTTCTCTGTGCATATAAACCTTGATTACATTTATCTGTTGGAAACGAAGGCTTACTATATAGATAGATAGATATTCCCCAGAATGGTGGTGGTTGTACTTAGAGCCTCAGCCCGCCCCCTTTTCTGGTAGATGGCAAACATCCTGATACTTAGATGCTGGTACCTGATATTCACTTTTAAACAGGAACAGTTTTTGATGGACAGCACTTTGCAAAGAACAAAACAGATTTTGTGAATGTCTGCGTTAACTGTGGAACGTATTTTGTTGGCTATGACAAGCGTAGTAGCTTCACCGAGAGCAGATACTTGTAGGGATGTTATTACAAAGGAATGGCGGAATGAAAATTTATAGGGCTGCTCTGAATGCTCTGCATTTCCAGTATTTGCTTCAGAAGCAATATATTGGAGGCAGCTAAAAAGCCTGCCACATTCCACTCCCACCTTTCCTTCTGAATATTTGTATCCTACTGTACTGCTTTTCTGGGCTTGTTCACATGTTACACTTACAGAGGTGCGAGCTGTTTCTACACACGTGCAAGTGTTTGTGTGAAAGGGTCTGTACTTGTTGATTTATACAGCTCAGCTACTATATGCACAGACTGTGTGCCCATTGAGTGGAATGTTTGAGAACCCCAGCTGTCCTTTCCTGCCAGTGGCTGCTGTTCTTTCTTGGCCATGAAGGCTCTTGGCTTCTTTCTCCACCCCGTTGCTGAATCAAATGGGCTGTGGGCTTGTTCACAGGTGCCCACAATGTTATTAGTTTAGATACAGTGCTGTGAAATTATCAGCAAAATCTTGGGGAACGTCAACAGGATTAAGTGGTTGCGTTGGCAAATGAGGTGAAGGACTATGAGGTGAGGAAGGAGGAAAATGGCTTCAATGAGAAGTGCTGTACCAAACCTATGTACATGTCTTTGTAGTTGAGGACATGAGAGAGGAGCGGGGGTGGGGGGGTGGGAGGTGCTTTTCAACATGAAACGAGGTAAGACAGCCTTTCCAGTGCTTTCCTAGAAATTAGTTTTGACACTGGTATATATGAGATGGTAATGGAAGTGAGGGGAGAGCGAAATTAGCATCATTGTGACGGAGGGGGCATTCAGACATGGGGAATATTGTGTCAGTTTTCCTGGTGATAATGCAAGCACTTTGCTGATGTTCCTTTCACACTGCAACACCTGGAATGGTGGGTTCTTTTGACCGATATACTGGCATGTTGTATGGGTGTAATGCAAAGCAACACCAAATGTCATTGTAGAACATTGCTGCTCTCTCGCTCTTCCCACAAAGGTCTGCTTCTGGTCCTCCATTGATTCTCCCATGAAAACAGTAGGAAAGAACTGCATGTGGCTTTACCACCCCACAATTTTCCAGATTAAGGGGGCTGCAAATGTATTTTTTTTCTGGAATCAAATTACACACAAATGAATGCTCAATGTATGCTAGATCCCATTAGTTTTCCGGAACTGTCTTTTACATCTTGTGAAAGCTGAAATACAATCTTGAAATTAGCCATTTGGTAAACCTTAGGGAAATGGATTAAATTGTTATGTGAATGCAGCCAGATTTCTGTAAATTCTCCTACCTGCATTGGGAGTTCTTCAGTCCAATGCATAACTATATTAAGCGTGTGTTCTTAAATTTAAAACTGGGGGTTTAAGTCTGTATCTTCAGTGGTGCCTTTCCTTAAAAAAAGGAAACTTTCCTTCCCTTTTCCTTATCTTCTCCATATTTTATTTATTATATTTCCTTAGGTTTCAATCCCACTTTCTTCCATCATAGAACCCAAGGTGGTATGCTGGTGGTTCCCAGGCAGTCCTCCATCTACATTACTGAGCAGACCCTGACCTGCTTAGCTTTAGCAGTATGGTGGACTCATATGGCTTCAGAAGCCCTGTAGGGACAGTGTCATGCAGTGGTTAGTGTGTTGGAGACTCTAGCTCAGTGTCAAGCTTCAGGGAATTGGCTTCCTTCCCTGCTTTGGCAGAAGATAAGCAGAACGAAAGGAGTCTCTTACCAGTTAGAAACTTTAATGATCACAGCGAGAGAACAAAGAATTCATTTTTAGGAATGAAGCTGCTCCCAATTAAAGGTCCCACCCACTTTCTCCCTAGTCACCCACGTCACTTCTGCGTCTTGTAACCTGATCTCGCAACCACTGTGCTTTCTGTGCTGCCACCTTATCTGCTCTTCGTGACCTTGGGCTGAGCAGATGGACACTTTCAAGTGGCAGTGAGTCAGTTAACTCCCTCATATTTCTCCTCCTCCTAGCTGTTCCCCAACCAGTACCTCCCAGCTTCTGCCTTCTGAACTATGTCCCTCTGCAAACCACTGTTCCAAATCTATACTGTCTTCCTGTTCCTGGGAAGAGTCAGGATCCTGATCAGGAACAGGGGGAGGGGGAGGATCCCACCATTCCTTCTCACTGCGGTCGTCCTCAGCGCGGTCCCTGACACTCAGATTGACATTCATCCATGACTCACTGGGTGGCCTTCAGCCACTGTTGCTAACTCTCAGCCTAACCTACCTCACAATATTGTTGTGAAAGTTTAAAACAAGAGAAAGGGGGAATATATATATATATATATATATATATATATATATATACCAACTCAAGCTTCTTGGAAGAAACGTGGGATATCAATGTACAAAGTAATAAAAAGAAAATGCTTCATGGACTTCATTCATTATTGACTGCCTTCAGTATAACACACCTCCACCTTTCGTTACTACTCAGGTATTCCATGCATTTGGGGAACATGCTCAGTGTCTATGCCTATATGTATACATATGCCAAATTTGCATGCAGCAAATTAGACATTGGCTAAGTGGTGGGAAATGTCTAAAAAGTTGTCTAAGGCTGGACAGTTAAAAAAAACCTCTTTTCTAAGGAGCAATGAAAGGGCAATTAAGCAAAGTCAGGGTGGGGAGGCAATGATGTCTCTGGGGTGGAGAGAGATCAATAGGTGAATGTGCAGGCAGATTTCCCTCTAAGGTTGAGGGAGAGAGGCAGGAGAATAAGAGCAAACATTTGTCCATGCAACCTACTTGCAGAGCTAAGGAATGCTGCATTCAGGTTAATACCTGTTTTCTAAGGCAAAGAGTCTAAGGTTGGGGGTAGAAATTTGCCAAAGAAATTTGCCCTTCCTATAATGTCTCACAAGCTGAAACACAGCGAATCTTCAAAATTTGCCCTTCTCCAAATGTTGTGATTCAGTTCCAAACAATGTGTAGAGAAATGTCTTTGTGTACACGTACACCCACACCCACTCGCACACAATTCTGGGAATATTACAGTATATATTACTGGGAGTAACATTCAAAAATGCATCATATCATCAGAGGAGAATCCTTGCAAAAAATGGGCATATTGGGTAACATTGTCTACAATACCATAATCTGCATATTAGCAGAAATGTGGGGGTAAAATGCTGGCAGGTTTTTGTAACGACTTCTTTTTTTAAAAAAATATTTGTGAACTGATGAGGAATTGTGGCAAGGCCCTGCGACGGGGTGAGCTCCCATTGTTCGGTCCCAGCTCCTGCCGACCTAGCAGTTCGAAAGCACGCAGTGCAAGTAGATAAATAGGTACCGCTCCGGCGGGAAAGTAAACTGTGTTTCCATGCGCTGCTCTGGCTTCGACAGAAAGCAACTTAGTCATGCTGGTCACATGACCCGGAAAAACTGTCTGCGGAAGTGGACAAACTCTGGCTCCCTCAGCCTGTAAAGTGAGATGCACACCACAACCCCAGAGTCATTCGTGACTGGACTTAACAGTCAGGGGTCCCTTTACCTTTACCTTTAAACATAGATTGTGGAGTGGAATGAGAATGCATTTCTCATCCCATTAGTGTGGGAGTGGAATTTTCCACATCTGTGTTCCTCCAAGAAAAAGACTTACTTGGTTTGACACGGGCTTGGGGCCTTTTCATCAGGTGCCGTCTGCTGCCAATCAAGAGAGTGGGGAGGAGCTTGCCTTCTAAGCTAACTCCAGACCCTAAACATTGCAGTTTTCTCTTTGCTTCACCCTCCCCTATGCAGTAGATGCTCTGTTCATTGCCTGCTCAAGGGCAAAGCAGGAATCTTGGCAGGAGTCCCTTCAGTTGGCCTTGGCCTCTTCTTTTTTGCCTACTTCCTACTGCTGGGAGTCTTGTTTAGAGTGGCATTGTTCAACTGGTTCAGTTGGTGGTTAGTATGGGAAGTCAGGGTAAGAGTTAGGGAGTAATCAAATGAGGCAGTGTTGGGTTAAGGGCCCTCTTGTCACCTTTTGTCATCGGGGTGCCCTTATTCTTGACATGCGTTCTCAGGTGAATGCTAAAACAGTGATGCCACAGTGCATGCCAAGACCAGATTCCCAGGATGTTTGGAGCAAGGAGGAAGGGTTCCTGCCAATCCTTTCTTCTAACATCACAGGTGAAGCCAGTCAATCTGCCCATGACTCATAAGGGAATTTAACCCTCCGTTATTTTGATTTGGTTAATTTGCTTATTGGCTTTATTATATTTCAATAGATACACCCTTTTCCCAAAATGCTGCTGTGTGATTTTTTCCCCCAGGTGTGTTGGTAAAGTGGGAGAACCTGGAAACAGACACATTCACCCATCCCTGCCAGGACAACATGGAAGCTTTAGCTGTAGAGTGCATATTTTTCTTCCAATGTTTTCTGGAACAAATCATGTGAAAATCCCTCACAGAAATTGTTCTATAGTTAATCCCATTGAATGCACGCTGTAAATCCTTAGGGTTAAACCCATATTCTCCTTTGTAAACATTTGGTAGAATGGGCTGTTTATTCGTTCATGCATTAGAGAGCTATTTCCTTCTGTGTTGCTCATTCTGATTCAAAAATAGTGGTAAGGACATGGATAGGAACTTCTGCAAAATAGTTTTCAGGTAAGGTGGAAAACTTGTTCTATTAGGGGTATTAAATGTTGCAGTTTGCACATCTCCTAACAAGGTATTTATATAAGGACATCTTCTGCACCATGGGAGATTTGGTGCCCAAAGATTTTACATTTATAGCATAATACTTGGTAATTGCCTGCACTGTTCTCATCCAGGTGTCACGAAACCAGCTAGCACTCTGGACTGGTCATGATTATTGCACTCAGCAGTGAAATCTCTCAGAATAATGACTATCCCATTATAAACAGGGGAAATTTATAATGAATCAATCAACACCTCTCCTTTGCCAGCCAGGACTGACCCCTTTAGCACACAGACCTGACATGACTGCTGTGCTTAGAGCAATCTGAACAAGTCAAAGCCCCGCTAAAGGAAAGTGAAGAGTTGATGCAAATAACGAAAAAGTGGTCAGCCAGAAACTTTGTCTCTCTTTTTAAAGGTTTATTGAGACTCTCGTCTGTCTCGGGTCTCAGCAGGGATCAAGTTCCAAACTCAGCTGGGTTTGCATTTTGATGTGAGCCTACTGGTGCTTCCTAAAACAACATGTAAACTGAAATTCAGCTCTCCGTTGAAACTCAATTTCCAAATCTTATGATGCATTTCTTGGCCAAGAAGCTGTGCAGGAGAATGTGCGCATTAGGCAAAGTATGCAGAAAAATGCTTATCATGTTGAAAATAATATACAGATTGTTGGCTGGCTATAGGAATCACGCAACTCCCTTGCTATAACAGCTCCAACGGTTAGCAGTCTGTTTCCGGGCACGATTCAAAATGCTGGTTATCACCTATAAAGCCATATGTAGCTGAAGTCCAAGCTATCTGGAAGACTGTATTCCCTCATACAAACCTGCCCACATTTTGAGATCTTTGTGGCAGGCCCTTCTCTTGGTTAGATATTGCACAGCTTTCCATGTTCCCAGCATCAGCCTGCATTTTGGTTTTTTGAAGTACTGAGTCAGCTTTCAAGATACATATTAAAATTATATATCTGTGAGCTTGCAGGAAGCAAACAATAAACTCAAATAACAATGATTAGCAAATACTTTGAGCAGGAAATGTACACATCCTATGTTGACTGAACCATAATTCGGAACCCCTATTCATGAGCAGTTGTTTGCACATATGAGTCCCCTTGCAAGCAGCCATGCTCAGTGTGTGGAGCTAGCACGGTGATCTGATGATGCCAGGGGTGGGCCCACTCTGGTTTAAAATTATGAGTGCGCAGCACGTGAGTAGTGCACAAATAGGGCTTATCTCTAGCTGGGATAGCAGCTTTTGCAAAACAGAACGATATCTCTTCAGCAGACAGCAAGAGTGTGCCCACTTTATGCAACTTCTACACAACATAAAACAACCTTGGATTGGAATGGATACCACACTTTGTTTGCCCATCAAAAATCTCAAGCATCCTGTGTAAGCCTTTCAAAGCAAGCCAGACGAAAACTTCTGGCTTTAGGTCAGCCTCAGGTCAGAAGGTTAAAACCTTTAAATGTCAAGTATAATCTTGATACATGTCTAAAGAATATAAATCTAGGTTCAGGTGCCTATCTCTGCCCAGTCTTAGATTTGTGTGTGTTTATTTTTCTTTTTGGTTGCCTGTTTATGAATCAATAACTTTAGAGGTGTTTTAAAGTCCATGGAGGTTGAATTTTGTTATCAGCAACCGTGCACTATCCTGCCTCATCCCAACTCCCAACTCACTGGCTTTGTACAGAATACTGTACTGTAAGAGATTATGAGAGGAACACCTTGGAGAGGGTGGAATCTGAATTACCATTTAAAATTTTGATTAGAGAGGACTCTTGATTGACTTTATACCCCACTCTCCCTTCCACCCGCAAGGAGCCCAGAGTGGCAGAGACAGAGTTGAAAAAGAAAACATTCTAGACCAGTTAAAACATGCTAAAAACAGTTGCAGTTAAAAACATTCTTCCATTCAGTGGCAACTCACGGCCAGGCCTGAACCCACATTGGAGTGGAACTAAATATTCCATGTAAATTAAGAATGCCTGCAGTAGCCCCACTACAACTTTCTCCACCACCATCACCCTAAAGGGAGTATTTGTGACTAGTCAATAGTTATTGCAGTCTAAGGTGACCAGGGCCAGTTGCTTTAGAACTGGCAGTGCCACCACTTCATGCAAGCAGGGACCACTCTCATGCAATGAAGCATTAATCATGCTCTGGAACCAACCACCCAACCTCCCACTTCTAGCCAGGAGGGACAGGGAGCAAGGGGGCATGTGGCTGGGCATGTAGCCTCCAGCTCTGTGTCCACCATCAGCTGACTGCATCTGCTGAAACCGATCCCACAATACATCACCGCCTCTGACTTTGGTTACATCATCTGCAACTGCAGTAACAGGTCATCCAGAAGTCCGATGACTTTATCCTCAAAATGTGTAGCCATATACATTTTTATGAAACAAACAATGAAGCATAAGAACATAACATGAGTCTGCTGGATCAGCCCAATGGACCACCTAGTCCAGCATCCTGTTCTCACAATGGTCAACCAGATGCCCTGTTGGGAAACCCTCAAGCTAGACATGAGCACAAGAATACTCTCTGCCCAGATGTAATTGCTGGCAACTGGTATAGAGCTGAGAGGCCTCCTTCCTGTGACAGAAGTTCACTGCATTCAGGTGAGCCATGTGCCTGTGCCCACACTGCAAGCAGACCTGGCCCAAGTATTATGCTGCCTGAAGTAAAGGACCAGATGGTGCCCCTTCCCATTATGTGCACAGCATCCACCAGAACTGTCAGTTGAATCTTCCTTCAACACTGATGAGGGGACAACATTCTCCACTGTACCTGAGGGCAGAAGGCTACCAAAGGAGGTATACAGCAGGCTAACTGAGCGACTTAGTGGGAATGGTGGGGGGCTGCTGCTGCCACCCCCAGCTTCTGCCACCTGAGGCAGAGGACTCAGTCTGTCTAACAGTAGAGTCCATCCTGAATGTCACCTGTAAATCTGTACACCCTCTGTGGGTACACAATCTGTGGGGACCACTGTTAGAATGTAATGTCCTTCATCCTATGTCTGTTCAATCAGCCTAGTTTGGTCTGCCTATGAAAAAGAGGGAGAAACAGGGCAGGGAGATTGTACTGAGCCAGGTGACCAGAGATCAGCTCCCTTGCATTTTGCTCCTCTCAGCTTATCAGAGCTGCTTGAGCATCAAGATCTGCATCAGCGCCACTCTGCGATTCCTTGCAATTACTTATTCCAAACACATGCACACATCATGTTAGGTACAAATTACAGAGTGGTGTACACAACTCGGCGATAACTGCTCATCTCCATAATGCTCTCCCACTCTACAATGCACAGCTTGTTATCTTTACAAGGAACTTAAAAAAAGGAAAAAAAACATTGACAAAGCAATTGAGGATAAATGGGAAAGCTATATGCAGTTTAGAAGAAAGCTTGTACCCTTTTAAGCTATCAAAAATAAAGGTAACATCATGTGCCGGCGCTAATGCCAACAATGCTAGTGACACTATCCAGAATGTTCTAAGATACAATAAGAAAGCAATCACTTTTTTATACACAAATCTTATGTTTGTGAAACAGCAACATAAGGCAAGTTTGGGGTAGGTCACGTGATTATTCTTCAAGTACAAATGAAAATCTGCAGGATTAACAGTGTCCCAGAAGTGAGCATGCAGACCCATCACAAGCACATACAATGCAAATAGTTCTGGGCATTCAGATGGCAGCTTAACAGCAAATACTTAGTCCAGGGTTCTAAAAACTTATTTAGGGAACCCTGTCCTCATCGGTTGGACTAACTCCACATTGTTGAAGACTCTGTTGAAGAGTCTGCTGCACATTAAGTCCATTTGGGGCACCGACCAGACCTTCTGGGTCTCACTGTTGCCTGGAGAAAACTTAAGAGTGTGCCTTAGATGTTCTGCCCTGACCACAGTAGAGAGTTGATTGGCGGACACAACAGATGTCTGAGAGTGGCTTAGAAGATGGATGTCAGGCAGCATCATACTGGCTTACAGGACCTTGAACAGCTCCTATCACATGGTTTGCTTGAATGGAGATCAAACTTAGGCCTTTTATTGGTGGGGGGGGGGGATTACCCTTCCAAGGCTCTGCCTCCGTCCTGAAAAGAGGGAAGTCTTAAAGTCATAGTCCTCTGGCATGGAGCTTAGCATCCCATCTCATCTCAATCACTTGCAAGTTGGATGTGCTGGTGAGCAGCCCACGGGGAGCAAGAGACCCCCAGTGCAAAGAGGTCTGCTTCCTCAGAGAAATCTGGTTCAATGTGGTACTGTCTCCTGGTTTTCCAGTTTGGAGATCTCTGGCTCAAAGTGATCCTTGCAAAGTGAACACCAGCATTGCTGTTCAGCATTCAGCTGTTGTTTCTCCGTCTTGTGTGCCAGCATCTTAGCTGCTGCTCTGTACTGGGGTCATGATATTCGAACACATACAATACTGTTTCGAACTTATAATGACTGGGAATTTGTCTTTTTGGAGAGATTGTCCACCAACCTTTAAAAAAACAACTTGAGGGGCATCCTTGTAGTTTCACTGCTTATGAATGCTGAAAGTGGCAGCATTTGTACACAATAATATACTGTATTTTTCGCTCTATAACATGCATCCGACCATAACACGCACGTAGTTTTTAGAGGACGAAAACAATAAAAAAAATATTCTAAACGAAACAGTGGATGTATGATTTTTGTGGCTCATGCTGTGGCCACAGACGTGATCTGACAGTGAGTTTGGAGTAGCCCAATGCAAAAATCCTCAGGATCCATGTGGATCCATGCTTTGTAACCACGTTTTTGTACCACTGCGGCCCCAGGCAACAGTGGGTGCGTGATTTTTTTTGGTGCAAGATGTAGCCATGGACATGCTATGTGATCTGATGGTGAATTTGGGGTGACCCAGTGCAAAAATCCTGAGGATCCATGTGGATCCGTGCTTTGTAACCACGTTTTAAGTGGGGAGGGAATGAAAAGCACTCAAGGGACAAGGAGCACGCGTGGGGTGGGTGGAGAAGGATGCTGCTAATAATGCAGAAGAGGGGTATACGGGGAGAAGGCTCATCTCTTCTCCTGCTTTGCTCCTTTAAAGAAGCAGGCTCTCTGTCCCTCTCTCCTCCCCACTCAGCAGCTCTTCTCCCACTTTGCTGTTTCAAAGTGAGCCACAGAGGAGGGAAGGAAGGGGAACCATGGATCCTCTGCTCACGACTGCAGCAGATCCCCCCGCCACCCGTAGGCATTCCCTCCATAACACGCACAGACATTTCCCCTTACTTTCTAGGAGGAAAAAAGTGAGTGTTATGGTGCAAAAAATACGGTATATTGGAGGGCCCTGTTTCCCCTCACAGAGCTACAATTCCCAGAGTTCCAGGTGAAGGGGCATTGATTGTTAAACCACTGAGGAAATTGCAACTCTCTGAGGGGGAGATAGGAGTCACCAGACAGCTCTCAGCACCTGTAAGAAACCACAGCTCCCAGAATTCATTGTGGGAAGCCATGGCTTAAAGTAGCATTGTAGCACTTTAAATGTATGGTGTGAATGAGGCCCTGGTCTAACGGTGCTCCTTTCTGCAGCATTTTATGCCAGTAGTCAGCTGAAGCGCTGTTGTTGAAAGGCCTGGCGTAAGTTTCATTTGAGGCTTCCCTGCACATTTTTCTCCTTTCCCTGACAGTGCCCTTTGTCTTTTCGACAGAGATTTGTTAAAGAGGTGTTTGTTTTCTTCAGACAATTCTATTTTTAAAACCTTCAGAGGCTGACACCTCTTTGTTGTTCCTGGCAAAATCAAAAGCAGCATGCTGTCAGGCAGCTCTATTTCTGATCGGGCACTAGGCAAGATATCACAGAGAAGAGAAACAAGAGTGCTGTGATGTGTCAAGAAAGATCAACAGTCTTGACTTAGAGGCTTAAAGGAAACATCCGCCTCAAAAAAAGCACCTGCCTTTCTTGCCCTTTCAAACTGGTAGTCAAGAGACCTGTGGGGCATTTCCCCTTTTCCGTCTAAAACGCTGGACAAGACCCCTTCACTGGATGAGGAGATAGTATGGATGTAGGAGGCAGGAAATGTGATGAAACTAAGACAGTGTTACCTCAGGTTACGAACATAATTTGTTCTGGAGGTCCGTTCTTAATCTGAAACTCTTCGTAACCTGAGGTATCACTTCAGCTAATCGGGCCTCTCGCTGCCGCCACGCCACCACCCCACGATTTCTGTTCTCATCCTGAGGTAAAGTTATTAACCCGAGGTACTACTTCTGGATTAATGGAGTCTGTAACCCGAAGTGTTTATAACCTGAGGTGTTTGTAACCCGAGGTACCACTGTATAGGCAACTCCCAATTGCCATGGGGGTTACATTCCAAGGCCCCGCGCATTTAAGCAAAATCATGTGTGTTTGAAACACCATTGAAAAAGCTTGTGAACACCTGGTTATGATGTGAATATGGCCTTAGTTAGGCCCAATAGCCCATCTAGTGCACTATTGTCTATGCTGATTGGCAGCATCTCTCCAGGGTTTCAGGCAGGAGTCGCTCCCAGCCCTACCTAGAGATGCCATGGATTGAACCTGTGACTTTCTGCATGCAAAGCAGATGCTCTACCACTGAGCCATGGCCCTTCCCCAATTATAGGGTTGTAGGCCATCTAAGAATTGATGTTTTTGAATTATGGTGCTGGAGGAGACTCTTGAGAGTCCCATGGACTGCAAGAAGATTAAACCTCTCCATTCTGAAGGAAATCAGCCCTGAGTGCTCACTGGAAGGACAGATCATGAAGCTGAGGCTCCAATACTTTGGCCACCTCATGAGAAGACTCCCTGGAAAAGACCCTGATGTTGGGAAAGATGGAGGGCACAAGGAGAAGGGGACGACAGAGGATGAGATGGTTGGATAGTGTTCTCGAAGCTACCAGCATGAGTTTGACCAAACTGTGGGAGGCAGTGGAAGACAGGAGTGCCTGGCGTGCTCTGGTCCATGGGGTAACGAAGAGTCGGACACGACTAAACGACTAAACAACAACAAGGCCATCTAATGCTCAGTGCAGGAGATCCCCCACAGATAGCTTCCCCACCTCTGCTTGAGGAGAAACTTTTATTCAACATTTTATTCAACATTTTAACATTTATTCAACATTGCTGCATCAGTTAAATTCAAGAAGAGACTTCTTTTAACCTGAAGCCATGTGCATACACAGATGGGTAAAGAGCTGCTGGGGGCTGGTTGTGGTGGGTGGAGAAAGATGCAAGTGAACAGAGTGAAGGAAGAGCTACAGCAAAGTTGCGCATGCTCTGGTTCCAGAATTAATTTGAGTTAAACTGAAATGGAGTAGGAGTTGAATTCAGAGCCAAGACCACCAGAGGAACAATAAGGAATGGATCAGGGGGCATTGGCTTACCCTTGGCCCTTGTTACCAGTAAATGATTTCCAATATATCTTGTTTTATGGCTGTGCTAGTTGGGGCTGATGGGGTTGGACTAGATGATTCTTAGGGTCCCTTCCAACTCTACAATTCTGTGGTTCTGTGATTCTATGTACATGAAAATGTACTGTTTAATGGAGCTGTTGCTTCAGCACAACAATTTGTCAGGGGACAGCCCCAAATAAGTAAAGTACCCATATCCACCGAGGTAACCTTTGTGTATGTTCATGCTCAGGTTCTTCATCAACAGCTTTTTAAAAAATCTAATTAGCTAGTTAAGCTTGTTTGATGGCTTCAATTTATTTTGTTCGGGATATGGTTATTACCTTGTAAACAGGAGGCAATCTCTAGGAGTTACATAATTAACACTGGGAGAGAGACCTTTGCGCATATGTAAGATGGAGCTGGATTTCTTTTCTTGATGGAAACTAGGGGTGGCAGGATCTCCTAGTGCCTCATTTCCCCAATCTTAAATTCAGTTCTCAAATCTGCAGCAATTTGCATTAGAGAAACGGAATTGTAAAATTCAGATAAGGGCAAATTTTGAAGGATGGCTACACCTACTGAGGACAAAACTGATTCAGAAAAAGGAGCACAGTTATATTTCATTTTTCACATTTCCCTGACTTCGCAATAGTTCTCAGCTTTAAAAAAATGTGTATTTTAGGATAAAACGCATGTGAAAATGTATATTTTGTGAAATAACTTTTTTTAAAAAGTTAAATTGTGGGCAGTTCTATATATTTTTAAATGCAGATTGATGCATGAATGTATGAGCAGACTTACAGATAAAATGTGGAAAAGTCATAGTCTAGAAATCGACAGATCCATTCCTACTATACACTTTATGAAATGGATATTTCACTCCATTTTCTCACCTAATAAACCACTCTGTATGAAGTGGCTCTAAGGATAGTTCCCGCAAGTGTTTTAACACTTCAGGGCAGCATGACAGAATATAAGTGTGGACCTTGGGCCCCTGTCACAGGAAACCTGAGTGAGAGAGTCCGTCCAATTCATCTGTCTACATTCTGCACCCTGAATTAATTCAGATAATAGATTTGATACCCACCTTTGCACAAGCCACAGGGCTGTTTACTACAGACAAGTAGATAAAAATCCATAAAATCACACAAAAACACATAACTCGCCACTAAAAACAACAAGCAAGAACAACAACAATCAGGTCTCTCCTTCAAATACCTGCCGATAAAGCTACCCAAAACACACCAAATGCACCTCAGAGGTCAGGCCAGATGCACCTCACTAGGGACAGAGTCCCACATTTGAGGAGCCACCACTGAAAAGGCCCTTACTGGGGGGCACGCACCATATACTTCTCAAAAAGAGATAGGACAAAGTGGGACGTGCCATTTTGCTCCCATTGGCCACCCCATCCATGTGAAAAGGGCACCTACATCAGCCACCACTGCCCTCACTCACAGAGAGTTAATTCCATGGGAGCATCCAACTCCTGGCATTCAATGAAATATTGGGTACATGTTCAATGTATGAGTGGCTAATTCAGTACAGACAGAAACCAACCAGGAAGAGCAAACAGTGTCTTGAGCATTCCCAGCTTGTGTTTTAATTGCATTCCCAGCTTTTAGACCCTCTAGGAGCTCTTGGAAGCAGGAGTCCTAAAGAAGGTATTGGCTGGATCTTAGATTACAGCTGAGACAAAAGTGTATGTTGTATAGATTGGGATCGGGCCGGTATAATTAAATTTTGAGCTCATCGCTGTTTCTCCTCTATTCTTCGTACTTCAAATGTGGTGGGATATTGGCAGTGCCATGACTAATGTGAGGAGTAAATCAAGTGTGATTCAAGCTTTGAAGTCAGAGATGGGAGAAAGAGCAAAATTCGGCTTGGTTTTCTCCTGCATAAATTCTATAATTTCATGGAAGAAGGAAACCGTGTGACTGATTTCCCTTCAGAAGATAAGCGTGCTTCAGATGCACAAGAGCTTCAGATGCTGTTATCCTTCCCGAATAAACAATGAAAAGCTCACTTCACAGTGGAGGGGAATATTTCCATAGATTGGGATAATCTATTTCCCCTCTTAATGCCTCAGTTGTGGCTTTTGGGGACCGGAAACATCTTGTTCTCAGCCCGCGGTGTTCCTTCTCCTCTCCTCCTTCTCCAGTGCATGTGAAAGTACCACATATCAGGGTACGAAGCTGTGCCCGGTTTGCACATGTGGAAATGAAGCAATAAAAATATTACTTAGTTTTTACCACTTGGAACAGTTAAATGGTTCTCGAAGGGGTGGAAATTCCTGGACTTGAAAGACTAGCATTTCAAAGAGAGAGCAAGGTTAGAATTCTTCTTCCTTGCACACTCTGTGTGTGTGTGTTGTTGTAAATAAAAATATGCCCTTTTCCCTACCACAGTGTGTGTGTGTGTGTGTGTGTGTGTGTGCGCGCGCGCGCGCACGCATGCACGCACACACGCATGCATGCACATGCACACATATGTGCAAATAGTGGCACTTGATTATGCAATCCCACACTCATAAATGGTATACTGACAACTGCTGTCATTTTCAGGCTATGTGCCAGGGCACACTTGTGAGCTGCAAGAGAATTGTCATTATATTTTGAGAGATACTTCGCTTCTTATGAATCGAATATGGAGGAAGAGCCTGTGCCTTGCTTCTCTGCCTAACTCAGTGCTCTGGTCTTGACTCTTTCTAAGCATCCTGTACTGGGATAGGTACTTCTGCCTATCTCTGCTTCACTTGCAATTGGATTATACCATTTCTAAATGTACAGATACAACAGTTACCTAGAAGAGACAGTCAGTCACATCTCTGCATAGGTCAGTGCACTGAATGCATACCCAAATCATACAGAAATGCAGGTGGCTGCCTCCTTGGAGGGCAAGGACTCTTTCTATGACCCTCTAAAAACAAGTCTTTTAATGTGTAAGACTAAATATGTATTTCCATTTTTAATTGATGGGGGGGGATGCTTCAGCTTGCCAGATGTTTGCAAAACACAAATGGAATAAGCTGCTTGATCAGTATACATATTTTAACTCAAGAAGGAATTTGGTCCCAGGCCTAGTTGGTTTGTGGGCTTCTGTGGTTTTTTGTGTGTTCTAAAAGCCCTCTTATTATGGTTCATTAACTCCCAGCATCTTGCCCTTAATATGACAGGGATCACTAGTGTGGCCCCTATTTATTCCATCCACTCTAAGCACATGGACAGATGGATCTTTAGGATAGTCTGCACATCTGCATTCAGAGAATCTTGGCTGGTTCACATCCCATTCCCCATTTTTACCTATAACTTGAATTATCCTATCCTTACAGTAATTGCTCCAGGGCCCTAACAAATCATGGCCACAATTGAAGTTCTTACACCATTAGAAGAGGCAATGACACATGGTGGACCCTGCAAATAACCTGCATGCAGGAGGAACATCAGAAGAGCCCTTCTGGGTCAGGCTGGTGGCCCATCTAGTCCAGCATCCTATTCTCACAGTGGCCAACCAGAAGACAGTAAGAAACCCACAAGCAGGACCTCAGCATGAGAGCACTGTCCCTGCCTGTGGTCTCCAGCAACTGATACTCAGAAGGATGCTGCCTCTGTCCTCCATAAGAACATAAGAACTTGCTGCATCAGGCCAAAGGGGGCCCATCCAGCTTCACATTCTGTTCTCACAGTGGCCAAACAGACGGGCATCATACAAGTGGGACCCAAGCACAAGAGCACTCTCCCCTCCTTTGGTTTCCAGCAACTGGGACCCAGAGACATAGTGACTCCAACCACAAGGAACGACCCTAGGCACTGCCGCATCATCACCCCTTACCACATGTTTTCCACATGTTAAATGGGAGTCAGGTTCTTTCCCCTAGCCCTTGCTCCCAGCGACATCGCAGGCATGAATACGATACAGATTATAAACTCCCTTTGCACATTAGCATTCTTACAGAAAATGATAAATATTAATAATAATGGTGATGATGCCCTTTATTTCCACTGGGCCTCAATTAAGAAGTGAAGCCGAGCGCCTTCGGAGTGCAAGCGACAGGAGCACAATTGAAATATACTGAATATATAATAGGATCTGTGGATTCCAAACTAGAGGAGGAAGAATGTCGCAGGCATTAAAACTGTTTTGTGTCTCCAAGATTCACACGCTATAGAAAGTAATTGGATCATTATATTGCTGGGGACATTTATTGCCTGCTAAGATTGAGGTTGGCTGTGTTGAAATTTGCATTGGTTCCACTTCTCCTCCTACTGTCATCATTTCATCACCCGTGGGAACTTTTAGCAATACAGTTTTCTGGGCCCACGGTCTGTTAACATTAATTCGGGGATTGCAACTATTAGGCTTCTGTAGCCTAATTTAATTAGGTGGGGGTTTTTTCCTCTCCCGGTTTTAGTCATTCATTTAGTTTTCTTTTAAACATATTTTAATGTGTCTGGCAAATCTAATCTCTATGGATGTGTGTGTTTTATTTTAAAAAAACATTTTTCTTCGTGAAAAACAAATATTCACAAAAACATTCATTATAGAGTAACAAAGACTGAGGAATATAGTGCATGGTGCTTGCAGAGGTGTTTAGGGGATGGATGGATTTGCTCATTTCTATTCCGTGTCCATTTCATCTGCACTCAATCACAGCTCTGTTCTGGGTTTTGTAGATTTATTTATTTTTTAAGGCAAGAAAACAAGCGTTTATATTGTATACATTTTATACCCATTCTTCCCATAAAATACACGTTGTATACATCCTCCCCACAAAATGTGCACTTTGATGCATTTTTGGAACCCAAACTGTTTTGCAAAATTCAGAGACATGCATGATCTGATGGATAGTTGCATTCCAATTTATATTTAAGCCCGGGCCTGGCAAATTAAGTTGGTTCACTCAAGAATGCAGACTGAATGAATTTATCCAGCTTCCCTAGAGTGTATCTTGAACCCTGATATTGCTGAGAGATTGCATGGAGAACAGAGTGAACAGATGCCAGTGGATTCCTGCAAGAGACATGTGCCCGTGGCCCTTTTCAGTGGCTCTGCAGAATTCTCAACAGTTGCAGAGGGCAGGGGCTGCCCACATCTGGAACCAACTGGCCACCAACTGGCTGCAGCAAAGCATTGCTCAGTGTTTTCAAGAATGCCATTTTGTAGATAGCAGGGTACCTGTTCATTTCATGATGGTGTTGTTCAACAGCAAGCTCTCCTAGCTCTGCAGCAGTCCAGGACAAGCCTTGCGGCGATCCTGCAAAGCTTCTCCCCCCAGCTATCTGGTATAACTGCAGGCATCCCTAAACACGATCTGAAGCATAAGTTGCCATCACTGCATTTCAGAAGAAAATTCAAAGGGAAGAACTGTTCAATAAATCCTACATGTACATAATCAAGCCTTTTCCTCACACATGCATCAGATGCCACTGCAGTGTAACTTGTTAATGAGGTTTACATACAAGCCCACTTGAAATGAATGGAGTGGCCTGGTTCTCAGGAGCATGCAGTCCTGCTCACTTCTGGAAACAATGGTAATCCAACCTTGGGAAGGAAATTTGTAAATGTGGTTTGTTTCCCTTCCAGGCTGGACATAGGTTTTTAAGAAAGATGAGAATATTATTATTATTAATTTTTATATCCCGCCCATGTGGCTGGGTTTCCCCTGCCACTCTGGGCAGCTCCCAACAGAATATTAAAAGCACAATAAAACATCAGACTTTAAAAACTTCCCTAAACAGGGCTGCCTTCAGATGTCTTCTAAAAGTCAGATAGTTGTTTATTTCCTTGACATGTGATGGGAGAGCATTTCACAGGGTGGGCACCACCACCGAGAAGGCCCTCTGCCTTGTTGAGGAGTGGCTGAAGAGAAGGATCACTTCCCAGCGTCCATATTTCTTGTCTCCAACTGTTGCCTCTGGTCAAACAGGCTGGACAGGATTTTAAAACAAGACAAAAACCTACTAACTGGAGGTGAAAGTGAGATGGTCAGCAATAACATTCCCACCCACAAACGCCATCAGGTTCAGACATCACAACAAACCATGGTTAATGAAGCTCAATTAAAGTTTGGTGTGAGGTCTGAACTGGCAGGCCACCACAGCTGTGTTTGTCTCAGCATGTGAACAATCAAAGTGGGGGTAGGGTAAGACAGGGCTTCCCATGAGGCAAGTTGCCTCAGGCAGCAGATCCAGCCTCCAAGGAGCATGACCCTGCTCCTCTCTGGCCTCCTTTTTACTCCCCTGCCACGGGGGTGGGATATGTGGCAGGGGCAGTGGCAGGGGGTGCTGCGGAAGAGGAGGCAGTGAAAGGGGGCTGTGGAAGAGAAGGCGTGGCTTGCATTTTATTTTATTTTATTGCCTCAAGTCTCAAAAAGTCCTGGGCCAGCCCTGGGTCAAGGACACATGTGGAAGCCTGGATCCACAGTGATTTATAAGGCTCACTCATTTCAGGGACAGATCTACTCATGTTTTAATGAACTTTAATATAAGCCCCCTGCAGACCTTCCCCACTCAACAGAGCCATTGTCTGAGTGAATGAGATGTACAAGGATGATGGGGGTGGGAAGCCATGATAGTTTAAGGTGTTATTGTAGCACATTAAATGCATGTTGTGAATGTGGCCTAAGAGAGAGAGCAGTGAGTAGGACTCTGCACCCATAGGTACCAACTCCTAGGGGCCCAACTCTTTTGCCCCCCTCCAGTAATTTCTTTAGGGGCTGCTCCCCCCAATGTTCAGAATGATCAGGGGTGGAGGAGGCCAGGCATAGATCCAAGTGTGACATGGCTTCAGTGGCCGGCTCCTCCTGCTGCCATGGAGGAGAAGAGGAGGAAGCAGCCCCCAGCCAATGGCAGTAGCAGGAGAAGGAAGAGGAGACTCATCCTGGAGCCGAGTGGGGCACGGCATGATGTGGCTTCAGTGACTGGCTCCTCCTGCTGCATAAGGGAAAGATGGGGGAAGCAGTCCCCAGTCAGTGGCAGTGGGAGGAGGAGGCCAAGAGTGAGAGAGGAGGAGCTGCCAGCCATTGAAGCCCCACTGCCACTGTGTTTGGCTCCGCCTCTGGCTCCTCCCAGCATCCTGACATCACACGTATGTCATGGCCCCCCAATCTTCTGTGCAAGTTGGCACCTCAGTCTAAGAGCAGGCTGGGTTCTTCATGCATGAGCTCGCAGAGGCAAGAAGCAAACAGAACTACCCATCCCACCGATGGCCTGACTCCTTTCCTTTTTTCTAGAGAAGTGGAAACTTCCCAGCAAACTGCTGTGCTGCCTGGTGTGGTGAGCAGAAGATGGCTCTAATGTGACACTGATAGAGACACTCCTCTGTCTTAAGTGCTATCCAGCCCTGGAATGGGTTAAAAAACCTTGAGGGGAGAGCCAGCAGGGAAGGCATCCTGTATAGGGGTGCAGGAGAGAGAGCGAGAGAGAGCTAGCTTTAGATCGAAAGGTCCATATTAACAAGGCTATTGTATAGCAGTCAGAATCCAATGAACAAAATTGGTCCAAAATTTACTAGTCACCCCTGGGGTGATATAAGAGCAATTCAAGCATAAGAAGATAGTTACTGCAGCAGCAATAATATGTGAGGGTTTGTGGGCTTTTTAATGGAAGATTTATTTTAACAACATCGTCATTTTGAAAACATATTGACTGAGATGCCTCTTAAGAGTGATATTTTTTGCAAAGTGCATATATATGGGGGGCAGGGGATCCCCTTATTTGCCCTATTTATACTATCTTTAGAAGCATCATGAGAAAATTGACATAATAATGATAGCAAAACAGGAGTGACTTCAGCATTTTTTATATCTCTGAGCTCCCTGGACATGGCAGGTTACAAATGATGATCACATAAAGAAAGAAACCATTCTGGAACTTTAATCAGAACTGTGGACAGGGGGTGGGGGTGGGGGGGAGGTGGAATTCAGTTTGCATTAAGGGGCAAATCCACCTAATTCATGTGATCCAAAACAATGTCCTAACTGAAACACAGTGCTCCCTTGAAATTCACGCTTCTCCAAATTTTGCAATTCAGTTTTGTAACCAAAAAGGGTACAAAAAGTATGTTTATTACATGTGAAAAAGCAATTAAACACCATTCCTATATATGAAAATGAACGCAAATGTCAGCAGGGAAGGAGAGGTCTTCTGCATTGCTCCAGCAATGGATTCAAACAACTAGAAGGGAGATTCCAACAAAACACCAGAAAGAACTTTTTGACAGTAAGAGCTGTTTGACGTTGGAATGGACCGCCTCATAAGGCGATGGAGTCTCTTTCCCTGGAGATTTCTAAACAGAGGGTGGATGGCCATCTGTCAGCAACTCTTTAGCTAGGATTCCTGCATTGCAGGGGGTTAGACCAGATGACCCTTTGGATCCCTTCCAACTTTACAATTCTCTGATTATATTATTATGTCAGGATGGTGGCAGAATGGAAATGGTTAAACTCCAACCCACATATTGTAAGCTTAGCAGGGGGGGCTTTGGGGTTGTTTCACTACCCTCAGAAGCTCAAGGGGTGGTGACCCAGGAGATGGTCTTCTCAGTGGTGGCCCAGAACTCCCTCGATACAGATGTGTATCTTGCACCTTCATTATACAGCTTCCAGGGAATGCTGCAAAAGCCCCTCTTTGCCCTAGCTTTTGACACTTGAGAGGTATGTTTTAAGGACCCACCTTATTTCTGTGATTATAAGTTCTTCTAAACTGTTGGTCCTGAAGGAGGAGGCAGGTAACTTTCCCTGCCTCTAATATTACATGTCATACAATAAAGGCTGTATTGTCTGGGCTGTGTCCACTCATCTCAGCATCCTCTCTGTTAAAAGGTTTTTTCTTGGTTTTTGTAATGCTTCAAACACCTGCAAAACCTGTTTAAAGCCAGAATTAAAGTTGCACCTTGGCTGTGGAACTCCCTCCCTACAGAGGGACTGGTGGTGCTGACATTGTCCATCTTTTCTTACTGGCTGAAAATGTTCCCACCCACCCAAGCATTTTGGGAGTGGGGGCCTGAATTTAAGAGTGTATCTGTGAATAGATGGCACTCAGCCTGCTCTATTAAGTATTCTAATTGCTGCATTTTACTTATTTTAGCGGTTTTATTGTTTAAAATGTATTTTATTGTAAGTCGTGCTGTGATCATATTTTGATGAAGGGAGGGATAGAAATTGCTTTTATAAATAAGTAAGCGCATCATCGTGGTGCAGTGCTGGTAATCTAAGCTATCGCCTCCATGCCCTTACTGTGCAGGATAATATATTACAACACTGATACCTTTAAACACATCTTAACTAGAATCAGATCAGGGCTGTTCACATGCTGCGCTGCATTCAGACACATGATCAGAAGTTTGTGTGAATGATTGTATATGTAGTGAATTTCTTCCTATATATAGCTAAATGTAAGGCTGTCGTCGCACAGCCCCCATTGGAGGATCTGAAGCATCTCATCACAATCCTGGATTTGTTTGAAGTCGGGGGGCGGGGGGCAGGAGTAAAGGAGAAGGCTGGTTTTAAAAGGGTGGTTTTAAACAACAGCAGAGGTTTGAATAAAGCAAGGATAGAGGGATGCAGAAGAGCTGTGAGGATCTGGAAGGAACTGTGATGAGATGTGGAGACCTGGGCATGTGGGATTGGCAGGGCTGACGAGAAGTAAGAGCAGGGGCAGCATAAACATAAGCAAGTGGATGAAACTCCTCAAAAATGTGGAGTGCAGATTGAAAGTACAGCTACCCACATGTAGTGTGTACCTATGTACGATTGTGAGGAGCCTTCTGCTATAACATTTTAGAATAGTGGGGTGGTTGGTTTTTTACTACAACATGAGTCTATTTCACATGTGTTTTTAATGCACTATAGTTGTAATGTATTGTTTTCTTCTGTAACACTCACCGCTTTCCACTTACATGGGGTGTGGTTTTTGTGCTGTTTGGGGACCCTCTCCTCTTTCTATGCATATTTGATTGCTCATCAATCAAATGCCCGGTCCATGGCTAACAGTATGTGCCCATCCCCATAATTCATTGCTACCCAAATTAGAGGTCATGCACCATCAAAGTTCATTACCATCCCACCACCAATGGATTTTGTTGTATATTTTTCTGAACAGTTGCTGCATATTTTATATCTAGATCAGGCCTAGGGTGGCATTTATTCTTTCCGTTATATTTGATGCTTGATATCTGGCAGCATCTACTGCTTGGTGGCTTACTGGTTCTTCCCCGGCCCCAAAGCAACTCACACCAGGTTGCCTCCCCCTTCTGTCTCTCTGCAACTCACTTGATGCTTCATGTTGAGCCCCAGCCGAGCATCCTTTGGCTGATCTGGAAGAGGATGGTGTTGTGGTTGCTAGGAGACTGCAGGTGGTGTTCCCCAGTCATCTCCAAGCTGACCACAATCTGGTGGGGAAGATGCCTTGGAACTGCTTATCATCTGCATCCCAGCCTCTTCCTCCCCCAGAGAAGCAAAATGCTAGCCCGGCCAGGCTGTTCTTCAGAGGAGATGCCAGCCACCTGGCTCACTTTGGCACCCCCTGTTGGAGACAGATGCCCAGGCTCAGCTGTTTGATGAATGAGAGAGTTCTACAAAGGGTTTGAAGCAATAGGAGGCTGAAGCCTATGAGGTGTTCACAGCGTCCCCAGTACACATTTAATTATTACAGGATGGATTCTGTAATTCACTTTGTCTGGATTTTTTCTGATCAAAACCTTCTAACTTTTAAATACTGGGTCTTGAAGAAGAGAAGAGTTTGGATTTGATATCCCGCTTTATCACTACCCAAAGGAGTCTCAAAGCGGCTAACATTGTTGTTTGTACTGTTTTATTGTTGTTAGCCGCCCTGAGCCCGGCTTCGGCTGGGGAGGGCGGGATATAAATAAAATTTATTATTATTATTATTATTATTATTATTATTATTATTAACATTCTCCTTTCCCTTCCTCCCCCACAACAAACACTCTGTGAGGTGAGTGGGGCTGAGAGACTTCAGAGAAGTGTGACTGGCCCAAGGTCACCCAGCAGCTGCATATGGAGGAGCGGAGACGTGAACCCGGTTCACCAGATTACAAGTCTATCACTCTTAACCACCACACCAGACTGGCTCTCAAGTGCATAAGAAGACTTAGGAGCAGGAATCATGTAACATGGCAGAACCACGTAGCAGACCAAGAGAATCAGGATAAAAGATCTTGGCAAAATGATTACAGAGCAACATTAATTTCCCAGAACTGTATAGTCTGAAATTATGTTAGAATCAAGTAAACTGAATGTACGGTTGCCACGGTTTCTGGCTCTGCGTGCAGGACAGAGGGAAGGTAAAGGTTCAACAGGTGCAGCTTTCCCTTGGGCTGCCTCCTCTCCATGCTTTATGCTGAACCTCTTTAGATCAGTGTTGAAGGCACAGAACTTGTCAGGAAAAAATGGCGACATCCCTCCAGTTGCCCCTTAACCAAACAACAGGCTCTCACATGCATTGACAGTATTAACAATTCATAAATGCACCAAGGAGAAATAAAAGGCTTTAGCAGCTCTGCTGAGTCTTGGAGGCATTGATTAAGCCCTGGACGTGCTGGTCTGTCATTATAGCAGTTACTCAATAAGCTCAGGGTTTGTCTGTCTCTTCCCTTTGTCATTGTCCTGGCTGCCCCGCTCCATCTCAGGCTGGCAGCAATTCCGGAAAATGAACTGCCGCTATGGGATAATCAATTAATAAAGCCGTGGACTGCTTGACCGAGCCTTCTAATGAATGCTAACATGAAAACACTGGTCTGACAAGCTGCAGGCCATGGTGTGTTATGCACTCACTACTTTATGAGCTTGTGGGGGCTGGGCGTGGGAGGACGGCAGTTGCGGCGGAGGCACAATGAGAAAAGGCTTTGCCTGGAGATAAGAGTGGCAGAGTAGGAGACAGGGCTAGCCTGGTGGTGTAAGTGGTTAAAGTTTCTGAATAGGACCAGGGAGAGACCAGGGTTCAAATCCCTACTCAGCCACAAAGCTCAGCTTGGGCAAGCCATTGGCTTTCAGCCTAACCTACCTCACAGGGTTGTTGTGGGGATCAAATGAGGGGGAGAAACATGCAACCACTTTGAGCTCCTTGAAGAAGAAGGTGGAATATAATATGATAAGTAAATAAATAAAAAAAGCACAGTTGCTATGGGAGCAGGCAGTTAGATAACCTGCTCCCAAGCTGCTTAGAACTTCAAAGGACATCAACAACACTTCAAATTCAGGGACACCCCTCTTCCAGTTGAGTTTTTTGTGTTTTATTTTATTGATTTTCCAGCTAGTGGGTTTGGAGGAGCCAAGGTTGTGCTTGGTGTGGCAGTGCCCCATTTTCCCAAATGAACTAATTTCCACCAGTAAAGAACTTCTTGGCAGATTGTGCTCCATGTTGAGTTGAGTTGAGTTGTGTCTGCGCTCTTGTTTTATTCTTTAAAATTTCTCCTCCCATCCCAATGACCAAATAAGCTATTCAAGGGTTGTTGATGACTATGGCAACAACAACAACAACAACAACAACACACTATCCTCAGCAGCTGAAACCTACGCAAAACCGTCACGATAACACTAGAAAATAAAGTGAAATTCACAAATAATTAGCATTTGCTGGGTTTAATCAATCAAGCATAAATTTGCCCCAAGTAATTGTGCAGTGATTTAAAAACATATTAATATTAATGCAGCTACTTATGATAATAACTGCAGGTATCTTGGAGGAGCATCTTAGGAACCCAGAAAGCTGCTCTATACAGTGTCAGATTGTTGTTGCGTCTAGCTCAGCTGACTGCCAGCCATGGCTCTCCAGGGTTCCAAGCAGGGAGCAGCATTTCCTGCCCTACCTGGAGATAGCAGACAATTAGGCTTCAGGGCATTGAGACCTGCAAGGCTTCTTTTTCAAGCACAGCATGTTTGCTGGGGGAATTGGCTGAGAGGCGAGGGATTTTGGGTGGGGGTCTTGTTTTGTTTGAAAAATGAGAAAGTACTGGGTTTTTCTTAGGCAAGAAAATGAACTGGGCTCATTCAGTTATTTTGTAGAATAAATTGCAAGAATCAATCAATCAATCATCAATCAATGACCACTGGGACAACAGACAGCTCTATCGGAAGGGCACACACATCCCACAATGTCAGAAACAGGCCCATTATCATGTAGCATTGTCTGCCTTCCCCACTCAGGTATATGCCAGGCAAACCTGCTGCAATGCCAGAAAAGGTCTTTGTGTTGTTTTCTTTCTGGGTATGCAATTTACTTACCTGTCCGAATACATTATTTGGACTGACTTATGCATTGGCAGAAAGTGGTGTGTTTTCCCCCCCTAAAAGAAATAAAATATATTAGTAAATCCAATTTTGGATTTTCTGCGTGTACACAAAGTGGACTGCTGGAAAGTCGCCTTTTGATTTTAATTGAAATTGATTTTTTAATATCATTGCCACCTCTCTGGAGTTTATGGAACTCTATGATTGACGCAGCTGTGGCCCATCTTTCATTCATCTCTCAGATCCCAGATTTGCAAAGTGTTGATTCATGAATATTTGTGAAATCTAGATGCAGAGGTAATAGTGTTTCCTTCTCCACAAATGAGGTGAGTTTCTGTTACATTCACAATATTCTTTCTTCATCTGATGCATTTACGAAATGGCCACAACTGAAGATTAGGTCTTGGATGGCATGGAGTGTGGTATTTTAAAAGGGTTTTCAGGGGCTACTTTTCTTCTTAACAGCAAATGATAATAGTACCACTTGTCAATATATTTTAAACCCTTCCATCTACAGCAAAGGGACTTGAGCCTTTCATATGCAAACCTGAGGAAGATTATGGTGATGAACCAAAGGCAGAATCTCCAAGTGACCACTGCAAAATCGACCATTTAATGCTTTATAATCAATCACACAGAGCCTAGTTCCACAGAACTATGGAACTCGCTTCCACAGGAAGAAATATTTGCCACCAATTTGTTGTTGTTGTTTAGTCGTGTCCGACTCTTCGTGACCCCATGGACCAGAGATTTATGGAAGAGAAGGCTATTGATGGCTATTAGCCATAATGGCTATGCTCTGCCTCCATCGTTGGTCTGAAGGCAATAATGTGTCTGAATATTAATTGCTGGAAACTACAGGAGGGGAGAGTTCCTGTTGCCCTCATGACCTGCTTATGGGCTTCCCAAAGGCATCTGTTTGGCCACTGTGAGAACAGGATGCTGGACTAGATGGGTCGCTGGTCTGAACCATGGAAAACATACAGTGGTACCTCAGGTTAAGTACTTAATTCATTCCGTATGTCCGTTCTTAACCTAAAACAGTTCTTAACCTGAAGTACCACTTTAGCTAATGGGGCCTCCTGCTGCTGCCACGCCCCCAGAGCACGATTTCTGTTCTCATCCTGAAGCAAAGTTCTTAACCCGAGGTACTATTTCTGGATTAGCGGAGTCTGTAACCTAAAGCGTATGTAACCTGAAGCGTATGTAACCTGAAGCGTATGTAACCCGAGGTACCACTGTACAAGGAAATTTGCATTTAGATGTACAAGTAAAATGCAAGCCTGAGGCCTAGTAGCTATAAGTAAAAAAATTTAAACTTACGTACCTTGCGGTCTATTGTCTGTTTTATTGAAAAAGGGGTGAGGGAGCCAGCTGCCTTAAGGAGCTGGAACATAATAAAAAGATAGTTTAAAATCCTATTCCTATGCTTTACCAAATCTGCCTAACTGTCAGATTTAAACTCTGCTACTGAGGCTCTTTATGTGCGAGCCCTGTGTTTCAAAAACAGGCACAAGCTAAACCCCTCACATGAGTCCGTAAAGGATCAAATATAATTAATATGTGCTCTTGCTGATAACCATCATTCACAGATACTGACTTCCACGGTCATCCTTAGGGGAGTCGAAGTGGGATACTACAGAGACAGTTTGACACTTACCTCACATGATGTTACTTCTCCAAGATGATTTTATTAAAATACATAACCACCTCTGAAAGTGTGACTTCAATGTGCCAAAACGCCCAGAAATTGGAAACAGAATGTAATTACTTCCTTTATTCTTGCTTTAACAATGTCTCTGGATCTGACTCTTGCTTTAACAATGTCTCTGGGTCTGACTCATACCATTTATCAGTGGTAGCCAATCTGGTACCCTACAGATGCTGGCTGGACTACACCTCCCATCATCCTTGACCATTGACCTTGTTCGCTGAGGCTGATGGGAGTTCGAGTCCAACAACATCTAGTGGGCCACCATGTTTGCTACTCTTGCCTTAGATGTCATTGTTTTAGAAGTAGGCAACCGCTCTCTTTTGCCCTAATACTCATACAAGGGGGCCAGGAAATTATATGCCGCCCAACACTTGAAACTGACAAGTATCTCGTTGCTCAGTCTTGCACAATTACTTCTGGGCCATTTTGCACATCTCTTATCGCATCTGAAAGCAACACAGTTATTTTTCTTCTTGTATCTTTTAAGCTCTCATCACTGACAGGTCTGCTGCACGTGAAACGTAACAGTGGAGATAAAACATGTCAGTCATTCCCTTAGTGAGCGATTACTCAATGAATGGAATCATTTGGTGTAACTAAAGAAAAAAAGGCATTCTGCTCTAAAACTGGAGGGATTTCCTCCTCCTCCCACCTCTCCCCAAGCTCCCCAAACTTCTAATTGATTCAACAAAGCTTTCAAGGCTGTGAGAAGTATGTCTGCCCACTGATCAAGCTACCATTTCAGCTCCAGAAGTTTGTGAAAACAGTTCATTCTTTGGCCCCCTTGAAGTAGTCTTTCAGGCCACATGATTAATCTCAGGTCAAGGAGAGCAGGGATGGGCTGGCTATGTGTGTCACCTTATTTGTAGATTTCCATGAGTTGCAGCATAAACCTTTGCAGTGGGAGAGCCTCCTGTGCTCAAGAAGGCTCTCTAGCTATGCTTACGCGTAATCCCAATTATGATTTGCAGGATCAGGGCCCCCTGCTTAACATCTCTTAAGCGAGAGGATCAAATCCTGTGTGGTACTGTGCACCGCAATCTTTCATATGGGTTTAAAAACCATTTTAAAGACCTTTAGCCCTGTCCCCAACTTGTTTCAGCAATGGATCAGGGTGAGGGAGCTGGCCCCTGGGGTGGACACAGCGCAAAATGCCCTGATCTGGGGGCCACAGGCCAAGGCTGCAGGGTGGATCAAGGGGGAAGCTCCCTGCACAGCCCTTGTAGACATGACAGTCCATTGGTCTGTGGCATTACATGTTGCTCACCACATGTTCTACTCAAGAACTATGTTTCCCAAATGAGTGGAAAGATGGGTATTTTTTTTATTTTAAAAAATCCTCTGTAGTTTATCTTTACTTTTTTATTAAATAATTTCACTTGATGCTTATTTTTTAATGTCCATTTCTTTTGTGGCTTCTCCAAAGCAGTAAACAAACTGGAAAACCCCTCTGAATATTGACTCGTAGTTTGGTGCAATGCCAGCTTGGAATCTATTCTTGCGCCTTCTCCTCTAGATTCTCACATTTTTTTCAGCAGCTTATATTCTTCATGTGTTTTGTGTTTTTTGTGGGTGATGCTTGCAGCCCCTCTAGTTACATGCCCAGTCAAGCCCTTCCCACCCCAATCCACTCAGCAGATTTCAGCCTCCTCTGTGATTAAAGTTACATAAGAACTGCTACTGTGAAACCGGCCACCATCAGGCTGGGGAAAGTGTGCTTCTCAACCTGCTCTGTATTTAGCCCCTCATTTCTCCCACAAGCTGGAATGGGAACTTGCTTTAAACAACAACAGCAACACATTTACATCATCATTGCCTACTGCGCTTGCTCTCTGTTGGGGATTAATCCATAGAGACGATATCCGTTGTCGGGTTTCATGAAGGTGTGAGAATCCATTTATTACAAAGGAATATATTTTCTGGAAGAGATTGGTGATAGCTATTATGGCTTGGCCTCATCCCTACCTCTTGGATGCATGATGCTTTCTGACCTCTGGCTTCTCGTCTCATTCCCATTGTCTTTGTTTTGTTACTTAATTACTTAATTAAATGTCAATCCCACCCTACTTTCCTCCAAGAGGGGCCCAAGGGGACAAACAACAAAGCAAGAAAATTAATGAAATGTTTAAGAACACCCCAAAACATTTAAAAACAATTACATATCCAAGCTTAGACTCTATGGCTTAAGCCATCTCTGTGTTTCTAGACAAATAATTTAGAAACATTTCTTATTTTGGAACCTAAGTTTTACTGCCTGTGTTTTTCTGACTGCTGTATGGAAATGCCCATGAATCTCATCTTTGAAGAGTTTCTAAGAAAACCATTTTTAACTTACAAAGTGTGTGCTCTCTTTCTGTGCTAAGGGAAGTGGGGAACTTTGGAAGCAACTTAGAAGGGGGTATTTTAAAGGTCTAACAGCCTATATTTCCACCCTTTGCTTTGCTGCATATTTTAAAATCTTTGCCCCAGACTTGGATCTTAGGCATCCAGGAATTCTCCTTTATGTATACATGTTTTTCTTTTCACCAAAATTCCAACAACACAGAGGATGCCCTTGTGCTCTGTTCCTTTTTTCATGTTTACCAAAGGAAGCTGTTTGGCCACTGTGAAAACAGGATGCTGAACTAGATAGGTCCCCTTTGGCTGATCCAGCAGAGCTGTTCTTAGGTTCTTATGTTCAGCACCAAACTAATGAAACAATTCAGCAACTAGAATAAAAACATCCTCAACATTTAGTAGCAGGTTCTATGACTTGCGGTGAATTACACATTAGATTTTCTCCAGCCTGTGAAGATGCAGATCCTGTTATTGAGATGCCACTGCATGTCCCGTCGTATTTTTCCCCTCTTTGCAAGATGATGTGTAGCGCTGTGCTCTCAAGGTCTAGGGAGTCCAAGGAAGGGTTAAAAAGAAGCTTGTCCCTCCTCATCCTCCCCCACTTATTTTGTGAGCATGAATCTTGTTCACGGAAGAACTGTCAAGTCAGGCAGCAGCAGAAGTTTGCTTTGGTCCCTAGATAATCCCCAACTGCTGTTCTCCATGTATCCTGGCTGACAGCAGCAAGATGAAAATCGAAATGAATCGCTCAACAAATGAGACACTTTTCGGCTTCGACTTTCCAAATG
The DNA here is from genome assembly GCF_965153285.1 of Podarcis tiliguerta. Lineage (NCBI taxonomy): Eukaryota > Metazoa > Chordata > Lepidosauria > Squamata > Lacertidae > Podarcis > Podarcis tiliguerta. Next base: position 51,578,080 of record NC_139541.1, on the reverse strand, counting down.
TGACAGTGGCGTTTGTTTTCTCTGTCAGCAACATTTAAAGACTTTCACAAGCTCAAGCTGGTGTCAAGAAGGGGCTTTGGTAAGAGGGGCGCCAGGGTGAGGCTGTGTGCGACTGAAACACTGCAATCCAGAGTGTGCGTCTACACTTTAAACTGCTCTCCGGCATCACTGACTTTCAAGGACCCATGTAAGAAAGCCTCCAACTCTCCAGCCTTCTCTCTGAAGCATCTTTCCTCGTTATGCAGTGTGGGCTTTTCTAGTTGCTAGTCTGGGGGCTGAGCAGAAAGTTTGCGGGGAGCCTCTGACTGGTCTTGAGACTCCTCCTTTCTGCCCAATCCATCCTGCTGGGAGTCCTGTTCTTGGAGTGGCATTTTTTATTGGTTCAAATTGGCTTTCAATCTGGGCAAGAAACACAGGTTAATATCTGTTGGGGTCAATGGCTAAGACATTATTGCATTTAGGGCCAGCTTTGTCCCCCTACATTGCTTGGTATTGGGTCCTTTGGGGTCCACCTTTAGGCTTGGCAGGCTCACTGGAGTGAACACCAACCCACTTTTCAGGTTCACAAATCCAAGGTGCTCATAGCAAGGAGGAATAATTCTTTCTAATCCTTTTTTGTGGGGCCACAGGTGGAACCTGTAAACATGCCCAGGAGTGGGAAGGGATCCAATCTCTTCCACCTTAGGGAACTTTCCTACCTGGGCTATGTTTCAATTCATCTAATTACTTTTGTTTGGTTGTTTGCAGATCCTCTGTGCTGTTATATTTGAATAAATATAACTTTTCCCACCACAGTTTCTTGAGTCTTTAACACTTGGCAAGTGTGAATTTCAATGGATAGCTGTGTTTCAGTTTGTGTATTGGTTCAGGAAGTGTGAATTAGGTAGATCTGCATTAACAAATTTTAATTTGAACTTAATTTGCATTTGAAAAAATATTTCCCCTATGCTTAAGTAAATGTTGGGGGTAAAGCAACAATGCTTGCAATAAGCTGCTTGCACAAGCAGGGAGGGAGTGGGTGATAGATGGAGAGGCAATCTGTTCTTGCTCCTCACTGATTCCTTCTCTTTTATTAAGTACCGTATTTTTCGCCCTATAGGGCGCACCTTTTCCCCTCCAAAAATTAAGGGGAAATGTGTGTGCGTCCTATGGAGCGAATGCAGGCTTATTGGTTTCCGTGATAGCAACGCAAAGCCTCCAAAGAGCAGAGGGAGCGCTCTCTTTGCACTCCGGAGGCTTCGCGTTGCTTTCGCTGAAGCCTGGAGAGTGAGAGGGGTCGGTGCGCACCGACACCTCTTGCTCTCCAGGCTTCAGGGATAGCCACCTGAAGTCTTTGGAGTGCAGCACGAGTTCCCGCTGCTTTCCGCAGTCTTCGGGTTCCTTTTGCTGAAGCCAGGAGAGCAAGACTCTCCTGGCTTCAGCAGAGAGTGAGAGCTGCGCAGCGCCCCTTCAGCCAAGCGGGAGGAGAAATGGAAGGGGCTCCGTTTCTCCTGCTGCTTCACTGAAGGGGCGCTGAGCAGAGAGGAGGAGAATTTTTTTTCTTGTTCTCCCCCTCTAAAACAAGGTGCATCCTATGGAGCGAAAAATACGGTACTTGTTGGTAAAGGAGATTATTTCCCTTAAGACTTTATTTCCTTCCTGCTTCTTCTCCAAGTCCAGGTAGGATGAGCTAGCATGTGCTACTGTTAGCTTCTTGGCTCCATCTTGGCCACATGTGAAACCTAGACTTAGAATGATGATTTTGTAAACCTTAAACTATCATTATCACTTAACCTTAAGTTAATGACTTGCAAACCTTAAGTTCTCTTTATCTCTTCAGCCAGCAGCCTTTCCAAACCATTTCTTTTTGCACACCACAGCAATATATTTACCAAACTCCAACACTGACATCTCTCATTCTACCATCTGCAAAGCCTCATTGGAATGATGCTTTGGTGTGTGTGTGTGGAAATGGTAGCAGCAGCGGAAACAAGGTAAAATAAAAAAGATGGACAGCTGTTGTATGGCTCCCACAAACTTACTAAAAAGAAAAAAGAGTTCCTTCTGAACCCCCACCCCCTTTAATTCCTTCCCAGTTTAATTCAACCCAGAAGTTTTCAAGTGATAATTACTCTCCCTCCTCAAATTGCTACTTGCTTCCATATGCATGCAAAAAGGAAGGGAAAGGGTCTGCTTTTCTAAATTCCCCTGAGTCACCCAAAAACAGTGATACTGTTTTCTTTTGAAAAACCAAAGGAATAACATTTATATATATATATATAAAGAAAACAGTGCTTCTACTATTGAAATACAAAATATTGCTTTGTAATTTAAGTCTGCAGAAGACAGCAAGTTATCCTATGTTAGAATTAACGTCTATCAAATCAGCACTACCGTCTTACATTTTCCCTTGGGTATCTAATATCCAATAAATCCCAAACTTCTCCCACTGTCTGTTAAGCATGATGAGTGTCTTTCCCTTTATACGGAAAGACCAAATATCTTACAACATTTCTCTCTTGAAAGGTTTCTATGGCTCTTCCACTATTTAGTTCTTAAGATCTAAATAGCTGGGGCAACCCAGTCAGATGGGCTATGTATGTATGTATGTATGTATGTATGTATAAATAAATAAATAAATAAATGCGCTCAAACTCAGAACTGATGTTGTTAACTGTTTTCTTAACAGACCTTCCCAAAGTATTCAGTAAAACTTTTAGAAGAAATAATCTCCATAACTCTCCCATCAGCACCTGAATCTCTCTCTCTCTCTCACTTGGATCCTTGAATCCTCAGTAACTTTACATTCCCACCAAATATGATGGAAGTGTGTCAGAATTGTGGGTGTGCCTTGCTAAATTTCAGGTGATCCAGGCTGCCTAAGGGTGTTTCACCAAAAAATTGACCAGAATTGTCTGCTTCACTCCCAAACTCCCATAGATCCCCCTTGTTACCCATCTTGAATACCCATAGAGAAGCTCCTTTTGCTTGTTTTCACACGGATGAAATAAAACATCCATTGGTGAAGATGCTGCATATTCTGGCAAAAGACCAAGCAGTTGGGGATCCTCAGACATACAGTATTACGTTGTGTAGGTGATTGTTCATTTCGAAGATGCACCTAAACCAGACAGAGACAAAACTCCTTTGGCAGCTTCCCAATATCAGCAGTTGCCATGAGGCTAATTAACTCACTCACCTGTAGATTCCTCAATTCATAACCTGCCAAGTTTCCCAGCCAGCTGCAGAGAACCTTGCTCATAAAAAAAAACCAAGGTCAACAAGTTGGATGTGATTGCTATCCAGGTCCAGAGAAACACAGGATCGCTTTATTGTTTGGAGCCTAGTGAAAAAACTTGTGCTGAGCAGAAGGATGTCTTTAAAAATCTATTTATAAAAACAACAACAATGCAATACAATATGTGAAAACTGAAAAGGGGGAGAATACAAGAAAAGGGCATTCACAATATGCAAGGTGCATTGTGATTTCCCAAGGGATAAAAAGTTCTACAGTTCATGTTACATATATTAAAGTTGTCAAATGCTCACAGATGTCATAAAAGCCACTCCCATGCCCATGAAGCTTTTTAAATATTCCACACACCAAAATCACCCCCCAGTTTCAGGTGGTTTGACAAACACACACCCTATTTGGGCCAAAAAGGTCTTATTGGAGAATGTTTAGCTCTGCCTTAGCCCAAAGGCTCTTTTCTGTATGGGATGTGAAATGGCTGCCCCTTTGGAAAGTGAAAATATGTCGAGATTGGTTGGCATTCTTGCCTGCAACCTGGTTCATGATGTTATTCAGCAGCATACGGGAATACATGTTTATCTGACTCATTAGCTCGGTGCTCTCAGAGATGCTGCTTTCTGTAAGTAATGCATTTATTGTCTCTCGAGCTGCTGTTAGAGATGTTTAAAAAGAACAGAAGCACAAGCACAAGCACACTCTTTGGCCAGTGTTTTAATAATTTGAACATTAGTGTGAGTTATTAAAGAAGATTATGAACATCAGTTGCGCAAAGAAGGGTGAAGAGAAGTCATTCTGCATGGAAGATAACAAGGAAGCTTTAGAACAGTTCTGTCCCTGCCTCCCTGGTTTTCTCCCCCTTTGATGTGTGGCTTGTGAAAAATTTTGCAGGAAAAGAGAGAACATTATAAATGAGCTCCTGCCTCGAATCCATACATCAAATGCATCTTCCTCTCATTTCTTCCTATTCAAAGGAAGGGACTCGTGTGTGTGTGTGTGTGTGTGTGTGTGTGTGTTGTTTGCAAGGCTTTGTGCATCTCTCTCTCCCCCCCCCCCCCCCATTCCCAATATTTCTGCTGTTGAGCTGGTAGCCTTATTGTTTCCTTATTCAGGAGAGGATGGGTGCATTCCTGATGCAGAATTCTAAACATACTAGGTCATTGGGCAGAAGCAGGAAAGTGGTGGCCATGTGGCTCTCTGCTGAAAGGGCAGTGACAGGACGAACCTCTTGGTGAAGTGTTGACTCACCCAAGGCCCTTGTAAAGGTTAGGTGCCCCAAGAAGGGAGAGCAGGAGAGGGCCTAAAGATGTCTACCAACAACCAGCACCTGGACAGCAGATTGAGCAGGCACTCGGGTTCCCCTGCTCGCCCTCTGCCCCACTACAGTGAGATGTACCACACTTCTATTTAAATCAGGCATGTCCAAAGTCTGTTTCGGGGGCCTAATCCAGCCTGCTGGTTGGTTTAATCCGACCCCTGTGGCAGTTTATATCCTGGGGTAAAATAAAAAATAAAAATAAAAATGCTCAACAACTTCAGTCCTAAAAAAAGGTTAACAACTTTGGTTGGCCCTCACGGTTCTTCACTTCTGAATCTGAATCACACTCTGAATCTGAAGGGGGTTGAAGGCAAACGAGGTACAATTGTGGGCCCCAAATACAATTTCGGTTTTGTTGGTGTTTTAATTTCTGTTCCACTTTAAAATGCCAGCAGTTAATCTAGTCAGGTTGTTTTGTTTCCAGAATCAAAGCCACACGGAATGAGATAGCTGGGATGTGCTAAAAATAGGACCCCCACCCTCTCCCTACCAGACCTTTTGGCCTCTTCCCCCTGCACCACAGGGCCTAATTACCAGCCCGGCTCTACATGCCTCATCTGTTACCGGAGAAAGTTTCACTCTCTTGCATTGATATAACAGCTCTTTGAATTTGGCACCTGCCATTTGGAAACCCTCCTCTAAGCCTCAATATTTGTGGATCTCAAAATGCTAAGCAGATCGATAAGATCTGAGGCTTTGGTTCAAGAGGAATAGAGGAAAGGGTGTTCCAGCATTAATTGAGTCATATGATGGACAGCTAATCATTGCGCATGCAGTGCTCAGAATTCCACAGATAAGCTCATCTTGTTTTCCAGCTAATCCTAAGCAGAAGAGAGATGTTGCATCAGAAATCCTTCTCTTCAGCCTGGCCTCATTCATCAACTAATATTTGGATAGATGGAACTGAAACAAATTGCACCCACCCCATTTCTCTTCTACCTCCCCCATCCCCCAATTATCATTTGTGAGTGTAGCTCCAGATCTTGGGTTGTATTCAACTATGTCCTGCACAGAGCAGACCCACTGAAATGTTTTAAATAAAGTTTTTTTAAAAAAATTAATGTTAAATCAAAATTACAAACAAAATTATAATAAAAGTTACAAAACAGGAGCAGTACAGAGTTGTATATAAATAGAAGGCAGATAATGCAGAAAAGTAAGACCAGCGTAACATGTCACGAAAGCCAAATTTTGCAATTTGGGGGGTGGTGGGGAGAGAGTTTTGTATATCTGAATTTGACACATAGGAAATGAAATCCCACAAATGGCATAGAAATGATCTGGGTGTCCCGTACCCTTAGAAATATGTAATTTGTGAGTTATTTTCCCTGTAGTAGCCAGAGTCAACATATTATTGTACCACAACAAGGCCCATTAGAAGTAATGAATCTAAAACGGTTCATGTCCATTAATTTTAATGGCTCTACTCTAAGTAGGACCAGCATTGAATACTATCTATTATCTCAGGACTCAAATAATTATGCAATATTTACCAGATATTTTCTGTGTTTGATAACATATGGAGTAGACATATAATTCTGTTTAGTATTGACATATTTAATAGCTGGCAAACAATTACATTTATTTTCTAGCAGGGTTATAATTTTTGCTCCCAGCTTCAGGATTGGCCTATGAAACAGGGCACAGCTTTCATTCTCCCCCCTCCCCCCGCAAAAAAAGAGGAGTTAGACATTTTGGGAGCTGAGAAATTGAGAGTGGTATGATTGGTCTAGCTGGGGTGGGGTCGCTTATCAGAGCAATTGTGTAGCATCTGTGTTTCTTTTTAGGTGATTTTAAATGTGTCACATGGTAACCCAACTCTCAGGTAGGAGTGGACAGAACAGGCCAAGTCTATTCTGTGTCTGTTCCACAGGCACTCAATCCTAGTTTCTTACTGTCCCATTTTTTGTTCAAAGAATCATAGAATTGCAAAGACCTTGAGGGTCATCTAGTCCAATCCCCTGAAATGCAGGAATCCTGCCAACAGCTGTCTGTGAGTAGGCTCAAACCACAAACCTTTTGATTAATATTCCCAGTGCATTGACCCATTGTGCCCCTGGCGGTTCCAATCTCCAATGGAATTCCCAAAAAAATCAGCATGTAAATTGTATGAATTTTGCATTCTTCTTGCACACACTTTTCATAAAATACAGATTTCCCCCCCAATGGTTCTCCCTTTTCCAATTTTATTACACATACACACACACTACATATTAGTGAAAGTAGCAAATAAAAATGTTTTATATTAGGAAAAAATTGTATACAAAGATGTTTACAGTGGTACCTCGGGTTAAGTACTTAATTCGTTCTGGAGGTCCGTTCTTAACCTGAAACTGTTCTTAACCTGAAGCACCACTTTAGCTAATGGGGCCTCCTGCTGCTGCCGCACCACCGGAGCACAATTTCTGTTCTCATCCTGAAGCAAAGTTCTTAACCCAAGGTAATATTTCTGGGTTAGCGGAGTCTGTAACCTGAAGCGTATGTAACCCGAGGTACCACTGTATTAGGATACATTTGCATGAACATGCACAGAAGGGCCCCACATAAGAGTGGCCCTCTGTGCATGAACTGCCTTCCCTACTGTGGCATGACATATCCCCTAACTGAGACCAGAGACTCAAAGAAGAATCTGGCCAAATCTCTATCAGTCGTCTCTCAAAATAAGCCCTTTATATTGGCATCAGTAAGAAAAAGGGTCGATCCACTTTGTTGCAAATATAGTGCTTGGGAAAAAATCTGGCTCCTACCATTTCTGTTGCAGCAGTTAAAAGAGAGAAAGAGAGTCTGTTTTATTTGCCATCAGGCTATAAACAAGGAAATACGATTCTGTACCAGTCACATTGCTATAGGTTATACATAATCTTAAATTATTCACTCCCATTTAGGATTATTTTTTTAAAAAAAGAAAATGCTACCCAAGCATAGCGCAGTTACCATAGCAATAAATTTTTAGGAGGGGGATACATTTTCCATGAGAACATCCTCAGGAGATTTCCCTTTGGCTCTTGGGCTGCTCATTAAAGCCAGGAGCAGGAGTTATGGGGCTCTACTTAGCCACATCTTTCTGGATCCTGACTCGCTCGACAGGAACACTCCATCTTTGGGCAGAAGCAAAAGGGCAAGGAGGGAATAAGGGGCACTTCTGCACCACTGTTTTTTGGCAGACACGACCGGATCCGGGGCCAGAATTGCTGGAATGAGCCCATTGAGATGCTGGCAGCGTGTCATTGTCAGAAGAAGAGGCAGCAGACTTTGGCACATAACACACTGGGCTTGGGAGACTTAGGGGAGCCTGAGGAGAGGAAGGCCACAGTCACACCACACATTTAAAGTGCTACAATGCTGCTTTATAAACAGACATGGCCTCCCCCCAAAGCATTCTGGGAGCTGGAGCTTGTTAAGAGTGCTGAGAGGCGGCGGCTTCCCATTCCCCTCACTGAGCCACAATTCCCAGAGTTCCTGTGAAGAAGGATTGATTGTTAAACCACCATCACAAGTGTGTTTTTGTGCTCATGCCCTGCTTCAGGATTTCACACAGGCATCTGTGAGGACAGGGGATTGGATTGGCTTCCAGCCTAGATGGCTTTAAAAAGAAGATTAGACAAATTCATGGAGGAGATGGCTACTGAAGGCCACTAGCCCTGATGGTTGTGCTCTGCCTCCAGAGCTGGAGTCAGTAATGCTTCTGGATACCAATTGCTGGAAGCTACAGGAGGAGAGACTGCTATTGAGCCAAACTAGATATTATGTTGTTTTTATTAGGGCTTGGGACCTGCAAGGGAAGAAGCAAGCCAAGTCATGCAGAAATAGATGGAAGTCAGATCCAGCCAAATATGTCTAGTCCAACCCAATGCAATGCAGAAAGCACAGCTAAAGATTCTATGGCAGACGCCCATTCAGCCTCTGTGAAAAACCTTCAATGAAGAAGAGTCCACCACTTTCAAAGGATTCTGTTCCACTGTCGAAGTACTCTAACCGTTAGGAAGTTCTTCCTAATGTTTACTCGGAATCTCCTTTGTTGTAACTTAAAGTCATAGTTTGGGTCCTACTCTCTGTAGCAGCAGAAAACAAGCATGCTCTCTCTTCCATGTGAAAGCCCTTTAAATATTTGAAAATGGCTATCGTATCACCTCTCATCCCTCTCTTCTCCACACTAAACATACCCAACCTCCTCAACCATTCCTCACAAGGCTTGATTTCCAGACCCTTTGTGTTGTACGGCTATGGCAATGTAGGTCAAGACAGGTCCTATTATAGCAAGTTAGGTCTGGTCAATGAGGTCAGCCCAAAGACAGCAGGGTTGACATATGGTAAGTCAGGGGAGGCAAAGTTTCAGTACAGGCTTTGTCAAGGCAGGTCCCAATTCAGGACCATGGTTAGCTCCAAGTCACTGAACTCTAGAAAAGGATCATCTCAGCAAACAACCACACCTTAACAAGTCCTGTAACTCCATGTTTCCCTTTGGGTGTTACAGTTAGACTGTCACTCACCCTGCTTTATCTGTGTTTCAGATAAGCAAGTAAATGCATCAACAGAGCTCTCGTCATTGTGGCTAGTTTGACACTTGGGCTGAATGGTCTGTTCCATAGCCTGGATGGCTCACTCTTCTCCTGAGTTCTGTGAAGTTGACTCAGGTGATTTTTGCTGAGGAATAACTTTTAGGATTAGTCCAGCAAGGCTCATTGGTTTTGTTTTTAAGTGGTATGTTCTGATGTAGAAATGATGGGTGGTTGTGATGACTGCAACTGTGAATATTATATGTTGCAGAAATTATCCAATATTTGGGAAAGCTCATAAAAGCAAGAGTTTGAAAGAAGACGTGTGGTGTGTATGTGTGTGTGTAAGACAGACAGACAGAGGGGGGACAGAACTGCTATTGGGGTTGCTAGGAAAATGGCTTTTCAGAAGGCCTGCCTGTAACTAGGGGTGGAGGAGAAATACAATTCAAGTCACACTTAAAGGCAAACTTACCCAATTCAGACTTTTTAAAACAATATGCAGACCCAAGGCAACCATCATTTGAAATTTGCACATCTCTGATTTTTGCAATGCAGTTCTCCAGTTAGGTAATGTGTACAAAAATCCATATATTAATGTACAGTCTGTATAAAAATGCACTAGTGAAAATAACAAAAAATGCATTATTTTAAGGGAAATTGCTTTGCAAAAAAATGTGTATATTATAAAAAGTTGCAGAGAAAAATAGGTATATTAGGAGAAATTCAGCCTAACATTCTGAAGAATTTGAATGAGGACATTAAAAAAAAATTGTTTTATCATAAACTGATACGGAAATGTGGAAATGTGGAAAAATGAGAAATAGAGAAACCTAAATAAACAGATTAATCCAGCCCTACCCATAACACTGAGAAAGTAGGTGAAAGTGAATTGGGAAAGAGCATGCTTGGATTTCTGAATTGTTCTCTGCCCACACCTAGAAATCAAATCCATGAAATGATCCCATATTGCATCAAGCAGCTTGATCTCTTTAAAACATGTCAAGTGGCTACGAAACGGCACAAAATCTGCATCCAAAACCCAACAAATGCAGCTCTATGTAGCTTTGCTGGGGTGGTGGGTGAACTGCAATCTATTTAAGGAGGATGTGGGCTAATTAAGGATATAATCTCGTTAACAAAACTCATTTAAAAGGGTTTAGCATGTAAAATAACCAGGAGGGGACTTAAGCAGCTGGGTATGAGAGGTGAGTCTCAACGGAAACAAACAGAAATACAAAAATTAGTGTGATGAAATACAGGGGGAAAGGTAGCTTTAAAAATGTTCCAATTGCATAAGCCCCAGCTAGGCAGTCTGATTTGCCACTCCCCCTTAAAAAAAACCCCACATCTTTTTTTCTGATTCCCCCAAGACCTTTGCAATTTGGGTGGTCATGGCCAAAAAAAAAGTCAGAAAATAAAATAGAACAGATTGATAGTTTGATGAGCGGAGAGAGGGCGGTAACATCTTTAGAAATGACTTGGATGAAGGAATTTAGGGATGCTCATCAAATTTGCAGATGACACCAAACTGGGAGGGGTTGCTAATGCCACAGAAGACAGAATCAGAATTCAAAATGACCTTAACAGATTGGAGAACTGGGCTCAAGCTAATAAAATGAATTTCAATAGGGACAAATGTAAGGTTCTGCACTTAGGCAGGAAGAACCACATGCACAAATTAGGATGGGGGACACCTGGCTTACTAGCAGTACATGTGAAAAGGATCTAGGGGTCTTGGTGGGCCACAGGTTTAACATGAGTCAACAGTGAGATGTAGCAGCAAAATTGCTAACACTATCCTAGGCTGCATCAACAGAAGTATAGTGTCCAGATCAATGGAAAGTAATAGCATTACTCTGTTTTGCTTTGGTCAGACCACACCTGGAATACTGGGTCCAATTCTGGGCACCATAGTTTAAGAAGGATGTTGACAAGCTGGAACGTGTGCAGAGGAGGGCAACCAAGATGATCAAGGGTCTGGAAACTAACCTTATGAGGAGCGCTTGAAAGAGCTGGGTATGTTTAGCCTGGAAAAGAGGAAAAGAGGAGAGATATGATAGCCCTCTTCAAATATATTAAAGGCTGTCACATGGAAGAGAGAGCGTGCTTGTTTTCTCCTGCTGTGGAGGGTGGGGCTCGAACCAATGGCTTCAAGTTGCAAGAAAGGAGATTCTGACTAAACATTAGGAAAAGCTTTCTGACAGTAAGAGCTGTTTGGCAGTGGAACGGACTCCCACAAGAGGTGGTGGACTCTCCTTCCCTGAAGGTTTTTAAACAGAGGTTGGATGGCCATCTGTCATGAATGCTTTAGCTGAGATTCCTGCATTGCAGGCGGTTGGACTAGATGACTCTTGTGGTCCCTTCCAACTCTAAGATTCTAATATTCTAATTCTAAGAGGAGAGGTGTGCACATGTGAGTGCCTGCCAACAGTGTGTCTATGTACACCCCAACCCACACTGCTGCAACTGTTTGTATGTGACCCCTGAGAAGCTTGGCTGAGGCTGAATGTGGCCCTTAGGTCAGGATAGCATGACCATCCCTGCCAGAGTTGAGAATGTTGTATGTACCACTGCAGAAGCATTGTGGTCACTACTGTGCAAATATACATATACCCAATAATTGTGCAGGGGTTTAAGATTTAAACATTCATGTCTATTTATGTGGTACATTTTCTGCATTTTGGGGAACTGCCAACTGGAAATGCTCACCAGGAAGTTTTTGTTCTGTTGTGGTTTTTTTAAGGATTGTTGCTTACTATTTCCCCCTCCTCCTCCTCCTGCTTTTCAAAATCCATCACTCCAAAAATGCAGCATGTAATTTATGAGCTGGAGAGGGCATATCTGTGAATATTTTACTGTGTGGAAGTGATTGGTTGGAAAAGTTATGTATGTCCAGGATGCAAAAAAAGTTTTATGGTCTGTATCTGGCACAGTTCGCTCATTATATCGCATCCATTTTTTTCTGTTGAGTTCTTTGCTGAAGATTCATTTCAAGAGCAGCAGTTTATGGCAGCACCTGTGGAACGTTCAGCATTACGGGGGTCTGCTTTGAATGCTGTAGTGAAGAGAGGTAGAAAATATGTTTTTTGGAGGAGGGAGTTGTCTGTATGGAAATAAAACTCTCTTCCACATGACACACACTCATCTTAATGCTTTACAGGGCACAGTCATTAGAATTAATGACCACCTGAGCTAATTCAAGTCTCCATCCATTTCCTCTCCCAGCTTCCAGAACCAGCAGGGAGAGGTGTGTTGGGTTCATTGCTGAGACAATGAGAGCTAGACTCTGGCTGCCCCACTAGCCTGGGACAGAGCAATGGGCCGGGAGCATGCAGAAAGGAAGTGTAGTGTATTCGTTGGACCCAAGACCTAGGAGACCAGGGTTCAAATCCTCAATCAGCCATCAAGCTGACTGGGTGACCTTGGGACAGACACTGCATCTCTCACCCTGATCTACCTCACAGAGTGGTTGTGGGGAAATAAATGGCTAGGAGGAAAACCATGAAGCCCACCTTGAACGCCTTGGAGGAAAGGTGGGATAGGAATGCAATAAATCAATGAAGACAGAGCAAAGCAGTTGTCTGGAGAGAGTTTAGAACTGTTGAAGAAGAGAAGCCTGAAGGGTGAAGAAATACTCCTCCATCTGACCAATGGTCAACAGAATCAGTTGCAAACACAACCAAAGTTTGTTTATTTGGGGGGGGGGGGTTCCAATGAGGTGTCTTTTACCCATAGATAAGCTGACCATCATCATAATCATCATCATTTTATTTGTATGCCGCCTTTCCATAGCTGAAACTATGCACAAGGCGGCTTACAACATGACAAGATTTACATAATTACAAATATAACAGAAGCCATAATAAATAAATAAAACGCATCAAAAAGTACACAACCAAAGGGAAACAATTTCCACGTAAATCATAAGATCTAAAACTAAAGATACAACAATAATATCAATAACAGCAACAAGCTCTCTCAATCCCCCCCATAAACAATACTCCAGCCCAAGAATTTGTTTAACAGCCTCAGCTTTTGTAGCTGGAGTCAGTCAGCACTCCACTCTCCCAGGCCAGATAGGGAAAAGTCAGCAAGGCAGGGTGCAGGTCTTCCAGGGCTCACAGCCAAGATGGTCTCATTTAAAACAACACAGATAAACATTAAGAACAATTTAAAAGAGGAGCTCTCTCTGCTGAGCAGCAACCGCAGTCCTTGTGAAGCCTGTCAAGCCCCGCCCCAAGCCAGGTGGAATCTGAGAGTCAGAGCCAAAAGTTGCAGCACCATTGCATGACATCTCTTTCTTTATTTCTCTCTGCCACCCCTTTCCCAAGCCCCACACTGTCTCAGTTGGCCATTACCACTGCCACCCCAAATATAATTAAATGCTCTGGTTATAATAAGCTCCAAAGCTCCTAACAACTGAAGGTTGCCACAGATTAGAGAGCAAATTTTGGTGTCCCTTTACAATTCCAAATATCTCAGGAACATGCCCTCTTAATGACACTGTCCTTTGCCTGGTTCATCCAGCAAGGGAACCCCAAAAAACTGTGGCTCTGAGTGGGACCCCAGCAACACCTGTAGAACTCCTTCCCAAGGAGGCTCTACAAAAGCAAGAGCCAGAGACTTGCTTCTGTGGGGTAAAGCTTTAAATTGGGAATGAACAGGGAAATCTGATTCAGTTAAACAAAACTGTATTATTTCGGGGAGGGTTTCTTTGTTCCCCATCAAAACATTTGGGCACAATGGCCTAGCTGTAACCATGGTGGGGACACTCCCCCCCTTCCCAGCACTTGCATCTTTATGGTTGACAGAACAAATTCCATGTGCAAACTTTATCTTTCCTCCCCAAAATAGAATGTTGAGGCTAAATATTTGAATTTTTGCTGCATTACGGCTTTGAAGTTCAGCAGTAATGAGTGCAATCAGGTGCCAAGTGATTCAGCTCCTGGGGGAGCCATAATCTAGCATGTACAGTGGCAAGGCTCCAAAGAACTGAATCTATAATACAATTAGTATAAACCCACATTTTTAGCACAACGTAGTAATTATGCAATTTGCTCAATTGGCTTAGCAGAGAGAGCTTCCCATAAAACACTTTTAAAAGCAGCCTAATTTGATCAAAATTAGAACTGAATTATCTTTGCATGTAGCTGTTCAACATTTGATTTGCTGGAAAATACAAATCACCCTCACAAAGAGGGTGGTTATTTGGAAGGATGTTGCTGCAACATGATTTACAAATTACGGGAAAATAAACAGAGAAATGGCGTGATACCACTGGTGTGCTCTCCCTTTGTACACAACATAAACACACACTCTGCCTAGCTTTGTGTCTAATAATAGATCAGTTAAGAACCATTACAACATTGGCTAACCTTATTGCAGGGGGTGGGGAAAGCCCAGTGGGAGGGTGCACGGCCTCCAGACAGAAGGTGTCAGATCCAAATTCCCGAATCTCTCCAGCTAAAAGAAGAAGACTAACCGAGATTCCTGAGAAATGTGTGCTAGTGAGGAACCAATGGCCTGAGTTCAATACAGGTTTGGTGGCCAGATTGCTGACTGGAGCAGGGTGATTGGAATACATAGCACCGATTCTGGCATGACTCCACTGGCTGCCAGTTAGTTTCTGGGCTCAGCTTTGGCCTTATTCAGCTGAGGACCCCAGGACCCCAAGGACCACCTCTCCAGACATGATCCAACCTGGAGCCTGTGCTCATCATCATCATCATCTGATGCCCTTCTTCATGAGCCTCCTACATGGGAGGTGGAAGGTATCATCCCAAGATTTGGATTTTTAGAGGAGGTTCCCCACTTGCAGAATGCTCCCTCCAGGGAGGCATGCCTGGTGCCATCTTTATCTACTTGTAGGCACCAGACAATGACTTTTTCCTTTACTTGGGATATTAAACCTTAGTTTGAAGGGTGGTTCTGGGGCCTCTTTTAGTAGATCCTGATCTGTTTCATCTGTTTCATCTGTGTTTTTAGAGTTTTATCCAATGTTTGTAATTGGTATTAATGTAAGTTGCTTTGGGTTGCTCTATGAGAAAAATGACTTGACAAATAAAAAAATAGGTGATTTCAGCTGGAGTTAGGAAGACTGCTCTGGGCTCCTGTCAGAGTGAATAGGGACAGGAGATAAATTCAATTCAGTATACATAAAGCTGAATCTATCAAATTTGCGGTTTCTAAAACAATATGCAAACCAAAACACAGCCATCCTCCAAAATGCACACTTAATCTGAATTTTGCAATTCAATTCTCCAAACAATGTTTACAAAAATCCATAGTTTATGGGAAAGTGTGCATAAAAATGAAGATATTCATGGACGTGCAAAAATGTGTTATATTAGGGGAAATTGCTTGAGCCACATTCAACCTGCAATAGATTGTTTTGTGAGGGTCTCCATTTTTTTTACAATAAATATTGAGGTTCCCCTGAGCCTATTGATACCTCTGCTTTCTCTACAGGTCGTGCCATTTGGATACTTAATGTTCCATACGCAGATAATTAATATTGGAGCTCCACTTTTTCCATTCTTCCTACCTGGTCAAAAATCCTTCCTTCTTGTGCAGTGGCAGCCCAGAGCTCAACGGAGCAAGCTCCATATGGTTTCAAAAGTGCTCCTCCTCCTGAGACCATTTCAATTTCATCTCGGATTGCACACAGCTCCTTATGGAAGATAATAAGACGTGCAGCGGCCTGGCTGCCTT
Organism: Podarcis tiliguerta; assembly: GCF_965153285.1. Classification (NCBI taxonomy): domain Eukaryota; kingdom Metazoa; phylum Chordata; class Lepidosauria; order Squamata; family Lacertidae; genus Podarcis; species Podarcis tiliguerta. Next base: position 51,562,323 of record NC_139541.1, on the reverse strand, counting down.
CTGTGTTTCATGCTTCTTTATTCCTTAATGCACAGGTGTGTGTCTTTTGCCCATGTGGAGATGGAATGTCAGAGAGGCCCTGCATCCATGAGTTAACTTAGAGAATGGGATGCCTGGGGACCCGTGGGATGTGGTGGTTGCTAAGACAACCGCCACACTGCTGCTTACCAAGTCCGTGATCGTGCAACTCATCCTGTCATTTGCTCACCGGTTACTCATTTATATAAACAGGGAGGAAGAGTGGGACCCCTCCTGTGCCCCACATGACAATACCTGGCACAAACAGGTAGCAATCGCTAGTGCCGAGGGATAAATGGATGTCTCATCTGGTCAGGAGGAATAGAAACCCCAGGTGCTGCCTCCTGCAGGGTGCCCAGGTACAAATGGCAGACTTTTAAAAGTGCATATTGGGTGTTGGGGGCACTGGACAGGCAAGGCTTGTTCTTTGCATTCCATCTCATTGGTACAGGGCAAGAAAAGGGTATTGCTGGAAATTGAGGCATGACACAATCTGTTTCTCAAAGCAGAATAAAATCAAGGGGTATACAATGTGGCATCCTCCAGATGTAACTGGAAAGGGATGATGGGAACTGTGGTCCAACATTCATCCGGAGGGCCCTGCATTGCCTACTTCTGGATTAGATTGAGCATCCTGAGTTGAACAGTGGCCACTCAGATGCCTTTGGGAGGAGCAAAAGCAGGGCAGAAAGGCAACAGGCCCTCCTATTGTTTCACACATGACACTCAAAGGTGTACTATCATGTCAAATAATCGCTGATATCTGCCTCTTCCTGCATCATTTTCTTCCTGCATCCTTTTAAAAACAAACAAAATGCTCATCTTCACATCTTGTGGTTGAATTTTGGTGGTGTTTGTTTTATTTTATCTGCTGCTGGTGTTCTTAGTTATTTGTGTGTGTGTTTTGTTTTGTTGTTATTTCGGGCCTTATTTGTTTTTGCAAACAACATGAGGGTCCACCCTGAGAAGTGGGTAATTAAAAACATGAAACAAATACAATGGTAAGGAGTAAATTTCATATCTTCCAAGTGGATGATGCATTGCATGAAGGAGGGGAGGGTGGTACATCGGGGGGGGGGCATTGTTTGTGAAATGACAAGGGGAAAGGAAGAAAAGAGGAATATCTGTGGCTATTCAGTTGTGGCAGGGGAACAGTGATATACTAAGAATTACCTGCTCATTTCTTTTGGCTTGTTTACTTCATTTCTATCCTGCCTTTCTTCCGTTGAAGAACTGAAGGCAGCCTACAGAGAGGAGGGCTAGGTTTCATTTTGGGGAGGATGTTTACTCCCTGCAAAATAAGAATCCTTTTGCCCCACCACCTCTTTTCTGTGGAGCAAGAGAACTTTGCAAAATAACATATCATAATTTTGCAGGACCTTGCAAAGTGTTTGTGCGTTCACATTTACCTTTTGTAGCTTAAAGAGGTTGCCGATGAGGGGTCTTCCTTGAATCCTAAAAGCATTTAGGGGCAGCCCCGTGCTCGCTTCCAGTGGCAGGGAGCTCTCTGACACCAGCTTCTAGCCAGGCAGATCTTCCGGGAATGTTTATAATCGAGAAATTTCTGCTTTCTGGGGCAATCTTTGCTTTGCTCCCACACTCCCTTGAAAAGTTGAAAAAACTGCTGTGTGAAATTTTGAAACAGGACATCTCCCATTTGGACATAGACTAGGCATGGCCACACATTGCTTCAACAAAAGGGCTGCATCATCCAGGCCAGTTTTCTAACACACTGCCTGCCTTCTGCTATATAGGTGGCTGATTTAAGCATTTGGCCAGCTATGCAATCAGTCTATTCACTTGGTTTACACAGGAGGGTTCCCATCTCATTCCCACACTAATCTGCATTAAAACTCACATTTGAATTGCATATATCTTAAATGTGTTTTCTCTCAAAACACACATTTCTAAATGTATTTGCTTTCACAATATGCTTTCCAAAGTGCATTTGGCTTGACAGTCTGCTTGGCATGTTTTTATATGCCTCCATATGTCTACAATGTTACGAATGATGCTTTTATTGTTTAAGTGTATTGGATTTACGAAGTGTTCTGTGCATGCTTCTGTACTGAACAGGGGCATCTGCCCAGAGGAAGAGTGGCTCAAAGTCATTTCTAATAAAAATATATATAAACTCTACAATTCTATTATTATATGAGTGCCCACTTGCTTGCCCAGTCCCAATACTTCATGCTAAGAGCTATGTCCACCCCACTCTTCAAAAGGAAGGTGCAAGATGTTTGTCACTTGTTGGATCAACATCTTGGCTTGCACTTAGCCATGCAGTTATACCTCTTGTGTACCTGCCGCTCCATGTAACCTGACCTTGCCTGCACACCAATTTGCCTGATGCATTAAACTATGGAAACGGAGTCCATAGTTCAAGTTCCTCATCCAGCAGTAAGGGCTGGGAAAAGCTGGGCTATACTGGTGGAAGTTGTGATCAGAAACCATTAAAGGGCAAAGGGCTGCTGACGAAAGGTGTAGAAGGTGCCACTCAGGATCTCACAAGCTTTCATCCCCAAGGATAACCCATCCTCAGGTGTCTTGGGATGACTTGTAAAGGGCACCCGCGCCTTGTTCCTCATTCCGAATTGCATCATAATAAGACAGCCTCCATGCGTTTGAGGGATAATTAGTCCAAACCAGACGCGTCTGCGTTGCTGCTGATAACAAGCATCTGCAAAGGGAAGACTGAAAGGGTGTCATGGATTAGAGCTGTAAAATCCTTGTAGCAACAAGACTGCTCCTCTTAATCCAGAGCTTGCGTTTGCAGATCATGAGCAAGGAGGGAGGCAATAAGCAAGGACTTTGCTTCTTCCCATGTTTTCGTTTGGACAGCGACAAAATGTGTCCTCTCAGCCGCTGCCCCCCCCCGCCCCGCCCATGAGAAGCAGCCAAAGAGATTCGCTCCCCTCATTACGATGCCCCTCTGCAACGTTCCACCTGCTTATTTTTCTTACAATGCAAGTGAAGCTTACGGGGGATATAATACGAGGGTAACATGCTTTGCATTATGAATGATGCATCATCAGGTGCAGCTCTGAAGTCTGAACAGTCCCAGTGACCTTGTTTCTATCTCCCCCTTATTAGCCTTGAAGCATATGCTATCGGGGTGGAACGTGGATGTGCAGGGGCCTAATTTGCCACAAGTGCACATGGAAAGAGAGCTGGAATTCTTCCCCCAGCCCCTGAAAAATTCCCACCTGTGAATCTGGATCATGGATACCCATGGAAAGGCACGGAGGTGGATACCATTGCTTATAAGAAACTGTCTTATACTGAGGGATGGACAAAAGTGTAGTTCTGTCCTGTTCCAGTTCCTCATAGATGCAAAAGTGGGTCTATGATGCCCTATCTATCATCTATCTATCTATCATCTATCATCCATCTATCTATCTATCTATCATCTATCTATCTATCTATCTATCTATCATCTATCTGTATCCATCCATCCTTTGGTCCATTGAGCTCAGCATAGTGTACACTGAGTGGTGGCGGCTCTCTGGAGTTTTCAGACAGCAGTCTCTCCCAGCCCTAGCTGTGGATGCCAGGGTTTGAACCTGGGGCCATCTGCATGCAAGACAGATGCTCAGCACTGAGATACGACCCTCCCCGCCCCCATGGGAAAGGTTGTGCACAGACTGCAGCTCACCTTTCTCCCGATACGGTTGTTAAATGGTAACCCTCGCAATTGTAATCACCCTCCGCCGCTCTGGCAGCAAGCCCTGTTTATTAATAAGCAATACAGCAAACATGGTTCCTGCCGGTGCATGGAATAAATAGGCTGCTTTCAAAGTGAATAAAGGATGCCTTCTGTGCCCCTGAACCATGTGACTGGTTTCCCAGAGGAGCAAGCTCTGCTCCTTCTACCTGGCTGGAAATGTGACGGTGATGCATGTTGTCACGGATGGTATTAATGACTGTCTATTTTTGTATAAAGACAATGGCTGAGCCTCTCCTTACCTGCCCCTCGAGAATTTGGTCTTGGCCTGCTTTCTTTTCCAACAGACACAGCAAAACACGGCATCCCGATTCCCTCTCTTGTTTTGTAGGTGTATAAAGCAAACCAGATGCAGCTTGATGCAATTTGTGTTTATTAGCAAGTTTCCTACCTTCCTAATTTGTTATGCTTAACATTCCGCCGTGGAGCAGGAGGCCTAATGCAAGCTGGCACTGTGCGATCCATTTAAGATACACCGTCACGTCTTGCAAATACCCTTGACTGGCAGCTTTACAAAGAAAAGAAGAGCAGAATAGAAAGAGCAGCATCCACCTGAAATTCCTCTCCTCCCACCTCTGAAATGAAGTGAAATAATGAAATGTTTGGCACAAGATTCATAGAAGTTGGAAAGGACCCCGAGGCTCATCTAGTTCAACCCCCTGCAATGCAGGAATCACAGCTAAAGAAGCCCTGGCATCCAATCCATGTTGAAAATGCTCCAATAAAGGAGAGTATATCACCTTCCAAAGCAGCCCATTCTACTGTCAAAGAGCTCTGACCATCAGAAACTACTTCCTAATGTTTACCTGGAATCGCCTTTCTCGTCATTGGAATCCATTGGTTTGGGTCCTATCCCTTGGAGCAGCAGGAAACAAGCTTGCATCATCTTCCAAGTGGCAGCCTTGTCTTCTCCAGGCTAAGCATACCCATCGCCCTCAGCCATTCCTCATATGGCTTATTTTCCAGGCCATTGATTGTCTTGGTGTGAAAGGTATGGTGTAAACCGATGATGATGAAGAAAAATTTATACCCCACCCATCTGATTGGGCTTCCCCAGCCACTCTGGGTGGCTTCCCCAAAAAATTAAAATAAAGTAATGCATCAAACATTAAAAGCTTCCCTAAACAGGGCTGCCTTCAGATGTCTTCTAAAAGTTTGGTAGTTGTTGTTCTCTTTGACATCTGGTGGGAGGGCGTTCCACAGGGCGGGTGCCACTACCAAGAAGGCCCTCTGCCTGGTTCCCTGTAACTTGGCTTCTCACAGTGAGGGAACCACCAGAAGGCCCTCGGCACTGGACCTCAGTGTCCGGGGGTGGAAACGCTCCTTCAGATATACTGGACCGAAGCCGTTTAAAGGTCAGCACCAACACTTTGAATTGTGAATAATAATAATAATAATAATAATAATAATAATAATAATAATAATATATTTGTACCCCGCCCATCGGTCTGGGTTTCCCCAACCACTCTGGGTGGCTCCCAACAGAATATTAAAACAAAACAGAATAAAACATCAAACATTTAAAACTTTCCTAAATTTCTCCTTCAGCATCAGTGGTGAAATTAGCAAGGTCCCTAAATTGGAATACCAGCCTTGGGAACTCAGAATTGTTTTCTTATGCCCCCTCGCTTCTTCCTTTCTCAGGTTTTAATCTCCCAACCAACTACTTACTTGGTGGCAAAAGTGGTGTCAGTGGCCACCTCGCTGCTGCTGCTGCTCTTCTCCTCCTCTGCAGCAGCTGTGCCAAGGGTGGGAGCATCTCACCTCCTCCTCCTTGCTCCACACCTCTCTGAGAACACTAGAACTTGTGGCCACCCAATGAAGCTGAATATTGGGAAATTAAGAACAGACAAAAGAAAGTACTTCTTCACTCACTACATCACCACACTATGGAACTCACTCCTACAAGCTAGACGGCTTTAAAAGAGGATTGGACAAATTCACGGAGAAGAGTGCTTTCAGTGGCTACTAGCCATGATGGATATGGTCTACCTCCACAGTTGGAGGAAGCAATGCTTCTGAATACCAGTTGCTGGAACCATAGAAGGGGAAAGCGCTATTGTGCTCAAATCCTGTTTGTGGGTATCCCCACAGGCATCTGGTTGGCCGTTGTGAGAAGAGGACACATGACTAGATCATAGAATCATAGAGTTGGAATAGACCAGAAGGGCCATCAAGTCCAACCCCCTGCCAAGCAGGAAACACCATCAGAGCACTCCTGACATATGGTTGTCAAGCCTCTGCTTAAAGACCTCCAAAGAAGGAGACTCCACCACACTCCTTGGCAGCAAATTCCACTGTCGAACAGCTCTTACTGTCAGGAAGTTCTTCCTAATGTTTAGGTGGAATCTTCTTTCTTGTAGTTTGGATCCATTGCTCCGTGTCCGCTTCTCTGGAGCAGCAGAAAACAACCTTTCTCCCTCCTCTATGTGACATCCTTTTATATATTTGAACATGGCTATCATATCACCCCTTAACCTCCTCTTCTCCAGGCTAAACATGCCCAGCTCCTTGGTTCATTGATCTGATCCAGCAGGCTTCTCATGCTCTTATGTTCTCTTCTTTCCCTTTCTTGATACTTGGTGCCTTGCTAGACTAGCATTCCAGGTGCCTGGAATCCTGTGACTTGCAGGTCCTCACCTGGGGGGAGCATTTGCCCGACTCATCACTAATTGAAGTGAATCGGAACCAGGCAAGTAGATGGCAGCAAAATGAAAGAGTATGATCCGCCCAGGACCTTTGAGATGACTGGACACTGCAGAGGATGCAAACAGCTTAATCCACATGGAAATCCTTGTTCGTTACATTAATTATTATGAGGTTTGTGCTGGAGGGGTGGGCTCAAGCCCCGTCTCCCAATCTTATTTTCATTAGCAAGCCCATTGTAATAATCTCCTGCCTGTGCACCCCTTAAGATGACCTGCTTTTCACCCAGACATGTTCTTAAGTGGTCAGAGATGCAAATGCCTCTTTCCTTTGTTCGGGGAATTAAGTCTGTTCCCTCTTGCTAAAGTGCTTTCCTGTCAATCTCATCCATTTGAAGGGAAAAGGGGTCATGAAAATTCATATCCGTCTTGGGTATCCTCTGTACTGGATGACATTTATCTCCGCCGGGTCAGTTGAGAAACAAGTTGATATGAAAGTGAAATAATGTTAGGAGCTTCAGGAAGGGCAAAGGGGGAAAAAACTGCAAAGGGAATAAGACAGCGGAAATGATTCTGTTAAGAAAATGCTGCTCAGAGGCATCTATCTTTGGGGAACTGTTATGTTATGAGGAACAAAGGAGCTTAAAAATGCAATTAACGGTTCCTGCGATCCCACTATTGCAAGGAATAAAACTTTTGGAAGCATGAGAAAGTATTGCAGCCACCCACTGAATCTTGCTGACCTTGATGAACACGACTTGGAAAGGCAGCATGTAACTCAGGCATATTGTCAGCTGAGCCTCAGAAGCCTGGTGAGGTGGGTGGCAGCTGTGGGTGGGGCTGGAAGATAAGAAGAGCCTGCTGGCCAATGAACCATCTAGTTCAGCATCCTGTTATCACAGTGGCCAACCAGATGCCCCAATGGGAAACCAGCAAGCTGGACTAAAGCACAAGAGCACTCTCCCCTCCTGTAGTTCCCAGCAACTGGTATTCAGAAGCATTTACTGCCTCCAGCCATGGAGGCAAAGTCACCAGAGCTAGTAGCTATAGATAGTCTAATGCATCACTGTGGGAGGGTGTGATGCCCACCACTTTGAAGGAACCCCTCCTAAAGATGCTCACTCCAAATCTAGAATGGTTGGATAGCTATTACCCAGTTGTCAACATTCTTTGGGGGGGGGGTAAAGTGGTCAAGAGCACAATGGCCATCCAAGTTTAGCTGTACCTAGATGAAGCAGGTTCTCTAGACCTATTTGGTATGACAACTGGGGTGTGGTACCAAGACAGTCTTTGTCACCCTGAAAGATTATCTTTATTGGGTGAGAGGTAAGGGAAGTACTACCTTGTTGCTTCTCCTTGAGCTCTATGTGGTCTTCAGTACCATCTTCCTGGAATGACTCCAGGTACTGAAGACCACATAGAGCTCAAGGCAATGTTTTGCAGTGGTTCCACTCCTACCTGCAGGGCTGTTAACAGAGGATAGCATTTGTGGACTACTCTTAGGGTGGATAGCATTTATGCCATGGGGTCCCTAAGGGTTTGATCTTGTCTCCCATGCTGTTTAACATCTATATGAAGCCAGTGGGAAGAGCCGTCTGGAGTTTTGGCGCATGTGGGCATCAATATGCAGGCGATACCCAGTTTGATCTCTCCATTCCATCTGAATCAGGATACCATCTGTTCAGATGCCATGCTAGGGTCTAGCGGTAGTCATAGGATGGATAAGGCCAATGAACTGAAGCCGGTTCCTGACAATGATACAGTACGTGTGAGTCAAAGTCCTGTTGCAGCTTATGCACAATGACTGTAGAATGCAGAACATTAAGTTGATTTATACACATGGTCCAAAACCTGCTTGAGATTATGTACATTGACTGGGAAATGTGCACACTTCCCTCTTCAAGGGCAGATGATGTGCATATTCTCCATGAGGCCCAGGGAATGTGCACATTGCCAATCATTTTGCACATCAAGCACTCATCTTACATTCTCCTCAACATATACAGAAACATATATATTAGGATAAATGTGCACTAAAAGGCTGATGAATTTCAGTGATGACTTTTAAAAAAAATGCAAACTGATTCACAAATGGAGCAAACTGAATCTAAGGCTGAAAAAAAAAGAAATGGAGAGGAACTGATATCAATAGATTTGTTCATTCCTGCCAAAGAGGAAACCCTACTCCTGGTGAAGATGAACCTTGAAAATGCAAATGAGTGATCCTTTCTGGGTGGCCTTGAGTAAGCACTGCATTGCAAAGGAGCTAAAACAACTGAACAAAGAAGCAATATATGTTTTACAGGAAGCCAATCTTGTGCCAATGTATTTTCATAGGCAGTGTCGTCAAGAGACTTTAGAAGACAATCTGTCATCTGCCTATCATAGCATGGGATTTTCACTCCTCCTTGCAGGTTGCTGTGACTACATTAATCACACTATTTTCTTTAGGAGTCCCCAGGAGTCTTATTTCAACTCGGATCCTTTCCCTTCTCTGCTGTGGTTCTGAATGACTTCATTCTTCTGCTTCTAGCACCGGCAATTTTGCATATTAGAGAAAGAAGCAGCAGAAATCAGCATTTAAGGGACTACACAAAAGGAGGCAAAGAAAAAGCAGGCAAAGAAAAAGCGGGCCATGTCTCTCACCCTCATTCATAGAGTGAAATCAACACACAAGACACAATGCATCCTCTACCAAGAAGGTCACCCACTCCCTTCCCACCAAGCTAACTATGGTCACCTGGATGGTGCGCAATCCACTGAGGTCAATCCTGCCAAGCCAAACTCCAGTGCAAGGAAGGAGAATTACACAACTTGATGTATCAAGCAATTAGCTGTTGGGAATAAGGGTTCATGCCACAAGACATGTGCAACTCCAGCACTGTGTCCCTCTACAATAACAAAGGTGACCACCATGACCATGGGATCTCCCTGCTGAGTACGGTGGAGAAAGCCTTCACCTGTGTAGTTCTCAACAGATTACAGTCATTCACTGACAGGATCTATCCTGAGTCCCAATGCAGCTTTAAAGCTCAGAGGTCAACAGTAATATGATTTTCTCACTGCGTCAGCTTGTACATTGCTTCATAGACCTGATGAAGGACCCCCGTGGGCCATTTTGACAAGTGGGTGGGGCTTTCCACCTGCCAAGCACATGACATCATGGTGACGTCAGAGGCAGTGTTTTCCTTGACCTACATGATTTCAAATCAAACTGTTCAGGCAAATGCACAAGGGTTTAGAGGTGCTGCCACCTGCACACCCCACTTTTGGCAAGGAGCTGCATCTTCATCTGCCCCACACCTGGCAATTATATAGGGGGGAAATAGCCTTGTGGGTTTACGCTGGGCCTAATTAGCCTCATGAGCCAGAGGTTTCTTCCTGTTCGTTTTACCTGGAGAAGACTCCCAAAGTTTGCTTTAAATGTTGCTTCAGGTAAACTTTCAGTAATGGGCTCAGTGAGCATCACAGTTAGGCAAACAAATAAAAACAAACTCCCTAACCCTCACTGATCTGAACTTTGCTTTGCTTCCAATAATGTCCATGGCAAGCCTGAGCTGGTTCTGCTACCTGAACAAACCCTTCCAGGTACATGTGGACAGTAAAGGTAAAGCCCAGCTGTGGGCTATTAATTCAAAGCCGGCATTGGGAGAAAAAGGTTACTGGTAAGCGAAGCACATGCTCACATTTTCACAAAGTGAATGCTTAGCTGTAGATGCCTTCTGGCTCTGCAATGTGCTGATATTTTATGGAAAGTAAATAAAATGGCCTGCTATTTTTGTTCGGCTACCAAGAAGCCGTCCATTCTCCATCTTCGATAGGCTTTAGCTTATGATTGTTGTGATTATCCAGTGTTTTTCTGCGTCCTGTATTACTGGAATCACTCCCCCACCCTCTGATTTACCAAAGAGCACTTGAGGGTTCTTTTCTATGGATTTTCACAGGCATTTCTTCTTGCGATTGTTTTTTTCGGTGTCAGGTCAATTCACATGACTTACTAACTCTGACAGTGTCACTTTCCATTATGGGCAACCCACCAAGTGGCTGCTTTTGCACATGTTCCATATGGGTCATTTTAAATAAAAATTGACATCCTCAGCAAATCAAGCCGAGTGACATGAAAACAGCCGCTGAAAGGCCCTGGTTATAGGCACGAAGCAATTTCAGACAGCAGGAGCCAGGAGGAGAAAGGACGGCGAGAGAAAAAAGAACAGAGGGAATTTTCACTTAGTGGTGCTGGACTCCCCTACTGTTCCTAGAGTGGAAAATATAGAAACAAAAAGGCCAGCCTCGCACGGGGTCACCGCCAGCCACAAAAGCCATCCATTAAAAGAAAAAATCAGCCCAAATTGTTAATCTTTAATACCTCAGGAAACTGCTTTCAGACTCGGATCAAGCAGATCCAAATTGAATAGTGAACAAGCCAGGTTGTTTTCAAGGCTCCCCCAAACCCAGTAGTTTTGTGGCAAATTCAAAAGTGCAGGTCTCTTCATGATAGTCACAGCCACACCCCCTTATACAACTTTCTAAGATTATGCAATGAACTTATAATTATACAGTAATTATACTTAGGGATGGATTGTGGTTGATGAATGCCGATCTCCATGTGTTGCATTTCAGCTAAGTCTACTATTTTCTGTGTGCACATATGTGGGTAAATGATTTGGAGTGACTTGTGTTTACCGTGAAGTTCCATTGCATGTAACCAGGGGCACCAACTTGGACAAAATATTGAAGACAATGTTGGGGGGAGGTGACCAGACAAGGACGGTGATATGGGGGGTAGGGCAAGGAGGGACAGCAGAAAAGAAACTTGAAAGTAAATGGCTCATACAACATCTCGCATGTGGTTGGGATTGCAAATGTGGGAGGGGTTTAATTAAGAGGAGCCTCCATCTGGGACTGTCAATGGGAGCTTTTCTTGCTGTTGGAAACAGTGCTTTTTGGGGGGGGATGTCAGGAGCTCGTCCTACACTCGAGTAGGACCCTGGCAGAGACACATGCCCGATGGGCATGTTCTCTCCCTCCTGGTCATTTGTTCGGGAGCTTCAAAAGCTTTCTTCTGCCCAAACATCGCAGCGACCGATGCCAATGGACATCAGCACACTTAGGGATCCGCAGAGTGTTTGCAGTTTGCATAATAGATCTCAGCAACTCAGCATTTTGACTAATCTACTTTATTTACATATAAACACACATGGAACACTGCAACATGGCTCCCTCTCTCTCTAGCATCAGATAGCAAAGAGAAAGAGCAAAGGGCAATAGTCCCACTTCACAGAACACAGTAAAACAAACATCCTGTCTTCGTCACTTCCCACACTGTGGAGTCAAAATATACACCGTCATGTGATAGACAACAGTCCCATGACTGAAATCACGGAGCAGGAATTTTAACAGGTGACACAGGGGTACGCATACCCCTAAACATTTTGTGAATCTTTGTACTTTTGTCCATGTACTGTATTTGGTTTCCCTGATTTGAACTGTAAAACTGTGATTCTCTTGAGTCAAAACGAGAGTACCTCTAAACATTTTTTTAGAGGGGGGGGGGAAGCACTGGTTGGAAATATGTGTGGCAGACAGACTGCATTATACCTCCGACTACCAGTTGCTGGAAAAGAGGCAAATAGACCAGAGAAGCTGGCAGTGGTGGCTTGTGCGCATTGAGACTGGCAGGGAAGAAGCCAAGAAGGCCCAAGCAGCAGGTGGAACCAGACTCAGTGACAGGTGAAGTCAACTCATTCTTGTTTTGTCCCCCATCCCCTCTCCCCTTCTGAGTTATTCAAGGGCAACCTTGAGACTACAGAGGAAGAAGCTGACAGGCAGCCACTCTGCCACCGGAAGGTAAGCAGGTGGGGCTGACTGAGAGCAGAATAAGGTTGGTGGTGCAGTGCCCCAATTGTTCTAATGGACAGCTTCCACTGGAAGCTGGAGAAGGAGAAACACTTGCTTGGTGGGGTTTGTTGTGCTGGTTGGAAGTGAAGGGGAGAGAAGAAAAGGGGGCTGGGGAAATATAGGGACTGGGGGGGAAAGAGGCCCAAGATGCTCTGGATTTCACCGTTCAACTGAATTAAGTGGTCACATGATTGGCTGTCTCTCCGCATTGTGCTTCTCTTCTTTAACTGTCAAAAGAGTTTTCTACAGATGCTTTTGGTTAGAGTTGAAGCAGATTGCCCCCAAGGAAATGAAAACTCTGAATCTTATCTTCCTCTCTGAATATTCCTCAAATATTCTCTAGGTGTGCAGATATTCTGAGAATACTGGATATTCATCATTTGACCTCAGAAGATTTCAAAGTGATAGTCCATTGATGAGAGTATATGATGGGTTAATTGCAACAGAATTTGGCAAACTGCACATTAACTTCATTCATTCATTTGTCCAGTCAGAACAGTTAGGTTTCAATGTAGTTTTGGAATTTGAGTATAGAGCTCCTGCATAACATTCCTTTACACCTAGTTGTAAAGCTTTTGAAAAGCTAGGGGCAATATCTGGGAGAACCCCTTTCCATCCCACACACAGCAGATACATATAAAAATTAGTCATCTGTTGCACCTCCAGCAATTTAATTCACTGGAAACCCATCAATACTGTATCTAGTACCCTTCATAATTCTGATTTAATAAGGTTGTGTTTATGTCATACCTTTCCTAAGTGCTCAAAGCACCTCACAATCACAAACATTATCACAATAAACTTCAGCCTCATATTAGTATCTCTGCAGTGAAAGACCCGTCGTGATGGCAAGTGTGAGGAAGGTCTATATATTGCAGGAATCCATGTAGACCGCCGTGTGCTTCCATGTCCCTTTTGCTTGAGAGCCTGGTCTTGGTGTCCCCCAGTGTATAGAAAGAGCTCCAACTTTGACTTTCAACTGAGCTTCAGATTGCAGCCCATCCACTTTGTCCTATAAAAATTCCAAGGTGACTCTTGCTTGATCAAAGCATTAGAAGGGATATAAGAGATCTAAGATGCAAAAATAGTTTCAGTTAAACTACTGACATTTCTTGGGAGATGTTGGAAGGACAACATACATCCTCTTCAGCCATAACTAGTGCCTTCTAATTCACCTTCATTTCGAACTTATTTAGATGCTGGTGGCCACCAGCGCTTTAACTTGCTGTTTCTAATAAATACAGTGTAGGCGAATGAACAGATTGACTGCAAAGGCTGTTGCAACCAGCTCTGGTGGTAAGTGCTGGAACAGAATGTTTTTCTACATCCAGCCAAGGATTCCAGCCACCTCTACATTCTAATCAGAATGTGCTGCATACCAGGTTTTGATTTAGCTAGGTTTGCAAATGGTCTTCCTCTTCTGTCCCTCGGAAGTTATTTTTGCTTGCTTTAGAAATTATCAAGAATTTACCTGCAATATGAATCAGTTGATAGCTCCGAATCTCCTTGCCAGGCATTTTTACCGATTAAAGTAAGGACAGTTTCTATTTAAGGCTTGCTTTTATATCCTGTTATCAAAATGATGGATTTGTTGCAAGCAAACAGACAAGACTTGGCAAGAAAGAGACATATTTTGCAACAGGCTGAGCTCTGTTAAAGAAGGAAAAGTTGGTGCATGTTTTACCACATGCTGCTGCTGGAAGCAACTTTTTTAAAGAACACAAGAAACAAAGTTTGTATCTCTTGTCATTGAACAAACTTTCTAAAAACGAAGAAGCTGAATATAGCCTTGAACCATTGGAGCACTTAAGCAACACCGTATTAGTAATAGCAGTATTTAAGATTTATATATGGTCATTTTTCAAAAGACTACAGGGCAGTTTGCAACACAGAACTTACTAAACAGTATAGTATAAATGCATATCATAAGATCCAGCTGGAAAGCCTCCAAGCTGGTGTATAGCCTCTGCTGCTGGAAGGCCCTCTGTTCTTCTGAGGTCACTTGGGCTTTCATAGAAACAAAGCCGGGTCTCAGAGTGCAACCCCATTCAGAAAAAGTTGAAAAAACACCTCCCTGGGCAAACAATAATCCGCCAACAGTATGCCCAGGAATCACTGAGCTTCTTGGGCTTGCCAATCGGAAGGTCAGTGGTTTGAATACCCGTGGCGGGGTGAGCTCCCATTGCTCTGTCCCAGCTCCTGCCCACCTAGCAGTTTGAAACCACACCAGCGCAAGTAGATAAATAGGTACCACTGCAGCAGGAAGGTAAACGCCATTTCTGTGCACTCTGGTTTCCATCATGGTGTTCCATTGCGCCTTAAGTGGTTTAGTCATGCTGGCCACATGTCCCAGAAAGCTGTCTGTAGGCATACGCTGGCTCCCTTGCCTGAAAGCGAGATGAGCGCTGCAACCCCATAGTCACCTTTGACTGGACGTAACCATCCAGGGGTCCTTTACTTTTTACCTTTTTACCTTATGCCCAGAATTGTCAGCTTAGCTTCAGTTGATTGGCTCTCATCCCAATCATTTTGAAATAGAGACAGGCACACTCAAATGTCCACCCCTTGCTTTGCCGACTGCAGAATTGGCGTGAACTGAATATCCATCACTGGACACAAAGAATATCATTGGGAATGTGCACTAAATAGATCTAGATGAGGGGAGAAAGAAGCTGAAATAAGGCTGCATGTTCATGGTCTTATGCTCTGCACTATCTGCATCCATTGTTTCACCTTTTCATTGGCTAGTTCTGCTTCAGTGCTTCCATTGGCAGAGCAGGCTAGTGTCAAGCAAAAAAAATTCCCCTGATAGGTACGCTGAAGATACAAGAAGAACCAAATTAATGTGATCCAGTCAAGCAGTAAAGACCACCATGTTTCTGGCTGCTAAAAGTTAAGCCAATATCTTCCTTTGCGAGATTTGAACTTCTTAATGTGTAGCTTAGCAGAGTTGTAGTGGTTTGGGGTCATTGTGGGGTGAGGTGTCTATGGTGTCTTTAGGATATATCTTTTATTTGCACATATACAGAACCTAAGCACAATATGGAGGGGCTCGCAGCATTAACAACCCAACAGATCTTGCTTCTCCATCAGGCACAACTTTGGATCCAGCACAGAGCAAGCATGTCTCTGGGTGGCTATTGTTCTACCTAGCAGCTAGGTGAGGGAGGAAAGACACATTTGTTTTACATCACAGTGTAACTTCTTTTGCTGTGCTAATCATCAGCCCAAACCATTACCTAGACAAAGGGACAGATTTTGCAAGCTGGCTCTCATACGTTCTGCCCACACAGATACAGGATCCCAAGAACTGGAAGCGACTCAGGGCATCATCCAGACTGACCCTCAAACTTGTAACAATACTGAGCGAGATGGACCAAGGGTGTGACTTGGTATAAGAAGTTTTCTGTGTCTCTCCCAAGACACATTGCTTAGTAATGAAGGGTGGAGTGGAGTGAGGGGAATTGCTTCTATTGTTTGAAATGTCAGAGACATTCTTTTCTTTTCTTTTCCCAGGTTCACTGCAGTGGTGAACCAAATTGTGCAATTTAGTTCTGCCAGGGAGAATGAGAAAGCTGGCGGATGGATGGCTGTACCTTGCTGCTGGATTTTGACTAAATGGCCTTTGAGCCCCTCCAACCCCATGGTTCTATAAAAGACACTGAAATATTAATGCCATATCTACTGCCTGTTTCTCTTCTTTATTGCAGAGTCTGTCAATAGTTGCATATGGAACTGCAGAGACTCTGCCTGGCTAAAAATAGTTTTATGGAGAATTATTCTGACCCTAGCAACACTGAAAGCCAACAAACTGGCTCTCAACATGCAAAGCAGGAACCCTGAGAGATTTTTATCTGAAATTTCTAAGCTGTTTGGTACCTGTGATGGCATCTCCATCCCCAGCAGGTAGAAAGAGCAGATGGCAAGCAGTCAACAGCTTTAGCTATTCTAAATTAAATGAATCAAGATTCCACTTCCTCCAAGTAAGTGAGTGGTTAATCACATCCGTAACTTTAGGTCGCTGACAGATAATGCACATTTTGGTAATAAGCAAGCCCAGGAATGCTGCAGGATATGAAAATCAGTTTGAAATTCAGGAGGAGTGGTCAGCATAGCATCTGGAAACTCTCCCAGCTGAAGGTGCTATGTGCAAAAAATTGAGTCCAGAAGAAAGTAAAGAGGAAGGGGGTTTGTTGTATTTTTGCAGCAGAGCATGCTGGATAAGGTGGTAAAATTTCATTATTGTCCCTTGTCCATCGAAGTGCGGGAATCTGAGTGGGGATGTGGTCACAAAGCTGGTATTACCCTGCCTTTTGTACCCTTGGCCTCTGCATCCTCTCTCTTTCCATCCCTGGCCTCTGTCCCTGGTTCCTCTGATCCTGCACTGTCAGACCATTCTAAACCAGGCAATATCCTGGTTATTGCTCCCTCCCGAATGTCCATATTGACTCCCAATCATTTGTTTTCAGGCCCGTTCCACAACAATATTTGCCCTTTTCATTACAGGAAATGTGAAGATAATTAAGCATGCAAGTAGGCCTGAGAAGAAAGAGGGAGTTGGAAAATGGCTGCTGGTGTCACAAAGCCACTCAGGTGGAAGGATGATTTGGAGGGGCTTCCTCCTAGATGAAAGATGGCAAGTTCTCCTCCAATGCAGCCAGTTACCTCCCCCTCTCTCACCTTTTGGATGGCACCTGAAGGTTTTTCTGCCTTTTGTGTAATGCCACAATTGGGACCATCCAAGGAAGCTGAGTGTTGCAGGATTCAGGGCAGACAAAAGGAAGTACCATCTTTTTCACTCTATAAGACGCACCAGACCACAAGACGCATCTAGTTTTTGGAGGAGGAAAACAAGAAAAAAAAATCTCAGATGCCAGAACAGCAAGAGGGATCGCTGCGCAGTGAAAGCAGCAATCCCTCTTGCTGTTCTGGCTTCTGGGATAGCTGCGCCGCCTGCATTCACTCCATAAGACGCACACACATTTCCCCTTACTTTTTAGGAGGGAAAAAGTGAGTCTTATAGAGCAAAAATATGGTACTTCTTCACACAGCACATAATTAAACCGGAAGTTTCTACATAAGACATGGTGAGAACCATCTACTTGGGTGGCTTTAAAAGAGGGTTAGACAATATGATAGAGGAGAAGGCTATCAAATGACTGCTATGCATGATGGCTATATATTACCTCCAGCATCAGTACCAGTTGCTGGGGAGAGTGCTGTACTCAGACCAGCTTTCAGGTTCCCCATAGGGGCATCTGGTTGACCACAACAAGAACAGGGTGCTGGACTCGATGGACCTTTGGCCTGATACAAAGGGTCTCTTCTGATGTTCTTGCCTCTCACTCCTGGGCCAACAAAGCAATTCAGGAGGAAAAAGTAAAGCAGTCAAACCTTCTCACAGAAATATGGGACAGGAATATTTCAGGGATGTTCATGAAGTAGGATAGGAACATAAGAAGCTGTCTTGTACCATCAGACCATGGTCTATCTAGCTCTGTATTATCTACACTGAACTGGCAGCTGTCAGAAAATGGGACTCTCTGACAGGCAGGACAGAGACAGAGACAGTGGAAGAACAGAGGGAAGTCCTAAGAGAAGGGGGGGAGCAATTAGCCACAGGAATTTGACCTTTGTACACAGGACGCAGGTGGCGCTGTGGTCTAAACCACTGAGCCTAGGGCTTGCAGATCAGAAGGTCGGCAGTTTGAATGCCCGCGATGGGGTGACCTCCCATTGTTCAGTCCCAGCTCCTGCCCACCTAGCAGTTCGAAAGCACATCAAAGTGCAAGTAGATAAATAGGTACCGCTCTGGCGGGAAGGTAAACGGCGTTTCCGTGTGCTGCTCTGGTTCATCAGAAGTGGCTTAGTCATGCTGGCCACATGACCCAGAAGCTGTCTGCGGACAAACGCCGGCTCCCTTGGCCTATAGAGCGAGATGAGCGCTGCAACCCCAGAGTCATCCATGACTGGAGCTAACGGTCAGGGTTACCTTTACCTTTACCTTTACCTTTACCTTTACACACAGAGGAAGGAGAAACACAGAGAGCAGGAATACAGCAGCAGAGCTCAGATAGTGACGCATACACAGATTTAGTGGGAGTACAATCTCCCAGATTTCGTAGAATCATGAGATTAAACGAGAAGCACGAAACTACCCAGAAGAGAAGGGGGCATTTTTCCTGTTGGGGGAAGGGGGCGGAGCTTAGTTTCAGCAACTGTGTTGGAGGAAGACTGAAATTAGCGTAGCTCCAACCAGGGCTTTTTAAAGTGCCAATAAATCTGAAATAATTAACTGCCAGAGTCGTCTTGGGGCGGGGGGGGGGGCGGGGGGGGGGAGACCCAAGCCTTACAGCAGCAGTTCTCCAGGATTTCTGACAATAGTCTCTCCCATCCTGATCTGGAGATGCTGGGGACTGAAATTGTGGCCTTCTGCTTGCAAGACAGATGCTCTACCACTGAACTATGGCCCTTGCTGGCATGACAACTAGAGGTGCTCTTCAGCATCAGCTCTGATATGCACTTCCTTGTGGAAACTTTGCAGCCCTGTAATTTTCAGTTTGCACAATCACCATCATAATTAGCATTATGCTAGATTGATATCTTGCCCTGTGGCCAAATAGGCAGCTCATAATTAGCACTTTAGAGTGATGAAAGTGGATCATGGATGCTCCATCTAACCCTTGTAAATAATCCTGTAGGACCAGCCAGTTTTCTTATTCCGTATTGTGTGGGTGCAGACTGTGGAGATGGATGGTGGGGTGCCATCGTGGCTGTCCCCCACCCGCACTGGGCGCCATGCCCCTGCGGGCAGCATGCCACGCCCCCAGGTCATGCACCACACCTCTGTGGGTGGTGCGCCACGCCCCCGGGACGCGTGCCAGCCCCGCCCCACCTGCTCTCTGCCCCTCCCCCCCAGTGCCGGAGCATGAAGCTCTCCACTGGGTCCCCTACTGGTTGTATGAATCAGGCAAGATTTGACTCTGGGGCTTCCTTGTTCACAACTGAATTGTCTTAGCTGCCACACTACAATGGAATAACATCATAGAATGGGCAGGACTTAAAGGTGAAAGAGAATAATATTTTTGAAAGTTCCTTTCTGTGAAATAAACTCCTCCACAGTAGAACTTCGGCACAGAGGAAGCAGGCAAGGCTATAATTTAGCCCAGGGGTCAACAAACCTTTTCAGCAGGGGGCCGGTCCACTGTCCGTCAGACCTTGTGGGGGGCCACACTATATTTGGGGGGTGAGTGAATTCCTATGCCCCACAAATAACCCAGAGATGCATTTTAAATAAAAGCACACATTCTACTCATGTCAAAACACCAGGCAGGCCCTACAAATAACCCAGAGATGCATTTTAAATAAAAGGACACATTCAACTCATGTAAAAACACGCTGATTCCCTGGACCATCCGCAGGCCAGATTTAGAAGGCGATTGGGCCGGATCCAGCCCCCGGGCCTTAGTTTGCCTACTCATGATCTAGCCTAAACTGCATGAGTTACAAGATTCAGTATATTTTTTTAAAAAAAACCAAACCAGTCAATTCTTAAGCAACAGGCATGCATATAAGAAAATGTGACTAGGAATGAATCACATCCCTCCCCTATGCACACTTTTAAAAAAATCAGAAAACAAATGTCATCCATCTAATCTAGACTCAGAAATCTCCTGAGCATGGAAGTATTTTGAGAATTCAGTGTTACAACTCCCTCTCTTGCAGTCAGACTTGTAAGCTGTGTCGGGCATCTTTTCACATGGAGGGGGATTAGCCCAGGAAACTCAAATGTTCCCTTTCCCAGTCAGCAACAATCATAATACGCAGTTACAAGGAGTATGCAATTGTCATGAGAGAGAGATGCTTCTCTTGCGTCTGAAAATCAGGCTGGTTTTTGTCAGGTTTCCCCACCGGGCTCTCAAATCACTAGTGTGGTGTGTTTTCTGCCCTCGTTTTTGTTAAACATCCCCACAACTGAAGTGCAAAAGCTTGGAAGTCATAGATAAAGACAAGGGGTGAATTTCCACGTGGCTAGAATTGGAGCAATTACTGAATGTGAAAAGATACATCAGGATGATATGCTCTTAGAAGTTAAATCCAGCTCACACAACATATTTTACACAGCACATGAGTTAAACCATTCCTGTATGTAATGGTGGCCACCAAATTGGAGGGCTTTAGCAGTTGATTAGACAAATTTATAGAGGATAGGGTTATCAGTGGCTACTATCCATGATGCTGGGTTCTACCTCCACTGTCAGAGGTAGCATGCCTCTTAATACTGTATGTCAGTTGCTGGGAATCCTTGTGGACTTCCCATAGGCATCTAGTCAGTCACTGAGAAATAGGATGTTTAGAAAGGGGTGGTCCTATGGCCATCTTCCATGCATTCAAGAATCTCATTTGCACATATGTTTGGGGGTACACCATTGGGTTTTGTGTAAAGAGGACCCCTGAATGACTGAAGGTTCGGGGGGGAGTGGGTGCAATCTCATTTGGCTGGGACTGATGGGGTTTGAAGTCCAAAACATCTAGAAGGCACCAGGTTGTGGAAAGTGCAATGTTTTGGTGAAGGGGAATGATTTCACCATGAAGAGGAACTGTGCATTTCTGCCCATGCCTGCTTTTTGCCATGGAATATGAAGCCTGGAACCCACTACCATAAATGCTCCTTAAAAAGCTATTGTCAGTTTCCAGCTCAAAGCTACACGGCTGTAGAGGAAAGCCGGTGTGGTGTGGTGGGTAGAGTGCCAGGACCTAGGAGACCAGGGTTCAAATCACGGCTTGGCCATGAAGCTCACTGGGTGACCTTGGGCCACTCACTAACTCTCAAGCTAACCTGCCTCACAGGGTTGTTGTGGGGATTAAATGAGGAGAAACTGAAGCATATACACCACCTTGTGGAGTAAAAAAAGCTGGATACAAATGCAATAAATAAATAAAGCCAATTGTATTAACTCATCCCCAAGAAAGAAGGTTGAAAGAAAAAGACAGATCAGAACTCAGAGGCACTACTAGGTTTTTGTGATAGATGATAGATGATGATAGATAGATAGATAGATAGATAGATAGATAGATAGATGATAGATGATAGATAGAGAGAGAGAGAGAGAGATGATAGAGATGATAGATAGATAGATAGATAGATAGATAGATAGATAGATAGATAGATAATAGATAGATAGATGATAGATAGATAGATAGATAGATAGATAGATAGATAGATAGATGATAGATGATAGATAGATACAGATACAGATATTCCATTCATCTCTGTCAGAGTCATTTGGGATCTTGATCAATCAAATTCAGACATAGACCAACGTTTGGAAAGGGAATTACTGCATTATAAACAATGCTTGATATCTGCAATTATACATGAGGGGAACCAACAGGTTTCTTTGCATTTGTTTTCAAAGTCTTCCTGCTTTCTCTTCTTTCTCTTGTAATGAAGAAGCTCCTGAAGGATGGAAACAGAGCATCCCCCGCCTTGAATGCTTTTAGCCTGTCACTTCGCTTTAAGCTCAAGAGCCGTTTGAATAGCTGCAAAACTTTTATTTCCTGAATATTTTAGTCCTCTCCTACATTGGGAGCTTTGTAGACAATTCAAAGAGGAAGATGTTATCAGCTTTGCTATAGCATCCGTTACATTAACTCCAACAGAACAGTGAAAGTAATGCGTTCAAAAGACACAGGAGAGGTGATGATGCTGGGGATAACTTCCAGGTGCTCCAAGTAAAGAGGGGCCAATTTGCCATTTAGATGCTAATAAGCAGCAGCAGGTGAGATAGGATGAGTAGCAGTATGATGGCAATGGAGAAGATGATGATGACTGCACCCCAACAGAGTTGGTTGCAAATGACCTCTTGAATACTTCCATCCTATCTGAGGGCAGTGAAAGTGCAGAGAGCAGAGGGAAACCTTTATGCAGGCTGGAGCTGGGGATTGGCAGGCACCCTCATTACATTGTTACATTGCATTGGTGTTTTGTTTTGTTTTTTTGGTCCAGCAAACCTACCAGGTTATATAATTTAATGCTAAGCACATTTTTGTTTAGGCAAGCCCTTCCAGATATGTCGAACATCGACTTGTGTTTCTGTCTGGTTTTTAGCTTATACCTTGCATGCAGAAGGTCTCTGGTTCAATCTGCACCATCTCCAGTTGGTCTGAGAGGCACCGCCATACAGTGAGGACACAATTAGACTAGATAGACCAATCATCTCACTTGGTAGAAATCAGCTTCTTGTGCTCCTTTACTATCCAGGGCTCAGGAAAAGGGACTACAAAGGAGTATCACTCCATTTTATTGTCAAGATTTGTTATTATAAGTAATACAAGAATCTACAATGTGTAATTCAATAAAGTTAAAGCAAGTGGGAAACCAGCCATAAACAGTAGCACTAAGCAAGCCAGTATCATTTGTCATAGTTACACTAATCGTCTATATCATTTTTGAAATATCTGAGATGATGTCTCCTCTTGCTGCAGCATTACTGAGGCTTCTGTTTCCATCAGGAGCAGATGGACAATTTTGTTTTGAATTGGCCAGAATATAAACCAGCCTTCTTCAAGCTAGTGCCTTCCAGATGTTTTGGACTACAGCGCCCACCATTCCCAGCCAAAACAGCTAGGGGAGTGTCCCAAGGGACAGATAGGGAAGTCTAGAGGATTGCAGGCATGAGTTTCCCCAACCCATGTTGTAAAAAATGACACAACATGTTTGAGGAGGTGCACTCATCCTCCCCTGTGGGGAGGAGACCTCATTATTGCTTTAAGCTGGTATCTGATATCGTATTTTCAACTAAGGAATCAGAAGCAAGCAATTTGTTGCATTAACCTGAGAAATCCTGGTTTTATTCATGGAATTCATTTTTATTGGGGATTTTGTATGTGTTGGTAAAACATTTGTGTTGCTGGCCTGTTTATATACTGCTTGCATAGGTTTCAGTCTCTCTATTGATAGTGTGGATTGCTGGGAGACTTGATGGATCTTTGTATGCCACATAGAAGTACAGATGGCAGGAACATGTGTTCTAGCTCAGTCATGGACATCAGCAGTGAGTCACCTACTCAAGCCTTGGATTGCTGCTTTGGAGACATGAATGGTTTTTTGTGGTCATGTGGCCTCACACTGCAGCACTTTCCCCATTAAACCAGACTCCTCCTTGTCCTCCTTGTTTTCTTTATGCAACGTGATTGTGCTATTGTTGTTATTATCAAAGAGGCAACTTCCCACCACCACTAGCCTTGCGGTTTGGAACAGCTTGTACCCCCTCCTCCACTCTCCAGGATATCGTCATATAAGCAGGAATGGCTGTCCTGGCTCCCACTAGATAAGGAACTTGAACTCAGATTGCATTTTCTACCCAAAGCTTTAATGCTTGAGTCAGTCTGGTACATGGGCAAGCCATGCATCATATGCATGAAAGGTGTGGTGCATGGCTAAGCAACCTAAGATGTTGATCCAGCAGTCAACACACACCTTGGAATGCTGTTATAAAGGGGTGGAGGAAGGCATGCTTTAGCCCAGCAAGCAGTACACATCCTTAAAGCAGACGAGCAAAAGAAAATTATTCTAGTAAGTCATCTGTTTACATATTGGCACAAACATCTCTAGGTGACAGAGGAGGGGACAGTGCCAGATCTGATTTAGACTTGCCACCTACCACCTCCTCTATAGGTAGGAGCTCACCAGCAAGAAGGGGAGGCCCATTAGCAGGAGTGGACAAAAAGGATGGTCCACCAAGGCAGGAGGTGTAGTAGGGGTTTGGGCAGGATGTTGTTGACTGACCCAGCAGCAGTCCCTAGGATCAAACTTGCTACCCGCTGAGTCCTCAGACAACTCAGTTTCCTCATAGGACATAGGTGCAGCCTGCTGGGTCCCTCCCTGGTCTAATTCCTCAAACTCTTCCCACTCACTATCCTGGATGAACCAGTCTCTCCAGGATGTCTCCATGGGACTCATGAAAATGGCATAGGATGGACTTGCACCAGAGCAGCAGCTTACATATAGAGAGCATCAGGTCTGAAGCAATCCAGCCTCAGAACCATGGACAGCTCCCTAGTGGCCACAGAAGCAATTCTATTCATTTGAAAACGTGACTGCACACATTTTATTATGCATGGCTGTTGCAAGGGACACCGCCGTTATGATGGTTTATGTATGTGCTCCAAGAGCCACTTCATACATTACATTTGGACCATTTCATTGGTTTTAGGGTGTGTGTTTGTGTGTTTCTGTTTCCGTTTCTGCAAGCAAGCAACCAAACTGCAGAGCCACAAACGTTCTGCAAGGGCAGTGTCTGGATTCATTTAAGTCAAATGACAATGGATACAGTGTGCTCTCCTTCTGAATGTGGCTTAATAGTTGCAGACAACAGTGACTTTAAAAACAGATACTGCTTCTAACACTGGCATCTGTCAAAAGGAGAAATACAAGGACTTACATCTATTAGGTTAGGGACTGAAGTGTTGGAGGAAAGATCAGCCCAGAGAGATGGTGTTTAAAAATACATCATTAATATCTTTTATGCAAAGTTGATGCAACCCATAATTTATCTCTCTCTGAGGTACTTCTTTTACCTTGAGTGTCTGACACTCTTTGAGTAAGCAAATAACTTTTCACCATTCCACTGTCAACAGTTCAGTTCAACATGAATACCAAATGAGGGAAATAACATTTCTGCATAACTTGAATTCAAAATCAGAAAATATTGGGTATATTGCAGTAGGCAAGATTCCTGCATAAGGTCTCTTAGAATGAGCGGGTACTGGAAACTGGTAGGAATTCTTCAGTGGCAAAGTGCCAGTCAGATTCTAACTATTTTTCCCTGTTTAGTTGCATTTATATATATATATATATATATATATATATTCTGAGAGATCCATTTTGAGAACAACATTCAAAATGTTGAATGTATTTCAATGTGAAAATCTGAATGTTCACTTTGAATCATTAATTGGATATTTACTGGTACTGCCCAGGTTGGCAATTGCCAGATTTTGGAAGGGGCGACTCTTGGAACATGGGACCAAAAGGTGTGGCAGATGGCTTTAAATAAAAAACTTACAAATATGCTAAGAATTGAAAGAGAACAAAAAAGGGGGGGGGGCACAGACAAATTCACATCAAAATATGGCACTGCTTAATTACACATATGACCAAGTCAGACAACAGGGAGTTTTTTACAGCATATAAAACCTTTTGGCTGGTTCGATTTCTGATATTGAGCTATTTTTCTTTTATTGTTTTGGGACAGGCTAAGTATTTCACATAGGGCATGATATCCTGCTTTAACTAGGTTTGGGTGTGTTTTTTAATGGTGTTTTCTTTACCTGTTAAAAAAAAATTAATAGCATTCTGATAGCTGTAAGTTACATGGCGTTTGAAACTCAAAAGATTCAGGGGCTCTACAATTGTGGAGTAAGCTAGTAAATTTTGGGGCACAGCTGGTCTCATCTATACAGATCAAAGGCATCTGAACAAGAGCTACACTTTATATATAACATTGTGATTCACCTCTGAACTTTGCAAATGTCTTTAAGGAAGATGGTGGCTCACAAGGGTAAAGCAAAGAATATAGCATTCTATGGAAATTTTAATGTCAGGTGAACATATCACTTTTTAATCAGGTCTTTGGCTTTTAACAATCAATGGCCTTTTTGCATGGGTGGAATGTTTGTTTTTATCCTGGTTTTAATATATGTATGGGGGGGTTTCTTGAAATATTGTAAGTTGCTTTGAGTTGTTGTGGCAAAAAAGTGATGAATAGATTTAATAATTGATAATGATGATGATGAAATAAAATTCAATATAAGGGGGAGCAATAAAAACACAATTAAAAAGTGTGCAGTATCAAGCACACAGCCTTACATTTGCTACAGCAGGCGGGGGGGGGGGGAATTAAGTGGTCTGCCGAGACTCTCAGCAATCTTTTCCATAGGAAAAAGAAGTTTGGGGGCCACTTTCCTTTGTCTATAGAATCTGTGGAGGTGGGGGGGGGGGGAGAAGGTTCTTTTAGCAAGGCCAGAGTTTACACTGTTGCATTCTCAATTCTTCCTACCTTGTCCTTTCCTTGAGAGAATTTACATGCACCTATAACTCCATTGCTGCTTGAAGCGTGGCGATGAATACAAACCTGCAAGACGAACGGGTGATTTGTTTTCACCCATAAATTGCATTTCCCTTAGAAGTTTCATATTTACCAAGTCAAAAGATGGTGCTGTTAATCATTCACTTTGTAGATGTTCTGGAGCAATTCTGTTGCTAGGGAGCTGAATTTCAGAGTGCTTTTTCCATGTGAGAAGATAAGGCAGTGCATAGAGCATGAGAAGTACCGTATGAGACCAAATAACATGGCCAGTAGTGGCCTGTGGGACACCATAGGTGGAGCACTGATGTTCTCCAAACAAAGTGTGCCATTATTTATACAGAGCTGATACACACTCCTAACTCTTATATTCTGTACAGCCACACATTCTTGGCATGGGGAAAGCCAGCATCACAAATGTCTGTGTTAATGTATTTATATCCAGCCTTTCATCCATTGTAGCGCAAGGTGATGTACTTGGCCCCTCTCATTTTATCCTCACAATAAGGTAGTGTAGGGTTAGACATTAGGTTAGGATAAGAGACTGTCCCAGGGTCCTTGGAGCCAAGTAGAGACCTGAACCTGGGTCTTCCCCAAGCTTAGAATGATTTAATAAGCACATATTTTAAAACAAGGAACAAAGAAGGTTACAGAGGGAGATGGTGGAGGAGAGAAGTGGGTAAGGAATATGGGAAGCACAGTTTCCTGTACTTAAACATGATCACAGTTAGGTAAGATGGCTGAGGGTCAAGTTGCTAACATTCCGGATATTGAAATCCTTTGCTGAAAAAGGCGAAAGATTTATACGATCTGAAGAGAAACCAGAGTGAGGTATAGGTGGACTTGACCCTTTCCCCCTTCCCCAAATTGGGCTCTACTAATTGGTTTTCCAACCACAGGGGAGGAAAAAAACTTTCTCTTCTAGCCACATGGGTTGAAAGAATAGACTGGGAAGGCCAAATTTGATTTGAGTTTGAGGAATGGCAGGTATGGAAAGGATAAAGAACCTCCTACCCTCAGTGACTTGCTCCTCTGATTTGCAGCCTCCTTTGGATACTTTTCATTTTAAAAAAAATCTTGGGAGACTGTTATGCATTGTAATTTCTTGTTTGAGCCAAAGGGGTTAAGCCTCATGGGAAAATGTGAATTTTGAGAAGGAATGTGAAAGGAGAAGGAAAGCACTCATATGGATATTCAGGAAGAGAGTTCCATGCAGAACTACATGACCGAAAAATCTGCACCAAATTGAGATAAATGATGCCAGCAGTCACAGATACGCCACTGAGTCACCTTGCAACCTTTCTGAGCACTCAAATATGAGTGCTGATTTTTTTTATATTAAAAAAACCTCTTCTTGTAAAGCATAAAGACCACGAGTCTCCTCAATTCCATTACAAAAAAAGGTGTTACATTACAGAAAGGGTATTAAAAGGTAGCATCATTCCTTGGGATCAGACAAAACTGGAATCTCTGCTCTGTAATAATTTGGCACCTGCACATTTTGAAAAGAAGCAATCCTTAGTACCATTGAATTCAATTCGGTCCAATATAACAATCTACCCAATTAACTTCTCAGCATCACAAAATTCTCCCTGCCCCATCCCAAAGAACCCATTTAATTCAAAGTTGTTGGGTGAAGGAGAACACCATCAAAGGCAGCCCTTTAAAGACCATATTCGACATGTTACATGACTTCCAAGGGCAAATTATCTTGGTTCTTAGAAAATAAAAGATGGCATTTTGTTAATTCACTAAAGCAAGGGGACAGATTCCTCCCCCCAACAGCATATGTTACAATATTCACCAGATGGTGAGAAAGCATCCCAAAATGTGGCCATAGGGGGCCATGTCTCTTCCTGGCTGTGCTTTCCTGCAACTGTCTTTCCATTGGCTCAGACATTTTGAATTTATTTTTGTAGTCACTGCAGATAATAGAATCACAGAAGTGTAGAGTTAGAAGGGACCCCAAGAGTCATCTAGTCCAACCCCCTGCAATGCAAGAATCACAATCAAAGAAGCCATGACACTTGGCCATCCAACCTCTGTTGAAAAACCTCCCATGAAAGAGTCCCCCTTTGTCTTTTCTATAAAAAAGCATAAACATACACATGAATAAACATGTGTGTATAAAGACCATGCATGTATAAATTATAAGACTGGCAAGTTGCCTAGAACATGGATAGATAGCAGAAAACCATCTGAATCAACTGTTGATTCACTGGGGTGCACATCTGTTATGCCAACTGGGGAGCCACAATGTAGTCAGGACCACTCTGTGGGTGAAGAGACTCCTCGTCCTTCTCTTGTCTTGTCACATTTCCCCTTTATCCCTATGGTGCACAGGTAACAATGTATTCAGGGTGAGTGACTATACCAAATGTTACATCTGTGTGCTCTTTCTTTTTAACTTGGAAGGAAATAGTGGTGTAAACTAAAATCTGTTGAGTATACAGAAGAGCTGCAAAATATATGCGTCTGTGCCCATGTTTTGGGGTGTATGGGATATTAGGGGGCAGGCAATGCCTCTGGTGAGGGACAGATCATGCTCTTTCTGGGGTAGTTTGTCCACCTTTGGTTTTCATCCTGCACTCAGCTCTCACGTGAAGCTCCTAGAAGCTGTCAGCATGCAACAGCCGTTACACCCTAGGAAAGGCTTTGACTGGCTGGCTAAATCAGGTGAGGGTTGCTAATGGGTCTCAAACCCACAGTGAGTTAGGGACTTCCCCTGCATGTGAGTACAGGCTTTGGTGGATTGAGCAGATGAGACCAACAGCGGGTACAAGGATCTAGAAGGCGATTTCTGCATGTGCAGAGCTTTCCAAACTGTGTGTTGCAGCATGTTAGTGTGTTGGCTGCAGCATGTAGGTGTGTTGTGCAAACACTCCCCACATTCCTCCTGGGGTTGGAAAGTGGTTAGTTTAACCTCTGGTTTGCTAATAAAACTGAATTACTGTGTCGCAAAATAATGCCTGTCTAAAAAGTGTGTCACCAACATGAAAAGTTTGGAAAGCTCTGCTGTAGAGAGAAGTGAGGGACAGATGGGGCTTGTCATCCTGGGAAGGTAGACCATCTAGGAAGAGGAAAACTCTGGTCCTAAACCTTGTGGGATATCTTCAGGAGAAGAAAAGGATAAGGGGTAAACCCTAGGCAAATCCACAACAGAGTCCCTACGACTGTTGGATGGTGCCGTGTACACCTCCTTCCAGCAACTCCTGCAGCCAAGCTAGCGTCAAACATATTGCTCTGCTTTCCTTTGAACCACATCAGAGAGGCTGAGAGGGTGGGCCTCTGGGCAGCTCAGGACTTCCATACACACTGCTCAGATTTGGTGCTGCTAATTCAGGGGTTTGACTTCAGCTCTGGAGGCACACTCCATTGTCTCTCAAGACAGATGAATGTCAACGACCAACAATAACATTGCCCACATTCCCCTAACATATGCATTTTAATATTTGGTTGAAAAACTGTGCTACAAAATCTAGTGAAATGTGGATGTTGAAAGATAGTGGAGTTTCTGTTCATGTATTGTCTTGGGAAGTACAAATTAGGTAAGTTCATATTTTAACAATAACTTGACCAAATCCTGCAGCCCAACCTGCCCTAGCACTGTCCCCCTAAACAGGAGCAGCCAACAGTTTTACAGGCAGCTGACAATCAAATTTATATTCAGAAGTGAGGAGGGAAGGAAATAACCAGTTCCTGATGGCTTTAGGGCAACTTTCAGACTGTGAAATATGTAAACTGCTAAACAGATTCTCCGAAGGAACTATAGCATTATCTTTTCCAAATTAGCAGACTTTGCCATTGCAGCTCTTTGGTATTTTAGATTTAATTAAGACCATCACAAAGAAGACACTAAAGCATTCCAGATCTAAAGCATTTTGAAATGTGGCAAAAAGAGAGAGGATAAAACAAACCATCGTTTCTTTTATGTCTATTGATGCCACAGTCAAAGCCACAAATGCTTTTGTGTGTAGCTTTTCTTCTCTTCACAGTTTTAAAATCTGGGGAATCCCATATCTTACATCAGGCTTCTCTCCCCTTTGTTGGCGCGATAGCAAGAAATGGATCACACAGCGCTCACTTTCAAAGTCTGTTGTGTCTCCTTTATGTTAATTTGCTGTTGAATTTCAATGCCTGGAGCCAGAAGGCCTGAGGCAGTATAGACTTTAGCACTGAATAAAAACCTATCATTTTTTTTCCTTTGACATGAACTCCCTGAGGTTCAAAACATTCGTTTATTTTTAAGCCACTATTCCCTGTGTTCCCACAGCATAGTGATATTGGAAATGGTCACCATCTATCAGGAAAGGAGCATAATCCACCAGGGACTGTTCTCTTGCACTGTTCCACAGTTGTTGTTGTTGTTGTTGTTGTTGTGCGAGAGGAAATGAGCCAAAATTGCTCCCAGTTCCCTCCCCCCCAGAAGTGCCCAAATCACAGGCTTTGCCAGTGATTTCTAATTGGCAATGCCAACCCTTGCTCTCACTCAGGGTGGACAAATCTGTCAATTTTGGTTTGTGTCAGCTGCTCCTCTGAATCAGAGAGTGGTAGAGTTGGAATGGGCCAAAAGAGTCATCTAGTCCGACCACCTGCAACACAGGAATCACAGCCAGTCACACTCTTAACTTAGATTCACCCCATTCCTGAAGCCATTTCAATCTGACTTTTGTCCAGTGGTTGATAACTGTTCTGGATCTAAACCTCAACAGTGTTGTGGCCATGAATGCCTGCCATTGGAAGGATTAGCAGCAACAGCAGGAGATATGTTCTATGCCTATGGTAATATTTTCTTCCTAATTATGTTGTTTTAAATGTACATTTTATATTTGACTTTCTTTTGAAATGTTTAAGATAATTTTCAGTTAACTTTGCTGTGTTAAATGTGCATTCTGTAGTTGACCTCCTTTGTAATGTTCTATTTTGAAATCTTTAAGATAACGTTTTAGTTTCCTGTTAATTATGTTGCTTTGAATGTATGCTTTATATTTGACTTTCTTCAGTAATGTTTTATTTGATGTTTTGAGACTTTTTATCTTTAAAATATAAAGCAGTGTATAAATTAATAATAGTAGCAGTAATAATAATAATGATAATATAACAAGATTACATAAACATTGTCTGGCATTCAGCAGCAAAGATAACAAGAGAGCTTGACATTTCGCCATGGCCCTAGGAACACCCTTCCCATGATGTTACTCAACTATTCTTACCCTCAAATGCCAGTTTCACTGGGTAGTAATGGGGTGTGTTATTGCTTGGAACTAATTAGTGGAGTTCCCCAGGAGTCAGTCTTGTCCCCTCACCATGCTTTTTAACTTCTATTTAAAGGCTGGAGAGCTTATAGCCCATGTGTCTAAGCAGAGCCCACCCATTTGGAGCATTAATTTAAGGTGAGGATTGTATCACAAAATTCAGAGAACTATAAAATCTGAAAGCTAACTACCTTCCAGTTGTTGTATTCATCCAGGAGGTGCCAATAAGGCCAGCCCACTTGTATCCCTAATAGAACGCCATTAAGACTTCACAAAAAACAGTTTTTAAAACCAACTTCTAAACTGTGGACCAAACAAAATTCTCCTCCACCCTTAATTTATAGCAGTCACCCATATGCACAATCAGCAAGTTGGATGAAGCCATGAGACATGGGGAAAAGGGGGCTCTCCCTACTGCATCCAGGTTAAATGGAATATCTAACACTGCTTTGCTTTGGAGGGGCAGAAAGAGGTGGTGATGGTCATATTAATTCAAAATGAGCAGAGAGTGGGGTGGACTGCTGACACTCATGTTGAAGTACAGCTGCACCTGTTGTTGTTTTAGAAAGAAAGCAGCAGTGCAAAAGCATAAGCATGTGAGAAGAGCCTGCTGGATCACCTCCATGAATTTATCTAATCCTCTTTTAAAGCCATCCAACTTGGGGGCCACTCCTGCCTCCTGTGGAGGAGAGAGCTATTGATGGCTCCTAGTCATAATCTATACTCTGCCACCACAGGTGGAAGCAATAAAGCTTCTAAATACCAGTTGCTGGAAGCCACAGGAGGGGAGAGTAGTCTTGTGCTCAGGTCCTGCTTGTGGGCTTCCCACTGTGGCATCTGGTTGGCCACTGTGAGGACAGGATGGTGGACTAGATGGAACATTGGCCTGGCCCTGCAGGGCTTTTCTTATGCTCTTATGAGAACGTTCTAGCCATTTGGAGCACAAAGACAGTAGCAGAATTAAGAAAAAGAAGCCAAATGCTGCACCGCCCACCTTCTATCCTCCCTCCTCCTGCATTAACTTAGAAACCATCAGGAGTGTGAGCCTGATGAGATATGGTGACAGCAGCCTTGCCCATTTGCGTAATGAGATGCCACTAGGGAGGGGATCACAAAACGCAAGCTTTGAAGAGAGACACCTGCCAGACATTATTAAACATTTTCTTTTGACTGCTGTCTGAAGAACCTCCCCTATTTCTTCATGCAGTGAAAATTTAAAAGAATGTGATTAACCTTCGCTGTGTCATTAATAGAATAGCTAATCTGGGAGGAGGTACTGATGAGTTTCCACAAAGCTGCCTCACCTTCCCTAGCCATTGGGCATTTTCTATTGACGGATGTCTGTAATAAAAGAGAAAATGCTTTAAAATCCAGTGGATATGTTTCACATGCACGTGAGACCTCTTTTCCACTCGTCACATAGAAGAATGACAGCAAATCACTATCTGTAGATAACAGGTTGGAGAGCAGTGTCTAGACATATTCTGTGAACTAACCCAGAAAAACCAAGGGCACCTCAACCAGGGCATTCAGCTGATGAATAATACAAGGCTCAATATAAGTCCTTTTTGGAAAAAGCATCTGCACTCCATTTAATATATACCAGATCTGAGGCAACCCAGCAACAACAACAACGAAAATGTTTGTCTAAATATGAAATCACAAAACTGACATTTCAGATCCACATTTTTTCAAATTCTTAAGAATGGGAGAGTTATGTTTTGAAGAATGATGGGATTGGTAGATGGTTCACTGCAGCCTCCCCTAATCCTGGTGTCTTCCAGATGTTTTAGTCTACAACTCCCATCAGCCAGCTGTGCTGGCCGGGGCTGATAGGAGTTGTAATCCAAAACATCTAGAGGGCATCAGATTGGAGAGGAGGCTGATCTAGCCGCCGAAGTCTTAGCTTGCCAGGACAACCATCTTGTTAGCAGTGCCTTATCCGAGTGATGCTGATTCCCCAATTGCCATCTTGACAAATATTTTTATTGGTTACACAGCTATTACAATTAGAAGTCAGAGGAGTATCCATCAGGTGGCAGCATTAAGGAAAGCTGCAGAATAATTTATGATGCTCTCCCAGAGTACATTATAATGCTGAAATATTTCCAGAGGTATGCCATCCATTACTCTGGTGCTAATGCAACCCACTGATCGCTATAAATCATGAGCTGGTGTTAATGAAAGTTTTTGCAGGCCATATAACTACATGGAAATAAATGACACAGGTATGTTTCAGGTACATAAACTAATTGCAGTAGCTTTCCCTTTTCCCCATGCCATCTCTCCTTTGGAGCCAAAGTAATGATCTGTGTTATCACTAAAGTACCGCCACTAAATCTTTTGAAATGTCAGACGAGAGCTAATATTTACATCAGAATAATAACTACAATTACTTACCCACTTTCCAATTCATTTGGAGTCAATTATTCCTTAGTGCAGTACGAAATCAAGCTTTACTGGAATACTGGAATGAGTTTAATTAATCCTGTTCCACATAGGGCAGGCTGATAAATGAAATTCAGCTGGTAATTTGAGAGCTTGGGGGGAAAGTATGATATGAAGGGGTGCCCCGAGTGATTGACAGTTTAATTCATTACTGAGAACAGCTCTTTTTCTGAGTGTGGCATTTATCCCACTTAACGATTTTAACTGGGGGAAAGATCTCGGTTCCTAGAAGACTTGTCCTGCTCGATTTTTATGGACTTCCCTTTTGTCATCTCCTATTATTTATTAAACACTGCTGGCTTTCTCCTTTCATAAAAATGTGGATTAAAGGAAGGACTGTAAAATATCAGAAGTTGTGTTGCAAAGTTTTTAAGGATCTGAGGGATATGATAGATTTATCGAGTGGCTCTTTCTCCTGGCTGATATATTTTCATCATCAGGGAGGGGAGAGGGGATAATTGGATTTAAATGTCAAGTTGCTCCCTTGGTAGAACTGAAGCTTCACATCTATTTTCTCAGCTACTGGGGTCATGTGAGAGGGAGGTGTTGCATTTTTGTTTTGACTTACGTTTATGAAAATTGGAACCACTTATTGCTCAAGATGATGGGAAGCAATACCCTCCCCAGCTGTGCTGAATCCAACATTATAACCTCAAGGCGTCACACGCCGTCACAATTGGAATCACCTTCCCTTGAACTTGAACTTTGGTTTGTCTTTCTATCTACTCTAAGGATGCAGCTACATATTTCACTGATGGTGTCATAATCAAGCACATTGTGAGTTATTTGAAATTAAATACTAAGCATGGGGTGGAAGGGATTTAATCCTTTCATCCTCAAATGTGGTCTTGGCAACTCTACCATCAGCATGGCAACCAGCATTACATAAAAATAAGGACTTCTTCTCACACCCCATAGTGAAACTATGGAACTCACTCCCACAAGAGGAAGTGATGGGCACCAGCTTGGATGGCTTTAAAAGAGGATTGGACAAATTCATGGAGGAAAAGGGCTATCAATGGCTACTAGCCATGATGGCTATGCTCTGCTTCCACAGTGAGAAGCAGTAATGCTGCTGGAAAATGTTCAGATCTTGCTTCCAGGTTTCCCTCAGGCATTTTGGAGGATGCCCAGTTTGGCTTGGAGTCTGAAACCAAATAAGCTTCAGGAAAAATAAAGCTTCAATTCTCCCCATTAACTATTATGCGGAATTAAAAAAATGGCTATATAGATTTTTCTTTTTGACAGAAGTGGATTGAATTTTCAGGCATAGTAGCCCCTCCAAAGTTGATAGAGCTTGCCAAACCACAGATAAACCAAACCAGGGACTTTTGTGGTGGGGATCTGGCCTGCACAGTTTTGCAGGGAATTGGTCTGAAAATTGCATAAAAGCAAAAGATAAGAAAACCATCAAACTGCAGACAGATAGATTCAGTGGGTTTTTGTGTTAGACACTTCAACGTCTACCCCCTGCCCTCAGAAATTATATATAACTTTTTAAAAAATGGGCGGGGGTAGAATTTGATAGAAATTTCAGGTGTAGTCCCTCTTCTCAGGAACTGAATCATGCTTCTTCTAGGATACTTACCTGCTGCAGCCAGTGAAAAGAATGAGCATTCTTCAAAACCAAACCAGAAAGACTTCACAGCTTTGAGTGAATGGATGGGAGCTAAAAGCAATCAGTCATTTTAAATTGGCAGATTTGCTCTCCAGCAGAATTACCCACATGACCAGGGTGTTCCTCACCAACTTCCCTTCGTATTGAACCCCACCCCCCAAAAAAGTCACTGACATCTCATTTTTTGAATATCCCAGCAAGCCCCTCCCTCTGCAGGAACTTTACTCTGGCATGCAATTCATGTGCAGGTCAAGAGCAAGAAGATCCATTATGTGTCGTTAGTAGGAAGGGCAAGTTCAGTCTATGAAGGACTTAAACTAATCATGTTTACTATTCTGTCCTTTATTGAGGTGTCCCAAATGAAGTGCATGGTTGAGAGAGGCATGTTGCACATCTGCTAACCATGACCTTTATCTCACAACAAGCCCCCGTGAAATGGATTCACAGGTCATTCTTATAGCTACATTTTTTAGTCTATTGCAAGGCGTAATGTCAGTCAGGTGTTTATTATAGTCAACCGACCAATCAGATACAAAGTATAAAATAAAACACATGAGTTCAGTGCTAGATTCCCCCACCTCCCCCTGTGTCTCCCTGGTTTCTACAGGGGAGACCCCCCCCCCAAAAAAAGGGAATGGGGAGGAGGAAAGGGGAAATTGTTCCACCATGCAAGCAGAAATCCTTGCACCGGTGGAGCAAACTGCTTAGCGCTACACTGAATTCTTCCCATAGCCTCAATAAAAACAATTACTAAAAAAATGGCAACCCGCTATCTAACAATCACAGGAAATGATAGAAAAGTGACAACATTCAGATCTCTTCCCCCCCCCCCCCAAAAAAAGAAGGTACTCTGAACGGTCTCTAAAGATTGACCAGGAAACCATCTCATCTGACAATCTGTTACACATTCTCTAACCTCCTGAGGAAAAACGGCAGTAACTGAAGAAGGTACTTTGACCTCTGAGTGGCTCCATGGACTGTATCTGTCTTCAATGTGAGCTCTAGCAAATCTCCAATCGAAACGCTTTGAAGGGAAAATAAGGGCTTGCAGTACGAATTAAAAGTTTGTTGGAGGAAGGCAGGAAATAAAATTGAAAAAGCATATCCTTTTCCCAATTTCACTCTTTGGTTCATGGGAAGTTTATTTTTGCAAGAAAACACATGCAGAGATCCTCTGATGCTCTGTAGCCACAAGTCTTCATTCACAAGTCTGTTGCACCCTGTTGCTGCATTAATATGCACATTTTCTAAATGAAAAAAAAAACCAGCATGCAAAATCATATCTAAATGCATGTATTGTTTTTATTTCTAAACATATTTTATCATAAAACCCACATACTCATTTTTCTTTTTGAGCTAAAAACTCCATCACAAAATCCAGAGAATGGAAACACACGGAGGATAACAGTGTCCTGATTTTGTATGTTACTACAGGAAGTTTAGAGAAAGTCAGTTTATTCTGGAGCTTGATCCCTCAGGAATCTCTGCCTGCTTAGCCTTCTGCCTATGGCTGATTGACAGAGCAGGAGCTTCTGCCTGCTCCGTGGCCAACTCAAGCAACTCACCTCAAGGACCCTGTGTTGGAAAAGACATGCCATAGGCATGCCTGTGAATCTCTCTACCCACCCGCCATTCCCCAGGCCACCTACACCTTTCCACCTAGGGGCTTGTTTCCCCTTCTCTCCAAGAGAGCTGTCTCTGCAGAAGAGTGAACATTGGCTCTGACATCTTTCCCAAGTTGCTTCTGTGCCTTTGATCAGGCAAAATGGATATCTGGTCTCAAGCTTTTCTCCCTTGAAATTAGCAGGAAACCTCTGTAGCAGAGCAAGTCAACAGACATCTAAGGAACAACAAACTCATTTAACTCTAATTTCATGCTTGCCCCTTCTAGGCGGCTCATTAAACAACTGCACGGTGCCTCAACTTCTTAGGTTTAGCAAGAACATCTGTGTAGCTCAGAGTAAAGGTCATTTTGCAGGTCATCTTTGCTCTGAAAGCTGTCTCTGATGCGGCCAGCTGTTCTGTTTCATTTTCCCCAAACTCAGAATCTGTGGCCTTGGTGTTGTCATTGCCATGCATATTTGTTCCCCAGAATCACTTCCAGAGTGGTTTGTCACTGAGTTCCATGTCAGGATCGTGTTTGCAAACTGTACAGACTTCCCTTGGGTCAGTGCTTTTGTCAGAATCGTCTCCATTTTCATATTAATAAGGCACCAAGGCATCCTCAAATGGGGATGTAAAATATTCATGTATTCAGTATGTATTGTTCAGCTGTTTATTACAAATGATGGTTCTTCTGTCCCAAACGTCATCTTCTCTGGAGGTGGTAAATGTGATCAGACGGCTTAATAATCAACCCAGACTTAATTCCAATAAGACTGATCAGTCGGGGAGTTTCTGTTTGTTTATTTGTTAGGCAGCAAATACTACACAGCATTAAACCTTTAACACATGCACACACCCTGAAAATAGTGCTTACACATCAACCCTTTTAAAAGTAACTGCCTTGGGAATTCTGCACTGATTATACTGCAAGTGCAATTACTGTTCAGCTAGATCCTCTTGGAAGAATTAAAGGTCACCCTCCTGGTATAAGACACTGTTCCATCTGTTCAGCAGCAGGTTGTGCAATATCTGGCTGGAGGCTAATGGGAGCATGTGGTTCTTGATGATCTCTGAAAGGCAAGATGACCAAGGCAGCCTTCGCTAACCTGGTGCCCTCCAAGTATTTTGGACTACAACTACCACCAGTCCCCAGTCAACAGATGGAGGGCAACAAACTGGGGAAGGCTAGTATATGGGATTATACAGTCACAATTATCTGAGAGGGGCAAATGCCAAGGTGGCAATAACCATTTAGCATTGTCAGCATGAGGAAAAGAAGGGCAAGCAGCATGGGCCATGGTAGAATTGTAGGTGACTGTGAGCTGGTTTGCATGTAGTGCTGAGCCAGAAAGGAGGTTCAGCCTGCTGCAGTCCTCTTCTGGTCCCTCTGCTGCTGTGCTGCTGAGAGCTAAGACATAGGACTCAGCTACATTAGCAAAGAAAAAGTGCTTTATATGAGTTATAACACTGTAACACCAGAAGGCGCTCTGGAGTCCTGTCTTTCACCAACGGGATTTCCCTCTATGAAGTTTACACCATGTTTAAGTGAATTGCTTTTTTGATGTGTCTAGATCCAGCCATAGTTTGGCTTTGCATGTCCTGTAAACCAGGGCTTGTGGTTTGTCTCACTCCAGACAAACCATGAGCTATAACCAATGTTTGTTCTTGGGTTTACAACTCATTGTTTGTTTGAAGGACAACTCTCAGTCAAACCAAGGCTTAGCTTACAGCAGCACTGGAGAAGGAGTGCAGTGGCTGTGATGTCTCTGAGAACCCTCACACTCATGCATTCATGCTAAGTCATAGTTTGCATAGTTATACGCAAATTCTCTCTGTGTGTCTTGCATGACATGTACACCTGCTAATCTTTTTGAGGTAGAAGAATATTTATTGCAAGGTGACTTCATTGCATGTATAAACTGAACATTAGATCATAAGAAGAGCCTGCTGGATCAGACCAGTGGCCCCATCTAACCAGCATCTTGTTCTCACAGTGACCAACCAGATGCCCATGGGAAGCCTTCAAGCAGGAGCCAAGCACAAGAGCCCTCTCCTGCCCTACAGGTTTCATCAACTGGTATTCATAAGTGATCCTGTCTCCAACTGTGAAGACAGAACACAACTATCCTGGCTAATAACCATTGATTGCCTTACCCTCCAGGAATTTGTCTAATCCTCTTTTAAAGCCATCCAAGGCTGTGGCCATCCATATGTCCTATGAAAGGCCCCCAGATGGCAAACACACAAGCTGCAACATCCTGAAAACATATAAAGTCATTCCTTTTGCAGGATACCAAGAGGGAGCACTTTCAGAAAATATTTCTGAGAGCCTTCAGTTCAGGACATAAAATGAGAGCCATATTTTTGTGAGCTTGGATTTTTGTCTTGAAACAGTCAAGTCCAGTGATGGAGAGTTTTTCCCTGAACACTGTTTCTCTGTTTTTTATCCAAGTCCTGAATGCTGACCAGAGCTCACAAAGAAGTGTGCAAAGGCCCTCTGCCTGGTTTTTGCACAGTTTTGGAGGTGGTCCACAATACACAGTTTGGGGAGTGAAGGAACTACACAAACCCTGATCTCATAAGAACAAGAAACTCCCAAATGGGTGGAGCAAATGCTGTCTGCTGTTGCATCATCAGGGAGAGCATGGAGGACTTACAAAGCAACTCTGCATAGGATTTTGGTGCACAATCTCGGAGGTTGCCCCGTTCCCCTACTCCCAAGGCTCGGGGCTTCTCTGAGCTGTGTCCTTGCCAATAGCACAGGGACTGCATCATCAGAGCTGGCTCTGCCATTAGGCAGAGTGAGGCGGCTGCCTCATGCAGCAGATGCATGGAGTGGTGGTCAGTGCCATTAGGGTTGCCCTGTGCTCCCTAAACTAGCCTGCTACCCTCAGTGATGGCAGAGGATATCACCAAGTAGTATTCAGCTGCTAGTCTGATTGGCTACCACACATGGAATGGGGAGGGCATCATCTTGTCCTTTGTTTTAGGGAGCAAAATTTCTTCCTCTGCTGCATTCCCTGGAACTTTAAAAGCCAGACTCTGAGGGCACATCATAAAATGAAATTGATTTTCAGTTGAAATAGTGCTAAACATATGTTTTTTTGCTCAATTCTAGTTAAAATCAACTTTAACAAGTTTCCATTCATGTGACAGATGAGAATTATTATTCACTTTTAATAAAGCTCATCCCATCCCAATGACTCTTCCCGTGATTTCTTGGCATTTCTAGTAGAAATGTTCACTTGATGCATCAAATTGCCCTCTGATGTCCTCACCCTTAATTGGCTTCTTGTCTTATCACACAGCCAAGCCTGATTGGTTATGTAGGGTTGTGACATCATCTCAGCCAATATGTGATCCCTCCTTGAGTCGGATCATTAATGGGGCAAACCCAGGAAAGGGCAGCAACATAGAAAAGAAACTGTTGCTGAAACATCATCCAGAGAAAACAAGAGCAGCAAATGAATATTTGCAAAGCAGGAATTTCACACCTCCCCATCTCTCCCTCAGTAATTAGCTTCTAACCAGTAAATGAAAGTAAAAAATGTCTGTTGCAGTCCCAGTTTTAGCTGCAGGTGGAGGATGGGAAAAGGAGAGAGCTGGCCTTTGAACATGGATCAGTGCTCAAAGATGTGTTGAAGGCATCTCCATCACATCTTCTGTGCCTTCTTTGTTGCACTAGAGAGAGGCCGCTCAAAGCCTTTGCTTGGAAGATC
Organism: Podarcis tiliguerta; assembly: GCF_965153285.1. Classification (NCBI taxonomy): domain Eukaryota; kingdom Metazoa; phylum Chordata; class Lepidosauria; order Squamata; family Lacertidae; genus Podarcis; species Podarcis tiliguerta. Next base: position 51,521,303 of record NC_139541.1, on the reverse strand, counting down.
CAAACCACAAAGGTAATAGACAAGGCCTGATGACCTGAGATGGTGTCCTCAGTCTTCACACACACAGAGAGAAAGAGAGAGAGAGAGAGAGAGAGAGAGAGAGAGAGAGAGAGAGAGAACGAGAGAGAGTTAAGCTGAAGAGGCTCCAGCAGCATTACCATGGATATGCTCCCGCTTCTTGCCATTCAAAAGCTAAAGGTCAAAATAGTGTATTTAATGCCAAATGGGTTTTGCATCTGAATATTTCTCTACAGTATCTGGAGCTGCTTCTCTTTAAAAAAAAAAGTTCTTTTGAGTAATGCTTAATGAATTTTTAAAATGTGTTATTGCTGGAAGCTCATACCAATTTATTTTCGTTGCTCTCGCTATTAGCATGTGTCATGGTCTCTCTGTTTCAAACCGATGTTAAGTTTGTTTGACTGTGCTGGTATCTTGGCCGTGGTTCAGTTACTCTTATCTCTATGAGGGGATGAGGGACCAGGCCAAGCAGGGAGTAGCCTGAGCAGTGGATAAGGAATATTGCTGGCTAGATAGCTTGAGGGCTGACACACTTTTGGGGTCATTAAAAACATTTAGAACATGATATGATCTGAAGGTGCCCATGAGTCCTTCCTGAAGCTGAGTCATAGAATTGTAGACTTGGAAGGGATCTCCAAAAGTCATCTAGTCCAACACCACCTGCAATGCAGCTAAAGCATCCCTGACTGATGGTCATCTAACCTCTGTTTAAAAACCTCTGATGAAAGACAGTCCACACCACCTTCCAATGTAGTCCATTCCACTGCTGAACAGCTCTTACCATCAGAAAGTTCTTCCTAAGGTTTAGCTAGACTCTCATATGAACCACATGCATGCTGTCTTGGGTCCATGGTGAAAGAAAAGCAGGACATGAATGTCAGGATAAAAAATAACATGCACCTCTAACTTGAACTGGGGTTGCTTTTGCTGCACACCTTGCTAGGATGGACAATGCAATGGAATTCTTCTGGACTCCATCATCCCTGGCTTTATGTGGTGGGTTTTATATTCCAGTGCTACCCATTATTCCAACCTCATCAGCTTGATCACTGTAGCCCATGCATTAGTAACCTCAAGACTGGGTTACTGCAATATGCTATGTGTGGGGATGCCATTGGGCCTGGCTCAGAAACTTCAGCTGGTGCAGAATGTAGCAACCAGGTTGCGAATGCGGACACAGTTGTTAAAATATCTGCACTGGCTGCCCATCTACCACTGAGCCAGGTTTGAGGTCCTTGTGTTAATTTACAAAGCTCCGAACAACTTAGATCCATTATATTTCAGAGACCACCTGAAGCCTTATATCCCAGCTTGATCACTGAAGCTCCAGACTTAGCTTTGGGTCCAGCAGAGAGCAAAACATGCCTCTGTATCTTCATCTTCCAGCATCAGCCAGAACACACACTTTGCCTATTGTCCTCCATCCTATTGCCCTCCTAGAGTGACCGTTCTCAGAGTGCTTTAACAATCAATCCCTCTTCACAATACGCTCTGGGAATTGTAGCTCTGTGAGGTGAAAGGGCCTCTGAACATCTCTTAGCACCTGTAACAATCTACACTTCCCATGAGTCTTGGGAGAAGCCATGACTGTTTAAAGTGGTACCATAGTGCTTTAATGTATGGTGTGAGTGTGGCATTAGCTGAGTATCACCCATTGACTCTAACGTGTGAACACTCCTTGTTAGCTCTGAACGTGGTTACGTAAAGGGACCCCTGACCGTCAGGTCCAGTCGTGCAGTGGCGTAGCGTGGGGGGTGCAGGGGGGGCCGGCCGCACCGGGCGCAACATCTGGGGGTTAGGTTTAGGGGGCGCAAATCCACGGGTTAGGGGGTGCAAATTACTTGCCTTGCCCCAGGTGCTGACAACCCACGCTACGCCACTGCAGTCGTGACCGTCTCTGGGGTTGTGACGCTCATCTCGCTTTATAGGCCGAGGGAGCCGGCGTTTGTCCACAGACAGCTTCTGGGTCATGTGGCCAGCATGACTAAGCCGCTTCTGGCGAACCAGAGCAGTGCACGGAAATGCCATTTACCTTCCCACCGGAGCGGTACCTATTTATCTAGTTGCACTTTGACGTGCTTTCGAACTGCTAGGTTGGAGGAGCAGGGACCAAGCAATGGGAGCTCACCCCATCGCGGGGATTCGAACCGCTGACCTTCTGATCGGCAAGTCCTAGGCTCCGTGGTTTAACCCACAGCGCCACCCGTGTCCCACCTGAATGTAGTTACATACTTGTAAACTTAGATGCAATTAACAACTTTTAGTTTAATTAAAATTATTCATATACTTAGGTATGAGAATATTGAGTGTCTGGAAGTATTTCCTGAAAGCTTTCAATTTCCAAAACAACTTAGGAACCTGCCATACTGAGTCAGACCACTGGTTCTCCTAGCTCAGTAATGTTGACATGGACTGGCAGCACATCTTCAGGTTTTCAGACAATGTACCTTCCCAAACATATTTTTTTAAAAAAACCTAAATCAGAATAAAGAAACACAAGACTTCCGGGTTGGCGCCATCGCCGAATGGCGGACTCCCTCCGAGCTCCGGAGGGAGTCTGCTCGGCAGGGGCTGGGTCCTACCGCACCGGCGATGCGGGGACCCTTAGAAACCACGGCCACGGAGGCCGTGGACATGGAGACTCGGCTTGCACCGTTAGCGCCCTCCCGACTCGTGAAGGAGCCTTTTTAAAGGCTACGGATCGGGTGCCGGGGAGAAGCGTGGTGCCTTGAGTCCTCTGCTTCCCCTGCTGAGCGCAGCCGCATGCCATCCGGCGGAGAGCGCTGACTTCTTCCATTGAAAATTCGGACTTTTCAACAATAACCCGTGAGTAAATCTGGAAATCGGGTTCAAAAGGAGGAAAAAAGAAATTTTTTTTTCGAATTGGATACGAGCGGGGGGGATTCAAAAAGGAAGTCAGTCCCCTCCCTATTGTAAATTGTCTAAAACAAAGACGGGGAAACCAAGACCCAAAAAGGCTTGCATTGCTGATAAAAATTACAATTCCACGATGGGGAACTACAAGAACTGTGCTGGAGGAGGAACTGGAGAAGGGAAACACAACCCCCCCCCCTGGGAACCGGGGCGATTGAAGAGAGAGCCTGGTGAAAGGAGTCGGAGAGTTCGACAGTTTTCAAAATAGCTGTCAAAGTCGGAAAGTGGAGTGGATTTTATTATGAGAACTTGGCTGGTTAAATTTGCTTCAATTTGCTACAATTTGTTAAAATCTGGATACAAAATGGCGAATATGGATAACAACTTGACTTTTGGACTAGAGGAAACAAAGTTATAACAATCCCCCTCGAGGAGCTTCGGGACATTACAAGGACTGGGAAAGTGGAAAAACACCAATGGAATTTTACAGAACTGGTTACCTTCTGGGAAAGCTGCAAAACGGAAACAACATCTCGTCTGCAGGGTGTTTTCTTTTTTTTTTTTTTTTTTTAAAGGAGACAATAGACTTTTCTATTGAAGAAAGGAAGGGACTGAACGTAAGGTTTTGCCCCTGAACAACAACCATCCCTGCAGACTTACCAAACTTGCGAATTACAACGTTTAAGCAGCGGAACAAAAGGAAATTAGACTACAAACCGGAAAGAACAACGGAGGGAGTTTTACTACAGTTTTCTTAAAGACTGAAGTTAAAGCTTTGGAGAATAATAATAATAATAATAATTTTGATTATCAAAAAATTTATTTCTAATTTTAAAAAAAAAGGGAAAGCCAGCTGGAGTTGGGGAAAAGTTGTGATTTATGGCCTTAAGAATTCCAGGCAGATACTAGGGGTTGATGGTCAGGGGGAAATTAAACCGGGGACAGGGGGGGGAGAACTAAAACTCCAAAGGCTTGCCAACTTTGTTCTTTTTTGTTGAATTGGTCTTTCTTTTTTATTATTCATTATATCTCTTATTTTTTACCTTTTCTATTGTTATTATCTGGGGTGCTTTTTTTATCAAAAATGGAAATTGTGGAATGAAAGGGGGTGGGTCCTGGGGAAAGAACATTGGGTTGTTTATTATTATTAAGGGTAAAACAAATTAAGCTTTAATTTGAAAGGGGAATTTGTGCGGCCAACAATGTGAAATGGGAATATGGTGGGGGTGGGGGAAGGGGGGAGTCCCATAAGTGATTATGCACTTTTTGAAAAATTTTAATAAATATTATTTAAAAAAAAAAAAAAAAAAAAGAAACACAAATAGTCTTTCTGTTAGTTCAGACTGGATAAATGAACCCTGTTTCTGAACTGCAGAAAAATCCAGATATGGCACGATTTAAAACACTGGAAGAACAGTCTTCCCTAACTTGGTGTCCTTCAGTTGTTTGGAACTACAACTCCCACCAGCCCCAGCCAGCACAGCTGAGCTTCTCTGGGCTGATGGGAATTGTAGTCTGACTCAGCTGGAGGGCACCAGGTTAGAGAAGGCTGCTCTAGGTTTGTAACTGGAGAGAGCAAGCATTAGAGACTGCGGGTGTTCTTCTCTGAGACTGGTTAATGAAGTCTGCCAGGTAATCTCTTGCTACAACAATTAACCTGTCAGCCTAGGTAACACAGTTGAAATTCCACTGATGAGAGGTGTTTTCAAAATGTGCTTCAAAGTTCTGTATTCATTATGGTGCATTTGCTGTAATGTCAAAGGGGTGGGGTGGGGGGAACTGACATGGAAGAAGATACAAGCATATTGCAATGAAAAGTCAAAAAGAAAGAAAACAACAACACACTACATCTATTCCACATTCCATGCATAGCACTCAGTATACATGTCACATTTTCTGCTAAAAATATCTAGTTGCCGAACAGTGCTTCTTGAAAAATGATTCTTTGATTTATACCAGAGTATCCCCCTGAATCTCACCCAACTTCCTGCTGAAACCTTTTTGCCCCCAAGCTATGAATATCTGAAATGCCCCTTGTGCCCTTTGGCCAAAGACACAGTGGCTTAGCAGTTGTTCCTTGTGAACCATGAATCCAAGCCTTGTTCTCTTCTGTTTTCCAGTCTTGAATTTCCCTTATCTAAACACAGATGCTTTCCTGCCCTGTGGAAATCCTGCACTTTCCATTCTGTGCGAAACTGTGCCCCCCCCCCCCCGGATCTGCATAGTGCATTTAAAGCAGTATCATGACACTATGAATGTTTCCCCAAAGAATCCTGGGAGGTGTAGATTGTTATAGGGCACTGAGAGTTCTTAGGAGACTCCTACTCCCCTCATTGGGCTACGATTCCCAGAGTTGTCTGTGGAGAGGAACAGGCAGTTAAACCACTCTGGGAAACCACCCTTTCCAGACCTCATTGCGGTGCCCCTTTTTATCAGAGCATTTCCCATTTACACATGGAGGGGCTACATCTGCAAAGGGCTGTTTCAGCCTTCTCTCCAAGGGTCTTTTTGTTTCATTTTGTTTTAAGCACATCAAAGACAATGTTTTTGTGTGTGTGTTTTTGCATCATTTGCAAAGTGCAGCTCAGTAACAAAATATCTGCTAAAAATATTCCCACCTGAAGTGCTGGTTTGAGTGGCTTGCACAGTCAGGACACCTTTAATCTGCCCCTCTCTCTCCATACACACAGACACACAGCTGCTCTGCCACAGAAGAGAGCACACTTGTCACATCATTTGAGCATCACTCAAGGTGATGGCGAGGCTGTGAACTTTGAGCAAATTGGTAGCTGCCCAAGACCAATTCCAGATGCCTGGAAACTGCAGGCAGTTGACTTTTCTTCAATGAAGAGAGCAACCTGCAAGAGCTTCCAATCCCAAACGGTTCATCTTATTTTTTTTCCATAGGAGGAGATGATTCTTTCAAAGACAGAAAAAAATGGTCTTCTGTACTCATTTTGTAGTGTGGTGCTTGCTGCCCTGTCGACTTTGAGAGCAATCCTGCCCATCCTGCTCACGGGTTGGGGGGGGGGCCTTAAGTGCTCCATCGACTTTTCATTAATTCTGATGTCAAGAGCCCCAGTCAGCCCCAATGGAAACCTGTGCGGCTGCCTTAAAGACAGATGTGCATCTACCCCAGGCCTGGGATTTGACTCCAGGTATCAGGTGATTTTGGCAGGTGACAGAGGTGACATCTATGATGCATTAGCTGAACGGAGACTAGCAGTTAGGATGCAGCTGGATTGCTTTGCTTTTGAAAGTTGGAATGTGGAGTGGGGAGGTCTGGTAAGATGGGGTGAAGGTGACAGAGGAGGAAAACACAATTCTGTTGCTTCACTGAGCAGAGAGCTTTTAAGTCCACCTCCCCTTCGTGGAGCATACAATAATTGCAGTTTGCTGGAGAAGCAGGAAAAAGAGATAAATTAGAAGTAAGTGCTACTGCAAAGGCAAAAGAAAAAAGAAGGCAGCTTTCATGTGCCAGGCTCTAATTCATCAGGAAAACAATATGCAAGAAAAAGTCTTCTCCCAACATGACAAAAGCCACAAATACATTTCCACTGCATTCTCAATTTAGAAAAATGTTAGTATTAATGTTGTTATTATTCTGCAAATGATACCATAGTGCCAATTAGTTAGCCAGCTTTTGCGTTTTTATCCTACCCTTCCCTCACAGAGTGCAGGGGTGGCTTATGAAGTTCCTCTTTCTCCCCCCCCCTCCCACAACCACCCATTCAGTTAGCACAATCCTGAAAGGTATAAGAATTGTGCAGGCAGTAGGGTGGCTGACTGCCATTTCTACACATTTCCCCACATAGGCTCAATGTGAGACAGTCCCTTTTGTAGGCTTCCAGACTGCAGAGAGAGAAAGCTTAGGTGCTCAGACTCTGAATGCACAGAGGGGAGTCCAGAAGTGCAATTCCACTTCCTCTTCCATCCGTCCATCTCTATACTGTATGTTAATACTGCTGCTGTGACTGGCCTGAGGTCACCCAATGAGTTTCAAAGCATAGTGGGGATCTGAACATGGTTCTTTCTCCCGTAGTTTCCAGTGGCTGGCATTCAGAAGCACACAGCCTCTGAACATGGAGATAAAGTATAGCAATTATGGCTAGTAGCCAATGAAAGCCTTCCCCTCCATGAATTTCTCTAATCTTCCATTATAGCTATCCAGGATGGTGGCCATCCCTGCCTCCTGTGGCAGTGAGTTCCGTAGTTTAACCATTCACTGTGTGGAGATGTTATTTCTTTTATCTGCCCTGAAACTTCCAACGTTCAGCTTCAATAGATGTCCATGTTATATGTTATGAGAAAGGGAGCAAAACTTTTCTCTGTCGACTTCCTCTATGCCAGGCATGTCCAAAGTCCAGCCCGGGGCCTCCCAAGCAATTTTGAAAAAGCAATCTCCTGCTGCACCCGAGCACCTGCCCACCAAAGCCATTTCCTTTTTGTGGGCTCGTCACAAGCTCTCCCCTCTGCACAGGGGGCGTGGCAAGCCCCCGCGCCATTAGGGAGTCCCCGGCTGCATCACTCCTTGGGTCGACCAATCTGGTTGGCTGGGGGGGGGGCAGGCATGGCTAAATAAATAAATAAATACTACAGTACACGTTCGGGACGTTGATGCTGCAGCAATGGCGGTGGCCGCCACCTTGATCCAGTGCCAGATTTATGTATAGGCTAAGTAGGCTGAAGCCTAGGGCCTCTAAATCTAGGGGGCTCACCAGCCAGCCCACTCCCCAGTGGGCAGTCTCCCCTCTCCCAAAATTGCAAACCCAAGACTTCATGTGAGGGCAGGACAACTTGGGCCTCTAAATCTAGGGGCCTCACCAGCCTGCCCTCTCCCCAGCGGGCAGTCTCTCCTCTCCCAAAATTGTAAACCCAAGACTTCATGCAAGGGCAGGGCAACTCAGGCCCAGCAACTATGAGACTCACAGGTCGCCAATGGGGCCCAATTTGAAGCAGTGGGGTGCAACTTGATTTTTTTTTTTTGTAGGGCCCCAGTTCACAGCCAAACTCTGCAAAATCTTAGATATAAATAAAATGCATGTAGATTGCCCTGGTGCAGGGGCCCCCTTAGGAGCGGCATGTGGGGCCCAATTTGGCCAAATTGCTCCAATTGCCTGAAGGTCAACCCTGATGAGACTGTGCAGGGGTTGGACTGACAAGCCTGCACCTTCTAGGTCCCTGGTGTCACCATTCAGAGTACAGACGCAAGGACTCAATCAGCTTGTCTAGCGGTTATTTTGCTTAATTAGCAGTCCGCAGTTACACATGTTAGAACATTTTTGTGCATCTTGTAGTTAGAGCAAAATATGAACCAAGAAAATGCCACACACACCCCTTTGCTACAAACTTTAACTGCTGACCTTCATTATCCTTAATTCCTGGAGCCAAACTTTGCTGATTTCTCTATTGAAGACCATTCTCTTCCAACAAGCCTTTTAAGTGGTGGTATTTCACCCAGTCAGCATCTGTTCCGGAAGTGTTTTCCTATGTGGAATTATTGTTATACAGGGAATTGTTGTTAATTGTTTCATATATGGGACCACCTTTCATAATTTTCAGACGGTTTAATGGCTGTAACTGTTTTACTATTGAATATCCATTATTGTGACTTGCCCTGGGACCTTATGGTAAAGGGTGGGTAAATATTTTTATAAAATAAAATAAAGGAAACAACACAAAAGCATTCCCATAACAACATGTGTAAGAATATATATGAAGATTCTGCATTTTAGGCAAGCTCTTCATAGGCATTTGGTTTCTTCAGAGTCTACTCAGATGCATCAGCCCTCTTGGGGCTTCTGATGCAATGGATTAACTTCTTTATGTACTTAGAGCTTCAAAATAAATGCATCAATAATGTAGTCAAAGAGAGTTCATAGCTCTTTTTGCCTCTTGGGCAGCTGGAAAGATATCCCATCGCCCCCACATCTAGAGGACTATAGCAGTGATGTGTGATGCACTTAACTTTGCCTTTTCTTTGTTAAAGTGACCTTTTGCAATCATCCAATGCATGGGGACCCCTCTGGATTCAATTCTTGTACATATTGCTATGGGAATGCTATTGTGTTGTGTCAAGCGAGGAGATAACCATCTAGGTCTAAGCTTTTGTGTAACTTAAGTAGCAGCAAGTACTTCCAGCATTGCTGGAAGTTCCAAGAAACCAAAATATACTGTGATACATGAATGGCTTTCCCCCTCATTTATTAATGAATTGTTCATATGTATTTTCATTCTAATAATGTTGAGTAACGTATAATACACAAGTGTACCAAATTCAGTTAAAATCATTGCAGTTTTGAAAGGTTCAGTCTGCCATCTTGATTCAAAATGGCATCCAGAATTTCCTCCTCGTTCTCAGGAACCATCTCTATGACAGGAACTGGAGACATTTAACCCCATGCCTTCAGAACCCCACTAGAGCACTGCTGCAGACCCTCTGGATTGCCTGGGGAGTTTGGTCCACTCATGAGGAGCAGCTTACTCCTGAGTAGCCCTTATTCCCAATGGGCACTCTAACATCCAGTCTTCACCTTTCAGAGCTCACACTCTCCCAAACTTGATGGTGGCTCAGCCCGCACCTTCAAGGCTGGCAGAGCCCTCTGTGTCTTGTGGAGAAGTTTGAGGTACCATTACCCCTGAAGGCCCCAGCTCCCTCTGCTCTTTTTCTCTGCCCACAGACAGTATGCTCCTCTGTAGCATTTGCTTTGAAGAGTACCAGGTCCTTCTCTCAGTAGGATTTCTCCTGAAGGGGCATGTAAGTTGTGATAACTTAAAAGTTGTCAAAAGCAGTGCACTTAGGAAAGTTTTGGTCTGCCATCTTGATTCAAAATGGCATCTGACTGTATCCACACATAGACCAAAGCCTGCTCCTCGATCTCCACAACTGTCATGCCAAATTTGGTGGTGATGTCTTCAGAGGTATCCAAAGCAGTGTGGTCTGGAATGGTTTAGTCCATCATCTTGATTCAAAATGGTGTCTAATGTAATTGTATCCAAACATAGACAAGAACCTGTTTCTCAGTCTCAGGAACCATCATGCCAAATTTGCTGACTGTATCTGAAGAGGTGTCTGAAAGCATAATTGTATGTACCTAGATAAGAACATAAGGCCTGCTGGATCAGGCCAAAGGAGGCCCATCTGGTCCAGCCTCCTGTTCTCATAGTGGCCAACCAGATGCCTGTGGGGAACCCGCAAGCAGGTTTCTAGCACCTCAGGTATTCAGAAGCATTGTTGCCTCCAACTGTGCTAGCGCCAACTGTGGAGGCCAGTAGCCACTGGCATCCCTCTTCTCCATGAACTCACATAATCCTCTTTTAAAGCCATCTAGTTTGGTGGCCTTCACTGCCTCCTGTGGGAGCCAGTTCTATAGTTTAAATATGTATTGCAATGAGAAGTACTTTCTTTTATATATCCTGCGTTTTCCAACATTTAGCTTCATTTGATGTCCACAAGTTCTAACTGATCCTCACTTCCCTTTTTTCTTCTAAACTAAAAAGCCCCAGATGTTGTTCTTCATATGCAAGCTCCTCCGAACCCTGGACCATTTTTCATGGCCGTTTTCAGAACTTTCCCAGCTCCACAGCTCACTTGTGGGTCAGAGTTTGACATACAGTGTTACCTCTGGTTATGTATTTAATTCGTTCCGGAGGTCCGTTCTTAACCTGAAACTGTTCTTAACCTGAAGCACCACTTTAGTTAACGGGGCCTCCAGCTGCTGCCGTGCCGCCACCGCACAATTTCTGTTCTCATCCTGAAGCAAAGTTCTTAACCCGAGGTACTATTTCTGAGTTAGCGGAGTCTGTAACATGCAACGTATGTAACCTGAAGCGTATATAACCCGAGGTACTACTGTACACACCCAGTGGAAGTCCACCGAGCCAAAAATATGACCTAGTGTTTGTTGCTTTCCTCCTTGTTCTCCCCTATAAACATTCAGTGTCATGCTGAGTTGTATCCAGTTTTTAACCTCCATACAACCCCACCCAAATCCTGAAACAGAGTATAGATTGCAAAACGGTGGATTGACTCATCTCCCCAGGAGCAGGAAAATCCAGCTGCCATGTAAAAGTAGATCGTCCCCAACTTGTTTTCCCTTGTTGGATCAGGATCTGTCATTTGGCACTGCGAATCGCCTCTCCTCCCCTACCACGAATATTAATAACATCATAATCTTCATTAGTATGCAAATCTTTGCCATCTGACAACCTTCTCTTTTCTTTTAGTAGCTCCTTTGTTGTTCCAACTGCATGAATTTCATTATGGAACTAGATTATTATCTAGCGCCGTGTGGGTGAAGGAGGGAGGAACCGAGAGCGAGAAAAGGAATGTCATGGAAATTTCAATTTGTGCTTTTAATAATGTATCCAGTTACACATTGCAGGGCTGTTTGTTGTTTTTCCCCCTTCACAACAGGTGGGCCCAATAGAAATTGGGGAGGGGTGTGTGGCATATGCATATGTATGTGCACAGAGATGCAAAACGTTTCCTTTTTGTATTATTGTGAGACATACACGGGCAGATTCCCTCAAGATAGTCTCCTGCAGGAGTCTCATTGAAATTAATAGGTCATAATTTCCAACAGGCCTTGTGCAGGTGAAAATGGAAGTGCCCTGGATTCCCAAGCATTTGGCTCATTAAAACTGAGAATGTCACTCCAAATATCCTTCACCTCCTCGTAGGGAGGGAGAATGGATTGGTCACTCTGTGTCCTGTCTGTCTCACTTCGGCATGTACAAATTCCTGGGTCCGCTCCACCACAGTTCTGTAGTTATCTGCCATTTTAAAACCCAACAAATGCACACACATAGAAAAAGACTACTTTTATTATCACAAGGTGGTCCGAGGCCTGCTTTTTTTTTTTTTTAAGGCTTACATTTTTTTAAAGTTTACACTTAAAAGTTCAACCAATCTGCATGTCAATGCAGTCAGACTTCTGTGTGCAATTGATTACTTGATTTGGCCCATGGGGAGGAATTTAAGATTGACCTTTTCTGCAAACTTAGAGGAATGGAGGATTTTTGACACAGCATCCAAACCACTTGCAGCCACTGGCGGAGGAACGGGTGGGCAAGGGGAGCGTACCGCCCCCGGCACCATCAAGGAGGGGGGTACCATCGCGGCCGCCCCCCCGGACACGCGCCGTGCACCCCCCCACACTGTGCCGGGCACCATGCCCCCAGGACACATGCCACGCCCCCGCAGGTGACGTGCCACGCCCCCAGGATGCGCGCCAGCCATGCCCCCGCCTGCTCTCCGCCCCCAGTGCTGGAGCATGCAGCTTTGCCACTGCTTGTAGCCTGACATCTGACTTGCAATATTAACAGAAGCCCACATTTCAGGGCTGCTGTAACTTTCCTTCTCCCCACCTCTCGTATTCCCAATGGGCAACAGGAGTGTCAACCCCCTGGGCAATACTGCAGGGTTGTTTTAAATCACTCAGAATTTGACTTGCAGTATTCCTAAACAAATCTCTCCTGTGCACCAACCTGCAGGTCTTTTATATCCCAATCTCTCTCAACCACATCACCTTCCAACATTATGATGGGAGAGGGACTTTTGGGCATAAAGGTACAGAAGGGTGGTTTATACAGAGAGTATTTGATTTGAAATTTGCATTTGCATTTAAACAAAAAAAAAATCCCATCAAACGTTCATGGCACCACCAGCAAAATTTGTTAGGGCTCTGGTGTTCCATTAAAAACCTGTTGTGCAGGTTCACCCCACTCACATTCCTCTGTCTTCAAATTTCCTGCTTTTAGTCCCTTCAGTGGTGAGGCTTCTTGCAGCTACATTTCCTCTCCTAAGGCTTTCTAAGTATTTCCCGCTAATGGCTTTAGATTTCCACGTTTTGTTGGAAAGATTCACCACTGAGGATTAGATGAGATGCTTTGATCAGCTTTGACCACTGCTTGGCCAGCAGGGGTGCTCATATGTCCTGGAGTGCATTTCATCCCTGACATTTGCAGTAAAGGTAAAGGTAAAGGGACCTCTGACCATTAGGTCCAGTCATGGACAACTCTGGAGTTGCGGCGCTCATCTCACTTTATTGGCCAAGGGAGCCGGCGTACAGCTTCTGGGTCATGTGGCCAGCATGACTAAGCCACTTCTGGCAAACCAGAGCAGCACACAGAAACACTGTTTACCTTCTCGACAGAGCGGTACCTATTTATCTACTTGCACTTTGATGTGCTTTTGAACTGCTAGGTTGGCAGGAGCAGGGACCGAGCAACGGGAGCTCACCCCGTCGCGGGGATTCAAACTGCTGACCTTCTGATGGGCAAGTCCTAGGCTCAGTGGTTTAACCCACAGCGCCACCCGCGTCCCCGACATTTGCAGTAGGCTTTTGCTTTTGTTTTGTTTTTAATAATATTTAATAAATTTCCCATTTTAACAATCCAATAAAAGCCACATTATAGAATCATAGAATCATAGAATCATAGAATCATAGAGTTGGAAGAGACCACAAGGGCCATCGAGTCCAACCCCCTGCCAAGCAGGAAACACCATCAGAGCACTCCTGACATATGGTTGTCAAGCCTCTGCTTAAAGACCTCCAAAGAAGGAGACTCCACCACACTCCTTGGCAGCAAATTCCACTGTCGAACAGCTCTTACTGTCAGGAAGTTCTTCCTAATGTTTAGGTGGAATCTTCTTTCTTGTAGTTTGGATCCATTGCTCCGTGTCCGCTTCTCTGGAGCAGCAGAAAACAACCTTTCTCCCTCCTCCATGTGACATCCCTTCATATATTTGAACATGGCTATCATATCACCCCTTAACCTCCTCTTCTCCAGGCTAAACATGCCCAGCTCCCTTAGCCGTTCCTCATAAGGCATCGTTTCCAGGCCTTTGACCATTTTGGTTGCCCTCCTCTGGACACGTTCCAGTTTGTCAGTGTCCTTCTTGAACTGTGGTGCCCAGAACTGGACACAGTACTCCAGGTGAGGTCTGACCAGAGCAGAATACAGTGGCACTATTACTTCCCTTGATCTAGATGCTATACTCCTATTGATGCAGCCCAGAATTGCATTGGCTTTTTTAGCTGCCGCCTCACACTGTTGGCTCATGTCAAGTTTGTGGTCAACCAAGACTCCTAGATCCTTTTCACATGTACTGCTCTCAAGCCAGGTGTCACCCATCTTGTATTTGTGCCTCTCATTTTTTTTGCCCAAGTGCAATACTTTACATTTCTCCCTGTTAAAATTCATCTTGTTTGTTTTGGCCCAGTTCTCTAATCTGTCAAGGTCGTTTTGAAGTGTGATCCTGTCCTCTGGGGTGTTAGCCACCCCTCCCAGTTTGGTGTCATCTGCAAATTTGATCAGGATGCCCTTGAGTCCATCCTCCAAGTCGTTGATAAAGATGTTGAATAAGACCGGGCCCAAGACAGAACCCTGTGGCACCCCACTAGTCACTCTTCTCCAGGATGAAGAGGAACCATTGATGAGCACCCTTTGGGTCCGGTCAGTCAGCCAGTTACAAATCCACTGAGTGGTAGCATAGTCAAGACCGCATTTTACCAGCTTCTTTACAAGAATATCATGGGGCACCTTGTCAAATGCCTTGCTGAAATCAAGGTAGGCTACATCCACTGCGTTCCCTTCATCTACCAGGCTTGTAATTCTGTCATAAAACGAGATCAGGTTAGTCTGACATGACTTATTTTTCAGAAATCCATGCTGACTATTGGTGATCACAGCATTCCTTTCTAGGTGCTCACAGACTGTTTGCTTAATGATCTGCTCCAGAATCTTCCCTGGTATTGATGTCAGACTGACTGGGCGGTAATTATTTGGGTCCTCTCTTTTCCCCTTTTTGAAAATAGGGACAACATTTGCCCTCCTCCAGTCTGCCGGGACTTCGCCTGTTCTCCAGGAATTCTCAAAGATGATTGCCAGTGGTTCTGAGATCACATCTGCCAGTTCTTTTAATACTCTTGGATGCAGTTCATCTGGCCCTGGAGACTTGAATACATCTAAACTAGCCAAGTATTCTTGTACTATCTCCTTAGTTATTCTGGGCTGTGTTTCCTCTGCTGAATCATTTCCTCCAAATTCTTCAGGTCGGGCATTGTTTTCTTTATCGGAGAAGACTGAGACAAAGAAGGCATTTAGGAGTTCAGCCCTTTCTGTGTCCCCTGTTTGCATTTCTCCATCTTCTCCTCTGAGTGACCCCACTGTTTCTTTGTTCCTCCTTTTGCTACGAACATACCCATAAAAGCCTTTTTTGTTGCTTTTAACCTCTCTAGCAAGCCTGAGTTCATTCTGTGCCTTAGCTTTTCTGACTTTGTGTCTACATGTGCTGGCTATTTGTTTGAATTCCTCTTTGGTGGTTTCCCCCCTTTTCCATTTTTTGTACACATCCTTTTTTAATCTTAACTCAGTTAGAAGTTCTTTAGATAGCCACCCTGGCTTATTTAGGCACCTTCCATGTTTCCGTCTCATTGGTATTGCCTGAAGTTGTGCTTTTACTATCTCCCTCTTAACAAACTCCCAGCCATCATGAACTCCCTTTCCTTTTAGTATTACTGTCCATGGGATCTCACCCAGCACTTCCCTAAGTTTTATGAAGTCGGCTTTCTTAAAGTCAAGAAATTGAGTCCTAGTATGCTTGGCTGCTCCTTTCCGCTGTATAGTAAACTTCAGAAGAGCATGATCACTCGCGCCTAATGATCCTTCCACTTCTACCCCACTAACCAGGTCATCAGCATTGGTTAGGACCAGATCTAAAATGGCGGTTCCTCTTGTTGCTTCTCCCACTTTCTGGACAATGAAGTTGTCTGCAAGGCCAGTGAGGAATCTGTTTGACCTTATGCTCTTAGCTGAGTTTGACATCCAACAAATATCCGGGTAATTGAAGTCCCCCATTACTACTATCTCCCTTCCTTTTGCATGCTTGGCCATCTGTTCCAGGAAGGAATCATCTATGTCCTCCGTTTGGCTTGGGGATCTATAGTAAACTCCCACAATGAGGTCTCTGTTAATTCTTCTCTCCCTTAATTTTGACCCAAATGCTCTCACTTTGGCTTTGAGGTTCTAAATCTTGGATCTCTTCACAGGTATACACATCCCTGACATATAATGCCACTCCTCCTCCTTTCTTGTCTGGTCTGTTTCTCTGAAATAGATTGTATCCCTCCATTATTACATTCCAATCGTGGGACTTATCCCACCAGGTTTCAGTGATGCCTATTATGTCATATTTAGTTTGCTGTACCAAGAGCTCAAGCTCATCTTGTTTATTTCCCATGCTTTGTGCATTAGTGTACAGACATTGAAGTCCATTAATCATTCCCCCGTGTCTCTTATTTAAGGATTTTTTCCTCCCACCACCAGGTCTGCATGCTGTTTGCTCCATTTGGTCTATGACATTTGGATGATCATCTTCATCAATTGATAGACTCCTACCTTTAGGAGCACTGTCTCCCTCCCCCACATTAGTCAGTTTAAAGCCCTCCTGATGAGGTTTCTGAGATTTTTGGCAAAAACATTCCTCCCAACCGTTGTGAGGTGCAGCCCATCGCTTGCCAGAAGTCCATCTTCCAGAAACTGCAGTCCGTGATCGAAGAATCCAAACCGTTCCTGTTTACACCATTTGCGAAGCCAGCTGTTCACTTCCGCTATTTTTCCCTCTCTCCCTGGGCCACGTCGTTCAACTGGGAGGACAGATGAGATGACAATTTGTGCATTTAATTGCTTCAATTTCCTGCCCAGA
This sequence comes from Podarcis tiliguerta, assembly GCF_965153285.1. Classification (NCBI taxonomy): domain Eukaryota; kingdom Metazoa; phylum Chordata; class Lepidosauria; order Squamata; family Lacertidae; genus Podarcis; species Podarcis tiliguerta. The sequence continues at coordinate 51,504,700 of NC_139541.1, read as the reverse complement.
GCCTCGTAGTCTCTTTTGATCTTCTGGAGGCTATTGCAAGCAGTGTCATTGGTTCCCACATGAACCAAGAGGAAGGGGTATTTGTCAGTGGGTTTTATGATTCCTTGCACTCGTTCAGTTACATCTTGGATCTTAGCCCCGGGGAGACAGCACACTTCCCGAGACATCTTGTCAGGCCCACAGATCACTGCTTCTGTTCCCCTCAGTAGGGAATCCCCTATCACCACTACACGCCTCCTCTTAGGTTTGGTCGGGGTTCTTCCATGAGCTGTCTGTTCCAAGGTTGCCTGCACATTCCCTGAGGACTGACTTTGCTGCTCGTCTTCATATACCTGATCGACTGTAATGAGGGAGAGATCCTCAAATGGAGTCTGCTCTTCGTCTTCCATGCTAGGGGAGAGGACCTCAAAACGATTGTGTATTTCTAAACAATCAGAGTGAACCCTGGGCCTCCTACTTCTTTGAGTCACGTTTCTCCATATATCTGGCTCCTGTGTTGGTGAACTAGCCTCCTTCTCAGGGGAGTCCCCTGTCTCCTCCTTGGTGGAGACGGTGTGCTCTGTTGCTTCCAAGAAGAGCTCCAGCTCTCTAATTCTTTGGAGCGTAGCTACACGTTCCTCCAGTTGCTGGACTTTGTCTTTTAGGAGGGCAATCAACATGCAATTGCTGCACGTAAAGCTGCCTGCAACCTTTGGCAAGATGGCAAACATTGCGCAGGAACCGCAGGCGACTGCAGCTGTTCCCTCCCCCTCCATCTTGAGAATGTGTCGTTGGGCTTGAGACTAGCCGCTGCCCTGCAAAGTCTGATAAGCTCCTCCCACAGCTAATCACCTGCCTCAACAGAAACCCTGCCCCCTCTGACCTTTGCCCAGGGAAAGCAGCTAATCAGCCACAAGAATCACACACACAAGAAAACCCTTTGGGCTCCTTCTTCAGCCGCTGCCCTGCAAAGTTAAATTAAAAACATTCCAAATTATAATATAATCAAACAGTCCAAATTTTATGCCACTTTATAAATCTTTGGTTGCAGTAGGCTTTTGGTAGGGCTGTTCCTTCAGATTGTAGAAGAGAGACTTACGATTTTCCATAAATAAATATTTTTGCCTTTCCACTGAAGTGCATTCTGAACATTGCCATCCGTGTGATGGTTCGTCGATCAAGCTCATTCAAATCAGCATCAGATCAATTAATTAATTAGCTGGGGCTGCCCAGGTGTTAATAAATGTTATTAGCAACTACATAGAGACTCATCAAATTGTGTGACTGGATGGAAGTAGCTGTTATCAGAGGAGGAACTTGATCCCTTTCATCCTGCAACTAGTGTGGGCACCAGGGATATTGCTTCCTCAACCGTGGCACTGAAACTGTGTCCTCCAAGGTGGCACAATGTGGCACACCCAGCTCATCTGCTACCTGTTTCCTAGGATTAGCCCTCTGAGGTGGCTACCTCACAATGCCCAGTGTTAGGGTTGGCCAGATTCTCACATGCCAAGGCCCCTTCCACCTGCTAATTCTCCCCTGCATGCACTCCCACTCCATCCTCTCATTTACCTTATCTTAGTAAACATGAATTTGTAACGCATACACTTGATAAGATATCATGCATTCAATTACTTGATTTGTTTCCCCCCACAGAATTTATACACCACTTGACTGTTAAAACAAACAAACCCTGAAAGCAGTTTACCAAAAAGGAAAAAAGGGGGGGGGGGAATTAACAACAATAATTTAAGACTCAAAAAGTTAAAATAGCAATAAACTAAAACAGATTAACACCAGCTTTCTCAACATCTGGACCATCTTATGTAAACTTTTTTTATATTTAGCTGGTGCCGAAAAGGCTACAGTGAAGCTGCCTGCCTGATATCAATAGGCAGGGAGTTCCAAAGTGTAGGTGCCGCCACACTAAAAGATCAAGTTCTTACAAATGTGGAACAGGTATTGTGTGGCACCTGTAACAGGGTCAGTCCCACAGTTTGAAGTGGCCACATGGGCATATTTGGGGTAAGACAATATTGTAGGTGAACTGGTCCCAACTTGTTAAGGGTTCTATTTGCTAATAGTAACTTCCTGAGCATGGCCCAGTAGCAAAACAGCAACCAGTGCTGATCTCTGAGCACAGGTGTTATATGCTAGCAGGGTCTCACTCCTGTCAGCACTCATGCTGCAGCATTCTGCATTAACTGCAGCTCCCAGATCAAGCACACAATTCCGCTCTTAGGCTGCAATTCTGTACACTGTGACTGTGTAATATGTTCCACTGAACACAGCAGGACTTAAATTACTGGAATCGCTCTGCTATTTTCTTGTCAATGGCTAAGCCGGGTGACAAAATAGAAAACTATCCCTTTCATTTTGTAATTAAAGTAGATTTTAATGATGGAGAAAGGAATTTCATGCCAAGGGTATCATTTTCATATGTGGGGGAAGGGACATTCTCATCTGAAGAAAGAGGTCTATATTTAACAATTATTACACATCACCTTTTCAATAAAACCTTGGTATTAATATCCTGCAGTCTGAAACTATGATCATGTTTCACATTTTTAATATCTAAAAGTATATGATGAAATTGTTAATTATTCAGAGACCGTTATCGGCTGGATTTGTAAGGCCAGGCAGAGGACTCGTGCGGAATTCTGAAAACGCATTGTTCCTAGCACATTTTAAAACAACTTAAATAGGAGTTGGCAGAGAGCTGAAAAGGATATAGACATGTACGCTTTCGTGTCATTCCGTAGTACCAAATTAAGCTGAAATACTTTATTGTTCATTCCAGAAACATTTGCCCCAGTCAGGAAATTGTGCTCAAGTGCAGGAGTTCTGGTGCATACAAAAGAGTTCCCTCTGGAGAACACACTGAAGTTTGGTCTGCCCATTTAAACCAGAAGTGGAGAATCTTTTTTGCTCTAAGGACCATGCTGCCTTATGGAAAACCTTATTGGGTTGCATGTCAGTGGTGGGCGGGGCCAGCGGCAAAAGTGGGCAGAATAACAAATATGATTCTTACCTTTGTATGGGAGGTTACATTTCAGCCAAGCAAAAGTCAGAGGTTTCTGCACATGGAAAGATACACCTGATTTAAACCAAGGGTTGAAAAAATTTTTGGTAATTTTTTTGTTTATGTGCAACATCCACTGCCTCCCGCAGTTTGGTCAAACTCATGCTGGTAGCTTCAAGAACACTGTCCAACCATCTTCTACTCTGTCGTCCCCTTCTCCTTGTGCCCTTCATCTTTCCCAACATCAGGGTCTTTTCCAGGGAGTCTTCTCTTCTCATGAGGTGGCCAAAGTATTCGAGCCTCAGTTTCACGATCTGTCCTTCCAGAAAGGTCTGTTACCCTGAACTTAACCCTGACCAACAGAGAAGAACTCTTTGGTAAAGCTGAAAGTGGAGGGAACCCTTGAGGGGAAGCAAATTTGTGGTAGCAAGAGACGTGAAAACCGAGTGTAGTCAGACACATACACCAGACTTATTTATTTCAAAAACTCAGGGAGGAAAAACCTGGATAGGAAGTTTTGAAGGCAAAAAGAGTTTGAGTGGAAAGGCAGGTTTTGAAATACCCATGGCACAAACAGAAAATATCCCATTGAGAAGGGAAAATGGGACACACTTCAACAAGCTGGTGTGGTTGTGCAGGGAGTTCTCTGATGAGCTGAAATGGAAGGAAGGACATAGAACCAAGAGCAGCACAATGGAGATGGCTGAACCTGTAATGATGGAGGGTAATGCAGTATAGAGGCCTGAATGAGCTGTGTGAGATGTTAAAAGCCACAAAAGGGGCTTCTTTGGCTATGATCTCAGCAAGAGGAAGAGCAAGAAAGGGCTGTAGCCACTCCTCAGGGAAGATGGTGAAGTATTAACAGGTGGCAGAGAGAAGGCAGAACTATCCTGTTTTGCCTTGATCTTCTCTCACAAGGGGAACTGTGTTCGGCCTGGAAATAGTAGCACAAATGACATACAGGGAGGCTTGCGGCTAAGGATGAGGGAGAAATTCAATTCAGTTCACATTTAAAGGCTGGGTTACTGTAATGCGCTCTATGTCGGGCTGCCCTGGGGTCTGTTTCAGAAGCTCTGGTTGGTGCAGGATGAGACAACCAGGTTATTGATGGGGACATCCGGCCAAGAACGTGTGACACCATTGTTAAACCTTCTGCAATGGCTGCCCACTTACTGCTGAGGCAGGTTCAAGGTCCTTGTATTAATTTACAAAGTCCAGAAATAACTTAGGTCCAGGGTACCACAGGCATTGCCTGAATCCCTTTATCCCAGCGCAGTCATCATCTGCAGGGCATCGTTGGTTGTTCCCTGATCTGGCAAGGCTCACTTGAGAACAACAATAATAATAATTTATTATTTATACCCCACCCATCTGGCTGGGTTTCCCCAGCCACTCTGGGAGGCTTCCGACAAAATATTAAAATACAACAAGAAATTGAGCTTTTAGTCATCAGCCCAGTCTCGTGGGATATTCTACCAACATAGATTCAGCAGGCACCTTCTGTTTTAACTTTTAAATGCCTGCTGGAAACTATTCTATTCTGCCAGGTCTCTGCAGGCAATTAAGAATACATCTTTCCACTGTGGTTAATTGATGTCTGTTTTTTTAACCTTTTAATATGGTTTTTACCATATTTTTGTATTTTTATTGTAAACTGCCTTCATATTCTTTATGAAATAGTGGTCTATAAATACTTTTTTAATAACTAAATAAATGTGAAACTTTCAAAGACAGCCATCCATTGAAATTCACATTTCTCCAGGTTTTGCAACGGAATTCTCCAGCCAAGTAATGTTTACCCCCCAAAAAATGCATATGCTAGGGGAAAGCTTGCATAAAAACACATGTATTAGTGAAAGTAACATACAAAAATATTTGTTATATTAGGGAACATGGTATACAAAAATGTATATTAGGAGACATTTGCATGAAAATGCAGCTTGGAACTTGTGAGAGTGCACCTCAATATATTCTAACCTGCTGGTGTCTTAAGATCTTCTATAGAGGCCCTTATCCAGATACCTCCTTTAACAGAGGCATGTAGTTACATCAGCCCATTAGCTGAGGAGCCCGTATTGCCCTGGTGGTTTGAATTTAAACTGCTAAAGTGGAGGGGAAAGCATCCATTTTAGCAATGGTTTCACTGCTAATAACCTCTTTGTAGCGGGCATTGGGAGCACACTTTTCTCCAACAAAGGAACAATCAGGAGCTCACTTCAGGCTCCCCATTGTTCCTTTATAGCCACGTTGGTATCTACACCATACCTGACATCACCTGGTGCCAGGTATGGGGCAGATGGTCATGCTTTGGGCGAAATGGACTTGTGGGCCAAATGGGGACCTCTGCTTGGCCAGGTCCCCCACCCCTGCCTTAAGAGGAGAAGGCATGGAGTTTAGGCTTCTGTCTTAAATATGGCACAGTCACAGCACAGAGGTTACATTTTGGGGATTGTGTATATATGCAAAAATGTGTATATACTTGAATCGCCATTGTGAGAGCCTCCTTACCTTCTGTGCGTAAGATGTGATTGTACTGTATTAACTGCAGGAACTGCTCAACGTTGCTCATTCTGGCATCAAGAAGTTCCTCTCCATGTCTTATTATCTTAATTCTACCCCCAAATAAATTGTTTTCTAACCATAAAGTATTCTCCACTTCAAACCTTGCCACTCAGATGTACCATTTGCTCACATCTTCCTATTAAGTAAATCCAGATATTTTGTCAGATGGAAGTCAAACAAAAAGAAATGTATACGTTCCCTTTGTTCTGATACTCATTAAGGAAAGAGCTGTCATTAGGCAGATCTATTTAAAGCTGGCATGGAAATGTGTTTGGACTTTGATTATGGCAATTAAAAAAAACGCAGCTATTCATAGGCAGTGGGTTTTATTATTTAACAAACATTCCCCATTCCTGGAACACATTTTTACTAAGGGAGACTGTTAAATTAGGTGATAAAAGGTTACTTTTGTCTTTGAAGTTGAAATATGTAACCATTATTTCTTATCTGTCTTGAATTAGAAAGGCTTCCATACCGTATATTTTAAAGCGCTCATTATCAAAATTCCCCAGACTTCATAAAACAAACAAATGCTTCACTTCTTGGCCTTGTTTAATCCCAACTTGATGATTTATTTTGTTTTGTTTTTTTAGCTGGGGGGGGTGCAGCTGGAGAGGCGGGGGAGATGACTTTTTGAAGTTTGACAGGGAAAAATATCTTTTCATTTCAAAATTGCACAAAGTGAGGTTGGGAAACTGTAACAGCTTCCTTTTCATACCATGAGAAATGGGGACAGTTGCCAAGGATATATTTTAACAGAATCCGTACATAAAAAGGGAAGACAAGCAGGGCTCTCTAGTTTGTTTAAACTCAACAAGGCTGGAATGGAATTGAAAATTACCTGCTAGGTCAAGTGCCTGATGCAACTATTCTAGATGTCAGTCCATCACCTGCCTGCCTCTGAATTTGCCCCGGAGAATAAAAGCAACTGGTGATAGCTGGCCATGTGCTGGAACCTAGAGTTTGTTCTGCCAGTCAACTAGATTTGTCTCTGGAATGAAGACTCTGGTACAGGAGAGGGAAGCGACACAGAGATGCCAAAGTGAGATGTTTATTCCAGATTACATGGAACGAAGGGGGTTCTACTGGATTCTAAAGCCAGGGTAGGAATTGGATATTGTTGGTATGCAGCTCCCATCATCCCTGACCACTGGTCATGCTGGCTGGGGGTTGGGCTCAAACAACATCTGGAGGGCACCAGGTTGGGGGAGGCTGATTAAGAGTCTGGTGTGTGTGTGTGTGTGTGTGTGTGTGTGAAGAGTTGTGTTTGGCAGAGACTGAAAGATGTGTTTTGGCAAAAACTCCAAGTTCCTCCTAGGAGAGGTTGGTGGGGCAGGCTGAAAAAGGGTGCTGTGTGGTAAGGAGAAGAATGGAAGCCCAGAGCTCCAGGGGCTCAAAGGAGGGTGCAGGTTAGGCAATGGAGGAGAAGGCTTGAAGTGAAGGAAGGAAGAAGGCAATGAAAAGAGATATGTGGCAGGGCAGAGTTAAACTACGGCACTCACTCTCACAGGTGTCAGGGGTGGCTTTAAAAGAGGATCAAACAAATTCCTGGAGGAGAGGGCTGTTGAGGCCTATGAGCCATGATGGCTGCGCTCTGCCTCCACAGTGGGAGGAAGCAATGCTTCTAAAGACTGACTTAGTGAATCCAGGGAGTTCATACGCATGCAATCTGAAGCTGCTCCCATCAGCCCTTAGACCCCGGCTTGACTTGGACATGTAATGGGTAAAGGAGGAAGAGTAGGAATCTAAGAAAGGGTCTGAAAGTGAATAATGGTCACTTCCTGGTGCCAAACAACCACCTTAGAATTGGCCACGCAGGCCACAAAAGGACAATGATCCAGTCACAGGGATCACACACAAGCATACTTTCAGCCAGGCTCTCTTGGGCAGGTTGACTTGTAAGCAAGACCCACGGTGCTCCTAGGGACTGACTCCCAGACAAGAATGCCAGCCTCAAAGTGCATGGGTGGCAACTAACAAATTGAGGTTGAATCCTGACAAGACAGAAGTATGGTTTTCGGGGTACAGGCGGCAGGTGGGTGTGGGGGACTCCCTGGTCTTGAATGGGGCAACTGTGCCCCTGAAGGAGCAGGTGCACAGCCTTGGAGTCATTTTGGACTCACAGCAGTCCATGGAGGCACAGGTCAATTCTGTGTCCAGGGCAGGTGTCTACCAGCTCCATCTGGTACACAGGCTGAGACCCTACCTGCCCGCAGACTGTCTCACCAGAGTGGTGCATGCTTTAGCTATCTCCCACTTAGATTACTGCAATACACTCTATGTGGGGCTACCTTTGATCCAGAATGCGGCAGCTAGACTGGGAGTGGCCGCCAGGACCATATAACACCAGTCCTGAAAGACCTACATTGGCTCCCAGTAAGTTTCCGAGCACAATTCAAAGTGTTTGTGCTGACTTTTAAAGCCCTAAATGGCCTCGGCCTAGTATACCTGAAGGAGCATCTCCACCCCCATCATTCTGCCCAGACATAGGGGCAAGCTGCCCATAGGGGCCTCCTGAGTCTGCCTGCCTCCTCTCACTCAGCTGCCCTACAGCTGGTGGAGGAGGCAGCAGGCAGACTGTTTGGACAGCGCTCCCAAGCCACCGTGTCTCTCCCAGGCCCCGTGGTGCGTGCTACCCGGCATTTTGTCATCCCCCTCAGTGGTGACACCCGGGGTGGCCCACACCCACCGCACCCCCTTCCTCCGCCCCTGCACTGAGGTCCACCTCCGAGGGCTTTCTGGCAGTTCCCTCACTGCGAGAAGTGAGGTTACAGGGAACCAGGCAGAGGGCCCTCTCAGTAGTGGCACCCACCCTGTGGAACACCCCTCCCATCAGATGTCAAGGAAATAAACAACTATTTAGGGAAGTTTTTATGTCTGATCTTTTATTGTGTTTTTAATGTTCTGTTGGGAGCCACCCAGAGCGGCTGGGGAAACCCAGCCAGATGGGTGGGGTATAAATTATAAAATTATTATTATTTATTTACAAGGCAACCTTAAGCATGGCTATTTGGAAGTAAGCCACCTTGGATTTACAGCCTAGCAAGTTAGCATAGCAATTGTGGGCAGGCTGAGGGGATATACATGAGAGTGAGTGTTATGCAATCCTACAAACTCCTGGTTGACTTTTATCCTGGATATAGGACAGACATGGCTATGCCACCAGAGCTGGTTGCCTCTGCCATTGCAGCATTGTTTTCTGACAGCCAGAGGTGTTGTTGAGACTGGGCTGGGGCAGGGGAGTGCTGAGTCTTCAGGAGCCCCTGGATCTCTGGTCCCTGTCCCCTTGGTAAGCATGAAAAAGTGTTGCTTTTTTACTGTGCAGATAGAGCTGCCTGGCCCACTCACTGCACAATGCAGGGCATCACCCACCTTAATTTCTCTGAGGTGTACATTTAAAGCTATCCAATATAGGTGCACATTTAGATCAGCCTGCACCATTTTATGCAAATTTGTGTCATGGGCCTATGCCTTGAGCCCTCAAAGTACCCTGCAGTCCTGCTGCTAATTATAAGGTGGCAACAAGAATCAAGGAGCTGTTCTTGGGGCTGAGCATCTGAAAAATTTGCATTGGTATAAATTAAGCAGCCAATTCTCTGGCTGCAGGATTTCAGCACTTTAATATTCTACGAGGAAATATTCCGCTAATGTCATATTATGCAAATAAAGCCACATTTACATGGACGTGGTGCCTTTCCCTATATTTGTGAACATTGTTTAGTTCTTTAAAGCAGGCAAAATTAAAACAATTTGCAACTCGTTTTTTATTGCTGTTGAAGTACAACATTGCTCTTAAATAGACCATTATAGCAAAGATTATAGTGTGGTGAAGATTTATTGTTTGCAATAGGATCCAATGCAAGAGTCATATCTTAATTATTTCTCTTTTTGTTTTAAAGTGCAGAAAATTCTCCAAGCCCAACATATTTCATCGAGAGGGTGACTTTTTTGCTCTCAGAATAAATTAAATAAATCAGCACAAATGTGCTTGCTTTGTGTAAATGTCTCCCCATGCTAATCTTGATTTTTGAGGTTTTGTAGTATGGCGATGGAGGGCAGGAAGTTTTCCGTTTCTATTTTCCATGCAGGAAGTAAATGTATAGAGGCTTACATAAAACAACAAGCGATATGAGTGTTGGTTAAGGGGTTGTAGCTAAAGGATAGCATGGAAATACATGCAGTATGAGGGGTGGGTTAAATGACGCCCTTACATAGTGAACGCATCCACGACAGGACCATTTGGTCATGCTTACTAGCCCGACTCCTGACAATGGCACTCCTGACATAGACAATTTTGAGGGGTAGGGGAAGAAGGGGGGAGCCCCAATGCTCTGGCAGAAGTCCTCGCTCAGGCTTCTGTTGATGGGACTAGTGAGTTGAATCTGGCCCTCTATGTGTCCACATTGGTATGTAAACAGGGCCCCTTCATACTGCTTCTGAATGGGCAGCCTGTACTTCTCACTGCAAGCTGCTCCTGCTGGAAGAAAGTAAGCATCTTCACATTCCTTCCTTCTGATAGTTTAGCAGCAGTAATTAAGTGCCCAAGCAGCTCTGTACCTGCCTAGTAAGCTTTTTATAATGTTTATAATGTTTTATAATGTTGAGTCCACATTTTGTCTTCTAACTTTCTTTACAGAGATTCAATTGACTTTTGAAAAAGAAAAGCTAAGTGTCCAGGCCTCCTGCTGCTTATGAACACAAAAGGGAACTAGAAATCTACCCCAAAATGAACTGAATTCACCCAGAAATTATGGGAACTATTTCAGTAAATTCTTAACTAATTCAGCAAGCCTTGTTCTAAGACATTGGCCCTCCAGCAGAGAAGATCTCCACAAGGTCCAATAACCACATTAACTTCCACCTCAAGTTGAGTTTGATTTGATTTGCAAATGACATAAATTTGCATATGACTCAAAGAAGTGTGAGTTACCCTCTACCAGACCAACTCCTAAAGCAGTGATGGAGAGCTTCAAACCCAGGGGCCAAATATCTCTATCTGGCCCTTGGGATTCTTCCTAGGACACACCTCCTCACTGGTCTTACTTTACAGCCTCTTTGAGGGTTTTTTCCTGATTGGAAATGGGACCTTGGACTCTGATAATGCCTCTGGCTCGGCTGGACAGAGGTACAAGAAGTGTGTATGAGAGCAAAGAAATTGGCCTACTCTGCAAAGGTAAAAGTCTACATTATGCTCACTTTTGCCTTCCTCTCTTCCTACTACTGGCATGTGGCCCTCATAAGGTTGACTAGGAGGGTGAGCTACCATTGCTCAGTCCCAGCTCCTGCCAACCTAGCGGTTTAAAAGCACCAAAAAAAAAAGTGCAAGTAGATAAATAGGTTCTGCTCTGGCGGGAAGGGAAATGGCGTTTCTGTGCGCTGCTCTGGTTCAGCAGAAGTGGCTTAGTCATGCTGGCCACATGGCCCAGAAAAACTGTCTGTGGACAAATGCCGGCTCCCTCGGCCTGTAAAGTGAGATGGGTGCCGCAACCCCAGAGTCGTCTGCGACTGGTTTTAACTGTCAGGGGTCCTTTACTTTTACCTTTTTACAAAGGTAAAAATCTACATTCTGCTCACTTTTGGCTTTCTCTCTTCCTACCACTGGCATGTGGCCCTCATAAAGGTGCCTAGGAGGGATTGTGGCCCTCCTGCTAAAAAAAAAACCCAGCCTTAAAGTCACAGGCATTGTTATGGGACCCTGAGCGGTTTGCACTGTTCCCTCCGTTGTTTTTTTAATGCTGTTGTTTCTTTTTTTTTACAAAACGTATCACATTCCTTCCAGGGCAACTGGGGACACTGCCCAATTATAGAAAAATTACCTCCTCCACCCCCAGATAACCTCTATTCATCTAAATTAGCATATGTATGTTTTATGCAAATTTGTGCCATGGACTTGTGGCTTTTAATTCCTTGAGAGAAGAAGTCAATAGTCATAGCTTTTGTAGCCTGGAAAGAGAAAGGATTTGGTGGGAAATGCCATTTCATTGATGGCTCAGTTCATATTACAGGAAGGGAAAATGGATGTGAAGGCTCATTCTGTGTTTCAAAGGCAACATGTTTAAGGAGATTATACTCCTTGGCATCACACTTCAAAGAGAAGTCTGCCTTCAGAGCCTGTATTTATGACCCGAAGCACCTTATAGATTTTCCTGCCTTCGGTTGTCGCTGAATTGACTTGTCACCCAACTATTCTGACCTCCCCCCTTGTTATGGTTTCTACTTTGTCTATTAGGCACTTGAGAGAGGACAGCTGAGGATGATGAACCATTCAGAATGGAGTGAAGGCAGCAAGCAGGTCAGCATTAGAGGCACAGCTCAGCTGCATCTAATTCCTCTATGTGCCACATTTGAAGGCACATAGGTTTGTCTGCATGAGTTTCATGTCCAAGGACTCGCCTTCTGCATCCTTGATGCCCACACTGTTCCCCAGACCAGTCTTCTTCTAGCTGCTCCCCACCAGATTTTGGACCAGTGGTCAGGGATGATGGGAGTTGTGGTCTAAAACATCTTGAACTCTCCAGGTTGGCAAAAGCTGCACTAGACAGTAACCTGGGAGTAGGGCTGCAGGAGAAATTAATCCTGTTTGCATTTTAATGAGAAGCAATATAATTTGCACTTCTGGACCCAATTCACCAAGTGAAGCACAAATATCCATGGAAATGTGCATTTATCTGAATTTTTCAATGCAATTTGATGTCAAAATATCTCTTTAAGGGTACTTTAGAATACATGTATTGGGAATATCATTTAAAATGCTTTATATTTTGGGGAATTGCTTGTAAAGATGTGTGTTTTAGTATCCAATGCATACAAAAATGAGTACATTAGGAGAAATTTACACTAAAAATCTTTGCAAACGACTGTGGAAATATGCAGAACTGAATTTAAGACTGGGGGAACTGAAATGATAGATTTGTCCATTCCTAAATAGAAGGACTAACCAATCCCTTTCTGGCTCTTTGGTCAGCATCACAGTCATGGGACACGGGCCCTTTGGCTTTTCAAGAGACCACTTATAAAATAAAATAAAATAAATATGTGGGACATCTCACTGTCTTACAGCTTTGAAAATAATATTCTTTTCTGTAGAAGCAAAACCATCTATAAACTCTGTGCTCCCACCTTGAATAAAATTTGCTTGGATTGCCAGCAGCCAGAACAACTTCCCTCGGGGGCAGATCCAGCCTGCAGGCTGACAGCTGGCCATCTCTGTCAAATCCAAAAGCAGCTGGATATTTTGACTTGATGCAGATCTTGACATGTTGCAATATATTATTTATATGTTGGTCGGCTAAGTGCATATCCTACCTTTCCATTCATATATGTGGAGAAGCAGCTTCTAGACTAACTACTTGCTCACGTCATGAGTAACCCAAAAGGTAACCAGGTTGGATGGGCTGCAGGTGAGTAAGGGTGGGCCTGTTGAGAGACTTGAAGCTTCCAGACTCCTCCTGATGACTTAAAAAGACTCAGCAGCTTATACGCCATCTCGCTCTCACACATACACACCACACAAAAACCTATGTGTGCATATCCACAGTACACACACCACATCCCCATTGCAGGACTGGGCTGAAATTTTGTATGGGGGCTGGTGACTCACCTGAAGTGATTTGGTGGGGTGGATCTGACCCGCTAGCCCTGGATTTGACACCCCTGCTGTAGAATAAGGAATTTGCAGCCTCTTACGAGCTCTGTATGAAGGAGCTGTGTTGCATCGTTCTGCCTGGTAGTGGATTTACAGACTAGGATGTGCCTGCAAGTTTGCAACAGCCATTTGATTATGACTATCTGGTTGCAACCCAAATATTTTCAACATAGACTCTTTCAATTTCCACTGAACCAAGAGAGACAAGGCATTAGAAGTTCTTCCTAGTTGTCTTCCCTGCCTTGTGCCTTGTTTCATTCAAGCTTCTCCCACCCTGAGAGTAGGATCCTGTTCACTGTCTAAAAGTGCATGCAATATTGTTTTGCCCCGTAGTAGAACCAAGCTGCACACTTGAAACAGTTATCTAAGAATTCAGTGAGCAGAGATGCATTTCAAACTGCTGACTGTCCAGAAGTGGCTAGATGTATCTTTTCCAGAAAATAAAACAGAACATTAAGTATTCATGCAGCAGAGCTCTTTAGGAGCACAGTTTACTCTTGTGTGCGCAAGAACATGTTGAATAAGGTCAGTGCTGCTGAGCCACATCTGGAATTACAACCATCAGGACTGAACCCTGGTAAAACCAGAGAGCTCCAGGAGCAGCACACCGAAAAGACAAAGCAGTCCACAGTACAATGATGGGCTGGAATTCAACAGTTAGGATTAATGTTATAGAATTATACAGTGTAAACTGAGCAGCTGGCCCCTTAGCACATTCACATTCACCAGGCCTCATGGAGAATGTGCCCATAATCCATCCATGAGAGGGGATTGTGAAGAATTAAAAGTAGTATTTACTTACAGTAGCAAAATGAAGGTAGGTTACAACTAAGTTACAAAAGTACAAAATCTAAGTTCAAAATGGTGTCTGAGCTTCAGAGCTCACACATGCACATGTGGTCAGCTTGGAGGCAAGCTAAAGAAATACCAGTGCCCAGGCAGGAATGAAGTTTGTAGTGTTACAGCTTCCTGCTGAGACTAGCAAATTTTACAGGAAAGTTCTGTAAGCCTCAGTCCTTCATGTGCCTATCTAGCAAAACATGAATTGTTGGTTTGACTGCAATAATGCTCCACAGCCAGGCCATGGCTGCTGTAGCAATGCACCTCTCCTGACGTGCAACTGGTCAGCTGAAGGCATGAGCAGGCAGGGGCCCAGGCCTCTGAACATGAGAAGAGTTTGCTGCATCAGGCCAATGGATCATCTAGCCTAGCGTCCTGCTCTCATAGTGGCCAACCAAAAGCCTGTGGGAAACCCATAAGCAAGATTTGAGCAGAACAAGCACACTCCCCGCTCCAGCAGCTGATATTCAGAAGCATTACTGCCTCCAACAGTGATGGTAGAAAATAGCCATCAATAGCGCTCTCCTGCACAAATTTGTTTAACCTTCTTTTAAAGCATCTAGGCTGATGACCATCACTTCCTCCTGTGGAAGTGAGTTCCATTGTTTAATTCAAAGTGTTGGTGCTGACCTTTAAAGCCCTAAACGGCTTCAGTCCAGTATACCTGAAGGAGCTTCTCCACCTCCATCCTTCTGCCCGAACACTGAGGTCCAATGCCAAGGGCCTTCTGGCAGTTCCCTCACTGCGAGAAGCCAAGTTACAGGGAAACAAGCAGAGGGCCTTCTCGGTAGTGGCACCCGCCCTGTGGAACGCCCTCCCATTAGATGTCAAAAAGAAGAACAACTACCAGACTTTTAGAAGACATTTGAAGGCAGCCCTGTTTAGGGAAGCTTTTAATGTTTAACAGACCACTGTATTTTAATACTTTGTTAGAAGCTGCACAGAGTGGCTGGGGAAACCCAGCCAGATGCATTGCATGAATAAGTCCTTTCTTTTATCTGTCCTGAATCTTCCAACATTCAGCTTCATTGGATGTCCATGCGTTCTAGTGTTATGAGAGAGGGAGAAAAACTTTTATCTGTCCACTTTATCCTGACACACATAATTTTATAAACTTGTATCATGTTACCTTTTCTCTAAACTAAAAAGTCCCCAACACAGCTGGTTCTGCATATTGGGGGCTGGAATAAATCTCCCTCAAAAAAAAAATAAAAAAATTCTGTCTCTGCTCCTGTGGCTATAATGGCAGCCTGGCACACAGCAATTAAGTGGGTGAGATTCTCCTTCCAGGAAAAGCTTCCTTTGTTTAATGTGAGATGAGTGACTGAGAACTGAACATGCTGGAAGGGAGTCTCCTGGAAGGGAAAGTGTCACATTTTACAGAAAAGAGAGTTTGTGACGCCTTCTCTGTGTTCCTTTCGAGATTCATTTCATATTGTTCTGACAGCTGTGGGACTGGGTGTGCTTCAAAGGAAATGGGAGAGTCATTCATATCACAGTGTCCCTCTGTTGCGGCACAGACATACAAACAGAGACACACACAGCTCTGCAAAGATGGCTCTCCATGAAACCAGGCTGACACAATATTTACTAAGCAATTCCCAATTTTCAGGATTTGAGCTGAAAATTTCACGGTGGAAGGCGAAGCAAAATATGCACATCACTTTGGATTTCCACTCCCGCCCTCTCTGGGCAGAACAGCTCAGTGAGTGTGATATACATTTATTTTAAACATTTCTTGCCTGCAACTTCACAGCAGGCTACAACTAAAATTTGTTGATTGGCAAACAGCGGGTTGAGGGGGGAGGGAGCTCAGCAGGTGGAGTGCTGATAGTTACACCTGTTGGGTTTCTGCCTATCATCCAGCAGCTAACTGCATAAAGCCATGGTGGCAACCAAAACCTCCACAAATGAGAGCTTTGAATGATATTCAAAAAGCCTCTCCAAGGTGGAGACCCTATGCTTTATCCTTTATCTTCTGAGATTAGGCAAGGGCACCAGGGATTATGTTTTAATGAGAAATGAACTAATTTGGACTTTTTGAGCAAATACACGAACCCAGCCATCCTTCAAAATTTGTCTCTGGATTTTGTAATCCAATCACCAGATGTGTACAGAAATGCATATATTAGGGGAAAGTGTGAGTGAAAATGCATCTATTAGTGAAAAAAACACCAAAAAATGTGTTATAATAGGGGAAATTGCTTGCAAATATGTGTATAGGAGTCAACACTTCATACATAACTGTTTATTAAAATAGATCCACACAAATGACTGCAGAAATGTGAGGAAGTGAATTTCAGGTGGGAAAAATGAGAAACTGAGAGAAACTAATATTGCCCATCCCTGCCAGGAACAGGAGCTTTGACTGCCAGCCTAGGAGAAGGAAGAGTGAGGCCATGGCATCAAATCTGTCATGCAGCTCCTAGTGGATACATAGTTTCCCCCCCCCCCATACACACACACATCTTGCCCAAGAGATGTTGCCTAGGCTCATACACTCCCCCCACCACACACACACCAGCCATCATGGGATGACTTGCTCATGTGTTTCTCAGTCACATGCTTTGTTATCTTGTTCACAGAGTGATATTAGTTCTATACAGAGGTGTAGTGGTCCAGCATCCTGGGGGGGGGGGGGATCCAAGACCCATTGCTATTTCTCCAATGTCCTAGAACCACCCTATCAACATGAAAGGGGAGCTTTTTTTAGCCACTAAGAAAAAAGTCATCTCACTCTTTGGTCTAATTGGAGCCAATCAGAGTGAGTCAGCCAGTGAGGGTTGGCTCCTAGGGTCACTCTGGAGAAAGCATGTGGGAACACTGGAAGCTCAAGGTGCTTCACTTTCAAGAGGACAGTGTGCAAGTTCTGGACGTACAGTTGAATTTCAAGGAAAATACATCCACAACCCAACTCTGAAAGAAGATATTTGAGCGCACCATTTGCCCGTGTTTGTGCACAGAAAATATAAGATCAACTGAAAGGCGACACATGGAGATTTGCACTGATCACTGCAATGTACTCCTGATTATTTTTATTGTGTAATTATAAGGTGAATGGGTATGGCTATGAGGGGTGGGTCTGTGATGATCAGGAGGGGATCCTGCTAAATTTGCCACTATACTACTGGTCTCTTGCCACCAGTTGTGTTCCAATCTTGCAGCAGCCTGGCTAAGCACAGTTCCTGGGAGTTCTCAACTTGTACCTCCAGCCAGTTTTGTTTTGCATTGTTGGGAATACCAGGCTTTGAGAGGAAGCTGGTGTTGCTTCTTTTTCGAAAGCTAGGTGCTCTTTTTTATGCTGAAGATTCATTCCTAGCTCACACCAATTGATTCATATTACATTCATCCTCGTCATCATCATCATCTGTTTATTCATAGCCCACTTTCCCACAATATTGTGCCCAAAACAACTTGCAACATAGTAGATGAACAATAACAGTTCAAAAAGAAAAGCATGTTAGGAACATTAGAAACAATCGTAACGTCAATAAGTAAATACCCCAAAAAAATCAATTCATACAACATTGTGGAAAACAATACTCAGAAGCTAATTTAACAGCTTACAGCTAAACATGTTATACTAGCGGCATGAAAGATGGCTATACTTTGAGGAAACTAAAAGTACAAAATTGTAGAAATGTAAAAGCAGCTTATAAGGCATTAAAGACTTTTTGTAAAGAAAGAACATATATGAGTATGTGATTACATTGCAATATAATTTTATATTTTATTTTTGGTAAACCACTTAGGGAGCAATTCAATGCACAAGAAGCTGGCATAAAGCACGCCGGTGTGAATTAAGCCAGGGTAAAGTTACACTAGATGCAAACCAGAGCCAGCAGGGTGTAGTGTTTAGATTGGAGAGTGTTGGGCTGGGACCTGGGAGACTAGGGCTCAAATCTCCACTCAGCCTTGAAGTTCACTGGGTGTCCTTGGGCCAGTCACTGCCTCCCAATCTAACCTACCTTGCAGAGTGGTTGTGGGAATTAAATGAGGAGGGGAAACAGCATGTGTGCCACCTTTAGCTCCTTAGAGGAAAAGGTTGGATAAAAAATACAATAAGCCTGATTCGGAAGCGGGGTGGTGGCTGCTACTGCTCTGCCTGGCAGAGGGGAAACAAGCCTTTAAAACAGTGTTCTCTGTTGGATTGCTGGGTCATGTGACTGATCTAAATGTGCTTAGGATCCAGCCTAAGTTCCCTCAAACCTCCCCCCCCCCCAGTCCCACCACGTCCCCTGAATTCTTTGGGGGCTTATTCTGGACAAGCAAGTTACATTGGCATGTCTTCAGCTGAGCCAGGAATCAGCCAGCTGAGCTGGAGATCCATTGCACCCCAAGATGCTCATTCTGGCAGATCAGGCCACAGGATCACTTCCTTAGAGGCTCTACTTACAACCAAGCAATATAAAAATGTTGTTAAATGAATACATGCATATTTTTAAAAACATACTTACGGTATTTAGGAAAAAAGTAACGCCTATTGCATCACCCACCACAGTCCTGTGGCCCCGAGAAAGTTGCCCATTGGAGAACTGAACTGAAAAAGGTCCCCCACCCCGGCTTGCGTCTTTCAGACATCAAAGAGGTCACCAGGGTTGCCACCTCTTTGCACTGGCAATGCTCCTGTGCCTTTAACTGCAGCCTTCCACACAGGCTGCTTCTTAGGAAGAAAAACTGGAGAATGTGGACAGCTCATTGGGCAAACCTGCAAGAATTAAAAAATAATAATTACAGTATTTACTTCAAATCAAAATTCCCCGACTGCCTTTTAATGGGCATATTTACAAAGCCATGAATAATAATAAAGTTATCTGTAATGATGTTTGGAAGTGATGTCTTTAGCGTTTGGAGATTTGTCTATTATATCTCCTAATAGATTAAGTCTAAGCCACGCTCTGGTTTGAAGCAGCCAGAAAAGGGGGTTTAACTGTAAGTAGATTCTGTGATGCATTTTTGGGGGGTGGGGTGGGGTGCACATGAAAAGAGGCTGATTGGCTGTTACATTTGGGTGGGGAAAGGTATTTCTTTTTTTCCCGGTTTTCTTGGCTGGTGTCCTGTTAGTGCTTTTGCTTTTCCTATCTCCAGGTGTATGAGGTGTAACCCTCAGTAACTTGGCAGGCAATTTAGAAGTGTTTCTTAGTTATTTACTCCATTGTTGTTCCTCCCTTTCACCCGAAAGCTTAAAGCTATGTAAATAGTTCCTCCCTCTTTCTTCTCAGCAACCCTGTGAGGTAGGCTAGGCTAAGAGATATTGACTGGACCTCCCTGGTCCTAGCCCAACACTCCTTCCCATGAAAAAGCTGTTCACTTTAATTTCCAAACTCCTCGCATCCCAGCAGGGAGATAAACTGGACAAGAATCTTTATTTCTGTTGGGCTGGTTTTCTCCGTGTTTGAAGGTTTGATAGCCGTCATCCCTCCCACATTCTCAGAAACAGCAGCGCAATGTATTTAAGCAACATGGCACAAATCCTGAGCATTGAATTATTTCGCCCAAACATTTCTTTGCTTTCAAAGCAAGCACCATGGATAATAAGCAAGACAACCATGAAAAAATATAACAAATTGTATTGCAAATGGAAGAAGATGCAAGCATGATGGAGAAAAATGGCCTTCTTTTGAGAGGCTCCAAATGAGCTGAGCACCATTATCCCACCATTCCCCTTTCAGCATTAATCAGCCCCCATCACCTGTTTGTTTTGGCTGCTTTCTTTCATGTGGGTTTTGTTTTTCCTCCCACCCATCTGGCTTTTAATGGCAAGAATGTTGTTTTCCGCACACTGCAGCGATGTGTCAAGCATGTGCCTGACTCGACGTGCTCACAGAAACCTGGGCAGATCTTCTGCAGCCCTGTTAAGGAACCAGTAGCCGTTGCATCAACTCTCCATTCCACAAGGAGGACTGTATCTAGACCACAGACACCCCACTCTCTTGATCTTTTCCCTACGAAACAACTGACTTTTCCCTTTCTCTGAAGTCTCTTCCAGACATGAATGGGTGAATCTGACCATTTTGAATTTTCTCAGTTCCTCGTTTTTCAGATCTGAAGTTCAGTTCTCCACATGTCCACATCAGTTTAAAATCATTATGTTTTTAATTCCTCATGAATATTCAGCAGCATTTCAATTCACATATCTCCTAATGTACATTTTTATGTAGTTTTGACTGATATGCACTTTTTTGCAAAGCAATTTCTCCTAATATAAAGCATTTTATATATTTCCACATATATGCATTTTATGCACACTTTGCCCTCATACTGTTTATGCATTTTGCACCCTTTTTAATGCTTAGAGAACTGCGTCACAAAATTAGGAGACATGTACATTCCAAAGGATTACTGTATTCCAGTTTCTGTATTGTGTTGGGAAATGCAAATAAGGTAGTTTTTTCATGAAGATTCTAGAGGCCAAGCCTTATGAGGAATTGTTGAGATAGTTTGGGATATTTAGCCTGGATAAATGAAGACTGAAAGGTGATGTGATAAAAAGGTAAAGGTACCCCTGCCCGTACGGGCCAGTCTTGACAGACTCTAGGGTTGTGCGCCCATCTCACTCAAAGAGGCTGGGGGCCAGCGCTGTCCGAAGACACTTCCGGGTCACGTGGCCAGCGTGACATCGCTGCTCTGGCGAGCCAGAGCTGCACACGGAAACGCCGTTTACCTTCCCGCTAGTAAGCGGTCCCTATTTATCTACTTGCACCCGGAGGTGCTTTCGAACTGCTAGGTTGGCAGGCGCTGGGACCGAACAACAGGAGCGCACCCCGCCGCGGGGATTCGAACCACCGACCTTTCGATCGGCAAGCCCTAGGCGCTGAGGCTTTAGCCCACAGCGCCACCCGCCATCTTCAAATTTCTGAAGGCCTGTCATCTGCAGGAAGGAGTAAGCTTATTTTCTCCAGTTCCAGAGAGTAGGACCAATGGATTCAAATCAAAAGAAGGGAGATTTCAACTAACATTAGGAAGAACTTTCTGGTGGAAAGATCTGTTCAACAGTGGAACAGACTAGCTCAGAAGGTAGTCTCCTTCACCGGAAGTTTTTTAACAGAGGTTGGGTGGCCATCTGTCAGGAATTCTTTAGCTGGGATTCCTGTATTGCAGGGATTGGACTACATTACCATTGCAGACACTTCCAACTCTACAGCTCTATGATTTTATGAAGCCCCTACTTCTGCCAAGACCACAGTCACCACAGGCAGTTGTGAGATTGTTGTTAAAGTAAAGTTGTGCTCACCACCAGGCAAAAGGCAACAAACACTGAAAAATGGAGTGATGGCACCCAAATTCATCCTATGTATACAGAGCTCATCCACACTATACATTCAAAGCAGTATCATACCACTTTGAACTGTCATAGCTTCCCCCAAAGAATCATGGGAACTGTAGCTCTTTTTGGGTGCTGAGAGTTCTGAGGAGACCCCTGCTCCATCCCCCTCACAATATTACAATGCATGGTTTGTATACATTCATCTGACTAGACTATTCATCACAGTTTTTAAGATTTTAGAATTAACATAATCCTCTTAGCTGATTGTATTTATTTATTTATTTATTTGTGCATTTATATTCCACCTTACCTCCAGGCATGTCAAGGATGGCATACATAGTTCTCCCCCATTTTATCCTCACAATGGCCCTGTGCCGTTGATTAGGGGTTGAGAGGTACAAGGTCACTGAGTGGGCATAATGGCTGAGTAGGGATTTGAACCTTGGTCTCCTGATTCCTTGTCCAGCATTCTAACCCCTACACTGTACTATTGGGATTGCTATTTTTCTTATTGTGCCAGGAACAATCTTCTTCTATGTATTGTGTTTATAACAGAGGGGTTGGGCTGCTTTGAGATCCGGTGGTGCATTTAAATTTATGGTATTTGTGATTCTATACGTTTTTGTAAGTCGCCTACAGTTTCCTGCAGAGGTGACACATGAATCCGATAAATAATAATTAAATAATAATAACACTCCCACTTTCACTGATGCAAATTGTTGCCTTTTTAGCAATGGTCTCAGCAGTACAGAAGCAAGACTTCATTTGTACCATGGACAGCTCCATGCAGTGCTCAGGCTGGAGAGACTCCATAGAAAGCAAATCCCTGATGTTGCTTCAGCACCAGTCGTCCTCCAAATGAGCCTTAAATGGGAGCTGCAGATCTATCTCAGTTACTAGCTCTGCCTTTGGTGACAGGAGTCTCTTCATTTAAAGGAGTCCAGTCTGCTTTAGCAGTTATTGAGTCCCGCAGAGCAGAAGAGACTGTGGTTCCACTAGGGCTCCTGAGCTGCAGTGCTGTCAGATAGAGAAGGGCAGAACTGCATCCTTGATCTGGAGAGGCATTGACGCAAGGGTTAGGGTTCTTGCACAAATGCTTCTCAACATGCTACTTTTCCATAGCTAAAACCATTCTCGAGGTAGCTTACTACATAAATGGATTTATGTAATTACAAAAATATGACAAAAGTAGTCATAGCCAATCAATAAAAACATCGGAATGTACACAACAAAATTAAACAATTCACATAAAAGTCATAAGGTAAAGTAAAGGGACCCCTGACCATTAGGTCTAGTCGTGACCAACTCTGGGGTTGCGGCACTCATCTCGCTTTATTGGCCGAGGGAGCCGACATACAGCTTCTGGGTCATGTGCCCAGCATGACTAAGCCGCTTCTGGTGAACCAGAGCAGTGCATGGAAATGCCATTTACCTTCCCGCCAGAGCAGAACCTATTTATCTACTTGTACTTTGACGTGCTTTTGAACTGCTAGGTTGGCAGGAGCAGGGACCGAGCAACGGGAGCTCACCCTGTCTCAGGGATTCGAACCGCCAACCTTCTGATCGGCAAGTCCTAGGCTCTGTGGTTTAACCCACAGCGCCACCTGCATCTCTTTATATAAGTCATAAGGAGGTTTAAAAACAGGGATACAAAAAAGTAATAGCAACTAAATTAATATATCCAGAATTAAATCTTGACCACAACAAGAATTGCTAAACAATACTCCACATGAAGAGTCTGTAAGTAGGTATTGATGGACTTGCAGCAAAGATGGTCATCATCTTTGGCTTTTTCAATTGTCTCATTGGTTATGTACATCTGAAACAAATTCTCCCTTTCATTCTGAATCCCCAGCCTTATCCACTGAAGGTGGGGAGCTTCACCCCAGAGCCATGGCACTAAGCAGGTGTTGTAGATTTTTACATTATTTCAGAAGTAATGGTTGGACAAAAGAAATATGTCAGTCTTCTGTCAGAAGTGTAACTTCTCTCAAACCACACTTTGCTCTCATGAAAACCTTTCCCTGTCTGAGAGCCCAAATGGATGCCCTTCTTGCCTAATCATACTTTCCAGACAATATTCATGTTTTTAATCATGTTAACAATGACTCCTTTTTGCTCTCAATGGACTTTTAAAAGCTTTTATGCCAGTTTGCCTTTCAGTGTTACCACAGAAGAGTTATGCAGGGAGGGCATGGAAGTATGCAAACATTGTCCATTTTTCTGAGTCATTACCGCTGCAGCAGCAGCCATTAGGAACGCCTGTGAAACTATTAAATAAGGTTTATATTTATCTCCTGCATCTAAAGGATTCTGGTGGATGTATTTGTTTATTGCTCAGCTACACTTTAAGGGCCAATGTTCCGGAAGATTCATTTTATATTCAGATCACTCACTAGGGCTCCTGCCATTTTCCATCAATTTCAGTGGCAATACCCCAGCAATTAGCGTGGTACGATGGAGTCACACATGTAATGTGAATGCTTTACCCCTTAATATATTCAGAGCAGTTAAAGATGAGGAAAAGGCTAGATTTCTTTTTAAAAAATAAAAATAAAAATTAACATAACCTTTTGGTGATATGAGGATCCAAGTCTGCTTTCTGCGGTGTGATCCTACCCTGTAGGATATTTCTTGCAACCACAACAGCAGATTGTGTGGGTCTCACCTGTTCAGCTGACACTGGAAATGCCAGCGCCAGGTGCAAAAAAAACTGCAGGGGGTCATTAAAGGCCACCAAAATGAGTTATCCAAGCCCCAAAATTGGTTCAGTTTTCATTCTGAGCCAGAGGTGAACTTCTGAATCCCTCCCTACCACTTGCTACTTTCACCTTTGCCCAAATGTGACCCTCCAGACACCTCTATCCAGCCCACAGGACTCTCCTTTTGCCACATACACCAAGATCACACCCCTCACTAGCCCTGCTGCAAATTTGTGCCCATCACTGTCTCCTGTTTAACTATGTGCTGTGTGGCATAGGTTTGGCTCCGAGTTCAACTCCAGGAGGTTTTGCTCATTCAGCTGACACCACTACAGGTGTGTGATCTTGTGCACTGATTTCATTAAACAGGGACGAACAGACCTTGATGCTAAGCACGGCCATCTGGGGAAAAAATGCATTAGTCTGTCCATGCTCACCATCCCACTATCTACTGAGCTGCTCAGATGATGATTTTCACTTTCACACCAATTTTTTATTGACTGAAGCACACTTTCTTGTGTGCAGGCAGAAACCTGGCCACATTAAAACCTCATGAGAGAGTTAGGAAAAATTAGTTTCTAATAGTATTCTTTGTCCTCATCTCAATTTCACATAAAAGCAGGCAACCTAAAATGAATGTTGTCAGGCTACACTCCCAAGGCAGCTCTTAAGCAGTATAGAGGTTGAAATGTGCTGGTGTGTATGTGTGCAAATTATTTTGATCAGACTTTCTTCTACGTACTCGAGAAGTGATTCAGACTCCCCAAAAGGTCCATCCATCTATAAATGTTGATTTCCATTTTATCCCTGCTTGAGGATGTAAGTTTTTAGCTATTTAAACTCAACCTAAAGACCAATTGTTCTGCACCTACATATGAGCTCTGTCTTTGAAGATATAATGTTCTCTCCAATAAGACCTCTCACTGCTTGGCGTAACATTTGTTCATTTATTCTCAAACGAAATTCTGCTGGCTAGTTTGAACATGGCAGAGGTGTGGAGAAGGAAGGAGGAAAAGCATGCAGTATGGATATTTGGGTCCAAATTAAGAATGGGGAATAAATTTGATTCAACTTTCATTTAAATGGGAACTTACCTAATTCGCACTTTCCGAAAGCAGACACAAACTGAAACAGAGCCAGACTTCTCTGAATTTTGCAGCATAGGTTCTCCAGCCAAGTAGTGTGTACAAAAATGCAAGTATTTGAGGAATATGTGCATATGTTGGTTTTTTTTAAAAGCTCATAAAAATGCATTATGTTATGGACAGTGGATTTGTAAAAAGCTGTATATTGGGGAAAATTGCATGCAAACATGTATATTAATTTCCATGAGAATTTTTTTTTTTTAAAGTCAAACTGATGTGGAAATGTGGAGTACAGGATTTAAGACCGGAAAAATGAGAAACTGAAATAAGATGGGTTTGCCCATCCCAAATCCAAATCTAGCATTGTCTGCTGGACGGAAGAGCCAAGAACTCACAAGAAATGGCCCTGTATTTGAGAGGTCTGTATGTGGAAGTCTCTTGACTGTAGCATCCTGTAGTCACCCCTGTGGCCCCTCCCACCACTGGCATGTCGCCCCGGGAAAGTTGTGCAATAGGGAATACTGAAAAAGGTCTCCCCCCCCCCCCACTGCTGTATTGGATATGGATGAAATTCGTCTTATACGGCTGAGCTGGGTTTGGGAAATAGCCCTAGGCTGTGTGCCACTAGCCATTCCTTCCCTTGAGCCAAGCTGTTTAAGCTTAATTGGAATGAGCGGCGCTCTTGCGGCATTTCTCTGCAGTAAACATTTAGGAACAGCCGAGTCGCCCCTTTCAGCTTGACTCGTTCATTTCCATCGTGAACTTGATCACTGAACCCAAGTAGAAGTGTGAGGAGCGGAACCGGCTCTTTGCAGTCAGTAATTCCAAAGGTGATAGGATCCCTTCATCCTCCTGCTGGAGCAGGAGCTTGTAATGGGATTTGAGGCCTTTAATCTATCAGGTCAGTGGTTCAGATCCAAGGCAAGCCTGCAGTAACTGCCAGCCATTATCACCCGATAGCTCCTGCAGAATGTTATTTCGGTCTCTTCTGCAAGTGCCTTCTGAGAGGAGATGGGGGAGCTCTGCTGACCCACACACCCCACCCTCTCCTTGTGTATGACATGAGTTTGTATCTGAATCGCCTGCAATATTGCAGAGGGTTGTAGGGTGCATCTCAACCCCTTCATCAGCACCACACTTTAAACATCCTCAAGTAGGTGACTGGTGTAATTGTGGCAACCCAGGATACATATTTGGTGGGGGCATTTTCTGTATTAGAGCAATGGGCTTTAAATTCTGTTCCAGGAACCACTGGGCTCTTTGAGAGCTCTGCAATGAAAATATCAGTAATGGTGGACATACTGTTGAAAGGCAGCTTGTCTTCATTACTCATCATTCCTTATAATGCATACAGAACCCGCACAGAAAGCAGCTGAGGCTAAATAGGCATGACTGTGACGCTTCTATGAATGGAGCATGTACATTCCAGAACTTTTCCCAGCATGCCCTGCAAGCCGCGGGGGTTCTGTAGCAGATACATCAATGTGGATAGGGATCTCTGCAACTAGAAAGTTTGAGAACCACCCGATTGCGTCATTTTGCCACACACAAAGATTGGGTTTGATAATTTGGGGTGCATACAAGCTTTTCTTGTGCCTTTGATCTTTTCATGGTGGGGGTGTTGAGGGAGGCAGCCATCACTCTTTCTTCACTCATTTGTAATGTGTTGCTGAACAACAAATGATCGAATTGCCATTCTCTGCATAAACCATGTCCTCCACTAATTAAAGGCAAAGGTATCGCTTGTGTTGTGTTCAAGGTGAAGAATGCCAGTTATTTTATATGAATGTGCAGCAAAGTCGAGTGATTATGGCAGCCCCACCATCATTTGCCCCCAGTCTGGAAGAGGAAGATTTCCAAACTGAAACCCGCTTGATGCCATATTGCAAATCAGAAGAAGTCCCAGGAATCTTTTGTTCAAGCAGAACCAAAGAAGGAGCAATATCCAAAGTGGAGATAAATGCAAAGGTGATAAGGAATTAATGGCACATGAAAGCATGCCTCTTTGCTCTGTGACACAAGCCTTAAATCAAGGGGATTAGTCAGGCATATTGTTGGAAAAAAGAAGGGGGTGATATTTTGAAAGAGAGAAGCATCTAGGGAAGGAATCTGCAGTGGATTGGAGACATGGAGGATGATCATAGCTCAGAAAGCTACACATGACTAGATTGACTCATGACCCAGAAACGGAATGGGGAAACCTGACCTAGGTGGGTTATACCAGTGACATTGTCCCTTTAAAAGTGGCGGGAGGGTATTTTTTTCTTTACTACTGATTGTCAGAAATGCAAATGGAAAAATAACTGTCCTGAATTTTATCTGTCCTGAATCTTCCAATATTCAGTCTTCATTGGATGTTTACAGGTTTTCGTGTTATGGGAAAGAGGGGAAAAAATTCTCTACCCACTTTCTCCATAAAAGGTAAAGGTACCCCTGCCTGTACGGGCCAGTTGTGACTGACTCTGGGGTTGCGCGCCCATCTCGCTTAAGAGGCTTGGGGCCAGCGCTATCTGAAGACACTTCCGGGTCGCATGGCCAGCATGACGAAGCTGCTCTGGCGAGCCAGCACCAGTGCAGCACATGTAAACGCCGTTTACCTTCCCGCTATAAAGCGGTACCTATTTATCTACTTGCACTTAAGGGTGCTTTCGAACTGCTAGGTGGGCAGGAGCTGGGACCGAAAGACGGGAGCTCACCCCGCCGTGGGGATTCGAACCGCCAACCATACAATCGGCACGTCCTAGTTGCTGAGGTTTTACCCACAGCGCCACCCGCGTCCACTTTCTCCATACCACGCATAATTTTATAAACTTCTATCATGTTACCTCTTATGTTTTCTCTCCCAGAAGTAAAAAGCAAGGAGACTTCCTGTAGCTTGGTGTGGGTGTGGGTGTGTAAACACACACACACACACACACACACACACATATATATATATATATATATATATATATATATATATATATATATAGACGTTGGAAGAAGGGGCCTCAAATACCCTCAGAGTATAAACAAAATATACAGGCACTTTTCTTCTCAATGTCTGGTGTTTTACTCCACCCATTCAGCCAGAAAGATTCCTGTGCCCCCCGCCCGCCCCCATGATTTAGGCCAGGCATAGGCAAACTCCGGCCCTCCAGATGTTTGGGACTACAATTCCCATCATCCCTGACCACTGCTCCTGTTAGCTAGGGATGATGGGAATTGTAGTCCCAAACATCTGAAGGGCCGGTGTTTGCCTATGCCTGATTTAGGCATTTCTCTGGGTTACCTCTTCCAACTCAGCTCAGGTGGGTGGCTACCTGGGGAAATGCAGATGCAGATTGTCATGCAAATTTCTTTTTTTAAAAAAATAAATGAGTAAATCACAAACTGATGCAGAAATAGGGAAAACTGAACGTTACATTGGAAAGATGACAAGCAGAGAACAACTAAACTTGGCAGATTTGTCCATCCTTATCCACACTCCAAACTGAGTTCTGAAATGAAGTCATGGTTATCATTGCCAGCTATGAGGAGCAAATATATTTCCTAAAATATTCTGGTTATTTCCTTGATGCTTGCTTGTCTGGCTCTGTGGAAATGGAAGGCAAAAACCAGGCCTTCCTGGTTAAGCCTCAGTGTAGCTCTGCAAACTACAGTGGTCCCAGAGGATAATACCGACCAGGCGCTGAAATTATTTTTAGTAACTTTAATACTTCCTTCTCTAGACACCTCCACAGGGTACAGCTGGGAAAAGAACAAAGTCAGTTCAGTCTCTTTTTGGATTCATTATTTCCATTTTCAAATAAGTATCTTGTTGCATTCTCCGGGGCAGCTGACAGCAAGAGCCAAAAGCTACAGCTTGAATTTCTCATAAGAGGGGAGATCAATAACCGGGCTGTGACTTAGACACAAGGCACGTAAGCAACCGCTGGATTTCAAGCTAGTATTTTTGGACAAATTCTATACACTCTTTGTGCAGAATGGATGAGCAGAGAGACCCATTCATAGAATCATAGAATCTTAGAGTTGGAAGGGACACCAAGGTCATCTAGTTCAACCCCCTGCAATGCAGGAACCTCAGCTAAAGCATCCATGACAGACAGCCATCCAACCTCTGTTTAAAAACCTCCAAGGAAGGAGAGTCCACCACCTCTAGTGGGAGTCTGTTCCACTGCTGAACAGTTCTTACTGTCAGAAAGTTTTTCCGAATCTACCTAACAGTAACCTCGTTCAACCCACATTTTACCAGCTTCTTCGCAAGAATATCATGGCAGACTTTGTCAAAAGCGTTACTGAAATCAAGATACACTATGTCCACATTTCCCTGATCCACCGAGTTTGTAATTCCATGAAGAAGAAGAAATCAGATTGGTCTGGCATGACTTATTTTTGAGAAACCTATGCTGAGTTTTAGTAATCACAGCATCATTTGCTAAATGCTCACAGACCGACGGTTGAATTATCTGTTCTAGGACCTTCCCTGGTATCGATGTCAAGCTCACCGGTTGGTAGCTACCTGGGTCTTCCCTTTTCCCTTTTTGGAAGATGGGGACAACATTTGCCCACCTCCAGTCTGTAGGGACCTCACCTGTTCTCCAAGAATTCTCAAAGATAATAGACAAAGGCTCTGAAATTACACCCACAAGCTCCTTTAGTACCCTTGGATGCAGCTCATCAGGCCCTGGAGATCTGAATCCATTTAAAGTAGCTAGGTGTTCCCTTACTACCTCTTTTCCTATCTTGGGCTGCAGCTCCCTCCTTAAATCATTTATTCTGTTATCACCAGGTTGGGCATCACTTTCCTTTTGGGTGAAGACAGAGGCAAAGTACATGTTGAGTAGTTCCACCTTATTCCTGTCACCCAATAGCATTTCTACTTGTTCCCCATACAGGGGAGCTACCACTTGTTTGCTCTTTCTCTTACGTTGGACATAGTCGAATAAACCTTTTTATTATTTTTGACCTCTCTTGCAAGCCTGAGCTCCTTCTGAGCTTTAGCCAGCCTAACTCCCCACCTGCAACTGTCAGCTATTTGTCTATATTCTTCCTTTGTGATTTCCCCTTTCTTTCCTTTCTTATACATGCCCTTAACTCTCAGTTCATCTGTAACCTCTTTATGAAGCTACACCCATTTCCTCAGATGCCTCCCCCTTTTCTTTCTCGTTGGTATTGTCTGTGTTTGGGCCTTCAATAGTTCTCCTTTTATAAACTCCCATCCTTCTTGGACTCCCTTCTCACTGAGTATTTCTGACCATGCAAACACATCCAGTAGCTACTTCAGCTTTTCGAAATTAGCCTTCTTAAAGTCCAGAGTTCATGTCCAACTGCACTCAGTTTTGCATGTCAAGGCCCCCAAGCCACCCCAGGAGAATAAAGGCACAGGGACACAGAAATTTAGGTTAAATGTTAATGGGAAAAATTTAGACCACAACTTTATTGGTTACAGAATGTGAGTGGTATTGGCTTAGGCATTGGCATCAATAGACTATATCTGACTCCTGCCCGCCTTGCAGGAAGTCTGGTAAGGGTAAACCTCCAGTAGGGGGAGCCCCGCCGATGTGGATTGACTCAAACATCCCCTGGGTTCCTGATGGGGTCGTGGCATGGCCCTAGCCCCTCCCCAGGCTTCAGACAAGATCCACATCCCTGGATTCCTTTAGCAGAATACCCTTAAGTATGGAGGGGCAGGTGATGGCCTCCCCTCCCCGACACATTGCTATTCCAATGCCTAACCTTACAAAGTTGTGACGATTGCTACGAGGTAGGTGAAAACAAAGTGGCTGGTGCCAATTTGCCAAGTGGAAAAAGTCCTACCAGGCCCCTCAATGGCGACCGACCAAAGTCCATAGCAAGACCAATGATGCAACCTGGAAAAAAGGGAGGGAGGGCAGGAGATCCGTGCCGTGAGGCTAAAAGAGGAAGCCTCAGAGTTGTGCTGAGGCTTAAATTGTCCCTGTCCACGCCCCCCAGGCAAGCTGATTGGCTACGTGGCATCCTGACGTGACCAGGGTCTCCCCCAGCGTGACGCGGGACACCGTCCCACCCTCGATGCTGAGGAGAGTCACTAGGGGGCCGGACCACAACCCGGCCCCACCAAAAAGTGGGCCTGATTTCCCTTGCCTCTTTATCTTGAAACCCAGGAGAACATGATTACTTCCTCCCAAGTTTCTGAGTGCTTCCACTTCATCATTCGTTTGCTGCTTTTCCAATGAATTGTACCCAAAGAGACTCTCAATATGTCAAATGAGCAACAATATAAACATTACAATTCAAAATATCTCTTTGGAACAATTGCAAATAATCGTAACTTCAAGAGGCAAAATACATCATTAGAAAGGTTAAATCATTGTATATAAAATGGGGCAGATAAACTAACCCAAGATAACAGCTTAAGACTTAACAGGATGGAGAGCAAAGCCTGGTGCAGAAATACAGTTGTATTATGTGGGGCCAGTGGGGTGAAATCCTTTAACAGGGTGCTGCCATAGAAATGGACAGTGCTGGTCCTACCATTAGGCAGAATGAGGCAGATGCCAGAGGGAGGTGGCAGCAACCAGCCCAGCCATTCTTCTCTATCAGAGATCAGAGTCCTGTTGTGTCCCACCTAAACTAGCTTGCATCCCTCAGGTGCACTGGAGGGTGCTCTGCCATTGCCATTCTTGACTTGAGATGCACCTTCCCATCCTGTCGGCCTCTGTACCTGGAATGTGAGCCTAGCAAATTTACACCCCCAGTGCCAATGCATGGGAAAGGAAGCGCAGCTATCCTTTCAAATCTGCACTTCTTCGACTGTTGTGTTGCAAAGCAGGTGTGCAAAAAAAAAGTTTTTAACAGAAAAAAGAATGCACGGAAATGTTTGTATTAGTGAAAATAATGTACAAAGGGGGTAATATTAGGGGAAACTTCATAGAATAAGTGTTCCCATTGGGTGAAATACACACAAAGATCTATACAGATTTTCATGTGGACTAGATTTTAAAAGTTAACTGATGTGCAGATGGGGTGAACCGAAGAGAAGACTGGAAAAATGAGGAACTGAGAACACCAAAATGGACAGAAACCTCCTTCCCTGGCTACCACATCTTAACCCAGGCATGGGTCCTTTAAATCTCCAGCTGAAACAAGGGTGATGGGCAGACATGGTCCTCTGTGGCCTTTCCATATAGGTCCCTCTTCACCTGTTGTGTCAAACAGGCTTCCAGGTGTGCTGCATGTGAGGCAGGCGGCTGGAAGTATCATGCACCACACCAAAATCGCCAAATGGGGAAAAAGGGGTGCAATGAAAGAACACTTTCAATAAAAGGGACTCTCTGAGACATGCTCAGGAGATGCCTCCCGTATGACACTTGTCACTCGTCTGTCGTTTATGTCAACCCAACACATGCAACTTGTTATAAGGCTTAAAGCATCCACCTTTCCTCAGGAAAAGAGTCTGGGGAAAATTCTTACTCTCTTTGGTGCACCAAACCATCTCTCTCTCTCTCTCTCTCTCTCTCTCTCTCTCTCTCTCTCTTCCCACCTGCTATTGGGAGCATGGAAGCAGCATTCAAGTACTGAAGTGCCATCTCTGAGGTGCCGTTTTCCTTTCCCTGTTAATTGCAGGCAGCAGAGGCTTGTGCCGTAGTTTGAAATTAAAAAGAAGGTCATGACATTCTAGGGGGCTTTTTGCCATTTATGAAACTGTCACAGGCCTTTCAAAAGTCAGATACTTGAGTCACTAGGGGGGAAGAAAGCAAAATGTGTATGGGGCTTCTGGGGGAAATTGCCTTAATTTTTTTTTCATGGTGGAAGTCTTTTATGGCACACTTTGAGACAGCCGAATGGTAGCCACAAACGTCAGTAATCGATCCATATAGTCCGGGCTCTCTGACGACTTGCACAGTGTGCAATGCATAGAAAGCAGCTTCCTTGCCTGTGATTACGTTGCTGCCTCCATGCAGAAATCATGTAATGAGGAATCCATGCTGTGAACATCCAACTCTTTCATCGATGGGGATGGCTCTGTCACGTTTTTTTAAAAAGTGACAAATTTGCAGAGAAAGTGTCAAAGCATCCCTCAGCCACAATGCCTGGCAGTTGTCCATGTTGCTATTTGTTAGCAAGCTCTGTGTGGATAAATGGCAGAGGAATCACGTGAGTTGAAGCTGCATTTTCTTCCGTAAGGGTAAGGAAGCAAATCATATTTGGAAGGAGGAGGGGGAAAGCAAACTCAAGTTCAAGTGCTTAGTTAAAAATATGGATGGGAAAGAAATTCAAATCTGTTTGCATTCACTCACTTTGAAAAACAATGTGCAAACTGAAACACAGCCACCCTTAAAAATGTGCACATCTCCACATTTTGCAATGCAGGGCTGCCTTCAGATGTCTTCTAAAAGTCTGGTAGTTGTTTTTCTCTTTGACATCTGATGGGAGGGCATTCCACAGGGCAGGTGCCACTACCGAGAAGGCCCTCTGCCTGATTCCCTGTAACCTCACTTCTCGCAGCGAGGGAACCGCCAGAAGGCCCTCCGCAGATGATAGATATATAAAGACATTCATACTAAATTGCTGATTAATTTTCATGAGGACTTTTAAAAATGAAAAATCATAAACTGGT
This sequence comes from Podarcis tiliguerta, assembly GCF_965153285.1. Lineage (NCBI taxonomy): Eukaryota > Metazoa > Chordata > Lepidosauria > Squamata > Lacertidae > Podarcis > Podarcis tiliguerta. The sequence goes on along the minus strand of NC_139541.1, from coordinate 51,471,017 downwards.
GTGCAAATGTGGAGAACCGAATACTGGAAAAATGAGAAGTCAAGAGAAATTAAAATCGACAGTTTTGCCCATTCCTATTTAGTTACAAGTTCTTCTTATGCTCATCTAAACTGGAAAAGTTCAAGGACAGGAGACTTCCCAAATGGCTGGTCTCTTGGTTCCAGTGATTTATTGGCCCTGCATCCCTTTCCTTCCCTCCTCTGCCACAGACTGATGGAACGGTTACAGTGAGGAAGAGCATCCTGGCAGCCCCAAGGAACTGTTATGACATCGCCTTCTGGGCCAGGGATTGTTTAGAACAGAGAAGGTGGCTATTCAAGGATCTTAAAATGTTACGGCTGTTTGAACAGAGAAAGCACACTTTAATACGGGCCAAAGGTTTATTTTCATCAATGCATGCATTTCCTGACTTTTAAGCAGAACCAGCCTGTTCTTCAAACTATCCCAGACCTGACCTGGCTATCAAACTTTTGGAGGCCCACCCTGAATCCTGATTCGTATGCTTTTCACCTCTATATATTTGGGTGCTTTGGGATTTTTTTGTTTTCTTTCAGACATCCGCAATAGCCATTGTAGCCATCCATTCCTTGAAAATGAAGTGTGTTTGTGTGTGCGTTTCAACTGTTGCTTTTTGTTGTTTGTTTTGTTTTGTTTTGTTTTTGTTTTGTTTTTTGCCCTCTCTTTTCACACCCACAGGAACAGAAATAACAAATCAATCACCCCAAGTAATTCCAGAATATGAACAGGAAACAAGCACAAAATTCAGACAAACATTTTGACCTTTGCTGTTGAAAGCCCATTTTCTCCATTTATGTCCAACTGCTCACTTAGCACACCCACTTTGCTTCTATCCTGCTTTTCTTTAAATATGTGTAGTGGATATTTGGGAGAGAAGGATCTGAACATTGGCTGGTCCTAAATACAACATCTAAAAAGCTGACATATATATATATATATATACACACACACACACACAGTATATATATCCTCTTTCAAGGCCCGCCCCCCAGGTTAATACGCTGTTTGCTTATAACAGCAAGTCACAGCAATAAGTTTTACTTACTAACTAACTTTGAAAGATTATTCGTGGCTGTGCTTTCACAAAAAGGATTATTATCAAAAATTTACAGGATATTGACGGAGTTGCAGGGTATTGATCTTCTGTAGACATCAAATGGGAAAATAATTCTAGGCATGAACCTCTAATGTATAGTGGTTGCATATCTGTATTGATGGGTTTCATTATTCTATTGAAACCAGTTCTGGAGAAAATTCCTCAAAGCTGTTATATATGTGGTATCATACACCATTAAGAATTCTGTTCATATCAGTCAGTTCATAATGACAGATCTGTAATTCTATCAAGGCAGACTTGAAGCTTATCCAATGGTCACGTGAAGACAGTACAGTGGTACCTCAGGTTAAGTACTTAATTCGTTCCAGAGGTCCGTTCTTAACCTGAAACTGTTCTTAACCTGAAGCACCACTTTAGCTAATGGGGCCTCCTGCTGCCGCCGCGCCGCCAGAGCACAATTTCTGTTCTCATCCTGAAGCAAAGTTCTTAACCTGAAGCACTATTTCTGGGTTAGTGGAGTCTGTAACCTGAAGTGTGTGTAACCTGAAGCATATGTAACCCGAGGTACCACTGTAGGTTGGATCCAGGCTAGGAGAATTACACATGGCTCCTACTAGAATCAGTGAAACTTATTTAGTCATGATTAACCACATTTATTTCAGTGGCACCTGGGGACAAACTTGGTTTGGACCTGATTCACTGAGAAATTCTGGAGAGAGATAGCTGTAAATACAAAACAGAGACTGGTCCATTATATGCCAGCTCCAAGGGTCTTTTGGCAGTTCCCTCACTGTGAGAAGTGAAGCTACAGTGAACTAGGCAGAGGGCCTTCTCGGTAGTGGCACCTGCCCTGTGGAACGCCCTCCCATCAGATGTCAAAGAAATAAACAACTACCTGACATTTAGAAGACATCTGAAGGCAGGCCTGTTTAGGGAAGTTTTTAATGTTTGACGTTTTATCGCTTTTTTATTATTATTAATATTCTGTTGGGAGCCGCCCAGAGTGGCTGGGAAAACCCAGCCAGATGGGCAAGGTATAAATTATTATTATTATTATTATTATTATTATTATTATTATTATTATTATTATTATCAGGGTGCCACTGAATATACCATTACCTGGAGATGGAGGTGGTTGCCCCCCATGTCCTGCTTGTGGGCTATCAGAGAAAACTGATTGGGCACTGTGATTGGCCAGAAATTGGCTGGCCATCTGTCAATAATTCTTTAGCTGGGATTCCTGCATTTCAGCAGCTGGACTGCATGATCCTTGGTTCCCTTCCAACCCTACAATTCTTTGAACGTCACTGGGATACTAACAGTATTTATTTTAAGTCCCCAGCCCACTCCCCCACCCTAACCCTCGAATCATTGCTAAATATTGCTGGCATATTAAGAAAATATAATTGCAATTTGATCATTCTGCAACTCCATATGCATCCTAACTAAATTTGCTATGCTTGATTAGCTTTTTTAAAAAGGGGGGGAGCTACATTTTAGAACAGATTGTGTTCACTGTATACTGAAGAATTCAATATAACTTAAAAAGAAAAAAGAAAGAAATCCAACTACATTAATCCTTTACAGCAAAAACAATCACCCCTCGTTGCCTGATTCGCGTGGGTTATGGGCAAGAGGAGGTGTGATTGTTTTCCAAAAGGGAAATCCTAGAACTCAGCTAGGATCTAATTTCCCTGCAAGGCAGCATTAAGCAGCTCTCATTTTCCTTGGAGAACTTTCACCAACATCCAGCTTATTTTCTTTGGGAAGGAAGATGCTTTGAGAGTTGATGCTATTATAGTCTCAGAAATAGCGTGTGCTATTAAGCAAGTACCACTTAAATCCTAGGCTGGGCGAAAAGCCAGCTTCTGGGCTTTAATCATCCCGAGCACACCTGCAGCACATAATAATGAGATGTAAAGTCACCCCAAACAATAAACAGGAAGTTTAGGAAATGGGGACTGAGGTAGATGGGGAGCCGCTTGTCTGGAAGCAATTATTTTACGACAGCACGGAAACGATATCCGGAGCACTTTGTATTGCAATGAGATGTAGCCCTGGGTTGTGGGATTAAAGCTGTCATTTTCTAAAATGGCACCTTGCCTGTAGACTGGAGTATCCATCTGCAATAACTGTCCATCTTCTAACTGCACCCAATTAAAAGGTGTTCTTAATGCAAATGTGAGCCCCAGGTTCACGGTATCTGCATATTACAGCAACTCCCCCAAACCGCTTCGTAACCAAATGCCACCAGTTTGTAGAGAACATTCCAAAATTCTCCGCATACAGATCTCTTCCTAGATTTTGGAGTTGTGAATTGCAAATAAGGCTTGGCCAATTAGGAATTTTCCGCTGTTATTATTTCAACAGATCTCAATATTGAATTTGAAATTTTGCACTGAAAACCAGGTGAAAACAGGGGCTGTGACAGTGCTTTTTTTCCTGGGGGAATACAGGGGTACACATACCCCTAAATATTTTGTGAATCTTTGTACTTTTGTCCATTTACTGTATTTATTTTTCCCGATTTGAACTATAAAATGGTGATTTTCTTGAGTAAAAATGAGAGTATCCCTAAACATTTTTTTAGAAGAAAAAAAAAGCACTGGGCTGTGGCAAATTGTGAATTGACAGACTTTTGGACCCACTTCTTTTTGTTCAGGGCCTATCCTTGTACCTAATTACTGGGATTCATGTTTCACAGGTCTAATTTATGTGGTCTCAGAAAGACCACAAAGAAATGAAGCAAATTGAATTAAAGCTAAACTCTTGCTGCTGTAAGGCTTGCAACCTCCTCTGTTTAATATCTTCCTCCCGCAAAAGGTTAAGAATTATTTCTTCCGTAATTTAAGCATCAGTTTACCTTAAAAATGGAGCCTCATCTTGGGGAGTCGTCTGCAATTTCCAGCCAGAGTTCACCAGCACATGGGGGATACAATTGATCTGCTCAGCTGTAAGAGAAAGTGGAGTCAATAAACCCTACAGGAGACCATTTCAGTGGCCAGCAGGACAGGGCTCCTATGACTTTGGCTCCAGAATACTTTAGCAACTGAAATCCATCAAAAAAACACAAAGGGTTGGGCAAGAAATAGGATTGAGTGAGACAGAAGATGCCAGCAGGTTATGTAAAAAGGTAAAGGGACCCCTGACCATTAGGTCCAGTCGTGACCGACTCTGGGGTTGCAGCACTTATCTCGCTTTATTGGCCAAGGGAGCCGGCGTACAGCTTCCAGGTCATGTGGCCAGCATGACTAAGCCGCTTATGGCGAACCAGAGCAGCGCACGGAAACACCATTTACCTTCCCGCCAGAGCGGTACCTATTTATCTACTTGCACTTTGACGTGCTTTCGAATTGCTAGGTTGGCAGGAACAGGGACCGATCAACGGGAGCTCACCCCATCACAGGGATTCGAACCGCCGACCTTCTGATCGGCAAATCCTAGGCTCTGTGGTTTAACCCACAGCGTCACCTGCATCATAAAATGGTTGCAATGCATTGTGGGTGTTCTGAAGCTTCAGTGGGGGACTTGGTGAAAACCACTCCATCTTCTTGTGTTCCAGTTCTGCCAAATCCAAACTTTGAACTTTGGACAAAAATGATTGTTAAATGTGTTTTCTGTGGGACATGCAAAATGAAGTAATTATTCAAGCAGTGCATAGTTAAATTATAGAACTCACTCCTCCAGGAGGCACCAATGACCATCAACTTGGATGGCTTTAAAAGCAGATCTGCCTCCACTGTCAGAGGTAGTCTATCTCTGAGTACCAACCCTGTCAGCAACTGGAGGAGAGAGCATTCATACTCAAATCATGCTTGAGAGTTTCCCTGTGGCATCTGGGTGGCCATTGCGAGATGCTGGACAAGATGGGTCACTGGCCTGCTTCGGCAAGATGTTCTTACGTGCTTATGTTCCCCAATATCCTAATTGCATGGGAAGCAAATCTCCAGACTATCTGAAAAAGGCTGATTATTCAGCTCCTCCTTGGCAACACTCAAATTTCTGCCTTTAATTGTAGTTTGAATGTTTCCTTTCTTTTTCCTTTTCTTTTAAATGACAAAGAGAGGTAGCAAACATGTCATAACAATCTTAGCATTAAGAATAAACGACGACGGGTGGAGGGGGACAAAGACACATTTTCAATGATTTATTATTAAATTCTTCACTAAAAAACCAGTAAGTTGAATTTTCCTATTAACGCAATTGAGAATGTAATGAGCTTCTTAATTTATGACTTCAGTAAGTTTCTCTGATTTGAATTATAAAACTATCATGCATGCAACATTCTAATTGCCCGAGTGTGTCTGAAGATGACAGTTTGTTTGGTTTTCATTCCGGCATCTAATCTAAATAAATTAACAAATAGCAGACAGTCTCTGCCGCAAGTCATTGTGATATGTGAATAAATGGGTTTGCTTTTTTTTTTTAATGGATAGATTCTAAGTTATTAAAATAAGAATAGTAAACATACCTCTTTCTTAGACCTCAGAGAGTTGTTTTTCTTCATGGATGACAGCCTTGGCATTGCTTTTAGCCACAGGGGTATCCCTGAATCAAAATAGATGAGGAGCATTTTGCAGGAGGTTTCACCCCAAACGGCAGAAGTTGTCCTTCTGCACCCCACTTCAGAAGACCTTAAACAGAACGCAAAAGGAAGCTCACCTGATCCAACGTCCTGTTCTCACCATGGACATCCAGGGGCCTGTGAGAAACTCACAAGCTGAATGGGAGAAAGATGGCCCTAAGCAGCAGCAGTAGGTGTGGTGGTGCTGTTGATGAATGAAGAAGTGGAAGAGAAGGGGGATGGAGATTTACTCAGAACAACGCTATTATTCCATGGGGCTGCATTCCCAAGCCTCTCTCTGCAAATACTGGATAAAAGCAGATGGTAAGGACTTTTCCTTGTCTTATCCATTCCTGGCAACCTGCCATGGGGATTGGTTCCTAAGCTGCCCAACACCAGATTGGGGGCCATCAGTGCCTCCTGTGGGAGCAAGAGCCCTACTGGAGTCAGGGCCAGTCTTAGCATTAGGCATATTGTGACAAGCGCCTCAGGTGGAAGAAACTTGGGGTGGGGCAATGACAGCTGCCCCCTTACTCCTCCTCCTGCTGAGTTCCTGGCCATTCCCCTCTGTTGGAAGAGACGTGTCGCACAGTCTGCCCTCCCTCAGTCTGCTTGTGATACAATTTTCTAGTACTGAAGTAAGATTCCATTGTCATCTCAATCAGCTTCTGTACACGGAATAGAGGAAGCCATCTTTTTTGGATTTGTTTTACAGTGGTACCTCAGGTTACATACGCTTCAGGTTACAGACTCCGCTAACCCAGAAATAGTGCTTCAGGTTAAGAACTTTGCTGCAGGATGAGAACAGAAATCGTGCTCCTGCGGCGTGGCAGCAGCAGGAAGCCCCATTAGCTAAAGTGGTGCTTCAGGTTAAGAACAGTTTCAGGTTAAGAACAGTGTGGCCCTGCATGGATACGGTCAAAGGTCCATCTAGTCCAGCATCCTGCTTTTCACAATGGCCAGCTTGATGCTTCTGGGAAACTCACAAGTAGGGAAGGAGGGCAGTTACCTTACTGAGGGCAACAGGCCCTTCCCTGTTGTACATCCTCAAGCATCCGGTGTTCTGAGGTCTGTGCCATCTTTGAACAAGGGCACCTCAATTAGCAAAAAGCTTGTTGGCAGCTATTCGGGCTAATAGCTTGTGCGTAGACCCCTCTTCCTCCCTCGGTTTGCCTCATCAGCTCTTAAGCTGGTGATAGTCTTGTGACAGTTTCATGGCTGCTCTTGTAATCCCCTCTAATTTCCCTCAGGGTTCAGTCAAGAAGGAACAATATGAACACAGCTTTAGACCAAATGAACACCTTTATCCATCAAAATGGATGCAGCAGACCCTCAAAGTGTCCTTATTTTTCAGGGACAGTCTCGGATTTGCAGAAGCTGTACACCTGCTTGCTGGGGCTGATGGGAGTTGTAGTCCAAAGCATCTGAAAGGCACCAAGTTGGCAAAGGCGGCTTTAATGCTTCTGAGATTACCCCAAGACCCCCTCTGCCCCATCACTTTCAACAGCTAAGCTTCTGGTGCTGCTGATCCGAATGGCTCTTTCCTTGCCACAGACCAATGACTGTCTCTTTTTTAGAGGACATTATAATGGCATTTGTCAAGAGCAAACTGTGGTGAATATCAGGCCTCCTGCCCCTACATAGGCAGAGAGCGAGCCGGCAACCTGAGGTGGCCAGATCAGAGGGAGAGGAAACCACTGTGTCTAACAATGCAATTTGTCACTGCCTAGACTCGCCGGCGATGTGGGATTATAAAAGAGTACATCCAAAAGGTTAAGGATTTGTCTGCAGCATTGGAAAGTGATATCAAATTGAGATCGCTTGGGGGAAATAAACATTCACGGCTGTGAGGAAAAGGAGCAGGCTTTTTGCTACCGCCAGTTACATCACCACTTGTCCTTGTTATGAGTGTCCATCTGCATACCCAGTTGAATGCTTGGGGAGGGGCTGATCTGGTGTCCGTGGGTGGCCTGCGCTTGGCTTGTGGAGCATCATGGGAGGCCAGGAAGAGCCTCATTCAAATCTCATCTCAGACACAAGGAGGGATGAACGGATCTGCCAATTTCAGTTTCTCATCAGTTTGCAATTTGTTTATTCAAAAAATGTCCCCAGGGTTCAGTTTGAAGAACTGGCACTGTTGTAGGTGCCACATAATTCTCATGTCACACTTGTAAGAAATCAACCTTTTTCTGTGGCAACATCTATACTTTGGACCCCCCCCCTTCCTATTGACACCACGCAGGCACTTTCACTGTACTCTTTTCTGCGCCTGCTAAAAATGTTTCTGTTTAGGCAAGCTTACCCAGATATGTGTCTTGATCTCTTTTTGGCTTATGATTGATTTTAAGTATTTGTTCAGTGTTTAAAATAGCTAATTTAACTTTTTTTACTGAGATATCTAATTGTTTTATTCTATTTGTAAACTGTTTTGAGATTTGTTTTTATATATATATAAAAGAGCAGAATATAAATTTTATAGAATACTAATAAATAAATAAATAAATAATGATAGTCTTTTAGAGCACTTTTTTTCCTAATACAGTGGTACCTCTGGTATCCAACGGGATCCATTCCAGAGGCCCGTTCGCAACATGAAAAGAACGCAACCTCCAGCAGCGCATCTGCGCAAACGCGGGTAGTGGTTCGCCGCTTCTGCACATGTGCATGAAGTCATTTTGCACTTCTATGCATGTGCGAATGGCAAAACCCAGAAGTAACCCTTTCCGGTACTTCTGGGTCGCCACGGGACGTAACCTGAAAGAATGTAACATGAAGTGGACGTAACATGAGGTATGGCTGTAGTTGCCATGTTGCCAAATGTACATACATGTTCCAGCAAGTTCTGCTAATATACTGCATTTTGTGTGTTACAGTAATGTGCATTTTTGTCCACATTACTTGGCTGGAGAACTATTTCTAAGTTTAGAGACGTGCACGTTTTAAAGGACGGCTGTGTTTCTGTTTGCATGTTGTTTCAGACTGTGGTAATTAGGCAAGCTCACCTATAAATGCGAAAGGAATCCAATTTCTACCCCAGACCTACCTGTGAGATGCATCTGTCTCACTCATTATTGACTTTCAGGAGGAATCTGAAAAACATTCCTGCCTACCTAGTCATTTGATGCCTGGATGATACTGTTCTTGGCAACCCTGAAATTACTGGATGAGAGAGCAGTTTTAACGTATTCTTAACATATTCTTAGTATTCTGTTTTTGTTATGTTTTTCATTATGTTGTTATTGATATGTTTGCCACCCTTGGGTCCTTTGGGAGGAAGGGTGAGGTATAAAATTTTAGTTGGTTACATTTAGTTACAGTGGTACCTCAGTTTTCAAACATCTCCGTTGACAAACATTTCGGTTTTCGAACGCCATAAACCCAGAAGTAAATGCTTCAGTTTTCAAACATGCCTCAGAAGTTGAACATGCCACACAGCTCCCCCTGAATGCAAGACCCTGAGGCCTAGCTGTCGGCTATTGAGTTTTCGGTTTTCAAATGTTTCAGAACTCAAACAGTCTTCCAGAATGGATTACATTCAAAAACCGAGGTACCACTGTAGTTAGTTAGTTAGTTAGTTAGTTAGTTAGTTAGTTAGTTAGTTAGTTTAAAAATATTTCCACACCGCTATCCATTAAAAATATCACCAAGGATTACAACAATAGTACATGAAACCATACTATAAAAACCATATTAAATAGTTAAAATAAGAGATTGAGTAACTATTATGGAAAGGTCTTCTCAACTGCCTGCATAAGCCTGACAGAATATAAATGTTTTCAGCAGGAATTTAAATGTTGGAATAGAAGGTGCCTGCTGAATCTCTATTGACAGAGCATACCTTCTAACATATTGAGTCCCAAAATCAGAACACACGTCTTCCTGCCCATGCTCCTGCACGAGTCATGTGACCAGCGCAAGATCACAGAGCCCAAAAGTTGTGCTTTCTCTCAGGGCCACACTGGCATGGCACTGCACAATACACGTTTTTTTGAAGAGGAGCACTTTTTCGGGGTGAGATCTCGGCACAAAACTGTGCAAGATCACAGCACCCAAAATGGCTGTGGTGCTCTCATGTGAGGAAACAGGATATCCCATTTTTCCCCAGGATACTTGTGGGGTATAATAGAGTATTCCACAATACTGGGCACTTTCCCCTAGTAGACACACCTGAGCCTAGGCCATCTGAACTATTATTTTTTTAATTGAGCATCATTACATTTTTACCCTGCAATTCCATCAAGGAGCTCAGCCTTTCGCTCATAGACTCCCTCCACTACTTTACCCTCATGACAACAACGTAAGTCAGTCAGAAAGACTATGGCTGGCCAAGGCCACGCAGTCGACTTACTGGCTAAGCAGGGATTTGAACCCAGGTCCCCTCTGCTGTAAGTCCAACAAGCCTGTGTACTGTAAGAGCTCTCTTGAGGCAGAGAGAGCAACAATAGTGCTCTTCCTTACAGCACTGTTGTGAAGATTGCTTAGATAACGTACCTGAAACATTAGGTATGTCTGTGGCCAGGGAGGCCTTCTAAACTTGGAGGAATTGGTATGGATTGTGGGGATTGCTGAATGCAGCAGAATGACGAGCCCCCTCTACTTGCGATACAAAAATTTTATTTTATTTATATATTTTAAAAGCTCGTAGTTGGCTGTACGGGTAAGCTGAGCTGTCGTCAGCATTTTCCTTTTTATATCCACCTAATGACATTTTAAAGAGCTGTAGATCTGCAAAAATCAATAAAGAAATAATGGGCTACAAGTGAAAGCATAAACCCACTTGGCGCCTTCAGATGCAGGCCGTTAAAGTAATTTGAGCACATTACCAAAAGTTGACTGTAACCGCAGATCAAAACTCAATGCAATTCATCCCGCCTGGGGGGCCAGGGGCAGTTGTCGTTTTTTCCGATGGACAGCACCGCTGCTGAGCTGCCTTTTCTATTGGAAGTGTTGGGATGCAGCTCAGCTTGTGTTAAGGCTGGTGGGTTTGCATGGGCGAAAGGTGGATAGCGAGTGGAACCTCCAAGCTTCCTAGACCTAACCAGTGCTGACCTTCCTTCTGAAGTTAGACTGCTCAGGACTGCTGACCTCATTTCTAGCTCCTCCCTTCTTTGTCCTACCACAAGAGAGGAGACATCTCTGTTGAGATCATGGACCAAACATAGTCCCCTGCTTCACCAACTTAGACAGAACTAGGAACTCTTTGCATAACTCTTAGGTCAGCTTCCAGGGCTGGGCCTGTTGTCTAGGGGAAAATTCTTCTTATACTAAGTTGTGGCACTTTTGAGGATCTGCCTCAGTGGGATTTACCCCCTCCTGTAACCCCTCAACTGAACCATCAATCAATCAATCAATCAATCAATCAATCAACAAAGCAGGCATTTCTTTATATTTGGGAATAGCCATGATAACCAGGTCAAATAGATGTGTGACAACTAAGGAACATGCAGAGCCTGGAATGAAGCATGACAGCAATGCATTGGACATGGAGCTGCTTTTGAAGACAGCCCAGAAACTAGGAATAGCCAAATCTCTTGATTTTGGTTTATGACAGTTCCTCGTTTTTCAAGTGGAAATTCATAGGAATTTCTGTGTCTCTGGAGGCTTTCAAGAGCATTGTGCTCAGACTCACTCTCCAGGTGAAATACCCATTCAGTCAATAAGAGACATCAAGCTAGATATATAAGTGTTCAAGCTGGCCAAACTCATAAAAGCAGTACTGTCAGGGTTCAGCCCTGTCCAGACTTTAAAGTATCTCATGAGCCTTTTGTGGGCAAAAGGCAGCATAGAAATAAATTACAGGCAACTCTCAATTTACACAGGGGTTACAGTTTCGGGATAGTGCATAAGGCCGAAATCATGTATGGTCAAAACACATTGGGTTCAGTGGCGGGTGAGATTGCCAAATGTGTGGGTTTTTCCTTGATGCCCATCCCCTGTTTTCCCACTTTTATTTTATTTTTTAATTTGCCAAATTCATAAAGCTGAATGTGCACAAGTTAAATGTGCATTAAGTTGTGAATTGCCTGAGTAACAAGTAAGAAATACAAGCAGGTGGCAAGGGATGGACCTCCAACATCTATATCAGTTCCCAGTCTGAGCTGCTTCATTGCTAAACCAACGTCTCATTCAGAGTTTCTCCACGCCACACTTTCCAGTTGACACTTCCTTCATTTGGTGAAGCTGCCTGTGGTCTTTGCAAACATGCCATAACAAATTTGCTAGTCTTTATGATGCTACAAGATTATTATTTTTGTTTTGCTGCAAACAATAGTTTTATTGAGCCAGTGTAGTGTAGTGGTTAAGAGCGGTGGACTCGTAATCTGGTGAACCGGGTTCGCATCCCCGCTCCTCCACATGCAGCTGCTGGGTGACCTTGGGCTAGTCACACTTCTTTGAAGTCTCTCACCCCACTCACCTTACAGAGTGTTTGTTGTGGGGGAGGAAGGGAAAGGAGATTTTTAGCCGCTTTGAGACTCCTTAGGGAAGTGATACTCTTCCTCCTCCTCCTCTTCTTCTTCTTCTTCTTGCTTTTAGTTTGCTAAATTTGAAATCTTTTCTATTTTATCTTTTTTTCTTCTCTTATCTCATTGTACATCACTTCGGTAACTTTCCCTGTGAAGCAGTTTATCAATCTGCAAAGATGACAAATACCTCATAACTGAATTTTATGGGGAGGGGAATATATTCCATTTGGAACACTCATCCTCATGTTACCCAGAAAGCAGAATTCTTTCCATTTTGATTCTAGTTCTATGTCTATGAAAACTTACTTTATGCTGGATTTGAAAGCTGCTCTGCAACATTAAACAAGAAAAGTTCTAAAAACTGGCACCAAAACCAAGTATTCTACCAAGCAGAGAGAAGATTTGGAGTCTTTTCCCCAAGACCACAGTTGGGGAAAGAAGAAATGTGCCTGTTTCATAGATATAGCTGAAGAAGTCATAAACTATCAGTCCAAGCTAACAGCTAAGCTGGTTTTGGAAAACAAAGATGCTCATTTGATTTCAGTTAAGAAGGAACAGGAATTGTTCTCTTAGGAGAATTGCAAAGAAAATTCATGCTTTGTACAATCACTTTCTCATTTCCTGTGATCAAACAATTTAAATTTAAATAGGTGGGGAGGGGACAAATTATTTCTTCCTTGTATGCAAATCCTGTACATCTTGATGTATGTAGGGGCCTCATATTTAAGGCATTCTCCAGGAGCTTTCTAGGAACACTGACACATATAAACAAGGCTTTCCCTCGGTGATTTCCAGTTTTTAGTTTGCAGAGCTTGGCAATCATGTCTGAAGTTCCTGACAGTCATTACAAGGCTCACCCATGTGGCATTTGCCCAACACATTGCTGTCAACTGGGTGGTTATTACCGTCTTCTTAATGTAGGGGAAATGAGGAAAATTTGACATCTTTTTGCTACTAAATTTCTATATTTGAATTTGCCATAACTCAGATGCAAGGAGAACTAGCAAATACATTAACAAAGAGGTTGGTCACAGTTTTACTATCTCTGTATCACATGTTTAGAATGGTACTTTCCAACAACAATCAAGTTACTCTTCTAGCAATTTACCGTATTTTTCGCTCTATAACATGCACCAGACCATAACATGTAGTTTTTAGAGGAGGAAAACAAGAAAAAAAATATTCTAAACAAAACAGTGGATGTATGATTTTTGTGGTTCATGCTGTGGCCACAGACATGTGATCTGACGGTGAGTTTGGGGTAGCCCAATGCAAAAATCCTGAGGATCCATGTGGATCCATGCTTTGTAACCACGTTTTTGCACCACTGCGGCCCTAGGCAACGGTGGGTGCGTGATTTTTTTGGTGCAAGATGTAGCCATGGACATGCTATGTGATCTGATGGTGAATTTGGGGTGATCCAGTGCAAAAATCCTGAGGATCCATGTGGATCCGTGCTTTGTAACCATGTTTTAAGTGGGGAGGGAAGGAAAAGCACTCAAGGGACAAGGAGCACGCATGGTGTGTGTGGAGAAGGATGCTGCTAATAATGCTATTTAGCGAGCTGAGTGGGAAGGAGAGAGGGACAGAGAGCCTGCTTACTTTAAAGGAGCCAACCGGACAGGAGCCGCTTACACTCGTGTTAGCGGCTCCTCTCCTCTCCCGCTTTGCTCCTTTAAAGCAAGCAGGCTTTCTGTCCCTCTCTCCTCCCCACTCAGCAGCTCTTCTCCCGCTTTGCTGTTTCGAAGCGAGCCACGGAGGAGGGAAGGAAGGGGAACCATGGATCCTCTGCTCACAACTGCAGCAGATCCCCCCTGCCACCCGTAGGCATTCGCTCTATAACACGCACAGACATTTCCCCTTACTTTCTAGGAGGAAAAAAGTGAGTGTTATGGTGCAAAAAAATACGGTAAATAGCACTGGCAATGAACATGACTGCACATGTGCCCCAACTCCCCCAAAATTCAGGACAGATAAAAGAAAGTCTGTCTTCAAGCAGTGCATAGTCATGTAACTGGATCCCACCAGAGGCAACGATGGCCACCAACTTGGATGGCTTTTAAAGAGGACCGGACAAATTCATGGAGGCTGTCAGTGGCTACTAGCTATGATGAAAGCTATGCCATTGTGCACTGTGGAAGGCAGTATGTCTCTGACGACCAGTTGCTGGAAACCAGAGGAGGTGAGAATGCTGTTGCGCTTGAGTCCTGCTCTCGGGTTTCTCACAGGCCTGTGGTTGGCTACTGTGAGGACAGAATGTTGGCCTGATCTAACAGGATCTTCTTATGTTCTTAGAAAGATTGACTTCAGCCAGTATAGCCCTGTATGTAGCAACACAGTCATATAAAAAGTTTATTAGGCCTAGTCTAGACAGGTTCAGATTCATTCAGTGTAGACAAGTAACTCATCTCATAATACAGTGGAATCTTGGGTTACGTACTGTCCTTCTTACAAACGCTTCGGGTAACAAGCTCTGCCAACCCAGAAGTAGGTTTCCTGGTAGCGAACTTTGCCTCAGGATGCGAGCGGAAGCCATGCTCTGGTGGCACGGTGGCAGCAGGAGGTGAAAGCACGCCTCAGGTTAAGAATGGTTTCAGGTTAAGAAAGGACCTACAGAATGAATTAAGTTTGTAACCAGAGGTACCACTGTAAAAACTTTAGGTGGCAGAGAGAAAGTTCCAATGTTCCTCGTAGAACAGGAGGTTCTCCATGCATAAGTAATAGCATTCCAGGTAGAAGCACATCATGGTAAACTGCTTTGATGTTATTTTTATGAATTTGGGTCTATGAGAGAGAGAGAGAGAGAGAGAGAGAGAGAGAGGGGGGGGGGAGGGAGGGAGGGGGAGTAGCTAGGCTTTGGTATAAAACCAAAGAAACAAACATTGATATGCAAACATCCGTAATTAAAATACACATTACAGCAATCCCCTTAGAATGCTAAAATATAAACATCCATAATTAAAATATGTAGTGAAACAATCCCGTTAAAACAAGACAGCAATTAAATTATTTACATTATTTATATAAATGATTTACACAAGGGGTTTCAAGATATTCTTCTGAAGGACTGTGAGGTGAAATGTACACACATATAAAAAACGTTCTGAAAATGCTTTTTTAAAAGTGTTTTTTTAAAAAATACATTGAATTTTCCATAAGGCTTACCATCTAGTGTCGCATTGTATATTGCACTTATAACACACTTAAAACATTTTATTTGCAGCTGTATAGCTGAGTCCTGAGTTTCACAACTCTTACATTCAGAGCAATACACTTATTCACTTTTTGCACACCCATTTTAATGCCATTTTATATTTCGTGTGAGCAGTGTACATCCCCCTTGCATTTCCTGAAATTTTATTTATGTATGTATTTCACAAGCTTTATATACTGCTTGATTACATTAAAAAAAAAACCTCAAAGTGCTTTACAGAAACTGCTCTACCCAGGTATAACAGATTACTCCAGGAGCGGGGAAGCTTTGGCCCTCCAGAGATGTTGCTGAACTACAACTCCCATCAGCCCCTGCAGCAAGCATGTTTTCATTGTGATTATCATAGATGATGATAGATGATAGATAGATAGATAGATAGATAGATAGATAGATAGATAGATAGATAGATGATTGATAGATGATAGATGATAGATAGATAGATGATAGATAGATAGATAGATAGATGATAGATAGATAGATAGATAGATAGATGATAGATAGATAGACAGACAGACCATTAGCATTTAATTGCACTTTAATTATGTTTGTTTTCTTTGTCTTTACCTATAAGCTTCCTTGAGTCTCTGTCTAGGGTAAAAGTGGGATATGAATAAATATACAGTGATACCTTGGTTCTCGAACGGCTTAGTTGTCAAACAAATCGGCTCCCAAACACTGCAAACCTGGAAGTAAGTGTTCTGGTTTGCGAACATTTTTCGGAAGCCGAACATCCAACGCAACTTCCGCTTGAGTGCAGGAAGCTCCTGCAGCCAATCGGAAGCTGCACCTTGGTTTTCGAACCATTTCAGGAGTCGAATGGACTTCGAGAACCAAGGTACTACTATAATAATAACAACAACATCTGGAGGGCCAGACATTCCCCACACCTTCTCCACCCCGAGTCAAATCCTGCCCCCAACACTCATTTATTTATTTTACAGACTGCTTTATATCCTGAAGCCATGGAAGCAATATACAAAAAGATTATAATCTTAAATATAATAAAGATTAATTGTTTAAAACAAATGAGGAAAAAAATATCAAAATTGCAAGTTCTAAAATAGCAACACCCATCTCTACAAATGCTAAAAACAATTAAACTACTTCTAATGTAAGAACATTAGGAGAGCCTGCTGGATCAGCCCAAAGGGGGCCCATCCAGCATCCTGTTCTGACAGTGGCCAACCAAATGCCTGCATGGGAAACCTGCAAGCAGACCCAGGCACAAGAGCCCTCTCCCCTCCTGTGACTTCCAGCAACTGGTATTCAGAAGCATTGCTGCCTTACTATAGAGGCAGAGCATAGTCGTCAATGCTAGTACCTGTTGATCTCCTGATATTCCATGATTCTACCCAATCCTCTTTAAAGCCATCCATACTGGTGTCCATCACTGCCTCCTGTGGGAGTGAGTTCCCTAGTTTAATTATGCACTAAGTGAAGAATGACTTTCTTTTATCTGTCCTGTCTTTTATCTTTCACATCAACGGTTGTACAATGGATATTCAGTAAGTGGCTGGGTCACACTTCAGGGAAATCCTGCTTAAGCAACCTTCTTCAATAGGTGCTGAAGCATCGCATTTATCCCCACATGCACCAGCACGATCCGCTCGGCTCCCTCCTTCCTCCCTTGCAGAGGATGCTCTGAAGTGCCCCATTAAAAGCATTCAGCTGAACATGCTTAGAATCAGATAGCAAAGCTGGTTCCTGGTCATGGGGAAGCTTGTAAGTGTGTTCAGCTCGGACTTAGATGCTTTCTTCTGTGGGGTGGGACTAGTCCTGCACCACCTATTCCTGTTGTCATTGCTTGCTCAGGCATCATGCTCAGATCCAATACTGTACAGTCCTCACTCACCGCTTTCTGCAGACATTTTTGCATCTGAGGTGAACCACAAAATGGTGTCCCCCTCCCCAACAGGGAAGAAGGGGTGTGTGAAGATCTACATCAGGAACAAGAGGGGAAGAAAGATCGACATCTTTGTGGATCCTGTGGGTCCTGCTACCTGAGGCCCTGCCTTTCTCGCTTTGATATGGTTTGTTTGCTTCCAGAGCAGCCAACCCATGCCTCCACCAACTTGGGTGGCATTAAAAGAAAACTGGACAAATTCATGAAGGAATGGTAGCTATCAGTGGCTACTAGCCATGATAACTATGCTCAGCCTCCAAGGTCAGAGGCAGCAATGCTGTCTTAAGCCTTCTTGTAGGCATCTGGTTGGCCAGACTAGATGCCGGACTATATGGGCCAGTGGCCAGATCCAGCAGGGTCATCTTATATTCTTGTGTTCTCCTTGTCACTGTATGTTAGGCATTCCAGAGCAGCTGAAGCCAAGGCAACATGGTACATTTGTTTTCAATGTGATATTGACCACAAGGTAACAAGAAGGGACGCGGGTGGCGCTGTGGGTAAAAGCCTCAGCACCTAGGGCTTGCCGATCGAAAGGTCGGCAGTTCGAATCCCCGTGGCGGGGTGCGCTCCCATTGTTCGGTCCCAGCACCTGCCAACCTAGCAGTTTGAAAGCACTCCCGGGTGCAAGTAGATAAATAGGGACCGCTTACTAGCGGGAAGGTAAACGGCGTTTCCGTGTGCGGCTCTGGCTCGCCAGAGCAGTGATGTCATGCTGGCCACATGACCCGGAAGTGTCTCCGGACAGCGCTGGCCCCCGGCCTCTTAAGTGAGATGGGCGCACAACCCTAGAGTCTGTCAAGACTGGCCCGTACGGGCAGGGGTACCTTTACCTTTAACAAGACCACAACTTGTGTTGGGTCAAAGAGAAAAAGAACGATGGGGGGGAAGTACATCGCAAAGATGTGGACTGTATTGACTGGCAAATGCGAGAGAAAATATTTATCAATAAACCTAATTGATGCACTGTAAGTAAAGGAACATTATGGATTAAATGTGTTGGGAACAGAACATGAAAGTTAGTCTATCACAATTCGACTCGCTGTCTAACTCTGATCCCTCTAACAACATCAAAATTAACCTGTGTTTATCCTTTACTGTATATCAGAAAGCATAAAGTAGGGTAGCAACCCATTTTACTCTGCAACTTGGGCCAAAGATAGAGTTCTACTTATTTCTTAAAACTGGAACATTCACACTGTCCCTGAAAGCAATCAATTCTGAGCTGGTTGCTAAGTCAACCGTCACAAACCAGTGAAAATGGTGAGCACACCCTGCAAGAGATTATTGGCTTGTACTCAACATTGCAAGTAACCCTAATCAAGGAAAAGCTGAGGGTTGATAGAAGGTTTTTTCCTATTATTATTATTATTCATATTCATATTGTTACATTTATTACCAGCAGGTCTCAAGTTGGGTTACAACAACTGAAAATTGAAAACAGTTGGAACAGAATACAGTCACCAAGGACTGGGTGGCTACCGAAAACACATCTTAGACTGAAAACCAGACACAGCTCCTTATGTACACAAGAAACAGGCATCTTGTTCCTGGCAAAGAGAGAACAGACTCAGCAAATCTCTATTTGACTATATTAAACCCAGAAACCTTAGCACAGTCTCTGCCAACCATCAGCTCCCATCAACTAGAGCCAGCACTGCCTTGCTGATGCCAAGCATTCTGCATGAGGGATTCCCTCCTGCAAAGCTTGACAGAGATGCAAAGTGATATTGTTGAATAGGTGATACAGATAGGTGTTGATTGACTTCTCTGAGCTGCAAGCTTAGGGGGCTTGTGATGCGTACCTAAAAGGAGAATGAGAGCTTTACAAGTCCCATATTCTTCTCTGACTTGGATTAAAATCTGAGCCTTAGAAGAATACCCAATTTGCCCTCCAGGCCACCAAACCTCACTCTCCAGCCATGGCTGGCCTTACCATTAGGTGGAGTGAGGCATCCCTGGAAAACACTTGAAAGGGAGGTAGATCACTGGAGAATACTTGAAGGGGAGAGAGCCCCACCCTGCATTGTAAGTCATCTTGGCTGCCCTGTACCATCTATTTTTAAATAAATCCCAGGCACTAATTGTCGCTCAGAAGTAGCTCAGCTACAGTTCCCCCCTCCGGAAGACTTTGTAAGTCTTCAGAGAGTCTGAGCTCTGACTGAGCAGCAGTCGATGTCCAGGACTTGCTCAAAAAGTAGAGCTGCATTTAAAAAACACTCTGTATGTATGTGCAGGATGTTGTTTTAAATTCCAGGCAGTAGACGAGAAAATACTGCTTGATTCATACTACACCAGGGCATTACAAGCTGAGCAAATTCATATTTCAAACAAGGTTATAATGAGGTTTGGAAACTTGTATTTTAAAACAAAACAAAAAATGCTCGCCATGCCCTGCCACAGCCACTTGGGCAGCAGAGCTGTGATACACCAAGGTCTCTCTTCCTCAGTGCTGGGCTCCAGGTTTGCAACCATACATTATTATGTAGGTACTGAAAAGTGGTTGCCTCATGAGCACCACGTTGCCACAATCAGCCTTAAGGTTTAATCAATATTCAATTGGATACCATGAGAAGGTATTTTTAAAAAGTAGCAATATTGAATTGCCTTGTGTAAAATACACACGCGACTAATGGAGTGCTTCATCTTTTAAAGAAATATCTCTGCCTAGGAAGAATGTCTGGCTGGTAATATAGTGTAGCAATGCAAATGGAGTTTGGGAGTAGCGTGCAAGAACAGAGCTTCTGCAGGTAGGAGCAGTACAAACAGCCATTACCATAATTACCATACGGTGACCAACATAATAAAATGTGAAAGCCATGTTACTACTTTTCTATAATGTGGAGGGGTGGGGATCCTTCACAGGCACCCGGAGACTAAATTTTACAGGCTTTTGGCTGTGGAATGGGCATAGGCTTTCATCCGCAACAACCTATTTAATCAGATGTGAAGTTGTAACTGGGGGAAGTGTGTGTGCTTGCCATTTATAGAGTATTTCAGAGCAGGAATGGACAAGATATTTTCCATCAATAATCACTTGGTGATAAGTAGTGGAGAGAAGGACACAGTTTTCTTTCCTTCTAAAATGGGTTCTATCATTTTCCCATATTGCCTATGTGAGAGGTAGAGACTTCATAGTGTTTTCATGTCAGAGAGGGAACCTTTGAACTGGCCAGGACTTCCAAATTCACAGCTCCTTCCTCAAAGAAAGAGAATCCGAGAGTGACTGTCTAAACTATGGGTTGGCAAACTAAGGCCTGGGGGCCGTATCTGGCCCAATCGCCTTCTAAATCTGGCCCGAGCACAGTCCGGGAATCAGCGTGTTTTTACATGAGTAGAATTTGTGTTTTTATTTAAAATGCATCTCTGGGTTATTTGTGGGGCATAGGAATTCGTTCATTTTTCCCCCAAAATATAGTCTGGTCCCCCACAAGGTCTGAGGGACAGTGGACCGGCCCCCTGCTGAAAAAGTTTGCTGACCCCTGGTCTAAACCATGGTGTATAAATACAGTTGCTCTAGAGAAAATGCTGTGCTGGCTGGTGCTGATGAGGCGTCATAGTCCAAAACCGCTGGAGGGCACCAAGTTGGGGAAAGCTGGTCCATTTCTCTCTTCCTAGCGAGTGACAGTCCCACGGGTGCTTAAGCAAGGGGCAGGTGCTTTCAGCTGGACTTATTCACAAACAGATGGGCACAGGCATGTAAAATATTCTTGTGATTACATAGCCGAAGGAGTCTTAATGGGGAAAATATATCACACACCAAAGGCTGATAGCTTTGAATTCCCCCCAGTATTCTCCTTTGCAATGGCAAAAAAGGATGCATGTTTCACACTTGGCTGAGGAAGCTAGGGCTGGATTCTGCCTCTCTTCATCTCAAAGCTTTGGCCCAGCCTCCTTCTTTATCTCTGCATCTGTCTGGGCTCTAATTTGATGGGCAGTTGCATCCCCCTGAAATGGATTGCTTGCAGCAGGTGAACTGGATGGCAGTGGGCCTTGGAGGCAAGTACCTGCTTGGTACTTGTCAGTCCAGAGCTTGGGACTGACATTTGCAGAGCAGAGGCACCAATGCAGGGGGAAGGCAGCCAGGAGGATGAGGCTGCCTCCCGGAAGAGGCCTCGGAGCTGCCACCTTGGTGATGGAGGCCTGCCTGGTGATGTGCCTCTTGGCCCCAGCAGATGTTTGGGAAAATAATGACATCTGACTAGTTTGCATTCCAGCTAGCTTTGGCGTTCAGGGGAGGCTCGCACCACCCGGCTCATCTCACTTTCTCCATGGCAGAATACCAGCCAACTCAGCTATGCAAGCAAACACCTGCAAAAGGCTTAGGCGCCGGAGAGCAGGTGCTGCCAGTCAGAGTAGGCGATGCTGCACTAGATGTGCAAAAAAAATATTGTCTGACCTGGTGTAAGATAGCACCTCACATTTCTATAAGCCAAAGTACTGGTGCAGAGCAGCTTCAGGAGAGAGTGGTTTGTAGAGCGGGTGGAGTATTAACCCTTCCTTGTCTGCTACTACTAGGAACCAGCAGATAGAAGGAAAGCCTGCAGCAGCCAGGAAGTCTTGCCGGAGGGCAAAGGCAGTGACGGAGCAACATGCTGCAGCCCCTGGAGCAAAGAACAGGCGGGGGTGTGGCTGGCATGAGTCCCAGGGGAGTGCCACGTCATCTGGAGACGCAAGGGTGTG
Source organism: Podarcis tiliguerta (assembly GCF_965153285.1). Taxonomy (NCBI): domain Eukaryota; kingdom Metazoa; phylum Chordata; class Lepidosauria; order Squamata; family Lacertidae; genus Podarcis; species Podarcis tiliguerta. Next base: position 51,449,117 of record NC_139541.1, on the reverse strand, counting down.
GCACATCGCCTGCAGGGGCGTGGTACATGTCCGGGATTGCACGGTGTGCGGTGTACGTCCCGGGAGGGCGCGGCATGCGGTGCACCTCCCGGGGGGGTGGCCGTGATGGCATCCTTTCCCCAAATGGTGCCTGGGGCGGTGCGCTCCCCTGCCTCCCCTCCATTCACCAGTAGGCAAAGGGAGGACTTTATGCCACCATTGCTCCCTATATCTCCAAACTCTGCTGGAAAGCCTAAAGTACATTGCCTTCAAGCTGACTCCTAGTAAAGACCACAAGCATCTGGGGCCCATGAGAGGTTTTCAGCGCTCTCCATGAGGACGGGATACTGCCAATGGGCAAGTAAGCAGTGGGGCAGAGCTCCCCTAGTAAGTAATATAAAGACATAACTAAATCTTTCCAGTCTTGCTGCAGACCCAGGTCTTAAACAGAAACAGCCTTGGTCTGTTTGGTGGGTGACTTCTGCTGGGGAATACATGCAGGTGGGGAGTCTGACCCTGTTGGTTCTCCTGGGGCTCTCAACAACTTTGACAGCATCAACCCTTTGGATCTTTTTCTTGTATCCTTTTGTCTGGTTTGGGACTGGGAAGCATAGTGTTATGGTGGCTCCGATCCTTCTTGGAGAACTGGTCTCAGAAGGCCGTGCTGAGGAGTATCTGCTGGACCACAGAAAGTAGGGGGTATTGGATGCCCAGAACCAAAAGGTGGTGGCAGACGTAGCTTTTACACTCGCTTCTCTGTGCAGCTCCTTTCCTGGCAAGAAGCCAGGCTCATGACTCCGCCCATTATGCCTGCCTGTACAAAGAAGGACCAAAGGGGGAGGATTTGCTTCCCCACCCTTCCAAGCTGTGCCTCCACAAGCCAGTCTAGGCTCTGCACAGGTTCCAGTTAAGACCGACAGTTGGGTAATAAAAATAGTAATAACCCAAAGGAAGGCTGGTGCCTTGTTAAAGTCATGCTTTCTCAGAAGGCTGTCTTTCTGCAAATATCAAATGTGACAGTGGAGAATAACTGAAATGTGTTAAGTACAAACCCCAAGTACGGTAAGTGCTGACAGAGCTTGAACGCTAATGATGCTAATTAGTGATATTCCCAGAGATAGGGCCATGGTGGGACTGGGGGACAGAAGAGCCTCAGACTGGCTTTTCAGCTCTCATTGCAGAATTCTTAGTAAATATCAATTAAGTCTAGGAAATGTCACTCTCTCATTAGGATGCCTAAAAATGTAAGCAAGAAAAACAAACAAGCTGTGGTATCTGCCAGGAAGCTTGTCAAAGTCTTTTAATTAAACTTGCCCATGTATGTTTTGAGTAGTCCATCTTTAACTTGTGTCGTGTATGAAATACGCTCTGTTTTCAGGCAGAAAATAGCAATTTTGATGGGACTGAAACTTTTCTTTCCCCTGTTAATCACATTGGTGAGCCCAGCCAATCAAGGATCACACCATGAATAGGATTGTTGTTGCTATTATTATTAATTACTCGCCCTTCACCCTAGGGTCCCAGGGTGGGTTACAACATTTAAACACAATATTAAATAAATTATGTTAATAGTATTATAATGCTGATTACTAATCAGAGTTGAATGCCTAATGGCATGATTGTGTGTAATTAAGTGCAAGGGAAATTTAACTGATTTCCCCCCCCCCCCCAAGAAATGCTAAGAACAACATCAGTGGAGCACCCATTGCCAGCTTTAGTTTGTTCACCAGCTGCAACCAGTTAGTCTTACCACAGTGGACCATGCATTCGTAACCTTACATTTAGATGGTTGCAATGTACTATATGAGGGACTACTTCTTGCATCTGGTTTAGAAGCTGCAGCTAGTTCATATGCAACTGCTAGAAGCCCAGGGGGTGCCCAGTTTCTCACACATTGCTTTACTGTTGAAAGAACTGCACTGGTTGCCGGTCAGATATGGAGCCTGCTTCAGAGCTTTGCGGTTGAAATCTAAGGCCCTAAGCAACTTGGGACCACTGCTTCCCTCAGCACACACCAAGATGATCTTAAGATGATCCAAAGAGACATTGTTGGGCAGTCTACAACAGAAGTATATCTTCTCGGTGAGAGCACTCTGGGATACCCTTGAGAAGAAAAGTCAGTAACCAATTTTAAACGGGTTGATGGGGCTGATGTGAATTGTAGTTAAGCAAAAGTTGGATGGTCCTAGTTTAGCTATCCCTGGATGAAAGAGTCCTTCCTTGGGAAGGACCTCCATCCAGGAGGCTGGGCTGGCAGGATCTTACTTCTCCATTGCCCCTGTGGTCGTATGTGCCACTTCTTGCCACTGAGCCTAACACTTAAGTCAGATTTGATGCCCTTTGCTGGCGCTGTTGAAAGCCCTTTGTAGCATACCCCCTGTCAGTGGATCTGACCAGCAGGACTGGTACCCTCCCACCAGCTCTTTGCCTCCATCATCCCTGCAAATGCTCCCATTTCCTCCATCACTTCTGGTTCAGCAGTAAACTATATTTTCTTATTACAACCAACCCACAAAACTAAGCTTTACACAAGTCACAATCTGTCTGCAAACCCAAGCCTGCAGACAACACCTAATCTTGCTTTGTGGGTAAACTATGGTTTGTAGAAATCATAACTTGCACAGTTTGGCTGCAGTAGCAGATGGTGGTTTGTCACTAAATTGGAAGGACATCAAATCATGAAATGGAAGCTGGAGGTGAATAAACTGAAGGCTAATTCAAAAAGCACTTACCATATTTTTCCATGTATCAGACATAGGTTTTTTCCCCTAAAAAATTATGTCAAAAATTAGGGGGTGTCTTATACGCGGATACATCTCCCCCATTTCCTTAAATCTGAGTCCTCAAAAATAGGGGGCATCTTATACATGGGGACATCTTATAGATGGAAAAATACAGTAATTGTGGTTCAGTGTTACTTCTGAATAAGTAAAGAAGAAGAAATGAGTACCCTGTTTCAGGAAAAAGAAACCAGATCTTGGGTTTGAAAAGGTTTGACTTATTGCACTGTGCTCACTGTTGCAACTTAACAGAATATTTCCTGGGAGGTTAGTCCCATCCACTCAATTGAGCTTGGTCCCAAGAAGGATGCTTTGGACTGTAGCCTAAATATTATTATTCCTGCCCTCTCCACTTTTCATCAGCAGAAAATGCTCCTAGATTCCAATTCAAATGTTAAGTAAACTCTATTAAAGAAAGAAAAAAGATCCTCCCCAGCGTTTCTCACAGGAAGAATGCAATAAAAAGGAAAGCCTCTGTGAGAATTACCAAAAAAAGGAAGCTGTAAAAGCCTTGAGTAAACAGCAAACATTAATAACTTGCTCTGAAAGGAAAACAGCCGCAGATTACATCTGCTGGACAAGAAGTTCTTTGGGGCCAGCAAACGTGTTTCAGGACTTCCTCAACACTGCTGCTGCTTCTGCACAGGGAAATAAAAGGCCTCCTCATCTGTGATCATCTTGCACTGTTAATGTAATGTATGCACAGGCTCAGTGACCATAAATGTCTTAGGGGGCGGTGGGAAAATCCCATCAAAGAATCTTAAAATAATAGGGTTCAATTGCGACATGCAAAGGACCCAAACTATAGACCTGTTTTGCGACACCCACCAAGCCGTAGGAAGTTGGTGGCTGCTGGAAAGAGAATACTTACTCAGAGTAGACCCCTTGGAATTGATGGGCCATGGCTGGAAGCAGTAATGCAGCTGAACCACTTTCTGGAAGCCACAGGAGGGGAGAGTGTCCTTGTCCTCCAGTTCTGTTTGCAGGCTTCACTTTATGGCATCTGGACTAGATGGACCACTGGCCTGATCCAGAAGGCTCTTCTGGTCTTCTCGTGTTCAGTGGAAGCTGGCTTCCATCGGTTTCTCCTGAGGCATTTTTATCATTATTTCAAAGACACATTGTGAAACAGCCTCTCCATGGAATTGTCACTGGCCACTTGAAATGACACTGAAGGGTGGAGGAGATGCAGAAAGCACTTTTTCCCCTTTCCTCTGATGAAAGCTCTGTGCAGGGCCCTTCTGGATCTATTAACCTTCCTTGCTTCAGTCCATTAATTTCCTCTGATGCATCAAAAGTGGGCAGCATGCTGGTGGTCGTGACTGCTGTTTCTCTTATCAGTAGGGCTTGCTTGCCAAGGACTAAACTGACAGGTCAAACACAAACCAAGTCAGAGTTGGTCATTAATCAAACCTGCTTTCCAGCATGTTCAGGTCCAAAGGCTGTCGAGTCAGTACCTGGTTGCATGGAAAGGACAAGGTTCTGGCATGATTGTTCCCTCAGACCAAAGACGAGCAGAACCGGGGGAGATATACCAGGCAGTGACACACAACTGGCTCTCCAGTAGGAACTGATAAGAGCATAAGAAGAGCCTGCTGGATCAGGCCCATGGCCCATCTAGTCCAGCATCCTGTTCTCTGGGTGGCCAACCAGATGCTTGTGAGAAACCTGCAAGCAGGATTCAAGCACAAGAGCCCTCTTCCCTCCTGGGTCTTCCAGCAACCTGCATTCAGAAGCAGCTGGTCAGGATCATCACTGACGCAGGGGGATTCTGGGAACAGTGGCAAACTTTGGTCTTTGAATTAACCTGTGTGTGGACAAAATTCGGTCCCACCACCACCTCTCACCTTCCTTTTTACTCAATTCACTAAGTTATTGTTGCAGAGCTCTGCAGCCCCCTCTGGTGTTGGCTCCCAGTGCAGCAGAACTGGTAAAGGTAAAGGGTAAAGGGACCCCTGACCATTAGGTCCAGTCGTGACCGACTCTGGGGTTGCGGCGCTCATCTCGCTTTATTGGCCAAGGGAGCCGGCGTACAGCAGAACTGGTAGCACTTCCCAAAAGCTGCCTCTGTTGGGGGTTCTCTGCTCCCTCCTCCAACCGGTGCACAGGAAGCCTGATATGCCACACCCCTGCTCCATGCCTTACCTCACACGATAACTACAACCTTATCCAAACCATTCCCACCTTTCCACAGTCTTCAAACATTCCTCAAACTTGGAATGGGGCAGTGGCATCATGCTGGCCTCCACTGTTTGAAAGCTTCAGGGTATTGTTATTTTAAAAAAAGAAATAACAAAACCACAATGCTTTTTTCCCCCTTTAAGCAACCAAGTACAGTTTTCTTCCTGCTGCGGGACTGTTTGTTAAAAGAAGGCAGCCTTTCTTTTTTTAAAGGGGCATGCTGTGATACGCTAGAGAAATTCAGAACTAGGGGGGAAATGCAATCTATTTGAGTTTAAGTTAACTTCTATTGATGTCACCTTGTTTTACTTTAATTCTGTTAAGCCTTTCTTTTGTGAGGGTGGCCGCATACACAGCCTACATTTAAAGCACATTTTAGAGCACATCACTCCCCCCCCCCAAAAAAAAATAATGATGGGAACTGTAGTTTGCTAATGGTTCAGGGAATTGTACTCTGTAAGGGACAAATTAATGGGATTCTTTAGAGGAAGAAATATGCTTTGAGAGTGTGGTAGATAAAAATAAGATGAAAATAAATCTGACTCCACTGTGGGACTTGGGGATGGAAGCATCTCCTGAGACATCTAAAGGAAGCCTATCTCATTGTCCCACCAATGGGTTTAGCCTTCCTGAAGCAGCATGCCATGAATGGAATTCCTTCCCCTTGGAATTATGGGTGATGGCTTCATTTCTGGGGGGTTCCATCATCGCCCGAAATATGTACTTTTTGGCCCAGGTCTTTGATGAAAACTGGACCTGAGACCTCTGCAAAGGAACTTATCCATTTGCTCTAACAAGGTGGTTGTTTAAATTCCATGTTTGCATCAATTATTTAAATAGCTGTTTTATTAATATGCATCATTATTGCTGAAATGAGAATATTATAAGGTACCCCAGGAACCTGACTTATGGATGGCACTTTAGAAATGGAACAAATGAATAAACACATTGAAGGCATCCATGGTAAAGGATGGAGACACCCATCCTCAAAACAAATGCCTCAGAATGCCATCCACTTCAGAATGGGTGGCTGTCTTCATGGCAAACAAGGCTGTTATTGAACAAAGCTGTCAAGAAACCTGAGTTTGCAAAAAGTAGAGCACCATCTACTACACTGGCTCCCAGTACGTTTCCGAGCACAATGCAAAGTGTTGGTGCTGGCCTTTAAAGCCCTAAACAGCCTTGGCCCAGTATACCTGAAGGAGCGTCTCCACCCCCATCGTTCTGCCCGGACGCTGAGGTCCAGCGCCAAGGGCCTTCTGACGGCTCCCTCACTGCAAGAAGTGAGGTTACAGGGAACCAGGCAGAGGGTCTTCTTTATAGTGGTGCCTGCCCTGTGGAAAGCCCTCTCACCAGATGTCAAGGAAATAAACAACTACCTGACTTTTAGAAGACATCTGAAGCAGTGGTGGAGCTTCATGCTGTGGCACCAGGGGACGGAGAGCAGGCGGGGGCAGGGCTGGTGCACATCCCAGAGGCGGGGCACTCATCCTGGGGGTGGGGCACGTCACCTGCAGGGGCGTGGCACCCAACGTGGGGGGGGGGAGCCACGATGGTACCATACCAGGATTGCGCTACCCACACTCGTCTTCCTCCGCCAGTGATCTGAAGGCAGCCCTGCTTAGGGAAGTTTTTAATGTTTGATGTTTTATCGTGTTTTTAATATTCTGTTTTGGAGCCTCCCAGAGTGGCTGGGGAAACCCAGTCAGATGAGCGGGGTATAACTAATAAATTATTACTACTAGTAGTAGTGGTATATCTGCGGGTGCTTTTTCAGTAGATAGCCAGAGTTTCTGACTCCCAGAAACTTCTGCACACTAAAATGCTGCTGGGTGAGGACTCCCCCCCCCCCAACTCATGCAGAAACATGGCAGACTGAACTTAAAGAGTCGAAAAATTAGAAACCAAGAGAAACGAAGATTGACAGATTTGTCCCTCCCTCCCAGGGGGGCTCTCAGCATGGCGGCATCACCTGACACCCAGCGCACAAGGCAGACCGGCTGCTTTGCGTGGGAGCCGCAAATGTGTTGCGATGCTTAATTCCAGGCTCTGTGGTTGTGGAGGGGTGCAAGAAGTGGAAATAAGATCAGAAAAAAGCGTGGTACCATCTGAGGGTATCTATCCCATGGAATGCAACACTAGGTGCAGCTCCCGGTTTGTAGCCACACCCGAGGGTCATCCGGATTCATGTGGCTTTGGAGGGTGTGATCTGCCACTGGTCGGGTTTCACACCCACAGCAGCAAGACCAAAGAAAAGTGCCTCCAATTAAAAAACGTCTGATAGGACTGAGCTGCAGCCTAGCTCTTCCATCAATAGGCTATCATGCTGTTGTGCAACAGCGCGTTGACCCGCGGTTCTCCTTGTCAAAAGTCTAGAGATTGCAAAGCCCCATTAATTAAACTGAAGCTTGCTCAGGCAGCGCTGACAGTGACAAGTGGCCGTATCCTTACCAGAGAGATGCATAAAGAAGCCAGCCAGATTGCATAATCCTCAAGCAATTTAAGTCACACATTCTCTCCATCTCTCTCTATCTCTTCCTGCATTCACTTCCAAGCAGCAAATAAGGGATCTTGGCTTTGTTAGCACGCTCAATGCCTGCATTGTAATAGACTAGCAGGCAGCGAAGCCGAAGAAGGAGAGGAGCGTTGCCTGGTGTGATGCTGCCACTGCGTGATAGACATTTGTTGGCACAATATTATCCCATTTATATACAGGGGAGTTTGCGTCTTTGAATGGCCCTGGATGATGATCCAGACTCTGGGATAATTAGGTGCAGGTAGGCTGGAAATGCTGTTTGCAAAGAGCTGCAAAATGACAAGAGGCTGGGTGAGAAATATGCTTGCAAAACAAGGGGCTTTCTTGCATTTGGAAGCTTCGGGAGTTGGTGCAACACGCCATGCAGGGCAGGAAAGAGGCTCCCCCAGTGCCTTTAGTCGTCCCCGTCCCCCACCAAAAAAGGTTCCCTTTGGTGCTAATAAGAGCTTTCCTCCCAGGGCTAAGAGTAGTGGGGGGGCTGGCAGCACTGGTGGAAGAAGAGGAGTGCGGAGGGAGCGCACCGCCCCTGGCAGCGAGATCCCGGTTGGGTGCCATTGTGGCTGCACCCTCACCCACGCGGGGCACCACGCCCCTGCAGGTGGCATGCCCCGCCCCCAGGACGCACACCAGCCCCGCCCCGCCTGCTCTCCACCCCACCCCAATGCTGGAGCATGAAGCTCCCCCACTGGCTGGCAGAAATATGGATGCAACAGAGAGGGGGAAGGAGGAGGGGCCTGGATCTGCAGAATCCGCTGAGAAGTCTTTCACGCTTTGTACTGATTGCAACCAATCAGAGTGAAAGTGTAGCACCCTGCTTGTGGTTAACGCTTAGCTGGAATGAAATATTCAACGCAGCAATAGAGAAATTAAATAATAATTTATTTGTCAGACAAATAAATGATTGGCACAGTGGTATATTTACCAAAAGCTCTGCACACCCCAGCCCTGGTGGCCAGCACTTATATTCCCTCAGCCCAGCCTCCTTACTCCTCCTTTGGCTGCCTCTGTCCAATCAGCCTGGTTGAAATTCCTATTGGCTGTTTGCTAGAACCAATCATAAAAGATACACCCATTTCCTATTACCTTTTATGGGAGACAAAGAGCTATATTTCCTTCTATCATATATCTTACATTTGCCTTGACAAGGCATCTTAATTATCAGATCACCCTATGCCCTTTGCTCTTCTGCTCTTGGCTCTTCTGCCCTTGGCAACAGGGACAAATGGCTAAAACAGATGGCTCATGGTTTTAAATCTTGTCATATAAACAGAGGTCTTGGGTTCACCTTCTCACACACCATCAATGAAATAAGAATCTAACATAAGAATCTAACATTTCTTACTTTCTAGATTTTGCATAATTACACTAAAGTCAATACATTTAATATATCACACATAGATTTTTAGAAGAAAAAGCACTTAATAAAAAAACAGTTTCTAAAGCAAACCCTTCAATTTACACACACACCCCGCCAGCTGTTGTTGCTATTAGCTCTTTGCCTTTTAACCTTCTCAGGATATCTTAAACCTTGGAAAGATATGGCTGAGTTTGAGTAATTACCAACTCTAATTAATGTTTTTGCAGCTTGGATTGTATTCTGTAATTTGTATGACCTTTGTTCCCAGCTTTTGCTCCTTTTTACAACTTTGAAGTACTGCAACAAATCAATGAGGGGTCCTGTTCAGAAAAATAAACATCTGCCAAGGCTAAACCTCTGCCAAGGCATTCAGCAGCTTTTTACTGCCTAGCCTGGAGCAAGCATCTGAAAATATATTTTTAAGCTCAATTTAAAATACAGATCTTTGATCAGATGCCTCAAAAGGAGATGAGTTGGCCACTGAGGATTGGCTCCTAGGGTCACTCTGGAGAAGGCGCTGAGGAATTGTTCTGTATACGATACGATAATCTTTTTTATCATTGTCCCATGCAGAACAACGAAATTGACAAAATCTACATCATACATTCAAAAACCAACAAACCTGCTAACCCAGCTATCCCAGTCTGGTTAACCCCCTAAAAACTCTGATACCCCATAATTAAATACAATATACTCCCTTACACTGTGTTTAAAACCAAAAGCGCATTTGGATAAAAACTTTAAAAAGCTAAGCATTTAGGAACACTGGAAACAAAAAGAGGCTTCCATTTCAAGAATAGCGCACACAAGTTGTATTACTTACAACGCAGCTTCAAGGAAAACATAACTTAAGCCACTCCAAAGGAAAATATTGGAGCACCTTTCCCCACGTACATGCTCAGAAAATGGTAGATCTAGCTGAAAGGCAGCACATAGAGATCTGCACTGATTGTTTTGGTGCATCCCTAATTATCATTATTATTGCATACTCTTAAAAGGGGCTGTGGCTGTGAGGGGGCGTGGCAGTGACTGTCTTGAAGGGACTCTGCAGGGCTGAAATGGCCACTAAACGACTGGTCACTGATCCCATGCTGTGGAATACACTTCCAGCAGAGATTCGGCAGACACGCTTGAAGCTCATTTTTAGATGTGTCTTAGAAACCTCTTTTGTGCTTTTCAGCATGTCGTTTGATTAATTTGTATTGTTTTTATGATATTTTATTATTTCATTGCCCTTGCGTACTTTCTTGCACACTGCCTTGATCTTTTATATGAGGGAGCAATCTGTAAACATAGATATATGAATAGATAATAGACATAATTGTGAATGAGTTTTGATTCAGTGCTGTGTTATGCTGTCCACACAGCCTATTTAGGGAAGTTTTTAAATGACTAATTTTTAAATATATTTTTAATCTTTTGTTGGAAGCCACCCAGTGGCTGGGGAAGCCCAGCCAGATGGGCGGGGTATGTATGTGTGTGTGTGTGTGTGTGTGTGTGTGTGTGTGAAATTTATAAAGTAATAATAGCAACAATTCAAAATTTAATTTAATTTGAAGGGGGGTATTGATACACCTCATTGACACAGCAAAAAGAAGTTGTGCATTTCTTAGGGTCTCTGTAATTAGATGTGTTTGTTATTGCTGGGACCTCCGGTTTCCTTTTTCACTTGTCAGTTACCCACCCTATAGGTCTGTTATGGGGTGGGCATTTCCAGAGTGTATCATGCCCTCTAATAGTGAACTCTCATCGAAGGCAAAATGAGGCGACTGAGAAACAAGAGGAAGGTACCAGTGTGTTCAGGGAACCCACACTGTTTGTGGAAGTGCAAAAATATATATATTATAAATTATATTTTTAAAAGGAGGGTAGCCTAATAAAAGACTGAGCATGCTCAGAAACCACAGAATGTTGACTGTCAGCTGAAAAATAAAATCAAAAGTGGGGCTGCAGGAGGAAAAGAGGGATACGCCTGCTCTAAGGGAATGAAAAGCTGGAATCCTGACCAGACACACTCTGATTAGGCACGAGAAAACACTGCTGCATTTTGTTGCAGGTTCCTGCTTGTAATAATGCTTTTCTTTCTTTGTTTAGGTCTGAGATATAACATGGGATCACAGCAACCCAAAAAAGTAAGTTGCCTCTTTTGAAAGGTTTTTAGGGAAGCTGCATAATCTGAATCGTATCTGAATTGCAGGGTGGTGGGAGATGTGCGCAATGGCCTTAGAGACGACAGAATGATTGGAGGAAGAGAGATTGAAGAAGGCAGGAGGCGTCACAATTCCCCAGAATACAGATGTTCTTATTAAATTCTCTCGATTTGTTCTCTCGATTTGTGAAATGCAGCCTTGTTGGTAGCTTGTTAGGATGGATAAATCTGATGCACTTTGCCTGGGAACATTTTGCATATCCACATTATGTATCAAACTGAACTAATAAAAACCCACTTTTAAGTCCTTTAGAATTGCCGGCATGAAAAACCTTAGTGAAATTGCTCCATCTAGTGGCTCTTGGTTATTTGCAACGGCATGAGTTTTCCTGTAAAAACCCCTTTGACATTTATGGGAGCGTTGCGCAGATTTTACCAGCACAGGGAGAAATTCAGTCGCAGATATCTGCTGATCATGACATGCTAGCGGTGGGTTTATAAGCAGAGTCATGATATATTGCAAACCTGAATGATCCTGAACTCTGCATAATGACCAGCTTATGGTGTCAGTAGGTGTCAATTTGGTTAAAAGCCCGTCTGCACAGATGGCTCACATCTTTCTAGAGCAATAAACTGGAAATGCATGGGAGCCCTGGCAGAGCGAGCGATTCAAGAAAAATCAAATGAAATGAGGCACAGGAGAGGGACCAGACTGCACATGTAAACCTGCAATCCTATGCCCCAACCCTTGCCAACCTCCAGATGTTTTGACTATGACTGCCATCGACCTGACAGCTGCTGTACACACACATAACCCCATTACTGCTGTGTTGTCCACATTTATTAAATACCCACAGACCTTCAAGTTCCATAAAACAACTGAGTCCATACAACTGAAGGGGAAAGAATCTTTCAAAAATACAAGAAAACCACACCGCAATTGCAACCCTGAAGGGGAAGGAGAACCACCAAGGGGAGCTGAGCCTGTTTTCAGAGCCCTGCTGGGTCTTGTTGGCAAGGTGGGCAGGAGGGCAGAGGTCCTCCATCCATTTACACTCCCCTGCTCAACCTACTGTCAAAATTGTAAACCATTTGCCTTGAATTATTTAATTGTGGCTCCTCCATTGCAGGGGGTTGCACTAGATGTCCTTTGGGATCCCTTCCAACTCGACGATTATATGATTCCGTGAATGATCAAGAGCCAAATAAATCTGAATTTCTTGTCTCTGTAAAAATTGCACAGTGGTTAACACATGTAGTAGTTTCTAACTCTTCACTGTGCACACGAACGAGCACAGTTCTCGTATGCAATGCTATTCAATCTTGCTTCCAAAATTGCTGAGGAGAGTAAGTCCAATAGAACTCGGCTGGTGTTAGTAGGCAAGTCTAGGATTTCAGAAGGCAATAGCTCAGCCTAGTGGTCCCGCTTTCACCCTCATCCCACAGTGAAGGTACCTGGGCAACTTTGAATATCTGAGTCATGGTCTAGAGCTCCACATATGCAAAGGCTTCCCATTTTGTTTCACAAGAGGTATATTCTCCACGCACAAAGTCACTTCCCACTGAGCTGAGTGCAGCCCTCCTTACTGAACAGAATGGATGGCAGCAGGCACATCTGGTAAGAGCAGGCATAGGCAAACTCGGCCCTCCAGATGTTTTGGGACTACAACTCCCATCATCCCTGTTAGCTAGGGATGATGGGAGTTGTAGTCCCAAAACATCTGGAGGGCCGAGTTTGCCTATGCCTGGGTAAGAGCCACCAAATCATGGTGAGGTTTCTCTAGTCTTACTGAAGGTGCTTCATCCAAGCAGGAAACCCCAAATTAACCTTATAATTAGAAATAAATAGGAGCAGCAACATATCATCCAGCCAGGCTTTCCCAGTACTTGCTTGTGTTTGGGAGGGGATATCTTTTAGCCTGCATCTTCAAGGTGAGGCTGTCCTGAATGCTGCCTGTGGGGTGCTGAAGTGCTCTGGAGGACAGAGCTTGGGTTTTTTTGCAAGCAGAGCAGTGGGTGTTGTTGTTTTTTATCCACAAGTTAAAGGAAGCTTTTCAGCTGATTTTTTTGTATTTAAAAAATCTGCTGCTACTCGGCTTGAACAAAGTAAAAAATTTTAAATTACCAAGAGCTCCTTGATGGTCCACCAGGAACGTTTAGACAGGCTCACTTCTCACAAAGCCCATGGACTTAGAGTAGAGAAACACAGAGACACAGAAAAACATAGAAATCTAGTGTACAAAACAGTAGAAAGTATGGAAAAACAGAGTGAGAGGCTTGGGAGGGGGGTGCTCATTTGACTCAGAGTGCTTCATTGACATTGCTGTTTGACATAGATAGGAATGAAATTACCCCATTCACCTCATCATTCAGTCCCAATACAAAGTGGTTCTACACTGCTAGTACGGTATTTACTGTATTTTTCCGTGTATTAGATGAGGGTTTTTTACTCAAAAATCATGTCAAAAAACTGGGGTCGTCCTATACACGGATAGTGCTATAGGGAGCAAGCTGTGGGAGGCCCGCGCTCTAGGGAGCTTGCCGCCCGCAGTGGCGTGGGGGGAGCAGCTGCCCACTTTGCCAACCCCCAGCAACGGCCCTGCTGGGGTGATGGCACACGTGCAATTCCCCCTGAAAAAAAGCTCAACAACAATGAGGGCCATCTCCCCTCATTTTCTTTAAATTTAGTCCCCCGAAATAGGTGGTGTCTTATACATGGGGGCATCATATACACAGAAAAGTATGGTATTTCCACTACAGCACTGAATCAGTGTCAAAGCATATCTTGGGATACAATTGTGAGCAGGTGGTACCCTCTAGAGGAAAACCTTTTGCGGTCACACTCATAAACTTATTTATTGAATTTCTATACTGCCTTCATCTGAGGATCACAGGGCAGTTTATAGTATAAAACCGGGGGGGGGGGGGGGGGAGAGAATCTAACATAGTAAGAAACAAAATTTTAAAAACCCACAACGCTATTTCCTAGCTGGGTCTTTCTGGTTTGCCCCTAGAAGTGATGCTCAAGTTAAGAAGAATACATTCAAAAGCAGAAAGGTGAAAAATAATTACTGCAGCGCCAAAGCTGCGTGCAAGACAATGCATTTCCTTCCATAGTTAAGCTGAGCTAAAATGGTACAAATAGCATGAGCCATTAAACACTGCAAGCTGTCCGTGGTGATGAATGCTCTCTCATTTAGTAATTTCTTGGGCCTTTTCTTCCATTAGGACTGCACATCCAGCAACAATCAGGACGGGAAACTGCCTCTGTATGCTGCTGACAAATTCCCAATTGCGAACCAGAAGGCTTCGCTACACCCCGTGCCCAATGGAGCTGCCCTGGAAGAAGGCGCAAGCAGAAAGCAGAACATCCTGGTGGTGATTAAAGACCATTCCCCCAAAAGCGCAGGAGCTAATTCTGCCCGGACTCATAAACGGAGGAGGAGGTTTGTGATCAAAAAGAGCCCCATCCTGATAGCCGTGAACAGCTCCTTCCACAACCTGCCCATTTTGAAATCAGAGGACAGGAACGACGTCAAGTGGAAAAGCCTCTACAAGACCCAAAGAGAGCGAAAGCAGATCATGAGAGAGACTTGCTCGAAATACAAGAGCAACAACAAAAGGATCATCACACCTTATCACGTTTCCAGGATCTTCGTTGAAGATAAGTACCGAATTTTATACTGTGAAGTTCCCAAGGCCGGTTGCTCCAACTGGAAAAGGGTCCTCATGGTCCTTAATGGACTGGCCTCCTCGACCAAGGTCATACAACACAACACGGTTCATTATGGGAATTATCTGAAAAGGCTGGATGGGTTTGATCGTAAAGGGATCAACCACAGGCTGAACACTTACACGAAGATGCTCTTTGTCCGTGAACCTTTTGAAAAATTGGTCTCGGCGTTTCGAGACAAGTTTGAGCATCCCAACAATTACTACCACCCGGTTTTTGGCAGACCTATCATTTCAAGGTACCGCGTCAATGCCACGAAGGAGGCACTGAGGACAGGTTCTGGGGTAACCTTTAAAGAGTTCATTCAATATCTTCTTGATGTCCACCGGCCTGTGGGCATGGATATTCACTGGGACCATGTCAACAGGCTCTGCAGCCCGTGCTTGATAGACTATGATTTTATTGGTAAATTTGAAACCATGGAGGAAGATGCTAACTTCTTTTTGCATTTAATAAATGCGCCACAAAATTTGACTTTTCCTAGGTTTAAAGACAGGCATTCTGATGAAGAGAGAACAACCACCCAAATTACACAGCAATATTTCAAACAGCTCTCCCCTTCTCAAAGGCAACGTAGCTATGATTTCTATTACATGGATTATCTGATGTTTAACTACTCAAAGCCTTTTGAAGATCTGTATTGACAGTGGCAGAGGCACTGGGAGCTACTGTTGTGGTTCCTCATATGCAAGTCTGTGTAAAATAAGTTCCAAGTAAACTGTACCCATTGGCAAATAAGCTAAGGACATATCTACACCACAGGTACCTACACTGGTCGCACAGGGGAACCTGAGAAGTGTGTTCAGAGAGGGTGGGAAATAGGGACTGTTGACAGCAGGGACCCCAGACTACAATTCCCAGGATTCTTTGTGGCAGAAGTCAGGGAAGTTAACCTGTTATAACACCAAGACAGGGTTCTAATGTAGAACCACCCTAAATTTACTCCCACATTCAGGACAATCGTTGCTACACTCTGGAAGCACAACGTGCCCTTATGTTTTTCAAGAATCATCAACCTTGCAGTAATACTCCTATCCATGTTGTTGGGTTTTTAAAAAATGATTTTGGAATTAATAAATATAAAGAAAAATTGTCACCTTCAGCTTATTCTTCAGTCTGCAAAGCTTGATGGCACATGCTAGGCAGAGCTATGGAACACTCGCAGTGTAAAAAAAGAAAGAATGATAGAACATAGCTAACAATTAGGGAAGGAAGACAAATCAGATTTAAATGGGTTTACACACAGAATTTAGAAGTTCTGATCCGATTTGTCCCCCAAACCACCTCTTGCATCAAGCACTCACCTATATCCAAGCCACTAGTGCATTGTTGGGTTGTGCAGTGCATTTTTTATATATATAAAAAACTCTGGCTAATTATATGCAAAATTATACAGAAAATTATATACATATGGAAGAGTCACATTCCACGTGGTGCTATATTATCTGCAGCATAATTTGATAAGTATCCATACATAAGTATATTTATATAGTAGTATGTTTATGTGCTGGTTGCTATAGGAAATGTGTATATACATATCATATTATATGTATAATAATGCATATAGAATCATAGAATTGTAGAGTTGGAAGGGACACTGAGGATCATCTAGTCCAACCCTCTGCAATGCAGGAATATGCAGCTGTCCCATATGGGGAGCAAACCTGCAACCTTGGTATTATCAGCACCGCAGCCTAACCAAATGAGCTATCCAGGCTCAGTTTTTTAACCAGTGATCATTGTTCATATCTTTAAAGGAACCAGTAAAACAATTTGTTCACCTTTCATTGAGATGAAGGCGCAAGACAAAAATTAGAAAAAATATCTGTGGATAAGCTTGATTCAGACATTTTCAAATAATTCCACCCCTGCTTGCACTTGGTTATATATACACCCCTTAATTGTCTCCATCCCATTATAATTTTATCTATTATGGGGGGGGGAGGTTCTAACAAGAGTGTAGGTGTTTGTTTGCATCACACAGATACAGAACGAGAAGGGGAAAATATAGATGATTTTGTGATACCCTTTTTTGAGAAGACATAGGATTTTACAAAAATATGGTTAGTAAAAAATTGCTTTATGGAGCTCTTTTCACTTGCCTTCTGGGAGTACAGAGGGTGAAGGGAAATCTTTCCATATTAAAGTGTGATTTCAAGGATGCACGAATGGAAGGCAACTAATATTTAATGAACACATGAGTGCAAAATTAAGCCAGATGTTACAATTTGCAGGATATGAATACATTCTCTTCCATCTACAGCTCCCTTATGGCACATTCATCTGCAAGAAAATGAAACACAGCACATTTACATCTTTATGCACACTATTAAAATTCTTTTAATCCTTGGCATTAACATAAATCTTTAGTTTAATCTATGTAGTCTCAGGGAATATCAAATGTTGCCTTTAAAGTAGCAAATAAATTTAGATTCCACTTCCTGCCCATCAGGGTCCTTTATTTTTAATGGTTGCAAACAGTTTATTGCCCCCTTACAAGCCTCAGAGCACAGTTCAAGGTGTCACTTTTGCCTTATAAAGCCGGAAGAGATTTGGCGAAAGCCTCTTAGCACATCTGGGTTGCACACCCACCTAACACCCTGGTTAAATCAAAAGCACGTGATGACTACAGATGGCTGGATCTGTCAATTTTGGTTACTCTCAATTTCTCATTTTTCCAATCTTCTGTTCAGTTTGCCACATCTATGCAGCGGTTTACAAGTTAAGAAACAAACAGTCCGCTGACAAAAAATCACCAGCATTTTAGTGTGCCTACCTTCCGATAAACCGTTTTAATGCAAATTTGCCTAATAAACACATTTTTGGCAATGCATTTCCCTAATATAATGCATTTTTAGGAGTTCCTGTTTCCAGGTCCCAGACCAATTCTAGACCCTCTTGGACAAAGATGACTTTACTCCTGTATCCCATGTTATAGCTGCCATACGTCCATTACCAGGATTTCAAAGGCAGAATCAACACCTTGGGGGGGGGGGGGATTTCCAAAATGTTGAGCTTTGTCCTGTATCTTAGACTACTGCAGTGCCCTCTATGTGGGGCTTCCCTTGGAAACTGTTTGGAAGCCGCTGTTGTTGCCGAATGCAGTAGCCAAGATTTTGACAGGGGTGGATGCAAGAATGCATATGACGTCTGGACTGAAGAAACTGCACTGCTTGCCTATTAGCTTCCAGTCCTAATTCAAAGCGCTCACATGGATATTGAAAGCCCTTAAAAAATCTGGGCTCCAAATATATGAAAGAGCATCTCCTTCCTTATAGACCAACCCAGGAATTAAGATCAGTAGAAGAGGACCTCCAGGTGGTTCTGATGTTTTCAAATTTGGGGGGAAGAGTGTTGTGAGGGGGCCTTCTGGATGATGGCCTCAAAAATGTACATCTGTCACCATCACTTTACAGCAGGAGCTGGGAACTGGGACCTGGCTTCTTATTTCCACCCCCCACACATGCTAACTTTGACAGGTGGGCAGAGCTGCCCATCCATCAAAATTCAGAAGGGTTTGCTGTAACTGTCAATACAGCAAATTCTTTCTGAAGCCCATTTACGGGAGCAGTTTGAGTCCCAACCGAGGCTGAAAATCCAGCAGAGCTCTCTTAATGCTCCTCAAACAATCCAGAGAAAGAGAAATGAACCCCTTTAGAAGACGTTTGTTGTTGTTACGAAAAGAAGTTCTCTAATAAAACAGCAACAGGACTGAAGAAAAGAAGTTGTGTTTGAGTAGTGATTTGAGTACTGGGCTGATCCTTCCAGGTGCTGAGTACCTAAAAGTCTCTTCATGTTGGGAAGAGAGAGAAGCTCTGCAACCTGCAGAGCTGGGCCCTCAGGGGAGCAAAGAAACATGAAGATATACAGTGTGGAGGATTTGTTTTAATGGGAAAAGCTTTCATGCAGACGCTGATTCCTACGTCCCAAAGTTGTGTTACTTGAAACATAAAAGAGCGCAGGGACCCTCTACTGAAGCAGTAGCCACAATAGTCTTATAAAACAGGATGTTTTATGCATGTGGTTATGTTTTTATCCTTTTTTTTTTTACCTACTTTAGGAGATTCAGTTAGGATTGCATGAATTTAAACTAAATATATTATGCTGATTGCTGACACTTGTGGAAGGAGATTTCTCTTACTCTTTTTGCTGTGCCAGCTCCAGGTTGGCGCAGCAGAAAGGCCTGGATGTTTGAATACTCCTCCATGGAGTAGACAGGGATGAAGGATCTGGCAATTTCAGATATCTCAGTTTCCCATTTCCCCCAACTTAAATTCCATTCTACACATTTGCTCATTAAAAAAAAAAAAAAAAAAAAAACCTCATGAAAATTCATCAGCATTTTTGTGCAAATTTCCCCAAATAAAAGCATTTTTGTATGCAGTTTTGTTTCTGCAAGTAATCTATTCTATTACTTTCCTTAATATATTCATTTTATGCACGCTTCTCCCTAATATATGCATTTGTGTAAACATTACACAAAACATTGTGTAAACACAGTATTGAAAAATTTCGATAAGTGCAAATTTCAATCGATTGTTGTGTCTCGGTTCCCACGTTGTTTTGGAAAGTGAGAATTGGATATATCGACTTTTAAATGAGAACTGAATCAAATTTCACCACCATCTCTAGCCCTGTATAAATTGAATATTAGCGCACTGGAGAGGGGAGGAACCTAGGGTGTGACCTATTGACTCCCATTTTGTACATGCAGAAAAACAAGAGGGTTTCACACAGACCATTCCTTTCCCTGGTCTTTCAAATGGGGCTGCCGTTGCCAGGAAAGCCAGGTTCTGCCACCATTTTGTGCATTCCCTTGGTTGCAAAAGTTTCCAAAGGTGAACAAGGAAGGATCTGCCTCAGCCTTTGCCAAGTACCCAGAGGGTAACAGGTTGCTGAAGACTGAGCTGGCTGCTGCACAGAGCAAATCTGCTTGTCAGTTCTGCACCGAAATTCTCCACTGACATGGTCAAGAGAACTTCCTGATCAAAATCCCTGAGCTTTCTGCATTTCTATTGCCACTGGCGCCTGGCCTTGCTTTCTGGAAAGCTGCCTTAACAGCCCTTTCATCTCAAAATATACCTTTCCAACGGCACCTTTTCATCTCTGTGAAAATACATTTCGGTCCCTGGTTCCTGTCCTTGTTCTTGTTCTGAGATGGTCAATTTATCATGAACGCAAGCGAAACTAAAATGAGCATTAAGTTGTTTTTGGCATGATATATTCCACAGTGAAGAATAATGTACACCCAGGACTTACTGAGGCACAGGTCCACACGTTAAAGCAGGGGTAAGCAACCTAAGGCCCACAGGCCACAAGCAGTCCATGGGGGTCATTTAACTGGCCCATGGACCCCCGCCACCTGCTCGGGGACCCCTGATGCCCCCTAGGCTGGCTCCCGTGCGTGGAGCAGAGCGGGGACCGCCTTCTGCGATGCTGACCGGCTTCCCATTGGCTGCAGGAAGCTCCTGCAGCCAATGAGAAGCTGCACATGCCTCCTCTGCGCCAGAAGGAGCACTGGAGATAGCATTTGCACATGCATTCATGCACACGCACTCTGGCCCACCGTGGAGTCTGCAGGACCGTGAAGGCCCAAGCCACAGAAACTTTGCTGACTGCTGCGTTAAGGCTTTGTGTCCAAGCAGTCTTTTTTTTCCTTTTTGCTGCAGAGCTTTCCACACACAAAACTCACTCTTTAACATGGAGCTTTAAGGCATGGAATGTGCCTGGAAAGCATGGGGGACAGGTAAGTGTGGCTAAGCCCTTGGTGTGTTAGTCCTCAACAGTTTGAAAGACCCAGCAACTGGAGGAGAGAATAATGCAAAGAACTGGCTGCCAGGAGATGTCGTTCCTAAAACTGTTGATCATTAGCCAAACGGCATAGATCAAGATCTTTTTAACCAGCAGCGCTGCAGTAACTGGAGAGGGCGACTAAAGTCAGCGATCACAATTTTTCCTGTAATTACTGCATAATGAAACTAATTTCTTTTCACCCCAGATGCCTTTCACCTCTTGCCAGCAGCACATTCCTGCAGAATATGAATGCTAATAATGAAGTGGCTGGAGACAGGCAGTGCTTTCAGATTGGAGGGCCTGACTTTTTAATAGTGTTCTGAGCGTGATGCCAAGAATGCGGGGATCGTGCTACTACTGTCCCTTGCAGAAACGTTTGGGGTGGAGAGAAACAGGTCACAAAATGAATTTAGGGCTCTGTGGCATTTTTCCATAAGTTCCTTTTCATCTCTGATTTTGCACTGCAGCAAAGGAAAGGATAACGTTCATTCTGAGCCTCCCTATTAGATGTTCTCTCTCTCCTAATTGCAGTGTCTTGGGAACTCCTTTCAGTGATGAGCCAGGAGTTCTCTTCAGATGAAATGAATTGAAAATGGGGAGATGTCTATCATGCCTCACTTCTTAAAATCATAGAACTGTAGAGTTGGAAAAGGTCCCAAGGGTTAATCCAGTCCAAACCACTGCAATGCAGGAATCACAGCTCAAAACCGACTGACAGATGGCCATCCAATCTCTGTTCAAAAACCTCCTAGGAAGGCGAATCCACCACCTTCTGCTCCACTGTTGAACAGCTCTTACTGTCAGGCAGTTCTTCCTAATCTTTAGTCAGAATCTCCTTTCTTATCATTTGAACCAATTGGTCTGGGTTCTCCTCTCTGGAGCAGCAGAAAACAAGCTTGCTCCATCTTCCATGGGACAGCCCCTTTAGCTATTTAGATAGCCATTTTTTAAATTTTTAAATTTATTATTTATACCCCGCCCATCTGGCTGGGCTTCCCCAGCCACTCTGGGTGGCTTCTGAAAAAAATTAAAATACTGTGATACATCAAACATTAAAAGCTTCCCTAAACAGGGCTGCCTTCAGATGTCTTCTAAAAGTCTGGTAGTTGTTGTTCTCTTTGACATCTGGTGGGAGGGCGTTCCACTGGACAGGTGCCACTACCGAGAAGGTCCTCTGCCTGGTTCCCTGTAATGTGGCTTCTCGCAGTGAGGGAACCACCAGAAGGCCCTTGGTGCTGGACCTCAGTGTCCGGGTAGAACGATGGGGGTGGAGACACTCCTTCAGATATACTGGACCGAGGCCATCACATCATTTCTCAGTCTTCTCTTCTCCAGGCTAAACATACCCAAATCCCTCAACTGTTTGGCATAAGGCTTTGTTTCCAGAGCCTTTATCATCCTGGTCACCCTCTACTGCACACATTCCAGCTTGTCAATATCCTTCTTAAATCAGTGGAGATGGAATGTGTTTTCTGCCACCATTCAATATCCCAACATACCCACTGGGACTGACAAGTTTTTACCAAGGAATTCTTTTAAGGTCTGTTGACCCAAATCTAGTGATGCTCAGAGAATCCCCACCCCCCAGCTCAATTTTTCCACCTAGCCTGAGGTTCTATATGACCTTCTCTTGCTGGTAAATGCACATTGATACAGCCGTCCAGCTAGTAAGCACTTAGCCCCTCTTCTCTTTCCCAATTTCCTGGCTCCTTTCAGACCAGCCTTTGCTAACCCGATTACCTCCAGATGTTTTGAACTTCAACTTCCACCAGCCCCTGCCAGCATGCCCATGCTCCCATCAGACAGGCCGACTGAGGCTCATGGGAGTTGTAGTCCAAATCATCTGGAGGTCACCAAGTTAGCAAAGACTCATATATGTGGAGGTTGACACAGCTTTCAGCTTGTGCCTTTTTCTCCATTATTGATACACAGGAGTGTCAGTGTTGATTGATTAAAATGCCACAGGAAGAGGAATCTTTATGTGTGGGTTTTATTAATAGGCTTCTGCAAAGATGCAGCCATTTGTAATTGAGTTTGATCTCTTGCATTGAACGCATGAAAACTAGGGATTAGCCAAAAGAAATTCAGCGCAAGTTTCTGCTTGAAATTAGTGATTTCATGGTGCTGAGGTGTAACTCCCCCAGGCCCCTAATTTCTACCTTTTTTATGGCTGTTCTCCCATGTTCATAGCCAATTTTCCCCCACCTGGTTCATTCCTCCAGAAGTGATCCCAGCTAATCAGGGATCATATACAGGATGCCATGATGTTATGCTTCTGTGCAGTCAGAATAATATTTGACTGTTTCCAGATACCAATAGAAGCAAAATGAGCGTGGGTATTGAGGACAATGCTGTCCACAAAGGTCACATAAATGATCCAAGCCAATAAAGGATCCCAGAAGAATCATTTGTGTGCAGCTCTTTCGCAAAGATCCTTGAGAAAAAGTAAAAGTCTATTATTCTACTGAATATTTTCACGAACTGCCCCCTACTTTGCTCAGCTTTAATAAAATCTTTCCTAAAGCATTTTGAACCGGTGCATTTCTAATCCCTTTTTAGAGATAAGAATAGTTTACAAAAACTTCTAAGTGGAGTTGAGCCCACTCCAAAGCAATTATACACATGTTCTAAATATGCACTTACAGAGATGGGCCAAAAATGTAAACAAAAGTTTTTCCAGTTATGAATGAAAAAAGTTAATGGGAAACAGCGAAAAAATTAGAAGTAATGAATACAATGGGAGGGGGAGAACATTTAACTGTTTTCAATGTACAAATAGCAGGTTTAAAAAATTTTCAGATGTTATAAAAATAAAATTTAAAACATCCCAAAGTTAGATGGCAGTGTATACAATCAAAATAATGTTGTGTTTAATGTAAGGTTAAGATGGATGAGGCCACCCTAGAGGATGGAGGGACACCATAGCCAAAGGAATGTTCCACTCTGTGGGGCTGGTGGCAAGGCAGACCAGGGTTGGATCTTTGCCAGAAGACGACCCTCCAGCAGGGGCTTCACTGACAAGAGCTCCCTGGGCTGCCTCCCCATTTGCAGCCTGCTTATTGTTCACTCACCTCTCACTCTGGTGTGTGAGTCACTGAGAGGGAGAAGGAGTGTGATTTGGAATACAGTCGTACCTTGGAAGTCGAACAGAATCCATTCCGGAAGTCCGTTCGACTACCAAAACTTTCAGAAATCAAAGCACGGCTTGTGATTGGCTGCAGGAAGCTCCTGCAGCCAGTCGAAAGCCGTGGAAGCCACGCCGGATGTTCGGCTTCCAAAAATCGTTCGAAAACCAGAACACTCCCTTCCAGGTGTCCATCGTTCAGGAGCCGATTTGTTTGGGAGCCAAGGGATTTCATAGAATCATAGAATCATAGAGTTGGAAGAGACCACAAGGGCCATCGAGTCCAACCCCCTGCCAAGCGGGAAACAAGTTGAGATACAAGGTATGACTGTACTGTGTCCAGTTATGGTCACTTCAAAAAGGATATTTTAAAATTGGGGAAAGGTTCAGAAAAGGGCAACCCAAACAATCAAGGGGATAGAGAGAATCCCTGTGAGGAAAGGTGGGACTGTTTCGAGAAAAAGGGAGGAAGAGGCAACATGAGAGAAGAATATAAAATCATGCATGCCATTATGGCTGGCTCAAGACATTTTGCTGCTTAAGGCAAAAACAAAATCTCTCTCTCTCTCTCTCTCTCTCACACACACACACACACACACACTGTTAAGTTGTGGGTGAAGATATCAGACGACACAGCGATTCTCCAAACAGCTCTTGTTTATTCACAGGTCAGAACAGAACTGAACTGAAGGGTTCAGCCAGCCTGTTTATATACAGCTCCAGTACAAAATAACTGTAACAACTTTCTGCAACTATCCAATCACTGAACGTCACTTGCAATCCCTTATTTGCATATGTGGACCTGAACTATCTACAGTATCACCCTGCTGGCCCAGGGTGAGAACTTCAGTACATAACACAAACTGCTGCTGCCTCCTTCTCTGCCTCTCAGTGCCCTGCCACCACCCAGCTTACTCCTCCTCTGTCCTCGCCAACACCTGAAACTACTGGAGGCAGCAGGGGGAAGCCCCGGTGTGCTGAAGGCAGCAGGGAAGAAAAGAAGGAGGCCAGAAAGGAGCAGGTGGCAGCGGGAGATGGAGGAGGTGGGCAACAAGTGCAAGAGTTGCCAAGAGGAGTGTTCCTCCAGGACCCAGGTGTACTCCAACCTGCTGTCTCCAACCTGCCTTGCCAAGCCTCATGAGTGGGCAGGCCCTGGATGGCACATTGAAAGTGGATAGAGTGCTAAGCGTCTGGGTGCTTCGCTTTCAAGAGAACAGGGAGCAGGTTCTGCTACATGCCATGGAACTTTGTGGAAAACACAGCTTAAGTCGTTCAAAAAGAATATATTGGAGCACCGCAAATCATTGGCCCATGTCTTATTCTTGTTTTTATTATGTATCTTGTGGTATTATTCTGTATTCTGTATTTTTATACTGTGAACCACCCTGAGATCTTCGGACGAAGGGTGGTATACAAATTTAATAAATAAATAAACAAACAAACAAACAATAATGCTTATGTAGGAAACAGTAGATCTAGCTGAAACGCAACACATGGAGATCTGCATTGATCATTGAAATGTATCTGTTGTTGTTGTTGCTGTTGTATAATTCTAAGATGATTGCATAATTTTAGAATGCTGTATAATCTTAGAAGAGGGCACGGCTGTGACTTTCATGAAGGGGCCGTGCACTTCTGAATTTGCCACAACATCTCTGCAGGTGGGTCATTTGGTGTTCACTGCCTGTACCTACATTTGAGGATAATTTTGGAGCCCAGGGCAAGGAGCAGGAAAGGTCCTCCCCCCACAGAGAAAGCCAACTCAGGTAAATTGTACCACAGCAAAGCTGCCTGTTCTGTGGAATTATTATCCAAAATGGTTCCTCTGTGGAAAAAGGACTTTTGCTTGTCCTGGTTTTCAAAGTGCATCTCTTCTTGCTCTCCCTGATAATTTATGGAAAGACTAATAAACCAAGATCTATGCCACAATAAATCTGTTAGTCCTTAAGGTCTCACAAGACTGGGTTTGACTTCTTCCTCGCTTTGCCTCAGAAACCAGGAGAAGCAGGTGAGAGAAGTGACTGGAGAGCAGGGAGCCTCGATTCCAACCCTCCATTCCTTCCCCAGGAGTTGGAGGGCTGTGGCAGCAGCTGAAGCTTTTCCTCCTACATCCTCCACTAGACTTCCTTGCCTGAGGGAAATGCTGCTCTTGTCTTCTCCCTGTTTCCATGGCAGTGCCAGAGCCTTCCGGCTGAGTCCGTGCTGTGTCTGAGGGGCCTCTCGCAGCTCTCCGGCAGCTTCCCAGGCAGAGCTTTTTGTGCGTCTGTGTGGTTGTTATTGTCCTTCGGTCTCTTCATCTCCCTGTCAACACCTGAAAGAGCACCTGGATTGCTCTGTGTTTCTGACAGCAGCAGCCATAGATCCCCCAGATTAAAACAACAGGGGGTGAGTTGGGTAATAGGAACACATAATATGATGCAACCATTTCAGAGATCAAAAATGCTGGTGACTGTGGACAGGGGAGAAGACACTCTGTAAGTTGTTATTTCTTGCATTTATATCCCACCTTTTCCTGCAGGGCTCTCAAGGTGGTTCTCCCCCTACTCATTGAATCTGCACAACAACCCTGTGTGGTAGGTTAGGCTCAGAGGCAGTGACTGGCTCAAGGTCAGCCTTTCTCAACCTTGGGTCTCCAGATGTTTTTGGCCTGCAACTCCCATCATCCCTAACCACTGGTCCTGTGAGCTAGGGATCATGGGAGTTGTAGGCCAAAAACATCTGGGGACCCAAGGTTGAGAACCACTGCTCAAGGTCACATTGTGACCTAAGTGGCTGGGCAGCAATTTGAACCCTGGTCTCCCAGGTCCTAGTCCAACACTCTGACCACTATGCAGCACTGCCTCTCTAGGGATGGGTGAATCTGTTTTGGTTTATCTCCGTTTTCCCACTTTATATTTGGTTCACCACATTGTCACATCAGTTTGTGAACTTTCCAAAAAAAAATCCTCACAAAAATTCACATGCAATTTTCGTGCCAATTTGTAGGATCATAGAATTGTGGAGCTAGAATGGGTCCCAAGGGTCATCTAGCCCAACCCCCTGCTTTGCAGGAATCTCAGCTACTAGTATTATTTATTCAGTCATTCATTTTATTTACATCCTGCCCTTCAACCTGGAGGTTCCCATGGCAGCACACAACAATTAATCAAATGCACACATCAATACGAAGACCATGAAGCTGACAACTCAAATAAAAGAGAAATTAAAACATTTAAACAGCAAGTCAAAAGGGAATCCAACAACAGCTTAGGGCTCACACATACTTGCATACAATTTTGCCTAGCTGTGGGGTGCCCCCTGCTCGCTCCACTTGTCATACCCCCATCCCTCCTCTTCCTCCATTTCATTTCACCCCCACCAATGATATCAGCCCTATCTTTTCTTCCTCCTCTTTCCCTTTGTCTGAGCTTCCCCCAAACCACCTAAGCTCCAAGGGGAAGGCAGAGAAATCACTCATCAACTGCTCTTTCACAGTTCCTAGAAGAGAGAAGTGCTTGATTTGCTCCCAAGCCAGAATTTTCCCTCTTGGGGAAGTGTTGCTTGCAAATAAACCACCTGAAGATTGTTTTAGGTCATCCCACACACACCTCCACCACAACTGATTGGATAGTCTCTCCTACCAAACACCAAAGAAATATCTTACTATGATACTAGGGATCAAAAAAGGAAGCAGATTTCTAAGGAAGGAAGGAGTATTAAGACATTCTAGTGTTAAACATGAAGCAATAGTGGCATCCAGTGGCACAGTTTCATTCATAAAACACCCCACAAAACACTTGAAATGTTACATTTTATTGCGCCACCTGTTCTGACAAGGCCATTGGTTCATGAGCTAGCCTGGGTACTATTCTCCAGAATCCCTGAAGAAACATTTTGCTTCAACGACTTAACTATTAATGGGTCTCAAAGGGGAGATGTGGGCCTCCTGATAAAGACACAGGTCGTGATGCTCACTGCTTGTGCCACCACAGCTGTTCAGGAATCAAGATAACCACAGCCCACCAGACATACACAGGCCTCGCTGGGTGTTTGGTTATGGTGAACGTTTTCTTTTGCTTCCTTCTTTGCTTGACAGAAATAGGGTGCTGCTTGTCAGGCAAGCTGTGCTCAGCGTGGGCTGTGCTCTGCTTTCAAGCCACAGGCCCAGCTGGTGTTCCAACCCAGCTGTTGTTGGACTACAACTCCCATTCTCCCCAGCTAGCAGGAACCAGTGGTCAGGGATGATGGGAGTTGTAGTCCAACAACAGCTAAGGACCCATGTTTGAGAACCACTGCTATAAGGCCTATGAGGAGCCAGTGTGACCAAGAGGCTCCAGATCTTGGCCTGGGAGGAGCTTGTGAGAAAATGATGATGATCACACTTAGGCTGCAGTCACATAGCAGTTTATTCTGTTTCCCCAACATTTCCCTAACTAGTTTTCGTATCATGTTTCACGCAACGTAAAAGCCGCTTCTGGAAATCTAGCAAAATGGAGTGGGCATTCAGCATGAACTTGTGTGTTAATTGCTTCCAGAAATTATTTCCTTATTCTGTAAGATTTAGACACTGCTAAATTGTAAAGATTTGACCAAACTGCGGGTGGCAGTGGAAGACAGGAGTGCCTGGCGTCAGTGGCTTAGCGTGGGGGGTGCAGGGGGGGCCGGCCGCCCCGGGCGCAACATCTGGGGGTTAGGGGGCGCAAATCCACGGGTTAGGGGGCGCAAATCCATGGGTTAGGGGGCGCAAATCCACGGGTTAGGGGGCGCAAATCCATGGGTTAGGGGGCGCAAATTACTCGCCTTGCCCCGGGTGCTGACAACCCACGCTACGCCACTGCCTGGCGTGCTCTGGTCCATGGGGTCACGAAGAGTCGGACACGACTAAACGACTAAACAACAACAACAAAATTGTAAAGAAAAACCCTCAAAGCAGTTTACAAATATTTACAATAAAATTATCAATACAAAAAAATTAACAACAGTAGTTCAAAACTTTTGAAACATTAAAATAACAGTGGACTAAAAACAGGTTAAAACCTACACCAACATTCTAAACATCTGGACTGGCTTGTTGAAACAAGAATGTTTTTAGCCAGCACCAAAAGAGTACAGTGAAGACTCATGCCTGACAGCAATAGACAGGGAGTTCCAAAGTGTAGATGCAAAATATAGCTGCTACTGCACTAAAAGATTGTGTTCAATGGCACTGATAGCAGTGCTAATTACATTGATTGAAGTGGTCAAGTTGGGGTATATAAGGTGATCTTGTAGGTAAACTAGTCCCAAATTGTTAAGAGCTTTAAATACTAAGCCCAGTATCAAATGGGCAGCCAGTGAAGAACTCTGGGTGAATATTTAGTGCAGCCCTACACTGCATGCTTACATTCCTGCCACTACCACAGCCGATCCTCTAGATCTCTGCAAATCTGAGCACGTCAGAAAATTAACTTCCGTTGAAACAGTGTCTGAGCCAGTGTCTTAATAAAATGTTGGACTTTTCTTTGCCACTAATATCCACAAGATGGCAGCAGATACATTGTCAGTGCTTGTAAGAAGTGGATGAGCGATAGAAGAAAAATGGTCAGGTTAAAAGTACCTCCCTGAATTTTCATGTAGAGGAGGATTTTTTTTTTCATTTTTAGATTCAATATCTCCAGTCAGGGAGAACAAGGCTTCCCTTCCTTATATTTCTAAGGAGCTGGCATGGAGGCTGGTTAACTTACGTCCATTTCTTGATTGTCACTTAAAGGCATCCAGTCACTGAAATAAAGAAGTAAACATATCTACTCCTAGCTCTTGTAGGAATGGCTTAGGCATTAAGATTAGGCAGAGAATGGAGGCTTATTGTTGTTACTCTGTAGCTTCTTGAGAAATGCTCCTGTTCCATGCGCTTTCCCTCAAACCAGCTTCTATCCGATTTGAAAATGCAAGGCGCAGTTAATCTGAGGTGTGTACAGTTCAGGCAGTCATCGCACATGCCCAGATAACACTTCAGTTAATTGGAATTTTACATGGGGAAACCAATCAGGTAATGGGCACTGGGTGAAGACATCCCCTCTCTCCCTGAGCAAGCTGGGTCAAGAAGGTCAAAAAAACAGTGTTAAACTTGCATTAGATGCTGAAGATATGTTCTTTCCTTCAAATCGGCCTTCATAATCTAAGCAACTGATGTCAACTTCAGTCAATTTTATTGGCACATTCCAGCAGATTATAAATACAGTGGTACCTCGGGTTACATATGCTTCAGGTTACATATGCTTCAGGTTACAGACTCTGCTAACCCAGAAATAGTACCTTGGGTTAAGAACTTTGCTTCAGGATGAGGACAGAAATCGTGCTCCAGCAGCACGGCGGCAGCAGGAGGCCCCATTAGCTAAAGTGGTGCTTCAGGTTAAGAACAGTTTCAGGTTAAGAACGGACCTCCGGAACGAATTAAGTACTTAACCTGAGGTACCACTGTAATGCTGAACTCCATCCTTGTGATCCACTATAGACCTATAAAAGATTATTGATAAAGAACCAAAATGGACCAGGGATGGAAAAGTCCTTGCTGAAACAACTGCCACGGGATTCAATCTTACTAATTTGGGCGATGGAGTAAAGACCCTCATAGAGGGGAAGCAGAAATACAAGAAGCTAAGGAAGACTAAGGAACAATTAATTCAGAAATAAGTTGGAGCGAAATTGAACATGCAGGTGGTGGTTGTTGTTGTTAATATCACAATCATCTGTAACATGCCACATAACATGTTCTCTGGTGGCTTGCAAGAAATGAAAGAATAGAATACAATATTGAAATACAATAACAGAACAAATAAATAGCAGCGCAAAAACTTTCAAATCCTGCAATCCTCCAGTTCCTGGGAAGCATATTTTCCTCTCCAAAGGCCAACAGAGAGACCCAGTGTGCAACACTGCTCTCCTCACTGCAATGGAAACTACCTGTTCTAAATGGGAGGGGATATAGTAAATAAAATAAGTGCTCTGCTCTTACTGCCTCTCTGCCAGCAGCACCCCAACAGGGGATTGGCCAATGCAGTTCCACCACTTTAGGTTCCCCGTCCTCTACTCTTCAGGATTGGATCGTAATCCTCAGAGTAAAAGACAAAACCAGTTACATATCAGACACATCAAGAGCCCAGGCAGGCATAGGCAAACTTCGTCCTAGAGATGTTTTTTTGGCCAGTGTGGTGTAGTGGTTAAGAGCGGTAGTCTCGTAATCTGGGGAACCGGGTTCGCGTCTCCGCTCCTCCACATGCAGCTGCTGGGTGACCTTGGGCCAGTCACACTTCTTTGAAGTCTCTCAGCCCCACTCACCTCACAGAGTGTTTGTTGTGGGGGAGGAAGGGAAAGGAGAATGTTAGCCGCTTTGAGACTCCTTAAAGGGAGTGAAAGGCGGGATATCAAATCCAAACTTTTCTTCTTCTTCTACAACTCCCATGATCCCTAGCTAACAGGACCAGTGGTCAGGGATGGTGGGAATTGAAGTCTCAAAACATCTGGAGGGCCGAGTTTGCCTATGCCTGGCCCAGAGCTTGAGTTCACCATTTAGAAAGAAAACACCCTCCAATTTTTCAACTCCACTTTTTGGAATTTAGTTCAGATTTGGTTGCCCTGTATTTCTGGCCAGCTGTCTCCCAAAATGAGATCACGAAGCTGTGATAAGGCACTTAATGAAGCCAGAATTCTGGCTTAACACTTATAGAGGCAGCCTCACTTAGTGGATTCCAGGGATCAACTTTTTTAATTCTACAGTATGGGGATGGAAGTGCCACCATTCCTATTCCGGGAAATGGAAACCATCCTTGATTCCCCCTTTACTCAAAGGGTAACATAATCACAAATTGTGCTGAATTCCTACTACACAGAGTAGAAGACTTGAAAGCAATAAAAAGAACAAGTTGGATTTCGTGTGGGCTTCTGCATCACAAATAATTGCTTTATTTCAAATCATTTTGTCGTCAAATGTTCTGTTCTTCTGTGCTGCCTTTCTTGATCTGAAGGCTGCCTTCAGTTCTGTAAATGAGGAAAGACTGCGCTCCAAGCTTCTAAACACCAACTTGGATACTTGATGTTGGAGCTGACTTTAAACTGCTGCTGTTGCAAGGCAGCAAATGGGCTTCACAGGTGGTGAAGTGGGGTGCTTATTTCGCACACTCAAACTAACAAACCTTTTGGAAGCGAAAGACGCAAACGTGCCTCCCGTTTTAACCCAGAAAATAAGAAGAGTCAGCTTTCAGAAGTTTGGGAAACATTGCGAAGGTGCTCTGAAAAGCAGCACGACATCTGCTGTGAATACAAACCATATTATAGGCTGGGAAGGCAAAAGGTTTAAAGGGCAGCCTAATCGCATTCCTTATTTTCAAAGGTATGAAAACAAATGCAAATGAGCCAGATGATCGTGTGCCAATTTGAAAAGTCATCCAAGTTTGCAAGAGAATGGTCTTGAAGATGTCCTCCACTGATTCTCTCTCTCCACCAGATGTCACACTTTTCTTTTTTGCCTTTCTTTCAGCCTTGATCATTTGCTTTTGCCTGCATATCCCATTCGTAAACGGAAGGGTACAATCCTTCTGACTCCACCTGATATCTCTTTGCGCTGGCAAGTACTTGAAAACAGCCATCATTGTGTTCCAGCCTCACATAGCACCCGAAACACCACAAGAGCAATTTGTGAAGGGGAAGGTTTTCCAGCTGAAGAAAAAAAGGGTTGTGCTAAACAATTATCTGGAGAGAGAGGAAATGAGTGGTGAAACTTCTTGAAAGGCCATCCCTGG
Organism: Podarcis tiliguerta; assembly: GCF_965153285.1. Taxonomy (NCBI): domain Eukaryota; kingdom Metazoa; phylum Chordata; class Lepidosauria; order Squamata; family Lacertidae; genus Podarcis; species Podarcis tiliguerta. The sequence goes on along the minus strand of NC_139541.1, from coordinate 51,416,729 downwards.
AATCTGCCCAATTTCATTACTACCGGAGAAACTGTCCAGCAGGGCGGCAAAATCACAAATACAGAATGTTAAGCAGGAGGGATTTTGTAACTTCATCCAAGGGAACAAAGAAAGGAACTAATGTGGTATTTTATGAAAGAGGATATTTTGTTCTGATACCTCAAATGAAGCCAAGAAAGGGGGGGGGAGTTTGTTTTCTTGAGCTGAAGCCCCTTTCCAGGTGTGGGGTATTTTATATGCTCCTGACCTGTTTCTGGGCAGTAAAACGAGGATGAGATGAGCGGGGATGCGGTTAAAACCATAGTGACCCATCCAGAAAAGTTTATTTGTGTGATGAATTAGGGTGGCATTCAGCGCTAATCCTACTCAGAGGAGACCCACTGAGGTGAATGGCAGTGACTTGTATTAATCTCAGTGGGTTTACTCTGTGTAGAGATTAATTGCATAAGAACAGAAGAAGAACCTGCTGGATCAGGCCAATGGCCCATCTAGCATCCTGTGCTAACAGTGGCCAACCAGATGCCTCAATGGGAAATCTGCAAACAAGGCCTGTGCCCAAGAGTTCTCTGCCCTCTTGTGGTCTCCAGCAACTGGCATTGGGCAGCATTAGTGCATCCGACCTTGCAGACAGGGCATAGACACTGCAGGTAGTAGCCATCAATAGCTTTATCCTCTGTGTACTTGTCCAGTCCTCTTTTAAAGGCAGCCAAGTTGGTAGCCATCACTGCCTTCTGCGGGAGTCAGTTCCGTGGCTTGAACTATGTGCTGCATGTAGAAATGCTTTTCCTTATCTGTCTTGAAGATAACCCTTAGTCACAGCTTCCTTAAGAATATTAGGAATCTTGCTGGATTGGACCAAAGACCTCTCTAGCCCAGCATCCTGTAAGCCACAGTAGGCCTACTAGGAGAGAAATGTGCACAGTATGACATGGAAATCTCCTCCTATTTTTGTGAAGTTTGATGTTCTGCCAAATACATTGCTAAAGTCTCATTGCTTTGGATGGGATGTCCATCAATGACCAGTGAATCCCTCCCCCTTTGTTCAATGAGGCTTAATCTCCAGTAGTCCTTTTTAGGACCCGCTCTCGGCAAAGTGTCATCCTATGCATAGCATCCTCTGTGGTGGCCCCTAAGCTGTGGAACTCCCTTCCCAAAAGTGCATCTGGCACCTTCATTATACATCTTCCGGATGGTTCTGAAGACACAACTCTTTATACACCTGGCTTTTAACACTAGAGGTGTGTCTTTTTATCACTGTAAGTTGTTTTCAATGGTTTGTAAAGTTGTTTCAGTTTGTTGGTTATTTAATAAAATGTAAGGTGGTGGCGCTGTGGGTTAAACCACTGAGCTTAGGACTTGCCGATCGGAAGGTTGGCGGTTCGAATACCCGTGACAGTGAGCTCCTGTTGCTCGGTCCCAGCTCCTGCCAACCTAACAGTTCGAAAGCACGTCAAAAGTGCAGGTAGATAAATAGGTACCGCTCCGGCGGGAAAGTAAACGGCGTTTCCGCGTGCTGCTCTGGTACGCCAGAAGCAGCTTAGTCATGCTGGCCACATGTAAGGTGGCCAGTAAAGCGAGGTGAGCACCGCAACCCCAGAGTCGTCCGCGACTGGACCTAATGGTCAGGGGTCCCTTTACCTTTACCTTTAAGGACTCCGGGGTTGTGGCACTCATCTCGCTTTCAGGCCAAGGGAGCTGGCATTTGTCCACAGACAGCTTTCTAGGTCATGTGGCCAGCACTTCTGACACAATGGAACACGATGACAGAAACCAGAGCACACAGAAACGCCATTTACCTTCCCGCCGCAGCTGCTTGATTGTACGAGAAACCTCACAGCAGTTTACAAAACGGGTAAAGCAATAGAATTGTCACTAAGAACAATTTACAGCAATAATTTAAAACGTACAAAAAGTTAAAGCGCCACAATAGACAAACAAACAAAAACTCGCATCAACTTTCTGAATATCTGGGTAGGCTTGTCCGAACAAGAGCATCTTCAGCAGGAGCCAAAAAAAGATACAGTGTAGGCGCCTGCCTGATATCAATAGGCAGGGAGTTCCAAAGTGTAGGTGCTGCCACACCAAATAATCAGGTTCTTACAAATGCTGTGCAGGTATTATGTGGCCCCTGTAAAAGTGCCAGATCCACCAATCAAAGTGGTCAAGTGAGCGCATGTGGAGTAAGGTGATCTCGTGGGTCCCAAGACTTTATATACTAATAGCAACACCTTGAACTTGACCCAGCAGCAAACTGGCAACCAGCACAGATCTCTGAGCAGGGGCATTATATGCCAAGGCCCCACTTCTGCCAGCAATTGTGCTTCAGCATTCTGCACTGCCTGCAGCTTTAATGCTGCAACCTGCCCTGGGACTTTAGGGTGAGGGGGGGTGAGTCATAAAGTAATCATAATAATCTTTACTCAGAGATGTGGTCCAATCCACTCAATCAGGCTAACTCCCAGGTAAAGCTGCATCGGCTTGGGGCCCTTAAGGATGACCTTAAGGCAAGCATGAATAAGACTCCACTGGTTCCCTCCTCATTTCCTGGTTTCTAACTTCACATGCTTCCCTTCCCAGTTATCTGACAATGACCTATTTTTAGACACACGTCACCATGACTGGGAATGTCACTTGATAGAATACCATCCTGAAGATTCAAGTCTGTCACAGATAAACATGCACAGCAGACTGGTACGTGGAAGTTGCCTCTGAGACCTGCTTTCCTGTCCGTTCCAGGATGCAGGAGATGAAAATCATTTCAAATGAACAGCGACTGGTTCCTGTCATGTCTCTTGAGTGAAGACTGAACATTATATTTTTTTTAAAAAAAACCAAGAAAAAGAAAAGATGAGCTTTTTTCAAACTGACAGTCTAAGGAAGGTACCCGAGGAGCAGGAGAAAGCCAGACCTTTTTCTCAACGTGGCTTGATACTGATGCTTTCCTCTGTTTCCATCCTCCAGTCCTTGCAAGCTGCAGGTCACCAGAGTGTGTGAAATGCCATCAGATTCATCTAAAACAGACACACATACACACACACACACAGAGAGAGAGAGAGAGAGAGAGAGAGAGAGAGAGAGAGAGAGAGAGAGAGATTCCATTTTAAAAGATGTTAAATACGTTAGTATTTTACATGGAGATTGTCTTTTTTCTGCAATATCAGTGTCCTACTATAGCAACAGTGAATCCTACAATGGACAAATTGCTTTATCATATACAGAGCAAGATCTGGCTGTATGCTACCACTAAGAGTTTTTCCTGTCTCTCTACTTTGTCACTTGCCATCCAAGGCCAGCTTGCCAGAGGCTCTGGTGGTTCTGACCTCAACAAGGCAATTTTCTCACTGTCTGCTTCAAAACATTACTCTCCCCCTTCCCCTCTCACACACAAATATTGAAAGCTTTGATATATCTGCAAGTTCCCTCTCTCTAAATATGATGTGTTTGCCATCAAGGAGGAGATTTTCCCCCATTTGCCTTGCCCCACCCTCCAGCCTGAAGCGAGTTGCTTAATATATATATGACATAAATGTTTATGCATGTTAAACGTACTGTTCGTTGCTGATCATCTTTTAATTTTAGTTTATTTTGCCGTGCTATTATATGACTTACTATGTATTGCTACTGCATTATTGTAATTTTGCAGACTTTGTGTGCATCGTGAGCACAGTTTTACTTGTGGGAAATGAGGTATGTTGATAAATTAACCATTTATTTAGTTATTTCATCACATTTACACCCCACATTTTACTCCAAAGAGCTCAAGGGCATACATGGTTCTCCTCATCTTCACAACAACACCGTGAGGTAGCGTAGGCTGAGAAGCAGTGACTAGCCCAAGGTCTCCCAGTCAACTTCATGGCCAAGTGAGGATTTGAACCCTGGTCTCCGAGTGCATAGTCCAACACTCCAACCACTACACCACAGTGGTTCTCAGTGACAAAAAGAAGTGTGGGGCAGATCAGGATGTGACTACCAAGGAACCTTTGAGAGCTTAAAGGTAGCTTTGAGAGCTTAAAGGCAGAGGGCCTTCTCGGTAGTGGCACCCGCCCTGTGGAATGCCCTCCCATCAGATGTCAAAGAAATAAATAACTATCTGACTTTTAGAAGACATCTGAAGGCAGCCCTGTTAATGGAAGTTTTTAATGTCTGATGTTTATTGTGTTTTTAATATTCTGTTGGGAGCTGCCCAGAGTGGCTGGGGCAACCCAGCCAGATGGGTGGGGTGTGAAGAAGAAGAAGAAGAAGAAGAAGTTGCTGCTGCATGTGGCCATTGACCAAATTCCATGTGGGTGGCCAGGGTGCAAAAACAGCGTAAAAGGAGTGGCGGAAAGAGAAAAGTCCATATGTTGCATTTTGAACACTAGATGTCTTTCATTAAATCTTTCTTTCTTTCTTTCTTTCTTTCTTTCTTTCTTTCTTTCTTTCTTTCTTTCTTTCTTTCTTTCTTTCTTTCTTTCTTCCTTCCTTCCTTCCTTCCTTCCTTCCTTCCTTCCTTCCTTCCTTCCTTCCTGAAGAATAGCTTAGTTGCTTAGAGTGTTGGCTAGCCAGTGCTTTTTTTCTGGGGCGACACAGGTGTACGCATATCCCCCCAAAAAACATTTTGTGAATCTTTGTACTTTTCTCCGTTTACTGTATTTCTTTTTCCCAATTTGAACTATAAAATGGTGATTTTTCTTGAGTCAAAATGAGAGTACCCCCCACAAAAACCATTTTGTTTTTTTTAAGGGGAAAAAGCACTCAGGATAGCTGTATGTTCCCGCATTCCAGAGGGTTGAGCTGGATGATCTTCAGGGTCCCGTCTAACACTACAGTTCTATGATTCCATGAGCCCTGGTCCTCTGGAGCCACACCCAGCTTGCTCTTTTATCAGTTCCATGTGTTAAAGCATCTTAAACAGATGGAGAGGGAGGGAGAAATGCAAACAACTTCACAATTCACAATTGTGGTGGCTGAGGACAGAGCATCTATTTCTGGGAAGCCAAGTGTCAGTACAGCTCGAGCAGCCCTCCCGAGAAATTCAACAGTTGAAAGAGGTTCAGTGCACTTTGCAATGCAGCGTGAAAACCCAGAGCTGGCTGCTGTGGCGTTAAGGTTGCTGGATGTTTTCAGCCTTTTTTACAGGCTTCATTTGGGTCCTGAGGTCTCTTCTCTGTTTCCCTGCTTCCGTGGAGATCAGAGGAGAAGGAAAAGAGAGCTTTCTATTAATTACAAAATGGAGAATTTCTAAAATTAATTTTAAAAAAATGTTTTAATGAGCAACGCATTCTGCATAGCTATCAAGTCACTGTCACTCGGTAAAAGCCCCTCTCGTTCTATGCAATGGAGAGCGCTTATAAATAACCCCTTGAACGCCAATAAACTGGTGGTGCCTTTCCACGTGTTGAGGGAGGGGCTATTTTTGAAGAGCAGCGCAAAACTGATATACAGGAAAATAATAAGACTCCAGTTTAGCTGAATGTTGGGAGATTCAGGACAGACAAAGGGGGAAATGCTTCTTCACATGGCACTTAGTTAAAATATGGAATTCGCTCCCACGATATACAGTGATGGCTCCCAGGTTGGACTGCTTTCAAAGGGAATTAAACAAATTCGTAGATGAGGAGGCAATCAATGGTTACTAGGCTGTAATTTCTGCATTTCAGAGGGTTAGACTAGATGGCCCTTGGGGTTCCTTCCAACTGTACAATTGTATGATAGGTATATATAGTTTCCAGTATCAGAGTTCTCTGAACACCTGTTGTGGGGACCACAAGTGGAAGAGGGCTATTCCATTCATGCCCTGTTTGTGGGCTTCCCAAAGGCATTTGAGTAGCTAATGTGACAGCAGAATGCTGGACTTGGGTTATGGTTTTCATGATCACATTTCTCTTTCTTGCAAGGAGCTCAAGCTTGGCATACATCTGGCTTAGGCTGCGAGACGATGACTGACCAAAGGTTGCTTCGGAAGGCTCTGGTTGTCAGGTGAGCAGCCTGAAGATTCAGGAGGTTGATGTGCTTTCACCTGGTGTCTGGGGGCCAAGTACCACTTATTGTATGGCCCAAGCAGTGTGTGTGTCACCAGCCTGAGATGGGTGGGCCAGTTGTATCAGTGATGTTGTGTATGGGAGGGATCAGATTCCTCCAGATTGGGTCACAGAAACCCAAGCACATGTCGTGTGAATGTGGTGTAGTGCTTAGAGTGTTGGCTTGGAGCATGGTTCAAATCCCCACTCACAGAGCTATGGCTTCCAGAGTGGTTTAATGGTCAATCCCAAGGAAAGGTAGATCTGTGAAGGGACTAGGAACCTCTGAACAACTCTCAGCACCCTTAACAGAAACACAGCTCTCATAATTCTTTGAGAGGTATGATACTGCTTTCAATATATAGAGCAGATGAGGTTCTGGGTGGCAGACTGAGCAGGCAAACAGGTCACCTGGGCTCAGTTTTCTCCACTGAGGTCAGCTTTTTACTTAAATTATAGCAATGATTTCCAAATTTGCAACTAACTCTGTAGATAAATTGGCATATGCATGTTCCATGCATTCTTGGGGGCAATGAGTAAGCTGCTACCCTAACAGTTTCTGAATGATGAAATTGTCAAGCACACTTGCTTTTCTGGCATAGACATCACTAGCTATAATGGAGGGGGGGTTGTGTTGTCCCCTCCTTTCCTTCCTCGAGTGCTTTCTAATTAATGAAACCCAACAATAGAGCTTTTGCTGTATATTTTAATGAGAGGTCACAGGCAGATGACCCGTTCTGCTGCGGAACAACTGCACTTATCAATTAAAAATAACAAAAAAGAAAGATTCCTTCCTATCCCCCGGAGGCTGGTGCCTTGATCAGAAGGAAGATAGTGGCAAGGGGCGAAACAGCAGGAGACCCTCGTTCTCAGCCGGAGCCGAACCGTCCTAGTGCCATCTCAGGCACAATTACTGCCACCATCAGGTATAACTGCTAAAGTATTCCTCCCTGAGCAGGTAATTTAATCTAAGCAAAGCAGCTTGACCTACAAGTGACCCCTGGATTCTAACTCTCCACACTGCTCCTGTCCGCAATAGCCAAGATTCTGAGTTAGGAGAGCCACCCACTAAGGCTTTGTTGTGGCCTCAAAAGGTAGACCCGGGGCTTGATTTCAGTCCAGGCTGGCCCACAAGGGAATGGGCCCATTTTTGCTTTTCTTTCAATGCCAGGGTTCTCTCTCAAATACATGGAATAAATGGTTGTTTCATTGGGACAGCAGGCCATTCCAGCACTGACTTCTTTTGGATAAGAGACAATGGTGGTCTCACCATGGGTGAGGTCCTCTCAGCTCAAATGAGGTCTCAGTCCCAGTCACCCACACCCAGTGGTTCAGTAGCCCATTCAAAAGTGCAGAGTCTTTTCATGAGAGTCACAACCACACCCCTTCACAACCACACCCCCTTCCAAGATTGTGCAGCACTGTACTAATAATTGGGGACATGCTGCAATGATCAGTGCAGACGTCAATCTGTTGCCTTCCAGCGAGATCTACTATTTTCTGTACCTGGGCAGATGATTCAGAGTGCTGCAATATCTTCTTCTGGGGTGACTTAAATGGTGCTTTCCTTGAAGCTCCATTACAAATAACAGAATTTACATGCCATTCTTTCGAAACCGAAGCACCTTGTCTCCCGAGTGTTCCCATATGCTTAGCTTTGGCACATACAAAACCATTCCTCGTTGTTGTTCTTCCTGAGTCCCTTTTCAAGGGTGACCCTAAGAGCCAATCCTCCATGACAGACTCGCCTCCTCTCACTCTGATTGGCTCTCATCAGTGCAAAGAGTGGGAAGACTTCTTCTTGGTGACCTTTAATGCTGCCTTGGTTGGCTCTAGGACACTGAAGACAGGGACCCTGCTACAGAAATAGTTATAGGACCTTGGCCCCCTGTAGACCAGACCACTAAGCTTCTGCCTCCACCTTCAAGGGCCTGATTTGCCCCATAAGGTTGTGGGGGGACATAACTCAATGGTAGAGCCCCAGCTTTGAATATAGACAGTCCCAGGTTCAATCTTTGGCAACTCCAGGTAGGACTGCGAATGTCCCTTGCCTGAAATACTGGTGAGTCACAGCTAGGGATAGGGGAAGAAATTGGATTCAGTTCATATTTATAGCTGAGTGCACATTCTCACCTATAGCACATACTGAAACAACATGCAAACTGAAGCACAAGCATTCTTAAAAATGGGCACATTTCTGAATTTTGCAATGGCGTTCTTCAGCCAAGTAACATATACAAAATGCATCTACTGAGGTAAAATGTGCGTATGAATGCTTATATTAGTGAGACTAACAGACAAAAATGCCTTGTTTTATCTGTTGCATTTTCATGTGAACTTTTTTTTAAAAAAAATTTAATCACAAACCAATGTGGAATTGTCGAGAACCAAACTTATGATTCAAAAATGATGAATGGAGGGAAACCAAAATTGGCATATCCTCTCATCCCTAGCCACTGCCAATCAGTACAGACAATTCAGACCCAAGTGAATTGAGTTGAATTTCTTGATGAATTGCAATTCTAATGTTTCACACTGGAGCTTCCATTTTAAATTCTAAGCAAAGCTTCCTTCAGATCAGTGGCAAAGTGTATGGGAAGACTGAAATGTTCTCTTACTGGTTTATTAATATTGCCATTTCCTGGTGTCCAGTTAGAAGGAAAATGGAACCTTCATTCATCAATTCATTCATTCATTCGTCCATTCATTCATTCGTCCATTCATTCATTCATAATTACAACCCCAGACCCTCGAAGTGTCCCTATTTTCCAGGGACAGTCCCAGATTTACAGAAGCCATCCCAGTTTCTGATTTAACCCTGGAATGTCCGGCTTTTCCTTAGGGCAGCCCTATTTTCATCGGAGAAATGTTGGAGGATATGGAATTATGCAACCCCCGAAACAAGTAGATAAGTAACCGTAAAACCTTTAGAAGACATCTGAATGCAGCCCTGTATAGGGATTTTTTAAAAAAACGTTTAATGTTTTATTATGTTTTTATATATGTTGGAAGCTACCCAGAGTGGCTGGGGCAACCCAGTCGGATGAGTGGGCTATAAATAATAAAATTATTATTGTGGTTATTATGGAATAGGGCGTCCCTATTTTCATTGGAGAAATGTTGGAGGGTATGCCCCACTTTTCACCAGCAGGTCCCAGGGCGCGTTGCAACAATTTAAAATTAAAGCAGATCATAATCACGGGAACAGGGTGGGTCTTATCAACAAAGGAACCCTGACTCCAGCCGGCTCAGCCCTGGGCAGCTCCAAGCGTCTGTCAGCAAGGAACATACAACAACACCGCAAGATGACTGTCTTGGCACAACTGCAAAGAAAATAAGGCGTTATTGATGGAAAACAGACAACATTCTAATGCGATACTTGCTCATTTTAAACGTGCCTTATACATAAAGGAAGCTCTTTGTGTCAGAAAATCAATTTCCATTCGTATCCAACAGGAAGTCGAAGGAGCAGAATGTTAAACTGAGTAATAGTTCACCGCATATTAAGTTTTGCCTCCGCCACAGAGAAGGGAACTAGTATAATGTTGCTAAAATGGACATAAACATTAACGGATAATTGTTACCATAAACTTTGTTTAATAAGCAGGCTGTATTGCACCCAGTAGCACCAAATCATTTTTATTTCAAGCTAAATTTACCTGCTCTGTTTATAGACTATTACTGAGCTCCACATTTCAAGCATTGATTACCGAGTTAATGCAGAATATTAAAATGGTTTCTTGTTTGAATAACCTTCCAGGTAGATGGCTTTGATTGACAAGAACGCCCAGAGAGTGACATGAGAGTAAATATATATGTATATAAAGGGCTAGAAAGAAAGCTAGGCAAGCAGGTGGGGGGTGGGCAGACTACTCGTCTGCAAGACATGATGACCTTTATGTTTTTTTCTCTCCCTGTGCTTGGCTCCCAAAGAACACTGAATAAAACCAGGTACATGGAGCCAGGTAAGAAATCCATGTGCATATTTACAAATACGTTCAGGCAAGAGAAAACGAAGAGTTTGCTCTCAGATGCATACATATGCATACAACAATAGATACTTACAGTACATGTCTTGTGAGCAAAAAATAAAAATTGTGTGCATTTTTATATTTATTAAACAACAGCATGAACAGAGTCTGATGCTTAGAAGCCTTGTTTTGCTCTAGAGCAGTGGCTCCGAAAGTGGGCGATGCTGCCCCCTAGGGGGTGATGGGATTACCTAGGGGTCGTGCTAAGAGGTGAGTGGGAGGCAGGGGGGCAGTGAAGGTGTAAATGACTATCAGAATGACTTTGATCAAGTCTGGCAGCACTGGATCAAGTTCATTCATTTTGCTGAATTAATTAAACTAAATAGCCTTGGTTGAAATTTGAATAAATGTGCAAGACATGTAAGTATCTATTGTTTGTTAATATGTATGCATCAGGGGTTGGTTCTCTAAGCATGATGCCACACTTTGTAGCGTTGATGTAGCCTGAAACATATATACTTTTATTTTCTTATTAGTATTAATTTTTAAATTAATTAATTAAATTTCTATACTGCCTTTCCTCCGAGGATAACAGGGCAGTTTACAATATAAAACACAAATATATATCACATAGTAAGAAAAAAAGATTACCCCCCCCCCTTCAGTTTAAAAGACCATGGAGAGGAGTTGCAGTGGACCACGTGGCCACCCACTCTTCTCCGGGGGCAGGGGAAGAAGTCCCACGTTGCCCGGGAGATCCCGGCCACATCAGCAGCCAGCCAGCCAATCCGCTGGCTGGTGTGGGCGTGGCAGGGACCCATTTAAACGGAGGCGTGAGCTGGAGGGCTTCCTCTTGGCTCACTTCCTCAATATCCCACCCTCCTTCCCTATTTTGCAGGTTTCCTTCATTGGCTTTGCTATGGACCTCAGTTGGTCGCCGTTGAGAGGCCTGGTAGGAATTTTTCCACTTGGCAAAATTGGCATGGGCCATTTGGTTTTCACCTACCTCGTAGCAATCGTCACAACTTTGTAAGGTTTTGCAGGTAGGCATTGTTGGACCTTATGATGGGGGAGGGGAGGTGTGGCCATCACCTGCCCCTCCAAGCTTAAGGGTATTCTGTTAAAGGAATCTGGGGGTGTGGATCTTGTCCGAAGCCTGGGGCAGGGCTAGGGCCATGACACGACCCCAATGGGAACCCCTGGGGGAGCTCGAATTGGTCTGCATCGATGGGGCTCCCCCTTCTGGTGGTTTACCCTTACCGGACTCCCTGCGCAACAGGCAGGAGTCAGATATAGTCGGGTCCATTCAATGCCTAAGCCAATACTGCTCACATTCTGTAATCAATAAAGTTGTGGCCAAAATACTGCCCAATAACATTAACCTGATATCTGTGTCCTGGTGTTTTATTCTTCAGTGAGGGGATGGCTGTGGGGTCTCGACACGCAACTGCCTGTTCTGTAATATTCAGAGCATCCTCTGCCAGCAACCCATCTACAAATTTCTTACACTTGCTGGGGCAGATTGATAGGAGTTATAGTCCAAGACATCTAGATGGATCAAGTCTGGGAAAAGCTACACTAGTCCCAAATCCTCAGCAGGAACGGCCAATTCTAAGCATTCAAAGTGGAAAGGGAACCCACTTTTGCAGAAGTTCTTAACAAGTAACACAGAGGGATTCCTTTTCCTTTTTTTGGTCCTTCTGCTATGTCTTCTTTCAGATCTTTGCAAGAAGAAGCAAAGCATACAACTCACTTCAGATGTGAATCCAGCAGGGAACCAGCGTCTGCCTACATGGGATTTTACACATAATTTGGCTAAGTCAGCAATCCAGCTGCAGACTCAGGCTTCGAAGGAAACCATGTCGATTTGTGAGAATCCCTGGAGGACACAAGTGTCTACAGCACAGCAATGACTAGATCACACCCTCCATGTTTGCACTTATTTGATTGTGAAGATGTGTGTATGTTGTGCAAGTATATTTGTCTAGAATCATATATGTTTTTAATCATCACAACTCTTCGATTGATTAACACAGGACTCAGGCGAGGCTTCCGTTAAAAGTCACTCATAGGAATAGAAACTTTGGGGCTGCATTAACAATTGCAGATCAAAGGACATGGAGCAGTTTCAAGTCGGTACAAGGCCAGGAGCAGCCAAGATCACGGGCACTAAAGTACAATGCCCAGTAGAATAATAGAATTGTAGAGTTGGAAGAGACCCCAAGGGTCATCTAGTCCAACCCCCTGCAAGGCAGGAATCACAGCTCAATAATCCCTGAAGGATGGTCATCTGACCTCTGTTCCAAAACCTCCAAGGAATGAGTGTCCAACCACTTTCTGAGGCAGGTTGTTCCATTGTCAAACAGCTCTTACCATCTGAAAGTTATTCCTAATATTTAGCCAGAATCTCCTTCTTTGTTATTTGAATTCATTGGTCCAGGTCCTACCCACTGGAGCAGCAGAAGTCAAGTTTGCTCCCTCTTCCATGGGACTGGAGGGCTGGAGCAGATCCATGTGAGGATGAAAACACAGGTAAAAGCTGAGCCTCTGGTGAGTACCAGATGCAGAAGTGGACAGGGCAACAGGTGTCGTACCTTTTGGACAGTAGGTTACATTCCAGCTATGCAGAGGTTTCTACATATAACCACCTCTCCAACCTTCATCCATCCAAAGAAGAGGCATCATCATCACCGTTCAAGGACACTTTCCAGCCAAGGAAAAGCATGTGAGGAGGGCGTGGAGCAGGGCCCTTAAGGGGGCATAGCCTGGAAAGGGGTGTGGCATGGCAAGAGTTGCCAAGGGCCCCATCCGTGTAGAGTTGCGGTTACTCCATCTCAAAAAAAAAAAGATGGCACGAAGGCAGACAAAAAATGCAGGAAGAAAAAAGCAATCAAAATGGTCAGGGTTCGGAGCACCTTTTTTTTTACTAGAAGGGATGAATGATCAGTCTGTTTCTGGTCCATGCAGACTTGCATGAGGCCATTCATAACTCCATTCCAACCCATGTCCATATTAAGTTCAGATTCATATGGATGTTCATATGCATTATTATCCGTATGAATTAGTGTATGCTTGCTTATTTATTTACTTCCCCATTTGCTGCGTTTTTGAGCTGAGAACTCAGAGGAAACTGAAAATTCAGAGAAGGGCAAAATCCAAAGGAAAATTGCGTTTTGATCAGTGTATTAGTCCAGAAGGTGCATATTAGGTCTAGTACGCACAAGGAAAGTCTAAAGGATTTGAGGCTTTCTAGTTTGTTTGTTTTTAGAATGAGAACTACGAGGGCAGAATAGAAGTCTGTGAAATTTGGGGTAATAGTATGGAGCAGACAGGATAATTAACACCATAGTTTTGGGATCAGCCAATAAAACAGATTAGTGGTACTTCACACAAGAATTCATGGCACAAGATGTGATGACGGCCATTAGCTTAGATCAGGGGTGCCTAAGCTGCAGCCCTCTGTATGTTGTTAGACTCCAACTCCCATCAGCATGGCTCAATGGTCAGGGTTGAAGTGAGATGCAGCCTAACAACATCTGAGGCTGCAGGTTTCCCACATGCAGTTCAGGTGGCTTTGAGGAAGCGATGAGGCACATTTGCAGAACGGGAGATCTGTCAAAGTCATTAGCCATGCTGTCTAGAGAGATTCTCTACTGTTAGAGGCCTTACACCTCTGGCTCCCAGGTGCTGGGGACAAATGGCAGAGGAAAGCCCATCACTGCTTTCCCTTGCATAGAGAATTTTAATGGGCATCTGAGTGGCTTCTCCTGGAAAGAGAATTTATTTATAAAAATATTTGTACTGTGCTATTCATAAAATAAAATAAAAAGCAAAGTGGTTTACAAACATGTATACACAATATAAAAACCATGCAAACATTTAAGATCAGAGTGCAACTAACTATTACATATACCTATACTGGCCTCATCCTGTCCTTAAAGTCAAACCTTACATTAAAGTGAAATAACTTATTTACAGGATTTCCACAGCCTCATACAAGTGCAAAAAAACTTTGGAAGGGGGGGAAAACCCATCTACACTGAAAGATGTTCCTATGATAACATCTTTCATGGTGATATTCCGCTGCTAAGATCACAAGTTTCAAGTCATTGTGAATTTGCATGTATTTTCTAAAGGACATAACAGTTCTGCTCGGAAGTAACGCTTCCTTTTAAAATGGTTTCTTTTTTCATGGTTGCGACATAATATTTAATATTTTCCCTTTGTACAGTTTTTAAATAGTTGGGCTTTAAATTAAACTCTGGTAGAGGGGGAGGGGGGAACCTACAGCACTTTGAGAAAGATTTTATTTTTCAGGGTCACAAGTACCACAGTGCGATTTCTTTCTTAAAACAATGACACTTTAGTATCTCTGTAGTTCTATGAATACTTTTGAAGTGTCATATTAAAACCAATCTCTTGGCCTTCAGGCAAAGAGAAGCAATTAGTCTTCGAGTTGTGAATAAATAAAAATCCATTTATATACCCGTCCTTGACATGTACCTTGCAAATCTTAGAAACTTCATCTAGTGGGAAAAGAAAATGTTACCGACAGAAAACAGCAATACTGAATCACATTGCAGCGCTGCTTCCTGGTCTCATTTAGTTTGTATTGCATCTTTTAAGTCTTAATTCATATGTATGTATTCGCACGTACTGAAACCCAGCCACAGAAAGACCCAGACAGGACTCAGAAGAAAGGAAAATCACAGAATAATATATAGGCTTGTATTGCAGGAAAATATGCATCATCAGATCATAGGAAGCTGCCTTGTACTGAGCCAGACCATGGTCCATCTAGCCCAGTGCTGTCTACACTGGCCGCCAGCAGCTCTGCAGGGCTTGAGGCAGAGGTCATTCCCAGCCCTGCCTGCAGATGCCATCGGAGAATGGACCTAGGACTTGATTCAAGCAGAGCTGGCAAACTACCATTTTCTCTGAGCAACTTTCTTTCGTTTTCTTTTTCAAAAAAAAACCCACTCCTTTATTGTGCATCTGGTTTGTTGCAAATACCTAAGCAATTTTGCATAACACATATTTTTCCAAACCAACTGCTACTGTGTCCAAAAGCTGTTTATGTTCACTTGATTCTAAGTGAGATCAACTCGCCCAGAGGGTTAAAATACTGTTTTATTACTAGTTTGTACGACAGAGGTAAATGTAATTTTTGGAAGTGGCATATATAGGCAGAGACGTGTCATCGGAAGCAAATCTCTTTTCCATCGCTGCCTCCTTTTTTTGTGCCGATGGCGACCGCTCGTAAAGTTTAAATCTCAGTGTGGCTTTTTGGTAGCCGCCCTTTCAATCTGGCTGTTGAGATAAGTAGCCTGAAGTAGAAGCCAAACTGGCCCAAGGCCATTTTCTCTATGTTACCCATAGGTATAAAGGGAACTTACCTTAGAGGGAATCACAGCATAGGGCAATCCAGCTCAATAGTTTTTACACCAGCCTTGGCCAACCCAGAACCCTCCAGATATATTGGAATACAGCTCATGCTGGAGCAGGGGCTGCTGGGAGTTGTAGTCCAAAACATCTGGAGGGTGCCAGGGGTGGCCAAGGCTGGTCTCCAAAGATTAGCAGAGGCTTTCCAGGATTTCATAGAAGGAACATCCCCATCCCTACCCTGGGGATCAAGCCTGGGACCATCCAAAGCAGATGTTCCTCTATCACTGAGCTTTGCCATCACAAACTTAGAAAAGACCCAGAAAGGCCAAATCAGCAGCCTTGTCTAATTGCACCTAGAATCTGCTGGCAAGCAGGATGCTGTTCAGAATGCAGTTCATGTTTCAGATCGGATCCTGCCTTCGAGTGCTGCATTATTTTTCCCCTTTCTAAGTCATGCCTCTAGGGCAGGAATGGGGAACTTTTGGCCTGCCAGATGTTGTTGGACTTCAACTCCTATCAGTCCCAGCCAGCATGGTCGGTGTTCAGGGATGATGGGAGTTGTAGTCCAACCATCTGGAGGGTGAGGCCACCGGTCCTCTTCATAAGGTCAGTGGGCAGCTGATGACCACTGGCTGTCTCCCAGAGCTGGTTGGGATGGACAAAGCAGAACCAAACTGGGAAATCTTGAGCTGGATGCAAATCTCTCCACTGACCTAGTTCTTTTTTTTCTTTTCTTTTCTTCTTCCCCCCCATTTCAGAAGCTGAACTAAAAAAAAATCCATAAATTAAGGAAATTAACTGATGGAGCCTCCGGCATCTTTGTAAGCTATTTAAATCTTTAAATTTACAACATCTTCTGCATATATCAAGTAATTGAACTAACTGCAGGGATGTAACTTTAATGAGAAAATTTCCCTCTTCTCCTGTAGTTTGTACTTGGGAAATAAATAAATAAATAAATTCCCCTTAGGAAAAAAAACTTTCTGTTTATCCTTGTTACAGAAGATAACTTTTTTTTAAAAAAACACAAAAACCACAAAAACCCCGAACCCTCAGTTTTAAAGAGGCTTTGCGTCTTTTCCTTTGTATCCCTTGGTAATGAGGAGAAGCATCAGGAAAACCAAGAGTGGGTAGACCAAAATTATGTGGCCTTGACTTTTGTTGGAAAAGTTAGAAACAGGAAAGGTGAGTCTCATTTTCCTTAGCCGTTTCAGAACAATAGCAATGATGGCGGGAGGGCGGGGGAGAGAGATTGCGTAGTTTTTCTGCAGTTGCTCCTCCTTGTGGCTAGTAGGCGCTAAAGTTTAAACTTAGTTTAAATCCAACAGACATATTTCTTAAAATTTATTTATAAAAGTATTTGTATACCGCAATGTAATAAAAAATAAAAAGGTTTACAGTGATAAAAACATTAAACCATACAATAAAACCATAAAAAATTAAAAGCAGACATCAATTAACCATTGTGGAAGAATGTGTTCTTAATTGCCTACACAGGCCTGGCAGAATAGGCCCAGCAGGCATTTAAAAGTTGGCACAGAAGGTGCCTGCCAAATCTCTAGTGGCAGGGTGTTCCACAGGACTGATGACACTAAAGGCTCGGTTTCTCATTGTTGTCAAGTCAGCCTTGCCAACTCAGACCCTCCAGCAGATGATCTCAGTGATCGAGCAGGGATAAAAGGGATTAAGCGATCTCTGAGGTACCCAGGACCCAAGTTGTTGAGGGCTTTGTAAATTAATACAAGAAACTTAGCCTCTGAACATACAGTAAGGTTGAAATTCCATGCATTTAACTTGTGCATATTCAGCTTTATGTGCCTGCCAAAAAAATAAAAAGGGGGTGGAAAGGGGGCAGAGTTCCAGAAAAAATTACTTTTGGCAATCCACGCACCATTGAACCTGACGATACTCAAGTTTGGCTTTAGGCATGATCCCTAGAATATAAACCCCGTGTAAGTTGAGGGCTTACTGTACAGTGGTACCTCTGGTTACGAACTTAATTCGTTCTGGAGCTCGGTTCTTAAGTGGTTTCTTAAGCTGAAACCATTGTTATCCTGAGGCGCACTTTCACTAATGGGGCCTCCCGCTGTGCGTGCACCTCTGGTGCGCAATTTCCATTCACATCCTGGGGCAAAGTTCACAACTGGGAGCAGCTACTTCTGGGTAGGCAGAGCTCGTAACCTGAAGCGTTCGTAACCAGAGGTACCACTGTACTAAAAAAAAAAAAGATTTGGAAAGTAAGACTGGGGAAGGTGGTGGCAGTCAGTAATACAAAATCTCAAGAGAAGGAATAGTTTCCTCGGGATCAACATCCCAGTTAAGACCTGTACAGAACTCCCTGGAATTGCAGAGGAACACAGGGGAGACTTAACATACTTGAAGGTGGAGGCGATGCAATGTGCTCCAATAGACCAGAACTGTTTCCAAGCTTTGTCCTCCAGATGTTTTGGACCACAATTCCCATCAGCCTCAGTATGGAAAACATCAGGTTGGGGAAGCCCGGGTCAGATGAATGAATGAATGTCAGATGTCAGAATGAATGACACACACACACACACACACGGATATTTTTCTTAAAGTTCTCTGCCCTCATATTTTAATTACTATAAGTGAATAATTGAGGTTTCCTAGTTATGTCTGTCAATTTATTGAACTGCTGTATTCTATAACACTGACACACATTTTAATGTCCTTAGTGCAGATTTTACAGTAAAGCTAAAAAGAAGGATATTCTGGAGAAATTGTACTAATAATGGAGACTTGCAGTTAACCATTGTAATTTGAGAGGGCAACGGAGGGTGGGGACGCACGTTCGGCTTGCTCTAATTGGAATGTGCGCGCATGGAAAAGTGGTTAATGGGAACTTCTGGAGGGGGGGCGGGGCAGTGGAGAATGATGTGCGTTATAGTTTGGATGATTGGCCGACAGGGATCCTATTTGTTCCTTCCAGGAGAGGAAATAAACGTCTGCAGTTGCAACTGATCACTGGCAAGAAAGGCTGGAGGGATGGCGCTCATATCTGTGACAACGTACAGGCTGTCAAATAGGAACTTCCCAGGCCAACCCCCTCTATCAAGAAATGCCTCTCCTATAATTTGGAAGGGGGGAGAAGCCCGGGGTAAGATTAGTCTTTTTGCCAGGCTTGAGTGCAATCCCGCGCACGTCGAAGCCGATGGAGAGTCCATTCTTTCCTTCCTCGGGAGCACATTAAGGAGTTTGGGAGGCCATGAATGTTAGGAAGAAAGCAAGGCAGGCAGGCAGGCAGAAAGTTGCTCCTGCCAGCCAGCCAGCCAGCCAAGGGGAGGCAAGCGCGCTCCTCATTGGGGCGCCGAGGGCTGGAGGCGGTTTCCCCCGGAGGGAGCGCGCTGCACAAACGCTTGGCCCGCAATCCGACCTGCTTTTGTTCAGAGTTTATGGCGAAGGCTGGAGGCGCAGGGAGGAGGCGGAGAGAGAAAGCTTCCAGCAGGCGGGGAGGGGGGGGCAGAGGGAGGAGGCCCGGCCAGGCTGCTGCGGCCGGGCCGGAGGAAGCAGGAGCGCCCCTGGAGCTGCTCGCCTGCCTGGGCAAAGCCTCGGTGGCGGCGGCGGCGGCAGACATCTCCATCTCTCGCCGTGCGCCATCAATGGAAATGGCGCATTTGGCCCGAGGCGGCCTGCCAGGGCGCTTTTCTCCCGCCGCACAATGCCTGGCCGCGGACGTCATTCGCTTCCAGTGGCCTGCGGGGCATTGGGGGAGCGTTTGCAAGCCGAGGCGCGGGGGGGGGGGGTCGGGGAGGAGAGAATAAAACAAAATCGGATCCCCAAAGAAGAGCAGAGAGGAGTCATCGAAAAGGGAAGGCTTATTCTGCTGGCTCTCCGTTTGAGCCCCTCGATCGCTGAGCTCGTCTTGTAATTAAAAGAAGGGGGGGGGAGAACCCGTCTCCAAAACTTGCTCCAGTTTATCAACAAGTGCAGCAGCGGCCCGGGTGCTCCCCTCGTTGTAACGAGGGAGGACTCCAACGATGTGCAAAACGTGCCCTGCCTGACTTATTTGGGAGCTGCAAATTTATGCCTAGTTGGGAAATGCCCCGGGAAATATTACATCAGACCAAATGACAGTGATTAAAATCAGCTTTGCGCTCCCCCTCGCGCGCGCTCCCTCCCTTTCGCGCCCCCACCCCCACCTTTTCCTTCTTTTGCACTAAAGTCTCTCTGGAAGGGACGTGGCCCTGAGGACTCCGGCGGCGCCAAACCGTTATCCTCCCCCCCACCCCACCCCCAGCCAAGAAAGACGAAGAGGCAGGACCGTTAGCAAAAAAAGAGGCGAGATTTCGACACAGGACCCAAAGCTTGGTGCTCGCGAGGAGAAAGGGGGGGGGGAGCGATTTTGCAGGGGGAAGTCGGTGCGACGGGGAGGAGGCAGATTTGCAACAGGATTTTTTTTTTCTTTTTAAAAATTAAAGCAAGACACAGAAAGAGTTAATTTAGAAAAATAAATAACAACAACAATTCCGGCGGTGGGGAGGGCAGATTTTGCAGAAGGTTGGGGCCAAGATCGGCTTTTCCTGCGAAACTAGCCCAGGCGAGAGGAGAGCGAAAAGGGCTGAGCTAATTGCAGCCTAACGTGGCGGCGGAGCCGGAGGCGTTTTTTCAGAGCCCAGAGCGAGAAGCCGCTGCTGCCGCCGTCTCCCTTTCGCGGTTTCCTTTCTCTCTCTCTCTCTCCCTTCTTTTTTCCCTCCCTTTCCCCCCTCCTCTCCCCGCGTTATTTAGAGAGGAGATTATTGCCTTTCTTCTCCCGAGCAGCCTCGGCTCCTCTGTTTTAAGGCTCTTCTCTCCCCGATCCCCCCCTCCTCCTCCGCCACCCCGCTTTCCTCCCCTCCCCGCACAGACGAGGCAAAACAAACAGAAAAGAAGAAAAGAGAGAGAGAGGAGAAGAAGAAGAAGCCTGGGCAAATAGATCTACAATAATATTGCATCGCGGCGGCGGCGGCAGCAGGGTCGGAGGCAGCTCAGCCAGAGGAACCTACAAAGGCGCCCCGAGCTCCCTCCGCCTCGCCAAGCGAGCGGCGCGCAGCGCGGAGGACAGGGGGCTTGGCCCAGCTCGTCGGCGTTTCTTCTTCGCCGCCTGCGCTCAAGGTAAGGCGGGCGACCCGGGCTGGCGGGGGAAGGCGGGCGGGCAAGCGGGCTCCCCCTGCTTGCCTCTCTCTCTCCCTCGCTGCTTCCTCCTTTGGTTTGCACCGTGCGCGCCTTCCAAAGCAGGGGATCCCCCCTCCCCAAGTGGTTCTTGCAACTCAACTCGGATCTTGGGTCCTGTGTGTGCAGCTGCCTTTTTTAAAGCTACAGTGACACTTCCAGCCAAACCCTTCCTTTGCACCCTGTGTGTGTGTGTGTGCACGCGTGTGCACGCATGGCTCCGTGCGCGCGCTTGTTCCGCGCGGCCGCGCGTATGTGTGTAGTTTTGCCTTTTATTATTTTTTTTCTCCCGTTAAAAAAAAAAAAAGACAAAAAAGGCAGAAGGCAGCAGCGATGATGGCCAGCTTGGCTGGAGCCCCCTCGCCCGAGGCTGCTCGCCTCTCGCTGCTGCCCTCCTAGCATCAAGCTGGAGAAGCGGGGAGAGGGGTGGAAAGGGGGAGGTGGAGGTGGAAAGGATCCGGGCCAAGGGAGCTGCGGCTGGCGTGGAGGGAAGCGCGCGGCGCTCGCTGGGGCCCCCGCGGCGTTTGAATGGTACATGCACGAGCGAGCGCGCCTTGACAGCCGTCGCGGCTTTGGAAGGGGGGGGGGATCGGTGGTTGGGGTGACGATGAGGGGCGCCAGAAAGGGCTGCCGGCTGCTTTGGGGGTGAGTGCCGTGCGGGGCGGGGGCAACATTGGCGCTCCTAGTGCTTTCCGTTTTCTCCTCGGCTGGGGGAAAAAGGGGGGCGTCCCTTCTTTAGGAAGCCCCCTTCCCCGGGGGCTGGTTCTGCACAAAAGGCCAAAGAAATGGTGAGGATGATGAAGGAAAAGCGCTTGGAGGGAACGGGTGAGAGGGGGAGCCAAAGCCCCAGGCAGGCGGGCTGTGAATGAAAGTCTGGCGCCAGCGATTAGGAGAGGGCGGCGAGCCGAGCCGGCTTGGCCCAGGACTGCCGGCGATCGTCGGTTTGCGCTGTCGGTACACGCCGCGCGCGGGGCTCCCCAAGCCCTGCTCTAGGGCTGGAGCTCCCCTTTCTAGAGGGGGGGACACTACTCTCCCTCTTCCATTTGCCTGCTTTGCTGCTTCTGTGAAAGAAGAAAAGGCGCCATGTTGCTCTTTTAATTTAATTTTATTCTTTGATTTTTGTTTGTTTGTTTGCTTCCCGCTACTGCTGGGAGCTTTTCTTTGGCAAAGCCAAAAGTTTGGAGCGAGCCTCCCTGAATGCTGTTGACCAGCACTCAAAAAGGAGACCGGCGCGGGGTGTTTGGATGTGTTGGGCCACTTGCGCGCTGGCGAGTAGATGGGGATGCCTGCTTGAGTTTGTGCGGAGATTTAGTCTTAAAGACCCCCAGGCTGCTCTCTGATACAGAACTTAACCTGGGGCCCATTCAACATAATGGGATGGCCCTCCACGTGAGCCACTTTCAATACAGAGGGAAGTTTCAGCTGGGACCCGTGCAACTTCTTCCTGCGGAGGAAAGTGCAGGCTTGTGTGTTGTATTTGTTTGTGTGCACACATAGGATGGAGGGACAGAAAGGACCTTTTGGACCAAGTTCTGTGCTTAAGTGAGCTGGGAAATTTTTAAGGGAAGCCACTTCCTAGCAATAGCTCTGGCTGAACTCTCCATCTACTCCCATAAAAAAACCGAGGCAGATATTGACAGGAGGCCATGAACTTGCACCCTTCCACACTCCTAATGACCAGATTACACCTCAGCTGTCAACTCCCTGGTTGCGCAGTTGTTCCACCCCCTGCATCCCTGGGTTTTTAAAGGCTACCAACTGTGGAGAGCTGAGCATCTTTTGCACAGACAAAGGTATCCAGGCCTTCTATGTCTTAACCCACGGGCACATTTTCTACGGAAAGGTTAAAAGACTTTTGCAAAAGGGAGGGGAGCACTAATATTCTCCAAAGGCTCTTGAGGACAAGGACTTTGGGGGGGCAGAAAAGGTGCTGTGAAAAATGCTTATATCCAGATGCTGCCCTAGACCTGCCTTTGACCAAGAGAGCCCAACAAAGGGATGGTCCAGAGAGCAGGTTTTAGATTTGATCTGATATAGGCAGGGGGTGCAGCCCAGGAAGGTCTCCTGCACAAGCTCCCTTGAAAGTGGGGTGGAGGTGGGAAGGGAAGCTGTGCCAGGCCCCCCTTCATTCCAGGGGGACTCCTGCAGACATTCCTGCTGGACTCTAGTCCTTAGCCACAGAGTAGTTTGGATGCACTTGAAGCTTTTGATAAGCGGCTGGCTGGCTGAAAGGAAGATGTCCCTTTTGCATCCCAGAGAAGAGCGGGGGTGGGGGGGGAGTATATTGCACTGTTTCAAGGCATCTCTTAAAAACCCGCAGTTTTCATTTCATCTCTTAAATGGGCATGAAGGAATTAAACTGCATGAGTGAATAACAGCATTAGTTTCAATTAATTTTTTTTATCCTGGCAACAATAAACTTTAGAAACAAAAGCGTTTTTACATCCTTAATTAGTCTGGCTTCCCATCTGTAGGCTTTTAAGTGTCTGTGTGCCTTGATTTAAACTTTTTCCTTCTTTTGGAGCTCCTTTCTTTGCCTGCTTTCCCCCTTTTTTGTTTTGTTTTTAATCCCTGCATACCATTTGCTGTAGTTTCCTATTGTTTGCAACCTCTCACCTTCCCTCCCTTGGCCTTTGCCTGCTTTGCCTTTTAGTTTCTGCAGTTGCTTTCAGGTATACAGATATATATATTTCTCCCCTTCCCCTCCAAAAAAACACAATCCCACCCAATCATCAGCAGTATTGGTTACTATGGCCCCCCAGGGTGTGTATGTACAAAAAAGGGAAAGTTTTATCCATCCCAAACTTATTTTGCACTTTTGAAGTCTTTTTTTTTTTTTTTAGGAGGATTTCAAATTGTAGCATCTAGAGTGTATATTAAATGAATAATATTCCTGTAGGCTTGTGTGTGTGAGAGAGAGAATGAAGACAGAGGCAACACCCTGGAAATTTCTGCAGTCTTTCAGCATTCTCTGCCCCAGGGTGATAGCCCTGGGCATGGAGTTGAATAGAGCTCTTACAACTGCCTTCTGTTTACCTTTTATGGTTAAAATAACAGCTTAGCAAAGAAGCAACTTCATGGGGAAGCGATTCGGTGAAATCATTGCAAGCTGTAGCAGCCTAGCTAGTTTAATCACCCCTAGAGAGCGGAACAACTGTGAGCTCAATGGGACACAAAATCATTTTGTGTGTAAATGAGCATAGGATGGTGGTTATTTCACTTTCCACGGGCAAATAGTTTTTACAAGCAGCACTTAGGCAGTTAGCACAGGAAGGCGGGAAGAAATAAGCTGCCTTTTGGAAGATCCTGGTGAGAGATGCTAGAAAGCTACTCTGCACACCAACATGGAGGCAGTTTGGGTATCAGGTCTGTTGGTTGTTGGCATCATCCAATGAGATTTCTTTTGAATGAGAGCATTGCAAGACTGCCCATTCATTTCGAGCAGGGCTGGCGCAGGAGAATTTCCCGGTGAATCAGTGTCTCTGCCTTCAGCAAACTCCCATAGATCCTCTTCCTGTGTAGACAAACCACACAGGGATAATTTGAACTAATGCAGTGTGCTTAGTTTACACACACACACACAATTCTTAATTACTCTGTAAAAACTTTCACTTGAGACTGCCTCAGAATATGTCAAAAGTTCATTTCAGAAGCAGTAAACCAAAAGACAGTTTGATTCTTTCAGTGCATTCTTTAGATACAAATACAAAACTATTTACCTTTTCTCTGAATACTTTTAGATGGTGTAGATACAGTGCTTGAGAAAAATGTCATCTTAAGTGAATGAGAGCAAAAGAGTCAGTTGCACGTTTACAGTTCAGCTCATAATATCCATCTTCTGTGACAAAAACAAACAAACACCTGGGTGGTGTTTTTGTAATCTGCGTACCCATCTTTCTAGTCCACTCTGAATTCAGATCTGGGTCCCTATTAGATTTAGATTAGCATCTGCTCAATTTTGTGGACTGCAGACTTGAATAAATTTTTTTCTGCATCTAACAAGTGAGAGACAGCAACAGTGCACAGAGGTAATTCAAAAAGCCATGCAAGGGAATAGTATAAATTGCTAGATTGCACAGTTGACACCCAGGATGAGAAATTAATGTTGTAGCCCTATGCAAAATAGCTGGAAAGTGAGCCCCATTGGAAACAGATGGACTTACTTCTGAGTAAAAATGCTTGTGATGGAGCTGTGAGCCTGCAGTCCTAATCCCTCTTACCAGGGTTATGCCTCATAGAGTGGAACTTGATTCCAAGGAGACATATTTTGTATGAGGGACCCTCAGACAGAGATGTTGCTGTTGTAGGTTAGCTAGAACACTTGGACTATACTCTTGTTTCTGTAAATTCAATGGGAATTCTGCTTCTGCAAATCAGAACAGCCTGCGCCTTCTGCCTTTATCTAGCGGCTGTCATTTCTTGCCAGAAGTCTCTATTGCAAGATAAAACCATTGCAAAGTAAGAATTGAAGGGCTTTCTCTGTGCTAAGATTTCATTCTGAAGGAGGAAGAAGGCAGAACGGTGATTATTCACGAAGGAAATTGCTGCCTTTAGTTATAGGGACTTCCTAGGCAGCTCCTCTAACACTATTATTAGGGGATAATAGGCTAGCTGGGGTCAGAACAAAGACAGGCAGCGCTGACATCAAGCTTCTAGCTGGAGACCCCCAAAAATTTAAACCCAGGAATCTAGTACGTATAAGAGCTTATTGTGTTCTTTGGTGTTGGGAGAATTTGTAGGCATCTGGGGAGATGGGGCACCTACAAGCAGGAAGAAATGGCAGAAGACAATGGGGCTGACACTCTGAAATTATTTGTTGAAAGCAAGTAGTTCCGTTGATGATGTGAAATATTTGCTTAAGATGGCTCAGGGCAAGAACCAAGAGACATTTGCTCTTTTAAAGAATTCAGCCCCTCTCCTTGAAGGTGGTGCTATTGTCAAAATGCTAATGATAATTTCCTGCCAACTGGCTGAAGTTTCTGGGACAGCACTAATCTTTGGGGTAGCGCTCAGGTTAGATGTCCGTTCTGCACTCCTGCGTGTCAAGACAGAGAAGGATGTGGATCCGTAATGGGGTGATGTATTTCTGGTGGCAGAGTGGCAAAACAGTCAATTAAACGTGTTTATATTCTTTGTACCGATGTCCCAAAATTACTTTTCAATCAGTTTCTATGCAATTCAGAAAAGCAAATGTTTGCTGCCTGTTGGGGTGATTTTGTCCAAGCTAGTCGTATTGTTGCGATGATGTTAAAAAGGGAGACTTTGGATTCTGAGAAGTACGGTCAAAGGAGTCTGTAAGAAATGGAAATTCACTGTGAAATATTGCATAGGGTGTGCCTGTCGGATGTTAGCAGAATATAAATGCTCTGTGTTGTGACTGCAAATAAAAATACCAAGTCAATTAAATTATTCTCTGAAATGTTTCATAGCTGTAATATTTGGCATATTTTGCTGTAATGAGTGGGCGGGGGTGTGTGTTTAGAAATGAAGTTTATAGGCTGTGCCACTTGGAATGCCTTGCAAGATTTCGTGTTGGTTGCCTGTATGTGCGACAGTATTGTTTTATCCAGATTATTATTTATTAATTTATATACCACTTACGAGTCGGAATAGCTTCTAAGCATTAAAGCAAACTGAAGTACCTACTGTCTGTCAAAGTTTAAAATCTGATTGTTATTTTCTCGAAGGCTGAGGGCAATCAAATTTCTTGACATTTTCATAGAAATCTGAATTTTAGTGAATAAATTTATGGAAAGAAAGTTTTGAGTTTAAACTCCTTTTTTAAAAAAGAAAGAAAGAAAGAACTGACTATAAACAGGATTGTTGTCTGTATGCCTAGATAGGTCTGTAATATATGACTTCAGCTGAGAACACAAGATATTTGGAAATGGTATACAGAGGGTAACAGTGGTCACTTTTTAAATGATGTTTTTTGTTCTAGCCTCCTCTTCAGCTAGAAGGCTTTTCCTCTAGATAAAAAATAGGTATTAGTAGTTGTGTTGTGTAGGTAGTTTTTTTTTAAAAAAAAATGTTCTATGTTTGATGCGAATTTTACTACATGTCTAAATGAAATGCCTTAGGTACTGAGGAAGTCACTAATTTAGAGGTGTCTCGTTACTGAGACAAACTTGCAAAAACCCCTGAATCCCAATTCACAAATTGGTTATTCGTTTGTCAGGGGATATTTCACATCTAACACATAAGCCCGCGACCTTTAATTAGAATTTTGCAGTTTGTTTTATGCCCCTTGAGGCTGACACCTTGAAAAAGATCCCCCCCACCCCGCTTGATTTCTTATTGCTAATAAGCATCTTTTCTCTTTGCCCGCTGGTCCTTTGAAGAGTATGATGCAAATACACTTAATTACGAAGGTGGCAATAATTTGTTAGCTGAATATGTGATCAGGCAGATGCAAAAATGATCTTATTAGATCTGTGATCTCATTGGAATCAAGGTAAAGCACAGCTGTGCTTAAGAGGATTTTTCTTCTTCTCTTTTTTCTGTCGGGGGCTTCTAGGAGGAAGGCAGAGCGATGTCCCGGCTGTCTTTAACACGGTCTCCGGTTTCTCCATTGGCTGCCCAAGGAATCCCTCTCCCAGCTCAGCTCACCAAATCCAACGCCCCCGTGCACATTGATGTAGGAGGACACATGTACACCAGTAGCCTGGCCACCTTGACAAAGTACCCAGATTCCAGGTAAGGTCAACACTTTTCCTGGCAGCGTCCAACGCATGGAACTTAACGCTCTTTGATAGCACGAATTCAGCCGTAAGACGAGTAGAATCGGAAACTGCGAAGTGCTTGTGCTGTTTCCAGATTGAACCCTCCGATACATTCCCCGCCTTCTGTCTTGCAACGTTGTGTTTGAAGCACCTGTTGCGATTGCTGTCTGCCTTTGCCAGTACCCCTGCTTTGTAGCTAAATAAATGTGCCCGTTGAAAGGTGATTTTAACCCAGGTGTGTGCACACTCTTGGCATCCCCAAAGAGTTTTCCGGTTGTGCCTTTTCAGTGAATTTGTCACCGGTGGGAATTTGCTCGCTTGTTCTCCAGTCACTTTTGTTTTGAAATTGTTTCGATGGAGCTTAATTTGCAAGTCTGTTTCATCTGCAGTAATCCTGAGCTCAGAAACAGAAAAAAGGAAGTGCAGCTGAAAGAAATTGTATTCATATGCGAATTTGTTGACGTTTCTCCACTGCATTGTCATTTCTTGGTTCTTCCAGTTTATTTGGGAATAAGTCCCATTTAGGTGCAATCTTTGCATCTAAGCACTTTCCTACAGACACACAAGTCCGAAAGAAATTAATAAACAAACGTGCAGCATTGTAGTGTTTGCTGGTGCCTTTCAGGGCAAACATCTTATTCGAAGCTGCGCATAAGTTTGTTGCTGCACATATCTGAGTTGTGTACCATTCTAGCGGTTAGATGCTAAAGACCCACTTATCTTGTATAGCTTGTTGTCAAGATGCTGAGTTTCTGGGGAAGAGGCTGTCCTGGGAAGGTGTTTAGATTAAGTTTTAGGGGTCCCCCCAAAAAACCTGAATGATGGATGGGATTTGATTTTTATGTGCATCAGAATATGTCGGCTTCACTGATCCGATTGTGTGATGTAATGGCAATTAAGAGAGGCTTGGTTCATGCTCTATAATGATTCAGAGACTCACAGTTGAAAAGAGAGGAAGCTACATATGCAAAACTTTCAAATCTCTCATTATAAAAGAAGCTCCTTCAGGTCTCAAAATTGGTACCAGGTCTGCAGACTGAGGGATAAATCTGTTAGAAAGATTCCTACACAAGCCCAGTGCATGGTTTCTGCGCTGTTGAGAAAACCCTTAATTGCTTTTTGTAGGTTCATTGTGCAAGAACTTTCCAGTGAATGTCTTCCTGGGTCTGTCGATCTGACTCCATGTTTGCCTTCGACTGTCAGAGGTTCTGCTTCACACATTATAAGTGTGCACCTAAACATGCAGCGTATGGGTGAGACAGGCACATGATTGCTAACGTAGATCACATAGGTTCACTGCTCAGAGGGCCAGGGTTGTCTGCAGCTTCCCTATCACTATCAAGAGTACACTTGGTAGCAAACATGGGTTTGTTTTGGTGCGTAATGTGTTGGAACCCCTCAGTGCAGGTCTTGTTGGGCTACAACTCCCATCATCTGTGGCTATTGGCTATGCTGGCTGGGGCTGATGGGAACTGGAGTCCCAACAACATTTGAAGGGGCACAGGTACCCCGTCTCTGCCTAAGCAGTTAAAGTCTGGCTGCGAGATAATGCATGTATAATACATGACCATTACTTCTACAATATGGAAATATGATTTCTCCTCAAAAGGATAAAGTGTTCAATTTTTTTGTGCAATTTCTTTTTGAATTTGAGTTTTTTGCATTGATTCTGGCAAACCTCTAAACCCAAAATAGAGATAGCCTGCACTAGGGCTGCGATTTCGTTCCGGGGTAGATGGAGTGGAATACTTTAATGACCTTTAGGAAAGAATCATGGCCTGAAATATTTATCATTTAAACTACGAAGATGATTAATTACTCTTCCCCACCGTCTGATTTCTAAGGGGATGTTTATTTGAAGGTGCTGATTTGAAGTTTATTGCGACAGCATCAGCCCAGTGCATAAATATGTTTAGTATAACAACGCAAGTGAGAGATTTGGGTTGCGAGGCTTTCAAACTGGGTTCTTCAAAAACTTTTCTGTATGGGGGTAGCAGACCCACAGGTCATATCTGCCCCCTACAAATGTGCCTCCCACATTTGCCTTTTTTGCAAAGAAAAGAATTTTATTTTTGTTGTTAATCTGTGTTCAGCTTGCTCTTCTTCCTCACCCTTTGCTAGCTGTTGGGCTTTCTTGGGTGTCCAAAACACCTCAAGTCTCTAAATCAGTTGCCCCTTTTTACCTTTAAAGGGGGCCTTTTTCTCCCTCTGGGGTGCTGCTATTGTCTTAGGAAGAAGGGCTCCTTTCTGTTTCCCAAGATGGTGGAGCCTCAGAAGAGGGAGGAAAGGTAAAGCAAGGACTTCCTTCCACCGCTGAACTCCATTCTTCTTCTTTGCTAATTAGCAAAAGAGTGCTGGGGTCTGAATATTGTGTGTTCGTCTGAATGTGTGTATGCACATCTGTGTGTGCATGCGAATGAGGCATACAGCCCTCAGGGTTGGCCAGCCCTCGTTGTGGTCCTTGGGTCAGTAAAGGTTAGCCACTCCTGATATAAGTGGCCACATTCACATAATACACATAAAGTGCTGTGATATCACTTTAAACCGTCACGGCTTCCCCCAGAGAATTCTGGGAACTACAGTTTGTCAAGGGTGCTGAGAGTTGTTAGGAGACTCCTATAACCCTCACAGAGCTACCGTTCCCAGAATGGCTTAACAATCAGGCCCTCTTCCCAGGGAACTCTGGGGATTTTAGCTTTGAGAGAAGGAATAGGTGGCCTCCCAACAACTCTCAGCCACCTTAACAAACTACATCTCCCAGGATCCTTTGGGGGGAAGCCATTGCTGTTTAAAGTGATAGGACGCTGTTTGAAATGTATAGTACATTTCAGTGGGACTCATAGGGCAGCCTTTGTCAACCTGACACCCTCCAGATGCCTTGGACCACAACTCCCATCATTCCCAGCCACGAGGAGACCAGGAAGATAGAAGGGAGCAGAATGATAGCTTGGCCCATGTCGACTATGGCTGGTCTCCTACCAAGTTGTACTTAAGGGTAGTAGGGATGTGGGGTGTATTGCAGGACATGCTTTTAATTCATGGTGCTAGTAAGGGCCAACTGTGCCCTGCCTGAACTCTACATGTGCTCTGGAACACTTCTGTAGCTCCATGGAAGCACATGCCTCACTGAAAAAAGGATATTGCAGAGTTGAAAAAGTTTCAAAGGGCAACCCACAAATGATGGAGGTGAATGAATGAAAAAAATTAAAATAAAGGTGATGGAGTGACTCCCTTATAAAGATAGGTTGCAGTGTTTGGGACTTTTTAGTTTAGAGAAAAGGCGACATGGCAGAGGTTTATGAAATTGTGTATGGCGCTGAGAAAGTGGATAGAGAAAGTTCTTCTCCCTCATAACACAAGGACTTGTAGACATCCAACAAAGGTGAATGTTGGAAGATAAAGGACAGAGAAAAGAAAGTACAACCTCACACTGTGCAAACTATGGAACTGGCTCCCTCGGGAGGCAGTGATGGCCACCATCCCTCGGGAGGCAGTGATGGCCACCCTGTCTAACAGGGTTAGACAAATGCATGGAAGACAGAGCCACCAACGGCTACTAGCCATGATGGTTATGCTCTACCTCTGCAGTTGGAGACATCAATGCCTCTGAATACCAGTAGCTGGAAACAGCAGGAGGAGAGAGGGATCTTGTGGGTTTCCCTCAGGCATCTGGTTGGCCACTATAGGAACAGGATTCTGGACTAGAGTAGATGGGCCAGCCGTAATCAGCAGGAATGTTCTTGTGTTCTTATGCTTGGTTGTACAGAAGGTCCAAGGTTCAGCCTCCATCATCTCCCTGTAGAGCTGGAGAAGGCGTTTTCTTGGAGGGCGGTTGCTTGTCAGTGTGGTCAGTCCTGAGCCTAATGGGCCCATGGTCTGATTTAGTGTAAGGCAGCCTCCGGGATTCCCATAATCCCCGGCAAAATGCAGTCCCATGTCCATTAGCTGCCAAGCCAATGTTGGAAGAATTGCTTGAAGGCAGAAGGTTTGGAAGCCGCTGATATTAAGTACGCAGAAGTTCAGAGAAAGTGCTGCAGCCCCAAACATCTGTTTCATGATTAAAGGAAAAAGCAGGAGCGGGGAGAAAGAAGAAAGAAAGGAGGGAAAATAACAACTGGAAATATTTAAAGTATTATCCACACTGGAATTGTTGAAGAGAAACAAGTATGAAACATGGAAAAATGAGACGTGAGGAAAATTAATTCCTAAGTTTAATTTAGGTTTGGTGAATCATAGAATTGTAGAGTTGGAAGGGAATCCCAAGAATCATCTAGTCCAACCCCTTGCAATGAAAGAATCTCAACTAATAAGTTTACAGTACAAACCTCTGGGAGAGGACCAGTCAAAGAGGATGATCTGTTTGTCTGAATATCACAGTCAAACAAACGGCAACAGGGAGCGGGACCTAGGGCATGCTGAATTTTTCAACTTTCAAATTCCAAAAACGAGGGGTTCTAAAAAGTTGTAATATGACTTGGGAATTCAAAAGATATTTTTATTACATTAATTTTAATTTAGCTTTGCTTGATAAGTAAAATGTGTGTAAAATTGCATAGAAATCATTAAAAATGATAGCCAAGAACTTGCAATGTTATGTTATGTTATGTTATGTTATGTTATGTTATGTTATGTTTTATGTTATGTTATGTTATCATTTAGCATTACCTGACATTTTCAAAAGGTATCATGAAAATGCTTTGGTTTTCCAAGAGCAGTTAATATGCTTTTCAATCAAACATAGATTTACCAAGCTAAATGTTGTCCAATCACAAAAATAATAGCAGATTTGAATAGCCAGACTCCTCACTGAAGAAATTTGCAAAAATTAAATTTCATCCCCTAAAATGACACGCCTTAGCAGGACCCTGTATCTTAATATTCATGGTTAGCAGCAGGAAGGGCATTTGCAGGGCCAAATTGGTGGTGGCAGTGCAGGGGGAGCTTAACCCTTCCACTGATACTTCCCTAGAGGGCCCCCCTTTTTTTTCTTGGTTCCAAAGTGGGAACTGGGCCCAGTTTTTGAGTAGAGGGAGGGAGGTTTAGGAGGGAATCACAGGGCACTGATACTCCCTTCCTGTATTCGCATGATGGCTAAGTAGCAGACTTACTGACAATGTAATTTGATGTTTGCACTAAGCGTAGCAACCTAAGAGTTCATAGAAGTTCAGAGGTGGTTTGTGTACTTCCTTTGTTCTCTTGATACATTAGCAAAATATGTTGCACGTTACCCACTCTGTACTTTGCTTTTGTTATTTGGAGCTAAACGATGAAGGATGAATCTTTCTCACACGATACCTACGACATCGCCTTACCCCATATGTTCCCAATTAACCTCTTCAAGAAGTTGTACTGGAACTGATATAGGTGCCACAAAATACCCATTCCGCATTTGTAAAGACGTTGGAACTCCCTGCCTATTAACATCAAGCAAGTGCTTTAATGTACTCTTGTCATGACCTGCTAAAAGCTTTTTCATTTAGAGAAGCCTACGGAGGTGTTGAGAAAGTTGATGCAAGCGCCAGTCTTTTTTAGTCTGTTGTAATCTTAGCTTCTTGAAAGTTTTTAATTACTGCTGTTAGTTTTTCTTATTGATTATTTTATTGTTTTATCTCTTCTTTTTTTGTAAGCTGCTGCTTTGATGGTTAACCACCACCCCCTCCATTAAGCAGTGTATAAATTTTTATGAAATAAATAAATAAAATAATAATCTCTTAGGATGTTTGTGAGATAACGTTATCTCAGGAAACAAACCTTCAAGGCAGGTCACACTTCTTACCCTCGTGTCGGGTTGGATGTGGGCTTGTCCCAGCGAGCTCTGCATTCAAATCCATCCATGGGCAAGCCATACTCTCTCACCCTAACCTACCTCACAGGGTTGCTGTGAGGAGAAAATGAGATCCCTCCAGCAATCCAGATCGTGCTGGACTTCCAAGCCCCACCATCCCTGACCCTTGACCATGATGGCTGGAACTTATGAGAGTTGGAATCCAACAACGTTAGGAGGGCCACAGGTTATGATATGATAGCCATGTTCAAATATATAAAAGGATGTCACCTAGAGGAGGGAGAAAGGTTGTTTTCTGCTGCTCCAGAGAAGCGGACACGGAGCAATGGATCCAAACTACAAGAAAGAAGATTCCACCTAAACATTAGGAAGAACTTCCTGACAGTAAGAGCTGTTCGACAGTGGAATTTGCTGCCAAGGAGTGTGGTGGAGTCTCCTTCTTTGGAGGTCTTTAAGCAGAGGCTTGACAACCATATGTCAGGAGTGGTCTGATGGTGGTTCCTGCTTGGCAGGGGGTTGGACTCGATGGCCCTTGTGGTCTCTTCCAACTCTATGATTCTATGATTCTAGGTTCCCCACCCCTGGTATAAAGCACCTTCTCAGTCTTGACTCCCCTCTTGTAGAATGCTTTCCGTAGGGAGGCTCTCCTTGTGCCCTCTGTCTAGTTTAGGCACTAGGCAAAAACCTCCCTGTTTACCTGGGCGTTTGTTTTGGCACTTAGATGAAGAGGCTTTTATGTGAATGTGGTCTTTTTTGGTGGGACAGGATCTTCTAGACCTGCCTTTTGTTTGTATAGATGTGTTTGTTTGGATTTTTTAGGCTTTTAATATTAATTGCTAATATTTCTGTTGTGATTGTACGTTGCTTTGAGTCATTTTGGAGTAATGCAACGAAAATATATTCTTAATGATGATCATAACAATAACCAATGCAATAAAAATAGTAATGCATACAGAGCATTGAACCCAATCAGCAGCTCTATCGGCAGCTCTGTCGTTAAAACTCCAGAGGCAGGGGTGCTTGAAGTTAATAAGCAAGAGGTGAGAGAGAAAGAATGGAGAAGGAGCAGCGATTTTAGGATAATTCAAAAGGAGAGACCAGTGACTCTTTAGCCAAATAAGGAAGAGGAGGGGAAATGTACAGTGGACATAAAAGCCAGCAAATTGGAGAAGTGAAAACGTTCTAGGTGCAAAGTGCCATCTAACCAGGGTAGTGTGGGAAATCTCATTAGTGACGTAGACCGAGAGGTAAAGAATGGGTTAGGAGCAGGTGAGAGAGGAAGAGCCAGAGATTTTGCCTATTCCAGAGGGGAGCATATGTCTGTATCCTCTTTCAGTGGCTCATAGAGGCATTGATACACTTCCCAGGTGCAAGGATAAGAAGAACCACTTAGCAGTCTCCCTTAGAATTAGGTAGCCAAAATACACCAGGAGTCTCTTGACTTCTTGCCCTGATCATCTAAAGGTGAGAGCCAACTTGGACTTCAAGGCAAAGGAATCTCCTCTGTGACAGGGAGCTGAGAGGAACCTATTCTTTACTGGGTCCCCTTCAGCCTTAACTGATTAAGTATAAAATTGATAAGCACTGAGGGGGGCAAAGGAGAATTAGGGGTGCAGGGAGGTGGAGCAAAGCCAGTATGGTGTAGTGGTTAGAGTGTGGGACTAGGGAGACCAGGGTTCAAATCCCCACTCAGCTATGAAGCTCACTGGACTGACCTTGGGCCAGTCACTGTCTCTCAGCTTAACCTACCTCGTAGGGTTGCTGTGGGGATTAAATGAGGAGGAGGAGAATCATGTACACCACCCTGCACACTTTGGAGGGGGGAAGGTGACACATAAATGCCCTCATGGTACCTCGGGTTACAGACGCTTCAGGTTACAGACTCCGCTAACCGAGAAATAGTACCTCTGGTTAAGAACTTTGCTTCAGGATGAGAACAGAAATCACGCAGTGGCAGCAGCAGGAGGCCCCATTAGTTGAAGTGGTGCTTCAGGTTAAGAACAGTTTCAGGTTAAGAACGGACCCCCAGAACAAATTAAGTTCTTAACCCGAGGTACCACTGTAAACAAACAAACAAACAAACTGCTTGCGGTTTAGAAGGACCCAACATGGTTTTATGTTTGGGGTTTGGTCCTCCAGAGTTTGGAAATACGAGAGAAGGGGTTTTCCTAGAACAGGGGTGGAGAGGGAGAGGACTTGCAGGACTTCAGGCTTCTCATGGGTGGTGATCACAAAGGTGTGTGGTATGCAAATAGGGTCTTCAGGCAAGCATCTTCTCTTAGGAAGCAACAATGCTCCTGAATACCAGTTGCTGGAAACCACAGGACAGGGAGAGGTTTCTTGAGCTTGAATCCTTTCACATTCCTCACAGGTTGGCCACTGTGAGAACAGGATGCTGGAATAGATGGGGCATTTACCTGACCCAGCAGGCTCTTCTTCTGTTCTCCGCCAGAGCTCTATGACAGCCAGTTAGCAGATACACACTTTGGCTGGCTTTGTATCAGGAGGGAGGGAGACCTCAGCTTATCCTGAGGTTTTCTCATACCTCTTGGCACAACAGACGAGAGTCACTCCTGTTAATAACGCAGAAGCAGATGTAGGGAACCTTTGGACCTCCAGATGTTGTTGGACTACAACTCCCATCATCCTTGGCTGTCCTTGCTGAGGTTGATGGGCACTAAGTTCAGTAACAGCAAGAGGACCAGTGGCTCCCCACACTCATTTTAAAGAATGGTCTTGCCTGTGTCCTCTAAACCTTGGCTTGGTTCACCTTCCCAGATAAATATGTAGTTGCTAGAGGATATTTAAAATGTCACAGAGACTAAGCTTCTGAGCAACACCTTTCATGACCAAGATGGAAGCCAACTCATTTTCATTGAGACCTACAGTGGGTTTAAATGACAAGAAAGGAGATTTTTTTTACTAAAGTGTAGGAAGAACTTTCTGGCCGTCAGAGCTGTTCAACAGTGGAACGGACTCCTTCAGAAGGCAGTGGACTCTCCTTCATCGGAGGTTTTTAAGCAGAGGTTGGGTGGCCATCTGTCAGGGAATCTTCAGGTGTGATTCCTACATTGCAGGGGGTTGGACCAGGTGACCCAGGAGGCCCCTTCTCACTCTACGATTCAATGATCACCAGCTTTTGCAGACTGAAAGAAAGGTAACAATGCTTAAGGTTCCTATGTGGTTGGTGAAGGCGTCTGTTTGAAGAAATAAGGTGGGAGGGATTCTCCTAACTTTTTAAGTTCTTACGCACATGCACTTAATTGGGCAATAAGGAAAAAGCCCTCTGGGAAGTAAAGCTGGAATATATGCAGGTCTTGATCCAGGTCCAGGGCACTTAACTTTCCTCCCGCATCCCCACCTACATTGCTCGCCATCTCCATTATAACCTAAATTTCAGTTAGAGTGCCTTGACAGTTAAAAATATCCAGCCTGAACTACTTGTAATTAAGCCCTGCTGAGTTGAGTGGGATTTTTATTTTCCCCACTGGGGACAGATGCATTGCCTGTAGCTGCAGTCCTTATATATACTCATCCAGGAATAACTCTTACTGAGCTCCTTGGGTCTTACTTACAAGTAAACTTGCATAGGACAGGAAATTATCTTTCCAGTTAAAGTCCCAAGTAAATCTTGGGTTTTTGGATTTATCAAAACCCTTAAAAGAGATGGTCTTGAAAGGTGTTTTACGTCCAATAATTTTATTTAGTATTTAATATTTTTTAAGCATGCGTAACTGAAATAATTGCCCGTCCTTCCCTTCATTACCTCTATATCCACCTCTCTCTCCTTTCTCTATGGTTTCCCTTGTGTCAAATTTTAGATTGTAGGCCCCTTGGAGTTGGGACCTTACTTGTGTACTCTGTCAGGCATTGTGCACAACAAAGGCAATGTATAATAAATTATAATGTAGGGCTGTATGCAGCTATGTTATACTCAGGGTAGACCTGCTGCTTATTCATGTCCGTTGCTTTCAATGGATCTACCCTGAGTAGGCCTGGCTGTAGATACAACCCAGTCATTCCCTAATCCCTCTAAATGGCAAACTCATGAAATTCTATTTTTAAAGAATTCATCAGCCTGAAAGCGAACGGCGAGCTAAGTTAGTAATAATAATAAATAACAGGAGTTTTAAAGAACAATAACTGCTAACAACATTAAATCTTACATGTATTACCTTTCGTACAAAGACAGCATTTTTACGTCACGGTAAACAATGGTTAGCAGTTTACCATCAGAGCGACAGACTATGACTCCTGGCTTAGCATTACATCTGAACCAGGGGTTGTGCTTTGTTTTTCTTCGGCCAAACCACAACATTAAGCCAAGGTTTATACTTGGCTTGCCAGTCATGATTTATCTGAGCAAATTGTTGCTCTTGGAAAGGATCTCTGTGTTTGGTGTATCCCATTGACCACAGTTTACTGTGATGGGCACTAATGGTTTACTGTGATGGGCACCTATCCTGTAATGGTTGCCCAGCCCCAGTGTGACCCTATGCATGTTTACTGAAAAGTAACTCCCACTCTGCACAGTGCAGCTTATTTCCAGCAGTGTGCATGCAGGATTGCAGCAAGAAATCGGACTTCCCTCTCGCATCTGCTTCGTTCTGTTTTCTGTATCTTCTGCCTCTCATAATGATTTATAAAGCACAGGCAATTGGCCCCTTATACTTTATTGATCCATTCATAATGCCTTCAGAGATGTTAGTTAGTCCATAATCTCAATGTTATTATTGTTGCAAATCTCAATGTTATTGTCAGATGTTTGCTGGAAATATAATATTTAGAGTGCTGAGGGCCTTTCTCCATTTTACCTGATTTCTGTTAATCAGATCTTCCAGTTGTTACCTGTTATTAGATCATACAGCATAAAGGCACTACCACTTGGCATATCAGGATGAAATTCCCCTAACCAACCTCACATATTTAGTCCATCATACCCTGAAAATTAACCCAATCTTCTGGGATTTGGAGGTGAAGGGGAGGAGGAGTCAAATTTCTGAAAATATATGGAAATAGAACCACAATTCAGTAAAACAGAGCAATTAATAAATAGGCAGTAAAGAGCAAAAACAGCAGTCTCCAGTTATGAACTGCTCTGAGATCTTCACATGAAGGGAGGTATATAAATTAATTAAATAAAATCATGTTCCCAAACAGGTTTTTGCTAATTTCCTCAAACTTGAGAGTGAGCTACTCTAGAGGAAGAGGGTGTACTGCCTAGTAACCCATAATTGATGGCTCTGGAATATTCAAAACATATTTTGGATGTGAATGAACAGTTCCATCCCTCAGTCTGTTCCCCATAACGTACCATCTTTGTCAGGCTGTTTTGCCAAAACACGCCAGGTTGCCTTATCATACTTCGCCAGGAATGAATTAATTGTGTCACAATCAAAGCACAGTTTGGCTGGTTTGACCAGATTTTTAAAGAAGCTAGTTCCATTGCATTAATAGCAAGTGAAGCTACTTTTCATGTCAAGAATGCCAAGCTTACCATCGTAAGGGACCACTGCTCATCCAGATGTTGTTAGACTCCATCTAGCCACTGCTCAGCACGAAGGACAACTGGGGGCCCACAAGTTTAAACCTCTGGTCCAAGCCATCGCTTCTCCCGATTCAACCGCATGTGTGTGTCAGAACACCAGAAACTAAGAATCTGGTGGAAGATTCGTGGCAGATGAAAGAAAGTACTACTTCATTCAATGAAGAGTTAAAACTACGGAACTGCCTCCCACAGGAGGCAGTGCTGGCCACCAATACAAGTGGAGGAGGAGGCTATCAACAGCTACTAGCCACGATAGCTGTGCTCTGTCCCCACAGCCGGAGGCAGTAAATGCTTCTGAAAACCTGTTGCTGGAAACTACAGGAAGAGGAAGTACTATTGTGCTCACATCCTGCTTTTGGGCTTCCCTCAGTGATCTGGTTGGCCACTGTGAGAACAGGATGCTGGACTAGATGGGCCACTGGCCTAATCTGGCAGGCTCCTCCCTACGTTCTTACCCATCAGTCAACATTCTGGCCTACTTCACACATCACGTTAAACCATGGTTTAAAACAAGCTATGATTTAATGTGAAGGGGGAGCGTACTGATATGCGCTGCTCAGAAGCTCCCACAGCACGTCTCCTCAGTTGCTGCTGTGCGGTGGATGAAACAAGCCACAATCTGGCATGTTGTGTCATCCAGGCTTGTGGTTTGTGTCACTCCAAATAAACCACAGAGTTTGTTCTCAGCTTGCCGTTCATTGTTTCATCCAAGCAAAGCACAAGCCCGGGTTTGGACAGCAGAATAAGGTTTGTTTTGTGTGTAGTATGGCGGCGGCAGCAGGGGAGCAGCACTGTGGGAACTTTTGAGCAGCCTGCACCAGCGCACTGCTCATTCACGATCAACTAATAGTTTGTTTTCAGCTATGGTTTAATGTGAAATTCCCAAGATGATCTTAGTTGAGCCATAGCTAAATCTACCCTCATGTCCAAGGTGGAGATGATAATATGGATCTGCCTTACAAGATTGTTTTCAAGTTTTACCTAGATAAAGGGCACGAACCACCTTGAGCTCTCAAAAGTGCCATGGAAAGATTGTAATTTGCTACATTGGTTATTCCTTTAAGCTACAACTCTGTATTACTTTTTCCTCTGTTACATTTTTGTGTGTGTCTTTGCGTTCTTTTATAATAATAATAATTATTATTATTATTACGTGCTACATAAATAATAATAATTGTAACATAAAACACCAGAGCTGAAATTTCAACATTTCTGCTTTCCTTATGTAAAGTGGTGGCTCTCAAGGTTTCTACCTTTGGGAGACATTTTCTCCATTTACCTGTCAGCCATGTAAATGGGTCTGCTGTAGGACCATGGATGGGGTGCAGAGGTTTCTAGGGTTAGGATGGGTCCTACCACTAGGTGCATTGAGGTTACTGCCTCTGGGTATGAAGGGGACGGAAGCGGTAGCCCCCCCTGCCCAGGCATTCTTCCTGTGCTGGTCCCACCTGTGGCTGTTTCCCTTTGAAGGGGGTCAGAGCTGTATGTGCTGTTACGTGCAGACTGCCCTTGTTCTGCCCCTGTGTTATCCTGATGTCCTCAGATGTAGTGCAAAAAGCTGTCCTATCACCAGCAGTTGAAGTAAGAGTTAACTCCCAGTCCACTTGGCTTCTGCAGATGGAATGGGGACGAGGCATCATGCAGCCATGTAGTGGAAGATTCAACAGTGCAGAGTCCCTTTGTGATAGTCACATCCCCACACCCTCATAACCACACCCGCTTCTAAGATTATACAATCTTCTCGTTGTTGTCTTATCTGTCTTGGGAGACAATAGAGACGCTGGCTTCTCCATGTCTACAGAATGGAAGATGGCAGGCTCCCCAAGGATGTGCTCTATGGGGAGCTGGCTTCAAGCACCAGACCCATTGGCAGACCAATTCTGTGTTACAAAGATGTCTGCAGACAAGATGAGACAACCTTCTAAGATTATACAATAGTAATAATTTGGGGTGCATTGCAGTGGTCAACGTAGATCTCCATGTGTGGCCACTCAGCTAGATTACTATTTTCTGTGCATGTACATAAGCAAATGTTTTGGAGTCCTCCCATATCTAACTTCGGAGCGACTTAAGTTGTGTTTTCCTTGAAGTCCCTTTGTACTTTACAGAATTTGCACACTATTTTCTTGAATCTGAAGCCCTTGTGTTTTTAGTGTTCCTAAATGCTCCGTGTTGGAGCATACATAGCTTTCCTCCTCGGTGTACTTCTCCAGAGTGGCCCTAGTAGACCATCCTCAGCAGCTGATGCATCTGCTTTCACCTTGAGTGCCTCCAATCAGCACAAAGGGTGAGAAGAGTTATTCGTGGCTAAAAAGCACCCCTTTCATGCTGATTGAGTGGCACTAGGATGCTGGAGACAGGGAGCCTGCTGCAGAAACACACACCTGGGCAACTGTACCTCTGGAGCCATGTTGTCTTTCTCTAAATCCAGCTACCTCTATTCTAGAACACACATTTGGTTTGCACAAGGTATCATGCTCCCCAGTCTGAACTGAAGGTGCGTCAACATTCTGCAAGCTTTCTGCAACTGTAGAATCCAGGAGACCCTCATAAGTTTCTGAGGAAGCCCAGGGTCCCCCTGCCACCCCGTACTATGGTTTGAAGACCTTTGCTTTAAAAAGCAGTATCACATCTAGGGGGAAGGGGGTTTCACCATGCTTTCCACAAGGATCTAGTTAAAATGAATGAGCTCCATTCCGCTTGAGGCATCATCCAGGCCACCAGGAGCCCACACCTAAGCAAACCCCATGGAAATGAGTGGAGATTACCTGGGGAAGGGCTGTAGCTTAATGGTAGAGCACCTGCTTTGCATACAGAATGTTTGAGGTCCAGCCTCTGGCAGCATCTCTAGGTATGGCTGGGAAGGCTTCTTTTTCTGAACCACTGGAGAGCTGCTGCCCACCTGCGTAGACAACGCTGAGCTGGGAGGCCCAAGCATCAGACTCCTTTTAAGGCAACTTCCTATGTTCACAAGAGGGTCCCATTCATTCCTCCCTTGCTAAACTTGTGCACATTCATTATCCAGGTACCATTCATTTCAGTGGTGCGCACAAAGAGGTTCCAAGTCCTAGTTCTGGCCTCTCTCTGAGCTCAACTCTCCCAAGAGTGTCGTTCCAGAGTTGCCAGGCTAATGCTGTGTTTTACAAGGCAACACATCAGAGCGTTGGTGTCTCGGAGCCGTCTCCTCTGGGTTTCTCATTCATGTTTTCACCCTTCCTAACACAAAAGAGGCCATATTACACATTGACACCTGGGTGGAGATTTACATGACAGACTGTGATTGCTCTGAGAGAGAGAAAAAACCTGCGAAGGCTCTAGCAGCATCAAAGGCGACATTTTTAAATAAAAAATAAAAAACCCAAACCCCACAAACAACTCAGCGCATATTACGAACACACTCTCACACATATGATAATTTATCTAGGTGGATAAATTCACTGGTGGCAGTTGCTAAATAATTGCAGACATGCTCTGTGTTTGTGTTGCTGTTTTATTATCACATATTCCTAATGTTTTTTAAACCAATCTGTAGCCTGCGAATGGGACGGGAGGGACTTGGAAACCTCGGCAGCCACGGCAGCCAGCTTTCCGAGTCTTGATTGCAGCGCGGTGTAACAAGTTTAAGTTGAAAGGCTTTATTTTTCATTTTTAAATCGTGATGCATCTCTCACACATACACGCACAACTCCTGTTTCTTAGAATGTGCTTTTCTTGAGGAAGCCATGTTCTGTTTCAATAGAGAAGGGGCTGTGGAGGACTCGATCCAATTCAAGTTGAGGGAGAAAGCCTTTAGGGAGTTCTCATGTAAAGGTCAGCGATGTAAAGAGTTTCCTAGAGGACAATAGGAACAAAACATGGGAGGGGTGGGCAGGCAGTTAGGCAAAAGGGTAGAAGGGGAAATACAGAAAACCTCAAATTTTGTTATTAAAAAAACAACAACACACGTTCTATTTCAGTTGCTTAGTAGCATCACCTGGAAATACTTAGGTAACGTATATACCTGTGCAATTAGTATCTGAGAACTCCAGAAATATGAAGACAAATTAAATGACAAAAAACCCACCCTGTTAAGTGCAGAGTTAAAAGCATGAGATTAGGACAATTTGAGTGCTGCAAAGGCAGGCTGTGCTGAATGGAGCAATTCCTGCCCCCGGGGCCAAAGATGGCCGCCCTTGCTCCGTGCTGCAACACAAGGAAATCAGTGGAATGAGGGCCTCTGGAGAAGCGAGAAGAGACCAGCTTAGCCATCATAACAAACATGTGATTTCACACACACTCACACACCATTTGTTTAAACCCAGTTGGCGGGGGGGGGGGGGGAGAGAGAGACAGGCACATCACAGTGCATTGGATTTTGAGTTTCTGCTGTTCAAAGGTCAGAGAAAGGTAACGTGGCTCGGTTTCAGATTTATATTATTTTGGCAATAAGGTCGCACTGTCAGACTCGTGCGTTTCGCTGTGGAACTGGTTTTCTAGACTGCAGATTTGAGGCCTGGGATTGTGGCTTCTAAGGCAGCCTTGCAAATCAGACTTCCCCAACCTGGTGCCCTCCACACAGCCAGAGGGCACCAGTTTGTGACAGCTGCTGTAGATAAGGCCACAAAAATGGCTAGCTTCCATTGCAGACAATTTACTCAGAAGGAAATTCCATTGTATTCAGCAGGACTTGAGCACTGGGGATAGGGGCGCTTTCCTCTCCCTTTTTCTGGCAGATGGGCAAGGGCTTGCAGGAAGAGAGGGGCTGATGCTGCTTAGTCAACTGGTCCTTCGTTCCTGATGTGTCGTCATCCTGGCCCAGGAGGCTGGTGCCTGTGGCTGGAAGTTTCCAGAGGTCTGCACTACTGCCACATCCATGCCTGGTTGCTGCCCTTCTGGGCCTCCTGAGCTTTGTAGGCAGCAGGAGGTAGCCACTGTCAATGGGATCAACTTCTCTTTTCCTCTGCAGCTCCTCCTGGATTTCAAAGGGCAGCTTTTGCTGTGCCAACACCACTACCCCCAGGCTGAGGTCTTTGAGTGGCACATGTGCATCTGTGTCTGCCTGCCTTGTTGCCTCCCATGTCCATCTAGGCATTCCAGTCAATGCTCACCACCATCATCAAATTCCTCACCTGCCCTTCATGCCAAGCCAGGGCAGCTTTCAACAATTAAAGCACAACGTTAAGAACAGTGGGTCCCAAAATGGGCAGTGGGATTACCCAGGGC
Organism: Podarcis tiliguerta; assembly: GCF_965153285.1. Taxonomy (NCBI): domain Eukaryota; kingdom Metazoa; phylum Chordata; class Lepidosauria; order Squamata; family Lacertidae; genus Podarcis; species Podarcis tiliguerta. The sequence continues at coordinate 51,372,945 of NC_139541.1, read as the reverse complement.
TGCTGGGTAGTGAACCAGTATGATCCCCAATCTGTCCTGATTACCCAGTGCCACTCCACATTCCCACTGTGTTCCAGCATCACACCTGAACAGAAAATGCCCTCCTGAGCAGGAGCCACGATTGGCACTCACCAGCCCTGCTTGTTTAGTTTCCCACCATCCCTTATAGATCATGAAAGGGGCTTTAGCTTGTGTTCAAGTGAATGTGTGGCAAAGTCAGTGGGGTGATGTATACCAAGTTACCGAAATAAATATATATGTATAAGTTGTTGGGGGATTGTCCTTCCATGTATGGCCCCATGCTTGATGATTTGCGTCTTCAAGTAACCACCAGAAAGCATCTACTCTGTGCAGGGTGGATAAAAATCAATGGTTAAAAAAATAAAAATCAGATTTTTAAAATTATTTAAATCTGATAAATCAGATTTTTTAAAATTTAAATTGGATTTTTAAAATAAAATGCTTTTGGAGGAAAAATCTTTCTAAAGATAATTTTCTATTTAAGTTACATTATAGTCCAAAGGCTATTCATCAGGAAATAAGGATTTGTTTAATTTTTTTCATGTGTGCTAAAACTCAGTTGTAAGTTTTTGGTTTTTTTAAACTCGTTTAACCACGTCAGTTAACAAATATGGATACATATGCTATAATGTTATTGTTTTAGTTTAAAAAATTGTTTAAATTGTTATTAAGGAAATGATTGTTTTTCTCCTTCCAATAAAGAACAGCAGAAAAGTTGTCCAAATATAAACAATAATTTCATAATTACCTGTCTTTGTATTTCTGATAGTATAACCAAATCATTAATTTTTGATATACTGGAAGTGAGTGTTCTGGTTTTCGAACGTTCTTTTGGAAGCCGAACGTCCGAGGGGCGTCCGCAGCTTCTGATTGGCTGCAGGAGCTTCAAACGTTTTGGAAGTTGAACGGACTTCCAGAACGGATTCCGTTCAACTTCCAGGGTATGACTGTATTCAGGCTTTGACATGGCAGAATGTTATTTGATGTAGCCAAGCTACCTATACCGGCTCTGTCCTTGTCTCAGTGATAAAAGCCAAATCCCTAACAGTCCTTCACACTCTAAGGGGACCAAGCTATGGAGCCTTGGTCTTGTTATGCAGATGAGGGGGTGGGGCTATGCAGATAGGGCGAGTCTCACTTCTCAAAAGGTTCCCCCCAAAGCCCTTTTCACCCCTCTTGCCACTGCTGCCTGTTCTCCTCTCCAAGGGTGTGAGCAATGTTGACAATCAGAGGAAGGATAATCCTGCTCCCACCCTTGGATTCCATTGACGTCTCCTCCTGTGCAGTGCTGGGGATTGGGTGCATAGTGAAGGGGACATTGAATGGGCAGTGGTGGAAGTGGCAAGGAACGCAGGGTGGTGCTTGCCCAAGAGCCCTGCTTCCCTCCCCACCCCCAACACAATCTGGAACTGATGCTTCTGGTGGAAGCAGATCAGGGTTTTTTTGTATAGCAGGCAAAGCCAGCTGAAAGTGTTTTGTCAGTGTGTTCGCTTACAACATTCAGTTTCTGCTCAAAAGGAAAGGGCTTCTCCCTTATTGATTTTTTTTGTTTTAATCCTTGCATCTGGCAGTCTCCTGGAGGAGGTATAAAGAGAGAGAAAGATAAGGTGCACTTTGCTGGAAATCATGTCCCGAGGTCACTGTAAAAATGCAAGAGACACAGCGTTACCTCTTGATAGTTGGGCTTTGAATGTGTTTTGCAGCAAGACTGTCTCCTCCACAAGTTGGGTTTTTGATAATGCACAGAGCCCTTCTGAGTGCAAAGTGTGGGTGGGGACTGTGAAACAGAAAGCGGTGCAGACTCTTGCAGCGTTTGTGGGACATGAACATCTGGGTGCTTGATGTGAGATGACGCAAATAAACCCATGCCGGTCCAGACCATGGGTCTGCCTGTTCTAGCACTCTGCTTTCAGGCAGAGCAGGCCGGATTCTTCTGGGGGCCCCAGCTACACTATACATTTAAAGCAGCATGACACCACTTTAAATAGTCATGGCTTCCCCCGAAGAATCCTGGGAGCTGTAGTTCATTAAGGGTGCTGAGAGTTGTGAGGTGATCCCTGTTCACCCATTCCTCATACACAGCTGCATTTCCCAAAGTTGTATAAAAACAAATCTCTCTTCCTAGGCAATTATAACTCTTATGAGGGGAATAGGGGTTCCCTAATGTGTCTCAGCACCCATCGCAAACTACAAGATTCCTTGAGGGAAGCCATGGAAATTTATTAAAGGTAAAGGTACCCCTGCCCATATGGGCCAGTCTTGACAGACTCTAGGGTTGTGCGCTCATCTCACTCTAGAGGCTGGGAGCCAGCGCTGTCCGCAGACACTTCCGGGTTACGTGGCCAGCGTGACAAGCTGCATCTGGCGAGCCAGTGCAGCACACGGAATGCCGTTTACCTTCCCGCTGGTAAGTGGTCCCTATTTATCTACTTGCACCCGGGGGTGCTTTCGAACTGCTAGGTTGGCAAGCGCTGGGACCGAACGACGGGAGCGCACCCCGCCGCGGAGATTTGAACCACCGGCCATGTGATCGGCAAGTCCTAGGTGCTGAGGTTTTACCCACAGCGCCACCCGCGTCCCTATGTAAATTTATTAGCAATGATTTTATTGTTTTATCTTTTTTGTAATCTGCTTTGAGTTTTTCAGGCAGCATGTACATTTTAATTAATAAATAAATGCCTGTTTAAAGTGGTGTGATACTGCTTTCAATGTGTGATGCAGACCAGGGCTGGGAATTGCACAGAGAGGCAGCGTATGAGTGCAACCATCTTCCCCCGTTATTTGAGGTAGCCTCTCTGCCCAGCAGCCCTTGAAAGCTTGAATTTGCCTAATCTCCCTTTAAAACCATTGAAGTTGACAGCCATTGCTACCGAAATGCTTTAACCCAGGAATGAAAGCGCCTTTTCTACCCTGGGGGCCACATATCTAAGGTGGGCATGTCCAAGAAGAAGTGAACATGGCTATACTCTCAAGCCATGTGTGTGTGGACATACAGTTCATACACATACACATTCAGATGATACCTATATACACAGTCTTGCTCACATTCACTCTCCTCCCTCTGGCCAGACAAAAAGAACCTTCGCTTTCTTTTCAGCCCTGGTTGCTTGAGAGGGAAAGGGCAGTCATAGCTTGGTGACAGAGTGAGCATCTGGCTGGGAATAATGGGAGTTGTTGTCCAATGACAAGACTGGCATGGAGACATGGAGGAAAGTAGAATGTTTTAGGGGAGCAATGTGGAACTTCTTTGCTACTGCTGCAGAAGAGGGGAAATCTGGAGAGAGAGCAATGAAATAGCAATGGGATCGAAGCAAGAAGGGGGACTGTTTGAGTTACGATTTTCAAACGGATGCATAGTGTGGGCTGATCCTTCCAGGTGCTGAGTCCCTTCAAGTCTCTTCATAGCGGGAAGAGAGAGGAGCTCTTCCCCCTGCAGAGCTAGGCCCTTAGGGGAGCCAAGGAACACGAAGATGTTGGTTGAGGGATTTGTTTTAATGGGAAGAGCTTTCGCTCAGACACCAGTTTCTACATCCCAAATTTGTGTGACTTGAAACATAAAAGAGCGCAGGGACCCTCAGCAGCAGCAGCAGTCACAATAGTCTTCTAAAACAAGATGTTTTATAGATGTGATTATATATTTTTTAATCTTTTACCTGCTTATGTGATATTCAAATAGGACTGAGTAAATCCTCATGGAAACAGGCATACTTGTGCACAGGAACCCCATGTCTACGTGCGGTTTCTGCTACTCGGGCAGAGCTCATCTAAAGGCAGCTTCTGTGCCACTGTGTGCGGTGAAAAGGTGGGCCCAGATGGAGCTGTGATGGCTAAGGCAACATGCATAGGTGGCATCAACCTTTTGGGATGGAGGGAACAAGCCTGGGATAGTGAGCACTCCCCCAAAACGGGAACAGTTGGCAATCCCTGGCCACAGAAGGGATGACTCCTTTTATTTAAGAACATAAGAAGAGCCTGCTGGATCAGGTCAGTGGCCCACCTAGTCCAGCATCTTGTTCTCACAGTGGCCAACCAGACGCCTGTGGGAAACCCACAAGTAGGAGCACAGCCCAAGAGAACTCTCCCCTCCTGTGGTTTCCATCAAGTGGTATTCAGAAGCATTGCTGTCTCTAACCGTGGAGGCAGAGCATAGCTAGTAGCTGTTGATAGCCTCCTCCATGAATTTGGCCTATCCTCCTCCCAAGCCCTCCAAGTTGGTGGCCATCGCTGCCTCCGGAAGGAGTAATTTCCATAGTTTGCCATGCATCATTTTATAAATGTCTATCATTTCACCTCTTGTTCACCTCTTCTATAAACTCAGGAAGCGTGTGGTGCAGGTCCAGTGAGCAGTGTGTTCTGGGGAGAATCCAGATACAGAGACCTAGAGGGCCTGAGGTTCCCCAGTCCTGTTTTGCCCCCTTCTGACCTGCTACCCAACCATCATCCTCTCTGTCTCTCACATTCCAGATTGTCTCTCCCCCTTGGAGTTTTGTTACCATCTACAGTACATGTGTTTTGAGTAGGGATAGGTGGATCAGTTTGTTTGTGATCTGTGCTCGGTTTTGCACCTGCTCATCCATAAGTCCCTCATTAATCTGCAAAGGAACCCACATGAAGATGTGTATTAAAATACACATTTCAGCTCCATGCATATGTTTTTGAATGTGTTTTATTCTAAAACTACACAGTTCAGTGTTTTTATGAACAAAGAACTGTATTGCAAAATTCAGAGGACTGTGAAAATCTGAAGAATAATGAATTGGATCAGCTTCCATTGGAATTTCTCAAACATTCTGTTTTGGCATGTGGATTTCTTTCTTGAACATATGAAACTGCCCTGCTGAGTTACACTAGCCCAGGTACTCTTATCCAAAGCTGCATTGTTTAAGGAAACACAGCTTTCTGCAGTTCTCAGCCAGGGGGTTTCTTTCGTAGCCCTACCTGGATTGAACTTAGAGCAAAGCCTATTCTCTAGTACTTGAACTTTGCCATATTAGATGCTTCAATAAATGTGCTAAGTGTCCGTTTTGCAGATAGAAGTGGTTAAGTGGGCATATATGGAGAAAGGCCACCCCACATGAAACTGTATTGATAAAAGGTGTTCTGAGCATGAACATGTGATGCTTCTGTTGCCATTGAGTAGCCAGAGCCTATGCCAGCCTTCCCATCCTGATGCCCTCCAGATGTTTTGGACTGCATCTCCCATCAGCCCCTGCCTGCACGGCTGTGTGATGCTGAGGATAGATGAGAGAGCTGTAGTCCCAAACATCTTGAGGCCCCAAAGGCTGTGTCTTCCCCAAGTTTGGGGCCTGAGTCTTGACCCTTCTTATTAGATAAATCAAGCTCTCTTTATGACGCATGCATACATCTGTCTCCTTTTCCTCAAAGGAATGGCCTCTCAAAAGTGGCCTATTACGGATGATTAGTATGTTTGATGGTTCCCATCTGTTGTCCACTGTCTCCGTGGTGCTAGAATTGTGGGGTATTTTTCTGCTATTTATTTATCAAAACGTTTCTTAACCTCTTTGCATGTCAGGTTTCAAGGCTTGTGTGCAGTAACTTTAAAAGCATAAGCAACTTTTAAAAATCAATAAAGGTTTTATAAAAATGTAGCTGATGACCCATAACAGAATTAAGGTCACAACAGCACACTAAAATTAAGCACTCTCGAAGGCCCTGGAAACATAAATACGTTCTTAAGAGGCACAGCGATGTCATCAGTGTTTCAGTTTATTTGAATGCCACCTCTCCACCCACCCTAAAATGTGGCCAAAGTATCTCACAGTTTATCAAATGAACAATCTGTATAACAATTCAAAACACATTAGGAATGGCTATAAATAAGTACCAAAAATAATAATCCATAGTGTTGTGTAAAACAATACAGATAAGCTAAGCTAACTGAATAGCTTAAATGAAACAATACAAAGAAGCCAATGTAACTGAATAACTGAAGCTAAGCAGAATACGAAAAAGGAAGGCTAGCAGAGGATGCACCACTCTGTTCCAGATGATACACCTGTATCAGGTGGTTTGGTTCCAAGACTGCATATTCAGTATCCAAGGACCTCACCCCCATCTCCCACCTGGAGTAGTGCAGACACACACACCCTGGCTTTTACTATGTGGCAGCCAGCAACTTTCCTTCCACACTCTCCCACCAAGCGACATACATCGAACCAAGCTGGGGGTTGTCATGAGTCTCAAGATGTCTCCTGGCTCAGAAGTGGAGTGTCAGGCAGCGACGGGTACGGAGGGGTAACTGGAAGATGACATGGGAGGGGCTGAGTGGGGTACAGAGGCTGGAGGAGGTGGATACTGTCCCCTCTTCTGTCCTGGAGAGAAGAGAGCACCAATAGAATCCGAGGGGCAGTGGGAGGCATCAGTCCACCACTAGGGATGGAGAGTCAGAAGGGAGGGGCACAACTTGGTCACCCAGGACCCAGCAGTACTCCCATTGCTGCAAACAGGCACATCCTCCCTGATGCAATGAGCTCCTGCGCATGTGCAATCTCACAAGGCCTAAGAGTCTTGTGAGTAAGTGCAGCTTGGCTCGGCTTTCAAAGCTTGGCAGGTGGGTGTGTCAACCCATTGGAACAGCTTCATTGCTTCTGTGCCGTTCTCAACTCTTTGACCTGATCTTAAATTTGGACCACTGCTGCTTGTCCAGCTAGCCTCTGCCTGTTGTCGAGGCCGAGCATATCGGCTGCTGTGACCCATTGCCCGTTGCTGAGCCGAGATGTCTTCTCTGCATCTATCAAGATCTCTGCCTTTTTCTCAAGTCAGTGCTTCCATCATCTTGGTGGGAGCTAGGGCAAGGGCTGTGAAAATGGGCTCAGGGTAGTGCCTCACTCTAATGGCGACTCCAAAGTGGCAACCTCAGAATGGGATTTCACAGCAGGGATTCTCTATCCACCCACAAGCCAAGCACTGCCTGTACTGTGCAGCTGGAGCTTGTAAGAAGAAGACTCACCAGGATGCAACAAGGGGGGCATACAGATGTGGGGAATCTTGTGTTAGTTTTCCCGGTTATAATGCTAGTGCTTCTGTCCCATTTTCTAATGTCCATTTCACACTGCAGTACCTGTTGTGTTATGGAACTGTGGCTTTTTGAACGCTATACCAGCATGTCATGCTAAATTTCATCCACACCAGTGGCTGTGATGTGACACAACAATGAGCATCACTGAACTGCATCACTATTCTCCCACCCCTTCCGCACAGGCCTACTGCATGATTTCCCCCATGAAAACAGCAGGACAGAACTGCCTCTCCAATATACTGTCCCAATTTTTGTCACTTTAACTCCTGCAATTTTCTGGATAAAGGGAGCTGCAAACAGGTATTTTTTTCTTTCTTTCTGGAATCAAATATCATAGGAATGAGCACGAAACAAGCACTGTATTCCGTTAATTTTCCAGAAGTGGCTTTTGCATCGTGTGAGAGCTCGGCTATGATATGGAAGTGAACAGTTAGGGAAACATTGGGGAAATGGAATAAACGGTTGTGTGAATCCGTGGTGTCTTCCACCAGCAGGGCTGGTGCACTCTGCCTTGTAAGTTCTTTCATTGCAGGGCCTGCTGACCCCAAGCCAAGCCCCACCTCTGCCATCCAAAAGTGCTTTAATAGCAGAGGCCTGCCCTGTTTGATAGCTGGCAAACGTTTTTGTCCAATTTTCCCACTTGATTTGAGTTGGATCAGCATTTGTATCAGTCATGGAAAAAACCCTAATTGGATTCATTATTCAAATTCAGGAGCGCACTGCGTATACTTCTCAATTCTCTTTCATCCCCTCATCCGTTGTTCCTGGAAGTTTGACACACACACACACATGCATGGGGAACTTTAAAAGAGATTTCTCAGCGCAGCCTCTCTTTGGTACATTGACTTTTAAAAATATGTCTTGATTGCGTACAGCCAGCTCCCATCTTTGGCAAAAAATATATATATATATATATATTCTCATCTGCACTGAAAAATATAAAAGTATTAAATCTCGGCGGTAGAAATAGATCCAGTCATTCCTCCAGGTGCTTAATAGTTAGTGGATGTAATATCCATCAAAAGCGCTGAAGAAGTAACATGCTCCTGTGGCACTCCAGCATCAAAGTCAAAAGGTAGGAACACAGTGTTATTACAGAAATTAGAGATGGAGAAAGCCTATTATCTTGTGGGACCAGTCAGGATTGCAGTGGCTCTTAGAACGCTGTCTCTGCTCCTCTGCATCAGCCCACGCTGCCATATCTGACTCCACGCGTTCCAAGGTCTTGGGTAAGAGAATTTTCACCTTCCCTGTCCCCATCAGCCTCTAGATATGTGCGAAAAGGAAGTAAGCAACCCCTTTATGCAAGGGCAGCCCACATGGTGCCCACCAGATGTTGCGGGAAGCCATCGCTGTTCAAAGTGGAACGATACTGGTTTAAATGAGTGGGGCGGGTGAGGACTTTCTCTTAGGTATATGTGCAAGGAAAGGAAGTTTTTGACTGTCAGGGTGAAAGCGAGGCGTAATTTATTCAGTGGGAGAAAGCCCCATTAAGTGCAGAGTTTGTGCATAAGGTTGGGATAATTTTAAAGTTCCCAAAGCAAGGAAATGCAAATTGAAACCATTCCTGCCCTTGGGGGGCGGGGGGCAACCAGAGAAGCCTTAACCTTGCACGGTGACACACAGGAGTGAAAGAATCCAGAGCACTTTATATCCTACCATTAATTGGATCACTACAATTAAAGGTCACAAATCAGGAAATAAGGTCATGGTTTGAAAGTAGGCAAACCCCACGCTATTACTGCCTGATAATTTCAGCCGAAGCACACATGGCACACTCACATATTCATGTTTGTTTGACATCTGCCCTTAATTTTATCAAGAGGTCCTTTTATTTATGTAAGCAATTTGTATTCTACTCCTCTTCAGCAGATCTCAGTGCAGATGAGCAGGGTTTGGAATACAAAAAAACCACACAAAAATCTAAGCATAAAATCACAATATAGCAATCAGTCTAAATAACTCGAGTGCCCTGCATATGGCCAGAGATATCTAGGGTGGGAAAAACTCCACTTGCGTTTCCTGGCTTTCAAGAGAAGAAGTGATCAAGGGCCACTTTTTGTGGCTCCGATGTCTGGGGAGGTGGGGAGCACGTAGCAGGTACACAGTCCATACCTGAGCCCTTTGCCAAAGAGGAAGGCGAGATACGTCGCATTAAAATTACACCAGGTTACACCTGGCAATAGTTACGCGCAAAACAGACTCATTGAAATTGATGGATAGGACTATGCCACATCCATAGCATATGCTTAAAGTTCTATGATACCAGAGTTTCACCTCTCCCCCACAGCCCCCAAGAATTCTGTGTGGGAATGTTCAGGGTGGCAGAAGAGGATATGCTGTTTGTTAATATCCTTCCTAACTTGCGCTAGCAAGTTCCTTTACTTAGCAGAGTGCATTCCCTTTACACAGCAGAAAACTAGTTGCAAACCCGTGTGAGTTTCTTAAAACAATACGCAGTTCAATCTGGCTTGTCCAGATTGAAATGTGTTCTAATATTTTCCTGGTAAGACCCCTTGAATCCCTCCTAAAAGAATAAAGACACCACAGTCTTATTCATAAGCAATAAAAAGAAAGTTTACTCATGACCAGGCAGAGCACAGTGTGATCCCTGAAGGCAGGCTTAAGGCTTAAAGTTACAAATGTATAAAAACAGGTTTACCCCATAAGGGAGATGGCCTGAGGGACTGCTTGGCTGGCAGCCAGCAGTTAATTCCAGGAAGTTCACAGGACAAAAAGAAGATGGAAAAGAGGGAGAGTGGCAGCATGGCTTGGCCTTTTACCAGGTCTGGAAAGGTCACACCCACCCACTAATCACATGCAAGGAAGGATGCTCCAGGCCAGGAGGAACAGGAAGTTTTGACTGGCTGGACCAAACATCCCCTTGCATGTCCCCTCTAGGAAAGCCAGGAATGTTGTATTTGACTGCTCCCAGTGGATTACATCCCACATTCTGTAGTTTGTTAAGGGTGCTGAGAGTTGCTTTTGAGACCCCTACTCCCCTCAGAACTACAGTTCTCAAGAACAGTTTAACAATCAGTCCTTTTCCCAAGGAACCTGTAAGGCTTTTTCAACGTATGGTGCCAGTGTGACCTAACTCGGGTCCATTCATTTCAATGGCTCTGCTGTGAATATAATTTAGGTGGCTGTAGCCCTGCAAATCTGAATAACTATTTGGGGAAGGGCTGCAGCTCAGTGGTAGAGCATCTGCATTGCATGCAGAAAGTCCCAGGTTCAATCCCCAATGGCATCTCCTGATAGGGCTGGAAGAGACCCCTGTCTGAAACCCAGGAGAGCCTCTGCCAGTCTGTGTAGACCATGAGTAGGCAACCTAAGGCTCGTGGGCCAGATGTAGCCCAATTGCCTTCTCAATCCGGCCCGCGGACGGTCCAGGAATCAGCGTGTTTTTACATGAGTAGAATGTGTCCTTTTATTTAAAATGCATCTCTGGGTTATTTGTACGGCATAGGAATTCGTTCAAAAAAAATTTCAAAATATAGCCAGGCCCACCACATGGTCTGAGGGACAGAGGACCAGCCCACGGCTGGAAAAGGTTGCTGACCCCTGGTGTAGACAATACTGAACTAGATGGACATATGGTCTGAGTCACTATAAGGCAGCTTCCTGCATTCTTAAGAGCAGGCAGCTGGGTCTGGATTGCTTTTGGGTGCAAGCAGACTCATCATTCACACAGTCGCTGGTCCTTAAATCTGATGGAATCGTGCACCCCCTTCATTTATTTTGTTGGTTAGGCATGCCTCATACTTAATGATTTGCAGGCTGCGGTGAGATTCAGAAAAGAATGTTTCATGCAAGCAGTTTGGAGCACCTTTCTTGGCCCCAGGAAAGCCCTGTGGCAATTTCTTCGGCGTAGCTGGGAGCAGGCGTTGTTGGGAAAGTCTCGATAACTGATAAAACTGCTGCTGCTTCCTCGCTGGTTTCCTTGAGGCAATTCGCCTACCCTTGATCAGCACCAGGTTTGGGTTGGTTTTTTTAGTTTTTTACTGAGCAACTCGAGGTTTCAGAGATATGAATGAGAGACTTGGGGATTTGAGAGAAGAAGGCCAGGGGCGGAACCGCTGCTTCTGTCATTCCAGTTCCACCACCTTATGAAAGTTGGGTTAACCGTTTTTGGAGACTGAGAGCTGAGGCCCAAACCATTTCTAATGCAGCCTGGTGTTGTCGTCGTCATTATTATTATTGTCATCATCATCATTTGCCCACCTAAGGTCCCAAAACGGGTTGCAGCCATTATAACACAATTACAATTACTGGGTTGCAAAAATACACATCTTAGGTATCAAATTGTTATTCTTACTTACTTACTTTATTTATTTATTTATTTATTTATTTATTTCCCGCCTTTTTACCAGATAAGGACTCTGGGCTGTTTTGCCACTTCAGAATCCCTGCAAGAGTTCTTGAGGCACATCTCTCCAACAATACAGTGCAGCTGACCTGACTTTGCACGTTCATTCACAGGCTGTGGTGTTTCCCCTCTTCCGTCAAGCCTTTGAGGAGAGCTTTCAAAGGCCGTGAAGCTCATTATTTGTTGGGAAGGGAACAAGGAAACTCATTCCTGCATTGCTTAGAACACACTATTTTTCTCCCTCTCCTCACACACTCTGCTGTGGAATCTCTCAGCACGGAGCTGGAAGATAAGAGGAAATACTGCTCAAGCAGTCGGTGGCTTCTGCGGCTGTGAAATTTGTGACCGGCCACAAAGGATAGAATGAGATGATCTGGGTCGGGTGGAAGAGCATTTGTTTCCATAGTCCTATAATATTTGGCCCATCCCTCGCTGGTGTGAGAGGCAGTGTGGCATATAGAAGGTTAGAGTCTCAGGCTTGGACCTTGGAAGGCAGAGTTGAAATCTCCACTTGGCTGTGAACCTCCTTGGGTGGCCTTGGACCACTCACCATCTCTCAGCCTAACCTACCTCACAAAGTTGTTGTGAAAAATGGAGATGGGGGGACCACATATGCCTCCATTTTCAGCTTCTTGGAGGAAAGATGGGATAGAAATGTAACAACAACAACAACAATAATAATAAGCATGATATAGCTGTTGGGCCAGCTTTGTGTGGCTCTCAGACGACAATGGAAAAAAGCCCCCTGCGTTTCTTTTCCCTGGCTTGGGGGGGGGTGCGCTTTTCCTCCCACTAAGATCTTCTTTCCAGCTTGGCGATGTCCTGATTTCCTACCTCTGCCGCTTGAGCTCCACGTCTGAGCCAAAGAGCAAAGCACAATTGACAGACTCCATATCAAGTGCCGAGAAGGCCTCAGAGATCTTGTCAACTTCGCTTTGCCCTTCCTGTTGTGTCTGGGATCAAACAGCCGGAGTGTGGAGAAAAGCACCGCGGAGCAGGGGGAAAGTGGAGCGACAGAGCCATGCGAGAGCCCTGCGCTCGGGGCGCCCAGACAAATAAGAATCCAAAAGGACACCTTTCAGGGCATATTTTCCATAAATGCACAATTACGAAACAATTTGACACGGGGCAAGGGAACTGTCTACAGCATCCATTTTTAATGAGTGTAAACAGATAAATTATAAATAGCACAAATATTACAGAACAGTTAAATATTAATTGCCAAAATTAATGTTCTCGGTGCTTTCTTCTCCAGATGCCGACTTAAGCACTGCTGCCATTCCAGCAGACTGAGAAGCTGCTAGTAAAAGCGAGCAATGTGAGCAGGCTATTGGGGTGGGGGCACGAGGGGAGGACCAGAGAGGAATGGGGGTTTAGGGTTGCCTTTTCCTGACACATCAGGGAGAGCTGAAACATTTCCAGGCACCCAACATCCCCACAGAGGTGCTGCGGGAGTTTAGGAATGCAAATATAATATTTATCCTATGCTTTGTCTGGCAAGTGAAATTGTGATGTCCTCAAGGGATTTTCTTGTTAAAATTCTGGTGTAGATAAAAGAACCTAAGGAAAGCCTGCTGGATCAGGCCAATGGGCGATCTCATCCAGCATCCATGTTTCCCAAGAGCACTGTCTCCTCCTGCAATTTCCAGCAGCTGATATTCTGAAGCATACCCTGCCTTTGACAGTGGAGGCTAGTAGCCATTGGTAGCCATAAATGTCGAAGTGGTGCATCTGCACAGCCAGCACAAAATATTTTTCCACCCTCTATATAGCATGACTTTAGAGGTGATACAGCCTCAGGGCTATATCAGATTCGGGGGCGGGGATATACCTGTCTGAGCACACACTGATTCATTGCTCGGCACCCTTAAAACAGTTCAAGCTAACTGCTTGAACATAAGAAGAGTCTGCATTACTTCTGAGTAAGGCCTGCCCCAAATGCAGATCAGCTTCCAGAGACACTTATCAAGTAATAAAACTTCACCTCTCTGACTTTCGTTGCGTGGTGCTATTGATATGGCCATTCACACAACTGCTGAGATCACATTGTAATGAGTGGGATATAAATTCCCAAAATAAACCACATTAAATTAAAACCTTTGCACACTGGCAAGTCAAGTTGAAGACATGTGTGCAATCTCTCTCGGTTTGGCATAATTGCTCTGCAGTTATTATCTACTTAATTTATCCCCAATTTGTTAGTCCGGCAGGGACCTGGGGGCTGGGCCATGAATTCTTGCCTCCAGTCACTAGAAATCTTTTTCAGGCCCATCTCTGGCTCCAGAGGTTCCAAGCAGGCATTGACCTCACATTTTAAATTAACACCTTCACAACTGTAAGGGCTTAAGACTTTGGATTTTAACAAGCAAGAGTTCTTTGGATATTGGATTCTACTCTGTTCTTGGCCAGTTGCTGCATAAATGCAGCCCTGAGTTCCTCCCTGATAATCCTAACCTTATATAGCCACGATCAGATAAATTGAGCTTCAGGAAATAGGGCTTATTGTGTGTGTTTTACCCATGCTAGTTAGAGAACAGGGGCTGTATCATCCAACCCTTTCAGATCAAACAGTCGTGTAAAGATTCCCTTTTCCTACTTCCTATCTCCATAGCATTGAAGGCATACAATTCCACACGGCGACATGTGGTTTTCCTAAATCTTACACTCTATAGCTACAGTAAGTTGCTTTTTTGGCAGCTGAGGCCGTCTGGATTTGATTTTTATTCTGCTGGCTACTTTGCAGTTGCAAGCATTGTCGTATATTCCAACAATCTGCAACCTAGTTTACATATACAAAATGTTTGCCATAAATAATAAAGTCCATTGTTTGTGGCAGAATTTAAACCCATCAAATAACTTGCAGTTTTGTATCCAAAATACTCTGCCTCTTCAATCATCCCACTCAAGAAGTGCATATTAAGAAAGGGAATACTTTGTCCTCTGTAGTCATCTGCAAACTGCTTCCACTTTTCATAATGGTTGCTTATTATGTTTGCCGTTTTATATCCTGGATGGAATTTGGCCAAAGGTGTCTATTTAAACGCCAAAAGGAGCGTGCCCAACTAATCTACTGAATGGGAACATACAACATTTCCCCATATTTTCGTTAACTCAACTACGGCTGTAATTATTGGTACATTTTTTGGGATGACCTCTCTATGGAGAAGCACAAACCTGATTGACAACTGAGGCAATATGAGAAAGAAGAGAAGTCCCTGATGGATCCTGCCAGTTTATTTTGTTATAAAAACCCATGATTAGTGGTAAAAGTTCAACCGTGGCTCTCTTTTGTCTTCAGATATTCAGGAGGACAGGAAGAAATAAGGGGTTCCAGGGGTGACTGCGGATTCTGCAATGCAAGATACAACCACAGCATCTCTCACCAATGCTTGTCAGAATACCTTCAGCGAAAGGATGCTGGCCACCACTGAAGGCAAATCTGTCCCACTCCTAAACAGCTCTTACCATAGCATTGACATTTCACCAAAATTCGCTTCTCTCAAATTTCTGTCTACTGGCAGTCCTGCCCTGCAGAGCAAGACAAGGCTGCTGGATCAGGCAAAAGGGCTATCTAGTCCT
Organism: Podarcis tiliguerta; assembly: GCF_965153285.1. NCBI lineage: Eukaryota > Metazoa > Chordata > Lepidosauria > Squamata > Lacertidae > Podarcis > Podarcis tiliguerta. The sequence continues at coordinate 51,357,937 of NC_139541.1, read as the reverse complement.
CTTCTTGCAGTGTCCGCCCAGATGCCCATGGGAAACCTCAAGGAGGTTTCAAGCACAAGGGCCCTCCTGCCATTTCCAGCAACTGGTATTCAGAAGCATTGCCGATTCCAGCCATGGAGGCAGAGCATAACCATTGTGGCTGAAAGCCATTGATAACCTCCTCCATATATTTGTCCAATTCTGCCTTTAGTTGGGAGCCGCCCAGAGTGGCTGGGGAAATCCAGCCAGATGGGCAGGGTATAAATATTATTATTATTATTATTATTACCACCATTGGGCTTTGGGCCACCTTCAGTTGGGCCTCAGTGCTCCTGCCTGCCCAAGGCCTGCTCCTCACTTGCCTGCCCTTTAGCTGCACCAGATGGGACCAGTTCCAGGAAAGACATTGCCTTGTATGCTGAGCAAAGGTGGCCAGGAGAGACACAAATATTTCAGGAGGGAGGGGGTGAGAAGGGAAAGAAGGTCTTTCTCAGGAGAAAGGGCTGGAGGATGTATTGAAGAAAGTGAGCCAGAAGGATATTATTTAATAATTACTAATACTATGTAGTTGAGTTTGACCAAACTGTGGGAAGCAGTGGAAGACAGGTGTGCCTGGCATGCTCTGGTCCAGGGGTCATGAAGAGTCGGACACAACTAAACGACCAACAACAACAATACTATGTAGTAATAATAAGCTGATATTAAAAAATATAATAAACAAATTGGGAAGAAGAAGAAGGAAGGGGATAAAAGAAGAATACTGTTGTAGGAGAAAGAAGTGAATGTAAAAGGAGGAGGGATGAAAGAAGCTTAATAAGTTTCTTTCATAAGGGAATAGGTTGTCTGTTGAGTGTGAAAAGGAGACAAGGAGAAGAAATTACAGGCAATGGGGAAAAATACCTTGGAGAGACATGTGGAGCCAGGAAGGGGAAAGTATGATTTAATAATTTCCAAAGGTGGATAGGATACCAAATGAAAATGATGTCAGTCAGTGACAGCTGATTGTGCCCAACGCTGCCTCCACCTGCCGCCATTTTGAAACTGCCTCTTCCTCAACATTTATGACAGGCGGGCCTCAAGTGTGTGGAGAAGCTCTCTTTCAATGGTATTGGATACCCTGGGCAGTTTGGAAAACATTCCCCGTGCATTCCCTGTGCTATCATGTGAGAGTTCACAGGACACAGTGCCCTTTCATAGCAAAAGAAAGAACCAAATCTCCACACAGGGAACGCACAGCATTTTAAAGAGAAGACTAGACCAGAAGTCTTGTGGTACCTCCTTTTCTCGGTGCAGGAATCCTGCCTCTCACCTGGCATAATGCAATGCGGGCACAAACAAGGCTGCTGTGTTTGCTGATGACGGGGAAGGGTTTGTGGGAAGTGCATCGACTCTAGTACGTCACAGGTGACGAAAACAGGTGCCCTTGTGTGTTTGCAGTAACTCTTTACTCTCACACAATGTGACTCACTGCCTAACACCTCCCATGCTAACTAGGAAGAGCCTCACATCCAGTTTGCCATGCTCACTTGTTGCTGATGCTTGACAGGTTTTCCCTAGTTTCTTATTATAATGGTGTTCATATAGATGTCATTGGGGGACACAGGGTGGGTGAGTTATTTGGAATTAGCTTCTGGTCACATCGCCTCCAAGCAGATACTGTAGGACTGGAAAAGGCTGAAAAAAGGACAGCCAGCATGATCGGGGGGTGGGGCAACTGCCCCATGAGGAAATGTTTCTGTTTTGGGACTTTTGGGTTTAGAGAGAAGGCAAGTAAGAAGTTTGTAAAAATTAGGCATGGCATGGAGAAAGTGGATGTAGATTCCCCACCCCTTCAGAGAGCATGTATTGAAGCTGAATATTGGAAGATTCAGGACAGGAAAAGTTCTTTTTTTATTCAGTGCACAGTTAAACTATGGAACTCACTCCCGCAGGAGGCATTAATAGACACCAGCTTGGATGGGTTTAAGAGGATGAAACAAATTCATGGAGGAAAGGACTATCTACACCTACTAACTTGTAACTGAGGATCGTTAAAGGTTTTTGAAAATAACTGATCACAGATATGGAGGTTGAAGTGAGGATGATTGAGCTCACCTGCATGGAATTTCTGGGCTCCGTGGCTTTAATACTGAGTTAGCAGGGATCTGGGGCAGGGCATTCTCAGTGGTGGTGCTGTATCGTTAGAGTTCCCCTTCCATCTTTGGGGTGGGCTTCATTTCTACTTAGGTTGTGTTTCGATCAACCCTAACATTCTTGTTCCGCTCCCAAGCTTTGGCTTGATTTTTTTTTCTTCTGGTTCTTCTGTGTTTTGAGATTATTTTGATTGCAATGTTCTTAATCCTAATTTACTTTGAAAGCCGCCTGGTGAGAACTTGGCCCTAAAAGGCAGGACTGAAAATAATAATAATTTAGAAATAAGTAGACAGAATACTTTTGTTTTACTCGGTTCTTCAGCATACGGTTGAGGATTTTTTGCAGTGAAACCGAATTAATAGAATCGTAGAGTTGGAAAGGACTCAAAGAGTCGTCTAGTCCAACCCCCTTTCTTGAAGGAATCGCCACTAAAGATGATATAATGCCCACAGCTGTGAACTTCCAGTTTGCCCTGTTTGGTTATTGGGTTTGGTCTGAAGGCACAAGAGGCCATCAGCTTGCTGAAGCTAAGCAGGTCTGGTTGTGGTCAGTGCCTGGGTGGGAGACTGCCTGAGAGCCCCCTGGGGTCCATGCTGGGAGAAAGGTAGGAAAGTGTAAGAAAACGTAAGAAAATAACTAAATAAAAAAAATAAGTTTCCTGTCCACCCATTAATGACTTGACTGGAAAGCTTTCAGCCATTAGTCCTTGCAGAAGGTAAAGCTTGTCACTTTCTGAGTGTCCTTGGCCATGGTTTTGGCGGGGCAGGAGTTCGACAGAACTGAGTTCCTTTACCCTTTTTAATTAAATAATAATTATTATTATTTTGCCTGAGGAGCTAGAACCCAGTGCCTGAGCAAAAAATCCACCTATAGTCGTAATCAATAAAGTTGTGGCCATTTCTAATCCAGATCATTGTCTGCTTGAGTTTATTAATCACATCAAACATTTAGCCTGATGGGACGCGGGTGGCGCTGTGGGTAAAAGCCTCAGCGCCTAGGGCTTGCCGATCGAAAGGTCGGCGGTTCGAATCCCCGCGGCGGGGTGCGCTCCCGTTGCTCGGTCCCAGCGCCTGCCAACCTAGCAGTTCGAAAGCACCTCCGGGTGCAAGTAGATAAATAGGGACCGCTTACTGGCGGGAAGGTAAACTGCGTTTCCGTGTGCTGTGCTGGTGCTGGCTCGCCAGATGCGGCTTTGTCACGCTGGCCACGTGACCCGGAAGTGTCTCCGGACAGCGCTGGCCCCCGGCCTCTTAAATGAGATGGGCGCACAACCCTAGAGTCTGTCAAGACTGGCCCGTACGGGCAGGGGTACCTTTACCTTTAACATTTAGCCACTGCCCAGCAGGTGGGGAGTGGCACTGCGACTGGGCCCGCAATAAACAAGCAAACTTGAAGGTGAGTTTCCCCCACCTTTTTTTCCAGAAAAAAAAACCCACTGGCCTTGCCCCATTTCAGGCTGTGTGCAGTCAGTCGGTAGGTTACCTTGAAGAAAAATCAGGAGAAAGGAAACATCTGGAGATGCATGGCAAAAGGAGGCAGGAAAAGGCAGGCACAGAACACCAGCAAAACAGCTCGCCCACATTCATAATTAAAGTCGTAACTTTATGGGAGTCCCAGCAAACATCTAATCTACTTTCATCACTACTGTAAATGTTCTTGAAAGCTACAGCATTGCTCAATTAATTCAGTACAAGATTGAGCACAAGTCTTATCAGTGTATCCCCCACTAATTGAATCCAGTTTTAACCAAAAGGGAGAAAGAGTCAGTGGAATTCCAGTTCCAGTCATGCACAGAGTGCCCAGATGCAGTTAACCCTTTCCTGACTCCCAAGATCTAAGGCAGTGGTCTCAAACTTTTTTCTTTGGGCTACACTTTCTTTGGGCTACACTTTCAGAATAAAGAGTTACTTGCACCACAGCTTTTTTTTTTTATTGGTAAGAAATACATTGGAAAACAAAAAGCAACAACTCATAGTAGTTGCTTGATTTATAACATAGAAAGTAGAAAACAATGGACATGAATCACTCTCAAAATATAATTATAGACGAGCCTCTGACATACATACCTTTACGTATGTACAGTGGTGCCTCGCAAGACGAAATTAATTCGTTCTGCGAGTTTTTTCGTCTTGTGAATTTTTTCGTCTTGCGAAGCACGGTTTCCCATAGGAAATGCATTGACGGTTTCCCATAGGAATGCATTGACGGTTTTAAGAAAAAGGCGCAAGACGTTTTCGTCTTGCAAAGCAAGCCCATAGGGAAATTCGTCTTGCGAAGCAACTCAAAAAAACAAAAAACTCTTTCGTCTTGCGAGGCATTCGTCTTGCGAGGTACCACTGTATATAAATTCGGTGCAAGGTGTGAGGTTCCACACTGAAATGTTTAAATGTTTCTTTGATTGTCTTTGAATCTTCCCTCCACACTTGCCATCCTCTCTTGCCACACTCTTTGAGAACCACTGATCTAAGAGGAGGCTGGAGTTCAGTCTTCAGGTTGCTAAAACAACAGAGAAGAGTCTTTGGGGATGCAAAGTACTTCTCAGATATTTCTGAATGTGAAGATCCTTTGTTGGTTAAGTTCTTTACCTAAAAGATAATGCTGTTTTGTTTTGTTTTGTTTTGTTTTGTTTTGACAATGTCATCCCAAGTCAGCAGAGCAATAGACCTATGGCCTAAGGGCTTCCCCTGAGCTGAGAATCAGACAGAAAGCAAATGATCTTGAGAAAATAAGGATGGCCCCAGAAACATTCTCCATAGGCAGCACATCAAGTGACATAATCCTCGTCTTGAAACCTGCGTGCGCATGCTGGGAACTCCCAACGTTCCCGGGGTTGTGAATGCAAGTCACGGGCAAGCCATCCACACAAGCTGTTGTGACGGAAGGCCGCCTTGCCGAGTGTGGAGCTGCCCACGTTCCAGGGGGCCACAGCAATTGCTGACCCCGGCTTGTGTAAGAGGAGAAATTGCCACCGAGCTGCGGAAGGGCTGTAGCTCAGTGGCAGAGCAACCGCTTTGTATGCAGAAGCTCCCAGGTTCAATCCCCGACATCTTCAGGTAGGGCTGGGAGAGAATCTCATCTGGGACTCAGGAGAACCACAATTCCGAGCTGGGCTCATACCTGTGTTCCGTGTAGCATGTGAATGTGCCTGACATTCTATACAGGCGGCAAACATTTTCTGTGCAGGTTCCGCCCCTGGCTACCATACACATAAGCCCGCCCCGTTCTGCCCTCTTCCAGGTCCAAAAGTACCTATGTGTTTGCGGTCACACATCAATTAGGAACAAAATAGTCGCTACCTGTATTCCTTAACTGAGTTGCTTTATTTGATACCGTTTCATAATAGCTGTGGCTTAGTGGTTGTGGTGGTGAGGAGAGGGAAGGGGAGCAGGAGAGAAACAGACTGTGCACTGGGATTTACAAATACATATTGGACAAGTACCTAATTAATTCAAATGCAAAACAATTCCATGTATGTGTCACCTGCCTCGGTTCTGGGGTGGTGGATCCGTAAACAAGACAGGGAGTGACCAGCCACAAAGGGTGGGTTCCAGAAAAGGGTGGGACCTTCCGTTGGCGTTCAGCAGGGAATTGTGTGAGCTCCAGCAACTTCGGCTATCTCTGTAATTAATCCAGAAGAGAGTAGATGGCACACTAATGAAATCTGCAGATGATTACTAAATTAGAAGGAACTGGAAACACCAGATTTAGGAGCGATAGTGGAAAGAAAATTATACATGAAGTGGGAGACCAGCGCAACATCAAAAAGAGCCTTTTCCGATCTGGGCCATGCAGGGAGGCAGGCAGCTGCCTGTCCCCAAACTACCCGAGTGGAAAAATCACACCCAAACTCTAGCGATTCTGGTGGGACCTTTGTGGTTCCTGAGAGATGCAAACAAATTAGGAGGGGAAAGAGAAGGAGCTAGAGGGATTCCTTCTGCAAGGAAGGCAGTGTAGTCTGAGAAGAGGGCTCTTTTTAGGATTCAAAGCACGCTTTGCAACAGCGCGACTGACAGGAGAGGATGACAGATTCTTTGAGGGTATGCTTTTGCAAAAGTGAATACTTTGGGGCTGTCTGGGGTCATGGCTATGGTGCAGAATTTGGCGGCCAGGTTGCTCACTGGGACATAACAGATTGAGCATATTGTGCTGATCCTGACCCGACCGTACCAGCTGCCAGTTAGCTTCTGGGCCTAATTCAAAGTGCTGGTTTTTACCTATAAAGCCTTAAACAGCTCAGGACCTCAATACCTCAAGGACCGCCTCTCTCCATATGAACTGCCCCAGACTCTGTGATCATCATCTGAGACTCTTCTTTGGGTGCCTCTCTCACGAGAGGTCTGGAGGGGGGCAGGCCTTTTCTGCAGTGGCTCCCCATTTGTGGAATGCTTTCCCCAGGAAGGCTCTCCTGGCACCTTCATTACATATCTTTAGGCGCCAGGCAAAAACATTTCTCTTCAACCAGGCATTGGCTGATTAATATTCTGTGGTGTTTTAAATGTGTCTGTGGAAGGGGGGTATTGTTTTATTTTTTGTTTCATTATAATATTTTATGGTTTTAATTTGTATTTTTATATTGTGAACTGCCCTGTGATCTTACTACCACTACTAGGTAAAGCTAAGGGACCCCTGACCATTAGGTCCAGTCATGGACGACTCTGGGGTTGTGGCGCTCATCTCGCTTTACTGGCCGAGGGAGCCAATGTTTGTCCACAGACAGTTTACAGGTCATGTGGCCAGCATGACTAAGCCGCTTCTGGCGAAACCAGAGCAATGCATGGAAATAACGTTTACTTTCTCGCCACAGCATACTACTACTAAAAGTAATAATCATAATTTTGTGGGTAATGGGCAGCCTTCCCCTTGTGGGAAATTTGGGTTAATCTTTGGGGTTACCCTAATAATGAACTCACCATAACAAAGTGTTGGTTAAATGGGGGAGTGTGCTATACACAGTTTACTGTGCATTGTGAACTCTATTTCTGTCAGCTCCTGTCTTGGAGTTTGAGGTTGGACTAAGCCACCCTTGGCCAGCCTAGTGCCCCTCAGGCGTTTTGGACTATAATTCTTGTCAGGTCCAGCATCCAAAATATCTGAAAGGAACCCTGATGGCAAAGGGTGGGCCAGGTGACCATAAAAGAGCCTTCTGAGATTCAGCAACAGATCTGCTAAACTACTGTCTTAAGATTCTGTGATTCTCGCAAGATCATGTGACCTTCTACTCCCATTTTGTGCCCACCCCTTTTCCTTTTTCTCCCCCTCCCAGAATAAGCCGTCTGTTTAATGGCACGGAACCTATTGTGTTGGACAGTTTAAAACAACATTATTTCATTGATCGAGATGGTGAAATTTTCAGATACATCTTAAGCTTCTTAAGAACGTCGAAACTGCTGCTCCCAGAAGACTTTAAGGTAAGACAGGCCAGAAACCTGTAATCAGTTTGTTCTCTTATTAAGCCATTTATTTCAGAGTGAGTTTGTATTCTCTGGTGTACTTTCCCCCACTATGCTGAGGCTGGAAAAACGCTGCCTGCATGGCTCTGTGGTCTTCTCCCCTTTCCATCCTCTCCCTTTCAGTTTTGGGAACTAACTGTGGTTTACTCTCGGTATGCACCAATGTTTAGGTTAGCCATAGTTTGCTGTAAACCAGATTAGAACAGGGTTTCCAAACATAGTTAGGAAACTGTGGGGTTTTGTCTGGTCTGCACATGACCCAGATGTTGCTGGTGTTATTGTTAAAGGGACTGCTTTGCCAAGACTTATGTTCGGTTTCCTTGGGTCTGGTGTTGTTGGAGCAACAGGAACTTGCATGCTCTAGCAGAGGGTGCCCTTTCTGTTCTTTAAGGTGCTTGTCGGATGCTAGGCTGCAGATGCAACAGCTTAAGAAACAGGTCCACTAGTTGTCATAGATACCAGAAAGGGAAAGGGATCGGCAAAGCACCAGGCGGGATCAGTTTTTCTAAGCCAATTTTACTTCCTCATTTTTAGCTTATTTATCAGGATCTAACAACAATTAAGAAGAAGCACCAGAAGCTGGCCATATACTACCATTTTTTAGTGGTTTTGCTTTGATGGAATTCAGAATGTGCATAGCCTGATCTAGAGCCAACTTCAAATCAACTAGAAAGGTCTTGGTGATTAATGCCTCTCTGTGTTAAAAAAAACCCAGTGAACTGATACTACATCTGGATTTTTCTGTTTGATGAGTGCCACCAAGCCTCTCACATTCCCTATCACACACAGTACTCCATCCGTACAAATTCCAGTACAAGAATCCCATGAAATCTTTTTTTTTTCTTTCCCCCAAATACTCAGACAAGGGTTGGAAAATATATTGTCCTCTAGTATGTTTTGCTAGCTCGTTGCAAAGCAGGAACTGAGTAATTATTTCACCATTGTGAATGAATCTGACAGAGGCAAGCAATTGTGCTTTTCCAATTATGCCAGTAGATTCATAAACTTGAATGGCAAATTCAGAATTCCTCATACTTTTGGAAACACAGTTCTCAATATTAGCTGACATATCAACTATTCTTCTGCAAATTGTCTCGTCAGACAAAAGGAATTTCCATAACTTGTCATTCAGCATCATCACCAAACAATTTTTTCCACAATCAAGCTGCAGGCAAGCTTAATCAATTTTTCAGCTATTACTGTTATGTAGTTTTGTCTGTTGAGCAATCAAGTCAGCCACTTCGTAAGGTATAATTTACATCTTATCTGAGACTTTTACTCATTTTTTAAAATAATAATAATAATAATATGGTCATCGGCATTTCTTCTGTTCCAAAGGCCTTTCAAACTATTGATGAAATATTTGCCAGATTTCCATGTTTTAACAACAGGTGTATTTTCATATTGTTTGGGGCCATATTGGAATTGGAAAGCTTCTCACCACAGATCAAACACATAGGCTGAGGGACATTTTCATGTGAAACTGAGACTCAGATAGCTCTCCACATATTGCCAACCAACTTTTTTTTTTGGAGGTTTGCTTGGGCCTGCTACTGGTGTTGAATTAAACGAATCTTCTCCAGCACTCTGTTTGAATGGCAGTTCTGGATATCAACTAGGATTGTCCTCAGTATCACTTGATGTTCTTGCTCTCATTTTGCAAAGGTACCTATCCATATTCTGCAAATAATTTTTTCCCCTTTTGATACTGTACTATCTTATGCTACACTGAAATGTTTAAATGTTTCCTTGATTGTCCTTGATTCTTCCTGCCCCACCAATGTGACATACGGCACCCTTTGAGAACTACTGTCCTAGAGAGATGGTATCTGCAGTAGGATCGTGCAGAAAGCAGTTATCCATTGGATATATAAGGAGTGAGGCAATTATTGAGGCATCAAGGTCCCAGTCTATGCCAGCACTTTGAATCCAGCCCAGTAGCTAATTGGCAGCCAGTAGTTGCTGAAACATTAGAGAGTTAAACAATACAAAAAGAGAACATGCAGTTATACCTTAGAAGTGGTGGATAGTTTATATCCAGCTAGTCAGGCCAATAATGCTCCCCCTCCAGCACCCTGGACAGCTTTCCCAAGAACACTGGGGGAGGGGGAGAATGAGAGACCTTCCTCATTGCCTCTTAACTGCAGAGTGACCTGAGGGCTGCTACTGCTGCTCCCACCACCAGCTCAGATGGGTAAGGGGCTTTTACAGAGGAGGGGCTTTGTGGGGAATTGGAGGAGCTGAGGTTGCTGAAAGGGAGGGAGAGGAAGGTGAGTGTGGGACTTCCAAAGTCAGATAAGCCCCCCCCCCAAAAAAAAACCTCAGCTATTTTTCATTGTTTTGGAAGCCGCCTGTCTCCACACAGAATTGGGTTGCCTCAGGCAGGGAGCCAAGCTGCACGGTTATGTGCTGGTTCCCCATGGCTCCGATGATCCATATGAGTTTGTTGCATTTATATCCCACCTTTTTCTCCAAGGAGGCCAAGGTGGCTTACATGCTTCATCAAGCCCACACCTCAATTAATCCTCACCATGATCCTATGAAGTAGTTTAGGCTGAGAAGTGGCGACTGCCCCCAAGGTCACCCAGTGACCTTCATAGCCGAATGGGGATTTGAACCCTGGTCTCCGAGATCCTAGTCTGGCACTCTTAACCACTACACCACACTGGCTCTATTTTAGAAATCTGCCTGTACTTAGAAGTGCAGGAGAGAATTAAAAAACGCTGAGACCCGAGGACTGCAGAAGTATTTTTGTGTTGGCTGGGAGGCAGAACGGTGCAAACCACACAGGAAGTTGTCGATCCTCAGATTTCGGCGGGACCGCTTCCAAATATATACTTTGAGAATTTCTGCCTCTGAGGATTGCAGTTTTTAAGTGTTGTTTTCAGGCTGAGCTACAGAGGCAGCTGCATATGTGTTCCTAGCTAGCGAGTCTCTATTATCGCATCTGACTGGTGTGTTTACGGTGAATATTAACTACAGTTCCAGTTGCTAATAAGATGAGACTTGAAAGTGCTCTACCTTTGACAGCCTCCCCCCACCCCTTGAGAGCACCTTTTCCTAATATCTAATACAGTTTTCATGGGCTTGTGATTTGTAAATACAGCAGCAATTACTGGCTCAGGGGTCCTTCCTGTCGCTCACTGCTGTCGCTCCATTGAGTCAGAGGAGTGCAAAGTTGTTTCATGTAGCAAGCAGAAGGTATGGGGTGCAGGCTTGGCTCTACAGGCTTCCTCTGTCCCCCCACCCCCTGCAATTCACCTAGCATGCGCCAGTCACTCTACATGCGCTGAGACCCAGGCACAAGCCTGCCTGTGCAGAAAGGGTATTGTTAAGTGCCATCCCAGCCACCGAGTTGTAAGAGGCTACAGGAGTTCCCAGCACTTCCCCCAGGGTTTGGTTTCCTTGGAACGAAGGTCAGCGGAGACTGTGGTTTCTTTAGGACGCATGGTTTTATTTCCACATACAGTGGTAACTTGGGTTAAGTACTTAATTCATTCCGGAGGTCCGTTCTTAACCTGAAACTGTTCTTAACCTGAAGCACCGCTTTAGCTAATGGGGCCTCCTGCTGCCACCGCGCTGCCGGAGCACGATTTCTGTTCTCATCCTGAAGCAAAGTTCTTAACCTGAGCTAATATTTCTGGGTTAATGGAGCCTGTAACCTGAAGCGTATGTAACCTGAAGCGTATGTAACCCAAGGTACATAACCTATGCATTGGATGGAGAAGCTGACAGCATTGAAACCCCAACAGATCTTGCTTCTCCATTTGATTTCCAGAGAAGCCCCAAAGCTCAGCTTAGGCCTACCACAGAGCAGGACATGTCTCTGTGTCTCCAGCATCCAGTTTTCTACTTTCACACACAACAACTTATCTAGCTATTGTTCTTCTGCAGGCCAGCCGGGTGGGGAAGGCCCAACCCTTTATTTCTCTGACAACGGAACTCACTTAAGATGCAGAAGTTGGGTACTTAGCTTGACATAAGAAGAGCCTGCTGGATCAGGCCAACGGCCCATCTAGTCTAGCATCCTGTTCCCACAGTGACCAATTAGATGACTGTGGGAAACCTACAATTAGGACCGGAGCGCAAGAGCAGTCTCCTTTCCTGTGGTTTCCAGCAACTGGTATTCAGAAGCATTGCTGTCTCCAACCATGGAAGCAGAACATAGCCATCATGGGTGGTAGCCACTGATAGCCTTCTCCATGAATTTGTCTAATCCTCTTTTAATGCCATCTAGGTTGGTGGCCATTGCTGCCTCCTGGGGAAAATGAGTTCCATAGTTTAGCTATGCACTGCATGAAGAAATAGACAAAGAGACGGGTTTGACCAGTCCAACAGGTTCCCTCTTATACATTCTAGCCTCAGAGATACAGGATTGCAGGTTTGGAAGGGACCCAGGGTTTCATCCAGGCTGATCCCCCCCCCCCCCCATTGATAATGTCTACTCTGAAGAAGAAGGTCTGTCCCGGACCTACAAACGCCCACAGAACAGCTTCCCTGTAGAGATTGCATGAAGCCTCCAGGTACATTTGCCCTCACACATGGACATCCTAGGAGTCCAAGACAAATGAATATGGGGCTGCCATACTCTTGTGGGGCTTCCATTCATTTCAGAGAACATACTGGTGCATCCAGCCCAATTGGGCCACCCTTAGTAGCCCCCATTATCTGTTGCTCAAAGCAGCTGTTTTTCTTAGCCTCCTGAACAGGGATGTCTCTGGGCAGGTAGCCCAATCCCAAGAGCAACCTAGAGCCACAGGAGTCCCATAGCCCACACTAAGGATTCTGTCTGCATATTACAGTGGCCAAATCTGCCTGGCCACCCTCTTGTATTCAAGATTCAGTCATTTTTAGTGTAACTGATGGAGCAAGCCTGGGCATCTTACACAAGATCCATTCAGGATGGATACATGAGAGGGCTTAAATTTGGGGCAGGGGGAGGTGGCAGCCAAGGTCCCCAGGTGCCTTGATACTTGTGCCTGTTGAGTGTAAAGGAATATCTTTGCAGGGTTCCTTAGCTGCACTAAGAAACCCTGCACAGACCTTCGTGCTAAACACAGGAAGGCGTAAAGCAAGAACATCTCTCAGCCAAGAGCCATATTCAGGGGAGCACCATTGGCACTGCTGAGAAGGCTGGAATGGAGGGGCTCTAGATGCCTGTAGCAGCTGATAGAGCTACTACAGCCTAGCAGAGGTTTCTGTGAATGTGTGCTTCGTATGCAGACTCCTGAACATTGTTAATGTTAGCAGCCACTGAACACATCTCAGCCAGTTGGACTCTGTTAGTCGACGGAGTCTGTGGATTTCCATTTGCCCCTTGCAGGGAGCTGCAAAGAAGGTGCTTCAGGTTTCCTTGCCATTTCTTTCCATGTCAGCACTTTTCCAGGCTGGAGTCTGTCATTTTCTGCCCTAAGTCATCAGTACAAAGTGGGAGTGAAATCATCCCTGTATCAGATGAGCAGCATCAGATTAGCAGAGGTGTTAGCAAACTCCCGGGCGCAGCAAGGCTGGGAACAAAATCTCACACCTGCCTTTCAAGGCTGTCTTGGGTGCTGCCCTGTCAACATGGACAAAAGGCCCTTCTCTTGGGTGAAAATTAAAAGTCACTGGTGTGATAATCAGGCATCCGGCTCCTTTTCTGGACAGTGGGTGTGGCATTAGGGCTTAATGGGCCCATCACTAGGGCATGTGGGGCTCCTCAAGGGAGGGTGTAAAGTTCCAGGCCTCACCACCCTTCAAACCTCAGATTAATGGGGCATTTGAAGAAGGGTCTGCTCAAAGGACCTAGCTACAGCTAGGTACATATGGAGGAAGGGAATCCTTCAGGATCCAAGGTCTCTGTGGGTCAAAGCAAGTTCTTTGAAGAGGGGCCAGAAACAAATTGGGAGCAGCTTTGAAAACTTTGCATTACTGGGAGAGGCTGCAACTCTTTTGCGCGATCAGTAGGTGAAAACTTTTGAAGGTATACTGAAGGGGTTTGTGGGGGTGGGCATGAATTGGCAGACTATTCAACCAAGAAACACCACCTTCAAGGAAAGCGTCATATATATATATATGTTATCAAAAGGAATGTTGAAAAAGATCAAAATGAGAAAGTCATAGAATTGTAGAGTTGGAAGGGACCCCAAGGTCCAACCCCCTGCAATGCAGGAATCTCACCTAAAGCTTCCATGACAGATGGCCAGTCAACCTGCTTTAAAACCTCCAGTGAAGGAGAGTCCACAGCCTCCTAAGGGAGACTGTTCCACTGTCAAAATCTCTTACTATCAGAAAGTTCTTCCTGATGTTTAGTTGATATCTCCTTTCTTTTCATTGGTTCAAGTCCTGCCCTCCAGAGCAGGAGGAAACAAGCTTGCTCCATCTTCCATGGCTGTCATATCTCTTCTCAGTCTCCTCTTTTCCAGACAAAACATACCCAGCTCCTTCAACCACTCCTCATTAGGCTTGGTTTCCAGACCCTTGATTATCTTGGTTGCCATCCTCTGATTTTCCAGCTTGTCAATATTCTTATTAAATTGTGATAACCCAGAACAGGAGACAGTATTCCATGTATGGTCTGACCAAGGCAGAATAGAGTGGTACTATGGATTCCCTTGATCTGGACACTATACTTCTGTTGATGCAGCCTAGAATAGCATTAGCATTTTTTGCTTCTGCATCACACTGTTGACTCATGTTAAGCTGGTGATCCACCAAGACCCCTAGATCCTTTCACCTATACTCCTAGTAATCCAGGTGTCTCCCATCTTATATTTGTGCAGCTGGTTCTTCCTGCCTAAGTGCAGAACCTTCCTTCCTTCTCATTTTCTACCAGGACCCTAAGATTGGCAGGGTCTAAACAGGATCCCAGAATGTAATATATCTGATGCAAAAAGAAAAGCCACCAGAAATAATTTGCACATTTTTCTTTACCCCAGAGAATGAAGGAAAAGCCAAGTTTTAAGACAGGCTTCTGCTAACTTAAAGCAGGCTTCTCTCAACACCCTCAAAAGGAAGTTGGATGCTACATTGGACTAATGATAAGAGTTGCAGTCCAAAACTTCTGGAGGGGTTAAAAGAAGGCCCAGTGAGCCCCAGTGAGATCTTTGGCTTTGCAACTGACTCTTATCATTGTAGATATTAAGATGAGACTTCCTGTACTCTGTGGGTGTGGTTAAGTCAAGCTTCATTCAAGTTCTCGTCGTGCCGTAGGGCTGGCTGCCAAGTATTTGAGGAACATTGTGAAATGCTTTGCCTGAACACTGTCCTGTAGTGGGGAATTCCAAAGGATGGCTTTTTTTGCAGTCAGCTTGCTTGCCAGGTTTCCATGGGCGGATGAGTGTTCTTTTTCCATGAGAGCTCATTTAACATAGTAACCAAAACACACACAGCTAAGAACCAGGAAGTTTCAAATCACACCTCTACAATGAACCTCCTTTCAGCAGCTTCCCTTTCCCCCAGCCTCAGCCCCCAACATTCAGGGCATAGTAGCACCTTCCCTTAGGGGGATTGTAAAAAGATCTTGAGAGAAACTGTATTGAATTGTGCTTGTAGCCGTGAAGACTGTGACGTGAAATTGTCAGTTGTTCAGGGAATGATTGCTGTCCATCTTCTGTGAGGAAAGGAGAGTTGCCAGTTTGGTTGGGATTGAAATATTTTACTACAAACAGAACTGAAAAGAGGTTCCCCTGGGACCCAAGGAATTGAAAGGATGTCACTCAGACGCAAGGAAGTACTTACGGTCAGGAGAGGGGTGTGTATGTTGTTGAGGGAAGGAGAGAGGAGTGCTGGGGAAGTTGGTCAAGCGAAAGGGTGGCTCAGGAGAGTGGGACAATTTAGGAAGGGGCCTGAGGACACAAGAGATTGTGGAAACTTAAGAGTTTTTGAAAGGAGAAGCCAAGGTGCAAATTGAACAGGAGACTATTAGGGAGCTGTGTGTTGTTGCCAGGAAAGATGCAGGCAGGCAAGGGGGAACCAAGGGGGCTTAGGGTGGCTGGGTTTGGAGTCTAGATCTTGAATTCCATCTGTTGACTTGAACTGAGCAGCCAGCTCCTTGGCTTCAGACATCCAGTATGTTGCATAGTCTTTATTAAGCACTGTTATTTCTGCTACGGGTACAGTAGTCCCTTAAGGTCCTCCCATTTCCATGGTTTTTTAGAGCTGCGGTGTGCATTCAAGCAGGGGCACCATCCAGCTCAAATGGTTACAGAAAGGGCTGGGGCAAGGATAGCCTTCAGGCAGGCTGTTTCAAGCAGGGCTGTGCTTACCTCAATCCGCTCCTCCACCTCAAGGCCCAGGTACTTCCCTTGGAGCACAAGAAGGAGGCAGCTCCTCCCTGGTGGAAACGATGCATTTCCCAGCACTTTTTCCTGTGTGGGTAACCCTTCCTGGTGAACTTTTCTTTCCACTAAAATCCCCACGATGACGAATTCCCTGCTGTGATTGAGCTTTTACCTCAGTTTAATAGCAGCATGGTGGAGGGGGGTCATTTCTGTCAGGTTTGTAGGATGGGACGGGTCACATTTTTCTTCTCCCTGCAGCCCCCCTTGTGCTGCTCAGATGACTGAGGAACAACTGAGAGTGGTGGGAAAAGGCTGGACTGCCAGAAAATAACATTTCTGGAAAAACCGCCCCTTCTTCTCACTGCTTGGCTGATCTGTGAAGAGGGTATTGTGATACCCGTAAGATCAGGAAGTGGACAGAAGCAGCCTGCAGGATTCAGATTGCACAGTTCTGAACTAGAGATGGAGGCAAGGCTTTTTTTTTTTTTTTTTTTTTTTGGAGACTGTGCACATTGACCAGAAAATGTACAAAATTCAGTTGAGATATGCACATTCCCCAAAGCCCTTTGGAGATTACATGCATAATTTCCTCTTCACAGACAGATTATGTGTATAGACAGGGTCAGCAAACTTTTTCAGCAGGGGGCAGGTCCACTGTCCCTCAGACCTTGTGGGGGGCCGGACTATATTTTTTGGGTGGTGGGGAATGAACGAATTCCTATGCCCCACAAATAACCCAGAGATGCATTTTAAATAAAAGGACACATTCTACTCATGTAAAAACATGCTGATTCCCGGACTGTCCGTGGGCCGGATTTAGAAGGCGATTGAGCCGGATCTGGCCCCCGGCCCTTAGTTTGCCTACCCATGTGTATAGATATAGATACAGCCGTACCTTGGATCCTGAACACCCTGGTACTCAGACGTTTTGGCTCCCAAACACAGAAACCCGGAGGTGTGTGTTCCGGTTTGCGAACATTCTTTTGGAAGCCGAATGTCCGACGGGGCTTCCGTAGCCAATCAGAAGCCATGATTCAGTTTTTGAACGTTTTGGAAGTCGAACAGACTTCTGGAACGGATTCCGTTCGACTTCCAAGGTACTACTGTATAGATATAGATTTGGATTTAGATATATGAAATCCATAAGTGCTGAGATACGTAAGCTCTCTTTCTCTCCTTTTTTAAAAGGATTTTAATCTTTTATACGAAGAGGCCAAGTACTACCAGCTGCAGCCGATGATCAAGGAGCTGGAGCGATGGAAACAGGAGAAGGAACAAAGGAAGCACTTCCAGCCCTGTGACTGCTTGGTTGTAAGGGTGACTCCGGATCTCGGGGAAAGGATTGCACTGAGCGGAGAGAAGGCATTGATCGAGGAGATCTTCCCGGAGACAGGGGACGTCATGTGCAACTCGGTCAACGCAGGCTGGAACCAAGACCCCACCCACGTCATTAGGTTTCCTTTGAACGGATACTGTCGGTTGAATTCAGTGCAGGTAATGGGCCTCATCCGTTCTACCGTTTTCTTTTCGCGTTCAGTACTAAGCAGATGAGTCCCTTCTGCCCAATTGCCTCTGTGTCACTGGAAGAAGGAGGCATTTTTTGCCTGGTGAGATCATGGGCGTTTTTCCTCTCTCTCCCTTTCCCTTTTCCCTTAAGTCTAAGTTGTTGGTGGGGGAGAGAAAGAGAGATTTAGATTTTTGTGTGTGTTAGCACCATGCTGATCTCATAATGGCGTTAGGCTGACAAATGCTAATTTTTTTTCATCAGCTCATACCCCGCAGTCCTTTCTTCCCTCCAAAGTGCCCCTAGGAAGAAAAAAGAGTGTACCAAAACTACAAAAAAAGAAGAAGAAGAGGGGAAAGGAGGAAAGGAAGGAGGGGGAGCCGCTTCTCCATGCCACTTTATAGAAAACGCAACAATGTGTAAATGCATAATTTATGTCCCACTCATAATTAAATGATAGAGCCTCCGGGATGGACTTAAAAAAATGATCTCTGCACTTTTTTTCCCCTCCAAGAGGATGTTCTATAAAAATTGCCCAGAGTATTTTAAACAAAATGTGTTCCACTTTATACTCAAAGGTTTTTATGGGGGTTTGATTGAGTTAGTTATTTTCCCCCCCCTTTTCCTTTCTTTTTATTTTTTATTTAAGATTTTAAAATTAACATATGAAACAAGGAAAGACGGATAGGTAGAATGCGGGAAATGTAAGTTTGTGATTTGGCAAACCCCTCTGAGCGGCTTTCTCCCCTCCCCCCCGCCCCAAATAGGGGAGCTTGCCCATGGGAGGGCTACCCTACAGGAGACCTTGGCACTGAGCAGCCTTGATGGTTTGACACTCATTAGCGAGGACCAGAGCAACGGGGGCATTTTCATTGGGAGCGTTGAGCATCCAGCTGCCTGTCTCAGGATGTTTGGCAGGGGGCACGGGCAGGGGGGAGTGAGCGTGGAAAGGCCTCTATTGGCAGAGGATGTTTTGGGCAGAGCAAATGGGCTTCAGGCTACAGCGAGAAACCAAGTCAGTTGCAAAACATGTCACTGTGGCACTTTGTGGGTGGTTGGAATTTTATTGCTCTGAATACCTGGCCCAGGTGAAGAGCGGTATGCAGTTCAAAAAGCTGGCCTTTAAAAAATAAAATAAAAAAACATTGTGGTTGTGTCAACACAAACAAGGCAAATCATTTCCCCAGTCTTTTATCCTTTATGCAAGAGCAGAGAATGACAACATGGCACCCACAGAAGCCTTCACTGGCACCCATAGGGCCCCTCCCCCCCCCCACAGAAAATACCTTTGAAATAAGTGTTTTATTGCAGCCAATAGAATAGGTGGGTGGGGATGGTGCCCACAACAGCTTCTCCAGCTTACAGCTGTACCCACATGCCCAAAAGGTTGGCAACCTCTTGGGCTAGACCATGATAGTGAGGTCTCTCTTCAACAAGTTGTAGGGCAGAGCTTGTTCTTACATACCCCGGGGTTGTCCCCTGCCCCATCTAAATGGCTTAGAATTCATTTCAGGTTAACAAACATCCCAGCCCTCCACAGCGACAGAGTCTTCAGTGTTAATCTCTGGCTTCCCGATATTCACTCCTATTTTGATGGTTAGGCAGGGGATTTGAAACTGTGACAGCAATCTGTCCTCGAGGTTCAGGACAGCCTTTGCCCACACAGTGCCCTCCAGATGTTTCGGGTTGCAATCTGGCTGACAGAAGTTGCTGTCGAAAACATCTGGAAGGTGCCAGGTGTTGGCAAAGGCTGGCTTAGAATTCTGAAGGTCCACATTCTGCATCTGGATACTTGTTTAATTCTGAACTCCATTTTACGTTTTTTAATGGGGGGGGGGCGGGCGGTAACCAGACAGGCTTGAATTCATAACTGCAGAGAGAGGACTCGCCCCACATCCTAGTCACAAATGCTTCCTCAGAAAATGGAATCGTTAAGCCCTGTACGACCTTTTTAAAATGCACGGCTCTTGAACGAGAACAGAGGATGGAGTTCGTGCTGTTCTGTTTAATGAAGACGCACAACACCCTCTGCTATGTATAGACTCTTTCTCGACGACACCTGCAAATTTTGTCTGCTGCAAACATCAGGTGTTGCAAATTGTGGTGTCGCAGAAGCGGGTGCTTGCGAGCTTGCTGTCCATTTTAGCTGAAAAATAATTCAGGATATATGTTACATTATCCCGTGATGCATTTCAGAGACTATTTTCAGTGGCAAAGTGGCAGGCACGCCTTACAGAACATTGCAGGGCAGTGAACTAGAAAGCAGGCATTTTCTGCCATTTGCCCTTCCCTGTAGGATGCCCTTCCTTCTGATGGAGGCAGCGTCCATCAGTTGTGTCCCACATCATGTGAAGACATAAATCTTGGCACAGACTTTCCCTGGCCAATGAGATTCAACCTTGTTATTTGTGAATTCCTATTTTTATGTCTTTTTTATAACAGAAAATAGAAGTGCTTTTAAGTAAATGAATAAAACTGACAAGTTTTGCCACAAGGTTGATGAGGTAAACTTACCACAGCAAAGGTCGGTCCAGGTTTTAGACCAGGGGGACATTTTGAAAGAGTGCTGTAGGCACCAGTCACAAAATGGCTGCCGTGAGGGACATGGCATAACACAAAACCAGAGAAATTGTATTTCCATGCTAGAAGAGACTTAACCTGTAGGGTTTTATATTCCACCTCTTTCTCCAAGGAGCGCAAGGTGACGTACACAATTCTTGCTCTCCTCATTTAATCTGCACAACAACACTGTGAGGTGAGCTATGCTGAGAGGCAGTGACTGGTCCAAAATCATCCAGTGACTGAGTAGGAATTTGAACCCCAGGTCCTAGTCTGAGATTCTAACCACTATACTACACTGGCTCTTAAGAATTATGGGGTCAGGGCTTCACATTTTTGTTGCTAATTCATGACTTATTGTCCTGAACATTGCTAATGTTAATGGCTGGAAAGGACCCTTTTTCTTTTTTGGTGCAACACGCATCCCTCCCATTGTAGGTTTTCTTTTAAAGTCACAGATACCAGAAATGCCATTTTTCCTTGCAAAAACATGATGACCATAAGCATCATTACAACAGATAGCAAATTCAGCCATAGAACACTGCGGTTGAAAAGGCCAAGGCCTCCCCCAGTTTATGACAAGAGATGTTCTGTTTCCAAAACTTGGGAAATCATGCTCGGCTCGCCACAGAGATGATCTCTTTTAGAGTGTTTCCTTCTGGGTAGCAGCACACTTCAAGAAGGCTTTGAACAAATTGGGAGAGGAGAGCTATAAGAATGATTCTAAAGGGATCTGTCTTGAAGGCAGTTTCCAGGAGGGAAGACTGGCAGAATTGGAGATGTTTAGCCCCAGAGAAACAACGGGAGACGTCTCAGTTCTGAACACTGTGAACTTGGAAATTGCTCCCATTGATTTCAGTGAAACATGCGTCAAGGGGAAGCGTGCTCTGGGTTGCTTGCAGCCTAAAAGTGTGGCAAGGGAAGGGCACATAAGAAGAGGCCCCTGCAGTTGAGCATCCTGTTCTCACATTGCCCAACCAGATGCTTCTTCTGGGAAACCCACAAGCAGGACCCAATCAGAAGAGCACTGTCCACTCCTGTGGTTGGCAGCAGCTCGTATTCAGAAGGATATCTGTCTGTCTGTGGTCACAAAACAAGAATTAAAGTATTCAAATGCCCTGAGTTGCTGAATCAGCCAGATTCATTCCTAGGCCACGGTGGGGTTGGGGGAGGTCCTCAACCATGTTCCTTCTTGCTTACAAATGAAATAAAATCAGACCAAACAGTTACGGAATCATTCTTCCTTCTTTCACATCTAAGGACTCTCAGCTTATTCGTTAGTTTTTCCAGCATGTACCAAGGAGTAAGGTGGGCCACATCTAATTTTCTCCAAAACTGTGTGATGGTCATTCCAGGTGCTTTAAGCAGGTGCACTGTTATCTCTTCCCCTCACCCCTCCTTTCATTTTTTTTAATCTTTACCCAAAAAAGGGTATTTTTTCTTTCTAGGCCTTTTACTCGTTCTCCCTCGGGTCCTTTCACGTTCTTGCATTGCGAAGTGATACAAGATCAGGGCAGAAGTCAGGGGAACGAGGCTGATGTTTGCCTCCTTGAACACCAAGACAGTGCGCCTGTCCCAGGGCCAGTCAATGCTCGCAGGGTTCAAGAGAAGCCATGAGAAGAGATCAAAGCTCAGCTTTGCCTTGCATGACTTGGGAAGTCCAGGTGGATGGCGGAAAGGAGGCCTGTCTGTTGCCTACCAAAAGAAAGTGAAACAGAGACTTTGGAATTGAAAGCAGGAGGGAGAAAGGAAAGGATGGAGGAGTTCGCCGAAATATTTATAATCACCTCAAGCAAACCATATAATCTGTGCTCTGTAAGGGGATTCGGTAGGTCTAGGATTCTGGGGAGAGCACTGAACCTATGAATTTAAGAAGAGTCCTGCTGGATCAGGCCAATGGCCAATCTAATCCAGCACCCTGTTCCCTCAGCGGTCAGCCAGATGCCTGTTGGAAACTTGCAAGCAGTCACTTTTCATTGCCCAGCCCTCAACTGCAATAAGGTTCCCAGCCTTCCTGCTTTAGTATATTGGCTAAATATACTAAGCAGTATATATACTGCTTTAGTATATTAGTTGGGGAGGCATGGAATGAGGTGTATCACTTTTGACACAACGACAGCTTGTATTATTTGATTATCCCCTTGTCATGTGTCGCTACGTTGCTTATGAATTTTGTATTCTGGAGTAACTGAATTGCCTCCTTTGTTCTTAAGTTGTTGAACCAAGCATTTGTTTATAAGCCTGTTGTAGCATTTTACTGTCAGAGAATGTTCATCTTGCTTGGCTGTCCTTTGAAATAGTGACATTTGCGCTTCGTATTACATTTCTTCATTCAGTGCATAGTTTAACGATGGGACCCACTGGAGGGAGCAATGGCCACCAAAAGAGGGTTAGATGAATCCATGGAGGAGAGGGCTATTGATATCTACTAGCCACGATTGATATCTACTTCCTCCATGGTCAGAGGCAGAAATGTTTTTGAATACCACTCACTGGGGACCACAAGAGGGGAGAGGGCCCTTGTGTTGGGGTTCTGTTTGTGGGATTCCCAATGGGGCACCTGGTTGGCCACTGTGAGAACAGGACCCTGAACTAGATGGGCCTTTGGCCTGATCCAGCAGGCTCTTCTCAAGGATGCAGGGAGGAAACACCCGGTTTGGAGGCAAGTAGGAGCTTGCAGTTCTGCTGGGCCATGGAGGTGTCCTTGAACCCCTTCAAAGCTCAGGTTGATATCACAAACCAGGTGGCATCCCAGAGGTGGAGTGCTGAGCAGCCATTCTGACTGGCTGCCCAGTTGAGATTAGCGGTGAGGACTTTAGGTGGCTGAAGGGCACAGGCAGGAATATAAACACAGGCACATTAACAGCACACATACACCCTGAATACCCCAACCTGTTTGGTAGGAAAATCCCATAGCGGCCAGAATGGTTACACCAGTAAAGAAGATGCTCATAACAGCCTGCTGCTTTTTCTCCCCCCATCTAGCACAGCATATTAATGATGAGTTATGGCCTCATTTTATGATGACTGAAGCCCCAACGTTGCTTTTCCTTAAGAGGTAGCATCAATATCACTACCAGCCAGTATTTTACTCCATAATGTACTGAACTGCCCTGCAGAGTGCTTGTTTGTTTGATTAATATTTGGGTTTTTCTGCAGAGGTTTGCTGTAAGCAAGACTTTAATCATGCTGCAGTCATTTAGGAATAAGTTATAGAATTATCGCTGCATAATATGCTGGGAGATCCTGAAAAGACCAGAAATGTATCATGCAGAGTCTAGCTGGCTCTCGGGGGCCCTTTTCACCACCTCTGGACCACGAGACCAAAATACTTTGCAGGGCAACACGCACAAATGAAATAGTCCAGATAGCGTCCATCTGCAGGAAGCTGAGATGGCTTTGAAAAAGGAAAGCCAGTGAGTAGGGCTGGATACAGAAGGCATGAACTCAAGTGTGTCTTCAGCTGTGGACAAAATGGATAGCAATTTATAAGTCAGACTCCATCCCTGAGCATCACTTTCCTCCTAAAGTTGGCCTGTTTCACAGGGTTGTCGTCTGGCTGGACAAGGAAACACTGTGCGTAGAAGGCCATGGGGAGATCAACCTGGCCCCACCCATTAGCCAGTGGAGCTCCAAGGCTGCTTTCCTCCTCCCACCCCATTCCTATTTCCTTTTATGTCGAGTCTCTTAGATTGTGAGTCTGTAGCCAGTGACAGCATTTGGAAGAAATTCAGGTAATTTCTTCAAAGTTAGTTAATAATACAAACCTTTAGCCACAGGGGGAAAGTTGAGCTACAAATCGCCTTCGTCTAACATTTTACTCCAGTGACAACTTTACTGTATAATGTGGGGCTTTCCTAAGGGTGAAATTAGATGTGATGTGGAAGCTCCAAACATGGAGCTTTCAAAAAGCAGCTGCGCAGAGTGTTGCATCCAACTTAACTCACCCCTTCCCCAAAACTGCTATTAGCCACAGGCTTCTTCTCTTCAATGTGTGAACTGCCCCATCTCATCTAAAGGGAGCACCCAGGGCAATTTTGATCAGGGCCACAGTGCAGCAAGAAACCCCCTTTTTGGACATGCTGCACCCCTGATCTAATCCCCCACCCAAGGCTGCTGTTTTTGGGGAAAGAAAAAGAGTGTTCGTTATATCACCCTTATGTCATTTCTGCTTTGATCCTTACCCTGAGCCAGACTGCTGGTCCATCTTATTTAATATTGGTTGTGACTGTCACTAGCTCTCTAAAGCAGGCTTTGCCAACCTGGTGCCCCCTGGAACTTTTAGGCTACAATTCCCATCAGCCTCAGCCATCGCAGCTGTTTGCCTTGGGCTGGCTGGCCATTTTCTGTTTTCAGAGTCTAAGGCTGCATTCACATGGCAGTTTATACCATTTCCTCACCGTTTCCCTAACCGTTAATTTCTGAATTATATTTGCACTTTCACACAGCAATACAAGCTTAGCACTCATTTCCATGTTACTTGATTCCTTTAAAAAAATTATATGCTTGGAGGCCCTTTAACCCAGAATATCATGGGAGTAAAGTGATTAAATTTAGTGCCGTATAGCGGCATACAGTTTTCCTCCCTGCTGCTTTAATGGGGGAAGAGAAGCACACGGCTGTGTGGACAGAGTTGGAGGAGCAGCGACATTGTCCAATGTGGTTTGCTGTTGTGCCCACTGATGTGAATGAAATTTAGCTCAACATGCTGGTCTATCGGTAAAAAAATAATAGTCATAACACAATTCACAATTTCAAAACACACCAAGTACTGCGGTGTGAAAGGACCACAGGACCGAAGCACTAGAATATTAATCAGGAAAACGAATGCAATGTTCCCCATGCCTGAAATGCACCCCTAGTTGACACGTGCGGAGTCCTATATGTGGGGCTGCACAGAGACTTCAGCAAAGAAATACAGTGGTATCTCGGGTTAAGAACTTAATTCGTTCTGGAGGTCCATTCTTAACCTGAAACTGTTCTTAACCTGAAGCACCACTTTAGCTAATGGGGCTTCCCGCTGCCACCATGTGATTTCTGTTCTCATCCTGAAGCAAGGTTCTTAACCCGAGGTACAATTTTTGGGTTAGCGGAGCCTCTAACCTGAAGGGTCTGTAACCCGAGGTACCACTGTAACTGTGCGTAACCTTTGCACTGTCGCCCATTAACCGCATTGCGTGTCCTGGCTCCCATGGGTGTATATAGGACTCGTACTTTCAGTTCAGTGGGATTCCTTTGGTCCTTTCAGAGTCATGAGCACATTTGATACGGAGCCTTCTCCAACATTAACTGGTGTTTCCCCCCCTCAGGTGCTTGAACGGTTGTTCCAGAAGGGCTTCAACGTGGCAGCGTCCTGCGGAGGAGGCGTGGATTCCTCTCAGTTCAGCGAATATGTACTATGTCGTGAGGACAGGAGACTGCAGCCCAACACCACAATCAGGATAAAGCAAGAGCCCCTGGACTAAAGACACCCCCCTTCCCCCCTTCCTTTGTGAACGTAGAAGTGTTTTTAATAGTCTCGTGTGGAAACACTAAGGATTTGCAAGACAGTATTAACCTGGGCGACGTTGCCCGAGTGGTATCTCTCTGAAACTACCTGTCACCATTGCCAGCCATGAACTCTTTATCTGGAAGCAAAAAGACAGCATACAAAATAATAATGATGATGATAATAATAATAATAATTTCATTTGTTTTATTAGTCAAATGCTGGGCGGCACGTCCAGCATCGTGAAGTTTTGTGGGATTGTCCTCTCGGCAGGAAAGCGTGCGGAATGGAGACAAAGCTTCAGTGAAGAACTGGCCTTTGATTGGACTTTGGTAGAAGGACCAATTTAACGCAATTTGAATACACCCATTGAAGGAGTGCACCATCCGACTTTCTAGGGGACCTTCTCCTCCTCCTCCCTTGGTGGGATCAAGGACATGGGAGCTGCCCAAAGGGAGATGGTATCGTGCCAAGTGTCTTCCCCGCCCCCCTGCCCCCGATGAATCCCATGTCCTCTCCTGTCTGACAGGCTTTTGCATCGCCATTTGTCCACCCCCGTTACCCTTCTGTGGTTGCCTTTGCGCATTGTATCAAATGGCTTATTTTTCTACGACGCTTCCAGTTGTCTGTGTACAGAAGCCACCCAAACCAGGGACCAATTTGTATTCTTCTGGTGCTGAATGAACTCTGTGCAAATTCTTTTCAGTCCCGCACAACCCACCTTTGAAATAAATGCAGTGGTTTGACGTTTGCTGCCTTGTCTGCCCGCAACTGACGAGATTGAATTGCAGCAAAACATTTGCAAAAAGAAATCGGAAATGGAGACTCAAAGCAAGTTCCTAAATAAGATTGTTCAGCATTAAACAGGCACTGCCATGGAACTTGAGTTAAGGTTGTGGCGTTCTTTCATTCATCTCAGATTTTAAGTTTGGGGGTCATCCAGAAAGTGAAAATGGGCCATGCAGCTGCTACAACCTTTCTTTCCTCACTTAAAACCCAATGTTATTGTTGCTTTGAGAATATATAGGACACAAACAGAACATCTTTTCTGCCTGATTGAATCAGACCATTGTCTCATGAGCTCATTTCTCTGTGTGATGCATTGCAGCAGTCTTCACCAATGTGGTACCCTTCAGATGCCAACCATCCAGCAATGTTGATGGGAGTTGTTACCCAAAGGATGGGGAACCTAGTAACCTCCAAATGTTGTTGGACTTCAGCTCCCAGCATCCCTGATGTTGGCTATACTGGCTGGGGCTCATGGGGTTGGAGTCCAAAAACAGTTGGCAAGGGAGCACAGCTTTTCTGTTCCTGCATTATAATAAATGTTTTAAAAACTAATGTTATTAATGTTGTTTGGGACTCCAGGTTCAGAAGGTGTTAGCTTTCCATCACTCAGCAGAAATTGCGTTTCAGCTTTGCAGATCTGATGACAGAAGCATGACAAATGAATGTGCAATCAACATGTGGGTGAGGAAAGCAGAATCACACCCATTGGCCCTACCCCTGACTTCCACTCACTGATTGTGGCTCATGAGGACTGTATATCCTGCAAAGGCTTAATTTAAAAGACAGCAGGCGGATCCCACAGCTGTGATCCTATTGATCATATCCTGATTGCACAGGGCTCTATAATGGCGGGATTGGTGTTGCACTGGCAGATTAACTAAAAAAAGTAATTGGAATTGCAACACCCATGGAAACATTACAGGAGCTCCAGTGTCAACAGACAACAGGAGGGTGGCTGGGTCCAAAGCCCTCCCAGTCCCACAAGGTTATAGAGATATTTAGTCACACTCTTGACTTATGGGAGGAAGGGTGAAAGATGAAGACAGCAATGTGAAGCATTTTTCTGCTTGAACCTGGCAGAGCATTGGATAAGGTGGTGGAACCACCTTGGCATCTCATCCATACGCCTTAGGATTGCACAGCAAGTGACATTGTTCATAGGCCGCATTCGAACCACATGTTCAAAGCAGTATCATGCTACTTTAAACCATCATGGCTTCCCCCAAATAATTATGGGAGCTTTCGTTTGTTAAGGGTGCTGAGAGTTGCAGGGAGACCCCTATTCCCCTCTCAGAGCTACAATTCTGGGAGTTCCCTGTGAAGATGGATGGACGGATGTTTAAGCCACTCTGGGAACTGTAACTTTCTGAGGGGAATAGGGGTCCGCTAACAACTCTTAGCCACCCTTACCAAATTACAACTCTCGGAATTCATGGTTGTTTAAAGTGATATCACAGTGCTTTAAATCTATGCTGCAAATGTGGCCATAGAGTGAATTGGGGACTGAGAATTGCCTGCTCAAGGCCCCCTAACCTCTTCCCTTCCCAGAACTACAGATCCCAGGATTACCTGCTGAGAGGAATCAGCCATTTAACCTTTTGCAGCTTGTAGCACAGATGTACCCTGCCCATGATTCCATTCAGAAGAAAATACAAAAGTACTCATAAGTCACAAATATCAAATTACATCTTTTCTGTAATATGCATAGAAAAAAAGGTGTTCTGATGCAGTAGAGAGGGCTGTGGCCAACCAAATTCTACTCGCTGATGAGTCTAAGTTAGTCATGTCAATCAATTTCAATGAGTCTACAGTGGTACCTCTAGTTATGAACTTAATTCGTTCCGGAGGTCTGTTCTTAAGCTGAAACCGTTCTTATCCTGAGGTGCGCTTTCGCTAATGGGGCCTCCCGCTGCTCGTGCTCCTCTGGTGCATGATTTCCGTTCACATCCTGGGGCAAAGTTTGCAACTTCCGGGTTAGCGGAATTCGTAACATAAGGTTACCAGACGTCCCCGTTTCCCAGGGACAGTCCCCGGATTTACAAATCAGTCCCCGTACAAAATCCATTGAAGTTGAAAAGTGTCCCCGGATTCATTGAAAAAAATCTGGTAACCTTATCGTAACCTGAAGCTTTTGTAACCAGAGGTACCACTGTACTCTGAAGAGTATTAATATTTGATACACCCCTGATTGTTATGATTCTGTCCTTGGAAGTTGAAGGATATGTTGTAACAAGCTACTAGGAACCTACTCAGGACTCACTGGAATAAACAGGCATTGCTCCAGAGTTCAGCTGAACTCTTGGATAACTCCCTCCTGTTGATTTCAGGGATGTTTCTACAGAACTGCAGCAAGGAGGTGCCAGTTCTTTGTACAACGTTGGGTTGCCAACCTTGTCGCTGCACTTTTAAGAGCAGTAGTTATAATACCAATCTCTCTATCTCCATCCTGTGAAAAGCCTCACCTGCTAACTTCTGTGGATCCAGTTGTTATTAAAAGACACAAGAACAGAACAGACCTGGGGGTGGGAGTGGGGTAGGTCAGTTGACAACTGTAGGTAGGTATTCTGAACACCAAGTCTTATTGATGCAGCTAAAGTTGAGTCTCCAGATCCAGTCATCTCTTTTTTCCAAATCTCCCCAAAAGCTATTATTGGTCTACGTTACCTATGCAGAACAATTGCTGCACCTGCAGAGAAACCTGCCACTGTAAAATGCATTTAATTAACATCTTTTCTACTTTTATGGCACTCTGAATAAAAAAAAAGACTACGTCCTAAGGCCATCATTTTTGTATGTAAGATGCCTGTTGAATTGTATAGTACTGTATACACTTAATATTGTATAACTTCCCTTGCCCTTACCTCAAGATTTTTGCAAAACTGAAGATCATTCTGTGAGTTTATAAACAATTTCTTTGCTGTTTATTATGTCACAGACATTCCTATAAAGTCAAAGATCAAATATGCAGAAATCTTATTTTACTTTTACACATTTGTCAGCAAACCAGTTCAGCTTCTTTCACCTCGGAACCATCCGCTGAAAGTTTCCCTCACTGGAAACGAGAAGAGTAACTGCTGTTGCACATTCCCTGTTCATTTCCAGTGATGCTTGAGTAAGAGAATCTGGGGAATCATCCCCTCTGTCTTCGTACCAGACTGAGAAAAGCTTCAACTGTCAGTAACCCTTTCCCCAGAAAATTACATTTGTTCATTTTCTTAATGGCAGGTTCCTCAATTTGAGGATTTTTCCCCCAGTATACAATCTGAAGAATGTATCCTGTTTGGGAAACTAAAAAGTTGCAGAGGCTACATGATTTATGTCCCTCAACACAGAAATTTGGGACATTGGGGTTTTTTTAAAACAAAAGGCTATGTATTCAAAACTTCCAGAGGTAGCCCTTGCGGCAAAACAACAACAGAGAGTCTTGTGGCATCTTAAAGATGGTATGAGCTGTTGTTGATTTAGTTATTACATTTGTGTCCCACTTTTCCAATAAGCATCTCCCCCTCCCCATTTTTATCACAACAGCCCTGTGAGGTCAGACCAAGTCACCCAGTGGTCTTGTGCCAGTCTGAGGATTTGAACCCTGGACTCCCAGATCCTAACCCAGCATTCTAACCACTACACCACAGTGGCGTAGTGGACCAGAGTCCACTTCAGACTCAAGGTAATACCCCATGCATCTAATAAAGTGGACTCTGGTCCACAAAAAGCTTTAGGCCGACAGAAATTTGTCTGAACAATCCTTACTGAATAAGTGAGGGTTTTCATTGAGGAACTTTCTTTGCATCTACAGCTGACTTTCTGTCAAGACTAGTATGCAATTTTTACAGCGGTGATGGTGGTGGGGAGTCAGAACTGTTGCACTATATTCCATTCAAGTCCTGGGCACAAACTCCTGTGAAAATGTTGAGGCAGCAATAAAAAAAAGATGAAGTATGGAAGTATGATTGGGGGGGGGGCGGGCGTGGGAGAGAGAGACCAAGTGAGATGGATTCTGTCAGCTGAGCCAGAAGCAGAACTAAGGCTGGAAAATCAGAACCTGCCCAAGTTTAGCCAAGAGGCCCATACTTTATTTGGTCACTTAGGCCAGCTCCATATGATCTCCCAAACAGGCACAGGATCAATCAGAATCTTGCAGAATCTGAGCTCTGTATTTGCTTATAAATGCAACAGGGAAGCTACGTATGACCACGAGTGAAGATCTGTTTTTCTGGGTGTACAAGCGCTGAGAATCTGCTCCCAATTACAGCTCCCAACATGAGATGCTCATCCAACCTCGTCATGCGATACCTTCCCTTTCTCACCATTTAGGTAAAACGTCATGTGTGAAGTGGCCCCGAGCCTTCATACTTTTCTCAGAAGGCCCTTTCAAAATATTTGCAGCCCTACTTTATTTCATTTTGATGTCCGCAGGGTTTTGGGGGGGGTGTTTTTTTTAAAAAAAAGTATTTCCATGAATCAGCTTCAGTTACTTGTTCAGTTTGGGGAAGGTGGCACCATAAATGGTTCCAGCCGATGGAAAAGTTTGAGCCATGACATCATGGCACTTACTTGCAAAACAGCAGTTTAAAAGGGGGGGACGCCATGTGGAAGCAATCACTGCGCTGGGAGACGGAGGCCCTCCCTAGAAAAGAAAACTTAACATTGGGATGTCTTTTTTCACTTAGAGATTTCAGGTTGCCGAATTGAAGTTTGTTTCAGTTGCATGTGATTTTTTATTAAAAAAAATATTGTGCATTTTAGAACAGCAATATCAGCTGCCCCCGTCCTTTTCTTCCTCTCCATTGTTACACCGCAGCAGACTGCGCCCTACAAAACAAAGAGAACCGCCAGGCTGCATCTCTAACCCAACTGGTGCTCAGAGAGCAGGGGCATCTGAGTTTGAAGGCAAACAAAGAGTAATTGAATCCGACTTGGAACCATGCAGATTGGATGCCTTTTTTTGCTGAGCACGAGGTCTGAAAAACAGGTATTCCACCCCCCACCCCACCTCCGCTTCCCTAGGTCCTGTTCTTCAAGCTGTTGCAACAGAATGAGCACCTCGTATGAGCACTTTGGGTGGCAGCACTGTTAGGAGTACCAGTGATGTGCTGTATTGTTCGAGAGGAACGGTCCCTCGCAATGGTGTGGCGGATGTTGGACACTGCTTTCTCCATATGCACAGAATCATAGCCAGCTCCTGTCTCGGGACGGTCTTTGGGGAAGACACCCTCCACGGACGCCCTTCCCTCAACAAGGTCTGCCTCCTCACTGCCATGATCATTCTCTGTTGCTGCCCCTCCTTTTGCTCATTGCTACTGCCAGCTTTCTGGCTGGGCAGAGAGCTAGTGAACAGGGCAGGGTGTGGTCTCCACTCTTCCCTCCCAGCGCCAAGCCTTATCTGAGCCAGAGCGAGAGGCAGGTGAACAAGCAAGTAGGTTGCAGGGGTGAAGAAAAGGAGCAGAACCAGGTTGGCAGTGGGGTTCTTCTCAGTGGTCCAGCTGCCAAGGTGTGCCACCGACTTCCCACTCACCCACCTAGCCTGACCATGTTACCCCTGCGTAGCAATCTTGGGCAAGAGCATCACTCTTCCCCATTCCTCTCATCTTAAGTTAAAGGAAAAGGAAACATTTTGCTGGGCATCTTGGGAAAATCAGCTTTAAGCCAGAAACGGCGGGAGTTAATTGGCTGCGTAAACAGCATCCATGTTTGTTGACAGCTTTACAGCATGTTTGGCGAGAGCAATGGCAGAACGTTCAGAGCTCCGAGTTATTAATACATCTTTGTGGGTATTCTGTTAATATTTTAACACGAAATGTTTTTGATCATTGCTTATGACTACACGACAATGTGAAGCGAGTCACTTCCGATGAATTATTTGTCACTCCAGTGTGTTCTTTCAGTAAACTGTTTTATTTCTTTGCCAAACATGTACAGGCAAGGCGTTTTAAGTTTAGTCCAAATGGAGGCATTTCCAGTAATGTAAAGGGGGGGGGGGAATCAAGACAACTTAAAACCAATAAACAGAAGGAGTTTGTAAACACTATGTACAATCAATATATTTAAAGGAGAATTTTGCATTTCCTGGTCATACGAAGCGTCATTTGGGCAAATAGACATTTCTTCTACTTTTCCCTTTTTTGTTGCTTGTCATCTGTTTGTTTCAAGGTGTAACAAACAAACAAAACCTACTTTCTCCACAGCCCTCCTGAAAATTAATAATGATGGGGGCCGGTGCACCTCGCTATGGAGGACATCCCACAACCTGGGAACCGCAATCAAAAAGGCCCTGTAAACCATCAATCTTATCCAGCAGGGCTCTTTCTATGCTCTTTAGTAGTTAATAATATTATTTTAAATTTATTCATTACCTGCTCTTCACCCTAAGGTCCCAGAGCATGTTACAGTATTAAAACACAATGTTAAAAGCAATTTAAAGCAATTTACAACCATCAAAATAAGGTGCATCCTAAAAACATACACCTCAAGTGTCAAAAGCCAGGGTAAAGAAGTGCAGCTTCAGCTTCTTCCAGAGCTGTACCATGAAGGTGTTGGTCACAGCTCTGCGGGGAGGGAGTTCCACAGCTTAGGAGCCACCACAGAGAAGGCCCTTTCCCAGGAGACCACCCACCCTGCCTACGAGGGCAGAGGAACTACCCCTGCGGATTTCAGCACATGAGAGTTATTTGAGGTACTGCAGAACTACCAGCCCTGTGCCGCAGCCCCCTGAAATGTTCTCTCCCCCCCCCCCCCATTCATTTATCTTTCAGTCATAGTCCCTCAAGATTCTGGTCATTCTTAGCCAGCCAGCAAAGGGGCTGGGTTGGTGCTGCCCTCAACAGGTTACCAGCCAAAGCTCTGCACAAGATGGAGCCTGGCTTCACACATGCCCTCCATCATTCCCCTCATGAAAAGCGGTATGCACATCTTTTGATGCCACACTGTCACACAAGTCAGCTGACTTGTGCAAAGCATTACTGCAAGCGTATCCCCGGGACATTGCAGGATCAAATCAGAAGTCCGGGTGGCTTCTGTAATTCTGGGAAAGTCCCCCGAAAATAGAGATGGTTGGAGGGTATGGCTGCACAACCCTCATTGGCCGCATCCCAGCAAGCCCCATCCAGTTCTTGGGCAACACAGCCTCGCCCCTCTTCTTCTCACCTGAGGAGGTGAAAAACCAGTTGCATTGTGTCCAGTGGAGAAACGATGGCTGCAGTTTGGAAGGAAAGGTGAGTGGAGCTCTATTGGCCTTCAGAGGGGCTCCACTATCAACAGTTAGTTAATGAATAATAGAAATTCTGCACACAACAATTGCTGATTTCTGTAGCTTTCAGTTGCTGGAAATCCCTGTGCCTCCTGTGATTTCACCCGATAAAAACCACATGCTTTTGTGAACGGAAAAATCTGAGGGCTCCCTTCGACAAAACAGACACCAACCAGGATTACTTGGAGCAAAACAGCAGCCTTGTAGGCTTGGCCTTTATTGAACTGTTGCAACAGGGTGCTCCCCTCACTTGCAGGAGAGAGGAAGGACCCAGAAAAATGGTGTGCAAGGCCTTATAAAGACTTTTGAAATTGCCACCCTGTAGATCAAGACCACCCCCAGAAACATCATACATACACCACAGAAGGGGTGTAACCTAAGACCACCCCTCATATACATCACAGAAAAGGCGGTCCAAAATAGAAATTTTAATATTGTTTTTCTCCTGTTTTTGTTTATCTCCTGTCTGGCAAGTTACTTGATTGGATTTCCTGGGTAGCCTGGCCAGTCTTTTGTAATGATAAATACATAGTTCCTGGGCCAGGTCACAGGCTCACACCCTATTCAAACACGAGACATACCCTTAAGACAGGATTTGTGAAGGAAAAGACAATGGGGAGGCTTTTCCAGTTTGACCTTGCAGAGAAAACATTTGCTCAGTTTAGGAATCAAAATAGTTCCAGGTTGGCCTTCCTATGCTGATCTATGTATGTGCTTTGTTGGTACACTTATGAACATTATCATATATTTAAGAGCATAAAATTCCTATTACACTTTCAAGCTTCTATTTGCAGGACTAGAAGAAGAAGAAGGTTGAGATTCTTGGGAAACTGAAATCTGTGATTAATGACAGGTTTTGGCTTCCTGCATAGTTGTATCTCTCACCAACATAGCCATCCCGCCCAGTGGTTGTTGGCACCAGCATTCTCTGAGCTGCTAGTCCTGGATTTTAATGGAGGGTCCACCCTAGATTACGGGCTATGGGGAGCTTTCCCACAAATTAATCTGAATGAGCCATCCAGGCACACTTTAGGTTAATCAGGTGTGCCCTGGCTTTCTGCTTTTAAAAGCAGATCTCAATACTGCAGCTTGGAAGATTCCAGCCTTCTTCAGGCGTTCAAAAAAGAACACGAGAGCTCAAACTGGCAGGGGTGCACACATTGACTATGCATGTCCAATGTGCAGGAACATTATGAAGAGGGTCACCCATGTCCACTCCTCCTCCTCAGTTTGAGCATTAGAGAGCTTCTGAAACCCCTCCTTCCTTCTGTTGCCTTGTTCTGCATAGATCCCAATTGTGTTGCTGCTTTCAGAAGGCACAGCACCAGGGAATAATAATATTTTTAAAAATCCTATTCATTTGACTAACCAGCTGCTCCAAATGTGCAAAAGGCTGAGTAGCTTTGGAGAACAATTGGTCACGACTCAAGGTAATTCAGCTGGGACATGGAAGCACACATTTCATGCGCTTAGGATTTCATTCGGCATCTGAGCACCAAGCTGTGCCTACAGAAGTCTCCAGTGTAAGTCCCCTGTTGTGGGACCTCCTTTGGCTTTCTGGAAGAAAAAGAAGAGTCAAGGAGAGGATGCTTATCAGAAATCATATCAGCTATGGAAATAGACTTCATTCCGGCTAAGTGTCAAATTGGCTAGCGATAAATAGATATTTTAATTTATATGCAGCTCTTGGAGATAATTTTTTCAGTGGGTTTTTTTTTTATGCATTATTTGCAATTGTAACTTTTAAAACTGTTCTAATGTAACATGCCCTAGAACCTTAGGTTGAAAGGCAGGAAATACATACATACATACATACATACATACATACATACATACCAGAATAAAAGCACACAAGAATGAAATACCGCATTGGCCCGAATATAAGCCACACTTTTTTCCCAAATTCCAACCATGAAAAGTTAAAGTGTGGCTTATATTCGCGACCTTACGGTATGCAGCCAGGAGCAGCAAGGAAGGGAGCGACTTATATTCAGGTTCCCACCCACCCCCTCCAATTTTAAAGGTGCGGCTTATATTCAGGAGCAGATGATATTTGGGCCAATACAGTAGCTGGATAAACTGAAACATTAAAAACGTCTCATGTGAGGGGAAAGCCAGAAGTGAGCAAATGAAGCTCCCAGATCAGACCACTGGTCCATCTAACTGAGTGATGCCTGGAGACTGTGAGGAAGGGCCAGAGGTCAGTTTGTGGAGCATCTGCTGTGCGTGCAGATGGTCCCAGGTTCAGCCTCTGGCATGTCCAAGGAGAGCTGGGATGGCCCCCCATCCATAAGCCCGTAGATCCACCACCAGTCAGCTTCTGATGTCCCTCTTGACACTGAGTGGCCAGCGTCTCTCCAGGGTTTCAGGCATGGAGATGTCAGGGATGAAATCTGTAACCTAAGATCTTTGCCTGGCACCCAAAAGTACATCAGCATGTGTCAGGTGGGCCTCTCCTGAGTCCCTGGCCTAACGCTATAACCACTAAGCAGCACTGCCTCACCTGTCGAGCTTGTCACAGTGGAGAAAAATCACGGTTTACATGAAGCACTGAAAACTGCTGCTGCTGGGTTGGTGCAGCAGAGCCCCCCCCCCCCCCCGGAAAGGATTAGAGCACAATCCACATCCTGATTTTATAGGCTAGTGGGGGCAGGGGGAATGGGGAGGGAGAGAAGGTGCTGTACATAAATGAAGAGGTTTTGATTGCGGTTGTCGTAATAGCTTGGCTGGATGGGTTTATGAGTCCAGAAGAAAGCCTGACTTCACCCTCGGGGCTTTGGAGACAAAGGCCTAATGCGGTGCCAGATTAAAGCAATCTAGCTGGAGGCCACGCAACAATCCACAGCTGGTAGATGGACAGAAAAGAGGGGGGAGAGAGAGAGAGAATATGAATCAGGCATGGGAGGAATCGCCCAGCACTGCTCCAACATTATCCTCTGAAGCTAAACAATGCTTCTGTGCATGGGGTTGGCCCTTTACAGAAAGGAATTTTGCTTTTTATCCTGGTATTATTTTATTATTGCATTTATATCCCACTTTTCCACCACAGAGACCAAGGTGGGAAACACCTCTCCAACAACGCAGCAAGGTAGGTTAGGCTGAGATATGGTGACTGGCCCAAAGCCACCCGGTTTGCTTCATGGCTACATGGGGATTTGATCCCTGATCTCCCAGGATCTTGTCCCAACGCTCTAACCACTACCCCGCCACCCTCTCAGACTGTCTCAGGGTCAGGGTAACACCCAGTTACATTAAAATCAGTGCAACTGGCAGCATTGGAAGTGGTTCGAGGAGTTTTTGTGTGGTCTGAACACTCATTTATTTTACTTTGTTTTTTATAACAAAACATACATGAACAAGCATTCAACATATAATTAGGGATGGAAAGATATGCAGTTTGTGTTCTCTTAGTTTCCCAATCTTAAATTCAGTTCTCCACATTTTGCAGCAATCTTGAATTTATTTTTTAGAAAATGATCCTCATAAAAATTCATCAGCACCTTAGTGCAAATTTCTACTAATAAACACATTTTTGTGTGCAGTTTTGAATAATGTACACATTTTTGCAAGCAATTTTCCCTAATGCAATGCATTTCTGCACATTATTTGTGCCAATATAGTCATTTTTATGTACACTTTCCTTACTACATACCTTTTTGTAGGCACTGTATGGCTGGAGAACTGCATTGCAAAATTTAGATAAGTGCAAGTTTCGAAGGAAGTTTGCGTTTCAGTTCTCATCTTGCTTTGGAAAGTGGAAATTTATTAGATATGGCTTCAAATGAGATCTGAATCGAATTCCTCCTCCATCGATCCATTCAATACAGTTGTCATATTTGAAAACAAAAAACCCCACCTATATCTTTAGTTCCCTTTAGTTCTATATGCATAAATGTATATGAAATCCATTATAAAGTTCCTTTTATCCACCCATTTCTCTCCTTTATCACAACTCATTGAACAGGTTTCACAGGGTTCTGGGGATGGTACAAAAACCTGCAGAACCTATTTCCCACAGAGCAAGAAGTGGACACCCCATAAGCAACTCGCTTTCAACTCTATTGGTGGTGAGGAAATGGCTTCCTCTTTTTCATTTTGCCTCCAAATCCAGCAGAAAGCAGGTTGCTCCATTCTTTGATCTTCATGAATCAGGATAATTATTAGCTCAAGGATCTGCACACAGAACAGGGTCCTGTCTGGCCAGGCAGCTTGAAAGAAAGCAAAACTATTTTAATGCATAGTTGCATATTTTCATCCGGTTTTTAATGTAGTGTTACATTGATATTTTGCATTGTATTACTTGCACACCAATCTGGGACCCAATAGGATGAAGGACAGCCTAAAAGTATAGTGAGTTAATTTATAGATTGGATGGAGCAGGTTGTTGACCATGAAAACAAATAGACTTTTTTTAGCCTTTCAGGTGCTTGAGACTCTGTGTAGTCTTCTTTTAATTCTCAAAGGTTTAAGTACATACGAAGAGCCCTTTTGGATCAGGTCAATGTCCCATCTAGTCCAGTACCCAGCTCTCACAGTGGCCAACCTGATGCCTCTTCTGGGAAGCCCAGGACTGGAGCCTGATAGCATTAAAAAAAGAAAAGGGAAACACCATCCAACTTCTTTTGAACAATGTATTTGCCCCCGGAATGAATTCCTTGCAGTCTTCTATATTGTAAGCAATTGCTCTACGTAGGGCTGGCCTGAGGCTGGCCTGGAAGGTGCAGCTAGTACAAAATGTGGCAGCTCAACTGCTCACTGGGGCAGAATGTTGCTATCATGTTGCACTTCTACTGAAAGAATCAAATGGGCTGGCAGTTAGATACCAGGATATGCTCAAGATGCTGGTATTGGCATGCAAAGCCCCACACAGCTTGGGACCAGATTACCTAATTGATCATCACACACCCCTTGTATACCCAACTGATCATTGTGTGCTGCCAGAGAGGGCTTCCTGCAGATACCATCTCATCAGAAGGTCCATTCTGTACAATATAGGAATCTGGACATAAGAAGAACCTACTGGATCAGGCCAATGGCCCATCTTATCTAGCATCCTACTCCCACAGTGGACAACTAGTTGCGTCTTTGAGGAAACCCACAAACTGAACTCTGTGGTTTCCAGCAGCTGGTATTCAGAAGTATTGTTGCCTCTGACCATAGAGGTACAGCAGAACTATCACAGGGGCATCATCACGAGCATGGAGGCACCGACTGCCCACTGGAATTTCATCTTCTTACATATTATACATGCATTGTTTCTATTATATTTCTGATTGTTGAAGATCTTCTGTTTCCAACATGCCTTTTAAGTGGAGGATTGTGAATCTGGTTACGAACTTAATTCGTTCCAGAAGTCTGTTCTTAACCTGAAACCGTTCTTAACCTGAGATACCACTTTAGCTAATGGGGCCTCATGCTGCCGCTGCACTGCCAGCGCACAATTTCTGTTCTCATCCTGAGATAAAGTTCTCAACCAGAGGTACTATTTCCGGATTAGTGGAGTCTGTAACCCGAGGTGTTTGTAACCCAAGGTACCACTGTATGTACTGGACTTGAAAACTGTTTCTATGTATGTTTTTATGGTCAGTGGCTTTTTTTAATTGCTAAATTGCTTTGCGGCGTTTTATGGGAAGCAGTTTACATATGAAATAAATGAATTGAAATGAACTAATATAATTTTAACGATCCAGAAAAAAAAAACACCTAGTTTTAAAACTGTCAAGAAAAGCCAGCTACAACAATGGTTTGTGAAAATACATACATGCATGTGTATCCATTTTTCATTAAATGCATGTCACTGTTTTTTTCTGTTACCATAGCAAGTAATAAGAGCAAAAATATATATTGAAAGCAAATGACTGTAAACTGTTTACGTTCCATTATTTCATGCCCTGCTGCTGTGTTGCGTGTTTGATGGAATCAGATGTGGAGAATATATCCCACCCTTTCTTTAAAACCTCAGTGGAACCTTGAGAGACAGGACTTGATCCTCAGTGGCCACCATCTCGGCCACTATGGCACAATCTTCTCACAAATTCCCTTTCATTTCAGTGGGGTCTCCACCGAAAAACTTCCCTGCTGACTGCATAATCCAAGGAAAGGAAAAGGAAACCTCTCAAAATCGGCAAGCTGGGGAGCAGAACATTTTTGGTGAAAGTAGACTTGCTCTGTGACTGATAGAAATGATAAAGACTTGATCAAAATTTCATGGGCATTAGTATGGTGCCCTGCATCTCTGCTGA
Source organism: Podarcis tiliguerta (assembly GCF_965153285.1). Lineage (NCBI taxonomy): Eukaryota > Metazoa > Chordata > Lepidosauria > Squamata > Lacertidae > Podarcis > Podarcis tiliguerta. The sequence continues at coordinate 51,318,286 of NC_139541.1, read as the reverse complement.
AGCCAAGTGTTTGGCTCTGAGAATGTGTTAGATGAATGGAATAAGTGTCACATTCTGACTGGCAAGGTAAAAAAACTTAACCTGAAATTTAGCCTTAACAATGGTCAAAATGTGCATTTCTCCTTTTAGGAAACCAAATTACCTCTAACTGCTCCATGGTTGCAAAGTATTTTGATTATTCCAGAACGGCTGGACTCTTTTCATATGGTTAAATGAATGTGCATTACTTTCACTTTCCACCTCTAAGAAGAAAGGGAGAAAAATCTATGGTTTAAAAAATAATAAATTAGAGAACTGTGGAAATATGCTGCAAGATTCTTCTTTCAGGAAAAACAAAAGGCGAGGGCAAACAGGAGGCTGCAGTTAATATTTTATCCATCCTTCCTTTACCAGAAAGAAAGTCAGTCTTGACATCTATCCTTTGAACACAATCTTGAACTGAGGCTATTGCTTCTCTGTGACCCAGAGAGACAAGGCAATAATGATAAAACAGACTGGCTTGTTTCTTTCCAAGCTGCGTGGCCCATTCTCATGGCAGATTTACCACTTCCAGCAAGAGCCCAAAAGCAAGAAGCGTGCAGCCAAGATGCAGAGATACCTCCCTGGATCTTGGTTGTCATGTAGCGGTTGAAGTTCAGCCCTGCCTTGCCGCATACAGAATGTAGTATTGGCAGGAGGGGTGAGCGAGAGAGGGAGGGAGGGAGACGGAGAGAAGGTAAGTATTCCTGACATATGGAGGCCATGAGGGGAAAGGTAGATGGCAGAAAGTTACAGAGAGCATTATCACTTCATCTTCCCATACGCCCAGGTGGAAGGAGGGCAGGCCAGTGGGATTGCTTGTCTCGACCCATCAAAGATGCAAAGGTACAGGGAAGACAGATGAAAGCTCACACAAGTTCAAGGGGCCTCCAGTCTGCAGATCCACAGACGAAAAAGACAATAGGACAGCAGGTGGGGGGATGTAAGAAGAGCCTGTTGGGTCAGGCCAATGATCCATCGGGTCCAGAATCCTGTTTCCACAGTAGCCAAGCAGGACCCGGGCACTGTGGTGCCCAGCAAATAAATTCAGAAGCATTTATTGTGTGCTCGCTTCGGCAGCACATATACTAAAATTGGAACGATACAGAGATGATTAGCATGGCCCCTGCGCAAGGATGACACGCAAATTCGTGAAGCGTTCCTTATTTTTGCTCAGAAATAAACAAGCAGATACTGTCTTTTTCAATAGAATCTTTATTAAAAGTTTATTTTTTAAAAAAAGAAGCATTTATTGCATCTGACTATGGAAGGAAACAGCATAAACATTGTGGCTAGTAGCAGATTCAACTGCATAATGAATACCTCATTTGCACATTCAAGGCTCGTCCACACTTCCACTTCTCTTGCTGCTTTTCTCCAGGAAAATAATCTGCTCTTTACTGCTGAATTGGAGCAAACATCAGTAATGTTTTCTGTAGAGTGACGTTTGCTCCAATTCAGCAATAAAGAGCGGGAGGTGGGGTTGCCAGGGAACGTGGTGAGGCAAATGGAAAACCACTCAGACCTGTGCCTAGAAAGGATGGGACAAGTGGGACCCATGTTTTCTAGGCAGAGGACAAGCAGAAGTATGGATGAGTCTTTCGTTTGTGATTCAGAAGTTTCGTGAATGTCTTCCACATTGTCAGATTAGTGTGACTTTTTAGGACAATTCAGATAAGGCCTAGGACTTTTATCAATCAGAATAAGAAGCAATCTTGGCTCCAGGTTTGGGAGAGGGTTGTGGGGCAAGGCACCTTCCATGGGTCGCCTTGCCTCACTGAATCTACCTGCTTACAGCAGTAGGCCCAGGGAGCTCTTCATGTGAGGCTATCCTTGACGACGGTGTGGAAACTTCAGGATGAATCAAAGCCATGCTCACAGCCAGCTCCTTCGATTTCAGTGGGTCTGCTCTGAGTATGACTTAATTGGATACAAACTTTCAAAGAGGGCAGCACACAGCAGCCCAATTATTATCTGAGGCCAGTGGTCAGGAGCTCATGGCTCCCATGAGCCCATGTTGCAGGACTGACACTCCTTGCCCACCTGTTTGCGGTCTCAGTTTGAAATGCTAGTTTTTGGCTTTTAAAAGCATAAGCAGCTTGAGGTTCTGTTCACTTAAGGGATGAGCTCCTCCCAGGCAATCCACCTTAGATCAGGGATGATGGTTGTGGGGCATGCATGATTATTACTACACATTTATTTATACCCCACCTTTTTCTCTGACAGGGACTCAAGGCAACTTGCAGATAAAATAGGAACGGCTAAAAACATGGGGGTGGGGTGGGAAACAACCATAAAAAAAAAACATTTAAGAATTTATAGAATTAAAACTATATCTATCTATCTATCTATCTATCTATCTATCTCTATCATCTATCTATCTATCTATCTATCTATCTATCTATCTATCATCTATCTATATGAGATCTATTAAAAAAACATGCATGTAATTACAATATAAACAGCATGGCACCAGCCCTTTAGTTAAAAGCAGTCAGTTCCCAAAGCTTGTAGGAATAAGAAGGCCAGCAGAAGGACAGCAAGGAGGGAGCCACTCTAACTTCTCTAGGGAGGGAATTCCAAAGCCTGGGAGCAAATACTGGGAAGAAACTTAATGGGTCCAAACCAAAGATGGAAACACTTCTCTTTTGGGATGCATTTGCAGCTGTGTAAGATCAGTTTTAAGCTACGTTGTTTATGGGATTTAGGGTATTGCTTGAACTTAATTTTTATTATTATTATTATTATTATTATTATTATTATTATTTCATTTTTTACTTATTCCCAACCTTTTTTAAAAAGGCAGACTAGAAATGGAAGTTCATTATGACTGAAAGCACTTTGACAGTGTGATTGAGGCGTGTCTACTCAATAAGTAATTCCTAGGGTAACTCCCAGACAAGTGTGCCTAGGATTGCAACCCCAGTAACTTCAGAGAGGTAGTGCCCAGATTGCAAAACGCTCAGCTCATAAAAGAAATAACAATCGGAAGAACGCAGGGTATGGTATGTTAATTAGCAGATTCTACAGACAACGGAGATGATTCCAGGTGATATTTTTGTAACATTCTCTTTTGAATGGAAAAAAATGCAAATCTCGGTTAGCAGTACTTATGTACAAAACTGGTTCAGTGTGCAAGCCTGTCCTTTCCTGTTGCATTGACTCCTCTGCTGTGAGCAACTGCTCCTCAAGACTCTATTTTGGCACACGCTCCCTTACTACACCCTCTTGGATGCAAATCCACCTTGCTTCCTCTAGGCATAGGAACACACCCATCGCCCTGCAGTCAAATGATCATGGGGGGGAACTGATTTGCACGAGTATTTACAAGTGCCTTAAATACCAACACCGTTGCAACATTTCACAGATGTGCTGCAGTCATTTTTAATGTTATGAAATGTGGAGAAGGCTAGGCGTACTGGAGCCACAAATGCACACAAAGAAAGAGAGAAATCCCTCATTAGATTTGTTCTGGAACACTTTTCTGTTCGTATCACATGATGCTGTTCCGCCGGAGTTGATGCAGCAAGAGAGAGTATTCCAGAGTGTTGCTTGCATGTGAAAGACAGATGCGAAGTCTGACTACAACAGAGGCAATGTGTTTCACAAAGCAACTTCAGCCCAATGAACCTTCACCTGGAAGGATGTGCTCTACTGTGTCTTAAAAAATCATTGCCAAAATCGCCTGCAGGGCCCAGAAACAAAAGCGAAAACCAGCTGATGAGCTGAACTCTAAAGGAACACTAGCAGGACTAAAATCTTGAATTTCTTTGAGGCAGGGGCAAGTCCAAATCCAAATCCAAATCTCATTTCACTTACAGTCCACCAACCAGAAACAAAATGTAATAGTTACAGAATATTGAAAAGTACTTCAAAAGGCAGGAGGAATTAAAAAGCAAATTGTCAAAGTGAAATTGCTGCATTTAGGAATTTTTGCAGCTTGCTATGCAATTTAAAAAATAAATAAAGACAGATTTTCTAAGATAACCTTTGTCAAAACTCCTGAAGCTTTCTTATTGGGTATTGTAGGTCAAGATTTACCAAAAGACAAGAATCTACATGACAACAGCAGCCAGAATGCTACTAGCTCAAAGATGGAATAGCGACGAAATACCAGTGAAAGAACAATGGCATGAAAAGTTAATGGAATACGCAGAAATGGCAAAGTTAACTGACAGACTTAAAGATAAAGACAATAATGACTTTAAAAAGGATTGGGAACCTTTTAAGATATATATACAGAAGCAATGCATTGAAATCAGCTCACTTGCAGGATTTGAGTAATACACTCACAATGAGCAAATACAAACAGTAAACACAAATAGGGACTAAGAGGTTAAGAATACTTTAGGAAATAAACTTACTTTAGCATAGAAGGTACACAAAATTATATGCAGAACAGAAATGATATACTCTAAACCAGAAAGGGAAGTCGGAGAAAGTTGGGGGGGGGGGGTAAATTGAAAATGTAGAATGTAATCTGAATTTTCTGAATATGTTGAAATTTGATGAAAAATCTCAATAAAAATTATTTACAAAAAAGAAAAAGAAATAAAATTACAGATTTTCTCTAAGATGGGAGAATCTGTCAATTTCTGTTTCTCATTTTTTCCAATATTAAGTTCAGTTCTCCACATTTCGACATCTTTTTTAAAAAAAAGTGCTCTTGAAAATTCATCAGCATTTTAGTGCAAATTTCTACTAATATGCACATTTTTGTATGCAATTTTGCCTAAATTACACATTTTTGCAAAGCATTCATTTGCAGGGCAGTTATATGGCAATATGCATTCATCCCTATTTGCTTGTGCAGTGTTTATGCATCTTCATGTTAATCATTTATTAATCCCACACTTTCCAGTACACATTGCCATCACTTTCTAACCACAAAAACTATGTGTTTTCCCCCGAACATGAAGATTTGTTGCAATAAGGGATACATGTGCTTTAATCCATTTTAATTGTGCAAACCTAAATTCCAGTTTGCCATTGAATCCCTCCTGCAAAACACTGGCAGCTGTAGGCACCCTGGCTCCAGTGTCATCTGAATCACCATAGGTTCCCTACCCTTGTGGGAAATCATTTGTTAAATATTTATTTTACTACTTAAATCATTTAAGAGATTAAATAACATCAAGGCTTAGATGTATCAAATTATTTTGAATTGCTCCCCAATGACATGTATTATTTTTTTTCTGATTTATTTGTCACTTGCTCCATAAGGAGTAAGGGACTAAAATGCATGGCACTTTAGCTGAAGAATGCAACACTCTTGTTCCATATTTCTGCATTTCTCTCATCACTACTGAGCCATTTGTTCTCTGCTTTTTCAGAATGTAGCATCCATTGGATGACTACAATTTTGGCTACCAAGGGCAGAAACTGATGATGATGATGATGATGATGATGATGATGATGATGAATGTATTTATTTATTTATACCTCACCCATCTGATTCAAGAAATCATGCCCTTGAAAATATAACTTTGAAATACTTAGGTCTCACTTTCAGAACAACAGTTAATACATTTGATACCATTTAATTGTTGTGTGTGTTTTAGCAGAAGTGTGCTGCCTAGACAAAGAGCTATATCCTTCAAGATGAGTTGTGTTATTCTGGAGTGAACATGAAGACAGTTGGAGGTGTTCCTTCTCCCTTTGTCTTTCTAGCCCCTTCCACAAAGACCTTCTAACACCATTAACAGGAAAGGAACAGCATTCTCAGAACTGTATTAACTAGGGACAGCCCCCTTTTCTGGATTAAGAGGGTCAAGTCACTTTAAAATACTTAGGTGTAGGTAGGTAGGTAGGTAGGTAGGTATGAAGCTCAACTGAGAAAGGGACCACTTGGGCTTAGTGGATGCCAGCTTGCTTGGTGAGCAGCAAGAAGCTATGAGATATAAGAAGGCTTCCTTCAAAAAGTGGAAGTTCACATTTAAAGTCAAATCTATCAAATCCACACTGGGTGGGGGGCATCCTGTTTCACCACCTGAGGCAAACTGGAATTTTTGACTCCCACCCTCCCAAAACTAATAGATTTCCATTTTCCGAAACAATATGAAAACTCAAACACAAACAACTTATGAAATTTGCACTTCCAAATTTTGTCATGCAGTTCTCCAACCAAATTATTTTTTACAAAAAGGCATGTTTTAGTGGAAAGTGTGCATAAGAAAGAATATATAAGTGAAAATAACTTACAAAAATGCATTATATTGGGAGAAATTGCTTGCAAAAATGTGTGGAGTATTCAAAACTGCAGACAAAAGCATGTTTATTAGGAATAATTTCCAATAAAATGCTGAAGAATTTTTATGGTGATTTTTTTAAAAAATGGAAATTGTCGCAGAAATGTGGAGAACCAAATTTCAGGTTGGGAAAAATGTGAATCTGTAAGAACCAATACAGACAGATATTTCCATCCCTAGTTGCTGTTATGCACACTGGGAATTGTACAACACTGAATTTCCCTGGGTTGTTCCCTGAAGGAAGTTTTCAACATTCTCAGTCAGATCCTGAAACTAGACATTGGAGTTATTTTCAGGTCTGCACCTGTTTATTTGTTTGTTTGCTTGCTTGCTTGCTTCTAAAACATATATCCCACCCATTGTCATAAGACCCCCAAGGGAGGTTACAACATATAATACATGATAAAACACGCAATTAACAAATGAAATGACCCAGACTAAACTTACAGTGTTAAAAAGGCTAAACAGAAAGGTAGGCTTAAATTTAAATTGATTTCTTTATGTCTCTATTTGCTGGTGCAATTTCAAGTGTGTTTGTGCTCCAAGATTTGCCCTTTGCAATCCTCCATTCATACATCTGCACAATATAAATCTCACATTGTTGCGTTCATATTTCACCTGGCAGACAGCTTCAAACTCTTCAAGTATTAATGAGGCTCTACTCATTTTGGAGTGCTGATCATGCCAAAAAAAAAATTACATTTAATCTTACTGGATTGTGCTAATCAATCTACACTTTTCTCTTTTTCAACGCTATTTTCTTGCCCACTTCAATCCTGTTCAGGCACGCTGCACAGTGATGCTTACCTCCCCAGCCCACCCATGGGCATAATCCAACAGAGTTAAGTGTGTGAAAAAGCCCACTGGGTTTCCGTGAGCTAAAGCCCATCTACCTCTATGCTGGATTGCAGTGAATGAGTCCAGTGTTCCCCACCACTATGACTCTCATTGGGTTGTTCCACCTTGGAATATTTCCCTGTGGAATTGTGGGCACTCAATGAAGCTGAATGTTGGAAGATTCTGGGTGGATCAAAGAAAGTCCTAGTTAGTTAACCCATGGAACTTGCTCCCACGGGAGAAAGCGATGGCCACCAATCCAGATGTCTTTAAAAAGAGGACTGGGTAAATGCATGGAGAAGCAAGCTATCAACTAGCCATGATGGCTATGCTCTGTCTCCACTGCCAGAGAAGACCAGTTGTTGGGAATCGCAGGAGGAAGAGGCTATTCTTGTACTCAAGTCCTGCTTGAGGGTTTTCCACAAGCAACTGGTTGACCACAGCGTGAACAGGATGCTGGACTAGATGGACCTGATCTAGCAGGCTCAGCTTATGTCCAAAGGTCCACAGGCCATCTCCTGCAAACTAACTGCTTTTCTGTTTGATGAAAGAGTTTGGTGAGCAGATTTCCAGGGGTACCATTGACACTTCATCCACCACAGCAACTGATACTGTATATCCTGATATCTGCAGCCCCGGGAGGCTCTTGGGGGCAGCTTCTGCAGAGCCCTTTGACTGCCTTTGAAAGGAACCTTCGGAGGAGACATTGAGCTGCTAATGAAAGGGCTGCTTCTAGTTGCTGTCTCTCTCGCTCATGGAGGTTTCTCTGAAAGCAAGACAAATGAAGAGCATCACGGCTCCAAAGCCTGCAGGCAAAAGGAAAGAAGACGGACTACCCTGGGCTTTCAAATTTCCAGATTTCTTTGCTCATCTCATGATTTAAAAGGGTTCACTCAGAAACACACTGAAGCCATAAGGCTCTCCCTCATCCAGCCTAGGTCTAACAGCCAGCCTTCCTTGGCAGGAGCTTACAGCTGGTGGCAGATGGGCAAAACCAGCTCTTAAAAAGCAAAGAGGAGGAAAGAACTGAAATTATTGGGATGGTAAACCATCCATCTTTTTTTATTAAAAAAAATCACTGTCAAAGCATGGCAACATTCAGCAAGGAGTGCTGCCTCTTCCATGGAACACCAGCATGTGGGGTTCTTCTGGAGTGTGGGGTTACCCTTGTTCCAGGGGGCTATGGGCAAAACTTTGAAGAGATCTCATCCTTCAGTGGGGGTTAAGCCTTCTCTGGATGATAGCTCCACCAGCTCCAGAAAGAAGAGCACCCAGATCTGAGCCAAAGGGGAGCCACCAAACTATATTCTGCATGAGGGAGAAGCTCTGGAGCGGTGAGCATGGTGCTGCCTCATGAGCCTGGATAGCTCAGTTGGTTAGACCATGGTGCTGATAACACCAAGGTTGCAGGTTCGATCCCTGTGTGGACCAGCTGAATATTCCTGCATTGCAGGGGGTTGGACTAGATGATCCTCAGGGTCCCTTCCAACTCTACAGTTCTATGATTCTATGATTCTATGTATCCTATGGAGCAGGAAACTCGATCTTCCAGAGTCTGCCACCTTCTATGAGATTGGCTTCAGAATTAGAGGTGGGCAGTTTCTGTTAAAAGGGCAGTACATCAGGAAAGAAGCCCACTGTGGTTTTAACCAGTAAGGTGATGAATGTCAGCCAGTGAGCCAACCTATGCACTGCACACCTCATTTCTATCCTAAGGGAGGGAAAACAGCAATGCTTGCAATAAGCTACTTGCTCCAGAAAGACAACCAACCAGTTCTTCCTCCTGATTCCTTCTCTTTTAGTAAGAACTTGTTGGTAAAATAAATCACTTCCTTCCAGGCTTTACTTCCTTCCTGCTTCTTCTCCCAGTGTTAACTTCTCAGCCTCATCTTGGCCACATGTAAAACCTAGGCTTAGACTGGCTTTGTTTGCCATGACTAATAAACCTGACGTTATCCCTCTAACCAGCAGTTTTACCAGACTCTTTCTTTCTGCACACTGCTGCAGAATATAGTTACTAAACACCAGCAGGAATGACCAGCAGTCGAAGACACTCCCTTACACAAGGAAAGGGGATAAATTGGTGCTGTTCTTGTTTTAATACAAACCTACCCAAGTTGGATTACAAGAATCAATATTTGCACCAAGAGGTAGCTATCATTTGAAATCTGCACTTTTCTAAATTTTGTGATGCAGTTTTCCAACCCAAAATTGCATTATATGTGTGGAATTCACACACACACACACATTAGGTGAAACAAAACATTAAAAATGCATTGCATGAGAGGAACCCCCTCATCTCGCAGCAGTCAATCGCCTCCCTGGAATTACTGGGCACCTTTGGCAACCAGGCAAGTAGTTAAATCCAAGGCTGGTCTAGACAAGAGACAGACAACTCTGTTGCTTTCTATGGCTATCTTTATACCCTTTTCACAAAAATTCTGCGCTTATGGCGTCTGAAGGAAAAGAGTTAAGTTTTCACCAGTGTGTGAAGACATCAGCTCATGAACTACAATTCTAGTTTTTCACACACGAATTGTTTAAATATGTTATTCAGTGTTATCTTGAGGCACCGACATAAAGTGTGTAGATAAGAACACTCGGAAATGGAGCCCAAAATAGAGGCTGTTCTCAAGTGATTTTGTTTAAGATGCAAGTGGCATATGGAAGTCTGTGACTTGTACAAGTAAATGCCTATAATGCAGGTTGCCAAGCTTATATGATGAAGCCTTTCCCCACCTGAAATCCTCCATATCTTTTGGACTGAAACTCTCATCAGACCCACCCAGCACAGCCAGGACAGGTGCAATCCGAACCTTCAGGAGGACAGGAAGTCTGAGGATGGGTCAAAGCTCAGCAGTGTTATTTGTTCATTTATCAAATGTATATCCTACCCTTCCACAGGCGGCAAGGGTGGCACGGAAGAAGTGACAAAACAATAAAAATGTCTTGAAAACAATTCCAATACAGATGCAGAGTGGGATAAGGGTCCCAGCTTAAAAACATGGTTGGAAGAGGGCAGTCAGTGTAGACAATACCAAACTAGATGGGCCAGTGGTCTGACTTAGTAGAAGGTAGTTTCCTATACTCCTACAGGAGCCAGTGTGGTGTAGTGGTTAGAGTGCCAGGCAGATGAACTGAGAAACCAGTGTCCAAATCCCTGTTCATCCATGAAGCTTGCTTGGTGACCTAGGGGGTCAGCCACTGCTTCTCAGCCTAACCTACCTCACAGGGTTGTTGTGAGGATAAAATGGGGTGGTGGAGAACTGTGTTGCATTTTGGGGAGGAAAGGTGGGATATAAATGTAACTAATGAATGAATGTGTTGCAAAGGTTGAGCTTGTGGGAAGTATTTCCATTTCATCAGCTCTTGATCCAACAGGTGCTATATCCACATTTCTCTAAGGTGAAAGGGTCATTCAAAGAGCCAGGAGTGCCTACTGCAATCTCAGTGCTAGCACTCGTCATCTGTTTGGGGTCAAGATGGAGGGGAGGACACAATCTATTATGCTTAATATGCTTAATATGTCCCAACTTAAAACAAAAAACAACACACACCCCAATTCCCCTCCACACTCTTCCCCATCTCCACACGCCAAATAAATTATTTGGTTCTATGGAAAAGCACTTGATCAGGGCAGTGTTTACACAGCTTTGGATTGTGGACTGTTTTTGTTTTTCCAGTTCTGGAAGAACATTTATGCTGCACCCTTTCAAAGGCAGAATCAGGAATGACAATCTGCAGCAGTAGGATGGTGAATGAACCGTAGGAAATATCATGCATATCCCATTGCCTCTGGCTCCCCCAGCCTCTGGTACAGGCAAGCTGTGACTTATTTCAACCATACACACTATTAATTGCTTGCTTTGTGTCTACTTACCTACATGTGAAGAAGAAGAAGAGGAAGAGGAGGGGGAGGAGTTAAAGGATATTGTAGTTGGAAAAGGTTCAGAAAAGGGCAAACAAAACGATCAACAGGATGGAAAGGCTGCAGTGTTTGGGAATTTGGGAATTGGCAAGTAAAAGACAACATGATGGAAGTTTATAAAATTATGCATGGCTTGGAGAAAGTGGAGAGAAAAGAGCTTTCCTCACACTCAGAACCCATGGAGATCCAGTGAAGCTGAACACTGGAAGATTCAGAACAGATAAAATAAAGTCCTTCTTCACACTGTGCATAGTTAAACTATGGAACTGGCTCCAACAGGAGGCAGTGATGCCACCAACCTAGATGGTTTTAAAAGAGGATTAGACAAACCCATGGAGAACAAGGTTATCTATGGCTGCTAGCCAAGATGACTATGTTCTACTTCCACTGTCACAGGCATCTGGTCAGCCACTGTGAGAAAAGGATGTTGGACGAGATGGTCCTGATCCAGCAAGTTCATCTTATGTTCTTAAAGGAGGAAGAAGTGGCATTGCTCTTTGAACTCACCCCCAACCTATTCCCCTTGTTGCTTGAGGGTGGTTCTCTGCTGCACCAACCTGCATCCTCTAGGTATGCATGAGCTGAAGAGGAAGATGTTGGTTTCTAGAAGTACCAAAATAAACAACCCATGCACTCAGAGCACCAGCAAGTTCTCTTCCTTCCAATGGGCTTCTACGAAAGAGGAGGTGTCCAGCAGTTCAGAGGCAAGAAGTAGATATTAATTTGGAGGGGGGAACAGACATGAAAATCCTTATTCCAATATTTAACGTGATGACAAGCTTAATGAATAACAGATCTGATGCATACCTCACTGTATAGGTAAAGGGAACTTCAGTTTTTCATTTTCTGCAAGTTCGCCCCACCATGTAAACATTCTTCACCCTCGATTAAAATTACTCATGGTGCAGTTCTACAGGCTCTTCTAGATTGGCACCCTGGAGCTGAATCCTGATTCACAAACAAAACAAAGCATCTAATTACTGGAGCTTCATCATTCTACTACTACTGCTGCTAGCCTTTATTGGCATAAGTGAAAACAATAAAATCATAAAATCATACAAAGTCATCCAAATACCAGTACATTGATAATCCAAACACATACAATATATAAAAGACTAGATAGCCACCATTGAATAAATCAGGCAACTTTAAATTTAGCTTTAAAGATCTTGGCTAAGTACCCCGAAACAATCTTGGTAGTTTTGGGAGTATCATCCCTCAACAAATACTGGATTACAGACTTGTCTTCTGAGGGAGGGAAGTAGACATTTACCAAAATTACTTGTTGGTTATTCATAGTTAAAAGGTAAGCCTGGGCTAATAGAGGATAAGTGCCAAGAGGAGTTGCTTCAAATGGCAGAGCAGATCTGATTAAGATCAATAGGCCAGCTTTGTGGTGCCTTTGGAGAATTGTCTATGAGCAGGTAAGTTATATGAAGAAAACCCCAAAATGGTTACCTCAGTCACTAACTCTGGTCCTCCCTTAAAGTGAGACCTGGACAACCGAGACCCTGTGTTGTGGGTGGGTATGTTTGGACAGCCACAACACCCGATTGGTAGGTCCCTCGAAGCTGGGTGCAATCTGGCCAATGGGATGCAATCCAAATGGTTCGAGGGATCTATTTGTGTCTATGCACGTGGCCCAGAGCTTCCTCTTTCAGCACATGCATTTGGAACACCTGCCCACCTCTCCCTACTTTTCGGGCTTTGCGCTTGACCTTGCTATGCCGTCGTGTGTCATCTGTCGTTGGGACAGGGGCATGGCAGCAATCTGGCTGATTGGCTGTTGCCATTTGGGTTTCACCTGCCACGTAGCAAATCGTCACAACTTGTAAGCTTGCGGATAGGTTCTGGTTCAGGTGATAGGGATGGGAGAACGCTGTCGCCATCCCTATGTGAAGAGTATTCTGTTAAAGGAATCCAGGGACTCGATGGTTTGGTCAACCCCTGAGAGGGGCTTGTGCCCATGCCTGAGTCCAGAGGGACATTTGGGTGGCGGAGTTAGCCCGTTCCCAGCTTTCCACTTATCCAGGTGTTCACCCTTGGCTGACCTATGCTGGAACCCTGGGTCAGCGCTATCTGCATGGCAGGGAGCTAGTCAAACCAGAGCCTATGCAACCAGTCACTTTCTGTAATCAATAAAGTTGTGGCCTAAATTCTGCCAAAAACCAAAAATTTGAGCCATGTGTTATTTAGGGGGGAGGTTTCTGGGTCTGAACACGCAGTCAGGTTTCTTGAAGTAATATACAATAAAAGCTTTTAAGATATCCTATGAAGTCTGGGTCACTGGCTTTCTGCCCCTCAACCAGCAATGTTCCAGGAGATGAGGCAAAAAAATCCCAGTATGGGCACCTGCTTATTGCCAACCAGGTTCTACAGTTTGATCCAAAGGTCTATGACTATCCAAAGGGACATAGTCTTTTATCTGAGGGGCACTAGGGAGGGTTGGGGTAAGTTCCATATCCTCTGAATTCAGGTCTATCAGTGGGGTTTGAAATTTCTAGTTCAGTTGCGGGGATTCTTGGTTTTCAAGGAATAAAAACTTGGCACCATTGCTTTCACCAGTTTGATTTCCCTCAATTATTGAGGGTATTAAGTTAAGTGTATTATCTTTAGATCTGAGAAAGATGTTGTTCTCAGTTTGAAGGGCACTCCTGAGATGTTCCGTTTAATATTTGAGTCACAGATTGGTCGAATCATAGATGGCTTTAGAGGGTTTGGAGATTTTTCTTTACTCATGGGTAGACTTTTCTTTAACAGGTCATGTTTTGCTATAATTCTCTGCTGTTCCTGCTCAGAAAGGGTCTGTGAAGGTTCTTGGAGATTTTCTTCCAGGGTCTCATTTTCAAATGGCATGTTTATTTCCAGGCCTGGGTCATCTGGTTGACCTGCCCAGGGAGCATCATCCTTTTGGGCAAATTCTATAGCACTCACCTTATCCCAGTTAGTAGTTTCTGAAGGGTCATCTTTGCCCTTTCGGCTGGAATCGCAAAGCGGTTGGAAATAGAAGTCTGTGGTGGGTAAAAGTCTTCAATTCTTAGCTGTTTAGCAGCAGGAAGGATGTAATCATCACAAACTTTCAGGCGTTTTAATTTAGCTTTAGTTTTGTAACGATTTAATCCATGTCAGTCCCAGGGCAATGCATTTTTAAGGTTTGCCCATTTTTGTTGCAGCTCAATGTCATTATTTTTTGTTGTTTCATTACTCGAGGTAGTATCTGGATATCCAATGGTTTCAGTCATTGGATATATTATATTCACATTTGTAATCACTGGGCCTCTCCTTTATAAATTGGCCATCAGAGTAATTTCCTTTTGTGTTGATCCAAATTCCTCCTCATCTAGGTATCTCATTTCTGTCCAGAGCCCAGGATTTGTCATCTTCAGAATTGTTTTTGTCACAGGAGGGAGTAAGTTTTCCTATTTTTTACTTCATACATTATTTTTTGATAACAGATTTATCTCTGCTGTAACCCTTTGCTGTGCTGGGTCATTTTGGGGAATGATCTGGCCATCCACTGTACCATCATCCATCTCATCTCTGGGTTTTACTTTCCTGGTACTTGTTCTCCCTTTTCCATTTTTTATCTCCTTTATCACTTGTATCTTAAATTCCTTTAATTTTAATTTTAAGCCCATTGCTTCTTCTGCACTGCACGAATTAAGTTCTGTTAAACAGCTTCTCAAACGGGTGAGCTCCCGTTTCTCTGTCCCAGCTCCTGCCATCCTAGCAGTTCAAAAGCACACCACTGCAAGTAGATAAATAGGTACCACTGCAGCAGGAAGGTAAACAGCGTTTCCATGCACTCTAGCACTCATCATGGTCCTCTGTGCACCAGTAGCAGTTTAGTCCTGCTGGCCACATGACCCGAAAAACTGTCTGTGGACAAACACCAGCTCCCTCGGCCTGAAAGCGAGATGAGCGCCATAACACCATAGTCACCTTTGAATGGTCTTAACTGTCCAGAGGTCCTTTACCTTTTACCTTTACCTTAAGTCCTGTTAAATAGCTTCTCAATAAGTCTAGCCTTTCCAGGATTTCTATTTGGGCCATGGTTGGCAAAATCAAATATTGACACATTAAGGCTTTCTCACCTGAAGTAAAATTTTCTCTCCACTTGATAGAAAAGTATTGTGTGGAGTATTGTGGGTGGTGTGTAGGTGGTATCTTCCATTCTGGTTTTGATGTCTCTTGGGCAAGGATTCTTGGGTCCAATTCAAATCTATAAGGTTTTCATCACTTTGGTTTTGAAAAATCTTTATCTTTGTACTCAACAGCCACATCACCGCTGACATGGGCACTGATCTAGCAGACTTCACCAACCTGGTGCCCTCCAGATGTTTTGGACCACAGCTCCCTTTGGCTCCCAACCTGCATGACCAGGTTGGCTAAGGCTGTGCTGTAGTATGATGAAGAAGGGTCTTTGATCCGAGAACAGAAGGTTGCTCTGGGCCAGCCAGACTGCCTCAAAGGAGACAGACACCTGTCCCTAATATAAGAGGAGAGTATCCACTCAATAGTTTCTCAGATTGATTCTCCCTTGGTGTCCCAGCCCATACATGGGTAGTCACTTGACTCTACATCTCCAGTCAGAAAAATCACCATGGCTGACCATATGCTTGCTGGTGCCCTTCAAGGGAAAGGCTATAGCTGAGTGGTAGAACATCTGCATTGCATCCAGAAGATCCCAGGTGCAATTCCCAATGGCATCTCCAGGTCAGGTGAGCAGAGAACCCTTCTTGAAACCCCAGAAAGCTGCTGCCAGCCAGTGTAGGCAAGACTAAGGTAGATGGACCCAATTGTCTAACTAAGGCAGCTTGCTATTCTCCCACTGTCCAGCTCTGCCTCCCCACCCAACACTTCAGCAGACGACAACAATTCTCACACAACACAGCAGCCCAGAGCATCTGAGTTTCTCAAGTATGAAAAATCCATGCCAGACATGGTCACTGCAGACAGAGGGAGAAAATGTCACCGTTAATCATTAAGAATAATGCCCTCCTCGAGCTCCCCACATCTCCTGTGGCAGTGGCTTCGTTGTTTGTCATCTTGCCAAGGCGCTGGGGGGCTGGCAGGACCGTTTGTGCAGAAGGACGCTTGCCACAGCCAGCTCTAAATGGAGGCCATCCGACTGCCAAACAGGGATGAAGAAATCTGCCCATCCCAGTTTTTCATTTTGCCAAACTTATGTTCAGTTCACCACAATTCTGCAGCAGTTTACTGTCTTCCTTTTTAAAAGGTTCAATTTTTTTTTAAAAAAAAATCCCCAGTATTTTAGTGTGCAAAGTTTTTCTTCCTCTCTCATAACACTGGAACTCATGGATATCCAATGAAGCTGAACGTTGGAAGATTCAGGACAGATAAAAGAAAGCCCTTGTTTACACAGAGCATCATTAATCTGTGGAACTCACTCCCACATGAGGCAATGAGGGCCACCAAGTTGGAAGGTTTTAAAAGAGGGCTGCACACATTCCTGGGGGATAAGACAACCTTCTGCTTCTGAGTACCAGTTGCTGGAAACCACAGGAGGGGAGAGGGCTCTTATGCTAGACTCCTGCTTGTGGACTCCTCATTGGTGTCAGGAGTTCAGCCTACACTTGAGTAGGACCCTGGCAGAGACACATGCCCGACTGGCATGTACCCTCCCTCCTGGTCAATCGTTCGGGAGCTTCATAAGCTTTCTTCTGCCCGAACATCACAGCGACCGATGCCAACAGACATCGCCACACTTAGGGATCTACAGAGTTTGCGCGTCATGCGCGTGACAGACCTCAGCAACTCAGCATTTTGGCTAATCTACTTTATTTACATATAAACACACTCAGAGCACTGCAACATGGCTCCCTCTCCCTCTAGCATCAGACAGCAAAGAGAAAAGAACAAAGGACAATAGTCCCACTTCACTACACAGTAACACAAACATCCTGTCTCTGTCACTTCCCACTCTGTGGAGTCAAAATACATACTGTCATGTGAAAGACAAAAATCCCATGATTGCAATCAAAGATCAGGAATTCTAACAGTTGAGGCATCTGGTCGACCACTGTGAGAACATGGTGCTGAACTGGATGGGCCCCCTTTGGCCTCATCCAGCAGACTGTTCCTAGGTACTTTACCTAATGCATACATCTTTGTAAGCAATTCCCCCTAATACAGCGTATTTGTGTGTGTTATTTTCACTAACAATACAAAACACACCACTAACAAGGTATGCACCTCCCCCCCCCCCCGGCCACCCTAATATATACATTTTGTGCACATTTTTTAGGTTGGAGAATTGCAGGTTTTGAAGGCTTCCTGCATTTCAGTTCATGTATTGGTTCCAGAAGTGCAAAGTTCACAATAAAATGTGAACTGAACTGAATCTGCCCCCCCCCCACACACACACTCCATCCCTATTGGTGAGTACTAAATACGAGACTTCCTCAGTGATCACTGAGGCTTATCCACACTTACCCTTTGCCCCACTCTTTCTAGGCGCAGGTCTGTGCTTAGAAGCCCCATGTTCAAGTGTTCTTTCTTGTGCCCCAGCGCTATCCATGCAAAAACTCGCTGTTTAAAGGTAAAGCAAAACGAATGGCGTTTCAGGTGTTCCACGGATTGCTGCTTGTTCCAACTGAGCTTTAAAGAGCAGGTTTTTGCAGGGAAAGCTCCAGGGCAAGTGGGGAAGGCAGGGAGGATGCTCCAACATGGAAGTTTAAAGCTTGGACCATGCCTGGAAAGAGCAGAGGAAAGCTAAGTGTGGCAAGCCCTGAAAAATGTCTATTCCCAACAACAGAGGCACCAGACAGTCTGCAAAGCTAAACCTTGTTGGTTTGGGGAAGTGGCTGAGCATCTGCTTTGTGTGTGGAAGGTCCTGGGTTCAGTTCCTGGCAGCATCTCCTGGTAGGTCTAGGAATGCCCCATTTATAACCCTGAAGAGTAAATGTCTGCCAGTAAACGTTGACTGTACAATGTCCATTGGGTAGCCAAGTCAGCTTTCTGTGTTGGATGTTTCAAGAAGGCCTCGACCGGATGTTTCAAATCATAAAGATGAATTAGCTGCACAGTAAAGATTGTGATTCCGTCTTTCCAATAAAATAGAATAAAATAAAATCAGACAGAATCTGAAAGGGGGAGAAAAGGAGCAATGGCAGGTTTAATCATTTCTCTCTGCCTCAGATCTTCTTCACATGTAAAGGGCAATTATTAATTAGTTGTCTGTGACAAGTTGTTAATGTCGCTCTCCTTTTAAGTGCTGGTGTTAGAATCCCAGATCTGTAATAACTTTGGGTTTGACCCGGGTTACCCCAATGTATGGCTCATGTGGTAGAGCAGGTGATGGTGACTGGCTCCATCTAATGCTGTGACTGACTGGTGGGTATTATTATTATTATTATTATTATTATGCTTTTATCCCAGACCAGGGCTCAAGGCAGCTTATACAGATTAAAATGACATAGATAAAATACAAAAAGCTAAAAACCTATGAACGATAATAGTTAAAATGCAATTAAAGTTTAATAGAAGTAAAACAATGTAAAAAAATCTATTGGAAATACTAATAGTAAAAACAGCACAGTACTATTAAAAACTCTTTCCTTAAAAAAACACACACAAAAAAAACACATTCAGTTCCCAAAGGCCTGTCAGAATAAAGCAGCCTTCACCTGCCAGCAAGACAACAAGCAAGTATGGCTGTTCTGGTGGGGACTGATGGAGCTTCTGGTTCAAAACATGTGGATGGGACCAGGTTGGCAAAGGCTGATTTAGATGCTGCAGAAATATAGTTATCAACAATTCTCCACTTATCCCCCGAAATGTTAAGATGCACATACAATTCTTTCCCATTAAACAACAACAGTAACAACAAACAGAACATCCTTACAATGATTTGCCTGCACAGGCAATCACGGAGGCTGCTACTTCTATCTATTTAAAATCAGGCACAATTGTATTGCACCAACTTACCAAAGTGATTTCCATTTAAGAATAACAGACTGAGAGGTTTGGCAAGGGAATCGAGGACAGGCAGAAGATTTAGACAAAACCAGATTCGCCTTCCTGAGGACATCTCCACGGCTATTTCATATACTTCAAGTAGTAATTAACAACAGAAAGGTTTGGAACCCAAGACTGAGGCTCGGGCGTTTGAGAAAGAGCTAACAGATGTCCTTCAGAATTCCTCCTGGCCCTAAGAGCAGAGCTGCAGTAATTTACTTGATGTGGTGTTTATTTAGCTGCTGCAGACATATAGAGTTATCATAATCATGAACAGGCTATATTAGGCATACGAAATGCTGGGCAGACCATTGTCCAAACGGTATCATGTAAGGAATGCATTAAGGGAAGCATCTGCAGAAGATCTGTCCAATACCTACCTGAAACACACACAGAGAAAGAGGGAGGGGGAGAGAAACACAGATATAATGTGCCGCAGATAATTTGAATGATTTGGGGATATTTTTTAAAAGAATAATTGTGTCTCAATTTGTGTGTGTGTGTGTGTGTGTGTGTGAGAGAGAGAGAGAGAGAGAGAGAGAGAGAGAGAGAGAGAGAGATTCGAATCAAATCACTAAATCCTGGCATAGCTCAGAAAGCTCTCAGCACAACATAGCTGCCTCCCCACCACCTTTGAAAAATGAAAGAATTAGATTCAAAAACAAACAACTTCAATTTAACACCAAACTACAGGATCACCAATCTTAAAAATGTCAGATTGTAATGGATCTTAATACCCATATAAAACACAGGCGTGCTCACACGCAGGAAGGGGGAAAAGCAGCCACATTGTTCCTTTGGTAATCTATAGCAACCTCACAGAATTTCAGTGAAGGGGAAAGCAGGGAAAAACACCTTATTACTTCTAACTCCTGCGAGCCATTTTGGTCTCCAAAGGTTTTAGACAGCCGGAGGCCATGTGTCTGCAGTGTTTCGGGAAATGACTTGCCTTCGCACGAACACTGCTCTGTTCTGAAGCACTCCTGCCCCCCAGCCATCCCCCGCTCTGCTCCCGGTTAACTCTTCCTTACCTGCATCGCATCATCATCATGCCAGCTGCCTTGTTGGTTTTGTAGGATTTCAACATGGTTTAACATGGAGAGAAAGGCAGCCCTCCCTCATTCTCTCTCTCGCTCTTCCCATTCCTATCTCAGAGATACAAATCAACACAGAGGATGCACCTCTCAGGGAAATGCCCTTCCAATATTTTGACTTTACTAACAAAGTTTCCATACATCTTGGAAGTGACCAGGTTGCGGGGTTTTTTAAAAAAAATCTAAGTAGAAATTGGGGGCGGGGCTGTAATTAAGTACAGTGGTACCTCGGGTTACAGATGCTTCAGGTTACACCATTTCGGGTTGCGCACCGCTCCAAACCCGGAAGTACCATAACGGCTTACTTCTGGGTTTTGGCGCTCGTGCATGCGCAGAAGCACTAAATTGCGCTTTGCGCACATGCAGAGGCACCGAATTGTGACCTGCACGTGCGCAGACACGGCGCTGTGGGTTGTGAATGGTGCAGGTTGCGAACGTGCCTCTCGCACAGATCACATTCGCAACCTGAGGTTCCACTGTAGAAGTATTATCACCAGGCAGATGAGGAAGGGGGAATGCGACAGATTTCTAGAGGGAAATGTATTCAACAATATTTTGTCTAGTTCTTTCATTAAATGATAGTGTTTTAGGAGACTGAGCTATGAACTGGCAAACCTCTCTACCTCCCTCTCCGCCATCTGCAGGGTTGTTGTAAGGATATATGAGATGAAATGAGATGTGTAAAGCACTTTTTATAGAACTATGATTAAATTTTTCACATAGTCCAGTTTCAAAATAGCATCCCCTAATTGCTTAAATGCAGGGAGAAGTGGACATCCCATAACGAGAGATGTAGGAAATCTAGAGAATGCAGGAAGGGAAACAGCCTATCCAGAGACGGATTTTGGGAGTGCAACTGGTTCGGCCGCAATGTGCATGGAGTCTCGGGGGCACCGCAGGGGGTGCTGCAGCTATGATGTAGAATGGAAGGTGAGAGGCAGGGGGCACCAAATTTTGGTGTCACTCAGTGCGCCACTGAAATTTGAGACCCTGAGGTCCGCCATTGGCTTACCTCTCCTTTATTGTTCCCCTTTCAAAGGAGATAGCGAAGAGGGCTTATCTAGGGACTCATCCACACTGTTGTTTAATGTGGATAGGGAGCATCCTGTACCTCTGTTAATTCTCTGTTGTCCACATAACATTCTTCCTCCAAATCACTGCCATCCCACCTTTTCCCCTTCATCAATCTGGGTTGCCTCATACTCTCTTATTGTTAGAGTATCCCTAGTATGAGTAAATCCAGACTGAGGGAGGGGAAAGTGTGAGAATGCAGTGATTTGGAGGAGAACGTCGTATGGGCAATGGAGAATTAATGGCGGTACAGGGAGATCCCTATCCACATTAAATGAAAGTGTGGATGAGCCTGAAGGCTGGTCAAAGTGCACAAGAAATACAGGCAGTCTCTTTGGCAGTGACCATTGCACTAGGCTCACCAGTGAAGAAGTGTCCAGTCCATTTTAGGATCCAGTGCTATGTTAGAATGCTGGGCATGCAGTTGAAAACATATTCTGCACCATGAAAGGGCACCCTCTCAGTTGCTTGAAGCAGCAAAATGTCCCCAAAACAGCCCTAAGAACAGATACAGTATCCTCACTTTCTCTCCCCAACTGCAGAGGTGTGTGGCTGTGCGGGTGTGGGTGTTCAGATAGTGTATCAGTTTCATAGTTCTTTAAAACCTCTGGAAAATTCTAAGTCAAGGTCACAGCCAACAGACTAAAAGATGTGTGTGACAGGCCACAATGTTTCTTGGTGTCAAAGCAAGACAGAAATAAAACCCAGCACTTCTGAATGAGAAGAACTGAGGAAAAAACAGAGAAATGAGTTTAGCGGCTAAGTGGTTAATGCAATTCCTAAGTGTTCAACAATCATTGCAATTTAGTGCCATTTCGATTATTACACAATAAACAGACCATGTTGTCTGGAAGCAAATTTTTATGAGAATAGCTGAAGGGCCTGCAACTTATTTAGCTGCTGAAACTCCAAAGGAAGGAACAATTCTGGATGCTAAGACTACAGATCAAAAATGCCCAGGTACAAGAGAGAGGTGACTGTGGGGTCAGTACTATGGTAACCAGTCACCCAAAACCTTTTTTAAAAAATATTAAGTGAGTAGTTAAGATGCTCTTTGCATTCAGCCATTTTAACAAATGAAGTTACACATTCTGTACCGCAAAATATGTTGCAAAGCTGTGAGTTTTTGACAAGAACATCACATACATGGTATGTTCAACCTGTGAAAACATTTAAACAATTTTAAAGTTCTGATTTAATAACAAAAAAATGTACATTTCATTAAGGAGCACTGGTAACCAGCTAAGAATTCCTAAACGTGATGGATGGAGTTTTAGGATAACTCAATTCCATTTATTTTATAAGCAAATGCATAGTCCAGTACGCAGGCAGATGACAAATAAGAGAAAACAATGCCAACACATAGCCAAACTTGTGTGTATACTGCAAGTCTGTATAACCCAAATGGGTTCTGCAGCAGAAGTAGTATGTCTACCATCAAAGTTCTTTAAGGCAAAGAATGGGGGTGGAATTGGGATTGGAAGATTAGAACATAAGATGAGCTCTACTGGCCCGTAGCCCCTGGCCCGTCTAGTCCAGCATCCTGTTCTCACAGTGGCCAACCAGATGCCCCAACGAGGAGTCCACACGCAGGATTCTAGCATAAGAGCCCTCTCCCCTCCTGTGGTTCCCAGCAACTGGTATTCAGAAACATTTCTGCCTCCAACTGTGGAGGCAAGGCACAGCAATCACGGCTCTCAGCCATCAATAGCCTTCCTTCTCCTCTATGAATTTCTCTCATCTTCCATTATAACTATCCAGGTTGGTGGTCATCACTGCAAAGGCAGTTTTAGGATGGTGCACCTGTTGCAACTGGGGTGCCTTGCTGCGGGGGGCACCACAATAATGCTGTAGAACTGAGTGAGAGAGGTGGGGAGGTTACCAAATTTTAGCATTGTGCAGGGCACCGTTGAAATCTGAGAGCCCAAAGCCCACCACTGATCACTGCCTCCTGTGGGAGCGAGCTTCATAGTTTAATGATGCACTGCATGAAGAAGGGCTTTCTTTTTGACTGTCCAGAATCGTCCCACATTCAGCTTCATTGAATGTCTGTGAGTTTTAATGTTATCGGGGGGGGGGACGGACACCTTTTCTCTCTCCACTTTCTCCATGCCATGCATCATTTTATAAACTTCTATCATGTCACCTATAATGAATGACAGGGTAATGAAAAGAGGTCATGGGCTCATTCCAATGAAGGAAAGCCTGCAGCAACACTCTTTTTGTGATTTCACCCAACCATCATTTACCCTACTTGACAATACCTGCAACCTCCCAAGCTGCAGGTCTGAAGGCCATGCAATAGAGGTTTACTGGAGCTAAGCAGGTCTGCGTCTGGTCAGTGCCAAAACAGGAGATCACCTGGGGCCCCTTGCCTCCACTCCCACTGTATACTGCCTGGAGTTTCATCAAGGAAGGAAAATGGGATAGAAATGTAACAAATCGTAAATACATAGCTTGTTTTGGGAATGGCTTAGAAGGCGAAATGACAAAAAGCCAATTCGTGCCTTCAATAGCAATCACCTAATAGAAAACACCCAGGCCGTAATATGCTCCTCTAGTTCTAGAATGGCTCTCAAGATTAGGTAAGTGCCTTAGGTCATGAGAGGCAGTGAGCCATTAGGACCAATGAGAGCAATTTCAAATTATTATGTGATAACTGCAATTATCATGTGAATACCATAACATATCTATTAGCAACGTGAAATCTCCTTAAATCAAGATGGCATTTAAGAAACCCGGTTATTTTCTGCAGGTCCAGATGCTATTAAAAGTATGGCACCCCAGGAAACCAGACGTGAAGATTTTTTAAAAGACGGTTCAATGGGCACATGTGCCATAGGGCTTTCCCAAAACAAACAAAAGCAAGGTTCCGCCCAATAGACGTGCAGCTGTTAATCATTTGCTGCTTGCCACAAATCAGACTTCCTCAGCCTAGTGATATTTTGGACTACAATTCCCAACAGCCCCAGGAAACATGGTTTGCATAATGCTGGAGCTGATGGGAGTTGTGGTACAGAACATCGGGATTGTTCCAGGTTGGGACAGGCAGCTAGCAAGGCAGAATCCTTCCTCAAAGTGATGCTTCTGTTGCAATATCATTGCCTTCTCCCAGAACTCAAGACGTAATATTTTGTAGCCAGGAACACTTTCCTAACTGGCAAACCTATTGATACTTGGAGTGGTGGTGGGTGGGTGGGTGGAATATCATGATTGCCTGTTGTCACAGGACAATTGTCAGGTAGGAATATAGGAGCAACCTTGTTGGATCAAGCCAAAGGCCTATCTAGCCCAGTATCCTGACTCTCACTCCACGGTGGCATACCAAACACTTCTGGGAAGTTATTCGTATTATAGAATCATAATATTATAGCTCCTATTGGGAGGATGGAGCTGTGCTCACCGCTCAGCCTGACCTGGGACCCTAAACTCACCTGCTGCAATGGAGGACCCTATCCTACCACTAGTGCTGAGGTCACATTCAACCACCAGTCCAGTCATCTTCTGCATACAGAGTGGGGAAGAGGGCACCATCTTGTCCTCTGGCTTGAGCAACAAAATATCACAGACCAGACCTGCCCACTGTGACACCATTCTCTGTGAAACTTTGTAAAATGATAAGTAAAAAGATCATTGGTCCATCTACTACAGGAGTCTAGAGTACGAATTCATATTTTGAGAGGAAAATAAGTCAAAACGCATGTTTTAAATATGGGTTTCCTTGCAGATTTCTTTTTTTAAAATTTATGGATTGATGTGGATCCAGAAGAGACGTATGTGTGAGCACATGTGAATGGAAGCCCAGTGATCTCCTGCCCTTCATTCTGCTCATGGAGAGGGTGGGTAAAGGGTCAACAGCTTAGAAAGCCATATTGCAGGATGGGGCTCTGCTCACAGGCAAATTCTTCCATCAACACTTCAGTTTTTCCAAGCTGAACTTTACCAGCTAATCATCACCTTTGCTAACTGAACAGAGAAAATCATTTACTTTGGTTCAATTTGCTTGTTTCAATTTTTCCTTTGAAAATTAATCCAACTCCTACACATCACCTGCATCATATTGAATGCAACTTCTTGAATGCCAAGAGTGTAAAATAAAAGAACTGGAGCCTTCGCTGTTTTGAAAACCTCCAGTCTACAAATTAGTTTACATTTAATTAGATAACAGTGAACAGCTCGCTCTCTCTCTCTCTCTCTCTCTCTCTATATATATATATATATATAAATTACTAACCGAAACAAAATGGCATTACAACATAAAACAAATATATTTGTACACTGCTATCAGCATCCCTTAATAATTCAATTTTTCTATTCTGAAAGTTTGCTAATATGCAGAGGACCACGCCATTCATTCTTCATGTCCAAGAAAGATTTGGACTTGCATTTTTGGATTCTGTGGTCTCCCAAGGTGCATGGCAAACCACTTTTGAAACTGAAGGGTTCCTAAAGGCAGTTTGCAGAGTAGCAGAGCAATCAGTTGTTCAAAGACAAAAGGTCAAAAGTACTCCTGCACTCAACAGGAGGGACAGTTGCTCAGTGGGAGAGCACATGCTTGCTGTGCAGGTGGTCCCAGGTGGTCTCTGTGGCAGGGAACATGCCTGCTAAACAGCAGGCACACCTTCACTTAAAGGAGCTTACACAGCGGGCAGAAAGAGGCCTTCTGCCTGGGACCAGCTAGAGAGTCACTCCCAGCTTTTTAGAGAGCACACGGTCTAGGCAGACCAATGGTTGGAGCTCCATATAAAAAAGCCCTGCTCAAAGAATGCATGAGAGCAGCGAGTGAGGCAGGGGACTAGAGGTACATGT
This sequence comes from Podarcis tiliguerta, assembly GCF_965153285.1. Taxonomy (NCBI): domain Eukaryota; kingdom Metazoa; phylum Chordata; class Lepidosauria; order Squamata; family Lacertidae; genus Podarcis; species Podarcis tiliguerta. The sequence continues at coordinate 51,292,301 of NC_139541.1, read as the reverse complement.
GCTGGCCCCACCCTGGAATCATCCCAGTTCTGAGCCGGTCCACCTTCTGGTCTTCCCTTACTGAGCAGGAAGATCTGAAGGGTCTCTAAGCTAGTGAAGCCATCTAGGCATCGCACACACAAATACCCTGCAAAAAAAAAATTAGGGCAAAGAGGACACAGATTTTCATAATGCATATCCTGATTTATATGTCTAGGTGATGTGCACAACATGCATTTTAAGCAAACACCTGCAAAAAAAGAACTGCAGTTCACCACATAGGGAGTTATAGTTCCCAGCACGCTTATTAAACTACAGTTCCCAGTGTTCTTTCTTGGGGGAGGGGTTCACATCTGCTTTAAATGCATGGTGTGTACACACCCTTAGAAATACGGTAATGTATCTGCATAAATAATGTAATACTTTCCTGCCCCACCCCTGCAGTGTGGGAGGTTGTGGCCTGGTAACTTGCTGTGTTCCTGTTCAGTCTGCTCTCCTGGTGCTCCTTGCTAATTGGCAGCTTCCAAGCCACCCCTGTAGGTCCTGCCTCCTTGAGGTTCTTTAAACTAGACTTGGACCAGACAGCCCTGCAAATAGAGGGTGGCTTCAAAGAGAGATCTGCGAAACGGGACATTTGGCCCCGTAGTTGTAAGGCACGCTTGACAGAAGTCACTTCAAGTCTTCCCGCAATCAGGAACAAAGCATAGAATCCTAGAATTGTACCGTTAGGAGGGATCCCAACAGTAATCTAGTCCAACCCCCTGTAATGCAGGATCACAGCTGAAAGAATCCCTGACAGAAAGACATCCAAGTTCTGTTGAAAGATCTCCAAGAAAGGAGAGTCCACCACCTTCCAAGGTCATCTGTTATCCTGCTGAACAGCTCTTACCACCAGAAAGTTCTTCTTAATGATCACAGTGGTGTTGCTAAGCAAATTCAGGAGACGGGCCCCTCTGGCCCTATTTGTTTTATGACCGGTAGCTAACATGGCTGCCTCCAGATGTTGTGGGGCTCCAACTCCCACCAGCCCCAGCCAGTATGGCCAAAGGTCGATGGGAGTTGTAGCCCAACAATAAACATATGAAGGGCACAGAGTTGGTGGTGACTCCTTTAAGCAGCCGTCCATACTTTGAATGCTTGAACATGGATTAAGGTGGCTTCATATGTTCATGAGTGAGTTTCTAGATACATGAAGACTGTCTTTGGACACCATTCTCTGTGAAACCTTGCAAAATGATAAGAACATAGAAACACAGAAAGCTGCCTTACACCGAATCAAACCATTGGTCCATCTAGTACTGTCTACACTGACTGTCAACAACCAATGTCAAGATGGCTGCCGCCCTAAGTTTTGATCCTCTGCTGGTGCTTTTCAGAATTGCTTCCCTCCATGCACTCAGTCATGGAACACTTTGGTTCCTGCTATCATTAAATCAGTCTTTTTGGTCTCTTCTCTGATAGTAGAATAAGTGGGCATTCAAAATTGAGGCTATCTAAGAAGGTTGGGACATAATTATTTCCTTTTCTGGGTTCAAAGGGTTCCCCCCCCCCCATAAACTGGATGACTTTTAAATACTTCATAGAGCTATCACCAGCCAAATCATTTTATAGAAGCCAACAAATAAGGGTTTTTTTAAAATCACCTTCAAAAGAATTAGAATTTAACCATTTAACATGTTCCTGTCATACAGCCTTGTCCAATGAAGAGGAAAAAATATATCAGGAGAGGCAGCAGTTGCAAGATGGGCTTCCTAATAATTAAAAAATCTGCGAGTAAAATAGAAAATATTCACTGTAAAATATAATTTCTACTTCCTGTAATAAGGTGTAAGAAAAATTAAAATGCTCTGATCATTAAAATAGATACAGAAACAGATTTCAACACACTCCCCCACCCCCAAGCTGGGCATAGATCTCTTTTAATGCAATAAAACAGCATTGCAAATCATAAAACCTAAAAAGGATTGTCAAATGCACAAACTTTTTTTAAAAAAATGTAGGTTTTTTATTTTATTTTATTATTAGATGTTATTCTTAACTTGTTAAGATTGATCAAATAGAAAGCTCCGAATAGAGGGGGGGAAATTAAGCCGACTAGAAAAGTGTGACTTGGGTTTAATATTTTATAATTGCCAAGGGACATACTGAGATCAATGAATTTTTGCCCAAGATGAACGTCAGAAAGAGATGTACTTCAGTCTTTTAGGGAACATTGGTCTATTTAATTCTTCTGTCTGATGCATGTGAAATATGCGTGCCTTGGCCTTATTTTGGCCCTCGAGGCTACGCCTGAGGTAAGCATTACCACTTTTAATAGGCCGCCATCTGAGGGAATGGCAAGGGATCCAATAACCCATCGACTCTAATGGATTTTCCTGTTTATTCACTTCCACCTTTTCCCCCCCTTTGCAGCTAATTTTAGTTTTGCATGCTGAGTTGCTTCACTTTAAATTAAATGAATAGAAACAAAGGGGGAAAGACTGTGCAGCTAATAAACCATGATTATTTGTGAAGTTCTTCTCAACAGGATCCCCCATATACCAAGGTATATCATTTGTGAATAGAGCCACTGCTGTGCTTTTCCACTTGTTGTCAAAATTAACCGAGCTGCTTTCAAATCGAGTGCAGAAAAGTAGGTTATGGTAAACTCTCGTTTATATTGTGCTGCAATTAGCTTCTAAGAGAGGATCAAGCCATCCATAATATTTTTAGGCCCCTGAAAAGAGAGGCAGGGGGGAAAGACCACAAACTATTACAACATATACATGTATATCACACATATACATGTCTGCATCCAGGTCCATGTACATGTCAGTGAGTATAAACATCACGTTTATAGTCGAAGACGAAACGTTGCTTGATGAAGAAAAACAAACAATGTTGATTAGATAAGACACAGTTAACGCTTGGGGGGGAACAGATTTCCAGGAGTGAAGATATTCTGAATCATGGATTGAGGCAGATATAACCATGGTTAGTATTCCTTGGCCATGGTTGGCAGATGAGGCCTTCCTCTCCCACAACCTCTCCTCTCTGCCATACAAATTTGCTTTACCAGCTTAACCATGCTCAGTTGTTACATCTGCACTGGCTTGACATGGATGCAACAATGTCCTTTCTCCTTATGTGTGCTTAGAAAACCAGGAAGGCCAGACAAGCTGGAGGCTTCTAACTATGGTTGAAAACTATGGTTTGGTGCTAGATGTAGTTAGCAGAAGCACCATCAACTATAAAGGTAAAGGTAAAGGGACCCCTGACCATTAGGTCCAGTCGTGGTCGACTCTGGGGTTGTGGCACTCATCTCGCTTTATTGGCCGAGGGAGCCGGCGTACAGCTTCCAGGTCATGTAGCCAGCATGACTAAGCCGCTTCTGGCGAACCAGAGCAGCACACGGAAACGCCGTTTACCTTCCTGCCAGAGCGGTACCTATTTATCTACTTGCACTTTGATGTGCTAGGTTGGCAGGAGCTGGGACTGAGCAACAGTAGCTCACCCCATCGTGGGGAATCGAACTGCCAACCTTCTGATCAGCAAGTCCTAGGCTCTGTGGTTTAACCCACAGCACCACCCGCGTCCCTTCCATCAACTATACTTAGCTCCAAAAAAGAAAGGAGGAATTCTCACACTAAAGAGAGAAGGTACACATAAGTCAGCAAGGCACTCCTGGTCACTGAATCATATTCAGGAAATCATGGGTACATTTGCAATGAACCATTAATCATAGAATTGTAGAGTTGGAAGGGTACCCCATGAGTCATCTAGTCCAACCCCCTACAATGCCAGAATCACACCTAAATAATCTCCGACAGGTGGCAATCCAACCTCTGTTTAAAAACCTCCACTGAAGAAGAGTCCATCCCATTGTTCAACAGCTCTTACCACCAGAAAATTCTTCCTAAAATTTATTTGGAGTGTTCTTTCTTGTCATTTGAATCCATTCGCTCTGGTCCTACCCTTTGGAGCAGCAGAAAACAAGTTTTCTGCTTGTAGTCTCCCATGCCCTTCAGATAAGTAAAGATAGCTCTCATATCACCTCTCCGTCTCTTCTTCTCCTGGCTAAACACCTCAAACTCCCTCAACTGTTAAACCCATGATTAATGCTAACCAGATTTAATTTCTAACCTGAACCACACTGCTGAGGAGTCATCCCTGATGAGTGTTAACATTTACATGATTGATTGAACTGATTGGTGGAAGTGGGGGAACTTTTAAGGCATTCTTTCAGGGCCACATCCTCCCCAGATGCTGTCCAGCATATAACAACGCAAGATACTTAATCAAAACACTTGTAATATAGTCCAAAGGAAAGGGGGGGACCCCTCTTCATAACAGTAAAACAGAAACAAGTATAGCCTTCCATCCAGCATGGTTTCATTACAAACAGATAAAATAATTAAATTACTTCAGCATCAGTTTAGTCAACAGCTGCATAATTTATTTTAGGAGAAAGTGACTCAAAACAGGAAAGTCTCCAAGACTGTTTTGAAGACCACTAAAGATGGGGCCATATGTACCTCAGTTGGGAAAGAATTTGACAAATGTGAGGCCATCACCAAGGTACCCCTCCCATATGCATGCCAAATGGGTTGATCACATTGGGTTGATCACTCCTGAGGCTGATCTCAAATGTCAAGCAGGTTTGTGCTGGTGAACAGGGCTCTTCTAATAGCCAAGTCCCAAAATGCTTTATGGCAGGCATGGGGGACCTGTGGCCACAGGGTGGCAGACAAAAAAACCTGGTGCAATATTGGTGTCACATTATCTGACTGACCTCACTCCCACCATCACACAGACAGCCATGTTCTGCATCAGTTGAAGTTTCTGAAAGCCAGCCCAAGTTAGAGCAAGCTACAGTAGTCTAGCCCGGATGACACTAGTAGTAGTGCCAGGGTAACAGAGACCTGCGGGTATAGGGTGGTATACAAATTTAAACAACAACAACAATGAGACTAGCTCAGGTGGGTGTAGAGCTGCAGGTGGCTTACCAGCCTAAGGTGGTAAAAGGCACTTTTTGCCACTGCCACCACCTATGCGCTCACTGAGAGTGCCAAATACATGAGAAAACCCAAATTGCAAATTTGGTCCTTCAGGAGAGAGCAACCCCATCTAAGACCAGTTGCAAACTCATTCAGAGATATAATGTTGCTGCAAATACAACAACTAAGTAGCTAGTTGAGGAGACATGGGCTGGGGAACCTATGATAGGGCTGCTTTCTTAAAAACTGGGCAGCACAATGTCTGCACTATTCCCACCAGGTAGAGCTCTTGGAATAGTCCCTATATGTTTTTAGAAAGTGGTTTCTGCCAACGGTGTTCCTGGTACAACTAATCCCTCCCCTGCTAAGATGGTTTGGAAACTTCAGCTAGTGCAGAATTGTGGCCCAGGTTGTTCACCGGAGCTTAATACTTCAAGGACCGCCTCTCTCCATACCTACCCAGACCCTGAGATCACCTTCTGAGGCCCTTCTTCATGTGGGTCTTCAATGGGTCTTTTCTGCAGTGGCTCCCCATTTGTAGAATGCTCTCCTCAGGGAGGTTTGGCTGGTGCCTTCATTATACACCTTAAGGTGCCTTGAGAAAGCGTTCCTTTTTAACCAGGCCTTTGGCTGATTGACATCTAATGCACTTTTAAAATGTGTTGTGGAAGGAGGGAATTATTGAGTTGGTTTTGGTTTTATTTATTATGTATTTTGTGGTTTTTTATATTGTAATTCTGTGTGGTGAACTGCCCTGAGATCTACGGGTATAGGGTGGTTTACAAATTTAATAAATAATAAAATAATAATGTTCATTTTTTAATAATAAATATAATCTCTGCATGATATATAGGGATGCTGACGTTCAGGAATGCATTCATGATTTGGTCCTTGAAACGATTTTCCTGATAGCAACTTACTTATTGGTGTTGAACAGTAGGTGCTCTTGCTCACTAGGTCTCAAGCAACTGCTGTTTTTCCAAACTGATAACTTCTATTGACCTTGGGTCTCATTACAACAATGCTTCCATCTTAAGCTTGAGATGTCATTGCTTGCGTGGGGTGATTCCCGCCTGAGACAAGAGGAAAGATTTAAACTTACTGTTTACTTACAGCCACCCATGTATCAAAAAAATATATGTCAGCTTGTGCCTGAGAAGGCCACCATGTCGTAATGAGACTCAGGGTAAAAATAAGTCATCTGCTGAAGGTTACAGTAACAAATTCATTTTTAAAAAATCAAAATTGAAACTCTTGGGCATTTCAATTCAGAGCAAGGGATACATGCATGGGTGAAGACAGGCTTCCTCTTGCAAAGGCTGGGTGACAGAGCCGGCGGTGTAGATTTCACTCTGAGAATGACCAAGCACTGTATAACTGCACCTTCCATGTGGCAATAAAGGCAGTGAAGAAGTCTTAGTTTGCTGCTTCTATTGCATCCTCAAGGAATAATCTGGCAGAGTTTTTTGGGTTGTCTGCAACCTGGTCTCTCCCTGGAGGCAACAGAAGGCTGCTGTGACCATCTAGTCCATCATTTTGGACAGCAATTTTGATGCTACCATCATGGCTATAGTCCCAAATGAGGTGTCCAGTGTTACCTTTCTGCTGATTTTTTGTGGGATCACTTTCCATTTATGCAGCCTGTTGACATGGACAAGGTGCTTGTGTGGATGTGCCTGACTACTTGCCTTCTTGATTTCTGCCCATCATGGTCGGTGAAATTGAGCCAGAGGGGGTTCAGGGTGACCAGGTGGGTTCAGGGTGAGGGAATGTGCCTTTCTGTGAGCAGGTGATGCCTGACACCTTAAAGGCGGTGATGGTGTGGGCACTTTTTGGGGGGAAAGGCAGCCCTGGACTCACCTTTCTGGGGAAGGTGATTGTGAGGGTAGTGGTGGAGCTGTTGCAGATATTCCTGGATGAAACTGATTATCTAGATCCATTCCAGTCTGGCTCCAGGCCTACATTTGGACCAAATAACCTGGGATGCCCTGATGGATTATCTTTATAGAGAGAAGGCAGAAAGAGGGAGTGCAACACTGTTCAATCTCTCAGTGGCTTTTGAATACCATGGTGTCCTTCTGGGTCAGCTCTGCAGAATGACTCCATTCTTACCTCCAGGTTCATGTCCAGAAAGTAATTTTGGGAGATTGCCCCCTGGCCGCGCTGCAGTTTAAACAGCCTGTGGCCATGCCCCCGGGCATGTCTATCAGACAGCCGGAGGCATGACATGGTCAGGAATCCCCATGACGTGGGCGGCATCTCTCTGCCCCCAAGCCGGGTCACTGGGGGTCAAGGATGCTCGTCCACAACACTGCCCCCTCCAGGGAAGGGGAGCAGACGTGCTATTCAACATCTACAGGAAGCCATGGGATCGGTCATTAGGAGTTTTGAAGTGCCAGAAATGTGGAGGACTGTATTTCAGACTGGAAAAATGAGAAGCAGAGAAGCCAAAATGGGAAGTTTCCTCCATTGCTTCTGAACAAGGCTCGTTAACTAAGGCTCCAGTCCTAAGCATGGGGTGTGTGGAATTAATATGATGTGCTTCTGAGTAAAAACAAATAGCTTAAATTTTCAGGGTAAAGTATAAATAGATGCCTGAAACAGACTTTGGAGCAGCCAAATTGTTTCCCAATTAAAACTGGAATTCCTGTGTTCATATATGGCTGTGCAAGGCATCCCTGAGGAAGTGGTAAGACAGAAATATAAAGAAATCAATAAGGTTATATTTACAGGCAGTTAAGAACATCCACCTGTTATGATGTGTGTGTGTTTTGCAAGCGCATGTTAAATCTGAATTATTTCTCAGCCAAAAGCCACCGTTAAGTCTGCTGAATCTGAGGCTATAAACTATTTTCTCTTTTTTAAAATTCCATATCATGTTTGCAGACCTGGATGCTAAACTCCCAGACACCAGTGAGCAAAGAAAAATGGGAACAACAGTCTGAAGTTGGGATTGATTTACTTCATTAGCTGGGATTACAAGTTTAACTTACAAACCAGAGGTCAAAATTTCTCATTAACAAGGGGGCCATGGATGGCTGCAGGGCTTGGTTCAAGAGGAGACCACTCTTATTACTAACTACACATTTCAATCTGTCTTTGATGTTCTCCTTCTACCCTCCTCCCTTTTATTTTTTGGCAGAGGAGTTGATTTTAATTGTAGCTATACAACACAGCTCAGTATGCCTGAGAGCCACCCTCCACATCTGCAGTGTGTGCTGTTCTAGTGATATTGGGTGCAGTCCATCGCTCTGGGCTAGTTTTAATGGCTCCCCTTTTCATACAAGGCTCAGATTGTTTTCCACGTGATTCCGGTTAATTTAGCTGCAGGAAAGGGCATCAGTTTTCCTTGTGAGTTTCTGATCCATACTCCTCAACTAGGGGAAATGTATTAAAAGAAGAGAAATGATCACAAAAACGAGAGAGATTTGCTTCTAACTTCTGAAAGGAAAACACCAGCAAGCTATCTCATTTCCCCAGCACTCCAAAGTGGGGGAAAATAATATGGTTTAAATAGCTTGTTTTTACATCATCAACGTATATTTTGATGTATCTTTTTTATTAGGTGAAATGCTGCAGTGAGGCTCTTAACTATACTTACGGCTTTCCTCTATAATCTTAAGGTTAGAGCAGGAACAAAGGGAGCGAAACTCACGTGGGGGGGCAGCTGTTTTTCATCACCTCTGGACACAGGCTAAGATTTCGAAGTGCATTTTACAGAACAGCAAGAAACAGGGAAATAGAACAACCCTGCAATCCTATACATGTCTCATGAGAATTAAGCCCTGTTACCTTCAGTGGGACTTACTCCCCAGGTAAGTGTGGGTAGGATTGCAGCCTAAAAACCTTCCTCCCTTAAAAAAAAAATAGATGGAAGCTGAAAACTGAGGTTTCTTTCACACTGAATACAATATTATTATTCTTTACGAGACCAAAAGGCAACAACAGAGAAACCATTGAGCAATCTATATATTGCTGTGGCTACAGCTACTTTAATAAGCAGGTATCTTCCTCTCATGATTTGGGCACCAAGACATTTCCAGATGATTGCAGCATGTGTGTGCGTTGGGTTTGCAATTGCATTTTTGCTCAGTTGCTACTCATTTGTCCTAATCATCTTCCCTGAAGGCAGTGCTTCCGCTGGAGGAATCACATTTTCCCGGCACACCAATCGATATATGTTGATACTAAGAAAGGGCAGCTCTTACCCCAACAATGAATGGAGCCCCATACATCACTATTGCAAGCATTCTGTGGAATGGACATGTGTGACTCTGCCCCACGCACCCAGCTACAGGGAGCCTGTGATATCCCATTGGCAACGAGGGAGGGGCACAATTCATCTTCCCTGTTCCCACAACGCTCATTGACTTCCTTCCCTGCCCCAGTGGCCATTTTATTTCACATTTCACTATTTTGCTTAAGCTGATGCAAGGTTTAAGGGCTCTCCATGTACTTTTCCAACAAAAGCAATTATCTTTTGACTTTTTTTAAAAAAACCAAACAGCCCAGAGACCTTGGTTGAATAGGCAATAGCCAACTGTAAGAAATAAATAAAAACAAGCACCACCAAGCATACGTCCTGTCTCTACAGCAATTATCCCTTTGTTTTTTCAAAGCAAGTGAAGGAATTGTCTTGTTATTTGAGGATTCTCAAATCTCATGCACTCTCCATCTTGTGCCTTGTGGCACTTATCTTCCACAGTTCGTAAACTGCTTTAATTTAAGCATCTAAATTGGGTGGGGAAACTTTTTCAACCTGATAGCCACATGCCCTTCTGGGCAGCCACATGCTGGTGGTGGGTGGGTCCAGTGGGAAAAGTGGGTGGAGCAAATTAATATGAAATTTTCTTTGTACAGTAGGGTAGATTCTGCGCACACACCCCTGCCCTTCTCTATCCTCCATCCAAAGAAGAAAGAGGCCTTATTAGATTTCAAGGACACCTCCCATTGAGGTGAAAATATTTAGGGTGCAAAGCAGACGGTGGTATAGCAGGGGCATGAAATTGTTAGGGGCACAAAATTTCAACACCCAGTGCTGCCTCAATACAGCTGCACACTTCCATTGCTGGGCTCCGCTGAAAATGGCTTCTCCATGCGAACCAGGAAGTGACTTCTCCTGACAACGGAACAACCCTGCTTTCCTTATCTCTGTGGCTGCCCCCCAAGGATCCTGGGAATTGTTAGGAAACCCCTATTCTCCTCTAGAGCTACAATTCTCAGAATTCTCTAGGAAGAGGGATTGACTGTTAGACCACTCTGGAAATTGTAGGTCTTTGAGGGAAAGAGGGGGGTCTCTTAACAGCTCTCAACGCCTTCAACAAACTACAGCTCCCAGGGTTCTTTGAGTGAACTCATGACTCCTTCAAGTAGTACAATGCTGCTTTAAATGTAGGTTGCGGGGGTGGGGATAAAGGTTGTCATCACACCAATGCCACAGATACACCTTGTGCTTTCCATTCAGCATCAGAAATCCTGCTTCAGTTGCCCTTGACAACTAGAAATCAGGCAGTATGTTCCAATGATGGTGGCACCATGCAATACCCTCCCCAGTGAGGCCTGCCCAATACTGTGTGTGCTTTTCAGATGCCCGTGGACCACTTATTAAATCTACAAACTCAATGTACACAGTAAGTTTGGCAATCAAATGTTTTTTGTTGCCTTTTGTTTCTTTATTTTACCTCTTCCTGCACCTCACTCTTTTTGTCCCTGACGTTAGGCTATTTTGGTGCTGAAAATTTATTATTATTATTATTATTATTATTATTATTATTATTATTATTAACCTACACATCACATGGAAAGAAAGAAAGAAAGAAAGAAAGAAAGAAAGAAAGAAAGAAAGAAAGAAAGAAAGAAAGAAAGAAAGAAAAGCTTAAATGAGACATGTTTTCTTTAAACTATAATTATGGTAATTCAGTCTAAGTGTTGATGATTTGGAGAAGCTTTAAGATTCTAAAGACGCGATATCCAGACATTTTTTATTTGAAAATCCCCAATGGGTTCCCAAGGTAGAACACTTATATTAAAGGTTAGGCGTTTGGAAGAGGATTAGCGGTGCTTAGCCAACTGATACGCTGAAATCAGAATGTGCCTTTGTATAGACCTCTGTCATAGGAAAAAGGAAATTGGGTTGGATCTGCTTTACCAAAAGAGATAAAAAGCATGTCTGAGTTGAAAGGCGTAATAGTAGTAAAAAAAAGGAAACTCAGCTCCAGAATGAAACAAGAGAGCTGGCTGCCTTGGCACTGTCCTCCTGCACTGCTTCGTGGTGAAACTAACCCTTTCAAAAAATTGAATTCTGTAATTTGCATGTTACATTATTATAATTCATATTATTACTAAAAGGGCAGCTGAAGAACAAGTTGCAAATCTCCCCTTTTTCTTCCCCTTTATCTGCGTGAAGATTCATTTCCAAACCTCCCTTTCTTCCTCTGAATGTCGCCTGCCTTTTGTTGTTGTTTTGTTTTGCTAAAGAGTAACTTTTTCTATTAATGCTGCTCAGAAATAAGGATGCTTTAACGAAACAAAAAGAAAGAAAGAAAAGAAGCACCCAAAAAAACTCTTCCAGGCGCAAAAGGAGATGGCTTTCAAGAGATTATTTTACATATTTACATATTTTACCTTAAGCATTTTGTAGTCACTGCCTACTGGTGAATCTATCCGGTTTTTACACACACTTTCAAAATGAAGCTTTCTTTCTTTCCTTTTCTTTTTTTGCTTTTGAGTCTCTGGCAAAGGGAGGAAATGAATTCCAAGTTTTTTCACTTCATTTTCACATCCTCACATTTCCTTATTTCACATGATTTAAAACAAAATGCCCGTAGCGCTATTTTTCCTTTCTCAAGAGCAAAGTGAATGTGACTTTTCTAAGGGGGTCACAGGATGCCTGTAAGGCCTGTGGGTGTTGCTGGACGGCTGCCTGCTCTCAGCTTAACTGAAGGGCTTGTCAGAGTTTTCATCTCCTAAGAAATTAGCTGCAGGCGCTGGCCAGGAGCGGGAGAAGGCAGCATTATGAATCCCACGCTGCTTCTTTCCCACTGACATCAAATCCTGAGGTTTTTAAATTAATCCCACACAAAGGCAACCCTTCATTTTGGTGCCACTTTGAAATTAGACTGGAGTAATGACCTTCTTAAGGCATCTCCTTCTTAAGATAACCGCCTGTTTAAAAGGACAGGTAGCCACTGAATGCTTTCTGGGCTCTTGAGATCTGAGAGGAATGCTTTTTTAGCGCTGGGTGGGGGGGCAGGGGCAGTAGCAATTCAGGGGCAAAAAAAGGCTCACCCTGCCAAAAGTAAGGTAGCCAATAGGCAGCCCAGTGCCAGCATCTGAGAGTTCGTCTTAAAAGCCCAAAGGAAACAAAGACACTTTTTGAAATTTGCAGCTCCCCAATTAGTTAGAAGGCAGGAAATGGGTCCTTCCACAAGGAAGGGGCCTGACCACTTCCAGAACAGCAGTAAAGATTCATATTGTTCAGCTTGCAAATGCGGTCCTCTCATCACGAAGTGCTTTCATGCAAGAACAAAAGGGAAGTTAAGCATCAATAGCAATACTATAAATCATTTCATTGTAAAAATGAAAATGGGTGCAGGTCTGAATATTTGTCTTTATTTAAAGCTAGCCTACCTTTTTAGGTATGCATATAACAGACCCTCCAAGTGTCCCTGTTTTCCAGGGACTGTCCCGGATTTACAGAAGCAATCCTGGTTTCTGATTTGATCCCAGAATGCCCCACTTTTCCTTTGGATGTCCCTACAGTGGTACCTCAGGTTAAGTACTTAATTCGTTCCGGAGGTCCGTTCTTAACCTGAAACTGTTCTTAACCTGAAGCACCACTTTAGCTAATGGGGCCTCCCGTTGCCGCCACGCCGCCAGAGCACAATTTCTGTTCTCATCCTGAAGCAAAGTTCTTAAGCACTATTTCTGGGTTAGCAGAGTCTGTAACCTGAAGCGTATGTAACATGAAGCGTATGTAACCCGAGGTACCACTGTATTTTTATTGGAGAAATCTTGGGGGGTATGGAATTATGAGACCCCCCCACCCCCCGAGCCAAGGAGATAAGTAACTATACAACCTTTAGAAGACATTTGAAGCAAGCCCTGTATAGGGAATAATTTTAATGTTTAATGTTTTATTATGTTTTTATATGTGTTTTTATGTTTTATATACAAGTCAGATAGGCAGGGTATAAATAATAAAACTGTTGTTGTTGTTGTTGTTGTTGTTGTTGTTGTTTAGGGTGTCCCAATTTTCACCAGAGGATATGCTACTGGAACAGGGCCATGCAATGGCAGGAGGTGCCTCAATGTTTAGTTTTTCTAAAGTTCTACGTGAAATGAATTAATGTAATTGTTCCTGCCCTTCCACCTTAGGGTATTGTATCATAAGCCTGCATGCATTCACCACAGGCAAACTTGCTTTTCATTAAAATAATAAATAGGTTTCAATCCAGAGATGGTATCTCTGCCACACAGTCAGAAAAGATGTCTGTTACAGAAAGGTGAGGAAAAAGAAAACTAAAGCAAGCTTTTTTCACAGAATTTTGGTTTCCATACTTTTAAGTCAACATCCTCTTCCTCTCCACACCCCACAATATTTTTACTTCACTCCCAGGGCAAAGGCAGCTCTACGGCACAAACCTCAAGGGTAGGAATGTGAACAAGGCTTTAAATTTTACCAAATAAACCATCGTGGAAAATGACTTTTTGCCAAGTTCCCCCAAAATATTATGTCCCCAATAGCAAAGAACAAAGTAGAGGATATGGGGCAGGCTAGGTGTTTCCTGCCTATCTCCAATGCCTCCCTGGCATTGCTTGAGATGCTGTGATGTCACAGAAGCCTGTAGGTCAAAGCTGCTGCCAGTTTCAATTTATTTAGATGAGGCCCTCTGGCAGTTGGCTGAGCTGCAGTGATGCCATGGGATACTCACAAATATTTCAACAGCTCTGGAGTAAAATGTGAGCACAAAGGACCTAGGAACAGGGGGTATGGCTTTGTGGTGCCATTCAAAAGCTTTCCTGCCTCCAGCTGTGGAGGCAGATCATAGCCACTGTGACTAGTAGCTATTCAAAGCCTCTATAGTAACATTAAAACTTGAGGATATCCAATGAAGCTGAATGTTAGAAGATTCAAAACAGATAAAAGAAAGTCCATCTTCATGCATAGTTATGCTTCTGAATACCAGTTGCTGGAAACCACAGGAGGGAGAGTTCTCTTGTGCTCAGGTCCTCCTCCTTTTTTCCCATTGTGAGAACAGGATGCTGGACTAGATGGGCCACTGGCCTGATCCAGCAGACTCTTCTTATTTCTTATGCTTTGGCCCCACCTACCAGTGGCCTAGGGACACGGGTGGCGCTGTGGGTTAAACCACAGAGCCTAGGGCTTGCCAATCAGAAGGTCGGCGATTCGAATCCCTGCAATGGGGTGAGCTCCCGTTGCTCGGTCCCTGCTCCTGCCAACCTAGCAGTTCAAAAGCACATCAAAGTGCAAGTAGATAAATAGGTACCGCTCTGGCGGGAAGGTAAACGGCGTTTCTGTGTGCTGCTCTAGTTCACCAGAAGCAGCTTAGTCATGCTGGCCACATGACCCGGAAGTTGTACGCTGGCTCCCTTGGCCAATAAAGCGAGATGAGTGCCTCAACCCCAGAGTTGGCCACGACTGGACCTAATGGTCAGAGGTCCCTTTACCTTTACCTTTACCTTTACCTTTACCAGTGGCCTACTGCCCCAGAAGGTGAGCTATGAGGGGAATGTTAACTAAGGATGAAAAAGGTTCCCCACTTCCAGGCTACAGTATAGTTTTAGCGGAAGCTAAATCACTAGCAATATACAAGGATGAGGTAGATCACTAACCTCAGTTGAGAACCGTGAGCTGAACAAGGGTCAAATACGCTATACGAGGCAGCTGGTGGTGTGGGTTGAGAGCTACAAAATAAATTACCTTTCCCTGGATTTGGATTGTATCTACAACAGTTTCTAAACGTGCAAGAGTGCTTGATATCATCCAAGTGAGCTTTGCATTCCATAATGTCTCACTTTTGAGAGTTCGATTTGCCCAAAACACATCCACATCATGGTTCATCACTAAGTTTCAGAAAAGTCACATGGTGTCTGATTAGCTATATCAGTGGTCTTTATTAAAGCTGTCCTAGGGAAAGTAATAGTCACAATGCCAGAGGGACATAGAATCATAGAAATGTAGAGTTGGAAGGGACCCCAGAAGTCGTCTAATCCAGCCCCCTGTGGGGCTCCACATCCACAGCTCTTGTACAACAACAAAACAGGCCACCCCATACTGGTCTTTTATTTCAGGGAATGTGTTTGTGACAGGAGTGCGTGGTCCATGGGGTAACGAAGAGTCGGACACGACTAAACAACAACAAGTGCGTGACACAGTAATAGTGCTTTCATGATACATTTATTATGCTTTAGTTTGGTTTTGCAAGGTTCCCCAGTGCTATCTCATTACAGTGGTACCTTGGTTCTCGAACTTAATCTGTTCCGGGAGTCTTTTCAACTCCCGAAACTGTTCAGAAACCGTTCTGATTGGCCGCAGGAGCTTCCTGCAGTCAAGTGGAAGCCACATTGGATGTTCGGCTTCTGAAAAACATTTGCAAACCGGAACACTTACTTCGAGGTTTGCGGCATTCGGGAGCCGATTTGTTCAGGAGCCAAGCCGTTCAAGAACCAAGGTACCACTGTCCTACTATTTGGAGGGGCTGAAGTGCAACAAAGGTGGGACAAAAATAAAGCAGAACATTTGTGGTATAAAGAATTGTGGCATTTCAGCAGGAAGTTGTAGGATCTGCACTGATTGGAAATGAAGCAGTGTAAAAGCCCCAAAACATTTGCAGGCGGAAACAGTATTTGATGCAGGATCAGCACCAGAAGCATCACGAGCGCAAATCACCACAAACGTGCAATTAAAGAGGACATCTGGAGGGGTTCATAGTTCAACCTAAAAGTAACCCCTTATTCCTATAGATGCTGTGTATAAACCTATTTCCCTGTAGTTGAAAAAAGAAGAGAAGGCTTTGAAAGCAAAAATAAAAGTGCTGGCCTCTTGCTTCAATGGTCCCTTTGTATTTTTGTTGAGTGCTGTTCGTATCATGGCTTCATGAATGAGAAAATGGACAGAAAAATCACTTGTTGGGTAGGGCCATTGCTAGGGGTGGGCATCTGCTCTGTGCGTACCCTAAATCATGAGGGAAATCAGGGTGATTGCAGTTGTGTTTCATGTTACCAAGATGGATTGTGCTATTTACAGGGTGCGTCGAGGCAGCTCCGGGGGTGAGCAACTTTTGTAGCTCTGTTACCTCAGTTTTACCATAAAGTTAAAGGCACATCCATAAGAACATAAGAAATACCTGGTGAATGAGGCCATGAACCTTCTGGCCCAGCATTCTTCTCACAGTGGCCAACCAGATGTCTGTGGGAAACACAAAAGCAGGACCTGAAGGCGGGCACTCTCCCCTCCTGAAATTTCTAACAATTGGTATTCAGAAGCATTTCTGCCTCTGATTGTGGAGGGCTATTAGCTACTGATAGCCTTAGCCTCCATAAATCTGTCCAGTCCTCTTTTAAAGCCATACAAGTTAGTGGCCCTCGATGCCTCCTGTGGGAGAGAGTTCCACTGTGCACTTTCTTTTATCTGTCTTGAATCTTCCAACATTCAGCTTCATTGGATGTCCTCAAGTTTTAATGTTATGAGAGAGAGAGAGAGAGAGAGAGAGAGAGAGAGAGAGAGACTATTATCCACTTTCTCTACCCCGTGCATTATTTCATAAACTTCTATCATGTCACCTCTTAGAATTTCCCACCGCCCCTTTTTTCCCTGAGAAATTAAACCCGGTGCTTGATAGCACTTGGAAGGGATGGAAGGAGTGACCTTTCATTTTGATGAGCTGGTCTAGTTTTTAATCATAGTGACTTCATTTCCCAGTACATTCCAATTGCAGTTATTGGGGGGGGGGCAATGTTGAAGTAAACCCACGGGTTGTCGTTCTCCCCTGAGTTTTGGCTCTGAGAGCAGGGCATGAGCAATTTTCAACCACACTGTATATGAATATGGGGGAAGGAGTTTGCCATTTTTAGATTCCCCGTTATAATCAATAGGGGCAAAACAGTGCTTTGGACTTAAAATATCAGATTTCAATGCCAATAATGAAGTGAATCAGAGCCACACAGTCTAGCTGGACCACTAGGTATCTTTTCCAACTCTATGATTCTATGAATGCAAATTCAGGTCACTTTATTAGTCAACAAACAGAGAGGAACAGGGTCCAGAATCTTGGTTTGCCAGCATCTTTCAGGTTCTTGCACTTTGAAAACATGGTGCATTGAAACTGAGTAGTCGAATCTTTTCATGGCATCAAGACATGATGGTGGGAAACAATTTACCTTTGGACATTCTGCCTGTAACTCAGTTATCAAAAGCACAAGAGCTGCTGGAAGAAAAGTCAGCATCCATAGAACAAAAAGTGCATAAAAACTCTGAAAATGTAATGTAAAGACAGGAATTTCAATGTAAAGACAGGAATGAAATACTACATATGTTGTCTGTATCTGTTTCATGGTCCTGTTTGCCTCCATATGAAGAATGCTGTGCAGCTTTTCGTCCAAACCAAATTCTCAATAAAAACATTTCCTGCATATTTTCTCCCCACTGCCATGATTAGGACATTTTTTCAGTTCAAAGATTATGATTTCAAGCTAATTGTGAAACTTTTATCCTGGATGTGCAATGCACAGCTGGACAGCATGGAGCCAGCTCTGACTAAAAATTAGCAAAGGCAGCCAACTATTACATGAGGCACATTAATTTAAAATACAGTACTTCACAATCAATACTAATCACGACCTTTTCTCCCCCCTTCCAATTCAGATTTCAAACTGTTCTTATAACTTTTCTCTCTCTCTCGAGGTAACAAACCAGCAGCACCTGAATTCATTACAACCTCATTAATTATGCTGCTTATATAAAGGGGAAGAGACTTCAATCAGATGTGGTAACCTTCTAAAGTACCTGGGCAGTCACTTCCCAGAAAATCAACCCCAAGAATCACACATCATCTATCCTCTTAGAAATGGCTTTTCAATTATTTAGCATAAATGAACAAAACTGCAGCTGATTAGGACAACTAAAGATTATTATGCTTATTTTTGAAGTGGCAAAGACATGATGAGATTGAGGTGGAATAATTTTGCAGAGTGGATACTTTTCACTAATGCATCATGGGTGATGACTGATTTTTGCCATGCCAAGGAGATTGTTTGGGGATCAAGGTCACCCTGCATGTGACAAAAATGTATTGCTGTCTGGGATTTCCATCTAAATGCTTTTGGCTCTGACTATTCATTTATTGTGGTGTTGCCCAACTGGATAAAAATGTGGCTAACCATAAACTCAAGAAGATCAAACCTCTCCATTCTTAAGGAAATCAGCCCTGAGTGCTCACTGGAAGGACAGATCCTGAAGCTGAGACTCCAATACTTTGGCCACCTCATGAGAAGAGAAGACTCCCTGGAAAAGACCCTGATGTTGGGAAAGATGGGAGGGCACAAGGAGAAGGGGACGACAGAGGATGAAATGGTTGGACAGTGTTCTCGAAGCTACAAACATGAGTCTGACCAAACTGCGGGAGGCAGTGGAAGATAGGAGTGCCTGGCGTGCTCTGGTCCATGGGGTCACGAAGAGTCAGACACGACTAAACGACTAAACAACAACAAACCATAAACTCAGGGTTGTCTAGCTAGATAACCTTCAATCGCACCTTTAGCTGTGATTCCTGCATTGCACTAGAATCGCTGACAGGCGGCTGCCCAGCCTCTGTTTAAAAACCTCATATGAAGGAGAGTCCACCACCTTCTGAGGTAGTCCATTCCACTGTCAAACAGCTCTTCCCATCATAAAGGTCATCATATTTTTTTAGTCAGAATCTCCTTTCTTGGAATTTGATTCCATTGGTTCAGGTCCTATCCACTGGAGCAGGAGAAAACAAGTTTGCTCCATCTTCCATGTGACAGCCTTTCAGATATCTGAAGATAGCTGTCTTGTCACCTATCAGTCTTCTCTTCTCCAGGCTAAACATACTCAACCCCTTCAACTGTTCCTCATAATGTTTGGTTTCCAGACCCAGTATCATCTTGGTAACCCTCCTCTGCACACGATCCAGTTTGACAATATCCTTCTTAAATTTTGGTGCCAAGAACTGGACACAGGACTTCAGGTGGGGTCTGGCCAAAGTAGAATAGAGCAGATTTATTACTTCCCTAGATCTGAGCATTATACTTCTATTAATGCGGCCTAGGATAGCATCCCCCCCCCCCCGATGCATTACTCTTTTGACTGTGATGTTAAGCTTGTGGTCTACTAAGACACCTAGATCCTTTTTCACATGTACTACTGATATAGAAAAGTTGGCCCGGAAACATCACATTGCCATAAGAGAAACATGTGGAACCCTTTGAAATAATTGAATGATGCTGTTTTGAATGAAAACGGGTGGACGGCTAAATCTGGGGACTCTCTTCTTCTGTAGTTTATATACTTTCACATAGTGTAAAATGTGCCCAATATGGGGACACAAAGGTTTGAAGTTCCTGAAATGTAGTTTCAGTGACAAGATGAAGAAATCAGAACATATTGGGAAATGTCACATTTACATTTTAATTAAAAAATCTGAACTAGGTTTTTTTTCCCCTTCCATTCTTTCGTTCTGGTAGAAACTCAACATTTAGCCAAATCAAAACTGCACCACGACTTGGGATGTATGCTGAGAAAGAAATACCTTTCAGAACACGAACACACACACACACACACGGTTTTGTTTAAGTGGGGTGGCCAGTCTACTCTGCTCTGACCACTCACCCAGTCCGATAAATTTCTATAATGACTTATCCATTTTAGATTTCCCATCTGCAAGTTCTTACTGTCAGTATGAATTATTCTCTATGATGCGATTCTCCCATCAACTGAGACAAAGTATGCCTGTTGTAGTGTTCTGTTAACATGACATGCTTCTCATATATCTGTATTCCAAATGTCAAGATGATGGGCTACAGCCAGCCAGAAGTGTTCCATTATCAAGATTTAGGGGAACAATTCACGCTGAAAGAGTGGGGTAGGTAAAACCTTTTTGTTTGATCTGCCATCTCTAGCGCAGTGTCAGTTCTGAACAAGTTCTTTATGTGATGGAAGCTTTCCTTGCAAGTAGACTCAAAGGTGTTTAGGAGAATTTATCTGAGGCGGTTTGACTGGTCTGTTTAAGGTGATGTTCATTCCAAGAAGGGTACCTTCATCTTGGAAACAATGGCCCACTGGAAGGCATTTTTTTTCCAAGAGGAAAATAATGTTGGTAGGTTGATAGATTTATTTAAATATCTATGAACTGTATTTCCATAGAAAAACAACAAGGAGGCTACAACAAGAAAACACAATACTACAGTCATAACACCACTTAAAAGCATTTAGAGCATATTATTAAAAATGATAAACACTACAATTCTCAAGATGTTCACAACCATGCTCGGCTTACTTAATTGAACCATCCCATGGAGAAGTAACTGTTGCTTGGCAGATCTTGTACTTTAGCAAGATTTATAGACCACTTAATAATAAGAAGAATTCTAAGTGGTTTACATAAAACAATATAAAATATTCATTAAAAGTAGTGATAAATACAAAATTTTAAAACTGCAGACATAACAAAAGCATCAAAATATAGACAAAAAAATCAATCACTTTAAAAGCAAATGTACATAATAGAATTACATGTCAAGGTAGGCATGTCTAAACAAAAAAAAGGTTCAAGCAGGGATCAAAAACAGTACAATAAAGGCACTTGCCTAATATCAATGGGTAGGGAGTTCCAGAGAATAAGTCCTGCCACACTAAAGGATTGCCTTTATTATAACATCACAAGGAATATAAAGTTACAATCCTGATCTGAGTGGCTCCTACTAAATATACATCCTACTTTCAAACAAAGGAAGAGTGCCACCAAATTACATTACAGTGAACTTCCAAGCTTTGATGAATGTTAGCTTTCATGCCTGAAGAATAGCAATCCCATTCGCAGATGAATTCCACACACACATCCAAAAGAGAGAGATATTTTTCACACTCTTGAGTTTCCAGACTTCATCTGGGGCTGCCAGCATGCACTAAATTTCAGACGTTCACTGTAACGTACATGTTAATTAGTTGAATCGAAGGGCGAGAATGTTAGATTAGATGTTTATACCCTGCTTTTATATTACAATAATGCACAAAATGGCTTACAATACAAAACAGAAATTTAATATAAAATACTGAATGCAATATAAAATATAATACACTATAGTCTAAAGATTACATAATAAATACAATAATGTCAAGAACAATTATCTTCCAGCTGCTGGGTTTTATGTTTTTGCTCTCCTCGGTGCAGCAGAGGCTCCCACACTTCAACCCAGATCCCCCACAAGACCTCCCCAAATACTTTCTCCCCCACCCAAAGTCAGCATTAGCCCCGCACATCTGGGAGTCTCCCAGCCCACCCATCTAATGTTCCAGGTGATCACCCTTGGTCAAGAACCTCCATGCAATCTGAGAGAAACTGTATTATAGCAGTCTCCCCCAACCTGAACCACAACTCGTATCAGCCCCAGCACCATGTATTTGTGCTGGCTGGGGCTGATGGGAGTTGTGGTCCAAAACATCTGGAAGGTACCATATTGCAGGAGGCTGCCTTATAGCATTGCAAAGGATGCTGGGATGCCCCCAGCCTTGTCCTATGCCATGATAACAAAGGGTAAAGGTTTTGCTCTTTTTGCACATTCACTGTCTCCATTTTCAGATAAATCACAGGTGTATTCTGTTACACACATGCATTCCACTTCTGGGCAGTGAGAAGTTTTAGTGGTGCCGTTTCCTTGGAATGGAGCTCACTGGAAACTGATGGTGCTTCAATGAGAAAAGGTTTTATTTATGCATAAATACATAGTAAGGATCAGATCATGGCATTAACACTCCAGTACAGTGGTACCTTGGGTACTTAATTCGTTCCGGAGGTCTGTTCTTAACCTGAAACTGTTCTTAACCTGAAGCACCACTTTAGCTAATGGGACCTCCTGCTGCCACCACACCGCCGGAGCACAATTTCTGTTCTCATCCTGAAGCAAAGTTCTTAAGCACTATTTCTGGGTTAGCAGAGTCTGTAACCTGAAGCGTATGTAACCTGAAGCGTATGTAACCCAAGGTACCACTGTAGTTACTTCTTTCCCCATTACATTTTAGGAGGCCACCAACACTTCCAGGGATCAACTAAGCCTACTATATTTCTTTGTTCATCTCAGAATTACAGGGTTAGCTTGTCCCCTCCCCCCGGCCAGGCGAGGGACAAAAGGATAAGTCTTCCTCTCTGCACAAACACACATACACCTCTCTCCTCCAATCACAAGGGTACAAACTGAAATAATAACCACAAGCTAACACTGGGCATGCCTGGGCACTTAATTGTCAGTACAGTTCCCACACTCTTGCTGCATCTAGATATTTTACAGTCAAGAGTCACAGGGTTAGAAGAGATCCTCTTCTCATTCAGACCTTTGGGATGTGAGACAAGAACTTCGGTTCACATTTTTAGGCAATCTAGTACGCCAACCAAAAGATACCCTTTGAAATTTGCAGTTCCCTGGATATTGCAACACAGTTCTCCAACCAAGAAACACATGCCAGAAAACATATGTTGGGGAAGAATAACAAACACAAATGCATATGTTTGTGAAACTAACATACTAAAAATGCAATATATTAAGGAAACATTGTCCGCAAATATGTGCAGGGGAGCAAAACCCAAACTGGTGCAGAAATGGGTTGAGAATTTCAGAGTAGAAAAACAAAAAACTGAGGAAAATAATAATTGACAAGTTCATCCATCTGTGTCATCAAATCCACTCTCCAATTAATCCTTTATCAGATACCTATGATCAGCAGAAAGGCTCAAGTGCGTCCATTTCCTTTTGGGGAATTTTTTCACTCCACTGCCTTGAAGCTGTCCCAAGTGCCCACAGCCTCATCTCAGTTCCCAGGTCTGTACCTCTCTGTATGTATGCCATTTGGTATTTTGTTCTAGATGATAGCCTATCACATTCTCCAAGCTTCTGGGTTAAGAAGCAGTCTTGGGAAAGTCAGCTCCCAGGTACCTCCCAGGCAACCCAAATAGTTCCTGCTTTGGAACTTGGTCACAGCATGGGAAGGCAAGTCTTGTATACATGTGAAGTATTAGAGCATGCTTTTCGACATATAAAGCTTGGGGCCTAGATATCTGGAAGTCCACTTGCTCCCTTAGAGACCTGCCCCGTCCCTGGAGGCACTGGGGGATGCTCTTCTCGTGGTGACGCAGTTCTCTCAGGTACAGCATGTGGTGACTGGTGAGAGGGTGTTCTCAATAGTAACAAGCACATCAACTTTGGAATGCCCTCTTCTTTCAGGTGTGAGCAGCACCAACATTGATGACAATTAACCACCAAGTATTTGACTAAGATGGTGTCCCTGGCTTGGTTGGTGCAATTATGTTGCTAGTACACTGTCTGTTTTTATGACTGAATTGAATTTACACTTATTTATTTATTTCATTTATTTATTTATTTCATAAAATTTATACAATGACTGATTGTAAAAACAAAACCTCAAAGCAGTATACCAAAAGATAAAATAAGAAAATCAAGAAAGATTTACAGCCATACTTTTAAAAACGCAGAAAAGTTAATACTAAAACAGATTAAAATTACCTCAGCTTTCTAAGCATCTGGGTAGCCTTGTCTAAACAAGAATGTTTTAGCAGGCACCAGGAAGGGTAAAGTGAAGGTACCTGCTGGACTTCAACAGGCAAGGAGTTCCAAAGTGAAATACGATTTTCTTGTATTGTTTTCATGGGGGTTTTTTTGCTCTAGAATGGTGTAAATCAGGCTTCCTCAACCTCGGCCCTCCAGAAGAAGAAGAAGAAGAAGAAGAAGAAGAGGAGGAGGAGGAGTTTGGATTTGATATCCCGCCTTTCACTCCCCTTCAGGAGTCTCAAAGCGGCTAACATTCTCCTTTCCCTTCCTCCCCCACAACAAACACTCTGTGAGGTGAGTGGGGCTGAGAGACTTCAAAGAAGTGTAACTGGCCCAAGGTCACCCAGCAGCTGCATGCGGAGGAGCGGAGACGCGAACCCAGTTCCCCAGATTACGAGACTACTGCTTTTAACCACTACACCACACTTTAACCACTACACCACACTCCAGATATTGTTGGCCTACAATTCCCATCATCCCTGACCACTGGGCCTGCTAGCTAGGGATTATGGGAATTGTAGGCCAACAATATCTGGAGGGCCAAGGATGAGGAGGCCTGGTGTAAACAATGAGTAGCATATTGTAAGTTTTCTTTTTTAGGGTGAAGGGCGGAGGGAGGACAAGAAGATTCTTCAACTCCCACAGCTCTGCTGCCGTCACCAGAAAATGTCACCCTGGCTCCAGCAAGTTGATTTTCCAGAGATATTCAGGCCAACTCCTCAAAAAGAGGCTTCCTAATGGCTCCAAGCAGCTCATTTGCAGCACTTATTTATTTTTTTCATTTTCATTGGAAAAGAGCATAAATGAATAAGCAAGCCTATCTCCCTCCCTCGCTGTCAGGAAGAAGAAAAGCCCATCCTTCCTTACATAGGGAAGTGACACTGTGGATTAGCCCCATAGCCTAAGAAGAAATCCTCCTTGGCTGACATCACTACTCCACATAAAGCAGGCTGCAATGCCGCTGTCTTTTTGATCAGGGGGAGGGGGGCAATCCCCCCACCAAGGCCTCTCTTCCCCTGACAGACTGCTTGTCCTTTTTAATGCTACATGAGAGCACCAGCCGGAGTTTTCCTCCCCTCGGAGCTAGTGGCACTGATTAGAGAGGCTGGTGGATGCCTGGGGCGGACTCACTTCTCTGGCCAAAGCAACTCACTCTGTCAGGCTCCCTTCCCTTTTCACCTTATTATTATTATTATTATTATTATTATTATTATTAGAATTTATATACCGCCCTATACCCGGAGGTCTCATTTACAGGCTGGGCTCCCCCTCACAGGTCTCCATTGCTCGGCTGACCCTGCAACGCCAGTTCTCCTAAATAAGCATCCTCTGCAGTCACCCGGCCTCTCAGGTCTTCTCCTCAAACCTCTGCCCAGTTTTGTCCCATGCAATCTGGGAGCATCCTCTTTGACTGCAAGACTTGGAGACCAGCAGGGTCAATATGTTAGCCTTCCAACAGATCTTGCTTGCCCATTAGATTTCCAGGAGAGGCCCAAAGTCCAGCACAGAGCTGAAATATACTCAGAGTCGCAAGGTGATTTCATGCTCTTTATTCAGCTCATAGTGGTGAGGAGGAATGAATGAATGTCCCCTCAAAGTATCTGCTTTATATACATTATTTACACAATGGGCTGCACATGATTGGCTAATTCTGGAATTCTACTGTAAGCCAATCAGGTTGTGGATTCACTTATATCTGGAGCATGATTGGGTGGTTCCTGCCAACCAATCAGACTGCTGCATTGTTCTAGGACCAATCAGACTGATGCATTCTGAATCCTATTGTTCTAGGACCAATCAGACTGCTGCGATTTGGATCCTATTGTTCTAGGACCAATCAGACTGCTGCAGTTTGGATCCTATTCAACTCAGTACATAACACCCCTCCCCTCTAAGTTCCAGTCCTGCCCGGGAGGTCACATTCATAGTCCTCGAGGTACGCCGGCGGCCTACGTGTGCGTTGCGGCCTGTGGTGTTCCCTGATCCGGGGTTCAGGTTCTGGCTCGTGTTCCAAGGATGCTGGCTGTGATGGGCCTGTTTGGTCTGGCGCAACCGGCTCGCTCAGTCGTGGTTCTGGTTCTGGTGTCCTTTCGGCCTCGCGGGTCCTCTCTGTATTTACTGATTCTGCCTCTCCTGCTGGCCCCTCCTGCTCTATGGGCCTCACTGCCGCTCTGTTCCCTTGGGACTCCTCTGACCTTTCCTCCTCCTGGTTTTCTCCCGGGAATCGTCGCCGTATCTGGTCGCAGTGGCGGCGCCAGCATTGCCCCCCATCCGTTAGCACCTCGTATGACACGGGGCCAGTGACCCTGGTGACTGTGGCGGGTACCCATGCTGGGCCTGCCCCAAAATTCTTTGCGTACACTGGGTCCTGGGCCTCGAAGGTCCGGGGGTTCCTGCCTTCCCCCACCACTACCTCATCCTGAGCTCTATCGGGGTGAAGGCGGTCCAATCTGATTGCAAGGCGCCGACCCATTAGTAGTTCAGCGGGGCTCCGGCCAGTCGTTGAGCTGGGGGTGCTGTGCTGTGCTAGGAGGAATGTGGCAAGGCGGTACTCCCAATCCCCTTGCGTCATGCGGCGAAGGGTGTCCTTGGTGGTCCACACCATGCGTTCTGCTTGGCCATTGGTGGCAGGGTGGAATGGCGCCGAACGGATGTGGCGGATGGCGTTCTGCGCTGTGAAGGTTTGGAATTCTCCTGACGTGAATGCAGTCCCGTTGTCTGAGACGAGAGTGTCAGGGAGCCCGTGGGTTGCAAACAGCCTGCGTAGTATCCGGATGGCTGCGGATGTCGAAGTGGACGGTACCAGTGCGACTTCCAGCCATTTGGTGTAGGAGTCCACCACTATGAAGAATGTTTTCCCCTGAAAGGGGCCAGCGAAGTCCACATGCAGGCGTGACCATGGTGCTCGGGCAGACTCCCAGGTCTGGACTGGGGCCCTTGGGGGATCTGGGCGGGATTCTTGGCAGGCCTGGCAGTGTTTGACCCAGGCCTCTATCTCTCCGTCGATCCCCGGCCACCACACATAACTCCTGGCAAGGGCCTTCATTCTTACTACCCCTGGGTGTGTCTCGTGTAGGGCTGTGAGGACCCTTTTGCGGAGGGGCTGGGGAACAACGACCCTGCTTCCCCATAACAGGCACCCCTTGTGGGCCGACAGTTCATGTTTGCGGGTTGTGTAGCCAGCGAATTCTGGCCCAGGGCTGTTGCTGGGCCATCCCCTCCACACCCAGTCCAGGACCCGGGAGATGACCCTGTCTTTCTTGGAATGGTGTGCAACTTCTTGTGCCTGAATGGGGCGGTCGGGAAGCAGCTCCAGGCTCATAACCTCTTGTGCAGGTGCTGGGTCGGGGCCTGTTTCTGGTAGTGGTAGCCTGCTGAGGGCATCCGCATGGCCCATCGCCTTCCCAGGTCGGTGAATCAGTGCATACTGGTAGCTGGCAAGGAAAATTGACCACCTGAGGACGCGAGGAGACAGCACTTGGGGGGTCTGCTTTTCGGGGGCAAACAAGCCAAGCAACGGCTTGTGGTCAGTCACCACGGTGAAGGGCCGCCCGTACAAGAAATCATGGAATTTTTTTACTCCCTTCACAATTGCCAGCCCCTCCTTGTCTATTTGTGAGTAGTTCCGTTCGGTTGCGCTGAGTGTTTGGGAAAAGTATGCTACTGGTACCTCTCTTCCATCCGGGAGTTGGTGTCCCAGGACAGCGCCAATGCCATAGGGTGAGGCGTCGCATGCTAGCACCACCGGCAGCCTCTCGTCGAAGTGTGCCAAGACCGAGTTTGAGACAAGCAAGTCCTTGACTGCCTGGAATGCAGCCTCCTGGCGCTGGCCCCACACCCAAGGGGCTCGCTTGTCCAGAAGTCTGTGTAGGGGCTCTGCTACCGCCGCTTTGTGGGGAAGGAAGGAATGGTAAAAGTTCAATAGTCCCAAGAAGGCCTGAAGTTCAGTCTTGTTCTTGGGCGCTGGGGCATCACAAATGGCCCGTACCTTGTCCCCAGTCGGGTGGACCCCTTCTGCGTCCACCATAAATCCCAGAAAGTCCACCTGAGGCACTCCTAGTAGACATTTTTCCCGCTTCACCTTGAGACCCGCCGTCTGGAAACGGTGCAGAACGGTGCGGAGGCGGTCCTCAAACTCCTCTGGTGTGGGCCCGGCAATCAACACATCATCGAAGAAGGGGGTGACGCCAGGAATTCCTTTAAGAAGAGAGTCCATTAGGTTCTGGAATATGCCTGGTGCCACGCTGACGCCGAATTGCAGCCGCTTTACCCTGAACGCTCCTCTGTGCGTCACAATCGTCTGTGCCTCTGCTGTGGCCTCATCTACTGGTAGCTGTTGATATGCTTGGGCCAAGTCCAGCTTGCCAAAAATTTTCGACCCAGCCAGGGTGGCAAGGACATGGCTGACCACTGGCACTGGGTATGCATGGGCCGTGAGGGCCTTGTTTATGGTACATTTGTAGTCTGCGCAGATGCGGACCGAACCATTAGGCTTGACGGGTGTGACGATTGGGGTTTCCCAGGGGGCATTAGGCACCGGCTCCAGCACTCCTTGCTCCACAAGCCGGTCCAATTCCTCGTCTATACGGGGTTTCAGGGCGAACGGGACCCGGCGGGCCTTGAGCCTGACTGGTCGTACTGCGGGGTCAAGCTGTAGAGCAATGGGGGGGCCCGTATACTGTCCCAATTTCCCATCAAAAACCCCCGGAAATTCCTTGCATATGGCGTCCACGTCCATTTGTAAGCTAGTGTTGTTCACCCCGGTGACGGCTAGCCCCAGTGGTCCAAACCATGCCAATCCCAGTAAGCTAATGTAGGGGCCCTTGACCACAAGCAAGTCCAGTTGCCGCGTCCGCCCTCGGTATTGCACCCTGAAGGTCCCCACCCCCATTGTGGGGACCTTACGTTTCTGGAAGTCCCGGAGGGTGAATGGGGCCGGCCTGAGTTTGGGACCCCCAGTAGGACACAGTTTCCTTAAGGTCCTTGCCGAGATTATGGATAGATTTGAACCCGTGTCAAGCTCCATGCGGCATGGGGCCCCCTCTATCTGTACCTCTACATAAATTTTCTCTACGTTGGGGTGGGGCAACTGGTATACCTGGAAGTCCGTGAGCTCCGTTGAGTTGCCTTGGTGCGTTGGGCCCCGGGACCTGGGGCTCTTGGATTGGTCATCTGATGCCTGGCGTCGGGTGGGCTGAGCCCGACACACCCGGGCGATGTGTCCCAATTTTCTGCACTGCCTGCACTCTGCGTTGCGGAAACGGCAGGTCCTCCTCTCGTGACTTTCTCCACAGCTTGCGCAGTTCCCTCCTTCTCGTCGAGGCAGCTGTGGTATGTGGGCTGCTTGAGTGCGCTGCTGTACTCGGTGCACCTCCTCCCTGTTGGATCCTGAGTCGTCGGTGAGGTCTTCGTGGTGGACCCTCGGTTGGGACGGCTGGCTCGGCCGTGCCTCTTGCGTCGACTTCTCAGCAGCTTCCGTTGCCAGGGCCTCCTCCAGAGCGACCTGGAACGTTAGGTCCTTCTTAGCGTAGAGGCGTCGTTGCAGCTTCTCATCCCTCAGGCCACCGACGAGGCGGTCCCGAAGCATGTTCTCCAGCTCTGAGAAGTTGCAGAACCGGGCGGCTTGGCGGAGAGAGGTCACAAACCCAGTTATGGTTTCCCCAGGGGCTTGCCGCTTTGCGTAGAAGGCATTTCGACGAGCTACCACTGAGGGCTGTGGCGAAAAGTGCCCCTTCAGCTGTTCCATTATTGTTTTGTATGGAACTGTAGCGACGTCTTCAGGCGCAAGGAGAGCCCGGGCGATTTCAAACGTCTCCTCTCCGCAGACGCTGAAGAATATTGCCCTCTTCTTGGCGTCTTCTTCATTGGTGACCCCTTTGGCTTCTAGGAGGAAGGTGAAACGAGAGGCGTACGCTTCCCAGTCTCCAGATGCTGGGTTGAACGGCGAGAAGCTGCTGTTGGTTGCCATTCTGAGTTCCTTGTGTCCCGGAGCTGAAGCCTAGATACACGGTGCGAGGCAGCGGTGCGGCAGGTGGCGGTGCTGCGGTGCGGTGTGTGGCAGTCAGCTCAGCGGGATCCCATCCTCGTCGCCAGTGAAATATACTCAGAGTCGCAAGGTGATTTCATGCTCTTTATTCAGCTCATAGTGGTGAGGAGGAATGAATGAATGTCCCCTCAAAGTATCTGCTTTATATACATTATTTACACAATGGGCTGCACATGATTGGCTAATTCTGGAATTCTACTGTAAGCCAATCAGGTTGTGGATTCACTTATATCTGGAGCATGATTGGGTGGTTCCTGCCAACCAATCAGACTGCTGCATTGTTCTAGGACCAATCAGACTGATGCATTCTGAATCCTATTGTTCTAGGACCAATCAGACTGCTGCGATTTGGATCCTATTGTTCTAGGACCAATCAGACTGCTGCAGTTTGGATCCTATTCAACTCAGTACATAACAGAGCAAATGTTTATTTTGACTCACTAGCATCCAGCATCAGCCAAACACTCTCTCTCTCTCTCTCTCTCTCTCTCTCTCTCTCTCACACACACACACACACACACACACACACACACACTGCTCACATACACAGTCCCTCTTGACCTATTGTTCTGTCTCCTGGGATAATGTGGCATCAAACCAGCTGAGGTGAGAAAAGGCTCACCCATGTGTCTCTATGGCAACCTCTTTAGGCTTGTGAATCACAGGGCTTAACCGGCCAGCCAAAGACATTAACAAGGAACTGGACTGGCCGATTTCCTCTTATAGATTCTAGCCCATATACACAGGATCGCAGCTTTGGAAAGAACCCAGGGTACCACGCAGACTGATCCTCCAAGCTCACATCAATACACTTCCAGATGCTGGCAGGATGCTCAGATTATTATGTAAGCGAGCCAGGGTAGTGGTAGAGAGAATCTCGTGTCTTGGCAAATTTGATGTCTGAGTTTGCTTCTTTTCTTCTTCCCTTCCCATCCCCTTTTCCTTTCATGTCAGGTCTTTTTAGATTGCAAGCCTCTCGAAGCAGCGACGTAGAAAGAGGCTGAGGAGGGGGCCGGCCCCAGCATATATACTAAGGTCAAGCCCTCCCCCTCTACGGGCGGCTCCAGGTGGGAGCCGCCTCCTGGGCGTGAGGCACCGGCCAGGTGAGCCAGAAGAAGCAGGGGCTCCCGCCCCTGCGTGGGCGGGGTTGGGGCTCCCGTCCACAACCACTCCCCTCCCTTCTGGGAGGAGAGTCTTTTCTAGCATCCATGAACTGGTAGAAGGAGCAAGTGTGATAACTCACAAAAAGCATGCACGGGTTCACAGTCATGTGCACAAACATATATACCCCTTCCAGGTCCCTCCCCCTTTCTCCTCCTTTTCCAGGAGTCCTGCCCCATGAGTTCCTCTGAGCATGAACAGAAAGCTCTCTTGGGACTATTGTGGACTCTTGGCACCCTTCCCAGGAAAGGGGGAATGAGAAGCCAAAGGGGGGGGTCGAGGAGCCCTGGTGGTTCAGCATGTCCAAGATATTGCAACCGAATGAGATAAGATTCGTTTCTCAGGCCTGCTTTGAACAGAGCCTATCCTTTAGCTTTTTGAAGCCTTCTCGTGCTGATAAAAGAATAACATTTTGCCTATGTACCAACATCTTGTGAGAATCCACAGAAAAGCTGTTTGGGATTTTTTAGAAGATAAAAGGAATTTTGGACAGTTTTGAGGTCTGGGGTGATTTCACAGACAGGATTTGGGTATCCTGTCCCTTCAAAATGGTGAGGGGATGTTTTAATCAGTGTGTGCGTACAAATTAAAAGTACCCTTTTATTTTCTGAGATTTTAATCCATCTGAATTACTTTAGCAAGAAATAAAGAGGGCGGAATTATAAACGGCTATTTCCAACTTGTATTTATTAAATTGCAAGTTACCTTTCGCATACATCCATATTTCAAACCAGGCAACTTTATTTAGGGTTTTCTTCTTGTTTTGTAAGATGCAGAGCCATTTCAAAATGATTGATTGATTAATCAATGACTTGATTGCACAGCAGATGATTAATCAGTTAAAGTTATTTCATTCTGCTCACTTTCCACATGGATGTTCTCTTTGCACCACAGAGCCCTGGCCAACAATGCCTAGTTGTTGTTTTTAGCCAGTGTTTCTTGAGAACTTGTTCCCTACTGAGGCAGCTATGACCTTAGCTAGTGAAAACCAGCTTCAAACCCTCACGCATAAGAACACAAGAAGACCCTGCTGGATCAGACCAATGGTCAAACTAATCCAGGGGTCGGCAAACTATGGTCCCCGGGCCAGATGAGGCCCACCTGGGTCCTAAATCTGACCCGCACCGCGAAGCTGGAACCCACCGCGATTCCGAGTCTCCCGGCGATGGCGATGGGAGGAAGAGGCTGAGCGGTAGCGGCTCTGCCAATCAAACACCATGCCTAGTTTACCTCAGCGTGGCGCGGGGACGTCTGTGCCAATCAAACACAGCACCTGGTTTACCTCAGCGATGTTTGATTGGCAGACATCCCTGCACCATGCTGAGGTAAACCAGGCATGGCATTTGATTGGTAGAGCCACCAGTGCTCGGCCTCTTCCACCACCGCCGCTGCCACCACCCTGGTGCTCCTGTGGGCCAGAAAGCGGAGTGGACAAGCTCGCTCTGCCTACCTACTTCACAAGAAGAAGAAGCGGCAGTGGCGGTGGCGACAGCCCCTGGGAAGGTAAGTGCAGCGCCTTCATCCTCTATATGGGGAGGAAGCCCATTTTGTGCCACCACCAGCAGCAAATGAGGCAGGCGGCAAACTGAGAAGACTGCTGGGGCTGGGGGTGGGTATGTGCAGTGTGCATAGGAATTCAGAGAGAGAGAGAGAGAGAGAGAGAGAGAGAGAGAGAGAGAGAGAGAAAGTCCAGCCCTCCACAAGGTCTGAGGGACAGTGGAACAGCCCCCTGAGAAAAAAGTTTGCTGACCCCCGATCTAGTCCAACATCCTGATCTCACAGGGCCAACCAGATGCCTGTGGAAAACCCACAAGCAGGACCCAAGCACATGAGCTTCCTGCAATTTCCAACAACGGGTGCTCAGAAGCATTAATGTCTCTGGGCATGGAGGCAGAGGATAGCCATTGTGGCTAGTAGGCATTGATAACTTTATCCATGAATTTCTCCAGTGCCTTTTAAGCCATCCATGCTTGTGGCCATCACTTCCTCCTGTCTAAGAGATGGAGTGAGGATTAAATCTGTGGATTAAAATACACCTCCTATCCCACGTGTGTAAGAGAAATATGAAAAGTAAGAGGGCTGTGAAGCCTTTCTTCTATGTTTTGCAGCTTACTAAAGCTTAGGAATAAGGCAATTACACCTCTTTATCCCATTTATTTGTGCTCTCCTGACCTGCCCCTTTTCCCCTCAACTGCAGAGAATGAACCACATGTTTTTGTAAGATAAACAACAACAACAAAGGTTTATCTACATTTCAATGCAGGCAGCAAATACAATACAGGTAAGAAAACCTCTCAGGTACAAAATACTAAAGTACTGAATTTGTTGTGTGTATCTGGAGCCCCAAGACACACACCTGATTAGCTTGGAAGCATAGTGGAGAGACAACCTCCTCAGAAGCAGGAAAAAGTATAAGAGATTATATGCTTTGTTGCAGAATTCTCCTTTGTTACAGAATTCCTGCCCAGAGGAGGAAGGGGAAGTGACCACACAGAGGATCTTCTCTAGGAAGCTTAAGAACTCTCTATGTAGTAGTCACGCATAATTTCATAAACTTCTGTCATTTCACCTCTTTGGGGCTTTTTCTCTAAACTGGAAGGTCCTCTATGCTGCAGCCTTTCTGCACAGGGGAATTGCTCTGCTCCCTTGATCAGCTGACCTTGGCTGATCTTGCAAAGCTCATAACTTATTGGCCTGACCTACCGCCCTTGAGGAAAAGCTTGTAGCTCTGGGGTAGAGCATCTCCTATGCATGTAGAAGGTGCCAGAATTGATCCCTGATATCTTCAGGAAGGACTAGGAAAGCCCCCCTCACCTGCTGCCAGTCATTGCAGACAATACTGGCACCAGGGTCTGACTCTGTGTTCAGTAGCTTTCTCTGGTTATACTGGGGCAGAGCTTTGCCTTCAGAAAGTCCCAGGTTCCTTCCTGGGCATCTTCAGGTAGGAATGCCTGGCACCCTGAAGAGAGGCTGCCAGTCAGTGTAAGCAATACTGAACTAGATGGATTGGTTTATGTCACAGGGTGACAGAAGAGGAATGGCACTTTCAGGGATTTGCAGGACATGCTACTTCTTTCCTGTGAATATTTTTTCTTCTTCCTGTCCCCTGAAACTAAAACATGGATGATGATGTTGTTGTTGTTTAATAAAAGTGTTTGCTCTTTGCTAAGCTTCAGCTGCAGATTCCAACAAAACCCCTATGCCAAGTAGCTGGGCAGAGCCAGGCTGAGAGATTGGGTAGCCCTTCCTTTGGTATCCTAGCAACTTGCCTCTGCCTGGAGGCAAGAGGTAGTTTTATCCCAGATGTCCACCACCACCCCAATACACACACACACACCCTGGGGGGAATGGACCAGACTGTGGATCCACCATGAAGAAATGGCATTTTAAAACGTTTGCCAATTGAGAGAAATCGCAGGGAGAAATCTTATTCCCTCCCGAAGTATAACAACTTCTGGCATAGGAGATCGACTCTAAAACACTGTTTCTAACCTCATGCAAGTACATTTGATCTGTATCCATTCATGGCGATGCCTTAAGAAAGAAATGCTGGAAGAAGCAGAGAAAGAAATCCTCTCCTCCTGTGCCCTGCTTCTGGGTTGTAGGTCAACTCTGCTGTGCAGTCAGATGGGATCAGCTCCGCTTGCCGCCGCCTCCACCAGAAGAAGGAGCCCACATGGCCTTGGCCAATAAAAGGAAATGATTAAGATCGCTGAACCCCTGTCAGAATGCTTTGCGCTCTGCAGCACAGAAGCAGAAAGACAAGAGGCAGACCTGCTGCTCCAAAGGGGAAGGAAAGGAGGCAGGGGCTGGCATTAGGCTAGAGTCATGGGATTGTAGAGTTGGAGGGGACACAAACGGTATGCTAGCCCAACCTCTGCAATGCAAAAATCACAGCTAAAGAATCCCCCTGGACAGTTTCTAGCACAGTAAACTGACCATTGCTCCTAGTCAGAGGAGAACTACACAAAAACTGCTCTTTACTTACTCAGAAGTAAACTCCATAAAGGGTTGCCATACGTCTGGAATTTCCTGGACATAGTCAGGAATTGGCTCTCGGAAAGTGTTTGGGCAGAAATCACTGAAATATCCGGGAAAATCTGGACTCTTCTTTTTTTTTTTGAGATTTTGCAGAAAAAGGTCAACAACTTTGGGCAAAACTTAAAAAAAAACCAAAAAACGTAGCAACTTTGCACCCCTATGGATATTCACATTTTCAAATATGGCAACCCTATGCAAAGTCCCATGGAGCCTCACATAAATATGAAGCAAGGCACAACCTCAGGAGAGAGAGAAAATGCAGATTATAGGCAAAACAGTTGCTGATTTATTTTGCAAATTTTCAATCAATCAATCAATCTTTATTATGGTCCAGAGACTCAACAGATCATTACAAAGTAATACACAATTTAGACAGCCTACCTCCAGGTTAAACCAAGATTTTGTTCAGATTTAAAGATGGGGATCATTGGTTTTTGCAACCACCGATAAAAACTTCGCCACTGCTAATGTTCTAGCATTTGTCCGGTCTTCCAATAGGAACCTGACATAGTGAGCCTCTGATTTTCCCTGGAAAGGTACCAGCAAGGGTAATATCAGTTCAGCCCTGGCTTGCTCATATTTCGCAAAATTTATAAAACACTTCACAACCCAAGATTACCAAAGTCATGAGATAAAATGCAAAATAAACCAAAAGCATCAGGCAGGATTCAACTAATGAGTCCTATCAGCAGAAGCCTGCACAAGCTTTACACCCTCTGCTGCCCCCACTCCAGTTTATTTACTTATTTATTTATTACCCACCCTTCACCCCAAAGCACTTCTTTTCATCTGTCCTGAATCTTCAAACATTCAGCTTCATTGGAGGCCCACAAGTTCTTGTGGTTATGAAAGAAGGAGAAAAATATTTCCCCACCTACTTTTTCCATGTGAGGCATCATTTTATAAACTTCTATCATATCACTTCTTAGTCAACTTTTCTCTAAACCAAAAAGTCCCAAACACTGCAACCTTCCCTCAGAGGGGAGTCGCACCAGCACATTGATCATTTCTGGCAAGGAGTATGTCACTGCAATCATGCATGTTGTTGCCGGGATTCCAAAGGATGGTGGAATGTTCGGGATGGATAGATGAGAGGTAACTGATGGTCAGCATCTTCTCTGAATGTTCTGTGGGCCAAATTAGATGGGACATGCGGTTTTCTCTGATGCTTGTTGTTCTGTTTCTTTTTTTTAATAAAAAGCAGCCTTGGATACAGAAGTGGTCACAAGAGGAACGGTTTAACCTTTACAAAACATCCATAATCTTGCTCTGCAATTAGACACCCAGAGGGACACTATTTCAGTAGCTGGGGGTGAGATCCTCAACACAGTTTAAAAGTTTCCTCTTCAATATATCAGAGACCAAATTCATAGAATCATAGAATTGGAGAGTTGGAAGGGACCCTGAGGATCATCTAATCCAACCTCCTAGAAAATAGGAATATGCAGTAGTCCCATACAGGGATTGAACCTACAACCTTGACATTATCAGCACCATGCTCTAACTAAGCTTGTTGTTGTTTAGTCATTTAATCGTGTCTGACTCTTCGTGACCCCATGGACCAGAGCACGCCAGGCACTCCTGTCTTCCACTGCCTCCCGCAGTTTGGTCAAACTCATGCTGGTAGCTTCAAGAACACTGTCCAACCATCTCGTCCTCTGTTGTCCCCTTCTCCTTGTGCCCTCCATCTTTCCCAACATCAGGGTCTTTTCCAGGGAGTCTTCTCTTCTCATGAGGTGGCCAAAGTATCGGAGCCTCAGCTTCACAATCTGTCCTTCCAGTGAGCACTCAGGGCTGATTTCCTTAAGAATGGATATGCTTGATCTTCTTGCAGTCCATGGGACTCTCAAGAGTCTCCTCCAGACCATAATTCAAAACCATCAATTCTTCAGCGATCAGCCTTCTTGATGGTCCAGCTCTCACTTCCATACATCACTACTGGGAAACCCATAGCTTTTACTATATGGACCTTTGTTGGCAAGATGATGCCTCTGCTTTTTAAGATGCTGTCTAGGTTTGTCATTGTTTTTCTCCCAAGAAGCAGGCGTCTTTTAATTTCATGACTGCTGTCACCATCTGCAGTGATCATGGAGCCCAAGAAAGTAAAATCTCTCACTGCCTCCATTTCTTCCCCTTCTATTTGCCAGGAGGTGATGGGACCAGCGGCCATGCTCTAACTAAGCTATCCAGGCTGATTGCAGGGAAATGGTATCCTTTAAGCAGATGCATTGCATTTACTGCTCAGAATAACTTCCAGTTCAGTTCTACCAACTCTGATGGCAGCAGCTCTCCAAGGTTTCAGGCAGGATCTTCTGCATGCAGACCCGACTGCTTGAATCGCTCCTTGACTTGCAGAGAGGCTCCCAGTTCTGAGGGCAGAGTGAATTTTTTTGCCCAGTTCCATCTAAAGGAATCCCACTCTCTAAGAGGAGGATGCAAGCGGCTTCTCTGAGCCCTGACGAGAGGCAGGATATCAAGGCCATGCCTTGCTGCAGCTTTTATTTTGCAGGCACAAAAGGGGGGATTGAAGTCTGGGTTAAGGGATTCGGTTTGAAAAGCTGCTGCACTCCCTTTATGTGAGGAGTTCATTGTCTTTATATCTGCAGCACTCGTCTTCCGCGGATGGCAATTCAATGAACTAGCCCCGGAGCTGCAGATTGGAGCTCAGCATTCAAAAGCCATCTGTGCCGGCAAGTACCAGAAGCAAGGCCTTCTCTGGGCTGCCGGAGAGTTAAGCCAACTGTTATCCTCTCAGATACTGTCTTACATATGCTGGGTTTCTAGTCAGCCTCACCAAGTCATTGCCTGTGGAGCTGGACTGGTATATGCACCAGATTCATAAGAGCATAAGAAGAGCCTGCTGGATCAGGCCAAGGCCTGTCGAGCCCAGCATCTTGTTCTCACAGTGGCCAACCAGATGCCTGGGAAACCCACTAGCAGGACTCCAGCAAAACAGCACTCTCCCTTCCTGTGTTTTCCAGCAGCTGATATTCAGAAGCAATACTGCCTCTGACAGAGGAGGCAAGGCACAGGCATTGTGACTAGCAGCCATTGGTTATATTGTCCTCCATGAAAATGACCAGTCCTGTTTTAAAGCAATCCAAGTTGGTGGCCATCTCTGGCTCCTGTGGGAGTGGGTTCCATAGTTTAATTATGAGCTGGGTGCAGAGGTGTCTTCTTTTGTTTGTCTTAAATCTTCCAGTGTTCAGATTCGCTGTGGGTTAAACCACAGAGCCTAGGACTTGCTGATCAGAAGGTCGGTGGTTCAAATCCCTGCTACGGGGTGAGCTCCCTAGCAGTTTGAAAAGCACGCAGTTTGAACCTAGCAGTTTGAAAGGATGTCAAAGTGCAAGTAGATAAATAGGTACCGCTCTGGCGGGAAAGTAAACGGCGTTTCCGTGCACTGCTCTGGTTCGCCAGAAGCAGTTTAGTCATGCTGGCCACATGACCCGGAAAAACTGTCTGCGGACAAACACCGGCTCCCTCGGCCAATAAAGCGAGATGAGTGCCGCAACCCCAGAGTCATCCGCGACTGGACCTAATGGTCAGGGGTCCCTTTACCTTTTTATGTGGGGGGGTTTGGCTCTTGGAAAAGTTGGCAAGGCAAGGCAACAAATGAAGGAAATGGTGCACAATCAAGAACCTTGTGAAAGGCTGCAGAGGCAGGGATGGAAGGATCTGTCCATTTCAGTTCTCTCTGTTTCTCCCTCCCCCCTTTTTTTAAATCTTAAATTCAAGTCCTCCACATTTCTGCAGCGATTTGCATTTTCCTGGTTTTTTAATCCTTGTGAAAATGGTTCAGCGTTTTAGTGCAAATCTCTCCCAATAAACACATTTGTAATTTATCCTAATATGCCTTTTCGTATGCTTTTTTTCATTAATACACCCAATTTTATGCACACCTTCCCCTAATCTATGCATTTCTGCAAATGTTGGATGGTTGGAGAACTGCTTGCAAAATTTAGATAAGTGTGAATTTTGATGGATGGCTATGTTTTGGTTCCCATATTATTTCAGAAAGTGCAAAGTGATAGATAGACATGTCTATAAATGTGAACTGAATATAATTTCTCCCCGCATCCATCCCTGGCTATAAAGTGTTCAGGCAGGGCGAGGAATAAGCACACCATGATGTAGTGGTTAGAGTGTCGTACTAGGACCTGAGAGACCAGGGTTCAAATCCCCACTTGACCATGATGCTCACTGCCTCTCAGCCTAACCTACCTCACAGGATTGTAAGGTAAAGGTAAAGGGACCCCTGACCATTAGATCGAGTCGTAGCCGACTCTGGGGTTGTGGTGCTCATCTCACTTTATTGGCCGAGGGAGCCAGCGTACAGTTTCTGGGTCATGTGGCCAGCATGACTAAGCCGCTTCTGGCAAACCAGAGCAGTGCATGGAAACGCCGTTTACCTTCCCGCCATAGTGGTACCTATTTATCTACTTGCACTTCGACATGCTTTCGAACTGCTAGGTTGGCAGGAGCAGGGACCGAGGAACGGGAGCTCACCCCGTCATGGGGATTCGAACCGCCGACCTTCTGATCTGCAAGTCCTAGGCTCTGTGGTTTAACCCACAGCGCCACCCACGTCCCCACAGGATTGTAGTGGAGATTAAATGAGGGGGGGGGACATGTGAGTCACCTTGAGTTCCTTGCAGAAAAAGGTGGGATATGAATACAATCAATCCAATTTTCAGCCCCAAAATCCCTCTGAATGTTCCTTTTGACATTTCTCAAAAGCTGGGAAAACGGTGTGGAAGCAAACTCCTCCTTAGCCTCTCACCCAGAAAAGTAGAACTTTCAGAGCAAACTTTCCAAAATATATCGCAGTGAATTTGCTTAGCATGGAAGATGAATAAATGTTTGGGGTAGCACCCTGCTTCCCCCCCCCATGCTAGATAACAATCCAATGTACCCCAGGGCAGGTTATCTTCTCTCTCAACAGAGGTGTGATAAGCTATAATGGCTGCCCCTTTTGCCTTTATTATTAGAAAATACCCCATTGTAATATGAAAAGGACTGTATTCCATATTAATGCCTAATGCGCAGTTCCAAGCAAAGCAAAACGAATTATGTGAAGAAAGAAGCCCAAGCTGTACTGTAGGCTGGCGGTGGGATCAATTACCATAACCCCCCGTGAATACAGAGTATTTTCTGCCTTCCCAGAAGCAAGAGATCTTTGCACTAAAGATTCTCACCTCAACCCTACTGTTATACATCATCTGCAAAACATGCCGCTAATGTAAGCATCTTAAAAAACACTTACATGTACACAAGTAAATACTGGAAGGAAAAACAGGGAACAAACCAAAAAACAACAACAGCTGATGTCTGTGACAGATCAAGAAAAGTCTAACTTTTCAAATATGAAGAATGAACTTCGGCAAAGGGACAGGCTAAATCTTCACCCTGTCCTCGGAATTTGTAGTCAGTGCATCCGATTCATTCTGCCTAAAGTGCCAGCGTTGCAGAGCAAGGACCGAGGCATCAGCCCATCTCATTAACACCAAGCCTGGGTTTCTTGCACTTAAAATCCTGCAAAAGACTTCAAAGGCTGTTCACCTCTTTTAGCAGGTCTGAGTGGCTGATGTGCCACAAGTGAGTTTAACAAAGGGACAATGGAGAGGAGGGTAAACGCATGCTGGGTTAGGGGGGGGGTTAGGCATGCATAAAGGTGGTTTATAAAAAGGTAAAGGGACCCCTGACCATTAGGTCCAGTCGTGGCTGACTCTGGGCTTGCGGCGCTCATCTCGCTTTATTGGTCGAGGGAGCCGGCGTACAGCTTCCGGGTCATGTGGCCAGCATGACTAAGCCACTTCCGGCGAACCAGAGCAGCGCATGGAAACGCCGTTTACCTTCCCACCGGAGCGGTACCTATCTATCTACTTGCAATTTGAAGTGCTTTCGAACTGCTAGGTTGGCAGGAGCAGGGACCGAGCAACGGGAGCTCACCCCGTCACGGGGATTCAAACCACCGACCTTCTGATCAGCAAGTCCTAGGCTCTGTGGTTTAACCCACTGCACCACCCGCGTCCCACAAGGTGGTTTATATGTACACCTAAAAAGGTAAACTCTGAATGCAACATCCCACATATACCGTATTTCAGTCAGGAGGCAGGGAGCGACCATCTTCAGGTCAAGATCATCCACCTAGACTACCCAAGTCATCCCTGTTCTGAAACCAGGGTGAACACCAGATTTGGGGGGAGGGGGGATGTAAGCTTGTTCTGCTGCTGTTTCACATGGCTTCTCTAATTTCAGCATGAAAAATGTTTATATTATGCTAAAAAAATAAAATAAAAGCAACCCAAGAAGCCTCAGGGAATAAAATAGCAAAAACACAATATGGGTAATACATCTGTAGAAAAGATGGCCAAACTGCGGCCCATAAATCACAGCTGGCTACTAGGAATGTTTTAAGGAATTAAAGAGTAGTAGCCCGAGTCCCTGGTATACACAGAGGCTACAGCGGAAACTTGTTTAATTACTTTTATTTATACAGGTATGCGCTGCTTCTAAGGTGTGGCTCCCAGACCCTAACCAGACCGAGATCTACTTAGCTTTAGAGAGATAGTAGCCCCATGCAACTTCAGACCATGTCCTGTGGCAAATTTTGGATACCAGTAATTACTAAATTTTGGATACCAGTAAATACTAAATACTAAATTACTAAATTAAAAACTGTTTTAAAATTTGCTCCTCTTTCCCTCCAAACACTTCTCTCAGGAACACTGACAGAAAATACAGATGTCCCACGAGGTAAATTCCAGCAAGATTCCCATGCCCTGGCCATATAGTTTAATACACCTTATTAGGAAAAAACAGGCTCATTGTGTTTCAAGGTTCCCCACTCACAACTATCCTACTTGCAGCTATCCTGGGGGCAGTGGGGGGAGGAAGAAAGGAAAATTAGGTAGTTTTGTGGTATCAGGCCCTATGCAAGATTTTGGAGGGGGACGTGTGTGACACTGTGGGTTAAACCACAGAGCCTAAGACTTGCGAATCAGCGGTTCAAATCCCCTCAACGGGGTGAGCTCCTGTTGCTCGGCCCCTGCTCCTGCCAACCTAGCAGTTCAAAAGCATGTCAAAGTGCAAGTAGATAAATAGGTACCACTCCAGCGGGAAGGTAAATGGCGTTTCTGTGTGCTGCTCTGGTTTGCCAGAAGCAGCTTAGTCTTGCTGGCCACATGACCCGGAAGCTGTACGCCGGCTCCCTCGGCCAATAAAGCGAGATGAGCGCAGCAACCCCAGAGTCGGCCACGACTGGACCTAATGGTCGGGGTCCCTTTACCTTTACCTTTACCTTTAAGATTTTGGAGGGGAGTAAAAGAAAAGCAGCTGCTGTTCTGCTTTGAGCACTGGCTTCAGCACCATGGAAGTGTGACGTAGCTTTCATGGCACCCTGGACAGCTACAATGGTTCATAAGAGCTTGGATGTTGCTTCAGCAGCAGCCACCCTCAAACTGAGCCTTAAATGGGAGCTGGCTCCTCCTTCTGTGGGAGGAGCCTCTTTAAAGGGGCCCAGCCTGCTTTAGTAGCCATTGGCTCCAATGGGATGGAGGAGGCTGTGGGTTCCATTAGAGCTTCTGAACTGGAGATCAATTCAACCTCTGCAGACTGGAGAGGCAGGCACACAATGGACTCCTCTTGCGCCAGTGCCCATGGTTCAATATGTGTAGCCGGGGCCAGCAATTTCTTCTCTCCCCACACCTTGGAATCTCTGGCTTGATCATCTGGAGACGGGGAGCCTGGCCACAGGGTCATGACATCTGCTTCTGTTTTGTCAACTCTCGGCCACATGGGAATTGTGGCGTGTGGCTCTGCCGGCTCCTGGGGGCTGGCCACCCTGAGCTCTCAGGCAGCGCAAAGGTCTGCTCGTGCCCTTCCCTTTGCCAACTCATATTAGGTTTTTAGCTCAAATATCTTTGGCTCTTTTCCAGATTAAATGCCAGTTAGACAGACCTGCCCGCTTACCCTTTCAAGGAAGATAGCAACAGTGGTGAGCTGTAATCATTTACAAAGGTCATGATCGGAAGCTAGCCCGTAAGCAGTCATTTAAAATTCGATTGATCCCTATTTGTAGGCAGGGAAGGAAAATGGACATTTCAGCTGTATTGTAATTATGAGGCTTCCAGGCAGCTGTAAATAGATGTGTGAATCCCTGGCACTGTCCAACACCTGCGAGAAGAAATTATTGCCATCCTCTAACATAGAGATGAGAAAAGGTTGGAGATAAAAACGGCATATAAAAAAGATGAATCATCTTTTCTGCTAATTTGCCACAGTCACCAGCCTCAGAAGGTTATCACAATTATCCCAAGTCAGCTGAACAGCTAAGCCAGGGCCAAGTGCCTTGGAACCATCTCAGAAGAGTGGGAAAGACAGTGTGCATAGAAGCAGAGTTTTAATTTCCTGGGAGGTGAGGGTCAGAAACACAGTATGAAAAGTGAAAACATTGACAGGCCCTGAGTGGAAGTGGTTCTGGCACGATTCACCCAACTTGGGTCATGCCCAGCTCTTACAAAACACAGCATGGGTGGGCAAGAGGAGTGGGGAGAGACATCCTCACCCTCTACTTCTTTTCTTTACACAAACCACTGATGGTCAGCGGGGTGACTTCCAGGTTTACAGCCCCACCTGGAGAGAAAAATGACTAATGGAAGGGAGCAAGAGCAGGAGAAGATTTGGGTTGCCCCTCCCATTGCTAGATCTCACACATGAGATGACAGCACAGCTGGCTATTCCATGAAGAGGTCTGAAGCAAGTTACCTCAGCACGGCACCCTGAGAAGAGGAATTGGAGAAGCCACCACCCAAAGCAGTGAGGTGAGTTGGGGATCTGCACACCCTGCTGCCTCACAGCTAATGGTACCACTCCCCATAGCATCATGCCTCCCCACTTCACAAGAGTAACCAGCACCCAGCACTTGCCACTGTGGGGCACTCACCACCACCAAGTATTTGCCGCCTTGTGCTTCTCTACTTTGGCAGCTGCAGCAGTGTACTTATGGAGGGTGGCAGTATACTCCTTTACTTACCCCTGGGCCGCCATCTTCCTCCTGCTCATCCTCTTCAGGACAGCCCAGGGTTGAGTAGAGGAGTGTACCGATGATATCCATGACCATGCTGCCACCAGGATCAAGGAGCGAGAGGCAGCAAGCGGCACTGTGTGCCCGGCGGTGGCAAGTACCAGGTGGCAGGTGGCAGAGGACAGGAGGTGTGGGGCAGTGCTGGAGGGGTTGCCTCTAGCTGCAACATGGCTTCAGCTCAGCCCCAGATAGGCCATTGGCCTGATCCAGCAGGCTCTTATGTTCTTAAGATTGCTTGTGCAACTGTGCCAGCCTGGATATGCTCTAGTTTATCCCCATTCCTCCCCTTCCTTTACCTCCTATTCCACATCCCCTTGAACTGTGGCCTTGTTGACATTGTCCCTGCCTCTGTGAGGGCTGCTCCTTGCAGCGCTTCTTGCACAGATGCAACATAAGTTTGTAAAGCAAGCACCAGCTAAATTCACTTTTGAATATGTTTTCACAGCCAGAATTAATAGGTTGACCTGTGAAAGGAATACACCTATTAGGAGACGTTTACTGAACCAAAACAGGTAACTAATTGAAAGAACCCCCTTAAATAAATGTAGTACCTGTTAACAACACACAACAGATAGAATAAATTATCTGAGTAATGATGTTCTGTAATTAGCAGGTTTTAACTATTAAAACAAGAGCTACTATATC
This sequence comes from Podarcis tiliguerta, assembly GCF_965153285.1. NCBI lineage: Eukaryota > Metazoa > Chordata > Lepidosauria > Squamata > Lacertidae > Podarcis > Podarcis tiliguerta. Next base: position 51,247,543 of record NC_139541.1, on the reverse strand, counting down.
AGCCAGTGCGATAGACTGACTTGACTATCAGCTTGGCTACAGGAATGTGATCCTGCCTCTCCCCTGAGCTCCTGTTTCAGAGTCAGCGAAAAAGTGAAGCAAACTCTCACTAGGTTCCTAGTCTTTTGAACAACTGCACATTAAATATGAAAACGTGAATCACCGCTCCCAATAAAATCAGGAAACAGATTGTGCATTTCTGTACCACCATCCCAAAGTACCCCTCCCTCCCTACCACAACACAGTTTGCACAGGGCTGGCCCAAGACGTTTTGGCACCTGAGGAAGACCCCCAAAATGGGGCTCCCCCCTCCCCACCAGGGAAAAAGGGGTCTGGGAAGATCTACATCAGGAATGGGGGAGGGGAGAGAGAGAAAGATTGACATTGGGATCTGCTGTGCCAGTCGCCTCACCTTGCCTCATAGGTAGGCCCGCTCTGAGTTTGCTCTCTGACCAGCTCTCATGCTATACAGAAATAATGTTTCCCCCTTTTCTTCCTAACGTAACACTAATGTCTCAACAAATGAAACTGATACTGTATGTAGAAAATGTAATTTGAAAAAAGAGACATTGCATATACTTTTGTAAACCAAGAAATCTTTAATAAAAAAGATATTTTTAAAAGGGGGGGGGGAGAGAAATCATGTTTGTTTGTTTTTAACTTATCTAAGCACTGCCTTCCACTCAGCATCACTTTCACAGTTCTGCCCATCACTAAAAAAAAAATGGGTACTGAATTTATTTAATTTAAACTGTGATAGCCTACCTTTCAATCAAATTTATGCAGGCACCTTACAGAGGACACTGAAAATAGACTTCCCCAACAGCCCAGCCAGCAGTGAGGCCTTTCCAGAGAAGAGGGATGGGGCTGATGGGAGTTGTAGTCAAAAACATCAGGATCACACCAGTTCAGGGGAAGCTGTTTTTAAGTGCATGCTGTAAGGTGCCTGGATAATATTTTATTGAAAGGTGGTATATAGACTTTTAGAATTTATAAATAAACAAACCGTTCTCATGCAAATCGGCCCCATGGCAGTAGTAATTTTAATAAAGGTAAAGGTACCCCTGCCCGTATGGGCCAGTCTTGACAGACTCTAGGGTTGTGCGCCCATCTCACTTAAGAGGCCGGGGGCCAGCGCTGTCCGGAGACACTTCCGGGTCACGTGGCCAGCGTGACATCGCTGCTCTGGCGAGCCAGAGCCGCACACGGAAACACCGTTTACCTTCCTGCCAGTAAGCGGTCCCTATTTATCTACTTGCACTTTGATGTGCTTTCGAACTGCTAGGTTGGCAGGCACTGGGACCAAGCAACAGGAGCGCACCCCGCCACGGGGATTTGAACCGCCGACCTTTCGATCAGCAAGCCCTAGGCACTGAGGCTTTTACCCACAGCGCCATTATTGCAACATTGTGCTTTTATTTTGTTTTTTTAAAAAAGTTTAAAAGCTGAACTGAGTGACTTAGGGCCAGTTCACCATCTCTCAGCCCAGCCTACCTCACAGGATTGTTGTGAGGATTAAATAGGGCAAGGGAGAACTGTATCCTTGAGCTCCCTGGAAGAAAACAGTGAATTGGTTAAGGGCAGCTGGCTTCTTCCTTTTCATACTGGGGATTCATCTTTAATTCCAAACATGGGATCCACTTCAAAAAACAATTACTCCCAGATATTCTGACATGACAGCATATCTCCAATTGCCTCTTTCTCTCTTATGCAGAGAGCAGAGCCATCCTCTTTTTAAAGGGCTGTGCTGAAGAGGGGATTTTGGCATATATAATTTTTTAAAATATGGATTAAAATATTCGTTGTGAAGAAACACACTTCATTTTTACATACGCATGTACAGTGGAATGATCTTATTATTGTATTATTGTGGTTTTGATTGATGTGAACCACTTTGGTATTCCCTGAATGAAATGTGTAATAGTAATAATAATGATAATGATAAGAATAATAATAGATATTTCCTCCTGCACAAAAGAGGGAAATGCCCCTTTTAAAATGGTGTCACTGCCATCTGCAGTTTTTATATGTAGTTGTATTTTAAAAATAAAATAATGAATTAGTCAATTTTTTAAAGATACAGTCTGCATCTGTACGACAATTGTTTTAAGTAAGTTTTTTTATTATTTGTTTACTTGTTATTTGCTGACGGGCTTCCTTTAGGAGGAAGAGTGAGATATGAATTTGATAACTAAATAATAAATAACACATTTTAAAAATTGATTAATTCCCCCCCCAAGTTGCTTAAAAAATTGCAACCCCAGTAAAACACAAGCAACCCAATATCCTGATGCTTTAGCCTTGACTTCCCCCATTCAATATGCACAGACTTTATGCAGCATACAGATGGCAGAATTCAGTAGAAGGAAGTCATACTGGAATCAATCAGATTGTGCAGATAAAACCCCCTTTTTTTTACTCCCAAGTCCTGTTGAATCCGTTGTGCAATTCAGGATTTTTCTGCGAACATGAGTTCAATTGATTTCAATTAAAACTTTGCATCATGACTAATGCTTGGCAGACTGTAAGAGAATAATCATGTTTCCCAGTTCCTAGTAGGTTAAATCTTGGGCTATACCAGGTGAGACTCTGTCCCCGGGCAAAACTTGCATGCTCTGTGACATTGTGCATCTGAAGGCTCCATAATAAACACACACACATACAAATAAAATCTTCCTCCAACCCCAACAATCAAAAGCATGACAGCTGCTGAAATCTCTATGGCATGCGGAGGGTTTTCCTCTTCAGTGATTGGGAAAGCAAATCCCCAGAGAGAAAAGAACGAAAGCGCATTGAGATCTACGAAGGTTTAATATGGGAAATGACAGAGGTTCTCAATTTAGCAGTAATTCTAGAATATATCTCTTCCATCTCGCACATACACAATCTAATTACAATATATCACTTTTTGTTTTTTTGTTTTTTTATCTCATAGAATTGCACTTCTGCATACATTCAACATAGCTATGGCACAAGCTGCTTTGACAAGAACAATCTCTAACAATCTCTCTCTCTCTCTCTTGTGTTTTCTTTCATGATCCAGAGCAGTGGTTCCCAATTGGTGGATCACTAAAGGCATGTTTGAGTTAAAAGTGGGTCATGGGTCTGAAAAGGTTTAAGATGCCTAAACTTAAGATAGGCATTCACTATCCCTTCTGTATCCAAACTCTTGACTGGGAACAAAAACATGCTTAGAACATCTGTCTCTGTTTCTGTCCCCCCCCCCCCCGTTTTAAGAAAATCTACCATTTTTCCCCCTTTTCTTTTTTTTTGGGGGGGGTGGGGTGGGGTCTGTGGCTGATGAACTAAGAAGGGGAGAAGGAAGTTCTATCATTTCCTAATCTTAAATTGGTTTTCTTAGCCACGGTTCTTGTTTTATTTGGGTGTGAATGGACCTTTTCTCGTACGCTTTTGTCGTTAGTCACCCCCCCAAAAAATCTCTCTGAGACGGGGAAGCTATGATGCTGAGGAATCTTTTCTCTCTTTCTCTTTTACTTTTAAGTTTGTGTCTCCAAGCAATTACAGAGACAATCCCATTGTGCTTCTTCTCGCTCCTCATTATCATGCAAAACAAATGATTGCATCATGTAAAGACATGCACACAGAATCTGCCCATCCACACGCCAGCGGTCTGTTTCCCAGAGCGGCTGCTCACACTTCTGCACAATAAGGCATCCTAATCATAAATGGTTTGACAGTTGGCAAAGAACATGCTCGGTGTATAATTATTAGAGGCCACTGGGTCCAAATCTCCGTTTGCTGAGATCAAAAAATCGAATGCTTTTCTCCCCTTACAACTGATGGACTAAAACAGCCTATGCTAACTGCATGCGCTCCAGATGCTTTAGCGTGCTGGCTGGGGATGATGGGAGCTGTAGTCCTAAACATCTGGAGGGTGCCAGGTTAGCAAAGAATGTTCCCACTCACAGCAGCCCTCCTGCACAGTCTTGGCCTCTGCAAAGATTCCTGTGTGGGAAGGACTTCCCATTCAGCCACACAAGCCAGCCCTGGGCCTCTGTGGCTCCTTCTGGGATGCTGCAGGCTGGTTTTCCCATCGTCTGCTCTGAGTCCTGGGAGTGCCTCACGGGAGCACTCCTGTAAATAAAGACGATAATGTCAGAGCCAGCCCTCAGCCAAGGCAAGAGCCCGCCCTCTCACCAGAACACAGCTATAACAATGCCGCCTTGCGAAGGTTGTTTCTATGACAAATAGGAAGTTTTCAAACTTTAAAACATGATGATGGCAGTTCTGGAAATATCAGGCCCATGGAGGTCGTTCCTCCACCCGCACCTCCGGCATCGCAGCCAAAGACACAGCCCCAGACACACACACCTCTAGCTCTCAAAACATGATGATTGCTTGGCGTGCTTGTGCTTTCCCCGTTTTTTAAAACCACCTTCAGGCAGAGACTGGGCTGGGAACATTTCAGCCCCCAGGGGGTTGTTTCACAAAGTAATGAGCATCTGAATATTGTTTGGAAGCCTCCGCTAGGGCAGACTCGCTTCCCAGCAAAAGTGTCTGCTCTCAAAGAGCTCTGCTCTGCCTCCTCCTCTTTCCTGTACTTAAAATGTGAAATCAACAAGGCTTTGCAGACCTTCTGTTCTCTTGCTTGGAAGGGCAGGGCTCTACAACACCATCACAAGGAGGTCAAAGGCTTTATTAGGCTATTTGGGAGGCTCTCCCTTCAAAACCTGGGGCTTGGGGAATGAAGTAGTTTAGCAGATTAGGTTCTGAGAATCCCCAGACTGGCTGTGTTTGGCAACTTTAACAAGTTTGTCTCACCTATGTTTTATTGATGGCTGCTTTCCTAAAGCCACACCCATGATCTCAATTTTGTCATCGTTTACCTTTGACAAATTTTGAAAGAAAAGGATTAGTAGCTGGGCTGCAAAGTTTCAATGGCTGAGTTAGGTAAATTTATCAAGTGAAGTTCTGTCTGATTTCCAGCAGTGTTAGCATGTTTGACTCGCTGTTAATCCTGCTTTTAATTGGTAGTGATGTGAGTTCAGAGCTGTTGTTGGTTGTTGTTCTTGTTGTGGCAGCAGCAGCATTTTACAGCTGTGTTGCATGACCCAAGTCAACAAAGCCAAAGGACTATTCTGCCAGGCCTATGCAGACAATTAAGAGCACATCTCCCGCAATGGTTTATTGATGCTTGTTTTTTACTTCTTTGCATTTAAATTGTTTTTAAAAAATTTAATGCTTTGATTGTATGGTTTTTTATCTTTTTAATGCTGTAAACTACTTTGCTTTGTTGTGCGATTTAGTAGTGTAGAAATAATTTTATAAATAAATAAATAAGCTACAACTCCCAACTTTAACCTAAAAGGGAATGGGAAAGCACAGATCTCCAGGAACTCAATCAGCTGAGGACCTAGTGGATCCATGGGTAGTGCAGTTCTGCCCCACCCCCATAATGCTCCGGCGGGGGGGGGGGGGTTGCTCTGTGATGGCACCATCACCATCAATAGCTTATTTACCAACTGCACATTAGGCAGGAGAAATGGTGGGCTCCACAGATGCAGAATCACCACCACAATCACCAACAAAGTCATAGCAGAGCAACCCGTCTGGCCTAATCCTAACCCCTTCCATGAGAAGTGATCAGGGGTTAGGATCAGAGTCTAACAACAGCAGCTAAAATCAGCCTATCTACAGAATAAAACAGACCCAGGATCATTCAAAAGCTGGCCAGAATAAAAACGCAATTAGGGTTCTCCTGAAAACCAACAGAGCAGGAGCCAGACATATCTCCAAGAGGGGAAATTACAAAAGTGCTGGGGCCAGTGCAGAAAGGGCCCTGTCCCTGATACTTACCCACTTAACAACTCTTCCTGCAGGACCAGAAAGCAGGGCTTCAGAATCTGAGGACAAGGCTTGGGGTGATAGATATGAGTGCATGTTGTCCTTTAGATGAACTGCTCCTCAACCATTTTCTTCGAAGCACGGCAAGGCAGTAGTTGCATTGCAAATTTCAAAGAGCTCACTATCTATCTCTAAATAATTCCCAAATCGCTTGATAATCCCAAACAACCTTTTAAATTGCTTGTCTGAGCCAGACGCTCAACAGCAAAGCAACTACTTTGCATGCAGAAGATCCTGGGTTTCTGCCCAAATCTTTAATGCTTAGATCAGGCCTGAGCAGTTTGTTCATGCTGGTGCTGCCATCTCTGTGACCTCAGAGACGGAGGGGGAGTCAGTGCCCACTTGGCTTCCAAGTTGACATCAAACACCTTTTCCGAAAGAGAGGGCTCACGTATTTCATATCTGAAGTGCTTTCCACACTTTTGAGTAGGTAGCACAGTTCACCCAGTTAAAGAAATATTTGTTCATCAGCTCTTTAAGGTAGCTTTAGTGGATTAATCAATGAATTAATCTACTGAATGTGCATATGCATCTGAGCAAATTTCTTTGTTTTAAAATGGTGTAGGCGGGTCCCACATGCTCCAACAACTTGGCTTCTAAAATATTAGCTATGTTGACATAAAAACGGCAGAAAAGGCAGGGAGCCCCAGGCAAATGAAGTGTATAACAAGAGGCAAAGCATCTGTATTTGAAACTCCCTGATGAAGGACCTGAGATGTCCCAAATGCCTGGGATATTACACTTTCTCTTCTACCCCTTTGCTTTCTGATATAAAAACTGCCGGGACTTTCTTTTTTATTTCTGCTCTCTGGCTCCCAAGGGACCTCTGTGTCTTGCTTGGGGCTGGAGACAGGTCCAGGCAATGGCTGAGTTTTATATTTTCACAACTAAGAGATCAGCCATAATTTGCTTCTTTGTCCCAGTGATTGTAGGCACAACCTGAAATCTCTACTGAGCCTTGGAGAGCCTAGTGCAATTAAGGCAGCAATCCTATAGGCCAGGGGGAGGGGATCTTTTTCGGTGGCATTCCCTTCTGGGCGACCTTGGGGGGGGCACGTGCCAGTTGTGGGCGAGGCCAGAAGCAAAAGTGGGCAGGACAACAAATGTCAATATTACCTTTGCACAGTCACTCACCACTTGACTGATCGTCCATCCAGAAAAGTACAGTGGTACCTCGGGTTACATACGCTTCAGGTTACAGACTCCACTAACCCAGAAATAGTACCTCAGGTTAATAACTTTGCTTCAGGACGAGAACAGAAATCGTGCTCTGGTGGCGCGACGGCAGCAGGAGGCCCCATTAGCTAAAGTGGTGCTTCAGGTTAAGAACAGTTTCAGGTTAAGAACAGACCTCCGGAACGAATTAAGTACTTAACCTGAGGTACCACTGTAAAAGCCACGATCAGAATTCAAGGACAGGCAAAAGCACTCAGGGAGAATGAAAGGTGTTAAGTTGTGGGTGAACATATCAGATGACACAGTGATTCTTCAAACAGCTCTTGTTTATTCACAGGCCAGAACAGAACTGAACTGAAGGGTTCAGCCAGCCTGCTTATATAGAGCTCCACTAGAACGCGACAGTAACCATTTTCTGTAACTATCCAATCACTGAACGTCACTTTCCATCCCTTATTTGCATATGTGGACCTGAGTGAAAACTATCTACAGTATCCCCCTGCTGGTCCAGGGTGAGAATTTCAGTACATAACAAAAGGTGTTGCCTAGATGTTGAGACACCACAGAAATACCTGGGAGTAGGCCCCATTGAGCTCACTGGGCCTTACATCCGAGTAGATATACATAGGCCTGGGCTGTTAAGAGTGTGAACGTGGCCTGGATATCTATCTATCTACCCAGTTTGTTAGAGTATGGTGCTGAAAACGCCAAGGTTGCAGGTTCGATCCCCATATGGGACAGCTGAATATTCGTCTCTCCACTGCAGGGAGATAGAAGATCCTCAAGGTGCCTTCCAACTCTATGATTCCATGATTCTGTGTCAACTCTCAAGTATGCCCTATGGACCTCAGAGGGTCTTACTCTCAGGTACTTACTCTCAGGGTTTAGCACTGCAGTCTTCACCTCCAATCTCCTCATATGCTCCATTGTAAGACCGTGACTAAACAAAGACTAAAAGAAAGTGCTTATTCACGTAGCTCATCATTAAACTATGGAACTCGCTCCCACTGGAGGCAGTGATTAGACAAATTTTTACATCCTGCCACATGGACTGAGGTATGGTTCCTTGATCCTGCAACCCTTTTCTGGGAGGATTGTGGTGGTGTGTTTGTGATTCCTGCATTGCAGGGGGTTGGACTAGATGACCCCTTGGGTCCCTTCCAACTCTACAATTCTCTTGTTATGATTGTCTGATATGGATGGTCAAGCTGTCTACAGGAGGAGCAATTTCAAAAAGCACCTCAGGAAAGCCCGGTCCTTCTTGGAGATGATGCAAACAGGCACCGACCAAATCAGTGTTCTCAACTTGCACGCCTATGCTCTTTAGTTTCAGGAAGAGCTTGCAAACTAAGGTTGCTTTGAGATGTCAGTACACTAGATCTGTTGCACTTTAAAAACAGAGGAAGGAGCCAGAAAACACACAGCCTCTTAAGCAGATGCTTGTTTCGAACAGGAGAGCTTCTTTTCCTTTTACTGGGAGGTGTGGGTGTGTGGCAGTTGGGAGCCTTGATTTATTGTGTCATTATTTATGTCTGAAAATAAATGAGGCATAAGCCTAAAAACATGAAAAAAAGAAAATTAGATTCTACCTAGATTCTCTGACTTTTCTGTAGCGTATTTACATGAAATGTACCATTTTCTGTTGTGTTTTTTTGTCCGTGACACGGGGGCTGCGCCTTTGTTGACCGTGTCTGTCCGCCAGGTCTGGGTGCTTGTTTCCACTGGCTTGTCATGTTCACTAATTAGAGAGCTGCTGCATGATTCACCTTGTTAATTAGAGGGACTCGCACACACAAAGCCCCTTCGGGCAGTGCGAAAAAAGAGCCTCGCACCAGTGCCCTGAGAAAGCTGCAGCCTGTGAAGTAATTCTTCTCATCTACCTTCTATTTTTTATTTGAAATGAATAAATCATTGAGATTTTCCTTGTGGAGTGAGAATGCAAGAATTCACATCTTTGTAAGATGTAAATTATATGTGATCAATAGAAGGATGACTACTATATTGTACTTAACAAGCCTCCCTAGTTTGCTGCTTGTCAGTCTATGAAAAATTACTTGAAATATTTTGTCCCGATACTGAGGGTGATTTCCCCACCACCACCACCCTATCTTGTCTGCCCCCCCCCTTTTTCTGCCCTTGATGTTTAAAAGAAATGAGTGATAGCCAGTTTCGTATAGTTGAATCTGAACTAGAAATTATGTAGATTATTTAAAACTCAGGCTAGCTTTGCATTCCAGGGAAGCAGAGGGCATTTTGCAAAATGGGACCCCACTCTGAGGCAACACTCACCCAGCTCCTTGTTTGTGGCAGGGAGGCTGTGTGTGTGTGTGTGTGTGTGTGTGTGAATTTTTGCCTTGTCTCTGCTCTACTGTGGGAGAACACTTTTGCCAAGTCTTGCCGGGTCCTCCAAAATCAAACGTACTCAATGCAATAAATTAAAATTGTTTTTCTCCTGCCACCGTGACTTGATCAAACCATCATCCAGACTGCTAAGGAGCGTGTGGCACTAAAAACGGTGCTTGCCACATTTCCCATCTGTTTAGGAGGCTCTCAGAAATGAGCTTCTGTGGCTTTCTCTATAACTATTTGATTAAAATTACTTAATAAAGCCAAATGATTTTTAGTGAATTGCTACACTTTTGTCATTTATGCAAATGAGGTTTGATGCTTAGAAACTCAAGCAGTCCATAAGAATAGAACAGAATTGGGAATAACAATAAACCAAACCCTTCCAGTCTTGAAGGAACTGGGCAATAATAGTTTTTCACTGGGAAGTCATAGCCTTTATGCTCAACTCAGGCCCACTTTGCACTGGCATGTTGATGGAAAGTAGGGCAGGGGGTGTTGAAGCCCCACAAGGGCAGCAGGTGCAGCCCAGCAGCAAAGGGGGGAGGCCCAATCTTAAAGAGGCAGAATCCATGGAAAATATAATTAGAAAACTGGAAAATATAACTGACATATTATTGAAAAATATCCCTCCTCCAGAACACCAGAACTAGCGGACATCCAATGAAGCTGTATGTTGGGAGATTCAGGACAAATAAAAGGAATGTCCTTCTTCATGCAACGCATAGTTAACCTGCGGAACTCCCTCCCACAGGAGGCAGTGATGGCCACCAGCTTAGATGGCTTTAAAAGAGGATTGCACAGATTCTTAGAGGAGGAGGCTTTCAGTGGCTACTAGGCATGATGGTTAAGCTCTGCCTCCAGAGTGGAGGCAGCAATGCTTCTGCCAGCTGCTGCAAACCACAGGCGGGGAGAGTGCCCTTGTGCTTGGGTCCTGCTCCCGAGGCAGATTTAGGGGAGCACAACCAGTTTGGTCACACTGGGGGTGGAACCTCGGGGGCGCCACTGCAACTATGGTGTGCAATAGAAGGCAAGAGGCACCAAATTTTGGTGTCACACAGGGCACTGCTGAAATTCCCAACCCCAAAGCCCACCACTGCCTGCTTAATGGCTTCCTACAGGCGTCTGGTTGGCCACCATGGAACAGGATAGGCATGATTCAGCTTGGGCTGAGACCTCTTTCAGGGACCTGCCAACCCAGTAACATCCACGTGCATCCAAGACACACACAAGCAAAAGAAAACAAACCAGCAATGTGCTCATGTGGTGGAAGATGGGAGTGGAGGAGAGAGAGGAACATTGCAGCTGGCAACTGGCCCAGAAGCAGGGAAATCAAGCTGGCTGCATCTACATCTGGAATGTAGGCTCACCTAAGGCCACTTTGGGGGTCCCCTCTTGCGTTTGCTCAAACTTCCCAGAAGATCCTCTGGAAGGAAGCAAGAAGAGGCTGTTGGCAGCCTGCTCATTCGCTTGTGCTCTGAGTTCCTTGGCTGCATTTGGACTCTGCTTTTTGCCCTTTTGTTTTCAGTGTCCCTAAACACTTCACTTTGGAACATACAGTGGCTAAGAAGCTTCCCTTTCATGCTGATCGGGTAGCTCTAGAATGCTAGAGGCACAGACTCTGAGGCAGAAATAGCAAGGGGACTTCAAGAAGAAGAGTTTGGATTTGATATCCCACTTTATCACTACCCGAAGGAGTCTCAAAGCGGCTAACATTCTCCTTTCCCTTCCTTCCCCACAACAAACACTCTGTGAGGTGAGTGGGGCTGAGAGACTTCAAAGAAGTGTGACTAGCCCAAGGTCACCCAGCAGCTGCATGTGGAGGAGCGGAGACGCGAACCCGGTTCACCAGATTATGAGACTACGGCTCTTAACCACTACACCACACTTATAATAATAATAATAATTTATTATTTATACCCCCCCATATGGCTGGGTTTCCCCAGCCACTCTGGGCGGCTTCCAACTGAATATTAAAAACAGTACAGCATCAAACATTAAAAACTTCCCTACTGGCTCTCCACACCCCATGACTCTGGGCCGCGACACGGCTGGTTGTGAGTGCAGTAACCAGCCTACAAAAGTTAACATTCACATTTGTTCCTCTGCCCATTTTTGCCTCTGGCATCCTGAAAGTTTGCCCAGATGAGAATCAGGTTGGATAATGTTCCCCATCACTACACTAAAAAGGTAAAGGGACCCCTGACCATTAGGTCCAGTCGCAGACAACTCTGGGGATGCGGAGCTCATCTCGCTTTATTGGCCGAGGGAGCCGACATACAGCTTCTCGCTTCCTTCACAGTATGGTTTCAATAACTTTCCCCTCCATTCCCTCTTTGTGAAGATCTGACCCTTTTCGGCAGACCCAGCCCTCGCCATTTTGCCATGCCTCCGTTAACATCACCACAGCAGAGGAGATAATCGGCCAGCAAGTGAGCAGTGATCTGCCATATGCACCGAGGCAGCGTTCTACAAACCACCTGTCAGAACCTCTTATTATTTTGACGGCCATCTCAGGAGGGACTTGGCTTCTCAAAGCATGGTGCTGACACACTGGCAACAGAGTCCTTCTCAGATGACAGGCAGTTGTAACAGGGAAAATGTCCGGGGAGAAAAACATCAGATAAGATGACTGACAATTTCAAGGGGTAGAGACCTTCTCTCTCTCTCTCTCTCTCTCTCTCTGTCTGTCTCTCTCTCTGTATTGTTGTCTCAGCACCTCCGACAAAAAAAGGCTTGCTTCCGACAAAAGGCCTCCAACACAGATGACAAATTAACACCCATTTAAACTGCCCACACTACGTCAATGTTCAAACTAAATCCCACTGTAGAAAAGAGTGCTTTATTGTGAGATCTGAAATGTGCATCCCAGAACCATGTCCAACAATGGATAAACATTTAACACAACAAGCCTGTCCATGCCTACCTGGGAGTAAATCTCCCTGAGCATGGTGGGTCTTACTTCTTTTCACAATGCTCTCTTTGCAGTTCAGGTATATGGTTAACCTTTCATGGTTTCATGTTCCCGAGTCAGATCAAGGCATTCTGAAGATGATCCAGGAGTGCCCATCTTTCATAAAAGTCTCCGCTTTTCCATGAAGTTAAATGCATGACCATCTCCCTCATTATTATTTCTTCTGAGGAAGGAAACAAAGCATGGCTGACTGGGGAAATGCCCAGAAGGGGAGGAGAAGGAGAGGGTAGAGGGATGGACAGTTGTAATCACAGTGAATGATTTCCCCAGGGCACTCCCAACACAGTCATTTGTAGGTGGGATGTTAAAGTCAACAAGAGGGTCATCATTTTCCTCTGAGTTTTCTGGCCATGAGCAGACAGTGTAGACTATTAGATGGATCTGCTTCTTTCCCAATCATTCTTCCTCCAAACAAACAATTCCATATCGTAGCTCTTTCTCACTTTTGGGAAGAGGAGTCCTTCCAGAACGGGGCGGGTGAGAGAAAAAAATTGTGACTTCACCAGTTGTTGTTTTTTAATGAAGGTGAAATCATATAGCATGAAAGCCCCTGGATCTATTTGTCTGAATTTTGGCAGGTTTCTCACCCACAGGTACCTCCTTTGTGTCCCCAGTTTTCAAACTGATTTCCCCACCTCCCACAAAGAAAAACAACCACCAGGAGAGAGAATGTGATTTCCACTTCCCCCATCCCATGAGGTCTGCCCTTGTGGGAGAACTCCCCAGTTTTGGTGTAAATTATTTATTTTTGTCATGTTCCATCTTGCAACTATATTGCGCATTGCACCTTTAAAAAGGACAAGGATGATGAGACAGAACCTGAAGTGAAATGTTTAAGTAACCATTTTATGGTACAGGCAGTCATTAAATGGTCACTTAAGATCAATTGTGTAGCAAAGTACCTGACAGAAATCCAAAAGTCATCTTCCTGCCTATAGCTAGTTTCTGAAACATGTGAAATATATAATGGCACTCAAGGTTGAAGAAGCATGCCCTCAGTTATTCAAAAGAAATTCTACTAGATGGAAGTAAAATGATAAAATTCTTGATTCTACAAGAGGCAGAATCACGCTTTAGCAGAATGTCACTTGAGTCAGCATGAACAGGCAGTTCAAGAAGTCTGGATGGCTGTCTGCATTGTGAACCACAGAATGCTCATCAGTTTCAATGTGATCTTTAAAAACAACTTTGTTTCTAGTCCTCATGGTCATGAAGAAAACCTTTAAACATGTGGCCAGCCCATATTGTATTTTGTAACAGTTTTTATCTAAACTTTGCAGACTTCAAATATATTTGAATCTTACAGCACTCCCGTCTTCAACTGTTGTGTTGGTCCTGAGATGTCAAAGACATCCCTACCGAAACAACATCTGTGACACTGGCCACATTCACACCGTACATTTAAAACGCTGTGATACTCAGCTACTGCTTCCCGCAAAGAATTCTGGGAGCTGTAGTTCTTTTAAGGTGCTGAAAGTCATTAGGCTGCTATTCCCCTGCCAGAGCTCCATTTCTCAGAGTTCCCCATGAAGAGAAATTGATTGAAAAGTGATCCCGACATTAATTTTCACTGGAAACACACACACACACACATATATATATGAAATTAAATCCAACTTCCAAAATGATCCAGGTTATTTCAAAACAATAAAGTAGCATTTATTTAATTTTAAAAAACCATCAACTGTGATTCTCCAAAAACATAAGGAATTATTTCTGCATCAATCATAGTTCAAAATGTTAGGTTTGGGGTTTGGGCTTCCTTTTATTCAGGCTTCAATTCAGGCTATAAAGTAAGACATATGTTAGAAATTTAATAAATGTTAAAGCTAAATGATATGTAATACAATTTGCAACGGCCCTATCAATCTCACCTTCATTTCATACATATTTCTTATTAACAGAACATTTTCTATCCTGACTGTCTCCCTGAATACAATTAGCACCTGATTTCAGATTTATGTTCAGTGCAATTTCCCATTTTGTATCTCTGACACCTCCCTAAAGCCTACTTGACTTGTCTGACACATTTTGCCAGATATTATGAGCACTTTTTTTTCTTCTTTTTTTTTGCAGGATGAATATTTCTTAATCTTACCTTTTGGGGAAGTCAATAGATTTTCATGTGATTTGACATGCGTATACAGCCTTTAGCCATCCCGGGGGCAGAGGGTGGGGAACCTTAAAATGCAAAGCCTCTGATGGCATGTCAGAAAGAAAAAATGGAGAACAGACCCCCAGGAAGTGCTCCTGCACAGATTCATGTTCTTGTGCTCCTCTCGTTCAGCGGGATGGGAGAGAGACATGACAGGACTCTTCTAATACCTGAAGGTGCTGTCACAAAGATGGGGGGGTGGGACTGTTGCTGAGAGAACAGCACCATCACTACAAGGCTTAAATCATGGGGCTGAGTGCGTAGATTCCAGCTGAACATTCGGAGAAGTTTCCTGATGGTAAGAACGGTTTGACCATAGAACCAATTAGCAGGTCCAGAGGGCTCCCACACTGGAGGTCTTCAAGAAGGCTCAGGGCACTCAGCTCTTGGTATATGTGCCACAAATCCCATGGAGATGCCATGGAGAAACTGGTCAGATAATAGAATCGTAGAATTGTAGAGTGGGAAGGAACACCAAAGGTCATCTAGTCCAACCCTTTGCAATGCAGGAATCACAACTAAAGAATCCCCAGGCCACGCCCCTCCTCCAACTCTTCCCTGCACCTTCCTAAATTCACATTTATCCAAACTCTAATGTAGTTCGCAAAGTAAAGAATGTTGACAGAAATGCACATTTTCATAGCTGTCAACCTTCCCTTTTTTTTACGGGAATTTCCCTTATTCCAGCGCAGTTTCCCGCTGCTTTCCGCTGCTATCCCGGATTGTTAGGCATCCCATAGACTGTCCCCAGGACAGGTGAGGCTGCTGATCCCTTATTTTTCAGGCTGCTGATCCCTTATTTTCAAATCTGAAAGTTGACAGCTGTGCACATTTTAGCGGTAAAGGTAAAGGTAAAGGGACCCCTGACCATTAAGTCCAGTCGTGACCAACTCTGGCGTTGTGGCGCTCGTCTTGCTTTATTGGCCAAGGGAGCCAGCGTACAGCTTCCGGGTCATGTGGCCAGCATGACTAAGCCGCTTCTGGCGAACCAGAGCAGTGCACGGAAACACCGTTTACCTTCCCGCCGGAGCGGTACCTATTTATCTACTTGCACTTTGACTTGTTTTCGAACTGCTAGGTTGGCAGGAGCAGGGACCGAGCAACAGGAGCTCACCCCATTGCGGGGATTAGAACCACCGACCTTCTGCGGCAAGTCCTAGGCTCTGTGGTTTAACCCACAGCGCCACCCGCGTCCCTATTTTATTTCATTTATTTATTATTTTATTTTTTTTATTTTATTTTAGCGGTAACTGTGCATAAAAATGAAGATGTTACTGAAAATAACATGTAGAAATGCATTACGTTTTGCTTGGATTTTTAAAAATGAAGATTTAAAAAAAAAATTCAAATTGCTTCAGAAATGTAGAGAACTGAATGTAAAGATTGGGAAAATGAGAACTGAAATACACAGATCCTTCCATCCTTAGTCACACAATAAGCTGCCAGTCCCTATACGGTCTGCATGAGGAACTCCTCAGGGAGCAAGAGAAACAAATGTCAACAGGGAAGGCTGAAGTTCTGGATCTCGCTCTTTTATTTGTGATGAAGAGAAAAGGCTTGAGGTTTTTCTGAGAGCAGGGCTAAGCGGGGAACGTGCCCCCCCCCTCCTCCACACTGAGTGGGCAGAGGAACACAAGATGAGTGAGGTGTGTCCCAACCGCCCCGGGTGACGTCACATGACTCAGAGCGCCTGGAGGAACTGGGGGCAGATGAAAGCTGGCAGCTGTGTGCAGCCTGGAGCGGAGATTTCTGGCAGACAGGGCTTGCCATCAAGCCAGCTCAGTGCCAGAATAAAAGCCCCTCTGCTCCCCAGCCAACCTATGGGGCTGTTTTCCTCCCTTTCTTGTGCGGCAGAGGGGGCTGGGGAGAGAATGAAGGGCTGTCAGTCCCCAACTCAGTTTTTGACCCTTTTTCTCAAGGGTAGGAAAAGGCAAGAAAACACACTGCACCCTGGGTCATATTCAGGGTTTGTTCTGGATTTTAGCCCAAAGATGTGGAAAATACAGGCACAGTGTTAAAGGGCCACCGGCCACAACCCCTGTCCTTGCCTTTAAGCAAAAGTCAGGGACCTCAGGCCGGGGGGGGGGGATTGAAAGTGGCCCTCAAACCTTCTCTATCAAGCCCTCGTGATTCTCCACAAGCAACACCCCTTCCACAGAATAGGGGCAGCCACACTGAAAGCCCTGCTCTGAGTGTTTCCTGCTTGGCAGGGGGTTGGACTTGATGGCCCTTGTGGTCTCTTCCAACTCTATGATTCTATGATTCTATGTTTGTGATATTTTGGTACCAAAATAATAATGTGCTCAGAGATCCCAAGGCTTTAGGTAAAGGTAAAGGGACCCCTGACCATTAGGTCCAGTCGTGGCCGACTCTGGGGTTGCGGCGCTCATCTCACTTTATTGGCCGAGGGAGCTGGCGTACAGCTTCCGGGTCCTGTGGCCAGCATGACTAAGCTGCTTCTGGCGAACCAGAGCAGCGCATGGTAATGCCGTTTACTTTCCCGCTGGAGCAGTACCTATTTATCTACTTGCACTTTGATGTGCTTTCGAACTGCTAGGTTGGCAGGAGCAGGGACGGAGCAACGGGAGCTCACCCCGTCGCAGGGATTCGAACCGCCGACCTTCTGGTCGGCAAGTCCTACATTTCTGCCTCAGTTGCTGCCTTTGATGTAACCCAAAATAGAGCACATTGTCACAGGTAGGTTAAGAAGGCCATTATTAAAATCCGGGGGGGGGGGACTATTTTTATTGATATCCAAACTTATAGAAATCATGATAGCAGGTGTGAGCATTGTTTTTAATCGTATAACTTGCTTGTCTGTTATTCTACACAGTGCTTTTGCAACAAGTCTCATATTTATCACCAACCCCCACCCCCATGGGATAGGAATTTCTTGGAAGCCCTATAGTCCTAATTAACAAATTAATAGCAAAGCTTAAATAAATAAAAATGTTCAAAATATTTACAGTACTTAGGGTGCCCCGTGTGTGTTCATTGAGCCATTTAACTTGGGGGACATCCAAACTGTCTGGATAATCAGATATCCAGATAATTGGAGCCATTTATGCTCCTGTATTTGGGTTTTCAAAAAGTTAAACCAATGGAGACTGTCTGTTCATCACTTTGACAGAAACAACTGGCACCTGCAATGACAGTCTATACAAATGTTTTCATTCTTAATCTTAATGCAAAGTACCAGACAAACAGGCTGCAATGCTTGAGGTTGTAGCACCGGATCAGTTGCCCAAAGGGGGCATTCTGTTAATAAAATATAAAAAAGTTGGGTGTGCACATCTACCAAATGGTTAAACCCATAGACAACCTTGCAAGGTAGTAAGATGCGTTAATCACAGGCACCGACATGACTTTCCAGTA
Organism: Podarcis tiliguerta; assembly: GCF_965153285.1. Taxonomy (NCBI): domain Eukaryota; kingdom Metazoa; phylum Chordata; class Lepidosauria; order Squamata; family Lacertidae; genus Podarcis; species Podarcis tiliguerta. The sequence goes on along the minus strand of NC_139541.1, from coordinate 51,229,652 downwards.
GTGACACAGTTCACCCATGATGCTCAGCCACTGCAAGGATGAGCCAGAGCAGGCCTCAGTCTCAGATACAACCAGTGAGAAAAGAGCCTTGAAGTTCTCTGTATTGCTTGGTGGGCAAGACATGCAACCCCATGTGAAAAATGCAACTGTGCTGTATATGTGTCTGTCTCAGCCCTCAACAGCATTTATTTATTTATTGGGGCGGGGGGAAGCATCAGAGAACAAGACAGAATTAAGAAACAACTTGCTCTACCAGCATCAGAATCACAAAAGGGAGCACTGGGTAGCTTCAGTGCAATTAAAGGAAATAATTGGATAACTAAGTAATGTTATGTTGCAATTGGTTGATCAACTACCTGTAAATGTATTTAGCTTTAAAGGCCAGTCTATGGAAATGTGTATTTGAGGAGACAAGCAGGGTAGACAAATTTCTCAGCCTGTTTCTCCCACATAACAGCAAGCCACCACTTGTTACATTTGCAAGGTCCGTCCCATGCCATTCCTGCCCATTGTTTGTCCCGATAACATGAATTGTAAAGCTAAAACAAAGAACACTCCATATGACCCAAACATTGCGACACTGAAAAATGCTAATTTTAATATTTTGTAGTAAGAATTAATTTTTTAATGTTAAGTAATAGGAAAACAAGTGCAATAATGGCACTTCAGATACTCATTTTCACTTTTATTGTTCCAGATGTTATCCTGTTAATTGATACAACTTATTTATTCACAAATAAATTTATTCAGAGCAAAAATATGGATAATCAAATTTGATACATCTTCCTGCCAAAAATATTTTAACTCCACTATACAGGGTTTTTTTTAATTGATAAATAAATAAATAGCCACAGCTAACTGAAACAAATCAATCTTAACTGATGGTGTTGGTTGTGATTTCTATAAATCTATTGTTGTTGATGTTCCAGCAGTGGACAATTATGGGGCGAAGCCTCTCACGGTGATCTCAGTTCCTCATGAGATGCTGTCAGGGACTGGAAATCGGAGGAGGAAGGGTGGAGACCCTCCCCTGCCAGGAAACCCCCAGAGAAGAGGGAGACGGTATAGATTTACAACAGTGGTTTGCAGAAGGTCACGGTTCTAAGACAGAAGAGGGACAAAGCTGGGAGATAATAGGAGAAGAGGAGAGGGTGGAGCAGAGCCAGAGCAACTGGCTGACACGTTATCATTAGAGAGCATTCCAGACCTCCGCCCCCCCCTTTTCCCAGAACCCGGCGAGCAGTGAAAGTAGGAGAACAGAAAACGAAGAGGCAATTGGCCTTAGGTAGCCACTGGGTTAGTGCTGTTGACGACTGTGAAGGGAGGGGGAGATTACTTGGAGCAATGCCATTAACCCGAGAGGCAACGTTCCTAAGTCTCTCTCTGTGAACATTGAATAAATACCTTGGAAAGAACCAGTGGCGGAGCTTCATGCTCCAGCCCCGGGGGATCGGAGAGCAGGCAGGGCTGGGGCGTGTCCTGGGGGTGGGGCGCGCCACCTGGAGGGGTGGGGCACACATCCTGGGGGCAGGGCACCCAGCGCAGGGGGGGCAGCCACAATGGAACCCTGCCAGGATAGTGCTGCCAGGGGCGGTGTGCTCCCCCCACACACACTCCTCTTCCTCCGCCAGTGGTACGAACTTCTTGTCTATCTATTACTGGCAGCCTGCCGTGATGGGGAGGGATTGCATTCCCTGAAGCCTGACAGATGCTTGGTTTGCACTGTGACATTCAAAGCAAGATGCAACTCTGATCCCGTTGTAATAGAATGAACAACAAAATGGTCATAAGCCAATGGAGAGTGGGGGAACAGCATTCTGCCCTTGCAGCAATTAAGTGACAAGGACTTAACTTCAGAGTCAACTCGCACCCCCAGCAAACTGTTCCTGGACTATACTAATTCAGGTAGGAATGGAGGAGAAAATCAATTCAGGTCTCCTCCGAAGCCGCATCTATCAAATGCACATTTTCCAAAACAATATGTGAACTGAAACACAGCCATCCTTCAAAATTCACACTTTTCCAGATTCTGTGATAGAAAACACTGTTTACGGCAATGCACATTTTAGGGGAAAGTGTGCGGGGAAATGAAGATGTTAGTGAAAATAACATACAAAAACAGCCTGGCACCCAGAAATCTCTGTGTAGTCACAATTGGACCCACACCAGTAGCAAAACGTGCCCAAGGAATTTCAAAAACTGCAACTATCTAAAGGGCTGTCACATGGAAACTTGCTTTCTGCTGCTCCAGAAGGGAGGACCCAAACCAATGGATTCAAGCGATGAGAAATAAGAGTCCAATTAAACATGAAGAAGAACTTTCTGAGGATAAGAGCTGTTTGACAGTGGAATGGACTCTCCTTCATTGGAGGTTTTTAAACAGATGTTAGATGGCCATTTGTCGGGGATTCTTTAGCTGTGAATTCTACATTTGGACTAGATGAGCCTTTGGGTGCCTTCCAACTCCACAATTGTATGATTCTACCCTTCCCGACACTGCCAAACAACCCTCATGCAAAAAGAGAGTTCTGTGGTCTTTGTGCATTTTTTAAGAAATCATTTTTTGTTCAAAGCTTACCTGGACTGTTAAGGATAATAAACATGACAGGGTTCCTGTGTCTACAAAGCAAGTGTGCACATGCATAAATTAGATGTGCAGTGTTGTGAATATGTTGCGATATACGCTTTTATCTCAACGCATCTCAGCTTGGGCAGCCACCCAACTGGATTGCTTTCCTGGTGTCTGCTCTGCGCTCCTGCAATGATGCAACATCCTTAATGCAGAATGACACGCTGCTGTCTCCAGCCAGCTGTGGGTTCATGCCAAGTTCTACAGCTACACAACTTCCAATCTACCGCAAAGGAAGATCAGGTGAGGCTTCTCTGACTTCGCCCCTCCAAAAACAGGTGAAAAGCTGCAACTGGCAGCAAAAGCATCTGCAGGAGAACTGCCCAACTCAAGACCCTGTAGTCAACCAGTCAAGAGAGGCACTGTATCATAATGGTTAGCCTTCTGGAAGGCCAAGTTCAAAGCTTTTTCCTCTGTTGATTTATTTATTCATTCAAACATCTGGCCCTTCAATCCAACCAGAATCCTCAGCCTGACATTCGGGGGAAATAAAACCTGAAATAGAAATGGATAACACTAGAAACAATAGCAATCTAACTCACAGCAGGGTAGAGAGAGAAAATAAACATAGGATGGAACACTGGGGGAATGGGGCGCACACCTCAACTTAGCAGCTTCCATGGCATTTGGCTTAAGAGACTCACAGTCACATTTTCTTAGGGTAACGGATAATTTATTACTGGCCAGTCAACAATACTGGTAAGAACATACAAGTATAACAAGAGCCTGCTGGATCAGGCCAGTACCCCATCCAAATGCAGGATCCTTCTCTCATATTGGCCAACCAGAGTCCTGTGAGAAGCCTGCAAGTCAGACCCAGGGACTCTCCCACTGCACAATGGTCCAATTCCACCACTCGTTCCTTCATAGCAGAGTCCTCTCCAGTGCCATGACCCTAATTAACCAAAGGCAAAGTAGTCTATGAAGTCTGGGACCATCTCAAGCTATGAGGCTTTAAAAAAAATTAAAAATCTGCATGAGATCAACCTCAACCCTCATCCCTCCTTCCATCCTCCATTCTTTTACTTTCAACTTTGTGATTCTAATGCCCTAGTTAATGAGCCAATTTAAGGAGCAATCGTTTCCTTAATTCTTTTGTAGATGACTTTTCATCTTTCCCACAAGCTGGAAAGTTTGATTTGAAGTCAATTAAGCCTGGAACATGCAGGGTAGACCATCTACCTCACACTAGTTGAAAGGATAATGCCAATGGATTATTACCATCTGGAAATTTAAGCAACGTATGAACAGCATTAAACCCAAATGAGCAGCGTTTTTTTCTTTCTCGATCTTGGGGCATCTACCAACATCACAAAACTGGCTTGAAATCAGCAAATTGAGGAAATTTGAGGGCTTGATTTGTGGCATGAAAAAAACGGGGATCCATAACACTTATTGATGGGTGGTCTGCCATTATTCTGAAACAAACCTAAAGTAGGAAAAGTAATTCCTAACGAGGCAACAACATAAAACCACACAAAAAAATCAAGAGCAAAACACTTTATGAACTTAAAAATCAGCCCAAAGAAAAATTCAAAATCATGAAGATGTTAACAAAAACAATCATGAAGATGTTAAAAAAAAACATAACATGAAAATTGAGTTGAACCTTATGGTTAAAAAGGACAGAAAGAGACAAGAGTATGTATATCCAAAAAACTAAATACCATATACGAAAACTCTTTAATACCATAACTGATATAGATAAATCCAAAAACAGAGCATGTATCAAAACAATATATCCATCCGAAGAACCATGCAATATTGTGAATAAGAAGAAACCCTTAAGCACGTGAGATGTCCTTTAATCATTTTCTTTAGATAGCTGAAACACCAGCCCTCACATGCCTCCTGCACCAGAGAGTTCCACAGTTCAACTATGCCCTCTGTGAAGTAGTACTTCCTTTTTATCTCTCCTGGATCTTCCAGCATTCATCTTCACTGAATGTCCTCAAGTTCCAGTGTTAAGAGAGAGGGAGAAAAACTCCTCTCTATCCGCACACTCCATGCCAGGCATCATTTTGTAAATGGTTAAACTCATATTAGTAGCTTCGAAAACACTGTCCAACCATCTCTTCCTCTGTCGTCCCCTTCTCCTTGTGCCCTCCATCTTTCCCAACATCAGGGTCTTTTCCAGGGAGTCTCCTCATGAGGTGGCCAAAGTATTGGAGCCTCAGCTTCAGGATCTGTCCTTCCAGTTGAGCACTCAGGGCTGATTTCCTTAAGAATGGATCGCTTTGATCTTCTTGCAGTCCATGGGACTCTCAGGAGTCTCCTCCAGCACCATAATTCAAAAGCATCAATTCTAGGTTTGGGTTTTTTGAGAAACCTTAGACGGTAGGTTTCCTTTATGCTTTTTTGCTGGTGAAAGCTGTGAACATCAAATGATTCACATGAGCCTGTTTCCTGTCACTTGCTGGATCTGCACCTGTGGCTCAATTTTTGCACCTTGGCAGACCAGGCCAAGAAGGCTGCATCCTTGACCTACCTGTGAATCAGCATGGATATAGCCTTGCAACTGCATTTACAGATTTTGGGAGAAAGTGGGATGCTTTGAGCTTCTCAATTGCATTGGTATTTTTGTTTCTTTATTGGAAGAAATATTGTTATTTGGCCATTTCTCAGGTGGGTCAGTGGGTCGGTGAGGAGAAAAGCTACCCAGGTATCCAAATTGGGGTCCCAGGTTTACCTAGGTAGAGGTTTCAGCTCCAGTGGAGTAGAAGAAATAAAATATCCCCCAGGCATTTGCACTGGCCTACAGTTCTGGCTCAAGAGTTACACTTAACATAAAAGAACTTTGGTGTATACGCCTGCAAAATAGTTGGCTCTAGGCATTTTTCTGCTGAATGCTGACCATGCATGCATAAAATCTCATTTTACATAACAAGTCAGAGAAGAATTGTGGGGGGAGGGGAGAGAGAGAGAGAAAGAGAGGGGGGTGCTTTATACATAATATAGCAGTGCATTATAAGCTGAATGCCATGTAATAAAAATTTGGCAACATCATTTTCCATTATATGTAAACTTCACATATGAAGTGTCAACATAATTGAGCAGATAGGCCAGCTCTCCAACACTTGGTTTGACACTGGTGAGTCACTAACATGTGAGCTCTGCGTCATCGGAAGTTCTGCTGTTTGGAAACAAAAGAAGAGCCCAATAGCAGTATAATACCAAAGGCCTATAGCCAACCAAACTGAGCACAATAGCATCCTCCCACTTCTGATATCCAGCAACTGGTATTCAGAGTTTTGATGCATAATACACAGCCATTGTGACTACTAGCTCCTGATAACATCATTCTCCATGAATTTGCCTAGTCTCCTTTAAAGAAGCTACCTTATACAGAGTCAAAGCATTAGTCCATTTAGATCAGTACTGTCTGCAGTGACATGCAGTGGCTTTCCAAGTTGCCTGGCGAGTTCCTGCCTCCCCCCAGTGTAAATAAAGACACATGACACCATTGAATAGGTTTAATGGGTTAAAATTGGCCACAACTTTATTGGTTACAGGTAAGAGCGGTATTGGCTTAGGCATTGGTCCTATCCCGCTAACTGGCTTCAGCCTGATTGTTTGAAGACCGGGAAGGGATAACACCAGCAGGGGGAGCCCTGCTGATGCACATCAACTAGGTACTCCCCTGGGGTCACCGCTCGGGGGGGCGCTTTAGGCCCTGGCCTCCATAGGCTTCGGACGAGGCCACGCCCCCCCCCCGGAATCCTTTAAAGGACTACCCTTCAATATTTGGGGGAGGTGATGGCGCTCCTCTCCCCCCAACACATCTACATAACAATACCCCTGCCAATGCCTAACCGCCACTCGAGCGAAGCTCGCCGCCAATACCCTCAAACCTGCAACCAATCCCTAATCCCCGCAAATACGTCGTTCAGCCAAACATCGTTACCCTCATTAGAAAGATGCACGCCATCCTCAGGGTAGAGGGCCTCCTTATTGAACCAGATGTCGGGGTGTTCAATGACACGACCCCCCAGTGCTGCCACTCTACGAACCACTGCGCATTCCAGACTCTTCCTGGATTTATTTATTGTGATGGGGGAGCGGCAGTCCTTCCAAGTCTTTCAAGCAAAGATGACCAGATTAAGACTAAGTCTGGAAAAGAGGAATGCAAGACCTCTAAATCATAGAAAATATTCTGTCTGCAGTGACTTGCAGTGGCTTTCCAAGGTTTCAGGCAGGAGGTCTCTCCCAGCCCTATGCCTGGAGATTGAACCAGGGACCTTCTGGGTGCAAAACAGATGCTCTACCACTGAGCTACAGTCCTTCACTATGGTCTGTCAGCTAAGCTATGCTCTGCCTCCATGGCTGGACGCAGCAGTGCTTCTGAGTGGCAGCTGCTGCAAACCACAGGAGGGGAGAGTGCTGCTATTCTACTCGGGTCACACTTTCTGAAATAATATGCCAACCCAAAAGCAGCAGTCCTTTGAAATTCGCTCGCCAAATTTTGCCGTGGAGTTCTCTAGCCAAGTGGTATGGGACATACGTATGAAGCTGCATATATCGGTGAAAATAGCGTACGAAAACGCATGGCCAAATAGGAAGTTGCTTAGCAAAAAGCGTGTATATTTGGCAAAATTGCACGGAGAGGTGTGTATATTAGGAGAGATTCACACTAAAATGCTGCTGAATTTTCATGAGCACTTTTTTTGGAGTGTGGATCGCAAACTGGTATGGAAAGGTAGAGAAATGAATTGAAGAGTGGGAAAAGGGCACACTGAGATGAACCAAAATTGACAGATTTGCCCTTCCCTAATGGCCTCATCCAAACCTGATACCACCAGGTAATGAACTTACCGTTTTCCCTGCAGTAGGCATCCTTCCTTCCCCACTTAGTGCTAAATCTGCCGCTGGAAGCTGCTGTCTGAGCAAGTCCTAAGAAGGAGAGATTACAGTTTGATCCTAAAGGGAGATGGGAAAGGTTTCTCTCAATATTTTATTCTGTTGCTCTCAAATATTATCTACACATAGTAAATTCCTGCACTCTGCTAGGATGGTTACACAAGCTCAAACCCAAAAATGCAGTTATTTGCAAAGTCTAAATCAGACAGGTCAGGAGGCCGTTTCCTGTCTAACCAGCTACTTGAAACTGCTGATGCTAGCTACAGGTCAGAAGGTCGTTTCCTGCCTAGCCAAAAACTGCTGTCAACTAAAAACCACTAGCAAGATGTTTCCTGCTTTACTTCTGCTTTAGATAAGAAGAGATACGAAGGGAATGCTTAGCTAGCGAACACGTGTACAAGGAGGTGGGAGGGAGTGCTTGGCTTAGCAGAAAGACAGGAATATTTAGCAAGCAATAAAATGTGTTAAGCAAGCAATATTTGCTAGCCGATTGGGGAAGTCTGGGGGTATAAGAAAGTCTGCTGAAGTGTCTTGCTTTACAGCCAGTGTATTTCTAGGAACTAACCAGCAGGCTGTCTCTGAGTACAGACCTTGACTCTGTGCTCAGATCTCAATAAACTCTTTTTCTCCAAAGAAGATTTTGCTTTCCTGGTACTTTTGTTCCCTCCGAGGTCCAGGGGATGGCGTGGCTAATGGATCCCTAGGTAAATAAGGCTTCATTTCTTTGGGGGCTCGTCCGGGATCAGCCCCCTCCCCAAATACGGACCGGAGGGCCAGGCTCAACTAAGGTGAACAGCTCCAATCGGCGTTCGCATTTCCGGTGCACACCCTGCCAGTTTGTAGGGGGAGATTGCCACACCGTCCTGGAGCGGAGACATCTAGTTGAGGGAGAACAAGAGGACAGAACGGCGCCGAGGGGACAGGTCCGCAGCGGAGAAAGGTAAGCCCGAGGGAAAGGGCTAGGGGCCCGAGGGAAAGGGCCAGAGGCCTGATCAGCCTCACCTGGTAGTTGGCAGTAGAGTGCCCGGCAGTAAGAATGCCACCAGGAAAGGAATTGGTAAAGGTTTGGGAAAGGGAATGGGGCAGAGGGAATTGAGTGTTTTGTTGACATGTTGTGTGTCAGATACTCCAGTGACTGAATTGTTGTCAAGTGTGGGTCGGGGCCTAGCGCTCCCCTTGGCCGAGCGATTGCAGGGTTGTGCGTTTTCTGCCAGGGCGACCTCGTGCAGACCACAATCTGTATCGTGTGAACTGTGAAAGAATTTACAGCCCAGTCAGGTGCGGAGTATCTGAAAAGAAAAAAAAAAAAAAAAATAGGGTCTGGAGCAAGCCAATGTATTCCTCTGGAATGCTTTTTTTAATAACTGGAAAACAGCCACGAAGAGTGATGATTCACATTGAAAAAACAGAGACTCAAAACTTTATGTGAGGTGGACTTGCCAACCCAGAGAACTGCGTGGCTTTGATTTGCAATTAATCAACCCCCTGTGGCAAATCAACCCCCTGTGGCAAAATATATTAAATGTCCACCCAGACCAGATCCCCTATATCTCTACATGGAAGACCAATGTAAAGAAAAGAATCTACCATGGCTAAAGTCTTGCTGTGACAGCAACACACAGAACAGGATTTGTACAGTGAAGCCTCTGGTGTTAGAAGACCCAGAAGATGAGGAGGGGGAGTGATTAAGCCACCACCTTACACTCCACCAACAGCCCCTCCAAACCCCCCCCCCCCCAGGCCAAGATCAAGAAGCACAGGGAGGTGCTGGTGTAGGGGGGAGGAGGACCTGCGAAGGAGGATAGTGAGACGGAAGAAGAGGAAGATGAGGAAGATAACGAAGAGTTTAGGAAGACACTAGATGATATGAATCAAGGAAAGAAAATGTGGACAGAAAGACAGAAAAAGAGACTAAAGGAGTTTGTAAAGCCATTTGAGGAAGAAGTTGGATGTAAGCCCCTTGTTAGTTGAGGCAGCAGAATGCTGCACCCCTGAAAAGAGGAAGAGATGGCAACGTAAGTGGGGACAGGCGGCGAAGAGAGTTATGTCTCACAGATAGTATGAGAAAACCAGGAAGGATCAGGCAACTAGAGAAATGCCCCTTCAGAGGGTTTATGATCCACCAGCCCCTGTCCCAGCTGAACAAGCGAAGGCACCACAGACCTACACGGTCCAGCATATACCCTTTTCAAGTGCAGATGTTTGTAATTGGAGAAATCAGAACCCCTCTTTTGAGGAGAATCCAGCAAAGATCGTAAAATTGTTTGAAGGGATTTTTTTTAAACCTATAATCCCACTTATGATGATGAACAATATCTCCTGGACTCACTACTAATTACAGAAGCATTGCTTGGCCCCTGCATGAGTCAACTAGGGAATAGAGAAGGATCCTTTTATATGGGGCAGGGAACAGCAGCAGGCTTTTCAGGATCTCAAAGTGACAACAAGCCCCAGTGCTTGGCATCCAAACCCCAAGAAGCCTTTTACGCTGTTCATAGATGAAGACCAGGGGGTAGCCAAGGGAGTCTTATGCCAGAAACTGAAAAATTGGCAGCAACCCGTCGCATACTTGTCAGAGAAGCTAACCCCAACAGAACAGAGATTGCCCCCCCCCCTGTATGAAAGCGATTGTGGCAGTGGCCACCCTACTCACGAAGGCAGATAAAATTCACGTTTGGACAGGACACCACCTGTGTGACTCCACATGCAGTCCCAGCCTTACTTGACATGAAAGGCACCTATTTCCTATCACAAGCGAAAATGAGGAAGTGCCAGATGCTGTTATTACATTCACGCCTGAAGTTTCAGGTTACCACAGCCCTTAACCTAGCTACCTTATTACAGGTAGGAGAAGGTGAACAAGGGAGCTGCCCACTCAGTCTTACCTGTGCCTGTAACAAAACCCACAAACCAAGTGGTTAATATAATTGGGGCCACAGGTAAATCACAAAAGGCCCCGTTTTTTGCAGTCTGTTACCTGCTGCCTAGGTGGCCAAGTAGTCCAGCACAATTTTTTGTATATACCAGAGTGTCCCATTCCTTTATTGGGCCAAGACTTGTTAACAAAATTACAAGCCCAGATTTCCTTCCAACCAATGGGGGAAGTAATGATGACAACTGGACCAGCAGGAGAGTTTTCTTTAGAAATGCCCCTGAGAGACCATTGGTGCTTGATGATGGTAAAAGAAGAGGAGGGAATCCTCCCTGTTAGCCTGCCTCATGATGTTGACCCTGGACTATGGGCGAAAGATAAAAACCAATACCCCATCCCACGACAGGCAGCTGAAGGAGTGTGGGTGCATTTGAAGCGATTGCTTCAACATGGAATCTTGAAACAATGCCAATCACAGTGAAACACCCCACTGTTGCCAGTGAAGAAGGAAGATGGTGGGTACCGCATATAGGCCCCAAAGTTCTGGAAAAGAGGAAAGGATGAACAGGACTTTGAAAAAAAAAAACCATTGACCCAAGAAACAGGGTCTAATTGGGTGTCCATGTTGCCCTTGGCTTTGCTTAGAGTCTGTAGCCTCCCATTGAAACGTATTCACTTGTCACCCTTTTGAAGTGATGTTTGGGAGACCGGTTCCTTATGTGTGCATGCTTTCACCTATCCCTGCTCAAGATGTGGAATTGAACAATTATGTACAGTCTCTCTCTCGAGATTTTCTCTCTCAACCCAGGCCCGAACTTCTTGCATGACCAGTTTGAGCCAGGTGACGAGGTGTGGATGAGACTGGTCCCAGGCACCACTGCCGCCGTGCTGGAAGGGCCCATCTGCTCTCCACACCCACTGCTGTGAAGGTTGCCGGCACCACCCCTTGGGTCCACCACATAAGAAAGCTGCTTCAGATTGGACTGTGTCTCAGCATCCTGAAGATCCCCTCCAGTGACGACCGCCTTGCTGATATCTCTACGCACGGTGAAGAATTGGATGGGAGGGGCGCCCGCAGGCAGCGCCCCCAACGTAGACATTTGTTCTCCAGCCAATTTAGAGGCACCACCGGGACTTTTGATATTGGTACCAGAACTCACTCCAGACGATGTGGAACCACGTTACACCCTTGATGAACAGCAGTGGACCAGCCAAGAAGGAGCAACGCTCCAGGAAGGACCGGACAGCCGTGTTTTTGTGCCCCAACATCTGGCCAGCACAATTGTAAAGAATTACCACGAGTCCACCCATTTGGGAGGCCCAGCTGCTAAGGCGCACCTTGGGAGAATATTCTACCTCAACTAACTGCTGCTATAACTAACTGCTGCTATATCCCAAAATGTGCCCTGTGCGCCAACCAAGAGACTGAGAACTATCACCCTTTGAACTTCTATATGGCAGGCCAACCCCTTTCGTCCGAGGCATCCCCGCCGGTTTGGGCAGATGGGAGATCACATCACCCAAGAACAAGTGCAATCCCTGTGTTTGTTGTGTGTGTTTGCTTTCTTTCCAGGTATTCCCTCAAGCGTACACCTGCAGTCCCGTGGCAGTCTCGCTGAGCCGGTTCACCAGTCCCTCTGAGTGACAGCGTTTGGCGACCCCCTCATCCCTAACTGCAGTGAAAGTAGTCGAGGTGATCCCCTGGGTACATCACACGCATCTGAAGAAGGGTGTCTGGACTTGCAAAAGAAATCCCGCTGACCCTCTGAAGTTGATCATCACCTTGTGTCTGATGCTACCAGGAAAAAGCGTTAGGCCACGGGCAACGAGATCCTGCGACTAATCATCACAAGGACAGTTACAAAGACTTTCTCTTTTCTCTCTTATTTTCTTTATTGACTTGCTCTATGTCTTATTGCCCTGACCCTACCGAACCATACCAACCCTATTGGCCTGCTGGCCTCTGCTACGACTGGTTCGTCTTACCGGTGGTAAGAGATGGTGTGCTCTATGGCTATTGGAAACTGGGGTTTGATGAGATTACCGTATTGAGACACCCCACTGCCCCGTTGTGGCTCCTCTCCCACACCACTGACCAGCATGCGTGGACAGTGCTCTTACGGGAAGCTGTAGAGACGATCGAAATCTATCTAGTTCTGTACCGCTCTTGCTGTTGTGGGAGGGTAGTCAACTGTTATCTGGAAGGTAGAGCACTGTACCAACCTCATTTGATAGACCAGGTCCTACTCTTAACCCAGGTGATAGATGGGAGCCTGAGCCAGGTGTGCATTGAAATTACTAAACAAGTGCGTGCCAGTAAGAATTGCCACCCCAGGATTTCAGCTTCCATATGCTCTGGTCACTAGGGAGGCAGCACGAGAGTTCAATCCACCCAACAGGGCTAATAGAAAAATTGACCCACATAGTGGGAGCATCAGCTCACCGGTGGGCTCTCATCCTTGAGGCTCAACAGGTAGTCGGGCACAAATATCAGTGGGCTCTTCAACAATGAGCACACCCCCTGAATATTGGTGGGAGGAACCATGGAGATATTGGGTTTGGTGGGTAGGAGTGATATGTACCGCCCTTGTCATATGGATGCTCTCGTATTTCTGTTGGCATGAACGGTATCGTATTTGTGGGGAGAATAGGCCCAATAATGCTTCTATTGCTTTTCTGCTTCTGTATACCCTGCTTAATGCGATGCCTGCAACATATGATGAAAAAGATGATGTCTCGCATGATGGGACCTCGCGTGATTGCTGTAATGAGAGAATATAGACCCCTACCCCAGAACGAATCTAAGTAATAGATTGTTCAAAAGAAGAGGACGGAGTAAAGGGAGATGGGAAAGGTTTCTCTCAATATTTTATTCTGTTGCTCTCAAATATTATCTACACATAGTAAATTCCTGCACTCTGCTAGGATGGTTACACAAGCTCAAACCCAAAAATGCAGTTATTTGCAAAGTCTAAATCAGACAGGTCAGGAGGCCGTTTCCTGTCTAACCAGCTACTTGAAACTGCTGATGCTAGCTACAGGTCAGAAGGTCGTTTCCTGCCTAGCCAAAAACTGCTGTCAACTAAAAACCACTAGCAAGATGTTTCCTGCTTTACTTCTGCTTTAGATAAGAAGAGATACGAAGGGAATGCTTAGCTAGCGAACACGTGTACAAGGAGGTGGGAGGGAGTGCTTGGCTTAGCAGAAAGACAGGAATATTTAGCAAGCAATAAAATGTGTTAAGCAAGCAATATTTGCTAGCCGATTGGGGAAGTCTGGGGGTATAAGAAAGTCTGCTGAAGTGTCTTGCTTTACAGCCAGTGTATTTCTAGGAACTAACCAGCAGGCTGTCTCTGAGTACAGACCTTGACTCTGTGCTCAGATCTCAATAAACTCTTTTTCTCCAAAGAAGATTTTGCTTTCCTGGTACTTTTGTTCCCTCCGAGGTCCAGGGGATGGCGTGGCTAATGGATCCCTAGGTAAATAAGGCTTCAATCCAACAGACATTTTACTCTTTTTTTCACCCTAACAAACGCCCTTAGCATAGCAGGAGCCCACAGTGCTCCCCATCAAACTGAAATAAGGTATCGTACTGTATCAGTAACAATTCAGATGTTGTTTTATTGATTATCTTTGCACAACAAAGCTGGTTAAAAAAAACCCTACTTAGAATATTAAAAGAAAAACCTATATAACTTTAATAATTAGAGACACCCGCTGCTGAACAACGTTTAGCTTTTTAAAAGTGGCAGCATATCACTTGGATGTTGCATTTTACAAGACAAAGACAAAGGGGGCCCGTCTCCTACCCAAACTAAGCATTGCTGCCGTCAACAACCCAACAAAAGCGAAAAAGAAAGCTACCTAAAATGGAAATGAAAACATAATGTATGGAAATATGCTCTCATAAAATCTCCTTAGGCTTCACATGTATTAATGTATTAGTTTGCAAACATTAAGATCAAAGGCAAAGCAACAAATACATCCTAAAAAGTTTTTAGTCAGATTTTTATTAACGATATACAAGTAGCAAGGCATAAAAAATTAATATGTTCGAGCCTTGAAATGTCAAGTGTAATGATCTCTAGCGCTGCTTACCTCCTTGCTTTTTGTTTCAGTCTAGCTTGCTCTGGGTCTTCTTGCCTAAAGCAACTCTGCATTAAGAGAGAGAGAGAGAGAGAGAGAGAGAGAGAGAGAGAGAAGGGGGGAAAGTTTAACAGATGGTTAAAGAACCCCTCATCTGTTGCAGCAAGTTAAAAAAAAAATATCAACGAGAAGTGAACAGGATAAAGGGTGTCAAAGATGGGGTGGTTAAATTCATAGAAGTGCAATCTTTAGCCTACAGGCCTCACCCAAGACACTGTTAAATATTCAGCTGTAAATAAAATCTACGAGAGACTTAAAGAGAGAACACTTGGGTTATTACTAACGTTAACGTTTTGAGACCCGATTGCATTCTGGATATTTAATGATCATATTTCCTCCTACTCCCAATATTGCGTGTCTTGCAAAGAACCAAGCAAGCAAATTCACTGCAATCATGTAACTGGACTGTTGTTTTTTAGCATACGGTGTGTGTTTTTTAACATTATGCTGGTGCCTTCTAGACGTTTTGGGCTGCTAGGAATGCTAGGAGCTGTGGTCCAAAATATCTGGAGGACACCAGTTACGGTGCCAAATTCTCACAGAGATGATAAACCCAAGTGCTGCTTTTCAAGCCTGTAAAGTGGCCTATAGCACTCATTTATGGAGTCTGTAAAGCATCATTCCACTTCTGGAGTTGAACAGGACAGTTGGCCAGCCAGTCTGAAATAATGAGCTGTGCCTTCTTCTGGCCTGGGGAGGGGAGGTCTGCCATCCAGATTTTGCTAATATTCCCTGTGAGTGCTTACAAAACCCACTGAGGTTCCAGCTCACAAGATCCTGCCCTCCATTTCTCATGGCATATGACCTGTATCCCACAAGCATGCACTGCAAGCCCACAGCTTGGCTATTTCTGCCTTACATATCCCTGTTTCCTATTGTAGCATGTAATTGTAGCATATGCTAAAATGCAAGAGAGCTCCATGCCTTTTCATAGGTGGAGAAACAGCTTTTTTGCGGCTGAGCAGAGCTGAGAAACCAATGGTTCGCCAGGATCTTCTTTTAAAAAAATGTTTAAAAAAGGTACCCCTGCCCGTGCGGGCCAGTCGTGTCCAACTCTAGGGTTGTGCGCCCATCTCACTTAAGAGGCCGGGGGCCAGCGCTGTCCGGAGACACTTCCGGGTCACGTGGCCAGCGTGACGAAGCTGCTCTGGCGAGCCGGCACCAGTGCAGCACACGGAAACACCATTTACCTTCCCGCTATAAAGCGGTACCTATTTATCTACTTGCACTTAATTGTGCTTTCGAACTGCTAGGTGGGCAGGAGCTGGAACCAAAGACGGGAGCTCACCCCGCTGCGGGGATTCGAACCGCCGACCATACAATTGGCAGGTCCTAGGCACTGAGGTTTTACCCACAGCGCCACCCGCATCCCTTAAAAAAAAAATGTTTACCAGGCAAATATTTCTATTACGTTGGTTGTCTTCAGAAAACATGCGGGGTTCTTGAACAAGGCTTGTGAAAGGCAGGCAAAATAAAATGTGTGTGTCCCCCCCCTTTTTATAATAAATAAATCTATTTTATTTTCAGGATCTCATTTTCTGTTTTCTTCCCCTGCGCTCCTGTTAAGAATGTTTGTTCAAAGCTGACAAAAGAAAGAAATGAAAGCTGTGTTCTGCGGGGTGGGGGAAGCCCAGGCTCCAAGTCTGCGGCAGACATATCCTCAGGGAGCTGTGAGTAACTCATAATAACACAAATTATTTGGCACATACCACCAAAGCTTGCTGTATTGCTTCTTTGGTGGGGTGACTTTCTCAGTAGGTAGATATTGCATATATGTAAGAACCAACGTGAACCTAAGGAAAAGCCTGCTGGATCAGGCTACTGTCCCGTCTACAGGGGCAGAGGATGGTCTTTCAAATTTCAGTGGCATCCTGTGGAAAGCCAAATGCGGCAGCGGCAGCACCTGCCTCTTACCTTCCTTTCTGCTCAGTTCACTACGACATAGTTGGGGTGCCCTACGGCGCCCCCTAGGTTCTGTGCCTAGTGTGGTGGAACCAGTCGCGCTGCCCTAAATCCGCCTCTGCCATCTGGTCCAGCATCCTGTTCCCATATTGGCCAACCAGATAGCTCTTCTGGGAAGCCCACAAGAAGGACCCAAATGCAAGACCACTCTCCCTTCTTGTGGCTTCCAGCAACTGGTATTCAACCATGGAGGCAGAGCTTAGCCATCATGGCTAGCAGCCCTTGATAGCTTTATCCTCCATGAATTTGTCTCATCCTCTTTTAAAGCCATCTAGGTTGGTGGCTCCTGTGGGAATGAATTTCCTAGGTTAACTATGTGCTGCGTGAAGAATAACTTTATCTTTCCAGAATCTTCCAACATTAATTTCCCCCTGCAATTTAAAAAACAGACTCTCAACTCCTTGGGCCTTTCCAGATAGGGGTGTGTGTGTGTGTGTGTGTGTGTGTGTGTATACAGTGGTACCTCGGGTTAAGTACTTAATTCGTTCCGGAGGTCCGTTCTTAACCTGAAACTGTTCTTAACCTGAAGTACCACTTTAGCTAATGGGGCCTCCTGCTGCTGCCGCGTCGCCAGAGCACAATTTCTGTTCTCATCCTGAAGCAAAGTACTAAACCCGAGGTACTATTTCTGGGTTAGCGGAGTCTGTAACCTGAAGCGTATGTAACCTGAAGCATATGTAACCCGAGGTACCACTGTGTATAGATAGATGATAGATAGATAGATAGATGATAGATGATAGATAGATAGATAGATAGATAGATGATAGATAGATAGATAGATAGATAGATAGATAGATAGATAGATAGATGATAGATGTGTTGGGCAACATGTTATTGATGCAATAATAGTGCTAGATTTATTCTGGACTGCCCAAACATTATTTTACTTTATCAGTTGTTCTTCAATGCCTCCTCAATGTTACGGCCTTATTGCTGCTCGGAGGGGCACACCTGAGCTATAGTTTATTTCAGCCTTCCCCAACCTTGTACCCTCCAGATGTGTAGTCCAGAATGACCATTGGGCTGGTGGAAGTTGTAGTCCAACACATCTGGAGGGGACCAGGTTGGGGACGTCTGTTGCCCAAGTTAGCCCTCCTCCCTTTGCTCTTGCTTTCAGTATTGCTTCAATCATGGTCATGCTATACATTTTTAAAAAATATTATACCGGGTGATTCAGAAACCCATCTCTCTTACTAAATGAAGTACAGATGCCACTGTAGGTGACATACCTTTGAGAGTCACCATGGTTCCCTACACTTTTAATTTTAAGGCTGTTTCCCCCAATTGATGGCATTAGAACGGCACCCACGGCTGAAACGGTTTACAGTCTTCACTTTTAATTAAATAAGTTAAATTGGCAACATGAAACACTTTTGCTTTTGCATGGCTTTGTTAATAAAAAGTGTAAATTGAAAGCAATATAGCTGAAGGTCAAAGCCCCGGTTCAAAGTCACAGCCACATGACCAAGGAGTGCGCCAAAAGGAATGGAAAGCGCATAGGGGCCGCACACGCAGATTAAAATATTAGGATTGAGGAGAAATAATTAAATGACTAGAAGATCATGTGTTCACTGATGGCTGGCCCCTTTCTAAAAGCAGCTTTGCTTCTCAGACTATACCAAATTTGGTAGATTTAGGCTTCAACAACAGGAAGGTTAAATGCTTATTCTAGAAGCAAATGGAAGCCAGTCTACAGGAACGGCTGTGCATTTCTTCATTTACCTAAAACAGAAGTGGGGAATGACTGTCCCAGGGGCCACTTTGCCCACAAAGCCATTTCCCCCAAACCACACTCAATTGTCCACCAGCTAATGTCACTGGATAGCGGCGCTGGTGAACAGAGAGCTCACTCTTGCCAGTGCTCCCTTGCCAACACCTTCCCTGTGAGAAGCGCACTGGTGAAGCGGGACCACTCACCTATGGGTTACCTGACATTATCATCACATTAGCTGGTTAACGAGGCAGGAGGCCCCGGTCACCTGCTAACATTTGCCCACAGGAGAGGCAGGCAATAAAGATCTGACCCCACCCTGACCTAAAATATTGAATTTGCACTTTTCCAAATTTTCCGACGCAGTTTTCCAACCAAAGAATGTGCACAGAAATGCATCTGTTGGGACAAAACGCCTACAAAGATGCATAAATTGCTGAGGTTGTGGACTCTCCTTTCTTGGAGGTTTTAAAGCAGAGGTTGGATGGTCATCCGTCACGGATGCTTTAGCTGAGATTCCTGCATTGCAGGGGGTTGGACTAGATGACCCTTGGGGTCCCTTCCAAGACTACAATTCAATGACTCTATGAGTCTCTAACATACCAAAGTTCATTATATATGGGGAATTTTAATGTTAGGGAAAACATGCAGTAAAATATTGAAAAAGAGGACTTTTTTTCAAAGAGGACTTTAAATAAAATTGCAGAAATGTGAGAGCCGAATTTAAGACTGGAAAAATAAGAAAGTGAGAGAAAGTGAAGCTGACAGGTTCATCTTTCCTTATCTGCAAGCAAGCAAGGACGCCTTTTGTTCTTCTCCCAAGTTCCGCTAACCTCTCCCAGTGTGACTTTTGACCTTTCATAGTCCTAACTTCCCTTTGCTTATATGTCCAAGAATACACTAGTCAAATATACTCGGATTCAACATCTGGAAAAGAACAACAGGTTATAAATAGACACAGATGAAACAGAAATTTTCATCCTTCTCCCTTCAGATCCATTTTCCTTTTGTGTCATGTCTTTTCAGATTGTGAACCTGGAGGCAAGGATTGTCTTGCTTGGGCAGATATGTAAGCTGCTCTGGAAGTTGCTGTTTGTTCGGTTTGTTTACTGAAGAGTGAGATGAACATTCAATAGATTTGATTGATTTAATAGATGAAGAGATAGGTGAGTGGCTCCCCTTAGGAAAGGGCACTATTATTTTGTGAGCACAAATATATGAAGATGTTGGGAGGGGTTATGAGGAGATTGAGGACAAGGTGTCATCAATGCACTGGTGATGCACAGCTGCATTTGTCTTTAAAATACAATTCAAGAGAGGCCCTGCAGGCCTTGAACTCAGAAGTGGGCTGGATGAGAACAAACAAACTGACTGGCAAAATGGAGGCACTGTGGGTAGGTAATGCCAGAGTCTGGAATTGCCTGCTTCGTATAGGATCATCCTCCCACTGAAAGAGCAGGCTCATAATCTGCGATTACTCCTGGATCCGTTTTTATTCCCAGGGGTGGACTTTGGTAATATGGTGCCCTCAGCGAGGACAAAATTTGGCGGCACCCCTGCCGCCGCCCTAGAAAAAAATATGTTATTTTTATTTTCATAATATTCTCTTTCGGCGCAGTTGCTTTTTATTAACCTTCTCTGTAAGTATCAATATAAATATGTTGTGCCCCCTTGGCTCGGCACCCTGTTCAGGGGAACTGCCCGCATGGCCCTAAATATGGCATGGCCCATGTCGGCAGTATTATATTTGGCAATTTTCCTTTTAAAAATAGCTCAAAAAAATTCTTCTTTTCTGCAAATTTTCAAAAAAACCTCAACAACCCTTTGCACTGGTAACCTCCAGACTGTTTGTGGGTCTGTGCTTGATGTTGGTATGTAAGCCATGGCTAGTGCATAATGTGGCATCTTGGCTGCCCACTGGGGCAGGATATTATCAGGGGGGCATCAAATGTTGCCAAAAGCCACCCCCAAAAGGCCTTGATGGCCAAATGCAGCCCTCATTGGACTATCCTGCTCTAAATGATGGCTTTATGCTCTGTTTTAGTGTAAGAGGATCAGTCATGTAAAATTCAAGGAGGAATGTTGCTGTAGAATTGTAGCTATAAAGCATAGCCAAACTTTGCATTTTCTTCCTCTGCTTAAAAGCCAAGCTTTAATTCTAGAAACACAAAGTTTCTCACCCTGAATGCTACAACAGCAGGACAGAGTTGCCTCTATACTACGGCAACACTATTAATAGGATGATTAACATAACTGTGTTATTGGGAACATGAGCCTGTGTTTTTGTAGGAAGCGATCGCTCCTGGTTAACATAGCACAGGAGGTGATAGAGTCTTAACAGAAATCTGTCTCTAGCTGAACAGCAGCAGCACCAGCAGCAAAAGCAAGGAAGAATTTTGTGCCACCTCCAAGACTAACAAATATACAGCTTCTGTGGGCTTTCAGAGCTGGGAATGGGGGAAGAAATTCAGTTCAGTTTGCATTTAAAGGCAATGTCTGCAACAAAAGACGAACCAAAACACAGCCATCCTTCAAATTTCACATGTCTCTGAACTTTGCAGTGCAAAAATATCCAGCCAAAAATGAGCACAGA
The DNA here is from genome assembly GCF_965153285.1 of Podarcis tiliguerta. NCBI lineage: Eukaryota > Metazoa > Chordata > Lepidosauria > Squamata > Lacertidae > Podarcis > Podarcis tiliguerta. The sequence continues at coordinate 51,208,882 of NC_139541.1, read as the reverse complement.
TGCAAATACAAGGGAAATGTGTGCATATAAATACATTGGTGAAAATAGCATATGGACATGGATTATATTAGGGGAAGTTGTTGTGGGTGAGAGGCTATCAATAAGCAAAGACTGCACTTATACCCAAGAACTGTTGAGAAGAAAGATGGGCTGTATATCTTTTATGAGGTCCTAGAGAGGTTTGAGCTAAGAGTTGTAGGCAGCAGAGGCTGGTCCATTAAAGCAAGTGGGGCACTGCCCCACAGAACTCAGGGCTACCAATGGCGGGGGGGTTCAGAGAGCACATATGTAGTAGGTCCCAAGCCAGCAGGGTCCCAGGCTCTTAACTTTCATGTAAAAAAAATACACATGTTAATTGGACTCTTCTTTTAAAAAGTTATAAAGCAAAATGTGCAGGCAAGTCTTAAACTTCTAAGCAGCTTCTGTGAGATAAGCTGGCTTGGCTTCTCCCACCTTTCATTGTTTTTAGCCAATGAGTGAAGTGGAAGCTATTACTGATGAGTGAGTTGTATGCACACCAGGAATGTCTGGTGATTGTTATTTTTTTACCTGCACTTTTCTTTCTGGCTGGTGGCTTCTGTTTTCTTGTAATCTCCATTTGTGATCAGGTACTGCCTGGGTTATATTTTTGTACACATGGAGGGTAGCAGTATGTTGGCATATTTGTATTCTGGTCTTTGACATCTAAAGCTACTGCTTAATGGTGGAGTGGAAATCCTTGGAGTTTGCCAAGGGGCTATTTTACATGGCTCCTGAAGATGAAGATGTCAACAATGTGTCTTAGCAGAGAAGAATCTCTTGGGACCTTAAGTGTTAGCATTCTGTAGATCTGTGCAGATACTCATAAGCATGACTGTTTATCTGAAGGTACAAACTGTTCCCAAATCTGAGGCACCTGTGGGAAAGGACACTGTGGCCAAGCTCAGGTGTGCCATTACATAATCAGCAATAACATGCCTGGTGACTTGTTGTCCTTTTTGGTTGTATTCTGTACTGATTGCACTTGCCTGGGACTTAGGAAGCTGCCCTAAACCAAAGCACCACCCACACTATGCATTTAAAGCTGTATCATTCAGCTTTAAATGGTCGTGGCTTCCTGCCCTCCCAAGAAACCTGGAAAGTGTAATATGTTGGAGGGGCTGAGAGTTGTTAGGAGACCCCTGTTCCCCTCCCAGAATTACAATTCCTAGAGTTCCCTTGGGACTGACTGTTAAGACACTCTGGGAATGTAAGGTCTCCTAACAACTCTCAGCACTCTGAACAAATACATTTCCCAGGATTTTTGGGAGGAAGCCTTGATTGCTTAAATTGGTGCTAGGGTATTTTAAATGTATATTGCAACTGAGCCAGAAGTCGGATCATTAATCCACCTAGCCTTAAACTGTCAACATACTGATTGGCAGTGTCTTTCCCCGGTTTCAGAAAAGGGACATTCCCAGTCCTACCTGGAGATGACAGGAAACTGAAGCTGGGACCTTCTACATGCAAGGCAGATGCTCTTCACCCTGAGCCCTTATCCTGCACCAAATCAATCTTGCACTGCTTAGGTCTCAGATTGTTGCAGCTCTCAAAGCACCAAAACTCTCCTCTCTCCCTTCAGTTGATATACCTACCCATTTTGGTGATCGCTTTATGCACCTGATGAAGTAGTAGGCTCATGAAAGATTTTGCCAGAAAGGATCTTCAATAGTAAGAATCCATAAAAGTATTTGTTGCTTTTGCCAGGACCAACCGCTATGGCTCTGGAACCATAGCTGTCAACCTTCCCTTTTTTTGTGGGAAATTCCCTTATTGCAGCGCTGTTTCCCGCTGCTTCCTGCTGCTATCCCGGATTGTTAGATATCCCGTAGACTGTTCCTGGGACAGGAGAGGCTGCTGATCCCTTATTTTCAAGGCTGCTGATCCCTTATTTTCAAGGCTGCTGATCCCTTATTTTCAAGGCTGCTGATCCCTTATTTTCAAGGCTGCTGATCCCTTATTTTCAAGGCTGCTGATCCCTTATTTTCAAGGCTGCTGATCCCTTATTTTCAAATCTGAAAGTTGACAGCTATGTCTGGAACTGGTCACTTGAAGTAGGCCTCAATTCAGTGCACAACAGAGAGGACCCTGAGCGTACAAGCTTGGTCAGCTCTGATGTTTTCCCGCCCTCATATACGAGGGTATATTAGTGCTCCAAAAAGTCCCAGGTCCTCCCAGCAGCTGCACAACAAGCAGAGCACAGGCGGCAACTTGCTTTGCAAGCCTCCTTCTCCACAAATTTCCTTAAGCCTGCCCTGGAGGGATCCCCTCTTAAAATGAGGTAGGAGCTCTTCCATCTAAAGAGCTCATTTCATTCCTGAAAGGTAAGGTGTCAAAGGGAAATGTGCCAAGATGAGCAAATGCCTGGAAGCAACTGGAGTACAACTGCCAACAATGTAGGGAACCAACAATCCATCCTCTGCATGAGAGACCACTATGGACAAACCCTGTGTGGGAGCACTGAGAGCCCCATAGGAGGGTCAGAAATGGAATCATCACCTGCCAACCTGCTAACCAGACCAACTAGCCAGCCTTTATACAAAAAATAAAAGGACCCACACCTGACATTTGAAATGGAGGCGGACAGAACTCGCCAGAACTCAGTTCGGGCACCTCTCAGGTGGGTGCCATTGCCATTATAAGAGAACAAGGGAGGTGTTCACGGTGAGTTCCGGCTGTTGCTTTTCTTCTAGAACAGGGGTCTGCAACCTTTAAGACAAAAAGAGCCACTTGGACCCGTTTCCGAAGAAAACAAAACTGGGAGCCGCAAAACTAATTCATTATAAAAATAAAAGTTATAAAATAAAATAAATAATAAAATAAGTTAAAAGTTGTCACTTTTTTATTATTTCTTTGTTTGACCCCTCAGAATTACTCCTCCTCATAGAAATAAACGTTAAATTAACAAGTTACCTTTTTTTGTGTGTGTTTTCTTCACTCCCCTTCAAAACAGTGACCAGCGTACATGCCCCCTTTCAATGCAGTGACCAGCGTACATGCCCCTTACAATGTAGTGGGCGGGTGGGCGGGAAGGTGACGTCGGGACGGTGCGTCACTAATGTCACAGCCAGTACAGCGCCTGCCACAGTGGGGAGTGTCGGGGCGCACAATGCGCCTCCTCCCCTCGCTAGTATCCACCCCGGAGCCGCGGCAAAGGTGTAAAAGAGCCATATGCGGCTCCGGAGCCACAGGTTGCAGACCCCTGTTCTAGAAAAAAGGTGTTGATACTCACCATGAAGTAAGTGCCACATTTTTCACCAGTGCTTTTCTTCTAGAAGAAAAGATGCCAGTACTGAGTACCTATGAGTACTCCCAGAAAAAGCACTGATTCCAGCACCTCTTTTTCTACAAATATAGCAGCGAATATATTTATCTACCATGGACAAGATGGCTGGCTGACTGGATCAACAGATAGACAGATACGGATGAGTACAGAGAAAAATAGTAAACTAGCAAGTTCTGTTCTGCCTGTTTCCTAGCTTGAGATGCAGCAATAAAGACTTTATCCAGTCTTTCAAATGTGGCCACCTCCAAGATTTACTTAATGGCATTATAGCATTTGACATTTTATTTTCCTTTCCTAATTTATTTATTTGTTTGTAAGTTTTCTTGTTCAGTCCTTCACCATGGGTTCCTGAGGCAGGCTACAAAAATCTGAAAACAGATAAAACCAATACAATTATCAAAACAAGCAACGCCATCCAAATTGAACAAAACACCATGGCAAAACACTGGAAGAGCCTGCTCACACAGATGGTTGAGGTACAGATGGATAGATCACGGCAAATGACCTGCCCCTGTTCTTAATCCACTTTGGGTCAAGTGGAAAATAAAGGCAACCACCTTTGTTTGAACATCTGTAGTTATTGAGGTGTTCGCCAAAAACAAAGCAGGCAAGATCATAAAATATAAACAGCTTCCTCCAGAAATATCTGCCAGGAGAAGCTACACAGAATGTTAAGCATTTCCATGAAGCTTCTCTTTTATGAAAAGGGCCCAGATAGGGACAATGAGGAAGAATAAATATCCAGGTGAAGTTAATGAAAGCCAACTTTGTCAGGGCCACCCCAAGCCATTTTGCTGCCTGAGGAGAAAGAGAAGATGATACCTCCTCCCCGTCCTGGGGACAGAAGGCAACTGAGCTGGCAGTGAATCTTGCCTCAGCTACTGGTGACGAAATAAGCATCCTCCATTGTACCTGAGGCAGCAGGACTGAGAAGGCTGTGTGGGAACAGAGAGGAATAACTTGGGACTCGGGACTAACAGCCAACAGGTTGCTGCCTGATGTGGTTGCCTCACTCTGCCTAATGGTAGGACCGGCCCCAACTTTTGTGGGAGGTCACATCATAAGATGTTAAATAACCCAAAGTGGAAAGGACTTGCATGGTATGTCCCAATACCACACCTTCTTCTCTAAATCAGGAATGCTCCAAGAGAACAAGCTCCCTAGGGTGTGGAGAGACCCTTGGGGAGTAAGGAATTCACCACCAACCCCAGAAGAAAGCTGAGGTGGCTTCAGAAAGGCTCTGCAGCACACTCTCATCCTCCACTGGACACGTATTGCTCCAAAAAGCAAGGCCAGAGAATCACATACTGGATGGAGAACATTTGCCCCCAGCCCACCACGCTCTTTCCTCCCAACTCAGTTCTACTACATCAGGTGTTGGGAGCTTTTGGCCCTTCGGACATTGCTGAACCTCAACACCCATCATTCCTAGCCACTGGCTATGCTAGCTAGGGCTGATGGAAGTTGTAGTTCAGCAACAACTGGAGTGCCAAAGGCTCCCAACAATTGTGCTTGTATCTGCATCTCTTGGCCACCTCTAAAGTGTCTTCTGCCTTCCTGATTCTGCCTGCTCCCTTGAAATCCTCCTGTGTTCTCTGGATAAGGCCACATGACAATGATTTTTTCACAATTTGAAGATTGGGGGAAATTGTGGAAAGAAAATTTAAAATTTACTGCATGCACGGCGTTGAAGGAAAACGTTATGAAAACGTTTTATAGTTGGTACATTTCACCGGTAAAACTTGCAAAAATGTATAAAACATGTATTAAGTGTTGGAAATGTAAAGAAAAAGAGGGAACGTTTTACCATATGTGGTGGGAATGTAAGAAAGTGAGGAGTTTCTGGGAAGCGATATATAATGAATTGAAAAAGATGTTAAAATACACATTTGTTAAGAAACCAGAAGCTTTTCTCTTAGGAATTACAGGAAATGAAATAAGAAGAAAGGACTGTAAACGCTTCCAATATGCAGTTACAGCAGCAAGAATCTTACTGGCCCAGAAATGGAAACAAGAGGAAGTACCGATGATACAAGAATGGAGATCGAAATTAACGGACTATGCGGAACTGGACAAATTGACTGGGAAAATAAGATATGTTCGAAACCAAAAGTTCATCGAAGATTGGGGAAAGTTTGTAGATTATCTGAAAAATGTATGTGATGTGCAAACAACGCTAGTGGGGTTTCAAGAAGCACTGTAAAAGTTTGAGATGTATTGCTAAAAAGAAATAGAAAGGGGAGGGAAGACAAATGGCAATACAATGAAGGGAATGCGTATTGAAGAGTAAATACGGATGATTACCAGAGAAGCGGAAGGAAGTCAAAAAAGATTAATTTGTTAAAACATGGAGAAAATTGTATAATTGTGTTAGAAAATTAATAAAAATGTAAATGAGCGACAATGATTTTTTCAATATTAGTAGAACCAGTGTGTTTTTTTCGAGAAAAGTAGGTGCTGGAACTCACCATGAATTTATAGTAAGCTACCGGGGGACTCGGGGCAGCCCTGAACAGTTGCCGGTTTGACAGCAGCCACTTTCACCACCTGAGGAGCTGCTGAAAACTACTGCAAGCTGCTTCCCTAACTAGTTTGGGGGTTGCCGCTGGTTCTGGTGCAGGTGAAATAAATGTGTCCCCACCTTCTTTGTTCTCTTAGATTCAGGCGGATGGCTAAGGCAGCTTGCAAACGCACACATGGAGGCCTGGCCTAGAAAGCTTAAAGTCTACTGCCACTACACAGGAGATGGATTGGAGAAAATGAAATATGAATTGGCCCCATAGCTTGACCAATTGTGATTAGGAACAGCTACAAGCTAGGTAGAGACATAGATCTTTTTAAAAGTGTAGATTCACACACACTAGCCAGCATCTGTTTTGACTTGAAATATTCATTTTGGGCATCTCAGAAGTACATAAAGGCAAGAAGCAAGCTGGGGGAGCAGTGGTCTGTGATGCCACCCACCTGAGAGGTGCCAGAACTGCGCTCCAGCTTACTCCGACTGAGTAGAACTATCTGGGGTACAAATGACTGTGTGGTCCTAATTGAGCTAGGGAGACCCCCTAGGCAGTCCGTGTCTCATGGGCAAAAATGGTCAGCAATTATAATATGCTTGTGACAATTAGGTAATTGCCTCGCTTTATCAAATGCGGTGGATAGGTGCTTCTTAAAATATGGACATTTAACAGAAAACATGCACCTGCACGAATATGGCATATGTGTTACTGTAATAGGTTCATGCCTATCTGAATTAAACCCAGCAGAACACCCTCTGTTCTGCATTATTCAAGTGTGTAGATAAAGAAATGCTGTATCTCTTTCTGTGTTACCCACTGACAATAGGCTCACACTCCACACACAGGCACACAATTTCAGCCACTAAGAGGCTTTTAGAAAGCCCCACATTCCCTTCAACATGCCATGAAAACGGCAAATTTTGATCTGAGCTGGAGGTGGCAGGCTAATAAATATATGGGAGGTTTAAAAACAAATATTTCTTTTTTCTGGAGTGCCCATATTTCCTCAACTGGGCTCAGCAGCGGCAAAAGCATCACATGTCTAAAAAATAAAGAGGAATCGGTGAACAGTAGTTTTAAATTGATATATACTTCTGTTATTTTAATGATGTGATTTAAAATGAACTGGCAGTCTTCAGTATCACCCTTGGCTTTATGTCAGCAATGCGTTTGGTTCAGTCAATCACTGACATGGCTGAAAGAGTGAGCTGCCAGTCACCAGCAGGGGGCACTGCAGGGATTTCTTTCTTTAGGCAAGAACACAAAGGAAACTCTCTTGATTATTATTATTATTCTTTAAATAAGGCATATTTTGAGCACAATGTGAGGCTCACAACAATCGTCCCCTAGCAAAGGAACTTTTCCTCTCCTGAACAGAAATTATTGATATTGGAAGGGGAGTGGGGGTGTTCCAAAAATGCCAATTTTGAGCTCTACATGATAGAGGTACCTTGTTAGGCTGATGCTACAGCTTAGCACAGGGAACAGATCACGTTCCTGAGAGCCATTCCCTACCACAGCTCTTCTCGGATTTCTGAGCCACACTGTCTGGTTAAATGTATCTCCTGTTACTTCACAATAGCACATCACTCTCACAGTTCCCCAAGCCACTGTACTGATCATCACAGAAAATTCAGTGTGTTGCGCATTTCAGATTATTTTAACAGCAACGTCAAGCTATGATCCCTTAAGATTATATCCTGCTATCACTGTTTTCCTGTTTTCTCTGCTGCAGTGGTTTACTTAAGAAGATGGTTATTACTGTTGTTGCTGTTAGAATCATAGAATCATAGAGTTGGAAGAGACCACAAGGGCCATCGAGTCCAACCCCCCTGCCAAGCAGGAAACACCATCAGAGCACTCCTGACATATGGTTGTCAAGCCTCTGCTTAAAGACCTCCAAAGAAGGAGACTCCACCACACTCCTTGGCAGCAAATTCCACTGTCGAACAGCTCTTACTGTCAGGAAGTTCTTCCTAATGTTTAGGTGGAATCTTCTTTCTTGTAGTTTGGATCCATTGCTCCGTGTCCGCTTCTCTGGAGCAGCAGAAAACAACCTTTCTCCCTCCTCTATGTGACATCCTTTTATATATTTGAACATGGCTATCATATCACCCCTTAACCTCCTCTTCTCCAGGCTAAACATGCCCAGCTCCCTTAGCCGTTCCTCATAAGGCATCGTTTCCAGGCCTTTGACCATTTTGGTTGCCCTCCTCTGGACACGTTCCAGTTTTTCAGTGTCCTTCTTGAACTGTGATGCCCAGAACTGGACATAGTAGTCCAGGTGAGGTCTGACCAGAGCAGAATACAGTGGCACTATAACTTCCCTTGATCTAGATGCTATACTCCTATTGATGCTGTTGTTGTTACTATTCTATTTAAATTTATTAGCCATCCTTCAGCAGCAGTTCCCAGGGCAGATTACAACTATTCAAAGTTCAAAAATTCAAAACAGTTAAAAAGAAATTATGGTCACAGGAATAGGGTGGGTCCTGAAAACAAACATCTCAGGGGGCAAAGGGCAAGGTAAGAAGTGGGTTTTCAGCACTCACTGAAAGCTGAAAAAAGAAGGTGCTGGATGTGCTTAGGGGCTGCCACAGAGAAGGCTTTCTCTCGGGCCACCGCCGCCCAAACTTCCTATTTAAAAATAATTTTATGAATGTTATATTATTGCAATTTGTAGCCCAAACCATTCTACATTGAATGAAATAAAGTGGCAGGGGGTGGGGGAGGGAGAGAGAGAGAGAGAGAGAAAGGGACATGTGAAAGGGGGAGGACAACATAACAAACAAACAAAACCTCTATAGATTAAAAGGGGAAATGTCATCATTTACTGTACGTTGTCACTCAAAAAATGTAAAAGCAAAGCTCATCTCTCAATAAATTGTTTTGTTTTTTATTTACCGTACATGTATTGTGTTACTCTCATATGTAAGTTTTATCATTAAGCATAGCTGTCAACTTTCAGATTTGAAAATAAGGGATCATCAGCCTCGAAAATAAGAGATCAGCAGCCTCACCTGTCCCGGGGACAGTCTATGGGATATCTAACAATCCGGGATAGCAGCGGGAAATGGCGCTGGAATAAGGGAATTTCCCACAAAAAAAGGGAAGGTTGACAGCTATGTCATTAAGACAGTCTGCCAGGTTTTCCTTAACCAATCAGTTATGGTAATGGGATCTTTATTTGTCCACTTTTGTGCAATACACAGTTTTGCTGCTGTTAGCAATGAGGTTGGTTGGGCTGAGAGAAAGTGACTGGCTCAAAGGGAGCTTTGTGGCGAAGCATGGATTTGAACCCTGGTCTCCCAGGTCCTAGTCCAACACTCTGGCCACTATGCCACACTTGATCTCAGGTGTCTGCTGCTGCCTGCAAAGGAACCAGTACCTAACGGGAAGGTGTGTAGAAGACTTATGATTTTTATTTTTGCCTAATTGAATGCATGTTTCTGCAACTTATTATATACACATTTTTTTTCTGCCAGAACTGCGTCACAAAATCCAGAGAAGTGTGGCATTTTGAAGAATAGCTGCATTTTGGTTCATGCCTTGTTTTGGGAACTACCGGTACAGATCAGGTTCACATAAAAATGCAAATTGAGCTGAATTCCTTCCCCATCCTTAGGAAGGTGGTGACATAACCTTTGGAGTTCCTGCCAAGTGAAGGGCAGGCAACCCATCACACCACAGACAAGTGAGAAGAGAGAGAGAGAGAGAGAGACTAGGCATTATTTCTCCCCAGCCCCTTCCTAATCAAGTGCCATGACAGGAGCCAGAATATGCTTGAACATGGAGCATGTAACAGCTAGAGAAATTCAGCAAAAAGAAAGCAGAACCCCTATAAGTAAACTTGTGATTATTGCACATCAGCCCATGAGGGCAGTTGAGAAGGTATTATTTCTTAATAATAATTCAATTTATGAACTGCCCTTCACTCTTAAGATCCCAGGGCGGGCTGCCACAATTTAAAATGCAACATTAAGAGCAATTTTAAACAACTTACAATCACAAAAATAGGGTGGGTCCCAAAAATATGCATCTCAAATGTACTGCCAAAGAATATCATCAAAGAGTAATAATAGCAATCACCCGCCCATGAGGCGAGGTGAAGAGGCCTCCTTGCAGCGCCGGATTTACGTATAAGCTAAACAAGCTATAGCTTAGGGCCCCACTCTCTTGGGGGTCCCCCAAAAAATTAAAGGGAAAAAACTGGATGTACATTTCCAAAATAGAAGATAAAAAAACATAAAATAAAACCTACATACAGCAACAGTGTTTTGTGTTGTGTAGGCTCCTATGATGTAAGTAATGGGCCTCGCCTGCCAAGCTGCTCCCTAAAATATCACTGGTTTGCTCATTTCTATATATAGGGTGCCTACATTCCGCATGGACTGGTTGCATGGCAATATGTGCAAATGGCTTTAGATACCTATTAGGTCCATAAATTACCATATACATATATTCAACACAAAAAACAGTGACAATTTGTTGTTGACAAAGGACAGCTGGACATATAAAGGCCCCCATTGCCTTCAGTAGTTTAGGGCCCCATCAAACCTAAATCCGGTCGTGCCTCCTTGGGTAGCAGACTCTGGAGAGTTGGGGGGGGTTGCAGATCTCCATCCATCGCTGCCCACTGTCCGTTGCTGCTGCCCGCTCCCCTTCAGAAAGAGGGAGGCGCAGCCTTGAGAGAGGTGGCTGGTGGAGAAGGTGCTCAAAGCTGTCAGCTCCCTCTCTCATCCCTGCATCTGTCTCCCTTGGGAGAGGGAGACATAGCTGCTGTGAACAAGACACACACAACCCTTACTTAATGGGGTTGGTTCACAGTTGCTGCATTTCCCTCTCTCAGGGAACAGGGAGACAAAGAGATGAGAGAGGAGCACTGCAAAGAAGGGGAGAACTGAAGATCAGCCCAGCCTGTAAAGGAGACCTCCAGGTATAGGGCGGTATATAAATTCTAATAATAATAATAATTTAAATAATAATAATAATAATAATAATATACACTTTTACATTCTCAGTGTTCGCTTCTTGGCCAACACTGCGTAAGAAATGGCGACTTACACAAACACATATGCTACTGTTGATAAACAGGCAAGTAAAACTGTGGCGGCAGGATGCTTCAATTTATTATTTATTAAACTAATAGCAACTGTTCAAAGAAAATTAGACAGAAGGTCCCCAAACCCTCCTGGAACACTTGGTGGAACTGGGCCAGTCGGAACTAACAAGCCTGCCAAAGCATTCCTCGTTCTCACCGAAAACATTCTGCTTGGACACACACAACTTTTCAACTGTAGCGTTACAGACTCTGGTTCCCGGGATGCATTTAATGCAATTTGAGAATCAGAGAGAGAGCTCAGGACATTTTGTTGGTTTGGATGCCTGGAACTGGCACACGCCCAAACAAAGTCGGAACATTTTAAAAGGGTGCTTGATTGGGCAAGAATCAACTCTTGCAGACAACAGCGGAAGTCAAGGATGGGAAGGAAATAAGCTGGTCAGGATATGTTTTGAGGGTGACTAAACTTTGGTCCCTAGGTAAATGGTTCCCTTATCCCCCCTACCCCCGAGCTACAATTAGAATGCTTTAACAAGCAATTCTTCTTCCCAGAGAACTCTGGGAATTGTAGCTCTGGGAGGAGAATAGGGGTATCCTAAAAACACCCTCAATAAAGTACAGCTCCCAGAATTCTTTGGGGGAAGCCATGATTTTTTAAGTGATATCATACTGTTTTAAATGTAATGTATGAATGTGGCCAATGTCAGAATGAATCGTATGTCAGTATGAATGTCAATGGGCATGGAGAAAACTATTCATACCAGATAGAAATGTGTCAGTAGTACATCAACACTTGCAATGAATGAGCAAAAATGAGAAGCAGCAAAAAATACTTTTAAAAAAACCACCTATAATGCAGATTAAACATGACCATTTAAAATGCACAAATAAAAATGTCTTTACCCAGTGTCCAAGAAATTATAATGTTGGCACCAGTCACACCTGCCTGCGGAGGTCATTCTAGATTTGGAAAGCCATGGCAGCAAAGGTCCTCTCCTATGTAGCTGCATAATATAGATCTTAAAACACAAACATGTTGGTTCCTGAGCGCAGAATGGGCACATGCAGTAAGCCAAAACTACAAGAAAAACTGAAAGAATCTGCTCTAGCACCAGATCCCTTTGAAGATGGAAAGAATGTCTGATTGGCTGTGGTGTCCAGCAAGTGATCTTTACTCTCCTGCCCAGGTTGCAATGAAAATATGAGCAAAGACTCAGTCATAATCAAGAGATAGATTTTGAAATAGTAAAGTTCCTACTCTCCCCAGTGGGGTGCGGAGGGTGATAAAACTGTCAGTAATCAAAAGGACAGGAAGCAAAATTATGTTGGAAATGGGTGAGAATGCCGTTTTTTCCAGATGTGGCAAGATCGATAACCATATTGCTTACACCCAAAACAAGCTTTGGAGTGTAGTTCTGCCAAGTTTACTGTAGAGATAAGAATGTACAATATTTTACGAAGCAGCCTCTATCACGGTAACTTTGAGGCATTTGGCTGGTGGTGACTGCCAAGGAGAAAGGAGCATCTGCTCTCACTTTAGGAGTTTATATTCTGGGTCTGGTGAAAGGAGGCAAAAAATCTCTGAAAGAGCCTTTGGGGAACACGACTGAGTTTCTCTACATAGCTCTAAAAGGGGGGGGGGGCTAATATTATAGAAAACTTGAAAGGGACGGCTTCTGAGAGAGGAGCGAATAACATCTTCCTAATACTGAACGTATTGCAAACCTTTGACTAAAACATTAAAGTGGTTCTCTAAAACTAGAGCAATTATTAAATATGAATAGCTTTAAAGATAGAATATAACCCAGCCTTTTTGTTTTCAATTCATTTGATACATCAAAAGAAAAACATGCAGCCTTCTCCCATCTTCTGCCAAGATGTGTAAGGGGAAGTGCATTTTATGGAGGAGGAGGGTCGTTAACTTGAGCCTTTTTCCATAATCAGGCTCGAGATGCCAAATATGGGCTAAGAAGATGTTCTGAAGAAATCAGATGGTTGCTTTGCAGTTCCTGAAAAATATGCCGCAACCATTTCTGTTCATGAAGCAGAATTGTTTTTTAAGTGGCTGTGTCAACTAGAAACTTCGGGTCTCTGATTTACAATAAATAGTTGAAAAGAAGACCTTAATCTTTTTTCTTTTCTTTTAAGAATTTAGGAAGTAAATGCCCCAAATGCTGATGGAACCAATAGTGCCCCAATACCTCCCACATTTCATCCTGGAGGAGATCTTGTTCTGCCCTTAGGAGAATCTCAGCTCCTCCAGAATCCTCAGCACATCCCAGGACTGAGTGGGGGGATGGGCCTCTGTCAAGGGGTCTGAATGGCTTTACCTTACTGCGAGAGCAGGTGCTCTGAACAGCTGGCTCTAAGCACCCGTTCAGATTGATGCACAATCAAGGGCATTGTGGGGAATTTTAAGGGTGGCCAGATCCTGCCCCCTGCTGCTGTTCCATTCGCCAGGGTAGAAGAATACAGGTTGGGGGGGTTGTAAACTATATTAAAATACAATTATTTCTTCATCCCCCTTCACAGCTTGTACCTTGCACTTCTGCAAGTTCCAAGGACAACTCATAAAAAATCAAAATTACAATAAAAACATTTTTAAAAACGTGAATTGAACTGTGAATTGAATTGTTTATTATAGTCATGGGCCAATAAAATTCAGTACAAAATAGAAGATAATGTTGCAATTACATAGAAATATACTTTTTTTTCCCTTCCCCAGCAGCCAGCAAAAAAAAATCTCCCCTGAACTACATTGAGATCAGGGAGGAAACTGGAAACTCTCTCGGTGATATAAAAAGACACACAACCTTAAGCAGAATACAAAGTTTTCAGGAGATCTTTCCAGAAATCTTCTTAGTAGAGAGATGTGAGGAATATCGCGCTAGTTTTCCTGAAGATAATGCAAGTACTTATTTCCCATTTCCTAATGTTCTTTTCCCACTGCAGTACCTGTTGCGCTATGGAACTGTTGCTTTTTTTAACAATATGGCGCCATGTTGCACTAAATTTCATTCATAGGAAGGGGCGTGGTGTGACACAACAGCAGACCTCATCAGACATGTCGCCATCCTTTATGTGCAAGTGAACTTCTGTTCCCCCATAATTCACCCAGGAAAATGGCAGGAAGATCTGCATTCCAGAAGACTGCCCTGAATTTCATCACATGGTGTAATCCATGAAAACAACGGGAAAATTACAGCACAAACCCCCCATGATTTCCCAAATTAAGAGGGTTGCAAACACTTTTTTCCCCTTGGAGGCAATCCTTATAGAAATGAGTGCTAAACTGCATTAGATTCCACTGGATTTCCAGGGCCCTTTTTGTCATGCGGAAGATTGCATAAAAAGTGGAAATTATCAGGTAAGGAAACATTGGGGAAACAGAATTCAAGTGTTGTCTGAATGCAGCAAGAGAACCAAATTGGTACATTTCTTTGAAACAGGGTAGTGAAAGAAAGAGGTTGGTCACGGTCTATGTTGGGGTGGAACGACCTCCTTCAGGCAACATCATGGAAGATGAAGGCAGGCATCAGAGTCCATGCCTGAATGCTGCAGCAAGGCTTTTGAAAGGGTGGGGTATCTGGCCTCCACTTCCAGCTCCAAAATATCTCAATGCGACACTGAGTTTGAGGTAAGGAGCTGAACGAGACACCACAAAACGTTTCCTCTCAACCGATTCCCATCAGAGTCCACTCCTGCTAGTTGCTTTCCAGCAGGTATTGGATAGAACACAGATGCCACCCAGTGGTAGACGCCATTCCAGTGCTTCACCACATGCTGATATATCATGATCACAGCATTTCAACCTAGGGTGAAGCTCGCCACAACGCTGGCAAACCTGTTGCCTAAATCTGGGTATCTCCATTCACCTAAGGAGGTCATCCAGCATCTCAGCTAAAAATGCAACATATAGACCATCAAAATACTGTTAAGTGCCAGCAGCAAGAATCTCCAGGGCTGCCTGTGCTTTCCCAGGGTTCATCTTCCTTGGAATGAAGGTCAGTGGAGAGGGTGGCGTTCTTAGGGAATAGTGTTTCAGTTACACTTATAGGATGAAAGGAGTCACAGCCTTAATACTGCAACAGATCTTGCTTCTCCATTAAGTGTCCAGGGGAGCCTCAAGTCCAGCACAGAGGCAGGAGTAAGGTTTAGTTAATAAAGCTCAATAAATGCTTCTGTATCTCCAGCTTCCAGCAACAGCCAAACTCTCACACAATATGGCATGAACTACCCCCCCCTCCATCCTAGGATGACATGGCATCCAGCCAGGTGAGAAAGGGCCCGTCTATTTTTCTCTCCAGCAACAGGGCAACCTCTTTCTAATCTTAATGGCAGCACTTAACTGGTCAGCTAAGTGCATTACCTGTAAAAAAAGAACCGGTTTGGCTGGTTTCCTCCTTTAGATTCTACCCCACATTAAAAAGGTAAAGGTACCCCTGCCCATACGGGCCAGTCTTGACAGACTCTAGGGTTGTGCGCCCATCTCACTCAAAGAGGCCGGGGGCCAGCGCTGTCCGGAGACACTTCCGGGTCACGTGGCCAGCGTGACATCGCTGCTCTGGCGAGCCAGAGCCGCACACGGAAACGCCGTTTACCTTCCCGCTAATAAGCGGTCCCTATTTATCTACTTGCACCCAGGGGTGCTTTCGAACTGCTAGGTTGGCAGGCGCTGGGACCGAACAGCGGGAGCTCACCCCGCCGCGGGGATTCGAACCACCGACCTTACGATCAGCAAGCCCTAGGCACTGAGGCTTTAACCCATAGCGCCACCCACGTCCCTTCCCCACATTACACAGGGTCAAAAGATTGAAAGGGGTCCTGTGTATCATCTAGACTCACCTTCCCCCAAACTCATAAAACAAGAAGACCTCAAGGAGGTAGCTTGCAGAACGAGGGTTTAGCTCCCCTCTCCTGCATGCTCCATTTGCTCTTAAAATCAGCCCCCCCCACCCATGATGACCTCATTTATTTCCCAACGTGTTGCTGGGACTGGTGGAAACCCTGTTGCTGCCACTGCGTAACCCATGCTGTTTGCTCATCGTCAAGTTCAGCCAATGAAAAATCAACAGAGATGGCTTGCAACCCATCTCCTTACAACCTCATTAATGTTTTCTCATTTGCTTCAGTTGAGAGAAGTAGTCTTTACAGGTATTTGGTATTGCGGTCACCAGGTGCAGGATCCTGTGGCTTTCGGAAGGGTACTCACTTTGTGAGGGCATCTTGCAATGTGTCTGCCTTGTTACTAGGACACAACAGGGGTCAGGAGAACTTCAGTAGTTGCATTTATTTGTGAAAAGCAATTCATTTGAGTGGGTACCTGCTATCCTAGGTACAACCAAAGAAGGTAGTTTCAGTTGCACACCAGGCCTGGCCTGTATACCACTAAGCCTGTGGTGCTTAGCTGTGACACAGGACACCGCCAGTGTTGAAGCATAGTTTAGCTGCGCGTCCAGTAGGATTCTAGACCTGGACGTATGGAAAGTGGGTGGCAAAAACTCTTGGGCCTACTGAATTCCACAGCAATCTTTGACCTGGCTAGCTCCATAAAGCCGCTGCCTTATTCCAGATTCCTCAATCAGTTAATGACCTCTCTACATATTAGCCGTCTCTCCGTAGCAGCTGTGTCAAGGAGGGACTACAGCAATCCCATACCCCTCAAGTGTCCCAATTAAATCAGGACATGCCGTTTTAGGGGGCCATGCCTTCATGCAACAGCATGGTGTCCAAAAATGCGAGAGATTGCACAAAATCACGGAGTACAAAAACACGTGGACTCTTATAATTATATTTTATTAATTTTCCATCAAAAGAAAATACAAATCACACCACATTACAACTTCTATAAATTTTTCCATTTTTAGACTTCCTTCAGCCTCTCTGCCAATCATCCGAATTATATCTTCTTTAATTACACATTTCCAAGTTTTGCTATTGCCTTTATGCCTACCCCCCCCCCTCTATTTTCCTTTTTTACAATATTTCTTATTTTATTACAGAGCTTCTTTAAATAAAAAACACGTGGACTCTTGTGCTGGTCATGTAAATCGCACAGCAGCATGACCCGGAAGACATGCATCCCAGTTTTTGGCCTGGACATGGTGGAGGATATGCACTTCCTTGGTCCCTTGTGGCTGCTCTTTTTCGTATGTTTACACCCGGGATCCCACTTGTGTCTTCTTGAGAATACATTCTCTGGCCAACGACAGGACTCTCCCTTCTTGACTATTAGTCGGTGATGCAGAAGATCCTTCAGACTAGATGATCCTGTAGATGTCAGCTTCTCAGTGTCACTTCCCATGGTTGTCCCTGAGACTTCGATCCCAGAAGGACAGTGAGGCTCATACAATTATTATTAGTAAAGGTAAAGGTAAAGGGACCCCTGGCCATTAGGTCCAGTTGTGATCGACTCTGGGGTTGCGGCGCTCATCTCGCTTTACTGGCCGAGGGAGCTAGCGTACAGCTTCCGGGTCATGTGGCCAGCATGACTAAGCCACTTCTGGTGAACCACAGCAGCACACAGAAACACTGTCTACCTTCCTGCCGGAGCAGTACCTATTTATCTACTTGCACTTTGACATGCTTTCGAACTGCTAGGTTGGCAGGAGCAGGGACCAAGCAACGGGAGCTGACCCCGCCGCAGGGATTCGAACCGCCGACCTTCTGATCGGCAAGTCCTAGGCAATAGTAATATTAAATTTTAAATCTGCCATCACCAACAAGTCCTAGGGCAGGTTACAACTTAAAATTCAGAATTAAAAATGGTTAAAACTAGTGTTATTTTTCTAGAAAAAGAGGTGCCGGAACTCACCATGAACATGTTCCTTTGGTCTGTAGGGAAGACAGTATCTCAGATATTTGCAATCTAAGTTGTTTAGGGCTTTAAATGGGAGTGTGGGCCTGGAAATGAACTGGCGTCCAATGCAGCAGGTTTAAAGCAAGGATCCTCAAGACAACCTCAGCCAGTAATCTGGCCACTGCATTTCAGACCAGTAGGTGTTTCTGAGTCATGTTCTGGACCAGTAGATGTTTCTGCATCATTGCTCAAGGAGATCTCGTTAGAGACTAAAAAATCTTTTATGTTCGGGAAATGCAACTCAAAAAAACATCACAAGAGATCAAAGAGTCTGTCTTCTTGGATGGAGTTTACTCCCGAGTAAGCATGGACAGGATCAGGCCACCCATCGGGCACAGCAACCTTCACCCTCCCTTTCTGACCAGCAGACCCTTTGCCCAAGTGGCTAAGAAAAACCCTGAACTACTTTCAAAGAAAAAGTACGCTATGAAGTAATGAAGAAAATATGCCATAATAAAACCACTACAGGCAAAATAAATTTATACACAACACTACTATTTTTCAAAATCCTTGCTCGGCTTTCGATGCCAGTTTGCCTTCTGGGCACAAACACATTCTTCACACACGCTGGGAATGTTGAGGGAAACTAGTCAGCATTCAGAGGCTTAATACAGATTTCCAGCTCTCTGCCCTGGGGGCGCCATCGTCAGACATCCATTTGTCCTCAGGAGGGGTTAGGGGTTGAAATGCAAATTGGCAAAACACTGAATCCTTTGTTAGGATTATCAAGGCAAAGCTTGATCTCTATTGCTGTTTAATAATTCCCCGCAATTTTATGGACTTATTCAAATGCTGCAGAATCGCTTCTTAGTGTTTTGAAGGAGCAAAAACAATGGAAGGAGGGGAACCACATTTGCTCGCTCAAATCTGTTCTCTAGGGGGGTGGGGGGGTGGAAACGACATACACGCTTGACAGCTTATTTACCAAACTCACTAAAGATTTATTGATTTGTCAATCAGTGCCTTGAGCATTTGCTTCTCCCCACAGGAAAATTAATAATTTCTACTGGCATAATATATCCTACATATAAGCTAAGCAAATGCAAGAATCAATTTTGGCTACATTTAAAACATCTAGGAGAAGCAAAATGCTTTCTGGGGGGGGGGAGAAATATGTTAAAAACTGAAAGCTAATGAAGAAGAAATGCCTGTGTTGTTCCCTGAACACAAAATTATTAGGGCAGTACAAGTGAACCCGACAGACTTTTTAAAGACTCTGTTGGAGGCCAGGGCCTTGGAAAATAGATGCCAAATGGGCTTAGATTAATGCTCAATGAAGCTGCCATTCTTATTGCGAGGTGGACCTGCCTCAGAGCCGAGGCAGAGCCAATGGCTGCACAATCTCTTCCTTCCAGGGCTGGAAAATCATTCTCATCTCCAAGTCCACATTCTGTCACAGGTTGTCGTGGCCCTCAGTTCTAGACAGAGAACTGGAACTCCCGGCTTGGTATCTACCAAGTATTTTAATGCATAAATCAGATCAGTATAAAGGCAAGGCACAGGTTATATGATGCAGCAGGTACAGAAGAGATATAGGCACTTCTGGCCTCCCACAACTGTCACTACTGACTATGAGGATGGACAACATGAAAGCTTGTCACTCTAATGAACTTTTGACATAGATGTTAGCTACAGCTGGGATTACAATAGCCCAGCAATGGAAAGCCTTGAAAAATACAGTAGAACCTCTACTTACGACCACTTCTACTTGGGCCCAATCCAAGTTGCGACCGCAGCAAACCTGGAAGTAAATACCAGGTTTGCCGTGATTCATGCATGCATAATTCATGCACACGCAGAAGCAGCTGCCGCCGAATGCTCCTGCGCACAATGGCGCTTCTGCCAGCAACCCGGATCGACTTACAGACGGACCTCCGGAACTGATTGCATCCGTAAGTAGAAGTTCCACTGTATACATTTGGCAGTGTGTTACAGAATCAAAGAACTGTAGAGTTGGAAGGGACCATGAGAGTCATGCAGTCCCACCCCCTGCAATGCAGGAATCTATCACCCAACATGGGGCTTGAACCCACAACCCTGAGATTAAGAGTCTCATGCTCTACCGACTGAGCTATCCCAGCTCCGGTGCTGGTATAAGAACTTATGAACTTTGACTGTTGTGGAGAAAATACCACAGACACTGTGTGTCTCCAGGGGCATGGAGGATCCAGAATGCTTTTATGTCATCTGGTGGGACTTTATTTCCTATGCTTCAGTCTTAGATGCTCAACATTCACCATCCACACCAGCTGGGGAAATATAGATGTCTTGAGTTATATTGATGTGTCACCATTTCTTTCTCTTACTATTTATTGCTTGCTTGCTTTGTATATGGCATGATGCAATAACCCTGCTGCTTCACTTTTGGGTTGTTAGTAATAGTCATTATGTTACCTTTTTTAAGGTATAGATACATGGCTAAGGGCAAGCTAAGATGTTGATCCAAAAAGTGGCACACACTCTGCACCTTCCTTTTGAAGAGTGGAACAGGCACCCCTCTTAGCATGAAAGCAGCCAGAGCCCCAGGACTGGGCAAGTGAACATGTGGGTTGGGCCTATGAGGTTTGCTTGCAGCAGCTCAGCACTGTGTCGGCTGTGTCTTTGGAGATGGAAACAATGGCAACACCAGCTGAGCATCCGAGTTACTCTCCATCACCTCCTCAGAAGGAGAAGACTTCTCAAACAGGTGCCAAGTGTGACTCCAAAGCAGGAAGTATCTAATGAGGGATGTCCAATGTTACAGAGGCAGAATCTGCCTCTGCCAGCCCACATGGTCCATCCCTTGGATAGAGCTCTCCACTCCCTAGACTTCTGGCCCCCCTGGATTTAGGTACTTCTTGGGGTCTTGATTTCATCTCCCCCATCCTGTTCTAACTCCCATTGCTCCTCAAAATCTGACCTCTATGACATCCCCACGGAATTAATGACACAGGTAGCTTTCCAGGGTCCTTGTGCTACTGCTGGGCGGGGCCAGGTGCATATGTAGGTGGAGCAACAAAAGTGATTCTAGCCTTTGTAAAGCAGGCTACTCTCCACCCATGGAGAAGTCAGATGTTTCCACACAAACTCACCACTCTAGCCTCCAGCCGGCCAGGCAAAGGCATTATCCCAGCCAAGAAAAAGCACCCCAGGAGAGCACAGAGCAGGCCAGTAAAAAGCAGGGCTTGGGAGAAATGGGTGTGGGCTCCATAGAGAGCATTACCAGGGAGCATTTCAGAGACCACATTCTGGCCCCAGAACTGAGATTTCCCTACTTCTGCTTTAATCCAAACTGCAAAAGGCTTTGCCAGTTCATTAATTTGCAGCGAGTTGAGGTTTGACATGCCAAAAGGATTCAAAAGGAAGGATACAAGAACTCCACTCTCCAGTCACCAACCAAAGCTGAACAAAAATTCTTGGATTTCAGCAGGCTGAGAATGTCCCGAACCCTTCAGTTTTTTCAGAACTGTCAGAACAGCAGTACTGCAGGACACCTTGCCAACTTAGCTAACTAAAATACTTCAACATTCAGCAGAGCAGCAGTGGATCAATACCAGTGTTTGGAGGGACACACTTATGTCATCTCGAATATCTATGGAGCAAGGATTTTAAATTGTAGTAACAAACCCAAATCTACAACCTATGTACTTTTCATACATCAAGAGCTCTAGCCACACAGACAATGACTGTGATTTGCTTTAAACTGTTTTTAGTATTGTATTTTTAAATTGTTACCACCACCCTGGGTGAAAGGTGGTTAAGAAATTGAGATGGTGGTGGTGGTTGTGATGGCAACAACAACACAGACAGATGGTAGCAACAGGCCATGGCACCCTTGCAGTCGCCCCCTCCCCCAGCACAATTACTTTCCGACTTTCCAGAACTTTCTTCAGTTTGGCATCTTTAGCTTTCTCTGTGGAGACAACCTGTCCTGCTGCCCCAACTAGTTAAATCTCTTCTCAAGCAAAGTTCCATCTCCTATTCTGGTCTAGAAAAGACAGGTGGGAGGAGGACAGGATCTAGAGTTCATGTGTGTCAAAACTAATTCTTAGAAAATCATTCATATTTCCTGAAATTATGAGAGGAGGAAATCTGAATGTATGGTTTTAAAAGGGAGATTAAACAGTTTAAAGCTTAAACGTCCACCTCATAATTCCTGTAAAAACACTGCCCTCTGGTGTTGCATCTCAAAATGAAAGAACAGCGAGGTTTTTCTTTTTCTCCTTTCCTGCTTTTCTTTTTTACCTGAAAGAACCACCTCCAGGGTCATATGGCTTGTTTTTCCGATTTGCAAAGACCTGCACACCAGAGGCCCCTGGGCTTTCACTGCCTTGGATGGCTGGTGCTTGAAAAACACCAAGCCAGGTTATTATGAGCTGTCTCAGACAATTTACATCAAAAAAGGAGGGAAAAAACCCTTCTGTACAGGAACTAAAATTAACTGACTCTAAATAGTAAACAGAAGCAAATGATTATTATTGTTAACAGTTCTGGTCGAAGCTTTAAAAAAAAGCCTGCGTTTAACGTATTGTGTCAAAAGAGAGAGGGAAGGAGGAAGGGAGGGAGAGATTTGCTTCTGAAAACATTGTACATTGTGGGCACAGGCCACGAAGCATCATTGCTTTGATGCAGGCCTTTTCCACCAGGCTTCCACACATGGCATTTGTACAGGTGGACTTTGTAGATTGTAGACTATCGTAATGGCGACAGTCTTTGCATAAGGGGAATGAAGGGCTGAAAATAGTCACCTGTGTAAAGAAATATATCTTAAATTGTTATTTTTACTATAAAAGTTCTATGAATGCCTAAGATATTGGAATATCTAAAATATTGGAAAAGCAACACAATTCCAACAAAAGAAGAATGGTTATTAAAATTAAGTGAATACCTTGAACTGGCAAAATTAACAGAAATAGTAAAAAACCAACCAAGTGAAAAAATCTGATATGAGATCATATAAACTGTATAGTTGTCGTAGGAAGTCTACTTTTTTCCTTTCCTTTCCTTTCCATTTTCTTTTTTGTTGGTATATCTTTGTTCTCTTTAATTTCTTTTTCCACTTTGTATTTTTGTAAGCTTTTTCTTTACCTTTTTCATATATATTATTGTAATGTTAATTTTTTAATTCATTTAAATTTATTTTTCTTTGTATGTACGTAATAAATAAATAAATATATTTTTAAAAGAATCTAAAATGGTGTTCTGACAAGCCCAGACAATTTTGAAGATTGCCAAAAAAATGGATGAGATGCATCAGTTAAAGGTATGGGTCACATTAAATGTGATCAACCTTCAGTTGTGTGTATCTGAAAGGGATGGGTGTGGGGAGTATGTATCAGTCTTCAGGCATTCCCAAAATAGATGCTGGAACATGTGAATGACAAATGTCACATATTCACTGAAATGCATGTGCCTGTGTGCATTACTCCTTGCTTTTTAAACGTTCCCCCAGGGTCACCTATAGTATAGCAGAACATGCTTCTCCATTAGCAAAATGCTCTTAAATTTAATCTAATCACTACATACTATATTTCAAGTGTATAGACTTTCACAATTTTCACTGCATAGTCTTTTGCCCTAAATGCAAGTACCCTCCCAGTGTACCTGCGCCAATGATTTTCATTTAAACATTTGTTTTGCAAATGCTCAGCTTCCTGCTGGTTGATAAAACTATCTTTACTTTCACAGAGATTAGTTACAAAACAAGGAATGCCATGAATGAACCCCGGAACGTTATGAATAGGATTTGACGGAAAACTTGGAGGAACCTTTGCCTTTAGACGTTATTGCTTTGTCAATATGCAAAACCCATGATTTATAAGTAATGTCTAAGAGGCATTTCCACACATCACAGCCTCCAGCACCAAACCTGAAACCACCTTTTGCTTCAATAGCACTTTAACAGTTCACCTTCAAGTGCACCCCCTTGTGTATGTGCCAGTATCTCTCAGACATGAGGAGAGCAATCCATCCTCCCCTGACCGAGAGTGTCCCACACTCCTCTATTCCATCAGAGCCAATGAATAAAGCAGGCTAAGACCCTTTAAATGAAGAAATACTCATCACAGAAGGAAAAACTAGCTACTGAGACAGAGCTTCAGCTCGCTCTAAGGATGACTGCTGCTGAAACAGAATTTGAGCTCTTCTCTTATGGAGTCTCCAAGAAGTGTCCTGCACAGAGATGTCCAGGGTGCCATCAGATCTTAAGCTATTTGCCATGCCTCATCCTAGGCCAAGGATGGGGAGCCTATGGCCCTCTGGATGTTGCCAGACTCCGACTCCCATCAGCCCCAGCGACACAGTCAATGGGAAGGGTTGATGGGCATTGTAGGCCAACAACATAGGAGGGCCACATGTTCTCCGTCCCTCTTGTAGACCTCACCCTACTTCTCCTTGTCTTGGTCTGTTTGCCCAAGTCTGAACTCAGAATGCTGGATAGGCTAATGTACTCAAAAATAAGCATTTTAATCTGCTTCATATGTTGTTGTGGGTTGCTGCACAGAGTCTTGTTGGCTGACTGCAGCGTTCAACATCTAAAATTACAATAAACATACCCTTGATAGCACATCAAAGATGTGCAAGTCGAAAGGTATCTGAAAGGAACACTACCTATTGCTTCTTGGCTGGAAAAAAAAGAGCATCTGCAATGTGCAGCCTTAAGCATGATAGTCAGAACAGGAGGGATAAACTGAGTCATTCTCAGAGATCTGTCGGAAGAGAAAGAAGCAGGATCTCACACCAGGAAAAAGAAAGAAAATCTCAAAATAGAACATGAAGGATCTCTCTACATGATAGATACAGAAGGATCACAGTGCAAAGTCCCTGTTGGTGTTGTCCACTTTTTTATACACTCGTTGCTTTATATTTTTGTTATTATTAAATCTCACTAATGTTTTAACCTACTAAAAACGCCACTGAAGATAAATATCAAATCAGTAGAAGCTGCATGAGACAAAGAAAAAAATACATGAAAGGAGAAAACCTAAAATAAAAATAAACAGGGCACAACCTACATGGAACATCTGGTGTGCAAATAATGGCAGGAAGGAGGGCAACAGGTGAAGTGGGGAAAAGAAGGTGCAGCACGATGTCAAGTGGCTTCTCCCTGGGTTTTTGATAGACAGATTTCCTGGGCACATTGTCATTGGTAGAGGGCAGTGTCACCAACTCTGTCATCAGTGTGTTGCAGTTTGCATAGGTCAATTTCTGTCAACATTGTTGTTGTATTGATGTGGCAGTGCTGACTGAAAATTAAAATAGGATTGGATTGAGTGAGCATAGGAAATGGACTAACTTGTACCTGCGTAGGGTTGCATTCATACAGCAGTTTATTCCATTTCCCTGATGTTTCCCTAACTGTTAATTTCTGCATTGTATTTGTGTTTTCACATGACATAAAAGCCACCTCCAGAAAACTAAGGGAATATAGCACATGTTGAGAGTTCTTTTCTATGTTACTTGATTCCAACAAAAATCTGTTTGCAGCCCCCCCCAAAAAAAATTGCAGGAGGAAAGTGGCAAAATTTGGGGTGGTTATACTGGCACACAGTTCTTTCCTGCTGTTTTCATGGGGGACTCATGAAGGAGCAGATACAGGCATGTGCAGAAAGGGTGGGAGAGCAGCAACTTTGTCCAGTGATGTTCACAGTACTGTCTCACCACACCCACTGGTGTGCAGTAGCAAAGCTTTTTTTGGCTCCCAATTGTTGAGCAATAGCAACAGCAGAATGACCCTCTCTCTACAACCTTGGTTCAAAATTATACAACTGAAATGAAAAAAGCTTGTGTTAACCAGAATAATACTGTGTGAGAGCTCCTTGCATTTGTGATAACAAAAACCTAATTCATGGGCTCAGGAGATGCCTATTGCACCAGGTTCCATATGATAGATCTCAGGGTTCTAGTAGAAAACAAAAGTAGGTCACACAAACATGAGGTCTGTCCAATCTACCCCTGCCCTAAAACACTTCATGCATCACAAAGCAGTCTGTATCTGTACTGGATTTGAAATTGTTTTTAAGTACGAAAGTGTTTTTTCAGCTTCATTCAAGTGAGGTCTCAATGGGACACAACAAACAACCCTTGGGGGCCAACTGATACCTGAGGGTGGCTTAGTCAATCAGGTTGTGTACACACTCAACCCATAAAACATATTTGAAACATATTCTTTCCCTCAAAGAATTCTGGGCACTGTAGTTTATCCCTCCCTGAGTTACAATTCCCAGCAACCCTTCATGAACTACGGTGCCCATAATTCTTTGAGGGAAAGGATATGCTTCAAATGTGCTTTAAACATTGAGTGTGTACACAGCCTCAGTCAGGTTACATCAGCCTAGAGCTGCCAGAACCTTGGATAGCTCCAAAGAGAGTGCTTGCTCTAAAGAGGACAGTATCTCCCTATTTGAGTCTTCCCAGGCTTTGAGAAGGACTGTGGAGGCCTTTCTGTCAGTCCTCCCTACACACACACATTCACAGGTATGTTTGAGAGAGGGGGCCTTCTGGGTGGCTGCTCCCAGATTATGGAACTCCTTTCCATGCGAGACCAGACTGGCCCCCTCTCTGCTTTCCCTTTGCTGCTTAAAGTGAATATGTAACAGAATGGATATTGATAACTTTGTCCTTCCCTAAACTTCTGCGATGCCAAACCAGGATGATTTGATACATCTAAAGTGGGCTTCTGCCTTTGCTGCAGCAGCAGAACATTTTGATAGGGCTGACTGTGAGCATAGTGTAAATCAGAGCATCTCTCTTACCCCTATTGCACTACTCCCACAAGCATGCCAAAGCATCCTGAGCTAAGAAAGTATGCCACGTGTTTCAGAGAAAAACAGTATGGCCAATGGATGGATGTGAATGAAATGGGAAGCATGGAAATGACTCTGAAAATATGCCTGCTGTTTGTTATCTTTATAGGCTCTTGTAATTAAGGGAGGAAACATATCGGAAACAATGAACAAGCCACTTACGCTGGGCATGCCTACGATGCAAGATGGCACTGGTCTGATATGACATTTATCTTCACTCATGAGTAAACACTTGCTAACTCACTAGTGGTTATGCCACTTGTGATTTATCAGTCTACTCACTCCTGAAGATAAATGTCATATCAAACTTCAGTCATCATGTAATCTGGCAACATTAACTCACTGTGTTCTTTCCCTTGTGGGTTTAGATTTCATAATAAATATTAACATTGTCATCTGGTGCCCAGCATAAAGAAACAGCCTCCCCAGTGCTGCACAGGAAATTAACATTGCTATTTAAGGGAAGGGATATGGTAAACCACTGAGTGGGTGCTATATATGCCAGAGATTTTCAACCTTTTTTAGTCCATGGCTTCCTTAACCAACTACATTCTTTCTGCAGCACCCCTGTGGGGCTTAGCAGCCCTGTTATGCACCTCTTGTCTGCAGAGCTGGCAGCCTCTCACCCTTTTTCAAAAACCCTCCCTTATGGAGTGTTTTCTCAGGCTCCTCTCCTTGAGAGTCTTCTGGGTAGCTCCCTGGTCTCTGAGCTGCCCCCACCACCACCACCCCAAAGAGAGGTGCCTCCCAGAGGCACTATCCACCTGTGGAGCTTATAGCCAGGGCTGCAGCAATAAACAGCTATGCAAGCCTTGGGGAGGCAGAGACACAAGAGGGCATCAGAGGAGGGAGGGAAGGAAAGAGGGATGGAAAGAGGGACAGAGGCCAGTGCTGCCCGCAGCACCCCTGACCATCATTCAAGGCACCCCAGGGTGTCATGGCACACTGGTTGAAAACCATGGATATGTAGTTTTCCAAAGCATCTGTGACTGCAAGATAAAACTCCATTCTAACCATCCATTTTGCTTTAATTGTTTCAAGGAATAGTGCCTGCTTTCTCCACTTCCTTTGGGAGGCCGTTCCACACATAACTACATATGCCTCGATTTTCCTTTGCTTAATTTTATTTTAGTATTCCTACACATACTCTCTTGGACCACTCTAAATAATTCATCTCCTTTCTTTGATGTTTAATCCCCTTAAACTATTTGCCATTTTTCATGTTCCCTGTTCAGCCTTTGTTTGGCCAATCTGTGTATGCATTTAATTCCCTTAATATTCCTTCATGAGTTAGTTCTTTAGTGAAGGCCTCTGTTATTTCCTGTGTTGCACCTCTGCATTGCTGAAATCCTTCTGAAAGTTTAAGAAAACGCAGAATATGCTCAAAAACATTTGTCTTTTTATCTTCAAAAGAATTTGAAACAAAGGGGAGAACACATCCATGTCTCATTGTCATGACCTGGAGGTCATTGTTGTGGAAACAAGGCCAGGAATCTGGAGTAAGAATGGGAATCAATGCCAGGGCTCACCCATGATGTATCTAGTGACTTGCCTTCTTCTGATTCCAGCTCAGAAGTCTGAAAACAACCACAGTCTCCCTCACTTAGCTGATGATGACTAAAGCAGGCCTGCCCCTTTTAAATTAAGAGACTTCCCTCTGAGAAGGCAGAGCTGCCTACTAAGCTACACTTCCTTTTCAGCCTCCATCTGAGGTGAACTATGACATTAATGGGTTGATACGCAGCAAGGTTGCTTTAGGCACCAGGCAAAAACATTCCTTTTTAAGCAGGCCTTTGGTTGACCTGATGGACATCCTATTCCCTTTCAAAATGTGGCTCTTTTTGGGGGGGTGTTATTGGGTTATTGTTCTTATTTTGATTTTATATATTGTGATCTTTTCTGTGAACCGCCCTGAGACCTCTGGGTATAGGGCGGTATATAAATTCATTCATTCATTCATTCAATAAATAAAAACAGCAGCAATACTCACAAAACTACAGGATGCCAATGAATTCTGACAAATGTCATGAGTACTCACAAAACAAAACTCAAAACAATCCCCAGAGTTCCTGGGAGGAGGGGGTTGATCATTAAACCACTCTGTAAATTATAGCTCTGTAAGGGGAACAGTGGTCTCCAAACAACTCTCAGCACCCTTAACAAACTACACCTCCCAGGATTCTTGGGGGGAAGAAGCCATGACTGTTTAAAGTGGTACGATACTGCTTTGAATGTATAGTACAGATGGAGCCTTACAAGGCATACTTCCAGTGCAGTCTCAATCACTCCCATGCTGGAGGGGTCAACAGCCACAGAACTCAGCCATGGCACAGCTCACTACTCTCAAGGAGCAAGAACAATAGCGGTATCAGATCAGAAGCCCTCTACATCTTGCTGAAGCAACAGCTCATCCTTCTGTGTTCTGGCCTTAACCTTCCACAGTGCTCTGCCCAAGGTCCTAGCAGCCGTTGCTGTGTCCATAACGCTCCTGTAGTGGACTATCTTCAATTAACCACTCCAGCTGTGATCTTTTAATACAGTTTTTATTTGGTCAGAACAATGGTGGCCACTGAGGAACCCACAAATGTAGAGTTACCCATAGGCCTTTAAGTTACCTAGGTTTATAGACAGGCATTCCTTCGCCTTAGCTTTACTCATATGTAGAAATCAAATCACATTCTCAGAGGGAAAACATGCCTGCATTATCAGAGCTGGAAACCCAATTCAGCTGAAAGGATTTGATGTCCACTTTCTATCAAAGGGGTATAGGACTGAGTTTTTTCCTGCACAAACGTTCTTGACACATACGGTACTTCATATAGTCTGCGAATGCAGATTCTCCTAACAATATATATGGGATAATGTTCCTGTGTGTGTCAACTTTTATTGGTCTGTGACTGTCATTAATTAAATGTGTCTATCTATCATGAGTGGCTCTGTCCTAGCAAGTGGATTTGCTACTACTGCCACCAGATTCCATTCTGAGTACTGAGCTGTGATAGGAGTTTTCCTAGAGGCAGGATATGGGGAAGCTAAAAAGCAGCAGAGGTTGTGAGTTGCTGGCTGCCAGAGCCTCTATGTGTGAAAATGCAAATCTAAACCTTGGCCTGAACAAGGCAGATTATGAATCAAAGTTATCTGGAAATACTGAAATTAGAGAAAGGACGGGTGCAAGTGCTTCCTGATCCCCAAAGGTCACCCTTAAATAAAGTTGTCAAAATGGAGAACAACTATGGCAGAAACGCTCTGAAATGAAAATATCACTAATAGACAATATCTAAAAGGTCTAAAGTGGCAGTAGCAATTCTCCTTTGAAAAAGCAAATGCTGTAAAAGCCAGCTGGCCTTCTGCTCAGTGAGCTTCAGGCTAAGAGGACATGGCACTCAGCTCGTCTCCCTGCCCCCCAAACACAGGCCAGCCTGAGGCAAAGCCAGCTGGAATTCTCCTTTGCCGGTCAAGTTGTGAGCATCATATAACTCTTCTCCAAATTTGGTCAGCCTGAAGCCCACAGAAGAGTCTGTGACACTGGTCACAGAAAATCAACTTTAAAAAAAAAACTAAAACAAAAAACTTATTAATGTAAAGTCAAAGGTACAAAGCAACATTTTAAAAAAATAATAATCAAGATTACAAAACA
Source organism: Podarcis tiliguerta (assembly GCF_965153285.1). Taxonomy (NCBI): domain Eukaryota; kingdom Metazoa; phylum Chordata; class Lepidosauria; order Squamata; family Lacertidae; genus Podarcis; species Podarcis tiliguerta. The sequence goes on along the minus strand of NC_139541.1, from coordinate 51,178,721 downwards.
GAAGAGCAGACCAGAGTTTGTATTTTCCACATAAACAGAGAGCAGATAATGCTGAAAAATAAAAGCAGCTAAACACATCTTGAAAGTCAAATGTCATGATTTAGTGGGGGAGGACAGTTTTGTATATCTGAATTTGACACGTAAGGAATGGAATCCCACCAAATGACATCGAAATGCTCTGCATCTTCCATGCATAATTTGTGAGTTATTTTCCATGCAGCAGCCACAGTCTACATATTCTTGTATCGCAATGAGAGGTTTAAGTCCCATAGTGTCTTCCACTTCTAGGTCAAAGAACTTCTTGCTGCAGCCAGAATCCATGTAAGATATTCCGTTAGATTAAGAATTTGCTGCTTGATCATGTTCAAAAGGGCAAGTTGCAGAGAGGCCTGAATGGGGCATTAAAAATGTTGACACTTCTTCAAAAACATCAAAATTTAATGCCCAGCAGCTTTTGGCAACCACTCTTCTACACACACACACACACACACACACACACTCCAGCACATCTACTTTGTGTGTGTTCTTCACCCTCTCTCTCAAGGTTAAACTGGTTTTATCAATTTAAAAAGGCACAGGCTGGCAATTTCAAAGGAAATTAGTTATTTCAGCTTCAAAGAGGAACAGCTTCCTCTGGAGGCCAGGTTCAGGGATGGCTTTACTATGTTGTCCTCATGAAGTGACCTGCTTCAGGTGGCACCATGAACCCGGGCAGACAGGTGAAGGCAGAAACTTGTGTCTGACCTCTATTTTCAGTGAGCAAAATATCTCAGTCTGACCTCACTTGGCTTAGAGTGCCGGAGGAGGTTGTCATAGGTTGATTTTCTACTGTTCGGCCCTTTGAGACAGACGCACTTGCAGCCATTTTTTGAGATGGTTTAAGCAAAGGATTATAATTTATTTCTGCAACCAAGGACATGAGAACCTCCTGGCCAAATAACAGGAGCTAAGTAATAAGAAGCTTGCATAATAGCTTTTTGAACCTCCCTCCCCCTTAAATGCCATGTAAACTGAAATTCCCTAAAATTCCATTTTGCTTTTTGATTATTATAATTCTGTCCTGGAGGTTTATTCACACTTGCACCCACATGCCTCGTTGTGCTTTTGACTAAGGCTTTTCATTAGTAAAATAATGAAAAAGTAACACATTTTTAAAGGAATTAATGGTGCAATCCTATGTATGACCACCCAAAAGTAAGCCTCACAGAGTTCAATGGCATTTATACCCAGGTAAGCATGTGTATGACCACAGCCTTGATCAAGAAAAATAGGATATATAAAGTTAATATTAAATAAGAGGCATTGTCATGGCATTTGTTACTCCAGTGATTTGTAATAAGCTCAATTTCTCAATGAAATTGTATGTTGTAGATCAGGGGTAGGCAACCTAAGGCCCAGGGGCCGGATGCAGCCCAATCGCTTTCTCAACCCAGCCCACAGACAGTCCAGGAATCAGCATGTTTTTACATGAGTAGAATGTGTCCTTTTATTTAAAATGCATCTCTGGGTTATTTGTGGGGCATAGGAATTTGTTCATTATTATTATTTTCAAAATGTAGTCCGTACCACCACATGGTCTGAGGGACGGTGGACCAGCCCACGGCTGAAAAGGTTGCTGAGCCCTGTTGTAGATCCTCAGCCCTACTGCAGCACATGAGCAGGGTTAAGAAGACACCTTCGATGCAAGGTTGGAATAGGTGGAGTTTCTCCTGATATCCTGTGAGCTGGTGTGGTTTGTGTCACTCAAGTTAACAAATTGGTCAGCAATGCAAGACAGTCAACTACTTCACCTTTTCAACAACCAAGTAGAATAGTTTTGGGGAATGTGCTGAATATTGTACCCATTATATTGTACCCAATATTATCTCCTCTCCTGAGCTCCTGCCCCACAAAAGGGTCTATCATGACAGCATCCACAGAGACCGCTCCCCGCCCCCCCCATGGTACCATTGAGTCTCTACATTTCCTTTCCAAACAAGCTGGGGGCACAGCGATGTCAAGTGTGTTCCAACTTCTGCATCTCAATTGGCTGGAAACATCCTAGGTTCTGTTTAACGTTCCCCATAGATGGAATCAATTAGAACAGAATCTTAAAATGGTAGCACTGAAAGGGATTCCAAGGGACATCTGTTCCAACCAATCCTGCCCAGGGCCATCCCTGGGTGGGCTCAAACCCCCAACTTTCTGGTTGACAGCCAGATGCACTGACCCACTGTGCCACCCAAGGCTTGCAGACTGGAAGGAGACTAAGTGTTGCTCTTCTGGGCTCCAGAATGGCTCCACCCTCCAGGCAGCCCTCAACCAGACCTTGCTATGAATACTTCCGGGTCAGGCCTGGGTCTATGCTTCGCCTGAAGTCCACTGGTTCCTTCTCACTGTGCTCCTTGTTCTCTGATTCCTGCTCCGTTGACAGGCAACCTAGCTCCTAGCCTTGGTGTAGTGGTTAAGAGCGGTAGACTCGTAATCTGGTGAACCGGGTTCGCTTCTCCGCTCCTCCACATGCAGCTGCTGGGTGACCTTGGGCTAGTCACACTTCTCTGAAGTCTCTCGGCCCCACTCACCTCACAGAGTGTTTGATGTGGGGGAGGAAGGGAAAGGAGAATGTTAGCTGCTTTGAGGCAACTTCGGGTAGTGATAAAGCGGGATATCAAATCAAAATTCTGCTGCTGCTGCTGCTTGCCCTTGCCTCTGGCCCTGGTTCTCCCTGCTGTATCTGTGTGTTTGCCCAGTCACAACTCCTAATTCCTGGCCTTACTTTACGCTCTTTTTAGTGCTTCTCATCCTAATCAGACTGCTTCATCAGTTCCAGGTGTGGACTTGCAGTTGACTCTGTTTCTTGTCCTGCCAGAACTGCATTTCAGTTGTCTCTGACCAGCCACCGATGTCGGCCGCACAATGAAGCTGTGTAGGTTTTTTAAGTGTATGGTTTATAATGCTCTTGTAGGGAGCGATATTGCGGGAGGTTTGCAGGTTCAGAATTATTCAGTTCATTTACAGCAATGCCAGCCTTCCATCAAATACTAATTTGGAGATGTGCCGTGTCTGTCTTTCAGAACTCAAGAATCAGTGACCTTTATCTCTGCAGCTCCCTCAGGGATGCACATTTTAATACATAACTGGATGGTATAAATGCAGACATCTTTTTCAGGACTTACAGTCTTATTGAGAATGCTCATACAATCGGCCTTATTAAAAGGCATTGAGAAATAAAATGTTTTTAATAGCAGTGGCAAAACCTGTTGCTTTCGAGCTCATATCAAAGTCCTACTTTCAAGCTGAGTTACCAACATCTGTCTGCGATATTCCTAATGGACTTGATCTGCAGAATACATTGCTCTTGTTGCTTTAAATGTACCTGGGCTGCATTTGTCAACTTTGGGAGAATACCCCCCCACACACACTTCCATCATGAAACTTGAGTTTACTCACTTAAGTTCCATTCACACTGCAGTTTATTCCATTTCTCTGATGTTTCCCTGTTAATTTCTGCATTATATTTGGGGTTCCAGAAACAAATGCATTATAGTGCCTGATTAACACTCATTTCCATGTTGATTGCAGAAAAGTCCATCAATAGCTCCTTTGCCCTGGAAAATCAAGGGAGTAAACTGACAAATTATGGGGTGATATAGCAGCATACAGTTCTTTCCTGCTGTTTTTGTGGGGAAATCATGGAGGAATAGAAGAACACATGTGCAGAAAAGGTAGGGGTGTAGCAACATTGTCAGAGCATTTGTGGGGGGGGGCAAAATTCCACGGTTGGGAACGTACTAGAAATTTCCCTATTGGAATAAATGGAAATCATTGACTCATTATGTGAATGCTCACCTAATGAACAGTTTCCAGGGAACGCATTGTGTTTGCTAAGTGGAACTTGCCTGCTTTTATGCTGCTCTGTTTATTATTTGTTCTAATGATATTTTGTTTTTATATCATACACTGCTGAAAGATTTTAGAAATATTAAGTGATTTCTAAATACTTCAAAATAAATAAACAGGCACATATAAAGCTGGAGATTTCCTGACTTATGTTCCATTATACCAGCACTGTGTGAGGTCAAAGCAAGCTGGATAATGCGAAGCGCAAGGCAAACGGCTTCCTTAATGAGCTCCATACCTCACAGAAGAAGAAAAAAAGCACCAATATTTTCATCAGACTGACTTGCCCGGAGTTTCTTCTGCCTTGACTGGTATAAACCCACACAAAATATTTCTTCAAAGACTTGACCATGTATTAAAGCCCTCTCAAGAAGATGAGCCCAGGGATGCAATCAACACCCCCAGGATCCTTCACCGATCTCTACAGTAGCACCTTCAGCCAGATATCAATATTTTCTTCATAGTAACGAGGAATAAAAACTTGTACCTGACATCTGAACAAAACCTTCTCTTGCTCTCGCTCTTTCTTTCTCCCTCCCCCTCCTTTTTTTGGCTGTTTTCTGTTTTGCAGGCTTTCATGTTCAAAAAAAGGCACACCAAAAACATTAAAAGCCCCTGAGTTAGGATGCCTTCAATACTGGGGGAGCCTAAAGGCTATCAGCTTCACAATCAAGAAAACACAGCCTTGCCTTGCCTGCCTTATGATCAAATAAACACTCCTACACATTTCCCTTCCATTCAGTCTCAAAATTCAGTGAAATAATGAAGGTTTTATTAAGGAAACCTACGACTAAAAATACACACGTGTGTGTTAGTTCCATGTGTTTTGACTTATATAACCAAAAAAATGACAGGGTTGTGGGTGTTTTGCAGCAGTTCTTTGCATGATAAACTGCAGTGTCAGTTTTGTTTATATATTAAAATCTATATACCTCTTGATTGTAAAATAAACTCTCAGAGTGGTTTGCAAAAGGAATAAAACAATGAACTTATCAGTAAAAATAGTTTAAAACAATTACAGTGGTACATCGGGTTACATACGCTTCAGGTTACATATGCTTCAGGTTACAGACTCTGCTAACCCAGAAATATTACCTCGGGTTAAGAACTTTGTTTCAGGATGAGAACAGAAATCGTGCTCTGGCGGCGTGGCAACAGCAGGAGGCCACATTACCTAAAGTGGTGCTTCAGGTTAAGAACAGTTTCAGATTAAGAACGGACCTCCGGAACAAATTAAGTACTTAACCTGAGGTACCACTGTATTTAAAACATTTAAAGAATAAAATAAAACAATAAGATTAAAACAAGTCAGCATTCTACATGTCTGGATAGGCTTCCTTGAACAATCATGTTTTTAGCAGGTGCCAAAAGGCGTACAATGAAGGTACCAACCTCGTGTCAATAGGCAGGGAGTTCCAAAGTGTGGGTGCTTGTTCTACCCTATGGGTCCAAATACAGACCTAGGCAAAGGATTGACTGATGCCTCAACGGGAACCAGTTGCAGCGATTCCAAAAAGAGATGCACAAAACGCATGACTGATCAGTTCTACTGCTTTATTATAAGGATATACAAGGTGTGACTGGAAAGTTCGGTAAAGGGTCACAGAAATCGGACAGCGAGTAATATTCAAACATACATACCTTACAGGCCTTCAAAGTAGGCCCCCTCTGAGACAATGCACCATTGACAACGTTCGTAGAACTGCTGGAAACTTCTGGAAAAGTCCTCTTTTTGGACTGCTTTCAGTTCCCTCATCACAGCAGCTTGGATGTATGAAATTTTGGAAAATCTGTGCCCTTTCAGTGCAGATTTCAGTTTTGGAAAAAGAAAGAAAACAGGTGGGGCCAGATCAGGAGAATATGGAGGGTGGGACAACTCAGTAACCTCGGCAACGATTTCACGCAGAATGTGCAATTCTTCTGCCATCATTCGGACGGTCAAAAGCCAATCCTGCATCAAGAACTCACAAATTCTGTCGACATTTGCCACCGTTCTGCTCATCGACGGTCTGCCAGACAGAGAGTCATCTTCAATGGTTTGCCGCTCTTCACGGAAACGCTTGAACCACTCATACACCGTCTTTCGAGATACAGCTTCATCTCTGTACACAATTGTGAGCATTTTCCACACAAGTGAGGAAGAGGAAAACACATACTATTTCACATTAAACCACTGTTCATGTCAACTATAGTTTAATGCAGGGGTAGGGAACCTCATTAAACTATGTTTTAATGCGACATGTACTCATGCATGCTGCTACAATAGAGGAAGACTTGTTGTTGTTTAGTCGTTCAGTCGTGTCCGACTCTTCGTGACCCCATGGACCAGAGCACGCCAGGCACTCCTGTCTTCCACTGCCTCCCGCAGTTTGGTCAGATTCATGTTTGTAGCTTCGAGAACACTGTCTAACCACCTCGTCCTCTGTCGTCCCCTTCTCCTTGTGCCCTCCATCTTTCCCAACATCAGGGTCTTTTCCAGTGAGTCTTCTCTTCTCATGAGGTGGCCAAAGTATTGGAGCCTCAGCTTCACGATCTGTCCCTCCAGTGAGCACTCAGGGCCGAGAGGAAGACTTACTTCCCCAATTGACACAAAACTCACATTTCCACAGATTCATCCAGTGCTTGGGAGGAACTAGTTCAATTGAACTAGTTCTAAAATCTCTGAACTATGCCTAAAAGTAGTCCCATATTTGATAATAATAATAATAATAATAATAATAATAATAATAATAATAATTTATTATTTGTACCCCGCCCATCTGGCTGGGTTTCCCCAGCCACTCTGGGCGGCTTCCAACAAAGATAAAAAATACACTAAAATGTCACATATTAAAAACTTCCCTGAACAGGGCTGCCTTCAGATGTCTTCTGAATGTCAGGTAGTTGTTTATCGCTTTGACATCTGATGGGAGGGCGTTCCACACGGCGGGCGCCACTACCGAGAAGGCCCTCTGCCTGGTTCCCTGTAACCTGGCCTCTCGCAGTGAGGGAACCGCCAGAAGGCCCTCGGAACTGGACCTCAGTGTCCGGGCAGAACGATGGGGGAGGAGACGCTCCTTCAGATATATACTGGATCGAGGCCGTTTAGGGCTTTAAAGGTCAGCACCAACACTTTGAATTGTGCTCAGAAACGTACTGGGAGCCAATGTAGGTCTTTCAAGACCGGTGTTATATGGTCTCGGCGGCCGCTCCCAGTCACCAGTCTAGCTGCCGCGTTCTGGATTAGTTGTAGTTTCTGGGTCACCTTCAAAGGTAGCCCCACGTAGAGCGCATTGCAGTAGTCCAAGCGGGAGATAACCAGAGCATGCACCACTTTGGCAAGACAGTCTGCAGGCAGATAGGGTCTCAGCCTACGTACCAGATGGAGCTGGTAAACAGCTGCCCTGGATACATATTTGACCTGTGCCTCCATGGACAGCTGTGAGTCCAAAATGACTCCCAGGCTGCGCACCTGGTCCTTCAGGGGCATAGTTACCCCATTCAGGACCAGGGATTCCTCCACACCTGCCCGCCTCCTGTCCCCCAAAAACAGTACTTCTGTCTTGTCAGGATTCAACCTCAATCTGTTAGCCGCCATCCATCCTCCAACCGCATCCAGACACTCACACAGGACCTTCACCACCTTCACTGGTTCTGATTTAAAAGAGAGGTAGAGCTGGGTATCATCCGCATACTGATGAACACCCAGCCCAAACCTCCTGATGATTTCTCCCAGTGGCTGCATGTAAATGTTGAAAAGCATGGGGGAGGGGACAGAACCCTGAGGCACCCCACAAGTGAGAGCCCAGGGGTCTGAACACTCATCCCCCACCACCACTTTCTGAACACGGCCCAGGAGGAAGGAGCAGAACCACTGTATGACAGTGCCCCCAGCTCCCAGCCCCTCAAGACGGTCCAGAAGGATGTTATGGTCGATGGTATCAAACGCCATTGAGAGATCCAGCAGAACTAGGAAACAGCTCTCACCTTTGTCCCTAGCCCGCCGGAGATCATCAACCAGTACGACCAAGGCAGTTTCAGTCCCATGATGAGGCCTGAATCCCAACTGGAAGGGATCCAAATGGTCCGCATCTTCCAGGCATGCCTGGAGTTGTTCAGCAACCACTCGCTCAATCACCTTGCCCAAGAATGGAAGATTTGAGACTGGGCGATAATTGGCCATCGTGGCCACATCTAAAGATGTTTTTTTTAAGAAGCGGTTTAATAACCGCCTCTTTCAGCAGGTCTGGGAAGGCTCCCTCACGGAGGGAAGAATTCACCACCCCACAAAGCCCATCGCCCAGTCCTTCCCGGCTAGCTTTTATAAGCCAGGATGGGCAAGGATCCAGGAGACAGGTGGTTGGCTTCACTCGTCCAAGCAGCCTGTCCACATCCTTGGAGGTAACAGATTGGAATTGATCCCACACAACTTGACTAGACAGGACTCTAGCACTCTCCCGCCCTGGCCCTGCTCCCATGGTGGAGTCTACTTCTTCCCGAATCTGAGCGATTTTATCTGCAAAAAACTTTGCGAAATCATTGCAGGAGATCATGTGGCCCGTACTGGGCCCCAATGTCGCAGGTGGTTCCGCTAAATTGTGAACCACCTGAAAAAGTCTCCTGCTGCTGTTTTCTGCAGATGCAATAGAGGCGGCGAAGAAAGTCTTCTTCGCTGTCGCTATCGCCACTTGGTAGGCTCGACGTTGAGCTCTAACCTGTGTCCGGTCAGACTCGGAATGAGCTATCCGCCACCGGCGCTCTAGCCGTCTCAATGATTGTTTCATTGCCCTCAGATCCTCAGAAAACCACGGGGCTGCCCGGGCTCCATGCAATTGGAGAGGGCGCTTCGGAGCCAAACAGTCAATAGCCCTGGTTAACTCCACATTCCAGCGGGCCACCAGGGAATCGGCTGAAAGGCCATCAGCATGGGATAAAGCATCCCCTACCACTCTCTGGAAACCATTTGGATCCATTAAGTGGCGGGGGCGGACCATCCGAATCGGTCCCACCTCCCTGCAGAGGGGATGGGTCACAGAGAAGTCCAGTTGCACCAGGAAGTGATCTGGCAATGGCACTTCTTTCGTTTCGCTTTTACTTAGTGTCAGATCACCAACATCCATCGAGGTAAACACCAGGTCCAAGGCATGTCCGCGGCTATGGGTTGGGCCAGACTTATTCAAGGACAGCCCCATGGAGGCCATGATTTCCACAAAGTCCTGAGCGGCCCCTTGTAAGGTCGTGTCGGCATGGATGTTAAAATCCCCTAGGACAACCAAGCTAGGTGTCTCCAGGAGAACATCCGCCACAACCTGAAGCAGCTCAGGCAGGGAATCCTTGGTGCAGCGGGGAGGTCATTACACCAAAAGGAATCCTGTACTGCCCCTATTGCCCAACTTCCAGAACATGCACTCGGAAAACTGGGTCTTCCCAATAGGACGCCTGGTGCAAACTAATGACTTCCTAAAAATCACTGCAACCCCCCCTCCCCGCCCACAAGGCCTGGGTTGCTGTGCGTAAGAGAAACCTGGTGGACAAGCAGCAGCAAGGACAGGCCCATCTGCTTCATCCAACCAAGTCTCTGTTACACATGCCAGGTCAAGTCCTCCATCCATGATCAAGTGATAGGTGAACTATGGGTGAATTAAGTTCATTTTGGTATATTTTGTCTGATTCTTAGGTCTTTATATTCATTCCATTCATTAAAATAATGACATCAGTCTGACAAAGAAAGTTAGAAAGCAAATTGTGGAGGCAATGTTTTAAGACCTATCTGCTGCTATGGCTGGGATCACTTAAGTGACTAAGTAGCTACTAGCCATGATGACTATGCTCTGCCTCAACAGTTGGAGGCAGCAATGCTCCTGAATACCAGGTGCTGGAAACCACAAGAGGGGAGATTGCTATTGTGCTCGAATCCTGCTTGCTGTGAGCACTGGGCACTGTGAGAACAGGATGCTGGATTAGAAGGGCCATTGGTCTGATCCAGCAGGTTCTCCTTATGTTATTAAAACATTTAAACATTGTTGCTAAGCAATTAGAAAGAAGTTACACGAGGTATTTCCTGTATCTTCCCTGCCAAAGAGATTTGCTCTGTTCCAACAGGAGCAGCTTGCAGTGAGAAGTAAGATACAAGAACTAAGAAAATGATGTCACGTGCCTTTAACAGCTGTGTGACTGGCACAGATTAAACAGGGTATGCACTTTCTAGTATGGAAATACAATTATAGGAAAAGCTTTACCTGTTGACATTCTGTCTGTCAGATATCTTATTACTTGTGTAAGACCCCTGATTTACTTTAGGGCCCCATAAATCACCAAAGCAGCTTGTAACATTTTGCATGCTGAAATGTTTTTGCTGGTGATGAATTTTCTTTGAACAAAAGAGATAATTTTGATGAGTTTGAACTGAACTAAAACATTCATTTTGATGAACTTGAACTGAACTAATTTGTTTGCTAAAAGAATGATCAGGATCTAGCTCCTTTTAAAAAAGAGGTTTCCAAACACTGGAAATTTCTTTGCCTCTCCAATCCCTCAGCTGCCGCTCATGGTTTTGACATTTAGGTTGCAAAGCCCTCTAGGCAGGGATCTGTCATTTTTGTTTATGTAGATTCCTGGTGCATATATATATAAATAAATAGCAGCAACAGCCCCCCAGTTTTTCCATAAGAGGGCTAACAATGCAATCCTATACAAACATACTTGAAAGTAAGTCCCACTGAGGTCAGTAGGCCTTACTTTTTTACCTTTTTAGTAGGCCTTACTACCCATTAAATATGTAGCTGAACTTACTTGGGTGTAAGCCCTGTTGAACTTAATAAGGTAAAGGTAAAGGCACCCGTGACAGTTAAGTCCAGTCGCGAATGACTCTGGGGTTGCAGCGCTCATCTTGCTTTACAGGCTGAGGGAGCTGGTGTTTGTCCGCTCCGCAGACAGTTTTTCCAGGTCATGTGGCCAGCATAACTAAGCCGCTTCTGGCGCAACAGAACACCGACACCAGAGCAGCGCACATAAATGCCATTTACCTTCCCGCCAGAGCAGTACCTATTAATCTACTTGCACTTTTTTGGGGTGCTTTCGACCTGTCAGGTTGGCAAGAGCTGGGACCGAGCAACGGGAGCTCACCCCATCACGGGGATTCAAACTGCCAACCTTTTGATCAGCAAGCCCAAGGCTCAGTGGTTTAGACCACAGCGCCACCTGTGTCCCATTTGAACTTAAAAGGATCTACTTATAAGAAATATATGGTGAAGGTTGTGCTGTTAGCCAGCATGGTGTAGTGGTTAAGAGCAGTGGACTCGTAATCTGGTGAACCAGGTTTGCTTCCCCGCTCCTCCACATGCAGCTGCTGGGTGATCTTGGGCTAGTCACACTTCTTTGAAGTCTCTCGGCCTCACTCACCTCACACAGTGTTTGTTGTGGGGGAGGAAGGGAAAGGAGATTGTTAGCTGCTTTGAGACTCCTTAAGGAGAGTGAAAGGTGGGATATCAAGTCCAAACTCCTCTTCTTCTTCTTCTTCTTCTTCTTCTTCTTCTTCTGACTTTTGGACCGATCTAGGTGTTTCACACAATTCAGGAAAGAAAAGGTCTTCTGAAATAAAGGCTGCTGTACATTCTCTTGGAGATGCTGATCTCACATGAAAGAAGGCTCTCAGAATATGGAGCAGAGTTCACACTAAAAACTAGATGGCAGCACCTACCTGCATATGAAAAATTTAATCTGAGCAAATTCCACTGTTGCATTCTTCAGTACTTACGGAAAAAGCTAAAAATTGCCAAATGAAAGTGGTAGAAATTCCTGTGAAACTTTTTTTTTTTAATGCAATAATTTAAATTATTTTTAATGCCAACCTGGTGTCAAACATATGTGGGCAAATCCAGTAGATTTCAGTTGGACTTTATAATTGATATAACTTTTTTAAAATAAAAAAGTCACGATAAGGCTATAATTCTACCTGGTACACCTGTAGTAAAATCCTATTTGAAGATGATAATATTGCACTTTAAGTCTGTTGGGGGCAGTTATTTTTGCTTAGGAGGCAAATGACTCTGAGGGTGCTTTCCTATAAATGGGCTTTCTTATATTTTAAATGCAGTGTTAGAAATGGCAGCTATTTCAATAAACCAGCAGTGCTAAAATGCTGGATAGTATATCATATGATTTAGTATGATTTGTTATATAGTTGTATGAATGTCTTCCCGTTTTCAAGTCCTTGGTTTGATTCATTCAACATGATGTAAGTCAGAGGTTGGCAACCTTGTCCCAGGATGGGCCAGTCGACGCTCCATCCATCAGATGGGTTGAAGCATGTGCGCACACGCGCTCTTCCGGGTCGGAGGGGCACCCGTGCACATGCGCACACACTATTTCCGGCACTCCTCCGACCCAGAAGTGCGCAGAAATAGCATGTGCGCATTTGCAAGGGCACTTCTCCACCCCGCACACGTGCGCTCACGCTATTTCTGGCACACATCCAGGTCAGAGGAGTGCCCATGCGCATGCGCACTGGCACCATCAACCTGGAAGTCGGTCCCCATGCCGCGCTGGTAAGAGCGGGCAGTGAGGGGCAACGGGGGGGGCAGGGGTCGCCGTGGGCCGGTTAGACAAGCCTTGTGGGCTACAGGCCCATGGGCTTTAGGCTGCCGACCCCTGATGTAAGTCATGAATACTGTTATGAGTTTTGAGTGGTTAAGCTGAATGCCTAATACCTGTGCCCCTTCTAATTCCTGGATCCAGCAGATTCAATTGCTGGAATAGCAATGATAGCCTGGTAATCACCTGGGAGAAGAGCCATTAAGAAAGACAAAGGGAAGGTAATGGGCCATTAATAATGCCAAATGGGAGGGCATCTTAATAACTGCTAATGATTGAAGGAAAAGCTTGGTGAACTCAACCCACTCCTGAGCTATCTAACGTCCTCCTTATTTGTGCTAGTCACTTAATTATGATGTCTTGCAATATAATCCCATATGCATGCACTGGCTGTCTATGTTTCTGGGCCCAATTCAAAGTGTTGTTTTTAAGCTATAAAAGTGTTGTTTTTAAGCTATGACACGGGATTGCAATACCTGACTCACTGCCTCTGCCAACCGAAATGTACCAGGACCTCATGACCATCATGTGAACATCATCTGAAGTCTTTCTTTGGATTCACCCTCTTGAAAGGGCAAGAAAATAGAAGTGCCAACAGGCCCGACAGAATGGGAATGAATGGCTGATGACATGTATGGAATTGGCTGTAACAGACAAGTTGATGGAGTTAGTCAGAAGAAGGTAAGGAAGGCCAGGTAGTGCTGATTTTGCCAAAAGATGGAATTGGGTTTTTTTGAGTTATGGAATGCATGTTAAGGAAATAGGAGATGGAAAAGGTTTTTGTTTCTATAGTTATGTCAATAATAATAAATAAATAAAACCTAAGCGCACACATAAAAATAAGTATGACTAACTTGATCTGAAATTTATATTTCGTTATACTCTAAACTTTTCATTATTTTTAGGCAAAAGCTTATACATTGCCTTTACCTTTCTATCACACACACATGCACACCATCAAATTTGGATTGTGAGTACCATCTCTTTTGTTAATGTAATATACTGCATGACTCATCCAAGCAACTCAGCCCACATAGACTGTAAAGGGCCTCAGTAAATATCGAACATCTTCTACAACAGTATTATCACTCAGCTCCAGATATTTTGCATGCTTTCCTTACTGAGTACTGAAAAGCAGTAGCCTCTGTCATACTACAGATAAGCTGCATAGGCTTGCTCTTTCAAAATAGAAAGAAATACATATGCCTAGTTGAGGCTGTTTTGTGGTATATGGTGACAGTGATAAGGAAAAATCCTTTCCTGCGGGCAACCTGGGAGGCCAATTAATGATCCAGGTTCGGTGTTCAAACAAAAGAGTGTTTATTACGAATTCCAATGCTACGCAGACTGACCTTACAGAATAAGCAAGGAAAATGCTGTGCCGATTACTTGCACTTATAACGCATACATTTTCACACTTTTTCAATGGCTTTCCTACATCTTTTACCTTCTTTGATCCTATGACACACACAAAAGGCTTTCGGCTCCTTCCTCTCCTCCCTGCCTGTGGTAGAGATAAACTCATCTCATTCCCGTTTTATTGCTTTATTGTTTCCTTTCAAAAGCTCACTTTTTGCATTAACTTTCACAGACTTGTTCTAATGCTAAGTCCTTTCTTTAACCCTTTCTTTAAAGGCACTGAACTGCTTTCAGTTTCATCTGACCTCAAACAACTGAAAGGTTTTGGGGTGGGGGAGGGAGCAAATTTCAGCAAAGAAAATTGATAGGTTGCTTGACTGAATTTTCTATTCACTGCACTCTCATAAAAAATACAGCAAGGCATATGTAGCATTTTTATGTCTATTATTAAATTTATTAGTCATTTTTTGCCACATGCAACACTTGACAGATATCAGACAATGAAAGTTTTGTTATGCAAGCCAAATTTAAGATGTTTCTTCTAGGGTTTTTTTACAAACAAAAACTTTAAAAATTCTTAAACATTTACAACACATGAAGCAGCTTTGCCATGGTGTCCTTCAAATGTTTTAGACTACAAATTCCATCAGCCACAGCCAGCAGAGCAGTGGGGTCGTAGTTTGGGGGCTCTCTGATAACTGGATCTGTGTCACTTTACACCACCTCTTTATGATACACTATTAGTGGGAGAAGGGAAGTACTCATCTGTGAATACAGATCAGCTCTTTCTTCACTGTATCCCCCACTGGTTTTGCCCCTGGTGCCAATGTGGTGTAGTGGTTAAGAGAGGTAGTCTCCTAATCTGGTGAACCGGGTTTGCAACTCCGCTCCTCCACATGCAGCTGCTGGGTGACCTTGGGCTAGTCACACTTCTTTGAAGTCTCTCAGCCTCACTCACCTCACAGAGTGCTTGTTGTGGGGGAGGAAGGGAAAGGAGAATGTTAGCTGCTTTGAGACACTACTTAGGGTAGTGATAAAGTGGGATATCAAATCCAAACTCCTCTTCTTCTTCTTCAATGGTGTTCCACTGACATCTAGCAGAAATTCAACCAGCATAACTTAAGGATAGGACCGCACTCACTGTTAAGTAGGAACTAAAAGCAAGAACCTATGGGCAATAGCATGGTAACAAAGTGCAGGATCCCATTATGAACGCCACACCCGCATCCACTTCTACAATAATCTTATAATTATACAATAATAATAGTTAGGAATGCACTGCCACTATCAATGCAGATCGCCATGTGTTGCCATTCAACTAGATCTAATATTTTCTATGCACATACACAAATTCTATACACAAATGATTTAGAGTGCTGCAATATCTTATTTCAGAGGGATTTAAGTTGTGTTTTCCTTGAAGTTCCATTGCATGCAACAGAACTTGCACACCTTTTAAAATGAAGCATCTTGTTTTCAGTGTTCCTAAATGCTTAACTTGCGGGAATACAATTTCCCCCTCCTTTTACTCTGATTGGTTCCAATCAGTATAAACAGTGAGAAGACTAATGAGACTCTTATTTTAGGCTAATTGGGCAGCTCTTGGATACTAGAGTAGGTGACCCTGCTGCAGAAATATTAACAGGTCTTCACCTCTGCCCATGGCATGGTTTCAGGGGCCATCCAGATAAATTTTAAGAAGCTATAGAGGTTGATTCCACTTATTTCAATAGCTCAGTGCAAAATTTGCTGAAGGGGAATTTTTAAGAGCCCTGTCCTGAGCATGTTTACTTGTCCCCAAGTACAAGCAACCTTAGGGCTTACTCCTGAGTTAATATAATTACAAGTGCACATAAGCAGAGCCAGAATGAGCATCCATCTAGTTCAACATTCTATTCCCCATAGCAGTTGGACAACAAGATGCTACAGGAAGCCCACAGAGCTCAAAGGCAAAAACCTTCTTCCCCAGCTGTTACTCTCCAGCAGTGCTGTGAGCTCTAAATACACTAAAGATGCAGAATCATGTGGGTTTCATCAAATGTGAGATATTAACCATTCCCCACCCCACAAAGAAATATTTGTTGCAAACAAGAGGCAGGTTTACTTCCACAAGTATTGTCTATATGGCATGATGGGTCTGCTCTGCTTACACGGTTAGAGGCAGTGAAAGTTCTGAACACCCATTGCTGGAAACTGCAGGAGTGCTGCTCCTGCAGTTTCCAGCAATGTGCTGCTCTTCTACTCAGGTCCTGATTGTGGAGAGCTGGTTGGCCACTGTGAGAACAGGATGCTGGACTAGATAGGCCTTCTTTGGCCTGATACAGCAGGCTCTTATGTTCTTAGGTTAAAGCTACTACCCTTGGTGGCTGTGAGGCAGCAATACTTCTGAAAACCAGTTGCTGGAAGGGAGGGTGTTGCTGCACTTGGATCTTCCTTCCAGGCTTTTCATTCAGGCACTGTGACAAGATGCTGGACTAGTTGGACCATTGTCTTAATGAGGCAGCCTCTTCTTCCGTTTCTATAAGGCAGGGGAAACTATGGCACTCATGGCGTTGCTGGACTGAGCTCCCATCATCCCTGACCATTCACTATGCTGGCTGCAGGGGCTGATGGGAGCTGCTAAACATGTGTAGGGCCACAGATGTTCCCCCACCCGCGATGTGCGGTATTGTAGTCACCCCTCTCTGAAGGAACTTGAGCATGATGGAATTCATGGGATGACAGCCCGGAGGGCGGAGGCCAATCGGCGATCGTTAAGCGTTGGACTCCAACTCCCAGCAGCCCCCTCCGCCCCAGCCGTACTCAGGGATTATAGGAGTTGTAGTCCAGAATCCTCAGAGAGGCCTACAGGCCTGCTATAAAAGGTTCCAATATAGCGCGGAGCCTCTGCAAAGGAGTGCCCCTGTGCCCAGTTAACCGCGGAGAAGCCTCCCCGCCAGTCCAGAGCCTCCTTGTCCTGCTGTGGCGCGGCCTAGTCAGGCTTCCTTCGCTCCCGCCCGCGTCATTTCTAGCCTCCCGGCCGCCTCGCGCGCTTTCGCTTTCATCGCGAGATTTGGCGTCTTGTTCCCAACATGCATTTCGCGGCTGAGCTGGTGGAGGAGGAAAGGCGAGTCGGGCGCTTTGACGGAGCGGGCGGCGGCCATGTTGGGAGCGTCGGGGCAGCTGTAGCAGTGGAGGCCTGTGTGGCAGGGCGCTGAGTGGCCTTCCGGGCCCAAGCGAGGGGAAGAGCGAGAGGGAAGCGGCTTGGCCTGTGGCGTGAGGGAAAAGGAGGGAGCGGCGGCGGCTGCGAGGCGGCGGAGGCTCCGTCCGAAGCCGGACCCGACTGGGGTGCTAGAGGGGGGCGTGAGGAAGCCTCGAGCCGGGCCTCTGCTTCAGCCGCCGCCATGAGCGGGGGGACGCCGTATATCGGCAGCAAGATCAGCCTGATCTCCAAGGCCGAGATCCGATATGAGGGCATCCTCTACACCATCGACACCGAGAACTCCACGGTGGCTCTCGCGAAGGGTAAGGCGCCCCGGAAAGGAGAAGGTGGCCGGGGCGGGGGGTCTCGGCCTGCTTGGCGGTTGGTTGGGGGCGGGGCACGGAAAGGCCTCAGCCCCCACTTCTCCCCAGTGGAAGTGGGTGGTCGGTTTCGGGGACCCCAGTTGAAATACCAAAGGCACGCCAAGCCTGCAAGGTAGGCGGGAGGTGGAGGCGGAGCTGGAGGCAAGCAAACACGGAGTTAAATAAAGATTCCCTTTGGAGATTCGTTGTTCGAGCTTCAATCGACTACCCAGGGGAGGGAGGGTTACTGGTTTCCCGCACAAGAGATGGGTGGTTTGTCTTGAGAAGGTAAGTTGAGATGTAAAGGCACACCACTTCTACAAGGGCGGGGTAGAGTTGGGGGGGGGGGCAAGCAAACCAGGGTTCAAGCAAAGATGCCTGTAGAATTATCTTAATAAAGAGATGTGTTGCGCGAGGTTCAGTTGAAGATCCCCTAGGAGGGTTAGGGTTGCTGGATGTTATTGCAGCGCCCACTCTAAGCTGGATGTCAAGTATAATCTCCAGATGTTTTGGTAGTAGGACTCATCACAGCCGCACTGGCTGGGGCTGACAGGAGCAGTAGTCCAAAACAATGAGAGGGTAGCAGATTGTGGAAGGCTGCCCAAAATAAAACAAATGAGGCAAAAGCAGCTGCATTGCAAGGCACACTTTGGGAGTAAGTCCCACAGAAGTTACTGAGGCACATACCTCGGTTAAACATACAGCTGGATGAGGCGGTAAACTGAGTTTGTTAAGTTCTGCCACAGGAGTACACCTCAGGGAATATACTGTATATCTATTCATCCAGGTGAAATCATCCCAGTGAAAAGAATACTGTACTAAAACTCCATTTGCTTCTCCCTTATACTTTTAAAAAATGCTCCCTGATGTACTGTTATTGAGGCAGTTTTAAAAGTGTCATTTATCTTACACTGCCATGCTGAAGTCTTACTGCCCATTATGCCACCTCAGAACTCTTACCACTTTGGTTCCACCTTGTTCTGCTTACTTTCCATAAACTTGCTTGGAGCATGCTTGTTGACTATTTTTACTGCAATACAAGGTGATGCACATGTGCACCCAGATATTTCTACAACTCACATCATTTCCGACCACTAACCCTGCTGGCTGAGGCTGATGAGAATCTGAAGGCAACATCTGGAGGGCCACAGGTTAGCGCCCTGCCCTAAGAAGACTGTATAATTTTATGCATATTGTTTTCAACTAAGAATGTGCAGACATCTTTCAGGAGAGAAGTGGGGGGGGGGTGTCCCTTGGTGCCAGCTATTTAAATGCAAACACCATAGGTTTCACATAGTTTGACAAAAATAAGGAAACCAAAACCAATTTTTGGCCTACAACTCCCATGGTCCCTAGCTAGCAGGACCAGTGGTCAGGGATGCTGGGAATTTTAGTCTCAAAACATCTGGAGGGCCGAAGTTGAGGGAGCCTGATGTAAAGCCAAAATTGCATAGAGTCAAAACACACTGGATTCAGTGGTGGGTGGGATTACAAAAGTCTTTTTTCACAGAAGTCTGCTCTCTTTTTAATTTAAAAAAATGCCAAGCATGTAAAGCTGAATGTGCACAAGTTCCATCCACATTACTTGTAAGTTACCTGTGTATTCAAAGAAGTATTTGGCAGAAATGAGAAATGTGGGCTACTTTTGTTAAGTTAAGATTGTTATACAGTACCTAACATTTTTCTCAGAGACTGCACATAATCTTAGCCAAAAGGGGAAAATGTATAGAAGTGCCTTTTTTTGTATCTTCAAATCAAACTGAGCATCATACTTTTTCATCTCATTTGTGAACAAAAGTGTTTTCTTTCTATTTTCCTTGTCTATTTTCATGCTTCTGCACTTCAGTACTGCTTACAAGGCACATGAACTAGAAATTCTTAAGATTGTCCCTCATACTTTATGATCCTTTTCACCTCATTATGCTTAACCTTATGTATGCCTCCGTCCTTTATGCATTATTCCATCCAGCCCTACCTCAGCATAGAATTCATTGAAATTAAACCTGCAAAGCTTTCCATTTTTCTTATGGGCCAAGATGACTTCCTGTGTGGGTGTGGGTGTGTGGTGTGGGTGTGGGTGTGGGTGTACCACTGAGCTATGACTCCTCCCTAATTCAGGCTCTGCTTCCCCTCAACACACCCTGCCATAGTAACATTAGTAACTAACTTCGCCAGATGCCCCTTTCTCTGCCCCCTCCTTTTCTGGGCAAGCCGCTGCCCATTCTGCATTATTTAGGCTACCATGCAAAACAGTGCCTTCAGACGATCACCCAGGGAATTTACAGATTGCCTGCTTTTGTGTAAGCTTGTGTGAAGTAAATCAAGAAAAATGACTTGCTGACCTTTTAATGCAAATTGACTTGATCTGAATGAATTCAGCTGACGGGGGGGGGGGAGTGCTCTTTTGAAAGTATCAGTGTAGTGAACCTAATGAATATTCAGCTGCACTTTGTCACATGATGCATTAGACCAAACTGATGCAAGCTTTTTATTTGTCTATGTGTAAATATTATGAGAAAGTATTGGATGATACATGATAAAATTTGTTTGTTTTTTCCTGCAGTTCGTTCTTTTGGTACAGAAGATAGACCAACTGATCGGCCTATACCGCCTCGTGACGAAGTATTTGAATACATTATATTCCGTGGCAGTGATATCAAGGATTTAACCGTTTGTGAACCACCCAAACCACAGTGTTCTCTGCCCCAGGATCCAGCTATCGTTCAGGTATAGTCACCATGTAGCAGTTGTAGCTTTAGCTATGTCTAGTTATACACTGTGATCAGTTTTGGTGTGTATATACCTGAAACTATGATCTGGATCATCTTATATTGTTTAGGGAAAAAAATTATATGTGTTCAAGAGATTTTCCACAAAGTTATTATTGACAAAATGTATATTAGCATAAGAAGAGCCATGCTAGATCCAACCAAAGGCCCATCTAGTCCAGCATCCTTTTCTCACAGTGGCCAACCAGATTTCCCACTGAGAGGCCTGCAAACAGCACCTGAGCACAACAGCACTCTCCCGATTGTGAATCCCAGCAGCTGGCATTTAGTAGCTTATTACCTCCATCGCTGGCATCTCTAGCAGCCATTGATTGCCTTATTGACTATGAATTTCTCTTAAAGCCATACAAATTGATGGCCATCACTATTTCTTGTGGGAGTGAATTCCATTGTTTAACTAGTCCCAATGTGAACAAGTACTTTCTTCTGTCTCTCCTCAAACTTCCAGCCTTCAGTTTCATTGAATGGTTCCAGGTTCTAGTATTATGAAAGAGGGATAAAAGCTTCTCATACTTTCTCCGTAACTTGCACAATCATACTATGTCCAAATTATACATGATCTTACACATATCTGTCATGTCCCCTCTTACCCTCTTTTGTGCTCAAAAGACCCAAATGTTGCAATCTTTCCTCAGGAAAGTTGCTCTGGCCTCTTAATCATTTTGATTGCCCTTTTCTGAAACTTTTCCAGCTCTACGCTACCCTTTCTGAGGTATGGCAACTAGAACCATATGCAGTGTTCCAAGTGCAATCTCACAATAGATTTGTTTAGCAGCATTATGATCTTGACAGTTCTATTTTCAATTCCTTTCCTAATGATCCCTAGCATAAAAATTCACCTTTATCACAGCTGCACACTGGGTCAGCATCTTCATCACTATCCACTATGACTCTAAGGACACATTCCTGGTCAGCTGCTGATGGTTCAACCACCATTAGAATATATGTTAGATTAGGGGGAAATTGGGGTTGTTGGTTTTTTGTTGGTTTTTTTGCCCCAATATGCATCACTTTACACTGCTTACATTGATTTGCATTTGCCATTTTACGGCCTATTCACCCAATTTGGAGAGATCCTTTTGAAGCAATTCCTGATCCCTTTTTGTTTTAACCCCCAATTTGGTACCATCTGCAAACTTAGCTATGCCACTGCTTACGCCTACTCCAGATCATTTAGGGACAGGTTAAAATGCACAGATCCCAATACCAGTCCTTGGGGGATTCTACTTTCTACATCCATCCATTGACAGAACTGTCCATTTATTCTTGCTAGTTACTCATCCATAAGAGGACCTCTCCTCCAATTTTATGATTGCTAAGATTACTCAGGAGACTTTGGTGAAGGACTTAATCAAAAGCTTTTTGAAAGTCTAAATACAAAACATTAACTGGATCACCTCTACATGCTTGTTGACTCCCTGAAGGAAATCTTAATAGGTTAATGAGACAGAACCTACTCATGCAGAAGCCATGCTGGTTCTTCAGCAAGACCTGTTCTTTGATATTCTTGGTAATTCTATCTTTTATAATGCTTTCCTAGTACAGACATGCTAACCAGTCTATAGTTTCATAGATCCCTTCTGAATGCCCGTTTAAAATTTGTTATGTTGCTCACTTTCCAGTCCTCAAGATAATAAAGAACTCAAGATTGAAACTGATGATCTTCTAACCAAAATATGAAACTTGTAGCTCTTGGGAAGATCCTATCCTGATCGTGTAGTTTCTCAGTTTTAATTTTTCAAGCCCTATAGTTTTATCTCTTGTCACCGCTGTTTTCCTCAGTTCCTTAGACTCCTTTTTTGAGAAAGTTTCGTTCAGGCACAGGGATTGGCCTACATCTTCTGCTATGAATACAGATGCAAAGAATTTCTTGAGCTTCTCTGCCAAGCTCCTTGAGCACATATTTGACTTGCTTGTTATCCAGATGTCCAGCTGCCTCCCAGCTGGTCTCTTCTAATGTATGTAAATGATGTGTTGTTGGTGATTGTACAGATGACAACCATTTTGCATGGGGGTTCTATTCCTAGCCCCCGTGTGCATCAGCGGAGTGCGCATAAGCCCATTCTGGCCCATCCCTGTTCAGCCCTCTTCCAGGTACTAAAGGAGCTGTGCATCAGTGGTCACACAACAATTGGGCGCACACAAAACATTGTCATTGCCTGTAAGTTTTTAAAGAGACAGGCCCCTCAAGTTTTTTTCCCCGCTTTTGCCAGCCTTTGTATTATTTCTGTTCTCCAAATTTGAACAAGACCCTTCATTTTCTGAAGGAAGCTTTCTTGTCTCCAATAGGTTCCTTGACTCTGTTAACCATGCTGCCATCCTTTTGGCCCTGGTTGTATCTTTCCTGGTCTGCAGTATACATTTTATCTCAGCTTCTATTAAGCCTCTTCGTTTTCTCTTTCTACTTCCTTTTTACCAGCCCTCTCATTTTGGGGAAGTTTCCTCTTTTAAAGTCAAACACGACTGTGTTTTAATTCTTGGCAATTGTTCACCTGTTGAATTTTATAGCAGTCAGTTCGACAACAGTTTCATTTTGCTACATGTCCTGGGTGCCACTTAAGTCCAAATTTTGCTACCTTTCTGATTGTTTCCAAGACCAACTGTTGTACAGCACAATCATTTACACTACCTAGAAATTTTAGCCCATATTTCTAATAGGATAGGTTCCAATCGTGTTTTCAGTAAAAACACCAGCCAGATGGATGGGGTATAAATATTAATTATTAATAATAAGCAGCAGTCTGTCTTTGATTTTTGCCATTGCATCAAGCATACACTACAGAGGTATTATTATTATTATTATTATTATAGATAGATAGATAGATAGATACACACACACACACACACACACAAAATAACACGCAGACACATACATACATACCCTGCCCATCTGGCTGGGTTTCCCCAGCCACTCTGGGCGGCTTACAACATGACTAAAAACATAACAAAAACATCAATCCTTAACAACTTCCCTAAACAGGGTTGCCTTCAGATGTCTTCTAAAAGTCAGGTAGTTGTTTATTTCCTTGACATCTGATGGGAGGGTGTTCCATAGGGAGGGTGCCACTACTGAGAAGGCCCTCTGCCTGGTTTCCTGTAACTTCGCTTCTCATAGTGAAGGGACCAGCAGAACTAGTTATTGCATTTTGGATGATCCATGCCATTCTGAGTATTGAAATGGCTATGTTATCTGGAAAATAAGCACACATTTGGTAAATAAATTCATTTTCTTACACCAGTTGGAATGTGTTCTATTTCTCACTTCCTAATGCAACCCAGTTCAAGAAAGGGTCTTGTACTCTGATTTTATTGCTAACTTTATGCAGCATGATAATTGTCTTTTTCTACTTTGATAGTCTTCCATGAATGTGGTTTTCTTTAGTCCTCTCTAGGATCGTCTTCTACTTCTTCATTCCAATCTGTGGGTTCCTACGGTCCTTTTGGCAGAATGCCAGCCTACAGCCAGTTTAGTCCAAGTCCATTAGTGGGCCAGCAATTTGGCGCTGTTGGTGTTGGTATGTTTGCATTTTAAACTTCTTTTCTTGGCAAGCATATAAATGTTAAAATATTTTCAAGTATATACTGTTCCCACCCCGTAGGGTAAAATTCACATTTACTGAGTTGATCTATTGAAAGCATGTGCACCTAAGAAGGCCACATTCCCCAGGCCACCCTCCTACCTACCCCTCAATAATTTCTCCTTTGCAAGCTTCACTAAAGTGGACAGTGTGTTCTTTGGCTGCTGCTATTTTCTTTCCTCTTGTGCAGGACACATTTGTGGCCAAGTAGGCACACAGCAGTCCATGGTAAACCCATTTTGGTAAATGTTTTCATTTTGGAAAATCTGCTTTATAAGACTGTCAGAGTTGATGGCAGTTCTTTGAGGTACTTGGAATCTTGTTTACAATGAAGATAAAAGGGGTTACCTGTAGGAGCAACATTGGGACATGTGAGTTCATCTCCGTTGTGCAGCTTGATATAGTTCAACCCAGTGGCAGCTGTTGCTCAGGAGCAAAAACTGAAGTCCTTAAAGCATACTAAACTGCTAGCACATTTGCAAAGCTAAGCAGGATCTAGTATAGTTTCAAATTGGATGGGGGACTGTGTGCTGAGATTCTTGGTTTACTGTGTTTAAAGCATCTTTGGTGGAAAGATGGTGGGAGGCAAGAGCATATCTGCTTCATTCTTGGATGGACTGAAATTTCCTAGATGCCCGGTGTGAAAACAGGAGTATACGTGTCTCCCCACTTATGTGTGTTCGACTCATGCGCAATGGCATGTGTGTGTGGCGCCAGGAAATAATTAAATACATTGATTTAAACTGCAAAAGAGTATGAAAAGAGCAGAAACAGCACAAAAAGAATGAGAAAACTGCAAAAATGTTACAAGAAGAGCAGGAAAACGGCTATTAATCCCAGTAGCCTTTGCACTGACCTTTGAGGCTTGTGGGGAGTTGGCGTTTGAGAGGGAGGTTTGGAGGGAGCATTTTTAGCAGAGAGGCGATTACAAGCTTTTTAGATGGTGTTACCCACTGTACACAATTTCACGTATATGCACGGCCCATGCGAACGTAACCCCCGTATAAGTGGGGATACAGCTGTAAGCAAAAGTAAAACTACACTGTCAGGTTCACTTTTCCACATTTATAAATATTGGACTCTGGCCAAATCCAATAAATTGTAAACATCTGAGTATTGTGAACATTTTGCTTTCTCTTTACTAGTTTTGTCTAGTAAGCATTGTCCTGTGGGTGGGAAACAAGAATTTCACCAGGCATGTCACTGGACATCTCAGCATCAGGTTCCAGTTTGTAAAGTGGTTTTGTTCAGAAGTTGCTACACTGTGGTGTGAACCTAGTAAGAGTTTAAAGTGTGCTCCATGACTATGGGAGAGGTTATCTGGGCTATAGCTTCAGGAAGTTAAAATTTTATAGTTAATCATAGCATATTGCTGATGATGGTCTCCTCTAATCTTTCTTGAAACAACTTTATGTGCAGTGTATATGTTTAGAGAGATACCACATTAGAATAAATAGATCAAATATTACTTTCAAATAGCTTTGAGGGAGAAGAGCAGCCCAAGTTTAACAGCCTTATTAGCTTGATGTTATCCGTAGGGAATATGTGAATAGGTACACTGGCTCACTTTGCTGTCTGATCGCAGTAATAACATAAAGGAGAAGAATAAAACAAGGGCCTAATTGCAAGATAAATGGATTGTTTAAAAACAGTAAAAATATCATGAGACAGACTGTCATAGCTAATTTGTGAATATAATTTATTTAATATTGTACTTCCATGGAGAACTTTTTGCCAACTATAAATGCAGTTTTGGAGATGGCAACTAGCATGTAATTTCAGTTCATGCTTCTCAAATTTTGGCCACAAGTGAATTTGGAGATCTATCCCAAGTCTCTTTCACCAACAGCAGCCTTCTTGTCAGCTGAGCTGAAATAGTTACCATATGTTTCACATGTGGTTCAGCTGAGTGTGGTGTATTTGTACTTATACTCAACCACTTACTCTGCATATACTTTGACATCTCTGCAGATTTCTGTTGTTAATAAAACACTTTTCTTTATTCAGAAAATTAGCACAGACATGATCACATAATTGTTTGTAGCTTTTGCAAAATGGTTATGGTATTTCTTAGCTGCTTTAATAAATTTTTCATCTTTTATTTGTCACATGAGTTATTTAACATTTGGGTCAGTTGGCTTTTGTCTAAGAGTGGCAATTTAAATGGTTAGCCCCCTTAGCCTTACAAAGACTCAAATTTTTAGAACCATGCAGCTTTTCCTGAGGAGTACTTAGTAGTAGTGGCTAAAGGTTACTAATGGAGAACTCTCAGAATCCTTGTATAATTGTTAGAGCTGCTTGAGGCAAAACAAGGGTAGCTGAACGTTTTGGTACATTGAAGTTCATTGACAGTGCTGCAAGTGTAGCCTTGCACCACAGGGACTTGACATCTATTTTCTGACTTCATGCAGGAAGTTCACTGACATCTTTTGGAACTGAAACCTCAGCTAATGCTAACTTGTCCCAAAGCAGCGCAGTTGGTTCCACTTTTACAACTGATGCGAGGTCATTAAAAACACAGCTCTCACAAGGTAAAGGCTGGTGGTGTCAGTCAGATTCTTGATCTTTTTGATTAAGAAGGTGAATGCATTGCCATAGTGTGTTTTTCAATTGTGAAATATATTCTTTTTCTGGTTTACCACAACATGCATTAGCTGTAATGAACTTCAGTTTCTTGTGCTGCCTCTTCACCTTTCCTACCATGTTGCAAGGAGGAAGACTTGGTAGCTTTTAATTCAGCTTTCCTTGAATCACTGCTTTATTGTGTTTCCCAAACCAGGTATTGTGATTTATAAAAACCTAATTGGTTGGAGCAAGCCAACTTCTGAAACCATGATTTCAATGTGTCTTTTTTTGAAATTGGCTAAAATTTTTAGTAAACTACAAAAAGTTGAGATTCAAGAAAAGTGTGGGGAGGGGAGCTTCCAAAGTCCTCCCTGTTGCATGAAGGATAAGGAGACCACATGCGATACTTCAGTTTGTTGAGCCTGTTGTGATGAACCGTTGTGTGATATGCAAACATGGCACAGGAGGAATGCACTAGCCAAAGACTCATGTCAACACCTTCCTGCTCATGCATGTATTGCTAAGCCATGATTTAGCATGACATGTGAACCACTCTTCTCCTTCTTTGTGCAGAATTAGCCTTGTCTCCTATCACTGAAAGTGAGCTTGTGTTCCAAGTTGCTTGAATAATCTTTTAGGTGTATTCTGCTAGTGGGGACAACAAATCTCAACCCCTGGGGATCATTGTGATTTTTCTTCCAAACAGACTACTATGTGAAGCCAGTGTTTGTTTTTTGGCTTGCAAGCTATGAACCTAGAGCAGAGCCAGAGATTATGGCTTGCCTTTGCTAGGGAGGAACATTGTCTGCATTAATAGCAAGCCGTTAAACATGGTTTATAGTGGCATCCAAACTGGGCCACTGACTCTTGGACTGAAGCCGATAAATAAAAAGATCTGCCTCACCTAAACAGCTAAATTAGATACTATTTCAATATCTATTTTTTCTGCATCCATACTACTCACTGTTAGTGCTTATTTTATTTTAAGAAATCATGACATCTAAGGGAGTAGCTGCAGTTCTGGGTGACAGGCATTTGCTAATAACTGCATTGGTAAAGATGAGCTATCTCACCCTGTTTTTCCTTTGAAAATTGAGGGAGAATCAATGTATATATGTGACCTAAGTCTTGGGTTAGTGGAGCTAAAGTTGCAAAAACATTTCCTCTTTGGACATAGTTGTCTTGACTAGGGAAAGCAGATAATTGACTTCAAAGTAATACTTATGCTAAAGTTGGGCATAAGATGTTGTCATTTCTGTTTCAGGTCGCTCAAGTCCTTCGTTAGACCATTTGAGAAAGAGCCCAACCCTGGAGCAGGCTGTACAAACAGCAGGAACCCACTTATCTGCTTCAGCACCAGTTGGGAGAAGGAGTCCTGTTTCAGCCAGACCTCAAGGGTCTGCTAGTCAAAAATCATTGGAAAATCAGGAGCACAGAAGAGGTAGAACTTGGCCTTTGGAGCTTGATTATTTTAAGCTCTGTTGATACTTCTTGCCAAAGTGAAAAAGCTGTTCTTTGAAAGTGACTTAGCAATTGCTTTTGTCAAAGTTTGGATTCAAAGTTTGAAACCCATATGTCTATTTTTAAAGTTCAGTGTCTTGAGTGTGGACACTGAAGACACAAATTTGTGAGTCATGAAGCATAATAATAGTAATAATAATAATAATAATAATAATAATGTATTATTTATACCCTGCCCATCTGGCTGGGCTTCCCCAGCCACTCTGGGCGGCTTCCAACCAAATATTAAAATACAATAATACATCAAACATTAAAAGCTTCCCTAAACAAGGCTGCCTTCAGATGTCTTCTAAAAGTTTAGTAGTTGTTCTCTTTGACATCTGATGGGAGGGCATTCCACAGGGTGGGCGCCACTACCGAGAATAGCCTGCAGTAAAATGGCATGGCTTGCAGTAAGGTGAGGCTTATGCCTGAATGCTTCTATTGTGGGTTGGGGAAATATTTCTGTCAGAATAGGAGTCTTAACTTGTGGGGTTTTCCCCCACACTCTTCTCCAAGGGCAGTACTGCCCTGATGCAGCCCTTAGAGATTTTTTCCTTACATGCTCGCAGTTAGTATACAGAAAATGAAAAATAACAAAATGTTCCCTGCATTCTTTGTTCTTAGCTGAAGCACACAAGATTTCAAGATCTGAAGCAGAGCATCTGAGAAATGAAAGCAAACGTCAAATGGGTAAACTGAATTTGTTTTTGGAAAGGATAAAAACTCTAGTGCTTTTTAAAAGTCACTTTCGTTGAACCACACCCAAATATAGGAAAGTAGTTCAAACTGCAGTTAGTTGGAAAAAAACAAAAATCAAATGATGTTCTAATCAACTGGCCTAAACAAACCACAGTTCCTGTGCTGGAGCTTAATACGATAATGCAATTTGTTTCAAACAGCAAAAAGAAGTACCTCCTTTCTCATGCACAGGGGATGGGTGAGGTGCAGCATGTACAAGCCCAGCACCTGTGGCTATGTGTTCTCATAATGGGAAACCATTATTTCATTTACTTCTGAACTGAGTCACTGTGACAAATGTTTATGTCCCTCTAGCGAAATAGTTAAGCAATGGGTTTAAAATAAAAAAAGAAAGGATTTGGTCTTGTGGGATTGATTGTTGCAGGACATCAGAGCCTTTTAAAGGGTTAGTTTTACACAGTGTACAATGGTACCTCGGTTTTCGAACGTAATCTGTTTTGGAAGACTGTTTGAGTTCCAAAACGTTCAAAAACTCAAAATGATAGCCTCAATACGGAAGCCACATCATGGCATGTTCAACTTCCGAGGCGTGTTTGAAAACCGAAATGTTAAAAAACTGAGACGTTCAAAAACTAAGGTACCACTGTATAGTTAAAAACTATGTTGCCCTGGGTTCCTTTGGGAAGAAAGGCAGGGTATAAGCTTAATAAATAAACAAACTCTAGAATTATATCACAAGATGTAGTGATGGCTGCCAACTTTAAAAGTGGATTAGACAAATTCCTGGAGAGTAAAGCTATCGGCAGCTTTAGTACTAGTGGCAGCCTGCCTTTGAATTGCAGTTGCTGGGGGACACAAGCAGGAAGGGACTGTTGCACTTGTGTCCTGTTTTGTGGACTTCTCAGAGGCATATGGTTGAACAGTGGGGGAACTGAATGCTGGCCTAGATAAGCCTTTGGCCTGATTCAGCAGAGCTGCTCTTAGGTTATTAGGAGAAGTATATGATGGGGCTTCAAGCTATATAGTGGCGGAAAGTGTAACAATGGAAGATTATATATCTTGATCAGCCAGATGTTTAGTAATCATATCTGCTTGGCAGACAGAAAGCTCTCCATCCGGTATGTATAGTATAGTATAGTAGTTTTATGTTGCTGCTTACAAGAACAAATCTGAAACTGCAGGTCTTTTGTTTATAGGTCCCTTCAAAACCTATTTTTCCCCAGTTCCAGGTGCACCTTCAGCACGAAGGGGCCGTGGGGGTCACCGGGGAGGCAGAGGAAGATTTGGTATTAGACGGGATGTTCCAATGAAGTTTGAGAAGGACTTTGACTTTGAAAGTGCTAATGCACAATTCAATAAAGAGGAAATAGATCGCGAATTTCACAACAAACTAAAACTGAAAGGTAAGCTGAAATGCTGTTTCAAGGGAATAATGACTGTTTTGTCAACTACGGGTAAACCTGAGCCTTCTATAGACACGGGATCTAAATGACTGGTAGTTAATGGAAACTAGATGTAATTTGGAAATCTGACTTCTGTTTCAAACACTTTAATCAAAGTTCTTAATAAAGGAAAGGAAACCCCTTCGTACTTGTGCTATCTTATACTCATTTTATGTGGAGTTGTGAGTAGGGTTCTTATTCCTGTAGGGGTAGAGAGTTAAATTAGGCTAATCCTGCAGTGTTTTGAAGTTAAGATGTATAGGTTCAGATGAAAAGAGAGATTTCACTTAGATGCATTCAAAGTCTATGGGTATAATTCATTGCCTCCTTTTTCTCTGTTGCTTTTCCTCCTCCCTGAGGTGATCAGAAATGTTATGCAAGGGAATGCGTGTATTCCATATTTGGGAAATTAAACTTTTGTTCCCAACTTAGGAAATTCTGAATTCTGCAGTTTGTATAGATTCTGTAGATTAACTTCCCCTTTCCTTGCATTTTTATTATTTTCTGTGGTCCTAATCTTCCTAGCTATGGTAAGAGGCAAAAAGCTACATAGTTGACTGTACCTCAACCACAGAAAGTTGTCCACAGTTATCACTCTGACCTTGGAGAGAGTCAGCTGGTGATGCTTTATGCTTTCTAGCATAAGTGCTGCTTTTTAGGTGCCTTTCAAAGAAGCATTTATTTACTCAGACCTTTGGAAGAAACTAGAGGTTGTACATATTTTGCTAGAGCTATTAGTTTATTTTTACATTAATTATTATTTTTAATATTTGTTTTGTAGTTTTATATTATGTTGCATGACGCCCCACTATCTTTGGGTGATGGATGGTCTAGAACTATAACAATATTAATTATTAATATACGTTCACAGTTTTAAGGAGTAAAATCTTGCATTTTTAATAGGAAGTACTGAGCTCCCCATCAAATTACCTGGACATTATAAAAAAGCACAATCTGCAGTGGGCTGTAATCCTGCCCTTTGCAGTGTGTTCTGCTGCTAGCCCTACAGTTCATGTAATCAAGTATTGCTTGGACAAATTTGCAGCACTTTTTAAAGTTTATGTATGGATGTTCCTGGCAGGATTAAAGTCTTACAAGGAAGGCTTTGCAACAAATATTAAAGGAGTGCTTTTAAAAAGTATACTCCCTTTGTGATTTGCCACATTCTCTTCTGTCACTTCTTTAGTTGCTGTACTTGTGCTGCTCTCATCTTGAAGACAACTTGAGTCATCCAAAGTCAGACAGGAAGTGCAGTTTTTTCCTATTTTTACAGCAATGTCTTGTTTGTTGGCGAGGACCAGTAGGAAGGAGAATAGCCAAGAGGGAGAGAGGGGACAGCTGTTGTCTTAACTCTTCGGCAAGCTATTTTTGTGTGTGCTAATCTATAACATCCTTCTAGGGTAGCATTATACACAAGTCACTTTCTGCTTTTCTTGGAAGATGCATTTTCATTTATTGTTCACTGAGGTTATCCTTTTCCTTTCTTCTCACCCCCTGCCCCCTGGATTCGTTAGAAGATAAACCAGAGAAGCCTGTAAATGGGGAGGATAAAGGTGACTCAGGTGTTGATACCCAGAACAGTGAAGGCAATGCAGATGAAGAGGATCCACTTGGACCCAACTGCTATTATGACAAAACCAAGTCTTTCTTTGATAACATTTCCTGTGATGACAATAGGTACCTGATTTGTTTTTTGGCAGTCAACTGGGCAAGCAGAAAATATAATTTTCAAATGGCAAGATCCATGGATACTAAAATGCAGAATGAAACGCTATACCTTATACCTATGTAATGCTGCTACTGCTGCATGCAAAATATTTGGCTTCGTTAATGAAACAAAGTAACAGCTTTGTAATTCAAAGAGGGTTGGATACACTGTAGTTCAGAGAGGTCCAGACTGGCTGCATTTGTGCATAATGATATACCAGGCCTTCTGTGAATGAGAAGTGTGCTGTATTGTTTTTAACACTCGATTGGGAGCCGTCCAGAGTGGCTGGGGAAACTCAGCTAGATGGGCGGGGTATAAATAATAAATTGTTATTATATATTATTATACTCTCCCAGTTGCTCCTACTTCACTTCTTCCATGTAGCCAGGAAGCCTTGACTTCCCATTACTGTATGTTCAAAGCAGGGATCATGGTTTATTGGCTTCCTGATCATGGCTTGTTAGGAAGTAGCAAACCATAATCCATGATCTTGCAAGGACCAGATTTGTTGGTAAAGATGTGTTTTTAAATTTGCAGTGGATGTTCAAAAGTGAAAACATTGCGGAATCATATATCCCCTTCCATTTCTGGTGTATCTAAGCTCTTGGCAAAGGTTGAGCCTTCCGTAAGACTTGATTATTTTGGCCTTGGATTGATAGAGGAAAGGGGATATGCTGTAAACCTTCTGTTACTTTTCTATTTGATTTCTTCTTAAGTATCAAACAGGCAGCATTTTTATTTGCATCTATATCAGTAATTTGATAAAGAGGAATTGCCTGTAATTAATTTCACTGAAACTGGATGCAGAGGAGTTGGTATTACTCCCAAACCATGAAAGGTTCTGTTTTACATGGTGCTCCCTTAGCTAATTTAGTAGGAGCCGCTTCAGTGGATCAACATGTCTTAAGGAACAGTAAACTTTTCACTAAAAATATATACAAGACAAGACACCAAAAAAAGTAACAGAGAAAAAGTAATACAGAGTTGCGGAATGAAATAATAACAGCAAAGAAGTGTACCAAATTACACTCTTGCTCCACTGAAAGCAAATTGTATTTCAATACCCCTGCCATAACAAAAAATGAGAAGCTGGAAGGATATGGGAAGATATCTCCCTGTTCATGTAAGGCAGGCACGTCCAACTCCCAAGAGACTGCAATCTACTCCCCGTATAAAAAAACTGGCAGTGATCTACCCATTGTCATTGCCAAGAGTTGTTGAGTTTATTTTATTTTATTTCGGGGTGGGGAGACCTTGGCAGATTTATTTTGTCCTGTGATCTACCAGTAGATTGTGATCGACCGGTTGAATGTACCTGATGTAAGGGAAACCAGTTGGCATTGTAATTAGCAGATTTAGCAGCTCCCCAGGCCACCCATCTGTGTCTGGTCAAGCATTCTGATAAAGCTATGTTCCAGATATTGGTGAACCATGCCTCACATGGTAAAACATCAGGAGACCTCATGAGGCAAGTGACAACTAATCTGACAGCTGCTAGTAACATTAACCAGGAAATTCTTCACTCAGGCAGCCAATGGGTAATTGGGATGATATAACTTGGTTCTGATTTGAGAAACTGTTTTTTCACTCTTGCCATGCTCTCAATGTAAATGTTCCAAAAGTGGAGTTTGGAATGCCACTCCTGCACAGTGATGCTACTGTGCAGTTTCACTGTGTGCATATTAGCGTACTAAGCAGCTTGAAAACGTCAAACTGTCTTTGGCATCAATACTCCTTCTGATGAAAATGATAGTGATCTGGAGTTAGTTTTCTTGTCACTTGCATGTTCCAGAGACCGAAGACCAACCTGGGCTGAAGAAAGAAGACTAAATGCAGAGACATTTGGAATTCCATTGCGTCCAAACCGTGGCCGGGGGGGCTACAGAGGTAGAGGAGGTGGAGGAGGAGTTGGTGGCTTCCGGGGTGGAAGAGGACGTGGAGGCACAAGAGGAAATTATGGCGCCCCTCGAGGATTTCGTGGTGGATTCAGAGGTGGACGTGGCGGCAGAGAATTTGCGGATTTTGAATATAGGGTAATTGCTTACAAACGCTGCTGCAGGGATGGGGAACTGGTGGCCTTCTCACTTGAGGTACTTCAACTCCAGGCCCAGCCAACAGTATGATGGGAGCTGTAGTTCATAACTCCCACAAGTTCCCTACCCTATATCTGTTGCTTATAGCCATAGGCACTGCATTCAATAATTTCAGAAATAAAAATAGCTACAATGCCACACAATCAGAACAAGATATAGCCACTCATTACTTCATTAAAAATACAAAAAGCATGACAAAAGCCTTGAAAAAACTGCAATAATAGTACATATGTTTAATACTGGATGAGAGAATCAAAAAACAAATCATCTCATAAAATCTCTTAAATACTGGGCATGAGTTTTCTTTGCAGCCAAATGAGCCTTGCCAACTTGGGGAACAACCAGTGGCGCTCCTGCAGGTGAGCTCTGTGATTGAGCTGAGATCCGGTGGTCCCTGAGGTACCCTGTAGCTGAGTTGGGCTACAGAGGTTTCTGCACACAAGAGTAAGCCACTCTTGCAGTGATTTCTAGCTTTAGAAGGCATTTTGGAATTGACTTTGCTAACTGGAATTATGACTGATGCAATCTAGAGAGATTTGGGCCCCATTTTGAATACTGTTAACGTTGCCTTCTCTAGTTTGAGCCTTTTATCTGTTACTGTTCTTGATTAATTTGACTAAACTGGCATTGGTTGGGAAGTAATTTTTTTTCTTTTTTCTTATTTTAGAAAGACAACAAAGTTGCTGCATAGCTGAAGTTGAACGCAAGTGGACCTGTAGATCTTCATGATCCAGAGAATGTGTCAGTCTTTGCAAAGAATTGTTAATTTGCTGTAAAACTCGTCACCAGCACTGGGGTTTGTTTTTAATTTCAAAGGGGTATGGAGCAGAACTCTTTTTGGAGAAAAAATGGCCATCTTCAAAAACAATGAGCATTAAATATATTTGAGATAGAAGACTTAAGTAATTTCTTACATAGAGTTAAAATATAAAGCAGTACTTCAGTGGAGTTTTTAAGTATTTTTTTCATCACAAAAAGAATTTATCAAATTGTATTTGATTACTACTGCAGGCTGCAAAGACAATTGTATGCAGAAGGCCGTCAGTACTGTGAGTGTGTTGAGCCAGTGAAGGTTGTTTTTGGAAATCCTTTAATCTCCCTTTTGAGATGGTTGTGCTCTTTGTCAAATAGGGTGCTGGGCAATAGAAAACTTGATTTTTGTCAGTCAAAAACAATGTAAACACAGTAAATCCTGTTTCTTAGGCAAAGGAAAACTTTTTATAGTTGTAAAATTCCATGATTATCCCATTGCCAAAGAAACACTAAAGACTTTGTATAGCTGTATAAAAGCAACTAATTTTTTAAGAATAAACATTTTTAAGTCTACAAACCTGCTGGGTTGAAATGCTAAAACACAAACACACCACACACATTAGTTGTTTTGCAGGGGCGGTTCCTCATAGCTGTTCAGCTTTAAACTTGTTTGATTTTTATATTTTGACTAAAAATAAACATTTTAGATGTTCTTCCATTATATAAAAACTGGATAAAATAATTCTCTTGCAAGAAATTCATTTTGTAGGTTTTGGCATATTGCAGGATTTGACCAGATTAATGGGCTTTTTTCAAATGAAGACAAACTTCAACACTCATGTCACAATTCACAGTTCATATTAGTGATAACTCTTGAAGTAAAAATGACCCAGGCACACACAAGTTCTTACGTTTCCTTTGATGTGCCCGGAATAAAAATGACATGTCTCCATGTGTTGATTCTTGAAATGTTGACTCTGTTTTAATGTTGACATACTCAATTTAAAAGTGACTATTTAGTGTTTGCAATTGCTTGAGTTTTGATGAACTGTAGCTTGGAGACATTGACTGCTTATTCTTATCCCAACAAGTGATTTGGTATGGAGTAAACTTTTGCCAATTCTGAAATACTAGTTATGACTTTTTTGACATTAAGTTATAATTAGAAACAGTAATTTGGTAACTTGTATTTTGTATGTGTGTATGAAAGCCACAGGAATAAAGGGATCCAAAGATTAAACAATTTTTACCTAATTTGCTGATCTTCTTTTGTTTCTCCTTTATGTTCAGTAGTGATAAAATGTGGATAACTGCACTGTTAGAAAATGGGAATATTTAAGTGATAGAATCATAATTTTATATCTTTTTGTATAGCACTATAAGGAAGTATTTTGTAATTGGTTTACTTATGAGGTCAAGTATTTGGAAGCAGTAGAAGTTAGATACTATTGTTTAGTACTATTTTGCATGTTAACAACAATGCCTTTTTGGGATCCACAAATCATGATACTGAGCAGTTTTGATTTTTTTTTTTTAGACAAAAGGCAAGTGCTGTAATGTCGCAATAAGTATGTATACTGTATGAGGTGTCCCAAGTTTATTTAAACCAGATACGTTGTAAATACCAATGAGACATTCTGTGAAGGTATGAATTCGTCTTATCTACCAATCCTTTGGGTTTACTAGTTGGGGTGTGTTTTTACCCCAGTGAACGGCAGCATGACATACCTTCAGTGTACCTTGCTACAGAAAAATGGGGCTTTTATTTTGAGCCAGAATAAAACAGTTCAATAAAAACTGTCTTTGTGAAAGTTTTTTTCTAGCTTATCCTTGTTTTGTAAACCTGCCCTGAATAGGGTTATGGGGGGGGGGTCCAATTTAACAGTGCTGATTTTGAGTCCATTGTTTAGTATTGTGCAAGTGTATGGGATAAACCCTGTAATTTCCTTTATGTGTTCTCTTTCATCATACTGTAACCTTTCAACTCTGGAAAGAAATTGGCAGGGCTTATAACTGCGATAGATAAAATTATATATTTTT
This sequence comes from Podarcis tiliguerta, assembly GCF_965153285.1. Taxonomy (NCBI): domain Eukaryota; kingdom Metazoa; phylum Chordata; class Lepidosauria; order Squamata; family Lacertidae; genus Podarcis; species Podarcis tiliguerta. Next base: position 51,142,199 of record NC_139541.1, on the reverse strand, counting down.
TAGCAAATTGGAAATTTAAAAGATTTTAGCAATATATTTTTCTCATAAAATTAATATGGTTTTAAATGACATCTGAATACATACATGATCTAAATCTGAATTTGCAACCTCTTGCAAACTTACTAAATGCACTTTTTGTAAGGAAAGAATGGGGGGGGGGATAGTACATGTTTTTATATTAAGGCTTGGTACAGAGGGGGCAGGAACTCAGGGTCATCACAAACTAGAAAAGTTTTGCCATCTTTTATTTCACTGGGATGATCCATGCCCAGCATGAACCTGAATTCTGCAGCTTGTTCACTTTGAAATTATTAATGTTTATGGAAAGAGCCTGGACATTTATTTTCTATCTCATGGAAAAACACTGTTTTGCCTAGTAATTAGCATCCTTCCTTCTGAAAATCTCCAGACAGTAATGAAAATCCAACCTTACACATATTTATTCAGAATTATGTTACATGTTCTTCATCAGGGCTTATTTCCAAATGAGGCCTGGAGTGGAAGCCTCTGACCTTCATTTAAATGGTATTGCTTAGTATCTCTGCTTATGTATCTGCCTTCTCTATCAGCACACATACCGGTAATTCTATAGTATAATAAGATTTGTGGGTGCCTGGTCACAGGTTTTGAATGATGCATTAAGGCTGGAGAGAATAACTGGTGGTCTTTGGTCTAATTTCATTTAGATGGCAAAGGGTAAAGAATGGGGGAGGAGACAAAAGGGAGTAGGTTTCAGAAAGAGGCCTGTGTAACACTCATTCAATAGCTTTTAGTCATTGGAGAAGCGAATTGGAATATACGATTGTCCAGCAAATTCATACATTTGAAAACAGTAAACTTGGTTTAAATAAATATGAAAATGGCACTAAGCTTACCAGAACACTCAGCGTGGGCTGCTTTTTGTCTAGCAACCTTTGTTCCTCTCAGAATGGAAGGACTGCCCCAGAAGTCACTAAAGATCACTAATTAAAAAGAAAAGGGGAACGAAAGCACATTTTAACAGCACTCATAAATTCCACGTGTGCATGCGGTTTTTTGTTTTGTTAAGAATAGCTAAGATCTTGCGCTATTAAAGAATACAGCTTATCCTAACTAGTGATTTCGTCAGCCTTCTGTAACCTGGTGCCCTTCAGTGTCTTGTCTTTTAGCTATTGAAAAGCTTGGGCCACCCACTGTCTCTCATCCTAACCTACCTACAGGGTTATTGTAAGGGTTAAATGGAAGGTAGGGGAACCGTGTGCGCCACCCTGAACTCTTTTGGATAAATAGGATGTGTAGAAATGCATGCAATAAAAAAGGTATACTATAGCGTCCCTCGGTGTTTTGCTCCTATCCGCGGGTTGGCGAACTAGCTATGTGGCTTTCCCAAGGCTGCTGGACACAAGCCCTATGGCTAGAGGTGCTGGGAATGAGAGTCCAATGGAGGCAGGAAGCCCCACAGGCGATGCCCGTCCCCCTACTCGTCCATCCTGCTCTGCCTGGAGCTCGACCTCCTTCCCTCTCCCCCTGCTCAACTCCCTTCCATACGCCTGGCGCGGGAGGCTTTCGCGAACTGAAGAGCTTTGGCGCGCCTCGGCTGCCTTATACACGTAAACTCTGACGTCGGCCGCCGCGGCTTCCGGGCTTCCCCCGGGCCCCACGTGTTTGTCACGCCGAGGGCCGGGCTGCCCCGTCGCTCTGCCCATGGCGGCTGGCGCTGCTCCTCCGGTGCTCCTGGGCCTGCGCGATGCGGCTGTGCTGCCGACGGGCTCCTGCCAGGGCGGCCTCCTTCAGCTCCACGGGGCGGCGAGCAAAATAGGCGGCTCTGCGGTGAGGAGGCGGCGGCGGGCTGCGTGGCAGGGACTGGGCGTAGGGCCGTTTCTGAGCCTCCTCGGTGCTTTTGGCGCGGGGGGGGGGGAGAGAAACCGCCTCCCTCCACCTCTTAAAAAAAATGTCCCCAAAATCGTCCCTTCACCTCGGTTCTCAGTCCGAGTTTATGCGGGTTTACTCGGAAGTAAAGCCCAGTGTGAGTCCAGGAACCCGCAGGTAGGGTAGCTGTGGCAATAAAACGGAATCGCTGCTGAAAAAATGCTCGGAGGTGGCACTTAAGTGACTGCTGCAAAGCCATTCAGTGACTGTGCAGCCAGCTGTGGACGACGTTGCTTGGGCTTTAAACCGCAGTCCGAAAGTCAGATTTCTGAAGGGAAGGGCTCTATATAGCTTATGCTCTTTGTACCCTAAATATGGTCCCACTTTCAGTCCCCGGCATCTCTGACGCTGAGTCTGCCTGGAAAGTAACACCAGTGTTCCTGGGCAGGCTCTGCAAAGCAGCTTTCTGTGTTTCACTTCCTTGAATAGAGTAATCGGATAAGAACCCAAAGCTGGGTTGTGCCAAAGAGGCCTTCTGGCTCCTACTCCCCCACGAATCCTCCAAGCAGAGCATGAAGGCCATGGGCCTTCACTCCTGTTGTTCCCTTCCTAACTGCTACTGTATTTATGCTTGAGCACAAAAGCACTCTCCCCTCCAGTAGATTCCAGCATTTGTTTTTCAGAAGCATTGTTACCTCTTAAGTGTAGAGGCAGAGCATAGCCATCACAAGAAGTACCCATCGATAGCCCCTTCCTCCATGAATTTGTCTAATCCTCTTTTAAAGTCATCCAACTTGGTGGCCATCATTGCCTCCTGTAGGAGCAAATTCTATAGTTTGAACTCTGTGCTGTGTGAAGAGGTGCATACTTTTCTCTGTCCTGAATCTTCCAACACCCAGCTTCATTGGATGTCCATAAGTTCTAGTGTTATTAGACAGGGAGAAAAACTTTTGTCTATCCACTTTCTCTATGCCAAGCATAATTTTATAAACTTGTATCATGTCACCTCTTAGTTGCCTTTGCTCTAAACTGAAAAGTTCCAGACTGTGCATCCTTTTTCATAAGAGTCTTTGCACCCCCTTGAGCATTTTGGTTAAAGACTCTGTAGAATGACTGGTAGCCATTGGTAGATGTCTCATTCCTCATGAAGCTGTCTAATTTCCCTTTGAAAACCATCTAAACTGGTGGCCACTGCCACCTGATGGACTGGTTTGCATGCTATAATAGGACACAGTTCATATTAGACCGTTTTAAATCCTGATTTAATCTTAGACCATGATTTAATTATAAATGTGCCTCCTCACTGCTACACAAGTCACCACACAGTTCTTACCTCCCCGCAGGCCAACCCCACACATATGGTGCCCGTGCAGCTCAAGCAAACCACAGTGCAACTTGTCGTGTTGTCTGAACCTAAACCATGGTTTGTTTGTTAAACCATAATGGGTTAGCCAGAAATAAAACTGAAAACAAAACTTCACTCTGAAGTGAAGCATAAGCTTCAGGTTACATGTCACGTCATAATGGTGATCCAAGTGGCTTGTTTTGAGACAAACTGTGGCTTATGATGATATCTGAAAAAGACATATGTGGCATAATTGCTGAACCACCACCATACTCATTTTTATTAATGGGTTGTTGTGATGAGTAGAACAAGGGAGTGCTGCAGATCAGAGAGTAGTTTTAAGGGACAAGTGCTGCAATGCCAGTGCCAAATCTGAGCCACTTTTGGGAGGGTCTTTTTGCTGAAAACACAATTTAAAAATAACCTACTTTTTTCCTTTTTACCCTAGGACTGTGTCCCTTCAGTCACTCTGGTTCATCCTGCCTGTGAGGTTTGCAAGGCTGGCTTGGCACACATTGTTCAGATCTATTGCCCCCTTGAAGGCTCACCGTTCCACCGCATCATTAACGTGTTTGCTTGCACAATGAAAAGCTGCTGGGGGAACTCCAAAAGGTGTGTGGCAGTTTATTTGCCTTTGCTCTGTGATGGCGGCAGTGCTGAAAGTGGCTCTTGGATGCTAGAGTCATATACTTAAGTAAAAAAATAAATACTTTATAGCATGTTCAAAGCTCTCTCAGCAATCCTTCCAACCTTGCAAGGTAAGTCAGTTCTATCCCTTATTGCAGATTAGTGAGAGTGGCATCTGCCCATGGGTAGAGTTCATGCTTTGTATCATGAAAGTCCCTGTTTTAATCTCTGGCATCTCCAGGTAGGAAAGTAAATGACTCTTTTCTGAAATGCTGGATTGCCACTGCCAGTCAGTGTAAACGATACTGAGAAAGAAGGTCTGACCCTAGTGTAAGGTAAGGTAGCTTTTTGTATTTCCAAAACCACCTAGTGATGGAGAAGGGAATCAAATCACGGGCTGCCTGATTTATATTTTAGCCCCCTACACTATGCTAGTAGTAATACTATGAAACTTGAAAACTTTGACCCACCAACATGACTTCCGTTTCTTTCATCCTGCTTGGCTTGCTGCACATCTAAAGCTGGAAGGTTTTGCGGTCCCAGTATCTGCAAGTGCAAGGAAAAGAAATGCAAGACTGCAAATGGAAGCAGGTATTGTGCACCATCAGGGACATTTTCTTTAGGTCAGGGGTAGTCAACCTTTTTATACCTACCGCCCACTAATGCATCTTTCCTGATGGTAAAATTTCCTTACCGCCCACCAGCGCTCGATGGAAGGAGGATTCAGCTTATGCCGTAGAGCCCCCTACCGCCCACCTAGAATCCTGAAACACCCACTAGTGAGCGGTAGGGACCAGGTTGACAACCCCTGCTTTAGGTAATAATAGCAGGTGGCCAAAGGTAACTGACATTTGGCCTTGTAGTACCTGAGACTTTTAGCATCTCTTCCCTCTTACAAACATAGCAGCTGCACAATGTTGCCTGCTGCTCCTAAACAGGCATGGATGATTTCCCTCTCACGCCCCTTGGCATCATGGCATGTTTGGGAGGGGAGGCGGTTTAAACCTTCCTGCTCAGCATGCCAGCATGAGGATGAGAACACATGCTCTGCGTATGTTGATTTGTAGAGATCAAAGAGACTCTCTGTGCATGTGTTCAGGGAGAGTGTGCTGTTTAACCCTGCTTATATATTTGTAGCAAAAACTGCAAAGAGTTAAAATGAACAAGTTTCTTGTAGCCCAGTTTTGTAAGTATATTATAGCCTATTATTGAATCGGCTTAGAAGAGTTTGACAAGTCGCCCTAATAAAGAAATTGACAAACAAAATATGACTAAAGGACAGAGATTTATTTACAACTGATGTTGTAGTTTTATGGATTACATGGAGAAGAAAAACAACCCTGAATTCTCATAATCATCCAAACCTTTTTGGTTGCTCTTGGTTAAATAATATTCTACGCTTTAGACTACTGACGGTGTAGTTTTACACTGCATTTTCACTGTATACCTCGAAATATTTTTGTTAAGGGGGGGGGACATTATTTTCAAAAAAATCAATAAAGCTATCCTTAAAAAAACGTAACAAGTTTCTGATGACATCACTTTTTGAGGACTGCAGCCCACCACTGGCACCCATGAAAAAATGAGTCTTTAAGGTGCAACAAAACTTTTTGTTGTTGTTTTTCTGCAACAGACTCATGCAGCATCTACCCCTCTGGAAATTCTTGCTTTATTTCTGTGGGGCTGTACTACTTATAAAATATCAAATGTCAGCTTCTTTCCAGGACCTTTGATTTGAAACCTGTCTAAGGTTGTGTCCTTGTATTCACAGAAGCAAGAATGTCTGCTTGCAGCCAAGGACTGGTGTGAGGAAGCAGATGACTGGGGAGAAGGCAATGAAGCGGCTGCTTCTGAATACATTACAGGCCACAGCCGTGACTTGCTTGCAGTGTCGGACTCTTTGCTCAGAGAAGGAGATTGCGCCGCACAGTTTCAAGGTCTCAGCCTGGAAGCACCCCCCAGTGCCTCCCACCCTTTGCACTCCCATAATCCACCTGGGGAAGAGCAAATCATGCCCAGCTGTGTCCCTGAGTTCCAACCTTACTACATCAGTGTTGTGGAAGAAGACGACTTCCTCTGTTGTGAAGATACAGGCCAGGCCCAAAGACTCTTGAAGGAGTATCAGCAGAGGGAGGGCCTTGATTTGGAACAATTGATGTTGGAAAGGTGAGCCATGGAGTTGGGGCTAGTGTGCAAGTGTTACAGCAGGAAACCGCTAGAAATCTCTGGTTTGGGGAGCTGCCAGCACCGGAAAGTCCATTTCAGATTCCCTTTCTCTGCTGCAGCAGTATCTTCCATGACTCTTACCCAACAAGCTCCAAGGTCAGCAAAACCAAAAAGGATGTGTGCCAGGGGCAGACCAGTCCCTTGACCCATCTCCAGACCTCCATGGTCAGTGGCAGTATGCAAGGGGTTATGTGTGGGCAGAGTGCTGCTCATGTCCTGCTTGTGCACTTTCTACGGACACACAGTTGACCACTGTGAGAACAGGATGGTAGACTAGATGGACCCACTTTGACCTGATCCAGGTGCACTGGTCATATTCTTGATTCTGAATTTTATAGCCAATATACAAAGAACAATGTGTTGATTGTGAAGGAATTTACAGACAAAATCCATCTAAATGTGGCTGGTTTTCTTCTGATTTAATAGTGCCTTGCACCACAGAAATGTGGATTTAAAGCAGTTATCTGTAGATTTAGCATCTATCAGATGCTTTGTTGCTCCTCTGCAGTTTCTCCACGCACACACACACCCCAAACAGCCACCGTGACTATTAGATAAGTCCATGTCTTCCATCTCTTATTCCTTTTGTAGCACTAATCATTGTGTTGCAGGACTGAAATTCTATCAGTTTTTAGTCGCAATTCTGTTTTGTGTTACCAAGAGTGCATTCCAGATGTTGTAAAGGGCCTTTAGATAATTCTGTACCTACTTGTAATAGAAATGGTCATTGGATAGAATTTTATTTTTATCTTCATTGAAAATGTGTCTTGTACTGCACTTCAGCCACTGAGAGGCTCCGTTGATAATGGAACAGCCTTTCCCAGCCTGGTGTTCTCCAGATGTTTTGGACTGCAACTCCCATCAGCTCCAGCCATCACAGATGTATGTTGGGGCTGGTTGGAGTTGGAGTCCAAAACATCTGGAGGGCAACAGGTTGGGGAATGCTGTTTTACTGCCCCTGCTGGCCAGTGCTCATCTTTTGAAAAAAGGCAACCCAGTGGTCAGTATTAAAGGTAAAAGGTAAAGAGACCCCTGACCATTAGGCCCAGTCGTGACCAACTCTGGGGTTGCGGCGCTCATCTCGCTTTATTGGCCGAGGGAGCCGGCGTTTGTCCGCAGACAGCTTCCGGGTCATGTGGCCAGCATGACTAAGCTGCTTCTGGCGAACCACAGCAGTGCACAGAAACACCGTTTACCTTCCCGCCGGAGCGGTACCTATTTATCTACTTGCACTTTGACATGCTTTCGGTTGGCAGTGGTCAGTGTTAGATAGCTTCTAAATACATTATTTGGCTTATGCAGCCCAATCCCAGAACAATATCCCATCCACTAGTACGGGTAAACGCTTAGTATTTTTTTCATTATATTGGTTGGTTTGTGCTCGATGGATGCATGGAAATCAAAGTTGGATGTGACATTTTGGGAAAGGGCCTCTGTGGTGGAGGGTCTGCTTTGCAGGCGGGAGTTGCCAGGGTTCAAAACCCAACATCTCCTGGTAACGCTGAGAAAGTTTCCATACCTGAAACCCTGAGAGCCACTGCCAATTTAGACTGTACTGAGCTTGATGCATCAAGCCACCTCCCTGTATTCTTAGTGTCTGGTTACTGACAGGGCTGCTCAACTAATACCCATTTGATTTATTCATTTTCTATTAAGTAGAAAAGATTCCAGTGTTTGTGCTGTCCTTCTGATAATTTCAGTTACTGTAATATTTGCAATTTCTCCCCCCCCCCCCCCCATGCTTAGTTACACATCCGGTGGTGAGAAGTATGAGAAAAGTGAAGCCGAAAAGAGACACCAGGTGTTCCTTAAGTTCATGAAAAAGATATCTCTCTGCCCGGAACAGATCTTAAGGTAGGCTGACCATTTCCATTTCTCTATGATGAATAGGTCTTTAGCAGGAATGAAATTAGCCTGTCTGTAGACACTTTCTACTATCCTCTTTTAACCATTAGGTATTCCTGGGGTGGCCAGCCTTTATTTATGACCTGCCCTTCAACAGACATTGGGTCAGCAGCCCCACCTTGTAATATCTGCAAAAGCAAGAGAATCTTTGAATTTCAGCTTATGCCCACCTTGGTCAGCATGCTCAAGACAAGACTTGACGGTATGAAGCCCTTTCATTAAAGAATTCCGTTTGCAATTATTCCCTTAGACATCTGGTTAGTGGAGAAGAGGGTGCTGGGCTAGATTAGCCCCCTTTGGTCTGATCCAGCTTCAGGGTTCCTCCAATGTTTCTTTTCTTCATCTCCCATTCATTTTATGAACTTGCGCATGGCATATCTTAAATTATTTTTAAATACCTTGAAATGTATGTTCGCAGAAACAAAAAGAACATCTAAGAAACACTTTTCTTCTCTTATTTTGAGATATCCATTTCTGTGTTTGAAATGAACTTTCAGAAACATCTCCATAGGAACAAAGGAAGCTGTCTTCTACTGAGTCAGGCTGTTGGTCCAACTTGCTTTGTATTGTCTACACCAGGGCGGCCCAACTTTTCGTACCAAGTGGGCTGCAAGAACCTATGGGCTGTACACTGCCTTGTTGCACACTTGGGGCAGCTGCTCCCTTAAATCAATAAAAAGACATAGCAAACTGAGGTTCTGCCCCCCCCCCCCAACAAAAGGCCTGGCTACACCCATGGTCGCAAGTGGGACAGGGGAGCCAAAATTTGATTCCCTCCCCAAAGAACTGGGCTTTGGGAAGGAGGCATGTGGCTCTGGCAGGGTCCTAGAGCCTGCCACCTTTCCCTCAAAGCTGGGAAAGCGCTAACTAGGCTTTGGAAAGGAGGATGGAGCACTCTAAGACACTGTCAGACCTCTCACATCTCCTTTCCAAAGCCTAGTGTCTTACTCAACTTTGGGGAGGCAGTGTGAGGGCTGGGAGAGGGGGTCATGTGTTGCTGAGGGCCACCAAAAAAGGCCTTGAGGGCCACATGTTGAGCCACCCTGGTCTACACTGACTAGCATCAACTCTCAGGCAGAGATGTTTTCCCAGCCCTACCTGGAACCACTTGGGAATGAACCAGGGACTTTCCGCATGCAAAGCAGATGCTCTGTCACTGAGCTACAGCCTTTCCCCATGCATGGGTGAGTATAATAATATTAATGCTTTTCTTTCCCCCTCACCAGATGCGTCAGTGGAATTTGGAACAGCATTAGTGTATACTTGTGAGAAGAGCTGCTGGCCGGCCAATCAACCAACAGCCTTGGAAGAATTTATTTTTGTACAAGAAGATCCAGATCAGAAATTATTTAAATAGATTTTGTTTAATTCCTCGTAGCTGTGGTTTTTTTAAAAAATAAAATAAAATAAATGCAGTAACAACTTGGTCGAGATGCCAGCTTTCTGTTTTACTCAGTCTATGATCAGTGAATTGATGAGTAGCATGCCCAGAACTATAACTCACGCAGAGACAGAGAGGTTTGTACTCCTCTAGAAATTCTTGCTCTCTTCTACAAGCCTTCACCAACCTGGTGCCCTCCAGACGTTCTGGACTGACTGGAGCTGATGGGGGTTGTAGTTTGAAGTGTCTGGAAGGTCCCACGTTGGTGATGTCTGCATTTACATAGCATGATTCCTTTTGACTCTGAGTGACATATTTTAATTCAGTGGGGAGGAATGCACCTCTGCTTTCCAAATTCTGGGCAACAATTGACGATGGTTTCTCACTGTAGAGAAATGTGAGAGAGGAAATCCCATCATTCAGAACTCGTGGACATTAAATGAAGCTGAACGGTGGAAGATTCAAGATGGATAAAATCAAGTCCTCCTTCATGCAGCACAAAGTCAAACTATGGAACTCACTCCCACAGGAGGCAGTGATGCTCAGATCCTGCTCACATGTGACCCAGTTCTGCTGTAAATTGAAATCGCAATAGTTAAGCTACTCCTAAACTATTGAGAGCCAGTGTGGTGTAGTGGTTAAGTGTGGTAGTCTTGTAATCTGGGGAACCGGGTTCGCATCTCCTCTCCTCCACATGCAGCTGCTGGGTGACCTTGGGCCAGTCACACTTCTTTGAAGTCTCTCAGCCCCAGTCAGCTCACAGAGTGTTTGTTGTGGGGGAGGAAGGGAAAGGAGAATGTTAGCCGCTTTGAGACTCCTTCGGGTAGGGATAAAGCAGGATATCAACTCCAAACTCTTCTTCCTTGATGCAAATGTTTAAGATAGGAGGAAAATAAAAATAGTATATGTAAACTGGAGAGCATCTTAGAAGCTCAGGCATAGTGGACCACCAGCAAGAAAGGCATGATGAAGGCTGAAAGTAAAATGAGGAAGTGTGTCTAGTTAGAGCATGCAGGCAGGGTGTATGCAGACTATAACTTTAACCTTTTGGTTTTTCAGGGCCCATTTGTGCAGTTTCAGAATAAAATGTTTCTTCAGAATCAACTCTGTACATGTTCTGGGGTATTCTGCACTCTGATGTGCAGAGTTGGGGCAGCAACTACTCTGCCACAGGCAACAAAATGTCCTGTGCACCAGAATTAAGTGGCAAGGCCGATGTGGATTGTAGCACCTGAGTGGGATGGTGGGGTTGCCTACATCTCCCTTTGCCTCCTCCTTTCCATACCATGATGTTCCCATGTGCAAGTTTTTTCTGCAAAGGCTTCACCCTCTCTCCAGCATTTAACGTTGCCAACTGGTAGCCTATTTATTGCTGCAAGGATCTTAAGTCCACAGGCACGATTATTTTATTTATTTTATTGCATTCAACTCCCACCTTCCTTTCTCCCCCATCTTCATTTAATCCCTACTACAATGCTGTGAGGTGGGTTAGGCTGAGATGGGAGGGAGGGACTGGCCCAAGTCACCTAGGGAGCTTCATGGCTGAGTAGGAACCGGTTCTCTCGCAACCCCGCCCCCCGCCCGCGTTTTTATCCCCACAACCACCCTGCTTGGTAAGTCAGGCTGAGAGATGGTGAGAAAGGTGAGCTCCACTGCAGCGTGGAGATTCGAACCCTGATCTCTCCATCCTTAGGCCGACATTCTAACCACAAGACCACCCTGCCTGTCGCTCGGTGCTGCGTATGGGCTATACGTCCTCCCAGCCGCTAGGAGTCGTCGCGCCGCAGCTGCAGGCGCCGCTCTGGGGCTTCCGGCTCCATGACGGCGGGAGCGCGGCTGCGCCCGACGAGAGGGCATGAGGGGAAGGGCTGCGCATGCGCGAAGGCGCTGACTCCGCTTCACTCGGTGCCTTCTTTTTCCCGCCCGCGTCCCTCCGTCGGCCTCTGAGGCAGCGGCGATGGCGGTGGCGGCGGCCGCCCTGCCCGGAGAGCTGGCCCAGGCCGTGGCCGGGGCGCGGCTGCTGGTGGTGGGCGCCGGAGGCATCGGCTGCGAGCTCCTCAAGGACCTGGTGCTCACAGGGTTCGCCAACATCGACGTGGTGAGGAGGCGGCGGCGGGGAGAAGGCCCTCCGGGGAAGGGAACCAAAAGCAAAGGGGAGCCCTCCCTCGGCCGCCTTGGCCGTTATCTCCCGCGGCCGGCTCTTATTGGGTCGCCTCAGCGTCCCCTTCCCCCACCCGAGAGGAGGAGGGGCTTCGGGATGTGACGCCATCGCGCTTGTTTGGATTGGGGTTTCGTTGTTATCATTTCCAAGGCGGGACCCCCCGCGAAGTGGCGCCGCTTCAGCCTCTTGGGTAGCGGAGGGCAGGGCAGATTCCTTCCTTCGTTGCATTTATAGCCCACGTTTTTCTCCAGGCAGCTCAATGTGGCTTCCGTGGTTCTCCCCCTCCTCATTAACCCCCCCAGCAACCCTGCGAGGTAGGCTAAGCTTAGAGTGGTACTGGCTGGCCCAAAGTCACCAAGGGAGCTTCATGATGACCAACCAGGCCCTAGTCCGGAACTAACCCAGTGTTTCTCAAATTTGGGTCTCCAGCTATTGTTGGGACTACAACTCCCATCATCTCTAGCTAGCAGAACCAGTGGTCAGGGATGTTGGGAGTTGTGGCCCAACAACATCCGAGGACCCAAGTTTAAGAAACACTGCTCTGACCACTGCATGTTGCTACAGATCAGGGATTCTCATCTGATGAGAGGCTTTGTTGATCTGCTGTAGTTCCAGATCTACCAATGGTTGTGACTTGAAATAAGGTAGCTTCTTAGGAGCAGTCTATTGCTGAGTGATCAGTTGCTACAGACACAGTGCAGAGTGTATGTGGTTGTTTATGTTCTGCTTGTGGGTTTTCGAGGGGCACCTGATGGGCTATTTTTGTAGACATAATGTTTGCCAGAATGAGTCTTTGATCAAGCAGTCTTTATAGATGTTCAGGCTTGGCAGATGCTATTCTTGTGCTGACAGAGAGTACCAGATTGTTAGATAAAATAATGCCGTCTTTGTGAGCTCCAGAACCATCATTATTAATAATAATGATAGTAATTATTAATGTTTATTAAATTTGTATACTACCCTTCAACCATACATCACAGGGCAGTTCACACAATCTGGCTGGCTGCTTCTAGGAACAGGATGCTAGACTTAGATGGGCTCTTGGTTTGTTCACTAATATCAAATACCACTTTTGTTTGTTCACTAATACCAATTTATCTGTTACATTTTTATCTCCTCCTTCCTTCAGTGTGGCATGTATAGCTCTGTATTCCTATTTTATTCTCCCACCAGCCCTGTGAGGTAGGTTAAGCTGAGAGATGGCAACTGGCCCACACTCAGCCATTCATGGCTATGTGGAGATTTGAATCACTTAGATTTGAACTTAGTCCTTATCCAACACTCACCGTTATACTGAATTGGTAGTTATAAAGGTTTGTAAAGATTCATGGTGATAAACAAGTCTGTTTGCAGCTATTGACTGAGTGAAGAATGAATTCAATGGCATCAATATACCTTCTAGCAGATGTCAGGTTCAAACAGTGGGGGGTAACCTCCAGTTATTATTGTCATCTTCCCAGAGGCCTTTGTCTGGGTGCTGCTAAAAAGTTGATGGATTTAAGAGTCTGTTCAGCAAGGCATTTGTTGTATGTATTTTAAGTCCAGCCTATCAGCTGCTGGGGCATGAGCACTTAATGTCCCTGCCCCCAGCACATAGCTCATCCCATCATAAAATATGAAAATGCATTAGGATCTGTGCCTTGAATCCGTGTCTGTGGTGCTGGCAAGCAGTAGTTTTGTCATTTTTAGTGTGCTGTCTACAGATAACAGCTTTAATACTAAGGATGTTTGAGGGGAGGTAAAACCATTCAAATTCAACAAGTTCCATTTTAATTCTGCTGGATCACACATTAGTCATGCCCCTTGGAAAAGCAAAGAGAGGGAGAGAGGAATGGGAGGAGACTAGCCACTGGTAGGGTGAGAGGAAAGGAATTGGGAGAGAAGCAACTGGAGTAGGTGGTGCCTGTGGCATTCATTCAGAAAATCCAAATGTACACATACACACTTAAGATCCAAAAAGGTTGGTGATCTCTGCTTTAGTAATTTCACATATATAAATTTTCAACAATATGGTTGAATTTTCCAGTCACATTTTCAATAGAGTTATCACTCTTCTGTAGTCAGAATAAACCAGAGTACGTGGATCAGCATTGCCCACTAGATCAGATTGTCGTGTCAGAACTTGACTAATTTCATTTTATGATGCAAATAGAACCAGTTAGGTTGCTAGTTGATTATTCCAAGGTAAAGTCTAGGAAACCAAATGCACTATTAAGCCACACTGCATTTTTTCAGAACTGAGGACAAGAAGTATGGCAGAAATGTTGCCTCTGGTTTCAAAATCATTGCTGCCATGTTTCTTTCAACTTTTTTACATCCTCTTGATTACCATAAAACAGACAGTGGAACTCTATTTTAGAATACAGTACACCACTTTGGAATTCAAGAATGGGGTAGTATGGCTAGGCTAGTGCTGTTTTCTGTGATGTGCTCTAAGCTCAGTATTTGCCAATGAATTATATGCTGGAAAAACCTGTAGATATACTGCTCATCCTCCACTTGTATTTTGAAGTGTTACAGTCCTAGAAAAAAAACTTGATACAAATGCTATTTCTACTGGTTTTAATTAGCCTATATCTGTAGATCAAATGGGGGCAGCACATTTTTTAAAGACAATGATTTCTGATAAAGGCAAGGTACATTTTTGTTAATCGGAACAAATATGAAGTGTTTGTAATTAATCTATTTCTAGATTGATCTGGATACTATTGATGTCAGCAATCTCAACAGGCAATTCTTGTTTCAGAAGAAGCATGTTGGAAGATCAAAAGCTCAGGTAAGAGGAATTTCAAAGAGAAGCTTTCACAATTTAATTCAGTATTGTTTTTGATACAACTTTAGAAGAATACCTATTAGGCATCTGCTGGAATTAAATTTCATGTGATAACTTCAAGAAGTTCACCTTGATTATAATGTTTACTTTATGATATGTTCCTTTATATATTTAATATGTTTGTATCATAATAGACCATGAAACAGAATTATCTTCAAAGCTCAGAAGATAATTGGGTGCTTGAACTTTTTTAAAAAAATCAATAAGGCTATTTCTAACTCATAGGAGGAGGTTTAAGATGACTAGATTAGTAAAAATTAGTTGTATGTGTTCTTGTTGTCTTTCAGGTTGCCAAGGAAAGTGTGTTAAGGTTTCATCCCGGAGCTAACATTATAGCTTATCATGACAGCGTAATGAAGTATGTCTGATTCTTCTTACATTTGGAATTTGTATGTGCTTTGTGGGGGGAAAAGCCCACAAAAAGTGACATATACCCCAAACAATAATTAGCTATGAGTGTCCACACTGTTAGTCATTCGTGGCTTAATGATGGCACAAGATACAGTGATGGTTTTGAAAGAGGAGGATTAGTCAAATTCATGGAGGATAAAGGTGTCAATGGCTACAAGCCACACTGTGTTCTGCTTTTGCTGCTGAAGGCATTGCTCCTCTGGAAGCCAGTAACTGGAAAGCACAAGTAGGGGAGATTTGCCCTCACGTCCTGCTTGCAGGGTTTCCAGAGGTATCTGGTTGGCCACTGTAGGAACAGGATACTGGATTAGATGGGCCTTTTGTCTAATGCAGCAAGGCTCTTATGTTTTTATGATGGCAGTGGATGAGGAAGACCATTTTCAAAATGAAAAGCTTTCCTGTCTGGCCACCTGGAGACAATTTCTTGCACACCACCACTCACTGAGCAGTCACTCTTTTCACACCAAGTAGTGGCACCCCAGCTACCCTGAGTCTCATGCTGCCTGGGGAGGGAGTTCCAGACACAACAGAGTGTATACCTTTGCCTGACCACCTTCCCCTCTTAAAGACTAGCTGCCACTGGGGGAAAGGAGGTTATTTCCACAAACCTGCCTTTGTTTCTCCCCAAGAACAACTCAAATAACATGAAACTTGGCTTACGGTGCAGGTAATAAAATAGTGGCGTCCACAATGTTTTAATGAAACAAGACAAAAACAGAATATAGGCACAGCAAGGAAATATTGTTAGCATACAAGGAGCTTCGCAATGAAGCAAAAGAACAAAAAAAACAACAACACCATCTTTCCTGACTTAGTCCATTTAGCCACATTAGTACATTCTCCAGCATGTCCCCTTTGCTTTTTGCCCATCCTTTGTGTCATATCTTCCCTTGTCTGCTAGCCAAAGCAGGTTTCTGACTAGATATAGCCTTGAGTGTAATTCTTAGCTACAGGCAATGCCAACCTGGCAACCAGCACGTTTTCAAACAAACCTACATGCAATAATTGTGTTTAATAGGTTTGGAGCAATTCCTTCACACTTATGTCATTATTTTTTAGAAAGATAGTTGTAGTTCTTAACTCATGTTTACTTAGTTTCCAGTTGTCATGTGTTTAACTTTAGGAATATGTTCTATTGTTGGCCTTCAGTATATGCAAAGTTTGAATATATAGGCTTGTAATTGACTGTACTAAAATTGTTCACCTTCTAGTCATCGTTCTGTTGGACTGATTAAATTATACACATACCATTGGGAATATCAACTTGCACAAAATCATAGCTTATGCTTCTGTAACCTCCTTGTGTTGTCCTCAACCATACATATATAGAGCAAAAAATAATAATAATTCACTAAATAGTCTGACTGGAAATGTCACAGGCAATTTTGTTCTGGGTGGGGAATAGATAAGAAAAAAGCAAACTATTTCCATTTGGGTCCTAGGCAGATCTTGCATACATCAAAATTTTACAGAAATGTCACAATACCCTGTCAATGAGCCATCAGTGCAATAATAAAACAATTACTTTCATTTTGCCCCAAACTATTTTTTTCTCCGTGGACACAGAAAATGGCTGTTTTAAAAGTTTTACTTGTTTTATTTGTGCTGTGTGATGGTTGGTGTAACTAGTGCAACCAGAAATTATTGTGATGTGCTGTTTGGCAGATGTTGTATTCATGCAGTCATATACACCTGTCACGTCAATATCAACAGGCATTTATTTACTGACCCCCTAAACGGGATCTTGTCTTCTTTTTTTGCAGCCCTGACTATAATGTGGAATTTTTTCGTCAGTTTACCCTCGTTATGAATGCCTTGGATAATAGAGGTATGGTTTATCTTTGCTATAATGTGAGACAACTGAGACCTGGAGTTTTGAAATGTCTCTGTTCTGACATGAATGTGCTTGAAAACTGAGAGACTGTGCAAGGCTGTATTAGCCTCCCCGTTTCCTAATAGTCTGTTGGGACAATTGGGACAAATGGTATCTTTACAAACTGTACTTTTTAATGCAATCTGAGAAGTACTATCAAAAATGCTAAATATGTGCTCCCCGCTGTACAGTGAGGTTGCAATATTGAACATATCTTATTTGTGTTACCTGAGGAGGAGAAGGGGATAATAAAGTTTGCATTTGAAAATCAGTGGCTCTTCTTCTGTTTACAGCTGCCCGTAACCATGTGAACAGGATGTGTCTGGCAGCTGATGTCCCCCTTATAGAGAGTGGAACTGCAGGCTACCTTGGACAAGTAACAGTTATCAAAAAGGTGTGGCAATGATACTGTGTTTTCATATGCTGTAGCATTATGATCCCTTAAGTGTGGTTTTCAACTAACAATGGAAATATGACTCAAAAATTATTTTCTACCTTTCCCCCTCTGTAGGGAGTGACGGAATGTTATGAATGTCAGCCCAAACCAACCCAGAAGACCTTTCCAGGTTGTACTATTCGCAACACTCCTTCTGAACCAATCCACTGCATTGTGTGGGCAAAGTATTTGTTCAAGTAAGCTAATTTTTTTAACCATAAAGTTCTTCAGTGGTCTGATTTGTGAGCACCAGTGAAAACTGGCTAGATCCAGCTTTTCTGTACCTGATACGCTGTGATGGTTGTTTTGCAAAGTGTAGAAGAGCCATGAATTTGATGGCCTTGTGTGTCTAGCAGATTAGTTAGGTGCCAGGATGCAGCTATGTGAAATCTAGACATCAGGCTGGTCTGGTCTGTTGTGTGTAGGTTGCCTTGAGTGCTTGTTCCTATAAAAAGATATCTAATAGGTTTCAATAATCCATAGAGATCACTCCTTCCTATACAAGTGCCAACAGGATTGTAGGAAAAATTGATTCCTTGAGAAACAAGAGGGGAGTTGTCAGCATGTTTAGAGGGAACCTCAGCATTATGCAGAAGTACAATATAACTTTGAAAAAGAAAACTGAAAGGTAAAAACTTGGGGAAAGCAGCCCAGCGAGTACTGAGCATGCTCAGTAGCTTTAGAATAGTAGCAGTTGAAAAAGAAATATGAAATGCAGGAGGGAGTGGCATGCTCTCCTTTGAGGAGAGTTTGAGTACAGAGTTTTATTGCAGTTCCTTTTTTAAAAAAATAATTTTTATTAACAGGCCAATCACATCACATTATCCAAATCACATTCGTTCCAAATTATACAGCCAAATTTTAAATTTTGTTGGGGGTACCCATACATCAAGCTCCGAACAGGTCCAAACATCACTTATATTGCTGCTTTAATGAAACAGTTCTATCCAGTTCAATCCAGATAGTCCTTTATTACTTTCTTCATCTTCTTGTTGTTATCATATATTCCTTTCTTTGCGATCTCTGATAATCTTCACAAGCGGATTAGAGACAGACATCCTCTGTGTGGGTTTTGCACTCTCCAAAGATCATATCACTTAGGGACAGCCGCCATTCCACGCTTCCATAAAAAAATTATCTTCGGTCTGTCCTTTAATTTTCTCAGGCTTGCCAAGTATATCAGGAGGGCTCTGTCAGGTTAAGATCACATTCCAATCATCATGCAATTCCAATGGTCCTGATTCTCCTCCCCCTGTCTTTCTTTCTCAGGCAAGCCTGTCTTAGCGAGACGCCATTTTAAGCTGCGTCATAAAATTTTCCTCCGTTCTCGTTCACCAATCATCTCTTTAACTATAATCCACTCCACACAGTTCTTGCATTCCTGCTTGTGATTAATAAAACGCAACAATCTTCTTTCTGGGGTGGAGGGTTAGTAATATCACATAATGCAAAGAAAAGAAAAGTTTTTTCCTCCACCCCACCCCCCTTCTTTTTCATTCCAAACATACCAGTCTCTTAATGGTGGTTCATCACTTGATTTATTTATCCATCCGTCACTCCGGTCACAGAGATCCATAAATCAGCAGTCTTATCTCCCGATCGATTGCTTGATGTATGTGCTTTAGCTTCTTTCCAATCATATGTTTCCAATTATAATTCCGAGCTAAAGCGAACCAGCATGCGCTGATTGGAACCGGCATCAGGAAGAGCCGACCTCATCGAGGGCTCGTGCCAAGTGACCGGCACCCCCTTCTCTCGAATCCGGGGGTGCGTTGTGGACACCGCTGACAAGGCAGGCCCCCCCCCATCTCCTTGGGGGGTGGGTAGGAAGACTGTATACTTCCCATAGCAGCCTCTTAATTACCTCGTATGGGTCGGAGAGATGTTATTGTCGGCCATCTTCCAATGCACCACCTGGTGGCCCCCCGTTTTATTGCAGTTCCAATTTGTCAGGGCTAGTTACCTTCTCAATTTTGTGTGAATGGTTTGGATGTGAAACATCTCTGAGCTCTGTTGCAGTGTAAATTGACTTTTCCCCTAGTCTTGGTTTTTTAAAATTACACCCCACTTCCCTTGTGTCTTAAAGCAGTTTGCAAAGAAAAAAAATAAAGCATGCTATTTGGAGGAGCAACTTAATGGCTAAAACCAAACCTTTATGTTAACAGCTGGACATAGCACTACCATAAATAACTTGCTTTCAAGATTATTCAAGCAAAGACATTTCAGTCTCTAACCACCATTTGTGTTTTAAAATGTAGTCAGCTGTTTGGAGAAGAAGATGCTGATCAAGAAGTGTCTCCTGACAGAGCTGATCCTGAAGCTGCTTGTAAGTAAAAAAAAAAAAAGACAGTTTTGTGCTTCTCTTGGGGAGTCCTTCTATCAGCTGTGCAACTTCTGGTTGGGTGTCAGCTGCCACAGAATAATATTTTCCTTGGTCCTCAGTTGCAGAGTTGCAAAGTTCTGTGTATATGCTGCGTATAGGAGAACCATCAGTAGTTGGTTAATATTTACTCTTAAATAACCAACATTAGTATTGCTTTGAATCCTGGTTCATTAATTGAGCCATAACATTCTGAATATTTCAGGTAACATTCTGGTTCTTTAATAGACTAGTTTGTTGAAAAAGTAGAAGAAGCCTCCTGACTAGGTTTCCCTCTTTTGGTAAAATTGTATCTGTGCCAGGTGAGTGATCTTGATAGCAAATGGAAAATGTCATCTTATCGACAGGGGAGCCAGCAGAAGCTGAGGCCAGAGCAAGAGCATCTAATGAAGATGGTGATATTAAACGTGTTTCAACCAAGGAATGGGCTAAATCAACAGGATATGATTCGGTTAAACTCTTCACTAAGGTATTTGTCTTAAGTCAGTGGCATTTGCAGAAATTTCTTTTTATGCCACTGTTAAGCGGGGGCAGACATGTTGTAAGATCGGCTTTACACTTGCATCTGCTTTTCATCAACTGTTCACATTAGGCAAGCATTGACTGTGTGGATATTTCAGTGCCTGGCTATTTGTTTACTCGGGATTTCAACTTGCTGGTTTTCATAGAATTGTAGAGTTGGAAGGGACCCAAAGGGCTATCTAGTCCAACCCCCTGCAATGAAGGATCATAGTCCGGTTGTATGTTTTTAATGGTGTACATGGCTTGGATATTTTTATTTGAAGTGGTATATAAACTTGACTAAAAATAAAATAAATAAGCCCGAATCCTCTTCCTGTGCAAATGGCAGAGCACTAAAACTCAGGACACTGTAGGGTCAGTCGTGACCAGCAACACACCTATCCTCCTCTTGTCCCTGTTGTCTTTCATTTGGGTTAGAGATAATGGCTAAATTAGTGATGGGCTGTATGAGGAATGGGAAGGTTGTCAGAAAATAGAAAGGACACAAGTAATTGGTCAAGGGTCTATATAATAGCAAACTTTGTGCCCTCCAGATATTTTAGACTGGCCATTGGTCAGCAGTGATAAGAGTTCTAGTCTGCAACATTTGAAGGGTGCCAGGTTAGCTACTCCTATTCTGTATCATCATGAGATATCAGCTAATAAAAGGAGTTGAGTAACAAAAGCTTGCTGCAGACTGGAAGGAGAGGGACACTGGCATGCAATTCCTTCTCTGGTACTGATATACAAGGCTGGATTAATTAAATCTTTCGAATGTACAAACAGAGCAGAGTACATCTGCAACTTTGTTCTGAAAAGTGTGAATGTTACTTTGCTAAGTTTACTTCTGGTCAAACATGTGCAAGATTTCACTCTGCAGCTTCAAATATGTTTCCAAGAGTTTGGTTGCCAGAATTAAGCATGTTTCAATAAACCCAGATATGGTACTGGCCATGTTTCCCCAACCTGCATTTTCCTCACAATCTAATTGTGTTGCACTTCAGTAAGCAGAGCCCCTAGAATGAATCCTGTAGTGAGAACATATTGATCACAAGACTATTCATATTTGTATAAAACAAATATCCTCTCATACAAATACAGGCTCTTGGTGCCTAGATGAATATGCACTGGTGTTCAATATTAAATGTTAGTAGATCTGAAATGTACTCTTGAAAGCACATCAGTTGATAGTAGGCTTCTCTTCTAAATCTTATTTTCTAGCTTTTCAAAGATGACATCAGATATCTGCTAACAATGGATAAGCTCTGGAGGAAAAGGAAACCTCCAGTTCCTCTAGACTGGAATGAAATACAAAATCAGGGTAAGCATATTATTATTTGCCTTTCTTTGATACTTAACAGTTGGACTGTCTACTTTTAAGGTAAACTATGAATTTTATTACTGAACTGCTGCAGAGCTGTTGCAGGTGCTTAGTTTTGGTGTTGGGATGTGGTTCCTGAATCCGCCCTATTTAAAGAATAGTTTGGCGTGTGATAGCAGCTGGGATAAGATATTGATCAATGAAGACATCTGAGTTTATAGTGTGCATCAAAGCTTGCCAATGGGGTGCTCTCCAGATTCTGCTAGACTCTTAGCATGGCTAGTGGTCAGGGATGATGGGAGTTGTAGTTCAGCAGCATCTGGAGGAGACCATATGGCTACCTCTGAGGTACTGCAGCTGCACTTCCAAATTTCCTCAGACATTATGCTTTTCACATATTCACTACAAATCCTTGTGATGAAAAATCCAGTAAATCAGCCATTTGTGCTATTGAATTAGCTTCAGACTTATGTTGGTAGCAGTGGAAGCATTTGCTAACTCCTTAAAGACGTGTGTATAGATGGGAAAACAAAACAAGTTGAATTTGAAGAAGGTTTTAACAAACAAGTTTCTCGCTTCCTTTCCTTTAAAGAAAACAGCACATCTGATCAACAGAATGAACCTTCCTTGGGCTTGAAAGACCAACAGGTTCTGGATGTCAAGAGCTACGCACGTCTGTTTTCTAAGAGTGTAGAGACTCTGAGAGCTCAACTAGCGGAAAAAGGTGATGGAGCTGAACTTATATGGGACAAGGTTAGTTCAGCAAACGTTTGGGGATGTGTTGCATGCAGACGAGTAAAAATGTTTGGATTCTAGCACAGCACTAATAGTAGATATGCCTAGCACACTAGCGGTTAGCGTTCTCACAATATCTTCTCTACAAAAAAATGGCTGTCTCTGAGCCTTGTAAATGACATTAGACTGTTGAACAGATGTGTACCCTCTGTTGGGCTTTGCAAATTGTCAATTTTAGATGCGGCCTCTGTTGGCTATAAATGCAGAGGGAACAATCCACTGAGCAGGTCTCAAGCAGAAGCCCTATAGAAACAAAGTGCAGTTCTCCATTCTTGTTTGATGAAAAAAGTGGCCTCATGGGAAGTGACATCTGGAGCACGGAGGAGGGTCCCCTTGAATTCAGTGCTGCTCAAGCGAGAGAACTTTCCAAACGATTAGAAGCAGAGCAGAATAAAAAGCTACACTAAAAATGATAAAGCTGCCTAAGGGAAAATGTCAGCAGATAAAATTCGTTTGTTTATATACCACTAATTCGTTTTTAAAAATCAAAACAGTTCACAACAACTACATAAAACCAAACAATAATATTGTATACAAAAGTTAAAATCAGAAATCGGATAACTAAAATTAGTCTGTTTGTTTAGAAAACTTGGGCAACTAAAAAGCTCTTAACATAGCACCTAAACCTTAATAGAGAAGATGCCAGGTGGACCTCTCTAAGGATCACAAGACCCTCTCCCCTGTTAACACTTGCCTTGTTTCCAAAAATCCTTCTGAAAAATGATCTTTGTGCTGAGATTCATTTGGGAGCAGGCAGTTTATATGGGATACTGTGAAGGGCTTTAAAGGAGAAGACTTTCACTTTGAATTGGACCTAGAAACTATGTACCTTTTGGATGAATGTACATCTCTCCAAAACTTTTAACAATGAGTGGTGTAGGGCACAATAAAAAATGGGGATTATAAGTGAAACTTCATAGATGAAGAGAGATTCTGTTTAAAGATGTTTTTATATAGATATAATAATGAACTATCTTTAGAAACTTATCTGTTCCCATGGTTCTTATTGGAAAAGCAGTATAATCAAACTATATCTCAAAGGCTCATTGCTGTGATTGAACTACTTGATTTTTACATTCTTGGGGGATTAGTATCTCACCACTTCAAGGGATGGAAATGCTGGACTCATGGCTCAGCTGTCAGTGTGGCCACAAAATAAAAGTTAGTCATATTAAGTTGCATTACAGAACTGTTACTTGGTACTTATAGCAATTTTAACAATTAGAAGGGTATGTTTTATGAGTAATGTGTTAAAAGAGTTTGAGTTCAAGCTTATTTTATACAGTTATTTTTTTCAAGTTCCAGAAATGCCTCTGTTCATTCTAAAATGATCAGTATTTTCTATTTTACTTCAAAATGACTATTTAACAGGATGATCCTTCTGCAATGGACTTTGTTACTTCTGCTGCGAACCTCAGAATGCATATCTTTAGTATGAACATGAAGAGCAGATTTGATATCAAATGTAAGTGAAAAGCTTATATTTATTTTCTTGAAGGATTTTCTCTGTCCTTGTTTTAATATGCTACATAAACTCCTTATTTCTGCTTCTTCCACAGCAATGGCAGGAAACATCATTCCTGCAATAGCTACCACTAATGCCATAATAGCTGGTCTGATTGTGCTGGAGGGTTTAAAGATTCTCTCAGGAAAAATAGAGCAGTGCAGAGCAGTAAGTGTGGTGTTGATTTCCTCTCTCTTCTCTTTTGATTGTTCATGCTGGATAATTGATTCCCTTTTTTCTTATCTTCTGAAGATCTTCCTTAATAAACAACCAAACCCAAGGAAGAAGCTGCTTGTCCCCTGCGCTTTGGACCCTCCTAATCCCAATTGCTATGTGTGTGCAAGTAAGCCAGAGGTGACAGTGAAACTTGATGTCAACAAAGTCACAGTTTTGACGCTACAAGATAAGGTGAATGAGCCTCTCCCTTCATCCACCTCTTAGGTTTTTCAGTTTAAGCACTGTTCCTAAATCGCTAATCTGCAGAATCTGTTCTGCACCTTAGGCCCTAAAACACAGGTAGGGAACCCCAGGCCCAGGGGCCACATGCGGCCCTCCAAACCTCTCTGCCTGGCCCTTGGAACTCTCCTCAAGCGTTGCCTCTCACTCATCCTGTTTCACACCCACCCTCAGGGTTTCTTCGTAGCTGGATTTTTCCCCTGCACTCTGATGCTGCTCCCACACCCTAGTCAACACACAGAGATGGGGCCTGAGATTTAACAGATTTCATCTGGCCAGAAATGGTAAGCCAGACCAGAAAGACACGGACTGAAAATAGGTTGGGTTGCATACCAACATTACAGATGCAAGGCGAATTTTGTAGCTGGTGCGCATCCCTGGTAGAAAGTGTTGTTTTGATCGTGTATCAGAAGGGGGTTGGGTGTAAGTCTTGGAAAAGGATTATTGTTTCAGAGTCTTGCTTATAGATTTTTCCCTCCCTTGCATCCTTTCAGATAGTGAAAGAAAAATTCAATATGGTAGCACCTGATGTCCAGATAGAAGATGGAAAGGGGACTATTCTGATATCCTCCGAAGAAGGAGAAACTGAAGGTATGAAATGAAAGTGAAACTGGTGTGGTCAAAAGTCAGCCTGACATTTAAGGAAGCTCCACACTGTATGTCCTTTGCACTGCAGCAAACACACAATGTGCAACACTGTGTAGCCTTGTGTCTGCCTCTGGGTGCTCTGAGCCAGGTGACCCATAGATGTGGATATTATCCAAGCTGTAGTTGGACCCTCATTACTACAGTTCTCAGATTTGGAGGATTTTGTTTGGGTTATACAATGCAATCTTGGCTGCAGTCATGTATTATTAGGGGTCTGGCAACAGGTATCAATCAAACCAGGAACGGAGATATCATCAAGCCACTGGAGATGATCTCATAGCCCAGCCTCCCAAGTCCGTTGCAGGTTTTCTTAAGTGTAGCTTCTGGCTTTGAAGTGCGCAGCCTTCCATATTTATGGCAAAGAAAAGAGTATACGTGATGTATTAAATTTTAACATAGATCAATAGGTATTAGCAGCCATACTTTGCTTACTTTTCCTTTGCTTTTGAGTGTTTTGAGTTAAGAAAAGCCTTGGAGGCGACTGATGTTTCTACAGAGTACCTGACGCTGCTTTTCTCCGGTTTTCCCCATGTCCCCCTCAGCAAATAACCACAGGAAGTTGTCAGACTTTGGGATCCGAAATGGTAGTCGGCTGCAAGCAGATGACTTTCTGCAGGACTATACCCTGCTGATCAACGTACTGCACAGGTGAAGGCCATTGATTTCCTAGAGCTATCAGAACCAGAAACTGCAACTCTGCCAAAAGAACCTTCAGATTAAATAAGTGATATAAGTCTTGCTAATACAGAGACCAGCTCTGCATTTGTGAAAAACACAAAATTGAGAGCCAGTAGCGTTCTCTAATATGCAAGAATAACTCCCAGGCCCTCCCCATTGGCACAGCATCCATAACTGCCTTGGGGTGTACTGTGGTGCTCAGGCAAGCAAGGGTTGAAAAAGCCAACACCTCGGGTTGAATAAGCCATTTCACAAACTGCCTCTTATTTGACCATCATAGTGTTTTGGCTCATTTGACCATCATCTGAGTGTGTTTTTTTCTGCATTTTTTTTTTAATCAGCGAGGAGCTTGGGAAAGATGTGGAGTTTGAAGTTGTTGGTGATGAAGTTGTTGGTCCCAAGCCATCGGAACAGCCAGTCACTAAGAATATCACCAATGGAAGTGATGATGGGGCACAGCCCTCAACATCCACAGGTAAAGACTGGCAGTGGGAGGGAACTGTATCGACATACCTACAACTGCTTGGAGGTATTGGCAGCCCCTTGAAATTCTAGGACGCAAGATAAACCTTTATAAAGCCTTCCAAATTTTCCTGGATCTTGAAAATTCACTTAAGCCCCCAGAAGGGCCTGTTTGTTCACAATTTTTGCTTTAGCTTTTGCACATCCAGTCAATATATCTTAACTCACTGAGGGACCATGCATTTATGGATTGAGCTGGTCCATTATTTTCTAAGATGGCAATTTGCCATCACTCTCAGTATCATTTATTCTCTTGAATATTTGAAAACAGTCATGTGCTTCATTTTAGGTACAAGTGTGGAACATTTAGCCTATTTATGTTAAGCCTGTATTTAAAACAACACCGCTAGGCTGCAATGCAGTGACTCTTTTCTTTTCCAGCTCAAGAGGAAGATGATGATGTGCTGATAGTTGAGACTGAGGAAGGTTCTTCAAGCAATGCTGATGACACAGAAAGCAAGAGCCGGAAAAGGAAGCTGGATGAGAAGGAATACACTGGCACCAAACGGCTGCGCTCAGAACAATTGGCTGAAGAGCAGGATGATGTGATAGCACTAGACTGAGTGCTAGAATGCTCCAACCAGTAGGACGTGCCAATAGGATGATTGCTAGGGTGTGCAAAATGTCCACAACTAGGACTCTGGCTTGCAGTATCTTCCCATTTTCGTTTGGTAGGACTTAGAACTTCTCTAGTAAGATTTAGTAGACATCTAGTTTATAAGCATTGTGGGCCTGAAAACGAAGCATGTCTAATTATATAATGCCTGAAAGACGGATTGTTATGGGAAAATAAGACAACTCCTGTTTGCTGAAATGGTTTTATCACTTGGTGACTTCTGAGAGGTTTTTAATTCTTACTGTTTGTTAGCCTAGCCTAGTTCTCGCCATTTTTCACACCCTCAAACCAAAACCTTGAAAGCAAAGATGTGTGTCACGTTTCAAACAGTCAGTCGGCACAATGTACATTACTGTAAAACAATGTTGATTTGTCAGCTAGTACTGCCTGATGTGTCAGTGTCAGAAACGGATCTTGGTGTACTGTTACAGCTTCAGGTTATTTATATGGGATGTTTTGTAAAACTTTAATGCTACTCTACCATTCATCTGATGGACCAAAACAACAGACAAACTATTTGCTACATTTGTTTGAAAGCCCACCTATATGGAAAGTTGAGGATTTGTAAAGTGGATACAGTCTTCACACTTAAAGCTGTACTAATAATAGTTTTAAGCATCCTACAGGGCTTCTGAAAACATCCTTTGTTGGAATTGAAAAGGGAGGGTTTTTTTTAATAAAACATTTTGTCACTGCAGTTTTTTTACAGTCTTTATTCTTCCACTACCCAGGGGTTGGATTCAAATTCCTAGGCGACAGTTTCATAGCTGTGTAAAGTTTGCCTGGCTATGTTACAAGTGACCAACTGCTACAGAGGTCTGTGGTTCTTAGGTGAGTCAGGAACACTTAAGAAGTTGACTGTGACTGGTCTTTGCTGTTCTCTCCACCACCACTGCTGCCTGAGCCCTTGCTCAGAAGTAGATTTGTAGCAGAAATAAACCAACGCAGAATGGCAGGGTGTTCAGTTTAGTGCTCACTACTACCCTGGCACCCACCATGCCTACTCTGGACCAGGCTTGTGGTTGTCCTTGCAAAGATGTTAGATGGTGTAAAAATAGTTTTCACCTTAAACCTGGATAATTCTCTTTCAGCATCGACTTTAAACACAAAGTTAGCTCAAGTATCCATAATCAAATGGAAGAGTTGGGAAGGATACTATTTTCTGGAAGTACTTCAAAGCAGTCTCATAGCTTACACATTTTTCACAAGTGCTGATGCTTCAGGTTCTAACCTCTGCACCTATTGCGTAATCTTTGCTTATTGAAACTAAAAAGATCGCCCCCTGATGTTGGTGTTCTAACTCTTTAGTTTGACTTCTTTTGATTCTGTTAGAATTGGCAAGTCACCTCCAGGGCCCGCGTGTGCCCTTGGTGGATGAGCCATCCAGATTCTACACACTGAAAAGCTGCATTATGTGACCTATATTAATCATGCAAATAGCAATGATTCCTATCTGCATAACTGTCTTTTTACTGTTTTGCATAACTGATACCCTATAACTTGGTCGATCTCCAGGACACCTTTTGGCTATGGGGAAACTGACGAATAGTGTTGTTTCTAATAAGTTGGTCAGAATCATCTTGCTCTGTGCCACAGATTGTCCCTTCAGTGCAGGGTGTGCTATTGCACCCCCCCTTCCTGACTGCTGGCCTAACAGATGGCTTATCAGAGATGAGGTTATTGATGCATTTATTAGCAGTGGCCCAATGGGTGGTCCACAGGATGCTTTTATTATTGGTAGTGGTTTTGTTTTGTTAAGGGATAGCAGGTGTTGGACCCTGCACCCTCCCTGCTTTTGGGCTGCTTATGATTAGTCGGAGAGCTAATCTAGTGGAACAGCTGGCCTGCTGGAGCTGTGAGAATGGAAGTTGCCAAGTGTTCATCGCAGCCGTGAGTTCACTGCATTGCCAATGGTAAGTGATCATTCTGCATCTACAACCCCTCCTTTCCAGTATGTAGATAATTTTGGCAAAGTGCACTGAGTGCAACACAGTAGGTGTTGGGAGTCTGATGCAGCACAGAACCCTGGTGGGGTAGGATCTGCTAACCACTGGCCTGCTGCAGTCTCAGCGCATATTGGCAATGGAAGTCTCAACCCACTAATGGAAGTTTACCTTCCAATGCAAATATCAAGCGGGGCAAAAAAAAAGACTGTAGTTTGAGACCTTGCCACCAGGTGTGTGTGTGTCCCCCCAGTAGCATTGCAAAGTGGCCCCTTCTGCTTCTATAAGTGAGTGGCTGCCACTTCCAAGAAGTAAAGCACAACACTTGGACCAGAACTGTGTTGAAGCTGAAAATGCCCACCTCTCCTAACAACAGGCACCCTAGTCTCTGCTCAGAGGGGTCCCACAAAGCGCAAGTGCAATGTGAGCCAGTGTGGGTTAGTGGTCAGGGAGTCAGACAAGGACCTGGGAGACCTGGGATCACATCCCCACTCAGCCATCAAAATTCACTGGGTGGCTTGGGTCCAGTCACTGTTTCTCAGCCTAACCTACTTTACAGGGTGGTGAGAATAAAATGGGGAGGGGAGGACTGTGTATGTCGAGCTTTACAAAAAAGGTGGAATACAAATGTAATAAAAATAATAAGTAATGTAGCTCTTCTTATTGCACCAAAACTTTCCCAAGGTAATCCTTGCAGCAGATGGGGTCTTTCATGAGCATAGATCACGGGTAGGCAAACTAAGGCCCGAGGGCCGGATCCGGCCCAATTGCCTTCTAAATCCGGCCCAAGGTCAGTCTGGGAATCAGTGTGTTTTTACATGAGTAGAATGTGTCCTTTTATTTAAAATGCATCTCTGGGTTATTTGTGGGGCCTGCCTGGTGTTTTTACATGAGTACAGTGTGTGCTTTTATTTAAAATGCATCTCTGGGTTATTTGTGGGGCATAGGAATTCGTTGTTGTTTTCTTTCCAAAATATAGTCCGGCTCCCCACATGGTCTGAGGGACAGTGGACCAGCCCCCTGTTGAAAAGGTTTGCTGACCCCTGGCATAGATATTATTATTATTTTGATGTATAAAAAGCCGACTCCACTCTGTCTTCCTAAAACACAAGGTCAGACAGGTTGCCTAAGTGTCTCCCATGGAGTTCTCTGGACTTTAGTAACTGTCAGCCACTTGGTGCAGCAACAGATTCACACTCAATGATGGACAAGAGACTAGTTTATTTGGGTGGAGTGATCAATTATCTGCACTTCATCTAAGCAAAAGCAGAGCTTTTGTAGTGAACCAGAAGACGTCAGCTGGACAGCAGCACCTACTATTCTTGTCAGAATCAATTATTTTAAAACTTGATCCGATCGAAGATCTGTCAGATGCTTAAAAACAACTGTCTGGAGTGATTTTCTTTATTTTGGGATGCTGGAATGTGAAGCTGCTTTTCTGTATTTGTTTTCCTACGTAAACAGCACTAAGAGCGCCCTAAATCCCAAGGGATGCTTTTTGTCTTTCTCTTATCTAATCAGAGGTATTTATGAAGCATCAATCATAGCTGTATCTTTTGCCTCTTTGTGTGGTTGGCGCTTAGCTCTATCAGTATTCAAATATTGAAGGAATGGTAAGAATTTAAATTGCATTGATGGCTGGTGGGAAGTGAAAAATGGTATGCCAGTTATCGCTGCGGGGTCAGCAAAACAAAATGGCTTGTATATTTTTTAGACCTATGTCAGTTTTGCATCTGCTCTGTGGAGATTGTCCAAGAGGATAAGGGACTCGAGAAGACTCTCATCAGTTTCCTGGGATCTTGGTTTGAAGCTTTGGGGCAGGGAAGGCTTAGGACCCATTCAGTCCCAAAAGGGCTACAGTTTCTTTTGAGCAACTTTCCAGCAGGTCACATGCAAGTGGTGGGCAAGACAAGAGACAAAAGAGTGTGGAGCAAAGAATAGAAATGCTACCTTTGTATAATAGGCCAGTTCACACACACACACACACACACACACACACACTCACAGAGAGAGAGAGAGAGAGAGAGAGAGAATGAACGAACAGTGAATCTAGGCTGTGTTGCCTTAGATTGTGAGTGCCAGATGAAAGCTGAGTGCATAAGTAACTCATTCCCAAGATGCATTCCACATTCAGGACAGTTTTTGGTTTTTTAAGTACCTCTTCACACAGTACATAGTTGAACTATGGAACTCACTCCCACAGGACCAACTTGGATGGCTTAAAAAGAGGCTTAGACAAAGGGGTTTTTTGGCTTGTGGTGTTAGTGAATGGGGAGAATGGTGATTGTATTATATCAGGCCAACAAACTTTGTAACCACCAAGTTTGAATGCAGCTCATCTACAGAAAGATTAAACTTCGGTTTTGTTGTATTACCTAGGCAGTGCAAAACAAGGACACATGAAGGGTGGGTTGTGTTTGGTGGGTCACGTGGCCTGCACAACTGTCATCCATTTCACTGCTGGGCTTATGTGGAAGGTATTCCTGATTGCCTCTGCCTGTTAGTTTAAATCGGTCCATCCCAATATCCTTGCCTATCTTTTCTGAGCTTTAGTCATCACAGAGAAACCCAAGGCTTTCTGAATGCCTCCTTCTGGTGTGGTTTGAGAACTAATAGGTGATGAAGCAACACCTATATAAAATGTCATCTTCAGTCATTGCGTGGAAATAACAGTGAACTATGGTTGAGTGGGTTGGTGAGTTCAGAATGAGCCAAGTTGCCAGTTGCTAGAGATGTAAAAGAGAAGCCATGAGAGTGGAATTGGTGTCACAAAAGTCTCAATGGCTTCCGAAAGCAGAAAGTTTCTGCTGTGCAGTAGTGACCTTTGAGGAGCGGGCTCTGCCAGTCCCATAAACATAGCCCCTTCCCTCTCTCTCTTCTGGTGGCACATGCTCCAAGGCAGTTAAGAAGGCAGGCAGAATTTTAGCTGTATAGGATCAAGCAAATTAAATGTCTTTTAGAAGATGAACTATACCCTTGTCTTCCAGAAGAGGGCTTTATTGGATCTGCCTGAACGTGTGAAGTCACATTTCTTTTACTAAATATTGAAGTTCCGCTGCTGATATCTGAGTTCCAAAGTATTCCAAAGCAAAAATAGATCAATATAATTCTATATTAGCATCAAGTGCCAGGAGCTGAAAAACAAGGCTGCTACAGCTGGTGTGGTTTAAAGTAGCCTGAAGGAATAAAAATGCTGTTGAGTATATCTTGCAAGAAGGAATGTCTTCATGCCAGGCCCAAAAATTAAACAAGGGAGCCAGCTGTACCTCCAGAGCAGCACTGGGCAATCTTCTTTAGCTCAAGGGCCACAATCCCTTCAAGGCTGTCCCCAGCACTGGCTGGGGGTAGGTGGGTGTTGTGGTCCAGCACATCTTGGAGGGCACCAGGTTGGTGAAGGCTGCAGACTAAACCGTTCAACACCACCTTCTTTCCACATGGGACTGGCCTTTCTGAACTTTGTTGTTTCTGGAACCTGCTTCTTAAAATGACCCACTTTGTCCAGACTTTTAAAATTATTTAAAAAAAAATCTGTATTTACTGCAGCAAGCATAATTTTCAGAACTCCACTAGTCTTCTATAGTTTCAGCAAGAGACCAAGGCTTCCATTGCATTAACAACAACCCTTGCCTATGAGTCCTGCAGGAAAGAAAATGTGTTCTTATACATGGCAGGATGGGAAAGATCCACTGGGCGCTATAATATTTTGGGCTCTGTAGTCTCACACTTCCTGAGGGTATGAGGGTAAAAGAGCAGGACTCTTCATCCAACATCTTTCTCCACTGAGTCCTTGACATTTGTATGTGACCTCTGGGAGGTTTTAAGCTGAGCTCTTCAAGAGCAAACTCACATTCAATGTTTAATTAAGAATGATAACAGGATAAAATGTTATTGGCCTGGTACAGGGGCTGGTCTGGCTACACCGAGTGCAGGCAGCTGAGCAGCCAGCAACCAAATGGCACCATTTGTGCAATATCTTGCTCTGAGCGCAGGTGGGGGGGGGGGAGGGTGCAGTCACTGCATCAGCAATTCCATAAGAAACCCCCCTGCAGTTTAGGTTCAGAAGAGGAATCCAGGTGCTTCAGTCTGGACTTGGGACCAGACTTTTCAACAATCTGTGCTTACCTTTTGGCATTTATTGCTTCAAAATAATGTATTATTTCCAAGAGAATTGGAACTTGCAAACATAGTTTATTATTTGCATTAAGAGGAGGCAAATGAATTACTAATATATAGCACATTTTTTTTTGTTATATTCTTGTCTTTCCAGCAAACGGAACTCAAGGGAACTAACAGCAATAACATACAAATTTAAAAAGTAATATAATTAAATGCCTTTCACTGCCTGAAACTAATACTCTGAGAGGACTTAAACCATGAAATTATAAAACAATAACATTCTTTTAAAGCTCTCAAAATAACAAAGCGGCTGCAATCCTTAGGCTGCAATCTTATAGCCAAGTAGGCTGGGAATAAGTCTCAATTAGCTCCACAGGACTCACTTCTGAATAGACATGTATAGGCTTGTACTGTAACAGCACTATCTTAGGTACATCCATTCAGAACAAAGCCCCACCGAGCTCAGTTCTTAGGATTCCAACCTAAAAACGATATAATATCTGTATCAATTTCAGCAACATTTGGGGATTTATGCTGGAAGTCTTTTGTAACTCAGCAAAAAAGGGGTTCGCATGGGGCTGAAACAGAGTGGTAGACCTCCAGATTCCTAAACTGTCTCTGTATATTTGACCTTAGATCTTTGATCTTAAGACTGACATTCTAAAGTTGCGTCCTCTCCAATGTCCCCCCTCTCTCACTTATCTGACCTTGAACCTGAATCTATCCTCCTGAAAACAAACAGGCCAGCATGGTTGGCTGCCTTTGTTCAGCTTTGTTAGCTGGCTTGGAACCAGAAACTTTCCTATCTAAGTTATGTACTTCCTATAATAAACAGTTTTGTTATTTTTCTTCAACAAGAGGTCGCAAGTACTCTCTTTAACCAGATCCCCCAAGCGCTACCCTCCACATTCTGCCCATCAATTCAAGAGGTTTCAGGCAAGTGCTTATTGCCAAGTAAATATGCATATGATGGGAGAACATTGGACTCAACTGGCAAAAGGACATCTATCTGGGTAGAAGGGGCTGCAAATAGGTTCTCCTTTCAGGTGGGTGCCATTGCCATTCTAAGAGAACAATGGAAGTGTTTGTGGTGAGTTCTGGCACCTCTTTTTCTTAGGCCTAGTGAAAAAACAAAAAGGCTCAGTAGAAAGAAACCAGGCCCACATTTATCTGGGAATGAAACCTTTTAAATTCGGAGGGATGGGCCCTGCCTAGTCATGCTTAGAGTAGACCCACTGAAGTATTGTACGCATGACTAAGACACGGATCAGCCCAGCAGGAACATGCTGCAACAGGGACCTGGATTGGGTCCAGGGGCTTGTGAGCGTGGCCGGGTTCTAGAAGAGGCAGCCCTATGGGTTGCAGCCCCTCTGGCTCAGTTCACACAATCCTGGGGCTCCGAGGGGCTGGCGTGGGAGTGTGACAGGGCTGTGGGTTTCCCTTTGCGAACATCTGGTTGGCCACTGTGAGACCAAGATGCTGGACCAGGCAGACCCATCCACCTGCTGGGCTCCTCTTACACCTGCAACTCGCAACAGCTGCTTCTTCGTGTAGCACATAGTTAAACAATGGAACTTGCTCCCACAGGAGACAGTGATGGCCACCAACCTGCATGGTTTTAAAAGAGGATCAGACAAATTCATGAAGGAGAGAACTATTGATTACTAGCTGCAATAGCTGTGCTCCATCAGAGTTAGCAGAGAGCCAGTGTGGTGTAGTGGTTAAGAGGGGTAGACTCGTAATCCGGGGAACCGGGTTCGCGTCTCCGCTCCTCCACATGCAGCTGCTGGGTGACCTTGGGCTAGTCACACTTCTTTGAAGTCTCTCAGCCTCACTCACCTCACAGAGCGCTTGTTGTGAAGGAGGAAGGGAAAGGAGAATGTTAGCCGCTTTGAGATTCCTTAGGGTAGGGTAGTGATAAAGCGGGATATCAAATCCAAACTCCTCCTCTTCTTCTGAATGCCAGTTGCTGGAGGCCACGGGATGGGAGAGGGCTCTTGTGCTTGAACCCTGCTTGCTGGTTTCCTACTGGGGCATCCAGTTGGCCCCTGTGAGAACAGAATATTGGCCTGACCTAGCAGACCTTTGTTTTGTTTTGTTCTCATGAGGTGCTGCTCACAAGAACTGCTAGCTCCGCGTGTAGGGTGGTTCATGTGCCTGCAGGACGCAGCACAGTCTTGTGGAGGAATGTGTCCTACCAGATTGAGCACCAGAAATGGAAGTTACATTCTGCCTCCCATACTCAAGGCTTTTTTCCCAGCCAGAACTCAGTTCCGGCCCCTCTCAGGTGGGCACCATTGCCATGATAAGACAACAAGGGAGGCGCTCATGGTTAAGTTCCGGCACCTTTTTCTAGAAAATCAGCACTGTGTACACTCAATGCTTTTCTGCGGACCTAGTTCACGCATTCAGCTGCTACTGATCAAGGACATACAACTCAGCATAGATAAAGAAAAGGATGTACGTGTGCCTGTGTGAACTGGGAAGGTTGCAGTTCTCACAAACGGAGCCTCCCCATGGGCCCTAACTTGTGCGGGGATAACTTGCTGCCATCTAGGACTGTGGAGAGAGGGATTCCTGGCAGATGCTCAAAGCAGTAAAAAAGGAAACCATGAGACACACCTTCTGGAGACCTGCATGGGGAAGGGGGCTTTGCTAGGCCAGGCGTGGCCTTGCAGGTCAGCACAAGTGATGGAGGGAATGGCTGGCAGAAGCGGGCCAGTGGGCTTGGAAGCCCCCTCACCATTCCCTCTCTGGCTTTTCCATGGGTCCTCTTGGCACACGGCGCACAGTCAGGGGTGGGTGGGAAAGGCCTTGTCCCATGCCGTGGGGGGGGGGGCGGCATTCAATGGGCTCTGGCGAGGCAGCATCCGGGAGCATGGAAGAGTGAGTAGTAGGGCCTTTCCCAAGGTGTGAGCGTGCAGCACAAAGAATCCCCCCTGCTTTTAAGCGTCCTCCCTCCCTGCTAGAGGAGCGCAGTCACATGAAGGGAATGCGGGGGGGGGGGCAGCTCCTCCAGCGGCGGCTCCTCCCGCCCGGCGTCCCCCCCCCTCGGGGGCTGACTTGGTTAAAGTCATTGTTTGGCTTCGGCATTAACTACATTCCAGAGGGACGCAGCGCCCCGTCTCCTTCCTTCTCCTCCTCCTCGCATTCCTGCCCCACACAAAGAAGTCCCTCCCTCCCTCGCCGCACAAAGGAGCAGCCCGGCGCTGCCTCGGGCCCTCCCGCCCCGGATCTTGGAGCCCAGCCGGGCGGGGGAGAGCCGAGCTGAGGAGGAGGAGGAGGAGGCCGGCCAGTCAGCCAGCCGGGCAGCCTCGAAGTGCAAATTCCTCCGCCGAGCGCGCCATTGACTGGCCCCAGCAAACTTCGCGCAGGCGGGCGGGGACGCTTCCCCGACAACGCCGCCTCTCCCTCCCGCCCCCCACCCGCCGGCCCGCCGGCCGCTCTGCCTGCCTGGCGAGCCTCGGTTCGTGGTGAGCCTCGGGGCGGGATGCCCGGGAGGTGACTCTCTTGTAGCCGGAGGCAGCGCTTGCGAGGCGGCACCGGGCGTCGGGCCGCGGCGGCTTCTGCTAAACTTTGCCGTCTGGAGCGCGCGAGGGCGGCGGCGGCGCCGCCTCTCCTCCTCCTCCCGCCGGCATGGAGAGGTACGAGGAGGGCTTGGGGAAAGCCAGCAAGTTGATGGCGGAGCTGGCGCTCTACGACGAGGGGCTCGGCCGCCGCAGGAGAGACCACCAGCCGCCGTCGGAGCTGGACGGGCGGGCCAAGAAGCAGCTGAACGGCGGCGGCGGCGGCTGCACCACGCTGGGCCCGCCGCCGCCGTACCCGTCGGCAGAGGCTCCTCAGTCGTCGTGCCTCCCGCTGCGCTCCCTCAACGGCGGCGCCGAGGACGGCTCGTGTCCGCGCTCCGAGGTGGCGCTGCCTTGCTACAAGCGCTACTCGGCCGAAGGCTACCCGCGCTGCAAAGGAGGCGGCGGCGGGGGAGCCAGCCCGCGGGCCTCGACGTGCTACGGTGGCGGCGGCCCCTTGGCTAGCCCGCGGGGCAGCTTGGTAGCCGGGGCCGTCGAGGCGTCTTCGGCGCTGAGCCCGCGCTCCAGCTACGCCAGCACGGCCAGCGACACGAGCAAGCACTCCAGCCCGCGCGCCAGCCTGACCAGCTCTTCCGACGGCGGCGGGGGTGGCAGCGGGAGCAAGCCGAGCAGCAACCGCACCAGCGGCATCAGCATGGGCTACGACCAGCGGCACATCAGCCCGCGCTCCTCCTTGACCGGCGCCGTCGAGCTGGAGGTGGCAGCCTCAGCGGCTGGGCGCCACGGAACCGGGCCGGCTACAGCGGCGGCCATGGCGTCGGGGGCCATCGCGGCGGCTCTGGCCAGCCCGCGCTCCAGCATCTCCAGCCACAGCTCGCGCAGCTCCCGGGGCTCGATGGGCGCCTACCCGGAGTTCCAGCTGCCGTCGCCGCGGGCCTCGCTCCTGCCCGAGGAGGGCCTTCTGTTGCTGGCTGAGCAGGCGGCGGCGGATGCCTACCCGAGGCTGCACGCCCAGGCGCCGCCGGTTGCCCTCGGGGGCCCCGACGCCGCCGTCTCCTCGCTGTCCTACGGCTCGCCGGCCGCCAAAGGCGCGGCGGCCGTCTCTAAGTTCCGGCTCCCCTACCAGGTGACGCCGTCGAGGGAGAGCGGGCCCAGCCAGGTGGAGCGGAGGCTGGAGGCGCTCACGTTGGAGCTGGAGAAGGAGCTGGAGATGCACATGAAAAAGGAGTACTTCGGTGAGTGCCTTTGCGGGACAGGACTGCGGGGGGGGGGGGCTCTTCTTGAGACGGTGGCATTCAAGAGGAAGCAGGCAAGAGGCTCTCCAAATAGCTTTAGGAAGTTATTAGGGCATGTTCCTATACGGAGCCTGTGTTGCCTACACAGGCTGGCAGCGTCTCTTCAGGGGTTCAAGCAGGAAGTCTCTCCGAGCCCTACCTGGGGACTGAACCTGGCGCCTTCTGCTTATTTCTTAACGTTTAATTCCCACAACAGTCCTGTGAGGTATGTTAGACTGAGAGGCAGTGACTGGCCCAAAGTCACTCAGGGAGCTTCATGGCTGAGTGGGGATTTGAACCCTGGTCTCCCAGGGCTTAGTATTCCAACACATTAACCACTACACCACACCGGTAGGCCTTGGTGCCTTCTGTCTTTGGTCCATCAAATTCAGTATTGACCCCCCAGGGTTTTCCAGGCAAGGAATTTCTACCAACCACAGCTGGAGATCCCAGGACTTGAACCCTGAACCTTCTGCATACAAAGCTGGTGCTCTAAAGTGTGCTCATTTTTTAAATTTGCTTTTGTGCGTGGAGGTGTAAATCCAGCATAGGGTCTTGCTAGACTCATTTGCAATTCGCTCAAATCCTCTTCAATTAAAATAATAAGGGGGTGCCTCCTGAGGGCGGCTTCTGTCGCGCAATCCCAGCCATGTCTAGTCATGGTAATTCTCATTGAGAGCGTGTGGCTGCAAGCATGTTTCTTAATTTCACATTAAGTCAAATGAATCAGTTTGGGGTCGTAGTATCATCAGCTGTGTTTGTTCCCTGCCCCATGGTGCTTACAGTCTAGGCTTTGATGCAGCTGGGGGTGGGGGAGGGAGAAGAGAGGAGGATAGCAGAAGGTGAGAGTAAGCAAATGCAAGCTTATGTGCTTAGAAAATGTTTGGAACATGTTGCTCCCATTTCTGACTACCCGCATCCTTGTGTGCCTTGTTCTTGCCCAGGCAAATCTTGCAAAGGCTGCAGAATTTCCTCTTCCTTAATTCTTAGGTGCTGGAAGAAATGACTGTTGCATTCCACTGACTTTCTTCAGGGTTGCTGACTTTATTTACTTATTTGAAATGTTTCACGTTTGTGTTTTGCTGAACAGAGACTGAAGCTACAGTCGGGTGCAAATATCCACTTGTATGCTTGTCTTTGGGCAACCAGCAAGCAGATCTTTTGTTAGCTGGATGAGAATTTGTTGTCCCCCCCCTCCCTTTTTGGAGCTGTTGAGGCATAAACATACAAGAGTAGGTCTGCAAAGGCTAACAACCGGCTTCAAGTAAATAAGTAAATAAGCTGAGGGCTAGGAGCACCCATGATTTATTTGCAAGGATGTGTGATAAGGGATTGATCAAAAGAGGTGCTCCTGTCATCTCCAAAGGTCACCAGGCTTCAAGTCCTTCTGTGGCCAGATGGAGAAGGGATTTGTGTAAAACCACATTTAGTGGATTCAGGGGTGTAGTGGTCATTTCCAAGGAGTGGGAACTCTGCATGACAACCCCCATAGCCACAGCTTAAATTATTATTGGTGGTAATGGTAGGGGTAGTAGTATCATTAAATTTGTTACCTGCCCTTCACCAGTGAGTCCTGGTTGCAACAATTTAAAATTCAGAATTAAAAGCACATAAAACATGCTACATTCTCAAGAATAGGGTGGGTCCAACTCTTGGAAGCAGACATTTCAGGTGTCAAAGGTCAGGGGTAAAGAAGTGCATCTTCAGCATTTGCTGAAAGCTATATAATAATATAAAAGGGACGTGGGTGGCGCTGTGGGTTAAACCACAGAGCCTAGGACTTGCCGATCAGAAGGTTGGCAGTTCGAATCCCCGCGACGGGGTGATCTCCCGTTGTTCGGTCCCTGCTCCTGCCAACCTAGCAGTTCAAAAGCACGTCAAAGTGCAAGTAAATAAATAGGTACTGCTCCAGCGGGAAGGTAAACGGCGTTTCCGTGTGCTGCTCTGGTTCGCCAGAAGTGGCTTACTCGTGCTGGCCACATGACCCGGAAGCTGTCTGTGGACAAACGCCGGCTCCCTCGGCCAATAAAGTGAGATGAGCGCCGCAACCCCAGAGTCTGTCACAATTGGGCCTAATGGTCTGGGGTCCCTTTACCTTTACCTTTATATAATAATATAAATAGCTATATAAAGCTATTTGCCATCACCTCCTGGCAAATAGAAGGGGAAGAAATGGAGTGAGAGATTTTACTTTCTTGGGCTCCATAATCACTGCAGATGGTGACAGCAGTCACAAAATTAAAAGACGCCTGCTTCTTGGGAGAAAAGCAATGACAAACCTAGACAGCATCTTAAAAAGCAGAGACATCACCTTGCCGACAAAGGTCTGTATAGTTAAAGTTATGGTTTTCCCAGTAATGATGTATGGAAGTGAGAGCTGGACCATCAAGAAGGCTGATCGCCGAAGAATTGATGCTTTTGAATTATGGTGCTGGAGGATACTCTTGAGAGTCCCATGGACTGCAAGAAGATCAAACCTCTCCATTCTTAAGGAAATCAGCCCTGAGTGCTCATTGGAAGGACAGATTCTGAAGCGGAGGCTCCAATACTTTGGCCACCTCATGAGAAGAGAAGACTCCCTGGAAAAGTCCCTGATGTTGGGAAAGATTGAGGGCACAAGGAGAAGGGGACGACAGAGGACGAGATGGTTGGACAGTGTTCTCAAAGCTACCAACATGAGTTTGACCAAACTGTGGGAGGCAGTGGAAGACAGGAGTGCCTGGTGTTCCCTGGTCCATGGGGTCATGAAGAGTTGGACACGACTAAACAACAAATATAGTAAAGGTGCCAGGTGACCTCTGCGGGGAGGGAATTTCACAATCTAGGGATTGCTTCAAAGAATGCCCTCTCCTGGGCCACCCACAATTTTTTGAGCAAGATGGAAGAAATGAACTTGTAACCAACACAGTAGGCATTCTGGAATCAACACCAAACAAAATCTCCCCTCTGCCCGCTGCTTAACTTTCACAACTCTGCCGAAGAACTCTGGTGGGCTCAGAAGCTTGCTCGCTATTATAATGTTCTGGTTGGTCATATTGAAACTTTTCAAAGTACAGTGATACCTTGGGTTACATACGCTTCAGGTTACATATGCTTCAGGTTACAGACTCCGTTAACCCAGAAATAGTACCTCAGGTTAAGAACTTTGCTTCAGGATGAGAACAGAAATCGTGCTCCGGCGGCGCAGCGGCAGCAGGAGGCCCCATTAGCTAAAGTGGTGCTTTAGGTTAAGAATAGTTTCATGTTAAGAACGGACCTCCGGAACGAATTAAATACTTAACCCGAGGTACCACTGTAAAAGTGATGGTTGGGCCTTTGGCCGTGCATGCCTCTTCTTTTGCTTAGCTTAGTTGGTGGTTTTCTTTCTCACATGCAAAAAGCTTATGTGCCGGGCAGGGGATTGGCAAATGGTGATCTAGGCAATGATATTGCTGCCCCTGCTGTGAAATTGGTGGCAGTGCTTTGTCCCTAACCTGCTGCACTGCTGTGTGAGCTGTGCAGGAGCCACTTTTGGCCTCTGCTATAAGGGGCATGCAGGCTGAAAAGTCGCAGGGCTTCATGCCTGCCTGGCCTGGTTGCCTGTGCCACTGCTGCTCTGCTAAGTGAAGGGTCCCTAACCTGAAGCAAGGTGAGGCTTGGGGCATTTGAGGTGGATTTTGTACTGTAAGCTAACTACACAGTGAATTCTTCATGAGTGCCTGGAGCTTAGGTCCTACACTGAAAGAGGCGTGCCTAAGCCTCTGTGTGAAGTTTTTACATTTCGCTTTAAAGGGGGGGGGCAGGGAGATTCTTTAATATTCACCTGCGTGTACTGTGGATTATTATTTGCAGAAACAGATTTAGAGGGTGTACCTGATCTCAGATAAACCCACCACAGGAAAGAGGCATCCTGGTTCCTAGGAAGAAAAGGAGGGCAAATGAAGAGAGAATCTAAGGATTAGAAAATGTGACATTAGCAGAATAGAAAAGTACAGGCAACACACACACCATTTACAGGGGGGTTACGTCCCGGGTCATTGTGCACATCTGCAGAGTGCATGTAAGCCCACCCCGTTCTGCCCTCTTCAGGTGCCAGACATGGCATGCACGGTGATGTGTGCATTGAATGCTACAAACTGAGAGTTGCCTGTACACTACAGGAGAGAAAAGCACATCTTTGGAACCCTAGGGATACCAGAGTGTGGTGTCCAAACAACTCCTCTGTCAGTTACAGCTCTGACGTCGCTCACTGGCAGATGGGAGAAGTCAGCCTAGCTCAACTCAACTCAACTCACAGAAATTGTTTAGAAGGGTAAGCATCCACTTTGCTTCCTAACTTTCCTTCTAGGAGGGCTTAGAGACCTACCTCTCTCTCTTTTTCATATAACCTCAGAGTCTGCCCCCCTGCTGGCTTGGGTCCTGGTGCAATTGCTGGCAGTCCCTCCACCTCCCAAGCGCTGGAGCATAAGAGATTTGAAGCAATGTTTCTCGCATGTCCTGCAGCTCTTGAATGAAGATTTCATGTCCTGCTGTTCCCAGTGCTAAAGGGGCGCAATGCAAGCTTCCCCAACCTAGTGCCCTCCAGGTGTTTTATGATTCATTGATTTAGACCATTTGTCTCCCTCTTTTCCGCAAAAAAAAAAGAGGCTTCTGGAGTGGCTTGTAATACAGTCATGAAGCTTACAATTGAAAAAGAAAACAAAACACAAGGGGAAAGGAACAAGGAGGAAGAGGGGAGGGAATCAAACTCAAGCAACAGTTCTAAAGCAGTTGCTCTTACAGCGACCGGCTGGCACAGTTCAAGGGTAGGAGGTGCCTGATGAAACAGCTTCCCATCTCCACCACTGAGGCAGCCTGATGGAATGATAGCTTTGGACTACAAACTCCCGTCATTCCCAGCCATTAAGGCTCGTCTGAGGGGAACTGGTAGTCTTTTAATATCTGGAGGGCACCAGAATGAGGAAGGTTAGCCTAAGGTATGGCTGCAAAATCTGTAGAGCTCTCCCTCTTTCAATGAGGAAAGCAACCAAGCCAGAGAAGACTGTCGTGGCCTGGGGGGCCAGAGGCTAGATTAGCTACTCCATGGCAAGTGATGGGGCTGCCTAGACTTGTGTAACATGAGAAGTCATGCAAGGTCTTTCAGCCAGGAATTGGGTAGATCGGGGCTTGGGTTGGAAGGTTTTTTCACTGTAGAAAGAAGTATTTGCACATAGATTGCTTAACATCTGGAAGTATAGGCCTGCCTGCATCTCTTAACGTGGTTCATGCGGTGAATTGAGATGTTGCATCTTCTGTGGAAGAGTCTCCCTCTGAATACCAGCTGTGGAGGGCATCTTGTTGTATAGTTTAGATGCAGGGAGCAGCTAAGCCAAAATTTGGCTTAGTGTGTTGTCCAAACCCGGGATCATGCTTTGCTCTTTCCTCCTTAACCACGAGCTGTAGTCAAAGTTTGTTCTTGGCTGGGAGCAGCTCTCTGGG
The DNA here is from genome assembly GCF_965153285.1 of Podarcis tiliguerta. Lineage (NCBI taxonomy): Eukaryota > Metazoa > Chordata > Lepidosauria > Squamata > Lacertidae > Podarcis > Podarcis tiliguerta. The sequence goes on along the minus strand of NC_139541.1, from coordinate 51,099,415 downwards.
AGTATGGCATGCTTTTGTGGTCCTGGTAAAGCAAGACTACCAAGGATTACTGTGATGTAGTCACTATGTTACTAATTGTATGAAACAGGTGTTCTTAAAAAATGGATTTTGTTTCTCATGGAAAAATATAGGAGTGGAAATATTTTCATCCTGCGTTGCTGGATTCTGTGCTGAGAGATCAATCCAGTTGACGTGCTGCCTCCTGCAGTTTCCTGCTGGCTCTTACAGATTCTTTTCAACTTGTGCAAGCCTAAGGTTCTTGGAGGGAAGTGCATGGCTGATGCATATGTACAAACTCAGTCCTTGCCAGTTCCAGCTTGTTAGGGTGGCCAGGTCAGAACTGGCAGAGAAGAGGATGCCTTCACCCTGGTATGGCTCCCCTTTATTACATACGTAGCCCAACAGGACAACAGCAAGAACCCACCAACAGCATACAAATCAACCAGTGTTAGAAACTGAGATATGAAAGCCAGGAGCTAAATGACACCTTAAACCTAGGTTATAGGGGCAATAACGGAATGTCTAGGCACACTTTTATTATAACAAGAACACAAAGCTGAAAATGAATGAACTGCAGCTAAAATGTTATGTTCATTTTTCACATGGTCTAGTCCTTCCCCTGCCCACCCCCACCCCCTAATATTCTTAAGGGGGTCTTTTCTCCAGTCTTCAGAGAGTAGATGTAGGCGGGGAGGCAGAAAAAGGTCCTCCTTTCCTTCCACTCTGCAGTTTTAATCTGAAATCTTAGGTGCAGTACTGCATCCAGAGCTCAGAAACTGCTCATGCTAATGAAATTCCCTGTCGCTAAAATGCGCCTAGAACAACGGGAGTTTTGAACACTGAAATCAGTATGGCTAATTTGACCCAACAATCCCCTCCGCCCACAAACAGATCTTAGTGCAGCCAACTAAAGACAACCAGCCATGCCCTGGGCCTTCTCCAACCTCTCTCACCACCAAGGAGATATAATAAATAGAAAAAGAACCTACCCAAGTGATGCTGACATAAAAACCACATATACACCAAGTATTACCACCCCTTCTCCTTCTGCCCCAACTTTATTCTGTATACAACTTTATTAATGTCTCACTTCAAATGTCAAAAAGATTCTACAACCTGAAAAAGAGACAATACATGTTCTTTAAGAAAAAATATTTTAAGAACAAAACAAACAAACAAAAACTGGCAGAGAGGGTGACAAATGCCTCCATAAGCAAGGAAGTTCCACCATCTAGTTTGAAAGCTGAAGTTCATCCTCTGCTTTAAAAAAACAACTCTTTTCTAGTTCCCACTCCATTGGGGAAAAAAATATTAATTTCATTCATTCATTCATTCATTCATTCAGTTGATCTCCCTCCCTTCCTTTCAAATGGGCAGTAAAAGATCAACCATTATCCATTTTGGGGCAATGTGTATGGACTGTTGACTCAAGTTCAGGATTTTTGGGGTGATGCCACTTCTGTCGACCCATTTCAGTCTGATATCCAATCCAGTTTTGGGACTGAAATGGCTTTAGTTACCTTGATGCCAGGAATGGCTCAGAGGCTGGAGCACTGAACCACTCAGCAGCTTTCAGAATTGTAGACCACCTTTTGCCAATTTGATGCCAGCCTGAGGATCTGAACTGCAAATCTTGTCAGACTCTGCTGAGGCAATCTGCTGTAACTTTTTCTGAATTGTCCTGCCAGGCTAAGGGGAACCGTATTACATTGATTTGCTCATAGCAAATGCCTTCCCTTCTCTCCAAGGAACTCAAAAGTTATCCCTCCCAAGTATATCCTCGCAACAATTCTATGAGGTAGGATAGGCTGAGAGCCAAGGTCACCCAGTTAACTCTGTGACTGACTGGGAAATTGAATGTGGGTCTCTCAAGTTTTAGCTCTAGTTGGTATGCTATTTGTGTTGCTTTCTAAACGTTATTAAATTTGTTTTGGCTGTACTTCTGTGTGGGGCTGCCCTTAGAATATTGTTCTTTGAGGTCACCTGATGGGTTGGTTTCTGAGGAACTGATTGGAAAGCCGGGGGTGCTTTTATGTTGTGGCCCCTGATGACAGGATTCATATATGGAATCCTCCTTTCTGGGAAGTCAAGATGGCCCTTCACTCTGTCAGGGATTCCTCAGTGTGAATATCAGTTGAGAGCAGACAGAATTCCCTGAATGACAGCATCAATTGGCCCCTTAATTATTTGACTAAATGGCCCATGAAACCTAGAATGCCACCTCGTAGGTGGTAGCGTGTGTCTCTTGTGCTTCACGGTGGTACCATTTGTGAGGTAAGCTGCTCTCCCTACCCTTTCCCCACATCATTTCTGAGGAGGCAGACTATAGGGAGGTGGATGGAAGCCTGGGGCTCACCAAGGGCCTCCATCTGTTGTTTTGGCTGTGTACCACTTCAGAATGTAGGTAGGGGCTTGTGTGTTGGGAGGGCTGCCATGCAGGAAAGGAAAACACCTACCTACCTACCTACCTACACACACACACACACACACACCAAATTAGCAGGTCAAAGAGAATTTTCCTCCCTGACATGCTAGTCTTCCATATGAAAGGATTTTAAATACTATTTGGAGGAGCATTCCATCTTGTGGTTCTCCCCCCACCCCACTTGCTGCCTGAGGTGGTACAGCACTGACACAGGTTTTACCACCTTCACGAGAGTTAGGAAATCAAATGTTCCTTCTCCTAATCTTTTAACAGTGTTATAAAATGTAATGGGACTATTAGAAGCAACTTTAATTTTCATTGTTTCACAAGATTGGTTGCTTTTGTGGTGGACATGGGTGCCAAGCTTTGTTGATGATTAAAATACCTCCCCCCCCCACCACCATATGGCTAATATTTTTAAAAATATATGATCAGCTGGATAACTCAGTTGGTTAGAGCATGGTGCTGATAATGCCAGGGTTGCAGGTCGAATCCCCGTTTGGGACAGCTGCATATTCCTGCATTGCAGGGGGTTGGACTAGATTGTGTGATTCTGTGACCCTGTGACTATTTGACTGGTCAGTTGACCAAATCCTTTATAATTGGCCAAATGTCAAGCCCCCCTGCGTGCCCATCACATATTCCCCTATATTGCTGCAGTTAAAGGAGATTGCTTGGTATTCTAGTTTAGGCTGTAAGCCAAGTTCACATGGGGGCAGTGAGGGCATTCAAGAGCATGCATTCCTTGTTTTTGTGTTTCTAACTATTCTTAATTGTTTTATATGTAAATTGCCTTGAGATGGTGGTTTAGAAGGCAATAAATGAAATAATAAACATTAATAAACAAGTGTGAAGAAGCAACAGCAACAGCTGGGGTTGATGGCAGCACAGCCATGCTGATGTGAGTTGTAGTCTAAAACCAGAGCACCAGGTTTGATGGTGGCTGATCTTTAGAGAGTGCAGGACCTCATGGCAAACAAGTATCTGTGGAAAGTATGCCCTGGAGCTAAGTAGATTGAATGCCATTGTCCCAGGGCAGGGAGAACCTGTTCTCATAATTGCTTCCACCTTAATCAGAATGCTATAGCTTTAAAGCTGCAGTATAAACCTGCTTGGGTTTTGGCTTTTCATCAGTTGCATGAAGGACACATGTAGGCTTTCTATACCCATTTGCCCTTGGTGTCTCTAAGTAAAATAGTCAAATATTTCCTTGGATGTATATGTCAGCAATAAGCAACTGTACTTCCTCCCTTCTTCCTGCCTAGTTCTGAGAAGGCAGGAGGTAAGAAAATGGGTGAGGGGTCTAGTGCCCCTCATGTTTACTGTAGGGCTCAGTCTGTGTCTTGTAGGTGTGGCCTTTCATGATGGAGAGGAGAAACTCTTGCACATGTAAAGATACATGTCAGGGATAATGGGTTCTCTTGGCATGCTAGTCTTCCAGATGAAAGGGCTTTAAATAGGTATTTGGGGGGAACATTCCACAATGTAAGTCTCCACTTGCAATCAGAAGTGGTACAGCCCAAACTCTGGCTTACTTCCTTCGTGAACTAGGAAATTAAATGTTCTTGGTTGCAGTGATGGGTCACAGAGTGGTTCTGTGGCTTGCAAAGTGTGAACTCTTGGTTAACTCTGAAGAATGACTGCTGCAAAATCAGCAATGGGAGAGAGACTGGCAGGCACACTCCTTGCCCCAGGTAGATCTTGCTTAGCTGGCCAGAAAACAATGACTGGCAGGCTTTTGGTTTCATGGCTGGTAACTCAGAGCAGAGCTTGTCAATCTGTGGGCTGGGCTTTGCTAACTGTCTGTTACTGGCTGTGTCTCGGCTGGCTGCGTGTATCACAAGAATATATCTTGCCAGCCTTGGCATGTTGACTCATCCTCCCTGTAGGTCCATCTCCAGAGATTTCAGTGTTTCCAATTACTGTGTTTTGTGGAAGCCATGCAGCTAATTCTGCAATCAAGCAATATACAAACACTGTTAAATAAGAATTATAAAAGCATTCTGGTAGCATTCTGAGTTTTGTGGGATGCTGCTGGTATTCATTCTGTGTCTGGAAGAGTATCTTGGCACCAGCTATCCTTTCCTTTCCCAAGGGAGGAAATTGCTGGGATGGTTTTCATCTTGCTGCTTCGCGTGCCAGTTTTGTGGAGGAAAATGTTGACCTGATGGTGCAAATGATGCTGTCGTTGTGATCTTCCAAAACAAATCGTAGTACTGGAGAGAACGCTCAACAGTTGTGTGTACTAGAGCAAATAAATTAAATGCAGATCCATGGAAGCATTTACTTCATTATTTTCATTTATTTATTTAGGGCTTTTTGAATATCACCTTCTATCACAGGTAACCTTGAAGCAGTTCACATATATCAGTGCAATATGAATCAAATAATAAAACTGCAGACCCAGGGGTGAAAGTAAACCTTTCTTGACCAACCTGCGGCTCCCATCTGCCAGCCAGTACCCTCAGTCAGCCTCACTGGTCTATTTGTTCCAGTTTCATATCAGCCAACACAAGGGTTTGGTTATTTTTTTAAGCAAAGACTGCTTTTGTTGAAGAAAGTATTTTTGTGGGGATCTGACCTTGGTTGACTTGTCTGCGGTAGCCAGTCCCTAGCAGCAGGACTGTTCTTCAGAACATGAGAATCTGCCCTCTGGGCCCATCTGATCCAAGTATCCTGTTCTCACAGTGGCCACCCAGATGCCTGTAGGAAGTAGGCAAGCAGGACCTGAGCACAAGAAAGCTCAATCCTCCTGTGGCTTTCTTCCAGCAATGGATTCAGAGCTGTTACTGCCTCTGCCTCTGGATACCCAGCATAGCCATCATGGCTAGCAGCCACTGATAGCACACTCCTCCATGAATTTATCTAATCCTGTAGAAGCAAATTCCAAAGTTTAACCATGCACTGTGTGAAGAGGTGCTTCCTTTTGTCTGTCCTGAATCTTCCAACATTCAACTTCATTGGGTATCCACAAATTCTAGCATTATGAGAGAGGGAGAAAAACATTTATCTGTCCGCTTTCTTTATGCCATGCCTAATTTTATAAATGACTATAACCTCACCTGTTCTTCTCCTTTTTTCTAAATTAAGAAGTCCCCAAACGCTGCAACCTTTCTTCCCTATGAAGAAAGTCACTGCATCCCCTTAATCATTCTACTTGCTCATTTCTTAACCTTTTCCAACTCTGCAATATCCATGTTGAGGTTTGGTATCCAGAACTCCACACAGTAATCCAAATGTTATTGAACCATAAATTTGACATTGGCAGTCTCTCCCCCCCCCCCATTCCTTTCCTAATGATCCCTAGCTTGGAGTTTGCCTTTTTCACAGCTGCTGCACATTGAGTTTAAATGTTTAAGGAAGAGTTAACTTATCACATCTTACACTATCCCGTACCTGTATAAACATCCAAAAGTTGTCTTATGGGGAATTAGTCTAATAATCCATCTAGATCAGACTCGCCCACTCTGACTGGCAGCACCTCTCTAAAGCCTTGGGGGCTTTCTCATGCTCTGCCTGCTTGAGAATTTAAAATGGAGATGCTGGGGATTAAACTGGATTATATGCGTGCACAGTGTGTGCTCTGCTGCGGAGCTACATTCTTCCATCACGTTTTCATAAAGTGGTCAGCAAACCTGTTTTAGGGGGCTATATTGAAGGTAGGTGCCACTATGGAGAATGCCCTACTCTGCTCCACTATGAGGTGGGTATCTTCAGGCCATGTTAACAAGGCTTCTTATGCAGAGCAGAGACTGGTCTGGTCTGGAGAAGGCATTCCCATTGATCCTGAGCTCCTGAGCTGCTGTCATTAAAAAGGTAAAAGGACCCCTGACCATTAGGTCCAGTCGTAGCCGACTGGGGTTGCAGCGCTCAGCTCGCTTTATTGGCCGAGGGAACCGGTGTACAGTTGTATGGCGTACAGTACATGTGGCCAGCATGACTAAGCCACTTCTGGCGAACCAGATCAGCGCACTGAAATGCCGTTTACCTTCCTGCCGGAGCGGTACCTATTTATCTACTTGCACTTTGACGTGCTTTCGAACTGCTAGGTGGGCAGGAGCAGGGACCGAGCAACGGGAGCTCACCCCATCGCGGGGATTCAAACTGCCGACCTTTTGATCGGCAAGTCCTAGGCTCTGTGGTTTAACCCACAGCGCCACCTGCGTCCCTTGCTGTCATTACTTTGGTTGAATTAATTCAATATGCTATGTTAAATACTGGGTGTTGGCCTACTTATATGGGAGGTAATATCCCAGACCTTTCAAGATACAAGACTTGGATCTGGTCCCACTCTCGGTGCTGTCCTTGCACATGAGAGGATCTTCATAAAGCAGCCTTCCAGCCACCTGTCCTGAGGTTTTGGACTTCAACTCCCATTAGCCCCCATCATGGCCAATGGGCAGGGATGGAGAGAGTTGTTGATTTCAGCATCCGAAGGGCACCAGGTTGGGGAAGGCTGCCATAAGCAATAGTACAGCCCTCCCCTGGGTATGAGTACTTAGAACACCAGGCTGCTCCTGTTACAAGGAATGGCAGACATGCAGGCTTAGTCATGGCCTGGTGTGCTGAATGCAGGCCTGCTGTGCCCTATGGGATTCCTCTGTGTGCAAGTGCCATGTCTGTGGTGGACTGGCTCAAACCTACAATGTGCATGTGGTGTGGCAGATCTGGCTTCTCTTACTTGGAGTGCGTTCTTCCTGCCGATATCTCATTCCATCTTTTTTTATTTTAAAAAAACTAAATTCTATTAGAATGCAGCCAGTAATGGAATTGGTAGTGAGAGCCAGCAAACACTGGGAAAAGATGCTATAACCCATCAGGACATTTTTTTAAAAAAACACCAAACCACTAAGCCCAGCCCTATCCCAACAGTCATGTGGTTTCATTTAGCAATCAGCCAAAGCTACTGTGTTTTCTTTGTGTCTTGAAATATCCTTTATCTGAAGAATAACATAACTTGGGATGTTTCAAACATTTGGACTGTCTGCAAGGAAACAGGAGGAGGGCATCTCCCAAGAAGATCATCTGACTGTGTCAGGGTTGTTGCTGAGGTTTTTTTATTTTATTTTTGAAAAATGAAAAACCTAAGTGGTTTGCTTTCCTTGACTTGCTGGAGCCAGGAAACATCTCTGTCTCCTGGGAACAGTGTGAAGCAGAGGAAAATACATGGGGTGTAACCCAGTTGGAACCCTATTCCAGGAAGCAGAACAGCTGTCAAAGGATTTTAGAATGGTTAAATTTATGTGGGAGCTGATCTAATATGAGGAGTCTGCCCTAGGAATCTGGGCTCAAACCCCCACCCTAGCAAAGGAGCCGTGGGGCATGTTTGTCATCAGTAGATGGTAACATGCAGCCTCCCCATAGAATATATGATGATGGGCAGCTGTAAACTAATTGCGGTCTCTGTGCATTGGGCATGCCTTGTGCTTACATATCTGTAGTGTCAAATTTAACAAAGGAGGAGGACAAAGATTTTAAAAAAGACAGGAAAAACATGCTACACAGTGTCAGTTAACACTGAGAATACAATAGCCACCTGAAATGATACATGTTAAGGTATAAGCACTCTGGATGTCCAAACAGTATATGCTCATGAAATTAGTGTTTATACACTGAAATGTAGCAAGGTTGATGAGTTGCTCAGACCATTGGTGGTGAATATTTTGGATATTTATCCTCCCAGACTTCAAGCATAAGTCTCTTGACAACCATAAGGGCTCACACTGTCCACTTTTGCTATCCTGCTGTTAATCCCCATACCATAGGAACATAGCTTAAAAGTACACAAATATCTGCAAATACTGAATATTTCACTACTACAAAGTTGATACAGCCCACCACACTGCCGCCATTACAAAGCAAGCAGGTGTTTTATGATAACTTACTAAGGGTTAAAGAAGTAGGAACTTTCATTTGCTGAAATAGTTCGATATTGAGACCATGGGAGGTTGTAGTCCCAAAATACAGAAACCTGACTTGGGCCAGCATCTATGCAGCTCTGCTCAGAGTTCCCCCAAGCTGTCTGTGCTCTCATGATTGAGGGAGGGTTCTGTGTCCACTCAGGGTGTCATAATCTCAAATTACAAATTGAGAATGAAGTTGGGAAGGGAAGTAGCTTGTGCCAGAATTAGAGGCTCCCAAGCTGGTTTAGATCTCTGGTGTGCTGTTCTAACTATAACCTCTTTGCAGTTTAGTGGAGCCTGATTATCTGCTTTGAGCTTTTGTTGGGGTTGATAAGGGTAAAGTTTACCAACCTGGGTGGGTGAGTGTAAGTTTGGTAAGATCACCAGCATGGTGTGATTCTCTGCCAGACAGCCGTTCCATCCCCATCAGCTTTGACTTTCAGAAATCCTGTGAGTTGCTGGATTTGTTCCATTCATGTTCATGACTTTCCAACTGCATTACAGTGGTACCTTGAGTTAAGAACTTAATTCATTCTGGAGGTTCGTTCTTAACCTGAAACTGTTCTTAACCTGAGGTACCACTTTAGCTAATGGGGCCTCCTGCTGCCGCTGCGCCGCTGATGCACAATTTCTATTCTCATCCTGAGGTAAAGTTCTTAACCCGAGGTACTATTTCTGGGTTAATGGAGTCTGTAACCTGAAGTGTCTGTAACCCGAGGTACCACTGTGTCAAGTGTCCAGTCTTGTCCAGGGCAAGTAGCACAGAAGGAGCTTTGACATTGTCCCTAACACAAAACCAGTGGAGGCTGTTCATGCCTTCACAACAGAGCCAAGCAACGTGGGATGAAGTGACATTCTTGCAGTTACAGAATTGAGTACCACTGTATGTGAAATGTACTACCAACTTGGATGGTTGTAACACAAAATTGGACAACTTCATGCAATGTAAGGCCACCATCAATAGCTGCTACTAGCCAGGACGGCTATGCTCTGCCTCCATAGTAATCAGAGAGAGTAGTAACACTTCAGAGGGAGTACCAGTTGCCGGAAGTCACAGGAGGGGAGAGGGCTCTCAAAGTCAGGTCCTGCTTGCGGGTTTTCAACAGGCATCTTGTTGGACACTGTAGGAACAGGATGCTGGCCTGATCCAGAAGGCTCTTCTTATGTAGTGAGAACTAGCAACGTGGGTGGTTTTTCTGTGAATTTATGCAGGGTGTGTGTGTTAGTGGCTATTGGCTATGATGGCTCAATCCGGCCCTTGCATTCAGTCAGAGGCCCTGTACCTGCTTACCATATGATGGGCTCAAACAAGATGGCAGCTGCCTTAGTCATGCCCAACTTGTGGGCTTTTCACAGGCATCTCAATGGCCACTGTGTTAGATGGGCCTTTTGGCCTGATTCAGCAGGACACCTCTTATGTCATGAGAATGGGGCCCATAGCCTGCAGGCTAAATGAGGCCCTCCAATCTCTCCATCTGGCCCTTGGGACACTCCCTAGGCTACACCCCCCCCCCCCAAAGGCCTTGCTGTGCAACTCCCTCAAGTGCCTTTTCCTTTGCTGGAATGTGCCCTTGGCACCCACAACTTCTAGACATTTTGCCCATTCATGCATATAAAGTTAGTGGAGAGATAAGTACTCATTTTGTTGCCTCCAGTCCCTGAGCCAGTGTGTGGATGATTTTATTTCATTCCTATGGGGAAGAGCAGGAGGCATCAATGATGAAATATGAATTGGGTGGGGAGGTTCATTATCTAGTTAGTGTCCTCTCTAGATTTTTTTAGACCTGTTTTAGATCTGGCCTCTTTAGACTCCCTTGAGTAATGGTTTTGTGTGGTTCTTGTGCTGGTGGCTTCGGTGGACATTCTTAGGGTCTTTCCCAGCCTGTGACTTATGGAAATTAATGGACATTATTAACCTGAGTCTGTTAATTTAACTCAGTCTTTTCTAACTTCAGTTATCATAAGCTACAACCCAGTTATTGGGACTGGGTGGCACTGCGGTCTAAACCACTGGGCCTCTTTGGCTTGCTGATCAGAAAGTCGGCAGTTTGAATCTACGCAACGGGGTAAGCTCCCAATTCTCTGTCCTCCCTTCTGCCAATCTAGCAGTTCGAAGGCATACAGGTGCAAGTAGATAAATAGGTACCGCTGTGGCAGGAAGGCAAATGGCGTTTCCTTGCGCTCTGGCTTCCGTCACAGTGTTTTGTTGCGCCAGAACCAGTTTAGTCATGCTAGCCACATGACCTGGAAATCTGTCCGTGGACAAACTCTGGCTCCCTCAGCCTGAAGCGAGATGAGCGCTGCACCCCACAGTCGCCTTTGACTGGACTTAACAGTCCAGGGGTGCTTTACCTTCTTTACCTTACAACCCAGTTACAAGCAAAGATGTACTTGTTCTTGAGTAATATGATCAATCACATACAGCCTGAGAACATCGGCTTCTGCCTCAGTTTGAACTGTACTGCACTATCCTTTCCTTTAACTGCCGCAATGCTCAGTGGAATGGAGGATTTTGGCCTATGGTCCTGAGATTTAAGGAAGAATTTTAGTAGCTCATCCCCAGAAATTCCCAGTTTCCCCACATCTGGCTCACCCATGAGAAGCTTCTGCATGACCAAGTCTTTCAGTGTTTTATCGGCTCGCCATCCCTGTATCTCTGTCAGGAATGCAGTGTTGTGTTACTCAGAAGAAGAAACTTAGATCGCTCCTGAAGCAAAGTTAGTGCCGGCTTAATATGTATGTATGCTCTGCATTTTATTTCTGTTAAGTATGTTAAGACTCAGAGTCCTATTTAAATTATCAATAGACATTTTATTTATATAACTGGATGTGGTGTTATACAGTATATTGTAGATTTTTAAAAGGGCAGGTCCGAAGGATTTTACTTTCTTTATCTTGACAGTGTAGGAAGTAGCAAAAGAAGTGGGTTGGGGAGTGGGGAGGCAGAGGAGGAGAGACAAAATAACCAATTTTCTATAAGGGTTATACATGCAAAATAAGTTAAGACCTTTCTCTGTTTAAGTTCAAAAGCTCTTAATAGGGCCAGAAGGTTTCTGCATTAATTCTAAGCTGTAAAAACCTGTTCCCTGGTTCTTTTTTGTCTAAGTGGGCATAAATGATTCCGGCAGATTATACTTTTGTAATAGATTTTGAATAATTTCACATTGACTTCCCATGTTGCTTGAAAGATGATGTCCCATTCTTCTGATGAGATGTGTATATGCTTATGAGATTTCAATAGTGCTACTTCTGTCCTTAATTCAGTGGTGGCCCAGTCCATCTATGGCCAAGGGACAGATGCTGGCATTCTGGGAGGTGAGGGACCTAACAGTCTTCGTTAAAAAAAAAAAAATCTGTTCTTTTTCTAGTAGTTTAATCCACATTTGATTCCCCCACCCCATCTCTGAGCCCTACAGCAGTTGGGAAATCACCTTGGATTGAAATGTTTTCAAAGCAGGGGTTGACTTCTGTCACTCTTTTGTATTGGGGGGTGGGGGGTGGAGGGAAACGTTTGTATTGCTCCACTCACTTGCTTGGCTAGACTCCCAGTGTGTATTCCAGTACTGTATAAATTCTCTTCAAAGAGAATACCCAAATTCTTGCACATATAGACTTGCTATTGTGTGCCCATCTATTTGCCAGTTATGTTTTGGTGAGCAATGTCCAAATAACATTATTTTGGATTCAATATAATTTATCTTCTTTGTAATATACTATAAGCCTTTTTAAGTAGTTTCTTCACACCTAACCAGGTAAGAGATATTAACACTAGTTTATCTGCATACATTAAATTCTAAACCTTTCTGCCGTATGTAACAGGTGAGCCCACATCCTCTGTTTCCAGTATATGGACTATGTCATTTATATAATTATTAAACAGGATAATTGCCATTAGGCAACCTTGTTTTATTCCTCTGATAGACTGTTGTTCAATTTCCCCAAAGTTTCCCTAACTCTTAGGTTTCCACATTATATTTGAACTAACAGGATATTTCATAGAATCATAGAATCATAGAGTTGGAAGAGACCACAAGGGCCATCGAGTCCAACCCCCTGCCAAGCAGGAAACACCATCAGAGCACTCCTGACATATGGTTGTCAAGCCATATGTTTAGTGCTCATTTCACATGTTTAGTGCTCATTTCCATGTTATTTGATTCCAGAAAATATCCTTTTGCAGTCCTCTTAACCCTGAAAATCATGGGAGTAAAGTAGTGAAATTTTAGGTGGTATACCAGCATAAAGTTTTTTCCTGCTGTTTTCATGGGTGAACAGAAGAAGTGTGCGTGTGTGGAAGGGATGAGGGAGGGTGATGTTCATTATTGTTTCATACCACACCCATTGGTGTGGTGAAATTCAATGTGACATTCTGGCATACTAGTTGAACAGTCCCAGTTTCATATCACAATAGGTACTGCAGTGTAAGAGGAACATTTGTAAACAGGATAGAAGTGCAGAGCATTATCATCAGAAAAACTAATGCAATATTCCCCACATCTGAATGCGCCCTTAATTTATTTAGTAGTAAAAGATCCTTCTGTATAGTTGTTGAACTGACACAAATAATGTTTGGTCTATGGTTGTGCCTTATTCCAAAGACTGCCTCTGTTTACAGTATGAAATGCTGCCCAGAACTAAAAAGCTGGAAAACTGCTGTTGCTGTTGTTAAAGCCTATAACAGTGTGAATATACAAGTTCTATAATAACCACCATGAGAGGGTTTTCTAATACCACATTTGAGATTACCTCCACCTGATCACTTAGGGAGGGTGTGCAGCAGGGTGGGCAGTACACCCCTGTTACATTATTTATAATACACCTTGCTTAAGCTACATAATTTTCAACCTGGCAGCTGTTCAGTGCTGTGTTTTTTGGTGAAATGAATTGAAATTGCCAGTGATCTGCTCCCGTTGGACTAATGGCTTTGGAAGCAGGGGTAATGGGCAACAGATCCTCATGCCACAGTGTTTCCCAGGAGAGAGAGCACTGTCAATGAATTTGCAAAAGGATGGGCAGCATCTAGCTGTGTTTGTGAATGAGCTCTCAAAAGGCAAGGAAATGGACTTCTGCCATCTTTGGAATGAGAACAGGAGAATCAAAGGGGTTGTTTCTCCTGGCTTGAAATGTCAGCAGCAGCAGTCAGTCAGTCACTGATGTGCTCAGATTCTGAAAGAGTGCAGATGGCGGCAGCGAGGTGCCAGAGGACTCTAAAAGAGCTGTTTGCATGGCCAAAAATAAACTTAGTTAATAGGGCAAAAACTTCAGCTGAGGCAGCATTGAGCAGTGCTGCTTGTACACTACTGTGCTCCAGTGTAATTGCATGGTGACATTTCCCGGGCTGTTCTACACAGTATGTATTGCATATTCCTCTTTGGGAATTGTAAACACCTCCTTTTGGAAGATCTCATTTCCATTGCTTCAAAACTACTTGGGTCTTTAGACATGATGGTAGACATGTGTAATGTATTATTATTATTATTTTCTAAAACTGTAGAGTGGGGCAGTTTCTAGCAATACAGTGGTACCTTGGGTTACATACGCTTCAGGTTACAGACACTTCAGGTTACAGACTCCGCTAACCCAGAAATAGTCCCTCGGGTTAAGAACTTTGCTTCAGGATGAGAACAGAAATCGCACGGTGGCGCGGCAGCAGTGGGAGGCCCCATTAGCTAAAGTGGTGTTTCAGGTTAAGAACGGACCTCCGGAACGAATTAAGTACGTAACCAGAGGTACCACTGTACTTCAAATACACCACAATGGTGTAACCAGCCAGATAAACTACCAACAACAGCAACATAGGAATACTAAAACCACAGGGTGCTTTTACTATTTTACTCCCAACTTCATGGAACAAGAAGATTATTTTTACTTGATGGTGGGATCCCTTTAGACTCATCACCATCCGTCCTTCCAAGGTTAGGGAAGGACACTCCACAATGCAGAGAAACACTACAGCGAAAGCTCCTGTATGCATCAGTATATGTGCCAGTTGCATGTGCCAAGCTGTAAAGTGGGTTTCAACTGCAGTTTACTGAGTTTATGAACATTCAACTTGTATTGCAGTCAACTGTCAATTACCCTCTTTATAACAAGAGTCCACTTAGGAGCAATGGTGTCAACTGCACAAGTCTTTCACCTCCCACAGAATGGTTAGGGCTGTTGACGCCATACCTGATGGAAACTCCTTAAGGGCTCTTGGGAATCTGTTGGATTCAATTGGCTTCTTGGGATGGGTTGTTTCTAATAGGCCCACCACCCCTACAGAAAGGAACAGAACCAACCAGTGTCTTGGTAGCTTTTCCCAGTCATGCTTTCCCCAATATTTCTACCTTATACTCCTACAAAAGCCCTCCTCTCCTTCAATATTCTGACTCTCCCTTGGTGTCCCTAATGCCTAGAACTTCTCCCAGGACATCCATGTTCTTCCAGCCTTTCTTCAAAGCCACCTCTTCCATCCTTCTTTTGGCTGACTACACCTTTGCCCCTCCGCCTCAGCTGAAATGAAGACCAAGCCCTCTTTGCTGCATCTGCTAATTCCGCCAGTGGCCTCTCCTACAGTTGGAATCTCAAGATAGGGCCAGTATGTCTTTGTTTATGTTAGCCTGAAATGCTCCATACATAGATAGATGGTGTTGCAAAATGACACAGCTCTGTCTCAGCCCTACTCCCCCATGTCTGTGGCGTGCAAGTTCTGTTTTGAGCAGATAGGCTGAGCCATGAATCATAGAATTGTAAGGGACTCCAGCCCCCTGCAACTAGATTATATATGCCAGATGGCCATCCAACCTTTGCTTTAAAAACTCCAAGAAAGTAGTATCCACCACCTCTCATGGGTCCACTGTCAGAACATCTCTTCCCAGCAGAAAGGTCTTCCTGATGACAGAATCTCCTATTGTGTAACTTGAAGCCATTGTCAACATCCTTCTTAAATTGTGGCACCCAGAATTGGACACAGTATTCCAGGTGTGGTCTGATCAAGGTAGAAGAGAGTGGTACTATTATTTCTTGATCTGGACACTATACTTCTGTTGATGTAGCCTAAAATAGCATTGGCCTTTTTTTTGCTGCTGCATCATATGGTTGACTCACGTTAAGCTTGTGGTCTACTAAACCTCTGGATCCTTTTCACATTTACTGCTGGCACGCGAGGTGTCCCCCATCTTATTCTTACATTCGTCCGTATTGCAATTCATTTTGTTAGTTGGGGCCCAGTTCTCCAATCTCTTAAGATCATCTAGAATCCTGATTCTGTCTTTAGCGGCATTGGCTACCCCTCTCAGAATTCAATTTTTGGAAATTTAGCTTTTGTGTGTGTTGTGTTGACTTTTCTTTTCTTCTTAAGGAACAAAGGGGGGGGGGAGCAGTTTCTAGCACTTAATAGTTGCAACTTTCCATGCTGAAATACATGACTGAGAGCCTGTGTGGGATAGTGCAGTGTTGGGTCCCCATATGTTTGTTGGACTACAACTCCCATAATCTCTGACCACTGGCTAAACTGGCTGGGAATGATAGGAGTTGTAGTCCAACAGCTTGTGGGGACCCAAGGTTGGAGAGCACTCATGTAGTGGTTAGTGTCGGACTAGGACCTGGGAGAAACGGGGTTTCAAATCCCTACTTGGCCATGAAGCACGCTAGGTGACCTTGGGCCTTGGGTCACTGCCTCTTAGCTTAACCTACCTCAAAGGGTTGTTGTGGGGATTAAATGAGGAGGGGGAGAACCATGTTGACCACCTTGAGCTCCTTGGAGAAAAAAGGTGGGATCAAAATGCAATTAAGTATATAACTCCTGACACCTATTGAGCAATAAGAACAACTGGCTTCATGGGTTGGTAGTGCCTCCTGGTTAGGCGTTTGCAGCTGTTAGCTGGATTTTTACTGGGTTCTAATTTTCCTTCTCTCTCTTCTCCATAGGCATTTGTATCAAGTGCGGAAAGGGGGTATACGGGGCCAGCCAGGCTTGCCAGGCCATGGGGAACCTCTACCACACCAACTGCTTTACATGCTGCTCTTGTGGTAAGTCGCGTGCTTTTATGGCCACTTGCAAAAAAAATGCCTTAACTTGTTGGATTTTGAGGCCTGCCCCTTGGGGTGCCTTCACTGCGTTCATGGCATTTTGATGAATCGAAGGTCTAAATGTGTAAAATGAAGGCGAAATTTGGAATACTTGGAGAAATCTGCAGGTTATAATGGATTGCAAAAGTAGTGATGCTGTGACTCACCAGAAGTGAGGTGACTGGTGCTCTACTTAACCCACTGTAGAGCAGAATACCTGTGGTGGTCCAATTTCAGCTGGAAAGTGACACTTCATTTTTATTGCTATGTTTCCAAAGTGTCCAGGCAGGTCTCATCATATGCAGGGGTTACATTCCTGGCTATTGTGTATATAAGCAAAATCATGCAAAGCCAGAATGGCTCCTGGAACTTCACATGTCTAAAGCCTGCATTGAGCAGGCCTTGCCCCCCATGCAAGACGGGGAGCTTTTTTAAACTGCCCTCCTTGGTTACCAGGAACTGGGAATGTTGTGCAGTAACAGACTTTGGGCTCTCAAATTTCAGCAGCACCTTAAAATTTGACCCTCTCCCTGCTCCCCCTTCTCATGCTCCATGCTACAGCATTGTTGTAGCACCCCCTACGGTGCAGTATTCAGTGCAGCTGAACCAATCATGCTACCTTAAAGCCACCTCTGAGTTGCATGAGGACTCTGGAAGGTCCTGTAAGGCTCCAACGAGGTCCTCTGAGATTTTGTGAGATCTCAGATGACCCTTCCAGGGGTTTTTCCTGTTCTTCTATCTCATATATTTATTTTCCTGCTGTCGGAATAAAGCTGTGATCATGCATGTAAAATCAACCTAAGATGAGATCTACCTGCACAGATACTGGAGAATGTTTAAGATGATAAGGGCTTTCTCAGGAGCAGCCTCTCAGTTTTGGAGTACCTTCTACAGAGGGGTTGTCCCAGTACCTATTTTAATGACTCTTTGACACAAGGAAAATATATATATTTATTTTCACAGGCCTTTTAAACTCTGTTTTTAAAATCTGTTGGATTTTGCTAGGTGGTTGCTAATGTGGTGGTATAACTTTGTAGGACTTGCATGGCTGCTTGCCATGGTTTGTAGACTTCTCTGATTTGAAATGACTGTATTTATTTATTTAAAATATTTCTATCCCTTTTTATTGGAAAAACAATTTCATGAGTGGCATTCAATAAAACAAAATCAAAATAAAATGGCATAAAATAAAGCAGATGTTTTAGTGTTAGTGCTTCTAAAAAAGAATTTTATGTGGATTTGTTGTCGGGGGTTGTTTGGTAAAAAGATTTAAATACGTTTTTTACAATTAAAAATCCATCCTCCCCCTCGTCTAGTTGATACAGTTTTACAGTGGTACCTCAGTTTACGAACTTAATCCATTCCGGAAGTCCGTTCTTAAACCAAAGCCATTCTTAAACTGAGGCGCGCTTTCCCTAATGAGGCCTCCCACCACCGGTGCCCTTCCACCATTCAGCTTCTGTTCATAGATCGAGGTAAAGTTCGCTAACTGGAACACTACTTCCGGTTTTGCGGAGTTTGTATACCAAATAATACGTAAGCAGGGCTGTTCTTAAACCGAGGTACCACTGTACATGGATTTTGTGATTTTTAACTTTTTTAAACATGTTTTTTCATTAGCCAGAGAGCAGTTGTTACTGAGCATGGATAAATGCCTAGTGAGTGAGTGAGAGTGAGTGAATGAATGAATAAACAAATTAATAAATTGAGGCCACCTGTGCACATTGCCTCCACCATACACATCTCCCTAGTTTTGATCAGTGTGGCTTTGTGAACCTGGTGCGCTCAGCTGTTTTGAACTAGAACTTCCATTAGCCCCAGTCACCATGACCATATAATGCTGCAGCTGATGGGAGTTGTAGGACCTCTGCACATTCCATGAGCACTGGGCTTACTCGTGTATATTTGGTGAGGGACTTAATCAAAATGTTATTGGAAGTCCTATATATAGTGTGTGGAAAAGCCAAAAGAATGACACACATTCCTCCTAGAGGAAAGAAAAATAAGGAAAGGAGTGAGTTTTCAGATACCTGAACGGTTGGCAGAAGCCAATAGTAGACCAACAGTTTGCCTAAGACGTTTGTGCTAGTGTTGTGTTTTGATTAGAGTATGGGATTTGGACTGGGGAGACTTGAGTTCAAATCCTCCTGGTCTGTCATGAAGCCCACTAGGTGATCTTGGGCCAGCCACTCTACCAGCCTAGCCTGCCTCACAGGGTTGTTAGGAGGATAAAATGAGAGGGCATAGGGAGAGCCATGAACACCGCCCTAAGCTCCATGGTGGAAGGAGAGGACATAAATTACCACATTTTTGAAGGTCCTGAGCAACCAGGTGGCTGAATTCTGTTTTTTCTTGCTGCAGGATTTTGTAGTAAAATTAACCTTGAACTGTTATGACTGCGTTTCAACAAAAGCTGTAATCAGTTTATGCTGTCTCTGTTACAAGGAAATATTTTGCTGTCTTTTATTGATTTTAACTATTGTGTTGCATTTTTGATACCATAATATTTGCGAGCCCCCCAGGGAATGTTTGTCGATGGGCAGTCATATGAAACTTGCTACTATATTTATTTGTTACTGGATGGCTACAGAACTTTTTGTTTATAATGCCCTGGCATAGGGTCTGCTTGGGTGTGATTTGGGGCCCTTCTCTCTCCACATCCAACAATGCTGTGTTAACTATTAATGAAAGGGTAGATGGAAAATACAAAAATTACCCAAGGGATTGGGTTCTTGCCCCCCTCCCCCCTAGCATGACCTCCCACTTCCCACTGCCTTGATCATATATTTTTAACATTCCTAGGATGCTTAAAAAAAATAATCCCACATTATGTCAAGCGGTTGTGGGAACTGGAATCGATGTCGGGACGTGGCTGCAGCTGAGTGGCTGATCTGAGAGGCTGGCTTGGCGCAAGGCCTGCTCAAACAGCCACCCTTCCGCCTTCTCCATGAGTTGGCCCAAAGTTAGCTGCAGAGACTTGCCCATGGGGACCTCTGAAAGAGCACTCCTTGACCCTGGCTTTTGGCCTGAGCTCTGCATAGCAGTGTTTTTACTTCTGTTCATTCTTGAAATCACAAAATGGAACAAATGGTTATTTCTGGCTTAACGTTTCAGAGGGCCACAGTCTCCTTAAGAACATTCATTACACACTTTTAGGGGCCGGGCAAAAATGTTAACCTTTTAAACCAGGCCTTTGGTTGATCTGATTGACATCCTATACTCTTTTAAAATGTGGCTCTTTTGGGGAGGTGTTATTGGGTTATTTTTATTTTATATATTGTGATCTTTTCTGTGAACTGCCATGAGACCTCCGGGTTTAGGGTAATATATAAATTCAATCAATAAGAAAGAAAGAAAGAAAGAGGGGGAGAGAGAGAGAGAGAGAGAGAGAGAGAGAGAGAGAGAATTTCAACAGAAAGCTAGTTAGCAGAGACATGATTGTAAAAGCACCACCACTTTCCTTTTGTTTTTAAACTGTGTTATCTGTTTGCTACCCTGGACTCCTCGGGGAGGAAGGGTGGGGTATAAATTCAGTAAAAAAAAAAGAATTTTAATAAGAGAAATATTATCTTAAAACAGTGATTTTGCCTCCCCCCCCCCCAACTTTCTAAGGGATGTTTTCCATATATATTTGGGCTGAGGGACCCCAAGTTTCTGTCATGCCATCCCTGCATGTTTTTGAGGCTTCAGGATGCCCTCTCAGTTCATGTGGGGCCTAGCTAGGCCTTTGGAGCATCACTGGCACTCCATATGAACTGAACAAGTAGCTCCACTATGCTCCAATAGTAGGATTAGCAATTACAGTCGTACCTCTGCTTACGTTTCCCTCTGGATACGTAAACTTTGGGATATGAACGCAGCAAACCCGGAAGTATTTTTCTGGGTTTCGGTGCGCATGCGCAGAAGCGGTCCTCCAGAATGGATCCCGTTCGCAACCGGAGGTACTACTGTAGTTTCTAGTGTTTGCTGAAAGTGCAGTTTGAGAGTTGCCATCCTAGAAGTGGGAGGGATGGCACTGTTGTTTGAGGTCTGTTGGGCATGACAGCCTCTCAATGCAATTGCTCTGTATTCTGTTGCATTCGATCCTCCACCTCAATCCTGGAGATCCTCTGATGGGGCATTTTGGCCCTTGGGGTTCAGTTGGCCTTCGCCAGGGACTGAGTCTTTAGGGTAACAGTCCCTGCTGCCCTGTGGAACTCGCTGCCTGTAGAGATTTGTCAGGAACCATCCCTCCCTTCTTTTTGGAAGGTAAACAGCATTTCTGTGCGCTGCTCTGGTTTGCCAGAAGTGGCTTATTCTGGCCACATGACCCAGAAGCTGTACGCCGGCTTCCTCGGCCAGTAAAGCGAGATGAGCGCCACAACCCCAGAGTCGTCCGCAACTGGACCTAATGGACAGGGCTCCCTTTACCTTTACCTTTACCACTTAGGCAGGACTTCTCATCATGAACTTTTATTTAAACCAACCAATATCTACTGATGCTTTTAGTTATGTTTTATAGATATTCATTAACAGATTTTATTGTATCTGGAAAGTCACCTTGGAATATTCTGTACATTTTCAAATTAATACAGTGGTACCTTGGTTTGCAAACAGTCTGGTTTGCATACATTTTGGATTACAAACACATCAAACCTGGAAGTGCGTGTCCCAGTTTGCAAACTTCTTTTGGATTACAACCCATTTTATTTTTATTTTTTATTACGAACACATTTTTTTTGGAGGCCCCATTGGCGAAAGCGTGCCTTGGGTTCAACCTGTTTTGGTTTACAAACAGACCTCCGGAACGGATTATGGTTGTAAACCAAGGTGCCACCGTAAATACATTTTGGGCAGAATCCTGCCCTGTATGTGCTCAGAAAATGTTTCCTATTCAAAGCACTCATATTCAGCCCCTCGTCCTGCTCATATACTTTCAAGTGCATTTTCAGAGGTCCAAGATCTAAAAACATGTTTTTCTTAAAATAACAATAAAAATAAATAATAGCTGAGTTTCCCAAGAAGCTAAATTTGGGCCCAAGGCCATATTCTGTTGCCGACATACAGCCCCTGTGCTTGTTGATAGTGTGCAATGCAGCCAACGGATTTCTAAAAGAAATTCTAACTGGTCGTACTTTGTCTCATTGAATATAGATAAAAGATACAGTAAATATAGTACATTTAAGGTACCTATCTACACATACACAACATGGACACATTTTCCTAAACTTTGAATTGTGAGTGGCATTTCCTTTGTCCTTTTAGGATAATTTCACAAGCCTTTCATATCCTTAATTAAAACATTTGTGTCTTGCTACTGTCATAGGATGCCTTTCTTTAAAATTTAAAACTGTGCATTTAAAATGAAATCTGTGTGTGTGTGTGTGTGTGTGTCTGTACGGGGAGGGGGCTGAAGAGTGGCAGTGCCTCCCTCTCCCATACTTAAATTGTCAGATTCCAGACTGGGGTGAAGTAGAATAGAGTGAGTCAGTGACCTCAGCCAAGAAGAATGTTGCTTATTTACGTAGAGCTCCTGCTATTTTACCAGCGAGCCTTTTATTATGCAAGGACAATGTATGCCAGTTTCTGTATTTATTGGCTAAGTGAAGGCTTGCACATTTTGAGATTTGCATCCTAATAGTTTTAGTAACTAAATATATGCAAGCTCCCTGGAAATTGCGCTGTGAGATTTTTGTTTTGTATTGCCCCATTTTCTGTGTTAGTCTTTCTTTAAAGGATCTCGTGCAAATATTGGAGACACTCCTTCTACTGCAATAGGGTCTGTTTGAAAGGAAAGAGAGTTACGTGTGTTACGCCCCTCCATTTGTGGGGCTTATGAGGGAAAAACTGTTGGTGGATTGTTCCCAGTCTTTGCAAAATTATTCCTGGGATTCAGCTGCTCTTGGAGCTTTATTTCATTTTGTTTTTAAATAGCGACTTTGCCTCCAGTTCCATCTTTATTAGGCAGCAGCAAAGAATTCTAAAATATTTCAGTGTCTTTTGATGCATTGGGGGGGCGGGGCGGGGCGGACGGACTAGAATGCAATCAGTTTTAGTCCAGAAAATGTGAGAGTGTTTGTACAACTTATACTCCAGACATTTTTGCCCTCCATAACAAAAGGTCTTTTCAGCATTTTCTGGCCTGTTAGTTGAAACTACAATTCCTTTTTTAGAAAAAAATAAATAAAGGTATGTTTGTTCTCTCTGGAGTGGAGCCACAGGAACCTTAGCATAACAGAAAATGTATGTTTGGGGATCCGATCCTGCATTCCTCCTAGTCAAAAGGGAGTGCAGGTGCAAAAGGGATTCTGTGTTTGGGATCCCACTACGGAGAATATAAATTGGTGCAGCCAGACCTGTGGTATCCACTTAGTGATTTGGGTTTCCAACACTGATGCAACCTGTGAATAGCAACTCCTGCCAAGGTGCAGTATCTCATTTTGAGAGGAATTTTGGCACAGAATTAATTCTCTCTCAACCTTTGTTTCTGGTACTGGGAAGGTTTTTTTGTTTTTTTGAAGGGCTGGTGGGGGTGGGGACTTGCTTCCTGCAGATATCTTGGTTGTAGGGCAGACCTCCCTGTTGACGGCTTCATTCAGCTAGAGCTTAGCTTTCAAAGTTCCTTACCTTTTGGAGCTTTCCCACCTTTTCCTGGGATCCCTTCATATTCTAGAATAGCTTCTGCCAACCTTCAGATCAGGGGTAGGCAACCTAAGGCCCATGGGGGTCGTTTAACTGGCCCACGAGCCACCCCCGAACCGAGCCGCCCGCTCAACAAGTTCCCACACGCTGCGCCAAACCAGTGCGGTGTGGGGACTCGCTTCTGCAGCGCCGGAAATCACACCTGTGCAGGCGCAGATGCCGGAAATCATGGGCACGTGCGCAATCCAACCCACGGAGAGATCTCTGCTGGAGTGAACTGGCCCAGGTGAGGTAAACCTTGCCGACCCCTGCTTCAGATGTTTTGAACTTCCACCTGTTCTACGAATCTGCTCAGCTCAAGGCTCAGTAGGCAAGGCATCTCAACAGGGCATTGTGTGTGCTGCCATTCCGCAGGAGCCCAGCAATACAATGAAATTATAGGTGCAGAATTCAGCTTCTGGAGAATCTCTGCTTTCATTGTAATAAGCAAGTTTCTAATCCTTATGGGCTGTAATGATACACAGTGATGGTCTGAGGTATTTTGTTTCCTGCAGTGAAACCCCAGTTCTCTAACCACCATCTAAGCCAGGGCTAACAGTTTTTTAAACAAACAAACAAAAAAGCAACACCGAATTAAGTATAAAAATCTCACAGACATAAGAGAAAGAGGGAATTTTGCCCTTCCAGACCTCCAACTTTATTATGAGGCAGCATGCATCTACTGGATGAAAGAATGGATGGAGCTAAGAGATACCAACATTTTAGACTTAGAACGTTTTGATCTATGCTTTGGATGGCATGCATATCTGCATTATGACAAATCAAGGGTGCCCAAAGGTTTCCAAAACCATGTCATAAGTGAAGTACATACATGGTTTGGCAGAGACACAAAGATCTTTTAGAGAGAAAACCCCCAAGATGGATATCACCAACTGAGGTGGTCTGAGTGACAAGGTTGAACATGGATGAGAAGTGGGCCACCTTATAGAGTTCAGAGAAGGAGGAGAGAGAAGAGATTTTGGATCATACTGTAGATTGATTTCAGTACTTTCAGGTGAACGAGTTATATAAAAGAGACAATAAAGAAAAGGTATTTGCGGAAATGAGTTCAGAATTCAAAAAAATTGCAATAGGAAAGGGTGATAAATTAATCTTGAAAATTTATAAACTGCTACTGGAGTGGGAGACCAAAGATGAGATGGTAAAGGTGACAATGACAAAATGGGCCATAGATATTGATTACAACATAGAATTGTCCTCATTGGAAAAATTATGGGGGGAAATCACAAATTTCTCTGCCTGTTATCTTATTAAGGAAAACCTACAAAAGATGATGTACTGGTGTACTTGACACCCAGCAAATGAGTGAAAATTTATTTTAAAAAGGTCTAATTTATTCTGGAAGTGCCACGAGGTAGAGGGAACCCTGATCAACATGTGGTGGTTGTGTAAATATGCTAGGGAGTAGCAACTCCTGATTTATCTTCCTGCCCTGTGAAGCCACCCAAAGGAGGTCTCCTCAGCCTTCCAGATCTGGAGAGATGCTTGAAAGGTTCCCAACGGAAGTCTCAAGTGTGGAATGAAGTTGGTTTGATTCTTTGTGTAGGGCATGGAATTTCCTTAGTCATCTTATGAAGCCTGTTAGGGCCGCAGTTTCCTGTCTGGGCTCACCCTGGAGGACCAGAGGCAACACGAGAATCCCCTTACTTTTCTTTCCCACACTCAAAAAATGTTATTCCTGAGGTTAAAGGAGTAAGGAATGCTGGGACTATCCTCCCTATATGAATCATTACTGAAATACTTTGAATTCTGTCTGCATCCTAAAAGGCTTACTCAGACACCCTTAAAATTCATGGGATTGAAAGTAAATACACTTATTTTGGAAGGAGAATGGAGTTTGATTCCCTCCTCCCACTACTTCTATGTTTGGATCTGGAAAGTTGGGAGGAGGAGAGGAAGAGTCAGCAAAAACTAAAATTCTTGGTTGGTGTCCATCTGTCTTGGGAGACAATGGAGGATTACGCCTTTGGAGATGAAGTCAAAGGTTGCTGTGCCTGTAGAGACTGATGTGGGAGAGACATGTTTTGTTGCAGCCAGGGCAAATGAAGGTGACCGGTTGTGCTGCTGCAGATGCACCATGGAAATTCTTCCATCTGTGTTCCTCCCAGCGGTCATTCCTCTATAACTGCTCACTGCTATAGATACACAGCTTGACTGTTTTCAAGCCCTGTGATTGTCTGCAAGGGATTCTCACATGGCGGGGTTGATATTGCCAGCCTTCATGTCATGTTTGCAGGCATCTTTGTATCACGGAGTTGTTCTACCAATGGGCCTGGTGTTCCCTGTGGAGCATTTCCTTTGGGGATCCTGCCATCTTCCATTCTGTGAACATTACCAAGCCAGTGTAGACGTCGCTGAAACAAAAGAGTGTGAACATGTTGGGAATGTGGGCTTGGGAGAGCATATCTTTTTTGGAAATTCTGCCCTGCCATGTGATTCCCAAAATCCTCCTGATGCATGTGGAAGGTGTTGAGGTGTTGCTACCAGACTACCAGTGAGATTCATAGCTGAGTGGGGATTTAACCCTGGGCTCCCAGGTCCTAGTTTGACACTTTAACCACTACACCACACTAGGGGTACCCTAAGTCATCCTAAAGCTGGGGCCCTCCAGATGTTTTTGCATTTACTACTGCACTGCATCTTGGTGAAAGGAGAGTGGAACTGCTTTGTTGCTGCAGATGTGATTTGGAAAGTGGGTCCCTTGGTTGTTCAGCAACTGATGAATGCTTCTAACCTTCCATATGATAAACTCTTGAGCCCCCAACGGGGCAGCTATAACCTTAGTCTCATGCCTGATAATTACACATTTTTGCCTCTTAATAAGCTGTTGTATATGATGAACAACTCATGATTTAACAGCACACTGAATGCATTTTTAAAGCACTTCTTAATAGTCCTATAAGGATCCCTCTTTGCCTGTGCCAGTCTTGAATGGAATTTTGCAGCCTGGCATTGCAAAATGAGCTATTGTTCTCCAAGTGCATGGGCAGGTGTGAAATGGAGAGCCACATCCTGGGCATTTCTGAAAACTAGTCCAACCAGGTTGCTGTGCCAGAGGGTTCTATCCAGGTAAAACCACAAGAGGAGGAAGGAAGGAAGCCTTGTGTTAGGGAAATACTCCTGAGGTGAATGTCCCAAGAAAATCCTGCTGCAAAGAGTAAGGGAAAATGTATTTCATGTTGTGACACTATATCCCTTGCCAGGAGACTGCTGCAGGTTTGTGGCATCTGCCTTATAAAGAGGCAATTCTGCAGTTGTAGAAATTCCTGGTGAAAATTACCACTTTCACAGAATTCCTGACAGATTTAGGCTCTGATACCGGCAGACAGTGTATTGTGACAAGGAATTGTTTTGAGATCTTTGAAGATACACTTATAAATACTTGCTCACCTATGATAAGACTCTTGTGGACTCTTTTGTGGACTTGTTTCCAGGGCTACTTCAAGTATTGAGACCAAGCTGCTGAACTTCTTCTAAACTTCTGAATTTGAACTTCTAAAACTGAATTTGACACCTGGAGGCTTTAGGACAGTACGAAGTACCTACCATCTAGGGCGTCTCATGCAAATTTGAGAAAATCTGCATTAACGTACTTCATATAGGTGTGCTTCATGCAATTTGCAGATGAATTGCTCTAGCAGCCTTCTATGGAGGGCCATTTTACTCCCCCCCCCCCCAGGTGTAGAAGTTTAGTGGGGATTTCCTGGAAGACACTCAGAAAAGTATTGAAGGTTATGGAAAAGGGAGGGGAGTGGAATCAGGACAGGATGGTCTAGGAACCCAGGGCATGTATTTAGAAAGCCAGACCACAAAAATTCTCTGTTTTCAGTTGTGCATGGTTTTTTATCAGCAAAAAAACAACAACTTACATTCTCAGATTTTTCTCTGAATCCCATGTGGGTTAGAAACTTGCTTTGTAGGCTGCATACTTCCTTCTCCATTATACTGATATGGCCTTGGAGATTTCCAGACCCCTTAATCATGGACACCAGCAAATACCTATTTTGCATCAGGAGAGTGAGCAGCAAACTCTGCCTCCCCTCTTTACATGTTCTGTTATGGATTAAAATTCTTTTTATTGGCAGCATGTAGCCAACTGTACAGTGAATGGAATAGGTGTCTTCAGCTTCAATTCCTAAAGTTTTAAAGTAAAAATCCACTGGCAGAAATACCTGTTCTGTCTTGTTTATTAGATGCCTTAATTTTAGTCAACTGCATGAATTCCTTTTAGGCAAAAGGATTGGCTGAGACAGAATTTGCCAACCTGGTGCCCTCCAGATGTTTTGGAACAACCTGGTGCCCTCCAGATGTTTTGGAACATCTGGACAGTGGCAGGTTGGCAAGGGCTAGGTTGATTCCACTTCCTTCACTTTCTCATTAAGGGAGAATGTTCATTCAGAGATTCTGACTGGGTTGTTCTTTTTTTCATCCAGAATGTATGAGCGTGAGTTTCAGTAAATTGAAGCTGTAGAAAGAAGGGAGAATCTCCTTCTACATCCTTGCCCCATTCTTCCTCCCCTTCTGACCAATCCCACCAGGATGTCTCCATGGGGCTCCTGGCAACCACCCCTAGCTAGGCAGTTGTAGTCCAAAACATCTGGAGGGCATCAGGTTGGGAAGGCTGGCGTAAGTGTACAAGCATGGGTCCCTAGCTCCAAGGAGCTGTTTGAACCCTAATGTAAACGGTGGGAGAGGATGCAAACACTGAGACTTCTCATCAGAAGTTTAATTTACTTCCTGTGTCAAAGCCCATGCATCTGACAAATGTCTGAATTATCTCTTGATTGTGAAACCTGGGGTGTCCGTGGTTCTTCCAAGTTAATTAATGCCTGATGCAAGCATGTAACCTTTGTGCATTAAAAAGAACAAAACAAAACAGGTTACTCCCCCATCCTACCCCAAAATTTCTTTCTTTCTTTTACCATTGACTTGCAGGTTAGCTCTTGCTCACTGCTGGCCTCCATCTGGGTGTAGATTCTGAACAAGCTAGTACAAGCTGTTCGTGCTGAAGGGCATGGCAGAGCCTGGGAAAAGGAGCCATTTTTAAGTGAGTGAGAGGGATGCCAAAGCCAGCCCTTCCATCTCCCTTCTCCCCCCCTGCCCCTGAAAATAGTCTTTGATGTAGCCCAAATTCCAGCCGCTTCTGTGATAGTTGGCAGAGGATTGCAGAGTACAAGATGACAACAAAAGGCTTTTGGAAGCTGTTGCACTTGGATGCAAAATTAGGGCTTCTGTGTCATCTCAAGAAAGGGGGGGGGGAAAGCCCTCCTTTCCTGCCTCCCTTGCTTGTGGTGGGTGTTGGAGAAAGGGGGCAGTTTTCAGGCCCAGAAGCTTTTCTGTGTCTTTCTAAAGTTCAGGCTCAGGAGCAGTTGCATAGATTATAATGTTTTAGATTACGTGTATTTTGGCTTTTCGTTTACACATCCACTGTTTCTGTTGTTTGTCTTGAGAGTATTATTTTTTTAATCCAGCAACAAAAATTTACAAAACAACTAATAAAAAAACAAGCCTTTCTCCAAGGCATGTGAACAGAAGTGTCCTTGGAAGATCTTACTTTCGTGTTATGTTGTATTGATCATTAGCCATTGCAGATTACTGAAGTGTCTCTCCCAATACCTGAGAAAGATGAAAAGAAAGCATAGATGGAGACCAAGGTCCCCTGTATGTTGACCCTTTCTGTATATTTTGATATCACAGTTGTATTCATCTGGAATTTTTCAAGTGTGCAAAATCTTTACCAACCCTTGGTAGGAGCAGTCGTTTTGAAAGTGTCTTGTTTTAAATCTTTAAAAAAAGCAGAGTTTGGCTGGGATTGTATTCATTATGCTCTTAAGTAGTTTTGCAAAGCAACACATTTTTTTGAGAAATACAAAACATTTCTGTGGAAAAATGCAAAAGCCCCGCATCATCACTACAGTGGTACCTCGCAAGACAAATGCCTCGCAAGACGAAAAACTCGCAAGACGAAAGAGTTTTTTGTTTTTTGAGTTGCTTCGCAAGACGAATTTCCCTATGGGCTTGCTTCGCAAGACGAAAACGTCTTGTGCCTTTTTCTTAAAACCGTCAATGCATTCCTATGGGAAACCGTCAATGCATTTCCTATGGGAAACCGTGCTTCGCAAGACGAAAAATTCACAAGACGAAAAAACTCGCAGAACGAATTAATTTTGTCTTGCAAGGCACCACTGTACTAATAACACCAATAACTTTCAAGGATGTGTTCACACTGAGCGATATCTCTGTGTGACTCTGCAATAAGGGGATGAATGAACAGGATCATTCACTAATGCATTAATCCCCAAATATGCAGTGATTTAAACCCAAATACATGGACTTCATCATTTCCTAGATCTGTGGTTCCTAATGTGACCCCCGTGGTCATCCCAATGCCTTCAAGAGCTTGTTACCTGCCAAGGGCCCCTGCTGCATCCCGATTTTTATTTCTAAAATTGAGTGAGTGTTTTGCATGTTAGATTGGAAATGTTGTTTTGGAGGTGGGGAGGGGCCTGCTCCCCCCCCCCCCCGTGTTTTACTTGTAATATGTATATGAATGGTTTTGCCTGGTTTTTCTTTTTCTTTGGTGGTGGTGGTGGGAGGTCTGAGCATTTCCCATTTCTTGTCTGTGAAATTGGTACTTTGTTGTGCTCACAAAAGTTTCTTTGATGTCAAAATGTGCTCCTGGGCCCTAAAGGTTTGGGGAGCCCTGCCCTAGATAAATGGAAGTGCCCCATGGGTACCGCTGAAGCAACGACATTGAATAAATTATTGCTGCAGTTGCACTAATTGGGGCTTTTTTCCTAAAATATTCTACGAAAATGTCATCCATAAAATTGTCACTCATCTCCATTTCTGTTCCTTATTTCTAACAACTTCTAAGTTGGGGTATTATGGCTCTGACTGTGCAATCTTTTTAACAGGAAGAAGATTACGAGGGAAAGCCTTCTACAACGTCAATGGAAAAGTCTACTGTGAAGAAGACTTCCTAGTAAGTAAGATTTTAGGGCTTTCTGTGTCTTTTTTGGCAGTGGGGGAGCAGGGGAGGGAAATGACAAAATATGGCAGCCCTCAGCTCAGACATCTGTGGTTAGGAGGGTGGATGCCAGTCATAACAAAAGGGGAGGCCTGTGAAACTTCCGTTTGTCTGTCATCACTGTGAGCCCCAACGGTGGGGAGCTTAGCACAAGCAAAGGAAAATTTGCAGATTGACAGATGAGTAACCGTTTTATTTAAGCAGCAATTATGGTGTATACAGAAAAGCAAACAATAATGACAAGAATTCCAGAATCTGGCGAGTAGGCTGCTCTCAGCGATGATGCAACATCTCCACATCTGCCATCCTGACCTTGGGCTAGTCCAACAACCTCTCCCTTGGAATGTCTTCTCCCTCCGTTTCATTCTGGGTTTCTGCATTTTGGGGGCCCTTGGGCACTATACCGTCAGTGCAAGGCTGCACCTCATCTTCTTGAATACTATTTTGCAAAGTGGGAATGGGAGAGCAGTTGGCCCCCCAAGTGGGAAATGCCTAGCCTCGCCACCCTCCAGCACCACCCCTATTCTCTTTGTAGACCACATGATTAGTGGATGTTATCTTTCTCCTGTCACAGAACATGGGCTGAATCAACTGCATGGTAAATAAGACCAATCACCTTTTAGGAGAATGGTTGTGTTGTACAACCATTAATGGATTTTGTGTTTATAATTATTGCTGCTGCTCTTTTGGACTGAATTGTGCTTGTGTCCCTTGTAACTCTTGGCCTTCTGGTGGATTATTAATGCAGAAACAAACAGATAACTTGGAGCACAAAGATTGTTTGTCTTGCTTCTTGGCTTTGGCGTCTGCAAACAGTCTATGACTGACTGCATGTCGCCCTCATCCTGCTTCCAGCTTTGGGATGGGAACGGGTGATGGCTGTATTCGGGTGCTGCAAAGGTGTTTGAGATATCAGGTGGGCAGTGAAGAACAGGCCAATGGAAAACAAGCCATGCTTTGCTAAAAGAAACTGCTGTTTCGTTGAATGTGGAACAACTCATTAGCTTAGTGTTACATATGAACGTGGCTGCTATTGCCTGTTGTGGCTGCTTAGGCAGTTAGACCAGGCCTGGCATTCAGCAAGGGAACTATTCTTTCATTAGAGAGGAAAAAGAATCCCATCTGCCTTCTGCTCTCATAAATAATCCCAACTAGACATTCTTCCTCCATTTTGTCGATAAATTGCAGCGTAATTAGAGGCAAAGGAAATATGGCTTGCTATTTTTAATCAGGAACAACTTGGGTGCTCTCCACCCACTTGCCTTTAAATACCAGGTTAAAGAAAAGCCAAATAACTCACTGTTGATACTGGCAAAAGATTGAGGAGATGTTTTCCACACTGTACTGAAGCAGACAGAGTGTCTGGCAGTGAGGTCCATGGCAGGAGTGGAGGACTAGAGCTCATTACCAGGCTTTCATGATGCTAGGAATAAAAGCTGCATCTCATTTGCATTTTAAGTTATCAGTACAGTCTGAGAGATGTAGTCAGCCAATTATAAGTTCGACTTGGAAGCTGTGAGATTGGAAATATCTGCAGAATTGGAGCTTCAATAAACTCTCTTGCCATTGGTCCATCACAAGTGGGACCTGCAACAGAATGTTGCAGCGTGGACTTCAGGATGCCAGCCACATCCCTTTCCAAGCCACTCCCATTCCCCACCCAATGGTGGGTGTCCCATTGTTTTTTCCCTCTCCTAAAGTTGTATGTCTGGCAACATTGGAGTTCCCCAAAGCCTATTGATACATTCCTTCTTCTGTATATTTTGGCTGCCTGTGGATCATCATTTGGTGAATTGAGTTCTCTGTTACTATGTAGATTGTTCTGTAGTATGCTTTGGTATCCTCAGAGTCTCATATATTACAGTACTTTGTTTTTAAGCAGCTTTCTTAACAGTTTTCTTCAGGGTTCTAGAGAAGAGTCAGGAAATACCTGGGGCCACACTGGTTGAAGTCTCAAAAATGAAATAATGTTTTTTTGGCATGGCTTCAGGTAGTGTTAAGTAGCTCATGAGTAGGACCTGGGAAACCAGGGTTCAAATTCCCCTCCAGCTGTGAAGCCCACTGTGAAGGTCACTTTGGGCCAGCCACTGTCTCTTAACCTAACTGCCTCACAGGGTTGTTGTTGTGAGGATAAAATGGAGAGAGGGAGAAGTGTGTTTGCTGCCTAGAGATCTTTGGAGAAAAGATGGGATACGGGTGCAATAATAAATAAAGTAAATATATCCCTGTCCAGGAAGTATAAGAAGTGCAGCAAAATTCAACAAGCAGCGTCCACTCCAGCTCTTGGAGGAAGTATGCTAGTATGCTAACATACCTCTTTGGCTTTTTGTAAGTCACATCCCAGCTGTGCTGGATTCAGTGTGCTTGGTGGCTGTGCAGCCCACATTGTCCACTTTTTCATAGAGCTGTCCTTTGATGAAAAAATACACACCTGACCACCAGACAACTTTTTTGAAATGGACCAGAGAATGGACAGCCCCCCCCCCGCCCTAAATAAAAGGCTCAAATCTAAACTTAGCCACTTCTTCCTTGCATCATCCTGTTTTGGATGAGCCTCCATAGCACACCTGTCTCTTTCTCCCAACCTCCACAAGAAACAGCCCTTTTTAAGCCTTAAGTGCTGTGTGGTTTCTTTAGAGCCTACTCTTTCTCATGCCACTTCTTGCCTAAGTACCCTTTGGCCTCCTGCCCTTTTCCTCAACATAAGTCCACTCCTTGCTCTGTGTCCTCCTTGCAGGCCCGTGCAGAGCTTGTCTGAGGCCTGGGGTGGAAGTCTTTCAAAACAAAAAAGCAGCTGGCCCCTTTGGGCCACCTTCTCCCAGCCATCTTAGCTTTCTGAGGCTCTGGGCAAGTGTATTTGGATTCTCACCCCACCCCAGAGGCCTGCCCCCTTGTCTCAGGGGCCTGCTGCGTCTTGGCATCTCTACATCATGGGAGCAATTCCTGGTCTTAGCCTGCCCTTGTGTGAGGTTTTAGCCGCAGTCAAACTGGCAACTTTCCCTTCCCTCACAGAAGTCGGACTGCAAAACACTTAGCTTCATAAGCAACTGAACAATTCATGCCATCCATCCAGCTCAGTGTCAGTCTTCATCGCAAGCACACCTATAGCTAAATTCCACACCAGCCGTTCACTACTTTCCTGGCTCCTCCGTGTGATGTCAATTCTCCTATAGTTATATTAGGAGTTATGGTAAGGAGCTACAGGCAAATAGCAGCCACACCCCTCTTAACATCATCATCATTAATCAATTGTTTCAAGACAATAAATATATCAAAAGCAATTAAAATCCAGAAAAGTAGCTGATGCATTTAAAACAATACAAAACACAAACTCATGCAAAAACCTCTACTCTTCATCCTTACATATGTCAACATTCCTTTTAAAGTTCTAGTGGATGCAGGAAAAAACATGCTTGTTGAGGTTGCGGCTTTCTGAATATACAGTGCACAGATCAGGTCCAACTTTGCCTGTTGGCCACAGATATACATAATTCAGCATTATGTTAAATGCTATTGGGTGACAGAGAAAAGGCGGAACTACTCAACACCTTCTTTGCCTCTGTCTTCACCCAAAAGGAAAGCGATGCTCAATCTCAGGCATCCTCAAACTCAGCCCTCCAGATGTTTTTGGCCTACTACTCCCATGATCCCTAGCTAGCAGGACCAGTGGTCAGGGATGATGGGAATTGTAGTCTCAAAACATCTGGAGGGCCAAGTTTGAGGAAGCCTGTCCAACCTGGTGATAACAGAATAAATGATTTAAGGAGGGAGCTGCAGCCCAAGATAGGAAAAGAGGTAGTAAGGGAACACCTAGCTACTTTAAATGGATTCAAATCTCCAGGGCCTGATGAGCTGCATCCAAGGGTACTAAAGGAGCTTGTGGATGTAATTTCAGAGCCTTTGCCTATTATCTTTGAGAATTCTTGGAGAACAGGTGAGGTCCTTACATACTGGAGGTGGGCAAATGTTGTCCCCATCTTCAAAAAGGGGGGAAAGGAAGACCCAGGTAGCTACCGACCAGTGAGGTTGACACTGATACCAGGGAAGGATCTAGAACAGATAATTCAACTGTCGGTCTGTGAGGATTTAGCAAATGATGCTGTGATTACTAAAACCCAGCATAGGTTTCTCAAAGATAAGTCATTCCAGACCAATCTGATTTCTTTTTTTGATGGAATTACAAACTTGGTGGTTCAGGGAAATGCTGTGGACATAGTGAATCTTGATTTCAGTAAGGCTTTTGACAAAGTCCCCCGTGATATTTTCACAAGGATGCTGGTAAAAAGTGGGTTGAACGAGGTAAATGTCAAGTGGATTTGTAGCTGGTTGACTGACGAAACCCAAAGAGAACTCATTACAGTGGTACCTCGCAAGACGAATGCCTCGGAAGACGAAAAACTCGCAAGACGAAAGAGTTTTTCGTTTTCTGAGTTGCTTCGCAAGACAGATTTCCCTATGGGCTTGCTTCGCAAGATGCAATGTCTTGCGCCTTTTTTTTAAAACCGCCAATGCATTCCTATGGGAAACCGTCAATACACAGCGGTGCTTTGCAAGACGAAAAAATTCACAAGACGAAAAAACTCGCAGAACGAATTAATTTCGTCTTGCAAGGCACCACTGTAATGGTTCCTCATCATCCTGGAAAAAAGTAACAAGTGGGGTGCTGCAGGATTCTGTCCTGGGCCCGTTGTTGTTTAACATCTTTATAAATGACTTGGGTGAAGGAATTGATGGGATGCTTATCAAATTTACAGATGACACCAAACTGGGAGGGTAGCTAATGCCACAGAAGACAGAATCAGAATTCAAAATGACTGTAACAGATTGAAGAACTGGGTGCAAGCTAACAAGATGAATTTCAATAGGGACAAATGTAAGGTTCTGCACTTAGGCAGGAAGAACCAGATGCACAAATTAGCATGGGGGACACCTGGCTTACTAGCAGTACATGTGAAAAGGATCTAGGGGTCTTGATGGGCCACAAGCTTAACATGAGTCAACAGTGTGATGCAGCAGCAAAAAAAGCTAATGCTATTCTAGGCTGCATCAACAGAAGCTTAGTGTCCAGATCAAGGGAAGTAATAGTAGCACTCTCTTCTACCTTGGCCAGACCACACTTGGAATACTATGTCCAGTTCTGGGCACCATAGTTTAAGTAGGATGTTGACAAGCTGGAACGTGTGCACCAAGATGATCAAGGGCATGGAAACGTAAGCTTTCTGAGGAGTGCTTGAAGGAGCTGGGTATGTTTAGCTTGGAAGAGGGGAGACTGGGAGGAGATATGATAGCCATTTTCAAATAACTTATGGGCTGTCACATGGAGGAGGGAGCATGCTTATTTTCTCCTGCTCTGGAGGGTAGGACTTGAACTTTAAGCCGCAAGAAAAGAGATTCCGACACAACATTTGGAAAAACTTTCTGACAGTAAGAGCTGTTTGGCAGTGGAACAGACTCCCACAAGAGGTGGTAGACTCTCCTTCCTTGGAGGTTTTTAAACAGAGGTTGGATGGCCATCTGTCATGAATGCTTTAGCTGAGATTCCTGCATTGCATTGGGGTTGGACTAGATGACCCTTGGGATCCCTTCCAACTCATCAGATTCTACGTATTCTTTCCCCTTCTTTGGGACTACTTAATTTTTATTTTATTTTTACATTGCTATGTCCCATTTAACAAGAATGCCCTCATAGGGTGTA
Source organism: Podarcis tiliguerta (assembly GCF_965153285.1). NCBI lineage: Eukaryota > Metazoa > Chordata > Lepidosauria > Squamata > Lacertidae > Podarcis > Podarcis tiliguerta. Next base: position 51,063,629 of record NC_139541.1, on the reverse strand, counting down.
AAACGGTGCTAAGGAGAAAGAGAAGTGAGCTCATCTGCAAAAAGAAAAGCAAAAGAAATGGAACTGCAAGAGATCAGATGGGGAGGCACCCTGTGGCTGGAGTAGATAACAGGAGAGCAGCCAACCATGTAGTCAGTTTTTAGATTTTCAGTTCCTTTAGCCTCTGGGCAAAACTGGGAGGTCTGCCTATCAAAGAGTTTTTTTAAAAAAGCATAAAGGGGGAATTTCCAGTCACAGAGGAGCTTCCCGATGACTTGTGCAGTGTTAAATCAGCATAATGTATTTTTTTTTCTATACTGCAAAAACAAAACAAAAAGTCCAAGTGGGAAAAAGTAATGATGGAAGGCACTGGTTGTAAGAATGCAGAAAACACATGAAGGAAAAGGTAGACTGGCCTGAAAAAGATGAGAGTTGTTTCTCTTTATGATGAAGGATTTATACTCAAAGCTGTGATTATTTTAGCAGAGCTTTTTGCACATTGGACCAAACAGTCCTTTATAAAATTGAGGTCCAAACACAGGGTGAAATGCTGATAAATGTAAGCTGACTGAGGGGACGCTGCCTCTCTGTATTCTTTGGAGCAAAGTCTCATTGGAGATTTCTGCTCAACAGTGAGACAGTCATGGGGTTTTCTTGTGAGAAGTTCCGAATTGGAAAGCACTTTGCATGTGCAAGCCTGCATTATCTGAATCATTATCCTAGGCTAGGTGTGTGGTGGTGTCATTATGGGTTTTGTCAAAGGTCTTTTAAATGCTGACAAAGCCATTCAAATAAATAGTGGTTATGCTGCGTCAGGAGCCTCAGAAGGGTTTATTGTTTGCACTCTAAATTTCACTTCACAATTCTTAGATGTGGGATATGTTTGGGGTTGGGGGGGTTTATACAAGCCATCACACACAGAGAGCGAGGGAGAGCATTTTAGGCTTAGGTCTCTAGATCACGGGTAGGCAAACAAAGGCCCGGGGACCGGATCCGGCCCAGTCGCCTTCTAAATCCGGACTGCGGACGGTCTGGGAATCTGTGTGTTTTTACATGAGTAGAATGTGTCCTTTTATTTAAAATGCATCTCTGGGTTATTTGTGGGGCCTGCCTGGTGTTTTTACATGAGTAGAATGTGTGCTTTTATTTAAAATGCATCTCTGGGTTATTTGTGGGGCATAGGAATTTGTCGTCGTCCAAATATAGTCCAGCCCCCCACAAGGTCTGAGGGACAGTGGACCGGCCCTCTGCTGAAAAAGTTTGCTGACCCCTGGTCTAGATCATCTTCCCCCGCCTGGTGCCCTCCAGCTCTTTTGAACTACCCCTCCCATCAACTCCAGCATCACAGCTATTCCAGCTGGAGCTGTAGGCAGTTGTAGTCCAAATTGGTAGTTCTGGCCTAGGGAGTTGCAGTTCAGAATATCTACAGGGCACCTGGTTGGGGTGGGGGCTGATCTAGAACCCCAGGCAAGGAGGTACAAAGGTTGCATGGTAATGAACTGAAAGGGTGTTCTAGAGCATTTTCTCAGAGGAAATCCTGAGGTTAAGATACTTCTCTTTCTAGCCTCTGCCTTTTCTGTTCTTTACTAAATGTATGAAAATCCATGATTGTGTTCTCTCCTTTGTTTTGCTTTTAAAATAAACTTTATTCAACAATCAGCATTAACTTACACAACAACCCACTACAATATACAACAATACACAAGGATGCATCACTAATCACAAATTTTCCTATGTATGCTTTACAAAAAGAAAAAGAAGAGATTGTGTTCTCCCCTTTGAAGCAACATTTAACAGATGAATAATTCAATTTAAAAAACAAAAACAAAACACCCATAAACAATTCATTCACAAAATGTAGAGGGAAGGAGTAGGTCTTCTGTGTATTTTATATTGAGTCTGTTTTAATATTAGACGATTAGATGCCCTGTGTTCATTTCACGTATAAACTCTATCAGATTCTTTTTAGTCTGTTTAAAATACAGTGTGTTCAAAATTAGTACGTATATATTCAAGGCTAAATTTCAAAACAGTGATAGGAAATCCATCCATCCATCCATCCCTCCATCCATCCATCAGATTTGTATAATGTTGCTTAGTAACATTGTTGCCTGAGTGGCTTACAGCCTAACACACCAATCCAAAGGCACCCCCCCCCCATGATAGGCTATTCAGAGTTTGTTTGATTGGAGGTGTCCTTCCAGTCAGCTCTGACAGCTGAGCCTTCCTCTAGCCACCAAATGGGTACACAGCAGGGAGATGGGTGTTAAATCCAGAACACGGCAGAAAATCCCAAAACAGTTGTTGAATTTGTGGCTATTTTCTTAAGTGGGAAAATCATTTCTTACAAACAACTTTCCCCCCCTTCCCCCTCCTTTTACAAACTCAATTATTCCATTAAACACAAAATATGGGCTTAATGCAATTGGTTTAGTCACATTGAAAATAGATTTTGTATCAGCTTCCCTCTTTCCTCCACTAAATAGCATAATTTATGGCCATCCAGGGACCATAAATGATTTCAACCTGCCTCCAAGGCCATTTGATTCTTCAGGAGTTCTGTCCCCTATTAATCAATAAATGGTCCTTTGCCTTTCTTATCAAATGACAGCCAGATGGTTCAGTTAAATTCACAGTGACAGGCTTGGAGAATTAGCTAGGCTTACACCATTGATAATCCTTTGCCGTCTGCCCTTCCCACCTGTTCCTCTTCAGCCCTGAGGTCATGGCCTCATGAAACATGCTGGCCATATGGTCACCGCTCTAGCCAGAAGCCCATGCCTTCTGGAGGCTAGTGCTTCATTTTCCTGGTGGGATAAAAAGGAGGAGAGCAAAGCAAGAAGGGAAGACAGCAGAGAAGATCTTGATGATTCCTTAAAAGTGTAGGACAGTTGTGCATTATTGCTTTCAATTTTTCAGGGAAACCTTTTCAATGGACTCATCTGCTGAGGGCCCCCAGAGCACCCTGCTTACTCAGTTCATGCTGGGCTACGGAAAAGTTTGTTGGGCCTCAGCTGCCGATAGGCACCCCACAGCTGCCAAGCATGCTCTCCCCACCCCCCGGATATTAAAGAGTTAAATCCCTGCGCACTGCAGTCTTGAATTCTGGCGCACTTTTCAAAAAGAACAGCTTCCCTGGCTAACTTGCAAAGATGTCATGAGGCCAAACACTCCCAAGTTCCTTGGTAGGAAGAAGACTACATTCATTTTAGCATGTAAGACTAAATCATAGCTGTCAGCTTACAGATTTGAAAATAAGGGACCAGCAGCCTCCCCTGTTCCAGGCACTCCAGTCTTCCTGCAGTCTGGTCAAACCCATGCTGGTAGTTCTGAGAACACTGTCTAACCAACTTTGTAACCAGAGGTTCAACTGAATAGAATCTGAATCACATGCACCACAAGGCCTATGCAGCCTCAACTTAAGATGGCTCCCCGGCCTGGCTTTGCACTGCAAAGTTTGCAGCAGCACGCGCAACAAAATGGCGTCCAGCATTCAAAAAAACCCTCAGCTTGCATTAACTAGCCACACACAAGGCATGCAAGCTCCACCACCCCCAGTCGTTCTTAGACTTCTTATTGGGTGAGCAACACAGCCAAGCAACACAGTTGGAGCCTCCCTTCTCCCTGGCCGGCAGGGAGGGAGGGAGAGGAGCTGCTTCCTTTGAAATTTAAGGGACATCATTTGAGGGACATCCATCAATAAGGGACAGCAGCAGGACATGGCCCTGGAATAAGGGACTGTCCCTTCAAATAAGGGACACTTGACAGCTATGGACTAAATAGATCTGGTCTAGATCTGTCTTTGTTTTTAAATCCATTCTCCATAACAAGGCCACATATATAAGAGTTACAGCCACAGCTTTGTATCTAGAATAAGCAAGTAGGCATTCAAAACTACTTGCTTAATTTACTTTTGATAACATAATTTGGGATTAGTTCATGGAATTGTAGAATCCAGCCCCCTGTAATGCAGGAATCTCAGCTAAAGCATCCATGACAGATGGTCATCCAGCCTCTGCTTAAAAACCTCCAAGGAAGGAGAGTCGACCACCTCCCAATAGAGTCTGCTTCACTGTTGAATAGTTCTTATTGCCATAAAGTTCTTCCTGATGTTTATTCAGGATCTCCTTTCTTGTCATTGGTTTGGGTTCTAGCCTCCAGAGCAGGAGAAAACAACCTTTCTTGATCTTCCATGTGACAGCCCTTTAGATATTTGAAGATGGCTGGAATATCTCCTCTCAGATTCCTCTTTTCCAGGCTGAACATATCCAACTCCCTCAACCATTCCTCATAAGTCTTGGTTTCAGGAATAGTTAAGGGAGTTGGGCATGTTTAGCCTGGTGCAGCGTGTGCAAAAAAACCAAAATGGCACCGAATACAGTGCAGAGAAGCAACAGAGTAATAAAGAATAAAAATGAATACTAAGGAATAATTATTCCCTTAAAACCACAGGTGCATGCACACCCATGTAGAATCTTGGATCCAAAATCAGCTTTAGGTCAAAAGCAATTTTGATTTGCTGCAATTTTTAAAAGATTTGTGAGGGCTTTAAGTGAATTTGTTTGTTGAGATCCAGCTTGTTGTAGTTTATTTTAAAGTAGCTGCTCTTCTTTTGCATTCACCTCCTGCATTTTTGTATGTGTTAGTGTGTGCATGCAAGCACCTAGACCCACACACCTCTGTATGCACACTGACTAGACGCATGGCCTCACACCTCTGCCTCCGCCATGCTTTCAAGGCCATTTGACGTGGTCTAGACAAGTTCACCTCTTTTCCTGCCCTTGTACTGTGCTCCATGTCTTATCTACAGGATACACTTCAACACCCACACCCCACAGAAGTGATCCCTGCAATAGCCCCAAATTGGTTCAAGTAATCAAATGTTAAGCGGTGGCTTAAGTCAGACCAGTGCATTATTGAAAGGGTAGTGCTGCGCCAATAGTGGAGCACCCCTTTTGCATGGGAGAAGAGGGCAGTCGTGTGGCATCATATTTACTTTGGACTGAAGGAAGGTGAGGTAAAGTCCATCCCCTAGCAAATAAGTGTTTAAAGATTAGCTGGCTGGAATTTCACAGAGGTTGTGGTGGGTCGGTCATTTTGGTGTTCAAAGCACTTGTCTGGCACACTCTGCTTACAAATGTATGTTTACATTTTGAGGGAGGCTGAGAAAACGTAATCTCTTGTCTTTAACTAGCCTCTCTCATTTTCTGCAACTAAACTCTACCATTTCAATTGCAACAAAACATATCCTCACCCCATATGGGAAGTACTCCTGTTTGGGGTTCCAGGCAGCCTGGAAAGGAGCCTGATGATGCCGGACAAGCCTTCCAAAGAGAAGGAGAGTGTTCAAGGGAAGGGAAGGGGCCCCTGTTTTCTTCTCCACCTCAAGGCCTTCCTGTGCTCTGTGGCAAGAGGGATCAGGCTTTGCTACCTGCCACTCAACATACCTGGAACTTGCTATTGTAAAATTGTGGGATATGAGTGCAAAAGCAAAAATGGTTAATCCCACCCTCTTTCCGTTAGCTGGAAACATTATCAAGTGACATAGGGAGGGGAGATTTTTTTAATAACAAGAAAAATACCGGGGACCTGATACTCTTCCTCTTCCTCCTCCAAAATGCTTACTATAAGTTGTCAGAGACATCAGCAAGCTAATTCCTTGGCCAAATGTCAACATTCTGTATCTCCTGCAAGCTTCTTGTCGGGCTGTTTGTCTCTTTTTAAAATATTTCTCATTCCTTTTTCTCAAAAAGTTTTGAGAAAATACAGTTACAACTATTATCTGTCTGTCTGTCTGTCTGTCTATCTATCTATCTATCTATCTATCTATCTATCTATCTATCTATCAAATGATAATCTGATTGTAAAATCTGCCCTGGAACAACGGCCATGCCAAGGATGCAACCATAAACACTTATTAGGTACAGTTTGACCAGCCACTGTTTTTGTTTCACCACCACCATTTTACCCTGCTGAATTTAACTCAAGGATGCTCAGTTTTATTAGTTCATTATATGTTACTGTCAGTGTATCCTTTTTTGTGTGTGCAATGTATTTATTATGTATAATCTATTAATGTAAAAGTGTTGCTGCCCATCTCTTCTTCATTTCCAAGCTATATCAGCTACCTTTGGAGTTACCTCCTGTGTGTTTTCAAAGAAACCCCTTAAGCAAAAGTACCAAAAACTTGCTTTTTCAATATCATAATTCTGCATTAAGGGTCAATTTCTGCTTGCAGAATCTCAGAATAATTATTCTCCCTCTGAAGATGAGTGTTTAGAGGGCTTTAGAGTGTTTAGAGCCAGTGTGGTGTAGTGGTTAAGAGCGGTAGACTCGTAATCTGGTGAACCGGGTTCGTGTCTCCGCTCCTCCACATGCAGCTGCTGGGTGACCTTGGGCCAGTCACACTTCTTTGAAGTCTCTCAGCCCCACACACCTCACAGAGTGTTTGTTGTGGGGGAGGAAGGGAAAGGAGAATATTAGCCGCTTTGAGGCTCCTTCAGGTAGTGATAAAGCAGGATATCAAATCCAAACTCTTCTTCTTCTTCTTTTGCATCCATGTTTCCAGATTGGCAGTTGCCCTTCAAGATTTGGCCGGCTTACCTTATTGCTGGAGTGGGGAGCTTTGGGAGGTAAAACAAAACAAGCAAGAGAGAGGAAGGGAGCAAGTAACCATCTTTCCTTTTCCCTCCCTTTCTTTCTTGAACAGTATTCAGGTTTTCAGCAAACTGCAGACAAGTGCTTCATTTGTGGACACCTCATAATGGAAATGGTAAGAGGAGAGGCTTCTAAAATGTGCAATTTATTAGGCAGGGGTGTGTGGTTTCTATTCCCCTCTTTTACTTCCCCTCCACCCAAACATGTACACACACCTTAAGAAGTTTCCTTTCCTTTCTGAAATGCCAACAATACTTCAAGATAGAGTAAGGTGCCTTCATGTTGTTGGGATTTTGGCGGAGGCGGTGAGAGGAGAGACTTCACATATTAAGTGATGGAGTCTTAGCTTGCAGTAACTGACTAGAACAGAGACCTTGGGGTCACTGTGAAGAGCTCAATGAAAGCAGGGGAACAACACAGCAAGCTGCTTTTGTACTGAATCAGACCATTGGTCTAACTCAGTATTGCCAACACTGGCTGGCAGTGACTTGGTTAGACAGGGAACACCACCAGCTCTAAACCTAGGGACTGAACCTAGGATCTTCTGCACGCTAAGCAGATGTTTCACCACTGTGTTGCTGCTCTTCCCCCAAATGCCAACCCAGTTCGTAGTAGCTGTTGTGTAGTTAATATACCTCCAAGGGGATGAGAATTGATTTTGGGGCTGTCTTTGTTTCTTTTCCAGATTTTGCAGGCCTTGGGGAAGTCCTACCATCCTGGCTGTTTCCGCTGTGTGGTCTGCAATGAATGTCTAGATGGCGTCCCGTTCACTGTAGATGTGGAGAACAATATTTACTGTGTGAAAGACTATCACACGTGAGAACGCAGAACCTTGTATGTTGGGGGGGACGAGGAAGAGGGGGGACGGACTGTGCATGAGATGAGGAAGGGCTGGTTGTTGCTTTCAGGTATTGCAAAACGGCACTGAGAAGAAAGCATCATCCAGTGTTAAATCAAATTCAAATGCCAGGGAGTAAATGGGGCGAAGGGAAAGAAGGCCTTGCAATAATTTTGCACATTCCAGCAGATGCTCTTGAATGCCAGGCTGGCATTAAACAAGGAGGTGTCCTGAGCCTTGAATGCACCCTTTTAAATTAGGGAGAGACAACATGATATCCTCCAGATGTTATTGGACTACAATGTCCATCCACCACAGCCACCATGGCCCAGTAGTTAGGAATGATGGGAGTTGTAGTCCAATAGCATCTGGCTGCTCCAGTTTTAAAGGTGTTTTTTTTGTCTGTGCCAAAGAGGAGGCAAAGCATCAGTGGTCTTTGAAGGGCTTGATGTATCAGACCTCCAAAGTTGGGGCTCCCTGGGGGGGCTCTGTACAATCTCCTTTCAGTCTCTGCTCAGAAAGAACACATGCAATGTCAGTTGCGGGGCAGGTTTTGTGTGGTTTGGGAGAAACTGCCAAACACCAGGTGAGCCAAGTTTACCCCTTCCAAACCAGAGGTTTCCCCACCTCTTCCAATGTGTGTGCGTTAATTAAATTATTTGGGGCTTTTTAGTTTAGAGAGAAGGCATGCTAGAGGTGTATAATATTATGTGTGGTGTAGAGAAAGTGGTTAGAGAAAAGTTTTTCTCTCACACAACACTAGAACTTTTGGGAATGCCCAATGAAGCAGAATGTTGGAAGACTCTGGACAGATAAAATGAAACATTGCCTCACATAATACATAGTTAAATTATGAAATTCCACCCCTATTCCCTCAAAATGCAGTGATGGCCATCAACTTTAATAGCTTTTAAAAGAGGACTGGCCAGTTAATGGAAGTTAAGGCTACTGGTGGCTGGGTCCTGGTTGACCACTCCAAAAACAGCCTGATCCAGCAGTCTGTTACGTTCCTAGCCAGCCTACTCTAAGTTGGGGTCCTCTAGATGTTTTAGAGTGTAACTCTCATCAGCCCCAGCTAGTATGGCCATACAGTGCTGGAGCTGATGGGTGTTGTGGTCAAAAGCATCTTGGTTGGGGGAGGCCAGTTTAAACTATTGAACCCAGTGCCTCATAAAAGTTTAGAATGCCAGCCCCTGAAACAGGTGTGGGGAACCTCTGACCCTCCAGGTGTCACTGAACTACAACCTCCATCTTCCTTGCCCATTGGCCATGCTTGCAGGGGCTGATGGGAGTTGTAGTTCAACAACATCTGGCGGGCCCAACACCTACTTACAGGTTGAGAAATTCTGCTTGCTCTTAGTGATGATACGTTGTGAATTTATTAATAAGGGAAAGGGTGCCTCCTCGACTGGGTATTTGGGAGTTGAACCAAAAGAGAAGACTGCTTGAGCAAGACTTCTGCTATAGGGACCCCAAACTTTAGCTGTAGTTAAAATGCTGTCATATTCTCCCACCCTTCTCTTAGTTTTATTTTGCTTTCTTTATTAAACAAGAGTGTGACATACTTTCTCTTTTCATACTAGGGTTTTTGCACCAAAATGTGCTTCCTGTAACCAGCCCATTTTACCAGCACAGGTATGGTATTCCATTTGCATATACTTTGCAGCCTTCCCTATGCCTCCTTAAATTTACTAAGAAGGCGACACTTTAAAAGTGTTGTTTGAACTTAGCTGACATAGAATTAAGAGGCTCGCACACATACAATGAAGATGATGAGATCATTCTAGGGCTACTTTGAAGCAAGCGACATGTGGTTGTCTCAAATGCAGGTTCTTCCACATCCCCTTCCCTGACTCACTCAAAGGTAGGTTAGCAAGGTTTCTAGTAAAATCCATCTGTCTGTTCACGGCAGAGATTATACAGGCTTTTAAGGTGGATCTGCTCCCTCCTGAACTGCAAAGAAAATACGTTGTCTACAGACCTGTTGAGACCACATCTCAACTCAGGCTGACTTTGGAACTGTTTGGCAGGGGTCTGTTCTTTAAACAAAAAATGCGCCCTCTTCCTCCATGAGATTTAGCTCCTCACCTCCATAAGCATATCAGATTGTCTGAAGCAAAAAGCCCCGAGCTACAACTGACAGCCAGAGAGTATTCGTTGAGTTTCTTTTTGTTTATTACGTGGTTGTGCAAACGAATACAATGTGCTGAACAGAATTGCTTATTGCTGGTGATGTCGAATGTGTTGACTACAAGCTCCTGACATGCTTTCCTGGCTACCAGTAGATGTGTGCAGCCTAAGTAAGTGCACTTGGATAGCAGTCAACCACAGGAACATCAGTTCCATTTTTCTCTAAAAGCCACTCCTGGATCATTGGCGAAGAGTCAGCAACGTACTGGGCACAAACTGTTAGGTGGTTCTCTTATGTGAGACTTGTGAAACAGTATGATAACCTTTCCCTAGACCAGCAGATAAAATATCTGCATGGTGCAGAGCGCCTCTCCCCACTCACCCCGAGACTCTAGTATTTGCTGCTGTCCAGATGTGTGTAGCTGTAGGTTCCATTTTCTTTACAACCTGCTGGTGTATGGGGCTCTCCCTTCTTCCCTCTTGAGTGCCCCAACAAAGCTCTAATTCTGCGGGGGGGGGGGTCTGCACCTCAGCCTTAAGTTGTACACTGTATTTTGCAAGGAATTATCCTTGCCTGACAGAAGAATGGAATAAAATGGAACAATTCTGCTTCCACTAGAGCCAGCCTCCAGAAACCCCCTCCCCAAATGAAGCAAAGAGTGGGTGAAGTGGAGAGACATTTTCTTGTTAAGTTGCAAAAATAAAAAATAAAAATGGGGATGGGATTCCCTGAGGGCGTATTTCCATTGAGGGAGAAATTATAGAATTCTGCCATACCTTACATGTTACCTTCCTCAAATCAGGGTTCCGAGGAGACCATCCGGGTGGTGTCGATGGACAGGGATTACCACGTGGAGTGTTACCATTGTGAGGTAAACCTTGGAGCTTCTCCGATGCTGAGTAATGCGGGCTCTTTGGCCTTGGTCGAAGCCAGCCTTCTCCAACTTGGCGCTTGTGCCTTACCTGTCCGCCATTTTTATTTTTACAGTATTTCGATTAGAAAACATGTCAGGGTGCTTTACAATAGCTCCTAAAACACAATTAAACAGTAATCTATATCAGGAAAACACTTTACAGCAGTAAAATGCAACACTGGAAGCAGCAGCAAAAATTCATCAAAGGATAAAAGGCTGAGGAAATGAAATGGGCAGCCTTGCCAGTCACTTAAACATTAAGATAGGGCCAGGTGAGCTTCCCTGGAGAGAGTTCCAGAAGCTGGGAGCCACCACTGAAAAGGCTCTGTGCACTGCTTCCACCCTTTAGGTGGCAGGAGAATCTGGAGAAGGGACTATGAGATAGAGCTTGGTGTATGGTTGATGTGGGAGAAGACATCCTCTCAAGTATCCATGCCACAAGCCGGCAAGGGTTGTTGGGAGTTGTAGTCCAAAACACCTGGAGAGCCACCAGGTTGGTGAGGGCTGCCTAAATGTGGTTCTTTTCCTTAGGAGTTTTCCCCAGCTGTCTAACATGTGCATACTCTTGTTCCTCTTAGGACTGTGGACTCCAGCTCAATGACGAAGAAGGCCGCCGTTGTTATCCTTTAGAGGGGCACTTGCTTTGCCATGGTTGTCACATCAGGCGCCTCAGTATGACAGTGCCACCCCACCCTCCCCCTGGATACCCAATGCACATTACAGAACTCTGAGGTGTTTCGCACCCCATCAAATTGCAACCAGGAGGGAGGCTGTTGTTGGCGGGAGAAGATTTTCACAGTTCTTCTTTTAAGAGACAAAGCAGCCAAGTTTATTTATTGCTTCTGAGACTGAAAAGAGAGGTGCGCCTCTCAGAGTGTGTGCCTAAATAATTCCTCCCAAGACACTGGGTACTTGAAAAATGATGCACCACGTGGATGTAACTGTAAAAGTGCAGCGAAAAGTGTTGTTTTCTGTGCTATGCTAGGCAGGGCCATCCGTTCGTCATAGTTTTGTCCCATTGTAGTTTGGGTCCCTGCAAGAATCTTAACCGCTTGCAGCAGTGCTGCAGGAGAAAGCGGATGAATGCTACATTTTTATGCTGGGTCTCATTGCATCTTGGCTTGAGGCGTTTTGAGAAATGACCTCACAATATGAGGGTCTGGGTGGTTGTTGCAGGCGAGGATTGGGTTTTGTTTTGTTTTTTAGTCATGGTCAGATTTAAATATGACTTAAGAGAAAGAAGTTGTTCTGAGGGGGAGAAATTCATTGTCCTTAGCCCATGGTGCTTTCATACAGTGCCAACAAGAGAGATGTGGAAGAAGCTGTTTGTAGAATATTATATGAACTGAACCCACTGAGGAATCATCGATGCAACAAGCATTTTTGCAGAGGGTTTCCTAGATGTTTGGGATCCCTTTTGTGGGAGTTCTGGTGCCCATTATTTTACCAGTTTAGGGATGCAGGCCGGATCCAGTTACAGCATAGTCCAAGACTGCAGGGCAGGTTGAGACCTCATAGCCTCCTTGAGGTGGCAGGCAGCTATATAGTTATGGGCATAGTTGCTTATAATAGTACTATTGGTGTGCTGGCAGGGACCAATGGGAGTTGTAGTCTAAAACGTCTGGGAGGAAGGCTGGTGTGTTGGGATGCAGAAACCTGAAAGGCTGCCTAAGAGCTGAGATGTTCCTGCCCTGCCTTGTGATGCTCCCTTGCTCATTCGAGCCTAATAAGAGGCAACCAAGGAATGAGAGTCTCCTGTTTTAACATGTCTTTCCTCACAGTGACTTGGCCCTGGCACTCTGGACATCACTGCCTGCTTACTAGTGGCAAATTAACAGCCACTAGGGGTGGCTTCCCAGGTCCTCAAATTCTGGTGTGTGTGTTTTGTTTTTGTTTTCGTCAGTCTCTTAGGCTTTTACACCAATTTCAGCTAATAACTTCAGTCCTCCTGACTATGCAAAATTCTACTTGTTTTGCAATTGTCCTAGATTATATGTTGCCTTTGTTGTGTGTGTGTGTGTTTTTAAGGGCAGCAGATTTATGGTGTGGTTTCAGTTGCAGGTGGCGGACATTCTTTTTCCAGAGAGGTCCTTTTGAATTGGTTTCCTCCATGCTGGATTTTTACAGCTTGCCTCTTGATAAGCTCAACACTGGAGGTCAAATTATTAATGATTGAATCCCCAGCATTTTCAAACTGATTTCAGGTTATTAAGAAACAGTTTTCCAAGGAGGCCCCGAGGGGCATTTGCTCCATCTCTCCCCTCCTCCCACCCCACTGCTTTTTCAGGCTGAAGTGGGGTCATGCCACATTTAATAAAGGCCATTTAAACATTGTGTAATCGCCTAGAATGTCTGGCAAGAGCAGCTTGTTTGGACAGTTCAGTAACAAGAACCAATCACCCTGGAAAACAGGGTGGCGGAAGATGGGAGTCACTGATAGATTTGCCAGTGGCATGCTGAAATTTTCATTTTCACCAAATCCACCTGGAAAGTCTTTACCCATTGCCTCTCCAGAGACAATTTTATGATGTGCAGACCTACTTGGAGATGTCCTTGGAGGCCAAGCGGAAGTAAAAACGATGCTTAATAACAAACACAAAGAGTTCCTTGAAATGTGCATATTTTCCTGTTTTGCCTGAGCTCCTACAAAACACCCAGAACTCTGTAGACTCATAAGACTTTATCGACCTTAAGCATGTTTTAACTGGTTTTCACTTTTACATGCGGGGGCCAGATTTCTGTCTGCTGTAAACAGTTGTATGCTCCAGTAATTTCAGTTTTCAAGCTGTCAGCCACAACAGCCAACAGAACACCAGTGTCATACTTTGAAAGCAAACCAAACCGAACCCCTCAAAGCAGGCTTCACACACCACGTCTGCTCTGGCTGGAGTTGATGGAAGTTCTAGTCCAACAAAACCTAAAAGGCATCGGTCAAGGAAGGTTGCCAAACTGTTTTGCTGGAATTATACAGGGAAAAAATAAATGGCAAAGGAACAGTTTTGAGATTTCCCTCCCGCCCTTTTTATATTATAAAGTATAATGGATTAAAAATATACCTGTTCTCTCTCCAGCAAGGAAGAAATGGTGCCTTTTTGAACAGATGCAGGATAATGCTTGGGCCCTCTTGGTTTGGGAAGCAACAGTCTTGATCCAGTGGGCCCAGCTTGTTTCATGGGGTGTGGAGGCTAGTACATGCCACAACCTGGAGTGATGGATGCTCGTCGTATTTGGATCCCTTGTACAGCATGCTTTGTTTCTCGGAACATCAGAGGTAGCCATGGAAGTACCTTCAGATGCTGTTGGACTGCAACTCTCATCATCCCTGAACATTGGCCATACTAACCTGAGCTGGTGGGAATTGTAGTCCAACAGCATTTGTGTTGGTTATCCCTGCTGTGTACGCTCAACATTGTGCATGCTTTTCCCCTGTGATTCTCTGGATTGGGGCCAGTCCACCTAAAACCAACCTCCTTCCATCATTTACGTTTAACTCTCTTCCTCTCTTCCCACCCTATAACCACAATGGGAGTTGCAGTCGTTCTGAAGGCCACCAAGTCAGGGAAGTCTTTATTACCCAGTGCCTTGACCATATTAGTGGCAAACCTTTTAATTCATATTCCTGCCTTAATTTTCAGTGAATAGCACAACATCCACACTATGTACATACACTACTGTTTTTACTGTTCTAAACTGACATCCGTTGGAATGGAGTATTTAATTTCACTTGTTAAAAATGTTTCAGGTCTTTTTTTCTTTTTCCTTTTTTTACGCAGTTCCGTATTGTTGTATAGATGCTGAACCTTTTTATTTCTAGCGAGACCAAGTTTGCCCTGTCCAGAATGCAGTCATTTTCCATAAACTGTTTTTCCACAGAAAGCGGAATTTGATCACGGCTCATTGGGCTGTGTCTTGCCAACTTTTTTCTTTCCGTTTTGAAAAACAGAGCTTGTTTAGATTTCCTTAATTATTTTTTGTTAAGAAGAAAGCATCCAGAAAGCTTCCCACAGCGACTCTGAAATGGTGTGCACTGAAAATTAGAGTGAAACGTTTTACCTCTTTTCCTTGGAAAGTATAAAAAGAAACTCCCTTCAAGTTTTTTTGGGGGGGGGTGCGGATAGCTCAGTGTGCAGGCAGTCCCAGACTTCTCCAGTTGAAAGGAACAGGTAGCAAGTGATGCAAAAGGCCTGTGTCTCCCTGTGTCTCTGGAGAATTCCTGCCAGTCAGGAAGCAACACTGAACTAGAATAGCCTTTGCCAACCTGGTGCCCTCCAGATGGGAGTTATGGTCCAACATCTGGAGGGGACCAGAAGGCTGGATTAGAGGGACAAAGAGTTTGAGGCAGCTTTTTATGTTTGCTTCGAGAGAATTCTTATTTAACAGGGATGGAACACTTCTTTCATTTGTGCCATAATATTTATTGGTGATTTTTCCTATTCTTTCTACTTTCATTGCTTAGTCTTTGCATTAATGAAAAAAGCAGGAATTTTGCCTTCCACATTTCTCTCTTGTTGGAAAATGCAAAAGAACAGCCTACTTGGAAGTTCCACCATATCCCTTAAAATTATAAGGTTCCAAAGGAAAGACCAAAGTAGTTTTGAATTTGAATGAAATGAGAATTGCTTAAAAATAGAGGGTGCACATTCTGAAATTCAGAATTTCAAGAAGTCCAAGAATTTAAACCAAAGCTCGAAGAAGGCACACAAAAGCTGCTTTCTCATGCCCTGAGGAAAGTTTGTGATTCATCATGCAACTAATGCCATAACTAGAGTATATAATTTGACTTAAATTAAGTTTTTTTCTTGAGAATTATTTTCATTTTCTTTAAAAGAATATAGTTTTTTTCCAAGAACTTGGACCAATGTTGATTTTTATTTTGTAGGAAATATATTAAATGCCCAATTTGTATATCGTGTCTAGTTTACATGCTGCAAATATGTTAGTTTAACCTTGTTTGTATATATCATTCTAAAACCTTCGGCCTTTTAGTTAGTACATAGATTGACTTGCCGGGTTTTTGTCTTGTCATTTGGTTTCCTTGATTGTTGAAGAATTAAAGTTGGGAAATGTAGATTTATTTATCTAAAGAAGCTGCTTGCTATCGTCCTAAGTTATTTTAATATTAAAAGTCAGAATTTCATTTAACCTTAGATGTTATAATCTGCTTTTTTTTTTTCAATAAAGACATTTTGTAGTTACTTCTGATTTTATAGTGTGTTACCTAGAAGGAATTGATTGGTTATGGGAACAAACTGCGTGTTTCATGCCATGCTGCTCCAACACTTTTTTATTTTGTCATTTAACTTTTATTTTTTAAAAAGCAAATAAATGGCATAGCTGCATCAGGAAGCAGAAAAGATGGTACAAGCCTTTTCTCGCCCACAAATCCACACACACCCCTCCAACAGCTGTCCTTTGTACACTTTTAAATGTGCCAGTGGTTGTGGTTGTGTTTAAAGGGTTACAGGGGCCACTTTCCAGTCCTCACGTATGTAAGCTGATCTAAGAGAGAAATTTTATATTTGTGTTAGAAGATCAGCATTTTCACATCTTGTGTTCTTTTAAGAACTTTCTGGTAGATGCCACCTGGACCTGGTGAATTGTTCATTTTTAATTTGTCAAAAAGATCTGCAGCTTCATCTCTTGTTACCACTATTTATCTCACTTATCCAACTCCCTTCTTGGGATGATTGAACCAGCAATTTTACTGTTGGCAACTGCTTTTTGAAAGTTGGGAAGAAGAGAGGTTCACCCCACAGGAGACAAAATTGTAATGAGGCCCATTTTTAAGGTGTGGTGTTATGCACCTAAAGACAGAAGCCTATCAAGTATTCTTAAAAAGTAAAATAAAAGTTAAATCCAGATTTCATTATCTGAACGGATTCAGAGCTTAAACTGCTAAGCTAGTTATACTGCTTTGACTTTCCTGCATACATCAAAGTCTTCTGTGGAAACCTGGGACTTTAAAAAAAATAAAATCTGGTAGTCATGGTTTAAAATCTACTAAAAGCAGCAGCAGCTTATCCCTAAATCCTCCCTTTTACCTTTATTATCAAAGTGATGCATCTCTGTGGGTGGTATTATTTTGACCCACCTCTGCAAATATCGGTGGGGGAGAGAGGAAATGAGATCATTGCCAGTCATGTAGAGGTGGTGAAGAAAGAGGATTTATTTTTCTGGCTTTAGAAAAGACGCCCTCACTTATAAGAGACTGGAATCTCTAGATCAGCAGGTGATCAGCTAGACTTTGCATATTTTTTTTCCTCCTAGCAATATTGGGTGTGCCCCTTCTGCAAAAGCTTTTCTGGCATTCAAGCCCCCTGATCAATATTTGCTCCAATGGCCTTTGCGGTGCATGAAGTGCTATTGTCCTTTGTGTTTGGAAATGCAGCAATTGCTCAGCTGCTTTTAAAAGTAGCCAGGGAGCAAAAGGAGGAATGTGAAGCAGGAAAAACAACAACTAGAGATGCCTTAAACAAGCAAAGACTTCACACTAATTGGCCCAAAAGGTGCCTTTTTTCCCCTTTTTCTTTTGGCAAAAACTCAGGAACAATGAAGTGTCTCCTAATCAAACAACATGATCCGTTAACAAATAGGGTTCACAAATAGATGCTCCAGATATTTTTGGACTGATAAAAAGGATGCAGGTAAGGTTAAAGATTACATTTAAATGCTGCTTACAATGGCGGCTGGGATATTCTGCAAGACTTGGGACAGAATCCACTGAGAAGTCTTGAAATGCATAGCAGCTGTGGCAAACAGAGTGCTTTTGGCTCACTTCAGCGACACTTGTCTTTTTAGAATTTGAAGCAAAGTTTAGATCACTTCAAAATAATATACCCTGATTTCATTTTCTTTCCTGCAGAATCCAGTGTTGCAGATATCTTCTGTTACCTACGCCCAGTGTATAGGAGCACCCTAACAGGAGTGTGAGAGACTTTCCCTTGCGAAAGGCAAGGTAAGAGCAGTAACAAGTGGTCTTGTTCGGTGACTTTTCAAATCCCTGTCCTCAAACACCTTCAGAATCTCCTCCACCAGGATCTCTTAGCAGAACCACCAGCCCTGCCTTTGTCAAGTGGATGGATGTTGCAGCCCAAATCACACCAAGGGCCTTAGATAGGAAAGTGGTACAGTGGTACCTCGGGTTACATACACTTCAGGTTACAGACTCTGCTAACCCAGAAATAGTACCTCGGGTTAAGAACTTTGCTTCAGGATGAGAACAGAAATTGTGCTCCAGCGGCGCAGCAGCAGCAGGAGGCCCCATTAGCTAAAATGGTGCTTCAGGTTAAGAACAGTTTCAGGTTAAGGACAGACCGCCGGAACGAATTAAGTACTTAACCCGAGGTACCACTGTATTAGAGTCATGAGGAGCTGATACTTTCTGCCCCACTGTGACAAATTTGTTTTTGCAAGGCTCCCCCCCCCCCCGCCCCGGCCACCAGTTGTTTGATCTTACCTGGCAGCATCTGGGGCCCAACCTTCTATGCCTCACATGCTGCCCAGCATTGAGAGCTGCTGCCTGGACTTGCCTGCTGAATGCGTGTCTCTCTTTCTTTCCAACATTGACAGACGGCATGATGAGTCGTCTGTGGTAACCCAACCCACCTTCTTCTTAAATGATGTTATTGTTCACAATTATCTTAATTATATGGTAGTTTACTCTAATAACCTTTTTGCTTTCAGCCCTGCCTCGGCGATCTGAGATTTCTTGGCTGTAGGGGAAAAAATGTGGGTCCCTAAGGAAGCAGTAAAGCACATGGTTCTAGAAGCTTCTATTAAGAATAAGATGGCTGGATCTCTTATTCATTGTGTGGCGCATTCCATCAAACTCCCACTCTTGAGACCTGGGAGGTTTTGCCACCATCTTCTTTCTCGCTATCCCTTTCTCATTCTTTAGCTGCCTGTTTCTTCTGTTCTTCTCTTCCGCAAGATTCTGAGGTATTGGGGTTCTGAGCCGCATAAGGTTTTACAAGTGAATACCAGTCCTTTGAATTGGACTTGCGTGTTTGGACCATCCTCCCTGATCAACAATCTGACCACAGAGTTCTTGCTGTGTCTGATGCTGTTAGTTGTCTTCAAAGGCAGCCCCACATTGAAGGCTCCAGGTGGCTGAACAAAACTCCCCAAGCACAACCCTCTGAAAACAACAATCAAAGTGGGTCTGGAACCATTGCAAACAGTGCCACCCACTGGGTGGGGGGTTAGACTGTATGCCTGAGTCCCTTCTAATTCCTGGATCCAGCAAGGGTTAAAATCATTGGATTCCATTGTTAGCTGGCCAGCTGTCTGATGAAGCTGAATGTTGGAGGATTCAGGACAGATAAAGAAAGTCTTTCCTCATTCAGGGCATAGCTAAACTACAGAACTCTCTCCCACAGGAGGCAGCGATGGCTCCCAACTTTGAATGGCTTTAAAAGAGGATTAGACAAATTTGTGGAGGCTATATAGATGGCGAGGAACCATGATTGCTCTGCTCTGCCTGCACAGCTGGAGGCAGTAATGCTTCTGAATATCAGTTTCTAAAAACCACAGGAAGGACAAATGCTCCTTGCACGCATGTACTTGCAAGCTTCTTGTGGGCATCTGGTCAGCTGCTGTGAGAAGAGAACGCTGGCCTAGGTGGGCCACTGGTCTTATGTTCTCATGTTTCTTGATAGCTTGCTTTGCCCCAATGAAAGGCAGCCCAGCAGTTTGCCTCGCGGTCGCCTCTTCCTTATGCTTGTGGCATCCATCATTCTGCCAGTCCTTTTCCTCACTGTCTCTGGGTGACCCCTACTGGAACGATCAGTTAACTCCCATGCGGCAGATACATCCTGCAGCTCTATCTCCCTTCTGCACTTAACGCTCCTTTTCCCCTTGGAATGCTCCTCCTTGTGGCAGGCAGTGGCCTTGTGTAGCTATAAAGCAAGTCTGTTCTGTAGGCTGTACTGTTCTTGGCCCACTGAGATGACTGCAGAACACTGGCCACATACAGTTGCTCAGGGCTGGCCCAAGACGTTTTGCCGCCTGAGGTGAACCACCCAGCCAGGGAACAATGGGAGAATAAGGATTTGCATCGGAGAGGTGGGGGAAGGAAATCAAAGCAATTTTACCTGACGGTTGAAGTGGGACTCAGAAGGAAACAGGCCTGCTCTGAATCAAACCAGGTAGGTGCAGAACCCAGGGGACCCAAAGGAAAGCCCCCATTTCCTCCTGGGGGTGGAAGACCAGCAGCACTTTCTATTTGTCAGGAGGCTTCTGTAGAGGTGGCATGGGGGGGGGGGGAATAGCTGAGGAGGCAGCAAATCTGGCCTTCAAGGAGTGTGCAGTAGCCTTCACGCTCGCAGCAGCAGCAAATGCATTCCTTGGAGGCCAGATCTTCTGCTCCATGGATCTGCCACCTGAGGCAATCGTATCACCTAGCCTCATGGCCTGCAGTCACCCTGCAGTCACCCATGCCACCAAGGGCAGGCCACAATTAATCAAGGACCTTCATGTGGCTTTCATCGAGTGTTACAGATTCTGTAGGACTATAGTTTTCTTCTCAGCAGAAAGGGGGGGTGGCTGGCCAACTAGGGATGTTAAAGAACCTTCTCTGTAACGGACCAAAAACTGTACAACTCCGTGTCCTATAGATGCATGCCCCCTGTCGTCTCGTTTGCCTGCTTGTTTGTTTATTGCCTTCCCTTCACCCTAAGGTCTTGGGTGGGGGGGTTATAGTATTAAAACACGATATTCAAAATTGTTTAAAACACCTTACAACCATAAAAATAAGATGGGTCCTAAAAACAAGTGTCAAAAGCCAGGGTAAAGAGGTTCGTACCAGAAACTGTATAATGAAGGTGCTGGGTGCACCTCTGTGGGGAGGGGGCTCCACAGCTTAGGGGCCGCCACAGAGAAAGTAGCCAATTACCCAAATTCTAAGCCCCAGAATTGATTGCAAAGTCCCAGAGCATGCCTGTGTGCTAGCCAAGTAGTTTTTGTTTAATAATTAAAAATAATTACAATTCAATTTATTTGTAGTACAAAACATTTGTTGTACAGTGGTACCTCGGGTTAAGAACTTAATTCGTTCTGGAGGTCTGTTCTTAACCTGAAACTGTTCTTAACCTGAAGCACTACTTTAGCTAATGGGGCCTCCCGCTGCCGCTGTACGATTTCTGTTCTCATCCTGAAGCAAAATTCTTAACCTGAGGTATTATTTCTAGGTTAGCGGAGTCTGTAACCTGAAGCATATGTAACCTGAAGCGTATGTAACCCGAGGTACCACTGTAGTTCACATTCTTCAGGGAAATTTCAACAATCCTACGATGCTCCAAGTTGATATACAGGTAAGGGAAGACTAATAACTAAAGACTACAGCAGCCCAGCCCTCCAGATGTTTTAAACTACAACTCCCATCAGCCCAAGCAAGCATGGCCACATTGGCTGAAGCTGATGGAAGTTGTAGTCCAAAACAGCTACCGGGTGCTAAGTTGGGAAAGGTGGCCTTTGTTCTAGAGTATTACTACTTTACATATAAGCCAATTCAGTGGAAATGACTAAATTTGAGAGCAGGGCATAATGTATAGGAATGAAGTGAAATGTGATTGCCTGATTATGCCTTTTCCTTATATATACCAGAACTGACATTAATTTGAGACTAAAAACTCCTACTTCCCCTTGACCCTCTGTTTTCAGATGGCCACTTTTAAATGGCTTTAAAAGGGGACTGGATAAATCCACTGACAAATGGCTTTCCATGGCTACTAGCAAAGATGGTTATATTTTGCCTCCATGGTCAAATGCAGTAATGCTTATACCAGTTGCTGGAAACCACAGGAAGGGGAAAGGGCACTTGTACCTGAATCCTGTTTGCTGGTTTCCCACAGCCACCTCATTGGCCAGTGTGAGGCCAGGATGCTAGGCCAGGGGTGGCCAACTCCCAAGAGTCTGCAATCTCCTCACAGAATTAAAAACTGGCAGTGATCTACCCCCTTTGGGGGGGTTCAGGTCAAAGTAGTTGAGCTTTTTTAAAAACAAGGAAGGCCATTGGTCTGATCCAGCAAAGCAGTTCTTATGTTCTTATCTGTAACTCAGAATTAGCTTTTCCTCCATAACATCCATCGTTGTTTCACTGATAGCGAAATCAAATGAGCGAACACATATTATCGTAAGTTAGCAGCATATACTCCTATAGTACGGTAAACGATGCTGTTTTAGGACTATCAGGAATATAGAAGTCAGGAGGTACAAAACAAGCCGCTGAATCAGGCTCAGTCATGGCAAGCCAACAACTGTCAGCTGCTCCCTTTGATCTGGTCCGATCTTTCTTCAGTTCGCTGAAATCTTTCTAATCATTTGTCTTTGATCCCTTTGTAGAATTCTTCAAAGGGCTTCCAAATTAACTAACACATAAGCAACCCTTCCACACACAGAAATTGCATCTAGCCTTCGCACATACTTTATTTTCACAGTGCCAGTGGGCAGCTATAATGCTTATCTTAGATGGAAATTTGGGGCAGGGAGACTTTAATGGTGCAGATGCAGCACAGCTGGGATAGCGAGAAAGATTTTTCTGACCTTTGATTGTGCACACGTTATGTGACTGAAAGGTGCCAAGGAGGAATGTTTTAATTTCATTTGGGGAGGACACTGAGGACCACCAAGGCTGTTAAACTTAAACTGACCACTTTTAAGGTACTAGGACATGGGCATAAATCATCCTTCATAGAAAGGGAACATCAATATTGCTTAGGAAGGAGAAAATGTGATTTTGAGTGGGAGGGCTGGTTCAATTTTGCCCTTTGTTCCTTAGCAGTCACTTCAAGCAATATCCTTTTCTTTGCTTACCATTCTAGTCCTGATTTGGGGTACAACCCTATACACTCTTACCTGGGAGTAAGTTGCACTGAACACAATGGACCTTACTTCTGAACAGCACTACAGCTCCAGCAAGCATGAATGGTCAGATGTTGGGATTTTTAGTTCAGCAACATATGGAGGGCTAGCTGCTCTTTTCCCTAC
Source organism: Podarcis tiliguerta (assembly GCF_965153285.1). Lineage (NCBI taxonomy): Eukaryota > Metazoa > Chordata > Lepidosauria > Squamata > Lacertidae > Podarcis > Podarcis tiliguerta. Next base: position 51,041,126 of record NC_139541.1, on the reverse strand, counting down.
AAAGTTGATATCACCAATCAATTTTTGAAGGTAATTTTAATTGCTATTTTAAATGGTCCTGCACTGAGATTTTGGTTGTAATGTTTTGTGCTGGCTCCTTGGGCTTTGAACCAAAAGCCTGTACGTTTTCCTTTCATGCATCTGAAGTGGGCTCCAGTCCACAAAAGCATATGCCATAAAGAGTATTTGAAATTTTAAACCTATTGTTGTATAGGTTGGAAGGACTCTCAATTTCACAGCCTCCAGGTGGATCTTTGTTCAAGCTTCACCACACTGAAGGCCTGCAAAACCACTTGTCTGACTGAACCAAGTGTTTAAATGAGCTTTGTACATCGGTTTGTATTGAGCAGTAAAACTGCCTCACCATCCTTGAGCTGCGGTGTTTGTATAACGCACCCCTTAATCTCCAGCTCTTTCCTCTGCAATTAATTCATGATAGGGGAATGGAGCGTGTCAAGCGGAGAAAGAGCTTTTCGAGCAGCTATTCTGGAAGAAAAACAACTCAGATGTGGCTCAAGTCATTTTGAGAGGCTACAAAAAGGAAGTAGGGGCCCAGAAGCCAGCTTTCTCCAACCTGGTACCCTTGAGATGATTTGAACTACAGCTCCCATCATTCATAGCTGTTAGTCATGCTACCTGGGGCTGATGGGAGATTTAGTCCAACACATCTGGAGGCCACCAGGTTGCAGAGAAGACTATCTTACCTGCTTTTGCCTCCTCAGCACTTCTGTTGCCTTCAGAAAGGAATCACAAGACCACGTGAGTCAATACACACAAAAATAGGCAGATGTAAATGGCTGGCTCCCCATGAGGTGCAGGCCCCTGTGAGAACAGGATGCTGCACAAGATGGGCCTCCTTTGGCCTGATCCAGCTGCTGCAGGGCTCTTCTCATGTTCTTTATGGCACCACTTAGATAAAATGCCAGAATGGGCCTGAGGGATTTTCCCCCAAGCCCCGCTGCAGAATGAGGGCCCATCAAGCAGGACCATGCAACTTTAAACAGTTGTAGTTTGTTAAGGGTGCTGAGAGTTGTTAGGAGACCCCCTCTTTGAGTTACAATTGGCAGAGGGTAGTGTGGAGCTGGAAGAGCTTCAGAAAATGGGAACCCAAACCACCAGGGGACTGGAGCAACTGCCCAATGAAGAACAATCATGACACGTGGGGTTTAATTAAGAGAAGAGAGTCATGGGAGGTATGCAAGGCAAGGAAAAAGTGAATAGTTAAGTTTTCTCTCCCTCTCATGACAGGAGAACTCATAGGCCTCCAAGGAAGCCAAATGCTGGAAGATTCGGAACAGCGCATAGTGTGCTCCCACAAATCTGCTTGGCTTTAAAAAGAGGATTAGACAATTTCACGAAGGTTAAAGACTCCTGATGGCTGTGTGTATGAGAACCTTCATATATGTATCATGTATATATTCAGCTCAGGGTGAAACCAAAAGGTTAACTATATCATGGGAAAGAGCCAACAAAACCATTAAGTGCTTAGACACCACATTCACACCTCAAAATAAAAGGAGAAAAACACAAAGCAGCCATGTTTAGTTAACTGGGGTATAATCTTGTACAAGTTGGGGTGGGGTGTCTCACAATGGCACCAGCTTCACAAGATACAGTGCAGGCAAAGGGGTTTTTTTGCTGCTGCCTGTTGTGCAGCTTCCATCTAGGCAATACGGAGTGGAGCTGGAGCAGGAAGTGAGTGGGTGGGGGAACAGTACCCAACAGTTACAATTCAGCTGCCACGAACAGCAACTAAACAGCATTTTCCAGGTGTCACAAGATTAAAAAAGGTTTTGTTTGCAACAACGCTCAAAAAAGCAACAAGGCTAACCGTTAACAGCTAACAAGAGAGGCCAGAACTGGTGAAAAAGGTGCTATTCCGGTTAAGAGTGGTTAACGAAGCACAGACTACAACATCGATCTGGGCGTTTGGCGGTTGGATTGTCGTCGGCACGCAGCCCTCCTGCCCTCGGATCAGGCCCGGTGTGTCTTGATGAAGTTGATCAGCCCGTTGGTGGAGGAATCGTGAGATGTCACCGGAGCATCAGATTCCAGTTCTGGCTCAATTTTCTTGGCCAGCTGCTTTCCAAGCTCAACGCTGGTTTTTACATACAAAGGGAAGGAAAAGGATGGATTTAGGCTAGAGGCCAAAGGCCTGGCTTAGACACTGGTTATTAACCTGGCTTTCCTCCAAGAAGCTCAGGGCAGCATGGGTGCAAATCAGCAAGGCCTGCAACCACACAACTGGCGGTAAGCGGTACAACCTGAGGTGCCCAAGGCAGGCTTTGTGGCTGAGCAAAGGATTGATCCGAGGTCTTCCCAGTCCAAATACATGCTAGCTAGCTGTTGAGCCACACTGGCAGGAACAGTTTTACTGGCTTAGAAGAAGCAATCCTGAATGTGTATTTTCACGGTTACTAATCTTGATGGATATTGCTCTGCCTTCAATTTGGAGGCAGTAATGTTCCTGAATACCAGTTGCTGGAAACCACAGGAGGGGAAGAGGGTTTCTTGGGCTCAAATTCTGCTTGCATGTTTCCCACAGGTGCCTGGGTGGCCACTGTGAGAACAGGATGCTAGACTGCATGAACCCCCTTGCCTGATCCAGCAAGGCTCTTCTTAATAAAGGTGGGATTATTCCCCTTAAATAATATATTCCCTTCAGTATATGTTTCCAACTATGTATGTTTAACTTTTGCTTTTTTGGGGTGTTTTTATTTATAAAAGCATAACCAAAAAAAAGCAGGAGGCTTTTCAGTAAGTGCAGCTTGGTTGTCTGAAGGGGAAACTTCTCACACAATTGATGGCAGTGAAGATCAGTCCAACCTGTTAAGAACATGCCTGGCTGATCCTTTAGCAAAGTTGCTACAGCAATAGGCCAAGGTGCAAATAGCTTATTCTTCCACTATGAAACAAGTTTGGCCTAGACTGATCTTGGCTCCTTTCAAGTTAAGTCCAACCCCCTAGGAAAGCAGAGGCTCATTTTGCAAGGAAAGCCCCTCCCCCCCATATACATGAAAGTGACTTACCCCCACTGGTCATAGCTGTTGATATCCCATACAACTCCTTGAACAAAGATCTTATGTTCATACATCGCTGTAACAGATTAAAGAAAAGAGAGGAAGACAGGCAGGATGAATAGTGAATCTCATAGAAGACAAAGCAGCCTATGAATACAAATACTCAAGAGTAAGACGTTTACCAATTAAGGCTCCAAGAATGAATGGGTTAAGCTTAGAAAACACAATGGAATTGGTTGGGCGGTTTCCTTCAAAGACCTATAAAGGAAACACAAGAGATAAACACTTATTATTACACTCTACTCTTCAGACACCTGTCAATAATGCATCTTATTGTTTCACAGCCAAATCACCAGTGAAAAACCGTAACAGCTACAGGGTGTGCCACTTCTTCAAATCCTCCCTTGAACAAGCTTGTGTCTGAAGATTTGGGTCCTTCCTGTCCATAAAAGCAAAAGCTCAAGCACCCATACTCATCCCTTGTTTGGTGCCTGGCTGTCACCGACAGGCTTAGATTTGTAGTGTCCTTGGAGCAGGGACCTGCCTTCCCCATAAGACTCTAAAGACAATAAATACTTTGATACCACTTCAAAACAGATGACTGTTCAGGCCACAGTTGTTTTTTTAAGTGAAAGCTTTCATTTATACGAAACTTTCACTTAATTTACACAGGCAGGGTCAAATGAGTCTTTGCATGTAGGTGGCTCAGTATCTTAGTCCAGCATCCTATTCTCAGAGTGGCCAACCAGATGCCTATCAAAAACCAGCAAGCAAGAAGAGTGTTTCCAGCAACTGGTATTCAGAAACATTACTGCCTCTGACAGCTAATAGCCACCGACTGCCTTTTCTATTAATTTGTCCAAAACTGTTTTTTAAAGCCATCTAAAACTGCAGGGCCACCACTGCCTTCGGTGGGAGCAAGTTCCACAGTTTAACTCTGAGCTGTGTGAAGAAGTCCTTTCTTTAGGGAAGTTTTTGATGTTTGATGTTTTTAATATTCTGTTGGGAGCTGCCCAGAGTGACTGGGAAAACCCAGTCAGATGGGCGGAGTATAAATAAATTATTATTATTTCTTTACTGTCCTGAATCTTCCAACATTCTGCTTCATTGGATGGCCTTGAGTTGTGGGGTTATTGGGGGACAGGACTTTTCTCTACCCACTTTCTCCACAGTAGCCATAATTCCATCAACTTCTATCATGCCACCTCTTACTCACCTTTCCTCTAAGAAGCCCCTAACACAGCAACCTTTCCTCATAGGGGAGCCACCCTGGTTGGCCTTCAGTTTATCCACCCAGTTGCAAACCATGGTGCAATGCCTGTGACCCACCCAGGTGCTTGAAACGCTGCTGCAACTGAGGTACCTTGTGTGGAAGAATCTTCTCCAGGGCATCCCCGCTCAGCCCAGAAGCCTGCAGCTCTTTACGAGCTTCATCTGTGGTCTTCCCTTTCATTAAGGCCTCAGTCTGGGCAAGGAAGTTGGCCAGAAGGATCTAGCAGGAAAGGAGAGAGAGGCCTGTGTCATTTTCTGTGGTGACCAGGATTAGGACAGAGAGGCAGTTTGCGCTTTCATATTTTAGATACCCTGCTGCTGATTTTCTCCATCCTTTTTTAAAAAAATGTTTTTGTTAAAAAAACCACACATAATAAAATAGATTTGCATATCACAACTGTTCATATTAATATTTTTATTTCTATTGCCAAGGATTAGAATACCACGTGGACAAAATTTCCCTACAAAGCAATCCCAGCTTCATTTAAGAAAATTGCACTGAAAGCATTCCAGATAAGGCATCTTACTCCTTTATGCCTGGTGCATATATGAATCCAGTTGAAACCCTGTGGTGTTGGAGGGCTGCAAAATTAAGGGGCACTTCTTGCACATGTGGTAGGAATGCAATGAAGTTGCCACATTTTGGGATTACAGAGATCCACAAAATTATTGGCCAACACCTAAAAAAAGGCAAGTGAGCTAGCCCTGTTGAATTTATTTCAACTTAAATGCTCATTTTAAACTATTAGTTGAATATTTACTGGTAGTGCCCATGTTGGCAATTGCCAGATTTTGGAAGGTGCCAATTTCAGTTACTATTAAAATATAAATGGTTAGGGCAGGATTGCAAATACTATGATCAAAGGAAGTGAAATCCAAAAAGGAACGAGGATAACTGCCTTTTTAACCGTGATTATTCACCCAACTCCATCCCACCACCCCACTTCCTCAAAACCAAAACTTGATAGCACACACTGGAATTGGTAAGCTGGTTGACATATCTAGTGCGCTAAAAAACATGTATCTCTTGCTGGAGGCCTGTTGCCAAGTCCCTTTGCTAGCCACTGCCTCCCTTTAACACAAGGAAGATGGAACCTATTCACTTCTGATAGCATATGCTGAAATCTCAGAACCCAGGGACTGGGCTTCATTTCTTAATGCTCACTAAAGCAAGAAGCTGAGCCAAGCCAGCTATGCTACACTAGGTAAAATATATACACATGTATATATACATATGTATGTATGTATGTATGTATACATATGTATGTATGTATACATGTGTATATATTTTACCTTGTGTAGCATATCATGGAATTATGCCAAATAGCAATTTTGTTCAATGTACTTGTTTTATACACAGCTATGCTTCAAAACCCTGTGCTGGCAGGAGCTGCAGTCCAGGTTGGGCTCAACAGACATACAAACTGATTCAGTACAGTAGAAGCGTGACTTACCACTGCCCCTATTGGCGAACAATCTGACTCGCGACCGCGGCAAACCCGGAAGTAAATACTGGGTTTGCCAAGATTCGTGCATGTGCAGAAGCAGCTGCCACCGTCTGCATATGCGCAGAAGTGGCTGTCTGCAGATGCGCAGAACGACGCAGCCGCCAAATGCACACGCGCAGAACGGCGCTTCTCCCATGACCCGGATCGACTCATGAGTAGACCTCCAGAACGGATTCTGTATGTTAGTAGAGGTTCCACTGTATAAGGGAGCGTCTTGAGTTTGTATGAAAGCATCTCCAAATAAGAATCTCTTGCAAGGACCTGCTTTCTCCGTGGTATGCAAGTTTTCCCACATGCAAGAAACTGCTTTGAAAACATGCTATTGGTTGTTGGCCATTCACCTTGTGATGCAGCCCTTTCCTGATAGGATTCTGCGTCTGGACTGGGATGAGGAAGTCACACGGGATCATACGAGTTCCTACCCAAAAAAGAAAAGAAAAAAGGTTTTATGAGAGTCTTACTTGATGCAGTTAAGTTACTTTACAGAGATCATTAAGAAAACTTGTTCTGTAAGGCTAACCGTAGGAAACTAATTCTAATTTGCTGCTTTAGTTTTAAGTGACCTGGCATCTCCGCTGCTGCAACACACTGACAGTGGCTTATGCAGATGCTTACTTCACATCAAACTGGAGCACTATTACAGTGGTCAGAGTAATAAGTGCCTGAGATACATCAACTTGCTCTCTGCTATGCCAAAGGACAGAACGTGAACCAATGTGGTATACTGGTGGAGGTTACAAGGTCTGGTCAGGACCTGGGAGACCAGGGTTCAGATCCCCAAATCAGCTGTGAAGCTCACTGCATCACCTTGGGCCAGTCAACCCCCACTCAGGCTAACCTACCTCACAAGGTTGTTGTGAGGGTAATACCGGGGGGGGGGGGGCTGTGCATGATGCCTTGAGCTTCTTGAAGGAAGTGTGGGATATAAGCAATAAAAACCAGATGAATTTTAAATATGTGGAATTTGCAGATTTCAGCTAAACACGAGAAGACGATCTTTGCTGGGAGTCCTACATGACCTGCTCCCTGCTTTAACTGGTCTATTACCACCTGGCCACAGGGGGGGGGTATGGGTGTGTGTGTGGCTGACTGGCTCCTACTACAGAAGCTGGTGCTCAGATTTTTGTTGGGGGTCAAGATTTAATTTTGCAGTTGTTTCATACTTGTGTATTTTTATTGTTAGACCTTATTATGACTCATGTGGGGATTGTTTAATTGTATACTTGCTGAGATGCTTTCATTTATTGATCATGACTACATACTACTGTCTTTTGATGTTGTAAGCCACCTTGAGCTGGGTTTAACTATGGAAAGCAGGCATGGAAATCAACAACACTGAAGAAGTTGTTTGACAGTGGCATAAGCTGTCTGGATATGTGGGTCGCTCTCCTTTGGTGAAAGTTATTAGGTGCAGCTTGGCCAGGCACCTGCCTGGTTGTCCTATACTGTCCTTCCTGGATGAGACACCGCCTACAAGTCCCCTTCCAACTCTGGAAGGCTCTACTAAAATGCTCAGAATATGGGATCCGCTTTCCAACATACCTTGATGGATCAGCTGATAGAAAGCGTGCTGCCCATTGGTTCCAGGCTCACCCCACACAATTGGCCCAGTATTGTAATCCACACGAGTGCCTTTCTTGGTGATATATTTCCCATTGGATTCCATGTCTCCCTAAGTCACAGCAGAAGTTCAGACTTAATACATAAATCATCACCAATTCAATTTATTAGTCACCTTAGAAGTCTCCAAGCTACTTGCAAAAGTGTAACAAAAATAATAATCGGGAAATAAAACTCATTTCAATAAAAGACATACAGTAAAACAGCAGCAATGGAACCATATACAGTGGTACCTTGGGTTAAGTACTTAATTTGTTCCGGAGGTCCGTACTTAACCTGAAACTGTTCTTAACCTGAAGCACCACTTTAGCTAATGGGGCCTCCTGCTGCCGCCGCGCCGCCAGAGCACGATTTCTGTTCTCATCCTGAAGCAAAGTTCTTAACCTGAAGCACTATTTCTGGGTTAGCGGAGTCTGTAACCTGAAGCGTATGTAACCCGAGGTACCACTGTATAGGCATATATAGCACTAAAATCAGCCAGAACAGAGGAGACACACACAGCTAATTGTGCACCACCAGGAGGGTTGGACAGAGGCCTACACTCCGTGCAGCACTGGCAGCCTGTGACCCAACAAGCCACAACACTTTATTTGGTGGAACGACCCACAGACTGCAATTAACGTGGATGCTTCCCTGCAGCCAATGTGCCCAATGTACATTCAAGGATCCTCATTCCACTCTTAAGATTGCAAGCCTGGATTCAGAGAGCAAACCAACCAATAAGGAGCACAAGGGAATGACTCCAAGGACGACACTCCTTACCTGCTGGAAGTATGCTGCAAAGCGGTGCATGTACTGGTCGTAGGGCAGAAGCGCATGGGTCTCAGTTCCAAAGCAGTTGATATACCAGACCCCCAGCATTGCCAGCAACACGGGCACGTTCTTCTCCAGCGGAGTGGTGCGGAAGTGATTGTCCTGTTAGGCAAATGGATGTAAAACACACCCATGTTATAAAAACCAAACCTACAGCACACTTGGGCCATCCTGGACCCAATGTCAAACACACCCATGAAACTCCAGCTTCTTTAGAGCCATGCAGAGCTGGCTTCTAGCAGTAGAAAGCAGAAGTTTTTGCTTTGTGAAAGCCAACAGTGCACTGGGCAGAGGGGGGGATAATACTAGAACCTCTGAACATACTGGAAAATAAGAGCCCATTCAGCCAGTGGTGCTTCTACCAGTTCCTATAACTGTGAATGGGAGTTGCATGGATTTTCACTGTGTATGACCAATGCTTGTGATCTACCAAGCCAGAGAAGACTGATTAAGACTTTTGGGCGGGGGGGGGGATGTTTCTTGCTTGCCCTACATAACCCCAGCTAACAACCAGGTTAAAATAGTAAGAAGAGCCCTTCTGATCAGGCTGATGACCCATCTAGTCCAGCATTCTCATAGTGGCCATTCTGAGGCCCTAATAGAAAGCGCTCTCTCTTTTTATTATTTATTCAAAGTTATAACAAAACATATTTTCCAAAAACATATCCTTATTTCCACCCCACCCCCCGACTTCCCTCAGTTCCAGTCTTTGGTTTCTCCAATAACGCTATTTTCTGCATGTTACAGAGTTGTATAGATCTTCAAACTGTTTAGCTTATTATTATCAGTAAAAAAAATTGTGCATGTTTATTCAAAACCTGCCAAGGAGTCCAGTTCTTTGTTGCGTCTTCAGATACTTTGTGAAAGGTTCCCATTCATCCTTAAAGTCACAGTTATCCTTGTCCCATAACTTATATGTCAATTTTGCCAGTTCTGCATGGTCCATCAATTTTTCTTGCCATGATTCTTTAGGGGTTTCCTCAGTCTTCCATCCTTGTACTACCAGAAATTTTGCGGCCGTTGTCGCGTACATGAAGATGTTTTTCAGGAAAGCTCTCTTGAAGGACCTGAGTTCAAGAGCAGCACTCTTGCCCTCCTGAGGTTCAGGTTCCCAGGGATTGGTGTTCAGAAGCATTATAGCGTCTGGTGCAAATCATATGAGTATTGGCTAGTAGCTACTGATAGGCCTCCATGACTTTGTCCAATCCCAGTTTAAAGTCACCAAATAGGTGGAGACACAGACACAATCATCTGTGAAGAATAACCAAATACTCACCATCCAATGGGCTCCAGCAAGCAGCTTCTCGAAGTTATCATAACCTAAATAGATTTTTTTTAAAAAAGCAAACACGAGTATTATTAAGTGGAAACGCCTGTTTGCAAACCACACAACTGCAAAATTCTATTCCTCATTGTTTCGTTTGCTTGCTGGGTTTGTCAAACTCAAAAGCAGTTTGTGATCCGAACCCAACGTGCCTGTACAATTTTACCCTATTGAGTCAACACAGCATTCAATTTGGAAAGAAGCGAAGAAGGCTGGTCCCTGCCCCCATTTTCATTAGATTTCTATTCTAGTTTTGAGAACCAGAAACGGCTATCTGCAAAGTTATGAGTCACTCAATTTTTTAATAAAAAAAAAAGTAGTTAGCTTTCTAAAATATACTTGATTTTTTTTTTTTTAGGCCCCCAAAACCAAAGGTATCAGCCCAGCATAGTAGCAGTAGAAGATATCATGCCAAGAACTTTGGGTACGTACCAATATGTAGAGCAATGGAGAGGCCAATGGCAGACCACAATGAATAACGGCCACCAACCCACTGCAAACAGAAAAGAGGGTAGGGTGAGAGGAAAGTCATTGGAGAAGACCAAAGTATTCTAGGCACAAACCACCAGGGACTCCTCTGCAAAGCACTCCAGCACAGAACCCCCACTTCACTTCAACTGGGTGCTCTCCAGATATTTTGAACTACAACTCTCCTTTAGCCCCACAGCCAGCGTCGCTGATGGGGGAGTTTCTAGCCCAAAATGTCTGGAGAGCAAAGGTGGCTGTAGATTGAGTCCATGGCAAAAGCAGGCATTGTAACAACATCTCTATATCACTTGGGGATGGAGAGTTTACAGGAAAAGTCAGTCAAGTGTTTTTAAAGAAATATATACTGCTTGATGTAATATATTAATGTTTTATAAAATAAAACATTAAAGTTATTGGTAGAAAACAGATATCAAAAATATTCAAAAGATGCAAAAAGTAGCAAAATAAAAAATAAAACATGCAAGTTTTGAATGTCTGCATAGGTTTGCCTCAACAAAGTTGTTTTAACAGGCACCGAAAACTGTAGTGATGGCACCTCAAATCAAGAGGCAAGGAGTTCCAAAGTGCCTTTTATTGTTTGTCACCAGTGGCCATCACAACATAAATCACAAAACAGATGTTTATAGCAAAATACTATGGGTTGTAGCTACTCAGAGCAGATCACTGAAATTAATGCACCCACATTAGTCATGCAAATGAATTTCAATAGGCCTACTATGAGTAGAATGAGCACTAGCTATAACCCTGGAACTTTTGGATTCTTAGGACTTAGAAAAGAGGGATAAGGGGAAGTTTGATCCACCAAACTAGGGAAAAATGAGGTGCCAGATGAAAGGCAGCGAGTGGGCATTCCCAGTGCCAGGTCTTTCAGGGTATGCATTTGGGGCAGAGCTTTGCCACCTGAGCTTGGTCACCTTAAGGAGGAATCTGGCACATGGGAAGTGGGAAAGGGACATCTTTCTATGGCAGGAGGATGAGGTAAGGAAAAGGTGCAGCCAAATCCTTGGACGGTCATGAACTTTGGGTTCTTCACTGCCAGGCAGTTTATGATAAGCTCAAAGATCCAAGTTCAGCCCCTGCACCACTTTCAAGATCTCAAGCAAGGCTGACATTTGACCTTTTTACTGACCTAGATTATATACAGTAGGCTCCCATCAGGCAAAATGTCACAGCTTATAATAACTCATGAAGTCCAGAAAGCTGGGAGCAGCAAACTATCTCCTATTACCCAGCAGCTGTCTAGACTGAAATGTGTTCAGAGGCCTCCTAGCCTGACCTTTGACAAGTTCCTTAGCAAAAGAGCCAAAGAGGCCAGACTTTCTGCAGTGTATTCATGGTGGTGACCCCTAAAATCTGCCCTTCATCGAAGCTCCCCTGCACTGCAAATATTAGCAAAGGGGAGGGGGGGTCACACCTGGAAGACATACAGTGGTACCTCGGGTTAAGAACTTAATTCGTTCTGGAGGTCCATTCTTAACCTGCAACTGTTCTGAACCTGAAGCACCACTTTAACTAATAGGGCCTCTTGCTGCCGCCGCACCTCTGGAGCACGATTTCTGTTCTCATCCTGAAGCAAAGTTCTTAACCCGAAGTACTACTTCTGGGTTAGCGGAGTCTGTAACCTGAAGCATATGTAACCCAAGGCACCACTGTATACAGTTCCTAGGAATTATCAGGTCCTGAGGCAGTGATGCCTACCAACCTGTATGGCTTTAAAGACTGGGCAAAATCATGGAAGCTTTCCTTCCCCCCACTTGGATGTTTAGGAGAAGACTGATCTGTTGGTGTGTATCTATCTGTGTACATGCTAACGTACGTTTGAGCATTAATGGTTTATTGTTTTAGTAAAGAAAACAAACTTAAGAATGTAAGAAGAGCTGTCTGGATCAGGCTGATAACCCATTTATTCCAGCTTCCTATTCTCACAGTGGTCAACCTGATGCCTCTTCTGTAAAGCCGAGAAGCAGGAGCCAAGCACAAGAGCTCTCCCCCCACCCCCCACCCCATGTGGCTTCCAGCAACTGGTATTCAGAAGCATTGCTGCCTCACAATAGGCTGCATGCAATGATTCCCTGTGTATCCAGAAGAAAATGTGTATGTGGGGAGCCTGAATTCTAGAAGAATGAGAAGCACTGTCCTATTGTCCAATGATGGACTTGCATAGCATGTTTTACTTACGTCCCAAAACTCGAACATGTTCTGAGTGTCAATTCCAAAGTCTTTAACTTTAGGCTAAAAAAGGAGGAAAGCGGGGGGGGGGGGGGGGAGAGAGAGAGAGAGAGAGAGAGAAAGAGAAAGAGAGAGCGAGCAGCAGTTAGAGATCAGATTGGTGCTAGGCAGAGAAACCTGCAAAAATTACTAGGGCTGTGGCTCAACGCTGGAGCCGCTGCTTTGCATACAGAAGGCCCCAGATTCAACCCTCAGTGGCATCTCCAGTTAGGGTTGGGAAAATACATATTCAAAACACATTCAGTAGCTGAGAAGCCGCAGTAGGAATGTTTATCAAAGTAGAGCTTTCTACTGAGCAACACTATTACATCTATAGGGACGGAGCAACCAATATATTATTGTGGCTGTATTTTTTAAAGAGAGAAGGAAGAATAAGGCCACATTCACACTTAAAGCATTATACCACTTTAAACAGCCAATGATATCCCCCAAAGAATTCTGGGAGCTGTAGTTTGTTAAGGGTGCTGCTGAGAGTTGTTAGGAGACCCCACCCGCTTTAGCAAGGAGTGCCATTTTGGCTAGTTAAGAACCAGCACACGTAGGATCAATTCACTGTAAGTATGTAGAATATTTCAAGAGATTCCAATAGTATTGCTTTCTATTTCCATCACATATTTTCAGCTGTGGGCCAAACAAGAAGTGTCATGGGAGATTTAGGAATGGCAATGGAGGGGAGGGGTTAACCCTTTCCTTCCAGCCATGCAATTTCCTCAAATATGCTACGAACTCGGTAGGGGAAGACCTAAAGTCATCAAAATGTTCCCAAATCTTCAAGGCAACAGCTGTTTTGTAAAGCAACAAAAGCAACAGGAGACTTAGCATCACTGATCTCCTGCATCACATTACTTTGATCCCAACACTGCTATTAAATTTTTCTAGAAGGGCAAAAAACTACAGAAACTTATAAACTGAAATACTCACCCCGTTGGTAGACAAGGCAGCAAAGTGCTTGGCCACAGCCGCAGGCTTGAAAGAAAAGGGAGGAAGGAAGATTGTTGGGTAATGAAACAATATATTCTGAACTGCCATGATAGCCCTGGAAATCATAACTAAAGTTCAGAGACCACCACTGCTGCTCCGCCTCCCCAAGGCTAAATATCCTATCAGGGTGTGTGTTTTTTACCTTCATGGAACCTTTATTCAGCAAAAGCAGACATAGTTTTAAAAACACCAACAAAATTTAACTCATCATAAAGCCAGCAGTCTCAAAAAAAGGAAGTCCTTAATTCCTAAAGTCACTACCACAATAAACGTTAACTGAAACCACCAGGTGAAAGATGTTAAAACCTAACATACTAAAAACTGTTGCTACCACAAAAATTGGTTTTATGCCTGTGTGTTTGTTTTTATGGATTGTCACAGGAATCAGTGATGTCCTGTACCCTACAAAAGGATTCCTGCTATGATTTACGCAACAGGCCTTGTCCAAAGGGATGCCAGACAGGCTGCCAAGTGTTACCAAGAGCTGGACTAATGAACTGAGTTTGCACTTCAGAGCGTTCCCAACACCAAAGGTGCAGCCAGGGGGGAAATAAGGTAGGAGGTGGGCAAACTGCCTTTTGGGAGGGAGAGCATGTCAGTCATTACTGAGCTTCTTATCAAGGAACATCAATACGCTGAGGAAAGTCAATGTTTCTAAGAACACAACATGAAACAACTCCCTCAATTAAGAAATATTCAATTAAGATAAACATCCTGCGATAAACATCAACTCAGGTATGTATTCCCTTGGGACAGCATTTGCTGACTGTTCTCCTGAGTAGCTAAGCTTGCTTTAAATATTATTATTATTAGCTGACCAATCTGAGTAGAATTGAGCTCCAGTTTATACATAGCAGGGGTACCCAACATGGTACCCCCTCCCCAAGTCTTTGGACAACAACTCCCATCACTCCTGACCTATGGAGGCTGGAGGGGGTGAGTTGTACTCCAGCAAACCTGGAGGGAACTGGCTGCAGAAATGAATTCGCCTGTGGAATGAGCACAACCAACTTCCTCCTCAAGACATTACAGCTCACCGCCATGCAGTGATGGCTTAAGCACACAGGAGTACTTTTTACCAGCTGCAGCTCATACACCGGTTACAAAAGCACAGCATTGGATCAAACCAACCTGGCATTTAACAGCAACACCGCCAGACTTGTTGGGCACAGTGGCAAAGCATCAAGCAATGCCAAGGATCCCCTCCTGGGCATTAAACAGTGTACTGTATCAATTAAACAGTGGTATATGGTATTCTATCACTCTAGAAAGCAAGTTTAGGGGTTGAAGATAGTTACACTTGTTTTAAAAAGCACAAAATGGTTTGGTGTGTTTTGTATGCTTATATTGGGAGGAGTATAAATAAAAATATTATAGTGTACCTACTGTAGTGTACCCACTGCTTGCACACTGAGCTTGCCTCGCTTTCAGTCCCCCAGAAGTGCTGGATCCAGCCCTGAACTTTCTGCCTTACTTGCCATGATGATTATTCCAACCCAGATTATGGCCCTCCAGATTCCACCCTATTGGAGCTGGGGGTTTTTTTTGGGGGGGGGGGGAGCTGTCCTGGTTTCTTCCTAGCGATTTCATCGTTTTTAGAATTGTAAGGTGGTGGGGAGGCATTTTGCAAGAGCAACATGTGCCAGTATGAAAAGGCTGTTTAACTGCCCCATACCATGCAGCAATTAACAACCTCTCAACCCCAGCTTAATCTGCAGTTCAGGATAAAGATAGTTATAGCAAAGAAGCAGCACATCCTTTTAGAAGTTGCTGGAGAACGCAGGGCTCCACTTCAGGGAACCTATTCATAGTTCAGGCATCTGTCTTTGAAAAGGCCAAGTCCTGTCTCAAGTACAACCTGGTTTCAGGCTGCAAAGGAGTTGCCAAATATCAAAGGGGCACTCGCTAGCTTGCCTTTACTCTCATGTTTCCTTGCAGCCCAACTGGCTCCAAAACATTCCTAGGGAGGAGTCTGCTAAGACACCTCAGGCCTGCGCAGATGGAACACAGGCTCTCTCTGCAACAACATTTGCAGGCCTGCAGTCTGCCTGAGGGGCGTGTGCTCCCTTCTCATGACACAGAAAACTGCCTGCCCTCCATTCCTTCCCCACATTCAGTCATGTCCACCAACAGTCACCTGGCTCCCTCATAAACCAGACCACGAGGCAATGGTTTGAGATGCATTTGCAAACCATGGCTGTGGAGGTAACTGTGGTTAGTATAGGTGCAGAGGACCATAGCTAAATGCCAATGAGGGTGGACAAACACATTCTGAAGACTGGCTCCCAGTTTGCAGTTTCAGCTGGAACTTTTGTAGAGGATTCCAGCTACAGTTCTGTGACCACCTGGGCGAAAGCATGTAGCAGTTCCTAGCAGGAATTAAGGCACCCAACACTGTTGCACCAAAAATGTTTTAGAGATGGAGAAGGCTTGCTAACCCTAAGTAAAAATTTGCTTCCATGGGACAAGGCAGGAAATGTTTACTGAAGCTGACTCCCGTCTCCTTCTGGGCTACCTTTATATCTACATTAGTCATTTGCCACTTTACAGATTAATTTATTTACACAACTGAGCACATAACCAAGGAACTTTCACTTACATCTTTAGCAGCATTTAGGAACCACTCTTTGGCTGTTTCGGCATTGGTAATAGTTTCTTGGGTGGTAAAAGTCTGTGCACCAAGAGAAGAGGGGGAAAACAGTTAAAGACTTAGACAAGCCACTGAGGCAACTTTTAAGGAACAGAAAGCACAATGAGGAAACTACAGGCAAAGTCCAAGGTGCTCCCATCTGCACAACTAGAGCTGCCTTGGCTCACACATTTTAGCAGTTTCTAGTTCTTACATACTGCTTTATAAAATATAATTATTTGTATTATCTTTACCTACAGTATTATTATTATTTCTAGATCTGTATTTTGAAAACTTTTTTGTCCGCCCATCCACATTCAGATAAAGATCAAATCTAGCATGACGATTCCTGTGACTGAGAAGTGGGTTTTCATCTTACGTTTGGATCCAATTGGGTGCCATTTTGAAACAAGATGGCAGACAGAACCTTTAAAAACTCCACCGATTTTTTGGTTTCTTCAAATTCCCAAGCAATGCCAGCTACATAGCTTGCTAGTACCAACACAAACCATCTTGTGCACTTTTTTGCCTTTTTTACTTATTGTTCTCAAGAAGCTGAATTCCATCAGATCTGCACTTTCCCCTCAAAATCACAGCACACACAATCCTAATGACTACCTTTTGAGAATTTAAAAGTCATTTAGAACTCTCACACACTTTGAGTAATAGCCATCAGGACAACGACCTGTGCAAGCCCCGTTCATTACAATGAGGGCATGCACTGGAGAACATTCAGATTGATGGGGCCCATCTTATGATTGCTAATTTTAAACTTTCAGGAAGATTTGAAATCACTCAAGCCAATAATTGCTCTGACTGATCTGCTGTGGATCTAAACATGGGGCCCTTTGTTCCCCTTGATTTTCCAGACAGTCCCAATTTGCTCATCAGCAAAAAAATATTTCCCTCTTTATGAAACATGTTGACATGGCCAGTCATGCAGTTCCGTCAATATCACCCTGCTCTATTGGAGTTTATTCAACCATTAAAATGTAGCTTTAAGGACCAACATCACGTCCTCCTCCTCTCCCATCCATCTCCAAAAAATTCTTTCATTATATAACAAAAGACTAGTTTATAAAGCAAGCTTTTTTAAAAAATGCTATTCATCCCTTTCCAAACCTAACCAATTGTCTAAAGGCATCCAGGCAAATGAGAGCCATGAGATGCTAGTCTTCTCAACAGCATTCAGGCAGGAAACCTGGATTTATTTCTTTTTCAATAATTCTTATACTTTTTACCCAAAAGCCAATTTCAGGGTAGTGTGAATAAATACTTAAAACCCACAATACAATATTAAATGCATCAAAAAATTATTAAACATAAACCACTGCATAAACATACAACAAAATTCAGAGGAACTGGGGAGTTCCAATTCACAAAACAAAGCCTATAGCTTGAAGTTCTCTTCCCACTTAAGCTTCCTAAACTCTTGCCTGCCTTTTCTTGCATTGCAGGGGGTTGGACTGGATGACCCCTTTGGGTCCCTTCCAACTCTATGGTTTCTCAGACAAAATACTGAGGCGCCCTAGCAAAGTACAGCTTGCATAAAAAGCCAAGCGTCTGAAAAATCAGTGCATCATCTATCATATTTTTCTCCTAGTTCAGCTAAGCCCAAAGCCAGCAGGCTTAACTAAAGCTACTGGCTAACAAATACTTAAATAAACCAAGGGCAACCTGTTTCTCTGCCTAGTCACCAAAACTGGCATGAGCAAAGGCAATGTGCAGCAGCCTTCCCAACCTGGTGCCCACAATTTGACAGCAATTACCATCAACCCCAGGCCATATGATGCTAGGACAGCCTGGGGTAAGCCTGGGCTAGAGAGGTCACCTTTGCATATTTAATCCTCTACTTAGCATGAGCTGCTGATGGATTAAAGGACTTGGGACGTACCTTGGATGCAATGATGAAGAGTGTAGTCTCGGGGTTCAGCTCAGCCAAGGTTTTGGCCATGTGGGTACCGTCGATGTTGGAGACAAACCAAACCCGAGGACCGCCCTTGGAATATGGCTTGAGGGCTTCTGTCACCATGAGGGGGCCCTAAAGAGAAAAGGCTGTCAGAGCAGCTAAACATTTAGACCAAATGCTTCCTTTGCAAGGAGAAGTCACGCAGCAGAACAGCTCACCAAATCTGATCCGCCAATGCCAACGTTGACCACATCAGTGATGGCTTTTCCCGTGTAGCCTTTCCAGTCACCGCTGCGAACTTTCTGCAAGTACAAAGATGGCCTTTATACAAGTGCTTTCCAGTAATTCCAGTGGTTAGAATGTAGGACTAGGACCTGGGAGACTAAATCCCCACTCAGCCATGAAGATGGGACAATCATTGCCTCTCAGCCTAACCTCCCACACAGGGTTACTGTGTGGACACATGGGGAAGAACTGGGTGGTAGAGTTCAATTGCTTGGTGGGCCACTTGCTTAGTTTAGTGGGGAGGATTCCAGGAGAGAGGGGAACAGGTGAAGACCCTCTTGCGACCTGTGTCAGCTGGGTTATTCCTCTCCCACTTGCCAGGCCATCTACCAACTGCCCTGTGGGAAGGAGCTGGGTGACTTTTTAATAAGTTAATATTATTTGTTTAAAGTTAAAAAATTAAATTTAATACTACTTGTTTTCTGCCTTGGAAGGAATTGTACCCTAGAAGGCAGCATATAAGTAACTGTAATAAATAAAAAATAGCAGAGCATCCAATTCTAGTTAAAGTGGAATTTTCCAACCTTGGTCCCCTCCAGATGTTTTGGACTACAAAGCAGTGTTGGCTGGGGTTCATGGGAGTTGCAGTCCAAAACATCTGGAGGGGAACAGATGATCAGGAACGCTGGTCACATTCCTGAATATGAAGCCCAGTTATATGGACTGTGATCTCATACAACCTTTATTATTTAAGCATATGGAGTTTTGTGTATATATGACGAAGGGTTGCTACATTACTAGAATCTATATTTAAAAAGTTGTTCTCTCAACCCTACAGAGCATGCCAAAAAGTCTACATCAAGGAATATTTTGCAGAGAGAGAGAACTGGGCTATTTAGGGCAGTACTACAGCTCCCATCATTCCCACAGGCCATCCAATGATCAGGGATCATGGGAGTTGGGATTCAAAAACAACTGGGGAACCAAGACTGAAGAGCACTGTTATATAGTATATATAAATATATATACGTTATATAGAAGACAGTATTTTTGCTATACAATAAACATTGATTTGTTCCAACAGAAATATGTAAACAGCTGAGGGACTACTAGTCCGCATGACAGCCGACATGATACCTGCCTTATCCACAGAGCACAACCAGCAAATACTTGGATACCTGGCAGAAATTCTTCATTTTCTCCAAAACTTTGTTCACTTCTGGGACTACATCTTTGCCGTCAACTAATATTGGAGTATTTGAGCGATTCCGCAAAGCAATATGGAGCACAGCTCGGTTCTAAAACGAGAAGAGAGGACAAGACAGTTATGGATAGTGCCAAGCAACAATTAGTTACCAAAACTGAGAATCTCAGCAGAACTGATTGGCACTGATCTGAAGGAGCAAGACGAAATATTTTCTGTTCTCTTTCTGCTGGTTTTCTTCTGTAGTTTGGGAGACAATCCACTAGGAACCGCTTCTTCCAGTGGACCACAGTGAATGGGAACTCTGCAATGACCATAAGAGTCTGGCTACTGGATCAGGCCAGTGGCCCATCTAGTCCAGCATCCTGTTCTCAGAGTGGCGAACCAGATGCTCATTATGGGAAACCCACAAACAAGACCCAAGCACAAGAACACTCTCCCCTACTGCAGTTTCCAGAAACTTTACAAGTACTGTTTGGTGGCACATATGAGCTGCCCAGGCAAAGGATGCTGGGCATTGAGTCTCTTTTCTAAACCAAAAGGTGCTTGGGCCAAGAGGGCCAGAGGAATTTACATTGCAGCAGCCAGGAAGGAGAAGGAAATGGGACCACTAGTTGCTGATTGCCTTTGGAACCAAGAAGATCCTCCTGTCCTTCATTCAGCCACTCAAACATCTTGTGCATTCACTTGTTTTATATCTCTCAAAGCGGTTTCACAGTAAGGAGTTGAAAATTGTAAAATAATGAAAAATCAAGTACTATAAAACATGCAAATAATATACAGGTGATATAAATGATCTTTTTTTAATATTGTGTGTGTGCGTGCGTGCGTGCACATGTATAAAAACTAAAATAAGCAGTAACAACCAAAACTGGGTCAGATGCCACAGACTAGAGTGTAGTTTGGGGTTTCCAAAAAGGCTTCACTAGGCAGAAGTGGGGGTGAGGGAAACATATATTTTTAAACAGCCAAGAACCAATTTGGCGAATGACGGGAGCAAGAAACAGGCTGTAGAAATTGTTGTTAAGGTCAAAAATTATGACAGAGAGACTTTCAT
The DNA here is from genome assembly GCF_965153285.1 of Podarcis tiliguerta. Taxonomy (NCBI): domain Eukaryota; kingdom Metazoa; phylum Chordata; class Lepidosauria; order Squamata; family Lacertidae; genus Podarcis; species Podarcis tiliguerta. Next base: position 51,020,846 of record NC_139541.1, on the reverse strand, counting down.
GTTTACTTCCTACAATTCTTTATTCATATTGTTTTTCAAATAATCTAGAGAGTCTGGGAAGTATGTGTTTTAGAATACAAAACCCGCTTCTTTGAATGTATGTTCAATTAGTGAGATGAGATGGGTAGCTTGCCCTAACACAGGTAGGCTGTAAAGCTGGGGATTATTACTAAACAGTAATGACAGACTTGTTTATAACAATCTGATGTTCAACAACAGCAGACAGAGAGGGAGGAAATGATGGCAGCCCTCTACCCACAGGAAGGGACACACAAGAAATCAAGGTTGCTTGGCTAGATGGTCCAGCCACAGGGCTAGATGAACCACTGGCCTGATCCAGCTGCAGGTTCTTCTGATGCTCTTAAGGGCCAGCCTAAGGGAAGGAATTTATTCTGCCACCTGGGGGCAGGCAAGACAGGAAGAGTGATGCTGGAAAGCACTCTGGCACAGTAGTGGCATGGAGGACCAAGTTAGACTCAAGCCCTGTGGGTAGCCCCCCTGCACTGTTCCCTGTGTGTGGATGGTGCAGGATTTACTTGTTATGTGTATACTGCATCCCCAACCACGAAGTCCCTGCAGCAGCTTACAAATACATGAAAAGGATCTAAACACATACACATCGCCACAATTTACCAACACAGGAATTTTCTGTTACAGCAACAACTCCAGAAGAGCAACAAAAGCAGAAACGGCCAACAGCGTTGCAAAAAGCAACAAACAAAACACTCCTTTCTTTCCACCCGATGACACGCACCACTTGGGTGCCACTGAGGAAAATGGCAGCATGCCCCTCACTTTTGCGTTCTGCGTGTCACAGGGCAAATGGACACGCAAAGGGACATCTAGTAGTCTTGGTACACAGCAGAGACCATCCTTCAGGTAGCTCTGTGCACCAAAATAATGAACACCAAAACCACAGAAGGGGAGCTTCAGTTGCCATGAAGAGGAAGTGGCTTTTTCACACTTGACACATCTCAGAGAAGTTCCTTAACATTTAATGTGAAGCAATCGTAAAATTCCAACAAAAACTTGGGGGCATTTCTGCTTTGCAGTGGCAAAGAATGTGTGTTGAGAATAATACTTAGTGCCCAGTATGCAACACGCTTCATGTTATGGGTTATTATATTATAACTAATACAATACAGAACTGATTCAGGAATTACTGATAGCAATCCTTCTATCAAGCTCTGCATTATATTGTGGATTTTAGATCCACATGGAGGTGATGGCGGGACTGTCAGAAAGGAGGTTTCTCCAAGGTCAATCAGCAAAGACAGAGATCCATAGGGGACTTCCTGGTTCATTTCACATCCTGTTCACATCAGGTCAGCTTGATCTGTAACAACTATAAGGCTACTATTAGCCCAGAAAGGGGGAGAGAAGATATGAAACCAGTTCAAGATCATAGAAGAGGCATGTCCCCATAGAGATGCAATACACTTTTTGACAGAATGAGACTATTCACACATTTAGCTTCATGTGAAGTTAAAAAAAAACCTTTAACACAAAAACAAACTAGATATATTGGAAAAACTATACAATTTATTCATGAATCTGGCAACTGAAAACCAGTCTAATATTTAATCCTTGGACTGCATAGCAAAATATCTAGAGGATGGTGGCCAGATCATTGCCTTTATACCCCCCCCCAAACCACAAAAACCCCAGCACACACTCTCTGACTCTGATATTCTCTCTCTCTCTCTCTCTCTCTCTCTCACACACACACACACACACACACTATTTTCCAGAAACCCTATACAGCTGCTTGAAGCCCTGCTTTGTGTGCTGGAAACACCTCCTCCCTGTTACTGAACAGGAACCCACAGACAAAAATAAAAAGTAGGTATACCTCAGTGAAGTTGATCTTTTCTCCAGTGAACATTTGCTCCCTTGCTTTCTCAATGCCCCTTGATTTTGCCTGAAAGTAAAAGTTGACCTTTTAGTAAATATGACTATCAGCTTTCCAAATCCACCAGTTACATAAGAGATGACCCCTCCCTCGCTAACCCCCTCCAGTATGCCAGTAGCTTCCTTTTACACATACACAATGTCATTTTTCTCTGCCTGTTCCTAAAAGATCCTCTAAATCAGGAATGGGGAGCCTCAGCCCCAGGACTAAATGTGGCCCTCCAGGTCCCCTGAATTCTATGGCAGCCACACCACTTACTGGCCCAGCTCCTCCCACCCCCCAGTTCAAGTCTGGAATGTGTCCTTCCAACTCTGTGGATGCCCTCTTGGCTTACTTGAATGGAAGCTAGAAAGGGGTGTGTGAATGTGTGTACAAAGTAGTCTATATAAGTGTAAAATCACTCGCTGCTCTGCCATTCCTCCCTGCCCCTGGCCCGGCCCACCCCTAGCACATGGCCCCTGGAAGCTTGCCCAGGTGGCTTCAAATCACCTTCAACCTGGAACCCTCCAAATGTTTTTGAACTACACCTTCCATCAGTACTGGTTAAGCCTGGGCTAATGGGAGCAGATATTCTAAGCATTTGGAGGGCACTAGCTTTGGTATAACATTTGGTGAAGCCCCCCCGTCCAACTGGACTGCAGTTTTCAAGCGCAGGGACAAGACGGCTGCCCCTTGCATTTGTTGTCAGGGCAGCTGGGCTCTGCGTAAGCATGCAGGGAGATCCTGGGCTTTATGAAACCAAGGCCATGATATGAAACTGGAAATATCCCTTTGCTCCCAACCCCAAACTTTTCTGACCAACATTTATGGGCAAGAATCCACTTTGTTCTGTATTAAGCTGGAGCTTGGTTTGCTTCAGGTGTTCTGTAAAGCTTCATATACATTGAAAGTGGCAGACTACCAGCTGCACTATGCTTTTCCTGTTCATTAAAAACATATTTATTTGCGTGCCCAGTTTTAATGTTCTCGGTTATGGCAATAACAAGATTTTGTTTTTCTCAATACATTATATTACTATATCAGCTTCACTGCTGTAAACAGCTTTGGAATTTCTGTAACCAGAAGCGCTAAATAAATAGGATTCATGTTCAAGGTGAATTACCAGTTCTATCAGCATCTTCATCACTTCCTCTGTAACCAAATTCTTTGAATAGTCCACCAAGATATCCCCATGGTCACTCTTCAAGGTCAAGCTGCCAAAAGAATTAAAAGCAAGCCATCATGTTATGTGAACATTTTCAGAAACACTGCACCACCACATGGGTGACTTTAAAAAACAAGATTTACTGGATATTAGCCAACATTGCTTGTTTGTATTCACACACCCCAGGTCACAAGAGAATGATAAACATTCAAGGCAAAGAGCACCAAGAGACTTCCTCAGCTCACTTCTTGGGCTTCTGGGTAAGATCAGGTGTGGCATCAGCCTGCAGTCTCCACTTTGCAACAGTTTGCTTGTTCCAGCATAATTTTTGCACCTTTTCATTTCTCCTACTCTTTCCACTTTCTGCTTCTGTAACATCTTCCCCAAAGAAGAGTTCAGAAAAACTCAAAAGCTTGCCACTATTTTGTGACACTTTGGTTGTTCCTAATAAAAGTGTTGTCCAACTCTGGACTTTGGAGCTGCAACTGCAGTGTGTGCCCCTCCCAAAAGATTATTTTTATCAATGCACCCACCCAGGTGAAGAGTCATATCTAATGCTAATCGCAGCAGAGAAACACACATGAATATTTTTAATAGGGCGATGGTTTTAATTGCTTTTTAATATTTATTTTGTGTTTTGTGTAATATTGTAAAATATTTGTGTAATATTTTTAAATATTTATTTAGCTGCATCTTTTATTATTTATGCTGTGAGCTACCTTGCGCCCTCCACTGGGAAAAAGGGCCGATATAAATTAATAAATTAAAGTAAATAATGATTTGTGAAGGAAGCATGTGGAATAGTAGGGTTTTTATTTTTAAGGCAAAGGTAATTCATGGAGAAAGAAGAGTTCATCCCTTCTGCTTATTTACATACTAATCCTATTCGGGAGTTGTATAATCTAATCCTCAACTGTCTCCAAAATATGTGGGCTTAGCTAGCCAGCCAGCCCAAACATGCCCGTTCTGCATCAGAGGCTAAGGCTGGAGAGAGTTCAGAGTAATATAAGAGAGCTATCCCTTCCCACAGTGTGTACACACATTTGCAGATTTACAGTGTTCAAAGCTAGCTCAGGAAAACACCAATGGCAATGGCTACAACCCCACATTCTGACACTAGCCTTGGACTGCTGCAATACAGAGGTGGGCAGGCATTGCTAATTACGAAAACGCAAAGTTAAATCTCAATGGGGCAGGCTGGAAACAAGACACTGGCCATTCTGGAACACAGGTAAGGAGAGGGTGCCCCAGTTTTATTTCCACAGCTGGCTTTGCAGAACCTCCAGGACGTTTTCTGAAGCCTCCCTTGACAGAGCACCTTCTGCTTGAGCGCCCATCCTGCAATGCAGCATCCAAGAATATACAGAGCAGCTACTCAGGTGGAAAGAGATGAGTCACGCAGGCAGCAGCCATGAGTCCACAGAAGCACAGAGTTGGGCCAAGTTCTTGTGTATATTTTGCCTCCCCTGATCTGACCAGAACCCTTGTCGCCACAGTTTGAGGGAAAGTAAGAAACACCTTTACGGTGCATTCGGATACAGGCCACAACCCACTGCAGGAATTTCCTACTCTCTCTCTCTCTCTCTCTCTCTCTCTCTCACACACACACACACACACAGAGAGAGAGAGAGAGAGAGAGAGACCGACCCTAGGAGAAGTGAAAGATTCTGCCACACCAAGCTAAAAAACTCCAAATGGCACACACCCCTAGACACACACTCTGAACAGAACTTTCTGTTCATCCTCTTTCACAAGCCCTATTTCAGCTCCCCAGTGGAACATGTCCCTTCTCCCACATGCCACTTTTAATGGGGCTCAAAATCCACTATTTAGCTCCATCTCAGTTCTGCAGAGCTTGCACTGAAATGAATGGAGCTGCACAACTTATTTCAGAGTTGTGTGCAGCAGTGGCAGGGGTTGCTAGAATAAGGCTGTATGTCGGACATTTGGACACACACACACACACACACACACAGCCAGATGCCAGGCCAGCTGGATCTACTAGTTTATTAAAACGCCCAAGTTCTATCAACCAGAGTCACATGCAAAAGGGCACACTGTTAGAATTAAATAAGCACGCTCTGAACTTAGGAATTCCTTTTCTGAACTTGTTCAGCTGCTCCACACAACAGTCTAATCTTGGTTAGGCATATTTATGTCAACAGCCTGATTTAGGTGGGGGAATATTGGTTTGTGGTTGCTACTGCTAAACAATTGGGAGTCAGAAAGCCTATAGCAAAACACCCAGAGATCTACCTACTGCCCACCCCTATCTAAAAAGGTAGAATGCCATGCCTGCTACTGTCAATCAGTTGGCAGGACTAGGATTGACTGACCATAAGTCTGACCCAGTGCAATAATTTACGCTCGAGCCAGATGCTTAGGAACCTGTAATATTTTTCTAGCTTTTACATTAAAATGTTTACATACCACAGAGCATTTTTTTTAAAAAAAGTGATTTCCACCTGCAGTCTAAAGTGATAGTCAAAAATTAATATATTGCTATTTCACAGAAAAATATCAAAGTGATTTACAATAAAAATTGTATCTTAACAAGCAGTTTACAATAATATATAAAACGATACAATAAAAACAATAGTAATTAAAATCAGACATCAATCAACTCTGTGGAAAGATGAATTCTGAATTGCCCACATATGCCTAGTGGAATAGTGAAGTTTTCAGTGTTGCAACTGTTCTGAGGAGTGCAACACAGATGATGAACGAGGGGTAAAAAGTAGAGAAAAGCATGCCATGTAAGAAGCCACAATCAGTGGTATCTAATCCCAAGGGCGGCTTAGCTGGTCACATCTGTCAGCAGCTAAAAGTTCATGACAGCCATCTAGAATGGCTGCGATAGATGGTAGGAAAAGGGAAGTGCAATTAATTTCATTTTGTTAGGACATCCTTGCTATGCTGAAAAAGAGAAGAGGCACACTGAAAATGGTCTCTGTCTAAAACTAGAGCACCATTATGCTGGCCTACCTCTGGTGAACCATTGAATGCAAGTCCAAAACAGGAAAGAAACAAGCCCCAACAAGCAACAAATTTTTGATTTTGAGCAAATGGGGTTTGGGGGCAGGGGAACATAACACACTCTCTGCACAAAGGTTGCTCAGGGAAGTCCCTGCTCCAAAAGCCTTCTCTGTAGACTAGCATCCATTAAGAGTAAGGCCATTTCAGCAGTTGCTGTTTCCTGAAGGCAGGCCATGGGGACTTAGCTTTTCAATGAGTTTAAGCAAGCAGTGAAAGGCTAGAATATCAAACAAGGCCTCCGAGACGCCTAGGGTGTGTGTGTGTTCTGCATGCCCACACAGCTAAGAAAAGTAAACTATAGGTGAAGTATAAGAGGAAATCAATCTTTTAGTGTGGCAGGCTCCACTCTTTGTTTAGACAAGCCTACCCAGATATTTAGAATGTCAACATGTGCTTGAATCTACTTTTAGCTTGTCATGGATTTAAATTATTTTTCAACAGTAACTGTTTTTACATTTTTACTTATTTTATTGTTTTATTCTTGTTGCAAACAGCTGTGGAGGTTTCTTTACGTGATATAACAAATTATGTGAAATACCAGCAGGTTGACAGGCAGGGTGCACATCACTCAAACTATCCTTCCCTAACCTAGTGCCCTCCAGATGTTTTGGATTACAATTCCCATCATGGCTGGGATGTGGAACATTTGGTGGCCACCAGGTTAGGGAAGGCAGCTGACTTAAAACAAAAGCCCTATACTGGCACTAATGGGTCAGCGGAAGGGATAGCAGTTCAGTGTGGTTTGAAGAATAAACTGTTTTGGTTTATTTATCAATTATTCCAGAATGTATCAACTGCTCTATATAAGCCTCAAATGGCGCAGAAGGTGGCTGGAAGGCAGGGAATCCTATAAAGCTTTTTCAGCTTCTAGCTCAGCTAGCCACCAATATCACTCTAGCAGCCCAGCTTCTTGCATGACATTCAGTAGCATTTTATTGGTTCCCCAAAAACACCACACACCCTGGAGGCAGTTGAGAATAATTCCAGGGATGGGCTCATTTCAGCCTTGCAGAGTCTATTTTTACTATCATCCCCATGGTGCACTGATGCCTTGTGACAGTTGAAAAGGAAGAATGCATACTCAAAGCCTCTTTAACATAACAAATCTGCATTAAGAGATCCCATGAATGCCCACCTCGCCCAAGAGCACAGATCCCTTCTAGACCAGACAAAGCTCCATCTAGCCTTTGCAAGAATCTGGGCAACCAGCCAGGCAACCAGGTGATCTTAATACTGGGATGGGCAAGAAGCAGAACATGACCCACCTGCTACCTTTCAATGAACAGGATTATTGCACACAAGGCCCCAGAATTTGCAAGAGAGAAATGCCTCCACGGGTGTCTCGAAATGAAGCATTCACATAACATGGAGAGATACACATTGACACTCAAGCTTCCAACAGGTACCAAACAGTTACCTGATTAAATCCATTGCAACTCACCACCCATCTGCTTGTCTGCAGGAAATAGCTATAGTCTCCTCACCCCGTGCAGAAAACAAGCTAGTGGCAACTGCAAGGCTACCAATGGCTAGTAAACCTGATGGACATGCTCTGCCTACACAATCAGAGGCAGTGATGCTTCTGAACACCGCTTGCTGGAAACTTCAGGAGTGGAGAATGCTCTTGTGCTTGAGAGTTTCCCACCAACATCTCAGTGGCTGGACAAGATGGACCATTGGCCTGATCTTGCCAGGGCTCTTCTTGTGTTCTTAAGGCACAGAATCACGGGCTACTAGTTTCCTACAGTATTTTTTTCCTTTTTAGATCTAAAGGTAAATTACACTTTTGACTTGCCCTGCCTTAAAATATATACAGTAACCCCCCCTAAAAATAATTGACTTTGTTGACGTGTAACATTTAGGCAACACCAAGTCCACTTTATTGAGTTTTGTCCCTGATCAAGCATTTTTGTTAACTACTTTTGGCACCTAGAGAAGTTATATGGCATACATAAAAAGTCAGCTGAATAATATGTTACATTAGATTGCTACCAATTTATTGCAGCAAAAAATTTCATGATGATTCAAAAAATTTCCACAAGACTCCACCCCAATCACAGTTCCTTACTCTCAGCAAAACTGAGGCACATAAAATCACCCATATTTCCATTTTACAGATGAAGAAACTCATCTGAAATCAAACCTTCTAGCTACCATTAAGCAGGCATTAGGAAACAATGCGGGGCACTGGGTGGGTGGGCTGTTTCTTTAGAACAGTCACATGAGAGATCAAAAATTGATCTGATGCTCAGACGTGTTCACTTTGCAGGGACCTCTACAACAGGAGGAATAATGGCCAGTCTGCCCACTATCTGCTCTTCAAGTGCTCTGAATGAAATGGAGCCGAGTCAGGCCGCTAAAATAAAAGGTACCCTGGATAGGTGAGCATGGGAAAAATCAACCAGCCATTAGAAATAAATTATTTCCTTCCATTATTTTTAAGGAAACTGTGCCAGTTCAGTGGTTCCCAAAATTTTCCTTGACTGGGATTGCACATTCCTAGATTGTGTTTATGAGTACTGGACTACCTGGGAGGCTAGAGTTCAAAGCTCTGCCGAGTCCTGGACCTCACTGAGTGACCTTGGGTCTGTCACTGACTCTCAGTCCCTAATCTACTCCACAGAGTTGCTGAGAGGATCAAATGGAGGGGAGAACTATATTGTACACCTTAAGCTTCCTAGAAGAAGAAGAAAGAGGGAAACGAATGTAATAAACTATGTTTCACAGAACAGTGTAGATCAGAAAATTACCCTTGTCTAATGACCAGTAGGAGGTAAACGTCTTGGTGCAACTGTAAAACCTACCCAAAGGTCTTTCTTTTTAAGCTGTTAGGTAACTCTTGCAACAAATGCCAGCCTTATGAAACTTACTATGAACACACTCAGGGTAACCAAGATATGGCTTTGCATGTCATTTTACTGTTAAGATTTTACAAAAGTTTAAAATGAAAGCTGCTTCATGTGTGAGAGACAAAGTGATGATGCTTTAAGCTACAAAAACCTTGTATTATGAAGGCTGGGAGGTAAAGGCCAATTGCAGGAGGTGCATACGATACCAGTTATCACATGCATGATATGTACATCTGTGACACCAGTGCAGACACATGTATTTCAGTGCATCCACATGTGGAGAAAAGCAAGCAATGGTGTAAATGCAATTTCAAACAGCGCAGCAATATCCATGCAGCCAATCATGTGTGAAGCATCCTTAGGTGATAGGGCTAGCCGTTCAGAGGCAAAAGGCTCATTTAACCAGGCCTCTTCATCTAGATCCAGGATCTCCTACCTTCTTAGGCCTGTGGGCACATTTGGCTTTTTGAGCAAGTGCCACTGACCCCACACCCTTCTGTCATTTTTCACCCTCCTCACCTGGATCAGCCTCCCCACAGAGAGACAAATAGCATGTGCACATACGGAGGGCCATCAATATTGGTGTTACTAATATAGTACTTGTGACTATGAGTGTCACTGATAAATCAAGAGGTAGACAGAGATAAAGCTTATTTGCCTATTATACTTCAATGTACATTAGTACTATGATGTTTGAGCCTCGTTCCTCTTTGTTTATGGAGTGGAGAAGTCATCTACTTCAATTAATTGCTATGAAATATGGAACCTCTATGTGCAGATTTTATTTGCCTTTTTAATCTGCCTTTGTATTTCATTCTTTATAGCTTTTATTGTGTTGTTTGCATTGAAAACTCCAATAAAAATTATTAAACAAACAAACAAAGTGTGTGCGCACATACACACACAGTCTTTGCTTTTTCAAAGGATCTGGGTAAATGTCAGATCCAGTAAAATTTGGCTGATCCTTCAGAAGCACATGCAAGCACATAGAGCTGAAAGGGAAAGTGGGAAAGAGCACCAGGCTCCCCTCCCATATGCTATAAAATAAGGAACATGAACTCTGGATGCTGCTGGGGTCACAGATGACCTGTTTATTGAGCTACCTTCCATATTTGCAGGGGCATTAGACAATGCGGGTCATCTGTGGATTTGTCTGAAGGAGGCTGGACAACGATGTTAATACAAGTGTCATTCCGCATTTTTCTTATAGCAAGAAGTCCCTTATTTGTTGTGCAGAAGCTCCAAATCAGCTTTATTTCTACAACCTTATATTTGCCAGGATGCAACTGAATCCCACCTGAATACAGTGAGTCTGGAAGTGCCCTCAAATAAGGAGGCAAAATTTCCACATTAGAAAAAGATGAGGCACTCATATATGCTGTATGTCAGGAATAGACAGAATCAGATGGAAACCAGGAGTCACACCACTTAATTTCCATTTTAAAGCACAATCATTGCCTAGTCCTCAAGATATAAAGGCAGAAATTCAACCTCAAGAGGAAACATTTACAGATCATTTTACTGTCCTAAGCCATATGACTAAACTTAGGGCAGATTCCACAATGTGCAAAATGTCATCTAATGGTCTGCCACTTACTATACACAGGTAGCATTATTAATGCCACATTCCTAAAACATTTCCTGGTAATGGGGCTTGCTTAGATAGGATTGTGCTATATATAAAGGAGTAGAAGCTGAAACAAGGTGACAATGGACAAGAATTTGCTCCCTGTTTTTAAAGAGAAAATGGAAACTAGAAATAATTCTAGTTGCTTGGAAACTATGGCAATGCAACTGACTCTGGTTTTCAACCCACTCCGCAACTCCCCAAAAACCCCAATTGCTAAGTTTCCCTTGCATTTATTTTGCACATGACAGAATCAGTCTCCTAATTTGGGCTTCATTTGTGGACAAATTGTGAAGCAATCTTGGTTGTGTGCTGCAGGCGTCTTCTGTTACACCAGCCACAGCTCAGCAATGGAGAGCCCATGCTTCCTATGCAAAAGGTCCCAAGTCCAAATCTTTTCAGTAAATTGTCAGATAGCAAGTATGCCAGCCTTCCCCAACCTGGCGCCCTTTCCAACTGTTTTGGACTACAACCCACATCAGAATTGGTATTAAATAGGTGTCCTGGCTGGAGCCGATTGGAGTTGCAGTCCAAAAGATCTAGAGGAAGTTATCTGGCTGAAGGCCTTTTTCTGGCTAAGACTTGATTGCTCAAGGGGGGGGGGCCTTACTCTGCCCACAAGTCAAACACATAACAATTTCAAATGAAGCCAAGTAGTTCACCAATCAGTTTCTATTCTTTCCATACCAACTTGCAAAATCTGGCACTGCAGGATCTTAAGTTTCGAGTAATTACTAAATCACAAAGTGGATTCTTTCAGAGCCACTCCAAAAAATCTTAAGGTGATTTGTCACAATTTGTTTAGAACCAAATTTCTTAGCTGTCTTTTATTACTGAGAGCTGGACAAAATAATAGCTGTAACCTGGAACTATTTTTATTTTTTTAAATGGCAATGCTCATCGCTCCCCCAGCCCCCCTCCCCTTCAATGTCAGGGAAACGTGCCATCATCACTCCAGCTCCTGGCTCCTCAGTATGGAAAAAGTGGAGGAGCCCAATTCTGAGCGACAACCTGGAGCAGGTGAGAAAGACCCGAAAAGTCCACGTGCACAGCAGTTTGAGATGCTGAATGAATCTGTTGCACGAGTCAAGCTATAGCACAGACGACGGGCAATGAATGGCACGCCCGTTCCCCACTTCCCCTTATAAGGGGGTTGGCGCAGTGGGGCAGGAGTTAGGGAGACCAGCAGCAAGTGCCAATACTTAACGATTCTAGACTCTGTCCCCAACCTGCTCTTTGCTCAGCTCCATTCGGGCACCTCTGAGGAGGAGGAGAAGGAATGGGGCAGGCAAAGCCGTCCCTATGGCTGGTTGTTAAGTAAGCAAAAAGGGAGCTGGGCAAGCAGGTGGGTGGGGGGCTAGCCGAGGTTGGTGGGGCAGTGCCCCCCTAGGCCCGGCCTCCCCTGGGTTGTTGGAGGAAGAGGCGAGGCGGCTCGCCGTGACTCAGCAAGAGAAGAGCCTCCCGCGCGAAGGGCCCACAATGCCCCTCTCGCTCTGCCGGCAGCCGCGGCTGTGCCTGTCCGCACGTAGCGCGTTGCAAGGAGGAGTCAAGGGCAAGCAGGCGGGCGGCCACCGGAGCGGCCCCGACGGCGCGCCCGTCCTGCCTCGGGGCTACAGAAGATCAGGCGAGCCCGGAGCTGCTTTTGCAGCGCGTCCTGCGACTCGGGGCCCGCTTGCAAGCCGCCGCTTCGCGGGCGGAGCTGCCCGGCCGTCGCAGGTGCCCCTGCCCCGCGATGGCCGTCGAGAGACAAGTCCCGGCGCGGCCAGAGACGAGCAGCAGCCCGCCCGTCGGGCCCCGCCGCGTGCGCGTTCGCGGGACCGACCTGAACTTGCTGAAGCGCTCCGGGTCGGCCTGGAAGAGCTGTCGGAGGACGAGCTGGGCGCCGTGGGCCTTGTGCCAGGCGGCCAGTTTCTGGAAGGCGGCGTCGGCGGAGAGAGCCATGATGCCGAGTGGCGGAGCGCGTCGCGGCGGTGGCGGGCTTAGCGAGCGGGAGATGCGGGCGCTGAGAGGGAAGCGGAGGCGGAGCAGGAGGAGGCGAGGCGGGCGGAGCAGGCGCTTTTGAGCAGGAGGCGCGGAGGGCGGGCGGACCGGCCCTCTGCCCAGCAGGCTCCGCCCCGTGGCGAGCCGGTCGAGGAGGCCCCGCCCTCGCGGGGAGAGGAGGCTGCCGGGCGCGTCTCTGATGGAGTGCCCACCCGGGCCGCTCATCCTGCCTGCCTGCCTCCGCGGGGAAGGGGCGAGTCGCAGGCAGTCCAGAAGACATCCTTCCACTGTGGCTGATTTCTGATTTTAACTTTTTAACGTATGGTTAACATATATATATATATATATATATATATGCAGGTTTTGGTGTCCTCGGGTGTCTTCCCGTGTAAAAGTTGGGGTGTCTAGGCGACGTTTCGACGAGGTCTCACTCGTCATCTTCAGGCTGGTGCTTTCGGCTTCTTGTTACTGGAACAGAGCAGGATCTCAGTGTTTGAGTTCCTATAAATACTGTTGAGGAGGTGTGGTGTATAGCCTCCAATGTTCTGGGCAGAGGGGAGGTTCCCAGGCTAGTGTGCCTTTTCTTCTTTTGTTCTTCGAGTTCAAGACACGAAGGCTTTAGCAACTAATCCACACCTAATGACCCACCTAAGTGGGATTCAGGAAATCACTCAAGAAATCACTCAAGATATATATATATATATATATTTGCTTTCGTAGATTTTCACGGGTACAGGAATGCAGGTTTTGGTGTCCTCGGGTGTCTTCCCGTGTAAAAGTTGGGGTGTCTAGGCGACGTTTCGACGAGGTCTCACTCGTCATCTTCAGGCTGGTGCTTTCGGCTTCTTGTTACTGGAACAGAGCAGGATCTCAGTGTTTGAGTTCCTATAAATACTGTTGAGGAGGTGTGGTGTATAGCCTCCAATGTTCTGGGCAGAGAGGAGGTTCCCAGGCTAGTGTGCCTTTTCTTCTTTTGTTCCTTAATTACTTGAGGGATATCTTGAGTGATTTCTTGAGTGATTTCCTGAATCCCACTTAGGTGGGTCATTAGGTGTGGATTAGTTGCTAAAGCCTTCGTGTCTTGAACTCTTGAACTTTGTGAAGAGTTTTTCTGAGAAGATGGCTGTACTGCACTTGGTTGTGCTCTGGCTTGGCTTCGTGTATAGGGGCGAGCTGTGGTTTTGTGGTATGTGCCAGCCAAATCTGTGTAGGGATTGCAGGGGGGTGCAGCATCCGGAGGTGTCACCCTGGTTTGGCTACTGGATGGTGTCTGTAATTTGTCTGTGGAGAGGGTCTGGGTTTGGGTCTGGTGTGGTTGATTGGTGATGGCGTTCTGTGTGCCTCTGGATCTGGTGTCAGATTTTGTGGGGAGGGCTAATTTCCAGATGTCTGGCAAGCGGGATGTGTCGTCACGCTTGTTCATGTTGTGAGGGTGTTTCTCTATCTCGATGGCTTCCATGATTATTCTCTTGTGGTGATGTTCCATGTTAAAGAGCAATTTGGAATCTGCAAAATTAATTTCGTGTCCTGTTTCTTTCATGTGTTGGAAAAGAGAGGAAGTTTTTTCTTCTTTTTTGACGTTTTTTCTTTTTTTTTTCTTTTTTTTTTCTTTTTTTCAGTTGGAAAACCAAGGGGTCTATGAAATACCCTGCAAAGTCTGCCCAGCCACGTACATTGGACAAACAAACAGACGAATAAATGCACGTATCGCAGAACACAAGAATGCCGTCAAAAAAGAAGAAAAAACTTCCTCTCTTTTCCAACACATGAAAGAAACAGGACACGAAATTAATTTTGCAGATTCCAAATTGCTCTTTAACATGGAACATCACCACAAGAGAATAATCATGGAAGCCATCGAGATAGAGAAACACCCTCACAACATGAACAAGCGTGACGACACATCCCGCTTGCCAGACATCTGGAAATTAGCCCTCCCCACAAAATCTGACACCAGATCCAGAGGCACACAGAACGCCATCACCAATCAACCACACCAGACCCAAACCCAGACCCTCTCCACAGACAAATTACAGACACCATCCAGTAGCCAAACCAGGGTGACACCTCCGGATGCTGCACCCCCCTGCAATCCCTACACAGATTTGGCTGGCACATACCACAAAACCACAGCTCGCCCCTATACACGAAGCCAAGCCAGAGCACAACCAAGTGCAGTACAGCCATCTTCTCAGAAAAACTCTTCACAAAGTTCAAGAGTTCAAGACACGAAGGCTTTAGCAACTAATCCACACCTAATGACCCACCTAAGTGGGATTCAGGAAATCACTCAAGAAATCACTCAAGATATCCCTCAAGTAATTAAGGAACAAAAGAAGAAAAGGCACACTAGCCTGGGAACCTCCTCTCTGCCCAGAACATTGGAGGCTATACACCACACCTCCTCAACAGTATTTATAGGAACTCAAACACTGAGATCCTGCTCTGTTCCAGTAACAAGAAGCCGAAAGCACCAGCCTGAAGATGACGAGTGAGACCTCGTCGAAACGTCGCCTAGACACCCCAACTTTTACACGGGAAGACACCCGAGGACACCAAAACCTGCATATATATATATATATATATAAAATAAAATAACAGTGATTCTCAGGGTAGTTGGAGCAGGTGGGCAGGGGAAAGCTTGACCACCAGCCTGGTAGCATCTCTGCAGGAGTTGCTCCAAAAATACGCACACAAAAATACATACAGTCACATTCTACAGCTATGCACCCACCCACCCCTAGCCAAATCTGCTCCAGCCTTCAACAAAACACACAGGTTCCTAGGTATTAAGTAAAGAGTAACTAGAGATCACTTCCTACTAGGCAAAGTTTTAGGGTGGGCACACACCTTCGTTTCCAACCAGTGCATGCCCTGAAATTTCCTGCTGGAATTCTGCATTTCCAAGGCTGTGACTCCCGAAAAACATGCTCCTTGCCTTACTGGCCCTTTTCCACCTGTCCTGGTAGAGTGGGGCCCTGACAGGCTGCTGAAGAGGTCAGACACCACCTTGGCTGTCTCTTAGTGCAGACCCAGGTCATCAAGCCTGAGCTTCCACAGCCGCCAGCCGCCATAAACCACCATTGGCAGGATTGGCAGCAACAGCAGCAGATATGTTCTATATTTATTATAATATTTTATTCTCTTGCTAATTATGCTATTTTAAATGTGCATTTTATATCTGACTTCCTTTAGTAATATTTTCTCCGGAAATGTTTTAGATAAGCTTGTGGTTCACTTTACTAGCTTAGAAGTGCATTCTGTAGTTGACCCCCTTTGCCGTTGATCTCCTTTGTAATGTTTTAATTTGAAATCTTTAAGATAGCATTTTAGTTTCCTGTTAATTACCTTGCTTTGAATAATGTTCTTCAGTAATGTTTTATTCTGGATTGTTTTATTTGATGTTTTAATGTAGATTGTGAACTGCCTTGAGATTTTTTTTTTCCTAAAAAATATCAAGTGGTAAAGAAATGACATTAATAATAATAAGTTAATACCACAAATGTTCCAGATTTTTTACTTTTTTGTGCTGCAGTGCAAGAGTGTCCCTCCAGATGGGAACATAAGGAAGCATTGCAGGACAACTAATAAAACAGAATGATGTGTGGACAGTCCGGTATAAATCCATCACTAATGCACTATTATTGCATCAATGAGATACTGTATTGCTGAATACACACACATGCACACATGGACCCCAACGGCCTGGTGGAGTTGCTCTCAGGTCCTGCTTGTGGGTTTCCCATAAGCATCTGGTTGGCCACTGTGAAAACAGGACCCTTTGGTCTCATTCAGCAGGACTCTTCTCAAGTTCTTATGACTGAAGCTGTGAAAATCAAGTGTCATGGAAACCTGTTTGCTGCCACCTGCTGGATCTGCTTTACTGCAACACCCTCAATTCTTGTATCTTGGCAAGTACCAGTGGTACCTTGGGTTACATACACTCCAGGTTACATACGCTTCAGGTTACAGACTCCGCTAACCCAGAAATAGTACCTCGGGTTAAGAACTTTGCTTCAGGATGAGAACAGAAATTGTGCTCTGGCAGTGCGGCAGCAGCAGGAGGCCCCATTAGCTAAAGTGGTGCTTCAGGTTAAGAACAGTTTCAGGTTAAGAACGGACCTCCGGAACGAATTAAGTACTTAACCCGAGGTACCACTGTAAAGCAAAGTGTGCTTATCCAAGTAAAATATTGTCTCCTGGAGTTACCTGTGAGGGAAGACAAGGATGTGGACTTGCATTTACACATCTAGACATTAGGAGGAAGTGGGGAGTTTTGAACATCATGGTATATGTGTGCTGTTATTTTTGTTTATTTATTCCAATAAATACTGCTGTTTGCTACATCTCATGTGTGGGTAACCTGAGCATCCACAATGAGGTCCCAGGTTTAGCTAGGTGGTGGCTTGACTCAGAATGAAGCAAAAGAAAGGCTTGTAATCTTTAGATTCCCACTAAAACAGCAGCAGATTTATGGCCCATTGCACCCTCTGCACAGCTCTTTTGGGGGTCCCTATTTGTTTTCCTAAATAAATGTGACTATGCCAAAAAATATGACCGAGCTAAATGCATAAGAATGAGTTCATTACTAACAAGCCTTTTCTCCCCCCCCCTTTTACTAGAATATTATTAAGCAGCACTTTTTGTTTCTAATTAACTATACAGAGAGAAGTAAAAAGAAAACACTCCCCTTTATCCAAAAGCAAACTTTATTTAAAGGCCCAACATGAATGAAAATTCAAATATTATTATTATGGTAGGACAGAGGTACTTATTTATTTTATTCTTGTAAGGGTGCTGGCAATATTGTGCCCTAAGGAGTTAAAATTGAGACATGATTCAGAATATAAGCCTCATAAGTAAATGGTGTGAGCATGCAGAGAGCAATGTAGCTACCTCCCCAATATCTCTCTTTGCATTTGATAAGGTGATTTCACAACAGTAACTTCAGTCTGGAATATAGACTGCTCAGAGGGCAGGATTCAACTAAACAGTTATGCTAGTGGGAGCCAGGGCCCCTGCACCCTCCAATGGCTGCACAGTGGCAGAGGTACGGTGTATTGAAAACTCCCAGAACAGTTTGTTGCACGGGGAGAGATTGATCCATTTGGCAAGCAGAAATGATGGGACGATGGTATTAGCAGGACACTGAATTCCACCTATTGGGCTGTAGCCAGTGCTAGTCCTACTCATGAGTAGATATGTGAATGAGCATGACTAACTTAGGTCCATTAATTTCAATTGAATGCAACTCTTCATTGCCAGGTATGGGATACGTTGAATCACAGCTTTTCTTTTATGAAAATACTAAGGAGGAGGAAGAAGAAAGTGTCTTTAGCACCAAGGGCAGGGGGCATTTTAAAAACAATAATTTGTCAAGCCATTAAAAAGAAGTAAAAAAATTTTTTAAACCAATTTATTTTACAAACATGAGACTCACAGTGCAGAGACGCCTATCTGAACCCCCCCCCCCCCGGCAATTTTACTGTGATTAAGTGACATCAGGGTTTTATTTGCTTTACTTCAATAAAAAATTGGAAAAATAAGCATAATGCATGCCACAGCAGCACACATAATGTGTAGTATTTTCCCCCTCCCTCCCTCCCTATGTATACCATTTTTACTATTAAGTGACATCAGGGTAGCAACATTGCATGACATGGTTGGTGCGAGGATTTTACAGGTGCAGAATTTGCTGCATGCAATATTCTGTTCTGGCCAGCAGATGCCAGTGCAGACTTGGTATCAATACAAAAAAACTCCAACGTGCAAATTCTGTTTTGTACATGTTCTCCGCATATCATAATCTTGTCTGTGTAATGCAGACAATGCAGTCTGTCTAATGGTGTAAGCCTTCTGAATAAATATTCAGTTTTAGGTTCTGTACAGGTTTCAGCACACAGGTGGCTAAACAGGTAAGATTTTTAATTTCCACAATTAAAACAATATACAGTAGTTGTAACTCAAGTCTGATTAGAAAATAATTAATAATACTAATAATGATTGGGAGGTGTTACTGGAGTCTATGGAGGGTCATGGGCTGCATGTGGGTGCCTAATGGCTTTGAGGCAACCAGGTCTAGCATATGCCCACTGACATTATTATGCTCTGCAAGAGCTTGGAGCTGCCATAGCCCATCCCAGCATAGATCAGAATCTGCCTCTTGCCTTTTGTAACTCTCAAAGAGTTATTATGGGGTTGGGGAAGGCCTTGAGGCCTCTAGGTCTGGCTGAGGGTCAGGGCTGGGCCCAGAACGTTGCACCACCCTAGGCCAAACTGAAAAGGCCACCGTCCGCCACCTGCCTGCACACACCCTGCCCAAAGCAGCCCAGGGAGTAGGAGGTGTGTGACAACAGGCAAATCTGTTTCCTGAGGTGACTGTCTCATCCTGCCTCATGGACAGGCCAGCTCTCCTAACAGCAAACTAACTGGGTATCAGGGCCCAAATGGCAAACACATGCGCAACGACACAATGGCCATGTTGGCTGGGGATGATGGAGGCACCAGGTAGTGGAAGGCTTCTCTAAGTCGGTACATTAAAAGCCCCCAAGGATAAAAGAACGCATCATAGGAACACCAGAAGCTGCTTTATCTAGCTTCTGACCTTGGTTCAGCTAGCTCCATACTGGCAGTAGTTCTCTAGGGTTTTCAGACAGCCCCTACCTGGAGATGATGGGGATTGAACCTGCATGCAAAACGGGCTCTACCACTGAGCTATAGTCCTCTGCCAAAGTGCCATAGAGAGGCCAAACAAACAGCATGCACTCTTGGGGCCTAACCATGGGTGTACCAAGTGGGAGGCAGAACCTCAGTTAGCTATGTATTTTTATTGATTTTTTTATTGTTGGGGGAAGCTGCCCCTCCCTGCCCCACTTGGCCATGCCCATGGGCCTAACATTTCCAGGACTCCCATGCCACCAACAAAGCCTCTCTCCTCTCTGTCTGACTGAGGGGAATGGAGGAAGGGCTTTCTGCACTTAGGAGGAGCAGGTGTGTGATAAGTAGAGGCTTACTGGGAACATCATTTTGATGCAGCAAGGGAGTGTGAGGTGGGGCAACGATGCTCTTGTATTGGGTGCAGGAAGCACTGTCTCTCTCAAGTGGCATATTTGGGGCCACGAGTTTTCCATGTTCCTGTCACGTCCCAAGCAGCATCAAGACCACTGCTGGCATTTAATAAAATGTAACCATGTCTCAGTCAGCCAAACAGAATGCACTTGGCTCCTCCTGAAGTTCAAAAGTCATGCAAATTACTTTCCCAGACACATCAGGTTGGAAACTGCATTTTTGTGGTTTTGCAAAAGACTTCCTTTTTGCTAATGGTTTCATGATGGAAACCAGCAAAATAACCAAGACTCGAGACATCTGAATCACCGTGTCTTACAAAATGAGAACAATACATGTGTTCAGGACATTGTTCTTCTTTAGTACAAATACATCCCATGTCTGCACCCTGATCTGGCTAACATGGGAAGGAAGGAAGGTCACTTGGAATTCAGACCACCACAATCAAAGTACCGCCCTAGACATAATGCATTGAATTACCACCACATTTCTAACAGGCATAGAGATTGCACAGCAACAGTGTGTGATTGTGTTAGGAATACAGGAAGCTGCCGTATACTGAGTCAAACCACTGGTCCATCTAGCCCAACCTTGTCTACACTGACTGGCAGACGCTCTCCAGAGTTTCAGGCAGGGAACATTCACAACCCCACCAGGGGCTGCTGCCCCCTGGATTGAACCCGGGACCTTTTGCATGCAAGGCACATGCTCTGCCACTGAGCTATGGCCCCTTTGCATTGCTGAATTATTTAATTGTCTTGCTGGGTCTCTAATTAAGTCCACCATTTGGTAGCCAGTATCTTTAGCAGGTGTGTGGCGCTGTGGGTAAAACCTCTGTGCCTAGGACTTGCTGATCGTATGGTCGGCGGTTCAAATCCCCGCGGCGGGGTGAGCTCCTGTCGTTCGGTCCCAGCTCCTGCCCACCTAGCAGTTCAAAAGCACTCCTAAGTGCAAGTAGATAAATAGGGACCACTTTACAGCGGGAAGGTAAACAACGTTTCTGTGTGCTGCGCTGGTGCTGGCTCGCCAGATGCAGCTTCGTCACGCTGGCCACATGACGCGGAAGTGTCTCCGGACAGCGCTGGCTCCCGGCCTCTTAAGTGAGATGGGCACACAACCCTAGAGTCGGACACGACTGGCCCGTACGGGCAGGGGTACCTTTACCTTTTTACCTTCCCATTGCAGCACTGTGATTGGAGGCAGGGAGCGGGGAGAAAATATGTATTTTACTCTTAACAGATTGCACACTTCACAGGTGGAGAGAGAACGCACGTGCGAGAGAGAGCCATGTGTGTGTGCCTGCATTTGAGTGCGTGAGAGGGCAGGAGTGCGAGAGTTTGGTGTGTTTCCATGCAAAGTGTGTGAATTTGTGAGTTGTTGATATGCAGCGTGGGCATGCGTGTGGACTGTCTGGGTGGGGTGTGCGTGTGTGTCCCTCTGTGCAGAGACATGTGGCCCTCCCTCCTGTCTTAGATCATGTGCATGCTCCATTTCTTTGTGTCAGTCCATCTCTAAAGGTGAGAAGGGATGGCACTGGAGAAGATGGCTGGGGGACGTATACTGCAGAGGTCAAGTCCTGGAGACCTCCTTGGTGATAAAACAGCAAACTACATTGAGAAGGGATGGAGTAACTGGGCATGTTCAGACAAGAGAAAGAATATGAAGGTTGGATGTATGTTGACAGTTTGCAAATAATAGGTGAAAAAGGAAAAAGGTCAACTACAGTGGATAAGGCAAGAAAATCAAAGAAGGTCAGATTTAAATGAAATGTCACTTAAAGCTTCCTGCTTTTAGGAGTGGTTCAGCCCTGGAATAAACTGAGAGGTTTTCAGTATGGTTGGACAAATATTTACGAGGGATGCTTTTAAGTAGAGGATGTTTTGCCTCGGAGCATGGGATCAGCTAAACGTCCTGTTGGATGCCTTCCAGTTCTATCAACCAGGTGTTTATTCTGTTGTTTGGTGGAAAGGAATTAAGAGGCACTCATTTTTTCGGTGGAACCTCAGGACATATATCAATAAAGGACTAACTAGCACCCAGGGCCAAATCCAGTCCCTACTTGCCATTCCAGAGATATATGGAGAGGGGCCTGCCTATGGCCATGGCTAGCAGCCCTGAGTGATGTGGGTTTCTAGGCTGCCAGCCATCACCGCCTCCTCAAACATTTTCCTACAGTAAAGCTGACCAGGACAATACTTGATGAATAGTTTGTTATTCATACCCCTAGGGACACAAGTGTGGGTCAGCAGTTTCATCTAGCAACAAATAACTTTAAACCACTTCTCTGAAAAAAAAGGGCTTTAGCTGGCCAGGATAGCAGAACAATGGCACACTTCCTGCCCTGATGGCTGGAAAAGATTATTTCTGACATTTACTTTTAACAGACCAGCTGGCTTGTGCAGCAGCATTGTCAAACAGCATTGTTCAGCGATAGCAAGTTAGGCATCCATTCATGAGATCGAGAACTCCCAAACTGCAAGAAAGAAATCACTCCCAAAGCATCCACCCCCAGAGGAAGCTGTCCGCTGCCTCCCTGAGTGATTATGCTGCTCTGGGCTTGCACCTATCTGCTGGTGATAGGTGATTCTGCCACATCCCCATAATGGATCCTGCTCTTAGCTACTGGAAGTTTGGGAAACACTGTGTTGGAAGGATGAGTCCACAAAAGTATAATATGTACCACTGCTTCACACCCCTTTGTAAGTATTATCTGAACATTGCATCTTATCATCTAGTTACTAACACACGACTGTTTCTCCTTTTTCAATATAACGTAACAGAATATCCAAGTACATTTTTGGCACGGGAACATCCTGGTGCAGGACGGGGCTTGAAGCCAGTTTAAAAGTTTGGGGGCGGGGGAAGGGATGGACAAAAAGTAATGGAGCAGTTTAAGGGGACAGTTAATAATAATAATAATAATAATAATAATAATAATAATAATAATAATAATTTATAATTTGTACCCTGCCCATCTGGCTGGGTTTCCCCAGCCACTCTGGGCGGCTTCCAACAAAGATTAAAAACACATCAAAATCTGGCAGGTCCTTTTAAAGACAAAACTGTGAAATGTTTTTAATTAACCCTTATTTTTGGAGTTGTCCTGCAACTTAGGCACATTCAAACATTTTCACTAAGCAACTTCAACAATTCTTAATTATCTTGCCAACAATTAACACAAAAAAAGGTTGTTAAAAAATCAGGAATAACCCCGTATCTTCAACGCCTTGTTTGTCCCTAGTCTCATCAACCAACAACACAACACAAGTACTTTAAACCATTTGCTCCAGAAAAAAATCTACAACTGTTTGAGTCGTGCTGTGGATTTCATTTTGGATTTCAGGGCTAGTATATTTAGCACTTGGCGGAATCGTTTTCACAATTTGTTGCAATTTTAAAAATATTTTCTCATAGAAAATTCAGCTAACCACCTGCATCTACTCCTAATTGTTCACACCCTGAATCACCCCTGAAAGACAACTGATTGACCACTGCAAACTGAGTTACTCCAGTAATACATTTCACATAGTATCTGTTATTTTCCACCACTTGGCTACACATTTTTTCCTCTGAATAGTTTCTCCTGCTGATCCTCGCTTTTGTTGCTCCTGAAAATTATCCATTGCACTTTTATGGGCAATTTACTTTGTGTGCCTGGAAAACATTTGCCTGCTTCCCTTCAGAGTCTCCTGCATTTACAAATGCTGAGTCAGAGTTTGCAACAGGATTTTTTTCTATAATGAAGAAGTACTCCAGCCACTCCTAAGATTTAAGACAGGAACACTGGAACTTCCATGTATGGCCAAACATTGTAGACCCCTGGGTATGATGAAATTTGAGGCTGTGCAGGTTTGCTGTTGTTGTTGTTGTTTAGTCGTGTCTGACTCTTCGTGACCCCATGGACCAGAGCACACCAGGCACTCCTGTCTTCCACTGCCTCCCGCAGTTTGGTCAAACTCATGCTGGTAGCTTTGAGAACACTATCAACCATCTCGTCCTTTGTCGTCCTTCTCCTTGTGCCTTCCATCTTTCCCAACACCAGGGTCTTTTCCAGGGAGTCTTCTCTTCTCATGAGGTGGCGTATTCTCATGAGTATTGGAGTCTCAGCTTCAGAATCTGTCCTTCCAGTGAGCACTCAGGGCTGATTTCCTTAAGAGTGGATAGGTTTTATCTTCTGTTGGTGCAAGTTAGTTGAATTTCTTGCTGACTTCTCAGTGGTACATTCTCCTTCCAAAACAGCAGTCTACTGATAGTAGACAAAGGGTTAGATCCAATGTTCTCTTCATCAGGGAAGGATGGTGCCACCACCTTGCCTTCCACAGAAGAGTTGCTGTTCTGGATTTACTTCCAGCAAACAAACTTATGATGAATGTTTGCTTTGAAGTTACAATGGTAATAATGGTCGTGATGAATTGGGGGCCTGCATTTCCTCCACCCAGGGGAAAATATAGCTTCATATCCTTTGCACCCCCAAGACATAAAAAATACACCTCCATGGCCAATAGTTCCTCAGCCCAGCAAGCAGAAACTCCCAGAATCCCACCTCCTTGAA
This sequence comes from Podarcis tiliguerta, assembly GCF_965153285.1. NCBI lineage: Eukaryota > Metazoa > Chordata > Lepidosauria > Squamata > Lacertidae > Podarcis > Podarcis tiliguerta. The sequence goes on along the minus strand of NC_139541.1, from coordinate 50,996,681 downwards.
GAATAGTAACTTTTGAATGGATATCATAGTCATATAGCAGGTGTTTGTTTGCCATCTCATTTGTCAGGCAGGGAAATTCTGCCTACCTTCGGAGTCCCTCAACAGTGAATTTAGATACTTAAAAACAAATTGACCAGACTTGTCAAAATTCCTTCCATTTTAGGCTCTGCCTCCTGGCCCTTCTCATGTGATGTTTTCATACTAAGCAGATTCCATTGCCAACCCACCCTAAAATATTAGCATTTGTGCCCTTGAGAACCAGAACAAAGGATTTCCTGTTTGTTTTTAATTTTTCTGTAACAAATTTAATTATTCAGGGCGTCACCCCCCTGCCCCCAGCTATAGGCCTATGCAGGACCCAATGAGTATTTTGCTGGGCTCATCACAAATTCACAACCTGGGCCTCACTCCTTTCCACACGAACACACATGTTAAGAAATGAAGGAATGTGCATGTTTTATTTCTGAAATGGCATGGCCAGTCCTCTCTCCATCTTTAAAGGCCAAAGCAGAGCACTTCTAGTTCTCAATGGATTTCAGTGTGAGAAAGAATAGCCCAAGCTTAGGCATGTTTACTTGAGCTTAATGAGGCTCATCCCAGGTAAGCGTGCAGAGAAGATGGGAGTCAGAAACATACATGTAAGTCTTTAATTGAAATCAGTGTGCTTTCTGGTCCTATGCAGAGTTAGGTGTGTGCCACAGGGGTGAGGTAGGAGATAATTTTTTGTTATATAAAGATGGGATCCAGGTTCTGCAGGTTAGGTGGGTTAAACACTAAGACTCGCTAGGCAATTTGGCTTCTCTTGACTAGGGCAGCAGCTAAATTTATACCTCATCTCTGCCAATATAGCGACTACCACATATCTCTTTACTTCTGCTCTCTGCTGCATAGGGGACTTGCTTTCCCAAACAACTCTGGCTTTTATTTTTAAATGGGGGAACAGACATAATTTGTTTTTTGTCCCAACAGCCCTGGGTGCAATCTGCAATCTGTTTTGCACCCAGTATGGTTTAACTAATATATGGAACCAGGGGTGCCAACTTGGATAAAACATGAGGGTGGGGACAGGTGAGCCCTGCATAATCGATCACATGATGCAACACACACAGTATTTGAATGACAATGCCCATAAACTTTGTGGGGGCCCTCAAATATTTTATGGGGGGAAGGGACCTCAGCCCCTAGGAGTTGGCTCCTATGTATGGGGCAATTCTATCCCCAAGTTATATTGGCAGGATATGATTGCTGCTGAGCCCCATATGCCAGAATAACTCCAAGTTATGACAATGTAAGGAAGCTATGTTGATGTTACAGTGCCTAGCTTTACATTTCCCAAAACAGTGATTGATTTGGCCAAAGCTGTAAGGTACAAAATGACCAATGAAGGGAACTGACTCAATGGTTAAAGTGCTGGACTATGACCTGTGAAACTAGGGTTTAAATCCCCACTCAGCCATGAAGCTCACTGGGTGACCTTGGGCCAGTTATCATCTTAGCCTAACCTGCCTCACAGGGTTGTTGTGAGGATGGGAGGAGGAGAACCATGTGCACCATGTTGATATGCTTAGAATATAAAGGTGGCATATAAATGTAATAAACATAAATAAATCTGTGGCATCAAAGACAATGTCCTCCGAGAGCAGCTGTTGCATGAGAGGGATCTGCCCCTCGACAAAACTATTCAGATTTACAGGTCCTCAGGAACTGTAAAAGCACAGGCCAGAAATATTGTCCATACTCTGCATATTAAGGAGCAGAGTATAAGGAAGCTAGTTTCAAAAGTGGAAATAGCTTCTCTCACTGTGAGAAGAGGCCACCTAAAATTCTGTCAGGGAAAAAGGCAGGGTATAAATAAAAATATAATAAGAATACAAAAGAAAGAACCATGCAAAAAAATGTGGAATGCCACATGGTCCTAAACCGTTCAGCATGGGGGGGGGGGGGAGCTGTTTTAACTGTGGGAATAATTTTGCAATGTGTTACCAAGCCAGAGAAAGAAAGAAAAATCAGGTGCACACTGTTGAAGATATTTCAGATGAGTTGTATGTTGATGTAGCAAAAGCAAGAAAGACTAGTGAAAGCGACTGGAGTTCCATAGTAGATACATCTGTGTCTATGCAGTTCATGCAGCAGATACAACATATATGTCTATAGTAATAATCTGATGGGTTTTTTAAAAAATCATTTCATTTTTTGTTCACATTTTATAACTTATTCAAGGTTAAAGGCTTGGCAATCTGATGACTTACTCTGGAGTCACAGGACACCGGGCCGTTCCTTAGGCCTTGAGTTTCAGTTCCAGCAGAGGGTCTTGGAGACTACTCTGAATAAAGCTTGTTTATAAAAACTACGCCTAATTATATCTTTATATCTCCTCTTTATATCTGTTGTTGACCCAGAAACATTACACAGGTGATGAGCCAAGGACCCTGAATTATAAGGGAAAGGGCATATGCAGGAGGGGACGGGAAGGTGGGCTGGTCCCAGAAGCCCTGCTACCCAAAGAACCTGTGGGACCAGTTAATTCCCTAGGCCTTGTTTCCCCAGCGCAAAAATATTTCAACCTCCCAGGATGCTGTGTAAAGCAACTGAACTTAAGGCAGAAACCCTTGAACTTCAAAAAGAGACTGCACCTTGAAACCGCTGCAGATTCAGTACCATCACTTGCGGACTGAATCAACACAATGTTTTGCTTTTTAATTGTACTAGCTGTTCATTGATACCAATACCAAAAAGATGTCTGTGTTATCAAGAGGAACTGTTGCTTTGCATGTGTGAATGGCCACTGTCAATAATGTGATTGTCAGCATTTCAGATACTTCAGTTCTTCCTGTTAACAACACCCACATCATACATATAAATGAGGCAGAGCTTATACCGTAATAAATGCAATAGGCACCCTAACCACTTAACTGGGAATAAGTCCCATTGAAAGCAATAAGACTAACTTCTGAGTAGGCATGGTTAAGACAACACTTTTAAGTTGCCACAAGACCCATTTTGGGCTGCAATCACTTATCATGGCTACACCTCTGGAAGATGAGTAATGATAATATTCACTGAAGATGTTCTGAGCTCTCAAATGGAAGAGTGGGATGCAAGCCGAATCAATAAATCATAATCATCTGGGTGTGGGAGTTGTCACATTTAATCTGTTTTAATGTTTATATTACATGTTTTTAATGAATAACTACTGTGGAACAGGGTTACTAATGTAAACACAATAAAACGGTGGTTGGCAATAATAATAACCTTATGCCTGAGTAAATGTGTTGTGCAGCCTTATCTGAGAGTAAGCCCTATTAAATGCAATAGGACTTACCCTTCTTAGCAGACATAGTTAGGCCGGCACCTTTAAAATGTCACACCACTTGTTGTTTTCAGCTGCAAGAACGTAACGCGGCCACGCCTCTGGAAGGGAATAATAACAATATCCTTATGCCTGAATTAGGCATCCTACCGCATTAACCTGGGAGTAAGCCCCGCTGAAATGCAGTAAGACTTACCCCTGAGTAGGTATGCTTAGGACCGCGCTTTTAACTTGACAGAAGACTCGCTGTTCTTTGCCTCAAGAGATAAGCACGGCCACACCTCCGGAAGACGAATACCTAATTAAAATAAAATAAAAATACTTGTTACTAATGAATAATGCAGCACTAATACTACTAATAAAACAAGACTACGTATTAGGACTAATAAATAATGCAGCGCTGCTCGGCCCCTCCCCCCGCATTCCTCCTCTCCGTCCCGCCCCCGAGCCTGTCATTCCCCGCCCAAGCCCCTCCCCCTCGGCGCCCGGCTGAGGAGCCGCCGCCACCGCCGCTCCTGCTGTTGGCGTTTCCGGACTGCCGCCGCCTCCAACCGCCTGCTGCTGCCGCCACCGCCGTCGACGACGCTCCCCGAGCGAAGCGTAGCCCGGCCGGGGCGGGGGAAAGGGCTGCTGCTCGCGGCCGGCTCTCGTCGCTCGGCCTGGGGGAGGCTTGTCAGCCGCGGCGGGCAGGTGAGCGGACCGAGCGGGGAGCCTCCGCCTTCCTCCTTCTCCGGGCCTGGAGCTGCCTCACGGAGGCCGGGCGGGAGGGCGAGAGGGCGCCGTCGTCGTGAGGGAATGAGGGGAGGCCGGGGTGCGGTGGGGGGGGGGGAGAGGCGCATGAACCACGCTGTCCCCTGTGAGGGGGGAAAAAGGGGAGGCGCGCGGCAAAAAGGCCCCGTGTTTGTCGGGGGGGGGGCGGGTGTTTCCCTCTTCGGGGGTGGCAGCGGCTGAGGAGAGGGGGCTGCAGCAGCAGGAGGAGGAAGCGAATGGGGAGGTGGGGGAAACCTTTAGGCAGTCCCTGGGAGGGGGCGCTGTGGAAGCCTAGACCCCCCACACCTATCCTCCTCCCCCCTCGCTTTGGGGGGTTTCAGAGAGAGGGGAAAGCTCTGCAATCCGTGCGGGGGGGGCAAGGGGGTGTCGAGGAGTTTCTGGAGCGACCCTCCCACCCCCGCGGTCTGCCGGCCCTTTTTCTCTTATTTATTTATTTTAAGGTGGGCTAATTCCGAGCGGGACTGCGCCTGCGCGAATTCCAATGCATCTTCCTGTGCAGAATAAGTGACCCAGCCCTGCGAAGAAGGCTCCTCTCCGGGCAGCAGCTCTCTTTAGGAGGGAGAAAAGCCAGTGCGTGTGAGGGCAGGCCGGCAGGCTGGATACTAGTGTGCCAGGCCCTCGGAGAGAGAGGGAGGGGGGGGAGGCCTATTCTAATCTCTCTCTCGCTCCCTGGAGCCAGCCTCCCAGAGCAAAACATGACACCGTCACACAGGCCAAGAAAAGGGCCCCGGGATTCCTGGCTTGGGTGAGGACACCCTCTTCTCTGCCTTACAAGCGCTCTCCCTCTATTTCTCCCTGACGCTTGTGATCATTTTTGGAAAGCTGGGAACTGGAAATGTTAGCCCGCAAACCCCTTTTTGTCCAACGCTGGCAGAAGCCTCCTCACCCCCGCCCCCCGCGCTTTTAAAGTTGACATGCATTGTCGAAGTCTAATCCCTTGGTCTTCAGAGCTGGTTGGCTGGGTTGCAGCCTGACCCTTGCGGCATTGCCACATTACAGATGGTAAAATAAACAAACGCCCCAATGCATGTTTAGCCTAAAGGGGGGGTTGGGATCTTAAAAGGGTGGGAAGACTGAACCTACGTTGGTAGATTTGGAACTACTTTTGAATCTGTGGGTTTTAGCAATTCTAGGGTGATCTTATTTAAGTGTGATGTAGAGATGTCCCTTTAATTGGTTGGTGTGGGGATGATGCTGATTGTAATACTGCTGGGTGGTTTTGGCTTATTCTAAAGCTGGGGACATCCCTGAAGGTTTTGTTTGTTGTAGCATCTTATCAATGCCTGGTAAACTGTCTTCAGCTGCAATTTCCTCACTAACACAATACCCTTGGTGAATGATTTGTTGTTTGAGGTACAAGGGTGAAATACATGTTTTGTTAGAATGGTAAAAGCTTCTTTTACCTAATCACAAAACTATGAACCAATAAAGCTGCTTTGTTGACATTAAAGTTTTTAAAAGTTCTCTTTAGAGAGAGAACCATATTAGTAATAACAGCTTTTTAGAATGTGGTTGAATTTTCATTAATTTCCTTCAAGTATACCAATAAGCGAGATGTAGTTCAGACTACTTTTAGCAAAATTTGTGTTGTTGAACATTAAGAAGCCCCTTAACATAGTAATTCTTGCCATTAAACTGGAAGGCTATCACTGTAGAGTTCTGAATGGTATACTCCATAGTTGTAAAATATGTAATCTCACTTTGTTCTTTATTGAATAAAAGTACTGAAATGCACATGACATCAGATTCTGCAGCTTGCAAACCTAACACATTACTGAGTACTCCCCCTCCCTCACTTGTGAGGGGCTTTAATTTCTTTCTTTGTGTTAATGCATTTTCAATTTTAAAAATTGTCTATGATACAAAATTTTATAGAGTCATGGTTGTGAATTTGCTTCCCCATATCATTTTTGTAGTGCTTCTAAAGTCATTGGTTTCTGATAACATACTAAGTATTCTGCTTTTCCAGATGGATAGTCGCCACACTGTATCTTACAATAACCAAAGTGTTATGCAAATGCATAATGCTAATTTAAAGAAGTGTGGAAACAGATTGTAAATATATACTTGTTTGGCAGATAAGGAACAGTTTTAAGAAATGAATGGTAGCAGTTCAACAGATTATAATGGCAGTAGAGCAAGTGGCTGTTGAGTTTAGCTCTAAGGAATTAGTTTTTTGTCTATAATGGGATCTGGTTCTTACATTAGCTTCTAAATGAGGCATTGTATGTTTATAGTTGCAGACTAGGCACTTGGAAGCAAGTCTCATAAGTATTGAGGCATTCTTTTGAGTAAATGAGCATAGGGATAGGTTTCACATGGGACACAACTGAGAGGGGAAAGGGAAGCAAAACAGACCAATGGCATTGCTTTTCTTTTCTTTTTTTCTTCTTCCATGCAGTTATTTGAAGGTAATGAGCATTGAACATTGGAGGAAGTTTTTGTACTGAAGGATCTCAAGTACTTTTATATGTGGTAATAATTGAGCATCTAGTCCAAGAAAATCTTTGTACAGTTGGTAAAAATTTAAAGTTGTACCATATGCTTGTAATGAGAGAAACCCCTGTCTTCTGTAATGGGGTAATTTTATGATAGTTGGATCCTGATTCTAGATTCTAATTACAAAAGCTGCCACAAAGTTTACCATAAGCCTTTATTGCATGTTGCATGACATTGTGGTTCACTTCTAAAAGTACGCTGGGGTTAGTTCTTAATGCAGTTGATCTAGTTAGGCAAACTCGCTGCTAGAAAATGGCAAGAGTGAGGCCAAAGGAAGTAATCCCAACTTGATGTAAAGATAGGTTAGCATTCAAGATAGTTGTATCAAGGAGATCATGGTTCAAATTCTAGTAGATTTAGGAGGAAGCACTAGGTACAGGTGAGTTCACCTTTTGACTGCTGTGCCCTATCTGTTCCTGTGCCCTATCTGCTCCTCCTCCTCAGTTAGGGGATTTGTTAGGTGTGCTCCCCTGCCCCTGTGAGGTGTGCATCCCGTCAGAAGTGTGTGCTGTAGCTTACAGAGAGGAGTATGTATGTGATGGAGGTGTCTGGGTTCACAGCTATAGACAGTGATCGTAATTTAGGTTTTCATTAATCCCACACACAGGTATACAAGGAAACAATTCATGGGTCTATATTGCCTCTGGCATGATTTCAGATTGAAGCTTTTCCTCTTTAGAGATTGTTACAAGAATCCATTTCAGCCTGCTGAGTGAGAATGCATCATCTGGGCAGAATGGTTGGCTGTTGTGATTGAGAGCTGTGTGTGACACATGTGACTGTGTGTGTAGTGAAACCAGGTACCCATGTCTTCATAAGATCGAACCCCTTCACTTCCTTTTGCATCTGTGTGCTCAGAGTTCATTTGGGACGAATTGTACATGGACTTAATATAGAGCTGATACCTGGGCACTGCATCGACAGTTTCTCTGAGCTCCAAATGTTAAATGTCAGAAATTGTCCAGATGACATAATTCTCCCCCTGCCCTCATAGTGTGAATACAGATGCATATAGTAGGAACCATTGTGACCTTTTCTTTCCATTGTATACCTCATTAGCATGATTCATACTTTCGTCTCCTTCAGTGTACATACAGCTGCAACATGAATCAGTTATTCCTCTATTAACTATATATAAAAATCCCTGTGGGAGCTGTTCATATAGTCATTCCCCTAAGCATTTTACTTCATTAATTCCAATGGGTGGGCTACAAGTGGTAGCCAATGGTTTATTCCTGGCTTACCACTTACGATAAACAACTCCTGATTTGTTGATCTCTGTCCTGAAAAAGAAACTGCTTTTACATTCTCAATATTAGCATCTGCATTTTGTCTTTATGTGACTGGCTGGATATATATGGTTTATGTATTGTGTAATACCAACATATTCAAGTTCTTACAGATGCAGGATTTTTCTTTTATTGGTTCTCAGTTCTGCCTGTTTTGTTCATATGAGGAATGGTACCTAGGCAAGTCTAGTTTAAAGTAAGTGCAGATGCCCCAGAACTGCTGTTAGATCTGATGCAGCTTAGGCAGGAAACGTTTCCCATTGGTTTGCAATCCCTTTATTAAATAACTATTTCAGGGGCTTTCAGCTCAGCACTTGTGGGTACCATAGTGCCAAGAAGGCCGCCCTTGCAGTCCATGAGGCAATGTGAAGCATTGATCCAGACATTCACTGAGCTGTTGCCACCCACCAACCACATGGAGCTGACAGTGGATGCTTCCTTACATGGAAGGCCTGTTTAAAAAAATCTGGTGGGGGAAGAGTGAGTGACCTTGCCTTTCAGCCACATGGTGGTGGGCACTTCTTTTGTTCCATGCGGAGGCAAAAAAACCTAACTAAACAAAAATTGGTGGGGGGGGGGAGGGTACATCAGGAATAGTCCTGTTCACTCAAGTTAGTGTGCTGTTGCTGGCCAGCCTCATTTCACTGGTGGCTGGCACTTCCTTTCCCTGTTGGAGGGACTTCTTTAAAACAAATGCCAGGTGGGGGAAGAACCACATTTCTTCAATTTGCTTGAAGTTGCTGCAACCATTTTGAGCTAGGAATGGGCACTTCCTTTCTCTCTGAGGGGCTTTAAAAAAAGTTGCACAGGAAGGGAAAGGGATGAGTGAACAGGTCTGTTTATTGTTGCTGCCAGCCATGGGGCTGGTGGCAGGCATATCCTTCACTGCATGTATGTGTGGTCTTTTTGTGTGTGAGAGGGTGGAGGGGAAGGTGTATATGTGTGGTTTCTGTTACATAGGATAGATTTTTATGCAATGTGTTTGGATGAGGGAGAGATGCAGTTGGGCAGAGGCAAGTTGTGTGTGGCTGTGTAGATGTGAGGGTGAAATGCATGTATATCTATAGTCTGCATGTATATGGTGAGTGCAATGTGTGTGCATGAGAGTGTGGTGTGGCCACCTTGTATACTTTCTCTGGTACTGGGGAATGCTTATTCTTGTTAGACAACAAATTTCTGATGTGATGGTCAAATTGGTTTGATATATCAAACTGTGATGCTTTATCTTTAAATCAAGATTGAGAAGGTGGGAAATTTAAGATTGGTTAATTAACCTTTCTGGGCTTTTTAAAAGCAGTAACTGAGATTAAATGTACAGACATTCTTAAGGAGCTAAACCTCGCAAGTCTAGTTGTAATTGAATTTTGTTTGCTTCCAAGACACAGATGGAGACAAACAATTATTTTAAGATTTAAAAGAGAAATTTAGATTCCATGGCATGTTGTACACTCTCTTGTCTCATTGTAACTGTCAAACAGGATTTGCAAGTTTTTGAAATGGTAAAGAAGTCTAAAAACCTGAAAAGTGATGTGTGCACATACCACAAGTAGTGATCATTCTTCCAGTCTGACTTCAACTTTGCTTTATTTATTTTTCCTTGCAGCTCAAGTTTAAAAATTCTTTTTTCAAGTTTGATACACTACTAAGAATGTTATTTAAACAAGTAAGTTTTGTTAAAAGATTGTATACTATAACAGAAAATAGCCTAATATTCCAAGCGGTACTGATTTTACCTTGGTTGCATTTATTGCTTACTCCAGTATATACAATCAGTACTAATGAAAATGTTTTATCCAGAACTGGCCAGTCCCATCTGTAGGGTATCAGGTTACTGCAGCAAAACTATGACTTCTCATCCAACCCAGTCTCTTTTGTGCCTTTATGGAAGCAGTTATATTCAGATAAATTTTTCTCATAATAGATCCACTGAAATTGATGTATTTGAGTTGTATGTCCATTAATTTCAATGAGTCTACTCTGAGTAGAACTAATATTGAATACAACCCAGAAGGTCATAGAATCACAGGTGTCAGAGGGGATCTACAGAAACCACTTCTGCCAGGGGGATGCAAACTCACTGCCTCTGCTGACTGACTTGTGCTGCAAGCTATGATTATTGGGTGTTAGACAGTTTCTTGCACGGAGTAGCTCTGCAAGTATGTGGATAGTCACAGTATTCCAGGTTTGCTTACACCATTATGTTTTTGGCAGTTTTATTTTTGATCACCTTTTGTAGTGATCTAGAATTTGCCTTTTTTCACAGTTTCTGCATACTGGTTTGACATTTACATTGAGTTATCTACCGTGACCAAAAATCTCGTTCCCAATCATTCATTCATACCCCATCTTAGGAAAAGCTAAGATTGTTATCTTCAATGTACATCACTTTACACTTGTTTGCATTGAGCCTCATATGCCATTTGTTGCCCATGCACAGTTTTGGGAGGTACTCTTGGAGTTCTTTGCAACCTGTTATACTTTATACTACCCTGAATAATTTTGTACAGTATCTGTAAATTTGGCTATATCACTGCCATTCCTGGACCATTTACAACCTAGTTAAAAATCACTAGTTCTAGGGTAGGTCCTTGGGAAAGCTCCATTTACACCACTTTATTGTGAGAACTTTGTGTTTATTTATTTCTGTGCTTTGCTTCATGTTCTTTAACCAGGTACCAAGCCATATCCATAACTTGTAAGTTTACTCAGGAGGCTTTCATGATGGACTTTCTTAAAAGTTTTTTGGAAGTTCATGTATACAGTGTTGGATCACCCCAATCTATGTGCTTTTGTAGAACTCTATACACTCTAAACCAGAGAGCCTAGAGCTTGCCGATCAGAAGGTTGGCGGTTCAAATCCCTGTGACAGGGTGAGCTCCTGTTGCTCGGTCCCTGCTCCTGCCAACCTAGCAGTTTGAAAGAACGTCAAAGTGCAAATAGATAAATAGGTACCACTCCAGCGGGAAGGTAAACGGTGTTTCCGTGCGCTGCTCTGGTTCGTCAGAAGTGGCTTGGTCATGCTGGCCACATGACCCGGAAGCTGTACACCGGCTCCCTTGGCCAATAAAGCAAGATGAGCACCTCAACCCCAGAGTCGTCCACAACTGGACCTAATGGTCAGGGGTCCCTTTACCTTTATACAGGGTTAGTGAGACAGAATTTACCTCTGCTGAACCTGTGTTAATCCTTCACATTATTTTGTATGCTTGATAATCATGCTGTCCACCAATTTCCCCAGAACTAAGCTGAAATTAATTGCCCTGTCACTTTCTGGAACATCGCCCCAACCCCCAAATCATTTTTTAAAAATGATTTTACGTTACCTGTTTCTAGTCTCCTGGTACATAGGCTGGTTGTAGTAAAAAGTTAAGTTTTGCTTTTTGTTTTGTTTTGTTTTGTTTTTAGAAGACTAGTACAGTAATTTCTTATTTAAGTTTATTAAAAACAATTGAGTGGATACAATACAATGCAGACCTGGTAATTTGTTAATTTGTAAATAAGAAAGGAAGTTCATTCTTGCAGCTTGATACTCAAATTCAGGCCTTCCCAGTAGTTCAGACATTTTTCCTGTCCCTAACTAGAATGGAAACATCAGGATAAGAAAATAAAACTCCGGTTTCTCTCTTACTTAGTAAACCTGAGTCAAACTGCACTGTTGGGTATGGTGATAAGGCAAACATGATGAGTCACAAATCCTTATCTGTATGGGAAGGTAACATACTTGACCTCTGCTGTTTTGAAATAAAACCGGTGCTTGGTTTTGTGGTTTTAAAAAGGTTTTGATCTGCTAAGTGAAACACTGTGATTTGCAGATGTTGCTGTATATGAAATCTAGTCTAGCCACTAATTATTAAATTTTTTGCTGTTAAAAGAATGTTGCATTCTTGTGGTGAAGGATTGGTATGATGGAGTAAATCTGTAGTCAACACATTGGCAGTTTGGGAGGGATGCACAGTGTTTCTTCTTTGAAGACTGAGCAAAGAAAAATACTTTCCAATTTAGTTCTGGAAATGATGTGCCTTTTGCTTGAAAATACAAGGCTGGTCCAGATTTTATGGGCCGCTTGGTCTCTCCTCTCTTTGTTTGTTTCGCTTCAAGGGGAGTCATGACAGAGGTTTATAAAGTTATGCCGTTGTTTTTGTCTAGTTTCACTTTTCATATTGTTTGTGGCTATATTCCTGTACACCCTTACCTGAAAGTAAGTCCCTTGGAACTCACTGGTGCTTGCTTTTCAGTATATATGCATAGAGTTGCACTATTAGCATTGCCTAGGAAGGATGCAGCAAGTCTTGTTTAAGATTTTTGATGCCATTCGGTGATTTCACATTACATATTTTTGAAAAGTTTTTGACTTTTTGCTGTGCATTTGGACACTGCTTGAGATCTTGTAACCACAACCAAGAACTAAAATAAAGATACAAAAACCTAACAGAAACAACCCTCCCCCTGCTAACAAAATACCCCAGACACCCCAGACCTACTTCTCATCATTGGCTGCCAGTCATGATAGCTGCAGCCTTTTGGAACTGGACTCCACCAACATCCGTCCCCTCTCCCTGCATAAGAATGAGACACTAGTAGTACATACACGCTATGTTAAGGATGGAGAACTCTTGTCCCTCCAGACGTAGATTGATGAGCACCTGTTTTGCATACAGAAGGTCCCAGGTTCAACTCAACTTCTCCAGACAGGAGTGGGAATGTCCTCTGTCTTAAAACCTGGAGATCTCCCAGCAGTCAGAGTAGATCAGGGGGTAGGCAACCACAAGCAGCCCACAGGGGTCGTTTAACTGGCCCACAAGCCGCCCCCAAACCAAGCCACCCTTTTGGTGAGTCCCTGTGTGCTGCGCTAAACCAGCGCAGGAACTTGCTTCCCCTGCACTGGAAATTGCGTCTGTGCAGATGCAGACGCCGGAAATCACGGGGGTGCGCGTGATCCGGCGCACAGAGGGAACTCTGCTGGAGTGAACTAGCTCAGGTCAGGTAAACCTTGCCGACCACTGGAGTAGATTGTCTTCTGCAAGATGAACAGTGGTCTGACTTTGTATAAGACATCTTGCTATGTTCTGTGTTTCAAATTATCAAGCTGTGCCATAGATTGAACAGGAAGTGTGTGCATGTGCGTGTGTGTGCAGTTTTGCGTCCCTAGCCAATTACTTAAAATGGGGCACATTTGTGCTAAAATGGTAGCATGCTTCCATTTTGACCTGAAATAGGAAAGCATGGTTCACATGAGTTGTTCCCAGTTCTTTGTGCAGTGGAATCCTGTGGGGTGAACAGGAGAAAGTGGGGTGGTCTCTTCTGAGCAATGGATTATTTTTATTTTGCTTATTAACATTCCCACAGGGCTGTATGTGTTTGATCCTGTGCCAGCACATTTCAGAGTTGCACAATAAATTGCTTAGAATATTATGTGATGCAAATAGTGATGGTTTTACCGGATTCTCCTCCTGCTTTGTAAGAAGAAAGCACACAACTTTTACTCATTTCCAGTAGTTGTGTATTGTAAGCATTAGCTACATACCGGTACTTTCATTTTGTTGGAACTGGAGAATGGCTACTTGCCAGAAAATGACGGCTAGATTATTCAAAATGTAGACATGGGAATGTAGACTTTAATAAAGTGTCCATATTTGCAACAGAGTCCAGAGAGATGAAAGAGGGTATTGTAGGTTGGATTATATTTTGTCAAGCCAAATCCAGTTTTCTCAGCCCATACCAGGAAAATGACTGCTTTTCAGTTATCTCAATTTCTTAAGTATTTGTTGTGTTAACTTCCCTTTGAGCACATGTATGTATATAGCTATGTGTGGTTTCAGTTTCAACACTGGCACAAGCCATGCAGTCAGTGTTCTTTCTACACCTGTGATTTCCATGCTGTTAGTAATTGATATTTCAAACAGACCAAGCTCTTAGGGGCTTTCATTTGCTACTATTTTGACCTATTGTCTATGCTGGCCAGAGGTTCATGAATCAGAAAAAGATGTGGGGGAGAGAGGGTATGGCAGTGCCATTTTAAAGTCCCTGCATAGGCATCCCGCCACAGTTCTAATGTTTCAGCAAATTGGAAATGTAACATTTCACATTCTTTTGGCTCAACTCAAATCTGTAGAGCTCGCAAGAGAATAGCTGCAGGAACTTGCCCTTCACAGTTACTTTGAACAGAGGAGGCTGTGGGGTTGAGTGGGTGTTGACCCTGCCAGCACATCCCTATCAATCTAGACTGGGAGGTGCTTGGTTTAATAAACATTTTTTTCAGACTTATATGCTTACTGATTTGGAAGACAGTCCCACTAAGTTCAGTGAGGCTCATTGCCAATAAAGGTGTGCACAGGATCATGCTATTAGTCATAGTGCTTTGTTGACGTTTCCCCACTGCCTGTAGAGCAAAAAGACCCTGGCTGGTACTTCAGCATAGGCAACATTGCTGAGAAAGAGGAGGCCATGTCTGGCTGCATTTGTTAGCATATGTACTTAGGAAGCTATATAATGCCAATCTTAGTAGTGTCTCTACACTGACTGGCAGCATCTCTCCAGATGGGTCTTTCCAAGCCATGCCTGGGGAACTTCATCAGGACAACATGGAGGCTGCATTAAGTGACTCATCTGCTTGATCACAGTGGGAGGTGGCACAATAGGCATGTTTTAACGCTGAAACAAAATAAAATACTTGGCATTCTGTCATCTGGAGAAGTAATTGCATCGTGCTTGGAGCAAAGGTGTGCAGGTCATTTGTATTCTTGCATGCATTAACACCAGAATAGTACCTGTTGAACACATTATGTAGTGTTGCCACCTTTGTTCCCATGCATTTAACATTTGCACACTAGGCAGAAATCCATCAGATGAAGTGTTCTCTGACGTTACATCACTGCTATGGGGAAAGTTCCATCTGATGAATTTCGTTTCATATACAACCTTTTCTCTTAAGGAACTTGGGAGTGCCATGCAGTGGTTATTTAATTTTATATCCTCAACATCACTGTGAGGCGGTGTTCAAAACTTCCATTGTTCTAGGCACATTTTGCAACAGGGAATTTCATTAGCGCAAGCATTTTCTGAGCTCTGGGTGCAGTACTGTGCCTAAGATTTCAGATTAAACCTGCAGAGTGGAAGGAAAGGAGGACCCTTTTCTGCCTCCCCAATTCCAGCTACTCTCTGAAGACTGGATAAGAGACCCTCTTAAGAATATGAGGGGGGGGGGGAACAGGGGAAAGACTAGACCATGTGAAAAATGAACATAATATTTTCGCTACAGTTCATTCATTATAAGCTTTGAAATGGCAACCCTAATTTGATGTACAGTACCTAATTTATGTTTGCTCATTTTGAAGATTCTTTCCCATTTTTAGAGTTTGACTGAAATTGCACATTATAAGGCTGTTTTGTTAAGCCTTCGGTGCCTAATATTGTACTCTCAGAGACATTCCCTTTGGCCCCTGCCAAAGCTCCCTGTCCTTCCCAGTCTCGCAAAACTGAGGTCTTAGGTTTTTTTTTAATATGTTGCCTGTTTATTGGGAGGTGCTGCCTGCTTTTTTTGACTGTGTTTTTGTTTTGGTAGCTGTGTTAAGTATTTTGCATGTTTGCATGTATTCTGATCATACCAGTTTTTCTTCCATGAGATGGATATTATGTTGTGCCCATTATAGTTCCTTAGATTTCCAAAAGTGCTTTTGGGACCAAAAAGGGCAAGGACCCCTGAGTTAAGCTTAAATTCACCCTATATTCAAGTAGTTGTCTGGTAGTCATAGGTGACAAAGAAATGTATGCAGGTGAGTGCATGGAATTCTAAGGTGGCAGCCACTGAGGAATGAAATGTTTGTAGCAGCTGCCAAGATAGCATCAGGAGAACAGGCCTTTTCCGTAATGCACCCCCCTAATCTGTGCAATGCTCTCCCCACGGTGTCAATGTTCTTTACAAAGATGAATACTTGGGGGGGGGGACTTATGAAGAGCCAGGCATAAGAACCCCAATAAAGGTACAGTCTTACCTCAGGTTGAATGTGCTTCGGGATGAGTGTGTTTGAGTTGCGCTCCATGGCAACCCGGAAGTAACGGAGTGCGTTACTTCCAGGTTTCGCTGCTTACACATGCGCAGACGCTGAAAATGACGTCATGCACAGAAGTGGTGAAAAGTGATGCGTGCGTGCGCAGACGTGCCGTCGCTGGTTACGTTTGCTTCTAGATGCGAACGGGGCTCCAGAACAGATCCCGTTCGCATCTAGAGGTACCACTGTAATTGATATGTTGGGTAAGTCACTTCATTTTGCTTCATGTTCATTTTTTTAATGTATACTTATCCTACTATTGCTGTAAGTCATTGTTTCAATCACTGTATTGCACCAACATAATTGGCAACTACCCAAACTTAAATTAAAATATTTATATTCCTCTCCATGATACTCAAAGCTGTGTGCATTAAAACAGTTTTAAAAAACCACTCCACAGTAAATGATGCATGATGAATTCCTTGTAAGCAAGATAAGCACTGTAGCAACACTGTTATTAAGGGAAAGTTCACAGCTTTTGTCTGTTTTTGTGACTTTTTTGTAAGGCTAAGTTTAACTGGGAATTGCATTGGGGAAACCACCCAACCTATCAAAGCCAAGTTACTGAACTGGTGGCTTTGAAATGCATACTTTTAGCAACATATTATGAAGGGTTTGTAACTATTATTTATCTGTGATTTTTTTTTAAGCACAAACAGTTCTAGTTTCAAAATAACTTTGTGTGATTGAATAGACCAGTCCAGCTGTCTTGTGTTTATTTTATAATTTATAATATGGTTGTATTCTGTGCAGAGTCTGTTCTTGGCAAAGGGGTTCAAAAGATCAGCCTAGGAAACTGAAACTTAAAGGGAGAAGAATTGTAGTTACTAGGAAACCTGAAACGTTGCAGAAGTTTCTGCTCTTCTGATTGGTTAAGAAGTTGAACGGTACAAGGTTGAAATCTTGGATATTACTCTTCTTTTTTTACTTCGCCAAACCTTTATTAGGTATTACAAGTACAGTAGCGCCTCGGCTACTTCTGGTTCCGAAGGCAGCAAACCCGGAAGTGTTTTGCTGCTTGCGCAGAAGCGCTCTACCACTTCAGCGCATGCACAGAAGTGGTCTGTCATTGCGCACGCATGCACAAAAGCGGTCCCTCTGGTTGCTGAAACCTCGGGATCTGACCGGAGCTCCAGAATGGATCCCGTCCGCAACCAGAGGTGCCACTGTATAGGCCATCATAAAACATCCATATATAAAACATTTAAATATGTACAAATAGCCATGTAAAATATATAATGACACGGATTTTCATTGGGATTTCTTCCCACTAAATAGTGCCATTCAGCACTCTAAGATATACTATTGGGTATTGTTACTGGCAGGTCTGTCTTGCCAAAAACTCCCCCCCCTCAATTTTTGTCATCTGCATATGGCTCATAGGCTGTTGTTTTTAAAGGTGCCAGTGTCATGGGCTTAAACAGCCTTGTTTTGCTTGGAAGTTCAAAAAGTTTAATCCTGTCAGCATATTTTGTGCTTTACTAAGCAATAATGGCACAATGGAGACATATGGTTTCAAGCTTCTTGCTTTGAGGTCATCTCAGGTCAGCCCAGACACTAGTAGAACTTCACAGGCATTGCTGGAAAGCTCACACTACTATATTTGTTTTGCCAAACCTGGAGAGAATCATTGACATCTTCTCCTGGAGGGACTTGAAGCTGTCTGGATGCAACACTTCTTAGAAGATATTGGACTTTAAGGGGTCCAGACATCAATAATAGTGTACACCAGATTGAATGGAAAATGAGACCACTTACTCTACACCACTGACAATACAAGTTAACAGTATCTGAGTCAAAATGCTACATGATTGTCAAGACTCCTGTTCCACCAGCAACGTAAGTTTCTATTCTGACCCATATTGGTCGACTACTACTTTTGATAACTCCAGTAGCTCCACTTCTGAATTGATACTATGCAGCACTAGAAATTCCCCACATCTTTGCTTCACCCCAATATTGGTAGAGCCTCCGAGGAACACATTATCTGATCCTCAAAGTAAAGGTGTAGAAAATCCCATTTTTCTTCTCATAATTGTTTCAAATGCCTTCTTCATTGACTATATCTGCTTTGGAAGAATACACTTCACTCAAGGTTATGGAGGGCAATCTTTACATCTATAGAAATTTTCCATGTTGATGGGTCTGTCAAAGTTCATAACATAAGGCAACACATGGGCTAATAATGTATTGGCAATATTTATGAAACATTATCAATTCTTTCTTAATTCATAAACAAAAGCCATGTAATTGTTTACTATTAATATTTCTTCCTTTGATGGGGACGTCTGTCCATTTGAAAATCCTGTATATCATGCATGGCACTCTGTCTATGGGGAAGGGGGTGTAAAGTTGAATGTCGTTCATTGACATCTGATTGTGATGAAATGCTCTACTCACTCGTGAACCTAGTGGCATTCGAAGGATTAAATCTAGAGTCAGCCTTTTGTTGATCAGATTGTTTCGTGTTGTAACACAGAGGATTTTCTTTGTCTCAAAGTTCATAACATAGCAGTCTACTTCATGACTAGAAGACATCTCCTTCCTTGAATCCTCTAGGTTCTAATCCAGGAGTAGCTACCATAGTCTACTGCCTCAGCAGTAAAATTTTCCTTACAGTAAGAAAACAATTCCATTCCTGTAGTTGCATCATGCTTTTTAGCTTTGTTATCAGATACTTGGTATTGTCTTGTCCACCTTTAATCTTGCCACCAAAGTCAGCTTTGGTTGATCTAGTTTTGACACTGCTCACCACTCTTCCACCAGTGTCAACTGCTCTATCACTCTTGGAGAAGAATCATAGAATTATAGAGTTGGAAGGTCATCTAGTCCAACGCCCTGCAATGCAGGAATCTCAACTGAAGCATCCCTGACAGATGACCACCCAACCTCTGCTTACAAACCTCCAGTGAAGGAGAGTCCACAACCTCCCAAGGGAATCTGTGCTGTTTGCTGGTGCTGCTGGTTTCCCACTAAGGCAATTTTATAGTCAACATGGATTCTCTGCCTCTGCAATCACATTCAGTAGACTTTTAATTGC
This sequence comes from Podarcis tiliguerta, assembly GCF_965153285.1. Lineage (NCBI taxonomy): Eukaryota > Metazoa > Chordata > Lepidosauria > Squamata > Lacertidae > Podarcis > Podarcis tiliguerta. Next base: position 50,977,724 of record NC_139541.1, on the reverse strand, counting down.
CCTTGTCTCTCTTTTCTGTGTTGTTAAAGATATCACCTCTGGTTGCACCAGTCTGCATCAGTCCATGATGACACAATACCAGATTTTTTTTGTTTCTTTTGTTTATTCTGCGCATATTCCATGGTCTACAGATGATGGCAATAATTCTAGAAGTGATAACTCCTCTTCAGGCTCAGGGTCCAATGCTGATCATCCTGTGCTATCATCTTGGAATGAACAGTCAGAATTTCCTTAATGTTATATTGGTAGTGGTACAATTCCTTTATATTGTGGTACAATTCCTTTATATTGGTAGTGGTACAATTCCTTTAGGAAACATTTAAGAGGATAGGAGGACAATATGGAGTGAAGCCAAACTGCTTTGTTAGCAGCTTTGAAGTGACTTCCCCAGGTAGCGAGCCTGGCAGTGTGTATTGAGGTCTTGGGCTGCAGAGATGACAAAACCCTCTCTTAGCCTCACTGATGTGGTCCAAAGAAAAGCAGAGCAATACATTTGGCACTAGCTTGGCTGTAGGAGTTGCCGAAAGTAAGCATACAAGGCACCATCCAATCATCGTAAGGCCAAATAAACTCTGGATTTGTGTAGCCCTTCTCCCAAAAATATCCTGCAAGGCAGTGGAGGCTTAGGACCAGAGTTTTCACTTCCCTCTTCAGCACATGCAAGGAACTACCTTCTTGACAGTTGGACCCACTATTGATCTTATTCACTCAATCTGCTGTAGCCTGTCTTCGTATGCAGGGGAAGTCCCTAACTCAGAGGGTTTTAGACCCATCATCTATCCTCACCTGGTTTAACTGGCCAGCTGAAGTCGTTTCTGGGGTGTGACCATTGTCACATGCTGACAGCTTCTAGGAGCCACAGGTAAGAGCTGAGTGCAGGGTAGGGACCAAAGGTGGACAAACTACCCCAGAAGAAGCACAACGTGCCCCCCCCCAAAGCTTCTACCCCTCCCTTAGCACCCCATACACCCCTACTTCGTTGTAGGAGCGGTTAACATTTTGCAGCCTGAGCATCACATTCAGTGTTGTCAAAACCCTTAGAGGACTGCATGCCAATCCCACACTTTCTTGTGTATACACACACAGCAGACAGACAACACCCACCCACCCACCCAAGGTTAGGGGATGGACAGGCCTAACACTCAAGGCCTGTGAATGGAAAGTGTCATTGTCCAGGATATGGTGTAGCTCATTGACGTGCTGGAAAGATTTTTAGCTGGGTGCTATTGGTGTCTAGTCATGTTCTATGTCTCCTTCGGTTATTCCTGGATACTAGTCTGTGTTTAAGGTCATTTGGTGAAGTGTTGTAGACTAAAATACCTGAAATAAATCCTTAAGTTGCTTGTCTCTGAGCTGGAACAGATGCAGTTATATTGTAGGGTTGTATTTCATTTTTCACTATAGCACTATACTTGCTGATGGTGCTGTATTTCCTGGTTTTCTTTTTACAAATAAATAAATGAAAATCTTAATTTATACTCTTCAATGCTTCTTCTGTTTCTTTGTGATGAATATTAGAAATAAATGTGTTCAGTTAAATAAACCTTGTCTGCAGGTATTGCCTTGGTGTGCCCTGCTCTTTGGCAGTTCCTCAATTCTTATATGTTTGATGCTCAAGCAATAGGACAAGAACCGCATGAATTTGAAAATAATCTCATTAAAGAAAGAAAAATAAATCATTCTGTATTAGTGCTCTGATGTTTATTTGATTGATCTAATCAGTTAAAGACAGATTAAAAAGGTATACCCAGTTAATTAGACTGCAAACCTCTTCTCTCTCCCCTCCTCCCCATACTGGCACTTGTAAACATACAGGTTGTAAGTACAGCCGTACCTTGGTTGACGAATGCCTTGCGACTCTAACATTTTGACTCCTGAATGCCGCAAACGTGGAAGTGAGTGTTCTGGTTTGCGAACGTTCTTTGGAACCCGAACATCCATCATGGCTTAGGTGGCATCCAATTGGCTGCAGGAGGTTCCTGCAGCCAATCGGAAGCATGCCTTGGTTTCCCAACGTTTTGGAAGTCAAACGGACTTCCGGAACAGATTCCGTTTGACTTCCGAAGTACGACTGTATACTCTTAAGAGGCACTCCCCTTTTCTCCCTCCTCTTGGTGAATGTTTGTTCTAAGAACCTTCTACAATGTGCACATATATTCTCTAAACAAAGTGTGGTTTTGGCTTTATTTTTCCCTATATATGTTTTAAAATACAAACTTGCATTTATTTTTAAATAAATTAATCAAAGTGAAATAGAAGAGGCAGAATGTACCATAACCTTTGACTGTTGATTAATAACTATGTTCACTAATTATGACTTCAAAACAATGTTTTTTTACTTCATAATTATTTATTTTATATGCAAACTTAACTGATAATCATCCAAAAGTATATGAGTGATCAAGTAGTGTACCTTTAAATGAGTCCCAGTTAAGGAATATTGATTGGAACAGACCATACTGGGCAAATAGTATAGGAGGAAGTACAAGATAAAAGTACCTGTGCTTACACGTGCTGCAGAGGTTTCTTGGCAAACTGAAAGGAAGCAAGTAAAGTGAGGGGAGGTAAACTCATGTAATTGTGTAGTACACAGATGTTGAGCAAGAATAACTCACTTTATTGGATTTACTTAACAGACTTGTTCAAGAAGCTAAATATATAATAAAATGTGTAGTGCAAAGTTTATTACCAGGCACCCAACAAATGTGAGGCATTAGGAATAGCAGATAAACCAGCACACATGAGCACAGATGCAAGTTCATTTCAGAAAGCAATGCAAAGTCCTTTGGGTTAAAAAAGAAGCTGGAACATGGCATAGTCCTGTGATGCATTTTATTGTAGGGTCTTTTTTGTACTGGGCTTTCTGCCAGAAAGGAATCCCAGTGATCAATTCATGAACTCATTAAAGCTTAGACAGTTGAAGTGATGTTACTGTAATAAGTTCTTGGGATAGGGCAGTCTGTAGATTTAAAGATACCCACTCATCAAAGGAAAGATTTTCCTTTTCCTAACCTCATATTTTCTCCCTATATACTGTAGTCAAGGAGTACCTTGTTTTGGAGTTTTCTTGTTGCTCTGGATACTTTTGGTCTTGCCAAGGAAGGCTTGGGGTTAGTGTGACTGACCCCTGTCCTCAGTAAGTAAAAGAACATTGTGTGCCACAAGTAGGCTATTGAAGTGACATCCTCTCACCAAGTTAGTGCCAGAAGAATGCATAGGTAGAAAACAGCTTGTTAGTTCTTTGCGGTTTCATTTTCAGATTCCACTTTGAAACCTGCAGCATAGACCAGGGATGGGTATCTAGTGCATTTCAGCTAAACCCTTACCGTTGCTTGTCTTTCAGGGGTCACTGCATGTTGGAGGATATACTTCACTGTTCTCTCTAGAACAGAGGTGAACCCATTTCTGTTGATCCCATGGAGAGATAGGAGAGATTGAGTCTAGAATCTCTGGTTTTCCCATGTGTTCTCTTTCAACTCATGTCTCTTGACATGAGACATAATAGTCTTTAAAGAGCTGAAAATGGCTAGAGAGAGAACTCTAGCTGCATTTGCATGTAACAGTAAGGCATGAACTCTGCTGATGCACACATCCTGAATGCTGCTTCACTCCTCCCCTGTGTGAATGGCTAAACAAACCAGAATTGATATAGCTCAGTGTTGGATCTGAACTGAGATTACGGATCACCTTAACATATGATTTGCTGTTTGCTTACCACTCCTGGTTTGTTGGTGCAGAGTGAACCACAATCCAGGGTTCAAATGCAACATGATGGTTTAAGAGTGATCAGTCTGTGTCCACTAACATGCATCTTGTGCACACTATGGTTTATTAAGCCAGGGCTTGTGCACATGTGGCCATTGATTCCCATGATGTGTGTACACATTTCTTTTAGCCCACCACTGCCTCTAGTCAGACGTTATTAGGCAAGTTTTGGAAACAATTGAAAAGCACAGTGTCTCTTAACCCAAGGTGAAAGCGGGACATAGATGCAGTGATCCCTCTTTGGAATTTCTTTCAGCTTTCTCAAAAAACTAGTGTCTGTCTCCAACATTTGATTGACCAACCCAATAAAAAATTAAGGGGTGGCTATTTGAGGATAATGGAGCATGTAAACAAGACTGAGACTCCAACCGTAGCTGTAGAACTGTGGAACAATGTGCATATTGTAGTTTAAAGAGGATAAAAAATAATAAGCCAGTTATGCAATAACATATCAAAGCCAAATTGAAATACAGAATTTTAATACCAACAGGTACTTTTAAAAGTACATTGTGTTCTAGGGATATGTCTAAAAGATTAACCACCTGACCCTAAGTATAGCTACTTAGAAGTAACTATTGTTAATTAGGACTACTTTGGCCTATTTTTTCAGTTGTGTGTAAATAAAATAGGAGGGGAGGAGGGCAAAAACCAAGAAAGGTTGAGTCCTAGGGGCCAAATTAATCTCTGATTTTGATTAGAGCAGTGATACTGGAGAAAGGGGGCATCTAATTCTAACGACTCTGAAACTCTTGTTTGATCATAGTGAGGAGAAATACAGTAGCTGTCACCTATATTTTCCTTCCTGTAGAGCAAACAGAAACTGTTGGGGGGGGGGGATAAGGGAAAACACATGGGGGTGGAGGAACACACCCTGATGCTGGTGCTCTAATATAAAGCAGGCCAGGAAAGGGCTCTCATTCTTGCAGAGTGGGAGCACAATAGGAGAACCATTAATGGATCTCCCACATCCTTTGTCATTATGCTTTCAAGCCAGTGTCAAACGAGAATTTGATAAATTTGAATTCCCTAGTGCATTTTAGCAAGTGTCTTAATCAAAAGAAGAGCTGCTGGATCAGGCCAATGGCCCATCTAGCCCAGCATCCTATTCTCAGAGCAACAAACCAGATTCCTGTGGGAAAACCTACTAGCAGCTGCTGATAGCCTTGTCCTCTATGAATTCGTCTAATCTTCTTTTAAAGCCTTCCAAGTTGGATGGCCACCAGTGCCTCTTGTGACAGCAGGTTATTATTATTAGTAGTAGTAGTAGTAGTAGTACCCTGCCAATAGCTTTTCTCCTCCACAATCAGTTTAAAAAGCTCAGACATGCTGTCTAGCAAACAATTTTAGTGAGAGATTCTGGACAATTTTTTAACCAATGAAATAAAATGTCAAAGCATATGTATATTTATTTGGGGAAGGCAACAAATCAGATTTGCAAAGAAAAAAAATCTAACTGACTAGTTATGGTTTAGCTGCTTGAGCAGTTTTGGGTTTCACAACCTGTGCAGAGTTGCTTGCACAAAAGTTAGAGAGCATCTTTGATCATATTGGAAACAAGGCAACTTGGGGGTTAGACATTTTGCTGTTCCATATCATCAAGTTTGCCCTTGAGTCACAGGAATAGCAGGGCTGGGGAATCATTGGTTTTCCAGATGTTGCTGAACTACAACTCCCATCAACTCTAGCAAGCATGATCAGTGGCCATGGACAATGAAAGTTATAGTTCAGCAACATATGCAGGGCCATGGTGTGTGTCAGTGGTTGTGCTTAAGCCCGTTCTGCCCCAGCCCTGTTCCGGGGCCTTCCGGGGCCAAAAGCACCACACATGTTGGTGGTTGCATGTCAATTGGATGTGCACAAAACGTCCACTGCCTGTACAAAGTATAGAATCCAAGCAATGGCTCCTAATTTTCCTTGTTTCCTTTCACTCAAGTCACTAGTTATGGTGTCTTGTGGTTTCCACAATTTGAAGTGCTGAGCAAGTGTGAAATCTTGGTATCTGCTACTTACAAAGCAGGTGACTAGCCTTTATGATTGCAGAGAGGCTTAAGGAGGCCTGGCAGAGTCTGATGCAAAAGAAAAACCAAAAGCCAGAATGAACTGAGTTTCATAGCCATAAAGTGGATGGGACTTCATTCCTTTGTCCAGTAATGGCTGCTAATTTGAGACCCTCTTATCCCTCCTAATCAAACCTTTTTCGTTAACCCTTCTCTTAGCCTGTACCATTATTATTTTTGTTGTTGTTGGAAAAAATATAAATGTCTGTATCATGTGAGCACACTAATTTGAATATGATTGTAGAATTTGGATTGTTTTGGTGCAGAATTTGGAAGAGTGGGGAAATGCAGAATAGATGCAGCCTTGTTTAAAGTGCATCAGTGTAATTGAAACCCCAAAGCTCAGTGTCTTACTTGGTTGGCAACTAATTTTAGAAAGGAGCTGTATTTTTGAATTGGACAACAGCTGAAGGGTTGACAACATTGTCTCTGTACACTAACACTTGCTGCACAGTCAGAGATGCAGGCAAAGGATGCTACACCCTTTTCCCCCTCTCTGAGTGTGACTTGGGCAGAGTTTTCTCCTTATTCTGCATACAACTGTTGAAACATGGGCAGGTATCTCTTTCCCATGCCCTGCCTAGTGAAGAGTTTTTGGCAGAGCTGCCCCCCACCCTCCATTCTTATGCACTTCAGCTGCTTTGCTTTGAGTGGCAAAGCACATGATCAGCAACCCCTTGTGATGTATCAGTTTCTGGGCTATATACAATGTCAGATTGTAGGGTCAGGACTGCATGCTTCCCCACATTAAAAAAATAAATAAATTACACGCACAAAAATGAGGCTCATAGGGTCATGGGTTCAAAGCCCATGCTGGGCAAAAAAAATCCTGCTTTGCAGAGAGTTGACTAGATGACCTTGTGGTCCCTTCCAACTCTACAATTCTATGAAACAAGCCCCCTCAAAGCTAATACACATGCAAAACTAACATGTCAGGCAGAAGTATTTAGTCCCCTTGCCTTTTCCCTCACATGCTAGTTAAGAGTGTGCAGGGAGTTTTTGTTCAATATTTAGTTCCTGCTCTGCACTAGTACAGTCAAACAGTTAATATAACATGATTAGTTATGAGCAGCTTCAGTGCATAAGCCCTCTGCTTGTGTTTCCAGTTCACACAGAAGAAACCAGTTAAGGTGTATGATTAGGGGGATTAGGACCAGGGACTATAAATGGGGAAGCCTGATGGCTGTCAAGTGGCGCTTGATGAATGTGTGTTCTTGATACGAGTTCAGAATGTTCTTGAGTCCTGGCTGCTGACTACTTGAAGTTTGATTCAACTATGATTGCAATCTGTTGAGGGACACAGGCACAAGTAGCATTATTTTGCCTTCCCACTCTTTCTCCCTGCCTTTAAATCTCATTCATAATGCCACACTGTTGAAACTGGCAGAAAAGCTTGCTCTCTTCTAGATTTGGAATATTACTGAAATCTTAAAGAATTTTTTGGACATCAGCTAAGTCACTCTTTGGCTATAGTTTAGTAAGCTGGTGATTTTTAGACCTTGCATATGAAGCTTTTCTCACGTTCCCTTTTTTAAGCCATGCTGATTCTTATGGGAAGCTTTCTTCCGATGTGTGTTTTGAGTGTGGATTCTTTTATTAGGTGGAGAAACAGGTCAGAATAGTATGAAAAACCAAGGCCTTCCAAGACATTTTCCAACTTCAACTTGTGTTGCCAGGCTCTTGAAATTTTCTCCAAATGAGTTATGACTGGCATTCCCCACGACTGAGAGTATAATGGAGTGCTTTGAGAGAGCCTTGTGCTCTGTTCAGAATGTTACTCAGCCTTCTAAATGAGTGGAATGCAAGTCCTAGTAAGCTAATGTGTTCACCTCACCTAAGCTGCTCAAAAATTTCATTTTTTGCAAATGAAATTTGTCATTTTTTACACATATATTCATGGTATCAGACAAGGAAGCTTGTCTCTATTACTAGCCTTTCTCTCCTCATTCAATTTTTTGTGAAGTTCCAGAAAAATTGAACATTGTGTCCCCTGTATATGGTTTTATATACAAAATATGGTTGAAAGAACTCAGAAGAAACTTAATGGTGGAGAGTCGACATCCATTTTTATTTGCATCTTTATGTTTCGATTTTTAAAAAATCTCTGTATAGAGACTGAGTGCCATTGCATTGCACTTTTCAATTACCAGAGTGCTCATACATGCTATGCATTTTTCAGAGTTCCAAACAATAAAGCTACCCTTTTTTCCTGCAGCAAAGGTGAGTATTCTGTTTCTCCAGGGGTGCTGTGCAGCTTGTTAACAAGAGAGCATGAATATTTCTCCACCCTGAAAGCAAAGCTCTTGCTGTCCATAACATGAGGGTAGGATGTTAGCACTACATGGGGTATTGTGAGAGCCCTCTGCTAAAGGGAGAAATTTGGAGTTTTGAATGTGTTTGAAAATTTTATAGATGCTCTACAAAGTTGTTGTTTTTTAAAGTCCTAGTGGGTTTATAGTCTAACAGACACAATACAAAAATCAGTGGCTGGGGAGGGTACAGGGAGGGAGCTAATTCAAGCATTAATTATTCATAAAAGAGTATTTTAGTACCCTTAATGAAGTGGGTATCAGGAAGCTTGTGTGCGGGATGTTGACTATAGTTGTTGCTGCATCTAATGATCTTGATCCTGATAGTTCTGGGGTTTTTCATAAGGCCCAGGCATTGAGGCTGCTGGAGTCATGAGTCCTCAGACAGAATTAAAAGCATTTTTTTCTGGGCAGTATATTACAGCAGCACCAGAGTAGGATCTTCTGTTGTGGTCTGTTTGGAGATAGGAATGGGATGTGGCTGCTTGGAAAATCAAGACAGAGCGGTTGGAGGACTGGACTTTTGGCAATAGTTTATGCCAGCAATGACTTGCTTTTTTACTTGGTAGCCTGCACGGAACTACTGATTTTTATATTAATTAGTTTATTAAACTTATTAGTCACTTGTCACCCAACTGTCTCCAAGCGACTTGCAATAAAGAAAAATATATGCAAATACGTAATTTCTTCCTCTGCTTCTTAACAGACTTAAATGGATCAGAATATCAGGCTAGAATAACTCTTAAATGGGCAATTACATCTTTCCTAACTGCCTCAGCCTTTGTGCTAGTACAGGGCAGTCCAACTTTTCATACCAAGTGGGCTGCAAGAGTACTTTGACACTTCTTTGTCGTGTGGGGGCAGAGAACGAGGCCAAAATTTGGTGCCTCCCATGTCTTCCCACTGGCTTCCCAAGCCAGCTAAGTGCGGTGCTGAGTTTGGGGAAGGAGGCATGAGGCTCTTGCAGGATCCTAGATCCCTCCGACCTCCTTCCCAAAGCTGGGAAAGCACTAACTATGCTTTGGTAAGGAGGATGGAAGACCCTAGGACCCTGTCAGAGTCCTCAACCCTGCTTTGGAGTGGGGGTGTATCAAATGTTGCTGAGGGCCACAAAAAAGCCTTGAGGGCCACACATCGGACCACCCTGTGCTAGCAGCACAGAACTTTGGATGGCAGGAGTTGAGACTTGCTCTGCCCAGCTGTTACTGGAGAAACCAATCCATGAAGTGCCTGGTTCAGGTGATGTAGGATCCAAAGTGTTTTGACTTCGAGATCTTATTTTAGACCCAGTTCATATGGCTCAGATAATGTTGGCTGGAGGTGGGGGGTTCTGCTCAAACAAGTTGGGATCCAGCCCAAGCCAATGCCTCATAGGAACTTTATGAGTGCATAACACTACGCTTGTACAGCTCCCATTTATTTTGGCGAATGTACAGGAAAAGAAAATGGCTCTTTGTCTTGTTTGCAGAGCATTCATTCTGCATGCTGTTTTCTGTCATGTCTGCAGACCCAAGGCAGGGATGTCTTTGTATAGCTTGATCAAGGAGGGGGTTCAAACTGCACTGGCAGGTGGCTTTTCATAACACGTGTGTGGGAAGCTGTTCGTCCTGAGAGCATCTCCTACACCCATCTTCCCTAGGCATGTTCAGGTGATACCAGTGCCCAGGGGAGGTCTCAGCAGCTCCAAATGGTTCACACACAGAGAAAATCGTTTTTACCATAGTACACTTGGCTGGGTGGGTTTGGAAATTGTGCTTTTCCACCTCTTTTTTTTCGTTTCCCCATTATAAAAAAAATGGTGCAGCTTGGATTCTTAGAATAGATGCACCCTTGCATTTTTTATCATTTGTGATCTTATGAAGGATGTTTTTTTTTCCTTTTTTACTGTTCTGGACTGCTAGACATGTCAATGGAAAATCCTCTATAAGACATCTGGAATACACCAGGATCCATAAGCTTTTGGGGATGAAATATGTTGATTGTTCCCCCTCTTCTGCAGAGGTTTGAGAGTTTTTTGCAGAGGTTTCTGACTTTGCGAGTCTCAACCTAAGCATATAGTGATCTGTCCATGGCATTAAATCAAAGCAGATTCTCCTGCCCACAAATATTCTTTCAGTTATAAAAGTCAGATTGAAATTGTATCTGTTTTTGTTGTTACAGCACCCAATTACCATGCATACTTTATCAGTAAAACTATGAATTAGAAAATTAGAAGTTTGATTTTAAATCTTTGTGATTAAAAATCTAAAGCAGTGGTTTTATTTGCCTTGTGTTGACTACTTGTTATAGAACGCAGTGCTGTCGCCCAGCAACCTTGACTTTTTAGGCTCTTAGCTTCACAGAAGACTTTTCTTTGGCAATTTTAAAGCCTACCCTAGGCATGCGTGTCTGCTGTCTTCAGGGCTGAGGATAAGCAAGTGTTGATTTTGCTTTGTCGTAGTGTTTGAGAACCCTTTGTTGTCCTAGCAGAGAAGAAATAGTTAAGGTTGTGTGTAACGTGTATTTCTTAAATTGGAACTTCTTATACAGAAACCGAGTTTTCACCAAGCAAACACATTGTGGAATTGAATCATGGCTTGGACCTGAGATGTTTAGAGTCCATATCCTGAGGCATAACCTTCCATATTGAGGAGTCTTGTACATAATAACGAAAGAGCAGTCTGCTGCAGCAGCAGCAGCAGTAGTAACAACAACAATCTGACTGGGTTGCCCCAGCCAGTCTGGGTGGATAATAATCCCCAGAAACAGGGAATAGGGATGGTGGATAGGGCATGCCTAAATTTAGTAAAACCTGGAAATGGTTCTTAGTAGAAGTCTAAATGAACCATCTTGGTGAAGCATAAAGCACTTATTTATAATTTATTATTAGCAGCAAAAAAAAAAATTGCTGAACAGCAAAATCTAAAGGTTCACTTTATATGTAAGAACAATTGAGGGATTTGAAGGTAGCTGAAATGAATACTCTGACAAATCTGCTATATAATTTAGAAGGGAAGATCAATTGCGATCTTGTGTAGAGATTGCTATCCTGTCTGAACAAAATCCCAGGATGATTTACAAATAGATGGGCATTCTTCATCACATTTGGGAAACCTTGATGTCGATGCCTTCCTTTTTGACTTGTAATGAATGATGTGATTGATGTTGGCAGCTACCTTTTAATATTTGTCATGAAGTTTATCTATTACAGCCACATGCATATAAGTCCTGTCCCAACTTTTTGGCTATTTGTTTTGGAAGGGTGTTTCTAAGCATTTTGTTTGTGGTCGTTGCAGATAAGACCTATTAAGCACTGCTATGCTCGTATTCATACTTTATTTATTTACTTACTGCTATTTCATTCCAAACCTTGCAAGTACATGCAGAAAATACTACAAAGGTTGTGTGATGCATTCTAGATTTTTGTGATTTGTGTTTTTGTTTGATTTTTCTAAATTATTCCAAGTTACATATCTTTTATTACAGTAGCTAAGTGTTAGAAAAACCCATTTGCATCAACACAATCAGAGGAAGTTGGCTTGGTATAAAAGGCTAACAATTGTAAATGTGAAACAGAAATATATGTGGGCTGAAGAATTGCATGAAAATGAAGAAATAAAAATAACTGGTTCATTTTTAAGATAATGCATCAACAATAGTAGAAACCCCTAGACTGATCAGCTGTGATGATGTGATGTAATGAGATGCTTAGTAACATGCTATTTGTTGAAAGATGTTATGAAGCGATGCTATTCCAAAATGTTGTCCATTTGCAATAGGGGTTCTCTTATAGTGATTACTTTGGGAAGCACGCTACTTAAATAATTTGTTTCCAAATTATGTGTATATTCCACTGTGTGTATTGCAGAGAGACATCATCATCTTGTATTGTTTGACCCATACCTTAAGATCTAGAAAGGCTTCCTTGCTTTAGTGCCTGCCAGTAAAGGCAATTAGACTGATGAGGGTTGATTGGACCTTCTGATGGTGGTTCTGAAGTTATGGAGAACAAATACAAAGAGCCTGAAGGCACCATTTCTCTCAGTATTTAAGAAGGCTTTAAAAGCCTATATTTTTTCAAAAGCTTTTGATTAGGGTGGGTATGCCTAATTTATTTTATCCTGATTTTGATAATTTTAATATTTATTACAGTCATACCTCAGGTTACAGACGCTTCAGGTTGCGTTTTTTCAGGTTACGGACCCGCCAAAACCCGGAAGTACCAGAACAGGTTACTTCTGGGTTTTGGCGGCCGCGCATGCGCAGAAGCACCAAATCGCAACCTGCGCATGCGCAGACACCCCGCTGCGGGTTGTGAACGTGCATCCTGCATGGATCACATTCACAACCCAAGCATCCACTGTACTGACTGTGTTAAAAGGTTGCATGAAATGGATTTGTATTTTAAAATATTGTAAGCCACTTTATTGAGGATTTTCTCAAAAAGCTGAGTATAAATTCATTAAATTAAATTCAAGCTGGGGTGGAGTATATTATAGATGGCAAAGGGAAGAGTTCATACCTTTCCGTTAAAGTGGTTTTGAAAGACTAATGTCAGTAGTGCTGTTGAAAAATCTTCATAAAAGAGAAGCCTTTGACTATTTGTTGTGAGCATGGCAAGCCAGCAAAAGAAGCAGATTTTTATCACAAATATTTAGCTGTCTATAAAATTCATTATTGGAGTTCCCTTCTTTAAAACCAAAACCCCAGCTGATGGAGGGAGAAATACATATTTTGCATTATTGGAAGTAATTTAGCCTTCTTTCACCTCCTCTTTCTTTAATTGAACTGCAGGGGTAATTTAAAAAAACAACAAAAAACCACCAGTATTTGCTTTGTTTTTGTTTTTAAATTGTGGATCTATTTGTCAACTTGGGCTCCTTTTGGGAGGAAGGGCAAGATATAAATTCAATAAATAAATAAAGCATTCTGCTGGATCACAGAGTGGCCAAATATTGGCCTGCACCAGCACCTCCACCCTTCCTTGTATCCTTAATCTAATTCTACTCATTTAGTTAGTTAGTTTTGTTTGTTTGTTTGATTAATATACCATCCTTTTTTATAAGATCCCAGGGCGGTTCACAGAATAAAATACAGGATAAAAACATGAAAATAAATAAAACAAAACAGCAACACAATACCTCCCTCCCATAGACACATTTGAAATGCTGTAGAATATTAATAAGCCAAAGGCCTTTTTGAAGAGGGTTGTTTTTACTGGGCACCTAAAAATATATAATGAAGGTGCCAGGCGAACCTCCCTGGGGAGAACATTCCACAAAGGGAAGCCACTGCAAAAAAGGCCTGTTCTCGTGTTGCCCCCCTCCAGACCTCAAGTGGAGGAGGCGCACAAAGAAGGGCCTCCAATGATGAACGCCATGTCTGGAACCGGTTTCTATGGGGAGAGACGGTACTTAAGGTATTGCGGTCCTGAACCATTTAAGGATTTATAGGTCAAAACCAGCACTTTCAATTGGGCCCAGAAACTAATTGGCAGCCAATGCAGTCGGTGCAATATGCTCAGATTGTCTTGTCACTGTGAGCAACCTGGCTGCTCCATTGTGAACTAGCTGAAGCTTTTGAAAAATCTTCAGAGGCAGCCCTACTTATAATGTGTTGCAGTAATCCAACCTAGAAGTTACCAGAGCATAGATAACAGAAGTTAGGCTATCCAGGTCCAGATAGGGATGCAGCTGGGCCACCAGCTGAAGCTGATGGAAGGCTCTCTGAACCACTGATGCTACCTGTTCCTCAAGAGACAGCAGAGGATCCAGGAGTACCCCCAAGCTATATACCTGCTCCTTCAGAGGGAATGTAACCCCATCTAGAGCAGGCAACCTCCCTGCCATCTGGTCTGAGGAACTACCCACCAACAGTACTTCAATCTTATCTGGGTTAAGCTTCAATTGTTGGCTCTCATCCAGTCCCTTACCAAGGCAAGACATCAGTTCAGCACATCCACTGCTTTACCCGCAGATGTAAGGAGTAATAGAGTTGTGTGTCATCAGCATATTGCTGACAGCCCACTGGGGTCTGGATGACCTCACTCAGCATTTTCATGTAAATGTTAAATAGCATCGGGGATAAAATTGAGCCCTGAGAAACTCCACACTGAAGGCTCCACAGAGTTGAAAAGCACTCCCCAAGTATTACCCTCTGGGAGCGACCATCCAAGAAGGACTGAAACTATGCAGTGGTTGTGTACTTAACAGTACAATAGACAACTGTACAGTATTTTGTTTTAACATCCATTATTATAGCATCCCATTTAAATATACTAAACATATTACAAGTAGATGAATGGTTTAATAAGTAAGCTATGGATTGGTTTGTAAGTGAAAGGGACTGCATGAAAGCACAGAGAAAATAAACATGTTCAGATGTGTTCCTAATAGTTTACTTCCAAAGAATTATTCCCAGAGAGTTGGGACTTAGCACTTAAATAAAACAGCTCACTTACCTATAATCTTTTCCTGTTTTTTCCCCTGCTTAGGAATGACCTAGAGGCCTTAAATACATTTCTGCATCCTTTGGGCTCTACAATCGAGAGAAGCTCCCTGAAAGCACTACTCATTAATGTTAAAAGGAAACTACCTCAGCACACGGAAGGAAAGGTGGAAAGACTTGCAATAAAAACAAAACAGTTTTTCTGAATAATGTGTACTTGCAAAGTCTCCAGGAAACAAATTTCCATATTTTTTTTCAGTATTAAGATGGGAAACTCAAACGGATTTGACTGACGGGCTCTGTCAAATGAAGAAGCTGTTAGATCTGCTGATGTGAAGGCTCAGTGGTTCTTCAAAGAAAGACGTCTCTGTTAACAATCACTGTTGAACAGTGATTTTGCTCATCCCCTCCTAATACTATTTGAAGCAGTTTCTAACTATTATATTACTTTGGAAAAAATTAAGTTCCTTCAGTGTAAATTAATGTTAACATCAGGTGTCAAAAATGTGTTGGCAGGAAAACTGCAACAGATTGTTTTGGTTTTTTTGTTTTGTTTTGCCCCCTGCTTTGAAATTGTATCTTGAGTGCACACAATAGAATGCTAAGTGGAAAATAAAGTATTTTTAAAAAACTATCATAGCTAGCTTTTACAATTATAGTTTGTAATAGCAGCAGTGCTGCATTTGAACACTGAATAATACAAAGACAGTAAACCTGCTGCCTTTCTCACTGCTGACACAAATTACCTATCTTTTTTGTTTTTGAAATGCCTCCTATGAAAATTATGTGCATACTCTACTACTGCTACACATAGATCTATTTCTAAGGGAGCAATTCAAGAGGAGGGATTGTTAATTCAAGGAACCTTTGGTCAAGTACTTCCTTATGTATTGCTGCAGTGCACAAGAAAGTAAAATGGACTACAAGCGGCGCTTTTTGCTTGGCGGGTCCAAGCAAAAGGTGCAGCAACACCAGCAGTATCAAGTGCCAGAACTAGGCAAGACTCTGAGTGCACCTTTAGCATCTCCAGCCACAACATCCCCTCTGATTTCTCCGGCTGCTGCTGGCGGCTGCAACCATGCGACTCCAATTGCAGACATCCAGCAGGGAATCTCCAAATATCTGGATGCACTCAATGTATTTTGCCGTGCAAGCGCGTTCCTTACAGATCTTTTCAGCAGTGTATTTCGGAACTCGCACTATTCTAAGGCAGCTATGCAACTGAAAGACGTGCAGGAACATGTCATGGAAGCAGCAAGTCGACTCACAGCAGCAATAAAACCAGAAATAGCAAAAATGCTCATGGAACTGAGTGCTGGAGCAGCGAACTTTAAAGATCAAAAGGAATTCAGCCTACAGGACATTGAGGTGAGTTAACACTGATATCACAGATTTTCTATCCATCTCCTTAAATTGCCTGTTATCTGCAAGACCTGCAGAGAAGGTTTAAGCGAGGGATAGGGAACATGTGGTCCTCCCAGATGCTGTTGGACTCCACTTCCTGTCAGCTTCAGTGAGCACAGCCAGTGGACAAGTACAGTGGTACCTCTGGTTGCGGATAGGATTCGTTCCGGAGGTCCAGTTGGATCCCAAGGTTTCTGCAACCCGAGGACTGCTTCTGCACATGCACGCGTGGCGAAACCCGGTAAAATACTTCCAGGTTTGCCATGCGTGCATCCCGAAGTTTATGTAACCAGAGGGTTAGGTAAACAAAGGTTCAACTGTATTATAGATGTCCAACCGGAGGAGCCCATTCCATTTTTGTGCTGTTTTAGTGAAGATAGAAAAAGTATTAATTATACATCTGCACCTGACTTATTGTCTGCCTGGTGTCTTAAAATGACAGTGACAGCCGTATATTTTTAAAACAAAAAATTGAATTGATATGGCATATTGCAATATCTTATCTAATAATCTGAGAAAAAAATCCTCATATACACAAGAGAAGCAGCCATTTAAATGTACAGTGTTTTGTGGAATCTTAAACACAACTGTGGACTAGAGTCCACTTCATCAGATGACTGGAGTGTGATCTTTTGTTGGCAAGGTATACACACACATAGGTGTAAAGAAAAATGTAAACAGTAAGTTCAGAGGGAAATAAAGTATTTGAGAATTACATTGCAGCTTAAATGTATATAAAATAAGCACAGGTACTGTTCAAAAACCACTATTGATTATTGTATTCTGATTGGAAAGCCTTTATTGAAGAGTGGTGTAAAAACCCATTTAACCGGTATCTAATCTTTGAAGCACCATGGTGAGTATAGCTAAATGTAACTATGGTACTGCAGAGTCCATTCACTTAATGGATAGCTTAGGCATTCAAAGGAGCAATGAGTTTAAAAATATAAGCATGGAGATTCAGGATGGAGATTCAGGAACATGACACACTTTTGGAGGCTTACGCAATCCAATGTATTCCTGAATGCCCTTGGGAAGTTTCTAGTTAGCATGGCTGGCTTTGTCCTGCAGGATTCCATCTTGTCTCTTATGCTGTTTGATATCTATATGAAGCCATTGGGGAAAGCCATCTGGGAATTTGGAATAGAGTGCTTTCAGTATGCTGTTTTTCTCCTAGTCAGGTGAGGTAGTGGAAGTGCTGAGCTGTTGTCTAGAATTTGCAATTGAGTGTTAATAAGCGGAAGCTCAGTCCCAACAAGATAGAGGTGTTGTGGGTATGTGGGGGGTTTTGGTTCAGGGCAGGGGTTTGTGTGTGTGTGGATTCAACCTGTTATTGATAGAGTCATAATCCTCTAGAAGAGTAGGGTGCCAGGATGCCTTTGGAGGCAGCCTTTGAAAACTGCCTAGAAGCAACAGTCAGCTCAGAATACAGCTGCTAGGAATTTAATTGGGGAAGATCATTCCAATCATATCTGCAAAGTTTTAGAAGGGGATCACTTGCTACATGTCCACCTCTGAGCCAAATTTAGGGCGCTAGTGTTTCGTTTTAAAGCCCCAAACTGTTTGAACCTAGATATCTCAGAGCACTTTCTCCCATATCAGCCAACTTGTGCTCTGGCTGATGTGTTTTGAAAAAGGATTTTGTGTTTTTAAGAAAGTGAGCTTGGCTGAATTATCCAGTAGGATTGCCATTGTTAGCTACATCTTGAGGGGTTTTGTGTGTGTGTTCCTGTCACATCGTCTTGCCTTTAAGTATTTCTGCAGTAAGTAAAAAAGACAGGTGTCACTTTATTTTGGTTGCATAGCTGCAGTTGCTTGTGTCACATGTGCTACTTTGCCATCTGTACAGGACATGCATAAGTAGTCAGATGCAGGACATTCTTTTGGCTCAACTAAATATACATACAAGTTTTTCAACCTGATGATGGGCTTTTGCTGTTAGAGAACATTGTAGAGTTCACTAACAGCTTCATAGTCTGAGTGGGGTTTTGAATATGGGTCTTCAGCACTCCAGTCACCACATTGGCACACTCATTTCTCAACTAGAGAGAAGTGATAAACACTGTTAAAAGCAGTTTTTGCCCTGGTAAGCCTCTGTTGTTTCTTAGGGTGTATTTCAATGTGGCATGAGGCAGAAGTATCTCATTTGTACTCGCTTGTATCACAACATTTCCATGACTTGTCCAAAGCCTGGAGATGTGTATGTATTTCTTTCCGTCCCTGTCTGTCTCCACCCCCTGGATTGGGAAAGTAGTGTTGCAAAATACGGGGAGACGTGCATCTTGCAGCTTTGAATGATAGTCACGAGTGCAAGTCATTCATGCTTCTGACGTGCATGATGTCTAAAGCTGCCCCCAAGAGTGTTCACCTACTTCCCTATTATTTTCTCTTGGTAGCATGTTGTAAGCAAGATGATGACATTCAAAAGCCCTTACAGGGTTGTCTTTTTAAATTGGGGCTGCATGACATGTTATAAAATGTTCAGGTACACAGTATCAGTACTGCCTGTTCCCAGAATGCACAGCACAAAGTTTGAGGCAAGCACTATACCAGTATGCTGCAGGGATCCAGGCCCCAGGATACATCCATTGCTTACATATGGAGCCACAATTCAGATTGTGTAACAGATAATAAAATTGGCCCTGAGATGGAAAAGAAGCAGAGAGAATTTCATCCTAGTTCTATATTGCTACATTATAAAACACTCAATGGACACTTTAGCTGGTGTCCACAAATCTGCTTTGTTCAGCAGCACAGGAACACAGAAATCTGCCTGGTACTGAGTCAGACCATTGCATTTAGCTCAGTATTCTACTACTGAGAGCAGCTTCCCAACATTTTAGACAGGGGAGACTCCTAGCCCTACATCCCTGCCCCTGAGTTCTTGCTTGTGCTGCAGTTTGGTGGAGGTGAGAAGCAGCAGCAATTTCTTCCATTTGTTGATTATGTTATCCAGGCTTTTGTGCAAATGTGAGAACAACTCCCTTCACCTGTGTTAGGTGTGGATGGTGAGCACAGAGGCTGGCTCTTAAGCCATACCAGTCTACACCGCCGCTGCCACCCCCCCCCCTTTAGTTATAATGTTTTAGAAAGGGAACCAACACAGTAGATTTGTATTTGTATCACTTTTTAGAGTTGTACTTTCTGCAATCTTGCAAAATAGTCTGCAGTACTGCAAAATGTGTTCTTGCTGTTTGCCTTAACCAGTGGCCCCCAGAAGAAAGGAGCTTTTCTGTTGGAGTGTGCTCTGGAGTCTCATCAGTTTCAACTTTTAAAATAAGCTTTACTAATAATTTGAGACAAGTAGCCCTTGGCCTAAATAAACTGAATTCTGTAAGAACCCAGAATCAGAGTGTCATTCTTTCCATAAGAATCGTATTGACAGGCTTAACCATTGCAATTTTTTTTTTTTTTACGTATGTGTGTGTGTATATGCTAGCTGAATACTTCTTAAAATAAGGAAACTGCACTGGAGAGGCCAGTCGGCATACCTAAACTGTTCAGTTTAAACTTTGTACAAAGAGGGGAAATGATCGAATCATAAAGGAATGTTGAAGGGAGACTAGATGGAATGGGCAGGGAGGGGGAGCCACTACCACCAGCAGTTCTGCTTAAGTAGAATTAGCTGTTAGCATTTCGACAAACTCGGCCAGTAAATGAATTTATTAAAAGGGGAAACGTATTCTAAAAAGAAGTCGTATATCTATTTGCCTTATTGAAATACTTATTTAAATTTGTTTACAGCATTTTTATCCCCCTCTTCAGCTGAAACAGGCTGCCGAGCAAGTTACAGTTATCAGTGATAATACAGTCTCTGTCCTTGGGTATACAATCTAAAAGGCACAAAAGGAAAAGGAATTGGTAGGGGTGGGGAAACAAGCTCTTAGTTACAGAGAACTGTAATTTACTGGTCTTTTAGATGGAAGGGGCCGTGGAGGCCCATGTCTCCCTCTCTTACAGCCTGTCTGAACGGCTGCTTGTGCATGCTACATGCTCCAAAAATGAGGCAAGCAAATGTACTTTACTGCAGTTATTGTGTCTAGTGCATTTAACCACAGAATCCTAAAAATACTGGGTTGTAGCCAACTAGGTTCTACTCAGAGTAGACCCATTGAAATTAATGGACATGACTAACTTAGGTCATTGTGTGGGAGGAGTGGCAACTCAGTTAGATCCCTCAATATGCCACACAGGATGGAGCCTTCAGTGTAAGTAACCAGTGCTTCATTTTGTACTTTTATTAATTTTTAGATTAGATGTAGGGTAATAATGTATTTGTATGAATGTCAATCAGATATTTTCACGTGGGAAAATTTAGTTCAAACACCAGAATACACTTACAAATAACTGAATGGAAGAATATCCTTTTGTTTTTGTTTTTTCATTTTCATAGGTACTTGGACGATGTTTCTTGACAGTGATGCAGGTTCATTTTCAGTTTTTATCCCAAGCATTGCAGAAGGTCCAACCAGTGGCTCATTCATGTTTTACGGAAGCTGTAGCTCAGGAAAGAAAGAATTCTAATATGGCTGAGACATCCAGTGCAAGTCCCACAATTGAGCTAGAAGAAGCTGTGCGGTCATGGAGAGGAGCGGCTGAGGTAAAGATGTAATTGTTGTGTTGCTGGATCTGGTCAACAGTCCAAAACTCAGTGTTCTGTCTCCACCCAGGTGCTGCTAGGTAGCTCCCAAGCATAGCCTGTTTATTTATATTTCATAAAAAATGTATACTGCTTGATTGTAAGAAAAAACATCAAAGCAGCTTTAAAAAAACCCTCAAGGGCTTGAAAGTGGTAACATACATTTAGTTCTGGCAAAGTGATTTTACTTTTCATAGTGGTGGTAACTTGCATCTTGTGCGTTGGTAATATTTTGGTTTCTAAAACTACTAAAAGACTGAAGAATTCTACAGAAAATTAGGCCTTTGGCCACAGAATGATAAGCTATAGGTTCCAGCAAGGCACCATGAGGTTGGGAGTATAATGTACTCCGTAAAGTCAAGTGGTATTTCTAGCTGCATTAGGGAATGTGCATATATTGGTTGAATTTTGTACATTCTCTTACCTTCATGCATAATTCCCAGCTTACACTCATCTTAACATTTATATGTACTTTTAATGTGTTAGTATTTGTAACTATTTGTTAATTTAATTAAAGTAATCCACACACACACACACACACACACAGTTCTCCCTCCCACCTCAACAGTAGTGCTGGCTCCCATAATGAGGGTTTGTTTAAAAGATTGCAGTCCCCCTGCTCTGTCTCCCCCTGCAATAAAAAATCAGTCATATAAATCTGATGATTAAATTGAGAACTTTAACTAAATTCTGAAGCTAGATTAAATAATCCACTTCCCTTCCTGTTTGCTTTCACCATAGTAACTGTGGGGCTCAAAAGTTTATTTTGCCACTTTTGAGCCACTGCTATTTAGTCTTATCCATTTTTTGTGTTCTCTTTGAAGGCCACATCACGGCTACGAGAAAGGGGTTGTGATGGCTGTTTGGCTGGAATCGAGGTCCAGCAGCTCTTCTGCTCCCAGAGTGTGGCAATTCCTGAGCACCAGCTAAAAGAATTGAACTTGAAAATAGACAGCGCTTTGCAGGTTAGTTATATCTTTATATCACCATTTGGGTATGGAATAAAATATGTAGGGCAGTCTGAGGACTTAAGCAGGGTTGCTGCTGAGCAAGTCCTTTTTAATGAGAGCTTCCGTGCCAACAGCAGAGACTGCTGACATTCTGGAAGCTTTAGCTGCCCCCTCAGTTAAGGGAGGGTGTGATTGATCATGGGGAAGATGTTATTTTCTCTTTTAGGTTAGCAAGGTTTTGTGATGATATTGGGTGGTGGTGGTTTTAAATTCAGGTATGTGATGCATTAAACATATATCTATTTAATACCAGGCGTATAAAGCTGCATTGGAAAGTTTGGGTCACTGTGAATATGCGATGAAGGCTGGCTTCCACTTGAACCCAAAATCTATTGAAGCCAGTTTGCAGGTAAACACCCCCCCCCCATCTTTTCCTGGCAAATATGTTTAATGTAGATAAAGCTGAATTGCTTGCATATGGATTTCTCCCTGACACATTGCTTTGGTGTTCTGTCTCTAAAGGGGTGTTGCAGTGATGCTGAAGCCCAGCAGACTGGCCGGAGACAGACCCCTTCTCAACCCATTCAGTGTGAGCTCCCCACAGTTCCTGTTCAGATAGGTGCCCACTTCCTAAAAGGAATATCCTTTAATGAGTCGGCGGCAGATAACCTGAAGCTCAAAACGGTAAGTACCCCAAATCTGTATCAAACCCAATAATATTTTCTTTGTTGGTAGCAAGCTCCGTGTGGATAGATTACATTCAAAGCAAGCATTTTAAACCTTGTCCCACTTTAGCAAGTTTATTCAGGAAATATTTAGTGTTTTGGTATTTAAAAGATAATGGATTGCAAGCGAAACTGTGTTCCAAAGCTAATGGTCACATCCGGCCAATTGTAGCCCTTCTGGTTGAAGGGACTAACAGGCCCGGTGATGCATCTTTTCTGCTTTGTGTCTTGTTTCCTTAAAGCTTACTGGTAGCATTCTCCAAAAGTTAGAGGCGGTTTTCTTAAATGCTCCTCCTTCCACTCCATGTGCTGACTTGTTTTGTGTACAGTGGTACCTCTGGTCGCAAACGGGATCCATTCCGGAGGCCCGTTCGCAACATGAAAAGAGTGCAACCCGCAGTGCTTCTGTTCATGTGTGGGATGTCATTTTGCACTTCTGCACATGCCTGAGCGGCAAAACCCAGAAGTAGCCCTTTCCGGTACTTCCGGGTCGCTGCTGGATGTAACCTGAAAGAACGGAACCTGAAGTGGACATAACATGAGGTATGACTGTATACATGTTGACTCTGCTTGACATGAAGTGCCTCCTCACTTCTGTCTGAAGAGGTGAAGAGAGACAGAAGACAGATCCTCACATATGGCCACAACCAAGAGCAAAGTCTCTCCTTGCAAAGTTCTAAGCTGCTGTAACTATGATGATGATGTTGGCACAGTTTTGCTGCACTGGAGTTACCTGTTCCAGAGCATCTAGTTCTTTGTCAGCCACATTTTTTGCAGTGTATGGAATGGATTGGCCTGGTTTAGTATGGAAAGAAATTGGCCACAGCTCAGTGGCTTGAAAAAAGGGAGCTATGCTTCATGATAGAGGATTTGGGCCACTATTTGGTGCAAGAGGTTTTCTGCAAAGATATGTTTTGAACCTTCAACATGGTGAATTGTTTCATAAAAAGTCAGCTTCAAATAGGATTGTCCTAATTTTGTATCTTTTGCATCACATCTGGATAATTTTTTTAATATTTTTTAATATTATTTACTATCATTTTATCCCTCTTTTCAGACAGTTGTCTTCCAAAATGACTTATATTGGTTTTAAAAACAGCTGGGATGTCTTATTGGGCTTACAAAGGCACACTCAATGGAAGGGAAGTGGAGACATAGAGTAGGAAGGAGGCCAGTTCTTTTAAGGCCAGAAGGAAGTGGGTGAGCTATTTATAATCCAGTTGGGGCCAGGATGACCTTCCCTTGTTCTTCTTCTCTTGAATAGCAGTTGGTGACTCTTGTTCCTTTGGCCGATGGTTGGGACCAGAGTGTCCTTTCCATTTGCTTCTGCAGTCCCAGGACAATTGGCAGCGGGACCCAAATATTCTGTCTGGCAGGGAGGAAGACACAAACTTTTTCTCCACACTGGATGAGACCAGGCTACTCTCCCCCTTATAATGATGTCCTTTCTGGGAGTTGCGGAGAAGCAACCTCCCAAGGGCCTAGGCCAATGGCAGTGGCCAGAGTGTGTTGCCTTCAACTCTGAAATTCTTGAGCAAGCTGGTAGTTGGGTTAAGACTTTATTTGAAGACTGCTAATATGAAGTTTTAAAAATACACATACATATTTTAACACTGTGAACATCTAAGCCTCCATTCTCCAATATGTGGCACGTACCATGCATCTTAGAAAATCCATGCATCCAGTGAAGTGGACAATAATCCATGAAAACCTATTCTATAATTAAAAAAAAAAAAGTTTTAGAGTGCCACAGCACTCTTTGTTAATAATAGATCTTCAGCAGCCTTCCCTTTATTATCATTCCACATAATCTCATGCTACTTCTAATAAGCCATTGGAACCCCAGCCCTGGTTGCTGTGCGTTTCCTCCTGAATTCAGGAAATCTACACAGATATAGTATGAAACAGAGATATCACCATTGGAATGAGGGTGCTGGTGACCACTGGAAACAGCAGGCACGGGGGGAAGTGTTGGGCTAGAACCATCATAATTTGAACATTGATTTAAGTAATAACTGCAGTCGTCATTATTTATGTAAGGTGTTTATATATGGCTTAATTACCAAAGTGCCTGCATGCATGGTGGGGAAAGGGTATCATGACTTGCTTGCTTCCTGCATAGCAATCTTGTTTTGTGTTCTTGTTTTTGCAGCACACGATGATACAACTAATTAAAGAAGCTGGCTGCCATAATGGAGTGACCCCAAGGGATGACTCTCCTGTGACTGAAGTGCTGAACCAAGTTTGCCCTTCTACATGGCGGGGCGCATGTAAGACGGCTGTACAATTGTTGTTTGGCCAAGCTGGGCTGGTAAGTAGCCATGAGTGCACAAGTGTTGATTTTAGAATACTTAAATCGTTCTTTACAGCTCCAAGGATATCTCAGGGCAGCTTCCAAAATATTTGCCCAATATAATCTCCTTCAAGCATAATTTAAGAAACAAAATAGTGTGTTTATCAATTTGGTGCCAAGATTGTTCAGGCAGCCTTTCCTGCCCTCATTCTTGGTCTTCTCTGGTGCTGCCAGGTAGTGAGTCTGCTTTGGTGCTCTGAGGCAAGGCAGTCGGGTCAAGCACCTGGAGCTCACTCAGCCCATTATGGTGAGGGGGCATGTCTCCTTTGCTGGCAGCAGGTAGTTGCAAGGTGGCAGCTCCAATTGAGGACCTCTAGAGCCAGGTAATGGTACTGAGCAGTTGGAGCATACTCAGCTCATGGATGGAAACCATCTTCCTTTGCTAGCAGTTTCCAGGCAGAAGGTCTTCTGGGGCAAGGGAGTCAGGCTGAACAGCTATGTGAGGAGAGTAAAAAGGGGACAGCTGACATGCGGCAAATATAATTTAGTTCTGAAAAATGTATGGGTCATCATCTATATGTTGGAACCTGTAGCTGATGGTTGCAGTGTAGAGTGCTTTGTTTTGTATGCCAGTCAGTCACCTGTGTCCTTTTCCAGGATACCCCATTCCATACCTCCTCAATCCCCATCTGTTTTCTTCCTCCTAACAGTCAGTATCCCATGGCCACTGAGCACAACCAACTCATGTTGGGCGTTTTTCATCCGCATCCCCAATAGGCTTTTGTACCTCTACAAACCTTGGGGTTTGCCCCAGCCTGCTGATTCCTTCCTCTTGTGCATGGATGGTGCAGATTTGGCTCCATACAGATCCACACTCAATATTTGTATATAAGATGATGCTATTAATTGACCAGCTTCTCCGTTATCCCTTTTGTTTTGGGGAACTTATATTCCACAGAGTAAAATATTTGCCTGTGTGGAAACACACGAATCGCTATCTCCATCTACCTTATTGCACAAGATCCTTGACTCCAATGAATAAGAGGCATTGCAAGGTTTGGGTAGTTTTTCTTTGTCTGCTCAGTCTCAAAGTAACTCTGGTCACTGTAACCAAGAGCTGAGTTGTTGTAGCAACTGGAGTGTTAGGTTTAGATTCAGGAGGGAAATACCTTGGAGGAAGGTATAACATAAGCAATAAAACAAGTGTTTGAGATTTGAAATTGTTGCCTTTGTGTAGAAGAAAATGAGAAGTACCGGTGCTTGGTTGAAAAGAAGGAATAAGTGCAATAGGGCCTTAGTTGTAGTAGCGGGGGTAAGGGGTGGTTTGCCTCCAGGGGTACCAAGCCAAGAAAGTTAGCTGCTTCACCTGCAGAAATCATTGCAGTGTGTTCTTTTGCTGTCTTTCTGAGAAGAAATCCATGTTGATGGGAAGTCGAGGAATTGGCCCCCCAAATAGTGCTGCTGCTTCTATTTTGTGGTCTTGTACTGTGCAACAATTATGATTTCTTTTAAACTGGAATTTCCCATTTTGAAAACACTGCCTGTGCAGACTCTTAAGAAATCTGCTCTTGCCATCAGTCTTCTCATTCACATTTTTGATATGTGATGTTGGCCCAAGTCATGTGATAATGTGACTAGAGCAGGGACTTCAATTAGAAGGACAGAAACTGCCACAGACTCCTCTTTTTTGCTGGATAGAAGCAGTGATATCTGCATGTTTATGTTCTACTTGCATTGCTTCTAATTTGGTGTACCGATGAGACATTATCTTCCGTTGTTTAGATTGTCCTCTAGGTGGGTGTTATGGAGGAAACATCTGTAAAGCCAGAACAATGGAAGTCGGGAGTCATTTCCCAGGCTGGGCGTGAGAAATGGCTGTACTGTGAGATTAGCTTGTTTAGATAAATGAAACACAAGGAGTTGGTAACGTGCTTCCTCATCCGTTGAAATGCTGTTGGCATATACTACAACGCCACTTAGAAATCCTGAATATTGAGTGGTATATAACTACCTGAAAATATGGAAAATAAATACCACTGATACATACACTCCCACAATTGAACTTTAAGATCTCAAGGCTTCATGGGGTATGGAGGAGAGCCTTTAAATGTATGGGCATTGTGCAGGCAGTGTTTCCACTAGATCATAGAATAGGACTCCTGAACTAGGCATTTCTCTATTGTTCTTTATGAGACCTCAGTCTCCCTGTCCTATGCTGATAGCAAGGAAGCTGTTCCTTTTTATAACATTCCAAATTTTGCAGCACCTTAACTGTCCAGATAGAATGCAGGATAATCTTATTGTGAAAACTTGTTTTATAATCATAGGTAGTAAATTGAGAGGGTAGAACTATAAAATGGTTTACTAGATATCAAGTAGTTGCAGCCTCCCAAAAGGAGGACAAAAGGAAAGGCCCAGATCATGTGCAGCTGAAAAATCTTTAGATAAGCCTTCCTCTTTTTAGTTAACAGTGGCCTTTTCAGATGTTACACTGTAGGATTTATCAGAGTAAATGTGAAACGATTCTTCTACACCCACGCACCCCAATTAAAATTCCCTACACGTGCCCCTCTTGCTTGCCTAGTGGTTGAATGCAGTAGACTGATGTCCAGCCCTTGTAGCAGTGGGGTGGTGCTTTCGCTAGTTTTAGGGAGTGACATCTTACTCTATCGCTTACTGCTTTTTTCTTCTTGAATAGGTCGTTGTGGATACAGCACAGATTGAAAACAAAGAAGCATATGCACCACAAATCAGTTTAGAAGGTTCCAGAATTGTGGTTCAAGTCCCATCAACATGGTAATTATGACTTACTACTTTGGAAAACTCGGGCAAGCTTTAAATAAACAAATAAATAGGGACATTAATTTTTGGAATGAAAGTGAGTGTTGTTGACAGGAGATTTGTTATTAAAAATTGTTTCCTTAGGTGCCTGAAAGAAGATCCTGCAACAATGTCTCTGCTGCAGAGAAGCCTGGATCCAGAGAAGACTTTGGGACTAGTGGATGTGCTTTATACTGCAGTGTTTGACTTAAATCGTTGGAAGGAGGGAAGGTAGGTATGATTTGTTCTGCACTCTTACCACATAAGGGTTATGCACAGATGATGCCTCATTCAGGAACACTCGGTCACATGTGACAAGAGAAGATGGCAATAACAAGTTTCAGCCAAGGCTACCAGGTCTTAATGTTGAAGGCTAAGTAGTGGGAATGTAAAAGGGACGCGGGTGGCGCTGTGGGTTAAACCACAGAGCCTAGGACTTGCTGATCAGAAGGTCAGTGGTTCGAATCCCCGTGACGGCGTGAGCTCCCGTTGCTCGGTCCCTACTCCTGCCAACCTAGCAGCTCAAAAGCATGTCAAAGTGCAAGTAGATAAATAGGTACCACTCTGGCAGGAAGGTAAACAGCGTTTCCGTGCGCTGCTCTGGTTCGCCAGAAGCGGCTTAGTCATGCTGGCCACATGACCCGGAAGATTGCAATGACATCTTCACTCATATTGCTGGTGAAAGTCACTGTTTTTGCATCCCTCTGCCTGCAGCGCCCAGTGCACTGAGGAAGAAACAAACTAGCCGGGAGCTGGAGGCAGAGGGACTCAAGTGGCGGCAGTTTCACCAGCGATATACCACTGGTGAAACTTCCATTGCACTCTGCCCTGGCAGAGGGAGAAACAAGCTGCACTGGTGAGTAGAAGCGGGATCAGGGCTGCTCAGCTGGGAAGCCTGCCCTTTCCAGCTGAGAGAGCCCCGACCCTGCTCCTGCTACCGTCTGACTGCCTTGTCTGGGAGGGTGTGCTGTGCCTTTCCTCCCAGAAAAACAAAGCCCACCCTTCCAGTAGAAGGCAGCCAGGTGGCATAGTGGCTCTTTGATGCTGCTGGCAGGCCCAGCACTTTCCAGCAGCCCCTTTCCACAGGGCATGAATAGGGTGGCTTTGTGCCCTATTCAAGGTAGGTCACGTGGCCCCATGCCACCAAACAGTCTGGCCAAGGAGCCCCAAGGTCCTTGCTGCTCTAGCAGGAGTGGCAGGGACACCAGGGCTGGCCCCGCTGGGGGCGGGTGCCCTCCCACCCCCAGCGGAGCCTGGCCAAGGAACCCCGGGCTTCCTGGTGGTCATGTGTGAGCGGTGGGGACTCAGGGCTCGCTCAGCTGGGGGCAGGAGCCTTTCCACCCCACCCCCCGGCTCAGCAGCAGACTGGGGCCAGCTGTATTGGCCACAGCCTGCAAGGCGCTAAGGTGAAAGCGTCTCAGCTCCCATGGTGAGAGCTGCAGCAGTTTCATCCAATACCACGCAGGCTGGGGCCAACACAGCTTTTTACAACATCATGGTTTATCACCAAACCTTGATGTTTGGCTGGCGATATACTGCGATTTTGAGAACCCAACATCGCCCAGCCCTATTCAGAAGCTTAATATTACCCGGACAGATTTTTAGTGGTTCATTTCTTGAGGCAACATTTATTTATTTCTTCAAGTATTTATAATCCACACTTGTATAACAAGGCAGGATACAACATACAAGAGTACAGTAAGGTTAGTAAAAACATAATTAAGATCAATAAATATTTAACACTCTTACATTTAATTGTGAAAAAGCTAAGTTATGGGGCAGCTCACACAAATCAATAAGAAATAAATATTGGACTGTCTAATCCACAGTTTTGTGAATGCTTTGATTTTTTCTTAGCTTGGTTAACCTTTTATACTGGAGGTTGCCACATCTGGCTCACAAAGTTTTTTGAGCCTACCCTCAGATTTGTCTTTTTTTTTTTTTTTTTTAAATGACTGCTGCTATGGGTCCCCCTACTGTAATGCCATGATGCCAAAACTTTGTTGTGGCATCTTCTAAGATCCCAAATTTTTCCATTTCAAAAAATAAACATTTTTTCCGACATTACCACTTCCATAGGTCCCCTGCTTTGATTTAATGGGTAGTATTCAACTAAGTTTTACTCACAGTAGACCCATGGAAATTAATGAGGTCCATTATTTTCAGTACGTCTAAGCTGAGTACAACTTACTTGAATGCCAGCCAATGATGCACTCAAAGACCCCCACTACCTCTATGCCATTTTTTTTTTAAAAAAAGTTATTGATGATGATGTTGTTGCTGCTTTTTAAAAAAAAAATGTTTAATGACTGCTTCCATAGATACCCCACTGTGATGTCAAAAGGTGTTTTGTTGGGTCCCCTTGCTAAAATTTGTCATATTAAAAATCATCTTACTGGCCACTCTTGTAAGCCCTGCTGTGTTTTTGTAATATCAAAAGTTTTGTGACCTTTTTCAAAAAACAGAATGACTCCTTTGTTCACTCCCACTTTGATAAACAGACCTCGGAGTGTTAACCATGGATCAGTGCAACTCCCAACTCAAAAATAGTTAGGCACCCCTGTTTTATACATTATCATGCTTTTCAATACCTCCAGATTGCATGCCTTAGTCCTAATTACTGTAAAGTTGTTTTGAAGTTGGTGAATGTTGCTTTTTTTGCCTGAAATAGAGGGTTCTTTTTGTTAAACAGAGAGCAGGCTTTGCCGTGTATTCAGATCCAGCTTCAGCGTGAGATCTGTGACTTCGGGGGTCACATTGACTTACCATCTGGAAATGGAAGTAAATCAACGGGTGGATTGCAAAGGACTTTCTCGAAGCTGACTTCACGATTTACAAAGAAAACATCCTGTTCCAGTTCAAGCAGCAGTGGAAGTTACTCCATTCCTAGTACACCTTCCAAAAACCTTTTCATAGCTAACAACTCAGAGGATAAAGCAAAAATGCCCAACAATATGGATGCCCGATTGCAGAGTATTCTGAACATTGGTAACTTCCCCAGGGCTGTTGAGTCGGCCCAGGCAACGGCACAGAGTGGAAGCCATCAGGTTGTTAATGGGTTCCTCCTTGATAGGCGTAATGGCAGCAAAGCAGATGACAGCAAGGATGCCAAAGGCATGAATTTACCAACTGACCAAGAAATGCAGGAGGTCATAGATTTCCTCTCTGGTTTCAACATGGGCAAGTCCCAGCAGACCTCTCCGCTGGTGAAAAGAAGAAACTCGGTTGCATCGTCTTCGGCAGCAGCAGAGCAGAAGCCAGCCACCGTGCCACAGCAGTCCCAGTCTTCGTCTCACACACCTTTGCACCATCTCCAGCAAGGGTTGCCACAGCAACAGCAACAGCAGCAGCCACAAAAGCCCCAGCAGCAGCAGCAGCAGCAGCAGCAAATGCATTACTATCAGCACCTGCTGCAGCCCATTGGGTCCCAGCAGCAGCAGCAGCAGCAGCGTCCACCTGGCAAGTGGCCAACCAATTCCAGCCAGCCGTCAGCCCAGACTGTTGGTCCGGGGTTGTCTCATATGCCTCAGTGGAGCAGTCATGCCTTTCCTGACCTGAGCTCTGACCTGTATAGTTTGGGTCTTGTGAACAGTTACATGGACAATGTGATGTCGGAGATGCTGGGGCAGAAGCAGCAAGGACCTAGAAACAACACGTGGCCAAACCGTGACCAAAGTGATGGAATCTTTGGGATGTTGGGAGAATTTCTACCTTTTGATCCTGCAGGTGTGTGCATGTTAAGTAAATGCAACCTTCTACTACCACATGTTCATTGAGTAATGTGTTTGAACGTATTGAATGTTGCCCATCTGTAGACACAAACCATTTGTGTCTTCTGCAGGTGATGGGAAAGATTATAGGATTACAAGAGCAAAAACAACAGCAGGGGTTACCTTTAAAAAAAGTCTGCCAAATATTGGGTGAGGAAAGATAGTTTTTGAGGGCAGTAATTTTTGAAAATGTCATCTTACTGATAATCTTACTGTTTTATTATTTTTGAAAGTTTTCTACAATCAAGTGGTGTATAAATTTTATGAAATACACAAATATCTTAATTTACTGGGTGGGACCCATGTCCACATCTTCAAACACTTGACGAATCACTAGGAATTTCCCTACTGCATCCTACCCTGACCTCCCAGATGTGTTCTGTGGGGTGGGTAAAAAGGGAAAGTGTGCTCCCTACACCTCCTCTCACTGCCACTTTCTGCTTTCTAGCTCACTTAAGTCTGTGGCAACCAATTCCTGTTCCCAAGGTAGCACAATTTAGCCATCCTGCTAGTCAAGTTTTGTTCAACTTAATAGGATTGAACAGATTTGCCTTGCTGAGGTTTTTCAGAGTATGTTGGGTAGAGGGGGAACATTCCTTTGGACAAAGTCATCTTAACAGCAGGATTTTTGTGCCTCTTAATTTCTTGGATCTGCTTCCTTCAGACATTCTTTAGTCTGTTCCATCTTTATGATGCAGATCAGTCTCTCTTAGCAATAGCAATGGCTTTCTGAAATTAGTTTCCCCAAAGGTCTGATGGGCTGCCAAGCTCCATAGCAGTATGATATGTGGAGATGATGGACTTACATGTGAATATACATGGGCAGCTTTTTGGCTCCATGTTGTTGGAGGCAATGACTGACCCGACATGGGAGCAGAGGTAGGGCCTGACTCTTCCTTTGGGTTGTCTCCCTTACTTGTATTCTTCATTTGTTTGATCCTCCTCTTGATTTAAGCGTACTGAATGGATTTCAGTAGTATTGATCTGTCTTCCTATTGATGTGCATTCTAAAATAGGATCTAAGCTTCTAAATAGATAGGTAGATAGATAGCCATGCACACAGACAAAGCATTTCTTGGGCTTCCACTGCACATGATGTCACCACCACCTCTCTAATCTGCTGGTGGCTACAATGTTGGGGATTTATGTAGCATATTTTGCCTGCCCCCACATAAATCGCTCCCTGGTGAAGTTCTTAATTTTCAGCACTTCAACAGGCATTCCCAGTCACTGACTAGCTTCCATTGTGTTTGTATGCATGTGTACACATTCTCATATTCTCTCTGTTTGTCTGTCTGAGGGGTAGATGGCGGATCATTGCAATGGAAATAGCCAAGTGTGTCAATAGTTGACTGTCAGGTTTCTTTTTTTTACTCCCAGTTGGCTCTGATCCAGAGTTTGCTCGTTATGTGGCTGGGGTCAGTCAGGCCATGCAACAAAAAAGGCAAGCACAGCACTTCCGTCGCCCCAGCAACACACGTAGCAACTGGCCTCATCCTGACGACCCGCACAGAACCTGGCCTTTCCCAGAGTATTTCACAGAAGGGTAAGGAGCTACGTATGGCACCCTTGTGTACATTCAGCTTTGCAAGCAGCTGTAAAATTAGGGATTTTTGCTGCCTCAGTTATATATCTTGTTTAGACATACCTACCCATATGCTTAGAAAGTTGAGGTAATTTTAATCTGTTTTAGTATTGAAACTTTTATATGTTTTAAAGTATAGTTGTGATTTTTTCTCAATTTTATTGTTTTAACTTTTTGTAAACCACTTTGAGGGGATTTTTTTACAATCAAGTAGCGTATAAATTTTAGTGTGTGTATGCATGACCACTTTGCGTGAGTCCAGTTAACATGCAGCTGCCAACACGTGTGCTGCTTTTGTTCCTGGAAGGGGTTGGTGCGGGGGCAGAATGAGCTTACGTGTGACTTCTGATACGCACAGTGACCCAGAACGGAACCCCTGTGCAAACAGGGAGTTGCCTGTTTATAATATTTATACTGCAGCTCTTCCAAGTTCAGGATTGCATTTCTGTGGAGCATGTGGATATTTTCTGCTTTGGTTCTGAGGCCGTAATGTAAGGTAGCACCTTTCTGATGTGGTTGGACTCCAGGTCCCATCATTCCTAGCCATTAACTGTGCAGGCTGGAGCTTATGGGAGCTGGAGTCCACAACATCTGCAGGACACCAACTTGGCTGCTGCTGCAGTAACGCCAGTTTTAAAGGGTTGTTAAGTGAATATATACTGGGTCTTTAGAAGGGATAAGGATTCCATATGCAGTGCCTGAACAAGCCATGGGATAAATGCTGTAAGATGATGCTGAATTTGTCAGTTTAGTCTTATTTTAGTGTTAGCGTTCATGGAGATTTTTCTTCTTGCCCTGTGAAGGTTCAGTAATGTTTAAGAGCAACTAGGGTGGTGAGCCTCCCTGCCACCACTCACATCTCTACTGTTTGTCTCTTTCTCTTGATTACTTCCCTGCTCTCATCTCAGGGAGATGGCAAGCAGCTGGTCAGGTACTCAGGGCGACTCTGCCAGCTCCAGTGATGAGACTTCCTCTGCCAATGGAGACAGTCTGTTTTCCATGTTCTCAGGGCCAGATATTGTTGCTGCAGTCAAGCAAAGAAGGTGAGTTGAATTCTTGTCAAAGCAGTAGGCTGAATCTTTGGTTTTGTTAGTGGATAAAGATTTTGCCACCTTAACTTGCAAGGGTCAGGCTGTTCCAAAACTTTCCTGTGCCAAGTGTGAGTCACAAGGCCAAGTTAGGTCTGGAAATAAGAAAGAAATCTGAACTACTCTTGGCTGTCTTGCCACCTACGTTTTGTTTCTCCTTTAATGTTGCCTGAGCTTGCAGTTGTCTCAGCCCTTTGAAAGAAGCAAGAATAGAAACCAGCACCCAGAGGGTTTGGGGAATATGCTATAATCTTCCATTACTGGTTGTGGTTCTGACTACTTTTCCCTTAATTTGTCTTGTGGGATTTATTCCTTCTCATTAGTACGTGGCTGCATTGGTGGAAGCTAGGAAAGCCACATGGACGTACTGCATGTGATAATTCTCTGCTATAGTGACAGGCGTGCTCTATTATTATTATTATTATTATTATTATTATTATTATTATTAAAAGGAATAATAATAGACATGTGGCAAACAGGTGTTTGAAAATGCAAATGTGGATTGGCTGTGGCTCCCTCTTGAGCACACCCAGCAGCAAGCACCAGATTTGCAGCTGTGAAATAACCATGAAGCTAATAAAAGTGCCCAGTGACAGAAAAGAGGATCCACAATTGAAAGTCCAGTTAATCAGTCCTGCTGATTGAAGAACAAGAAAGCTGATGTTGAATAGAGAAGGCAGACTTCTCTCAACAAGGCCAATGTCACACAGTTTTGACAACAGCATGCCTGGTGCTGAGTCCATGTTCATAAATACTATTCCTCTGAAAACCAGATGCTGCTGAGGCAGAACTGCTACTGCCAAGGGAGGTCTGTAGCCTTGGTGTCCTGCTTGAAGGCTTCCCCAAGGCATAAACCAAGCTATTCTTAGGGACAAGAACCCTGTGGTCCCTAATGAATAGTGATTGTGACCATCCTACAGCTATTTGAGCAGGACTGGACAATTAAATATTAAGTATTGCAAAAGTACAAAACCCTGCTTTGGTGCAATATCAGAAGCACTGGTCCACAGTTTTTATTGGCTGCAGTATGGCCTAGCTGCTGCTGTGCCACAGACTTCTATCTGCCTTGTTGACTAGGTGTCTGAAAGTTTACTTTAATCCATAAACCTTTAATTGCCATGAAAGTAGCGGGTTAGATGCAAAGGCCCTTAGTACAAGTGTACTTCAGTTATAAGACTCCAGTTGCCCTCTATTTTGGCCACGGAAATACAGCATAAAGTGTTATCAGAACTGAAAAATATTTTCTCATTTAAGACCCTGCCATGACACTAACAGATCATTTTCTCTCATTGGATAAATATTTCCACAGGAAACACAGCAGTGGGGAGCAAGACCCGAGCACACTTCCTTCCCCACCACTCCTTTCTACAGTGGATGATCATAGTCAGGCAAGTATCGGGCTGAATAGTGCCTCTTTTTGGGTGGCTAATGGTGGAGGGGGCCTCTTTGATGAATTCTAGGTGGCTTTTCTTTTTTTAAAAATCCCTCAGTAAAAATGTTCCCTGAATTCAGCCCAGTTTTAAATAGTCAGTTTCACTATACTTCCAGATTTTCAGGCCAACAAAACTGCACTGCTTCATTTTTTATTATAGACAACTGAATATGCTCCATGGAATTTATTGGAGACTCCAAAATGTTTCACTTTTACTTTGATCTTAGGGGGTATAGATCCATTGGAGATACATTTCTCCCTCCCCTTCTCTGAAAGCCAGATAATATATTGGGCTGCTGGGAGAACTTCCCAGGTGAACGGTATTGCTCTGTGTGGTGATTGATCTAGGAGGGCTTTGACCCCAACAGGCTGCCAAGCAACATGGCTGGGTGGCTCTTCCTCCTTCCCAAGGGAGTGCTTTTGGAGTGTTGCAGAAATGGCAAAGAGGTGGCACTAACTGCAATAATAGTCCAAGTTCTAACCAGTGTCGGAGAAAGAACTGTGGGAGAGTTTCTTCTTCATTGCTCCCCTCCCATCTGTAAGAGACAAGAATATTGGCTCTTCCTGTTCCTGGATTCTGTCACTTTAGTGCTCTCGAGGGAAGGCACTGGAGGTGGGGCTACAAGTGGGGCCCTTATGTGTGCTGTTGCTCCAGGACGTAGTGGTTTACATGGGACAGAGTTAAACTGCTCCAGTGGGCAAGATTTCTGTAGATGCCCCAGGAGTTCAAGTCATCAGTGGGACAGGTTACCTTGCACTCTGATAATGTTTCTGTGTGACTGTCATTCACTCGTTTGAAAGAAAGTGGTATACTAAGGAACATTTGCAGCAGGGCCAGAAATGGTTCCCGGCACTGGATGTGCAGGAAGGAAGCTCAGATGTTGTCATTGGTCTCTTGCAGGACAACAAAACCAAAACCTGGCCTCCGAAAGCTCCTTGGCAGCACACACTGCCCAGTCAAAACATGTCTTTGTACCAGATGAGTAGCCCTGCCAGCCAGTGGAATGACACCATGCAGATCCTGCAGTCACCCGTTTGGTCCACAGCCAACGATTGCACACCATCAACAGGGATTTCCTCCACTTTTGCCTATGCGCAGCAGCAGCAGCAGCAATCGCCGCCGCCGCCATCTCAGCACAAACCGATGAATAAGGGCTTTAAACCTTTTCCAGTCAAGCACGAACGCAGGCCATCTTACATGCATCAGTACTGACGGCTTTTTCTAGCAAGAAATGCCGCAGAGGACCAAAGTCTTTGATGTGACAAACATTTGCTTTGTTTTACAGTTGTGCGGTGGTGGCTGTCTCTTCTGGTGGTTCTGTGGAGTGACAGCTTCTAGTGGTGATTCTCTCTCTCTCTGTAGAGTGCTGAGCAAATGGTGCCAAGGTGTTACATGTACACACAACAGCCCTAAACTGTGATGCTTTCAAAGCGTATATGGACTACCCTGCTAACAAACTGCTACATTATTACCACAGAAAACACTGTATTTTATAGCTATTTTTTCATATAGATTTATAGTTACCATTTCTTGCTAAAACAAATTTGAGTACATTTTTAAGCAAATCTAGCAGTTTTGCTCAACACTCCTTTTCTTTAGATTTCTAATTGACAAGGTAAAAAGTCTTCACTCCGGTGACATCGGCTGCTGTAGCTTTTTTAATGCATCAGTTGTTAACGTGCCACACAAGCTCCTGGTCACAATAGTGGTGCACAGACAACTGCAAAAAGCTTTTTCCAGTTATTTGCTTCATGCAAAAATAGCTGGAACCACTCCAGCCCAGGTAACTTGTGACATAACTTAATGGGCATAATCCACCTGTAACCTGAGCTCAAGATCCATAAAGTAGTTTGGGGTGGATTGTGTTCATCTGTGGCTGACACTACATTAGAATACACAATTTGATACTTTTACATTTGGCCAAAGGCATTATCCATACAGTGCTCCTTAAATGTATGAAAGAATAGTTAAGACTACTTGCAAATATTTAAAGTCTTATTTCAATGCTAGACTTAGTGTGTAAAAACATGAGCTGGCTCAGAAGAGAGAGAACTTAAAAACACTATTTTTTTGTAGTGCTAACGATTAAAGTAACTACTTTCAGTCAATATGTGCCATTAAATAAATGAACCTGTGGAATTAGGAAATAACCTTCCAACCAAAGTGGATCTGGGGGAATGACTGGTGCTTAAATTGAAAAAAAAAGGTAAATATGTATAGTTATCCCATTGTATATTAATTGAGGTGAGAGAAGTCTTTATAAAAACCTATTTAAATTTTCATATTTCATCTTTGAAAGAGTAATTATAAACCACAATATTTTCTGGTATAAAGGTTTTTGACAGTATTAATATTATTTTTATATTTTCTTAAGTCATATCATTCTAATACATTGACAAGTAAAATGGGTTATTAGTTATAAATGCATATAGTTTTTTGATGAAGATAAAAGCACATTTAAGTTCCCATTTTCTACAAACGAAGTACATGTGTATATTAAAGATACCAAATTATATATAAATATATATAAATAAAATACACAACACTAAACGTTGGGGTGGGCAGAGTCGAGGAACCCCTCCCCCGCCTTCTGCTTGTGTGGTGATGGGCCATCTTGGCAGGCCCAGAATGTTACTATTTGTGCTGGTTGAAGATGCCAATGTTGCCTGTATTTATGATATTGTCACCATGTTTCCTCAAAACCCACCCTTACCATGTTTACAGAGTTGTTTGCTGTGCATAACTTTAGTCATGTGCTTTGCACAATCAGTGTGGCTTCTGTCTGTAAATTGTTAATGTTTTGTACCTTCTGCTAAAAATGTTGGTGAATTTAACAAGTGGGGTTTTTTTTGTTTTTTTGTTTTTTTAGTTTCCTGAAGTACACCATTGAAAACTTATATTGGACCCTACAATCTATTGCAGTTGTATGCCACAATGATTTCAGGTCAAAGTACAGATGTTTGTTGCGTTGACGTTCCCTACAGAGCATCTAAACTGCAGTTACAAATGAGTGGTAAATACAAGCACTGGCAGTTTCTAAAATTGGAGTGAATTGTGGAAATACAGGTGTGTCGGTTTCTGTCTAGTAGGTGCTACATCATCCTCTGCTTCCAATTATGCTGAACACTGGTAATTTTCCCAAGTTGTTTGCACTTGGCAACCAAATGTTGCCATGTGATGTTTCACACTGCCAAGTGCATGGGGTTTGGTGCTTAGTTAACTTACCCTTATTGCAGTACTTCTGTGAATAGCTAATGCTTTGGAACTGGAATTGTACATTTTGTATTTTAATTTTAAAGCTCCTGTAAGTAAAAATAACCTTATTTGCTTTATTAAAGATATACCTTTAATAGTAGGTTATATCTTGTTAAAATAAGGTTTCTGCTGAAGATAATGAGCACCATCAAGCTGCAAGTTAATTTCAGTGGAGCTTTCCTTGCTAGCCCCCAAATTACAACATTGACACAAATAGATACGAGCTGAAATACCCCTAGGTCTGTCCCACTTTGAGGATAAGGCATGATTGTGGAATTACTGAAAAGATGGCACATTCACTCTAGATGCAGCTGGATCGCGGTTGGTATATGAGGGTCTTGTGTGTGTGGTGGTAGGGAAATAAAATCCAAAGTCTTATTGGACAGAGGCAGGCCCCTTGCAAGGAACTGTTGAATCCTGGCCTTGCAAAAGCAGGCACCATCCCTTGCTCCTAGATGCCTCCAGGGCAGGAACAGAGTTCTCTCCAGCTCTTTTCCCACTACTGCCAAGACAGCATGATAGAGAACACGGTCTAGATTGGGGGGGGGGGCAGAATCCCCTCATAAAGACTTATATTATCTCACTTTTGATCCCTCATTCTTTTACTTATTTACAAAAATGAGGCTCTTGTGCCTTAAAACATTGCTGCATTTGTGAAGTTCCCTCTGCTTGACACACATTTCTCCCCTCCCTGTGTCATTAAGGATTAAGTACTTGCTTGAATTTCTCACAAGCATGTGGGTTCCAGCCTGCTATCATAGTGTAACTTTGATACCAGTGATTTTCATTCAGGTGCCTCTTTCAGTGTTAACTTACCAAGTATGAAGTCATAGGCAAGGAGTATGTATTCACAATGCCACATGAAACCAAAAGTCCCGTAGCTCCTGCTCTGATGTGGGTGTAGAACTGATGTGGGATCATTTGCAGACGTCGTTGGAAACCTCACCTACACCATTCCAAAATCAATTTTCTTTGTTGAGCTAGCCCTTAGACTTGGTACCTAGGCCAAGCCAGCCTCAGTCCCTAGCATCCTCTATGCTTACAGCAGGCATGACCAAACTTTGCCCTCCAGATGTTTTGGGACTACAACTCCCATCATCCCTAGCTAACAGGACCAGTGGTCAGGGATGATGGGAATTGTAGTCCCAAAACTTTTGGAGGGCCAAAGTTTGACCATGCCTGGCTCACAGTCTTAATACTACCGCGTGTAGGGTATGTAACACATGCTATGTGGACACATTTTCTGAATGGAAATGTATCTGGATTCCTAACCCAAGCTTTACTACCTAGCAGACATTGTGTATATTGTCTATAGGTCTCGCTCAGCCTGTCTCATCCAGATGTTTTGG
Organism: Podarcis tiliguerta; assembly: GCF_965153285.1. Classification (NCBI taxonomy): domain Eukaryota; kingdom Metazoa; phylum Chordata; class Lepidosauria; order Squamata; family Lacertidae; genus Podarcis; species Podarcis tiliguerta. The sequence continues at coordinate 50,937,856 of NC_139541.1, read as the reverse complement.
ACTAGAACTCTCAACTCCATCCAGCTCACATGGGCTGGCTGGGACTGCTAGGATGGCATTCAGTTGAAAGGCTGCCCCTTAGGCATTGGTAACTAGTGTGGTTGGTACCAGAACTATAGCTGGTCCCATAATGCAACAGCACAAGTGGTGAGGGACAGGAATATAGATGTTTGCAAGAACAGCTGTCCATAAATAGTGTGGCAAAGCTTTTTCAGACGTCGGACCTGGAGCAGGAAGGATAAGTCTCTGCTTCAGGAAGGAAAATTTTGGCCAGCATTGATGAGTATCTAGAACTCCTGTTGTCACTTTGAAGTCTCACTGCCTCATTCAAGGCTTGATATGGGCACTCTATATCCTCAAAACCTATCCAATCTGTCCTGTGTAGCATCTTGTACTGATGTTTCACTTAAGTATGTGGGCATCTATAGCACTTAAGTTCCATACCATGTAAGCAGTAAATGTCTTACCTCGCCAACTATTCTGTTCATTTAAGTCTTCACTTTTCACCATCTTTCTGCCCTTGTTCTCATCCAAATTTAACAGGCTTAACAGACTTGCGACAAATAGTTTTGGTTTTATTATTAGAAAATTCATGATTCAAAATGGCAGAATGTTATTTGATCCCACTGCCTTAACTAGTTAGGTACTGTTGTCTTCTTGCCTCACTCTGCTTTAGAACAGGTCTGATTGCCCAGCTACAATACAGCATTCTGCCTGGGGTACCTCACTGCATTATCAGGTGCAATCGATGTGAATTTAGCAGCAGTTCCAGAATGTAATGTTTAAAGAACATTGAAAATGTATGTTTTAAGTTACAATACCTGGATCTGCTCCACTTGCAGGATACCAAATGATACGGAATTGCTGAAGAGTGCATTCATTCTAGATGCAGCTGTTGTATGGCTGTATCCTACAGCTGTGCTGCAAAGAACTGCACAGCTGCCATGGACAGCCTCCCAGGGCCCCGAGGCCAGTGGCGGAGGCTAGAGAATGCCTCCCTTCATCTCAGAGAAGATTAACAGGTGCTTTGCCTCTGGCTCGAGTGTGTTGTGTAGTGGCCTTCATTGTAAGTTGGGAGTAAAAACAATTTCTAACATGAAACCCCTTTGTATCAATATGCTTTCATTTGTTACCATAGACTGGAAACATAACTTAGAAACCTTTAGTTAATAAGCATGGTTGGGGGAGAGCTCCCATTTTATACTACTCCTGGTCCAGGGGGACAGGGGTCCATTCCACCAGCACTGCAAATGTAGTAGGAGAGGTTTTGCATCACCAGCTTCAGTGATAGTAGAATGAGCTGCTGTTGCTACTTCACATCAACTCACTATGCTCCTTTTACATTGTATAGCTTTAGGTTTCTTTTTTCTTTTTTAAAAGAAGAGAAATCCCCCATGCCACCAGTCCTCTTTTACAATTAAGTGTGCTCTGGCAGCAGCTACTTTGCCTAGTCAGGGGAGATAGCTGGGGCTACAGCAAACAAGGAAAGTAGTTTTAAGCAATAATAAAAGGGAGCTATAAGCTGAGCAAGCAAACTCTGGGTGTTTCTGACAGTAAGCTGTTTTGAGAGGAATAGACTCCCTCAGGAGGTTGTGGGCTCTCCTTCCTTGGATGTTTTTAAGCAGAGGTTGGATGACCATCTGTTAGGGATGCTTTAGTTGAGATTCCTGCATTGCAGGGGGTTGGACTTGATGACCCTTGAGGTCCCTTCCAACTCTACAATTCTATGATTCTAAGTCAAAAGCAGCAATGCACCAGCTCCTCTGCATTCCAAAGCAGCTGTGGTGCTCTTTCATCACTCATTCATAAAGTGTTATTACTGAGGCAATCTTACCCAACCTGCAGCCTTTCAGTTTGAACTTCAACTCCCATGAACCTTGGATAGCACAGCTATATTGTCTGGAGCAGTTGAGTTTTAGTCCAAAACACCTGGAGGGCATTGGCTGGGGAAAACAACTCATGCTAAGCTACAAAACCAGCTATCCTTTCCCTAAGAATCCATGGGGGGAAAACCTCAGTTCACTGCCTAGAATCTTTCAGTAAGTACTAGCAAGAAACATTTAAAACATTGCTAGAACCTTAGCAGTCCAGGAGGGAAAGAAAATATTTCATAAAAGCACACTGAGAACTATGGAGATATGGATTGATCTGAAAATATTAAGTGGTTCAAAACAGCCAGTTGAAATATATTTTTTCCTCTACTGCATGTATGTATCAGGATCAATATGTTTTTTACTACAGAAAAGGAATACACATTAAAGTAATCAAAGCTTAGCAGTGCCCTTTACGAGTGATAATGTTTAATTCCATACAAATAAGAGGCAAAAGGAGGTGTTTTGTCAGTAGGCATGTGACAATTCTCTCTTCCAAGCGCTAACAGGTAACTGCATACACCACCACATTGCTATAATCTCTTGCTCTTTTCACCACATCCGGAATAAGATTTTAATGTAAAAATGTTAAGTACCCCTTCTTTACCAACCTTCTTCATGGGTCACTGGGCTAGAATGTAATGTCACCTCGAGAACTGATGCTCTGAGGCAATGGCAAATGTTGATAATAATACCCATCAACCTTGACCTTTTAAGCAGCGACATTGTAGCTGAAGGAATATGCAGTGCACTATGTCATTTTTCCTTTTGCACCCAAGGTGGGGGTAAAGCAAATGGCATTTACTAGTTGATGGCAAAGAGGATGAAATGAAGGCAGGAATGTGTTCTGTTAAGGAAGCACAATTCAGCTGGCTTTCCATCAGGTGCTGGATTTATTCCTCTCCGTTAAAGAGGAGGGGACTAATGGATCTTCCAGATTCACTCCCCATTTCCTTCAAGGATTCACAAGTGTGCCAAGGAGCATAGTATCAGTCTGCAACAGTCTTCCCTGCATTCGGAGAGGGAGAGGCATCCGCAATAGTAGCTAAATAAATCAAGTTTCTGTGCAGTGTGTGCTGGTGTCTGTAACAGAGAAACAGAAGAATGACATTCCTTGGGGCAACTGAAATAACAGAATTGCTCTAGCAGCCAGCATATAAGTGACAGTAGGATTTAGGTCTCTATTTTGCTCACTTTATACTTGAGAAAGCAGGGGGAAGGGAAGAGTTGTTAATTAATATGAAGCCAATAATATTTTTGAATCCTCTTAGCTGCTTTCCCCTGTTCCTGATGGTATTTTATTTTTAAATTGAAGGAAATGTTTTTTAAAAAAAATACTAATTAGGTCAATTGTTTTGTTGTTGTTTAGTCGTTTAGTCGTGTCCGACTCTTCGTGACCCCATGGACCAGAGCACGTCAGGCACTCCTGTCTTCCACTGCCTCCCGCAGTTTGGTCAAACTCATGTTGGTAGCTTCGAGAACACTGCCCTTGTTTAATTATGTTTAATGCTCACTTAATTCCTGCAAAGGCATAGATGAGTGGGCAATATTGCACACTGGAGCACATCATTCTAACTTTACATTCACACTGATGAAGTCTGAACTAGCAGTGTCTAACCAGGGAAGATCTTGCTGTTGTGGCACACAGCTCTATAAAATCATCAAGCTTGTGCAGTGGCAGCAAAAGGGGAAAATGTTAGGGATTATTAGGAAATAAATTAAAAATAAAACAGCCACTATTACAATGGCCTTTCAGAAGTCTAGGGCTGCCAAGAAGAAAGGGTCAGTACATCTGTAAGCTATTACCTCCCACATTAAATTCAGCGAAATAAACAAGATTTTCATTAATGCCCTGCACAGTCTGGTTGTGTTTTACAGACTAACTGCATTTATTTCAGCAACAATGTGCCTGATTTCAATTCTCCTTCACCTCCCCTGTAAATTTGCTCAGGACCAATGAGATTTATTCAAACCCACGTCTCGCAATGAGACACACAAGCTCTCTAAACAGTTACTTGATTGTTTGCTTTAATCAAGCAAATACAAAAATGAAGTCCTGAAAAATGCATAATAGGCGACTCTTAGATTGAATTTACTTACTGCACACATTCTTCAGCTCTTCCTTTATTCTGATATTCTACAATACATCGAATCAGCTGGTCATTTTCTTCAAGCAGCTGAAAGTTACAACAGCACTGAATCAACTGCATATTACTGAAACTTGTTCAAGAACAACTACTTAACAATTACACTGGATAATTTTGAGGATGATTTATAGCATAGGTACTGTGAACTACCATCTCACGATCAATGAGGCAGTGTGTGGGTGGGTGGTCAGAGGCTTCAAAGGCACCAGGGAGCAATTTTAAGAGCACCATGGTGCCCACAGGTGGCTTACTGATGACCCCTGATTTCAAATTATTTAAGTGGTGGATGAAGAATATCCGGTACTAAAAGAATGTCAACTTCAGTCCTCAACTAAAGACTTAAATATTAAAGGGCGAGTTTCTTTTTGGTAACGTTAAGAGTTTACTGTTACTGCAAAAGATATAGGATATTCTAGCAGACTATGCTATTCATTTGTTTTAGTCATCTTTCTGGCGGTGTACTGCTTTTATTGTACTTGGTTATGGCCTTTCGCTAAGCAATCACGATCGAGGAGAGTGAAGGAGCCGACCTGCGCAGAGCCACTGATTTCGGCCAACCCTGAGAATGTACAGAGTGCACTGCCCAGGGTCACTGACGTCACGCTCTCAGCTTTTAAGCAGCCCGGACCATCTTCACGCAGCCTGCAAGAGGCGGGGAATGAAATGGCAGAGACACTTCCGGTTCTAACCGACTAACTAACCCAATACAAAGAACCTGGCCAGGAAAACAGAGAGAGAGGAATGTAGAGCGGCGCTCTGACGCCTCCCGACGTTCTTGCCTTTCCTATGGCGGCGTACGGGAGTTAAAAAGAGGGCTGCGTGAGCGACGCTCCCCTCCGCTCTCTCTGTGGCGCCCGCCCCTTTCGCTCACCCGTTGCAACGTCTCTTGGTTCACCTCCGCCTTGCCTCGGAGTTTCTCCGGCACGAAAACCACCGACATGCCAGCGGAGGGAGCGGCAGCAGCGGCTTCTAAGCCTCACGCGAAAAGTGGGCCGCGACGCAAAGGTTGATGGGAGCAAAAGGACCAATACTTTGCACCAATTGGCTGCCCCTGTGCGGCCTCGGAAGCTCCCGTACATGAATGCAGATCATTAAAAGTAGAGTAGTCCATATCCCGGTGTGACTAAGAAACTTCCGAGTTTTTAAAATTCCGGCCAGTTAAACGGGTTAGACTACAGTGAAAGAATTTATTTGTGTATATGAGAGAGAAGAGTGTGCCAATCAATTTCTAGCGTGACGGAAGAGGGAGGAAAACTTTACTTTCTCCGCCCTATGCAAAATTTTGTGAGTTTACATCACGTCAGGCTGCAGCAAAGACCGTGCTAATTAAGGGGCCTGCTCGCCACTCTCTTCTCAAGCCGGCGCTCACTCGCAGCACAGACGCGGCTTCTCCGACTAGCAAAGCCTGCAACGAAAAATCTCAAGTTGACCCGGGAGCTGCGCAGTGCGCGCGACTCTACATCCTTCCTTCAGTCTATAGTATACGTATCAGAGGAACTCCCTCCCTCTCCCCCGCCGTTCTTCGAAGCCTTCGTAGCAATTGGCCAGTCGGGCCGGTGGAGGCGGGCTCTGAAAACAAATTACGACGGCGGGGCCTCGGTTGTGTTGGGAAGGCGGGCTTTGGGCTGATTGGCGAGCCGGAAGGCTCGAGGGGCGGACGTGATTGGTCAGGGGTGCGAAAGGTGGGCGGGGCCACGTTGAGGTGAGTTGCCAGGGCTCCGGTTGTCAAGCGGCAGCCAATCAGGGTGGGGGATGGGAGCGGGTGGTGGAGGCGGAGAGCACTGAGAGCCGTTCAGACGGAGGAGCGCGCGGGTAGGAGACAAGCAAGGCCGGCCGAGACGGGCCTCACGTCGGGGTAGGCCGTGGGTAGCCGCAGCAGCCCCCACCCGAAACCTCCCTGGAGCGGCGGCTGGCCCGGGAAGGCCTTCGGGCTGCAACCCGGGGCCGCGGCGGCCTGTTTACATTCCCTCCCCCGAGCAGGTGCTCGCCTGTCCGGCGGTGTGTGCCTCGGAGGTCCCGGTCAGGCCTCGCCGGAGGGGAGAGGGCTGCTTCTCCTCCGGGCAGCGCATGAGGTGGATGGGTGGGATCTTTCTCTCCCAGGGAAGACTTGGCTGATCTAAGAGAAGGGGTTTCCTCGGGGCTGAATGGGATCTGCTGCCCACAGCACTTTGCGGGGTGGGGGTGGGAATGTTCACAAGCTCGGCTGGCTCCCTCGGATTCGAGTCACTTGCTCTAAACACGGGTGGCTAGGAGGTGCTGACTGGGAGAGGGCCGCTGCCCTCGTGCCCTGCTATGTGGGGTTCTGGGGGGGGGGGGCGAGATCTGATTTCTGGGTCTTAAATAGGCCTTTAGCCTGATCCAGTTAAGAAGGCTCTTCTGAGAAGCTGCTGAGATCACCTCGCCTATGTCACCCATAAAAACTCCATCCTGCCTAACACCTGTAGGGATGCAGCACACATGCATTTGTTCCATAAAATTTATGTGCTGCTTGATTATAAAAGCAAAAGCTCGAAGTGTTCTACAAAAAGAATAAAGCATTGCAGTTATTAGTAAACAGAGGCAATATTTTAAAACATCAAAAAGTAATTAAGGTTGGCAGTAAGCAAAAACAAAAAATAATAATTAAAATATGTGTCAGCATCATGCGTACATGGGTAGGCTTGCTTAAGCAGACATGTTATTAGCAGGTGCCAAAAACAGTACTGTGAAAGTGGGGGCCCCACCACACTAAAATATTGATTTCTTACCAATGTGGAATAAGTATTATATGCCACCTGTAACAGAGCCAGTTCATCAGTTCTGTACAATGGGGTAGTAATCCTCAGTCTAGAAATTACATGTGTGGGTGGAAATTTGACAGTAAATTGAGGAGTGGAGCATGCAGACAAGAGTTAACTCCCTCCTGGAGGGAGGCTGTGAACAAAGTGTATTTTTGAAGGCTACCTGTCAGTTTTAGGGATCCTGCTTTCAGGATCAATTCTGTGCCCCACTGTCTGTCTCTGCAAGTACTCCCAATAGTTGTGCTAGTTGTATCCCAAAGCAACTGAATAACACCAAGTTGTCAAAGTCTGCTCTAATTTATTGATCATTGATGTAATGACAATTGTTATTGGAAGATACACAGAAAAGTACCGTAGGAGTTCCTGATCACTTACATTCCATGTTAAAAAACATAATTGGGTTGTATCCAGCCAAGTACTACTTGGAATATATCCAGTACAATTAACATACCTAACTTAGTCATGTTCATCAATTTCAGTGGGTATACTCTGAGGAGGACTAATACTGTATGCATCCCAATTCTGGAAATACAGTCATACCTTGGAAGTCGAACTTCTTACCAGTCAAACATTTTGGCTCCAAAACGCTGCAAACCCGGACGTGAGTATTTCGGTTTGCATCCAACGTGGGTTCCGTGGGTTCTGATTGGTTGCAGGAGCTTCTTGGTTTCCAGACGGTTTGGAAGTCAAACGGATTCTGTTCAACTTCCGAGGTACAACTGTACCTGTTCTAAGTTATTGTTATAAAAAAAAAAGATAAATGAAGAAACCTGCTAAGCTCTATTTTAATGTAGTTTGTTTTTCTGCTGTGTTAGCTGAACTGGTTAAAATGAACACTTTCCTCCTAGGTAACTTTAATGACTGCTTCCTGGGATTTTGCTTGCATTCTGGAAGAAATAGGCCACTGAATAAGCCTAGGATACTTATTTATATTTTAAAAATAAAAGTGCCATTGCCTTGACTGCTGCAGGACAGTTCAGAAACTTGAACCTTGTATCTGGGGGGTTGAGCCCCACACATGCTGATGAAAACAGCTTTGGGAGAAAAAAGAAGACTGCTTTCTGTAGCTGTGTGAGAATCACTGCAATGGCAGCTGCAGTTGCCACCAAGACAGCTTGGAAGCTGCGTAAGTGAAGTCCACTCTTCTGCGTTTATAAACGGGATGTGTTCAGTGCCTGCAATTTTGTCTTCCACTCCTGCTTGACAGCTTGGGTTTCAGTGTTCTCCTGATCACTAGCATCAGACTTGGAGTCAGGTACCTGGTCCAGCTGCTTAGCTGATGACTTAGTGTCTTGTGTGGAATTATATTTTAAAAATCTTACTATGGCCAGAAGGGCTTACATTCAGGCAAGTGGACATAGAATAATTAGCTTAAAAAGCTACAATACATACCAGATATGTGTACCTGTTCACATATACCTTATCAGTAAATGCCAGCTTAAATGTATTGATTTTTGTGTGGGGCTGTAATGGGAGAGATGTGGTGATGAAATGTGCTCATGTCTGTGTTTGCTTTTTTTGTATAGAGGAAATCACTGCTCACAGCAGCAATGTTTCTTCACTTGTGTTGGGCAAAAGCTCAGGTCGGCTCCTTGCAACTGGTGGAGATGATTGTCGAGTTAATATCTGGTCAATTAACAAGCCGAACTGCATTATGGTAAGGATTGGCTAATTTCTCTTTGCTTGTGGGCAATGTGAGACAGGGAGCAACCTCTGGCATTAGCTTTAGCCACCCTCCTTTCTATACAAGATCAAACATGAGAAGGGAGGTTTATTTTAATCTGTGCTTTCGGTAATTTGGCTAAATACACCTAAGTGAGCCAAAGTACAGTGCAGTTAAGGCCAAAGTGCTGAGAGAAGAACAAGTTGCATTGACTGGCGCCTCGTGGATTGTTCCTCCCTCAGTTTGAGGGACAGAGCATGATAGCAGCTTCACCCAGCAATATATTGCAGGCACTGCTGCTCAGGATATACAGCGATACCTCGAGTTACAAACGCCTCAGGTTACAAACGCTTCACATTACAAACTCCGCTAAGCTGGAAGAGTTAGAGTTGAGTTGAGAACTTTGCCCCAAGATGAGAACGGAAATCATGTGCCGGCGGCGCAGCAGCAGCGAGAGGCCCCATTAGTGAAAGCACACCTCTAGTTAAGAACAGTTTCAGGTTAAGAATGGACTTCCGGAACGAATTAAGTTCGTAACTAGAGGCACCACTGTACTACCAGGTAAAGGCGCCATTGCACTCTGGCCCTCGAAATGGTCCTGGGCGATGTATCAATACATCGCCCAGGCCTAAATATGACATTCTGGTCTCTTCAAAAACCAGGAAGTAGTTGGATCTGACATTAGCAGGGTTTCAGTCAAGTGTCCTTCCTTTGTTTTTCATGCAGATCTGGAGACATTTTCTCCACCACCACTTTGCCCCCTGTATTTTGACCTATGAGGAGCTAAGTTGAGCTATTGAGATTTGTATGAGTGGCTGCCTTAGGAGCTGTGGCTGTAGAACCCAATATATGTGTAGTCCTTTGACTTGGAAGGGCCAAAAAGCTGCAATGGTATCCCTTTCCACAGCAATGGCCAGCTTAAAATAGTTTTTCTTTTGAATGATTTTTGTTCCGATCCAACCCCTGCACTTTTTGAAAAGGGCATTTCTCTCCTCTTCTACCCCGGCCCCTCGTTTTTTGTACGGTAACTTACTAGAGCTGCAGAATTGAATCTAGAGTGGGCATTTCGACTGTTGCAGTACAGAGAGTGATGTTCTTTGTACTACTGCATAGTTTGTGGGAAGTTTGTGATGCAGCTTCATTTCATGCTAGCTGATGGAGCTGCAATTCATTATACACATATCTAGGAGTAAGTTGCTGAACTCAGTGGAATTTACTTTTGTGCAGGTAGACGTCTAGCCATAAACCTGCATTTCTGGGTGATGTGCTTAGTGCACCATCAAGAAGCACTTAATGTGGTGGCCAAGCTCTATATGGCTCTTGGCCTTTGCCTCAACCTTCCTGCAATGGGGCATGGGGATTCCCACTGTTGCAGCAAAGCTCTGTGGGGGAGGTGCTTCTGAGTGTATATTCTGCTGGATTTTATTAGTCAATTAATGACCAGTTGTTGTAACATGAAGAAGTCTTCACTGGGTGTATAAAGGAGGTCCAGTTTGGCACCAGGTGACGTGTGTGAGAAAGAGACACTTGAAGGAGGGCCTCTGGTGAACATTGGAAGGGATCAAATTTCTGTTCTTGCTGGAATACTGAAACTTCAGTTTCTGTCCACGGCTTTGAACGTGGCTTTCACCTAATCATTTCACTACTTGTGGTGTGATGAGTGTAAACATCCTAGCTGTCCTTGTTGTTGCATGCCTTCCTGTGGAGTGGGCCATCTTCAGATGATTCACTGCTGCTTTTTCATTTTGCCCAGAGTCTAACGGGTCACACCACACCCGTGGAGAGTGTGAAGATTAATACGAATGAAGAGTTGATTGTTGCGGGGTCCCAGTCAGGCTCCATTCGGATCTGGGATCTGGAAGCTGCCAAAAGTAGGTTCAGAGCCAATTCTTCTACCACTTTTCAGGTTGCCCAGCAGCCCCTTACTTAGCAAAGAGCAGAGAATGAGAGAGCGCACGCACACAAGGAAGGACGATATGCTCAACTTTGAAAACTGCAGGGGCACCTCTTCCTCCACCTAGGTGGGGGAGGTGTTGGTCCTGTTCAGATGCCAGCCCTATGAATAAGAAGAGCTGTTTTGTTTGCACTCAGATCTTTATAATTTCCCCCAATACTATTTATCCATTTGTGTTATGTTTACAGTGCTTAAGCTCAGCAGTCAACGATCTTTCCTCCATTACTTTCATAGAAAAACAGGTTTTAATTTGATGTGTTTGGTAGATGCTTGTGATTTCTATTTTAAGAGACTCTACAGGGAAACGTTAAAACATTTGTATAATTTTCTGATTTCATTCTAAACCCGATTATTTTTTTAAAAAAGAATTTTACTGAACCATTGAAATAGCAAATCTGATTTGAACTGGAAAACTATCAATCCTGCATCTTCTTAGACCATGCTTGCATCTCAATTCCCTGCCCTCCCTTTCCCATCCAGTTCTCCGTACATTAATGGGCCACAAAGCAAATATCTGCAGCCTAGACTTCCATCCTTTTGGAGGCTTTGTAGCTTCAGGATCCATGGACACCAACATTAAGGTAAGACTTTTGAGTCTCCCTCCCTCCCTGCATGTGTATTTCAGAACAGCAGGATACCCAGAGGGCTGCATATCAGTGGATGTAAGGAGCTGTTTTGTATTAAGTCAGAGTAGTTGTTGGCGTGCTCTGGCCATGGGGTCACAAAGAGTTGGACATGACTAAACAACAACAGTTGTTCATGCAGCCCAGCAATATTCTCACGGACCAGAAGCCGCTTTCCAGTGGTGTGGGCAGAGCTCTTCCCAGCCCTTTAACTATGAACCGATAGGGCACCCAAGACCTCATTTGTGTGTATTCTGCACTTCAGCTGACATCCTGTTTTTGAAATTCAAATAGTTGCATACTCTTAAGAAAATGTCCCTCAACCCCAAGACTTTTTTAATTGGAGACCGGTGCTTTGGAAGATCTTCAAGACACTTCCAAGTTGCCATTGTAAAGCTTTTGTCCATTTCCTTCATGCAGCTTTGGGACGTGAGGAGGAAGGGCTGCGTCTTCAGGTACAAGGTAAGAAGGAAAGCATATTGTATTTTGTCTGCAGGGCAACCCTCAAATCTCCTTCTGCCTCTGGAAGTTATTCCATGTCCAGTTGCTACAGTGTTTCAGTTTGGAGAGCTCATTGAGGCAATCCCACCCACAGGTTCTGGGCAGTTTACAAAATTTGCAACGTCTATTACATAATCAGGGTCTACATTTTTTGGCTGCCAGCCCTCAGGCCCCACCCAACCAAAGGAAGGGCCAGTGGGGAGAGGGGTCCATTGGGTACTGCTTCTTGAAGGTGCCCAGAGAGGCTTGATGCCATTAAACTTGCAAGTTAATATCTTCTCATCCCTTTTGTACTTTGGTACTGACCTTCACATCCACCTTGCATTATTTTTTAAAATAGGGCCCTCCAATTGAAAAGCATGCACTCACTCACTGAACTATAGCACCCCCTGCACCTCTTCCCAAAATACAACCTCTCCTCCTCCTGTCTTTCTAGCTGTCTCTGACTCGTTTCCAGGGAAACCCTTTTTCTGTGCTCAACTCCTATCCTCCAAAGTTCATGATTTCTTTCCACTGTTGATGGAGCCCTCATCTGGTCTCTAACATGCCAGCTGTCCCTCACAGCTGTTGAGAAAGGCTCCCCTCCCTCCAAAAGGAGCCCAAGTACTTGGCAAATCATTAAGCTCTTCCCTATCCAATCTCATTTTGCTTCCTTACTAGAAATGTTTGAGGCTGTATATTGGCTATGTCTAAAATGTAGCTTTCACCAACCTGGTGCCCTCCAGATGTTTTGCATTCTGGCTGGAGCTGATGGGAGTTGCAGTCCAACACATCTGGAGGGTGCCAAGTTGGCAAAGGCAGTCTAAGGGATTGTATTTTCTCTCTTAAAGGTAAAGGTACCCCTGCCCGTACGGGCCGATCTTGACAGACTCTAGGGTTGTGCGCCCATCTCACTCAAAGAGGCCAAGGGCCAGCGCTGTCCGAAGACACTTCCGGGTCACGTAGCCAGCGTGACATCGCTGCTCTGGCGAGCCAGAGCCGCACACAGAAACGCCGTTTACCTTCCCGCTAGTAAGCGGTCCCTATTTATCTACTTGCACCCAGGGGTGCTTTCGAACTGCTAGGTTGGCAGGCGCTGGGACCGAACAGCGGGAGCGCACCCCGCTGCGGGGATTCGAACCGCCGACCTTTCGATTGGCAAGCCCTAGGCGCTGAGGCTTTAACCCACAGCGCCACCCGCGTCCCCATTTTCTCTCTTGCTATATTGTAATTTCACAACATTACAGCTGTTGTGAGACATGCTCAGCCTTCATGTTTCCCGTGTGTGACCCATTATTTAATCCTGGGAGTGCCAATCTCTGCTAGGAATGAACTGGGTCTGTTTTGCCTTTACAGGGCCATACTCAAGCTGTCCGCTGTCTCCGATTCAGTCCTGACGGCAAATGGCTGGCGTCGTCTGCAGACGATCACACCGTGAAGGTACTGGCCTGATTTTGCCAGACCCCTTTGGCATTCACCTTCCTTCTTGTGGCAGATTTGGCTGCTTGCCACACCAAGAGGTGCTCTTTTGTGTCAAACAATCAGGAATGGGGTTGGGCAACCTCAAGGTTTTAAAGTTCTTTCTCTATCTAGTTGTGGGACCTGGCTGCTGGGAAGATCATGTTCGAGTTCACAGGACACACGGGGCCAGTCAACGTTGTAGAATTCCATCCCAATGAATACCTGTTGGCCTCTGGTAGCTCTGACAGGTAAAATCTTGTTGGGAAATAAGTGGTGGACAATAGCATGTAATGTGACTCATCTGCAACTTGCAATTATTTCCTGCAGATATTTATATTTTCATTTGTGGAATTGGAATAATTGTTGGTGATGACTGGAACAGCTTACCTTTGGAATTTCCTGTCTAGGGAGGCCCTTCTGGTCTCTTCATTATCCTCTTCTGGAACCTAGAACAAGGTCATAATATTGCCCATGCTTTGCCCAAAATTCAGTCTTTCGTGTTGTTTGAATTATGACAAAGCTTTTGGTAGATGTCAGCATGCTAGATTTTGGATTTTGGTATATGCTGATGGCTCTAAATCTTCTTTCACTTCCTTGAACCTTGGTGAGACTATAGAGTCTCTGAAATGATAAATGCTGGATAAATGGGCTGGATGTACTGAAGCAGGTTCAAATGGGGGTGTAGATGAACAGTGGGCCTGTTGAGTTGAGAGTAGGTGTAAAATCTGTCTGAATGGCCTTGCCGCCCCTTCTGAAGGAACAGGTTTGCTGCTCAGGGGTGATATTTGACTCAGTACTACTGCTGCAGCTGTGCCTTTTCCCAACTGCACCAGATATATTTGCTGCACCATCTTGCTGCACCATTTGGTCTCGGTCATTGCAGGAAAGTGTTTTACATAGCTCACAAACTATTTGGTTTAGAACACAGCAGCTGGGACTGACCTTAGAGAGTGGTTCTTACAGAGCTGCCCTGGTTACCAGTTGGTTTCTGGGCACTTCAGAGTGCTGTGTTTTCCTTTCAAATCCCAAAGTGCCCTAGCCTCTGGACACCTTTGCTCTTAGGTCCTGCCATGTGATTTTAAGAACGTCTGAGGAGTTTCTGATGAGGTTGCCATCATTGTCACAGATCTATTGGCTGGTCATGGCTAGAGCAAGCTTGTGTGTTAGCCCAGTTAAAGCTACTAGCCTGCTAATTTTTGTTAGGATAATTAGCCCGGTGCTGCCAGTAAATCTTCCCAAATTGATTTATTGGCTCCTCAGTCCAGCACGCTCTGCTGCGTGAACTCTTGCTTCACTCCTACAGCAGTAAAACACCTTAGCAGAATAAGCGCAGCATACGTGTGATAAAGGCTTGAATTAAACGAAGGCAGATTCTTTCCTTAAAGTCTTTTATTGCTCCGATAACATTGGCAAAAATCCATCAGAGCTCAACTGCATCTCTGCCAGCTCCTCTCACCGAGCGAGCTGCTGACACACTGACACTTTCGCTTTCACAGCACACAAAGAACATTCCAGTCTGCTCACGTCATTTCCTGGCAGACGTCCCAGGAAATCCCTCCCCTTTAGAGCCGAGGCATAGCAGTTTACCTCATACTGCTCCCAACACCCCCTCTTGCCTCGGATCGGAGGGTAGAATCGACCCTTGGTCGTCCCAAACCTAAACCTACGCAAAACTCTCCATGTCTCTGGAAGGAGAGTGGCTTCGTTAAGCCATCAGCTAGGTTCTTCGCAGAGGGACAATATTTCAGTGCTACTAATCCCTCTTGAACGCTTTGACACACATTCCGAACTCTCAGTGCTTCACAAGCTACAAGCGTTCTCTGAGCCTCTGCTCTACACTGTGGTTGCCCAGTCTCTGTGGGTTTCAAACGGTAAACCCACCTGCAACCTACTGCCTGTTTGCCTGGTGGCAGTTCAGTGAGTGAAAACACACCTAGATCCTTCATGGACTTCATCTCTTTGTCCATTGCCTTGTGCCACTCAGCTGCTTCTTCCTCAGGTAAACTCTGAATGTCCTCAAAGGACTCAGGTTCACATCTAGCTGAACCTACCCAGACACCTGAAGCCTCATACTGATCAGGAGGTCTCCTTGTCCTCGCTGATCTCCTCAGTGTGACCCTTGGTGACACTGCTTCTTCTTCCTCAACCTCAGCATCTTCCCCCTCTGACCTGCTGCGCCTCTTGGGCTTCACAGCTGGCTCAACGGGTGAAGAAGGCTCACTCTTTGGTTCAAGCTTGACTCTTGTCAGAGGAGGTGTTCCAGGTTCCCCCCTCTGAGGGAGTCTAAGTTGTCCCTGTCTTGGACTTTGTTGCTCTGGACCTTGGTCCCTTGCAACCACTTCATCATCCTCCTCTTCAGCGTCTGAGTCATAGGACTGTTGCATAACCACCTCTGGGTTTGCGTGCAGACGCTCCCAGCCTGCTTGCTCACAAAACTCTGCACTATTACTCACAACCAGTCTTGACTGATCACCACTGGGGTACGCAAACCTCCAGGCCTTTGAGCCAGGTTCATACCCTACAAAGATCATTTTCTTTGCTCTTGGCTCGCCTTTTCTGCGTAGAGCCTTTGGAATAAGCACCCAGGCTTCACAACCAAACACACGGAAGTAATTAACCTTGGGCTTTTTTCCATGCAGTTAGAAATACGGTGTATTTCCCACACTAGAGTTGTACACTCTGTTCTGTGTATGTACCACATACTTCCAAGCTTCAGACCAGAACTTTTGGGGTAGCCGAGCATCCCACAGGATCGCAGAAACTGCCTCTTGCACTGTCCTGTTTTTCCTCTCTGCCACACCATTCTGTTGCGGAGAGTAAGGAGCAGTGAGTCTGTGGCTAATCCCCTGTTCCTTGAAAAAGTCTTGCAGAGCGGATCCAGTGAATTCCGAACCTCTATCACTCTGAAAGGCCTTAACTTTGGCGGAATACATCGTCTCCACAGCTATGATCCAATCCCTAATCATTTTTGCTGCCTCAGCTTTGGTTCTCAAAGCAAATGTCCAGGCGGATCTCGAAAAATCATCAACCAGAATCAAAGAATACTTTGACTTCCCCAAAGATTCCACCGCCATTGGCCCACACAAATCTGCATGAATCAACTCAAAAGGTTGTGTGGTACGTCTCTCTGATTTCGGATAGGAGCAAGTCACAATCTTAGATTGCTTACATGCATTGCAATCTAAAAACTTGTCACAACTCTTAAAGTCACACCCTTCAGTTAAACTTGGGGCTTTTCTAAGAAATGCCCACCCCAAATGAGCAAAGCGTCTATGCCAAATATGAGCACAACCATTGTGGGGCGCTACATTCACACATTGCCCCTTGGCGTCCTCTGCGTCTTCTTCTCCTGTGGACAAAGACAGGTTAACAGTAAACAAATTGTCTTTGGCATGCACTGTATAGACATGTTTGCCATCCTTGTAGAATTCGCACTTGTCACCTGCAAAAGAAACTTGAAAGCCCTCTGTTAGCAAATCATGTACACTTAACAGACAATTGGTCAAACCAGGCACTGCAAAAGCCTTAACTTCATGCTTAAGAAAAGGACAGTAAAACAATCCAGTCTCAGTCAATCTCTTTCTGCTTCCGTCCGCAAAGGTCACATATTTTTCAGTTTCAACTGGCCTGCAATCTCTCAGCAGACAGCCAGATGTCACTAGCGAGTTCGAGGCACCACTGTCAATCACAACAGTCCAAGAGTTGTGTTGTTGACATTCCTGGGTCGCCATAGCAACAACCCCCTCCTCACTGCCCCCTTGGCTGGGGCCTGTGTTGACTTTCTTCACTGTAGCCTTTGTTGCAACTCTCTCAGTTGCCATGGAGACTGGACTTCTCTCACGCAAGTCCTCACTCCTTATCTGTACTTTCGCCAGATGTCCGACCTTGAAGGCTTCCACTGTAGACGGCTTCCCACGGGAAGATTTCTGTGCTCCTTCACGTAAACAACTCTTGGTAGCAGCCTTTGGAGAAAGAGGCTTCTCTGCGCTGTTGCTTCTTTCTGCCCCCCCACTCTCAGCACTCCTGGGGCTCCCAGGTCGATAACCTGCACCCCCTCTGGTGGGTCTGGTGGGTCTGGGGTTCCAGCTTGGGCTTGGCCCCTCTCCAGGCTTCTCAAACAGACTCATCTCAGCATCAAAGCAGCTCTCTGCAGCAGCCACAGCAGCTCTACTGCCCCCCTCTCTTGGGAGCTTCTCCCAGCCGCTCTCAGCTGGGCTCTCAGCGCCATCGTGGCTCTCTGCCCCTTCTGGCGTCGCAGCGGCCACGTCTCGGCTTAGGCCTCCCACTCCTGCTTCACAAGCTTCTTGGAGTGCTCGCCACGCTGCACTAGGCTTCCCAGCCTCTCGTACTAGGGGTAACAGGTGTACGTCCACGTTTTCCGCTAGAAACGCTAGCACACGCTGCTCTGCTGCTTTCTGCACCTCTGTGCTCTCTGCTGCCTTCTGGGGTTTCTGGACAACACCCCACAAACCTGCCCCCACTAGGGAAAGCTCCACATGAAAGCTCCACACCAGCCACGTGCTGGGGGTAAGCTTCTGACATGGCAAAGGCTCACAGCCAAAACTGTGCTTCAGAGCCATCTTCTGCCCTTCTCAGCCCCTTTCTACTCACTCAGTCTCTCAAAGGGGATATTAAAGTTTTCTGAAGCTGCCTGAGCCATGGCCCTTCCCTTCTGTAGGCTTATACTCACTCAGCCAAAACCGGGAGTCTGTGGGGCTGTTGGCTCCTTGCGTCTGAGTCTCTCCGCAGTGCCTTTGAAGATCTGACACGCGATCTCAGCCCTCCGCAGCTTCAAAGCCTTTTTCCACACGTGCTGAAGTCCATAACCTTGTTAGGATAATTAGCCCGGTGCTGCCAGTAAATCTTCCCAAATTGATTTATTGGCTCCTCAGTCCAGCACGCTCTGCTGCGTGAACTCTTGCTTCACTCCTACAGCAGTAAAACACCTTAGCAGAATAAGCGCAGCATACGTGTGATAAAGGCTTGAATTAAACGAAGGCAGATTCTTTCCTTAAAGTCTTTTATTGCTCCGATAACATTGGCAAAAATCCATCAGAGCTCAACTGCATCTCTGCCAGCTCCTCTCACCGAGCGAGCTGCTGACACACTGACACTTTCGCTTTCACAGCACACAAAGAACATTCCAGTCTGCTCACGTCATTTCCTGGCAGACGTCCCAGGAAATCCCTCCCCTTTAGAGCCGAGGCATAGCAGTTTACCTCATTACTGCTCCCAACAATTTTTCCTAGCATGCTAAGGGCTGTCAAAAGAGGAACAGAGAGCTCTTTTCCTCTTCCCCCAACCTACAGACATGGGGGCTTCCCTCCTCTGGCAGCCCACTTGGTTTCTCTGCTGGCCACAGACGAGAGTAACTGAGTGCTCTGTTCCTTGCCTGGAATCCCAGACACTCATCTACACCTGTTTGTTTTTTGCGCTCCATCCTTATTTTTATTAGGACCACAGACTGTTGCTAGAAACAAAGACCAACAAATAATGAAGTGTTGGATTAACTCCTGCTTGCCTTGGGCCTAGGAGATCACATAGGTGTTTTTTTCCCTGTCTTGCAGAACGGTCAGGTTCTGGGACTTGGAGAAGTTCCAGGTGGTGAGCTGCATTGAAGAGGAGGCCACTCCTGTCAGGTACATCGGACTTGGGCAGTGATTTGTGTCAAGAGGCATGAGGGCATGTTCTTGCTTTGTGTGACTTTGCTGTGGGGATCCCAGACTCTTAATGCTCTTTCAGTTCCAAGCTCTGGTTTGGCCACATGGCTGAAGCGAGGAATGCATGCAGTTAAAGGCTAGCAGAGATTGTGACCATCTCCTGACATAGAATATCAGTGGCACACCTTGTTTTGCACCCGTGTCTGGATGACCTGCACATTCACTTTCCCCCTCTCCCCTTCAGGTGTGTGCTGTTTAACCCCGATGGCTGCTGCTTGTATGCTGGCTGCCATGATACCCTGAGAGTGTATGGCTGGGAGCCTGAGCGCTGTTTTGATGTGGTCTTGGTGAATTGGGGCAAGGTGGCTGATTTGTCTATCTGTAACAATCAACTGGTGAGTGACTGAAGGGGCAGGAAGGGACTTGGGTTTCCTGCTCTGCTAGTGGGTGCAACAAGTGGACATGCCACAAGTTGTGCTTCTGACACTGGCAGTAGCATGGCAGGGCCATTCCTAGTGCACACTTGGCCCCTGAATCTTGCAAATGGACCCCGAGTCATCTCCTCCTCATGTCTTTTGGTAGTTTTCATTTTGAGTTTGCTTCCCGTTCCCCTCACATGGTTGCCAAGGTGGATTCTTGTTGACTTCCCAGAGCACTTTGGCTGCAAACCTAATGTAAAGTTGACTTGCACAGAACATGACTTCTTTTCTGTTCTTCACAGATTGGTGTTTCTTTCACACAAAGCACAGTCTCTTCCTTTGTGGTGGACCTCAGCCGAGTCACAAAATGTGGGCCTGGCACCCGTGGACTGATCCGGGATGACAAGCCTCTCACTCAGCCCTTGCCGGCAGGCTCTTCCCTTCGACGCATCTACGACAGGCCAACGACGACATGCAGCAAACCCCAAAGGCAAGGAAGGAAGACTCTTCTTAGAGGTGGCAGCCCCTGTATGCCAAAGGATTTAGAGATGGAAACTGAAAGCAAAGGGATGTTCTCAGTGGTTTCTGTGTGGTCCCCTCCATTGGTCCTGGGTTGTTTTTTTAGAAAAACTTGTTTGCCTATTTTTTTGTGCATGGCTTTAAAAGAGGATTAGCCAAATTCGTGGAAGATAAAGCCATCAGTGGCTACTAGCCACGGTGACAATGTTGTTGGTGGTAGAATGCCTCTGAATACCTGTTGCTGGGAATCCTAAGAGGGGAGAGGGCTGCTCTTGCTCTTGGGTCCTGCTTGTGGACATCCAGTTGGCCATTCAGGGGAAAATAGGACGCTGGGTTTCAGAAACAGCTGAAGGAGCATCTCCACCTCCATCATTCAGCCATCATTGGCTAGTTTTTAATGTTTGACATTTTTATATGTACTGGAAGCCTCCCAGAATGGCTGGGGAAACCCAGCCAGATGGGCGGGGTATAATAATAATAATAATAATAATAATAATAATAATAATAATAAGCCCCCATTGGCTTCAGGGCTGTTCTGGTATTCTTATATCTGTGGTTTAATGACAGAATGAAACACAACTCAGAGAGCGAGAGGCGCAGTCCAAGCAGTGAGGACGACAGGGAAGATAAGGAATCCACAGCGGAGATCCAGAACACAGAAGACTACAATGAGATCTTCCAGCCAAAGAATCCCATAAGTGAGTGCTGCTGAAGTAATTTGTGTGATGCCACAAAGCAAACCAAGGTGTCTTGTGCTGTTTTCCCCATTTTGTAATATTCAATCTTTGTGTGGCAGTTGTGAACAAGCATGTGACTCCCCCACAGTTGTTTTAATTTACCGTTGCCTCCAAAGACTTTCAAGGGGCAATCTTAGGTTCACAACTTGCTACTGAATATTGTGTTCTGGCATGGTCAGTCATTTAGAGGTAGAGTACTAGCATCTAAGTTTTCAACATGTATTTGTTAAAGTATTTGCACACCATCTTTTGTACAAATACATCTGAGGGCAGTCCACAGTGAGAATTTACATCTGAAAATATAACTTACACTGCCCCCACCCCCACCAGCAAAAAGCCCCACACCAAAACACTGCGATTTGGAGCCATACTTAACTAGCTGAACATAAGTCACATTGAAGTCATTATTAACTTGTCCCATTGATTTAAGTACAACTAGTTTAGTCTGAATCCTACCCAGTATTCCCAGGATGCATCTTTAGCACATGGAATGGTTGTTGCTGTCTCTTGAAAAGAAATGTGGGAAGGAGTGAAGAGGCATAACTGTACCCACTTCTTCCTCAGAGGGAGAAATATTTATTAATCCCTTTACCTGTAATGCAGAAGTGTTACTGCCATAGTGGAAACAAGCTGTAGACTCATGAAGGTGACACCACAGGATCCTCTAATTTCTTGTGTAACTTAAATGGAGTGCAAGCTTGGGGGCTTTATTTTTTTGTCTTTTTCAGCTCGAACTCCACCTAGCAAGAGTGAACCTTTTCCTGCACCTCCAGAGGATGGTGAGTTGGAATTTCTTTTTCAAGTATTGAGAAAGAACCAGAGAGGATCTCCATACAGCTACTGTATTGCTGGCTTCACATGGACATTTACAATGTCTACGTTGCTGGGGGAAGTTATGAGTTATCTTTTTCTCGAGTTCGGATTCTTCAGCTTTGCCTCCAAAGGGCAGCGTGTCGCCCTTGGGGCAAAAGAGCCGTGGACTGTCTTGGGTGGGAGTGGCAGGAGCCTTTGAGCCCAGGGCCATAGAGCCCAGGGTCTTTGACTTCTAGGGCAGAGCTCTCGCCTGCTGCCACTATTTGTGCAGTCTTGATAGTAAGAAAACATAGTTTTTCTTCCCTTCAGAGCCCATGGTTGCCAAAGAAGCCTCAAGGCTCAGTCAAGTGGCAGATATTCCGACTCCGTTGCCAAGCCAAGAGAATGTAAGTGCCTTGCATCCATTGGTGTGCCCTTTCCTCTTCCTGCTTTCCCCCACCCTGGCTCCAGAAATAATGGTGCCTCTATCCCAGGATTTCCCAGACTTGGGTCTCCAGCTCTTTTGGGATTACAACTCCCATCATCCCTAGCCTGCAGGCCCAGTGGTCAGGGATGATGGGAAATGTAGTCCAAAAACAGCTGGAGGCCGAAGTTTGGGAAACCCTGCTCTAGCAGCATGAAAAAGAGGCAGTGGCCTGTCACTGTGTTCTAAGCAAGGAAGTCCAGACCAGCCATTGCCAACCTCCAGGTGTGTTGGACTACGACTCCCATTATTTGTAAAGGAGTTGTAGTCCAAAACATCTGGAGGGCTCCAGATTGGGAAAGGCTGGGCTCAGTGGAGGAATTTTTAATTACTATAATGTTTTTTTTTATTAAAAAAATTACACACCACTTAATTGCCAAAACCTCGTAAGTGGTTTTGAAAGGCCTTCCCCTGCAGATCTTGATTCTGGTGGTTGGAATTCCCTGCAAGCTTCTTTCTTACAGCCAAATGTGGTGGAGGTGGGGTGGGGGGCAAGATGAGACCCAGGGATTTCCTGAGCAGATCCTATCTTGCACCTGATCCTTAACTTCATTTGAAGTGCTCCAGGTGCCTTGGAGCTGACCACTCAGAAGTTGCCAATAGCCTCTAGTGGGTCTGCTTAGAAAATGGAGGAATGCATCAAGTCCTTTGTTGACATGCCATGGAGGATCAGTGGTGCTCAGTATGTGGTGCTCAGTATAGCCAGGTGGTTGCAAATATGGTATCAAAGCTTACAGCCTAGGTGTGTCTGCCCTGACTCCATCTCCACTTCCCACAGCAGCCTGACCCTATTCAGAGGTCGCCAATAGCATCCTCGACCCCCAAGACCAAGGTTGAGCCATCTGTGATCCCTGCAGCCAGGAATGAGCCTATCGGGCTGAAGGCCTCTGACTTTTTGCCAGTAAGTTTCTTCCCTGTAGAAGAGGGATTGGGAACGACAAGTGGCTGTCACCTGGGCAGGGAGGAAAGTCTAGTGATTTGCCTGTCCTGCGTACCCTGCTCTTTGGCTGCTTCAGAAGTTTTTAGCAGGTGTCAAAAAGGGGACAGTGAAGATGCCTTCTTTATGTCAATAGGCAGGGAGTTCCAAAGTGTGGGTGCTGCTGCACTAAAGTAGCAATTTTGTATTGTGGCCCTTGTAACAGTGCCAGTTCCACAGATCAAAGTGGTCAAAAGGTCACAGACGGGGTAAGGCAATCCCGCAGGTAAACTGGTCCACAAAAGAAGGGGTAATGTTTAGATGGAAGGACATCAGAAACTAGCCTTTAGCAAGAGCATGGATGGTAGCAGACCCCTCCCTGGCTAAACACTTTAGATATTACTCAGCAAGGGTACAAATAATTTAATTGTATGGCTAGTGATTTGGTTGGGTAGTAAATAGTATGATTGAATCAAGACAAAAAGTAGAGCCAGCCAGCCATTCTGGACAAATCAAAGGTAATCTTATCAAGGAGACAGTAGAAAAGAATTCACAGCCCAGCATCCCCATCTTTCCAATTGTAGTGATAGACCTAATATGTTCTATTCTTTTAACAGTAATGTTTCTGCCTCTAGTTGTGTTAAGTAAAACTGTAATAAACTATACAAAAAGGTATAATTTATGTGTTTGTGTGCGTAATGCATTACAAATTAGACCATCAATGCCAAGTTCCCTTTCCTTTCTGTCCTTGCAGGCTGTGAACAACCAAAACCTGGCAGAGATTGTGGATGAAGAGGCCATGTCCCAAATCCGGAAGGGACACGAGACCATGTGTGTGGTGCTTACCAGCCGCCACAAGAACTTGGACACCGTGAGGGCCGTGTGGAGCACTGGAGACATCAAGGCAAGTGGCCTTTTTGTTGCCTTTGTTAAGCAGCACAGTGCCAGGGGCTTTGGGTTTAGCAGGTCCAGATCTCAAACCTCCCACCGCTGTCAGCTTGGATACAAAAAGCTTGAAGTTTCATTGTTATCAGTTGACCAAGAGAGATGCAGATGATGAATGAGCATCTTTTGCTCCAGCTGGGGAGAGGGGCTGCTTTGGGAGCAGGCCCTGTGCCTTTTAAGAAGGCTCCTGTTCTTCCTGCTGACCTTGGGCAGCCAACACATCCCTTTATTCGGGCCAAAATATTTGAAATTTGGGGTGGGGGTGGGGAGTCTGCAGTAGGAATACGTTCCACAAGTTGGTTATGATGGTGTAATCAGCAGCATCTCACCTTCCCATGCTGGAAGGAGAGGGCTTCCACACAGTCTTGCTCTACCTGACAAGGAGGTAGCCCAGAACCATTCTCAGCAGTGGGGTGGGTGGCAGGACTGTGACCTGCAAGGAGACCCCGTAACTCAAGATGTGAGACAGGCTCAGAATAGGCATTCACATTCTCTCTTGTGGATGCCATTCCTACTAGAGGAGGCTGCCTGCTTGCTCTCCACTCAGAAGGAGCATTTCCATGGCCACATTATCCCTGTCACTTGCATGAGCCTTGAAATTCCATGAAGAATTGTGCTAATTTTTGGTGGTCTGTCAAGTGCCTCAGTGGTCTTTAGGGGATGCTCCCTCTCAAGATGTCTGCTGGCTGCCCCCTGGGGGGCCTTGGTGTGTTCTGGCAGCTTCTCAGCCAGTGCTTGTCTTAGTCTGGAGATGAGCTTCGGGATGAGAAATGGCTCTTACAGCCCCTGAGGCAGGATCTTCCCTGGGTTGAATTCTTCCTGCCTAAGAGAGCATCATCATGGCAGGGCACCCTGTTCCTATTTGCTTAACAAAATATAGTCTGCTGTGTATAAAGAGACACTTTTGTCCGATGGAAGGGCTGAAACCTGCATGGCTGATCCCCTCTGCCAAAGGCTGTGTATAGATGTAGCTGAAAGCCTTGGAAGACGTTCTGCTTTACCACCACTTGGCTTGCCTTCATGATGTCTATATCTAGGAGACTTGCCCTCATCCTGATTTGCCTCTCTTGCCTTTTCTCAGACATCTGTGGACTCCGCAGTGGCCATCAATGACCTCTCCGTTATGGTGGACCTCCTGAACATCGTCAACCAGAAGGCGTGAGTTCCAGTTTGCTTTCCTCCCTCAAGGGAATGCTTTCTGCCATGTGGGTCAGGATCCTCTTCTCTTCTTGGGTAACCTACAAGTGCCTCTTCACTTCTTGAGTGGAGGTTGTGGCCAACAGTTACCCACAGGATCCCAGGCCTTTTTCTTGGCAGCCCCCATGTCCTGCCCCATGAAAACTTGTGTGGGACTTGGTGGTGCCACCTGGTGCTTACACCTGCTAGCCCTGTGCTGAGCTTGGAGCCATGGCATAACTCAGATCCCTCATGAGGACTCCCTGGGCTGAGAGTCATCCGCTGTCTCATCCTTTGGCTCCTTTCTGCCTTGGGGTGAGCAAATGAAGCTTCTTTGTCCTGAATGAGGTCCATCTAGCCTGAGACCAGCAGCTGCTCTCTGGCTAAGGTCTCTGGAGTGTTCTGCAGGTCAGAGGGGTTTGCTGTTGCAGGGCAGGGCTTGGGGTATCTCTCTGGAGCCTGTATTCTCTTTCCAGGTCTCTTTGGAAGCTGGATCTGTGCACAGTCATCTTGCCTCAGATAGAGAAACTTCTGCAAAGCAAATATGAAAGGTGAGTCTTCTGACAAATGTACGTCCTTGAGTAAGAAGAGTGCCTGATCAGTCAAGTGCTTTATTGGCTAGCTGTAGCCAGCAGCTTTTGAGAGCTTTGTCAACTTGTATTTGATGACGGTCCTGATGAAGTGGCAGTAGCTGCTGCACACCTGTGTGTTAATGTCTTGTACATTTTTCTTATTCTTGGAGGGAGTGGGGCTGTGACTTGCCCAAGCATCTCTGCAGGCCTGGAGGTGGGCCAGCAGGGAAGCAGGCCTGCCAGCTTTGGGCTTATCACAACTTCACTTTGCAGGTGCTGAACAGAAGGGGACCATTGCCCACTTTGCTGTCGACATGGTCCCAGCGCACTTTTATATTGGGCAGGGTTCCCCCTCTGCCCAAATTTGGTGTCATGTTTGAAGCTTTAAATAATGAGGGGATGTCACCAGAAGAAATAAGCACTGAGAAGGGGCCATCCTAAAGTAGGCTGCCCCACCATCCAACATGAGAAGTTTGCAGTTCAAGCAGGAGTTTCCTAAGACTGTTGGATGTTGAGTTTTTTCCTCTTTTGCTTTACTAACCACCAAGCTGTGGTTTTCAGGGAGTGATTCCTCTGCCCCAATATTAAAACCACTTCAAAACCTGAGTAGTTGCAGCATCTATGTGTACATCACTTTGTGTTGACGCTTATATACAATTGTGTCACCCCCTCCAGGGGTGCGTGTACACACACAAATTCTGCCTCGGTGTTTTGTTTTGTGGAAGTGATTCAGAAATCCCTGCAGCAGTGTGGTTGCATTTTGAAGAAGGAAGTGGGTGAGAAGCAGTTCATGTGAATATCAATTGCTTTTAACAGCAGCCTGCTGGGCAGATGCAGGCTGCCCAGCAGAAAAGCCTTCCTGCATCCAGATTTACAAGAAAAGAAACTGGAAGGACAACTGATTTTGCTGTGGCTCTGCCCTTCCTCCTTCACCTGCTTCTCCACTTGGATTTTAGGTTTAGCTGTGAAAACATTTGTCCTATTCTGATTCTCCTTGTTCTCTTGTCAGTTACGTCCAGACAGGCTGCACTTCTCTGAAGTTGATCCTGCAGAGGTTTCTGCCCCTGATCACAGACATCCTTGCTGCGCCGCCATCCGTGGGGGTGGACATTAGCAGAGAAGAGAGGTAGGGTGGCATCCCTGTTGTTTCTGTTCCTATGTTGCAAACCCTATCAGAACCGTCCCCAGTACCAATTTAGCCTCCTTGCAAACCTGAATCCCACAGCTAGCTCGGTCACACTTGCCCACAGAATCTTGAACAGTTCCAGTTTGTTGCTTTTAGGCTGGAAATATCTGGGCTCCCTCCCACACAACTGCCTCTATCTACTGGGGGGGGGGTGCAGAAGGGGAAAATCTCATTTGACTTCTGCCAGTAAAGCCTGTATGCCTTGCTGCTGCCTTGCACTGGCTAGCAATCAGCAGGTATGCACTGAAAGCTGGACCTTTTTAGTTGTGGTGTGGGTTTAATATTCCCGTTGGGCCAAACTGATCACATGCCTTCTCTGTTTTCCAAGAACCTTTTTGTTTGTTTATCTACCATGCTCTTTACTTTTGTTTAGCTGCTGCTGCTTCAAGAGCATGTTCTGAATTTAACAGTTCGGTATTTTTCTTGTTGTGAAATGCAGAAGAGCAGGGCATCTAAATAATATTAATAAAATGTTGGTGGATGTTGATCAGTCATGGTAGCCCCTCCGTTCCTTCATCCCAGTCTCTCTTTCCCATTGACAGGCTTCACAAATGCCGCCTGTGCTACAAGCAGCTGAAAAACATCAGCAACATCATCAAGAACAAATCTGGACTCAGTGGCCGCCATGGCAGTGCCTTCCGTGAGCTGCACCTCCTGATGGCTGTCCTTGAGTGATGGGGTGGTGCCCTTCATCCATCCACACATACCGCCTGAGGCTCGTCTTCCCTCCATGGCCTCTCACTCCAGCCACTTTGGGTAGTTTTGTTTGGTGTCCATCTCTCCACAGTTCTCCAGGAGGTAAGGGTTGGGTGCTCCATGTTCAGTGCCTTACAGGCTACATTGCAAACCGGACTGTCCTGCTGTGGCACAGCCCCCCTGCCTTTCTGTGTACATAGCTGCCTTGGGCGGGGGGCAGCAAATGGGAATGCTGTGTTAGAATCCAACCATGAACAGCATCTCTAGACCCTGGCAACCAACAGTGCTTGGGACCAACTCCCTAGTGATGAGCCCGGCCCTGCTTCCTTTCCATCCCTACTGTGGTGGGACTTGAGGCAGGAGTGGGTGGGACTGTGCAGCTTAGTCTCTTGGGCTGGAGGAGTTGAGGCCCACATTGCTGCCCCCCCCTCTTGTTTTGCTCCATGGTGGAAAGGCTCGATACTGAGGAATGGCCTGCTCTTTCCCCTTCATCTCTTGTTAATACGCTGCAGTCTGCTGTTCATAAACTGATAAGTTATGATGAATTTCATTAAAACGTTTGTAACTTTATTTTGAAAAACAGTAGTTTTGTGTCTTTCCCCTTCCGTAGCCCATAATTTTGTTTAGGTTACAGATTCATATTCTAACTCCCACAAGAGGAAAGTCTTACAATGCTTTACTTTATATATTATGCCCATTTTTTCTTTAAAATGAAAGTGACCCTTGGCCCCCAAAGTGACCTAGGAAAAGCAGAGAGGAAGCGGGTAGCTCCAGCTCTGTTTACCCCAGCAGCCCACAGACATACCCAGAGGTTTTTCTCCTGGTTTGTGGAGTCAAGTATGGAGGGGGTGAACGCCCTCTGGTGTTGGATGTCTGCTAATGACAAAGTTAAGTCCAATTTGTAGACTAAATCCACCCCAGAGGCAAATTTTATCCACTTGTGTCAAAAGGAAAATGTTATAGCTGTTTATGAAAGCAGATGGGAGGAAACAGCTTTGTTAAAAATGATTTGAATCTGAATTAAGTTGCATCAGATAGACCACAGATTGACTCAGAACAGATTGGGCTGATGAACAAAGCAACAGATACATATCCAAATTGAATCTTTTGGCTCGTGAACACCCTTAGTAAATGCCAGTTTACAACTTGCCATTTTAGTCTGATCTCCCTACATGCTACTTCCTTTGTGTGTTTTGTCTATTTAATTTTATATGCCTGATGGCATGTCATTTAATTCTATAAAGTGCTCAGCACTAGCACTGTATTGAATTGTTGAGTGGTGTGAGCTTACATTTGGAGTAAGTTCATTATTTGAAAGTGAGAAAACTAGGGATACTCAAGGTATTTGATGTATATATTCCAGAGTGAATTCACTTGGCACACATCATGGGTGGGATCCTTGGAGACCCAAGGTGTCCCCCCCTTTTTTTAAAAAGGCAGACCATAGATCACCTCATAACAATTAAATTTGCAGAGAAATGCATACTTGAGACTTCTAAAAAAATACACATAGAAAAATGAGAGAAAACAGAAGGAACATAGACAAAAGTGACATGGACTGAAAATAAACAGATATATCCTTAAATACTATAATAAAAACAAATAGGAGCAAATAAGTAATTCTGTATGTTACAGGGACAATGATCCCTTCTGCGGAGTTCATTGGAGGATTTCTAATCACCTGGAGTATGAGGGAGGAAAGATGAAATTCAGAGAAAATGCCTTTAGTCCCAGCTATTCTCATAGCTGCTCTGGCCTAGCCAACTACTCATTGTGTGAAGTGAGTACTAGTGTTGCAGGTTAAGCTCTGCCCTAGTCCAGCTGAATTTTGCTTCCAATACTGCTTTTCTGTTACAAGGAAGACCGCTGAGTTGTTCGTTTTATAAAAAGCAGAAACACATGGTGCTTGGAAGCCACATCTTGGTGCAAAGAGTTTATTAAATTAAAAAATCAATGCAGAGGGCCCAAAGGATGGGAATGGGTCTAGGACCTCCATTCTCCCTTTAAAAATATAGTAAAATTCACCTCATGTCAAATAGGCAGATGAACCATCTCCTGAAGTCCAGTTGCATCCAAGCCCAAGTCCATCCATTGCCAGCAACGGAGGAGGTACAAGAGGGGGCTGGCATGTCACCTTCTCTCAGGATGGGAGTGTGTCTGATGGAGAGACCCTTCGCAATTCAAGGGCTGGCAGGTGGCACCACCCTTCTTTTTGCTGTGGCTTCCCTTTCTTTGTGTCTCCCAAATCAGTGTCCATTAGCCTCTGAGGTGGGCAAGAAAACGAGTAGTCTCTTTAAAAAGTATTCATGGTTTCTGAAACTCCTTTCAAAAAAGCATGTTCCTCAAATCAGCTGCTTCACACAGGGATTGGCCTCAGTTTCCCTAAAAAACAAACACCACAAGGGAAAATATTAGGGCACTTTGCTTTCTACTTCTACACTGCATCCATGGTGAGTGCCAACCACCTCTTTGCTACATGCATAACAGGTCACCCATGAGTGGCAGCTGGCCAGGCTCCAGCCAAAACCTCTGTGCAGAATGTCATGTGTCATGCTAATTAAGTTTAAAAAATCCAAAACTAAAAGAATTTACAAATTGTGTTCTATAATCTAATGGCAAATGATCCTTCAAGTTATGATTACTGCGTTATTGATTCTTGCACAGGAAGAGTTTCAGAATATGGAGCACTTTCTTAAAGCAACAGAAAGGAGAAGCTGGTCAGGTGTAGGGCAGAAAGCCACCTCTGGCGACAGATTTGGAGATCTGATTTGAGATCTGAAGCAGAAAAGGAATCTATGAAGGAGCAGGCAGTTATGCAGGCACTTTAAGTACAGTATACAATTAGATCAAAGAAGAGTTATCATACAATGCCCAGAGGCTCCATCCCTGGAATGCTGGAGGTTTCGTAATGCACCTCCATGGTTACAAGCAAGCAAAATATGCTTTAAAAAGTAAAATAAAGGTGGAAACTTAAGTTCTCAAGGTTCAGTGCCACTTCCCAGATTCTACAGATGTGAAAATGGCATTAACTACAAGCCCTGACCCCCAAGAAAGCAGGAGAGGTTGTGCCCATTCCCTGCCGCCCTGGCCAAAGCAGAGCCCTTCACCTTGCTAAGCAGCTTAGTCTCCAGCACCCAGCACCTGTCCACACTCACCTGGAGGCAGACAGAGCTTCTCTTAATTCCAGGCTGAAATCAAATGGGACAACAGGTTTGTTTTGCATCCCCACACTTATAAATTAAGAGAAAAAGCAGCCGGGCGTGTACTGCATTAATGAACAATTAGCTGCTTGGTGCTGGGTGACACCATCATGTTTTGATGAGTTTACTCACAGCATCTGGCTGCCCACCATGGCTGCTGGAACCTTTGATTTGATCCAACAAGAGCAATTCTAATCCTTGAACTTCCTAGAAAAGTTTGTGAACATGGAGTGTGCCTGGCAAATGATGGCTGGAGGCAAAAGGACTATCTCTGTTCTAATTGTAAATGAGGATAGCTGATCTCAAAGCAAAGGTGCATGGAGATGAATGTTGTCTAGAGGGCTCCCTACACTCTGTGCTTCTCCTGGAATATACTTGACGTTCTACGCACCCATCCCTCCCCTGCCATTGTGACCTGATTTGCCCCGGGAAGAGCAGAAAGCCACTACTCATGAACATGAGCAGCCAGAAGATTTTCTAAGCACCCAGCATCCATCCTGGTCCAAATCAATCCCACTCTCTACTGCCACCCCTACCTACAGTATATACAGAATGGAGAGGCGGCTGGAACAGGAAGGTTGTCTGATCTGCTTCCTTGAGGGAGGTCTCAAGGCCTATTTGTGTGTCTTGACATTATATGGTAAATGAGACATCAGCCTCCTGTTTACTGCACCCTTCCTGGTACCTCTATCATGCTTCTCCTTCCTTCCTCCTACCCCTGGGTGATTACACAGCAGCAGTGAGGAGAGGGCTTGCCCTGCTGCAGGCCTCATCTTCAAAATAGTTTTGAAATAGTTAGGCCAATGCACATGCACACACACTCTGAGCGACCAGAGGCACCAGTTGTGGAATTCAGCTCAACTCTACATGAAAACTCAGAGAGCAGCACTGTGTCTCAGAATCTCTGGGATTGTCAGAGTGCCCTGAGGAGCAAAAGGAAGAGGTGGCTTCTATGCAAGTCTTACCTGACGTCTGGAGTCTTGCCCGGAGTGAACTCGCTCGCCGAGTCCGAGGAGAAGACTGACTTCGGATGCAGGGCTGTGACGTGACTGATGATGAGTCTGCCTAGAAGAAGAGCCACAGAAGAAGAGTTTGCAACATTTTATATTAACTTTGTGGAGGTTTGTGGTTTTATTTTAAATGAGAATGATTTTAGCAGTACATACACATTTCCAAAATAGAAGCTGTAAAACACCAAAATTGGAATTTGCATAGTAGTAACATACACAATAACTGATTTGGTGTTAAGCCAATATAACCAGGGCCCACCCAAGACATTTTGGCAGCTGAGGTAGACCCCAAATGGCGCCAGGGAAGAAGGGGTAAGGGGAGATCTACATCAGGAACAAGGGGGTAAGGAAGATCAGCATTGGGGTTTGCCCCTGTGGATCCTACTGCCTGATGCGGTTGCCTCACCTTGTCTCATGGGTGGGCCGACCCTCAATATGACATACAAAGTCATGAGAATACAACAAACTTATCAGACTAAAAGTACCATATACTAAATGATGATACATTTGTTTTGGCTGATTTCCCCTCAGATCCATTTCTAAAAAATATGAA
Organism: Podarcis tiliguerta; assembly: GCF_965153285.1. Taxonomy (NCBI): domain Eukaryota; kingdom Metazoa; phylum Chordata; class Lepidosauria; order Squamata; family Lacertidae; genus Podarcis; species Podarcis tiliguerta. The sequence continues at coordinate 50,906,012 of NC_139541.1, read as the reverse complement.
ATCTGAAGTGAAAAAGGGCTTGTAGGTTATTCTTTACACTAGATCACCCAACCACCACCTGCTTGGTGTCCAGATTATACCAAAAGCGCTTCCCTGTAGGCAAAGTATGAAGCAAGAATAAGCCCAAAGATACACTCCTGCATAAGAAAGCAGGATGAAACGAATGAGGGCCAGTTACCTCTAAGTGCTCCTGACTGGTCCAAGAGCCCAATTCTGTCCTCCGAGAGCCACAGCCCAGTTCAACAGAGCGAACCCTCTCAGCAAACTTAAGGGAACAGAGGGTCTCACTTGTATTTTTCTCCACAGGAGAGACCTGACCAGGGAGGGAAAAGGGAACATTCATGATTATCCATATTTAAAGCTGAAAGAACTGAGGGAGAAGTGGTGAGCTCCTGCTGATGCCTCCCGCTTATAGATCTATGCTGTTTGTCCCCTTTCCCCAAAGGTGCATGAGATGAGAAGCAGGGAGAGAAACAGAGGGAGTCTTGCTGCCCTTTGCAACTTTGGATTACGCTGGGTTTTTCTTTCTTAGGTGGGGGTGGGGGTGGGGGATGCTCCAGGGCTGGGATTGCACAGCCAAGCACATAAAACATTTTTTTAATATCCAAACAGTGCAGGCAGGGGACTTACACCAGTTGTTGCATGCACAACTGCACATGGCAATCAAAACAGGAATGGCCTTTTTGCTAAAGTGTTATTCTGGACAATACAGAATACAATACAATACAATACATTGTGTGTAGATTGCTAACAAGAAAGAATTTTATTTGGGGTGGGGGCTGGAAATAGTTATTTGTTCTATTGTTACTTGATGTATTGCATTTGTCAATCTTTTGCAATAACCGTTACTAACTTTAAAATAACAAGCAACTGGACTGCTGAATACGTTTTTTTTATTGGGATATTATTGAAAATAAAAAAACAATATAGCAAAAGAAAACACCCAGGAATGGCATAGCTCTCAAGGAGAAGTAGGCGCATCACACTGCGCCAAATACACCAAATATGCAATTCATTATGTGTCACTTGAAAGCCCCCCCCCCCCATTATAGCTCTTATGGAAGCACCCACCTGGACCATCATGAGGGTCTTGCTGTCACCACTGAGAGAGTCTTGAAGTAGGTAGGTCAGCTTGGAGTTGCGGAATGGCACATGGCCCTGGCGGGAACGCAGGGCATAGATCACATCTCCCAAAGCTGAGAGCGATTTGTTGATGTACTGGGCCTCACGCAGCCTGCTCCCCTCTGCACCAGACCTCCCCACACGCTCAGATCCTGCCAGATCGACCAAATTCAGCTTCCCTAGGAGGAAAGAAGTCAGGCACACCTGAACTACAATCCTGAGCATACTTACTTGCGAATAAATATGTTTAGGACTGAGCTATTAGTATTCAACAAGACTTTGGGTCTCGGCAAACAACAGCCAGAGCTATCAATGATCAAGCGCCCTTCTAAGTTCACCAAGAAACCAAAGAGCTTGGATGTATGTAGAAACTGGTGATCAAGAACCCAAGGGTTCAGCTACTGGTTTGTCGGTGGGAAACACAATGCAAAGGAACTATCCTTGGCTACCAGCCAAAGTGATGCCCAATAATGTTTCTTACAATTTATTCTGCTCAATTAAACCTGGTGGCTCATTGCATGGACCTCTCCTGGACCTTGTCTCAAGTATCAACCGGCCTGAGCTACATTGTAATTTGGCTATCATCTACAAAATTATTTGACATTCCTCAATGATCTGTTTCCTGTGTGATTCACTTACAACCTAGGTTAGGAGACCATGTTTCCTTCATGGTTGACAACAACTAGGAGTAAATTTCTACCAACCTGTGGTTCGTATTCCTGTGCTGTAATCAATTCCCCTCACTGTGATAATCAGGAGGGCGTGAGATCGGGAGCTGTGCTCGTTCAAGTAGGTGCTTTCAGTCACTCGGTTGATATGACCAAATTCAAAGACCTAGAATAAGTGCACAGAGAGAGAGCGAGACAGTCAAGCCACACCTGCCTTCAGCAGCCAGTTCTCACATAGGCCTCTCTCTCTGACCATCATCCCAGGCACTTGGCGCCCATTCAGAGGGCAGCAGAATCTCTGAGCAGCAGAGAGTGCCTTTGCAGAACTTCCCTGGCACCACATAGTCAGTGGAAGTCCTTAAGATTTGCTACACATGAAAACAGCTGAAAACTCAAAGCCCAAGAAACAGGAAAAAAGATGCAGGCTGCGCAGTAAACTCAGCTTCACAGTGCAACGTGCACAATACTGCCCACATCGCATTTTTATATAATCCTAAAAATCAAAGCAGTTTCTGGTACTTGTGTCATAAAATACTCATTAAAATTCTTCATTTATTCTTCCTGTAAATCTCATTTACAGAAGTGAGCCTTTCTGAACTTCCCTTGCCTGGACCTAGACTGGGGGTGGTGCTTGACTTGCTATTCAAAATGAAGCCTCCTTGCCCGTTTTCTAACCTGGTTGATGTCTTCTACACAGTGCACAGGGAACTCTGTCAGGCCTGGCACATAGAGCTGTCCACTACCATCCGGGCACAGTTTGATGTCCAACTTCTCCTGGGGCTCCTTTCCAAGCAGGTCTCTGAAAGAGAGAGGCAAGCAAGATCTTTGTAAGGCTATGTGCTCCAAAAGGACACTTTTCCAGCACAGAAAGATGAGTTAGGGATGCAGTAGGTGAGAGACAGTTGCCGAAGAATCAGTAACAAATAGACACCCAATATTTGATTGCTAAAAGAAAAACCCCACATTGGTTCTCTTGCAGCAGGATCAGGTCCCTTGCCTAAAGGGCTGTTTCATCCTTCCCAAGTTACAAATTGCAGGTGGACAGTGTTCTTCAACCTGAGAGTGTCCAATATCAACACCATTCCAAGTGCTTTGAACAGAGGCAGAGAACGGCTAATGGAGGGAAGGAGGGAAGAACCATGGAACAAGTATTCCTCAGTCAAAGGAATTTTTTTAGCTGAACAAACTCTAACAAGTCACAATGAACTGCCTTGGCTAAGAGTGCTGCTACCCAAGAGGAACTAAATTCTGAAAACAGGTGAACAGAGCTGCCACTGCAAGAGCTAATTCTGTCTCGGGGCTCAGTTCTGAAACTTGCTTCAACACCAGAACTAGTTTCCAGAGCACCTGAATAGGGATATTGCCTTGTTATATGGGGCGGGGTCGCTTCTCCTGCAGAAAGCACAAGCTGTTCCACCACCACCCCTGAAATTGTTTTTTGGGACATTCCAAACCCTAGGGTTTTGAATCTAGGGACTGAGAGGTCTTTGGCATCCTGTGGTTACCTGAGGGCTTCATTGTAGATCTCAGCCACACTGACAGTGATCTGGTAGTTCCAGTCGGAGGCTTTTGCCTGCACTTCTGAGAAGAGAAGCTGCAGTGCCCGCTGGTTGATTCCTGGGTTTTCGGGAGTCCCCTAGTGAGGAAAATGGAAGGAAGGACATCATGTTCCTTCAATGTATTAACATTACATAAGAAGAAAGGAACACCAGAAAGAGTGCGTGTGCGCGCGCGCTCATGCCAGGCAGTCCAGCACACCATCACTGACTCACTCATCAATTTCCCTTCCCTCTATCCATCTCCCTGCCATCCCCAGTAGTGGGGGACACACAGTTTTTCTGTAAAAATGAAAAAATAGTGAAACCTTATAAAGGCTAAAAGGTAGTATTTTGAACTCTAATACCACAAATCCCCCTCAGCAAACATGGAAACACTATACAACACAGTCTGCCCCAAACAGCAGCCAGAAAGCCTAAATAGCAAGTGGTGTTTTCAAAAGAAATAAAGGAAATTGGACCACTCCTACCCCTTGAGGCACAGCAGGTGGGAGAAAGGATTAACCATGCTCTTCCAGTGAAGGAGGAATCAAGACTGGTGAGAAGATTCCCTCCTTTTCCAGTTGACCACAGGTAACCAGATTTATTTACTCCTAGTTTTGACACTGCCTTCCAAAAGAAGAGGTAACCCTTTCCTGTATACTCCACCCCTGTAATGAGTACGAGCAGGAAGGAGTGTTTTCTTTTGGAACCTAAAACTGCACAACAATGCAGCCTGAAAAACCTTTGGAAGAGCATTGAGCAGCTGCAGGGCCACATTTTAGGGACTTACCAAATGAATATCCCATGGGGCAAGACCTCCTGGGATGGTGTGAATAATGGGACGTTCATAAGGGGAAAGGTGCTCCCCAAGATATGTGGGCCCAAGGATACCTTTAAAAAGTGAGAGCCACCACCTTGAACTGAACTTGGAAACACACTCGCAGGCATGCAATATGGGCTTTATATTCAGTCCCCACCCCCAAATAGGCATTTAGCACTAGCTGAACAACCCCACAACAGGGCTATGGAAACTGCAGAATCGGCAAATCGTTTAAAAAGGAACTGAAAAGCAGCTCACCTCCATTGTGTATGTCTTGCCGGCACCTGTCTGGCCATAGGCAAAAATGCAAACATTGTAACCATCAATGCAGGATGTGATCAGGGCTTGAACTTCCCGGAAGACCTTTAAAAAACAAAGTTTGCGTAAGGCATTGGCAGAGTACTTTGCTCCGCTGCCATCAGGCTCATACATATCCATGAGACTACTAAGTCCAAACTAAATGAATGACAACCTCTTTACATATAGAGTTAAGGAGGAAGATGAGATACTGCAGCAACAGCAACATGTCTAATTTGCCTGCTGGTAAACACATTCCTACCTAGTTAAGTAACTCAACAAATGAGACGTTTCCCTTCAAGCTACGTTCCTCCTTCTCTCACCCAGCAGACATTCTTGCTAACTTAACTGGAGAACACCGTGACTATACTTACATCTTCCTGTGTTGCTTCAGGAGGAAAAACCTTGTCAAGTTCAAATGATACCAGCTTCCCTCTATGCATCAGATGCAAGATGGCATCATCATCAGGGTCAAATGTCACCGCACTGGCAGCCTCTGGCCCATCGCCATCCTCTTTACATACTGGCCGAACACGGCCAAACACACGGATATTGCCTTAAAGGGAAATTATAGCTTTATAAATCTGAGAACAGCTGGCTCCGAGGCTCCTAGGCCACCCCACAGAGAATCACAGTGGCTGATGGTTATCTCAACCACTAGGCTATATTCCAAAAGAACCATCTTTCCAAATGGCATTTAGGGGCAGGCCAAGGTTCAGAACCTTGTTTTTGGTGAAGCAGAATGTGTGCAAATCCACACTTTGTCTGCCAGACAGCCATCAGCAAAACCACCTGAGCCACAATGAACACCCCGTGCATAAGAGATAGGAAGATGTTTCCACCGCAAAGGCTCCCCCAACTCTCAAGCTGGGAACCCCAGAAAACACCACCTCAACTTCCTATCAGATAGCCTCAGCGGTCAAGTGGCATCTATGCCATGCCCTCAAGGAACCCATACATAGGGACTCACAGACCTTTCAACCGCACAAGTTCATTGTGACATTTCTTCCGGAGCTGCAGTTCTCTGCGGTACTTCCTCAAGAGCTCCTGATTTGTACTGTTGACCTCTTCAATGGCTTGGCCAATCTTTGAAGAGAGGACAAAAGAGTTAGGGGGAATATGTCACACTCTGCGAGGTGGAGAATCTTACTCCTCCTCATCTCATCCAGATCTTCCCATCTCAACTGAGCCACTCATAATTAAAAAGGAACTTTACAACCAACAGGGAAGGTGCAGCACCACACCATTTAGAGGGCGGGAATCAGCCCTGAGATTTGGAAGTAGGACAGTCTTGCTGCTGGACTGACCTCAGCCTTGGCACTCTGTAGGGCTTCTTGGAGAAGAACAGGAAATTCTTTGACCTGCCGCTTCAGGCTATTGTAATCATTTGTAAGGGTTCGAAGAGCTGGCTGGAGAGTCAGGAGATTTGTCCTCACTCCTACGGAGATGAATAAATGTACATTAAGGCATCGCTACAGACTCATACATTTTCCCATTTTCATTTGCAAAAAGCATTTCTCCTCCTTAAACAAAACCTCCATAAGGCAGATGCTGGTTCAAATGATCTCTGAACTGAAAGGCAGCTGCTTCTTCAAAAGCCAAACCAGGCCCTTGAGAGAAATGTTTGGCCAGCTTGAAGATACTCACCTGCTAGGTTCTCGTGGACAGCTTTCATTTCTACCTGGGCTCGAGCAAATGCTTCTTCAATGGCTCGATTCTTGTCCTCCTCCATGTTCTGCATCTCCTCCAGCATCTGCTCGTGGGCCCGCTCCAACTCAGACTCATACAATGTAACCTAGGAAACACAGCAAAGGAACCTGTCAGGGTGAAGAGGCCAGGCTACCACTTTCCCTCTCCTCTAGGGCAGGCAAATCTCTCCAATAGGTTCCTCTCTGTTTCTCATTTTTTCAATCTTATGTTCAGTTACCCACATTTCTACATGGGTTTGCAGTTTTTTAAAAATAATACAGTGGTACCTCAGGTTAAGAACTTAATTCGTTCTGGAGGTCTGTTCTTAACCTGAAACTGTTCTTAACCTGAAGCACCACTTTAGCTAAGGGGTCTCTTGCTGCCGCTGCGCCACTGCTGCACGATTTCTGTTCTTATCCTGAAGCAAAGTTCTTAACCCGAGGTAATATTTCTGGGTTAGCGGAGTCTGTAACCTGAAGCGAATGTAACCCGAGGTACCACTGTAATAATCTTATGAACATTCACCAGCATTTTAACCTGAATTTCTTCTTATGACACACATTTTTGTGTGCAATTTCCCCTAATAAAATTATATTTGTATGTTATTTTCACAGATATATATATTTGTGTGCAAACATTATCCTAGTATATGAATTTTTGTACACATTACTTGGCTAGAGAACCATACTAAAAATCTAAGAATTGTGAATTTCAAAGGACAACTGTTTCAGTTCATGTATGGTTTCAGGAAGCATGAATGTGGTAGGTTTGAGTTTAAATGAATGTAAACTTAATGGAATTTCTCCCCCATCCCTCCTCTAACATCCATCAAAAGAGTGCCTTCTGCTGCCGATAGGAAGGCATTAGGACCCAGGGACAGGTTGCACACCAGTGAGGCTTGAGAGAGAGAACTGGAAAGAGGGCCCTGGAGCAGCAGGTAGAGCCCAGAGAGGAGGAAGAGGATACTGCTGCAGAAGTGTAGCAAGAGGGGGACCAAGAAGCTAAAGAATACATAAGTCTCTTAGCAAAGAAGAAAGCACCAACAAATGAAGAAGCACCCTTAGCGCTTCCTGTTCTTCCCACCTGCATCATTTTGAACAAGTTGCCTGAGCTCTGCTTCTCTCTCTTTTTCCACACTCAGAAGGTGCTCACCTGAGCTCTGAGCTGCACTGCTGCTTTCTGAGAGTTCTGCAGTTGCTGTTCCATCTCTTTCAGCACCTGTCTCTGCATCCCAACTTGGTCTTGCAAGTACTGGTTCCGGGACTGGGCTTCACAGAGGGCCTGCTTGGTCTTTGAGGACTCGACTTCCACGGTCTTGATTACATACTGGGGGAGGAAAAGCAAGAAACACAGCTACAGAAGTGAGACACGGCCACAGTTCATTATAGGTGACCTTAAGGATCCTTTCCAACTCTACAACTCTACTTGAGGGCAGCTTATGAAAATAAGAGATACTCTGGATCTCTGACTGAAGCTCTTCTGGAGACTGATGACTCTTTAAGCAGTTTCACTTTCAGGAAACTCATGGACTAAAGCCTTCACAGCAAGCTATTCTGCCTCACCTTAATCTGCTGAGGCTGGGCTTTGAGGCTGGCTATTGTCTCCTGGCTATCCCTCAGTCTGCGGCTGAGCCTTTCCTCCTCCTCTGCCTTCTCTGCTAGGGAGTCTTTCAGCCGGAGCTCCACCTCAGCCAGGCGATTGGTTTTCTGCTCCACTTCTAGGTCCAGCTCCGACAGGCGCCCTTTCACCTCTTCTGCTTCTTGCTTTAGTTGGGCCAGCTTTTCCTGCAACTTCACATTCTCCTGAGTAGTAAACAGGGAGGAATGAATATAGCATATAATGAACATGACTGCAGCTGAGCAGCCTGCAGCCCCACCCCAGCAGAAAGAAGAAGCAACTCTTTTTACCTGGCTGTGCTCGCAGTTCACGCATTTCACAGGATGCTTCTTCTTGAGCTCCTGCAGTTGTGCCTCGCACATCTTCATCTCTTGTTTCAGACGCACATTTTCTGCAACCAAAAGGTCCCGGTGCTTCTCCAGATCTGTGCCACCCTAAAAAAAAGGGCATGGGAGGCAGGCAGGGTGTTAGAGGAACCTATGCATTATGAGCAATTTTACTACTTTAACTACCAAGTCACCTACTGGACCTGAGGGAAATCACAAGAAAAGCTTGAAAGTTTCCCACTGAAAAAATTAACAGTGGAAATTATTTTTTATTTATTTATTTATTAAAATGTTTCCATCCCACCAACTCCCAAAGGTATCTATGTTCAAAAACATGCCATTTGTTTGAGCAGAACAAACAGGCAATATATATATGAGTGGATCATTCCTCCTCTAATAAGTTACCAGCTACAGAAGCACTGTCACCTGTGCCTAATTAATATAAATAAATTCAAAAAACCCTTTTCATTGATAAAGTGAGAGAAGGAATGCTTACTATGAGATCTGACTGGATGTGCAGATAACATCCCACATTCACTCTCAGATCTAATTGGCTTTAATTATAGATTTGTTGCCTCTATTCTTTGTTTGGGTGCAGTCAAATTAGTAAGAATCTAGACTATTAGATGCAGGAACACTATCTTTTGAAGACACCAGGAGACTTCTAGAGGGTCCCAGTCAGAGGAAGGAATATGGCTCAGAGGCAAAGCGCATGCTTTTCTTGCAGAAAGCCATGGCCAGTCACTGTGGACAACACTGAGCTAGATAGACCAATGGGCTGTTGTGGCATAAGGCAGCTCCCTACGTTCCCAGAAAAATGACTCACCGGCTACACTTTGTTTGCAAACTCTCTCAATAAATTTAGCTGAATTGATCTAGCAGTACTGTGTGTAGGTGGGTTAATTGCCATTTTCCTTCACACCCACCAGTGCTGGTAACACCCTTATAATTTGTACACTTGGCATTTTGCATTGTGTGGACTATTGCTTTTGTTATTCAATTATTAACATATCTGTAGTGTACTTATTACATATTCATTTTGTTTCCTGCATGTGTTTTTCAACGCTGGGTGCATTTTGGATCCTGCTGTTTATGGGCAACTCCTCTTCAGCTCTTTTTTCCTTCAGAAAAGCAGACACCAGGCAGGGTCTCTAAGCTTATACTTCTCCCACAGGTGTTTCCAAATGGAGTGGCCCTGCGCTTCCCAACTCCCAGCATCAAGAAGAAATTCTTATCAGGCGGAAAGAACTGAACTTGCACAGAAACAAGTCCTGTCTTTATGATGGGGAGCATATCACTACTGGAAATAGGTGTCATCTCCTCAGATGAGATGGACCAATTTAGAGCTAAGTCCTCAGCAATGTTAAGGGAAGGGTTTGTTAAACAACAACAACAACAACAGCATAAAGCAAGGATTATAAACACTACGGGAAAATCTGCATGATAACAGGATTAACCTTTCCAATGGGAAGGGGGGAGATTTCAGCAAAGTAACTCAAGAGTGGGAGAATTCACAGTACTTCCTGCCTAGGCCAAATCAATAAGCAAAGTGTGATGAACTCAGCTGTTTACAGGAACATGTTGAATTTCCACAAACATCAGCAAACAGGCTGCTTGCAATGCTTTTTGGGGGAGACCTCAGGAAAAATGGAGGTCAATGTGGGTCAAATTCACCACATTTAACTTGCAAAACTTGTAACCCTGTGCTAAGCCACCTTCAGGGTTTTGCTTCACATATAATTGCAAAAGCCAAGTTGCTCATTCAGAACAATTTTAGTCACATACATGAGCACCAGTTGGGGTAAAGAAATCCAAAGCTATACACATGTGTACACACACACACACACACACACACACAAAAGAATTGCTGCCGTAACATGCATTCCTACTCAGAAAGGAGTTCAACAGCAGTTACTTCCTCTGTTTATAGTTTAGCCTACATGTAAATGTTTTCATGATACATGTATTATGGAAGAAAGTCTTTCGGAGATGTTAGCAGTGCAAAGAAGCTTATGTAGCTCACCAACACGGAATGGAGCCTGTTCATTTCCTGTGCTTGCTCCAGGAGTTGGTCCTTCAGACTTTCTGTCTACCAACGCAGAAAGGTAGCTTTAAATACATATCACTTCCACGTTGGAAGGAAAACAGAGGTGTACTTGACAGTTAAGTTTCTTAAATTTATAAGACTGACCATCAATAAAACTATACAAGTGGCTTATTTAAAATAATAGAACAATTAAGAATAAATACAGTATTTTTCCATAGCAGAAACAGTACAAAACAGTTTGCAGGTTAGCTTTAAACCACACTAAAAGAGACGGGGAGGGAAAGAGAAAGGCTTATTTAAAACCACACTGAAAAAGTGAATGCTAAGGGTCTTTTTTGAAACACAAGTTCAAAAGGCATTTTCAGTGGTGATTCCCCAATTGTGGAATGTTTTCCCCAGAGAAACCCTCCTGCAGCCAACACTGTCAGCTCACTGGGCGGAAACATTACTTTTCACTGTTTAAGGATCTTAATTTAATCGTGATGTGGAAAGATTCTGGTCTGTTTTGGTGTTTACCTTTTAGTGGGGTAGGGTAAGATTAATCCTTCTTATTCTTGTTCTAAAACTGCAAGTATCCAAATTTGTGGATGGCATGAACTTATTCAGGATGGTAAAATATTGAGCAGATTGTTAAGTGCTCTTAAAGGTCCATTATAAAGTTTCTTACTAGGGAATTCAAGAAAGTACTACACACAGGTATTGCTTTTGCAGAAAAAACTATCACAAGCACACAGCATGGTCTCTCCATGTATTTTTTTTTGGGGGGGGGGGGGTCCTATAATGACGCAATTACTTTACTGAGACAAATCCTGGGATGGGATGACTAATCTAGGATGCCATCCAGGATGAGGCAATGATTCCACAAGCTGCTCCCAAAAAAATAGCTAACAGAGATGCATGTTGTCCCGCTACAAGGAGCCTGAATGACAACATACCTGGTTCTGCAGCTGTACAGTCTGACTGAGTTGGCTGCTCTCTTGTGCAGAAAGCTTTTCCTGCAGCAGCAACAACTCTTGCTGCAGCTGCAACTTTTCCTCTTGTAGCTGGGCCAAAGAGTCCACCAACTTCTGTACCATGGGAAGCTGACGTGCCCCCGGCAAGCTGGGCCGTTTCCCACTGAAGAATCTTCCCTCTGCAACAAAGCAGGAAATTATTATCAAGCAGAGCAGGTGCCAGGCAGAGATGAGATGAGAGGAAGATTAGCATGTGATGAAGCGGAGTGCTACACCATGAAGGGCCGTGAACAGTACGAACTGCAAAGCAAGATCTTCTGATGCAAGATGAAATGCACCTGCCAAGCATTATTGCAGGAAGGATTGTTGGTGGGTGTGCGTAGGCCACGGGCTATTTCTCCCACCAAAACTCTGGGCAGAGCCAACAGCCAACAAAGCCTAACATTAGCATGATGACCAAAGAAAGGAATGCTGTGATGCTGCTGAAGTCAAAGAAAAATTACCTTGCATGTTAGATATTTACCCTCAGCAGTTGCCAAGAGGTTGGACCAAATTTATATTCTCAAATGGAGAATTGTCCTCTCTTTGGCCTTACAGCTCATGGGGCAACTTGAAATCTGCTTAGCCCCTGGTAGTCACCTAATGTTGTACAACCCTATGCATGGCTACTCAAAAGTAAGCCCTACTAAGTGCAATGGAGATTACTCCCAGATAAGCACAGTTAGTTAGGATTGTTGTCAAAGTCTGCATAACCGCTCATGTATGGTCGTACCTTGGAAGTCGAACAGAATCCATTCTGGAAGTCCATTTGACTTCCAAAACGTTCAAAACCCTGTCAGACGTTTGGGTTCCAAAAGAACATTCGCAAACTGGAACAATCACTTCTAGGTTTCCGACGTTCTGGAGCCAAAACGTGCGATTTCCAGGGCGTTTAGGATCCAAGGTACGACTGTACTTCAAATGAACTTTTACAAAATTCAGACTTCACAATATTTTCCACATGCCCTAGGGGACATATGTTTTTCTCTCTCCCCACCCTCCGCAAAATAGCTTTTTCCCCTTTTACTGAATATCTAGCTCTGCAGAATGTAAAAATATGATTACTGCTTTGTGACTTTTTAGTTAGGACATAATGAAAAGTGTTACCCTAATGTTTTGATTTTAATGGACAGGCACAGCTACTGTACCTTCCCATCTTTACCTAACAAAAATGAGTATGTCTGAGTGAAGCCTGGGCTGTTTCGTATTTTAAGAAAGCATTATTCATTCGCACACAGAAATAATTGCCTCCGATCTTACAAAAAAGCACAGAGAAACAGCTTTCCAAGCACAGCGACGTAAGTACGCATCTCGGGGAGATGGCATAGTAAGACAGAAAAGACAGAGATGCCACATCACCACTTCTTGCTGCCCAAAACTCCCTGAAGAAGTTTGGCAAGTGGGATGCACACAATGACCACACAAGCATGGAGAAGAGATAAATACCACACTGCCTCTGTGCCCCAGGTGGAGGAGCTCTTCACTCACAGCAGTCTGAATTCCTGTCACCATAAGCAAGAAGAAAGAAGAACACACAGAAGACAGAACCTATGATTCCGCAAAGTCGAAAATACCCAAGTTGTTCTGTGGGCAACTAAAAATAAATACTATCTCCCTCCCTCCACCCAACAGCTGGTTGGTTTGTGAAAGGAGCAGAGAATGCAGAGCAAAAAGGGGTCACTACATATGAGAAATAAACAGCTAATGACAGATGAAGAAATATCTATCTAAGAAACAGTTATATGATCAACAACTTTAGGATAGCATCACTACACCACATATTATTGGCACCAGCTGTTCAAAAGAAGCTGGCATTGCAGGGTTCCCTTAAAGTCTCTTCTGCTAGTGCTAGATACTACTCATGTCTGGACCAGGCACATGGCTCTGGAAAGAGCTCCCAGACCCCACTGCCAGATAGCCAGGCTGTTCCAGAGGTTCAGCAGCTCCAGAGGGAGCCATTTTGTCAGAGGGCAAAAAGCAGCAATGCTGGGCAGCTGGCCTTGCCTTGCCGGCTGGGGCAGGGAGAATTCCTTAGATTACCTTACATAACTTCCTCCATTACTTCTGCAGCCAGAGCACACTCAAGATTGGAGACAAAAGATCTGGGTCAGCCTCCTAACAACAGAGGCAATGGCCAAAAGAGGAAAGCATCAAATCTGCCCTTGACTGTTTGAAAGGAGGCACACATAGTACTCTTTTAGAGGAGGGATTTATCTTAATGCCCTCTTCTAAACTGGGGTTTGTGTGTGAATGTGCATTATAGGCAGGGTCATTCCTTTGCTTCCAAGGAGAGCTCCTGAGCTGTTAACAGCTGTATGACAGATAGACATAGATGAAGTTTTTTACACTTCTGAATCTTTATGCTAGGGAAAGTTGTTTAATTTTTGCTAATTTAACATTTGTCTCAATACAGCCAATAATGCCATTCAATCCCAAATGAATCATCATACTCTCAAAGAACAAACTTGGATGGTCAAGTGCTAATTGCTTTACAGGTAAAACTGGGCCACCAGAAAATTAAAAGTATGCAAGCACCCAACTTTAAAAGACTTTAAACAACAACAATCAGCCCTGGGAGCTTCAGAATATTGAAGGCATAAAGACAAGGAAAAAATAATAAAGCAACAAAAGTTAATGCCTGGAAGAGAAACTTCTGGCTTTGCACTGTACACCAAACAAACGCTAAGGATACACTGCAACATTTTGGTACAGCTCATACTCATATTTATTTCTGACATTCTGCCCTGACTTTCTATATAAAATATAGTCTAGGTGGTTACATATATACATAGTACATATAAAAACATCCTGAAAGTGATCATGTTGTTGTTTGGTAAAAGAAACAGAAGTGGAACATTCAAGTGAATCAATATTGAACTGTTATGGAGGGTTGGAATTACAAAATTTTAATTATTTATTGACTGACTTAAGGTAATCACAGGACCATGGCTTGAGTATTAATTGATAAGGCATTTAGTGTATGCCTTCTGTCGGTACAGATATATTTTTACATGCTTATAGAACAGAAAATAGATAGACAAGGGCAAGACCTTCATCTCTGCAATGCATGCACTACACTTGCAGCCACTTCATTAACAGCCATCACATCCAGTCCGAAATAGCCAAGGAATATCCCTGTGTGAAACCATGGAGCATGACTACCAGTCAGTGCAGACAGTATGGAGTCAGGTGGATCCATGGGTCTGATTCAGTATATTGTAGGATTATATATCACCCTGAGAGATGTGAAAGGTGATTAAAAACAGCAACAATAACAACGCTGCAGTTTCTGACAGGTAGTCAAATAATATCAAGATAAAATCACACCAATTAAAAACCAGTCAAAATAGTAACAGCAGATTATAATTACCCTGTGCTGCTTTCCCTGCACATGTCTCAAGCAGGTGACATACCCACCCATCACTTCATGATTTCCCATAGGCTGTGCTGAGCCTAGAAGAGACACCTGAGAAAAACCTGGGAACTAATACCTGGGAGGAAACAGATGCATGTCTTACCAACCCTGACCTGGATCTAAAGTCCATTTCAGACCTCCAAGGATAAAAATGAAAGGGCTCTAACAAGGCCAACATTCAGAGCTGTCAACTGATGTGCCAGCCTTTTTTAGAAGGGTCATCTCATAGTCATCATTCCACATCACCTAATTGTATGTCCTGCACCCAATATAGTTAATAACTCCTTGCAAATGTTACACTTGTGTGGTTCTATTAAAAGGAAAAGGATGAGTACTCCAGTCCCACTACAAACATCAAGCAGCAGGTGTAGCTGGCTTGTTAAAACATTCTTTTCTTTCCTACAATATTTTTAAGCTAATGTCTGCAGAAGGATAAACTATTTCAATATGTCCAGCTGCTCATCCAACACTCTTTCTGATGCTCATACACCATTTATTCTACCTTTTTATTTCTACGCTGCCTTTCCCCTGTCAACCACCCTACAGGCTACAGTAAGAGAGAAAGCGGCTAGCCCAAAGTCAAGAAGCAAGCTGCTTGCATAATAGGTGGAGACTTGAATGGAGGCTTCCCGTGTCCACATCTGGCATTCTAACTACTATCCTGTCTGATAAGGAAACAGACAAGCAACCCCCACCAATCTGGTCTCAGTCAAAGGATCTTCTGAAGATGCCATCCAGTTCCACTTTATAAGCTTCTGTGCAGAACTCATTTTCTGCTTACTTATTCTTTCCCCCTCCACCCTGTGCCCCTCACTCACTCTTTTCTGTCTGCAGTGCTCTTCTCCCCTCCTGGTCATAGCCGTGTTGCCATCTTGCTTTAATGCTCTCTCTTCCGTGCAAACTCTCTCCTCACACTCCTTCACTGAAGCACTTTGTTGTGAGGCCTCACAAAGGGGAGAAATGGGACTCGCTGCAACTTCCAAATCAGCACAAAACAGGGAGCACCTCCTCACTCTGATATGTCTGGGCAAGCTCAGGCAATTAAGGCTCAGAAGACCAGAGAAAGGGAAGCCAGAAGAGCTGAACTGTAACTCTCTCCTGGCATCAATTCTTCCTTTTTGGAGGGAGGTCAATAACAAGGGGTACTTAGGGTGCAGTAAGGCACAACATGTGGGGGAAATGTGCCAGTGGAAAACTGACAATGTGCATATGTGTTTATTAGGCACTTATATGATGAGTAATGTCAGGAGCAGCATGTATACAAATTATATAAGGATGGAATGCACTCTGTTTCTATACTTAAAATAAAATTAGCCAAGCCATATTAAAACACCTTCTTTTTGGCCAGAACCTCCTATTCTTCTTCACCTTCATCTTTAGGCAAACAACACTACATTATATGCTTGTAAATCCCCTTAAAGTACTCCTGGTTTTGCATCTGTTAGTTACTACACTAAGGCAAATTCATAAATGAATAATCAATAATGACTCCTGGGGAGAAACCGCTACTAACACAGCACATAGGAGAAAAGAATGCTTTGTGTTCATTTGGCTTTTCTTTTATGGTGTGGCATGTCTGACAGGGAATTTGTGCAGCTGGAAACTCTACTTTAAAAAAGTCCTCGGCCAGTAAACCACAAGTTCAGCATTGAAAGAAAACAGAGGAGCAAAAATAGGAGTGAAATAGGTGGAGGAAGCCCACACATCACAGTATCCCATAGTTAAGCCAGTGATCATGGTTTGTTTCCTCTCAGTGTATGCTGAGAGAAGGAATGATTTGCTTACGCACAGTAAACCATGGCTTATGGCTTTACACGGTGTGTGAACAAGGTCAATGGCTCAACCTGAAAGAAGGGACTCAAAGTCTGCACACATACACCATCTTGAATCCCTCCAGCAAAGGGACACAGTTTCAGACTAGTTTTTGCTAGTGCACTGCTGACATAGTTTGGAGTTCAAGTTTCCACTGCAAACTTCACATGGAATGTCCTTTGCCTTTTGCACATGGGCTTTTCCGAAGAATAAGCAGCTGCATATCAAGTGCACGGCATGGAACTTTCAACAGAATTCATAGGGCAATGATGGACTTCCTTTCAGATGAGAGGGCATGGGGAGAGAAAGCCAGTTGCTCTGTTGACACCTCCCCCCCCAAAAAAATACTGTGGAAAATGTGGAAAATTCGGGTTGTTAAAAAGGCTTTTTAAAAGCAACAACATCAACTCTCATTCAAATAGTCTCTTTCTCTTTCATATGATAAACAAAGTACTTTTTAAAGTAACATCTTAAAATAATATTATGGCCAGTTACACTACTGCAAAATACTTATTTCCAGAATTCAAAGACAGCACTGTTAGGGGTTTTACCATTCCTACTGTCTTCATCTGGATTGTAACAACATTAGGACCAAACACATAGTTCCGGCAAAAGAGTGGCAGAACTAAACAGCCTCTCAGCACTCTCATTTCTCACTTGCCTCCTAATCAACATACACCATCAAGGGACAATGAACATAAAACCAAAAGCTAAGGAGACAGGGAGGGAGGGGGATGATCACCACACCCTATGTGAGGATTCACAGCAAAAGAAGGAACAGATTTTGCCAACTCGACACTAAACCCTTATTATGACAAATCCTGCAATAAGTCACTGGCTCAGCATTAATATCTGCATGAAGACACCCCCTGCTAGTATCCTATCCTATCAACCGGGATGTGTATGTTAATGATCAGAGAGAGGCAAGCAGACAAAGACATTGCTATACTGTACAACTAATCCTACTTCAGATAAACTGTCCCTTTCCATACAGACCCCTGCCTCCAAATAAACCCCATAGCAAGCACATAGCAAGCCTCGCAAGAGAACCAGGAGGAGGAGGAGGCAGACAGACACCATCACAGGTCTGCTCAGGTGCTGGCTCCGCTCAAAACTCCACTCACTTTGTCTTCCCCACCCATGTTCCAAGAAACTAAACAGTCTCCAATTTCCACATCTGGAAGGTGTGTTTGCTTCTTTTGGTTTCTGTGTTTTGGTTCCTCTTTGAATTAATTATTTTAGCATTCTGTTTCCAATATCCATATGGATCCATTTTTTTCATATATATTTTTTAAGTCATATTTTATTAATGTTGCTTTGGGGACTCCAATCAAAAAGTGATTACAAATTAAATACATTTACATTTTAAATACCTACTTAACTAACCCATTGGGTTCCAATCTGTTTCCCTCTTTGGGGTTTAGGGTAGCACACATGGCAGGAATCCTG
Source organism: Podarcis tiliguerta (assembly GCF_965153285.1). Classification (NCBI taxonomy): domain Eukaryota; kingdom Metazoa; phylum Chordata; class Lepidosauria; order Squamata; family Lacertidae; genus Podarcis; species Podarcis tiliguerta. The sequence goes on along the minus strand of NC_139541.1, from coordinate 50,888,220 downwards.
TTTTATTCTGCCAGGGAGCTTAAATGGAAAATTCCTGACTTGCCCCAAGGTGCCAAGTATGCTTCCTGACCAAACAGATCAGCCCCCAGGCCTCCCCAGTCCAAATCCAACATGCCAGTCACTATGCCTCATCGGCTCCCAGACTGTCTTTCCCAAATAACCAAGACGGGCACAGGTTTTGTGCATCTGCTGTACCTGAGTTATCCATGTTGACGTCAGCTTCCTGCTCCAGGATGTCGCAGCAGCTGTCAACAGCTGCCAGCCTCTGTCTTGTGCCCAGCTTGGCAATGGAGCCAACGCTTCCCTCAGTCTTCACCTGGCAACTGGCCTTTCACACCTTGGACTTGTAGAGCCTGCTGGGAAGATAGAAACCCTTGTATGGGAGGCATGCTAATAATACCAACAGCACTAAGACACTCCCAACCCAATACGGAACTATTTGCAAATAATTCATGATTCAAGTGCCTGGGGAATTGTCATCAATTAAAGTTGTTGATGATATCTTACGTCTTCTCTGCCTGACAAATATGATAATGGTTGCTGGTTTTTCCCTATATTTGATCCACAGTAAGAAAAAATACTATGTTAGCATAGTTATTATGCCACTATAGTTGACAGCCCTTGCTTACCGTAGGTCCGGAGTGTTATTTGTTTAATGGGGGGAGGGGATTAAGGCTTGCCCCAAGCTAAATTATTTCTATAGAAATTAATGGAAATCCATGTTGGTTATCAATTGTTTTTAATGGGTCTACTGAGAGTAGAACACTAGCTACAACGTCAGTAAGTGTGAACTATTTTCTCAACTTGCCATTTGTCAGCACCGAAAGAAACACTTTGGCACATCCAATTCTGCCACATGAACATTGTGAAATGAACTCCCATCCCTTGAAGTCTAAAACTTTCCAGGGAGGTGCCTGCTTATTAACAAGAGCAACCCACATTTATCTGCATAGCTACAACTTCCTCTGCGAGGTTTTTTGTGCCAAGAAGAAGAAGAGTTTGGATTTGATATCCCGCTTTATCCCTATTCGATGTCTCAAAGCAGCTAACATTCTCCTTTCCCTTCCTCCCCCACATCAAACACTCTGTGAGGTGAGTGGGGCTGAGAGACTTCAGAGAAGTGTGACTGACCCAAGGTCACCCAGCAGCTGCATATGGAGGAGCGGAGACGCGAACCCGGTTCACCAGATTACAAGACTACCGCTCTTAACCACTACACCACACACACAGAAGACACATGGGCAGCATTGTACTTTGAGATTGGCTGTCTTGGTTGATAGAAGCAGCTGCTGAAGCTGGGCAAAAGGACATTATGGGCACTGAGGAAAGTACTGTCAGGGCGAATTGTCTTTACTTTGCCCTCTAAAATCTGGAAACCCATCAAACAAGCAGATTGGTTGCTGAATACTTTAAAGATGGTCTATAAAGATGGAAAAACTCACTCTGATAAAGTCATATTGAACTTCTCACCACTTTTAAAAACCACCACCACTATCCATTGGATTACAGGGAATCCAGATGTGTTGGTCCTATCACTCCCTTTGCTACCACAGCCCAGTGAAGGGGGTGTACAGGATAATTTTCTATGCACTGCGTTAGAATAATTTGATGGATGGGTGGAAAATCAGCTTAACACCCTTGCAAGAAACATGCCCAACTACAAGCTTCCACATTCTTTTTATTCCCCTTCCCCCTGCACTTTTCCTACTGCAACTCCTGCTTCTTACAACCTCTTCCCACAAACCAAGGGCCAAACTGCATGCAGCAATCTAGAGACACAGGCCCAGTTACCCAAAATGTTGTTTCTCTTCACAAGCACATTCCCTTGCCTGCCAGCCCCCATGCCAATGAAGTGGGCAGCTGAACACTGATACCAGATTGTGCCATTTCACCTGTCTTTTTTCAAAGTAGAATGATTATGACATTGACCATGAGGAGAAAATTCCTCCACCACATGAAGAGAAGTATGACTTCAGCCATTGTGTCCACTGCTGTCTGTTCACTCTCACTGCCATCTGTTCCAGGATGTTGCTACTGTCAGAAGTGAAGAGCACTCAAGTTCCTTCAGCTACTGTGGCAGTGCAATTCCTCTCCCACTGCTATCCACAGGCTACTACACTACAATAAAAACCAGTTCAAGAACCCACTTATATCACTTATTACATTCCCAATCTACCAATGATTGATGGTGTGTGAGTGTGGGTGTGCAGACTTTTCCCATGTGTTTTATAGTTCCTTTCCTGAATGGACAGTGCATCACTCAGAATGGCACAGAAAAAAATTACAAGCAATGTTTCCACTGACTCCTTGGAAGAACGCTTTGGCTAGACTTCCTCTTAAACAATAATGTAAGGTATATACTTGCTGGAAGCTCCATCAAGAGCTGGTGCGCGCGATCATGTAGAGGAGAAACAATACCCTGCTACATTTTTAAGACAAGGTAGTCTTGTTCTTTCATCTCTGACTTTGAAATCCTTCAAGGTCATCTTCACTTGCATGGTCAGAAGATGGGCATACAGTAGCAGAATAGCAACCTCAAAAGATTATTTGCTCAAATTCTGCCTGTTGTTTCACACTAGATTTTTAAAAATAATATATATCTCAAAGGCACATCTGACTAAATCTCACCAAAGATAGTATAGTTAGTGTCAAAAAGCTACCTCCTTCCATGTTTTCTAGTATCTGAAGCTGGCATGCAAGCCCCTCCTCTTTCTGGCAATCTGCCAACATTTCTCTGAAGTTTGCAAATCCTGCAGCTCAAAATAGTCCAGGTCAGTGGAAGAATGGCAAGTTTCCCATTGAAACCCAAGACACAGGCATCTCTCATGAGCTGTAGAGAAGAAGAGATTCAACAAGTCTTTTGTCTCTCTACTGACCCAGCAAGGACACACCAGGCCCAGTTTCAAATGCAGGCACTAACTTTAGGAAACTCCATGGAATAAGTTCTCGGATTTCAAGACACAAGAGGATGCATGAATAATGCATGGAGAAGCACAATACAAATTTCTGTCACAGGAAAAAACAGTGTCTTGTAAATTTTCAGAAACCATTCTAAAGTTCACACGTATCCTTTCTATTATTTATACAACTTATATCTTGCTCTTTCTCCTCAAGAAGCCCCAGGCAGCAAACCTAAGAACAAAGCAGAGTAGTACAGGCTTCCTCAAACTCGGCCCTCCAGATGTTTCGAGACTACAGTTCCCATCATCCCTGACCAATGGTCCTGCTAGCCAGGGATCATGTGAGTTGTAGGCCAAAAACATCTGGAGGGCAGAGTCTGAGGAAGCCTGGAGTAGTAGAAAAGCATTTTAAAAACAGTTAAACATGTTTTTCTAAGAACATTTAGAAAACACAGTTTTACCAGTAATTTCAGGGTTGCATGGGGAAACAAGAATGCTTTTAACTTATTCCTAAAAGTCAACAACACACCTCACCAGGGAGAGCATTCCACAAATGGGAAACAACCACTGAGAAGGCCCTGTCACAATATTTCACAATACTGTAAATTCACAATATATGAGGATGATACCACATGCACATGAACTTAGCTGCAAGGCTCAAGTTTACAGAAAAGTAAATGTTATGAAAAATGCCCTGGTTATAAGCTGAATGAAAAGAAATCTTCTAGGGAATAATATTAGGACTCAAATGTGCAAAATAATGTCAGATATACAAGCACCACAGAAAAAAGAAAATAAATATCTAGTGATAAGACTGGGAGATTTATACAGGTGAAAGTACTTGCTTGTGAATAAAAAATAGAAGCTAATAAAATATGAAAGAATATTTAAATGTCATGGAAAGCAAGAATAGCAGCAGTGAAGATACTGCTCATACTTAGCATTGGGTTGTATCCAATATAAGTTCCACTCGGAGTAGAGCAATTAAAATTAATGACTATCTTAGGTCAATTTCAATTGGATTCCTCTGAGTATTATTTTTGTTTGTTTGTTTATTTGGTTTATTACTATCATCATCATCATCATCATCATTATTATTAATTGTATGCTGCCCTGCACCCAAAGATCTCATGGCAGTTCACAGATGAAATGTTTTAAGATGAGAAAAGGGGATTAAAAAAATCCACAGACAGCAGTAAGACAGCAAGAGTATTTTATAATATTTCACCAGGCGGAAGAACAAATTCCAAGTCATTCATTCTATCATTTATCATCTCAACTGGTGTCATTGTAATAAGATGTACTGTAATAAAAGATTTCCAAGAACTTTCTAATTAATTTAATAGCTGCAAGAATCAAAGGGACTAGCATATGAAAGAACATACATTGCTGAATGGTTAAATGAAATATGGAAAGTGTTGCTTATTGTGAAATTGACATATCTGGTGAAATATAATGAAAGGGTAGAAGGAATATATAAAGTAAGAAGTTATAAAATGAACTGGAACTTGCCTTTTCAAACACATATTTTAACCCAAATGTCTACCTTACTTTCTGAGTTTTATAGTAGGATTGAGGAACCTTTGGTTCACATCCTATGTGAAGTCATGTAGAAATGCAGCTGGATTGACTGCATGGGGAACTTGATCGTGCAGGTAATCCCTACAAAAAGGAAGGATTGACTACACAACCTATGAGCTGATAGGTGGTGAGTTCAAGTTTACTGGATTGGCTACATAACCTAGTTCTCCGTGAGAAACTTGGATCACGCAGCTAATCCCTGCAAAAAGCAGGACTGAATATTAAGCCTGCAGGATTGGCTGTGCAACCTAGTTTCCAATGAGGAACTCAATCGCCCAGCAGATACCTGCAGAAAGGAGCTTTACTAACACTAGGCTTGGGGCTTGTAAATCAGAGAGCATAGGGCTCTGTAGTTTGCATTTGGACCACCTAACACCAGCTAATAAACAAGAAGGTGCACTGCAGACCAAAGTCTATAGGCTATCTGCAACACAGTCCCACAGAAAATGCACCACAAAAATCTAACCTGGAGGTCACTGAGGCATGCATGACAGCGAAGAGCGCTATGACCATAAACTAGACATAAAACCAGCCTGTGTCTTTGTTTCTCCTGATCCTCTGCTTAATTCAGCACCTGGTTTGCCACACCCACCCAAGCTTCAACAGCTGTCCTGACTCCATGCCCCCACCTATCTATCTCAACTACTAAGGCTGTGAGAGTAGCTGCTTCTATGAGGCTCACTGAAAGCACAGCCCAAAATAGCAGCAAATGAAGTGATCACTCTTTAAAGATGTCGCATCATGCACCTGGGGAAGACTGAAGAATTTCAGCATTAATTTACAGTAAACATTTTATGTGCATCAGGATGCATTTTAATTAGAAGCAAAGCAAGTTTACAGGGTTCTGAATAAATAAAACAAAAGGCTGCAACAAATCAGATGCGAAACTAGATACAGAAAAGAAAATCTCTTTGAAGAACTTTATTTTTTGTTGTGTCTGATCTCAATAATGCTGACAAGACAGGTTGCTGCAATCAGGAGTCATCCAACAGCAGACCGAAGAGTCAGAAGAAATACTGGCAAGGAAAGAAGCCCAACCAGTCCAAGATTGTGTAAGTCAGGCACCTGTGCCAGATCCCCAAAGAAAGCACAGCAGGCAGGAGAATGGGATGGTCCCAACACTTGAGAGGAAGGAAGCTATCATTTGGAAGGCTCGTAAGACTCTGGCTGGCTGGCACCCAGAGACAGCAGAAATGGAAAGGCCTCACACCAGCCTCCTCACTTCCAGTGCTTGCTCATCTTGGCAGCCGTGTCCATTTTCACCAAGACATACGGCGTACTCTTAATCCCAGCAGCACCAGGGCCCAAGACAAGGGACTGTGTGTTTGCACTAATTCCCCTAGGCTCAGGATGAGAACAACCACTGACCTTAGACAAGCAGTCTGAGTAAACTCCACTACATCCAGAACAAGCCTGATTATTAGCAAATCAGTTGGGTCAAGGGAAGGGGGGGGGGATTTTCGCAGTCAGGGTTTTCCCTAAAACTGATAGGTTGAAATTTTGCTACCTTTAAAAATATTTTAGTTTTCTTACAGTCACTAACTGCCCGTGCAGTGTGCCCCTTACCTGGCCTGCCCCACCTCCCACATCATACCTCCCCCTACCCTTATTTTCATTATAAGGGTTGTATACTAAGTGTTGGGACGCGGGTGGCACTGTGGGTAAAACCTCAGCGCCTAGGACATGCCGATCGCATGGTCGGCGGTTCGAATCCCCGCGGCGGGGTGAGCTCCCGTCGTTCAGTCCCAGCTCCTGCCTACCTAGCAGTTCGAAAGCCCCCTTAAGTGCAAGTAGATAAATAGGTACCACTTACTAGCGGGAAGGTAAACGGCGTTTCCGTGTGCTGCGCTGGCTCGCCAGATGCAGCTTGTCACGCTGGCCACGTGACCCGGAAGTGTCTGCGGACAGCGCTGGCTCCCGGCCTCTAGAGTGAGATGAGCGCACAACCCTAGAGTCTGTCAAGACTGGCCCGTACGGGCAGGGGTACCTTTACCTTTATAGTAAGTGTATATTGACCTCTAAAACCAAAGGTGTTTCAGGTGAATTTGAACTTTTAATCCCTGATTTATTATATTGTGTATTTTAAGTGGAGGAATGCTATAAAATGCAGTTTTATTATAAATAATTTGCAAACCTGCCACTTTTTGATAGTTTCAAAATAGTTGTTTTAAGTGGGGAGCTGCAGCTAATGGGTCAAACAGCATAATAACCATAATTTCCATAACCATAAATTAATTAGGTGTTCTTTCCCCTTCTTAGTACCTCTAGATTTTTTTAAAAAATAATTTAAATTCATAGCCATTTATTCTAACCTTAGCTGTAGAGGGTTGGTAAGTGGGTTTAATGGTATTAGTTATTTGTGGTGCTAGATACAGGAGAAACCTATTTTCTATATAATCAAAGGCTTTAAAGGTATCTATAGCTACCTTTTACATTGTTGAGAGGAAAAAGCTGCTCATGCTTCTGAGGCACAACAAACCTACACTGGTTTAAGACTCATGCAGGGGAATGCAGCTAATAGGTAATTATCAGCGTTTTTTCCAAATGACATTGCCCCACATTGCTTTAGAGAAGTCATTGAAGCTATAATTGTATAAAATAAATACATGTTTGCTGAATTGATAGGACTCAAATATTACTTCTATCCTTCTTGGGGGGAGCAGAGAGAGAGAGAGAGAGAGAGAGAATTTCTGGGAGATCATAGAACTTTTACAAAATGTCTGTGTCTTAGGCACCCAGTGTGCACGCGCAAACACACACACACACACACACACACACTGATATGGCTGTTTGGGTGGGGCATGGAAAGTGAAGGAAGGGCCTCTATATATCAGTCTTTAAGGAACAACAATGGGAGAGGGCTATCGTACTCATCTCCTGCTTGGCTTCTCTTAGAGTTCTGGTTGGCCACAATGGAAAATGAGGTGTAAATAATGTTTGGACTTGATTCAACAGTGCTCCTCTTTATGTACTTATGAGAGGAGACATAGAGGCACATCAGTCTCAGATATACCGTATTTTTCGCTCTATAAGACGCACCAGACAACAAGACGCACCTAGTTTTTGGAGGAGAAAACAATAAAAAAATATTCTGAATCTCAAGCCAGAACAGCAAGAGGAATCACTGCGCAGTGAAAGTAGCAATCCCTCTTGCTGTTCTGGCTTCTGTGATAGCTGCGCAGCCTTCATTCACTCCATAAGATGCACACACATTTCCCCTTACTTTTTAGGAGGAAAAAAGTGAGTCTGATAGAGCAAAAAATACGGTAATTCCTCCTTGCTCCTGGGAAGAGTGATATATTATACACAATGGACACTACTAGATCTGTAGGGCAAACTTAAAAGGGAAAAGCAATAGAAATAAATGTTCTGCTATTCTGTATTATGAAGGTTTGATATTCTGTATTTTTCCACAGAGAAATCCAGGAATTAGTGACCCCACCCAGTAAGATTCCCCTTGTATGGGATAGGTGGGAAACCAAACTGGAAATCAAATTACTACTTTTACGATAGACAATGTGTGCATGTGCCACTGGAAGCTATAAGAGAAACACTCTGACAAACTATTTATTGAAGCACATGAATATGGCAGAAAGGCCATCCCACTAAATAATCACCACAGCTTTTTGCAACCATATATCAGCAGAGATGCCAGCATTAATCAATTAAACTAGTGCAGAGGCCAAGAATCACAATCAACAAACCAATCTGCAGCTTTCAAGGAACACTGAAAGGTACTGGGATAGGAGGCTGGAACAAACTAGTGCAGACATCAGTGACTACCATCAATGCTCCATGTTATCAGGTAGAACTGCCAACTTATTAGGATTGTTAATCACCTGGCCTGATTAAAAGTATATCTATATTAATAAAACCTCGATGAAACTGCCTTTGAGGGATCTTGACAGAAGCAAACTATTAATTTTCATCAAACTCTGAGGGAAATGGGATACTTCCCACAACAGTTGCATAAAAGAATCACAATGGTTTTGAGAGAGGTCAAGAACTATCAGCATTATGAAATATTCAGGTTTAAAGGCACCTTGACATTGACTGCAATCTTCAGTTGCCTTCAATGCTACTAAGAACATAAGCCTTTGTGATGCCACTCTATAAGTGTCCCTCTTTGCTAGCTTTGGATACAAACTGGAAGGAAAATCCATTAGATTACAAAGGGTGGGATGGGAGAACAAGTTTGTGGGGCATCCATGGCTGAATGGCTTTTCACTGCTGTGAATTCAGTAATATTTGCTCATTGTTATTCCCAGTGATTAACAGGAAGTCAATTTTCAATCTGCAGTTAAAGTTTAGTCAATTAATTGTAGTGATTGAATCAATTAAAGTAGGCAATCCTATTATATGGTGGCATCTAACATGCCATGTAGGGACATAACAAGGGGACAGACACTCTCTACCTATTAAACAATTCCCTTTCCCAGGGCTGTTGTGGGGATGAAAAACAGTTTGTGATGAAAGCTAGAAATACAGATAAAAACGATAGCATTACTATAAAGGTGTATGACCAAAAATTCTTGTTTCCAATGCCAGTAGGAATGGAATTAATGCTTTGCTATGTATTATTTTAGTTTAGTTGCTTGAAGCATGCTTTAATTGTCAAAAAGTAAAAAAAAAAAAAAATGCCATAAAGGTACAGACAATCTTTGACCGTTCTATTAGGAAAACACAGCCAACCCAATGTCAGATCACTCAACTATTTCCACACATACCAGTCAGACACATGTTGGTCCTATGCATCTTACTCAGTTTCCTCAAGGAGGGAAAAAAGAATGTGACTAATTAAGAAAAAGTGAACACACTTGCAGTGCTTTCTGTTCCTCCCTGCTTCTCTATGAAAGACAGAAAAGGGATCCCACAGATCTCTCCTGAGTCCGTAATGGGGGCAGTGAAGAAATGCACAACCATAGCGCGCCATCCCTAAACTTGCCTGAAAGGTAGTCTCTGACCTTGAAGCCTTTTGCCCCAATCCCAAATGTCCACAGACCAAATGTGTTTACTCATTAGTGACCAAAGGCCCTCTGTGTATGCTCAGAGGCATTCTAACCTTTACAGCTTCACATGTTTCAGGACTGAGTTCTGGCACTGAAAATTGATTTTGGTGCTAAGCTCTGGAGAACTCTAGCTTAAGCCCTGCACAGAACTAGGATGGAAAAAAATATAGCTCAAGGGTAATCCTATATTTTCTTCTGGTCCAATTGTACATTCCTCTTTGCCAGAATTTCCGACATATTGTGACATTAGTGGATTGTCATCCTTGCTGTATATGATACGTTTTTAATACTTAAGAGAGGAAACAGGAGAGAATATGGAACGTAAGAGTTAGAGGTTCAAATATACATGTGAAAATTCTAGATACCCTATTTGTTTTTCTCTCTCAATTGAGCTTCAGCATCTAGCCCTAGAGCAGCCTTCCCAAACCCTGATACATGCCAGATATTTTGGGTCACAACTCTCACAGCACCAGCTCTGCTGGAGTAGACAATATAGGTGAGGCAGATGTAAGTAAGTCCAAAACCTCTGGAGCACATCAACTTACAGAAGTCTGCCCTAGAGTAATCCCAACGGTAGAAAGGAACCCGAAAAAGGATGCTGTTCTGACTCACCGTGTAGATGGCAAGCTAAACAGCCACCATCAGTTCAATAGGAGCCAGTCCCTTTAAAAATGTATCAAATCAAATGCACTTACCCAGCTTTATCTGCTGCCAGAGATAACAAAACCACAAGGACAAAGTGAGGCCACGTGCTTTTCTCCAATGTAAGCCAATGATTTGTTTTTCCAATGCTGTTAAAATGTAACTTTTCTCTGGAGGAAAGAGTAGGGACAAAAGTCTTCGTCCTCCAGCCTGGCAGTAGCACCTTTGTCTGCCAAGCCCTGGAGTTGCCTAATTGTTGGTGTCTGTTTTAGTCTCTCTTCCTCCGAAACCCTCCACTCATCTGTGGCATCTAGAATGGAATGCCAGAAATGCAGCAGTGCTGGTTACTGAGTCGCTCCTGGCAGCAGCAGCAGCAGTGAGAAAAAGGGTGGAGGAGGCATGGAGGATGATCCAAAAGGCAACACTCACACTGTGTTTGGTAGGAGGTGCCTTCCCCCGCAAGTTTCTCACTCACGCAGGTCCCAGGTCATGACGTGGGATTCTAAGGCAGGCATCTGCAAGAAAACAGAACAGGTATTTCAACAGGAGGCACAGTTCCAAAATCCCAGAAGTTAGTAAACAAAGACAAGATGCACAGATGTCTCGGCTGCTCAGAATTAAGTGCTACTTTTTTTGTAGATTGCAAAAGATGCATTTTTAGCACTCAATGCCTGCCACTAGACACTTTTGTACTTGCAAATGAGTAAGGCTGTTTCCCCACCTGAAAAATGTAGCTAGCAACCTATGTTTCGGGGCGGGATGCTGGTTGCAGCCTTTGTTCACTCTGCGGTGTCTGACCACAAAGGTGCTTGAGATGTCACTCCGGTGAGCAAAGTCAGTGGTTGAACAGGAGGCTTAAAAAACACTCATCGGAACCGTAGCTCGCTGCCCTGTGTGCCTATTCTGCCCACCTACTGGAACTGGCAGTAATCAGAAAGGGCACCTTAACAAGTTCAATTTAGAATACCAATCCTGCAGAGGCTTCCCTGACGTTCTTTTCCATTTGCAATTCATTGGTGGCCCTAGGATTGCTGATTGTCTCCTCTGCAGAATTACTCCATTGACTAGCACATTCGGGATCAGAAACGCAAACCTGGGCTCTAGATGTGCCGATTCCCTGTGACAAGCACAAGAGGAGGATCAGCTCCTGCCAGAAGGCACAGGCAGCCCTCTGTCTCTTTAAGCAGGGCAATTTTCGGGCCGGCTCTTGAGAGTTTGACTAAAGGAGGGAAGGGGCTGTCCTGCCAGACTCCCAGCCTGACATTTACCGAGACAGAGGGAGATGTCGACGGAGACTTCCGAAAACAGGAGCCTGCTTCGACTCGGAGACAGCTGAACCCCTCCTGGGTTTCGGGTCAAGCTCCCCCGCCGCCCTGCCTCTCACATTCCAACAGCAAGCCACGCCCCGAAATGGGCAACAAGGGTGCAGCTTATAAAGGTTTGCAGACAAGCTAATCGGGAGATGCCCGGTTCAGACGTGCCAAGAAGCCTGACCGACCGACCGCCGCGGTCACCAACGCCGGAGGAGAGCCAGCACGTCCCGAACGCGGGCGGCGCCCAGAGGCCCGGCGAGAAGCACCTCCCCAATTCCTTCGTTGTTTCTGCGGCGGCGGCGAATGCGCGCGGAAACTCCTCCTCGGCGAGCCGCTTCAAACTGGCCACGGCGCTAGTCCCTGGCGTTGCGTCCGGCCGCTGACGAGTCAGGAGGTTCGCCCTCACCGAGAAGGGAAAGCTAACGCTCTCTTGAGCCGTCGCCCGCCTCGCTCGGAGCTCCGAGGCAGGCGTGGCCGGGGCTGACTCGCGTCTCGTCAGGATCCTTCGCGCGCACGTGGCCGCCCCTCCCACCCCCTCAGAAGACGTTGTCGTCGTCGGCTTGTCTGCCAGCCGAGAAACAGCGTCCCCGAGCGACCTCCCTCCTAGGCCCACCTTCACCCTGTCAGTCAGAAAAAGGAGGAGAAAAAGGCCCGGCCCGGGACAGGCGCCTCAGGGAGAGATTCCGATGGCAGAGGCATTGCTGTCTAGGCAGCCCATGCTACCGCGCGCGCGCGCTCCCGACAGAGCCAGAGCGGGAGCCGCCGCCGCCGCCCCCTTCGCAAGGAACGAGCGCCTACTTGCCGCTGGTTGCCATGGCAACTCCGCCTGCTCCGGCCTTCCTGAGGAAGCGCCGGGGACGAGCACACGGGCATGGGGTGGGGTGGTTTTTTTTGGAAAAGAAACCTGCAATTTCACCCTGTGAGTGGGTTGGGCGCGGCGAAAGCCAGCCAAGGCAAGGGTACTTTGGTTTCCCCCGCGCCACCAGTAAATACTGTAACGGCATTCATTTGCCTCAGTGGGAGTGAGGAGCTCCCGCTGTTCTTTCCCCTACCCGAACAGCGGTGCTTTTACTTTCCTGGGCAAATCCTGGCCTCTATTAGCCACCTTGGGAGTGTGGTAGAATGTTCGGAGGGGCATGTTTATTGTATGATTTTATTTGTTTCATAAAAATGTTAATTGTAAAAAATGCAAAGCAAAATACACAAAAGGATTAGCAAACAGAATAAAGCAGTAAAATTATCAGTTTAAAACTGCTGTTTCATTCAAAGCTATAACATTCAAAAGATAATTAAAAACAATGATAAGCCCTTTCATCACCACCACCATTATTTTATTTCTTAAGCACTCCCTCCTGAGAGCCTAGGGCAGATGGCAAAAACACAGCATTAAAAACAAAAGTAGATCCAGGGTGCTACCAGTAAGAAGGCTTTGTCCCACAGCTCCCAAGCAGGTCCCCCACCCCTGCAGTTGGCAAAACTTGGGTTGGCTGGTTGTGGGGAAGGCAGTCCTCGAAGGAACGTGTCTTAGGCCTTATTTAGGGCTTTGTACTGGCACCACCAGTCACTGGCAGCCAGAGCAGTGCTTTCAGGATTATTACACAGTCAAACCTCGGTTGTCGAACTTAAACCGTTCTAGAAGCCCGTTTGGCTTCCGAAAAATGTTCAAAAACCGGACACACACTTCCAGGTTTTTGACGTTCAGGAGCTGAAAAGTACAGTAACGAAGGCCTTCAGGAACCAAGGTTTGTCTGTAATGTGATCCCAGTATTCTGCACTGGTTCAACTTCTGAAGTGTTTTCTAGGGAAGTCCAATGTAGAGCACATGGCAGTAATTCAGGCAGGAGTTTATCAGAGCATAAACTCATACCCTCCAATATTTCTCCAATAAAAATAGGGACGTCCCATTCCATAATGATCATTTTACTGTTTATACCCTATACATCTTACTGGGCTGCCCCAGCCACTCTCAGCAGCTTTTAACATATATAAAAACATAATAAAACATTTTGTTTAAAATTAAAAAAACCTTCCCTATACAAGATTTCCTTCAGATGGCTCAGAGGTTGGATAACTCCATACCCTCCAGCATTTCTCCAATGAAAACAGGGACATCCTAAGAAAAGTGGGACATTCCAGGATGAAATCAGAAACTGGGATGGCTTATCTAAATCAGAAACATCCCTGGAAAATAGGGGCACATGGAAAGTCTGTAAACTACTGTGGCCAAGTTATCACAGTACAAAAAGAGCTGTAGTCTCCCTCCCCAAGGAGAATGGTTTTCTTGAAGGTTAGGTACACCTTCAGAAAGTTAAGAGCTAGACCTTGGCAAACAGGGTGAGCACAACCTCCCTTATCATTAGCTCACCTGATCTGAAGCCAGAGCAAAACTTCTGCTTTAACCTGTCTCCTGCCTGCCTGTTTTTAGAACCAAGTGTTATATGAAATAGACTATAGCCTGACATTGCATGTATTTAGTTAATAATATCCTGCCTTTCGTGTGAATCCCAGAGTTGGTAATAACAGTAACAGTTGTACCTTGGTTTTCAAACAGCTTAGTTCACGAACAACTTGGAACTCAAACATCACAAACCCGGAAGTAGGTGTTCCAGTTTACGAACTTTGCCTCGGAAGCTGAACGTACAGCACAACTTCTGCAGCTTTCAATTGGCTGCAGGAGCGTCCTGCAGCCAATTGGAAGCCGCACCTCTGTTTCTGAACATTTCAGAAGTCGAACAGACTTCCGGAATGCATTCTGTTCAAAAACCAAGGTACAACTGTTAAAAAACCCAACAGTGATAAACAATAAAAGAAAGAAACATCTAACAAACCCAACGAAACAATCAGTTGTAACAGATAATCAGCAGTACATTATGACCACATTATAGTTGCATAGGCATCTAGCTACTCATAAGATCCCAGGTAAAAAGGTGGGCCTTAGATTGGCTCCAGAATGTCAAGTTTATACCATCTGCACCTCCAAAATAAAGGTTCTATCACAGAAAAGGCCATTAAAAACACATGGTCCATAACCATGTTTTGCATAGGTAGAAATTCCTCAAAACAAAAATTGATATATTATTGTACCATGTCAGAAACCATTTCCTCAGATTGGGCCATGGCGTCTTCCATGCAGAGTGTGACACATAAGCAGAATCCTCATGTGAAAGATGGGTGCTAGTTGTCTTATGTAAGCCACACTGTTTTGCAGATAATTGCCACACACGAATGCAGATTTTGAATTCTTACTGTAGTCTTCACCAGCCCAGCTGGCTGGGACTGATAAAAGTTATAGTCCTAAATGGAGGGCACCAGGTTGGCGAAGGTTGCACTCAGATGGATATATTTGAATCAACACATCCATTTCATCTAGGAGAGTCTAAAAGCAAGGGCAGCAGCTTAATTCTGGGTAGGATTATGGATGCCTGATACACTCCCTCACTACTGGCTTTGCAATTAACAGTGACAGATGAGAATCACCACTGCACTGAAACCTGATTACCTGAAAAGGGCAGTAGAGTAGCATGTTGAGATGCTTAGATGGACTGATACTGTACAGGCCAGACTTTCCCTTCACCTCTTTCTAGTAGTAATGGGTCTGTTCAACAGAAAAGCTTTCTGTGTTACTGTGTTTGGATTTGGAGCAGTAGATTCCCTGCTTCACTGGCAGGATTATGGGGTAGTTTTACAAATATAGGTTAAACATTTGCCTGAGGCAGTAACTAACTAATGCAGAAGGCACACTAAATATAGACATGTTTTGATTTCTGTCTCCATTGCACTCTGCTGTGCAAATAAAATACGAACTGGCTCTCCTGAACCCAGAAGGTTCAGAAAGGTTTTGGTTTTTGTTTTTCTAGAGACTTCAATAGCATGAAACGGTCTTCATATGAGTCATCATTTCTTTTAAGAGTCTTCACCACTGAGGCATGTATCAGTTTCATTTTAAATGAACACAAAACCAACATGAACTGGAGTGGACAATCCTCTACTGCCTTGACAGCATTTCCAAGAGACTCTCCAGCGATTAGCTACACAATTTCTTTTTTGTTGAAAGAAATGTATTGTCTTGAATGAAAAGAATCAACTACAAGAAGTTAGCAATTGAGGAATATCAACTAAATACAGACTAAAATAGATCAACAACAATTCAATATGATTGGGGGGGATTAAGGTTCAAATAAGTGTTTAATTGAGTTCAATATATGATCATGATATAAGCACCTTGGTTATTTATTACTGTATTGCTATTTCCCTGTCAACATTTCACAGATGATAAGAAAAGCATTATTGTTCATGGGTGAGCAGTAATGGCATGGTGGGGCCAACACAGTTCAAGTGGGTGAATGCCATAGATTAGGAGGTAGGCAAACTCCAGGCTTACATGATCTACTGTACTTTACTTTGTACTAGAAACTCAAGGTCCATGAACCAGAGCTGGATATAAAGTAGTGGCTAGAGGGGGGGGGGCGCGGAGTGAAGCAGCATAGGGTTAAAGACGAGACCATGCCTCTGAGCACATGATCAATGCAATAACTTGATTTTTAGTACCATAACTCATGACTTGTTACACAAATTCCACTCCTGGTTTCCTCCCCACCCCCTACATCCCAGCAGCTTAATTTAAAGGAGGAGGGAAGCATTTGTGTTGATGCTAATTGTAAACTCAAATGATTTGCAGCAAATCAGCCCCAGATCAACCAATCGAGATCCCAATCTACCTTCAGCCTACCACTGCAATAGATTAAGTCTATGAAGACAGAAGGCAAAAGCAGTGAGACAATTCCCAAACTACAATGCTTCAGATACATGTATGTGCTGGAACAATGAATTACAGTGGTACCTCGGGTTACATACACTTCAGGTTACAGACTCCGCTAACACAGAAATACTACTTTGGGTTAAGAACTTTGCTTCAGGATAAGAACAGAAATCGTGCTCCAGCGGCGCGGCAGCAGGAGGAGGCCCCATTAGCTAAAGTGGTGCTTCAGGTTAAGAACAGTTTCAGGTTAAGAACAGACCTCCAGAACGAATTAAGTACTTAACCTGAGGTACCACTGTATGCATTTATACTATTTAATATATACTAGTCCCATATTTGAACTGAGGAAAGCCAAGGCACTGCAAGAGCACAATATATTTCCCTTTAAGAATTCTGCCCAATGATTCAGTGACTGATCTTGACTTCATAGCTGAGAATTCTTAAGCAGAAATAACAGTTGTATTTTAATGATACAAGTACCTTTTGCCATATGCAGAGTGCTTCTCCTTCAACTTCAGCCTTTCTCCTTCCCAGAAGCAGATCTTATGTGAAAGCCCAAGGAATTTTCTAGAAATTAAGCACTGATTCCCCCTTCTGTTGCCAGGAAACTCAGCCACAGAACACAGGCTTTCTGTTTTTTTCCACATACCAGCTGATTCCTAGCCCCCCCCCCCCTTTGCAGCAACTCTTCAAAACAAAGCAGCTTCTTTTTCTCATGACTCTCCCCTCTCTGAACAAGCACTCTGCAATCGACCCAATTTGCGCCAAGACTTACCAGGCCTCAGCCCATGTACCTTGACTTGAGCACTGGTGCTGAGTCCTGGAGCATGGGAAGAAAAGTACACCCCAGCATATGCCAAGTGCCTTTCTGACACTACTGAGCAACTGCAATCTCTTTCTCTCACACCTCTCATTCAGGAAAAAGTTGAGTGTGGGCCCGCTGTCAAGTGCCTCTGCAACAAACCCACTTCTGGTTTCCTCACCTTTGCCAGATAACTCCCCTCACTCCAGCAGAATATACCGTAAATAATGCCCTTTTTATTTTTTTAAGTACTTACAGCACAGTAAAAGAGAGACTTTTCACTGCTCATACAGTATATTGTTGTGCTTTCCTCCCTCTCTCTGTAGTTCAGGCCACTGAGGGAACAGAATGAATATCAATAGCTGGAAGGAATGGAGGAGAAATTCATTTGGTTCACTAAAACGAGAAACCTTCCTGATTCTAACCTCCTGAAGCAATAAGTGAATCTGGACACAGTTACCCTTCACAATCTGCACATCTGAATTTTTTTAATGATGCACTTTTCCTACCATAAAAGTCCACACAGAAGGGCATACATTAGTGAAAGTAACTATAAAACTGTATTTGTATTAGGGAAATGTGCTTGCAAAAATGTGCACACTAGGCCAAATTGTGTGCAAAAAAAAATGCATATGTTAGGAGAAACATGCATACAAATTCCTAACATTTTCAAAATGTGGACATTTAAAATAAAAAATTGCAAATAGATGGTGTAATGGGACAAGCTGACCTTAAGGGTGGAAAAATTAGAAACGGAGAGAAGCTTAAATGGACACATCCACCCACCCCTTGGGCAGTCTATCTGTTCCATGTAATAAATATCCTTTTCATTTCCTAGGCATAATAGCATTCTATTCCATAATGGTTTTTCATTTAAATTGATCCCTTGTGTCTATTCCAGTGAGAACAAGCTACATTTATGCTGTGCTGTGCTAGTCACAGTTTTACTGAGACTAGAGACTCAGGTGCCCCATCCACCCAATTAAATTTGGTTATACCATACAGGCGAAAATTTAGATAAGTTCATTTCTTCTAAGCACACTATGTGAACAGGCCCTGCTTGGCAGCTGTGAATTAAATTGAGGGGTAGGGGCAGCCCTGACAGGAATTCTGATGGGGAAAATTTGAGTCCAGAGGAGCTTGCTTCTATGCAAGGGGGGCTAAGGAAGGGTGACACCCAGAATATGAAGTGGCAAATGAGTTCATCAGTGCTGACAGTTGTCACTGCTCGTCACAGAATTGAGAGTAATAATCTCAGACATTTTCCTCATTGCTTATAAATACCCGCCCCATAGCAGCCGTGTCAGCTGTGTCATGGTAGACCAAAACATCTGGAGGGCACCAGGTTGGGGAAGGCTGCCCTAAAGAATTAAGCCAATGAAACCAGATGACCAGAGGCTATTACCTCCTTCAGGATAGTGAAGAAAATAGCAGCAGCACAATCTCATTAGCAGGGATTTGTATCTTTCCTTTTAAGCCCAAAGCAAATTGAGATACAAGGATTCCTTGCTGCTTAAGATTTCCTTCACCCTCCACTACACCCCCCCCCCCATGCATTTGAGACATTGTGTGGAAGCAACTATTAAAAGTGCTCCAGAGATACCCTCAGGCCTTGTGCTGTGTCCAGAAGCAGTCTGAGATGCTTGAATGAGCCTGGGACAGTCACAGTGGCAGGAGCACTTCCGATTCATTCTCTGACAGATGAAGGGATTCATTAACTGAGCTAGAATCATAGCAAACTATCCATTCTGAAAGAGAGCTTAATAATCAGGCTTGGCATTGGAGAATGTCTCCAACTGCCCCAAAAGACCACAAAGCGAATGTGACAAAAGCCTCTTATGCCAAATAAGTTATGTTTCAGCCTAAAACAAGCCATGCTTAAAAGCAATAAATAAATAAATAAAAGCCCTGTTCAGGCATTGGTGCGCTAAATCAGCCAATCTGGAAATTTTGGTCTCACTCAGTTTCTGAATATTCCAGTTGTAAGTTCAGTTCATATTTCTGCATCATTTTGTCAGAATTGTCAGGGCTATAGTGCTCATTTTTAATGAGCTAATGGACACATTTTTGCATGCCATCTCCCCTTATATAATGCATTCCCCCATTATTTTCACTATGCGTATTTGTGTACATTTTTCAGAACTGGAAAATTCAGAGACGTCTGGAGGGTAACTGCATTTCTGCTTACGTAATGTTCTGGGAATTAGGAAGGCTACAATTAACATGTGACCTGAATTCCCCTCCTTCCCTGCTGCTTGCTGCCTGCATTCCTGTCGCCCCCCCCCCCCCCGCATAAATTGACAGGTGAACGTACGAAGCAGGAGGGCTCCTGCATGGAAGTTCCATGTGTATTGCAGAGCTGTGATGGATCCCTGACTCCCCCCACATGTTTACTTACTGAGCTCCTTGGAATAGAATTTGCCATGAGGCAACCAGGCTGAAACAAAGGGGGTGAAGAGGGAAAATCTCAAAGGGAAGGAAATCCACAACTCTGGTCTCTAGTTGGTGCTCAGAAATACTACTTTCCTTTCTCTTCCCCCTTCTAATGATATATCTTCCACCTTGGAGAATAGGAGACTGAGAGGTGATTGTGATCGTCAAATATCTGAAGGGCTGTAATGTGGAAGCTTGTTTTCTCCTGCTCCAGAGGGTAGATTCAAATTACAAGAAAGGAGTTTCAGACTAAACATTGGGAGGAACTTCCTGACAATAAGAGCTGTTTGACATTGAAACACAGAGCTGGCACACCCCATGAGGCAAGGTGAGACCACTGCCTCAGACGGCAGGATCCACAGCAG
Organism: Podarcis tiliguerta; assembly: GCF_965153285.1. NCBI lineage: Eukaryota > Metazoa > Chordata > Lepidosauria > Squamata > Lacertidae > Podarcis > Podarcis tiliguerta. The sequence goes on along the minus strand of NC_139541.1, from coordinate 50,868,416 downwards.
TAGCAGATCCAGCCTCCAGTGAATGCATTGCCTGCTGCCGCTGTCGCAGCAGAAACGATACATTTCCCCTAGTGAGGAAATAGCAGAAGCTGTCCTCTGGGGTCATCTGGGGTCTGCACCCACTCAACATGATTCAGAGTGGCCCCTTTCCCACCCCTGCAATGGCCTTTGGTTCCCACTTCATCCACCAGGTAAGGTTGATTTGGTTCTCCTCCCTTGTTCCCAATGTAGAGAGTCAGTGTGGTGTATTGGTTAAGAGTGATAGACTCGTAATCTGGTGAACCAGGTTCGTGTCTCCGTTCCTCCACATGCAGCTGCTGGGTAACCTTGGGCTAGTCACACTTCTCTGAAGTCTCTCAGCCCCACTCACCTCACAGAGTGTTTGTTGTGGGGGAGGAAGGGAAAGGAGAATGTTAGCCGCTTTGAGACTCATTTGCGTAGGGATAAAGCAGGATATCAAATCCAAACTCCTCCTCCTCCTCTTCTTCTTCCTCTTCATTCCCTGCTTGTTCCTGATGTAGATCTTCACCCACCCCTTCTTCCTTAGAGTGGGAGAATTTTGTTGTATGTCTCAGGTGCAAACACACAAAACCAACCACCCCTGGTGGAACAGACAACCTTGGAAATTGATGGGCTGTCCTTCCTTGGAGGTTTTTAAGCAGAGGTTGGATGGCCATCTGTCTTAGATTCTTTAGTTGTGATCCCTGCATTGCAGGGGGTTGGACTAGATGACCCTTTGGGTACCTTCCATTTCTACAATTCTATGATTCCAGGTAGTTAGGAGAGGAAGAGCCCAGCCATAGCAGCCAAGCAGAATTTATCCATGTCACCAGCTCCTTCCTCCAATCCCTTGCTGGTTTCAAACTGTTGGAGGATTGGTGTCCCTGAGCTTCTTTTTTAGTTTCAGTTGTTTAAATGCCCTGTTCCCGATTGCCCAATTTGTATTTACAGCCAGATGTGATCATATGACATGTATATTACGTACAGCCCAAGTCAATCACTGAGATCATTGGGAAAGCACTATTAGTGGTTCCCTATAGGCCAGAAGCACAGCTCATGTCCACAATGAGTCATGCCTTCAGCGTGATGGGCCCAACTCTAGGGAACTCCCTCCCACAAAGTTATAAAGGCACCGCCTCAAATGAGTTTCAGGCACCTGGTCAAACCTTACACCCTGAATGCTTCTCAAATGCTTTACTTTTAAAAAATACTGTAATTTATTCAGGTTTTAAATTTTGTATACTGTATTATAGTGTTGTTGTTACCCACTTCGAGGTGTAAATGGTGAAATGTGGAATATAAAAATGTGTATTATTAGGAAAAACGTGAACTAATTTTCAGTTTCCCTTCCTTGTCTGCAGAGTTCGCCATGGCACCTCTTTCCTTCATCCTTCCTCCCAGTTCAGCTTTCCTAAGCCACATGTGTTTGCTGCCCTGCTGCCTGCTTCCCTTTGGCCGAACTCTGCCGTAGCTCACAGTTGTGGCTTTCTCCTCCATCCCTCCTGGAATGTCGGGGGACGCAGCTTAGGGATGGGAAGCTTAGCAGATTTTGTTTGGGGAGGGTGTTTTCCCCATTGCCTGATAAAACTCAGCATACCTCAATTTCCCCCAAGGAACTCATTGACAGTCTGTAATAGTTAGGCTGGATTTTGCTTGACTGTGTTCCATGAGGAGAAAGAGTCAGGAAAATTGTGGTGGGTCAGCCCCACTCACCCACATCCCAAACCCTTATTGTCCCTCCAGACGTCTCACCTCTCCTTGTGTGCTGGACACATAATTCCAAGTGTTGCAGGAGCGTCCAAAGGGCAGAGGTGTGACGTGTTCATGGGAGATTCCTCCAGGAACTTTGAGCCTTTGAGGACTCTCCTCTGACACGTCTTCCCTTCACCCATGGGTAAGTCTAGCTTGCTGCTAAGGAGCAAGCAGAATGCTTTTCAGGCAAATGGCTATAAGAGGGATCCAACTGGTATTTTGCCCAGTTATTATGTCACAGTACTCACTTGTCCATTCAGAAAGCCCTTCTGCAGTTTCCCAGCACTGGAGCTTCTAGGGACAATGTTAAGTGGAAGGCTACAAATCTCTCCAGCTATGTTCATCTCTCTTTCACCTTTCCCATGCTACCTCATTTCCTACTGGAGATACCAGGATTTGGACCTGGGCCCTGATGCAAATGCTTTACTACAGTGCAAGAGGTCTTTTTTTTAATGGTGTACCAATTTAGGTGCCCTTGCTGCCACCTACTGGATAGCTAAATTATTGGCTCAGTAAGGCTACTGAGCGTCTTAAAACACATTCCTGTTCCCCCCTCAGTGCCATTTCAAGCCACATTTGCATTTGTGACGTAGAAATGTCATCAGCTAATCACATTACCTGATTTGTTTCCGCAACCCCACTAAATTCCAATTAAGTGAAGCAGTCATCTGCATATGTGTTGTCATCTGCACATGTGCAATGGCTATCTGAGCTATACACACCTCACCTTGACTTCAGCTTGCATTTTCAAATCTAATTGAAGCTGCTTTGAGGGAAAACGCTTCAAACAGGAGTATGTCTTGAGAAACTACATGATAGATATGGATTGGGGTTGACATAATGTGTACACAGCTTCAGCATCAGACTTGGGAAGCACACAGGAGATGGAATAAAGGGAAATGTGCACTCAGCCTAAATCCACTTGCTCATTTTCCATTCCAGTTGCCCATTTTTTGCCTATGATTCATATTGTAAGACAATAGTGTTCACTTGCTTACATGGGGCAGATGTTATCAAGGGAGGCATGTTAATTAGATGTTTTGGTTCATGAGTTAATTTGCAAAAGCTTAACAACAAAAACACCCTTCTGCTAATGGTTTACTTTTCTGTTTACCCAGGCATTTGGAATGTAATTAACCTTCCTGCAGACACTGCTACTTTACATATGCTGTTTGTTACAATGCTGCTAACATTTTAAATAATTATTGTTGTGCGGTGTTCTTTGCCCCTCAGCTTACATTGCAAGGAAAAGGTTGTTAATTAATTCCTCAAAACACAGAAATGACAATTGTCATTTGGACACTGGTAACTCGCTCTACGTGGGGCTGCCCTCGAGACTGACCCAGAAACTCCAGCGGGTGCAGAATGCCGCGGCGAGACTCCTTATGGGGTCTTCGCTGTGAGATCACATTCATCCGGTACTATACCAGCTGCACTGGCTCCCGTTGGAGTACAGGATCAGGTTTAAGGTGCTGGTTTTAACCTTTAAAGCCCTATACGGCCTAGGACCCTCGTACCTACGGGACCGCCTCTCCTGGTATGTCCCACAGAAGAACTTACGGTCTGCAAATAAAAACATCCTGAAGATCCCAGGCCACAGAGAGGTTAGGCTGGCCTCAACTAGAGCCAGAGCTTTCTCGGCTGTGGCACCAATCTAGTGGAACGCTCTGTCACAAGAGACTAGGGCCCTGCGGGACTTGACATCCTTCCGCAGGGCCTGTAAGACAGAGCTGTTCCACCAGGCCTTTGGTCAGGGCGCAGCCTGACCCCCTCCTCTGGCAATCTGCACAGAATTTTGCTTAATGGTTGCCATCAATTTGATTTTAATTAATTTTTATAATGAAAGGTTTTTAGAATGTTGGATTATTTTGATTGTTGTTAGCCGCCCTGAGCCCAGCTTCAGCTGGGGAGGGCAGGGTATAAATAGAATTTATTATTATTATTATTATTAACAGGTTACAAGAAATAAGGAAGAGACTAGGAGAAAGAATGCTGGTTTATTAGGTAAAGGCTAGTGTACAGCTCTTGCTACTGCCTGGGGCATGCTGGCTGGGGATGATGGGAGTCCAGAACTCCCGTGAGGCATCAGAATGGCCAAGGCTGGGCTAAGCAAGTTCTGCATGTACACTCCAGGGACTGCAATGCATCGGTTAGATGTGGAAATATGACAATCCACCAGAACAATATAGATTTGGGCATTAAAGCATACCATATTTTTCTTCAAATGTTTGTAAGCAGGGCAGGGAGATCAAACAGAGGCAGAGGAACAATTTTCACCACATCCATCAGAACAAAAGGCAATGGCTTTGAAACCCCCGGAAAGAAGACTGGCATTATTAACCTCCTATCTGCACTTGATGAAGTTGCCCAGTGAGGTTGTGGCAGTGGCTTGTGCAAGTCCTGATTCATGATGGGGAAAGTGTGGGAGAACAGTAGTACAAGGAGGATGTCACATAGATGAGGCTGAATTAAAAAGAGTACAAGGGGTACAAAATCCAGATTCTGCCAAGGTATGGACAAACCCCCATACCTTGAGGGTGCAAATAATTCTAGACCTTATTTTAAAAGAGATGGATTTCCAGCCATCTTTTCATCTAATAGCACAACATTGGAGGCTACATTCTGAATGTTGGGACAGCCCAAGCCTATCCGTATTTTGCAGTGATCCATAGTCACTAAAGTGCCTTCCTTAGGCTATGGCCTATGGCAGTGTCCTTCTATGAGACGCAAGACAGTCAGCTAGTTGGACTTTTCTACTTAGTTTCGTCCTTGTCTAGAATCTCTACGGAGAGAATCTCTTCATCACCTTTAGGTGCTGGAGTTATGCAAACCGTAACAGAGTGATCTGAATATTTTGAGACAATCTTCTCTGTTCTGCTGCAGTCGTCTGATTTTTGGGGACCAGCTGGTGAGCTGTGAACGGCTGGTGATTTAGGTAGAACTGATCTTCGGGAGCCGGCAGGTGATCTGTGACTGGCTGATGATTTAGGTGGAACTGATTTCTGGGAGCCGGCTGGCGATCTATGACTGGCTGGTGATTTAGGTGGAACTGGAGTGGCATTGGCCTCCTGAAAGACAAAGGTATCATGCTGGTGGTTACCTGAATAAGGGGCATGCTTAGTATCTGGGGCAGGGAGATGTCTGGCACAAGTCTGTCTGGAAACAACCCTCACCGATCCAAAAATAATCTATCTTTCTAGTCCCTGATGTGTAGGGACTCTCAGTAGTATTCAAAGAACAAAAGTATATTCTCACCCCATAGCCAAAGTGCTTTTGTTCAGGGTGCTAGCCAGCCAGTTGGGATACAGGCAGGAAACTAGGAGCTGTTCAGGGCTGAAGCAGCTCTCCCTTCTTGACACCCACCGTTCAGAATAACGATTCAGGAAAATTCTGTGCTCCTGGTGTCCACTGAGCTCTTTGGGGGGAAGGGGTTTTAGTTGCTCCCTTTTTGTGTTTTTCAAAAAATCTTTGTATTTCGGCAAACATTTAGGTTCACCCGAGCCCATCACTACTTCAGTGACCTTGTTTTGCTACCGTCCCTGCTGACACTGGGGCACCGAGCTTGCTGCTAGAGGAAGCTATAAATAAATAGGAAGCACCCTATTTATTTATATGCTCTAGCTTCAGTCCGAGCTTTGAAAACATGCCAGTCCAGAGCTCTTGCAGAGATTAAGTCTTGCCTAGGGGAAAGGTTTGTTTTGTTTTAAAAAGCTAGGGAAATCAGACACATTGAGCCAAAGGTAACAAAGTCCCAACATCTCTAAATGAGAAGTGGCCTTGGGATGCTGGTGCTACTGAGTGGAATGGTGGCAGGGCAGGGAGATAAGTGTTTAACCATTTCCCTGCTGCTCATTATATTGTTTTTCAGCTCAAAAACAGCCCTCCTTCAGTTGTTCTTCCCCTGTGGGGTCCCAGCTGTAAAAACACCATGGAACTTCCTAACTTGTTAGGTTCTTCTACCCCATTTCCGGAGAGAACTCACTGTTGACATTTGCAGCTACTTTTTCTGTGCATTTACCTGCATAGCTTTCAGCTCTTTCAATTTCCATCTGATATGAGCCAACCGCCCTTTGCCTCCCATCTTTCCTGCAGCGAATAAGGCGGCTTGGAAGAGTTTAGGAGTCCCAGCTCTTGGAGGAATGATGATGCCTTTGCTTTTGTCATCCTTAGTTTTGCTGTTGTTTTTCAGCATTCTCCTAAGAACAGAAAGGGAAAGCAGGTATTTTCACACATTGTTCAGGTGTTGGGAATATTAGGTGCCAATGAGCTGCTGAGCCTAAATTTCAACGTGGACTCATGAAACTTTGGACTTGATAGAGAGTATGGTTGTGCACACATAGCAAACATACCAGCCCCTGGCTATCCTGCAGCTCACCTGGCCTTCTTCCGCAACAGCTTCTGAGACTCTGGATAATGCACTAAAATTTCATTCAAATCTTTCTTTTCCAAGATGAAAAGGTTAGTAAATCCATGAGCCACAACATTCGCTGTGCGTCGATTTCCACCTCCCACAGCTAGTAAGCTAAGAAAAAGAAAAAGACATCAACTGGGAACTCAGTCTGGTTTCCATAATTCAACATCTAGTATTGAATACATCGGGGCACTAAGCTGGGCTCCTGTGCCTTTTTTCTCAGCGTCTCCTGAGGACCTCATTCAGCATCAATGAAATATCTAGCTTCCAGCAGGATCTTGTATAACTGCATACTCCACAAGATCTTGTGAGATCTCACCAGAAACTGGTGTCCCTGCCAGCACAGCTTCTCCACTGGCAGCAGAGGTGGCGAGATGCCTGTGTGGAACACCACCTCATGGGTGGGGCTAGCCCTGAACCAAATTGCTCTTCTGCATTTCCATAATGAGAGTTTGGCAGAAGGAGACATGGGAAATGGGTACAGATTATTGGTAAGCTGTATAATTTTTCAGGTTTCATTTTTCAGGGCATCATAATTTGCTTTCTGGGTTCTGCACTGTGCATTCTGTATTCCTCATTAGGTGATGGAATTCTTCAGTGTTTTGAAAACCCCGTTGTCACTGTCTTTATAGATACAGATTTCACTTTCTGTATTAATTCAGGAGAAGTAAAAACTCTGCAGGAATATGACTCATGGACAATTGAATAATAAGTATAGCCTATTTCATACGGATTTCTATGTCTCCAAGAGACAGCTTCAATTGTTCACTTGGAATGATCTCATACTTCCCTTTTTTATTAGATGATTTATCTAATTTAATGTGCAATAACGCCACTGAATTCTCCTATTTTTATAGACCCCCCAGTTGTCCATTTTTGGGGGGGGGGACTTCATACAATCTTGATTGATTAGGATTGTATTTGTTAGCCCCCTCTGTAGTTGAAATCTAGAACAAAATCAGATAGTTGCCATGTACATCTCTTTATATCCATTCAATTTCAAGATTCAAGGGTGGAAAGGATAGCCAAAGTACCTATATTTCTTTGTTATCAGGACTTTTCTTATCATCAGGGAAATCTTTTTCAGTTGAAGGGAAAAAATTACCTGAAAAATCTGCCGATCTCATTTTGGATAAGTAAGCAAGACTGTACATGACTATACTTTTATCTTTCTGAGCCCCTTTCTTCTCCTTCCTGCTGCCAAGCCCAGTTTCCTCCCCACATCGACATTCTCCATCTGTCTGACCTTATTTCTCCAAACACAGATCCAGCTTTCAAAGTCACAAGCACCGTTTTCCCATCAGGTCCTCCGAGCACCTTGACTTGCCCGACTTGAATGATGTACATCTCTCTGCCAATTTCCCCCTGAAATAACAAGGAGGAAAAGTGTTATTTGCAACACCAGGGATCCTTTGCCCTTCAGGTTTCAGACTGACTACCCAAGTTTTAAATGTTGTTCTATTTATTTTTATTGCTGCTTTCATGTCATAGAATCTTAGAATTGTAGAGTTGGAAGGTATCACGGGGGTCAGCTAATCCAAGCCCCTGTCCCTGAGATTGTCTCATGCTCTACCAACTGAGCTATCAGAATAAAACAACAACAACAACTGTAATTTGTTGAGGGTGCTGGGAATTGTTAGCTCTGTAAGGGGTATCACCCATAACAAACTACCATTCCCAGGATTTTTGGGGTGAGGGGATGAGAGGAAGCCATGACTCTGAATGATGGAGAACAGTACCAACAAGGCATGGCAGAAAGGACCGCCAACCTACTACAAACTCATAGTCACTGAATCCAAAGTCACTGAAAATTGGGTACTTAAAATGTCATGCAAGTATTCCCCCACCTCACCCCTCATTCCACAGTTCAGTTCAGCTCAACCCTACTTTTCACTTCTTAGACAAAGCTGGTTACCTTCTTGCAGACATAGTCATTGGGCAGGTACACCACAGATCTGAGCCTTTTCAGCATGTCAAAAATCATTTGCCGGTCACAACCCTGAATGCAAAGGAAGGAAGAATCAGTTGGCTTGTACAAGCATGTCTGGATTTAAGTAAGCGATTCCCTGAGGGATCATACCTGAAAAAGAGGCACCTTGCTAACAATGTCATAGTTCACATCAACTGCAATGTCCAACTTCATCTTGTCTGGCAGCTGCATCAGCAATTCTGATTCGTCTGCAGCAAAGAAAGTGTAAGGAAGAGTTTGCCTTTCCTGAAACCGCGGATTAGAGAATAGCCAGCGCACATATTTAAAAACTCAAACAGCAGCTGCTTAGAGTGGATGATTGATAACTAGCGGGATCTCAGGAGCCAGGGATGAAGGATTAAACCTTTTCTCCCCTGCAGTAGTCCAGACACCAACAAAAAAAATCACTCCTCCAAAGCTGCTATTTTCATAGGGAAAAAAGGTCCTATTGGCATCAATGAAACCATAGCAGGGAAGGAAAAGGTTAAATTTCTCACCCTGCTTGTAATTATCAGTCTCTTCCTCCCCACCCCCACACTTGTGGCTGCTACTTGTGTCATTCAATTCACCTGAAATGTAAATATGCATTCAATATTATGGCTAGTTTGGCCCTAAACTGGGATAGGCAACATGACACCCTCCAGTGGTTGGTGGACATCACATCACAGCAGCCCCTGCAGCGAGCCAATAAGTAGTCGACAGGGATGCTGGGAACTGGGGCCAAGCAACATCCAGAGAGCGCCATTTTGGCTAGCCTTGACCTAAGCCATATTGAACAACCAGAGGAACACCTTATGAAGCCAATATTCATAGGCCTAGTTCAGTCTTACCCAGCATGCCTTGAGAGTGCCAAGTGTACTCATACCACGTTTTGACTCTATTCTGAACAGATCGGGGGATTTTGTACAAAGCCATGTATCTAATTGTGTTGTCCATACAGCTCCGATAGTATGTCTGTCCAGCGGTGGCAGCCCCAACAACATCTCTCATCTGTGTGAGAGAAAGAAAACCATTCAGGGGATTTTTGTTCTGCATTGCCTACCTACACCATTGAACTAGCCCTGCCTTCCCCAACCTGATGCCTTCAAACTAAAGCTCCCAAGCTCCAAGCTTCAGGTGGCTGTGCTGATCATGGGGCAGTGGGGGGTTGGGGAGCACCAGTTCACAGAGGGCTGAGCTAGTAATGGGAGTAAGTTATAGTTCCCAGAGTCCCCTGTAAAGAGGGACTGACTGTTAAGCCACTGTGGAAATTGTAGCACTGTGAGGGGAATAGGGGCCTCCTAACAACTCTCAGCACCCTTAACAAACTACAATTCCCAGGATTATTTGGGGGAAGCCATGACTGTTCAAAGCAGTATAATTGTGCTTTAAATGTATAGAGTGGATGTGGCCTAAATTAAACAAACAGCTAGGCAAGTAGCCACAAATTTCTTCAGTCCTGAAATAAAACCAGAACTCATGTTGAGATGTTTTATTATATGAGATTGTAGGGTTCTTTCTTTCTTTCTTTCTTTCAACTGAAACATGACACCTGAATGGTGGCCATTCACTTTGTAGAGTCGAGAGCCTGGGAATGCCTTGATGTTAACTTTATCCATGAATGAGCTGGGAAAAGTCCCAGTTTCCACACAACAGAGCCCAGCACTTTCTAAGCATCTGCTTACATTCTTAATGAGTTTTCCCTTCCCCAGCATTGTTTTAATAGACTTTTAAAATGTGAATACTCCTCAACTCATGCCAGCCAGGGCAGAAAGTGGGCGAGTCAAACTGCAAATTTTCACTCTGCCACCACCAGATTGGTGCAGCAGAGATGCCTGAATAGCACCCATTGCCAATAGCTGGATCCTTCCCCACCCTCTAAAATGCTCTGTTTCAGGGGTTTATTGCTGGCCATCACTGGCAAGGGTACTGCCAATGGTAGCTTCTGCCCGCAGCTTTTGGTGGGCACAGTGGGGACCTCTGCAGTGGCAGAGGCACCCTGTCAGCAGAGTCCACTGCATCCTAAACCTTCACTGCATCCTAACCCCCTCCAGGTTGGCAGAATCAGGGCAGGGGGAGGAACAAGGATTGTTGTGTATTGAAAAGGCATGGATTGTTTTCTTACCTGACCTATCATGACAGAGAAAGCAAAGACACCTGTGAAGTAATTAAGCAGCTGAAAGATGATCTCAAAGAGGGTCTCCGGGTCTGGCAGTCCTCCAATTGTTATCAAAGTCTTGACAGCCCAGTAATAACAGCGGATATAGCTTATAAAAAAAAGATATGAGAGGATAAGAATGCCCAAGCAACTGATCTACTACTGCTTTTATCCTGTAACAATGAATTATACCAGCCTTCCCCAACCTAGTGCCTTCTAGATTTTTTGGATCTATGATGCTGAGGCTGATGGGAATTGTAGTCCAAAACATCTGGAAGGCACCGTGTTGGGGATGGTTGGATTATAGCAATGCAGAAAGGAAATATATAATGAGTACCTGTTGCCTTCCCCATTGTAGACCCAGGCAGTTGAGCCCAACCCCTGAGAGGAGGATGCCCAGTAATATAAACATGAGTTCACATGTAAGCTGAAGAGCAGGTAGGCTGTGATCCTTACCACTCTACAAAGAGGGTGAAGAAAGACGACAATGTTAACAAAATACTCTTTAAGTTGTTCTCTAAAACAATCTCACTTTTCATGTCTGCATTCCCATTTGCAACCTATAGAGCCACTAGTGGTCAATTGTACTTATGTATGGTCTTAAGGAGAAAATAGCTTATATTATAGTGATTGTTATATGGTAGTTACACTGGATATGCCAATGGAAAGTAGGCAATTTGGCCCTCCTATTCCATAAGTTTGCCTTCATAGAGATTTTTTTTTAAGGAGCATCATCTATGTGCAACTTCAAAAGGAGTTTTAAAATGTGCAGAGGTGAGAAGGGGCCAGGGGTCAATCAATGATGGTCGCTGGAGGTCTCCCTGTGAAAAAGCAGCCGGGGCAGAAAGCAGATTGCCATGAACCTGGTGAGTTCTAGAAAAAAAGGCATTGGCCTTATCTAAAAATTTGTCTAACCCCCACCCAGTTTATACCATAACAGATTGGTTAGGCTTTAAAGTGCTAAGAGATGCTTGGTTGTTTTCACCTCAACAGCCCAACACAACTGCTGCCCTCTGAAAAAATGTCGCATGCTGTGAATTCTGGAAATAATGGAATTACATTAAACTATGTAGATCAACATGCAGCTTTTCTCTTCAGAAGGTCTCAGGGCCCATCCAGGCTTCTGCTCATCCCACCGCTTTCACCCAAGGAAACCTGATCTTTACCGCCAAATCAGAGCAAATTTGGTTTTCCTCTTAATGATGCTTGCTCTGTTTTCCACACTAAAGAGTGGGTTTTATTGAGGAAAGCAGTGGGGCAAATGGAAAAAACACTTGGATCCATGCTTTCTAGGCACAAGACAAGCAAAGCGTGGGTGATCCCTCAGTTTGGGGGGGGGGGGAATTCAGCACAAAGAGAAAGTTATGAAAGGAACTAAAATGCTTCAATGCTCCTGAGTCTCCCCTGTTCCTATAGCAGCTGCATTCAAGAGTGAAGAGGCTCAGCATCAAAAGCTTACCTCACCTGTAAACATATGCCTTGCTCAGAATAGCTTCAAGCCGATTGTTAAACTCAAAGAAGGCCATGTACTGTGGGACAGAATGAAAAGTACAGATGAGCACCAAGAGCAATTCATGGACAAATGGAGAAATATTTCGCAATAAAATTAACTGGAAAGGCTCCCAGCACTTTTTCTTAACTACTGAAATAGTGGTTTGGTGGGTGTCCCTTCAGCAGCACCTGAATCAAAGTCCTTGAAAGTGCTTTTAAGGCAAGGTACCTGAAAGGTCAACAAGATCAAGCCACGTCCTGATGCTGGAAATCCACTGCCACAGAATTCCTAGCAGGTGGCTATTGAGCTTCTGTTTTAAAATGTCTAAGAAAGGAGATTCAGGTAGGTAGCCGTGTTGGTCTGACACAGTCGAAATAAATTAAAAAATTGTCCAGTAGCACCTTAGAGACCAACTAAGTTTGTTCTGCATATAAGCTTTCATGTGCATGCACACTTCTTCAGATACACTGAAACAGAAGTCACCAGACCCTTATATATAGTGGGAGGGTGGGGTGAGGTTCTTCTTACACATGCTAAAGCTATTTTTAGGCATCTGCATACTATCCCATGCTTTTTCCTGTAGGACTAATGCAGTCAACAGGTTTACCATACCCATTGAGTCAATCACCCATCTCCTACTACCCTTCTGAGAAAAACCCCATCCCACACATAGTTGGTCTCTAAGGTGCTACTGGACAATTTTTTTATTTATTAAGAAAGGAGAGTCTGCCACCTTCCAAGGCAGTCTATGTTAGCAATGGAAGGATCTGCAAATTTAGGATCTCTCAGTTTCTCATTTTTTCCAACCTTAAATTCAGTTATCCACATTTTGCAGAAATTTGAGGGTTTGGAAAAAAAAACCCTCAAGAAAATTCATAAGCGTTTTAGTGTGAATTTCTTCCAATAAACACATGTTTATATGCAGTTTTGACTAATGCTCCCATCTTTGCAAGAAATTTCCTTTAAGATAATGCATTTTTGTCTGCTACTTTCACTCATATAGTCATTTCTGTGCACACTTTCCCTTAAAATATGCATTTGTATAAATGTGGTTTGGTTGGAGAACTGAATTGCAGCATTCAGAAAAATGCAAATTTTGGAAAGCATGAATTTTATAGGCTCAGACTGAAATGCGTACTGAATCAAAATTGCCCACCATCCCAATGCCAAATGGCATGTACAATCAGCATCCCCACCCCGTCTTATTTTAGTCACTGAAACCTGTGGCTTTGAGTCCCAAGCTCTGGAGAAACAGAAAACAAATCTGCTCTGTTATTTTCTTAGGGCTCATCCAGACCTCCTTTTGCAACATGCTTTCCAGGCACAGGTCCAGGCTATAAAACTGTGTTGTTTCTCCCAGCAATTTCCCTGGGGAAACCCTCATTTTACTGCACAAAGTGTGAGTTTTCCTGGGAAAAGCACGGGGGGGGGGGGGGATAAAATGCTTAGGCATGAAGCTTTAAAGCCTGGACCTGTGCCTAGAAATGTGGCACAAGTCAGGATGAGCCCAAAGTGACATCCCTTCAAATATTTAAAGGTTTCAATAAATACCTCAAGTGCACTTCCCACTTTCAGCAAGCCCAGCAAAAAAGGGGAAATGTTTTTCCTCCCCCTCCCTGCTTTGCACAACACAACAAAAGGGGTTTTGAAAATAGGTTGTAGGAGCGTAACTCGTCCTGACTCACCTTTAAACAGCGAGGCAAGCGCAAGAGAGGATGGAAACCCACTTTGAGGTAAAGAAAATCCAGTGGAAGAAGGCAGATCACATCCATCTGGAAAGAGGCACACAGCCCACCCCAAAAAAAGATATTAGCAACTTGATCTGCCACCACTATCACTGCATGTAATTTGATGGCACTTTTAAATGGCTTTACAATACTTATTGTGTTTGTCATCTCAGCATCTCTGCTGTTCATGTGCGGAACTGGAGCTAGGAGACAGTGACTTGCCTCTGACCACATAATGGTGTCAGGCAATCCAAGCAGTGGCGTAGCGTGGGGGTGCAGGGGGGGCCGGCCGCACCGGGCGCAACATCTGGGGGTTCGGGTTAGGGGGTACAAATCCATGGGTTAGGGGGCACAAATTACTTGCCTTGCCCCGGGTGCTGACAACCCACGCTACGCCACTGAATCCAAGTGGGGCGAATGCTTCCCATCAGAGGCATAAAGAGAGCATTCAGCACCTGTTAAAAGGCCACCGTGCAGGAGGTAAGAAACCAGAGGGGTTTTGGAGGGCAAGGGAAGAGATGCAAGGGGAACAGAGGGATGAGGTAGAGGCCAGGTGTGGTGTAGTAGTTAGAGTGCCAGGATAGGACCTGGGAGACCAGAGCTCAAATCCTCACTTGGCCATGAAGCTCAGTGGGTAACCTTAAGCCAGTCACTGTCTCTCAGCCTGACTTCCTTCATAGGGCTGTTGTGGGGATTAAACGGGAAGGGGGAAGACCACACCACTCTGAGCTATATCAAGGAAAGGTGGGATATAAATGTAATAATAAATAAATGAAACTAGAAGGGAAAGAGGCAAGTTATAAAGGGACATTTCTGCTGTCTCTGCGAGGACAACGAGGAGGAGTAAATAGGAAGAGGAAAAAGATGGAAGAGTCTGGGGCGCTTAGCCCAGCGGTGAGCCGGAAAGAGGGAAGGGGTGAAAGCAGCAAGCAGGAGATGAAACAGTGCAAAGGGACAACGCAGAGGAAGGATATTCAAGGCAAGAGCCTGGGAAACAGGAAGATGGGAGAAAAGACAGCAGGAGGGACAATGTTGCATGTAAAACAAAACACAGTGGCATCCTGTGATGAAAGGGGCCAGCCAAACTCTTCGAGTAAGGAGAAACCACCAGGGGCTCAGAGCCCCAGGTGGTTTCTTCTGTACTGAGATCCTTCCTCAGGAGATTCCAGATATTTGTCAGGTTCAGCCCTGTCCGGACCTTGAACTTAAAAGTCTCCTCAAAGTAGGATCGGTTGCAACTTTGCAAAGCATGTTTGTGCACATAAGAGAATAATATAAAAAACAAAACCACTGTTTTAATATTTGATTGTGGCATGGATGAGCGCTTCATATAACTAAAATTACTATAGTTGAACTAAAATGATGCAACTCTTAATTTCTAGGCACTGATCATTTTACATATGACAGCCTTCCCCAAACAGGTGCCCCTAACCAGCTGGGGAGGGGGCGCAATGGAAGTTGTAGTCCAAAACATCTGGAGGGTGCCAGCTGGCAGAATGCTGAATGAAAACAAGTAAGGAAAATGGTACAGACCTTGAAGCGGCCTGACTTCAGATAGTTCTTCCTCATGGCCTTTTTATCAGTCTGGAAGAGGAGGCAAAAGGAGAGGGTTATCACCACTTACTTCATAGTGGAAGAAGAGATGCATCCATCAGAGATTTGCAAACAATGAGCAGCCACACAGCCAGGAAAGAAGGAAGGAATGAAAGCCTGTCCACCAACCAAAATTTAAAATATATTATGGGTACCCCCACAGTGGCTGTTTCTGTCAGATCCAAAGTGTCCACAGCTAAGAGAGGTCCTTGGACGGTGAAGATAAACAGGCTTGCCCAATGGCAGGGCTGGAGAACCTGTGGCCCTCCAGACATTGTTGGAGGCTAACTCTCATCATCACTGACTATCAGGTGTGCTGGCTGTTGGAAGTAGAGAGTTAGACAACATCTAGAGAGCCACAGGTTCTTCATTTATGGTTTGTGATCTTTAGCCACACAGTGTTTTCAAGAATCAGAGGGCTCATTCACATTGGCCTGTGCCTAGAAAGCATGGATCTGAACAATTTCCCCCTTGCCCCACTCTATTCCCAGGGAAAACCTGTTCTTTAGTGATAAATTGGAAACCAACATCAATCTATAGAAACCCAAATTGCTGTTTGTTCCTAATGAGCACGAAAGAACCGTTTTCCCTGGGGAGAAGCAGTGGGACAAGAGGAAGTGTGGATAAGCCCATAGGATTGTAGCATTGGATGGTTCCCAAAGGATGTTCTAGCCCAACCTCCTGCAAAACAGGAGTCTCAACTAGAGAATCCCTGAAGGATGGCCATCCTACCTTGGTTTAAAAAACTCAAATGCAGGAAAGCCCACCACCTTCTGAGGTAGTCCATTCCATTGTGCAACAGCTCTCACCATCATAAAATTCTTCCTACTGTTTAGTTGGTATCTCCTTTCTTGTAATTTGAATTTATTTGTTCGAGCAGCAGAAAACAAGCTTGCTCCATCTTCTGTGTCACAGCCCTTTAGATATTTGAATATGGCTATAATCTCATATGGCTTTCCCCTGGGGAAACCTGTGGTTTAGCACTGAATCAAAACAAGCTGCAATCAGGTTTTCTGCAGATTGCTGTCCGCTCCAATTTAGTGCTAAAGAGTGTGTTTTCTGGGGGAAAGTGGTGGAGCAAAGGAATGGGACAAGCAGGAAAGTGTTCAGACCCATGCTTTCCACGCACAGGACAAGTAGAAGTGTGAAAGGCCCTCAGTCTTCTCTTATCCAGGCTAAATATACCCAACTCCCTCAACCGTTCCCCATAAGGCCTGGTTCCCTCATAATGCTTGGCTTTCTCAAGGACTACCTGACCCCAAAACGTCAGGGGCTAATCCAATAGAACAAAGGCTTTATGGGTGTCACTTACTATGATGTCTCCTCTTTGGACAAATTGCAGGCGGACCTGAAAGATGCTGATATCCAAAATGTAGATGAGGTCACAGAAATAGTCCACAGCCATCCAGTAATAAACATTTGCAGGTGTTTGGAACGGGAACGCCCAGCGGACTGGAATCAGCCAGCAGTTCCAATTCCATGCCAAAACCACAATGAAGAGCCACAAGATGTACATCAGATCTAGAGTGGGAGGGGAAAACCCAGAACAGACTCAGGAGCTCTGCTAGTTGCCAAGAACTTATCCTGCTTCTCTTGTTTAGGGTAACTCAGTGGAACTATAGGAACTGAGGACAGCAGCATGGGGGTCCAAAATAACAGGACCTCAAAATAGAAGGCAAACCAGTTCCTGTGGGATCAGAGAATGAGAACTTTGTGCAAGATGAATTAGTAGTTCTCAACCATAAATGTGCTCCATGAATGTTCTCCACTATAGTGCTTTTTTGCTATGAAGAAAGTTGGTTAAGAGATGGAGCCATTCCAGCACCCACCTCTCAGTTTAATCGTGAACTCACTGGGTGGCCTTAGACAAGCATTTATCTCTCAGCCTTAGGTCTCCATCTGAAAATCTGGGGACATCTACACACTGGCCTAGCTTCCAGGTAGGGATGGAGCAGGAATTTGATTCTGTTCGCATTTGAATTGTTTGGAATGGATGAAACAGTCTATTTCTGGTCTGTGTCAATTTTGAATGCATGTTCACAATTCTACTTCATCCCGTTTCCATATTAACCTCCCATATTTTAAAAGAGGTATGTAAATTTGTATCACAGTACAAACACATGTGTTATGTCACAAAGCACATATTTAAATATAGAATATTTGTGAATTTCTAAATGTATTTTGTACTAAAATGCACCTTTTAAATGCATTTTGGTATTTTATTTTATTTTTTAGCTGAGCACTTTATAGTGCAATTTGAAGGAGTGTGGACTTATCCAAAGGATCATTCAGGAGGTTTGAATGAAGTTGGCTGACTTAAAAATGGAGTTCACTGCTTTATCCCTCTTCAGTGCCTATTTCCAAAAAGAGATGCTCAGCGTCAAACAACCTGCCCAGCAGCCTCTGGCCTGTTAGAATTCCTGCTCCATGATTGCCGTCATGGGATTTTTGTCTATCACATGACGGTGTCTGTTTTGGGAAGTGACAGAGACAGAATGTTTTTGACTTTTGTCCTTTGTTCCCTCTCTCTGCTGTCTGATGCTAGAGAGAGGGGGAGCCATGCTGCAGTGCTCTGGGTGTGTTTATATGTAAATAAAGTAGATTAGCCCAAATGCTGAGTTGCTGAGGTCTGTTACGCAAGCTACAAAGACTCTGCGGATCCCTAAGTGTGCTGATGTCTGTTGGCATCGGTCGCTGTGATGTTCGGGCAGAAGAAAGCTTTTGACGCTCCTGAGCGAAAGACCAGGAGGGAGAGAACATGCCAGTCGGGCATGTGTCTCTGCCAGGATCCTACTCGAGGGTAGGACGAGCTCCTGACATGGCCATCAGCCCTCCCCCCCGCTTAATATTCTACAGCAGGCTCTTGAGTCAAAAGCCCATTCCAGCTACTCACTGGTGAGCGGGTCAATGCTGCTGGGAAACTGGCATTTTCTTGCACGTGGGGGACTTTGCTTCTTTCCACCCTTCTCACTCGCTCCCTCTTTTTCTTCTGGAGGCTTTTCTTTGGAAGGTGCTATGGGAACAAATGGAATAAGTGAAAACCAGGCAAACTTTGGAATCAAAACCATTGTTTTTAGCCAGCCTTTGACCATCTTAATTGATACTAGGTGTGCGGAGGCTGCAGTTATTCAACAGCGAGAATAAAAAAATCTCTGCACATGCTTGGGCACTCTGGTGCCAACCTGGTGCCCTTTAGATGTTTTGGACTGCAGCTCCCCTCAGCTCAAGCCAACTGGGGAGTCCAAAATGTCTGGAGAGCATCAGGTTGGGAGCTGCTGCTTCTGAGTCTTTAATCATTAGACACGGAAGGCCTGGGTTGTTTTCCTCTATGTACTTTGGTGCTCAAGTTACCCATCCTCTGGCAATGGTCGTGCCCCCCCCCCCGACTCACACCCAGAGTCAGTTTCACATGCAACTGGTTTCTGCTTCACCTAGAAGAACCTGGTATCAAAGGATGGAGAGAGAGAGAGAGAGTGTGTCTGGAAAGTTTCTGCGTCCATTTGCTAATCAGCAAGGCCTTTGACATAGCAGCCATCAGGGTCCAGCAAAGCTTATGCTGCCCATCCTAAGGAAGTTGAAGAGAAGCTAAACTCCTGCTGCAAAGAGCTAGTTTGATTGAGTCCAAGCTTTGCAAAGCTTATTTATGCTTCAGTTAAGTACCAGTAAGTGCACTATGGCTTCAGAAACCTCAAAAGTCATGTTGCAATAAGCAATTGACGACCATTGAGAAGGAGCTTGTCAGAAGGGGCAGAGAGTAGTTTCAGAAATAGGTTGAATATCTTTTACCCCCTGCTAGACACAGACCCTTTGAAAAAGGAGAGCCTTCTTGTAATAGATGGTGCTGGTCTCACTTACATGCCACGGGGGTTTCCTCGTCAGAAGAAGCATCTGGGTCAATCAATTTCTCTTTCACTTTCTCTGTTCGGTCTTTAAAGAGACGCACCAGTTCTTGCAGACGGTCATTGATAACTGCACTGTTTTGGCTTGCTGTTGAGCTGCTGCGATCTGGCAAACTATAGTGAAACAAGGCCAGATATTATGAATGAAAACTTTCCCATTGCTCAATGCTGTAATCACCAGAAGTGATATTATGAATGAATACCTTTTCATTGACCAATGTTATATTAATTAATTCTAGGCCCAATTTTAGCAAGTTGTAGTGAAGGAGGGACCATTTCTCCTCATATACACATTTTTTAAATGCAATTGTGCCTAATATACCAATTTTTGCAAGCAATTTTCTCTAATATAATACAGTTTTGTATGTTGTTTTCGATAATATATGCATTTTACTCACTTTGCTCTAATATACACATTTTGTACATACTCATATTTTGATAGTATTGCAAAATTCAGAGAAGTGCGGATTTAGAAGGTTCACCTCGTTTCAAATTGTGGATTATTTTGGGAATCGTGAATTAGGTACATAAATTGTGAACTGAAACCTAATTTCTCCCACATGCCAAGCTGTAGGTCTTCTCCATCCTGGTGCCCTCCAGATGTTTTAGACTACAACTCCCATCAGCCCCGGCCAGTGTGGCTATGCTCCCATCAACTTCAGCATCATATGACTGGGGTGACTAGCTAGGACCAATAGCAGCTGTAGTTCAAAATATCTGAAGGGCACCACCAGGTTGGGATGGAGGCTATAGGCAGATGAATTATAGCTTTCTTATTGACTGGTGGGTAGCTTTTCACTGTGGCTTGACTTTCATTCATTACATTCTTTGCTTTGCAGTCTGGAGGGCTGGAGTACACTCTAGCATTGTCATGCAGCCTTCTCCTGCAGCCTTTTATAAAATAAGGAGGATATGGCTATCAGTGACTAGTATCCATGGTTGCTATGCCTCTGAATATCAGTTGCTGGAAGCCACAGGAGGGCAGAGTTCTCTGGAGTTCAGGTCATGTTTGTCTGTTTCTCACAGAGGCATCTGATTGGCCACTGTGAGAAAACAGGATGCTGGACTAGAAGAAGAAGAGTTTGGATTTGATATCCCGCCTTTCACTCCCTTTAAGGAGTCTCAAAGCGGCTAACATTCTCCTTTCCCTTTCTCCCCCACAACAAACACTCTGTGAGGTGAGTGGGGCTGAGAGACTTCGGAGAAGTGTGACTGGCCCAAGGTCACCCAGCAGCTGCATGTGGAGGAGCGGAGACGCGAACCTGGCTCCCCAGATTACGAGACTACCGCTCTTAACCACTACACCACACTGGCTCTCACACTAGATGGGCCATTGGCCTCATCCAGCAGGCTTTTCTTATGTTCTTAGGAACTGCTGGACACTTACAAGGGAAAGCATATTTTGCACTTTTTCTAAAAACACTGTGCTTGTCTTGCTAACCCTACACTGCATCTGATGTTTATGGTCTGCAGACCAAACAAACTAAGCTACTACATGCTGTAGATGCAGTTGGGTCAAAATAGCTTGTTTGATGTAAACATACTGCAAAGATAACATGTAAGAACCCCATGTTTGCTGCCCTGACTTTCTTGGAGAAAGGGTAGGATATAAATGCCATATTTAAATTAAAGTCTCTAGTGTTGTACCAAAGTGATCCTTCTCTCTGTGGACTGGAAAGGTCTGGCCAAGCTTTGACTGGTGAGGGGCTTGGAGATGGCACTTTCAGCTCCTCCACACTCTCCTCCTGGGAAGATCGTTTCCTCCTGAAATGGGGAAAAAGAAAGAGGTCAGGTATTTTTTGGTACACACGATCAGAACATTCTCTCCATTTAAAAAAGTAAGTCCTAAATTTAGTCCACACTGATAGTATCAATGTCTTGCTGTTGCTGCCTTGAAAGAGCAGCTTCAGCTGTGAGATTGTCCTTGGCCCTGGTAGCTCAGCTGTGATCACAAACTAATGTTATTTGGAAGACAAAAAATTAAGATTCGGAGAACTAATAAGGTGCAAGCAGATTAAAGGTTGCCCATAAAAGGCACCCCGAGTCTTTAGAAAGAAACCACTTTAACAGAGTGGCAGACAGATTTAGGACACTTGACAGAAAAACAAAATAAATAGCAAACAAAGAAGTTAGCAACTAGTTGTTGGCCCATAGGGTAATTCAGCCTTTGCTGGCCTGTTGCCCTCTAGACATTGCAGATTTACAACTCCCATCAGCCTCAGCCAGTGGGAAGATATTGGATCAGCTCTGACATAAGCTTTAAACCCATTTATGCACCCCAGCTGTGTACCCAAAGGTATGCAATGCTTATCCCAGGTTTGTATCCCAGTTACAAGTCAATGCTCCTCGATAAATCAAGAATCTGCATGGATGCTAAATGACAGGTTTTTGGACTTTAGGTTCTAAAACATTATGGGTGCATACCTCTTGGGAGCCTTGGCTATAACCGGTACAGCGAGGGTTTGGGGTTTCTTTGGTGGTGAGGTCTGAGCACGGCCGGCAAATACTGGCAACCCTGAAGAGCCATTCTTGGGATTCCTATTCTTGATGTTCACAGTGGGGTATCTCCCTGATGGCCGTCCTTTGGCAAGAAAATATATGAAATGAGCCAGAAGAAAACAAGAAGACAGATAAAACCAGTGGATACATCACTAGCAGAGGCTCCTCATACCAAAATGTTCAAGATGTAGGTCCTTTACTGATCAAAAGACACCTGAAACTACAACCTCCTAATTCCCAACTGTATTTTCAGACACCTTCGGTAAACATAGCCACCTCTTAAATGTCCTATCCCAGGTTTATACAGTTTCTTTTCCATGCAATTCAAATTATACTATGGCCAAAGTATATAATAAATTTTGTGGGTTTTTAAAAAAATTAAAACAAAGTTTTTGTGTTATTATTTTTCATGAACCAATTCAAAATATTTTAATTTTTAATACTTTCAACTGATTGTACACTGTTCTTGTATACTGATTGTAATTACATAGTATATAATTGGTTGGAAAAAATATATATATTTAATATTTGGAGTATAAATTCTAGTTATAATACCCTGATAAAGTAAATGTTTATATCATCTTGTTGATTCTGTGTTATCATGTTAAACTGTGTCATAGATTCATATTGTATTTAGATAACTATCTTGTAGAACTAACAGGAATAATTAACTGGAAGATATAAATGCATTCAGATGTACAATTATTGCTATGAAAAGTTAGGCACATTATTCAAATATGACAAGTTGTTTCAAACACCAAGAGGTTTGATTATTCCTTTCTGTAGTGATAGGAAGCACATATTACTTTTCAGAGATAATAACTTAGTGCAAACTCCAAGCAAACTTTTACGCAATATTTTTAAATATACTGTGAAATATTATTTCTTCAAAATTAATTAAATTAGCTTCATCAAAAAGCAGCACAGGGCTATTTGCAAAAGGGCTTTCAAACATCCCCCACACTGTGCTTTGAAGTCCCAACAATGGGACTTCAAAGCACAGTGTCACCTGATGTCACTATGGCTTTAGGGGATTGACAGGTGGACAGCCCCACCCACCTACCTCTCAAAACTGCATTCACCATGCTATACATATTAATACTCCTTGAATTCATTTGGGACTGTTTTCAATGGTAATGGAACAACTGCCCAGTTGTGTTTGGTTTACATTTGCTTTTTATTTTTAAAAATAAAGATATGTATTTTTAAATTGGGGGGGGGGGGCTCCAGAGTTGGCACATAAGCATCTGGCTTGCTGGGCAGAAATGGTTCTCCACTCCAACTCTAAAAAGTATACCCAAAAGGGACAGGTCTTGCCTGCCACCTTCAATAGAGCAATTTGTGAAGCAAGGCCATTTGCAACCTTCAGCACAGCAGAGCAACTCTTGGCCTTTTCTCTTTTGATGCAAAACTGCATCACAACTACACGTCTGGAAGTTATGGCTACTGGATGTACATGTATTGAAGCAGACACAAAAGAGACACACACAGGCAGACGAAACGAAGGAAGCCTGACACACAAAGCTGCACGCACAAAGCCATGGCAAATGCTACGTTACCCTGGGTTTGAGAAGATGACCCTTCTTCCTTCAAAAAACTGGGGTTCGTCACACCAGCCTTTTGCTTTCTGGCGACAAGGACAGGGATGCGGGAGGTAGCGGCAGTGGTGGAGCGGTAGCTGGGGACGTTGGGCAGCTGCTCGGCTAGGCTGCGACGGGAGGGGGAGGAGCTAGGATGACTGAGTGGCTTGTCATGCACCAGGCGGGCTAACTCAACGTCGCGGTTTTGCTTGGACATGGTGGGGCTAGGCAGCTAGAGGCTCCAAGCAAGGGCCAAGGGGATCTGAAGCTGCAACAAAGCAAACATAAAATCACATGAGAAAAATGGTGTTGCTCAGTTCCAAACCAGCCATTTCATGTGTGTGTGTGTGTGTGTGTGTGTGTGTGTGTGTGTTATACACAATCATCATTGACCACAGTATGATCTTCAAAGATACGTGGTTGAAGGTCAGTTGGTTGAAATTCCGCAAGTTAAATTCATGCAAGGTGGAGAAATTTTCCTAGCATGGAAAGAGCTTTTACGGCTTCCACCTTTGGGGGGCGGGGGGAGCAAGGACTGCTCAGCATGCTGGCTCTGGAAGGCTAGGGATGCTCACACAGGGGATGTTTGAGTATACTAGTTTTCATATACATTTGAAACCCTTGGAACTGAACCACCAGGTAAGAGGTGATTATATGGTTATAAGTTGGGGTGGAGACCACCCTAAAGCCTAGAAATTAATAAATGGTAAGATTTTGTTTATTTGGGATATGAAGGGTATATACAACCTGCAGAGGAATTCCTGGGCTAGGAAAATGAACTGGCCAAGCTAGGGTCATTAAGAAACAATAAAGTGTCATTGAGGGACATTGGCAATGCAAGAGAACTGTCCTCCCCCCCACCCGAAGGTATGAAGACAGACAGGAGATTTGGAAAATTGTCAGGGTAACTGGGCCTTGGATTCCAGCACTGCACTGCTGTGAGGAACAAGTTCCTCTTGAGATGATCATGCTGTAACATCTGGACTCCATTTGTACTAAAGGTACAAATTTGTGGATAAATCTTATTTCTTAAAGCTACAGCAGCTTCCAACACGTCTTCAATTCTCCAAAGGAGCATAGGCCCTGGTTGAGGGCCAAGACCCCTGGAATCCTGTGCACAGCTTGACAGGGATTGGGGTAGCCTATAACAATACTGTATTTTGAAGGCGCACAAACATGCAAATGGAGTCACTTCAGGGGCAAATTCTGATGTGGCGGTTACACCACCACTCATTCCCCAAAGAGCTTGTGCAGCTTCATGCTGTTTTACAAACTCAATCCCCTAAAATGTTCCTTATTGCCCTGTTGGACTTCTTGGTCTCTGTGACCAGCTTTGCTACAGCTGGAGATTTCATGACCATGATGCAACCTTTTTGGTTTATAATTCAACATTCACGTCTGTGTCTGCACACTCAAGACTCATATGCTTTCAAAAATTGTCCAATACCAACCTTCACCAGCCCAGTGCCACCCAGATGTTTTGGACCACAAGTCCCATCATCCCTGGCCACTGGCCATACTGGCTGCAGTTGACAGGAGTTGTAGCCCTAAACATCTGGAGGGCATCAGGCTAGTGAAGGCTGCCTTAGGCCAAACACTCTGTGTATGCTCACTGGAAGAGAACAGGACAGCCCTTGCCTGCTCAGAGCTTTGTGTCCACATTGCAGGCCTGCACAGAATTGGACCAGGCGCATTCTATATACAGTACCTTGAGGTGTAACTAAGGCTGCTTCAGTTTCTTCCTCTTCTACCTTAATTTAAAAACAAAAACAAAAAAAACACAACATTATTCTGAAGAACATTTCCTGTTTTGAAAACTCAGGTTCTGTCTTTAAACAGACTTTTGTTATGTTGTGACAGTGTGCCCCTTCCCTATTTTATAAAGCCATCTTATGGGGCCATTTTAGGGGACAAAAGACTGGGTATAAAATAGCCTTTATAAATAAATAACCAACCAACCTACCTGTGGTAAAGGGCCTAAGTTGGCATCAAACCCCTTGACTTTGCCTGAAGCAGCTACCATGAAGGTGCAGCTATCAGAGGCACACCTATAAGGGACAAAAGAGAGACAGTCAGACAGCAATGATTAACAAACCCTGAAGTCCCAGGGATCTTCTTGTCATATTGAAGTTAATGTGTGTTAGAAATGCCCTGGAAGAATAAGGAGATTTACAGAGCAGCTTTCCATCTGAATATCGACTATATAGGCCCACAGCAAAGGTGGCCAGTGCCTGGTTCTTGGCATTCCTACTAACAAGGATGAATCTCTCACCTTCTCAGGCTATGTTCATACAATATACTTAAAGCACTATGTTACCACCTTAAACAATCATGGCTTCCCCCAAAGAATTCTGGGAAGTGTAGTTTGTTCAGGGTGCTTGGACTTGTTAGGACGACTGATTTTCCCTCACAGAGCTACAGTTCCCAGAGTTCTCTGGGTAGAAGGACTACCTATTAAACCACTCTGGGAACTGTTCAGTGAGGGGAATAGGAGCCTCAATACTATTTAAATTTGTAGCATGGTGCTTCAGATGTATGGTGTGAATGTGTTCCCCCCTCTCTGCCTGTCCCCCTCAACACTGTGTCACACACCAGCATGACAAAGAAACTGAACCCAAGACAGGCCTAGCAAAGCAGATCAAGCCTGGCCTCTGCCTCCTCCTTTGTCCACGATTGCACCCCATTCTCTCTTCTATTTAAATGAATTGGTGCTGCTCATTCCTATGGGGAGAAGAACAGCAAGAGGTCGTTTCCAACTAAGTTTTACTCAGAGTAGTCAACACGTTCAAAAAATTAATGGAGCTAAGTTAGTCAGGTTTGTTCATTTCAATGGGTCTCCTCTGAGTAGAGAAAGCTTTGGAGGATGCAGCCCATAGTAAGGTTACCAGACGTCCCCATTTCCCAGGCACAGCACCCAGATTTACGAATCAGCCCCCCTACAAAAATCAATTGAAGTTGAAAAGTGTCCCCAGATTCATTGAAAAAAATCTGGTAACCTTAGCCCATAGCATTTGTTGACACTGCTGTAGTGAGGACAAAACCTGCCCACCCTCCATGGGCTGCAATGTGTCTCTGTCCGCAGCATATACAGAGGCTCATTGCACACACTCAGCAGTCCAAAGAATATGCAAGCTCTTTCTCGGCATATCCCCACCCCTCACAAAGCAGGCACATTGCTAGTAAGCAAAACAAGCACCCTGCTGACTTCTTCAGCTAAAACATCATTCCTTGCCACAGGGTCTGATTGCACCAACAAAACACATTAAATCAAATTTGCTCAAACAAAACGCTGAGGTTTACAGTTGCGTTCATTAATGTACTATCCCTCATTCACCGTTTGCAATTCCTTCCTCCACGAGCATGTATAGAGGCACCTGCAACTCAATATAATACCTCATGCAACTGATGAAGTGGAATGTAGTGTACACCGAAAGCTTGTGCCATAATAATTTTGTTGGCATCTAAAGTGCCAAAAGATTCCTTGTTGGTTTTGCAACAATAGGCAAATACAGCAACCTTTCTAAAAATCTTTAACTTATTCCCTCATTTTTTGCCTTTGGACCCCTCAGAAATATTTTGCAAAAGAAAAAAAACCCAAAACTCACCTTTTCAAACCATGTTTCCCCTGAGCGTATAGCACATCAAGCCATGCTTATATTAAGCCCTGTGATGCTCTGCTAATCTTGAAAGCCTTCTCGTAATGAATGTATTTTTTAAATAATCGGCAACCGCTCCAAGATTGAGACTTTAGACTCTTTCCTGTGTCTGCTTTGCCTTCAGTTTAGATGCAAATCCTATTTCCTGTAAACTAGACTGAGCTGTCATAGCCCGCTCCCGAAGATATCCCCCCTCCCTGCTTCAACAGAGGAACACTGAGGGACCAAAGGGATGCTGTTGCTAGGAGAAACTGAGCAGTTGCCAGGGAGGAAAACGGGTCACAGCCTGGTTACTAGGCACCACACATAATAGGCAAGCCCTTGAATGTACTTTGCTAATAGAAGCTTCCATCTGATGAGGGAGCGCAGAAAAATAAGCCTTTCAAGTTTGTTGCAGATCTAAGGCTGCTTTAAGACTAATTATTTTATTGTCCAGTCCACACATGATAAATCTAGCATTCATCATGAGATGAAGACCAGTGTGGCATAGCAGCTAGAGTGTTGGGCTAGGACCGGGGAGACCAGGGTTCAAATCCCCACTCTGCCATGAATCTCATTGCCAGTCAACCTACTCCACCTTACAGGGTTGTTGTGCAGAGGAAAGGATATAAATTTAATAAATAAAATGGATCCTTCTGTCAGAATTTGACATTAAAAATTTTGATCACTGGTAGTTACATTTAGCAGGGTTCTGCTAAAGAAGGAAAAGCTACCTACCTATCAATCTGGTACAGCAGCTTTTCCTTCCTTTGGAAAAAAAAATCTGGTCAATTTCATGACTGACATGGGCTATGTGCACTCTGTACCTACAAAGCCCATTCCAAGCACATTCTTTCCCTGAAATAATTCTGGGCACGGTAGCTTACCCCTCACAGAGCTACAATTCCCAGCAAACTACAGTGCCCATAATTCTTTGAGGGAAAGGATGTGCTTGGAATGGGCTTTAAAGCTATAATGTGTACGCAACCATGATCTTCGTGCTCAGGAACCGGCCTTAGTTTTTGGTTGCCAACTCTGAACACAGAGACAGGTTTTGATTGAGAGATCTGACCACATCCTCATTAAGTTATATGAGCATAAAGGGATGGATCAAGTGAATGAAAACCCTTGTGTTTATGTTTTAACAGAGGGGTGGAGGACATGCTGTCCTCCAGGTACTGTTGGACTCCAGCTCCCATCAACCGCAACCAACATGGCCAGTGGATAAGGGTGATGGGAGTTGTAGTCCAACATCTGAGAGGAGACAGCAGAAGATGCTGTCCTGTCTCCAGCACTGAAGTATGAAGAATTGAAGCCTTGCTTCACTTTTGTGTAGGAAACAGGAGAGACACCATTTTATCTTTTGCCTCAATAAAATATACTGAACTTGTCCTGTCTCTTTCCCGCATCACAAAGGAACATCGGTTGTGGGGAGGGTCTGCACATTGAAAGAAATAGCAAAGCAGAGCTTTGAACATGCTGTCTTCTCCACAGAGCAATGTAGCAAATCACAATCTAAAGGGCAGTTCAGAGACAAAGCAAGCTGTACCTTTGTGTTTAGAGGAAGAGCAATGAAGAATCCATGGCCTTTGTTTGAATTCAGGACCTTTGTGGCAGAGAGAGGTCCTCTGAGTGCCTTAACATTTCTATTCTGTTACCAATGTTAACATGTGCGGGAAACATCTGGTGTATGGCAACTCATGTCTGCGAATTCCCTTAAAATGGGCTCAAAAACTTTTTTTTTGAGATTTTGCAAAAAAAAAACATACAAAAACAAAATAAAACAGCTCAACAACTTTGTCCAAAAATCAGCTCAACAACTTTAGTGTCCAGATTTTCACTTTTTGAAATACGGCAACCCTAGTTGCCAAGTTATACAGCAACAGATATTCTTCCTCCTAATTCCCCTGCTTTGGCTTCCTACCTCTGCTTTGCGGGGCTGGGAGGTGCCCCCACAGTCCACTCAGCTGTGCCACACCAACACATCTCTTCCTCTTGGATCTCATGGTCTTCCACCAATAATTCCACATGGCTCTGTCTTGTGGGAAAGGTGCAGGCTGAAATAAAATGGTGAAGGCATCAGGTTAGGGACCACTGGGCAAGAAGATTCATCTAATTATTTATAGGCACAGGTGCTAAGTGGCAAAGTCCAAATGGGATCACCTTGCTACTATTCATTGTGTCCCTCTTCAGCAAGTAGCGATTCTCTCCTCTTCAGACACAAAACTTCTCAAGTTGCTGACCTGGTTCTGGCAAACGTCACCTCCAGATAATTTTAAGTTATCCCCTGTGCCCCAAGCAGGACTCCAAAGCCAGAAGGAAGTCAGCAGCTGGGTGGGTGGCAAAATTGGCAGGCACTGCGAAAAGTGAAGCACCTCTCCCTTCACCTTTCTCTGGCAACGCCTCCTCCTGTGCATTCTGTCACGAAACATGAATTTGGGATGTGCATTTGCTGAGATATCAGGCAGTTCCAAACACAGGTTGGCTTCAGTTTCTACATACTCAGCACTTGCTGAAAAAACACACAAGCCAAAATGCAAACTTTTCTGAATTTTGTAGGTATAGATCTCTAACCGAAAAAATCCATACAAAACTCAGGGCAAAGTGTGCATAAAAACGTGTATATTTGTGAAAATAATGTAGCAGGGGAAACTGCTTGCAGAAACATTAAGCAAAATTGCACACAGGAGTGTCAGTGGTGACAGCTGGTGCCCTTTGGGACTGATAGGGTAGAAGGCAGGGAGACCAACAGTAGGTGGCGCCAGAGCCAGTGACAGACTGGCATCATTCTAGTTTTGTCCTCCTCCTTCCTGCTGAGCTCTATAAAGGCAAAACTGAGATGAAAGAGGAGGAAGCTGATAGGCGGCAGCACCCCTTGGATCAGTTGCAAGTATAAGAAGGTTGGCAAGTGGGGTCTGGCTGAGAGCAGAGTGCTATTGGTGGGGCAGTGCCCCATTTGTCCTAATGGACCAGCTTCCACTGAGGAAGGCATATAATATGAGAAATGCACTGATTAATTTTCGTGATGACTTTAAAAACTGAACAAAAAACATAAACTGATGTGAAAATGTGGCAAACTGAATTTAAGACTGGAAAAATGAGAAACAGAAACTGGGAGATTAATCCATTCCTTGTTCCCCTTGAAGAAGAGGCATCTGGCATATCGCTTACCGGGTCCCCAAGCAGGACAGTCAGATAAAGCCACGTGGGGAGATCAGAGAGTTTGTTTCTGCTTTGCTTTGGATTGTGAAAGGAGGGAGCCTGGGGTGGGGGTGGGCTATTCTTGTAATTTTAAGGTGGACTTGCATCCTGGGAGAAAAGTGACTGTAGCACTAGTGAGACCAGACTAGTGCCACCAGACATCTTCATTTGCCCTGGGCTCTGTAGGTAAAACAGGGCTGGCCATAATCCCTTCTGGGGCCCACATGTCAATGGTGGACAAGAACAGAGGCAAAAGATGACACAGTAATGTATGTAAATTTTGTCTTCGAATAGCAGTCTGGTTTCTACTCTGTTTCTGCACAGACCTCTCAATCCTCCACACAGACAGGCAAGAGGCATGATTGTTGTTCAATGACATTTTGCAACCTGGTGAAAAACACACACATGGAGTCCTATGAATTGGATGAGAGAGGATTTGAGAGCACTTTTGGCCCCTGGACGTGAGGCTTCCTACCCCTCAAGCAAAGAAGAAAAGCAGCAGCTCTTCCCACCAGATGGGGGCAAAGGGAGAGAGGTCAGCAATTGCAATTAATCTCATTGTGAGGAACCATGAAGTTTACTGGGCCATAGTGAGCCAGTTACTCCCTTGCAGCCTAACCCACTTATTGGGTTGTTGTGAGGAGGACAAAATGAACACAAGGTAAACCATGTGCACTGCTCTGAATTCCTCGAGGAATGACTGTTGGGGGCAGTATTGTTTTTGTTTCCTGTTATGGTATGTATTTTTGTGTTTTTATATTGTAAACCACCCTGTGATCTTTGTATAGAATTTTAATAAATAATAATGATATCTTGTGTAGTTTCTCAGAAGTTCAGAAGAACAATAGTATTCACCTGTTGCTAGTCTGGAATTCATCTGGAATTCGGAAAGAGAAACGAGGTTGTTGTATAAAAGTCAGTGATATGTACATCATGTGGGCTTGTTGAACTGCCTTGAGTTACTCATCTACAAAGGGAGCATTTTTCTGCTTTTAATTTGTGACAGATTGTTTGGAAAGTCTAGTAGATAGCCCTGGGGAGGTCATAGTGCATGTTGAAACCATTGACATGTGTGGTCCTGAAAGTAAAATCTAGATCGCTAGGTAGGGGGCTGAAAGCCTAAACTTTCATGGTAGCTTTCTCTGTTCTATTGACCTCTTCATCAAAGTTCAGAGTACTGGTGAAAACTTCCATTAAGGCTGCTTCCTCCTGAGAAGCATCCAAACACTGATTGCTTCTCTGCTGTAAGCTCCAGGTGGGATTGCAATTGATTTTGAGGGATATTGCACTTTTTCTGATTGTAGGGCTGAGGGCATAAACACCTGTGGACATTGTGCTGGGCTTCCATTCTTATAAACATCCAATTTTCTATGTAAGTAAGCAAGTAGTAAGAAAGAAAGAGATGAGATGGAAGCAGCGTTGGGAAAAGGCTGATTGCAAATTGTTGTTTACATCATCCACTGGGCCCCAATAAAACATGACTTGAACAATCAATTTCACATGAAACACCCAGCATGAAAGCAGCCTTAGGAGATGGCTGGCCTCTGCTGCTTCTGTTTAATATTAATCTGATGGGTTTTGTGGTGTTTCTATTAACACTGTGTACATTAATTAAGATGTTATGGTTGGATTGTGTTTTAAATAATAGTTTTAGCTTTGTAAATTGACCAAAAGGTGATCTAAAAAACCCAAATTAGTAAAGCTATAATGTCCTGATAGAAGAAGCGACAGAAATACTTTGTCTACATGAGAGAGCTACTCAAAGAAAAATATTGGGTGAGTTGTAGCTTTTCTCATTTCCTGGCTTTGCCATATATATTCCTGAATGCAATAAAAGACTACCGTATTTTTCGCTCTATAAGATGCACCAGACCACAAGACGCACCTAGTTTTCGGAGGAGGAAAACAAGAAAAAAATATTCTGAATCTCAGAAGACAGAACAGCAAGAGGGATCACTGCGCAGTGAAAACAGCAATCCCTCTTGCTGTTCTGGCTTCTGGGATAGCTGCACAGCCTGCATTCACTCCATAAGACGCACACACATTTCCCCTTACTTTTTAGGAGGGGAAAAGTGAGTCTTATAGAGCAAAAAATACGGTATTTTCTGACTATTTTGGAGGAGAAACACTATTGGATCATGAAACAAAGTGGATGAAGGACATGGGGAATACAAAATATCAAAAACAGTGCCCCCCCCCCAGTCCAAGGCTCTGACCTCCCAGTGCCAAATCCAAAAGGTATTGCCATCCTTTACTTTTCTCCTACCTATGAATTAACCAGTCCTGCCTTCCCCGACCTGGTATTTGGCCTACAACAGCCATCAGCCGCAGACAGTGTGCACACTGGTTGAGGCTGAAGGGCACTGTGGTCCAAAACATCTAGAAGGCAACATGGGGGCACCTCCTGCTGACTAGTGAAGCCTATTTGGTTAAAATTCTTCCATCAGGAATGTTGTCCTGGACCTGGAAACTAAGGATACTGTCAAGTCCCTCCCATAGAGCAAGCTTGCTTTCTCCTGCTCCGGAGGGTAGGACCCAAACCAATGGACTGAAGTTGCAAGACAGGGGATTCCAACTAAACATCAGGAAGAACTTTCTGGCGGTCAGAGCTGTTTGACAGTGGAACAGTCTCCCACAGAAGGTGGTGGACTCTCCTTCATTGGAAGTTTTTAAGCAGACATTGGACGGCCATCTGTCATGGATGCTTTAGTTGAGATTGCGGCCTTGCAGGGGGTTGGATTAGATGACCCTCAGGGTCCCTTCCAACTCTACAATTCTATGTTCCTATGATTTTCACATAGGACATTGCTTTTTCTTTCATGACAAGCTAAGCAATAATGCTACCTCCACCTCATGTTCAGATTGCTCTTTTAAAAGCTAGCCTTTATTTAATTTAGAAAAAAAAAGTAAAACGTGCAAAGTCTTTTCTTCCTGATGCATTATAAATTCAGGCTGGTTTCATTTTTTGGAAAAGGAAGTCTTCAAATCTTCAGTGTCCCTTTGTTTCAGAGGCACTTAAGCCCCTTTGCTCCCTGAAACAAAAGGAGAAGAAGTTAAAGGAAGAATTTGGACTGGGGGGGGGATGGAAGGGGTCTGATGTTTTCACAGCCTCACTGGGAACATAAACCCATTTGAAATGCTGCAAAACACAACAAAAACCCTTAGCTTCCCCCTCCCAAGAGCAATTCCAGTTCTTGGTGGGTTACCTGTACCCCCTTCCCCAGGCTCTGCTACCCTCCCTTCCAGAGTGCTTTTCACTAACTCATTTGTTTCCTTGACCTGTGAAAATGTCTCTTGTTTGCCAGTATAGAGGATGGAGAGATGTGTGTGGGAGTAGAGAAACCTGACTTTTCACCTAGTTTTGCCTCTGGCCTTATCCACCATTAGCATGTGGCCCCTGGAAGGTGACCAACAAATATTGTGTCCCTTGGTTCCCTAAACTTGAGAACAATTTATACATATATAGATATATGGTATTACCCTTATCCATGCCCACAGAAATGCACTGGAGCTCAGCATCCAGGCCAGTGAGCAACATGCTAAAATCATATTAACAGGACGCTTGCTAAACAGCCACTGAAATTGGTTTGGATCCTCCAGTCCCTGACCTGCGAAGCACAGAAGGCTTGTCATCCTGCAGAGGGCTGGAGAGGTAGTCTAACATTTGATTCAAGCCATACAATTGCATTTCCCCTTCCAACCTGGTAATAGCAATAAACTGGGAGAGGTGCTGAGCAAACAATTACGGTACCTACAGCAAACATCAAGAGCTGCAGTTATCAGCAGCATGGAAAGGCACCCACCCACTGCAAAGTCCCCGGGATGCTAACTGAATTTCCTCATACAAGGCACCATTCAGAAACATTCATTCAGCACTCAGCAAAAGTCATTACAGTAGCCTTCTTCAACCTGGTGTTCTCCAGTTGTTTTGAACTACAACTCCCATCACTCATTGAGTGTGTGGGATGTAATCCACTGGGAGCAGTCAAATACAACATTCCTTGTTTTGCTAGAGTGGACATGCAAGGGAATGTTTGATCCAGCCAGTCGAAACTTCCTGTTCCTCCTGGCCTGGAGCATCCTTCCTTGCATGTGACTAGTGGGTGGGAGTGACCTAAAGGACAAGGCATGCTGCCTCTCTCCCTCTTTTCCATCTCCTTTTCATCCTGCAAACTTCTTGGAATGAACTGCTGGCTGCCAGCCAAGCAGTCCCTCAGGTCATCGCCCTTATGGCATATACCTGTTTGTATAAGTTTGTACCTTTAAGCCTAAAACCTGCCTTCAGGGATCACACTATGCTCTGTCTCATCGTGAGTAAACTTTCTTTTTATTATAAGACTGTGGCGTATTTAGTCTTTTAGGAGGGATTCAAGGGGTCTCACCAGGAAAATATTAGAACACATTTCAATTTGGATAAGCCAGGTTGAATTGCGTATTGTCTTAAACTCACACAAGTTTGCAGCTAGTTTTCTGCTGTGCATGAGAAGGGGAATGTAAACTCTGCTAAGTAAAGGAAATTGCTAGTGCAAGTTAGGAAGGATATTAATAAACAGTATATCCTCTCCTGCCACCCTGAACCTTTCCACAGAGGGCATGGCTGTATGATGGAAAGATGTGGCCCAAAACAACCAGAGGGCACCAGGCTGGCAAAGATCTGCCTCACACATAACAAGGGGGCATTCAAAGGAACTTCTCAACTTCATTCCCCCTGTTATCTGCAAAGGCAAGTTTAACTGCCCACCCCAAGCTGTGCTAAGGTGCATCATAAATGAAGCTGCTTGGATCTGAGGGGTAGAAGCCCACCAGTGACCAACCCTCTGAGTAGAAATGGCTAAGAAAAACTGCCTCCTGAACAGCATCATGGGAAATGACTCATTATGACTTACTTGCTTGTCCTGGGCCCAGGTCTGCAGCTTCTGCGCTCTGTTGGGAAGAGAAAACAAAGTGTGAAGTCAAGGGGCAAGTTCTGCTCTCTCATATCTGCCTGTTCCATCAGCTCCTAAAGGAGGTTAAAAACCATCCTCTCTCGAGTGTGGTGTAGTGTGTCAGACTACAACCTTGAGAGACCAGGGCTGAAAGCTCCACTTGGCTATGGAGCTCACTGGGTGACCTTGGGCCAGTCACCACCCCGCAGCATAATATACCTCACAAGTGGTTAAGAGAGTAAAATTGGGAGGGGCAGAACCCATTACCCCCTAAATCATGTCTATTAAAAGTCATCCTAAATTAATGTAATCTGCAAAATTGATATCTTGCTCAGTAACTCAGATCACCACTGAATTTAATTCCACCCCCATTTCATTTTACCTACCCAGAATGATTTGGGACTGGAGCAGCAAAAGAAGAAACTGGTCCACCACTGGAACATTAAAAAGGGTACCCAATAGACCCTTCCTCACCTGTCCATCTTCCTTTCCTTTGGTCACAGGCTGTGGCATCACTTTCTCCAATCCTTGAACAAACCAGTCAATAACACTGTTGGTCAGAAGAAGATCCTTATTAGAACCACACTCACAATTTTGGGGGACCAACAGCTCTCTCTCAGATGACACCTCCAAGGAATGTGTCATCTGACACTCAGCCAGTAGGAGACACATCCAAGTCCAGATTCTCAGGGCCTCAGTCATGAAGTCTTCTCGTCTTCAATGAGGTGACCCGACAAAGCCGAAACATAAGAGCATAAGAAGAGTCTGCTGGAGGAGACCAATGGCCCATCTAGTCCAGCATCCTGATCTCACAGTGGTCCATCAGATGCCTGTGAGAAACCCTCAAGCAGGACATGAGCACACAGGCACTCTCCTGGGTTTCCAGCAACTGGTATTCAGAAATATATACTGCCTCTGACAGTAGATAAGTAGCCTTATCCTCCATGAATTTATCAAATCCTCTTTTAAAGCCATCCAAATTGGTGGCCATCACTGCCCCTGTGGAAGTGAGTTCCATAGTTTAACTGTGTGGTGTGTGAAGAAGCACTTTCTTTTATCTGCCCTGAATTTTCAAACATTCAGCTTCACATAATTCTAGAGTTATGAGAGAAGGAGGAAAACTTCCCTCTATCCGTTTTCTCCAGGTTGTACATCATTTTCTAAACTTGTATCATGACACCTCTTCCTCTAAAGTAAAAAGCCCCAAACACTGCAACTTTTCTTCATAGGGGAGTTGCTCCATCCTCTTTGATTATTTTGGTTGCCTTTTCCCGAACCTTTTCCAACTCTATAATATCTGGTTGCTGTTCTCCATTGCCATGCAAAGCATTTATAAGCACCTGAATTGCTGGATCCAAGTGGCCAAGCAAGGCTGCTCTGCACACTGACCTGGTCCCATCACCGCCAAGTGTTCGAGGAAAGAGAGAGAGGCTCCGAGTGGACAGGCTGTCAGTCGAGGCCCGGTGCTTTGTCCCTGGTTCACTGAGAGGGCTGGCAGGTAAACTCCCTTTCTGTGCTGTGGGGGGGGTGGGAGGTGGAGAGTTGGAGAATGAAGTTAGCATCCTTCCTGCAAGAGCCTGCAGCCAAATCACTAAGGCACCCCAAAGCCAGTCACTCACCCCGTTGTGCAGCTTGGTTTCCTGGGGTCCCTTCCTGGAAGCACAAATGGAGAGAAAGCAAAAAGAGGAAGCTGTATTATGAATGCCAGCTCTGCTCCCTCACAGACTTTTGCAAAGGAGTAGAAAAAGGCAGCAAGTGGCAGGTAGGGAGGAGCTTGCAGTTCAGAGAAAAGCATCCTTCATCCAAAGATCACAGGGCAGTTCACAATGCAAAAAGACAAAATGAGAACCCCAAATACAGAAAACAAAAACAAGCCAATAGCCACCTTCTCACAAACACATTTGAAAGTCCATTGAATGTTTATCAGGCAAAAACCTTGTTATAGAGAAATGTTTTTGCCTGGCATCTAAAGATATGTATTGAAGGTACCAGGAAAGCCTCCCTATAAAATTTAAAACCTATAGGTATAAATTCAAAGGAATGAATGAATTCTACAGCATTTGGGAGCTTCTGCAACAATTCAGCCCAGCTTAGTTATTTTGTGCAGCCCAAGAGGCTGAAAGCAAACTTCATTATATTCTATTTTTTTAAAAAACAGTCTATCACACACACCAACCTGAGGAAGAGCTTTGTGTACGCCAAAATCTCACACACCACCTTGTGAGCCTTGGGTGGACCCAGCAAAGTATTATTTTGCAGTCTCCGAGAATTTTGTTTAAATGAAATAACACTGTTGCCTTTTATTTGTTTTCCCATTTGTTCTCTGCCTTGTCTGCACTTACCTCCGTCTTTTTCATGTTTTCAGGTTGAGGCATCATTTTCCCAAATCCTTCCCAAATCCAAGTGATCATTTTTTTCCCACCACTTCAGAGAAAGAGATAAAGAGGAAAGGAATACATTATTACGATTGTTCATCTCACTAGTCCACAATAAAACTGTCATCACAGCTACAGCAAGACACATGTTGAGAGTGTTTGTGTGTGTGTGTCCACATTATAGAACTAAAAGAAATACACAAAAAATATTCCCCCCTGTGGTTCCCTTCATTCTGTTTCTGTGGGAAATTGCAGTCAAACATTGCATGGGTGCTAGTTAGTGCATGGATTAAGATCACAGAGCATATCTGTGCATTCCCAGCAAAGTGGTGGCATAGCTAAAGGTGCATAAACGCTGCTCCAAACTGCTCCTTCAGGGAGGGGTTCCTACTAAGAAGCTTCATCTTCAGACTCTCCACCTTGAAATTTCTAATTCTGTATAATGTTTTTAGGATTTAAGCACAGGCGAAATTCAAAATACCTGGTGGTTCGGGAAAACTTACATTTTATCCGGGGCGTTGTTGTCTGAGCTGAAGTACAGTTCATTCTGCTCCTCTTCTTCATCAATCACAGAAACTGGTGGAAGTAGGGGAAATGAGAGAGAGAACAGGGGATTGGAAAAGAAGATACTTTCGCACCGTCTGCTGGAAAAGGCCAGATTATCATTTCTATAACCTTCGTATCAGATAACTCATTTTGCACTTCTCTTCCATCAATGTATTTTGCTGTGTTTTGTTGTTGTTGCTATCGGATTTAAATTATGTTTGTACACTGCATAGATATATTTTTATTCACATCTTACTATAGAAACAAATAAAGCAAAATTAAAAATAATAAGTCCCCCTTTCCCTGGTCCTTAATGTTAAGGAAAGACATTCATCATGACATTCAGTGTGTGTGTGGGGGGGGGGTGATTAAACATTCCCTTTCCTGTTGCTGCAATCCTACCCAGTGTCCAGTTTAAGGAGGATTCTTAAATCGTTGACTTAATGGCAGGAGCTGCTGTGAATACCTGAGGGACAGAGAAGAGGAACTCTGCGGAGTATTAAAGATATGAGAAACTGTACAGCTATGATTGAATAGGGGGCCTCTCATGCTGGTCAATTATTTACAGGCAACTTACCCCTCTATGGGGGTGGGTGGCACTGTGGTCTAAACCACTGAGCCTCTTGGGCCTGCCGATCAGAAGGTCGGTGGTTCAAATCCCCGCGAAGAAGTGAGCTCCCATTGCTTGGTCCCAGCTCCTGCCAACCTAGCAGTTTGAGAACATGCCAAAAAGTGCAAGTAGATAAATAGGTACCACTCCAGTGGGAAGGTAAACAGCATTTCAGTGTGCTGCTCTGGTTTCGGTGTTCCTTTGCACCAGAAGAGGCTTAGTCATGCTGGCCACATGACCCAGAAAACTGTCTGCGAACAAATGCCAGCTCCCTTGGCCTGTAAAGCGAGAGTCGTCTGCGACTGGACTTAACTGTCAGGGGTCCCTTTACCTTTACCTTTACCTTTACCCCTCTATACATCATGTCAGGGAACACACTTCAGTGCCCACTCACAGGTGGGGGACGCACAAACACACACAAGCACTTTACCTATTTCTTCCTCTTCCTCTTTCTCCTCCTCTATGCTCTGGACTTCTGTCTGAACACAGACCAAAAAAATAAATTTCACCATCAGAAACATTTCAGGATGAAAGCAAGACTACCATCAAACTGGATCACCCTTACTCACCACATCTGGGATATCAATGCTGGCTTCAAAGCTCTTGGCAGCCTCTTGCAGCATGACAGGAGAGTTCTGTGCCGGCTGTGGCATCACCTTCTCCAGGCCCTGAGATATCCAGGAGAGGACTCCTCGGCCAGGGCTGCAAAGGAGGAGGAGGAGGAGGAGGATTGGGGTGGACAAAGAAGCTTCCTTCCTTCCAGACCTTAACAGCGGAAGCAGAGCCAAGACCTTGCCCCACCCAGAAGGCAGCTAGCTGCAAATAATTGGGTCCCCCTCCCTATTATCACCCCAAACATATACACAGAACCACCCAGTCATTTAAGGGTGCTACTCAGATGAGCACACCCTGAATTGCAGAAAGCAGGGCCTTTGATTCAGTTGCCACATGGGAAGGAGGGCAGGTGTTGAAAAGGCTGCGAAAGGAATTAAGCTCCCCATCCCATCATTCCCAGATCTGGCTTCTCACCCATGCTAGAGTTCCCAACATATGTGAGTATAGCCAGATCACAAACTCAGCATGTGGATCTTAACTGCTGTCTCCTGGAACTATGGTTCTGTAACAAATACTAGGGGCATTTTGGCCTGTAATGCAGCTATGAAACTTGTCTTTGGTTTGTCTTCTGCCTTAACAGTCCTCCTCGTCTTGCCCAAAGTGGTGACCTGAGGGTCTAAAATCAATGCATCTCTACAAGGGGGCAGTTCTGGAGACCCCTGAAGGCTTCACTTTGTACAGTTTGCCACCATCCTCTGAGTAAACCACCTTAAAAAGGAGCCTTTCGGTGTGTGCTAGAAAGCTTCAAACAGATGACTCCTTCCCCTACTATTCCTTTTAGCCGCAATTCAGAATAAGGAACCCAGATGGAAACAGGGTGCATGTGTAAAATAAGGGGGAGAGAAACAAAGAATGGCAGGTACCTGTCTGTTGTTGAGACAGAATCACGAGCATTTTCTTTGAACCCTAAATGGAGGAAAAGCCAAGCTATAAGCTAAAATTATCCTTGGGTGCTACTTGCATTTCCAGGAGCATATAAGATTTCTCTGGATCACATTTACAGCCACAGAAGATTTTTTGGTGATGCCCCCATGACACCTCCTTAAGGGACAGGGTTGCATTTTTGCAACTTTTCAAAAGAGATCCTGAAGTTTGGAAACAACTTCACAGCACCTCTCTCCTCTACTGCCATCCTTGCACACTGCCCATACTTTTAATGTTCAAGGATGCGTCTGAAAATGTTGGCGACACAGCAGGTAGTTACGATGGCCAACAGTGCAGAATTGTGAAGGGGTGTATGGTCAAGGAGAAGGTAACAACCCAAAAAATAGTGTGGGTGCCCCAGACTCATTCTAACTCCCTCTCAATTTGCAAGCCTTCTGGAGGCAGAGTCAAGCCACCAAGGTAGATAGTAAGCGAACAAGGCAATGCATTTGCAGCTTCATTTGCAGAGATGTCATCCAAAAGCAGTAACTGCCTGAACCCACCTGTGGGTCACCTGTCAGTAATTTGCAGGAGGGATTCAAACGCATACCAGAAACATAAATTTGTGCAATCCTAGTGGATTAGAGCTT
Source organism: Podarcis tiliguerta (assembly GCF_965153285.1). Classification (NCBI taxonomy): domain Eukaryota; kingdom Metazoa; phylum Chordata; class Lepidosauria; order Squamata; family Lacertidae; genus Podarcis; species Podarcis tiliguerta. The sequence goes on along the minus strand of NC_139541.1, from coordinate 50,827,936 downwards.
TCCATCACCCTCACATGACAAATCTACTAACAAAACAGGACTTCTTGCAGTTTGGGAAGTGCCAGGGACATTCATTGAAGTATGCGGCCAGCAAATTATTAATGGGAAGATAGGTAAACACCCTGCAAGTGAACCAGGCTGAATGCTCCTTGTCATATAACTGCCCTGGAAGCAAATCAGAATGAATACCCTGTAAGGGCAGGACATCTGCATGAGCTTTGCACTAGCAAATCAAAATGAATGCTGAATAAAGAGGCTGTCTGAAGGAGCAGTGAGAGTTTGTAATCCAAACCCTGCCTTGTCTCCAGGACTTATTCACACGTACTCTTCTTTCCCCTCCCCATCACCCCCAATTCTTACCTTCTGCAACACTCCTGGGACTCCTTTCTGTTAGCTTGAGGATTCACAAGAGAGAGGAAACCACAATCAGAAAACAACTCTCAGGCAGTGAAATAGCACCCACAGGGTGGTAGAGAAGATCAGCCAGAAGCATCTTACTCAAGCCCAACCAGTTAGTTCTCCTCTGCCTACTTGATGAGCAGACCATCTAATCTTAAATATCAGCCTTTGGACTAGGGCTCAAAGCCCTCCACACACCTTTCTGTAATTTCTTTCACTGTGTTGCTGTGTAAATGATGGACTCAGGGATGAGAGGGGAGGGCTGTCCTAAGATTGGCCACTGTGAGCAGAGCTTACTAGACTTGGTAGGCCATTGGTCTGATCCAGCAGGCTCTTATCATAGTCTTAAGGGCTGGCAGCATATTACACTGCAGCCAGGTGTATCACATTAGCTCAGCCAGTCCCCCCTCCCAGATGTTTCAAGCTACAACTCCCATCAGCCCTAGCTAGCAAAGTTATACTTCCACCAGCCCAAGCATTGTACTGCTGTGCTGGCTGGGGTTGGTGAGAGTTGTAGAGTCCGAAACCTCTGGAGTGCACCACGTTGGGGAAGGAAGGCTGCCTTGGACAATTGCATTTGCTGCAAAAGCTGCAGCTGCCTTAACAAAACTAAAAGTAGCCTGGAAGCAACATCAGCTCTTCAAACCTCTGCAGACCTGCCAACATTTTCTCAGTTGTAAACAGGGACATGCTTGTAACACCGTCCTCCTAAGCATCTCTGCCAAACACACACACAGCCTCCAATCTACACTGCGTGCTGTGGAAGACTCAACTCTGCCACCTGCTGCATTTGTGTACACAATTAGATTGGTTGAAAAGCCAAAGCACAGCAGGGTGAGTTAAGCTCATTTTATAAATGGAGCAGAAGGTGAGCATAGCACACTCCAGTTGTGTGCTCTTGTTTTAATTTTATTCTTTAAATAATTTTCATTTATTACAATAAATGTAATAGTTTTGTATTACAAGCATATAGCACAACATCTCTAATCCTTCTCTGCCACACCTCTCATCAGGTACCAGGTTATACATTAATGTAACTGTTTCTTTATCAACCCACACAGATTATCCAAACCTTATGTGAGGGGACAGCACATAAATCATCTCATCTGTCACAGATAGCAAACATTGTTTTAAAAAAAGAGTGTAGTTCAGACCGTACTGTTCACACTAACCATATCTGCAACAATGCTTTGGAGAGCTTTTCTTTAAGACCATTATCATTTGTGTATTGAATAAATTGCCACGTGGTAAAAGATTTGTCCTGTGTTTTTTTTCCTATTCCTTTTATCACTTTTCAATTCTGAGTTATTTTCTCACCAATGGCCAGTGGCCAAACACTTTTGTTCTATAAATTAAGGATAGTTGTTGCTGTTCTTGTTTTCATAAAGCACATCAGCTCCCACTTGAAACCACATCCCAACGTGTGATCATCTCTGCTGCTGATCCATTCTCAGCTGTCCTGTAGTAATCCTCACCTCATTCTCACCACACCATTCCCACTGCTGACCCTTAAGATCAAGCCTGTGTTTGCCAGGGTAGAATGTGACATGTCAAAAGTCCATGGAATTAGTATGGTCCAGGACTGGCCCAATACATTTTGGCACCTGAGGCGCATGCCAAAATTGCACCTCCCACCCATCCCCACCAGGGAAGAAATGAGTGAGGAAGGAAGATCTACATCAGGATCTGCTGCTCCCATGAATCCTGCCACCTGAGGCAGTCTCCCCATCTTGCCTCATGAGCGGGCCGGCCCTGGTACAAAGCCCCCACCCCACCCTCAGCATGCCTTTGAGATGTCCACTCACCTGCCTTGCAGATACAGGCCCAGCTTCTACAGCTATTTGGTCAGCCTGTGTGTCTTTCCCCACTACTACAGCGATGGGGGAGCTGGCAGGAGGTTGCGGTACGACTTTCTCAATCCAGCCCAGCATCCTGCCACCTGCAGAAGGCAGAATTTCATTACTGCTTCTTGCCAGGAAAAAAAGCCCAAAAATGGGAAACACTGGGGGAGTCTGTAGGCATTTCTGGGCGGCTTCTAATTCACACGTTTAAGCTGCACAATGAGAGTTGATGGGGAGATCTTGTTCCACAAACCCCCTTCCCCAGAAGATCAGACTTTTTGTGATAAGAAAAGTGAAGGGGAAAGTGAAAATGCACTGGAAAGTGTGAAATAACACTTGTTTTGATGTATTGAATGGATCTTAGGGCTTCAACAAAAAGACACGCACATGGCTTTATGGCTCCTCTCCCCAAACAAGCTCACCTTACTTCATCAACAGTAACAATTCAAGCAGTGCCAAAACAGGGAGCCAAACACAAGCCGGCAGTTATTAAGCATTTTGAGCATGTAGCACCCTCAATAGGCAACAAAGCCTTACTGCAAATTCTCCCCTAGCTCTCTAATTCAATAGGAAGCTTCCTTATCTGCAGGAACATCTTGCTGATTGTCTAGAACTGGCTCGCTGTGGCTTTCTGGCTTTTCAAACATGTCCCCCTGCCTCCTACCTGGAGATGCAAGGGGACTAACTCATGAAAATTTGACATACTAAGAAGGTCCTCTACTACGGTTCTTTACAGAACCACTTTGAACCGCTCAGTCTAGCCCACTGAAAACTAAAATTACCTGCAGAAAGGCTAAAGAGTCATGGATGCCATCATGGTCCTGTTGTCTCTTATGCCGGGGGTGGTTCTTCCTCCGAGGGCAGGTAGGTAGAGCAGCAAGTTGCAGGCTTCCCTTGTCATCTATTGTCGCTGCTAGTTAGAACAAGGTCCTTGGCTATCCTGCTACAATGCAACCCTCTGAGAAGCTGGGAAAGGGATTAGCTGATAACACAGTAAACAAATTGGATTAGGGAGGCTGAGTTGTTCTAAAAACCAGGAGAGAAAAGCAGCCCAACCTGAGGCACCACCCAAATGAGAGAACATCTGCCCTGGAGCAGAAAGAGCTTAGCTAGCAAGAGGCTGTGTACACATCACTGTTGACTCCTAACTCTAGCACACTCCCACCACTGGTGTTTGAAGTGAGCACACATGATATTGGCCACAACCCATATCTATCCTGTTGCTTCCCTCACACCTGCTTCCGTCCCATTTGAGAATGGAAGTTGTAGTTCAGATGAGGTGTATACATTTCAGACAGCTGTTGTTGCACATGCTCAGATGACAACTTCAGTGCACTGGAGCCCAGGGGGTGCTGCATTTGCAGGGAAACAACTCAGGTAATGCGCATCAGGCGAAGACATCTCTTTGGTGTGCACCACAATGTACAAATGTGACTTGAAGCCCAGCAGTGGGGGGCTGGGAATGACCTCGCTGCAGTCCAAGATGCTAATGTGTATATAGTCACATTCACACTTTTGCAGGCAAAGCTCCATATATGACTCGTTCGCTGCTTACTAGCATTGGATAAAGAGTATACTGAACATTCACACGCCACTGCCAAAAGCAGATGGAGTGGGTTCTCAATCTTCAGGACCGATCTGCGGGAGCCAGAGGCCAGTCGAGTTAATTGTGTCATTGCAGATGCTGTCAATTAAAGGATGATCCCTTTCCCACTGACTCTGCTGCTAACAGGATTTTCTACTGCCCCTAATCTCTTTCAATAGACCTGCTCCTTACCAGGCTGGCTCATATGTGGAAGAATGGTGTAGATGACATTATTCCATAGTAGCAAGTCTCTTCCTGGATCATCCAAATGTCCTTTCCCCAGCTAACACCTTGGTTGCTAGGAAACTAGTGCTCTAGCACATGGGTAGGCAAACTAAGGCCTGGGGGCCGGATCTGGCCCAATCACCTTCTAGATCCGGCCCGCATGTTTTTACATGAGTAGAATGTGTCCTTTCATTTAAAATGCATCTCTGGGTTATTTGTGGGGCATAGGAATTCGCTCATTTTTTTTCAAAATATAGTCTGGCCCCCCACAAGTTCTGAGGGACAGTGGACTGGCCCAATGCTGAAAAAGTTTGCATTCACCAACAAGTTGTGTTGGATCTTTTAATGCCATCTACATCAGTGGCCATCACTGCCTCTTGTGGGAGTGAGTTCCACAGTTTAACTATGCACTGTGTCCTGAATCTTCCAACAGCCAGCTTTACCAGCCACCCACGAGTTCTACCCACTTTCTTCATGCCATGTATAACTTTATAAACTGCAAAGTCCCCATTGCTGCAGCCTTTCCTCATAGGGGAGTCGCCCCATCCCCTTGATCGTTTTGGTTGCCCTTTTCTGAACCTTTTCCAACTCTACAACATCCTTTTTGAGGTAAGCTGACCGGAACTGTACACAGTATTCCAAAAGTGGTCACATCATAGGTTTTTCTAATGGCATTATTATGTTGGCAGTTTTATTTTCAATTCTTTTCTTAATTCCTTTCCTCCCGGACCAGTAAAAACTTCTCTTTGGCCTTTTCCTGCGCAGGCCGGCTAGTGGCCACAGCAGATACTACAACCTCAGGCACGACACTTCCTTCTTTTAGCCCTGGTGAATGGGGGAGATCACCCGTTACCAGGTAACTCCAGTGACATCGCTCTAGTCACCTAGCAACCTTGCCCTCATCACCCAACTGTTCCTTGGGGTATTGGCTTCCCATTGCCATGGAGAATTGGGGGTCAATACAAAGAATGTCTGGAGGGGCAAGTGAGCCCTCAGCCCTGGAACGGGAAACAAATTGAGAGAAGAAAGCAGGTCTCCCCTTGGATGAGGTATTCCTTTCCCTTTTCTTGCGGACTTGCGGGTGTGAGGGCGCTTCAGCGGCCCCTCATGCAAAGAAGAGACAGGTTTGCATTATATTTGCATTTGCTAACTGACGTGCATAGAAGCAAATTTAGAAATAAATGCTGTAAGTTGAATAGAAATGCATCTTTTGGTGTGGGGGAAGACAAGGAGCCCTCTGTATCCACTCAGTTTGCAGTGAGGGTCCTAGCTGTTGGTGGAAAACCCACGCACTGCTCACTTCCGAGGGCTCTTGATCTTGAACCAGACTTGGGTCAGAGAGTCCTTCAGACAAAAGATTGTCCTCCATGAGCCATGGGCACCTGAAGGAGACTGGCACTGCTGCCAGGAGGAATCTTCATCTTCTAGAGCTCCGTGAGTTTCTCCCTAAACCACTCTGGTTGCCAACTCAGCCCCATCTTTAGGGAGAGTGAGGCAGGTGCCTCAGGGGGCAGACAGAGTGGCAGTGACATGTGCTGAAAGGCAGAGCTGTGTGTGCCATACTGCTTGCCCTCCAGCACTGAGGCAGGCCCCGTGGGGGCCTTTTTGCCGCTGGAACTCTGTGAAAGACACAGGAGGCACTTGCTTAGCATTGCACAGGAGACTCTCTTTGAAGCAAGTCTATCGGCAATCAATAAGCCTGCTTAAATACTGGTAGGCCTGCCAGATTGGGGGTGGGGAAGGACGATAATTCAATGGAAAGGGCAGCACAATAGCAGTTGTGAGGCGGGGATGGAAGAGCGGTGCAGAGCTGCAACTCCTGCAATTGTGACAGCTGCCTGGCGGGTCCTGAGTGCATGGAGTCAGAGGAAAGAGATTTTCTATGCTGCTTTTGAAGGCTGCCTTGAATTCCTTCCACAGGAAGCAGGAAATGGGACCTGCAGAGCCCTGCTTGCTCTGACACATTTGATAAAAGACATATGTTGCTTGCGTGTGTCCCTGTGAGCTGGGAAGCTGCAGCCGCTACAGTCCTTGCAAACGTAGAGAGGAAGTTCACTCCTAAGGCAGCTCTTTTGTTTCCTGAGGAACTTCCTCCCCAAGCAACCTCCAGCATTTCTATACAGCCCTTGCACCTCTGTTCCTTCTGCTGCTCTGAGACACAGCAAGCACAGGATCAGTTTGGACGTCAGCATTCCATGAACCATGGGAAGCTGTAGGCTCACATTCACATGCTCCCCTCTCTTTGAGCACGTCAGAGGAGATGGAAAGCAGCCACTTTTGATTCAGGCTCATCACAGGTCTCTGTTACATCCCAGCTTGGAAACGTAACTTAATTTAAACTAGCTTTCTCCAACATGGTGCTGCTCAGCAGTTCTAGATGACAATTCCCAGAAGCCTGAGTGCCTTTAAACCCTACTGGCTGATAGAAGACATAGTCCATAGCTGCTAACCAGGTTTCAAGCTCTCTGCCGACACCAACGCTGTTCATTTTTTTAAAAAAATCCATTCTACAATGACTGCCAAAATTGGTGGGGTCTTGCAGAGGCAGATTTAGGGGAACATAACCTGTTTGGTTACACTGGACACGGAGCCTCAGGGCACTGCAAGGGGCTCTACAACTATTGCATAGAATGGAAAGCAAGATTTGAGACCTCAAGTTTTGCCACTGGGTCTTAGGGGAACCATAAAAATGTGCTTGATCAGATCCCTGGGCTGGAAGGTCAGTCACCCCTGATCTGTATGGATTCCAGTGGCCTGATCACAGCAGTTATGCATTTAAACCATTTCTAAGTCCTGGAAAATTATTCTTCTTCTTAATTTTGCATGGAAGGGGAAGGGATTATGAACAAGTCAGAAGACTTTTGTGATCCTCCTAGTGTTCAGTGTCCTCTGGGAGCTTGATGGCTCACATCCCAGCCTGAGGACCTTTGCAAACCAGTCTTATGCATGCCCTTTGCTCAGAAGGATGTCCAGGGCTTGTTGTTGTTGTTTAGTCGTTTAGTCGTGTCCGACTCTTCGTGACCCCATGGACCAGAGCACGCCAGGCACTTCTGTCTTCCACTGCCTCCCGCAGTTTGGTCAGACTCATGTTTGTAGCTTCGAGAACACTGTCCAACCATCTCGTCCTCTGTCGTCCCCTTCTCCTTGTGCCCTCAATCTTTCCCAACATCAGGGTCTTTTCCAGGGAGTCTTCTCTTCTCATGAGGTGGCCAAAGTATTGGAGCCTCAGCTTCATGATCTGTCCTTCCAGTGAGCTAGCCAGGGCTAGCCCAAGACATTTTGGTGAATAAAAATCTTGCCCCCCACATCTTCCACTGGTAAGAGGAGGCCACTCCTTCAAACGATGAGCTCAAATATAACTCCAGCTCAAGGAAGAGTTTCTGCTGGAGGGATGGAGGGTGCCTTCACTTGCCCGGAGGACAGCATGGGCAAGGTGGTAACTTCCCTTTCCCTTTCCTCTGACTAATTTTGCAGCAATGACCCAAATGCTGGATTTGACCCTCTGCCCTCAAGATGCTCCTCCTGTCTACGCCTCTCCGGCGGTCCTCATCCCGCTGGAGCCCAGAAAAGTCATGCTGTCTGGAGTGAAGCATCACATCTATCACCCCCGCTTGCCGACGCTAAGGCAGATGGATATGGACACAGCGGCCTTCAAGCTCACAGACGAGCATTGCAGGACAACCACCACTTGCTGCAAAGGTAACTGGGGCAGATGGCTCATTGGTATTGAGAGCCAAGCCAGGGTGGGGACTGAGCACTGAACTCCAGACCCGAGTTTGCTCTGTTTGTGGTGTTGTGTGAGTACAGGGCTGGCCCAGGATGTTTCACTACTTGCAGCAAAAAAACCTCTGCTGCTGCCACCATCTGGAAGCAGACTGCAGAAGGCCTGGCATGCTGAAGGTGGCAAAGGGGGAGGGGGAAGAGGCTGGAGAGAAGCAGGTGGTAGGAGGATGCAGCCGCATTGGAGGGAGGAGATGGAGGTGGTGGCACGAGAGAAGCACGGGAGGCAGTGAATGGCAGATCTACTTAGAAACCTCAGAGACTGTTCTCTTTCCCCTTCAGTCCACCTATGCATCAAGGTGATGAGGACCTTGCATACTGTATTCTAAAACCAGAACCAGGATTCTGGTGTAGTGGCACGTTCTGCAATTCACTTGACATTTTTAGAGAGGCAGGGCCCATGGCCAGCTGGGATGGGGCAGGTAATCTTGACATCTCTGACTCATGAGAGCCAGTGTGGTGTAGTGGTTAAGAGCGGTAGACTCGTAATCTGGTGAACCAGGTTCGATTCCCCGCTCCTCCACCTGCAGCTGCTGGGTGACCTTGGGCCAGTCACACTTCTCTGAAGTCTCTCAGCCCCACTCACCTCACAGAGTGCTTGTTGTGGGGGACGAAGGGAAAGGAGATTGTTAGCCGCTTTGAGACTCCTGAAGGGGAGTGAAAGGCGGGATATCAAATCCAAACTCTTCTTCTTCTTGTTGTTTGTTTCCCCTCAAGATGATTTTGAAAATGCAACGTTCACCTTGGCTGGAGTGCCCACCCAGCGCCTCCCATCCCTGGTGAGTCACTGCCATCAAATGCTGCTGCTGCTGTTGTTGCTGTCGCTGTCATCCTGTGGTCCATCCATCTCTGCAGAGTGTTGGGTGGCCAGGTGAGGAAGTGGAGAGGGCTCCTAAAGTTCTCATAGTTGGATCAAGGAGGGATTCCAGCAGATGCTGCTTGCATGGCATACTTCACCTGCTGCAATTCCCTCTTCCACACAACTATGAAAGGCGCAGGAGCCCTCTACAGTTTTACATCTGGCCACCTAAACTGGCTGCCCCTTCAGTGGCCTGTGCATTACGCCCATCCCCACCCCATTTGCTTTTTGGAGCAAAGCACATAAGATCATAAGAAGAGCCTTCAGCTGAATCAGGGTGGCCAACCAGATGCCTATGGGAAACCAGTGAGCTGAACATGAGCATAGGAACACTCTCCTCTCCTGTGGTTTCAGCAACTTCAGAAGCATTGCTTCCTTCAGCTGTGGAGGCAGACATCATGGCTAATCTGGTAGCCATTGATAGCCCTTTTCCTCCATGAATTAGTCTTAATCCTCTTTTAAAGTCACCTAAGTCGGTAACCATTCCTGCCTCCTGTAGAAGTGAGTTCCATAGTTTAACTATGAGTGACATGAAGTCCTTTCTTTTCTCTGTCCTGAGCCTCTCAACATACAGCTTCATTGAATGTCCATGAGTTCCAGTGCTATGAGAGATGGAGAAAAAACTTTCCTCTGTCCACTTTTCCCAGACTATGCATAAACTTCTATCGTGTCACTTTTAAAAGATGAGCCTGGATGAGCTGCTGCTTCTATACAGGAAGCAACTTCTCTGCATCCAGGTGTGTGTTTGGGGGAAGGGAGATAGGAGACTAATAATAATAATAATAATAATAATAATAATAATAATAATAATTTTATTATTTATACCCCACCCATCTGGCAAGGCTTCCGCAGCCACTCTGGGCAGCTCACAGCATATATCAAAACATACTAAAACATCAAACATTAAAAACCTCCCGATACAGGGCTGCCTTCAGATGTCTTCTAAAAGTCATACTTACTCCTTGGAGACATCAGTGCATTCTGAACATGCATTTTAAAGCAGAAAAAAGTGTGTGTTCATACATGCTTCCTAGAAACATGCAGCTGCACTTAACCATCTCTCACAAAGCCTGAGGCGGTTGCATGGGGTAAGTGGCACAAATTCCCATCTGCCTGGTGCCACTACCCATTGCGTGCTCTGTGCCAGCCTTTCCCAACCCAGTGCCCTCTGGCTGTTTTGGACTGTCTGTAACTCCCACCAGCCTCTATGGGATTTGTAATCCAAAGCAGCTGGAGACCACCAGGCTGAGGGAAGCTGATCTGCATACATTTCCCCCTCAGAAATTGAGGAGGGCATCACCACATGCAATCCTTAAACTGAGCGCAGGAAACTCTTCTGTGCTCCGCTGTGTCCGACTGCAGGGGTGCCTTGTTGTAACTTTGTCGTTGCTCAGGGTATGACGGAGCTGGGCAAGTCATTGACTGAAAAGTACAGAGCAGGGAAGATGGCGCCTCTCATGCCCAGCACCAACCAGGAGGAATGGCCCAGCTACACCAGGGCTATGGACGACTGGTCTCGCTTCGTCTCCAGCGCAGGAGAGTTCAAGGTGCCCAACTTTAGCAAAAAAGGTAGGAGGTACAGCTGCCTTCAGCATCCTTCTGTCTTTTAGGAAGTTGAACCACAGCCATTTGCTGGCATGATCAGGTCCTCAAAGTGAGAGCTTCCCCAGGGAACCCTAACCTTTGGGAGGTGCCAAGTACATGGCAAGGTCTCGGATCAACCCCTAAAACTCCTCCAGGTGCTTCCCAGCCTGTGGTCTTGCCTTGTCCACATGGTGATTTTGCCAGGTCATAGAACAGGCATAGAAAAAATGTTCCCAAGCCAGGAGTGATTAGAAAGAAGGTTCTGTGAACTGGAAGGCAGAAGAACCATGAGGGCCTTTGCACCAATCCCTGGTGTCTTTCAGCAACACGTAGTGGAAATGATTAGGATTAGCCATCCCCAACCTGGTGCCCTCCAGAAGTTTTGCATCACAACTCCCATCGGCCCCGGGCAATGCTTGGCCACAGAGACATGCCACTAACAGCCCAAATGGTTTCCTATGAGTGGCGAAGTGTGAAGTTCCTTTCCTGAATGGGGAGCTTTGTCAAATGCAGGAATCCCAAAGCAATCCCCAGCGTTGCATGGACTGACTCTGCCCTCCCTCCACTTTCTCATTCTGAAGCCACTCAGTGCAGAAGGAAGGAGTTGGGGAACTTGCTTTTCGCACAGCAAGTCTTGCCAAATCCCTGCCATTCCCAGCTTTCCCTCTGGGCCTGCGCATAGGAACACGCCAGAAGCACTTGTGGCTACTTAGCTGCATCAGCCACAGCTGGCAAGGCAGACCAGGAGATTAAGCCTTCTGTGCTTCTTTCACAGTTCTTGGGTTCAGCTGTTATGCCGTGAGGTACTTAAAACCCGACGTCACGCAGACCTGGCGGGTAAGAGACTGTTGTTCGCTAGTGTGCATGTTTGGGGTGAGGAGTGGGAGGTGGTGGCTGAAGCAGCTTTTCTCTGAATGCCCTGGAGAGAATTTCTGAACCTGGGGTGGCGGAGTAAGGACCTCAGGACCAGGGACTGAATGCGGCCCCCTTTGCCTCTCTCTGGCCCCTGGGATTCTCTGCAAGCTGTGTCTCTCACTGCCCCTTTCTCAGGTTGTTTCCTGGCTGGAAAGCATCCTTGAATCTCTGAAAATGAATTTTGTTAGCTTGGAAGCAGAATGGAGAGATATTGGGGGGGGGGGGAGAGAGAGAAGTGCAGTGTGTGTGTAGAAAGTTTGTGTGGCTGGCAGAAAGCCCTGCTGGGCAAAGGTTAAGAGCAGGCATAGGCAAACTTGGCCCCCCAGATATTTTTGAGACTACAACTCCCATCATCCCTGACCACTGGTCCTGTTAGCTAGGGATGATGGGAGTTGTAGTCCCAAAACATCTGAAGGGCCGAGTTTGCCTATTCCTGGTTAAGAGTCATAACTGTTGCCTCTGGCCCCTTGCTGCCTCTGGCCACTACTGGCATACAGGCCCCCAGAGGGTTGCTTCTTAAGAGAATGTGGCCCTCAGGCTGGAAAAGATTCTCAGTCCTAACCTTTCTAAGAAGCGCACATTCACAACCAGGGTCTCCAGTCCACAGGGTCTGTTGTGGGGGGAATGGATAACTGAGTAGGGAAGGGAATAAAAGGAAATAGAGCATTCCCAGAGAAGATGTGGCTGGTACTCTGAACAGAAGAACTCTACACTGCAATATTTTGTGTTAGGTTCTGCACTCCACCCCCACATACCTTGGATTTAAGATTCAATTCAAAACTTAAAGCATCATCTTTCTCCCCTGTTTCATGCTAGTATTGCCTCAATCAGAACCCAAGTTTGAGTAGATATGGACCAAAGCCCATGCCTTACAACACTGTGTAAGTATCATCACATGCACCTCAATCCCCTTAGGGTTAACAATCACCTCCCCTATAACCCTTGAATAACTCTTCTTTTTGTTTTGTTGCAGCAATACCTACAGGAGCTTTGGATCAGCACACAGGTAACTGGCTTTGCTGGCCCCAAAGGAATAAAAGGGGCCAAAAAAATTAAATCCCACCCAATTCAGTGTGAGAGAGGAAAAAGTCACATGCTATTGAATGAAGGCTAGCCAGCCATCAATGCTCATGAGCCAGATACAACCAATTCATTGTCAACTGGGCAGACTTTGATCTTGCTCTTTTTGGAGCAAGCCTTCAGGCTCACACATGGCTTTCATTAAGAAGAGCCTTGTTATCTGGGGGCCAAACTGGATGTGACTCGAACCACAATGGAACTCACTCCCGCACGAGGCACTGAAGGCCACCCACTTAGATGACTTTAAAGAAGGTTAGCCAATTTCATGGAAGAGAATGCTATTGATGGCTACAAGCCATACTGCTGCTCTGCCTCCATGGTCAGAGACAGTAGTGCTTTTGAATACCAGTTGCTGGAAGGAGTGGGGAAGAGTGCTCTTGTTCTCAGGTCCTGCTTGAAGGATTCTCACAGCCATCTGGTTGGCCATTGTGAGACCAGGATGCTCAACTAGATGGGCCATTGGGCTGATCCAGCAGGCTTTTCTTACGCTCTTAAAAGGAACAGAAAAAGGTTTTCAATGTGTATGAATAATCCCCCTCAAAGAATGGTGCTTTTATGACACAGTAAATGAATGTATAGAAAAGGCCAGTGGTTGCTGAGAGTACAACTTGCACTAGATTTTCATTCAGAAGGGAGGAGTCATTTTAGTACACTGGATGGACAGTGGAATCGGGAATTCAAAGATGGGAATTCAGAGCACTCATCTTTCGCACATGAACAAAACCAACCACCACCAACCGTCCCCAACCTGATACCCTCCAGGTACCATCTAGGTGCTTTGGATTATAGCTCCCACAATCCCCATTAACTATGGCCATCAATGGGAGTTGTAGCCCAAACATCTAGAGGACACCAAGTTGGGCAAGGCTGGACAAGACTCTTTGTACACCACCCCTAAGTCAACTAATGGCCCAGGAAGCAGCACCAATGCTCCCAGCTCAAGCAATCTGACCTTGGGCGACTCTGATTTTGAAATCACTGATTGTGGATATATGAAATGGTCTCTTCTGTTGCTTTCTAGCCGCTCTCACTATCTCCAACCTTGGCGCTAGGAGACAGGCCATAGAAAAAGAAGCCATATGAATCTTCTCCTTCAGCTTTTGAACATCCACAAGGAATAAATGCTATTGGTTCAACAAGGAAGGTGCAGAGAAGGCGTTTCCTGGTCAAATAAAATTCACTTCAAAGTGGGGGATGAGGAAACAGGAGGGGAGCAGCAAGGATAGCTAGTTCCCCCCACCCCAAAACTGTCTTGGCCTTCTTCCCAGCCTGCTACAGCAAAGTGGTTCACAACGAAGAGACTGCTGGCCAGCCTTCACTGAGCATGTCTTACCAGATTCAGGAGGTGCCATCTTTGGTTCTTTGCAGCCATCAAGCCTGTTGGCCCAGAGTTTTTCAATGTATTGCTGCAACAAAATGAGGAGTAGTGGGACTTAAAAGGGAAAGCATTGTCAGGGGCCAGAGAATGGGTGATCCATTGAAGTCCCTGATTATAGAACTTTCGGGTTCAGAGAGAGCACTACTACCTGGTAGGGGATACATTTTTTGAGGTAAAGGACAGGAAGGGGGAGCAGATGGGAACGTCTCTTTGTAGCTCCTATCCCCCAGTTTGCAGTCTCAGTGCTATATGGAGTGGTTCTGTTGTGATGATAGAAGTGAGGGGAGGCGATTTCTGGCCTCTGTACAGCCCAACCCTGAAGGGCTCCATCACACAAAGTCAGTTAGTCTAACCTTCACCTGTGCCCAAAGGACAAATACAGGGAGCCAGAGCAAAAGGTGGTGCAGGCTGACTTGGCAGCAGCCTGGATGCACTCCCAAGAGGGAGAAGGTAGCAGGAGGGCTCCTTCATGCTTCCTCCTGGCTCCCCTTGCTTTATCCTGGCAATGCGAGTGGAGCAGGAGACCTCGGGCCAACCCCCTGTCCCCAGCTGATGCCTTCAGCCTCTGCAGGGCTAAGAGGCATGCGCAGACTTACAAACATACCTCAGCCAGTTCCCAGGATGGCTTGGAATGTTCAACATTTTGCTAAGGGAGAAAGTACATGGGGCCTACATGTTGCGAGCCCACAGAACACCCCAGGCAGGTGCTGGATTGGGCCTGCAGGAGCTTCTGGTTTTTGTTTCGTCATGGTAGGCTAGAAGAATGAGGCATCCTCAGAAAGTGATCCCCCTCCCTTCCCAGAGAACATTTCATGTCCTCACCGGTGATACCAGTATAAGCCACAGATCCGCATACACTTGTTTAACAGCAAGTAGAGTTGGCATGCTGGTCAGCCTCCTGCCTAGTCTTTTCACCAAGATTGCCCTCGGGCCACAGAAGGGAGGTGAAACATCCTCTGGCTGCTGCCCTTGGCCAGGGGGCAAAGGGCTGTTGGATTGGTTGCTGCAGCACCTCTCTGCCCAAGGAAGTGTCAGCCCAGCACCAGATGGATACCGCTTTGGGAAAACGGTCTTCATCCAAAAACTGGGATAAACAGAGCAATATGGCTTAGGCCCAGGCTATCTGAAGGACCATATTCTCCCATAAGACCCTGCCCAGGCTCCGAGATCTTCAGGGGAGGCCCTTCTCTCAGCCCCACCACCCGCACTGGCACACTTGGTGGGGACACAGGAAAAGCCTTTTCAGTGGCTCCTCCCAGACTTTGGGACTCCCTTCCTAGAGAAGCCAGGCTGGCTCTCTTTATTGTCCATCTGGCAAGTAAACCCTTTTTTATCCTGACAAGCCTTTGGGAACCATTTTTTTAAGGAAAGGGCTTTTAATAGTGCTGTGTGGTTTTTGCTGCATTTTAATAGGTTTGTTTTTGCGTTGTTTTAATTCTATTATAGTTTAATTACTTTTTAATTATCTTTTGTATGTTTTTAGCTTTTTGTATTTCATCTGTGTTGTTTTAATTTGTGTAAGCTGCCTTGAGTCCTGGTCTGGGGGAAAGGCAGGGTTTAAATACAATAATGATGTACTGTACAATAAATATTCCACGAATGCTGCTGTGCAACTTGCTGTGCAACTTGCCCTTTTTAATGTCACGGTGGTGCCATTTGTTAGCAAGGGTGAGTCAGTGAGGATTACAAGCCTGGCGTCAGCCAAGGACAAAAGCTTTCACACTGTTTACCTGCTACAGCTGCAGGCTTCTTCCAAGTGGAATGCAAGCAGTCATTAGCGACAAGGGTCACTTGCCCAGCCTGGTGGCCTCCAGATGTTTGGACCACAACTGCAAGTTGGCTGAGGCAACTGTAGATAGGATAAAGTGGGAAATGGGAGCCCTATGGATGCTCTTCCAACCTCTTCCTCCCTAGGGGAAGGGGCAGAGAAGGTTGTCATTAACATAAGGCAGAGGTTTTCAACACTTTGAGTCCATGACTCCCTTGACCAACTGCTGTACATTCTTTCTGCGGCACCCCTGTGGGGCTCAGGAGCCTAGTTAAGTCATCTCTTGCCTGCAGAGCTGGCAGCCTCTCACCCTTTTTTGAACACCCTCCCTTGTGGAGTTTTCCCTCAGCCTCCTCTCCTCTCCCCTCTCCTTGGGAGTCCTCTGGGCAGCCACTGCTGTTGCCCCTGCCCTAAAGAGAGGCACCTCCTCACACTGCCCCACAGGGGCCTGGGACTTGTCTGTCCATTCCCAACAGCAGGGGCTGGAGGACTGGCTGGCTAGGCTCCTTTGCCTGCTTGCTTGCTTGCTTGCTTATTCTGAGACTGCCTCAGCTCCTGCACCCCCTGGCCAGTTCCAGAGGCACCATTCGCCAGCTGTAGTCAAAGCTACTGTAACAAACAGCTGTGCAAGCCTTTGGGAGGCAGAGACATGTGAGGGCATCAGAGGAGGGAGGGAGGGAAGAGGAACAGAGGCCAGTGTTGCCTGCGGCACCCCTGACCATCTTTCGGCACACTGGTTGAAAACCACTGGAACAAGGTATCAAATCTACATATTATGTACTGGTATTGGACTGCAGTTTCTTAATTCTTGCTTTCCTGATGTTACTGCATTTTTATGTTATTATACTTTACTATTGTTGGGATGTTATTTGCAATGTTTTGCTTATTGTTGGGAACTACTTTGAGCTTAACTTTGTTGCTGGAAAAGTAACAGACTTATATGAAATAAAATCAAATGTTGATGATGATGTCTTCCTATGTTGTTTCCATGATTCTAATCAATACTTTTAAAATATCCAGCCACCATCTTACAGGTTAAATGCCCAGGCCTACAGCAGTCGTAGTGGGGTTTGGTGGCTAGCAATGGACTTAGTCTAGGTAGACCTTGGTTGAAATCTCAATTCAGTCAGAAAATTCATTTGGGCCAGCTGCACTTTTTCAATCTCACATAGTTGTTGTGAGGATTGGATAAAGATGGGCCGGGACGGGGGCTGAAGGGAGAACAACCACATGCACCTCCCTGAGCTATTTGGAAGGGTGGGATAAATCTGTCCAGCAAATAAAGCAACATACAGAGAAAGGCAACTTGGGCTGCATTCACATTTAGCCTTGTTTTGGTTTCCTATGTCCTAAAGGCAGAGAACAGGCCCACTGGCTAGCTCAGACTTCCCCAATGTGGTGTTCTTTCCATCAGCCCCTACAAGTCCCATCAGCCCCAACCGGCACAGAAACTGATAGGAGTTATAGTCCAAAACATGGAGCTCCACCAGGTTGGGCTAACTAAACAGGCCAAATCCTTTTCTGAGAATCACTGTTTGTTTCATCTTTAAGTCCCAGAGCCCCAGAGAGCCCCAACCACAAGGAGATTTATTTTTCCTAGTCACATTTCTGGTGACTCATGACAAGACCTCCTTCAAAAGGGGGAGGTCAGGGCCTTCTCCCCCAAACATGCAGCTATTACCCCTTCTCCCTGTGCATGGGGTTTGGCCTCTCTGAGCAGGAGGTGGGGATAAGGGGGAATAGCCCCTGACAAGGCCTCCAGTATGGAACTGAGATCACTGGCAGGCAAGAGCTTCCTGAGCAGCCAAGCCTTGGGAAGGGAGAGCCTGAGGCCTTGTCAATGCTGCCTTGGTTCCTCCGCTGAGCACTGGAGACACCAGGCCTGGAAACTCATTTGGACAAAAGAAGAAGAAATTGCCCACAAAAGGACCCTCCCTGCTTTCTTGAGCAGTTCCTGAGCCGACATCAGAGGGAAGGGGACCTTTCCTTTCAAAACATCCTGCTTAGCAGGCGACAGACGAGGTGACCCACCCAGGCCTTTTCAATTCAATCTGCTCAGCCTGCTGCAGAGCACAACCGGATGTTCTGCAAGACCATTCCTGGCCTCTTGATCACCAGTTTCCTCCCCAGAAAAAGGAACAGAAGAGGAATTTTCATGACCGGTGTCACTCCTGTAGTTACGCAGCATATCGTGAACTCACTATTCAGTAATGTCAAAATGCAACGACTTTACCTTTTAAGGATTCCAAGGGACAGCCAACTGAGCTACACAGATTTTTAATGAATATTAAACTGCTTTTTAAAAAAAGCAATATGAAAAATAATGAAGACAAACTCCATAAAAGTTAGTTCTATACAGTTGAGGTGTCGTGAAAGACAAGTCAGCAGGCCCTGCATGTGGACAGGCACACGGCTCTGGGTCTTGAGAGGCAAGTTGGCCAGACCCATCCCAATGATCCACTTCTGTCCTCTTTTCATGTCCTGGGAAACTGGCAGGATGGATCCAGGGCTAGAAAATGGCCTCCCCAGTGCCACTCTGTGTGTCCCATGTGAAACAGATAAAAAACAAACAAAAGCTTTTTTTGAGGGCTGCTCCATCGACAGTTCCTGCACTACCTGCTGCAGCAGCCTCCCAATTTAATACAGTTTGGGGGCTGAGTGTGGAAAGGGCAATAAACCACACACACCACAGTGTCCCACAGAACGGTCCCAAAGGAAAGCATTTCCAAAGTCTCTGTGATACCAGCTGTAGCTTATCTTATTGCCAATCATACCACTAAAGCAAATGGCGCTCCTCTAGCTCACAATTCCAGGACAGATCTAGCAGCGCATTTTGAATGCTCCTTCCACCAAATTCTTTTTTTAGTTGCACGTAAAAAACAAAACAAAAAAAAATTCCTTCCATTTTGATAAAGCCTAGAAACAACACAGAGAACCTTCCCCCCTACAGTGTGAAGCTTTGCTCTGGCTTTAGAAGACGTTTAAATATGTAACTGTGTTCCACCACACCCTCCCTCTCTGTCGCCTTTCACGCTGCCCTGGGACCACTCACACCACTGGCTTAGACAGCACCTTGAGAGCTCCGGTGTTTGGAGGAAATGAAAAGCCTCCAGCCCTGACGGTTTTGGACAATGGAAGCCAGGAAGAGGAGCACAAGGCATGGCTGCTCTGGGGCCTTCTCTCTTGGATGTATAAGGGTGAAAGACTAATCGGACCATCTAGTAGCTGGTTCCCTTCGAAGTTTCCCTCTCTCGGATGTATGCTTGAACTGAACAGACGCACACAAGCAGAATTTCCCTAGGGATGGCACCTTAAGGGAAGCCGCACCCACCAAGTCCATCTCTCACCATTTCACCTGCCTGGCTTCCCTTGCTGCAGAGTCCTGCCCTATAAATTTCAAGCAGCAAATTTCTTTGAATATCACACTCCCCTCTGTAGACACTAATGAATCATGAGGGGCAGGGGTGGGAGGGAAGATGAGGATCTGGATTTGGTTGGCAGGCTTAAGGAACATTCATCCTGACCCAAAAAACAGACACTGCGCCTGGAGCAGCAAAGCAGGCCTGAGTCACAGCTGGTTCCGAAGGTACACTCAGCCTATTCATAGGAGCAAATGGACTGAATTGACCAATTGCTGAGCTCAGTGCTCACACAGAGGCCACCGCTGCTTGCTCTAGCCCTCCCCACCCCCTCCACTGTTCGCAGGTTGGTCTGCAAAGGAGAAGGAAAGGGTCCCACATGGCCTAGTCGCTCGCCGTAGCCTAAGCCCAGCGCTAACAGGGCATGGAGGATGACATGAACCTTTTCCCGCCAGCAGGGGGAGATGCTCAGGGCAGGCAGGGTGTCACGGGGTACGTGCTGTCAGTGGAGGTGTGCTGGGCGCTGTGCTCCTGCAGGAGGCCCAGGTCCAGGAAGCGCTCCCCGCACCACATGCACTTGTAATGTTGCTCCCGGGTATGGACGCCGTGGTGCTTGTTGAGGTGCTCACGCTGCTTGAAGGCCTTCTCGCAGGCGGGGCACTTGTAGGGCTTTTCGCCGGTGTGAACCCGCCGGTGGCGCTGCAGGTCGGAGGCGTACTTGAAGCGCTTCTGGCAGTCTGGGCACTTGAGGGGCCGCTCGCGGGCTGGGTCGCAGCGGTGCTGCACGAACTCGGAGGAGGAAAAGAAGCGGCGCTCGCAGAGGGTGCAGCGGAGGGGCTTCTCGGCGCAGTGCGAGGCCAGCTGGTGCTTCTGCAGGGCCGAGGCCCGCTTGTAGGCCTTGCTGCAGGCCGCGCACTTGAAGGGTCGCTCGGCGCTCTGCACGCAGCGGTGGCGCAGCAGCTCCGAGGACTGGCTGAAGCCCTTCTGGCAGGCGTTGCACTTGAAGAGGTTCTCGATGCCGTGGACGTGCTGGTGGTAGAGGAGGTGGGCCGGCTGCACAAAGCCCTTCTCGCACAGGGAGCACTTGAATGGCCCCACCGGCAGCTCCTGCTCGGCGGAAGGCGCTGGCGTGGCGGCGGTGCCCGCAACCGCCTTATGGGTGCGGCGGTGGCGCATTAGGGCGTACTGCTGCTTGAAGCTCATCTGGCAGAGGTCGCACTGGAAGGGGCGCTCCGTGCTGTGGGTGCGCTCATGCTGCCGGAGGTCCGAGGGGCGCCGGAAGGCCTTGTGGCAGGCGCCGCAGCGGAAGGGGCGCTCCCCGCTTGGCGTGCAGGGGTGCTGCAGCAGCTCAGAGGACTCCTTGAAGTGCAGCTCGCAGACATTGCAGCGGAAGAGGTGGGCCTCCCCGGAGTGGGCGTACATGTGGCGTACCAGGTGGGAGCGGTGCTTGAAGGCCTTCTCGCAGACGGTGCACTTGTAGGGCCGCTCGGCGCTGTGCGTGCGCTTGTGGTGCACCAGGTGGGAGGACTGGCTGAAGCTCTTGTCGCAGAGGCTGCACTTGTACGGCTTCTCCCCGGTGTGGACGCGCTCGTGCCGCGACAGCTCCGAGAGGTGCTTGAAGGGCTTCTGGCAGATGGAGCAGCTGTAAGGCTTCTCCACAGGAGTCCGGTTGAGTGCGGCCGGCTGCTGCGGCGGCGCAGGCTCCTCAGGGGCTGCCACGGCAGCTGCGGCGGCTTTGTAGGTCTTCTCGCAGATGGAACACTTGACGGCGGCGCTGCCGTTGTGAACGTTGTGGTGCTGGGCCAGGGAGGTAAGCAGGGAGAAGCCCATCTTGCAGACGCCGCAGACGAAGGGCTTCTGCTCCACTTGCAGGCACTGGTGCTCCAGGAGATCGGTGGCCTGGTGGAAGATCTTCAGGCACTGGGTGCACTGGAAGGAGCGGTCGTGGCCCCCCTGCAGGCACTGGTGCTCCTGGGGGTTTGAGAGGTGCCCCAAGTCATGCCCACACAGCCCGCATTTGGTGGAGGGCTCTCCGCCGCCAGCCGGGATGGAAGTGTGGTGCTGCAGGCTGCTGGGCTCTGGCTGGAGGAGGATGCCATAGACGGCACAGCCCAAGGGATTCTCCACCACAGCGCTGGAGGCGATGGGATGCTCCGGGAGGGCAGTGGTCCCAGCATGGTGTGGCGCCGGCGGTTGCTGCTGTGGGGGCTGCTGCGGCCAGCTTTCTGACATGCTGGGGAAAAGAAATCGGGGTTTCCACAATAAGGGCTTCAGCTTCTCGACTGAGGCAAATCAATTAAGGAGATCTGAGTTCGCAGCAACTGCTCCCAAACCTGGACGTGACAAACTCGTTGCACTGGGAGCAACAATTCCCCACCGCGGTACGTCTCAAACCAAAGCAGACACCAGCAGACGGGACATCCTAAAGGATGCAGGAGGCCTTTAGCCTGGCACCAGAATGGGTATCAAGGAAGGGAACCTGCAAGGAAAGACAGCAATTCAGACAAAAAGCTGCTTATCTAGCTTAAAAAGCGTATTTAATCTACTAATGATTACCTCCCCACCACCCACAACTGCGGGGAGAACAAGCAAACAAACAATTAATTTTAGGCCAGAGACGGCAGGCTGGAGATTGCAGAAGTGTTTCTCCAACTAGGGGCAAACCTTTTTCCATATTGAAAGCTTATATTGAAAACTTACACAACCATTGTTCACAACTCTGCCATGCAAGTTCCAAATACACGACTATACTAAAAAAAAGCTCTGCAGCTTGAAGCAATTGCTACTGGAGAATTATCAACGAACACTTCCAAGGCTAGCCAGGAAGGGAGTCTTGAAGTTAGCAACAAAACACTCACTAATTAAGAAACGAGAACTCCCAAATGAGCAACTGGAATGGCTGCAGATCTCTCCTGAAGGACCCACCCATTTCAAGACATCCTGCACAAAACTCTGGATTTTCTAATTTTTTTTAAAAAAAGAAGCTTGGAAGCAAGCTGCTGTCCCCACTAACATTTTAACTCTAAGAGGAGGTCTATTTCACTAGGGGACACACACTAGTTGCAAGCAGCATAGACAGACAGGCACAAGATATTTATGGAACAAAAAATTAGACAATAGTCGGACAAGAAGGCTCTCAGTGGCTACTAGCCACAATGACTTTGGGAATCCCAATAAGGGAGAGTGCTATTGCATTTAGGTCCAACTTGTGGGCTTCCCATATGTATTTATTGAATTTATATCCTTGAAGGAGCCCAGAGTGGCAAACACATCCACAACATATAAACAAAGGAACAAAACATCCTATTGTGCATCAATGGGGACAGCACACACAATTTTGTCTTAAAGGTTTTGGGCAATGGTTGGCTTTAGTGGAAAAGTGAGCTGAAAAACAACAACTGATGTCTGAGAGGGGTCAAACTGAAAAGTACATTTGATGGCACGGGGTCCCCTCATAACTTACGTGACTCAACAGGAGGGTCAATTTCTTTCACCAGCATCTCAAAAATCTATGTAGCTGGACAAGATTCCCAAACATTGTTGGTCACTGGCTTGAAAACCAGAGCTAAATGAGACAAAAACATTATGTGCTTCTTGAAATGTGCTTTATATTTTTTATTGTGAATCTGTAGAAAGCTATCCAACTTTCTCATTTTATTTGTGATGCTAGAGTTTGTGGAGGGGGGGTGCGATACCCAGGCTAAGTTAAGCCTTAGTTCCGGGTTTTGTTCCTGTTTGTTTTGTATTTTATCTGTTTGTACATCCTACAAGAATCTTTTGATGAACTTACTTTTTAAAAAAAATCTTAAAAGAGTTAAAATGTTATAAAAAGTTTCAGTTAAAACATAGTCACCTGGCTGGCCACTGAGAGAACAGATATTAGACTAGATGGAGGTGTCCAGCCTAACCAGATTCAGGGCTTATCTAATGTTGTTATGCTTTTTAAAAGACCTAAACAATCCCTTTGTGTAAGTCTGTATGGCCAGGGTTCCCTTTTTCATACCCTTTTTAATCCACAGTCTGCCCAGGAGCATTTATATTACTTTACCATGCTTGTTTTCCTTTAAAAACATCAGCCCTGGTAGATACCGTATTTTTCGCACCAAAGGACGCACCAGACGCACCTTGTTTTAGAGGGGGGAGAACAAGAAAAAAAAATTCTCCCCCTCTCTGCCCAGTGCCCCTTCAGCGAAGCGGAGGGGCTCTGCGGAGAGAGAGGGAGAATTTCCCCCCTCTTGTTTTCCCGCTCTAAAACAAGGTGCCGTTTAAGGTGCATTCAGGCGGCTACCTTGGAAGCCTGGAGAGCGAAAGGGGTCGGTGCACACCGACCCCTCTTGCTCTCCAGGCTCCTTTCGACCTGCTCTTTGGGGCTGGCGGGGGAAGCCCACCACCAGCCCCAAAGAGCAGGTCAGAGAGCAGTGGAAAGGCGCAGTGGAGAGGCTGCTGCCATAGTCGCACGTCACTTCTCCAGCTGGGAGAGGGTCGCGCGGCTATGGCTTCTTTAGCCCCGCACACGCTCTCCCAGCTGAAGAGGTGAAGGGCGGCTATAGAGGTTCCTGCTATAGCCGCCCGTCACCTCTCCAGCCGGGCGAGGGTCGCGGGGCTATGGCGTCTTCGCTCCATAGGACGCACACACATTTTCCCTTCATTTTTGAAGGGGAAAAAGTGCGTCCTATGGTGCGAAAAATACGGTAATTTAGGTTGTAGGGAACACAGTGCCTGTGATGTCAAGAGAACTGAGTATTTTCCCTATCCTCTCATATGCTTGGGTAGGAAAGAGCTTGCAGAGAAATCCAGGAAGCAAGTAGAACACACTCTGGACTCAAGCTAAGCTAGTAAGCCAATATATTGCAATGGCCTAACCTTCAGGCTAAACACACCTGAGGATCTTTGTCCTCTAGAACCTGATGCAGCCATATGAGCTTATTAAACATATTAGGGTAGCATATATGTTGCGGGGGGCAGGGGGAGAGAAGAAAATGACTGATGGATGCAGAACCCAGATGTCTCAGTTTCTTTTTATTTATTAATAACTTGGTAGTTTGAAATGGACCCTTTCCCCAGAGAACTGTGTGGCATTTCAGTCTTAGTGGTACTTCTGAAAAAAAGCTAGTCAGCTTGCTGGGATGTGGAGAAAGACACCCTTCTGGCTACAGTTTCATCTCTGCTGGACTAATAGTACACATCAGTTCTTCAAGATCCATTTTCTGCCCATTCCATCATGTTTCCCCCTTACTGATTTGGGGAGCACAACCAGGGGCTCTCCCAGGATCAACTCCTCCTCTTCCTCCTTCCCAGATCTCCATCGTTCTGATAGCTGCTCGTTGTCCCAGGTGTTCGACTTGGAACACCCTTTGCTGACCTGAGGCACCCCCATCCACTTCAATTTTAACCTGAGGGTTGTCATTTGTCCAGTTTTAACTTTAACTTTAATTTATTTGAATTAATTTTGGGATGCATTTTAATAAATTGATTGCTTGTTTTTATGCATATTGTATTATTTGTATGATGTTAGCCGCTCTGAGCCCGGCTCTGGCTGGGGAGGGCGGGGTACAAATAAAATATTATTATTATTATTCAGTCAGCAACCACTGTAGCCTGGAACATCTGGAGCATCCCTGGTTGGCAAAGGCTGACCTATTTATATCCACACAAAAAATGCACATCTAAAGTTTTGTGAGATTTGTTTTGTTTTTCAGCCCAAACCAGTTTACCCCAGAGTGACTGGGGAAACCCAGCCAGATGGGTGGGGTATAAATATTATTATTATTATTATTATTATTATTATTATTATCATCATTATCATTATTAAAAACTCTGGAAAACTGGGCTCTGCCCGAGCTGGAGCTTCAAAATACACTTTGGCTATAAATAAGCATCCAGAAACAGGGCAGGATGTCACCAGGGACTGGGTGTACAGTTCAAGCTGCATCTCTCTGGACAGCAGCAAGCACTTGTACAAGCCCCCTGCCACAAAATGGGTAACTCAAAGGCCAAGTTCACCTTCTCCATGGTTGCCATGGGATGGGTCAAGGCCGTCCCTCCAACCTGCCTGCCTTCACCTGTCTTTCCTGCCATAGCACAAAGGGGACAATCCATTTTGTACTGTGCTCAAGTTTACTGTTTTTTGTTCTTTGAAGACCCTTGCACAAAGAAAACAAAAAGTTTAAAATTAATATAAAGAGGCAGCCAGGTAGACAAACATCATTTGTTGACAATATGACATCAGCTCTGCAAACACTAAGCTGAACGCTAATTAAAGTTGCATCTAGTATTTGCATAGCTATCTGGAAAGCACAAGATACAAATCTGAAATAAATAAATACCTACTGCATCTTCAGCCCATCACTTGAACCCCTCTGTCTGCTGGATACCAGTTAACCAGATTTCCCCAGTCTGGTACGACCCAGATGTTTTGGACTACAACTCCCATCAGCCCCAACCATCACTAACCTATAGTAAGGACTGACGGGAGCTGTAGTCCAAAACTTCTGGAGGGCACCAGGTTGGGGAAGGTTGGTGTAAGCATGCAGGTGACAAAACTGCCCCAGGGGATGGGAAGAGCTTCTCAACTGTCCTCATGCCAATGAACAAAAAAGATCTGACAATACAATACAATACAATACAATACAATGAGGGCAGGTGTGTGTGTGTTAAGATGATTGTCCATGTAAGCAAGCTAGCAACAGCCAGGTATCAAGTGGTGGAAAAGCAGAAGCAAAATGTCCCACGGAAAAGAAACAATCTAAGAGGGGGAAAGCTCAAGAATTTAAGCAAGCAAATCCACAGCCAAACTATAGGAAAGAAACCTTCCAGTTTGGTGAAACAGAGCCACCTATCACAAGTTTTCTTGGAAATTGGTCTATCTGGGGACCTGCCTTAGAGCTTAAGAATTTTACTGTAAACTGGTGCCCTCCAAATGTTTTGGTACTATAGCTCCCATCATCTCCAGTGATCACAGCTCTACTGAGCCCAGGGAAACATCTGTGCACCCTGTTGTCAATCCATCTACTCTCTCAAGGTGCGTAAGACAAGACAGCAGCGTAACTGTGAACTTTCTGCTCCACTACCTTAAAAGACTGGGACATTCAGGCAGACAAAAAAAGTACTTTTTCACGCAGTGAATAGTTAAAAGCTATGGAACTCACTCCCATGGAAGGCAGTGAAAGCCACCAGCTCGGGTGGCTTTAAAGGAGGGCTGTTCTTAAGTTTTTAAAAGCAGCTCCATCTCCTCACTCAAGGGCATGATAATTTGGCCAGATTCTCCGTTTAAACACATCCTTAGAGAGGGGCTCAGCTGCATACATCTGCCCTCTTCCAACTTACAGAGAATTTCACCTTGCCAGGTTTTGCAGCTCAGTGGCACAGCATCTACTTTACACACAGATGGTCCCAGATTCCCTCCTCCAGGTAAAAAAGGATCCCAGGTGGCATAGAAAGGCTCTTCTCTGCCAGAGACTTGGGGGGCTGCACCCACCCCAAGAAGACAGACGTAGGCTGGACAGTCCAGAGTCCTTGCGTGGCTAAAGGCTGCTTCACTGGTCCTCTCCGTTCAGGTTGCCCAGGGCCACATCCTGCCCAACATGACCGCAGAAATGCCCTGGTGGGTGACTAGGTTGTTAAGGGCTTCTCCACATTGCAGAGCCCACGGAGATGGTTCATCCCCATCGCACTGCAACGCAAAGGTTCCCCGCCCCCCCCCCCCCAGCCAAGATGCCAGCCTTTTTTTGACCAGGCAGACGCCCTCCGGATGTTGCTGGTCGCCAGCTCCCATCAGCCCCAGGCAGCTGTGCTAGCCAAAAACATCTGGAGTTGCGGGGGGGGGGCTATCTACACACCTGGAAGGCCGTAGGTTGCCCCAGGCCCCCGGCCAAGAGGTTGCGACGAGGCCGACCGGGTCAGGCGAAGGGCTGCCTCGCCCCGCCGGCCCGGGAGCGCCGCCTTCACATGTTATCGGGGCGTCTCCCGTGCCGCTGGCCGGGCCTCGGCCTACTCCGTCCAAGGAGCAGGGCAGGCGGCCCCGCTCGGGGCCAGGAGCGCCTTTTTCCTCCTCCTTCCTCCGCCGCCCGCGGGTAAAGCGACCGCCGCCCCGCTCGGCTCCGTGTGGCCGGCGGGGCAGGAGCTCCGGGGCGAGGAAAGAGGCGCTTTAGCTTTGCCCTGCCCAGCTTCCTCCCTTCTCCCCTACCTGGAGAGCGAGGCCCGGAGGTGTCTCGCGGCCTGCTCGCCCCGTCGGATCCCCGGCCTCGCGTAGCAGCAGTCCCAGCGGTGAGGAGAGGCATGGGCCGGGAAGCGGCGGCGGCTAGGGGAGGGGGGGCGGCGTCGAGCCAGCCGGAGGAGGGGAAGGAGGAGGCAGAGGAGGAGAAGGAGGAGGAAGGGGCGGCGTCCAGCAGGGGAAGGACCCAGCCGTGGGATCGGGGCCGCCCTCTGCCGGACCGCGCGGAGAACTGCGGCGCGCTACGCTCGGGCCGGGTGAGGAGGGAGGAACCGGGGGGAGAGGCCTCCGCTCCGTCGCTTACCGAGGCACGGCGGCAAAACTGTAGCCGATACTGCTGCTGCTGCTGCTGCTGCTGGGATCCCGGTACCTCACCCATAGCAGGATTAGGAAGGCAGGCAGGGAAGCGGGGATCCTCTTTCGCACCCAGCCTGTGCCGTAGCAGCCAGTTGCAGCTGCGCATCCCCGACGCCAAAAGCCGCCAGGCCTCCAAATCCGCCGCCCCGGGTCAGCAACAATAATAACCCCAAGGCAGGAGAGTTCATACGATGTGCCCCAAAGAGAGGTATGTCCTCGCCTCTCTCTCTCTCTCTATTGCGGGCAAACCTCGTGGAAGGCGAAGGTCTCCTGCGCAGCGCCCGCGGGCCCGTTGGACCCGAGGCGGAGGAACAGAACGGATGGCCTTGCCACGAGGTGGTCCAGAAGGGGAGAGAGAGAGAGAAGCGGGTGTGCAAGGAGAGCAAGTGTCAGTGGGGCTGTTGCGGCTGAGCATGGCTGGCTTCCGGCCCTCTTCCAGGATATTCCATTCATCTCCCCCTCTGTCCCCTCCCAGTAAGAGCTGTTTGACAGTGGAATGGACTCCCTCAGAAGGTGAAGGAGTAGAGGCTGAATGGCCATCTGTCAGGGATTCTTTAGTTGCAATTCCTGCATTGCAGGAGGTTGGGCTAGATGACCCTTGCGGTCCCTTCCAGCTTACAGTTTGATGATTCCGCCAAGCTTTCTGTCCCCTGCCTTGGCCTCAACAGTCATCCAGCCAGTTCCATGCCCATCTGACATTCTCAGGAGTCATTCGGCTGCTGTCTCCCCACTCCAAACAGTTTTGTTTCCCAAAGTTTTCTTGTACTTATGCCAACCTGGGGTCCATCCCCCCCCCCCACCCACTTCAAACCTTGTTTGTGGCTGCTGGTGCCATTGAGTGCAAGCCCTTGGAGAACCAGTGTGGTGTAGTGGTTAGAGTGTCAGAGTAGGACCTGGGAAACCAGGGTTGAAATCCCCTTACTTGGCCATGAAGCTCATTGGGTGATGACCTTAGGCCACTTGCCGCCTCTCAGCCTAATCTACCTCACAAGGTTGTTTAGGGGATTCAGTGAGGACAGGAAGGTCCATGCATGCCACCTTGAGTCCTTGGAGGAAAAGGTGGGTTATTAATGCAATAAAACTACTGAGGTCACTGCTAGTATATATATCAACCTTCACCCAAGCTGGTGCCCTCCAGATGTTGGATTATCAGGTTAGCAAAAGCTGATGTGTATTGTGAAGTTGTGCCTGAAGTGATTGAAAAATGCTCCACCGCTTCGCTACCAACTAACTGCAAGAAGCGTTTGACAGGTTCCTTATTCATGGAGTCTTCATGAAACAACCCAACTGCTTTAGGAAAAGTTATGATTCTAAAATTGGTTAAATTGGAGCTGGATCACACTTTGAAGAGTTGTGAACTTTACTAGAAGAACAAAAGACTCAAAGTTTTAAGTCATGATATTGGAAATGGATAGTCAACGTTCACACCTCTCAAAGGAAAGGAAAGAGATCTTAAATCATGCAATCTCACAATGTTCCTTCCATGAAAGGAAAATGCTCTAAAATGCTATTGCTGTGACTCATTGCAAAATTCAGCTGGTTTTATAAACAAGACTATGCATCTTAGTCTTGATGCTTACCTGGTGCTTTCCCGCAGTTACCCAAATTAGAAAATATTTGGGAGAAATCACGCAGCTCAGAAATAATGAGCCCCACTGACTTATTTTCTATTTTGCCCTCGTTTCCTATAGGGAAGCGGACATCAGCTGCCTTCTTTGCTGCTATCCACCCCCACCCCCCCGCGCGCCAAAAGTATTCGTAATGAATTTTAATAACAAAACAAGTTGCAGGAAAAAAATGTTTTTTAAAAAGAGAAAGTTATCGCAGTTGCGATACAACGATACGCTTTACGAAGTCAAATATAAAAACACACCAATTCGATGCTGAAACATGATGATGATTTCCACCGTTCTTCTTACCGCTCGGCCCACACGCGAACGCGCGGGAAAAGGCTCTCCCGAAGCGACCCGTAAGCGACTCTCAGCGCTACGCGTCGCGAGTCTAAACGTCTATAGCCACTGCCGGGTGGCACCAGCATGACTTCTGCAAGCTTCGCTCATCAAAAGAGGCGCTTTTGCGCAGGCGCAGTGGTCCCTCTTACTCTCTAGGTGGCGGAAGTGGAGATCCTGACGTGCCGGCCATGAGTAGAGTGGCGGCGGTCGCAGGTCTGGTGGGCTACAGCAGCTCCGACTCGGAAGATGAGAGCGCATCCTCGGGAGCACAAGGGGAAGGCGGCGAGGCCGGCGGCGCAAGCTCGGCGGAGGGGCGTCAAGGCCGCCGCTCTCCCAGCGACAGGTGGGCGTATCAGTTCCAACACGGAAACCCCCCTTCCCTTTCTGCCGGAAAAGACACGCAGAAAAGGAAGACGGGGTGGGGAGGGAAAAGGAAAAAGGCAAACTCGGGCACCAGTTCTTAAATATTTTTTGTAAACTGCTTTTAGGTTGTTGTTTTCCCCCCTACAATTGAGCAGTGTATAACTTTTAAGAAATAAATAAAATGGCAGGTTCTTATAAGGACCATCTAGATTGGGAACAATTCAGAGGCAGCAGGAACGGTTGGGCTGGGTCCTGCTTTCTTTCTCTCTCCCCCTGCCACCCCATGGACTGGTTTGTGCCGCTGTTGCCCCTTCTTCCTCCTCCTGGCACCTTTTGGTGGATACCTCCCAACAGTTCCATGCACTTCCTGGTGCAACTGGTGCCAACTGCTTTCCTTTAAAACACCTCAGTTTGGTGTCTACTCCTCCCTTAGTGTCTCAAGGCAAGGTCTGAGCCTTGTTGCTTTGGGGCCCTTTTGGCAGGAGAAAGCACCAACTGAGCCATGGGTCTTCTGCAGAAGCCCCAGCAACTGAGCTACCACCATTCCTTATTCTGTCCCAAAGCTGAGTGGGTTGGGTTTCCCAGAGGTTTGCAACAATTAAAACAATTATTAAAATATAATTCAGACTGAAATCAACAGCATAGCAATTGAAATAAAGCAGATACAGGGCTGCAGTTAATTCACAAGGCAACAATGTTTTTGCTTCTCCACAAAAGCAGAGAGGATGTATTTAGTTACAGTACTTACCCTAGAGCAGGAAAAACCCAATGCTAGATACAAATTTGATGTAGGGATGTGATCACCTGAAATATTTTTCTGCCCAGTTTTCCTCAAACCTCACTCTTTCTGGGCATGATGGGTTGCTCTGTTTCTCCATGCATTGCACAGCCAGTAGTATCCAGTCACTCAACTTATTTTTGCACTCATCTGAGTGCTGAAGTTGTGGGTAGGACATGGACTGAAAAACGTGTGCAGTGTCCAGGGGCCAAGAGTCATTTGGCCTGTTTTGCTCCAAATGGAGTATTAAAAGGGCTGGGAATTCTCTTTTCTCCCTCTGCCTTGCAGCTCAACAGCTCCTCGCCTTCCTGTGCCAGACAGCGTGCTAAGTATGTTCAGAGATCAGGAGGAGGCAGAGACAGTGGTGGACGACAGCAGCAAGCATGGAGGCCGCCTGCGGACCTTTCCGCATGAGCGAGGCAACTGGGCAACACATGTCTATGTGCCTTGTGAGTGCCCTTCTGCTCTTTGTCCTCTTCTCCAACCCCAGTGTCACTAGGAAGTCAAACTCTGGAAACACACATCTTTGGGATTCAGCCAGAAATGGTACCTTTTCTCCAATGAGTAGAGACCTTCCAGCTGTTTGATCTGTATGGCAGAGAAGTGCCATTCCAATGGGCAAAAGGAGGGAGGTGCCCACAGAGCCACAGTCACAACTTAATGTGGCTGACCAGACATCCTTAATAGAATTGTGCTTACTGACACAGAATCATAGAATTGGAGGGGACTCAGAGGGTCATCTAATCCAATCCCTGACAGATGGCCATCCAATCTCTGTTTAAAAACCTCAAGTGAAGGACAGTCCACCACCTTCCTAGGGAGTCTGTTCTCCTGTTGAACATCTCTTACAGTCAGAAAGTTCTTCCTGATCTTTAGTTGGAATCTCCTTTCTTTTGTCATTTAAATCCATTGGTTCGGGCCCTCCCCTCTGGAGCAGCGGAAAACAAGCTTGCTCCTTTTCCATAGGGCAGCCCTTTAGATATTTGAAGGTGCCTATCATATCACCTCTCAGTCTTTTCTCCAGGCTAAACATGTCTAAGAGGATAGCTCTTTTCAAACACCCCAATAGAATGCCACAACTGATGTAGAAGGTGCCTGGTTCAATCGCCAGCATCTCCTGGTAGGGATGATGGAGACTCTCCCTGTCTGAAACCCTGGAGAGCCACTGTCAGTGTAGACAATACTGATCCAGATGGGCTACTGGTATGACTCTGTATAAGGCAGCTTCCTTTGTTCCTATTCATAATATGAAGTGGGAGGGGGGAAACCAGATCAGAAGCACCACAGATCATTTAACTGCAACAAAGTGTTGCGGTGTAAAGCACCACCACCATCACACACACACACACACCTTTCATAATAGCTGACCAACATTCCCCCAATTACATGGGTGACCCTGAGTTTTGGCAGGCGGCTTAAGCCATATCTATGACACCCACACCCTGGGTTTGGCTACAGCCATATCTGCGGTGTCTTTCCAAAACCACCTTGGAGCTTTTTCACAGACACCTCTGAGCATGCAGCTCTGCTCTTTTCTGCACAAAAAAAACCTTTCCCCCTACCCCAAAGTTCCTGGAAGTTGCCAGATTGCCACCTTCCTCCCCACCAACAAAGCACACCTCAAATCATTCCACAGCCAGTGGGCAGTAGCAAATGAGCAGCAAGTGTTGAGGGAGGCCCAGATGCAGACCTCACCTACTCACTCCGTAGGGTCTCTGCTTCTTGCCTTGTTCTGTCCCAAACCAGAACACCAGCTCAATCACACTCTCCTGCTCTTTGTGCTCTCCCCCCACCCAATATACAGAATAATGCTCTGCTTCCTCCAATAGCAGAGGTAATATAGAGCCATTGTGACTAGGGGAGACTTGGGGTAGACAAAGAGCATCTTTCTCTACCCATCCACAGGTACTGGTTGGTAGTGGCTGTAGGGTAGAGGAGGCCATTGTAATCCACATTTTACAGAAGAGATTTGAGGCCTGGAAAGTATGACTTGCCACCAAGTTGCCACCGCAGCTTAGCAGAGATGCACCCACACACCCACCTGCTCCAATCCTTCACTGTTGTTCTACCGTTCTGTACAGATAAGGCTCAGGAAGACTTCCTCGACCTGCTCCAGCTCCTCCTCCTGCGCGCACGTGCATCCGTGCCATCGTTGACGGCTATGGCAGAGTTCCACATCAGCCTTTCTCAGGGTGTGATCCTGCGCCACCACTGGATAAGCCCTGTTGTCCAGTCCCTCAAGGAACACCTGGCTTCCATCCCCAGGTAAGATGCTTTGGACCCTTAGACCACGTCTTCCTCTTGCACTTTTGGCACCATCTCCCCTTGACCCAGCGCATATTCTTAATCCGCACTTCTTCTGTGAGGAAGCAGACAGGGCATTACTGACCCACACCAAAAGACACCTCTCCCTGTTCACCCCAGAATCGTGATGTGGAATGACTTGTGGAACTCACCCACCCTTCCACATGGTTACTAAATCAATTGACCTTATTCCATTTGAGAATTTGTGTGCAGTTTTTATACTTTAGAGCCGTCTTTGCTACAGCCTGGTGCCCTCTATATATTCTGGCACTGCCTGGGGCTGATGGGAGTTGTAGTCCAAACTCTGAATGGCTGTGGCAAGAGCTGTTTTAGAGAACAGCAGCAAAACCTGGATCAGTAAAAGGAAGCAAAGGGAAAGGTAAGTGTGGAGAGCTGTAATTACTGGAAGAGAGTGACTTAAAGGCTCCAGGGAGGGGCAAATCAGAAAATGCACTCCCCAGCCCCTGGGTCTCAGTATGCCTTACTTCTTCTCCCCTGTCCTCCTCCTCCTCCTCTTCTCTTCATCTTGCAAAGGAATCAGATGGATTCTTTCCCCATTTCAGGTTCACCTGTAGAGCAGATCGAGTGAAGATTTACACCAATGATCCCAAAAGCAGGTGAGTGAATGGCACTGAGGCCACTCCTCAGAGAGCAATAGGCTGCTTTGCATCATGTCCTCAGGCTGAAATTGCCAGCC
The DNA here is from genome assembly GCF_965153285.1 of Podarcis tiliguerta. Taxonomy (NCBI): domain Eukaryota; kingdom Metazoa; phylum Chordata; class Lepidosauria; order Squamata; family Lacertidae; genus Podarcis; species Podarcis tiliguerta. The sequence continues at coordinate 50,794,500 of NC_139541.1, read as the reverse complement.
ATCCTGTGGCTTGATTGGCACAAGCAAAATAATTGCACAAAGACAAGGCTGGTAGAGAGGAGGGGGGAGGCCAGTATTTGCCTCAAGTGGCGCAGCATCCTATTGGTGCCCCCTCAGCGCTTTGCCTTCTGGGGCAAAGTGGGCACTCACAGTAAACATTAACACTGAACTGCTCTAAGATTCTGTCATATCTCTCTGCAGGACCTTCATTGGCTTGGAGGTAACTTCTGGGCATTCTCAGCTCTTGGAGTTGGTTTCTGAAGTGGACAGAGTTATGGAGGAATTCAGTCTCCCTTCTTTCTACAAGGTAAGACTTCCACTGTTCTAAGAGGGAGTGGAGTCTGCAAAAAGAGGCTGCTGCTGAATGACCACGGCCCTGGAAATTAACAGTTTATTACATAAACTGTTTATTACATTATATATATAGTTTATTATATATATATATATATATATATACATATATATATATACACACACATACACAGTGGTACCTCGGGTTACATACGCTTCAGGTTACATATGCTTCAGGTTACAGACTCTGCTAACCCAGAAATAGTACCTCGGGTTAAGAACTTTGCTTCAAGATGAGAACAGTGGCGCAGTAGCAGCGGGAGGCCCCATTAGCTAAAGTGGTGCTTCAGGTTAAAAACAGTTTCAGGTTACGAACGGACCTCCGGAACGAATTAAATACTTAACCAGAGCTACCACTGTATATAGTTTATTACATTATATATATATACAATTACCAACCGAGTGCCCTCCAGATATTTGGCCATCAGCCCCAACCAGTATTCCCAAATAAGACTGCAGATCTCATGTGATATGTGTATAAACTAGCTGTGGTAACATAAACTTGTTGAAGAAACCAACCAACCCACCCAAAGCCTCCCTCTTTGCCCTGGAGTCTCATTTCCATGGAAGGGCGCTCAGCTCCTACCAGGAATTCTGGGGTAGTGGCACCTAGGTGGGTTAGTTCAGCTTCCCCAGATTCTTAGCACCTGCTTTTTCCTGGCTTCTGTACAGAATCCCTCATTCCATCTCAGCCTCGCGTGGTGTGTTGGAAACCTTTCTGAAGAACTTGAAAGTTGTCTTCAGGAGTTGCAGGTAACCACCTCGGATGTCATTCACGAACATAGATGTTTAAGGAATTAAACAACCTGGAGTTCCACAGAGAGGGTACTGCAACTATAAAGCTATCTCTACATCTCCCTCTTCTTTAAATCGGCCTTCCCCAACCTTATGTCTTGGACTACAATTCCTGCTGGCCGGGGCTGATGTGAGTGCTGCTCCAAAAAACATCTGGGGAAGGCTGATTTAAATGTTGATGGGAGACAGAGCAGGCACACAGGGAGGTCTGTGTAGGAGAATGTGCTCCTTCCTGCACACAGGACCCACACTGTGAAGGGCTCCAAAAGTCAAAACCAGCAGCCTTGAACTGGACCTCAAAGCCAATTAGTACCAAGGTAGATAGGCCCAAATGGGAGCACAAAGCCATAAGAATATCAGAAGAGATCTGTTGGATCAGGCCAATGGCCCAACTAGTCCAGCATCCTGTTCTCGCAGTGGCCAGCCAGATGCCTCAGTGGGAAACCCTGGAAGCAGGATCCGAGCACAAGAATGCTCTCCTCTCCTGTAGTTTCCAGAAACTGGTATTCAGAAGTATAAGCCCTCTCCTACCCACATTTCTCACATATCGATATGTCCAGCATGCTGCCTGTTAAATGTTCAGGGTCCAATCAGATTCCTGGGCTCTGCATAATTCCCACCCCTCTCTCCTCCTTTGTCTTTTCCAGGAGATTGTGAATAGGTTTGAGGACTCTTCATACCTTGTGCGAATCCCTGGGGCCGAAGTCCGCTGCAAGTCTGGCAAGAAGATCTTCTCCTTCCCTTTACGGTAGGAGCTGGGAGAATAATCCGCAGCAGCCGCCAGCTGAGGATGGACCTTACCTACCTTTTCGCCAGGACACAAGGAATGGTCAGAAGCCACAAATGATATTTGTGGCTCAGCAGTTAGATGGCGGTAGCCCCTTGCCCCCATTGCTCATTGTTAAGGGTCTTGCAAGTGATGGGCCTAAGGTGAAGGGTCCAGTGCTACAGAGGTGAAGGGTCCAGTGCTACAAAAGAATGCAGAGGCTACATTAACAGCCACAGCTTTGTGCCAGCATGATTATTGAGGGAGTTGTGACATGCAAAAGTGCCATTCAGTTCTGAGGGCCAGTTGAAAAAGATGCTCAGTTTTGAAGTGGACAGCAGCTGTGTAGAATCTCTCCTGATCTGGAGGACAACAGAAATTACCAATTACAAGTTTGAGAGGATCCCTGCCTCCCCCTAAAGCTGATGTCACAAGAAGCATTTGGCTTGAAAGCATCCTTGCTGGTTGAGAGCATGAAGCCTCCTGGCTATCAGACTGAGCGGTTAGCTAAAAATGGATCAAATGAGAAACAGAAGTACAGATTGCCCCCCCCCCTTGTGTGGACAGTTTCAGAAGCCACAAAACTACCATATATATTGGGGTACGTGGAGCTGCGAGAAGGGGCATTGGGTTTTACCATAGTAGTGTTGCTGTCAATTGACCAGATAACCGCCAGGGGCCAGTGTTGAGTTGGCTTTCCTTACCATCACTTCACAGTCTGCTCTTATGGAGGTTTAATTGCCCTGTCTTCCTCCCCATCCCATGCTGGTTGGGGCCGATGGGAATTGTAGTCCAAAACTTCTGGAGGCCACCAGGTTGGTACGGGCTGCATAAAGGGTCTATAAAGGTATCTCTCAGGGAATTCTCAGCTTGCCCAAAAGGCCACCACACCAGAGTTCTGTGGGGTAAAACAGGACAGGTATTCCAACTTACAACAAGAGTGTAGGAAAAACAGCCTTGATGTGGGGGGTGGGGTGCCAATTGGAGCTGAAAGACGGTATTAATTTTTTTTTATAAGCGTAAATAAATCTGTAAAGGTTTGAATTAAGTTTTGTATTGCTGTTACAATCTGCCTTGGAATTTTCAATGAGAAACCGTATTAATACTTTTTAATAAATATAGTTTACTGTTGTTGGAGCAGCTGTTGTATCTAATGCTCGGAGCAGGCAAATTCCATGCTAGGGATTATTGGGATATGGACTGAAAATAAGAACATAAGAAGAGCCATTCTGGATCACACCAATGGCCCATCTAGTCCAGCATCCTGTTCTCACAGTGGCCAAGCAGATGCCCAACAGGGAGCCTGAAAGCAGGACCTGAGCACAAGAGCCTTTTCCCCTCCTGAAGTTTCCAGCAACTGGTATTCAGAAGCATTGCTGCCTCAAAGATAGCCAGCATAGTACACAAATCTGTTACATGGGCCACATTTGCAATACTATGTACAGTTCTGGTTGTCATAACTAAAAAAATAAAATTAAAATACATTGTAGAGCTGGAAGGGGTACAGAAAAATAACCCAAGCAACCAATTAGTTAGAGTACTTTCAGAAGAAGGAAAAGCTAAAGGGTTTGAGGGGGTTTTTTAGCTGGGAGAGGGGGCTTGTGCAAGGAAGGAGAATACAATGAAGGTTTATAAAACTATACAACATATCCAAAAAATATTCTCCCTTATAGTATTATAAGTTGGACCCACCTAATGAGATAGATTGGCAGTGGATTCAGGACACATGTAAAGTCTTGCCTCAGCCTTCCCTTACCTAGTGCCCTCAGATGTTTTGGACAATTCCCACAAGCCCCAGCCAGCATAGGTAATGGGAGTTGTAGTCCAAAACATCCAGAGGGCACCAGGCTAAGGAAGGCTGTACCACCACATACAATACATAGTTTATAGAGTTTGCTCCCACGAGTTGTAATAATGGGGCTGTAAAGGAGCATTTAACAAATCTTTGGACAGCAATTGATAAACCTGTTTCATTATTATTCATTTATGAACGACCTTTTTCATCTGCATCTGTGTCAAAGCAAGTGATAAAAAAACACATTAAAAATGCTCTTTAAAAGTTTTTAAAACAGTACAAAAATAAAACACAAAACGAGCCCCTAAGACTCTTCTCCTCCAGCTGGAAAAGCTTGTCAAAACAGAAAATTCCTTCAGTTGTTTCCAGAAGCACAGAAGTGAGCGCCTGTTGTATCTCGACAGGAATGCTGTTGCACAAAACAGGTGCAGCCAGGCTGAGAGCCCTGCTCCAAACCACTATGGAGTGGACTTCTGATGTTTGGGGGGCTTGAAAGGAGAAGCTCTCCTCCAGACCACAGTGACCCACCAGGCATATGAGGGACAAGGCACTTCTCTCAAGTATCAATTGAGGCTAATAATCTACCCAGCTCAGTACTGTCTATAGGCCACCCACTGGCTCTCTGAGGCTTCAGTCAGGAGTGTTTCCTAGCCCACCTAGAGATGTGAGAGTGGAACCTGGCCTTTTCTACAAGTAGAGCATCAACTTTGTCCCTGAGCTATGCCCTCCTTCTTGCTATGGGTATGTGCTGAAGGTCCGGCGTCACAGGAAGAATTCCTCTGAACACACGTTGCGGGAAGCAGCTGTCATCTTCTGTGTCCTGCTTATCGGTTGTCCGGAAACACCTCTGTGAGAAAAAGATGGTGCTGACCTTAATGCACTTCTGGTCAGATAGTGTTAGAGATGCCGTATCTTTTGGCAGAAAATGCAATAAACCCAAGCCAAAGCTGATTCCCAATTGATCAAAACAAAAACACCTAATTTTATCACCCAACCGAGAAAGGTTCTTAACTCTGCACTGACAGTTGCTGCTGAACTCTGCTTACCAGGGAAGAGGCAAAGTCCTGATCAACGTCACAAAGTAAGCAAAAGGGCAGGAGTTAAAATACGAATTCAATTTGCACTGGGAGTTGCTCTTGCCAGGCCAGTTCTATTGCCCACTGTGGCCCTTCTCCGCCAATCATTGCTTAGGAACAGCCTTTGCCAACCTGGCACCCTCCAGAGGTTGTGAACTGCTGATGGGAATTGTAGTCCATCTGGAGGTCACCAGGTTGGCAAAGGCCAAACCTTTTCTGCAAGTTACTCGGTTTTGCATTGAACAGAATTTCCCAGCTGTTCTTAATAACAGCCCATATCCTCTTCTCTATTTGGAAGAAATCCCACTGTCTTCAGTGAAATTTTACTTCCGAACTGGTGTCTAATTAAGGCCACAGTTGTTGAGCAGCCAAATATTAGGAAGGTGCTAACTGGCAACAAATCCACAACTTATGGATTACCCTGGTCCTGGTGGGACTGGGTAGAGAAGTGCCAAAACTAGGCAGGGAGTTTTTGGGGATGGTTGGCGAATGCTTTTCTAGCCTTTAAGCTGCTCCACATTCAAGGTGAACTTGTGCAATTTCAAGAGTGGGGCGGGGCAGGTGAAGAGAAGCTGTTTTGAGTGTAGAACATGAAAGTTGCTAAGGCAATAATTATTTGCACACTTCCTTGGAAGTGAGCCCTTTTGGACTCAGCAGGCTTTACCCTCTGAGTAAACATGGTTAGGCTGGGCATTGCACCTGTCGCTTCTGCCCTTGCCTTTTGAGGGAAAGTTTCATTATAACAAATATAAATAAATGATTCCATAGAACGGTGCTGAGTGTAAGTCTTGACGTCTAAACAGTGACTACTTTGATCAAGTGCGGGGAAATATCTTAGAATCATAGAATGGTTGAGTTGCAGGTCATTTAGTCCAACCCCTTGCAAGGCAGGAATATGCTACTGTCCCATACGGGAATCGAACCTGCAACCTTCGCGTTATCAGCACCATGCACTCACCAAGTGAGCTATCCTCTGCTTGTCTCAGTACTCCCGCCGCTTCCGAGGCATTTGGGGCCCCGCCGAATCCTATGTACGCAAACGCACAGGGACCCCGCCCCCCATGCCTGAAACAGCTACAAGCGTGGACTCGGAGCCCAGACGGCCAAGCCGCCGCCTCGTTCCGGTTTGAGCCTGGAGGCGTGGGGCTGCTAGCTGCCCGTCCCTCGGGGGCCTTCCGGACTGGCTCCTGGGCTTGAGGGGCGGTCAGTGAGTCGGCTGGCCGTTAGGCGGCGGCCGCCACAAGCCCAGCCCAGCCCAGCGCAGGGCGCGACGGGGCGGGCGGGCGGCGCTTGGAGCATTCCGCTGAGCCAGCCGGGCGAGGGAGCGGCGAGCAGACGGGACGGGCGCAGCGCCGAGGCTGGAGCGCCAGCCCGCCACACAAAGGCGATGGCCGAGGCGCGGCGGCGGCGGCAGCAGCAGCAACAGCAGAGGCGGGCGGGCGACAAGTAGCGAAGGGGGCCTGGCTAGGCCCGGGGCGAGGACGGCGGCGGCTCGTGCTGTGGACCGAGAGAGGAGCGTCCAGGATGGGAGGCGGAGGCTGTCCGCAGCCCTCGCTGCTGCTTCTCCTGGGGGTTCTGCTGCTGCTGCTGCGGGCCTCGGCGGGGCCGGTCCCGGGCGAAGTGGACGCCGAGGTAGGTCCCCCGCTCTGCTGCGCTTCTTGTTGCGCCTTGGCCAGGCAGGCCGCCCGGGCAAGGTCTCCCGTCTGCCCCGCCGGCCGAACAAAAGAGCGGCGCTCCGAGGGGAAGGGGCGGACTGGGCCCGCGGGAGGCGTCCAGGAGGTGGCGGCACCGGCAGCAGCCCTGCCTTGCGCTCCCCAGACGGCCACCTGCGCCCCGGGCTCCAGCCCGGAGAGCGCAGGTAGTCGGCGGGGCAACGTCGCAGCGCGGCGGCGGGGGAAGACCCAAGCAGCCGAGGGCCCACGTGGGGTCCCCAGGCTGCTCCCGCCCCACTCCCCGGGAAGGGCGACTCCATCGTGGCCCGCAGCAGGAGGGGCCGAGTACAAATAGGGGGAAAGCGAGTCTGGCCTTGGAACAAGCATCTCGTGGGAAGAGGAGCGCTCAGTTCTTCTTTTGGTCTGTTTGGCTTCCGACTTGATGGCCTGACAGGTGCCCAGCTATGTCCAAATTATGTGGGGTTGAGGGGTGCTGGGGTCGCCTTTTATTTTGCTCTTAAGCTTTGCAGAGCTTTGATCCAAGACTGGAAGAGGGAGGCTAGAGGGAACTTTCTTGGCAAAGTCCTCCTTCTCTGGGCAGTGTAAATGGCAGAGGAGAGCCCTGGGTTCTAGATAAACTCAGGACCCAGGCCCAGCTTTGGCTGGGCTGCCACGGTCTTCCAAACAGCCTTTGCCAAGTTGGTGCCATCCTGATGCTTTAGGCTGCAGCCCCAGCCAGCACAGACAAAGGTCGGGGATGGTGGAAATTGTTATCCAAAATATCGGGTGGGCACCAGGTTGGTGAAGGCTGCTGGGAACCTCAGCGTGACCTCTGCTTTCCAGAATGACTGTTCACAAAAAAAGAGGGGGGGGGGAGGATACCAAAGGGGATCTTGTCAAACTTCTCATCCTGGTTAGTTTTGTCCTCACCCACCTGGACATGAGTGGCAGATGTTGGCAGCCCCAGGACCTGGGCTAGAGCTGCAAGGACAGGTGAATGCCTGCAGTGGCACCACACAGCACAGTCAGGAAAGTACAGGGAAGCCCAAAACGCCTTCCTGGGGGGAAATAAATAGGGGGTGGGAAGAGCTTTGGGCTGCAGCCCTGAAAACAGGCACAGTTGGCAGCAGATGCCCTTGAATCAGTGGCTGGGAGGACCTCCTGTCTCAGAGGAGATGTGCATCAGGGAGCCCAGTGGTCTATGTGTTCACAGGCTGCAGCAACAGCACACACACCAGCCATGAGTAGTTGTGGTGTCTGTGTTTGCAGTTAGTGAGGTGGTGAAGCATTTTCAGCAGAGTCTTCTCTTGCTAAGTTACAACTTGCATGTTATCAGTGCCAAGACCGGATTTCTATTCTAATAATTCAATTGGATTTTTTAAAAATGTTCTCTTCAGAACCTGGGAGAGCAATACAAGCCAAGGTCTCCCCCCCCCCCCCCACCAGAGGTGAGAGAACTTTGCAGGAGGCTTTGGGTGTGTTAGAGAGCAGCTGGCTCAGTATTAAGGAAGTAGTTGCTTTCCTGCAAGGCAAAATGTATGGAGACGTGGGTGAGAACGTAGGCTGACTTTGAAGGAATGGTGCAAGGCGGCAAATGTGAAGTCTGCCTTTGCCAACATGGTGCCCTGCAGCTCCCATTAGGTTGGGGGTGGCTGTATTGTCTTAAAAGGGCAAGCTTCCAAAAATTTATTGTCACTGGACATGGGGAGGTCACAGAGTTTGAAAGAATCTTGGTCTCGGCACTGATGGGAACGGTGCAGCTTGAGGGAAACTTGGAATAGCAAGGCTCTTGGGCTCAGTGTCAAGGAAACAGTGCTTAAAGCAAGCATAGGCAAACTCTGCCCTCCAGATGTTTTGGGACTACAACTCCCGTCATCCCTAGCTAACAGGACCAGCGGTCAGGGATGATGGGAGTTGTAGTCCCAAAACACCTGGAGGGCTGAGTTTTCCTATGCCTGGCTTAAAACCATATTTTGCTGGCATCTTACATCAGTTTAATTGCCTTGCATCTCCTGGTCATCTTCACAGACTTGCTGATTTGTTGGACAAGGAAAGGGCACATACTCCCACCTTGATACCCCTCTCTGTGGTGTAGTGGTTAGAGTGTCAGACTAGGACCTGAGAGTCCAGGGTTCAAATCACACTCAGACGTGAAGTCACTTGGTGACCTTGCCTCTCAGCCTAACCTACCTTACAGGGTTGTTGTGATGATTAAATGAGATGGGGGAAGAACCATGTACACCAGCTTGAGCTCCTTGGAGAAGAAGGTGGGATATAAATGTAATTAAATAAATGGTGGAATTGCCCTAAACTGGCAATTTTCAGGAGTCACGTGTTGAAGAAGCCCAATGTATTACTCACCGAGAAACACTAGCAATTCCCACCCTGGTGATTTTGAACATCTGGGATGGCCAAAATTTGGATTATAAAAATAATGTGCTACTTGCTAATGGCAGCAACTGACCATCACACACTTTGGAAAGTACACGGATAAACCAACGGTGGAAATTTGGTATGTAAAGTTCATCTGCACAAAGGGCTGTCAAGAAAAGGGTCTTCTACCCAGTCTCATTTGACTTTATTAAATATGTAAATTATAGAGCAGAGGAAAGAAATATACCAGCAGAAACATGCAAATTTGTGGAGCCTGTGATAGCTAAAAGGCATGACAATAGAGATCAGTGACCAGGATCTTGGGAACTCTGTGCTGTATACTGTAGACTTGTAGCGCTTGTGAAGATAGTCAGGCTAAACACTGGCTCTTGTTTAATATTTTACTTATTTTTACTTACCTTTGTGGTAATTCTGGAGATTTCTCTCATGCATTTGTTACTGGCAGATTGTAGCCTTGTCTTTACAAAATTAGTAGTGATTAATCTTAAAAAGTGAATTAATCTTAATTCATGTTTTTTTCTTGTGCTTCTCATGTATGACTAATACTAAATGGATTCTGTTATTGTTTGGTTGTTTTCTTTGTATGGTTGTTATTAATATATGTATTCTGCATTATTGTTAGCAAAGCATATTTTTAAAACCCAGTTTAACCAGGGATGACGGGGGACCAAGTCAAGGAATGGGGGTCCTCCACATGTAACAAGGCGTCTGCTGCACCACTTCCAACCTGATGAAAATCTGTTGTCTGCCTCCAGCTTATGATTCTGTGCTTCAGAGTGTATGGGTCAACAAGGCTACCAGCTCCTCATTCACTAGACAATTGTCCTATTCAGCAGTTGGCTGAGAAGCCGACCCACTCACAAGATTTGTTGCTAGCTGGAACGTCCCACATGGAATAAGGGCACCTCAGACTGAGCTGATCTTTCCAGGGGTGGGGATCTGCCTCTTGGGCCAAATTGGACAGGTGGGCAGGGCCACACCTTGCCAATCACACAATGCCATTATGGTGCTTAATAGTCTTGCCTTTTGCAAAAGGGCTATGTGAAGCAGCTCTGGTAGTTAGAGGGGGGAGGCGGGGGCTATCTGAAAGGGGCTTTCCCTTTGCAAAGGTGTCATTTGGAGCAGTGGGTGGGTGTCAGCAGGGTATGGGGGAGTTCCACACAACTCCACAGGTATCACCACCAACCCTTTTCAAGTAGAAGGACAAAGGGATTAAATCCTAGCTCATCAGATGATGAATGGGGATTAAATCCTGATACCTAGGCTGCAGGATCCTGTTCTTAGATGAGGCAGGATTATACCCTGTCCTCCTGCCAATCAGCTGACACCACTAATGGGGAAAATGGCCTCGTGGACCAAAACTGGCCTGCAGGCTACAGGCCATCCTGTTTCATGAATAGTATTGGCTGCCAGCCTGAGAAATGTGTTCATGCAGCTGGGCCTTCCCCCTTCAATTTCTAGTCTGAAAATGGGGGCCACCACCTAATAACGGCTACATATTAATTTGTAGAAAGTTTGCCAGTGTGACAGTAGGGCTTAAACTGGAGGTCCAGGGTTTTAACTCTTGCATGGGCACACAGGAAGGGTTCTTTTATTTTATTTTAAGGAACTGAGTGACACAAAATACATTGAAAGTTGCTTTACTTTTGGAGTGCTTGACAATACCCCACATAAGAAAGGCTTAGGCGTTTTAAAGCAGAAAGGAAATATTCCAGCTGTGTGATTGCAGGCGGTGTGGCTTTTTGCACGCTGATGACAGGGCTCCTCTTCACTTGCAGGGCTGGTTACAGTTCTATGGCTACCTTCCGCAGTCCAACCGCCAGATGTCCACCCTGCGCTCAGCTCAGACCCTCTCCTCAGCCCTCTCTGAGATGCAGAGCTTCTATGGCATCCCTGTGACAGGCATTCTGGATGAAGAGACAAAAGCGTAAGTTTTTTCCTGTTCAGAAGGTCTTCCTCCTGCAGGTCACCTGTGATGGGAAGAGGCATTTCTCCTTGTTGGAGAACTGAGGCACAGCAAAGGAAACTCCAGGAGGATACAATGGATGTTGTGAAGGATGCTCCTTCCTGCGGCCAGCTCAGCCCTCTCTTCCTCCATCCTTTTGCCACTGATCTTTCTGTTAGATGGGAGTTTCCTCTCTCACTCCCCATTCTTCCAAGCACCCAGTTGCTCACCTTAGCACTTTGCAAGAGCAAGGCTAGTGGAGATGGGGGCGACTTCCTTCAGCTTTTAATGTGGGAATTCCCAAATTCATATCTGCAAGAGAATCACTTTTGAGCAAGTGGGCATGGGTCCTGGCTCTTGGTGTCCTGTGTATGTGCGTGAGGGCTTAGGCTTGACTGTCGCTTGCAGGTGGATGAAGCGGCCCCGCTGCGGCGTCGCCGACAAGATTGGGGCTCAAGTCAAGGCCAACATGCGGCGGAAACGCTATGCACTGACTGGGCGGAGGTGGAGCCAGGCTCACCTGAGCTTCAGGTACGTTCCACAGCTGCTGAGGCATGAAGCGGGACTGTTTGGGGAGGGAACCTTTGGTGGGGGGAAGGAACTGGCTGTAGAGTTGACAGAAGCTTGAAGACTTTGCAAATGTCTTTGTGCTTTAAAATGTGCATGATGCAATTTTGCAGAAATACGCTTGATAATCATCTTTAGATTGCAGAGTCTGGAATTACAGAATTCAAAACGCTTTGAGAAACAAAGGAGAGATGGGCAGCATTAGGAGGGGGAAAGTGGAAGATGGGGAGGGAGCATAATTCAGAGGCCCCACCCCTTGCTGACTTTTCTACGCCGCCATAAAGACTAGCAACATCTCTGAAGAACAGGAAGCTGAAGTTAGCCTAGGAAGTTTTGCTTTGCATTTTGCACATGGTATTCATATGGATTATGCTGCGAGTGGACAGAGAACCCCCTCATTTGGTCCCTGCTGCTTTTGCAGAAATGCCTAGAATAGCTGGTTCTGGATCCTGCAAAAGGGGGGGGGAGCATTCTCCCTATAGATTCTCTAGGGCGTTAAAGGCTGACCAGTTTTTTGTGACCTGAGCCTCTGTAGGAAACGGCCTGCCTTGTCAGCTGTGCCACATATGTGGTGGCGGCAGCAGCGATATATAAACCCACATGTGGGTTGAGGTACAGTGGAGGAAAAAAAACCCAGGTGAGACCTCGAGATCAAATGCAAAGTTGCCTCTTCTTAGCAAAAGGGTGACCTGCCCAGATGTGCACTCAACACACCCTCTCCTTCTCTGTCTGCTTGCGTTTTCTGGAGCACCAAAGCCTCAGCAATCACAATATGAAACAGGGGCCAGTTGCTTCTGTGAGCAGGGCAGCCCACTCTCCATTCATTCTTGCTGTAAGCCTCTGTGGAATTCATCTTCCAGTCTTTGCCTTTCCGCTACACCTGCCTTTCAGTAACTTTTTGCTGGTGTGCATCTTTGCTGCTGAAGGGCTCCTTGGGACTAAAAGGCACGTGGCGTTGCAGCTGTGGGGAAGGCTTTCCTTGCATGGTTCCCCCACCCGCTTCCAGTAATGCCTCTCCTTCTGTGTTCCCAGCATCCAGAACTACACAGAGAAGTTGGGGTTCTACTACTCTTACGATGCCGTCCGCCGAGCCTTCCAGGTGTGGGAACGAGTGACGCCCCTCATCTTCCAGGAGATCCCATATGATGAAATCCGGCACAAGAGGAGGAAGGAAGCAGACATCATGGTGCTCTTTGCCTCCGGATTCCATGGGGACAGCTCCCCCTTTGATGGCACCGGGGGCTTTCTGGCACATGCATACTTCCCGGGTCCCGGTATGGGAGGAGACGCGCACTTTGACTTGGATGAGCCCTGGACCCTTGAGAATGCCGACGTGTCTGGTAAGGAAGAATCTCGGGCCTGAGAAGGATGTAAGGAAGGAGTGCTCTTCTTGCCATGGGCAAAGGGATCTGACGTTGACATTGGCCTGGATAACCAGGAACCTCAGTTGGGCCCTGCCTAATGGTTGGCCATGGGTGGGGTTGGCTGGGATTCCTCTTCCACGTCAGCCTAAAAAGCAGTGGAATCGAGGGGAAGTGTTTCTTGTCCAGTGCGGAAGTGAGTGGAGCTGGGGAACGATCCTTCCCTGTTGTCAACAGGGAACAACCTCTTCCTGGTGGCCGTCCATGAGCTGGGGCATTCCTTGGGCCTGGAGCATTCCAACAACCCCAGCGCCATCATGGCTCCTTTCTATCAGTGGATGGACACAGAAAACTTCCAGCTGCCAGATGACGACCTTCGTGGCATCCAGCAGCTCTATGGTGAGTACCAGGCAAACAAGCTGTGTGTGTCTTTTTATGTTTAAGGACTGACCATCAGCTGTCATATGCATGTAAACAAGATTGCAGGATTGGCCTGAGCCATAGACAGATGCTGTGTTATCTTCCCGTTTGTTTGGCAGCTTCTTCATTCATCAGCCGATATATTAAGCTCTGCAGGGCCAGGCAGGGGTCTGAGACTGGGCCTTTTCTGTGATGGGGCCTTGGCTCTGGAATTCCCTTCCTGCTGAGAAGTGATTGGTGCCATCTTCGGCTAGCTTTTGACATCAGTTAAAAATATGTTTATTCCCCCAGGGCTTCTGGAGGGAGAATTGACCTCACAATGAGCTAGTTGATTGTCTGATGTGACTTCTGTTGGGGGTTCATTTCATGTCAAGTTATAGATTACCTGTGAATTGTGTATTTTGCTATATTTTAACAGTTCTGATTGTGTTTTTATATATTTTAGTGCTTTTAGTAAGTCACGCTCAGCTCCTATACCAGATGAAGGGCTGGATATAAGGTGCAATAAACAAAACCCTCTCCCTCTTTTCTTCCTCCTGCCCCACCAACTCAGGTCCTCCAGGGGGACAGCCTCAGCCCACCAAACCCCTCCCTACTGTGGTACCCAGAAAGCCAGGTCCTAAGCCTCCTAGACCACCCCCTCCTGGCAAACCAGACCAGCCCCCCAGCCCAGGCAACCCAGACCAGTACGGCCCAAACATCTGCGACGGGGACTTTGATACAGTGACGATGCTCCGTGGGGAGATGTTTGTGTTCAAGGTACCTGTAGCTTCCTCTGTCCTGCCTCCATGGTTTCTCTCCGCAGTTACCAGAGCGATGCTTTAAGATGAGAGTCTGGCTTGTGCAATGGGGTGTTGAAGGGAGCTCAGGAATAACTGTGCCCCGAATCCCAGGTTTTGTGACTTGTTCAAGTGCCCTAGACCCCTTTCCCTCCTCTTGTCCTAGGGCTGGAGCTCCTAGGCCTGGAGCTCTTGAAGTAGGATATGAGCCTCATTTGCCATGGTGATGGGTGGCACCTACCTGTGGGCGAACCTGTGAATAGGAGAAGGGTGTGGGTGTCATGCCCCAGGTCCAGAATCAGCAGGCCTGAGCTTCCTTTCCCCCAGGGCAGGGGGGAGGCTGTAGAAAGTACTTGATTCACATGCCAGAGGTTCCAGGTTCACTGCTCCTCATTTCCATGTGCCTGAAACCTCGGGGATGGAATCTGCCAGCCATTGTAGACAGTACTGAGCTAGATGGGCCACTGGGCCTGACTTGGTATTAAGCAGCTCCCTGTGTTTTTTTATCCAGGGTCGCTGGTTTTGGCGGGTTCGTCATAACAGGGTGCTGGACAACTACCCCATGCCCATTGGGCACTTCTGGAGGGGCCTCCCTGGGAACATCGATGCTGCATATGAGAGGCAAGACGGGCGCTTCGCCTTCTTTAGAGGTGAGAGAAGTTTAAAGCAAAGGCGCCGTAGAGGGTCTCCTGAGTCTTCTGTCGAGACAGGAGAAATATTCTGTGTGTCTTCTCCTCCCTCTCCTTCCCACTCCAAAGTGCCCCTGTGGGTTTTCCTGACAGACTCCTTTCTCTTCTCCTTGCTGTGGGGCCAGCAGAAGGATGGTGGGCGTTTCATGGGCACCCCTCAGAAAGTCCATGTGTTGTGTTTACCTCAGGGCCTGAAGTTCAGCCCAAAGAGCTGTTCTTAAAACTCCCTCCTGTGCTCTTTAGGGTGGGTGGGGAAGCTGAGTGTTGTGTTCTGGCCCCCTCTGTATTACCATTATCATCATTCATTTAATTAATCACCCTGACAATTACAGAAATCAGGTTGGGCCAAACAATATGCACTTCAAGTGTGAAAAACGAGGATTAAAAAGTAGTGTAAACAGACAGGCGCCTGCACTCAGCGCTGACATCAGCAACCTGACCCACCCACCCCCATCCTGCCCCATACAGATTATTGAGGTGGAATAGGCAGGACTTGATAGATGCCATAGAATTGGGCATGGAGGTGGAAGGGGGGTTCCCCACAAGAAAGACAGGCTTCTTGTGTGCTTGACGGCCCGGCCTCGGCCTAATTTTCTTTTCTGCCCTTCCTCCAGGGGATCAGTACTGGCTTTTCCGTGAGGCAAATTTGGAAGCGGGTTACCCACAACCCCTGACCAGCTACGGACAGGGCATTCCTTACGACAAGATGGACGCAGCCATCTGGTGGGAGCCTACAGGGCACACCTTCTTCTTCAGAGGGGACAGGTGGGTAGCTGGCGTGTGAAAGGCGGCAGCAGGTCTTTTTTTCCAGCCAGAACTCAGTTCCGGCACCTCTCAGCCCAGCACCATTGTCATTATAAGAGAACAAGGGAGGCATTCTTGGTGAGTTTTTCTAATAGCACTTGGTGGCAGGATCTTCAGATGGCTGGAGAATCCCGAGATTTTTGCCTCCTAACCTTCCCAGGGGCTGAGGCGTTTACCAAAGGTGTGGGCAGGGTTTGTAAAGAGGTCCCCAATTCAGGGACGATGTTTTCCCCCTGCCCTTTAAGGCTAGCACTTAGAGTTTGATAAAGAAGTTTGGAGTGTGAATGGTGAAAGAAGGGACAGTGATTCACATTCCTGCATTGTGCGGGGGGGGGGGGTTGGACTAGATGCTCCTTGGGGATCCAACTCTATGACTCTATGATGCTAGGTACTGGCGTTTTGATGAGGAGAGCCATTCTGTGGATCCAGGATACCCAAGGAAGATCAGCGTATGGGCTGGAATCCCTCATGCCCCCAAGGGAGCCTTCTTAAGTTCTGATGCCAGTAAGTAGAAAAGGACCCTGACCTGGCAAGACAAATGTGGACTCTCGGTATAGTGAGCAAAGTAGCAGCTTGAGGAGCAGGTTGCTAAAGTTATGAACGCTAATAATAAATATTTCGTTAGCGCTGTTGGAAGCAGGAAACCAGAGAGGATAAAGACGGGCATTAGGTCACAGGACATCGGGGACTACAATTCCCATCAGCTCCAGTGAGCATGTTGGGAACTGGTGATGATGGGAATTGTGGTCCCCTTTACAGATTTGCTATCCTTGCATTAGATGTTACAGGAAAGAGCAAAGCTTGTTCTTCCATCTACACTGAAGATGATGCTGGAAAGAGACCCACATCTAAACCCTTTGTGAGGAAGGGGGGGAGAAGAAAGAGATCTGCAAAATAACTTTTTTTGTAAACCACTTTCAGGTTTGCGTACAATCAAGGAGTATATAAACGTTGTTAAAATAAAAGAACTTTTCAGAGCTACCCGCTAAACTAAAAGCTAGCAAGTTGGCATTCAAATGTGGAAATGCCAGTCTTGTAGCAACAATATGCAGCTTGTTGAAGTCTGCTTCCTTACTCCACGGGAGGATAGTTGATAGCCCTATTTGCAGGTCACCCAGCAAGTTGTGCCTCTGAAGGAGCCTTTCACTCCTCCTTACTCTCACGCAGAGCAGGGAACGAGGCACCATCGCCGGCTTCACATCATGTTTCAATTAGGGATTGTGGTTTGTTCTGCTCCCGAGAAACCATGGCCAGTTAACCAAGAAGAAAACGGCTTCAGACTGTGGTTTGTTGGGCGTGAAATAAAACTCATGATCCTTGTTCAAAGCCAGGGGGGCGGCTTCTTTCCTCTTTGTGTAACCTGAGAGGAGGAAAAGAACAGGTCCTCTCAGGTGTACCCTGAGTAATAAATTACTTTTTATTTCTTTTTGCTGCCATTGCCCAAACGGGGAGTTTTGGGAAGCTAGAAAAATTTGCTTGGGGAGAGGGCACAGATCAGGCCCCCTAAGTGGGAATTAGCTACCCACTGCACTCCATGATTTAACTGTGGTTTACTGTGAGGTGTGAACTGAGTCAATGTAAAGCCAGCTCCTTAAAAATGATCCAAGGAGTTCTTGAGAGCTACTGGCCCATCTGCTTGAATTATGTCCCCCACGTGGATTGTAAAGCATGATCACAGCAGCAATGCTCTGCTGAGGAATGAATGAATAGTTTTTTTTCACCATGGAGCTAACTGAACAGTACAGTCCTGCAAGAATCTGTATTAGGACCAATAGGGTTAAATATATTTATTGATAATCCAGAGTCAGGGGAATGGTACGGTGATTTAGTTCGCAAAGGGCCTCAAATAATTCATAACAGTGGAAGCCAATGCTTAATGATACAAGCAGCTAAGAATACACCAGAATATCATTATTTATTTTTTCTTTCATTCATTTAAAAGCATTTTATATACAACTTATTATTTCAAAAATCTCTAGGTGGTTTTATGGTCTAAAAATAAACAATATATCACAAAAACAAAACCGGTTAGAGAGTAATATAAATACATATAAAGTAATATAAAAGTGGATTAAGCAGGAATTTGGAAAAAGCAAACACATAAAGCAGATCTTAAGAGTCACAGAAAGCCTGGGCAAAAAGAGAACGTGAAAAAGCTGTGAGCCGTGGAAAGGGACCCCAACTAACAGTGCCTACCACCTCCTGTTTTCCAGCCTACACTTACTTCTACAAAGGCAGAATGTACTGGAAGTTTGACAATGAGCGGCTGAAAACAGAACCTGGGTACCCCAAGTCGATCCTGCGGGACTTCATGGGATGCCACGACGAGGTGGCCACAAACCCCGACCCCGGCCGCAGGTGGCCCGATGTGGGCAAGCCCCCCTCCCGCCCCGATGGCCCGGGGCAGGACAAGGAAGAGGAGGTGGTGGTGGATGAGGAAGACAATGCCGTGGACACTCACCCTGCAGAGAAGGACAAGGAAGCCGAAGCGGAGGACGATTATAGTGATGGCGTGGGAGGCGGCCGGGAGCAGGGTCCTGGCCATGGCAGCGATGTGGACATCGTGGTGCACATTAACGATTACCCCCTGACCATGAGCATCATCATGGTGACGCTGCTGCTCCTGCTCCTGCTCTGCATCCTGGGCCTCGTCTACGTCATCGTGCAGCTGCAGCGGAAGGGCACCCCACGCATGCTGCTCTATTGCAAGCGCTCCCTGCAGGACTGGGTCTGAAGCCACAGCTGACCTGGCTGCTGCTACTGCTGCTGCTGCTGCTTCCGCACCACCTCCAAGCTCCATCAAGAGCTTTGGAGCACAGGACAGGTGGGGAAACTGCCTTGTCTTCCCCCGGGCATCTCTGGAGGAGAAGCTCTTGAAGTCTCTGGGCTCGTCTGGACCACGGCTCCCAGCAGAGTCTTTTCACAGGAAGGTCCCCCATCCCTACCTTTGTGCCTCAGCCTTGGAGACCCCGCCTCCCCCCAGGCATGGGCAGGTGGAAGGTGTGTGACTGACCTCCCCTGTTTGATTGGCCTGCCCGAGTGACGGACAGCCCTTTGGAAAGGGTGCGGCATGTGGCCTTCTCTTAACCTGTGGGTCTCGTCCCCCCTCGTCTACCTGATACACGCATGGCAGTCCAGGCCTGTTTGCAAGGTCTGAAGGAGGGGGTCCTGCTTCCCCACTTTGTGTCTGTGCCACCCCTGCTGTGCATGTACTCCAAAAACTGTGACCTGATGCCCCCCGCCCCCTTGGGGGTGGGAGAGACACTTCATTGCCTGCCAGGGCAAGTTACTGAGTCCTCCCCCATCCCCAGCCAATGGGCTGCCCTGGACAGGTTGGTGTGCCCATGGATAGCTGCAGATGTGTTCTCCCTTGGGCTCAGTAACCGACATCCTGAAAACCTTGACTTTTATTTTCAAAGGTGCTTCCCGTCCCACCCTGCCTCTTCATTTGCAGAGCAAAACGTGGGAAACTTTTCTACTGTAATTGCCAGAGCTACTACTGCTGTGAGGAGATTGCGCAGGAATATTTGGAGAAGGGACTGTTTGGGTGCCCTGTGTGTGTGCATGTCTGTGTGACTGTCTCCTTCCCACTATGTGACTACTGCTCCTTACCTACCTCTCCCCCCGCATTTCCTACTTCTCTTTGTTCCCATTGCCCTGGTCTTTGCTGCATATCTTGGAAGCAGACTCTGCTGGGCGGAATAGCCTTGATGCAGACATAGCCCTGGGGTTTGGGTTCCTGGGCTGCCTTGGAGGCTGTTGGGGGTGTTGTGCTGTAACTGTGAATGAGGAGTGACCATGTGGCTTGATTTCTGAGGCTGCCCTGTATCACTTTGGAGTAGGCGATGATTCAGCTCCTCAAAGGAGGGACCTGAGCTGGTGTAAGGATAACCCCTGGGCTTTGGAAGGCTGAGGACCAGTTTGTCCATGGAATATATCCTCTCTCCCAAGGAAGGTGGAGATGTACACTCACCTTGCGTGAACTGAGTGCATGAGACATTCGCACAGGCAGTTCACCTGAAAAATTGGCCACGGAAATTACGCAAGTGTGCATTTTCCTGAAAGTGGGAGGTGCAAGGAGGATGGCCTTACTAAACCTATGCAGGGTTGCAGAACTCGGCTCAAGGCCATGAGAGATTTATGTTGAGATCAGTTGGGCACTAGGGCTGCTGTCCTAACAGGTTTTGTTCTCTCCAAAGAGACTCTGCAACCACTCCTTGCAACACAGCTATAGTTCCCTTGGTCTCTCAAGATGCACTTCCAGGCAGCGCCAACATTTGAGGGGGAGCCTGCCCCCCTTCCTCTTTGGCCACTCTCTTGCCTCAGAGTTTCTGCCTCCAACTACCAACCGCCTTGCGTCGCAACAGGCAAAAGAAGCAAAGTTGCATTGATTTACATAGATTTCTGTGACTTCCAAGTGCCTTCACATAGCATTTTGGGGTGCATTTCTTTGGACTGTAAATAGGAAGGATTCTATAACCTGTACATGTTATACAAATTAAGCGGGCCTGCTTGTACGATCATTTATTCTGCTTCTGTCAATGGTAATGAGGACCAAAGAGCAAAGAACCCCCTACCCCTTCCCTAATCACTGGAGATCTAATTTAATGGCTCTTTTCCCTTTCTGAGGCTTCTCTAGGTGTTTTCCTCTCAGCTTCACAGATATTAATATTTTTATGCTTGAAATTAGCACCATATTGTGGCTTGTCTTCCTGTTCTCTGAATCTCTGAAGCTGAGCAGACTGAGAATCCTCTCTCATCCCCGCTCCCTTTCTCATTTGTATTTAAAACATGATTGCCCTCCTCAGTCTTCTCTACAGTGACAGGAACACAATCTCCTTGATTCTGAAAAGGGAACCCCCCCCCCATGCCTAGGAGTTCCCCACAGGCCCTGTTCCTGCCCACTGCCCTCCTATAGGCTCTTTAGCCTCTTATCTCTACACTATTTCTCTCGTTAATAATAATTACATGTATTTTTGAAAACCTGGAGCTTTGGAAGCAGAATTAATGATGCAGCGTAAGCAATTGCACATAATTTTTTTGGGGGGGGGGGTTGTGGGTGGGTGGGAGTCCACATATAAACCTGGCTGTCTGCATGAAGAAAGCAAAACCACCCCTACTTGGAGAGACCCTCTTCAGCCCCTTGCTCAAGCCTAGCTCAATTTGTCCTGAATATGTTATTTCCAGAAAAGTGAGCTCCAGAACACATCAAATAGTTGTTGTTTAAAAGACACACCATTTTGCCTTTCTTAAGAGCACCCAGGTTCTCGTGTTCAGGCCAGGCCTGGCAGCATCTGCTTCTTTCCTCCTGGTCCTCCCTTTGGGTCCTGGCTCCAACTCTTCCCTCTTCCTCTATTGTTGTTGCAGAAGTCATCCAATATCTAGGTTGACTGACTTGGCAAAATGAGCCTAATTTTGTGCATACACTGGTGTAAAACTTGCTGCTGTGAGTGTTGACATCTCTGTGGTAGTGGGGTGGGGGTTGTGGCCTGAACCCAAGCAGTCTCCCCCAGCCCTGCCCTTCATCCAAACCGACTTTCTCTTCCCCCTCCATTCTAAAACCACAACAAGCTGTCTCCTGCTTTTACATTGATGGGAGCAAAGCAGAGTCATGTGCAAAAAAAAGAAGAAGAAGAAAAGGGGGGCACCAGGTCACAAGTAGAACTTCAGACACGGTTGAACCCCGAAACTTTAAAACAGCAAGAGAAAATGAAACCCCAGCTTTGCTGTGGGGATGAGGGCCAGCCTGCTGTTCTCGGAGCGTGCCTTCGATGGGCCGAATATATTGGTGCATCTCCTAAGTGCAAAGACTGAAAAGCCAATTAATTTTCAATGCTCAGAACTACCAAAAAAAATGAAACCTTCACAGCTTGCCAATAAACCACAACATTTGTGCTGACCTTTAGGTTTTGAAGCGTGGAACTCATTTTGCCTCCAAGTGCGCTTTCAGCAATTTTCTGTGGCGTCTATTTCTTTTTAAAAGCTGTGTTTTCGATAGGATAATGTCTGCCTGTAGCTCTGGGTTTTCCCATTTTGTTCCCAGAATTGCCATTTTAGTTAGGTATCTGTTGTGCGTTAATCATTTTGTGGAGATTATAATGCCAAAGGGAATATTCTCTTCCACACCCACCTTGTGTGTCTCCCGCAAAGCCACCAGTGATGCTGATGGCTAAGAATGGGGTGGATGTCTGGGTTCTGGTGCCTGAGATAGGTCTTTTGGGGAACCACACTATTCCTGGGACTGTAATCTGTTTTAGCTGGTTTCAATTTTAAATCACCTGCCCTGGGACCTGCTGGTGAAGGGGTAGCAATAAATCTAATAATAAAAATAACAAAGCATGCTTGCCCTACATGCACTTTCTTGTTGAAAAGGCAGCAGGTTCTTCCACACACATAGACCAGGGGCACTTTGGTCTGCATCTTCCTGCTGTAGAGAAGGCCTTGGTTTGGGGTCCTCTTAGGTAGCAATCCCTGATGGCTCTCGCTGGTGGCTTTTGCTCCGCACACACAAAAGCCACTAAGGCAACAGGTGCCAGGTTGCACCTTGCTCCCCTGTGCTGTGCACACACCACACCCTGGTTGGCTCCTGTCTTCTGCCGACAAGTTTTATACGTGCCGCCTCTACCACTTGTGTTCAGTTGCTGCATAATAAACACTACCCCGGCAGCTGCCAGTGGCCGCTTCTCTTTGTCCACCTCGAGAACAGGCTTCCCTCTGTTGCCTCTGTGTGCATTCATTAACCCAGAGGTCAGGAGAAATGAGCTTCAGTCGCAGACGCTTGGCTCCTGCCCTGGCTTCCTGGCCTAGCAGCGGTGCAGCTGTGCCCACTTGAGACGTGACTTCAGGAAGCAGCTAGGAAGACTGGGACGCTCCTGGTGCCTCTGCTATGGCATCATCATCATCACCCCAAGCTATATCTGGAGGAGAGCTGAATTGGGTGGGTGGGTGTGAAGCCGAACGGTTGACAGTATCAGTAGGGAAGTTGCAAGGAGTTCAGCAACCACTGAGCAGTGTTAGCTTGGATGGGAGCAAATGGCTACTGAGCATGTAAGGGCAAGAGCCCACTTACCCACCCACCCTCGAAACAATTCTATGCAAAAGCTAACTGGGCTGGCAGTTCAGTTTTGCTTTAACACAGAACTGGTGGGAAGCAGGGTAGCTTAGGAGGAGCAGGAGGACAGGTTATGTTGTAAACCTTAGGCTTTGCCCTTCAAGCAGAGTTTAGGATGGGTTTAGGAGGAATGACTAGGAAGCTGCTGTGTCCACCAGCCAGACCCAAAGCAGGCAGATCCAGGGCCAGGCACAATTAGAAAGGGAAACATTTGTGCAGTTCAAAATCTGAGCTCTACAAAACACGTATAATGTTAGCTGAGGAAAAAGGAAGTGATGGAGGATAATGTGAGATGTGTGTCTTCCAGTATTCCCTGGGACCCTAAACCCTGGTCAAGCAGTCCTCCTTTTCCTCCCCATGCCAAAGACATTCTCCACAGACTACACTGCTACTTTTCCAGTGCCAGATTACCAAATAAGCAGAGTGGACACCGGCCGAGGGGCCCTGCAACACCAGTTCAAAATAATATTGATTTGATATTGGAAAAAAATTATAATCAAGCTTTCTTAGGAAATAATTTGCAAGGGAGATTTCGACTGCCTAGGGCCCTCCAAAGTGTTTGGTCCAGCAATAGACTTTCCACAGTGTTTGATCCAGCAATGGACTTTCCACAGTGTGTTCACCAATGTTTCCAATATTCATGAAATAATTCTGCATGGGGACTGCTTTCCTGATAAGTTGTGTGAAGTTGTCCATGATACAGTGAGGGTGGTGATGCCAAAATATATATAAACAGGGATGCTGAGTAGTGTGTGTGTGTGTGTGTGTGTGTGTGTGTGTTCATCTGGATTGTCCATTCTCTTGCTCTTCATTCTTCTTATAGCTTTGACTCCAAATGAAGTTTCCTTAGAGTTCATGACACCTGCTGTGTCCAGCTTGAACGCAAGACGCTTCTGCATTAGTGCTGTCAAATCCCAGTTCTGCTGTTCAGTGATGTCTTCTGTATGTCATAAACAGTGGCTCTGAGAAAGAGTATGTTGTACACACACATGCAAAATGCACAGGTGTGTTGTTGTGGCATGTGTGAGGCACAAACACTGCAATCATTCTACTGCTGTGCTGCTCAAAATTCTCCTTAAAAGCCCTGCCTCTGATTTCAAGAGACATGAGACAATATCATGACCCTCAATGTCATACTGAGCGTGCGAGAGACAGGAAGCCAAAGAGTCAGGCAGCAATCTTGTATTTGCACGTGCAGTTTACCACATGAAGACAGAATCTCTGGAAACTTGAATAAGCTGTTTTAACTGGGTATACCAGCATAAGTCACAAGGAAAGCTTTTGCCTGTGAGGAAGACGGCTTAAGGGTGAAACATGTTCTGCTAAACAAGGTGCTTCTACCTAGCACTGCTGTCTGAAGCTTATTGCCTGCAATTTTGGGGATCGTGATTCTAACAAAGGGCTCTCCTATAAGCCACATCCTCTTTCTTACTGTTAAGAAAATAATTCTGGAAGCTGTAAGGACAAATGCCTCCAGCTGCTAATGCAAAAGTAGCTAATGAAAAAGGCAGTGAAATCATTAACAAATGCATTGCCCGAAAGCCAAATGGCTCTTTCTGAATTGGCAGAACAATTAATTTAAGATGCAAGTGGAAATCTCCAGTGAAAAACCACGAGTTTCTCTTACTTTCCCATGACGATGGAAGAATGTTGGAAGCTTAGCAAGAACAAACC
Organism: Podarcis tiliguerta; assembly: GCF_965153285.1. Classification (NCBI taxonomy): domain Eukaryota; kingdom Metazoa; phylum Chordata; class Lepidosauria; order Squamata; family Lacertidae; genus Podarcis; species Podarcis tiliguerta. The sequence goes on along the minus strand of NC_139541.1, from coordinate 50,770,321 downwards.
CACATGATTCTGTGCTCAGTCATGTTTGTAATGTGCTCCCCCACTTTCGGTCCCTACTTTCTATTTAAGACTGTAAGAAGAGCCCTGCAGCTGGATCAGATCAAAGGCCCATCGAGTCCTGCACCCTGCTTGACACACTAGCCAACAGCAGGTGGTCTTCAAAACCCCTTGGGCAGCTCTTGTGGGGTGCAAAGCCCATCATGATGTCATCAACTAAAACTTCCTTCCAAACATTGGAGAATACACTGTAACTAGAGCAAATCCAATGCTTTTTTTTCTTTTTCGATGGTTTGTTGGCTCTAAAATTGGCCTGCAAATCCTCCTTTTAATGTGTCAATTCATAACACATAGTCCTAGTCCAACAAAATCTGGAGGGCCACATCTCTGTCCTAAACAAACGCTTCAACTTACATAGTTTCAAAACAGGGTGCTTATATAACTTTCAATTAGCAGAAAGGACTCAAGATGTGAGAAGCCCATGAAAATAATCAATAGTGATTTTAATGAAAGGACAACCTAAATAATAATAATAATAATAATAATAATAATAATAAATATTAATATTCTTTTACTGCTTTTATTATTCACTTTTTTCAGAAAATAAACTCAATGTGATTTGCAATAAATACAAAAATTAAAACCCATACGAAACTTTATAAGCTGAAAATGTTGGCGGTCTGACATATCTCACCTACTAAAGGAGGTTTCAGAGTAAGCTTGTTGCAAGAGCAAATGTACACAGATGGTACAAATATTTGCATTCCACCCACAACATCAATGTGAAATCAGATGTCCTTCACTGTCACTCCTGACTTAGCATCAACAGCAGACCTCAAGATGAATGCTGATGACTCTTGGGTAATGGCTTTCAGTTGCTCTGAGCTGAAAATTCCCCAAATGTGCTGACAGAAAAGTGGTGGCTAAAGGTGGAGAGAGGCCGGTATGAACCCCCAAATTAACAGACACTGCAGAAGGGCACAACTTCTCCCATAAGTCAACCTCAAAGTACAGAGAAATGATATTGAAAAGCTTGCAAATACGGTATCTTGCTCTGAGAATCCCATGCATTAATGCATCTAAGGACAATACCATGTTGGAGAGGCTGAGGGTTTCTTTACAATGGTAGGGTTTCATTTTCAAAGAACTATCAAACTTTACTGGGGGCGGGGGGGGGGTTGTTGTTGAAACTCCAGAGTTAGTATTGCTCAACATCGTTACAGGAGTTGTAACCTTTATTAAAATAACTTCTTTATTAAAATTATTCTGATACCTGCAGGGATCTGCTGGTTTAGGGAATATTTTAAGTATGAGTATTCCAAAATGGCACAACAAAATTTGGGGAAAAGCACTGGCCGAAAAGCTGTTGCAAAAGATTCACATAACCAAGGGACACTTTTTTCTGCACTGGTGGCCGTATATAGCATTTTAAAATATATTGGCTAATGAAAAGCCAATACCCAAAGCCTTTTAGAACATTTGGCTAAAAGAAGCTATATTATTATTATTATTATTATTATTATTATTATTATTATTATTATTATTATTACTACTACTACTATATCATTTACAGCCTGATTGCAATGAGGATTTAACATTGGTTGTCTGTCTTTGTTCATTAGGTTCTGATATACTTTGTAGCTGGAGAGGGCGGGAATGTTTTAGCCAATTGTAAGGATGAAAGGAACTGGAAAATGAAGAGGCAAATAAATAAGCATAGGCAATGTTGTAAATACCCTCAAAGCGGTCTTCTGAGTTTCTCCATCTTGGTCAGAGGTATAACCAAGCCCAGGATAGTTGGGAATTCCTCTCCAGCACTGGACTGTGGCCTGTGACGTGCCTGCCTCTCCCAAGAGGAACAGGGCAGAGAAACTCTGCTTTGGAGCCAGTTAGGAGAGTGAGACCAAGAAAGCGTTTGGAGCTGGGAGTTGGCTGAAGCCTGAAGGTCAAGCTTTCGGTGCAGATCTCTGACGCAGGGCAAGTGGATTGGCTAACCTGGTGTTGATCTGCTTCCAGTAAGCTCTGTTTGCATAGCTATAAATAAAGCAAATATCAAAGATACAACCACGGCTTTGCATGTAAAGGAAAGGAAGCCCTGAAGTGTTGCCTCTGGAACTTTTCAGCCATCAGGAAAGGGTTGAGTGCTTAACAGGACTCTGATGAGAAACTTGAAAAAAATGTGAAGAACTGGATTGTAAGGTTGCGGAAAACATACTTGGAATGAGGAACTTCATGGGATGCTGCTCCTTTCAGAACAACTATAGCTGTAAACATAAGTAAAGGTAAAGGGACCCCTGACCATTAAGGCCAGTTGCAGACGACTCTGGGGCATAGCTGTCAACCTTCCCTTTTTTTGCGGGAAATTCCCTTATTCCAGCGCCATTTCCCACTGCTTCCCACTGCTATCCCGGATTGTTAGGTATCCCCTAGACTGTCCCTGGGACAGATGAGGCTGTTGATCCCTTATTTTTGAGGCTGCTAATCCCTTATTTTCAAATCTGAAAGTTGACAGCTATGCTCTGGGGTTGCGGTGCTCATCTCGCTTTACAGGCCAAGGGAGCCAGCGTATGTCTGCAGACAGCTTCCAAGTCATGTGACCAGCATGACTAAGCCGCTTCTAGCTAACCAGAGCAGCACCCGAAAATGCTGTTTACCTTCCCGTCGGAGCGGTACCTATTTATCTACTTGCACTTGACGTGCTTTCGAACTGCTAGGTTGGCAGGAGCAGGGACCGAGCAACGGGAGCTCACCCCATCACAGGGATTTGAACCACTGAACTTTTGATTGGCAAGCCCTAGGCTCAGTGGTTTAGACCACAGCACCACCTGCGTCCCTTTGTGAACATAAACATTAAGCAAAAAATATAATAAAACAGAGTAAGATCATCTAAAGCACAGACAGGGCTCACTTTTATTATAGGTGAATGTTTATTATTATTATTATTATTAATATCCTCCAACATTTCTTCAATTAAAATAGGGACGTCCCATTCCATAATGATAATTTTACTGTTTATACCCCACACATCTTACTGGGCTGCCCCAGCCACTCTGGGCAGCTTCCAACATATATAAAAACTTAATAAAACATTTTTTTAAAAAGTTCACTACAGAGGACTGCCTTCAAGGGGCTCAAGGGTCAGATAACTTCATACCCTTCAACATTTCTCCAGTGGAAATAGGGACATCCTAAGGAAAAGTGGGGCATTCTGGGATCAAATAAGACACTGAGACAGCTTTTCTAAATCAGGGACATCCCTGGAAAATAGGGGCACTTGGGGGGTCTGCTACTACTGCTGCTACACACTGTCAACACATGTAGCACTTTACAGAAGTGACTTGAGAACTGCAAGATTTGCTGACCACATTCTCCTGAAGCCCAATTCCTGTTGGCTGTGCTCAGAAAGAGGACCTCTCAGCACAGTGCACAGAAACTTGGGACAGTCCAGATTGCACAGCTGGGCTGAGCAGCGGCTGAGCTTTGGCACCCTACCCTGCCCCCTCCACCTTCAGTTATGGCTTCTCTGCCCATCAAGCTTTGCTTTGGAGACATCAGAATTAAAGCCTGCTTGTTGCTCTGCATCACAGCTGCTGCTTCTGCCTTCCTGAAACTGCCAAGCAAATTAGATTTTTCTTTCCATCCAGGAAGGCACTGAGCCATGAGCCTGACCCCATTAGGAGGCTGATAAGATACGTTCATTATTGATTCTGCCTCCTGAAACGCTGCTTCTGTTGTGCGGTGAACTCTGACCATCTGAAGAAGAGGATGTGAGATCATGGGCTATTTGATAACAGCACCTCCTTCCCTTCCTCCTGTTGCTGCTGTGGGAACAGTAGCTCTTTGGAACAAAGCTCATTAAGAGCATGCCCAGGGGCTTTGACTATATCCGCAAATTGCATGTCCTGCCCCAACACTTCCCATCAGACAGGCTGAGTGGAACTGGCCTTGTAGAAAATGTTCTGTTGCTGTGCCTGTCTGTCAAATGATCCTCTCCACACTGCAACCCAAATACTTTTCTTTATAGAAGCAAAAAAGTCCACACCAGCCAGCTTTGATGCGTTCCGGAAAAATGGTTCACCTGATTCCAACAGAATATAATTTACATGAAAGCCTCAACAGGATCATTCCAAGAGCACTTCTCCAAGGACCACTGGCTTGCTTAGAAGATTGCAGCCACAGCAAAAAGGTGCATTGATTTCCAGTCAATCAATTTACAGCACAAAATTAGGCACTTAATTGCTACCCAATTTGCCAAATGCAGCGTAGATGCTTGAGGTTTTGCTTCTTCTGCATGGAAGCACTCGGCACTGGTTATGATGTGTATTTCAGATGGGCAGTTGTGATTCTGTCCCAAAATTGATTCCTGATCTTTCATGGAATGCGTTTGTGCACGATCATTGGTCCTTTGTGGCACGATTGTAAACTACTGACTAGCATACTTATAGCAACTAGACCTTCTCTAGCCATGTGTCCTCCAAAGGTTTTGGACTACAACTCCCATCATTCCTATGGAGGCAGCACTTTCAAATCAGCTAGCAGACTGACAGAGCAGGGGTGTTTGATCTGCAGCTGAACAGCCTGTTTTCCCCACCACCATCAGCAGAATGGTCATATTATGTTGGGGCTGATGGGAATTGTAGTCCAAAACATCTTGAGGGCAGCAGGCTGTGTAGCATAATGCGCAGAGATCTCTTGCCACTAACAATCCTCCTGAGGCACAACCACTGCAGGCAACATAGAATTTTTAAAAGTTATTATTTGTAGACTAAGTGCTAGGACACTAAATGAAGCAATGGCAATGGGCCATTGACTTTGCCAATCCATTTTAATAGCAAATAGTATACACCAGGGTTGTTTATTGTGCACTGGCCTGCTGAGATTTTAAAATATGACTATCATTCAAAAGAGAAACAGTTAAAGAAATGTCACATGGATGAAATCAAGGTATGCACAATTGGGACAAGCAGCCTTAAACAGATTGGTGATTCCCCATCCCAATGATGCCAGCTGCTTGGTGCAACTTCTACGCCCTTTGCAGAGCCAGCATCTCTTTGCCTTTGAATCCCACTTGGATGAGGGAGACAGAAACTGATTCAGCTGGATTTGCCGATTCTGCATGGCTTCAGCAACCACCTGCCGCCCATGCCCTAGGAAGATTTTGCCCAAAAGAACATCCTGTCTGTTCCCTCTGACTCATCACTAGTGCAAGTCAGCAAATGGCAGGCGAGACAGTAAGATTTTGATTGTGGAGCAATGTCAAGGGAGTCGCCATTAGTCTGCATGCAAAGGACTCAGCCAACTTAAGGCTTAAGGTGCCTGAATGCCAAAGGCTTCACCAAACAGAGTCAGGAAGGTGTGCAGCACAGGCAGAGTCCTGGGCCCCTAAGCCTATAGCTTTGCAGGCAGATAACCAGTGCCTGGTGTGTAGCTCCTGGGGCCAGTACAGTCAGACACCTTCATAGTGCTGTGCTGCCTTGTTAGGAGCAAAACCCTTCGAAGATAGTAGTTTTATTTGAAGAGGGATCTCTGGCTTTGGGGAAATTCGAAACCCAACACCTGCTGGCTGGGGCTGAATCCTGCTCTTTGGCCACAGCTCCCACTTTCCACTTGCAGCCTTTGTCATTTCCCACTCTTTGGAAAGGATCTCTGCCATCCAAGCAAGCCTGGTGCCTACAAGCAGAAAACAGCACACCAGACCCTTGTGCTCATGCATTGCCGCTGAGCAATAAAGACCCCCTTTATTTCCTCTCCTGCACATGAAAGAGCCCCTACCCAGCGGGCACTGTCTGCCTCTTAAGACATGGGCAATCTGACAAAAGGAGAGTAGGGGCATCCCAGCTTGGCTGGCCATCTGTGGCTGGCTGCTGTCCAGTGAATGAAGGGGGTGGGGAGGGCCAGGAAGTGAGAAGCTGCTGAGATGGAGCTGCCCTGTGAGAGAGTTGCAACACCAGATAGGACAATTGGTGCCTTGTGCGCATCCACAGGCATATCTGCTCCACTTGTTCTGGCTAGCAGGGCCTCTTAAAAACAGTGCTCACGCCTTGCAGACAGATTTAATGTTGGGACAGTGAGATTCTTCCACTTGCCCAGACTGACCCATGCAGTCTGCAGGTGTACCCCAACAACCAGCAGGCCCCAAAAAGAGAACGGAGCAAGAACTGTGGTAGAAAGCAGCAGGTGCATTGTGTCTGCAGGCTGGGAGAAAATTGCTCCCTCTCCAAATATGGTGACGAGGCAGCATCTCCAGCAAGGAGTTATCTTGAGTGGATTATCCAGAACATTGGCAGGAGATAGAACAACCAAGTTCTCAATGCTGCAATGCAGAGGAAAACTGTCACATTCTGTTCCAGGGATTGGCGACAATTGAAGGTGGGTCTGGCATTGCAACAGGAGGCCCTGGTTCTTTTGGAGGAGGGACGACACCTCAAATTATCAGCATGTGGAAGCTTTTCAGCTATTAAAACCTGCACTGCCCTGGAAGGACTTACCCTCTGAAGTCTCTAGAGACCAATCTAGGACTTGACACAGAATAAAAGCAAAGTCACTTGTCAAATCTGTCCACCTAGGGAAGTCCACAGCTGCTTCACCTGGGAGCAAGACCCTCACAATGCCCCCCCCCCCCAAATTCCACACCAGTAAAACTCTCAGCTAACCAAGGTTTGTGTACTTACCAGTCTCCACACCCTAGTGTTGTAAGTCACTCGGAGACATAAAAGGGCTGTTTTTTACTAACTGCAGGAGCTGTGAGCTGTTCCTTTTTTTACTGGATTGACAGTTTTTGCTAGGGTTCCTTAAAGAGGAAATCCATGTGAGCCACAAGAGCTCCATAGGTCACCACTAGTCAAGCAGTCAATGCAGAAACCTCTTCATCCATGTACCTTCAACACCCCCAAGGTCTGACAGAAGGCAAGCCTTACAACGCAAGGCCCTAGAACCGCCCATGATTTTGACCTTTCAGGGCTGCTCCTCCATTAAACAGTGTACATTACAGAGAGTTTAGAAACACAACAGCAACACCTGCTGGAAGCAAAAGGAACACCACCACATGCATGCTGGAGGCCTGTCGGCAGGCACTGCTGCAGTCATGGTGCTCTCCTTAGGACGAAACCAGGGGAGGGGGCTTCTGTTGCTGTTCTTCAAGCTAATCTATTCTGGTCCAGCCACATCATCAGACAGGTACACAATTTAGTGTTACAGGATTTACAGCAACCGCTGCACAACTTCCTCATGTGTGTGTGTGAATGGAAACATTCTGGCCATCTCTAAAGCAATTTGTGATGTTTTGGTTGATCCTAACAAATGTATTAGCCTCCTGCCCACTATTGGCTTTTGGTCTGAAAGACCAGCCAGCAAGACTACCTGTGCTCACTGAGTACAGACTGTCAACAATCCTTCAGTTCAGAGTTCTGGTTATTTTAGGTCACTCATTTTAAGCTAAGTGGAGAAAGTGGAAGATAAAGGGCATCACATGGCAAGCTGGGTGGCAACTCTGCCCACACTTGCATTTTGACAGATGGGGAATCATGGGAGCACCTCTGCTTCTTAAGTTTGAAACTCAAAAAGGGCAAAGGTCTAGCAGAGGTACTTCTTGGGAGCAACGTGAACCTCTCCCCAGCCTACTTAGAGAAGGGGTGGATAGCCTGTCGTCCTCCAGATGTTCCACAGCTGCAACACCCATCCTCCCTCATTATTGGCCATGCCTACTGAGGCTGATGGGAGTTCAACAAATTATGGAATTCCCGCCCCACAGAGATGAGCCTGGCACCTTCACTATAGTCTCAAGGAATTATGAAGACACACCTGTTTTGATACCAGAGATGTGTGTTTGGAGGAGCCACCCTATTATTGTGACTGTAATTTGCATTAATTGCTTTAATACTGAATTGTCAATTGCTGTAACCCACCCTGTGACCTGGTGACAATATCTGTAAGGCTGAGGCTTCTGGAAAGTGCCCCCCCCCAAGAAGGCCACTTTGCCCAGATTTCCCAGCCCCTTCCTTGGACTGATGCCACCAGCAAGGAAAGGCAGCCAGCCTAGTCCCTTGTCAAATCTCCCTATGCTCAGGCTTTCTGCTTTCGCCTTTCCAAGAGAAGCTTCAGATACAGCCATTCCCCTGCCCACTTTACAGAAGTCATTAAAAGCACCAAAGAAGAATTTTGTTTTTCAAGGGGGCAAAACATGCTCCCGGTTCCCTTCATCAGCTGCGTGCACTGCACTGTGAATGTGCACACCACATGACCGGGAAAGAGGAAGGGATTCTACTGAGGTTCATGCCCAAGAAATCAGATCTGACAGTTCAGAAGTTTGGCTACCATCCCTCCTTATCTCCTTGGCACACAAGCAGGAGACACACATTGACATTTGACAGTGAAGGGGACAAGGCAGGCCAGGCACAATACCACAGGGAATCAATTCACCTGCAAGGGAGCCTGTGATGCATAAGGCCTCCTTCAGCATGTAGTAACCAAGAACAGCCTTACAAAGAAAATCAAATATTTAATAGCAGCTTCCAGAAGGGGAGGAGTCCACACGTATTTGGAGCATACATGAAAAAAGATATGAACAGCAAAGAAGAAAAACCACTGGCATCTGAGGGGGGCCGGGGGCACAAGGATCTCAAAACTGCTCTCCAACAGAGTTGTCTGCATGCACTCAGGATCAAGCCCCATAACTCAAGTTTGGTCTGGGGTTGATTTTAAAGTGCAAGCTTGATTGTGCATCATCTCGCTCACACAAAACAATGACATGGTTAGTTGTCCTGTGTCCCAGCATTTTAGATACCAACTTTTATTAAATAAAGTTACCCTATGTAAATCAACATTAAATTTTGTTTTTAATTTAAAAAAACAAACTCTTCCACCTCTCTTCACAGTGTCTCTCTCAGTGTGTTTCCCAATGTGACATCATTGCTGCAGGAGGAAAGATGCAGAGAAAGACAGTTATTCAAAAGTTCACATTCATTCAAAGGGCATTCAGATCTCTCTTATTGCAGCAATATCCCTCACCAGCAGGCTCTCTGCCTGTGTGTGCATGCGCATGAGACAAGAGATTTGTCCAAGGCCCCCTGCTAGAACATAGCTGAACTGTCACCTGAAATCCAATTTGCCAAGGCTCAACTTTCATAGCATTCCTTCTTTAGAACTCACTCCTTAGAGAGACTCACCTTTAGGCACCAGGTGCAGACCTTTTAAGATCAACTAGTTTATACGTTTTAACATTGGGACATTTATCTGCTCCACTTTGTTGTGATGCTATATTGTGGCATATGCTGTTTGAATGTATATCAGTTGCTCTGTGAACCTGACAGCTAAGGAGTGGTGTAAGATGCTTACTAAATAATACACTAGATTATGCTGCAAGCGGCCAAATTCTTAAGTTTCCATGCAGTCCACGCATAAGGCTCTCTTAGTTGACTTCTTGGCATCAGTTGCCCTCACTTCCAGCAGCCGTGGGGAACCTCCAGCCCGTGGGCCTAGTTAGGCCCCCAGACACCCCTGTTTGGTCCATGAGGCCATTTTGACGAAGCCATGTCCATGTTTCCTACAGAGATAGGACTTCATGGGAGGGGCAGGTAAAGATGTAGCACCAATCAGATGAATTGGCAGCAGCTGCAAAGCTGCATGCAAAGAACTGTGCCGCCCATGGCTTCGCAACTCAGGCGATCATCTGGTTGTTGGGGCTTTTATGCACATTGACTTCACAAGGTTAGCTAAAAGTTGGCACTTTACAGGCTGTGCCTTTGCCCATGCTATTTGATTTCAAATTGTGTGGGCAAAAGTGGGTCATTCGATGAGTCAGCAGCAAACCTGTCAGACTTGGCTTGAGGAGGGTGGAAGATAAGGATGCATTCTTGCCCTCCAAATCCAGTGCTCCACTCCAGCCGTCTCTGCCTCCCACAACTAGCTTAACAAGCGCTTTTTAGAATGCAAACTCCTGCTCCCCCCGATCCTCCAGCAGCTGCTCACCTTGGCCTTGTTCTGGACTGGGATATAAAGCTTGAACTCAGCAGGAAGCTCATCCTCAGAGTAGAGTCTGTCAGAGAAATAAATTCTGCGGATGCGACAGTTTGCATGGATCTGAAAAGTCAAGCATGCCCAAGAAGGGTGTTTCAGCAGCAGTCATTTCAAAGCAGCCTGACATCTACCAGCCCCCCCCCCCCCCCCAAATGGATGCTATTCCATTTCGCTATAAACAGAATCAGCTAGGAAGTCATTCTGGTACAGTCTCAGATTTGGGTTTTATGACTGGTAAGAAATTTTATATATAAATACTAACATACATATATACAATGCATGTGTTTCAGAACAACCTCTAAAGAGAGATCAGGCCCAGGGATAAAAGAAAACAGTCAAATCTGCTGATTGACACTTGTGGGCCTAGAATTTCCAGTGTTAACTCTGAATGCTGATCTCCCCCATGTTAACTGAAGACCCCAGCAGTTGCCACCGCTAGCTATGGAGAGACTGAAGCAGGGACCCACAATGGCTCTTTCTTCACAAGGGCAACCACCCAAATCAGCAACTGAAATGCAAGTGCCACAGCTGTCAGAACGCACAGCTCCTTACCTGGACTCTCAGGGTTTCAATGTAGTTGGTACCATATGCTCGTCGAGTGAAGTCAGAGAGGTTGAATTGGATCTGGTTCCAGCCATCGTCCAGGCGCATAGGCATGGTGCAGATGAAAGGCTTGACACGGGTGGTGCTCTGGTAATTGCTGGCACGGAACCGTCGGCGCACATTTTTATCATCTAACACCTAACACAGAAAGACACACCACTGTTGGAAAATGGGGGGGGGGGGAGGGGCTGCAGATGTCAAGCCTGCAGTCCCCTAACCTTACTGATAAGAATACTAAGCAGTTTGCCTTCAGCTCCCCTGGAGGGAGGGGCCTGCAGAATAAGCAATGTCAGGCTAGGCAAGGACCTGACTGAAGTGCTGGAGAGGAACTCTGCCAGTAAGGCTGAACCGAGGGTTGGAGCAACAGATGGATCTCAGAGACTGAGTAGCTCTAAGCAAGTCACCTTTTATACAATAGGAATAACCATCTCATGACTTTAGATGGGAAGACCAATGACTTTGTCCACTAACCTGTACTTCAAAGGTGAAGTATTTCTTCAGATTCTTGATTATCATCACCAGAAAGGGTAATTTGATCCCCAGCGTTTTCTTTGGGTCAGCAGGACACGTGATGTATGTGGTACTGTGGGGGAGAGAAACAGAATGAGCAAGACTGCACGACTTGCAGGAGAAGCAGGCCTTCTGAGAGCATCTCATCTCCCAGGGCTTCAAAATTCAGGTGCAGGATCCGCATCAGAAGAACCCATTTGTTTGAAATATTTCTACAAGCATTTCAGGATTCTCTAAAAGCTTATATACTGATATTTCTGCCTCCCTATGGAGCAGGATTGGAGAAACTCAGCCCCAGGGACCAAATGTGGCCCTCCAATCTTCTCATCCAATCCTTGGGACTCTCTCCAGGCCACAAACCCTCACTGACCCCGCTCTGCACCCTCCTCAAGAGCCTTTGCCTGTCAGGAATGCATCCTATGCATCCTATCATCTGCGACAATACCTCTTCCCTGCCTCAATTGAAAATTGAGAAAAGCTTGTGTAGAAACTCTTAACTTTTGCATGGTTGGAAGGTATCCAGCTCTACCAAGAGTCACCTCTGTTGGTATGCCCAGGTTTACCTCTAGCAGTCCCTGAAAGTTTACCCACCATGGAATGCAGCTCTCAGGCTGAGAAAGGTTCTCCATCCCAGCAGCTGTAGGGAAAGCTCCTGCCACATGGGAGACTAATCCTTTCTGGCCTGAGGGCCACATACAGTCAGCCCATTCAAAGCATAACAACAGATAAATTGCCACAATGGGCTCCTCCAATCCCAGACCCGTCGTTACCAAGGATGGGAGCAACGAGCTGTTTCCATAGTCACTATATGCTGGCGTGGTTTTGATGGAGAAATCTCTGTGAGGAAACTGGAGCTGGGAATCAATCCCACAACACTTTTCAACGTCTAATTCTCAATGGGACATTAGGAAAGCATAGACAGTGGTTCCTCTTTACCTGACATTGGTCCCTTCAATCTCCAACACCAATGACTGAATATCATTATCTGTAATTCTTTTGATGTGGCCATTCCGCACCTAGAAGGTGAGAATGAAATAGGACATCACTCAATTAAGCAGATGACTTTCTTGCTTCAAATAGCATCTGAAAGCCCTACCAGGAAGACATACTTCTGAATTGGAAGTGCAGGCTTCATCCTGGTCTCACAATGGCCAACCATATTCCCATGGAAAGCCCGCAAGCAGGACATAAAAACAACAGAACTCTGTTCACTTGCAGTTCCTAGCAACTGGTATTATAGTGGAGGCAGTATACAACCACTGCAGCTAGTAGTCATTGCTAGACTAACTGGCCATGAATTCAGCTTAATCCTTTTTAAAAGCTGCCCAAGTCAGGGACCATCACTACATTATGTGGTACAACTCCCACCATCCATTACCACTGGCCACATTGCCTAGGCCTGACGGAAACTGGCACCCAAAACATATGGAGAGCACCTAGTTGGGGAAGTTATGACTTAGAGAGTAATCTGCTTAGCCACTGAGGGAAACAGGCTGCAAAGCTATTTGGTCTGATCCAACAGGGCTCTTTTCAGCCGTAGTAGGAAGGGAAAATGAGGCTTTCTGCTTCCGGTCAATTGGAAATGGGACCACCAGGCATGAAGCACTGCTAGACTACCCTAAGATGTCGGGGGCCCAAGGGACAGTGGAGGGACTTCCAAAGAAATGGGGCAACAGACGAGGAGGGAACCCCTAAGAGGATCCCTCCCCACACAGGTGCCCTCCATATTGTTCTCCCATCAGCCCCAACAAAACACAGTAATACGACGCTGGGGCCGACGGGAGTTGTAGTCCAAAAGAGTCCGGAGGTTCCCCAGACCTGGCTCGGGCTTCCTTCGAGCATGCGAAACCTGAGGGAGGAAGCGAGGCTGGCTGGCTCTGGGGTTCTCCCTGGCGGCGCCACAAGCCCTGAAGAGAGCTCTTGAAGGCCAACCCTTGAAGGCCAACCCCCTGGCAGCCATGAGGACTAGCAACCCTCTCGCAGAAACGCCCCCCAGGCCAGGTAGGCCAGGACCAGCTCCCTCCGCCACCTTCTTGTCCCAGATCTGCAGCGGTTTGCTCCCGATGCTGTAGAGCACGGATAGGAAGCCGCTCTGGAACGTGTTCTTGAACATCCCGCCGCCGCCTCCGCGTCGCGGGTAGGGAAGGCTCGTTCCGCCGGGCGGGTGAGAGGGCGTTGGGCTCCCTCCTCAGCCGCCGCCGCCGCCGCCGCGCGCGTCTCTCGCTCTTCTCAGTGATTCCTATGCGGAAGGACACAAACTCCCTCTCACTGTGTACTTCGTCCCCGCGCGACTGGAAGAGCGCTCCGCCAGCCAGCTAAAGCGAGGCTCAAAGTGCCAACCGGACATCGCGCCGAAGCCACGCCCCCCGTCGTTAAGGGACGGACTACTTTCCGGACGGGACTAGTTGCCGTCCTCTTTCTCGCTCTCTAGGCGCCGTGTGTTGTCGCGCAGCTCGTGCGCGTTGCCTGGGCAACGGGGCGGGACGAGGGAACTACCTCACCGCGTCCGCTTACTCCGTAGATCGGAAAAGTGCAGAGAGGACCATTCAGTAGTTTCTAGTGTAGGTCTGAAATTCCCTTGTCTCTTTTGCTTGTTTGCTTTCCTCCAACTTCCAACTCACTTCCCTTGAGAGCTGACCTCCAAAGCAACCTCAGAGAAATTCATTGCATAACGCAGCTTGTGCAGCAACCCCGCTACCTTCAATAATCCCCTCGTTGAACTCAGTGGGACATACTTCTGTGTAGGCATACAGAGCTGCACTCTGCAAAATATGATTTGCTTATTTTAAACTTTTAAGCAGTTCAAAGCTGCCCTCCCCATTTGTTTCCATTCATGAACCTCAGCTGTTGATACCCAGCAGGATGCTACCACCTTTGTAACCTGGGGGTCATAGGAAGCCATCATGGGCCAACAGCCTCCCCATGAATTTGCCTTTTAATTGTGATCACTCGCTTGGATAGCTTGAAAAAGAAAGTAGAAAAATGCATGCAGAAAAAGCAGACCACCAGTGACCATTAGTCACAATAGCTATATATCACTTACAGGATCACAGCCTCTAGGTACCAGTTTCTGGAGAACACTTGGAGAGAGCTTCTATTATTATGGTTATCACTAATTCGTTACTTACCTTTCACTAACAGGTCCCAGGGCGGGGTAAAGCAATTTGAAATTCAGGATTTAAAACAGTTGAAACAGGTTACAGTCACCAGAATAGGGTGGATTCTGATAATGTGTCATAGGCCAGGTTAAAGATGTGTGTTTTCAGCATTCTCTAAAAGCTGTCTAGTGAAGGTGTCAGATGCAAATCTGTGTGGAGGGAATTCTACAACTTAGGGGACACCACAGAGAATGTCTTCTATTGGGCTGCTGCCACCCCTGGACTTCCTCAGCAGTGGAACTACAAAAAGGGGCCCTTCTGCCCACCTTAGCACCCGAGATGGTCTCTAGAGAACAAGGTGGCCTTTTCACTATTTGGGCCTGAGTCATTTAGGGCTTTAAATGCTAACATGAGAACCTTGAATTAAGACAGGAAACGAATTGGCAGCTAATGTAGCTGTTTTAGAATAGGGGTTGAGTTCTCAAAGCAACCCCAACCAATAATATGTTTGGAGCAGTTGAAGTTTCTGAGTAGTCTTCAAGGGAGCCCCACATAGAGTGCATTGCAATCATTTAGTATGGAATTTAGAACATGGAGTGTTTTTTTAATACATAAAAAAAGAAAGCTGGGAGGGCAGAGACACCTCAAAACTGTCCAATGAGGATTGAATGAAAACAGTTATTGTAGAATGTGAGGGAGGAACATTAATTGGGGTGGGGAACAGTAGAATGGAATATTGGGAATCCCAAACAGTAATATTCACGCTGCCCCACTTTTTGTTGTACATCCACTTGTTTCCCGATTGCACAGAAAACAGCCATGACCCATGCAAAAGAGGGCAGCATCAGCAAGCAAGTGGCAAGGTTCTCAGATATGTGTGCTTAAACCTTGATTAGGACTGCTACGCAAGGACTGAAACAGAGATATGTTTTAGAAATGTTAGAACCCAGGGCGGCAATTTGATTTTGGCTTAGGGCACTTTATCAGCTGCCATGTTCTCACCTGCACCAGTCAAAAGAAGCTTGTAGGCTTACTCTATCTTTAAGGAACTTCCCACACAAATCAGCGTAAACTGCTGTCATCTTCAGATGGGCAGTACAGAAATTTAATTTAAAAAATAAAATAACCATATGATGTTGTTGTTGTTGTTTCTGTACTGACATTTCAAGCCATAAAGCTATTTTACTTACCGTCCACTGTTATGTGTAAACAAACATTTTAGTTCAGTGTATCTGAAGAAGTGTGCATGCACACGAAAGCTTACACCAAGAACAAACTTAGTTGGTCTCTAAGGTGCTACTGGACAAATTTTTATTTTTTTATGTATTTCGACTGTGTCAGACCAACATGGCTACCTACCTGATTTTAGTTATAGTGACATCTGTAGCTCTTGCCAAGCATTTTTAAACTTGTAGTGACATACAGCAAAAACCACAGGGTCACCACAATAAGGATCACAAAAGTTGTATCTCAGTGAACACAAGTACAGTGGTACCTCGGGTTACATACGCTTCAGGTTACATACACTTCAGGTTACAGACTCCGCTAACCCAGAAATAGTACCTCGGGTTAAGAACTTTGCTTCAGGATGAGAACAGAAATCATGCTCTGGCGGCGTGGCAGCCCCATTAGCTAAAGTGGTGCTTCAGGTTAAGAACAGTTTCAGGTTAAGAATGGACCTCCGGAACGAATTAAGTTCTTAACCCGAGGTACCACTGTACAATATTTAATTTATTTGTGTGGATAGGCACAAGCAGATCTGTTAACAGGAGTGTCTGGACAACAGAGAGGGTGAAATGCTATCTGTGTTAAAGGAGACAGTAACACACTCTTTACTGGGGGGAAACATTATCCGGTTGGATCCCCCCCATTTAAATAATTGCCTTCAAGTTAAAAACAAGGCACTGCAGCATGTGTTCCAGACCTCAGAAGCAACTGAAGTCTTCCAGTATCAGGTTGAGTTCTAGTACTGAGCAAGAAGAGCTCCTTCACAATAAGGCTATTCCAACCATTCACAATCAGGGGAAGCAGCCCTCCAAAACTGTTCTCTTTCCTATGGTCCAGGCACTGCTTTACCCTCTAGGCTGCCTGCTTGGCATTCTTTGTTGCCAAGTGCTCCCCGAATGCTCAGACATGAATTTGTGAGAGGCAAGTTACATACTCCGGGAGACTGATCATGGCTGATCTTGTGTGTGTGTGTGCTTGTTGTGGGGAAACAGTAAAATGGGAATAGTGCAAGTGTCTAGCATGTGGCACTGGCAGAGGGAGCGTTCTGCTCTTCACTTTTTGTGCTCAAGGACTGCTTCCCTGCTTTCCAGGTGCCCTATATTCTTCCAACCACCCCACCCAGGGAAGGAAAGCAGCCTCTTGCACAGCAACAGCAGCAACACCACCACCACCACCGCTGCATGCAATTTATAGCTCTTTGGGGGTCCTCTCCACTTTAATCTGCACCAACTCCCCAAACAGGTCAGCCATGGATTGCTAGGCATCATGCATAGCTCAGGCATAAGATGACAAGGGAATCAAAGGAAAGAGGCTACATTTAAAAATAATAATTAAAACAACAAGTGATTGATGCCAAGACACTAATGAGCAAATTTGTGAAGCAGTTTCTGATTTTCAGGGATAGTGACTATGATGAGCAGGAGGACATCTCTCCCTCTTTCTTCTTTCACTTATTTTTTGACCACCTGCTTTGGAAATCAACCATGAGAGTATCTGAATCCCATGAATCATTTTACATATTGATTGGTTTGTTTCATGGGTCAGCAAACTTTTTCAGCAGGGGGCTGGTCCACTGTCCCTCAGACCTTGTGGGGGCTGGACTATATTTTGAAGGGGGGGAAATGAACGAATTCCTGTGCCCCACAAATAACCCAGAGATGATTTTAAATGAAAGCATACATTCTACTCATGTAAAAACACCAGGGAGGCCCCACGAATAACCCAGAGATGCATTTTAAATAAAAGGACACATTCTACTCATGTAAAAACATGCAGATTCCCGGACCATCCATGGGCTGGATTTAGAAGGTGATTGGGCCGGATCCGGCCCCTGGGCCTTAGTTTACCTACCCATGCATTAGGGGTTGGGGAAGAGACCAGGGAGGAATTCTAGGGAGAGGGGGCCTTGACTCTAAATGATTATCGCATGGGAGGAATTCATAGGAAACTCCATTACTCTTTCTCAAGTTCTACTTAATAAAAATTGTGTCTGTCTAGCAGAAGGTCCTGTGGACCTATTCCCCCACCGCCCCATATGGTATTTGTCCTGTTCCAAAGCAGAGGCCTCACTGCATGCCTTCTTCCATCTGTACGACTCTCCATACATTTACTTTTAAAACTTTTATTCAATAATATATAATTATCTTAATATAGAACTGTCCATCATGCCACAGGCCCACCCTCCTCCCCCAGCCCACAAAACAGGAGCCAGGTGGTCAGAACACCATACACTGGGCTGGGTTCAGGGAAGTCACCTGAGCCAACAGCGGTTTCGCATACCCTTCACATTTCCCATGCTTTCTTGGTCAGGAAGAGGTCAACAGGAAGTCAAAGACAGAAGTTAAGGTTTGTGTTTTTATATGCTGTTCGATCCCATCAGCTGCCGCCACTGCTGCAGTCCTTGCTCCCGTAACCTGCCACTCGGATGACGACATCTGGAAGCTGCACACCACCATCTCTGTACACAAGCAGATTAAAACGTTTGATTTGGTTCTTGTTCTGCTTATGGAAAATTGGGAGAACAGCACCAGACAGACCTAGGGAAGAGACGGGAAGCAAGCATCAAACGCAAAGCTGGAGCTTGGAGGCACTGCGTAGCCAGAACGGTTAGCACAAGGAACAAGAGCCAGAGGCAACTGTTTACATTTATGGCCAAAGGCCTGTTGGGTCAAACACTACTGCATTCCAACGGCAGGCTTCAACACTGTGGAGCCAACCCGCCTTGACACGAGCTCCCAATCTGAGAAGCAACTATGCCTCTCCAAGAACTGTGCCAAGGCACTGGCATGGTATAGTCATGAGCCTGAATACGAGATGACTTTTATTATTACTTATTAAATTTGTATACCACCCTTCATCTGTAGATCTCCGGGCAGTTCACAGCATAAAAATACAAGATAAACATACAAAACGCATAATAGAACAAGAACAAAATAAACCACTAACAACCCCACCCCACGCCCTTGAGGAGCAGCAAGCAAAAGAAAGGAAAATGTCAGAGGAAAATAAATGTTCAGATTAGGATTCCACCACTGCATCCATGATAGAGCAGAAAGTACCACCACCATCTTTGTTTCTGAAGATTAGTCCACCTATTCGAGATGGAAGGCTATGAAGCGATGAAGACTTCTCTTTCACATAAATCCCTTCCCCCAGCACAGAGCATGCCTCAATGCATCTCTCCTTCTGCTGGATTTTCCATTCCCACTTGTTACATCCTCCAGCCACAGGCTGAAGACAGGGCTTTATATGCTCAGATTCTGCCAAAGCCAAGCAGATATGAAAGACACAGCATTCAGTTGCTTGGAACTCTAACCCGGGAGAGCTCCTGCCCCACCTCATGACCCAACAAAACCAGAAATATGCAGAAGAGTAGCTATACAAATCCAGCTCATTTAGGGGAGGGGTGTAGCTTGGTGGTAGAGAATCTGCTTTGCAGGCCCAAGGCCCCATGTTCAATACCCAACATCTACAGGTAGCTCTGGGGAAGACTTCATATGTGAAACCCTGGAGAGCCACTGTGGTGGCTGATGCTCATTGGGACGCTTAGGGTGAAAGGCAGGGAGACCAGCAATAATAAGTGGAGCCAGAGCCAATGACCACGGCAGACTGGGGTTGCTAAAGCGGTGCCCAGTCACCCTAATGGATCTGCCTCCACTTAGCATAGACAACACCAAGCAAGATGGACAGCTGTTCTGTATAAGGTAGTTTCCTACATTCCTATGTTATGCAACTGGTTGCAGAATGCCAGTTGCTAGAAACTGCAGGAGGGAAGAGTACTGTTGTACTCATTCCCTGCTTGCAGGCTTCCCACAGGCATCTGGTTGACCACTGTGAGAACAGGATGCTGGCCTAGATGGGCCACTGACCTTATCCAGCAGAGTTCTACTTATGCTTATTCTTGTTCCTTGGCTCAGCAGACTAAGGGAAGTACATACCATAAGAGCACTCAAGTGGCACGCTTGTCCAAAAATGGCTGGCTGCCGCAGGAGGAGTAACAAGCATGCACACAAAGCTCAATAATCGGAAGCAAAGGTCCTCGTGGCCACACCACTCCTGGGATATGCATGCCTGAACTCACAACATTAAGAAATGCCACAGACCTGGTTTGTAATGAGAAATGCTTGCCAAGCACATCACTCCCTAACACGCTTGTTCTGGGCCATCAGTTCCCATGCCAGTGTCCGGGAGGCCACCAAGCAGCTAATAGATTCTGCTACAAAAATCAGGCAACCCTAATTCAAATCTCACCTCCAACAGTGGCCTTAGGGAGGCCACCCTTCCTCAGCCTCAAACCTGCAGTATGAGGATAATAATAATAACCTACCATACAAAGTTGTTGTTTAGGATTACAAGTTAATGTTTAAAAAGCTTCACGTATGTATGAAAGTGCTACATTATTATTATTATTATTATTATTATTATTATTATTATTATTACTCCTCCTACTGCTGCTATAGTACCACCACATTGTGCAAAAAGACTCCATCACAGTCTCCAAGGGGCAGTGGGGTGGATCCTTACCCCCATTTGTCAAAGGCAGAGGAAATTTTGTATTCATGTTTGAAGCCTTTGGATCAAAGAACTGAGAAGACGCATCAGGTACTTCAATAAAAATGATTCTATCTTTCAGTAAGTTTTGATCGTACTTTGACAGAACTCAGCTAAACATAGCTACAAGGATCGGCAGTATGCCTCCCCACCCCCAAATTCTACATTCAATCTAACATTTAATTATGCAAGAATGTCTTACATCTTGTGTGCATTTTGAACAATGGCTTTTCTTAAAAGTAAAACAATAGTAAATTGGGGGCCATGAAAACCACGTAGACAAATTCAAATTAAGATAATAGAAGGCGGAGATGCTGACCTGCTTTCTTAAACACTTTGCATTGAAGTAAAGAGTGCTCTGTTCTGAATATTAAAAAAAAAATATTAATCCATGCACTTACTTCTTGATATTTAGCCAGAGCTCGCTATTCAATGTTCTAAAAAAGAACTAATTGCAGAATTGCAACAAAACTTTATTTCTTCCTGAAAGGACAGCGAGGTGAGAAAAGATGTATGGGTGAAACAGAAGTGAGCAATGGTTGGAACCAACGTGATCAGAGATTTTCCGAGGACTGGAGTAAATTTACAGAATATATCAAAACTGAATGTGAGGAGCAACTAACGCTTGTTGGCTTTCAGGAGGCTTTGTGAAAAAGACTGATAGAAATGTTGTTTAAAAAGAAAGGTTAAGATTAAGAGATATAATGTGCAATATAAATGTAAGAAATGTGAGACGTAGTGAGAGTATGGAGAATTCTCAGATAGGCTGATGAAAGTCAAAAAAGATGTTTATGTCAAAACAAATGTTAAATTTGGAAAAAATGTTTATTGGAAAGTGAATAAAAATTATTTATAAAAAAAAGAAGAAGTGAGCAATGGTTAGGGGAAGAGTGATTAGAGGTCACAAGGAAGAGTCCATCATTTTAAGATTCTGCTCGGCATTAACGTCCTCTGAAAGTGGTCAACAAAGTGATCAGAAATAAAAGGCCCAAGAGGGACATCAAAACTGGGATGCGAAGCAGAGAGCAAACCCTGCACTCAAAGCCAGCCAGTGAGTTGGGACCTGAACACAGGTCTTCCACATCCAAGGCTCTACTCAAGCTACCGAGCTTTAAGGGTAGAGATTAACAAGAGGGCTTTCCTCCTATGCCCCCAAAATTGTACCTCAACCCCCAAATCAGATCTTTCCTTCCAAGGAATTCCCAGAGACTAGAAGGAGGACAACACAAGTTTGTACACAGAGAGATTTATTGGTTCCAGTGAATTGTACAAATGGATCTGACCTGATATCAATGCTAACATGTCGTTATGGGGATGTGGAATGTAAACAGATGCTTCAAATAGAAACAATCTAACCTTCTTACTTAAAATTAAATATTTGACAATGTAACAGAAAGAAAAAAAAATCTGCATTTCGGCATGGTGACAATTTTTATTTTTTTTTTGGTGGATTTAGGTATATGAAGTCACCAGAATCACACAATATAATCCCCCCAAAAGGTGGGATTGAACTATGGGGCTCATGACGAGACCCAATGGAAAAACAAAAGGAGCATCTTACACACCATTCCCCCAAAGCAGAGGATTCTACCCCAACAATTCCAACACTGGGCTGGCATGTAAAAATGCTTATAGGGATCTGAACCCTTGGCAGATTGTTGCACACCAATTCTGAACAGCCCCTCCGTGTCTGGCTTCCAAAATTCCCACTGGTCTCCTTGCCCAAACACCTCCTCTTTGCCTCTTTCACATAGTCAAAGCAGCTGTAATCAACACAATTCTGAATTTTGCACAGTGATGGGAATGACCAGGTTGGCTTTTCTAGCGATAATAACATGCCTCGCCAGAGGAAGCTCTCCTTCTGTCTCAAAGAATGACCTTTCCTCCAACTAAGGCAGGCACTTCCCCAGAGGGAATGGAAGGGGGAGGAAGTAGGATTCTCCCCAATGGCTACCTGCTTTGAATGTACTTTTGACCGACTCAAAACCATTTCCAAGACTTGCTGGTTTAAAAACAGGAAAATGAGGGCCAGGGTGAGACCTGGAGAGAGCAGAGGTTGAAACCCACCACTTACAGGCTTTAATTTGCTTATGACTTAAGTAGAATCTGACCCCACAGGAGCTTGCCTCTATGGGGTGCATATGCTACATTCCAGTGTGTGGGGGAGGGGAGAAATTGAAACGTTGCCCAACGGAAGAACAGAGAAAATGGTAGGCTGGGAAAGGTAGAGTACGAAACTGCAGAATCAACCCAGAGCCAGTCGTGCAGACCGTGGGGGTACAGCCGCTTATCCAAGTAAATCTCGCACAACTGTTTGGATCAGTAACACAGAGAGAAAGTTTGGGTAGCCGTAAGTGCTGGAGAGAGAGGGAGGCTAAGCCCTAACCCCCTTCAAGACGAGGCTTGCTGCAGAGCATACAGGGGTTTGGTTCATCCCTTCCCTAGGTGACTGAAGGGTGTGTTTGTATTTGTAAACCTCTGGAATTACCCGTCGTTCCCCCAAACTTCATCGTGCTGCTGTGAGGCCACTGGAGAGCACAGGGCTGTCGGAGCTGGGCTGGGCCTGCTCCTTCACAACTGGATCTGTAGGAGAAAAGGGGGAGCAGTTACCAGGGCCCAGCATGACTTGAAATCCCAGAACTTTTTCATTTTGAGAGATACAAACATTTCAGAATGCAGTTACACTGAGTCCTTTGAAAATATTTTCTATTTTCCAAAATTGAGGTTACCTCCTTAAATTCCAAGAAAATTCTCCTACTTCTGCAGAATATTATATGCAAGGTTTTCTAGAATTACTCCCCCTTGCTCATGTAATCGAACATTTTTGCAATGGCGAACAGCTTTTATATAAACAAGTGCCTAACTGAACTGTTCTCCTGCTCCAGCAAAATACTCACAGAAATAGGGGTGCTCCATAGCTTCTTTGGCTGTCAACCTCTGTTGATGGTCATATCGTAGGAGTTTGTCCAGAAGATCCAAGACTTCGGGACTGACCAGGTGTCTGTTTTCACTATGGATAAAGTTCTCCCAACGTTTCCGTGAATGCCTGTAAGCAAAGTAGAAAAGCCTGAAGATTTCCAAATGAAGAGATCCAGTGGAGGAACTCAGAAAGAAGCTGCACTGCATTTCATATATTTGACACAGGGACATTTTGGCCCCTCAATGGCTTTCACTTCCCATTATCAGCAACCTAATCAAGTAAATGTACCTACAGGGTGCGTTTTAAATCTGCTTTGTGAGGGTTCCCCCCCTTCCCTAAAAAAAAAAAAAACAAGTTACCAAAATACAATAAACCCCATGGGTTGAAAAATCCATTTCCAGAAGGGAAGAAGAAAAGGCCCTATACATCATGTTTAGTGTCCCCACCCTGGGCACCACCAGGAAACAAACATGCCACAGTAAACTTACTGTCCCAAGATATCATTGAAGTGGGGGTCCAGTTCTATGTGGTACTTCTTCAGATAACCATATAATTCATCTGTACCCAGAACCTTTGCAATGCGAACCAACTGAAATGAAAGAATAGATGTGTTGAACTGGAAAGAGGAGAGCAAGCAAAACTACACCCGCTCTGCAGCTCCACCGGGACAAAGCTAGCTCAAGAGCTGCCAATGCAAGGGCGATGGGTAGGAGCCGGGCAGAGGCAAGGGGCACCTCGTGGCTGAATGAACCAGCTGTGCAAGCAGGCTTGAGACAGTACACAACTTTGGCATGCAGGAGGAGTGTCTCCATTTTGTATCTTCTCTCTCTGTCTCAGACATATCACCAAAGTCGTCTTGCTAGTTAAAATAAGCTATTTCCACCCAAAGGGGGAATGTGGACGGGCTGCAGCTCAGCACATGCTTGGAATGGACAAGGCCCCAGTTTCTGTCCCTGCCTTGACCACTGAAAAGGATCTCAGGCAACAGGCCAGGCAAAGACTTAAGACTCATAGAATTGTCCTGAAAAGCTAATGCTAGTCAGAGCAGACAAGACTTGGGCTAGACAGACCAAGAAAAGGCAGTTTTCTATGTCCCATGTCAGCTGCCATCCTTTCAAAGCCACCCACTTGTATGACAATACTTTTAGCCGGGCTATGGCAACCTGGTGCCCTCCAGACATTTTGGGCTACAACTCCTTTCAGCCTTGGCTAGCAACAGAAGACTGCTTTAAGAGTTGTGGATGGAAGGGGTGTTTGAGCTATGCCAGGAGGAGGACCAAGTCTACGTCCACTTGAGTCCTGCAATGTCAAGGGCACAATGTTGTTTAAGCACAAGAGGACATTAGATGTAAAAGCTGGAACTTTAAAAAAAGCCTTTCAGACAAGTTACTTGAGGGTACTGAAGATCGCAGTGAGATGGTTCTCAAACAAGTTCCAGCTTATTTTGAGCAGTTACTGTGGTTTTGCATTTTATATGCAAAATCTGTGGAGTTTATTTCCACAAATGTTGCATGTCAAAAGGCCAAAGCACGATAACATATAGGACCTATAAGAATAATTAAGGCAAGAGTCAGATTCCCCAGGTTAAAATACACTGAATGGGCCTTGAACACCTTTTTACTTGAATGATTTGAATAAAATTATATGAGTTTGTGCCATACATATGTGGCTGGATAGAGGTATTTTATTTTTGACAGCTCAAAGGGTAAATGTGAATTCTTATTTGCTGAATGCTGATCAACGTACAGTAGTTCTGGTTAAGATGTTTCGTATTTCTAGTTATTACACTCATGTATTTCCACATTGTATTTGCATTTTTCTCCTCTTGAACTCAGCCTCGTTGATGGAAACTATTTTTATATTTAAAGTTTATTCTGACATGGTTATTGACATTCTCAAAATATTAGTGTATTTACAATTGGTAACACACACTGAAACACTAGAGAACAGGCCTTGGTGCAAACTCCAAACCTATAGCACAGGAAGCTAGCAGAGGCCCAATGTCAGCTCAAGGGAACTCCTTGCCCTCTGCTTCAGAACTGTGCGTGTCCCTTGTACAGGGGCGGAATAAAACTAGCACAGCTCTGGCTGTACTAATAAGAATCCTCCACATGGGCACAGGTTAGCTACAGAATCATATCCCAATGCCAATGACTTTCCTCCTAGTCTTATCATACTTTAGTGCCAGCAAAAAAGGGACCACAGTGGAGTTTTACCAAATGAAGAAGAAACAAGCAAAAAAGGTCTCCTTTGACCCTTTCCTATTTGAATAATCACAAGGGTAGCTTACAGCCATGAAGCGTGAAGATGCAACTCTTGGGATTCTATTAATTGCCCAAACAAGAGTGACCCTACAGTAGGGCTTCTGCACACATTTTGTTGCATCCACTCTGGGACAGCTGCCAATAGTCAGGTCCTACATGACAGTGAAGACTGGCTGCAGGTGTCTCCCTGGCCACCTGTGCAGTGGGAAAAGGTAAACACTGCAACCGGGCATCCACAAGTGAAGAAGCACCCCCCCAGCCACCCTATAAACTTAGTGCTTTGGCCTCCCATGGTGCAGCCAGCCTCAAGGTAGAAATGCAAGGTTTAGCATAAGCTTTCAAAATAAGCACTTCTAATTTGAGAAACCTTAAGAACATCTTACAAACAGGGACATCCTTTTGCCACCAAAGACTAGATATCCTGATCCATGCCATGATAGCTGTGGAAAGAGAGAGGGGCATGTTCAACAACTAGCTTCCTTTTGCAAGTTGTTCTATGCCATAATTTCTCACCTGGTCATAGTTGTCTTGACCATGGAAGAAAGGTTCTTTTCGGAAGATCATGCTGGCCAGCATACAGCCTAAGCTCCACATGTCTAAGCTATAGTCGTACATCTGGAGTGGGGGAGGGAGGAGAAAAGAGGAAAAGAGCAGAAAAAGAAATGAATTGGGGTAGGCTGAGTATTCAGGTTTCTGCAGACACGTCTACCTCTAGAAGTGCAACTGCAACCTGGATTTTGAAAACCGAGTCACTTAAAAGCTATATATTAGCCTTGAACATTATACAAGAGTATGGTTCCAATATCTGAAAGACAACTGCTTTAAAAGTACCCTTACTTTTATTTCCGGACTGCAGAGAACTGGTCCTGTCTAAAGTAGTTAACACCATCTGTTCCCAAGAAATGTTCAGATTCACTTGATCAAAGGTATATTATCAGCACTCAAGAAAGGCCCAGCCTGGTCATTTCCTATTACTGGTTCTGTTCCAGTGCCACATACCTCCAACTAATTTTTTTACCTTGTGGTTTTCTCTTTCTTACTTCTATCCTGTAATCAATTATCTATCCTCCTGTTTTGAAGTTCAGGAAGGAAGCTCTATCTGCAGAGCAATCCTCCCTCCATGTGCATGCGCTGCCCATTAATGAGGCTGAAGAGACACATAGCACTTCTTTTCTAAGTAAGAATCTGCTGAAACGAATCTCTCTGCCCTATACATTTTCCCCCACTGACTATTAAGCCTGATTGCAATGACTCTTTTTGCTTCCTGCCCACAGAGTCCTACAGCATCAGCCCTGAAGGCACCTTTGGCAGTCATTCATCCCCAATGCCTAGTTGTGAGAAAAGGAGAGCATCTACCATGATTCTGTCACCTGCTTTCAAGAACGCTGGCCTCCTGTGTCACTTAGCAATGAACTAGGTGAAAAGATAATACTAACTGAGAACAAAAATCATAACAGGAAGTACATGGGTGAGGTCAAAAGCAGGAATTAGGCCTCCAAGCCTGTATCCCATGTTATTGTTTATGCTGAGGCATATTAATAAGAAAGAGGAAGGGACCATGGATCTTTTTCACATTCCCAGGCTCAAATTTGAAGAGCCCATTGAGTTCTAGCATGGATGCAGCCACTGAGAATTCATCTCCATGTTGCCCTTCATTTCTTACCAGAAGTCACCCTTAACTGGTTTGCTGGAAGATGCTGATCTTTGCTGACCCCTCCCTGGGGATGTGAAGGGGGTAGTAGCACTGGTAGTCACCAGCACTTCAGACTAGGGAACAAAATCTTACTTGGTAGTCCACGAGGAGCTCTGGCCCTTTGAAGTACCTCGAGGCCACACGGACGTTGTATTCCTGAGCTGGATGGTAGAATTCTGCCAAGCCCCAGTCTATGAGCCGCAACTATGAACATACAAGGCAGTCAGTCAGCCAAGGAGCCTGCTTAACACTTTGGTCAAATGGTGCTTGCACAGCTGCTAGCCAGGATGGTGCTCAGCTCCTATCATCTGCTGGACTCTGTAAAATTAGCTCTGCTGTACTGGTCAGATTGTGTATTACTGGATGACTCACTTACTAATCATAAGCCACCAGACTCCTAAAAGGAAAGTGAACTGACTGCCAGAAAACAGGGACCAGCTGCATGCACCTGTGGGAGAGCACAGCTAAGCCGGAAGGAGGCCCCAGTCAACATTAATGCACAAGGACAGCTGCAAGGGCAAGAACCTCTTGCAGAGGATACAAATGGTGCTCCCAAGCACAAGCCGGGCTTCCTGCCTCATGCTCACGAACCCTGCAAAGGTGCAGGGGCATTGCTGTCTAGATTATCTGATGCACAGAAAGTGCCAAACAAAGGTGTTTTCTACATCCATTCTCCACTCTCAGAGAGCAAAGTAAGGAGTGCAAAAGTTGACTGTGTTAGATATTTGCGCAGCAGGCGGGCTGGAGGAATCCAACGCTGCCTGGTTTTCATGCAGCATCAGAGGAGACCAAGAGAGTGAAGGAGGAAATAGTCAGGAAGGCCTGGAGAGGAAATGCAGGGGCCCAAAGAAAGCCTGGCTGTTCACTGAGTGTATGTGAAAATCAGAGATTGGTTATGGAGGCTGAAGAGAAAAAGGGGCTGCTTTGCTCTCTTGGACCCATCATTTTTATAGCCTTCTGATGGGGTGCATTACTAACAGCACTCTAGCTGTAGCTGCCATCTTACATAGAGAAGGGCTTCTCCCTATTCCCCTTCAGCCACGTAGTCAAACTGAGCTCCCAAAAGGCTTAGGAGATTATCTCAGAAACCACCTACTTTCATATGCATTCACCTGGCCTTTAAGATCGGCATCAGAAACCCTTCTCTGTGTTCCATCCCTACACAGCTCTGTGTAGCTAGGCAGGTGGGTACAAAAGACGGGTTTTCCCAGTAGTTGCACCTAGATTATGTAACAGCCTCCCACTGGAGATCTGCCATGCTCCTGCTGTCTATTTTTAAATGGCTCATGAATTTTTTCATTCCAGCTATCTTTTAACATCTGATGTACTGCTTTTATGAATTTTCTTTTGTCTGTTGCTCTTAAATAAAAACAGTTGTTATACTGTTGCTGCAATTACTTTTTTTAGTTTGTGATTTTGTAAGCAATCGTTTTATTATGTAAGCCGCTTTGACTAAGAAAAACAGGAAATGAACAAAAAAAAGCTAAACAGAAGCCAAAGCCAGTGATAATATTCCTTTAGAATATATAGTAAAAGATCTTACTTACACCCACATTTTCAAAAGAGGGGATGGCTAAGAATCAAGACACAGGCAAAACTGGGGAGGTAATCAGTAAAGAATTTGGGTCACCCCCAGCAGCAGCTTAAACCATGAATTCTGATAGATCTTTGAAGCATCTGGTGATGGAGGCCTCCCTACAAGACACCAGACTGGGAAACAGGGCAGAGACCTAACTCAGCAACAGAAACTCAGCCATAGCAAAGCACAAGGGTCCTTCTTCTGATGCCTTTCTGTGCCTTTACCTTTTTCTGTTGGTGGTCTATCATGACGTTATGAGGTTTGACATCTCTGTGCATGATTCCCATGCTGTGACAGTAATCCAAGGCCTGCCAGAGACATGTAGACATTAACACCCAACACAAGGAAAATCAACAACAAAAATGTCTCAAATTCACCTGTATGAAAGACTTTACGATTTGAAAATAGAGATACTGAATGTACTCTTGTTACTTATGCCAAACCTAAATTAAAACATTAAAAAAGACACACAAGGAAAATTAAGCCTTTCCACTGATGAAATTATAGCAGCTGAATATATCTGTGCTATGTGCCAGTTTCTCTCCCCAGCAAGGATGCCACACTGCCGTGTAGAAGAAGTTATCCAAGAGTTTTGTTAGTCCTCCCAAAAGCCTAAATCTAAGCACAGATCTTGGAAAGAACCAAGCCCATCAAATAGGGCAAGCAACCTTTCCTCCTGGAATCTTAACAATGAGATAGCCAAGCCTGCCAAGGCTTTGAAAAAAGGATATTCATGTTTTCACATGGGGCCGTGATGTGGGTCTCTAGTTAGAAACCCCTTTTGAGGTTAAAATCTGGAGTACTGCCTAGTTGCACAGCAAGAACAAGATGGCCCAGGACTCACTCTTTCTCTCCAGGCTACTGCACTTTTGGTGGCAGCTGCTTTGCCCTCTGCTGCTCATCCCAGTTGGGTTCAAAAATATGTCAAGGCCAGGGCAAAGGTGGTGCCTGTTTCCAGCATGTCACCAGCACCTGTGGCTTTACAAGAAAAATTTGTCTGTCCTTCATGTTGGAAACAAGTAAAGACATTTCCTTCTTCTGAGCTTCTAGTTAATGCATGTGTTATTTTAAACCACATGAGGGTACTGTTTGTCTAGCAATCTAGCCAGCACTTGCTTGTAGCCTTTCTGCTCAAATCAACTCTATCATTTTGTTCCTTTCTCTCCCAACTTATTGAGACAATATCTTCTGTTTTCTCTCTTTAATCTCTTCTGCAAATAAATCCTACAAAGATAAATCTGCTCCTGCATGAATAAAGCCTTTGAACTCCAGAAATTATAAGGGGTCATTTCAATCTAATTCAACCAAGCTGCAAGTTGTTCTAACACTTTGAAACAGCAAAATTTATTTAGACACTGCTTTACATTTGAGAGCCGTTAAAGAAATGATATGATGGTAGAAGATAAAGGCGGCAGCAGAAACTAGCAGAGACGAACTTGGGAGTCATTTTCAGTGCACAGGGACCAAAAAGTCAGAAAGCAAAATCCACTGACTCCTTAGGACCTCTGAAGAATAACTAAGAGCCAGATGTATGCTCTGTTTTCCAAGGTTGTCTCTCGCTGTGTGACTGACTGATTTCTTAACTTCCTCTGACTTGCCTATACTTCTCTACAGAGAAAGAAGGGGATTTAGGGATGGGAATGAATTTTCTGCATATCCACAGAGACACATCACATCTTTAAATTATTCCAAGAGGTAATCAGGGCCCAAGAAGTCCCAGAGGAGGTATTCTGGAGCTGTGACCAAGACATAATGTTGCCCACAAAAAAGTGTTCAATTATGGGAGCAGTGCTGTTCTTCCCTTTCCCAAATAATAAAAAAATCCTGCAGATATTCATTGCACACAACCCCACTTGACAAAATTCAAACCAAGGGTGACCTTTCAAATTTCCCATGAATACTCACCTTGAGCAATTCATACATATAAAACCGAATATCAAAGTCTGTCAGGATCTGATACAGTTGCTGAAATCAATTTGAAAACAGAAAATTGCAAAAATCAGTGTTGTGCTTTTCCTGTCATTCTTACACCTCCGCTCCCACCTTGTGGTGCTCCCCACTGTGTTCCACACTCTGTAGAACCTCTTTTACACTCAAGGGCAGGTCAAGAGACAGAGCTGCAAGATCTCTGAAGCAGAAGACAGGCAAACCTCAGAGAAGCATTAAAGGATCCTGGCAAGCATTAGAGCAAGGAAAGGGAATCTCTGCCCCCCTGGGCCTATTTCGTCCCACCTCTCCATTTCCCCCATACCACACCCACTTGTCCAACAAGCTGATGTCACTGGGTGATGCCAGCTGATGGGCAGGGTTCAGCCTGCAGGCAAATGCCCCACCCCATGGATCAACTTAGCATGCTACCAGCTTCTTTGGGGAGAAAGTATGAAGAAGGGCAAAAGAGCCTTGCCTCCCAAGTCCAACTGAGCAGCAGCCTCTCCAAGACCAAGGCTGGGAAGGGAGAAGAGGTGGGTTTTTTTGGTGGTGTGGTTTTTTTTTGGGGGGGGGGGTTGTAAGTTATGTGGCTTTGTTGCTCAATTTGATCCTTTTACATTGTTTTTGTGTGTTATATTTTGTGCATTGTAACTTGCTGTTATTTTTTTCATATTATAGTGATGATTTATTGTTGATAGTGAATTTCTGTTTGCTGATATTTTGATGGTTAATTTTATTGTGCACTATTATATGCTAATAGATTACTGAATATTACTTTATTTGGTATAAGTTGTTTATTTTAAAGTCATACCTTTTATTATGACTTTTTTGTATTGGATCGGATTGTTAAAAGATATGTGATCTTTGCTATATATTTTGTTGTTTCTTCAGCATCTAAACCATCTTGTGCACAGCAATATAGAAAGTCAGTGTACAAATTAAAAGTGAAATGAAATGAAAAACACTGGCTGCTGGGGCTGACAGGAATTGGACTCCTCAACATCTGGAGGGCACTATGAGGACATAAGATGATTCTGAACCTTCACCTTGCACACTTAGCACACGAATATTTCTTAGCTACACCTAGGTCTGGACTAAGAATTGGGATCAACACAGCTCAGCACATCAGCATACTGCCAGTTCGATAAGGAACTCCAGGTCTCCACCTCAGATAAAGTGTGCCTGTTTCTGCTTCTGGCATTGTTGCGTTAAATGCATGAGCATTCTGTAGTTGACCTTCTTTGTAATGCTTTATTTTGAATTTTTTAAGATAATATTTTAGAGTCCTCTTAATTATGATGCTTTGAATGTATACTTTATGGTTAACTTCTTTCTGTAATTTTTTGTTCTAGATTGTTTTATTTGATGTTTTAATCTGGGTTGTAAACTGCTTTGAAAACTTTTTATTAAAAATATAAAGTGGTATAGAAATGAAATGAACTGAACAACATCCTCCACAGATTCTCAGTTTCATCGAGTTTCTGAACGCTCACTATCTCTATCTTATTTTTAAGCACCAATTGGCTCATGTTGGCATTTGCTGCTTCAGATTCCAACTCTCCTCCAAGAGTCCAATTTTGTGTGTAACTTTTCCTTTGATTCTTTGGTCCCTTTAAACTCCTGCCATGTTTCTACAAGTTCGCTGTCAAATTCTATCATCACATTTTGAGACCTAGATATTTAGGCTATCACCCATAGATGAGGCAAACCAAATGCTTCCAATTTACTGACTGCTTTCCTTAAAAAACACACACCAAAAATAGCTTTAAAATTGCATAATCATTGTGATTTTAAATGCCAGAAACCTGGTTCCACTGTGATTCAAGTAGATACTGTCACTTTGTAGAACCTAGTCTCAAATTTCCCCCTGATGCTCAACAAATCTGGACATTTCCTCCCAACTCTACTCTCATATCCAGCTTTTTCCCACTGTAAAAATCAGGCCCCACTTTCCTCATCAACAAGACTACAGTAAACAGAGTATCATAGCAGGGAGATTAGCATGGAATTACATGCTGCAGGGCAACAGTTGCTATATTGAGACAGAGTATCAAGGAAATGCAGTAAACTTCTATTGCACCACTCCCTTTGAACATGGACCACAAAAACCACACAGAGAGACTGCTTGCTGATTGCAGTTAGTTTCTTACAAAGTGCCCATAAGACTACACAATTCATTCTTCCGCAAGAATAAATTTTGTGTTTCAATAGATTCAACATTTCCTCTCCCAAGGCTTTCTGGAAAATCCATTATGTATAGAAAGGAAGAAAAACTCACCTTGAAATCTGTATTATTGATGTATTCAAACACTAGGGCTGGAGTCTTTGACTGCAAGAGAGAATATGTATGATATAACCACACCTTTCCTGTAACCTGCTTTCTTGATTATTCCATGATTCTTCTGGATAATGCTCTCTCTGACCCCAAGACACAGAAATAAACCCTCCCTTATCTATCCAAAGAACTCAAAGGGTTATTTAAAGAGCTTATTGTTAAAAACAGAAACTAACGTGGTTTTTAAACTATGCAGATGCCTAAACAATAAAAATCCCAACATGAGACCTGTTCCACCTGCAGTAAACACATACTTGAACTGTAAAACCTGTGTGAGGAGCTAAGCTTCCTGTATGACCCACTTTTGAAGATAACCCCAATTATTCCAGTGCTCCTGACACATACTAGGACCTACCACTGGATCCTTGACAGTGTCGATCAGTTTAATGATGTTTGTTCCACCTCGCAGGTTCTCCAGAATCTTAACTTCTCGTTTTATCTTCTTTTTCTTCACTGGCTTAAATACATAAAGAGAGATTAGAAGTGAGATTTCTTTCAACGCTAAATTTTTACCTGAACACACACATGTACATCCTTGGATGGGAGGCAGGGGTGTGCCTGCAAGCACCTCCCCTCATGCCCTGGTGCATATCACCAAAACTGCTCCATTCCCCCCCCCCCCCAGTATAGAAGGTCTGCAGGGGGCTTTTTTTCATTTCTGCTTAAATGAAAGCAGAACCCTCCATGTGGCTGTGGAGTCTTTGACAGTATAAGGAAAAGCCTTCCCTGCCGAATGTGGGGAAGATGAGGGACTGAGTGGATGGAGCAGTTTCAGCCCATGATGAATACACCTCATGGGGAAGTGGTTAGTACAGAAATGTCCGTTTCAGACTGGGAAAGGCCCAGAGCTCAAAGTATAGCCCAAAATGGCCCCAAGTGGCAAGCCAGGAGCAAGTGGTGGTGAGCAGCAGTGAATGCTAGGAATACAGTGCTGCAGTAGCAGTTGAGGCTCCTATGAGCTCCCTACCATTTCATTTAGTGGATTTCTCATAGGACAAGAATGGCAGTGCAGTGAGCCAATGAGACACCACTTGGGTAGGTTGCTAGACCAATTAAAGCACCAAAGTAGGTCATTGCTCCTCTGTCCTCATTGGTCCAGGAACTTCAAAATGTGCTGTCTTATTGGTTCACCTTGCTGTCAACTCTCACTCCGGGGGAAATAATTTAAATTAAAATGGTGAGAAGCTCTTCAGAACCTCAGCTGTTAGCACAGCTTTATCCCTCCTACTGTCTACTGGCAGACAGCCACACCACAGAACCATGGGGTGGGGTAAACACCCCTCCTCAAAGGTTAAAAAAGTGAGGCAGCAGTAGCAGTAGGGAGGAGCACCAAGTGGCCAGTTTAGATTAGAAAGCACCCACCCCCAAAACCTGACCATATCTCATCAATATTCCCATATTGGTGCAAAATTACTTCCTGCTTATGTCTAGAGAACTTTTTGTGCTGCAGGTAAGAGAAAAGAGGGTTGACTATCAGCTCCTTTGGAGTCTGCTGACAGCCAAAGCTGTATATTCTGTACTTATAATATTAATTATGTGAAATCAAAATTTTCCTTTTATTATGAACCTGGAAAATTAAGCAAGTATATTGAAGTGTATACATTTAGTATGATTTCTTATCCTGCTAGCCACTGGAAGGGGAAAAACCAGGCAAGCAACTGAAATTCTTGAAGTCGCCACTTTTTTGATATGCTTACTATTATCAGCCTGGTAAATAAGCCAACCAATTTTCTTGCCTGCTGGGGGCTGGCAGAGGAGGGTCAGTAAGATCTGCAAACCTTTCCTAGGACTGGAGAAGGGGTCTTCTTCTCCCAGAAGCCTGCTCACTTGCCTGGACCCAATTCCATGCACCCTATGGCTTACAAGGCCAGTGATTAAAAGCAAAGCTGTGCTACATACATGTTATTTTTTAGTATCAGTTTTCCAGTCTTGCATGGGACACTATAGAGAACCACCCTCCCGTCTGCTGACAGCACTTGCTATATTTCCTCTGAACATTTAGCAATCACGTTGGATAGAGGAGGTTTCTGCAAGAAAGCTGGGGTCAAGCAGGTGGAAGCAGTTTTGAGCTGGTGGCAGGAGTGGCTTAAAAGGGCTGAGGGAACTTGAAATACCATTCCTGTTTGTAAACACCAATTACATTGTACACTTAGGATCAATGCCTGTAAAGTTAACTAATAAACGATATCATCATGATGTACCCAAAGTCTGCAACTCTTCCCTGAAAGAAGTATACCAGCAAATCCTGGGGATCCAGGAAACCCTATAAGCCTCCTGAGCAGAATGAAAATAGAGGCCAGTTAGGTGCACAACAGTATGCATTTGCTGTGCCCAAGAGGAAAAGCAATGTGCAGGCTCAGGGATTAACAAGTATAAGGAGTGTTGGGCCCCTGCAAACAGGAATTTAGGGCTCCAGAAGGTGACAACACCAGGGCTAGCATGCAGTGCTTCCCTCTCCTTCAAATTCAAATCCAGAGGTTTCATACAAAAAAGACAAAAACAAGTAAAGACACGCATTGGTATTTTGTCACCATCAACCACCAATTTTCAGGAGAGGGATGGAGGCACAACCTGAAGATAAGCAAGTAAGTATCTTTGCATCTAGGGTCTCTTCTGAAGCAGTTTTCTGCTGAGACCACCTCTTCAATACTACAGTACTGCCTTGTGTAACAATTAACGGCATCTCAAAACTTTAAAATGTTAGGAAACATTAAGATCCTCAAGTTGCCTTTACATTGTATTTTTCTTAATTGCTCAAAATGCTTCAGGTATCCAAAATCGTTGCAACTACCTAAGATCAGAGATAACACTGGACTACTTACAGAACAGAGAGAGGGGCTGAGAGCAGGAGTTTGCCTCATGGCTAAGGTGACATTTGCAACCAGGCACTTCCTTGCTTAGTTCATTCTTTTAATGTACTACGTTTAGCATAAGCTGTACCTCACTTGTTAAACATATGGCCAGTCAACCGATAGCTGCGAAGTCTTCCACAAGAACTAAGACTAAGTCTTACCCATCCCTTAAACCGGACAGTAGTGCCAATCCATTCCAATCTTGCAATTTCTAGGGAAGCCAACATTTCCCTACCATTATCAGGTCAAATCAAGTGGGAAAGAAGCAACAAGCTTTTGATGCAGGACACAGGATCATGCAGAAGAGAAAGGGATGACGTCAAGACTGGATGGTACCAGCGTCACACAGGGCAATCTTAGTTTGGAGGATTCTTTCAGGGCATACTTTGACAGTCCCTCCCACTTTCAGTCTCTAGGGGGCATTCTGGTGAACAGGACAGCAGAAAGTTGTCAAGAAAGAGGTGATGTGCCCACAGGAAGTTTGTCATGGGTTTCACAGGAATTACTTAGCAAGCATTTCCTTGCACTGCCTGTTTCCATTACTAAAGCCATGCTTTTCAACCAGGAGTACTTCACAGCCCATCAAGTGGTACACGTACTGTCAGCTATGCTGGCTGGGGCAAATGGAAGTTGTAGTCCAAAAGATCTGAAGGACACCAGGTTAGTGAAGGCAGTCTTGAGGTGCGGGAGCAGAGACTTAATGTGTGTCTACCTCCTACATCCACCCTTTAAACAATTCTCACAAATGCTGCACTAGAACACACAATATTGGAACACCACAGAGAGAAAAACTGACCACCCAAAGAAGCAATCTGCTCAGACCAAGTTGAAAAAAATCACATCCTGGGACTTCTTTCCACACATCTCTTTATTTTCAGTATGGTAGCACTGTGTCAATGCCAACCCAGATTCACCTAATGCAAACCATTGAAGCCACAATAAGTAGCCTATAAGCCACCACTGATGTGTGATGAATACTCCTAGAAAGCCTTACACTTAGGCTCACCATTTCAACTGTTGAAAGGACAACTGGGAGAAGTTTAAAGAGGATGCTGGGCCAACAGCAATGATCACAGATGCTAGTTATGACCACAAGTCTAAATAAATAAGAGGAAATCTAAATAAATAAAAATCTAAGCTGTCCTCTTCATAGGGAAACCCCACCCCATGCCACACACCCCGAACTAGATAAGCCTTGATAATGTGGACATGAATTTTAAACATGCCAGTCATGAGAATTCACTTGCCCCCCCCCCAAAAAAAGGTAATGTCAACCATGGCAATATATTTACTGGGTTACCTTTGATAAAATGCTTTTACAGCAGAAGGCAAATGATGAGCAATGCTAAACATGAAAATCCCACATCCTCATTTTAAGCAAGGCCAAGTGTGCTTTGGTGTATTGCTACTAACAGCAACATCCAAGTTAGTCTTTCCCAAATCCACCTGCCTGATCACCTCCACCTCAGTTCCAACTAAGTCAAATGCTCATCATTGAGATGTTAATCAAAGGATGCTCCGGTAGCCTTTGCATTACAGTGAACAGGTCTTAACATCTGTCCTGCCAAGTAAAACTTGCCAGATGTTAATTCCTGTGTCTACTGTGTGCAGTGCTATTTCAACACATGGAAACATGCTGTTCCTTCACAAAATGGTCCCAACGGCAATGCTACCTTTTAAAAACAGATGAGGAGAGTGATAACCGAATACCACTACCAGACACAAAGTCAAGAATGCAGCACCTCAACATCCATTCCAGATATGAATATGCAATATGATATGAAGAACGCAAGGGGCTTAGATCAAGAACAGCCCATTACAGTGTTAGGGAAGATTTGTTGCCACAGCATTGCTCCCACCTCAGAAAACCATTCATATTCATCCAACAAAAACTCACCTTAAGAATTTTCACAACCACTCGTTCGTTGTTGGTGATGTTTATAGCCTCAAAGACTTCACTATATTTCCCCCGGCCGAGTTTCCGAACCAGTTGATAATCGTCTTGATTACTGCAGACAGTGAAGAGGAAAACAACTGAAAAGTGACTAGGCTGAAATGCTCTCCTGACCCCTCTGCTCCTAATACCCTGAAACTGAAGAATGAGCAGCAGGGCACCTATTAACGTGCAGATCTTTCAAACTACTGAACAGGAACTATCCCACTTCTGCACACGCTTGCTCTCCATGGATTGCTACTGATGGTTATGAGGATGCTTAAACTTCAGCATTTCAGAATTCCATAGATCCAACGGAAGGAGGAATGGTGCCTGCAACCTCTAAAAGTCCTCAACACTCATTATTCACCTGCCATCATCAGAAAAAGATATTATGCCACCCACATCAAGAGACCTCTTTCTCTGGAATGATAATCCTAATTTTTGTTACAGAATTGATGGAACTGTTCAGAACTAACAACTTCCAAGTCCAAAGTGAGAAAGACAGTTCCCACAATCCTCTTTGACAGTCAACTTCTCTTTCCCCTGAACATCCTGACAATGAGGCTGGTATCAGCAGCGGGGGAAGAAACCCTCCTTCACCGTTTCACAGGCAGAGATTATACTATTAGCTTTTAGACATCCCAAGAGAGCATACACCCGAGATTTTCCAGCTTGGACCTTTTAGCGTTGTTTCATCATCTTGCCTGTATATCAGGGAGTGCTTAAAGCATATGAGTTGACTAGTGTGTTGAGTTATCCTGAGGACACATTAAGCTACATGTGCCAGATCAGTCGTATATTTACGAACTCCCACATACCCAATATCATGCTGACAATTTTACTCTAATTAGCCAGAAATGAACACCTCACCCCCCTTTTCAATTCTAGCAAAGCGACCTTGAGTGTATATTAGCATTGCCACTTGGCACATAAGCATGCATTAAAAGGGGAAATCCAAAATTATTAGCATTCTTCCTAGGTATTTACCAGATTATAAAGTTAACACACATTACTGAAAGGTTATTGAAAGGCAGTCCAAACCCGCCCTGCTGTTTCCTGTATGACACAACCCAGTTGTCATCTAATTCCTTCTCACCCACTCCAGTTTGCCTGGCATGCCAACCCACTACATAACACTCTTGAAAGTTAATTCATTTCATCTTTATCACCTTAATCCAAAGAACCCAAACTTATTACCAAACCAATTATATCTGTCCTTCTACTCATCCACACTTAAAATTATAGCCTTGGGTTGGAAGGGTGGGAGGGAAGGCTTTTAGGCTTTTCAGCAAAACTACAAGGGCAAACTAAAATCTATAACATATTAAGAGGTCAGGTCTGCCACTCAAGACTAGAGCACACATTCATCTATTGGCTACCCCTTTGACTGCGGTCAATTATTCCAAGAATGAATGCCACTTATTTCATAATGGTGTTATTTGTTAAAAAGGAGTGACTAGCAGGCCCATGAAAGTGAGGGGCAAGATGGGAAAAGCTTTTCTCACAGACCCCACGCTACAGCTACAGGTTTCTCTGAGCAGAAACATAAGTAGCCATCAGTGGCAAAAACCACAACCTAGCAAGCAGAGTACTGGATGAAGACCAGGAAGACCAAGATTCAAGTCCTCTCACAGTGATGAGGTTCATTAGATCATGTTAAAATAGTCACACTCTGCCTAACCTACCCCTCAGGAACTGATAAGAGAGGCAGCAACTTAATCTTAAGTGCTGCCCAGGAGGTTTGGAGGGAGATATAAGTGTTCTTGAACCAACCGGCCACAGTGCTATCAAATTCAATATAACTGGGCAATTACCAAGGAAGTCCAACACAGTCCATTTGACTTCAGAAGAGGAAACCTCTAATAAAAAAGGAAGTTAAAAGAGAAAGTCAGGAGGGTCAAACCTCTGCAAAATGCTTGGGTCCCACCCTGCAAACACAATAACAGAAGCTAAGCAGTGAAGGTACCACCACAGCCAAGAGGATGTCAGCATGATTAATGAGTTGGGTCAAGAAAGCTATTCTAGGAAAGACTTCTTTCAATAAATGGAAGTCTTGTCCAAACAAAAGGGGAGAAGAAGAACTCAAACCTTAGCAGAAGAAATGCCAACAACGTTAAGAGATATGAAGAAAGAATTTGAGGACACAACATAAAACACAGAGCAGTCAGATAAATTTGTTTATCTCCTTTAAGGAGCGATGTGAAACCATCTCGCAGACAGATGGAAGTTGTCTGGAAAGTCAAGGTGTTGGGACAATTTACCTTGCTAACAATAACTACAGAAATATTTAAATATATTAGAAACAGAAAACTGGCTAAAGGCATTTGGACCTTAGGATAACAAGGGACTCAAAGGTGTGGAAAAGGAGGAAAAGGAGATGGCAGAGAAGCTGTATGGGTTCTTTGCATCTGTCTCTGCAGTGGAATACATGGGGCAAATCCTATGCCTAGAGAAACTTACTCAAGGAGTTTGAGGAACTGAGGCAAATAGTGATGACAAGAGTTCTTGGCTTTGTTGACAAGTTTCAGGTCGGTCACCTTGTTCAGCCAAGTATGATTTTATTTAGAAGAATCACTGAACTTACTTGGCTTTTTTGTCTCTTCCTTACGCCCTTTCAACTTTTTTTCTTTTTTGCTGCCCCACTAGTATTAGTTGTTGATATCTTTAAAGTAGCTTTTTGTGTTCTATTTTTTGTATAGTTCCTTTTCAGGGTGTTTTCTTTTGTCCTAATGTCCTTTTAATATGCACTGTACATGTTATATGAATAAATATTAACAAAAAATGGACAAATCAATCATTCCAGATAACAGCCGCCCAAGGTGGTACGAAAGCACTGACCTTCCAACAAAAATATTTAACTTGTTTCTAACATCAGCCTTCATACCAGAGGTCTGGAAAGTGGCCAATGTAACACCACTTTTTTAAGAAAAAGAAAAAGAAAAGGATCTAGGTGACATCAGGAAAATTATAGGCTGACTTGCTTGGTGTCTATTCCAGGAAAACTGGCGAGAAGCATTGCCAAGCATCTAGAAGAATTAAGTATTGCTAAAGTTGAATCAGCGTGGTTTCTGCAAGGTTTGGTCCTATCTCATTAACATTTTAGAGTTATTAGAGCGTGTCACCTGCCATATATATATGAGTGAGCCAGTCAACACTGTGTTCCTCACCAAGTTATGTGATAAAAGAACAGGTAACTGGTTAAGGGACAGCAAGCCAAGAGAAAGAATAAAGGGATAGTTCTCCTAATAGAGAGGTAGAAAGTGGAGTCCTCCAAGGATCAGTACTAGGACCTAGGTGAAACTTTTTAACTTGTTTATAAATGACGTGGAGCTAGGAGTGAACTGTGCAGCAGTCAAGTTTGCTGATCAGTAGAGATGTGAAGGCCTGGTGGAGGGACTGAGAAAATTCAGAAAAAGTCAGAAATGTAAGTGATGACAGCACTGCTTCTGCATTTGACTGGATTACAAACAAGCAACAAACTTGGGACTTGATGTTGGAAATGCACCTTTAAATGTTGCAGAATACAGAACATATTCAGGCATTCAGTCCTCAAATGCAGTCTGTGACTCTGCCAAACTAATCCCTCTTGCAACATGGTGGCAAGCCTCTGACCCCTCATGCTTCTTACCTACTTCAGATTCCTTCAACTTCTACAGGTGTATGAAAGAAACTGATCTGTTTGGAAATACTTACACCAAATCAAGAAATAAACTGATATATCAAATAGATCAGCTTGTTTCAATCTGAGCAAAACTTGAGCAGTCCATGATAATGTCTATAATGCCTAACAAAGGTTTGGCAAAAGAAGGAGAAAGAAAGTAACAAATATGAAGACCCAGAATTTGGTAGTGATAGCTCAGAAATAAAGACTGATTAAATTTCATGTAGAATTTGCATTGACTGGCCAGCTAAACCAGGTGAGGGTAGCCAATGGGTAGCACAAACCCTTGGTGAGTTAAGGACTTCCCTGCCTGTAAAGACAGGCTCCAGTTGATTGAAAGAATGAGACCAATGGTGGGTCCAACAGTCAAGAAGGTAGTTCCTGCACATGCTGTGTAGAGGGAAGTAAATGGCAGATGAGGCTCATCAACCTGAGAAGGTAGCTTATCTAGGAGAAAGAAAACTCTGATCCTAAACCTCGTGCTGCCTTGCCTGATATCTTCGGGAGAAAAGTTTTTTAGTAAACCCTACACAAATCAGGAGTGGAGTTCCTAAGACAGCTGGATGGCACCTTCTAAGTTTCCTTCTGGGAACTTCTGTAGTCAAACTGGTGCCAAATGTATTGCTCAGCTTTCCTTTGAACCACTTCAGTGAGGCCAAGGGGAGGGGGCACGTGTCTTGTCATCTGGGCAGCATGGGACCCTCATACACATTGCCCAGGCTTGTGTCCCGGGAAGGTCACTTCAGGGGTTTGACTTCACCCCTGGAGGTGCACTCCATTGTCTTTCCAGACAGAGATGTTGACTGTTTCTTCTGTTTTTATTATTTTTTGCTGGCTCCTCATAAACTGGTAAAACCAAAGAGATGCAAAAAAAATTAAAAAAAAAAATTCTTACAGTTCAGCACCTTGTAGCTCCATTTGTAACTAAGATTTTTAAAAGTAAATTGATCCTGTAATTATTGTCTGAAAAAAGTGCATTTTAATATACAAAAACATGGTAATTTTATAGTAAGCAAAGTTTTATATAATATAGTTTATGTTACAAAAGTAACAAAACGACTTTTGAACTGTAAAGGATGCTTTTAAAATGGATTGCATCTTTCACCCCAAATCCCCCCATACCCCAACATTGTTTTTTCTATGGATTCACAATTTCTGGAACGTTTCCATCTTTAGCATTATTATTATCATCATCATGCCTATACCACCCTTCATCTGAGGATCATAGAATGGCTTACAATATAAAAAACACAAAAATAAATAATATAGTAAAAAACAAAAACCTGACCCCATAACAAATAAAAATGGGGTCTAAACTGGTGCTGGATGACCAGGAGTGAGATCATGGTATAGCATTGGACACCTCAGTGTGTTCCTAGCCCACAGAAGCTGTGAAAAAAAGTGAACTTCATATGAGAAATAATTAT
Source organism: Podarcis tiliguerta (assembly GCF_965153285.1). Taxonomy (NCBI): domain Eukaryota; kingdom Metazoa; phylum Chordata; class Lepidosauria; order Squamata; family Lacertidae; genus Podarcis; species Podarcis tiliguerta. The sequence continues at coordinate 50,727,725 of NC_139541.1, read as the reverse complement.
GAATGCGATTTAAAGCAAAACAGTCAATAATATCATAATGTCATTATACAAATCTTTGGTGCCACCATCTTTAGAACATTACAGTTCTGGTCACCTTACGGCCAAAAATGGATATCGTGGAACTGGAAAAACTTCAGAAAAGCAAGTATTACTCCTCTATGAGGCATCTTAGTTCAGAAAAAAAGGCAAAAAGAGGTGTAATAAATCATACATGGTTTAGACTAGAGAAAGTGGATAGGGTGAAGGCTTTTTCTCTTCTCTCATCATACTAAAAAAACAGAGGTCACCCAATGAAGCTAAATATTGGTAGACTCAAGACAGCCAAAAGGTGGTACTTCTCCATACAACACATAGAACTAAGAAATTTGCTCCCAAAGATATAGCAATGGCCACCAACTTGGATGGCTTTAAAAGGGTATTAGACAAATTCATGGAGGATAAGGCTTTCAATGCATCTTGCTGGGAATCTCAAGTGGGGAAAGTGCTGTTGCGCTCTGGTTCCCACAAGCATCAGATTGACCACTGTGAGAAGACAATGCTTGACTAGATGGGTCTTTGAGCTCTTCTTACATTCTTACAATTGTTGAGAGGATTGGGGGCAGGGGGAAAGCATGTAAGCTGTTCCTGATCTCATTAGGGTGAAGAGGGAAATTAATATGTAATAAAATAATTCATTTAATTATTATGAAGAATTAATATGTAATAAATTAATTAATATGTAATAAAATAATTCATTGTTTCACAATAAATGTTATCCAAATTGGTTTTTGTGATTAGTATTAAGTATCAAAGTTGTTAATTATATTATGCTCATAAAACTTTACAAAGTAACCGATTAACCAAATGCCCAACCCTACTTCTGCTTATTCATTTTTGAAAGGACAGAAAGCACAGCACATGCACACACGCCTAACACCACTACGTAAGAGCACAGCTTTGTGCCTGTTAATCAGGAATAACTAGCAACTCCTAAGCCCTACTTCTGAATCATGATTACACTTGTTAGAATCTCATTTTCACCCATAAAAATGCAATGAAGATGGGAAACAATCACCTTACTCTTAGTACAGAAGGGTGTTCAGGGTAACTGGAACTTGTGTGTGCATCTCAAACCTGTGAGGGCCTAGACTAGCCTTTCCCAACTATGTAGTTTTCTAGACATTTTGAAGTACTGTCACTTCAAGGCAACCTGCTTACTGAGCTTTCGCATCCTGATTTTCTTGCAAAAAGTTTCTGCGATGGTTATATGATGTCTGTTATTTATTGAGCACTCATCATGATCTGTTTGTGGGATGCTTATATGATGCCACAGTAAGCAACTGTTATTACACGTTCCAGGGCATTTCCCATCACTTCCCCTACCCTACCACAAAATGTGGGGCTTCTGGGGGGGGAGAGAAAAGCCCAAGAGCACTAGCCCACTTTCATTGCACAATCCAGGTTTGCAGTATTAAGAGTGAATATCAACAACAACAACCTAGACCCGAGCAGCAACTTCTATCATCACTACTTGTCATACTACTAACTAGGGCTGGTGGGAGCTGTAATCCAAAATGTCTGGAGGACACTAATTTGGAGAAGGCTACTTGAACCCAGGGGTGGGAAACCTGTGGCCAATTCCTGTCTGTCATTACTAACTACTGGCCATGCAGGCTGCTGAGATTTGGAGTCCAAAAACTCTACACTGCAGGATCTCCATTCCTGATTTCATATTTTATCATTCTTTAATCCCTCTTAACCAACACCGTTCCAGATCCCAGCCACTTTCTGATCCCATCCTTCCCAGCCCCATCTTTCTTCGGCACGAGGGACGGCACGCAAAGCAAGGCTGCAAATGATGGGCTGTCGGGCGGGTGCGCTAAACCCTGCACATGGGGAGCGACAGAGCACAGTACGCGGAAAGCAGGCCCGGGAAGAAGCAAAGCAGGGCCTTTAAAGGGACGCCAGGCGGCCGAGCCCACTTCCAGCTGCGCTTTCCTCTGCCTCCCAAGGCGCCCTGGACACGCAGACTCGCCTTCGAGACGGGCCCTCCGGCTCTGCCCACCAGGCGGACGTCGAGGCGCCCCGAGGACCATGTGGGGAAAGGGCGGCCCTCGCGCGGGGCCACAGACTGCCTAGCTGCGCCTCAAGCAGGCAGGAAGCCGGGAGGCCATGGCTGGCTGGCGAGGCCTCGGCGCCGAATAGTTCCATAGCGAGCGAGAGACCCCCAGCCCGCCCGCCCGCCGGTCTCTTTCCCGCCTCCGGCCTTACCCCCAGGTGGGGACGTGCGCCTCGTAGTCCCAGTACTCGCGGCTCCTCAAGCTGTTGACTTCGGCGTAGACGCGGGACCGGCTCCCGGCGGCCGGGCCGGGCATGGCGGGGGCGGGCGGCGACCGGCAGCGGGCGGCGGCGGCGGCGAGGAGGGGCCGGGAGACGAGGCAAGGCGGCGGCTGCGGCGGGGCGGAGTAGTAGCGGTAGCCCCAACACCGGCGGTGCTGGCGGCGGCCCAGCAGCAGCAGCACCAGCGGGGCGGTCACGGGGAAGAGCGGCGCCAGGCCGGCCGGTACGCGGGCGGCACTCCCTGGCTTCCTTCGGAGCGCCGCCGCAGCGGACCCGGAAAGGGCGGCGGCGGCGGCGGCCTTGGCCTCCTCGGCGGCGCCGGCGACGCGCCCACCAGCCCGGCTCCGCGCGCGGAGAGAGTCCCTCGCACGGGCCGGCTCGCGTCCGGCGCAACAGCGGCCCCCTGCGGCGAGGAGGAGGAGGAGGTGACGCTGCCAAAGGGAAGCGGAGCCGCCGTCGCGTCGGCTGTGACTCCGCCTCCTGCTCGCTGTGAGAGGGACGGGCTGTGACGTGAGGCGCCGCGAGCACGTGCGTGCCTCTGGTCCGCAGATTTACGCGGTTAGACAAACCGTTGCGCAAGACTTCCGGGCTCCTTTAACACTTTGTTTCCGAGCGGTGCGTTGAGAAGAGCACCTGCTCGTAGAAAAGAGGAGCGGAGCACGTGGCTTTTTGTTTTTAAAGAAAATGTGGCAGGAAAGGAGCTCGAGTGCTCTTTTGATAACATGAAGGCTTTCCCCTTTTAATACTGTAGAGATTTTTCTTTCATCCCCCCCATTTTGAAATAGCCATGTACCATAATACAAAATGCTTTAAGTTGTTATTAACCCTTTTTGGGAGAGCTGATGGGGATTAGCGAGGTGATCTTCTGAAAGTTAAAGAGAACTTTGAAAACGGCGCTGTTCACCCATTCCTCCTGGCAAACGCATTGGATAGTAGTATGCTTTTAACCGTAATTGCTTTTAGAATGTTTTTGTTTTTAAATTTTAATATCTATTTTCTTATTTTGAAATTTGTATACCGCCCTTCATCCGAAGATCACAGGGCGGTTCACAACATAAAAATACAAAATGAGAACACAAAATACATAATAAAATAAAAGCAAACCAATAACAACGCCCCAACAACGCATTTAAAAGGCCAAAAAATGTTTAATCAGTCAAAGTCCTGGTTATCATTGCTGCCCTGTGCTGCTTGGGGAGGAACGGTGAGATATAAATTGAATTATTATATTCATAATGATGATATTGATGCTGAAGGAGGTCTTATGGCCCGCTCGACCAGATGCCCTTCCAGATGTTTTGAACTACAACTCTCCGGCCGTGATGGAAATTGCGGTCCAAAACATCTGGAGGAGCAGTAGGTTGGGAAGGCGAACTGTGTGTACTGTATTTCTTTTTTAGCTTTCCCCCCTGTTCCGACGTTGTAAATTGCCTTGGAACATATTTTGATGAAAGGCAGTATAAAGAAGAACATGCTAATGTGTGTGTGTGTGTGTGTGTGTGTGTGTGTGTTTAATAAACACGTGTGCTTGTCACTATCCTTCCAATGTTGCCCACTGGCATGATTCCCAGAGCAGGCGGGGCGGGGGAGTCGGAATCTTTTCCCGACCGTCTTGCAATGTAGGTCAGAGACTTTTATTGCTAGGCTGCCGGTGCGAGAGCGACGACACTCCGGATCTATGCTTACTGCAGGGCTTTTCGGTTTGGGAAGCGAGGCATAAACAGAATAAGCATAGCTGGACAACACCTTCAGCACCGCAAAGGCCGGCTTCGCATGCCCGGAAATCGAGTCCGGCCTCAGCTGCCTGCCAGGAGCTGCTGCTTCTGGCCGAGCGCGCAGGAAGCAGCCACTGTGCTCTCGCCCCCGGGTTAGGCATGAAGCCGCCGCCGGAGCGAGGGAACAAGCTGCCCGCAAGTCAGCATCAAACTCTCCCGCCGGCCGTGCCATAGTCCGGGGATTAGGTGAAGCCCCGCTTGCCGAGGGTTATTCCCCGCTTGGAGCGGAGCAGCCGCCACCCAGCAGCCTCCTCGTCTCGGTCGCGAGGCGCAGCGGCTGGCCGCCCGCGATGACGAGGCCCCTCCTGGAAGGCCGGGCTTGGAAGAGGAGGAGGCGCGGTCGGGCGGCCTGCAGGGCCTGTGCCGCGTTGCTATGGCGATCTCGCAGCCCACGGCCATGGCGGACGAGGAGTCGGAGCGCGACAGCGTCCACACGGGCGAGTCGCGGGAGCTGAGCGAGGAGCTGCACCAGGACCTGGCCCAGTTCTCCATTTCCCAGCTGCACGGATTGGTGGAGGAAGCCAGGTGCGGCGAGAAGAACCGGCGCGGCGGCTCCGGCTCTTCCTCCAACGCAAACCCACTTGGGGCCCATCAAAGACACCCCCTTTCCTTCCCCCCGACTGGTTGGCAGCCATCCCTGTGGGCAAAGGGAACAACCTACCCTGGGGCGGCGCGGGTCTCCCGTTCACTTCTATGGCAGAAAGCGGAGGAGCATAGCTAGGGGGCAGGCTTGGCTGTAAATCGCATTCTGGCCATCAGCCTTACTAAGGATGGGTTTCACTAACTAAATCCAAATAATAGCCAAGGTTACATCCGTACCATACATTTATAGCACACATATACCACCTGGACAGTCATGGCTTGCCACTAAGTCTCCTGGGAATTTTGTAGTTTGCACATCACAGAGCTGTCATTACCAGCACACTTAACAAGCCAAAGTTCCCAGAATTCTTTGAGTGAAGAAATGCACTTTAAATGTGCTTTAAAGGTATGGTGTGGATGTAACCCAAGATATGGGGCTTTTCAGTTTTATTAACCCCCTCCCCCCCAATGCTATGAATAGGTGTGCTTTACCCTCTCTAACCCTACAATGTTGTTCCCCGACCTGTAAGGAAACATGTCACCAAACTATACTAAATTCAGAAAACAAAGTTCAGGATGTGTGTTGTAAATGGAAAAGTTACAGGAAACAATGATGCTGTGTGCAGACCTGTGGCAGTCACCCTGAATGACTGCTACTTAAATGGTACACACACACTTTCCTCAAATGTACTAAGAGGTTGAGAATTTCAAGCAAGAATATTATAACCCAGGATATATTTTAAACTTAACTAATGAAATTGTGTTGAATGTAACACCTTAGGTAGGCCAGAAGGAGAAGTGAAGGGCATTTCCATTGCCTGAGAGGGACTGGTATGGAAAAAATATTAAAACCCAGTACTAGACCCTAGGATCATAACTGAGAAACGGTGGCTTAGACAGAAGATTAAACCAAGTAATCTTCAATAAAGATTGTCCCACAGAAGATGGAAATAGTTTTCTCAAGAAATGGATGAAATGGCAGTTCCAAGAAGAGGAATTTTGTTGATATTTGTAAATATATATATATAGAGAGAGAGAGAGTTTATGTGGGACATTTTAAAGCATGGGTAGGCAAAACTAAGGCCCGGGGGCCAGATTCGACCCAATCGCCTCCTAAACCCAGCCCACAGACGGTCCAGGAATCAGTGTGTTTTTATATGAGTAGAATGTGTACTTTTATTTAAAATGCATCTCAGGGGTATTTGTGAGGCATAGGAATTCATTCTTCTCCCCCCCCTACCCCCCCCCAAAAAGTTTGGCAAGGTCTGAGGGACAGTGGACTGGCCCCCTGCTAAAAAAGTTTGCTGACCCCTGTTTTAAAGAGTAAACTTTAAAACTTTTCTCAGGTAGTTATTGTTCCAGAATTTATTGCTGCTTTACCTCAAATGCAACCCTCAGAGTGGTGCAAAAGTTATGTGTCCCTTCTCTAAGGAGCTTGAGGATTTTGTCTTCCTCAGACTTTGCTTTAATGGATACTGCTGTCATCCCTTTTGGTTTGTGACATGCATTGCTCACATGAACCACTGGGTTTGCTCACCTAATCTATCATCTACCTTCAGCCATGACAATGCCATGCTCAAACTCGAGACAACAATGTTTGAGAAGACTTTCAATCGGCTTGAGCCAAGGGACTTGGTGCTGGAAAAGTTTGGCTCTTTGATGGACGTGGGACAAGCACAACTTGTAAGTTATGGGATTATTTTACAGATACTGGTATAACTGTTATGGCAGTATTAATGGTTTTGATGGTGCAAAGAGTCTGCTCCCTTGTCCTTTGTTGAAGCTTAACTGGCCAGAGTGCAGATGAGAAGCAGACGCTAAATTTAAAGTGTTGTTTTTGTCCTATAAAGCCTTAGGTGGCTCAGGACCTCAGTACCTTAGGAACTGCTTTCTCCTGCCTAGACCTACTCAGACCCTGCACTTGCCATCTGAAACTCTCCTCCAAGTGAGGGGCAGAGGGTGCCAGCACAAGATTGGACCTTCTCAGAGGTAGCTTGCAAGTGTGCAATGCTCTCACCAGAGAGATGTACCACGTTCCATCACTACCTATATTTAGACCACATTCCTTTTCATCCAGGCATTTTGCTCTTAATTGATGTTCATCTTTTAGTAGATTAGGGTATCATTTGCCCTTTTTATATTATTACAGGATGAGTAATTTTAGTCCATGTTCTTTTATCTTTTTTATTTATTTTGAATTTTGTATCATGTATGCTTTTATAATTGTAAGTTGCTTTGAGACATTTTGTAACAAGCAACAAATAAATATAATACTAACCATATATTATTGTTATTGTTAATATCAGGCTGCCAATCCATTCACCACAAATTTCATCTAAGACACCTAACAAAGCATGTCACTTATTAATATTCATAAAGGGGGAAAAGAAGAAACAAATACAGTGATGGTCAATTCTAGAGTTCAGTTGCACCTTTTTTGGCTTCTTATGTAGAGCTGTGTGCTTCTATCTTGCAATCATTTGGTTTCCAGGCACGAGGCAGGCGCAAATCTAAATCCCGGTTAACAGCAGATCGTCTGGTGGGTCTGACGGTGGAACAGAAATGTGACATAGCACAACGGGAGCTGGAGGAGACAAAGGAAGACGTTCAGAGGCTAAAGGAGAACTCAGAAAGGCTCTTGCAGAACTACCTGGTATAGTTGTCCATCTGCTCTGAGATAGGAAGAGGCACATTGTGTTGTACTGCTGTACTGAAGTGTGTGTTCTCTCCTCATTGAGCCACCTGTTCATGCCAGGTCAAATTTAGTAACAGTGAGCAGTGGTATGCCATTTTTGGCCCACTCAGCAGTATCTGGAGATTCAGGTAAAGAGGCACTTTTCTACCAATCAAACTTACAATCCAAAGGCAGTTCATTTAGTCAAGGCTGTAGACAACTGGTCTTCCTGAGAAGCGGAAGGCAGGAAATGATGACACTTGATAACATTAAAACACTGGGCTTCAAGATCCCCTGAATTTTCTGGGCTTTAGCTCTGATCTTGTTATACGTTTCTGTGCAGTTGTACTTGGGAAAGGCTTAAAAACACCAATTTATGGACACTCCAAGGAGCTGCGGGCTTATAAAAGCCATAGTTAAGGGGAGGGACTGCCTTTTAAAAGACTGTCAGTTTTGCTGTTGATTGGGAAGATACATGCCGGGCTGCCTCTTGCAGAATGTCAGAATATTCCTCTTTTGTGTATGTTAAAATAGATGCTGAAGAGCTAAAACTTGGGTTAAATGTCTCTTTTCTGGATACTTAAACCTGGAGTGCATAGCTGGCCAGAGTGGGTGGCTGCTTAATTTGTCTGCCAATGAAATCCCTCTTTTCGTCATTCAGTACTTCAGTATTATAAACACAGCAGGAGCTGTGGCATGAGAAATGCAGCTGAAGTGCTTGGCAGTGCCATTTGCTCACACAGGCTCTTATGCATGGAGTTTGGGGAGCCCAGTTAGGGTTAGTTCCAAGATTCTCAGTTGCAATAACATGGTCAGGTTTGGAAAGCTTTTCCAATGGAGTGTGACTTTCAAGGTGGGAACTGAGCAAGGGAGAGAAACAAAAACATTATTTGGGCCTGCACCATCTGCCCTGTGAGAAGGAAAGGGGGGAAGCAAGAGAGGCAGGAAACATCAGCGCCTGCTGCCGTTGGACTCAACCACTCATAGGCAACTTTACATTTTATATCATGTGTTGGATTGCAATTGTAAAATACTAAAAGAACCTTGGGTGCCTTGGCAGAAAGGCAGCATATAAATGTAGTAAATAAAGAATTGCTGGACATCTTACCATCAGTTAGGCATTGCTCATTAACAGTCATAACAATTTATGGTCTTGGGCAAGGAGTTCAGCTGGAGTAGCACAGCCAAGCAATTCGTGTTTGCCACCTACTTCTTGCTGCTGGTCTCCACCTTTTTAACTCAAGAGTTTACAGAACACAATGCTTTGTCCCAGGGCAGCAGCTGGTCAGCGTGGTTCTCCATGAGAACAAATCAATGATACGCAGCCTTCCTTTACTGACAGTGCAATCTGAATTTGGCAGGCTGTCCTGGAGGAAGCAGACATTCGCCTAGTTGACATTAAGAAAGCTGTGCAGGACTTTGACAAAGATATAGTCAAAACCATCACCAAGAAGAAAGGGAGCGTCATCGCCTCTGAAAAAGTTCTGAGATACATGGAAGATAGGATACGCTACAGGGTAAGTGAAGAGAACATTGGGCAGTCCCACTAGCTGCTCTCATTTTGCTCTGTTAGCCAGTTGATAACTTTGGTAAAACAGCCTGTTAGTGGGACCGTCAGTGTCTCTAATCCTCCTGCACGTGTTCTTGTTTTGTTAGATACCAAACAGTGGCATACATTCAGACGCCTTAAGCAATCTTTGCCATTCAGATGAGGACTTCCTGAGAAATGTGTCCACTTCAGAGCAATCTTATTCCATAGAATACATATCTTGACATTATAAAGCTGAATCAGTAAATAGGATGGATATTTATTATTAAAGAACCATACCTAACCTTGTACCTGTATCCTTAACATGCAGAAGTAAAACAGGTAAAGCTCATCCTCCTATCTCCATGCCAGATTCACCACATTTCTACATGTTATACAGTCATACCTCGGGTTGAAGTAGCTTCAGGTTAAGCATTTTTGGGTTGTACTCTGTGGCAACCCAGAAGTAACGGAGTGCGTTACTTCCGGGTTTCACCGCTCATGCATGCGCAGACGCTCAAAATGTCACGCGCATGCACAGAAGTGGCGAATCGCGGCACGCGCAGACATGGGGACGCGGGTTGCTTTCGCTTCAGGATGCGAACGGGGCTCCGGAACGAATCCTGTTCGCATCCAGAGGTACCACTGTATTACATTTCAGCCTGGTGGAGCCAATGAAAAGGATGGCAACTGTATCTATGAAGTCCCAGTTCTTATCTTCATCAACTTTTCCTCAATTCAATCTTTCAGAGAATGGCCATTGTCTGTACAAGGCAATAGCAATAATAATAATAATAATAATAATAATAATAATGAGCAGCTGCCATTTCTTCTAGTTTAACTGCATCAGGGTTGAGAGTTGTATATACACAATTATACACAATTGTATAATTGCTCAAAATACTTCTGGGATGCACCTAACTCTTTGGCCTAAAATAGAGTTCTGTGCAACTCAAAAGTCTTCACACATGTTAGAGCTGAGAGGCAATTCCTTTTGGATACATGTGAGATCCAAGGCAAAGCAGCATCCCTATTATTACCTGGGAGTTTCCTCTGGAGAGCTTTGCCGCCAGGAATGATTGGTTACACCCTGCAGGGTTAGTGCTCATCTCCCAGCCACGCATAAAGTATATGTAAATGCAGGGATACTTTAGCACCAAGCCTGAGAAAGAAATTAGGTGACTTTCTTTTTCAGGATGTACTGAAAGAGAAAATTCGTTTGAAAAATGATTCCCTGAAAGTCCAGAAGAAGAAGATGCAAATGCAGCTCAAGCAGGTGCGTAAACTGCAAGTTTGTGAAGGTGCATCTCAACAGGCCAGTCTCGCCTCGGTGTACCATTGCTTGGTGTCCCATGCATTCCATGTTGTTGCTCATTGATCAGGAGTATCTCCATAAGCAGAACACCAGAATCATCAATTCAGAAAGAGCATCCAACATTTGGAACATGTCCTCTTTTAAAACCATCCAAATTTGACTATCACTGCCTCCTTTGGGAGCAAGTTCCACAGATTAACTGTGCACTATGTGAAGAAATGCTTTCTTTTAAATGTCCTGAATCTTCCAACTTCAGCTTCATTGGATGTTCTAGTATTATGAGAGAGGGAACAAAACTTTTACCTGCTTTCTCCATGCCATGCATAACTTTATAAACTTATATCCTTTCACCACTTAAATGCCTTTTCCCTAAACTAAAAGGTCCCAAACACTGCAACCTTTCATGGAGGAGTCACTCCATCCCCTTGATCATCTTGGTTGCTGTTTTCTGAACCTTTTCCAACTCCACAATATCCTTTTTGAGGTGAGGCAACTAGAACTGTACACAGAGAAACCTGCTATGTACTTGGGCTCCCTGGTCAGTGACCCACACTGTTCTCGGTTGGTCTGCAGAAGGAGGAACTCGGGGAGGCACTACACGAGGTCGATTTCCAGCAGCTGAAAATCGAGAATGCTCAGTTCCTGGAGAAGATTGATGAGCGGAACCAGGAGCTGCTGCAACTGAAGCTGACTGTAGGCAACGCTATCCAGGTCCTCAATTTCTACAGAGTAAGTAGAGCAGTCCCACAGTACTCTCTCTCTCCTGCTCCTTGGTTCCCCATACATGGCTTAAGATGGCTGCTGGAATAGACCTGGGATCCAACTGCCTGCACTTCCCTATTGAGGGGGCCAGTGCTGCTGTAGACCAAAGCTCTGCTCTGTAACCAGCAATTATTCTGCTAAGGAGTAAACACAGCTCTTCCTCCATCTCTTCTGTTGCAGAGCAGAGTTCCAATGGTCAGAAACAGTGGCAGGGGAACCTGGAGCCTAACCTCTGCCTCATTTTCTACACCTTTTCCTGGCTTGCTAGGGTTACTCCTTGGCAAGTCCTCCTTTCTCCAACCCCAAATGTTGGAAGGGCAGTTTTCACTGGGACCATTGTGCAAGAGGGTTAAATGCTCCCTTCTCCAAACTGCATTCTCATTCATGATACTCCCCCACCTGCCCATGCCCTCTGCAATGGGGGTGGGGGTGCTGATATAAAAGCAATGCTTTTTGGACAGGGAGAGTTAAATTGATCAAGTTGATTCCTAGAGAAGAGGGACAGAGCATAGGAAAGGAAATGGCAACAGTCCAAAAATGGCCAGAACAATTTAATCAGCGAGAATAGAAGTGGAGGAAGGAGGTATATTCACTTGGGTAATTGTGTGCTGTTGAATTGGTGTTTTTTTAAGTTGAATGTTCTGGGCTCTGAAAAGAAAAAGAGGGGGAACTGAGTATGGGGAACATGATGTTTGTTCATGATGTCATGCAAATAACCTGTAGAAAATGAGTGTGTAAAGCATAGGACCCGATGTCTAGGGGCCAATCTTCCTTTGGTCCCTCCCACTAAAATATTTGAGGGGGCCATGCCCCCTCCCCAAGTTGATGGGCATTGCCATTCAAATGGTGTGCATGAGCCATGTCTTGGGATCAATTATGTGGGTCAGAGCTTACCTGCCCCCCCTCATATTTTATTCAAGTTGGTACCCCTGGTAAAGCATGGCTATTCTTCAGTAAATGTCTAGTGTGGAAGCAAGCTAAAAGAAGGACTGAGTCTCTCTGTCTCTGTCTGTCTCTCTCTCTCACACACACACACACATCCTGAAAGAGGCACCATTTTGGACTAGTGGGTACCTTTTGAATTTTGAATTTAGGGGCTCCAGGCACAAAATGGCAACCATGGGGGGGGGGGCTTGGCATAATGCAAAACTGGGGGGACAACTATCCCTGAAACCTTATGCTTAACATGGGAAGCTTTCCCCACCCCAAAGGAAGATCCCACTGTGTGCAAGTGAGCCTATAATAATCAAAACTCTGGGACTTGGTCCAGGAGGTTGTATCATCCTGGGCCAAACTTAGAGGAGGATGAGCCTAGGGACACAGGACTCTTGGTCCATTTGGCTCAATAATGTCTGCACCAACTGATAGCAGTTATCCAGGACTTCAGACTCAGGGGCCATTCCTAGCCCTTCCTGGAGAATCCATCGGGAGTTGAACCACGAACCTTCTGCATTCCAAGCAGATGCTCTTAACCTCTTAGCTTTGGCCCTTTCCCAAAAGCTTCTGGAGCATATTTCACTGTCCAGAAGAAGGGATTTCAGCAGGAGTCTCTTTTTCTGCATCTCTTCAAATCTCTTCTTTGCACTACTGTCTTCATTTTCACTAGGGCATTATTCCCAGGGAATAATCCTGATATATCACCAGCTAAACATTGCAATATATCACAATATCTGAAATATGGAAGGAACTTCGTAAAGGCGAACATAATTTTGTGAGCATACTTCATACTTCCATTCTGGATTTAATGTCTGTGCTGGCTACTGAAACCTCATTTTCCAGTTACAGCTGTTCCATGTGTGGCCAGGTAGCATTCAGACATGCAAAGTAAATCTGGATGCTGCCTTCTCTGAAAGTTCCTTCTGCTTAGGTAGACACAGGCCATCCAACCTTCTTTTCCCTCTCAGTCTGGCTCAACTTGTTTTATTTCAGAAGAAACTGTATACTGCAATGACCCTGGCCACCAACCTGGTGAAAGATATTGCCCAGAGAAAGGAGTCCCTGGAAAAAATTGAACATGAGGCCATCCTCGTTGAGGAGGTAGGACTGAAGGGAGGCACAGGAGCTTTTAACTGCAAGCAAAGGTTTTAAAATAAAAGTGACAGGATCAATTTACTGGGATTATTTGTGAATGATGGTGTTGCCGCCAGGAACAATGTCCAGTTTACTGGCTCCTAATGTATTTTTATTTTTATTTTATTGTTAATGCATGTGATTTTTCAGGCTTGTGAGTCAAAGTAGAGCAAAAATGATCCCAGGAGAAAAATCAGTACATTAAGTAAGGACTTTGTATTATCTGGGAACTAATTTGCTTGCTAAGTGATACTGAAAAGCCTGGACAGGAACTTTCACATTTTCAGGAAGAAAAGTGTAAATGGTTGCAAACTGAAGATTGTTTATTTGCGTAGATCAAGAGGGTGACTAAGGAAATAATGTCAGGAAAGGCTCAGTGCCTCTTTATCTTCTGTGGGTTGTACGTTCAGGATAAACAGCTATTTCCCTTACTCAGAAAATAGGGTGGGTTACCAGCGGGAGCCCTGCAGTGTCTGGCTTCAGATGAAAATGGCCAGTCATCAGCTGGGGGGTTCCCCCAGAGTAAGGGACTGTTGAAGGGTCCAACTAAATATTACAGTGAAGATCTGTGATCAGCTCTCCAAACATTTTTATTTTTACTTTAAAGAAGTCACTGGGGGTTCTGAATGTGATTGGTGTATTGATGTTGGATGAAGAGGTGTTTAGCCCTTTCTCCCCCTGCCATTTCCCTGATCTAAATTCCTGCCCCCACCCCACCCCATACAATGCAATGAAATAAAACTAAAGAGAGTCTCTCATCAAAATACTTTCCTTTTTTCCCTTTTTTTTATAGGAACGGTTCAAAGCCGAGGTCCTGAACAAAAAGCTACGGAAACAACTGGCAGAGTACAAAGTGCCTCCTGTCCTCGACTATGTCCATGAGAAGATGGCAGTACATGAACTGGAGAACATTATCAAGATCTGGGAGAGGAAGGTGGAAATTGCAGAGGTATGAGCATGCTGGCCTTACATCTGGGCACCTGTGCCACAGGGCTGACCACAGCGAGGTCTGTGTTAAACCTCTGTTCTGTTTCTGAACACAAACTTGGCACTGATGTGGGCAATATGTGGCCAAGTGCCTCATTGTTATACTCAACACCAGGTTAAAGAGAGGTAAAATTCCCTATTGGAAAAGGGTGTTCAGATTGTGTGCAGGAAGTGGAGTTGGGGATCAGTGTAGGGATAGCCCTGAGCTTGAAGAGATGTGGCTATGGACAAAAACTCCACTTTCAACCTGTTGCCTTTGGCATATCCTTTCTTGTCCTTGTTCTCTCCCTTGCTGGTTTGCAGAGCAGGGTTTTATTTAAGCTTTCTAGGATTGTGAAGGTGGCAGTAGAGCATCAGGAAGTAGATAAGCCTGCAGATAGTGGATGCTGTTTCTGGAGCACTCTGAAATGATATTACTCCAAGGTGCAGATACAGGAGGAGAAGCAGCCTCTCTATATACATATGGATTTTTCTCCTTGCTTGGAGTTTAAAAGAGGAGCAGAATGAGGATGAGCAAGCAAGAGAGGGCCAGGAACAGCTGCTCCACCCACCTTAGGGGCAGGAACTTAGAGAGCATTTGTCATTTAGGGTAAATAGAAGGCATGCAATAGTTGTCCCCCTCCCCCTTGGTCTGGGTTTTCTTTCTCAGTCTCTCTCTCTGTCCCTCACTCCCAGCTCAGTTTCTTACTGCTTTCCTCTTTTCCCCTCTTCCGTCTCACAGATGGCCTTGCGGGGCTACCAGAGTACTTGGCACAAGGCAAAGCTGGCCAGTCAACAGCTGCAGGCTCTTCTCCCAGAGCAAGGGAGCAACTGAGAAGGAGAGAGCTGGACAAAAGCACTTTACCAAGGGCCCAGTTGCCTAGCCTTGGAAGAGAACAGTAGTCCCCGTAGCACATGCCTCCTGCTTCCTCTGTCTTCTTTGGCTCTCTCTTCCTGACAAGGTATTTGCACCAGGGTCTCAGGACCCCTGCAGTTGTTGTCCCCTTTCCCTTTCTGTTCCCCTGTGATGCGTTACTTTATAAGTCATCAATATATCTGGCTATATTTACCACTTTGGACTCATTTCATACCACATGGTTCTGAGGAGATTGAATAAGGAGGGTTTGAAGTTTAATTGTCCAAATGGGACTTCTGGGGAAATGACAGATGAGCGTAACAGCACTCACCATATCTCAGCTGTGCATTTCTCAGAAATGTCTGCTGCTTAACCTGCCACCATCCAGCATGTCAGAAGACAGGGCATGAGGCTTTTAGAGAGGAGGCCTTCAGGCTGGCCTAACTTAGCTGTAGAAACAGGAAGAAGCTCCCCACTGTAGTAGTCATAATAGATGGTATCAGACTGCTTGGCCCGTGACTCAGCTGGCCCTTCTGGGTGCTCCTGGCTGTCTTCTGTGAGGTGCTCTGTATGATTAAGGCTGGTGTGGTCTGAGAAGTCAATGGCTCTCTCCTCCCCAATGGGTTCAAATATCCCTTCGCCCTCCTCCATGGGAGGTCTGAAGGGGCTGTGTCTTGAGTCAGGGATGGGAGAGGCCGGAGCTCCCCACTTTGCTGTGGTGGTCACAATCCAGTCGCCATAGGAAGACACTCTGGTGTAGAGAAATGGCCCATAGCATCTCATACCGCCCTTGGTCATCACTCCCTTCAGCACCCACTGCCTTGTTCCATCTGCCTGGCACATGACCGGGTTGCCTGGGTATCCCTTTGGAAGAGGAAAAAAGCAAAGGTGCCTTTATTTATTCATTTCAAATACCTCTCTCCCTACCTCTGCACATGCAGTTCAAGGCAACTGACAGAGAAATCATGAAATACAATAAAAGCCAAAGCAAAATAAGAAAAAAAATATGGAGCTCATGACCTAATGATAGAATTTTAGGAACAAGGAGGAGGAGTTTGTGGAGCTTTTGGGTGTGCCCCCTGGCCCAATGAAAAGGTTCCATCAGGAGCAGAAGCTGCTGTTTTACTCTCTGCTGCAGATCCCTTCCAAATAGCAGATCAAGCAAAATGGTCCCCCTAACAACTCACTTCCACAAACAGGGATGGCCAGCAGCAGGCAGGTAGACATTGGGCGCTTTGAGCTGGCTGGCTAAGGGTGTCATAGTGGCAAACAGGGTTCTCCTCCTCCTCTCTGTCTTATTCTCACAATAACCCTGTGAAGATGGGCCTGTCACCATCTCTGACCTAAGATCACTCAGCTTCACAGCTGAGCAGAAATGTGAATTAAGAGTGCATTTAACATTTACCTGTGGATCTTGAATAAACTGGATTAAATCCAGATTCATCATGCCCAGCCCTGTTTTCAGCCATCAGAATAACATGAAAATTAGACATTCCAAGACATTTCTGAGGATACAGTTCTGAGATTACTTATGGGCTATGGTTCACCTACCAGCTCTTAACTGGTCTCTTGATGGGTGTTTCTTCTTTTTTTATTAAATGCTGCCTAGGAATGAATAGATCTGCCCCTTTCTCAAAAGTTCTTCAATAGATTTATACCCCGCCTTTTAGAAAAAAATTCTTAGTAGGGGCTCACAAATATATATATATATTTATAACAATATCTAAAAATTATAATTTAATAATAGAAAACACAAGTGCTAATGTTAAAGCACCACCCTGCCCAGTAAATGGCTGCAGCAATGCTCTTGTGTTAAAAGGGGGAAATATTTTCTGTACTTTCACTATGGCTTGCTGAAGTGTTTGCACAGTCACTAGAAGAGAACTTCTTGTTGTGTTTATGAATTGTGTTGAGGTAGCAGCAGATGAGCCTATGAACATGACTTTCTCACCAGGCATCCAGACACATTGTCAGCTTTCCTGTGGCTGCAGCACTCTGTGGTCATGATTCTGTGCAGGGGACAGGGGTCAACATCCACCACCGAGAGCTTCCGTAGAGAGACGCTCCCTGTCTGGACTGAGATACAAAGGCATGAGCAAAGCCTGGCCTTTCTAGGTCTTTACAGGACTAAGTTGGCAACTGAACACAACACACATTGGGCTGCCCATCTTCCCTTCAAAGCCCACCCTCCAGTGCTAAAAACTATATTTCCTGTCCAGGGCAAAGAGGAAGTAGCTCTCCTTAGTACCCAACAGTGAGGGGCAAGGTAAAGAAAAGAAGAAAGATCTCACTAGCTTCCAGAATTTGGTTCTGGCAAAATGTCTACAAATTGAAATTAGATTAGTGATTCTATTGGTTCAAAAGAATTCTGTGTTCTAAAAAAGGTTTGAATAGCAGCTTGTCTCTTAAGTGTCCAGCCTGGAGAAATCTTGGAAGCCACATGCAATAACCACATGCAAGGAAGACATAGATCTGATCCCTGGGAACTATGGGAAGTCTTCCACATGCAAATGGCCAATAGATGTGTATCCATGAGAGGGATGGATGTTCTCATGGGAGAAAAACTGAAAATAGGCATAACACCAAACACGTTCTTGTAGGAAGAGCAGGGTGTAAATGCAATCCAAAAATAATGGAGCAATTAATCTTGCACAGCATTTGTGAAGACTGCCATTGTGAGTGCCATGGTACACAAGTAGCTCACCTGTGTGAGGATGCAGCCAGCCCACAACCAAGCAGTTCCTTAGAGCTGTCACAGGGAAGTTTTCAGGTGGGAAGCAGATGGGCTGCAAAGCCTTGCTGAAATAGAGCCGGGCGCCCATCTTCAGGAGGGCAATATCATTGTGAAGAGTGAGTTCATCAAAGGCTTCATGCGGGATGATGGCACTGATGGGGATCAAGAAACTTCTGTCTTTCAGGCCTGTGATACCAACCATGGCCAACACCTGGGTCCTGGCCATGGAAAGCGTAAGCAAAGAAAAGGCACTTGAGTGAACAGAGACATGGGCCCTTGCTTCAGGCCTCTCCATTCTTGGGGGAAGCTTCTGGGCTTGAGGCACAGAAATTGAAGAGGAGGTGCAGCGATATAGGAAAAGAATCAGTTAATGAATGCCTGACTTTCAAGTGCCAGTTAAAAGCACAGGAATCCTGACATCATGCTAAACATGTCTTTACATACTACTGCTACTACTAATAAATAGAAGGCAGGAGAGGGGTTGTGGAAGACAGAAGTGCCTGGCATGCTCTGGTCCATGAGGTCACAGAGAGTCGGACACGATTAAACGACTAAACAACAACAACAGGAGAGGGGTTAGGTTTTCATCAGGATGCAGGAAATGGGGAAGGGAGGTTTAACTGGTTCCTTGTTGGCCACAATTCTGGCCCACCCTCCTGACTGTGGCTATTGGCTTTTTTTTTTAATGCACACAACCAATCAATTCTCCATTGTTACCATGGGGAGGCCTTAACAGGGAGAAGCAGATAGGTGCACAAGTCTCCTGCTGCTGCTTTTGCACGTGGCAAAAGGGACCCTAATTCCTGCCTGCTAGGCTTGCCAATGTTTTGACTGGTCCCTGCTGGATCAGGCCAGTTGCCCATCTAGTCCAGTAGCCTGTTCTCAAAGTGGCCAACCAGATATAGCCCCAAACTTCATTGTGTTTCTTTGCTGGGGGCTATGTACTTCTGGCAGCCTATTGTGGTAGGATTCTGATTAACTGAGCAGCCAGTTTTCCAGTGTGGCTGGGAACAGAGGTCTTCATCTGAGGCTTTTCATGGACTCACCTGGGAGCACTTTTCCTGAAACACCACCTCTTTTGCAGCTACTACAAGGGACAGGGGCAGACCACTGAGCAGAGCCCTCTGCCCGGGCTCCACTGCAACCCTGCTACATCTCCAAGTTGACCTACTTGTCTAGCTAGAATGACCCAAAGATAGGATTGTGCTGCAAGAACTATTATTAATTGTTGCAAAGTTTTTTTTGGCCCTTGAAGGAAGTTCCTATACAGTGTTTGATGATTTGCAGCTATAACTGTTCCTGCTCCATGTGTGTAAAAACCTCCACTTTAGCACCCACCTGTTCAGGAAAGTAGAGGCTGCACTTACTATCCAATGTTTATCCAGGATGCAGCCCAAAGCCAAGTGGTTGCCATAGACATCCTGCAAAGATACCATCCAAGGGAGTTCATCTACAGCTGCAAACTCTTGCATGGATCTTCTGGGATCTAAGCTGATCTGCATGCCGCAATCTGTGCCAGTAAGAAAGAGGAGGGGCAAGTCAGTCATCAAGGCCTGTCTGAATTCAGCCTCAGCCACTGTATTTTCTCCTTTGTCCTGCTAATATCCAGGAGGTTCATTACCCCATTGTGCTGCAGGAAGCAGAACATGTCCTCCAGTGGATGGGGAGCCTTTTCCAGCCCAAGGGCTGCATTCCCTTCTGGGGGGAAAGGCCACATGCCAGCGGAGGGTGAAGCCAGAGGGAAAAGTGGGCAGAGAAATGGAAGTACATTTGACCTCTCCATCCTCCATCCAGGCACACAAGAGTCAGGCCCTCTATTATAGCTGGAGCTGGTAGAAGCCAGAGTCCAACATTTGGAAGGCCACAGGAATCCCATCCTTCCCTGTGATACGTTTGTTTCTCAGTTATGTCTCATCAGCCCTGTTTTCACAAGAAAATCCAAAAGTTGGAAAAGAATGCAAAGCATTTGAAATAGTGTACAACCTTGGCCAAATTCTGCCTGAAAGGGAGAACTTGTGTCATCTACTCTGAAAACTGCTTCAGCAGTTAAAGAAGTGACCTAGGGCAAGTATACCAGTTTGCCTAGTTTGCCTAGTTTGTGTTAGCCTTTGTCAACCTGGCAGCCTCCAAACGTTTTGAACTACAGCTCCCATAATGCCTTACCATTGGCTGAGGCTGATGGGAGTTGTAGTCCAAGTCTGGCAGGCACCAGGTTGGCAAAAGTCTGGTTTATTATGGTATTATGCACTGTTTGGATTTTGGGTCATCTAATGTGGCAGTGCTAGCAGATACTACCATTATTATTACTACTACTTACAACACACACAAACACACACAATGTCCACCTTCGTTGCATTGCGTCCCCACCCCATTTCTGCTCATCTGTGCCCTCTGGCATCCTTGGGCCCAGAAAGGTCTCTTAGCTCTACCGCCCATGGCCAATGTTCTGCTGCAAGGTCAGACCCAAATGCTTCACTCACCAGCCGCTGAAGAGGGCAAAATGCAGCAGCACAAAAACAGGCTTCCTATGCAATGTCCCTGTTAGAAAAAAAGAAAGCAGACCATAAGCTCGGCACAGGCATTTCCCAGGACCTTTCGTCTCTCATCTTCAGCAGAAGTCAGTCTTTCTGTTCCGAAGCCCAGATCAATCCCATAGCCACTGGAGAAGCAAATGCAGCATGTCTAGGAAGGCGCTGCTAGTGTTACAGTGATCAGTTTTACCTTGAAACCTTCTCTCCTAGGCAACACATACAGACACCAATTGTCATCTTCTTTAGTACAATGGTTTTTCAAAATGTCTTCAGGAAGGCCTTTCAGGGATTTCTCAAGGAAAGGCACAGGAATGGCAGGCAAGCTTCTCCAATTAACGGCTACTAGCCACAATGGCTGTGTTTACCTCCACTGTCAGAGGTCTCATGTCCACATACCAGTTGCTGGGAAGCACAGGTGGGTAGAGTGCTGTTGTGCTCATGTGCTGGTTGAAAGTTTCCCACAGGCATCTGGTCGGCCACTGTGAGAAGATGATGCTGGACTAGATAAGCCATTGGTCTGATTCAGCTTTTCTTGTCCCTCTTCCCTTGCAATGTATAGTTGCTAGAGGGTCGGGTGTGTTCTTGGTCACACAGTAGAAATGGGCCAACAATGACGTTCCTACAGTTTTATTTACTGCTGAACATGAACTGGGCGATCCAGAATTCTCCACAAAACGGTATTGGAATTCCTTATCAGAAGTGTGGGAATTTATTGGAAGGCCCATCATTGTGGTGCAGGGTTGCCTGGAAGTAGGAAATTGGAAAGCCACTGCTTTAAAGCAGGGGACCCCCAACCTTTTGGGACCCATGGACCATTTGCAAACCAAAGGAGCTGTCATGGGCACTGCAGCTTATTCTATTGACTACAACAGAATGCTGTTTTCAAGATTAATTTCTGCACAGGGAGGAGATCCTGTGCAAACCACAAAGACCTCGCCAGGTGCATGTGTGCCTATTTGTCTGGATATTCACTTTTTGAAATATGGCAATGATAATTATGCTGGTTGGGGCTGATGGAAGTTGTAGTCCAAAACATTTGGAGGTCATTGAGTTTTAAAAGACTGAACTAGAGAGTTGTGGTGCAGCTTGAGAACAAGAGGTGTCCCTCCTCCCACAGTGGATTGAAAAGTAAGATACTGTACTCAAATCAACCGGTATAACAGATGGATGAAGATCCATGGCAAATTCTCTTGAAACCTTGTCCTGCGTTCATTCTTTATTTATTGCATTTATATCCCACCTTTTTCTTCAAGAAGTTCAAGGTGATGTACATGACCCTCACCTTCCTCATTTAATTCTCATAACAACCCTGTGAGGTAGGTTAGCGTGAGAGGCAGTGACTAGCTCAAGGTGACCCAGTGAATTTCATGGCCAAGTGGAGATTTGAACCCTTGCCTCCCAGGTCCTATTCCAGCACTCTGCCCAGAACTTTCCAAACTTTTCATGTTGATGACACACTTTAGACATGCATCATTTCACGACACAGTAATTCAGTTTTACCAGCAAACTGGAGGTTAAACTAACCCCTTTCCAACACTGGGAGGAGTGCAGGGAGCGTTCCTGCAACATACCTACACACTGCAGCTGACACACTAACATGTCGTGACATACAGTTTGGAAAGCTTTGCTCTAACCATTACACCACACTGCCTCTTGTTCTCCTATGTTTGACTTTCCTAGAAACTCCATTATGTGGTTCTTGTCTTGCTCTTTCTAAAACACATCTCTTTTCTGTGAGCCTTTTCCTATTCCATCTCCCAAGTTATTCTGTCAAGAGCAACCATATATTTTTCTGCCTTCTTTTACCAAAGAGGTCTTGGCTTGATCTGATTTCCTGCCATTTCCTGACCTCTGATTTCCTGCCATCAGGTAGAGCCCAGGAGCAACCCTTTGCCAGAATTTGGCACTGCAGACTCAACTATTGTTAGGTCGTGGTTGCCATGGTGCTGGAGTTCCTTCTTGCTGGCCTCATGACCAATAACCTTACTGGGACTAGACCTGCTTGCAATTTCCCTTCTCGTTCCAAATCCATGGCTGCATTCCCTAAACTTAAGGCAAATCTGACCCCAGGGTCATTTCTGAATCCTAAGAAGAGAAGCTTTTCTAGGGATGACCTCCCCTAAAAAAACTCAACAACTTTGGCTAGGCGCACCCCCTAAAAAAAAATAAAAGGTCAGCAAGTTCCTGCACCTCTTTTTTCTAGAAGAAAAGACCTGGTGAGGGTAGCCAATGGGTCTCAAACTCTCAGTGAATTAGGGACTTCCCCTGCATGTGAAGACAGGCTCAAGGCGGTTTCTGCACATGGTGTAGGAGCAGATGGGGCTTGTCAACCTAGGAAGGTAGCTCATCTAGAAGGAAAACCCTGATCCTAAATCTCTGCTGCCTTGTGGAACATCTTTGAGATAAGAAAAAACTAGCAGTGGTGTCCAAACCTTTTCCAAAGAGGGCCAGATTTTTAGGGTTGAAGTTGTTGTTGAGCTTTTTTTTATGATTTTACCCCAAAGTTGTTGAGCTTTTTTTAAGGTTGGGGCTATGAGGACAGGATTAAACTGGCGGGCCCCCAACTTTGGACATGCCTAAGGATGAAACCCTACATAAATCCAGAGTGGAGTCCCCTAAGATGGTTGGATGTTGCCTTGTACACCTCCTTCCAGCAACTGCTGCAACTAAACTGGTGCCAAATGTATTGCTCTGCTTTCCTTTGGACCACTTTAGCAAGGCCAAGAGGGGGGAGGGGCTTGATGTCTGGGTGACCCAGGACCTCCATACACTGCCTAGGCTTGCACCCAAAGAAGGTAACTTTGGTTAACGCAGTGGTTTGACTTCACCACCAGAATTGGGAAAGGTTAACCCTACCCTCCCTGCATGCTGCCCTCCCTCCCATGATAGGCTATGGGGGTGGAAAGGTCCCATTCATGCAAATAGGACTAGAAATATGAGCACCCGCCACCCGCTGTCTAACGAGATGAAGCAGCTCCTTGGCATGCTCCTGTTGGAACTTTGTCAGTCCCCCCCCCCCCCCAATGCTCACAAAGTAGCGCGCTGAGACTTTTCCAGTCAAGTGAAGTACAGGGGTGGCTGCGTAAAGGGATCTGGTGATCACGTCGGGGTCACCAGATATTGGGTTGAAATAAACGACAGACGAGTGACAAGTGTCATACGGGAGGCATCTCTCGAGCATGTCTCAGAGAGTCCCTTTTATTGAATATTACAGCATTGCCATGTATGTGCTTGTTGCTGATTGGTTAACACAAATCATACGCAATGGTTGCATATAAGCATTAATCATCA
The DNA here is from genome assembly GCF_965153285.1 of Podarcis tiliguerta. Classification (NCBI taxonomy): domain Eukaryota; kingdom Metazoa; phylum Chordata; class Lepidosauria; order Squamata; family Lacertidae; genus Podarcis; species Podarcis tiliguerta. Next base: position 50,704,322 of record NC_139541.1, on the reverse strand, counting down.
ATAGATTAAAGTTTGGGAAAGGAACACAGAGTTGGACAGGTATGAACTAGTGATTGATATAGCAAACCTTAAAAGGGCATAACCATTGTATTCATAGATGTGGTCAACCATGCATTAAGAACAGGTCAGGGTATGATGTTTCATGAACTCAATGTTCTAGGCAGAAGCAAAACTTCCCATCAATTATACTGTAATATCTGTGTCAAGAACGATTGAAATTGAAAATTTATAAATAAGCCGTTCTTTGCGGAGCGGAGAGACCCCCAAGAAGGCCTGCAGTCTTGAACAGAGCGAGTGAACCCCGAACAAGCAAAGGCACAAGCCAAGCGCTTTGCAGCAGCGAGCCCACCGCGCAGGCGCGCGACCTGCCCCGCCCCCTCGCAGGAGGAGCCATTGACAAGGGCGGCGTGCGCGTGCGCGAACCAAGCGCGGGCTTTTCTGTAGCGGCGCTATGGGCGAGGCCTACACGCCGGTGGAGGCTGCGCTGGGGACCGAGGAGAGCTTCCTCTCTCTGGCAGACATCCTCATGTCGCAAGAGAGGCTGCCGTGCCGCGCTGAGATCAAACTACCTCGCCTCGCCACCGTCTTGGGTAAAGCGGCCAGTGCCGCCGCCGCTTCCTCAGACAACGCGCTCCCTGAGGTGAGCTAACATCCCGCCACCCTCCTGGACGGAATGACTACAACTCCCGACAGCTTCAGGTCGGAAGTGACGATACAGAACGGGAGGTTCAGACTTCCGTTCAAATCGGCTTTGCCTATAGATCTATAATGCGACTTCGACACCATGGCGAGTTTCCGGGTTGAGTTTGAAGTGTCTCGGAGGACAATGAGAAATCCCGGGATTTCAGTGGGGGAATCCAAGATAGTTGTATGACTGAAATGGCACAATGGGTCGGTGCATCTGGCTGTTAACCAGAAGGTTGGTTGGTAGAGCTCAACCAGAGACGGCTGTGGACAGGATTCCTGCACTGCAGCGGGTTGGACTAGATGACCCTCGGGATCCCTTTCTCTGATTGTATGAATGCAGAAGGTAGCAGCAAGGGCAGCTGTTCATGTTCTTCTCTTTTTAATCTTTTTCCTGAATGAGGTCCTAAATCATTTTAAAGTGCAATGCATCTGCATGCAGGTCAGCGGAGCATGAGGCTTCTGCGTGCCATTGGGCTCTGGGCAAGCAACCCAAGTAGATAATGTTTCATTGTGGCTGGTGCTCCAAGCCGGCTTGGAGCTCCTGGGGAGGGGAGGCTAGGCTTGCTCTGGCTTAAGAGAGTAGAGCCCAAACCTTTTTAGACTTCAGCCAAACTTTGGCACCTGAGGAGGGGGTGGGGTCCATCTTGAGGGAGGGTCCGCAGCTCAGTGGTGGAGCCCCTGCTTTGCATGCAGAAGGCCCCTGGTTCAATCCCTGGCATCTCCAGGTAGGGCTGGGGAAGAAGCCTTCGTGAAACCCCAGTGGGCCGCTGCCAGTCAGTGTAGACTGTACTGAGCTAGATGGACCAGTGGTGTGACATGGTAATGGGCAGCTTCCTATGTTCCTCTCCTCTGTAGCTTCAGGGCTGTCCCCAACCTGCTGGTTTCCAGTTCTTTTGAACTGCAACTTCCTTGGGAACTACAGCTGTAAAGCTATTGTAGTTAACAGTTTCAGCCACATGCACCTTCCCACTGCAATATGAGGTTATTTATCATTTGTTACGCAGCTCCCTGTTCATTTAATCCCCACAACATTCCTGTGAGCTAGGTTTAGCTGAGAGGACAGTGACTGGCCCAAGATCACTCAGTGGGCTTCATGGCTGAGCGGGAATTTGAGTCCTGGTCTGACACTAACCACTACACCACACTGGCTCTCTTTATATGGCATGAAAGTTAGAGCAAATGTCTTAATTTACGTTTTCTGTACTTTTTACCACACACATGAATTTGTGGTGCACCTTACTTTGGAAACATTTTTATTAAAAAATTCTAGAGCAATAAAAATATTATTGCTTTGTTTGACCTTTATCTTTCAAATCCATTTTTAAAAGCCTGAAACCATTTCATTATAGATTGGCAACAGTTAATCCTTTTCTTTTGTCTTTCTGAAGTAACTTTAATCAAATTCTCGGATATTATTATTACAGTTAAAATGTAAAAACATTCTATTCACAGTATTGTTTTTTAAAGTTTGATATCTCCATTTGGAATGATTCTAATTTTGTAATTTTCCAGTCTCTCTATTTCATTCCTACCCTTTTTTATATACATCTATACACTTCCCTGTGCTATTTTGTTTAGAAATATATCCTGACACAAAGTAATAAAAAAAATCTAACAAAATTTTAGTAGGGTTACCCAAATCAAGCATCCCAATAGTGTCGAACCACTTAAGATTATAGTGTAAAAACACATATTTTCGTTACTGTTCTGGTAGTCTAAAACGTATGGAAAGTCCTCTATTGTCTATTCCTTAATTTCACCTGTTCATCTGGGAGACACTGCCAGTACAATTTTGTTGGAATGTCTGAAACTGTTATCCCCCCAACTCCCCCTCCCAAAATGTTAGAATCACTTTATATTGCTTCCCTGTCCTACATCACATCCCATATGTGAGGCAGAATGTTCTCCATCCCCATAATTTCAGTGCAGTTTCTGTTTGTGCAAGTTTCTCTTTAGGCTGCAAACAAATTTGCTTCCAAGTTACTATGGCGGCCAATGCAAGTTTCTTGGAGTACATAACATGGCTGCAAGTCTGCTGTAGTTTTATGTATACTGCTTATTGATGGTTTTCACCTGTTTGTATATTGCTTTATACAGGGCTCAAAGCTGGAAATCCCCCTCTGGCTGGCCAAAGGCTTATATGACAACAAACGGAGGATCCTTTCTGTGGAATTGCCAAAGATTTACAAGGAGAGTTGGCGGACGGTGTTAAATGCAGATGCCAATGTGGTTGACCTGCATAAATTGGGGCCATACTACTATGGATTTGGCTCCCAGCTGCTGAATTTTGACAGTCCTGAAAATACTGAACTAGCTCAGACTATATTGCAGGTAAAACACCGAATTTGACAGAAGGCTTCTTCCCCTTAATGCTTCTGAGCTCTCTGTGCTATGGCTTCTTTTGGTACTGAAGTGTTGCTCTTTGAGAGCTGTTAAACATTCATAGCAACCTTCCCACCCAAATTTTCCCTGTGCTTTGTTGACTTATCATGGCAAGTACAACACTTGCTTCAGTGCCAAATGGCAAAGACCTTCATTAGAACCAACCAAAGTGCCGCTAAATTTTGAGCAGGCTTTCAAGTTCTTCAGCACTCTTCATCTGAATGGATGTTCAACAAAACAGGAGGGAGGGGAGGGTAGAAAGAGTTGAGCAGGATCTTGTCACTCCAAAATCTACCGTTCACAACGGTCTTAAAATGGGAGTGCAGGAGAGGCTATGCAGACATAAATAGATAAGCCTCACTGGGTGTCAGACATGGCAGGATGTGCCCAGGGCTGCTGTGACAAAGAGGTGACAGTGGCTGCTTCCTCATTTTTGGAAAATAAAGCTTGTAGCATTTATTCATGTCAGTCTCCAGTGCTAGACTTTATCTAGATTTACTAATAATTATGTTGTTTGTTTATTATTTGTAGTAATAGCCTAAATGGCGCTGGGGTGGGTTACAGAAATATCCTAGTTAAAAGCACACAGTAGTGGCACAAGATAAAACTTGGGAGGGGAGGTCATTCCATAACCTGGGAGCCATCACAGAGAAGGCCCTCTCACTGGCCACTGTCCCGTGGCACACACAGGGAGGTTGATGTGGGAGGAGGCATATCTTCATATACTTCGGGCTGAAGTCATTTTAGGCCCTGTATGTCAGTGCCAAATTGGGCTAGGCAACTACTGCAGATCTTTCAAGACTGTTGTAATGTGGTGTCTGGCACTCATCAGCAGTGTTACTGCTGCATTCTGCACAAGTTGCAGCTTCCAAACCATCTTCAAGTGCATTGCAGTAGTACAGTCTGGAAGTCACCTGGGCTTGGATCATTGTGGACAAACTATCCCTGACCAGGAAGGGCCATACCAACCAGAGCTGGACATGGGCTCTCCTAGCCACCAAGGCCACCTGGTCCTCAGGTAACTTAGATGCTTCCAGGGGAGTACCAACCCATTCCCTACTACCTGGACCTGAGTACCTGCAGCACACAGTACCTCTCTCCTGTCCAGATTCAGTTTAATGTATCGGTCCACATTACCAACTCCAGGCAGTGGTCAAGCACCTGAATTGCCTCTCCTGTTTCAAATGGAGCATGCTTTGCATAGTACACTAAAGACCAATTTGGATAGTTTTTCCTAGTGTTTTGTAGGGCATGTTATCTCCAAAAGTTTTAAGTCCCACCTTCGTTTGGTAGAATATCATTTCTTTCCAGTTTTAAAATCCTATTCTTAGATAGCTAAACATGGTATTATCCAAGCACAGAAAATTGGAGGTAGCTGCATTGATCCATTGCAAAAACTAAACCAAATCCATTGAATTGTCATTAAGTAAATGGCCTTCTATGCCTAGATGCTACCATGGTACCAAATCATTACGCTCATAATTCAGCCACAGCAAGCCTCAGTCAAAGGAGAAGCTAACTTGACCCAGATCTTTCTGTCTCTTCCCAGGCCAGGACCCACACCAGCCCTGTTCCATGCCTTCCTTGAGTGCTTTTGCCTGCCTGGAATGTGTCCTTGATCTGTGATAATACCTTTTGCTTCCCTGGGTGGAGGTGTGTGTGTGTGTAGAAATCTCTGACTTTTGTGTGGCTGAAATGTAGCCCATTGTACAAAGGTTAGGCTTGCATTCATTATTCTTCCCTCTCTTGCCTCTGATCCCACTAACATGCAGCCCCAAGAAGGTTGGCCATGATGGACTGTGACCTTGGGCTGGAAAAAGCCACCGACTGCACTAAGCCACCGACTGCTGCTATAGTTTGTTAGCCTGGCCCTGTGTGTAGCCTGGCACTCCCTTTGGCTACTTGAGCCTACTCAGGACTTCCTTCCATTCTAAGTAACTCTGCTTCCCTCTACAGACATTTATTGGCCGATTCCGTCGCATCATGGACTCTTCCCAGAATGCATTCAATGAGGACACGTCTGTACTGGTGGCCCGTCTGGATGAGTTGGAACGAGCCTTATTTCAAGCAGGCCAGAAAGGACTTAATGACTTCCAGTGCTGGGAAAAGGGTCAGGCCTCCCAGATCACAGCATCCAGCCTAATCCAGAATTACAAGAAGAGAAAATTTTCTGACTTGGACAGCTGAGTGCATGAAAGGCACAGTTGACACTTCCATGGCAAGAGACAAAAGAGGAAATGATGTTCATCTTATGAATTGAAAATCTCCCTGGTAACATCTTGAGATTGAACTAGAGCATATTTCTGAGGAATGTTGGCTAACACTGTGTGGCCTGCACCCGTCCACTCATTCTTCTAAGGACGTACAAGATTATTCTGGGTTTGTGTCTGAATGGATACAATCAATTGGAACAAATCTTATTGGGCAATAATTAACATTTTATTCAATCTAATGCAGCTATGTTTTAATCTTTCAAGTGATGACTCTAGAAATGCAGGGCAAAAGGATGAACAATTCTCAGGCAAATGAGTTTGCCCTCAGAAATCATCATTGGAATATTTGTACATAGTCTACCAGGTTATTGCCTTTGCTTTTATTTGCTAGAAAGGTGATCTTTCTTAGGGAGAAAAGGCAGCTCCGATATATTTTAATGTGCCTCTTGGTGCCTGCCCGTTGCAAGACTTCCTGTCCAAGGGGCTTAGCTACTCTACTAAATTTAGTGGGCAGCTTTCCCAGTCCTTTGAAATGCAGTTTTCTGAATGGAGTTGAGATCTTTTAACTGAGAATTCTCAGCACTCGCAAAACTGCTTCTCCCACAATTTATTGGAGGAAGCTGTTGCGCTTAAATAGCTTAGGCTTTTAATCAAATGACATTTTATCTTGCTTCCATTGTGTATTGCTTATTTTGGTGGAGGGAGGGATAAATGTCCCACTCCCGCCCCCTATTTCTCTGCCTTAGCTGCAGACTCAGCTTGACAAGCCATGAGCCCCTCTGTACCATCCCCGTGGCATGGATTTCCCTACTTTCCAGGAAAATATATGCTCTCTTCAACATCCTCGGTCTTGGGAATCTCCAGGTTCCAGATTTTGCATTATGGGTTCTGTTCCATCCTTAACAGCATAATTTCAGTGTAGGTGAAAATTAGTAATCCCTTTTACAGTTCCCCTTTTACAATTTGTTTAGCATTGCATTATAAATAAAACTGATTTTAGCAAAAGCAAGCCTGTCTATACCTGTTTATTGAGGCTGAATCGTTCAGATCTGTTAGTATGGCTTCATAGTTGCACAAGCCCAGAGTGGCCCTATCAGAACTGCCCCTGGCAGGAGGAAAACAATGACATTCTGATGTAACTCTTGCTGTGGGCATAAGCACTTGTTTAAGTTGCACTCCTCATACACTATGATGGAGTAGAGGCAGATTTTGGTTGGATTCCTGCCTTCTTCCCGACAACTGATTGACCTCTTGTTCTGCTGATGGGGGAAACAGGAGTATATTTTTCATCTCTTGCCATATGGCCAGTGCTTGCCACATCCTCCCTTCTAGCATTTCTCAACCCCTTCTTGTATTTTTAGAAGTACACAACGAGAAAAGGTTTGATGTTGATATTTTTCAGTTAGTTCTTCTAGGCTGAACTCAGCCTTTTGTGTCTGTCCTTTGATCTGTTACTTGCTCTACATTTTGCTCAGTCTGTCCCCTGTGTTTGATCAGGCATTCGGAGTCCGACCAGGCCATCTTTGACTCATTTTTCTCAGAGGAGGCAACACGTGAAGATGGAAATTGGGAGAACATTATGTTTGCACCTGTGTGCAGGGCCAGAAATTAATTAATGTTGAAAAGTCATCTAGAAATTAAAACGCTGAATGCCAGAACCTCTCCATTAAAGGTTCAGCATACATTGTGAGCTTCATGGGGAGACAGTTTCAAAATGCCACCTCTTGATTTTGCACACACCTCCTGGTTTTTACTACCAGAACTGGCCTTTGAAGGTCTTTGTAGTTACACTCAAAAGCACCCTTCCCTAACCTGCCCTCCAATTGTTTTGTACACAACTCCCATGAACATTGGCGAAGGTTTGAATGGCCCCTGTACCTGTCCCAGGCCACAGCCCCACCAGCAGCCCATTGGCCTGCCAGGCAGGGGCGGGCCAAAGACACCCTGTTACCAGGTCTTCTTCTTTGGCGATCACTAGTAGCCGAGTAAGATTGTCTTCCATAAACACAGTTTTAACAATGAGTCCGTAAGTGACTGTGGAGGCCAGTTCTGGATCCACACGTCCTTCCACAGTGGGGACATTGGTTTCTGGGCAGGAGTTGATCACGGTGTGGATTTGCCAAGCGTGCCTTCCTCTTAGCACCTTTCTCCCTTGCGTCCTGAGTTCGAGTGTCTTCAAAACCCATGACACCTTTGGTAAAGGCTGTTCTCCAACTGGAGCGCTAGCAGGCCAGTGTTTCCCAGTTGTCAGTGTTTATACTACATTTTTTTTAGATTTGCCTCGAGACAGTCTTTTAACCTATTTTGTTGACCACCAGCATTATGCTTTCCATTTTTAAGTTCAGAATAGAGTAGTTGCTTTGGAAGACGATCATCAGGCATCCGCATAACATGACCAGTCCAACGAAGTTGATGTTGAAGAATCATTGCTTCAACACTGGTGATCTTTGCTTCTCCCAGTACACTGATATTAGTTCGCCTGTCTTCCCAAGTGATGTGTAAAAATTTTTGGAGACACTGTTGATGGAATCTTTTGAGGAGTTGGAGATGGCGTTTATAAGTAGTCCCATGTTTCACAAGCATACAGTAAGGTTGGTAGTACAACAGCTTTGTAAACAAGCATTTTGGTTTCCCTGTGAATGTCCTCATGGTTCACTTTATTACCAGGTGGGTGGCACCCGGCCAGGTAAGCCCCGCACAGGGTCGCAAACTCCGCCTACCTGTTGGGAGGGGCTGAGTGGAAATTTGTACACAACTCCCATTAGCCGCAGTTAGGCCATGATGGAGTGCTCCAGGTTAGGAAAGATAGCTCCAAAGCAATGACTTGGAATAAATTATTTCATTTCAGCACTGGCACATGAACAGCTCTATTCCTCTTAGCAGGAGGAAAGACGCAAAGAATATAAGCAAAGCACCCTCCTTGATAGACACACAGAATTGCAGGTAGGCTCCATACATGCCTAAATGTTTTAAGACTAAGAATGCTTTTGCCTTTCAAAAGAATCTGATTTATTGATTTGTTAATTGAATTTGGATGAACTTAAATGTTAGCATGGGTGCTTTTTTGAGATACTGAAGAAAGATTTTTCTTTCTTTTAATAACAAAAATTGACTATTAGAAGAAAAAAGTTGTTCACATTTTGTTTTTCATTTTCCCTTATAGTAACACACTGGAACTGAAAGAGCCTTGTAAAAGAAGCAGATGCACTCTAAGTTAGTGACCTCTTCAGCTGAAATTTCCTTTCTGGGCAACTACCTCCAGAACTTTTAGGCTATACCTCCACTAGCTGAGGCAGGTGGGAATTGCAGGCCAAAACATCTGAAGTCCACCAGGTTGGCAAAGGCTGGATTCAAGCATCCTCAGCCATCCAGCAGAGATCTTTTTGCCCAGAAATGCCAGGGAATGAACATCCAGCTTTTTGCACAGAAGGCATTTGCTCTGCTACTAAGCAACGTCCAGAGCCAAGGAGGATAAGGCTATCAATAGCTGCTAGTCGTGATGGCTATATATTCCCTTCAGTATCAGAGGCAGCATGTCATTGAAAACCAGTTGCTGGGAAACGGGAATGGAGAGATGGTGGTTGCACTCATGGCCTGTGGAGGCATCTGGTTGGCTGGTGTGGCAAGCTGGAAACTGGTCTTGGTAGCCTTGGACCTGATACAACAGCCAGGCTCTTAAGGGCTTGAGGTGGGACTGTCTTGGAAAATGCAGCTGTTGCTTGCATGGTGGGATGGATAAATTCCTTGGGGACACTTCCCACCCCATTTCGGTTTCTGCCTTAAGCAGGAGGGGTTAGTGCTTTTGCTGGGTATCAAGAGGGCATGCTCTTTTGCACAGGATCACAATGGTGTTTCTGGGCTGCAGTGTGGAGTAGTCTTCATGAACATGGTGCTCTCCAGCTGTCTTGGACTACAGTGCAATGCTGGCTGGAGCTGACGGGAGCTGTGCTCCAAAATGTGGAGGGGAACAGATGATGTTGATTGGCAAAGGCTGCTGTGCAGCCTGTGGGTTAAGCTGCTGCTTTGCTTGAAGGAGCTGCACCTGGCATACTAAGCCAGCAGTGCCAAGAGAGCCCTTGCTGCAGACCTCCCTGCCCTCCGGGTCATCGCCAATATTCCCTTGGAGGCTCGGCCCTGCTGTTCCCCAGTACGCTTTGTGCTGGCTCCATCCCTCCGTTGTTTGACTTTGGCCCTTGTGTCCCAAGGAGAGCCAGAGGGCTGGAGCCGGAGAAGTGAGCTGATTGGGAGCTGGCCCAGCACCTCTGTGTGGCACTGAAAGCCCCAGGAGCAGATTTAGCCCAGCGTGCTAATTGGCAGCGACAGCTCATTTGTTATCTCACATGTCATTATTGACGTGGCGTGTGCATGTGACCTGAGGCAAAGTGAAGGTCGAACCAAGCTCAGGGAAGCCTCCAGACAAGGAGGGCTGTCGTCCTCCTGTCCCATCCCTGCGCAAGCAGCTTCTGCTTGAGAATGTTCTTCAGCCAAGCCCAGAGGCTTCAGCCCAAGGCTGTTTCTTCCACAGGCTCCTAGGGGATACCCAGAAGCAAACCTAGGCTCCCTTGCATCCTTGGCAAGGAGCTATATTGCTGCCCCCCCCCCAACCTTGCTACCTTGGCCAGGAAATGTATTGTTGCCCCCCATTCTTTGCATCCTTGGTAGAGGAGCCTGTGTCCCTTGCCTGGCTGCCCAGAGCAAAGGAGGAGCGCCCCAAGGAGTGTGAGGGCAGGCAGGCGCCTAGCTACTCTGAGACAGAATAGAGAGATGTGATTTTTGCGCACCCACCTGGCCCTGCACCCTTGGTAGGGGACAGCCTGACTAAAAAAGGATGCATTAAACCAAGACTTGTACTGAGAAGGTGGGTCAGGACCTACTAGTTCGTAAGAACAATCAAACAGCCTTGCAGCTAGATCAGGTCAAATGCCCTCTGTAGTCTAGCATCTTGTTCTCTCAGTCGCCAACCAGATGGCTAGGGTGCAAGAAAGCTCTCCTCGCTTGTGATTCCCAGCAACTGGAATTCAGAGGCATACTGCCTCTGACAGTGTGGATAGAACATATCCTTTGTGGTAGTAGCTATTAACAGTCTTATCCTCCATGAAAGTCTAATCCAGGGGTAGGCAACCTAAGGCCCATTGGCCAGATGCCCCCCACAAAGTCTGAGGGACGATGGACTGGCCCCCTGCTGAAAAAGTTTGCTGACCCCAGGGATTCTAATCCAATCCATCCAAGTTGGTGGCCAGTTCGTGGAAGCAAATTCCATAATTTAGTGATGTGCTGTGTGAAGAAGTACTTTATTTTGGTCTATTTTGAATCTTCCAGCATTCAGCTTAAGAACATAAGAAGAGCCTGCTGGATGAGGTCAATGGACCATTGTCCAACTTCCTGTCTGAAGAAGAAGAAGAAGAAGAAGAGTTTGGATTTGATATCCCGCCTTTCACTCCCTTTAAGGAGTCTCAAAGCGGCTAACATTCTCCTTTCCCTTCCTCCCCCACAACAAACACTCTGTGAGGCGAGTGGGGCTGAGAGACTTCAAAGAAGTGTGACTGGCCCAAGGTCACCCAGCAGCTGGCTTCAGGCAACTGGTATACAAGCAGCTGCCGACTGTGGAGGCAGAGCATAGCTATCATGGCTAGTAGCCATAGATAGCCCTTTTCTCCCCATGATCCAAGCTGGTGGCCATCAGTGCCTCCTGTGGGAGGGAGTTCATAGTTTTAACTATGTGCCGCATAAACAAGTTACTTCCTTTTATCTGTCCTGAATCTTTTAACATTCACCTTCCTTGGGTGTCAATGAATTCTAGTGTTATGAGAGCGGGGGGGAGGGGGGACTTACCTATCCACTTTCTCCATGTCATGCATCCTATCCTACACTTCTATCACACTTTTTTTGTTTTGTGTTTTTCACAGGTAGTGAGAGTCTTATTGCTTGCCATTGTGTCTGTGGACCCAAACACCACATCATGTAAACCTAGGAAGAATTGGGATGGGTGGATAAATAAAACTTTCTGAAGTAGCTACAAACCTTTTTTTTTTTATTGGATTAATCAAATGAGAGATAAGAAACCTGAGGCTTCCCCACCCCCTATAAAGACAGACCTTTGGAAGCCGTAGCAGTTCAAGAGCCGACTCTATAAGTGAGAAGCACTTCCTTTCATAAATACATCCCTCCCCCAATTCCCATGCCATTGACCTTCCCCTTGAACAACAGTGGATTGATCCCATTTGCTCTGGGGAGGGATGAGATTTTCTCAGTAATTATTTTGCCCTGATTTTCACTAGTGCACAGCGGTTGCTGTTGCTGCTACCACTGGTTATAGGCTATGAATGTCTGCCTCTTTTGAAACCCAGATATGAGTTTGCAGTGGGCAACACAATTGTCCTCAGCAAAAAAATAAAAATAAGTTCCTATCTAGCACATCTCAAGTGTTCAAAAAGCTTTATATACAGTATCTCAGTAATACTTGCACCAGTTCTGTAAAATTATCTCTATATTGTGATTGTCCCCACTAATGTCTAAGCCGGCTTTCCTCAAACCGGTGCCCTCCAGATGTTTTGGACTATAATCCCCATCAGCCCCAACATCATAGATGTTTGCTGGCTTGGGTTCATGGGAATTGTAGTCTGAAACATTTGGAAGTCACCAGGGGAAAGCTGACCTAACATATTCCAGCAAGTTTGAGCTGGACTGCCCTTAAAATTTTTATCAGGTCTAGCCAGCACAGCTGTGCACTAAAATCAGCTGTTACCCAGGTCTGTCTCAGATAGATGGAAAGCAGGAATCAAGAAAAAGTAGGCATATTATCAAAAGTGGAACTAGAAAAATAAAAGCCAGAAGAAACCAGTAGTTTATGTATCAATTGGAGGGCATGTTCCCTAAGAGAATCAAGTTCCATCTTTAAGTGGTATACTATTCTCATTTTAGGACCTGACTGTTGAACAGTTAAAATTGGTATTTTCCAAGCACACAAAAAGTAAGGGGAACCATCTTGGTCCATTAAAAAACCCCTTAGCTTAACCTATAATAGACCAACCAAAGTATCACAAAACACTGCACAAGCTTTTCAAGTTCTTCAGGACTCTTCATCTAGCTAGATGGTAAACAATGTAAAGACAAAATGATTCAATAAACAGTTATTTATAGTAACAATGGTCATGATTATGATTAAGCTTATTTGCAGTTTCAGAAACTGCACTCATTATAGGTCAAACCTTCACAAAAATGCCTGGTTCAGCCTTGCTGAGGGTTCTAACTGTTGATTACAATAGGTATAAATGTAGGATTCCTGGATGCCAAGATCCAAGTTTGGCGCAAGTACTCTTTGGTGAGGGACCCACAGCAGAAATTTAAAATCACAAAATATGCAGCAAAGTAAAGTGTAGAAATATAGCCTGCTAGACCTCTAAAACATGACCTTGTGAGTTCCAAAACTTCCTCCTCTAGCATTGAAAAGTCCACACATTTGGTAAGTTTTAAAAAAATGTTTATTTACCAACTCCCCAAAGGTCAGACTCATGTGCTTCAGAATAGGTTGCACAGACAGAGAAGTTTAGCTTTTACAAAGTGGTGAAATTTCCTAAAATATAGGAATGTAAGAATGGCTTGTTTGAGCCATGTGGTCTGAGCTTGGAGAATCAGCTCAGACCTCTTTACATGCTGAGCTTCTCATGTAGATTGAAGGAGAACAAAACCTTGATTACCTATTTCCTCCCAAGGTGAAGGAAGTGAACATAGCTAAGCCTGAGGGACAGCTTACTCTATGGTCTTCATACATTAATTAGACTGAAGGATGTTGGTTGTATCGCACACTAACCAGGATATAACGATTTGGTGATCCTCTTGGTGGTGGCAATAGTGCATAAGTGCCAGACCCTTGAGGGTGTTTCCTTGGGCACTTGGTATAGTCGTGTTGGCAACATGGCTCTGGCTGAGAAGCTCACAAGTCAGATTTTAAAAGCATAAGGATGCCCAAAAATGGACAGTTTCTCCTATTCTTTAGTTTCATTTTATTCAATGCATACAGAGAATCAGACAAGAGAACCATCTACCATGTATGCATGGACAGCTGTGGACATTTCAGTGACAGGCTCATTGGTGATCTCATCTCTCCCTTGTCTTCATTGTATGGCAAACAAACTTGAGAGCTTTAATTTCAGATGCCCCTTTCATTATTGTTCTCAGGTGTTATATTGTTTGCCTTGCTGCATACAATAGAAAAAAAAATTTTTTTTTTAAAGTGACACACCAAAAATAATAGGTTTTAACTGTGAACCACTTGGAGGGTCTATTTGGCTCACCAAAAGTGGCAAATGGGTGTCCACAATAACAACACCTTAATTCTTATCTTTATAAATTGCATCTTCTTTTGACAGCTTCCGAGGTGTTGTAAAGTTACTGAGCTGCTCATTGATGGAACATTGCTATTCAGAGGTTTTTAGCCAATTGTGGTCACAAGAGGGAATGCCAGTGCTGATGATCAGCCAACAGGACAACCCAAGTTTGAAGACAAAAGCATTTCAGTGGCCTTCGCTTGGCAATCTTTCAATCATGGGCAGTTGGGGGGAGGGGCGTGTTATTTCTTTTCCAGCCAAGTGGTGCATCTCCTCTACGTGACACTTGGGCCGTACATTTCAATTATGAACCAACCTTAAGCCTGACATTCCTCAGCTGGACAGTCCAGCTGCCTGCTGCTACTCAATCCGTGTAACCACATGGATCTCTCCATGTGGTGAAAGAAACAAAATAAAACTGCTTATGTAATTATAACCCTAATTAGTTTATCTTTGCTTGGCTGAGCTAAAAGCAATGTTGGGGAAAACATCCACTTATTGGGATTTTAAAAAGCATGCTGAAAAGTGGATAAATCCATACCAGAGCACAATGGCCAGGTCACGATGTCCTTTTACAGGTGCTTCCTTTTTTGCCTGAGCTCTCCTCATAACTTTCAGTCAAGTCATTGTTACATACTTCCACATAGCCTGAAGAAAGCACAAGTCTTTATGACATTTAACTAGCACTGCACTAACTTCTATTTTGATTTCCAACAGAGATTCATAGAGGAGAGAGCTGATATCTTGCAGATGCCCAGTGCAAACTTTGATTCAAAGCCTCAGGTTTATGCTAGCCCGAAAGTGACATGCTTGCAATGTGATGTCCTAAAGCTACCCATATTTTAACAGCATGACTGTTTATTGAGTTATAGCAGTGGCAGGCAACCACCAGCTTCAGGGGTTAATGAGGCCCGCTAGGGCTCCCCATCTGGCTAAGCCAAACCCACCTGTCCTACACATGATGTTGTATATGATGTCAGGGGTGGGGCAGGTAAGGACCTGGCTCAGCTGAAAGAGGGTTGGCAGGTTTGCAGCTGACCCAAACCCTGGGCATCAGTTGATCACCAGGTCTTGCAAGATGAAACATCAGATCACCTGAGCTTGCAAGCCCAGGTGCAGAGAGCTTTGCAAGGCCTGACCACAAGGAGGCAGTGATGGCCACCAACACAAATGGCTTTAAAAGAGGATTAAACAAATTCATAGAGGATGAGGCGCATCAGTGGCTACTAGTCATTGAAGCAAAGGCTTGAATCCCAGCCTGTTTGCCAGAGATATTATAATTGCAAATCATGTATTGCAGATTTTGCATTCAGGTGACCTCCAAGGGCCCTTCCCACTCTATGGTTCTGTGGCAGAGGAGGGGAACCCATGTCCTTTCAGATATTGCTAGACTCGCTGTTTCCCATCAACCTTGATTGTTGACCATGTGCGCTGGGGCTGATGGGAGTTGGACTCCAACAGTATCTGGAGGGCACTAGGTTGACAAAGGCTGCCTTAATGTATGAAGTTGCAATTTATTGGTCTCCATCTCCCAATGCTCCAGACCCCTTTTCAGGCTACCCCTGGCCTCACCTAAATTTGATGAAAGGGGAAATCAACTGCTATAAGCTTACTACCAACACCTCTCTTTAAATTCCTAGACAACTTCCTCTAATAGTTTAATACAGCACAGGAAACACTCTGTATAACCCTTAGTAGCAGCAACGCCAGCCTCCTTGCATCTCCCTCTGCAACCAGCATGTCAGGTTTGACTGGAACCACTGGATTCCAGTGCCCCCAGTTCCCTCCCAGCCAGCTGGTCCATTAGGATATAATGGTCGATGGTATCGAAAGCCACACTGAGAGGTCCAGGGTAATCAATAGAGTCACACTCTCTATGTCCCTCTCCTTGCGAAGGTCGTCCACTAGGGAGACCAATGCTGCTTCAGTCCAAAAAAAAAAGTGACATGGGATTTGGGAACCAGATTAAAATGGACTATAGATAATCTGCTGCATCCAGGGATGCCCAGAATTGAATGCCACAACCCACCTGAGCATTTTACTCTAACTTAAAAGGTGCAAAGTCGGGGGGGGGGCAAGAAATGTGTCTCAAAGATGCCCAAACAATGGGAATGCTTCATTGTTAAATATGCCCAACACATTTTGGCACAATTGCCTTTATCAAAGGCTTATCAAGGTAAAAAATAATGCCGTTGCTAAACCACACAGTGAGTATGCTTTATGGGCTATAAGATATGGCTGATTCTAGTTAACACGGGTTTCTTACTGTTAGTTTCCCTTGAATATGAATTTTTATAATTTATGAGTATTTTAAAAGTTTCCAAATGCTTTTTATATGCGTGGTTTTGACTGCTGTATTCTTATTTTTTTGGAAGTTTTTAAGATTTTATTGTGAGTTGCCACAGGGGTCTTAGACACTCCCTAAGGAAGCCGTGGGAGCAGGACTTAGAAATTGAGCTGATAAAGTGGAAGCAAATCTGGGACCCATTTCTGTTCTGGTCAGCATCATCCTGAATGAGAGAGAACTCTTACCTTGCTTCCTCTCACTCTTGTTAGAATTTCAAGTGCTAATAGTCCACTATGCTGGAGTGGCTGCGAAGAGTCAGGTCCCTACTGTTTTTCTGTAAGTGGTGATCGTGTGAGAAGATACAGGAATTCTGGGAGTGGGGGATGGAGAAATTAAACTTATGTCTCAGATACTAGGCTCAGATCCCAGTATGTCATCATTATCCATATTTGATGAGATAGGTCAAAAGGTTGCAAATAAGAACTATCAGTAGCAGGCTTGACACTAGACTGGGAAGATATAGGAGACAACTTTGGTAAAAGCAAATGTGGGCACTTGCATTTCTGGCAAAATGGACCCCAAAGGTGAAAGATGGGAAGGAAAAAAAGGCCCTTCACCCAATTCGGGGTCAGGGGTGAATTTCAGGGGACCAAGCCATCTTAGCCAGGACACCTCTTGGCAGCAGACGGGATGCCTTGTGCCCCCCACCCGGCCTTCCAGTGGGGCCTAGCACTACGTGGACAGGGCCAGACACGTCGTGGGGGGAAAAGGGTCTGGGGTCGGGCTGGGAATCATTGCTGTGGGCGTTCGGCTTGTAGCTGACGATTCCTCTCCGGACCAAGCCCGGGAACCCGGTTTCTCCGGCCGCTTTGCTAGCTCTTTCCCGGGGGCGGCCCTCCGGACCGGAAAGATAACTGCCCCGACGGCTGTTTCTACAGCTCGGCGAGAGGGAAGGAGTGTCTGGCCGCGCTCGGACTGGCTAGCCTTCCCAAGCGCCTCTGTCCGTCGAAGGTCCAAGCACCCAGCCAGGCTCAGCGGCAGAGCGCCAGCCTTGCTCTCAGAAGGCTGAATCCGCGACGGCATCTCCGGAGAGGGCTGGGAGAGAGCCCTTGTTGCCAGTCAGGGTAGACAATGTTCAGCTAGACGAGCTACGGACTCGGGGGAAGGCAGCTCCCTCTGTCGCTGGTGGAGGGGGGGGGGAGCCCCGACGGCGCGTCCCTAGCAACCGCCGCCGCTGCGAGGGAGAGCGGGAAGGCGGGCTGCAGGCCGAGGCCGCGAGACCCTCCCCCGCCCGCCCGCCTGGCTCTCCCCCTCCCCCTCCTGACGCAGCGGCGGCGCCTCCTCCCCCATTTAAACCGGGCGGCCTCCCGTCCGAGCGCAGCCGCGGCTCTGTCCTCCTGCCAGCCACCGACGCCCCGCTCCCAGGCGCCTGCAACGCGGGAGGCCGCGCCGGGACGGCCCCTCCGTAGCAGACGGAGGAGACCCCGGCCTGGCCCGGCACCGAGGGAGGGGACCGGCTGCTCTGGGCTGTAAGTAGACCCGCCTCCCCATCGTCTTGGAGACCCAGATGGGGCTTGACCGACGGCGGGGTGGGGTGGCGAGGATGCCGCCGCCTCCCGCAGCACGACTTGGCAACGGGAATGCGGGGGGGGGTTGTCCCCCCCGCCCACGGTTCTCTTCACCCCCCCCTCGCTGACGTTGCTCGGCCAACCGACGGGCTTGGCAGCTCCCCCCATCCATCCATTCATCCTTCCTTCCTTCCCTCCCCCGCCCTCTTCCTCGCCTTCCCCGCTGGAGCGATGCCCGCTTGCTCGCTGCCTGCCCAGCCGCAGTGAGCAGTCTGGCTAGCTCGGGAGCCGCCTTTGTCTCTCGCCGCCTGCCTCGCAAGCGCTCGCTCTCCCGCCGCCGCCGCCACTATGAAGGTCTGGGGACATAAGATAGAATTGCTGACAGGTAATTCGACGCCCCTCTGTTCCCTGCAGGCTCTCAGAGGTCGTGGGGTGTGGGAGGTTTCTCCAGCTTTGGAGTCTCCCACCCCCACCGTGCCTCTTCTGGATTTGATGCAGCTGCGCTGGGGAGCCAGGCTGGCACAGCTGCGGTGGACACTCCCACCCCCTCAGGGGAGACGAGGAGGCAGCAGGGGCTGCAGATCCAACGCCCTCTCCCCAGCTCCAGAGTGTCAGGGTGGGGTAATTTGGCAAGGGGGGCGCTCCCTAATGCCTCCCCCTGTACCTCATTTCCTAAATAGCTAATGCTGGCATTTGGGGGGGGGTTGTTGTGCCAAGGGACCCTGAGAGTGGCATTCCCTCCCCCCACCTTACTTGGCAAACGGTGAGGGTGTGAAAGGGTTAAAAGGGTTTGCAGGCAGCCCTGGAGGGAGCCTCTGCTCAAGGCAGCCTCCATAATTTCCCATGGGAGGGCTGTGACTCAGTGGTACAGCGGCAGATGCCCTGGCGGGGGTCCAGGTTTGGTCCATGGCATACTCTGCATTCTCCAACCTATGATTCTCCAGATGTTTTTTACTACCACTCCTAGCAGACCCTGCTGGCTGGGACTAGTTGGAGTTGTGGTCATAGAAATCAAGCTGCCTTATTCTGAGTCAGGCCTTGGGTTCATCTAGCTTCACATTGTGCATCCAACTGGCAGGTTTTGACCGGGGTTCTCTCCTGGAGATGCTGGGAACTGAACCTGGGACCTTCTGAATATAAAGAGGATGCTTTAACCATTGAGCTATGGCCCTTGAACAATATCATACCTGTTGATGAGGTGGGTGCACACTCTGCACATACTCAGAGGTGTGGTTTTATTATTTCACATGTGATCAGGGTAAGCCCTCATGCTGAGAATTGGTTTTGGAGCAGAGACCTGCTTCAAAGCACAACTCAACCTCCGCACTTGGTGCTCCTTATAGGCTGAGGCTGCCTACTCACCATATGTCCAAAGCACATTGTTTCTCCCCATAAAGATCCTGGAACTTGAGTTTCTTAAGGGTGCTGGGAACTGTAGCTTGACAAGGGGTGAACTACTATTCCCAAGATTCTCTGGCGGGGGCGGTCAAAGCCATCTGGAGGGCATTGGTTGGGGAACATTGGTTGGTGTCAGAACATTACTATGGTTACACACCACCAATTGTCATTGAGTCCTCTGCTTCCAAATGTGCAACCCTTTCTGTAAAGGAGGTGCAAAGTCACAGGAGACAATTCCTTTGCAGCCGACACCTTCAAGAGAGCCTAGACCTGTGCTAAGCAAGCTTTACAACTCATATTGCATTGATCTGGGTTAGGATGGAAGAGTCAGAGCAGGGATTTACCATTCCCCAAGTCATGTATTTTTCAAAAAAAAAGGCAGGGCATGTGAAAGGGGGGTTAAAAATTACATGCCGTTAGTATTTTAAAAAGGTAAAGGGACCCCTGACCATTAGGTCCAGTCGTTGCCGACTCTGGGGTTGCGGTGCTTATCTCGCTTTATTGGCCGAGGGAGCTGGCGTACAGCTTCTGGGTCATGTGGCCAGCATGACTAAGCCGCTTCTGGCGAACCTGTGCAGCGCACGGAAACGCCGTTTACCTTCCCACCAGAGCGGTACCTATTTATCTACTTGCACTTTGACGTTCTTTCGAACTGCTAGTTTGGCAGGAGCAGGGACCGAGCAACGGGAGCTCACCCCGTCGCGGGGATTCAAACTATTGACCTTCTGATTGGCAAGTCCTAGGCTCTCTTTAACCCACAGCGCCACCCACATCCCTGTTAGTATTTTAAAGCCATGTAAATATAGGCTAGTGAAAAGATTCCTACAGAAAGCATTTTACAGTGCTTATTGCTTGGAAGCACCTTAGCAAGTTTTAAAATAGGAGCTAATGGGTGGACTCAAGATTCTTGTTTTTTGAAAATAAGTTTGGTACCTCCTGGACCGTTTGAACCCATTGCTCTGTTATCACTCTCCTACACTTTAGCAGCGGTGGCCAATTTGGCCATGAGCAGTTTGCCTGCGGCTCATGAAATAGTGGTGGAAGACGACTTGGACTGGATTTGGTCAAGTGTGCCCCAGAGCCCTCTTGCAAGGCCTTTGAGGTGCTGCTGCTGGTGATGTCAGCGAGGAAGTACTTTTTTTTCCCCACCAGCATCGAATCAGCTGCATCATGTCCAGCAGATCTCTTCCTGGTGCCAAGGGGCATTTCAGCCTCCGAATTTGTGTCCCAAGAAGGTGAAACATCATTAGCTCCACTGTGACCTTTTTTACTTGGCTTTTTTGCTGATAAAATAAAACCACTTGGCTCAGCTCCAGCTTTGATGCTCCAGCTCAAACTGAGCCTGCTGCAGAGGGCTTAGAAATGCTGGCAGGTCCCTGTTGCTTGGGTTGCAACACTCTGGCTCCCCTCAGTGACATTGACTGGTTGCTTGGTGCTGTGAAGGCTGCAACATGTAATGTAGATATCTGTCCCTTGTGGTTGGTGAAAGACAGCAGCAGGCAGCCTCTAGTGCTACAGGTCAAAGCAAACAAAGTGCGTGTCTGTGTCCATGTCCTGCATTCTCGTAAGGAAGGAGTGATTTGTTCTTGTCTCAAAAAACCAACTCAGTTAAGGGGGCTTGGCCAGCTTTTAGACCTGTCGCAGCAGAACCATTCATTTCTTCTCTCTCTCTCTTTTTATTATTTCTATTGTTATTTCATTATATAGTGTATATGAAAAAGAGAATATGACAACAGATGAAAATTAAAAGATGAAAAACAAAACTGTAAAGTAGGCATGTAGCACACTGGATTAAAACAACCAAGTCCAAGTAAAGACTATCAGTGTTACCAGATTATTAAGTCTAGCTCCAGATTTGCTAGGCTGGTGATGAGGTTTGTCTTGAAAATGATGGTTCCTCTACATATGCATTTTACATAATGCCAAATTATATAAAAAGTGGCCGGAGGTTCTAATCCTTGTTGAAATCTCAAAATAAGGCATTTCTTATCTTGTCCCACTTGAGTCTGGCTTGTAAGTGTGCAACAGAGACAGAAATTGTTGTCTTTGCCCCGTTTTGCTGAGGCTTGGGGCCTGCAGGAGTTACTGGTTTCTGGAGCTTCTTCCAAGACAGGGTGGTTCACAACCTTGGACAGCTCCCAGTGAGACCAGGCGGCTTGCCTCAGCAGTCATCTAAAGGTAGGCAAGCCTTCTCTTCCCATGACCCGCCCTCCGCCGCCCGTGTAAGCAAAGGCCCATGATTCTTCAAGTGTATGCTCCTGCATGGCTAGGGAGCAGGAGAAACTGGAGAAAGCTGTAGAGCAGTGTTTCTCAACCTGTGGGTCCCGAGATGTTGTTGGACTACAAGTCCCATCATTCCTAGCCAGCATGACCAGTGGTCAGGGATGATGGGAGTTGTAGTCCAACAACATCTGGGGACCCACAGGTTGAGAACCACTGCTGTAGAGCCATGGTGAGGATGATGGAAGAGTCATGTGCTCAAACGGGAGAGTGTAGAAGAGGTGCTGAGGGCTCCCCCTCAAGAAAGTCAACTGGTGTGTCATCTGCATTCTCCCCAGACCCTAAAACAGGAGACATGATAGTCCTGGTGGATTACCTTCATCTTGCACGTGGCTGAGGCTGATGGAAGTGCAGTTCCCAACATCTGAAAGGCAGAAGTTTGGCAAAGTCTGGTCTTGAGCTTGACAGCCATACTACAGACAATATTGATCTTCTAAAACCTCCCAGTGGCTTTTGATAATGTGGATCATACCATTCTTTCCCAGCACCTCCAGATCTCGCTTGGAGTTTGGAGGATGACTGTCCTTTGGCTCCATTCCTCCTTGTCTGGATGGATGCAGGATGGATAATTGGGGATGCTGACTCTGCTCCTTGGGGACTGGACTGTGGTGTTCCACTAGGATTTTCCGTAGCACTCATTCTGTTGAACTTCTCAATGAAGCTGCTGAGAGAGATTATCTGTACTTTGGGATTGAAGTGCAATTAGTGTGCTGAACACATTCAGTTCTAAACATTCAAGTTTCTGAAAGTGGCATTCATATAGAGAATAATCTTTTTTTCTTTTTAAAGAGTGTGTTGGATTAGAAGTCAAGCTACAGGCAGGGAAGCAGTATATATCATCCCTGTGGAAATGGAGTGCATGTAGAAGTTGTTTAAGCAAGTAATAGTAGGAAACAGCATCTAACAAGGCGTGCACAACCTTTCTTGGGAAGGTTGGTGGCAGGTCAAAGCCTGATTAATTAATATTGAGAAAGGGAGATCAGGGCAAATCTGGACTTGCCTTATGTGGGTCCAGTGGGTTGGGCCAGTCATCTTCCACCAAGTGCAGCCTCAGGTGGTGAGTCCTTGGTGGCTGGAGTGCTCTTCTGAGACGAGCGTAGTAAATTTAAGTTTAATCCAGGCACAGTAATGTTTGTGGGATCCCATTTTGAGGGAGTGGGACTGCCCCTATTTGATGGGGCTGTGAATTCCCCATCAGGAGAGAGGTGTGAACCAGCTCTGCTTTTGCATAGGCATCTTGCTACATTGGCTAAATTTGCTTAAAGTACGAAAGAAGAGCCTTGGTAGGGTGAATCAAAAGGGGCCTATCTTGTTCACCACCTTCTATTACACAGGAGCCAACCAGATGTTTCTGAGAAGGCCTGCACACAATAGTCCCACTCCTTCTGTTGTTCCCCAGAAGCTGGTAATTCAGAGACTAACAGCATCTGGAGGGAGCATCTACACTTTTATTGGCTCCATCTGTTGCATGGGCTCCATGCCTTTTTGACAGAGAGGATCCTCTAACACTCAACCTCCAGGCTCGACTGCCACAATGTGCTCCACTGACCCTGAAGCTTCAGGCTCTGATGTTCCTTTTGCCTGCCTCCATTCCTGTTTGAGGCAAAGAGGGGCATATCAAATCTCTTAATGCTTCTGAATTACAGAATCAAGATTTGTGAAGTGGCAGGAAGGGTGCTTTGCTTGTATTGTTCCTATACACAAGAGAACTTTGGATCAGAGAATATGATGCTTTGCAGAAGGGAAGGATTTCCTTCTGGGGCCTGAATGAAGAGACAGATGTTGAGCAGGAGAACTTTGGGTGACTGACAGAAACAAATTTAGGAGAGATGAAGTCACAGGTAGGGACCCTAGAGAAAGTTGCAGAGGGGTGGGCCTACAAGTAATGTGGAAAACAAGAGGAAAGGAGAGGAAATCCTGGCAAGGCCAATGGAGAGCCTTCAGTAAGTGGCTACATTTCATCTTCATCTCCATTTTTCACTAGGAAAGGATGACCTTTATTGAGGCCATTGTGTAAATGTTCAAAGCAAACCTTGGGACTTAATAATTTCTGATATTTAATCTTGAAAACCACCAAGAACTGTCTTTAGATGACAAAATTATACCCTTGTTGTTATAAGCTTTACCAGTACTGGCTGTGAAATGTCCAGAGCAATGACAGATCAAATGCCTTTTCAGACGTTTTCTTGCATGTATTATGCATTCTTTAAAGTATGAGAAAGGCTGCAGTTCAGTGTAGAGCATCTGCTTTCTATCTAGAAGGTCCCATGTACAATCTTGACAGCATCTCCAGGTAGGGCTGGGAGTGGTTCCCTGCCTGAAAACCTGGAGAGTCACTGGTTGGCAGTACAGTTGTACCTTGGTTTAGGAACAGCTTAGTTCCTGAACGTTTTGGCTCCCGAATGCCGCATACTGTTCTGTTCTGTTTTGTGAACTATTTTTGGAAGACGAACGTTTGATGGGGCTTCCAGGGCTTCTGATGGGCTGCAGCCCATCAGAAGCTGCACTTTGGTTTCTGAACATTTTGGAAGTCAAACGGACTTCCGGAATGGATTCTGTTTGACTTCCAAGGTACGACTGTACTATTTGCTAGATGGACCTAGCACTAGCTAATTTGTCCCAGTATCAGGTAGCTTCTAATGCAGTAATTGCAGATGTGCTATCAAATGTGTTCCTTCCAACAAATCAGTTCTTGTAAAGGTGTGCCTAAAGCAATAAAGGAAGGCTCAAGAAATGAATGGACTGGAGTACTTCCTCATTCCTAGACAAGCTTTTGCTTAAGTGCAGCTGTATAGTTAGCCTTGAAATTTACCAGTTTAATATCAGCATTTGGGGACATTTCCTCCTGGTGCTATTCTTAGCAAAGCTATCAAGGCTTCCTCTCCTCTTCTGTACCTGAGCTGACTCCATGTTCTAACCTTTAAAACTCTGGTTGCCTTGTCCCACCTCTTCTTTCTGTCCTTGGACTTTTGCCCTTGCTCAAACTTTCCCTCTTCAGCCACTCTGTCCATCCAATCTTTCTGCCCTTTGTTTATATCAACGTATACAACCCCCCCTCCTTCAAGTCTGAGAGAAATGGGACAGCTGCATTCTTAGGCAGGGGCAGTATGGAAAGGAGAGGGGACTGGGGGCTCCTCCCTCCCACACGGAATGACTTAGGAGAACTCAGAGACCACCCTCAGAGCAATACTAGGACCTGGATGCAGCAGGGAATAGGATGCAGACCCTTCTCGCCCTTAACAGAGAGCCCAGCTCGGTGTGAAGTAACTCCCATCAGGGTAGGACCTTTTGCTGCCCCAAGCATGCGTCAGAATGCCTGGCAAACCTCACAGGTCTGAGGGGTCTGCCCCACACCCTACTTGACATTGTGAAGCTGCAGCACTGTCACCATGAGGCAAACATGGGTATGTGTGAGCTGCGATGCCACATCATAGGTAGAACCAGGCAGAGGGCATTCTCAGTAGTGGCGCCTGCCTTGTGGAATGCCCTCCCATCAGATGTCAAGGAAATAATCAACTATCCTACTTTTAAAAGACATCTGAAGGCAGCCCTGTTTAGGGAAGTTTTTAATGTTTAATGCTGTATTGTGCTTTTAATATTCGATTGGGAGCCGCCCAGAGTGGCTGGGTAAACCCAGCCAGATGGGCGGGGTATAAATAAATCATCATCATCATCATCATCATCATCATCATCATCATCATCTGTGAAGGGTGTTCTGCTGAAGGAAGCCAGCAGGCAGGCAAGAATGAGAGAAGGTATCAGTGGTGGCTTCTTCTCCTGGCTTCTGATCACAAGGCAAAAAACCCCCAACAACTTTTGCGATCCCATCTGGTCTTGCTTTGGGTGGATGGGGAAAATTCCTCCTCCCGAGTGTCCTGCTCCTTCCAGCATCTGTAGTTGGCAGAACACAGAAGGGACTTCCAGAAACACAGCCTTGCGGAGCAGGCCTGGACCTTGGGAGCCTCCCACCCACCTTCTCTCCCTCTCTGATACCTACCCGTGGGTCTTCCTCTTCATCCCTCCCTCCCCAGTAAGTCTCCTTTTCCTGGCAGACTCTTCCCCCAGGCTTCTATCCTGTGACTGAGCCCCCACTTCACCCCCTTGCCTAGCTAAGCCCTGAGCTAGCTAGTCATCTCTTCTCCTTTCCCCTTGGCTCCCACTCCCTGCAGAATCTGTTGCCCTCTGGCCTCCCTGGCATCACCTGGCTTCCCTTCTTTTGCAGACAGCTTCATGAGTTTCTACCCAGGTGCAGAGGCCCTCTGGCTCCAGCCCAGTTCCTGTCTCTGTGCGTCACCAGGCAGGCAGATTCAGCTCCTTCTGACCCAAACTCCCCTGCCCTTGGGAGTCAGGAGAGCTAGTCCCATGACAAGGCAGCTTGGTGAGCATCAACGATGCACTAGAAACATTTCCCAGCCCCTGCCCAGTCTGTGAGAGTTTACCAACTCTTGTTCCTCCAGGACTAGAAACTTGCTTTTTCGAAAAAGGAAAAAAGTTGAGATTCTCAGCCCATTGAAATAAGAAGCCAATGCCAATTCCTGATTTAGTGTAACAGAATCATTGATGGCAAACAACTCTACCCATGACTTGGTAGCCCCCCAAGCAACACAGGGCCACTGCTGGAAAGCCAAAGGAACCAGGCAATCATGAAGCCTGCTTTGTAGGGTATGCGGAGGCCATTCCTAGTAAACTGCTGCAGAGGGAGACTGTTCTGAAGGCTTCCTGCCTCCATCTGTCCTCTGCTTACTGTGCTAAACCCTCTCTGGTGGACAGTGAAATCGGCACTTTAGTGTGAGTTACTTGGCTGGGGCTTCTCAATGCAGCAAGACAGAGAGTGGGTGTTTGCAGCCCAGATTGTTGCCTCATTGGGGCCCCCAGAAAAGTGCAGAGCTCTGGGCTCCATGAAGGAGGCATGTTGTACTGCCACTGTTTTAGATGGTTCCTCTTTGAACCTTGGTGTGCTTTGATGAGATGCCAGCCACCTTGGGTGGGCTGTGCCCCAAACGGTGGCTTACAAAAAGGTAATAAACAATAAAAATAAAATTAAGACACCCCCCCCACACTACTTCCCTCTCTTCCCTGGAGAGCAAGAACTGTGCAATCGCCACATGGTGCCACCTTCTTCTGTCCATTTGCTTCATGCACTAAATGTTCCCCACAGTTTGTGCTCTGGGTTTCGCTCCATCAGGGTGGATGAAGAGGGGTTGTGTGAAGGATTCTGCACATTATGTGCAGACCAAGGGTTCTGCAGGGGGGAGTCCCAGAGTCTGTCTCCGCCAGGTGCTTGCCTCCTGGTTGCAAAGGTGGAAATGGGTCAAGACCCCATTGCAGTGAGTGGCTAACATCTTCCAGGCCCAGGATGGCCTGTGGGCAAACCCTCCTGCTGCCCCGGTGTGCCCCTTCTGCGTCCATGTGTAGCGGCTGCTGCTGGCAACATCCTCCCAGGACTGTGCTCTGTCTCAGCCATAGATGGCACTGCCCATGCTGCTCTGTGGCATCATCTCACTTGCATGTGCCTCTTGACCGGCACAAGAAGCCACATGGCTGGGTTCTTAGCCTTGTCAGAATGTTCTGTGTAGTTTGTTTCCCCTGAGGGGAACTGGGCTCCTCAACTGGAGGAGGGGGGGATAGAGTACAGTTTACGTTTGTTTAATTTAAATCTTATTTATTTATCCTGCCATGTCTTCCCCAAAAGGCACTCAAAGTGACTCATACCATATTTAAAAAAAAATAAAAATACATGGGCATCCATAAAACCACCCTTCCAAATAAAGAAAATGCAAGTACAACAAAATTGCAATGCATTAATGAACAAAAGGAAGCAGAGCATGTTTCTTATTCCCCGTGTTCAGGTTATGACCCCCAGCTGCTCCTCAGAAAGCCAGAAGATTTTGCAACAGGCAAAGCTGGTGGTAGTATTATGAATTGCAATGCAGGAGATACTGACAACTGCCCCAAATGAGACATTCTCCTTCCTCCCCAGGGAATGTGACTTCTTGCCAGTTAACCGCAAACAGGCAGCAAAGGTCCCCATGTATCCTGTTTCTGGCTTAAAGAAGCAGCTCTCTTTCTCTCTTTCAACTTGTCCAAGTCGCTGCTGCTGCAGTCTGCAAAAAGCCAAGCCAAGGTTCACATGAGGTGGTCTCTGTTTTCGGCTTGGGCCTTTTGCATCTGGCTCTGCCAGCATGTGCAGGAGGTCACCTGGTTGTCCTTTGTCTGTGGAGACACCTGCAAGGTCTCCAGGGACAGCAGTGGGAACATGACACTGGGGGCAGATGCTCACAGCATATCTGCTTCCATTTGCCCTCCTACAAAACTTGTGTAAGGCTGGGACCTCCGTTGGCCTGAATGAGAGGTTTTCTTTTGAAGTCAGATGAGGTGGTGGCTTTGAGTAGCTAATCTGTGGGAGCCAGAGGCACAAACTTAAAGAAAGTTGGAGTGTAAGGGGCCTCTTTCCCAGTTGCTCCAGCTGAGAAACAGCATCCCCATTCTAGCGAGCCTCTTCCCACCTGGGAAACTGCAGATGCAGCCATGGGTGGACCACCAACTCTCTTCACAAATAGTCTTGGGCAAGCCATGACTCTCCTGGCCTCAGTGTTCCCCCATCCACCCTCAAATCTGTCTTACAGGCAGGATAACACTGGCCTGACTTACAGGGCTGTTGGAAGCGTGACTGAGCTAATGTGGGTGAACCATCCAGGGCAAAGTGCTCTATGAATACCAAGCACGGTGACAAATCCAACTTTACTTCCTGCTCCTGAGCAGGAAGCTCTGCCATCTGAAGTGTAAGGAGGTCCAGGGAAGTTCTGCCTGGTTCCTGCCTGGGACTGTGCTGACTGCTGTGCTTGCATTTTCCCCTTGTGCAGGACTTTTGCTGCAGGAAGTGACCATGGCCGGCCTGCATGAGCAGCGATTTACAGAAGAGAAGCCACTGCTTCGGGGGCAGGACACTGAGCTGGTGAGTCCTGCTGGATTTGGCATCACTTAGCAAAAAAATTAAAAAGGGGACAAACCAAGTGGTAGCTGACAAGTTTATGGAACTGACAAGAGAGCAAGCAACCCCTGGACTTAAATCTAAGCTTTTCCCAGGACTGGTGCAAGGTTCAGCCATTGTTGAACTGCTTTGGGAACAGTGTCCATGATGGTCTCAGATTCAAAAGATACCTGAGTGAGAAATTACTCAGAAAGTCAGCAACCATTGGGAAGGACTGTTTCCTTAAAGCCCTAGTTTTGGGCTTCTCAAAGGCATCTGATCGACTAGTGAGGAAACGAGGCTGATGCACTAGGTAGGTCTTTGGTCTCATCTAGCAAGGTTCTTAAGATACTTGCCCTGAAACTTGTGCCAGTATGACTTTGAGCTGGTCACACATCCATCACTTTCATTCCAGAGACCTCTTCCACTGGAGATCTGTGGTCTGTGGCCTCAGGACCAAATTCAGACCCTTTATACTGCATAGGCTGCCAGAGGCAAGAGGGATGTATGTGGGTGTAGAAATGGCAATTGGGCCACAAGCAGGAAGCAGGGCCCTGCCTACCACCCTCCATTCCTTCTTCGTTGTGGATCCCCAGTAAACAAGAGGATGAGCAGAGCCTGATGGAAAAGCCAAAACCCTCCTGGACATGTTGGCAGGTGGGCCTCTGATGTGATGCTGATGTGGGTGCCACCAATAAGGAACTTAAGATACAAGCCTGGTGAGCCATGTCAGTAACTAAGAAGTTTGGAAGCTGTCTTCTGCCATGATATATATGCAGATATTTATATCTTGATTTAAATCCAGCTCCAAACAGGTGTGTGCAAGTGAAATTCCAAACTCTGGCTGACTATCATTTTCTCCTGGCTTGAGGAGAGAGAGGTCGGCCTACTTGGTACTTCACACCAGCACACAGCCAACTTCCCAATTTCCACTTGGCATCTGCACCACGGCCTATGGCCAGCATGTTGACCAACCAGCCTTCCTCCCAAAATCTGTGCTCTAGAGATGGGCAGAGATTCTCCTAGACAGTTGCACCTACTCTTAAATTGAAAATTTGAGAGGGAGGCTGGCGGTTGTATAGCTGTGACATTGCCAAGGTTTGCCAGTGACAATCTGGAGCGCCTCAGGTTCTCCTCCCTGATTTGTAGAGAGTCAGGATAGATCCCAAACTTTCTGTGACAGGCAGCTGAATGATCCTCCTTTCAGGAAACACAGTATGGTGATGACGTCCCAGGTTTGGGGAGTGCACTCAGTAGGCTTGAAAGAAAGTCGTGAGCTATAATAGTCCTGTATGAGAAGTAATGGTTTGATTTGGTCTGTTTCCTTCCCAGGAGAATTCAGATACTTTCCTCTCTGCAGTGAACACAGACTGGAAGGTAAGTTGCAATGTCTTCTCCTTGCCTTTGTGCGCCTGCCATGCTCAGCATGGTTCAATACATGCGGGCCGGTGGCTTAAAAATGTCAGAAATGGCATTTTGGGGCTGCAAGGAAAGGCACCTATTAAGTCTGAATAAAGGTGTGCTGTTCAAGGTGTTGTCACCTGCCAAGCCGGGCTTCCATTGGTCAGTTTCTTTTAGCTAATGTGGGAGCCAAATGTGTGGTTTAGCAAAGTCCATCTGGTAGGTGTCTCTAGTGATTTTTATGCAATTAACCACATGAGTTGTGATGTTTAAGACAGCTTTTGTTTATTTAAAGTCAGATAACAAGCAGAGTTGCAATTGGGTAACTAGGCAATGGCCTTATCGGACAGAGCAAAACCAACATCACAGGCAAGAACTGAGGAACAAGGCCATAGGTTTATCCATCTGTGTCAGCAAATTCCTTTGCACATCTTCAGAGACATATTGACTCTGTTACAACAGGAAGGGGGTATTATTAATTTGTGTGTGTTTTTTTTGTTCTTATTTTTCTCTTGTATTTTGCGTTTTTATATTGTATGTCTATGTTGTGAACCGCCCTGAGATCCGCGGATGAAGGGCACTCTACAAATTTAATAAATAATAAATAAATAAGAATAACATCTATTCATACTTTTACTGCCTTTACACCTTAGACGATCTATCAGTGTACTTATCAATAATTTTCTCACTGCATCTCCCAAGTTATCTTTTGGGCTACTCATCACTACATAGGGCTTCTTGTCACATTAGCTTTCTTTATGTAGCCTTCAGCAACCCTGTGCCTACCTTTCCCTGGGACTAGGTAGAGGAGGCAATGCTTTGGTTCCTTCTCCCACAACTGTCTTTGCCTCTGGGAGGGGGCAGCACTGGTGCGTGAAGGTGTTTTATTTTGGAGGTTGAGACACAACCTTTGCACAGGAGAAGGACTGACTCCTACTGCACAGGGAGTAACAGGATAAAACCTTCAGGCACCTGCAAGGGGTATGCCCTGACAGGCCTCAGGCTGAACCCTCTGTTGCAGGTGAGATGCCACCCCAAAGGCCCTCCCCCCCCCCAATTGGGTGAGCCTGCTGATTTGACTGGCCAAGTGGCTAAAGAAGGGAAGTCCATTACCTACCCAGTCCAAAGATTTTTCCTCTCCCTTGCCTCAAGAAGCTCACATTTTGCTCCAGAGAGGGATTTTCAAATATTGTGGTGATGTCTCTGTTTCCCAGTCACCGAAGATAAGAGAGTTGCCTCTGTCCCCTGAATTTGCAATCAATCTGGGGCTCTAGGTTGGAAGATCACAGTGAGACATCAAAATGACATTTCCCCAGAAACCTAATCTGTGGAAGCTACCAGGACTCTTGATTGAAATAATTGCAGACTTGAAGAGTGTGGTTGTTATTGATTCTTTTATTGTTTAATTTAACAATTTAAACTGTAATCATCATTATCAGGGCAGCTTGACAGTCTGTTTCTTCTGGGTCAAAGCAGATGGGTGGATGTGCATATTGATTGGATGGGTGAGCGGACTGCTCATCAGAGGAAGACCCCAACTTTGTGGAATGGTGGTTCAGAAGATTAGAAAATGGGCTTAGAGATCTGGCATGAGCCTGACTGGATAGCAGACACATCTGGCAATGCAGACCTGAGAGACAGAAGCCAGGTGAGGGCCACATCTGCCCTTTCCAGTCTAGCTCTGGAAGTTTAGCTCTCCTGACAGCAGGAACTTGCTGTGGAATGGCTTTCCCCCAACCTGGTGCCCTCCAGATGTTGTAGTCCAATAACATGTGGATGGCATCAGGTTGGGTAGAGCTGTTGTGGAAAGGAAGGTGGCCTGTTGTCTGTTGCAGAATCTGCGTGGAGGGGTGTCGAGTGCCTGAAATCCAAGCTCATTTGGCTGGGAGGAATTGCTCTTGTTTCCATGGTAGTGGTTGCTTGAGCAACAGTTCTTTGAGTAGTCTCATGTCAAAGCTTCAGCAGCTCTTTTGCGTGCCACTGACTTTTCTTTCGCTTTCATGCCCAAAGAGACAAAAGTCTGCAGCTTCTGAGCCCTCATTGCTTAGACTATGAACTGTCATGTGGGGAAGGATGGAGGCCATGCTGACGGCTGGCCTCCCCAACAAGCAAAGCTCAGGCAAGGGTGGGCTGCCTGGGAAATTGCTCAACTCCTCTTCCCCTGTATGCTCTACAAGCCTGGCAGGAGCTGCCTCTTGTCCTTTAGACTAAGACATTTGTTATATGTTGCTGTCGTTTTGTTGTTCTGTAAGTGGCCTTGGTGTTTGAAAAGCAAAGCAAAACACAAATCATTTTAATATAGTGTTAAAAATAAATATTTGGCATATCCACAGTTTTCCTCCAATGCATACTCTGAGCATCCTCAGCATAATGTCCTAGTTTTGACCACAAAGGAGAATCCCCAAACAACTAGGCACTGTCTCCACACCCTCCCTCCTTCTTTCCATGCCTTTCTGTGGTTGGATCCCTTTTCCCCAGATGCTGAAGTAAGGAAGAACCTGAATCACGGAAGTTGAATAAAACATGGGAGACTAGCCACACAGAGGCAAACCAACTTGTTTTGCCTCAGTCCTTGCAATAGTAGGGCCTGGGCTTCCGGCTTCTTGCATCCCTTTGATTTGCTGATACGAGGATCTCCAAGCAGTGTTAACTGCAGGTTAGATTGCAGGTTCTTGCTCAGTATGCATTTATGATTATTCCAGCCACTCCAGAACTGGTCTTTTTGGAACTGCACAGACCAGGTCTCGCTTTGACTCTCAGTGTGGTTTAGTGCTGGATTCATTGTGTTTGCCTATACCTCTTAGAGAACTGGATGGACTTTCAAAAGCAGGGCAGGAGAGCTCCTTCTCCTCCTCCTAACCACACCTCCTAACTGTGCACATTCTTCCCTGCTCCACCCTCCACAGCTACCACACCACGGACCTCTACCACAACCTGGTAGGAGGAGACCTCTCTTTTCACTTACTGCGATCTCATTCAGTGTGGCCACAACCACATTTCTTGCTGTTCAGGGGCTAACAAACATCTCAGTCATTTTCTTCTAACATTTCGCAAAGCCTCTGTCTGCTTGCTTTCAAGTGTATACTCCTTGCTAGAGGTACAGTGGTACCTCGGGTTACATATGCTTCAGGTTACAGATTCCGCTAACCTAGAAATATTACCTCGGGTTAAGAACTTTGCTTCAGGATGAGAACAGAAATCGTGCAGCGGTGGTGCAGCAGCAGGAGGAGGCCCCATTAGCTAAAGTGGTGCTTCAGGTTAAGAACAGGTTCACGTTAAGAACAGACCTCCAGAACGAATTATGTACTTAACCCGAGCTACCACTGTATTAAAATTCTGTGCCCATCATAGCTGGATTGTGTGACCAATATGAAATTGTTCAAATTTGCTGTTTTGTATTATACATTCTAGTTTTGCTCACCATGAGAAGGGACTGCTGAAAATCTGGTTCAGCAGCTGCTCTGACTTCTGAAACTTCAACCATCAGTGCCCAGACACTTTATAGCTGTAAAGGATCTTGCTTTTTAAAAATTAAAGAACCATGAAATTCTCAGAAAGTTTAATTCTTTGCCTTCAATTTCACATCATCTGCTTTTCCTGCTCTTCCTGATAATGTAAGTCCAGGTCCTTTTTGAAGCTCTTGTGCAGCATGACTACATTGGGCTTTAAACTATCCTGGCTGTCAGTTTCCTTGGAGGGCTCTGGGTTTTTGCATCTTCAGAGAGTTTTCCTGCTTTGTCACCAGAAATCTGGATAGTTTTTGCAGGAGCTGGCACAGGAACACAGACTATTGAACATCTATGTGCACTTATCCTCATAAAAGATACAGAGAGAGAATGAATTAATAGATGAATGAAATAAGTGCTAGAGGCGGGTTTTATTCCATTTCAGTTCCAGGTAGACAATGTTCTGTGGCCTGTGAATGATGGGAATGAGCTGTTCTTCCCATTAGGAACTGCAAGTGCTACCCCAACACAGCCCGCGAAATCACTCCTGCTGTTTCCTGGCACAAGTGACAGCCTTCTTTCTGCTGCCCCAGCTCTAAGAAGGAGCGCTTCTGGTCATTGCGAGCATCGATTAAAAATAAATAAATCACATCAATTCATGTCTCCAGCATGCTGAAGAGGTTAAAATCAGCTATTGCTGGTCTGTGAGCTACTTTGTGCTCCTATTGCAAGTCATTGCAGGATGAGGTTCACTGAAGCTCAACTCCAGTTATCCATCTTTTGTTTATTCATTTATTTATTGGATTTGTAGACCACCTTTCAGTGCAAGATGCCTAGGGCGGCATCTCATGAAAGCAGGGAAAGCACCATATAGAAGCCACACAAATGACACTAGCAGCAGTTTCCAAGGGTCTGTAAAATTAGTATATTCATAAAATCCAACAAGCCATTAAAAACACAATACAGAGTGCTGCACGCCAAAAAGTTCTGTCCTCAGACACCACCCACCTAATTTCAAATACTTTGTCAGTGCATGTAGAATGAGATGCTAAAGAAGGGCCTCCAATGAAGAGCAGGCTCATATGGGCCAAAGGTGAGCCTGTTCCCAAACAGTTCAAGGCTTTGTTGGCTGCTAAGCAGAGGCTAGGAATGTCTGTCAGTGGTGAGCAAGGATGTCATTACGCCCCACTGTCAAGGATCTCACCCCTGCAGGAGTCTGGTCACCTTCTCCCCATGGCAATTCCTCCTCTGGGCTACACCACAGAGGCAATGCTGCACTCTCATATTATAACTGGGGGAGGAAACCTTCCCCTCTTCATGTTGCTCATAATTTTCTAAATATCTCTCTGACCTCCACAAAGTGGGGCTTTCCAGCTGAGAAAAACATGACTACAGTGCTTCAACCTTTACATGTGTGGAGGGCATTTTAGCCCCAAGATAATTTCCCCTTTTTGTTTTCTGTGCCACAATTTTATTTTTGAGACCGGTTGACTTGAACTGCGAATCCTATTCCAGGTGTGGCCACAACATTGGTTTACAAAATATTATTAAATGTTTGGCTTTCTACATAACCTCTTGGAACTGATTTTGCTTCTCTCTCATTGCAACAGTCCACTGTGTGGACCCTACCTAAGATATCTCTCTTGGATAATCACAACCAATTTCTTACCTCGTTCCGGTTCTCTGGTCACATGCTGGCTACCCCCAAATAATTCTGAATCCTTTCAATATCAGCAGTTTTGATTGGTTTAGGATTTCTCCTGTGGTCCTACCAGTGAGAGTTACATGCTTTATTTACATGCTCCACCTTTATTGGTTGGTTCTTCAGACACACAAATTTGGAAATAGTGCCGTTAATTTCTAAATAAATCTAGATTGTTTTGGGTTAAGGGCCGTAGCTCAGTGTTGCGGCATAGGTTCTACATGCAGAAGGTCCCAGGTTCAATACACGCCATCTGCAGGTAGATCTGGGAAAGACTTCTGAATTCTGAAGAACTGCTACCAGTCAGAACAGACAATGCTGAGCTGGTTGAACCAATAGTCTGACTCAGTGTATGGAAACTCCCTGCATTCCAAATTTGCTAACTTCTCCCAGGGGTGGCCCTTTAAAGTGACCCCTATGCAAAACAGTGGCAACATTGAGCCAAGAGGGTCCTTGGCCTCCCATGGTCTTTGGCTTTATAAAAACCAGAACATCCACCAGGAACTCCTTTCTGGCTTCTCTTTCTTGCCTTTCTTTGAGACAAGCTTCATGGAACCCCTGAAACTCCTTTCTGGGTTTGAACCTGGCAAACTTTGCTGTCATCTATGCAGCAACAGCCAAGTCTCAGCCCTCTCTCATCACATTTCCCTATAGTCCAGTCATGGAGCAGCTGCCTTAGCGTTATGTTCCTCCTTCTCCTCTTTCACTTGTTGGAGGCTAATTAAGGCTGCTTCTCCACACTCAGTCTGCTTCTGCAAACACTCATTTCCATGCACACACAGCCTAGAAACACCAGAACTTTATGAGACAGACAGACAGACAGACAGACTGTGTTTTTCACTTGTTTTTTTATGAATGATCTTTTTGGTGCTGTATTTTCACACCTTGTTTCGATTAGAGATTATGTAACAGACAGACAGATGCTACTCTGGGAGCACAAGAGTGAAATGTATCCATAGAATGATTCCAGGCTAAGAAGTAAAGGAATTTGATTTCAAAAGGCAGTGGAGCTGTGTAAAAGCAGCAGTTCACAGGGCATCCAATGCATCTCATGTGTGCATGTTTTTTGTGCCATCCACATGACGTTCTCATCCAAGTTGGCAGCCCACACTCACACCCATTTAATTTGTCTTTCCTAATCTACAGATAAAAGTGGTAAGGGAGGAAATCCAACATAATATCCCATGATACCCAACTGTGGACATATTGAAATGTACTGTGTGGGCTATTTTTGTGTGTGTGCATGTGCAGTGACATTTTTCTGGATGCCATCTTTCTCAAGACCCCCAGCTTTCACTGGTGGGCTGCTGCTGGGAACGGCATGACACACACTTTTAAAAATGTGTTTGTTTTCTGGTATGTCAGAAACATTTTTTTTAAAAAAATGGCAGCGCACCCAGGTAAACCAAAAGCTGCAGGCATGCCCACAAGGGACCTCAGGTCTCCAGAACTCATGGAGGATGAGGAAGTACTAATTGAGGGGAGGGGACAACAAGACATCTCATCAAGCACCTCCCACTAATGTGGATGGGAAACATTGAGACAGAGTTCAACTGAAAGTGCTCATGTGTGGATGAAGGTATACAAAAGCACATATGGAAAAATCTGATCTGTGACACCCACATGCATACGGACACTCTGGAGTCTACATATGTATACACCTTAAGGTGTGATTGCAGCATACACATTTGCCAGCTTGTACATCATACAGAGACATCTGGCATCCTTGCAAGTCTCAACCCCAAGCGCGTGCTGCTGTTGACTGCATAGACAATGGGCTCATCCACACTTTGCCTAGAAAGCATGGGTCCAATCGGTTTTGTCTTTCCCCCTGAAAACCTGCTCTTTAGTGCTAAATCGCAGCAAATGACAATCTCTGGAAATCCTGAATGCTGTTTGTTCTGATTCAGCACTAAAACACATGTTTTTGTAGGGGAGAGCAGCGGGGCAAGTGGAAGTGTGGGTGAACCACACACAACCAAGTAAGCCAGGATCCTATTTCTAGCCTTGATAAATCGGTGCTGGGATCCAGTTGAAG
The DNA here is from genome assembly GCF_965153285.1 of Podarcis tiliguerta. NCBI lineage: Eukaryota > Metazoa > Chordata > Lepidosauria > Squamata > Lacertidae > Podarcis > Podarcis tiliguerta. Next base: position 50,667,623 of record NC_139541.1, on the reverse strand, counting down.
TATGCCAGGGGGCAGCTCTGTCTATTTCAGCACCATGGACAGCGGGTTCATTTGCATACTTTGTTGAGCACTGAGCAGAGCTTGGCAACAGATTGGATTCTGTCCCGAATCAGCAAGCTCAGCCTGAATTACCTCTGCTGTCCCAGGCTGTGATCTGGGACCTGGAACTTTCTGCAGACTGCAGTTGTGCTGCAAACCAAAAGATCTGGTTTCTGGACCAGATTCTGATGAATCTGTCAGGCCTGCCAGATTTGATTTTAGATAGAGCGGAATTAAGTTGTCATCTAAGAAACCACAATGTTGAAAACCTGACAATATTTATAACCAACTGCAGAGTCCAACTCACACTATGCCAGATTTCAGATTGTTAAGAATGGTATTAAAGTTAATAAAGAATCCCATTGAGGAGACAATATGAAACACACCAGCTTCTTGGTCTCATTTCATGTGTACAGCAACTAATGGGGGTGTGGACTGTGTGTGTGTGTGTGTGTGTGTGTGTGTCTGTCTGTCTGTCTGCCTGTCTTCATAACAAAACTGAGGATCTCATTGTGCGTAAAGTATCAGATTTAGAACAGGGAGGGCTGGATTCAAATCTCCAATCAGGTACAAACTTCATGGGGTGGCCTAAAGCTTCACCAAACTCACCTCACAGTGATGTTGCAAGGATAAGGGTAGGGGATTGGCTCCTCAGAGGAAAGGCAGAATTAAAATGGGGCGAGTAACGCTACTTTCATTTCCCCCAAGTTTTGTCTGGAGCTGAAATGGCTTGAGATAATGAACCAAATTAGACTACTGAAATAGTACCTAACTAGTTACTGCCTTTGAATTGTATGTTCCAAAAAGACAGGATAAAATAATCCTGCATTTCAAAACTGCCTGGAGAGTGTCAGATTGGGGAAATCTGATGTCAGACTGTCTTTGCTCCCTCTTTCTGTGGGAGCCAAGCCAGGCAGCAGTCACTTTTAATCTGTGGAATGGAGAGGGAGAGAGCAGTTTTTCAGAGCTTTTCTCCCATTCCAGGCTTTGATTCCAGAAGAGTCTACTGTACCTCCTTGCAGCTTGTCATGCCTTGTTTTACTTTCTTTCCTTGGTTTCTTGCCCTCTGTTTCTTTCTCTTTCTTCTGATGACCATTGGAATGTTTCCACCCTCCTCCTGCAACTGTTTTTTTGGGGTTCTGAGGACTCCTGCTTTTAAATCAACTTCTGGGCCTTTCTGCACTTCTTTCCCTCTTGATAGTTGCATGGGATACTGCTGCCCTTGTTTGGCCTTCCACACAGACACTTCAGTTTCAGGTAATGAGGCTGCTGAGGAGGGAGGGAGGGAGGGAGGGAGGTCAGTGGTGAAATGCAAGAGAAGCACCTTCATGGTAGGCGATTAGCCGGTAGCTAAGGCAGCATATGCAATACAACCCACCTTTGAGGCTCTTACTCTTCTGTTAAACAGACATGGACTGATCCAGGGCAAATTCTGCACCCTGTGAAACTCCTGGCCACCTAGGTGAGGTCAGGCCCCTCTTTCCCTGGACCTCAACCTGTGCACTTGACAGCTATCTGCACTTGGGCAGGTGCAATGGGCAGGGCTACATTTGTTTGGGTTGGTCAATCTTAGCCAGCTTTTGCAAACCTGGTTCTTTCCAGCATAGTGATGAAAGGTGTAGTCCAGAACATCTGGAAAACATCTTGCTAGATTGGCAAAGGCTGGTCTAAGCAATCTGTTAGTATGAAACGGAACTCAGACACTGTGCTTCCATCCTGTGTGTTTTTGTATTTTTTCTCTTTGTTTGTTGCTTTCGGACAGAGCAGACCTGTGTGAAGCTGCTGCTCACACTAGCCATGTTTGTTGTTTTGATTTATAAATAAAGGAAGCTTTCGTGATGCCAGCGCTTCCACAGCCTCACTTCTTGCTGATACTCTGCTGATGCATAACGTGCCCACAGCTCCACAGGAGGTGGGTCTCTGATATTGGATGCTGGCTCCGCTGATGCCGTTCGGGGGCCCTCCTGACACAATCTTGGTGGCTTGCTTGGAGGGTAAAATGAGCCTGGCACTAGCTGCAAGTTGACTTTTCACAAAACTGGGAGTGTCACAATTTTAAACAATGTTATGCAACTCTCTGGTTCTCTCTCAACCAGTGGGCATGACATAGCTGCTGTGGGTGGGTGTCCATTTCCAGCTCAGCACACACCAACTAAAGCCCTTATTGTGGGTGCCATTTTATGACCCCGCTTTAGTTTTTTAGAATCGTTATTTATCTATTGCTAAATTCTCTTCTGGCCTTTTTTTTTTTTTAAGTGAAACCAAGGCATGGTGTTGTAACACTATGTTAGAATTATGGTACATCATGATGGTGTTATAGCACCATACCTCTCTTTCATTGTTGCTTTTTAAACGTAGCTAGAGAAGCATTTTAGTGACAATTTTAAAAGTTGATTGAAAGAATAAAAACAGGGTCACAAAACAGCACCCACCACAAATGTCACTATCAATGTGTGCTGAGCTGTGATAAGCTAACTTTCCAGACGTGTCGCTGCCCATGTTGAACCCTTCTCTTTTAAAACCATATTTACACATGTGGAGATTGTGGTACTCTTCCATCCTTCTCAAAAATTCCACTCAGTGTGGTCTGAGAGATGGTGGAAGAACCACAAGAGAAATACAGGGTGGCACTGACTGTATGGTGTCATCATGTGGAACATGTCCCGTAAGAAGTGAGCGAATGAAACTTGGGAATTCCAACTTTGATGCCTAGCATGAACGGTGCCCTGAGACAGTGGCGTAGCGTGGGTTGTCAGCACCCGGGGCAAGGCAAGTAATTTGCACTCCCTAACCCGTGGATTTGCGCCCCCTAACCCTAACCCCCAGATGTTGCGCCCGGTGCGGCCGGCCCCCCCTGCACCCCCCACGCTACGCCACTGCCCTGAGATAGGGCTATATATTCTCATCTGTTCTGAACCCAGCACTCTTTGTGACACAGAGAACACAAATATATTTATTTGGAGGATTGAAGTATACTGGAGAAAGGGACTAGATTTGTGCTTGACAAACCCCACCTATGGGGAAGAGCTGCTGCTCCCCAGGCAAAGAGGTTGTTGATGTGTGTTACTCTCCTCTTGCGGAGCAAATGTCCTCAGGAGGGCTGGTGTTTGCAGCAGAAGGTGGGCAATGTCAAAGATGCTGCAGATACAGATCTGTCACCTCTCAGACTTGAAACAACCTGTCCTTGGGCATACCCCCAAAATCTGATGCACTCCCTGAAGTGATGGGGTTCTGGAGCAAGGAAGGGGGCCCGTGGGCTGGTTGCTGCCTACCCACCCCAGGTCTCCTCCCTCCACTGCTCTCTCAGTGCATGAACGCACAATCCTTAAGCTCGTATGCATGCGCAGCTTTTTAGTGAGAGGTCAGGAGTTTGCTTGATACCCTCCCTGCTTGTCTTTCCCCACGAACCCTTCAGTGTCTCTGTCCTTGGAATAGACTTTCCATTTCTGCAACCTGAAGACTGTGTGTGTGTGTTTGCATCTGCATTTGGAGAGCGGGTTTAGAGGAAGAGAAACTTGGGAATGCAGCAGGAAGGCTCTGTCCTTTCTCTGACGTGCTTTGATGTTCTCTAACCCTTCCTATGGAGAAGGCAGGTGGGAAGGCTGAGCATGACTGCAGTGCACCAGAGAGGGGGAGAGAGAGAGAGAGAGAGAGAGAGAACTTCCTCCTCCTCTAGCTGGGGCACCTCTGGGCTGTTTTGCTTTCTCCTTTCCCACCTTTCAGAGAACATGCTAGTGGGGTGCGGCATGCAGGCATGCAATTCTGGGCCCTTTGTGAGCCTGCAGATCTGCTTCCTCTTCCTGGGGGTGCATCCGTAGAAAGTGAATGTCAGCACTCTGCCCTTCTGCCTGCGCGCTCCCATCTTTATTCATGAGGGTAAAATGGAGACTGGCTGGTTGTGTAGTAATGTTGTTGGGAAATAAATAAATAAAAACAAACAGGTGCATTTCCATCCAGCGGGAGCATGACTCATCCCCCCACCTCCCCGCCCTTGCCTATCACTGGGCTCCATTTGAGCAGTAGAATGCTTCAAACCAATCTTTCCCTGGTGAGCTGGGGAGGAGGAGGAGGAGTTAAGCCAGGGGGGTGGGTCTCCTTTATCAAGGCCGGTGGAAAGAGGCCAGCCCACTGCAGAGCTGTGCATCTTCCCAGCTGAAAGAGAGAGAGGAGAGCCTGTCTAGAGCTGGAAGTGGCCAGAGAGGCAGAGGAGGACGTTGCTGCTGCTGCTGCTGCTGCTGCTCTTGCTCCTTCTCCTTCAGAAGAAGAAAGGCAGCTCACCATGCCAGAGTGCTGGGATGGGGTAGGTACAGCTCAGCCAGGCAAGGTGTGTGTGTGTGTGTGTGTGTGTGTGTGTGTGTGTGCAGGTGGTGGGGCTGCTGCATGCCACTGCTGGGCAAGGGGAGGGGACACCCCCCCAACGTTACTGGAGACCCCAGCCTGCTCCTTAACCTTGATGTTTTCCGCCCCAGCTTAACACAGTCCAATATGAGGGGGATGGATCTGTACTAGTCCTTGAGCACGTGTGGCAGGTAGGAGCCTTGAAGGACAGCCTGGGCCATCCTCTCTTAGAAGGCGGGTGGTGCTTTTCCCTTTGCAGCCACGGAAGGAGAAATCAAGGCACGATGCTGCATTCCGAGTGCCAAAGACCAGCTTGGCCTGGAGGTCCTGCCCTCTCATTTAAATGCCAGGAGATGTGTGTAGGCATTTTGTGTCAAAGCAGAGAGGCATTCTGCCCTGGCTCCAGCACACTCTGCAATTGCTTCAACCTGGCATTGAGGGGAAAGGGGTCCACAGGATGGACCAAGCCTCTTGTTCCTGCTTCCCTTCAGGACAATCACAGACTTGGATGGAGGACTATGGAGACAGGGCATGGGAAACCTTTGTGGATTCCCTGGGTGCAACCAGCGGGGTGGGCTGGCAGGGGAAGCATCTCCTCATTTTGCAGTGACAAGGGCTGAGGCTGCAGGCATTTTGGGGGAGGGGGGGAGGGGGGGATAATCCATGGCTGGTTCCTGCAGGTTCCCTCCTTGCTGTTGTGTCTGAAGCACCCAGCAAGCAGATGGGTGAGAGGTTCCACTGAGGCACATCTCTGCTGTGCAAAGGGCATGTGTGGCATCTGGGGAGAGAAAGTGCACCATTTTCTCTGCACACCCATCATCCCTTTTGGCACGTACACAGCTCCTTCCCTCCTTCCCTCGCTGTTCCCATTCCTACTGGCTGTCCTCTTAGAGCCTCTCTGCCTGGCTTGCAGAGCTGGGTGGAGGGAGAGAACCTCGTTTGTGGCTTTGCGCTGGGTGTCGGGATTCATTTGCAAAGCAGGAGGAGAACATCTTTGGCACCATGAAGCTGAGGCAAAACGTCTCTCTGTCCTTGCTGAGACCACCCCTGGCAAACTCTTCTTCCCCAGAGCCCCACAGAGCTTTCCCCATCAAGGACAGAGCAGGTGGAGCCTGGAGGCAGAGCTGAGCCAGGGCTGTCCATCTGGAGGGCTGCCTTGCCTTCCAGCTCTGCCCTGCTGTTTGACCTTGAGCAAAGCTTGCCCTTGACAGGGATCTCTCTCTCTCTCTCTCTCCCCCCCCCCCATTGCTGATGCTCTTGATAGGCATCTCACTCCACTTCCAAGATGTGGGGATAATCTTGGCTAAACCTGCCAGGATGAAGGGAAGAAAGGAGGAGTTTCCCATAACTGCAGCCTGATCCTCCTCAAGGATGGTGGTGGGACTGGAAGGGGAGAAGCGGGTGGCCCAGCTCTTTATAGCAGCTTTTTGGCTGCTCCCCTGCTACAGGGTGGAATCGGGGGGGGGGGTATAGACTGTGTAGGTGTTGTTGCCTCTAATCTACAGGGTACCCAAAGGTGTTTGCTTCTAAAATATGCAGCTTCCTCTGTGGGACTCGGTGGGGAGATTTTGCTGGGGTGGAATGGGAGCCATGAGTTCTGCTGGATCATGAGGGCCAACCTCCTTCTCCCCCTCTTGCCCTCCTTTCTGGCATGGCTGCCTCTGCCGCCGCCGCCACTTTGGTCTCTCTTTGCCCTTCCTTGCTTCCATCTCTCCCCATCTGCTATTGCCAGTTGAAATGGCTGCTGTAGAGGTCAGCTGAGGGAGGAGCCTGATGAAGCTGGTCTTTCAGAAGAGCTGTGAGTCGCCTAGTACTGAGTCAGACCGCTGGGCCGCGTAGCCCAATCTGACAGGCCGTGAGGATGTCTTGAGTAGGGTACTACATGAGAGTAAGTATAGGACCCTGGGGCACTCTGTGCATTTGTTTCAGGGGCCCTCTTCCCTTCCCATTCCCATTCTGGAGTGGGAAGGGCAAACTGGGCATTTGTTACCCAGAGGAGGAGTCTGTGTGTTGCAGAGCTGCTGGCCTCTCCCATCCCAAATGCCCCATCTATGGCCTCATTTTTAATGTTCCATCTATCTAATTTATATTCTGCATTTTTCTGCAAGAGCATTCAAGGCAGCTTGCAATAATGAGCAATTAAATGCAATAACAAGACTATATCAAAACAGAGATGCAATAGATGTACAACATCAAAAATGAGAGGTGGTGGAGCTTCTGGAATTGACACCTTCCACCCTGGTGACCCCCCCCCCCGCCCCCAATCCCAGGTATGTACAAGCTATTTGGAGCTACTCATTCATGCTGCAGTGGCAGCCTGCACATGTTCTGAAGCCCAAAGGAAATATTCCCACTACAGCATGAGAACCTCTGCCAAAACTGTCTGGTCGCAAGTGATGCTGGTCATGCTTGTGAGATACTGACGTGAGAAGGAGCCACATTGTTTCGCTGTCCCTAGAGCTTAACTGGCGTGGTGCGAGGCCAAACCATACCAAAGCTTATCCCATGTAACAGGAAGATGTTCCAGAACAGAGACCTGGCCCTGAGAAGGGGCTCCACTGCCAAAACTTGGCTCCAGATAATAGGAAGAACATAGAAAGAGCCTGCTGAATCAGGCCAAGGGCCCATCCAGTCCAGAATTCTGTTCTCACAGTGGCCAACCAGTGTCCATGAGAAAGCAGTCTCGGAGCACAAGAGCCATCTCCCTTCCTGTGACTTCCAGCATCTGTTATTCAGGAGCATTACTGCCTTCAACTGTGGAACCACCATGGCTAGGAGCTAGTAGAAGAATAAAGAATAACAATACTAAGCTATTCTGCAGTACTTTCAGGTTTTTAGCGGGTTTCAAAAACACTACCTCAATACTAGTTGAATTGTCTCATTTTAATTTTATTTGACAAAATTTGCATATCCCTTAGTTGTAAGCAAATCCTCTAAGCAGCTTACAGAGATAGATTCATGTATGCCTTAAAAGTATTTGTATCCATTTTATCAATGAAAATGTTGACCAGGATGGTGGCTGCTGTGAAAAAGTTGAATAGCATATTAGGGATTATCAGGAAAGGCAGAATGATAATGCCTTCATGCTAGCCTTCCTGCCCCAGACCTATGATGGCCAAATGATGCTGGGGCTGATGGGAGTTGTAGTTCAAAACATCTGGAGGACACCAGCTTGGGGAAAACTATACCAATTTAATTTGCAACTGCATTTGGAATGTGTGTGTGTAATTTGGGATACTGTAGAACTGAACAGAACAGGGGAGCTGCCATGAGCAGGAGCCTAGAACAGCTTCCCAGGTTTCTGTTTAAAATTGTTTTAATGGTTATGTTTTCCCATTGCTTGGCTTTATTGTGTATTTTAATTAAAGATGTTATAATATTATTCCATATTATAATTATGGTTTGATCTTACAGTTGTAAATACCTTAGAAGCCATTTTGGCATATAAGCAGGATATACATTTTTATTATTAATAATAGCTAATAATAGATCTGGATTGCCTTCTTCCAAGTGAGCAGCAGGGCCCCAATCCCTTCCTTGAGTCCTATGGGCCACTAGAATATTTCTGAATATTGTTGGCAACTGTGGCCCTTTTATACTCATGCGTTGGCATCAGGGGCATTGGTGCCCAGCCTCTCAGGACAGGGACAGATCACAACCTTCTGTTTTGAATAATTTCACTAGGCCAGGGTCACTAGGGACCCATAGTCAGATGCTCCATCAACAGCTATGTTCAGATACATTTGATCCATCCTGGCAGGAAGTTGGCCTCCTTTTTGCTGCTGTTTGACCCCCATTTTCTGCCTCACTCTTTCTTGTGGGTCCATGGTGTGTGAGAACAGATGAACTGGTCCCTGATCCACCGGCTCCCACATCGTTATTGGAATTGACTAACCTAGAACATCATCCTAGAAATATATCACTTCAACTTAACAAATTGCAGTCTATTTGCATCATTTTTATAATCATTCAGGGAGTCCTTTTAAAAAGTGGGTGTTTTAGGTTGTTCTCACAGCAGCTCCATGAGGTAGATTGCTATTATGTGTGTTTTACGAGAAGGGAACCCCACTTATCACATGCAGGATATGAATGTTCATCCCTCTGCCCACTTATTACTGTATATATATTTTTATTATTTCATTGCATTTATATCCCACCTTTTCCTCCAAGGTGCTCAAGGTACCAGTCCTCCTCCTAATTTAATCCACACAAAAACCCTGTGAGGTAGGATAGGTTGAGAGGCAGTGACTGGCCCAAGATCACCTGGTGAGCTTCATGGCAGAAGGCGGCAGGGTTTGAGCCCAGGTCTTAGCTTGGCACTCTTAACTGCTCCACCATACTTGCTGATGACTTTTGTGGTAGCCCTGGAAACACACAAAGAGGATGGGCAGGGGAGCCAGGCTTCCACACTTCTGAGGTCTTATGGGAAAATGGGGACTGGCTTCTTCTAACCGTACAAACAGGCTGACTGTACAAACAGCAGTGCCTTCCACAAGGAAAATTGGAAAGTGGGAATCGGAGAGAGAAGATGGAGGTGCCTCTTCCTCCATTCTGAAGTGGATCAAGCGATGTGCACCTGGACCCTTCTTCCTGCCAGGGGAGGACTGATACAGCTCTTTCTCTTCCATCTTTCCTCCAGGAGCATGATATTGAGACTCCATATGGGCTGCTGCATGTCGTCATTCGGGGGTCCCCGAAGGGAAATCGCCCGGCTCTCCTGACGTACCATGATGTGGGACTCAATCGTAAGTGTAGCACTTTCCTTCTGACCAAGGTAGGAGAGGAGTAACTCCACCGAAGGGTGGGAGGTTCTCAGTTTCTCTTAATTGGACCAACTGTGCTTCATGGTTTGGGCACCAGAAAGGAGCAGGATGGGGGCAGCAGGCCCCAACTTCAGTGCCTGAGGCCTCCTTGGCTGATTTGCACTTTTGGGGCTGCGAGTCCCAAGATCTTTTGAGGCAGAAGAGAGGGGCTAGATTTTAGTTGGTGACCAAGAAACAGAGACACAGAGTTGGGTAGAGAACTACGATTAGGCCAGCCAAAAGTCTGAAGACAACATAAGCTTCCGAGCTACACCAAACGCTTTCTTAGATAAAACGAGTATTTAAAAAAAGGGTATAAATTTTTGCATTTATTCTTAGACTAGGCTGGTCCAGCAGATCAAGAGGCAGATGAAAATCAAGACCAAGAGGATTTGTTTGAGGTTCCTCATGAATAAATAAATAAATTTGAAACTCCCTGCCCATTGACATCAAGCAGGCCCTTCGCTGTACTCTTTTCAGGGCCTGGGTATAACTTTTATTTAAGGCAGGCCTATCCAGGCATGTAGATGTTGACACCCTTTAATCTTTTTTGGCTGTTTTAATTATTTTAAGCTGTTTTTCTTTCTCGATAATTTTAATGTTTTTTGTAAACTGTTTAGAGATTTTACTTCAATCAAGAAGTGTATAAATTTTGTTAAATGAATAATTAAAGCTGGAGGCCCTATTGTTGAGTCCTGTTCCTTATGCCCGCTGTCACCTGTGTGCCCAATAATGTCTTGTACAATTTGAGTATGGTGGTTGCAAATTTCCCTTGCAAAATCAAGGCACCGCGGAGACTTCCGTGTCTTAGAAATATGGTTTGTTCACACATATTTACACCTGGAGCCTTCAACAGAGGGGGTGCGGAACATTACACCCAAAGAACGTCCCTCAATGTTTCTCTCATAGCTTCAGCAAACTTGGCTCCAAAGCAACAGCCAGTTACGGCCCCTGATCTCTCAGTGCAGTCTCTTCCAGCCAGGGTTCAGGAATCCATTAGTTGGAGTCTTCTCAAACTCTAACCCTTCACTGAATGTGGAGCTTGCCTCCCCAAACATAACAATAAGGAACATAGGAAACTATGATTTTGAGTCAGACCGCTTGATCCATGTAGCTCAGTATTGTCTGCACTGACCGGCAGCAGCCCTCCAGGACTTCAAGCAGGGATCTCTCCCAGCCCTTCCTGGAGATGCTGGTGATTGAATTCTGCAGGCACAGCTGCTGCTTTTCCACTGAGCTGCAACCCAAGAGTCTGACAGTGCAGATGGCAAGTGTTGACATTTCAAACTAGTCACAGGGGCTACTAACTGACCAGGAAAGATCAGGCCTACTCTGCTGCCCTGTGCCTTTAGCAGAGGTTGGCTGGTGGCAGAGACTGCTGTTGCTGCTGCTGCTGGGGGGGGGGAGGAGAAGAGATGTGGCTGGGCGAGGAGGAGGTGGTCATGTGACTGTTCGGCATGAAACTGCTGCTGCTTGTCCAAAAAGGTCACCTTGGAATGCTGCAGAGGGAGAGGGGGGCTGCAGGGAAGGTGGCTGGGAGGCTGATCTGCCACAGCCTGAAAAAGGAGAGAGGCAGGAAAAAAGCTGTCAAAAGAACAGAATGGAAAGCTGCAGGCTGATTCCTTGCAGGCATGTTCTAGGCTGCGCTGGGAGCAGAGCTGATCCAGGGACCTTGTTTCCATGAAACCCCTTTCTGTCCCTCAGAATCTGGACAATGCCAGTGGCAAACCATTGCAGTCCAGTATGTGTTTCTGTGTTGCAGGGAGTTGCACTAGACGACCCTATGTTGGCTGGGGCTGATGGGAGTTGTAGTCCAACATCTGGAAGGCGCCAGGTTGGCAAAGGCTGCCCTAAAGTGTGTGCGTGCCAGCATGGCTTGCTCCCGCCAACCCCAGCATCATATGCTTGTGCTGGCTGGGGCTGATGGGAGTTGGAGTCCACCAACATCTGGAGGTTGAAGTCTGTTCTGTGGGAAACTCCAAAGGTTAGCACACTCAACAGCAAGGACTGGCGCATGGTGTTCTCCACCAGCAAGGCAAGGAGTTGGCATGAGAAAGGGGAAGATCAGTAGGCATGGTCCCCCAGAGCAGCTGGGGAAAGCAGGCCAGGCCTTCTGCAAGGCCCATGGCTAGTGCTGCTAGCTATGGTTGAGGCAGGCAACACAAGTTGCCTCAGCAGAGTCTTGGATGAGCTGGCAGAGCTTCAGTGTGTGGCTGTGGTAGTCAAGATGGAAGAACCACCCTCTGGGTGTGCCATCTGGCCAGTTAAAAGGCCAGTGCCTTTTTCTAGGCCATGAGGAATTATCAGTGGTTCCCAAATGGGGAAGAGTGGGGCGGGGGGCGAGCAGTGGGATTACATGGAGGCAAGTGCTAAGAGGCAAGGGGGTAGCAGGCAATCTCTAGAGATGTGACTATTAGACTTTGAAAAGTGGGTATCACTGGATCAAGTTCATAAATTTTATTGACTCAACTAAACTAAGTAATCTTAATTGGATTGTTGAATAAATGTGTGATTCATTGTGGCTTTTTTCAAATTTATTCTCTTACTATCTTCCTTAGTGGGTCATGCAAACTGCTAATCCGAATAATGCTTTTTATAGTGTAGGATAGGGTAGGGTTGGGGCATTGAGGATGAGTTTATGGAACCAAGGAGACAGTGGCCAGAAAAGTGTGGGAACCACTGTTTCAGGCTCTGGGGACTGCCTTTTAGTCTCCTTGGGGTTCCCCTGACCCCTCAAAGCCACCTGCGTCATCCACCCCTTGGAGTCTGGTGGCAGAGGTGTCTCTTCAGAGGGTGCCAGTGCAGTTAACCACCTACCAATTCAATCTACATTTATACATAACAATGAACAAATACAAAATTGTGTCATGATCCGACCCCTTTAAGCACCTAGCAATTTCACAGGTTACTTGTTAGTTGGACAACTGGGGCCCCTGAAGGCCAGGGATGATGGTTTCCCAGCACTAGACAGTTATACTGGTGCAGAAACAGCTTGAAAGGAATATTTCTTCCTCCCCACATCTGGCTGACATTAGGGCACCAACAGGTCACACAGGAGAGCCAGTGTGGTGTTCATGGTTAGAGTGTTAGACTGTGACCTGGCAGAATGGAGTTTGAATCCACACTCAGCCCTGAAGCCCACTGGGTGACCTTGGGCCAGTCACTGCCTCTCAGCTTAGCCTACCTCACAGGGTTGTTGTGAGGACAGAATAGGAAGGTGAGAACCATGCACACCACCTTGAGCTCCCTGGAGGAAACAATGGTTTATAAATGCTATAAATACAATAATAAAATAAAATAAAGGGCAGGGCAACCAGCGCTCAGAATTTATTTCCAAGGACATGCTTCTTTGTTCCTCAAGCTTTGCAACCTTTTTTTTGTCCTGAGTCCTGTTGACTTTGACTCTGTCTCTCTTCCCGCCCCCACTTTGCTCCCTTGCAGACAAGCTTTGCTTCAACACTTTCTTCAACTTTGAGGATATGCAAGAGATCACCAAGCACTTTGTGGTCTGCCATGTGGATGCTCCTGGGCAGCAGGCGGGGGCCTCACAGTTCCCTCAGGGGTAGGTGCCTCCCATGGAGCAGCCTCTCCCAAACTGGCACCCCTCCAGGCATTTTGGATTACAACTACAACTCCCATTATCCACCAGCATCATACAGCCAAGCTGGCTGGGGCTGATAGGAGTTGTAGTCTGAAAGGTCTAGGACACACTCTGTTCTTGCTGTGTTATGGGATTGCTTGATCATCATTGCTACACCTGTCTTCCAGCACAGCTGGACACACCTGGCCAGGTTTCCCATCAGGGATGAGGAACATGTAGCCCTCTAGGTGTTGTCGGACCTCAGCTTCCATCATCTCCAGCAGTCAGCCAGGTGGGCTGGAGCCGATGAGCATTGTACTTGAACCCCATCTGGAAAAGCTCCATCCCTGCCTTAAACGGAGTCCCTCAAACACTCCCTTGTGGGTCATGCTGTGGTGATGGTTGTAACTTGGCAACCTAGTGAGGATGTGAAACTTGTGATTGATGATGACCTCATTGCATGCTAATATCAACTCTTCCTGGGAGGAATAACTGTCATGGGTCTGGGTATCAGTCATGCTGGTCATGTGAGCTGGTCCTGGTTCAAGGCAAACACAGCTGGACCTTCTCTAAGGGTAAATGGCATGGGCAACCAATAGCTCAGATGCTGAATCAGGCCAGCCCCACACCCCCACTGATTGGGGGAGGAAGGAGAGGTCCAGGACTGGCTCAGAGGATGGGGACTTCTCCAAAGGAGAAGAGCAAAAAGAGGGGTGCTTCCCTAGTCCCCAATCGGTCTTTCCCTCAGATCTCCTCCATCATGCTAGGAGAAGACATCAACATTGTGTCCTGGCTCTCCTGTTTTGTCTTCACAGGTACCAGTATCCTTCCATGGACCAGTTAGCTGCCATGCTGCCCAGTGTCGTCCAGCACTTTGGGTGAGCTGAGCTTTGGGTGACCTACTTTTCCTTGTTGTGAAATCACATGATGGGGCAGGACTCCCAGGGGGGCAGTGGAAGGAGGAGGATGGTTTTTAATTTAGCTGGGAGCAAAAGCATCATACCTTTGCCAGCCTCTTGCCCTCTAGATGTTTTGGACTCTGGCTCCCATCATCCCCATCACCATGTGTGCTCACTTATGGCTTATGTGTTTGGTACGGAAGCTGTACTACCCAGGACAGGATGGGGTTGTGCAGGGTTGTTAAGGCAGCAGAGAGCATTGTTGGCTGCCCACTCTCCACCTTAGAGCAGATTTATGCCACAAGGTGCCATAGGAAGGCACTGGACATAGTAAAAGATCCATCGCATCCTGGTCACTGTCTCTTCGAGCTCTTGCCGTCGGGACGGAGATACAGGACGATGAAGACAAGAATGAGCCGTCTTAAGAACAGCTTCTTCTCCAGAGCGATCTCAGCCCTGAATGGGAAGCCCGGACTTTGAAAGTCATCTAATCTCCCTTGCTGTATTTTACTATATTGTTTAATTAGTGTTTTTATGGAGCAGCCAAGTAATTTCGTTGTCCCTGAAGGGGGCAATGACAATAAATATATTATTATTATTATTATTATTATTATTATTATTATTATTATTATTATTATTATTATTATTATGTAGTCCTTCTGGCTGGGGCTGATGCAGTCCAACCCATTCAGAAGGCAGCAGGATGGAGAAGACGATGGTATGAGTGAACGGTGGATGAAGTAATTGGATAAATTGCCACTGATAAAGCTGAGGAATATTTTAGATCTGGTTAACAAGTTGCTTGGAAGGAAATAAATCAGCTGATAGTATTTGTCTTATAAAAGTTCTATGATTAAGATATTTGGCAAACATGAAGCATCAAACGTTAGTTGAGTGAAGGAGGCTTGAAGGACAGCCACAAAGTCCACCAGTGGGAGGAAGGAAGGGAAGTGGCTGCCTAGGGACCACTGATCACTTTTCTTTCCGCAGGTTCAAGTATGTGATCGGGATTGGTGTGGGAGCAGGCGCCTATGTCCTTGCCAAGTTTGCTGTAAGTGATCAGATGATGGGTGGGTGGGTGTGTCCTGCATCCTAGCCAGACAAGGGTTTTTGGGTGTTTTTTAAAACTATCAAGGCCCAGCACCATTTTTGGTGTTTTCCAGGGCAGGGACCTGCAGTCTGATCCTTGGCATGCTTACTCAATGAAGCTGATTGCCGGGTAAGAAGAGTGATAGTACTAGCAATTCCTATTTGAAGTGACCTGGGACTTGCAGCTCAGGGCTTTGGAGAGAAAGCGCTTTCTCCACACACACACCCCTTTGATTTCTTAATTCCCCAGGGAAGTCTCAAGTTGTGGCTCTGAATTGGACCGACTTTGCCTTGTTACTAGGCAGAACAGCCTTCCTTGACTTGGTGCCCTCCAAATGTTTTAGACTACAACTCCCATCAGCCCCAGAAAAGCACTGCTCTGCTGGCTGGGGCTGATGGCAGTTGTAGTCTAAAAGCATCTGGAGGGCACCAGGTTGGGGAAGGCTAGAGAAGGTTATCCAATCAGTGTATTTGTATTTTTAGATTCTAAAGATATAGCACTTACTTTATGATGTTCACTTTTATGCTTACTAATTGCCTCTCTGTCCCAGTGGGTACATCTGTGAGCCAGAATAAACTCAATCTGCCTATCTCTTTTGATTTAGCTGATCTTCCCAGATCTGGTTGAAGGCCTTGTCCTGGTCAATGTGGACCCCAATGGCAAAGGTTGGATTGACTGGGCAGCCACCAAGGTGAGACAGCCTCCCCTCCCTGCCGCTACTGGGTGTGTGTCAGAGCCAAGTCTCGGCAGGCCAATTGAGGTTTCTGATGCTGCTGCTCAAGTAGACTCATTGCTGGGGACGGACAGCTGAGTGAGGTCTCTTTGGATCCATGGACATCTGTTCAAAAATCAAAGTTCATGCATCTCCCTTTGACAACCCATACAGAGCAGCCCATACAGAGTGGGGCCACAGGGCATGTTTGGGGGGGGGGCAGGTGTTGCTAACATTGTTTTATCCATTTTTAACCGCCAATAATACCGTACATAAAATGTGAAAAAAAATTCCCCTCCTTTCCTATCAATAAAAAAACTAATTACAATGGCCTCCCTGATTGCTCACTTTTAGTTTGATTTGCATAGCATACAAACAAACAGACAAACAAACAAACAAACAGTACAAACAATGAGTACATTTGCCCTCACGTGGCTTGTCCTAATTCACTGGTTCTGTTTCCAGGTATGTTATTTCTGCCTGCCAGTCTTTCATAAAATGATCTGTTTCTGTCTCCTTTCTTGGCTTTTAAATTGCTGTGCTAATTGATCCATAATTAAGAAATCCCAGGGTTTTTTTAACCCAACCTAGGCATGTAGGGATTTTCATTTTTGTGGTATCACAAATTGAGCAGCTGTTTACTAATCTCCATCTAGGGTCTTGAATTCTTGCTCAAAATATCCCAGACCGCAATAACCTGTGCAAAAAAAAATCATTTTTGCATTTGTTTGCTTAATCCATGTGACCTCCCCCAACCCCACAACTTGAGAAGAAAAGCAGTTCAACCTTCAGCAATGAAGGCAATGAGTGACTTAGCACAGAAGGGTTGAGAGTGGGATGTGTAGAGTGTGCAAATGGCACACAGAGCCTAAACCCTAAAGAGCTTGCTGCTGCCACTCTTCATCATCTGCCGCCTGAGGTAGCTGCCTCACTCTGCCTAATTAGAGGGCCAGACCTGGAAGCTGCTCACACATTTAATGTGACAAGCTAGCTCTTTTTCAGTGGGCTACTGGGGTGTGCAGCATGTTCACATGCAATCATTCTCGGGGCAATTAAAACTCCCACACTCCCAAAATAAAGCTGTCTGTGGCTCAGTGCAGGATCTGTATAGTAGTTACCATAGTCCTTGGCTCCTATTTTCCAGCCTTGTGATGGAGGCTTCTCCAACCTGGAACCCCTGGAACAGAGCACACTGCCATTCCTTTCTGTGGGTGTCACAGCTTGGCACATACTTGGTTGGGTGTGTGATGATGGGTTATCTCAGGAGACAGAGGGCAGGTGGGCAACATTGGGCCATCCCCAGCTGACAAGACAGCTCCTCCCAAGAGTTCTGCTCCCCGCTTGGCTTGGGTCCAAGTGACTGGGTTCTACATCCACTCCTGACAGTCCATTGTTTGGAATGTGCTAACTGAAATTCTTGACTCACCTGTAGGATATTTCAAGCACATAAAGTCTCAGTCATCCTTAGCCCATCACAGTGGACTGTCCTATCTTAATATCCCTGAACTGCAGAGGGAGAGGCCTGTCTTTAGTCTGCGCCCTGCCCCCCTGAGTTCACATCTAATTTGGGGCTTCATAGTGACCACAAAATAACATTGATGGGCTCAAAAGCTCAGATGACTTAAAAGGGAATTAGACCGGCCTTCCCAAATCAATGGTCTTCCAAATGTTTTGGACTATGTGCATCATCCCCTGCACCAGACAGCTGTGCTGGCTGGGGCTGATGGGAGTTGTAATCTGGTTGAGGAAGGCTGAATTAGACAAATTCCTGGAACAGGAGAGGATTGTCAACAGCTATTAGGTGTGGAACGTCAATTGGGCTTAGAAGAAAGTCACACTTACTTCAGGTTCAGAGGGCATCAGAGTGGACTGTTAGTCTGATATTGCAAGGCAATTAATTCTTTACTCTTATGCTCCTATGCTCTGCTTTCAACTTTCAGCTCTCTGGCCTGACCAGCACATTGCCTGACACAGTTCTGACTCACCTGTTCAGCCAGGTAAGAAGCATGCAACAGCTATGGAAGGAGCTGGGAGCGGGGGGGGGGGTGCTTCTCTGTTAATCTCCCCCCCCCCCGCGCTCTGCTTTTGGGGCTGTCAAAGGGAAAGACTGACACACTTCTTGAAATCCTCCAGCTGGCTCTGTCCAAGAATGACTGGGGGAACCTCTTTAAAAGGACATTGCAGCCTGAGTCTCCCATGCAAGGAGCTTGAGAGGCAGCCAGGTGGAGGTTGTCACATCCTGACAAGGTGTTGGTTCCTGAGATGCAGCTTCCCACCTAGTTCTGGCAATATTTTAGTGCAAGCCACCAAATGAGGGCTTGGGTTTCCCACAGTAAAAAATCTCAAATGTGACCCTGTGATGCACAGGGTAGCTGCATTTTAAGCAGAAGCTTACAGGTGTGAAGGGCCTGGGGCAGAGAGGAAGTCCCTGTTTAGTTTCAGCAATCAATAGCAACAGAATGTCAGAGACTCTGTAAAAGAGATCTAGAGTTCTGCCCCACGAAAACGACACATTTTCAGGGCTGAGACAAAAGCCCTGAGCCAGGCCTGAACAGTAGCAGGGCTCCTTTAAAATTTCACACAGGTCTCTTCCCAAGGATGAATCCAAAGAGACCATGCTGGGAGGTGTGTGTGAGAGAGAATATGAAACCAAGTGAAAAGCCACCTGTCTGCAGCACCCCCCTTCTGGCAGGGTATCACACACCTTTCCTTACCCAGGATCAGGTTTGGCAGCCAGCCAGCCTGCTCAGCAAACTCAAAATTGCAGGGGTGACCAGACTTCATTTTGTGCTGTGTTTCTAGGCACAGGCCTGCTCTTTAAAGCACCATATCCTAGTGCTTTGTCGTCCCGTCCCCCCTACACTTTCCCTGCAAAAACCTGCTCTTTACTGCTGAATCCAAGCAAATAGCAATCTGTGGAAAACCCAAATTGCTGTTTGTTCTGATTCAGCATCAAAGGGTGGGTTTCTGCAGGGAAAGTGTCAGGGGCAAAGAAAAGTGCTCAGACAAGGTGCTTTAAAGTGCAGAACTGTCTCTGGGAAATGTGGGGCAAAAGTTAAGTACGGCTGAGTCCTAGATTTGCAGTTTTAGCCTGGCTCTTAAGAGGTGAGCTGTGCCCTTCAAACAGGTGGATCCAGCAGAGTCCTTGGGCTCACAGAGGTGCTTTTCCAGTCGATGCCTCCTCCAGCCAAGAACGGTTGCTCTGGTCCTCAATGGTGCTCTGACTTGGCCTCCTTTCTGTCTGCCCTCTTTCCACACCCACAGGAAGAGCTGGTGGGGAACACAGAGCTGGTGCAAAGCTATCGGCAGCAGATCAGCAGCATGGTGAACCAGTACAACCTCCAGCTCTTCTGGAACATGTACAACAGGTAGGGGCAGGGGCTGAAAGAACTGCATGCATCTTGGACCATGCTTTCCTCCCAACAGACAGCTGCCACCATACTCTCCCCAATTCCCCCCTTTTAAAATTTGCTTTCAAGCACTATAGCTCACATCTAGTTATGATGAAGCTTGTTTTTAATAATACCTTCAAAAAACTATTTATTATTGTTTTTATTTATTAAAATGTATATACTATTTGACTGTAAAAACATCCCCTAAAACCAAGCAAATTTCCTACGCTTGACTGAGAGTTTCCTGCAGAATTTTACAAATACGTTGTAAATAAAAGGTGAAATGCCACAGTGTGATCAGAGGCGGAGCTAGCTGCTCTGGCACCCAGAGTGGCATGTACCCAGGGGTGGGGCTAGCTGCCCAGGGGGCAGGGCAAGCGCCCTGCCCTGGGGGTGTGCCAGCCACGGTGAACATCCTGGGGGGGCGATGTCACCCCCCTCAGGGATGACACCTGGGGCAGACCGCACCCACCACACCCACCTTGCTCCACCTCTGGGTATGATGCAAATATTGTAGTCCTGCTGAACTCAGACATGGCACAGTGGCAGAGCCCCTGCATGTTTGTCTGCTTCAATTAAAATTCCTCATTTTTTCTCAGTCGTAGGGACCTGGACATTAACCGACCTGGGAGCATCCCGAACGCCAAGACACTCCGGTAAGGCACTGATTTGCTCCAGGGAGGATGAGGAGGGGCCCCGAGCAGAGCAGCTCTCTCCTGCTAATCACATTTCTCCCCTTGGGGTTTGCAGCTGCCCAGTGATGCTGGTGGTGGGCGATAACGCACCGGCTGAAGATGGCGTGGTGAGTAAGGAGCTAACCCCCAAAGTGTTAATCTTGCCTCCTTGAATGACGTCTGGGATCAAGATCATAGCATGGGTTTGTCCTTCCCCCTAGACTGCAAGCTTATCTCTTCTTTGAAGGCTGGGGGGAGGCAGGTGGCAAGTATGGTATTTAAGAACAACTAGAGGCCTCCTGAGGATGCCTTTGCAGACTTCAGGCTAGCCTTTCCCACCCTGCTGAGCCTGGCATTCTGCTTTGTTTGCTGTGATTGATTTGGCCACTTTGTTCAATTTGGTTTGTGAAATGCAGTGGAGGATAATCACCCCAAAAGAGAGCCATCAGCATGAAGCACTTCCTGATACCCCATTGCATGCTGTCTCTCCCCCCCCCCCCACCCGCCAAGCTTTGGGAAAGAGAGAGCGAGAGAGAGCGCTGCAACCCCTAAAGGGATTTATTTATTTATTTATTGCATTTACATCCCACTTATTTTTTATTATTTTTATTTCATTGCATTTATATCCCACCTTTGTCTCCAAGCAGCTCAAGGTGGCATATATGGTTCTACCTGCTCCTGATCTAATCCTCACAACAACCCTGTGAGGTAGGTGAGGCTGAGAGATGCAGTGACTGGCTCAAGGTCACCCTGTGAGCTTCATGGCCAAATGGGGATTTGAATCCCTAGTCTCTCGGTTCATAGTCCAGCACTGTAACCCCTATACCACACTCCCTATCTTTATTGTTTGAGTCATAGTTAAAAACTGGACTGTCACATTCCTTTTATTTATTTTAATTGTTGTTGCCAAAGCTTTACACCACCCCCATTTTGCTGCTGTTTCCCTGTTTTTGAGGGTTTACTGCAGCGCCAAAGCTACAGGGAGGTTAGCCAGGTTTTTTGGCCCAAGTGAAGCTTCCAGAGGAGTGCCGTTGAGGCTCCCAGCCTGTGTTTGTGTGTGCACAAATGTGCGAGGGGGTTCCAAACTGGGTCTTTGACCTGGGTGAAATAAAGCCTAGTTTCGTCCACGGTGTACTGAACCTCGGAGGCTGATTGTGTTGGCTGCTGGGTCACGCCATGTGCAGGGCAGGTGATGCTTGTGCTTCTGGACTTGATGCTATTTTGAAACTCTGACTTTGCTGTCTGTTAGGTTGAATGCAACTCCAAACTGGATCCAACCACCACCACTTTCCTGAAGGTGAGATAGAGGAAGGGCAAGTCTTCAGGACAAGCCCTAATCCCTCGTCCACTCTTCCCCACCCCTAGATCTCATTCTGTGTAAGTGATTTTGATTCCATCAGAATTTGCTCTCCCCTTCTTCCTCCCACTGGACTCTTAAGGTCCAAGGACAAACTGCAATGTCTTATGTATCTATACCCCCAAACCCAATTGAAAATAGGAGCCATTGAGACACCCAGTGGGGATGGTGGTGCTTACCCCCATTTACTTATGAGCCACAGTTCTGGAGATGATAGGAACTACAGGCATTGCATAGAGGTCTTATAGCACAGGGTGGAAGGCCAGCAGCAGGGGTCACTCTAGTTCTGGATATCTTGCATTTAAGGCGAGTGGGGAGGTTGGCCCACAAGACTCCTACTGACTTTGTGATTGGTGCAACTTGGGCTGGGCCCTTCCTGCCCTTTGGGAAGGGCAGCGGGGAGGCTGTTTCAGAAGCCACAGCCCTTCATTAGAAATCATAGCAGCCTAGCCTTTCTAAAAAGGGACAGGACTTGAAGCACAGCGTGTCAGCCCTTAATCTTTGTGATTGCAAAAGCTGCTGCTGCTTCCAGCTCTCTTTCTCCAAGTGGGGTTCTGAGTCTGGAGGAGGCAGCCCTTCTGCTTGCCTCCCCCCCCGCCCAACAGATAGGAATTTGGCACCTGAGCCTCCTAATGTCTAGCTTTCCCTTCACTAGTTGAGGATGTCGGCCATCTTGAAAAGATGGTGGGCATCTCTGGTTGGTTGATTGGTACAGAGTGGCATTGACTGAAGCCAATGGAAGCTGGGATTTGCAGGCGCCAGCCCAGCAGTGACTCAGGGGCCCCTTAAGACTGTACAGTGATACCTCGGGTTACATAAGCTTCAGGTTACATACGCTTCAGATTACAGAATCCGCTAACCCAGAAATAGTACCTCGGGTTAAGAACTTTGCTTCAGGATGACAACAGAAATCGGGCGGCGGTGGTGCAGCAGCGGCAGCGGGAGGCCCCATTAGCTAAAGTGGTGCTTCAGGTTAAGAACAGTTTTAGGTTAAGAACGAACCTCTGGAACAAATTAAGTACTTAACCCGAGGTTCCACTGTACTCAAAGCCTAACCCAACCTGCTGCCTTGCTGATGTTTTGGACTGCAACTCCCATCAGCCCCAGCTAATGACTGGGCGATGGATGCAATTGAGGGGAGGGGGGGCTGGTCACCTGGAAAGGAAGGTGAAGCTTTTCTGACTCAAAACTCTGTTTTCCACCCAGATGGCTGATTCTGGTGGGCTCCCTCAAGTCACACAGGTGAGTTCTTCCTCTTCCTCCCTGTTCTTGGTTATCAGAAGACCTTCTGTGGAGCTCAGAAACCTCCTTCTGGGTGTGCCTGGGCACTTAGGCTGGGTGGGATTCTCCCACCTCTCTTCATTTCACCCAAAACTCTCTGAGTTGCGTCCTGCTCTAGGATTAGTTGTTGCAGGGATGTTGTTTTGAAGAAAATCCACATTTTGGTTCCAAGCAGTTTAAAGCAAAGCAAAACCCAAATATCTCCCCCCCCCCTTTGCTTGGTGATGGGGAGTTTGTGCAACTGGGCAGGGCAGGGGGAGGAGGAGGAGAAATAAAAATAAGATCAGAATTTAGATTCACAAACTGGATTTAAAATACAGAATCTGAATTTTAAAAGCTCAGACTCAGAAGATACTGGGCTCATCCACATGTGTCTAATATCCATGTCCTGAGCTTGATGCACACACCCACACCCACTATTTTTGCAATGTCTGGTTGTAAGTGCTTTTCTTTCTGTTTTTCATCCGCATCCCTCTGATTTCTTGAACAGCCTGGAAAACTGACGGAAGCATTCAAGTACTTCCTTCAAGGGATGGGCTACAGTAAGTATTTGTCTAGTTTGAGGGATCAGTGTGCTCAATAACTGTGTTTGTGTAACTGAGGGATTGTAAGAGATGCTCATGTGTTTGTAATTTGAGAGTGTAGAAGCAGGTGACTCAGCAGAGGATAATTTCCTTTGGTCTACATTTGTAATGAACTGGCCTAATTTGTACCTCCCAGAATAATATTTGGATGAGAGTATAATTATTCTTTGGATTTCACACTTGGTCAGTATCTGAATTTTATGATGCAGTTGTCAGCTCAAAGAGTGTACCAAAACATGTATTTTAGGATAAACCATTTTTTAAAGTGCATACATAAGACTCATATGGGTTTAAATTTTTATTTTGTGATAAATTCAGAGTCAAATATGTATTTAAATATGGGTTTTTGTATGGACAGAATGGACGTATGAGCAAACACTGGCAAAACTGGTACATACTAGATATAGGTTGATCCACCCGGCCCTTCTCAGCTCAGAATGTGACCACATTTAAAGCTGTATTATTCCATTATAAAAAGTCATAGGTTCTTAAGAGTGATGAGAGCTATTAGAAGACTCCTATCCCCCCACCCCTCTCCAAGCTACAATTTCCAGAGTAGTTTAACAATCATTCTTTCTTCCTTTGGAACTCCGGGAATTGCAGCTCTATGAGGGGAATAAGGTAAAGGTAAAGGTACCCCTGCCCGTACGGGCCAGTCTTGACAGACTCTAGGGTTGTGCGCCCATCTCACTCAAAGAGGCCGGGGGCCAGCGCTGTCCGAAGACACTTCCTTAACAAAATACAGCTCCCAGAATTCTTTGGGGGAAGCCATGACTGTTCAATTGGAATGCTGCTGCTTTAAATATATAGTGTAGGTGTGGTCTCTATGCATTTAATGTGGTCCCATGTGTCCCCACTTCAGCTCCAAACAGATTACTAGCCCTGTTGTTGAGAGCCTGCTCCTGGACAAGGTTCCTCCATCAAGGGCCCTGGCCTGCTGGATGTGCCATACAGAGGCAATGAGCCGTTAGTGTGTTTATGATCAAGGAAATGGGTGTGTTTGGGTGTTCTTTGCCTGATATTTCCCAGTTCTGTGCATATCTGTGACACCATGAGAACAACTCACAGTCAACTCCAGGATAAATGGTTTTGGGAATTAGCACATGGAGCGTGGCCAGGGCTTTGCATCAGAGAGATGTCAGAACCCAAAGGGCATTTTGCACTTCTTTCAGTGTGGATTTAAAGACCCGTTATCTGCCAAACATTTCAGATCTGTTCTTCTCTTCTCCCAATCCTGATCACCCTGGTCAGAGAGAGCTTGGCCTGAGCGACATTAGGTATCTCAGAAATGACTGATAAACAAAAATCATAGAAGCATAGAGTTGGAAGGGTCCCAAAGGGTCATCTAGTTCAATCTCTCCAATGCAGGAATAATTTGTGTGTGTGAAATTCTTCTTGCCTTCTCTGTCTCTTTCTCTTTTTCTCTTTCCCTCTCTGGTTATTGGTTGTGATGTTCTTGTCTTGTTTTTCTGCTGTTGCTCAGACAAGCCTTGAATGTGTGATGTTCCAAAATAAAAGCCTCTCTTGCCCTCCCAACCCTCAACCAGACTCTCTTTGCTTCCACCTCCTACTCAACCTCCCCTCCATATCTCTCTTAGTTGCGTACCTGAAGGACCGAAGGCTGAGTGGAGGATCAGGTATCCCCTCCCCCAATGTCTGCTCACTGTCACATCCACATGCTGCATGTACCCCTCGCCCCCGTCCTCTCCTTATTGTGCATTGCTGCTGTACAGAGTGTGCTTTTCTGCTGCAGCTTCCATAGTTGGTCCTGCCGTAAAGAGACAGGCAGGTAAACAGGCGACTGAGGCTGACAGAAAAAAAAGCATCTGCCCTTCCCCCTGCTGCATCTGTAGCATGACTCACACACTATGGGAAGCGCACAGCTATGCCATTCCAATGGTGTTTGTTGAAACAGATGAGTTTCCCCCAAAAAAGATTTGCCGCTGTGCTTTCCAAGGCAGCCTTCCTCATTCTGGTGCTCTGCAGGTGTTTCAGACTGCAACTTCCATCAGTCCCAGCTTCCTATGGCCACACTGACTGGGACTAATGGGAGCTGTGGTCTGAAACACCTGGGAGGTACCAGCTTGCAGGAGGCTGGCCAAAAGCATCCTGAGTGTGTTGTTGGTGTGATACCTTCCTGCTGATAGTCACATCTTCCCACAGAGAGATGCAACAGCCAGGTTGTTTGGCAGCAGCGTCACACCTGACTGAATCCCAAAACACGCTGTTCCTGGGGGTTTGCAATTTCTCCTCAACAGCCACGCATGTGCACTTACAAATCCAAGGGTGTCCCTCTTGGAAGAATTTTTTTATAAAAAGGTTAATGACCAGGCATGGCATTTTCACATGTCTTGCAATTACGAGTGCACCCATGACTTCTTGGATTTTGTGCATCTTGGCACAGAAGGGGAATTGTGCTCAGCTGAACTTTAGAGTTGGGGGCCCTGTTCATGGGAAGATGCACAAGAGCAGAGGCAGCATGGCCCTTGACCAGCATGGGATATAAGACCCTGCAAAAAGGCTCTCAATAAGAGGAGAGAGGGCTATCAATAACTGCTAGCCATGATGGACTGTTCTGCCTCCACAACCACAGGTAGCAATACTTCTGAACACCTGTTAGTGAAAACCAGAGGAGGAGAGAGTGCTGTTGTGCTTGGGTCCCACTTGCTGGTTTCCTGCAAGCATCTGCTTGGCTGCTGAGATTGTGTGTTGGGGATTGTGTGTCAGTGGCAGAGCAGGGCACACAGGAGCTGCATCCAGGCACAGAGAGTCACTTTGCTTCCCACCCTGTCCCACCACAGCCCTACCTGCTACCTAGTTTTGCTGGTCACCTCTCCCTCTTGCAGCGGTGAGGGGAGCAAAAAAAAAAAGGGGGGGGGATGATGGAGCCTCAGAACAGTGGTAGAAGAATTTATTTTGCAGCTTGACATGCCCCGTGTGTGTTTTGGCACTCTGCGGTCTTCGGGAGCAACTGGGTCACATTCTGCTTGTTGCGGCTGTTTGCTTAGGCCAGGGTTGGCTTCCCCTGCAGCCCTCCAGATGTTGCTGGACCCTGACCTCCATCATCCCTAGCCTTTGGCCAGGTTGGCTGAGAGGGCAGATGGCGGGCTCCTGTACTTAGAGCACATCATTCTGAAATTCTTCACACAAGCCATTGTCTGGCAAGCCACCCACTGTCCCCCACACAGTCAGCTTAGTCATGTCTTTGGGGTGTGATTGCTGGGCTGGTTTGTCTGCCTTCCACAACCTGATGCCTTCCAGATGTTTTGGACTATGAATTCATGGAGGAGAGGGTGATCAATGGCTACTAGCCATGGTGGCTATGCTTTGCTTCCACAGTCGGAAGCAGAAATGCTGGAATACCAGTGCTGGAAATCACAAGAGGGGAGAGTGTTCTGGTATTCAGCTTCCAGTTTCCCACAGGCATCTATGAGAACAGAATGCTGGACTAGATGGGCCATTGACGTGATCCAGCAAGCTCTTTTTGTGCCCTTGTGTTCTTACGCCTCAAGAATTGGTGCATGGCTAGGGCTTGAGTGGCTGAAGGCTGCCGGGCTTTAGGCGCCCTCTGAGGCCAGGGGCTTGATGTTGCTTCTTCCCTCTCCTGTGGCAGCTTTGCTCGTCTTTGTGGTGCTCGCTCCGCCTGGACCCTCCCTGGTCCGCTTTTTGTCCCTGGCAGAAGCATTGATGCTCTCTCTCTCTTTTTCTCCCTGTAGTGCCCTCTGCCAGTATGACGCGCCTGGCCCGCTCCCGCACGGCTTCCCTCACCAGCGCCAGCTCTGTGGAGGGCGGGGGCAACCGCCCAAGAGCCTGCACCCACTCGGAGAGCAGCGAGGCCATGGGGCAGATCAACCACACCATGGAGGTGTCCTGCTGAGGGCCTCCACCTTACTCCTCCTCGCCGTCTTCTTCACGGGTGACCTGGAGGGCCCACTCATCCAGTCACTCTCCAGCTGGCTCCATCCCCTGCGGCTTCCTGTGGCTTCAATTTCTTTTGCCGTCTTTCTTTTCCTTTCACATTATGGAATACAAAGTTGGGAGGGGGGCATAGGGAGAGTGGGAAGCAGCGGCAGCAGCAGCTTGATGTCAACGGCCACCTCCACCCATAGGCCCAGGTGCCATTTTGAACCAGGGATTGGGTTGGTTTCTAGCTGGCTTGGAAGTGGCAGGCATGTCCCTCTGCACAGCTTGAGGCAAGGCGAGCAGGAGGGATGTTTTACACCTGCCTAGCCAGGGTGCCTCTCCTTCAGAAAAGCCACTCACCCAGTGAGTCAGAAGGGGGAGAATGTTCCCGTGGGCCCTTCAGCTTAGATGCCTAACAATTAATCCACAGTGTACCCGTGCAGTGGTTTACTTACTTTATTTATTTTCAGACACTTATATCCCTCCTTTTCCAAGGAGCTCAAGGTGGCATACACAGTTCACCCCTCCTCATTTAATCCCCACAACAACCCTGTGAAGTAGGCTAGTTGAAAGAGGCAGTGACTGGCCCAAGTCCTCGTCTGACACTCCAACCACTTTACAGCACTGGTTCAGGAAGGAGGGAAATTGCAACCTTGAAAGCAAATGCCTCTTAGTTTCTACCCTTCTCTTTGGCTTTGGAGCACAAGCTTTTTAGTTCCACAGCTTTGGAAAGGCTTTTTGGTGATTGACTTTGTGCTGGCAGGTTTTGTTGGAAAGACAACAGAAATTGGGGCTTAACTGGGTAGGAACATGCTCATAGAGCCGTTTCTCCAGCTGCTGTAGAAAACCATCCAGGGGGTCCTATTGCATCATTTCCTTCCCCTGCATGTAAATTCAGTCAAAAGCAGAAAGTGGGAAGTTCTGCGCCCCCCCCCCCCCCGGCAATACTAGGAATGAGCAGCAAGACTTTCCAAGCATAAGGGGTAGGGAAAGGTCATAGTTGGTTTTAGGATTTGTTTGGGGTTTCCTCAAGCCTTTAAACCAGTGCTATAAATGACCATTGGGTAAAACTTGTTGCAATATAAGCTGCCCCTACTATCATAGCTTATTAATCTTTTTTAAAAGGACAATCAGTGGCAGGAATCAAAAACACAAGGACACATTGACGCATGTTTAGAGCATGCTAACCCTTGTGGCTTTCCCCTCAGGAATAGTAGATTCTTGATACTCTTGCACAATAACTGTTCCCAGGATCCTTCCCTCGAAGGAAACCCCCCTAGAAAGCAGTGCTGGGTTGTGCATATGCTTTTAGGCTCAGCAGGAATAAAATAGCAGAAGCTTATCCAGCCTCAAGGAGGGAAAATGGGGCCCAGGAACATGAGGGCATTTATTTAGTTATTTAAAATATTTGTTTCCTGTTCTTGATCAACAGTCCCAGAGCAGGGTACATGAACTATTTTAAAACACAACACAGAAAATAAAAACATAAAAATATTCCCAACTAGGCATATTCCCAACTTGGGGTGTCATACTCCAGCCTCTACTGTGTAAGGCTTGTGTTGATGGGGATAAAGAGCTTCCTCCTCCCAAACAGCCCCATAGGGGACTGGTCACATCTCCTCCATGCTCCCGCCTGTATGAAAAAACAGGTAGCCTCATGGAAGGCCCTGATCCCGAAGTTTTGTCTGTGGCCCCCTCTGCACCTCAGGGATGTGATGGATCATGTGAAGGTGCTGGGATATCTGCCCCCAGACTGTGCCTGTCCACATTAGATGCTGTATCCACTTAAGTTCTACTCTGAGTAGAACTAGCACTGGAAAGAGGCCATTGTTCCAATTGACCCACAGGAGTCGCCCTCACGACAGCAGCCTCTGTGGTTTCCCTTGTGAAATATTTCATCTAGTATTAATTTACTCACTGTAATGTCATCACAGTTGGGGGGGGGGAGAGAAAAAGCCAATGTTCATTTGAATTTCCTCCCCACTCTTTTCCTGTTGAGTAGACTGTGAGCCTGTGCGCAGGGGTCTTCTTGTGTTTTAATATCCATATGGCTGTATGGCACTTAGAAAAAAATAGACTCTTTAATAAGCATTAAATGATAATTACTCATATTCAAGAAGCCACCCATAAGTTCCGTTGGCCCTTTCATTAGATGGAGGTTCTCAGGGGGGCAATTCTATATGCATTAATTAACGTTACAGGATACGTTCCCCGAGTTCCAGTAAAGAGGCTTGCGGGATCCTCACTTCTAAAGATGCCCTGTTTGCCTAGCATTCAGCCCCTTCACTCTGTCCCCTCGCAATGTGGTTACTAGCATGCCACCCTGTCATCTTGTGCTTCGTCCTGCCTGACTTTCTGAAGGATCCCCCCACAACCACCTGAGTGCTCTCTGGGACAGTGCCTCATTTCCGTTCTGGCTAACTGGCAGCACCACAAAACCAGAGGGAAGAAAACGTGTGTGTCCTCTAGGATAGGTCTCAGGCAGCCCCCACCCCCCGTGGCTCTGGGGCTGTTAATTTATTGAGGTCTTTCCATTTCAATTCATCTCAGAACTCCTTTCAGAGTTTTGAGGAGGAACAGTTAGCAAGAATTTGCCTTCACGTTTCTTCTCAAGTTCCGCACATCCATGCCTTTGAAGAGACGATTCTCCCTACTCACTCTGCATTACTGTAAGCCTGCTATTGACGTGGAACCAGAAGGGCTCTTGTCCATGCCACTCTGGGCTCCAAATGAGCCAATATACCCTTCTCCTTCCTTTCCCCAAACTGCTGCTGGACCACCCAGCCCATCGTTCTTGCTGAATCCCAAATGCATCCTTACCCCATCCTGATCTCATGTCAGACACTCAGTTCTTTTTACTGATGAAGCACCCCACCCACATCACCAATCTTGCACATCGCTGCGTTTCCACGCAAGCAAAGAGCTTGAAGTGGGGTTTGGCCCAAAGAGCAACAAGCAGCTTGCGAGGAGTTCTGTCTCGCCTCTCTGCTACTCTGCAGGCTTTGCACCTGACTTTCTCTCTCCTGACAGTGCGCACGTCAAGGGGTATATATGTGTGCGTAGCCCAGGCATCTTTGCATTTAAATGGTTTGATGTTGCCACAACCAGTCCAGACACACTCTCTGTTTGATGTAATCCTCTAATCTCAGACTCTTTTATTTTGTGTGCTTCCTTCTAAACTTTACATATGAATGACTGAAGGCTACTAGGACCCTCTTTTACTGTAGATCAGCTTTTGCCAACCTGGGACCCTCCAGAGGTTGTTGGATTACAGCTCCCATCAGCTCCTCAGCATCACACAGCCAAGTTGGCTGGAGCTGAAGGAAGTTGCAGGAGAGAACACCTGCTGGAGGGCACCTGGTTGGAGGAGGCTGCTGTAGATATTGTTGCCTTTTTTCTTGATGTGTTCTTTCAGATGAGATAGATCTATAAATTCCTATATATAATATTTATCTTGGATTCCACCCCTGCCATTTACTTGTAGCAATTGGCAACCAATGTGCAGCTTTTCATTTGAAGGTGATCTAGCTATTACTGTGGGGTGGGGGTGGGGGGAATTGGATTTTTTTAAAGAAACATTTTCCTGATTAAGGTGGAATTTAATGGATTTCTTTTTTCTGTATGAGGTGAAATGTAATATTTTTGTGCATGATGGTTGTTGATGCTCTCTGGTTGCATTGATGCCACAATATCTACAAAATGTAAAACAAGGCAAACAAACAAACCCATTGATGTAGAGAGGATTATTGTGTTGAAAACTAATAAAGATATTAAGATCAAGCAGACTCACTTTGCAGTCGAAGCGGCAGCTTATTCATGAGTGCCACATTTATTTATTTACTGTTAGCAGAATCCAATATATCAGGGCTGGGGAACCTTCCAAGCCCAAGGGCCAGATTGTGACCTCCCTTGAGGCAACTTGTAGGTGGGGGGAGCTGCCTACCTGTCAATCACCTGATGTCATAATGAGATCAGGTGAGCTTTTTTTGACTATTTTCCACAGCACTTTGAATGGGGGTTCTGAAGAAAACCCATTCAGAGCACTCTGAATATTTTTTACATGCACCACCCCTCCAAAAAAGGTGTGTTGACACATGCCATGTGATAAAACTCCTTTGCGTTGATTCAATCCATAAGCCAGTAGTTTTCAACCAGTGTGCCGTGGCACCCTGGAGTGCCTTGAATGATGGTCAGGGGTGCCACGGGCAACACCCGTCTCTGTCCCTCTTTCCTTCCCTCCCGCCTCTGATGCTCTCGTGTCTTTGCCTCCCAAAGGCTTGCACAGCTGTCTGTTGCAGCAGTCCTGGCTACATGCTCCCTAGGTGAATGAATGGTGCCTCTGGGACTGGTCAGGGGGTGCTCCCCAGTCCCCTGTGGGGCAGTGTGAGGAGGCACCTCTTTTTGAGGTGGGATGAGGGGCAGCTCAGACCAGGAGCAGCAGCTGCGGTTGCCCAGAGGACTCCCATGGAGAAGGGAGAAGAGAGGAGGCTGAGGGAACACTCCACAAGGGAGGGTGTTCGAAAAAGGGGTGAGGGACTGCCAGCTCTGCAGGCAAGGGGTGACATAGTTGGGCTCCTGAGCCCCATAGGGGTGCCGCAGAAAGAATGTAGTTGGTCAAGGGAGCAGTGGACCCATAAAGCTTGAAAACATTTGCCATAAGCGATTATATTTTCCAGTGTGATTTATGCCATCATCTGCCAATAATGTCCTCATGCATTCTACTTAAGACAACAGGGCAGCCTCTATACAAAAGAATAAATGGACATCAGAAATGACAATATCAAGAAACACGTGGGAAAACATTTCCACTTCCCAGAACCCGCTATAATTGACATTAAGATGGACATACTGGAACAAATGAATTTCAAAGGGAGACTGCAACCTGTAGATAATGTAATTACCGGTATTAAAACTGTTAATAGCAGAATACCCTCAGTGCTCTTCTGCATTTCCTCTCAGTGTTTACAATTCTCTTCCTCAACCATGTAGACCTACAACTCAGGATGTAATGAGCTCATGCATCTGTTGAACTGGACGAAAGCGTAAGCCATTATAATAAACGTGTGGGTCTCTGAAGTGCCACAAGGCTCTGACTTGCTGCTTCTTGCCTTGACGCTCCAGGTGAACACATCCAACAGCAACTCCTGCTCTCCTCTAACAAATGGGTGAGAGGAGGAGAATAGCCCACAAAGAAAGGTGAGGGTAGAATGGACAGCCCCCTGGCAAAGCACAATTGCTTCCTCTGTCCCCTTTGCCATATCTCAGGGGTGGGAAACACTTTTCATCCCAAGGGCCAGATCCCCTTCTGGGGAACCGTTCAGGGGCCAGATGTGAATGATGGGCAAGGCCAAAGGCAAAAGTGGGAGGAGCAAGACATTTGACTCTTAACCTTTGTGCAGTAGGCTCCCTTGCAGTCCTGCAAAACCCAGATTGCTACACATCCAGGCAAGTGAGAGGCCTTCTCACCATTCAAGAATATATTCTAGCCAAGGAGAAACAGTTGCTGCGGAGCAGGACCAGTGAGCAAAACGGGAATGGTTTAAGGGAGACCTACGGTAAGTATATGGGACGCAAGTGGCACTGTGGGTTGAACCACAGAGCCTAGGATTTGCCGATCAGAAGGTCGGCAGTTCGAATCCCTGCAATGGGATGAGCTCCTGTTATTCAGTCCCAGCTCCTGCCAACCCTAGCAGTTCGAAAGCACGCCAAAGTGCAAGTAGATAAATAGATACTGCTCCGGCGGAAAGGTAAACAGCGTTTCCGTGCGCTGCTCTGGTTTCACCAGAAGCAGCTTAGTTGTGCTGGCCACATGACCCAGAAGCTGTACACCGGCTCCCTCACCCAATAAAGTGAGATGAGTGCCGCAACCCCAGAGTTGGTCACGACTGGACCTAATGGTCAGGGGTCCCTTTACCTTTACCTTTTACGGGAAGTGTGTCAACTCTGTGTGCGGGAACTTTGAAAAAAGCATATTTGACTCCAGTCCGCCTTGCACATATTACTAGAGTTGGTTCCCGCATGTATCGAAAGAACTTACTGGCACTTGAAGTATTGCACAAGTGCTTAACTTTTGGAAAGAACCGAGAGCACCGTCGGAGCCCCTGAGGAAGAGTAGCAGCAGCAGCCCGGCTGGGGCAGAAGACGGAGCGAAGCGCCCCAGGGCTCTTTGGCGCACTGCCCGTGGTTGCTAAAAGCGGCTTTGTAACGATATCTTAAAAACTAACGGAGCGGCCAGCGGAACTCCCTGCTACGAGGACACGGAGGAGAGTGAGCGGCTGCCTAGCTGCCAGGCAGCTTCACGGACGTTCGCTGGGTACAGCGAAATAGCCCCTCCCTCCTGGGCGGGGTTTTGCGGCTCCGCCCCGTAGCGTCAGACGAGCCTTTTCCCCGCGCGCATGCACGTCTGAACATTCGTAGTTCCGGGTGCGTCCAGCATGGCGAAAGCGGCCAAGTGCGCCAAGGTGGGTCTGGCTGCCTGAGGGGCGGCTAGTGGGCGGCGACGGGGAGGCCTCAGCACCCCGCTCTCTCTTTCTCTCTGTGCTCCGCAGGTGGAGGAGGCGGCGGCGGCGAGTGACTCGGACGCCCTCTCTGCCTTCCTGGGCTGGTGCGCCGACGCGGGCCTGGAGCTGAGCGCTAAGGTACGGCCCGCCAGGGGCTTCCGCGGGCCCGGCGGGGAGAGACTGGCCGAGGGGGAAAGGCCCCTCCATTCCCCCCCCCCCGGGAAAAGCAAGAGCTTCCTTGCCGAGGCCCCGTGGCCAGGTGTTAAGGGGAGGCCGCTGTTCATTCATTCAAATTCCCTTTGAATTTCACCTGCCTTTGCGGGTGACTCCTGCTCCTAGGCGGCTCACACAACACAGAGGGAGGAGGTGCGGTTCCCAGAGTAAAGGAGCGGAAGGTAGTGCAGAACCACCCGGAAAATTCAAGCCGAAATGAAACTTGTAGCAGTAAATATGCACCCGGCCTAATAATAAAATGCTTTAAAACAAAAAACATCCATCCAAAGGAACCCGGCAGCAGCAAACAGCAGGAACCGGCATTAATAAGATAATGAAAAAGTGGAGTTTCCAGACTTGTAGTAACTTTAATCTTGTTACTTCACATGCATCAATAAGCCCCATTTTACTCGGCATTAATCTAGTCTCGCTCCTTTTCCCGCTTCCATTCAAACAGCTGCTAATGGTGGGTTACTATTGCCACTCTGGGAGAGCTAAAATAATTAGAAAATGGCTGTATCACTTTTTAGTCACCTGGCTTGTGTTACCGGGAAATTGGAAGGGGGGGGTGAGAAACACCCCCCCAAACTAGAAAATAACAGCAACATATCTGCAAAGGCATTCCATCTACAAGGGAAGCTCAGCTCAGGAGCCTGTGACTCCCCACTGAACCCCAGGTCTCCAACAAAGGAAAATAGCAATTCACTGATAAATGTATCTATGTACTGTACTGGCTGAGTGGGAAAACTTCAGAAATTCATAAGAAACCACTTGTTTTAATCTTCTCAGTTCCAATGGCATTTAGGACCCATGGAAGTGAGGTATAAGGGGTGGAGTGAGAGAGCCCACTGTAATCCCCAAGATGTACAGTCCCATCCATCTGCAGGGCCTTCCTAAGTAGTCATGACTGGTGATAGCCCAGATAAGAAAAAGGGTTGCATTTGACTTGACTCAGGGACCAGGGAACTGTAAATGCTTTGCTTTGTACTGTGATGAAGTGTGAAAGACTATTTTTGAGTGACGGGGGCATGCCTGGATCTCAGGTTCTACCTGAGACCACACCTTTTCTGTGACATATCTATGTCTTGATGATGCATCTTGAGATGTATTATGGGAAACTTTGAAATACAGGTGTAACCCATTGATGGGCTTCTGGCTGCTTCATCTTTGTGGCAGTAGGAAGTCTTGTTGCAACAATAAAGATCAGGCTCAAGGACTCCCGTTTACACTTGTGAGTACAAATGGATAATTAATCTATTAAGGGTCGACTTTTGTGATGCTAACCAGGGACCTGTAACTAAGGGATGTAGTAAAAAAACCAAAACCTTTTGGAGTTGGAGAAAAAACTTTATTTTCCTGTGTTGTAGGTCAGTGTGAGCAGAGAGGGCACAGTAGCTGATTATGGCTTGGTGGCCAGGGAAGACATTGAGGCAGGAGAAGTCCTTTTCACCATCCCAAGAACGGCAGTCCTTTCGCAGTACACAAGCCCCCTTTCTTCCCTACTAGAGAAAGGTACAGGAATGGTTTTTGGGGGATTCTGTAGCTTCATTAAAAGCTTCATGTTCATTGGGCAGCCTGTCCAACCAGGTGCCCTCCAGCTGTTTTGAATTACAACTCTCAGCCCCAACCAGCATCAGTGTGCTTTCTATCATATAGAATAGCCTTTGCTAAGCAGGTGCCCTCCAGATGCTATTGGACTACAACTCCCACCAGCCCCACTTGGCATAGTACATATGCACACACACAGTACCCTCTATTAATATATCCATATTCTCTGCATGTATCTGGTTGTGCTAAGGAGGTAGAGGCCCCCAGATTGCTGACCTATGGTGTACAGTATTGACAGCCACCTATGGTAATGATAGGAATTATAGTCCAACAGCTGGAGGGCACCAGGTTGATGGAAGGCTGTGCTATTGTCCTACAAAGAAGAATGTGCATGTTGATACTTGTAAACGGGGTGGAGGAAACAGCAAACTCCTCAATAAGCTTCCAGATTCTTCAGAATGCCCCAAACTGTGTCATCCTTGAGTGAGATTGGAGAGTTGTATTCTCAACTATGGACATAGGTTTCTGGCTGATTTGGTTTGCTTTCTTAACAGATAATAGTTCTGGCATTCTTACACTCTATTTTATTTACCTTTAATAGAGCAAGCCTCTCTGGAGAGTCAGTCCGGCTGGGTTCCGCTCCTGCTTTCTTTGCTTCATGAATCCACAGCCAGTGATTCTCGTTGGGGGCCTTATTTGTCACTGTGGCCTAACTTCAGGGGTCTGGATCACCCCATGTTCTGGTAAGAGGGGAGGCTGTTTGGCTGTGTTCTGCCAGTGCCCAGCTTCCTCAGGTAAATCAGTTGCAGCACATCTTCACCAAACAAATTTGGAGTCCAGAGCAGAGTCAACCACTTCAAGGAAGCTGTGAAGCATGCTTGCAGTGGCTCAGAAAATGAGGCTGGGCTGGGCATGGTCAGGTGCTTGTACTGGAGCGTATCTTCATGACTTCAGTCCTAGGGCTTTTCATTCCCCCTTGTTATGCCAGAAAATGCAGGCAGGCCCTGTAGTTTCTTCCATAGGAAAAAATCAAAGACTTTTGACACTGGTGTTACCAGCTTGGTGGTGCTTAAGGGTGGTGCTTGAGATGTTTGATTGAGAGGCTAGTTTATTTCTGGGTGATAATGGTGACATGTTTGAACCTCGGGCAGATTTGTGTCTACCCACCCCCACCTCTTTGTTCACACTTTCTTAAGAATAGGTTTAAAACACTTGAGAGTGGATCATCTAAACAACAGTCACTTGAGAATCAAATATTAAGCTGGTGTTAAAAAGTGCTTCTTTTTATGATGGGGTAGGGGGAGTGATGTAGAGTAGTATAATGAAAGGGTGTTTTGGTGAGGGGGGTGCGTAGAGTGCAGAAA
Source organism: Podarcis tiliguerta (assembly GCF_965153285.1). Lineage (NCBI taxonomy): Eukaryota > Metazoa > Chordata > Lepidosauria > Squamata > Lacertidae > Podarcis > Podarcis tiliguerta. Next base: position 50,631,347 of record NC_139541.1, on the reverse strand, counting down.
CCACACTCTAGTCTCTGGGATTAGGAAAACTAGGATGATTTGAGAATACATATTGTATCTTTGAGATACCAAGGTGATAGCTAGATCTCAGATGAGGGAGTAGCCAGCTTGTCAATACTGTTCAGCACAAGTGAGCAATCTGGGGGACTCTACTTTCTTCAGCACAGCTAATCCACCCAGTCTGGAGAGGGAGAGAAGATGGGGCTATGGATGAAGGAGATAGAGGGTGCTTGGTGTGGGGGTTTGTGTGTGCATGCATGCATGAGAGAATGGATGGAGTGAAGAGGAAGAAAGAAAGTGGATGTTCCATCCAATTTTTGCTTGAGTGCCACTTCTGCAACTGGTTTGTAGTGCCTTGCTGCCAAGAGAGTGTAGCCTGCTGTACAGGAACCATTTTGATTGTTCACTTACTTGGCTTCTTGCTTAAAGAAAGAAACTGCACCTTCTGCTTGCTGTTTTGTACAGGAGTAAAGAAGAGCAGATGAGACTTCTGCAAGGAACAGGGATTCCAGAAGCTGTGGAAAAGGACTTGGCCAATATCCAGACAGAGTATTCCACCATCATCCTGCCTTTCCTGAAGGCCCACCCAGATATATTTGACCCTGAGGTGCACACTCTGGAGCTCTACAAGAAGCTGGTGGCTTTTGTCATGGCATACAGGTGAGAGGGAGGAAAGGTGGAAGCCACGAGTGGTCATTCTCTAAATTGCTAAGGGGCGGGCAGGGTGTGTACTGTTGCTTTCCATCTGGGACACTGTGGTTTGGAGTTTAAAGAGATGGCACCTGAGAAGCATTCAGGTTGAGAAACTAAATATATGCAGGAAGTGAATTGATAGAGGAGTCCCGGATGGGGTTCAGTTTTTGGTGAACTGAGAAGGCAGAAAAGCAAAAGTTGCCAATCAACAAAGAAGAGAAGTGTCACTGCTGTGCCTCTCTTCCTTTCCGCATCTCTGGCCCTGGACAGTTGGAACTTTCCTTGCATAAACCGCAGCAGGGATGGGGAGCCACAGGCCCAGAGGCCAAATGTGCCTACCTGGCCCTCTGCTGGCCCTTGGCACTCTTCCCCAGGCTGTGCCTACCAGTAGCCCTGCTTTACATCTTATTTGAATGCTTTGGCCTGACTGGAATGTGTCTTTGATAATGCTTCTTGTTTGCTTGGATGAAGGACGGGGTTTGAGGGAGTATGTGTAGAAATGAGCCTCCTGTGGGAAGTTAAGCTTTCCATCCTTCGCACTGCCTTCTTTTGCCTCTGGCCCCTCCTAGGTTGCATCTGTAGAGAATGCGGCCCTCAGACTGGAAATGGTTCCGCATTCCTGCTCTACAGACTGTCTTTACAGTTGAGCATGTAAACTGGTATGTTGAGGCAGTAATATACAAATGAACAAATAGCATGTTAGAGGAGCAGACTTAGGTTTTACTGAAGAAAGATGCTCCACTTTTTAACTGTAACATCCTGCAGCTCCTAGAGCTTGAATTTAAAGAGCCTCATCTAGGGTGCCCAAGCAGCCTAGAACAGCCTTTCTTGACCGTGGGTCCCCTGACTGCTGGTCCTTCTCACTAGGGATGATGGGTTTTCTAGACCAACCACATTTGGGGACCCAAGGTTGAAGAAGGCTGTTCTATGCTGCTTGGGCACCGTAGATGAGGCTCTTTAAAGTAAAGCTCAGATTGAGTTCAGGGGCAGTTCTTAGATTGTGTGTTGCAGTTTCTAAACTAGTAGCCATTTTCAGAGTCATGTGCATCTGTTTCCCTCTCACCAACCTCAGCATGATTTGGCTGTACTTAAAGTTGCCTCGGTCTAGTATCTCCCTGCTTTGTTCCCCACTAGTTTCCAGGAGCCTTTGGATGAAGAAGAAGAAGATGAGGAGGAGCCCAATCCCCCTGTGATGGTGCCCATGGCAGATCTCTTGAATCACGTGGCTGACCACAATGCCAACTTGGAATATTCACCGGTGAGCAGAGCATACAGAGCTTAGATGCAGTTGAGCCCCTGTGTTTGTGTGTGTGTGTGTGTGTGTGTGTGTGTGTGTACGTACGTGTGTGTGTGTATGCCAACCTTCCCCAGTCTTTCAGATCTATTCCCTGGGGTGTGAATTTCCAAAGGGCCAAGTAGTTTTTTCCTGGAGATGTCTGAGCCACAGTCCCCATCATGTGTGTTATGACTTGTTCAGACCAGAGGACTCTTCGTCCTCGATGCAGCTCTGCAGTGGCCAAAGGAACAATTCCTTCTTGCAGCAGTTTCTGCTTCCATAAGGAAAAGCAGGATATGCCATCTGTAGCTGCTTGACCTGCTGGGAATTTTGCCTGGAGAGTCTTCTGTCAACTCTGCCCATCTTCCTTTTGCCTTGAGGAATGTGCAGAGTTTACTCCCAGTACTGGAAAGCTCAGATGGTTCATTACTTGCTCAGGGGAGACTCACTGTGATGCAAACTGAGAATTCCTGCCATAAGAAAATGACAAAGGTGTCATTCCATTCCGCAGTAGGAATTATTTGTTGTGATCATCTTTGGAAGACTGGTGAAGAAGGTTTAGATCTATGTGTGCCCTCTCTGTGTCCTTCGGCATAATGGGGATGCTTAGCTCATAGCTTCAGCTAATTGTAACTTAGCTGCTTCTCCTGTTTGGTTAATCAGTGAAATATGTCGTTGTGGAGAGCCAAGGATAAAAGGAAAGGAGAAAGAGTAGGAGTTGGGTAGACAGAATCTCTGCCCCCTTTGGAGCTTTGTTCTCTTCTCCTCCCTCTGGGGAGAAGAACCTAGAGCATGGCTTACATTGTACCTTGTGGAATTTAAATTGAAGCTGTTTGGGGAGCTGATCTTTGTTGAAATGCAGGAAACTAAAGCAAGTACATTTTCTCTAGCTCCCAAGTACCAGTAGGAATCTTTGGGCAGCAGCAACATGACTGACACCAGGTCATGCAATTGCTTTTCCTGGACTTGAGAAAATCCCTTCCTAGATTGCTGAGTGAGAGGGACTGCTTGAGTAATAAGTTGTTGTTTCTTGTTCCCGTCATCACAGTCCCTGAAATCAAACCTGCAAAAAATCTTAATGAAAAAATTTACAGGTCTGTTTTTGGGCAAAAAGGCACACCCTTGATTCAGATCTCAGGTGCACCCTTGATTTTTGGTGCTTGGATTCTGTTTTCATCACTTTCCTAGCAGCTGTATTTTGGCATGCATGGGTCTCACCTATCAGGCCCATCACCTTCAGTGGTTCCTTAGGGTATTGCTTCTCCCTTGGGGAGCATATAGGGGGCAGGTAAAGGCCTTGTTCAGCCAAAAGGGACTTTGCAGGCACTACTGATCAGCTGGTTGACAGGGCCTACAAAGCCTCTTTCAAAGTGCTGCATGAAATAGAGCTTTGAGAAGGACTTCTGAAGACCCCTGTGATGCCATGGGGTTGCCAGGCCCAAGAGGGGTTGGAGAGAGAACAGTTTGGCCCATTGAGCTAAAAAGCTCCCCCATCCCTCATGCAGCTTTTCCACAGAGTGTCCTTTCTCGGCAGCAGATGGGTGGGAGGCTCTGCTTTCTTACATCCCTCTCCAGAATTTTCTCTTGTCTCCGAAGAGCATTCACAGCAAATTTGGTGTATTTCAGGGGAATGCTTGGGAGTGTAAGCCAATGCTTCCTAAGAGTGAAAAACAGGGAAGGCGTCTGCTACTCGACCTTCTGTCTTCCTCCTCCAACTGCATCCCTTTTGTTATTCCTCATCTGTTGCACACATTGCAGGAGTGGAGAAAACTGCAGGAGATGAGTGGGGCGGAGGAAAACTTTTTCTTGGGAGATTCTCAGGGCTGGACAGGATCTGTCAAGTTTTACTTCCCTCTTTTGTCTGCAGGAGGTATTGAAAATGGTTGCAACTCAGTCCATCTGCAAAGGCCAAGAGATCTTCAACACTTACGGGGAGATGGCAAACTGGCAGCTCCTCCACATGTATGGCTTTGCTGAACCATATCCTGGCAACACAAACGATGCTGCTGACATCCAGATGCTGACACTATGCAAAGCAGCACTGCAAGGCAAGAGGCTGGCCAGGAGACACTTTTTTAAAAAAGAAACATAAATCAGCAGAGTAAGAGGATATCTGAAAATCCATCTGTCTGTCACCTTGTGTTGCTTTTTCCAGCTGTGTTTTTAGTAGGCGGAGGCTGCATTTAAATACAGGTGTTTATATGTGACTTCTGCAGCTGCTGGTGGCATCCAGAGCAGAACAGCTTGATTACTTTGCTTCCCAATCTTGCATAATGCCTCCTGGGTCATAATGCCAATTTAAAACAAAATAATATGAAGACATGGAACTTTCCTCCATGATGCTCTGGATGGCATTCAAGGTTTTCACACTCTCCCTCTCCCTGCCCCCTTCACAACTGTGTTGTGGGGACTGAGTGAGGACTTGAAGCTGGGCCTCTCTGGCCCCTGCCAGGCACTGTTAGCTGCGGCACTACACTGGATTAGACGAAATGATGTGCTTCTGCTTTTGACTGCAGCCAATGCTCCCTCTGCTGCCTGTTGAACCTGCACCTGCTGCTTTTGTCTCCCTCTCCCTCCACCAGCTACAAAGACAGAAGCTCAACGGCAGCTGGTCTTGGAGCAGTGGGACTTCCTCTGCCAGATGGAGATGGTGGGTGAGGAAGGGGCTTTTGTGATCGGCTGGGAGAGAGTCTTAACTGAAGAAGAGCTGGCCATGGCGTTGAAGGTAAGGGTTCTGGCTGGTTGCTGCACCATTAGACTCCTGGGAGGCCATTATACTCCTGTACACGCTTGCTAGGATTACTTAAGTAGTTGACAGAGTTTTACTTTACAGGGGTGGCATGTTGGACTTAATCAGAAGATTCTTTCAGTTTAGATGGAGGGAGGACAACTCCTCTCTGTTGATCAGTGGAGGTGTGACTTGTGAAGGCTTCTTCCAGTAGCAGGCAGGGAGGCTTGAGGTTGCTTAGGGGCTTGCTTATGCCACTTTGGCACCTGGGCATTGCAGCCCCAGAATAGGAGAAGAGTGCTTCAGTCTTAGCTGGCTGGGTAAGGAGCAAATTCCTCTGTCAGTCTATAGATTGCAAGGGAGGGGGCAGCTGTGCTTTCTTTTTTGCTGGAGGCAGCACAAAAACATGCCTCCCACAATGCACTGGTCATTTTGAAGTCTTTCCAGGGCTTGTCTCCACTGGAGGCACACTGAAGTGTGCTTCTCTTTTCTCCAGGGACTGGCTCACTTGCTGTACCAGGGTGAAGATGTGCACATGTACTCTTGGCCTGCTACTGCTATTTTAATGGACAGGATTTAGAAAAGTAGGAAGCAGCCTTCATTCCAGCTCTCACAAGTTCTTCTACATGGCGTGCCAATTCTTCCACTGAGACTCTTTAAGTTGTTGCTTTCTGCTGAAGTCCCAGGCAGCTTCCACCGCGTTCTCTCTTTATGCAACCACCCCTTCCCCGCGTAATCAGCAGTATATTCTGTAGCAGAATGAATGGGGCAGGTCTGAACTTTTTATGCTGTGTGGCAATGACGTATCTTCTGTGGTGCTGTCATTGTTCCCAGGAAAGGGAGAAATGTGGCCCGAGAGATTCTGCTTCCATCCCTTGGGACTTCTTTCTATGTGGCTTTTGGGGGCCAACAGCCTCACCGACCTTGAGCTCTAAGTAGTCTGCCAAATTGCCTGCAGGTGCTTGTCAAAGGACAGTTTTAGTACTAATATATACAGTGGTGCTTTGGTTCTCAAACTCAATCCAGTCCAGGAGTCAGTTCCACTCCCAAAACCATTCGAAAACAAGGCACAGCTTCCGATTGGATGCAGGAGCTTCCTGCACTCAAGCGGAAGCTGTGTCGGATGTTTGGTTTCCGAAAAATGTTTGCAAACGGGAACACTTCCTTCTGGGTTTGCGGCGTCTGGGAGCCGATTTGTTTGGGAACCAAGCCATTCAAGTACCAAGGTACCACTGTAGTTTCTTTTGCTTTGAACATAATCACTAACCCAAGTTACATACATGGATTAAATGCTGTGTGCCTTTATACACATTTATATTTCTTGCTGCCTGTTCCAGTTGTCTCAAGGAAAACTTAATTTCAAAACATTTTGAACGACTTGTGTCTGCTGTTCCTCCAAATTCTGCCTATGGAAGCTAGCAAGTGTCCCCCCCCCCCAATTATGTAAACATCGTATCCATCTAATTTTAATGTTTTGCAAGATGCTCTCACAAATTTACTTCATTATATTATGAATCTCTTCCAGAATGTAACTTAACTTGGGAGAGGGGAAGGTCCATAGTTTTAAATCCTGAGAGGCAACAGCAGGATCCCTTTTGGAGAATGTTTACCAACATGTGTGGAGCAGTTGATGCCTTGAAGTTACTTAAGAGCCCAAGAAGGTAGCTCTCAATAATCCCAGTTCTTTGTGGCTGTAGGTGCTGACTATGTCTGCAGATGAGTTCAAGGAGTTTAAGGAGCAAGAGAGCCAGGAACCCAAAGCAGGCGAGGACGGTGCTATGTTTCTGATGCTCTCAAATACTACAATACCAAGACTTGAAGCCTCCTGGAAGAAGCTGCTCTTTGATGCTACACTGCTAACCCTGAAGTCATACAGCTCAGACTTAAAAGCAGAGGAAGAAATGCTCAGAGACCCTGAAGCTTATTCAAAACTAAGCCGCCGGGAGAAGTTTGCCCTGCAAGTGCGCTATGGCCAGAAGATGATTTTGCACCAGTTGCTGGAGCTAGCAAGCTAGCTGCAGCTGAGGAAGGCAAGTGCTGTTGGCCGGGGAAGCTTAGCTAAAGGTTTCTATAAAGGCAGAGGCATTTATTTTTATATAAAAATGTGTTTCTGTGAGTATCAATTACATCCACAGGTAGCAAAGCTACCAATTTACACAGCACAGAATTGACACAGCTGGGGAATCTGTGTTTCTGTAGATGCGTTTGGACAACTCCAATCATCCCTGACCATTATGGGCCAGGCCATGCCAGCTGAGACTAATGGAAGTTGGAGTCAAAGGACACCTGGAAAGCCAGTTTCCCCACCTCTTAGGTCCCCCTGTACATTAAATCAGCTGGTAAGATGGCCAAGTTTACAACACCTGTGAGACCCAGTAAATATGGCATTAGTCATATGGGATGTCCCCCTCTCCCAAAGGACTGTGATCAGATCTAGCACTCTAGGTGCAGATGTTTGCGCTGCTGAACAAAGATTAACATGTTTCACTTGCTTACTGTCTAGATGCTCTTCCTCATCCCTGGGAATGTTCATGCTTCTTTGAAGTTGACAAAATGTTCCTAAAAACATTCTCATTGTTAAGTCTATTATTATTATATTTTACATTTTGAATGCCTTTGTAGCATCTTTTACTTTTTCCAACTGTCTTCCCATCCCACCTCTGGCCAGATGAGCTGCACAGATGTATAGTTTAAGACTAGGCTTGGAGTTTTTAAACAATAAAATGTATTTGTATTGATAAGTGAGAAACCTGTGTTATTGCCACTTTAATGGACACTTTGATGAGTTAAGAATGAATGGGGTCAAATGGTGTACTGGACAGTTCTATTTACAGAGTATTCTCTCCCCCGGTAAATCCTCGATGGTGACTGCACCACCAGGACTATTCATTTTGAACCCTAGTTCATGCCATCTGAAGGTAGAAGGGCCACCTCCTAGTGTACATCCTGCTCTGGCCCTTTGGTTGCTCACCTGGAGGTACCATCTTCTAAGCCTGAACATGTGCACTAAGTGAAAGCTCCTAAGTTGTTTTTTTTTAACTCCCCTTATTGGAAGCCCACTTAACTGCCCAGGGAATCAGCAAGAATAGGATTCTTGCTTATATTTTACTGATTCCTCACTTTTATCCTCTTAAGATAGCAGTTAAACATTGTTAATTAAAGTAGCAATATATTAGATTGTTTGATGTACTGCACCTTGATAGGAATTAGATTTATGTTGAAAATATAAGCAGTGAAAGAACATTAACAACATTCGTCACAGATGATGAGAAAACATGGACATGTGCTGCTTTTCATGACTTTAATGTTTAACTACAGAATGCATACATACAAGAAGTGGGAGAACTAAAGCCCAAGAGAACTAGAAAGGCTACAAAATACAACACGTGGACCAATACATTTACAAAACATTCAAAATCCTTACAAAATGGGCTGTATTGGTCCTTTTTGTTCTTTTTACAAACTCAAACTTTGTGGCCACAGGGGAGCAGTTAACAGATTCACATCCTCCCCATCCCAAAATTTACAAGTGTCAAGAAAGAAAATCTACAGGCCTGGTCTCTTGTTTCCTTTGCTAAACCCACCAGCCCTCTCCCAAAGGGCCCAAAGTATATCTTTGCCAATCAAAACAAAGGAAGTCCTCCGCTCCAACGTTCGTGCCTCTTGCTGGCAGCATTTGATATTGGGAAAAGCAATATACTGGACCCTAATCCTAACTTTCCCCCACCCAGTCCCCCATATACTGTAGGATCCTGTGCTCCAATGCATCCATTTCCCCCCTCTTTGACAACTTTGTGATTTACAGGTCTCCCACCCACAAGAAAAATAAGTTACATAATATTTAAACTGGCTTTTCCATATTCTTTGGGAGTCTGGGAATGTCAGGAGAGCAGATCTGCCCCAGACAAAACACTTGGCATCAGCAGCCACCACTTCTATTACAGGCTGGTCAGGCACACAGTATGTGCCTCTCTTGAAACACAATTCGCACAAACCCAAAGTTCAGACAAATATTTCTGTTCTGTGTATTTACAATAGTTTGAAATTATATTCACAGCATCTTCTGAATTTTGGCCAAGAGTCAAAACTTTTTGTTTTTAAAACTTTGGAACATGCCCACAGAGGAGGAGATTTCTCACACAAAGATCTGTGATGTAAGCCCAACATGGGGGAGGGAGAGGCAGCCTCCAAGGTCTGGCTAGACCCACACACATTATTCTGTCAGCTTGATGGGATGGAGATCTCCAGGCTGGCACAATTTCCAGGGTGGTTGCTTTCTTTAACTAGCTCCAGTTCCTTCCATTACTTGTTGTGCCTGTTTTTGCCCCATACAACATTGCGCAACAGACTGGAACAACCTACAACAAGGAGAATAAACTTTATTTCAAGACACAACTTCCTCTCCTCTGCAAGTACCAGAGTTCCTAGGACTGAGTCCCCCAAATACACTGAACAACTAACTGTTTAAAATTACTCACTTTTCAATTTCTGGAGCACAATGGACAAACTCGTGATTCCAGAACTTAAATGCTGGGTTTTTAATCAGCTCGATGAAGGTAATAAGGAGACCCCATGGGTGAGGCCTATTTACAATCAGTCGTTCTAGCAGAACTCTGTAAAAGAGAAACAGATTAAGACATGGGGAAAGTCACACCGCGTGCCAGTATGAAAGACATGATGCAGGAATATCAAGGTCCCGCTGAGAATAGGTACCCTCACGGGATTGCGTCTGGCAACATTAATTAGCACTATGCTGCTTTCAGAATGTGGAAGACTTTACTTCTCAATATAATGTGAGAGTGGGAAACCTGATTCTAGGCTTCACCACTGCAGACTCTGGCTGCAGATTTGTGGGGATGAATGCTCCTCCATCCAGAAAAGGATCCTTATATGGAATCTGCAACCACCTCAACAGCTGCCTTTCAAACCATGTGAACCCTCTAATCAACACTCTCTAGTCATACTCTACATGTGGATAAGAGGGGCAAAGCTTAGAGTGTTTGTTACATTGCCAGCAGTGACTTGCTACTGCTGCAACGGGGACAAGCCACTATCTTCCTGGTTGCTGGGCAGGACAGCTTCATATAGCAGTGGACCAACTAGGTGTTAGCTCCTGAAGCTTCTCCCCAGTTCCTCATTGGCTCTTTTGTGAGAACTAGGCAATGTAGGGATTGTTTTAGACTCCTTAGATCTCTTACCTGGTGATTTGTTCTTGAATAGCTTCAGTGTTGGCCTCTGCAAATAGGTAAAGCATGGTGCAGCTGAAATAGTGAGTATGACTGTTTGGGTACCGTAACTGATTGGCAATTGCATTTAGGAAGAGATACCGACCTGGAATACAAAAAAGGTAAATAGTTAGATCCTCTTAAACACAAAGGAAATCAACAGTCCTTGCCTGGCTAATTTGTTAGTTCCAAGAGTTATGTCCGAAAGCCGGGAAGGTTAATTAAATGGGTGCTGCCACCAGTTGACATGAATTTCCCAGGCTCACTTCTCAAAGTTTATCCTAGTTTGTAATTCATTTTCATAAACCTGTTGGCTTACACAAGGGGCAGGCCATTTTGCATTTTGCAGCCCGGAGGCTACATGCCAGGGGTGGGATCAAAAGCAAAAGCAACTGATTTGACATTAAGCTGCATTCCAGCTATGTAAAAGTAACCGGTTTCTACAGATACATACAATTAACTCTGTTCTCCATGCAGCCAAGCGAGAGGCATCATCACAGTTCAAGGACACATTCCAAGCTGGCAAACTCAACCAAGGAGAGTGGGTCATGGCCTAGGCTGGGGGTGGGGAGTGATGAGGTCTGGAGGACCACATTTGGCCCTTGGGCTAGAAGTTCCCCACCACTTAGATGGAACTAAATAAACACTTTCTATATATTAGTTGTGGAATATTTTAAACAAAATTTCTAAAATCTAACAATATTTTAGGGTACAATCTGGTCAAATTAAAGGAAAGTATTATCCATGTGGGCTAAATGGTGAGATACAGGATTGATTCTGTCATAGAACACCAATACCTGCAATTATCAGCTAGCCTCTGAAGCCCAGTATTAATTGTAAGGCTAGCACATTATCAATTATACAGTATTTATGTCTGACCTCACCAGGTTGATTTCCCAGGCTCTTTTTCCCCCATAGCCAAAGACCTAGAGATAAACCTCTTGCATCTGATTTAACATTAGGCTAGCTGATTTGAAGTACTATCAAGCTTCCTTTTTTACCTTCTGTGTCCAGGTCAACAGCAAGATTCTGGAAGATATCCATGTGAGCCGAGTGGGTGATGGTGCTCATGGAAGGAGTGCTGCCTTTGTTGTGAATATGTGCAATAGCTTGAGTACCAACATACAGCACCAGGGCATTTATCAGCTGGATATTGTAGCGATTGCCAGGCTCATTTGATACCTAGTGGGGTGAACATAAAAGAGGCAAAATCACTGCCTTGGACCTCCGAGACAAAGAGCCGTGAAGAAAATATATTATGTGATTACGAATGTTTAAACTGCAGAGTATAACTCACTAAAAGGTCTGCCAAAGCCATTAGCTTTAGCAGCAGGCAGGCTTCTCTTATCTCCTCTATCACTGCTGCTGCACAATCCATCCCCAACTAGGTACTAGTTTTTAAAAGATACACGCATTACAATATAGTAAAAAATTGCTAAACAGAGACCCACAGCTCCATCAGGATGCATTATCTGGGCCAGGTAAAACTGATCTTTTCCTAATTTATGTCTCTTTAATGTATGACACATTCTGCAGTGGGTTCAGGGCTGAACTGGGATCTTTCCTCTCTTTGATGACTAAACTATGCATCTGGCAAGCACCAGATCTACGATTTTTACTGTGGGTCCACCACTGTAAGCCTCAATCTGATAGTTGTTTTTAAGGAACTCCATGTAAAACCGTGCAAATTCAAGAAGATCCGTTTTAAGTCTATTGGATCTCATTTTTACCCAAATGCACCCACCCCCCCACAGAAAAGCAAAGAAAATTTCTGTTTGGGGAGGAGTAAAAGAACGAGACTCTCACAATTCCAAAACTGCCCACAGCCCCAAATAAGGTTGATGAGCCCTGCTTTAGACAGAGGACCTAAAAGCCTGTTTTGGAACAAAAGACACAGCAGACAAAGGACTGCATGCTAACCTCCACTCCCAGACCTCTTCCTCAATCTGATTTTTGAGTAAGCCCCTCACCTGCAAGTTGCTGCGCAAGTCGGACAGGAACGTGACTGGAGAACGGGTTTTGAGGTAGGAATCCAAATCTTTCTTGAACTGAGGTGGCATCACTCCAGTGAAATTGGTGAGTATCCGTGGAGCAATATTAATCTCACTCAACATGTCCACCTGTTGAGCACACAGAAGCATCCTAATGTTATTTTCTACCATTCAGCTGTTACCCATCTGAAGTCCACAGGGAAGGCTAAGTATCACTCTTGTATCATCATCATCACCACCATCATGATCTTAAATGTGACAGTTGCTTTATCTTGCCCAATGCAAACCAAAGCGACTTACAACCAACCAACCAAAAAAAACCACCCCACATCAATATACTAAATATATTAAAACCAGTGGGGAGGACAGACATAGAAAACATCCTGCCCAATTCTAAAAGTCCACTGATAGTTAAGGGCCAAAAGGCTGGTTACAGAGGAAAGGTTTTGCTTGGTGTTTAAATATATGTTATGATGGTGCCAGGCGAGCTTCCCTGGGGAGAGCATCCCACAAGCAGAAAGGCACCGCAGAAAAGGCCCTTTCTCCTGTTAACACCCTCTGGATCTCTCATGGTGGTGGCACTCAAAGGAGGGCCTCAGGTATAGATGTAGCATAAGCAAACCGATATGCTGGAACAAGTGTCAGAGTTCAAGTGCATCTTTACTACTAAGCAATGACTGCCGTGTATGTTCCAGGACAGAATGCTCTTTTCAAGACCAGGAGTTCACAATGACATTCCCCACCTGGGGTGGTTCAGTGTTATAAACAGCTTCCCGAAGGCTGGGGGTAGCTAATGGGGTGCCCTTCAGATGTTGATGGACTACAACTCCTGTCATCTTTAAGCACTAGCCTTCTAGTTGGGGCCAACAGGAGTTGGAGTCCAACATCAGGAGGGCATTATATTGGCTACCCTGTTTCATCAAAGCAGGTCAAGCTGACCCACTAGGGTCTTACTGACATAGTTGTTTATGCAAAAGCATCAACACCATTGCACAATCTCAGGTGCTTCAACAGATGAGGTCCCATACAAATCAAGCCTTGTACATTACCTTAAGGTTGGGAGTAAAGGGATCTGGAAGCCTCATATTACGTGGGAAGGCACTCAGTATCAGATTCCTTAGCTGAATACAGTTTGGAGGAATCACATCGCAGAAACCATAATGATAGTCACAGAGGAATTCTGGGAAGTCATGTAACAGGACCAACAACACACGCAGAGTACCCTACAAAACACGGGGGGAAAGAGAACTAAGTATCTTTGCTAAATCTATGCAAAACATCTCAGCCAACACTATTATCAGAGCTTTCCAAATGTTTCATGTTGGTGACACACTTTTTACACACACAGGTCAATTTCCTCATCCACAATCCCATGGAAAAGGGCTGTATGATTTGAACTTTACTGTGAAGCTACAATTGTGCTGGGAAAATAATCCAGACCATCACTGAATTGTAACAAATTCTCTTCTGCTCTATTCTAAATTCTACTTACCTTGTACAGAATTTGCATAGGTTTGGCAAGTTCCACATTCCTCAGGAAAGGAGCCAAATATTTAAACAGATCTATCAACAGCTGAGCATACATAGGCCACCCCTGGAAAGAGAATTTACATGATAAGAGTTATACGATATTTGCTAACATATTTACTATAATGTCTGAACTGAATCCCACTTAACATTGTTGGTAGAACTAACAACTTGCATATTACAAAGCAGTATAATACATTATTCTTTAATCTGTCAGGGCTACCTGAAATATGAAATCCATAGTGAAACCAGCCAATTATGTATAATAAGGGGCACTGTAGGGGTTGAATTCTGGACTTAAGGGAAATGGAAGAACGAGTGAGATTTACTGGAAAGACTTGGTCACATCTGCCCCAATGCAGTGCAGCTGTGGACTCTCAGAAGCTTGATACAACCTACAAAGCTGCAAATGGTTCCTTGCAAGTTATTTCAAACTTCTGTTTAACATCTATGGCTGCTGGAGTAAACTGATTTAAATATTCATTTTAAATAGAAAATATTTTTAACCTCTCTTTCTCTTACATTGCACAATCCTCCTCCCTTGCCCCTGCCTAGAAACAAAATAAGGAATTTGTCCATTGCAGCTCATGTACCTTTGCACAATTGTCTTTGTCTGCTCAGAGACAACTAAAGGGCCAAGCATTTTCAGAAGCAAAGGCTGGTAATTAATAGGCAGAACAGTTTATTTTCAGAAGATTAAAAAGTACTGTCCTTTTTTTAACAGAGAGGAAGGGTATTCTTAAATTGAGAACTGAGATAAAAAGTACATAAAATATGCACTTTAGTCAAGATCACACAGGTAGAACTAGTGGAAGGAAGGCCCTCTTAGCAATAATACTGGATCACATCCTACAGAGACAAGCACTGAATCCCAGTACATGCCATGATATATCGAGCCTCACTCACCACCACCACTGCAACCACACTATCAAGCTCATAACAATTGTAGCATATAACCATATTTCTCCTACTTCCTTCTCCCACACAGCTGGGAGGCTGGCAGGGTATAGTTTTTACTTTTACAAAACTTAAGAGTTATGTATGAAATAGGAATCTAAGTTTAAAACACTGCTAAGTTTCAAAACAAATCAACTTCAAGCCACAGGTTATAAAGTTGGCCTGTTTAATTAACCATGGTTTGCTTTAAAGCACACTCCTGAATCTAATGTTCCATGCAAAGGCAGCCAGTGTATTTGACTGAAGGATGATTCAGTTTTAAGGGTTAAAAGTGAACGTTTAACATTCTTGTATTCAGACTGAATTTTACCAGGCTGGGTTTTTTAAGGGATGAGGATTAAAATCCCATTTTTAATCCGTCCTGCTGAGGTTTCTGGACCTCTTCAGGTAATCAGCTCTTAGCAGCTACGTTGTGGGAATATGGTAAAGACCTTAAAAGCAGACATCAGAAATTTAAATGGCATAAAGTCATTCTAGTTAAACAAAACCTGCAAACCAAGATGCATCCTTATTCCCTTTGGAAGCTTCGTAAGTTACAGAAGATAAACTGCAGCCACACCTTCTGCTGTGGTGTATGTGCCAGCATTCTTGCAATAAATATCCGATGGGAGATCAATTCTAGCCAAGCATAAACAAAACCTGGAGCTTTTGTAGGTCTCAGGATGTGAAATGTGTTACTGAAATAAAAACATACAACACAAGCTTTGTGTCAGATTTGTTTAAAGCACTGCCAAGAATCTGCATTGAACTGAGACCATCTTTGAAGTCTAAATCAGGCAGAGGTGGTTAAACATTTTAAGGACCAAGAGCCAGCATTCACTCTTGGCCAACCCTACAGGGCCAAATGCCAGCAGCAGTGGGCGTTTGTGAGCCTCCAGCTGACTCATGCAGATCAGATGAAAAGGGCAGGTTATCAGCCCCTTCCTGCACATCAAATGTTCAAGCTGATGATCGGGGAGGATGTGATTTGTTCTATGGCACTATACTAGGAAATTTAAATCTCCCTGCCCACCCCCAGGGTTACAAGTTTGCCATTTATTTTAAAAGTGCATCAAATATTTCTCCAAGGAATGATGGTGGCCCCAAACCATTCAAATGTAGTAAAAGATGCATAATTAAGATCCAAGACCATAATGTATCATATAGGAATCATAGTTTTAATAAACAGATCCACTAAAGTAAAGGAGTGTTTTAGTTGCCATAAATTCCCATAGGTGTCCAGATGGCAGTCTGTACAACTAGAATAGCACCATCTCCTGAGTGGAACACAGGATCAATGTCCCAACTTGACCAGGAATTGAGTCTGGCTAAAGCTCTAGAATGTTCTAAATCCAGCTCCACAGCTGCAGATCCCAATGTGGGACTGCACAGAGATTAAGACAGAACAGTATAAAAACCCTTCCCTCACACCAAGAGGCTGAGAAGCATCGGTTCCATAGACTAGAGAACAGTCCGCGTAGGGAAAGAATCCCACATATGCCCACAAGTTTTCTTAATGTGCAATTATTCCAGTAATAATAATAATAATAATAATAATAATAATTTATACCCCGCCCTCCCCAGCCAAGGCAGGGCTCAGAGCGGCTTACAAGCAATAATAAAAACAAGTTGAATGATTACAACTTAAAAACAACATTAAAATATTGAAACATTAAAATATTAAAATGTAGCCTCATCGCAGGAGGAGAAGGAAAAGAAAAAAGAAAGAGAGGGAGGGAGGGAATCAAATTGGCTCCAAGCCAAAGGCCAGGCGGAACAACTCAGTAACCAAAATAGACTCCAAGTATATCAACGTATTTAAAATTACACAAGATTAGTGTTAACTAAAGTGAACTGGTGTAGACTCAATGCAAATCATAGAACTCTAGAGTTTGAAAAGACCCAAAGTGTCCAATTAAATGATACCTACCAGAAGGCTGTGAGTGTCTGAAAGTTTATGGTTTCCAGGACATGTTCAGGAGCATTTAATTCTAACAGCAACATGATGAAAATGCGGTGGTAGGGAAGCTGCTGGAATTCACTTTGACGAACATCATGATCCTGCAAAAGGACTCCCACAACTATCCCAAGAACCTAGAGGTAAAAAAGGCAATGTGCTCAGAATGCAGCTTTTATGTATGCTTATAATTACTGCAATGCCAACTGGAATTCATGCACATACTCAGTATTTTTTGAAGACAATACAACAAACTGGCGATCTTGACTGCAACTTTACAATAATGTTTTCTGCCCTTTCACATGTAAGTGAACGAGAGATATGCACATCTCAAACCCTTATTCAGAATTTATGTAATGCTTTTCCTAAGTGCTCCAAGTACATCCTGCATAGTACACTGAAATTCTTTACAATGCAGCTAAGGATCCCTTTTACAGAGAAGGCAATTGCCTGCCAAACACCATCCATAGATGGATCACGATTTTAAAACATGGAACTCCTAGTCTGTGTTCATAAAAAAACATGCTGCACCAGTTCCCATTCATTTAATAAGTAAACCTTTGCCAACCTGGCCCCATGGACTACAACTCCCACCAGCCTCAGTCATCACAATTCTAAAATATACTACCCATTCTCACAACCAGCTAAACTCAAGATAGATGGGTACTGGGGGCAGGGAAGGGTGCTCCCAACCTTGTTGAGCAAGTTGATCTTGGTGACTGTGTTGGTGGCCTCCCCAGAGTGCTTCACCAGCAGTGCAATGAGGCGCACAAAGGCATCCAGGTTGTGGTAACACTTGGCACGGATCATGGTGGGATTGGCAGCGGGGTTGTGCTGCTGCTCAGCTTGAGCACGATAGCTGATCTCAACACACATTTCAGTGCAAAGACGGAAGAATCGTGTGATCAAATCATCGGTTTTCAGGATTCCTTGCTGATGCATCTGTAATGGGGGAAAAGGTAGACTCAGACCTAAAGAACTCCTCTTTTTTCTAAAATCAAGCTAGTAATGTTCTATCTAGACATGATGGAAAGCAAGTGGGCTAGACTGTAACACTGCAGTTTGGCACAGAAAAGGCTGGTGATGCTTCTTAATGGTCAATTCCTACATTACCAACCATAGTAGCATAAGATCCTTTCTATGTAATCAGGTCCTACACCACACTGGTAACATCTACATCCAGGAACCAGGTGGAAAAGGAAACTATGCTGGCAAGGAAGTAAACACAACACCCATGTTGCCTCTGTATGTAGGCATTACTGATGCTGTATGCTATATGCAGAAAGGGACATTTCTTACTGTGAATTCCTGTTCTGCTTCTCCTGGAGGGCATTCCCAACCAGTGGGATAGCACCTCCACCTGGAGCAGCAGACATGGCCATCATCTTGATCTTCCTAGACTGGACTGGCAGAGCAAAAATAAACTCTAAATGCCTTAAAAGAACCAACAACCTGCACACAATAACCCAAGCACACATGCAGCAAAAACATGAGGAGCAGCTTCCCATCTGTGCAGTGAGGCAGAAGCCTCAGAGCAAAGCTTGGCCCACAGGAAACAATGGCCGGTGGAATACCCTCTGGATGACACTGAAAACAGGAATTAAGTGCAATAGACAATCTCCTTCTCTCAAGGTTTCTATAGTACATTCCAAAACACTGGAATATGAAGGAGCAATACCATTCCAGAGTAGACTGGAACTATGGAAGCTGTGCTTTATGCAGAATACCACACATCAATTCTGCAGTGTTGAGAGGTCCAATTAGTCATGCTTCTCCTCCAGGGACACACTGCTAGACTAGGATGCAGAAGTGAATGGTCCCTTCCACATGAGGGTAGGAGGAAAGTGCTCAGGAAAAGTAGTGAAGTGAAATTCTAGGCAGGGAAGCTACATGGTGTAGGAGGGTTAAGACTACCCCTCTTAGGAACGTAGGCCCATGAGAATGGATTGCTACTCCTGTCGGTTTCATAAGTAAATTGTCGATAGATATTTCACTTACAAGATCCGATATCACAATTTTTAAAGCAAAGGTTATTCAGGATGAAATTCTCATTATGAAAGCATTCAAAACCCTTTTCATAAGCAATAATCTCTAGAATGCAGAGCAACTAAAGTGGCAAATATGAACAGAAAATTCTGCTACTGAACAACAGGGCTCCATTCATCAGTGATCCATTCACTTTGGCATTTTGCAGGGGTCAGCGTAACACTGAAGGCAGACCTGATTTTCAGTTTATTCCCTACACATCTTTATTGGTTTTACTTGTGTATTATTTAGGCAAATTATGTTGCATTTCAGAGACACTGCAACTTTTTCGGGTAGATGTCTAGGGATCTGGGGGCAAAGGCATGTGAAATTTTGCTGTCCTCAATAGTACTGAATAGTTTTCATAGCCACTGTTTTCAAAGTGCTCCATACACCAATAAGGCAAAACTCTAATGGCAAGTACCACTGTTTCTGCAGTCTTAATAAATACATTTCTATCTGGAAGAGGACCTGCAATTTACTTTATTCACATATGCAAGCAGGCAGTGAAGTGGCTACTTGAAATGCAACTAAAATAAGGCAGCAAAGAAGTTTTGGCACCTCGGAAGGATGACTGTGGTAGCAGAGTAAAAAACTGGCAAATTACTTGCCATATTCCATGCCTACATATGTAAAGAGATTCTAGCTTTTGCAAACACCTCTCTAACATCTGTAACATAGAGTCACCGGGGGTGGGGGGAGAAACTGAGTTAAGGAAACTGCATCAATGTACAAGCAGTGGCCATACCTGGCTGGTGGCAGTCACCCTCCCCTTCAGGGTGGTTGACCCAAGGCCACACCCTTAGGGCACAGGGATTCTTCTTGGAGCATATCCCACATGACCTCTACATCTGAATTCAGAAGAGCAGCTGTTTCCTTTGGGCACGAAATAAATGAGTGGAAGACCCTCGGGACTGTCAAGAGCTGCACGAAGTGCCCACTGGCGGTGGCAGCTGCTGCTCAGGTACGTGCTCTGCCCTAGCTTCTTAGGTTTCTCTCCTTGGAGCAAGAACACATCCTCCACCCTGAGAAACCCAAAGAGTCTGTGGGGCACTGGGAATCTTTTCCTTGCTGACCACCGCCCCATGGTATGCAGTCCCTCTCAGCCAGGTCTTTCTTCATTTAAAGAACACAACCTTCTAGTGGATGCAGTGGAGAGCCCCCAGCATCATGATACTGGCTAGCATAAAGAAACAAGTATTTACTAACACGTTTCACTACACTGATATGACATGTTGCACGTACTGCCATCATGCAAAGTGGAATTTTTAAAAAGGGGAAATCGATATTACATAGTACTCTACTTGATCCAAGGGCATCATAACCTACTTATGTTGAATAAAAAGCACCTTTCTTTCCCCAAGCTCTACCTGTCCAACAAATGCAGAGAATGCTTTGGTGCTGTCACGCCCAGCTGCTGCAGAGTGGTAGAGATTCACCCACTCCCTCAGGAGATATTCTGCCTTCTCCCTCAGGCCAGGGGGATCATCATACTCAGAGGCCTGAGAGATCCCAGAATGCATCATGAAATTTGGCCCTCCATGAGCACGGTCAATCATGGCTTCATAGTTGGACCGTACCACTTCCATCAGCTGGGGCAACCTATGAGAGATCCAGAATGAACATGCTTGGGTTTAGATTACTTGTGCTATGTGCATAATTTTTAAAAAATACCCCACAATCAACAGCATTGTATTTCAAACATTTGCATCACATCCTTTGTCCCACAGAGATAGCATACAATATGTTATTATATTATTGCAACCAAAACTATGACGTGGTCTAGGGGCAAGAGTTGGGAGCCCAGTTGGCATCTTGGTTCAGCAGACCTTTGAACCAAAGTCGCCTAGATTTAAGTCCAACATGCCATCCACTAACCCACAATGGCTCCATGACATAAGCTTCAAAGAAACACAGTAAGAATCTGAATGAAATGTGCCCTATTACTGCCAGATAAATTTGGAGATAAAAAGTGAGGTGACCTAGTCTAGTGCCTGGCATTAGGGAATGGATCTGCTGTAGTTGGGCAAGAACAGAAAAGAATGGCCTCTGTCCTTCAGTCCAAGACATCTAGGAGAGTGGACTACAAGTGCTTCAGAGATGGTGGGTATATTGCTTTTCAAAACCTTTGATCTGTCACTTATTACTACACCCTCAGTGTATTCATCACTACCTTCCAGAATGAAGATTTAAAGGTGTCACACTAGGGCTTACTTCCACAAAACCATGCCTAATACCGCAGGCCTAAAAAGGCATGTCAGTCCTGCCTGCAGCAAACTTAAGGTCTGAATTACATATTCTAATCTACCAGATGGCAATTTCAGACAGTAGGTGGGAGAATCCATGTCTGAATGTTCCTCAATACGTGCAACTCCCTAAACACTGGAAAACTGCAAACCAGAGAAAGGGATTCCAGTCTTTTCCCCAAGGTGGCAATTTTTTTATATGTTCACCAAGTTTCTGATGTGGAAGAGCATTCAAATCTCCTCTGACTACTGTTGCTAAAGTGGCAACAGTCTCAGAAGACATATCACATGGTACTTCCAAATATGTAGTATGATCCTTAATTGGAAGGAAATGTGCGATGGCCCATAATAAATCAAAGTTGTGCCTGGATTAAATAGAAAACTAAACAATGGTTAAAGCAAGCTTGTATTTTGTAGATTACACTCTACATAGTTCGTTAAAAATGGAGATTCAGGACTGGGTGGGGGATGGCACTCTGAAGCACAGTAGATATTACACAGTGATCCCACAAGGTAAAAGGAGTGGACAGGAATGGCAGAGCCTCACTTCATCTTCATCATCATCATCATCATCATCATCATCATCACCACTGCCAAACTTGCACTAGCAGGAAACATTTCTTCACTGGCACTCAACACTCTTAGCATTACCCTTCTGGTGCATTCCCTCTGGAGTGAGCATTAATTCTCATCAAAGTTTCAATGGTGTGAAACAGATCTGCTTCGGTTATGTGAGCAACACTTCTTTCATCCACCAAGAGGATTTTCACCAGCTGCATTGCAAATGCCACTGCCATGTAGTTCAAGCCATTCTCCATTGACTGTCAAGAAAAAGGAGGCAAGAATGTGAACAGTTTTCTTTCTAAAGCATAAGCAGAGATTTAATAACTAACTTGGCGGCAGTATCTCACCTGAGCCAGGTGGAGGTCATACTGCTGCATGTTAACTAGGTGGTTACGGATCAGTAGCTCCACTGCTTCTACATTGTATTTATATTCATCTCGACATTCTATCAGGCACCTGGAAAAATTAGATGTTTTCTTGTGTTAACTTTGTTTTCTCCTCAGTCTCAAGTTTCAAAACACACAGAGAGGTAGCTTCCTCTCTAATTATTCCACACATTCATTTCAGAAACACCAGCTGACTGTAACTGCCCCATGTTAAGAAAGCCAACAGACTTTGTAGCTGAAGATGAAAGAGCAGATTAAAGTCCAGCTGCCCTATTCACAAAAGCTTATAACAATGTAAAACCACAAAGTCACAGAATAACTATTTTAGGAATCTAAAAATATTCATACTGCAAGTTTTAGATCCAAACCAGATGAAACTAGCAGTTGTGTGAATGGCTTTTTTTTTTTTTTTTTTTTTAAAAGCAAATAGGGTAGGGATCTGAATTGGGGCCCTAGTACGGCTCATGTCCCCTGCACCTGCCACAGTTTAATGAAACTTCCACTGCATGAATGGAAGTTGATCTCTGAATGAAGGTAGCAGGTGCAGGCTCTCCAATTCAAATAGGAACTGCAATGGGGGGACGGGACACAAATGTTTAAAGCCCCGCCGCCACACCAGACTCTCAATCCAGACCAGGGGTCAGTTTTGTTTAAGTTGCATGAATGGTATTTAGTTTGCCTCTTTTATCACCAAACTTAATTCTCACACCAATACCCTATTTTAGGAGAAAGCCCCAAACCCTTGACTACTGAATCCATATGGCACTTATCATGCAACTCATTGTGTAACTTAGTGGGATACAGGGAAGTAACTTACTAGGTGAAATCCTTATGTTGGCCAAAATCAGAATATATTTAAATAATTGTATTTAAATAGAGCTTCTACAGCCTTCAAAGCTTTATTCTTTCATCACTGACCTTGTAATCTGCTTGTTGCACCACGGAGACCCATAAGCACGGCCATCCTGCAGTGCTTTTAAAACAAGCAAGTGACATTCCCGGTAGCGGAGGAGGAGGTCAGCATCTGCACCACTGGTGGCATCTAACAAACCTTCAACTGCCTGTAGGAAGAGTAGCAAACACTTAAAAGCAACATCTTACTGAGTCATTTGGAGAGGAATCGCACTGTTTTGCTCTCGAGAGACAATGCATTGTGGCTTTTGCATAGTATGCATGCAGCCCATTATCATCATCATCGCAGTTGCTCCTTGTGCTTTTGCCTCCAACAATGCTCACCACCAGCACTCAAGCTCTGGAAGAGTAGCCCACAAGGGAATGCGGCAATTGGGCGGTAAAAGGGCTTCTAATGACAGACATTCCCAAGCAACTGTTTTAAAGCCTCCTACACAACAGCCCAGAAAACACAGCAAAAAACAGCAGATGGCAGGAGGAACCACTATATCCACTAAAGAAGGATCCTTCCTCACCACTTGGAAGGCAGCTTTTCTTAAACAGTACGTATTTTCCCAGAATAATCTGTATTCAATCCTGACTGTTCTGATCCTGTGCTCAGTTCAAGTAGTTTAATGTTGTAACTGTGTGCATGTTTCTAGGGTAGAAAGCCTTGGATAAAGTGAGCCTCTCTCCATGGCCCAGGAGTCACAGATATATAATGAAGCAAGTTCATACACAAACCTTCTGTAGCAGTCCAAGGGCTGCAATAGCATCACGAGAATTACGAGCCACAACAACAGCCTCCAAGAGGCTTCGTAAGGCTTGAGTCTGTGGATTCATAGACAGGGAGTGAGGAATGGACTGAAGGTGCTGCTCCAGTTCTGCCATACATTTATCATAGATCTGTGCTACATCATCTGTTGCCCAGGCTTGCTGATTTAAAAGAAATCAAGAATACTTTATTAGTTAAATGAATGCAAATGAATGAGAATTCTGACCATTTATCATGACAGATTTCTTAATAACTTTTTCATTCCATTACTGCTTTCAACAGCGATATTGGCTGGTACTTTTTACACTTAACATTTAGCTAAAACAGCAAATCATCTGCAGATTTTATTGTGAACAGTTTATAATGAAACAAAGTATTAAGTGTTTGATAAATCGTCATGGATTAAAAGGGGGGGGGAATCAGTCAACTGGTTTACGTAATTAGCTCCCACAGAGTTCATAATCTAAATTTCTTTGTGTGGGATTTCATTCTGACTTTCAAATAATACTATTAGACTGTATAGCTTTGAAGACAAGCCCAAACAATAAGCAACCTCACTATTTTCTGGAAGCCTCCAATAACTTGTAAAATAAATGGTCACAGTGTAGTTTACTTTAACCTCAGAGTCACTTCAACCATCTGAACTGGATTTCTACCTTCATAGGCTGAGCTAGGATTCCTGTGGGTTGGGTTGAGTCATTGGTTGGTAAGAAACCAGGAACATTGCGTGCAAATTCTTCATAAACAGCTAGCTGCTTTGGGTCCACTCCACCAACCTTAAAAGAACGTAGGAAAATTTGGATAAGTAGAAGACTCCAACAAGGCCTACCAACTGATATTGTGGCATTGATCATAACTTTAATTCTCTTAATTTCGCACCTTCAACCTGATCTGTTCTGGCATCCGTTCAGCCTGATAAGTCAATACTACAGGATCACAGTACCTACGACCCTCTTGCCTGGCATGTTTTCTGAGCTCAAATTCCTGGAAAAAAAGAAGAAGAAAAGATTAATGACTTGGTAATCACATGATTTAACCTTTAACTGAAACTCTGCAACATACTTACAGTGGCCAGCCTCTTGTCCATTTCAGGGCCTGCTTTTTCTACAGCTGTCTTCTGAATGAAACAGCATGCCAACTCACAGTTATCTTGGGCTAACTGTGCTGCTGCCTGCTCCATCATCTCCCTCTGCTGTGGTGAGGCTGCCTATTTTAAAAAGCAAGCCATTAAAAAAGGACTATGCCCACAATGGGCAAATACTCATAATGTCAGTTACAGATGTTTATAAATATGGCATCGCTTTGCATGGAGTTAGCATAAAGTAAACTACCAAGCAAATTACATGCTTCATTCAAAATCTACATATAAACAAAAGGGGGAAAATCTGCCAAATAATTAGCATGTGCCCCACATTACATACTTCTAGTGCAATTCTATGTATGTGCTTTTTTTGATATTCAGCCTCAATATCAAAACGGGCATTCTCATGCCTGTTATAATGCCAAGAAAAGTGAACACAAGAAGATTCACTCCATGAAAAACTAGCGCAGTTACAGCTGCAAGGCTGTGTGTGTTTGTTGTAAACTTCACTTGCTTCCACAGCCTTTATTTAAAGTTGTTGCTGCATCAACCATGGGCCACATAGCAAGTGTTCAGGAAGTCAAGCAGAATTGTTTCACAGATGAACTAAAGCAAATGCTAAAGTCTACTTATTGGCCACAAGTCTAAACAACAGTTTAACAAAATGTGAATGAGCCTGCTAGCCATGCCCTTGTCCCATCACTCCTCCCCTCCTCTTGCATGGCTGAAAAGAAGTGCAAAAGTTTTCACTTCCTTTTTTTTGTTGATCACAGGTTCCTGTTTCATCTGAACCTGGAATTGTGGTTTAACACTAACGATGGTTAGTTTAATAACAAGCCAGCTACAAAAACCATATCCACTGACAATATCCCTATCCACTGTTATTTTATAGAACAATGGATTCCCCCCCCTCCCGGAAAAAATACAGAAGTTCTCCACAGCACGTCACTGAAAAAAGAAAAGGTAAAGAACAACAAAGGAGACAACTTGAGACTGGATTTAACAATGGGTTATTAATTTCAATCAATGGAAAATGGTAACGGATGAGACGTGGTCTTCAGAAATCTTCAACGCACAATTCATAGCTCAGGATGCAAACAACAGCTGCTGAGGGGAGGCAATAATTATCAGGCCTGCGGAAGGCAGAAGGTGCACACGCGAATCCTTTCCTTCCCAGCTGACAAAAAAAATTCTCTTTTAATCCTATCTGCATTTTAAAAAACATGTAGGTTAAATGCAGACACATCTCACTTCAAATCTAGTTCTGTCCGCATACTCATCACCTTTCTATACTATTGAATCTGAGCAAGGCATTAAGATACATCATGAAACTAACTCCTACCTGTAGAGAAACAGAGTACTGCCAAATCTTGCTAGAATGCAATGTCACAAAACATGGGTTTAGCTTATTCTGCTTTTAAAAAAAGTCTCTTATAAACTGCAAACATACCCGCAATGCAGTGGCAAAGCTGTTCTTCAGGTTGGTAGCTATGCTCATCAACAAAGGCTCCCTACAGGTGATCATAGCCATACCAGCAGTCAAATTCCTCATCATGTGATGTGCCGCTACACGCATGCGGGACTCTTCTGAATCTAGTGCAAAATCCTTCCTCACTATCTGCTCACACGTAGTCATGGCAATTTTAATGGACCGATCCACCACAGGATGTACAAGTTCTTGGACTGCACGCTCTATGGCTTGGCGCACACACTGCTTCAACTGTGGATGGGCCTGGAACAATGGAATCTGAGAAGGCAAAACAACCAAAAGTCAATGTCAACTTTTTATACACCATTGAAAGAAAGCATAAAATTATCCCTTCCAACCTAAAGGTGGAAGTCTTCTCAAAGTGACCAGGTCTAAAAGCTTACCGTTGGATTGAGCGTAATGTGTGGAGCTAGCCCTCCCAGGGAGTAAACATTGATGTCATGGTAACTGTACTGTGGTTGTGGGGGAACAGTAGCTGTGCAAGTGGTGCTGGTAGCTGGTGTTGTAGAAGCAGCTGAGAAAATACAAGAGCAAAAAGGAGAAAAGTTTTCAGAGTATGTCCTAACATAGATTCAATACTACAAACTTGTTTTATAGGAAACAAAAGAATTTTGGCAACCAATATGACAGTGTTTGCTCAGGTCTAAAGTCATGCTGATAAGTCCGACAACACTTTTATCTTTGATATCAGAGATGTCACTTGAAAAGCAATCTGGAATTAGGTGAACTGTTCAGGTAGAATGAGTACTAGAATTTACTGTAGTATTCCTATTACCAGGACGTGGGAGGGTATCTTGTGAAAGGTTACTCTACCCAGGCCTAAACTGAATTCCCTGTCTCCAGGTTTGCTAAAACAGTTGTAGTGTTAATAATATTAAGAGTAAGAGAGAACAGATAATAGAAAGAAGATTCCTTACTAACTGCCCTGTGAGGTGCAGGCTATATTTTTATGATACAAGGATGACTGTATGAATCATCCTTGACACTTACTAGTGGTCGTAATTGGTGGAAGCTCTTCTGGTTGTTTTACATCTTTCTTTGGAGCAGACAGCTGTTCATCCAAACTTTTCAATCGATCTTTGTCTTTTAGGAGGTTCCCAGGTTTCAGTTCACTGATGTCAAGGGCAAGGTTCTTGCAGAGCACTTCAATTTCAAACTTCAGATTCAGCTGTACAATATTTAATGATTTCAGGTTTAATAATGTAATTATTAGTTATGTATACCTGCTATATAAATCTTAAGAAGTTCTGAAGAGCTACATGCTTCAAGGCATATATTTTGAATGAGGTGAAAACCATTGGAACATGTGTAATTTTCTGGAAAAAGTCTATTCTCATTAAACTGGCTACAGCTCACTAGCTAAGCTCAAATCTTCAAACAGATGTATTGTAACAAGTTGTTCAAAAACAAAGCAATGCTGAGGAGCTCAAAGCAGCAAACTGAAACTTACTTTTAAGTCATGTTCCTGGTGCAGCTCTGCTAGTACATTCATAATAGCCATGGTCCAAGGATTTGGAGGCCGGAAAACCTACAAAAAGAGTGGAATGATAAAGTTAACAGTCCTGTTTCAAAAAGGGGGCTAGAACATCATTTAAATGGTGTTAGCAAAACAATGGAAACACAAGGCTGTAAACTTTAAGCCAAGGAGGAGAACCCAGTGGCCTCCAGATGCCGATGGCTGCCAGCTATCATCAACACTAACCACAGGGTCCCACCTCTGCTTTGAACTAACACACGACACAAAATATATGCAAGAGTCTGGAAGTGTCATCACCTCTGTCCACCTACTTCCCTGCCCATGCCTGCCAGTCAAGAAGTAGCAAAAACAAAAACCCCTGTCCCCAGTACTAAACTAAGATTCATCTGAAAGTCCAGTTGTATTCTCTCTGTTCAAAGGGAGGAGCACTGTCCTGTGCTTTGGCTTAGGCTGCCAAGGGTCTTGGACCAATCCCGTCTACTTGTTTGTCACAGGACACTGTACATCATACTTACCACACTTCTCACACTGGATTCCAAAACTTTGGCAACAAATGGCACGACATACAGAAGTTCTTGCTGTCCCTTAACATAAGCCTCCAGCAGTAAGGATTTCACATCCAAGTCCTAAAATAAAAGGAGTATAAATTAAACCCAGCAATGGGCAGTCTCACACCCACAAATCAGATTCCTTTCTTTTGTAAATTTTCTACATAGCTTTCCCCCCTAATTATAAAAAGGCACCAAAAATTGAGCTGATTTAAGCATGCACTAAAGTTTATAGCCTTAAAGCCAGTTTATGTTTTTCTCCTCCACCCAGTCTCACCGTGTGCAAGATGGGTTTGTTTTTAGCCAGTGTGATCATCCCCAGCCAGTGACCCAGGTTCTTCAGCAAGGACCGGTCTGAAAAGTTGGCAGCAGCTTTATCTGATGTGAGTAGCACCTGAAGGATTTTTATTCCAGAGAGATGAAATCTTAGTTAACAGGAAACCATGGTAAATCCATGAAAATGCATTAACCATCTTCTTGTAGAATTAGACTAATGTTATTTCAGAAAACAAACAACAAATTTTATTGGTCAACCAAATACAGCCTATAGCTATAAAGCAGAAAAAGAAAAGGAAAGAAGTAAATCAACAATCTCAGAAATATATTAAAGCATATGTGATAAAATGCTTATAATATAGCCTGTATATGTCATTATTAAACTAGTTTATAGACTGCTTCAAGGCATAAAGTCATCAAAGCAGTACACAAGGTAAAAACAGAATAAAACACAACATGAGCTCTAAAAGCAGAAAAATCAATTCAACAAACTGAAAGCAGCAAAATGATGTGGAGTACTTTCCTCTCTGTGATCTTGCTCAGGAGATCACTTCTCCTAGAAAGGCAAACTACTTATTTGGGAGTTAATTGTTTGGGTCCCTGAAGGACAACAGGAAACAATGCTCTGGGGCCCATCTGTAGCACAGAAACAGCAATCAAGGTAGTCCAGCAACACATTACTTTGATGATCAAGTTCAATTAGTTTTCAAAATAGCAGCATCTAGCTCTGTTCACTGTTTTATTGCAGCAGCAGCAGCAGCAGCATAATCTTACGAAGGTGGTGGTATACATGGGAGAAAGTTTTTTTCCCCCCTGCTGTGCAGTGCCTCCCTGAAAGCAAATATTTTTCAGTTAACGTTCATGTCACAAAAAAGAGCAACTGGGAACACTCACCTTGATATTTCTGTAGGTTTCGTTGAGAACCATTTTGTTGAATTCTGGATTCTTAAGTGTGTCAAGGAAGTTTGAATAAAGGCTGTGGAAGTTTGGCTCAATACTAACTCGCTTCATCACAAGGTACTGTGAAACCCAAGGCATGAACTCCTCTTTCACTGTTTCTTTCAGTTCCTCAACCTGGCTCCATAAACACGTTAAAGGGAAATGGATCAATGAAAAATAATGTTTGTGATACTCACAGCATTCGTTCCAGTGAAAACATTCAGTTACCAAGACTTGGAACCTAGCTAGCACCACATCACTAACTGATTTGCTTACTTCAATTAACCATTTATTTCCTACTGTAAAGCCATTTATTTCTTCCTCTCCTGCTAACTCATCATGAACAATGCTATGTAGACTCTGAGCTAGAAATATTATAAGCTAAGAAAATCAGAATTCAGAGATCTCTAGAAATCATGCAAATAAAATAGATCTGCATAATACTTCTCTTGACTAGTAATAATGATTTTATTATTTATATCCCACCCATCTGGCTGGGTTTCCCCAGCTACTCTGGGTGGCTTACAGCATATATTAAAACATTGTAAGGAGTGCCAAAGCGTTATTTTGCTAGGCTTCTTCCATGGTTTGGAAGCCATAAATGAAAAGAAACTTACATCAAGTAAAAAATGATTAAGGTAAGCAGAGTCTGGCACCCAACATCACTTTTTATGTTCAATTAGGAATATGGAGAGCCAATTATGCAATACAGAGACCTGATGGAATAAATGTGTACCCAATGCCTTTTTTCCGTTAAGTAGTATCAGTTGCAGATGATAAAATGTCCCTGCAGAAATCTGGCAGCAGATAAGATTTAAAGTTTTTGACCTTTTGGTACACAAATCTCATCACATTTTCCCAATATATGAGCAGCTAAAGGACTACCAAAGGCACAAAAGACTATCCCAAAATTATTTTAGATTTTACTTATTATATGTTAATTCATTATATTTATTTTATGCTTACAATTCTAAAATTTTGGAAGGCTACTAAATAAAAGAACCTTTGGCATGCATACATAGGCATAATTCTAGTTAGCTCTCTACATGTATAAGAATCACTCAAGGAACATAAATTATCAGGACTAAAATGTTGTGCGACACTTGCCTTCTGAGTCATGTTGGATTGCGACAGGTTGTTGAAGATAAAAGCAATCTTTTCCTGCACGTTTTCAGGGGGTTCAACAATTCTCTCTGTTTGATCTGTGGCTACTAACAGGGTGTCAATGTTGGTTGTATTAATAGAAGGCTGCAGAACAAGAAAAATGATTTGAGGAAGTGAGTTGATTCCGTTAATGATACAACAGACCATCATGGAATTATGCTATAGCATAAACAGTATTTCACAATTCAGTTACAAAAGGGAGACAACAGTTATACGTGCAAAAAGGAGTGTACATTTAGTTTATGCGTTAGTGAATGATAGGAGTTAACTTAAGCTTGGGAATCTATAAGACACGAGGAGTAAGATTTTTGCTCACATGTGCAACTGAATAGTGAAAGGAAAAAAAATGACATCATTAAACAAAAGTGGAAATTCATGGTACAAGAAACAACAGCCAGAAATGGAAACCCAGCAAATTTCTTAGTTGAAACTGGCCCACTGAAAAACAGCTTGGAAGAACGAAGAGAATAGAAAGCAGGAGAAGCAGCTAACGCCAACACAGGGAAGGAAACAACTGCTTGATATTTAATAGCAAAACAACAGAAAAAACAAAAATGGCCAGGTAATTATCCAGACTAGGCATACAAGAAAAACAGTGTAACTGTGGTTAAAGTATCAGAGGTTTTGCATGTGATATGTGTATGCTATGAACATTAGATGGGGTTTATCTTCCTTGTTTTACTCCTAAGAACTGATGCATGCGTAATCTCATTCTACTTCCTCCCGTAAAATGGCTCATGTACTTACTGGCACATCCTTCTTGAAGCTGACTCGACCCACTGGAGTGATTGTAGTCTTTGCCACAGTAGTAGTGGTAGTAGAGGTGGTGACTATAGTGCTAACTTGACCAGCAAGAGGAGTTTTTGCCGGAACCTGAGCCTGGGCCTGGGCCTGGGCAAGTGCAATACTTCCAGGGGTGGTGATTGACCCCTGCATCTTCACAGGAGGATCTCTAGACTGCTGTCCATATTCAATGTACTATAACAGACAAGAAGTATACAGCTCTTAAAACTCAACATACAACCACACGCATGTAACAAATCTTACAACTGCCTTCTAGAACTACTCCCAAAACTCCTGGCCTTGACGTTTGTGGCACAAATGAAACTCCATAAATGGCCTGAAATCAGCAACAAAAGACATTTTACATATTTTAGAAGGTTCCTTTTTGTCTTGGATCAATTAGCAATTCCAATGTTAACCCTGGATTTTCCACTCCATCCTCTTTCTCCCATTCTGTGGAGCAGAAGTAGCAGGAACTAGATCCAAGATGTGCCCTGATTCTGAAAGGGAGGGTAAGCCTTCCTTGCAGACTTCAATGAGAGCAAAAAGTAGTAAACAGTGAAGTACTGTAATCCAGGGGTAGAAATATTCCAAATCCTATAGTCTAGATAAGGACAACAAATTTCCTGCAACCACTGATGAAGCCCATTTCCACAGATGACACACAATGTTACAACTAAGAGACTAATGCTGTCTTTTCTGAAGCAAAGGTGTAAGAACTACAATTGGTAAGACTTTCAGTGTTATTAATCACATGTAAATATTCAATACTGCATATAAGATATAGAAATCCCCACTGATTGGTGTGCTACTAACGTAGAGATCCTAAACCAACATTGCTTTTAGTGTTTGGACTACAGCCTTTGGATCAGACCTTCAGAGTCCTAATTCCACTGTCCCTGGTTTTGTTTGCTTTCAGAAGGTCTGGGCAGACAGACTGCTGTGCCTAGCGGTATGGATTTATTTGCTAGGAAAGAGCATGTACAACCCAACCATATAAGAAGCTGCTTGGCAAGGATTAAAGTAATTGTCAAATGAACACTTCCAGTGGCAAAGGGCTACAGGTCTCCTTGAAAGGAGGTTTACAGAAAAGCGGACATGCATTAAGATTAACCTGTTTCTCTCCTCTCAGATGCATGGGCTACTCACACTCAAGTTTTCCAGATCCTTTTGTACCTTTTACTGAATGGACCCTGAAGCATGAAACTAATGGAACGCTGAGGTTTTTCAATATGCAAATACACCTAACTCAATTCAGATGTCCTCCCCCACCCCTCACTGTCCATGCCTTTAACACTCACCTCCTGCAGGTGATGAGGGAACTGTATAAAGTGACTAATAGAAGCCAAGTGCTGACAATACTGGGGATAGTCCTTCAATCTGTCAACAGTAAAACTATCCATTAGTAGGAGAAAACAAATGGCCTGATCAATACATTAATGGTTAAATCTTTGGCTTAACTGATACTGGATCTGCAGTGAAGATTTCTGGTTCTACCAGATGCAAGCTGGTTAGCAAAAGCATGAATGCTATTGATGCAGCCAGTGGTTCCAACTATATGCTGCCAAGGCATAAGCACAAGGACACAAGAAGAGCCTGCTGAATTAGGACAAAGGCTCATCTAGTCAAGAACTCTTGTTTTCATAGTGACCATCTAAATGCCCATGGAAAGCCCACAAGCAATACCTGAGCACAACAGCACTCACTTCACATGCAATTCCCAGCAACTTGTATTCAGAGGCACACAGTCTCCAAAAATGGAGGCAGAATATAGCCACCATGGTACCTAGGAGCTATTGGTGGCTTTCTCCTCCAAGAATACTGCATATTGCAAAGGGGCCAACCTACCAAACAATAAGACTTAGCACAATCTGTAGGGGTGGCCCATAAATGTGGATCTATTAGCTACCCTTTTCTAAAAACCCAATCAATTTGTCAATATAGCTCTCATAGTTCCCAATAACATCTTTGGAAGAACCACAGCAGTCTTCTCAAGTGACATATGGCAGACATATGCCTCTTTACTACATATACAGCTTGTTGTTGCTCCCCTCTAACCCCCTCTGGAATTCCCTACCCTGTTGGCCCTCTTTCTTCTGCAGCTCTCCCCACAACATTCTCAATGCAGAAACAGTTTTTAATGCAGAACATTCTGCAATTTAAGGCTAATATAGGTACAGAATCCAATTTGCAAAATTCAGCCATAAAAATGTTTTGATAACTAAATAAGTCAAGAAATCTCACTCTTGAAGGCTAACTTCAATTTCAGAACTATATGTTTGTTAGAACACCTGTCTGCTTAGATATACTTTAAAGATAGGAATCCTTTATGCTCTCTCATTTTATCAGCTAGATAAAACTATGACAGCTCTTTGAATGAAAATTTCTACTGAACAAGAAACCAATTCAAATATACAGCACTGAAAGGAAGAACAGTACAGAGCAATAATGGATAAAAATTACAAAGTCTCTCAGTAGGGATATTAAACAAAACCCAAGTTGCACTGATGTTCCAAAGATGTACTAAAGTTCTGCGAATCTCAAGCTTTCATTAAAAACTTGTAGCAGTTATGGTTTCAGAAATTATCCTGAACATGACAAGTTTTCCCACAGGGGTATGAAGCTATGTATCTTGCTCCAAAGATGCAGGAGATAAGGAACAATATGCAAACTGTCTGAAAAAGATAGAAGGGTGCAGAATCACAGAGTGCTTGCCACAGGATTCACAGGGGTGGCATGGAGGAGAACACAGAGGTAGTGTGAAAGGAAGAGGAGAGGAAACTGACTACTGGGATGTGGAATGGTCACACTGCTATGGGGAGAGGAGAAATGGACTCAGACTGGTTTCTACTGTGCAACAAAGAAGTAGCTACTTACCAGCACTTTTGACATGTTGGCATCTGGTAAGTGAGGCCCCCACTAGTTGTTTCTAGAGGGCCATGAATACTGCCTTGCAAAATGGATGAAAGTTAAGCTTTCCATCGTAACGAATCTTGGGAGAGTGACCTTGCATGACCCAGACGTATAAAGTACAATCCAGTCAAAGTTATTTCAATGGGAAAGAGGCTCCTCCCATTAATACCAATGAGACAAAAATGGGCTCGACTTTAGCTGGATTGCTCCTAGTCTTTGTAAGTCTACAAGGCAGCTTCACTTCCAGTAACACTGATTTGCTTTCTCCTTTCCCCCCCAATAGCAATATTAATATATATGCCACCTGATACTTTCAAAGCCATTTTAAGGCAATTTCTATTCAGATTCAGACTATAAGTAATTTACTTCCTTTTCACTTATTTTAAAATCTGCATTCCCTTTATTAGCCGAAGGTTCTATTTAATTTATGCCTCTACTGTGAGACACGTTCAATAACTGCAATATACTGTCAACCTTTTATTGGAAAGCTAAATATATTGCTGAAGTAGGCATATAGTTATGAGATTCCCCCATGCATTTTGGAAATATTATAAAAACACACTCACCTATTTTTAAATCTATCTAGTGCAGCAATACCAAAATAGTACATTTTGGATGTAAAAGGCTTTCGTAAGGCTTCAAGAACATAGCGCAAGGCCAGGCCCAGCGCCATATATGTAACCAGTCCTTTCTCTATTATCCCACCAAAGAGGCAGGCTGTTATGTGCAGCTCTTTATCGGGGTACTGGGGGAAAAACCGATATTCCTCAAACAAGTTCCTCAGCATACAGTTAAATACTTCGCGTTCTCGTTTAATGTTGGAGTCCTTAAACCTCTGTAGCATTTCTAACACCTGTAAAGAAATCAGAATGTTATGAAGAGACTCAATTTATTATGCTTAGCCCTTGGAGCACCTACACAAAGTAAAGTTCGCTGAGAAAACCAGAAAAAATTTGCTAGGGAAAATCTCACATGTATTATTTATTTCTATTCTGCTTACTTGCCAAAAGGGTTTCTCCAGTTAACATGCTTGAATCAGAACACTAAGAACAAATAATACTTGCTACATGCAGCTGGCCTCATTCACTGAAGTTTATGTCATTATGCTGGGTTTTGCATGTTTATATTCTGATGATTGTAACACCGTAAGCGCAAAACATTAAACAGTGTGTCCTAATATTGCCTAAAACATGTTCAGAAACGCATTCTAAAAGGGGAGACTCTAATTTGATCCAATTTAGTGTGCTGGGTCACCCAGACATTTAAGGCTCAGCGACTGCAGCTTTCTCTGCTAAGTAGCACTTTGTTGATTTAGGAACAACCCCCTCCCCTCAGAAGAAGTGTTCACCCAACAGAGGCACAAATCAAATTAAAGTGAAGTATAACTCCACAGTGACATATAACAAGCAGACAAAACTTTCAGAATAGTTATCTTTCCACTGGACCCAACGTAAAACATCCAATTTCACTTGCACAAAAGTTGTCTGCAACTGTATGGACATACATATTGGAATTTTACAATTTAAATTTCCCTTAAACTGCAACCAAACAAAAAGCAATGTTGCAAGTACCTACTTTCTCAAATTTTCCATAAGACTGAAAAGAAAGTCTACAGTAAGGAAGAAGGGCAAGTTGAGAGAGATGCCATTACTACCCACAGCTCACCTCGTCTACAGACATAGTTGGATGCGGTGGGTGATTATAAATACGCTGAAAATAGCTGTTGGCTTCATCATCAATCTCTTTGCTAAAGTGCTGATTTGCCTCTGGCCATACCTGAGATAAGTCAGCTGTTGAAAAAAGTAGATACCAAATAAGTAAGTAAGTAAGTAAATACACAAAATGGAGGGAAAATGTATTAATTTCATAATCACAGATCCAATGCCAAGGGAACAGAAGCAGCATGGAATATTTCAGTAGATTTCATGAGGATGCAGTCTCACTCATATTATGAGCTCAAAGAGGTTGCTTTCCTGTCACTGTAGTTCTTTGAGCGGTCCTCCGTTAAGTTACATGTATGGATTTGTGTGCCTCTGCAAACCAAACTTGTAGAGATAAGACACGGAAAGGTTTTGGCAAGATGCCCTGTCTCAGCTACCAAGGTGCTTGCCAGCAGGATGTGGCTGCCCAAAAGAGACCAAAGAAGAGCAACACCAGCAGAGGGAGAAAGAAGTGAGCTTTGTGATTGCACAGATGACCACTCAAAGATCTACAGTTACAGATAAGCAACCCATCTTTCTTCTTCATGATCAGCGTGTGGTCCCACATATGGAGACTAGCAAGCTGTTTTACCTCAGGGTGGGAAAGGTACTGTCAGGAAAACAATATGTTATAAGTACAGTCCTTTCAATGACAGCATCCACTCAAACTTGCACATCAAAGGGGTAATCATTTCACAGAAAGCAAGGTCGCAAGGCTGTGAATGTAGTTACTTCCCATGTCAAATGTGAACAGATTGACAGGGACAGCAAGCAAGCTCCTTTATAGAAAATCTGATAGCCATGCAGACCTAGTAAGAAAGTTGTTGAGTTGGGATTTGGGTTCAATATAAAAAGAACTAAGTTCCAGTTAAGATGAAACACCAAGACCACCTTCAACAGGCAGGACAGATCAGATCAAGCTGTATCACAACAAAGGATCAAGTGCACATAATCTTGATCATTGTGATTGGAGTTGGAGAAAGATTGGGGGAGTATTGGCAAGAGCAAGGCAAGAAGCATAGCAAGTTGGGGACAGCCACCCCAATAAGGAAAGAAAGATGTTCCACGATGGGAGACTGCTGCATTGCAGAGAGGGTTATTGCCATGAATTCATGACAACCTGGGTAACAGTCAACAGCATGTTGTTAACC
Source organism: Podarcis tiliguerta (assembly GCF_965153285.1). NCBI lineage: Eukaryota > Metazoa > Chordata > Lepidosauria > Squamata > Lacertidae > Podarcis > Podarcis tiliguerta. The sequence goes on along the minus strand of NC_139541.1, from coordinate 50,594,606 downwards.
CAGGAACATTTCCTCCATCTATAGATAGAAGATTAAACCCGTCTTCCCAGCATTTCTTGAAGAATGCTCGCTGTGCTATAGGAGAGGAGAAGAAACTGTGAGACAACTAAAAAGAGGATACACTAGGAGAGAAGAAGAAAATAAAGCTGAAGCTTGGCAAAGCAAGGAAAAATAGGGCCAAGTTCTGGTATAAATGGGAGGATGCAAGCTCCAAAAGCTGCTGCAGCAGTCAAAAAGGCACTGAGCAGGAAAGAATGAGGTCTGCGTCACCAAAATGTGGCATACTCTAAAGGGTTCTGAATGGTGTTTAGATCAGGCATGTAACACATATGTGGGACTGCATATAGACCAAGAATTTTAGTTGGAAAGGGCTGGTTTAGTTATGAGAACACATTTGTTCTTTATTAGCGATTATTCTGCAAGCCAGGAAAGCAAATCTGAATGACTGCAGAATTAAAGTATCATTCATCCCTAGATTAGCAACAAGCACTCACAGCATGCTGAACATTAATGTGCAGGTACACTTTCAAACTTCTTCAGGCAAAGCAAGAGATTAGAGATCATCTCTGTCCCACAGGCTCACATTAAGGTGTTTGCAGGTAGCTATGATTATCAAACATAATGGCCTTGCAAACTGTAGACGTACGTTCTCGCTACTTAAGTCTTCCCTACCCAGAAGAGTCCTTTTATCTATTCCTGACACCAAACACCAAGCATTCCACATTCAACTGGCCACCTAACCCCTTGTTGACCCTCTAAAACCCACCAGCCTAATACTAATGCTAGCATATTTCTACACCTTTCACCTATTTTCTGGCCATTGCCTCAGTCTGGTTTACTGGGAAATATTCAGCAGCAAGATTTGAAAGATGCTGCCTATTGCATGTGTCATCTTCATGATTCAAAGTAGTTTCCCAACCCCCACAACCCAGACACCCATAAGCTGAAAAAAATCACCAAAGGACACAAAAGGTACACTTTGAGTGAACGAGGGCTAACAGACAAATACAAGTAGCATAGACTCAATAAGCTGGACAAAATCAATTTCTGGGCAAGATTTCAATGTCACTAAAAAGTGGCAGAGACTATGTACACAATGCCACTTTCCCATCAAACTGAGGGACACTTTCCTAGTCTAATATCACAAGCTTGGTCTTGAGGACAATTGTGAATAATTCTATGAAGTACTCACATGAAAGCTGTTCATTCATGAAGCCTGATAAACCACTTGATCTGTGTTGGTTTAAACCTGAAATTACTTGGAACCTACAACTGTACAAGGTTAAGCTTTTGGCATCAGTAGCTGGGAGCACGATTAGCATGGTAAAGCCAAACAGGTTTTAATTTAGTCACCACAAGAATGGGAGACTGCCTGGAAGCCCAACATAAGCTGCTCCAAGATTCCTGGGAGAAAGGCTAGATATTGGGGAGGGCAAAGAAGGCTCCTTAGAGACCGCTGCCAGCCCCCACCCTAGAGGGAAAACTCACATTTACCGCACATCCACAGTCACACTTCACAATCAGACAACATTACCACTTACAAGGTTTCATCTTACTCTGCTGGAATGTAGGCTGGTTCAGTCCTGATGTACTCAGTTTTCTTGGCACAAATGGGTCATTATTCACTGCAGGGAGGCCAAGGGCCCCAGTTCCTATGCCCAGACTACCTGTTGTAAGACCACCTACTGAGGAAAATAAAATTATCATTTCAGTTATGTTTACAAATGCTGACAGACATTATAACTTGTTTGCTATTCCCACCCTGAATAGTGTCAACATGGTACTTCCATTCGGCCCATTGAAATTAATTCACAGAACTAATATCATGTCCACTGGTTTCAATGGGTTTACACTGAGTATACTAAGTTGGATACAATTTGAAGTGCTTGCCCCCAGCCGGAATTATAGGAAAAGCAGCCACATTCCTCCCATGAGTACCAGCCCCTTTACACAAAAGTACCTGGAAGCTGTGAAGAGAGTCCGCCAATCCCACTAAAAGGTGTATTCTGGTTTTGTGTGGAAAGCGGTGGAAATGCTTTTGCTGGTGACTGTGGAGTACTAAAAGCAGAACTCAAGTTTGGAGGAAAACCTGGCATACTCTGTGTGTGTGGAACTGCTGAACCACCTAGGCTGAGAGATGCCATCCCAGCAGCAAGTGGATCAATCTGAGGATAAAATCAATATTCAAAGAGACAAGGGGTTATTTTCTATATCAATCAATATTCATTCAGATCAGCCTTGCCAAAATCAGTTAAGACCACACATCAACTCCTTACACTTTGGGTCTACTCTTACAAACCCGTTAGGCATCCTCCACCTTCAAAACGCATGAAATGCAAGGTATTTCTGTATAACCTTTTAAAACTAAACATCATATTGTGGTTTTGGGGGTTGGGCGGCACAGAAATAGTTTGTTCTGGAGCCCAAACAACCACTTAGCTTTAAGAGCTAACTTTTACAAAAAGCTCTGTGAAACTTATAGAAGAAAGCTTAGAATCCTCACTGTTTGCTTGTTAGTATCACACAATTTCTTTTCATTAATGAAAAGCTGCTCAATTAATCTTTAGTCTGCAGAATGGTTCCAAATTAAATCTTTAGAAAGTAAATCATGAAAGGCTATTATATCTACCACTGAATATAGTTACTAGAACCAGGTCTTCCTCCCTATTAAACCTGGAAGCAGAAGTGACAGTGTGTGGTGTCTAATATGTACTAATATGTAACTTGTTTTTAAAAGAGCAGCTCAGCTGAGAACTGAGGAGCCCCAGTTATAACAAGTCCTTACAATCTAGCACCATTGCTTGACCCAAGAAGCCATGAAAAAGACATGTCAGGTTCAAAGATGGTGCTTAAACTGCAAGGTTTCAATTAATATGTTTGAATTACATTTGATTATGAATAAAAAACTAAGTTTAGAGACATATAAAAAGGCACCTCCTCCCATTATTATGCTACTTTAGCTTCTTTCAGCATCCACATACCTGTACAGGAGAGATGGCATCTAGGCTACTAGCACTTGGTGGACGTCCTTTGGGCATAACTCCAGGTGGTGGCTGCCTGGCTTTGTTCATGACATTGCTGCAGTTGGCTACCATGGTTAGAATAGTTTCTGACAGCTCTTGAGACACACTTCTAATGGGAGAAGAAATTATTTTTACTTGCCAATAAAACTCCCCCTTTTATCTAGGTGCTAAGAGAGCTGTCTTTAGAACTAGGATAGCACTAGCACTGCCTGGAACACAATGTCCCAACTAGACCAGAGGAAAGAGCTCCCCAACCTCCCAAGACCAGAAAAACTATCACCTGGCTTGTTTCAACTGATCAGCCAATATATATACTGACCCCTTATTTAACTGAAGAACAAACTTGCCAACCAACTAACAAGGTATTACAAACTCCAGAGACAAGTGACAAATAGCCCTGCGGGGTTATCTCCAACTCTTCTACATATGCTTTTAAGTACAACCTAAATATACAAAATCCTACTCATTACACAGCACTGGACCTTGGCAAAGGCAAAACCCTCTGTCCAAAGGCTGCATTTGCCAAAGCCCTGACTTTTTACTTCCTAATAATGGCCCCAATGGAACTAAAATGACTTACACAGGATTTATTTAGTACTTTTACAAAATGCTCAAAGCACTTCCCAAACAGACACAGTACAAACTTTACACCAACCTTGCCAGATAGGCCAGTGCTACAGAGGATCTGGAGGATGAGAAGGTGGCTGAGAAATGGCAGCTCACAAAGGCCACCTAGTGAGCTCATAGCCAAGTTCCCAGTTGGTAAATTCACCTTCTTAACCACTATTTATGAGACTGACACCCTATCCCAGAATATATTATATGCTTACCCAGCACAAGCCTGCAGGCAAGCCAGCATAGTTGCCAGTGTCTCTGGAGGAAGTTGAGCACTTTTGGGCTGGTCTTTCTCTGGGGCAAGGCCACCTAAGATAGAGGGGCACCTTCTCTTTAGGAAAGTCATGCAGGCTTGGATGAAAGGCTCCTAGGGGAGGAAAAGTGCAAATTTCAGTGGGACACACACACTTAACAATAGTTCAAGAATGTTAACAAAATTATGATATAGAAAATACTGGGTATTAGTTCAACATTATCACTCAAGAGTGCATGCTGAAAGCAATTTTTATAAACTGCAGGGAAACATTTTTTTAAAAAAGAAGTGACTGTTACCACCAAAAAAATTGCAAAAATAATTAAGAAAATCCTGCTTTACCCCATGCTCCCGAATTTTATCTGTGAGCCATTTGTCTAGTTTGAGGTATTCCCGTCGAGAGGCAAGTGCAGCAAGGTCAATAACAAAGGCAAATGGAGTACCATTTAGCAGCATTGACAACGCCTAAAGAAAGAGAGTTAGAAAACTGCTAGTCAAAGTATCAGGCTACGCTTCCCTCAGAATTAGCCTACACACATACACCCTCCCCCACCATATCTATATATTATTCAGTTCCCAACATTTTTTTACGTCACACAGAACATGACAGAGACGGCAGCCAGCAAAGCAGCTTCCAGGGTGGGAATTCCTCCTCCTGGGAGAAGAATACACTGGACACATTGCTTTTCCCTCCAACCTAAGAATTTGAGGGGGGGGGAGGAGATGTGGAAGACCACAGGCAAGGCAAAGCCATTGAGGGTGGAAGGCTTCACAGCAAAGTGACATAAGTAATTCTTCTCTCCCTATTTTCTGATCTATAGGTGACAGGCACCCTGTTGACGGTAATCCTCACCACCCTCATGGCCATTAAAGCTGGGTGGGTTGTACGCATTATCCACAAGTGGGACTGCTCACTCTTCCCTCCTTCAGCAGTTACGGCTCTTTCTATGCTTGGGTGGAACAGGCCTAGAAATTGCCTGTGCAAGACTGGAGGAAGACTGGAGAACCAACCCCTACCTCATCACCTGGCTGCTTGGGAGAGCAGTTTTTATGGGTGGTTTGAGCTCCTATCACTGCTGGAAACCCAACATTATCCTGCCCATTAAATTTCAGAGGAATATACACTATACATGACTTCTATTCATTTCAATTGCAAGGGCTCTTGTACAAACTCCAAAGAAAAAGAGGTTGCATAGCCATGGAGCTTGAGGCAATACACTGATACCATCTGGTGACAATACACCTTGCTTGAAATAAGCAAGTAATTATGTGCCTTCAGTAGTGCTGAACCAAACTTAACCAAATTGCCACCCTGGGCTCCTTTGGGGAGAGTTATAACATGAATGCTGACCCAGTAGTGTCTAATAAAAGCTATAGAGTTATGATATTCAATGCCACCAAAATCTCACACACTTTCTTGATGAAGAAGAAAGACAAACATACAACGGCAGTGACACTTTGCAAGTTTTTAAGAGTCTTTGGAGCTGCTCTAATGCAAGATCGTAGAAACAAAAAAAGAAAACTACAGCTCAGGATCTTAGTAACTCTGCAGATGGAAAAAATTACTTTAGCAAGTCACAAATTTAGCAACACAGCTTCGTATTAAGTGAAGAGATGAGTTTCTCTTCCTACACATAACCTCTTCCTGTCCTTAGGATAAACATGTCCTCTGATGTGATACTTATTTTCCTCCACTCCCAAACCCTGCATCTCACACAACCCCAACACTAAAGTCAAAGCACTTTCCACAGAATTAAAATATAGAATCAAACTCACCTTCAAGTCTTGGGCCACGTCTAGAATACGTGATAATTTTGCTTGGTCGTACTGTTCCCCTCGCATGTACCATTCTGCCATAGCATGCATGATGAGCTGGCGAATTGAAGGAGACTGGCCCTAAGGAAACATCAGATGAATTTCAGATTACTACATAAATTATCTAGCTCTTAAAGAGCAATTAAACCGGCACATGGCAAGTCCCTTGCTGCTCTGGAACACTGAAAATCACAGGTTCCAATTCAATGAAAACAAAAGTAGCAGGTGGAAGAGGGTTTCAGCTTATTTCTCTCTCTCCCCCCCCCCCCATTCTAGGTACCTTGCTCCTCCAACCCTTTAGCCTCCACAACTTGCCCCTACCATACAGCCAGATTGGCCCCTGTGCTTTGCTCCACCAGCAGATGTGATGGAGCCTTATTACAATAACAAATCAAAACACCAAGCCATTTTCCCCTTTACTGACTTAACCTTCAGGAATAACAATGGAGATGCCAAAGATTGGCTCCACTTTTAACACATTTATGCTCCATCTCTCCATAAAGGCACAAAAGAACAATTAAGTGGCTGATGCATAATAGCATAGCAATTTATTTCCATGGTCAGGTAGGCAAGGTATATTATTTCCTGAGGTTATTATAGAACTGCAGCAGGTCATATTGCATATAAATGCAGGGTCTGTAACAATTAAACTTGGCAGGGGGGGAAAGGCAATAGCACATGTGTGCTGTCTCTCCAAGACAGAATGCACATGCAACTGCTGCATGAAGCAACTTTTAACTAGGGAAAGGAGAGGGACAGGGACAGGGGGTTGCTACTGCTCAGTGTGTTTATTCCAATCCAGCTGTGTTACAGGCCACCCAAACACTAATATAGGACTGACCCCCTCTCTGTTCCTGTGGCAGATTAAAATGAGGGATATCTGGAAGTCATAAGTATATTCATACTGAGGTCAAGCTGTCTGGATAGCTTCACAGTTGAAAAATAGTACAGGTACATAACAAAAATCACCTCACACCCAGGACAACTCTCATGGAGCAAAGAACAATCAAATTTCTATCCCACCCTTCTTTCAGGAGCATAACACAGCGGCAAGTTTAAACTCTGTTGTCAAAACAAAACCATTGTAATGCCCTTACCTGCCCATGCCATGCATAATGCAGGATTATGGCAGAGTTGGGATGGTTGCCAAGAAAAATGGGCATAAGTGTGGAGATGAGTTCATGCCGCAAAGTATGCCAGGAAGTGTTGATCTGTAGTAATGCCAATACCAGCATATCTGGACAGTGCTTGATAGGGAAGCTGAAGAGCTGCTTAACTTGCTCATACTGGCCAACCTCTGCCAACCGCAACAGGGACTCAATCAAGTCCAGGCTCTTCCTAACAAATAAGGGGGTAAATGCAATATTGTGAATCAGTTGACAGGATTCTGGCTTGATGTCTGTTACACCAAGCTAACATGAGTATCAAATGACGTAATTCTAAATTCTGTTATGCTCGACAATATTTGAAATAACCAAACTTGGGGAAATAGATATCAAAGTCAACTTCCATCAAGTAGCATGCAGAGTGGTCAGAACAGTCCAAAGGCCTGCCTAGAAATCAAGATCCAACCTTCACAAACCAGACCACAGCAAAAATATAATCAATGTTTAGTTCATAGCAGCTTAATACACATGGTTAATTTAACATGTTGCTCTCATTATCTATGCAACTATTTACAGACTAGCAAATGCAGCCAGTGTCTGAGGGAGACCCCTCTGCTGAACTAATGGGCCATCCCTGTTGCACACACATCCTCTCAAGTTTGAAGCACTTAGTGACTCAAAACCTTCTTACCAAAAGGCTGTCAGAAAAGCAAGAAAGGGATATCAACCATGAATACTCTGGCTCATCATTTCAGAATGCTGAAGCAGCTGTATTCCCAAGAAAAATAATACTGTTTACCATGTGGCAATTTCTCGATTGTCATCCTCGGGAGGGGCTTTCAAAATATCCGTGGCAACAGTATGACAGGGGTAGTCAGCAAAACAGAAGATCTCTGGATTAATGAGGGAATGCTGGATGAATGAGAGCTGCAACAAAATTACATCACTGTAAGAGTCATTTCATATCTACATTCATGTTACACTGTCTTGATGCACTTCCTCCTAAGCAATCACCACCCCTCCCTCTCACACTTATGCTATTATGATTGCTTTTCCAAATAACTTTCTGAAAGTTCTAAGATTCAGTCTTCTATAGTCTGATCGCTACCTGTTACAGTAATTGCAGTGTATTAAAGGATGTATCACATCTTGATAGCAACTGTTTTCTTAGTGAGCCCCAAAGCCAAAATTCAACAAAAAACTGAAAGAACATTTTTTAAAAGTTCTATGGTAATTATGAGCTCCTGTTGCTCGGTCCCTGCTCCTGCCAACCTAGCAGTTTGAAAGCATGAAGTGCAAGTAAATAAATAGGTAACACTCTGGCGGGAAGGTAAACGGTGTTTCTGTGTGCTACTCTGGTACGCCAGAAGCTGCTTAGTCATGCTGGCTACATGACCCGGAAGCTGTACGCCAGCTCCCTTGGCCAGCAAAGCGAGATGAGCACCGCAACCCCAGAGTCGTCTGCGACTGGACCTAATGGTCAGGGGTCCCTCTACCTTTTTAACCAATGTGGCGGTAGTGAGTGAGAAAGAAAGCATGAAAAAAACTTCTCCTTGATTTTTACCTGTCCTTCTGCATGTTTCCAAGGTCTATATATGAGATCAACTGGGAAGACGTCTAGACCTAGCCCTCTCTGGACACCATACACCACAATCTGTAAGCCTTTGCTATCACGAATTTGAAATCCAGGGTGGTCAAGTTCATAGGTTACTTCCTTGAAGTTCAAATTTGGGTTCTGCAAAGAGTAAAACAAATAGTGGTGCAACTTATGGAGGCAAAAATAAAGAGCATGCTTTCACATTTCTCCTTATACAACTTAGAAACAATTCGTAAGATATGAAGCAGGCCATTAGCTACATAGGGTACTACATAGAAAATATATTTTAAAAACACTAAATACAACAGAGGATAAGTATCCCTTAAATGAACTAAAACACTGCTAAATACATGGTAAGGATTTGTCACCAGTAAAGAACAAATAAAGGTGTGCTTTAATGATACCATATCTCTAATCAGCACCACTTGCAAAGTCCTGATCAAAGCAGAATAAATCTTACATCATTTGCAATGTAAGCATGGAGCCAAACAAGGGGACACTAAACTAATGCTAATCATGCATAGCAGAATAGACATGCTATGTCATTCTCAGTTGACCTTTGAGAAAATAGTGACTTGCCAGTTCATCAGGGACCTAGTTACAGTGATGACAATCTAGTACCAAATGAACCTCTCTCTGTTTATAATCATCTCTGGTTAAAATCATGTTTGCTTGTCTTCTCCAATAGCCACACATACAGTATACAGAGCTTGCCTGTTAATACTGTTGATCAGTTTTTCTAACTTTAACCTACATGTTTTACAACCAAATGCAGCAGAACCCACCATTCAGCATTTCCAGCTATACACACATGGCAAAATATACACATGCTCAAACATAACCAAACATATGCAGTTTCTTTCACAGAAGTGACATCCTTACAGGAAATCTATCATACATGAAACAGCCCTTAAGTTTCTGGCATTCAGTTTTTCCTCAAAAGGTCAGATTGTGATTAACATACCAGCTCTTTAAGCACGTCAATCAGAACCTCCACATTCCAGGTATGGGACTGTGTTCCATCATTTTTATCTCTTCCATCACTCCAAATTCCACTTCCAGGAGCAGAGATGGACTGTAAATTAAGCATGTAGGTTTAGAATTCCTGTGACGTCGGTTGTGTAGATGGATTTAGTAGATCAAGAAATAAGATCAAGTGACAGAGTGGAGTTTGAATTTTACGATTGCAACACATTTATTACTGCAGATCAGCAATACTTAAACTGTCTTCTATAATGCACTGTCAGCATGTCCCTTAACAATAAAATAGAGGGAAAGGCTTTATGAGCAAACAGTAATAAACAGAATTAAAAACAAAACCCCTTTTTTGTGAACATTGGACAAAAAGCAGGAGCATGGAGTACTATTATGATTGTCTCTCCTGAGGAACGGAGCAACCAGGCAGGGGCACATGTTAAGGGAGACTTAGATAATCTGACCCAAGTTTTTCCACAAACCCTTAAACTTGGCTCAGTAGTATACCAGAAGCCAGTGCAGTCCTTTCAGCAACGGTGTTGTCAAAATTATTCTCCCTCCTGCAACCTTGTTACAGCATTCTGCACCAGCTGCAACTTCCAGACATGCCTTAAGAAAAGCCACAAGCAGGGTACACTGCAGCAATCCAATTGGGTGGTGTATGAACTATCATAGCCAATCTATCATGATCCAGGAACAACCACAACTGTCATATCAAAAGAAGCTGGCAGAAGGCACTCCTATCCACTGAAACCACTTGAGCCTTGAGTAACAATGGATTTAGTGCAGCCCCACCCTACTAACCTATTTCCTGCCTACCCGGAGAACCTCCATCTTTCAAGCTCAGTTTATTGGCCACCCTCTAGTCCACCACTGCACCCAGGCACCACTTCATTTGCACAGCCACACTGAATTAAGATGGTACAGAGAAACAGAGTTGGATATTATGACACAGCACTTCCAAGTCCCCTTATAATCCCCCCCCCCATCAACAGGTTACACAGAGCTGTTAAACAGCATTTGGCATAAAATGCTGAAGTGCTGGAAGTCTTTTAACCTTTCAGTCATGCTTGTTGCTCAGTATCATAGGAATTAAGCGGCTCCAAAATCTTCTGTGTAAACACCATTCAGTAGTTCTGTTTAAGTTATATTCAGTTAAAATACCTCTCAACACAGAGGACACTCACCTGCAAAGGAATGCCGTCTGCCAATCCTGAGTGTGTTCGAGCCATCATTCCCAAAACCCTGGCAACCTGGGCAGCAGTGACCTCTCCCACACCAAACTGTGTGATGATGTTGCGACATTCCTCCACACTAGAAAGGCAAGTCACAATGACCTCCACAAAACTTGGTATATAATTGTTTTCTATCAAGTATGTCTATTTTAAGGAGTATTACCGATACTCAAGTCAGTACATTAAGCTAGACTAGGGTGGAATCTATGTGCATATAAAAACCATTCTGAAAATACATTTTAAAAAAGCGTTTTTAAAAATACATTGAATTTTCCATAAGGCTCAGCACCGCCGCCTAGTGTGACATTGTATATTGCACTTAAAACACACTAAAAGTTTTACTTGCAGCTGTATAGCTGTCCTCCAACCTCCAACAGCCTTCTCAACTGACATAACTTGTCCTTTCATTTCAATGGGGCTATTCAAAGTATGACTTAAGAGTCAGGACATCAACTCCAAATTTCAGTGAATTTATCTACGTACCTTGTACAAAAGCCATAGCCAACTTCCTGCATGAAGTCTGCAAGAGAGCTCTCCATCATTGTTTTTGCTATCCCTCCAGAATCAGGCAGGATCCTGTCCATTAGAATGTCCCGTTTTTCAGGGTATAGGAGTGGTGCAAGCACCACAGGGCAACGTTCCTGGGGAAAATCTGAGATCCCAGAGTATTTTAGCATTTCAGAAGGACCAATGACCAACACAGAACCCCAATAATAATTTGTTTCATATTGTGAAAATCATGTTATGACCAAAGAGGTTTTGAATAAAAAGGTGTTTAAGATCACTGTCTTGGAATTTAGAGACACAGAAAGCAATTTATTTTATACCCCAACTTTTGACCTATTTACTGTCCTACTGTGACAGTACAGCTATTTAGATAATATGACCTTAGTTGCATACCATGGTGAGCCATACTTAATGCTTTACCAATGAACATGTCTCGCTTGGCTCCTTTGCTCCTTCCCACACACTCTGGGAGGAAGCAAACAATTATCCCAGGGCTTAATATTATGACCAAACCAGCAATTATGGTTCACTTTGCTCTCAACAAGTCAATTATTGCCCATTAAGGTGTGTGCACAGTAAACTATGGTTTACTATGTTGTGCAAACTGGGCCTCACATTACTGCCTCCATTACATCCTCTGGACTGTCACAGCAACATTCTAAAGCACCTTGAAACTGCCACAAGTTTTAACAGGAAAGGGAAGGGGAAGGCTAAGATAGCAGGGCCAGAGAAGCCCAGGCCAAAATTTCAGAGGGGTGGAAAGCATCAATTTATATCCAAGCCCCATCCCATTTCTAAATGGAGTGCCAACAATAATACCCATCTAAAGTTGTGATAGCCAAACTTCTACCAGTTATAGTATCTGAAAGACATAATGTGCAGACAATCCTATAAGGATCTGCATTAAGATAATCGTTTCAGGATCCTCGTTTCTTTTCTAGATTACCACCAAATGTTTACCCCCCACAAAAATTTATTCCTTTTAGAAATGGGTTTCAAATAGATGTATCAAATACAATACTTGCCTCTACGTAATGTTTTGAGAAAAGCGTCAATCTGTTCCTGTCCAACCCCAAAGGCTCCCTTCTGTCCAAAAAGAAGATGGGATAGGAGGAGGTGCAAGACCTCTATTGCAATATCTTGGAAGCCACCTTCTTGATTTCCACTGACGTCTGCGTCAATGTATGATCGCAGAAGATCAGGAAGTTTCTGTTTAATAAACTGAGCAGCTTTTAAAGAGAGAGAGAGAGAGAAACCGAAAGCCGTTAACTAAATTGCTTTTTAAAAAACTTTATGCATCTGCTCTTCTGGTTTATCAACAGCACTTGCCAACTGCTCTGATCGTCACACAATAAGTGTGACAGTATATAGACAGTTGCATACTAGAACAACCAGTCAGAATAACTTAGCACCACCCTGCCTTGGAATGCAACCTCACTTGATGCCACCTTGCATTTCCTTACACTGTTTGGTACAAGCACAAGAAAGGAGAAGTGGAAGCTGGTACTTCTCTGGGCATACATGCTTGGCTTTTTCACCAATTTCACTTTTTCCTGCTTAGGTTGCACCTAAAACCTGCCTGCCCTATCATGACTCTACTCAAATTCTAATGGTGATCCAGATACAGCTTCTATTACACCCTAAGAATTTTTACTTCCAAATATACTTTAAACAGGACTAACAAGTGGTTCTAGGAAACTCAGATTAATGGAAAAATTGTTGCCTGTAGTTACCTCATTTAATTAAGAAAGAAGGGAATATTTTGGATCAGTGACCCGCAGATCAACTACTTTCAGAGTCCAGGTCAATAGAACTGACATAAGGAAGCAGATTTCATATTTCTTAATTACCTCTTAAGATTTTTTGGGTGGGTGTGTTGTATTAGATTTATATTGTGAGCTCAGAGCAGCTTACATATGGTTCCCATGTGGAAGGGCTTTCTGGAAGGGCTCAAGGAGAGCTGTATCTTATGTTTTCAGAACATTCTATTAGCCACAAAGATCAGGCAAGATTTTTAAGATCTGGGGTGTTTCCCCTCCCTCCAAACATCAGCGGAGGCAACTACAAGGCTGATCCTTGAATGAGTTAACTGGACCTTGCACTGTGGTACCTTCTGGCCCTTGGATTCTACAACTTAAGCAACTAAATCCAGGAGAAGGATGAAAACTAAAGTCTCTTATAGACAACTCAGGAATCAGATTATACTAAAACTGAAGTAAAATCTGGTATGTGTGTCTATAATACTATACAAATTTATCTTACCAAAACCTCGTAGATCTGGGTTGAAGGAGTTTAGCAAAGCAAGGCCAAAAATAACCTACAAATAGAAGAAAGAACTGCATTAGCACCCATCACATACATAGTCCAGCTGTCTGGCAACTAGACTGGCAAAGAGAAACACCAGGGCTGAATTTTACTGTCCTCCCCACAACTTTCCTCATGCCACTGAGAGTTAAAAATACCCCCACCAAGGATGCCCACGAGGTGGATTAGGATTTGGAGGGTGACGTTGATGTCAGTGCTGCTACTCTAAAGCAAGATGGACAGGAAATCATTGTGACTAATGCCACACCTTATTTAATATGGTTGGAACATTTCTAAGAGCACTACCAGCTGTTAACCTTCCTCAGATTCTGTCAGGATGTCAGTCCCTCCATAGTATTCCTATTGGGGCCAGTGCTTTTAATTTGTTTATAAATGATCTATATTTAGGTAGCCAAGTTCATAGCCAACATCAAATTATTTGGGGCATTAAAACAAAATGGTGCTCCACAAGATCTTCTCCAAACTGGGTGACTGGACATTTTAAACGCAAATGCAGTTCAGCATAAAACAAGTGAAAAGTGATAAACAAAAGCCTAAAAAAACCACTGATGAGATCCAAACTGAGAGAGTGACTAGGAAGAAGATCTTGGGAGTTGTGATGGACAGTTTCATGAAAATACTGGTGTAGAGTGCAGCTGTTCTGAAAACAGCAGATTATATGATGATAAAAGTGTTAATGTTTTATGCTTTTGTTTATATTCTGTTGTTATTGTTTCTGCTTGTTTTTTTAAGAATAATTGTTGAAGTTACAAATTATAAAACTAATAAAAATTATTTACAAAAAAATGGAAACAGCAGATTTTATGCGTACAATTAGAAAGGAAATATTAAAACTATCACTGTCATGGTGCCTTTACAGAAATCTATGATTTGCCTGTGTTCAGAGTAGTGTGTAGAATTCTGTTCACCACACCTCAAAAAGCATATTGTAGAGCTACAAATGGTACAGAAAAGGGCAATTAGCATGAGCAACTGAAGGAACTGCCTAGTGAGAAGGAGTTTCAATGCCTGGGGCTAGTTGGGGGGTGAGGTGGTGGTAATGACATGATAGAGGTCTATAAAATTATGCATGCTGTTGAAAAAGTCACTGGGCAAATATTCATTCCTCATTCATAATACCAGAACTCAGGCTCAGACAATGAAGCTGAATGTTGGGATATTCAGGTTGGACAAAAGGAGGCATTCCTTTACATAAAAAGCATGCAACGATGGCCAACATTTTTAATGGTCAGACTAAAAGGGGATCAGATTACTTCATGGAAGATAAATCTATGGACTTAACCCACCTCTTGAACCTTGCTTAATTTGATAACTTTGCTCAGCTGAGTGAATAGATGGGGTGACGGCTTAAGACTCTGAAAGAAAAAAGTTTTATATATGAGATGATTATGTTTACAATTTAACAGAATACTGTACCAAGAAAAAGATTCTCTGTGTCATAAGTTCCTCTACAGAAAAAAATAAAATCAACTTCTGCTCATTAGTGGTACTTTCCAACTTCTCTGAAGATAGTATCATTTGTTGCCAAACCACCAGTATTCTCCAATTCTAGCATACAAAGTTCTATAAATTGCTACGGAAGCCCCAATGAGGAGTGGGTGTTGCAGAGCAAAGAAATGTAAAATAAGTCAATTACCTGGATATTTTACGAGTACAGAATTTACATGATGTAAATCTTAAAAACTCTTTTGTAATAATGAACATAGGTGTACATTTTGTAAAATTAGCTCACTGACACCTGAATAGGTTTTTCTTTAACATTCTTGTTAAGGGCACTTTAAAACTGCATACAAACCTTTTGATAATGCAATGGATTTTCAATAGCATAGGACAGCGTCGAAATAAAATTTGGCTTTGTAATCAATGATGCACACTCCTGGATCAGAAACTGCGTCTGAAAAGAAAGGAGACAGCTGTAGCAAAAGTTTTGGTTGTTTTGGGGGAGGCACCTATGATCTAGTTACCAGATATTACCAGGATTTTGTTTCTGTAAACATAATATATACACCCATTAAAGTACTTCAAACTGTCTTCTTACTATAGGATATGTTTGACAAATATTTTGATATCATAAAGATGAGATGGCAGATTAAACTATTTTGGTTAGTCTTTCAAGAACATGAATGCAATTCACAATTCTTCGTCATTACTGATTATGCCCAGCACAACAAACATCATCTGAATACTGTATCCATAGTAACAAAATAGAATATTAAGAAATATTTTACAGAGACAAGCCAAACAAGTGACTTGACTTGACTTGTGACTAAACTTGTGACTAAAATTCAAGTTACTGAACTCAGTTACTAAGTCATTCAAAGCTTGAGAAAAATGAAGTTCCATCACACAAGACCTTAGGAACAGCAGTATTCAAAAGTAGCTCAACTCTTCTATTTTAACATTTCCTGAAATTCACAAATCTAAAATGTGTTGGGATTATTTACATTTACAAGCCACCTTAGAAGTACTCGGGGATACAGTTATTTCCATTTATGAATAGCTTCCTATGAAGCCTCCTGAAGCAATTAATAATACCAACAATTAACACATATATGAAACAGTTCAAATGCAACACATACACAGACTTGGCATTCAGGTATGGCACTTCTATGCAACTTTTGTACTCGTAAGTGGGCTAAGCCAATCTGAAAAAAAGCACAGGTCTTCTCTGGCCTCTTTTAAACTCTCCCAGAAAGATGTGCTTACCTGACTCCCTTCCAGATTTCTACAGGGTAACAAAAACAATGTTTTAGGAAGTTTTTGAACTAACTGCTGGACAGAAAATCAAGCTATTTTTTAAAACTTAGGAACACAGGAACCTGTCTTATACAGAGTCAAGACACTGGTGCATCTAACTCATTTTTATAGACTGACGGGCAGGCACCTTTGTAGGGTTTCAGGCAGGAGTGCTTGGCATACCTGCCTGGAGATGCCTCTGGAGCATTTTATATGAAAAGCTTGTGCTCTATCAATGAGCTATGGGACTTTTATAAGAAGTGTTCTGTTGTAAACCTGCTGCCTGTTTTAAATGTATCCATATGTATGATATGTTGTTCATATGTTTTAGTAGTAGTTTCAATGCTGCTTTTACTGTATGTATTTTCACAATGAATTTTGTAAGCCACTACAAGATGGAAGCATTGTAGAATAAAAAAATGTAAAAATTAAAAATCAAGAAACTAATTGGAAATTCTTTAAGGACAAAATTTACCTGATGGAAATCTTTACCGCTACTTTTACCATCGCCACTGAAATCCACATGCGAGAATAGACAGCGTAGTAAATGCCTGTCTGCCTCAGGGCCGTGCCGATTCACAATCTAGTTGCAAGAAAAACAAAAGAGCTGAAGCGAGGTACCATAGCATTTATAACTACATAGAATGACAGAACTGTAGAATTGGAAGGGACCCTGAGGATCATCTAGTCCAACCCCCTGCAACACAGGAATATGCAGCTGTTTCTTATGGGGATTGACCTTCAACCTTGGTGTTTATCAGCACCATGTTCTAACTGAGTGTTTCTACCACTTTCAGCTGCACTCTTAAGGAACAGGAGCCACACAGCTTTCTGGCAGGGCCCATGCTAGTAGCAAAAAGGAGAAAATAAGGGAAAGTCACAGAGTGTCCAGGTCACATTAAACTACAGTTTAAACAAGATTTGGTTTAACATGACTGAACAGTGTGGTGGTAAACACTGCTCAAATGTCACAGTGTCTGACTTCTGATGTCACCCGAACCTAGGCTCTTAGTTGGTTTCCCAAAAAAACCTAAAGTGGCAAGCCAAAAATGAACTTTGTTTAATGCTCGTGGTTTGTCAGGCAACATGACAAGACAGACTGAAGGGGGAAGCAAGTACAGCAGCAAGTGACCCTAGCAGTCTTTCAGAGGTTCAAATGGGCCAATGACCCAGAAAAACAGGGCTGAGAACCACTTTGTAAAAATGAAAAGGGATATAATTTAAATTACTCTTTAATAAACAGAAAATCTGCTTGCTTTTAAAGTAGAGCATGTTAGCACTAAGCAAAAGAAAATAAAAAAGCAACCTAAATATATTGCATAGTATGCATATAATTGAGGTAATTCCTGTTGAGTCCAGAATCGAAGATTTGTCATTTATCTGGGTTACTTATATTAAATATAAAAGCTATTTTAATACAAAGTAAGTTCTACGACCAAAAGCAGCATAAATATAACAAGAAGGCAACTGAATAGCAACCCCAAAATTAAAACAATATTTTAAAAATGGAGAGGCCCAAACCACACCACTCTTTCAGAAGGCCTGAGTGAAACAAAAGATTTTACCTGGTGGCCAAAAGACCACACGAATGGGATAATACAAGCCTCCCAGAGATGGCTGTCTCATAATCAGGGTATCACAACTGAAAGATTACCGCCCTCACTTATTTTGGTGGGGGCACCAGGAGCAGGGCCTCCAAAAGATCTTAAGGTTCAGATAGGTACACAGCTTGCCATTTATAAACCAGCGCTTTTAAATTAGCCCCGGAACCATATGGAGAACCAGCGCAGCTGAACAAACCACAGGCATAATATGATCAAACTGCACAGTCTTAGTTAAAACCTTTGCACTCCTGTTCTGAACCAACCAGTTATTGGACCATTTTTATAGGCCGTCCCACATACAATACAGTGCAACAGTCTAAACGGGAAGTCAACAGAGGATGGGCCATTGTGGCCAAGGTATCACCACTCAGGCAAGGTCAAAGCTGGTGTATCCACCAAAGCTGAGAATAGGTAATTTGAGTCGAAAGATCATTTGAGCCTCCAGTGCTGGATCAATAAGCACCCCCAGTTGTACACCTGATCCTTTAGGGAGAGTAGAACACCATCTAGAACAGGCTGAATACTATTCACCTGGATAGCTAAACCAAGCAAACAGGGCAGCCCAACTTTTCATACCAAGTGGGCCGCAACAGTAATTTGACACAGAGCCCATGGGCTGCACACTGCCCTGTTGCACACATGGGATCACGGCCAAAATTTGATGCTGCCCCCCACTCTGCCTTCGTAAAGCTGCCTAAGTGAGGCGCCAGGTTTTGGAAAGGAGGCGTGAATCTCTATAAGGGTCCTACAGTTCTGCCACCTCCTTCCCAAAGCCTTGTTAGCTCTTTCCCAGCTTTGGGAAGGAGGCGGGAGAACTCTTAAGACATGGTTACAGTCCTCAGTCTTCCTTCCCAAAGCCCAGCTCCTCACTTAACCAGCTTTGGGAAGGCAGTGTGAGGAATGGGGTGGGTCTGTGTCAAATGTTGCAGAGGCTGCCAAAAAAAGCCTCAAGGCCATATGTCACGCAATGGACCACCCTGAACCAATCAATACCTCTAATCTTCTGTGACTAGGGGCAAGAGGGCTTCCACTTGCACAGCAGGGCTTTCCTTGCTCTCCTCTCCTACTACCCCCAAAATTGGCTGCAAGGGGAGGTCAGAAGAATCCCCAAAACAGTGCACAGGAAGAAGAGGGAGGATCATTCCATCTGGCAAGCTGCATTGCTTGTACTAATAGGGACGTTCATCATAGTGTGATGTTCAATTCCACCCTGAACCTCTGTTTTTCAGAGTTCATCCAGTTCATTGCCATGCCCAAGCAGCGTGCACAGCCTCACTTGCATGTGATGAGCAATAAATATAAAGCTGAGTATCATCTTCATTACAGTGACACCTTCAACCAAATCTTCAGGTGCTCTTTCTCAATGGTTTCATCAAGATGTTAAACAGTGTGGGCAAATGAATAGAACTCTGCAGAACAAGCATCAAGCAGTACCTCTCAAACTTAAACCAGACAGCTGAACTGAAAGGACATCATTATTAATGGCACTGAACACTGCTGAGAGGTCCAGGAGAATCAACAAAGTTCCATTTCCCATCTGCCAGCAAAGATCAGCCTACAGGAAGACCAGGGTAATTTTTGGCTCCAAACCAGGTTAGAAGCCTAACAGAAATGGATCTGGGTTAGGAACCTCTGGCCTTCCTGATGTTGTTGAATCACAACTCCTATTATACTGTGGAACCATAAGAGGGATAAACAATTCAAAACTAATCAAATAAGGTAAAGGTCCATTAGGTCCAGCTGTGGCCGACTCTGGGGTTGCAGCACTCATTTCGCTTTATTGGCCGAGGGAGCCGGCGTACAGCTTCTGGGTCATGTGGCCAGCATGACTAAGCCCCTTCTGGCAAACCAGAGCAGCACACAGAAACGCCGTTTACCTTCCTGCCAGAGCGGTGCCTATTTATCTACTTGCACTTTGACGTGCTTTCGAACTGCTAGGTTGGCAGGAGCAGGGACCGAACAACGGCAGCTCACCCCGTTGCGGGGATTCGAACCGCCAACCTTCTGATCGGCAAGTCCTAGGCTCTGTGGTTTAACCCACAGCGCCACCCGCGTCCCTACAATCTGATAAAGCACCTCTCAAATAATTTTTCCCTGCCTAAAGCTTCGTAAAGTACACTGGAAGCTTATTACTGAGCAGCGGAAGAAGAGAAAGCAGCTTTTTGCCAGTGCTGTCTTTTGATAATGTGTGTGCAATGAATCACATATTGGCTGTGTTTGCACATAAACTGTGGTTAATGTTATTTAACAGACCATGACTCACCTCGCAGACAAGCAAACAAGTCACAGCTTGTTTACTTCATATCAGAGCGGGTGCGGGGAACTGTGGCGCTCCAGATGTTGCTGAACTAGAACTCCCATCATCCCTGACCCTGGCCACTAGCCATGCTTACTGGGACTGACGGCAGTTGTAGTTCAGCAGCATCTGGAGAGTCAGAGGTTTCCGACCCCGTTCTAGATAATCAGATTCATCTAAGAATAATTAGAATGAGCAGGCCCCTACTCTCTTGATCACTTTGTGAGGAAGGATTTATTTACAATTTTCTTTTTTAAAAAATACTTACAGCCCCACACATCACCAAATGGACATGGAAATTTTATACAAAATATCAGTTGAAAACAATATATAGTTCATTAAAATCCTAAGCTAAATTCAGAAAACTAAACAAAATCACAAGAGCAACAAAACAGGAGTGCAGCAATACAGCAGAAGGGAAAGCATCCACTTGCCTGAAAGGCTTGGTAAAGAAGCATGTCTTAACTTGTCACTGAAAATGTTACAATGACACACCCCAGAAGGGAAATAAATAATAATAATAATAATAATAATAATTATTATTATTTATTACTTTTACTCCACCCATCTTGCTGGGCTTCCCCAGCCACTCTGGGCGGCAGCCCTCTCATTTGTCACCAGTATTCAGTTGTTTGGGGCTTTTTATATTAACATCTTAGACTGGGCTCAGCAGCAAATTGGCAACCAGCACAAAATCTTTCAGGACCAGCAGTAACACCCAGCAGTAACCTAGCTAGCTGCTATATTATGCACCAGTTGCAGCTTCCAAACCATCTTCAAGGGGAACCCCATATAGTGCACTGCAATAAACTGATAAGGAAACATTAGCCACTGGCCTATAGTTAATATCATCTGGATCCAGGCTGGGCTGACTTGTAGCTTCTTTTAAAGAAGATGCAACAGCTTATCTTGTCAATGAAGAAAGAGCAAACGTGAGTTTAAGCACAGGGGCTTTTCTTATATCTTCTGCTGTGAATTCATTCAGCTTCTCTGCATTCACCTTTTCTTCCTTTTGACAGCTTTTGACTCCTTTACTGTTCAAAGGTCCAGCTGTCTACCTAGATGGTCTCTAACTACTCAAGTATTTTATGGTTGTTGATTTTTGTTTTTAGCAGCTGTCATCCTCAAATTCTTTTTTTGCATCGCTTATGGTCTGCTTGCAATATAAAAAGTCTTATTTCCCCCTGCTACGTGCATATTTTATAGTTTTGTTTTTCATGTTTTAATTTTGGTCTATTATAATTGTTCTCCGTATTATATACACTATAAAATGAAATTTTAAAACTTTACAAATAATCAGTTATTTAAAGACCTTAAATACAGAAGTTAAAAATCATTTGAAAGTTGGATGTAAACAAGGATCAAAGTAGCATACTTCTAAGTAATACTGAGTATAAGACCCTTCAAGTGAGGTAGACCACACCGCTAACCAAAATCCCTCTGCCAGCTTCAAAAGTTTGCAGGAAAGCTAGGGCAGCAACAACGTGGGCATATGGTGCCACAAAGATGTTGCCCTGGAGTAATTGTTCTTCATGCTTCATGCTACACTTCTTCCACATTCACTTTTTCATATCTCATCCAGTTTGAGAATTAAATGACATTACTAGCCACACTGGGCAGGGAACTGCAAACTTGAAGGTTCACTTCACTATTTTCACCATCATTTCCACCACCAGTACCAACCTCAATTCTTCCCCTCCCTTTTTTTAAAATCTAACCATTCAAAAAAGGAATGCAAAAAAAAGAAAGAGGCAACTACTTTTGTAACTATGAAAAATACAAGCTAGAATGAACAATTTTCATTTAATAAGGAAAACAGACAGTAATAGCACTTGCAATAAATTCACCCTAGAATGAACTAAGTATTGCCAATTTAATTTTGCATTAAATTACTACACAACATTGCAAGAAGGTCAGGACAGGCTGATTTTAAATACTCAAAAGAACTCTGTTATAAACATGGAAATGAGCAATAACTCTACAGGACCACTGAGTAATTAAAGCCAATGTCGTAAATCAATTCAGGTACAAACAAACAGAAAAAGATGAAATAACAGGATAAATAAGATATAAAACTACTTAGAGTTTAATAAACTTGACAACTGTCAACTCCCAGCAAGCAAAATATAGTAAGATCTTAGTGGCCTGTGGTGTTTTGCACTACAAATCACATCAACCAGTTAACATGTTCTGTGGTCAGAGCTGTAATCCACAACATCTGGAGATTACCAGGTTGGGGAAGGTTGTTCTAGCAACTAAACCAATCAAGCAGTGAGAAGTAGGAATATAAACAGTACGCACTAAGTTGTGGATACCCTTTTCATTTCTTTTTTTAATGTCATCAATTATTGACTTACATGCTGTATTTCCTGCTGGCTGGCTCTGTAGTTTTTCTTGGTTAAATTGTCCACCAGGTAGCTGATTTGAGACAAGGCCAGCGAGAGCGAGTCAAGATTCATTGCTGGTTGGGGCGGAAGCAGGCGGCCGAGCCCGGCGCAAAATCACCATTATTCCCCTTTAGTCACCTCAGAGACAGGTTAATTTTTTTCCAGTTAGCCTATATAATCAATTTATGCTGTATGTTCAGCTCTTCTTTCCCAGTATTCTCACTCTGTTCTGAACCATGGCACCTGCAGGACAAAACAGGACAAAACAGCAATGATTATACATAATCTATTTGCTAGTGACTGGTCATGTATAACTAAACAATCGTAAATGTAATGATGGTACAGGCCAGAGTTTTATGGGGAAGCACTTGCTTTGCAAGCAAAAGGTTGCAGATTTGATAAGGCTGTTAAAGGCAGTTTGAACTATAGTTTATTTCAGGGGTCAGGAACTAGATCCGGCCCCGAGGGCTGAATCCAAAACTGCCACACCATCTGTGAACCACCTTCAAATGAAGAATCAAAGAGCACTCAAAGTACACTCTGGATACTTTCCAGCCCCAAATTTAATTAAAATTGGGACTGCAGAGGAAGTTTATTCCGCAGAAGAATATTCTGCCACTTACCCTTCCAAAAGTAGGGCTTGTATTTGACACTGAATTTCAATTCAGCAATGAAAACGAGTCAAGGATCATCTGCATTTGGGAGCTAAAAGGAACAAGTGGCAGATCACGGTAATGCTCCCAATTGTTTCTCTAGAGCCACAGCAGTACCTGCCCCACACCTGAAATCATAGGTGAGCGTGGCATGGGAGAAAATTGTATTGAAAGTCAATCTAGGGCTACTGGTAGGCTTGTGGTTTATTCAAAGCCAGCATCATAAGTCACAGTCTGAAGTTGCCCTATTCAGACAAACCAACCAGAGTTACAACTAACCAAATTTGGCCCTAGTTTGGGCATAACAAGCCACTCCAAGGTGGAATAAAAAACAAGTGCTTTTGACTTCCTCCTCTAGGTTGCACTGGAAGAGGGAAGTAGTGCACAAGCCAAAGAACACTAAAATCCCTGTTTAGTGTATTGTCCAAATACAGTCAATGAGTCCAATCGGAGCAAAAGACTATTTTATTCAGATCTATAGAATTATGAATAGTCTTCACTTGTTAATGAGAACACAGGAGTTTATTTACACTTTCAACAGCATGAAGTGTCATGTATAAGATGTGTACCCAAGTACCAACTCCCAATTATTGTTTTAAGCAAATATACAATTTTTTAAAATAATTTTAAATGATCTGTTCATTGGCATTTGACTCTCTTGACGGAAGCTTATCATTAGGATTGTAGATTTCTTAATAGGTTATTGTCCTGCCAATATAGATTCCAAACTTATGAAATGATAAAATTGCTTCATGTTTACAAGGCAATCTTGAAATCTTCACCAGTTTTGCTTTGTTTTTACAGGCCACTTCCAAGACCAATGCGGAAAAGATTGCAAGGCCTGAAATTCTGCTGAAGGAAGATGATCATTCTGTAATATATGGAGAGAAGTGGCATTGATTTGTGGATGGACTGAATATGGGACAAAAGCAAAAAAAAAAAAAAAAAAAAGAATCAGAGAAACAAATTTCATCCTGATGAAGTGGGCAATAGAGGAAGTGTAAATGAGATTGGTAGACGGGAGGAAAGATGAGACGTTTGGCTGTGGATGTACAGTGGTCCCTCCAGATACGAACTTAATTCATTCCAGGGGTCCGTACGTACCCCGAAAAGTCTGTATCTAGTTTCTGCGCACACTGCACACACAAAGTTTCTGCGCACACGCGCGACATGACAAAACACTTCTGCGCATGCGGTGAAACCAGGAAGTATACACTTGCGGGTTTGCTGCATTCGCAACCCGAAAGTTACGTTACCCAAAGGTAACGTAACCTGAGGGTCCACTGTACTGGCAACAATGACACATCCCAGTGGAAGTATCAGAGAAGTGATTGGAGGGAAATAAATATTTTTGGGGGGTACAGCTGTACAGCATTAGCATACAAGTGGTAGCAAAGCCACAGTATGTGATGAGGTTACCCAAAAAGAATGTACCAAGAGAAATAGCAGAGGGCCAAAAACAGAACCCTAAGGGATCCCTACAAACTGAGAAAGCAGAGGAAGACATTCCTCTTGTGTGTTAGAAGTCTGTCCGGCCTCAACTAGAAGTCAGTCATTTGGTGTCACTGGTGTCCCATGCTGTGGAACACTTTTGCAGCAGTGATTTGGCAGGCACCCTTACTTTTGACTGTCAAGCATCTCTTAAAGACTTTTTAATGCCTATGCAATTGCTTAGCATTTTCTTGAGCAGCCAGTCATTTTAATGATTGTTCTATACTGCTTTTAAAGGATTGCTATAATGTTGATGTATAAAACCCCAATGTTTTCTGAGAGCAACATATATATACTTTTCTAAATAAATAATGATTAGCCAGTTAGGAAGAGAATCAACTGAGGACAGAATCAAGGACCTAGGGCTTAAAGGGAATCACAACTTAATTGTGATCAGCTGTATCAAGGGGTGGCAGAGAGATCAAGGAAGATGAGAACTGAACAGAAACCTTTCCACTTGCCAAATAAATTATTTTCATGAAATAAACTATTTTCTGAAGAAGTGTGCATGCACACAAAAGCTCATACCAGTAACTAACTTAGTTGGTCTCTAAGGTGCTACTGGAAGGGATTTTTTAATTTTATTTTCATGAGGGTAGCCAATATTGGTGAAATACATAGTGGGTAGTCAAAGTCTATCAAGGTTAGCCCAAATTCAGCTAGGGAACTTTTAGCATTTAAGCAGCAAGGTTTAAGACAAAGGAATCGGCTAGCTACACTACAATTTAGATTACAACAAAACTGCTTTCAGCAACTTAAGCATTAGCCACTCTGCACAGATACTAACCAACTGGTAGGACTACAACTCAAACCACATTGTGACACACAGGGGCACAAAGCCACCTTAAATAAATATATAAATCTAATTATCTTAAAGGCAGAATTGAGTAGCTTAGTATTCTCAAAAACTAACAGCATATTAAAATAAAAAATCATGATGAATGTGTAAGATAAAACAAATTTAAATGTTTCAAAAGGGGGAGGGGGAGGAAGGGTGAAAGGAAGAGCTTCTTGAAAAATGAGAGCAAGATGAGAATTGCACACAAGTGGGAAACAAAACATGAGTAGCCAACATAAACTGATCGAAATGTCTAAATGAGCAAGCAGCAGCTTCTGCCCCACCCATATTAGTTTATTGCCTCACACGCAGTATCAAGGGTAAAGGTTACTAGTACCTGTTGTGTACGTTGAACAAATGGAACTACGTACAATGTTGACAGATGTTAAATGCTTTAACCTGTATGAGTTAAATATGGAACATCCAGAATACAGCTTGAAAATCACATAACTTAGCACTAAAGTTTGCCACCTACCAAGGACTACAAGGTAGAGCTAACTACAATTGTGCTGCAAAGGAAGCCAATACTTTTGCTGAATTTGATTGGGATCCTAAAGCTGAAAGAGCTGTTCCTCAAGATAGTCTAGCTAATTCATGGTAAAGTGAGATTTGAACCAGCAACTTCCCAATTCATCGGTCTGCTAAATCCACTCCTTTACACAAAAATTAGGCCTAAGTTGTTGGATCCATTATTGCCTCTAACTTGAGCCAAACCACAGCTATCATGGCCAGTAGCCACTGAAAGCCATTCAAATGGGTTGCCATTAGTCTCCTGTAGGAGCAGGTTTCAGTTTAACTATGCACTGTGTGAAGAATTACAGTGGTACCTCTGGTTGTGAACGGGATCTGTTCCAGAGGCCCGTTCGCAACATGAAAAGCCCGCAACCTGAAAGTGCCGTATCTGCGCAGGTGCACGGCGTGATTTGGCACTTGTGCACATGCGCGAGCAGCGAAACCCAGAAGTAACCCTTTCCGGTACTTCCGGTTTGCCGCGGGACGCAACATGAAAAAACATAACATGAAACGTAACATGAGGTATGACTGTACTTCCTTTTGCCAATCCTGAAGCTTCCAACACTAAGCTTCACTGCATGTTCTTGAGTTCTAGTGCTATGACACAGAGAGAGAAACTTTTCTCTTCCCACTTTATCCATGCAGTGAATAATTTTATAAACTTCCATCATACCATATCATATATTTGTATAATGGCGCTATGATACTGAAAGTTTTATTTTAATTTTTCCACCCTAGTATGCCTTTTCCACAGCTGCTGCACACTGGGGTAGACATCCTCATTGAGTTACCTACTATGACCCCAATGGCTCATTCCTGGTCAGTCACTGCCAGTTCAGACTCCATGAGCATAGATGCATTATTATTTTTTGCATCACACTTTCTACACACTGAATTGCATTTGCCATTTTACAGTCCATTCACTCAGTTTAGAGAATATTTTTTGAAGCTCTTGAAAATCTTTTGGGCACCTCATTGCTCACCCCTATCTCTAGATCCTCTATGAACAAGTTAAAAGGCACAATATCAATCCTTGGAAAACTCCACTTTCTACAGCTCTCCATTCAGAGAACTTTCCGTTTATTCCTACTGTTTGCTTCCTATTAACCAATTCCTCTTATACCATAACTGCTAAGTTTACTTGGGAATCTTTGGTGGGGCAACTTGTCATAAGCTTTTTGAAATGCAAGTACTGTAAGCAGATCACCTCTAACTATGTTTATTGACATTCTCAAAGAACTCTTAATAGCTTCATAAGACAAGAGTTGTCTTTGCAGAAGCTATGCAGGCTCTACTTCAGTAAATCTTGTTCTCCCATATGCTTAGTTATTTTCTAATTAACAACACTTTAGATCACTTTTTTTTTGGCACAAGAAAAGGCCAAGCCCATATAAGTGAAGCCATGCGGTTCACATGAAAAGATAATGGTTTCAGTTCTGTAATATGAAGACAAGCAAATAAATCATTCTTCAAGTTACCAGAAAGCATTATTCCAGTGCCTGTCTCATCTGCCAAAAGAAGCCCGGCCAAACTGGCACTAGACCACAGACTTTTGCCAGAAATAAGATCCCACTACCTCCCCGCCTATCCCCGGTAAAGTAAAGATGTTTATAGGACGTTTGAAACAGATATAGCACCTATAAGCAGATTCAAGTGGGTCGTGGATCAGAGATAGGAGGGGGAAAACAAAAACGGGAATTAAGCTCTTTCTCCGCCTGTATTGTAGCAGCCTCTGACGGGTATCCTACAAGACGATTCGGGAGCGGCTGAGGAAGCCCGAGGGCGGCGCACACCTGGGGCTGGCGGGCGCCTCGACATGGATTAACTAAAGCCTCTGAACAAGCAACAACGCTTCCCGACCCGCCTCGTTCGCTCTCACAAGTAGTGGCCCAAGTCACTTCCGGCTTCGGAGGGCGGGCAGGGCAGGCCAACGGAGCGGACGGGGCCCCTCACAATTTCTCGGCGGCCCAATTGGGACGGCCTCCTGGGGGCAGGCAGAAGCCCGCCGTTGCCGCGAGCGACCCTCGGCTTTTATTTATTCCGCGGCCGGACTCGCCTTCGGGGCGCAAGAGAGGAAGGAGGGAGAGAGGGGCAGGGGGTCTCCGGGAGGCCTCCTCGCCCCACCACAGGGGACAACACGTGCAGGGACAGGCGAGCTACGGGCAGGCCCAGCTCACCACTCCTTTGCTTAGCGCTTCAGCGCCGGCTACGCCGGGAGAGACGCGGGACGCAGGCCGCCCACCGCTACCGCCACTACCGCTCGGCCTCCCGGTGGCTTCCGCCAGCGCCGGCCTTGCCGCCTGGAGCGAATGGCGCGGTTCTCACCTGGGGCGGGCCGGGGGCGAGGGTCTCGGGGCCGGGGCGGGCGCCTGGCTGAGCCGCTCGCGCTTCTCTAGCTACCTCCTCCGCTGGTTCCCAAACAAAATGGCGCCTGGAGTCGCGCGCTCACGTCGCGGCCCTTCTCTTCCCGTCTTCCCCTGCGACGGACGTAAGGCCAGGGGGCGGGGGCTCCTCGATCTCGCTTAGGTCGCCCGCGCGAGGAAGCCCTGGCCCAATCGCAGGCTGTGTCCAGCTCCGCGCTCGAGCCCGCCTCCCTGCTTTCGTCCAATCCCCACCTCGAGGGGCAGCGCGATATTATTTTCCCCCCTTTGCGTCTGCGTAGGGACGAAGGCCAGGTTACCCAATCCGTGTTCGGAAGTGGTTGCTGGAAGGCGGCGCAAAGCGGAGGAGATGGCTAGGGGGCGCTGCGGAACTATCGGCCGACAAGGATTGGTTAAATGCAATATTGAGCTCAGCTCGGCCAATCATAACGTGGCGCTGCGAAGGGAGCGTGTCAGCTACGACCAATAAAAGTCGGGCGCGGTTGCTGTGGCCGAGGAGCCAGGCGTCAGGCGCGATTCCTTGGGAAGTGTAACGGGGCAGCTCGGAGGTCGACGAGCGCTCCACCCTGGATGGAAGCGCATGCGCACGGGCTACCCGGAGAGCGGGGGTGCGCCTGAGGCGGTTGTGCAGCTGCTAAGCGGGTCTTCGCAGCCTCCCTTCGGAGCCGCTCCCGGTGCCTGGCTTGTGGGGGGGGGGTCCTCTCGGAAGGCCGCTTCCCTGGGGCTTCTCCGCGGGGCCAGAGTAGACGGGGGGCTGAGGGGGACCAAAGTGTTGGAGAAGCAGCATCCTGGGTGGGGGAAACCACGTGCCATTGGGGTCTGTTTCCTTCAGGAACATAAAAAGGGCAACTGAGAGCGGACGTGAAAGAGGTGCTTAAAACCACGGCGGTGCGGTGGAGAAAGCGGGCAAAGAAGTCCCCCCCCCCCTCTCGTAACGTTGGACCCCCGCCAGTGAAGCTGAATGTTGCAAGATTCAGGCCCGACCAACTCTCTGCTGCTTCCTCCTCGCCTAATTAAAGTGTGTTGCGAGGCCCACAACTCTGAGGGCTTTAACAAATCTGTTTAGGTAGATTCGTGGAGGAGGAGAATGGATACTAGCCAGGGCAGCTGTGTACAGTGCTGCCAGTAGTGAAGGCTGAGAGGCCTCCAAGTAGGTTAGTGGACAGCACAAGTGTATTCCCTTCCTGTGCCTGCTTTGGGGCTTCTGGCAGGCATTGGATTGGCCACTCTGAAAATAGGTTGTTGGACCAGATTGATGGCCGGATCAAGCAGTGCTCTTCCAATTTATTTAATTTGTATACCACCCATAGATCTCGGCAGTCCAGAACATAAAATCACAATGTACAAAACACAAAATATGTAATAAAAATAAAATCAAAGACAACCCAATAATATCTCCTTCCACAGCACATTTTAAAAGGGCATCGGATGTTAGTCGGCCAAAGGCCTGGTTAAAGAGGACCATTCCACAAATGGGAAGCCATTGCAGAAAAGGACCATTCTCGTGCTGCCACTCCGAACCTCTTGTGGAGGGGCCTGTCAATGATCTTAAGAAGTCTCTTCTTAAACTTCTGATATGTAACAAGAATGGATGTTGGTATTAATCTTCCTCTGCTGCCATTTTCCCAGCAAAAATTACATAAACCAGAGTTTTAATCCTAGGAAATAGGTTGTTTTAAATCCCAGAACCCCAATCCTGATCTTTCTCCCCCTTCCCCAAAGTGAGTTGCAAAAAGGCATCATTGCATATGGTTTGGCTCTGCAGAGTTGGACATACTGGGTTTTTTGACTACGTGCCATTCTGTGCAGCTTCACACAGTCAATTAAGAGTTGGCTGAAAGCCAAGGATGACTGAGCAGAGAGGCGTTATTCTGCCTGGAGATATGAGACCTTGGATACCGCTCTACCATTGATTGAGGTCTCACACAGGCATGATGACTGATGACCTTACTGACTGGATAGTTTGTTGGTCAGTGTAGTGTTCTGAGAGTCATTTGGAGTTTGTTATGGGAGAGCTAGTTAAGATCTATTTCTGTTCTTGTATATAGTAACTTGTAGAGTCTGCTGTAAATAATAAACACCTCTAAGTAACCAAATTACTAGTAGCAGCGTCTTGTTCCTGCTTCGTCCATCCTGCCTGCAATTGATTGCTTTCTGGAACTCTGTGTATGCTCTGCTAAGGTCCTGCAACAGGTCAATGTTGCGAAACGCCAGTAGGACACTGGTAGTTTCCCCTGTAACACTCTTGCTGTTTGTGGCTTTGCTCTTCAAGGGCTCCAGCCAAGTAGGCAGAACTTTGTAAAATCTGTTTTGGCAGCTTGTGAGCCTTGTAGACCTCAGGTTGGAGTGGAGGAGAATTTTCTGTCATAGCATGAAAAGCTGGGTAGAGTTGAGACAATCCCTGCCCCCTCCCTCTGCCTCCATGGCAATCGGATGACCAGCCTGGTCCTACCCAGTGACAGAGCAGCCTCAGAGAACTTGCTCCTTTCCCACAACAACAAAAAACACTTCCAACTGCCTGCTGCTCTTTGGCAAGGGAAGAGCAAACCATTCTGGCCCTATGTCACCAACCAGACGATGAAGAGCCAGTTGCATACAACACCACTTTCATGTGAGAAAAGGAGCATAACCTCAGCTGGATGTGGAGGCTTTTGTACAACTTATGCTCTGTTCTCACAATATTAGGCTGATCTCCCCTGTTTCTCTTGCTTTCTTTTAGTTGGTAAGTTAAAGGCCTGCTACTTTTTTTTAATGTAAGCCGCTTTGTGAAACAATATTTTTCTGAAAGCAGTATATAAATATAATAAATATATTCAGGTAGGGTTGCCATATTTCAAAAAGTAAAAACCAGGACACCCCAAAAGTTGTTGAGCTTTTTTATATATACAAAAACATGATGTATGTCAGCCCTAGAATCAGGTCATGCTATAGGTTCTCTACCATAGAGCGGGGGGGGGGGGGCATTTCTGTGCCATAGTGCCATAGACGTATCTGTTCTCCCTGCCCTGCCAAGATTGACCACACACCCAAGAGATTACATGATTTAATAAATTTTTGCAACTATTCAGTCATAAGAAGATAAGTATGTACATAGCTTCAATTATGTTACTATGTTACAAAGTATTGTGTACTATGTGGAATACCATTTCCCCATAACTTTTCAGTGACATTTACTATTTTAAAAGGCATTAGATCAGATGTAGCTGGCTTTGGAGAGGAAACATTCAAACATCTTCTGAGCTTGTCCAGGCTTATACTGTGGAACCATGTGACCAGCACCCTATATATGAGAGAGAAGACGGTTTAGAAAAGAGCTGAGAAAGCACATCTGAAATAATTTCCCCCTGCCTAAAACATCGTGAAGGATACTGGAAGCTTATATTGAGCAGAGCAAGAAGAGGCAACATCTGTGTGAAGGAGAGAAAGCAACTTTCTGCCAGTGCTGTCTTGATAATGTGTGTGCAATTAATCACATATTGGCTGTGTTTTCACATAAACTGGGGTTAATGTTATTTACCAAACAAGCCATGTATTGCTTATTTAGAGCAGGTGTGGGAAACCATGGCCCTCCAGTTGTTGCTGAACTACAACTCCCATCATCATTAGCCATGCTTGCTGGGACTGATGGGAGTGGTGGTTCAGCAACAGCTGGCAAACCAAATGTTCCCCACACCTGCTTAGATCTTATTTTGTTTTCTAGCTACTCTTGCGTCATGCCTTCCCAGCTTGAGGAGCACCTGGGGTAACAGGTAGGGAAAACAACCATAGTTAAGCAGGGTTGTTAGGTTAATAAGTAATGTTAAACCATAGTTAGAATAAGCCATGATTTTTAAGTCAATACCAAGCCATAGCTTCATATTGTCATTTGCTGACAGAAAATAAACAGGCTAGTTTGCTGATATGTTTTCACATGTTCAGACAAACCACAGTTACACTAACAAACCATAGTTTAATGTTACATGAGAACCAGGCCTTTGTTACAGGGCCCAGGATTACACCTAAGCCCTTTTAATAATGGGTCTCTCCAGCTTGAGAAGCCATTGCCTCCAATGTGTTAGCTTGAGAAGCCATTGCCTCCAACGTGTTTTCTGTTGGCTGCTTATGCTCTAACTCTGACCAGCATTTTTTATGGGACACTGCACACACACACATAGGTGAGGGACTGGCTGCTTCTGTAGGGCACATGGAACAGATGGCAGGTCCTGTTTAACTGTGTACTAAAATCATAGTTGTCACTTGATTGGGAGGTGATCTAGCAAGCAATAGCATTTCCCGGGCTAGAAGTAGTGTAAACTCAATCAAGCCATGAGTGCCAGCCAACCCCCCCCCCCCCATGTATTGGGGGCAACATTTTATTTGGTCTGTCTCTGATTGGTAGTCAGTGCAGCAGTTTCCCCCAGGCTTTTTCTTAAAGGTTTATCCTGGGAGCAAAAAGCCTCATTTTTAAGGGCAGAAGATTCCCAATGGAAAACTGTTACCCAGATCAGCACTTTTGCCTGCTAGGACCCATTTTGGCTAATAAATAAAAGGTGCTTCCTCCTCCTAGAACCTAAAGGAAAAGCTGGAAGAGTAGAAGTAGCAATCTTTTATAACCCAATGCTTTATATATTGGCTTTATTTACTGTTGGAAGAGGGGTCAACCTTTTTCTGTGGCTGTGTTGGGATGAAATCTGTAAAGCAGTCACTGGGCCCATCACAAACCTCTATCTTGAGAGCCATGTCATGCTTAAAAAATAACTGAGCCCATATAATGTGCTTTCTAAACAAGCTTTTGGCTCTGCTCCTGCTTTAAAGTATTGGCTGTTAGTGTTGCTCTTCCTGTTTTTGTGTTATCCTGCTGTTTATAAACTTGTTATTTTGTCTTTTAAATATTAGCTCATTGCTGATTTTTACTTGAAATCTGCTTTGAGTAAGACTGCTGTACAGGGGAGAAGCATGGCATAAATCTTTTAAATAATGAAAAGTATAATGCCCACTGGCTCCAATTAAATCACTGACCTTTACGGTGAGAAATGTGATCTTCTCATACTCCTTGAAAAATCCTGCAATCTGATCATTGAAATACCAGGGCTGGTAATCATTTAGCACCTGTGGAATTAATGAAAAAGAAGGTCACAAACTGGAAACGGACAGCAGACCCAATATTAGTGTACATACTAGTCTATCACGGATGCTCCAAAACTGGCTCTTAGTAGACTTATTACTCCAGATCATGTTTTGCTAACTTTCTCTTCATCTCTGCCCATCCATTCTAACTTCTTTTCTAAATGACAGCTTGGTTATGTCTTTAACAACAACTGCACATCTGCCGGTGTTGGAAACCTGGGTCCTAAAAGGCAGGATCAGCTGTGTCTTCCCACATAAATTAAGGAGCAATAGGTTTTCAATACAGCACTTAAGATATGCAAAGTTCAAAGGAGTTACTTACAGTCTGATTTAAAGACTCAACAAACTTTTCAGCCCCCAAGAAGTTGCAGGCCATGTCCACGTCTCCATTATAAACCAATGCTCGTAGGTCCTGAGACAGCAGATACTTGTAGAAGGGAGTCATGTCTCTGTACACCCTTTGGTAATGAGCGCTAACCTGTGTACTGCATGGAGAAGAGAAATGCATGGGGGGGGTTTCAAGGAGCTTGGGCCCCTCATCCCCTCTCCCCTTTGTTTCACCAGTAAGATCAATCAAGGGTGCCCTGTTGATTTTGTCACCAAAATGCAAATCCAAGCTGCCAAGAGCATGCAAGTTGGGGTTCTCATTGACTGCCAACAGCCACAGAATTCCTTTCTTGCCCCTGCAGGCCTATCAGAATATGAGCATGTGCCAAGGCCATCCACCACCAAGTGGTTTCAAGAGGAAATGATGCTGAATATACAAACCTTGCCCCAGAGGAAGAATAATAAATAAGCTGGGGAGAAATAAATGTTTCCAACCTTAGCAGTCCACAACTGAGACAAATATCATTTATAATTTAATCCAGTGATGTCTGGAAGGCAGTTTGTTTTACAACTGCTTCAGAATTCTCATACAATTGAGATCCAACTTATTAGTTAGTTGTCGTATTCATTGTCTCTTTTAAGGAAAACCATCTAAGGCACAATACAACATTTTAATGGAAAATGGTGGTAAGCATCAGTACTTTTCTAAGTACTGTACAGAAAAATGCTGTACAGTACAGAAAAATGCACAACTATGCTAGGTGTGAACAAACGTAATTATTAGCCATGTGGAAAACCTTACCCATGGAGAAGTTCTTTTTGCAAATAAATTTCCTGAACATGTAATGTAACTTCTCAGTGAGACTGAAATACCCAAATAAAAAATGATAAGGTTTTGCACACCCCTCCAAATGCCCAACAAAAATATCACAGAAGACTATTGATGACTGCATGTCAGTAAGATGAACAAGGAGAAGAAAGGTCCATTTGTAACCTGAAAAAGCTCTGCCAGATGACTCACTATGCATGCAACCCCAACAGAGAAGCGGGGGAAAGATTTATTCAATATCATAAAGGACTTATGCCACATCTTACAAGATGACTGTAACATGATTGTTGTTCTCCCAGGACTATCATTATTGGAGATCTGTCAGCTCACCCAAGGGGTCTTGAAGAAGCAAGATAGTCAGCACATCAATAAAATCTTCAGTTCCCTTCACTTGATTTCATATTGTACATCCATACAAAAATTGGAAATATTTGGGACAGAATTATCTGGGAAAGGAGACTACCCTTGCAGATAATTCTGACATCACTTTCCCAGCTTCCAGGCTTAGGGCAATAAAGTATGGGCAGAGTGAACCAGGTGCTTCATATTAGAGGGTTGTCAAAACAAAAATGGGGAAGCTGTTTTTGTTGCAGTCTGCATTTTCATTTGATCTCAGTCCTAGTACATACCCATATGTTATCAAGCTCTGGCAACCTGCAGTGCATCAGTTCTATACCAGCAGAGAAACACCACTTTTCCACAAAGCCTCGCCGGGCCACTGCCCTTCATTACCATTCCATTACCAAACAACTTTTGCATGCTTCTGAAGGGCAGAAACATTTGATGGGAGTCACCTGCAGAGCTCCCAGTCTGGGAGAGTGCTGGGGATGTGGAGAGCCTGCCGGACTTCATCCTGGTTCAGCCACACATACATAGCGGTGGCATTTATACAATGTGGCACTCCTGGGATAGAGCCAATTTTCTGAAAGTGAAAGCAAGGAGAAGGAAAGATGAGGTTGAATTCTTCTGGGAAAAGATGGTGCAAGATACCAGCACCTTGCTTTGCCAGACCTCAGCCTGATTCAGCAAGTGGCCCATAGTTCATTTATAAATGGATGAATCATGCCTTCCCAGCATAAACTTTTGGGAATAAATTTCCATACTGAATATTAATGCTTAAGAAAATGGGTTTTTTTTTGGGGGGGGGGGTTAAGTTTGCCAAATTCACAGAATCGCTAGAGCCACCTGAGTGATGTAAATTTGATGAAGATAGCCTAGCAACTCACTGGCACTGGAACATCAAACTGGTAGTGGTGGAAGAGGCTCGAGAAATCAGCTTCATAACGCTCCTGGTAGTGTGCTCCTCCCCAGCAAGATGCGTAGAGGGTGTACACGTTGAGGCCAATTCCATAAAGAATTCCATAGGCTTGTGATATCTTGAGGATGGGAACAGGGAAGAAGAGAAGAGTTAGCTACGCTCTGAGTTTATGTGCAGAAAGAGGAGAAAGGAAACAGATGTGTGGAATTCGGTAATATTTAAAGCCTTCGAGGGTCATCAGTTTATTTTTATGGGTTTATTATCAAATTCATATCTTGCCCTTCTGCCCAAAGGAGCCCAGGGCAGCTAACAAAAAGTGATAAAACATATTCCAAAATCTTAAAAACAATTCCAATACAGATGCAGACTGGGGTAAAGATAACCACTGAAAAGACAAGAGATTGCACCTGTGTAATATTCAAGGGGAGGGGATTCCAAAGGGTAGGTGTCCCAACACTAAGGACCTGATTATTACATTGCGCAGAATAGACCTCATTATAAGATGGTATCTGCAGGCAGTCTTCACCTATAGAGCGCTGTGATCAACTGAATATATAAGGGGTGGGATTATCAGGAATCCTAGTTCCAAGGTGTATAGGGATTTATGCACCAAAACCAGCACATTGAACTTAGCCCAGTAACTACGTAATTAGCACCCATTGCAATTATTTCAACGGTGTGGTAACATGTTGGCAACATCCTAATGCTGTTCAGAGAATTTGGTGAGGTAGGTGCTACGGGCACAAAATAGGTCAGAGACATTTCCAGAAGACTTTACTAAACCCATAATCTACCAGTTCAGGCCAAAACACATTATTGCATAACAGTTAGAACATTCTAGTTTGTGGCCAGGTGCAAATGGAGTTTGCAAAGTGCACACTACACGAGTTAGTATCAAGGATTTTCAGACCAGGCACTCACTGCTGTGATACAATCACTGTTCATGTTGCTGGAGAAGTTGCAAGTTCCTTCATCACAGCAGTTTTCGTTCAAGGAGGCCCACAAGCTGTAAGGCAGGAGAGAAGGAGGTGGAGTGTCAGGTAGAGGGAAGCTTATTCATTTTTATTCAATCATTAAATTTGTATACCACCCTTCACTCAAAGATCACAGGGTGGTTCACAATTTAGAAGCACAAAGTGTGTGCGCGCACACACACACCGGCTCCCCTGCCCAACAAAGGAGAACAGATGGTTCAAACAATGTTGACAGATATCTGTCCTGTGTTCCCTGGAGATGTCAACAACCTCCTTGACTATTCTGCCTACAGTTTGTGCAAGTTAAGTTTTTCTTTCTGTCCTCTCTTCAGTGGAGATAATTGCTAATTTTATTCACTGAAGGAAGGACAGGAAACAACAGCTTCCGCTTATTTAGCACACCTTTGACTCACTTGCCATCCAACCACCTTGCTTGCCAGTTCCTTGTTTCTGATGTACTCAGTGATACATGATAAGGGCAAGATACTTTACTACAGTCTCCACTCTCCTTTTTTTGCTTCTGATTTGATCTGGCAAATGGAGAAGGCGCGGAGACAATTCTTTTAGAGGCCAGGTGTGAACTTGGAGCTACCAGTTGTTGACTTGTAAGGTGGGAGATTTATCTGTGGCCACTTGCTGACCAAACTCCCCTTGTCCTCTTCTATACTCACTCATCTCCAAACACTCCATGGTAGTAGGCAAATTCCATCAGTGTCTCGTCATTGAGGAAATAGCTCAGCATGCCATTGCCAACCCCAAATCCCTGAGGAATCAGATAACAAAAGATCATGCCAAGAAAGGAGGAGTTGTATGAAATTGGATGATGGGATAGTTAGTTGAAAGGCTATAATTAGAACCA
Organism: Podarcis tiliguerta; assembly: GCF_965153285.1. Taxonomy (NCBI): domain Eukaryota; kingdom Metazoa; phylum Chordata; class Lepidosauria; order Squamata; family Lacertidae; genus Podarcis; species Podarcis tiliguerta. Next base: position 50,556,903 of record NC_139541.1, on the reverse strand, counting down.
GGCCTGATGCCAGGTTTGAAGATAGCAGGCAGAGGAACTGTAGTGACTAGTGCCTCTTGAGATACAGCACAACTGGATGTGGGGCAATGGCACCGGACATTCAGAGGCAGCTACTAAGCAAGGCCTTCAAAGTGGATCCACCTCCCCACTTCTAGGCATGTCCTTTCCATGTGGCCTGGTTTGGATGTGAGAGGAGTGAGGCCTTCAGGGCTTGTTGTCATCAGGGCAAAATCTGCATTAGTGGCTTCTGCTTGTGGGTTGGCAGTGCTCACTCATTGCCCCTAAATGTGCCATTTGGTCTACATAGAAGATCTTAGCTCTCCTAGTTTTCCAGTGACTCTGCTTCCTGTGCCGCGATTGTGTTTACCTTTAGGTTAATTCCTGCTGATCCTTCCGCAATCTTGGCAGTGAGAGTGGGGACATAGATTCCACCATAACTTTCCCCAAAAACATAAAATTCGTTGTTTGCAAAGTCTGGGAATTTAGCAAAGAAACTCTGGAGAGCCTGGTAGTTGTCCTCAGCTACCTGAAGTAGGGAGAAATTTTGACCCACCACTTAGCTTAGGTACAAATCATAGGACAGAATTTGATGTGCATATCATGTGAGGCTGCATTAAGAAACACACTCCTGGCATTATCCCATCCCACCCCTCTGCTCTTCATCCATCAGGAGTATATGACAGAAGTATTGATTTGCCTCAATGAACATGGAGGCATGAATAAAGACTTCTCCTACCTGTCAGGCAAATGGATTCTGTCCCAACAATACTTACAAACTTTGTGAGCTGATTCCTCACAGCCCAGGCAGCTGTGTAGGAAGTCTATATTGCCACTGGATAGAACCATGCCATAGATTTAAGGCACAGCCAATGCACATTTACAACACATGGCTCCCCAAAATAATGCTGATAATTGTAGTTTCTTCCTCAAAGAGCTGCAGTTCCCAGTGCCCTTAGCAAACTACGATTCCCAGAATTCTTTAGGGGAAGTCGTATGATTTAAATGTGCACTGGCTGTGTTTTAAAACCGTGACTGAAGTCCAGCTCAGAGGGCCTTCTGGCAGTTCCCTCATTTTGAAAAAGTGAAGTTACAGGGAGCCAGGCAGAGGGCCTTTTTGGTAGTGGTGCCCACCCAGTGGAACACTCTCCCATCAAAGATGGGAGATATAAACAATTATATGACTTTCTGTAGACACCTGAAGCCAGCCCTGTATTGGGAAGCTTTTAATGTCTGATGTATCATGTGTTATTTTATACTCTGTTGGAAGGTGCCCAGAGTGACTGGGGCAACCCAGTCAGTTGGGTGGAGTACAAATTAATTATGATGATGATGTATGGTGTGGTTCTGCCCTATATTACTGCTACAGGACTGACAACCTTCCCCCATCAGCTGCTACCATCACCATTCCATCTATTGCCCCACGCACCACTGGCATGTGATATGCATCGCCCCCAGTTTGTTTACTAGAGAATGCGGCCCTTAGGCCAGGAACGAACAGCAAGTGACCTACCTGGCTGTCATTGATAGGGCTGTCTTCTGTGGCATAGGAATAGCCAACTCCAGCTGGAGATTCTATGTAAAGCACGTTGGCTACCTTGTTCCAGCTGTTGGGGTTCAGGTAGAGTGTTGCATCATCATTCAGCTACACAAAATCACGAGGTAGACAAAGAGGGTTACTTTGGGGATGCGAGGTATTTGCAGCACGCTGTTCACTAAATCTTCCATATCAATTGCCTCCAAGCAGCGTCTCAGATTCCCAGTCCTTGAGAAATCAGGCATCTGTGAGTTGGTCTGGGCATTATTGCGGGATTGCCATACATCCAGATTCTCCAGGACACATACAGAATACTGCAGTCGGCAGCAGTGTCCAGGCGGAAATCGGGCAAATGTCAGGGGAAATCCCCAAAAAAGTTCAACAACTTTGGGCAAAACTAAAGCAACATAGAGCCCCTTTGCACCTGGCTCTGGTGATCTCATAGTAAATAATGTTGCCTCTGTGCCGGTATAGAGCACCTTTTCCTCCTGGAAGAATGATCCCAGGCAGCCTCCACAACTTTGATATGAGATCAAGAGCGTCAGGCCCAGTTGAGCCTCAACTGCCTGATCCACAACCCCTTCCTTTTCCCATGTTTCTCTCCTTTCCCATCAGCGTACAGAGCAGCCACAGACTCACATGGAAAGGTCCATTCTCAGCCAGGAGGCCTTCCATGGAACTACAGCCAGGTCCCCCATTTAGCCAGAGCACCACGGGGTCAGTCGCTGGGTTGCCCTGAGACTCCACAAACCTGTCAGGATGGAAAGGGAGAGAGCAAACACCCTGATGGATATCTTTAGAGGAGGCCCAAAGAATGGAGACCCGAGGAAGATACCTGATGCAGTAGCAGACTTTGGGCTCTCAAATTTCAGCGGCACCCTGTGTGACGCTAATATTTGGTGCAACCTCGCCTCTTATGCTTTGTTCTACAGCATTGTTTTGGTGAACCCTGCAGTGTGGCACCCAGTGTGACTGCTCTGGTTGTGCCATCCTAAAACTGCCTCTGCCTGATGTTGTAGCAGTCTTACAGCTAAGCATGCCTGTGCTGAGTGAGGGGCTGCATTGGGAACATGGAAGGAGGAACAGGGGCATCATCATTGGGGGTGTAAATAAATGTGGTGTTAGCTGGTGGGACTAGTAGGGCAGAAGGCAGAGAGGCTAATGGTAGGCAGAGAGAGGTGAAGCCACAGCCAGCAACAGGCAGAGCCAGAAAATTTTGTCCCCATCTTCCTCCCAAGTGAGTTCTACAAGATCAACCTTGAGACTGAGGAAGAGGAAGGTGGCAAGCAGGGCCATTGTAAATCATAAGGCTGGCAGTTGTGACATGGCTAAGGTTGGTGGGGCTGTGTCGCATTTACGCTAGTGAACCAGCCCCCAGTGAATCAACATTTTCCTCCATGCAGCTACCCTATGGGCAGGAATCCAGGAGAGAGGCAGGCAAGGAACTACAACATCCAACATGGCAGCCTGCTCCTACTGGACCTGCCTCCCTCCTGCCCCCACCCCGCCCCTCTGGAGGGCCAGGGATCACCACCAGAAATGAAACAGCTTCTGTTTTCATAATGGTCTTATTGTTATTGCACTTTGACTTTATTTGTAAGCTGCCTTGGGGAAAATTTGTGCCTGTAAAGGGAAGACACAAATTATTATAATCAATCAATCAAGCTAATGTTACAAGCAACCAACTTATTCTTAGGCTGTTCCACACAGCTAGTTCCAGGGCAGCAGAGAAGCATAAACTGGGAGGCAAGATGGCGGCGCAAGCACTTGCAGCGGCTCGGCACTCCGGAGACCGGTTTCTAGTGATTTGTGTTTTATTTTTATTTTTATCATTGCTGCTATGGACTGTGAACACTCAGGCACAAGTAATTTATAGTCGTCAAGAGCTCTTAAGTATCGGCAGAGGAGAAGGTTGCAGCCAGGAGGTCTCAATTTATAACATACCAGCTGAGCTTATCAGAGAGCCTCCATATCTTGCACATTCTTGGGATACTCCCTTTGCTCTCCTTGCCAGAAAGAAAAGAAAACGGAGAGGGCGTAAACAGAAGAGGGGTTGCAGGGCTGGACTACGAGTGAGGCTAGGTAAAAATCCCCACAAGCCTGCATTGCCAAGTCTCCTTGTATCAAATGTGAGATCCTTACCTAACAAGGTAGAGGAGTTGGAACTTATTACCTCTCGGCAGAAAAGTATCCGGGACTGCTGTGTCATGGTCCTTTTAGAGACATGGCTGGATCCCTCCTTTCCACAGGGACTTCTGCAGCTAGAAGGACGCTCAGTAATTAGAGCGGATAGAACCGCCGAATCCGGGAAGAGCAGAGGAGGAGGAATTTGCGTTTATATAAATAACAACTGGAGTTCGGACATCAAACAAATGGACACGCATTGCTCTCCTGATTTGGAGTATCTAGTGGTGAAGTGCCGCCCTTTCTATTTGCCACGTGAGTTTAATGTTGTTATAATAACAGCGGTGTATATACCTCCCGATGCAAACACTACTACAGCTATGGGCCACCTGCTAACTGCTATTAGCAAACAGCAGCGGGCCCACCCGGATGGAGCATTTGTGGTTGCTGGTGATTTTAACCGAGCCGATTTAAGGACTGTGCTTCCTAAGTTCCACCAGTATGTTGATTGTCCCACCAGGGGGGGAAATAACCTGGACCGAGTATATAGTAACATCATGCATGGATACAAGACCAAGCCCTTGCCCAATTTGGGGCAGTCAGACCACATATCCCTACTTATGATACCATCATATAGACCTCTCGTACGTAGAATCAGACCATCAATTAGAGAGATACGAGTGTGGCCAGTAGGTGCATCTGAACAACTTCAAGATTGTTTTCGGAGCACCGAGTGGTCGCTTTTTGTGGGGAATAATGTGGACACATACGCTTCAACAGTACTGTTCTACGTTAAAAGCTGCATCGATGTCGTCACTACCACCAAACAAATACGGGTGTTCCCTAACAACAAGCCCTGGCTAAACAGGGATGTGTATTTGCTGTTAAAGGCAAGAAATGCTGCTTTTCACTCTGGTGATGCGCAACAGTATAGAGAAGCCAGAGCCAAATTGAAAAAGGGCATTAAGAACGCCAAAGCTATGTACTGCCGGAGGATCGAAAAACATTTTGAGAGCTCCGACCCTCGTCGAGTATGGCAAGGCCTGCAACAAATTACAGGGCAAAATATTAAAAACGAACTGGCTAGCAGCAGTGCGCACTTAGCTGATCAACTGAATCAATTTTTTAGTCGCTTGGAGGTGGGAACTGGAACTACTGACACTACAGCATTGGCTACCAGCATATCATCAGAAGCTACTATTGATAGACAACCATTTCTACTACAGACCTCTGATGTACAACGTGCCTTTCGGTGCATTAACATCAGGAAGGCAGCTGGACCGGATGGAATCACGGGACGGGTAATTAGGGACTGCGCTGCAGAATTAGCTGGTGTATTTACGGACATTTTTAATCTATCCCTGTCGCAGGGTTCTGTCCCTACCTGTCTGAAGACATCGATTATAGTGCCAGTCCCCAAGCAGTCAGTGGTGGTATCTCTCAATGACTATAGACCAATAGCCCTAACATCTGTCGTTATGAAATGTTTCGAGAGATTGGTGCTAGATCATATTAAGGCTGGTCTTCCATCCACTCTAGACCCATTCCAGTTTGCATACAGAAGAAATAGATCTACTGATGATGCTATTTCCATCGTTGTCCACACTGTACTGAGTCATTTAGAACGACAGGGAACCTATGCAAGGCTGTTGTTTGTGGACTACAGTTCTGCCTTCAATACAATTTTGCCAGACAGGTTATTTCTTAAAATGATCAATTTGGGTATACATCAGAAGATCTGTCTGTGGGTAAGGAATTTCCTGACTGACAGGCCGCAGACAGTGAGAATGGGACCTTACTATTCTTCTACTCTAGTATTAGGCACAGGAGCTCCTCAGGGATGTGTGCTAAGTCCCTTTCTCTATTCCCTGTACACATCTGATTGTACCCCACTGTATAAGTCCAACACAATCATCAAATTTGCGGATGATACAACAGTGGTGGGGCTCATTAGTGAGAACGATGAGACTGCTTACAGGAAAGAAGTACAGGGGTTAATTCAATGGTGTAAAGAAAACAATCTTATGCTTAACACCAAAAAAACCAAAGAACTCATAGTTGATTTTAGGAGAAAGAAAAGTGTATTTTTACCATTGCACATAAATGGCGAGGAGGTGGAGAGGGTTGGTAGTTTTAAATACCTGGGCATTTATATCTCTGAGGACCTCTCATGGACTGCAAATATTAACATGGTTGTGAGGAAGGTGCAGGGGAGGTTGTATTTCCTGAGAATGCTCAGGGGACTGAATCTATCTCAGCACCTACTCCTGTCCTATTATCACAGTACCATCGAGAGTGTCTTAACCTATAGTATATTATCGTGGTATGGAAGCAGCTCTGAAACGGATAAAAAAGCTTTACTGAGAATAACAAAAATTGCCCAGAATGTTATAGGGCTCCAGCTACCAACCCTGGATGAGATCTTCACGTCTCGCACTTTGAAGAAGTCACACAATATCCTGAGAGATCCCACCCATCCTGCTCACAACTTCTTTGAACTGTTGCCTTCGGGCAGAAGATATAGGACAATGAAAACACGAACCACACGCCTTCTGAATAGTTTCTATCCAAGAGCTCTGATTGCACTAAATAATGATCTCAGGGCCAGTTGTAAGAAATAGCAAGTAGGGAGTAGGAAGAAATGAGATAGGGTTTAGGTCATGTTATGCTTTTAATAGGTCATGTTATATTCTGGATTATGTATGTTTTATAGATTATGTCTGAATGGGATGAGAGTGTTGGAGGTACGTGCAAATGTGTATGTGAAGCCGGTCTTTGGGTGGGTGTTTGATTTTCGTTGTTGTGTATACTGTGTATATACGGACAATGACAAATAAATTTCTATTCTATTCTATTCTATTCTATAAACGTTTCTGTAAGCTGCAGCTCATCCAGAACATCTTGGCAAAGGCAATTTCAACAAACGGTTAGCAAGAGCATAAGGACATCAGAAGAGCCTGCTGGATCACACCCAAGGGGGCCCATCTAGTCCAGCACCCTGCTCTCACAGGGGCCAACCCAAGGGAAACCTGCAGGCAAGACCCAAACACAAGAGTGCTCTGCTCTCCTGCACATTCCACCAACTGGCATTCAGAAGTGTTGCTGCTGCCGCCAATGGTGGAAGTCCATGAAGCAGCTGTTGCCTGGATGTTAGCAATGTGTCTAGCCAGGATTAGCTTTTTAGCTCTTAATTAATGAGCAATTGGAAGCATGCATAGGTCGGCCAGCACATACCCAAAAGCAACAAACAGTTCAATGAAGAGGAGGCATGATCATTAACTCAATCTCTGTCTCTCTGCTTACCAGTAATGGAAGTATTGGCCAGATCCTGCCTGGAGATAGCCGGACCATTGCTGGAAGGTTGGCATCTCAGACAGTCCTGGCAGGGAAGTGATGAGATCCGGAGAAGCATCTGTCCCTGAGCAGAGGCCAAAGGAGACACTGAAGACGGCACACAACCTGAACAAGAGGTGCATGGTGCTGTTTTGGGACAGGCTGCCATAGAGTGGTGGAGTTGCAGGGCACCTTATATTATGCTCAGCCTGTGTACTCTGATAACAAGCCAACAGCATAATCTTGTTTCTTGATTACTAGAAATAATGGGAAGGCGGGCAGCGTGGCTCAATGTACCAGCAAAACACAAGCCAGGCTTCTTTGGAAGGAAATGTCACTTTGAAATGTCACCTTCACCTTATTTAGCCTAACAAGACTTCAGATTAGATTGACCAATTTGGCTAAGTCTCTGGCTTCAAGGTAAATTATGATCAATCTTTTCCAAGAATTGGTACTGATACGGTTAAGTGACACTTCCTTAATGGAATTTCTCAAAATCCGAGAAGCAGCAATATCTAGGCATAGGCCCAGACTTAGGTTTGATGAGGCCCTAAGCTCATCAATGGGGCCCTTTATATGTGATATTTTAGGGAGCAGGCTAGCATGTGGGGCCCATTACTTACATCATAGGAGCCTACACAACACAAAACACTGTTGCTGTATGTAGGTTTCATTTCATTTTTTTAATCCTTGGATTGACTTTTTTTCAAACCTAGGTCTCCCAGACATTTGAAAAAAAAAATGGATAACCAACTAAGGATAACAAACTATTTCGTTTGGACAGGTAAGAAAAGCTTACATGTAGAAATAATACAGTACTGTAAGCTGTTGCTCAGTGACAAAAAAACAGGACAGTGATGTACGAATCCCCCAATCTGAAACTTTTCTTTGATGAAGTGAATCAACAACCACTGCTGATTCACTTACAGAAATACTCGAATCTTTACTGGATCAATAGGGATAGACTGAATTATAGAACAGTGAATTACCTCTGGTTCTAGTAGCCTTAAAAACCAGCACTTAATTCAGAAATGGTAATTAGCCACTTAAAAGCTGGGTCCAGTGCCTCCATTATGTCAGTGCTGTTCTATTCCAACTTCACAACTATCTTAGCTAAAACCTGATGCATCACCTGGAAAAGTAAGGGTACAGGACACTTGGGTGATCTCATCTGGTGGAAGTTGGAATATTGGACCTCTAGCAAACTAAAGTAACAAGTTTGAAAAATTAGGTGGTTTTATTCATAACCCAGCTGAATTTCTCCATCAGGAGGCAAGCTTTCCCAAAATATAAAGTACCCTTTCAGTTATGTGGAGCACATCACCTGAGACCGGTTTCTGACTGTATGAAGAGATCCTCTTGAACAGTGTGGTCTTTGTGGTGGCCCAGGCTGATCTCCCTGGTAGATATGCACTGGCTCAATCCCACATGCTAACCATCTCCTAAGTGTGTATGTGTGGGCCAGCTCACAGGCTGGGTCCAGAGTTTCTAAAGTGCAAAACACGTCTTCTCAAAGTCATGGAAACTTGCCCTCCTGGCCTGAAATGCCCTCTTCTATTGATGTGGTGGATGCTGCAGACTGTGGCTGCCTTCTCCAGTTTGTTTCATCCAGCTGTGCCGGAAATATTTATATTTGAGGGTAGACTAGAAGTTCTGGATGCCTGGAATCATGGTGTGCAAGATTGAGATGGGCTGAAGACCAGCAGTCTGGTCCCCCCTCTCAGTAAGATGTTGCCCAGGCTGAGAGCTTAAACTCAGTCGGGAGTGCCAGGCTGGCTTGCCTGATGCCACAAGTCTGCCCAAGCCAGACAAATGATGGGCTATGGCACAAACACCCCACTTGGAACCATCTGCACTTCACTCCTCTGAGAACCCACTTCCCTGAGGTGTCAATGGTGGATTCACAAATTTACCCATTCAAGCCTGGCAGATGCTGGAAGGCACACAGATGCGGTTGCCCCTTATTGAACACAGGGTAGGCGCTTTGAGCTGAAAGGCTATCTGGTTTTCTACCCAGTCATATTCATTTCTCTCCAAATCCATCAATTTGGGGAACTGAATGCCATCTGTCAAGTTATCTGATCCTTTGAGGGTCTTTGTGTACCTCTCAGTCCCTTCAAGAAAAGTCCACCTGGATGAAACTGAGGAACCCCTCCTCAAGTGGAAGTGACACTCAGCAACAACTGCTCTTAATCAGCCCCACTTTTCACCTTTGGAATTTCCCCCCTCAGTGTGAGGTGGAACAAATAAAAAAATACAGTACAGTAAGATAAAAATAGCAGTGACCCACACAAGCTCTAAGTAGGGTTTTCAAGGTTGCTGCCTCCTTTTTTCCAGGCAAAATATTTTCTATTGACTCAGCACATTTCCTGCCCTTGGAAAAGCTTGTTGCCAGTGCAGTATGAGGCCAAGCAGATCCTACCAAAAAGGGTAGCACCAAACAAGACACAAGTGAGGAATACAGCTGTGGTTTGAGACAGGTTTCTTGATGCAAATTATACAAATCTCACCACAGTGAATTTAAAGGACAGGGTCCTTTGTGGGAGGAGGATATAAAAATAAATAAAAATACGAGATGGGTAAGTTGCCCCCCCCCGACTCAAAGCCATTCACAAAAACTATTCCATGCACACCCCAAACAAAGGTGACTCAACTATGTACAGTGGTACCTCAGGTTAAGTACGTAATTCGTTCCAGAGGTCTGCTCTTAACCTGAACCTGTTCTTAACCTGAAGCACCACTTTAGCTAATGGGGGCCTCCTGCTGCTGCCGCGCCGCCGAAGCACGATTTCTGTTCTTATCCTGAAGCAAAGTTCTTAACCCAAGGTACTATTTCTGGTTTAGGGGAGTCTGTAACCTGAAGCGTATATAACCTGAGGTACCACTGTACATGGCACTAAACCAAAGTCATATACATAATAATGTTAATTTATCTAGGCCGTGGCAGCTCAATGGTATCCCCAATCTAGACATTAATAAGAAATCACCAGGAACAAATTAAAATCTAGGATGCTGGAAGAGAAAAATCCCCAAGTCGGTTTCCATCTACACCACTGTAGTTGACATTGGCTGAGGATTTGCAATCCAAAACATCTGGAGGGCATCTGGTTGCGGAGCCTGAGAGGCCTGCTCCAGCTCTTGCATTTTAGTAGCATTTCTGCTGGTGACTTTGACTGGTTTTATTTTTCTTTGTACTGGCTTTCTAAACAGTGGTTCTTGAGATCATGACCCACAGAGTTCTACGCAGAAAGGCGGAACATAAAAACAGATATGAAATTAAAGGGCCTGCAGCAAAGGATCTGGTTACGTATAGGAATATGTTATACAAACATTAATCAAATGCAATTTGTTGCACAAAGATTAGATAAACAGAACCTGAAAGGCAATGTTAACCTGCATGGATGGCCCACACCAGTTTCCCTAGTGCTGCCACTAGAAGCTGTCTTCTCTCTGTCTCCTCTTTCCAGATCTCGGAGAGGGACAAAACTATTTTGCTCCAACTATGCTGCATCACTCAATGAGCGAAAGAGAATCTGGGAGGGGTTGCTCAATAGCTGGCAGTTTGGTAAAGAGATGGTTCCTGCAAGGAAGAAGGTGAAGGTGGGTAAGGGAGTTTTGGGCTTCTCTGTCCTCTCTGCAGGAGAACCAAGCTATGAAGCCACCTAGAACTGGATCTGCATTAATGGACAGGAATCAAAGCACAAGCAACCCAGAAGTTGGAATTTTCCTTTTTAATTCTTATTTCCACAGTGACATTGTCCCATTAAAACCCAAACTTCACCACCACCACCCACCCTGGCACACAAGATTTGAAATGGGGGCTGGGTGTGTGTGTTGCACACCCCCCCCCCAAAATCTTCAAAATTAGTGTATAATTGACATTGAGAGAGAGCCTGGACTTTAGCCCCATCTGCCAGGACATAGAGACCTTCTAAAAATTTGCTTTGTAAACATCAGAACATGCTACAAAATGCCACATTGGAACCAACAGATACGAATGGGGTCCTGCAACAGAAGGTGTGGCCCCAAGATGTTGCTGTACTAACAGAGCTCCCATCATCATCCCTGACACTTGGGCCTGGCTGGTTGCACAGGCTGATGATAGCACCTGGGGGGGGGCGGCTACAGGGTCTCCACACCTGGCAAACCTGTGCTGCAGCCCCAGAATCTGGCATCAACTTAATCAAATGAAAACATAAAAGGAAATAGGTCTCTGACAACTGAGAACCAAATGAATACTGTGGGTTAAAACATGATTGGATGGAGCAGAGACACCGCCCAGCAAAGGAATAGAGTTTGTTCATGTGGCATCTGAATCTGGCGAATCTCACCAGAAAGGAGGGGAAGGAAGTAGTCAGGTGACAGGAAGGAAGGACCTGTGTGAATTTGATGCCAAGGAAATGCCCTCAAATGTAGTCAAATATTCCCTTTTCCAACGTACGTGTATCTAAAACTCAAGGATCTTTCCCCTCAGTTTTCATTTTCAAATATAAAAAGTAAAAGGATAGCAACAATATAAAAACAAATAACTTCCACAATAAGCACCAAGTCCACAGGCCAGCCTTTACCAACAGGGTGCCTACCAAATGTTTCAGAGGGAAACTCCTGTCAGTCCCAACATCATACAGCCGTACTAGCTGGGACTGATGGGAGTTGTCATCCAAACCAGTCACCAGGCTGGGGAAGGCTGCCTTAAAGTAATTAAGCTGTAGTTCACACTGTGCAGTCATGTCATTATCAACCACATGACCTTTGCTACATCACTGGTCATGATACAAAGATGAGCCCCCCGGGCACATAAATTTAGAGCAGAAGTTGTGTAGTGAATGGCCTGGGTCCTCTTACACAAGTGTGTGGAAGGCAAGGGCAAAAGGAGAGTCCTTTTTGAGAGTGATGTCCCAAAAGGCAAAGAGGAATTCAGTTTGTGTTCAGAGTGTGAAGCTGCATGCACAGCAAGTGGCCCTGTGGGGACTTGACTGGTCTATCAAGAAGCAAGTGGGAAAGAAGATGGAAATCAAAGTCTCGGAAGAGGCTCCCAACAAAACAAAACAGGAGTAGCACAATCACTGGGGGAGAGTGGAGGGAACGGTTGCCTCCTGCTGACACAAGACATCCCCCAAAATTGGAATTCAAGAATCCAGAGGAGGAAAGGCACCCTCCGTGGGCAGTTGTAGGGATCACTTCTTGAGATCCATAAAGATAGCGTTGGTAGTTGTCTGTCCGAAGATAAATGCTCCAAGGATAACCATGAAGACGCCGTAGCTCACCATCGCCCACCAGCTATGGATAAAAGAGGGGAGACTGGCATGAAGCACAAATGATTCCATAACCACTGACCCCACATGGATGAACTGGGCAAGAGGAGGCAGCAAAGAAGAAGCACAGCTCTTACCCGGCTGGTCTGGCCTCTTGTATTTCGGAGAGCTTGGTGTGGATGAGGCAGAGTCCTGGCAAGGAAGGAGCGGAGGAAAACGGTGAAGGGAAAAAGCAGCAGAAGGAACCACCAAGGCATTTTTTTTGCAGCCATCTAGATCTCAGAACGATGAACAGTTCTAACAAAGCCAGTGTTACGTTCAACTGTTTTGAGCATTATCAGGTTCTTGTTGGTGTGCAAAGGAAGTATGTCTTGAACACTTTAGTGAAAGAAGACCCACCGCTGAGGTGGTTGCAGAAAAGTCACTGTGCAGAAGAAAGTTGGTTGTGTGGGCTAACAATAAATTGCTAATTTATCCAAAGGAAGTGGGTGTGGGAAGGGTGGCAACTCAAGCTGAACTTATAGAGAAAGAGAATTCTGGCTAGGGGAATATTCTGGCCTGTCCAGAGCAGGTATCTGCGAGGCGAGGTGAGCCAGGCTGGTAGTAAAGACCACCAAGTAAAGTTCCAAGGGAGCCATCTGCTCTGCTAAGAGCAGAAGTGAACTGAGGTCTTCTGAGTCCCTCTGTCCTGTTTTCCCCTCCTAAGCGAGACTCCCCAGCCTGAGGGCAAGTGCTTCTCTGCCTCTCTGTTGCCTTCTGCCTGAAAGGCTCCCTCTGCCATTGGGCAGGGACCCTGGAGTGGGGGTACCTCGACTCTTCAGGCAAATCAAGCTGGGGGAGGCAGCTCCATGGGTCCCTGCTCACAGCCCCACCAAAAGCAGAATAAGAGCCCCCCGTTACACACAATCAGCTAGGGAAAACTACCTGGGAAAACAAAGATGAAGCAGGCAGCCAGGCCCCCAATGAGAGAGATGACTTTGCCAATGTCAGGAATGAACAAGGCCAGGAGGAGGGTGAGGAGGAACCAGCTGACCGTCTGCAAGAGGCGCCGCCTCCTCTCCCGCACAACGTCTTCTTCAACCGCCTCCCCCTTGTAGCGCAGCCAGAGGCCTTCCAGCACAGCCCTGGGCAGGAAGCCAAGACAGAAGGAGGAGTTAGGGGTTGCCCTCTGCCACTGCAACACCCCCTGCAAGGACTGCACAGCAGCAGGAGAGGCTCAAGCCAGCCAGCCCCACCAACCCCTCCCGCTCCACGCTCACCGGCCACAGAAATGCAGGATCGGGTAGGAAGTGAGAACGCAGACGATGATGGAAACGCGGGCAATGGCGACTGGGATGTCGTTGGAGGGGTAGGACATGAGCACATCCTGCTCCACACTGGACCCAAACGTCAAGTATCCACAGACTCCTGGCAGGAAACAGGAGGAGGAGGAAGAGGAAGAGAAGAAGATGAAGAAAGAGGTTCACAATGACCCAGAGCCAACCACCAGTCACTTCCCATCCCATGAGGGAATAGGGATCAGGGATCAGTCTCCCTTTTGTGGCTCAGAAGAGGAGATTAAGCGCTTCCTCTTTTTCATCCCACCTACCTGTGCCCGTGTAGACAAAAAGAGCAATGACCATGGCTGCTGTCACAACGGCCCCCCATGGCTTCACCTCTGGTTGCTTCATGCTGTGGAAGACGGGCACGCTACTGACGTGGCACTGCCAGGGAGAAGAGGAATAGGAAAGGGTTGTTAGGTGTGGAAGAGAAGAATGCAAGTTTTCTGATCGCGCAGAAGTCACCAGCCTTTGTGATTACTTGCACAGGAGATCCTTCTCCCAGACTTGTTCTTTCGGCTAGTGCAGTTTTTCCACACATACGTTTTCACAGCTGGAGACCAAAGAGCCAGTCAACAAATTCAGCAAAAAGTAGCCTTCACCAACCTGGTGCCATGAACATCTGGAGGGAGGATGCTATAACAGGGCCTCTGATTTTCCCTTAAGACGGTTGAAGAATAAGAACCACCTCTGCCTCATTCCAGGACCCAAGTAACTCACATTATCCCTTTTTAAATGCTTTCTGAACCAAATTCCATCCTAACTTTGCCTAGGACAGCTGTATTATTATTCTACAGTAATCCATTTCCCCTTATCCCTCATCTGTCAAGAGTAGGGAGCGCAGGCTCAATATGAGCACGTCGAAAGCTTTTGTCTGTCTGTTCACACCTTATTCAACCTTTTTTGCAAGAGGTTGAGGCTAGTGTATTTAGGATATCACATCCTACTTATAAAAAAAGAGACAGAAAAAGACAAGGCTACATACCATAAACACCATATGAAAGAAAACACTACAATTTCATCCAAGATAAAAATGAATTAAACTTGAAACAAAGGTCGGGGTTTAAATTGATTATTCTGTCTCTCTTCCCACCCCATTACACCCCCAAATAGAGCTGAGAAAGACCCCTGAATGAAACCCCAGAGAGACCCTGCCAGTCTGGTGGGCACCAAGCTAGCATAGAAAATATTGAGTTGGGTGGTTCACCATGCTTTTACTTGGTACAATTATTACTAATTCAATTTGTATGCTGCGCTTCATCTGATCACAGGGCAGCTCACAAAATAAAAATACAAAATGAGAACACAAAATATATAGTAAAACAAATACTAATAGCTGCTCCCTCCCCCAAATACATTTTAAAGGCCATAGAATGTTTAATCAGCCAAAGGCCTGGTTACAGAGACACCGAGAGAGGTGGACTTTCTTGGCCTCAATGTGCCCACACCCACCTGGGGCCTTCAGACAAGCCTCACCTGGAAGCCAAAGCAAATGGTGGGCATGGCATTGAAGACAGACATCCAAGAGGAGGGGCTGCGGAGAGGAACGCACACGTTAGTTCAGGATGTGGTTCAGCAAATGTCTACCATCAGCATTTACTCAGAATTGAAAAAAACCCTCCCCTGAGGGGAGTAACGTGTCAAGAACGGATTAGCAGGATCTAGTTTTAACTCAGACAGTCAAAATTAATGTAGGAGAGGCACTTCCAATTAAATGAATCTACCTTAAGATGCACATCTCTATTTTCATAGACAATGCCTAAACTGGAACCCTTCCACTCGCGAACACAGCCTTTCTCAATCCGATGCCCTCCAGATGTTTTGGACTACAACTCGCATCAGCCCTAGCCAGCCCAGTGACTGAATTCCAAACATCTGGAAGGCATTGGGTTGGGAAAGGATGGGTTAATGCGTCCTTCTTCCCCCTACAGTGAGAATTACCCTCTGCCTTTCAGGTGCCCCCCACTGACTGATAGCTGCAAGTCCTCAAGTCCTGAGCAGGGGAGAACTGGATGGGTCCACAGCATAAGGATGGCCAAAGTTCAGAGGAATGGGATGCACCTCTCAGCAGCTTAAAGAGTGGGCAGATACAGTGCCCACCACAGAAATAAAAAGCTTTTTTACATTGAAAGTTAAAAGCTAACTGGAGACTCTTGACTGGGCAGTCCAGTAATTAAATTGTCAGGTCTCTCCACTGCCTTACTGCAGAAAACAAAGACTGGAAGGGAGGCAACTCAGGAAGGCTCCACCTCTTTCTGAAGGAGCATCACTCCCACGTACCTCGTTGTAATTTCCTTTGGGATGTTCTCATCAGGCCAAATATATTTGATAATTATGATGGCTGTAACATACCAGGTCCCGACAACACTCAAGCAGCTGTGAGAAAGAGAGAGAGGTGAGACAGGTGATGGAGCTGCTGCCGCTGCTGCTATCTCCTTCCAAGGATCATCTTGAGATGCCAACACCCACCTTTTGCATCTAGACTTGCCCTTGACAGAGCAGTTCAATGGCACCTAGTCTTTCACTCAAGCAACACATCCTGGCAAGCAATACAGAGGCACAGCCTGTTTGCCACCCTCACACTTTTGTCTCATGAGGACCCTGGTTGGCAGCAGTGGCTGGGGAGCATTTGCCAAGATATGTGCCAGCTGAGAACTGGCCTGTGCTTACCTGGCGTATTTCTGGAAGCCAATCTCCTTGGGCACTGAGAGGGGAAGGATGAGCAAGAAGGCTGTGATGCTGATGGTGAACTTGCGGTCTGTGTACCAGTGGCCGCTCTCTGCCCCTGTGGAGTCCTTCATTAATGCTGCAATTACTAGACAAAGAGAGACTGCAATCATCCTCTGGGCCCAATCCACCAGGCAGAGGGAAGTCAAAGCTCAAAGGCCAGTGCACAGCTACACACACACAAAAAAAAGACTCTCACAGAGACTTGAACTTCTTATGTCCAAGGAAACACAAAGCAACTGGCATGGAACTAAGGGGAAATTTTGCATTATACAAAGGTGTACAGAACACCAGGACCCAGGCAGGAGAAGCTCTGGATTTCCTGCACTGGACTACATCAGTCGCCAGACTTTGGGAGCTACGAGTCCTATCAGTCAAAGCCAGCATGGCCAATGGTTGGAGATGATGGAAGTTGAAGTTCAAACTATCTGGAGGGCACCAGGTTAATGGTAGCTCCCTCTGACCCTGTGATTCACAACATTATGAAGGCAACGCTAGCAGAAACCCTTTTTATCACTCAGCAGACACCGCCAGCAAGAGGCATGCCCAGGAGTCAGCACAGCCTCCCTGCTCCCCAGCAAGGGTGGCCTAATGCAAGAGCACAATTACTGAGAGGAGAGCTGAGAGCCTTTTGCTATGAGCAAGCCCCCCCCCCAAGTGGTCAGTGGCACACTTGCCAAGAAACTCACAGGCAGGAGGCTGAACAGGCAGCTGGTGCCCAACCTATTCAATGTATCTGTGTGGCGGTATAATGTGAATGTGGTGAGTATTAGCCATAAAGTTCAGTTGGTGGCCTGGGTGCAAGCCATCCTCCTGCAGCCTTGCTCACCACACAGAGCGGTTGTGAGGGCAAAATGCTGTAAAGAAACTTAAAGTATTCTATATACTGAAAAACAGCATAGGCAGTTACTCTATATAGCCCCCCAGGCTGTAATTCCTCTGAAGGCTACAGAGTATGCCCTCTACAAAAGAAACAGGACCTCCTCTTGTGGCATAATTCTGTGAGTTTTCTAGTGTGGAAAGAACCTTTAGCTGTCCAGATGTTACTGAACTACAACTCTTTATCATCACCCCTGGCCATTGGCTACAGGGGCTGGTGGGAGTTGCAGTTCAGCAACATCTGGAGAGCCACAGGTTCCCACACCTGATCTACAGAAAAAAGAAATCAGGAGCTGCAGCCATGGTGGATGAAGCCAGAGCCAAAAACAGGCAGTTGGAAGCTCTAGGTTGTACAGCTCTTGTTCTCTCTGCAAGCTGCACAAAACAAAGGAGGGGGCGCAGCTTCAAGCATCTCACAGTACCAAAAACAGAAGGCCGAGTACATGTCAAACCCCAATGGAGTTCAATCAAGCCTTGTCTTTCCAATCAGATTTCAAAGTGAAATTAATTTTGAAGAAGAGGAAAGGGTATAAAAGCCCAAACAGGCCTCCTCCTTTCCCAGCAGTACTCACTCTTGTCCTGCTGATCTCCAATGATGATGAGGAAGGCAATGCAGGTGCCAAAGGTGTAGACAGCAATGGCCACCTCGCACAGGATCCCGGTGACTTTGCCACACACGGCCCACACCACCTCCTGGTAGGTGCGCTCATTGCTAGCCTGGGAGCAGTAGGCCAAGATGACCAGGCCGCCAATGATGAAAACCAGCATGCACTGCAGCAGAAAAGGGAAGAGTGGCACCATGAGATGATGGCAGGCATGAGCAGGCAAACTGAAAACAATAAAAAGCTCTGGGCATATATATTTTTTAACTCATTTCCTGTCTTGCTTTCCTGGTCTCTCCTGCTCCATACATAGTTTAATTCTAGCTTTCCAACCAGCTGCCAACCTGGCTTTCCAGCCAGCACTGGTGTTATGATGCTAGGGCTGATGTGAGATGCAGTCCAAAACATCTGGAGGGCACCTACTTGGGGAAGGCTACATTATCCCCATGGCAATTTTTTGGACATTCTATAGCTGCAAGTTTATTTTTAAAAATACTTTTAAGAGCCACCTGCTGGATCAGGCCAGGGGGAGCCCACCTGGTCCAGCATCCTGTTCTCACCTGCAAGTAGAACCCAAGCACAAGAGCACCCTCCCCACCTGTGGCTTCCAGATTCAGAAGAATTGCTCCCTCCAACAGTGGAGGCAGAGCATAGCTATCATTCCTAGCAGCCACTGAAAGCCTTCTCTGTGAATTTGCCCAGTTCTCTTTCAAAGCCATCCAAGTTGGTGACCGTCACAAGACCTTCACATCAAGCTGTGCTCCAGCCAGGCCAAGTGAGAAAGAGCACCAGCACACTCTGCACATTCCCAAATGGATCCCTTCCCACCGCCCACACGTTTTTCCTCATCCTCACACCCTCCCTGCTTTCACCATCTGCAGCGTGATTCCTGCAGCCACTCCGCCTGCCATGCTGAAGGCTGCTGGGAAGTTCAGGAGGCCGGCACCCAGGGCTGCGTTCACAACAATGAAGACAGCTCCCAGCTTTGAGGTTGCAGCGGGTCCACGCTCTTCGTTGCCCTTGGGCCCCGTTTCCACATTGGGGCTCTGCAGCAGCCGGGCCCTCTCGCCAGCATCCGCACTCCATTCCCAGTCACCATATTCGGTGTTGATCCCCAAGTGGCCTTCAGACATCTCCTCCGCTGGAAAGGGCCACTCAGTGGCAGGCTAATCTGTATCCGACGAACCACACTTTGCATCCCCCCGACTCCGAGAAGCACCAAGTGTTATCCTGACCGGCATGGATGTGTGGCCTATAGAAGAGACATGCCTGAGCTCAGAATAATGTCACAAGCAGAGCTGCTTGCAGTTTGGTGGGTCATATGGCCCTAGAAGAAACCAAAGGAAAGAGTCAGCTCTGAGCAGATGGAGAGGAAATACAGGCCCCTGCTCACAGAAAACCTCAAAACCCATGCAGGAGGGGAACATTAAAAAACTCGTTTCTGGGCATCGTGATTTTTAAAGGATGCAGCAACTGCTAAGAGCTCAGAATCCAAAGTGGTGACCCGGGAAGCCATTCCCGCTCAGTACCATCTTCACAAAGATTCAAAATTTGGCCCTAGCATACCTGTGGCCCAGCTCCCAAGGCACCAAGCTCCAAGTGCTCAGCACCCAAGGATTCCTTTGCAATGGCTAAAACAAGAAAAGCTAAAGAGGTCTTCCATTTCTGCTTATCCTCTTTTATGGGCTGCTTGAGAAACCAGCTGCATAAGCACTTCCCTCTACAACTCAGCAAAAAAGCTGTTTTGCTCATGCTGGGCAAAGTTTAGAATTGGATTTCTGGGGGAAAAACCACAAAACCACAGGGTGGAGCTGAAAGATTTCTCAACTGGTGAAAAAATCAGTTTTGCTCCTCCTAAGCCCCATAATTTCTATTGCATATCCACTGTTTTTTTAAAACCATTTTTAAAAATTATTTGCTTACATCACCCCCACTACATCACCTAGTTTAGTCCTCAACTCCTCAATCAGCTATACAGAAGGGTTTTGTTTTGGGGGTTTTTTGGTAATCAGCAAGGGGAATTAAAATCTCTGAGGAGCAGGAGTAATTTGTTCTGTTTAAATTTAACCCCCCCTTCCCACCAAGATTAACAAACTAGTGTAGGTTTCAGAAAAATCTTCCATCATTATACAACATTCTAGATAAGATTCACAATTAAAGAAATCCAAGTGACTTGGATATTGATAATTATTTAATCACACCACTTCAAAAAAAATTAAAATTAAGTGATTTTTTTTTTCTAAAAAGCATATTTTTAAAAAATTACATAACAAAAACAAGGAGTGGTTGAAATGGGATGCTACAAATAAATAAATAAATAAATAAATAAATGGTAGGATCTTCACCCATTTCTCTACAACCTGTAGCAGTTATCCTGGCTGATTCTTTAAGATTCAAACTATGATTTTTGAATGTTTTTGTAGCCAATTCCACATTTCCTTTGAAGCATTTGAAGCTCATCCAATTCTTCATCTGACTTTATGGTACTGTATTGTAACCTCTCCTTCAGTTACTTCTCTCATACCTGGGCACTGTATAACACATTTTAATTTTAATTTCTTCATTTCATTTCTTCATAGTAAGAAACTGCTTAGCAATCCTGTGAGGATTACCACAAACATCATTTTAATGAATTCATCCCCCTTTACCTCTCTTCCTCTCTGCCAGCAAGTTTTAAATGGAAAACTATGAGTGTCAGATTTTTCCTTCTATTATTTCTGGCAGATAACAGACACAAATCTGAGCAGAAAAGCTTCAGAGCCAACACTGACAGGCCAGTGACTAGGCTTGGTGGGAGCCACGGATTCAAAATCTTACGCGCCTAGGCATATGGCAGAGAAACTCACTGGAAGAAAAAAATTACCCACAAAGCTCTCCCTAATGTGTTCACTTGTGAGTTACATTTTAGGCTCAACTTTCCTCCAAGGGATTCAAGGCGGCGTCCTCCCCTCCCCTCCATTTAATCCTCACAACAGCCCAGTAGGGCAGGCAATGCTAAGAGATGACCCGAGCCAAGGTCGCTCAGCGAGTTTCAGAGCGCAGAGAAGGCGCCTCTCCCTGACTCACCCACAGCAGGGAGAGGCGAAGGGCTAGACAGGGAGCCGGCAGGCCATTGTAAGCTGTGGGCTTAAGGATCTCGGGCCCGGGAAGGAGACACCCCGCAACCCCTTTAGCTGCTCAGCCCATTCAAATCGTGGCTGGCCGGCTCACTCCAGCGGGCCGGGGAGCCGGAGCTTCTACTCCAAAGGGGATGATGCAGGGGATCCCGCCCCCCGCGGCCACCCCCATAGGTGCGCTTGCCGCTACCGCAGCGGCGGCCCCTTCGCTTCCCTGGCAAGCTAGCTTTCTGCTTGCAAGGGAGGACGCCTTCAACCCGGGGTAGGGGCGAGGAAGGCTCGCCAGGAGCGGCCCTGCAGCCTCCTTGCCTGCCGCAACCCCGCTTACCCACCTCCTTCCACACCGGCTTCTCAGCTGACGAGAATCACATGGCGGCGGCGGCGGCAGCTGCAGCGGCGCCCTCCCCCGTACGCGCGGCATGCTGGGAGTCGTAGTTCTTGACCGCGCCCCCCTCAGGGACAAGAAGCAGAACCGGCGGCCTTGGGCCGAGTCAGTCAACTATAGTCTCCGCTGACTCGCAGCAGCGGCTCTCCGGGGTTTCAGGAAGACAAAGTCCTGTCACAACCAGGCCTAGAGATGTCGCGGGTTGGAGCTGGGAGCTTTGGGTAGCAGGGATAAGGAACCTGCGTGGTGGAGCCCTCCGGGTGTTGTTGACCGGCAACTCCCATCATCCCGCCACATGCTGGCTGTTGGGATTTGTAGTGCAGCGCCATCTAGAGGGCCAAAAGTCTCCCAGTCTGTTCTCCATAATCCACTTGAAAATGGCCAAGGGTCTTGGCAGACCACTTCACGTCTTTCCTGCCTATTGTAGTAATTGTAATGTGGTGTGTTTAGGTGTTGCATATTTTTAAAACAGCATGGGGTTGTTTTTTGGCACCTTTTGTTTCTTATATTGCATTTTATCGAAATACAATTTGTTTTCCATGGAATTCAAATTGTAATGCAGTGTAAGAAATAAAGAAAGCAATAAAAATCAATATGAGCATTTCATGGGGACATGCCATGGACCACCTGAATGAAGCTTGCAGACCATTGATGGTCAATGGAGCAGTTTGGAAACTCCTGCTCTGCAGCATTACAAACTGAAGTAGCCAGGTTGGGGGAAGATGCTGGAAGCAATGAAGAACAGTAGAAGCAGATAATAATAATAAAAAAACAGCACAGAGGGAGAGTTATAATAATAGTTATTATCACTATTTTGACCCCAGCTGTAGCTTCCATTTGTGATGGGGAGGCTGAAGTGAAACCTGTAGCTGGACAAAGAAATAATGGCTCCCTCCTTCCTCAGAAAGTTCTGCTTCTGCCTTTCTCTACAGAGCCAAGTTCAGAAAGCTGCCCTTGTCCTCCACTCACCCCACTTCTGCTGGGATACAAAAAAAGGAAGCTTAGGCGGCTTTGGACAAATAGGCAAAATGGCTCTAATTTTCCTCTAGGCTTGTGAGAAAGGACAACACAAAGTCTGACCCAGCCCTGATAAGTAGGGACAAGGAAGGTACTCTTGTCAAACTAATCCAATATGGTATTCAGATCTAGAAACATCTTATACAATGTAGGAATAAGAGGGGAAAATATAGCCACTATTAACAGCAGAGCATGAACGTGCACTTGTTACTTCAGAATCTGCCTGGTGTGAAGACTGCCTAGCATCTCTTCATCACACTCTAGCATAGCCAAAAGATGAGGTCTGGTTTATGCAGAGCAGGAACAAGCCAAATAGAATAGACCTCATTCCCCATGTTACTCCTCACTCCCCACTTACCAGGATGCTGCTGCTATGGGAAGAAGTGCTCATGTACCTCACCACCACTCCCAATAATAGCAGTAAGGTACACTCTTCCCCACACCACGCTGACTCCATTGTGCCTCCACCAGGATCATTCTGAACAGGATGAAAGTGTCAGTGCAAGGTCCACCATGCAGCCTTGGTTATTCATTGTCATGTTGCAACACAGAAAGTTGCTTTAACTGTGGAAACCTCACAACCAGGTTTCTGCAATGTGCGGCTACCTTGGGGCTGATCCAGTTGGTATAATAGTTATTTTGCTGGATGTTGGGGCTGAGTTGAACTCTGAAAGTGCTGGAAGGCACACCAGGTTACAGAAGGCTTGATTTAGAGTAGTGGGATGCAGGTCTGAGCAGAAGACATCATAAATAAAAGCCTCAGGTCTGTAATGCTCAGATGTACAGCAGCTTTAATTTTTTAACAGAAGTGACAGGCTGCATAAAGGGCAACATGATTTATTACTGAACAGCAGAATATTATCTAGTGAGAGGACAGAGCATTGGAGACAGTAATCAGAGAAGCAGAAGTGGCCTAAAACCACAGCAGAGAAAAATGAGGACTATAAATCAAATCTTGGAGTGTACAACAGTAGCATGAAGTGTGGGAGAATCAAAAAGAAGCTTTGAGAGTTGGGCTGTCTTGATTCTCCTGCCAAAACAAGCTGAAATAGGAGGACCACAAAGGCTACTGACAGAAGGAAAATGCTGTTCTCTTCTGTCATGTGAGAATTACAGCAAAACCTGCAAGCTCTTTGCAAGAACAACTTTCTTTCTGGTGATCAGCCGAACACAGCCTTTAGCTCTGCTATTCACGCAAATGAAACTCACAGCTAAGCACCCTAAACAGACTGGTTAAGGGCAGACAGGAGAAACACACATACCCCAAACAAGGGGGAAAGCAGCAGCACGTGGTAGTATCTGAAAGCAACGGACAAACAGGTTCACTTCTGCCCCTAGAGGCAGCTCCACATGTGTAGCTATGGACGCTGGATGCAAAGGCCAGCCACCAGCCTGAGACTTTTTCATGCTGTGGCTACAGCTCTTCTTGACCTCTCAGCCCTTCCTCATTCAGTATGCATGCTTTGACACAGCTAACACAGAGATGGGGCTTAAGGCCTGGCCTCTGGGCAGGCACGAAAGCCTTAAGTTGTTCACACAATATAAAGGAGACACACACAATGCATTAAATACTCAACTGCCTTTTCACAACAGAGGCAATGGGTAGGCAGCAAGGTACATGCTTTGTAGCTCCAGACAATCAACTTCTGGCCACAGAGGCTCAACTGTTCATGGTATCTGCTGTTGTATAATTGCCAAAGCTGAAGAACTTATCTCTGTCGCTCACATACACACAGACAAGAGATCTCATAAGTTTTCCCATAGGTTTCACCTGCCCCCTTCTTTCCACTTTGCAGGGGGAGGGAGAAGAGTGAAGCAGTTCCATGAGAAAAATGCTTCACAGACAAAAATGTTTTCCATTTTAAGTTGTTTGAACACATTGAAGTGTTTATCTTGCCCTACTTACAGGCCTAGTGAACTGTCATTCAATTACAGTGGATCTCTTGGCTCAGGTGGTGGATATCCTGAACACATGTGAGTGGCAAGAACAGAGAGGAAACTAAAAAGAGCCAAAGTTACTGTAAGTTGCACTTAAAGAGCAGTAACATTTCCTGGGTTGGGGTGGGGGAAGCTATTCCAAATTCGTAATAGAGCTTTAGTCCCATTTAAGGATTACAAAGGATTGAAAAGGATTACAAAGCATTGTGTGAGAAAGGATTTTGGAGAGAATGAGCAAGGGCCCAGCAGGGCTTCAGATGACCAAAAATTAAAAGAAACACAGTTTAATTTGTTGCCCTTATTGCTGATCAAAGATGCCAGAGAAGAGTTAAAAGATTGTTCTATTATCTGCCTTTTATTTGATAGTGAAACAAACTTATGAGTCAGCTTTATAAACTGTCTATGCAATGGAAACAATGAGCTTTTTAGCGAGGAAGAAAAAAAAGAGGAAGTAATTTCTCTTTCAAGCTTCATTACACTCCCGGAGTGTGCCAGGGACTTGGGGTCCATTTAAAGCAGGCTGATTTCAAGTAATTTTTATTTGTTTTTTGAGAAAAAGCAGAACTAGAAAGCCAAGAGCCAATGGAAAGAAATGCTGACTCCGGAATACCCCTGCTTGCCTTTCCTTGGAAGAACTGGGCAAGAAGAGGATCCCTGGGGAGAAAGCCTCTTGTGAAGCCAGAGGTGGGCTCTGCAGAACTCCCCGATCCAAGTCCAAAAGGGCAGACAAGGAAAGGCTCGTCATCCAGAACCCTGGCTCAGGGGCAGCCCTTCAACACCCATCAGCCCTAGCCAGCACAGCCAATGGACAAGGATGGTGGGAGTTGTAGTCCAACCATGCCCTGACACTCATATGATGAGGCCACCACACACAAAATGCTGGCAGGCAAACATTCACTAAAGCATTTGCATCAAATCCGCCACAAACTCTTGAAGGATTCAAGGATCCATTTTTGGTAAAGTGGCTACTTCTGAAGGGAGGAACAGAACACAAGTCAACAGCTCTGCCTAGAGCCAAGCAGTGTGAGTAGGGAGGGCTGAGGAGGCCTTGCCGCTACAGAGATACATTCAAATGACGTTGAAGTGTTGTGGAAAGAACCGTTTTGCTTGCTGATGCTGCCGCCATCTCCTCCTCTCTCACCCACCCTCTGCTGAGTCAAAATGTCCACAGAGCACGGAAGGGAAGGCCGGTCAGTCCACCCATTTCTGTCTTTGCTTTACTTGGAGACTTGGTGGATGGCATGGGCCAGGTAAGCCACGTTGCCAGAAGTGACTCCGGCAACAGAGATGCGGCCATCCTTGGTCATGTAGACAGAGAACTCCTTGGTGAGCCGCTCCACCTGGAAAGCAAAGCACAGGAAAGATGCTACTTCAGGAAGGGATCGACTCAGGCAGCTTCCCAAGGCCAGGCATGTCTGTTTGCTACCACCTACCAGGGCCAACTTGCAACCTGGAGGGCAGCGAAGCAACTTCCTAGATCTTCAAGTGAACGCTCTTCAGCAAACAGCAGCCCACTAACACTGTGCTTCATGTTTTTTAACAATCCCTTTCCACACCACCAGCCCAGCAAAGTGCTTTTTATCATCAATGGGGGATCCACATGCTGCCATTCCCAAAGGAGTAGCAGCTGCCGGCTTCCTACACAGCTCCCACTTCCAGCCCAGCCCCACTTCCCTCAGCCACCAATTAAATAATGGAAGACATTCTAAATTCTTCAGAGAATTAAAATGCAGCCACACTAATCATGTTCTGGCCTTTTCCTGGTGTGCATCAAAGACTAATTCTATACAGCTGTTCCGGTGTTTGAGGCACTTTGGGCCCATCTATGGGGGGGGGGGGGGGAGGACACCAAGCAAATCAAATACCAGTACAAAATGGTTAGCAAGTTTGATTCAGGCTCATTCCTTCACCCACCTGTTCGGGTTTCAGTCCTGTGAAGCAGAACATGCCGATCTGGTCAGTGATGTGCTGCCAGTTATGAGGGGAGCCTTCTTTCTTCAGGTTTGCCACTAGCTGGGTGCGCATGCCAATGATTCGGTCAGCCATCCCCTTCACCTCTACCAGCCTGTGCCAGAGAAGGAGGCAAATGTGGAGTCAATACAAGGCGAGAGACAGAGGGAGATGGGGGTGGTGGAGCAGCCAAAGGAATAATATAGGAGGCTCCACCATGCCTTGTGCCCTGTTGGAGTTTATGTCCATGGAAAAGCATAATAAGTTTGCACAGTCCTGCCTCCAAAACAGCTTTAAGAAACCCCAGGTTGGTTTTCTTTTTTGTTTTTTTAACCCAGCCACATGCCTGCTACCGAAAGGAACAGCCACAGCCCTTCTGCCTTTGGTGCAAATTTGGCATCAACCAAGAACAAGGTTGAGCAGACTAAACTTGCTTAAAGCGTTGCCCTCCAATTTGAAGGACTCCTCTGGTTCGCTGCTGCAGCCCCACAATCTACTGTCCTTAAAAGCCATCCAGGGCTGGCTGTCCCCCTGCCCTTTTCTGTTCATCTGCTGTCTGCACATAGTCAGCCTTACCATTCCTTTCGCAGGCCAGGGTTATTCAGGATGGTGGAGGCTATCCGAGCCCCATTAAGGGGAGGGTTGGAGTACATGGGGCGGATCAGAATCTTCAGCTGCGACTCCACTCTCTTGGCCTCATCGGAGTCATGGCAAACCACCGTGAAGGCCCCCACACGCTCCCCTGGAAAACAAAGACCAGAATGCAGTGCAGTTGTGTCTCCCTCTGTGGCTCTGCTCAGCCACACTGGTCTGGCTGTGCACTTGTATTGTTGTTTGGTAGAGGCACACAAATGCCACCTGAATCTCTCCTATCCCCTTCCTTGTCCAAGCCTTGCCTGCTCTTTTATCAGCCTCAGTCCTTCCTTCCAGCCCAGTCTCCTCTGCCTGAAAGAAGAAACCATCAGCCCTTTGGATGGCAGCTAGCTCAAACGCAGACTAAGAAACTAGAGAAGAGCAATCTGATTTTATAGCACCATACCTGCACTGGAAGGACTGGGGATTTCTTTATCCCTAGATTTACTTTTTAAAAGGGGGGGGGGGTTGTTAACCCCTTGTGACTCAATAGAGAGGCACTCAGAAGGTAAATTCAAGGCTAAAGGGGTTTCTAGCCAGGCAAGGAGCAGATCTGCCCTCCCCAAACACTTCCCAGCCCCTAGAGCTGCCCTCCTTGATGCTCCTATCATGTGCAGTCCCTAAAGACACTGTGTGGTTGCACAAAGAATGCATCTTCATACAAATTGGAGGATTACAGAAATGCATGTTCTCCTGTGACAGAATTGTGACACCACATCACAGCCACCTCTCTTCAATCATAAACAGAGTTCTTCGCTTGCTTTCTCTATTAAGAGCCTCACAAGAATTTCCCCAGTGCCACTGCCTTTCCATTTCTAACCTGGGACCATCTCTAAAACAGGAATGTGGTCCAAAATGCAAACTCAACCAAACAGCAGGGCTTTCTCTTGCCTCTAGTCCTGCATAGACCTTTCACCCATATACTGGAAAGTGAAAGCAGCTAGCAAAGCGCTTAATCCCTTGAGCAGCTTTTCCCACCCACGGAGATGGCAACAGACCCTGGACTTAGGGGCTTACCATACAGGCCCATGTTCTTCGCATATGACTGGGACAGCACAACATTAATGCCTTGTTCAATGAAGTGGCGGACAGCCCAGGCGTCTTTGTTTATGTCACCGCTGGCAAAGCCTTGGTAGGCCATGTCGAAAAAGGTAAAGAGGTTCCTTTTCTGCAAAAGAACAGAGGGCAGCTCAGCTTAAAAATGACAACACTCCTTCCTAAAGGCAGCTATGGTAAATAGAACAGGTCACACAGCAGAGGAGCATCACATCATACGGAAACAATGAGGTAACAACAACAATAATTGGGAGGCGACAGTGCCCATTCAGACAGTTTTTTGGTCTTCACAGGAGTTACACACATCTCTTGCCCAGCTGAGATCTCCTCTCAGCCACCTGCTTTCTTGGTACCACAGCCCTCCTCACCTTCACTACTGCTGCCAGCTCCTTCCACTGCTCTGGCCGAGGGTCTACTCCAGTTGGGTTGTGAGCGCAGGCATGGAAGAGAACAATACTCTTTTCCGGGATTTTCTTTAATAAAAAGGGTGTGAGAAAAACGAGCCGTTACTCTTTGCTTAGTCCATTTATATACCAAGTGACCTCAAAGCAATTTCCATAATGAATGGAGTCATCATTAAAAGCCTCACGCCACAAAACAATGAACTACCGTATTTTTCGCTCTATAAGATGCACCAGACCACAAGACGCACCTAGTTTTTGGAGGAGGAAAACAAGAAAAAAAAATATTCTGAATCTCAGAAGCCAGAACAGCAAGAGGGATGACTGCACAATGAAAGCAGCAATCCCTCTTGCTGTTCTGGCTTCTGGGATAGCTGAGCAGCCTGCATTCGCTCCATAAGACGCACACACATTTCCCCTTACTTTTTAGGAGGGAAAAAGTGAGTCTTATAGAGCAAAAAATACGGTATCAATAATAAAACTGCACAGACAACACACCAACAGAATAATAATAAACAGACTCAAGGCTCAAAACCCATCTAACAAGAGCCTCCAAAAGGCAGAGAAAAGCAGCAAGGTTTCCCTAAGTGGCTGAACTCCTTAAAGTCATGACCATCCATGGCTCCAGAGGAAGGGAACTCCACAGCTGAGATGCCTCTAGAGAGAAGGCCAATCACTATACAGTGAGCTACATCCATTGGTGGTACCACAAGCAGCCCTGTCTCCAGCCCAGTCTCAGAGCTTGGGCTGGCTGGTATGAGAAGACGTGTTCCATCACATACAGCGTGACCAGAAGAATCTTCATCCGTAATGGATTGCAAGAATTGCGAGTGCCACTTCACAAAACAGAAAGTGGGCAGGTGTCTCTCTCCAACCCATGTTTGCATATCCACTCTCTTCATGATTCTGATGAAACAGGTTCTCGCCTATAACAGCTCCTTCCATGATGGTGTTGGGTTTTAAAGGTACTGCAAGACTTACTTTTGCAACCAATGTGGTTATTCTCTTAAGTTTAGATTCCCAAGACCTGTTACTCCAAAACATTTTACTATGAGGTATTGTCAGCAACTGTCCAAGTTTGGGATCATACCGGGCCTGGTATCTAAACCCTCCTGGCTGTATCTTTCCTTGCTCACAATTCAAACAAGCCACGCCGAAACTCTCCATGACCTACACGTCCCCATTAGCTCACCCTCAGCTGTCAACTTACAGAGATGTCATCCAAAGCTCCAGCGAAGTCAAAGCCACAGGTTTTGGGCTCATAGTACCGATAGCTTTGCAGTTGCAACCCAGCATCTCTGAAGATGGGGGTGTGATTCCCCCAGGATGGTTTGGGGAGGTACACGTCGCGGCTGGACTTGAAGAACCGTTGCTGTATGAAGAAGAGGAGACAGGGTGTGTTTGAATCATAGTTTCAAAGCCAGAGACCACAGCTCCTTCAAGAGATGTGGAAAAACTGTACCCCACCATCTCCTCATGTTTATGTTGTTAGATTACAGAAGCACTTACCAAGAAGTTGGCACCAACTCTTAAAGATCCTGTTCCAGAAATTGTCTGCACAGTGACATACTGAAAGAACAATGAACAGGCACGTGAGACATCTCCAGACGACACGCCCACAAAATACAACAGGTAAACACTCCAATGATAGCTGGAGCTCAGTGTGCCTCATAATATTTTACAGGTGAAGCCCTTGAAACATGACTGTAAGGGCAAGAGGAAAAGACAGCTGTGTGCAATATTGGTCAACAATCCTACCTGCCCAAGAACTCAAAGAGAAAGAGTAACAAGGAGGAATAAAGCATTTCTCAATGCTTGCAAAGGCAACACTATCTGTTAAGATTGAAGCACATGCCAACACTTGAACATCGAGAAAACATTTATTCCAGTGGCTCATCTGAGTGATATACTCAAAAGAGCCTTCCTCTTAGCTGGTTTTTCCCAGCAGCAAGGAAGTTCAAACTCTGTTCATAACTAAGCATATAAAACTGACCCAGTTGTTATTATTTATTCCAATAGCATTTTTTTTTTAATTCTTTAAGAATTTGGACTCCTTTGGCATATCCAAAGAAAAAGATAAGTTGGGGCCAAAACAACCCACAGAAATATGGATCCTAGGCAAGGAATTTTTGGCACAGATTGGCTCTCTTTCTGGTTTCAGAAGACACAACACACATCTAACATGTTCACAGCCATGAGATTAGAATCTTGCTTTAAAAAGAAGGAGTCAAATTCTGGACTAGGATCCATCATAGGCTCTAGAATAAAATGGGGTGTTGCTTGCATTTCCAGATCCCTACAGTAACTCAAACGAATCCTACTACCCCCACTGACCTAATCACAGGGGACATCTGTTCTCATGTGCTACAAGTTTCTTTGGCACTGACTTTTCAAACCGTATTTTGAGGAACTCTGCAGTTCCCCAGAATGTTATCGGGCATTCCTCAATGAGAAAGGTCAGAAGTGAAACAGGATGGAACTGGGCTACGATCCATGAGAACACTACATTTGCAAGGGGAATGGTGAGGCCCAGCCAGTGTTCTATGTTAACAAACTGCCCATCTTGGAATCCTGCACAGCATTCAGTAGGTACTTAGCACATGTCAATCTGGAAAAGGTTCCCTATAGGTGAAAAGTGTCAATGCCCCCAGTGCAGGAATCCATTACTTGAATACAGTATTAATGAATGCACTTGATAACCTTGGCTCCTTACCCGGCCACTCTGAATAACCTCATGTGTCTCTCCCAAAGCCAGCTCAGCTGACGCCTTGTTGAACTCTGCCAGGCCAGCAATTGGCAAGTATTCCTTGTCCAACTTCTTTGCAGCTATCTCGGCTTCTGCCTGGAGAGAAGAGATTGCATTTTCTTATTTGTTTCCTCCACAGGTTAACTTCCATTCACCTAATTTATCACTCCTAGATTACACACCCAAATAACTAAAGGGACGCAAGCGCACATCCCTTTGCAGGATTATCCTTGTTTCACAGAAAGAACTGACAAGTGACTTAAGTGGGAACCCAGGAGCTTTAGCAAAGCTATTCAACATCTAGCATCAAGAGCCCTCAACCCATTCCTCATTCATCTAGTCAGACCTGCCTTTGTTGCTCCTTCAATATCTTTGCAGATGGTGCCTTCACACCTCCCAGCTGCCACTACTTGCTTGCTCCTTAGATTCCCAATGCAGAAAAGGCCAAGCAGCTGCAAATTCTCTCCAACCCTCTTCAGTCTCAACCCTTCCCTTTTATGCTTGTGGCAGCTATATGGCCTCTCGGCCTGCACAAGACTCAATTCCTACCTAAATAGTCCAGTTCGCCTATTGCCACCCCCCAGCTACTTAACAAAGCCATAATTTTGTGTCTCCCCACCACCATGAAGACACTTGGCCACACTGGGATGGTTCCAAACGCATCTCAGGCAGCTACTGGATGGAGAAGAGATCTGGCTCTTTGTTTTGTTCAGACATCTGAAAGGAGTAGGAAGCAGATAAGCTGCTCACACAACCCTAGCTGCTAGAACCTGGCTCCCATGACTGCCCATAGGCACGTCTGGCTGCCACACACAGCCACATCCACACAATCCTACACATGCTTTTAATGTGTGGGAGCTGACGCTTTTGCTTACTTTGCGGACACAGTTCAAGACGTATGGCTTCCCATTGTCATCTCGGTAAGCCCCGACTCCCAGGTTCATCTTCTTGCTGCTGGTGTCTCGCTTGAAGGCTTCAGTCACTCCCAGAATAGGATCAGGGGGTCCCATCTCCACATTAGCCCACCAAGAGCTGCAACATCAATGCAAAGTGTTTGTTTCTGTTCAGAGCTCCATTCCCTTACAGGGAAATGAGGCATGGTCAGTCAACGTCTTCCGTTTAGCTGCAGACTAGAAGACATTTGCAGCCATACTGTGTTTCAAATGTCTTCCATGGAACTGATTTCTTGTTCTTTTTACCATGTACAAATGACTCTACATATAAGCTGTTTTGGATGAGACACAACCAAATTCACATACTTCAGGTCTTGTACCTCATTTACATTGTATGAGTGTGCTTAACCTATTTCTGTATTACATTTATCAAATATTTCAAGGCAGTTTACACAAACAAACAAACAAACAAACAATACTCAGAACAGCTAGTGGATAAAAGCTCAATTAAGTCTTTAAAAGTATTTTTCTAAGGTAGTAAAAATGTTTTTAAAAGCCTAGGTGAATAATTGATTTTTTTTTCTGCTAGTGGTTGAAGAAGAGTGTTGCTAAGATGCCCTCCTTGGGCAGGACAGGTTGATGCGGGAGGATGTGTTGTGACATGTTCCTCTCTGTCTGAATTTCATTGTGAAAAATGGAGACGCCTCACACAAAATGGAGACATGTTAAGGCATTTATGTGAGGCTGCTCTGCTGGGATTTGCTCTGAACAGGAGCTCCTGACCTCTTGCCAACTGGCACACTCAGAGCCTTGGTCCAGATGTTCCTTGTCCTGGTCGCTGCTGTTTAGGATTAGGCTCACTCTTTTTGTCAGGAAAAAAATCAAACCCCAAAGCAAGCCTGGCATGCAGAACTGGGCAAAGCTGTCCTTGTTGGTGAGAACAGTTGCAATTATATGTTGTAATAGGAGGGTATGGAAGGTGTGTCTAAGCACCCGCTAACTGAGCATAAGGCACAAACTTCACTAGTAACTGCTAGTAACTGAATAACATACCTGTTCACCCAGGCCTTTCAGGGCCTTTGATAAATTATACCAGATTTTACTGTTTCTTGGATACAGCAGCTATAGTTTTTTATAATGGTTTTTAATGTATTTTAATGGATTATCTTAAGTTATCATGTTGTATGCCAACTTGATAACTTTGTAAAGGTATTATGTAAATGATTTTAATAATTCATGAGGGATACACATTTTTTAAAAGTGTAGAGGGCTTCAGTTTTCATTGCATTGAGTATCTGTGCCTTAGTCTCACATTATTAAGTAGGTGTCCTTTAGCCCTGAAGAAGCCTCCTGTTCACTAATACTCCTTTACAACTGCCATGCTTCTGGGCCTGTAGCCCATGGCCCACATTTGGCAGCCCTTGACCCTCCCCTTCACAGCCCCTGACCCTTTTCTGTGGGGGACACCCAAGCAGCCCCCCTTCAGGCCTCTCTTGCCAACTACCTGACCCCTTTTCACTCCCCGCAGCCCCCTCCCGTTCATCTTCTTCATTGCCCCCTAGTAGAGCCCCATGTTGGGCAAGATTCCTGTATTGCAGGGGGTTGGACTAGATGACCCTTGTGGTCCCTTCCAACTCTATGATTCTATGTCATAGCACAGTGTTAAGAAGACTGCCATTTAGACCCATGAGAACAAAACAGCACTAGCACTCACTGTTACTGCTTTCTTGGCATGCAAATATTCCTGATCTTCCTGCAGCCACTAAGGGCTCACCCATACTGTACTTCTGTTTGCCCCACTGCTTTCCCAGGATCTAGCGCTAAACTGGAACAAACGGCAATAAGGTTTTCAGTGGACTGTCGTTTGTTCTGATTTTCTGGGGGGAAGTGGCAGAGGAAAGACAAATCTACGTGAGATCCACGGTTGGACGCTGCACAAACAGGTTGCTGGACTAGATGGGCCATTGGCTTGATCCAGCAGGATATTCTTATGTGATGTCCGAGTGAAGGCCACTAGAAATAGCCTCAGTGGTGTGGCTGCAGCCCTTCTACATGCAGTAAGTGTAAATGCATAAGTGATTCGGGTGGGATATTTTTATGTTCTTGTTTTGAGTGAAACCATAAAACTATTGATATGGGAGGGAACATGCCTGTTGCAAGAGGTATGTGTGTTTTTAAAAGGGTGAGATTACTGACTAGACAGCCATGCCACAGCTTGAACACACACATACCCCTGCTGCTGCTGTTCTATTAAACAGAAAGGAAGACGTACCTTAGTCGCAAGCATCTTAAAAGATAATTTCAGGAATTAAAGGTATCACCGGCTATGAGTTACAGCCAAATCTTCTTAAGGATGTTAAAGGACAGATAGGCAAAGATTATGCTGCTATCATGCTGGTATAAGTGTCAAGGGTGAAAGTTCCCAAGTGAAGCTGGGATTTTCTTTTCTGCCCCTGAGCGCATCACTTCAAGCTTGCTTAGGCTGCCATTTTAACACCTATTCACCCTTCTGGAGCTCCTCAGAACCAGCCCCCTTTCTTTTTACCACCCTGATCCATCAGGTATCATTACTAACAATGCTATCTGTATCAATAAAAGGGTCATCAGAGGAGAAAGATTTCCAACTGCATGGCCATAAATAAGATAATAAACACGTGTTGAAATCAAAAGTGCAGAGTCAATTCAAAACTTCAAAGGGGTGGGGTGGGTTAATGCAGTTTCAGTTGCCAGAATCTCTCCAGGCCAGATGAACTTGGAACTTTGGCCGCATGGGATAAGGCAACCAAAGCACATTCCTAAGCAGGGACGCCCCAGTGAATCCAATGGGGCTTACTCCCAGGTAAATGTGGGCAGAATTATAGCTCGTCTATTACATACACACAGGCCTGGAGAGCTGCGGTTTTTTTGCAGTCTCTGTCCCTTCTCACCGCCCTCCAAACCCTCTCCAAGGGCACTCAAGTCCAAGGCCAACGCCACCGTCTTCCAGCCAATCCGAAGAAGCCCCTGTGTTCCCGCCCTTTATCGCAGCCAATCAAGGCCGCGGACCATCTCCCCAGCCGGCCGCGTGCACCAAACGCGAGCGACGGGCCCTGCCAAAGGACATAAAGGTGGAGGGGGGGGCTCTTCCCACCGAATCGCCTTTTTGCGCATTCAACACTGGCATGGCCGATGCCCTGACCCGCCAACTCCCTCTCTCGTCCAACACGCCGGGGTTTCCGGCCCTCAGGCCCCATTCACACACGTCCCCGTCCTGACACGAGTCGAGAGCGTCCGCACGCGACGGAAGCTCGAGCTGCCTTCGAAGGCGCTCTGGCGGCGCGAGCGCGACACGTGTCGAGTCGGAGAGGTGCATGGATGTAGCCGGTCGAGGCCTTCCCGCCCCGCGGCGCGCGTTACCTGGCTCGGGCTGCGAGGGAGGCCACGCAGGGCGGCGAGAGGAGCAGGAGGCGGCTGCCGGCGGCGGCGGAGTGAAGGAGCGCCATGGCGGAGCGGGCGGAATGGAGAGGAACCTGCGGCGGTAGCGGTTGCAGCTGCTGCCTTGGCCTGGAGGAAGCCGGAAGGAGGCGGAGTCCGCACCGAGCGAGGGAGGGAAGGAGGGCGGCGCTGGTTGGCTGTGGGGCGGGCCGAGCCTCGGCCTCGAGACTCAGGGAAAGGGAAGGCCGCTTTGCTTTGCCCCGCCTTGAGACTGAAAGAGGAGCCGCAGGGAAGGGTAGCCAGCTCGCCAACAACATTTTTTTTTTTATTATTTTACAGATGTAGTTGGTGGGCTTCATGAGACAGGCACTGCAGGAGTGGAAAACAGATCGCACAGACTTATGCCAACTGGCGCATGATGTTCACACAATATTTTTCCTTTCCAAACTATTTCTCCTATGTCATCCAATTTGACATTTCTATGGAAGTCTATTCCAGGGACAGGGCTACTGGTGGTAAACTACTCTCTAAAATACAGTGACAAGTTCAGATGGACCAGTCCAATGGTGTATTTTTAAAAATATATTTTTATTAAAGATTTCTTAGTTTTCAAAAATACGTGCATTGATTTTTTTCCCCAATTGCGTTTTCTACAGATCCGTTTCATTTGTTGTGAGACATTTGCATTGCATGTAGTATTAGGTTGGGGGGAAAGGGGGGGGAAGAGGGGAATGGTGAGTAGGGTAGGGTTGGGTAGTTATGCTTCTGTTCTTCTACTTAGTGTATGTGTGGGGTTTTGTGTCAGCATAACTTGCTGTATTTCCTTGATGGTGAGAGAGGTTTGGGATGACCTAGGCTGTGGGTGGTTGTCTTTGGTTTTGACTATCACATGTTAGCTGCAAGGTGTCCAGCAATCCCACCTGCTTTGAATACCTCTTTATTTTAAAGGGTAAGCATCATATGTGTATAATCATTTGGTTTTTCATCATTTGGTGAAAGGACCTCCTGTATATTAATAAGTGGTCAAGGAGATGCATTGAAGAGTGACAATTGATCCCAAAACTTCTACCAATATTTAGTCATCTAAGTTCATTTCCTTTTTGCTCTGAAAGCACCGAAGAATTACCGTAGCTCTCAAATTTGTCGCTAGGTGGCATTGTACACTAGCTTTGTTGCATCAGATATAGAATCACTGAATTGTCAAATTGGAAGGAACCACGAGGGCATGGGCATAGCCAATGGGGGGTAGCTGTCCCCCCCTAAATCATGCAAATCTGAGGTTCTGCCACACTAACAAAAGCCTGCACCCTCCAACAAAAATCCTGGCTATGCCTATGCACGATAGTCATGTAGTCCACCCCCTGCAATGCAGGAATCTTTAGCCCAATGGACTCAAACCCACGACTCTGAAATTCAGTCTCATACTCCACTGACACTGGTGTAAATAAGGAGTCACTGGCCCAGTCCCTCAGCTACAAAAGTCATGTCCTCAAACTGCAATGATGAAAACAATTGTTAAGTGTGTGATCAGCAGCTGTACTTTTAGGTGCTCTGCTCCCCAGTTGTGGAAGGAATTCATTTTACATTTAGTAGCGGCAGCTAAATATTTAATAACAACCAGATAAATATAGAAACCAAATGCACATCTATGCTAGAATGGTTCAGTCAGTTATGGGAAATGTTGGTTCTTGATAAAAGGTTGCTACACAAATCAAAAGAAGTATAAACACCAAAGGAATTATTCACTGTGAGGCAGAGTGAAGATGCAGCCTCAGAGGGCAGTTGTTATAGGGCAGAGCTGTGTGTGTGTCATGGGACCAGACCTGCACCTCTGAGCAAGTCTACTGCCCTCAGGATCCTGCCCTGTTACCTGCAGCAGTTGAATAATCTGGCTTAATTTCTGACTTTGTATTTTTCTTGGGGTGGGGCATATAGCTCAGTGGCAGAGCATATTCTTTGAATGCAGAAGCTCCCAGGTTCAATCCCCACTGGCATCTCCACACAGGGCTGGACAAGACTTTTCTCTGGCTGAAAGAATGAAGAGCTGCTGCCAGTCAGTGCAGACAATAGTGAGCTAGATGGTCCAATGGTCTGACTCAGTAGAAAGTAAGGTTTTTTTCAATGAATCTGGGGACACTTTTCAACTTCAATGGATTTTGTCAGGGGACTGATTTGTAAATCCAGGGATGGATGTCTGGTAACCTTAGTATAAAGCAGCTTCCTGTTTCTCTGTGGATGTGTGTGTGGTGTGGAGGAAGTGAAGAGACCACCTTGTCCTTGCCTTAGGCTGTAAAATGTCTTGGCCCAGTCATGTGTATAAATCTCAGATATATTCATACTTTTAGAAAAAAATGTGGTTAACATTTATTAGCTATACATATAAGAAAAATGTGTATAGCAGACCTAAATGGTTGGCATCTGTTTTGTTTGAACTATTTATTGATGTTTATTTAGAGCAACCCTTATTGTAGCTCTCAGCTGCTTTAAGACTATCTTTTTGGCTGCCACACAGGATAATGAAGACCGCATCGCATTCTTCCCCCAAAGCACAAATCTTCCACTGTGGTCAATCAAGGCTGAGCCCAATGAGATGCTACCAAAGGCTCCCTGCCTTTTAAGATTTGTTTAATAGCCTCTCAAAAGAGACAGGCCCTGGGGGCGAATCCCAGAGCCCACTAATTAAGAGGTCCAGCACTAATGGGGGCGAATGCTCTAGTTTCAAGAACAACAACAACAAAATTCCAGCTGCATTCAGAGATGCGCCAAGGGAAAACATCTATTGTTGGTGCTTCTGGGTGGATTCAATGCACCCTGTACTGTGGAACAGTCAGGTGGTCTTGGTGCGCCTGTTCACACCTGTCCTAATTTAGCCTCAGCATAGATTGCAATTTGCTGCAATTAAGACTAGCCCAGCAGATGTTTCCTGTCTGATCTTGTTTTGTCTCCCATTGGACATCAGAGCCTCCTTGTGTTCCACAGAATTTTTGCTAGAAGCCATCTGCTGGCTAACTTGGCAATTAGAGGAAACAATGCTGAGTGCCCTGAACTTTGATCTTATCAAGATGAAAATGTCAGCTGCTCTTTAAAAATATGACATTCATTACCAAGCATGTTTCCCTCCCCACCCCCTTCCACTAGCTTTGGAAAGACTATTGAATATATACAGAGAGTTTCTATGAAAGCCTTCATTGTCCATGCCCCATCTGTAGAGGGCTCAGGGCGTTGTGGGGAGGGCTCAGACATCCACCTCTACTGATCTTCACTCACATCTGTTCCTGTTCCTTGTTTCAAGTTATAACAATTCACAATACTAAAAAATCTAGTTTGTTCTTATTAGCAGTTAGAAACATATAAGGTAAAAATGGTAAAGGACGCCTGGATGGTTAAGTCCAGTCAAAGGTGACTATGGGGTTGCGGCGCTCATCTCACTTTCAGGCCGAGGGAGCTGGCGTTGGTCCACAGATAGCTTTCCGGGTCATGTGGCCAGCATGACTAAAACGCTTCTGGTGTAACAGAACACCGTGACTCCATTTACCTTCCTGCTGCAGCGGTACCTATTTATCTACTTGCACTGGCATGCTTTCGAACTGCTAGGTTGGCAGGAGCTGGGACTGAGCAACGGGAGCTCACCCCGTCGCGGGTATTTGAACCGCCGCCCTTTTCATCGGCAAGTCCAACAGGCTCAGTGGTTTAGACCACAGCGCCACCCACGTCCCTAAATTAGAAATATATGCACACAGGCGGAATGGGTGAAATGGATTGGGGTCTAAACCCCACATTTGGGGGAAGGAAGGAAATGATCCAGTGTGCTTATCCAGCCATGCCTTCACTTCCTCACCAAGGGTTGTTCCATATTGGTATGCCAGGTCATCCCAGAGTGTCCATGCACATGTGGGTGTCACAGATTAGATTTTTCCACGTGTGCTTTTATGCCCATTCATTCACACATGCCAGCTTTCAATTGAACTCTACCTCAATCTTTCCTACCCACACTAGTGGGTGGTGCTTGATGAGTTTTGTTGTCCCCTCCCATCTATTAGTACTTCCTCTACCCACCCTGAGTTCTGGAAGACTGAGGTTCATTGTGAGCATGCTTACAGACATTGGTGTGTGTGTGTGTGTGTGGTCATCTAAAAAATAAATAAAAAATACAAGTTTTCTGATATACCAGACTTGCATAAAACAAAAGCACATTAATTTTCTTTATTTTAATGTGTTGTGCCACTCCCAGCAGGAGCCCGTCAATGGAAGCAGGAATGTAGGGGGGAGCACCCAGAAAAACGTCACTAAGCACATTTTAAAAGCCCAATCCTGCCCCGACAAGATGCTTCACAGAATCTTAGAGCTGGAAGGGATCCAAGGGTCATCTAGTCCAACCCCCCCATAGCAGGAATCTCAGCTAAAGCATCCATGGCAGATGGCCATCCAACCTCTGCTTAAAAACATTTCAGTATGTCCAGAATTGGGTAACATGTTGAATTCCCAACCTTCCCCCCTTGCCACATTATCTGCAGATCAGGAAATCCAGATTAAAGGGGGGGGGGAGTGTGGGCTGCTAATTGGATGAGAATGTCATGCGGATGACACACACCTCAGATGCATCAAATCCACTTTAAATTGCTGTGTGTAGACAGCCATAATGAGCCAAGTCACAAATTGCTAACTTCAGTAAGTCACTGATTCTTCCCACCCCAAAGAGTGTCTACAATGAGAAGGGAAGGCCAGCTGCACTTTTGCATTGCCAAGATCTGGGCATATTAGATTCTTCCAGTTTCAATCAAAGAGGGATTTGAATGGGTGCCAAGTCTGCCCTCTTGAAAATCTGGCCCATCCTTGCAGAGCCTTGCAACATTTAGGGAATGAAAAGATGCAACTACACAATTCCCGTAGCAGAAGATCAGTTTTATTTGTAAACTCTTCTTTGGTAATCAAGAAGACTTAGTGTGAAAAGAAAGCAAAAGATAAAAATTAAGAGCAAAAATAAAATACACTCCAGATCTGAGGATGTACAGGACACAAACTATGGTAACCAACACAGAGAGAGAAACAAGCAGGAAGAAGAAACTGATGGTTTGGATCAGAGCCCCCTCTGGGAGAGGAGGCACCATCATCCGGCAGCAATTGTGTGCCCAAAGTCAGCAAGCAGATCAGCAAGCCAAGCCTTGCGGGGTCAAGTGGATTGCCCAGGTACAGGTTGGACAGTCGGCCTCCCGTTGCTCCTCGCGGTCTTTTTTCCCTTTTTCCTTTGCCTTTGTGGTTGGTTGTGGCAGGGCGGGGGGCGGCGGGTTGAGTCGTGGAGGGGGCGGCTCATCTTTACAGAGGGGGCTCACTGCAGAGAACGATCTCCAGTTCCTTGCGGTAAAGTTTCCCCCCATCGGACAGATTCATGATGCTCTTTCTGTAGTTGGTCAGCTGCTGGATGCCCATTTCCTGGCAAAGGGAAAAGAACAGGGGAGGGAGCAATGAAATTTCACTGGAGAGGGGAGGGAAGTTCAGAGCAAGGCTTTAGAGAACTGGAATGTCTAGCAAATGGCATAGAATGGAATACTTAGCAAATGGTCTCCCTCGGGAGGTTGTGGACACTCCTTCCTTGGAGGTTTTTAAGCAGACGTTGGATGGCCATCTTTCATAGATACTTTAGCTGAGAATCCTGAATTGCAGGGGGTTGGACTAGATGAACCTTGGGGTCCCTTCCAGCTCTACAATTATATGATTCTACAAACTGTAGCATTGAAAGGGGCCCAAAGGACCATCTAGTTTAACCTCCTGCAATGCAGGAATCATATAATGCACTTCTTAGCCTCCTAATTTAATGTAAAAAGACCCCAGGGTGGTCTGCTTATGGTCCCAAACAGTATTTGGGAAAGGGAATACGCAGAAAGGGAATTCTGTGGTGAGGCTCCCAGCTTTGATATCGTCTCCCCCTTAAGGTAGGATTGTCACCCTCATTGCTGGTCTTCAGAGGGCAAATGAGGACTCTTTTATCCAGGCTTCTGTAGTTTATTTATGGGATTTTCACCCGCAGCAACAATATGTGAATGAATATTTTAATAACTTCTTAGTTTTGCATTAACACTTTTATTTTAGTTACTGTTTTATTGATGTCTGTGTTATGCAGTTCATACCTGTTGTATATCGCCCCAAGCTGCTGTGGACGAAAGGTGATTTGTCTCAAAACACACAGAGACCAACACACACACACACCTAATATCATGAGCCCAGAACACAACAATCATCCCTCTTTCACTCCTACAAAGCTGGATACAAAAAGTAAATGTTTAATATAAGCTGAAAGCCAACTACACTGAAGTATCAAATCTTACACTTAAAAATTCCAAGTTCTGACTATGGGGAATGAAAAGTTTTTCACATGCAGTTTTAAGCGTATGAATTTTAAAACCAGAATTCTTCCTGAGGCTCCATTTTGAATTAAGCCTCCAATTGCTAGCAGTGCATTTGCACCAATAAGGAAAGGGTACTAGATGCCTCAAGACAGGGTGCAAAGGTGCAATCTTTCAGACATCGTTTTTGGGACAGATTTGCAAAGAAATTTTCTCACTTGATGTTTGTGCATCTGGCTATAATCTTCACAGTAAGTGCTTGGACATTCCTCATAATGTGTGCTCTGGGGTGAGGAGAGCCTGCCCCCACCCAATCTTGTGTGTTCTTCTCTCTCTCTCTCTCTCTCTCTCTCTCTCTCTCTCTCTCTCTCTCTCTCACACACACACACACACACACACACACCACCTTATGCACTCACTT
Organism: Podarcis tiliguerta; assembly: GCF_965153285.1. Lineage (NCBI taxonomy): Eukaryota > Metazoa > Chordata > Lepidosauria > Squamata > Lacertidae > Podarcis > Podarcis tiliguerta. The sequence continues at coordinate 50,514,819 of NC_139541.1, read as the reverse complement.
TCTTGTTCTTCTCATAGAGATCTTTCAGAAGAGCATCTAATTCATTCTCATCAATGAAGCCGTTTCCATCCTGGATATTAATGGTAGGAGATAATAGAGAGAGATTAGACTATTCTTTCAACGCAAAAGATCAAGGCGCACTATTCCCCACCCCTGTAAGTCTTCTCTTCCTTCACTTGTAATCTGCAGCCACACCAGCCTTACTCTCCATCCCAGCTGCTTGAAAATTTTCTGCTTTATAGCTGCTTTCTTGTTTGCAACCCTCGAAATATAAGCATCGTCAAAGGAAAACCGTACTTTATTCGAACAAAGTGGTCAACTTGGCAAACTGTTGAAACAATATCAGCCGAATGGCTTTCTTCACACGCCTACTCATTGCCCCAAGGAGAACAGACCAAGCTGAGGCTCCTTTGGGCCAGAAGAGAGTTCCGTGCATGGCCAGCCCAAGACATTTTGGCCCCTGAGCCCCCCCCCCGGCCAGGGAAGAAGGGGTGAGTGAAGATCTAGATATTGTACCTTATCATAAAATGCAAAGATAGCATTGAATTCATCGGAATCTAGCTTCATTCCCTGAATAAATGAGAAAGAGAAATTGATTAAGACAGGGGTCAGCAAACCTTTTCAGCAGGGGGCCAGTCCACTGTCCCTCAGACCTTGTGGGGGGCTGGACTATATATTTTTTTGGGAAATGAACCAATTCCTATGCCCCACAAATAACCCAGAGATGCATTTTAAATAAAAGCACACATTCTACTCATGTAAAAATACCAGGCAGGCTCCACAAATAACCCAGAGATGCATTTTAAATAAAAGGACACATTCTACCCATATAAAAATACGCTGATTCCGAAACTGTCTGTGGGCCAGATTTAGAAGGCGATGGGCCTTAGTTTGCCTACCCATGGATTAAGATAAACAGTAGGAAAGCAACCCCACCAACATCCCACCACCACTTTTTTTTACCTGAAACTTAAGAAGGAAGTTCTCTTGCACAGGCAATAGTCTGCAACATGAATGGGATAATGTCAGACAAAAGAAGGTACAGCGTGACTTTTGCCAGGAAGAAAAGGGATCGGCACCACCTCTGAATAGGTGAGTTTTGTCTGTCAGTTCCAGATGCATTTTGCTTGGGGCAAACTTTTAGATGGAATGTGGATTTCTGGAGCTGGGATGATAGTTGGAAACTGGACCGTGTCTTACTGGGATTGGAGACATTTGCCTCAGAAGTCCTTTTGAAACATGGTCATCTTACAGGGACAAGTGGCAAGAAACCCCTCTGCTCAAGATGTGGGTTAAATGGGTGTGACTGTGAGGTAGGTGAGGCTGCGGGCCAAATTTAACTGGGCCATTGTCACCCAGCGTGCTTCGTGGGTGAGTCAGGATTTGAACTCTGGTCTCCTGGATCTTAGTCTGACACACTAACCACTATTCCACACTGATCCAGCCTTGCGCAACCTGGAAAATGCCTACCACCTCATTCTTTTGGACTGCAGCCCCCATTGGCTGTGCTGGCTGAGGGTGAGGAGAGCTGTAGTAGTCCAAAACAGTGGGTTGGGGATTACTCAGGAAGAAACTCAACTATTCACACTGGAAAGGTACCTTGGAGATTGCGCCCAGAGAAAAAGAGATTCTACACTTATATTATTCCTGCCATATGGAGGGGTGTAGGGAGGTCTGAGGGCATGAGAGCATTGCTTGGGAAGGGCAGGAGCAGCAAACTCTCAGTCAGAATCAGAGTTTTCCCTGCCAGAAAAGTGACAACCAAAGAAATATGTTTGGCTTTTTGGGGCTTATAACAATGTGATGGATCAATGGACTCCTTTGGAAAGTGGTGGACTCCCATTCACTAGAGATTTTTAAGCAGAGGTTGGACGGCCATCCGTCAGCTGTGATTCCTGCATTTCAGGGGGTGACCGAGATGACCCTTGGGATCCCCTCCAACCCTATGGATTCTATGAATCTTACCGTGACATCTCCGACAGGCAGAGCTTCCCATCCCCATTCAAGTCAAACATTCGCAGCTGTGGGGTCAGAAAGCGACAGTCTGTGAGTGGCTCCTAAGTTAAAGGTTTGGCCTGCAACAAGACACTCCTAATGATAGTAACAATAATTTTATTATTTATATGCCACCTGTTATGGTTCTAGGGATTGCTTGTGCGTAAATTGCCTTTACTCGTGGCTGTCTTGCATGGTTGAACCCTTTCTGACAGAGGAGCCTCTATCTCGTGGCTGCCTCAGTCGCTGGCAGAATCCGTCAGTGGGCGTTTCTTAAACCTTTTCCAACATAAAAGCTGCTTGACGCCCAGTCTCCTCCCCTGTTGCCTGCGCGAAAGTTTTTTGCGCACTGTGGGTGTGGGCAACGGAGCACTTGTCCCCTCTCCGCTTGTCTCCTGCGAAGAGTCCTGGAGCCAAGTCTCCGCTTCCTCTATCTCTTCCCCTTCTCCACTGGTGTTACGCTGATTTCCTTCCCCAGCGTATGGGCTATCCCTCCTCCTACTGGGACCCTCTCCACCATCATCCGGGAGCCCTCTCACCTCCCGCTCCGATGGCAGTTTCCTGACACCACCCATCTGGTTGGATTGTCCCAGCCACTCTGGGCAGCAGTGGAGGAAGCCGCTCGGGTGCCTGGGGCGCACCTATAGGAGCGGGGGCGAGGGCGGGGGGCACCACAGGGTCTCCGGAGTCTGCCTGCCTCCTCCCACTCAGCTGCCCTACAGCTGGGGGGGGGGAGGCAGTGGGCAGACCGTTTGGGCAGTGCGGCGCCTACGTGCACCCAAGCCACCACATCTCTCCCAGGAGAGATGCGTGGCTTGGGCGTGTTGCAGGCCCTGCGGTGAGTGCCGCCCGGCATTTCGTCACCCCCCTCAGTGGTGACACCCAGGGCAGACTGCACCCTCCTTCCTCCACCCGTGACTCTGGGTGGCTCCTACCAGGTGGCCTCTTTTCATTGCCCCTCTGCAATGCAATGCAATGTGAAGTGTATTCATATTACCACCTTAAAGTGCAGTGAAGCTGCATTTCACAGCTCTTTCTCCTTTAGCTGTTCAAATCAGCACAGCTTCATTTGTGTCAGACTTGTTTCTGTTTGTGTACACACTATGGGGCATTGACAGGGCAGGGATGTCTCTACCCCATGCAAAGGTCTCAAGGACCCTGTCAGTATGAAGCTGTTTGCAAAACAATGGCATCAAACAGTAGCATTTTACAATGAAGGACAGAATACACATGCATTTGGGATAACGACCACAGATTAAAAACCCAGAACTGGATCTGCTGGGAGAGCACAGTCAATCAGAGTGTGAACACAGCCTCTGCTGAAATCAGCAGAGGTAGCACAGCAGCCCCTGAAGAAGCCTACTTGCGTCCTCTTCTCCAGATTCCCTTGGAAAAAAGAAAACGGAAGACACTTCTGGTGTCTTTGGAAAAACAAAACAAATTGGCCAAGGTTAGGAGTTGTAGTCTAAAACACCTGGAGGGCACCAGGTTCAAGAAAGCTGATGTGGACTGCAGCCAGAGAGGGCACTTTTAAAGCCGAACTAATTAGTTGTGGCAGGAGCTTTTGGGGGATACAGCCTATGGCGGACAGAGGAAGCAACGGACCTCTCCACCCCCAGAGTAGACCTTCCTATTCCCAGGAGGCTTCTTGCACTTACGATGGTCTGTGTATATTCTTGCAGCTTTGGTTCGTCGTAGGGCCGGTTGGCTTTTTCAAGCAAGTCCGAAAGAAATCCCTACAAAAAGATAAGGCATGAGAAGGCACAGATTGATTTACAGCCCCATTGCAAATGTGCCCACTCAGAACTAAGCTCAACTGTAAGCTCAACAGGCCTTGATGTCCTAGGAAGCAAGCACAGAAATGCAGAAGAAATGAGGCATCCTGGGGAGGACTCAACTTTTGCTGAAAAAGGCAGCCAGAACTCTCCTTCCTGCATAAACACCACCACCACCACCACCACCACTGACCCCAGCCCCCAGTGACAGACAAGACTGTAGGGGAAGCAGGCAAAGAGAATCCTGCCGCACAGTAAGGCCAGACATCTCCTAGCAGGACATCACAGTAAGAAGTGGAATGAGCTGTGCAGAAAAGCCGCAGCGCTGCCTTCTAACAAGAGACTCTTCCATTAACCAAAACTGGCTTCTGTTTGGTTTAGAGTCTTGATTTGTAAAATGGGGGCAAGAGGCAAATGTTGTGGTAACAATAAAGAGCAAGAAGCATTTGCACACGAGAAGTGCTCTAGAAACTGTAAACAAGTGTGCAACATGCCTTTCAGTGTGACATACAATCATAGAACTGTAGAGTTGGAAGGGATGCCACAGGCAGGGGGTGGCTTTTGAAGAGGGTCAGACAAACCTATGGAGGAGGAGGTGGAGGCGAGGAGGAGATCAGTGGCTACTACCCACTAAGGCTATTTTCTTCCTCCACAGTTGGAACCAGTATGCATCTGAATGTCAGTTGCTGGGAATCACAAGCAGGGAGAGAGCTGCTGCTGTGCTCAGGTCTGGCTGGTGGGCTTCCTATTGAAGCATCCGGCTGGCCATGGTAGGGGCAGCATGGCAGACTAGAGGGGGGCACTTTGGCCTGATCCAGCTGCCTGATCCTTTCTTTTGTCCTTGGAGTCCCCTATGAGGAGGAGCTCCATTTCCCCTCCAGTCCTTCAGTCCACAGCAAAGAGTTGCTGCAGAGTCTATACCTCTTGCCTGCTCCATGCAGAGATTTGGATGCAGCTGGGGAAACACATAAGAGCATGGCAACGTGATGGATAGGGAGGCCATTTTCAGCACAAACAAAATATGTTGTTGCCACTGTTTGGATCCTTGTTGAAGCCGCCTCTTAGTGCCGCTGCTCTTCCTCCCACTCCGCCATGCCTCAAGTGCTAAGGACAACAGCAGTATCAGAGCCGTGATCAATGGATGCTTTGTGAAGAGCAGGGGAGGGGGGTCGTTGTTATAGATTAGTGGTTCAAAGAGTGAATTGCCAGCCACAAAATACCCGGGAGAGTCAAATCTCACTTCATCATTGTGCTTGCACAGGAAAGCCTCTCTCGACCTCAGCTCCCACCTATAATGTGGCCATCTTAACACCGGCCAACCCTACAAGGCTATTACAAAGAGTACTGAAAACCAAAGAGAAGTGCTTTGAAGATGCTGAGCACTGATATTGCACAAAGGCTATTTGTGCATTAGAAAATGTGTGTGTGTGTGTGTGCATGCAAGTATGTAACTGGCATTAACTTTTAAAAGATATTTATCCCTGTGAGCCATTTTGCATCTGGTTCTATCTTCTCCTAGCCCTGACCTCAGCTCAGCCCACCTTGAGCTCATTGGCTTCGATGTAGCCACTGCGATCGGTATCATACTTCCGCCAAGCCTGCAATGGAAAGAGCACAGATTTGTCACAACAATTGCATTTATATTGATTTTTATACATTTTGGGATTTATAACCCACCTTCTCACAAAATGCCCCAAGGTGGCTAAGAACAGAAGCAGCAGCAGCACCAATAATGAAGAAAATAACAAATGAATCAGCAGATTAGGAAAAAGCAATAATGAGCCGGTAACTGAAAATCCATCAGAGAGCAGTTCAATCAATTAAGAAATGGTCTTTGGAGCCATCCTGTGTCACAGAGCAACCGCTTTCCAAATATTCAGTATCAGTGGGAAAAGATTCTCAATATTGTTTTCATCTGGAGAAAGGCCAGCAGAGTGGAAAACGCTGTGTCAAGGGTTCACCTTCATTATTGAAAGAATGAATATTTTAAGCACAAATTATTATAAGCAGATCAATTTTAATATTTAATTGCCTGTGCCTGTCACACAACTTAATTTGCCCATTAGCTAACAACAGATGGACTCCAGTTTCATTTCCCAACACAGTATTCATTTCCTATTATTCATTTTAATTGCTTGGATGGATCGCTGTTTCACAGCTGTTGGATGTATGTCTCAAGATGACGACATATCAGTAGCGTTTTTATTTATTTATGTGCCTCTAGGGCAGACAGCACCTATTTGCTTCCAGGGAGAAGTTGCCCAATGCCAACCTTACGACAGCCCTGCTGGCCTGGCCTCCTCTGCTTCACTAAGTGGCCGTAGCCCTGTAGCAAAAGTTCTGGGGCGAACAGGCAGGCCCGTTTCCAGTTGGTGCCTATCTCAGAGATGAAATCCTGTAACTTTTCATAAGACAAATGTTATTGTGTATTTTTTGTCCTGCTCTCGGTGCTCTGCAGTGCAAGAGGGCCTTTTCAGATGGCAATAATGTGGTAACATTGGGGAAGCAACACAGAATAACTAACAAAGCAGATTGATGTGGATGGCCCAGTACAAATCCACTACCAATCACTCTTACAGCGTCAGCAGAATCTTGCAAAATTCACCTGCTAAGAACAAAACCCACCACAGTCTGGAGGAGCCCCAAATGAGTTAGCAGGAGCCAAGTTCTTCTTACCTCCATGAATTCGGCACTGGAGCCAACGTGCTGCCGGAAACAGAGCAGGAAGTTCTCCTCTGTGGGCAAAATCTGTGCCAGCTGGGTGTGGAAAGGGGAGGAAAAAGAGGCAGGAAAGGCAAGTCAACTTCAGAGAGAGAAACTGGTTGAGAACAGTGTTGACGATATCAACAACAACTGCTTAAGAGTATGTTCCTGGTCTCCTTTCCCCTGACCTTCTGTCTTGCCATTTTTCTAGGAAAGACTATAGTTCAACTTGGACAGTTTTGGAGCAAGCCCACTTTAGATCACTGAAGTGAACTGCTGCCACGCCAAAGGACTCCTGGTCACAGGGTAAAATGACTGGTATTGGAACAGCATAATCTAGATTAGGGAAGCTGCTGAGAAAAATGCTCAGGAGGATTCCTCAGAACAACCAAGGGCCAAACTAGATATGATGTCCATTGTACGAATGCACTTAACACACACATTTTTGTTATTTATGTAGCAACTGCAGTGAGGCTTGAACAGCCTCTGGAAGAAAACACTTAGGGATACAGCACCTGCATGGCCTGCAGAAGGTCCCGTATTCAAATTCCGGTGGCATCTCTAGGTGGGGCTGGGAATGTCCCCTCTGATTCACCCTGGAAAGCCATGGTGGCCGCTTGGTATTATGCTAGATGGACTTCCTCTTGCTGCCTGCTGTTCTGCATTCTCCAAGGCTTTAGTACAGCCTTCCCCAAGCTGGTGCCCTTCAGATGTCTTGGACTACAACTCCTGCCAGTCCCCGCCATAGGATCCTGGAACTTAGGGGAGCATAACCATGCTGATGAGGACTGATAGTTGTGGCTCAGAACCAACAGAAGGCACCAGCTTGGGGAAGGCAGCTCTAGCAGGGCTGAGGCAAACAGCAATAACAGTGTGGAGATCAGTCACCTCCTCTTGCCCTCCTGAGGGATGGTGAGGATTGGGCCCAGAGGGTAAGAGCAGCAAGGAGGCATGGCAGTGGCAAGAGGGGCAATCTTCTTCCCATCAGGAGATCTGCAGCATTTCCCCTTTACTGAGTTTGTCCTTGCCTGCCTGCATATAGGCAGACTCAGAGCAGTCATCATGCAGAGAGGGGCGAGCATTCTGGCGAATGCACAGGCTCACACCCTCTTCAGGGCAGGGGGCTTCTGGACTTCTGCGGGGGGGAGGGTGTCACACAGCTCACCTCAGACATTTCAATTTTCCCATCGGCGTTCTTGTCGTATTTCCGCATGAACTCCTGCATCTTCTCTGCAACATTGACATTTTTCGATTCCTGAGAAAAGAGGGGGCACGGCTCACTCCTCTGATGCAGGCTCAGCTTGCAGGTGGGGAGAAACAAAGCCACTTCTGGGCTCTGTCCTGTGCCCAGACCAGCAGGTGAGCTGCATTTCGAGGAGAAATGGCATTTGGGATCCATAAAGGTAAAGGTACCCCTGACCGTTAGGTGCAGTCGCGGATGACTCTGGGGTTGTGGCGCTAATCTCGCTCTATAGGCCGAGGGAGCCGGTGTTTGTCCCCAGACAACTTCTGGGTCATGTGGCAAACCAGAGCAGCACACGGAAACACCATTTACCTTCCCACTGGAGTGGCACCTATTTATCTACTTGCACTTTTACATGCTTTCAAACTGCTAGGTTGGCAGGAGCAGGGACCGAGAAACAGGAGTTCACCCCGTCACGGGGATTTGAACCACCAACCTTCTGATCGTCAAGCCCAAGGCTCAGTGGTTTAGATCACAGCGCCATCCGCGTCCCACTTGGGATCCATACACCTCCCCATTGAGTGCAGCCCCGTCCCTGGCAGGCTTTGCTTTTAAAATCCCCCAAACATAGATGGAACAGAAGTTGTCACTCAGAAACACCTCTGGGGGCCACAGGTTCCCCCAACCTTTGCAATAAAGCAACAGTGTTGAATAATAAGAATATGACATTTTGATTAACCCAAAGGCAAAAATTGCAGCAATGCAAATTTTAAAACCCAGTTTAGTCCTTTCTTTTAGGGGTCAAGCTAGATGCTTACTCCCAAGTAAATGGGCACAGAACAGCCTCTTTAAGCTGAAAACAGGAATAGAAGCAGAAGTTAATGGACGGGAGAAAGAAAATGCACAGGTCATTACCATTCCTGCTCCCTTTCTGGCGCTCTCTAGCTCTTGGAAGAAGCTTTCCAGTTCTTTGCCTTCAATGTAGCCGTTTCCTGAAAGAAGAAGCACAAAGGGAGCAATAAGGAGCATCCGAAGCTGGAAAAAAGGATAGCAGAAGGCATCTCTCATCTTGCTTTGAGTAACAAATGAACGTGGCCTGTGCTACCCTTTCATCCAGCCATGCCTTCACCTCCCCACCAAGGATGTTTCCACACTGACACGCCAGGCCAGGCTCTGTACACACCAGTGTCCATGCACGCATGAGTGCCACAGATCAGAGTCTTCCATGTATATTTTTGTGCACATTCATTCACGCATGTGAGCTTTCAGTTGAACTCTGCCTCAGTTTTTCCTATCCACACTAGTGGGTTGTGCTTGATGGGGTATGTAGCCCCTCCCCTCAATGAGTACTTCCCCTGCCCTCCCTGAGTTCTGGAAGCTTGAGGTCCATTGAGGGCATGCCTAGAGGCATTCGTTTTTTGGGGGGCACAATTATTATTATTTTTGAGATACAAGTTTTCTGAAATGCCAGACTTGCACAAAACAGCCAGCTAATCAAGATACAAACATGTACTGCCATTCATGTCAAGAAATACAAACCTTCACAAAACCAGAAAAGCAGCCCCTCCCTTGCTTTAGCGGCACCATTTCACAGCCATGATATTTTACAGCAAAATGCCAAAAACAAAACAAAAAGCTTTCCAACACTGGAAATGTAAAAAATACATGCACCACATATTTACTGTCAAAACCAGTTGGTCACTGCAGAATAATTATTTAAAAATTAGTATTAGTTTCTTGCCAAGTGACATCAGTGACACCTAAGTAATCCCTGCGTAATTGTTTTAAAATTTAGGATCGGAGGGAGAAAGGAAAAGATTAACAACATAATCCTAGATCTACTCAAAAGTACAGCAGAATCCTAATTATGTCTGCTCAAAAGTAAATCCTGTTGAATCTAATGGTGTTTACTCCCAGGTAAATGGGATGAGGATTGCAGTCTTACTCCCAGAAAAGTTAATATAGGATGCCAGGACTAGATTAAAAACAGGCTATGAAATAGACAAATAAACTGCCCTATTCAGCAGCCCAGGAAAAATTAAACTTGTATAGCTCATTATGTTTAGAAGAAGAAAATATCAACACATTTTAAAGGCATCATAAGCTGCATTTACACTTTTATATTTCTCTTCAAAAAACATGATTGCAAATAAGAAAAAAGTGTGTGTGTGTGTGTACAGATTTGTTATAACCACCACAGAAATTGTTAAATGTATGTGCCTACCAAGATGCTGCCTATATGTGTTCTTTGATTTTCTGGAACTCCTACTGGATGTACACAGAGAGAGAACAGTGGGAGGGCAGGCACATGTGGTGCCACTGCTGAAAGCCAAAAACTCACTCAACGCCCATGATGTGTGCACCCCCTTCCCCATTATATGCAGTATCTGGGCAGCAAAGAGACAGAAGCAGGAGCTCCTCCTGGTGATGTCCAAAAAGGTCACTTGCCATTCATTGGCTAGAACTCTGCAAAGTAGAGTCCACTGAAAAGACTAGCTCAGTTCACAGAAATTGTGACACAAGGGTAGAGGTGTTAATGGATTGGCTCATATCTTCTGATTTAGAGAATGGAGGAAGTTACTTTAAAAAACAAAAAGAAAGCTAAGCAACCAGGGTCTCTGGTGGCCTCGAGGTCCCCCCAAATCTGATCCTTTCTGCCCAACTGTTGGCAGCCCTGAGCGCACACTAAAATGTCAACACACATGTAAAAAACCCCCAAACAAACCACCCACACAATGCACTTCGGTATGTCCGCAGTTGAGTAACAAGCAATTATATGTTGGATTTTTTTTTTTTTGCTTACCAATTTGTCTGCTAATCAGGAAAACTTGAATTAAATGAGGGAGGGGGAGTGTGGGCTGCTGCTTGAATGAGGAAAACCTTGTGTTGGACAATGTGGAAAACATGCATACACAAGATGCCTTGACTCCATTTTAAATTACCTTGTGTAGACAGCCTCTGCCACCCAGGATTGAATCACTAATGTAGGAGCCAACCTGGCATTCAATAATAAGTGGATGGGCTAGAAAGAGTGGATCCTTCTCAGACTTGGCCTCCTGAGTTCTCTGCGCAGCACCAGTGTAGGCTTGTGGGGATGTGGAGGATGAGTAGCTGTAGCTAACAGGGATTACATCTCCATCTCCCTTCCGGCAGGATGCAGTTTTTAAGTATTGGGACATACTGCTGGGCATTGAAGGCCACCACTCTGCTCTGAGGTTGATTTCTGAAGTATTTCTGAGAACCCTACTATGGAAGTTTCTGGCTGATGCTGTGGGTGCTCCCGCTGAAGCCTGTGAGATGTGTCATTCTATAAGGCCCCTTTGAGACCCAGATGTAGTGAAAAGTAGGGTATAAGCTTAATTAAATAAGTAAACCCAACACCATTTTTTCTGAGTGGTTAAGGGTCTATGCTCCATCTTGGCCCACAAGAAGATGCAAGAGAGCTCCTGGAAGTAAGTGGTGGCACATTTGTAAGACATTGAGGCCAAACACACCCACACCCTTTTGGATCTGCCATGACTTGGGTATCAAGAATTCTGCAGTTGTGTCACTTAAATTTGTAGAATACATTTCAGTTATTGCAACCTGAGTATGTGGACCAGGGGCTTGAAGGGGGGGGGGGTGTAGCTTCCCATATGCCTGCTGGACTCTGGATCCTTCATGGCTGGCAACATTTAGCCAAGGGAGACTAACCAAGAATTGAGAGTGCGGCCCAATGAGGGAGGGGAGGTTAACTTCCCAGTTATATAAATTCATTTAAATACAGAAATCACCACCACAGTATTTCATCTGTTTCAGCAGAACTATGAATCCACACCTGACTCCCAGTGAGAGGCCAGATTCTCCAGTAAGGAACTGAGGTACGCCCCCCCCACACTCCTAGCTGACAATGAATGAATTTGGGAGGAGCTGGTTTGGTCACCATCAAGCAGCTTGTCCAATTAGCTGCTAATTTCTGTCTCAATGGCTGACATATCTGTCTGCTCCCTGCGTTGCAAACGCTCTGCCAATAGAAAGCTGGCTCAGCAGGCCAAAGGCTTTCTAATTCCCTCTTTCCTCTATGAAAGTTTCCGCCTCTCTGACTTGAACATTTCTCTTTTGTGCTTTTCTTTGAGTACACTTTCAAATATTGTTTAAAAGAATTTAATGGTAGAGGCTCAAATATCAAAGAATTAAAAGGAAAGGCATGGTTATACCTACTGGGCCTCATTCTGCAGGGAGTCCAAAAAAAATCTGGTTTTCATATGGCATCCCTTAAAAATCATTTGGATGAGGGGTTTTCAAAGCAGCAGAAAACTCTTTCATATAGAAACAAGCTGCCCAGCAAAGCCCTTATTAAATGGCACAGAGCTCACTCTGATTTCTCCACAGTTGCTGCTGCTGGCTTGGCAAGCTTCTTTTTGAAGGACAGAGGCCCTCTTCACTTCTTCTCTTGAATGAGACTAAGGACATTCCAGATAACAATGGCTTAGTCTAGATTGTTAAAGTCTCTTCCTTAGGGGCTAGCTACCAGGTTGCAGTCAGTTTTACAAACCTCTCTATTGTTAAACCTTTCGGTTAACTGGGGAAAATACGCGACAAACCTTCACTCTAACAATAACCCTGTGAGGGAAGTTGCTAAGGAACCCATTTTAAGAAAGGGGAACTGAGACAACTTGTTTGAAGCCACCTCAGAATCTGCAGCTCAGTGGCTACTTGAACCCAGGTATGGCAGATGTATATGCAACACCCACAGCTGTGTGCATGGAGCTGTTGCAAGTCAACCGGTCTGTGTGAAAAGCATGAGTCATTAAGAAAGTCTGAAAACACTCTTTCTGATTTGAAGATATTTAAAGCAGGGTAAGAAGAAGGACAGATAAACACCTGTAACCAGCAAAGGTAACACAAGAAGCAATTGATTATGAATTGGTTAGATTATTCCCTCTCACGATATAGAACATAAGAAGAGCCTGCTGGATCAGGCCAATGGCCTATGGGGAAACTGGCAAGCAGGACTTGAGTATTCCAAGCATTACTGCCTCCAACCATGGAGGCAGAGCATAGCCCTCATGCCCAGGGGTGTGGGACGGGCTCGTGAATCTTTAATACTGAAGATCGAAATTTGGCTGAATCCTTCAGCAGTGAGAAGGAGTGTCTGTGGAGGCTCCGTCTTCTACAGAGCTACACTTTGAAGCCAGAATCTTGCTCTAGAAGGCCTGCAAGTGTCCCTTCCAACTCTGGGGATCCCAAGCAGGATGGAAATGAGTGTTCTGAAAAACATCTTTTAATGGTATTTCTCATGCATAGACAGGGAGGCTTAATATGCATTTATTCATACTCCTAGAGAAGTCTCACCAAATTAGGTCAGCTGAAGCAAGGCTCTTATAAGACCTGACTTACTAAAACAGTCAATGCATTTTTAAATTCCTCGCAAAAAGTTCTGCTACGCGAATGCCCTGCAGGCCATCCGGGGGCCTGATTAGCCTCTCAAAAGAGGGTCTCATACAAGTCAGCCAGGAAGGCAGAAGGGCACATAATCTCTTCAGCACCATCAACACAAACTGTGATGGCTCCTTCCAATAGAGTGCCATTGGAGAACTGTCATTTTGGGAAGGTACCAAGCCTTCGTTCGATGTATTACCAGGTGCAGGATGGCTTTTCATGAGGTGTTGGGGGAAACTGCAACACTAAAGTTTCATAATGTCAGACATGCACAGGTATCAGCATTTATAAACAGGAGAGTCTGAATATTCAATGTGTCTCTTCCTAAGCCTTTGGACTTCAGCCACCAGCTTCAAAGGAGAAATAGCCTCAGGCTGGAGAGCCAAATTTAGCCCTTTGGACTCCCCCTAGGCCACACAGCTGGTTCAGAGCCCCAAGAGGCTTTCGGGAGCAAGATGGAAAGCAGAGAGAGCGAGAGAGAGCTGGATGCTTTCCTTGTACTGGTGACCTTACACCAGGCATAGGCAAACTCAGCTCTCTAGATGTTTTGAGACTACAATTCCCATCATCCCTGACCACTGGTCCTGTTAGCTAGGGATGATGGGAGTTGTAGTCCCAAAACATCTGGAAGGCCAAGTTTGCCTATGCCTGCCTTACACTCTGAATCCCTGGCAACCTCTCCCATGGCTTTTATGTGGGCATCCCTAGCTCATCTCACAATAGAGGTGTAAGGGTTCTAATTTGTTCTGCTTTCAGACTGTGGCTTGCTTTCATTAATAAAATCCTTAAGCATGTCTGTTTCCTTTAGGACTCAGAAGAGTGGTTGCCAGAGGATTTCACTGGACGCCTCCTGAGCATCCGATGGGAACACTACTAGCAGCCCTGCCATTAGGCTGGTATACACTTTGTGACCCTCCAGTCCTTTGTAGGCATGTAGTCCTCGGAAAGGACACCTTCACAAGATTTGCCTGGGAGTTAAAAAGCTGCCTATCACCCAAATATGCATCTGTGGTCCTTGAGATGTTGCAGTGTTGCAGGACATGGCAGTATGAGAGGAGCTGGGATGGGTGGGGAGGATGGTTTTCTTTAATTCTCCCAATATCCTTACGAAAAATTTATTGTCCCCTCCTATAAATGCAATGCAGATCAAGTAATGAAAAGACGATCCTGATCATGCTGGGTAAACTGTCTTGTTCTTCTTTTTGTTTTGTCTTGAGTTACCCATTAACTACCTAAAGACAGTTGTAATTAAGTGGTATATTAATTGTCAAAATAAAAATGCAATTTGGCCAGCCCTGAACTCCCCTGGCACTCCCTCTTCCACCCTGACCTTTTCCAGCTGCGTGTGGCACAAGAAATCAGCCTGCATGGGCAACTGCTGGGCCCCCTTTTCCCAGGTCCAGGAGAAGGAAAGCAGCTGGCAGTGCTTCACCCATTTCTCCTCCAATGGGCACCTGGGTAGGCAGGAGGGGCTGGCTGTTGCCTGTCCTGTCTGCACAGTGGGCAGCCCAGTCATCATTCTGACTCCTGGGCTGAAATCCAAGATCAGCATTCTATTTGGGAGTGCAGCGAGAAGGATAATAGATAGGCACAGCATTTTATAAAACCAAAATTGATAAGCTCCATCAATGCCATCATTCAGCCAGTAATAGATGAACTCTTGGAGGAGAGCCCATTCAAAATGGAGCCTGTAACAAAGGCAATAAATCAAAATAATGTGGTAGTTAATTATTCTTTTGCCTTGTTCTGGCCTGCTGCACAGCCGTAAACCTCAGCTTTTCAAAAGTGCTGTCCTTGGCTCTGAATTGCAGTATAAACCAAGCTGAGATTTTATATTCAAACTTGAAATACATAGCACTTTTTAAATCCCTTACGCAAACCCCTTTACACATTAGAACCCTTATAATGCCTTGCAATTTCCAGGGCTTTTGTTGTTGATATCAGTATTGCAACTCTTCCTCCAAGGAGCTGAGTGGTGTATGCGGTTCTCTTTCCCTCACAACAATCCTGTGAGGTAGGTTAGGCTGCAAGAGATTCATGGCTAAGTGGCAATTTGAACCAGGGTCTTCTCCCAGTCTGAGTCCAGTTCTCTAACCGCCACCACAGAATGGGTTGTTGCATTACCAGAAGGAGGGACTCTGCCCTGATATGCTTCTCCTTCCCAGCAGTCAACCTTCCTAGGCAAAGCAAACAGAACTTCATTTCAGCATCTGCTCCACCTTGACTCCTACCAGATTTAGAGAGCTTCACCACAAACCATCTTACCTTCCTGTTGCCTGCCTGCATTTTTTTTTAAACTATATATGAAGAGTTTGGATAACTCAAAAGCCTTGCAGACTCTTTTGTGGACATTTTGATTGGTCCTACTAATGGCATCATCGAACTGTGGATTTTGGATTTTTTATTGTGGCCCAATCTATCTAATTGTGGAGATACAGGCTTTATTTTTATTTTTTTAAGAAATACAGTGGTACCTCTGGTTGTGTACTTAATTCGTTCCGGAGGTCCGTTCTTAACCTGAAACTGTTCTTTCTTTCTTTTTTTCATTTTATTTATTTATTAACATTCTTATATTACATCGGTAAACATTGTCATATTACATTACAGGACATACTATAATATAATTTCCAACATGTATATAAAAATTATATACAAATTTTATATACCTAAAAATAAAATTAAACAAACAAACAAAAAAGAAAGAACAAAGAAAAAAAGCAACTTTTTCAAAAAATCGTATACCGGTACATACCAACACACTAGACTTCCTGTCTTTCCCATTGTATATTCCTTTTTTACAAATGAATGTACTCTTATTATTATACAGTGGTACCTTGGGTTAAATATGCTTCAGGTTACATACGCTTCAGGTTACAGACTCTGCTAACCCAGAAATAGTGCTTCAGATTAAGAACTTTGCTTCAGGATGAGAACAGAAATTGTGCTCCGGTGGCGTGGCAGCAGTGGGAGGCCCCATTAGCTAAAGTGGTGCTTCAGGTTAAGAACAGTTTTAGGTTAAGAATGGACCTCCGGAGTGAATTAAGTAGTTAACCCGAGGTACCACTGTATATTTCTTTACATATTATCTAATACATTCCTATATCAATATGTGCTCTTAGTCTTATTTCTCAACTCAGTCTCACTCCAACATGAAACTGTTTTTAACCTGAAGCACCACTTTAGCTAATGGGGCCTCCTGCGGCTGCCGTGCCGCCGCCACGTGATTTCTGTTCTCATCCTGAAGCAAAGTTCTTAACCCGAGGTAATATTTCTGGGTTAGCGGAGTCTGTAACCTGAAGTGTCTGTAACCTGAAGCGTCTGTAACCCGAGGTACCACTGTATATGTAAAATGCCTTTCAAATGTTTACTTGGATTTAACAAGAAATAGCACTTAAATAAACTGGGTTGTCAGTGGTCTGCTCCCCCATCAGAAGAAAACTGAATGTGTAAAATACTTCCTTTAGATAAATGTGTCCCTGCACATTCTTCAGAATATCCTGAGGCAAAATGTGCTTCTGGCACACTTGACAATATGGAAGAAACAGGCACCTGCTGTTTGGTGTTTTGATAGACCAACACTGAGGCCTGCTGTTTCTCAGAGTGGGCTGTGGGGTGGGGTGGAAAGCGGAGGGGACCCTGTGGCACTCCAGATATAGTTTGGCTCTCATCATCCCAGCCTACTGGCAATGCAGGCTGCAGGGGCTAACGGAAATTGGAGTCCAATGACTTCTGGAGGGCCACAGGGCAGTTACCCCTGCCAGACAGAGGCTCTAGTGACCCATTCCTCCATTTTGTTTTTCAACCCAAGGAGCCAGGACAGGAGGAGGCTGTGTCTAAGCAAAAGGAGGGCAGGCAGGGAGAGGCAGCAGCTTCCCCCTTCCCCCTCCTGTTGTTTTCCAGTACAAAATATCCCCCCAGCATCTTTTTCACCTGCATAATGAAAGTTATAAGGCTCCCAACCAAATATATAATCATGCGAAGGAAACAATGGGTTTCCAGTGCAATGTTTTCCTTGTGGCAGCACCTGGGGTGGGGGTTGTTGAGAGGGATTGGTGGCTATGAGGAGGCACTTACTCCTTCCTTAGCCCTGGGTCACCCTTGCAGATCCCCTTGGTTATTTAAAAATGTCTCTCCTCCCTCATTGGGTTCCAGAGCTGGAAGTGAGCCCAGCTGAGGGGTGGGGCTTTTGGGGGGAGACGTGGACTCCGTTTTAGGTTAGCTGAAGGGGAAAGGAATGAGTCTTCTTCCCTTTCCTGCCATATTCATTGTATTAATTTATTTTGAATATTTCTAGATTGCCCCCTCAGGGTAAAAGCCTCTCAATCCAATGCGGCCCACATACATACTTGAAAATATCAAAATGAAAACCATCCACTTATATTAACAAACTAAAATAGCCATCTAAAGGCATTAGGCAGCCCCAGCGGGCACACACGTACATCCTGTAACATTTAAAACAATTGCAAGGAAGTCAAATGCTGTTTAAACAATAGGATGCTAAAAACTCAGCTCAACATTTCAGCTGAAAGCAGATGGAAGCAAGTGGGTTTTCAAGGCTGGTTCAAAAGCTAGTGATGATAGAGCCAGCCCTATATCCCTTCAGATGGGATTCCACAAGTATGGGGCCAGCATCAAGGACCAGCTCTACCATTAGGCATAGTGAGGCAGCAGACCTCAGGCGGCAGGTGCTGAGGGCGATGGATCAGAGAGGACCGCCTATGCCATGCAGTCCATCCAGCCACCCAAAAAGCCCTCAGGTGCAGAGGAAGACACTGTCCCACCAGTCAGTGTGGAAGCAAGATTCACACACCAATTCAGTTGGCCTTTGCATGTAGAATAGGTGCAGCATCTTGGCCTTAGGCAGCAAAATGTCTTGAGCTGGCCTTGGAACTCTATTTTGTCCAGTGTGAGTTTGGGACCAGATGCTTGCTGAGTCTCTGCTCACATTGGCCCTAAGCAACTTTGTACACAGGGCCATCGCGGGCTCTGGGAATCGCAGCAGTCCTGAAGATGAGTCCTGCTGGAAAGCCTGAGATGGGCGAGGCAAGTGTTTTCTTAAAGCAGGTGGCATTGTGTAATTGATCTCTGATGGGCCCCCGAGGGAGAACCTTTAATCAGGGGAGGTTTTACTGGCACATCCCTGTGGGGGTGAGCAGCCAGTGAAGGAGTGTGGGATAGGGTGACACAGAGCAAGCCTGCAAACAGGGAACGTTAAGCCATGGCTTTGGAAAGGAGAAAGTGTGAGCAATGAGAAGATGGAGGGTGCTAGAAAGAGACCTTGCATGCTCACAAGAGCAGTAGGAAACTAATAAACCACATTCACACAACTTTGAGTGACACACAGTCAACATGGTTAAATTAATTTACTCCCACCTCCAACACTTGTTATATGTAAAGTAATTACAGTGGTACCTCGGGTTACAAACATCTCTGGTTACAAACACTTCGGGTTACAAACTCTGCTAACCCAGAAGTAGTACCTCAGGTTAAGAACTTTACCTCAGAAATCGCGTGTCGGTCTGTGGTGCAGCAACGGCAGCTGGACACCCCATTAGCTAAAGTGGTACCTCAGGTTAAGAATGGTTTCAGGTTAAAAACAGACCTCCAGAATGAATTAAGTTCGTAACCTGAGGTACCACTGTACTTTAACCCATGATTCGGGAGGCCTGCCTTACACATGAAGCAAAGTGAGTACCAGTTCAGAACACACAAGTAGTTTCTACTTTTACATGTGTTCTTATGAACGTGGTGGGGAGGGGGGAACTTGCTGCAGATAGAAAACTAGTGTATCAGGGTTTGGCCTGCTGTGCTTGGCTTCTACATGTGGGAAATTACTCAGAAGTACACTAATGAAATGCAGGACTCTGCCCCCACTGTATTCCAAAGTTATGTGCAGTTTTCTAGCTTATGAGTGGTTTGTCATCCTGCAGTTTGGTTGTGAGCACCACCCCCATCCAGCTTTGCTGATACCATTCTTGCCCCTGGGTCGTCCTGCATGCCTCTGAACCAAGGGGAAGACAAGGAGGAAGTGGCTTATCACCTCAAGGGGCTTCAGGAAGCACCAAGGTTGAGGTAGGACATAACTTGGTGAGAATCCACCATTATTAGGGTCTCCAGATTTTGCATCCTCTGCGACATCAGCTGTTGATGCAATGAGAATCATGGTGATGCTTTGAGCATCCTGAGTATATTGTACATGGCTTGATTCATCAGAAAGATAGATAAGATAGAAATTGCAGGGGTCCTCCGATATAATAATGGGATTACTAAGCAGGGACAGTATAATTTCATACTGATGCCAAGTCCTTGGTTTCTGCTCTGATCATTGCAAGCGAGGTGATGTAACCGAAAAGCTGTGCTTAATGATAAGTTGCCAAAATGATTATATTAATAACAGGTTAGATCTCCTTAGCTCCCCTGGGAAGACCCCCCTCCACACATTGAATCACCCTCAAATTACACGGCAACAACATATCATTTATGTCTGTGTATGTGTGTTTGTTTGCGGGGTGGGGGTGTCGTGTTTGTTTTTAAGAGGAGCTTACTTGAATTGACAAAAGGTGTCTTGGTTGCATTCACCCTTTAACATGCATCCTGCTCAAATTTAGGAGGAGGGCAACCATGGTTGGAGGGGTGTAGATAGAGGGGTACATGGGAATTACAGGGGCCAATCTGAAATGCAGTTCTTTTGGGCATTCCATCTTTCTCTTTCTCTCCCTCCCTCTTTCTCTTGTATTCCTCATACCTGCCTTCTCCAACTTGGTGCTTGTCCAGGAGTTCTGGACTACAACAGCCATCCACCCCAGCCAGCATATCCATGCTCCCATCAGCCGCAGCCTCAGATGGTTGTGGGGCTGGTTGGGGCTGATGAGAACTGTGGTTGAAAAATCTTGGGAGCACCATCTTGGTTCCACAAGTAAAACTGCCTTACAAATCTTACCAATAGGAGGGACTGAGAGGGACTCCAGCTTGCTCCTGCTTGCTCCCCAGAAGTGAGGCAAGGCAAGGCCTGGCGACTCAATGAGATCAGGCTAGCACTGCTTAGACTGGCTTTTTCTTGCTTGGTGTGACCTCCTTGGCCAGTGAGGTCAGCTGACCGTGTTCAGGTTGGAATGACAGTCTAGGGTGCCCTGAGTCCACTGAGCCTCATTTACCAGCTTTGCTGACAGGCTGAAGTCCTGGTGGTACAGGAGGCAAACTGCTGCAAAGTGGCTGCAGGAGACACCCTTGTTGCCTTACAGAAAGTCAGGAGGGGGATCTTGCTTTGCTGCCTCTTCTACCAATCAGGCATTTAGGATAAGGTCCCACATGGCACTGCTTTGACAACAAGGTATATAATCCACAATGCTAACAAGGTTTAGCCATACTCAGACATTCTGTTCAGAGTGAGTGAGAATGAGTATGCTCTGCTCTGCCTGCCCCCCACCATCAATCATCCTTCATGAGCTGAAGGATAGTGCCTGAAGCAGGCAGCCTTTTTCTGTCAATGCAGCCTTTCTGCATGGTACAGAAATCAGGGAAGGAGGGAGTTTACCCAAGGAGAGCAGGCTCCCCACTTCAAAAATTATCCCTCCAATGCATGGGGGTAATGATGATGAGGTGGGGAGCGGTCCTCCCTCTCCTTCTTTAGGGTGCCTGAACAGGGCTATGTCTTGCTGCCTTTCAAGAGTGAGCCTTGTAGGATTATTGCCATGCTCCAGTCGCATCCCAGGGGTGGGATTGTGTTGCTGCTGGAAAGTCAGAATCCCCTGTGCCCTCAAAGAGAGAGAGAGACCCCCCTGAAGGAGAG
The DNA here is from genome assembly GCF_965153285.1 of Podarcis tiliguerta. Classification (NCBI taxonomy): domain Eukaryota; kingdom Metazoa; phylum Chordata; class Lepidosauria; order Squamata; family Lacertidae; genus Podarcis; species Podarcis tiliguerta. The sequence goes on along the minus strand of NC_139541.1, from coordinate 50,493,953 downwards.
CAAGGGAAGTCTTTCTTTTACTAAATGCATTTCATGGAGTGGCTCTTAATCTCAAGGAAGGAGCAAGAGGTTGAGCTTTTTGAACAACGCAAGGAAATACGATCACAGCAGCTTAAACCAACTAACCAACCATACCTCCAGGGGTTAAGTGGGGAAGGTACAGGGGTCTTCCAAATGTGAGATTGCAAGAGAAACAGGTGGTCTTGTGAAGTTCAGTTGACAAATGCAAATTGGGTACCTGGTGCAAAATATTGCAGGCGTCATGCGTTATCTAGAAAGGTTGCTGGAACTCAAGAGAGAGTCTGCAGTCACTGTACTGATGTTTTTGGGAAATGTGGTTCACAGTTAGCAAATTAAAGCCCAGGACACATGAAGGCAGCAATTTTTTAAAATGTTACCTTTCCTGCCTACAGGGCCAAATAGACAGATAGAGCCACAAAGTCTTGAACACTTTGTGAACAGTCCTGGAATCAATTCTTGATGAAGAGTGATCTAGAAATATTTGAATCAATTGATTAATGTCTGGTAGGATCATGGTTCCAAAGGGGTGCCTTTGAAAGCAGTCTGGAAATTTCCTCTGGTCCAAAATAGGGCAGGCAAGTTTGTTAACTAGGACTGCATGGCATGGTAATGTTACACCAGTGTTTTTTGCTCTGCAATGTCTTCCAGTCCATTTCCGGGCCCAGTTCAAAGAGCCACCATTAATCCATTAACCTTTAACAGCTTGGGACAAGGTGACCTGAAGGACTGTCTCTGCCATATATACTTACCTGGACATCAATATCTTCTGAGGTCCTTCTCAGGGTCTCCCCAACAAATAAGGTAATGCAGCTGGTTTATAGGGAGAGGATCTCTGTGGCGACTTTCATTGCTTATAGAGCCCCCTTTTTATGTTTCCTGGGTTTTCAGTCTCAATATATTTTAGTGACATTCAGATCTTTGGTATATTCTTGGAGTTTCAAGACTGATGACATTTTGGTGCAGCTGTGAGCTCTGTGGTATTGATTTTGTATTTTGCTGGTAGTTTTCTGCTCTATTAGATTTTGTGGTGCTTTTATGGTTTTATTATCCGGCTTTATATTTATTTGCTTTAATTTTTAGTGGAAGCTTCCCAGAGAACATATGTTATTAGGCTGCCATAAATAAACTAAATAAAAGATGCCAGCATGCCTTCCTTCTTTAGGAGGGGCAACGAGGTCAGCTTCCTCCTTCTTTGAGAGCTTCCAGGCTGTTGCTATTTTGGGGTGGGATTCGGTTCACATACTGGCCAATTCAGGTTGTGCTTGGGAGAATGTCATGCAAACAACAACAAAAACCCTCATTCCCGAAAAGATCAGACATTCTGAGATTCGGAAAGTGATGGGGAAATGCACCAGCAAGGACAGACTAGCATTTGCTTGATGCACCATTGTCAGAATAAATGCTCATTAAATAGTCAACACTGCTTAATTTCCCTGCAAACAAATCAGGGTAAATAATCAATAAACAAGCCATCTGGAAGAGGACTTGCTTGGTGCACTTTAGCCACAATCCAGCAGCGAGTTATGTGAGCTTATCCCCAATCAGTTTCTGTAGGCTTAAGCTTGCCTCGCCCCACAGGAGATCACAGGCTCTGAGTGAGCTGAAAACGCCATCCCGCTTTTCGCTCCTCTCCTGTCAGCATCTGCCCAAGGTGAAGGTTGCTCAGTTCCTTTTGATGTACAGACTATGGTCTGACCACTTTGCTAGGATTTTTTGTTTCAGCTGCTTTGAGTTTCTGAGTTAGGGCTGGGCAACCTCTTTTCTATCAGGGGCTGCATAACCTCAGAGGCAATCAGGTGGGGCAGAACTGCATGCTGACAGCTGAGGCCATGGTCAAAATTGGCTGGAGTTTACAGCCCTGCAGGATTACACAGTGACCCCCTCTCTTTCTTACACACAGACAGAGCAAGGGAAAGTGGGCCTGCAGTTGGAGGGCCACTTGAAACAAACCCTGGATCCCTGCTCCTTGTTTGTCCTGAGGTTGCTGCAACCATGGAGAATCATAAAGTAGCAAAGCAGCCACAGAGACCGGTCCATTGTTATGCAACTGGCCCACCCACCCACATGCTTCACCTTCCCAGCCCTTTGATCATCCACGCCATGCACAATATGCCACAGAAACTCATTGTTTTGAAAGGACATGCTCCACTTAAGTGGCTCCAGCAAGAAACCCACCCAGTAGCACACCACAGGGGAGCATCATGCACACCCTACCGCATACTGGGGTGTGCCTTCAGCCAGTTCATCTCAGAGGAAATTCTCTTCCCTGTCACCGGTGTGGCAACTGATGCAGTCAAAACATGCACATATATAGGGTGGGGGGGTTTAATTTATGAAATTTTTGGTTCTCTTTCATTTCATAAGAATAAAAGAGTCAGAAAAGAACCTGGTTAGATTTATCCCTATGGCCCCAAACCATGTGAACCTCTTGCCTCCAGCAACAGTATCAGGGAGACTGTTTCACCCCTACAGCTGAAATTCTTAAAGACCACCTTCTTCCAAGTTCTTCTTTTCCTGAGCGTATCCCATCATGGCTGGGAGAGGAGGCACAGCAAAGGGCTTAAAGAGTTTCAGGATATGCATGTATCCCCCTCTCCCACAGATAAAAACCTTTTCGGATCAGCGTTCTGGATAGCAGCCATCTGTTCCTGTGTTGTGTTAGATGTTAACAGCCACCACCTCGGGCACCCAGTGGCTTACCTCATGTGAATTACTTGTAAGTGGTGCTTAGAGGCAGGTTTGCAGCTATCTAGAGTAAAATCTTGCTATGCCGTCTTGACACAGTGACTAGTGGGGAAAACATATTGTACACAGAATTCTCCAGAGCTCAGATCAAAGGTTTCTAAATGATAATGGACACCCGCAGGGGGTGTTATCAAGACATGGTCACAGGACCCTTTACAATAAGGCAAACTCCCATCATATTGCAATCATTGCCCTTCTCTACAGGAGCACATGTTTAGCTGCACAGGCACACACAACCCAACAGGAGAAGCCGCCTCAACTCTTCCTAACATGGAACAGGATCTCTAACCAGACTTACTTATAGTGGCAAAAAGTTTATGAGCCTCCAAAGTTTATGAAAATAAACACCAGGAAGTCTAAAACAGAAGACTGAGACTATACTACTCTAAAACATATTGAATTCTACCAACTGAAACACTTTTCAACTTACCCACACCCATTGTGCCCACTCTCATCAGAAGCATTTCCACTCCTCTCTGCTCACTCTTTGTCTCACTATTTCCAACTCTCGTTTACTACAGCTAACAAAAGTGAACATTTTATAAAACATAGACACTTAAAAACCGACAGCAACCCAATAGCAAAAAGAACAGGCAACAGAAACCACCTTTCTGAATTCTGCCTTAAAAACCACCTTATTGCAGCCCTTTAAATAAAAATTCAGGCAAAGTAGAAAGAAACTTAGCATGCCTACTGATTAGCACTGGTCATTTTAAGCCACTGATCAATCTCCTCCAGCCACATGTTGGCACCGAGCAATAAAACATCAGTTGTTCCTAAAGGCTAAATGAACAGAAGTTTGTGTCCCTCTTTTCATTCTCACTGACCATCAGCATCATAATGTTTCCAGATGTCCAAGAACTGGGAGGCGGTCAGCTCTGCCAGGTGCAGATAAGGGGGCTGCTGCTTCCCTGCCATGAGCGAACTGGTCCTCAACCGCGTTGCTCTCTTGTCTGCGTTCAGCACCAGGAACTGTCCAGCTGCCTCTCCAGCTCCGTCGCTGCCCTCTCTGCCTTTATAAGCCTTTCAAAGCTTGCAGAAGGAGGCAACGTCCACTAGAGGGCACACGGGCTGTTGAGGAGGCGGCGGCGGCAGAGGCAAGGGAAAGAGTGTGTGTGTGTGTGTGTGTGTGTGTGTGTGTGAGAGAGAGAGAGAGAGAGAGAGAGAGAGGTGTCTGTGCCAGTGTGTGTTCTAATCTGGAGGTTCTACAACCTAATGAAAGCAAAGTACTCTGGTGCATGACAGATGACAGGGTGGGAAGTCTACATGAAATATCTGAGTTACATCCGTTAAACATGTGCAACTCCTGGTTTCTGAACAGGGCAGCTAATCATCTGAGATAGTCTTCAGAGTTATCAAACAGACCATGCAAAGTCTGTCCCCCAACAAAATCCACCAAAAATGAAGAAAAGCCATGTCATTTGTCTTGGGGCAGCAGCAGCACATGGCAGGATTGGCCTAGGGATTTGTAGCATTTGCTGGGAATGGAGAGGGCCAAAAAACAGGAGCAGGTGTAGCTGCTCCTGCGAAGTGATTCCTCCTCTGCCTCTCCTCCCCTGCAGCCCCACAGCTGGAACCTGCCTCCCCCCCTTTGGACACCTTCCACTACCAACAGAGGATATCTGAACCAAACTGCAATTAGTTCTATAAGATTGTTCACCCCAGAGTTTGGAACATTCTGCATTTTGGACAGAGCAGATCCCAAGTATTTCAGACCCTTCCCATTACCTTCTCTGACTGGGAATGTGGCTACTGCTCCCTTGACATCCAATGATATACATGGGGTAGATTGTGGGGTGGCATGCAACAAGGTTAATCAGTGGGAGACTTTGCAGTAAAACTGGTGAGGCAGCAAATTGAGGGCACGTTTCCTGGGCATATGGAGGGTGCGGGTTGGTGAAGGCTGGACTGCATCACGACTTGCAAAGGGAAAGCAACTGCAAGAGGCACCCTAACGTCTCCTGGGAAAGGGCTCCTCAACTGGCACCTGCTCACTGAGGAGGACATTGCCATAGCCACCTCTACCCTCCAAGGGTCAGCTGCTCCTATCCAGTCCTTTGCAGTACCAGGATTCGGTCAATGGGCTCAGTCAATCACCCCAACTGCAGTTTATCCAGAATTTCACAATACTGTGGCAACAGAGGCCATTGGCTTCCCCCCCGGGCTCCCTCTTTTCTGGGGTCATCCATTTTCTGCTGGCTAGTCACTCAGCCAGACAGCCAGTCCTTGTGACAATGGCACATTGCAGGAAAGGTCCCTGCTCCTCCTCCCTCCCTCCCTCTAATTGCACTGCCTCCTCTCTTTCTCACGCACACTAAGCATCACTTGACCCCACCAGCCCTGCCAGCTGGCTCATTTTTCACACAGAAGAGTCCCAGCTTCCGCTAACTCAGAGGTCACTGGAGGATGCTGGGATCACACCATCCTCTTGCCGAAGGTGTCCCATTAGTGCAGTAGGATGCACCTAAATCTCTGGAAACAGAGCTAGAGGAAGGGGTATAGGGCAACTCTGGCCATAAGTTTTGCATTTATGCACCAAGGCAAAAACTGGCATGTGCAAGCAGCCTTCTCTGAGAGAGACAGACAGACAGAGAGAGAGAGAGAGAGGGCACAGCAGAACTCTTTCGGTACCTTCTAACTTCTGCATCCCATCCCTACATTATGTCATGGGTACCAATTTTGATGAAATTGAACAATAAGCAAAATTTATTCTGCCGGATGCAGAGTACAAAACTGTCAAAAGAAGGCAGAGAGTACACACCCACCCACACCCATGATGGGACAGCCCCTGAAGCCTTAGCCTTAGATGAACTTTCTCTGAGAGGCAAGTTTAGGGTAAATTCATTTATCCCTGTCATGCATGCTCTTGAAGCCAACCTAGACAGAAGAGCAAGGGGGTATAGGAGTGTACAGGAGTACGGCTAGCTATTTTTCATTTTGGGTGAACCTGCAAGCAACCGAGGAGCAGATTCACAATGGCATTGAGATTATTGATGCAAGAGTATCCAAAGGATGTTGACCTTAGTCTAGTCAATGAACTTTGCACTTCCACCTGTATGTCAAACTAGCTCACGATGAAAAAGAAAATTTCAGCCACCAAGATATGTATCAAATAACATCCCAGGAGAAAATTCAAACAGCTTTTGCAAATGTGGAAACAATTTTCAGACTGTTCCTGAGTTTAATGGTTACAAACTGTACTAGTGAAAGATAATTTTCTAGACTAAAAAGGATAAAGAATGATCTATGGTCAGCAGTGTCCCAGGGTTCTGGGATGGTTGTGAAAGGTCTCTGAGAGGCTCCCATGAGATCTTGGACGGCCTTGACCTTGCAAGATCTCAAGAGGACAGATGGGGTGGTTTGGGGAAGGTCATTCTGATTTTGCACAATTTTGCCTTTATGCGCAACCAATAGGAGCATAACCCTCATGTCAATTGCAATCACCCTGTATTTGATGATGATGATGATGATGAGAGGCAAAGTTTTCTATACTGCCTACATTAAATACTGTTGTGTAGGAACAACATAAAATCAACAGTAATATTACGTTAATGAAACAATTCCAGAATACATGCATCACCAGAGCACAGGTGAGCAGCACCAATGCAGCTCTCTCAGCACAGGTGTGAGATGCTGTCCCCTTTCAGCCCCCGCAGCCATGTTCCTGCTGCTGCATCCTGTCCTAGCTGTGGCTACCAGGTCAGTTCAGCGGCTGTCCCTCATAGAGTGCATTGCAGTAACCCAAGCTTGGAGGAATGTCCAGTACCTGGAAAGGGCAGACAAGATTTTATGCGAAGAAGAAACTATTATTCCTGGCAACTGCAAGAGGGTGGGTGTTCGAATAAAAACAAAGACTAAAAATATTGCCTTTGCTAATGTTTTTAAATGATGCCACGCAGAAGAATTTGTTCTAAGGTCGCTCACACAGACCTGCTTACTGAGAATTCATCCTGATTTGTTTGCACAAAGTTTGTGAGGATGACCTCAACTGTTGAACATCAATTCTGATTTGTTTGCCAGGAGGTTATATGGTGTTGCATCAAGCAATTGTTATCTCACAACTTTGCAGTGCATTTCCCCATCACTCTGCTTATTGCAAAAAGTCTTTTGTGGGGGGGGGGGGGGATGGGTTGTTTGTGGAAGAACACCAAACCAACTTTAACTGACAATCTGAATTTGCCTGTAAGTGATTGTAAGTGCCTGTAAGTGAAGTCCACTGGCAACCACCTGGAAGCACCACAAATATTGGGAGAGATGGCTTCAAAAGTGCATTTTCCTCCTGCTTTCCAGGTGGCTAGGGGCAACAGTGGTGGTGGGGAAATGCGCCTATCTTCTGGGTTGTGGGGAGGTGAGCAAATAAATGAGTGAGTGACTTTTAGCATCTCCCAGTTTAATACTCCCAGAAAGAGTCTGGTGTTCCTTTGTTTAACTTTGAATTTATAAGTGATTGGGAAAGACGGCAAAGATTTACAGGAAAAGGAGACAGTGATCCATGGATTTGGTAAGTGTTACAGCTTGTCACACACACACACCATTGCTTGTGTTAACATGCCTTGCCAAATTACTAGAAGGGATGTTCCATTCTTCCCTCACAAGGCCGAAATAGGCCTTCCCTCCTCAGGTGCAGGCTACCTTTCTTATAGCAAAAGCTGGATGTTAGTGGTACTTTGTAACTGTTACTCAGCTCTGCCTCCATCCTTAGGGGGAAGCACAGGTTCTCTTTGTAGGTGGTAGATAGGAATAAAGAGAAACCAGATGGGTGGGGAGAAACAAAGGTGGGGTGAATTTTAGGTGGGGTGCAAAGGGGCAAAAAAGGCAGTAGAGGCAATAGAAGCTACACTGGATAGCTTTACCTAGTAGAGGGAGAGAATAAAGTCCCATTGGCAGATAGTATATGCAGTAGCGGCCTGTTAGGTGGCACATGGGGCACTGTTGCTCTCCTGGCTTCCCAACACAAGAGGGCGCTAGCACTTAGCAAGAGGGAGAGGCGAGTGAGCAAGTGAGTGAGGTGCAGAGAGTATGGCACAGTGCTGCATGTGGTGCAGCGCCATCTTGCGCCACACTGCATCATACTCTCTGCACCTCTCCTTCCTCTTTTGGTAAGTGCCAGCGGCCCTTTGTGTTGGGAATCTGGGAGAGCAACAGTGCCCACCCACGCCACCTCACCCACAAATACTGGGCGCAAGATCCTCTTCCTCAAGTTTTCGATCCTGCTGTTGTATGGCTAATGTCCAGCTAATGTGCTTCACAAAACTGTTCTCTCCTTTTAAAATCCCACCTAGAAGATGGTCCCATTTCAGGACAAGAGAGTGAGGTTTCAACAGAGGTTTCCTGCAGTGCCAATTATTGTTTGGGCTGTTTGCAAAATCCCCTTTCTGACATTTCCTGCCATATACAAAAAATCCAGACCCTAAGCAAGATCTTCCTTCTTTCTTTTCCATCACCTGCTCTGACAACTGCTCTCATCTGGAGGGAAAGTGCATTGCCATGGATACCAGAGGGAAAAGAAGGCAGGTTCGAAAAGAAAATGTTTGTCAGACATAAATGGTTAATTAAAGATTAAAGGAACACTGAATGGTTCTAGAGTGCTCAGGGGCGGAAAGAAAGAGCTCTCTGTCTCCTGGGGTGAACACTGAATAGCCACTCAGGCTGTACAGGTAGCACTAAGTGTCTCTGTGTGGCACACTTCGATGGAGTTGTTTGTTGGGGGGGGGGGGGCGGAATACAGGAGGGACTAGGTCTGATGTAGCTTAGTGGTGCCACCTAGAGTGTCTGGGATTCTTACACCTGAAGTTAACCTTGAATGGACAGCTATTTACTATATGGTCCCTGGATAAATATCTTCCAGCTGAGCCCTTCGAAACAGTGGAACAAGTGGTCTCAGCTGGGCAGACCTTTTGAAATGTATGGTCAGAGTCATCAGGGAGGTGGAACTAAACTCTCAGTATCAGAGATGGAGCAGATTTCATGATTAGGCCAAACGGCCCATCTCAGAATAGAGCTGTCACTAAAACTTTCCCCAGTGTGCTAAAATAGTATGGCTCAGCTACATGTTTGTGTTCTAATGCTAGTTCACAAGGTTCTACCCAAAAACAAGAAGAAAGTTATGGGTTTTGAGGACATAAAACTTTCCTCTTTGTTTATATTTTTTCCTAGAGCTGGGGTAGAGGAAAGGGTCGTGAGGGAAAGGGATTCAGAAACTCCCTTCTACAGATGACAGTGCAAGCTTCTCTTCTCAGGCTGATAGAAGGGATGGCGAGCAGTGATGGTTTTTGGTGGGACAGATGCACAGGAGGAAAGTATTAAACCGCTTGCCATTAGCTAGAGTCCGCCTCCTCCTGCAAGACACTATTCTTAAAGTGGGGAAAGAACCACATGAAACCCATCCCTACATTTCGCCTCTCCTCTGTTTTGGCTCTCAGATACAGTATTGCCTGAAGCCAGAAAGATAGACAGGTGCATTCTTTGCTCTGAGAGCCTCAAATGATAGCTAGGAAGAGGGGGAAAGGAGGGAGGCCTTTGCAAGCAGCTGAATGTCTATATTAATTATTAAGGGAATGATATGGCTGCATGGATATAAATATTTCACTCTTTTCAGTTCAGTGCCTTTCTGACAGGGCAGTGATGATCTAAAGGAAGAAGTGAGGCCTTTTAACATTATTACCATCATCATTATAGTATTACATTTATATTCCATCTCTTATCCAACGAGCTTGAGGTGGGGTGCACACTTCTCTCCTTCTCCATTTTATCCTCACAACAACCCTGTGAAGTAGGTTAGGCTGAGAGATAGTGACTAGCCCAAGGTCACTCACAGGCATTCATGGTTTAGTGGGGATTTGAACCCTGGTCTCCCAGGTCCTAGTTGGACACTAACCACTGTACTGCTCTGGCTCTCAAAGTGGTCTCTTCAGTTCACTGGTCTGTTTTACAGTGAAAACACCAGGATAACAAGCTCCAGGAAGGAGATGCTCCATTGAATCGTGGTGGCAGAAAGTTCCACCTGCCTGCATTGCATCCGGAGGCCAGGACACCTGCTCCTCAGTCCCCTGATCAGCCCTTATTTGTCTAGAGCTGGGAGAGCAAGTTCCCATTGGTGCTTGCCAGGCAGAGAGATGGCTCAAGAAGGGTGTTAGGCTACACCCATGAGGGAAAGCAGAGCCAATATCACATACCTGAAACTAAAATGATTTAGATTATGTAGTTGAATAATAATAATAATAATAATAATAATAATGTCTTAATATCTGTTTAGCTAGTTGGGACACTGCTTTATACATATTAATTTTATTGTTATTAATTTATTTTTTAATTCCTAAAATTTATACACTTGCTAGTAAAATCTTTCTTACTTTATGGTAAAAAAACCCCAAAGCATTTTACAAAAATATTTTTTAAAAAATGAATAAAAAAAATGAAAGACCACTCTTTTTTCTCCCCTGGAAAGATTAAAAATCCAGAAGTGAACAATTGAAAAGGCTATAAACTGTCCACTTGCTATCCGGGAACTAAACTGGTCTTTGTTAATTTTCCCCAAACACATTTCCTTTTATAATCCAAAACGAGTTAGGGAACATTTTCTTTAAGCATGCTGAAAGTGCAGCCAAGTGTCCATGAGTTATTGTGGACCTGCTCTGACTGTGCTTATGTAAGTGGGCAATGGGAGAAGTCTATGGGAGTCCACACTGTTGCACTGGAAACATGAAGAAGGATTAGCCATAGTGCTGACTGCTGTAGTACTTGTTTTACTATGCTCCGCTGTATATATTTTTCCATAAAATAAATATTACAAAGACATGGGAGTGTTTAACTAAGTCTATTCAGAGCAGCCCCGTTGAAATTAAGGAACCTAAGCTACTGATGTCTATTAACTTCAGCTGGTCTACTCTGAGTAGAAATAGCATTTTATACCATCTCTTAAGTCTCCTATGTCCTCCTGTCCAAATGAAATGAAAGCCTTTAGTGCTGCCCTAGAACTCTCACTGCTCAGATAAGAGGAGAAGCACTTAACAATGCATTTTTGCTCATCTTTTATTAGCAAAGACATTCACTCTTTGAGAAAAGCATGTGGATTTGGGTCACTATCTGGTAAGGTTTGGTTTCACGAAACAAAGATTATTTTAGGCAGCCTGGGGCAAACACAGTTTTGCTCTAAAAGGTTGCTTGACAGCTCCAGAATGGTTTCTATCATGCTAGGTGGGAGTTGAGTCTGAAAATACACTCTGCCATCCAACTTTATTTTATTATATATTTTGTGCTTCCATTTTGTTGCATGGTGTAATCTCAAAGCTGTGAACATGTACATTCTTTAATGACAGGGTTGGCCACAACACTATGGGCTCAAGAGGTAGACCAAAGAGCAGTTGTAACCATTGTTATGTGTTGTGCCATATTTGTACCAATTTCCCAAAAATTTCAGTGCAAAACAGGATGGCAGGTCAAATGCACAATGTACAAATGATACAGACAAGGCCAAAGTTATATGTGGCTAGCTGTTATAGACAGTATATCCTGAAACATTCATCAGATAATGCTTTCACATATAACCTGTTCAGCATAAGTGAAGCTGGTATAATTACCACTGCAACACCCAAAAGCTTTTCCATACATTGGTCTCAGTAGGAGCAGTTGACCTAGGAGACATTTTGACCTTGGCAACATTACTTCCAGAGCTGACCGGTGACATCAAGACCAGTGGCCTGACTTGCAGGGGTAATGGCACTCCTGCATTTAGCCCACAGTTCATATTGTGATACAGGAAGCTTGATCTGACTAAACAGGGTGCACAAAGACAATGCTCTTGCTCTTGTAACTCTAAAATGCTTACTGTGAACTCTGTCAGTGACCTACTATGTAATATCATTTCCTGGGAGCAGATTGCATATCCCTTGTGCCACACAGAAATGCTCCAGACTAGAGAACCTGAAACCGTGTTTGTAAACCATCACCTTAACAACATTTGCAAATAGGAAGGAGTGGAAAGCCAATACAATGGAGCAAGAACCTTAACCCTGGTGAAATATTCAAGTTAAGCCACAAGGACCTAGGTTAGAATAATCATTCCTGGGACTCAAAAGTGTCATTTTATCCCCCGTTACTACTGTGGTTGTTGTTGCTGCCGCTACTACTAATCTTAATAATGAAGTCAGTGAACATTGCAAGAGTAGAGCATCTTTTGCATGCAAAAAGTCCCAGGTTTAATCCCTGGTATCTCCATGTAGGGCTGACAGAGACCCCTGTCTGAAAGCCTAGCAAGCTGCTGCCAGTCAGTGTAGACTATACTGAGCTAGATGAGTGACACCCAAGTCCCCATCTCTCTCTTTCTCTCTCCTGAGACACAGAAAACATTGTTGGCTCCTATGTTTTCCCAAAAGTTGAAAATGTTATCCTTGATGTTGCTAGACTAAAATCTTCTCACCTTAATCTCTTTACTTTTTCATTCGAACACCGTTTTTTAAATCACTGTGCTCAGTGTGAGATTTTTACCATGGAATTAATAGTATGCTGCTAATGCTACTCTAGTCAGATAAGGAAGAGGTCAACTTGCTTGTCTGCTACTGAACCAAAACCACAAATGAAGCGTGGTAGTGTTGAGAAGTTATTTGTTCCTTCTGCCAAGATTGTCTAGGCATGCATGCACTCTCTCTCACACAGGGTTGTTGTGAGCTATTATTCTAGTAAATTTGGTTTTATACTTATAAGCCAGTTTGTGGTGGTGTTTGTGTATTTCTGGCATATTGGGCTCCTCATCACCTTTGTCAGAAATGTCTTTCACCTATAGATCCCTGCTGGTGCTGCAGTAACCAGGGGCAGCAATGAGGCGGGTTGTGGGAGGGGGAATTAGTTTGCATCCTCACCAGTACAATGTATTTTTATTTTATTTTATTTTTTGTTTTGTTCTTTTCTTTTAGCCACTGCCAAAACTGGCGAGGTCACCCTTGCAGCACACTATGCTGGATTGGTGCGGAGAGCAGGGAAATCACAGTGTCTTTGCAGGCTTGCTGTGGCCCAACTTCCCCAATCAATACTGGTGTCCTTGTCGGAGCAAGAACAACAAATAACAGTTCAAAAAGAAATTAGAAACCCCAGCCAGTCCAGTGTTGCTTTAAGGCTCTTCTAGTCTTCCTCCTCTCACTCCCTGGGGCTAATGGCTAGGCTTGCCTGCCAGCCAGCAGTTGCCATGGCGCTGGAAGGCCTGCAGCCTTCTGTGTATGTGCCCTGGCAGAGGGAAGGCCCTGTTGCTATGGGAACCAGAGTAACAGCCACAGGCCGGGAAGGAGAAAGAAGGCCTAGAAGTTGTGGAGCTGCTCTGGAGGCAGCAGCCGTAGCCGTATCAGCAACAGCAGGAGAACCAGGCAAGTAAGTGCTCAGCCAGCCTTTGTCTGCTCTGTTGGTCTGGAATGGCTGAGGACGGGCTGCTGGGCCCTGGGGCACCTGCTCAACGTCCTTGGAGACCTTCTTGCTCCTCCTTGCTTGAACTGGTACCTGGCATTTGCACTCAAGGAACTTGTGGTGTGGGGAGAGGGTTGATTAGGCCCGGCCTTTGAACGCATGCATGGAGCAGGGACGAAAAGCCTCAGTGTTAGAGGGAAGGGCCACAGTGAGGGGTGGCCTACTGGGATCTAGGAAGTAGCGATGGAGGAGGCAGCTGCCTCGGAAAGATGGGGTGGCATCATGAGAGCATGTGCTTTTCATGCAGTAGATCCCACGTCCCCACAGCATCTGCAGGTAGGGCTAGGGATGGCCCTTGCCTGAAACCCTGCAGAGCCGTGGCTGCCAGTAAGTAGAGATTGCAGAGCTAGATAGACCCAAAGGTTTGACTCAGTATAAGGCAGCTTCCTATGTTCCCATGAGAAACCAATTGCTCACTAAGGTGCTAGCACACTTTTGAATCCAGACAGGTTGTTATAGGGAGTTATTTTGGATTTGAAAGCACAAGGCTATAAGCTATTATTTATTAAGAATACTAATAGCCTGCTCTTTAGCCTCACACAGTGCATAGTTGAACTATGGAACTCCCTTCCACAGGAGGCAGTGATGGCCACCAACTTGGATGGTTTAAGAATCATAGAATCGTAGAATTTAGAGTTGGAAGGTCATCTAGTCCAACCCCCTGCAATGCTGGAAACTTGTCCAACATGGGACTCCACATGGGGCTATGAATGGCTACTAGCTATGATGGTTATGCTCTGCCTCCATGGTCAGAGGAGACCAGTTGCTGGAAACCACAGATGGGGAAAGGACTCTTGTGCTCAGGTCCTACTTGCAAGCTCCACAGGCAACTGTGAGAACAGAATGCTGGACTGGATGGACCATTAGCTCATCCAGTTCTTATGTATATGTTACAAGAGACTTTCAAAGTAGCTTACAGAAGTTTCCCAGAATAAATCATATTCAGGTTTAATATCAGGAGCAAAAATTACATGGTGTCCCTCTGGTGCTAAGTGTTCTGTCTGCCTCCTCCTCTCTGCTACACTTTTGCTCCTTATCTGTTGTGCAACAGCCCTGAGGCACGCAAGGAAGCAGGGCTGTGTAGCTGGATCTCACTCAGGCCATGAAGGAGGCAGGTCTTCTTATAGCTTCTTAAGTGCCTCTAGGTTGGAGTTCATTTATCTCCACCCTACCTCCCTGTGTCTCATTTCTGAGCCTTCTACCATATAAAGAGGCAGGGGACAGAGGAGATATAAGCACTGATACCTTCATGTTGAAAGATTTGAAATGGAAGCAGAACATGAAAGGAGAGATCTGTTGGAGCTGGGATGCACATTTCAGGGTCACACGCAGTTGAACATCTGTATTATTGCATATAGCAGGAGGCAAAGGTGCTACAGTGGAATATTGCTACCAATGCCTTTTTGAAATGCCATCTGCTATGCTTTCAAGTTCCCATAGAGCCCTCAGATAGATCACAGTGTTTGAGTTCTTACTGACAGGAAAGAGAAAGTGTCAAAAACAGGCAGGTAAGAAGCTTGCTGTTTGCCTTTTAAATTGTCAGCTGCCACAGATAACCATATGCCTTCCTCCCAAATGAGCCTACTCACTAAAAATAGCATTTCTTTTCCTATGTATTTTTTATTATGTAGTTATATCCCATCCTTCCTGAAATGAGCTGAGAGCGGCCTACACAGTTCTCTACTCCCTCCTCCCTGTCCTTACAACAACCCTATCAGGTTGGTTAGGCTGAGAGATGATGATTGGCCCAAGGTCACTTAGTGAGCTTCATAGCTTAAGGTGGATGTGAACTCAGGACTTCCCAGTCCTGCTCTGAATTCACTCGCCACCATGCCAGCTTCAACTGGATTCTTCTCTTGTTGCTGGTGTATACAGCATATAATTCCAGGGCTCCATTTAGTTGTATTTAAAGGGGCCTCCCCACACTGTAACTTACAAGTGTGCTTTGGAATCTGTGCTTGCAGAAATATAATATTTAAGATTATGTAGTGAATAATAAACAATCTTTTTTACCTAGTGTAAAGTATTTCCAGTCTGTGTTTGATAATTTGTAAGGGGGGGGGGGGATACGAAGACAGCAGGACAGTAGATTCTTGTATATTGGTCATTGAGATGAAACTGGTTACATTATCTGTACAAGGGCAGCAAATAACTTATGGAAGCCAATTTTTTGTAGCAGATTACTGTACAGATACTGCCAGACCGAATATATCTCAGGAGTTTGGCATGTTGATTCAGTGCACCAATAGTAGTGATGATGAGTGAGCTTCCCCAGCTTGCCTTGGATTGCTCCTCCCCCCCCCCCCCGCAGCTTTCTAGGAGAAAGCTTAAAAAAACCAGAGATCACTCCAACGTTTCAAGCCTGCCCGCTCCCTGTTCCAACAAGCATCTTTTTGAACAACCTTGAGGATGTACTTAGTTCCTGCTTGTTTTCTAGGCTTTTTGGTTTATTCATTGAATTGGGAGGCCTCGAAAACTGTAACTCCTATGAATTGTGGTCAGAAATTACAGTCCAGCTAAGGAGAGGTCCACAATACCTTTCTAGTAAGCCTTCCTTGCCATTAAGAGCTCAGTTAAGAGCCCATGAGCGCTTTCAAGTAAGATGGTCCTACATGCAGATAGAAACTTGCAAGGGTGGTGCATTGTCTTCTGCATCTTCAAACAACCAGGTTCTGTTCTGATCCAAATAAACAGTCCTGGCCATTAGCAGATAGCAAGGTGGGACTGGGCGGGTCATCTGACCTCCCTCCAATGAAGTCGCCACTGCATACCAGGATGAAGAGGGAGATGGGAGCAGTGACGAACAAGGTCAGTGTGATGCTAATGTGCTGGTAGAACCGTTTTGACACTCCTACTAACACATTTGCACAGCACCAACCTTGTGGTCTCCCCTCTCTATCTCAGTATGCAGCAGCGACTCAGCTGGAGTGAGAGATGCAGCCACACTGTGTCATCTGCTAATTGGAAAGGGGGGCTCAAGGCACCCGTTACACATCACACAAAAAAGGGCATGAAAACTGGGTAATGGAAGGCTGACAATTCTCTTGTTGTTGGAATACAGAGAAACAAAAATCCATGTAAATGAGAATATCAGATCTTGAGACTGCTTCTCTACTAATTTTCACTTTGAGTTTCATATTGATATATTTTTGAAGGGAAATAATTGGCAGCCATTCTCAGTTCAGTGATAGTCAGGACTGAAACTCAAGCAGAATTGTGAATTCCAGGAGACTTTTTTGTCATTGTTTAAACCAAGTTTGTTGTTGTTCTTATTTCAGAGGTTCTGACAGATTAATCAAAGATGCTAACAGACCGAGTCCAGAAATCCTTGGGTCCCCACAAGTTCTCAGAAGAATTTCAAAGCAAGGTGGTGGTACCTCACATCCCAAAACTGGTCAAAGAAGAAAAGAAGCATGCCCCAGTATGTTTGCTTGCGCTCAGCTGATCCAATACCTGGCCAAGTCATTGAATCTGCCTTTGTGATAATGACTCCTGAACACCTTTTAGTTTGACATGCCTTAGAGCTTATCCACATTTACCTTTCCTCCATGCTTTCCAGGCATGGTGAACACTTTAAAGCACCGTGTTCAGACACCCCCCCCCCTTTTCTCTCTGGAGCTTTCCCCTCAAAAAACTGCTCTTTAAAGCTGAATTGGAGCAAATGGCAATCCGTGGAAAATCCACATTGCCATTTATTGTGCTTCGGCTTTTAAGACTGGGCTCTTGCACAGAAAGCTCAGGGGGTGGGGAAGTCCTTGAACATGGAGCTTTAAAGTGCGCACCATGCTGGGAAAGAGCAGGACAAAAAGTAAGTCTGAATAAACCCTTAATGTGAGACAGTAAGCAAACGACAGTGCATTTTAAATACAATGTCCATTTTAGATCAGGATGGACAGAAAGTAGATGAGCATCTTCTGGGTGAGTTTGCAGTAGATTGGCAATGAGGGCTTCTAACTTCCAGCTGTTTAGTGCTAGGAGAGAAAAAAATGTCTCTTCCCTCCCCCTGCCCCCCAAATTAGACTGATTGCAGAAATAAAGCCTGAGGTGACCAGGAGTGCATTTCTGTGCATAACAACTGTGGACTCAGTTTACTTCTAGTGTTCAAAATTAATTCCTGGGCTCAAAATTGTTTCTTTCTAAGACTATGACGTTTGCACCAGGCTGGTAGATCTCAGGGTTCTAGTAGAAGAAGAACAGCAGACCCTGCAATCTGGACATCTGTCCACTCCTGTTTTTGGTGATGTTTAGGCTTTATGTTCTAAAAACAAAAAAACTTGTCACTGATTAAAATACCCCTTAGTGTGTACTGAAGACCAGAAGGAGACTCATTGAAGCGGAGAGAGACAATGATTCACCAGTATATGATGGATTGTGTGTGTGTTGTTAAGTCTATAAGTTTTCCCCTCCAAAGTTTGAGGAAGCGAGCTTCCGCTGGTTCCCTTTGCTTGTTCTTTTGCTCCCTACATAGGAGCAAGAAGACAAGGTTATCAACACTTGTCAAAACCACTTGTAGTAAAGAGGCATGGCAGAAGTCAATAGGAAGGGAGTTCCGCAGTTTTGGGGTAATCACTGAGACAAAGATGCACACAGTTTGATAAATTATTATTATATAATTGCTGTCCCACTTTCCTTATTAGTTTGTGAGACACAAAGTGGAAAACGAGCTTATGCTTTTCAAACATTCCCACCCTGTCCCTGGCTGCAACTCTCAGCCAGTTTATTTGTCATTCTGTACATGAGCCTAAGTCTTTTATTGTGTCCCTCGCCCTTTAAGCATCTAGAGAAATTAGCCCTACCAAAATCCCACAATCTCTCTCTAAAATAGCAATGGAATTTAATTACTTTGTGCCTTAACTTCTGACTTTGTTCAGCACAAGAGAGAAACCAAGCAGACATCTGAAAATCTTGCAAGCAGGTGCCATTTCCAGTAAGAGTTCGTTTAAGATACCGTAGAATGGAAGTCCTGCATCCTGAATTTTAAATGTTTCAGCAGGAAAATTAATGGAGGTCTAGGATTCAGCAGTGAACACATATTAATCAGAAGTGCTTAACAAGGAAAGCCTTTCTTAACTCAGGCATTTATGTGGTCTTTGTTTTCAACTGCAGTTGACTCCATCTGCCTTCCTGAAAGCAATGACTCTGACGACGGAGCAGATGCTGGCAAACACCCATGAGGTGCGCCGGCCTCGAATTGTGCAGCTTCTGGACATGAGCGAAACCTCACATCAGAAGGTATCTCTTCCACATTCACCCCTATTTATTTGTGACATAACACATTAACATAATTGTATACTTGCTGGCTGATGGGAGTTGCAGGCTCAAACATCTGGGGGCACCAAGTTGAGGAATGCTGATCTAGTTGTTCAGCCTGTAGATTTGCAGTCCCAAGAGGGTTCTAGTGCCATCATCCAAAAATGTCTGACCAAAGTTTGCTATGGATGTCCAGTGCCTTTGTTATCTATTTGTAACGCCATATGTTAAAAACTGGTAGTCCACACATTCTTGTATGTTTGATTTAATATCAGTTGTGCTAGCCCATCTAGGAGAAGGAAAATTGATCCTAAACTTCTGCTGCCTTGCAGCTATACTCGTTTGTGAGAAAGGTTTTGGAAGTAAACCCCAAGGAAAAATCCATACCCACTGCCTTGCGGACATCTTCGAGAGAAGAAAATTCTAAGGAGTAAACCCTACACAAATGCGGAGTGAAGTCCCTAAGATGGTTGGGTGGCATCTTGTACGCCTGCTTCTGGCAACTCCTGTAGCCAAGCTGATGCCAAATGTATTGCTTTGCTGTCCTTTGGATCACATTAACAAGGCTGAGATGGGGGTCTTGTGGTCTGGGCAGCCTAGGATCTTCATACACACTGCTCAGGCTTGTGGCCCTGAGAGGTCACTTTGGTGCTGCTAATGCAGCAAAAACAATGCAGAAAGCCGGAGTTACGAGTTTCGAGTCTCTGCAGCCACAGCAGGCTATGATTCTTCAATGGTTTGATCTCACTCCTGGAGGTGCACTCCATTTTCTCTTGGAACAGACAGATGCCAACAAACTTGGGAATAGGCCTGTTGAAATCAGTAGGGCTGCTTTCTGTGTAAAGATGCATAGGGTTGAGTTGTCTGACTGGCGTTCTTCACTTGGCCATACTGCCACTGGTAACAGCTCCTTCATTGCAAGTCTAGGCCCAGGGCTACCAAGGACTGGTTTCATTAAGAGAGGCAGCCACAACAAACTATGCTTGTTGCGGCCTAGGATAAATATTATGGGCTAGTTTCTTAAATTACTGTCCAATGTATAACTCCAATTACTGTTTATTTAAAGTAATTATTATCATTTACTCCTATAAGTCCTAGAGCTGAATCATTAAAACTAACAATTCTATGCACACTTTCCTCTGAAGGCAGACCTCTTTAGGGAAGTTTTTAATGTTTGAAGTTGTATTCTGTTTTTAGTCTTCTGTTGGGAGCTGCCCAGAGTGGCTGGGGTATAAATAAAATAATAATAATAATAATAATAATAATAATAATAATAATAATAATAGTAGTATTGAACACAGGGTGACTTGCTGCTGAGTGAACATGCGTGGTGGGCTTTGGTTCTGAAGTTGGTAATTTGCCAGCAGCAGCAGACTGATGATATGTTGCCTGGCTAAGCAGCCTGGAAGAGATGAACCTATGAAGGCTAAGCAGGAGATGGTGGTACACAATGGCACTGAGGCATAACCAGAGAAAACAGGACTAACTAACCCATGTAATAGGTCTGTTGGAATACTACTAGAATGGCATGCTACACTTTCCTGAATGCCTGAAGCTGTACCTTTCCTTTGGGGCAGGATGGCTCCACTCTGAGTGGCGCTGGCCTGTCCTGCTTCCCTGTCCTGCGACTGCCAGGCAGCATTTACATGTATCCCTTTGTGTCTTCTTCAGTTCTCTTCTGTTGATCTGGACCAGTCTCTGTTTCAACCATTCCCGTCAGAAGTGATTTTCCAGAATTATGCCCCTTGTGAGATGTATGAAGTGCCACTAATTCTGAGGAACAATGACAAGGTATGACATGTCAGTGAAATTGTAAAGTAGTTTTGAGGTGGGATGCAGGGAGAGAAAGCACGATGGCTGGAGCATTCTTCCTCTTCTTCCCAGTGAAATAACTCACCTGGCAAACTTTGTCCCATTTTAACTTCCTCTTTAGCCATTTTTGTTTGCTATCTAGTTGATCTAAGGACTGAGAGGATGGCCTGGTGAAGCTTTGCAGAGGTTTCAATAAAAGTGGTGGCCATTTTGATACCAAAAAATGTTGCAATGTCATTTATTGTTTCCTATGCCCCTACCACGGTGACTCCAGGCTTACTGCAACTGGGCTCACAATTCACATATCTGTGATCTATGGATCTTAACAAGAACCAAAGTAAACAAACTATCGGTGGAAATGATATATGTATCTACAGAGCTGCTTTTTCTTTAAATGCAAAGGATTTAAAGGCAGGATACACCTGCATTTTTGATTGCATGTTTTATTAAATGTTGTGAAGTGAAATGATGTAAGTCCTTTCCAAAAGGGCAACCAGATTCCTTAGTGAAGATTTGTTTTTTTGTGCTCCCTCTGAATGTCATAATCTTTTCAGATCTCATTCTCACAAATATATACTGTACAAGGCTTGCTTGATCTTTCTTATTGATTATGACCATTCTGAGATGGCATAGTCATGAAACTGAAGTCTGCTCAGTGCCTGGGATTCCTATGAATGCTGTTGTGAGTTCCACCACAGAAGGAAGGATATAGATGCGATAAATAAATGGAGCTTGTTGAACACTGAAAGTAGAGTAGCCCACAGCTTCTCAACTGGCCATTTTTTCCCTTCATGGCTCAAAGGCTCGTTCCTTCAGGACTGTGTTTTCACCAAAAGTCCTGTGCTGCTGCCTGTAGCATGTGTACTCTTTGCTTAACTGAGCAATCATGATCAGATTACATGCACACTGCATCCCTTATGCTTTGTCCATCAAGTAATAGATTGCCTCCAACAGTCAGAAATGGCTTCCCTGCCCCTCAGCTGCCAGCATCCATTTAGCTAGTTTCCTTCCAGCACTTGGCTTTAAGCTGGTGTTGAAAGGAACAGCTGGCCCTTTAGTGGTTGTTTGTGCAGAGTTTGCCCCAAATTAGCAAAAGTATGACTTACATATTTGTTCTGGTGTTCAATCAGTGTTAAATTTGCTGTCATTTCTATCTTTGCTAAGGAAAGGAATAATGTGTTGAATAATTTGGCATTTAATTATAATGTCATGTAGCATGTTTATGGACTGGTTGAAAAACACATCCACCCAATCTGAAATAAACGCTTTGCCTCTGTTCTGAAATTATTCCCAAATGTGAGCTGGTGGGGCATTTCACCTGGTCCTGCGAGGGCACTTCAGTTTCAGTTTTTGCTTTCCTGGAAGCTGCTTCTTGAAGTAAGGTTTTCAAGCTGTGCTGTGTCAATGAAAGGAGGAAAAACCTGATAGGCCAAAAACATTTACATCTCATTTAGGATATGGGGCTGTATCAGTTGTTGTCTTGTTGGTGGCTGCTGACTGTCTTTCCCCCTTAGTGCCACCATAATTATGCTTTTCTTTCTTCCAATCCTGCATGGAGAATGTGGGACATCACCATGCTGAGAGCCTCTTCCTGCCATTGGTCCATGTCATGGGCAGGATCCAATGAATTCCCCATTTTCTTTGGGCTGAGAATGGAGCCAGTTTTAATTAAACAAATGCTGCTTAGAGGAGCATTACACTGCACAGATAATGCATATCCACACTGTATGCTTTCTTGGACTGCCTGTCTCTCTACCCCCAAACTTCTAAATTTGGCAACTTGTGGAATTCCATGTGGGGCAGTGTAGTGCTTGTCCATGATTGGCTTTGACAGTTTACCAGCTCCACCCCACCTGACCCTGACTTTCTTTGCTGCATCTCTCTTGGCCCACAAAAATAGTTTACAGGGAACTGGAAATGTCGGGGGAGGGGGAACACTTGCTAAAAGAGGAATCCAGTGGGAATTGTCACCAGGAAAGTTACATTGATGGAGATGAAGCAGAAAACATACTAAAGGAGAATATTGAAGGTCTGAATGTTTTCCTTGATACTTTGCAATAAATGTGCTAGGAATGAACAGAAGGGCAGCATGAACAAACAAGGAAGTGTGAAAAGTAATCAAAGCCCTACAGTTTTGTGATTAAATACTGCAGGAAGATGGTGAAAAGTTTAGAAATGCACTAGCATAGTAGCAATGCAAACATGTGCAGCACCGAATATAAGGAAATATGATTTGGAGACAAATGAATACTTTACTGGGAGAATAGCTAATAGGGAGATCACTGATGCAGAAGCCCAAAGTGGATGCAATGTGGTTTTGCTAATACATCTTGGGTAATTTTATTATGACAGGGTTTTTATCTGCAGCCTCAACTAAAGAGCACAGTGTCTATGTCCAGAGGGCACAACACTGAATGTTAGTAATAGAAGAATATTGGAAATAAGACTAAGAGAGATGATGTTTTTTCACAATACCAAAGAGCCTAGGGGAGATAATTTAGCAAGTTTCTTTCATCCACACCTCAGTTCAGGTGATATATTTGGGTGTGAATTTATTTAGCCCTATTGGTTTCAGTAGGATGAAATCATTCTAAAGCCAAGTTGTGGTGAAGCAGGCTGCGGTGTAATTAAATCTTATTAATGCTTGCAAACAGACAAGTGTTAAAAATAAATACACACACTCCCCGCCGCTACATATAAGGTTGAATACAAATGGCGGTCCTTCCTTTCCCATCTGGCTCTGGTGTTTTTTCTGGCTTTTTGGAGACTGCTGGTGGTGGTATTTGGGTTAGGATTAGAGATATCTGAGCCTTTTACCGTGATGTTTGTGCATATACTAGTCATTGCCCTCCTTACTGCTCTGTTGCAGCAGGCCTTTGACAAGGGTGGTGCTGTGAGCTCCTCTTGATTGCATGGTTGTGAACTGTGTGTGAAGGGGATGTGGACTAGGAATCATGGAATCATAGAATCTTAGAGTTGGAAGGGACCCAAAGGGTCATCTGGCCCAACTCCTGTAGTGCAGGAATCACGGTAAAGAATCCCTGACAGATGGCTATCCAACCTCTGCTCTTAATGTCAGAAAGTTCTTCCAGCTGTTTCATCAGAATCTCCTTTCTTGTAACCATTGGTTCGAGTCCTATCCTCCTGAGCAGGAGAAAACAAGCTTGCTCCATGTTCCATGTGGCAGCCATTTAGGTATATGAAGATGGCTATTATATCACCTCTCAGTGTTCTCCACACTAAACATACCAAACTCTCTTAATTGTTCCTCATAAGGCTTGGTTTCAAGACTCTTTATCTTCTTGGTCACCCTCCTCTGCACACGTTCCAGTTTATCAATATCTTTCTAAAGCTGTAGTGCCCACAAGTGGACACAGCACTCCAAGGCAGACTAGAGCAGTACTAATACTTCCCTTACTCATGCCATTGTGGTTTTCCTGCCATTGCTGCACATTTGTTGGTACCATGTATGCTGTCGGAGACTGGCTGGATAAGGACTGGATAAGGAAGAGTGGTGGGAGTCACCTGTCCAATAGCGCCCCCCTCCCCGGGAGGTCACAGAAAATGACAACTTAGATCCTGGATCCTGGTGGTGGGACACTGAAGAGCAGTCTACAGAAGGGATAAGCTGGGAGGTGCTAGAAGCAAGGGGGTTGAGTGATGAAGAGGGTCAAGAGAAGGAGGGCCTTCCAGGACAGCGTTAGAAGCTGAGAGTCACAGCGTGAGCACAGATTCAGATCGAGAGGAGTCAGAGATGGGTCCTGCTACACAGCAGCAGGACAGTCTTAGTCATGCTGGCTTGCCTCCTGCTTTGACACCCCGCTCAAGGAGAGTCATGCAAGTTGATGAGCAACAGGCCAGACAGGCCTAGGGGAGGAGCTTGCCCCCTTGTTGCAGCCTTTGCCTACTTGGGAGTGGTCAGTTTCAGCAACGTCTTAGCTGGATTAAGGCAAACCAGAGGATTCCGCTGTGTTGTTATTTTCTGTTAAGAAAAAGTTAATTGTCTTCTGTGCCTTCCATGTGTGTGCCTGTCCTGTGGTTGACCTGGATCACTGACAGCTCCTTGACATATGCATGGATAAGGGTGGGCAGTCTTGGTGCACAACATCATGTTTGGTGAGGAGCAGCAGAGTTACCAGGGATGTTCTCAAGGCTGCAGCTTAGCACTTATTTCTCCAGTAATTGTTGTGCTACCTCACTTGTGCTTACTGCTGTAAGTGCATAGGATTACCTTACCACCACTATACTGATGTAACTGGACCAGAGGCTCAGCCCGTCTAGGTTGTTGGCTGCTAGAATACAGAATATATCTCTCACGGCAAGGCTGGTTAATTTTATTCATCTGTTTGAATCATGGCAAAATATTTTTCTGTATTTCTTATAGATCCCTCGGCTGGTGAAAGTTGTTCTGGAGAGTTCACCTTACTTCAGAGTCATAAGTCCCAATGATGTGTGTAACAAAGTTGCACCTGGCATGCATTCGACATTCCGCATCCTCTTCACTCCTGAAGAGAACAAGGTAAGACCATTGCCTTCTCCTGCTGGGAAATCTGTGTTTCTGTTTAAGCTGCATGGCAAAGAAAGATGCAGGAGACTGGGAGCCAAAGAGCCTAAGCCTGAGACTAGCAGGCCTTTTCACATAGCCCTGCAGTTCAGGCTCACCCTTTGTGGAATGTGTGGCATTTCTCATTTCCTCCTATTGTCAGCGTCACCCTCCTTGAACACACAATTGGCAGAAGGACTTCTCAAACAAAAGGAATAAATCAGAGAAAGAGAAGTTGGTAGTTGGGCATGTGCACTCGGGATGTTTGAAGAGGAACACAATGTATAGGAGCTGATATGCTAATGCTCCACTCTGCCATTCATTTCCTCATTCTATCTCTAGCTCTCTTAATGAGCTAGTATGGGCAAGGATCAAGGACACAGGTGGCTGGCCTCAGATACCCATAAATCTTGTCTAACTTGAACAAATGGAAACATTAAAGAGATGAATAAAAAATTCATTTATTGAGGCCCAAGGATATGGACAAGGCTGCCTTGATCCTTTGCCTTTTATCATCTTGCACAAGGATCAGGAACCCGGCTCAGCCTGAGGAATACATCTGGGTAACTATTCTGGGACCATATGCCAGTGGTGGGCGGGGCCTGAGGCAAGCGTGGGTAGGGCAATGAATATAAATTTTACGTTTATACAGTGGGTAGTTTCTACACATATTCACATGGATCTGTTCACATGTAACAGGAAGCCAAACTATGGCTTAGCACAATTCATAGGCTCCCAGACAGCAGATTGCAACTGCTTTGCTCCACTATTTCTCCTGCTGTGCACTAAGACATGGTTTGGCTTAGTCTGGTGTCTGAACTCAGGTTCATGGTTTGTCTCCTCCAGAGAAATCAAAACTGTAAGCCAATAACAATACTTGTTTGCAGCTCCTGGTTTGTCCAGAGAGACAAATCAGCTCCTTTTGTAAAATGGCTCCTGGAGAGTAGTTGCAGGTGTTTGCAGTGAGACCTAATTAGAGGTTGAAGTGAGTTCAGGTGTCATTTTTCTGGGGCAATTGGGTGTGTCAGTAGATCCTACAATACTATGCTTCTCACTTGCATATTATTCTTTCTCTCCAGGATTATTTCCATGAAGTAACCTGCATTACTGAAAGGGAAAAGTTTATTGTCCCTATTCGAGCCATTGGTGCCAGAGGCATTTTGGATTTCCCAGACAAGCTGAATTTCTCCACCTGCCCGGTCAAGTACAACACACAGAAAACACTGCTTGTTCGTAACATTGGCAACCGAGAGGCCCGCTATCAAATCACTACACAGAGGTAAAACCTTGAGATTTCTGTCTGGGTTAGAAGGTTTCAGATTATGGAATGTGACATCAGTAATAGCCAGAGCATGAGACAATGACTTCCCTACCCCCCCCCCCCATTTAAATAAACCTTTATTGTATGTACAGTGGTACCTCGGGTTACAGTCGCTTCAGGTTACAGATGCTTCAGGTTACAGACTCTGCTAACCCAGAAATAGTACCTCGCATTAAGAACTTTGCTTCAGGATGAGATCAGAAATTGCGCAGCAGCAGCACGGCAGCAGCAGGAGGCCCCATTAGCTAAAGTGGTGCTTCAGGTTAAGAACAGTTTCAGGTTAAGAACAGACCTCCAGAATGAATTAAGTTCTTAACCCGAGGTACCACTGTATTTTCATTTTTCTGTATAATAAAGGAGACAATGACTTCAGTCAAATATGTTTAAAGTTACTGAGCAGGTTGTCATAGGCTACAGGAAATATTTCTTGTGCTTTAACCTAGGGGAATTTGGGCTAGCCACACCTTAGAAATAGACCACTGACATGGTTTGGGTCTAACACAGCTCTGCATAAGTGAGAGCTAAGAAGGCTGGAGTGCTGGTGCTGTGGGTGTGGCTTAGACTTAAGATATCATTGGCTACCGATGGCTTTAACTGCTCCCTAGTTTTCATTTTGTCTTATCTTGGTGAGCTCTGCATTAGAAAAGAGCTCCCTGCTTATGCCCTTGTACTCCATGTGAGTGGGTCTGAAATATCCAGTCTCGGTTTTGTACCTGCAGCCTAAGGACATAAGAAGATGATCCTGGCTGCTAGTTAAGACCAAAGACCCACCTCTTCAGGCATCTTATTCTCACCGTGGCCAAAAATATGCAGCTGAAAAGCCCTCAAGC
This sequence comes from Podarcis tiliguerta, assembly GCF_965153285.1. Taxonomy (NCBI): domain Eukaryota; kingdom Metazoa; phylum Chordata; class Lepidosauria; order Squamata; family Lacertidae; genus Podarcis; species Podarcis tiliguerta. Next base: position 50,466,979 of record NC_139541.1, on the reverse strand, counting down.
AGGACCTGAGGGCAACCGCAGCAGTTGGTCCACTTGAATCCAGAGGCTGTCTCTGATATGAAGATAGTTGAGAATTGTCAGTTCTGCTCATTGACATGCCTTGAAATAGAGGGATAAATACACCTTTTAGATCTCTTTAGCCCTCTGGCTGGGAGTACAAAAGCCTGGTTGAAAAGTGTTACAAGATCACTAAATCATGTTAACCAGGCTAGTAAAAAAATGAGTTTGATCCTGACCAGGTAAAGGTAAAGGAACCCCTGACCATTAGGTCCAGTCGTGACCGACTCTGGGGTTGGGGCGCTCATCTCGCTTTATAGGCCAAGGGAGCCGGCGTAGAGCTTCCGGGACATGTGGCCAGCATGACTAAGCCGCTTCTGGTGAACCAGAGCAGTGCACGGAAACACCGTTTACCTTCCCGCCGGAGCGGTACCTATTTATCTACTTGCACTTTGACATGCTTTCGAACTGCTAGGTTGGCAGGAGCAGGGACCGAGTAACAGGAGCTCACCCCATCACGGGGATTCAAACCGCCAACCTTCTGATCGGCAAGTCCTAGGCTCTGTGGTTTAACCCACAGCGCCACCCGCATCCCTTTCATTGATCCTGACCAAGGTAATTGCAATTAGTTCCCGTTTAAATCCATGGGCTTCAGAGTAATGTGTCCCATTGATTCCAGATTTCTCCTTTGCATTTCAGACCATTCTCTATCGAGCCCTCCATTGGGACCCTTGGAATCCAGGAAACCACACAATTCACCATTGATTTCCATCCTCAAAAGAGTGGCAACCACTGTGAGGACCTTGTAGTGCATTATGACACAGGTGAGTGCAAAATAAAAGGATGTATCATTTTCTTTTAGCTTTCTTGTTGTGGAATAAAAGGGTACATAGAATCAATCCAATGTCATCTAGGAACCTCTACTACAGATGCCTTGCTACTTCCATGGGGCTGCTCTGCTGTCTGAACTGAAGTCACTTCCAGGTGTTTGGCATGAGAGTTGTCAAAGAGCCCTGCTGAAATGAATTGCGGCTGCCTAACAGCATTGTTTGCAGACTTTTCTACAACATGCTTCACCTAACCCTACTTTGCTTACTCGCTGATTCCTCCCGGTCAACACAGTTTCTGAAGCAACAGTGCTCAGTAACCTTTTTTTTTTTGTTACCTGCCAGCTGCTGTAATTATGCCAAAGCAGCATATGGGTGTGATACTTCCACAGGCACTAAATGGCAGAAATCTCTTCTGTTGGATGAAGTTTTCAGAACTGCTAGAACAATGCTGTATGTGAATGAGTGCCTTCAGTCATGTGAAGAGGTACCTAAATTGAAGGTTACATCTGATTTGGCCCTCAGACCTTGGCTCCAGCTCAAGAGAAGATCTTCACCCAAGCATCTGCTGCAGCAGTTGTCCTGCCAAAGATGCTGTTTATGCCAGAGCCTATATTTGAAAGGTTCCGTGCACAGCCTTGATTCAATGATCCTGACTTACTCAGAGAGAGAAATACCTTTGCCTTTTCACTAGAACCAACCCCTGTGTGCAGCGCATGGCACCTGTGCATTAACAGCCTGGCTTCTCTTCACAGAAGGCTTTGTGCCACTGAGTCCCCTTCAATCCAGACTGCAAACTACCTGGCCTGCACAGCAGGATACCAACATGATTGATGATGGCATGTCTTACCCTTTCTGAAGCACGTTACCCAAAAAGATAAATAGGTGCCTGATTCAGGTTGTTCAGACTTCTATGCTGACAAAACAACAAATCAATACTGCTATACGCTCAGTCAATTGTCTGCATCAGTTATGCTGAGAAGGCACACACACACATAGTTGAGAACCACAGTAGGTCCAGAACAAGATTGCAGGGGTTCTCGGCACTTACACAGGGTTTTTTTTGGGGGGAGGGATTGTGGTAGGGAAGGGAATATGGTACTGTTGGTGTGTATCCAACCTGTTATATCCCATCCACACTTGTGGGTGTGATATAACCATGTGTGCAGGAAAAGGACAATGCACTCAAACTCACAATTTTTAAAAACCACTTTGAACAATCAATTTTTAAATCAATGTTTAATTTGTACTAAAGCACTTTTTAAATTTAAGCTCTATTATGCATAACTTTGAAAATATATTTAAAGTTGTTTTAGGGTGAATTAGAAGGTTGGGTGGAAAAGCACGATGATAAAATGGTTGCCAGCTGGAAAGACTAGAAATGGCAGCATGCTAAAACAACAATCCAATATTGAATTTGCCCTAAAACAGTTGCTTGTTTAAGTGCTATTGCATATTTTACACAAATTATAAACTCTGCTTTGAAAAATAAGCATGCTGATAAAAGGGCTCCACTGGAGAAAGGTAATAGGGATGGTACGCCAAAGTAAATGCATGGTAAATGCTTGCCAGAAAGCTTTATTATTGCACATGTCAACATCACACCTTTTGAAAGGATGGGAGACAAATGCTAAGCCTATTACCTGTGGAGATTGCACTGCTCTTCCACTATTTTCACAAGCCCCAAATATTACTGCTGAGAGAATAGCAACACTGGCTGAAGCCTAGACAGTTCCATTCCATGTCTGGCCTAGGAAATCTTCTAAAGAGGAAGATTCCTTGTTGGGCACACACAAGCATCTGTGTCTTGTGGAGCTTGTCGAAAGAAAGCATTTCTCAAAAAATGCAGGCCTTCTCAGTTCTGTCAGTCCTTCTCCATTTCTCATTTGCTGTCTCTTTTAGGGGAAGATATTCATGTAGGCTTATATGGAGCAGCTACAGACGTCAATGTGAGACTGGACAAGAACTCCTTGATAGTTGAGAAAACATATATCACTTTAGTGAGCCAGAGGTCTGTGGTTATTCACAATCGGAGTGATATCATTGCACGTTTCCAGTGGAAGATCTTTGCAACACAAGAAGAGGAAGAGCAAAAAAAACAAAGGTAAACTCGAGGGCTCTGGATTTCTTGGGTTCCCCGCCCCAAATTTTTTAATTCAGTATTACGGTGAAACATATTCACAATCCTTACTCACTTTCAAAGTTTATTACACCATAGTTTCATATAATTATACAATGTATCTAATATAACATATAAATACAAATAAAGTGGCCAACTGTTCCCAAATAAAATATATATTTAAAAAGAAATCCCTGTTAGCTTGCAGTGTTTTATCTTCACGTTACAGAGAAAGCATGCATGGTTTTTAAGAAGTTTAAGGTTTCACATAATTTGAAAAACAGTACATCATTTGGGTACTTTATGGTAAGTATTTTCTAAACCCTCCTAGTGTGAAACCAAAATGTGTGTCTATCTAGGTCATGGCAGTCCAACCAAGTGGGGCTGCAAGGGTACTTTGACATGGAACTTACAGGCCATACACTGCCTTGTGGTGCACAGGGAGTCGGGTGGGGTGAGACAAGTGACGCCAAAATTTCATGCCTTCAGGCCGCCTTCCCAAAGCTGGCTAAGTGAAGTGCTGAGCTTTAAGAAGGAAATGTGTGGCCCTGGCAGGGTCCTAGAGTCCTCTTTTCTCCTTCCCAAAGCTGGAGAAGTGCTAACTTGGCTTTGGGAAGGAGGCAGGAAGACTCTAGGTACCTGTCAGAGCCCTCTTGCCTCCTTCCCAAAGCCCAGCACCTCACTTACTTGACTTTGGGAAGGCAGCATGAGGGCTGTGTGTGTGTGTGTGTGTGTGTCAAATGTTGCTGAGGGCTGTCAAAGGATGTATTAAGGGTCTCATGTGGCCATCAGACCACATCTTGGGCCACCCTGATCTTGGTCAATGCCTATTATATTATTGCATGCCACCCCAGTCTCTGAGTGGTACAAGACTGCAGAGGTTCCAGGCACTTGCACTGGGTTTGGTTTCCTCAGAATAAGGGACGGCTGAGACTATGGTGTCTCTATGATACATGGTTTATTTATGCATATATAAAACCTGAGCCTACGATGGAGGGACTTACAGCATTAAACCCGTAAGAAGGTCTTCTTCCAATAGCCACATCTTGGATTCCAGCAGAAATCAGGCATGGCTCTTTCACTCAGCTGCCCTGCCTGCCTCCAGCCTTTAGCTTTCTCTCACCCACCCACCACTATGGCTTTTGTCCTTCTAACTAACTGCTAGTTGAGGGAGGGCCCACCACCCATTTTAACCACCCATTCTTAGGCCATTATGGCTCTTACTGGCTAGTTCAACAATTGAATCCTTGCTGGATCCAGGAATTAGAAGGGTCTCAGGCAGTCAGCCTAACCTCTCCCCCCCACACCCAGAAAAAATCTCACGACAATATTAAAGTCCAGAACATCTTACAACATTTCTAGACCAGCCACATTTGTGTAACTCTATTGCTCTATTGATTCTGCTGGTTCCTGTGGCTCTAACAGTGCTCTCAGCGTGGACCAAAAATGGAACCTAACAGGCACCAATCAATGAGCTGGTTTCTTGTGGCTACCTATGAGTGCACAACTTTGCATGATCCCCTCAGCACAACATGCATGTGCCTGCTGTTTTACCTCACATGTCCAGTCTCCCAGAGTTCGGTTTCCAACTTGCACCAACTTTAGCATGGACAGTAGATTCCTTGATGCTAATGCTGCTTCTGCACGGGGGCAAAGTTCAGCTACTGGGCCGTGGCAGCCGAGTGTGTGTGGAGTAACGGGGTAACAGAGAAGGAATTCTAGCAGCAGGAGAGGTGAAAAACGGGCAATCTGTTGGACCCTTCCAGCTTTGCACTTTGTTGCATTTTGCAGTTCCCGTTCTCCAACCCAAAATTTGTGGGAAATGTTAATGTTAAGGAAAAGTATGCATTAAAAGCCCTGTGTTGGTGAAAGCAACATCTAAAAATGCACCCCATTAAGGAAAATTGCTTGCAAAAATGTGGCCATTAGGAGAATCATGCACTAAAGTACTGATAAATTTTATGATGAGTTAAAAACAACTAATGCTAGCGGATGTGGAAATGTTGTGACCTGAAGATTGGGAAAATGAGAAATGGAAAGAAACTGAAACGACCAGACTCATTCATCTCTAGCAGCAGACTCTGTTGCCACCAGAGTCTAGAGCTCTCTGAGAGGCACAGAACAGGTGGGGAAATGGGGTGTGTGTGTGGCAGGTGTTACTACGAGAATGGAAGGGTTCTGTGGCAGGATGGCTGGGGCTGAGTTGGTGGGCTGGTCCTTGCCTTCTACTTGCTGTGGACTTCCCTAAAGGACCAGGTTGCACGCAACACTAGCTGTAACCTTCCTCCTTGGTCAGAGTGAGACTTGAGGCCAGTGAGTGCATGGGCTATATGCTCCAAGGAGAAAGAGGAACAACTTGGGGCAAGTGGGCTCAGAGTTACAAGCCAGGATCTTCCAGGGTTCCTTCCCTTCTCCCTCAATAAAAGGGGGATCCTCAAGGATAGGTGCAGGGTGCTGAGAGCGAGGGGAGGCAGCTGCACCCAGATTCTAACATCCTTCTCAGACTCTAGCCCCTGCTGCTAAGTCTCAGTGCTGTTGCCCAGAGGGAGCATGATCCTTGCCCACCGTCTCCAGTGGGGCTGAAGTGAGGATGAGTTCAGCCCCTTCTTTCCTTGCTTCCACACCTCTGGATCCCTGTGGCTGACACAGCCCCTCCATAACTGCACAATTGGGAAGAAGTGAGGGGGTGATTTTTTTATTCCAATGGGGACCCAAATCTGAGCAAGTAATGGGATTTGGGGCTGCAAGGAGAGGTCCCTCACCACAGGATCCACATGCAGGATTAGTTGCCTGGATTTTGAATTGTAAACAGGCTGGCCCTACTGAGTGAAAGAGCCATCTGTGGTGGCAGCTGCTATGGGGTAGGGAGCAGACAGAGGTGTGTGAGTCATGCAGCACCCCTGTAAAGAGGATGCTGTCCCATCACTAGTGTTAAAATAAGATCCAGCTGCCAGTTGGTTGGCTCTTGTACTTGGAATTGGGAGATAGAGTTGGTTTCTTGTCCCTTGCCTCAGGCAATGAAATGTCTTGGGCTGGCCCTACCTGCTAAGCACTGAAACATCCAGGCCACCACTTAGGACCTTCCGTGGTGCTGTTGGGGCATCTTTAGTAAGGGTTCCAGGCCAGGTATGCACAACTTGTGTCCCACTAAGCCAAAGGCAAGTGCCCACCAGAAGGTCCAACAACTTCCTGGGTTTTTTTGGGTAGCTTGCTTGGGACTACAATAAGGGGGGGGGACCCTTGACAGGCTCCAAGGTACATCTGGTGGGCCATATTCAATGTGGGTGGATTCCACGTTATGCTGGTCTGACCTAAGCTCTTCATGGGAAGGTGAATTTCAGGGCTGAATGCAGAGCAGACTCTTCATTTCTGGACACTTTTACCTTGTCATGAAAATTAATAATGGCTGGAGAACAGCCAGACCTAAAGTGTGACAAAAGTCTGGTCCACCTGACAAAGGGTGCAGCAGGCCCCCTTCTGCTCTTGACATCCCATGAAGACATCAGGGAGTCATTCTTCATTCTGGGAGCACCAAGGAGGATAATAATTCAGAGGGACATTTTAAAAGGCATTGCAGTGAGGCTATTAAATTTACACAGCTTCTGTGATAACACTTTGGAGGTGTGTAACTGGCTAATGAAGGAAGAATTCCTGACAAGGAGTGGTTATGAGAGGGATGTTTTGCTCACGATGCTAAATGGCATAAGGCCATCTGTTTGTCATGGTCATACTCTATTTTTTGCTTGACTGCTTTGCCAGTGAGAATTTTCAGAATAAGCACCATCTTACTCCATATTTTCAACTAATTAAAGTTAGCCATCGCTTTTATAAAATACTTTACTGAGCAACCTGAAGAATGGCAACTACTGAAACCACAGATTGGACTTTGGCAAACTTAACTAGATTGATCTGTCCTGGAGGGGAAAGAGGGGTGAGTTGGGATTTTGTTTTTGTATTCTTTTCTTTCTTTTTTGTAATTGTTATATATTGGAAATCAATAAAACTATATTAGAAAAAAGTTAGCCATGGCTGCTGCATAGATGAAAAAATTATCCGTTGTTGAGGAGGACTCAACCTCATCCCCCACACTTTCCTATTAGAATGCTAAACCAGGCTTTACTTGAGTAAGATCGTCTTGGTTGCTGAAGGGGGAAAAGAGGACTGTGTATTTGAGCTGAGGCTGATTTTACAAGGCTACCTTCATTGGCTTGGCATTTCTTAACTTGCAAGATGGGTACCTCATGCCCTTTTAGAATGTGGAATACTAAACATGCCTGCACTGAGTTGTTGCTGTTGTGTGTGTGTGTGTGTATGTGCATGCTCTCTCTCTCTCTCTCTCTCTCTCTCTCTCTCTCACACACACACACGTATGTTTCATTCTCTTGCCCTCTCAGCATAGTCAGAATGAGAGAGCAGCTAAGGGAAGAGAGAAGGTCTTAGAGGGGCATAGCCTAGAGTAGCTTTCCTCAAGCTGGTGCCCTCCAGAAGTTTTGGACTACAGCTCCTATCATCTCTAACCCGTGGCCATGATGGCTCAGGCTGATGGGAGTTGAAGTCCAAAATATCTGGATTGAATATCCCCTAGCCTGCCCTAAGGACTTGCTAAATTCAAAAGTTGCGTAGGATCCCAAGACTGCTGCTTGATGTGTTGGCTGTCAGAGCTGGAGGGATGGGTCTCAAAATTCCCCCAAATCTTGAAAACCTGCTGTTTATCCTGCAAGCAAATGCCAGTTGTAGCCTGAGAGTTCCAGCCATCCTCATTTGCTCTCTTCTTGGCTCCAAGTTGCCTATTACATGATCCATTTCCTCCTTTTTTTCCCCTGCGGCTCCAGGATATGCCATACACTGCAGGCCGAGGAAGAGGGTGTGCTGGATCAGCTCCTGGCTGAGTGTAATATGCATCCTGATCTTCGTGAGCACCTCTCCATTGTCACCCGTACCTTTCAGAACCGCCAGGCCAGGGTGCAGGAAGACTCCATGCTCTTCAACAATCACGTTTTTACTGTTGAGCCTCTGGTAAGAAACTGTGCCTAGAAATTATGACAAGCATAGGAGTGCATATGCTATTTGTATTCTGTGTTCTAAAGAAGCTTTGGGGTATTCTCAGTAATCCTCACCCAAACTTTGTGAGGGAAATTTCCTTCCTGTTAAAATAGAACAGTGTCAAATTGCATGTACAGTGGAACCTTGGTTCTCGAATGCCTTGGTACTTGAACATTTCGGCTCCCTAATACCGAAAACCCGGAAGTAAGTGTTCCAGTTTTCAAACGTTTTTCGGAAGCTGAACGTCTGATGCGGTTGTCAGCTATTGTTTTTGGGGCACCAGCACCAATTGGAAACTGCACCTTGGTTTTCAAATGTTTTGGAAGTCGAACGGACTTCTGGAATGGATTACGTTCGAGAACCAAGGTACCACTGTACCTGTTATTCTCCTCACGCTGGAGATGGAAGCCTAACCAAGCAATCCTGTTTTTGAGCTATGCTGGCTGAGGGGCTCCTGGATTTGGCAGAATGCAAGATGCACTTCCACCATGGGTGTAGCCCTGGCAGGGTGGTAGACATCTGCCCCCCCCAAATACAAATCAATACAAATTTGAGGTTCTGCCCCCCAAAAAACCTGCCCCCCAAATCCTGATTGCACCCATGACTACCACCAGGACAGATAAGGCCAATGGAACACCACAGGTATGCCAGCAGAATTCTCTGCCATTGCAGCTGTTCTGCCACTAAATATATGCCAGCAGAGCATGGTTTAAAAAGTGCAGAGTCATTGAAAGGATGGGGGTAGCATTGGGCAGAAGCCATATTTAACACTTCTTAAAATCATGAGAGGGACGTGGGTGGCGCTGTGGGTAAAAGCCTCAGCGCCTAGGGCTTGCCGATCGAAAGGTCAGCGGTTCGAATCCCCGCGGCGGGGTGCGCTCCCGTTGTTCAGTCCCAGCGCCTGCCAACCTAGCAGTTCGAAAGCACTCCCAGGAGCAAGTAGATAAATAGGGACTGCTTACTAGCGGGAAGGTAAACGGCGTTTCCGTGTGCTGCGCTGGTGCTGGTTCGCTGGAGCAGCTTCGTCACACTGGCCACGTGACCCGGAAGTGTCTCCGGACAGCGCTGGCCCCTGGCCTCTTGAGTGAGATGGGCGCACAACCCTAGAGTCTGTCAAGACTGGCCCATACGGGCAGGGGTACCTTTACCTTTTTAAAATCATGAGAGCACCTCCATCAATAGTGGAGCTGTACACCATCCTTGGACCTAGCACTAGGACATTCCCTCCCATTAAATCATAGCATTGAAAGGGATGAGGGAGGTCATCTCTGCAGGGCAAGGTGTGCAGGTACAGCATCCCTGGCAGTTGGACATCCAGTCTCTGCTTAAAGACCTCCAGAGGAAGAAAGCATCCCACTAGCGAAGGGAGCCTGTTCCAGAGTTGAACAACTCTTGCCACCTGCTTTCTTGCCCTTTCCTGTAGTCTGGAGCAACAGGAAACAAGCCTTTTCCATCTTCTGCATGACTGACATCCCTTTAGATATTTGAAGACCCCTATCATGCCTCCCGTTAATTTACTCTTCTCCAGGCTAAGCACGTGCAGCTCCTTCAACCATTCTCACAAACTTTGTTGCTGTGCTCTTGAGTAGGGGGATGACATGAGAGTTGTATAAAATTATTTGTAGTGTGGAGAAAGTAGACAGATAAATTTCTCCCTCTCTCTTGAAACTAGACCTCACTGGGGGTCATTCAGTGAAGCTGGATCTTGGGAGATTCAGCTTTCTCTTCTGCTGGCACCAATTAAAACCTTGCTTGCAAGCAGGAAAGCTTGTAATTATTGTTATCTGAGTTTTTTCCAAAACCATATACCTTGGATGATGTTGTCATAGAAACTTAGAGCTGGAAAGGGAGCCGTAAGATCCTGAAGAGCCTGCTGGATCAGGCCAGTGGCCCATCTGGTCCAGCATCCTGTTCTCACAGTGGCCAGCTACATGCCTGTGGCAAACCCACAAGCAGGAGCGGAGCACAAGAGCACTCTCCCTTCCTGTGATTTCCAGCAAATGGTGTTCAGAAGCCCTTTCCATGAATTTGGTGAATCCTCTTTTAAAGCCACCCTAGGTTGGTGGTCATTACTGACTCCTGTGGGACTGAGGTCCTTGTAGGTTACCTAGTCCAACCTGCAACTTAAGGCAGGAAATCTGGAACTGAAGATCTCTCACTGTGCAAACTGTATGTGAAGAGCAAGATCTCCAGCAGGGAACCAGTAAATGGCAAAAGCCAACAAGGCTATATCCAAGATGATTTGTTGCTTTTACTAGTCTGCAGGCATCTCTCCAGAGACCCACTGGTGAATCAGAGCCACCTAGTCAGTAAGTGGTGTTAGTAAAGAGTTGTTTCTGGGCTGCAGATCTAAGCTCTTTGTGGTCTGGTCTAATCTTGTTGCTTGAACAAAGCAACTTGAGGACAGATTCTGAAACTAAAGGGTTATGGAAAAATAAAGGAATCCAACTTAAAAAAAAGAATATGTTTGTGGAAAGTAAAAAGCCAAACGATCTGAGCATCTTTCCAAGCCCATGGGAAATAAATGGTTATGCAACTCTGACTTTCAGAGTACATCTCAAATTTAGCTTGATTTGGTTTTGCAAAGAAGCATGATCTGTCAGCAAAAAAGCTCTGGGGGAAGCCCAGGTGGCTTTTGCTCGTCTAACTGCTGAATAGCTTTGATTCCATTTGCAACATCTATTAGCTGCAAGTCACATTGTGAACATGTGCAAGCTGACTCCTTGGAAATGGAAACCAGAAGCCAAGGGAGGTAAGGTGTGTGCTGCTATTGCACTGCCCTTGACAGGACATCACTGCCCTCCCCTTTAAATATGCTGCTCTGTCAGGAAATTTAACTTTTTATACCCTCTTATCAGATTGTTGCAGCAGCAAATAAAAGCTGAAACACAGCTAAACTCAACCGCCTAGAAAGCCACTTGGCAAATGCATATTTACCAGAGCGAGCTCCTTTTAATTAGCTGGTGTTGTATGGCATTTGTCATGAATAAGCCCATAATATTTTGAGGGTAGGCCTGCAAGCTTAGATATTCTGGTGATGACTCCAGCCAATAGGGGAAGGACTGTCTGGGAATGTGTGCCAAGGAGGCAACACTAAGGCAATGAGCTTCTGATGGCTCCATTCTTAACAGGGTGGTTTTACCTGGGTATGTCTGGCTTTCTGGTTCCCTGGGGAAGTCATAGAGTAAAATGCCTCTTGAGAACAGGATGCTGGCAACAAACAGCAATTCCAGTAATGCAATTCTTACAACCTTATTGAGCTGCATCCGATACTCTGAGAGGCCAGGTAGGAAGGAGCCTGGTAAGCTAGCTCCATCTGTAAGGGCATCCTTGCCCTTGCTGATTGCGGCATGAAATGAGGGCTATGCAGCCAACCTATCTGAATCTGTCCTGCTCACTGACCCTTCAATATGGGCTGTTATTTTGCAGGCTCTTGGTAAGAGCTGCAAGGCCCCTGAAATGAAATGCCCACTCATTTGTGTGCCCTGACCATCCAGCACACATAGCTCTACACCTCTGCTTCCCAGCCCATGTGCGGACGAACTAGCTCATGTGTTTGGTTGTAAGCAGCAAGAGGAAAATAGCATTAATTCTGATAATCAATATGTTTTTATAAATAACAAGCCCTACCAGGTCTTTTTTGATAACTTAACGGATTTTGTGGATAAAGTTCTAAGCACTTGATCCAACCAATATACCTTGACCTCTGCCAGGTTTCTGTCAGAGGCCCTTGTGACTTTATTGTATGTGGTTTGAAAGAAAGCAAGGTAAAGTAATAACCAGACCAACATTAGGTTGGAAAGCCATATCCCGTGATACACAGAGTTCAGTGTTCCTGTTCTGGTGCCTTAGTCAAAAATTTGACGTGGGAGTAGCAACTATGATCTTCAGATTTGTCAACAATACAATATGCCCCCTGACTGAAACCCTGTAGATTTGCTGCCAGTCAGTGTAGGCTGGGAGGGGGATTTTTGTTGTGTTTTTGTTCTTATTTTCATTATGTATTGTGTGTGTTTTATATTGTAATTTTATGTTGTGAACTGCCCTGGGATCTGCGGATGTAGGGCAGTACACAAATATAATATAATATAATATAATATAATATAATATAATATAATATAATATAATATAATATAATAGTAGACAATACTGAGCTAGATGGACCAGAGGGCTGACTATGTGTATGACAGCTTCCTAATTTTCAATGTAAAGTGTTACATACATACGGTTAAAAAAAAGAAAGGTACAAGTATAAAATGGAAGGAAGGCAGCCAAAGATTACTGCAAAAGGTTTAGTAGAGAGAGTTGCTGGATGACACACTGAGCATGAGTCAGGTGTGTTGTTTCAGTGGCTCAAAAGGTCACTGTCAAGACCATAATGCCCAAGTCTTGGGAAAGGATAGTGTTGCTCCATTGAGCACTGGTTGGTTAGTCAACAGAGCAATTAAAGAACCTGCTTGGGTAAGAAGATGGTATCTTTTTCCTTGAAGGAAGGGTTAGGCTCTTAGGCGGTGCTTCAGGTGTCTTGGAGGAAAAAGTGAGGTGCTCCATTGGGTCCTTTAGCATTAGGGGCTTCTGCCTTTGTGTCACTTACTCCAGAATTCTGTTTCTAATGGAGGCCTGTCAAATGCCTCTGGAAAGCTTACAAGCAGAGCATAAAGCAAATAGCCACAAACACATGTTTGCTGCTGGCACCTGCCACTTGGAAGGACACTGTTTTTGAAGATGGAGGTCCTATTAAGCTAGTGGAGCTCCATGCACAGACAGAAGTAGGGAGGATGAGACTTGAATGTGTGAAACTGAGTAAAGATGGGATGGGAGAGCTTAGCAAGGGGAAGGAGACTTTTTAGAGGCCCCAAGTGCCCCTAATTTTGGGTTAGGAAATTGCCTTGCTGGGTCTTGTTGGAATCTTTGGCCATAGAAGACAGTCCAGCAAATGCTGCGCTTCCAGCTCCCCAGGATGAAAGGATTCTTTAGACCTGCTTCATGTTGAGAAGGCAGGGCTGGAAGGGCAGTGCTTAAAGCATTTTTGAATGACGTCACATATCACTTCCCTTCCATCTTTAGGAGGGAGAAGTTTGGCCCAATTCCACAACCGAAATCAGCGTGATCTTCAGGCCACAAGAAGCTGGGGTTTATCACCGAACTGTATACTGTGATATCTCAGGTATGATATTCCCACCTCACACTGTCATTATGGGATACAGTAGGTGCTTTCAGAATTCCTGAAGTCTGGTCTCACACTCTGGTGAGCCTGAGATCAGTAGGCCTTCCAGTTACATCAGATGCCTACCACCTTGATTGGGAGGTGCCTAGCACAGTCTGAAGCACATGTTCTAGTCTGCTCTGCTTGACAAGAGGAAAGAAACCAGCCCTGATCATGTTTGTTTGCCCTTTGCAGAGATGCAGTGTACTGTGTTGCAGGCTCTGGACAGGAGCATACCTAGCTATTGGTGGGGTTGGCCCCTGCCAAGGGTGCAGGCCCAAGGGGGCATGGAAATTGTGCTGCTAGTGAGTGTGTGTGTGGGCACAAGGGCCATGTGAATCTTTCCTTCATTCCTCTCTCTCTCCTTCCATGTTTGGCCACCCCCAACCTGGCCAGAGGCTGAGACCAGGGTAGCATTGCTCCTGCTGCTTCCCCGGCCCAAGCAGCAGCAGGAGGAGGTGCTTGTTTCCAGCACAGATGTCTTTGCAATAATAGCAGCTGCTGACACATTCCCCTCTGTGTGTGTGTGGAAATCTTGAATGGAAGAGTGGTTGGGGGAGGGAAGGAGTGTGTAACCCTTTCTCCACAGCCACTTTTTTTGCTCCTTATCATCTCACCCAAACTTGGTTTCTCTCCACATTGTTTCAGATGTTCACAGCACAAACATTTGGAACACTGAACATGAGTATCAAATGCAATGGGAGGGAAAAATATTGCTGGGAGGAGGACATATTTGGAGTAGAGAAACAGCAGATAGGGAGAAGACTTAAGTCCACTTCTGTGGTACTTTGTAATCTTTCAAGAAAACAACCATATCCTTGCAGGCTTTGCAAGAGCACGTAGAAATGGTATTATGATCAGCCACTCACAATAAGTCACATTGATCCACCAGGATTCCATGGAGAGGGGAAAAGAAATTTATATTTGTTGACAACTTGCTAGCTATTCCTTGAAGAACTTGACTGCTGATCCCCAGTATAGGACTGGGAAGGTCTAATCAGTGGTGGCTGGTGGAAGGCAGAGAGGCCAGTAGGAAGTGGAGCTAGAGCCAAAGAGAGGCAGAGCCAACTAATTCTAGTTTTGCCCCCATCCTCCTCTCTACTTAATGACAACACAAAGATTGAGGAGGAAAAAGTTGACAGCCAGTGCCAGCAGCCCCTGGAACAGATGTACGAAAGCAGACAGGTGGGGACTGGCTGATGGCAGACCAAGGTTGGTGGGACAGTTAATGGAGCAGCCTTAACTGGGTCTTTTTCTTTTTAGTATGGTTTATATTCTGCCTTTCTTGCATCCTGGAACCCAAGGTGACATACATGGGAGTGGGAGCAGACTGGTTTTCAGGCAGTGTCCTATCCAGCTACTGATCAGAGCTAGCCTGCTTAGATTCAGTGGTAAAAACATCTGGAAGGATGGATAGCACTTCAAATACAAGTACAGCAGAAAACTGCACAATTTTCTTCAGCTTTAATAACAGCAGTAGTAAAAATAATTTATGAAGTGCTTAAGCTAACTTTAGGTGCTATAAGAACATGCATCAAAATAGAGGTTGACGACCTTATTTTGACAACAAAATATTAGAAACAAAACTAAGAACTTGAGTGCATGAAAGCCAACTGTAATTAGAAACAGGCCAGCTGAAATAAAGGAACTTCAACGTCCTATTATTTAAAAAGAAAAAGATACAATTGAATGAATTAATGTGGGCTAGTAATATATTCCATAAATAAGAAGCGATGAGAGAAAATGTACAAAGATACAGAATAGGGGGAGAGTTGGAATGCAGGAAGTCACTAGAAAGAGGATAACAAAAAAATCAGAACAGAAGGATATGCAGAAATGAAGGGACCTAATGTAAGGAATAAGGGTTCCTTGCCTTGTACTTTGTTTCTGTCTTGCAGGGGATGTGGCAACACAGGGCCCTGGCACCTGCCCTTCTGTGCTGCCAGGACAGCTGTCAGGCAGAAGGAACTATTGATCTGCCTAGCTGGACCAAGTGATCTTGGGAGCCAATAGGAACTTGACTGCCAGGCTTATATAACTGTCCCTCCTGAGGGAGTAACTGCTCTAGAAATTCCCATGCTTCACCTCACTCTTCTAGACTGCTGCCTTTCGGAACTTGACCACCCCATATGACCATGACTATGTTCTTGCCCCAGCTGCTCTTATTTTTATTTGCTGCTCTGGACTTTGGCTTCTCCCTGACATAACTATGCCATCACTGCTGTCCCTTCCCATGGATCATTTGCAGGCCTAACCCTGTAAAGCTGTGACAGGCCTAACCCTGTAAAGCTGTGGAATTATAAGGAGGAAAGAGTTAAAACAACTCCCTTGGCTGGAAGCAAATCAGGGACAGCCGTTTTAGCTGCCAGACACAAATGCAGTGTGTTAGTACACATTTGTGCTAATTACCATGTGTGGTTGTTGTCAAGCAAACCCCATGCAGTGATGAGAGAGAGAGAGAGAGAGAACAGGAACTTTTTAAGGGCTAAAGCAGAGGATTCAACAAATGGATGTGCCACACAGACTACAAATTAAAGCATCCACTTACACAGTGGGTTTTTTCTTCTTGTATAAAGTATATATACTCTCATCTAAAGCCCAGAGGGAGTGATACTTCCCTGGAAAGCCCACCAGAAAGACTCAGTTATTATTAACCAGGAGCTTTGCCTTTTGAGCAGAGCTTTTCCTCCTAGTATGTTGGGCTCAAGCCAAAATAGTAACATGTAGTAACACTGAAGGTCCAGGCAACATGATGGATCCAGGACTCCAAGTAAGTCAGAACTTGCCTTGCTTGAGTTGGCTTCCTGGCTATATATCTGTCTACTCAGGTGTTCAAAGTATGGACCTGGTTCTGAGTTTTAGCCCTCTCTGCACCATTTCTCTTGAGCTTGATGCATTGATTAGAATATCCCAACATTACATTTTCATGCTTTTTCAGAAATTGATGTAACTTTGAAATTACAACTTGTGCAAAACAGTCCTGATGGTCAGACAAGACCCTAGCTGTTATTTCAACTATTTCTGTCAGTCCAGTTTCACTTTTTTGCTTTAGTGCTTCCTTCCACTCAGTATCTTTTGAGTTCATATCCTAAAGGTAGAGTCTCATCTTCCCAGGGCGAGAGACCCGGCTCCCTCTGCGCATCAAAGGAGAGGCCATGGCCCCCAAGCTGCTTTTCAACTTTGACCAGCTGGATGTTGGGAAAATTTTTGTTGGCTCAGCCCACAGTTATGAGGTGAGTCCTGTTATTCATCAGAGCTATGTTCTGCCTTCCTTCCATGATCATAGGGCATTCACATTGTTTTATCTTTTGAGGCCACTTAGGCTAAGAGAAGGGACGCGGGTGGCGCTGTGGGTAAAAGCCTCAGTGCCTAGGGCTTGCCGATCGAAAGGTCGGCGGTTCGAATCCCCGCGGCGGGGTGCGCTCCCGTTGCTCGGTCCCAGCGCCTGCCAACCTAGCAGTTCGAAAGCACCCCCGGGGGCAAGTAGATAAATAGGGACCGCTTACTAGCGGGAAGGTAAACGGCGTTCCGTGTGCGGCTCTGGCTCGCCAGAGTAGCGATGTCACGCTGGCCACGTGACCCGGAAGTGTCTCCGGACAGCGCTGGCCCCCGGCCTCTTGAGTGAGATGGGCGCACAACCCTAGAGTCTGTCAAGACTGGCCCGTACGGGCAGGGGTACCTTTACCTTTACCTTTTAGGCTAAGAGAAACAGGGTATCCAAGGCCATCCAGTCAGAGTCAGAGCTGAGTGAGGTTTTGAACTCAGATCTCCCTGTCTAAAGTCCAACACTCTTATCTACCTTTGGTTCATAGAAGCCAACCTCCCTCATTCCTAGCCAAGGATTATGTAATCTAGACATCTGTGATGACGGTAACAATAGAATGGAAGTTGGAGACAGCAGCACCAATTTTAACAGAAATGTAAATGAGTTGCTTCTTTGAGAATTAGATTGTTTTCATCTTCTCCCCTCCCTTGCTGCAGGCCATCCTTTCTAACAAAGGAGCTATTGATGCCCTCTTCAGCCTGATATGGCCATCCACGGCCCTGGGTGCCTGTTTCACATTTCAGCCCAGTGAAGGAATAATTGAGCCAGGAGGCCACCAGGCCATTCAGGTCACCTTCAGCTGTACCATCCTGGGACAATTCTTTGAAGAGTTCAAATTCAGTGTGAATGGATCTCCCCAGCCTGTGATCTTAGTGATTAGGTAAGCTGGAGAATGAGTTTCAAGCATATCCTTAGGGAAGTTTCGAGGTAAAACTGATGTTTAAAAATAAAACATTTTTGTAGAGATACAGACACACAAAGCTATACTGACAACCCACTTCCGGAGGTCCATCGCATTCATAACTCAAGAAGGAGGTTATGCAGGCAGTGGAGGTCCCAGTTCTCTACTGCTGTCTTGAGCTGTAGTCTGGGACACAGATGAGCACATGTGCATGTATATCCAAATGCATCTGATGTTAGATTCTGTATTCCACAACAATTCAAGCATAACTCTCTCCCTTGGTCCCCTGACAACCACACCTCTGTGTTGCAAAGGCAGGGTGGGAGCCTTTGGCCCTAAAAGTTCTGCTAACTACTTCAACTAAAGGTGACTTTTCTTTGAGTCCTGTTACAAAGGAGTCTCTGTTTTCCCTTTTAGGGGCTGTGTCATTGGACCGACATTTCATTTCAATGTCCCATCCCTCGATTTTGGGGATGTCTCCTTTGGTAAGTTTGCACTATTTGTGGATTTTTGTAGTAGTAGTAGTTGTATAATAATAAATTATAATTATTAGTTAGATTTCTTTAAAAACAAGGCCAGTTGTGAATCCTACTTGTAGGCGAGACTGACTTTAAGGTCATAATAAATGGTAAGTTCAATCAGACCAACATCCATCTAATACTCTAGTGTTCTGTTTCCTACTAAGGGCCACCACCCAGGTGCTCACAAAGAGCAGTGCATGGAAATCGTGATGGGTTTCTCCCTTCATACCCAGATGACTTAGAGTAGCCTTCGTCAACCTTTGTGGCCTTCCAGCTGTTTTGGACCAGTACTCCCATCAGCCCTAGCCAGCATGGCCACCTACTGTAGGGAGTACCAGCCTTAGAGCATGCATATGGCAGGAGTAGAAATAATAGGATGGGGAGGGCTAGGTAAGGGGCATTGGTTCTTTTCCAGGAAATGGTGATTGCGAAGTGAGTTTTAAGGTGGGTTTTGAAGAAAGAGGTGGAAGCTGTTCTAAGAGAGCCTAACAAAAGTCAATGAGATGGGGGTGGTGAAGAACCAAGAGCTAGGGATATATATATATATATATATATATATTTGCTTTCGTAGATTTTCACGGGTACAGGAATGCAGGTTTTGGTGTCCTCGGGTGTCTTCCCGTGTAAAAGTTGGGGTGTCTAGGCGACGTTTCGACGAGGTCTCACTCGTCATCTTCAGGCTGGTGCTTTCGGCTTCTTGTTACTGGAACAGAGCAGGATCTCAGTGTTTGAGTTCCTATAAATACTGTTGAGGAGGTGTGGTGTATAGCCTCCAATGTTCTGGGCAGAGAGGAGGTTCCCAGGCTAGTGTGCCTTTTCTTCTTTTGTTCCTTAATTACTTGAGGGATATCTTGAGTGATTTCTTGAGTGATTTCCTGAATCCCACTTAGGTGGGTCATTAGGTGTGGATTAGTTGCTAAAGCCTTCGTGTCTTGAACTCTTGAACTTTGTGAAGAGTTTTTCTGAGAAGATGGCTGTACTGCACTTGGTTGTGCTCTGGCTTGGCTTCGTGTATAGGGGCGAGCTGTGGTTTTGTGGCCTGTGCCAGCCAGATCTGTGTAGGGATTGCAGGGGGGTGCAGCATCCGGAGGTGCCACCCTGGTTTGGCTACTGGATGGTGTCTGTAATTTATCTGTGGAGAGGGTCTGGGTTTGGGTCTGGTGTGGTTGATTGGTGATGGCGTTCTGTGTGCCTCTGGATCTGGTGTCAGATTTTGTGGGGAGGGCTAATTTCCAGATGTCTGGCAAGCGGGATGTGTCGTCACGCTTGTTCATGTTGTGAGGGTGTTTCTCTATCTCGATTTCATATATATATGAAAGAAAGAAAGAAAGATAATCTTTAGGAAGGATTAGGGATGACTGGGATTAGTTTCAGGAAAGACCAAATAAAGGACCACTTCAGGCAATGCATAATTTCCTTATGGAATTCATTATTGCACGAACAAATGACGGTCACTGGCTTTGAATAATAAAAAAGACCAATTAATGTCTTTCAAAACCGATTAATATGATAGCTAAATGGACTGCCTCTGAACCTTGGGGGTTCCAGCTCTAAAAACCATCAAATCAATTAGGAAAGGACAGCTGTCTTTCCATCTTATGGACTTCCAGGGGCATCTGCCTGACCACTGTGACTGGACTAGGTGGACTGTTGGTCTGATCCTCTTGTTATGTTCCCATTGCTAATGTAGCTATTCAACCCCCCCTGTTCTCCTTGTAGGCCTGTATTTGTTTCCTTCTTCCTGCTGCAAACTCATCTTCCCCAATATATTCTTAACTCGTTATTTCAGATAATTTCCATTCCAGTGTTGATCCTGGCTCCTCTGTCCCAGCCTCATTAAAGACAATCTGACGTTTAAATGTGAAATCAATAGTGGTGTGGCTGAAGGCTTAATTGGTGCTTGATATCCACCATAACCTGCCCCATCCTGCCCCATATTCCTGTTATTCAAGAGAACTCATTACTTTTTCTGCACATTTTCCAGCACTCAACACCATTTCATTTTAGCTCTCACCTCTTTGTTTTTTATGAATAAATTAAAAATATAAATCCAATCGAGTCCTTTTTGATGCCTTGGCTGCTGGCTGGCCTACCTAGAGAGCTGCCTTTGAAGAGTGTTTGGAAATTCCAGCTGGTTCAGAATGTTGTAGCCAGACAGGAATACCTTAGTCATGGTGATCAATATATTGATAACCTCATGTCTGGATCATTTGTAAAGGCTTTATATATGAGGCTTCCCTTAAAGATGACTTGGAAGCAGTGGCGTAGCGTGGGTTGTCAGCACCCGGGGCAAGGCAAGTAATTTGCGCCCCCTAACCCGTGGATTTGCGCCCCCTAACCCGTGGATTTGCGCCCCCTAACCCTAACCCCCAGATGTTGCGCCCGGTGCGGCCGGCCCCCCCTGCACCCCCCACGCTACGCCACTGCTTGGAAGCTTCCATTAGTGCAGAACTCAAATCCCAGATTTTTGACTGGTACAGCCAGGTTGGTTCATTGAATCAATTTTGAAAGAACTGCATTGGCTGCTTCTTTGCTTCCGAGCCCAATTCCGAGTGCTGGCCCTTTTAAAACCTTAGAAAGCTTGAGACCCAAATACATGGCGGAGTTCCTCTTCCCATGTCTTAAGATCTTTGATCAAGGCCCTGCTCTGAGTGCCTTCTGTAGTGGAAGTATGTGATGTATTTTAAAAGAAAAAGCCCTGAGTGGGGAGGGCATTCCAAAGTTGAGCGGGGTGCTCTCATTTGCAAATACAGACATATCTTGGAGATACTGCAGGTTCTTTTCTAGAACACCACACTAAAGTGAATATCGCAATAAAATGAGTCACACAATTTATTTTGTTTACACCATACTGTATACTAATCCAGGCCCGCCCACCTAGCTGTAGAGGCTAGAGGGAGAAACTCGGATATAGCCCTTGCCAGCTCCACTGCCATGCCCAGGAGAGGGGTATTGGCAGGTGGGGGGTGGGCTTCCTTCCTCTGGAAGTGGCTGGGCTGCCTGCAGCTGTACCTACATCCTCATAAGGAGCAATATCTGCAAAGCACAATAAAGTGAAATGCAGTAAAATGAGGTATGCCTGTAGACAACATACCTCAAGTGGCACCAACAGGACAATCTTTTTTGTGATGTGTGACATAGTTTGCATGGTAGTTTTTATAGTTCTATTTCTATGTTTCACCTTGGCATTTTGTTAATCTCTTATGTTAAACTGTTAGTATGAATATTTTTTTCACTTATGCCTATTGTACCTATTTGTGTTGATCTACCTTTTGTGCCCATTTATGCTTATCCTGGAGTTGTCTTGGATTAAGAGTAATTCAGAGCATGTGGCTCCTAGGCTATACCAACTTTGTTTGCTAATAATCAATTTCCACGAACAATTCAAAGTGTTCCACACACACGACTTGGGACCAGATGGTCTCCTTTTCTCCCACTTGAGCTTGCCCAGCTTTTAAGACCCTCAGGAGCATTTTGCTCTGTCCCACCAACCTCTGAAGCACATTTGGCAGGAACTCAAGAGAGGACCTCATCACTGGCTACTTCTAGGTTCTAGAACTCCTTGCTAAGGATTTAATTGAACTTCTACTGAGCAGATCTTGACTCACTACTATATATGGGCTTAGGAATTACTTTTAGATTGACAATTGTGTAGATTGGAAATTAGCCTTGAGAAGTGGGTGGAGGGTTGCCTTCCCTTCTAGCATATGGCTTGGAGTGTCATTTAGGAACCCCACTCTCCTTGCAAACCATGTATGGTTATTCCTTCAGAACACTATACCTCTAGATGAAGAGTTGTTTCTACACATTGAGGAGGGACTGTTGCTATATGACATGGGCCTGTGCACTTGCTGTTTGGGCCGTTGGCACAAACTCCTTTTCCTAAAAGAAAAAGTTGACTGTGTGGAGGAGTTC
Source organism: Podarcis tiliguerta (assembly GCF_965153285.1). NCBI lineage: Eukaryota > Metazoa > Chordata > Lepidosauria > Squamata > Lacertidae > Podarcis > Podarcis tiliguerta. The sequence continues at coordinate 50,445,125 of NC_139541.1, read as the reverse complement.
AAATGTGTGTCCTTTTGGGTCACTTTCAGTGCCTTCATGAAGCTCCTTCACAATTCCTGTTGGGTGAAAACATTCTCTTGCAGGTTTCCCTCACACCCTGTCCTGCTGTCTCGTCAACACCTCTTTGGTGCCCATGACCTTTGACCTTCGTGTCCCAGGAGATGGCACTGGGGAGCCAAGTGTCATGAGTGAGCATCAAGCCTCTGACATATCAAGGCCAACGTGGAGGAAGGCACACAGTGGAGGGGCAAAGCCCAAAGAATTTACCATCACTCCCAACCGAGGCACCATCCGCTCACAAGGACTCATGGACATCCAGGTGCAGTGCCACTTATGCTGCTGTTTGTCCTCAGTGAGGAGCAGGTGGATCCTGAAGTACAGCAAATTGATTATAGGACTTGTGCTGAGGATAGATTGTATTATAAAGGCTCACTAAGCTATGAGGCAATTATTGAGTTGCAGAATCACTCACTTGAAAGTCAATTTAAGTTACAGTAATGTTCATACTGTTCACATTGGAAAAGCTTGGAGAAACTGGCCAGTGACCTCAAATGAAAAGAGAGAGAATTCCTCTCCTATATCCAAAGGGCTGCCAACTCCTACTTCATTTGTAGCATCTTCAGGACTTGGCCTTTTCTGCCTTTTCCTCCTGCAAAAATAATGCACGTTCAAACTCTGCTCCGTGCTGTTTGAGGCCACATAATAATGCTCCTTGCAGGATGTCTCTCCTGCCATCTTTGCCCCCATTTGTGTTAAACTCCTTTTTTCCCCCCATCACTGTATTAAGGTTGCATCACCCCTCATGGCTTGGGGGCAAAAGCTGGGGTTACTTGGGACCTCCAACCATTTTAAGGAGCACAAAAATCTTTCCTCATAAAGCTGCCACTGTCTTGCACTTCTTACAATTGAAGTAAACAGGTCGCCAATATTTAAGATGTGTCTGTCCAACACTCCTTTCAAAAGAACTCCCTTTAATTGAGGGAGGTGCAAGACCCTTAACAGCATGGGAACCAGTAGCAATGTGAGTAGGGTTGAGTATGAATTTACCCCTGGCACAGAATTATAATTATGAAGTAAAATAGTTTTATTGAGGAAATCAGAGTTTACAGACATTTAGAGAGAAACATGAACAAAGATAAGAACAAAGAATGACAGTGTAAACATCTTGCTTCCTGTGTCCCCAATGATGGTCAGGAAGAGGGCAGAAAAATAGTTCATGTTGCCTCTGTGAGTTCATGTTGCCTGTGTGAGTACAGAGGGGCCTGGATAGGAGAAGGAGAATAATAATAAGTCTGTTGATTGAGTGCACTCTAGGTCTCAAAGGTAGAAGTTGTGTCTCTCTTACTGATTTTCACATTTCCATATCTATTACCTATACAGCACTGAGAACTCACAGCCCCCTTTTAATAGAACAATATAGTTGGGAGAAGATGGGATCAACCTGAGTCAATCAATCAGAGATGACAGTTCACAGAGGATAGCCATCATATAATGGAGTCATCAGAGGACACAGTTCTCTCACCCATTCACACTCCATGCAGATAGTTGGCTAGGAAGCTATACATTTTTCTTTCTAAGTAGTGCATCAGCTAAGAGCACACATCTCACAGGGTGACTAATCCCCATTCATTCAAGGGAAGTATCTGCCCTCACATGGAGGTTAGGGTTGTTTAAAAAACCAAACTGGTAGGTATCAAAGATGATATTAAAGTGACCAAACTTTTAAAGATACAGCTTATTTATGCTGTGCACCTTTCTCCCCAAATCAGGGATTACCAGTGTGGCACCCATAGACACACATGCAGCTGCTGAGACTTTCCCTGGTGCCCACAGGATACACTCCCCCCCACTGAAATTAAACTTGAAAGAAGCATTTCATTGTAGTCAATAAAATAGGTTGTCTTGTGTGCTTGTTTGTGGGTGGTGGTGGTGGTGGTACCCATGCCTGTTTCTTTGTTTTGCAAATGAGCCCCCAGGCCCCAAAATATGTTGAGCAAAATCAGCCCCTAAAAAATTGAGAGGGAGATTTCCAAGCCTCTGAAGACCACATGGTAAAATGGATGTGGCCAGGACAGAAAATTGGGCATGACCACTTAATTCTATTTATTATCAGCCTTTCAGAGCCCTCTTCCCCAACCAAAATTCACCCAAATACATTTTATATGCTCACCAGTATGATCAATAGGTAAAGCTCAGTTTCTTCTATTCACTGCTGGCTTCATTGTTTTTCCCACTTTGATGTTCGTTCACCTTTGGCTGCTGAAGGCATCAAAGAAACAATGCCAGTGAGACATCTTACATGGGTTGTGCTGGGTGAGAACTGGCCCACAGTGCTTTGAAGATTGTTAGGGCATGTCGCCATCAGAAACATTTTGTCACAATCCTTACCCCTTTTTTCTGTTTTATTTTATCTCTCTCTGTGCCCCAACATCCCAGGGCTACACTTCTTATATTTTTTTACATGCCTGCCTTTGGGGGATTGTGATCTGGGCTGGTCAATCATAAGGTTATGTACCTTGTTCCTGTAACCTGAATTCTTTCTTCCTTTTCCCATGGCAGGTGACCTTATGTTCCAACACTGTGAAGACGTATGAAACAGCGCTAGTAGTGGATGTGAAGGGGAGTGGAGAAGATGTACTGGCTCTCCCAATCACAGCGAGGTATTGCCACTTTGATTGCTGTCTTTGCTGGAATCCTGTGTGTTGTGCTGACCCCATCCTTTGTGCCAATTCTGAATGAGATGGGTACTGCAACAGAATAATTGCCATTGTTTGAGTATCTGGGTACAGCAAGATGCAACATAAGAAGGAGTTTGTGACCGCTTCAGTAAGAGCAACCTGAAAAATGCAAGACCTGTCACCTCTGTATTGCTTTATTTCTTTGCTTTCTCTTCCCTCTGTGCACTTTAAGTCCTGGTTTCAAAAAGCACTTTCACAGTGCCTCTGGTAAGTCAGCCCTGGATGTACAAAAATGGACAGTGCTAAAAATTTCAACAGGCTCTTGAGAAAAACAACCTGGCTTTCTTTCAGCAGAAAAGTGAAAGGCAAAAAGATCCCTGCTAGAGCAGTTTCTCCGAGGCCAATAGCTTGGACAAGTCAGTAGTACTGCATGATGTCACCAGGACCTTGCATCTGAGTCTCCTGTCCCCTTCCAAGTGTTTAAAACAAAGTTGTTCATATATTAGGATAAGCTACCAACCAAATGCATCTTCAGACTGCAGCAAAGTAAAGTGTAGACATATAGACCGTTAGACCTTTAAAATATGCCCTTATGAGTTTCAAAATAGTCCCCTCTTCCCCCAGCATAGAAAAAGACCATAGTTTTGGTGAGTTAAAAATGGTTAACATACAAACTCTCCAAAGGCCAGGTTCATATGCTTTTCTATACAGCATTCAGAAAAAGTTGCACAGGCAGTAAAACCTGACTTAGTTACAGTGGTGAAAGGTGAAAGTGCCTAAATTATTAGTATAGGAACAGAACAATGGCCTGTTGGAGCCATGTGGTCTAAGCTTGGAGCAACCAGCTCAGATCTCTTTACATGCTGAGCTTCTCAGATAGACTGGAAGGCAAGCAAAGTTGTTAATTACCTAGTCCCTCCCAAGGTGAGGGGAGTGGATATAGCTAAGCATGGCAGGACAGCTTACTCTATGGTATTAAACCCTTCATGCATTAATTAGACATAAGTATGTTGGTAATATGAGGTTGGTTATCCCACATTTTCCAGGCCATACCTGACATTCTGTGCAGCAGGACACTTAACACTCAAAAGGCCAGGAAAGCCAGGCTGTTAACAAAGTGTGCAGGGCAAGATCCCTCTCCGTCCCTCTTATTGCTAAGTGAGGGTCTGTGTCTATCGTCTTCACTTCGGATCTGCTTTGAGATGGTGTACTAGGAACTTGGCCTTTCTGAATTCTAGTGGCCACATAGCTGATGATGAGCATCTTCTTTATAATGATAGATCAGTAGTTGTTATTCTCTGCCTCCTAATTATGGGTCAGATCTAAGCAAGCTTTCCTCTCTGTTTATTTGCTCATGTAACTGACTAGATGCAGCACACCTCCACTGCATGTGGCTAATCCCATCCTGAATTTTGGACGTTGTTTCTTGAAGTTCCCATACCAGCATATGGTGAAACTTGTTAATGAAAGTGATCTTCCAGGGTGCTATGGTGTTCTTCCCCAGGTTAGTTCATTTGTTTCTATTGTATTTTAAAGGCCCTGAGGAAGCATACAGATAAAGCTGGGAGTAGAGAGGAAATGTCCAGTTATCACAGTTCCCGGATGATTTTATTTGATTTTAGAATATTTGAATCTTCTTTGTTGGAGCTGTTAAGCTACCCAAAATCATGAAGAGCCCTGACATGGCACCAACGGTCTGAAACTGAGTGTTTTGTTATCAAGATCTTTAAAAAACAAAAAAGATGTCCAAACAGATGAAATAAATAGGTTTCTTCACTGAGAAGATGTTGACAGCTTAGCTAGTGAAAAGTATGAAGCAGCTCTCTCTGAAGGTTTGGTGTGATGCTTTTATCTCCATCCAGGAATATGAGAAGTCCCTCACCGTCTTGCATTCCAGTCCTCTGCCTTGTGGTATCATTCAGCCTCATTCCACTGTTGAGATCCCCTTGGCCTTGGAAGTCCAGGAGAAAGGGCAGCAGGAGGCAGTAGCCTTCATTGCTATCTTTGGGAATGAAGTCTTTCCACTGGTGAGTGAACTAAATGAAGGAGGTCTTCTCCCCTGCCCACTCCCACCCCTTTGCACTCTAAAAATGCTCAGGGAAATGGGTTGCATATGGTAACAAGTCCACTTCTTTGTAATGTGTGCATGCTCAGAACTAGTATGTCTCTGGGATATTTGTATATTGCAGAAATGAGGATTTCTGGCCACAATCCACAATTCTTGCGCTATTTTTGAACATGAAATTGAGAAGCAACAGTTGCCCCAGGTGATTTTGCACTGTTAAAAGACACAGTTCATCAAGGCCAGCCAAGCCATTTATTTATGCTCTTCCTAGCCAGAAATCTAAACAATATATTTGAGAGACATGCCAAATTCTCTAGGTCTAGGACATCCACACCTTACCAGATTCAGAAAGGAAGGCCTTTGAGGGGCAGTCATGTGCCTATAGCCCTTGGCAGCAAATGTCCATTCCCATCAGGAACGAGGAAGAGACTGAAAGTCTGGCTCTTTAAGTTAAAAAGAAGTGACTGCATGCCCCCGCCCCTGCTTTCTCCTATTCTAAATGGAAACATGAATGGGAAAGTATTTTTCCTCCAGAACTGAAATGTGAGTTAAGCACAAAAGAAATGTTTGTTGGTGATGGAGCAGGACAGAGTTCAGCATTATGATATAATGGAAACACATGATAAGCAGAGACAAATTTATGACAAAGTAGGGTATACAGTTCTTGCTCCCATTATGGAGTCTTTTCAGCTTACTAATTTGTTTCATTTTTATGAGTGCCTTTTAAATAGAGATTATTGAACTGCAGTATCCTTCTGTATCACATCTGGCTGGTGCATGCAAAATCTTCCTCCTGCTTTTCATAAACTGCCTTCTTTGTTGCATGTTCTGTTCATGCTCTGGGCTTTGTCATTTCACTGCTAGTAATAATAGTTATTACAGTATTTATTTAATCATCATCATCATCATCATCGGCCCATCTGGCTGGGTTTCCCCGCCACTCTGGGTGGCTTCAAACAAAATACTAAAAATACATTAAAACACTAGCAGATCACACTTTGGGACAGGCTGCTTGGCACTGGGATAGGTCAAGATTAGAGTATAAACCAGCCCAAGTAGGGCTTGCCTCTGGCAGAATTGGCCTTTTATTGTCACTGTGGACCACTTAACAAGATCATTGAGACTGATAGCAAACTTCCTTTTTCTTATCAAGCAGCTAGCAAACAAAGTCCTGTGCAAATGCATTTTGGAGTCTGCAAAATCAATCCTTTTTATTCATGTTAGGTGGGCTTTTAATGTGCAAAAGGACTGTTTGCCTATATTATATTGGTGAGCATGTGAAGGGCAAGAGCAGTCAGACTCCCAAGTGGAGTCCAGCAGCAGTATTTATTTTGAACTGAGGCTTTAGGGTTGAAAATGCAGGGCCCAGGTCTGTACTCAGCTTAGGTGGGGACCTCCAACTGAGCCAAATCTTATCAGCCTGAAGATCTCTTTGAATAGAGGCAGACAATGAAATGCCTTCCAGATGTTGTTGGGAGTCCAGCATCCCCAGCCATCGTGACTCATGGCCAGGGGTGATGGGGGATTGAGCCCAACCACTTCTGAAGGGCACCACATTGGCTACCCAAGGCCTTAGTACAGTCCCATCTCCCTTTCAACAGCCAGAGTCTGATGCTGACTTTTCATCTTTGTTTCCTGTTTCCTATTATTCTCTGTGACAGACGATCCAGCTTGTGTCCTTTGGAGAAGGCCCTGTCGTTTATGTGCATCCTGCTAAACTAGACTTCGGCTCCATCCAGGTTTTAAAGGATGTTTCTCGGGTGCTCTATCTTTCCAATCAATCTGTTATTCCTGCACCATTTGAGGCACAGATGGTAAGCAGAGTGTGGCATGGTTTCTAATGAAAACTGTGAACGGAAAGGAATTGTATCTATAATAGCCTGTGGTCTGGTTTTATGTGAAGGCGTCTCATTAAACTATCTTGAGCTGAAAGGTCATTGGATGTGGTTGCACTCTTGTGTTTCTGGGTGGCCTCCAAATGCATGAGACCTTCACTGATATACCGGTGACTTGATGCTCCTATTGTCTCCCGACCATACCTTCTTGCCATTTCCCCTTTCTTCCTTATAGTAGTGATGGTCACTGAGCTCTGCTGGTGTGATTTACATCCCTTGGTAAGCAGAAGCAAGGCATTCTCTACAAGCCTTTCTGCTGAGAGTGTGCAAGTGGCCCAGGGGATAAGGATGTTGGATGTAAAGCTGGGAAGCCGGGATAGGTCCCTTCTCACTTTCCTTCAGAAAAAAAATGAGTTAAAGTAAGTAGTGAAGAAGGAAGGAACCAACTACAGAGTGTTTTGTACAGAGAATTTTGCACCTGACAGATACATACAATACTAAAAGGATAGGCTATGAGCTGGAAGTTCTTGGTGCAAATCTTAGCCTCACCTTACAAGGTGCCTTTAAACAAGACAAAGCCCCAAATCTGTAATTTGGGGATAATAATTACAGTTGCCTTAACCAGGTGGTTGTAAGGATTACAGAGGTCATGTGTGTGAAGTACAATTTTATCACTCTTCCAAAAAATGTTTCTTTAGCCAAGGATGTGGTTGAGAAGGCTGAAATAAAAACCAACCTCTTCCCTAATCCTCTGCCCTTCTTCCTAAGATCTGTCACTGAGGCTGTTAGCCATCTGGGCAGAGAGTCACTTGAATCCTGTCGAATTTCACAAGCATAAGAATTGGTGTCAGGGGAGGGTGTTGTTTGGAGTGAGAGAGGCATCTCCAGCTGTGCTCTTAACAGCTGTGTGGCAGCCTCTGTGCCTCCTCTGCCAAGTGCACTGCTGAGCAATTTCAGAAGTGATCATTCCCTCTCTATTAATTACTGTCAACATTTAACCAGAAGAGCAGTTGTGCAGCCAGTGAAGCGGTCACAGAAGACCAGCCCACTTTTGGAATGGTTTTATATTTTCACAAAGATGGTGGACTTGATAGCCAGGTGTTTTATTATCTGATACTGCCAGTGTGAACTGTAAAGGTCTAGAACCGTGTATATGAATTGGTCGGGAAATGTAAACTGTATCTGGCAGAGTTGGGATGGTCCTGCAGTTATCTGAAGAATATGGTCACAGACTTGTTTGACCTAACTACAGAGAGCAGGTTGGGATGCTGCTTCAAAACCCAGTGAAGCCATCAACCCAAGAGTAAGAATGGTTTAGTGCATCAGTGGGCAGAGGCAGGCTGCCCTTCCCTGGTGGGAAGCAACTGGAGCAAAGGCTCACCTGGCACCTTCATTACATACTTTAAGGCACCAGGTGAAAATGTTTCTCTTTAACCAGGCCTTCAGCTGATTCACATTCAATGTCCTTTTAAATGTGTTTGTGGGAGGGGGGATTATTGGTTTTTGTTTTTTATTATGTATTTTGTGTTCCTATTTTGTATTTTTATGTTGTGAACTGCCCTGTGATCTTTGGGTGAAGGATGGCATGCAAGTTTAATGAATAATAATAATAATAATAATTAAACACGGCACAGAATTTGGAAGGAGTCTGCTTCTAGGCCTTCCAAGGAGGAGGTTTGAGATCCATACACCGTTGTATTGTTCTGCCCATGGCAACTTTCTGCTCATAATGAAAGGGATCCACCAAAGATTTTGTGAATAGGAGGTAACCTGATGAGCACTGTAGAGTTTAAAAGTCTATTGTTTAATAGTCTATTGTATTTTAATACAATAGTCTATTAAACATTAGACTATTAAACATTAAACAAAAATAAGCTTTTAATGTTTAATAGACTATTGTATTTTAATATTTTGTTGGAAGCTGCCCAGAGTGGCTGAGGAAACCCAGCCAGATGGGTGGGGTATAAAAAATAAATTGTTGTTGTTGTTGTTGTTGTTGTTGTTGTTGTTGTTGTTATATCTTCTGCATGTGGATCAGGGCCTGACTAAGTGCCAGGGCCTGACTGGTGCCTCCAGGGTCTCTGTAAGCAATTTCCTACCTGAGCTGCCTCAAGGTTGGGGGAGTCACTCCATGCTTCAGTCTTCCTGAATGGCATGTGTCGCTTTTGCAGCAATGAGCATGTGGGGCTCTCTGTGGCGCTGCGTCTGCAGATGGAAACTGCAGCTAGTGCAGAATGTTCCTGCCCAGCTGGTGAGAGCAAGATGTAGAGAATGTGTCCACTACTGTAGTTCAGCTACATGGTTTCTGAACTAAAAGTTCTAGCATTTGCCTTTCAAGCCCTGTAAATGGCTTGGCTCTGCTGTGCTTGCTGAAACACTTTCCTGCATATTTCTTCCCCATCCCTTGAGATCTACTCACAAGGAGAGAAAAGGCCCATTTTGCATGCCTGGGTGAGGAAAGAGCAAGGCCACCTTCATTGTGGTGTCCACTTACAATAATTCCTGGGCTCTGGTGGGCTACCTCTTGGTGTCAGGTGAAGGTTTCCCTTTACTGGAATGCCTTTCTTCCAAGCTGTTGATGGGCAGATACAAAGATTTTGCATCTAGAATTTTGCTGCTATTTATGAGATGTAGGATGATTTTTATAGTTGACTTTTATTTTATTTATTGTGATTTATATTTTGCAGGAAAGTGACCAATAAATAGAAACACTGATAAACAAATCTGAATAATCTGTTTGCTGTGTGATTTTTCTATTTCCTGTTGTAACATTTTTCTACCTTCCTGCCTGTCCTACAGAATGGGAGGCTTTGCTCTGATGGTCTGAAGTTCTGAGAATCAAGAGAATTAATTCTACTTGATGCAATAACAATTCAGCTCTTCTAACAGCCTCCTAGTTTTTGAAAAGCACCCCAAGTCTCTAAAATGTGTGCCAAGCTTGTGCTGTTGTGATCCTCATTTAATTATTTTAATAGATAGCTTAATATTTGTTTGGTTTCACAGTCTATGCATTGCTCTACAGAACACAAATTCTGCTAAGTGAGCTCACTAGTTTGCAGCCATGGTCACATGCTTTTTGGTGGCTTCTGATCTGGGTTTACATATGTGGAATTTCTTGGGAAATGTTTCCTGTTTTAAGTACTACTGTATATCTGAGTGGCTCGCTCTTTCTTTCTTTCTTTTAAAAAATAACTTTATGCCTTGCCATGTGAGACATAGATGCTAAGACTGGCTTTTGGATTGTGTTTCAGGCCCGAAGTAATTCCCTGTGGAGAATTGAGCCTAATAAAGGAATTGTCCCTCCAGAGAATGAGATATCGCTAATGCTAATAGCTAACCTGGATGACACCGTGCTGTTCCAGGACAAAGTTAACCTGAGCATAGAGAACAGCAATTCTTACATCATCCCAATCCAGGCCACTGGCATTGGTACCACCATTGTCACAGACAAACCCTTTGCTCCAGCCATTGACCTGGGACCCCACTTCAGGTAGGCTGGCTTTGTGGCTTGTGGGAAATAGTATTCTGGTTTTGGATGAAAGGATATGAGTCGTTTAATTCTCATAGGGCAGTACAAGCAAATGAAAACCTTGAGCTCTTGTCATGATGCCTTGGCAACCTACAAGTAAAGGCAATGTATACTTCAGTACCATAGAGCAAATTCCATTTTGTGAAAGCAAAAATAACTCATTCTTGGGCAGTCCTGTGCCCACTTACACTGCATGCATTGTAAATGACTGACTGTGGAAAGTGCATGGGTGGTAACATCTCTAAAATGTATGCACAACTCTTCACAACTGTAGATATACTTGAAGTAATGACTAATCTCACATTTTGTAGCTGCCACTGAGGTAAACATGGCATGATGACCAGGTTGATCTAGAAGCACTTACAATCTTAGGAGTTGGCATGACCTGCTCCCTTGGGCTTTGTACTCAGCCCTATATTATGTCACTGCAGTGCACTGTGTGTTGGGATGCTTTTGGAGACTATTTGGAAACTGCAAGTAGTTCCAAGTATTACTGCTAGGCTTTCAAATTGGACCAGGTGGTGGGAAAATATTCACTAGTACTTAACAACTCTTGGACCCATTTCCACGCACAATTCAAAATACTGATGCTTACCTTTGAAGTCCTTCATGGCTTGCTATGTGGAGCACTGCCTCCTGCAACATGAACCTCACTATACCCTGAGATAAACTTTAGATGTAATTCTGCAGGTTCCTTTACCCTGTCAAGTAAGATGGGTGGTGACGGAGAAAAGGCTTTATCACTGGTGGTAAACCACTGTAGGATGCTCTTCTCAAGGAGGCATGTCTGGAAACCTTGCTGCCTTTTCATCCTTGAGGCCATCTCTGTCTTATTATTATGCTGCTTTTTCTGCTCTCTCCCTCTTGTTTCTATGAGGGTTGCTTTCTGAATTATTTTATGAGGCAAATGGGAGTGATTTGGGTGAGGTTTTCACATGAGCAGGATTGAGCTGGGTTAGGGACCTCCGATTATCACAAGTTGCTCTATGGACATGGGTGCCCTTAGAGTGATGGCTTCATTTTATAAAAAGCAAAATCAAGCTAATTAGGGAAATGCCCTCCATTGAAGTGGGAAGCAGTGGTGGAGGGATGGGGGATTTTTGACAGACGGGTCTATCTCCTAATCCCAGCCTCTTATTTTCTGATGCCTGGGATTAAACACTGATCTGTGAGAGGGATGTTGAAGTAAATATTTTAAGGTGTTATTTTTCACATGCATCTATGCTGTTGTTTCCACAATCACCCCCCTTCCCCCATGACAGTCAATGGAGAGAAAATTCTTTCCCAGAGAGATGAGGTGGTATCCCCAATAATTCCTGCTGGAAATCACAAACCTATCCCCACCAGTGATTCTTGGGGTAACAGTCCTTCCTTGGGAGGTGACATTTCACATACCCCTGTCTTTCCTGGGACCCTCACCCTTTGCCCCACTATGATTGCTATCATATCCACTCAAAAAATGGTAAAGTCTTCTGTGACAGGAAAGCACGACACCTATTATTCTGACATTTGGCAGGCTTCTTCCCCTTAGCTGCAAATGGTTTCCAGTTCTGGCAGAAAACAACAGTTTTTCTTTTAACAACAAAAACTTTCTGGGTGTATCAGTATACGACCTGTAATAGGTGTAATCTACTCTGGAGGGACCCCTATGCCAACAAATTTAATTTCACTTCAATGAAAAGAAAAATAATTTTGAGCCGTTTTTAGATTCCCCATTATAGAGAAACTTTCTTTTCAACAGATCTTACTAGTTTGGTCCCTGGAAAAACATAGAGCAACTCTCAAACAAACTGAGATGCTTGGGAGCATCAAATCTTGGGAGCAGTGTACACCTCTAGTTTTTAATCTTGTTTTGTGTGGTGTTTTAAATGGTTTGCTTCAACTTGTCAGCTGCCCTGGAAATATTGATATTGAAGGGTTGCATCTAAATCCCTTAAATAAATATTCCGCAAAATATAGTAAAGACCATTCTTGTTTGCTTCCCTGAGATTTAGCCCCTCTCTGCCCCTCCTTTCCTAGCTTGGATTCCTGCTGCTATCGCTTCAAGATCACTAACCGCGGGCGCCGCACGCATCAGCTCTACTGGATGACAGAAGGCTTCCCCCCATTCCGCCAGCGCAACACCCTCCCTCCCATCAGTGCTAACACAAAGAAGAAGTCCTCTGAACTTCCGCTCTTTAAGCTTCAACCACTGAGGATGGAGCTGACCCCAGGAAAAAGCATGGACATGATGCTGGAAGGCTGTTCTGATGTTCCCAAGGTAGAGAGACTTTCACCTCTTTGTTGGGGGCATTTTGGGCTCTCAGTTACTTATTTTTGGAAACGAACCAACTTCTTTCAAGGATTGCTGCCATGTCACAAGTTGCCATAGTAGCAGCAGCTGCATTTCAACTACTTGTTGCCAAGGGTTACTGTAGCTACCATATAGTCAATCTCAAAACATCATATATGGGTTTTTATAACTGATGTAAGAAGAGTTCTACAAGGCCTGATCAAAGCTCAATATTCAATTATTTTGTCAAGAGTGCTTAATCCAGGAGAGACGAACCTTTTTCAGGCTGAGGGCCACCTTGACCCATGTTCAATCTACATCCTATGTGTGTGTGTGAGAGAGTAAAATCACAGCAAGAGACCATTTTCTGTATAAAATACATATTAATGAAATAAAATGTTACATTACAAAAAGGACTAATATAAGTGGCATTAGAGTGAAATGTCTGATATGCCCACAGGAATTAATATAATCCAGGGCACAAAGAACAAAATATCAACAGGGTATTGATGCCTTCCCTAATGCCTGCAGGAGAAAAATGAGACAAGATTAAGGTTATGCAGTACTGAATTTTAAAATCAACACAGCAAGGCTGCAATCCTAATCCATTTACATGGAAGTAAGCCACACTGAATTCAATGAGACTTACTTTTGAGTAGACATGGCTAGGTTTGCAGTGGATCCAGAATTGGCCTCCACAGTCACTTATGGACTCATTGTTAAAACCGTTTTATGGAAGACAATCTTACTTGGCTACGAGTGATCGCCAAAGAAGAAAGAAGAAGAATGATTGGCCATTAGCTTTGTCTTTACAGTGCCACAAGACTCTTTGTTGCGTTTTCTGAAGCAAAAGTTTGACAGTTACAACTCTGGAAATTGATTAATTTTCAAAGGGAACACAGCTGAATTGTAAATATCTGTTGATGGCTGAGATATGCATATCTAGTGTGCAATATATGTAAAAAATTACATTGAAACAGTAGTGAGACTTGTGCAAAATAAACCAATCACAGTGGAACAGAAAATATCAGATGAAATTATGGATGAATGTTGGAACAGATTGAGACATGCTTGTACATCTCTACCATTTACACAAATGGCTGATTATGTTCTTGATTCTCACAGCCATTTAATTTATTACTATATAGGTGTTTTTTTTAAAAAAAAATCTGTGGGAAATGTTATGTTGCAACTGGATACCAATACAACCTTTTTGTGGAAGGATGGTATGCTCATCACCTTTCCATGATTTGCTTTTAAAGGTCAGGCATCTTAGGCACCAACTGGTGCAGAATTCAGGATATATGGAATTGTCAGGAATCAAACTTCTACAAAAGAGAATTACATATTTGCCAATTCATGCTTCTTTTGCCTGGAACCAAATGGTAGCCAAGGCATAGTTTTCGGGGAGCCCCATGGCCAGGGGTCCACTGAAAGCACCACAGGCATAGTGGCCCAACCACTTTTATTCTGGCAAAAAACTGTGCTCTTCTTTCCACATACAGGTCGTAAAGGAAAGGCTGCTCTGTCATGCCATCATAGGGAAGCAATCTGGGAAGGAGCTTATCATGAAGGTTGATGTCATATGTGAATTCATTGCACCCATTCTACACATTTTCCCTAAAGAGATCACATTCCAAGTGGAGAAGGTTAGTGCTTTGGCCATCAGGCTGCTTACTGGCATGTTACAAAGGGCTAGTGGAATGAATGGAGGATGGAGTGGGTCGTGGAAAGGGGGGTGGGGCTGTGATCAGAAACTGCAAACACACACTCAATCACATTTCAGTTCAAAAGAGGCTCAGATGTTCTGGGCATCATCAGGAGCTAAAATGACAGCCACCTCCATTTTGACAGAAGGTGTGTGCAGGCAGAGATAGGCAACCTCGTAACACATCAAAACCATGATTGCCAAAGAGATCAGCCCAACTCCTAGGCTCAAAAAGGCCCTTCCTTCACTCCTGCAAAAAAATGCTTGCCAAAAGGTCATTTTGCAACTTGTTTAGCTTCCTCCAACTCAGGGCTGAAATGTGGCTTCATAACAGAAATTATTTACTAAGAAGGAACAGAAAGGGCCATGATCAGCCAGCAATCAAGATGTCTGAGTAACCTGGAGCTCCTTCCCTTGGGTATATAATTTCTCTTCAAAGCGGCTGATCAATTCAGAAAATTGGAAAGCTTTTACCCCCGCTCATAGGGGGGAATGTCAATAAATATGCTGAAATCGAAACAAGGCAGTTTAACAAACTTTCTCAAGCCACAAGAACATTGCAGAGAAGCCAGGGCAATGAGCCAACAGAGAGACAGCATGGCGCTTGGCCCAATTAAGACTGCCGAAGCCATGGTAGAAAAAGATACAAATGCAGTGCTGAGAGGAATTTGCAGCTCAAGGTATCCTCATTAAATTAAAGAAATTATTACAGAAACGTGGAAGGAACTGATGGTTCATCTCAGAAATAAGGCAAATGCAATGTCAAAGGAATTAGAAGGAATTGTGGAAACTGCATCAGCAGCAATAGATTTAAGCTTACAACATTAAAAAACCCTTTAAAAATTCTTCAAGTGAATATGAATATAAAATCAAAGCTGTAAGATTTTCAAAACAAACTTAAAGGGTCAATTTTCATCTGAGGAGTTTTGTGGAAGGGGCAGAATATGACAATATTATGGACTTGATAGTCCAGTGATTTAAATTGCTAATACCTGTCTTGTGTGATTCAGATCCTCCGAGAGACATTATTATATGAAAAAAATAGGAGTTTTTGACGGTGCTTTAGAAATGTGAAAGATATAACTTTTGAAAATTAACACATGGTTCTCTTGACTGCTTTGATCAATGGAACTGGCATAGTTACAGGTGCCCATTTTGCATTTGTAAGAACTCAATCTTTTAGTGTGATGGTACCTTCTCAGTAGTGGCACCTAGCCTGTGGAACGCCCTCCCATCAGATGTCAAGGACATGAGTAACTATATAACCTTCAGAGGACATCTGAAGGCAGCCCTGTATAGGGAAGCTTTTTAATGTGTAATTAAAAAAAATATATTTTATATATCTTGGAAGCTGCCCCGAGTGGCTGGGACAACCCAGTCAGCTGGGCGGGGTATAAATAATAAAATAATAAAAATAATTGTTATTACCTAAACTTTGGAAATTGTTCCCTATCGATGTCAGGCAGGCATCTTCATTGTACTCTTTCCAGCACCTGCTAAAAACATTTTTGTTTAGACAGATGTTTAGAAAACAGATGTGAGTTTTAATATGTTTTAATCTATTGTTATTTTAACTTTTCTTATTGATAATTTTATTGATATATCTATTTGTAAATCGCCTGGAGGGTTTTGTTTTTTTGCAATCAAGCAGTGTATAAATTTCATGGCATGAATGAATGAATGAATGGGAATGGAATCACATCAGTTTCTACCCCACGCCCCAATGAATGGGAACAATTGGTGTCCTCTAGTACCAAGTAGCTGGCTATTAAAAGCATAATGCTATCCCTGTGAGGAGGTCATTTCTCATCATGGAATATGGAAGAGCTTGATAGGAAGGGATGGAAGGTGATCCTCTGGCTGATCACTTGGTGCTGTGATGTACACCAGGATATATATTTTTTCTGTTCTTTAATACATCTCAAATGTTTTTGTTTTCCCCTGCCAGGACCCCAATGATAGCCTGAATCCCCAGTACGAACCTCTGACTTTGAAAAACGTTTCGTCTTTGCCAATCAATGTTCTCCTCTCTTTGCAAGAACCTTTTTCCCTCTGTGATACTGATCATGAAATGCTGCCAGTACCTTGTCAGGTATGAGGAGTCTCTTTTCACCTCAGGCCTCTAAGTAAGAGGCCCTTTGCAGGGTACAGTTCAGGCTGCTGGTTGTGACCTGTCCAGTCCTAGACAGCACTGCAAACAGTCTCCAGTGACTGAAAATGCAGAAGTCATTTTCAAAGAACTACAGTGGAAGGCAGATACCAATCAGTTATTTATTTATTTAAAATAAACTTATTTCTTTCCTGATTTAGGCCTTAACCATGAACGTTGGGGAGATGCATGACCTCTGTATCAGGTTTGACCCTCTCTACAGAGATGACTTGTACAACCGAGTGGCAGAAGAAGTCTTGACTTTCCGTTACCTGGAGCATCCCCATGTAGACCACATCAACCTACGGGGAGAAGTGCGTTTCCCTAACCTACACTTTGAGACGATGGATTTGAATTTTGGCTGCATCTTGAATGACACAGAAGTTGTCCGTGAGATCAATATGACCAACTGCAGCCCCCTTCTTGTAAAATACCGCTGGTCCTTCATGACAGAGGATCATGAGACCCTGATCAGGTAAGAGCAATCATAAGTCCTCCCTTTGGGATTTTGTCTGATGTTCCCAAGACATTGTCTATGGGTACATGACACAGTCACCCTACTAAGTAGTTAAGCAGGTCTGGGTCTCAATGGGAGATACATGGGAACTTAATGGATACCACCCTGAGACCCATGATTGTCAGGAATGATTGGTGGGTGCTAGAAGAGATAAGAGTCCGGGCCTCCAGCCAGTTTTATAGGTTTTATTTGGTTCATTCTTCTATTTACACTCAGAGCTCTCAGAGCACATCCGGCTCATTGGAATCAGATGCAGCAACTGGTTGCTGCTTTCGTTTTCCCCAGCATAACCACTTCCAGAGCCCTCCCCTTTTCCTTCCTCTGTTACGTGAAGAGCTAAGCCCCGGAAATTGCTCCCCCCTCTCTGCTTCATTGCTTCCTGATAACCCTTCGTAGTCGTCCTCCCCTGATGAGGTACCACTACTAATGATTGGAGGCTTATCTCTGTATTTTCCCAGCATTTCCCCCTTCTCAGCCCTCAGTTCCCTGACAATGATGAAGTAAAGGCTGGATCAAAATGTATTAATTATATGCTATTTACATTGTTTATAATCTCTTGAAACCAACATATGGTTCCCAATGTCAGCCTGTGGATGACTCTGATTTGGATGATGCGCCAGCCACCCAACTTTTCCCCCTGATATTTATATTTTATTAAGGTGATTTCAGTTAAAAGAAATAAAGTGATACAGAAAAAAGAAGGAAAAGTGAGAGGGAGAAAAACAACAACAAAGATACACATAAAAGTGAAAATATGAAGAAAAAAACCCCGCAAAAAATATACAATATTCCCATACATTCTTGTATAAATTGGTATAGTGTTATTGTCCTAGTTCTTATGTAAATGTTAATAGCTTACTGCATTTTGTATAAACTCATTCCAAATGTTAATCATATCATATCCATAGAGTCTGTGTCTGCCTGTAAGCAATCCGTTCATAAATTGCCAGTGATGTCATATTGTCAGTCCATTGATTAAACAGTATCATTTCCTTATTTTTCCAATTCCTCAATATCAATCTCTTGGCCACCATTAGGGCATGGAAAATCTATTTCTGTTATCCCGTTGATATTTCCATACTGCAGGTATATAGTTCAATAAAATGTTCTCACACAGGGAGCATGCTACTCCGCCATCTTCAAAGCCGGAAATCACCCAACTTGAGAGGAAGCCCTCTGCTCCCCCTTCCACACTGCCTCATCCTGAGGATGTGGCTTTTCCTTCAGTCTTGGCCTGCTAGAGGTTCCAATTTGGTTCTCATGGCCTTTTCTTCCAAAATCACATACACCTATGAATTGAGTGATGTCAGCTGATCAGTGGGCAGTTCAGTTCTGCTTGGTTCAATTGCATGAGTGAGTTCCCCATGGGAAACGCATTTGTGCAGTAGATCCCTACTAACTGATGGGTGGGGAGCTGAAGCCTGGTTGTTTTTGTTATCTCTCCTTACCCCTGTGGATAATCCACTTGTCAATCATCAAGCATCATTATTATGGCAGTTGAATGACAAGTGGGTGTCAAAGTTGGTCTGCAGAGATTGGGGGAGAAAAGGATCTGGCCAGTGGTTTAATTCTTCTTCTGAAAGTAGGAGAGAGAGTGCAAATGGTAGAAATGATTGCAAACAGGAATAGCTTTTGTCAAGCTGCCTGCAAACCTTCTTCCTTGCAAATATGAACCAGCAGTGCTGCTGCTTTCTCAAACTTGGCCTTCGTGCAGTTATTTTAATTACAGCAGCAAACGGATTTTCCACAGTGCCCCAGGAAGTCCAGTAAACATAACAACTGCATTGATGGTCTGCCATTCTGAATAACATCAATAAACAATTTCCCGAGGAAAACATAAGCCAACCCAGTGGAAAGGCCTTTTTGGCTGGCGGAGGGTGGGTGGGGGGAGCCACTGAGAGGCACTCCTCCTCGTGAGCTCACTAAGGAGTCTGATCCTGGTCTGTGCCAAGTGTTTTCTGTCAGACACTGAGTGCTGTCGTCGCTTCAATGCAGTTTGTAGCTGTTTGGGAAACAGTAGATTCTGAAGGATGAGAAAGCAAGATAGATAGATAGATAGATAGATAGATAGATAGATAGATAGATAGATTTAAAGTACTGTAAATGCAACCCCAACCCAAAGCATTTCTGGGTCTGAGGCTGGTAGTTTTGTCACTAGAGAGTCCCAGGCCACATTTTTACTGTGGCTGCTCATAGAGACTTTCCTTCCTCATCTTCAGTGTTTCAGCAAGCAAACAAATGCAGGTGTGGGACCCTAGTGGCAGGAGGAGGATGGTTGGAGGGCAGTGGGGCTTAGAAGCGGCATTTAACTCCAAGGCTTGGCCAAAGACTCTGTGGGATAAAGGAGCAAGTCAAGTACCCCAGGCAGAAAAGATGTGGGGAGGAAGTTTGGCAAGGCAGACAGGCAAGATGAGGGCATGCTGTTGGAGCCATGCTCTAGTTCCCATTTCAGCAAACGTCTATTTTACTTGAGGTTGACAGCATCCCTTAAGTCAGCTATGGGAAGGGAAGAGGATGAACCATGACATTGTTCTGTGGTGGCTCCAGGTGGTCCTTGCAACATCAGGTGATCTACAGGATCCCAAGGACTTTTCCACATAAGCCATCTTGCTAGTTTCCTATATAGTAAATGCACATTTTTTACAAATTTGTTTCAGGGGAACCGGAGGACTTTCCTTCAGGGAAAGCAGGAATATTTTGTTTTCCCAGCACACACTGGGCTTGTCTGCTCTCCTCAAACCTGTGTATGATTCTCACTTGCTAGCTTCCTAGGTGCACTAGGGAGTCTTTGCCAGTGTTGTATCTTTAGTGAGTATGGGGAACCTTTGGCCCGTCAGCTGTTGCTGAACTGCAAGTCCTATCAGCCCCAGCAAGCATGGCTAATGTCCAGTGATAATGGGAGCTATAGTTCAGCAACATGTGCAGGGTCAAAGGTTCCCTACACCTGACCTGTACTCTGGGATTCCACATAAGTATATATAAAGAACTAGACACAGCATTCCCAATATTATTAGCTTGATTTGGTAGTGCTTTGGCTGCAATGTAAAATCAGAACGGTTGTGAAGTGAAAGCCTTAGAAGGCAGGTAGGAGTCTTGGTTGTCCATCTCCTTCTTTTACTGTTACTTTCTTATAGCGCAACCTCTGCCTTTGCTCTTACTGGATTGTAGAAAAGCTGGGCCCCCTCCCTTGCTCCCATTTGCAATCTGCTCTTGTCAGCCATGATAGATATGAGGCTGTAGCCCACCTCCTTCCTAGGTGTGGTGAAATCCTGAGTCTCAAAATATGATCAGTGCCCCCAGCATTAGATAGAACTGCTTCTTATCTAGGTAATCTCATAGGTCTAATATTTAGTAGTATCTGCACCCTTGGGATAGGTCAGAGAGGCCATGGAGGTTCCCTTCGGCTTGAAGGTCACAGGAGAGGCACATGGAGCTGGGTGTTGTAAGCCCCACAGCTCTATCGATATTGGACTTGGGTTGGCAAGCTCTGACATATGTGGTGGAGGAAGAAGTAGGGGGTGCTGAATGAGTAGTAACTGAGTAAGATGAGGGAGGACCTCCCTTTTCTACCCCAGGTTCTATTGCTTGGGGGGAAAGAGCAGGGATATCAGGTATTGCCAAGAATTCGGGAGGGCTCGGAGCTGCCAAGGTGGGAGGAACTACTGTAAGTGGAAATTACTTAACAGGAGCCTCAACAGGAGGGTGCAGTCTTGTTGCTTCAAACCAGGCTCTGCCTTCGTAGATGGGAGCAGGCCCACCCACCCTTTAGAAGCACATTTTTGCAATTCTGACATTCTCTGAAGACAGCAGATTCTTGTGAATGAGTGCACCACACCTGGGTGTGACAGGTCATGGAAACTTGTTGGGACATCTTTGTTGCTTTTGTCTGGTTCTGAACTTCTTGCTCTTGAACTATGGCTCCTGAACCTTTTGTCTTCTGCTGGGCCTGTACCAATACTTGAATAATGGTAAGTGAGAGATCTTACTTACAAGTAAGGGTATGTCTTTCTGTGTTTGGGGATAGGAGCCAGGACACATGGTGCATACACCCCACATATCACCACACATCTCCACCTCCTGTGAAGTTGCTTAAATATTTTATATCACTGCAACCCACCATCATGGAACCAGGCTTTTGGTCTCCTTTCTGGCTTCCCCAGCCAACCCTCCATTATTTACTATTGCACACACCTTCAGACTCTCTAGCCATGCTATGGCATGTTGGCATTTCAGAAGACTGTGCGAAGGTGAAATTGCCACATGCGGTGCTTAGGGGCATCACCAGCATCTCACAGAATTAGACCCTTCGTTCTGCAAGGCTCCTCATTAGCCTTCCGGATGTGATGCTGGTTGACCCCTTTCTTTTCATCTCTCTCTTTGTGTATTAATTAGGCTTCCCGGCTGTTTCACGGGGTCCTTGTGTCGGCACCACCTGACTATCCGGAGGACAGCTGGGCCTGAAGGGAGCCTCCAAGCTGTTAGCACCTTCACTTGGCCATGAAGTGGCCAGGAAGAAAGCACAGCTTGTCAGATATTATTTCTCTTTTGCTACCATGTGTATAATTACATCCAGCTAATGCAGCCTGACAGTTTGGTAGCTAAAAAACAGGTCACTGCTATTCTATCCACTCTGTGCCTTTCATCACAGTAACTAATTGTCATTCAGATTAACATCTGTTTTTCAGCTAGGGGTGAAGAATGTGACTTATTTAGTTTTATTTCTGGACCTTATAATTAGGGCAGTGACTTTTATGGTTTTCATCTAATTATTCAGTCTTAACCTTTCATTTCCCCCTACCCGCCTTAGGAGAGTTCACATGAAAGCACTCCGTTTTTCTGCATTACAGTACTGTGGAATTATTCCCCACACTCTCCTCATGCTAACATGCAGAGTGGGAGAGTCATGCTGCAAAAAGGGGCAAATGCCATTCTGCATGGCATGCAGCATTAACAAAACACCACATGTGTAGCAAATGATCACTTGTCATATGTGATGGGAACATCAGCATGCCTATGATTTTGGGAGACAAACTATGCAATAGGTTTGATGATAGGAGCACATTTGAAACTTTCTACAGTGTTGGTAATATTTAATTGGATTTAGGGTGATGTGTCTGTGGAGCAGATGTATTGAGCAAAAGTCTTGGTAATTGCAGCCAGAGTAGTACAAATCTACAAATCTATATGGGAATGGCTTCTGAAGTGCTTTGAATTAGCAGAAATAGCGGACCAGTTTGGTCTATAAAACAAAGTTAGTTCAGAGGTGGCCATACTTTGTAAATTATTGATATATGAATCTGGGAAATATTACAATTTGTGTAAATCTCTAAAATGATGTCTGTCTGTCTGTCTGTCTGTCTGTCTGTCTGTCTGTATATACACATACACCATATGTGAAGCATGCTCAGTAAGCCCAGCACTTCTGAGTTCTGATGGATTACTGTTCCCCATTTTATAAGGATCCAAATAAATTAGATAAATAAACATTTTCAGGGACTCATAAATACTAGCATACCCCATTTTTACTGTCCTTTGCTCCCCCTCCTCCTCTTGCTCCACCTTTGGGATCCCAGTCAATCAAGGTTGACATAGCAAAGGCCAGGGGATGACATCCCCACATAGGTAACAGACAAATATAAATACTGAAGAGCCTAGAAGGTCTGTCCTATGGAGAAACAAGCTGATCCTCTTTCCCACAAAACATCTTAAAGGGATGTTGCAGTTAGACCCTGGGATGGCCTTCACCAAATGGCAGGGGACATGCTGTGCACATGGAAGCTTCCAGGTTAATCGCTGCCTGACATCTCCATTTTTAAAAGAAGTTGATGTCTTATTAGCGCTTTCACATTACAATAAGGATATCTGCATAACCGGGGTGGGGGGGAGCCTTTCTTCTGACTTGGAAAGCTACTTTTAGTCGTATTAGACATCACCATCTTTCTCGGACTGATTGCCTGACTCAGTTCAAAGCAGTCATACTTAACAGGAGTTCAAGAGCAGAACCAATAACTTCTCAAAGAGAGATTCCAGACAAGATTAGTTATTAAGGCTGCTTACATGGGGCATGGTTTGGACTGTAGACCTCAATATACATGTGTTCTGTCCCCTACGCCTCCGCTCCAGATGCCTGTAGGATTCTGAAAATTATTCTTCCCTCCCACAGTCCAGGCAATACATTTTTCTGTTCCAGGTGGCTGCATTGTACTCTCTTGCAATGTGGTAAGAGAATGCAGGAATTTAATGGGATTGCAGGCAGACCACATCTTCTGTGGCATAGCAAAGGGACCCAGGGCAAATCTTGTGATTGTGTGTGTCCGTGTGTGTGTGTTGGGGTGAGGGGATTATACATGTTTTATTAAAGTTGGCTAGTTACCTTGGAATATCTGGAGTCTTTGCATTTTAAAATAAATAGCTCTCCATTCCCAAATCCCCATGCATCCTCCAGCTCTCTAGAACTCTTAAATTGCTGACAGTGAAATAAATATTATCCGAGGCTGTGCAGGAGTCTGAGATCAAGCCTCTGCTCTAACACCCCCGCTGGCCTCAGAGTTCTTTAGCACCAATTTGTTCCCATCCCAGACCCTCATGTCAATCAGTGTTACTGTCTGTGTTAGCCATTGGGTTGTGTGCTCCTTGAGGCAAGGATGTTCATTGTCCAAAAGTCTCATGGAGACCTTGACCCTTCCAAATGTAATGGAAGTAACAAGAAGGAAGAGCAGCCAAGTAGATACCACAACACTTTCCTCTTTGTTTCTCCCATCACTGGAGAACAGTTTGATGAGCTGAAGGCTGATAGCTTCTTTGATAGGGGATAGAGCTTTGTATAGCCAGCTCCCCTGGGGCTTGCTTCTGACATCCCAGGCCAAATAGCATGAATGTCAATTGCAGAAAACAAGGTGGATTTATAGGCATTTCTGGGAAGGAGAATCACGGGTCTTGAGAGGATACCGTTGGGTGGTGAAGGATTTCTGCCTCATAAGAAACAGGCTCCAGGGCCACACAGCTAAATTGCTCCATGTATAACTTCCACTATCTCTAACCATTTGCCATGCTGTCTGGCAGGGGCTGGTAGGGTTTGGAGTCCAACAACACTTGGAGGGCTGCACGTTTCCCACCATTGTCTTACTCCATGGGTTAGGAACTGGATCCCAGCAACAGGCGCATGGAGCCAAAAATGGTTTTCTACCCCTGCTGTTGAGCTTCTGACAATTATACTCTTTCCTCAGCTTGATGTCTCATCCAGTCTTCAGGCATAAAAGGCACAGATCCCTGGCAGAACATGTGCTTTGCATGCAGAAGATCTCTGGATCCACTCCTGGCATCTCCAGTTAATAGAATCCCATAACAAGTAATGAGAAACACCCTTCCCTGCTCAAGATTGTGCAGAGCTGGCTAGGTGGATGGAGATCTTGACTTGACTTAAGGCAGAATTTTCTGATATTCCTGACCTTATGCACAAAACAAAACTGATTCCATGCTGTTTACATAATTGGCCTGGGAACTAGCAGGATAGGAGGGCATATTCTGATGTTATTGGCTGTTGATGAGCCTTTGATTTCAGATGTTTGAGGCATGTGTGCCCTGGCTGGCTAAGCCAGCCCCGTCAATATAGAAATCATTGCCAACTCTGTGTCTGCTCTTGTTTCCGTCTGATGGGATTTCTGTGATTATACTCAGCATTTCTTTATTTCTGTTTGACACCCTGTGAAACAATTACAGTGAAGTTATCTGTATTTTTCTGGACCCTTCCCAGCTCCCTCGCATCTCCACCCTTCTGCTTTGTGCATTGCAGCCCTTTAGTGGAGATAGGATGAGCAGTTTTGTACATACATTTGGGGCCTCCTCATGCCTGCAGTGAGGCTTTGATGTTTGGCTCAGTCATGTTGCATGAGGTCACATTGCATTAAATTGAGGATACAGGGAGAGCAAGCCAAAAAATTGGAAGGCTAGTTTAAGGCTAAGCCGAAGAGCCCTGAACAGAACCTCTTGACCAATCTGCCAGAAGCCTCTTCTTCCTTCCAGCCCCTTTAAGAGTTGCTGGGGGGGGGGGGGTAAAGAAAGCAGGGGTGTTCAAGTGACATCAGATGAAATTGAACTGCAGGATAGGGTGGCAAGGAAGAGGCAGCATGTGTGCTGTCCTAGGAAAATGTTCCAGGTGTTGTGGAACCTGACTCTCACCGGGTGCTTCCCTGCTTCTTGATAACATAAGACCTCAGCTCAATTAGACCAAAGATCTGTCTAGTCCAGCCAACCAAATATTTGTGGGGATCCCGCAAGTAGGACATGAGGAGCTCAGTCCTCTCTTGCTCATGTTATTTAGAGGCATATAAATCATATCGGACTCTGGTTTAATATTTTACCATTAATAATAACAGCTCATACTGTGTTTTATTGATGGATGTTGCCTATTATATAATGCATTAAAAATGTTGCAATGTTACTATAGTACTGTCAGAATGGATTGTTATCTGAAATTGGTTGCAATTATACTGCTAATTAGAATGAAGTGTTGATGTGGATTTTTGAGGTTGTGTTGTTAGCTGTTTTGGGAATGTGTTTGCCATGAGCCCTGTAGGAGGGGGCTGGCTGGGCCAGGACAGAGAAGAGAAGTGGCTGACATGACTCCAGGGTGGGATCCAGTGGGCTGGAAAGGTCTCTACCCGGATTGGGAGAGCCAGAGGAAGAGGCTCCTGGCCAGAAGCTGGTTCTGGCTCCTTCACCTTGCCTATCACTCTGGCTGCTGTGCCTCTGGAGTTACCAGAAATCATGTCCAGTTCCAGCTGTCACATCCACCTCTGAGGAGGCAGTAATATCTTGCCTAGGTCATGGAGATGCCAACTCAGGCATAAGCAGACAGGCTGGTTCAACTTTCTTGGGGAAGTGCTAGGTTGCTTGCCCAGACTAAGGACCAAATCCACTTGCCATGATATGTTGTCTCCACCCCTTTTTCTTACAACATGGTTGTGGTGTAAGGGGGTGTTGTTGTTGAGTCAACATCTTTGCTTGTTTATTCATGTGTAGCAACTACTGTGCCTTTGAACAGTGTTTTGCCTATGTATTGCACCAATCTGAGCATTAAAGATTTGGGTACAAACTGCAACCTGAGTTTGAGTTCTGCATCAAGGAGGGGCCAGGACAGCATTGCTGCTGCACAGAATGAAGAAGCCGCTTCCTAGAGCGAGTCTATCAACTGGCACAATGTTAGTGCTCAGAAGCTATTTTGAATCAGCGTGAGTTGGTAATGAATCATATTAGTAATCTGACAATTTTTTTGTTTTCTACCTTATTTTACCTGCTGTTGGTATTTTATATATATATTATAGTGATCGTAATGTTAAGTTTTTCATGCTGTTGTTGTGAACTGCTTTGAGCTCAGTGTGGTTGTTGGGAAAGTGAAATACAACTAGTAAATACAGTGGTACCTCGGGTTACATACGCTTCAGGTTACATACGCTTCAGGTTACAGACTCCACTAACCCAGAAATATTACCTCGGGTTAAGAACTTTGCTTCAGGATGAGAACAGAAATCGTGCTCCGGCGGTGCGGCGGCAGCGGGAGGCCCCATTAGCTAAAGTGGTGCTTCAGGTTAAGAACAGTTTCAGGTTAAGTACAGACCTCCGGAATGAATTAAGTACTTAACCCGAGGTACCACTGTACAAGCAAATCAAATCAAAATGGCATTGTGTTTTTCAGATTCAGCCCCAGAGATGTTACAGCCCTTCCTAAACAGGAAGCAGCCACTGAGCAGGAGGTCCCAGAGCCACAAGAAACTACGAGTCACAATGACACCAAAGATTTTGAGAGGTTTGTACACTAGGCCTCAGAAATGCATAGTCTGTGTCTTGGCCCTGCACAACTAGGTGGCCCATGCCCATCACTCTGCCTGCTATGCCACACTGAGAGCAGACGACAGATTAGGGGGCTCTTGCTCTCTGCCATCCCAGGGATTTAGCTTGAGCAGTTAATTCCTTAATGTATCGGCTGCGGCTGTAAGTGAAATACAGCAAAGCTCCTCTTGCCACTCCACTCCAGAGTTATGCTCTGGTCTTTTCTGACCCAAGTGCAGCAGCTTCATCTGCAACCATACCTCCCTGCAGTGCAACTGTGGCTTCTTACACTGCTTACATACTGTCAGGGAACTGCCATCAGTACTGGAGGGGGAGCGCAAAAGCCAGAGGGATTCCAGAGAGCATCCAGGGATTGGGAGAAGCAGCCCATATTCTGGGGAAGAGAATCAGCGTAGCACCAGTGGAGAAGAGGGGCAGGTGGGGGAAGTGGCGAGGCGGTCCCATGACTCCTTGCCTGGGACTAGCGGGGAGAGTAGAGGTCCTCCGTTGCCCACGCCCTCCCTGCGCAGAAGGCTTTCGTGCAGAGAGGGTAGGCGGAGACTAGGCGTCAAAGAGCTTCTTGGCTGGAAGAAGTTTAAGAAACGCCCACTCACAGATTCTGCCAGCGACTGAGTCAGCCATGGGTGAGTGGCTGTCTGGACAGAGGAGGTTCACTTTGGCAGCCCAGCCAGGTGTTTGCACCCAGCCAGGGAGATAGGCACCTGCTTACGCACGAGCAACCCCTTAGAACCATTACACATACATTCAAAGTATTCTCCCCACAGAATCCTGGGAACAGAAAGTTACCTCCCACAGACCTACTATTCCCAGCACCCAGTGCAAACTGCAGTTCCCAGGATTCTTGATTTGAATGTATGGTATGTGCACGCAACCTTTGTGTTCAAGGGGAGGAAACAGAACATGCAGGAGCACACCCCTACCCCCCCCCAGCATTGTTCCAAACAAATATTCAATAAGAGCCACAGAAGCAGCAATGAGCCTTTTCTTGTGGGGAGAGGGTGGGTGTGTTAAAAATCAACACAAAACCCCTCAGTCCACAAGACTTTAAAGGTAAGAATGCTCCCCACAATTATTCACATTTGCCTGCCCCCAAAGATTACCCTCTCACTCATATTTATACAAAACCACGTTTGTGTCCCTATTAATGTTACCCATACCCAGATTTCCTGAGCACCATTAAGTAAAATTTCTGTCCTGATATTATGACTCCAGAGAAGCAGCTACAGAAGAAAACCTCAACTCTGTCAATGGAGAAGAGACTGTCCCTAAGGAACTTCCAGACACTGCAGAAAGTAGCCCAGAAGCCAAGGCAGCCTCCAGGGTAATTGTTCATCTCACCTTACCTTTGGCTTGGAGATGTGGCTTGGTTAGGATACAGGTAGCACCTGTGGGTGATTTTGCACAAGTACCACTGATGTGAACGGGCTCAGTGGGTTGTTCTCTATGACTGTCTTGAGGCTGCTAGAGCACTCAGTGTGTATCTGCGAAAAGTTTCATGGGGCAGGAGGACTTGGGGCTGTTCTTACTACGAAGAGAACACCTGGATGTTAGAAGGTTTTCCCTTAGTTCTATCCTTGACATTTTCTCCCAGCTGTGCAAAACATTCTAGTGCCTTGGCCTGTCTGACATTTTTCTTGTCAAGGTCTGGGATGCTATACATCTGGTTATCTGAAAACCTTCAAGCCAACCTACCTCCACTGCCTCTTGCACCCATTCCCGATGCTCTTTTTTCTAGTCCCCATTGCCAGCTGCTTATCAAGGGGAAGAGGAGCTTCCAAAGAAGAGCGAGGTGGAGACCAAGGAAGTCCTGTGGTGTGCAGAAGCAGATGATCATCATCTGACAGGCGTAGAAGAAGTGAGCAGGAATTTGTTTTTATCATTATTATTATATTTATTCATGTAATATATGTGTATATCACTTACTCAGAAATAATTTTCTCTAAGCTGTGAAAATAAAATAATATAAGACAATATGTTAAGAAACCACAACACTGAAAACAGTCCAGCGATCAATCTGATAAGCCAAAGGTGGTCACACTTCAGGGCAAACAAGAGCATTCAAGTGCTTGTAAAATAAAATAGCCACTTGCTTAATATACAAGGGGAGGGGATGCCATAGTATCATCATAACTAAATGCTCTACTCCTAATGATGGTCCAGTTCTCCAAACCTTTACCCCAGTCTCCATCTGCTGATTATTCAAGGATGGGCCAAGCTGGACTAAAGAGCTGGAGCCATGTGTGGCTATGCCACTTCATGTTGGCTGAAGCCCACCAAAGTCCCTCTCTCCAGTGTGTGCCTCAGATGTTTGTGTTCGATGATGACCTCTGCTCCCAAAGAAGCTAGGTCTTCCTCTTCAGCCTGAGGCAGGAGACAAGCCTGATCAGCAGCAGCAGCCAGACCCTTCCCATGCAGGGAGGCACAACAGTTGCAGACCTTGGTTATCACACTTGGATTGGCTAAGATACTGGGAAGAGGATCAAGACTGTAATCATCCTATGGAAATGTGCAGTACATGGGGTTTTGCACAGGAAGAGCCTGAGTAAAGGTCAGAATGTATGGAGATCCATCTTTTCGGTGCCAATCCTGCAGCCACCATGCTTTCCCCACAGCTGCATTGGCTGTCCTCATCCTGAACTGGATCTTGGCATTTGCTGACATGCAGCCTCTGCCCCTCTCTCTTCCTGATCAGGTATTTGACATCATGCCGCTGTATGGGATGCTGGAGCCGAGTGAGATCCAGCGGATGACGTTCACATTCTATGGCCATGCTGACATCGTTGCTCGTGTCAAAGCCATCTGTGAGGTTGAAGGGGGCCCCACCTACGAGATCCTACTCAGGGGTGAGGCCTCCCTTGTGAGTTATGCATTTGACAGGAAGGAGATTGACTATGGGCTCCAGGTAAGTGAAAGCTGCACACACTTGACTCTGCAGGCCTCCGGCAGGTCACTTCAGTTATTTTCCCAATAAACATGCCTTGCTGAAATCTCCCCCTGTGCTTTCCTCCAACCCACCATCCTGTGATGAAAATGTTTTGGAGAAGTTTATGGTGGGTTGAGTCTTATGGGGACTTTTTTCAAGCCTGAACTTGTAGAATGGGTTTCCTAATTGCCTCTGAAGTACTTATTATATGCAAGAGAACACAAAAATGCTTCTGATCACAGTAGACCACTGGAAGCTGTGCCTAAGCTTCCTCTTCCTCAGCTCCCACCCATTTCTTGTTTACACCTAGTTCACACCCACTTCCCAAAAGGGAGCCCAACTTCTTTGCCTTTATATATGCTTTCCCTCCACATGACATCCCACCCCACAATACCTCTCAGCTGGAAGAGTGTCTGTCAAGTCCACTGGATTTCTTATACCTCAGAAAATGGACTCTCAGGCTCCAGGTGTTGCTTCTGCTTATACCCTTCAAACTTCCACTCTACATGCTTCTTTCTTGAATTGCACATTCTATGTAAGAACCATGCTGTCTGTCCCCCTCCCCACAAGGACCCTGCTGAAAAGGACTGCCTTTCCCTCTTCATTGGGCCCCATTGAAAGAGTTCAACAACACCTACTAAGCCTGCCTTAACCTTGCCTAAAGTGATATTCAGGGAGAGAATTTGGGTCCTCCTTGGCTTTCCACTTCCTCCTCCTCACCACAGCAAAACCTGCAGTGCAACTCCACTGCCTTTATACTCCTGAGAGGCTTGCTGAGCCCCAGAACCGGGGTGGCGGTAGGGAAGGCTCTTTCCCTAGATATCTGCTCTCTGATTAACCTAGCCATTCTCAGGTGGCCTCTGTCAGGTCCTTATGCTTCTAATACATGCACCCCTCCAAGCAGAAGTCATCCCAGAAGATGACCTTCTCTCAGGGTTGGGCATAGCCAATTTCACAGCAGGGTTTGATCCACAAGGTCACTCTCTCCACCTGCCCTACACCTTGTGCAGCTGACCCCTGCGGAAAGCAGGATTGAACTCTCCACACATCAGCTGATGTGCAGGGAGTTCAATCCTGCTTGGTCATTATCCCCACCCCACTGCCAACTTTGGCATGTGACTGAAACAACTCATCTGTTCATCACCTGGCATCAAATGACCGAGAGGCAGGTGATTCTTCTCCCCTGCCAAAGTTGGCCCCCATGGTAGGATTAAAAGATCTGGCTTGCCAGGCCAAAAAGATTCCCCACCGGGTTAAGGTTAGGGTGTTAGGATTAGGGGGATGGGGGCTCAGGTTCAGGGATGCAAGGCGACATAGATATTGCATTCACATGATCTGAGGATACACAGCAACGTTACCAAATCTTTCTTAAAATAAGATTTCTGGTGACTTAGGAGGGTCCTGCTCAACATCTGGAAACATCTGGAGATATTTTGCTGCTGTCAAAATCATCAAAATACAGCAGACTAGTGCTGGTTGGACAACTTTACACATGTGCAGAGCATCACGTATGATGTGGTGTTGGAAATATTACATGATCTCCTCCCAAATAGCTGGTTGGTGTTGAATCAGAGGAGGGATGGAAAGAGGGGCTCAGGGCAAGATGCTTTCAGCATTGCAGCAAAAGGTTTGCATGTTCATATTGGCATCACTCTCTTTTCTCTCCCTAAGCCTTTTGATCAGATATGTGTGACTGAGATTACGCTGAAAAATACAGGAAAAGTTGGATTTGAATACTTTGTGACTAACACCATTGAAGCTTCAGCCAATAACCCTGCACCTGGTGTGCCACTGACTCTGCCTGTTTCTGTGAGTAAGAGCAGAAGCCGGATAGATGCTGTTGTGTTTAAGGGTCACTTCTTTATGCATTTTGATTTTTGAATTATTGTGCAGATTGTGCAAAGCAAGGCAGGCTCTTGCAAATGTGTCATTAGAATTCAGGTGGAATCTGCCTTCAAGCATGAACCCTTTTTAAGTTAAGGCTTCCTTCCTTCCTTCCTTCCTTCCTTCCTTCCTTCCTTCCTTCCTTCCTTGGCCTCTCTCTCTGTCTGTTCTCTGAAAAGAGCTTTCCTTTAAGATAACTCATTCATTTCACAAAGACTCAGGCTGAGCAGCACCCCCCCCCCGCCCCTCTGTGCGGGGTGAAGTCCATCCTATAGATGTCAGAAGGGAGGTTTTTGGTGTGGAGAGCCTTCCTCTTTTGCTACCTGCTCTAGGTTCCTTTCTTGTAGGTGGGTCAGCATTGAGCCGGTTGCTCTTTCACAACAAGAGAGGGGAGCACTGACCATTTTCCTAACTGGAGGGAAATGCCCCTAAAGTGTTTAGTTATTTGGTGCCTCACCAAGAAAGCCTGTACTTTTCTTAGCGCAGGCCTGTGAGATGGCCACCAAATCCTGTCCCTGCTCATCTTGGGTGGGAAGAAGTAAAATTTCCAGCAACAATAAAATTCAAAAAGGTGGGGAGATGGCAACCCTGCCCCTAGACTTGAGACACTGGCGCAGTCCATCAATCTGGGACTGGGTCTGTGAAGATGCCACACTATCCATGCCATCATCTCTTTCCATTCCTTTAATCCTTACTTAGGAATTTCTTTGAAAGCTCAAATCCTTCTGTACATTTAAATGGGAAAAGCAAATGTGCTTAATTTGCATGATGTCTCTGGTAACTAAACCTGGCTTTTATTTGGTGGGAAATCTAAATTTAAAAAACAGTGCAAGAGTTTACACAACCATCTGTGAAACAGGCTAACA
The DNA here is from genome assembly GCF_965153285.1 of Podarcis tiliguerta. Classification (NCBI taxonomy): domain Eukaryota; kingdom Metazoa; phylum Chordata; class Lepidosauria; order Squamata; family Lacertidae; genus Podarcis; species Podarcis tiliguerta. The sequence continues at coordinate 50,412,850 of NC_139541.1, read as the reverse complement.
TAATGTTTCTCACTGATCCAGTCTGTGCCCAAGACAAAGAAGATGCCAGGCTGTCCACTTAAACCATTCTATGGAGGCAAGATTGCTCAACCCTCTATTTGGCAAGGAGCAGCGTTACCTATTCAGGATTCTCCCAATTGTCTCTCCTAGAGTTATATTGAATCTGGGAAGGAGCAGGTGTTGAAGGTATATTATTTGCCTGGCATTCCGGAGGTCTTCCAAAGAACCTTCCAGATCCAGGTGGCCCACATGGATCCAGAACTTATCACCCTGAAAGGAGAAGGAATCTTCCCCAGAATTTGCGTAGATCTACCCATAAATGTTAAAGGTAGGGGTTAGTATCCTAGAGCTTCCACCTTCCTTGGAAAGTGCAGCTCCCATCCCTGGTCCAAACTCTCACCCCTTTGTGCTTGCTGTAGGAAATGACCAGTACAGCATCCTCCTAAGAGAAGTCAAGGAACGCATGGAGCAGGATTCACACAAAGATTCCATCAGTAACTCGGAGGCAGTGGGCACAGACCCAGCCATGGAGGAATCCAACTCTGTAGTAAGATTAAAAGCTCCTTTGCTTGCTTGTGAGCTAGGCTGGGCTGGGCTGGGCTGGGTGAGGGCTGGAGTTGACCTGGAACACATTGGCAGGGGGAACTGGAATTATTATTATTATTATTATTATTATTATTATTATTATTTTATACCCTGCCCATCTGGCTGGGTTTCCCCAGCCACTCTGGGCGGCTTCCAATAGAATATTAAAATACAATAGTCTACTAAACATTAAAAGCTTCCCTAAACTGGAAGAGCCATGCAAGCCACACAGTTCTGACATGCAGAAGGAAGGGCTGAGCAGGAGCACAAAATGGCAGATGGCTTCTTCAGAAGGGCAAAAGTGGGCATTGGCAACCATGGAGGTGTAGGAGGCCAGTAGATCAAAAGGAACCGACAGAAAAGGGAGCTTTCTGGTGCTGATGCTGTAGGGGAAGCAGGAAGGACTATGCAGGATTGGGGTCAGGTTGGCTGACTGTCTCCTTGGTCTTGACAGCTTGCCATGCAAGTGCAGTTGGAGGTGGAGAGGCTCCTTGTTCGAGAACATGCCTTGGAGCAGCAGAAGCAGCTTTCCTGTGACCCAAAGGAGGACCCTGCCATCAGCCAGCGAATTCGCCGCAGATTTGTCAAGTGGGTGCAGATCTCCTCCCTATGGCCACTTCCCCAGACTTCAGGGTTATGAGGGGGGCTCCCAGCACCTGAGTACTTGGAAATAAGTGGAGAATCTCAGGAAACTGCTTGGTCCTCCCAATCCACCCAGTTTCCTCTGCCTCTGGGAAGTGGGGAAGCTTTCACCATGTGAAGTTTCTTGGCTTCGCTGGCAATCTCTATTTGGACAGTCTGCAATCTGTAGCAAGCCCCCAGACTCTGATGCATAGAATCCTGTCAGAGATGCATGGGGAGTCAACCCATGGCTTGTCCAGGTCTTCTTAGCTGAATGCTGTTTTGAATCTACCTACATTTGAACTATAATAATAATAATAATAATATAAGGGGAGCCTACTGGATCAGCCAACAGCCCATCTAGTCCATCATCCTATTTTCACAGCAGATGCCTGTGGGAAAACTTGAAGCAGAATCTGAGCACAAAATCACTCTCCCTTCCTGTGGTCTCTAGTAACTGGCATTCAGGAGTATTTCTGCCTCCAGCTGTGGAGGCAGAGCATAGCCTTCATGGTTGGTAGCAACTGATAACCTTTCTTCTTCATGAAGTTGTCTAGTCCTCTTTGAAAACCATCCAGGTTCATGTCCATCACTGTCACCTGTGGGAACAAGTTCCATATTTTAATAATGCTGCATGAAGAAGCATTTTCTTTTACCTTTCCTGTATCTTCCAACATTCAACATTCAATTGGATAATAAAAGTAATCCCCTCCCAAAGGGCTGCAGTGCCATTTCTGTGATTGGCACAATGTTACTTTCCGCTCTGCTTCCCTCTGCCATAAGTATGCTCTGGCACTTAAGTGAAATGCTTAAATCCTCAAAGTCCTGTTGAAAATGCAGCCCTCGCTATCCAGCTGAGCATCAAACATCTATTTACAACCAGCCGTTGCTACTTTTTCAGAGCACAACTCCCTGAGTACATCTTAGACTTTGGCTACATCATCCTGGGCACCGTCCGGACCCACATTATCAAAATCACCAACACTGGCCAGTTTCCTGTGTCCTTCTATGCCGATAGGCGGAACTTGCGGGACTCAGGTAATAAGGAGATCTGGTTCCTTTTCATTTCTAGCTCAGCCTATCCTGAAAACTTGATTGATCAGTAATTGAATGGGAAAAGCATATATAAATATATTAAAAACCCAATGAATTTGCCACCAGTACAAGCCCTTCCCCTCCCACCCCAATTGTTTTACTCTCAGACACTGAACACTTTTTTCCAAATAAGGTTTTCTTCTGCATCCAGTTGCCCACTATGGGCAGAGTATGGGTAAACACAAAGACCAAAGAGAGAAGGAGATGTGTGTCATCTGCAGACTGATAGCCCTGTCAGGATTCACATCTGATCCTGCTCAGTTTGCCCTGTGCTGGGAAGATTATTATGGTTGGAATGGCTGCTCATCTGACTGCTGTGAAGGTGGTCAGTGGTTCCCTCAGCCCCAAATTCTTGAAATAACACTACACAGAGCCCTCCCTACAATTGTATTTCTAAGGTTTGAGATTTGCCTATCAGCAATACAGCTATGTGGACGTAGCCCCTTCTCATGCTAATTAGCAAGAATATGCATTTGTTAGGTTTGGCTGCTAATTTCCCACATTCAGTTTCTCTCAGAGGGAATTGTACCAAGCAGGCAAGCCTGACATGGCTGTGCTGCCTCCAGTTTTCCAACCCCAGGGGCTTCCTCAGCCTAACCTATTCCCTGGGTATGGGGGATAAAATGGGTGGAGAGAGAACCTTGTGCAGCCATTCTAAGCTCCTTGGTGGAAGGGTGTCACGTCAGTGTAATTGAAAACAAACAAACCAATGGCTGATTCCTCCCTGCACACCTGAATTGGCAAGGAATGACATTGTTGCTCTTTTGAGCCAGGTTTCGACACAGAGCTGGACAGAGTGAAGAACCTGCCCTACTGCGAGACTGAGACATTTGGAGTACGATTTGATCCCCAGAGTGCCAACCAGCCCCTGGGAGAGGTGGAAGTGATCCTGCCAGTCAAGGTGCCTTTCATTTCGCAGCCCGCCATGCTGCACTGCCTTGGGGCCCTTGGCTGAGGCTGGGGATGGGGAAGGAATTTGGGAAATTGGAAAAATGGGACACTGCAAGGAACTGAAACTAGTGGGTTCAGCCCTCGTAGTTGACATGTCCTAAAAGGCAGGCAAAGTTTATGATGCATCACAGCTAGGATGTAACTTTCAGAAAGAAATGCAGTCATCAGCAGAGCCATGAACACCCACTTCAGTTGTAGCTACAGCTGGCCTCCCATGATCCACTTTGAAGTCCTTGGAGTTAAGACAAAGCCTGCCATGAATTATGGAGCCACATGGGTGGACAGGGGAGACCAGCAACTGGACAACTGCATGGGAATTTATGGAGGGCAGCTGTATAGGCCATAGTAAAGGGGAAGGGACATAGCTGTGTGGTAGAACACTTGCCTGGCATGTAGACTGTCCCAAGCTCAATCTCTAGCAGCATCTCCACATAGGGATGGGATAAGATTTCCTATCTGAAACCCTGGAGAGTCGATCCCTGTCAGTGTTGACTGTACTGGCCTATATGGACCCATAGTCTGACTCAGTATAAGGCAGCTTTCTGTGTTCCTAAGAACGGCTTAGGAAGGCCACATCTGACTCCAAGGCAGACAGTGTGCTCCAAGAAGTGCCATAGGCAAACTGAGCCCTTATAACTAGAGCAATTCCTTCTGTCTGAACTGAGCCCAGCTCTCTTTGGTCAGACCAGGCTCCTTAAAAGTGCTCTGGCCTGGAGTATAACACTCCTTTGGGACACAACAATGCTGTATAATGGAGTGTGAGAGGTGGGGCCGTGCCAGATTTTAGCATTGCACAGGGCAGTGCTGAAATTTGAGAGCCCCATATCTGCCACTGTGGCTCTGCCCACTTGTCAAACCTGGCCTGTGAGTGGTGGGGGAGAGACCAATCCTGTAGCTCCAGGCTCGATCTGCAGCACATATATATGATTTCTCCACCATTTGATACCTGCATGGTGCCCCAAGTGCCATTAAGCGTACAGTGGTACCTCGGTTTACAAACTTAATCCATTCCAGAAGTCTATTCTTAAACCGAAACTGTTCTTAAACTGAGGTGTGCTTTCCCTAATGACGCCTCCTCACCGTTTGGATTCCGTTTTTAGACCGAGGTAAAGTTTGCAAACCGGGATACTACTTCTGGTTTTGCGGAGTTCGTAAACCAAATCGTTCGTAAACAGGACTGTTCTTAAACTGAGGTACCACTGTATGTGTGTTAGAGGTTCCCATTTCCTGCACATGGTGCTTAGGTCCTGTTTGTTTTCTCCAGGTCCTGACCGGACCCACATTCAACATCTCTCTACGTGCCATGGTGATTATGCCATCTCTCTGCATGTCCAATGACAATTTGGAGTTTGCTGCCACTCAGTGCGGCCAGTGCCAAGTCGAGACAATCCAGCTTCACAACCAGCTCCAGGTCACCTGTGAGTGGTTTGCCACCAGCAGCGAGCAAATAAAAAAGGTAAAGTAGACCTGGCCGCAGGCTTCTCTTTCCCCTTTTCTGACCATCAGGTTCCACCCTGCTCTTTCCACGAGGGTTGCCACCTCATCAGAAATGAGTCAGCCTCTCCTGTGCCTTGAACAGCAGCTCAATCTCCAGAAACTGACCAGTGAAGCTTTGCACTGGATAGAGATTAAGTTGTACTTAAAGGTGTAGTTACAGATGATAGCTGAAAAGCTGACAGAATCTGCCCTCCTTTTTCTACTCCTGAGGCTGAGTCCTTTTGATCCATAAAGCACTGAGGCAAGGTCTCCAGAGGTTCAGAAAGGCAAGTACTCAGAGGCAGGCCCTGTAGCTGGTTAAGCCCACAACAGGCAATTCAGCTTCAGACTCACTTGAGCCACTGAAGAATGCAAAAGAATATAAAACAGTGAGGTAAAACACTCTCCAAGAAACATTGGTCCATCTACCTGGCTAGCAGGTTGTTGCATGTAACAAAACTGCAGGCACCTGAATTTCAGATGCAGTTAGGGTGGGAACAGGTCTGTTCACAATAGCACAGAGATCCATTGCTCAGTGATGTCATTGTTTGTTGTATGTTTAGGTGGACAAGCACATGCCAATGGCCTTACGTCGGAAGATGCGCCGTGAGTTAAAACACAAGCCCAATGTCTTTGAGATGATCCCTCCCTATGGGATTCTGGCTCCGGGGGAGAGGCTCAATGTGCAAGTCAAGTTTGCACCCAGAGAAGAGGTAGGAGGTCAGGATGCTGTTCATGCTATTGAACAGTTGCAACTCTCGTTGCAAAGAGGGTTCAATGGTAGCACATGAGAGTCCTCTAGTCAGTATTTGGAGGGGGGGGGGAGTGATGATTTAAATGATTAATTTGGTGACAGTTAGTGTGAATTATTTTAGCTTTTTAAATGTTGACAGACAGGTCAATGAGTCTCTTAGAGTTGAACCACAGCATTGATAGCCCTGCTATTGATAACATTGAAAGCGATGATGTTTTGGAATGGAAGGCTAGGTCAGCGGTGTGTTCATCCAGAGTCCTTAAGGATCAGAACATGGGAAGGAACTTGGCCTCATTGAACATAGAGCACATGAGGTTAATAAAAGCTGTCGAGAATAGGCTAGGTCCAGAACAAGTTGGGGAGAAAGTGACTATTCTGTTCCATTTGGAGCACTTTAACTTGTTTTTATAATAGGAATGGTTTTATCTGTTTTTTAATAACGACATGTTGTATTGTTGTGAAAGATGGGTAAGAAATTTTACAAATGACAAATAACAAATAAATAAGGTATCAACAGCTTTAGCCTTGACAGCCAAGAGGCCTTTTCCAGTTGAGAGGGTGAAAGAAAAGTGCTGATGACAGGCCATGAGGGATGAGAGGAATCTTGGTCTGGCCCAGCAAAACAATCAAAAATCTTATGGCACCTTCCAGGCTAATATATATTTCACGGCAGGAGGTTTCATGGGCTAGAGAGAGCCCGCGTTATCAAACATCAAGTGCTGCCTTCTGCTGGCAGGTGTATTTATATCAGCATGGGTGGTGGAAGAGAATGTTATAACAGAGTGAGGCCAGAACTCCCAGCATTATAATAGATGGGTAGTTGGCATTACTATGCTGAGCACAAATGTAGAGCAAGACAGTGCAACAAGTATGAATCCATGGGCATAGTTTTCTTACGACTGCTAGGCAAGAGCTAAACTTGGGCCTTTCTATATTCTTTCTTTCTTTCTTTCTTTCTTTCTTTCTTTCTTTCTTTCTTTCTTATATAAAAAGAGGTTGGATGGTCATCTGTCAGGGATTCTTTAGCTGTGAATCCTGCATTGCAGAGAGTTGGACAAGCAGGGGTCAGCAACCTTTTTCAGCCATGGGCTGGTCCACCATCCCTCAGACCATGTGGTGGGCCAGACTATATTTTGAAGGAAAAAACTGAACGAATTCCTATGCCCCACAAATAATCCAGAGATGCATTTTAAACAAAAGCACACATTCTACTCATGTAAAAACACCAGGTAGGCCCCACAAATAACCCAGAGATGCATTTTAAATAAAAGGACACATTCTACTCATGTAAAAACACACTGATTCCCGGACCATCGGTGGCGATTGGGCCGCATCCAGCCCACAGGCCTTAGGTTGCCTACCCCTGGACAAGATGAATCTTGGTGTCCCTTCCATCTCTACAGTTCTGTGAAATAATCTCTCCAACTTTTGTTATCTTAGAAATCCTACCGCCACTACCTGATTCTGAGCATTTCCCAGAGCACCCAGCAGCTGCAGCTGAATGTCTCTGGGCAAGGTCTGGAGCCGCGTCTAGAGTTCACTCCTTCCATTCTGGAACTTGGGCCCCTCTTGCCTTATGCCGTTGGGGATGAGGCTGAAGTGGTGGTGAAGAACCCTTGCAGCTTCCCCATTGAATTCTACTCCTTGGAATTTGACCAGCAGTATCTGTTGGAAGAGCGGGTAAGAACCAAGCACACTTCCTCCCATCTGAGGCTGCAAACTCTAGCTGTGCATACTCTGCTAATCACACTGTTCAAAGTGTGGTACAGTGTCAACAACAGATGGTGGGCTCAAGTCTAACAGGTTATGGGCAAACTGACTTCTACAAGTCAAACACTGCAGCAATTCAGGGTCATTCATACTGGCCTTAATGGAGCACTGGCCAGACTCCACATGAGATAGTTCTTTGTATCCTTATATATCTGCTTGGTTTTAGATTCTGCGGATGTTGAAGGGCTATGACACCCATAACATGCTTCTGTTGCCTCCTCGCATCCCTGGGGAGAAGCTGCCTTTTGAAGTCCTGGAATATTATGAGGAGCAGAAGAAGTTTCAAGGTGACCAGGAGACAGTTAATCAGGAAAATGGTGAGCTGAGGAGACTGGGCTTTTTGGAGAGTCCAGCTGCATGGGGTGGCTATTTTTGGACATCAGAGAGGGTGTAAGGGGACTGACTAATTCCAGCTACCTGCTGTGCTCATTTCTAGATTTTGCATCTACTCCTGGAATGAAAAGGTGGGATAATGCCTTGCTAGTCATTCTCACGGTAGACCCATTGAGGTTAATGGACATGACTAATTTAGGTTCATTAATTTCAGTGGGTGAAGAATCGTAGAGTTGGAAGGGACCATGAGAGTCACCTAGTGTAACCTCCTGCAACGCAGGAATCTTTTGGCCAATGTGTACTCTGAGTAGGAATTAGTTGGATACAACCATGTGCCTGCAACTTTCGTTATTTACTGTGACAAAAGAGATCTGCAAGTATTACTCAAACTATCCAGGAGCATTGCCTAAAGCGGGAACCCAAAGTGATGTCAGGTCTGACACACTGCTTCCATATCATCTGACTACACCTATTCCAGTATTAAAGGAGGCCCTACCTGATTCACAACTGCCTTCCCCCTGCAGCCCCAAAATTCTGGGGCTGCATACACACCATTCATTTAAAGCACATTTGAAACACATGGGTTCCCCAAAGAATCCTGGGAATAGTAGTTTACAAACTACAGTCCCCAGGATTATTGAATTGGGGGCGGGGCATGTTCCTTAAAGATTTGCAGCCCAAGGGTATGGTCTAAGTGCCAGGCCAGGGGAATCCCTTCTCCCACCTTGGCACATCTGGATGCTTCCCATTGACAGGACTTCTGACTTGCTTCCCCACACAGACTTGGCTGCTGTGACTGAATTCCCTCTCCTTTTACCAACACCCCCGCCCAGTGCTAATCCCTACATCACCACACCTTCACAGGATGGACTACATAGAGCATGAACTGGGTGGGTGGTATAAATCATTATCCCTTCATTCCAAAGCCATGGTGTCTTTCAAAAGCAGCCTCTGCCCATTTTATTTTACAATTGGCTAAGGTGAGCCATACATAAATGCAGTTATTTGTCCAGGCAACACAATCTGAAGGCTAGAAGCTAGTCTTCTGTGTTTTTGAGCCTATTTCCAAGAGCTGATTGGTGCTAGTGGCAAAAACATCTGGAAGGTGCCAAGTTGGCAAAGGTTGGTCTATAGAGAATGGCATGTCCTTCACTGGTTTGCTTTGGTTAAGACCGAGTTTGGGGAACTTCTGAAAGTGCCGCCAGTACATTACTTGATGTCTCTTGTATGCACTGTGACATCTGCTCTCCTTTCCTCTTTAGTGGAAGATGAAGAAAATGCTTTACTTTCTGATCATGGGATGAAGCTCCTCCCTTCCAGTGCTGGGCAAACAACATCCACGGCGGCCTCTGCTCATCCTTCTCTTTCCCTTAATGAGGATACCAGAACTTTCAGGGTGGAATCGAAATTTGATCAGGAGGAAGAAGAGGAAGAGGAGGGGACAGACAGAGGACAAGGTGAGTGAGAGCTTCTGGTTTGCTGGGACAGTGAAAAGAGCATGTCATCATCACCACTGAAAAAAGAAAATGTATGTGATGTAATGGGGAAAGCTTTAGACATCCACATAGTGACATTTTGCTGCCACCTCATGGTGAAAATCTATAAGGAACTAGATCAGGAGAAAGCTTACACCAAGAACAAACTTAGTTGGTCTCTAAAGTGCTACTGGACATTTAAATTTTTTTATATATATTTCGACTGCATCAGACCAACACGACTACCTACCTGACTCTAGATCAGGAGAGTTTAGGTTCCACATGTGTTGGAATTGTGGACCAGTGCATGTTTTCCAAATCTCGAAAATACCTGGCTTGACAAAATCCTTTTGACCCATAATTGTGTTGCATGCCATCTCCCGCAAACTTTGTTCTCCAGCATGAAGCAACTGCAGAAGTTGTAGTGGAAATACATTATCTTGACTTTTCCCATTGGACAAAGGCTTAAGTCCTGTCCACCCATTGCTTGTGCACAGGCCCTCACTATGTTGACAGAGGAATGAGGCTTCACTCTTGGCTTGTCTCCCCTGATATTGCTGATCTTTTTTGCATATTATGTGCAGGGGTCTGTGGTGAAATTCCAATGCACAGTGTTTGATCAGTGCACATGACAGCATTGGTAAGAAGTCACATAAAGGGTGTTGAGGCTGGAGGGACAGAGCGAGCAATAGAAAGAAGAGAGCTACAAGTACATTAATAATGTGATAAATTAAAACAAAAACATTTCTTGCCCTGCCTGACAGGATCAGTATAAATTGTTCAAAATAAGCTCATTCAAACAGATTACAGGTTCTGGAGTTAATTTATTTATTTTTAATCCCAGAGCAAATGTATAGATATATACTGTCTGTTGCAGTAAAGGATTAAAAAAGCCATGGACACCCCTGCCATCCGCAGCAGCAAAGATGAGAGAGTGGCATTCCTTACTGGGCTTAAGGACTTCTCCCATTAGGCCAACCCTCTGTTCCTCCTTGAAAATAAAAGGGTCTGTGCAATTTCTGAAGATGTACTATTTGTACCTGACATCTTTCCTTTCTGAAGCCCTTTGAAGGATAAGGTCTTTGAGCAAGCTGTCTATAGCCCTGATTCCTTTTCAGGAGGGAGTCAGCAAAGTGTGATCAAGAATAAGGAAGCTGTTGGAGAGCTAGACAACAACCCTGTCTCAAAAGCCATTGCGCGTCACCTTGGCATTGATATATCTCCAGAAGGACGGGCTGCCAGGAACCGCAGGGGCATTGCCATCATCATCCATGGTGCTCCCCTTACAGGTACAGAGACCGCCTCGGAGAGCAGGGCTACATCTGTGGTGACAGTATACTCTCAGATGGCATCTGAGTACCACCATATGCTCTGAGATCTCACTGACATCCTCTGTTTTTTGCAGCTCTCTTCTGAATATTTTTTAGTTTGTGAACAACTTTTTGGGGGGCTGAAGGACTCAAGGCATTTTCTTGTCAAGGCTGATGCTAACTGTGGGCTAAGCTAGAGGTGTGCTTAATGCAGAGCAGGCAGAGTGACCTGCCTTGCTCTTCCTTGATGAATGGCGGGTGCCAGGGAGAGGGGATTTGCCCTGGGAAGGCAACCATGTTCCTGTTTTACGAGAGTCTGTTGAGAATTCCCCTTAGAACTCTCCCCAGACCCCACCCATCCATCACTGCTGGCCCTTCTGATTCACTCTCCCCCCCCCCCCATGTTTTTGTCTTACTGGACTATGTCCTTGAATTATTGCTTCTCTGGAAGAGAGGGGTAAGTGAGAGAGTATGTAGAAACTGGCTTACTGTTCACATTCATTGTTCCACCCACTTTTGCTTCCGGCCCTACCCCCCACTGCCATGTGGCCCTCAGAAAGTTGTCCAGAAGAGCATGTGGCCCTTAGACTGAAAAAGCCCCTCCATCCCAGATATAAAGGGATGTCAATAAATTATGGATGGTGAAAGTGTGTGTGTGTGTTTAGCAATACCTTTGTCTCTGATTCCTCTAGGAAAGTCTAGTGCGGCCATCACCCTTGCCAAACACTACAGTGCTGCTTGCTTATCCATTGATTCTGTGGTCTTGGAAGCCATCTCTGATGGGAACACTTCAGCAGGGCTTCGTGCTCGTGAACTCTGCATCCGAGCCGCCATTGAACTGGCACAACGTGAAAATGAAGAGGGACCGGGTAAGTGGGGATGGGGGGGTTGTGGGAGTCTTCAACATCATGGCAAGTACCCATCTGGCCTTTGCCTGTCCTCCCCATAGTCCATCCTCAGTGAACATTTACTCTCTTCTCAGGACCAGCTTAACTCTCACTCCAGTACGGTATATCCAGTGGTGGGGTAGTAGTTAGAGCATTGGAATAGGACTTGGGAAACACTTAAATCCCCACTTAGCCTCAGCTCACTGAGTGATGACCTTGGGCCAGTCATGGTCTCTCAGCCTAACCTACCTCACAGGATTGTTGTGGTAATTAAATGAGATGGGGAAGAACCACGTATGCCATCTTGAATTCTTTGGAGGAAAAGATGGGATAGAAATGTAACAATTAAATAGCAAATACTCTCCCATAGGGAAACTACTTGAAGGTATGTCTTGCCTAGCGACAAATAACATTAAGGTTTTCCTAATGTTATCATGAAGGCTGTGGAGGCCTGAGCTGACCCAACAGTGACCTCAGTGTGAATGTTCTGCAACCCTACATCTGAGAGGGTCTCTAGCAGCTCAGTCAGGGAGGCTGTTGTGAGCTGCACTAACTACATGCCCAGCCTGACCTTTTGGCCCAAAACTAGATAAGGTACCCCTGCCCGTACGGGCCAGTCTTGACAGACTCTAGGGTTGTGCGCTCATCTCACTCTAGAGGCCAGGAGCCAGCGCTGTCCGCAGACACTTCCGGGTCACGTGGCCAGCGTGACAAGCTGCATCTGGCGAGCCAGAGCCGCACACGGAAACGCCGTTTACCTTCCCGCTAGTAAGCGGTCCCTATTTATCTACTTGCACCCGGGGGTGCTTTCGAACTGCTAGGTTGGCAGGCGCTGGGACCGAGCGACGGGAGCGCACCCCGCCGCAGGGATTCGAACCGCCAACCTTTCGATCAGCAAGTCCTAGGCGCTGAGGCTTTTACCCACAGCGCCACCCGCGTCCCTAAAAACTAGATACAGGCCCTCAAAACCTGGCTCTGGGTAAAGAGGCCTAGTGGAAGAGAGCACAGTGCTCCTGCCCTTTGCTTATGCTGACACTGCAATGGGTAGCCAGGCAGACATAGTTGGCAGAGGCTAACCTTTCCCAATTCACCCACTGAGATCTCATCACTATGCCTTGCCAAGTTTGGATGCTGAAGTAGTGTTCACTTCTCTGACTTGTAAAACATCAAGGAACTATTTGCGTCTGTCTGTCTTTCCCATCAAGGAACTGAAGGGCAGCTCACCCTGCCTCTGAATAACAGGCTCAGTACAGAGGCTTTGGGTAAGCACACCTCAGAAGGCAGCCATAGTTCAGAGTCCAAAACAGGACCCCTCTCAGCTGTCTCTAGAGGCTATAGGGGAAGCACGGCGACGGCAAAGGGCAAGTCTGAAGGTCACACATCACAAAAGCAGCAGCAGCATCAACAATCTGATCAACCTGGATCCCAGGTGAGAGAACTGAGGAAGAGCAATGACCCAGTGGTAGAGCATATGCTTGGCATGCAGAAGGTCAAAGGTTCAATCCTTGACATTCCTAGGATGAAATGGGAAACTTTGTTTAAAACCCTGGAGAGCCTCTGTCAGTCAGTGTAGCCAGGCCTCCACCAACCTGGTGCCCTCCAGGTGTTGGACTACAACTCCCATCAACCCACCAGGTTGGTGTAAACCATACTGAGCAAGATAGACCAATGGTCCAACTCACTGTAAGGCAGCTTCTTAAGATTTGCCAAAAACTCCTGCCACCCTCTTGCCCCTTCCTGAGGGAAATAGTATGGGGTCCCAATGCTGAGGCCTAGTGCCCCTTGTAATGCCATTCTGTAAATACTTCTGATACACCCACCTTTCTCTCAGGTGGGTCTCCCAATGGTCACCCATCCAGGAATTGATTAGTTTGTATTTGCTTTGCTTCAAGAATGCTGCAGCAACATCAGGTCCTCTCAAACCATTCCGTGGATTCCTTTTCTTATGCTGTTGAGGTGCTTGGGCCCCTGCAGTCATACTTTTTAGTGCAGATTCACAATGCTTTGTGCTCATGATGCTGTCGAGTTGGTCACACATGATCCCACTTGCAATACTGCTTGTGCCTTCAAAAGTTCTGGGGCAGTTACACTGCTTCATTTCCAATCAGTTCACACCCTGTAACTTCCTGCTGAAATTCCCCCCAAAATTATAGCACTAATGTTCTGGCTTATATTTGTCCTGGTTTTATTGCACTGCAACTCCTCCAGCCAGCAATTACATGGTAGCATTGTAGAACAACTAATAAAGCATAGAATCATAGAATCATAGAGTTGGAAGAGACCACAAGGGTCATCGAGTCCAACCCCCTGCCAAGCAGGAAACACCATCAGAGCACTCCTGACATATGGTTGTCAAGCCTCTGCTTAAAGACCTCCAAAGAAGGAGACTCCACCACACTCCTTGGCAGCAAATTCCACTGTCGAACAGCTCTTACTGTCAGGAAGTTCTTCCTAATGTTTAGGTGGAATCTTCTTTCTTGTAGTTTGGATCCATTGCTCCGTGTCCGCTTCTCTGGAGCAGCAGAAAACAACCTTTCTCCCTCCTCTATGTGACATCCTTTTATATATTTGAACATGGCTATCATATCACCCCTTAACCTCCTCTTCTCCAGGCTAAACATGCCCAGCTCCCTTAGCCGATCCTCATAAGGCATTGTTTCCAGGCCTTTGACCATTTTGGTTGCCCTCCTCTGTACACGTTCTAGTTTGTCAGTGTCCTTCTTGAACTGTGGTGCCCAGAACTGGACACAGTACTCCAGGTGAGGTCTGACCAGAGCAGAATACAGTGGCACTATAACTTCCCTTGATCTAGATGCTATACTCCTATTGATGCAGCCCAGAATTGCATTGGCTTTTTTAGCTGCCGCGTCACACTGTTGGCTCATGTTAAGTTTGTGGTCAACCAAGACTCCTAGATCCTTTTCACATGTACTGCTCTCAAGCCAGGTGTCACCCATCTTGTATTTGTGCCTCTCATTTTTTTTGCCCAAGTGCAATACTTTACATTTCTCCCTGTTAAAATTCATCTTGTTTGTTTTGGCCCAGTTCTCTAATCTGTCAAGGTCGTTTTGAAGTGTGATCCTGTCTTCTGGGGTGTTAGCCACCCCTCCCAGTTTGGTGTCATCTGCAAATTTGATCAGGATGCCCTTGAGTCCATCATCCAAGTCGTTGATAAAGATGTTGAATAAGACCGGGCCCAAGACAGAACCCTGTGGCACCCCACTAGTCACTCTTCTCCAGGATGAAGAGGAACCATTGATGAGCACCCTTTGGGTCCGGTCAGTCAGCCAGTTACAAATCCACTGAGTGGTAGCATAGTCAAGACCGCATTTTACCAGCTTCTTTACAAGAATATCATGGAGCACCTTGTCAAATGCCTTGCTGAAATCAAGGTAGACTACATCCACTGCGTTCCCTTCATCTACCAGGCTTGTAATTCTGTCAAAAAATGAGATCAGGTTAGTCTGACATGACTTATTTTTCAGAAATCCATGCTGACTATTGGTGATCACAGCATTCCTTTCTAGGTGCTCACAGATTGTTTGCTTAATGATCTGCTCCAGAATCTTCCCTGGTATTGATGTTAGACTGACTGGGCGGTAATTATTTGGGTCCTCTCTTTTCCCTTTTTTGAAAATAGGGACAACATTTGCCCTCCTCCAGTCTGCCGGGACTTCGCCTGTTCTCCAGGAATTCTCAAAGATGACTGCCAGTGGTTCTGAGATCACATCTGCCAGTTCTTTTAATACTCTTGGATGCAGTTCATCTGGCCCTGGAGACTTGAATACATCTAAACTAGCCAAGTATTCTTGTACTATCTCCTTAGTTATTCTGGGCTGTGTTTCCTCTGCTGAATCATTTGCTCCAAATTCTTCAGGTCGGGCATTGTTTTCTTTATCGGAGAAGACTGAGGCAAAGAAGGCATTGAGGAGTTCAGCCCTTTCTGTGTCCCCTGTTTGCATTTCACCATCTTCTCCTCTGAGTGACCCCACTGTTTCTTTGTTCTTCCTTTTGCTACGAACATACCCATAGAAGCCTTTTTTGTTGCTTTTAACCTCTCTAGCAAGCCTGAGTTCATTCTGTGCTTTAGCTTTTCTGACTTTGTGTCTACACGTGCTGGCTATTTGTTTGAATTCCTCTTTGGTGATTTCCCCCCTTTTCCATTTTTTGTACACATCCTTTTTTAATCTTAACTCAGTTAAAAGTTCTTTAGATAGCCACCCTGGCTTCTTTAGGCACCTTCCATGTTTCCGTCTCATTGGTATTGCCTGAAGTTGTGCTTTTACTATCTCCCTCTTAACAAACTCCCAGCCATCATGAACTCCCTTTCCTTTTAGTATTACTGTCCATGGGATCTCACCCAGCACTTCCCTAAGTTTTATGAAGTCGGCTTTCTTAAAGTCAAGAAATTGAGTCCTAGTATGCTTGGCTGCTCCTTTCCGTTGTATAGTAAACTTCAGAAGAGCATGATCACTTGCGCCTAATGATCCTTCCACTTCTACCCCATTAACCAGGTCATCGACATTGGTTAGGACCAGATCTAAAATGGCTGTTCCTCTTGTTGCTTCTCCCACTTTCTGGACAATGAAGTTGTCTGCAAGGCCAGTGAGGAATCTGTTTGACCTTATGCTCTTGGCTGAGTTTGACATCCAACAAATATCTGGGTAATTGAAGTCCCCCATTACTACTATCTCCCTTCCTTTTGCATGCTTGGCCATCTGTTCCAGGAAGGCATCATCTATGTCCTCCGTTTGGCTTGGGGATCTATAGTAAACTCCCACAATGAGGTCACTATTATTCTTCTCTCCCTTAATTTTGACCCAAATGCTCTCACTTTGGCTTTGAGGTTCTAAATCTTGGATCTCTTCACAGGTATACACATCCCTGACATATAACGCCACTCCTCCTCCTTTCTTGTCTGGTCTGTTTCTCTGAAATAGATTGTATCCCTCCATTTTTACATTCCAATCGTGGGACTTATCCCACCAGGTTTCAGTGATGCCTATTATGTCATATTTAGTTTGCTGTACCAAGAGCTCAAGTTCATCTTGTTTATTTCCCATGCTTTGTGCATTAGTGTACAGACATTGAAGTCCATTAGTCATTCCCCCGTGTCTCTTATTTAAGGATTTTTTCCTCCTACCACTAGGTCTGCTTGCTGTTTGCTCCATTTGGTCTATGACATTTGGATGATCATCTTCATCAATTAATAGACTCCTACCTTCAGGAGCACCGTCTCCCTCCCCCACATTAGTCAGTTTAAAGCCCTCCTGATGAGGTTTCTTAGTTTTTTGGCAAAAACATTCCTCCCAACCGTTGTGAGGTGCAGCCCATCGCTTGCCAGAAGTCCATCCTCAAGAAACTGCAGTCCGTGATCTAAGAATCCAAACCGTTCCTGTTTACACCATTTGCGAAGCCAGCTGTTTACTTCCACTATTTTCCTCTCTCTCCCTGGGCCACGTCGTTCAACTGGGAGGACAGATGAGATGAATAAACCCATTGCTGATACACTATTACTGTGTCAGGAATGTCTTGCAGAATACCCTCAAAGCAATACACTACCTGTCTAGAGTGGCCTTTGCTTAAACATTCCTGTTTTCATGCCTTGAGGGCAGTTCTTACCAGGCTCTCTTGCTGGCCTTGCCATGGAGCCACTGGAAAAAAAATAGGTGCTGATGCAGCTGCCCTTGGGAAGAGGAGCCACTTGTGGCTGGTCCACTTGTCTTGACACTTGGTTGGAACTGCCCCTCTGCCCTTTGATAACCAGGTGCTGAAGCTTGGAGAGAGCAATGCATACATCAGGCCTCTGAAACTCCTTCCTTGGAAAGACATCCTGCTGGTTTTAAAGTTAAACGGTGCCATTTGCATTTAAAGTTTCCCTTAGTCCCTTAGAATTTGGCATCTGACCCCACTCTGTTCCTGCTCTCACAGAGGGCAGCCCAGATGGCCAAGGGCAAGAGACACATCTTAATGGGAGGAACAAAAAGACCTCAGCTTTGAGAGACTGGCCCAAAGAGCCATATTTTGTGGAGAGGTCAATTTTCAAAGTGTGTGTATTTATTAGTTTGTATATGTGTTTCTCTTTCTGCCTCTCCCCTGCCTCAGACTCCCATCCCTTGTCTTCTTGGCAATTGACCATGCTTTAGTCCATCTCCCTAAGCTGGGGGGGAAAGTGGTGACCCAGGGGTGGCTGAGTTGAAGGGAGAAGCAGGTGCCTTCTAGCTCAACAAGTTTCTCGTAGGAACTTTCTGCCTTATCCCCAATTTACAGATTCCGTCCAGCCCTATTCCCAGTGCTCCGATCCAGCGGCGCCTTAGCCTCTGTGGCAGTGTGGCAGGAGATTATGGCCTGTTGAGCTGTGTGCTTCCAGAGGAGCTATTGGTGGAGATTCTTTCAGAGAGGATGCAGGTAACAGCAGCAAAGGGAGACACTAGCCATGCAGCCTGGGGGTCTCACAGTGGTTCCATCTGGAATCCTGGGCCTGGGCCTGCAAAATGTCTGCCTGCCAGGTCAGGAGCATTCTGTCCCTTCCTGCATAAAGGACCATGGCAGAGTTGCAGATGGCTTTCTAGGGTCCCTTTTTCTGGTGTGATTCCAGTGGAGAGCCAGTGTGGCCCAGAGTCCTGTGCACTTGGCTATCAAATACCCATTGCCAAATCACAATTCCTGGCCAATCACAATAAAGAAATGGAGGGACCATGAGCACCTGTCAATCTCAGTTTTCCAGTCTCTAAAATGAGAGTACTAATGACACATTTATTGCAGACAATTTTATCACTACTATCGTATTATCAATTCTTGTTCCATCATTCTATTTAGTGCTTTATGAAATATTGTAAACTAAAAAAGTCAGGTTTTTGTCACAAGGAGTTTATAGATCAAATGTTGGCAGTTGTGAAGACTGCCACGGGAATGGGGAGAGCAAAGAATTGAAGAGATGAGTGTGAGCAGGTAAAGTTACCTGCACTTAGGCTCTCTTGTAGCTGGCAAACAAGAATTAGGGTTTCCTACAGTGCTAAGGATGGAGAACAGTGCCAAAGATGGAGAAGCTCTATACAGTCAGCAAAAACAAGACCTGGAGCTGACTGTGGCTCAGATCATCAGCTTCTTATAGCAAAATTCAAGCTTAAACTGAAGAAAGTAGGAAAAACCACTGGGCCGGTAAGATACAATCTAAACCAAATCCCTTATGAATACACAGTGGAAGTTAGGAACAGGTTTAAGGATTTAGAATTGCTGGACAGAGGACTTCCGGAGGCGGCGCGAAACCGTGATGGCGGACCTCTTCGAGCTCTGAAGAGGGGCACCGCAGAAAAGGGTTGTTTCGCTACGGCGCAGCGGCAACCCATCAAGAAAAACCACGGACAGAGAGAGTCCGTGGCCGTGGGACTCGGCGGGCACCTGGAGCGACCCCAAATTCGCGGAAGGGACCCCGTAAGGGGCTCCGGAGTGAAGGAGGGGGAGCGGTGCTGTGAGTTCATCGCTCTTTCTGCGGAGGCGAAGCCGCGCGGCTGTCACGGATGAGCGCTGACCTTTCTTCCAAAAAATACTACTCTGAAACAGCAAACCCGTGAGTAAGGACTTAAGATTTGTTACAATAACTTGAAGAAATTTGGCTGAAACCGGGAGACGAGAAAGAGGAAGTCCGTCTTCCGGCACTGCTTATAAGATCAAAGCAGACTGTTTAAAGAGCGGAAAGCGCTGTGAACAGGGAAGCTTTAAGGCTTTAAAGTGGGACTTTCGTGCACACTTGAAATTCTATTCTTAAAGGAAGAAAAAATACAGTTTAAATTGGACTTGGAGCGGTCCCCCATGGGGCGAGGGAAGACTCTAACCCCAAATCTTCGGGTGGCCGGGTGAAGTTGCTTGACTGCGGAACTGTTACAAACTTCCAGATACTTTTGTGACTGAAGTGCAACTTTTGGGCTTACTTAGTTTGAGTGGATACAATTGCAGGCACCTTGTTGGAACATTGTTAAACGTTTTAAAGTGCTCTGCAGGACTTTTTTCTTAGTGTTTTGGAACTAACTTGCTTTTAAAATTGTTTTTGAAAACGGAAACTTTAATGGCGGAAAAGTTACCTTCTTCTTACTAACTTTTGGTGGCACTCCCCCTAGAGGACATTGGATAACAAAGGCCTGGGAAAAGTTTTTTTGCTTACTTTCTTTCTCCAGACTGTTTATAAATTTGGACTTGTCTTTCCCATGGGATTACAACATCTGACCTTGAACATTGACTGATGAGTGGTACAGGAAAGACAAGAGCAGCCAAAGCTAAGGAAGCTAAGGAAAAAGAAAAAGCAAAAAAGCAGGCACAGCTTTTGCAAACAACTTTAACTCAGGGACGTAGACTATCAGTGCCTGCTGTGCTTGCAACACAAAAAGTAGAAAGTGAAAAGCCTGAAAAATCTGAAGAGGAAGATATGGCATCAGGAGGAGCAGAGGCAGCACTGAAACAAGTTTTGGAACAATTGTCAACATTAAATCAAAAAATTGATAACCAATCAACAAAAATTGACCAAGCTACATCCTCGATCCAGAAATTGACAGATCAGGTTTCCCAACACACCCAAGCAATTGAAAAATTGCAAGGAGCAACGGAAGAGAACCGTAAATTGGCAGGGGAAGCCGTTGAAATTGCAACATCAGCTAAAAAAGAGGTTGAGGAAGTTAAAGCAGAAGTCAAGCCTCTGCATAAACAGATAGGGGACCAACAAACCTATCTCTCTTTGGTGGAACTGAAAAACCGGGAGACTAATCTTAGGCTTAGGGCGGTCCCAGAAATCGAACAAGAAGATTTGATTGGATTTTTGACAACAGAATTTTCAAAGTTCTGGGGCTTAAAAGAAGAAAGTGATTTTAAAATAGTATCGGCTTTTCGACTGGGAAGATTGGTAAGAAAAGATAGATCTAGAGACTGTCTAATAGCTTTGAGATCAAGAGAGGAGAGAGACAAAATATTAGGCCTACACTTCAAAAACTCAATTGAGATACAAGAGAAAAGGGTGGAAATCTACCGAGATATTCCTAAACAGCTATTGGATCTGAGAGCCACCTATTCAGAATTGGCTAAGTTGTTGAGACTTAACTCAATCCCTTATAGGTGGGAGTTCCCACAAGGACTATCATTTACTTACAAACAGAAGAAGGTTAAAATAAGATTACCAGAGGATCTACAAAAGTTCCAGCACGACCACGGAGAAGATCTCCAAAAAGAAGCAGCAGCCCTTTGGCCTATACTTAAACCAGGACCCACTCTGCCAGCAGGCGGAGGGACGCCTAAACCCTCGGAGTTAGAGGAAAAAGAAGATACACCGCTCTAGGTGTAACAGAATAGTTCAGGATGTCTCTGCAGCTACTCAGTTGGAATATAAATGGCGGAAATTCCCCGGAGAAAAGAAGGAAACTGTTTCATATATTGAAGAAAGAACAATTGGATATTATTTGTTTACAAGAAACCCATGTGACCAGGCTCCACAGGAAAGTTTTGGTCAACAAAAGACTAGGCCAAGAGTTTATTTCCTCAGACAAGGTAAAGAAAAGAGGAGTGGTGATTTATGCTAAGGAGAGCCTGATACCTAAATTTTTATTCAAAGATGAATATGGAAGAATTCTGGCAATTGAAATCCAGACCCAAGGAGAAAAAATATTGATACTAGGAATTTATGCTCCAAACGACGGGAAATCAGAATTTTTCAAGAAGCTGCATGAGACGCTGCTGGACTATCTGGACTATGCTAACATCATAATGATGGGAGACATGAATGGAGTGGTGTCTACACATATGGATAAGTCTTATAACCAAAATCTAACATCAGACGGCAGACTGCCTAAAACTTTTTTTGAAATGACTGACAATCTGGATTTGATTGATATATGGAGGACAAAGAACCCCCTAGGTAAAGAAGGAACTTTCTTCTCTGAGGCCCACCTGTCCTGGTCAAGGATCGACCAAATCTGGACCTCCAGGGGGCTGGCACCCAAGACTAAAAAGGTGGAAATCTGCCCAAAAACATGCTCCGACCACAACGCTCTGAAATTAGATCTCAGACTTACTCAAACCGGTTCCTTCAGATGGAGAATGAATGACACTCTTTTAAGAGATCAAGAGATTGTGAAAAAGGCCCAAAAAACATTAAAGGACTATTTTGAGATAAATTTGAATACTACAGTAGAAAAAAGAACGATCTGGGACGCAAGCAAAGCTGTCATGAGGGGGTTTCTGATACAACAGAATACAATTAAGAAGAAGTTCTGGAATGGAAAGAAAGATAAAATACTGGAGAAAATACATCAAGGAGAGAAAAAATTGAGAACTAAACCAAAGTCAAAGGATCTGTTGAGAGAAATTAAATTCCATCAAGCAGAATATTCAAAATTGATTAATCAGGAGATTGAATGGAAAATAAAACAGATGAAGCAAAGATCCTTTGAATCAGCAAATAAATGTGGAAAGCTGCTAGCTTGGCAGCTGAAAAAAAGACAAAAGTTGAATACAGTTACAAATCTAGAGATTGAAGGAAGAACGGTGCAGAAACCAGAGGAAATTAGGAAGTGCTTCCACAGATATTTTAAAGAACTTTATGTACAGGGGCCTCAGAAAGAATCAGAGATAGATCATTTTTTAAAGACAAATGGACTATCAAAAATAACTCAAGATAAAAGATCAATCTTGAACTCTACAATAACCACCCAGGAAATTGAAAGTGCCATTCAGAACATGCAACTAGGCAAATCTCCAGGCCCGGATGGGCTTACCTCCAAATACTACAAGACTTTGAAAGACTATTTAACACAACCCTTGTTGGAGGTATGCAACCAGATCATGGATGGGAAGAGGGCACCAGAAACGTGGAAAGAAGCGTTCATCACATTGATACCTAAGATAGAATCTGAAAAGACTCAACTCAAGAACTACCGCCCCATCTCACTCCTGAATGTGGATTACAAAATATTTGCAGACATTTTGGCAAGTAGACTTAAAAAAGTTTTAATTGAAGTAATTCACAAAGACCAAGCAGGCTTTCTCCCTGGTAGACATTTATATGAGAATACCAGAAACATCATCGATATTTTGGAACTTTTACAAACTAACAGGAACACAAGGGCGGTGTTAATTTTTGTTGATGCGGAGAAAGCATTTGACAATATATCTTGGATGTTCATGAAGAAAAACTTGGAAGGGATGGGAGTGGGGCGGGGGTTTGAAAATGGGTTACGAGCAATTTATTCAGAGCAAAAGGCCAAATTAATAGTGAACAATGTGGTGACGGAGGAGTTCAAAATTGAAAAAGGGACACGACAAGGGTGCCCTCTATCCCCTCTTTTATTCATTTCAGTCCTGGAGGTGCTATTGAACATGATAAGGGAGGACCGGCTGGTACAAGGGATAGAGGTCGGAGTGAAACAATATAAACTTAAAGCTTTTGCAGATGACCTAGTTTTGACATTGCAGGAGCCAGAATCCAGTACAAAAAGAGTTCTTGAACTTATATCTGAGTTTGGTCAGGTGGCGGGGTTTAAGTTGAACAAACAAAAAACCAAGGTTTTGACCAAGAATTTGACACTTACAGAAACAGAGGGGTTTCAGAGAGAAACAGAATTAAATGTGGTAAAGAAAGTGAAATACCTAGGGATCTATTTGTCTTCCAAAAATTTGAATTTATTTAAGGACAATTATGAAAAATGCTGGTTGGAAGTAAAGAAGGATTTAGAAATTTGGTCAAGATTGAAACTTTCCTTGTTGGGAAGGATTGCAGCAATTAAAATGAATGTATTGCCGAAAATGTTATTCTTGTTTCAAACCCTACAGATCGTGGACAGAGAGGAATGTTTTGGAAAATGGCAGAAGGATATATCTAAGTTTGTCTGGCAGGGCAAAAAGCCCCGAATAAAGTATAAAATATTAACTGATTCAAAAGAAAGAGGGGGGTTTGCCCTGCCGGATTTGAGGTTGTACTATGAAGCTGCAGCCTTCTGCTGGCTGAAAGATTGGTTTTTGCTAGAAAACACCGACGTCCTAGATCTGGAAGGTTTTGATAATGCATTTGGTTGGCATGCATATCTATGGTATGACAAGGTTAAAGTTCACAAATTGTTTAAAAGCCATATTGTCAGAAAAGCGATTTTTGCAGTCTGGATGAAATATAAAGACTTATTAGAGAGTAAAACACCGAGGTGGCTATCACCGGTGGAGGCCAAAGCTCGAAAAAGACCCAATATGGAGGCCTATTGGCCGAAATATTGGGAATTAATTGAAAAAATTGGAGACGGTTGGAAGTTGCAGAGCCAGGACAAATTAAAAAACAAGGTGCGAGATTGGTTACATTATGCTCAAATTCAAGAGGTTTTTAAAATGGATAAAAAGGTTGGTTTCCAGGAGGGGAAATCGAAACTAGAGACAGAATTGTTAGAACCAAAGACCAAGATTTTATCTAGAATGTATAACTTGCTGCTTATGTGGAACACACAGGATGAGACAGTTAAATCTGCTATGATAAAATGGGCACAGGATGTTGGACATAATATTATGTTTGAAGACTGGGAAAGGTTATGGAACACCGGAATGAAATTCACGGCATCTAGTGCCTTGAAGGAAAACATTATGAAAATGATATACCGGTGGTACATGACCCCAGTCAGGCTAGCCAAGATGCATCACCTGTCTGACAACAAATGTTGGAAGTGTAAGGAAGCAGAGGGGACTTTCTTCCATCTCTGGTGGACCTGCCCAAAAGTGAAGGCCTTCTGGGAAATGATTTATAATGAATTGAAAAAGGTATTTAGGTATACCTTTCCTAAGAAACCAGAGGCCTTCCTGTTGGGCATGGTGGACCAGAAAATGTCAAAGAAAGATAGAACTTTGTTTATGTACGCTAGCACAGCAGCAAGAATACTCATTGCAAAGAGTTGGAAGACACAAGATTTGCCCACGCTGGAGGACTGGCAGACGCAGTTGATGGACTACATGGAGATAGCTGAACTGACCGGCAGAATCCGAGATTTGGATAAAGAAACAATTGAGGAGGACTGGGGAAAATTTAAAGATTATCTGAAAAAATATTATAAGCTGTATGAATCCTAAGAAAGTGCATGATTAGGAAACGTTAAGCTTCTGCGAATATGATTAAGTAAATGGTAAAATTAGTGACAAAAGAGAAAAGGAGACAATTTAAATTGAATATGTTATGTTTATTTTAAAGGTATTGAAATTGAGATATAATATATTGTATTTGGATACATAACATTCGAAAGTTACAACAAGGTATGAAATAAGGTAACAAAATGCTGACATTGTTAATGCAAAGAACGCAGAATCGGAAGGGGTGGGGAAGTCCAAGTTTTATTTTGTTTTTGTTGTTAAAAAAGAGAAAATTTGTTTCTTGTAACTACTTTATTTGTTTATAAACCTATAAAATTATGGAAAGAAACGCAATAAAAAAATTTATAAAAAATAAAAAAAAAATAGAATTGCTGGACAGAGTGCCTGAAGAACTATGGATGGAGGCTCGAAACATTATACAGGAGGCAGCAACGAAAACCATCCCAATGAAAAGGAAATGCAAGAAAGCAAAGTGGCTGTCCAATGAGGCCTTACAAATAGCGGAGGAGAGAAGGCAAGCAAAATGCGAGGGAGATAGAGAAAGATACAGGAAATTGAATGCAGAATTCCAAAAAATAGCAAGGAGAGACAAGAAGGCCTTCTTAAATGAGCAATGCAAAGAAATAGAGGAAAACAACAGAATGGGAAGAACCAGAGATCTGTTCAAGAAAATTGGAGATATGAAAGGAACATTTCGTTCAAAGATTACCATAATAAAGGACAAAAGTGGTAAAGACCTAACAGAAGCAGAAGACATCAAGAAGAGGTGGCAAGAATACACAGAGGAACTATACCAGAAAGATATGGATGTCTCGTACACCCCAGGTAGTGTGGTTGCTGACCTTGAGCCAGACATCCTGGAGAGTCAAATGGGCCTTAGAAAGCATTGCAAATAACAAGGCCAGTGGAAGTGATGGTATTCCAGCTGAACTATTTAAAATTTTAAAAGATGATGCTGTTAAGGTGCTACACTCAATATGCCAGCAAGTTTGGAAAACTCAGCAGTGGCCAGAAGATTGGAGAAGGTCAGTCTACATCCCAATCCCAAAGAAGGGCAGTGCTAAAGAATGCTCCAACTACCGCACAATTGCACTCACTTCACACGCTAGCAAGGTTATGCTTAAAATTCTTCAAGGAAGGCTCAAGCAGTATGTGGACCGAGAACTCCCAGAAGTGCAAGCTGGATTTAGAAGAGGCAGGGGAACCAGAGACCAAATTGCAAACATGCGCTGGATTATGGAGAAAGCTAGAGAGTTCCAGAAAGACATCTACTTCTGCTTCATTGACTATGCAAAAGCCTTTGACTGTGTCGATCACAGCAAACTATGGCAAGTTCTTAAAGAAATGGGAGTGCCTGATCACCTCATCTGTCTCCTGAGAAATCTCTATGTGGGACAAGAAGCTACAGTTAGAACTGGATATGGAACAACTGATTGGTTCAAAATTGGGAAAGGAGTACGACAAGGCTGTATTTTGTCTCCCTGCTTATTTAACTTATATGCAGAATTCATCATGCGAAAGGCTGGGCTGGATGAATCCCTAGCCGGAATTAAGATTGCTGGAAGAAATATCAACAACCTCAGATATGCAGATGACACAACCTTGATGGCAGAAAGTGAGGAGGAATTAAAAAACCTTTTATTGAGGGTGAAAGAGGAGAGCACAAAATATGGTCTGAAGCTCAACATCAAAAAAACGAAGATCATGGCCACTGGTCCCATCACCTCCTGGCAAATAGAAGGGGAGGAAATGGAGGCAGTGAGAGATTTTACTTTCTTGGGCTCCATGATCACTGCAGATGGTGACAGCAGCCACGAAATTAAGAGACGCCTGCTTCTTGGGAGGAAAGCAATGGCAAACCTAGATAGCATTTTAAAAAGTAGAGACATCACCTTGCCAACAAAGGTCCGTATAGTAAAAGCTATGGTTTTCCCAGTAGTGATGTATGGAAGTGAGAGCTGGACCATAAAGAAGGCTGATCGCCGAAGAATTGACGCTTTTGAATTATGGTGCTGGAGGAGACTCTTGAGAGTCCCATGGACTGCAAGAAGATCAAACGCATCCATTCTTAAGGAAATCAGCCCTGAGTGCTCACTGGAAGGACAGATCGTGAAGCTGAAGCTCCAATACTTTGGCCACCTCATGAGAAGAGAAGACTCCCTGGAAAAGACCCTGATGTTGGGAAAGATGGAGGGCACAAGGAGAAGAGGACGACAGAGGACGAGATGGTTAGACAGTGTTCTCGAAGCTACAAAGATGAATCTGACCAAACTGCGGGTGGCAGTGGAAGACAGGAGTGCCTGGCGTGCTCTGGTCCATGGGGTCACGAAGAGTCGGACACGACTGAACGACTAAACAACAACAACAACAACAGTGCTAAGGACTATGGATCACTTCTACTTTGAATGAGCTCCAAAAATGTGGAGCAGTAGCTATAATCTAGATCCAGTGGACTAGGAGGATTCCCATTCAAATGTCATTTGCAAAGATGGTTGTGAAACAGTCCCTGCCCACACAGGCTTACAATCTAAGAAACACAACACACAAGGAAAAATGGATAGAGTGAGAAGAGGGGAAAAGCAAACTCAGGCATCACTTCTTAAATATTAGTTCTCAGCATGACCAGCTGTCATGTGAACAGTTCAGGGGCCGGAGGTGCCTTATGGAGCTGGGGTTTTTGGCAAAGCTGATGGGATGAGCCTCCTGCTTCCCATCTCTCTCATGCAGGCAGCCTATCAGCAGAGTGACTGCTGCCAGGTGACTCCTGCTGCAACAGGATCTGTGCCTGGCAGTGGCCAAAGCCTTGCCTGAGCCTAACGGGGATGTGCTTTCATTTTCCAACAGCTGAGCGACTGCTATCGTGGCATGGTGTTTGATGGGCTGGATACCTTGTTTGCCCGCAGCATGGCATCGGCGCTTACCTGTCTACTCAAAGCTATCAACAACAGGCGCCACATCTATTTTGTAAACCTGTTCCAGGACTTTGTTGCTATGAAAGCCAGAGAGAAGGCCAAGCAAGAGCAGGAAGGTAAGGAGGAGGAGGAGGAGGAGGAGGAGTTGGGAAGGTGGTGGCCCTTTGCTTAGCTCAGCTGTTCCTCTTTGCTTTGCTTCCAGTTGCTGAGAATCAGGGATGGGGGGAGAAATTCACTTTTGTATATTTGGTTTACAGGCTTTCCATATATTAGGAAAAATCTTCACTTGCCCCGGTTTTCAACAATTTGGGTTTGTTCCCACAAAAAGGTGGTTTCCTTTAAAAACTCAAAAATCTTGGGGTCTTGCTCAACAACTATGTGGGTGCTAGGAAATTAACTTTGTGGAATATGGCAACCCCAAGCGTGCATAAAAATGCAAATATAAGGGAACGTTGCTTTACAGAAATGTGTTTTAGGCAAAACTGCATACAAACTTACGTATATTAGGAAAAATTAGCAGTCAAACATTGATGAATTTTCATGAGGATTTGTTTTTTATTTTTATTTTTTAAAAATGCAAACTCATTTGGAAATGTGGAAAACAAACTGAAGAGTGGAAAGATGAGAAATGGAAATGGAGAGATTCCCCCCTCCCTACTGTATATAGAACCCAATCATTCTCTCCCAGGATTTTAGCTTAATGCTACTACTCAGTTTGATTTGCAACTCCCCTGTTTTGCTGTCCCCACCCCCTGATATTTGCTCTGCAATAAATTTAATGGGTTGGGGGAATGGGTGGCATGAGATATTGCCACTTGCCTTGGATGTGGCTCTCCTGGTAAGTTTCTGGTGTCTTTCTTTCTCCTTTGTCTGCTTGGAAGAACGGGAGCAGCAGGAGGCCATTGCAAGAGAGAAGGTTCGTCTTCAGGAGATGGATGAAGAGGAGTATGATGCCCTCACCGAAGAACAAAAAGTCCAGTTTGATCATGAACTGTTGCTGGCCCTGCGTGAGAGAAAAAAGAGGTCAGAGCAGGCCTGGGAATATGTCCCTCAAAGAGCGGGGAGGACATTGTCACTGTGGGCAGTGATTGTAGAGTTATCCTTAGGAATGGATGTAGTTCGCTGGTCATTTCCATTATAATATTTGCTGCTATTCATCCTCTCATTGTGGCTTCTTTCCCCAGGCTTGATCCCTGAACTGTGAGAAGCACATGCCCCAAAGGGTGTTTAAGCGTGTAAACAGGGGGAGATGAGGGCAAATAAGCATACTTTGAAAGGTTCAAGAAGGAGACCCTAAATGCTGAGCCAACATTCAGACAGCCCAACACACTGCAACCAGAATGTGGTGATGGCACCAAATCCCTGTAGTTCCAGTTTCTGGAACTAAGAGTTCAGATTCCACCTCATCCTCCATATCAGAGCCCTGTTGACTCCAGGCTCCAAAATACGCTTCAAAGGGCCAAAATGACTCTGACCTGCCAAAGGTTGGCTGGCCCATGGTGCACCTGATGACATAATGAACTGCTCAAACAGCCTGCCTATATAGTCTTCCTAGCTGAAGAAGGACCTCTCTCTCTCTCTCTCTCTCTCTCTCTCTCACACACACACACACACACATGCTTTGTACTTCTTACTGATAGCTGAGGAGGGAGTGGGTGAAGAGGGCAAGAGGTTTCACATGGACATTCTTGCTCGTGGTTGGGGCATCCTAAATTGCTGGTCATCCTGGAAGCCATACTTCTCCCCGTGCCTAGTTACCTGGGTTGCATTTGCCTGGCATCGGAGCCTCCCAACTGCAGCCACCTGCTGCCTTTTTAGCCAGAAGCAGGGGTGGGAAAGCCTCTGGGCCCTTTTGAGTACTCTGAGATGGGGTTTGGTGGCTGAAGAGGCTGAGCTGATTCATACTTGATCGGGGGGGGGGGGAGAAAAGCTTGATTTGGGAGAGTTTTTCAGGCACCTGGGAAATGAATTAAGTTCCTGAGTTTCCTGTGTGCCATGCATTGAAGGGAGCAGGAGAAGCTGGCTCGGGAGCTGGAGGAGAAGAAGCACCAGCAGGAACTGGAGCGCCTGCGGGAGGAGGAGGAGATGAAGAGGAAGAGCAAGCGCTACAAGAGGGAGGCAGCAGTGGCCAAGGAGAAAGAGGAGGCTGCAGCAAAGAAGGCCCAGCAAGGAGGCAAGCAAGTAAGTCCCAAGCAGCCCTTGAACCCAGTGGTTCCCCCAATGTGTGGTACTTGCCCCTCCCCCCAGGGGACAGTGGGATTACCTAGAGGCAAGGGGGTGGCAGGGCAGTACTGGAGGTATAAACGACTATCAGATTTTGAAAACCTGGTCTCACTGGACCAAGTTAATCAGTTTTGTTGAAGTAGTTAAACCAAATTTCATTTAAATTTGAAAAAATGTGCAGTATATTGTTACTATTCTGAATTGTATTGTGTTTTTTTGTTCCTTAGTGTGTCATGCAAACTGCTATTCTGAATAATGCTTTTTATAGGCTAGGGTAGGGGGCACTGGGAATGAGTTTACGGAACCAAGGAGGTAGGAGCCCCAAAAAGTTTGGGAAGCACTAATCTAGGGGCATGTGGCTGATGGAGAAAAGAGATAAGATTCCTATGGCTAAGTGATGCATCAGCTCATGCCAGGGCACTTATCTCCACTTGGCAGCATCAGGCAGTTTGAGTGGCTTTGTTTCCTGAAGCTTTTGTACTAGTGACCAGGTTGTGGGGAAGTGGCCTGCATTTTCTAGGAATAAGCCAAGTCCTAGGTGGCTCTCAACATCATCATCATCGTGCTGTTGGGACACTTGGATCCTTTAGAATGCTCGAAAAGGTGGCTATCTGGCCTCCTTGCTGCAAGGCTGAAGCTACGTACTTGACAGGCTCTCCTTTTTTCCTTGGTTCTGCTCTTCCAGAACGCCCCAGTGCCTGCTTTGAAATCTGACGGGAGGCTGAATGAAGGGATCGAGCGGAAAGCATCCGCCAAGGAGCGCCCAGAGTTTAACGTCAATGACAAAGATGAGAAGAAGAGGAAAAGTAAGGCGGGCCCACAGAATGGTCAGCCAGGAGCTGCCCCACCCGTAGCCCAGGAAGATGAGGAAGCCGAGAAGGAAATGATGAGCGAGAGTGAGAAGAACTTGGCTCTGAGGTTCAAGCTCTATGATGCCAACCAGAAAGACATAGTCCAGATCCTGACCTTCTGGGACAGAGTTCAGTTGGTGCAGCTGCTGCCACCCGGCTCTGAAGAGAAGCAGGAGGAAGCAGAAGACCAGCGGCAAGCACCCTCGGGCCGCAAGGGCAGGAAGGACAGGGAGAGAGAGCGCCAGGAGAGACTGGAGAAGGAGAGAGCAGAGAAGGAGCGCCTGGAGAAAGAGAGAGTGGAGAGAGAGCGCCTAGAGAGGCTCAAAGCGATGGAGGACAACAGGGCTGGAGGGCAGGAGGGAGAAGGGGGAGAACCAGATGTGGGGATCCCATGCTTGGAGTTCCAGGTGCTCAGTTCTGAGGACTCCAGTGGCAAGAGGATCCTGGAGAGTGGCAAGCTGCCAGATATCGTCCAGGTGGGGACCCTCAGTGATTTTCACAGAATGTGGGCTAGCCTCCACACACCAGAGAAATGGGGATGATTCTAGTGGAAAGGAACCTCTCCAATATTAGCAAGAATGTAGAAATTTAGCTTGAGGGAGCCTTACAGATGTGATGGAATCCTGAAGACATCAGTTTTCATTTAGAGAATAAGCATGATTTTAGCTCTCATATAATATTGGTTTAATTGTTTATGCACAGCACAGGCAGGTCTTCAGGCAGGCAATGGCAGTTTGAGACAGGCAAATGGCTCATAGTCTCAAGAAATGAATGGCCAACAGATCCAGACATCCTTTCATGCCATCCTTCAACAGCTATGGTGCTGTGGGCAGCTGGTCTTTTAAATCCCCATTCTATGTGTGGGAAGGATGCAGTTCCACCTAGATGCCTCTAGTCCCCCGTGGCCACTACTAGGAAGAACAATATGCCCACTGGTATAAAGAAAGAGGCAGGTCATTTCATTTGCATTTTACAATAGCAGCATTGCAATACGGCCTTAATATAGCCTTCTCTCTTGCTGTAGATCTTGAATGGCTTGGGACTGGGTCCTTCTGGGCCACCCATTCCTCCCACTGCCTGTTTCTCTGTGATCCCATATCCGGAGAAGCGGGCAGCACCAGTTCCTGGAGAAGCTCTCAAGCATTTCACCTTCCTCTTACCTGAAGATCCGAGTCTGGAGGAGGACAAGAAGGAGGCTGAGAGTAACTTGGAGACTCCAGTGAATCTTCCTACAGTAAAGGTAGAGGGCCTCTTTGCTCCTTCATGGGGAAAACAGAACCTGAGAAGGGGAAAGTCTGCCAATAAAGTTGCACAATAAGGAGGATTGACAAACGCCATCGTGATCAGGGAAGCTGGGTTTGTTGCCTGGGAGGCAAAACTAAAAAAATGAACTCCTTCTCTATCCAGTCAGGTCTTTGGGTTCCTCTATACGTATGCTTGTTTTCTGCTTGACCCATGCTTTCTAGCCTTTACCCCACCGCTTTCCCCCAGAAAACCTGCTCTTCAGTGCTGAATCAGAGCAAATGTCAATCCACAGAAAACCTGATTGCTGTTTGTTCCAACTGAGCACTAAATCATGGGTTTTCCTGGGGGAAAGCGGTGGGGCAAACGGAAGTATGCGTGAGCCCTCTGTTACATACACTGACCAGGTTAGCATGCTGACTAAATCAGAGGTAAGGCTGCCTTAATTGCCAGGCGTGTGAAACACATCACATTGAATGGAAAGGAGCACCCCCAACTGTCGTTGACCAAGGGAGAGATGCCAGCATTTGGGGAAGACAAAGATGCTCTTGATCCGGAATGAGACTTAAGAAAGCAAAAATCTTTTCACTCATAAAAAATACTAAGATTTTAAACTAGACAACAGTTCTAACTACTAGACTTCAGTTGCAATTGCATACTCGCTTACCTGAAAGTAAATAATACGGAACTCAGTGGGCTTGCTTCAGAGTAGATATATTCAGGATTGTACTGTAAATAGTGTAGTGGGAACTGAATCTCTGCAGACTAAACAAGATTTATAACTGGTAAAAATGTAGCAGTTGGTTTACGTAATAGGTTTTGTGGTCTAATAATTACTGATCTTTTATGATCCATGATCAATAATTGTTAAGATTGAGTAACCTAATGTTAAATAAGGTTCTACTAAATTTCTTTCTTTCTTTCTTTCTTTCTTTCTTTCTTTCTTTCTTTCTTTTTGATAATGGAGTAGCCATTTTTGTTAAAGCTGCTTGGGATGTTTAACTTATAAATAAAATAAATATCATGCAATGATCTGGATTGACTCCCTTTCAGAAAAAATATTTGCTTGTGAAGAATACTAGGCAGGGATGCCCCTTTGTCACCATTTGCTACCTTTTTCTATGGCTCGAGAACCATCCACAAGATCCATAAGGGGAAATGGAACTCCCGGAGGAATCACACATATAGATTAGATATGTAAAATAGGTATTTATGTCCATGGTGTTAGAAAGCCTAAATATTTCTAGTAGTAATAGTAAATCTGGATTAAATGGGGGGTGGGAAGGAGAAATGGGGGGACAGCATTTTGATGAGGACAACTGTGTGTGCGTGCCATGAAAACCTGCAAGAAGCAGCAGCAGTATATCTACAATAAGCTGCCTGCTTCTCTCTTTCCTCCTGTGTTTCTTCTGGGTCTTAGGAGGAACAGACAACCCCAACCCGAGGCAAGGGCAAGAAGGAGAAAACCGACATAACCCGTGATTCTTCAAAGGATAAGAAAGGCAGCTCTCGTGGCAGGAAGGGTATTCACCCTACCCCTGGTGCAGTAACAACTCTGTCAGAGCTGGATCAGGGTGGCCTCACAGGGGAACCATCTACTGAGAAGCTCAGCCGGTAAGGGAGCAAGAAATAGGGCCTGGGGCATGTCTCACAGCAGACAGAAAGCACTTGTGTGCCTCTGACTAGCCAGGGCTGGGGTGCTCCTTGAAACATTGGCTGAGCAGAAGCAGAAAGTGAGCCTTGCATGCTGATCTGGTGGGGGTGAGGGTGGGCAGAACTCTGCTCCTATGATCCTTGCATACCCATATACTCCACCCCAGTTGTTTGAGGTAGACTCTTTGTGCTTTGTATTCCACAGGTTGACCTGCTTTCGTTGGACGGTCCCTGCTAATGGAGAGGTTACAATGCGCCTCCATTTCTCTTCCACCACGACAGGGTACTTTGATCAGGTCCTAAACTTTGAGATCCTGGGGACCCAGCGACAGTATCAAGTTTTCTGCAGGGGTGTCTGCATATATCCATCCATTTGCCAAGATCCTACGTAAGTGCTAGGAAAAGGGCACTGCCTAGTTATATAAGCCTTCTGGGCTAGGATCCAGAGCTGGCCTGAGAGATGTGTACCTTCACCTCCTTAAAATAAAGCTGCATCTAGTACCCAGCAGAAAGGTATTCTGCAAATATGAGGTCCTGGCACAACACAGAAGAGAGAGGATGCTCCAAGCAGATAACATGTCTCCTGCTGATGTGGTTGCAGACACTGGCTGAGGGCTGTGCCCTTGACTGCCCCGTGAATCTATGGGTCTCTTGCTTCCCTTTGTGGTGAATTCTGTTTTCTTTCTGAAGACAGTAAGGAAAAATGCTGCCAAAGGCTGATATGGAAATCAGACATCTGTATAAAGCAGTTATAATGAGAGTGAACCTCATTCCTTGCCCCTCTTGTATGATACCTGCCAAGACACTGTGCAGTCAGATTATTTGCTGAAGCACCTCTACATCCAGGCAAATACTGAGATGTGGATGCTTGTCCTGAGCAGGTGAATTTTCCAACTAAAAGATACATAGAGATTACACTACCATGGGGGTAAAGATTATACCTATTTTCCTCATAGTCAAAGAAATTTAGAATTGGCTTTCTCTTGATTATCATTGACATTAGTTGACAGTGTAAGATCTGTCTCATCTTGGCACCGAGGCCAAGGGAAATGACTCAGTAGTTCACAGGCTATTTATTTGAGGGGCATGTTTGTATTGCCCCCCCCCCCCCATGGATGCTATGCCATCACATGGGTTGATGTTGCCACCTGGTGTCCAAGGCAGGAAATGTTCAAACTTGAGACTATTACTACTTCCTGTCCTCCTCACCCAATCCATTTCTTGCTTTCGTCCAAGGTGGACAAACCTCCAGTATGGCCATAGTATGGATCTCCTTCCAAAAGGGATATTCGTCCCTTCCCCAAGGGACCACCTGAAGTTCCACTGTTGCAGTCTTGTTGATCTTTCCCCCATTGCACATCTCCTGATGCATTTCTGCTTCTTTCCTCCAGGATTGTCTTCCCGCACCGTGTAAAGAGCGTCAAAGCCGATGACATAGTATCCAAAAAGTACATCATGAATTTGGGGGTCTTTCACTTTGGCCCCTTGCTGTGTGGGAAGTCAAGGGAGAAGTAAGTGCCAGTTGTGTTCAGCATAAAAGGACAAGCAGTTAGCCCAGAACTTCAGTGGTATTGAACTCACTGGTTGACAATATACCAGAATTGTTGAAGTGCCCCCATATGAGCTAGAAACCTGAATGCTGGGTCCAAGCCCCATGATCAGTGGAGAACATTTTCAGTGCAAAAACAAGCTTTCCGGGGTCATGAAATGATTCTTCAAATTCTGCCAAACAATCCTCCACTTTTGTCCTGGCTGTAAAAGAAGGCGTGATTCCATGATGCAGGTCTCCCTTGAGTGCAAATTGCTCAGTCCGCACAGGATGTTGCCTGCTCCAGGCAAACATATCTGAGCCAGGGAACATGGGAAGTGCTTCAGTGTTAGGCAGTGCCTTGTCATGAGAGGCAAGTGTAGCCCTGCTCTCTCCTGCAACTCCCAATGTAAGCTATTCATGCCTACAGGTACAAGGCCCTGCGATACCCCAATCATTATGAAAAGCTCACCATCCTCAACATATCTCCTTTGGATGCGGAAGTTCATTTCTTCTTCCAGTATGACTCCAAGGCAGTCACATACCTCTTTGACCCCCCTACCATGACACTCAAGCCCAACGAGAAGCAGGTAATGACATGAGGCGACCATTGTCTGTAGTGTGCATTTCACGCAAGTCAAGGCTTTCCAGCTGAATGTGTGTCATTCTGACTCCCCAGGAGCTGACAATTTGGGCTTATCCAACAGCCAGTGGTATATTTGAGGACAACATTGTCTGTTGCATTAAAGAGAATCCAGAGCCTGTAATCTTCCGGGTCAGCTGCCAAGGAGTTCGCCCAGAGCTGGAGCTAGATCGTCGGCTGGTGCATTTTGAAAAGCTCCTATTGCACAGGTAGATCCCGCTGCTTTGACCAATCTCCAGTTGCTTCCTCTGTTTTAAGTTCCTTGAACGTTTTTGGGTGCTTTGGATGCAGCAGGAGTTTGAGACATGAACTTTCACCATTGACCTCTGAGCTTTCCAGGGTAGCATACAGTGTATTTCTCTGCATTGAGTGAGGTTTGAAGGGCATGTAAACTGTTAGCATGTAAAACTGAAGTTGCTGGCCTTGTTTATTCAGTTGGGGCTGTGTGCAAATGAATCCTCTGCTCAGCCATTATGCGAGCTACAGCATGGAACTCAACTGGGTGTCATTCTCCAAGAGATGTTCCCTTCCTTTTGCCATATGAGTCATGGCCACTTTCCCAGTTGGCTGACCATGATCTCACCTGCCCAGCATAAAGAGGCACGGCAAAACTCTTGTAGCCCCCAGAAAACGATGCTGCTTTGGCTTCTCTTGTTTCTGCAGAAAGGAGACAAAGCCACTCTACCTCAAGAACTTCACTCCTCTGCCTGTTGCATGGAGGGTCAGCGGCATGGAGAACATTGGTGATGATTTCTCTCTTGCTGTTGATATGGGTGTGATTGAACCCTACTCGGAGTACTGCCTGCTAGTGAACTTTAGGGCCACAAAGACACTCAACATTAAGAAGGCCATTCGCCTAGAGGTGAGCATTCCTTGGCAGCTACAGTCCAGTTGGTTGGGTCTTGCATGCTGCCACTTTTCCTGGTGTGGGTTTTTTGGTTTTTTTGCAAAAGCTTGGGAGTGTCTCTGGTCCTTGGGGCTGTAAAAATATCAGGGTGGTGCTTACAGAAACAACCCTATCATTTGGCAGGATGGGGCACCTGCCTCAGTTGGCAAATCCTGTGGGGCAGCAGTGAGGTGCTGGAGGACAGAGCTGTGTGTGCTACATTGTCTTCCCTGCACCCCCTCACTTGGCATACTGTCCCATCAGTCACCTACGTTGTTCATTCCAGGGGATACTCTGGTCAGCCTCTACATGTGGAAAGGTGAGGACCCCATTTTGTCCTTTGCCTGAAGCAGCATAAAATATTGGCCAGACTCTGGGCACTTCTTTAGCTCTCTGTATCATTTGGTGTCTAGGGCTTGAACTAAGACCAGAATCAATTTAAAAGTTACACCCTACTCACTTGCAGAATATAAATTTTCATCCTAAACTGTAGTAAAACATTGATGGAAATAATGGTGGTTTTTTTCTGATTGCTTCTGAGCGCTGCAAGTATCAGTCATACTTTTATTTGATACCAGATAATTGCAAGTTATGGCAACAAGAATGTGTGTGTTTGTTCTGGGCAAAGCCAGTTGTGGAACTCTTCACCAAGCCACAAGCCCTAAGAGGGTTCTCAGCCCCCTCTCATATTCTTCTGTGCAGACGAGTTAAATTTGGATAGCTCATTGGGTTAGAGCATGGTGCTGACAGTGCATATTCCTGCATTGCAGATGGTTGGACTAGTCAGGCATGGCCAAACTCGGCCCTCCAGATGTTTTGGGACTACAATTCCCATCATCCCTGACCACTGGTCCTGTTAGCTAGGGATGATGGGAGTTGTAGTCCCAAAACATCTGGAGGGCCAAGTTTGGCCATGCCTGGACTAGATGACCCTCAGACTCCCTTCTAAATCTATGATTCTATGAGATATCTGTGAGGTATCTTAACTATCACTAGATCCTTCTCTAGTCTTGCTTCTGCAGGATTTCTTCCATCAAAATCTCCCTCTGTCCTATCATTAGCCCTCCTCTTCTCTCTCTTCCTCGGGATTCTCTGCTGCTTATAAAGCAGAACTGGCCACTCCTGCTTGTTCTGCAGCTCTGCTTCCCATCACCACTCCTCCTATAGGCCACCTGAGCTTAATTACAGCCAGCTGCTAAGGGTGGGGAGCACTGCTGCCTCTCCCATCTTTACCACACATATGTTCTACTGCTGGGATAAGGCGCGGCTTCCCTCCTGCTCCATTTTCACAAAACTATTTGTTCCCTCTGAAAAGGGGGCAGGGAATTGTTCCCATTGTTAGGGGTGGGGGTAGCAGTGGCTTACCAAACATGACAGAATATGACATGGCTGAGGGATTTATTTATTGTGCTTTTTAAAACATCTCCTAGGCTCTTATATCAACCACAAGGTCTAGCATCATTCTCACTCAATTCTGGTCCAGAAAATATGGCTGTATTGGCTACAAATTTCACCCAGCAAAGAGTGATCCTAAGTGAGCTCAACGGGACTGTTGCTTACTGTCATTTCAGGTTTCAGATGTGGAAAATATTCTGGGGATTGTCCAGATTGAAAACATCCAAATTATTGCTGAGGCCTATGATGTTGCCCTGGACATCAGCTTTCCCAAAGGTGGGTTCAGCGCTTCCCAGCCAAAACCATTCTGAACTGATTGCTTACTGGAAAGAATGCTAAGTAAGGGTGGGCAGTCAAGAGTAAAGGACCAAAAGGACAATGAACCAATACTGGAAAAATAATAATAATAATAAAGGACAAGAAACTTAATTCCTGGCCTCCCAAGACAGGACTTCCCTATGTCCCTTTCCTTTAATTAAACTATGCAACCCGTAAGAAGAGCCCTGCAGCAGGATCAGACCAAAAGCCCATCTGGTTCAGCATTCTGTTCCCACAGCAGCCAATGAAAGGCCACTGAGAAGCCCATGAACACAGCAAAGCACAATAGCCCCTGCTCTTCCAGCAGCTAGGGGTGTTCAGAGGCATGCTGGAGGAGTAA
The DNA here is from genome assembly GCF_965153285.1 of Podarcis tiliguerta. Lineage (NCBI taxonomy): Eukaryota > Metazoa > Chordata > Lepidosauria > Squamata > Lacertidae > Podarcis > Podarcis tiliguerta. The sequence goes on along the minus strand of NC_139541.1, from coordinate 50,374,501 downwards.
CATATAGCCACCATGAGAGCAGCCACCACTGCAGGGGCATTTCTCAGTACAGTGGTGCCCCGCAAGACGAAATTAATTCGTTCTGCGAGTTTTTTCGTTCTACGAGTTTTTTCGTCTTGTGAAGCACCAATGCGTATTGACGGTTTCCCATAGGAATGCATTGGCGGTTTAAAAAAAAAAAGGCGCAAGTCGTTTCATCTTGCGAAGCAAGCCCATAGGGAAATCCGTCTTGCGAAGCACCTCAGAAAGCGGAAAACACTTTCGTCTTGCGAGGCATTCGTCTTGCGGGGCACCACTGTAGATAGTTCTTTCAACATGGTCATATGTTATTGCTTCTTGTGGCCCTCCCCTTTCAGAGAAGCAGATCCTGACAGATGTAGGAGCTCCTCCACAATGTAGATAAGTCACTTTGGGAGTGTGTGTGTGCGCGTGTGCGCATAATAATGGTGCTTTTGAACCCTTTCCTAAATTCATCCTGTCTCACCTGGGACCTTGTTATCATATGATTGCCTGGAGTGCAGCCTTCCACTACCTGCAAGTGCACTCCAAGTGTTGTTGAACTCCTAACTTTCAACAGCCCCAGCCAGCATCATCAGTGATCAGGGATGATGGGAGTTGTAATCCAAAGCAACCTGAGGGCATCAGATGGGGGAAGGCTTGGACATCCCTTTTCCCCATCTTTCTTTCTGCCTTTCTCTATGCTTAAGCTGCTTCATCCAGACATATGCACCTCCCCTTTGCTCTCAAAGGAGGAGTTTAATTGGTTTTAAAAGGCAGATAAAAAAGAGCCTTGCTTTTCTGGCTGCATCATGGATAACAAAGCTTCTGGGAGGGTGAAGGAAGATTGGAGGAAATTTAAAGACTATTTACAGAAGCATTATAAAATTACGAACGTTTGAGGTTATCAGATTGAATGTAAAAGAATGTTATTATAAAAATGACAATGTTAAAGAAAGTATATTTAATAAGACATAGGGAAATGTAAGGATAAATAAGACAATAATATTAATCTGAACCAAAGATACGCCAGAGGGAAAGAGTTTACTACCAGAATATAAGACCTAGAATACAGAGTGGGAAGGCATGGGGAAGTCGCAGACCTAAGTTAATGCTGAAGAATACAATGATACAATATTTGTTTTTAATTCTTTTATTCTTACCGTTTTCATTTTTCTTTTTGTCTTTGTACAATGTATGTATTGTTTTTCTTTTGCTTTTTTCCTTTTGATGTGTTTGTCGATTTGTTCTTTTTTTGTTTATTGAATGTGGAAAATAAAATATTATTTAAAAAAAAAAAAAACAAAGCTTCTGGGAGAAAGATATAAAGAACTTCATGGTAGAAACTGCCCTCTGTGAGATGTGCCTTGGCATCCTGCATCACTCCTTCCTTAGTACTCTACAGCAATTGCTGCTGCTTCCCTCTGCCACCCCCACTGCTGCCAGTATAAGGGTTGTAATCTACCTGATCCTGCCTGTGACTTCTACTCCTAAGGGTGGGAAAATAGCAGTGAAATCCAGACCACTCATGACAATGACTTTTGGCTGCTGCAGGTACAAATGGTGGTGTGGAGCTTGGGAATATTAAAGTCATGGATGAAGCTAAACAAGTGCTGTCCCTGAAGAACAAGGGAAAATATGAGATTGGGTACAGGTGAGCTCCATTTACTCTGAAGGCACCTTCTGTTGTGCCCTTTGTCTCCTGTTGGCTTTATTAGCATGGACTGAAGATGGTGCACAAACACCACTGCCATCAAACACCACCCTCTTCCTCCTCAGTCCTTCTGAGATTAGTTATTGAGCTTGGTTTTACCCTAATTGTAAGGCCATTCTACATTCAGGGCTTTGGTTTAAGTAAATTATTTGTGTTTCCAATATCTTGGCCAAGGACTTTCCTTATGGCCTAGGTATTTTGGAGGCAGGAGCAGAGTAAGTGGCATTCTTCCTTCATCCAAGTGGCAGCCCACACTTCCCACCCACACTTTAATTTGGGTTTTCCTGATCTGCAGCAAGGAAAAACTCTTACATAAAATCCTCTGTTGCTCAACTGTGGATGTACTGAAGTATGTTGTGTGGGCAGGGTTTTTGTGTGTGAGTGTGTGGTGACATTTTGCTGAGTGTTGTCTACCACCCCTCCACTTCCATTGGCAAGCTGATCCCTGGTGGGCTGCTGATGGAGTCAGACATGACTCTCTCTCTCTCTTTTATGCTGTTTTGTGCAAGTTTGATATACTGGAAAATGTGTAACTGAAAAATAAATTTAAAAATGGCTGTGCACAGGCAAACCAATACCTGAGTGCATGGCCTGTTAGGGTACATACGGCACAGAAACATGTGTGTATACCTTTAAGAAGTTTCTGGGATTAATTGGCTGCAGCTGGCCGTTGCTATAAAGGAAAAAAGCTGAGTTTTGTAGCCTGCCTGCAGGAATAACACCCACCAGAGTTTGTGTTTATTGTTTAGTAATAAAGTCTTCGTTTTAGTTTGGGTTTTTACACCTATGTCTCCTGGAGTCACTCTGTCCTCTGCCACCGGCTGGAAATTCCCCCTCCAACATGGCCTACAATGAATCTCAGGTTTCCAGTACCCAGGGAGGATGGAGAAGCTCCAGTTGAGGGGAGTAGACAACACGACATCCCATCAAGCACCAACCACTAATGTGGATGGGAAACATTGAGATAGAGTTCTGTTGAAATTGATCATGTGTAGATGAAAGTGCACAAAAGCATACATGGAAAAATGGGCTCTTCAACCCACAGGCTCATTGACACAGGCTCATTGTGTGCACACCTCACGTTTTGGGGGGTCATTATATTAGTTTAAAATGGACACAGCTGGCCACAACCTTTTGGGAAGTTGTTTCAGTATCTCTTCATTTTCTTACTGCCTCTAGCTTTAGTGTCTGTCATGATTCTGGAGCAGTGCTGAGGAGTCTTTGTTTTGTCCTTGCTCTCTAGCTTTGTTGTGGAATCCACAGATCATGGGATGCCCAATGTGACTCCACTCTTCACCATCACACCCCAGAAAGGGAATTTGGGTCCCACTGACCGTCCCACTTCAGTCCTGATACTTTTTCGCTCTGGGAGGGAAGTGAAAATTGAGGAGAAGCCTATTCTGCAGTGCCACGTAAGAGAGCTGGCAAGAGCTGGCAGTAAAGAGGCCTTGAAATGCCTTCACTGTGTATACTTGAGTACGTGTGTGTTTGTACATGGCACATGGACTTGGTGGCTAAGCAGTGCCTTCAATGCATAGCTGCTGCTGCTGTTACAGGATCCTTCTTTGCTTAGGTGGTCACTCCAGAAATCACCATATGAGTGGAGAAGCCTTAGCAGTCAGCCTTTCTACCTACTAAAGAGACAAAACAGGGAAAGAAGGCTCAGAGCCAGGGGACTGGTGGTGGTAGGATGATGAATGGTCAAAGGGAGAAGAGGGAGCAGACTGGGAGGAGGTGGTGTTAGAAGCTGAAGAGGTGACAGGGTTTAATGAGCAGAGAGAGGCTATGGCAGAGAGCAATCCAGACTCAGAGGCAGAAGTGGGGTGTGTGTGTGTGTGTGTGTGTGTGTGTGTCAAAAGGCAGAGTGAAGGCAGGCTGCTGAAGAAACTAGGGAATCTCCCCTTCCTGCTGTGACCAGCTTCCCTGCCACTTGTCTCCCAGAACACGTAGATAAATGAAGAGAGCAGAGCAAAGAGAGACAAGATGGAGGAGGCGTAGACCGCTGGGGAAGGAACTGGGAGAGGAGCAAGAGAGAGAGGTGGGAAGGTGGGGACCTTTGGTCCTTGCAATTGCCTCATTGGGGCAAGATCTACTGCTGTGATCACTAGGCCTGCACTGTTTTAGTTTCTTTGAATAAAGAGTGCCTCCTGGCATGGAGTCTGCTCTTGTGCCCAGGTGGCTTATTCTTGGAGCGCTGGTCTCTGACTGCCATTCCTTATGATGACCTACATGCATTGGAACAGTTCTGTGATAGGAGGAGCCAAAGAAAACCAATCTCTCAGCAGAGTCTGTGCTGGGCGGGGGGCATGTTTCCCACCTCTCCCTCTGCAACTTCCAGGTGGGAAGAGAAGAACAAGAAGAAGAACACCAGGGCAAGGATTTGGATTGTGGTGCTTTATCGCCACAAGCTGGAGCTCATCCTTCTGCGAGCCTAATCTCTTGTCCTCTGCCTAGGTTGTTGAGCCCAACCTCTGCGAAGGAGGAGAGATCATTGCCACCATTCCCATCAAGGTGTCAGTGCATTGCATGTTTACCAAATACAGCATCACCCCTCCATCACTCATAAACTTTGGCCCTGTGGTACTCAATTCCCGGAAGACCAACAGCTTCACCATTGAGAACAAAGGGATCCTTGACTTCAAGTTTGGCATCTGCAGGCAAATCCGAGATGTGGTGATCCCACTGAGGAAAGGGTGAGCAGGCAACGGGGGATGTTTTCTTGAGAGAGAGGATGGATTTGGGCTCTGAACTTGATTGCAATTTGGAGTGTGTTCTCAGGCAAGGCCAGTGTGGCCATGCAGAATCCACATGTTCAACCTTCCTTTTCCTTTCAAAACCTAATTAGGTTCCAAAGAAGTGTCATAAAATCCAGCCACTGCAATAAGGCAGCATGTTTCCAATGTAATGAAACTACCCTGAAGGTTTGCTGCAGTTCCCCCGCCTCCCAGCCTAGAAGACTCCATGCTCTCCTTTTCACCCTCCATTCATCACCTGACACACACCGTCTAGGTGCGACATGAAGTCATTTGCCCCTCTGCTTTCACCACTTCCTCATCAGCCTGAGATCACTGGCCCCATGCCAGCCAGCCACAGACTTGTGGCCCTTTTGGAGGTGCCTGTCTGCTGGTGACTCAGACTTTGGGAGCCTCTGACATGTGTTTGTTCATCCCCAATAAGATGCATATTTCAGTTCTTCCCAACTGTAGCAAAGTCAGGCTCTGGAGTGGTGGCTGGAGTCTACACCCCCATCCAGAAGTATTTTGCTTCCACTTTCTCTTGCAGACCCTCTCATGAGAAGACCTCCCGCTCTAGTGATGTCTACCTTGGCCGGCAGACGGCTCAGCTGGGAAGGCAAAGCAAGCGCACAGAATCCATGCAAAAGGATGTGACCATGGTGGTGCAGGTAGGCAGGGGCCTGCTTCCCCTTCATCCCCATGAGCTCTGGGTCTGGCGCCTGGGTTTCTTGTGCTCTTTCTAGGCTCCTTGGGAGCTATTCTTTCCTCATTCTTTGTCCTTCAGACCTTCTAGCCATGCAGGGATAGTGTTTCCTGTTGAGCAAATGTGAGACATCTTACTGTTTTTGGGAGGTTGGGTGGGAATGGTATTGCCAAATATGTTATTGTTTTCACTTATTTATACAAGCAGCAGCAATCGATATTCAGCAATTGCCCACCCCACCCCCAAGCACCAAATGTCTACTTAGTTACATTTAACGTTTAAGTCACTTCAGTTTTTAAGAAAAGGTATCATTCTACAAGTTGCTGTGTGTTCTTGGAGTCCTATATCCATGTTCTGTTGATGTTGCCCATGTAATAAAACTATGCCGGGTTGATTGAAAGTATTTTTTTTTTGTCTGTTCGACTCTCTTGGATGTTGGTTGCCAGTTTGTCCATTAATATTAAGTCCCAGAGTTATCTAGAGTCTTCCAATACCTTGCTGGTTTTCAATCTTGTAACTTTGTGAATTGCATCTGTATGGACATTACTGTTGTTAGTTGCTTTGAGATGCTTTGTTAGAGACCAATGAATGAATTAAATGAAGTATCTAAACAAGCACACGTGCGCCACCTTGGCAGGTGCTGTGCTCAGGGAAGGAAACCAGGGAGAGGAGGCAGAGAACAGCATTCCTTGGGAACAACCTCTCCCTCTCCAGGTGTTCCACATTAATGGACTCCAGGAAGGAAGAGCAAGTAGGGCTGGATGCTCTGATTTGGTCCTCAGCTTTCAGCATCCTCAGCATTGGGCACACTGCTGCACCTGTGTAAGGTTTGCCAAGTGCAGCTTCCTTACGTTGCCAACTGTCTCTTTCACCTGCTTCTATAGGAAGCAGACCCAAAATAGCTGGTGCAGCACTACCTGCATTGGTTCAGTGGCAGCTGTAGTGAAGGCTGCCTCCTGCTTGGGCTCTCTCCATAGGCTCGCTTCTCCCTTGGCATATTCACCGTCTCCCCTGGATTTGGAACCATTCCTCCGGGAGGCCATCAGACCATCACTGTGGACTGCATTGCAGATGCAGTAGGGAAATTTGAGGAGTACATGAACATAGAGATCACTGACCGAGACCCCGACGACAACCCTGGTGGCATTCAGTACAGTCTGCTTGCAGAATCATGTGTCCCAGGTAGGTGATGGTAGCAGCTCTGGAACCATCACAGCTGGAAGGAGAACTAATCTCTTGAGTCTCTTTCATTTTGCCTGCCATCTGCAGGGAGGGAGGGATTTATTTTGTCCTGTGATATTATTCTAGGGAGTAGCCCTCCTTCCCCTGAAGCCCTGTGAAAGGAATGATAAATAATTACTTTTGGAAGAGTTGCTCTGTCCTATCTCAACTTCAATCTGTAATTAAGTTGTCCTCACTGTATTTCCCCAAGGTTTTGTGATGGATGACATGGGGAGCATTTTTGAGGAGCATCGAATCTGCAACAGCAGCAACCTCAGCCAGGTTCTGAAGACCATAGGATGCGAGTGTGTGTTTGTGACTGATGAAAACAAGTTCATCTTCAATAATGTTTTGGTTGGGCACCAGGCAGTTGCCCGGTTCAAGATCTGCAACACTGGCCGAATCCCCTGTGATGTGGTTTTTAGCGTAAAGTCCATCTCTTCCAAGGTGAGAGCACCTGCTGTGCTGTGGTGGTTTTGTGTGGTAGCTGCTGCTGCTGCTGCCACTGTCCCTTAGATTGGGAGTTAAGATTGTATTTATTTAACACGGCTCCAGGTGGCCATCATGGGTCTCTCTTGCAATCTTCCTAATATTCCTCCACTGCTAGCTTTGATACCATGTTTTTATTTCCCCCTGCCTGACTGCCTACCACAAAACAGATTCTCTTCCTTGTGCTTCCTGTAGCCACTTCCCTGCAAGGGTTGGCTAGGGCATGTAAGTTACATGACTGCGATGGGAAGACTGGAGCATGGGGAGAATTCGCTTTCCCCATCTATATTCTCCCTGCAAGAGTGTACATAGGAATGAATGGCCATGCCCACCATCATGCGCTCCACCATATGTGGCTGCATATGGTCCTCAGGGGTAAGCAAAAAGTTTGCCCATCTCTATTTAACTCAAGAAATCACCATGTACATAGCTGAAACAGAATAAAATTAATGGTCTAGGAATTTCATGTGGAAGCTTGTTATAGAAATACAGGGAAGGCTTATATGTTTGCCCCTATCATAGCTGAGCTATGGCGGCAGCTTGGAAGGAAGCAGGCTAACACTGGTCCTGAAAGACCTACATTGACTCCTGGTATGTTTCTGAGCACAATACAAAGTGTTTGTGCTGACCTTTAAAGCCGTAAATGGTCTTAGCCCAGTGTACCTGAAAGAGTGTCTTCACCTCCATCATTCAGCCCAGACACTGAGGTCCAGCTCCGAGGGACATCTGGCAGTGAGGTTACAAGGCACCAGGCAGAGGGCCTTCTTGGTAGTGGTGCCTGCCCTGTAGAATGCCCTCCCATCAGATATCAAGGAAATAAACAGCTATCTGACTCTTACAAGACATTTGGGAAATTTTTAAGTCTAATGTTTTACAATTTTGTATGTGCTGTAAGCCACTCAGAGTGGCTGGGAAAACCCAGCCAGATGGACGGGGTATAAATAATAAAATTATTATTATTATTATTATTAGTCCAGGAAGTGTCCTGTCAGTCTCCACATCCTCTTATTCAGGGAGGGGGCTTTCTGTGAGTGGTTTGTGAAGCTTCACCAGCTGTATGATGTTTCTACAGTCCAGTTTCCGGATCAGTGACATCTTTGAGCTCCAACCAGTGCGGATGTGCATTGCCAGCCGTTCACATGCCTTCACAAGCCTGACCTTCTCACCGCAGAGCATGCAAAACTACCAGTGCATTTTTGAGGCTGCTGTTGATGCACCACCCAGGTATCCCAGTCATGGCTGATGGAAAGGTGGTGGCTCCTTTGGGCCATCTTCTAGACATGCACCCAAGGGCAATGTGTTCCCTTGTCTCTTACTTTCAGTGTGGTTGCAAAGTCAAGGAATTTATCCTTTGAGGTCACTGGGGATGGCAACCTCCCTCAGGTCACCATCATGCGCCCTGTGCTCCGCAATAAGAAAGGGAACCCACTCCTACTCTTCAGGAGGCTCCTGTTGGGCCATACAGAAATCCTTCCTCTGGTCTTTAAGAACTGTGGCAGCATCCTAGTCCAGGTAGGCAGCTTTGGGCATGGCAACGTTGCTCTTATGTGGTCCATAAAGTGCCCTTATAAATATTTTTCTAAATAAATAAATAATACATATGTTGTTAAAATATATTAAAGTGGTTTACAGCAATAAAACGAAACAAAAATGAAAAACCATATGAAAAGTGAAAAAGAGGCATCAGTTAACCATTGTGGAAGAATGTATTGCCTGCATACACCTGGGGAAATAGGAAGGTTTTCAACAGGCATTTAAAAGTCAGCATGGAAGGGGAAGTCATGGGCTTTTTTTATACATGCGGGGATAGCTTTTCACTTTCTTCCCACCACCCCGGTCAGAGAGGGCGGTGCAGGATTGACTTAAATATCCTGGGAACAAGATCTGGCCTGGAGGTCAGCAGTTTCCTATCCCTAGATTAATGAATTAAAGGGTTTCATAGCAGCATAGGCTGAATTGGTTACTTTAAACATCTGGATGTTAAGAATTTACAGAAAAGGCTGTCAGGCAAAGTTCTGCCTGTTTGATAGTATTCCAAGGTGCTGTCTGGATCTAAATGGTCTCCCAGGACTCATGGCTGTGTTGCTTTTCTTGTTTTGTCCCTTTCCCCAGCTGTTTCTCAACATCTCAGATGAAAATTGTGCTTTCACTTTGAAACACAGACCCACTACCAAGTGCATTTATATGACTTCTCAGAATGAGGAGAATGAACCCAGCGAGGGAGGTAAATGACACATACCTGCTACCATGGCAAGGGCGCAGTAGCTGTGGAAAGGTGGGTGGGGCTCCCTGTGGCACTGGCTTCCTTTTAGCCCCTTGTCCAGAGCACTGAGACGGCTGCCTGAACAAAATATCTGCAGAGGTACAGCTGAAGGTCTCGTAAACAAAAAGCAAAGGAAGGGCCTTTTCTTTCTCCCCGAGATCTCTGGGCCTTGTGGAGGAGGAATTCTGATATTTTGGTCTCCTATTTCCTTTGTCCTTTCATAGTCAGGAAACCTCACACGGCCTCTCTTATCCTGCACAATGGGGAGTCCGCTGAGTTTGATGTGGTTTTCCAGCCCACCTTGGCCCAGCGCATTGAAGGACTGATCCACCTCTCTATTGTGGATAATCAGTACGAGGAGACCAGCATCCAAATGGTGGGCGAGGGCTACCAGGATGATGTTGTGCTGGACAACATCCACAGCTTGATTACGGAGACTGATTCTGAAAGACATCTGGAGGAGAACATAGCCGAGGGTGAGAGAAAGGGGAGGTGCTTCAGTGAACTGGGGGTGGGACCGCTAGCAATGGGTGACAAATGTTGCCTTGTTTAGAGATCCTCCCAAAATGTGCTGGCCATACCTAGCTGATCACAGATTAACAGTTAATTGAGGCAATGGATTTCCTCAGAGCAAAATCTTACCCAGAACTTGAAGATTCTATGCTGGGATAATAAGACAAACAATAATTCTTCTTGCATGGACAGCTCTCGAGGCCAACTTTATTTTTTTTATGTCTCAAGAATATAATTCTATTACAGAATAAAAACTAGTAACTGTATTCACATCTGATGCATAAGTAGACCCAACTAATGTGGTAAACATTCGTGATGTGAAGGCTATCATATTATTCATTTTTATTGAAAATATTTCAATTAAACAAAATAAAGTGGAAAACAAAAAAATGAAACAAATGGTGCATAAAAGGGGGGAACCCACTTTAATGACATACATACTTATCTAATACAAAGGCATATAAATGAAATTAATATTCTAATACATACACAGTTTTTTATAATCTACTATATTTTTTATAAATGGCTTCCAAATGTCATAATAGTGATCCATAAACAGTCTATGTCTATAAGCTATTTGTTTGTATGTTGCAACGGTTGTCATATATTCTACCCATTGATTAAAGGGGGCCGTAGATTTATGGTTCCAGCAGTGGTGGAGGAAGAGGAGTGTGGGGGGAGCTCACCACCCCAGGCAGCACGATCCTGATGGGTTGCCATCGCAGCTGTCCCCCAGCCCATGCTGGGCGCCACATCCCCACAGGCGGCATGCCATGCCCCTGCCTGCTTTCCGCCCCCCGGTGCCAGAGCATGAAGCTCCACCACTGGGTTCCAGTGGATCAATATCAGTCTTTTAGCCGTAGTGGAAGCAAACTTGTGAACTTAGAAACCTGAGTTCTAAGCAGATGGAAAACAAAAGCAGGCAAGCAGCTCCAAACCGTAGTTTGCCAGCTATGCATATGGATGTTCAAACCATGATGTGGGTTCTTAACGTTCAGTGCATACCATTGTTGAGTGTGGCGTTTGAATTGAGCTAATGGGCAAAGGGGCTTCAAGGATCAAGAAGGCAAGTGGGAAGTAAGAAGCTACGCCCTGTGACAATGTCTTTATCACTGGGAGACAACAAAAGCTGCCCTTGTTCAGAACATCTGGCCTCTTTCCCCACAGCTCCCCGAATAGATTGTGTCCAGTTTGGGGACTGTCACATTGGCAGGTCCTATCAGGCATCATGTACCATAACCAACCACAGCAAGTCAGATGTGATGAGATTTGAATGGCCGACTTCGGGTCCACTTCACTTCTCCCCACAGGTAGGTGGAGGCACCCCTGTCCTCAATTCTCCTTTGCTGCCAAAGCTCCCAGAGGCCCAAGGCTTTGCACCCCACTTATCTCTTGCAGGCTCCATTGTTACCAAAGGTGGGGGCAGGCTTCCACAATTGTTTCGTGTGGAATTGCCACATGTAATCCCAACTGGAATGAAAATATGTTTCAGCATGTTGAAGATCATACAGGGGAGGTTGCAGCCTGAAGCTGCCATTGTGCTTTTCACCAGTGCTGAATTAATCCCTTAGGAGAAAAGTGCAGGTCACCATCAACATGCACTCAGTTTACTTTCAGGGCTGTCCAGTGATCAATGCAGGTCTTTTATGACCCTGCTATTTCTCCTTGGTTATCTTGCCAACATCTGACTCTCTGGTGCTCCACACTGCTCCCCTAGGTTGGCCACCTCCACAGCGGGTGCACCAAAAACATCACAGTGACCTTGAAATCTAGCCTCCCCGTCACACTGAAAGAACAGGCCATCAAGTGCAAGGTGACCAAGATTGCCTTTCAGTTGCCAGCTGACCAAGTGCCTGATTGGGACGATCGCCTCCACACTGTCAAATGGGTGGACATCTCAAAAAGTATCACGACAACACGCCCAACTAAGAAGAAGGTAAGAAACAAGGGAGCGAAGAGGTGCTCAGAGAGGTCTCATGCAGGCACTGATGGAGCTGAATTGAACAAGGCTGAATTCTGCATCAAGGGAAAGAGGATTCTAGGTCCAAGACAAATTGAAACAGAGGAGTTTCTTTATGTTGCACACGTTGTACAGCTCAGGATTTGTCACATGACCTGTTGTAGCCTTTTGCTGTTCAGGAGGTTTCTCTGCAGTTTTATTCTTCTGCTTGCTGCCTTGCCAGATATGAACCTCACCTGGCACTTGTTGGGCTCTGGGTTCACGAGCTACACTCTCATCTGGAGATGTCAAAGGAAACAAATGCTATTTTCTTCCCAGATCTAATGGGTGATGAAAATGAAGCCTGTCCTTTTGGGATTTACATATTGCTTGGAATGAGTTACTTCCTTATCACCTGACCTGTGACATTGTCCTAATTTGTTTACTGAGCTGCTGTAGCTAAGATTAGACAAAAGCTTGACATCTTGAAGCTGCTTGCTGAACTGGGACATGAGTTGTTTCCTTTGCTGAATCTCACTGGCAAAGTGGCCTCTCCTTGTGCCTCCATCCACTTGCCGGTGGTAGTAATGCCCCTAAATACCAGTTAATGGAAACCACAAGAGGAAGACAGTGCTGTGGCACTTGGTTCCTGCTTGCAGGCTTCCTATTGACCACTATGAGATCAGGATGCTGGGTTAGATGAGCAACTGACCTGATCCTGAAGAGCTGTTCTTACGTTCTTAAGGTTGGAAACAAGCCACCTTGTGGTTGCTTCCTATTGTGGCTGCTTCCTATTGTTCTGCTGTTGGTGTAGGTGATTGAGACAGATCCGGAACCTGCTCACACGACTGTGGAAGACAGTGGCCGAGAACTGGAGCTCTGGGTGAGTGCCACTGTGGACTACGCACAATACAAAATGGAAGTGGAGACAGTGAACTTCAAGGACACTTTGCTGTTCCAGACGAGGGTGTACGAGTGAGTAACAAATATGCAGAATCTTGTTCAGAGGCTGCCTTCTATTTTTGTGACCCCCTTTTTGTGGAGTCCAGCTTCCCCTACCTTACAGTGTGCTGGGCACATATACCTGCATTCCCATGGCTGATTCATGCTTCAGGCCACCTTGTTTTCACCAAACTTAGTGATGAAGAGGATTAAGTATATGTGACCAGAGCACAGTGACTCCTCTATTTCCTTTGTTCTGAGCCAGGCCTCCCAATTTCCTCCATTTCTCTCTGCTCTCTTGTTCTACCAGTGTGGAGCTGTCTAATACAGGGAACGTGCAGCTAGAATACACCTGGAATGTGGTCATGGAGGAGACTGGGAGGGCAGTCAACTTTGCTACTGAGGCTTTGGCCCCCAGCCCAGAAGGTGCAACAGGTAAGCCTTAGTGGGCTTCTCAGGCTCTCCACCACTTCTCAGGTGCCTTGAGAACATTCTCAGATCCTTCCCTTCTAGCTTGTGGAACATCACACACCCCTGCCTGTTGGCCTTTTCCTCTCATCTTTTTGGATCTTTCAAGACTGTTCATATATTTGCCTGGGACATTCAGGGCAGGTTGCAACAGGTACAACAGTAGCTGCATCAGCCAGAAGGGAGTTACTTGCCAGGGGATGCTTTCTAGAGAGTTAATGGGGAACTTTTAGCTTGTCTGTATGCTTATTTAAAACATTTCTTTGGCAGTTCACAAGCATATAAATACATTTTCTATTAAAAAACCCCAGCACATTTGTAGTAAAGTCTTTCCTAACTTCACTACAACATTAAAATGCAATAAATGCATCCAGATTAAGCAGGACAATTTTTACAACAGCATCACAACAGAAAAGCAGCACACCACCCCTCCCCAGTTATCACAATATAGATCTCAGCAGCTGCAATACAACTTCATTTGACTATCTAAGCAGAGAGACTGGTCTATCTGCAAGAAGGCTTTCCTCCACATAACCTAGGCCAAGCTTGCTAAGGACTTGGCCCAGAAGCAAACACGCAGGCAGCACAGTTCTTTTAAAAGTGGTGCTTCTTGCTCACAGTCGACAACTCCACTCAGTTATGCCATTTCACTGCTTCTGTCCAAGCTGCAGCTTCCAGGCCAACCCTAAACGTGGCATTTTTGCTCTATGTCTCAAGTGCTTGCTGTTGCCATCACCTCTTCCCCATAACATTCTCTGGAGCATGAAGGACACTGGCCAGGGCAAACTTGTCCCAGAGATGTTTGCCCTGGTAGATGAGTTCATAACAAGCCATAAGGTCCAGATGTGGAAAATAAATGGAAGGTCACAAAATGCTGCTTTGAATAATGCATTGAGGAGAAGCAGTTGTCTCAGCAAATTCTTCCTTCAACTCAGCGGAAGTTCCATCTGTTGCTTCCATCAAGACCGGGTCCAGCCGACGGTTTAGTCATTTTGAGAGTATGGTGGACAGCCTTTCTTCCTACGTGTCCCCAGCAGCCACTGGAACCCCCTTCTTCATGGAGCCCAACTGTGGTACCATCCTTCCTAAGAGCTCCCAGACCCTCCACGTGAAATTCTGTCCTCAGGAAGTGGGAGAGTTTGAGGGCCGCCTACTCTGCAGGTAAGGAGACTTCCCACAAATGCCATCCACAAGTCCTGAGAGAGCAAATCTTCCCGACACTGCAGATGTTGTTACATCTTGCTCTCACCTTGAGTGCTTCCTGTGGTGTTCGGTGGGAGGCAGGCAGCATGGTCTGTGACTTCCTAACAAAATGGCTATTACCTAGGTTTAGAAGGCTCTGAACTTTGTTCTGTATGACTGCACAGAAATTATAGTCACTTTCTTTTTGGCATCAACACTGTCTCTCTGAATCCAGGGGACGAGGAGCAGTGTAGAGGCAGCAACACAGGTTTCCTCTTACTTCATTGCCCTCTTTTGATGGACTTGGGATGGTGGCGGCTCAAGTGTTCCCATAAATAGGGGGGAAAGGCCTCCAACAACAGAGTTTTGACTCTCCCCGACAGTGCCACAAGCAGTTGAGCCTTATGCAGTGGAGGCCTACACCAGTCAAATGCTGAACTTATCTGAATAGTATGTATATATCTGCTCAGTGGGACAAAATGCGGGTGAAGGTTTTGCTCATGCCTTGGAATGCCAGCAGATGCAAATGTGCATTCACCACATAATGCTTGGTGAGAAACTGAGTAAAATGGGGATTTGTTAGTCCAGAAAGGGTGGTGATCACTGCCAAAGAGGCAGAAAAATAGCAAGAGAGTTTCCTTGTGGGGGAAAAGATGGATCACATGCCATGTGTGGGGTAGGGAGTCCCAGAAATTAATTTTCATATTCCCTGTCAACCTGGGTCTTTTTTCCTTTCAGTATTTCTAACCTGAAGCCTGATGAGGAAGGCCCAGTTGTGGCTGTGAAGGCGAAGAGCCTCCTGCCCTACTGTCATTTTGAGCTGGAAGATTCCAATTACATCACTGCGCACAGACGCAACCAAGACTTGCGAGGGCCTGGTGGGATGAGCCTGGATGCCAACACCAAAGTGATTGAATTTACCTCTATAGGAGTGTACGTCAGGAACACCCGGTGAGTATCCAGCCAGTTCTTTGCATTGACTGCTTCATTCAAACAGTCATAGGTGTTCTAAGCAGTGACTGGGAACATCCCTTGGGCTTGGGCTTTTAGCCGAGAGAGCTGCTTTCCCTTTGGCAGTGTTGCATGCCCAGGATGGTGGGGCTGCTGGTGCAGCCGTTTATTCCATGGCTGCGTTTTTGCTATTTCTCCTTCCTGCATGACACACCAGTGCCAGTCATGACTCTGGAGAGGGTCTGAAGCAGCTACCTTGGAAGATTTGCTAACATCTGAAAATTTTGCATCAGTGCAAAAGCACCTACATAGAAAAAAGAATGTTTATCAGCAGAAAAGCACAAGAGGAATAAGGATATATCCTCAGTAGTTGGATATTATCACTGCCTCCAAGGACCGTTGAGGAAATAGATGCTATTGAAAAAGATTTGTCAAAATGGATTATTCAACTGGTGTTCCCTCTTCTGATTAATATTATTTGGGTTGTTTTGCTGTATCTTTATTGATGTAATAAACTGGTCTTGTTATTGTTTATGCTTTGGCTTCTGGGAACCTTTACCATTGTTTTTCTTCATATAAAGCATGTCACTTATCTGATAAAAGTCAGGAGTCAGGGATTCAAGCTTGTGAATTTTATAACTTCACCCAGTATCTTGAGTTCTGGCTGACAGTGACCCCCATCCTGAATTAGTGAATCAGACACTTTTATTTGCATCCAGACTTCAAGCTTATATTGATGTGATAAGTAGATTAATCAATTCAAGTTTATTTGATTCACTTGTGGGGGCAGACTTTTAATCAGTAGCATTCTGAAAATGAAGGCACACTTGCTTATTTTTTATGTGGCTGTCTGATAGGCTTGTTACTGTAAAGGGAAAGAAAATCAAATGTTAAAAAATAGTATTTCTCTCTAAAATGAGTGATAGCTTTAAGAAATAAATTGTGTTGTACTTCACCACAAAAAAACAACATCCTTGCACTAGGCCTTTGGTGCTATGCAAAAGTACATAAATGCAATTTGTTACTGAACTGGTTTCTTAAAAGACAGATGATCAATCAACTAGACCCCCCCCCCATTAGCTGACAGCCTAACATGTCTCTGATGTCACTTCTTCCATGTCTTGGGTAGGAGCTTTGCCATCATGAACCCCACCAATGCCACCTACTCTTTCCAGTGGGTCTGTGAGCAGCAGGAGAACAAAGATTATGCTGCCTTCATCTGCTTTACGGAGCGAGGCCAGCTCCGGCCAGAGAAAAAAGTGGCGGTGAGTTGGCAGAGGGAATGCCAAGTTATGGCCACCATCTCTTGCTTCTGAGTCTTCCTTGGCAAGGGTGTGGCCGCTCCTGGTAGCCTGTTCCTCTTGCAAGTGTGGAATTCAGACAAACAAAGGGCGAGACATATATGGATGTGTCATATACATGTACCTGTTCCATGTGCCACTTCTGGTAGTTCTTATTCCAGCAAGCCGACACAGAAGCACATCTATTCTGGTAACAGTATGTGTTTTGAACCCACATGCATGTCTAGCACTCATGTGTATTCACACACACACTAGAGATAGGTTTAGGATATTTTGCTGGAGTTATGACATGTGCCTGTTATGTGTTAACCCTTAACCGCATGCCCACAATAATTTCTCACCCCAAGGAATAAAGAAAGCTTGGTTTATTGTAGGAAATACAAGTGGCAGAATATATAAATGTTGCTTCAGACAGCAAAATTACAAGTTAAGCAGGCAGCAACTACTACAGAGCACACTGCCCTTGATCCAAAGAGTCCCTGTTTTAGAAAGCCTATGGAAACATGGGTGTGACAATTTTGCCAGCATGACCCACACTAAGAGCAAGAAATGGAAAGGGAAGAATATATCTGGTGTAGGTGGGTTTCCATGAGGCAAGACACAGCGATAACAGCAAGAACCTTTATTGACCTACATAACTGTGGAAACAGGGGCAAAGCAACTGCTTATAAAGTGAAGCAGGCCTGTGCTGTTCCTTGAGAGTGCTGAGAAAGAGAGTCCCTCAATGGAGCTATGATAGCTATTGACTATTGGAAAATCTGGGGTTTTAATAATATTTTTAGTCAATGCCTCCTAGTAGAGAAGGAAGAGGCTGCAAAACTGGGGAAGTCCTTAGTGATGCTGTGTGTGTGTGTGTGTGTGTGTGTGTGTGTGTGTGTAAATACTTTTGAAAGCACTGTAGTAAAGGCAGGGGGGAAGGAGGTATAAAACTGCCACTGGCAAGAGCAGGACTGTGCCAGATGTTTCCAGTTGCCTTTTTACCTGTAGGTCATATTTGAATTCATCCCTCAACATCTGGACACCACAGAATCCTTTTGGACTTTCTTAATCCCTGAACACAACCTTTCTGTCCCATTCCTCTTGGTTGGTCACACCACGGACCCTGCTGTGTCTCTGGAAAGATCCCACCTGAACTTCCGCTCGCTCCTTATTGGTAAGGACGGACATGAGAGGCAGCGGGGGTGGGGGGAGAGATCTGTCCATTTCAGTTTCTTATTTTCCCAGTCTGAATATCTATTTGCCATATTTCACACAATTTGTATAAACGTATGGTGCAATCTAATCATTCTGCAATTTGATCTTAAAACAAATATTCATAAAAATTCTTTAGTATTTTGGTGCACAAAGAAATCAACTTTGCAAGGTAAGAACCAAATGGTCTTTCCCTTTAATATATCCATTTTTGTTTAATAATAATAATAATAATAATAATAATAATAATAATAATAATAATAATAATAATAATAATAAATAATAATAATAATTTATACCCCGCCCATCTGGCTGGGTTTCCCCAGCCATTCTGGGTGGCTTCCAACAAAGCACTAAAATACAATAACCTATTAAACATTAAAAGCTTCCCTAAACATATAGTTGAAAAACTGCATTGGCACTGCAAAATTCAGAGACATGTGAATTTTAAAGGATAAATGTGTTTCATTTTGTGTAAGTTTTTATTGGGGAAAAATACATTTTACTCTTAGACAGTAAAGATTCTGAGTAAATCTAATTGGGAAGGCGGTGAGTTCTCTCTAGCAAACTGACTCAAACCCTAGCATTCCACTGCTATTCTTCTCTCCCTAAGGACACGAGGCTCGTGAGAGCATCGACATTATCAACAATGAGAATGAGACCTACAATTTTTCCTTCAGAGAAGGCTCTCGTTTTTCAGAGGGGCGAATCAGCTGTCTAAAACTGCAGCCCATGGAAGGCTCAATCCCACCTCATTCCAGGTAAAAGAGGATGTGGAGCTAGATAACAAGTGCCTTGAATGGCACATTCTTGGTACTCAGGGTGTCCCTGTTGATTGGGAGCGAGCCAGACATTCCCTTCATAAGATTCTTGTGTTTCTGGTCCCATGGCATTATCTGTAAAGCACTTGTTCTTTGGCCCCTTTCTCCCCTGCAACTTCACATTCTGCATTGCAGGGAAGGATTTTGGCTACAGGCTTAGCACAAAGCATGCATTGATATACACGCAAATTTCCACAGTTTTATGGGGGGTTAACTGGTCTTGAAAAGCCCTCAGTGCTGAAAGGCTCAGCATCCTACAGGATGCAGTTATCCTTGTGACTAGTTTTCTCAGTGCAACCAACCCCAACCAAATGTGTGGTGTTTTCTCACCAGGCTTCCTATTAGCATCTTATTCACGCCTAACCTGGAGGGGGAGGTAAACTTCAATTTGATCTGTGATGTCAAAAGAAAGAGCCAGCCCCTCTGTTTGAACATCAAAGCCACTGGCCACACCATGAATGTGTCTGTGAAGTGTCAGGAAAGTAGCGGTTTGCTTACTGAGCTGGACCCTGACCAGCCACACCGGATCAGCTTTCAAGAGGTGAGAGCCCAGGATTATCTTATCGCTACTTGACTCCAACAAGCATCAACAATTTGCAGAATTTTCCATAGTGATGGCTTGAGAAACAGTGTCTTTAACAGCAAGCTGTGTTGATAGAAACATCCCCAAGCAGATCGGCTAGGCCGATCCCTAAGCATCAGCATTGTGGATTCATTTGTAGGAAAGGTAGGGTCACAAACTGTGAGAGGTCCTTGCAGAAATGTACTCTGATGCTCTTTGGCAATGCTCCAGGTGGTGACAAATTCCCTTCTCTCTTCCACTTCAGAAGGCTCATATTATGCATGCAACTTGAGAAAAAAATCAAACTGAGCTCAGTGGAGCTTAGACCCTAGTGCAGAGGTGGGGCACGGGTGCCATTGGACTCTTAACACCTGAATGGCTTGGGTTACTGACACGATCACCCGTGACTGCCCTCTCCCACTTCATGGAGCCTGTTTGGCCCCCTGGTATACTACAGAGCTTAGGGCAAGGAAACAAGCTGGGAGACATCTTGAACGCAAGTGGAGGAAAGATCTGAATGAATGCAACTGAACACTGGTAAGGGCTCATTATCAAGCCTACCTAGTGGTTGTGAAGGCAGCAAAGAAAGCATACTTTGCTGCCTCCATTGCACCCTCGTTATGTCCTCCTGCAGAGCTTTTCCAGGTTGTACAGGGCCTTTTACAGGCTGGCCCAAAGGAGGTTGGAGAACCAACGGTAGCTCGCTGTGACTTGTTTGCAAAGCATTTTGAGGATAAAATCACTTGCATCGACCAAGACCTTGACTCTGCTGTTATAGCAGATGAATCTCATGGGATGTCCAGAGCACTGTCTAGTCCTGTTGTGTTGGGTGAGTTTCAGTTGGTAAGGTTTGAGGATGTGGACAAGGTGCTCGGATCGGTCAGGACAACCACTTGCACTCTAGATCCTTGCTCCTCTTAGCTGATAAAAACCAACAGGGAGAGAACTGCTGGCTGGACCAGGGAGGTGATCAATGCCTCTTTATGAGAGGGGGTGGTCCCTGCCTGTTTGAAGGAGGCAATGGTAAAACCATTCCTTAAGAAACCTTCCCTGCATTCGGAAAACCTAACTACCGGCCAGTTGCTAATCTCCCTTTCCTGAACAAGGTTCTGGAGCGAGTGGTTGCAGACCAGATTCAGGCACTTTTGGAAAAAAACTGATTTTCTGGATCCATTTCAATCGAGGTTTAGGCCCGATTTTGGCACAGAAACTTCTTTGGATGCCCTGTATGATGACCTCTATCCAGAGAGACACAAGGGAAACATGTCCCTGTTAATTATTCTTGACCTCTCAGCAGCTTTTGATACCATCGACCATGGTATCCTTCTGGAGTGACTATCCAAACTAGGGGTGGGTGGCACCACTTTGTGGGTGGCACCACTAGCTCAAAGGAAGACAAGCCTATAACAAGCAGTGGCTCTGCAACAGTATTAATGCTGCATCTTCTCTTTGCTCTGGACAGATGCAAGTCAGTGATTATGCTCAGTGCCATTTCTATATTCTGAATACTGGCAAATTTAACTTCAACTTCTCATGGGAATTTGACCTTGCCAAAGCAGTGCAGCAATATTTTGCCATCTCTCCAAATAACGAAGTAGTAGAAGCAGGGGATCGGACAGAGGTCCTGGTGTCCTTCCACCCGCTGAAGCCATGCACCTTAAAAGATGTGGAGCTGAAGCTGCAGGTAAGGAAGACCCAGGGTTGGTGGTGGTGGGTTTCTTCTGTTGTCTGACGAGAAGGTTTCAAATCACCCACTTAATAGTTGCACTAAGGATATAAAAAAATAAAGCTTAGAACTCCCAGAACAATGAGATATTGTCTTAAAAATAAAATTAGCCAAGTATATATTAGTCTGACAACTAATCTGACCAGTTCTGAGGCAGCCTCTCTCTGTGCTCCCAGATCAGCCATGGACCAACATTTACTTGTTTGCTGGAAGGCTCAGCTGTGAATCCCAGCATCCATTTCTCCCTCACCAAAGTAGAGTTTGGAAGCTGCTTCATCTACCAAGGTGGAATGACTGTTTCCAAACGAATCCTGACTGTCACGAATAAGGATGCCAAGGATGCAAGGTAAGATGATGTGCCTCGCAGACACAGAGCACCATGCCAGATGTGCAGGAGGTAAATTCAGGTGCACAGCACCAGGAGTGGTGTGATGTTGGGCTACAGGCAGAGCAAAGAGCTAGCAGGGTGGAGGGCAAAAGGTGGGAGAATCAGAACCAAGAATCACAGGCAGGGAAGGTCAAATTGACCATTGCTCAGGCAAAGTCCCATGCCTGCCTTCGGAATTTATATAGCCCCATCAGCAAAGGGCAAATCAATACGCTACCTAGATCAGCGGACTCTCCTTAAGAGGCATCACAGTCCTGTCAACCTTTCAATCTGCAGCATCTGTTGGGGTTGCAATTAGAAGATCTCCAGCTGCTTAGATGGGCTTTTTCGGATGAGCTAGCTGGTATCATTAGTAGTTTCAACCTCCATTTTCTGCCTCACTTGTTGAAGGCAGAAGGCAATTTTGGAAAGTATAAACCTCACCCCTGATGTGGTAGTTGACAAATGTGTGCTGCCCCATTTGCACAGGCACATTAGCAGTCAGGAAGGGATGAATGTGTGACACAACACTTTGGATCATGTCTTCTCTCTCTCTGCCTGCTCCAACTCTGCCCTGGGAGGGGCTCCTTGTGTTCTAGTGCCTTGCCTCAACATTGTCAGTGGAGGCGACAGCGTTGGTTTGTCAAAAGCCCAAAGCACTGTGCATCTCTCCACTGAGAGCAGCTATTAGCCCAAGAAAAAATGCACAAAGCAGAAGCACAGAGAGTTGGAACAGACATTAGAGCTGATCACTGTATGGAGGGGGGGGGGAGAGAGGAAGATTGTGGAGGCTGTGAGAGGGTAAAAAGGAGAGGAGTGAAGTTCAACCCCTGTCACAATCATTTGCTTTTTGAAAATGTAGCTTAATAATTCCAAATAAGTGGCATGGATTAAATAGGCGGCATGACACAGGGCTGTTGATACAGAATTAATTAGTTTTACCATCTATATTGGCAACCCTGCTACTTTTAGCTGTCAGTGATACAGATATTATAACCAGAAAGCAAATAATACAGTATACAAATAATTATAAACCCAAGTTAAATAATTAAATAAAATGATGAGGCAGGTTAATAAATAATTAAGTAAATGATTAAGTAAAAAGTTAACTGGGTAGGCAAATCAGCATAGAACATATCAGTCACATGTAAATCAATTAAAATGTGCTGTAAAAAGTATAAATTGTCACATTGTATACATAAAGATTAACCTAAACCTTAAATATAAATTTCTTCTGAGCAACATATAGAACTCTTACAAAACAGGAAAAGAGTTATAACCTGGCACTCCTTGATATTTATTCCAAAAATCCCTTTTTTCAGTCATATTTGAGGTCCAGACGTCAAACAGTTGGAAAGCTGCTCATCTTTCAGAGTCAGAGGCACCTTTTTGGAGAAAGAATCTTTCTGTTTCAAAATGTGGTATCAGTGCCACCTAAGTCTAGAACCTAGTAGGGGCTCAGGCAGGCTTTGTGGCTGGAGAGAATGACCACCACTCTGTAAGGCTGATGATAGTTTCTTCTGCCTCTTCATAGCCTGGAATGCTTGTTCACCAACACAGCTTACCTCGAGGTTGGCTTCCATGCTGAAGTGCTGGGTGCTGGAGGAAAGGCAGAGATTCCAATCACCTTCTATCCCCGAGAGGCCATTTCCTACCATGAGGTCATCACCTTTGAAATCAATGGGGTCTTGCAGCGTAATATTGAGGTCTTCGGGAAGGGCATTGAGATGAAGGTGAGACTGAGTGAGTGTCCTGGACCTCTGGGCTCCACAGCCAGAGAGGCCAAATTAAGACTTCAGCTTTTGTGCCTCTTATAAGATGCAGTTCAAATACGTTATTCTTTAGGCAAGTGGGATATTTTTTTAGGAGCTGTATCTTATTTATCTTTATTGAATTGGCTTCCTTCAGCCTTGCATTTTTTGGGTTTCTACAGTCAAATCTAAGTTGAAAGCAAGGAAAAGATCCTCCAAACGAGCAGAGGCTGCTTCTCAATTTTTACATCAAGATAGAAGAGTTAGCACTGACATGGTCATTAACTGAGATGTGCAGAGTGGGGCAGAGCCTACTAAGTTCTTGTAAATACACAGTGACATGAAAGTGGTTGCAGACAGGGTAGGAGCAAAGCAACGTGGTTAGAACTGTTGAAAGTCTCCTCCCTGGGCTGAATATGAGATTGTTGAATTAGGCACTTCTGAAACAACATTGCATCGCAGTCAGGGATATCCAAAGCTCACAATGGAAGGAGGATAGATGTTCACGACAGGGATGGGGATCATCTGTGCCCCAACTTCCAGCAGCCAACAGGACCAGTGCTCAAGGACTGCAGGAGCTGTTGCCCAGTACGTTCTCCACCTCTGCTTGGTGACATGCTAGGCCAGAGGGAAATGGTGAGGAGTTTGACTTTCCATCACTGAAGGAAATCTGGAGATCTTGGAAGGAGACAGGGGGACTGAGGCATCTGAAAGGGAGCATCAGCAGCTTCTTCAGGGCAATCCAGACATCATGAAGGTCCAATTTTTTTGAGTTTTTTCTGCTTTCAGCATAATCACTCACCTGCTGTTTTTTCCTAAAAGACAATGTTGTTTTCTCATCCTTGAGCCATTCATGCACTCTCCTTGGTGTCATTTTCTCCTCACGTCTAATTGTTTTATGGACCCTTCATCACACTAGCCTGCACCATTTTCTTACCTCTTTTTCCTGCTCCATTTCAGTTGTCCCCACTGTGTGTTTTCTTTGCCCACAGATAGAGGTTGCAGAACCTCACAACAAAGTGCTGAAATTTGGAGCTGTACCTCCAGGGCACAGTGTGAAGAAGATAGTGACGATAGTGAACCGCAGTTTCACTTTTGTCACCTTCAACCTAAATTTCATGTACTCTGCATCAGAGTTGCAGGAACAGAAGGTAAGCCCCCCCCCCACTCTCCTGCCTTGGGCCCCCTGCACCACTGGTCATTCTAACATAAGGGATTGTGTTCTTAATACTGTGATGCATTTATAATTTCAGTGGCTTAAACACCCCCCCCCCTTGTAGGATTGCATATGCGAAATTGCTGAGAAAGAATTCAGATTAATAAGTAAGGCTACAATCCATTATTAGCTCAGAAAAGTTAAGACTTGGATATTGTTCACCTGACTCTATTTTGAGTGAAGGAAGAAATGCTATTGCATAGCAGAATCATTAACCAAAAATGTCTTACCAGTCAAATTTGGCTTCTGGAACACTGCCAAAGCTAAACCAGACAAACTCTCACCAAAGAGGGCCCTCCCAAACATAATGTATTTTCTGGCTTTCCTCTCCTTTGGGAAGCCTGGATGGCTTTTGTAGTTGGTTACCTTAGGAGGGGAGAACTCTGGCAAAACTTGGACTCTGCTCCAGTTCGGGCACTTTGAACTGGGTTTGAACAACTTCAGGTATATTTTATGCAGACTAATGTTATAACTTATTTTTTTCTTCAACTGCACTCCTGTGAAATTATGACTGGTTCTATTAGCCTTGTGATCTAAATGGAACCTCCATGTTCAAGCAGTACCATATGCTGGTGGAAAGCAAGGAAAATGAGAAATATGAGTGGTTTGGTTATTTCTGAAAATGGTTGGCTAGCAGACCAGGTAGCCTGGTCTCTACTGGGGCAATTGAATTGCTACCCATTTATCTGGCAGGACCTTTAACAACTGCATAAGGAGAAATACGTAGCAGTGTCTGTCCTATCTAGTAAGGGTGTCAAAGTTTATAATTGAGATGTTTGTTTGGATATCACATTTCAGAGTTCTGAAAATTCATACCCATTTTAGATAGAATCCATCTCCCCTCTGAAGTTCAGCCCAGTGTTGACCCTCCTTGACACCACTGCCTCCAATCCAAGATCACCAAATGGCTATGTTTGCATCAGGAAGATTTCATTGGACCTTTAGACTTTGGATATAGCTATAGCAGTATCCTAGGCATAAGGGCCCCTGGGAGCTTTAGTTCCCAAAGATGTCCCATTAGCACCATCAGGATCCATGGGAGCTACTTTTCCCAGTTCCAGAGGGGTAGCCATGCTAGATTGTTGCAGTGAAAAGAACAAAGAGTATTGTGTAATCTTCAAGACTGACACATTTATTATGGCTTAAGCTGACGTGAACTACAGTCCACTTCATTAGATGCGTGAACTGTTATCCTGAGTTACAGGTACAGTATATGTTTAACATGTGGAGGAAGTACAGGGAGGTTAGAGGGAAATGAATTACAGAACAGCACAGACAATTAACAGTTGTTGAAAAGACATCCTAGTGTTCTGTGAAGTATCCATGGATCCTGGTGGGTCTACTAGGGCACCAAGAGCCATGGAACTACATCTCCCATGAATCTTTGCACTGGGAATAAGGTTAAGTCCTCCTAATTGCAACATTTTGCAAGTGAGTTTGGAAAAAAGTGAAGCATTGAGGTGGGGATTCCAGGCCTGTTTATCAGGAGCATGAGAGGGTGTTACCTCAGAATGGGACCCAAGTTTAATTTGTTTGGGGTAGGTCCATTCTAAATCAATCCAGGAAGAGCTTGCCCTTCACTAATTACGTATTCATGGTGCAAAAGCCATACATATGCCTGTTATGCAGCTGTTCTGCCAGTGAAAAAAGTGGCAACCTTAGCCACCAAACCTCCAGACTTGCTGGAGAAAAGCAGCCCCTTGGAGTTATCTGGGGCAATGTCTGGTCCAGGGAGTGTTCAGTCCCATCTTTCTTGGGCAGGTTCTTTCCATGACTCCATGCAATGAAATAACCCTGAAGCCCAAAGAAGGCACATGCCACGTGGAGATGACTTTTGCCCCGAAGAGCCGCATCCTGCCGTTCAAAGAGGAGGTCCTGCTTGAGTGCCACGGGATCCTGCGCTCCCTCTTTGTGGTGCAAGGCTGCAGCCAGGGCATCGAAGTCAGTCTGGACCAGGATCATGTCCCTTTTGGAGCAGTGGTGCTACGGAGCCAGGCTTCCCGCCGCATCATGATGCAGAACACAGGAGACATCGGTGTGGGGTAAACAGAGAAAGTCCTTCTGGCTGAGTTTCCCTCCCCTCCCCACCCCACTCCACCATCCTTTATGCTCCACAAGGCTAGTCTTCCTCCCTTCAAGTCCTGGCTTAAGTGGCCATTCACTTGTTCCAGAGGTGTCAAAGGCAAAACAAAACAGAGAAGAAACAGGACAGTAAATCCATGTCCACTGGGCCAGCTTCAGGTGGTAAAAACTTCTGCACGTTTTTGAGTAACCCAGGATTCTGTTAGGGCAATGCCACTCACCTGAGTCTCCTTCCAATCCTGTTATCCTTCCCCCATCACCTCCCACTGTCTTTGTCACTAGGGGGTTGTGGCTGCATCAACTCCTTTTCAGTAATTCCTCTCTGTAGCCCTTCCGTGGAGCACCAACCATCTTCAGAAGGGCTAATCCAAAATGTGTGTTTTTCCAACCCCAATGGAGGTATCTCTAATAGATTGTGTCTATTACAATACCTCCAATTCCCTGCATGGCAGCAACTCTCAGCACTAGAGATCAGCAATCTGCAGCCAGTGGGTTTGGTCTTCCCGGGTTTCCCAGGTCAGCTTCCTGTCTTTCTCTTCCAAATGTGCCTCTTGAAATGGCTTAAGAAAGGAAGCATGGAGGAAACGAGAGCAAAGGGGCTTTCTGGGTTGTCCTTCACCCTCCTGCTGAAATGCTTCTTTTTCTTTTCATGAAAAGATTTAAATGGGACGCCAAGCGCTTCAAGCCAGACTTCTCCATTAGGCCAGTGGAAGGCTACATTTCCCCAGGAACGGACGTCTTCTTTGAAGTGACTTTCCACCCCTGTGAGCAGAGCCAGGACATCTGCTATGAGAACCTCCAGTGTCACATCCAAGGCAGAGAACCGCTCAAGCTCATGCTCACCGGATGCTGTGTGGGAGTCCCCCAGGTCAAAGAGGTACAAAACCTCCTCAACAGGACTGTTTTCGTGGGATGGCAGGTCTCACACGTGACTAGCCTGTGGAACACTCTCTGCAGCTGTATTTGCATATTTGGACAGAGGATTAATGTGTTTGGATCAGACTTGGATGTGAAACCTCTGAGATTTGCACTCCCTGAACTACCATGCAAAACTGAAATACAGTTATCCTTCCATCCCCCTCCCCCCATTTGGCCATGTCCCAGCACTCTCCTTTTAGTTGTTCTTTTGTGTTTATTAAAAAATAAAGGTTGGATGTGGGTATCTCCATCCTTGCCACAATAACCTGCAAGATACACTTTTTATTTGGGGAAACTGTTTGTATCCAACCTACAGAAGCCTTTTAGCTTCAGTAGGCATAGCTCAGGCATAGGCAAACTCGGCCCTCCAGATGTTTTGGGAATACAATTCCCATCATCCCTGACCACTGGTCCTGTTAGCTAGGGGTGATGGGAGTTGTAGTCCCAAAACATCTGGAGGGCATAGCTGATGGCCAGGGGTAATGGGAATTGTAGCAGTATTTGGAGGACACCATGTTGTAGCTATCCCTGAATTACCAAATAAGGAGTAATACAGATGTAGCAACTCAAATGTCTTCAAAATGTCCCCCAGTGATAAAATACCAGTTGCAAATGCTTTTTGTGCTTGGGGGAAGATGTGCTTTGTGGGCTCTTGAGCTCTAAGCCAGCCTTCCCCAACTGGGTGCCCTCTAGATGCTGTTGAACTACAACTCACATCATCTTTTGACTTCTGGCTCTACTGACTACAGCTGATTGGAGGTAGAGTCCAGGAACATCTGAGGGCCCAAGGTTAAGTGACTCCAGACTATGAAGGACTGGCAACAACCCCACCACCTCCAGTCCCACCCATTTATTTTTTTCTTTGAGATGGTGCACTGGAACTCTTGCTTCCCCAGTGTAAGTCCCATCTTCAGTCAGCTGCCCTGGAGAGCTTTTTCCTCTTTGTGAAGGGAAATTATTTAGCAAGGTGAAATTCAGAAAACCAGTACCGAAACAGCTCTGAAGAAAAGGAGGCTTGGATAAAACCACCCGGAACATGTTCAGAATTCAAGTGTGTTGACCATATAGGAAAAAACTATGACACTCTCCGTCCCCTCCTTTCACTCTTCAGGTGGTGAATTTCACATGTCAGGTGCGGGCAAAGCACACACAGACCATTATGTTATCCAACAAGACCAATCAGGCATGGACCCTGCGGCCAATCATTGAAGGGGAGCAATGGAAGGGTCCAGAGTTCATTAGAGTAGAAGCCCACCAGCAAAACAAGCCGTATGAAGTCACCTATAAACCCCTTGCCATGAATTCAGACAACAAGAAGGACCAGGTATTGCACAACAAAGGGCAAAGATGCCGGGGGGGGGGGCAGAGAGGATATTTTGGGTCTCAGATCAGAATTGCTAGGGAATTGGACTAGATTTGCGGGCTTCTCTCTATGGAGACTTACTATTGGCAGCCCAAAGTTTCCATGTACCTTTATCAGCCAATTGTTTTAAAATAATTATTTTAAAGTAATTATTAAAAATAAATATTTTATTTATTGCATTTATATCACACATTACTTCTCCAAGGAGCTCAAGGTAGCATACTTGGTTCTCTCCTCCCTCATTTAATCCTCGCAACAGTCCTTTGAAGTGGGTCAGGCTGAGAGGCAGTGACTGGCCTAAGGTCACCCAGTGATTTTCATGGCCAAGGATTACAATTAAAAAAAAAAAAATTAAAGATAAAATAACACTAAACTAAAAGAACACAAAACTAAGAGTTGGATCCAATGCTAGTCATACTCAGTGAAACCATTGAAGTTAATGGATCTGACTAACTTCGGCTCATTACTTTAGGTGAGCTAAAAGTATTTTAGCTGTAGAAGCACCTCTGCAGCGTCATTTGATGCTCTGCTATGTTGCATTAAGCATGGTGGGCTTACTCCAGAGAGTGGCATTTCCAGAAGGCAGCTGTTTTGTTTTTCTGTTGCAAATGCCAGGTGGCCTGAGGACCATCTTCTTTTCCTAGTATCTTTCAAAGCAGCCACATTTCACAGGAGAAATCTGGTCAGGTCATGTGTGTATCTTGAGGTTCTCATTTCTCCTCTTGCCTGTTAGGGGTCCATCTTCTTCCCCCTCCCGGATGGGACGGGGCTGCTGTACCTCCTGCAAGGCACTGCAGAGCCTCCAAAGTCTGCTGGGAACATCATAAGAGAAGTTCCATGCAAAACATTCTACACAGAACTTCTCCCCATCTCCAATTGGCTAAATAAGCCGCAAAGGTAAATGGGACGGGGGAGGGGGGTCATAGGGTTGGGACTGGCAGCTTCTGTTCCATCCAGTGCCAAGCAGGATTCTACAGTTCAAGGTGTGCCTTGGCATCCATTGTCAGTAACCTGTTACAGGCCATGGTCCCAGGATTCTGCAGTTCCAGTGGCTGAGAGTTGCACTCTGTTGGGTGAGCTTTGGTTGCAGTCCAAGGAAAGCCTTGAGACTTCTGCAGTGACCAGTGTTGAGCTCCATGCAGGCTATGACTTATTCCCACAGCAGGAAGTGGGAAGGAAGGAAGGATCTATAGCCAGGCATACCTCAAAAACCTGGGCAACACTGGTGAAGGATGCAGCAGCTAGGCTAGTCTGTGGTCTAGGTTTTGCAGTTTGGTTGCACTGTATGGCACAATAATTTTCACTTTGTTACATCCTCCTCCTCCTAAATCCAGGGCAACAGTATAGCTCTGAGTGAGTCTCCACCTGTCTTTCTTCTATTTTATGTGAGGAAACTGCGATACATCCCAGAGCTCCCAGCAGTTGCTTTTCTTAACCTTAGACACTTTGAGGTCCACATAAAATGAACACTGTCTCCATAGAGGTGGTTCTGAGCACCCCCAAATGTTGCTCAAACTCTTCCTACCCCCTAACCACACCAGTTTCATGCCTGATGATGATATATCTAAGCAGAAATATATTGAAGGACGATGAAATGGGTGAGATTGATGGTTCAGCTGTGCAATGAAATGTGACTCTTTTGAGTCAGGTTGGTTAGCCGCCATCAAGACTATACTGCTTGTGATGGGCCACAGGAGCAAAATAAATATATTCCTTTCACAATTGCAGTGGGGGGGGGGTGTTTCTCCAGTGCTTCTCCAAGTTGGAAGTCAACACCTTGTCCCCAAGTGGACTTTCAGCCTCCTTTCATCTTTTCCTTCTCTGTTACTTTCTGTGGTCACATCAATCAAATCCCACCTTTGAATATTGCTCCAGCAAGTCCATATTATATTTCTCTGCCAAGAAAACCCAAACTAAA
Source organism: Podarcis tiliguerta (assembly GCF_965153285.1). Classification (NCBI taxonomy): domain Eukaryota; kingdom Metazoa; phylum Chordata; class Lepidosauria; order Squamata; family Lacertidae; genus Podarcis; species Podarcis tiliguerta. The sequence continues at coordinate 50,344,168 of NC_139541.1, read as the reverse complement.
GACTTAGGATGCTATGGAATTGGACAAGAATTAGTAGTAGTAGTAATGGCTGCCCTGTGCCTTTAACACCAGCTGAATCTGTAGAAACAAGCAAGTGAAACTTTTCATATCATTGGAATAAATATGATTTCCTGCTAAATGTCTGCATACCTGGCCCTGCCCATGACCCAGTTGAAGAGGCTAAGCTATTTATTTTTTAACTTGCTTGAATAAAAGTTGAAAAGCTGCGACTTATACAGAAGACAGTTATTTGCTTGTGGGTGTTTTTCTTCAGTGGATAAAGCTGGGGAGAAAGTGGTCTCTCTTTGTCTGCACAGCCACAGCCAACATTCCACATCTAGTCCCTGTGGAGCATTTATAGGGTGAACGTGGTGACTCTCCTTCCTCCGACAGATTCCGTGTGACAGTGGATATGCTGAAGCCCGAAAGGCTGGAACTAACCACCACACTGAAGACCCTGGATTATGTGGATGTGCCTACTGCTGCCAAGAAGGACCACAAGCTCACCTTCTTCTCTTACAGGGAAGGCATGTACAGTGCCAAGGTAAATACCCAGCCTGAACACCATCCCCTTTGCCCTTCTGAGGGCGCCTGAAGTAGAATGATCCCTCCCGTTCATAGGGACCACACCAGTGGAGATTTAAGGACAGCCAGCTCAGCAGAGCATTTGGGGGTGCAGCTAATCCACCATCAGCCCCTTTCTGGGATTTCCATACAAGAGGCTGTTCTGCAGGGTTTTTTTAGGCATTTTGTATCAAATGTGTGAAGGGCAGCTCACATGGTGCCCCCAGGTGTTGTGGACCATTTATTGTTTTATTTATTACATTTATACCCTGCCCTTCCTTCCAAAGAGTGCCAAACAGCTGTAGCTTCCAGTATATCTGACTGCTGGCTTTGCTGTCTAGGGCTGATGAGTGTTGTGGTCCAAAACATCTAGAGGGTACCACATTGGTTATCCCTGGTGCACAACTGAAAAGGAAAAAGTTTCCGATATCAAATGCTTTGGAATCATTTCCCCTCAGGCTCTACATCTGCTGTCTTGTGTGGGCTGAGAATTCATTGCCATCCTTTCCAGTCACCTGACCCTTTTGCATTTCTCCTTTTCTGAGAGCAGCCCAGCCACTGCTGGCAAGAACTGCAATTCATCAAAGTTTCAGTGATGCTGAGCTCCAACACTAGTTCAGTTGCCCTGCACTAGGCAGTCTGAATGCTCAGTGCTTCTGGAAAAAGCAAGGGTGCTCAGTTTTGTGCAGTGTTTTGGCAAAAGGTGGGTGGGATAAAGCTGACCTGAATGGATTTCCATCCTTCAATGGAGTCACCACCATGGCAGCTCCTGACCCTGACACTTCCTTACCTCTGCAGGTGACCTTCCGCAATGAAACGACTCAGGAGTTCCTGTTCTATTTGGTGACTTTTAAGGTCATCCCATGTGGCCCACTTGGCACCATTGAGCTGATGACCCCTGTGCGGCAAAGCACCTCATCTTCCGTGAAGGTTGAAAACCCTCTCCATGTCCCAGTGACCTTCAACACTGACTGCAAAGTGCCAGACATCAACATTCCCCCCCAGTTCATTGTCCCAGCTCAGTCGGAGGTATGAATTTGCCTTTGAAGTGGCCAAGAGCCTGGTCTTGCAACTGCCTCAGCCAGCAATGGCCAAGACGGCTCTGCTGTCATTCGGCAGTCAGCAGAACTACATCTGGGTGATTGTTTCCTTTCCCTAAAATGTTTTGGTTCCACTTTGTATGTAAATATAATAACATAATAATATAATATAATAATAATAGTAAATCTGGATTTCCTACCTGCTGCAGTCTGGCCTGGAGCCTGGCTCAGACCTGACACAATCCCTGGGATAACTTTAGTCCTACCCTTAAGTTGCTGAAGGAACAAATCTTCTCACCCTCATACGTCCTTCACTGATGAATCCAGTATTTCTTTCTCTTTTTCCATTTCTCTCCTGCTCCCTCACACACCCTCTTTTTCCTCCCACTGTCTCCTTATGGCAGGCCTCTAAAAAACCCTTTCACCTTCCCTCCGGTGTTCTCCTGTGGAGATGCTCCCTCCTTCCCCATGTGTGCATTCTGCCTGCAGGAAGGACTGGTTGACTTTCTTTTCACATTTTGAAAGCAGCATGATAAGGAAGGGGAGGCAATTCACGAGTTACTGTCAGATGAAAACAAGCTCCTCACAGGAAGGGAAATGTCACTGCTGCTGCTGCTGCTTCCAACACCTCCAAGGTGTGGAACGCCCTCCTGTCCCCTGCCCCTCCCAGAGTCATCAGGCAGCCAGGACCCTTGACATTGGTCTGTCTGTCACTGGCTAGATTGTCAAAAGGGATTTACTAGGATTGTTCAACAGTCCATACTGTTCTGTAGAACAGAAAGTGACCCAGCCCAACTGAAAATGGGAACATTTGGCCTCTAGAGATGTGATTTCTCTATTATCACCTTACCCTCCAAGGAGCCTAGGGTGGTATACATGGTTCTCCCCCTCATTTAATCCCCACAATAACTATTTGAGGTAGGTTAGACTGAGAGGCTGTGAGTGGCCCAAGGCCACTCAGTGAGTTTCATGGCCAAGTGGGGAGACCGGCTCTCTCCCAAGTCCTAGTCTGACACTTTTAGCCACTATGCCATACTAACTCTCTTGCTCTCTATGCCTGCCTATTCTCTTGCCCATTCCTTGCCTGCCTTCCATGCTGCCCTCCCAGCCTGCCACCCTCATCAACTTGCCTGCTGCTCAACTGTCTCCAGGTTGACCCACTGGCTGTGGCGCCTCTATCCCAACCCTGCTCTTGAACCTGCCAGAATTTGCTCTTCCACATGCTCTCCCTTCTCTGCTGCCGCCCAGTGTTGGCCATGGATGCTGCACATTCATTCTTGCAGAGAAAGGGAGTTGGGTGGAGCCAGTCAGTCAGTGACTGTCAAATCCCCCTCCACTTCTTGACCGGTTGCTTGTTCTGCCCCCTCCCCTCTTTTCTCAGGGGGTGCTTGTGTTTGAGTTCCAACCAATGAGGCCTGGAGAAGTTACTGGGCGCCTGTCCCTCTATAGCAATGAGCTGGGCTCCTTCCAGTACGACTTGATCCTGAAAGCCACCCCAGCCCGGCCAGAGAAAGCCCTCTCCTTCTGCGCCATGCTGGGCAGCAGCCAGATCGTCTTCGCCAAGTTTGTCAACTACACCCGTCAGAAGACCGAGTACACCACCAAGGTGATTCCAGTTGCCGTGATGCCACTTCTGGTCCAGGTTGACAGACACAGAGCTTTCACCCATGGTAGCCTTTGCTTGTAGGCAAATCAACTTTCCCATCATCCTGCTCCACTAGCTTATGATACTGCCACACCTTTGTGGCATTGTAGCTCTTGCTACAGGCCCTGCAGAAGCAAAATGCTTCCTCCCACCCCATCTTGGCCACAGTGCCAACAAGCTTCTCTTCCCAACTAGCTGGAAAGCATGTGAACATCCCTCTGGAGCTGCTTTCTGCTGAGTCAGTCCTGTTAACATCTGCTTTTGCAGGCAGAGAAAGGTATTTCCCAGCCTGGGACTGAAGCAGGGACCACGTGCATATCTTACTTTATGATGTTTATACCCTGCCTTCCTCCAAGCAGCTCAAGGTAGCATACACGGTTCTTTCCCATCCCATCCCAACAATCCTACTTGTGAGAGGTAGTGACACTAGCTGTGTGGGGTTTTGAAGTGAGATTCTCAAGTCTCTTTGACTCTTTGCAAAGCATTTGCTCTGCTGTCCTGAGCCGTGCCCCTCCTGTTGCGTGTGCCACCCACTTCCAGCAGACAGTGGCAAGGGTGGGGAAGGGCTGTTAAATTTATCTGGACTTTGGCTATGACACAGCTGAAATCTGTGCTAGCTGGTTGTGGGTCCCTCTCCCTGCTCAATAGGGAGACTTGAGCAGTCAAATGGTTGTTTATGTGTGTGACTGGGATGAGGTGAGGAGTTCTCCACGAGGAAACTTTGACTTTTCTTTGCAGAAGATGCAAGGAGTTCTATCAGTCTCCCCCTTGCTGCCAGGCAAATGAAAATTGCAGAGGAAGTGGAAAAAGTTTGAGGCAGCACAAAGGCAAGGGTGGATGTGACAATGCAGTGCAGTGCAAATTTGCAACTGAGAAAGCAAGAGGCCTCTGGTCTTGAAAGAAAAAATGGCGGAAAGCCTGGCTGCCCACCTGCTGTGGTACATTACTGCCTTTCCTGCTGTTGCACATGAAGCCTCATCACTTTTGAGAGTCCATCCTACACTTCAGTCTGTGTCATTTAGGCCAAACTACTGTGGAGAACCTACTCACCTTTTGGGTTCTGACAAATATCTCATCCTCCAGGATATTATAAATAAAAAAAGCTGCTGCCAGGCTCCAGATTGTTTCCTTCTGTGCCCAAGTTGGGATTCTTCTCACAAGGAAGGATTCTGGGTAAAAGGAGATCTGCCTTATGATGCCTGTGTTAGTTTTCAGAGGCTGCCAGGGTGAAATGCCTCTAGGTGCATGGGACCTACCCCCGCCTCTATCCCTCCCTCCCCTCTCCAGGGAGACACACCAGTACAATGGGTTGTGCTCTTCTGTCTGGGGTTAGTGGCTGATTGCTTCATTGCTCCAAAGGCATTGCAGGAGGAGTTTTGCCAGGGAGAGGAAGCAGTAACTGAGCCTGAGCACAACAATAATGCAACCCCGTTTGTTTGTTCTGTTTTACTGGAGTTTGTTCTGACCCTCTGGACAAGACTTGAGTCAATAAGAAATGTTACGTTTGTCTGCTCTGTGGTACAACTGCAGCCACCAGACCAACCAGACTGTGATTTCTCTCTTTCCAGCTTGACTGCCCTGACTTCCATGTGGATAAAGTCATCAATGCACCTGCAGGAGCTCTAGGAGGCACTGAGGTCAGCGTGGAAGTAATCTTTGAGCCATGTCAGTTGGGTGAATGCAAGGGAACACTTGTCCTTTCCTCAGCCATAGGAGGCGACTACGTCATCCCTCTCAGTGGCACATCAATCCCTCCTAAACCACAGGGGCCTATTCAGATCAGGGCTGGCACCAGCACATCCATTCCCTTTAAGAATGTCTTCCTGCATCCCATGGCTTTCTCCTACATTGTGGAGAATTCTGCCTTCACTGTGAAGGCCACTGAGACTATTAAGGCTAAGAAATCAGCTACCATCCTAGTTTCCTTTGAAGGGAACCCAAGCGGCACCAAAGCCGCTGTCACCAGCAAGCTGGTTGTCTCTTGTCCTCGTGCAGCTGGGCTGGGCTCAGGCGTCTCCTGGGTTTATTATCTAAAGGGTATCACACCTGAGAAATGAAACTGTAGAGAGCCACTGTGTTGTCTTGTTTAATTTAAGCATTGCCATAAGGAGGGAGAGAGAGCTAGACAGTCAGCACATTGTCTTGCTTTTTGGTATTTGAGCCCCTGTGTCAAGCATCTTCCTTGCTTTTCTTAGGAGAAGGGAAAGTTGGCAATGCCTCTGTACCTTTTGGAAGGAGAGGGGAGGAAAGCCCTCTGTGATTGTCCTTGCGGCAGGCACGGAGGACAGCAGGGTGTGTTATACAGGGCTTCCACATGCAAGATTTCTGTCAGAACAAACCAAGTGTCTCCTTGTGTAAGGAGGGCAGCACACACCATACCAGGAATGTCCTTCTGCCCTTAACATTCCTCCAGTGTTCAATATGCTGAATAAGTTAATGCAGCAGCATAAAACATCACCTGGAAATGTGCAAAATGAGATTCTGCCTTATACCCATGATAAGAATGTCTTGTTACATAAGATTTTATTTTGGAATAAAGGTTATTAAACAAAACAAGAAAGTGCTTGAAAGTTTGTCAGGACAAGGCTGCGGGCAGGATTCTGGGATCTGGTAGGGATAGAGCCATACCAAAAGCTTAATGGCTCCCAGTACGTTTCCGAGCACAATTCAAAGTGCTGGTGTTGACCTTTAAAGCCCTAAACGGCCTTGGCCCAGTATACCTGAAGGAGCGTTTCCACCCCCATCGTTCTGCCCGGACGCTGAGGTCCAGCGCCGAGGGCCTTCTGGCGGTTCCCTCATTGCGAAAAGCAAAGCTACAGGGAACCAGGCAGAGGGCCTTCTCGGTAGTGGCCCCTGCCCTGTGGAACGCCCTCCCATCAGATGTCAAAGCGATAAACAGCTACCTGACATTCAGAAGACATCTTAAGGGAAGTTTTTAATGTGTGATATTTTAGTGTATTTTTTGTTTCTATGGAAGCCGCCCAGAGTGGTTGGGGAAACCCAGCCAGATGGGTGGGGTACAAATAATAAATTATTATCATTATTATTATTATTATTATTATGTCTGCTCAGGTTGCCTGGAAACAGTTAGATGATTTGGATGGCAATAATCAGCTGTCAGTTCCCTCCATGGTAGAAAGTAGGAGAGGCAGAACAACCATGACCTGTGACATCAGGGTTGTGCATAATGTCACATACCTGTCTGTAGACTCAGCTGTGCAAATGTGCAAGTTAGGCTGAGAGGAACAGCTGGCATCCTGAGAATCTGTTTCTGGAACTTCTGGCTGCAAAGAAACATATAAGGGCATGGGCAAAATATCCAGTGAAATATTTGACTCCAGAGGGGATAACAGGACTTTTCTTGGTGATAGTGATGGAGACCAGGGCCTCCTTGCTTATGACCCAGATGCTTTCCAACAAGGTGCTATTTGCCAGCATGCCTCTCTTCAGGACTGCCCTCCCCCAGTGTTGGCTCTGACAACATACTAGGGCCAAATAGAGAAAAGTGAGCCATTTCCACAAGTGGCTGATTCCTAATTAAGCAGCGCAATCTCTGCCACTGCTCACAATTGTGCTAGTGTCAGGTTTTCTTTTAAATAAACAGGTAGAGGGGGTTGTGCTCCCAGTCTTTCAAGTGAAACTTAGGGACATGGGGGATAAGTATGATTTTGACTGTTTCTCACTCAACATGCCATCATTTAAGTTCCTTCAGACTGAAATGCTTTAAGCAGGGGTGGCTAATGTGGGCACTTTCCAGAAGTTGTTGGGACTCAAGTCTCCTCAGCTGGATGGCTGCAGGTTCACCACCCCTCCTTTACAGCAATGCTCAGCAACAGAGGGTTGGGGCAATGGCATTATTTGCCAGATGGTTAAAAAAAATAAATTAAAGGGTTCCCCAAATGTCTGTTTGGACGAATGGTGGGATTCGAGTGTCAAACTGTTGAAGGCAATCACTTTATACAGTAGAGTGAGGGAAACGGTGCTGTGGCCAATGCTGGGTCTACGAGACCCGCTGACAGGAATGAAGGCGACTAACTTAAGCCATCCGTATCAGTGGGTCTATGAGCAGCATTGAGTTGGAGGCAGCCCAGAAAGGCAGGAAAATGATTTACACTAGGTCAGGCCACCAGCGAGAGCTGCTGGCCCTTGGAGCTCGGCGATCCCGCTCCACCGCCCCAGAGGGGCGTCTGCCGATCCGGATGAGGCGTCGCTCGAAGGCGCTGGGCGAGAAGCCTCCCCGAGCTTCAAGGCGGACTGCGCCGCCCTGACTGCGCCTTGATCGCTGGCGACGCGCGGGAGCCGGTTCGAGGACCGCATGAACGAAGAAAAGGGGCTCGGGGGAATTTGTCACGTGAGACCGCCGGGTGGGGGGGAGCAGGAAGCACCTGATATCTCACGTGACTGAACCAAGATGGCCGCCGCCTGGTAGCCGGAGAGAGAGGGGGGAAGCGCCTCCTCCGCTACAGCAGCGCCAGTGCCTCCTTCCCGCCCACCTGCTCCTGCGCTCGGGAGCCGCTCGTCCCTTTCTCCACTCCTTCCTTCCTTGAGGCCGGGGCAAGGCGGGACGACCGGCACGATGAACCCGGAGAAGGACTTTTCTCCGCTGACGCCGAGCATCGTGCGGGCCCTGAACGACAAACTCTACGAGAAGCGGAAGGTGGCGGCGCTGGAAATCGAGAAGTGAGCGAGGGGAGCGGGCTGCCTTCCATTCACGCTCTTGGGCCGCTGAGGGGGCCCTTCTCGCACCGCACTGGCAGCAGCAGCCGCATTAATAGTGCCCGGCAGGGTCTTTCCCCGCCCTGCTTTGAGGTGCCATTGGCGGGGCTTCAGCCGCTGAGCCAAAGCGCTTTCCTCAGCGCCCGCCTCCCCTTGCTGAAGGGCTGGCCCGTTGGCTGCTCCTGCTCATCCTGTCACCGAAGGGCCTCTTCTTTCTCTTGGAGCAGGCCTGAGCGGGGGCGGGAGTGCTTGTTTAGGGCGGGATCTACAAACAGCAGCTCTGAGGAAGTTGCACCTCTTCTCTCAATCCTGAATTTCTCCGCTCTCACCACATACCAGGCATAAAGATCAAGCCCTGAAGTAGGGCTTGACACAGAGACAGGCTGCTGTTCGTATGGTTGAAGGGCCTTATCCAGGCACAGAGAAGACCAAGCCTTTCTCCCTGCACGCACCTTGCAAAACTACTTGTCATATTGAGTGGGCAAAACTGGGCAGGGTGGACCAGTTTTCTGGCTCCATTCCATTTGTTCATAGATGATTCATTTGTGGGCATACAAGGTTGCTAATGGCCAGCTAAATTAAAAGAAATATATTCCTCATGTTAAACTGGAGCCAGACATGGACCTGGTGAGACATGATACAGCCTTCTTATTCTCCTGTTTTTAGGCTGGTGCGTGAATTTGTGGCTCAGAACAGCACAGCTCAGATCAAGCATGTGATTCAGATTCTTTCTCAGGAGTTTGCACTTTCCCAGCACCCACATAGTCGAAAAGGGGGGCTTATTGGCCTGGCAGCCTGCTCCATTGCTCTTGGGAAGGTAGGTGGTGTTGCTGTTTCTTTGACCCCATAGGAGGACATGAGCCCTTGTCCTCTGTTAGAAGGGAGAGAGGCTGTCTGTTCTAACCTCACATTTGTTCCAGAGGAGGAAGACATTCTGTGATGGATGACTTTGGAAATCTAAAAAAATGGATTCCAAATTAGTTACAAAATTATTTATCACAATCTCCAAAAAAAAGTTTTATGAATAATTAAGCTCTAATGCTGATTTGGTGCAATATTAAGAAATATCTCCAAGTAACATCTTCATATGTAGGAAAGCATTTAGTCAAGCTGTGTGCTGCTTCCAGCTGCCTTTGACCAATTTCCTTCCATTTTCCCTGGTAAAATTTAGGCTTATTCACACATTACTTGGCTAATAAGGAACTCCAAGTTTTGAGCCACCTTTGGATGTTTTGGCATTGTCAGAAGGGAACAGGTTCCCTTCCCTCCCATCAGTGGCCAGAAAAGGCAAGGGAGGTGGGACTTCTTGTTAGCAGAGTGACGGCTCTTCCTACATTCCTGAAAAGAGGCTGAATTCTGGCCCATCTCCTCTCACTGTTTAAAATGGACTTTCTTGCCTTTGCTGCATAGTAAGGAGCTTTTGCTCTAGGTTTGGGATGCCCATATTTTCTGGATTTGAGGACACATTTGGAAACTTAAGAAACTGTTGTGGGACCAACAAATGTTCATTTCACAGAACACAACTCTCCACAACAACTCTCTCCCATCTCATTTTTAAAAAAACAGACAAGTGATGGAGACTTTAGCACCTGTGTGCCTGAGGAATCTGTGTTGCCCACAAGCATGATGTTGGTGACTCCAGCTATAGTCAGTGCCTGGGCATTCTGTTCTTAGCCAGGTTTGCCGGCCCTATTCCAAGCCCCACCCCCACCCCGGTGCACTTGCAAGAAAGCAGGGGCTCCACTCTGGTGTAGCCACTGCTTAAGTCCATGGCTCCCCCCCCCCCCCGCCTTATCCTTGTGTTTTGATTTGCAGGACTCTGGGCTGTACTTGAAGGAGCTCATTGAGCCTGTGCTGACATGCTTCAATGATGCTGACAGCCGCTTGCGGTACTACGCCTGTGAGGCCCTGTACAACATTGTGAAGGTGGCCAGAGGCTCTGTACTCCCCCACTTCAAAGTGCTGTTTGATGGCTTGAGCAAGGTAATGGGTTTTCTTGACAGGCCAATAATGTCTCACACATGTAAGGTCTCTGATGTCCTGTATATTCCTGCTCTGGGGCTCTTTGGAGGTGTGGGAGCTGATTCTGGACAACTGGGGCTGAGATATGGCACTGAGGATCTCCATAAACATCCCCTAGAGGAAAATGTTCTCCTACATTGTTGCCTTCAGTTCATCCTCCTAATACTAACATGTCTGCAGAAGAGCTCTGGGAACCTGGCAGAGAGTCTGGTCCAGGGGTCCATGAATGTGCTTTCCAGATCGCTCACGGCAACCATAGCTCGGATGGTGGTGTGCACCTGTGGGTGGGGGCTTGCCTCTGGCTTTGCACACTTTCTGGGCATTTCTGGAGCTCAGTTTATTGTCAGACAGGAGGTGGTGTCCCTGCCCCATTGCTGGGAGTCAATAGCCAACAGAAAATAGTTGTCTCTTGGTCAAGTCACTACTAGTGTCTTATGCACACAGCTCAGCCACACCACATACTCTCTCTGTTTTTCTTAGCTTGCTGCAGATCCAGACCCAAATGTCAAAAGTGGATCTGAACTCCTGGACCGGCTTCTGAAGGTACAGTCCTTCCTGCTGACAGCAGCTCATGACGTGCTGGGGATAGGTTACAGGTGGACGGATGCATATTTCCTGCATTAGTCTTGTTTGCGATCTCATGTAGAATCTGCTATCCTGGTTTTCAAGTTTTAGATATAGAAAGGTGCTAAAAAAGTGAGAATTTTCTTCTGGGTGTGATAGAAGTGATGAGTAATATGAAAAGTAATTTTGCAGAAAGTGGTGAGTTTGGGTGTCTGCCAGGGTCCCAGGCCAGGAGACAGATCATGTTCTCAGTAGCCCTGCCATTCATGCTTTATATGAAGCACCTGAGAAGGCTGGAGACTGTGTTGGAACTAAGTACACTGGAATGTGGACCCAACTCCCACAGACAAACACTTCTGTTAATTTTTCTAAGGGAATCAGAAATTTATGGGAAAGATGGGAAACCGAAACCAAGTTCATAAAGCAAACTGAGCATGCATAATGCACCTCTGGCTGGATGCTCTAGCTACTGGCACTGCATCCTAGACTGCTAAGAAACAAGCCATCTTGTTCTAGAGGCAAGGCGGATGCTGCTGACCAGCCTTCTTCTTTAGAGATCCAAGGTCACCTTCCTTGTTCCCACTGTCCTCTGAGATTGGTTGTTCCCTGAAGAGCAAGCAGAATTACATGAAAGCGAGCTTCCTCTTCCAGAAGAAACAGAGTATCTGAGTTTCCTAGGAAAGGGGGGGGGGAAGCTATACAGTAAAACCTCTGAAGCAGCTTTGGCATTTGCCTGGGCATCTGGCTGAGCCACCAGAGGACTTCTCAAGCACCCCAGAGAACAAAGAGCAGATATTTAAAATGGTGTGAGGCTTTGGTCTAGGACAAGGGAAACAAACAGGATTTTTAAAAAATAAAAGATTGTGAAGATTTGGTCCTTCACAACCTCTATAGAAACTGGACAGTGCGTGATTGTTCTCTGTATGAGAAAGAAGGCATAGAGTCCAAAAAACTAGAAAATGAAAGAGGAACCAGCTCTTCCACAGAATCCCTGTTGGTCATAATACCAAACATGAAAACTAATTTAGCACGGAGGGCATTGCCCTCATGACCAGAACTCTGAGGATCAACTGGAAATGGAGAAAGAAGTGTGGGAAGAGTGTTGTAATGAGCATGATTTTAACCACATTCACATCAACAGAGTAAAAACATGTTTGGAACACAGTAAATTACCTGAAGTTCTAGGTTTACTAAGCTGCTGTGCCTTAGAAAGGTTCTGGTCATGGAGCCTCCAAGAGTGCAGCAACCAGGAACTTAATGCTGGTTTTAATAATTAACCCCAGGACCTATGCCCCTGATACAAATGTTGTTGACTGGTCGAGAACACAACGTTACCAAGTGTGTTTATGTGCTTATGGATTCCTCTTTTGAAACCAGATGGGACTATGTTTAATTTAGTTGGCAATGTTTCACATTTGTATACGTATGAAGGTGACTGGAGATTTGCCAACTAAGTTAACTGTAGTTGCATGGATTTTGGAAAATGGATTTTTTTCAATAAGAAGGAAATTAGTTCAAAAGGAAAATTAAGGACATTAAATCTCTGCAGAATGCTTGGAAATGGGGGATGTTCAGGGATCATCCTCTTACAAATGCTGAGAAGTCATACATTTACACTGGAATATAAAGGCAAGTGTTGGCAATCATGGTGTGTTCAGCAAGCATATGAAGCAGATTGTAGGACAGCATCTCACATCTCTGTTAGGAAAAGGCTGGACCTTCAAGCACCACAATGTCTTGGATTCAGACAGTTGGTCTGGAGCTAATGCAGCCTTTGGCACACCTGACATCTTCCAGATATTTTGGACTCTAGCTCCCAACAGCTGTGCTGGCTGTGACCAATGGGAGTTGTCCGGAACATCTGGAAGACTCCTGGCTGGTGAAGACTCCAAGCTTATGCATGGCTGGAAGGCTCTCTTTCCTTTCTAGAGTGGTAGAGGTCCTGGACTTTGTGTAGGGTTCAAGCACTGATAGGAAGGGAGTCAAGGCTCATTCTCATGCTCATTGGCTCTGACTTTCTAGGACATTGTGACTGAGAGCAACAACTTTGATCTGGTGAGCTTCATTCCACTGCTGCGTGAGAGAATCTACTCCAACAACCAGTATGCTCGACAGTTTATCATTTCCTGGGTAAGTGTTTTTGGTCTGATGCTGGGATTTGTTTCTCTGGCATCTCAAGTGAGCAGTGTGTTTTATAACTGTCAGCTCAGTGTTTTCTGATACTTTGGAATGGATGGTGGTATAAACAGCAGCATAGGGGTGCGTGTTACCTGCTTGGGAAGCAGCTGGAGCTGCTGTGTATATTGTTGCTCTTGATGGCTCTGTTAGAAACTGCTGGTAACAGATGATGCATAGTTCCTTTGTGGAAAGACCTTTCTTGTTTCTCCTTGGCAATTGTTTGCAGTTTGTCACCAGTAGCTGCTGACTTCCTGATACCTTCCTTCCAAGCCCTGTTGCAGGTTTAGTAGAAGGGAGTCCCTTGCTCTGACCTGGCTGCGTGAAAAGGGCCTTTGAGAGACTTTCTACAGGTGTAGAATTCCTTACCAGTGAAGACTTGCTGGTGCTGAAGGCACCAGCTCTCTTCTTTGTGAGGTGCCTCTTAGTGGCCTAAAATGACCTTTCAGAGTGGCAAAGGCTGATTTCCACCTTGTCAGACTCAAATACTTTGGGGAGCATATTTTAACCTGGAGCTGGCTAAAAATTTAAATGATTAGTGAGGCAAATCTTCCACGTGTCTCAAAGACTTTTTGGGTCTTGTTTCTTTTGAGTGAATGTACATAACAGGGAGATCTACTATTAAATAAATGAAGCTTAAGATGCAGTGCCCTTAATCCTGGAGGGGCCACAAAAGTGAATTTAGTCCACACTGCTTAAATTTTTTAGTTCTAGCAGTAAGGTAAGGTAAAGGGCCACTGGACAGTTAAGTCCAGTCAAAGGTGACTATGGGGTGCAGCACTCATCTCACTTTTCAGGCCAAGGGAGCCAGCATTTGTCCACAGACAGCTTACTGGGTCATGTGGCCAGCATGACCAAACCGCCTCTGGCACAACAGAACACTGTGATGAAAGCCAGAGCTCATAGAAATGCCATTTACCTTCCCACCGCAGCGGTACCTATTTATCTACTTGCACTGATGTGCTTCAAACTGCTAGGTTGGCAGAAGCTGGGACAAAGCAACAGGAACTCACCCTGTTGCGCTGATTCGAACCGCCGACCACAGCACCACCCGCATCCCTAGCTCCTAGTAGACCCAATTTGAGTTGAGCTTTATTGTATATATTTCAACAATCCCGTAGTTTGAGAGTCAGTAGCACAGATGTGAATGTGTGGGGATCTGTCATGGGAACAACCCCATTGAAGAAGATAACAGTGGCTACCTAGATCTTGTTTCTGGTTGCTCCCATGACAGTTCAATCTTCAGGGCCCCCAAAATGTAGGTCCGCCACTGGCACATAATCTAATTTTCCAGAACACAACCCATATCCTTTAGAAACTCACTTGCTAAAGGCCAGACTGGGCTGGCTGAAGGTTGCCCCTGTAATGGTGTTACCCCCACTCTCTGTCCCCTTCCTCCTCTCCCATTATGCAAGCTGCTTCTAGGACCCGAAAAGCACCACTTGACATCTTGTGGCAAATCCAGTTTAGGTCTAAAGAGACACATGCTACTACTTGCCACTGTGCTTCTGTATCATCTTCCTTTTGTTTGTCTTTTCCCCTTGAATTAGATCTTGGTTCTGGAGTCAGTTCCAGATATCAACCTTCTGGATTACCTGCCAGAGATTCTAGATGGCCTCTTCCAGATCCTGGGTGACAACGGCAAGGAGATACGTAAAATGTGAGTGCTGAGCTGGGTCTGGGGATAACTGCTTGGCTGTTGATACACAGGCTTTGCCCCCTTGTTTCCAGGGCAGTGCTCCATTAGTTGCATCACCATTTCCTTCGGCTTCAACCCAGTTGACACTCTTAAACAGAAAGTAGCAGCTTTGGGTGAGAGGAGGGGGCTGTTGCCTTGTGTGTCCTGCTCAAGGGTTTCCCACAGGGAAGTCTGCTCGGCCACTTGAAGAATAGGATGCTGGGTGAGATGGGCCCATCTCGGTGTGATCCAGCTTCAGGGCTCTATGTTCAAGTGTCTTGGTAGAAAGCAAAGTTTCTAGGCTGGAACCTGTGCTGGATGCCCAGCAAGCAGACTCCTGTCCTCGTGTCTGTGTGAGGAGAAAGAGTGAACAGAAAGGGGCATCTGCTTCCCTTTACACCTTTTCATGTTTTTTTCCCCTATAGCAGAAGACCTATTTCTAAACCCCCTGCCTTTCCCCCCTTGCAAATAGGTGTGAAGTGGCCCTTGGTGAATTTTTGAAAGAGATCAAGAAAAACCCTTCCAGTGTCAAGTTTGCTGAGATGGCCAACATCTTGGTGATTCACTGCCAGGCTTCTGGTAAGTTATTTGTATTTCCAGCCCACCCTTCACCGTACGATCCTTGGGTGTGTTCCAGAACCATCACAACTGAAACAAATACTATTAAAATTAAACCACAAGGCAAACAAAGCACAGGAGCAGAACAGAAGCAGCACTGTTCAGCAGTGATGGAGGGAAGAGGAGGGAAGGCTTCCTGGGGAAAGAGAGGTACCTCACCCACCCCTTTCCAGACAGTCTGCTAAACCACCTTTTTGTTTCCTGATCACTTTGACTGCAGATGACCTAATCCAGTTGACTGCCATGTGCTGGATGCGCGAATTCATCCAGCTGGCTGGCCGGGTGATGCTGCCATATTCCTCGGGGATCCTGACAGCTGTCCTGCCGTGCCTGTCCTATGATGACCGGAAGAAGAGTATCCTTGCAGCAGCGGCTGTCCTCCTCCCATCCCTTCCTTCAGAAATGTCCACCAGCATCTGGCAGAAAGGAGGGAGGAGGGTCAGGCTAAGTCAACAGCCCTGGTTTATGCCGTTGGAGGATTTTGCTGCTGCAGCTTCCTTGTGAGCCTGTGGATCATGAAAAGGACTGGGGGGCAGCCCCGTAAGCAGCTCTGCTTTCTGTGCTTTCCTTGACATCAGAGCAGCCCCACAATTGCTTTCCCTGGGATGCTTAAGCAAAGGGTTGGCTTCAGTAGAAGAGCCATTTTCACGTGGACACCCCTTTTGTGGGTATCTTTACTGAAAGATGTAGCATCGCTCAGGCTGGGCCATGAGAAGGAATCAAACATACTTCAGTATTCCTTTTGGCCCATGAGTTGAGAATCTTCCCTATTTTTTTCTTATAGAGGGTTTGTTCTGTAATGTTCTCTAAACATGTGCCAAATCTGATATCTGATGCAACCTTTGCCAGCCTAAAAATATCAGATTGAAACCAGTTTTCTAGCACTTAAAAGGCTATGGAACTCACTCCTAAAATAAATAGTGATAGCCACCAACTTGGATGGCTTTAAAAGAAGACCAGACAAATTCATGGAGTAGGCTATCAGTGCCTACCAGCCACGATGGCAATGTTCTTCCTTCACCGTCAGGGGCAGTGTGCCTCTGAATACAAGCTGCTAGGAATCTCAAGTAGGGAAAGATGCTCTTGTGCTCAGGTCCTGCTTGTGGGGTTCCCAGTGAGGCATCTTGTTGGCCATGGCCAGAACAAGATGCTGGACTTGATGGGCCCCTTCTGGCTTGGCCCAGCACCCCCTCCCTCTCCCCTGTCTGTGGTTCTAGTGCCTATGGGCCCCTGTGAAAGATCTTGAGGCTAGACTCTTGCCAAGGGTCTGTTCTGTATGAGCCTTCTACAATGGTGATTGGGAACATGACTTGGGAATGAATGTTCCTTACATCCATGGGGTGCAGGCATCAAAGAGGTGGCCAATGTGTGCAACCAGAGCCTCATGAAGCTGGTTATTCCGGAAGATGATGAGGTTGATGAGACCAAGCAGCCCACAACAGCCCCCCAGATAATGGAGGGTGATCAGGATGAATCTCTTTCCAAGCAGGAGGTGACCTCGGGCGGTAAGTCCTTATCCCTCCCCCCCTCCAAGCAAACTGTCTTTCTGTCTGGCTTTTTGTACAGATACTTATCCCTGCTCTCATGACCTGGACTTTGGAGTATTGCAATGTGCTTTCTGTCGGGCTAGAGAGAAGGGGTTACCTGAGAAAAATACGAGGCATGGGGAGTGGCAGGATAATGTGCTAAACAAGTGGAGATAGAACAGTACAAGTTTCTCACCACGGAATGACTGGGAAAAGATGAGGCAATCAAGAGACTGTGTTCCAAGGCCACCCAATCACTCCATAGTGGGAAAATTGTATCTCCAGTCACTTAGCCTGTCTTATATTGGCTGGGTTTTAAAAGGCATTGTTCTCAAGCAGTTCTGTGTGTAAAAAAGGGTGGAGGATGCTGTCCTCGAGAGAGAAGCAAACACCAAGTGTTGATCAGGTTCCCGGTGAGGGCAGGGTCAGTTGGAAATGAAGCCAGGTTTAGGCAGTTGCTCAGAGTGTCAGCTACCCCATGGACCTCAGCAACGAGGCTGCTTGTTTTTCATCATCCTGAATGTTATCTACAGACCTGACTACCTCACTGTCTTGATGTTTTCAGAACATTCTTACCTGGGGCCACATCACTATTTTGTTTGGGGAGCAGTCCTTGCAAGTGCCAGCCCTTTGTGTTCCTCTGACAGTGTTGTGCCATGTTCAAGCTAACTGACACCTGTCTCCCTGCAGGCTGCCTGGATGCCTCCGGCGATTCCAATTTCAGCAACACCAGTGTCTTTATACCAGCCAGGTAAAAAACAACTGCCTCTTGTTAATGAAACTGGGGGATCCTCTGTAGCATTTTACAGAGGGGGAGATTCTGCTGTGCATTCCTATGCTTGGATCTTGCGCTGGACTGGATAGTGCCATTGAGTTGCTGCAAACCATGGTTTACAGAGTACTGCATGGGCTTTGGTGGCAGAGGATGCTGCTTAGAAGGAATTCAGAGCAGCTGGTGAACTATGAGGCACCTCTCAATGATGTGAGGTTCTTTCCTGCTAGGAACTGGGGGGGGGGGTGCATGCAGATGAAGCGAGCATGTTTCTGCATGCATTCCCCCCACAGTGAGATGATGTGGGTCAGAGCACACCTGTGCTTGGGATAGTAAACCACCTCCTTCTAACCCACAAAGTGTAGCTTACAAACCCAAACGCTGTTTAGACTTGAATTCTGTGAATAGCTATGAAACTTGCTTTTGGCTGTCTCTAGGGGCAGTATTTGAGTTTGTGCAAAACATCTGATTTCAAATGGCAGCAGAAGCTGGTGAGCGGCAGGTGTTCTGCCTTTGGGCACTCAGCAGTTTTGCAGGATCCCTTCCGGGCATTTGGGATGGGCATTGTCCACTGGGCAGAAAGAGCAAAGCAGCTGAATCCTGTGGGATAAAAACTTTGCTGAAGCAGAGGAGGTGATAATTGAGTGGCATTTGCCCCAGACAGTTAGCTTGCCTTCACCCCATAAAATGAACAGGCCATGACAGTCTGTTTGTGTATATAAAGGAAGCATGGAACCTGAGTGTGCCCTCTCAGCAGCCTTGGGTTTCTTGTATACCTGGAAGCTAGCATATCTGTAAGGTTGCTGGGGCTGATGGGAGTTGTAGTCCAAAACACATGGAGGGCACCAGGTTGGCAAAGGCTGTGCTGCAGCATGCATAATTCTGCAGCTCCTCAAGTCTCCCTTCTCTCCCCCCCCCCCCCCCGGTCATCTTAGTTTTGCAGTTTGCCTTGCAGGGAAAGTTCTCAACCCAACCTCCCCCCACCACATACTCCTTTTCCAGCTCTCAGGTGCCCTTTTTTAGATGAGGCAACAACCAGAACTGTATGTATTCATTTTTTAAGAAATGTTATGTTACAATAAAACAGTCTAGACCAGGAGATGGCAGAGCAGCACAAGGGCCAAGCCTTGGGAATGGAACTCATGGCTGGAAGAGTAAAACTTTTCTTTGCTCAGTGCTGACAGGATATTGAGCATAGGTGCCAGGGCAAGGCATTGGCACTGTGACGGACCTTTCTCCTGGTGGTTACTTGCTGCTTTGGGGAAATGGGGGCACTCAAAGTTCCTCCCTGAGGGTAACCTTGGGGCACAAGTAGGCTTTTGTGGGGAAAGCGATCCATACATAACGTTCTGTTCGTGCATTGTATTCCACATACAGGTTTATATGAAGTAATTATAGATTTGACTTTTAACAATAACAGCATCACAACTTTTAACTACAATAGTTACAAACGATAGTTGATCAATATGCTGAGAATGGTCAGGAGGAAGGGAAAATTCTTGGAGAAGGAGCAGTGAAAACGAGGAGTCAAAAGTGGATGTGGTGATTTGGAGGCAAGCAGTCAACACAGTTAGCTGTGGACTCACAGATAAGGGGCTGCATAAGAGCTGGAGAAAGAGAAGTGCCTTAGAGCACCGGAGGCCTGATGCTGGATCTAACCACCCAGGCCACCTCTTTCCCACCAGACACCTCAGTGAGAACCCCACAAGCTGCTGCTGCTTCTTCTTCTTTGGCGATCACTCATAGCCGAGTAAGATTGTCTTCCATAAACACGGTTTTAACAATGAGTTCATAATTGACTGTGGAAGCGAATTCTGGATCCACACATCCTTCCACAGTGGGGACATAGATTTCTGGGCAGGAGTTGATCATGGTGATGGTTTGCCAAGTGTGCCTTCCTCTTAGCACGTTTCTCCCTTTCATCCTGAGTTGGAGTGTCTTCAAAGCCCATGACACCTTTGGTAAAGGCTGTTCTCCAACTGGAGCACTCGCAGGCAAGTGTTTCCCACAAGCAGGACATGGGAGGCCACATCTCCCTCCTGTCCCTTTTGTTGCCCAGTGACTGGCACTTGGAATCATCTTCCACCTCTCATCCTGGAGGCTTTGTCACCAGGAAAGGAGGCGAGCTCAAGGGCTGCTTTTCTGCGGTGCTTTTGCAGGGCAGTGGGTCCCATGCAACCCCCAGTAAAATTAAGGTGCAGAGTCAGCAGTACCTGGTGGGCTTGCTCCCTGTGTCTTCTGGAATATTGAAATGAGATTGCATAATATCCCCTGTGACTTTTTAAAAATATAAAAAAAATGTTTTACAGATGTAATATAAACCTGCTTTTTTCTCTGTTCCTACTAATACCTCCTAAAAGGGGCAGCATGCATTCCTTCCAGCCATTCTCTGTATGGAATTGAATTGGTTGCTAACTGTGAAGCTACCAATTTTCTTCCCTTCCTTCCAGATCTGCTTGGAAGGGAGACGCGATCTGCCCTTGGGAGTAGCAGGAGCCTTTGTACTTCCTTGGAATTGGAGTAATATATTGACATCCCACTGTTCTTCCGTTGTGGAGCTCAAGACTATGCACATGGCGCTTCCAAGTGGCCTGCACATCCGTGCACTGACAAGACGCAAACCTGTGCGGCTTTTGCAAAGTGGCTACATCACGTGCCCTTGGGACCAAATCAATAAGCACAAGCTATTATTAGTAACAAAACAAATCACAGAAGGGGGTTTGCAGCATGCAGGGCAATACCAGGAGCAGGGAGGAAATAAGTTACATCCTCTTGGTTATGTGTGTATCTTTCATAATGGGATGGAATGTCAATATATTGCTTCCCTTCTTCCGAAAGCCAAAGAGAATAATTTTTTTCAGCAACATGCAGCCACACAGATCCACAAGCTGGTATTCAGTCAACGGCAGTTGCTTTAGTCGCCGCAGATTTTTAAGGGTTTGTTCTTAAGCATACAAAATGGAATGGTGGAAGCAAAATGGAAAGAAGTATTCAATATACAGACAAAGGATGGGAGCAGTTGTTGGAAAATAGCTGCCAGCGTTACTGGAATGGAGAATGACTTTGCTTTCATTCAGTTGGCAGCTAAGGAAAGCAAGCAAAGGAGCAATATTTTAGTGATTTATGGGAGAGAAACTTTGTCTCTTTGCAAGGTGAAAGCTGTGTATATGGGAAGTGTTTATTGAGGTGAAATGATGAACCAAGGAGCCTGTTGCATTGTGATTTTCTGTGTGCTGCTTTTATATGGACTCAATATAGGCAGTATTGAGAAGAAGTCATTCAGCAAATGCCATTGACAATCGGGAAACCAAATGGTACAAGTTGCCCTGAGGTTATTTATGTTGAAGGGCGGTATAGGAATTCATTGAGTGAATGAATGAAACCATGCTCCTGCCTGATCTTAATTCTGTCTCCTTTTACCTTCAGCACTGAGAGAATCCAGGTGACCCTGAACCTCGATGGAATTGTCCAAGTATTGGACTGTCACCTTCACGATTCAACCATTGGGATGATGACACGGATAGCAGTCCTGAAGTGGCTGTACCACTTGTATATCAAGACGCCTCGCAAGGCAAGTCTGCTCATTGATCAGATCAGGCCTGCAGCATGGCCATTGGCCCACATTAGAGTTTGTTTTCCTCCTGACTCTTCCTTGAAGAGCAAATGCTATTTTTAAAGCTTTGGAAAGCAAGCATGCCTCTTAAGAATACATTGGTACCTTGGTTCTCAAACTTAATCTGTTCCAGACGTCTGTTCCAAAACCAAAGCGTTCCAAAACCAAGACGTGCTTTCCCATAGAAAGTAATGCAAAACTGATTAATCTGTTCCAGACTTTAAAAAACAACCCCTAAAACAGTAATTTAACATGAATTTTATTATCCAATGAGACCATTGAGCCATAAAATGAAAGCAATAAATGAACTGTACAGTACTATAAAATAAATAAGACAGTACAGTAGATGATAAAAATTAAAATTACCTGCACTGATGATAGTCATTGTTTAGATGGGGGCTTTTATCCATTTCTGCACACACAATCAATCAATCAATCATAAAACAAAGAACAAGCCACAGTCACAAAACAAAAAAGCCACACAAACAAAAATGCAAAAAATAGCAAAAACAAAAACACCAAATACAAGCTCCAAATATCACCACAGAACACTGCAGTCAGAAATGGAAGGCTGGGGGGCACAAATTAGCAGCGCAACAGTGAAAACGGGAGGGAAAAGGCTTTGATTACAATGCCCCCCCCCCCCACAAATTAGCAGTGCAACAGTGAAAATGGAAGCTCAGGACCACGTTCAGCTTCTGAAGCAAAGTTTGCAAACCAGAACACTGACTTCTGCGTTTGCAGTGTTCAAGTTCCAAGTTGTTTGGGAACTAAGCTGTTCGAAAACTGAGGTACCACTGTATAGCATTGCACTCCTGATACATGTGCTTTTCCAGCCCAGAAGGAACTAATTTTTTTTATTAAGTGAGCCACAGTTGTTGAGTCAGAGAAATTTGGGAGCTCTTTTTGGAACATTCAATGGCAGAAGTTTTCTTCCTTTTCTCCTCCAGCTTTTCTGCTCCCCCCTCCCACACACTTTGGTGTTGATTGGCTTGGTAATAAAGCTGCTTGTAATGGATGGAAGCCCAAATTGTTTCTTGCTTTACACAGAGTCTGCTGAAAGTGCTAAGGTTATGAGAAGCCAAGCCATGCTTCAGTGTGAACACACAGGCTCCCGGAGAGGAGATCACAGCTGATTTTCTCTCCCTCCAGTGCTGCTGCGCTGCCCTGACCTAAGCTGTGGTTTGGCATGGAAAGAACTCTGAACCTGGGGCCTGTAGTTTGTCTCACTGCAGACAAACCATGAGCTGTAAATCAAGAAAAGCCTTGGCTGCATGGTTTGTCTCCTCTCTGCGTGTTCATGTTAAAACACAGTTTGGCTGAGTGTTACGTGCAAACTAGTTCAGTATATCAAAAAGCAATACAATACTTTTCAAAGGAAGAAGCCCTTCCTCTAGTTGGGGACTCTGGCCTCAGCTGCAGAGTTTGTTTGGTAAGCTTGCAGGAAAGGAGGTCATCTTTCCAGCACAAGGACTGGGATGCTCTTAAACCTGGAGGCAGCCTTTGCTGTTGTGGTGGCAGCCTCTGCCAGAGCACCAGACACAGTGACTTCTGTGACTGTTATGGACTTCTTTTGCCTTTCAGATGTTCCGGCATACAGACAGCCTGTTTCCCATCTTGTTAAAGACCTTATCTGATGAGTCTGATGAGGTGAGCATAAATCCTGCACTGGAAACATTTAACTCCCATTTATTTTATTTGGGGGGGGGGGGTTTAAAAAAAACAACAACCTGTGTACTGAGAGAATAAAAGTGGCTAGTAGGCTACTCAGACCACAGGTGAAAAGTTCATCAAATTCATTGTCTCCTCAGCACGGATGCTCTTGGGCAGCTCTATTTAGTGGGTTAGGTTGTAAACAGAGTGAAGCACTGTCAAACCACCCACATGTTAAGAGGGGATTGAAAGAAGTGGCTTTCAGAGTTTCCCTTCCTCAGCCACAGATTCTCAGCGTGGAACTTCAGATGGTGCTTCCCTTGGAGGCCATGGCAGTTTGAGCCGTTGAATAATGGAAGCAATTGTACTAGTCGCATTTGCCTGGAAGCTGAGAGGCTGCTGTCTCTGGTGAAGCTTCTAATTTGATTCTGCCTCATGACTCAGAGGGGATGGTTCTTAGGAATGTTTTCTGCGATCTCCTAGAATAAAAATCCATGGCAAGCTCAGCTTCACTTTCACAAGAAGGGAGCTGCCTGCTGAAGTATTCCCACTTGGTGGATCTTGTGCCAGGATGAGGCCCTTTCTATCATCTAGCTTTCACTTCTCTGCTACTTTCTTTGTTGCAAAGAGGCTGAGATATTGTTGGGATACTGAAGATATATGAAGCTGGATACACTTCGCAGCAGAGGCCCTGCACGCAGGTCCTTAGTAAGCAATCATTGTGGTCCAGGACATCCTGTGTTAGAAGTTAGTGCCATGTGTCCTTGTCCGCAAGTTGGGAAGTACATGCATCTTGGAGTCACATACCATGTTGCAAATTACACTGAAAGGAATGAGTAACCAGATAGCAGATCAAAGTTTGGAAATACGCAGTTTATTACAAATAGAGGCCGTGATTATTTACATAGTATTTGGTTTGGACTGGCAGTCTGGAAGTTAAATCTAGGACACAGTACAGATGTGAGGGATCTAATAGCAAATATGGACAGTAAAGATTTGCTGGAGCCAGGTAGACAGGTGTGGAGTTGAATTGCATTAGAGGGGGAAGAAGGATGCAAACACGCATCTCTGCAAAGCAGCATCAGTACCTGTGTGAGAGAAAAGCTCAGATATAACCTATTCCCAGATGGGGAGTGATTCTTCTTCGGCTGGGTGGGTGGGTTGCAGTTAATCAGGAGTTTGTCTTGGCACTTGGACCCCTGGAGTTACTTAAGCTGCCTGAACCTCTGCCTCTTCATTGATAATATGTATTGCTGCCAGCAAACAACCAGAGAAAAGGTAGTTTGGGAGAGTGGTGGTAGGCTGAGCCCCTGAAGGTTTTCTTGAGCTCTGTATTGCATCTGTATCGCTGTGAAAGATGTCTGTGTGTTTTGTGCCTCTCCTGGAGCCCTCCCTAAGCAGATTTAAAAAGACAGGAGGGAGGAAAGGCAAGTAGAAAGGGGGGCAATGCTAACAAGGCGTGGAACAACTGAGGTTGCCCAAAAGCCAGCCTTGATCAGACAAAGATGGAATGGGCTTGAATTGAATGGGCTTGAATAGACCACTAATATTAAGAAGTAGAATTCTTTTTCTGGCTACTGCAGGAAGGGTTTCCCCTGCAACAAAGGGGAGCTGGAGTACTAGCTGGATCTGAGCTTTCCCACTGGGCATATTGAGAGCCAAAATGCATGATGCGCAAGAAGGGGTTCCAGCTGCATACTGGAGGTATAGAGGTACATGCATGGAGAATCCTAACTTTGATGGATGCTAATGGGTGTTCGGGTACCTAGGATGTGTTTGTCAGGGGGTTGCAGTGTCTTGGGCATGAGGTGTTCTCCAATAGGGCTCTGAGTAAGCCAGATCAAGATGTACCTTGGGTGGAGGTTGGGAAGAAATGAAGTCCTTTACCATTTCCCAGGATCTGCACTATGATGCTTGACTGGCAAGAGTCCCACCTGTCGATTGATTGATTGATTGATTGATTGATTGATGTAAAGGCACACTGTGTCTTACTTGCCCAGCAAGCCAGAGATTTCAGAATCAAGATGCCTGGGAGCATCCTTGAGACCACTGTGAGGTTGAGCTCCTTACCCACAATGTGGGATCCCATGGGAACAGCCAGCCCATGGCTCTGCTGCCACTGGGTGAGTGGAAGGAAGGAAGGAAGGAAGGAAGGAAGGAAGGAGAGGTGCTTGTTTGGGGGGTGCTCACTGAGACGTTTGGCAGGGAAGAGACTGGCATTTTGCTCAGGGTACAGAGACATCCATGTGGTTGTCCTGAAACTATTTAGGATGGTGGGGAGACAAATTGCAAATGCTTCTGAAGATCTTCACGCTCTCCCCCACTTCCCTGTGTCCCCTTCTGCTGCAGGGCTTTCCTGAGGGAGGGGCTTTCCTGCACCCCCCTTCCTCGCTCCGCTATCGCCCAGAGCTGCAAGCCCTCTTGCCCCAGCCTTTCCTGCGGAATGGGCTTTTTCACACTGAGTCCCATGGGGCTTTTCTCCATGTGATGCAGATCCCAAGTACAATGAAGCTTAACAAAAGCTTGTGCCAAAGTGAATGGCTGCCTTTATCCGTTTATGCTTTTATTTGTGCTTGGTTGGATTTCGGCCCGCAGTTCCCCCGGTTTCCCAGCTCCCAACTTGCCAAGGCTGAAATTTGGGACTTTGGTGTGTTACAAAGAACAAGGAGAGTGAGCTTGACGTGACCTCGGATGTGCTTCCTTCCCCTTGTTCTCGCTGTAGTCCTGGAGTCACCGTTTCATTTGCAGGCCAGCGGATTTGCAGGCGAATGTGGCAGCCTCCAGGGACAATGTGGGTGTGGGAGAGCACTTTTAGGGAGTGGACAGCCCTGGGGTGAGGCAGACAACTTATTCAGATGTGCGAGCTGGTGCCATGGGAGAGGCAAGCTCCTCTGCCACCCCTCCTTTTAGTTTGTGTACACTCTAGACTCAGGGAAAACATTCGGGTAGTCAGAGGTTATGAATTGGACTTTAGAAAATATTGAATGAATAAAAGGTGCAGGTTGGGTCATCAAAATTCCTAACCTCTCCTATGTCGTCTGAACTAGAGGGGACTAATCGGGAAGATCTTGGGGTTGTGGTGGATGGCTCATTGAGAATGGTGTTGGCGCTTCTGGGCATATCCCATTTTGTTTCCGTGGGGCTTGCATGGGATAAATTCCCCAGTGGATTGTGGCTGTTAATGGTGGCTGCTGCTGCTGCTTAGGGGCCTTGCCGGCATTTGGGTTAAGCCACAATAGCTTAAATAAGTGTGGGGAGAAGGGAGGGACTTTCCTGCTTTCTGGCAATGTCAGTTCCAGATTGAACAGAAGCTGGATGGGGACTGTGAAATTTTCTGGTTCAGAGACCAAGGGGCAAAGTTCACCATCCCTTTCCCCCATTGAAAAGGGGGCTAGTTAAGTTGTCACTGGAAGATTGATTGGTTTCTCTTGGAAATGGGGAAGAGGGATCAAGCTTAGTCTTCACATTGCACTCTTTTTTTGGGTGGGGGTCTGCCAAATAGGGAAGATCTTGTTCTTGACCAGGTTTCTTCTTTCTCTGATGGTTGTACAAAAAGAAAATTAATTTGAGGAGCCCTTTGAGGCGACAGGGAGAGAGAGAGAACTCACCGCCTGCCCTTGCAGAAGGGGAGTTGCGTTCAGGGCCCAGGCCGCCTTCCTATGAGATGGATGGGGCCCCTTCAGCCCTCCCACCTCCCGGTGGGGCTGAGCAGCTTGGGCTCCTTGATTGCCCTACAGCTGGGAGCATCAAGTGTTCTGTCAGGCACTGGCCACTAGGGGGCCTCAGAGTCTGCAGCAGCCTCTTCATTTTCTGTTGCCTGGTCCCCTGCTTTTCAGAAACCTGTGCGGAAGAGCTTCTAGTAGCACGGTCCTATTTGCACTTGGCAGGTTGTGTTCCACTGGTTCATCCATCAGCCCAGGGGCAGTTGATCTGAACATTAAGCTGGAGGACATTCTTCAGTCTGTGTTTGTCACCTAGATGCCCAGGTGACTTCTGTGGCCAGGATGGCCTCGCCACAATGGCCAATGCATTGCTAACCTCAGGACTTGGTCGCTGTAGCACACATTGTGTGGGGCTGCCTTGTAGCTGGTCTGGAAGCTGCAACTAGTGCAGAATAATAATAATTTTACTTTTTCTACCCCGCCCATCCGGCTGGGTTGCCCAGAATGAGGCAGCAAAGCTGCCCACAAGAGCAGATTTACTGGCAGCATGTTACTCGGCACTGAGAGAGCTGCACTGGTTGCTGATTCAGGGTTCTTGTGTTAGCTGTAAACAACCTGGACCAAAAGTAACTCAAGGACTTGCCTGGTCTGTTGCTCTCCATCTCCATCACTGAGATCCTGTAATGGGTTGTTTCTGGTGGGCTTGGCTGGCTTGTGGAACTCACTGCCAATAGAGGGCTCAGCACAAACAATCCCTGCCCTCTTGTAGTCATCTTCTGAAAACTGTTATTTAGACAGGCTTTTGAAACTTGAACTCTTTTTTCTTTTCTTTTTTTGCTAGCCAGTATTTATTGATTCTGTTGATGTTTCTGTTGATTTTATTGCCATGTTTTTATGTGCCTATAAATACTTAAATAAATAGACGTGCTAATAGTTGGGGAACTGAGCCACATGGCAGCGGATTGGGGCAGCAGCAGTACCTTTTCCCATTCTTTCTCAAGGAGGATCTGGAGCTCCCCCCCCCCCGGCTTTTCTGTGGTTGGGGCTAACTCACAAGTTGCATCATCACCCTGCCTATCCCAAGTATAAGGAGGCCTCTATCCTTTGAGATACTGCTCTCTGCGGATGGTAGGAAGTGAGGGGGAAGCAGCAGCAGCAGCTCCTTTTTCGTGGAGGGAAGATGCTTCTCAGTTGCTGTCGAATGTGTCACGTCTGCCTGTGCGCTGGAGGTCTGCCAGAGGCCAGCTTCATTTCCTTTAGCTCCAGTTATCTTTGCCAGCTCTGCTCCCTTGACCGCGCGCCTCTTCAGAAGGGAGCAGAGAGGCGAGGGAAGCAAGGCAGAGAGCTCAGGGTGACTCCTTTGGTAACCAGAAACCTGCCCACCAGTGGTGGCGGTGGGACGAGTGGATGGGATGTGACAGCAGTGTCAGGCAGATGTTTCTGCTCAGGATGCTGACTTTTGGACTTTTATGTGTGTGAGAGAGAGAAATAGCCTTTTGTTAGTGAGCAGCAAAGGATAGCTTTGCACAAAAGTAGGTTGCAAGAGGATGCAAGAGCACCAGTGAATAGTGCTAAATAACTGTTGTGTGTAGATTCTGTGTGAAATGGTGTTCCTGGGATCTCAGGAGACTAATATCAAGCTGTGAGGTTCTCTTTTCAATGTTGTGGCAAAGTTATCTCCTGAATAATGGCATTCCCACTGCCCCTGCATAAGCTATGTGCACGTACTGCAAAGCTCTCTTCATTTTATGGAAAGAGGTGACCCATTAACGCAGTTCTTGTAATGCACCTGTATCGTGTAGCTCTGATGCTAGGGGTGCGGAAGGATCAGGGCAGGCGCAGGGTGCTGAAGCCCTGGAGGCTACAGGAATTCTGGCTCAAAGCCCAGACCCAACATCGCCCCCTTTTGCAGCAGTGGGTATGAGAGGTTTTCAGGGAGCCGATTCCAACATGCAGCACCAGCCCTGGTGATCCTGGGACAGATATGCAATTCCCCACAGACCACTTTCCAGCCATGGTGGCATTTTGTGTTCCCATCCTTAAAGAGGCAGCAGGATGCACTCCCGAGGTGCTGAGGCCTGGCACTCTTGAGTATTTGAGTCTTGGGAGGAGGAGTGTGTGTTGTGTGCTTTCATGCTCTGCCTCTTCAGCAAGACTGGGGCAGTTTGCACATGAGCCAGTGGAGCGAACATCAGATTGGTTCAACTGGAACATGAGGCACATTAACTTGACCTAGATCTGGTTAGCAGAGGAAGTCTCGTAGACATGCATTGGGGGAAGGCAGCAGCAGCAGCAGGATTTTCATTACTAGAAAACGCCTCCTTGAAATGCTTTTGCTCTCCACTCAGCAAAGCTAGTGTCATGTGGAAGGCTGAGCTGTGCTTTTTCCATTTTCCGTCACTCTCAGCCATTCCGCAGTGGTAGTAAACATATTAGATGCAAAATCCCAAAACCTCCTTGCAGTGCTGTTTCCTAATCGTTGTGGTTATGGACAGATACATGAAAACATGTCAAAAAAGCTCAGCTTTATGCTGTGATACACATGCACTCATTGCCATTCCCAATAAGGCTGTTCCTCCTTCCACCCTCCCCCTTTGGTGTGTCTCTGCTCTCATCTTTTCCATAAGGCACATCTGACCAGATCCAGCATCTGAGAAGAAATAAAAACAGATTTCCAGATTACGTAGAACTTGGGCAAAAGCTGCAGTGACCTGTGCTAACCAGATTAATATTTGCCCGGATGCATGCTATTATTTTTCCCCACCTTCGGAGAATAGGAGCATCTCTCGCTGCCAGCTTTATCTAGGGCTTTTCTTTCTTTGAGCCTAAATCCTAAAAAAGTAATCTCACCTTCCCATTTTTAAAAATAATCTCTGCCAGCTGATCTGGTGGCTCTTAATGCTGGGGGTGGGTTGCTGTGCTTCTGGGCTGCACCCCTTCCCCCACCAGGAAGCCCCCCCCCATGCTCTGCCTTGTCCGTGGGGGAGGGGAAGGGCCTCTGTGGCCTCAGCCCTTTCATGTCCAATAATGGGAGCTTAAAGAGCTGCTGCCTCGGCTGCTTCTGCTTCTGCTGCTCTCAGATGATGGGACCCAGCTGATGCGCCTTTCTGGCACCTGGCCTGTTGCCGTGGCAACGTTAGGCATTTGTGTTCCTGCAGGATATTGCTTTTCTTACACCCTTCCAGTTTCATTCTTTCGCTCGCACAAAAGAGAGGGAGAGAGAGAGAGAGAAGCTGCCTGCTGGAGGCTTGCTTAGTGGGAAGATGCATCGCGCATGCAAAACACTCTCCCTCCCTCTCCCCGCCATCCTGGTTGAGCTCCTCTTGGTAGGATGCACCATTTCAGTTCATTCAAAGGCAGCCTTGCATGTGGAAACCGCCAGGCTGAATAGGGTCCAGGGGGGTCCAGCTAACTTCACAAGGCAAAGCAGTTCACATCAAAAATGGATATGTGCAAACTCGTTTGCTCGTTCCTCTTCCACAGCAGCAGTGGCCAAGATGTGGTGCTTTCCCCTGACAGCCTCCTGGTGCCGCAGCTGCTTGCTGCTCAATGCCATTCCCAGGTGGTTCCACGTTGTCTATATATAGGTTCAGCAGTAGGGTGTGATGGGACACCGGCCATTGCTGAGGAGAGGTAGCAGTAGGAGGCCTCTTGCCTTCATGTAGGTGCTGGGCCTTGGCCAGAGCAGAAAACTTCACGCTGTTCCTGTGGAGCCTTCCTTCCTTGCTTGCAGAGAGTGCTCAGAGTTCACGATCAGGGGCTACCATATACCAAACGCTCTTCCTCTTCCAAGGCCAGGCTGTGCAGCAGAATAACTGAGCCTCACTTGTCCCAACCCAGGGGAAGGATCAGGCGAGGAGACCCTGGGCAAGAAGCAGAGCTCACCCACTGAGGTCACCTTCACACCATACATTTAAAGCACTGCAAATAGTCAGTGACTTCCCCCAAGTAATTCTGGGAACTGCCGTTGGCTATGGGTGCGGAGAGTTATTCCTCTCACAGAGCTTACCATGTCCCAAGTTCCCTTTGAAGAGGGATTGACTGTTAAACCACTTGGAGGATTTTATAGCTCTAACGATACTCCCCTAACAACTCTCAGCACCTTTAACAAACTATAATTCCCAGAGTTCTTTGGGGGAAGTAATGACTGTTCAGAGTGGTATTAAAGTGCTTCAAATGTGTGGTGTGATTAGGGCAGGTGGGTTAGAGTGGACACATTGCAAAAGTGAGAGGCCTATACTGAGTCACCAGATTAAAACCTTGTGTGCCGCCTCTGTTTTGGCAGTGGAGCACAATGCCTTCCTGGGCTCCTGTGGGTAGATTGTGCTACCTGTGCAGTGGTGATGCCGCGAAGCAAGTTCATGATACTTGTGGCAGCTTGACAGGTGGTTGAGCAACATGCTAAAACATGCAACATGGCACAGTACAGGACAGATGGCAAGCTTGGTGCTGTACACATGCCTGGCTTGATGTTTTGGTTTTTTCCTTTAGTGGACCTTGGGCAGGGGCTGAAGCTGGTGAAAGACCCCAGGCCCAGCCTCTGGCACTTGGGGGCATCTTTTCCCAAGACCGTGAAAATCCTGTTGCCAGTCTGAGCAGACAACACTGTGGGCCTAATGCTTCATGTATCAGGTAGCATCATAGTAGGGGCAAGGGCAGTCTTCCCAGCCAGGGGCCCTCCAGAGGTTTCTTCTACAACTCCCATCAGCCCCAGCCAGCACAGCCATGAGGCTAATAGGAGTTGTAGTCCAAAACACCTGGAGGACACCCAAGTTGGCAGAGGCTGGGTTAGGACTGAGGAGATCCAGATTCAAATTCTCAGTCAGCCATGAAACTGGCCTTGGGGTCAGTCACTATAGCTCTCGGGCCAGCCTACTTCTCAGGGTGGTTGTGAAGATAAAATTAGTGGTGAGAACTATGGAGGCTACCCTGAGCTCTTTGGAGGAAAAATGGTGGGATATTAAATATCTTTTCTTTTTCTTTCTTCATTTTTGCATGCTCACCTTACCTGATCCCATTGACTGGGGGTGTTGGCTTGACAGGTAATCATCTCTTGGGAAAGCATCCCTGGTGAGATGCATGGAAACAGGTCCTTATCCTCCCGAAAGCCTCAGTTCCTGCCGACAATGGCCACAGTGACTTGCCATGCCCACAACAACCTCTAAAATGCCTATGCAGAGGACCCTCTGCACTGAGTCCTCATCATGGAGCCAGTGAAGAAATTTCCCTTTGGATGTTTGAATTTGCTCTTAGTTCAGAACTAGATTTGCTGGGATGTCCTGCTTATGCTCTGAGTGACATCCCTACACCACCTTCCCTTGCCCAAGGCACTTAAGAGGACTTCCATCATTGCGTCGCAAGTTTCCCCACCATCATAAATGGTGGCTGGTAAGGGACATTTGTGTGTGTGTGTGTGGATAGACATGCAGCATGGAGGTATTATACTGCACAGTTTGGATATCTAGAAATTATGGGATGCAGGGCAGGAGATGTGGGAGCTGCACCATCAAGCTTGTCCATATTCTTTCAAGTGCAGGGATGGAAGTGAGTTCATAAGTCTCATAGAAATCAGAAGATCAATCAGGGATTGAATGTCAGATCATAAGGGCAAGGCAGAACCTGTTCAAAAGACACCATGCCTGCCTGCTTGCCAGTTTGACCTTTGTGGTTGCCATGGGCTAGTTTTACTAGAAGCCGTCGTTGTGTTTGGGGTGTACCCATTGCAGGTTAATAACAGCTGGGTATCGCTTGGCTTCCACACTCCTACCTCAAATCCTGTATTTGGCTTAAGCGCCATTCATTTGATTTAAACACTTTCCCATTATTTTAAATCCATGCATTTCAAGAGCGCACACTATGGCTATGACTGATAAAACATTAGTTTGCAATGGAGTATTCCATATTCAGGATCGTTAAGAAAGGAACTGAAAATAAAACTGCCAATATTAAAGTGGCCTTGTACAAACCTTTAGAGCCTCTGCATTTGGAATACTGGTTTCAGTTCTGGTTGCCGTATCTCAAAAATGGATATTGTAGAGCTGGGGAAAGTGCACAGGAAAAGAGCACAGGGAGTCCTTGTCTTCTCTGCCTGCCTTGTCAGCCACCCCTTGATCTCCTTTTATTCCTTGATTCCAGGTTATCCTCAAGGACCTTGAAGTCTTGGCCGAGATTGCATCCTCTCCAGCAGGTCAGACAGAAGGACAAGGGGCACCTGACGGCCCCAGTTTACGACCTGGGCAACTGGAACTGCACATTCCTGCTCCAACTAAACCTTCCCAAGTTGGCTCTTCTGGTAAGTGCTCCTGTCTCTGGCAAAGATCTCACACGCTCTGAGCAGCCTCTGGATATTTTTTTCTCCTGGTGCAAAGTGGCACGGGGCAGCTTTAGACAGGCGAAGGCAAGTGATTCCCTGGCAGAATCGGCACCAGTATTTGAGGGGAATGTGTTTGCCACAGAGGAGAGCCGCAGAGTGTGGTTCCAGCTACAGCTGGAGCCTGAAGACTTCTGTGCAGCTTCTGCTTGTAGTAACGGCTGGTGGGTGGGGAGAGCGAACGGAAGCGTTTGTGTTGATAATTATACACCTCCAGACTGATGCAGAAGGAGGGTGGGAGGTGAGAAGAGAAGCAACAGTTGTGACACCAACAAGGAGGCAGTTTGGGAATAAAAAATGTTTTGCTGTGTCCCTGCCTTGAGTCCTCATGCCTGCAGAGAAGAACTGAGCCAGGTAAGAGCTTAGAAGAAGTTTGAGGGTGAGACCTAGACTCCATTTCCTGCTCTTCCCTATTGCTGGCCAGTCTCCTTCATCCCATCCCATTCCTCTGCTTTTGAAATGCTGTGCCTGCGCCCTTCTGTTGTTGGGACAGACTGCAGGGCAGCCCCTCTGGAGCAAGCCATAGCAATTCATCAGGCTGGTCTTCAATAGAGTTTGTGTCAATGGGAAAGGAAACAATGGCTAAAGTTTTAACAGGGAATCTATATTTCCACGCAAATCAATCCCAAAGCTTTTAAGGGATGTACATTATAGTTGCGCAGTGTGCCTAATTTCTGCCATTTGTGAATAGTGGGAGTCCTTGCCTTTGCCGAGGACTGCTTCTGATTTTGTCTTAGGGCAAGTGAGGTTTTATGAATGGGGACATCTCAGAGCACAGGCACCCTTTTCAGCCCAGATGGGTGAAACTTGATGAATGTTAGCATTAATCAACATACATAGCAACAAAGCCGCTATACAGAGGGGTGAAGGTAATAGAAGGGAGGGGAGAGAGAGCGCACACACAAGTGAACAGCCAACCACAGTGCTGGGGGACTGTGGCATTTGGAACACAGGTCAAAAGCACTGAAACAGCGCCACCTCCCCTGGGTTTCCAGGCCCAGCTCAAAGGGCTGGAAGGGCTTTTTCATTATCAGGGGCTGGCTGCCCACTCTTTCAAGTCATCAGGGGAGGCCCTCCAGGTCCACCCCCTCCCCCCATGGAGCTTAAGGATCAATGCCTCCACTTTCCATGTGCCAGACTGCACTGTCTTCCTCTTCGCTGTCCACCTTACAAGAATAGTTAACAATCTTCAAGTAGTTTTCTTCATCCAGGTCAATTAATTTGGGCTCTTATGTGTGTGTGTGAGTGCTGTGTTAATCTGCTTATCCTTTGCACTGTTTCCCACACCACCCCCCAAAAAACAAACATCTTTTTACTGTCGTGCTAAACTGCTGTTTCTTATTTTAGTTACTTTTGTCTTTTTTGGATTGTAATAATGTTGAATTTATGTGTAATGTTTCTTATGGTAATGTGAGACATAGCAAAGGCTTGGTGACTTGTTTGGTTGCCTTTGAACACAAGGAACTTGGACAAGGGATTGGGTACCTGTTGGTTCTGCTGATTTTACAGGAGCTTCCATTATCATTGGCCATGGGCTGTCATTCTGGAGAGCTTTGCACCCCTTTTCAATGGTTCTCCTTAGAGGAGCAGTTTCAATTCGCTCACATCTGATGCACATTTGGCAGAAACCCCAAGCAGGGGCTTCTTGGTGGCTGCTCCCAGTCTCTGGGACTCATTGCCAAGGGGGACGAGCTTGCCCAATTTTTGACCACATACTAGTTGGCAAAAACATTTTTATTTACACAGATAAGCTGACTTTAGAATATGTTGAAATTGGTTTTTTCTGTTGGTTTTGATTTTATTGATTTATCTGCCTTATTTTTCTGTTCTTCCTCACTCTGTATTTTATTGCTGTTTCATTATATCTTGTTGTACTTGTGTTGTTGCATTTAGCAACCTGGAGACCATTTGGTGGAAAGGTGGGAAATAAATTTAAAGATCAAAGACACAAGAACGTATCAAAATGTGTATTTGGGTAGGTAACATGGCACCGGTGGAGGCTGGTTTCTTCGAAGTAATGACAACTCACTTAGGATTTCCTTATTGGTAGAATACCTAGTTGACTCTTCTTATCTCTCTTCAATCTGTGGCCAATTCTGTAGCAACAAATGTGGCCCACAGAAAGAAGTGGTTGCCCAATTGGGAGTTCCTTTTGGGTGGTTCCCGTTCCTGCCTTGCCAGTGTTTCCTTCCAAGGTTCCAAGTTCTTCAAATACCATCTTGGTGGAGACTAAAGGCAGTGTGAGAACATCAGATGAAACCTGAAGTTGCAACTGGATCAGGCCAAAGGTCTTGCATCTTGTTCTACACCGGCCAAACAGTTCTCATAATGGGAACCCTGTTGCTGTTGCCAAATCTGCCCAGTAACACAGATAAGAGAGTAACAAGATGCCTGCAGGTGCATCGTGGTGAATGAGTTGTCTCTGCTGACTCATGAAGAATTATTAACCCATTAACCGCATTCCTTAACAAACCCAGCATGCGGGACCAGAGTGCAGCAGCAACACTCTCCCCACCTGTGATTCCCAGCAACTGGCATTCCCAGACATACTGCCTCCAATAGTGGAGGGGCAACATAGCCATAATGGCTAGTAGCCCTCTCCTCCATGAATTTTTTCTAAAGCTGTCCCAGTCTGCTTTTGTGGGAGCAAATGCCATGCTAGTTCTGCTTCAGCAAGACTTGTTCTTCTCTATGCTTGGTAATTCTATCTTTAACTATGCTTCCCACCAACTTTCCTGGAACAGATGTTAAGCTAATGAGCCTGTAATGTCTCAAATCCTTTCAAGATGCCCTTTTAAAAACTGGTATTATATTGGCCCCTTTCCAGTCCTCAAATATGGAGGCTGATCTTCAGGGTGAGTTACGTACTTTTGTTAGAAGATCAGCATTTTCACACTTGAGTTCTTTGCGAACTCTTAAGAACTTGTTGAGCCTTGTCCATTCAAAAGACAAAGAGTGGAAGTCCAAACAACCTCATTCTTTCGTGACTTCAAATCTTCCAGTCTGCCAAAGGATCCCAGGCAGCAGTCCAGCACAGATCTCCAGGAGAGGCACCCACAGGGTGCTTCCTTCAGGTTCAGAGCTGGTAAGAATCCATAAAAGTTCATCACCCACCCAGGTATGGCAGAGGCCTGACTGCTAGGTTGCTGAAGGATGCTCAGAGTGCAACATCTTGGAGATGGCCAAGGTCCTCAGGACTGGGTTTATGACATCTATGGGAGAATTGCATGCCCTCCCAAGTCATCCCTAATCCTCTTAGCCTCTGTTGGGCAGAGGGGCCACTGAACCAGCCCTTGCCTGCTGTCGAAGAGACCCTCTCACCTACTCATCAAGGCCCCACTGAGAAGGGAAGATTAAAAAATCACAGGGAAGATTACAGATTTCATCAGCACCATGGAAATGTGAATTTTGCATGCAGGAAGCATCTATGCAGACAGCCCTTTACTTGCCTTGATTGACTCACGTTCCAGAATGCTTAAAATGTGTTTGGCAAGGTTAGGGCATGAGGGAAAGGAAGGTTTTGTTAGGCTTATCACGTCGTGCCTATGTACATGCCATATATTTAAAGCACATTGCTTCCCCCTAAGAGTGCCAGGGACAAGTTTGGTAAGGGTGCTGGGAACTGTAGCTTTGTGAGGGGTAAACTACAATTCCCAGGTTTCGGGGGGGGGGGGATAGTGTACTTTAAATGTATGGAGTGGATATAGCCTGTGTATTTCCTCCCTCCCCCTGTCCCCCTGGGAGCTCACTCACATGTGCATTTCTCCCAAAGCAACTGTGTAAGAGAAGTGAGTCACACAGCAAGCTTCATCCCTGAGCAGGGGCTTATCCTGGTCTCTCTTCCCTGTCTAATGCTCAGCCCACCACCCTGCACTGATTTCCCATCTGGCGCATGGATGATGAGCAGGAAGGGCAAAGGGACAGATCGTGACAGGCGGTGGAAAGGGATAATAGGGTAAACACCAACCATAGCCTTCCTGGTTGTTCGCTTATAGTTCACCATCTGGCTAGAGGCTCCCTACTTCTTCAT
The DNA here is from genome assembly GCF_965153285.1 of Podarcis tiliguerta. Lineage (NCBI taxonomy): Eukaryota > Metazoa > Chordata > Lepidosauria > Squamata > Lacertidae > Podarcis > Podarcis tiliguerta. The sequence continues at coordinate 50,307,520 of NC_139541.1, read as the reverse complement.
GAGAGGGTTCCAGGTTACCTGAAGTTGTGGCTGGTTCTACCTTTGCACAGTGCCCTGGTGCTGCTATCTCGGAGCCCCGCTTCTTGGAAGCTTTTGGTCCAGCCTGTAATGCCCTGGCTAGGAAGCACGATGAGCTCATGCTGCTTGTCCCACTGTTGGCTTGTGCTGAGCACAGCTGGGAGCAAATGCGCAGGGCCTCGAGTGTGCCATTGATCCTCTGTCTGTGCAGGAGACGGGTGGGGGGAGGAGCTGGCTAGGCGGCTGCAGAGCTGTGCTTTAGATCAAGTGGATGGCTTTCTCTTCCCTCCCCTGTAGATTATCTAAAAATAGCCTTGCAGTTGTGGCATCCATCCTAAAGGCTGCCGTGGCCCCTTTAACTCCATTCCAGTCCAAGCCTTTTATGTCACATAATAATTTGGAAAGAAGATGTCCAAGAAGCTGTGTCTCCCAGCTTTCTTACTACTTAAAACATCCATATCTGTGCAGCCCTTTTAAGGACATGGCTCTGGTTTTTGAGCCCAGGACCATAATATCTGCAGCTGATTGCCAGTAGAAGTGTCTACTGGCTAGAGACTAGGAACACAAAGAGGTTTGCCGAATGTCATGAGATGCGAACCCCCCAGCATCTCATAACCAGAAACAAGTAGGTGCGGCTCCATCATAACCATTAAGGCAGATGGACCGGTTTGCGGGAATGATCCTGCGCGGGACTTCTTAAGTTCTTTCTTCTGAGAGAAGAGAAGAATTTGGTGATGTGGGGGAAAGTCCAGCAGCTTTTGACAAACACGCTTGTGCCAGAGTTTTTTTTCCTTTGGGGGGAGGGTTATTCCAGTCTGAGGCCGCCAGCAAATTCTGAACATTCAACAAGGCGTTTCTCCAGTTGCACAGTGGGCTTCAGGGCCAAGAAGATGATGTGGCAAGCTGCCCAGACTCTTTCTGGGCAAAGGCAGAGCTGGGGGAGGATGGCAAAGATAGGAGGATCAGAAGCTGGACTGTTCTTCCAAGTAGACTCCTAGGCATGCTGTGCTAAATGGCACCTTTGCAAGCCCCCATCTCGCCCTCCCTGCTGGTTTCCATTATATGTTTGCCTGCTCAAATGGCGAACCACCAGATTGGCTCCCCAGGGTGGAAGAGAGGGCCAGTTCCATTTCATCCTCACACTTTCCTCAGAATCTGTTTATGCAAATGCTGCTGTTTGCTTTTCCTGGCGGGGTGTATTTGCTCTGCTTGCTGAGCAGATCTGCTCCCTGCTTTGCTTCCCCCTTATTTCTCCTTGGAGAAAGCTGCAGCCGAGGTGTGCTGAGTTGTCTTCATGCTTGAGAAAAGTCTTCGTACTTTTTTCAAGCTGCCCTTTCTTTTATTTGGCAATATTTCTGTGGCTGCATTGGTACATGCCCTCGCTTTCACAGGGCTTCGCAAAGATGATAAGTGCTTTCTTGGTCTGGAAGTATCCTGTTCTGTTCATAGCCCAATATGAACATGTGGATCCTCAAATATTTGCTTGTACCCCACCTTTCCACCACCCAGTGGGTTCTTCTGGGGGAGTGCAACCTTGTCGGAAACAGGCTGAACATCTAAACCTCAAATGAGGGGTAAATTTGTAAGAGTAAGTGGATTGTGCCCCACTGCCCCAGACAGAAGCAACAATTTTAAAGGGGGCAGGGAGCCAGGATAATAACTATTAGCTTCCCCGGACTCGTGACTTCTGTTTTAATGAGGAGAAGGCCTGGCTTGTGATCTTGAAATACTTGGGCAGGCTCTCAGAACCAGCAGATCAGCTGCCTTGTCATGTGAGGGCCCAGCCAGAGGGGAAGCAGAAAGCTCTGCTGTGAGTAAATGACTTGCTCTGGTGTGCTAGCTAATCCCCTTGCCAAAATGCTGGCTCTGAATCTGTAGCTCTGTCAGACACAAAACCACCCACAGAGGTGGGTTGCCCCCTCTGTCTTCAAATTGCTTGGCTAGCACTTCATGGAACATGTTAAAGTGGGCTGGACCTCTGAGATCCTAGTAGTGGGCTGGAATCAACGCCCCCCCCCCAAGTGTTTCTTCACCTCAACCTGCTTGATCGAGAAGCAAGTTGCTTCCCCCCCCCCCCTTGTGATGGGCTGGGGGGGGCACGTGAAGCAAAGGATTTTGAACTTTACAGTGTCAATGCCTTGACTTACGCTCCTCCCAGTGTATCCCAGCCCATGAAAGAAGTCAGCGGTGTTCTCTGGGAAGAGAGGTCAGGGAGGCAGCAGATGTCACAAAGCCAGCCACTTGTGCTAATCTGAGCTGGCTTGCGAAATAGGCTTTGGGGATTAGGCACTCAGAGCAGGGCCTGAGTCAGGGACCCACAGAGCAAGAGGACAGGAGGATGCTGGGCTTAGAGCCAGACATGGCCTTCCTGGAGTCTTGCTTGGGCATCACCCATTTCCAGCCTGGCATTCAGATTTCATTTCTGGAGGGAAGTTCCTAGCGTCCGGCTGTGGTGAAGTCTCGCGTACTGCATGTGTTGACCTTGAAACCCCCTTAATCGGCAACTTTTCCCATGCGGAGAAATGTGTGCATCAGCCTTCCCTGGCCTGGGGCTGATGGGTGCTATAGTCCAAAACATCTGGAGGGCAGCAGGCTGGGGAAAAGCTGATTTGCCCCATCAGATGTTGACATTTTGTAGGCGACTGTTTTGCCTTGTGTTCTGGCCTGGGAGAGCAGCTCTGTCAGTGGATTCACCCAATAAACCTAAGATGTTTCTAAATGTGTGTACATTCCACCCACCCACTTTTTCACTGTGCACCTCTCTTGCTATAAAACCCTGCAGAGATACGAAGCATCCCTGTGAAGATCCCAGGTCTTGTGCCCAATATCCAGAACTGACTGCCTTAGGCAGGGCAGCCATCTCTTTGGGTCCAAATTGGCTTTCTGGATTGCAGGAATGCCTCCCCTTTGTGCTTCTCCACCTCTTCACCACCACGACCGCCCTCCCCGTGACCTCCACACTTTCCACTTCTGCCTTGTTTCAGTCAAACAAGAGCTTACTCCGGAGAGGGGTCTTTCTGCTGCCATGTGCCTCTGGAAATGGGCAGGGCAGTCAAGGGTGTGTGGCAACAGGGAGGAGGGACAGGCACACACCCAGGTGCCCTGTAGTTGGGGAGGGAAGGAATGAAGACTGGCTTGTGTCTCCGTGAGCTTGGGAAGGGGGAGCCTACATCTTAGCAACATCTGTTTCGGTGATGAATTGAGAGGCAAATGTCTTGGGGCGGTTCTGTTTTTGTTCTTTGAGCTGCTCTATTTTTATCTTCCCATGTGATGTTCCTTTACATCATATTTACCAAGTTGAAATACAAAACATCCTGTAGTAGTATTAACCGGCTGGAAAGTCTCTCCTGCACATCAGGTTTCACTTAAGATAATCTGCTTGCCTTCCCTGGTGGTGGTGGTGGCGGCGGCAGCAGCAGCAGCAATCCTAGTGCATGTTTGGGGATGGAGAAGGGTGTGGGGATCTGCTCTTGCACCCGCTCATAGGAGCTTGATGGTCAAAAGGCAGCTTCTGCCTCCTGAGTGGTTCCTACTTTTAGAAGCATAGGATTGGTGGAGCTGCAGCTCTCTGAAGCCCTTTCACAGCCCCATCTGCCTGGCGGACAGCTGGGGGAGGGGGATGAGGACTGGAAGTTCATTGGTCTCAAGGCACTCCAGGAACTTTCCAGTGGCCCCCCTCCAACCCCCCTCCTTTCCTGCAGAAGAGCCAAGAGACAGAAAAATAGTTGCTCTGTGAATGACACAGAATTTCTTCCATCTTGCTCTGCCCCAGAGTCGCAGGCAAGAGATACTGAGCAAAATGCTTTAGACTAGAGGAAGGGGTTTGTAGAGGCTCTCAGGGGAGTTTTCTGTTGGGGGGTGGGGAATAGTCTGAAACATTTCAGGGGGGAACTTGGAAAAGAGCTTGAATAACAAAGGGCAAGCAAGCAAATTAGGGGCCGATGTAAATCCAAAACTCTCTGTTGACCTTTACAGACAGTAATGACACCTAGTTTGGGGACTGAAGCTGCCATGGTTGGGCTGGCAGACTCCTGTTGTGGTGACGGAAGAGGGAGAGAGGGGGCGGGAGGGAGTCTTGCTGAATCTCCTGGGCCCCTCACTTGCATTTAGAACTTTTGGCCTCCTCAGAACCTTTCTCCATTGACAGTGGAGGGCACAGTGTTGAGCTGGGGCTGTTTCTGTTTTACAAAAAGCTACCATGATGCAGTGCTGAGAGACAATTGTTCTGCCACAAGAGGGATGACTCTGCAGGGCAGTGCCAAATTGCAGTCTTCTCTGGTGTTGACTATTTGTATGGAACTGCTGGAGAGGAGAGTGTCTAGTCCTCCGGTTGCCTTTCTGCAAGGAATAAAGCTGGGCTTGTAGGGAATTTTCCTGGGCAAAAGCATATCATACAGTGACACGGTGTAGAGCTGGTCTAAAGAAAGAGTATTGCCTGCAGGAGACTTGCCCAACCAGCTTGTTTTGGAACACTGCTCCCACCCGCCCTAGTCCAAAACAACTGGTGTTTCTGACTGTTTGATGGTGAGTGACCTGAGTAGGCCCATGCGTATCACACAATTTCCTTGAACTGCTTATCCTTTTAGGGAATCTTTGCAGAATCCTTCCATACACCCAGCGTTTGCAGATGCCAGAGAAGTAAAACTTGCTTCTGGACAATTTCTGCAGCAGTAACACAGGCTAAGCCTGCAAACTGCTGGGTTGCTGGGCAGAACTCGCCATTATCTTCACCTCTGAGGAAGTAGAGGGAGAGAAGAGAAACCTTAAGGGAAGGGGGAGCTCAGGCACCTGTTTAATACCAGGTGAGGATGTGTGTGATGGAGAAGTTGAATTTGGGCACATGTAGCATTTTCCTGCTTGATCAAGCTGTATGGCTGACCAGGTGGTGGAGTTGAGGAGAAATTCAAGCTGTCTTCTTTCTGAGCTTCCCGCTAGAGTGCAGTCTGCTGTGCCAGGCCACGGGAACATGATGAGGACTAGCGAAGGCATGTGCTGCTCACCTTGGCAGTGAGAGTTAACACCATCATAGTTGCTTTCCAGGAAACCTCTGAGGCTTCTCCCTGAGCAATTCCCCTGAGACAACCCTACTCAGTTGCAACTCACCCTTGTGCTCACTGTGGGCAGCTGAGGTGTCCCAACACAACACTTGTGGGCTTAGGCTTCTCTGTATGTGTACTAACAGCCAGTCTGGTGTGTTGCGTATCTGTGAAGCCTCTGATTTGTGAGTATCAGCATGAATGAATCGGTTCAACTGTGTTTTCCTAACACCTCCTCCTGCCTTTCTAGTATTTCTGCTCCTATAAATAGTAAGGCGGGTTTAATTGTATCTTCTTGCTATGCCATCGTGGGCGAGCCACCCATCGGTGGCAGAAGCTGGAACAGGGGAAGTTAAAGGGATCTGGGAGGCGTGGGTGAGACTCTTGGAAGCCTCTCTGCTGCTTGACTGTTTCTATGTTGTAACCATGCAGATTAATTGAAAACTGGCTGGGCAGAGATTAGGAGCTGTGAGATGGTGGGCGCAGGAATACAAAGCTGAGGTCTTGCTATGGATGTACCTTCATAGCAGGAAGTGGGTCTCCTCTCTGCATGCCTCACACTGACCCCCGCTTGTTCAGTGTATCCAAATTTAACAAATTTTGCTGCTGAACCAGCAGCAGATTGAGAAGTGAAGCTGCAGCCTGTTTCCTGCTTGTGTTGTGCATTGTGCAGCAATATTTGCCAACTCCTGACCCCAAATGAGACAACTGTGATTTTACAAGCTGCCTGGCGGGCAGGGAGAGAGGCTGCCAGAGTGGCTTTTCTGGTCCATTGTGCAGTGGTGCACATCTTCTTTACTTGTCGTTCATGAGTGTGGAGCCCAGGAGTGCTGACTGAAGAGCCATGCATTGACTTCCCCATCGACAGCCCATCCGTGGAACTGTCTGACCTACAACTTTTTTTCCTCTTGAAAAGGCATGATCAGCATCTGATTTGTATAAGAGGAAAAAGAGACCTATGTTAGGGCGCAATCCTTGAAGCTTTTCCTGTGACCTGGACATTCTGCCCAATTCCATCAGGTCTGACCCTTGCAGATAACTTCCTTTGAAGAAGGCCCTGTTCAGCCTTGAGTATCAGTTCCCACCCACCCCTTGTCTTTCTGTTGTTTTCCATATATTTGGACAGGATAGTAAGCCTTTGTAAGAGTCAGGAAACAAGTGGCTTGGGCGCTTAAGTGCCTCTAGACTCTCCAAAACCTTACAAAAACAAAGGAACTGGGTGCTCGTGAAGAAGGGCTGGGGGGGGGAGAGAGAGAGAGAGAGAGAAAGAAAGAAAGAAAGAAAGAAAGAAAGAGGGGAAAATGAAAGAAGTGCATGTTTTGTTTCCTATATCCAAAGAGTTATACCCTAAGTTTGAGGAGAGGCTTTGAGAATGATATTTGCCTGCCCATTCTGCACCTTTTTAACATTATGCTGTTTGATTGAAGGTTTAAACAAGTATTAAGGTTGATCTTTATTGCCAGTGCCTACCATGATCACCACCCTTTCTAGGAAGAGGACACACCTTTCCCCTTCAAAAGAAGTTTGGCTTTGGGGTTGTCTGTTGCCTCTGTTCTCCATGGCCTAGTGACCGACTTGAATCACATTTTATCTATGCTGGCTGGGGCTGATGGAAGTTGTAGTCTGAAACATCTGGAGGGCATCAAGTTGGCAAAGGCTGTTTCTTGGACATATTGAGAGTCCTGTTGTGCAAGGTAGTCTTGTGGGTTTATAGAGCATCTCTCCTGAGATGCTAAATTTCCATAGGATGTTTCGATTTCCATTTTTCCATAACCTAGCCTGCTCTATAGCTGTGCTTAGCTGGGTTACTTTAAATGCTCTTTGGAATGACTGCCTAATAATCAAGTTTTCACCTTTATTTGTCAGCTTCGTTTTTCTATTGCTGTGCCAGGTTTGTGCCAATGTCTGCATATAGGAAATGCATTTTTATGCCTTTTCAGTTCAGAGACATCTCCACACCTTTCCTTTCCCTGTGACTCAGAGGAGGACCAGAGTTCCTGATCTCTTTTATGACTGTGTAAAACAAAGGGCAGGCTAAAACAAGTGGTAGTGTGCCTTCACTATGTATTGCAGGGGAAGGGCCACGGTAGCTCAGTGGTAAAGCATCTACTTTGCATGCAGAAGGTCCCAGGTTCAATCCCCCATGGCATCTCCATGTAGGGTTGGGAGATCCTTGCTTGAAAGTCTGGAGAACTGCTGCCAGTCACTGTGGACAACAGGAGCTGCTTGGTATAAGGCAACTTCATGTAGTTGGAGAGAGTAAAGCTGCCGCTTCAAATCAGAGCTAGGATTGCCTACTGTGATCATGGGTGACAAGCCGAGCTTGGAAACCCACCTCTGCTTCTACAAATGCTTCTTCCTTAAATAGAGTTAACTTCCTCTCTCCTCCTTCTTCCAGGTACCAAAGGCATGGAGTGCTCTCCCTCAACACCCACCATGAACTCCTACTTCTATAAGTTCATGATCAACTTGCTCAAGAGATTCAGCAGTGAGCGGAAGCTTCTGGAGTTGCGGGGAGCTTTCATCATCAGGTGAGGCCACATCCCGCCTTGAGTTGCCACCTCTGTGCTTCCAAATGCCTTTCTGCTATCTGTGTGTTCCTGTGTACAGGTTTGGAGCCTGCCTCAAGGGCTGGGCTGGGTGGGGCTTAGTTCTCTTACTGCAACCAGTGGTACCTTCCTCTCAGCTCCCTCATGACCCTTCTGTTGGTGTGAGGTCAGGAGACAGGCTGTCTATGGGCTGTCGGTAGTGGCACCTGCCCTGTGGAACGTCCTCCCGTCAGATGTCAAGGAAATAAACAACTATCTGACTTTTAGAAGACATCTGAAGGCAGCCCTGTATAGGGAAGTTTTTAATGTTTGCTGTTTTACTGTATTGGATTTTTAATTTGTTGGAAATTGCCCAGAGTGGCTGGGGCAGCTCAGTCAGATGGGCGGCATATAAATAATAAATCATTATATTATGATTATTCCTTTGAACTTAACATGCGAACATAAAAATCGCCCACTGGATCAGGCCAATGGCCCATCTAATCCAGCATCCTGATCTCACAGTGGTCATCCAGATGCCTGTGAGAAACCTGCAAGAAGGATCCGAGCTCAAAATCAAGCTCCCCTTCTGCAGAGTCCAGCAACTGGTATTCAGAAGCATTGCTGCCTCGCAGCTGCAGAGGCAGAGCAGAGCCATCATGGCTGCTAGCCATTGGCAGCCCTCTCCTCCAAGAATTTGTCTAATTCTCTTTTAAAGCCATTCAAGTTGGTGGCCACCACTTCCTCCTGTGGGAATGAGTTCCATAGTTTAATTATGTGGTGCATGAAGAAGCACTTTCTTTTGTCTGTCCTGAATCCTTCAACGTTCAGCTAAATTGGACGTCCATGAGTTCTAGTGTCTAGAAGAGCAGGAGAGAAACTTCTCTCTCTCCACTTTCTCCATGTTTGTTCAGCTTTTCCTCACCAAAGTCAGGGGAGGGGAGAGCAGAGCCTCTGGCTCTTTGATAAACGGAGATACAATGGAGGCCAAGCAGCTGTGAGCTGTACTTCTGTGGTGGGCTGCAGGCTTGCCTGGGACAATGCTCTGCTCAGCTGGGGCAAAATTAGGCTGGCCAGTCGCCCTCTTTCATCAGAGTGTCTCTCCCCCCTCCCCCGGCTGCCGCCAGCTCATTTGCTTTATGGAAAGGAGCAGCTCATGAGAGGCCAACTGTTGTTCATGAATGCCTTTTAGTCCAAGTGAACTGCATGCAGCAGCCCATGTGAGGGGAGGCTGCAGCCACAGGTTTCAAGCCTTGGGTTTCCTGTGTGTCACAGAGCCAGGCCTGCTTTTGGCCACCCTAGAATTTGAGGATGCATTCCTGAATGAGAAACGAAAGGATTCTGTTCAGACCGAGAGCCTACAGACTTTGGCACCATTAGGATGTGCCTCTGTGTGTGTCAAGCCGAGAGAACACTTCTTAAATCTCTCCAATTGTGGGTCAGAGGATGCAAGGGCAGCTGTGCCAGCAGGCCTCACCCTTGCCATGGGCTTGTGGGAAGCCAGATGATGGCAAAGGGGGAACAGTGTGTCCACAAACCCACTCACAGAATCAGAATAGTAGAGTTGGAAGGGATCCCACCCAGTCCAATCCCCTGCAATGCAGGAATCAGAGCTAAAGAATCCCTGACAGATGGCCACCCAGCCACATGTTTAAAAACCTCCAATGAAGGAGAGTCCATTCTACTGTCGAACAGCTCTTTACTGTCAGAAAGTTCTTCCCAATCTCCTTTCTTGTAATTTGAATCCATCGGTTCACGTTCTCTCCCTCTGGAGCATCAGAAAACAATCTTGCTCCATCTTCCATGTGGCAGCCCTTCAGATATTAGAAGGTGGCTTTTGTGTCACCTCTCAGTATTCTCTTCTCCAGGCTAAATATACTCAGCTCCCTCAGCTGTTCCTCATAAGGCTTGGTTTCCCAGACCCTTGATCATCTTGGTCACCCTCCTCTGCATGTGTTCAAGCTTGTCAATATAATTCCTAAACTGTGGCACTCTTATACTGCAAGAGTGGATCACCTTGAGAACAAATTATTTTTTATTATTTATGTCTATTTTTATCCATGTCTGCAGCTCTTTTCCAAGTAATGCATCATGCCCAAAAGAGAAGCGGTTGCTCCTGGGAGCTTATAAACCACATTTTGGCTATTGGGAGGGACGAAGGGAAGAAAGGCAGATGGGTGAGGAGAAGGAGGGAGTGCTTCTGTTTTCCTTTGTCTCTCAGATGGATTGGCAGATGCAGGGCTGAGTGGAGAACGTGGGTAAAAGGGCACTTTTTCAAAATATTAAGAGCCACAGGATTTTCCTGACAGGCTTCTTTCCTAAAGGCCCTCAAGACAAATTCTGGGGTTTGGCCACCAAATGCACACCCCAAATGCATCAGTAGCCCATGAAGCATCTGATCAGCAAGTCCAGGTTCATTTCTAGGTCAGGCCAGCAAACCTTTCAAGCCATCCTCCCCTCCCTCCTTCCTTCCACATTTTGGTTTTGAGTAGGACACAAACTCTCATAACTGCACTTACATAAGGGTCATTAGGATGCACGGCAGCCCACTCTGTGGCCGTTGACCATTTGGCTTGCAAGGTTGGTGGCAATCGGAGCGTTACTTTGCTGTAGCTAGAACTTCGATTCATTTTTAATTGCTCTGTGGCGAGAGGCACAAAGAACCCGCCCTTTTGTGAAGGTTGCCCTTGTTTTTTGGTTGGCATGTCCTGAACATGAATGGCTGTTCTTGTTCGCTGCTGTTGTTGTCTTCGACACGTCCAAATTGTTAAGATTGGGAGCCATTGGCCAATATTTTTGTTGGCTTCACAATGCCTCCCTCTCGCTATTCTGGCTGTGCTGCTGGGGATTGCCTTTACATCCCTTCTCTTGAGTTTCCTCAGAGAGGAAGACTCGGGTGTGTCAAAATGATGAAATCAATCACCACAACTCACTCTACATTGATATCCCGATGCAGGAAGACTGCTCTACGTCAGTGGTTCCCAAAGTGAGCAGTACTGAGCTTACTAAAGGAACCTTTAAGAGGCAAGGAGGCGTGGTGATAGGAGAGTACTGGAGGTGCAAATGATTATCAGACTTTGAAAAGCTGGTATCACTGGATCAAGTTCACCAGCTTTGTTGAATTAATTAAACTGAACAGTTTTGATTGGATTTTGAATAAACATGAAATTAATTGTTACCTGTTTGAATTTTATTATGTTATTATTCTCCTTAGTGGGTTATGCAACCCACTATTCTGAATAGTGCTTTTCATAGCATAGGGTAGGGGGCACTGGGGGTGAGTTTATGGAACCAAGGGGTCAGTGTATTTTTATCCTGTGAAATGCCCTGGGATCTTTGGGTGAAGAGCAGTATATGAATATAATAAACAAAAATAAATGAAACAAGAAATTTGGGGACCACTGCTCTAGAAGACACCACCCATCCAGTGGAAGTGGCAGCGATCTCTGCTTAGATCCTAAGGGTATTTAGTGGGCCTTCTTCATAACATGTTCTACCTAGCTGCCAGTGTGAAGCTTTGTAACAATCACTTGTACTTCCTCTTGCTGTTTTGCTGGATAAGGAAAGAAGCACCTCTGGTTGCATCATTCTGTTTTGCTGTTCAGGAGACTTGAGTGCGCCTTGCGTGAGGCTCTTGTGGGCATTGTCCTGGTGAGAATCTGAGGGCAACAAGAAGCAGGTCGTTCTCCAGGCCTTTTGTCATTTAATTACTTTGCCATTCTAAGCTTGTGACTGAATTCTGGGACGCAGCCTGCACTTTTTGGAAAAGGCCACTGGTGCCACAGCGTTCATTCTGCACTTGAAGTAGTAGTTTACTGCAGTCCACAGCTGAATGTGGAAGAGGGTGGAGTTGGCTTCACTTGCCCAGTAGGAAATGGGCCTCTTGTGTTATCCATGGCTGTGCTCTGTGGGTATGTCAAGGTAGTTGGAAGTTCTGGAAATCAGTGTTAAGATTCTCTCTGCAAACAAATGTTTTTCACTGAGTTGAACAGGTGCCACAAATGTGCCTGCTTCTACAAAGACTAAGAAAGAGGGAGGAGTTGAGAGCATGGTAGACAGGTGGAGAGGAAGGCACCAACTCAGCGTAGTCAGTGCAGAGGACCAGGGGACTGCAGGGGGGCCACATGTCCCCCCAAAAAATGTTTTCCCCTCTATTGGCTTCTGAGGTATAGCTGAATTTTGGCCCCTGCGCAGCAGTTGGATACCTTTTATTTTACTTAAAAATAATAATAAAGCTGATAACTTGCACTGAATCCTATGCCAGGTGCTTTCAAGACAACCCACCTCTGCCCTTACAATTCACCCCAGTCAGGTTTTTTCAGATTTCTTGAGATTCCAATTTTTTAAAAAATACCACTGAGTCTTAGAAAGCTACTAAAATTTTGCAAAGCAGTAAGTGTCAGCTACAAACAGCCACTATCCATGGCTTTCAGAATCCCAGCAGCAGCAGCCTGTTGACATTCTCTTCCCCGTTCGCATGGCCAGGGAATCCTCATCCTGAGGATTGCAGGGGGTGACGCTGGGCTCCCCCTGTTCTTAGAAGCTGGAAGTCTTTGGGTCTTGCATTGTTTTTAGATATAGGAGGACTGGATTTTCCTGCTTTGCTCAATGCACTTTGGCAGTGGGTTTCTCAGAGGATGGGAGAGGAGATGGTGGCTTGTTGGGTTATAAACCAGTGGAATGGAAGCCACAGTATTCAAGTCCCTCTTGCATGATAAGAAGGCCACAGGGCAAGGGGAGCCAGAGCACAACATGGGTGCCTCTCAGTGCTGCTAATGGGGCAGGGTTGTAGCTCAGTGGGAGGGCATCAGCTTTGCCTGCAGAAGGTCCCTTATTCAGACCCCAATGGCATCTCCAAATAGGGCTAGGAAAGGCTCCTTGCCTAAAAACCTGGAGAGGTTCTGCCAGTCAGAGCATACAGTACTGAGCTAGATGGGCTGAGGGCCTGTTTCAGTATCTGGCAGCTTCCTGTGTACGATGCCACATTTATCTGTATGCCTGTGGTACCCTAATCTTTCCCCTTCTCCTTTTGAAGGGTAGGTTTCTGTTGAACATGAAGCAAAAGATTTGATGACGAGAGCAGTTTGACAGTGGAGCTGATTTAGCTGAAGGGGAGTGGTGGGTTCTCCTGTGCTGGATGCCTTCAAGCAAGCAGGGGCTGGACAGCCATCTGTCTACCCGGGGTGCTCCAGATCTCTGGCTTTCCTGCATCAAGCTGTAGTGGGGATTGACGTGTGTGTGTGTGTGTGTGTGTGTGTGGACTGGGCTTCCAGGAACTCCACATGGCTCCCTCCAGCTCTCAATACATCTGAGCAAACTGCCTAAAACTGCAAGCCCAGGCTTTATTTTTTTAAAGTTAATAGATTGATTTGTTCAATAGATTCTTGCAGTACAGCAATAGGATTATTTACAAAATTAAGCTAATGTATGATACCACACTCTATCAATATGTTGAGGCATCTTTCGTCTGTGTGGGAGACCCTTTGGTTGGGCAAATATCCAATTTATTTTACTCGTTGATGTATTAATTCACGCATCTCCTTCCTTTTCCATTCATCGAAGGCAATGTACTTTCCTCGTGGCTCCAAGAGCAAAGTGGTTGTGGTGGCCCTGTGCACAAAGCGACTTCCTCTCCTTCTTTCCTTCCCCCAAAGCATGCATGATGTTTGTAAGGTAGAAAGCATTCTTGGCGGTGTTGAGATTATCTCAAGGTAACAATTGACTAGTTAAGCAATCTCTAAGTAGCCATTGCCGCAATTAAATCTTAATTGGTCTATCTGCGCTGGATAGGACCCCTCATTGCTGACATGTGGCTAAGCATAACTACTTGGGAAACAGCTGGTCCATTCTGTGGGGAGAAGGCATATTGGCCAAAGACCATTCATTTCAGAGATGGTAATGGCTCCTTTGGCGCTATTAGCATCCCCGATAAATAAGAGGATGCTTTTGAAATACGCAGGGATCATCCGTGCTTGGTCTCAGTGCTCATTTTTAGTAATTGATTGACATTAAGCTTCACATCTGCAGCCTAATGGCTTCAGATTCTGAGAGTGGGAGGCAGGCTGCCTAGTTAGGTAGGTGGTCAAATTGAGCATGCCAGTGCTTGTGATGTGGAAGCCCCCCCCCCCCCAAATCTACACTAGATGTAGATGCAGAAGTGGCATATATCTGCAGTATGGGGCAGGTGGCAACTCTGCTTTCAGAAGAACCAGAATGACAGGGAGTGATTTTTGCTTTTTAAAAAACCTTTGCATGGGGGGGAGGTAGTAGCTTTTCCGAGGGGTTTCTTGGGCGTTGGAGCAACTTTTAAAACCGAAGCCAGTCTGTTTCGATTTGGTAGCTTCCTGCTAGAGATAGGCAGCTCTCCTTGGCCTGGATTGAAAATGTTCAGAATTTTTCCAGGGCAGAAACATGGGGGAAAGGAGAATAATTTCCCAACCTCCTTTATTTCCCCGCAGAGACACGGCCCCTTCCCTTTCCTCATAGCAGCAGCTGATGAGTTTAAACCAGACCCTTTTGGAGAACCCTGGGAAGAGGGACACGTCCTGCTTTCAGGGGGGCCCACGTGTCCCTGAGAAAGAAGACCCGAAGCAAAGCAAAACGCTTCTCCTCTTTGTCCTTGCTGTTCCGGTGCCATCAGCAGCCTTAAATATGAAGACGGAGCTTCTGCGCCCAGTGGGCATTTGGCCAGTAGGGGAATGAATGCCCTTGGCGTGGGAGGCTGCACAGTCAGTGGTGTGCAGAAGGGAGCCACTTCAGAGTGCAGGTGCCTCTCTGGGAAGAGGGTGGCATTTGGGAACCACTGTGTTTGCCTTCCCCTGGGCTTCTTGTGGGTTTGCCTTCTTCCTGCCAAGTGGAGTCTTGTGACTGGAGGATGCATTCAGTTCATTACAGCCGGCTGTGATCTTAGCACTCCTCGCTCTTTCTGTTAGTCCCACACCTGGGAAGAAGGGGTTGGACACTCTGTTTTTGAAAACCGTGCTTAGGTTATTCACTTGGGTAGCTTAGTTATCAGTTTGTTTTGCCCCCATGATGTCCAGGTCCAACTAGACAAAGGGCACCCACCATTTCAGCATGGGGATTAATAGAAGGATTGTGACAGGAGCGAGTATTCTCAGTAACTATACTTTTAAACAAACCACACTTCCTTGAATTTCAATGTCCACAAGAAGTGTAGCTGTTCTAAAATTGAAAGCAGAAGCTTCTGGCCTCCTTGCAGGCACAATTGAGAAGTAGGAATACAGAAGCCTAAGACTTGCGATGTCTAGCTAATGTAGTATCAGGAAACCATGGTCTCCTGTTACATCTGAATTGAGCCATGGTTCTCTGTAGCAGAAGATGCTAATTGGCTGCCATTAAGTCAGTAATCATCTGTGTGTAAACTATTCACCCGATTCCCTATGCATTTCTGAACGCAGTGAAGGTATCTGAAGGTGCCATCTGCCTTCAACACTCCTCCTCCCTCTGTGGAAATCCTTAATAACATTTATTCACCTTTCTCATGCTGTGTAAAAGGAAGGTACAGCCTTATCACTGCATATTCCTCAAAATTGGATAAGCCTGTGAGCATTTGCTCTTGTTAGCCCTCCTGAAGCGTCTTCATCTATTGCGTTTCTAATGAAGAAATTGAATGGTTAGAAATAAGGAGCTTGAGCTGCCTCGGAAATTAGGCCACAGCTGTCAGCCTGAAAGCAAAACATGCATCTCTGAGGAAGTTGCTGGCAGAATCCGCTGCTGATTAACCCCCTTTTAAACCGAGATGAAAAAACAAAAACAAAACTCCTGGTGCCTTGGAGCAAGCTGCAGAAAGCAGCCAGAGAGAGGCAGGGAATGGAACATGATGCCTCCTCCATAGAGCGAGGGCAGAGCTCTTCCTTTCGCTGTGGGTCTTTGGAGCTTTGGTCCAGCTCAGCCTTCCCTAACCTGGTGCCCTCCAGAGGCTTTGGGCTACAACTCCCATCAGCCCCAGACAGCCCTGCTGTGTAGTCTTCCCTTAGCATGGCCCTGCTGGCCGGGGCTGATGGGAATTGCAGTCTAAAACCTCTGCAGTGTTTAATAAACACTTGGGGCAAAGTGTGTTTATTACAAAGTGACTTAAGTGTCACTGTCTCTGTGTTGTTCCACTCAAAGGTCAGCGAATCTGACCCCCTTGTTGGTACAGAAAATCTGTTGCCACAGCTTCTTTAATAGGTGCCCGTCCAGCCTTTGCCAAGAGGTCTGTAGTGAAGGAGAGGCTGCAACCACCTTCCAAGGTAGGTCTGTTCCACTGCAGAAAAAGCTTGTGCCGTCGGCTTAAGTTTACTGGAGGTCCTTTTTCTTGTCCTTTGAACCCATTGATTCCGATGCTGCTCCCTGAAGCAACAGAAAACAAGTTCGAACTCGTTCTTCCATGTGGATTTAATTTTCAAAGAGTCAATGCCTCAAGCTCATGTTTATATTTAATTTGTTTGCACAGGGTCAGATGCCATCTACATGGTACATTAAAGGTGTTCCCTGTAGACCCCTTGGAAGCAATTTAAGTAGTGGCGTTCTTGCGATACAGTCCTTGCCTGCTGATTCGCTGCTATATCTGTCAATCCTGAGCCTTTGGGGAGTGGTGCACAAGCCCATTTCACACACACGCACACACCCCCAGGGCTCACCGTTGGGCTCTGTGGGAGTCCTTGGCCATAAGAGCTCCGTCATGCTCCATGGCGTCTCTTGATCTCTCTGAGAGCAGAGATAAGCAGGAGTTTTGGGATGGCGTTTGCTGCAAGTGCCTCTTTGATGCTTGCTCTGTCATACTGGCAGAGGAAGGCTGCTGCAAAATACGGGTTGCGGAATTTTCCACCTTTTATTTTTTGTCATTTTGCATGGTCTGTTGGGAAGTTGGCTGTCTTAGTTCTGGGCAGTCAGGAGAGTTGTGCCAGGGGGTGTCCCTTTTAGCCAGGAGAAGCTGGGGCTTCTTACCCAGGCCCGCCAGAGCCTCACGTCACCAAACTTCACCATGAGGGTGCTGCTTTGATCCTCTTGTGTTTGCACTTTCCAAAAGGGTTCCCTCACCACTCAGCACCAGCTGCTGCTGCTGCATTGCTGCGGCCTGGACACAGATCTTCATGTGTAGCCGATGGGGGCAGTGGAGCTGGAGCGGCCATGTGGCAGCTGCTCAGTTTTTCAGCGATTCTCCTCTTGTTATAGGCTTGGCCAACATGCTTTTCCGTAGAGGCCTGGAGTCAGGAGTCAGAGTAGCTCTTTGGGGTGTGATCCTGTAACTCTGCAGAGTGGGTGAAATCTGGGCAATTGCAGGACAGAGCCTCCCTCCAGAGTGTTTCCTTCCTGTTCATATTTTCCTGTGTGGCTTATGGTAGCCTTGAACACAATGGCTTGGGAGATGCTTGCTCACTCACGCTCCCTTTCCCTCTGGCTCCACTATCTTTCCTCATCCTCCATGATTCCTTTCCTTAGTTCCCTGCTCTGGAGCTTTAATAAAGGCAGGGCTGGCAGGAGGGATAGTCCCATCCTGTGGTTTCAGCAGGGGGAAAGGCAGTGTTAGGTTCATCTTCTGCCATTGCTTTGGCCCCTCCAGAGTGAGAAGGTTTACTAGAGGAAGGCAAGAACTTGTGGTATCTCTCCTGCTTTGTTGGTATTAGGGCATTCTAAAAATGCAACAAGGTTGTCCATGTGGAATTGTTTCTGCTCCCATACACTCTGCTTGAGCAAGGGGCAGTACCACAGGCCATATTTCAACAAGCCAAAAATAATGGCTGTGATCTCCACAGGATCTTGGGAATTGCACAGCAACCAGATTTCAGGAAAAGACTGCGTCCTGTCCATGATGGAGTCAGGACTGCAGTCCCCCCCCCATCTTTTCACATTTTGGCTCCTTATATGCCTGTTGCAGAAGCTCAGGCTTTATGTCCTGTGTCTGGTCATGCTAGGAGGCTTTCCTCTCTTTCAGCCACAACACACAGATGACCTGCATAGACACACACTCCTAGCTTGTTTTTCCTTCTGTCCTCCAGTTACTCACAAACACCAGCTCCTCCAACCATCTCATTCCTGTAGCAGCCATCTTGGTTTAGGGAAGAATCTCTGCCCAGACAAGTCATTTGTGCTCTTCTATTAATGATAATCCATTGATTTACAAAGAGACTTGAAAATGTATAACACAACAGGTTTTTTTCAGAATAGGAAGGGCAGACCCTCTGCTGTTCCTTTGAACGTCTGGCTGCAATTAAAAGGGCATGAAAGCCTCCTGCTGTATGCTCTACCTGTGCAAAAATGGCTACAAGCAACACAAAATTGATAAAAGAGAGGCGTTTTAAGTAAACTGCCATTTTTCAACAGGTCTGGCTGGATTTAATGGATCCTCCACACTTGGTTAAATCTTCCGGATTTTATTAACACTTTGAACAGTGTGCCCTCTCTATGTTCTTCTCCGGCTTGTATAATTCCACAGCAGGCCAAACCTGCTTCTGCTCTTTCCTGCCTGTGGTCCTTGGAGTGTTATTGACTTTCAAGTGTGAATGGTTAATGGCCTTTGCCTTGCTCCTGCTCCTCATAGAGGGCTCTGTGTGCCTCGCTGCGCCTGAATGGCTGAGGGGTGCCTGGGGTGTGATTCTGCCTGGCCATCAAGCCTGTCTTTCAGCCGTGGCAATCTCTTCCCTGGAGTCTCCAGATGCTTCACAGCAAGCTTTGGAGTTTAGTAACCTGGAAGCAGCAACTTCCCCTTGCACCTCCACATAGCAAGTTTTGCCCTGGCTGCATGGACACAAGGAGAAATGTGCAAATGCCAAACTCAGAGGTAGAACAGCTACCCGCAGATGTGGAAAACCAGACTCAGACCTTGAAACTGCCCTATGAGGTTTGGGCAACCTTCCTCTTTCTGTTAGAGCATTTTCAGTCCTATCTAGCAAATGTTGCTTATGAAAGCCAAAGGTACCTCTGGGTGTGTCTGGACTCCGAGGGATATTTGTCACCCTGTTCCTGCTTCCCTGGAAATCACAGATGGTGCAAAAGGGGCTCCATCTAGATCTGAGTGTGGGTTGCGGCCTTGCCGGTTACTAGGTCAGTGAGTAGAGCACACACTTTGCACGCAGAAGGTATCAGGTTCAGCCTCTGGCACCTACAACTGGGGCTTGGAAATGCTCCTGTATGAAGAGGTTACACAGTATCTCCTCTAAACTGACCGTTCACTCTGATTTGTTTTGGTGGAGATTATACGAGTATGGGCATCCCTCTTGACCTGCTTGTGTGGAGGTTATACGTCTTCCCATTGACCATTTGCCTCACAATGTTTTAGTTTAAAAGGTCATTTTTTATTTAAAAAAATGAATTTGTTGCATCAGATCACTTTAGTCCACTTTAACTGCACAAAACCAAATTTCCAGTGTGTTATTGAATCCCTTCTGCAAAATACTGGCAGTCTGGAGAGTCGCTGTCAGTCATTGTCAACCAGGGGAAGGGAACTTGCAGCTCTTCAGATGTTGTTGGACTCCATTTTCCATCAGCCTCAGCCAACTTGGCCAGCAATGATGGTAGTAGTAGTCCAACAACATCTGGAGGGCCACAGGTCCTGATCCCCTGGGTATAGACCATGCTGAGCTCAATGGACCAGCGGCCTGACTTGGTGTTGGGCAGTTTCCTGTGTGACCTGCAGGGAAATGTCTTGTGTGCTCTCAGCCCCTTAGAACAAGCTGTTTGAGCTGGCAAAGCACTATTGCAGCCTGCAAAGGCACATTTCAGACTGTGGGCACAGAGACTGCAGAGGTGTGAGACAAATGCCTGCTCTCGTCATCGCAACACAGTTTCCCATTTCAAAGCAAGCAAATCCATGGCAGGCTGAATGAGGGGGCTGGCCTGTAGCCAGAGAATGCAAATAATAAATAGCTGAATGGAAATCTGTGCAAATGTCTGTGTTTCGCCAGCTCCTGTTGATAGAGAGGTTGTGTAGTGTGAGAGGCAGCAGCAGAGAGGCTCTCTCTTTTAGATTACTGTACCCACCTGCCCCCCCCTAGTGGCCTCTCTTCAAGCAGGTTGGAGCCTGAACATGGAGCCAGAATTCCTGAGACAGTACCTTGGAAAATTATCTCCTCATCAGGGCCAGAACCTGCAAGGCCTTTTTGGCTTTTTTGACCCACTTAGGCAGAGAGGGGCACCCAGCTGACTTTTGCTATGCCTAGATCAGTTGTAGTATGTAATGTGTCCTTGGGGGTATTCCTGTTATTAGGCCTGAGTGATGTATTGGTACATCATCCCGGACCGGTTTGAGGTCCAGATGGTAATGGCGTTTTGACCCGGCTATATATTGTGGGTGGGGCTGGCACCTTAACTCCCTTTTCCAGCCAAATGGGCAGGCTGCCTCCTTCCTCCCTGTGCCGGGCACTGGCAGGGGCAGGGGTGGCTTCACCCCAGTGCCTTGCAGGGCTGGTGCTCCTTCCTTTTAGACATCATGATATATCACTAAATTGCAATGTACACCTGGTGATATGTCACAATGTTGACAGCCTGATATCGCCTAGCCCTGCCTGCTGTGAACCCTTGTTGGTATGCCCTGCATGATGGTGATGATACTGCCGCCAACCTTGCACGCTTGGGGCTTGCGCAGCAGATAGTGCCACCCGCTGCGGTTTGCTAGGGTGCCTCTCTGCAGCCTTCCCATTGCCCATGTGCCATAATCCCCCTCAAGCCGCTTGTGCCAAGGATGCCGGGAGGGAGGGAGGAGGGGATAGAGGCTGGCTTTTAATGAGATGGAATTCACCCGTCAGAAATGTATGTGCTCCACATTTCCCACGTTACTGAGATGACATAAGGGAGTTTCCATGTGGAATGCTTCAGCTGTCGGTTGGGATCACAGAGGACGCCAGCTGCAGCACGGCCCTCTTGGTTCCTGCTGCTCCTGTTCTCTCTCCCCACCCCTCTGCCCTCCACCTTCTGTGGAGAGCCTCTATAAACTTCCCAGAGGTGCAGCAGGGCAGAAAAGAAGTTCTTGGTTTGAAACAAGAACACAGAATAAGTCTTCTTAGTAGCCTTCCCCCCTCTCACTGCCCCAAACCCAGATGCAGGATAGCTGTTGCTTCAAGGTAGTAACTAAAGTGCCACAAAACACTGAGTGTCATCACCATGAAGCATATGTGACAGGTGTGGGTGTGTGGCATGGAAAGAATTGCCTGTTGTGTCTCAGTATGTAGAATCTTTGCATTCAATCTTGTATCGTTCGCTCGCCAGGGAGCGCAGTTTGCTGTCTCCATCAGGGCCTTTTCAGCCTCTTCTCCAGAATTGACATGTCAAAAAGCTACTTGGTGAGTGGGGGTGGGGGAGAGAGAGAGAGAATGGAAGAGGCCTTTCCCTCTTCCTCTTCCTTTCCCTTTTCCTCCTTTCTTTTCACCTGGATGAGGGGGCCTTGAGTTGTCGCCCTTCCTTAGTGTTGTGCTTTGAGCAGTGGCCTTGGCAAGGAGGGGCATCTGGGTGGGCCTGGCTTTGTTCTTGTTGTCTTCACCCACCTAATTGAGAACCAGAATCTGAAATGCAGCCCAGGAAGTAGCCGAAAAGGGCAGCATCGATATGGCTGCAGCAGCCGCTGGTGTGCCGTCTGTGTGACATTCCTTTCATGCAAGCTCTTTTTCAGATTTCCCCAGGCCACAAAGAAACAAAATGAAAAGAAAACCCAAGCTACCTTGCCAGGCTAATCGAAAGCAGGCCTGCTAGTAGCCAGCCGTTTCCTTTTGGACTCCTGCATGAGAGGAGTCAGGCATGAGCCAGTGAGATGTCAGGGCTTCTATTTCTGGAAAATGGCTCCTCCTTCCTCCTTTTTGGTCAAGGGAGCCAGACGTGTCTCTCTCTCTCTCTCTCTCTCTCTCTCTCTGCTGTTGTAAAGTGTGTGTGTTTGGGGGTGGGTAGTCACTGGTGGGCTCTTCCCTCACTCTCTTCCTTGATACATCTCTTTCTTCCTGGCTGCTGCTGCTTCTTTTCCTAGAAAACTTTCCAGACTGTGTCTGCTTTTTATAGTATTGATCTTCACTCCTGATCTGCTAAACACAGAGCAGTTTTTTAAGGAACCCTGTTGATAAAAGTCACACAAACCAGGTCAGAGTTTCCCTCCCTTTCATTCTGGGAGAGGAGGGAGCTTGCCTTCTCTTGGTCAGGTTGGAAGACCACACCCAACCAGAACATGATGCTGTCTCAGATACAAAGACTGTCCTCCAGGCTCCTAGAGCAGCAGGATTTACCATAAAGTAAATATTCCTCCGCACCAACAAGATTTTTTTGAATCCAAGTCCAGCACCAGAATCCACATGCTGTTTATTTTGTTCAGAGACTCCAGTCACTGGCATGATGGTTTTAAACCATGGACATATCTACCTCCTGACCCCTTAGCCTTCTTGCAGAGACTTGGAATGTCTCCTCAGAAGTACGGGAAAGGTGTGTGAAGATCTTCCTAATGGATTGCCTTGTGATAGGAAAAATGTGTAGAATCTCCTTAAAATTACTGGGTCTGGCTGTCATTTTCAAAGTGGGCGAGTCTTGCACTTTGCAGATGGCAAGTTGGGGCTGCATTTTGGGGTGGCACATCTTGCTCACAGAATTTCTGGCTTTATTGCCACGCCTTGCCCAGTTTGGTCAATAGATGCAACGTGTTAGGGTTGCCCAGGTGGAGACTGTGGATGAAGTTTGTGCCCCTGTCCTCCTCTGGGCCTCTTAAAAATTAATCAGGTGGCATCTCCTGCTGAGATCAAGAATCTTCAGCATAGGTTGTTAACAATCAGCATGCCGACAAAGCAGGCAGGGCCATCAGAAAGCTGCTACCCCCTTCCTTCTGCTCTGTTGGAGATAGATCTGCTCCCTGATTTGATTGCCATTAAACATGTGCCTGGTCTCACCAGCAGGTTGACAGCGCTGCTATTTTGAGCCCCCTTCCTGTTAGCGGGGAAGATGGGGCGGCTGTATTTTCCTTCAGGAGAGTGTCGGATGCCCTCAGGCAGTATTTACAGATGCCACTTCTGATTATTTGATGGCAAAGTGTTTTGTCGGTGCAGGAGCGAAGGACAGCTTGTGATGGGCCTGCAGAGGCTCTTCAGTCCTCTCTGTAGAGGAAAGGGGAGATCCTCACATCTGTCTCTGTGTGGAGTAGGGAGCAAAGAAGTGTCAGGAATTTGCACTCCTGTTCTAAAGTGGTGTTCACAAGGAGCACCTTTATTGTTCAGATTTATATGTTGCCAGACTAATCCTAATGGGGCCCTCAAGTTATGCACACAAAAAATGAAATAAAAACAAGGTTAAAGTCCACAGGTGCTCCAGTTCCAGTCAGTGGCATATCAGAAGCGCAGATCAAAAAAGCAAATCAGCTTGCCATACAAAAAGCACGTTCTAGGTAGTGAATTCCACAGAATAGGGGAGCGTGTTGAGTGGGCGCTTCTTGATCCAGAAGGCCTGGGTGGGTGCTCAGAGAGCAGGACTTTTGTCTGGTGAGCTGTTAACGTATGGGAGGATCTGATCCCTGAAGAAACCTGGAGTTGGAACCTTTAGGGCTTTAATAGTTAGAGCAAGTCCATCTGTGTCAGGGTGATGGGCTTCTTCCAATTGGCATCCATTGAGAGCTGAAGTTTCCAGATATTCTTCAAAGACAGCCCTGCACACAATGCATTAGAGTCGAAAGAAGAAGTTGCCAGAGAATGTATGAAACTGAGAAAAATAGGAAAGAGCACATTTGCAAAGCCACATCCAGCCACCAAGGCTGCCTTGAGGCACAGCTAAATCAAAGAGCATGTATCCCAACTGTTCATCTGGACCCCAGGCAGCCCTCCTCTTTGCCCCTAACCCCCATGCTTCCTACAGCTTCTGGGTAGAGTTGGTTTGCCCTGTTTTGGCCCACAACAACTTCTCAGGGAAGCCAATGAAAAGGAGAAACAGAACGGTGTACCTTCTCAACACAACGTCAGCAAATTCTGGACTGATTTGCAGCAATGCTGTTTTTGACTTCACAGTTGCTAATGGAATTGCCTAGTGAACATGAGAAGAAAGGAGGCTGGCCTCTGAACTGGCCAGAGGAATAGCAGCCATGAGCGGGTGGGCACAGGATGAGGAGGGCACCACCAGCAAGGAAGGTCAGCCTGGTCCGGCTTACAACTCACCACTTAGTTCTGGCCAGTATCAGTCTGGTCTTTCTCATGCTTTTCCCTCCACCCACACTCAGGTGCCCTGTGTTTTTAGTTTGTAAGCCTGAGAGCACAGTCTGTGTTTTCAGAGAACCATCTTTATCTGAAAAATGAGCTGAGAAATATATAATAAAATGGAGTTCAGGTAAGAATTGCCTCTCCATTCCAGAACGCATGGTCATCCCTGATAATGCTGGGTAAGGTTTTTGTGCTTCATGCTCAGTCCAGCTCTGACTGGGGCCAGCTTATGCATTCCATCCCTTTGATGGGAGGTAGGAGGCACATACTTGAGCCATGTATCTTGTTTTGGATTGTTCCACTGAACTGTGGCCTGTGCACACTTGCCACTGCGGCACAAGCAGAATGCTGCAGCTTCGGGTGACTTAAACATCTGAGCAAATACCGTATCTTCGTTTCCTAGGGAATAGTTTCCCCAATCTCAAGAGCATGCCCTAATCATGTTTGCTGGGTGTTGGTCTCGATAGGACTCGGAGCCCCATCAACACCATTTCTCTTTAAGTCTCTCTGAGAGAGATTAAAAGGAGCTGCATATGCAAACCTTGGTTCTACAATCTCTTGCTGAATCACCCTTTTTCAGACTTGAAGCTGTTCCTGCAATAAGAGCCCATTGGGTGCTGATTCTGAGAATCCCGCCCCTGCCTCCCAAGGAAGCAGCTGACAACAAGACTCTTGCAAGCTGCTGCTAGTGGAGTGGAACCCTCTGATGGCGATGGGGGCCTGGGAGGGGGCGAAGCCTTGCTTAGCGATGAGCTTGGAGAGGCAAAGCCCCCTTGAGTTGGCTCCCTTCCCAACTCTCTGGAGCCGTATCCCAAAGTTGGAGGCCTACTTTTTCAAAGCATGTCTCTGCAATTTAAATGGTCTTTGACAAGAAAATCTTAATGAGTGTCAATGCACTAGGGGAGCGGGGTGGGGGTGATTTCTCCAGAGTTTCTGTTTGGGACTGATTGAATGACTATTCTTGGACTTGAGCAGAGGCCTTGAAATGAATTATTATTCTGTGCTGGAAATAGATCAAAACCAGAGCTCAGAGCCTTTAGAAGGGCTGAAAGAGAAAATTGATCAAGTCTCCCTCGCCTGGGGTAACTCGGGTTGCCGTTTCCCATGTCCTTTGAATGCACAGAGCTGTGAAGCCAAGCTTGTTAAAGGAGGCAGCAGCGGTAGCGGCATTAGCACTGGGCTTTGTGTCAGGCGTCCTCAGGCAAACCCTACAGTGCCACCACCGCAGGCTTGGCAGGGAGAAAGAGGGAGCCCATAGAATCAAAACAAACACGGAGGGAAATCTGGCGCTCGGTTTCCAATGCAGAAGACCTTGGGGGTTCCTGGAGAGGTTAAGCAGAGCATTCCTGCTGCGACTCGGTGAGTCCCTGTGAAAAAGCTCCAGAAAAGGTCAGCAAGGCTGGGACTGGGTGGACTCTGAGCAGATATTTTGGTAAATGAGCAGAACCACCAGACTTGCAGCACATCTTTGGGAATTGGAGACAGGGTGCAACACAGGTGAACCTCTCCTGGCTTTCTACTGTGAAAGTGGGGGCATCTCCCTCCCTGCACAAATAACTTTGCAATCACCTAGCACACCTTCCAGATATATCATTACTGCCACCACAGGGAGCCTTTACTGGAATCGTGGGGAATAAATATTTATTCAAATAAAAAAAAAACTGATAGAAGGGAAACGAAGGATGAAGATAATGCCACATGCAAGATTTGTTTGTTTGTTTGTTTGCATTTTCCTACCTTACACTTGCTTTGAACTCAAGGTCATTTGTGAAAGAACAGGGGTTTGACCTCAGCCCTCCACTCTGTCTGGAAAGCTTGAAATTGCTTGTGTTAATCCAGAACAGATTGGTCTGGGGTGAGGGTGGGGGCGCTGCCTGATGTGTCCCAGAGAGCGAGTTGGAAGGAAGAGAAACTAGGTGAGGCAGCTGTTGCTGCTGCTGCTATGTGTGTGTGTGAATGGGGCCTGTAATAAAAAAGCTGCAATATGGAGCACTGCTCTCCTAGGATACTCCTTTTTTCTCTCTTCCATTCTGGTTTCCCCTTTCCAACAGGCAACCTAGTATTCCATGGCCTCTGAGTGGGCTTACATCATTGGGCTGTTGGGGGTTGTTCTCTCTCTTCTGCCCTAAGTGTTTTTCCTTCAGAATATGTGCTATACCTTTGCAAGACCTAGGGGTATTCCCCAGAGCATTTTAATTCCTCCTTTGTTCCTCAGTGACCCTGTTTGCTAAAACCCCGTTGGCACTCACCAGCTGAGTTCGCTGTTAGAAGGAGCGATGGAGCTTCTTCCCTAAGGGGCAAGTTCAGTCTTGGCCTACTGGGTGACAATGCTGATAGGAAGGAGAACACCTTTGTAAAGGCTTGCTGCAGAGGACGGGGCCAGGCACTTTTTGCATCCCACATTCTCGCCCAAGATTATTCTCTTTGATATTTGGGGATTGTGGTTGTGGTGGTATCCCACCCCCCCACCGACCCCAGATTCACAGCAACCCCCTTTGTTGGTCAGTACCTAATCTCCATTTTTTTGGTCCCATGCAGGCAACTCTGTCTGCTCCTGAATGCTGAGAACATCTTTCACTCGATGGCTGACATCCTGCTGCGGGAGGAAGACCTCAAGTTTGCCTCGACGATGGTCCACACCCTCAACACCATCCTCCTGACTTCTTCTGAGCTCTTCCAGCTGAGGAACCAACTCAAGGATCTGAAGACGGCGGTATGTTGCACCTGAGAAGATGTGTCTGTGACTGCTGGTCTGTGCAGCCTCTTTCTCCATCCACCCTTGAAGTGACTTGGGCACTGCATGCTGGAGCTCAGGCGGCCATCAACACACCCACCCACCCTGTTTTTTAAAGCTGTCCAGGTTGGTTGTCGCCACTGCCTCTCACAGGAGTGAAATCAGAACATGAGAAGAACATCCACTTTTCCCCTTCCTTGCCTTCCTGGCATCAGCTGGCCATATGCAATTTTCAGCTGTTTTCTGCTACCAGCAGGACAGAAAACATAAATTTAACAAAGCCCCCCGGGGCGGGGGCAGGCTGTGAATGCCGGATCATGTGCTTGTGTCGCCATCTACCATAAGTGGCACACATGGTGGTCCTACTGTGCTTGGCAGTGCTGAAGCCCTGCCACCAGGACATCTGGCTCTGCATTGTTGCAGGAAGTGACCCCTCTTCCCACCCTGCTACCTAGTTTTGGGGCCTCTGTTTTGCTGGAGTTGCCTTTGGTTCCCAAGAGCGGACTTGGGAGTGGTGTGTGGAGGTGCAAGTCAACTCCTCTTACTTTTTTGTCTCCCCAGGAGAGCCGCAACCTGTTCTGCTGCCTGTACCGTTCCTGGTGCCACAACCCAGTGACCACCGTCTCCCTCTGCTTCCTCACTCAGAACTACAAGCATGCCTATGACCTCATCCAGAAGTTGTATCCTTCTAGCATGGGGAGGGAGGGAAGGTACATGAGACGGCGGCTGTCTGCACTGTAGAGTCTAAGCAGGCCTCGGAAGCTGCTGCCTCTTGGCCCATAAAATACGACAGTAAACTCGGGCTGCCAATTAGAAGTGGTCAGCCCCAAGGTCCTTTACATTGCGGAAGGCATCTTCATTTTCTGACATTCACCATTGCACATCATGATAGCAGCAGAGACCAGAACGGCTCCTATGGCTGGAAAAGTCTCTCAGATAAAAGAGCTCAAAAGTCGTAAGGATTTTGGGAGATGGTGGATGATGTACAGGACTGGATGTGCTCCCTGCCTCTCTCCCTCACCAGATAGATCTCACATAATTCAGTGCAATGTTTCTCAAACTGGAGTCCTCAGCTGTTGTTGGACTGCAACTCCCATCATCCCTGACCACTGGTCCTGCTAGCTGGGGGTGATGGGAGTTGTAGTCCAACAACAGCTGGGGACCCCAGTTTGAGAAACATTGCACTAAATTATGTGAGATCCGCTTGGTCATCTTAAAATGGGCATAGTGCAGAAACAGAGGAAAGCAGAGGGCGAATGGGGGCAGAAGAGACAGCAGAGCATCGTTTCAATTACACATCCTTTGGCTTAGCTGCAGTAGGATATTATTTTGGAGATTTATATCCTGCCTTGGTTTGATCCTCAAAGCAGCTTACAATAGATTGCAGTAACACAGAGAGAAACCTAAAGCTCCCAGCCATGCAGAGCATTGACCACTGAGCACATGGCACAACTTGCTGGTTAGGACTTCCAGGAAAAGGGGAGGTTTGAGAAGAGCCTATTTGTAGCATTCACACAGTTCTCAGCTAAGGCCAGTTTCATACCTAATGCTGCTGGGGGGTGCTGGAGGTGCAAACCGCCGGGCCCCGTTACATGGCGCTTCTTTTTGTCTGAAGTCTCTCCTACGTGCTTTGAACTATGTTTTAAAATCCATGGTGAACTCATCTTCAGACTTCTAAAAATTATATTATTGGGCATAAACAGAGTACTATAGGCTGTATGTGCATGACCAATCTCTTAGGTACACACAAGTTCAGATTCTCTTTTAGAGAGCACTTGGAGTCTATTAAAATTACAATAATTTTAATCTTACTAAGTTTATCACCACCAGTAACTTTTAATCTGCTAGAGCAGCCTAGGACACTCCAGACATTTTGGACTGCAACTCCCATCAGCTCCCCAGACAGCACCAGGTTGGCGAAGGCTACACTAGACTGTGTACATTTAGATTTTTGCTGTTACCACTGACCTGCTTCTGCCACAAAAATTTTGAACATGGGCCTGCGTAGCAGAAACTGTCCGTTCCCAGGATTTTTTTTCCAACAATGAGGATTAAACAGCTTCTCTGTTTTTAGCTCATGTTTCCATGTTGAGAAGGCGGGAACAGTCAGATCTGGCAGAATAATCCACATTTTGTGCTTAGCATTGGAAAAGTGGCCTGCGGGTAGGCAAGAGTGGGGGGGTTCTTCCAGGAAGGCCTCTCTGTGTCTCTGTATGAGCCCCATCAAAAGGCAGTGGTGTTTTGCAAGCACCTTCATCATGCTATCTTCAAAGCCAGGAGCTTAAGAGAAGAAGCTTGTTCATCCTTTCTCTGGTCTTTGGCTTTGTAGAGCAGCGTGGTGATAGGCTGTGTGGCTTCTGCCCACCCCTCACCCTAGTGCCTAGTGCCTTCCAGATGTTTTGGACTACAAATCCCATCAGCCCCTGCCAGCATGGGCAGATTAGGCTCCTTAACAGCCGTGCTCAGTGGTGACCTGGAGGTCACAGTGGATTTCCTGATTGAGGTTGACAAGCTGGTCCAGTTGATCGAGTGTCCGATTTTTACATGTAAGCTCTCTTTCACTCTCGCCGAAGTGTGTGTGTGTGTGTTCGCTCGCGTTGGCAGGAGGGTTTGGGGGGCTTTGCACTTTGTGGTGCATTAGCATTGACACACGTACCCGAGGCCCCTCTCCTCCCCCACTCCCTCATTGCAACTGGCGACGTGGCCCAAATAAATAGAGCAGAAGTTATGAGCCTCTTTGCTGTGAGACCTTCTGGCTCATGTGCCCATTAGGGCCATCCAAAAGCAGCAGCAGCATTGCAGTGGGTAGGAAGCAGAATGTAGGTTAGGGACACAAACTGCATTTGCTCAGGGGAGACCAAGGGAAACAGGGGATGAAAAACCAGCCCCAGGGGGGAAGGTGGGAGGAACTGAGTGGGTCTGCTCTGGAGAAGAAAAGGATAACATACTTCAAGTCCCTGAGGGCCCCCTGCATAAAAGAAGTGAAGAGCCTTCTTCGCTGCTGCTGCTGCTGCCCCAGAGAGGACAGAGACTTGTTCACATGGGCTTAAGTAATAGGTGGGTAGCTGTTAGCTGAACATTAAGAGGCTTGCTGGGAAGAGCTGTTGGACAAGGCGATTGCAGGGTGGGGTGGAGGCCCTCCTTAGCTGTCTTCCTTCAAGCAAAGGCTACTAGCCACGATGGCCACGCTCTGCCTTCCACAGCTGGAGGCTGTCATGCTTCTGAATATTGGTTTGCTGGGAACCACAGGAGAGGAGAGTGCTCTTGTGCTCAGGTCCTGCTTGCAGTTTTCCTATAGGCATCTGGGTGGCCATGGTGAGAACAGGATGCTGAACTAGACAGATTGTTTCCCTGATCCAACAGCCTCTTCTTATGTTCTCAGAGGCTGGACAAATCCCTCTTTGATCTGCTGGGGCTGGAGGCTCCAGCTCTCAATCTCCTGCATTGAGCAGGCAAGGGGTTGGGCTACTAGGTGGCCTACAGTCCCCCACAAAAAAAGACCCTTTTTGAGTCCAGGCTCTGACCTTTGCATTGGAGGGTGGGTGTGGAAACCCAGGTGGCAAGTTCCACTTTGGAATGTGCTTCTGAGCTACCTGTTGCTACAGAAGAGAGAGCCTCAGCAGCAGAAACAACAATTTCTCCCACTCCTGCTGAACCGTTTGACCTTGTACCATGCCCTCCAGAGTCTTCCTTTCCATGCAGCTGCAGTAGCCACTAGTGTAGTGGATGTCAACACAGGAGCCACTTGTGGTGATGGTTGCAAGGAGCTTCTGTTCCATGCAGAAGCCCCCCCCCCCTTCGTTCTTTTGAATTGCTGGGATCTTCACTGGGGTGGGGCACTGCTGTCTCCCAGCCATGCCTGCCCAACTGGGCTGTTGCAAGGCAACTATCTCACTTTGGAGGGGACCTGCAAGGCAATCTGGAGCAGCACCCTGGCCTACACCAAGGTCCCCTTTTCCAAATAAAGTCTCTCCTGCCTGCTGCCCCTCATAAGAAGAGCTCTGCAGCTGGATCAGGCCAAAGGAGGCCCAACTAGTCCAGCATTCTGTTTTCACAGCAGCCATCACGTTGCTTCAGTGGAAAGTCCACAGCTGCACTCTTTCCATGTGATTCCCAGCAACCGGTTTTCAAAATCAGGCTGCTTCTGATTCTGGGGCTAGTAAGCAGCCATTGTGGCTCGAGGCCATTGATGGCCCTATCCTCCTCTGTGAATTTGTCTAATCTTTTAAAGCCATCCAAGTTGGTGGCCATCACAACATCATGCGAAGCAGATTCCATAGTTTAACTGTAGACTTGGTGAAGAGGAACTTTTCTTTGCCTCTCCTGAATCTCCCTCATTGGATCAGCCTCATTGGATCAGTTCTAGTATTGGGAGAGGAAGAAAAAGATCTCCCTGTCCGCTTTCACCCTCCAGCTGCCTTCAAGGAAGGTGACACCACAGTTTCCCTTGGCAGCTCAAAAGGCCCTTGCATTGTCCTGCTAGAACAACCACCTCCATGTCCTTTAAACCCTTCACACCCTGTGACTTTTTTTTTGCTATGGATACACTTGGCTACTGTGAGGTGAGCCTTTCAGGTGGCTCAACCTAAACATATGTCCAGCCTGTCCTTGACTGTGTTGCCTTCTCGAGCTTTCAAGCCTCTCCTCTGATCTCCTCCTCCTTTGTCAACATCCTCTGTGAGCTCTACTACTCAGAACTTTAATGTCCCCTTCCCCCCTTTCTGGCAAGATAGCACTTGGTTGTTTTTCCTGTTGACCAGAACTCGGCTTGGTAGTCCCAAGGTAACAGAGCCAGTTGATGTGGGGAAAGGAAGCCAAGAAGTTTGTTCCCATGCAGACTATTGAGCCATTGATCAGGCTGTCATGTGACCTTCTGAGTCAGCCCTTGGGCTCACATCCCTGCCCGGGCCTCACACTGTCTCCTGAACCTGCTGCTTCAATGGCAAACGTTTCTCCATCAGCTGGCTTTCCTGTTCCTATGATACCCCATAGAGCAGGTGTTAAACTCCTCAAATCCCTTTGCCTATGCTGCCAAAGAGGCATGCATGCACACAACACTCCTTCTTGCACAAAGGCAGTCCCACTGTGACTCCCACCCCCCCGACCCTCCGAGATTCATTGCCATTTCAGTATCCCTCTCCTATTTCTGGGTCTATTTGCTGAGTGGATGGCAGCATCTCTGTGCTTTCCATGGCAGAAAGCTCCCCACTTTCCACCAGGGAGACACAAATGGTGTGATGGGATGCAGCTGCATGCATGCATGCAAAAGGCAAGAAGATGGATGGAAGAGAAGGACTCAGAGGTTCTGTGCACCCTGCTTCTCCCTCCCTCCCTCCCCCTCTATGGACAAAGGTCAGCAGCTTTCACAGCCCTGCTTACCCTTCCCTTCTTTGCTTGCAGATCTCCGCTTGCAGCTGCTGGACGTGAAGAACAACCCTTACCTCATCAAGGCTCTGTACGGGCTTCTGATGCTCCTGCCCCAGAGCAATGCCTTCCAGCTCCTCTCCCACCGCCTACAGTGCGTGCCCAACCCAGAACTTCTGCAAACAACGTAAGTCGCCAACGCCTCTCTGGGGCATCCTTCAGAGCAACTTGCCTCACTGCCTTTGCCGCCTGCCCTACAGAGAGGCAGAGCTTCTGCAGAGGCTGTCTTGCTGCAGGATTGTCCAGCCACGAAGGAGTGGGGAGGACTCCTTGGGCGCAGGAGGGCTGTTTGTTGTTAGCACTAAGGGCAGGGTGCACATTTTCAAGATAATAACACTAAGGCAGCAATAATAATAATGCTATGATTTTTCTGTCCAGTACACGAGGCAGGAAGGTGTGGACTTATCCAGCAGGCTGCCTTGTTGTGGTACCATGAGGAGAGAAGCCATGTCTGTCTACACCCCTCACCCTCTCTCCTATGCAGCTACTGCATTAAGCCCAGAGCTTTATGTTGGGTCAGGAGCTGGCCCCACTTGCTAGTTTTCCGCCTTCCATTCCTTCTAGCACACCTTATGGTGGCTTTGGCAGGACCTTCAGAGCTCTCTGCATCTGGCAGGTACTGGTTGTGGAAGACTGGAGTTCCGGTTGGTTGATGGTGCTCGTTGATGGTGGGGTCAGCTGATCATTAGGTGCAGATCTGCTTGTGGACTTGGTCGTGTGGATGCACTCTGTCAGGGCCTGTGTTTTGAGTAGACAGCACTTCCCATGACAGTTTCTGCTTGTTAGCAGGAGTGTCTGTTGGCCCCGTGACTCATGTAGGCTGGCTGGAGTAAGAGAAGGAACAGTAGTTCGTTTTCAACAGCAATGATGGAGCGTCCGCCTGGCCTGGCACCACTACTGGGCATTCCTGTGTGTGCTGACTTCAGCACATGGTGCTGGGGGAAGGGGAAGGATGCATGGCCCAGATCCTGCCAGCCAGCCATGCCTCACCCCACCCCCAGGCAAACATAATTTGCATGGGTTTTCTAGCCTGGGCTCTGCCTTAAGTTGAAACTCCCCTGCTGGCGTTTCCTGCCCCTTGAGCTTGTCACCAGCTGAGGCCCACATCTGTTGCCATTCAGGCTTCTTGCAGAGTCCCTCTGTGTGGTGGTGGTGACTGGTCTCTTGCCTCTCTTTCCCCCATGGCAGAGAGGCTATAAGGGAGCAGCGATCTGAACTGTCCAGTTTTCTTCTGTGGCTCTTCTGCTCCAGGGGCTGTAGTCTCTGAGTTGGGTGGGGGGCTGCAACTCTCAGCAGGCAAGGCCCCCAAGGGTGTGCAGAGAGCCGTTTTGTGAGAGGGGGGAGGACTTCAGGTCCATCCTGCTTGCCCTGCACAGTGAAGCACTTTTTGAGTTTTGTCTATATTTGGTCAGCCTCGGAGGGCTGTGCCTCATCCACAGGCATTTGGCATCTGGGATGGAAACTTTCCCTTGTGGTATTGCCATGGAAACAAGCAGAGCCATGGAGGAGATGGGAAGGAGCCCGTTCCCATCAGCGTGCCAGGGGGGCTTGTTTAGGTCTCCTTGGGGATCCTGCATGAACCACAAGCAGCAAGCAGCAAGAAGCCAGCTCTCTCCTCCTCCTCCTTCTCCAGGCGCAGAGTGCCTGCTGTTGAGGCTGTTGTCCGGCAGGGCAAGGCAGGGTGAGCCACCAGCTGTCCCCTCCCCTTTTCTCCTCTTCCCTTCGGGTACAGCAGCTGCATTTGGAAGGCTCCTTCCCTTTCAGGAGAGCTTTCTCTTTGCCCAACTCTTAGGATTCTTAGGATTCTTGCAGCTTTTTGTGCTGCTGTTTTTCAAAGAAGGCCAGTGAATGCCCTGGGGAATGGAGTCCATGTCCAAAGATCCATTTTTACAAAAATTGCCAGGGAGCCAGGTGTTGGAGTTGGGCTCCAAATCCCATCAGCCCCAACAGCCAGCATGGCATCACATAACCAGGAATGATGGGAGTTGGGAGTCCAGTAATACCACCTAGAAATGGCTCCAGGCGGGGCTGCACATCTACTCCCCTCTTCATATCTTAAAAATCTGCTCTCTTTCATGGGCAAGTTGCTGCTGTGCGGCTGTTGTGAATGCAGGTCACTGACCCTCTTTGTGTGGGCTTTGGGCCAAGAGTAGTGACAACTGTTGGGGCCCTTCCCCCACCCCCACCCCACCCAGCTCTATGAAGGCTGCAGCAGGAAAGGCTCTCACCTCCTGGAAGGCCCTTATGTCAGAGTCTCCTGAGCTGGCCAAGAAAGGGTGGGGTGGGAGGAAGGAGCTCTGGCACTGGGGCAAAGATGAGAGTGAGGGGTGGTCAGTCTTCTTTAGCCTGTAAATGACCACGAGGGCCTTCCTTGTCAGTTGTGTGTAGGGGAGACCTGTAGGAAAATAGCAAGCCATTTAAGTAACAGGAAAAGTGAGAGTTGCTGTGTGGATTTTACCAGGGTAGGGGATGGGGGTGGGGAGATATCTGCCCCTCCCCCATTTCTTTAATATCAGTTCCTGCCCCAGATTGGTGTCACTGTGACACAGCCCAATTCCGCCCCCAGGCTTGGGGGTCCTGGAGGGTCACTTTGCGTGTGAGCTGTTCTCTTCTGTGTATTTTCTATGCCGTTTTTCTCCCATGACTGCTGAATATTCGGAGCTGTCAGACAGACTGAACATCTGATTAACTGTGACCTACATTCCATTAAACATTGGCAGTGACTTTCATAACAAATGCAGCTGAAAAGCATCCCCTCCCCGAATTAGCTGGAGATGGGCAGCATTAACTTGCCTTCCTACTAACCCCCAACCCTTCCCTGGTGCTTTTTCCATTTCACTGCAGGGATCAGGTAGCAGATCTCTTCCCAAATTGCTCCTTTTGCAGAAAGAAAAGTTCTGCACTGACCGGGAGAGGGGAGGGAAGGGGGACCTTTTTGACCCAAAGGGCAAGCTCATTATCTCCCCACACCCCCAGGGCCCAACTTTGCCAGTTGGCAAAGGTGACCACCCACCAGTCAATTGCCTGATGTCATTAGTAGCCCTAATTGAATCACCAAGACAGAGGCTGTTTGAGGAGATGGTGTTCCAGATCTTCTGGGTGGGTTCACACTCCTCTTGAGTAATCGTGTGTGCAGATTGTTGGAGCTTATTGATCTAGCTGCTGCCACTATAGAAGCACAAGGGACCTCAGTGGCACACCTTGTCTTTCGCCAGCTTTGTATGCCAGCCTCTCCTGACAAAGAGTCTAGCCAGAGATATTTATGCTCCTGTAATCTTCTGTTTAGACTAGTGCTGTGCCCTACATGTGGGGCTGCCCTTGAAGATGGGTCAGCTGCTGTAGTTAGTACAGAATGCAGCTATTTTGTGGTTTCACCCCCTCCCCCTTCTAAAGCAGTATTTGAATTATTATGTTTGGCCTGGAAAAGAGGAGACTGAGGGGAGATATGATAGCCATAATCAAATATCTAAAGGGCTGTCACATGGAAGATGGAGCAAGCTTGTTTTATCCTGCTCCGGAGGCTAGGACTTGAACCAATGGATTCAAGTTACAAGAAAGGAGATTCCAACTAAACATCAGGAAGAATTTTCTGACAGTAAGCACTGTTCAGCGGTGGAACAGACTCGCTTGGGAGGTTGGATTGACCAAAAAAATCCACTCCTCTTTAAATACCTGTTCTTCTTGTTCTCATATTCTACTTGTTGTTGTTGTTGTTGTTGTTGTTGTTTAGTCGTTTAGTCATGTCCGACTCTTCGTGACCCCATGGACCAGAGCACGCCAGGCACTTCTGTCTTGTTAGGTCTGCTAATTCCGAATATTCTATCATCTTAAATTGCCAATCAGTCTTCCTTACTAGGGACCTCTCTCACTTTCCATTTTTGGGCTAACAAGATTATATATCATTTCCCAATATACTTTAACTTTTTTGCATATCCACCACATATGGAAACAAGTTCCTTCTACTTCTTTGCATTTCCAACATAAGTCCGATTCCACCTTATACATCTTAGCCAATCTATTCGGAGTTAAATACCATTTATGGATCATTTTCATATCATTCTCTTTCAGTGTGTAGCATGCAGTAAATTTCAGGTCGTTTTTCCCAAAGTTTCTCCCAGAGGTTTAAGTCTATATTATATCCTATATCCATTGCTCAGTGGGTCATTGATTCTTTAATCAGCTCATCTTTTGTTTCTCATTCCAATAATTGTGTATACATTTTGTACAATAATTTTTCTTTGTTCGTCAATAAACATATCATGTAATTGGTGATACTGAAGCCAATCAGTAACTTGGCTCCTTACTTCTTCCAGTGGTTTCAGTCCGGGTTTGTTCCCTGAAAAGTCCAACAAATCTCTATAGGTCACCCACCATCTATCCATGTTTATTCTTTTAATTGTAATTGTTTCAATTGGTGACAACCATAGGGGTTGCAATGCCTGGCATCCTCCAAGTCTTTCCATCCCTTTGGAACCCCATCCTCTCCACCTCCCACTTCTTGCAACATCCTTCTCCTGGTTGCCAAGGACTAAACTCTTCCATCATGACATTTCACTTCTTTCCTTGTGGAAAATGAATTTCCAAGGCAGTTGCTGCTGCTGCTGCTCCATTGAATGCAGGGAAAGAGGCGGATGGAACTGGAGAAGTGCTCTCCTTCTTGGACCAGCTTAGGTCAGCAGCAGTTTGGAGGTCTCTTTTGACTTGCTGAAAGAGAGTGTCTGGTGGGGATTTGTGAAGTTGATAACTGTTAACAGCAGGTTTTGTTTTGTTTGGAGCTGGCCCTGTATGGGTGTGCACAGCACACACACACACACACACAGAGAGAGAGAGAGAGAGAGAGAGAGAGAGAGAGAAAGCCAGATCTGAATCAAAAGCATCCTCACCCTGCAATCATAGCAGGCTAGGCAAATCTGACCAGTTTGCTTGCTCTGCTTCCAGTGTTTCAAAGCATGTGCTTTCTTTGGGGGCGGTGGGCAAGGGCTCATGTAAAGGAAGGGTTGATCAGTGACAGATTAGCCGGGGAAGAGGGCAAAGTGCTTTGAACTGTTGTGCAGGAGGAGCAGGAAGGTGGCCACTGACCAGCGACACTTCTCTTAAACTCTCTTGCAACTTTTGAGATTACATCAAAGTATCCCCAACTCTTTTCCTCTGCAAGCTGTAGAGCAAGGACCGGAGACAAGAGATGCCACATTTTTTGCCAGGTTCTGCTCTTGCCCAGCAATTCTAGGGACAAGTAGGCCCCATCTGGAGCCCATTGTGGTCCTACTGACTAGAGTCAGCGCTCCAGAACAAGGAAGGTGCTGGCTGCCTTCCGTGGAGGGGGAGAGAGCTGATGAAAAACCCCAATTCGTTTCCCAGTTGCATTTTGCTATAGAAATCTCTCTTTAACTTTCTCTAAAACGAAGGCTGTGGTCCTGGGCAAATCCAGGCCATAGAATTCAGCTGCACTTCCAAACATGCATAAAATTAGACTGCCCCTCTCCAGTTATATCATTTACCAAATATTAGATAGAAACACTAATATTTCCAATAATTTAGTTCAGTTGCCTAATCACAAATATTAATTTATTCCATGGAATTTATGTGCTGCTTGATTGTAAAAAACAAAACACCTCAGAGTGGTTTACAAAAAAGAAACTTTTAAACTTGGGGCATATAGTTGTTATAAGTGTAAGATTTTGTTACAATATTACAGTGTACATACGCTTCAGGTTACACACTCCGCTAATCTAGAAATAGTGCTTTAGGTTAAGAACTTTGCTTCAGGATAAGAACAGAAATCGGGCTCCAGCAGCACGGTGGCAGCAGGAGGCCCCATTAGCTAAAGTGGTGCTTCAGGTTAAGAACAGTTTCAGGTTAAGTACGGACCTCCGGAATGAATTAAGTACTTAACCCGAGGTACCACTGAACATTGCAAGGAGTCTTATTTAGTCCAGTGTGTTTTGCATAATTAAGTACATGAGCTTCATTGCAAGGTGTATCTGCCTATTTTAAGGTATGATGCAACTCCCCCCCCCCCCCCGCTTCCTCCATCCCATCACATTTGCCTTTACGGCCTAAATGAGGTTTGCCTTTGTCAAACTGTCCTCCTACTTTCCTCTTAGCAACTGCAGTTCACCAAGGTTCTGACACTTGGTAATGTTTATGAACATTCTGTGACATCACAGCTAATCAGCCGGTGATTGGAGACAGGTGTCTACTAACAGCTGGTTTTTAGCCTATAATGTATTTGAGATATCTGAGAAGGTGCAGCCTCCTTTCCTTCTCCTTTGTAGAAGCACCTGTCTGCATCTACACCAGTTTTGATTTACATCAGCCCTGTGTTTCACATTCCCCTGCAATTTTTGAGAAAGCAGGAGGGTGTGAGCTCAGAGTGGGCTCAATTCTGCACTCAGTTCGGTGTTTGTCACCAAACACAGATTCAGCCATTTGCTTTACAGTGCAATCCTAAGCATGCTTACTTAGAACGATTTCACCACTATTAAGCCAACCTACTATGGGAACAGAGCTGTGGACATGAGTGTGCTAGCTTGTATCTCTGCTATGAGCCTTCCTCGAGACAGCTGCCTTTCAGCTGGCAAATGGAAGGAGATCTTCTTGCGATATTGCTCCCTGATGAAGACCTGCCATTCCTGGAATCTGGCTGGCCGCTCAAGCAGCCCTGTTGCTGCTGCCGCTGATTCCAGCTGTTGTTCCTGCATCTACCCCCCACCCACCCCCCGTCTTGCCTGCCTTCCCATCCCACTTGCAGTTCCAGGGTGCTGAGCCACAGAGCACCAACCGCTGGGCTGTCCGCTTACCAAAGGGAGAGGCGCACAAACAGGAAATTCTTTGCAGTTTGAGCAGAGCTCAGGCACTGGGCTTTGTCTCCAAATACACCCTGGATTAGTCACACCAAATGGGCAGGCTAGGATAAAGGGCCCTTCTTGCCCCATTATGAATGTTGGGAGCTTGTAGGAAGCAGAGAGGACGAGATTCAAACTGCCCAGGTCATCTTGTCTTGGCTGTGAGACCTTCACAATTGTCCTATGAGGAAACACAGCATCCTTGCATGTACATGTCATTCCTGGCATTTGTGGGGAGCCATGGAGGGAAACCTCTTTGCTTCCCTCCCTCTTGATAGGGAGGGACGGTTGGTTGGCTGCAAATTTCTCTGCTTGAGGCTGTGATGGGTGATCCAGCCAAGGTCCTTTTTTCAAACTGTCTAGGTTGTAATGGTAGCTTTTAAGGGCTTCCTCAGTGAGAAGATGAGTGAAGGCAGACAGGACACTGCTCACATGTCTGCTTCCATCTTCCCCTGCAATCTGCAACCACAGGGGAGTTTTTGGGTGTATATGGTTTGCAATAAACTAGTTCATGCCATGTGAACTGATTGCATGCCCCAGAACAATCTACAGAGCACAAGGAGAGGTTCCTCAGCATGCTGCCCTGGGATAAATATTATGAAGATAAATATTATGAAGGGCAGTCCACAAATGTCGTGAACGAAAACAAAGCAAAATACAAGTCAGTTGGGAGGATCTTGGAGACCTCCATGTTGAAAACAGCCCTTGTACATTTCTGGTTCAGAAAACCAATCTTTTTCAAGAACATGATTGGCTTTGAATGAAGGAAGTTGCAGGCAGACACCACTTTGAGATAAATGGGGATGGCTCAAGAGCACTGAAGAGCTTGGCAGGCATTATTCCTCGTTGCCCTTGAGGTCTCTGCATGAGAATCAAGATCAGTCTCAAGCTGCATATTCAGGAAATGGGGGTCAGAGGTGGGGGGCATCGCCTTGGGCAGCCACTTGCCTGCCAATTCTGAAGGCCAACTGTGTTGAACTTCAGGTGGAGCAAAGCTCTTGTGGCTGACTCAGATTCGTTGCACCTGGGTTGGATTTCTGTGGTTTTAATATTTGCATTTTAGCTTACCCTTCTATGAGATTGGGAAGAGAAATCCTGAATATTAAAACAGTATCAGATATATTTTCTCTGAAGCAACAATTCAGTTATTTGTAAACGTATGGATTGCAATATGTTATGGATGCTTTAGCTGAGATCCCTGCATTGCAGAGGATTGGGCTTGATGACACTTGAGGTCCCTTCCAACTCTGTGATACTATGATTCTATTATCAGAGATAGTCTGTAGTGAGCAAGAATACCAAGAGGTCTTGTGCAACTTCAAGAACATTTCCCCTTCCTCAAAGGGATTGGTTGAGCACAAAAGGGTCCCGCTGTACCTGCATATGATTGCAGGGAGATGGAGTAGAGGTGGTCACAGCATTGCCCTTCTTTTTTACTATTGCATCCATGGGCACCTGAGTGGTGATTATCTCAAGAGTTCATGTGTCTTCCAGTCCCCAGCCCCTCTTTCTGGCCACAAGGCTGTTGGCAACAGTCCCCACCCCCTGATGCTCTCTCTTCCCTCTCCCCAGGGATGGCCCAAAGGCCAGCCTCACCTCCAAGAAGACCTCTGTCACCACCCCTGCCATAGACTACGCAGAGTTGCTGCAACACTTTGAGAAGGTCCAGAGCAAACACCTCCAGGTCCGGCACCAGCGAGCCAACCGGGGCGAGAACCTGGATCGGAGAACTGTCTTATGAAGGCTGGAACCCAAGGGACACAGAGGAAGCAGCCAAGCAGCTGGAGTAGCTTAACTCCATGGCTTGGAGTTGAGAAGCGACCTTGGCTGGATATTGCTGCTAGCTACACATTGAAGAGATGTCACCTGGCTGTGGGGACGAGCCAGCATGTTCTGGGGGGCCTTTTCTGATCCTCCCAGGCAAGATTTGCTTGTGAGGTGGAACAAGAAGCTGCTGTGTAGTTTGGGATGTGCTTTTCCTCTCTGGCAGTGGTGCAAGAGCCCTCGCCTTCCCTTGTGATGGTCATCTGATGGTCGTAGCCGTGCTTTTGCTACTGCCAGAGGGGGAAAAAGAAATGGGAGGACTTCCCACTTCCAGCCTGAGAGGGGGGAGGGTGTGTGGGAAACCCTGGTGCAGCCCTTCCTCCCCACTGATTTGGGGACGCAGGTGCCAAATCCACAGCGCCTTGACCCCTCTCAGCAACCCTGTGGGCTTGCACACTGGTCCCCATGTGTGGGTTGGTCAACTGCTATGAACTCCCAGCAGGATCACCTCCCTTGCCTGCTTCCCACCCAGCCCCCAAAAAACCATGTGTTTGGACTGCACAGTCTTAGCTTACAGCTAACCTGTGTGTATGTGTATATATAGATCTCTATAGACCAACTGTATTTCTAGCCTGGATTTCTTTGTACTATTGTAAAACACTCCTTGCAATAAAAGGTATGGCAAATAAAATGATTGATGGCAGAATGGACTTCACTTCCTTTGGCTACATCCTCCCTGCCATGAGAGAGATCAAGGGGGTTGCCCAGTTTGCACTGCTGTTTGGCCAAGGGGGCCTGCTGAAACCTCAGTTTGCTGCCCAAGACTTACCCAGCCTTTTCCTCCAGCTGTTTTGGACTACAGTTCATAGAACCGTAGAGCTGGAAAGGATCCTCTATCAGCCCCAGCCAACACGACGATGTGATTTTGGGTCTGATGGGAATTCTAGTCAAAAACAGCTGAAGGAAAGCAGGTTGGAAGGTGAATCTACCCTGTGTGCCAGTCTGAAGGTACCATAGCAGGTGCTGGACCTTCTTTCTGCTGCTATCCACTCTGCATAAAGTGCTCCCTGATCCTGCACGTTATACTCAGAAGTAGGTCTGGTTTCTTTCATTTCTGTGAACAGACATGGCATTTTCTTTCATTACAGAGTGGGGAAGTCCATTGCCCTAGTAATCTGAACCCTGACATTTTATTTAACCTTTGGTGTCCTGTATGAATAAAGTTTTTTTTTTA
Organism: Podarcis tiliguerta; assembly: GCF_965153285.1. NCBI lineage: Eukaryota > Metazoa > Chordata > Lepidosauria > Squamata > Lacertidae > Podarcis > Podarcis tiliguerta. Next base: position 50,265,786 of record NC_139541.1, on the reverse strand, counting down.
AATAAAGGCTTCTCCTGGATCAATGAGTGTCATTTCCACAGGCAAAGCTCCCTAAATAGCCACACTTCTCTTTGCAAGCTCTCACTTGCGGGGGCTTCTGCAGTTCCTTCTGTGTACCTGCATTAAATCTGGAACCTCACTTTGTAGCCTTCTGGTTGAAAAGGTTTACTAATTGTGACAGGAAAATCTGCCTGCCTTTTGAGAAGCTGATTCTCTTGCATAGCTGGCTGTGCCTCCTACTTAGGACAGCCGGGCCTCAAGCAGTGATGCAACAGGCAGCCTCTTCTAGAGGAGATAATCATGCAGCAGCTGCTGCAGCAGCAGCGATGCAATGATACCAGTACCTCCCCACCAGCAATCTCTTGCTACCTAGGTGGAGGCAAGGCCTAAACAGAAACTCCATGGAGACCCTGCACGTGGACTTTGGGCTCAGGGTTGCCTTTGACCTTGACCTCGTTTCTATTCTCGCTTTAAGCCCAAGAGGCCCCTGCTTCTTGAGCAGGGCGCCCTGCAATTAAGAAGGCTGTAGCTCAGCGGGAGAGCTGCTGCTTGGCCTGCAGAAAGCTGCAGGTTCAGTCCCCGGCAGCAGTCGAGCCAGGTCTGAGGTTTTGGAGAGCGGGCGACTGTGGAGGCAAGCTCGGGTGAGGTGGTGCCACCCTGCTTCCCCTGGGGAGGTTGGGCAGGGTTGCTCCCATTTTGCAGACGGGGGGGGGGGCTGGGTTAAGTCCAGCCCGTCCACGCAGCGTGGAGCTTCGAGGCAACAGCCAGAAAACGCAGCTGCTCTGCACCCCGCCCCCCATGTGTAGCCGAGACCCACCAGGTCTCCCTCCCGCCCACTCCCCTCGGGTCCGACAGGAGGGGTGTCTCCTGTCCCCAAGGGGCCAGCCGCCTCCTGTTAGTGGCGAGGGGAGGGTCTTCGATGGCCCCCTCGGCAGCGCCAGGCTTCGGTGGGCGAGAGCAAGAAGCCGCTGCATCGAAGCTGCCCAGGCGGAGCGCGGAGTTGTGGGTCACCCGCGGGTTCTCCACGAGTGGCGGCGGCGGCGGCTCCACCGCTCTCCCTGCAAAGCCCCTAGCCTGGGCGGCCCCTCCCCCTCCTCCCGGCCCGCCCCCTCCCCGCATCGCCCACGTGACTGGATCCCTCTCCCCCCCCCCTCCGCTCCTTCCCCTCGGATTCCGGCTGCCTTCTCCTGCGCCCCGTCGCTCTGAGGCGTCCGCCCGGCTCCCCTTTTGCGCGCGGCGACGCTCCTTTCCTCCCCCTCCCCGGCCGGCGGGGCGCTCGCCGCCGTTCTCGTCGTCGTCGCTGTTGCTGCTCCGGGCCAGAGGATGGCCACTGCTCGGAGCGCCTCTTCATCGCCTTCGCTCCCGGCTGCGGCAGCGCGGAGGGCCGCCCGTGGCGGGAAGTGACCGAGGGAGGCGAGCCGAGCGAGCGAGCGAGCGCGAGAGACAGACAGAGAGAGAGGCTGCGGCGAGGCAGAGGGAGGAGGAGGAGACGCCGCCTTCGCCTTCGCGGGGCTGTGTCAGGACTGGCCCCCCTCGACGGGCTGCCGCCGCTCGGCCATGGAGACGGCGGAGAAGGAGTGCGGGGCGCTGGGCGGCCTTTTCCAAGCCATCGTCAACGACATGAAGGTGAGCCGCTTCGGAAGAAGGAAGGGACCGGCCGGCGCCGCCGCCGCCGCGCCCCGTCTGCACAGAATGGGGAGGATGCGGGGACGGGGGGCGGAGGCTGGAGTTGCTGCTGCTGCTGCTACTGCGGGAGGCCGAAACCCGTAAACAAGCCTGGCGGGGAGGGGCGCGCAAGGCAAGGGGGCTTGCCTCTGCCTCCCTTCCCGGGGAGCCCGTCGCGCCCTTGGCTCCCTGGCCCGCCGGACGCCCGAGGCAGTGCGCGGAGGATGGGCACGCGCGACGGCGGGCGGAGTGGGGGGGGGTGTCTCGAGGCTGGCCTGTCGCCGCCCCCCCCCCCAGCCCAGACAATGCTGTCATTGCAGGAGGAGCGATTTCGGGGGGGGGGGGTAAAACCATTGGGATGGCGGGGGGGGGGGAGCGGAGCTGCTGCCGCCTTAACTCATTCGGCGCCGAAGCTGTAAATCGGGTAGCCGAGGCTCCCTCAAGCGCGGCGGCGTCTGCCTTGTGCTTCCCTCCATCCCGGCTGCTCGGCTTCCTCCATCAGACGGTTTTCCTTCTTCAAAATGGCCAGGCGCTGTTTCGGAAAGAGCTGAGCATAGTAGCAGTTCTAGCCTGGACGGTCGCGGAGACGATACCTCCGAGCATGGGCAGAGGGCCCTTTCGCCACCATTTACTATCTATATCTGGTCTAGTCTAGTTCCTACGCAGTAGAAGCGCCGTAAAGCTCTGCATAGTGATAATTTATCTAAATACCAAGGAAGGGGCGGGAGGGGGACTTAGAGAGAAATGAGTGGATCAGTGGCAGATGGAGGAAGGGGGCGGGGAAGTTGTTGGTGCTGGGCCTGGAGAGCAAAAAGCAGAGGCGAGTGGCGCTCAGTGCCTTGCCAGATTCAGCATGGCGGTAGTTGCCCCTTGGCCCGTCCTGCAGGAGCCTCTTCTACCACCTCCACCACCACCCCTTATGCAATCCTGTCAAGATTACTTCTCTTACATGGCTTGTAAGGAAAGTGAAAATGCCACATGGAAGAAATCCACACACCCTAGAAAAATGTTTGCCCTAGGAGGGTGACTGCAACCAGGAGTTGTGAGGATCAGCAACCTAACTGGCTTTACAAGAGAAAGTGGCCAACCCTCTTGGAGAATGAACATTAGAATGGCAATTTAACCTGGAAGGATCAAATTAGCAGGCTCAACAACCTTTGAGGATTCAAACAACCAGTTTTTCACCAGTGAGCCCTAGCGGCTCTGGCATCTGCCCCATGCTAAGGATCTGGGGAATTATCAAGACAGAAAGAGTCTCTCTTGTCTTGAACTTCATCTTGAGCCACATCCCAGACAAGGTGGAAAATCTGGCCAGCTGAAATTGATGGCAGCTGAGTTTATTGAGCATCAGATTACCTTATGGACAACCTCATGCACCTGAATTCCCACTGCAGAAATTGGCCACGAGTGGGGAGGCTGTTAAAATCCAGCAGGTGAAGCCTTTGGGAGGAGATTGCTAGACACGGTAGAGTGAAGCTTTGGGTTGGTTCTCCTAGATCAGTCTTCCTCAGTGTTTTGGACTACAACTCCCACCAGACCCCTGGTTCTATTTCTGGTTCCAGTTCTGGCACTGGCTCCTGAGGCATGAAGCAGTTTCCTGGATACCTTGTTCCGAGCCACATTTCATTGTCAAAGTTGGGCACAGGCACAAAGTGCCATGTTTCTCCTTGCTGCATCAAATCATGGAGCTGGACAGATCCCACCCACTCGCCAGTTTTCCCCCTACTGCTAAGTTTGATTTCCAGTTTCTCTTCTCTCAAGGGGGACTCAAGATGGCCTCAATTCTGAAAGCTGTGTGTCCCACTTAACCTGAGTTGTAACTGGTGCAACAAAGTAGAAGGGAGGAAGGCAACCCATCCAAAGGCTGGCCCTGCTTCAGCAAAATTAGTTTTGCATTAAAACGCAGTGTGCTGCAGATGTCACTCACTTGCTTAATATGCACTTAAACCCCCCCCCCTCCATTTCTGGCTATACCAAGTGAGGAGGGAGCGGCGTGTGCTCACACATGTGTGGGTTTTCCTTGCAGAGATTGTTGAGGGGGGGCGTGTTGTTAGATACTGCTAGTGCTTCAGGAACTGTGGGTAGCTAGATCCTGGAGGAGCCACTTCCCACGGCAGTAGATGACCATTTGAAAAGTAATCATTGGAACAATTAAAATCGTAATGCAGAATAGAATGCAACAAATAATCTAAGACAGACTTAAAATTATAATCATAGTAATTACCAGAATGAAGCACCAGCAAAAACCTGGGAGCGTAAACTCCCTTCAAATGAACTGGCTCGGATCTTGCATCTTTTAAATAATAGTAAATAATTCATGAAGGTGATGGAAGCTCCTGTGGCTGCTGGGATCCTGCATTCAATGCCCAGTTTGATGAGTTGCCTCCCTTTCTCTTCCCCTGTCCTCTTATGACTACTGAACACCCAAGGGTGTTCCTAAAACACCAGGCTTCCTCTTAAAACTGGCATACAATCCTTAGAAGCCCATGGATGTTTGAAGAGTCCCCTGAGTCTATTCCTGGGCCCAGGATGGCCCTCCAATTGCAAGTGAGAAGGGCCCCCCCCCCCACCTGCCTTCTCCAGGGCCTCTACTTTCCCTTTCCTTTACTCTGACCAGCTGCATCAGAAGCCGCCCCAAGCACCTGCATGGTGGTTTTTCATTGAAGTTTCCCAAATAATTCTGTGGACTGGGGAGCCTGTGCCCTTCATCATGTCCCATCAGCCCCAGCCATCATGGCCAATGATGAAGGATGATGGAGTCACCCCCAGCCTGGGCTAAAGCCAGCAGCTTTGCTCTGAGATAAGGCAGCAGAGTTCTTCAGAAGCATTCTCTTCCAAGCAGTGGGGGAGTCATTCCCATTCATTCAGAAACCCCTCCCAACATTTTAGGAAAACCGTGTCATTGTTTGATTAATTACCTGTCCTTCACCCAAAGGTCCCAGGGCAGGTTGCATCATTAAAAACAACCATTTAACCCCTTCAGACCTCAAACTCGTTTTATACCACTATAACCTGCAGTGCACGTTTAAATTTTCTCCTCATTTCTCCCCTCCCTCAGTTCTACTTTTCTGTCCCTGCTTTTTTGTATTCTTTGGTTTCTTAACAGGCCAGAAACACACCTGGGACAGCAGCAAGGGCAGTTTTGTTCATGATGAGCACCTGGTGTGGGAGCTGGAAAACTGTTAAGCCAGCAAGGGCCTGAGAGGAAGGCCCTTAAGCTCTTCCTGCCTGCTGCTCCTCTTCTTCCTTATCATCTGCTGAGTCATTGTTTGCAGCTGGATCTTATCTCAGCCAAGTAGACCCTCATCCCAAGGAGATAGAGCAATAGAGCCTTCTGTATCCAGTCAGTTGCTCCTGGGCTTTGTGCTGGGTGCACTCCTGCCATCTCTTGAGGCCCATGGGGGGCATTCTCTCTGCCGCCCTTCATGTACACAGGGGTAGCCAGCATGGTTTCCTCCAGATGTTGTAGGACTACAAGTCCCATTGGCCATGCTAGCTGCGGCAGATGGAAGACACAGTTCAAACACACCTACCATTATGTCACTAAGGTGCGCTCACCTGCTCCTCTTAATGCCTTTGCCAACAGGCTCACCTGCCGAGAGAGGTGATGATGATGTTAGGCATCGCGTAGGCCTCCTCAGTAGGTCTTGCTTCCATGGCCCCTGTTATCTGTTTGGATTCCTGCAAGAAAGGCTCCACAGAACCAAGTGTTTGGCTTGCAGTTCTGCCAGTGTTCCCTGACTGCCTGGACTCCCCATTTCCTTCCTCAGTGTATTGTTGGAGTTTTCCCGGCCTTGGTGGGGTTTGTTGCCCATGTGAGTCTCCACTTACATACAAGTCATGCTGAAGTGTCGGTTTTGCAGGAGACTCTGACCTGCTGCGTCAAGGGAGACCTTGCACTCCTCCCTCTGTTCTGAGAGTGTTTCATGAGGTGTGGGTGCCTGGCCAGTGGCCTTTCTCTTCTTCCTAGCCCGCTGTTCTGTGTGTCGGTGAGGACTGCTTTGGCCTGGCTGGCTGTTTCCCCTGTGGCTTTGTGGTTGGTCTTAATGCCCAGTTTCTGAGGCTGCAAGCATTAAGCCAGCTTGTACCGGCTTCCGCATTTCTGTTGCCCTTAGCTGCTGGAGGCTTGTGAGCTGGACCAAGTTCTCAGTCACACACCACCTCCTTGCTTCTTCTGCCATGCCTTCAGGCAGAGTTGCACTGCTGCAGGTGAGTTGACTTCCTTGCCATGGCTACTAATCTTCCAGTTGGCTGCTGAGTTTATCAGCCTCCTGCCATCCAGAGAAGCACGGTTTGGCATCTGTAGAACAGCAGATGGTTCTTAGAGGAGTTAAGATGCCTCTGTGTGTGTGTGTTGCAAGGGGCCATGCCTCCACTTCTTCCGCTGTGCCCCTTTCTCCACAGAGTGGATGGTGGACATACATAGGATGAGTCACGAGGTCATTGTCTCATCATGTGATGCCAGCACTAAGTGACTGAGAGGTAGTCCTGGACTGCCCAGTCGACATCACTGGAGGATAGGATGTGGCTGTTAATTAATCTAACAGAGCTAAAATAATTGTTGCCATTTCATTTAGAATTTACAAATGAAGTGGAAGTAGGGGAAAGCACAGCTCAAAGGTTAAGCCTTGAATGAATGGGAGGATGATGAGGTCGCAGGTTGAGCTTCAGGAATGCAAGAAGAATGTAGCCAGGCACTCGGTCTCATTTTATTGAACAAGCCTTTTATGGGGGATGGGCCTTTCTAGGTGCTCTTAAATATTGGGATAAACTTTGACCATCTCCGAAGCACAGACAGACCACCATGTTCCATAATTTTAAATTCCCCTGGTGTGGATTGAGCATCATGTTCTGCCACTGATGACACTCAGGCTCAGTGCACAAAACACTTTAAGTGTGTGGATACTGCAGGCTTCCATCTCCCCTTCCAGATGTTAATTGTACACAGGTGCAGGCCAGGTTAGCAATGAAAAGTTAGTAAAGCCAAAACTAGATGCAGGGGCTGGAGGCCTTTATGTTTACATGTGGATAAAGTTAGCAGGGGCTTCTGATTTTTCAGACAAAAGGAAGCATGCAAGTGAGGGGTTTAAGACTTCCTCAAGTCTGTTGATTCCCTTCCCATATCTTCTTCTGAGGAATGAAAAGGGAGAGATGCCCTGGGTGGTTCAGTGGAACTCAAAAAACTGGATGCCTCATCCTAGACCTGCTTGTATACCATTTACAAAATTTTCTCACATTGAAGCTGCAACTCTCAGGAAGCCCAGCTATGGACTAACCTCCAGCTTTGATGCCGCCCTGTTTCCAGGAGCTTTGCCCCAGGGGCAAGAGGCGGGTGGGGAAGCCATTTTCTGCTCTAGAGCCCTTCAGAGCCAGGGAGAGGACAAAAAAGGTTGCAGTGAGTTCTTGAGGCCTGGATCCTTGTGGGGGCAGGGAGAAGGAAGCCCCCCACTCTCAGAACAAGGGGTGCCCTATGGAGGGCCTGGACAGATAGTGCCAATGCAGCTGGACCTAGGGGAGAGCCAGGAGGCCCTGGCCAATGCCAGCCTTCACCAGCTTGGTGCTTTTAATATGTTTTGGACCACAACCATCTATCAACCACAGTCAGCATGATTTATCACCTTCTGTTTAAATAATCTGGAGGACACCAAGTTGGTGAAAGCATTTATCGCCATTTTAGGGGGAAGAAGAGGCAACTTCCCTGCCCTGGATTTTCCAGCTGTTTGCTTCATTCATTTCCTTCTTGCTTGTTTGAGTCATTCATTTCTTTCCTGCTGAATTCACAAAAAAGCCAGCATCCACATTGCTGGTGGCTGAAGACACATTGCATCCCCAAATGAGAACCCTAAAGTGCAGGGACCACCAGGAACACCCTGTGTACAGCTGTTTGTAGCTCTTGGGGACCAGGCTAGGCTCTCATCCCAATAAGGACAAATCCTTTTACCAAAACACAGGGTTCAAGGTGTAGCATAGTCTCAACAAGTTGAAGTCAAGCAGAGACAACCACTCTAGATCCAAAATGTAATCTGGAAACATGGTTTGGCTCATAGGGAGTTCAACAAGGAGACAGAAGCCCATTTTTATTTACAGCTACTGGGGGCTTAACTGGGAGGCCTTATACCCTCTGGTCTCTGAAACCACAGCTGCTGGCAGTGAAAATGAATGAGTATCAGAGATTGCATACTCATGAGTAGACCTGTGACTGTATCCATAGGCACATACTAGGTCGTTTTTGGCCTGGACCCCAGGTTTGGGTCTGGCATTCTTGAGGACTGTGCAGGGAAGGTCAAGTGAGAAGCCTCCTCTGACAGTTGTAGGGGTTCTTCACCAGAGATCAACCTACAGGGCTCCTCAAGCGGATCCTCAGCATTGGATCCAGGGGGCCATGCCTGCTCCACAGACCCTTAACCTGCAAGGTGTCTCTTGGAGGGCTTGTGGTTATGAGAACTGTTGGGCCTCCTGTCCTTGGGCAGAAGCAGTAAGGGTTTCACTTCTCTGTTAATGAGTGATTTTTATTTTTTGTCTATGTGGACTGAGCAGGGTCCACTGCTTGGTGTGCTGGCCAAGGAAGGGGCAGGATAAGGTCACACAGAACTCATAGCTCCAGCTGCTGCCCAACTCTCAAACAAGATCAGATGAGGAGCTGACTGGAGTCCGACCTGTAACATTGGAGTTTGACATGTGGGAAAGGGATCTCAAAGGACATCTGGTCGAAACTCCCCCTGCAGGAAACCTCTGCAGGAAGTCACAGCTTCCATCCAGCCCTTGCTGAGGTGCCTCTAACGAAGGAGAGGTGGCCCACCTTCTGAGGCAGTTTGTCCCACTGTCAAAGCAGCACGTACGTTGGACATTTTTCCTAATGTTTGCTCAAAAATCTCACTTCTTGTAATATGAACTTGTTGATCCTGCATCCTGGAAGAACAGAAAATAAATTTGCCCTGTCATCTACACCAGCCCTTCAGGTATTTGCAGACGGCTATCATTTCACCTCTAAAACTGTTCCCTCTCCATCCTGGACCTGTACAGCTGCACCAGTCTTTCCTAGCAGGTCTGACTATCCATCTGAATCCCAGTTGCTGGAAACCATAGGAGGGGAGGACCCTCTTGTGCTCAGGTCCAGCTTGTGGGTTTCCCACTGGGCATCTAGTTGGCTGCTGTGCAAACAGGATGCATGACTAGATGAGCCCCCTTTGGTCTGATCCAGCTGCTGAAGGGCTCTTCCGATGTTCTTCATGGCAGAATGGATGCTTTGCATGCAGAAGGTTCCAGGTTCAATCTCCAGCTACTTTGGTTAAAGAATCCTCAGAAACAGGCTGAGAAAGACTTTTCTCTCTGACAGAGACCCTCAGAGGGGCTGCTTCTGCCAGAGCAGTCCTTTCTGAGCTAATTGGACCAAAGGAAGTTTGGTCCATCATCTTTGTGACAGCCTTTCAGTTCTTTGAAGATGGCTATCGTCTCACCTCTTAATCCTCTTACCCAGGCTACACATTCAAAGCACTGTAGGCCTCTCCTCCTCTTAGGACTTGGCCTCCTGCCCTCTCTGGACATTTTCCAGTCTACCAATATCCTTCTTAAACTGTGGCACACAGAAGTGGGCATGGCAGTCCAGGTGTAGTGCGACCTAAGCAGAGATGGGTGATGCTGTTACAATAACATCTTCTAGATGCCTTTTTTTCTGCTAATGTAGCCTAGAATTGCATTTGTCTTTTTCGCCACCACATCAGAGTTGACCTGTGTTTAGCTTATGATTTACGGAAACCCCTAGAGCCCCTTGTTATTTTTGAATCCTGCTGTTGGGCTTCTCTATTCTTCACTTCAGGTTTTAGCTTATATATAAAAAGGTGGGCTAGGGATCACACATTGTTAACATTACTCATAATGAAACCATAGGGCTGTTATTATCTCTCCTCTCTGCAGCTCCCTGGTCAATTCTGTTTGTTGTCATGAACTTCTTGGAGGACTCCATTGCAGCAGGATTCTTAGTCTTTTCTCTTGTACAATGTGATGAAGGATGACTGCAGATCAAAGTTCTTTTCATATTTCGGTCCTCTTGTATATTACTTGTATATTACAGCCAATTTATCCCAGCCAGCAGGTATGTTTGTCCTGGAGGAGCCAGACGTAAAGGAGGATAATGATATTGGCCCACAAGCCTCTCTCTGGACCACGTTGGCTGGGCCAAGTGAGGAAGTGAGTAACCAAATATAGGCACAGGAGGCAACCCTCCCTCTCTTGATGGCATATCTGAGCAGGTGCTGTGGGGAACTCATTGTCTCTCTCCCAGATTAGCAGATGTGGACTTGGTCATTCCATGTAATGGGCACCATATGCACAACGGCTTAATTTTACATTAATTTCATACTGGCATCCCATGCTACTTGGTGCAGAAGTATAGGCAATATGGTGGATAATATGGGGGTGGTGTTTTATTGCTGATGACACGCTTCTGATTCATTAGTTCTCTGTGGTAGGCAATGCTTAATCCTCCCCCTTCATGTGCACAACATTCGTACAAAACTTTTTCTTCTGCCCTGCTCACTGCCATCTTAATATTAACCCTTTATCTGTAAGCATCCATCTCTGAATCTGTTGTCTGCAATGATGATTGATATTTAGGCTACCCTGCAAAAGTACAATTTAAGGATTAAAATAGCGTGTGTTTGATAGGGAGTATATGTGGTGTGGAGACTGGCAACACTTCCAAAACCATCTCTCCAAAGCATTCTGAAAATAGCTCTGGGGTCTGCAGTGGCTGCCTGCCTGCAGTGGGGACCATCCGTGACAGGTGTGCCAGAAGCAGCAAAGTGACAGTTGGCTCCGCGCTTTGAGCAGAAGATGAGCAGCTGCAGAGTTTTGTCTGGCTTCAGAGGAGCAGCGGATTGTTTGGCTGTGAGGGCCAGGTGGTGGCAACCCCTGAAAGGAGATGCTTGGGCCTCGTCCTGTAGCTCTCCTGCCTAAAGTGTCAGAGAGGAGGTGGAATATGGGGTGAAGGTGGATATAATACAGAAAATAACTCTTGGTGGGCCCCTCAATGACAAACGGAAATCTTACTTCCCTCCTGACTTCTCAGCTTGAATGACAGCTACCCCTTTATTACTGATCTAGGACTATCCATGAAAATGGTGCTTTAGGAAGAGTGAGAGGATGCCTTGGCTCTGGAGCTTGCAGTGTAGAATATGGTACACAGGAAACAACAGAAGAAGTGGAGAGGAAATGGGGGAGGAATTGTCACACATAATATTCATAATAATTTTATTATTTATACCCTGCCCATCTGGCTGGGTTGCCATTGGACTTGCCCTGCCTCAATCGCTACGTTGGGCTACCTGCTTTTAGATATATATATATTTGAAACATTCCTCTGTTGCTTTTTTTAAATACTCTTCTGGAGCTGGGAAGGGAAGCAGTTTCTTAGCATCACAGTTGATGCCATCAGTCAGCACCGTTCACAAGCAGCCCTTCTGCTGTGGACTTGCAGAGACCTAGCATTTTCACAGCTTGACCCTGCAGCATAGAGGAAAGGGGCATTTGAGTTAAACAGAACAAGGGCCCCACTGTTGTTAAGCACCTTACCTTGTCACACCACCCACAGGCCCCTCTACTCCCTGCAGTGGTCAGTCAGAGATGCCTCTGAGAAGCCTACAAGTGGAGTTGGAGGCCCCATAGCCACTGGAGTTTGAGGGGTGCACGCTGCTTCTGCAGCTGGAGGTTCCATGTGACCAAACATGATGGTTCAGGTCCATTTCAACCCAGGAACTGCCTGGTGGCATGACACTGAGCCTTCCTGAGAACGTATCATTCAAGGGTTAAGTGTCAGCCTTTGGACTTGCTGGGCTTGAGTGCCAGGATCCCTTTAGGCATTGGGCCTGACAGGAATAGCAGTGTTGAATGAGGAAGTGCAACAAGAAATACTGCAAAAGAGAGAAGCTTCCCATTACACACGGTGGCTTCATGCTATTGCCATCATTTTGGCATGCTGTGACTGTGCCACTTGGCACATGCTGTGACTGTGCCACTTGCCAACGGCACATCTAGTTCAGCATCCAGTAGTGGCCAGTCAAATGACCTTATGGGGAGCCTTCAAGCTGGAGCTGAGCTCATCAGCACTCTCCTCTCCAGCAACTGGTATTCAGACGCATACTGCCTCTGATAGTGAAGGTAGAGCATAGCTATTATAAACTTCTGTCTTGTTGCTTCGTACATCCTTTTTCTCTAAACTAAAAAGCCTCAAATGCTGCAGCCTTTCTTCACCTTGATCCTTTTGGCTGCCTTTTTCTAAACCTTTTCCAGGTCTACAATATCCTTTTTGGGGTGAGGGGACCTGGACTGTACACAATATCCCAAGAGCAGTTGCAGCATAGATTTGTTTAACAGCATTATGGTATCGGCAGTTTTATTTTAAATTCCTTTCCTAATGATCCCTAGCATGGAATTTGCCTCTTTCACAGCTGCTGCACACTGAGCCGACATCTTCATTTTCTCTCCCTTGGGTAGGCAACACACATTTTTTTTTTTTTACAAAAAAAGACTTCCCCGAGAGGCTTAGCTGCAGACATGGCAACCCGTCCGTCTGGCACAGGGCAGGCGGAGGAAGATGAGCTGGGTGAGAAATGAAAGGCGCTGCAGTTGACTGCTTGAGCTTTTCCCTGGCAGAGAGACAGAGGCCTCTGTGGCTAGGACAACTGTGCCTCTGAAGGCCCAGGTTCCTCTGGACGCCACGCAGGCCACTGACCCAGCCCGGTGACTAGGGCTTTGTATAACCACAGGCACTCCAGGGGTTTCCACTGCGAGTCAGTTTTGCCAGGGAGGGAGAGATGATGCCCTGCAAACCGCACTGCAAGCAGCTGGGAGAATATCTGCTGAGTAATACAGTAAACATCCGAAATGAGATCACTCCTGGGTAGAAGATAATTTTCCGATGCAAACTGAATTTTTTTCAATGCAAATTACCTTAATTTGCATCTGAATTTTTTCCACTTTTTTGAAAACCCACATGGCTGCACTGAGTGTCTTCCTTCTCCTCTGGCTGCTAGGCAACATGCCTTGCTATCAATCCAACCCTGAGAGTTAACATACACTTGACACCTGCCCTGCTTCTCTTCTCTTCTCTTCCACATTCATTGGCTGACCTGCTTGGGTCTGCATTGGCTCTGCTGTTGCCATAGGATGCCAGACTCCAGTCAGCAGTTGCATTCCAAAATTGTCAAAGGACAGTACTGCTTATGGTTTTCGTGGCACGTTTTTCGGCAATAGGTTGATGGTTTTCGGCAAAATGTTGTGCATTGCCTTGGGCTGTTTTCTGATGGAGTCGGGGGGCTTCTAGTGTTCATAGTCACTATACTTCAGCTGTAATCTGCAAGCAGAATTGCCATGGATTGACTCCTGATAACTGCTGCATTTTTTCTATGTGGTCATTCAACTATGTTCCATGCACCCCAGTGGGCTTGAATCTCAGCACATGTCCACTATAACTTTTGTGATGGGCACCATTTTTAACACCTTTTTGTATTTTATTTAGTACTAATGCTTTTCTGGCTGTGCTTTTTCATTTAAATGGTACTTTCCTAGAGTGCCTTGGCAATATAATACAACAATGCTAATTTATTTAGAACTGCAGAAAATTAGGCAGCACATAGATTATGGGGATCTACCCAACAGCCTGTGTGGCCAGCACCAGCTCCTTCTGATTGGTGGGCCTTGTCCTCTCTCCAGGAGCCCTGGGAGTCTTACTTAGTTGCTGCAGTCCTTGCTGCAAGCAGTGGCGGGCAACTGGGCCTGATTCCCACAATGCCCTGGGGTAATTCTGTACTGGGGGCATTGGGGAAAATTAAAATAGTAACTCGACCCAGCCTCCCCCACCCCACCCTCCAGTGCTGCTCAAAGCAGTGGGCCCTGGGTAGGTGTTATTAATGGGCCTTGTGGGGCACCTTACCCATGATGACTTCAACACATGCCAAAGTAGAGTGGGCAAGTGGCTAGAGCCAGCTGGCAGGGACAAAGACAAATTATCAAGGAGGCAAAGAAGCCATGTAAGTAGTTGCCATCATCCTATTTCCTGAACAACTGAACTGTCACTTTTCAGATAAACCATTTTGAGAGAATAACTGGAGGGACTCACAATAAACACAGCAAGTGGGGGATACTAGCTAGCTAACCTATCCTTTGCCAACCTGGTGCCCTTCAGATCTTTTGGAGTACCAAAGGTGCGCTGGCAAAGGCAGGTGGGAATTGTAGTACAGGGCAGATGGAGGGTGCCAGGTTGGCAAAGGCATGGTGAACGGATGATTTTGAGAAGCAGGGTGAGATTCCCTCTGCATCATGCATGGGCAAAGATCACAGGGAAGTCTCCAAGGCAGACTTTCTGACTAGTTTGTCGTATATGTCATAAAATTATTTTACAGCACAAAACGGATGTGAACATAATTTTAAAAGGGGGCAGGGAGGGAGTTCCCCAGGTTGTGGTTTTGATTTTTGATAGAGCATGTCTACCTGAGCATTTTGGACCAAGGAGGGTTGTGCTGCAATTTCTTTGAAGCCAAGTTGAGTTTTAAGCCTGGTGGTCTAGATGCTTCGTCCTCTCTATTTGTGACATTCTAGAATCCAGCAGAAAATGGGTGCATGCTTTTTCTGCACTTACAAATGCCTTCTGCATTGGGCAGTCTGGCCAGGGAATGTTGTTGTTGTTGTTCATCCTGGGAAAGAGTCTTGATTGCATTCTCTCCTTGTTGATTATTGGATTTTGCTCATTAAGTGTATCTGTGGCAGTATTGAGGTGCACTGTAGCCAAGTTATCCTGAGGTGCTTTTGCATGATGTCATATGCGGAATGTTACTTTCATCATTTCCATAAGAGAGGCTTAGCAAATATATTCGTAGGAATTGCCTGCTTCTGACCAGTATTAGAAACTGAGATATAAAAGCTAGGAGCTAAATTGCACCTTAAATCTAGGTTATGGGTGCAACAACAGAATGTCTAGGTGCGCTTTTTTATAACAAGAATTCAAAGCTGAAAATTCATTCAACTGCAGCTAAAATATTATGTACATTTTTCACATGGTCTACTCCTTCCCTTGCCCACCCCCCAATATTCTTAAGAGGGTCTCTTCTCCAGTCTTCAGAGAGTAGCTGGAAGTGGGGAGGCAGAAAAAGGTCCTCCTTTCCTTCCACTCTGCAGTTTTAATCTGAAATCTTAGGTGCAGTACTGCGCCCAGAACTCAGAAACTGCTTGCGCTAATGAAATTCCCTGTCGCAAAATGTGCCTAGAACAATGGGAGTTTCGAACACTGGTCCTTGCAGTCCAGATGTCCAGCTCCTTGGGACATCCCCTCTCCTCTTGGTTCTGCAAGTCTCTTCCTTCATGTTTAATCTGACTGGTGCTGCTGGGCAAGATTGTGCATAGAGATCTGGAGTAGAAGGAGAACTCCAGCTCTTGCTGGGTGTTGTTGTTTTTTTTGTCTCTGTGTTTATGTGCGGCTTGGCTTCTATTGGCAGCTGGATGTGGGAGAGCGGAGTACAGTTAAATCAAAACCAGAGCCATGGCAGTGGTAGCAGGCAGCCCCATCTGGCAGCCAGGGATCAGGAGAGCACAGCACCCGGGGAAGAGTTCAGGCAAGCTCTCTCTAGCCAGGCAAGGGAGCTCTTCCTGGGCTATAAGAGGAGCAGGAGGCAGCAAACAGCCCTCCCAAGTAGGAGGCAGGAATGTTTCCACAAAGCATGTTGTTGTACCTGACTTGTGTAGCTCATCCAGCAGGCTCTTCATAAGTTCAGGAGTAGAATACATGCTGTGCATGCAGGAGGCCCCCTTTACATCCCCCCTGCTAGCCCTACAAGTAGGGCCAGAAAGAATTCTTGTCTAAGAAGAGATGCTGGAGAGATCCTACCAGTCAGAGCTGCTGGCACTGTGCTAGACGGGCGAATAGTCTGACTCTGCATTTAGCATCTTCATCTGCCCCGCTCAGCAATCTGGGGGAGGAGCTCTAGCATCACTTGCAGTCCCCCACCCCTTGGTGCTGCCAGCTTCAGTGGTACCCCCAGACATTTTGCTGCCCCGGTCAAACATTTCTTTCTGTCTGGAAAACTTGCTTTCAAGATGTCCACCTACCTTCCATCTCAAGAAGTACATATTTTGCCAACAAGGCATTCCAAAGCTGTTTTCTCTTCCCGCCCCATCTCTCCCCCCCCCCCAGCCCAGTTTGACATGTGGTCCAGTTCCCGCAATAGTTTTCAGGATTTTCAAAATTACTTGCAAGGAAGTCATATTTTAGTGCAAAGGGTTCAGGCAGTTTACAGCAGAAGGGGAAGAGGCTCAGCTGGATGCGATGCAGATACTTGATGTCAGTTTGGTGTGTTCCCAGCAGTGGCTTGGAGAGGGGCGTGCATGATAGATGTGAGACGAAAGGTGTCGCCAGGGCGCGTGCTTTGACCTCCTTCTCCCTCACAAAAAACACTTTGGTGCCACTTTGGGTGCCCTGTGCCTGATAGAGCTGAATTTCTTCAAAGTAGCCCCTAGATCAGAACCGGCAGGACTCCTGGGTTCCTTGAAGAACTGCCTGGCTGGAGCTGTTGCTGTTTGCAATCCTGTCGTGGGTAAGAGCACTGCAGTGGGAGGTGTTCTGCCATGTCTGAAAGGGGTGGGCTTCCCCTCTCCAGCTCTGTTTTGAGAAAGTGGTGGAGGAGGCTACCGTGTTTTCCACAACTGCAAGACTGGGAAAAACCTGGAGCCTTTCCTGGAGTTCCTAGAGACAGAGAATGTGGCACTTGCCTGCTTTGCATGTATTAAAGGGTGCTCCAGAAAAAGAACAGTGTCTCAAATTGAGAGAGCCATTTACTTGCTGTTTAGTGCCAACAGGGGTGGTTCATGCCAACCCCTTCAAAGGTGGGTATTTCTTGCAGTTCAGAGAGGAAACACATTTTAGTATGGCTTAAGTTGGGCAGAGGGTACTGTATTATCATTCTTTATTTGGTTTATTTCTATGTTAGAAAGAGAAGAGGAGAGATCAAGCATTAAATAAGACCATTATTATCAGTAGTAGTCATCACAAGACCATTCCTGAATAAGCCTTCCCTAGACCTGGAAGATCTGAATAATTTTTGACAAGTATCAAATGTCCCCATTTTAGGCAAGGTTCTTGAGAGGGTGGTTGCCAAACAGATTCAGGTGCTCTTGGAAGAGACAGGTTTTCTGGATCCATTTCAATTTGGACTGAAGCCTGATTTTAGTACTGAAACTGCCTTAGTTACCCTGTATAATGACCTGTGTTGGGAACAAGGCAGGGGGGTTGTGACTATGTTGATCCTCATTGATCGCTTGGCGACTTTCAATATCATCAGCCATGGTATCCTTCTGAGGCGACTGTCTGAGTTGGGTATTGGGGGCACTGCATTGTGAAGGTTCCACTCCTCCTTGGATGGATGGCTCCAGGTGGTGGTTCTTGGGGAGCATTGCTCAACTCTTGTGTTTTATCTAGTATGGGGTTCTGCATGAATCACAGAGTCAGTTCTGTTTCCCATGCTCTTTAATATCTAGATGAAACAGCTGAGTGGGTTCATACTGATTTCTGGAGTGTGTTGTTATCAGTATGCTGATGACACAGTTCTAGCCCTCCTTTTCATCTTCTGCAGGTGAGGCACGCAGTGTTCTGAATCAGTGCTTGGTTGCAATAATGGACTGGATGAGAGACTGAAATGTTGGTAGGTGGTTCCTCTGACCTGCTGAGTGGCGTTTGGCCTGTTCTAGGTGGGGATTACACTCCCTCCGAAACAGTGAGTTCATAGTTTGGGCGTTCCTCCAAGACTCATTGCTGTCAGTTCAATTATGACCCTACCTGCACAAGGATAACTTGGCTACAACAATCTTTTCTCTGATAACGTCAAGGTTGGATTACTGCAGAGCAATTTATATGGGGCTGCCTTTTAAAAACTTTGGAAGCTTCAGTTAGTGCAGAGTGTGGCTGCCCAGCTGTTGACAGCTTCAAGACAAACAGATCATATAACACCAGTTCTGGTCCAACAACACTGGTTGCCTGTATGCCTCCAAGCCCAATTCAAAGTGCTGGTTTTGACCTTTATAGCTCAGGATCTCCAATATGAACCTACCGGGGCCTTTAGAGCTTTGTTGAGGCCCTTCTGCAGATTCCGGTTCTGAGGGTGGTGACAAGGGAAGAGGGCTTTTCAGTTGTGGCTCCCATCTATGGAATGTGCTCCTCAGCATTGGCCGCTTAATGCCTTCATTGAATGATACCAGGAGAAAGCCTATGTTTCCCCCCAGCCTTTTGACAGATGAAAGATGACTCTTTTGTTGTTAGTGTGCTGCCAAAGCTTCCTGCGCCTCTTAAGGGGGTTACTTTTTGTTTTGGTTCCATGCTATAGTATATTTATTTGTTCTTTTAACAGTGTTGTAAGTTACTTGGAGACCTTCAGGTAGCAAGCAAATAGCAAATCTGATTTTTAATAGTGTTAATACTACTAGTGCTACAAGCTGTGGAAAAATAAAGATTTCAAAATCTGTCTAAGAGTGGACTGGGAGTTCTGGTACTGTTATTTCTATTTTAAAGACAACTTCAGCATGAACAATAAAAAGACCCATCCTTCACAGTAAAAGAAAGAGGGGTCATTTTTTCCTCTCATCTGCTTTTTCAATCAATTAGCATAGGTTTGGTTATTTCATTTATTCTTTCTTCCTGCATAGAACACACTCAATTTCACAGACACCATTTGTACCACACAGAGAGCCCATGCAGAAGATCAAATATGTTGATTCATAACAATAAGGGTCAATAAATTTGGGGTAAATCGTTAGGGTTGCCAGCTTTTCTGTCTCAGCAGACATTAACCAGTAATAAAGTACATTTTGGATTCTTTAGACTAAAATGCTAATAAAGGCACTGTGGGCAGATTGGGCCTTTTTTTGGTCATGTGGTATTGTGGTAACTGTAGTGGGCATAAACTCTCTGTGGAAACAACCGGTTCTCCAAATAAAGGCAGAAAATGGCACCTCCAGCTGCCTTTGGGCAATTCAGTCCAAGCTGTTGCTCTCCAAAGACCTGGGAAGGCACAGCACCCTCCATAAGCAGTATGCAAAGCTATGGACATGAAATGCGCTGCTCTCCATACTGTTTCTGATTGGCACTTCTGCTGGTCCTGCTTCTACATCTGAGGACACATGTTCGGCCTAGAATCTTTAAAGAAAATTATATGTTAAGCCCGGATTTTGATGTGGCAGTGCAGCACTGCATAAGCACAAAGTTGCCACAAAGTGCAAGGCGGCGGGGGGGGGGGGGGGAGGCGAAGGCGAATCCGTTTTGGCATCTTTCCCTTTCTCCCTGCCGTCTCCCATGATAGGATTTGCAGAAGAAGAAATTATAGGCAGTTCCTGTTAAGAGCTAAGTTTGTTGCTGAGTTGCCTTTAGGCCTCTCGCAGGCCTGTCAGTTTCCAAACTGGGGCAGGAGAATGTGGACAGCTGCATTTCTTCCTTGCAACAGTGAAATATTTTTTCCTCATTCATGACCCGGCAGAAACAGCTGGGCCTCTGCTGTTGGTCATTGGACCTGGCAGCCGCCTGGTGGCATCTCTGCCTCTCCAACATAGGGGACAAGAGACTGCTGGGACAGCAGATGCAGTGGTGGTGATATTTTCACCCTTGCCAAGATTTTAGGGCTGGGCTGAGCCAGGGGGGGTTGCCCACTTCCCCTCCCAAGCACAACACCCCTTAACAATGTAAACACCAGCACCAGATGGTAACTATGGTTAAAGTAAACCAGACGGGTTCCCACCAGGGTTTGCTAAACAGCTGAGGCCTCTTTAGTTCAGCTTCAACAATCAGTCATTTAAAAATGGCCGCCTTTAACAGTTTTCTTCTCAAAGAGAGGCAACAATCCTCAGCCAGAGATGGCTGCTCACATTTACGAATGATGCTGAAATGTACAAGGAGATGACGGTTGGTCTTTTCACAGGAGCCCTCTGGATTCAAGATTGGCTGTTTGTTGTGTCCTGTTTGTGGGCTGGGGTAGCTCAGGCAGTGAACGCAGAGCAGTCACCTGTTTGCTCAACTCTTTTCCCCCCTCCCTTCTCTGTTCCAGAGTTCCTACCCCATCTGGGAAGATTTCAACTCCAAGGCAACTAAACTCCACTCCCAACTGCGGTGAGTTTCTCGACAGAACTGGCACAGCAACAACACAGCTGCCATTTGTCCCCCAGCTTGGTCTTCTCGCCATGTGTGTCATGAAAAGAGACTCTTGATTTCTTCTATGCTCTCAGCTTCCTCTCCCCACACCCTCCTTTCTTTAGAAAATAAACGATGTGTCCCCAGCTGGTTCAGGTTCTTTTGAAACCCCACAGGCAGTAGCGCTGCACATAGTGAGAGCGTAGACCAAGCTTCACCAACCAGCTGCCCTCCAGCTGCTTTGGACTACAACTCCCATCAGACCCCAAATCACCTAGTCATGCTAGCTGTAGCTGATGGGAGTTGTAGTCCAAAACAGCTGGAGGGTGCCAGGTGATGGGGTAGATTTTGCATGGCAGATTACAGTTTCATCAGGCGCTCTTAGCCAAACAGCAGTGCAAGCTGGGCAAATATCCCCAAGTGGTGTATATTTTCCAGCTGGCAGCTGCTCTAGGAGTTGAATGACACTGGCCAGAGGAATGAGAGCTGATGGGTGGGGTTTTTTTTTGGATGATTGTAATCTGCTGCAAGCTACCTTGGAGATCATTGGATCCAAAAGCTGGGTGGAGGTCTTCTCTCAGATGAAATGCAGTCTGAGTCTATTTTTAAAAAACTTCCCTGCATCATTTCTTTGTGGGGAAACAAAACCTGTGCAGATCTGTGTCCTGAGCCCTGTGTCATAGGGCTCAATCCACATACAGTGAAATGGGCCCAGGAAATTCTGCTGGCATCCCTGGAGGCTGTGACTACCACATAATGAGCTGGGAATGCCCCGGTTCAATGCAAAAATAAAATAACTCACTTCTCTAAGTTAAGTTTTAGAAGCAATGGGAAGGGCAGAATCCTAGTAGCTTTGCTGCCAGTAATGAGAGGTCCCACCCATATGGCTGCTCAGAAACACCATAGTTGGCCCCCGAGTTCCTTTCACCTGCCATTTCTTACCTGAATGTCCCTTTCCACAAGAAGGTACCATTTCTTAGCATGATCTGGTGTGCACGTTCTGATCCTCCTTTCCATCCCCTTCCAGCTATCACAGAAAAGCATGTGCCAAAGTCGCAGCCTCCCCATGTCAGCCGCTTTCTCTCAGACAAGTGTGCCTGCTCTTTTCTCTGGAACTGCCATTCTTCCTTCTCTCCCTTTTGATCTCCACTGTGATCTTGTTGTTAGTTCTTTGTATCCTAAGGGTTTTTATTTTCTCTCAATATTTTTCAGACCTTGTGGCTCTTTTTCTTTTTGTAACAAAACAAAATTGAAGTACCAGCCCATCTACGGGCAAAGTGCTATTGAGTCTTTTAATGGCTCCTTTACCTTTTTAATTAAACAGTTCCTGTCTGCAGATTTAACTCATAGCTTTGTGATTAGCACTGGTTCAAGATTAGTGGTGAGTAGCTTTTAATATCCTCCTGAATAGCCTTTCTTAATTGCCTTAATATTGGTTGCGGTTCCCATGGGGAGGGGAAAGCTCCATTTATCATTTTTCTTTTTTTAAAAAAAGCATTTAAAAAAATAGCAGAATACATTTTTGACTATATAAAAATGAGGGTGGGTGGGTGTGGAGACACACTAACACAAGGAAATCTGTAATCCAAGCCCCCACCCCATGGGAACAGAAACTGACCCTAGGCCGGCAATTAACCAAATCCATTCAAGGGGCAATTAATAGGCTGTTCATAATTGATGCCAGGTAACTTAAAATGGGATCATTCTATAAGGAGTAAACTTTTAATTAAAGCTTCTGAAAACCTTTCATGAACAGGATTGGATTTTCTTGTGAGTTAATGTTATAGAAGGATCTTGAGAATAATAGATAATACAATACCATTTTAAGCCATTGTGTGGAACCTCTATTTTCAATTTTTTTTTAGTTAATTGAACAAAGTGAGTACCTCAGCAGCACTAAAGGGTTCAAGTGAAGAATATAGCATTTTCCTGGTATTCTCTAGGGAAAAGCACCTTTGCAAACACTACCTTGTGGCCCAGCCCAGTATTTGAGTAGAGCCTGCATCAGTTTTGCATATTTGACTATATTCAGTTAGTCTGCTAATAGCATCTGTGGCAGTTGTTTTTTCTAACAGTTACCCTGGGCATAATTTTTTCTAATGCTTTCTTTTACACACACACACACTATTATATTTTATGAGTGTGCTAGTTGCAATGAGTGGATGCCAATTGTAAGTACAATATTGGGCAACCTTGGCAGTTTCAAAGTTTTTAATCTTGTTTACTAATCAAATGTGTAAAATAAACATGATAAATGAGAATATTATGTAGGGCATCAGAAAAAAAATCCTGTACAAATCACTATGATCACAGTTCAAAAATTTATGGAAAACACTGTTTTCTTATGCTAGTGTTATTTCATACCTGAGTTTCTTGACGTTTTGCTGGAGGAAGGATAGCGTATAGAGCGGTGTTATCCTGGGATTAAAAAAACTAAGAACTAGGGACTGTGCCCCTATTTCCTCCACTTGCAACACCCCCTTTAGCCCAAGGTGGGGAGCCATTTTGGCTCTGCAAGCTAGATCCTTATCAGGATCTGCCTTGTGGTGCAAAATTGACAGGTGGGCAAGTCCATCCACCTGCCAGTCAAGTGATGTCACAAATGGCATTGTGCTTCTAAGCCTGGACATTAAATCGCCTCTCAGGCAGCTGCATGCTGCTAAAAAGAAGGCTGTTGATTTCCTTTTAGTACCACATTGCTGCTTGTGAGGTACTTTGAAGTCCAAACTTCAAGACTCCAAAGCCCAGCAAAATGGAGCAGGGAGCTCTCTCACGAACCCAGGTCAAGCTCACTTGATCTCCCTTTGCATCAGCTGATGGGTGGAGAGGTCAGGGGCAGTTTGGCGCATCTGTTTGGCCTGTTCCCAGAAGGAATGGCCAAATGGAGCTCTTTGTAAACAATTGAAATAAAATTGGCAGACAGGGCTATCACCTTTGGTCCACCCCACCCCCCAAAAGTCCTCCTCTCTTTCTCAGGAGGCTCTTCCTCAGCTGCGCACCCTTTCTCCTCTGCCTCATCTCCTCCTTCAGTCCCTTTCCCTCCTCCTTTGCTTGAGCTTTAACCTCCTGTCCTCCAGTTTCCACCTTCCTCTCCTCCTAATTGTCATCACGCTGTAGTTTGCAGGGCTAGTGCCATCTGTCAGTGGCCTTGTGAATTACACCATGACAACAGTCTTGTATGTGTTTTACAGAGAAAAGGGAATTCAGGGGTTGGTGTGTGAAATTAATTGCAGATCTGATGCAATCAGCTAAGAGCTGGTAGGTTTTAGTAATCAGTGGAAAGATGTCATCTGGATGCCAAGCTAGGTGTCTCTGCATCCTATCCTTGTACCTTTGGCCCTTATGTACTTAAATGGAGGATTTTACATTCATTTCTATTGAATTTACATTGGTGGTTTCAGCCCAGCTTTCCAGCCTGTCAAGGCAGTTTTAACCCTCAATTTTGTCAATAGTGTTAGCTACTCAATAGTGTTAGCTACCCCTCAGTTTTGCATTATGTGCAGTTTTGATAAGCACTCTCTATGTTCTCCTCCAAGTCTTTTATAAAACAGCAGAGGGCCTAAGACAGAGCCCTGGAGACCCTGTGAGACCTCCCTTCCATGTTAATGCTGAGCCCTTGTGAGCACTTCTTGGGTATCTATGCTGGATAATAATGAGCTAGGGGTCCATTGTGTCACGTCTTTGCAACAGAGACAGTATAGGTTGCTTTGGTTGAGGTGGCACAAGGAACTGAAGGATTCTTTGGTTAATAATAAAATTATAATAATAATAATAATAATAAACCATCTCCAGGATTGCCACCTCTTACTCTGATGTGCTATAATATTGCAGTAAAAAATGAGGACATTTTCGGGAGCAAGATAATCCAGTGAAAGTAAGAAAATGTACTGTGCCAAGGAGACATGTTGTCTTGCTCAGAAGCCTTGGGGATATTTTCACAGGCTCACCTTCTGTGATGGTTCCAGTGCTTCCAGGTACTTGCCACCTGGTCCAGCCATTAATCTGGAAACACAGGCCCCTAAAGGAATGTGTATATTTTGAGAAAGGCGTAAGTTCTCCAGATACTAAAGAATACATTATATAAAGTATTGCCAGAATCAGATATTTGCCCTTATCCCTAGCAAGGTAAATGGGAGCGAGATCTACAGATAAATATTGCTTTAGACAGCTGGAAATGCATATGGAACTCTGCAACTCAAATGAATATGAGCACAAACCTTAAGAAGTTTTACAAGTGATTGTGCAGATGATGTTTCTCTCCACAGAGACTGAGGATGCTTCCGGACAGCAGCTCTTAAGCCGCAAACAAGTCCTGCATATTCAATTTTTCTGTGTGCACTTTTGGCACACTACCTTCCACGCAATCCCATTTCCCCCCTGTCTTAATAGTCACTGATATTCTGCTGCTTGACATCCACACCAGTGGATGGATCTTGCCTTAAAATAAAGGAATTTTAGGAACAATGATACAGAAGACAAGACAGGCCATAAACTCCCACTACATCCGTTAGTCGTTCTTTTTGATCATACAGAAATAATACTCTCTAAGGAAGATCAGGAAATGGTTATTTATCTTTTAATGGCTGCCAGAATATGTATTTCAAGTATAACAAGAAATAGGAGGTTACAGCAAGCTTTCAATGACTGTGAAAATGTCTGGGATTTTAGTATGTTGAAGCTTACTAATTTTACTCAGACAAGAAAGCAGAGTAAATTGGAAAGTTACTCAGTTGAGAGTTGAGTAAGATTTTTTGGAATTGGAAAGTATAGGAACATATATAACCCCAATGAGTTATTATGCACAATTTAACAGCACAGAAGTTGTTAATTAATGAAAGATTATTAATTCAATCTGTAAATTCTTTGTATTGATGACACAATATGGACAAGGCTTCCTTTTGTGCTGGCGGGGGGCGGGGGCGGGGAGCAAGCAAAAGGTGCTAATGGACTTTCTCCATTGCCCTTTCCCCAATAAAAATCCCTGCTTTCCCCCAAACCATTAGTCCCATCCGGCATGGCTAGTGGCCAAGGATGATAAGTTGTACTGTAGTCCCAACAATACAGGGCACCACTTAAGCTACTTGTGACTTACAGAGTCACATGATCAGGGTATTAGCTAAGTCCCACCTCCTTTTGTCCCACTACTCCAGCTGAAGTTGGAGCCCTGCCTCCCTGTTGCAGTGAAATAAAAGAAGTCCACATATGAGCATCATAATGCCTAGTGTGGCTTTGATTCATTACCAGCTCCTTCCAGCAGTTAAGAAGGCGAGCCCTGGCTCTCCTAAATCCCAGGTAAATGTGCCAAAATTGTGATATGTGAAGTCTCTCTTTGAGCCATGTTGCTCCTTCCCGTGCAGCAACACAGAAGCAAAGGGGCTGGTTTTGAGAGTGGCATGGCAGTTGCAGCATCCAGAGGGAAGCTGCAGAGCCCCCTTCCCACATATCACAGCCTCAGGATCCCGATGCAGTTGAGATCCCAAGAGGTTGAAAGTTGCCTCAACTGCCTTGCCTGTGAGCAGCTTCCAATCAACGCTGAGTAAGAAGGTTTCCTCCCCAGAGTTCCCAAAAGGAGCCTTGCTCTCCCCCCCCCCCCCGCCGCCTTGTTCCCAGGGTCACCCCCTTGCTTTGCTTTTCCCCAAGAGTTTTTGGAATCCTCCCCCTTTCTGCTTGCCAGCCACCTCCTCTGGCATATCAAAGGCTTCTATGAAGGGGCCCTTTCAGCCCATCCACCCTGGCTTTGCCGTCGCCGGATATGCCTTGTGCGGCTGCCCTATTAATAGCCCCCCTGGCTTCGCTGGTGTTTCTCAGCCCTCCGTGGAGCTGAAAGAGCCTCTTGTGTTCCGCTCAGCATCTCCTCAGCTGTTTGCGCACTGTGTTCCCCTTCCACTCTCCCAAAGCGCCTTTTGTGCTCATTGCCTATCTGGAGAGAGTGCTCTCTATTTCCTCTGCTTTCTCCGCACACAGAGTAACTCCACATCGGCTCAGAGCTAGTTTGGGGAGGGAGAGATTGAAGCTCTGGGCTCTGCCTAACAAGGAGTGTTGGCCAACCCATAAGTAGAAGGGGAGGCTGGACAAACTTGGCGCTTAAAGCCTTTCTTTGGGAAGAGCCTCCTCTGTTTTGATTGATTGATTGATTGGATTTATATCCCTCCCTTCCTCTCCAAGAAACCCAGGGCAGCAAACACATGTATCATTTAAAATAAAGAAACAAAAAGAAAGAAAGAAAGCATTTTAAATTGGTTTAAACACTGTAAAAACAACTACAATTAAAAACATCTAAAATCAGTTGCAGTTAATTATAAAAAAATTTCTAGAAGCAGCTAAAAACATTATTCCATCCAATGATCTTAGAGTTACTTGAAACAGTATTTTGTCAGCTACTCCACAGCCAGGGAACCACCACTGAAAAGGCCCTGTCACTATCCCAGTTACTTGGCATGTAAACTTTTGAGGCTCAATTTCTACTGGCAGCTCTAGGTAGAGCTGGGAATGGTCTGTGTCTGAAACCCTGGAAAGCCTTGGCTGCCAGACAGTGTTCATAATGCTGCACTAGATAGACCTAGCAGTCTGATTCGGTATTGAGGCAGCTTCCTATGTTGCTCAGACTGGGGAGAGCAGGGAGTGCAAAGTCCTCACAGAAGCTTGGGCCAGCCATGAACAGCCCACCCGGTTTCCAAGTGCTGCTGCTAAACACAGAGGCCAGATGATGTGTAAAATAAAGGTTGGCAGACTGCAGGGCAAGGAGCCAGCCCTGAGGTGGCCAAAGGCAGCAGGACGTCAGAGAGAGAAACTCAGGGAAAGGGAGGCCTAAGGGGGAAAGACAAGAAGAAGGAGGGAAGGAAGGAAGCTGAAACAAAAACAGGGCAGGCAATATAGTTCCAAGAAAACTGGAAAGCTGAGGAAACATTGGTGCTGGCATGGAGTCTGTTTGAGCTGGTTAAGTTCATTCTTGAGAGAAATGCTGTCCATCCCCCACAAAAAGAAAATTGTAGGTTTTCCACCTACTCTCCCAATTTCCCGGGGGCAGGGCACCTGAGAGTGATTGCTGTGATTGGTTCTTTAAGATCTACCTAAGACAGGTGTCTGGCTTGGCCTAGAAGTTAGGGTAAGGATCCATCACATGTAGGCTTTTTAACATCAGGGCACGTGGATGTGTCATGGGACTCTCTCCCATGAGCCCGTAGTCTTTCTGGACCGCTCTGCCGCTCAGGGACCCTGATAAGCTTCAGAGGAATTTCAAGAGTTCTCCAGACCACAGGCTGACAGTGCGAGCTTTAAATCATTTGTTAAATAGGGTAACTGAGGAGAGTTGTGCAAGAGGCACTGGAGGTCCTCAAGATTTTAGAAGCAAACAAGATTCGGTTTTCTCAGAATTATTAGCCCAGTTGTACTTTTGACCTCTGATTACCTGAGTCTTGGCAGCATTGCAGGTTTAGGCCTAAGTGCTAATAATGCAGGTCCGGCCGTGAAGGGATGAGATGAGGCCTACTCACTTGTTGCACCCATCCAGCCCTTTGAGATGGCAAAATGGCTTGTGCTGTTCTGCGTGAAGACCGCAAACCTTCTGATCTCTCTCTCTCTCTGTCCTTATGTTTTAGGACTACTGTCCTGGCTGCAGTGGCCTTCCTGGATGCCTTCCAGAAAGTGGCAGACATGGCCACCAACACACGAGGTATGTTGTGGGAGCTTTATGGACTAAAAACTAGCTGACTGCAAAACCAGCCATGTCGCACAGCCAGTGGCAGAGAGCAGAACAATGCCTATGATAAAAAACCTCACCACCAAACTGACAGGCCCATGGCCCCTTTCCGTTTACTCAGGATCCCTTACAGTGCTGCAGTTACCCCACAACATACTTTTAATCCCTCTTTATACTCACACTCCATCTAGCCCTGTGCTTGGTTTCCACCTGCAACAGCCAAACAGGTGCCTCTGGGAAACATTCAAGAGGGACACGTTCAAACATCAGAGATGGAGAAGGAATTGCTGTGTGTGTTTCTTTCTGTTTCTGTGACATTCCCATGGGTGACCCTACTGCGGTACTAAGTTTAGTGGCTATCGCCACATCTTGTGGCAGTGAGTTCCAAAGGCTTTAATTTTTTTTAGCAATAAATATGTTTTCCTGAGGAAAAATATATTAGAGGATTTGTTATGTCGCCTTCTCACTTCTGAGGAAGCATTTGAGGCAGGTCACATTGGTAATAAACAATAGTAATAAAACAGCCAAACAAGAGGTGGGGTGGAAGCAGCGGATAACATATGTGTTGCATTCTGAACCAAGTTCCAGTCAGCATCTGGGAAACCCTGAGCTTGTGGTGCTTAGAGAGAGAGATTAATTTCATGGTGGGGTCTTACGTGGTCATTGGCAATCCCCCTGCTGATCTCTGCTAATCCAGACATGCTTGTGGGATCACCATGAGGGGAAGAGCAATCATCCTGCTTTTCTAGCAATGCTCATTCGAAGGCCCTGTGATAAATAGGGCCCTCTTTTAAGTGGCACTTCCTTCATTTCTGGGTGGGTGTTACAGTTGCGGGGGAAATGGGCTTCTGGAGGCAGCGAGGCAGGAGCCCTTAAAAGTTACCTATAAATGAGTTTCACTGACATTGGGCAGGGGCCATCAGTGCACCTTTTGGTTCCCTGCTAAGAATGTTTTTGTTCAGGCAAGTGGCAGTCTTTCCAGACATGTAGAAGCTGTCATGTGTTTTAATCTGGTTTAGTTTATTGTTGATATTTATTATTTTTGAATGTTTTAAATATTTGCTTTTACCTGTTGTTGTTGTTGTTGTTGTTGTTGTTACTGATCATTCTATTATGTTTCTAAACTGCTTTGAAGGGACGTGGGTGGCACTGTGGGTTAAACCACAGAGCCTAGGACTTGCGAATCAGAAGGTCGGTGGTTCGAATCCCCGCAACGGGGTGAGCTCCCGTTGCTCAGTCCTTGCTCCTGCCAACCTAGCAGTTCAAAAGCACGTCAAAAGTGCAAGTAGATAAATAGGTACCACTCCGGCGGGAAGGTAAACGGCGTTTCGGTGTGCTGCTCTGCTTTGCCAGCAGCTGCTTAGTCATGCTGGCCACATGACCCAGAAGCTGTACGCCGGCTCCCTCGGGCAATAAAGCGAAATGAGCGCTGCAACCCCAGAGTCGGCCACGACTGGACGTAATGGTCAGGGTCCCTTTACCTTTAAACTGCTTTGAGATTTTATCAAGCAGTATAGAAATGTTGTGAAAGAAAGAAGAGTTTCAGAGTGTGGCTCTTTTCCCTTCATGTAGGGGTGTAGCAGGGCGAAGTGACCTATTCTGGGCACCTTGTGGCATGTAGATGGCAGAGGTCTGCACCTGAGGACCAGTCTTCCTTGTGGCCCCTCAGATTGTGCTTGGATATGGGCACCACCCAAGCACAAATCAGCCAGAAAGCTCACAAGATGGTCTTGATCAAGCCTTAACCTTGAGCTGACCTACATAACCTATTTTCACTGCCCTGAACTTCTTCAAAAAAGAGCAGAGGGAAAACACAGCTTTTTAAAAAAGTAATCTCCTCTGAGCCTTAAAAAGACCAGGTGTAACCATGCCTCCTTGTGTACACGTGTAAAGAGCCCGCCTACCCCGTCTCAGAACTGGCATTGGGATCATATATATATATATTCATTTTCGCCCTTCACCCCTAAGGCCCAGGGTAGGTTACAATTAAAACAAGGGCCATGGTATGCCACAGTAAAAACTGGGTTATCTAAAGAAGGAGAATCAGCAGTAAGCAAGAGTTGGAAGGAATTGACTGTGCAGGTTAGTTTGTTGTTTGACAACAATTGACAGAATAATGTATGTGGGCAGCATTTGTGTTGAGCCATCAGTTACTGGGATAAATCTCTGAAAGCGAGCAGAGAATTGGGTAGGATGCAGCAGGCGATAAAGGAAAGCTGACGAGGCTGGTACAAAATAAGGAGATGGAGGGAGGGCTGATGTATTCTGGAGAGATATAGGGAGCACCGAATGGAGCTTGGAAGGGAAGCAAAATGTAAATAACACCTCTCACCTGAAGCAGAATGAAAGAACTGATTTGGAATGTGAGTTAATCCCAGAATAAGGTCTGAAGACACAAGAACTCACCACTTTGCTATAGCTAAGCAACCCTGGGCCTGGTCTGACTCCTGGATGGGAAACCACCTGGGAACCACAGGAATGCTCCCGTGGATTCTAAGGTCACAGAAAGGTGGGATAGAAACCTAAGAAATAAAATGTAAAACAAAAAAAACCTACAAAGCGTTGAAAGAACCAGATGGATCATTGGCCTGACCCAGCAGGCTCTTTATACATTCTTATGAACCTAGTTATTTCCTTTTTTCAGGAAAAGTTTGGTGTGGGAAGGGTTTTTCCTTTGAACGTGACTCTTTGTATGAGGGCAGAAGGGCTATGGAGCAGTTTCCTGACATTCTATTATGGCTGGTTCACTCTGGCTTTTAGACAAGAAGCCACAGCTTGTTATCTGTAAACATCTAGGGAAGGGCTGTGATGAGGAAACAAGGGTAGACCTCCATATTTACTTGCACAGGCTTTCTGCACCTACTATTCAAACCCATGTAGAGATTTGTGTTTGCTGCTGAGATGATGTTTTGGGAAGATGTGGCAATGCCAGCAACCTGTGCCAGGCCAGGAGTGTGTATGCCTAGCAAACACATGCTCATCGGTTTGGTTATAAATCATGGGAGGGAGTTTCCCTTTTAACGCAAAACGGACCACATGGCATGTGGGAAATGTCCTAAAGGAGTAGGGAAAGGGAGTGAGGTTCAAACCCACCTACCCTTGTGTGCTTACTTTTAGTTTTAGAAGTAACCCCCCTCTTCCAAACCAGTGGGCAACACATGTTTAATGAACAGGTCCATGCCTGGCTTAGCCCAGTCTGCCACCTCCCCCAAGTCCACAGAATTCCCTGTTCTTTAGGTCTAGGGAATTAAGGGAAGCCTTAGTGGACAGATGTGCAGTGTGATTACTAAAGGAGGGAGCCACAGGTAATAGAAAATTCAGCCACGGTTGCGTTTTGGAAAGGAGGTCAGGGGAGGGGAAAGGGAGTCCTTTAGGAGGAGGGGCTTCTGGGCTGCCTGGTAGGGTAGCTTGGAGTTTGTGGCCCTTTGGAGAATTCCACAAGAGGGGAAACTGAGGCATAGATCATGCAAATGGAAAATGAGGTGGTAAAACTTTTCATCTGTGCCATTTCAGATCACAAGTGGGAAACATGCTTCTCAATAGTAGTAGTAGTAATTATAATTATAATTATCTGGGCAGCTTCCAACAAATTAAATATTAGCATGTTATTAGCATATGAGCTAATAATGGCGTGCTCTGGTCCATGGGGTCACGAAGAGTAGGACACGACTAAACGATTAAACAACAACAACAAGCATATGAGCATAGAAAACTATTCCTTACCGCACCCCCACCCCCAGCTTTCTATATGTGAGTCTCAGGCTGTGAATGAGAGTAATTCTTTTTGACATCCTTGTTGCCTGCCTAGCCTGTGGGCTGCACTGCTGACTCAGACCATAGTGAATGTCCCATCTGATGCATCTGGATCTATCTTAGGAACATGGCCTCTATGCTTGAACCACATGCATAGGACATTACCCAGTTCCATACTCTCAATTTTTCCTGCAGACTAGAACTGCCAATTCACCCATAGCTGTTTACTGAAAGAATGGCTGAATCCAATTTTTCACCATCCAGGTATTTTGTGTGGGTGGGCAGTTTCTGCCTCTGGAGGTTAGATGTCTTGGTTATGGCATGAAACTAAAAGGAACTGAATTATATAGAGTGGGACATGATAGGTATAATCACCCAGAGCCTGTTGGCAGCTAGATATCATCCTTCTCTTTGGGTCTCCTTCTGTCCAGCTGTTCAGCAGAGAGCAGCTGAGAGGGAAGACTTTGATGATGTGCAAAGTGTGCAATTGTGGTTCTTTCCTCTGTAGGAAGATCAAAGCGGAGGCAGGGATGTCTCAGGTGGTAGACTTATGTTCTGTACAAATATGCAAAAAGTCATTCATGCATTTCTTTAATTGCGTGCATGCAGTTTTGAGGTTGCCTTTGAAGTTTGAGACTTTGAATAGTTGTAAGGCAGACTTGCAGCTCAGCTGTTATTTGCATTCTTCTGCTGCTATGATTGACTTTATTTTGCCTTTTGCGCATTCAGGACAGAAAGGGACATTGAGAGCTTTTTTTACAAAGTAAAGAAAAATTAGAAGGTGAAACAATTTTAAATACACCCCTTTGCTTGTAGCGTTTGCTCTTTAACTCACAATGCCTTGCCCTGCTCACTGTATTAGTGTGAAAACACTTTCATGGCGACAGCTTTTTTGATTCTAAAGGCAGAAGAAATGTCCAGGATATTTGCTTGTGAGTCCTTGGTTCACCATAATTTGATGGTTGGGGAAGTCATGGTTGTCTCTGCTGGATGTCCAGCTCCCTTTACAGGTTCCCTGTGTGCTTGAACGCCTGGTGCATGTGCTTGTACCACTTGGCTGTCCTTAATCAAGGCTGGCTTCATTGCCCCGAGTTTCCTGGGGTAAACAAGCAGCTAGTCCATGGGAAGGAAGCCATTGTGCCCACAAGCCTGTATCATCTTGTTATTCTAAAGCTGTCTAATGCTTCGACGTGGCAGGAAATTTGCCAAGGAAATTTACGTGCAGAGTTAAAATGGTCAACAATGCAATAAAGCAGTCTGTGGCTCCAGAGTGACTTTTACTAGCACTGTGGGCTTGTCTAGAAAAATAATAATTTTGAACACATTTCCTCATGCCTTAGTAATATCTAGGGCAATGTTATATGTGGGGCTGCCAATAAAAAGTGTTGAGAAACTTCAGTGCAGTAGATTCAAAGTGTGGTAGACATGCATATGGACTAAGATCTGCTGCGCTGATAATATTTGACCAGTGGTTGAAAGACGTTCACTGGCTTCTCCAGTTCTCTACCAGGCTCAGCTCATGTTGTTTGTTTGTTTTCTACCTATAATGCCCCAAGTGACTTGGAATCATGGCTTTTGAAGGGCTGTCTAACCTTGCTTTTCCCAAGTGGGTGCTCTCTAACACATTTGGAGATAGGGCTGGACAACTCCCATATGAACTTGTATGCTAAACTCTCGGTAACACACACACACACACACACACACACACTCCACTCCCATTGCAGGGTAGCGATGCAGTGGGGGATCATGCACTGCCCAGTTTTTTCTCCTTCAGGGCCAAGTGAAAGCTACCCTATTACTCTAGTGGGACACCATTAAGGACAGGTTTTTGGCTTTAACTGGTTATTAGTGCTGGTTATGTTTTGCTTTTAGTTGTGTTTGTGGACTCATTTGCTTATGACTGTGTTTTATGGCTTTTATTATGTCAACCACTCTGGGGTGCACAAGTGAAGGAAATGAAGCTATTTGCTTGTTGCATTTTAGCCTGTTTTAGTTCATATTTTGTCCTCGGTGCTATTCTAACAGATGTGTATAAGCTCCCTTGGAAAGGCAAGGTATAAATAATTGCAAACATAAGGTGTCCTGGAGCTGGAAGTGATCACAATATTATTCAGCTCACAACTCAAAGGAAGGCGAAAACACTGAAGTGCAAAACAATCACAGGCAGGAGAGGCACCTTCCCACCAAGGGATGTGGTAGCAGGCAGTTCTTCAGGTACCAGCTTCTAAGCAGAGCAAGGCTTTACATGTCAGCACCAGTGCACTAAATGGTCTCAGAAACACACCACAGCTATTGAAGCTCCAAGC
This sequence comes from Podarcis tiliguerta, assembly GCF_965153285.1. Taxonomy (NCBI): domain Eukaryota; kingdom Metazoa; phylum Chordata; class Lepidosauria; order Squamata; family Lacertidae; genus Podarcis; species Podarcis tiliguerta. The sequence goes on along the minus strand of NC_139541.1, from coordinate 50,232,206 downwards.
TTCCAGCCCCAGTAAGTAGCCGAATTTGAGCTCAATAACTGAAGGAGAGAAAAAAATCAACTTGGCCCGGCCCTCCCATCTTGACACTGACGACTTTTGAATGCATTGACTCCCCACCCCCACCCCAATTTAAATTTTCTTGTCTGTCTTTCCTCTTTAATGTTTCGCTGTTGTCCAAGAAAGTTGATGGATGGGTGAGTAGGAGGTGCTGCATCATATTCACTTTTGTGTTTATGGCAACAAAATTCCCCAGGCGGTCTCTGGAAAGAGGCAGAAGGACCTCTGGGACTGCATGGTTTTATCACCTGAGTTGTTAGTGGGGTGGCGGAAGAGGACAAGGGAAACTGGGGGGTTGCTCTGATTGCACATGTGTGGACATTGCTCGGGGGGGGGTGTTGCTAGTGAAGTTGCCAAGTGCAATTCAGAATGTGAACCACAAGATCTCAACGTATGCAGAAAATGCTGGGATATTTTTTTCTGAAAGAGATACTGAGGATGTATTTTGTGTCAAGTGATTACAGCCATAGGGTTGGGGGCTGGGGGTAAAATAAAATGTCTTGGCCAAGAGGGAGCAACTCTTAAGAGGAAGCAGCACTCCTGGTCAGAACCAGGAAAGGGGGAACAGGAGGAAATGATTTCTCCCTGTCAATGGCTGTGATCTGCAGCAGAAGCCCCGTTCAGCAAACTAAGGAAACAAGCAAAGGAAGTGAGTCATCCTCCTCTGTCTATTGCTGCAGCTGCACAGCGGTGGCTCTGGAGCCAGGATGACCCCCCACCCCCAGTAAGAAGGGGTGTGTGAAGTGCACCACTGTTATGGAGGTAGTGCTGGTGTCTTTCCACCCTCCATGGTTGGGAGCAAATTCCAAAAAGCAACAGAGGGTCAATCACAACAATGTCACCTTCTGATTCCCCAACAGTAAAGAGTGTTGCTCTGGAAGGTCAGGCTCAACAGACTGCAGGACCAGAACCATGAGCACAAGCAGACTTGCGGAGAATTAGCTGGCCTCATCTGAGGTCAAGAAGGAAATGGTCTTGGGCTCTTGGAATGTATGAGAGAGATGACTAAAGCGCAGTGATCATGCTTAGCATTGAGCAAGGCCACTTGGCAAATCATTGCCTAGTAATCCAAGACTCGTAAAAGGAACTGGGTCACTGGCCCTCACAGGTACCCTACCTTTAAGAGCACCTTTTTGATCAAAAGTTTAAAATTGATTAATCTCTGTTTGATTAAAAACTTTGCAGCTTGTCCCATTCCCTCCCCCCCCCCCCAAGTGGTAGCTGACAGGTCAGGCCAACTCATGGACTGAATGAGCATCAGGTGCCTCACCCAGAGCTGGATGAAAGATGTATTTCCAAACAGTGTGGTGGCTGGCCTGCTTTAAAGGGCTGTTTTAAGGAGTAGGGTTAGAGAATGCATGTCCAGTGCTCTGGGGCAGCCTCCAAAGATCCCTTCCTGAAGGCTGTGTCTTGGAGACTCCCTACAACTTTTGCCACTTCCTGGCCGGCTCAGGCTGGCCAGCAGAAGGTGAACTGTTTTGCAATGCCTTATATTCTGCTTTGAAGAGGGGCAAATTTCTCTCTGCAGCTCGCACAGTGCTGCATACTGGTGTGCGTGCAGATCCCTCATTAACCTGGATTCATCATGCCGGCTGAGTTGATCATGGTCTGTTGCATCCACTCTTAACTTCCTCCCTCCCAGTACCTTTGAGGGGTGGATCTGCCATTCCCAGGTGACACTGGGTTCCTCTGACGTGTGATTTCTGTGCATTCGTCTTTCCTGGCACGATTGCGTGCCTTTGCCTCATTAATCTTTCACAGTCATTCTGCTTCAGTGTTGTGGGAGTACGCAATGTGTTCTTCCTAGGAAGTGCTTAAAAGGCAGGATTGAGAGGAAGACACATCCTTCGGGGGCACTTTTTAAGTATATCTCAAGGAAAACAGAAGGTAGTCTAGATCCTGGAGCCACCTTTGCCAAGTTGGTGCCATTCATGTTTTGGGAAGTTCCCAACAGCCCCAGTCAGCACAGCTATTGTAGTCCAAAACATATGGGGAGCAACAGATTGGAGAAGGCTCCTCTAGAGCAGCAATTCTTCTTCCTCTTTGGTGATCACTCATAGCCAAGTAAGATTGTCTTCCATGACCAAGGTCTTAACAGTGAGTCCGTAAGTGACTGTGGAGGCCAATTCTGGATCCACACGTCCTTCCACAGTGGGGACATAGGTTTCTGGGTGGGAGTTGATCATGGTGAGGATTTGTCAAAGCTGCCTCCCTCTTAGCCCGTTTCTCCCTTTCGTCCTGAGTTCGTGCTTCTTTGAGGTCAATGACACCTTTAGTAGAGGCTGTTCACCAACTGGAGCACTCACAGCAATTACGGCACATGTGACCAGGAGCAAGTTGAAATGGAAATGAGCAGAAAGAGACCGAAATCACCTCTGGCTGTTAGTTTCTGGTGCTATCAAGGGCATTTAGCTGCGACCCACAGGGTGCTATCTCATCTTGTGTAAAGGCCCCTAAAATGCATGTCCATGGTCATTTCAATGAGGCTTGCACTAGATAACTTCTCAGTTGATTGGGCTTCCATGTGAATTAGTGTATGTGGGCATTTTTCTCTCCATCAAGCAGCAGAATGCCCCATAATCCATGCTTTGTGAGGGATGCAGTTTGATGGGCGGTTCCTATGAAAGACTGTTCCATCCATTCATATCCTCATGTTCAAGGCGCAGAGAGAGAGAGAGAGGTCAGTGTCAGTGTGGTTATTGCTACCCCCAATGGACAAAATCTGAATTGCTCTGTTCTCCATCAGGCAGGGCCCTCAATCTAGACTTGGAGCCAATTGTTAGCCTTTGATAGTGATAGCCTTTAACTCAAAGGAGTTACAAGAGGAAAAGGCAGAAAGGAGCAACCAAAATTATCAAAGGGGCTGGACTAATCAACCCCACTTTGCAGAAAGGTTACAACACTACAATGCAGCTCAGACCTCATCATGGTGTATTTATGGGTGAAGTTGGGGTGTGTGCCCCAAATGCATTCCCCTCCACACACCTTCTTACATCAAAATGCATTTGTTTCCTAATCTCCCAGTTTGGAAGGATCCTTCTGATGCTCTTTAAGTTGCAAACACAGCTTCTAGCTCCACTATGTAAGAGGAAAAAATCCTCTCTTTTTAATGGAAACTCTTGTGAACATTTTTCTAATTTGGGTAAGATAGGCTACTGCCAAGTGAGTCACTCTAGCATGAATGGAATCCTGGAACAACCTTTGGCAAGGAGAAGAAGGGTTTGTGAGATGAATTGGGTGCGGGGAGTGTTACAAGCCCATTGGAGAGTCCATTTTCACCTGTGAAATCCTGGAGGGGAAGATGTTGCCCCAAAGTAATGTTTCATAAGAGCTTCTGTTATTCTGACTTCTGAGGAGACTGGATAGAAAGCCAGACCTGGGACAGTGTTCAGGAGATCCCTGCTCTTCTCTGAGGGAAAATGGATGTCCAGAGAGGAGGAACTGAGTCTCAAGTAGAGGCTGAAGAAACTTGCAGGGCTCTTGTGAGAGTAACATATGATGCCTTTCTGTATGCCCCCTCAGGAGGAAAGTCAGGAGAGAACCCTGATAGCTCTGCTTTGCTATTTCTGAAACAAGGTGCTCCTTCCTCAGACTCTCAGGCAACTCAGTTTCCCAGCCCCTGTGATCTCACTCCCTCACCCAGCCCCAATGTCAGGCTTTCCTTCAGCCTGTGGTGACATCTCAATTCCTTGCCCTCTCCATTTTCTTTCTCTCTGACTGAACAAGAGAGAAGGAAAGAAAAGAAATTTCGTATTGAATTTTTCTGCAGTACCTCTTGACTGTTGTCCATTAACATGAGGGCTGGTTTTTCACCTCAGGAGCCACGAGGGACATCGGCTCCGCACTAACCCGGATGTGTATGCGGCACCGCAGTATTGAGACCAAGCTGAGGCAGTTTACCAAGTAAGTGCCTTTCGTTAGACTCGCGTGCTTGTCATGTGTGTGGGCCAGCCCCAGGCTCCCTTTCCGAAGAAGAGGGAGAGGCTCAGTGGCCTTGAAAACGGGATTGGGGAGGTGCTGAACTAGGCAAGACATGCAGAAGGAGGCTCAGGGTTTTAGAAACTCGAGCCACTTCCATACTCTAGTCCAGAGAATGAGTTATTGAGCCATTTGGATCACCTTGGCACATTTATGGGGATTTCGTTGCAAACCCTTCTCCACATCCCTTGGCCCTGCTAACCCGCCTCTCTCTGGGTGCCTTCCCCCCTCCTGCAGCGCCCTGATGGAGAGCCTGATTAACCCCCTGCAAGATCGGATAGAGGACTGGAAGAAGACGGCTAACCAGCTTGACAAAGATCACGCAAAAGGTAAAAGGGCAGGAGGCAGTGTCTAATGCTCAGAGGAAAGCTGTGGCAAGGATGTGACTGTGGGGCTTAGGGTGGGAGGAGATGAAAGCCAGGAGTTGAGCCCCATAGAGAGCAGTGGCCTCCCTTGTCTGCCCACGCCATGTGGGGGACCTCGGGGTCCACCTGCCAAGCTGTTTGCCTTCTTATCACTTGGAATCATGCCTCGTGTCTCCCGATTCCTGTCTCCTTAGAATACAAACGAGCCCGCCATGAGATAAAGAAGAAGTCCTCTGACACACTCAAGCTTCAGAAGAAAGCCCGCAAAGGTAAGATCTGCCAGGGTGTTTCTGGCCAAAGGGCAGCTCAGTTTGGCTAGTGATGTTGGCCTCCAACCCCTGATTGAAGAGGGGGACTGGATTTGCTGGGCTGCCCTTGGATAAACTAAATTGCTTCTGCCTTAGCGGTGAACGTTTCCCTGCACAGGTAATGGCATGGATGGAGCAAGGACCTTGGTTTAATTCTTCAGTTAAATGCATTGCAGTGTAAGATCCTGGTTAAACTAGGGTGGAGGCCTCCTTGCGGCATAATGTCCTGGGGCCCAGAGGCTCTCCAAATCCCTTACTGGGTTGTATGCTTTGCAGGTGAGATGGAGCTTTGTGTTAGGCAGTGACAGAAAAGAGAATTAAGTCTTGAATTCAGCTTCCTGAATTTAGGGGGGGGGGCGTGTTAAAGCAAGTTTCTGGCCCCTGTGGCTTGACAGTGTGGGTGGGCAATGCTGGCTGAGGCCTCAGAAACCAGAGGAGATGGCCGAGTGAGAGGTCTGCTGATTAGGCTCACAGCATTCACCTTTTCTCAGTTCAGGAATCTTGGATTTATTTGTTTTAAGTGCATGCCTCTCAGCTATTGATCCTCTTCAAAACTGCGAGGCATTATAACCCCCAAGGAGAAAGAAGGCCCAGCCGACAGCAGAGCTGTGGTAGCAGATTCCAAGGGGAGAAGGGAGCTTGCCTGCCTCTGGTTCGCTTGTGTGTCTGAATGGGTCTGGGTGAGAGTGGCAGTTTCTGCAGGGGGCGTTGTACAGCCGGTGCTTTAAGTTTCCGCACTTTTGGTTTGCCTTCCCATCTTGTGAACACACGATTGCCAGGGGAGGGTTGCTTTCAGAGCCTTGCTAAGTTCTTATTGCCCTAAAATCAGGTCAGTGTGTTGATCCAAGTTGTTGCTCCTTGAAGTTACCATGTGTGTATGCTGGTGCTGACTGCAAACGGGGGGGGGGGGGGGGCCTCAGTGATAATTGCCTATCAAAGTGCCACTCTCTCCCCTTTATGCACACACTCTATCATGGGAAGAGAACTGTGTTGGTGTTCTCAGTGTGGCGTCTCATACCATTCTCAGTCCTTCTAGGTATTGAGAGGGGTCTTCCTGGCTCCTGCAGCGGACCCTCTGAGGCCCAAACCAGATGTTGCGTGTGCATGTGGTCACCAATAACTCCTTGGGAAATACAAGGTGCAGGGTTCAAATGTCTCTGTGCCTTCTGTTTGGCTGCTCCATGCAAGGTGGATTGGGGACCTGGGGCATTTGGCTTGGGTCTGGGGCATTTGCATTCTGCCTTGGGGAATCCCCACCCCACCCCTGGACCTGCCACTGCCCCCCACCTGGGGGAGGTTACCAGAGTCCTGTGGCTCCCACTTTTGCTCCTTGTGCCAGTGGAGAAGACCTGACCAGACGCAGCTGTCCCCTGCTGTCATTTTATGGCGGGAGGGCAGTTGTGTCCCTGGTGATGTGGCTGAGTTGGGTGGTGGTTCTGTGGGGTCCTGTTCCGGGTGAGAAGATGGCTCTATACATCAGCCTGTCTTTCACACATTCTTCTTTCTCTCTTCCTCCCTCTCTCTTTTCTCTTCCCTCCTTTCCACATCCTTCCTGTAGAGCTACTTGGTAAGTCAAACGTTGCCATCTCAGCTTCATCCAGGCATCCCTCACCCTTCCTCCACGCTCTTGGCTTCACTACCTGTAATCCTCTCCTCCCTCCCTCCCTCCCTCCACTCTGTTTCGGTTGGGCTTGAAATGAAATGAAACCTCCGGAGGCCATGCTGACGCAAGTGGTGCATTGAGGGTTGGGAGCAGCTTAAGCTGATGGGGCCGCCTGAGGCTCAGCCCAGCTTTGCTGGAGGCAGAGAGGAGGTGGTCCTTGCTCTGTGATGAACACAGGAACCTGAGGTGTAAGGTGCCAACAGACCACATGGCAAGAACGGAAATGCTAAGTTCAAAGTGGCTTCATTATTCTTGCCACATGGCAAGAACGGAAATGCTAAGTTCGAAGTGGCTTCATTATTCTAAGGCAGGCCAGCATCACTGCCCCCCATGTTACGGATGCCCAGGCTGAGGCTGAAGAAGAGCAGCTTACCTCAGGCCAAATTGGAGACTTGGGAGATTGTTCCAAAGCCATCTTATTTTGGCCTGCTGGCAAGCAAGACCCCATGGGAAATGGGTGTGCGCCTCCCCTACTAATCCAACCCCCAGACTAGCCCATCCACAAACTAGCTAAGCACCTGAGATGCCAAAATCCTTGCCTCTGTTTAGAGTAATCTCCACCCCCCACTCCCCATTTTGCTGGTGGAGTACAACTCCTACCCCCAACCCTTGGCCTTGCTGGCTGAGGCTTATGAGGCCTTTTAGGTCAAAATATGTGGTGTGTGCCGGGTTTATTTATCTATAGTTTCACCATTTCAGCCTTGGGCCTTTCTTGGCCTTGGAAAGTCCCTAACTTTCAGCCTGAGCTCCCTTACAAGGTTGTTGTGAAGCTGTTTTCTAAAGACAGTGTTCTGTGTGTCTTAAAAGAAGCCTAGCATACATGAAAACCCTTAGTTTGATTTGGAAGAGTTGCATTCAGTTCCCACCTTCCTGGGGCTGCAAAAAACTGGGTTATTTTACAGACTGTATTGCAGGCATAGGCATACTCAGACCTCCAGATGTTTTGGGACTACAGCTCCCATCATCCCAGCTAACAGGACCAGTAGTCAGGGATGATGGGAATTGCAGTCTTAAAACATCTGGAAGGCTGAGTTTGCCTCTGCCTGATGTATTGGGTTCAGTTGGGTAGCAGCAAGCAATGTGAAGGAGGAAGAAGGGATCCTACCCTCTCCACCTGCCTGAGACCCTGCAGAGCCACTCCTCTGGGCAGGGGTCTGCCTCAGTGCAAGGCTGCTTCATATGCCCTATTGCCACTTTGAAAAGGGGGAAAACAAAGGGCACATACAAAGCACATACACTTTGATTTCATCAGTTGAACACAAAATGGGAAAACAGCTTGAATTCTCACAGATCCAGACTGGCTCAGTCTCTCACTCTGGGGCCATCTTCTCCATCCTGGTGTTTTGGACCACAACTCCTCAGCCTTCTCTGGAGGAAATCCTCCTTGGTATTGCTTATGGCAGGTATGTCCAAAGTCCATTTCGGGGGCCTGTGGCCCGCCGGTCGGTTTAATCCATCCCCTGTGGCAGTTTATTTCCTGGGGTAAAAGCCTAAAAAAACCCTCAACAACTTCAATCCTAAAAAGGTCAGCAACATTGGTTGGCCCTTTGGTCAGTCCCCATGGCCCTTCACTTCATCAAATCTGGACAGTGGAATTTGCTGCCAGGGAGTGTGGTGGAGTCTCCTTCTTTGGAGGTCTTTAAGCAGAGGCTTGACAACCATATGTCAGGAGTGCTCTGATGGTGTTTCCTGCTTGGCAGGGGGTTGGACTCGATGGCCCTTGTGGTCTCTTCCAACTCTATGATTCTATGATTCTATGACCTCTTTTTAAAAAGTTTGGACACCACTGGCTTATGGGATTTGTAACCCAAAACAACTGGAGAGCACCGGCTTCAGGGAAGGCTGTCCTGGAAGGTGGCTAGGTCTCCTTCGGAGGGAGACCACATTTTCCACCTGCAGCAGGGTGCCACCATTTTGTCTGGGCACTTAAGGGCCCCAGGTGCTTTCAGTTAGGGACCAAAGGCCTGGTTAAAATGATTGGTGCAGGTTGGAGTAACCATCCCTTCCCCCTTAGGCCAAAGCAAAGAGGAGGCCTTCTTGTCTTTTGCTGTGAGACGCTCACAAGAGCGTCCCTATGATCCCTCTTAGTATCCTCACCCTCGTGAACCACAAAGGCATAAGCAACAAGACATAGTCAGTGGGCGCTTTTTAAGTTGGCTTTCATTTCAGGCCTTATCAGCATCACCACAGGGCCTCATTATTCCCATCTGGACACTCCTCTTTCTCTGGCTCTGCTGCACCGCTCCAGAATGGCTCTGGGGCAAATGCTGAGATCCACCCACCTTGGGCCCAGATCCGCCCCAGAGAGTGACAGCCTTGAGATTAGGGATGGGGAAAGAGCCACTTTAAAAAGTGGAATTGGACAGAGAATGCACCCTTCAGCAACAGCTCATCAGAAGGGTGGGTTGGTGCCTTGGCTTCCATTTTCAAAAGGCCAGTTCTGGCTTTCCCCAAGCATTATTAAATTCAGCAAGCGTTATATAGGTCTTGCAGGTTCCCCTCAACTTTATAGCTCCTTTTCCCTGGGTCTTTTGGCTGCCAAGCCCAAGCATCAGGATCTCAGCCTTAGCCCTCCAATATCCTGGGGCCCACTGCCTCAACAGCTTGGCTGTTTCTTGACTTTTTCTCAGTAATCAGCCATTCTTCCAGTCTTCCCTGTTCCTCCCCACACTGGTTTTCCACCCGCCTGGCTGCTCAGTCATCTTGCTTTACCTTCTTTGCATGTGGGCTGGTGGTGGTGGTGGTGGGAGGCAACATATCTGAGTGACAGCAGGGCTGCGGTTGCACAAGGGTGGTCTTCATTGCTGTCCATCAAGCCAAGCATTTCATGGTTGGTTCTGCACACATTGTGAATTGCTTGCTGGCACCTCTGTTTTGCATAGCCTGTGATCAATGGGTGGTTGTGAGCATGGACAGCTCCAGGGGAGCCTTGATCCTAAGGGCTCTCTTGGTGTCTGTGCTTCCAAAGAGCTTTTGAAGTCCATGTGTCTGTGTCTCCCTTTGTGTGTCCTTCAGTATTTGTATGAGTAGCAATACCCACCCACCCCACCCCAGATTCTCACAGCGCAGCCTTCCAAGCAACTGAGTCACACAAATTTCAGCACCGCTGTGAAACTAAGGTCTGAACTTGGAATGAATTTGAACTTCTGCTTTTGAATTACAGTGTTGGAATTGTGAATGGGTTTGTGTGGGAAGGAGAGAGTGATGAATCCAGCACAAACTGGGATGGAGGAGGGAAAGGCAAGGTGCATCATGGGTGCAGGGCAGCCCTCTCTGTGACTCTAGGAGTGCCAAAGGACCACTGTGCTCTGTATCTGGCTAGTGATACACAGATCTACTGCTGGGCCAACTGCTGGGACTCCTCTTGCCAGTGGGCAATTGAAAAAAGCCTGTGGGGTGAATTCAAAGAAGCAGAAAAGGATGGATCTAGACACACCTGCCCACCTTTGGAGAGTTGAAGAGCCAGAAGCCAACATGGGCCTCTTGCCCAATTTTACTGCTATACCCAGAAAATGAAAATTCTGCATAGCAGGAGAAGGCATCTCACTGCTTTGACCATGACCCCTTCAGACTTGTGTGGGCCAATGGGGCTTTCTTCTCCCTGCAACCCTATATGAGAAGGACAACCTGCATCTCATGTAACATCTAGTTATTGCTAGCAGTACGATGGCTCCTCTCCCGGTCTAGAGAGTCAGGCTAGAAAGTAGAGGCTTGGCAAAGGACTTGTGTGAATCATGGAGGTGGAGGGAGTGGTAACAGGAGGAGCAGGAATGGTGGAGCGATTGTGCTTTGCAGTGGTCACAATGGGCCAGAAGGTAGGAAGGTGACTTCAGAGATTGAGAGTGAGGAGGCTGCTGTTCCAGATGCTGTAGAATGGCATAGTCAAAGCTGCAAAGGCAGAGTAGGGAGAAGAAGGCAGAGGTAAAGGATAACTTGGACTAAGAGGTCAAAAAGAGGAATATTTCATAGGAAGTGAAGAGAAGGGGATGGAGAGCTTGCATCCTTGGTGGGAGCCAACACAGGCGCTTAAGGAAAAGAGCGAGATGCTCCTTGGAGTGGAGATGGGGACAGTTGTGACATCCTCCACCCACTTTATTGCCTCATACTACTTCATGAATTGGTAGCAGTTGGGGACTATGGGGTGAAATAAGGCTTGGTTCCATGATGACATCTGCGAAGTCAAATGAAGTCAGTTGAGGGAGTAGGCAAGGAAGGGCAGTACAAAGAGAAGGGGGTGGGCATTATTGCAAGCAATATTGAAATAGCATGGTGGGCATGTTAAGTTATGCAGAAGATGATCCTGAAAAACAATGAAGGTTTTGGCTTAGCCCTGTTTACAAATGTAGTTATTATTGATAGATTGAGTTTAAATTACTTGTAAGCTGCTTAATATTTAAAAATTCCAAAGCGGTATACAAAGTATAAGGCATTCAGTGCACAACATGCAGACCAGAAAAGACATAAATACAGTTTGTTGCTTTCCACAGTGACCAGTGATATGACATATCTGGCCAATATCACTGCTTTCGGAATGCAGACATGGACAGAAATGTCACCAGGGCTGATGTAGGCTCAGTGGCTCCTGGAGGGCCGGCCACAGATATTAACAGTGGCCCTCACACTTTTATAGACCTTTGCAATATATGCAGTCATGGTGCTACTTGTCTGAAATCATCGATTTTATCACATGTGAACATCCATAAAAATTAAGCAAGCATGAAACTGAGCTTCCCTCTATCATAACAATAGGGACTGAGAGCTTCAGAGCCAACATCATAGTTCATCAGAATGACAAATCCTGGACAACAGGGTCAAAGACCAGTGTTTACTTATTTAAAAAGTCATTTAACCTGCTCTTCAGGCAAAAAGGCTCCAAAAATAGCTTGTAGATTGAACAAAAAATAGCCCCTCATAGCGTTTGGCAAACCAACTTGGGTGTGTTTCTTCACAACCTTCTGAGTATTTTAAACTTCTCTCGTACAGGTCAGAGGACTCACAAAATGGTTGCTTTTGGTTCTTGGGAGCTATTCAGTAAGTCTGGATACGGTTGCATCATGCTATAAACAAACTGGTTTAAACAGAATTTAATTTCGTGTCTGAACAATAGAAGATGAGAAATTGCCATTTATTGAGGACATGACAGGCTCTTTGATAGAAATCTGTGACACCAGGTTGGACTCTGCTCTATGCCCAGGTAGTGTTTATTCAGCAGAGACCACCAGTCACTGAAGATATCGGGAGACATCACTTGCAGCAGTAAAATCTAGGAAGGTTTGCTTGTTTCTAGACTGGCATTTTCTCTACCTAGAGGACCTCTCAGTGCTCCAGTTTAGGTTACCCAGTTTCACCATAGTCAGGAAATATACAGATTTGAGACGCCACATCTGTTTAGGGGCTACCTCCAGAAGTAGGCCAGAGCTTTGAGGCTGGACCTGGGGGCTGGTGGGTGAAGAGGAGGTGATGTCTCTGTCTCCCTGTCCTTCTTGCAGGTAAAGGGGACCTGCAGCCTCAACTGGACAATGCACTCCAAGATGTCAATGACATGTACCTTCTTTTGGAAGAAACGGAGAAACAGGCTGTCCGCAAGGCACTCATTGAGGAGCGAGGGCGGTTCTGCACCTTCATCGCTTATTTGCAACCTGTGGTGGTAGGTTCCCCCCACCCCTACCTTACCCAATATTCAGCTGCCCACATTTGTTTCATGGGTTGAGTAAACTGAGAAAACAAGTCCCTTACTTATAGTGTATTTTAATTTGCAAACAAAATTCTGGCAGCCACCACCACCCCTTCCATAGTGACAGTATACATCTTGGGTATTGGTAGGTACTTAAAATATTTGGTGCACGGGCCCATTGGAGAAAAATGTGCCTCAATTTTGTATGTGGTGATTTATGCATATACATGCAAATTTAGCTAACTTGCAGAGAAAAACAAACTCCGTCTCCTCCTAGACTTACTCTGAGCTATGGGGTGTCAACAGGGTTGCATTGCACCCAACACTGTCTGTCACACACCTGCACACACCTCTTCTCCCACCTGAAGCAATGCTTTAAAAGGACTTGCCCCGTTCATATGGCTAATCTACATTCTGTCTTTATCTATCCATTCCTCTCCAAGGCTTCAGGCCTGTGCATGGGAGCCAGTCCTGTTGAGGATTTAGGTGGGCTTGCCAAGTTAAGGTTAAGGAGGCTGTGTGCGCCAACAATTCATGAAACTTTGGTCAAGCCCTTCCCTTGAGATGCTGTTGATTTATTTATTTATTGCATTTATATCTCACCTTTTCCTCCCAGGAGCTCAGGGTCGTGTATGTGGTTCTTGACGACCACATATTAGATCAGCCTTTCTCAACCTGGTGCCTTCTAGTTATTTTGGACTACAACTCTCATCCCCAGAGGTGGGCTGTGCTTGTGGTAGTATCTCCCAGGCTGAACTGCTAAGTTGCCTTTGGCTCTTCATCCAAAAATCCATACTTCTATCTCCAAGGCTAGGGAACCATATGGCTGGGCCCTGCCCAGGTTAACCCACATAACCTTCATCAGACAGAACCAGGACTTGCAAAGGGTCCATTTGTGATGCAAGGATACTTATCATAGAATCGGAAGGGACCACAAGGGCCATCTAGTCCAGCCCACTGCAATGCAGGAATATTGAGTTGTCTTTCTCCCGAACGCAGCAAATGCCTGATTCTCTCCTCTTGTCTCTTTTGCAGAATGGAGAGATCACCATGCTGGGAGAGATCACCCACCTGCAGGGCATCATTGACGACCTGGTGGTCCTGACAGCTGACCCCCACAAATTGCCATCAGCCAGTGAACAGGTGGGAGAACCAAAAGGATGGAGTGCTGGGGAGGTTTTAGAAAAGGATGTGTAGCTATGTGGGAGTTATTTGGATTTATATACCAAATCTGTATGTGATTCTTCAAGTCAAATTCTCTGAGTGGCTTCCAGTACAAAAGATAAAACATTAACAATTTAAAAGTGACAATAATGAGAACACAGTAGCAGCTTCCCTAAATCAGAACAAATCCTAGAAGGCCCTTGATTAAATTCTCAGTTAATTTATTGCATCATGCAGTTTGGGAAATTTGGAACTAGTCCAGCCCAAGCTCCAGCTTTCAGAATTTAATTGTGACAGGTGCCCAGATAGCCCAGCATCAAACTTCTAGCAGTGGCAGAGTCTCTAACTGAAACCGGGGAGGAGGTAATCCGAAAGGAAGGAGTTGGAAAATACTTGCTAGGTTCAAAATACCTTTATATAACGGAAACTCATTATTCCTTCACACCCACAGTGATGGATACAGGAGCTTAGCCAAACCCAGTAATGACTTATGGGCCTTATGTGCAAACATATGTCTTTTGAGAATTAAACAAAGAAAAGAAGTGCAGGCTTATAAGGTGGAATTGAAGTGGTTAGATGGACCAGTGGTCTCGAGGCAGCTAAAGGTGGTCTTAATGGGGCATTGTCAGAATGTGTGCCTGCCTGTGTGGGATTGTTGAGTGGCCACTGGTGACATGTCCTCCTTTTCTGAGAAAGCAGAGTAACCCCCTGGACTCTGCTCTAATTGGGATGACAAATGAGACACAATTGGAAGAACGTTTTGCAACCTGAGAAGTGTCATGAAGCTACCTTTTAATGCCAAATATTTTGCAGGTGATCAAAGATTTGAAGGGCTCTGATTATAGCTGGTCTTACCAGACCCCGCCGTCCTCTCCCAGCAGCTCTGGGTCCCGCAAATCCAGCATGTGCAGGTAGGTGTGTTTGGCGCAGCTGGAGGAATCTCCCAGCTCAAGGGCATGACTGCCAAGAGGAGCATAGCATGACCTGCCTTTCTCTAAGTGGGCCTGTCGCCACTTGTAGGATCCCACGGAGGTAGCAAGTGAGGTGCTACAATTCTTGAGTGACTCTTTTCTTTTTTAAATAGTTCTTTTTGTGGTATTTTGTTTAAAAAAAAATCCCAAGTTCAAATAACTAATGCAAACCTCTCCCCATCCCTGTGGGAAGAGAAACTAGCAATTCAAAGCTCTGTTGATCAACAGTCCCCTAGCTTGGATCAACAGGAAGCAATGGAGTCAGTCACCTGAACTTGCAAAGGAGACATGTTTAAAGGCACAGGAGCCCTGAGGTGCTTTAAGCACGTGTTGCCTGCTCATGCTGCGACTGTGTCTCGGGCTCCCTCAGGAAACTCTGGCATGCCATGTGGACTAAGAAGTGGGGGAACATGGCACTTCCAGAGCAGTGGGCCTAGTGCAGAAACATCCTGGGATTGTGTGTGTATATTTGTGTGTGTGTGTGTGTGTGATCATTGTCAGGCCCTCAGCACCACTGCTGTCTCTTAGCTGGGACAGAAGAATGTGTCACTTTCCCCCATATGCTCCTTTCCTGTCTGTAATGCCACTTAATTCCTCATTTTGTGTGGGTTGGACTGGGTTTTTGTTTTTTTAATAAATGAAAACAAAACTCTCTCTTCCTTCCTTTGCACCCACTGCTATTCTCACTCCTACCCCATCAATGCGCTTTGATGATGCGCTTTGTCTCTCCTGCGCGCCTCGTCCTGCCCCCCTCCTGCCCACCATGCCGTCTCATCCTGCTACCCTTTAGCGGCGCTAGCAGTGCTCAGGGTGGCCCCCCGTGGCTCACGCGTTCTCAAACATACTCTCCAACTTCCATATGTCGCTACCGCAGCCTGGCACAGCCCGTCAATGCCAACACCCGCCTGTCCAGCGTCTCATCGCATGACTCTGGCTTCATCTCCCAGGACGCCATGTTCTCCAAGCCACCTTCGCCAATGCCCTCGGACCTCACCAGTCAGGTAAGCTCTGCGGGGCAGCCGCCAAAGGCCACAGAATGTAAAGGGGAAGCCCTGGGCAAACATGGCAACTATCAACACTCTTCTTGCTGTTACTCTGCTGCAGGCAAGCCCAATCTGGTTGTGCATGCACAGCCTCTTAGCGGAAGTCAAGGGTGCTGGTGGCCATAGGACAGGTGACAGACCCCTTGAATGAGCTGCCATCCCCCACCCCTCCAGTTTAATCAGATTCCTCTGCCCTCAGTCCTTCCTTTTTATAAACCAGGCTGGCTGACTATTTAGATGGGGTAAGTTCCCAGCACTATATGGGCTGTGCAACGGATGGGTGTGCCAGTCCCCATTTTAGCTGGCTCCAGGTGAGGTGTTGGCAGCCACGTCTCTTTTTCGCCTGGGAAGGGAGTAGGCCCAGAAATCTGTGAGGAAAAGAAGCCTGCTTCTCTCCTTGGCCACCCGGTGGTTGTTGAGCCCTAGGAACTGACAGCCTCAGCTCTCCAGGGGTGATGAAGAACTCCTACATAGGTGTCAAGGCTTCAGATTTGGGGGACCTGCAGCTCGGAGCTTCCCTTGAAGGGAAAAAAAATCTCTCTCATCCCTCCAGCTGAATAGCCAGGTGCACATAATGGCTTCTCTGTGACTGGGGAAGGGGCTTAGTGCTGCAGGGAATGTAACAAGCCCCCCACCCACTCAAGTAGCTTTTGCCAGCCTGCTGCCTATTAAGATGCCTGCCCCAGTGTGGCCGTTCCAGTGCGAATTAAGAGCCCAGAACATCTGGAGGGCTCCAGGCCTGTGAAGGCGGCACTAAAGCATGGATTTCTGAATCCCACAGCCATGGAGGGTTACAGCCACTCAAAGGTTCTCACGTCCCCATTTCTTTTAAGTGTAAAGAGCCAGCAGCTCTTTCTCTGGGGCTTCTGCAACAGATGGTCCAGAGGGATTTTATCCAAGACTTGCAGAGCGAAGGTTTATCAAGCTGCCCTGAGCCGAGGGCGGCTCCAAGAGAAGCAAGTTAAGATATTTATGAATAATGTTGTGTTTTTGTAAAGTGTCTCATGGAGGTGCAAGCAGAATGGCTGGCCTGCGGGCAGGAAGAGGGCAGCTGCCGAGTGTGCACCTGTGAGGAAGGTGCAGGAAGTTTGGGACGCCCCTCTGGCCTCCTGTGTGCCTTGTTTCCACACCCTGGGCGAGAGGAGGCTTTCCCCTCCTGCCTCTCTGCTTCCTGCAGCTGGCCCTTTCCTCTTGCCCTTGCAGAGGAAGGCGGCCTTCCTTCCTCCCAGCTCCTTCCTCATCGCTTCCCCTGCTGAAGAGTTATTGCAGAGGGCCTGGAAGTGCCTGTGCAAAATCCATGTGAGGCCCCTCATGGGCTTCCCGTGAGCGTGTGTGGCTCCTCCGGTGCTTGCACTGCCTGCTGTGATCTAACACCTGGCTCTTGAGTGTCAAGGCTGGCTGCCCTGCGCTTGCATCTGCCTCCTCGGGTCTCTCTCTCTCTCTCTCTCTCTCTCTCTCTCTCTCTCTCTCTCTGCCTGCTGCTTTCCCTCCACCAGCTGCTTAACCAGGTCTCTTCTCTCCCTTCTCTCCCATATGTCTGTTTTGCTCCTGCTGACCTTTGGACTTTGGGCATGGCAGAAGTCCTCCAGCTCCGCATCGTCCGAGGCCTCAGAAACCTGCCAGTCTGTTAGCGAATGCAACTCCCCGACCTCGGTCAGTTCTAGCTCTGCCCCCGGGGCATGGTCAGGCGGCCGGAAGGTGACGCGCAAATCGGCAACATCCTTCCCACCCACCCACCAACCCACCCATCACACACCCAGGATCCAGGGATACGCACCCCACCCAGTGGCTGATGCACTGCAGGGCTTTAGCATGTCACAAACCTTGGGGGAAATGGACACCTCCTCCTGCTCCTCTGGTTGCCGTCTCCCTCTCCTCTTCTTCCTCCACCATTTCTGTTCCCGGTCCCACCTTGTTGGCTGGCTTTTGGCTCTTGGCTTTTTGATGGTTGTTGTTTTTTTGGTCCTGGCTTGATGATTCCGGTGTGATTCTGGCTTCCTCTGCAGCTCTGCCCAGCCGGTTGCCACGGGCCGCCCCCTTCCCACCCCCTGCAGGTTGGCTGGGTGTGCAGCGGTCATGCGTGTGCTCTGGGTTCTCTTCACCGTGGTTTCTTACTGTGTTTCAGTGGAAACCCCTGAATGTAGCTCATGTGGCCAGGACTGAAGGAAGCTCCAGAAGAAGCCTTAGCCTGGTGTGTATATTGTGGTGTGTCCGTTTCCGAGATCTTGACCAGGGGAGTCAGCTGCTCCAGAGCTGGAACAGGAGCCTTCTGTGGCTCTGTTGGCTCCGGAAACATGTAGCTCCAAGCCTAATCTTCCAGCAGCAGCCTAGGGATTCCCCTCTGGAAAGCAATGGAGGTGATGCTGCAGAGGTCACTCAGGAGCAAGAGCCTCTGCTCTGCACAAGTTCCGTTCTGTTTTGGGGTTTTTTCTGCATCATTTAATATGCTCATTGGTTGAACCCAGCCAGGCTCCCACCCCAGCATTTTTAGGTGCAGGTAGGAAAGGCTCCCATGTGGCCCCAGATCAAACCCATCAGGCTGTCTGAAGCAGTTGTTCTTTCCTCTTGCACACTGGCATTGTGAGCACATCAAAGTGCTCTGGAAACAGGAAGTGCTGCTTCCTTCTTCCTGAACACAGGAAGCCTGCATCAGGACAGCTTTGGGATGGCAGAATATGAACTATTTCCCCTCAGCTGACCCATCTGCCCTCCCCCCCAAAGTCTCTGCAATGTCCCTGTGCTGCCATCTCTGAGTTGGGGCAGGAACTGCTTCCCATAAACAAACACCATGTAGGGTTTGGTGTGAGTGGAGTGAAGTGGGGGGGGGGGCTGAGAACAGCCCCTGCCTGGAAGTCCTTCCATTCTCAGATCAGCCATGAGCTCACTGAGTGCTTTTAGACAGCAGTCTGCCTTTCAGGACCACTGTATGGATCGTGCAGAACTGAATGTGCTGTGTTTTGAACACTCAGTATTTATATAGCACTTTCTGTAAGAGGGAAGATGCATCCACCTGACTTTTTCCAGAAAATGTGTTTGAGGAGAGTGAGAGAATTGGGATTCCAGTGGGATGGGGGACACATATTGTTGGAGGTATCATGACTGTCAGCTGCTTCAAGCAACCCACACTTTTAAAAGGAAGCGGGCACCCTCCTGGCCTGGTGCCTCCACCTTTCCTGTCTTTGTTGAAACCCTTTTTAAGCCAAGAGGGGATTTCTCCGTCCCCAGCCCAACAGAGCAAAATGGTGGCAGAGCCATTTTGTGATTGCCACAACCCCTGCTCTTTGCCCTGGGGTGGCCCTTTTGCCAATTCCTCTCTCCCCACCCCCTTGCCCAATCCCTCTCCATCCAGTCTCATCTCCCATTTCTGCCCTATTCCATACCCACCTGACTTTGCACTGCTGTGCCTGATGTTGGGGCCCCAGCTGTGCCGTCCTACCCATCTCCTCTTGGATTTTGCAGGATTGGTCCAAGGCTAGCCTCTATGAACAGCCGGTGGCAAGCACACTGCAGCGAAGGAAGGACCGCGTAGAGCATCTCCGTGAAGCTGAGCTGGGCTCCACCAGCCTGGTATACCCAGGAATCAGCTTGGAGGAAGGCTCCAGGCCCCGCATGTCCCCGGCCTCCATTGCTGCCAAGGTATAGCCAGCTTCAGTGTCAAAATGGGAGACTGGGGGGACAGGAACTTGGAATAGGTTTGGTACCCAGGTGATGGAACCCTTACTTGTCCCAAACCTTAGCTAGCAGAGAGGCAACTCCCTGGAGGAGAAGACCCGGGCCGCCTCTGCATGTCTTCTTCCAGAAGGAGATTTACCCAAATAGCAAATGGCATCCTTGAGCTGAGTGCAGAAGGGAATTTCAGGGCAGCAGAGGAAGTTCTCTCGGAGAATTGTTTTGCAGTTGATGGGTTTTGCTGATATGAATTGTGAAAAATTGCCACCCCCAGCATGCCATCGCATGCCAGCAGCTTCCTGTGTAGCCCTTTGCCCTGATGGGGCTGTGGAGCCCTGGAGGAATTGAATGATGCATGTCTGTTGCTTATACTTCATATGTTTGGTGAGGGACCTGCTTGAGTGACCCTGGCAGACATGATGCCTACTCTCACCAGCTGCTGTATGTGAGTCACTGGGGAATAGCCATGGGAGGGAGGGAGGGCTGGCCACTGCCTTTAGGCACCACTTTCCTCCTCCTATTTCCACCTTGCCTCTGCCCCACAAAGCCCCCTCCCTTCAGCCCCCCCCCCCCAGTGCACACAAAAGAAATGGGAATTCTTTGCACATCCTGTCTTGAGCAGAGCTGCAATGATGAGGGGCTCATGGGGTGCATGTGGAATTGGGGCACGCATGTTAGCCTGGGAGAGATCCAGGCTAACCACCCTCATGGCACCAGCTGCTTGCCCACTAGGGGTGTTGTGTTCACGGCCAACATAGTTTTGGGGAATGAGATGACTTGCTCATTCTCCTATCTCCCCATCTCCACTTGCTTTCCATTAATGTTTTCTGACCTTTGGGTGCAGGTGGCCTGGCACACACATGGTATCATCTCCTACAGCTCAGGGTGCCATTTGCTTTGAGACCAGCTCATCACACCTCTCACTCCTCACCCCACCCCATTTTGTTTCTCCATCAGCATGGGGAGGAAGTGTCCCCAGCCGCAAGTGACCTGGCCATGGTGCTGACCCGAGGCCTGAGTCTTGAGCACCAGAAGAGTAGCCGGGACTCCCTGCAGTACTCCAGTGGCTACAGCACACAAACCACCACTCCTTCCTGCTCTGAGGACACCATCCCCTCGCAAGGTATCTTTGCCAATGGGCTGCTTGGCACCCTGGGAAGGGGTGGGGTGGCGTTTTACTTAATGTGGTTGCCCAGTTTAACGATAAATATTTTTAGGGTGGTATACATGGTTATTATATTTATTTATATCTTGCCTTCCCCCCCCCCAATGGGATTCAAGGCAGCTTACAACTAAAATAGGCACAAGTTATATATATTAACGGAATCAAAATATATACGTATGAAAGATCTCATATAGTGGAGAGTGTTGTGCATGGGGTGCAGCAGTGGCTGCTTGGCTGTGCTGCCCCTGCCAGCTGAGAATGCTGACACCTACTCTGTCCATCTGTCGCCTCCACAGGCTCAGATTACGACTGCTACTCCGTGAACGGTGACATGGAAGGGGAGAGCCAGAGCGAATTCGACAAATCCTCGACTATCCCTCGCAACAGCAACATTGCCCAGAATTACCGGCGCATGATCCAGACCAAGCGGCCTGCTTCTACTGCTGGCCTGCCCACCGGCACTGCCCTGCCCACCGGCGCCACGCCAGGGGTGGCCACCATCCGCCGCACACCTTCCACCAAGCCCACGGTACGCCGAACCCTCTCCAACGCCGGCCCCATTCCCATCAGACCCCCCATCGTCCCTGTCAAGACGCCAACAGTGCCTGACTCCCCTGGGTACACCGGCCCCACCCGGGTGGGCAGCGAGGAATGTGTGTTCTACACTGACGATGCCTCACCAAGCGCCATGGACTTCGCCAAAGCCTCACCCAAGAGGCTGAGCCTGCCAAACACCGCCTGGGGCAGCAACGTGATGGAGATCTCTGTGTATGCCGGGAAGCACCTCTCCACCGAGGAGGAGGAGCAGCAGCTGGCAGCCAACCGGCACAGCCTGGTGGAGAAGATTGGGGAGCTGGTGGCCAGTGCCCATGCCCTTGGCGAGGGCCAGTTTCCCTTCCCCACGGGGGTCTCTGCCCTTGGTCCCGGGGAAGAGACACCCACTCCTCCCCCGGCAGCCTCCAGCGACCCTCCGGCGGAAGACATGCTGGTGGCCATCCGGCGTGGGGTGCGCCTTCGCAGGACCATCACCAATGACAGGTCGGCGCCCCGGTTTTTGTGATGGACTCTTCCCCAGCGCCTGCTCAGTGCCCACCCTGTGGCTGGAGAGCAACCAGAGTCAGGACTAAACCAGGGGAAATGGAAGAGAAGTAAACGAACCACAAAAGGCAAAGCCACTTTATGGAGATCGTGTCAGAGTCTAGATATAAAGGAGACTAATCTATATGCCTTTGCTAACAAACCTGCACAGGCACAGCCTGGCACTGAACTGGTTTTGGAGCCTCTTTTATACACATTGTTTTTCCATCTGCTGCCCTGCCCAGGTTTCCTTTCCCCTCCTGCACCTTCCTTCATCCTGGCCTGCAGAGAGACCGGTTGCTGCTGCTGCCGCCACAAGGAGGGAGGCCATTCCCTTGCTCCATGATTGTCAGGGAGGAGTGAAAACCTGAACTGGATCTAGCAACTACAGTGTTCTTAGTATAAACTACACACACACACACCCCGACACACTAGCACATGGCAAAGAAATGGAGGCTGCCATTCCTAGAGAGCACCCACCTCCTCCGGACAAAAAATGCACTGTTAGTCCTGTGCTGAATCCTTCCTTCACAGCTCTCTGTCTGTCTGTCTGTCTGTCTGTCTGTCTTTCCAGTTATTTTCTGTTTGCCATCTGTTTGTATCAGCTACTTCAAGAAGGACTTTACAAGCAGCAGTTAACACCTCCGTGAACAATCCCGGAAGCCTCTCGTGTTCCCTGGTGGATCCCAAATGCGCAGCTGGAGGAGAGGGTGCAAGGGGCAGGGAGTGGACAACCTGCAGGCATGTCACCAGGCAGGAGGGCCCAATCCCCCCCAACAAGAGGCTGAGTCACAGCCACAGACTTATCGGCCTCACTTTCCTCCATGGCTCTACTGGGAGAGGAATGGACAGGTTGGTTATATTCAGGAAGAGGATTGTGCTCTCGTCCCAAGTGGGGTAGGAGCTCTGTAATCTGAGAGGCCGAGGGTTGGGCTGCTGTTGACCTGCCCTCAGTGCCACTTCAGGACCGGGCTTGAACCTTTTGGTAAGAGCAGTGGCCATGGTTCTCCCTTGAAGGTGGGTGGGAGGGAACAGAATTGGCAGTGGTGGAAAGGTGAAGGTGGACAGCTGTTGCTCTGGAATAGCTAAAGTGGATATAGGGGCAAAAGAAGCCTTTTTGTGGATGTTAGTGGAGGACTTTGGTAACTGAGGGCCTTAGAGGGTTTTGGAACCAGGGTGTGTGCAAAGACCGAGGGTGTCTGCTCTTGAATTCTGCTACAACCATCTGGCAAGGCCAAAGGTTGTCAAACTGATGCTCTCAGGTTCTGGTGTCACTGGAAAGGCTGTAGCGGAGTGGTAGAGCACCTGCTTGGCATGCAGAAGGTCCCAGGTTCAACTGTTGGCATCTCCAGATAAGAGTAGGAAAGATCTTTGTTGTGGGAGGCTGCTGCCAAGCAGTGTTAGGCAAGGCTGAGTTAGGTGGAGTACTGGGTCTGGGGCAGTGTCCTCTGCTGTTTCCAATGTGAGCCTGTTTTGGCCAGGTATGGGTATGGTTATGACTAAACCTGTGAGTGTGTGGCAGGGTGCCTCTTCTAACAGCATCAAAAGGGGGCCCATTTTGTCAATATTGGGTGGATACTTTGAAAGGGGTAAAAAGATATCTGCAGAGAGGGAAATAGCTGAACCAACCCTCTTGATTGGTTCGTTTACCTTTGGCGATGTTGCTGCCGCACATCCCATTCATGGTACGATTCCCCGATTCACCCTGACCTGCTCTTGAAATTAGAGTCCACTGCTGTAATTTAATAATAAAAAAGTGCCCCAGCAGAAAGTGAGGAAAGAATTGCCACAAGCAGGCTTTAAAAATGGGTGCAGAGGGGATTTACAGAAACAGGCCAGCTCCCTTGTTCTGGTTTTGGCCTCCAGATTTATAACCAGATGAATATTCAGCACAGCTTCTTCCTCTGTGCTTGGAGCTGAAGGAGCATGAGTTGGATTGCAGCTCCCAGCTAGAAGCTCCAGCTTGGGCCATGCAGCTGCTGTAAGAATATCCACATTTCTCACTGTTTTAGGCCAGGGATGGAGAACTTTTCACCTTCCAATGTTATTAAGACTCCCATCAATGCTGACCATGGGCTAGGCCGGTTTCTGGGCCTGATGGGAGTTAAGAGTTCAGCAGGGCTGAAGCTTAGGGCACGCAAGCCAGGTAGTCAGAAGGAATCCAAATTGTGCCCATCACCTTTTTAAGCTGTTTTGCTTGCTTCCACCTGCCCCCCAAATTTGGAACTTACCTGCCTATTCTGCCCCACAGAAACAACTTGTTAAGGGTTTGGATAAATTCATTCAAGTTTATTTATATTAGTTATGTAATGCAACTGTTTTAACAACTGCTTATACCCAGATCTGGAGAGTGCAAGAGACTTGAATCTACCTTGTGCTCACCCTGATATTGTCCCAGAAAGTCTAGAAATCGGCTGTGTTGGCAAATGGAAAGTGATGTTGGGAAAGGGGACAGTCTTGAAAGAAAGAGAAAGTGATGGGGAAAGTCAGTGGCTGGGAATTAAGGTGGTCTAAGATGAGGGAGAAAGAGGGAGAGGCCTTTCTCTGTGCTTGACTAGGAAGGAATCGGAGAATTGTAGAGTTGGAAGGAACCATGAGGGTCACCTAGTCCAACCCTTTGCAATGCAGAAATCTTGTCCAACATGGGGCCTGGTCCTGGGTTAAGAGTCTCATGCTTTACAGATCAAGCTTCCTCAACAAATGAGGGTCCATTAAATGGCCCCTGCTGCATAACCTCCACCTTTTGTGTTTGTTGGGCTCAAGAATGAGCATGTCTTGCTTTTCTGTCCTGGGACTGTCGAGTATCCAAGGATCACTGAACAGCACAGATGTAGCACATATGGGGTTGCTAAAGTGGGGGAGGCAGAGCCCATGCTAGACATTAGGGGGCTTCCTTTGTCTTTGGATTGGCCAGGCATTCGAGTACAGAGCTTACCCATGCAAAGAAAAAATTGAAAGATGGGCTTGTGACAGTTATTCCAAGAGAGATGCCACCACGTTTCTCATAGCAGCAGCATGGTGGTCAACAACCCTTTCTAAAGTAGAGAGAGAGCACAGCTGTGGACAGCATTGAGTGTTGTGTGGTGAGGCACGAGCAAAGCACAGTGGTGGTGAATACACGAGGTGGCCAAAGCAGGCAACTCAAGGCCCCTTGCAAGGGCTGGGGAGCCTAGAAGCCTCTGAGAAAGCACAACTGCGCCTGCTCCCTCTTGCTGGATCCCCCCCATCTCCCCATCCTTAGCCCCTGCAAGGCACAGCAGGGCCTGGTGTTGTCGTTGTTGTACATAGAGCCACAGCAGTCCCCTCCACCCTCCCCACAGCCCAGACGTCTTATGTGCGCTTGCGTGGGTGTCACGTTGTAGCCTCCTTAACTCTTATACTGTCGTAGTAATAACAGTTTAGTTTCTAACCAACCAACCTTCCTGTGGGTGCCCCCCCTCCTCCCTGTCATGGCCAGAAATGACAACAGTGACAATGCGTGAGAAATGTTTGCATTTTGCTTTTTATTTTTATTTTTTTTTTGTACAGAGGAAAAAAACCCTTTAAAATGTCTCTCTCAACTGATGTTAACTATTCTGGTGCTGTTAACTTGTTCTTTTTTTCTAATTTATTTTCCCTACCCCACCCCCCTTTTGCTAGCAGCCCTGGCCTTACCCACCCGCCCTCTTTCATTCTTAAAGTTAATTATCCTTCCCTTCTCCCTTCATTTAAAATAGTCACTGCTACAAGTAACGAATGCACTGTGAAGATTCCAGTATTAATAAAAGTTGTACTGTAATTAATGCAAATTGGTTCCTCCCACCCCATCCCACCCATTCTTACTCTCCTACGCGTAAGAGGAACAAAGCAGTTGTTTCTTCAGGCCAGGCACACAACATCTCCAGGTGGTTTTCCTACCTGTAACCCTCCTGGAATCACAACACAAATGCTAACACACATTTGTCCCAGCCATTCCAATTCTGAATTTATGGTTACAGAAATGGAAAGGTAAGTGTATTTTTTAAAAACAAAGCACCAGCTTCTATAGTTCTAGCCTAGTAGGGGTTCTTAGAGAGATGTCTTAAGGTGTATTTCAGATGAGCATAAGAGCCTGCTGGATTGTAGGACCCATCCCGCTCTGGCAGAGACAAACCAGATAGATGCCTGTAGGAAACTCAAAGGGCAAAGCACAATTGAAACTCCTTGTGTGATTCCCAGCAACTGGCATTCAGAAGCACACTGCCTCCAACAGTGGAGGTAGCAATCAATAGCTGCCTCTCTCTGTATCTTCTCAAATGGAAAGCAATAAGCATGTGTTGTTGTTGTTTTTAGCCTTCTGGGGCCTTTCTTTTTCTAATGCTGTTGCTCTAAAGCCGCAGCCTCTGGACTAGGAGAAAGGAGCTGGGCGTTGCTGATTTCAGTTCCAGCCAGTGCATCAATCCCCAACCCTCTCTCTTCTCACAGCCATTTGCATAATTCCAGCACCTTGTATCAAGAAACCAGCATTTCTATGCCCATAGAATCTAAAGAGCTGCTTAGTATCCAAGTGTGCCTGCTTGTGTATGTGGAGAAGTAACAGGGGTGAAGTCTGAGGGGTATTATTTCTGTAGCTTCCACTATAGCAGCATAGAAGATAGTTCTTCCCCACAGCAAGCTTTACCACAGTCTTTGTCACTGACAGTTGCCCTTCACATCAATCCCCACCCCTAATCACTGAACCATTTCAAGGCTGGGCTGTGTTAGGCCTCTCCACCAGCCCCAACCTTAGTGAGGCAGCTGGGCAGCAGCAGTCCTCAAAGGCTACACACTGCTCCACTCTGGCCTTGTCTAAGAGGGCAAGAGACTTCCTAACCAGACACAGATTGCTCCCTTTTCCGCAATCCCTCACTGGCTACTGGCTCCCTTCTGATGGGCTCTCCTTTTCTTGGAGTCAGAGAAGGTCCAGTGTGGCAGTTTGACACAGCATGTCAGCGCCTACCCAAAGCCGAAATATAGAGATTTTCAGCTGACAAGACAATTTGCTTAGTTCTACTTCTGAAATGGATGATATCCAATCCAGAACTCCCACATCCATACATGGAAGGAGAAATAGCACTTTAAAGTAATTGTTCAGCGAAGACATTTGAAACAAAAACAACCTGAAGCACCAGGAAAGTCTTGAAAGAGGCCCAGAAAGCCTGGCCCAATTCTAGATCTGAAATCACCTGGCTTTGGGCTTAAATAAAATACTGTTCTCTGTAGCCTGATCCGGCAAGTGCCCATTCCACCAAGGGGCTGTGCTGCCAGTTCCACTGTATTTCTAGCTGGACCTCAACTAAAGGTGAGCTCACAACTATTAAAACCAGACACTGGTCTCTCAGCAGCCAGCACATTTTGAACTAAACATCTGGTCCCCATAATATCTGAAGGGCATTTGTATCTCTTCAAGCAAGTATCTGTGTTTAGGAGCTGCAGCCAGTCACAAGTTCCATAGACACCTGCACTGTCCTCCAGAGTTCAGGAACCTGTGCCCTCCAAATATTTGCTACAGCTCCCATTATCCCTGACTATTGGGCCAGGCTGACTCGGATGAATCAAACCCCTGTATTACATTTAAAACAAGTAGTCAGCCCACCACAGAAACAAAGAGATCTGTCATTCACATGTAATGCAGCCCGAAGAATGGCTCGGAGGGAGGAAGTGCAAAAGGTTTGCTTTTGAGGAAAGTAAACATAACAGCAATGTTATCTTCTCTGAAGGGGTAGGGTAGGTTGGGAGACAATTCCAGAACTTAAGTATAAACCTCCTTAGGACAGCTGAGAGGGCTGAACAAGTCTTCCACAGCAGAGTAAATGGAGAGTAAGATCTCTAGAGAAATACAGAGCCTAATACTGGACACTGCAAGTGCAGGGAAACGTGGCTTTCCTCTGCAGCCCAAAGGGTAAGAAGTCCATCATTTTAAAATGAATGACAAGATTGATCCTCCCATGAATTTAATGTGCCATTGGCAGAGCTCCTCCCTAGCTCATGTCCCCAGGAGCAGGTAAAATTCATGAGAGAAGTCACCAAACAGGTTTGTCAGCCAACCTTTAATCCAGATGCTGGGTTTTATTAAAGAAAAATCTATGGCCAGATTCACACAGGCCATCTCTTCAGCAGACAAAAGGCTAACTTGGTACAAGACTCTATTTACAAACACAGAAATAAAAACTGCAGGATGGAAAAATTACACCAGCCACGCCCACAAGGCTTCCCAGACACTGGCCAATGGAAGAGGAGGCGCCCTAACGTCCCTGTGCTCATATCTTACCAACTCAGAAAAGGGGACTTCATCTAGCTAGCTCACTTGACAAGGAAAGGGCACCAGGGCCTTGTCCAAGGGCAGGTCGGTAGTGGGTGCAGCACCCAAACTGTCTGTAAAAAGGGTGGAGCCAGAAACACACCTGAAAGGGGAGGCCTCGCCACTTGGGAGAACCTGACTGACTCCTGGAACAGCATGGACAGAACAGGTTGATGACATGGTTGGACTTTCAAGCCACTGGAAGAAAACAAGAGTACCAAAGTGGGAGCAACTGGCCAAAAAAGCTCATACCCTTCAAAACATCTTTGGAACAGGAATCCCAGCCACGTCCCTGAAAAGGCGCCTCTCAGAAAGCATAGCGGGTGCGGATGTCCTCTAGCTTCTTGGACACCTCTGGTGGGGTCCTGTCCAGCTCTTCAGACACGTTCTTCTGCTTGTTGGGCTCCATGGAGTTGAACTGCTCACACAGATCCCCATCAATGACATTCTAGCAAGAGAAAAAAAGGGTGGGGGGCTATTTTAGAAGCTGCAGCCCATGGAACGAAGGAGGGAATGGGCTCAAGCACAGAAAGCAGACCCAAAGCACACAGAACAAGAGGCCTTGTCTAAGAGGCCCAAAGGTTCTCCACAAACGTCAGAATGAATAAAAGCAAATTCTCTCTTTAAAAAAGTACAGGTGTTCAGCAGACATTTGCCAAAAAGTGAAAAATGAGGGTGTCCACAAGTTCATGGAATGGGGGGGAAGGGACAAAAAACTAGCAAACTCCAGCAAAAAAAACCTCGAACTGTCTTGCTCAAGATCACGCCAGGGCATGTGGTGAACTTGCAGGTTTAGAGCTACACTGATAATGTTGCAGTCTAGAAATGAAGACTTAACAGTTCTAATGCAGAAATAACCTGCTACATGACTCCTCATTGTCACAGAAGCATTTCCTGAAATGCAGATTCATATGGGGGGGCAGAAACCAAATTCTGACACCATGGACAGTGCTGCCCTATCCATGATGTACAGGTGACCCAAGAGAAATACATGGTTTCCCAAGAAAAAAGAAGACCCACCTTGATACCTAGGTTAGTTCTAAGGGGATGCTACCATCACCAGGGAGAACTGCAATAGGGAATTGCGGGGAGGGGGCTTGAAATCTATACCTATCACTTAGAAAAGATAAACGTCTATTCAGACAAACCACCAAGATGGTGAAAAAGAAAAAGAGAATCATGTAGACATATAGGCCCCATTGCTGATTACCCTTCTTAGCAAGCAGAATCCTGTCCTGGAAAAGCCATTCCAGCAACCTCAGCAGATGCTCTGACCAAAGCATAAAGTGCAGGGGGAAATTTGGCCTTCACATTGGCAACTTTTACCCATGAGCAGAGCTCAAGTGTTTATTAGCATATGATGGACACGTAGCAGAGACCCACAAACTCAGCCTACCTTCACTGGGAAGTAATAGGAGCGGAAGCTGAGGTGGTCTCGTCCACAGAGAGGAGGGTGTTCAGACCTCAGATGCATCTCAACGTGTTGGAAGAAGTCATGATCCTGAAAAGAGCAGAGAACGCCATCAAAGGGAAAGGAAAACAGCTGGAAGCAGCAGTGTCATGCCACACCCGGGGCCAGCATTGAAAAGAGGAGCGGCTGTGATTGGTACACTGGTTGACAACACGCCACCTGAACAAACCTCTTAGAGCAGGGGTAGTCAACCTAAGTCCCAGGGGCTGGATGCGGACCAATCGTCTTCTCAATCCGGCCCGCAGACAGTCCAGGAATCAGTGTGTTTTTACATGAGTAGAATGTCTCCTTTTATTTAAAATGCATGTCTGGGTTATTTGTGGGGCCTGCCTGGTGTTTTTACATGAGTAGAATGTGTGCTTTTATTTAAAATGCCTCTCTGGGTTATTTGTGGGGCATAGGAATTGGTTCAGGGTTTTTTTTTCAAAATATAGTCCCGCCCACCACATGGTCTGAGGGACGGTGGACCGGCCCACAGCTAAAAAAAGGTTGCTGACCCCTGTCCTAGAGAGAGTGAGCCCTCTGCAGGCTGGCATGCATCATTTTGGGGAAGGATGTATTTACATAGCAGAAAGTTCATCACAAAGCACTGGTCCAATATGGATTTCCCTCTTTGGAAACCTACCTGGACTTCAGATATCACCTTATTTGTATCTGCCCATTCTTCCAGTCTCCCAAGAAGGAGCCTGGCATATAGTTTAGAGGCTACATCTAACAAACTAATGAGTCTATAAATGGCAGGATTTTTCTAATCACAATTTTTACATATTGGGGCAATTACACTCAGCTTCCACCCTTCCGGTATGCAACCTGAGCTGTTAATATATGAAAACAGTTTTGCAAAAATGGGTGGCCAGAAATCCGGTCTTATCTTATAAATCTCCACTGGGATCATGTCTTCTCCTGGAGCTTTATTGGCTAGTTGGCTTACGATTAGCCTCTTAATCTGATTGGGGGGGTGATGTCTGGCCATTCTGGCAGTTATAATAACTGAGTATAGTAAACTTGTGAGGGTGAGTCAGAGCAGGGGCCATATATTCCTGTAAAATATGTCACCCAGTCCTTTCCTTGGACAAATGCTTCTAACAAGTAGCCCAGCCCATTTGTACCTTGGGCAACCAGATGCCAAAATTTCTGTGAGTCCTTTTTAGCTCTGCTTCATTCTGTCATGCAATAAAATTTTGGTCATGCCTCATGGGCAGAGCCAACTGGCAAATGTGGGTGTCACCTGTGTTAGCAAAGGTTTTTAGAGTACATTCTATTGCCAGGTATCAGTGTATGCATTGGGGAGGGGGGGAGACATACAGAGAGCAAAGAGAGCCATAGGCAGCTCAGGAGGTCCAAGAGCAGCCAAGCTCAGTACTGCATTAAAGCAGATCCATTTCTCATCCACACAAGGAAGAGCCAAGAGGCCAACTGTGGGCAGGGAGTGGCATAGCTTCCCCACCCTTTCAACTTTGTCTTCCATCCTCCCATAACTCACTGTCACTACTGCAGGGCATTAAGTGCTCCTGCTGCACTATGTAGATGAACAACTCTTAATATTTCCATCATACAAGAACTTCCTACCTCATGTGACGTAAATGGGACCAGAATGCCAATGCCCCCAGATAAGGTCGTGTAGACAAGAGATTCAGAGCCTCCAGGGATTAGAGTTGTCTTCTGCAGGGACAGGACTGTTTCCCCTACATGGTAGTTCATAATCACCTCTGCCTGAAAGGAAGACAAGCAAGAGTTCAGCAGGTGACCTAGGATAATGCATTAAATCCAGACAATCTCATTTTCATCAAAGAAAACCTACATTTATCACTTCCAGTGGTTGGTGAGGATATTTCTAAACACACTTATAATGCAAACTTGGAACAGTGATTTCCTATGTGTAATGCTTGGGGAGGGAGGTGCTATTAGGCTACTGGAGTACATTGGACCCCTTCCATTATGAGCACAGTATTTCATTAAGACTGTATTTCACATTTCTAAAATGCAGTGTCAATTAAATTATCCCCCCCTAAAACAGGATGACTGTTGAAATATGTCTTAAAATTTACTTCCTGCTAGCTAAGTGTAAAAAATAAAATTGTGTAGGAGGGTTACCTCTCCTACAGTAACAGGGGTGCTATGAACCTCAGAAGACATTGCAAATAAAGTAAAAAATTAAGCAAACCTGAATCACTTCATACTCCCTATACTGGCTCAACAATTACATGGGGTCAGTTGTCCTGGGTTGTTTCTCCCCCATACTGTTTCAAGTTTCATTTAACTAACAGGGGTCCAATGTTCCCCGATTGGAAACTGTCCCTCCTATCCCCAGGAACTTCTCAAAACAGAGTAGGGGGAAATCACAAAAGTTTTGCCTGTATCATGTTACAGCATTTCAAGAACACGGAAGACATTTTTCTGTGAACTTTTTAAAAAATCTCTATTCCTTTGTGCACGAAAAACAACAACTACAAACAACCCTAATTACAAAGCTCCAAAGGCACCTGCTTGACCACAGGAGTACAATTTCACTCTATGCAGGGGTTTAACTCTGCTCCGCATTGTATTTATGTAGACACAGAAGTTAATTTCAAAACCCCTTTCAGGCTTCAACCGGCAGACAGATATGTTATTAATTCCATACGGATACTCTGGCTTTTAAAAACCAATTCACCGTAACATGTTTTTTATCAGTAGATTTATGCATAGATTTATATATTCTTTAAAAGGAAGTTGCTGGTTCCAGAAAAAGGCAGGTAATGAAGTTAATAAATAACCAGAGAACTAGAAAGAGCCTCCAGTTTCTCACCTGAGGAAGCACCCCCTTCCCTACACCAAAGTTACCTTTTGAGAAGCCCCATTAAGAAGGCCTCTATCCCACAACGCCTTGTTTCCAGTTGGGTCCTCATCTACCTCATCATTTGTGTTGGGCGGCAGCCGCACCTACAGGAGAAGGCATCAAGAGAATCAAACTCACGCGTGGCCTCAGTGGCAAAAGGGAATAACTAGAAGGTGTTGTAAGCATGAATTCAGAAAAGCCCAAACAAGCAAACACTCTGCATGTCACATCAAACCACAGTGAGTGCCCCAACCTGGGTTCACAGCATGCTTCTCCCCCAATAAACCATGAGAGTTAGCCAAGGTTTGTTCTTGACTCATTGCCTGTGCTTGTTGGAAGCAAACAAACCAACAGGATGAGGTCTGGAAGTCACAACAAGCCGTCGCAGCAGCAGCAGCAGGAGAGGAGCAGAGCAAGAACTTTTCAGCAGCATGCACCAACACAACCACATAAATCCGCAGCCTGTTTTTAGCTGTGGGCTGACTGTGGTGTGTAATCCAGGCCACAAAAGAAGAGCAACAAAGCATATGTCTCCATTAACAGAACAGTCACAAGGTGTGCACTTTGGCAGAAGAGTCCAGAGGAAGTTGCCACCGCCCATGACAGCAGCGTGTGAGTGTGGGAGAAAGGTCTCACAGGCCACCAGCTAAATGGTGCTTAGCAAAAGCAAAAGCCAGGGGTTTCACTGGCGTCTCCTGCATCAGGGAATCAAAATAGCGGGACAGTTCTCAAATGAGCCCCAGGAGTTTCCTGGCTGCCTTCAGGCTGACTCACCACACAGATGTTGCCAAACTTGTCAGCCCCAGCCACTGTGTCATAGTCGAGGAGGCAGGCAGTGGTGACCCAGCGGGGGTGGGTGTCATCTGCAAAAATGATCAGCTGGTTCTCGTTCCTCTTGTAGCGCACCCAGATGAAGCTCTCCTGGACATCCGAGACGATCACTCGGTGCCCAATGGTCTGGATCCCACAGATGTAGTTGGCAATGTGCTGGGAAGTGACAGCAATTCAGAAAAACGTTCAAAAAGCAGAAAAGGGAGGCTGTTCAAGGCAAGCCCCAAAATCCCTTCCTGAGCCACTACGCAAATGAAATCTGAATATCACTGGCATCTCTCTGCAAGGCTATGCTGTAGCTTTCTAAGAGAGAAAAGGAGAGTTGGGACATTGCTTATCTGTGATCACTTTCTATATCTGAATGTGCACCGAGAACCAGTGCTAACATCATTCTAGGTAGCTCTCCTGATTCTAGAAATACTCAGAAGGCCAAACAAACAAGGGTAAAGCAAATCTGTGAAATATGAAAATGTTCCTATTTCTACTTTCTATAACCCAGAACCCGCCAGAACTACAAATCCCATCATCCTTGACCATTGGCCACGCTGACAATAGCTGATGAGAGTTGTAGTCCAAAACATTTGGAGGGTCCAGGCTGCTCTGTGCCCTTTTGTGCAGACGGTTCACTACACCATTATAAAGTTGGTGTCAGGAATGACTAAAAAAAAATCCAAAACTTTCAACTATCACCTTGTGTGAATCACAGGCCATAGCTTCATAAACACAAGACCACACCTTTGAGCCTCAGATTCTCAATTCTATTCCCAAGGGAAAGAAAGGTACAGAGAGGGTGGAAACAGCCCTGAAGACTTGCCCCTTAAGCAATCTGAAGGAAGCCAAAGCTCTGGGCAAGAGAATGTTTCCCTGGAACTTGAAAAAAGTTCAAAGGTTTCAACCAAATTTGTTAAAAGCAATAGGGTGTATCTGCATTAGGAAATGCAGCTTCCAGGAGATCTGCACACACAAACACACACACAACGTTCTAAATACCTTATTCTCACACTTCCGGAGCAGCTTCTTCTTGCCCAAGTCATATACCCGCAAGAGTTTCCCCACACCAATGAGCACTCTGCCTTGGAAGGGGGCAATAGCAGCTGGTACCTCCTCTACTGGGGTCTGAACAGAAAGGAAATGAAAGAGAAGAAGCCTTTGTCAAGCAGACTAAACAAAGATAATTAATAGTACCCTCACTGCATAGATGATGTCCCGCCACTGCAGGGATAGGCAAGTTTCAGCCCTGGCAAAGGATGCGGATCCACCACCACGGACTTTTGGGGCCCACTTGAATCAAGTACCCATTGCATCCACTGGGGAAGAGATGGACATTGCAAGCCCACAAGGACAAACTGCCTCTAGGAAGGGGCCTCCTAGTCCGGTTCCTGCCCAACAAAAGAACCTGCCTCCACACAGGTCCAGGCTGCTAGGTATCAACAAGGAGGAAGAATTCAACTTTTGCAGTGCTCTGTACATTGTTGGCTTTCTCCATGTCAACAGAAGCCAAAGTATTCAGCAACCACCATCAGGTGCTGCAAATGCTCAAGTCAGATCACCTATAAATGACCCATTCACAGGTCTATGCTTGTTTTGCTTCAAATGTCCATTAGATAACTGCAACTGTCACACCACTACTATAATTGCTCAAATTTCCCTGGCAGCAAGCAATATGCATACATTTTGCATGGCAAACACAGGCAAAATCCAATGTGATTTTTGATATGGCTGCTGTTTTGTGCACAGAAGGAAAACCATTTGTGGAGTACTTACTAACAGTGATGGTCCTCTGTTCCCAACCAAGAGATTTCCGTCCCAAAAAGTCGGGTCTCATCAGTACATTTTAGCAACCTCTTGGCAAGCCCCATCCATGTTCATCTTCCCAGATTCCTCCCCCTCCAACCCACTAGTGGAGGAAATTCTCACCTTGTGCAGGAACTCAAGCTTCTCCCCACTGTTTATCAACTTATAGGTGTAGACAAAGCCTCCAGCCACAGAGCGTGGGTTGAGGATGAGGTCCTTGGCTACGCCCACTAGAACATGCCAGTCGTCACCACCATTGGCAAATCGGCACACTGCCACACTGTAGAGAGCCAGAACGATAATGTTACTTGACAAGACAAGGGAAGACTGGGGAGGCAAAAGAAGTAGTTGCTTCACAGCAACTAAGAGCAAGAAAGTTCACTTTGGGGGATGGCAGCAGCGAAGAGTATGTTGTACCATTTGCTTGTGCTAAGGCAGCATACAAATGCAATGCACAAACTGAATGAGATTTAATTAGGGCCGTTGTCAGCTGAGAAGATCATGGTAAATGACTGCTATCGGCCCCAAGACCCCAAACAACTTCAGGTAGACTGCATTTTTGCTTTATTTAATTAGATTCTAGAGTCATCTGGCAACAATAGTATAAGTAAATATTTGGTTTGACTGGTGTACTTCAAGTATGACCAAAGTATGACCTGGTATTAAGAGTAATTTTCATTATTTAGCAGAAAGGACAGCATTCAAAATGGTAACTTGCTTCAGAGGTGCAGACACTGTTCCTTACCTGAAGGCAGCTTCATTTTGCTCCAGCTGGACTAGATCTAATGTGTTTCCTTGGATGGGGTTCATCACCCGGACAACAGACGCCCATTGTCCATTTCCTGCTTTTGGAGCACCAAAGATGGACTCAGGAAGGTTCTCGTTCAGAAACGCGGCTGCCATCTCTGCAGCTAGTTCCCTCTCATCTTCCCCTGCAGCTTCCACCATTTCCTGCAATGCACAAGGGGGCAAAAAAAGGACTGTAAGAGCTGCCTGCTGGTTCAGGCCAAAGACCTATCTCTACTGCAGCATCCTGTTCTCACAGTGGCCAAAGCAGATGCCTCTTGGAAGCCCAAGCAGGACCTAAATCATTCCCAACAACTGGCTTTTAGAGGCATGCTGCTTTTGGCAACGGAGACAGAATATAGTCATCATGGTTAGTAGGCAACTGATAATCTACTGCTCCATGAATTTGTTTAATGCTCTTTTAAAGCCATCCAAGTTGGTGGCCATCACTGCTTCTTGTGATTTTGATGGTTAGGCATTCCTAACTGAGGTGCAGAAAGTAAGTGAGCTTTTCCATG
The DNA here is from genome assembly GCF_965153285.1 of Podarcis tiliguerta. NCBI lineage: Eukaryota > Metazoa > Chordata > Lepidosauria > Squamata > Lacertidae > Podarcis > Podarcis tiliguerta. Next base: position 50,196,556 of record NC_139541.1, on the reverse strand, counting down.
GGTTACAAAAGCAGACTAGCCTCCTCTCTAGAAAGGAAAGTGGTCACTGCTCTGCAGAGTGTTGCGACAACTTCCCCACCAAGTACAGCAGCAGCAAAAGAAGCTCCAGCTCACAGAATCCTGTCCCTGCCCTTCTTTGGTGAGAGCTGGGCCCCAGGCAGAAGCCAGGCATGTTACCTCCGCCATCTGCTGCTTCCTTTGGGCTTTAGTGGCCTCAGTATAAGCATTGTGGTCCGTCTCAATGATGATTAGGTTGTTGCTCTCAGGGTGGATGACGAACTTCCTAGGAGTGTACTGCAACGGGAAGGCAACCTGGTTGAAGACAGCTCCAAGCTTCTCCAGGGCCAAAATCCTGTGGGAGCCAAAAAGTTGCAGACATTAAGCTTATCCCAGTGAGCCACCTTAAAGGAACTAAAAGGACATCCAAGCCGAACAATGGAGCCTCCCTGGTGGGCAGGCATCTGTGGCATGAACCACCTTCCATCAAGCAGACGCGGGACATTTTCAACCTGAAAACTGACAACTTGCCTGGTAGCCATCAGTGATGGGGAGCTCCATGAGTGTGTGAGTGACAGGCACAGGAGGAAAGGGTCCTTGTGCCCCTCCTCCTTCAGTCTGCTTAGTGGAAGGAAGAGCATTGTATATTCGCCTGCACTTGCATGATGGCTAGAGACTAGTTACTTTTGCAGGCTTATTTACAATGACCACCCGACAGCCAATTCACAGTACTTTGTATTCTATGGAGCTTCATGAAGGAAAGCCTGTGGGTATCAGCATGCCAGGCAACCTCCTTTAGTATTCAAGATCAGGAGAGACAGCTGCCTCCTGCCCCGGAAGAGAGATTAAGTAGACCTTCAACAAAACCAACATGGCTGCTATTTCAGAACCACCTGATGCTTTGTGAAAATGTAGCGCAGCCTTTGAAGTGAACACTCCACAGACTGGCTACCACCAAGGAATAATCTCCTCCCAACAACCAGTCATGTTTCAGGTGGGTTGCCGTGGGTGGGTGGCTGCCATGTACAGCTCTCCTTCCCATCTTGAGCAACTGGGAAGGAGGCCAGATCAAGCCACTCAACGCAGAGTGGGTAAGCCACCTTACCCATGAAAGGTCATGTAGAAAGGAGGCGTTCAGGGCAACCCTTTTGGGCACCAGCTGCCCCTGCTTTGCACAGGAAGGAGCTTGGGACAGACAAGCAAGACAGACAGATAGTCCTGTGTGCCAAGAGAGAAGGCAAACAGGTTCCATTATTTGTTTCCTTTCCCACTGCTGGCATTTTGATACGAACCTCAGTGTGTTTGTTGAGATGGCTACTATGCCCTCTGGACACTGCTCTGAAGCAAAGCCAGAGGCAAACTCCAACGTTTCATATGAGAGGGGTGTTAAGTGGAAGCGGGATTGATAGGAGTAACTCAGCCAAGAACGGCTTGACATGGCCAGCACCTGGAGCAGGAGGAAAAGAAGAGAGAGAAAACTTAGGGAGAGAACAGCAAATGGGACAGAGCAGTTCACACCTCTGGGAACCAAGCTGGCTGCCTTCTCCTCCTAGCAGCCCACAATCAAAGGTTCTGTTGGCAGGGCAGAACTAATTACAGGCTCTAGGAGTCCCCAAGCCAGCAGCATAAGAGGAGCTGTGAGGGGGCCAAATTGAGATTCCTGCATTGCATGGTGTTGGACTAGATGACCCACAGGGTCCCTTCCAGCTCCACAACAATATGATCCTGAAGGCCACAAGCCTGGCTACTTTATCACCAACTTTCAAAAACACCTTGCACTCTGTAAATCAGGTGCAAGGACTACAGCAGCAAGAGCCAGGCAAACAAAGTACACTGAGTACTTCCTCCTCCTTTAATGCCCCCCTCCCTTTCCCACAAGCAGCTAAAATGAGCAGGACCCAGAAGCAGGCCAAGGTATTTCCTTTCCCCTGGCCTCATCAACACTTGTTTTCTCCCTCACTCACACCCCCATCCAATAGCATGTATTTTCCCTCTGTACCAGACGGTAAACAAGGAATTTAGATGTGAACTCATCCCGTCCCAAATTTCTAAAAGATCTTAGTCACCAGATTCACAGTCCTCCTGAAGTTTTTGCTCCTCCCCCTCCAGCTTTTCATGAGTGCACTCCTCTGATTCCCCGCTCACTCACCGCTTCTTGGCCTTGCATCCGGACTCGGAAGAGCTTCACAGGGCGCGAGCCCAGATACCTGGTCCTTGTGTCAGAGAGGTCACCAGTAACTGGATCAAGGACAGTTCGGAGAAGCACACCGTTCTGGGTTACAAGGGCAGATGACCAAAGCAAGGTGGGGGGAGAGGGACAAGGGCAGGCAGAGAGAAAAAGAGCACCAGATGAACTCAGAATACCAACGTATCTTCAGCTCCTGACTCTGGAAGTCTTACTATTTCCAGCTTCTCTCTGGCATGTACAAAATTAAGCACAACACTGCTACAAAGCTGCTGTTTCATCCTTTAACAAACTAAGAAAAGGCTTTTTTGTGAAGCAGCTTAAAGTGTAGGCTACTGCCACTTCCCACCTAAATACAAAGACCCCTGACCCGCTGGAAGATGAGCTCTAACACTTCCACCCTCCTCCCTGGCAGACAGAAGGTATCCTTCACAATGGGATTAGAGTCTGCCTTAATAAAGCGGGAGAGGGCTCCGTTCCTCGGGAGCTCTGGAAGAGTGAAGAAGGTGGCAGGAGGGACGCAGTGTTCTATTCTGGCAGGCCTTCTGGGAGGGTATGTGGAACGGGTCTCTATAGGGTTGTACGAACTCAGGAGTATGGCTTCCCACACAGTCCAGTCAAATGCAGCAAGACCTGGTCCAATCCCATATATCAAGGATCTAGCAAAGGTTCTGGGCAGTAACTGCTCACCTGCAAGCCAATGTTCAGGTACAAGAAGCCAATCGAGCCCCGCTCTCCCAGTTCATCCTGCTTCTCAGCTCCACCCATTTCCACAATACACAGTGATTCTGGCTGGGCAGGGAGAGCTTGCATACTCAGCGGCTGAAGACAGTCCTAAGGGATGGAGAAGGAAGACACCATTACTAAAGCAGAGAGAAAGAGCAAAGCATAACACATAAGGTCTTTGTTGCTACCCTGAACCACTTCAGACATCAGAAGAGGAACTGTAAATGGCTGGATTCACCTTTGTATAAAAATGCCTGGCACATTTGAAGACTAGGCTGACCTGCCAATTTTCTATGTAGGAGGGCATTCAACCACATCCCCCAGCAGTCTGAAAAGACTGAAGAAGCACATGGCAATGTTGATTATGCCAACCAGCTCAAAGTGTTTCTCCATTTGGAGCAATCTGTGGGAAGATTCATTTCATCTGAGGAAGTCTTTAAAGAATCATTTTTAGCTCTGACCTTCTTTCAGGCAAACCAGTATCTTCCAAAAGTTTGGAATACAACTCCCATAATCCTCAGCCAAACTGGCTAGGGCTGGGGTGAGTTGTAGTTCAAACCATCTGAAAGTCACCAGGTTGGAGAAAGCTCATGTGCAACGTACACCTTGGTTATTGTGAATTGACCTATTATATGGCCACTGAAGCATGAGCAGAGGCTTGATGCTCCTTATTGGTATCAAGCCCTTTGGAATGCCTGAACCTTCAAATTAAGAGGCAGGGGTATCAAAAAAAGAAGGGGAGGGGAGAGAAAGCAACTGCAGTTTGGGTTGGGAAAAGAGCATGCTAGAGTTCAGCTGGAGTCAGCTCAAACTGGAAGACATATTGGGGTACTGGAGGAGTAAGCCATGCCTTTGGGGTTTCTGATGAAGCACCAGCAGTTGTATTGCCCACTTTATGAGTCTGCTTGCTTCCAATATGCTCTCCTTTCATATTACATAACAAACCAAAGTCAGTCTAGTGCATTCTCACATGCAAAGAAAGGAAAGCCCTGCTAACCACCCCTGGAACTTCCTTTCACTCAGTTTTTTTTTTGGGGGGTGTAGTTTTGTTACAATACTTTAATTCGGGTCAGCAAAGGCTTAGCTACAGGCAAGCGACTCTCAGGAAGCACTTACAGAGGGGTCGAGGGAAATGATGCGCACAGTGTTGTCCACCAGCCCAACAGCAAGGAACCGGGAGCGCTGCTCTCCTGGGGGAACGTTGGCCAAGCTCATGCACACCACGTCAGCAGACATCTCCTTCCTCTCTGTGTATTCATTCAGCTGCCCTGACTGGTGTGGAAAAAAGGCACAATGGAGGAAGGAAGTCACACCTGGATTAGCAGAACCAGACGCATTTCAGATCAAGAGCTGTGCAGTAAACTCTTTAAACCATGTATGATGACAGATGACCTTGCTTGTTTGACCTTTTGAGGTAGGAAGCCTGGAGCACTTTGAAGAACACCAAGTTTATCAGAGATAAGCTGGTCTTAAAAAATATACCAGTCTCTGCAATGGCCCACCAAAGCAACCCCCAAACACCCACCCCACCCAAATGGCACAAATCACCTGAATGTTATTCTGCACAAGAACCCGTGAAATGAAGGAATGCGACATAAGGAGCCCAATAATGCTGTGATGCAGTTCTCATTTGTTTCCACTGCAAGCCTAGTCTGCAAACCCTCATGAAAGTCACATCTCCCTCCAGCTAAGCTCACGTACCGGGTCCATCTCAAAGTAGACCAGCTCTCCCCCTGTCAGTGCGATCACCACTTGTCTCTGATTCACAGCACATTTGACGATGGTTTTCTTCCCTGGTGTTTTCCACTCATTAACTCTTTTATCGGCTCTGATGTGCCGGATGCCATCAGGATAAACCTAAACAAATACAGAAATAAGATGCTGAGTCAGTCCACCTGACAGGAAGTGCCTTTGCTGTTCTTTCCATTATTAGGCCAGCCTTGCAAGTCAGTTCACAGAAGTTATCAGCCTAGCCTTTTTAAATTTTTTCCTAAACTGCTTGCTCACATACGTTTTTTTACTGTCATTTGGACACACCAGAGGTCAACAAGGGAAGCAGAAGAACCAGCACCTTATCTGGTTTACAAAAGCTTACTCAGCCTGCTCATCTGTAGCCCATTTGCCACAAGCACATGACAAGCTTTCCATGCCTTCCTATACAGCTTTTTAGTTTGCAAAGTGATCTATAATCTTTATCACATTCACGCAACTAATTTCTGCTATTCACCATCAAGTGCTCTCATTGTATCTAGCTGAGAGAGGGCAAGGTCAACAAACAGCAACTTGAAAAGTGCCACCAAGGTAAATGATCAAGATTCCACATGCTCCTATCTACCTTTAAAAACAAAACAAAACAAAAATTACAGGGAATATTAGTCTATGCAACCAGTTAAAATAATGCAGAAGAAGATGAAACGTTTTTAGTAAGAGTGGAACACCAAGGGAATCTTACTTTGAAAGGCTCTGGAAACAACCCCTTCCCAACCTTAAAGGTGACCTTATCCTCTAGCCAGTTTGCAGGTCACAACTATTAAATTAGCTACCACCACCCCATCCATGCCAGGAGAGCACCACAACCAAACCCTCTCTCCTTGCATCTCTTGAGAAGGCCAACGGGCCTGGCTGCAAAAGGCAAGCAGAACACAAAGAAGGGGGTAAAAGGCCCCTTACCTGCACCAAAGCATCATCTCCCAACAATGAGCAAGACAAGGTGGGCGTAGTACCAAGGAATCCTGAGTCTGTAACCTCCTCTACAGTTTCTCCGATAGACAGTACCAGGGTGGCATTGACGAAGGACACAATGATATAGGCATCAAATTCATCTAATTACAGAAGAAAGAAGACAGGTGCCAATATTTAGAAGGCCAAGAAAGAGGTTTGTAGAACAACTATGGACAACAGAAACTCTTCACAAAGGCTACTACAGTTATTTCCATCGTCACCATCGCACACAAGTTCATGACAGGGGGCAGCATGGCCTTCAGACACTTGGACCATGGTAAAAGGAGAAGAACACTCAAGGCACAAGGAAGCTACAGCTGTGCAAGAAGTGTGGACCTTCATTGAGAGCCTCCCCCCCCCCCATTTATATCATAATCACATCTGGGTCAGAGTAGAACTGGAGTAAAAACAGTTTCTTTCTCTCCTCCTAACCACAAGAAAATGATCAGACAAGACGTTTATGCCCGCAGCCAACAGAACAGTTTGTTCTCATTTGCTCTCTCTAAATTACACACACAAACACAGTGTATCTGTAAAACGAAAATTGTGATGCAGATCAAAATAAATCCCACAGGTTAATAAAATACACCAACCCAGATAATGTAACTTAACTAAAACATGTGAGATGCAGCTAATTTAGTTCTTTTATAAAAAAAAGATGCGAGATGGCAGGAGGGATAACAAAACAGTATTATGAAAACAATGAACTAATGAAGCAGATGGAAGCTCAGAGAACAAATGGTTAGCAACCTCTCACAGCTTTTAGATCTTTCCACCAGAAGTTAATAGTAAGAAGCCACACACCTTCTTTCCACATTCCAGAAAGAAACAAACCCAGAATGCCACTGAACTATTAAGCGCCAGACTGAGGAATCTGAGTCAGAGCAGGCTTTTGCAGAGCTAGAGAAACTTCTACGCCTTCACAGGCATAGATTGCATTGAACCATCAAAATGCAAGATTAGAAACCACTAGAAAGAGTGGCAAGATCCCCAGTTCTCCATCAAGATGCTCTTCTCTTTGCATCTTCCCGCAATGGAGCCCTACAGGAACTCCAGGTCAAGCAGCTGTCCTCCCTAGAGTTCAGGCTTCCACAATAGATGCTAAGTAGCAAGTCCGGTTTAGTTACCAGCAAAAAGACCAAGGGGATTTCTTGTTCAAGGGGCAGAAGGGAAAGAATTTGGCTGCAGTTTTATTGAAATGAATGGGGGCAAAAAGGAAGACTTAAACAGCAATACTGCCAAGGATGGAGATACCAGGGGGGGCAACATGGATTCAACTGAAGTAAAAAAAAAAAAGTGGGGCTGAAGAAGAGACTGTAATGTTAACTAACATAGTGTCCACTCAGCTTGGAAATGGGTACATGAACACTTTCCAGTTGTCTTCCATCCATAGAAACAAAATAGCTTATTCACATGTTTTAAATATAGTGCCAGAGATTACACAGGATTTAGACAATGCATAGATATATTAATATGAATTGTAATTGGCTGTAAGTCGCTTTGGGTTGCCTTGGGAAACATAAAGTGACTAACAAATTTAATAATAAACAAATAAATATGTAACATTTTAACAGACACTTCACTGTTCAATTTCCTCACATTCACTCTGCCAATGAAACCATTTAGAAATTACCACTATAGCAGAAAACATTTCCCCTGCTGGTGCAATCCCCAGTAGCGCTGCAAATACCCCCCAAAAGAAAGCCCTGCAGGGACACGGCCAGTTAGGGTAGAGAATACTGAGCCAATGGCCCAATGGTCTGAATGGATACAAGGCTGCTTCCGTGTTCCTGTCACCTATGCTTGCCAAGTTAAGCACTCTCCAGCTTGGCCTTTTACAGGGGCAGCACACAAATCAGGATCTTAGGCTGTATATTTCTTTTCATCTGTAGACCACCAGCTTCAAAGAACTCAGATATGGAAAACAGCCATTCTAAAGAGTTAAATACCAACAGCGGACTGGCCCACCAAGCTCACAGCCAATCCTGTGGAGGCAGCAGGCAAAGGAACAAGCAACTGAGCAACTCATATAGGAGGGCTCTAATTAGTTCAGCTTCAGAAACTAGATACAGTAAACTTGTAACTTACATATATTTAATTTGTGCGAATTCAGCTTTATGTGCTTGGCAAATAATTTAAAGGGGGGGCAGGCATCTGGTGGGGGGGGGGTAACACTTTCACAATATCCTCCAACGTGTTTTGACTATATGTGATTTTGACTTTCGGTGCTATCCCCAGAATGTAAACACACACACCCCGCATAAATTTCAGGCTTACTGTATAGCCTTTACCAAACTGGTGCCTATCCAGCTGTTTTGGGTTGCAGCTCCCATCAGTTGTGCTGGGGAAAGCTGATAGTCCAAAACCGATGAGAGGGCCCTAAGGCTGGCAAAAGCAAAGCCATTCACACTTTTACTTGCTGACCTGAGTAGAGCTCACTCACTCCCATCTCCATGACATGTGCTCCTCTCTGTCACAATAAAGCCTAAAACCGCCACCCAAGTCCTCCACAGACTCCTAACACAGTTCCAGATCAAGGCACTCAGGTGTTCAGATTCACCCACGCCATAAGCTGGACTTGACTGTAATGGATGCACAGAGTTCAGCAACACAGGCAGCAAGGCTTCCTTATTCACAAAGCACCCCCTCTGTCCTCAAGTCTGCTGGCACCCGACAGATGCCAGAACTAGCTTTTGGGGGAGGGGCATTCCTGCAAAACTATCAGGGTTCCCATGCAGCTTCATCCCTCATGTGTTTCCCCCACTCTTTTCATCTACACAATTCAATTTACCCCTTTTAAACACAAGAAACAAATCAATTATTTGGAAAATCATAGTGTCCGAATAGTCAAAAGTTCATCATGGACTAGATTGTTAACAGTATCATTAGCACTGAGAATTCATTCACAAACATTATATTTTGTTGAGATTCCTTTCTTGTGGTTGCAGAAGTAACCTGTTAGCTCTAATGACAGTCCATACATGGCTTTCCTAGCCCAAACTCTCTTGGAAAAATTAAATGAAACCTGTGCCCAGTGTCTGGCTGCTCCATAAAATACAGCATCGGCAAAGTTTTGAGTGAGGGAGGGAGTGATCACAGCAGCACTTGAAGATCACGGTTTAAAAGTTGCAGATATGCCCGTGATCTCATGCCTCTTTGCAAGCAGATTTTAACTGCTGCATAAGCTATGCTGTACTTAAATTGTTGTGTAAGTCATTTTGTGAGCAGCAGTGAAATGGTAACACCACCACCAACTTCCTGTGAAAGGTAGGGGAAAGAAGTCAAGCCAGAGAGGAATCAAGAAAGGCAAGCAGCACCTCGTTTTCTCCTTCTCAGCACAGAGCAAGGTGAGGCCAACAGGGTGAGTGAGCAGAGACAAGGTCCATCATATGTCAACAGCGCATCAGAGACAGCTGCCTGTATTGTTCATTTTGTAGCCAGAGTGGGAACTCCGGTAAGGAACCATAGTTACTAAACCCAGAACTCTGGGGTGTAGAAGGATATGGTATAATGAATATCTAGACTTTAACATCTCTAAACATGAACTGGGTCTCACCCCCCCCCCCCCATTAAAATACTGGAATGCCCAGGACCAGTGGGCAAGAACAGATGGCAGTTCCTTACAGTTACAGGCATGTGAAGCTTAACTTTATCTTGCGAAAGGCTCCAAGGATGTGGAAAGCAATTGGACAGTAAAAGCCAGTTCTTATCCCAGGAGCTCAGGAGAGGGCTGAGGACTCAGGTGGTACTTGAATACTGACTTCTTACATAGCTTGTTGACAGAGGTGTTTGCAAGAAAAGTAATTTAAAAAGAGCCTCAGTGTTGTGCCTCTTCCTCCCCCCCTCCAGTTACAGCCCTTGGCTGTAGGTACACACCTGTGGGAGGGGATCAGCACCTCCACCACCAGCCACCTGTGGAAGAAAAAAGAAGGCTTGGTATTGGTAGTAGCAGGAACCACATACCAGCCAAGGTTAGTTTTTGCTTGGAAGGGGTTCATATGGTACACATGTAACATGAGAGAATGCAGAACTTCAGAAGCACAAGCCAGACACAGGCAGGATTACCACATTATGACCAAGTCAGTTTTGTACTACTGGCCTGGTTTGAACAGAAAGTGAAGCCATTGCTTGTTTGACCATGTATATGGCACAAGTTATACCACAGATAATAAAACAAACCATGGCTTTCTTTTCCCAAGTTTGGTTTCTTTTCAAGCTGATCTTGCCGCATGTCTTTGTAGCTTAGTGAGGAGGTGGTGAGGCGACCAAAGAAATAGTAATTGAGCAAATGTGGTGGATTCATACATAATGACAAGCTATAATTAAAAACTAAACAAGGCTCCAAAGCCAACAAGAACCCACAGCTTCAAATTGTGGTTTGTTGGCAGTAAACAAACCATAGTTAAGCCACTGGGCAGGGTACAACCCAACCATGGTTTAAGAAAGCATAGCTTGGCATTTTTTGGACACCAAGCCACTGCATTAACACAGTACATGGTGAAAACTGGCACACACCTGGTTAGAGGGAGCCATTAATAAATACTAAGTGCATCAAACAACCTTGTGCATGATACAAAACTAAACCAGTAAAGCTCTCCTCCTGACCAATGTATTCTACTCAACTACACTGTAACGTGAGAGCTGGGACTCACTTGGTCACCCAAACATTTATGAGGCACTGAAGTCCACATATAATAAATTTATTTCCACACATGGAACAAGTTGGATGGCCATCTGTCATGGATGCTTTAGCTGAGATTCCTACATTGCAGGGGGTTAGACTAGATGGCCCTTGGGTCCCTTCCAACTCTAAGATTCTAAGTTCCACTCCATGAAAAACCAGCTGCTGTCTGGGAAAAGTCTCACAGGGGCATTTTTTTCCCCTGACCACCAGCCATGTGAATGACAAGCAACCCTTGCAGGTCAGGAAAGCATTTTCAGAGCAAATCTTGAACTGCTGAAAATACACAAAGGCTGATCAAAACAGGCCCTGGCTTTCCAGAGTTCTGTGCTAGCTGGACAGCTGAGAACAGCACGGGTGTCCTGTCTGAAGACCATATACACCTTTTGACTCCATCACAGAGGACAGATTAATTGATGAACAAAAACAAACAAACAAACACACACACACACACACACACACACACAAAATGAGGAACAAGGGCCTTCAGCAAATGGCAAAAGCAAGTCAAGAGGAGTACCTGGTTATTTCTCAGACATGCCTTCAGGGAAGGGCATTACAACTTCCCCTAATTCCAAAAAAGCACAATACTCTTTCATGATTAAGCAAATGATGTAGTATAAAGAGTCATAATTGTGCTGCACATGGAGCTTTTGAGCGAAATAATCATGTTACCACCATAAGCCCAGGATTGTGCATTAAGGCCTCTTCTTCTTCCACAGACAGGTCAGGTTCTATTGCAATAATACACCCCAAGACAGAATGTCCCAGGACAGCCGCCCAGGTTCATTGCGCCAGCAGAGATTCCAGGAACACACAGAAGGTGTAGTAGCACATAAGATACCAAAGGCTGTATGGCAAAGACAATTTCAGTGAAAGGCGGGGGTGGAGGCTGAAGGAACACCATGAGTGGTAATGATCATGATCATATACTAAGAGACACCAAGAAAGGCCACGACAGTGAGCTTAAAGGCAACACTGCCAAGAGAGCACTGAACAGAATGCACCACATCCATAGCAAGAGGAGCAAGAGCACTGTCAGTACTCCTGCTCTCAGCAGGGAGGGGCTCCTAAAAACCTACAAACAGGCAGATTTTCTCTCCTAGTTGGTACGTGCAATTTTCACACAACATTTGTGCTTACTCCAGTTTAAGAATGAAAGTCATAATCCTGAGGCGGTAGATGCTCTCCAGGCAATGACAGCTGAACCAAGAAAGGTGACTTGTAGATAAACAATGAAATTCAACGTGCCATTTACCGCTGCATTTGCATCACAGAAGACCTCCTACCTTCAACATGCCTCCTCACTGTCCATACAGCATTGGGGTTACCAGGCAACTCTGAGACGGCCATTTCAGATACCTAGAGAAAGACATATTTATTAATGCTAAAAAGCTTAAAACAGAGCTTTTCTCCACCAAATAAAACGGACCTAATTATTACTATTACACAGGAGAAAACAAAAGAATTATTCTGTCCTTCAACCACTATAAAAATGCTTTACACTGAACCCAACCACTGGAAAATCTAGCTCAGTATATTTCTCTAAAATCCCCAATGCACATGCTATTTATGACTTCTTATGACATTCTCACACAGTGCAGCAAAGGTGATTCACCCACCTGGCTCTAAAATCCAAACAAACTGTAAGATCAGTTAGGCTGACATTCTAGCCCAGGCATAGGCAAACTTGGCCCTCCAGATGTTTTGGGACTACAACTCCCATCATACCTAGCTAACAGGACCAGTGGTCAGGGATGATGGGAATTGTAGTCTCAAAACATCTGGAGGGCAGTGTTTGCCTATGCCTCTTCTAGCTCTACTCAGCTTCAGAATACACCAGTGAATCCATTCTCATCTAACAAAAAAGGTTTCACCCAAGAGGAAGATCTAGAATGGCTTTGCTCTTCATGTCCTGCCCTTCTTACCTCAAGTCCATGTCTAAGGACCCTCAGTGACGACCGAGGTCCCCTCCCACAGGCCACATATAACTGAGGGGTGTCTTCATTAGCCAGATCAGCTATCTGCACAGAAAGCAGCCAAGATGCAGGGATAAGAGAAGAAAGATGACAGGTTCTTCGATTAAGATCAGTTATCACTTTCAAAGCATCATAAATAGAGCTAAAACATTTTACTCCCATTTATATATGTGATTGCGGCAAAGGTTCTCACATTTGCCACTTGATAAACTGGTAATCTGCATTAATAACTAGTGGCAAATGACATCAAGTGGGGAAGATATTCCCCTGAATTAGTCTCACGATTGGAGCGATCTTTTATGGAAGAGCTCATTTTCCAACCTTTTACTCCATGTTTTTCAGATTTCAACTTTTCGGATTTCCCTTCAAAATTGTATTTAGGCTTTTTTAATATATATATTTTTAATAAATTTTCAACAAAAATAACAAACAACAACACACATAATAACAAATACAATAACCACAAACAAAGAAAAATACATAAACAATATCAAATCCATAAGATGGGATTCTCCGAACCCCGTGACTCCCCACCCCCTGTTCCTTAAGTTTTCTTTTCAGCTGCATTAACATTGCTACTCCAAATAATTTTTTTACCTAAGATTTCCTGTACTATTTCTTAAATTTCAAGTGTTTTTAAAATCCTGCCAATGTATTAACCTGTTTACAATACTTTTGCAAATACATCATAAATATTTCCCATTCTTTTTGAAATTTCTTGTCGTCTTGATTTCTGAGCTTTCCGGTTAGTTTCGCATTTCAACATAGTCCATTAACTTGGTTTGCCAATTATTTAGTTTTTTGAAAGGCTTGCAGTTTTGTGAGGTACTTTAAAGTATTAATTTACATTTTGGTGTTTTGTATAAAATTACCTTTTTATAAATCAGCTGCCGCAAGTGGCTCCCCCAAAGGGTTTTTGTTTCCACTCAAGACCTTAGGCCTTTTTTAAAAAAACAACAACAACTGCTTCCATAGATCCCCCACTGTCATTCAGGAATGGCAAAACAAATGTGGTCCTCAAGCCATTCCTCTTCCAAATGTCACCTTTTTAAAAATAAAAAATCCTGACTGCTCCAACTGGGAGTGGGCTCTCTCCTGACAGAATTCCCTCCCTTCAGATAGTCACTTCTGTAAAAATGCTGCACATTGACCTACAGCTGGCACAACTTAAGAAAATATTATGCTAGCCCACTTTGCAAACTATTGGGGGTGCATAAAGTGTTAAGTCCTGGGCCCCTAACAAATCCCATGCAAAATTAAAAGTGGCAAAATTCAGAAGAGTGCAGTGCACTGGATACAACTTCCACCAAGTCAGACACTCTCTCATAGGGGTATCACCTCCTAACCTACAACCCAAAGTAGCAGCTGTGAAAATAAATGGTGGGAAGAGGAGCGACAGGAATGCTGCGCTAAGCAACTCTGAGGAAAAGTGAAATACAAACATGACAAAGAACTAACTCACCTGCTTTGTGTTTCTGATCTAAAGGAATTTTGGAGACTTATACCATTTTTGGAATTATTCTCAAGGTCTAGCGGGTTATGCAATGTCCAGCATCGGAGGTCAACACAGAACCCAGCTGCTCGTCACAAGCTATGGGACAAAGCACACAGCGTACCTGACAACACAAGATGGGAGACAGGCTGTCCAGTTCATCCACCAGCACCAAGTTCTTGAGAGGCCGTGGCTGGAAAAAGAATGTGTCTCCTTCCTCCAAGGGCATTGCAGAGGAGAACTCTGGCTCCTCATCATCATCCCCCAGATGAGCAATCTGATAGAGGTAGCTGCAAAGAGAAGAGGGAGACTATAGAAGGGCCACTTCTGATGAAACTGGACCGTTTCCTCCCCACCCCAGGCTTTGCTATTTCAATTATGTTCAAGATGTAGGGCTGCTTGCTGAAGAAAACACTTTCGAGGACAAAGGAGAGTAGCTGAGTGGCCAAATTTAAGACACATCTTCACATCCTTATTTGTCTATCTCAGGAGTTGCCAACCTGGTCCCTACCGCCTACTAGTGGGCGTTTCAGGATTCTAGGTGGGCAGTAGGGGGCTCTACGGCACAAGCTGAATCCTCCTTCCATAGAGCACTGGTGGGCAGTAAGGACATTTTACCATCAAGAAAGATGCATTAGTGGGTGGTAGGTATAAAAAGGTTGACTACCCCTGGTCTATCTGTAGAAAAGGCAAACAATACGATATGCTCTCTGCCCCAGATCCTTTCTCTCTTCCAGTGAATGAAATATCACACCACGGGCTATATGTGTATAGATGTGTTTGGGCCTCATTGGCTAAACAAATCCAAAATTTTATCCTGACATAATAACCCACAACACCCATGCTTGCTGTAAGATTCTGAAAACAGGACATTGACACACTCCTTGATGAAATTGGCAAGATGAAACCAAGCAGGCAGGCCATACCTGTGGTTGGTTGCAAGGGTCTGAGATTCAGCCACAACCTGGACAATTTCCAGATTTGGAGAAGGAAAGGTAGCCAAAACTGCATGTGTGCTTTGCAGAACATCAACAGCAGTATCAAGCATAAAAATTCAGCAACCGTTCAGAAAGAAGTCGGAGATTTTACTTACTGGTTTCCAAACTCAGAAGCCACAAAGAGGAACCCAGTTTTCAGAACACACATGGCAGCAGCGACAGGAACTGTATCAAAGTACTTGAGTCGAATTTCTGTTACCTGAAACCACCACAAATGAGTTACTGCTTGAGCTGGATATGAAAGTTCACACATCACCCATTCTCCTTCCCTCCCCCTCACACACAAGCAAACATTCATGAGCAACGGGAGACATACCATGTCCTCATCAGTCTCCAAGGTGATTTTGAAGATGTCACCCTGCTCAGTCTGAGCCAAGAAGAAGAACATAGACTTGGTCTTGTGTGTAGCAGAGCAGACAAAAATCATGCCTCTTTCAGGGTCATCCAAGTCATTCTGCCAGAAGGAACAGCAAGTCAGACTCAAAGGCAGAAGCTGCCCTAATGGAATCATAGCTAGAAATCGCCTTTGTTAATGGCTTCCCCCCTACTGCAAATATCACCCCTCTTTATAGCAGCTTTGCCAGGCTCCCTCACTGCTTCCTTCCATTCTGGGAAAGTTCTCCTGCTAGTCTTCCTTCCTGGGCTCTTCTGTGATGCTGCTCCTGACCCCTCTATCAAGCCACTTCCCTCGCTTCTTTCACTGGGCCTTGCAGGAGCTATAAACTTCACCATCCCTGAGTCCAGCTCTCCCTCCCCCCCACCCTCCCCCTCAAATATTAATTTCCAACATGATCTATTTATTAAATTATTTATATCCCCCAACTCTTGCCAAAGCACCTCAAGAGACCTTACAAGTAAACATTAAAACATAAAATTCAACTACCAACAAAAAGAACAGACAAAGCAATGGTTTGCAGTGGAACAAAAACATGAACCTTAAAACTGCAGCTCAAGGGTCTCAAACACCCTCTGAAAGAGGACCTTTTGTAGTTGCTGCCTGAAGGCTAAAGCAACAAAGGAGACTGTACCCCAACTCCACCAGACAGGAGGTACAGCCCTCTCTCAATGATGTCTTTGACTGTCTAATATAGATTTGCAATTTAAAAACCTCTAGGCAGTGTCTTCTGTGTCCTGCACAGCACCAAGTATGTAATCACCAACAATGCTTGATCAGAAAGAAATGCCATCTCCACAATAACCATCAGAGAAGAGACATCAACTCATCACATCAAGCCACAACAGCGTTTTCACTTTCAGTTTACAATTAGCAGTACTTCCATACTTAAGTAATAATTTATATCATAATAGTTTCAGCTACTAGGAAATTAATATTTTTGTGGATGGTCCTATAACGAGCTACTCTACACCACTTGGCTCAGGCTGAAGACTAGGCACCCCTACCCTCAAATGACCTGCCTCCATCACCAGCTGCCACTACTGCTAGCCATCCAACTGGGTCCTTCCTCCCATAAAGCAAGGATGGCCCAAATGCTCTCCTTGGTGCCTCTCTCATGCCTTGCTCAGAATAAGGCACAGTGGGCAAGATCACCCTGCAAAGTGCGTGCATTGCTGCCATTTTGCTGTGATGAAAGCAAATATTGTTTAAGAGTATTTTCCACAGTTATGACAAAGTGGCGATGGAGTATGCACTTTCTAAAGCAACCTCATCCACAATTATTGTAGTCTACCAGTACAGCTGCTGGAGGTGGCAATGGTGACCTGCCTGCCTAGCTCAGGCAGCACAGTCCCTTGTGGACTCTTCAGGTATATTGTTACATAGATTCAGATTCCTAATGGTCCCTAAAAGTCTTAGCAAGATAATGAGCATTGAGAGAATTTTGGGAATTTTGCAAAATCGCAAGTCAACCTTTTGCTGCCAGCTCTTACTAGCTGATATGGAAAAGGAGTTAACAAGTAAGGTATGGCATGGGAAGACCCACTCCCCACTCCATGGAAACCCAAGTTCACTAAGGACCTCAATGAAGCCTACACAGCTTTGTTAATAATGCATTCATCTTCATACAAATGCTGCATTTTCTGGCCAAACCTGAAAGGTGAACCATTTTTCCAGCTGCCCAGAGAATGCTACTGGGATATTCCTTTAGGGTGAAAAAAAGCTACAAGATCCTTACCCTTCTCCTGGGAATGGGACATCGGATATCTGGTTGGTCACCAAAGTTTTTGTAGGTGATGTAGTTTTCAGAACAAATCAGCACTCCACTGGGACCATCAGAACCTCCAGGGACTGACAAATAAAAGAAACATGGTGTAAGAAGCTGAAGAAGAGCAGCTGAATCTATAGTTTCGTCTGGTTCTTGTGGAACTGGTTTACCCAAGGTACACTTGAGAAAAAACTGCACAAGTTTGCCACCATTTTCAGGCTGAAGAGGGGTCTGTGTTCAAGCAGAGGAAGTGAAAGCAAGAAGGGACTTGCAAATATCGGGTGTTTCTTTCAACAGCATGACTCAACTGGTTGGCAAGCCAGCTCTCCTACACTGGCTGCCCCTCTGCCAATCCTGCCCTGTCCAGTATTGGCCAGGCTCCCAGACTACTTGGTAGTAATGTATTCGTGCTTGAATGTCTGCTGCAATAAGACAATGTCATGGTTTGGACTAAGGTGCAGACAATCATCATGGTAGCAAAGAAAAGCACAGGAGTGAGAGGGTTACATACGGTGAGCTTTCATGAATCTGATTGTTTCTGAGGTCTCCACTTATTAACCTACTTTAGGTTTCCAATGTGGAGCATAGAGTGGAATTACTTGTTGCATCTTTGTAAAGCATGGCACAAAAGCAACTATCAAGGATATGTAATTTTCATTCATCAAGTACAGCTTGAGCCTACAGAAAATGTGCATTTGTCTCAAGCAGTTCTCTTTCTGACATCTTAGGATAATGCCTTTTCCCTAAAAGGACTGGAAATGGTAGCAGTACCTGTAATGAGAAAGTTGCCATGTTCTTCCAAGGGTTCACTGTATTTCCTGACAACATGGTTCAAACCCAGATCTAACTCATAAAATGTCAAGGTTTGCTGGGTGTTGGCCGCTGCTTCTCCTGTGGGGTCATTGTCAGCTTCCTGTGGAAAACGATACATGTACCAACAATAAATTAGTGTCATACTCTGCCTCGTAAGAGAACATACTTTTAGATGCATTTTTAACGTAAGCTGTCCTGGAAATTTCAACTGAAGAATACTATATAAATGTTCATAATAAAATGAAAAAATTAAGAGTAATAAAGCAGACTGAAAAGGTTTGCCTGCACTGTAAGTGAAGGTCCCAAAAGAAAAACTGCCATGAATAAAAAATTTAAATATCCAATAGTTCAGAAACTGATTATTCAGTCTGCCACCTGCCTGTTTATCTGATGCAGCAACTGACCCTATTGCCACAAAATCAATGGACTGTAATATATAAGAATTACTTATAAAAATTAAAATTATGTTTTGTTCTTTGTAAACCACCCTGTGACCATTTTGGTGAAGGGCAGTACAGAGACCTCTAATATAAACTTATAATCAAACTAACCAATAAAAACACCCCAAAGCACTTCAAGAGATATCCATGCAACTCCTTACAGTGCCTGTCCCACATGTATCCAGAGCTGACATAACTTAAATAACAAGCATACATTCTCCACCTGCCTCCCCAATTCTTTTACTGTTTCCCTGTGTCTGTTTCAGAATGGAAATCTCTTAGGTTACAGGAATGTATCATACCGGTACATAAATGACACTACATACACAACAAATAGTAATACTGTTCTTGCTATTAATATGCCACTAAGAACAAACTACTAGTACAAATTCAGGTGAAGTGCCCTCTGATCTTAAGCTGTGTTCTAAGCCCAAAGTCAAGGACTTGGGCACCTTTGGAGAGCACTTGCTCTCTGCAATCGCTTGCCTGCCCACCAAGGCCTGTTTCCCTCCTTGCCCTTCTGATCTGTTTATGTACTCAGTCATGTGACTTGCCTAACTCTGATAGTGGGGACCTAACCCATGGTTGCACTGGAGGCCTCCTCCACACCATCCAGAGAAATCTCTATTTTGCTGTTTTATGGAGAATACGATGAAAGACAGCTTATTTATAAGAAGGGCATAATAAGCATATTGGAGAACTTGAAGATGGACAGTTGACTTCGTTGACAAAGGAGTCAACAAGGTGTTAGTTGCATTTTTTAAAAAGAGACACACAAACAGTTGAGCAGGGAAGAGTCACCAGAGAGACGAATTCCTCAATACCTCATAATCCATTTCCAGACAGGCAAACATGGGATTTTCAAACCCCACATCTACTCCAACTACATGGTAAACCAAGGTGTTTGCTTTATGTGCTTCTAATGGGGAAGAAATTGTGAGTCGGGCTGCGGCATCCCTGTTCAGAATGTACACTAACTTCTGCTTCTCAATGGCACCTACGAAGAGATAGAGAGAGAGAACATTAGGAATACAGAACCAGAAGATGTCTGCCCAATCCTCTTGCATAAGCAGGCCTTGCAGCCCTCTCAAGACAGAGCAGTTTTCCCCTGCTACTTTCCTGATGGAAGAACCAGTAGTTGCATTCAGATGTAACACTAAACCAGTTTAACATTAGAAGTTGAACCACAGCAGGACTTGGGTTTCGCATACCCATCCTCTTCTGGCCTACAAGAGCCATCACTGCTATTGTCATAGTGCTGCCCCATATAAAGGAAATGTGGCATTAAGGTAGCTGCATACGCTCTTATAACCACGGCAGTGGAGGCTCACCTGAAGACACCTTTTTTCTTATCACAGGATGGTAAACAATTAAAAAACCATGTTCAACATTCAATGTTTTTACAGATCCACTTTAGCTACTAAGATTTGTATCAAACCCCAAAATTACATTTCAGCTTTAAAAAAAATGGCATGATGCATGCAAAAGAAAATGGGCATTTATGATGAGAACCTGATCAGAATTGGATCCAAATGTCTCCATGTCTTATGTCAGAGAAGAGACATGAATTCCTAATCATCACTTCAGGGAAGAGAAAACTGTTGCACCAGATATATAGGGCTCAAGTGCTTTTCTTCAAACTGACACCCACAGAAGACTCCACTTACACCCCATTAAGCAAACTTGGCTAGTTCAGTTTTCTAATTCAGTTTCTAGTTCAGTTTTCTGCAGTCATACACATAACCACATCAAGTACCAAATGGGTAGCAGGAAATTATACTACATTCCAACAAATTCTTCGTAACATGGAATCACCCTGATTGGCTGAGTAAATCTAGCTGGAGTGGCTAATAGTATAAACTGGGAATCCCTGGTCTAAATATCAACTCAACCACAAACTCACTTAGATGGCCTAAGGAAACTCACAACTTCTCAGTTCCCATTTGCAACACAGACCTAGTTGCACTGGGATCGCCAATAAAAGCACTTTTGATTGGAGCAGTTTCAAAACCTAAACCAAGGATAGAAAAACCAACCAATGTTTCTTATCCAAATCATTTCTCCCATTCAGTTATTCAACAGTATTATACAGATACCACTGAAAACAACCATCCCAACTTACTGATCATGACAGCTCGCCCCTTAGGATCCACAGCCAAATACTGTCCAGGAACAATTCTGCGACAGCCACTCTTGCCAAAGGTTTCCTGGTGAATCTTCTCAAACACATTTTTTGAGGGCTGATATTCCAAGATAACAATGCGACCTGAATCACTGCCCACCACAATGTAGTCTTTGGTTCCACCAGTTAATCTGAAGGCCATGAGAGAGCGAATGATTCCAAAGACTTCCACTGTCAGCAAAGTATGAACTTTTCCTGTGTTCGGATCAGGACGAAGCAACTCCAAGATTTTGCCTCGAGAAACAACGATTTCTTGTTGTTTGGTACCTAAAAAGAAAAGAAAAACCTGATCATCAGCCAAAGAGGAAGATGGCCAAAGCATCAGCACTTCTCTATCAAACCTCCCATTGCTGCTTACAAGTTCAAAAGTGCCTTGTAGGTTTGTTTTTCCTACCTCAGTTGTGACCACTTTTTACAGAGAGAACACATTAGTCGTTCTGAAATTGTGATGCAGACCAGAAATCAGAATGCCAAATCTTGAATCAGAACTGGAGGTCAACAGACAAGTTGCTTACTTTTCAAAAGCATATTGCTCTGCTATCCTTATACATGATGTGTGGCCACTTAACCCTGCCCTCCCTTGCCTTTTGATAAGCCAAGGAGAAAAGTGAACGTTGCAAGCCTAACCACTGCCTGATGTCTGAAGAGGTTCAAAAAACTGGCCCAGAAAAATATGACAAAGTTGAGATCCCATATTCTACAAGAATTCTGAAATAGTATTTCTGCCATTCTAAACAAAATTGCAGGTATACAACTTCAGCAGAAATACATGCTATGTCTAATATCAGACTTTGCTTTCACCTTTCATCTAAGCTTTCAGCCAGAACTGAGTACCTGAAAAGTTGCCATGGATGGCATAACTGATCCCGGTGGCTCGCTGCAGAGTTAGGTTATAAAGGAACATGGTGCCGATTGATATCACTTCACCTCAGTTCACCTGCTGAGAAAAGGAAACCAAGCAGTTAATACACTATGCATGCTTTTTCACACTTGTTCAATTCTGACCACACATTAACATAAATGCCAATTGGTGGAGAAAACTTGAACATTAAACCCATTTGAGAGATGGTTCATATGAACACTTCACAGACTGAAAAACCTCAACGAGGTGGTTTTTCCTTCCTAACTTTCCACAAAGCAAAATGTTCTTATGAAGGAAGCAAGTGTTAAAACTGAAAGTAACGGGCACCCTGAAAATATTTGTTTCCTAATTTTAATGATGAATCAACATCAACTTGCAGTTTCATTGGAGGGGATACAAACACTTTTTACAATTTGTTACTTAATAAATTCACATATTACAATGGAGCAGACATTCCCAGAGTAGCAGCCATTAAATCTGCTGCAGCTAAAACAACTAAATATCTTGTGGCATGTTAAAAACTAAAACATTTTTATGATATAATATTTTATGGACTAAAGTCCAGATCACCAAAGTTATTTTAAAAAATATTAGACAACTTAAAAGATGTATGGCATGATCAGGGAGAACCATTTTAACAGGCCTTATTTCTGAGTAGACATAAACAGGACTGCACGGCTGCATGAATCCTGACCACATTCACATTCGAATACACGTGCAGTAGGATGGGCGGAGAAATAAATCCCTTACAAATAAAGAGCAGCACCGTCCTCTCCACGTTGACTCAAACGTAAGTGCCACCCCGCTCAATGCGGCTTCCCCCTCCACAATAAACCTGCCTTGGTATTGCAAGTTATGTGGGTTAAAACAATGGAGGGTCGAGCTTAAACCCTGCACGAAAAACTCCCTCGTGATTTGCAAAAAAGCAGCGCGCGTCCTACCGCTGCTGCTAGGCGCCCCCTCCCCTCAGTGGGCAAAGTGAAATGCGGCCAAAATGGTCCAGAGAAGCGTAAAAAGCGCGGCGCCCTCAACGCCTGCTCGTCCAGAGCTCTTTCCCGCCTGCACCGGCGTCGCCCAGCAACGGTCCACTAAAGGGCCTCGGTAACACCGCGCGCGTGGCAGCCTACAAATACGCCATGGCCTCCTCCCGCCGGGGATTAGAGAAGTTGCAGCCTAATTCTGAAAGGAATCTGGCAGGGTTTACCGCAGGAGCAGCGCGGATGGCGGCGGATCCTGCCGCTGCTTCACTTCCTCCACAGCCCGCAGTCAAGCACCGCCATTGCCTCAGCGGCCTCCCGCGCTCCTTGGGTCCTTCCACGTAAGGAGCGCGGAACTGAGCGATTGGGCTGGCCACGGCGTGCCAGAAGCAACCCCCGCGCGGCTTGGACTGTTCCACTGTACCCGTTTTAGCCTGGAGCTGATGTGGTTTTGCTCTGGAAATAATCTCACCATTTGATTCTGCAATAGAAACGCCGCTGTTGGTGGTTGTACCCCACCTCCGCACCACGAGACACAGGCAATAGCTAGGGCACCTATATTAATGTTCCCGGATGTGACGATTTGTCTGCGATAGTCTATTTTGGTGTAGACGTATACACGGACGCCGGAAGCCGAATTCACTTTTGGACGCTGTGCTTTCCCCACTTTCTAGGAGCTTCACTGTCTTTTCTGTCCATTCTCCTGCCAGCCTTTGTCTGCCTGTGCTCCGTTTCCTCCCGGGTTTTATTCTCCGCTTGTATTCTTTTAGAAGACATCTGAAGGCAGCCCTGTATCTGGAAGCTTTTAATGCTTGGTGTTTGACGATGTTTATATACTGTAAGCCGCTCAGAGTGGCTGGGGAAACCCAGCCAGATGGGCGGGGTATAAATAATAAAATTGTTGTTATGTTGAAACGCTTGGGCTGAAATGGACTGAGCCGGTGCGGGGTCCTGGTGACCGTGTTAGACCAGGACTTGGGAGGTCTCGGGCATGTCCCCGCCTCTCTCGCAGGGGTTTTGTGAGGATAAAGCAGCCCCCGTGGAGCATGGAGACTGCGTCCAGCGCTTTGAGCCCCTTGGAGGAAAGGCAATGAGAGACAAAGTGAAATGAAGTCAAACAGGCGTTGCAGCCATCAAGAGCCAGGGGAGACCGCGGGAGACACGGCTTCAACGCCCCCGGCTCAGCCTTGGAAGTCAGAGGCTGCCCTTAGGCTAATCGCTGCCTCTCGGCTTGTAGGGCTACCTCGCAGGGTGGTTGTGAGAATAAAATGTGGGAGGAGAGCCGTGAGCTTCCTGGGCGAAAGAGGGCGCAGAAATCTAATTTCAGATCAGTAACAAAAGCCGCCATCCCGCGGCTTCTGTGGTCCGTCTACGTTTAGGGCCCGGGCGGGGGGGGGGGGTACCATTAAAAAAAAAGCGTACTCAGGAGCCCGGAAGCGCCATTTCCTGGCTAATCCAGGGCGACTCTTCAATTTTCTTATCTCTAGAACGACGTGGGGCCAAAATGGCGGCGTCGGCGGCCGGTTCAGGCCTGAGGGGAGGGAGTGATGGCGGCGGCTCCGGACTTTCTGTTTCCTCATCCTCCTCGCTATCCATGGAGCAAATCCGGGCGCTCACTGACCTGCCGGAGCTGGAGGCCGCCTACAGCCGCCTGTGCGGGGAGGAGGTGCGGCTTGGATTATATTCTCCCCCTCCCAGCCCCCGTCACTCCGGATCTAGGCTGCCTCGGTATCCCTTCGGGCCTCGCTCCTGTCGAGGGTGCCCCCCTCCGCGCCGCCGCCTTGAGTTAGGAACGGGGAAGCAAGCGGCGGGCAAGGCCCCCTTTCCCCCAAAAGAAAGCCCCATCTTCCCGCGGCAAAGAGCTAAACTGTGGAACTCCCTTCCGCAGGAGGCAGGGGTGGGCACTAATTAGAGGGCATTAAAAGAGTATTGGGCAAATTCATGGAGGAAGAGGAGGTTTTCAGTTGCTATTATCCAGGATGTCTATATGTTGCTTGCATGGTCAGAGGCAGCGATGCTTCTGAATAGTAGTAGTTTCTGGAATTGCAAAGGGGAGAGTTGCTGTCGCACCCATATCCTGTTTGTGGGTTTCCCTTTGGGACATCTGGTTGGCCATGGTGTGGAAAGGATGCTGGACTCTGTGGGCTGCCTTTGGCCTGAGCCATCAAACCTCTCTTAGGTTCTCCTTCCTTCAAGATGGGAGCTCAGCTTTCGCCAACCTGTTTCCCACCAGATGTGATCAAATGATGTTGGGGCTGCATGGTTGGCAAAGGGTGGGTTAAATAGATGCTCATGACTCTCCCTCACAAAACTTAAAACAAGGTAAAATGATGAAAACCTAAAATGTCATAGGGCCACAAATATTCCACAGATAAAATGCCTGGGTGCATCTGAGCAAGTGTCTGTTTCGGTTTCTGGATAGATGTTGTAACAACCGTCGGTACTCTAGTTCCAAACCTTTTGTGGCCTGGGACACATTTGGCAATCTAATAAAGTGTTGTGGGTACTGCAAAGACCCAAAAACTAGTGATACACAGAATACCTTGTCCCAAGTAAACTATAGGGAAAACACTATCATAAGCAAGTCAAAGGGGAGGCAACCTCCCCCCAAACAAGCAAAAGAGGTATCAGCAAACCTACTGTGATAGGAATTTTGAGGTCTTAGATATATGGTGATGTTCATAACCGCACGTACATAGATCAGCACAGGAAGGCCAACCTGGAACCATTTTGATTCCTAAACTGACCAAATCTTTTCTCTGCAAGGTCAAAATGGAAAAGCCTCCCCATTTTCTTTTCCTTCACAAATCCTGTCTTAAGGATATGTCTGTTTGAATAGGGTGTGAGCCTGTGACCTGGCCCAGGAATTAAGTATTTATCACTACAAAAGACTGGCCAGGCTACGCAGGAAATCCAATCAAGTAACCTGCCAGACAGGAGATAAACAAGGACAAGAGAAAAACAACATTTAAATTTCTGTGATGTAGGTATGATGTATCTGAGGTTACACCCCTTCTGTTATGTATGTATGATATTTCTGGGGGTGGTCTTGATCTACAGGGTGGCAATTTCAAAAGTCTTTATAAGGCCTTGCACACCATTTTTCTGGGTCCTCCTCCTTTCCTGCATGTAAGGGGAGCACCCTGTTGCAACAGATCAATAAAGATCAAGCTCACTAGCTGCTTTGATTCTCAATAGTCTCTGGTTGGCCTCTGTTATTTTCTCCTACCAATAGGGAACCTATGTAAGGACTCTATATGGGCTCTTGGATACCCCATAAGGGAAAAGGGCAATTTTTGTTTACAACACTACCAAAACAAACAGCCAAAAGGTATGCAACCTCAAACGCAGGCAATCCAAACACCCCCACAAAGAAGGCAAAACAGTCCCACTAAGCCTGCTGCCGCCGCCACCCACTCAAATACGGGCAAAACATTCCAACCCACTCAACATAAAAGCCAGTAAAAGTAACATATATATAAAAACAGCCAGGAACACACCCATATCACTTTCTTCTTTAAAAGTTAAAGGTAGTAACAGGATCCTGCCTTTTTCTTTCCTGAAAAGGCGGCAAGACAAAGAAAGGCATGAGCCTCCAGCTGCCCCCCTTCCTTTCCTAAGAGGAATTTCTCTGGGCCAAGAAAGGGAAGAGTGTACGGCACATGAATGCCTGCAGTTTGCTTGGCAGAACCACACAGTGTTAAGCATGCATGGGCAGGTGCAGTTGTCTTCAGAGTACACCACAGGGAGTGGTTGTGGGCGTTATGTTGGGGACCCGAAATCCAATGTGGATTGTGCCATATGATCGGGTAGAATCAGAGCTAGTGATGTGCAACAAATATTGATCATGTGTGCAAAGGTCCTGAACCCAAGGAGACAAAAGAGCCTTGATGGATCATTCCAGGGGAGTATCTGCCTCTGGAAGCTCAGGAGTAGGATATGATAGTGTTGAATATCCCATTTATCTAGTAACGGACTCCATTGTTGTTTGAGAGGAAGCATACCCTCTTTCATGGAAAGGATAAACTGATGCAGAATAGAGCACATGACATGCCCAACCCCTATTAGCAACCTTTTGCTTGGATCCCTGATCTGATGTCACATTGAGTTCTTAAATCATGCCGTTACCATTGATCTTGAAAGGGACAAGCTGCAAATTGGGCATTGATTATGCCTGCAGCATTATATTTCTGTTTTTCAGAAAGCCGTGGAAGAAGAGTTGGAGATGCTTCTGGAACAGCAGAGCTCTGTGGAGAGCAAGATGGCTACCCTTCATCGCATGGGGTGAGTAGCAGTTGTAGTACTGTATGTGCAGTGCTGCATCGTTGCTGCTTTTTCCAAAACAGACATCCTACTTTCCCTTGTTTCTTGTTTTCAGTCCTAACCTGCAGCTCATTGAAGGCGATGCAAAGCAGCTAGCTGGGATGATCACTTTCACCTGCAATCTGGCTGAGAATGTCAGCAGCAAAGTCCGACAGCTCGACCTTGCCAAGGTAACTAGATAAAGCCATACTGAGCTTTGAGTCTGATTGGGTTGTCATGACATGTCTGTGTGTGATTGTCGACATTTAAGGAGGAATTTCTCTTTCTCTCCCCCATCACTGGTCCTTTCATACCTGCACAGTAATAATAATATTGAGAGGATATTGTTTGTTATCATGGTATGTATTTTTGTGTTTTTATATTGTGAACTACCGCATGATCTTCATAAGTAGGGCAGTATAGAAATTCAATAATACAAGGCTGTCGCCTTTTACTCATCTGTTTTTGAGATGTGGTCTTTATTTGAGTTGTCAAGGGTTGCAGAAATGTTTCAGATGCACTTGTTTCAAATATGACTGTCCCCACATATTCTCCATTTACATGGGCATATCCCTTCACATGCATAATAAAGAGACATGTTGGGACCTTTTAACCTGGAGTTAAAGTGGGCTATGATCACAGAAAGGGGAGAGAGCGAAGAGACAACAGGCCAGGGTCTAAGGTATTCAAATATATTAGTTACTACAGGGATAGGCAAGGAAAGGGTGCATTATAGGCATTAAATGTCATTGCTTGGCATCTGAAAACTGCTAGGAAGGGAGCTCATCTCATCTCCCAGGGCATGGAATGCCACACACACAGTGCCATGACAATGGTTGTCCCCTGCATTCCCACCAGGCACCCTTTTGGTGCTGAGAGCAGAGCCTCCCCTGTGCAGATGGGCAGGATCCTTGTGGGAAGAGATGGTCTGCCTCCAAGCTGTTTAGGACTTTAGAAGAAGTCATTGGAAGCCATGACAATAGCAATAGCAAGCTGCAAAAAAGCTTGCCGCAGTCAAAACTTCAGCTTAAGTTTCCAAATGTTTTTCAAAGACATCCTGATGCAGCGTGTGCTGCTTTGGCCCGGCCTCAATGAGACGAATGTGTGTGATCGTGGCCAGGCTAGTTGCATCCTGGAGAACTCTTCCCTGCTGTGCTGGATCTTGGAGGCCCTGCTTATCGTATCTTGAATGCATGCTCACAGAGCAGCAATCTGGCTGGTGGGATTGGTGTGGAGCACCCACCTGGGAAATCATCACATCGGGTGTTGTGGTCTCCATTAGCCTCTTCTGCTCCTGCCTTGCCAATTTTGGAGGGGAATTAATTGGGGCCCTTCTTGGCAGAATCGCCTCTATCAAGCCATCCAGAGAGCAGATGATATTCTGGACTTGAAGTTCTGCATGGATGGAGTCCAGACAGCCCTGAGGAATGAAGATTATGAACAGGCTGCTGCGCAT
Organism: Podarcis tiliguerta; assembly: GCF_965153285.1. Lineage (NCBI taxonomy): Eukaryota > Metazoa > Chordata > Lepidosauria > Squamata > Lacertidae > Podarcis > Podarcis tiliguerta. The sequence continues at coordinate 50,168,583 of NC_139541.1, read as the reverse complement.
ATTCATCGCTACCTTTCTTTGGACAAATCTGTCATTGAGCTCAGCAGGCAGGGCCGGGAAGGTATTCATTATGTTTATTGGTTTATTTAATTGTATCTAATATCCCACCCTACACTGTAAAAACAATATTTGGGGAAATTCTAATATATTAAGGGTAAAGGTAAAGGGGACCCCTGACCATTAAGTCCAGTCGTGACTGACTCTGGGGTTGCGGCGCTCATCTCACTTTATTGGCCGAGGGAGCTGGTGTACAGCTTCTGGGTCATGTGGCCAGCATGACTAAGCCTCTTCTGGCGAACCAGAGCAGCGCACGGAAACGCCGTTTACCTTCCCGCCAGAGCAGTACCTATTTCTCTACATGCACTTGGACGTGCTTTTGAACTGCTAGGTTGGCAGGAGCAGGAACAGAGCAATGGGAGCTCACCCCATCACGGGGATTCGAACCGCCGACCTTCTGATTGGCAAGTCCTATGCTCTGTGGTTTAACCCACAGCGCCACCCACATCCCTCTAATATATTAACAATAGCCAAAAAAGGCACCTGATTGTTGTGAAGTACATTAAGTGCCATTTGGTTTTACAGAATACACCCAGAAGTCATCCTTCAATTCTGTGTTTCTGTGATGATTTCTGTTGTTATTAGTAAAAATGAACAAAAGCCAACTTTGTCACCACGAACAAATGCTGCCTACACTTCTACTATCATTCCGCTTTTTTTATTTCACATATTTATAATACCCTAGTGCTTCACACAAGGGTCTCAGGGCAGGGCATGACACATGTTTTAAAAACACAATAAACAGAATTTAAATACAGAACCATCATAAATCCTAATTAAAAGTCAGATTAAATGTCAAAAGGGATGAAATAAGATAACCAGCAGAAGCAAATCACCGTGCCCTTCCAAGGTCTGAACAAAAAGGAGCATTTTTTAAAGTGATAATATTGATGTGTGACCCACCTCTGAGGGGAAGTTCTTCCTTAAGTACGGAGCCATTGCATAGAAATGATACTGGGACTCTCCTTTTCTGGGCAGGCAGCATAATTGAGGCCAACTTGAAGCTTCTGCAGGAGGCAGAACAGCGCCTGAAGGTGATTGTGACTGAGAAATTTGACATTGCCACAAAACAGGAAGACCTGCCCCAAGTGGAGCGCTTTTTCAAGATATTTCCTTTGCTGGGCTTGCATGAAGAAGGACTAAGTAAATTCTCCGAGTACCTGTGCAAACAGGTAAGTGTAGCTTGAGAACCTCTGCTCATTTGCAGCTGAGATGCATTCTGAGCTTCTTGGGGTTGAGCCATTGCTCCTGTTCTAGTGGGTCAGTCTTATAGAAACTGGGACTTTTCAGTTTAGAAAAAAGATGGGTAAAGACACAGTAGATGTGTGCACAGTTACAAGCAGCCTCATATCCATCACGTAACACATAATTCAACTATGGAACTATCTGCAACAGGTTAAAGTGATGGCCACCAGCTTGGACTGCTGTAAAGATTTGATTGATTAACAAAATCTTAATTTAAAAAAAAGGCTCCTCGAGGAGGATTGTCCTTGCATGAGTTTTGACTGAGGCTGTGGGATAACATAGGCTAAAGATCTCCATTCTTTTCAGGTTGCAAATAAAGCGGAGGAGAACCTGCAGTTGGTGATGAAGACAGACATGAGTGACCGTAGAGCTGCAGCTATCTTTGCAGACACGCTGACCCTACTTTTTGAAGGTAACCCCCTGCCACCATTGAGAATACCTTAGAATATTTGCCTTATGCTAAGTCAAACCATTGGTCCATCTAATTCAGTACTGCCTATACTGACTGCCAGGGACTTTTCATGATTTCAGTTGGGGCGTGTTCCCAGACCTACTAGGAGATGCCATTAAGGACTGACTCTGGGAGCATCTGCATGCCAAGCAGATGCTCTACCACTGAGCTGTGGCCCTTCTCCATATTACTAGAAACAGGATGCTGTCTTGACAGCATTGCACAAGCAGTGAAGTGTTGGAGGATAGTCTTGGACTTCTGTTTGGAATGATCCTTTTGTCTTCACAGGATGGGGTGGCAGCTTTTTCTGGAGCACTGTACAACAGTCTCATATCACCTGTTTTTTCTTCTTCTAGGGATTGCCCGTATTGTGGAGACCCACCAGCCCATTGTGGAGACCTACTATGGACCAGGCAGGCTTTATACACTGATTAAGCACCTACAGACAGAATGTGATCGACAGGTAGAAAAGGTTGTGGACAAGTTTATCCAGCAGAGATCCTATCACAGACAGGTGAGAGACTTGCCAGTGTGGCCTGAGGAAGACATGGAGGAACCCACTTTGAGCCAGTTCCATGAGGCTTCTCTTGAGTTTGCTGGTGCAAGAGAGCCCTTTATGCAGCTTGTAACAATAGGGACAGCACATGCAGACCTCACATTGTGGGCTGCTGCTGGGGTCACCTGTGTTCTCTTACTGGTGGTGGCGGCAGTGCAGAAGGCTAGTCTCTTGGCTGGTTAGGGAACTCAAATGCTCTAATTACTAGTGGCCCCAGTTACTCTCACCCACACCCCCATCCTGCCTGCTGTATACCTTCAATCCCTGTTGGTTCAGTTTTTACAACATCCCAGTGGTGGCTGTCACTGTTTCTGTCCCATTTGCAAAATGGGGCAGAATCGGGGCAGAGTGTGGCCACCCAGTGCACCCAGGCTGATGTGCCTAAAGGGTCTTTAGGTTCCACACAGAAAAGTGCCCCCAAATGTCTGCAGCCACAGCCCCACACCCTCCCCTTCCCTCTCACTCAAGGCATGTCAGAAGGTGAGTGACTTTTCCTGTAGTCCCTAAGTTACTAACTCTGCAATGTGCCATGTACACCAATGGGTAACGATGCTACCCATTGCCTTCCAATTCTCCTGTGTGTCAGTTTAGCTGGCTTGTCCAAGGCCACCCAATGAGCTTCAAGGCCCAGCAAATAAATGAGCTTGCTCGCTTTCTCTGTTTCTCTCTGTCTCTCTCTCTGCCTCTCTCTCTCTCTCTCTCTCTCTCTCTCTCTCTCTCTGTGCTGAGTCATGCTCTAAGGCTTGGTGGTGATTTCCCTGTAGACTCCTATTGTCCAACATAGCAAATACTTCTGGGGTTTGCTTATTAGTGTGTTTTTTCTTTTCTTTTTAATGCTTCTTTCAAAAGCTTCTGTCAGCATCCTTCTGTTTCTGATCTCTCTTTAACTCCTATGTAAATTCCCCTTGGGTATGGAATGAAGAGGTCATCCTTAGCTCTCCTTCCCTCTACCTGTTGCCTTTTTACTGCTCCAGCAGGGGGAGACTGGTAATTTAGGAGTCAACAAGCAGAAAAGAGATTTCTAACAGCTCTCTACTTCTTACGCTTGCAGTTTCAGCATGTTCAGAACAGCATGATGAGGAGTTCAGTTGCGGAAAAGATTGAGCCAAGGTAAACTGGCCAAAATCTCCCCCTCTTTCCTTCCTGCTTTTCAGCCACAACTCTTTTCATTGTGGGAAATTGTGGTTTGACCTGGCACTTAAATGTCCAAAGGTATCCTGGAAAGGACCAGGCCCAGTCTTACGAAACTAGTGTGTTCTCTCTCTGTGATGCCATCTAGTGTGCTCTCCTTTGTCACCACCCAATGGGCCAGACATCTGTCCACTAGGAGGCAGAGGCTCTTTCATAGATTAGGGGTGATCACCTGCTTTCTCCCCTGGCCTGTCTCACAATGGAAGACTGCACGAGATGAAATTGTGTTGTACAGTATTTATGTGTTTGATGGAACCATTTGCATCAGAGAGTGATCATATAAGCTGCAAATTGGAATGGAAAAGGGGGAAGAGTAGATTAGCATAGGTAAGAATGTAAAGTGGTGAGGAGAGGATGAGCAGGCCAGGGACTTATGAGGTGACTTACACGCTGGAGCAAATGATTATGACAACTACCACTTGGTTGCTAATGCTTTCTCAGGAAGGTACTCAAAAGGGTTGTGGCAGTTGCTGGCTCTGTTGAAGACTGGCCATTAACTGGACCCTGTTCCAATCTAGGTTAAGTCCTGGCTGGTATTACATTTCTCTGCTTGAGTTGTTCAATTAGCTGGGTGAATTTATAGGATTGAAGGCAATTTGCAGCAGCCAGAGGTTTGCATCTCTTTCTGGAAAGGAAGAGTGTGGGGTGGGGGTGGGGGTGTACATGCACCAGTTTAAAACCCACTCTCCAGAGCTGCTGTGGCAAGTTTTACCTACCTTATGAGTTTGTCTCTGGTCATAGCTAAGCTCAAGTTTTAGCCACCCAGCTGATGACTACGCTGAGGTGTCTAGGGATTCTTGTTCCTGCCAAACCCAAATGCACAGTTATTAACCAATTTCCTTGCAGGAACAGCAAGGCCTCCCCTTAAGCTTGTTCCTCTGCTATGAGGAACAGGTTTTCACAGCACTGGTAAACAAAAACCACAAATCATTGGCATGACAGGAAATGGCAAAGCCAGCCTTATGGTCCCAGAATGGCTCATTGCACTACATTTCCACATCTGCAAACATTTGTTTGTTGACTGGAAGCATTGTTTTACATGTGGCAATTTCAGGATTCCAACATGAACTTGCTGGCTGTCCAGAGCTGTCTTGAGGGCTTTGTTCTACTACCTCATCTTGTTGTGAAATGCCTGCTTTCTCAGTGGTTCTGCTATTGACTGTCATTTTTCTTCTCACAGGGAACTTGACCCCATTTTAACAGAGGTTACCTTGATGAATGCACGGAGTGAGCTGTATCTGAGATTCATTAGAAGGCGCATCATCTCCGACTTTGAGGTGGGAGATTCCATGGCTTCAGAGGATGTGAAGCAAGGTGAAAACTTAAATGCTCCTTGCACAAAACCAAATCTGAGATGCTCTTTGACTTGTGGTTGGTTTGGCTTACCAGATGAACTTGTGTAATGGGCAAGATTTCACAACAGAAATAATAAGTTAACAAATTATGCTGCATTACTACCCATTGAATTCAGTTCGACGTGCTTCTGAGTAGGTATGGTTAGGATTGCACTATTAGGATTCCTTGGCCATGCTTTGTGGGCTCTGGATCAGGCAGGATTTCCCAAGATTCATGTGCCAATGTGGGTAGGGTTGGGATGGAAGTGGGCAGAGTAACAATGACTCTCACCTTTGTACATCTGGCTGAATTCCAGCCATGCAACAAACAGCACAAGATTTCTCCAGGCACACTCAGACATATCTGTCTCAATCCTCCATCCAGGCAGGCAAGAGGCATTAACATTTTAGGAAGGTACAGAGCAGGACTAAGGAATTGCTCAACCCACCCCCTCACCTCTGCAACTTCAGTCCTGCCAAGAAGGTTGTGTTCCCTTGGGCTGCGGTTATCAAGGAGGGTGTGGAAATGGCTTAAAGCTGCTTGGTGTTGATATTGGGAAAGAGTCAGAGCTTGCAGGCCATAACTCCTACTCCTGCCTCAGGATCTAAGGAAGCCTTCCAAAAACCTGCTGCCTAATTCATTCTGAGTGCATTTTCCCCCCTGGCCCAAGTCTTGTGTGAGCATCATTCCACTGTTCTTGTTTTCCTCCTAAATAGGCTGTTGATTGCAATACAAAGTGGGTGACTTACCAGGGATGGGGAATGTTGTGTGCAGGAAATTGCAGTTGCTCAGAAGGAGCTGGACTGGTGTCCTGTTACTGCAGCCCATGGCCTGCTTCTCTGCTTGTACTCCACAGAGCATCAGAAGTGCCTGGACAAGCTGCTGAACAACTGCTTACTGAGCTGCGCCATGCAAGAGCTGATTGGCTACTATATTACCATGGAGGAGTATTTCATGAGGGAGACTGTCAACAAGGTAGGGGAAGCTGCCCTCCTTTTCAGGATGGAGGGATATTGAGTTGAATCTTAGGGTACTGAGTGCATCATAGTGGATTGAGGCCCTTCTAATTGACTGGGCTCTGAAAATTCCTGTGGGGTGTAATGTTGGGGATTTCTGAATTGCCTATAGTGTGAGCACCAGAAAAGACTGTTATGGTTTTGAGACCCCTTTGAAATTCTCTTCATAGATTAAAAAAATATCCTCTCTTCTTCAGGCACAGCAAATTCTGGAAGGCCCATGTAGTAATCGGGTGCCCAGCCACTTGCCCCTCCCTCACCTGTCTTTGCTTCTCCGGCCAGAGCAGGCTTCTGGAGCAAGGCTGGCAAGCCCGTTTATTTTTCCAAAAACAGGACAAAATAGAACTGGTAGGGCTGCCACCACTCCCTCGACCCAGGGTTACCAGAAGCCACAGCTCAAGGGAGTCAGCGGTGCTCCTTTGTTACCGGCTAACCCCAAACTACAAGTTGCTTCCACAAGCTTGCAGGCAGAAATCCTTTGGTAGAGCGCAACCAAGAAGTCTAGGCGTTGGAATTAGCCATTCCTCTGGATAGGCACACACAATACAAGAGGAAGTTTTCTTTCTTAAAATTTATTTAAAAAAACATAAAGAACATGCTAGTAAGCAGGCACATCTTTTTGTGAATTACAAGTACAGAGAAAAATAAGAACGTTGTAAAATGTAGCTAGCTAATACTTCTATACTCTAAAGCAAAGATAGAACAGTTCAAAGTCCTTCTTCATCACACAAGAACAAAAGACGAAAGGACGGCTGCTTTGGTGGACATCAGCAGCCGGGCGATTTTGCGAATTGCAGAGCGCGTGCTTTCAAACCATTCTCAAGATCTTTTATCCATAATTTGCACGTGGAATTGGAAACCCCAGGACCAGTCAAAACCCTTGATTACATCTGAATTGCCCAATGACCAGCTTGTGGGTTAATAATTCTAACTTGTGGCACCTGAACCAATTAAGACTCCAGAGCCTAGATCAAGGTGTTTCCTCCCTTCCCATGGAGATTGGTGGTGCTTAGGCAGATGCACATTCCCAAGCAATTAAAGATAGATAACATCACAGAGTGTATGTGCATAACTTTGAACCCAGGTGTCAGATCTTCAATTGAGCCAGAGAATTCTTTTCCCATAGTAAACCTCTCATGCCCTTGGGGCCAACAAGTCCATGGATTAAAGCTACAGGACAGCTCCCATAATTCTTACTGGTTTCTCACAAGGCCTCACTTTCCACTTGACCAAAGAACAGCTACTAGGGAAGTACTAACTTTACTGCAGGCCATGTTTGGAGGGCGCACCTGCCTGCCAGAGCAGTTCATGATCAGCTGGCTTTGCAGGTCGTGAAGAGTCTTGTTGGCCCTCCTTATTTACTTGTCTTACTCTAAGTGACTTACTAAAGGTTGAACAACATAACATATAAGGCAATACATTTCAGTAAAACCATTCTGCTAACCTATAATCAAGGCCAGCAGAAAAACCAAAAACATCAGCAGGAAGAGCATGCAATCAAATAGGTGTCATACAAGGTCATATCCCTGGTAGAAGAGACAAGTTTTAACCTGGCACCTGAAGGATGTTGTTGACCGTGCCAGACAGAACTCACTGGGGACAGCCTTCCACAGACTGGGAACCAGAGCTGAAAAGCCATGCTCTCCCTTGTTCCTTCTCTCTGAATCTCCCTCAAAGAGTGCACCCAGAGGATGGCTCAGATGAAGATCAATGACTCCAGCAGGGTCCTGAATCATATAGGTGAAAACAGGCACTTTGAATTAGGCTGGGAAACATGCAGGTAGCCAGTGCAGCTGCACCAATGTAGGTGTTCTGTGGAAGTCATTGATGTGTGTCGATTTCTTTGCCAGGCTGTTGCTATGGACACATGTGAGAAGGGTCAGCTGACCTCCAGTATGGTGGATGATGTCTTCTATATCGTGAAGAAGTGCATTGGGCGGGCTCTTTCCAGCTCCAGCATTGACTGTCTCTGTGCTATGATCAACCACTCCATCACGGAGCTGGAGTCAGATTTCAGGTGTGTGGTGTGAAGCTTTTTGGTCCTCCTAGACTGCGGTGGTCCAGGCAGTTTACCTAATGTAGCGCTTATGGTTACAGATTTTCAGCACATAGGTTTTTGGCCTCCTTGGTCTCCACCAGATGGCGCCATGAGGTGCAGGTTCCTACCTGCCTTATAAGTATCTGCTCCAAGCTTCTTAAGCTTTTGTCTCCTGCTTTGAAAGGGTAGTCAACTTCCAGCCTCTTTTCTGTGAAATGCTTCAAGAGGAGCAGCGGAGAGGACCAGGCTAGCCTCTTCTTTGAGCAGAGAGTGAAATTCTGAATTTGACACAAGGGTCCCATCATGTCTAGTTCCACAATGGCAAATGTTACATGCAGAATTCCTTGGCTTCTTCATACTGCAGCCTTCCAGGTTCCTGGCCATTTTTGCGCACAAGAAGGGCTGTGACTTTAGGGGCACTTCATTGGCATGCAGTGAACAGATGCTCTGGGGATGGATGGCCAAGTGCCTCAAGAATATTCCTGGGCAAGAGAGCAGAATATCTGAGCCCTCCTGGGAACTGTGTGTGTCACTTCCATGTGCTGATGAGCAGCTGAAATAGAAGCTGGTTCTAAATAAAGGTTGGGAGTAGGAGGGTGGCAGGCAGTGATTGGAAGAATTGGGAGGAAGGAAAGCCTTGGAGGAATTCACTGCCTTTGTCCCCTTTGCCCAGCGTGGTATGACAGTGACTTGGAAGATCTCACAGGATGTCTTGGCAACTTCCATCTCCTCTCTTGCCCTCTCCAGGGAGGTCTTGTGCAACAAACTCAAGATGGGTTTCCCAGCCACCACATTCCAGGACTTCCAGAGAGGTGTGACCAGCGCAGTGAGCATCATGCACAGCAGCCTTCAGCAGGGCAAGTTCGACACCAAAGGCATTGAAAGTACAGATGAGGCCAAGCAGTCCTTTCTGGTGGGTGTGCAGCTTTAAACACCTGCGATACAGGTGGGAGACATAGGGAAGGAATGGGAGCAAGCATTGTGATCTTTTCTGTGAACTGCCCTGAGACCTCAGCGTATAGGGCGGTATATAAATTCTAATTATTATTTATTACGATTATGATTACGATATTTTTATTGTCATTGTCCCATGCAGGACAATGAAATTGAAAAACTACATAAAACTACATAAGCATTAGCCAGGATCTGGAAGATTAAGCTATAGTGTCAGAGCAGTGTAACTGGGTGAGAAAGGATGGATGTCACCAAGTAGAAGTCAGTGTGATGGGCTCCGAGAATGAATGTCAAGTATAATAAGGTTTTGTATTTGCAATGAAGAGAGTTGTACTTACATCCAGGTGAATGGGATGGAGAGGGAGTGGTGAGGTCAGCCACGGTGTTCTGTATTCTCTGTCCAGAGGGAGGGAGGGAGGCAGCCAAACAGGTGGGTTGTCTTAACCCACTAGCCAAGCAAGCAGTGGCAAGTCTCAAGAGAGCATATGGCTATGTCCTCCGTGCCCAATCCTAATGGTGCCCACAGCAAGGATCTTCCCAGGAGTAGCAAATTTCACAAGATTCTGATCCCCCTTTCCTCTCTGCCTCCTCCCATTCTTTAGGTGACATTAAACAATGTGGAGATCTGCAGTGAAAACATCATGACACTAAAGAAGACCCTGGAGGTACTGTCAGCAGACCTTCCACCACTGATTACCAAGAAAGGTCTTGAGGGCATCTTTCTCTTATCTGTTGTTAGTCTGCGCTCTTTGCTCATGGGAGGTTGCCTGTTGGCCAGACTCAAATCTGCAGTTGGGAGCTTTTATCTAGATTGATTCATTTTCTTAAACTTTTTAACTGGCTCATCCCAGCAGTTTAGGGTGGAAAACACACTTAAATTACAAATAAAACTTCTCAATAAGATGTCTGTTAAAATAAGCTACTGGGTTTAAGCTGCCCACTGCCTGCTTAGCCCTAGCTGTGAGGGTTTGCTTGGTGTGAAGAGGTAGAGGCTGTCAGTGAAGTCCTCTCCCATGTCAGCTCTTGCCTTTTTCCTTTGCCCTTTAAAATGTTACCCTCTGCATACTGTGTTGAGCCCACAAAACGGTTGTGTCAGAGAGTCTTCCCACCTATTTCTAAGGCCAGCCCCCTCCCCCAAGTGTTTTCCTCCTGAGGGTTAGTGAGCAGAGGATTCTTCTGTGTTTATTTACACTAATGCATGAGCCCACTGTTTCCTGCTTGCCAGTCTAGCTTCAGAGGCCATTTCTTTAACTTCTCTTTAACTATGTTCTCTCTCACAATCACCAGTCATGTTTCTCCTTTGCTCCTGGTAACAAACAAGGCTCTTCCTGTGCCTCAGGTTCTTTTGTGCTTTCACACAGAGTGACTGTGCCAAGCTGTTTAGCCAGGGGTTTGGGGGTGAACAAGCACAACCCAAGATTGACAGCTGTCTTTCAGACATGGCTGCCATGTCCAACAAGTTTCGAGATCTGTTGCAGGTAAGCTTTCCAATGTTTGAACATGGCCTCTTAGCTCCGTTCAGCAGACAAATCCCAAGGACTGTCTTACAAAATTGCCTAGTGATGGTTTGCTCAGCAGGCTGCCTCTGATTTCCAGAAATCAACAAGCCTGGGCCCTGCATGAGGCATTCAGCCTCTGAGGTATGAGAACCTTCACTGTATAGGGAGAGACATCTTTTTGGCTGATGCTTAAAGTGGAATCCAGAACAGGGGCTATGATGTTGCAGAGTGGGAAGCCTTTTGAGGGACTGCCTGGGGCAGCACCTACCTAGAGCAATATAAGACCAGGCCAGTACCTGACAGGTTGCTGTGACACCCCTTCCCATCCTTAAGCACCTGTGTCTTGTGTCTGGGGCTTCCCAGGACTTTGCCACTTCAAATTGCAGGTGGCCATGCTGTGGCTCCATGGTTGGGAGGCAACCCCTTCATCCACTGCAGGAGTCACTAAATATTAAATATTAAAATTAAATATGTTAATAGATTGACAGAGGTTTTCTCTTTTTCTCCACCTGCTTCCCCACAGGAAGGATTGAATGAGCTCACTAACTCAGCTATCAAGCCACAGGTGAAACCTTGGATCAACCTCTTCCTGTCAGTCTCCCATAACATTGAAGAGGTGAGTCCTACCACCTGCTCATTTGAACTGCTCATATGGTACAGAGAAGGGGCTGTTGGAACGAACTCCTCCTACTTTCCACCAGAGAAATACAACCAAAACTGTAAGCTAGAGAATGGCTGGGCTAAAACCAACTGGTACAGCTCTCTTTTATGCTGCTGTTAGTTTTAAGTACTCTTGTGGGTTTTAAAGAAAATAACCTTCAATGTTATTTTTACTATATCTTGCACCATCTCAAGCACTTGGAGAGCGGCAGGATACGTATTTTAAAAACCCATCCTCAGGGGGTGTTTCCTCAAGCCTTCAGGCCTGCGGAAGCAACACCCTCTTAAAAGGAAGTGAAGAATTGCATGTGACACTGCAGGGAAACCTGCCAGGTGCTGATTAAAATGCGTTGGTTAAAAATGCCAGGGCAGTTGAAGGGGCTCCTGTGAGCCCTTCTAGCTACAAAGAGGTTGGAAGGATAAATGCCCACCTGAGATTCGGGGGTTTGAAGATCTTACTGCCCTTTTCACATTTGAATATATATCTTACAATATTGCTTGAACACCTATTTGGGCATATGGATAGCTTGCATTAATGTATATGTTTAAATTAAATTTGATAGGTTATTCTTACCCTTTTTGATGGATTATTCTTGTTAACGGAAACTAATATGGGTTTCCCTCCTTTTTTTTCTTTGGTATATTTGGGGGGGGGGAGCTTTTTAAAAATTCATGGGCTTGTGCTGGAATGATGGGAGGCCCAATCTGTATCCTTCTCCCATTGTAGGAAGAGTTCAATGACTATGAGGCCAACGACCCCTGGGTCCAGCAATTTATCCTCAATCTGGAGCAGCAGATGGCAGAGTTCAAGGTGTGTTTGGGGCCCTGAGCAGGCATTATGTACTCTTTTGTAACCCAGCTTGCCTGTGGCCCTGACGACACATCACAGGCAAGTGGATGTACCACCACAGAGGGGGCCATTAGTGCCCTCCTCAACTCTTCCCTCTCACTTGTTTTCCAGTAACATTGCCCTGTGAGATGCAGCCCTTGTTTTCTGTCTGCAGGCAGGATTGTCACCGGTGATCTACGACAGCCTGACCAGCCTGATGACCACCCTCATTGCTGTTGAACTGGAGAAGGTTGTTCTCAAGTCTACTTTCAGTAGGGTAAGGAGAGACCTTAAGCAGGAAGTGCCAGAGAGCAAGCAGGCTGACTGCTCCCTTCTTGCCACTCCTCAGAATTCTTGCCCCGTTGCTCTTCTCTCAGTGGAGCTGGGTTTCTCACAGTGAAAAGTACTTGCTGCAGACAAGCTGAATCTTGTAAGCAAAGCAAATGCTGACAAGAGACATGGCAATGTGAATCTAAACTATTGCAGATTCCTGGAGAGAAGATTGCATCTGCTTTGCTTCTCTTCTGGTCCTGCTGCTGTGGACTAAGCCATGGTTTGAGGTATAGTCTATGGCTTCACCTTCACCATAGCCCACAGCAGCAGAATCAGAAGAAGAGCAAAGCAGCTGCCCCCTTCTTTCTGGGACCCTGCCCATTAATGCCTTATCTGGGCTTTATTGGTGTCATTTAATTTCACTTTGGTTTGGCTTTATTACCTGAGACTGAATGTCCTTCATCACCCTGTGGCACACCTTTCAGTGTGGCAACCCCTAACCTCTTGCTCTCCTTTGGCTTCTTCAGCTGGGTGGGCTGCAGTTTGACAAAGAGCTGCGCTCCCTAATTGCCTACCTCACCACAGTGACCACCTGGACCATCCGTGACAAGTTTGCCCGGCTCTCCCAGATGGCAACCATCCTCAACTTGGAAAGGGTGAGCAGGCTTTTGCTCTCTTTGGGAACTGGGATGGGGAGAGAGCAGGAAGCAATGACAAGATATGTATGTTCCAGGGGGGGCTCTGACCCATTTGCTCCACTCACCACAACCCACCAGCTCTCCTTGGATTTGCTGTGCTCTGAGTCAGGAACATATTAATTGTTATTAATGTTCCCAGCTGGCAACAAGACAGTACAGTAGAGAGCAAGTCACAGGCCTTGCTTTCTCACTCTAGCAGCATCCCATCCTCACAGGGCTGTGGAGAGCACAGGCATATGAAAGCCGTGGAGGCTACTGATGCTTCTTCCACCTGGCTTTATAGAAAGGGTCCAAGATGCCTGGCCAGGCTCCCAGCATTCAAAACAGGCTCCTTTGAACAAGTGCAGAATGTCTCTCCCCTCTCCCACTGGGTAAAGGGCAATCAGCAGCAGGAGAGCAAGGCAGGCAGAGCAGATACACAGACAGGAGCAGAGGGCTGGATGGCTGACTCACTTGACTTGCTTAGTCCCACCTTTAGAAGTTCAGAAAACTGATGACTAGAGCAAATATAGCATAGACTAAAAATAGTATGCCTCAGTCTCTTCTGTTCAGGTGCTGGTGTTGGGCCTTGCAGCTGGAATTCTCGCACGTCATACGCTGGCTAGAGAGGAGAGCACTTGTGGGCTCATGTTGGGTACATGCTTCTCTTCCTCCACACAGAGCTTAGTATCCAACCCAGCAACATATCAGTCCCACTGCTGAGGACAGGCACAGCTATTGTGTTCCAAGCTGCCCACCTGCTTTTTGGATGGACTGTCACTCTCTTCTTCTGCCTGGTGAATCACTTTGCTTTCCCTCTTCCATTCAGGTAGCAGAGATTTTGGATTACTGGGGGCCAAACTCAGGCCCACTGACATGGCGCTTAACCCCCGCAGAGGTCCGTCAAGTGCTGGCCCTCCGGATGGATTTTCGCAGTGAAGACATCAAGCGACTTCGCCTCTAGCTGTCTTTGCAACAACCTACTCCTGCTAGTGGAGATCACTGGTGCCCTCTCCTAAGAAGGCCTTGCTATGTTCTTAAGACTGAAGGGAAATGCAAGTCTCTTTCCCAGTGGGATCTCTGAAGCTGAAAGAACAACCACCTAAGTATATGTTGGGTAAACTTCAAAACCTTAGTTCTTCCTTCAGAGATTTCCCTCTTGTTTTTCTGCAAGTTGGTACAGCTTGCCTGTTTCTACATCTTTATCATAATGCACAAACATTTCTACACAAATTCAAGTTAAATAGCAACTGAAATTGCCAAGCAATTATTGTAAATTTTAGTTAGCAAGTGGGGCTAAGACCACAGATCAACTAAGTCACAGGAACATGATGGTGCTTTGGGGGATGTAGACATGTCTTCTATGCCATTAGATTCTGCATTCTGTCCTTGGTGTCTCCAGTGAAAAGGCTCTTTAGAAACAGAGACAGTTAAGATGCCTGACTATGACCCTGGATAGCTGCCTCCAGTCAGAGTCAACAGTGCTGAGCTCCACCAATCAATGGTCTGAATTCATTTAAGATCCCTTAATGTGTTCATCATATGGGTCGATTTAAATAAAGGAGATTTACATCAGCAAGGAAATAAAAAGTTTTTCATTGATTACTTCGCGTAATTTCCTGAAGAATGCTGCAGATCTGACTGCCAGGCCCTACTAATTCACAAGTATTGTTTTTCACTTGGGTAGGGCAGCTGCTGTTTTCACCCCATCTGCAGTGAAGGAGTGCATGAATCTTCCAAAGAAATACTAAACCAAATTCAGCCACTGAGTCATTCGTCCATAGATCTTGCACAGCTGTAGGATGTGGGCAGGAAACCCTGCAGTGCCTATGGTTCCCAATCCTCCTCCAGAAGCTGTATTTGGAACCCAGCTGTGTCCACCTCCACAGTGTGGATGCTGAAATTCCCCAGGCCCTGAAAGGAAGGCATGCAGGGGGAGTGAAATCTTCACTACAAAATATTTAAGTCAGAATATTTTGTTCTGCAGCCTGGTGGAACTTCAACACTACAAGGGGGTCGACTGCCACTCCTGACCTGACATCAGGGCTACATGCCCTGGAAGGTCACAGGCCAGTGCAGAGGCCATTCTTCTCCTTGGCCAGGAGGCTACATTCTAGCTCTGAAAAATTAGGTTTCTACACACAGCCACATGTCTCCATCTGACCAAGCAAAGGGGCATCATTACAACAGAAGAGCCCAGCCAAAGCACTCAAAGATTATGCCAAGCAGTATTGGTGAGAAGTGTAGCCTTGGCAAGGGGTGTGGCCTAACCCTGGCCAGAATCTCAAGGGCCTGTTAGAGAGGCCTGGAGGGCCAAACTCAGCTCCCAAGTGTGAGGCTCCCCCTCCCTGCAACTACATGGTACCCACCCATCACCAAATTTCTCCTCTCTGAATTTCCTTAGGAGAGGGTGTGAATTAACCTGCTCCTGGACCCCAAACCTGCAAAATGTGCCCTGCTGAAATTTCTGCAGGGGGACACCGATTGATAGGGACTTAGGAGTTGGCTCCACTCACCTCTGTTTCCATCAAGATCCTCTGCAAGGCCTCTTGGTTCCTGGGCTCTTTAGTTAAGACATAGAGAAAGCCACCTCCTCCAGCACCAGCCATGCTCTGCCCATAGACATGAGGCTGGAGCACCTCCATCATGCGCCGGACAGCCAAAGGCTCACACCCAGGAGCCATCTTCTTCTTCTGCAGCCAGTAATGATTCATACACTTGCCCAAGAGAGCCAGGTTGCCTGGGGTGAGAAGGAGTTGTTGCAGGACACTCTGGCATTGAACGATTGTTTGCCCATCTTAGAGCAAAGTTGCTAGGTCTCCTTTCCCTGTCAGATGCAGCCATGACAGTGCTCTTAGCTCTAATCACATGGTGTGCATGTCAGCCTTCTTCCTTCTGGGGAAATCTGACACCTGGGCTGCCCACCGCAGAAGTGGGAAGATAGTAGCTCTGGCTGCTCTTCCCTGCTGCTTCTCTGATGCTTTCAATCTAGCAAGAGGAGCACTACAAGATCCAGCTAGATAGAATTGCTTTCCCCAAACCAGTGAGTGCTGGCTGGGGCTGATGGGGTTTGCCCTCCAGATGTTTTGGACTACAGCAATTTGGGGAAGGCTAAAGTCCATGATGACCTCTTAAAAGATGCCCCCCTCCTACTCCCATTGGTTGTTGCCTGGGGTAATTGCTCTGAAGCACACATACGCACACAACTATCCTAGTAGCTCCTGCAAAATGAGAGCCTGTTCAACATAGAGATGGTTTCTGCGCAAGGTGTTTTGAGCAGAGGCGCTGTAGCCTCTGCCCTGGGTAATGAGCTGTACAAGATGCCCAAGGAACAAACTGCAGTACCTTGCCGAAGGGCCTGGGCACACTCCTCTGCATTGTTCACCAGTGCGCTGGCATTCTGCACAATGGTGGGTAGCCGGGCATACCAGTTCCTTAGAACATCCTGGAAGAAAAGGAAGCAATTAAAAATTGTCTCCGTTTCAGGTGCTCAAGGGTGCTTAGAGGAAGAAAGGCTTAGCAAATTCCTCCTCTACAATCACCCTCCTGCACCTTGGGGAAAGTGCCAGTGTAAAAATACTCTTTTTAACATTGTGTTTTAATTGAGGGCCATCCTGGTGTCATTGGTTAGAACGCTGGACTAGAACCTGGGAGACCAGGGTTCAAATCCCTACATGACCATGAAACTTACTGAATGACCTTGGGGGCCAGTCAGTGCCTCAGTCTAACCTACGTCACAGGGTTGTTAATGGAGATTAAATTGAGGAGGGAGAGAACCATGTAGGCCACCTCGAGCTCCTTGGGGGAAAAGGTGGGATATAATTGAAATAAATAATAAAACACATTGCATTTTACGTGACCCTAGGACCTTAGGTTGAAGGCCGGGGGGGGGGTAATAAAACAATAAGAAAAGTATTAATAAGAATACATGCAACTCTTCCAAGTGAGTCATCCTACCTGTGTAGACCAAAACTCAAGGATGAAATGCATCATGCCAACAGCACAGGGAGAAAGGTATGCCTGTTGTAGGACAGGTACAACTCTCTGCTCTAAGGTAAGTCAGAGCTGTGGACCTCAGGCCTCAACTGGCACCCCAAGCACCTTCCGTACCTGCAGCAGGTTGCGGGCCAGGCGGGTCTTGCCCGTGTACAGCAGGAGCAGGTGCTCATTCAGGGTGTGTATGAAGCCCTCCGGGACGGTGATTTGCTCCACTTCTACCTTTAGTGGCAGCTGAGGCTTTGAACGCCCAATCTTGAGGCCTGGCACCAGCCCACCCACTTGGTCCTGCCACCCTCCACCTGCAAGGAACAAGAACAAGTGTTGAGGAAGAGACCCTGCTTGTTTACCAGTTGCCAGGTGAATCCCTTGTGGGAGGCAGGAGGGGTCTCTGATCCAATGGAGAGAAGATTTATCTATAGTTGGGAGCCCTCTTCCTTTCTGAAGCTGACATGGGAAAGGACAGAAGGACCTTGCTTTGGTTGAATCTGGTTTCAATTATTACACCGTGTTTTTATAGTTTAAAAATGTATAATCAGACATGATAAAGCATGGGGTAGAATTCACATTATTAACATCACTTCAAGTCCTTTTATTTGTCCAGGCCTGCAGAATGATAATGACCGTTTAATTATTGTATTTTGCTGATGGTTTTATCCCGTTCTATGTTGTAAGCTATCCTGGGCACCCTTTGAGTAGAAACCGTGCCATGGAGAGGGGTTAAGCAAAAGTGATTTTCCCCGTCAGATTGAGCACCTTTCCATGATGTCTCATCCTCAACAATATTAGGAAGTAGGTGTGAGAAGCAGAATACCAAAAATAGATCCTTGCTTCAGCCAATATAGATACACCCACATTGGTTTATCTGAATGTGAATGCTCTGCCCTAGTGGCAAAGCAGCATGGAATGTAATTATCAAAAGAAAAACGACACTGAGAAACGGTAAAGACCCCCCCTCCTATGCATCCCATTGCATATCTAAGAGATGCAAATGAGGATCCCCTTGCCATCAACCTAGCCCTTCCCTTTGGCCTGAAAGGGCTGCTCTGCCTTCACTCTCACTCTCATGCATCCCACCCACTGCCTTTTCCTCTTTGACCTAGAACCCTATTTGCTTCTAATCACTTTTGGCTCCTCTCCACCGCTGGGCACAGGCCCAGATCACAACTCTGAAAAGCTGCCTCTGAAATACTCTTTCACTGCACAAGAATCCTTTCATCACAAGGCTAGTTCTCCTGTCTTCCTAACAAGTCTGGGGCAGGGCTGTTGGTGGGGGCTCTGCCTTTTATTATGCACATTCCTTCAGGGCAAAGTCAAAAACACAACCAAAGGGCAGAAGCTACTGGACTGGCCCAGTTGCTTGGAAGGCACCAGAATCCAGACTGGCGTAAGACCTGTTTATGTGTTACTCAAGTGGAGGGCAAAAGTCTGCAAAACAAGGAGGACGTCACTGACTTAGCTGCTTGGCAGAAGGGCAGGATATGACATTTTAAAGGGAGCAGCATAGAAGGAATAAAAACATTCATCCAATGAAACATACAGAAATGGGAATCATACATGGCCAGGACTGTGGAGAAGAGGAAGCAGTTTTGTGCAAGTGACAGAAACACCCCAAAATATCTTCTGGAGGAAAACAGCCAAGAGCACCTTTGAAATCACAGCAGTCAAATAAGCTGGAGAGATTTCAGCCAAGTCTTGATCACAGAATTGTAGAGCTGGAAGGGACCACAAGGGTAATCTCATTCAACCCCCTGCAATGCAGGAATCTTTTGCCCAACATGGGGCTCAAATACACAGCCCTGAGATTAAGAGTGTCATGCTGTACTGACTGAGCTACCAAGGCAGATGAAGAAATGCCTTCAAGGCCCTGCTAATGCTATATTTGAGGCTAACTTCAAGAAAAGGAGGACAAGATGGCACTGAGTTAGACATCTCCCTTTCTTTGGTTTCTTTGGCATGTGCAGCAGAACAAATAAAAGGTCCTACCTGTGGTGAGAACCTGCTCCAAATGCAGCACGGCATGGATGAGGGACTCAACGCTGGTGGAGTGCCCAGAAGCCTGGTATAAAGAAGCCATCACAGCCCCTGCCAGGATGCTGCTGGTGCCTATAGGAGAGAGCAAGTGAGCACAACATGGCTAGCGGGGGTGGGGGTTAGAGGCCACGGCACCAGACCAGAACCTTGTCATGAGAAGAGCCAGACTAGGTCGGACCAAAGACCTCTCTGGCCATGTAGATGCCTCTGAGAAGCCCTGCAACAGCCATCTCCAGCTGTTGCTCCCTGGTAGCTGGTACTAGTCAATGGTAGAGTGCCTGGAAACTCGAGGTTCCATACAGCTAACATCTCATATTCTATTTCTATTTCCATTCTTCTGCAGCCGAAAGAGCAACAGTGGCAAACAAGAGGGAGGTATTGGAAAACTCAAGGGAAGGAGCACAAGGTCTGCAGAAGTATATAAAAACAACAACACACACATAACTAGCTGTAAAGTAACATATGTAATAAAACTGTAATTTCAATCATCATATCAAAAAGCACAGTTCCTGATGGCAATGCATCATATCTTCTATATATATTGGAATAGTCCAAGGATTGTCAAGTCCAAAGATTACAATGCAGTTCCTGTTGGCAATGATTGCCAACAGGAACTGCATTGTAATCTTTGGACCTGACAATCCTTGGACTATTCCAATATATATAGAAGATATGATGCATTGCCATCAGGAACTGTGCTTTTTGATATGATGATTAAAATTACAGTTTTATTACATATCACATTATGTTACTTTACAGCTAGTTACGTGTGTGTTGTGTTCAAAAGGTGGTTCACGTAATGAAGCAATAGTGGTGTTCGTTGAAGTATATAAAAAAGCACTGAAGTTGAATGGAGGAAAGGAAAGAGAGGTGGATGGGGTTCTCATCTCATGCCTTTGGGGCAGGGCAGGATACACGAGGCCCCTCTAACATCAAGAGAAATGCTGCCAGAGTGGACCTGAGGTCTTTGCTAGGTCCCCTTGAGCAATGCCACACATACCCAGTCCTGATCCGTGAGGAAGACGTGACCAGGTGCGGAGTTCAAAGCCGCCTCCAAAGTGTTCCATCAGTTGGTCCCGCAAGGAATTCTGAGAAGCAAGGTCCACAATGTGGGTGCAAATCAAGGCTGCTTTCAACAAAGCTCCTAAGAAGAAGAAAAAAGATGGGGGTGGAAGCCAGGACAGCCCCTTTCTGGCCCACAGTGGAAAGAAATGAGACCTGGACTCGGGATGGGGCTTGCGGGGTTGCAGTTAGGATCTGAACTCGGGAGTGGGAAGGCAATGAAACCTAACAGGCCATAGTGGGGAGATCAGGCAGGGGAGCCACTTCAAAAGTCAGCAGGAGTGACACTGGAGGGCGGGCACAATTCACAGCAAGAGTCAAGATGGCATTGCAGAGAAACAGGCCTCATTCCAAAGCATTGTGAACTAGCAGGTGAGTAGCTGGTCCTGAGGCCCATTAAAAGAGGAGCAAGAGGCTGGCTACTCTCAGGCCTCCGACAGACATGTGAAAACAAAAGGCACATTTTATAGCAGATGCAACTCTGCCTAGAATCATAGGAAGCTGCCTTATAACAAGTCAAACCTTGGGTCCATTTAGCTCAGTATTGTCTACACTGAAAGGCAGCAGTTCTCCAGGATTTCAGGCAGTCCAACGTAGAGATGCTGCAGAGACTAGGGCCCTGTGGGACCTGACATCTTTCCGCAGGGCCTGTAAGACAGAGCTGTTCCACCAGGCCTTTGGTCAGGGCGCAGCCTGACCCCCTCCTCTGGCAATCTGCACAGAATCTTGCTTAATGGTTGCCATCAATTTGATTTTAATTAATTTTTATAATGAAAGGTTTTTAGAATGTTGGATTATTTTGATTGTTGTTAGCCGCCCTGAGCCCAGCTTTGGCTGGGGAGGGTGGGGTATAAATAAAATTAATTATTATTATTATTATTATTATTGAACCAGGAACCTTCTGCATTCAAAACAGCTATTCTACCACTGAGCTACAGCCCAGCCAGTACAGGGCTCCCTACTGCCACCTGATATGCCTCTCACAGGGTTTACTCACAGCAAGCAAGGAAGCTGCTTTGGTACAGTTGCTCCCTTCCCGCTTCAGGAAAAGGGGCTCTTACCGGGTGCGTGAGGCTGGCAGTAATCCCGCAGGTCTTCCAGGTCTCTACAGACCAGCTCCACCACCATCTCTCCCTCCAGCCTCCCACTGCGGCTAACGAGCCGCAGCTCTGGCTCGGCAATGCGCCGGGCCTGTGCACCAATGGGCCTGTGCCCATCCACCAGGACGGCCAGGTCCACCACTGCGCCTCCGTGTTCATACGTGATGGGAGGGGTGTCGCTCCAGCCACCTGCAAAAATTAGCCCAAAGGGGGTCACATAAGAAAACGCACAGCCTCCTGCCCAAGCCCATAACCAAAGAGTGGGACTCTCCCCAGGAGACCTTGCAGTGCTGCAAAGGATGCTGGGTGCTGCTTGCACCCAACTCATCCTCTGTGCCCTTGCATGAGACCCTGCACATCATGCTTCTGCTCCTCAGTGAGCCCAGGCCTTGCTTCTGCCTTGCAGGGGATGGATTCCCTGGCACTCAAGGCAGGAGCCAAACGTCGCTCACAGCCCCTTCCCTATCAAATCCCCCCTGCACTGTCCTGCACAAGCTCCCTCCCTCCAGTCAAGACCACACTGAGTCATGTTCTGCGGAGCAGAAGGACAAGGGCCCCTGCCAAGCCTCCTCAGGCTTGCCAGCTTGGCCCTCTGGGCACAAGGCACCTGGAGTCAAAAGAGGCAAGCGGCTACCTGGCTCCAGAAAGGGCAACTAGACAAGCCCAGGCCCAGCAGCCACTTACCAGAGAGGTCTATTCTGGCTGGGCAGGCCACTCTCAGCCAGCGGCCCATGGGAGGCAGCGTGGCCAGCCTGAGGCTGATGAACTGGCAGGAGGACATCACAGCCTGGCGGACAAGGATCTGCTCGGCACCCTCGTAGTGTCGAGCAGCGCGGACAAGGAGGACAGGCCTGCAAGGAAGGAGAAAAGGGAGTCTCTGGTTGCTTGGGCTGCTTCTGCCAACAGCCTTCTCCAACTGGGTGCCCTGCAGTGGTCCAATACGTCCGTCAGCATGAGATGCTGTGAGTCAGCATGGTCATAGATTATGCAGGGACTGATGAGAATTGTAGTCCTAGGCTGGCGAAGGCTGCTTGACTGGCCAAGTGCTTTTCCGACTCAGTTGTGTTTGCCCACACAGAGGCCATCCTGAAGGAAACTCTCCTTCCCATTTTCCCAGTGGGGTGAGTTCCACTCAGAGGCATTCCAGGACAGAGGCAGCTCTCTCATGCAGGCCCCCAGATTCTTCTCCCGTCCTCTGTCTGCCACCACAGGCTTGCTCTGGAGGGCCACTTGTGAGCCTCTGTCCCATACACAACTCCAAAGCCCCCCGTGGGCCAAGGCATCTGCTCTGCAATACCCCATGCACATCAGAAGCAGAATCAAACCCTTGGTCTATGTAGCCCAGTCTCTGACTGGCAGCAGCTCTCTAGCGCTTTGGCAGAGGAGGGTCCCTCCCATACATGCAGCATTTCATTTGTATGCCCCCTTTCCATAGTTAAAACCATGCTCAAGGAGGCTTACAACATTAAAAACATAATTAGAAATATAACAAAAACAGCCATACAACAGAAGCTGCACAACCAATTTAACAATTCCCACATTAAATTATAACAAGATATAAAAATAAATATACATAAAATTATTATCAATAACAGTAACAACTGTCCCTGCCCCTCCCCCCCGCAACAACATCCCAGCAAAGAGCCTGTTCAAGAGCCTCAGCTTTTGTAGCTGGAGTCAGTCAGGGACATGCCCAACCAGGCCAGGTGGAAAAAGGCCTCCCATCACCTGATGCCAGGATTTGAGCTTGGCTCAGGTGCTTTCCCACTGCACACCTGCCCTTCCACCGCGGCCTCGGAAGACC
Source organism: Podarcis tiliguerta (assembly GCF_965153285.1). Lineage (NCBI taxonomy): Eukaryota > Metazoa > Chordata > Lepidosauria > Squamata > Lacertidae > Podarcis > Podarcis tiliguerta. The sequence goes on along the minus strand of NC_139541.1, from coordinate 50,145,806 downwards.
AGGCCAGCCCACCTGGAGTAGCTGAAAGGGGGCCACACTGAATATGTTCCTTCCCTTCATGCTCCCAGTGAGTGCAGGAAACAGCATGGCCTTGAGCAGTGATGGCAAAGTGTTCCTAGTCATGTGCAGACTGAGCTTTGTACAGAGAACTTGCCTTTGCCAGGCAAGGTGGGGCCAGCAGGAATACAGCTTTATCATTACACACACAAACACACACACACACACACACACACACACACACACACACACACTTGCAGTACCTGTCCAGCCACTTCTTCCTCTCCTTGGCCAGCTCCTTGACACCCTCAGGGATGTCCCCCTTCTCAAGGTGCTGGAAGGCCTGGGCCCAAGCTGCGTTGGCTGCTGGGCCGCTCCGTAAGCCCCCTTCCCCTTTGGCCAGGCAGCCCAGCAGGTCAGCAATGCAAGCCAGGGATCGAGCAGCAACGCCAGGGTCTCTGGCCATGGAGGCAACTAGGAGGCAAACAAGAAGTGGCCTCAGAGCCTGAAAAGTGGCTCCTTGGCTTGAAACTGGGCTGGTCCTGGGAATGGCTACACCTGGGAACATTGGGAGGTTTTAATGGATGTCAAAATGGTCTGCAAGACCTCCCCAGAGCTAGTGGTCCATGGGAGGGCTGGGAGGAACCGTCTCCACAAAGCCTGCATGGATTCACAACGCAAGTGTCCCTGGAGCCAGGAAGAGTGAAGGGGAAAGAACCCTTTCTAGGAAGACCTTCGCCCACATGGGCAAGACCAGTCTGCCATCTTTGAAAACAGCCAGGTTGGGCAATGGCAGAGCTGCTCACTGAGGCACTGGTGGGCGGAGTTGCCAGACTCCCAGGGAACTCTGGGAACAGCTGAAGCAGAGGTGCCCATTTCCCCAGACTGGGGGAAAGGCAATCCAGCGGCAGCCAAGAGGAACCAAGGTGGAATTCTCACCCAGCCACTGGCAGGCATTGGGTAGGAGCCCCCTCCTTCCTTCCTTCCTTCCTTCCTTCCTTCCTTCCTTCCACTCCCATATATAGGCACCCTGCAATTAAAGGAGCAAAATGCTGCCCCAGACACACCAACACACACACCCTGCCAGTATGTCTCACCCTCGTCCAGTGTCTCCAGCATGGCCTTGTGGTAGCCCTCCAGGGCTGCGGAACGGATCAGCGGTAGGAGGCTGCAGTTGCTGTGCTCCATCAGGACCCTCTTGGTCTTGCTCTGGGCCTGCAAGAAGAAGGTGGCCCTGCGGGCAGCCAGCTCCGCCTCCTGGTCCAGGCTCCCCTTCAGCTCCTCCCAAGACATGCGCCAGGAAGTCCGCCAGCGCTGCAGCTGCTCAGCCTCTGGAGGAGAAAGAGGGGAGCCCAAGAGCCAGAGGACATCCCTGACTCCCAGGGGCTCGGAGGCATGCAGCACAGGAAACAGGCGGGCATTCAGCAGGCAGCGGCGGCTGGAAGGGATGTCTGGGCTCCAAAGGTCGTGACTCCTGGGCAGGGCAGGGATGGTGGCACGTCAGTCACTACCACCCAGCAAAGCACGGAAAAGCAGCCTCAACCCCACAAGGAAGGAAAGTGGCAACCCCCAGCCAGCCCTCCCCGCTACAAGGCCACAAACAAGTAAAGTCCCCCACTGCAAATGATGAACAAAAAGGCTGCTTTGTCCCTCATTTTTAACGGGACTGTAAGGAACAAAAATCCAAACTTGCAACACACATTGTATATTGAATATGAAATACACCCTGAAAGTGTCTCTTGAATGAGTATCAGTTGCACAAATTGAAATCTTGTCTTAATTAGTTAATGATGAGCCCCAGCACCTAGAGCTCGTGTCCAAGGAGGCATTTTTAATTTATACAGGTAAAGGGACCCCTGACAATTAAATCCAGTCATGAACGACTTTGGGGCTGCAGCACTCATCTCGCTTTAAAGGCTGAAGGAGCCGGCGTTTTTCCGCTTCCACAGACAAATTTTCCGGGTCATGTGGCCAGCATGACTCAGCTGCTTCCGGCAGAACCAGAGCAGTGCATGGAAACGCTGTTTACCCTTCCCGCCGGAGCAGTACCTATTTATCTACTTGCACTGTGTGCTTTCAAACTGCTAGGTTGGCAGGAGCTGGGACCGAACAATGGGAGCTCACCCCATCACTGGGATTCTAACTGCCGACCTTTCGATCGGCAAGTCCAAGCGGCACAGTGGTTTGTGTTGTACTTTTCATACACTGTTCAGGAGCAATTGTAGATAAGCAGTACATAAATAAAATAAATAGAGGCAGAGCAGCAGCTCCACAGCACAGGGTGGGGGTGGGGTGGCTGATGTGTGGGGCCCTCAAGAGAATGGGCTGGGACCTGCACACGTACCGTATTCCAGTGCGGAGGAAAAACTCACTCCAGGGCCTATTCAGGTAGGTGCCGCCTTCTTCTGCCATACTCTAAAGAGAGAAGAGGGCAGGCGTGAGTGTCTCAGAGAAGGAGGAATAACCAAGAGAACAGAGGCGGGTGGGATGGGGCAGACAGTTCTGGGGTTCTTGAGGTCACCTTCCTCAAGACAATCTGCCGCCCCCAGTTCTCTGAAGGAAGCAGCAGAGTTGCTGTGGGGAGTGGGATTCCCCAGAGACTAGCAAGATGCCTCCAACATGTATGGGCTCCTTCCCCCCAGGCCAAGCAGACTCCTGTTACACACCTGCCAGTCATCATGATGCCCACTCAGGGTGAAGACCTTGCAAGGGATCCCTCTCAGCCTGACAGTGTGTCCCTGGACAACTACGTCCCGAAGCAGGTAGCTCCTGAGGGCCACGGAGGATGCCACGTCCAGCCCAGTGAGGAGGCAGCCAGCGTGGATCTCCAAAGGACCCTGGAGAAAAAGACCAAGGGGACTCGGGCATTTGTGACACACACTCAGCTCTCCTGCCACTGCAGGGAGCCCACATGGGGCTTGTTCTTTGGGTCTCTGAATTGGCAGGACAGCTGGGAGAGAGGGGAGACTGTTTGCCCACTGCCCCAGGGCAAGGCCCACCCGGAGAAAGCAGGCCTGAGATCCTGGCTCAAGGTTGCTGCAGCCAAATCACCCTGTCAGCCTGAGTGTCAGGCAACTAACTGGCTGGGGAGTGTCAGGCAAACGAGGGTAGGCAAAACACCAGCAGCTCTGGCTCCCTGCAGCCTGTTTACAGCATTTCTGCCCCCCTCCTTCCCTCCAAGGACCTCAAGATGACGGATGTGGTTCTCCACCCCTTCAGTTTATCCTCAGGGCAGCCCAGTCAGGTAGGTCTGGCTGAGAGGCCGTGACTGGGCCAAGGCCACCCAGTGAGCTTCAGGGCTGAGAGGGAGATTCAAACCCTGGTCTCCCAGGTCCTAGTTCAACCCTCTTAACCCCTACACCACACTGAACCTTGGGTCCTTGTCCTCCTCATATCATCTCCTGCCCTAGGCCTGATCCTGCCAAACCTCAAGGCTTGGCCTTAAATACCACCTCTGGGATTGGTTCCTGTTCCAAATCCACCAAAGATGACCCTGGGTCACCAGAGAGAGAACTTCTGGCGCTCAGCAGAGCACAAGGGCAGTTGCCAAACTTCTTACTCCCATCCCCAGCATGGCCCACCTTCAAGCGGCAGTGCTGGATCACGCTCCCAGGCCACACTTTCACTGCTCCCTCCAAGAGACTGTTGGTGACAGAGCAGCCCTCAGCCAGCAGCTGAGGCTCCTGCATGGGAAGAAAGAGGAGGGGTCATGGTGAGGCAGGGAAGTCCAGGCAGTCTTGGCAGACTCTACCTACATAAGCTGCTAGTCCTTATGGGTGGGGAGCAAAATGTGCAATCAAGTGGGGCAGCATCAGGTGAAATGCAAGGTCCCAGAGTAGAGCTTAGCAGAAGGAACTGCCCCATATGAGCTCCATAGCAGCTCTTTGCCCCTTCCCCTTTGGCAACAGCTGTTCCTTCCATCCTCAGTTTGTTCCCACACCTTCTAAACTACAAGAAAACCAGAATTTTGGAATCTTAATTATGGAAAGTTGTCTCATCAGCAGAATGCACATAGACTTCAGTTTCACCCAGTTGTATATCACACCTGCTGCCCCACCCTGCCAAGCACACACACAACTGTGCTGCAGAGAAGGGCTGCTGGGGTGGAGTGAGGGACCCTCCCACCAAAACAAGGCACTCAAGAGCCTCTGAGAAACCCCCAACCAGGGGTGGTACTCACAGCCACATGGGAATGTGCCACTTTGCGGAAGGACCTGCTGCGGGCATTGCCTGGGTGGGGCATGAGGTGGCGGATGTGGTCGCTGGCAGACATGGTCATGTAGTCATAGCAACCCTCAGGGATGTACGCTGTGGAGAGGGAGGAGCCAGAGGCCACAATTGGCACCTCAGAGGGTATCCCACACCAACAAGGCCTCCAAAGGCCTCAGGAAGGAAGGTCAAAAGAGGGAAGCCAGAAACGTGTTATGTAGCCAGCTCAAAGGGAGGCAGATATTGGGATTTTGTGTGCAGTGTGCCCCTTGCCTCCCTGCTGGGCACCCTTGCCCACACCCTAGGACAGAAAGCATTGCGCTGCCCCAGAAAACCAGCATCGCCAAATGGTGAAAGCGAGGCCAATTTCACCAACCAGATGTTTTTGACAACTCACATCAGCCCCAGCATTGTATAGCTGTGCTAGCTACAGCTGATGAGTCAAAGTTCAATACATCTTGAGAGCACCAAGCATCAGGCCAGAGAGGCTGGCTGGCATTGGACGAGGCAAGTTCACAACCTCACCCATTGTGAGAGGCACGGCATGGAGAGCTTTCCACAGCACGGAACGGGCACTTCTCTCTGACCCTGCCTCCTGGACATTGTCGCCGCTGCCCATCCCTGGTCTCTGACCCTTCACAAAGGCCTCTTCGCCGACTCCCTTGGCCATGCAGAGCAGGATGTCGAAGAAGAGAGAGAGCTGGCATGAGGGAAGAACAAGGAGGGGGCGAATGAGTCTTCTGGACAAGGAAACATCTGGCTCCACAAGGAGACACCCAAGCAAAGCATTTGCACATCATGACAAGTGGAGGGACAGTTTCCAAGCTGTGCAATGGACTGACTGGAAGAACAAATGGGGTGGGTGGGAGAGATTGAAGTTAAAAGCTGCCCAGGGGGGCTTGCAGGGATCTGCAAGGAAGCAGGCCTAAGAGCATAAGCACAGCCTGCAGGATCAGGTCGGTGGACCATCTCGTCCAGCCTCCTGCTCTCACAGTGGCCAGCCAGATGCTTGGGAGAAACCCACAAGCAGGAACCGAGCACCAACAAACTTAAAGTAGCATGGGGACAGACAAAGGAGGATACCTTCACCCCAGTGTGGCTCCCCTTTATCACATATAGAGGCCAAGAAGATAATGACCTATCCAACCCAACAACATATGAATCAATATGACTAATCTGACCCAACGACCCCATTCTCACGCATACAAGCAAATCACATTGCAATCAGCCAAGCTCTGATAGAGGACCGAAGCACATGATGCTGACACAAACACCCTGTACAAACATTACGAAACAGAAAATCATTATCCCTACTATCTCTCCCCTCCCCGTCTCTCTCTCCCCTCTCGTTTCTCCCAACTGCATAATGCAGATGACAAGAGTGTTTCATACCAAATGCAAACAAACTGTGGTAAAGACTCTTATGAATTGAAAGTGGAGACACTATATGTACTTTTCTTTGTTTATTTGCTTGTTTGTTACACAAGAAAATCTTTAATAAAAAACTTTTTTTTAAAAAGAGCACATTTCTCTCCCGCGGTTTCTAGCAACTGGTATTCAGAAGGGTATTACCTCCGATGGTTGAGGCAGAGAATAGCCATCATGGCTAGTAGTGGAGGATCTCTGGGCTCAGACCAAAGCTCACTCACTGTTCCGCAAAGTGCAGAAAGAGGGAAGCTGTGCAAGCTCCAGTGGTCTCTGTCTTAGGGAGGTGTTATCCCCCCCCCCCCAAAAAGGGTATTGCATACAGAAAAGAAGAGGAGAGAGAGAGGGAAGGGGCTTCTCAAAGTGCCCCCCCCAAAAAAACCATTTATTATAGTTGTTAATGCCCATTGAGAGGTGGAATAGCTGCTTCAGCGGGAAACAGTTTTGCCAGAACACTGAATACTGTTTAGGCTGCTTCCTCCTTGGCCAAAGGCAGCCTCACTTGTATAAGTCATAAGAAGAGGGAGGGAGGCCATTCCTCCACCACACAAACACACACACCTGCAAAAAGCTGCCAAGATTCAGGAGTAGAAAGAAATGATGGGGGAAGACCACAAGCAATTATTACTACATACTGCATCATGGCATAAATTCCACCGAATACAAGATGAAAGCAGAACAAGATGCAGACACAAATCTCTGAGAACAATAATAAGATCAGTTAAACAAACTCAAATCTTCCACACACACACTAAAGAAAACATTTCATCAGGTGCAAAATTGATCTTCCACAAATGGTAAGGTTACACCTCAGGGAAAGCCTTCCTCTAAACAAAAAGGACTTCCATAAGCACTTAAACATCATCTCAGGGGGTGCCTGACTGTTTTTGGTTGGAAACTCATTCCAGAGAGCTTATGCTGCAATACTAAAAGCCTGGTTTCTAATGCAGGTAACGACACCTCTGGGGCCAGCAGTACTCTGGAGCTGCAGCTGCAGGACAGCCATCTATGGTGCAAGGCAGCTCTTTGACCCTTGAGATATGAAGAAAACGCTTTTGTGACATATTATGCAAAAAAGCCCTCTCAGGGTCAGATCACGATGTCCTTGGCAGCTTGAGGCATTCTTCCCAATACCCAAGAAACCATCACTGCAATAGGAATACTAAAGCCAGCCCAGCCTCAATGCCACCTGCCTCCTCATAGGGGAAGATGGGGAGCGGGCAACACAACTGCAGCTCTGTTATAGCATATTTTGGTGCACATGGGCGTCCCAACATTTTGCAGCTGGAGCACTGAGCTTCCAAAAAAACCCCACCAGGAAGAGGTAACTCAAATGGAGGAGAATTCACCATGGCAGGGAAGCCTTGAAGGGCCTGCAAAGCTGCAATAGGACCTGAGAACACTAGTGTGCCCACAATCCTCACAGCACTGCTTCCTGCAATAGCTGTTGCTGTGAAGAAGTGGAGGGGGGAGCACATTCTCCCAACAACTCAATGCTGCAGTTGGAGAACAGGGGAAATGCTTTGCCCAGGAGAAGATGTGCTAGGAGGTGGTGTTGGGGACATCCTCTGGATCACTCGCATTGACTGGAGGCAGCAGCCCATTCTGGGCCTGGGAAGACCCCAGCTGGTGCCCTCCAGATGCTGGCCGCAGATGGCGGGAGCTGTATTCCAAGAGGATGCCGTGTCAGCTGCCCCCCAGCTTGACTTGGCAACTCTTAACACAATCTTCAAGAGCACTTTGACCTCAAACTCAGGTTGTACTGGCCTTTTGAAGGCTGACTCAATGGGCCCAAAGCCCCACAGCTCACTCACCTGGCCTTCGCCCTGCGACCATCCATTGTGGGGGTCTCTGGCCAGGGGCTTGCTGCCGGCCACTCGGGACTTCCCCCAGACCAGCTGCATTCACACCTGGGCAGATTCATCTGCAGCCACCCAGGTGATTTCCTCTTCCCTAACCTGCCTCTTCTTAAGGGCCTCACCTGGATGGCGGGGGCTCCTGAGTCCAGCCCCATGTAGGTGCAAGCATCAAGGGGTGGGATGACATGGGTGGCCAGAAGCTGCTCCGCTGCTTCAGAGGAGAAGAAGACAACCCCACACACCTGCAGGGGTAATAAGAAGCTCAGCTTTTCTAGGGTTTTTAGCCCTGCAGACTAGTGAGATTTTAAGAGTTTCAGGCAGATGGTTCTGCACCAGGCTTGCCCTGCAACTGAGTGCTCACTCACACTTAATTTTTGCCCTGCACTTTCTAGCCACAGGTCCATGCTCCCCCCCCCCTCAATTTTCACAGGAAAACCAGCTCTTTGATGCAGAATCAGAATACATAGCAATTTGGGTTTCCACGGATTGCCATCTGGTTCAGTCTACCTCTGAATACCAGATGATGGGGAATAACAATGGGAAAGGTGAAGTTTCACTCGGGTCCTGCTTGGGGGGCTTTCTTTCCTTGGGGGCATCTGCTTGGCTATGGTGAGAATGTCAGGTCAGCCGGGGGCATGGATGACCCCCAGGAAAACGACAGGAACGTTTCCAGCTTGTCCCTCCCACCAGCATGCAGCTCTAGGGGGTTCCGACAGCCTTCCCCGACAATTTATAGTGACTCATGTCTTGGAGACATTGAGCACACATCCAGAAACTCAACAGAGAATAGGATGCTGCACTAGATGGGTCTGATCCAGCTGCAGGGCTCTTCTTGTGACTCCAGCCCAGGCCCAGAACTCACCAGTGGGACCTTCCCGTCTGGCCCCACACACTGCCGGATTTGGTCTTCGGGGCTTTGGTAGAAGATGTCTTGCACCACCCCCTGGAGGGACAAGGATGAGCAGAGTTACCCCAAGGAGCGTCAACAGCTAATGCACTTGGGCAGCAATTATCTGTGAGAGGAGGGCCTAACGAGACACGGTGCTAATCACTTGGTTGGCTTTTTTATTTTTTATATAGTAGCCCGGAGACTGAGGCTTTCACCCTTTGTCTCCTCCACAGTCCTGATCTGGGCTGCATCTGCCAAACCACATCTACAGTATCTGCCCTGGAAGGAAAGATACACAACTATGTCTTCTTAGGGGACCCATGAAAGTGGGGCAAGTGAGGAGAGGCATCTTCAGATGCTGCTGCGGTTGTAGCTCCCATCAGACCCTGCAAGCAGCATGGTTAATGGCCAGGGGAGATGGGAATGGGAGTCTAGCAATGCCTGGAGGAAAGCAAGCAGCCCAGGAAAAGGATGCCATCAAAGGGAAAACACCCAAAAGAACTCTGGACCTGAAACTTGTTGTCCATTACTTTTGGGAATTGTAGAGGCTTTCCAGCCCAAATGCCGAAAGGGTCATCCAGGATGCTCCTCTGCCTGTCCCAGGCTGGGGGTTATAGGGGCAACTGGGTGGCTGCTGGAAGAGGCTTGGGTGAGGTACCTGAGTGTCAGCGAAGTAGACTCCATGCTGCCTGGCATAGGAGATGCTCCCGGGCACAGCAATGACTCTCACCCCCTGGAATCCATGCCAGTCGATCTCTGGGAGGAGAGGGGAGGCATGCAGCTTTACATCAGATTTGGTAAGTTTTGCCCATTGAGGAACACCCACCCACAACCTCCCAAAATGGAAATCAAAATTAAAGGAACACCTCAAAATGAATCAGGGGAGGAGAAAGAAGGCACCTTTCAGCCATTCCTCAGGACGCAATCTGTTCTGGCTTGCAAAGAACCGCCACTCTCTCCCAGCCAGTCCTTGCGGCCTCCCATACACCTTACCTGTCATGGTTGGGACTGTGAGAAGCATATCTGTGCTGGAAACCCAGACCCCTGGTGGAGAGCCTCTGCACACCTGGAAATGGAGACAAGGAGGAGGAATCTGAGCCTGTAGGAGCAGGAGCAGCACCTCTGAGAGGAGATGAGTGGAAGGCTTGCCCACAATCTCAGCAGGGCCAGGGCAAAGCCCACCTGCAAGGATCCGCCCCACTGACCTGGTGCATCAGGGTTGCAAGGAGGCTGTCCAGGTTGCAGGTGAGTGCCTCAGCGGGGGCCGCAGGCTCCTCCAGGGGGAGGCAGGTGAATGCTCGGCTGCAGTCATCGAATAGGAAGTCCCGGCCCTGGCAAGAAGGAAAGCAGAATAGCAGAGCAGCAGAGGGAGCAGGCCGAAGGCACAGCCTCCAGGTACTTGGGCTGAGGATTAGGAGCAGGTCGTCCCACCGAGAGGAGGGAAGTCTCCTGCTGTGGAAGCTCTTCTCCTTGGTGCCTGACTAGAAACAAGGCACCGCCTTCTTGCTCTTCTGAGGATCGCACCCAAGCACGGTCAGTGCAGCCCCACTACAGAGCTCACCATGTGCAGAATGAGGATCCAGGCCTTTTGCAAGACGTCAGATGTGACCACCTGGAAGGAACATCAGAGGGGGGTCTCTTAGATTAGGAAATACAATGGTCTGGAAGCTGAGAGACAAAAGAGGTGCCATGAGCAGGGCAGAGGAGGCAGAAGGAGGCAGCCTGGGGTCAGGGATCCTAGGAGTCCATTCTAATTACTGCTTTCATAAATGTCTACATCTTCTATTAGTTTGATTTAAAAAAAATTAAAGAGAAATAAATAAATGTCATAAATGCATAGAGAAGGGGTGTTGGCACTTAGCTAGCCACTGTGAGAACAGGATGCTGGGCTAGGATGGGGCCTCAGCCTGATGCAGTGCTGTGATGGTACCAGGGCAGATATCACAACATTGCCCTCCCATACCTGCTCAGTCAGTAGGTGGCCTTAGGCATGAGGGTTGGGGGATTCTGCTGGCGGAGGTCAATTGGCACTTGTGTTCTCCCTTGCTCACCGTGTAGCCTGCTCGAGCGCTCAAGTGCTCAGCTGCCACCAGGAGCGCGTTGAGAGTGGCTCCTCCACTGCCAACCTGGCCCTTGGGGTCTTCAACCGTGAGCAGGATGGGCTGTCGCCCCAAGGAGCCCCGATCCCTGCGGATCTCCAGCTCTGGAAACCAAATGAATAGAGACTCAGTTAGTAAACACAGGTCACAGCATAGAGAAGGTGAAGGAAGAAGGATCCCTGCAGCTTGTGAGAAGCCCCAGAAGTAGGAGTGGAAGGGTCAGTGGCTCCCTGGTTGGTCCCAGCCTTTCCTGCATCCCTCAGTCCTGCCAGCCCTTGCCTGATGCTGGTCCAGCCACGCCTGCAGGTGGATTCCCAAATACTAAAAGGTTTCACGGTGACCGAGGACATTGCTTGGGCTTGCTTTTGGTTAGGCAACAGAATATTAAAAGCTCATAGTTAGCTGCTAAGCCTGCCACCTCCCCAAAGACATCAAATCTAGCCTAAAGGGCAAGAATAGCAGTTAAAGTATTGTCTAACATCAACAAGATGTAGTCAGTGAAAAAATTAATACCATACTGCCAACTCATTTTTTTAAAAAAACCACAGTGCTCTTCAACAAAATCATGAAAGCATAATGAAATTACAAAATCATAAAATAGCTCTGGATTTTCAACAAAGGGTTGAGTGAGGTGGCCTACAAGCTCCACTCCAACTTCGTTGTTCTGAGTCCCACCCCACCCCCCTGATTTTTAATTCAGCTCCAGCCCTAACCTTGCCCTGCAACGTGTTGGCTCGGATCCCTGTGTGGACAGGAAGGCCTCCACTCACCTTTTTGGAAGGCAAAGACGCTGTCCTTGTGCTGACATGTCAAAACGATGACGGTCCAGTCCACCTCTCCTCCAGCCATGCGTTTAAAACAGGCCTCTCTGCTTTTCGCACTGCTGAGCCTGCAAATAAGGGAGCCACCTGCCAATCAAGCTCAGCTTAAAAGCCACTGATCTGAGTGACACAATTACACAAGTCCTGCCCAATCACAAGGTTGGACCCCTCCAGTATCTATTAGTGAACATGGAAAAGGGGGGTGGCATATGTCAGCCCAGCCATGCAGTTCTTGGGTCTACTGAAGAGCCAACATGTTTTTTTGTTGGACTACAACTCCTATCACCACTGAACACTGGGTCATTTTTGACTATTGCTGATGGGAGATGGAATCCAACAATTTCTGGGGGACACCATATGGGTGCAGTGGGTGAAGAGAGCAGGGGAGCCAGTGTTCCAATTGCTGTCTGCTTATGAATCTTGCTGGCTGATGAATGTGGGCTACCTGCTGTCTCACTGGACTACTGCGAGTCACTGTGCCTGCCTGTAGGTAAACCTAAGTGGGTATAACTTCCCTAATGTATACATTGTTCTTTCCCACTTCCCTCCTCCTGCCCATGCAATCTCAAATATACATTGGATGCCCCTTTCGGGACAGGGGTGGATAGGGCAGTGGCGGCTCTCCTCTGGTGCACTCTAGAAACACCAGGAACATCATGGATGATGTTATATGTAAAAATAAATAATACAAAGGTTGCTGCATATCACCAAAGGGCATTGCATTTATCGCTTTCATACTTCACTCAAAAAGAGACTGATTCATGTTCACTTCCTCCTGGATAAAGTTTATTTATGCTGATAAAGTTTTTTGGTCTCAAAGTTCCCCAGAAGGCAAGGGATCCTTGATAGGTCTGTGGGGAGCTTTGGGTCTCTGGCTTTTGTGGTCACTTCCCACCATTCTGGCAGCAAAGCTGTTGTGAAGATCCTGCTCTTTCAGCGCTTTTGCGAAGCCCTCCCATCCCAAACGAGTTGGGCATCATTCCTTCTTTCACAAGCTGAACAAACTAAGCTGAATATATAAATATAAAACATGCAAAATTAGCATGATTTATACCGGCTGCAAAATTTGTTTTTCTCTAATGCCACTGAACATAGACATAAGTGTTTTAATCAGCACAGCCCGGCGTAAAAACAGTCCTGGGCATTAATTTGGGCAGGGAAAACAAAACAAATAGTGCCCCCCCCCCCCGCCCAAGTAGGTGACCCTATTTTGTACCACAGTGAAACAAAGAGTTTGTGGGATCTTGTCACAGCCCCCCCTTCACATATTTGCATTTTTGACAGGCATGTGTGCAGCCAACACCCTGTGCTAACACCAAGGCCTTCCTAATGGGCTCCCTGCCAACATCATCCCTGAAATGTTATCCTTTCCCAGTTCCATTGTTTAGAGAGGGGAAAAACCCACCCCACAGTCTCACCCCAGAGGGCTCAGCATCTGAAGAATTCTTACTAAGCTTTTACATGTTTTACTTTTCTGTCATTATTGTTACATTTCTATCCCACTACCTTTCCTACAAAGAGCTCACGGAGGTGTAGATGGTTCTCCCCTCACCTCCTCATTTTTATCCTCACATCAACCCTGTGAGGTAGGTTAAGCTCAGAGAGAAAGAGAGACTGCCATGACTGAGTGGAGTTTTGAACCCAGGTCTCCCGAGCCCTGAGGCCAGCACTACACACCACACGGTTGAGGCTGCCTCTGGGAGGGAGGGACATTCCCTCCCTCATAGGAGCCAGGCGCCCCCTCCACTCCTTGTGGGAAGGACTTTTCGGCCCTTTCACGGGGCTTCCTTCCTGAGGCCCACTTTGCAGGTAGCGAAGCTGCTGCAGCCCGAAAGTGCATGACACGCTTACACGGGAGTAAGTCCCACGGGAGCCAAAACGACTTACTTCCGAGTAGACGTGCAGCAGAGCACGCTGAGGCTGCAAGCACCTTAATAATATCGGATTAAACAGCCCCTCCTTAACACACCACGACAACTTCCTCCTCTTGCGCTGGCGCTTTAACTGAGCCCTCTTTCCCCTAGATCCCCACCCCACCACGAGATTTGCACTCTGGGAAATGTAGTCCATTCACTCACAAACCAGGGAAGGTCCATCTGCCCGTAGAACTACACTTCCCAGGAGGCGTTATGCTTCGAGGAGGGAGGGCGAGCTGCTCTTCCTTATTTAAAGGCGCAGGCCCTCCTTCGCTCACATGTGTGCCTCCTAAGCAGCGCCTGCGGCGTCGGCGATATTGCAGGATTTGAGTCAGCACCACCTTGCAATGCTAATTACTTGGAAGTTTTATACAGTATGTGTGTGCTTGCGTTTGCGCGCCCAGTGGTCCTATATGCCTTACTTTGAAGAAAAGCCCTCTGAGTTCAGCAGGTGTTAACTCTCTCTTTTTTTTTTTTAATATATAAAGTTTTTTATTTATACAACAAGAAAGACAAACAAACAAACACCGAACACAAATACCAAACCATACACTAATCACAAAAACAACCATAGACACACAATACTCCTAGCAGACAATAAAACATCTATTGGTCTTAACACTAAAGACCCGACCTCCCGTCCATTCCATACTTCAAATTCATATTACTTATTGCCCATACACATTTTTTCTTATAATTAAACTTATTCTCATTAAATCTAATTTCTTATATCAACCTTACAACTATTACTGAAGTTCCTCGAATGCTGCAACAGAATTTAAACTACTATATTTATTTTTCAGATATTCTTTGAAAACCTCCCATTTAGAAACAAATTCCTGTTTTGATTTATTCTTTATTTTTTCTGATAAACCATCTAATTCAGCATATTCTGTCAGCTTTTGGATCCAATCTTGAATAGAGGGGATTTCATTACTCTTCCATTTTGCTGCGATCAAAACTCTTGCTGCCGCCGTGGCATATAAAAAGATACCCTTCCTCTTTTGTGGTATATCCAAATCTGTTATTCCTAGGAGGTAGGCCTCTGGTTTTTTATTGAAAGAGATCTTTAGCATTTTTTGCAGCTCTGCATGTATACTCTCCCAGAATGCCTGTATTTTCCTACATATCCACCACATATGGAAGAATGTTCCTGAGTCTCCGCATCTCCAACAATTACTTGATACATTTTTATACATTTTTGAAAGCTTCCATGGTGTTAGATTGGGAGGAAAGCAATGGCAAACCTAGATAGCATTTTAAAAAGTAGAGACATCACCTTGCCAACAAAGGTCCGTATAGTAAAAGCTATGGTTTTCCCAGTAGTGATGTATGGAAGTGAGAGCTGGACCATAAAGAAGGCTGATCGCCGAAGAATTGACGCTTTTGAATTATGGTGCTGGAGGAGACTCTTGAGAGTCCCATGGACTGCAAGAAGATCAAACGCATCCATTCTTAAGGAAATCAGCCCTGAGTGCTCACTGGAAGGACAGATTGTGAAGCTGAGGCTCCAATACTTTGGCCACCTCATGAGAAGAGAAGACTCACTGGAAAAGACCCTGATGTTGGGAAAGATGGAGGGCACAAGGAGAAGAGGACGACAGAGGACGAGATGGTTGGACAGTGTTCTCGAAGCTACAAACATGAGTCTGACCAGACTGCGGGTGGCAGTGGAAGACAGAAGTGCCTGGCGTGCTCTGGTCCATGGGGTCACGAAGAGTCGGACACGACTGAACGACTAAACAACAACAACAACATGGTGTTAGATACCATCGATGTTGCATTTTTTGAAAGTTCTCTCTAATCGTGTAACAATTTGTGAATTTCCAATTGATCTTCCATAAATTTTCCCATTGGGCCATGGTTATTGAGTGGCCAAAATCCTGGGACCACCTCACCATTGCCACTGTTTCCTCCTCCTCCTTGACCGTCCAGTCAAGGAGGAGTCGGTAAGTTTTGGAAAGGGTTTTTCTTTTAGAATTTACAAGATCAGATTCAAATCGGGAAATTTCTGTTGAGAACCCCTTTTGTTTGTCAGATTTAAATTTTTCAAATAACTGATGGTATTGGAACCAGTCTGAAATGTGGTCTCTTATTTCCTCAAAGTTTTTTAATTTTATTTGGTTATCTTCATTTTTTAGAAGTATTTTATATGTTGGCCAGCTTTCCTGAGTATTTTTCCGTTTTACTGCTATGGCTTCTACTGGAGAAGTCCACCACGGGATTTTAGGCTCCATCAGGTCTTTATATTTTTCCCATACAGCAAAGAGTGATTTTCTTATTATATGGTTGGTAAAGTTTTTATGAATTTTCGCTTTTCCATATATTAGGTAGGCGTGCCATCCCCAGCGGTTGTCAAAACCTTCCAGGTCCAAGAGGTCCGAATCCTGCAACGTGCACCAATCTTTTATCCAAGTGAAACAGGCTGCCTCGTAGTAAAGTTTTAGGTCGGGTAGGGAAAAGCCTCCTCTCTCTTTTATGTCTATTAAGATCAGGTGTTTAATCCTAGGTTTCTTCCCTTCCCACAGGAATTTGGAAATTTCTCTTTGCCATATCTTGAGACAACCTGCTTCGCCCAGTATTGGAATCATTTGAAATAAAAAGATTAATTTTGGAAGCACATTCATCTTTATAATGGAAATCCTACCCAGAAATGTTAATTTTAGTTTACTCCAGGTTACCAAGTTTTTTCTAATCTCTAACCAAGTTTTGGTGTAATTATCCTGGAATAAATTTATGTTCTTGGGGGTGATCCAAATACCCAGGTATTTCGCTTTTGAGGAGATTTTCAGGCCCAATGTTTTTTCTAAATCGTCCTTTTCTTCTGTGGTTACATTTTTAACAAGCATTTTTGTTTTTGTTATATTCAGCTTAAAGCCTGCCACTTCTCCGAATTCTTTAATCAATTCCAGCACTCTCAAACGCAGGTGTTAACTCTCAATTAGATGTTCAGCCGGATCCTATGCTCACCTACTAGGAATGAGCCCCTAAGACTTTCATTGGTACCCTTGGGTGGATGCCCCAGACCCTGAGCTTTCACTTATGTTATGTACTGAAGCTCTCATCCTGGGCCAGCAGGGGGATACTGTAGATAGTTTTCACTCAGGTCCACATATGCAAATAAGGACTTGAAAGTGACATTCAGTGATTGGATAGTTACAGAAAGTTGCTACTGATGCTTTGTAGTGGAGCTCTGTATAAGCAGGTTGGCTGAATCCTTCAGTTCAGTTCAGTTCTGGCCTGTGAATAAACAAGAGTTGTCTGAAGAATCGCTGTGTCGTCTGATATGTTCACTCACAACTTAACAACTTAAATATTAAAAAGTAAGTCTCTGGACCTCCGAGAAAGAAATTTAGGAAGCAAACAATGAGGGTACCTTTCTAAGCAAACTGTGAGAGTGCCTTTCTGAAGGAGCCAAACGCTTTTCCCGCCTGCGGCCTGCCACTCTTCCTAGCTAATCAGCAAAGTCAGAGTTATGATTGACAACAAGCATGTTGTTCCAACACCAGTGCTCATCTCGCTTTATTGGCTGAGGGAGCCAGTGTACAGCTTCCGGGTCATGTGGCCAGCATGACTAAGCCGCTTCTGGCGAACCAGAGCAGTGCACGGAAACGCTGTTTACCTTCCCGCTGGAGTGGTACCTATTTATCTACTTGCACTTTGACGTGCTTTCAAACTGCTAGGTTGGCAGGAGCAGGGACCAAGCAATGGGAGCTCACCCCGTCGCAGGGATTCGAACCGCCAACCTTCTGATCGGCAAGTCCTAGGCTCTGTGGTTTAACCCACAGCGCCACCCGCGTTCCCTGTGACTTGAGTAGTACAGCCCAAAAGTCTTCAAGCAGGAGGCTTTCTCAGCCTTGCCTGAAGGAGTTGAACCAGGAGTTGCACCTGGGACCTTTTACTTGCAAATCAGGTGCTCTGCCACTGAGCTGAAGCCTTTGCTCTTCATGGGTCCCCTTAGCTTGCTCAGGGGGACAGAGCAGGCTGTCTGTGGACTTGTGAGAGTGTGTAGGTTCTGGGCTATGATTCTCAGGTCCCATCTGCACTATACATTTAAAACAGCATCTTGCTACTTTAAATGGTCATTGTTGTTGTTTAGTCCTTTAGTCGTGTCCAGCTCTTCGTGACCCCATGGACCAGAGCACACCAGGCACTCCTGTCTTCCACTGCCTCCCGCAGTTTGGTCAAACTCATGCTGGTAGCTTCGAGAACACTGTCTAACCATCTCGTCCTCTCGCCCTTCTCCTTGTGACCTCCATCTTTCCCAACATCAGGGTCTTTTCCAGGGAGTCTTCTCTTCTCATGAGGTGGCCAAAGTATTGGAGACTCAGCTTCAGGATCTGTCCTTCCAGTGAGCACTCAGGGCTGATTTCCTTCAGAATGGATAGGTTTGATCTTCTTGCAGCCCATGGGACTCTCAAGAGTCTCATCCAGCAAAATAATTCAAAAGCATCAATTCTTCAGCGATCAACCTTCTTTATGGTCCACCTCTCACTTCCATACATCACTACTGGGAAAAACCATGGCTTCCCACAAAGAATTCTGGGAACTGTTGTGTGAAAAGGGTACTGGGGGTTGTTAGGAGAACTCCCCCCCCCCCCAGCTGCAATTCCCAGAGTTCCTTGGGAAGAGCAACTGATGTTTGAACCCACTCTGGAAACAGGAAATGTAATACAGGAGATGTATTAGTGCACGTGGGGAAACAAGTGTCGGAAGTCTCTTGTGCTAACCACGTGCTGGAGGAGCTGTCCAAAGAGTTGAGAGACAAATAATGCCTCGCGGCAGCAAGCTTGGCTATTGCTCCATAAGATGGGACAATCTGAACACTGAAAGTGGGCATTTAGGGGCGGGGGAGTCTGCTGATTGCTCAAGAACTCCCAGATCAATTATGGGTGCTTCCAGGCAACAACCTGCTCATTGATTTGCTTGCACCCCACCCCACCCCATTCTTTTTATTGCAGTTCGTTTGGGGAAGCACACAGCTTTGCAACAACTTCACCTGAGTTCGGCAGTACGTGATGAAGGCAGTACGCTTGTAGACTGTCGCTAACTCAGTCAGGCATTGGCAAATTCGGGCCTCACAATTACTGCAGGTTTTGCACATTAAACCAATTCACCCCCACCCCCAAGATCGAGAGTTTGGGGTTAAGGAAAGTGCCGGGAAAATACTCTTCCTCGCATCCAACTTCCTCGCAGTATAGTTCAATAAATAGCCAGTCCCCGGGGTGGGGGGTGAGTTTTACCAATAGTGGCTCAAAGCTCCCCCACCTTTTAGAGGAGCTGTCCCTTTAGCAAACACAACCACCGAGCTCCCCGCACCCCAGTTTCCTTATCTCCACCCGCTCTCCTCGGAGGTCGGTTTACGCCGCCTTGCAAGGAAGCCCACAGCCTGGCTTTCTTGGCCACGGGTAGCGCATCGGAGGCGACAAGACCTGCTGATGCTCTGAAAGAGCGCGCGCTCCTCCCGGTGCCCTTGCTAGATGCCTCGGGGCAGAGATCTCGGAAAGCGCCGGGGACGCGTCCCGCAGGGCTAGGACTAGCTACGCAGCGGCGCCCACCCGGTCACAGAGGCAACGGCAGCCCCTCCCTCCGCTTTCCCACCGCCGAGGCGAAGCTGGCGAGAGGCCGAAGAGGCGGTCTTTTCTTCCCGCCCCGGGGGCCGAGGCAGCTGGGAGCCCCCCGCCCCTCCGCAGAGTCTCCGCCCCTCCTCCCCTCCCCTCCGACGGCCGGCCTCGCTCCCTCCATCCCGCGCGCAGCTCGGCCGGCGGAGCGGCGCTGAGGATGGGGCGGCGGGGCGCCTGCGGAGGCAGCAGCCAGGAGCCCCGCGGCAGGACAACGACGCTGCCGCTGCTGCTGAGGAGGCCGCTGCCGCCGCCTGGTGAAGCGGGGCTGAGCTGAGCTGGGCCCGGTATCGCTAGTCCGCCCGCCCGCTGCCGCTGAATCCCCCCAACGCCCACCATGGATGGGGCCCGCGGCAGCCGCCGGCCGCAGAAGCAGGTAAGGGGCAGGACGACGACGACGACGACGAAGAGGAGGCCTGCGCGGGGCTGGGCAGCGAGCAGCTCCTTCCGCCGCCTTTGTCTCTCCGGCCCTCTGGGGGAGTGGACCCGGCCCGCAGCGCAGCCCAGTGGGGCGGACCGCCTGCCTGCCTGCCGCAGCGCCGCGAGGGGCTGCTGAGCTGTGGCAGAGGCCGAGGGAGGGCCCGGTCGGGGGCTGCTACTGCTCCCTTCTCGCTTCTCCTGCTCCGCGATGTAAAGGGGCGCTCGGTCGCCGCCGCGCTTTCAGGGGCTTTTCCCTCTTGGGAGGGCGCCGCCGCCTTGGGTTCTGCGCGCCCGGCTGCAGCCCAGCGGAGCTCTGCCGCTGCTGCCTGTGAGGGGTCCCAGGTTCCGACCTGTTTTTGCCGGGAGGCCGAGCCAAGCCGGGATCTCTATTCTGGCAAGGGGGCCGGGGATGATCCTGGGTCCCTCGCCTCTCCAACGCGGAGAGCCGGGTGGCTTGTGCCTCCGGGATCCCTCCAGCTCCTGGCTTGGAAGAGAGGCTGCCTCCGGCCGGGCCTCTTGCCAGCTGCCCCCTACGGAGTCTTCCTCAGCCCCGAAATCGGTAAAGTTCGGTCTGTAACCGGCGTGTTACCTTGCCACGGCTGTTCCCTCTGCAATCGGTTGCTTCTGGGCATGTGCAGAGTGGACTGCCTGCCGCAGCTGAGAGCAGTTAGAGGCAGCACCTCTCTCGTTGTTTTGCGTTGGTGCCCAAGAGTTTGAAAAGGGGTCGGATTGCCTCCTGAGGGCACTTCAGTGGCAGAGAGTGCTGGAGCGGAAGACCCCGGGTCCAGCCCCGGAAGAGCTGCTGCCAGTCCGTGTAGGCAGTACAGGACAAGATGGATCCATAGTCTGACGGCAGCCTTCCCCAACTACCTGCCTTCCAGATGTTTTGGGCTGCACTTGACCCCAGCATCCTACAGCTGTGCTGGGTGAGAGGAGTTTTGGTCAGAAACATCTGGAGGGCACCAGACTGGGGGTCCACCTGCCCCACCTCATTCTCTGTTCCCAGCACTGGTCAGCCAGGAGTCTCAAAGAGAAGCCCCACAAACAGGACATGATGGCAACATTGCATGCTCTCAGCACCTGCTGTCCAGATGTAGAGTCTCTGGATGTAGAGGTTGCATTTAACTGTGATGTTAAACAAACCTATAGAGGGAAGGCCTAAGTCAGTGGCATTCACTGCCCCTTGAGGTGAGGGGGTGCCCATAAGCTGATGGTTTGTTTTGCGTGACTGAATGGACTTTTATCCTTACTTAACAATCTGTTGTCAGTAAACTTCATTGCATGACCCTGAGGCCTCGTTTTTAAAAGAGCTCCGACTTCTTAACTGTGTGACGTCCTATGTATCAAATTTTTGCATCTTGATACAGAGCACCACCGAAACCTGTGTTTCAGGTCAGCCTTGTAAATGAGCCCACAAAAGTCTCTAGTCTGTCAAGAGACTGCTAAGAGACTGCCCTGGAGGATTCTCGGCTGTCTAGTAAGCAGACTAGGGGAGGAGGGAGGGAGAGATCATTCTGCTGCCCTTGAGCCATTGGGCCAACCCATTTGCTTTCTGTGCTGGTAGCCACAAGGGAACTGACCTTCCTTCACAGCTCAGCACAGAAAGCAAGTGGGCTTGGATCTGCTCCTCCGCTAGCCTGTTGCTGTGTTTCTGTTTTGGCTACCCTCTCCTCTGTGTCTACAACAAAAACCAAGCCATGCAGTGATCTCTCTCCCCACCAGCCCACTCACTTGCCTGCATGGAATTCCTTGTTGCCTATAGCGACTAGGCTTGCTATTTAAAGCTGGTTCCGATGGGTTTCTCTCTCCAGCATTTTGCACAGTGAAGACGGATAGAAAGAGTTGACACAGCTTCTCCCTGCAATTTCGGCTCTCCAGCAGCCCTTTGCCATCATGGCCTTGGCTGGCTTCCATTTCCTGAGGTATTTAAATTGTTTGTCTTTATGCCTTTAGGAAATAACACTTCAAATGTCTTCATTTGCTGTTTGCAGTATGCACTTGTCTGCTCAGGGTTTGTGTTCCTTTTTGTTCTCATTCAGGGGCAATATGCTTTGCACTCCCCCCCCCCCCCCATTCTTATGACTTCCATAACCCCAGGCAGAGTTGCAGTTGACTGTCAGTAGATGCAGTAGAATGGCAGCTTGTATATTTTTGAATTTGCACCTTCTTGTATTTAAACACTATTGCACAAATATTTCCTCCCCCCCCAAAGGCTTTGCATAAGTTAGTTAAAGACCAGTTAAAAAGTGAGTGAATGAAGCATATCTAGTCCATGATAATATTATTAATGTTCAATTAAAAGCAACACTGAATTATTTGATGAAGAGGATCTTAAATCAAATGAATATATAGACAAAATGCTTCATTATGCAGTATGCTGAACTCTTGTTCCTCTGTGATACATACTATCTGAGCCTCTACAATAATTGTTTCAAAAGAACCTCCAAGTTTCCTTAATGGATTTTAATTCTTCCATGTAACATCTCTTTTACTGATCCTTCATTGTTGAGTAATTCTCTGTCCTGAAATTAAATACGACTTGAGTAAGACTTTCTAGATATTCTTTCACTCGCAGACATGTTGGATTTGATCATGCTGTGCTTGCTACTGCTCCCAGAAAGTTTTTCCTGTGCTGACACTTAACAGTTTCCTGTAGTGCTCCATGATTCAGATTTCCTAAATGGATATTGAGGGAAACCAAGGAAAGGGTTAATGAAATTAGGAGGGTCCAGGGGGAGCGGCCTGATATTTTCATAAAACATGTGGCTGGAGACCTTTAAATTAAAGCTCAGGTTTTTCCAGGATGCCAAATTCTGTGCAAGACAGCAGGTTCTGTGACTGCCCAGGAGCTGCATCGGATAGCACCCAATAAGATGCTTGGAGTCAAAGCTGTGAGGCAACTGCATCCTAATCCCTGAGCATAGTTTATGTGATGCTTCTGTGATGGATGTGGGCCCAGAACAGAAGTGCTTAGTGAAGGAAACACTTCTGTGCCCATCACTGTTTTCAAAACACCACAGTATAAAATATTATTTTATTGACATATCTGCACTGTTGGCCTAGCCTCCCACTTGTTGTGTTTGTGTGGCATGGTGTGCTTTGCAAAGAGTTGGGGGTCCAACCTTGTCGAGTTTCTCAGACTGCAGGTTCAAGGATTGGGCTGGAAGGGTTTTAATGAAAAAAATATTAGCACCCAGTTGGCTCCCATCTTAGACTCAGGAGCCAGTTCAGACTTGCAGTTGAAAATAAGCAAGTTGATGAGCACACTTGTTTTAGTTTGTGGGCGATGCAACACACATCATGTTACCAAAACCCCTGAAGTCACTGCATGATAAAACCTGCAAGATCCCAAGCACAAAAGCGTACATGGCAGAGTAACAAGCCTGGTGGTTTCTTTTAATTAAAATCCTGGTTGAAACCTACTGTTACAAGATGTAAAAGCCAAAGGCATTTTAGAGAGTGTGAAAAAAGTTACTGTGTAACACCAAGCTGGTTGTTGCTCCATCAGTATAGACTGGCAGCCGTGGGGTCATCTGCAGCCTGCTGTGCTCCTGACGATGCCAAGGGCTGCAAACCAAACCTGCACTGAGAGGGCAGAAACCAACTTGAGGCTGCTCAGAAATTTTCTGAATTGTCTCTGGATTTTTGTTGTTTCTAGAGCATCTGTGCACACTGCACCTCCTCTTGGATGATGGGGCCTGCCACTTTGACCCATACTTTTGCAACTGCTGAGCTTGACTGCTTTGGTATGCTCCATGTGGGGCTGCCCTTGATGATGACTTGGGAGATGCAAAATTCTGTAGCCCATCTGTTAAATGTCAGAGGGAAGAGGCAAGGAGCATCTTTTCCTCCTCCAGTTCCAGAGGAGGGGTTGGCTCCACAGCACACTGGCCCAGTTCAAGGTGCTCGTGCTTAACCTATAAAGATTCCCATAGTCTAGTACGCAGATGCCTCTGACACAAGTCATCTCTATTGCTTTCTTTGTTTATCCAACTAGATCCTGCTTCGTCTGTTGCTAGGACGGCACTCTCTCCCTCTGGAACTGAGGATTTGTTCTTCTTATAATTTGAAAGGACTGTCACAAGTTTTCCTTGCCTGCTTCTAGCACAGCCTATCCCAGTCTGGTGCCCTCTGGATCTTTTGGACTACAACTCACATCAGTTCTCACCAATACAGGTGTATGATGCTGGGGTGGATGGCAGTTGTGGTCTAAAACATCTGGAGGGCACCAGATGGGGGAAGGCTGCTCTAGGATTTCTCCTTGGGAGTTTTTTCTGAATGGCTGAGAACACCTTCTAGCTAAGGTTTTTGTTTTTGTTTTTTTTTAAATTGTGGTTCATCAGTTGTTTGCAGTTGCCTTGAACCCATGTCAGAAAAGCAGCAAATACATATTTTAAAATAAACAGTTTAAACCATTCATGGATGGCTAAGTTCGTAGATCCAGCTCCAAGGCAGTTTCACAGGCTAGCTGAGGTGCAGTAAAAGTTTGCCTAGGGGTCTAACCTGAGAGGAGAAAAGAAAAGAGTTGAAAGTTTTTCCTCACTTTAATTGCCTCTTTATTTTCTATGTGACATCTAAATTGCAAATCTTACATCTGCACGAAGTGCAAGGGAGCCAATAGCAAAAGTGCAAAAAGGACTTCTGGCCTTTGGAGCATGGCCTGCAAAACCAGAGGTCAGGTTCTCGAGAAGACAGTTGATGGCCAAATTTGTATTTTGTCTTTTCAGTAACTGTGGCAGTTAAGAGGCCTCCTTGCTCTTTGTATGTGTGTGAGAGATAATGCTTCTAGGGGTACTGATGGACAAGTGTGTGATCTGCATTGCACTCAGATCTGTTTATGTGCAGTGCTTTTGTAGAGAGCTGGATGGCACAAGAGCCATCTTAGTTAACTTCAGCACAACACAAAGTGATCGTTTTTTAGCAGCAGATTCTTGCGGGGGTCTTTAGGTCTGACTGTATAGGCCTTTCCCCCCTATCCTTTTCTAGATCTGTGTGCCAGAGCTCCAGAGGAGGTGACAATGAAAACGTTAAAGGCTCATGCTGGACAGCAGCAGCCACACATTCCACCTGCATAAAGTACAGTGGTACCTCGGGTTACATACGCTTCAGGTTACATACGCTTCAGGTTACAGACTCCGCTAACCCAGAAATAGTACCTCTGGTTAAGAACTTGCTTCAGGATGAGAACAGAAATCATGCTCCAGCGGCACAGCAGCAGGAGCAGGCCCCATTAGCTAAAGTGGTGCTTCAGGTTAAGAACAGTTTCAGGTTAAGAATAGACCTCCGGAACGAATTAAGTACTTAACCCAAGGTACCACTGTACTTTAAACTGTACAATTGAATCTCTGTTCTGTGGTGCCCAGTTTGATATAGTGGGCAGTTAATTATAATTGTAACAGTTAACCTTGAAGGATAATCCAGTTGGACACTTCAACTCACTTAACAACAACAACAACATTATCATCATCATCATCATCTAAAATGAGCTGGAGAAATCTATACTCAGGCAGTGTTACTATGTATGGCCCAGATTTCTGAAACTTCTCAATATGTATGAAAATCCCCAGGCACTCAATCTCTGTCCAGATACCTTTTAAAAGGGTTTCATTATTGGTTTCATTGGCCCACACAGACTTAAGAGGAAGAGGAGCCCTTTCAAGAGCACAGAGAACTGAGGAATGAGGGGGGCACATGGGAAATGTTCCTGCCCATTTAGCAGCCACTTTCCTTCAGGTACTGTGAGGTTTGTGGTTTTGCTATTCATGCAGCCTCTCTTCAGTCTCCTGATTTTCCTGTGGATAGAGAGTAGGCTCTTGGCTCTGTTTGGCTGCCACCGCCGCTGCCTCCTGCTCCTGTGAGCAGCCAAGCCTTGTTCATCTACACAGGAGGATGTGGAATAAGCCTGAATCATGTGGCAAAAGTGACTTCATTGGAAAGTTTAAATACCAGTGGTTACTTCAAACCCCTTACTTGCACTGCAACTCCTGCCCCCAATCAGAGAGTGTTTTAAGTAAAGAGGGAGCTGAAAACATTACCAGAGTGTGATCTTCTCTTAGAATGACTCTGTTCCAATTCTAAAGCGACTTGGTGTGTGAAGTTCCTTCTGGCCAGCACCACATCTCAATCTGTTTGCCGGTCCCCACTCAGTGTAGGAACTCCATGCAAATGAAATGTCAGGGTTTGTTTCAGCATAACCTTTGTTTAAGTTGTAAACCACCCTGTGATCTACAGATGAAGGGCAGTATAAAAAAATTAATTACTCAAAATCCTAATGATACATCTTATTCTATAGCCCACCCTTTCTCTAAGAAGGTAAAGAACTTGCTTCCCTCCATCTCTTCCATTTTATCGTTGTGCCAATCTGCATATTGTATCACATCCTATAAGAAGAGCCCTGCAGCTGGATTTGACCAGAGGTCCTTCTAGGTCAGCCTCCCATTCCTCTTGGTAGACGCTCTTTCTGACTGCCCCCCCTTGCCCCCTCTCTCTCCCTGGGCCAAGGCCTTGCCAAGCTGCCTCGGATTTATCTGTGGTTGGCTCAAATTCCCCCTCAATTGGCAGTTTCCTTTCCACCTGGTGGAGTCCGCAGGCTGATATCCAGCCAATGGAAGGGTTTCAACAGCTCCAGCAGAGCTGCTTCTTGCTGCAGTGCAGCACCATGAAAAGGAGGTGGGGTTCCTCCTCCTCCCAGAAAGTGTGCCAGATGCACACTCAAGTCTAGTGTTGCTTTTCTGCAGCAACTGTTATGAGAAAAAGGAGGAACATCCTCTTAGGTGATGTCACAATGGATTCAATATGCAGCATGGGCCCTCTGGAGAAGTTGACTATTTCTGCAGAAACTGTTATAGGCTGCCGACCCTCTGTTATCTTCCACCACCCCTTCCCTACCAGATGTCCAAGCTCAGTGCTTATATTGGGGAAACACATGTTTTCCAAATGAAAATTGAAGAAGGGCTTCCCTTTTGGCACCCAGCAAAATTATTTGGCCCCAAAGGAGCCATCCTCTCTGTTCTGGTTGGACAGAAGAAGGAAGTCCAGGGCAGCGAGGCCAGATCATCCAGTCTGCATGAGGTGACAGTTCATTTGCACCTAGTGTCCAGCATATGGAATGACAGGAAGGGCAACTTGATGAAGCAGCAGGCCCAGAATGCAAGTTTTAGCTCCCATGATTCTTCATGAAAGTGATGGAGAAGAGCAGAAAAGTTGCATTGTAATCACCATAAGCCTGTTCCATGCTGGAGGCTGGATTGAGCCTTCAGGAAGCAAAAGAACTGAGAGTACCCAGTGCAGCTGACTCTGGTCATCAGCCGTCAACAGGACCCCTGCATTCCAGGGCAGGAAATGCCTATAGTTGGTCTGATAAGGTGGCTGTTTAGAAGGCAGTAAGACCAGGCCCAATTTTTCCTTTTCCTTTTTTGAAGGCCACTTCCTTTCTTAACCTCTTTTCTTTTGCTGCAGCTCTCATTTGAATGGAGGGCGACCAAGAGTGCATCTCTCTTGACAACAGGCTCAGACTCTGGGCTCATCTACACCTCCGTTTGCCCCACTGCTTTCCCCCAGGAAAACACATGGTTTAGTGCTGAATCGGAACAACCGGTGCATTCTTCTTGAAGCTGTCAAGCTGTGAAAATCATGTCCACCTGTCCCCCTAGAAGGTCAAAAACTCATTTTGGGATTCAGGAAGGGTAGCTTTGGATATTGTTAGGAGATGGTTTGATAAGATCCTTGCAAGAATTTTGCTAGCTGCAGCTAATAAAAAGATGCCTTGATAGTTTCCGCAATCCATTCTATCACCTTTTTTTAAAAAAAGAGATTGATAATTTTGGTATGCCTAAAGTCTGCTGGGATCTCCTCTTTCTCCCAGATTTTTCTGATGAGCTTGCGAAGTTGTTGTGTAAGCACAATTCTGTCCACTTTGAAGACTATGGCAGGTATCCCATCAGGTCCGCTGGCTTTGTTGTTTTTCATTTGGTTAATGGTTTTGGAGATACCGCAAGCTCATCTCTAATTTGTTTTTGAGAATTTGTGAGAGGACCTCAGCAGCTACAGGGGAGTTGCAGCTAAGGAGATGCTGACAATGTTCTTTACAGTGCAGTGCAATAGCTTCTTTTCTTTTAGAAGTGTGGTACTGTCTGTTGAGCGTAGGGGGCATATGCCATGATTTATTGGCCCATAGAAGGTCTTTGTGGCCTTAAAGAAATTCTGTGCATCATGAGTGTCAGCTAAGTGCTGGATTTCTTGAACTTTTTTTTTTTATCCACTTCGTGTTCTTTAGTTCTCTGGTTCTTCTTTGAATCTCAGCATTAGTGTTGGCATAGGGTTTTTTTCTTAGTGGCACAGTTTCTATATCTTTGCCAGATTTGAAAGGCCTTCCTTTTCTTGTCAATCTCTCACTGTCATTCTCATCAACCAGTTTCTTGGTTTGGTATCCAATAGTTTGTTCACAGGCTGCAATAATGGATTTTTTAGCTTGGTCCAGTGTTCCTCGATGTTATCGGGGATCTTCCTCAATATCAAAGTAGCTTCCTGGATCTTCCTCTGTTCTCCGCCTGCTCCACTGAAAATAAGTATTTGTAAACAAACACAACACCTGTACAAAACATGCAAAAGGGATTCAGCTAATCTTAGAATGTTGTTTAACATGCTCTGTAGAATCAGGAGTTACTTTTGGAAGTGTCAAAAGAAATGTGGTTATCCTATGTGCTATGTAAGGAGTTTCCCGAAAGACAGATTGCTGATGGGGGAAAAGACGTTCTGCATCCAGCTATTTATGCATGAGACGGATTGGAACCATTATTATTTTTTAATTGTCTTGTTTGTGGAAACATCATGTTAATTTGGTTTTTCAGCTGACCGCAGCCTGCCAAAGTTGCAAGATCCAGCTTTGCATTGCATAGCCCAAGGCACTTTTCCAGTACTTAGGCATCTCCACTTTCGCTGCTGTTAGCACCAAGTCTTTTGTAAATAGAGAATGTTGTTCATAGCAGATTGGGGTAATAAAATAAGAGTTGGAATCGGCCTTGGAGGTTCTCTGGCCCTACCCCATGCTGTTTGCCAGATCTGCAATGCAGGATCCAAGTGAAGACTCCCTGGCAGGTGGCCCAGCCAGCCACAGACAGCCTGTTCCCCTATTGAAAAATAGCTTTTCCCATTAGCATAGCTGAAACCTGCCTCCATGCAATATCTGCCACTTGATTCTAGGCAGCTCTCATGGGATCTCCAGCCCCCTCGGAAACCCCTCTTTGCCAGGCTAACCATAGCCCAGCTCTTTCCACTGTTCCTCAGAGGGGTCCCTGGCTACCATCCTGGTCTTGCTCTTCTGGACTCACTCTATTTGGCCAACGCCCTCTTTTTTAAAATTCATTTCAAGTTTTTCTTTTTGATGTTTTATACAGGTAACCCTTTGGGTGCTGGGGGGGGGGGCGGATTAAAAAAAATGTTGAGGAGGGTGTGCACAGTCACTTGACATGACTTCCAGAATGTCCTTCATACAGCCTTAAGGAAACATGTCCATATATGAGATTGATACATCTGAGACCTTTCCATCTTGTCTTAATTTTTGGAAAGCTGCTTCCTCATATGCAGCACAGTCAAGTCACATCCTCCAGCCATTGCACTATTGAACAGGGCAGAAGGTGGCTGTTCTTTCCAGTCCTGGAATAAGAGCCAGTTAGCCACAATGACTGTACGTAGGAGCCAGTCACATTCTCTATCAGTCATTGCTATCTTCTTTTTAAAGAAGCCCCAATATATGAATCAGGCTTCAGACTGTTGCAAAAGAAATAGCATTAAAGAATTCTGAGCCCAAGTTTTTTTTCTCAGTACTAAAACTGGGTGGGCTGCACAGTCCTTCCATGTAAAAATCCATTGTGGTGATCACAAGCGTTCTCCATTACTGCAATATACTTTGTGGGAGTGGGGTGGCTAATATTGTTAAACATATGGGAGTAAAAAAGCATTGCCTGGATCCTTCTGCCCACCTTCAATCTAGATCTAGAGGACTTGATGCCGCCTTAACAAACTCCCACCACAGAGAAAGCTGGCATGTTGAGGCATGCCCTGCCATGCTAGCTTTTGTATATGCGTGGTGGCTGTGTTGTGGTTTTGGTCTCTTTGCCAGTACAGCAGAACCAACTTCAAGAAGGTGCTGCCTATCTGAGCTATTTAAATATTCATAATCCATAGCCAGATGCGGTTGGTGGCGGCGGCATACATAGCTTTTGAGGTGCAGAGAGTGGGTGGGGAGAGATGCTTCAAGTGAGTTTTCTTGCCCCAAGTCCCCCCTTTTGTAAGCCGCTCTGGGGATTTTGCTGAGGGGTGGGAAGTGCAAATCCCTAACTGCTTCCAGCTGTGCCAGAGCTGCTTTTGCAGCAAATCTCTCTCCCATTGCAGGGATTACCCTGGATTCCTCCAGCTGCTGTTTTAAGAAGGAGCCCATAGAGAGAAGAGCTTGCTTTGCCTCTTGGCAGATAATGTAAGGGGAGGGGCTAAATCCAGGCAGGGGGAGGGAGAGGGTGTCATCGATACAAGCTGGAGCAATTGATGGCTGTTGGGTGGGCATCAGAGTGACCTGCTTGAGGAAGAGGTGGAAGAGGAGGAGGAGGAAGGAGGACATGAGATGCTGAGAAGAGGAGACTGAGAGTTGTCCTCTTCAGCCTTGAAATACAAAATGTGCTGGTGAAGGGGAGCCCTTGAAGGGTCATCACAGGTCAGTGGGAAACAGCAAAAGCCTAACACCCCTGAGCCAGGAGAGGAGAGCATTTTCATGTTAAGGACTGCATTTCTTTGGGTGGTACATGTAAACTATTATGGGCCAGATCCTGGACCATACTTTCTCCTGCTCTTTTTCTGCACACATTCCAATTATTTCCTGCTAAACCATTGAGCTTATTTTTGCTTTTTGGCCATGCCTTGTTAAGCTATTCAGTTAGTGAGTTGCTTGACCAGCTTGACATCCTTTAGGATTCAGGTCACTTTCCAGGCGCTGCAGCATTTAAATCTCTGGGTGGGGGAGGGGATCCGTTTTGCCTATTGCACGTGTAGGTAAATGTGTGCCGGCTCCACACGGAAACTCCACCGGAGGTGCTTTCTGCCAGTTCGTCTGCTGAATTGGTTGATAACCCTCCTGATTCTAGGGCATAGTGGTTGACTCGCATGTCCTTAAGAAGAAAAACAACCTTGCATTTAAATACATTACAGGCAGGGTTGTGTTGGAATAAATAAAGGGAGCATACGGCTTTGTGGGGCAGGGCAGCTTCCCCCAGCCTGATGCCCTCTTGATATTTTGGACTGCAACTCAGAAGAAGAGGTTGTGAGGAGCTCCAGATGGAGAATGAGCAGCAAAATGGCAAGTGCAGTTCTGTGTAACCAGTGGCGTTGCATGGGTTGTCAGCACCCGGGGCAAGGCAAGTAATTTGCGCCCCCTAACCCGTGGATTTCCGCCCCCTAACTCGTGGATTTGCGCCCCCTAACCCGTGGATTTGCGCCCCCTAACCCTAACCCCCAGATGTTGCGCCCGGTGCGGCCGGCCCCCCCTGCACCCCCCACGCTACGCCACTGTGTGTAACAACTGTGAAGTGATGCACGTTGGGGCAAAAAGATATTGATTTCACAGCTACGCTCCCAGGGTGGTGACTGACCAGGAATGAAACCTTGGGGTCACAGTACATAACTCAATGAAGATGTCACCCCAGTGTACAACATTTGTGGAAAAGGCATATTCTATGCTAGGGATCATTAAATTAAACTGCCAATATCATCATGCCACTGCAGTATACAAATCTATGGTGTGATCGCATTTGGAATGCTATGTACGGTTCTGGTTGTCTCACCTCAAAAAGGATATTGTAGGGTTGGGAAAAGGTTCAGCAAAAGGAAACCAAAATGATCAAGAGGATGGGCGTGACTCCCCTATGAAGAAATGTTTTGGCATTTGAGTCTCTTTAGTTTTAGAGAAAAGGTGAGTAAGAGGCAACATGATGAAAGTTCATAAAATTATTCATGGCTTGGAGAAAGCGGATAGAGCTAAGTTTTTCTCCCTCTTTCATAACACTAGGACTAGGTTGGAAGTCGACCAGGTTACTCATAATGGTTTTATTGTACCTAGAATATTTTTGTATATTTTAATTGATATGTATTAATTATTGTAAGCAGTCTTGGAAATTTTATTGACAGGTGAGGTATAAATTCCTATAAAAAGAAATAAATAATTGTGTTTTTTTCCTACCATTCTGAGGCATGCAATGGTATTTTGGTAGCCAATATTTCATTGACTATTTCAGATAACAAGGTAATCCTAGGATCCGTTCCTATTAGGTATCAAAGTATCTTAGCAGAATTTACAAAACATATTGCTGTCACTTCCATATTTAGACACCTCCCCCACCCAACCCCACCCCACCCCACACCAGGTGTGTATGAAGCTATTTAGCAAATTTGTGTGTTTGGGCTTTCTTAAGAGTGAAGGCATAACTTACCTGCAAGGCAGCTGGTCTGCAGTTGAAGTCCAGAGTGAACAATAGGAGACCTTTGGTTCTCCTCTCAGAATCTTTTGACTTTGAGACCTGAGTGCATCCTGAAGCTGTCACTTTTATGCCACTGAATATCATTCAACCAATTTATTGTACTATAAAATAATTCGCATATACAGTGGTACCTCAGTTTAAGAACAGTCCGGTTTAAGAACGATTTGGTTTACAAACTCCACAATACCAGAAATAGTGTCTTGGTTTGAGCACTTTACCTCGGTCTAAGAATGGAATCCAAATGGTGGAAGGGCACCAGCGGCGGTAGGCCTCACTAGGGAAAGCGTGCCTTGGTTTAAGAATGGTTTTGGTTTAAGAATGGACTTCCAGAACAGATTAAGTTTGTAAACCAAGGTACCTCCGTGTCTGTGTCTGTGTGTGTTTGTGTGCATGTGTGTGTTTTATACAGAAACAATTGACACAGACTTTCATAAAGAGCACACTAGCAGTTTTGAAAGTGTGGAAGCTTACAGGCCAAACTTGCCAGTTCTAAAAGCAGAGGCAGAAATGCAAAGCCAGACCTAGATGAGGTAAAATTGGGCAAGTTGGAGAAAGAAGCTTGAAGCAAGGAGGAGTGACAGGTGAGGTGAGGAGATGAAATGGATGGTGACTGGGGCTGTTTGCTGCCAGAAGAGAAACAGAAGTTTCCAGAGGAGGAAGAAGGCTTTTGGGTATTGACTTTGTGAGGCATAGGCATTAGGTAAGGTTCGGGCAAGAATGGAAAGAAAGCTGTGGGAGACTTGGGGGGCATGGCTGGCGAATGGGCAAGTTATATACCAGCAAAAAAGCAGAAGTGCAGATGAGGAAGGAGAAAAGGGCAAAGCAAAGAGCAGATCTCCAAAAGCAAGATTGGGGAAAGGGGGGCTGAGAGTGAGCGAAAGCTGGTAGTCCTGTCGGGGAGAGATTGGAGGCAAGAGGGAAAATATAGAATTTGGCCAGCTAATGGTCCATGCACTCTGGCATTCATCACAGTGTCCCATTGCGCCAGAAGCGGTTTAGTCATGCTGGCCACATGACCTGGAAAGCTGTCTGTGGACAAATGGGAGATGAGCACCACTCCCCAGAGTTGCCTTGGACTGGGCTTAACCATCCAGGGGTCCTTTACCTTACCTTTTGCCTTACTTCTGCAAAGATGAAAACTTGGTGGTGGGGCTGAGAAGAGCCAAGAAAGGGTTTCCACATGGAATGTCATTGTTTGTGAAATGAGTGAGGTTTCTTTTCCAAAGGTTCCCAGCTGCTGAGGCAAAAAGCAGTTGTTTTTATGCCCAAGATAAAGGCTTCGTGATGTAAATAGAAGCAAAGACTTGCAATCCATTTTTTCCTGTCTACTCAAACTCCCTGGATTCAGAGATTGTTGTTTCCTTGGTTAAAGGCCTTGGTCCAACAAAAGAAAGGGTAAAATCAACCTGAGCTGCAACCATCCTTTTCTGTTGCTTCTAAGTGGGGGACTTGGTTTTTCAATTTAACAAGCAATTCAAAAGGAGCCACAGGTGTGGGGGCTGAGACAGTGTTGTAGATGCTCCTCCACCAGGCTTTTGGTTATGACTCAAGCTGCTCAAATCTCTTTGTATGCCTAGAATTTCAGCTGCCATAATTTGAATCAAGTTGATCTCATAACAGTGACTATATTAAAAATAATTCACCAGGAGCACTCACTGACTTAAGTAAGGGGCAGCTTCATCAGGGATTGAATCTTGTGAAAAGCAACATGCTTGCTGCAGAATGAATAGACCATTGGTCAGAATAATGGACATACTGTGTGTTTGCATGTAAGTGGGGCGGACAATGCAATGCAGAGGCTCTTGTCCTTCTATTGACAAAGTCGGCCTTGAACTCTTGCCAGTGAATCCTCTCTGTGAGTTTTCTGTTTGAGCCAGAGGAAGACTTCCTTTGTTTTAGGGAAGAAAAGAATCTGTGTCTTTTCCTATTGCAGTAGATTAAACAGATTCTTATTAGGAGTCCTCCCCTCCTCCCCTAACAGAGTTGTGGGGCCTCTCAGCCTCATATATAACAGCCTGATGATTTGACCCTCTCACTGGTACTTTTGTAACATAAATTGGCGCCTCATTGGAGGGTGATTTTAGGAGTTAGCATCCTCTTGGGACCTGGAGCTTAAGGACTACTTTGTAATTCTAATTTATGTTTGCTCAAATGAATTGTTCTCAGGTCCCCCCCCCCTCAAATTTAAGGTGCAAACTGTGTTCTGGAGACTGCAATTGGTGATCAGCTGAGTGTGTAGTGCTCATCCCAGTATGGAAATGTCATTGCGTCTAACTTCTGGGTTTTTCCACATCTGCCTGGAGAGGTTCTCCCTAGCTATTCTAGGCTGCACCAACAGAAGCATTGTGTCCACATCAAGGGAAGGAATAAAAGGTAAAGGTACCCCTGACTTGACCGTTAGCTCCAGTCACGGAAGACTTTGGGGTTGTGCATTCATCTCGCTCTGTATGCTGAGGGAGCCGGCGTTTGTCCACAGACAGCTTCCGGGTCATGTGGCCTACATGACTTAGGCGCTCCTGGTGAACCAGAGCAGCGTATGGAAACAGCGTTTACCTTCCCGCCAGAGCAGTACCTATTCATCTACTTGCATTTTGACATGCTTTTGAACTGCTAGGTGGGCAGGAGCTGCGACCGAACAATGGGAGCTCACCCCGTCGCGGGGATTCGAATCGTCAACCTTCTGATCAGCAAGTCTTAGGCTCTGTGGTTTAGACCACAGCACCACCCATGTCCCTAAGGAATAGTTCTGCTCTATTCTGTCTTGGTCAGATCCCACCTGTTGTACTGTGTCCAGTTCTGGGCACCACAATTTAAAAAGGATATGGACAAGCTGGGACATGTGTGAGGGAGGGTGACTAAGCTGGTAAAAGGTCTGGAAGCCAAGCTTTGTGAGGAAATGTTGAAGCAGATGGGCATGTTTAGCGTGGAAAAGAGGAGACTTAAGAAGAAATATGATAGGCATCTTCAAATATCTCCAGGGCTGTCACATGGAAGATGGAGCAAGCTTGTTTTCTCCTCCTCCAAGGCGTAGGACCCAAACCAATGGATTCAAATTACAAGAAAGGAGATTCTGACTAAACATCATGAAGAACTTTCTGATGGTAAGAGCTGTTTGACAGTGAAATGGACTCCCTTGGAAAGGGTGGATGTCTGCCATGGATGCTTTAGTTGAGATTCCTGCATTGCATGGATTTGGACTAGATTCTAGGATTCTGTGATTCTTTGGAGAAGTGTTTCAGGGAGGTGGGCTTGGAATACGGCTGTGGGTCATATTGTTTTGGATGCCATTGGGCAGTTTGAGGTTACCAGTCACTGCTTCCTTCCTGCCTCCTTGTAAAAGGGATGTTTATGAATCTGATACACAGCAGCCTGCAGTATTGGCTGCTGTTGGAGTGTCAGAACTGATCCAAGGCCAGGCTGGGTTGGGAAAGATGGGCTGTTTGTCCTATTTGATGAAAATAAAGGAGCAAGCTTGGTTTGTGGATGTGCTGTTCTTTTCTGCAGAATTCCAAGACGTGATTCCAGGAGAATGACCAAAGCCAGGTGGATGTCATGTTGTGGGCAAATGCCTGCTTTTATTTTAGAAGAGCATGTTCCTATCCCTGGGGTTCAGTCCTTACTAGCAAAAGGACATGATACAAGACAGTGAGAAATGCAAAATTATGCCAGAAAGTGCCCAGATCTGGGGGTGTGGTGCTTCTACTTTGAAAGGCAGTTCTAACTTGAAGCCTGACGCCCCCAGCCTGCAATACATTTGCACAACAGAGGGGGGTGGGTCCAGGAAAAGGGTTTTTCTTCAACCTTCTGAGTTAGTTCTTGGAGACCAGTCTCTGAGGCTTTGACTACAAAGATTTATAGTGGATTTCTGTTCATGGCACAATTGATACAAAGGGAGAGAAGAAGCCCGTGGAAAGCAGTCTGCTCTTTTTCTTATTGTGATACCCTGGGGTCCGACTGGCTTGAGACATGCTTAGCGACCCTTCCTTGTCTATCCTGCAGGAGAGGACTATTTCACACAAGTCCCCTGTTTCTTACAGGAGGGGAAGGGGATTTGCATTGATCAGATGTTGCAACCAAGAACTTGCCTTCTCTGAGGGCTGTTGGAGCATATTGGGGGGCTGGGGGGGGGTCCCTTCCACCAGGCACCCTTAACCTGAGGCGTCCTCCCTCTTGCTCACTTTGACAATTCTTCTTTTACATATGTATCATTTTAAAATCCTCCTCTTTCTCTCCAGTTTCAGGGCTTCGTTGCAGCAGAACCTTTTCTGGGCCAGCAAGTGGAGAGGGAAAGATTGCCAAGGGATTATTTAAAAGCCTAAGCAGCTGAGGAGGAGGAGGAGGAGCCACGGGGACACTGCACTTCCACGTCTGCCAGATGCCAAATTGGAGAGGAAGTTGCAGGGCTGAGCGGGAGCTGCGTCTGCAGACTGAGAGTGTGTGGCGGCAGCGGAGGGCGGAGAGAGCGCCTGGGCCACCCAAGCGGCATCTGTCCCTGGGCAGCGCTGATCCAGATGTGCAGCTTCCAGCTCAGAGGCGAGGTCCTGGGATGGGAACTGGCAGGAGCTTCCCGTCTGCTGGAGTGGTGGTGCTGAGGGAATGTGGCTCATTAACCCCGAGGATGGAGCTGCTCTGATACTCGGCAAACAGCTGCTTTCTCTTTCTCCGGCTGGGATGCAGAGCCTTGAAATGTGTGCCCAGGAGCAGACAGGACCATGGCGTTCTCCTTTGTATTAGGACAGGCTCTCCCCCTCCTCTCAGGAAGGAAAAGTACTCAGGCAGAGTTGGGGACCTAGTTTGCTGGGATAACCTGTGGAAACGGCTCTCTCTTGAGTCAAACAGTGGACGAGGGCACAGGCTGCTCTTATTTTGCTCTTCTGTGGCCCAAATTCTGTATGCAAAAGGCTTGGGCGGTGCCATAGAGGTTGTGACTGATGTAAGAAGAACCCAAAGAGAGGCTACCTGGGATGGTCTGTTCCAAACACCTGCCTGCATTTTCATGACTAAGTTGGTCTCTGCAGCACCTGGAGAACTGTGAGGGTTCCCAGAGGAAGCTTTTGAGAAGCCAAACACTTTCTTGGCCAGCTTTCCCCCCTGCCTTTTTTTCTGTTGCAAGAGAGACACAGGCCAAGTGACCCTTCCTGGCCTTCCCTCCCCTCCCATGCCCACCATGAAGTTTTCGCTGCGCTTCTGGTTCCTCTCCACGGCTTTCCTGCTCGTCTTCATCATGTCCCTCCTTTTCACCTACTCCCACCACAGCATCGCCTACCTAGACCCCAATGGGCTTAATGGCATCCACCGGGTGAAGCTTGTTCCAGGCTATGCTGGTATGCAGCGCCTCAGCAAGGAGGGGCTCTTTGTGCGAAGCTGCACCTGTCACAGGTGCATGGTGGACGTGAGTGACTCAGAGTGGTTCGACACCCGCTATGACAGTAACATCTCCCCAGTGTGGACCAAAGAGAACATGGACTTGCCACTGGATGTCCAGAGGTGGTGGATGGTGAGTTTTTTTGGGACCAGGGACCGAGGGGTGGGGTTTGACATTCCCACTCCTATTACAACCACTTAGGGCAGCAAGACTAGGGCAGCCTGCTAAGTCTAAGCACCGTACAACAAAACTCCCAGCCTCCAAGCTGCTTAGTCTATATCCTGGCAAGGGAAATTAGGCTGGGAGATACTGTCTTAACTAGATGAGGCACAGTTCCTTATTTTGCACAATGATTCTTAAGCATTTTTGGACGAATTTGGCAGCTCTTGGTGTGCATTCTTCAAAATCTGTCTTTACGTACTGGTATATTATGAATGTAGATCTGAACACATGTTTATATCTTTGAGTCATAAGCTGACTTTCATAATCTTGAAACAAAGCTGCAGATTTGAAAATAAACTTTAAAAGTTTACACTAATGTATGAATAATGACCAGCTGCTCATAAAACTATTCTGTTTTTTCCTGTTTTCCTTAACCCTTAACATAACAAGCCAGTTGGATGGCTGGAGCAAACGCCCACATATTTTTCATCTGTTCTTTTAAAGTAGGCACCGCTAAGGTTTTCAGTCCTTGCCATATAGGATCCTAGTAGCTGTCATCCTATAGCTTGCCAAGGCAATGTGGTTTTCTTTTTTTAAAATAAATTTTATTTTTGCGTTTCCCCCTCCGCATCTCTTTCATAACTCTATTTTTATAAATCCTTTGTCAACCCATAGTTCACATTTTTACTACAAGTCTTCTCTTACTTTGAGGTTTCCATCACTACTGCACCACCTTACCATTGTTTTGAAAGTGATTTCAAAATTCTCTTATGCACAAGAGAAGGTCATCCCCTGTTCACCATAAATACTCCCAGACCTGTATTTGAATCTTATTGCTGATGTCTGGAGCCCAGTTGTGCTTTCAACTCTTTAACCTGCTTGTTTTGCATTCATACTGTGACAATATCTTTTCTATATTAAAAAGCAGGTGCTTATTGTTTTCCTCAGTCTTTTCAAAATCTGTTCTTTCTCCTTATCTCCCTGTGGTTTGTTCAATATCAAATGTTAAGGAAGGGCCATAGCTCCGTGGGAAAGCATCTGCTTTGCATGCAGAAAGTCCTAGGTTCAATCCCCACCACCTCCAGGTGTGTCTGGGAGAGATCCCTGCCCTGAAACCATGGAAAGCCACCATTGCCAGTCAGTGGATGCAATATAGTGGGCTGAACAAACCAAGGCTCTGACTTTATGTTCTGTGAGTACAGGACAAGTTCAGCATAAAATTAAGGGCATCTGAATCTCTATTTGCTTCAATGGTGTAGATCTATCTACAACTGAGTTCCATCGCTTCCCAACAAGTCACAGTTTATGTGTGTGTATTCTGTTTCATTTCCAAAATCCAAATTGCCCAAAATCAGAATTCTGTCTTATGTCAAAATTAAATATCCTTGGAATGGTTATAACCCTTTGCTGTTCAAATATTATCAAATTGTATCCTTGATGTTTGTTTGAGAACCATAGTGGAGATGAGTTGTGGTTCTTGTTCTTGTTGTTACTATTAAACTTTTCTTTGCCACCCTTCACCTGTAATAACAAGCCAAAACAATACCCCTCCACTCCAAATTCAGTTTGGAGTTTTTTTAAAAAAGATTATAATGCAGTTCAAAAAATTAACAAGTTGCTTAGTGGTTCCCATCAAGCTCTCTGGTACTACTACTGGTATAATTTACAGTGCTGTGATTAACCCAGGCGAAGTGCCTAGATATGATCACTGTATAGCAGGGCTTCTCTCCCCAAAGGCCAGATGGAATGCAGTTCCTGGGTTGTCTTAGTGAAGGGATGACTAAAAGTCACATTAAAGCCTCTCCCTAGATCTCTGAAGTTTTAAGAGTGATTTACCTCCCGGCACCCCTCCACCACCCCAAAAATAAAAAATCCTGGGATTTTTTTGTTGATTCTTCCTTTTAAGCACCTCTAATGCACCATCAAATTCTGTCCATTCCACATTTTCCATGTCATGACATCATCCAAAAGCCCTTCTTCTGGTACCAGGGCCATTGTGTGGCTAGCAGTTGGCTGCCTTGGGCTCCTTTGGGTGGAAAGGTGGGCTAAAAATGGAATAATCAAACTAATAGTGTGTGCTCAAGTAGCAGCTGACCAAGAGCGCTTTTTGTCAGTTGTACATGGCAATAGGGCTTCCTAGACGTGTGGGTTGTTATCTTGCCTGCAAATCTTAAATATCTATTCTTCAGCATCTGCAGACAATGCCTTGCAATACAGTGGATTCGTAAAAGAAAATCACAGAAGCATATTTCATATCAGGGACACAGTGATAACAGCACTGAATACCAGGCCAAACTATCCACCACCTCTGCCTAATCCACTGCAATACAGGGTCAAGTGACGAAGATGGTACAGGCATCATTTCATTGAAAGCTGCTTTGGTTTGCTTTTCTCCTCTGCAGGAGTTTTCCCTTTAGTGCAAGGGGAGGAGAAGCAGAAACCTGCAGTCTAAACAGAGCCATGACTCATGCATGTGTAGGTTGCTTGGCTTTTGCTTCCCTCTGCCGTTTGGGTAGAACCAAGGTTTGTGCCTCTCCGGATGTGTTCTTAGTTTGGGTGTTGGGAAGCAGCAACCAGCTCCAGCCTCTGCCTGGGATAGCCTGCTTCTTCCTCTCCTCTCCTTTTGCCCATCCAGCAGCACCATCTGTTTGATGAAAGCTGCAGAGCTTTTTGCTGAGTGACTGAGGCTGGATTTGCTGCAGGGGCTGAACTTCTCACCTTCCTTAAAAGGCCCAGATTGGTGCTCTCTTTGTGTAACTGTGAAGAAGAATAAGGAAGCAGCAGGCCAGCTGTTCCTTGCCTCTTGCCTTGCCATCTATCTCTTCCAGGAATGTTTCCTTCACCCTTCCCCAGTCTAGTGTCATCCATTTGTCAGACTAGCTCAGTCGGTGGAACTAGGGCCATGGGTTTGAGCCCCATATTGAGCAAAATATTCCTGCATTGCAGGGGTTGGACTAGATGGTCCCTTCCAGCTCTACAATTCTATGGTTCTACAGTTTCTACCAGCATGGCTTTGCTGGCTGAGGCTGATGGGAGACGTAGCCCAAAGCATCTGGGTGGGGGTGGGGAGGCACCAGACTGGAGGTGGCTGGTTTGCTCCTGCCAGGAGTAGCTCTCCAGGGTCCTCAGCAGAGGGCTTTTCCTAGTCCTGCTACCTTTTAACTGTGGATTCTGAGGAGCCAGGTGAGGATACCTGGGGAGAAGGCACCATCCATCCTCTTAGCATCTCTGACACTGGGAAGAGGAAGAGGCCATATGCAAGAACCACTTTCTGCCTTCCTGAGGATATGATGAAGAAGATTAGAAGAGATTGGATTTGATATCCCGCTTTATCACTACCAGAAGTAGTCTCAAAGCAGCTAACATTCTCCTTTCCCTTCCTCACCCACAACAAACACTCTGTGAGGTGAGTGGGGCTGAGAGACTTCAAAGAAGTGTGACTAGCCGAAGGTCACTCAGCAGCTGCATGTGGAGGAGCGGAGACTCAAACCCGGTTCACCAGATTACAAGTCTACTGCTCTTAACCACTACACCACACTGGCTCTCAATATGATAGCTGGTTCTTGCTGTATGGTTCGGTCTGTCCCCCTTCGGCCACCTCTGCAGAGGAGAACATTCTTCTTTTTGAATTTAATGTTTTGCAGGTAAACAACCAACCAAACCGAACAGAGCAACAACGCAACCTATTCTTATGTCATCAAGGGAGTCGAAACCATATCTCACCATTTGTATGTCCTCCAGAGATATGTCGCCAGTCCTGGGAATAGTCTTTCATTTCTTGTTTTTAACCAAAGTCAGTTCTCCAAAGATTTAGTGGAGAACTTTCTTAGGGCCTCCTGCAGGAAAGGCCGGCCCCCAACCATTCCGCCCCACTGTTTCTTTTGTCCAGCAGAGTGTGGACATGCAGGGCAGAATTCCCAGGACCGAGAAGTACACAGTGCTTCATATTCTTCTTTGGCTTCTGCATATTTCTGAATATACAGCAGCAGGAAATGCCATCTCACACTCTGCTT
The DNA here is from genome assembly GCF_965153285.1 of Podarcis tiliguerta. Classification (NCBI taxonomy): domain Eukaryota; kingdom Metazoa; phylum Chordata; class Lepidosauria; order Squamata; family Lacertidae; genus Podarcis; species Podarcis tiliguerta. Next base: position 50,104,486 of record NC_139541.1, on the reverse strand, counting down.
TTCAGCCTCCCATCTCTTGTAACACATCTCCCCCACTCCCCATTTCTTTATTTTTCAGTTTCAAAAAACACATATAACAAGCAATCCCCATATAACCCCCAAGAAACATTCCGTGAATATACAAAGTAAATGCTACAGTCAAACAATAAGCAGGTTAGTACAATAGTTCATGGCTGATTGTGGCAGTTAAGGGTCTTCTACTCTCTGTTTTAACAGATTGTTCCAGAGTAAGGGATGGGTAGCTGGTGGTGGGTGGGCAACATTGTCCTTTCTGCTGTACTGGATTAAACATCCACCTTACAGTTCCTCTTGTCTTTGTCTTCCTGAGCACTCTAAGATGTTTCTCCATGAAGGCTATATCCCATAGTCTATACCACCATGCCTCCAGAGTTAAGTTAGTAACTGTTTTCGAATATTGTCTAACTGTATTTCTAGCTGCAGACATTAAAAAGATTAGTAGTAGGTTCTTAAATAATTAATTCTTATGGTCATCTGTAAACAGATTTAATAAAGCTAGCCTTGGATCAGGTTGTATCACCTGTCCTGTAATAGAAGAAACTTCTTCAAAGACTAATTTCTAAAATAATTGGAAAACAGGTATGCATTCATACCACATATTGCAACACACCTTGACTCCTGGGGAAAGAGGCTTGTTAATACCCTGGATTGGATCTTTATGTTATATTTGTATGTTGCTTATTCCCAAATATGCTTGAGCTAGTGCAGCAGCTCACATCAATCGTAGCCCCATCAAATTTCATTTTGTCAGAATAACAAAAGCAATACAATATATATCTGAAATTCATAAAAGAAAATCACAGAAGCATATTTCATATCAGGGACACAGTGATAACAGCACTGAATGCCAGGCCAAACTATCAATCACCTCTGCCTAATCCAATACAATTTGTATCACAAGAAGCAAATAATATTATTGTAAAGGGAACTCTGCTCTCTCTCAAGTCTTCAGCTCCTAGGATATGTTTGGGGAAAGCTTTGGTGTTAAGCTGGTCCGAGTCCAGTTTCAGAGCAAGCTGTAAATGTAGACAAAGAGCAGCATGTCCTTCTCCTACTCCCATGTGTGAAGGATTTAGTATACCACACTAACTAACAGCTGGCTGCTTGGTGTCTGTGGGGTGTTCACTTTGGCCTCATGTTGCCCTCTCTTTTCCCTGCAGATGCTACAGCCACAGTTCAAGTCCCACAACCTGAATGAAGTCTTGGGGAAGCTCTTCCAGATTGTCCCTGGAGAGAACCCATACAGCTCCCAGAACTCTCAGCCGTGCCGCCGCTGTGCTGTGGTTGGCAACTCGGGCAACTTGCAAGGCTCTGGTTATGGCAGGGAAATCAATGGGCATGACTTCATCATGAGGTGAGTGACTGGGAGGGCCAGATCCCTCTGTCTCTTGGGCTGTCTTCTCTCCATCATTGCTGAGCTGGCTCTTGCATCAGAGAACAGCAGCCTGGCAAACATTGGGGACGAAAAATCCGCAGCAACAGCTGGCGATGCCTGCCTCTTCCACTCCAGTGTCTCTCCCTGCTGAGGAAGGAGGTTTGACTCCCAGCCTCTCTTGCCTGGCCAAGTTGCCATCTGACTTCTTGGCGATTCTCTGTTGGTCACCTTCAGCTACCCCACCAGCTGTCCAAGGAACAGATACCTGTGCTTGCGTTTAGTTGCTGCTGCCTGAAAGTTTCCAGAAGCTCTGCCGGCATTTGGGGTCTGTCACTCTGCAGACATTGCTTTGCAATTTGAAATAATATGAACTTGTATCTGAGTTGGCTCAAAACAGGCCTAAACTGCCTGAAACTGTGTCCCAGAGAAAGGCCTGGAAAGTAGGCATTTCAACTGGGAGCAAAATAAAAATAAAAATAAAAAAAATTGATGAACTTGGACAAGCTTGGACCCCAACTTTGTTAGTGTGTTGACTCCTCGTCATTGTTTCTGGTGGCTGCTCTTGAGTCCCCTGAACTGGGTAGTTTTCCCTTGAATGCATGAGGTGGGATGACCTTCTATCACTCTGACAGGATTGCCTGCAGTGCAGAGTCAGTTCAGGTGTTTGGCTGCAGGTCAATATGGCATTTGGATGGTGTTGTTAAGTGGACACTTGCTTAATCGTATTCGTTCCTCCACCTCTTCTCTCCCGCTTTCCCTCCAACTCCCCGCTCCTTTCATCTCATGGCTTTCTGCAGTTGTAGCCCTGTAGGTAAGGGGCTCTTGTGTTCTTGTACAGCACCTAGCACATATGAGATGCTTTTGCAAATAACACATAAGTGGTGTGGGGAACCAGAGTTCTCATTCTGAATCCAGCTGACTGTGGAAGAGCGGTGCCTTAGCAGTGTCTGCCCCACCACAGCACCCCTTTCTGGATCCTTTTTTGTCACTATAAGAGCTTCATCCTTCATCATCTTGCTGCCATCTAGTGGCAGATCTCTCAAAAGGCAGCTTGAGGTGAAGCATGCTGCAGGTTCCCGGATGGACAGGGTTGCCAGCTGCCCGCTCTGGAATCGCATCCTGGATGGGACTTGGCTGCCTCCTGTGAAACAATGCAGCCTCTCCTTTCTCAGTGAAGCAAAACCCAGGGGTCTTGCTTCTTGGTTACTATAACTGGGCCTAATGTTGTGATTTTGCCTAACTTGGCAACTGGTGGGTGATCCAGGACTGAGCTGAAAAACTTTGCTCCCTCCAGTGTTTGTCGGAGATGGGTGAGGCTGAGCTCTGTCACTGTTTGCATTTGAGGAGAGCTAGAGTCAGCAGTGTGGCTGTTTTCATCAGAATTGCCCCAAACTATAGGGCTGCAGCTATTGGGATGGGTAGGATTACCGGTAGCTGCATCTGCTGTTGCAGAATATTTGGGCTTCAAGGCGATGCAAAGGAGCCACCATTTATAGTTATAAATAGTTATAAAGGCACTGTGATTCTACACTGTACGCTGTTATCACTGCAATGTAAAAACTGTGCAAGTACCACCCACCCTCAAAAGAATATTTTTGTGTTCAGAGGCTAGGTTGAGCTGCAACACACACACACACACACACACACACACACACACACACACCTTTTTGTAATAATGAAATGCTCCAGACCACAACTTCAGCAAATGATTCTCCCTGATCCCCTATTCTTTCCTTGCAGAATGAACCAGGCCCCTACAGTGGGCTTTGAGGCAGATGTTGGGAGTAGGACTACCCATCACTTCATGTACCCAGAAAGTGCCAAGAACCTGCCGGCCAACGTTAGCTTTGTTCTCGTGCCCTTCAAAGCCCTGGACCTGCTGTGGATGGCAAGCGCCTTGTCGACGGGCCAGATCCGGTTGTATGTATCCTGCATTGCAGGGGGTTAAGCTTGGAAGACCCTTCGGATACCTTCCAACTCCACAATTCCATGATTCTATCCCACCCAGTGAGGCAAAGAAGGACGGCCCTGACCAACAGGCACCGTGTCATTGCCTGGGGATGAGTAATTCCCATTCCTGTGCCTTCAACCCTTTCTGGACCTTTTCCAAAAGATTGCTGAATTGGGTAGCATGCTGGTCCCACCCATTATTATTTTTTAGTGTATGGCTAAATGTTTGAAAGCAAAAAGTTGCTTCCAAGGTGTAAGCAGAATAGATAGTCCACACTTGAATGATGTACACAAAATGAGGGGTGTAACATATATAAAGGTAAACGCCAGAGCTGCTTGGTTCAATTTCAGGTTGGTCCAGCCCCCAGATTTTCACGGTGGCGTTCCTTGTGTCTGTTGGCCCCTCCAGTTAATAGGGAGAAGTGACAGAAAGAGGGGAGGGAGGGCAGAGGGAGCAATTGAGCAGAACATCTTTTTAGCAAGAGGGGGGCAAGGAGCATCTCATTCTCATTCTTTCTCCCTTCTGCTTCTTTCATAGCACTTATGCGCCCGTGAAGCCTTTCCTTCGGGTGGACAAAGACAAGGTAAGTCTGTCCCTCATGGAGGAGAGGGAAGGGATGCTCTGAAAATATCCATGTTGGCTTCATCTGCATGGCTATTTTCTAAATTCTCATCTCTCTTAAGATAACTTGAGAAGCAAGTTTTTTGGGTTGGTTGGTTCTGCTAAAAATACAATCAGTTCTTGAATACTATATGCATTACTATAAACATACACACTCCAGGTTTCCTAAGGTAATCAGATACATTTTTTAAAATGGAAGTCGCTCTGCACCACGAAGGGCAACTGAGCATCAAGCAACAGCAATGAGTCCAGGATTACCCCCAAGCTGCTTATGCACTCCTTCAGAGGGTGTGTAACCCCATCAAGAGCAGGCAACTTCCCAGCCACCCAGTCCAGGGAACCACCCACTAACAGTGCCTCAGTTTTCTCCTCTGGGCTGTGTGGACTGAGACTGAAATACTCAATGGCCATGTGGAGGGGCTTCCCACAGAGAAAGCCCTGCCTGTTGTGATGTTGTCTTCCGTGATTTGTGTCCTTAGGTTCAAATCTACAACCCAGCTTTCTTCAAATACATCCATGACCGATGGACAGAGCACCATGGACGCTACCCTTCCACGGGGATGCTGGTCCTGTTCTTTGCCTTGCATGTTTGTGATGAGGTGGGTTCTTAAGTAGCTGAAGAGGCTTCCAGCCTGTAAAGAGAGATTTCATGTTGCAGAGAGAGGGCCAGCACCTGGAATTTGGCAGGCTCCTCTAGTTGACTTAACAGGCTGGATGCAAGAGTGTGTGTGTACGTGTGTGTGCACACGTGTGCCTGTGTGTGTTTTAAAGGGGAGGCGAGGGAGACAGAATGTAAAAAGGTGAATCACAGTTCCCGACCACTCAGCACAGAGATTCAACACGAGGCAGGACCATGGACAGGTCTGCTAGTTTTACTTAATTATACGGTAGTACATTAATTAACACACACACACACACACACACACTTTTGGACATAATAATAAAATATGCTGTAAACTGAGAGATAGAAGAGATTATAACCAAACAACCTGATGGGGACCAACAATGCCAGGTGTCTTCTATGGCTGTGTCCACACTGGGACGTCTGTGTGTATGTGGGTTGCTCTTTCCATGTGTGCATCTGCGCAACTTCATCCACACATGAACGCATTTAAATTTATGTCCAAAATCTGTATTAGTATTTCCCATCCACACTAGTTGACAGTGTTGATGGATAGTATTTATGCTCCATGTTGCAGTCCTCTCCCACCTAATGTTCTGTAAACATGAGGCCCATTGTGGGCGTGTGCACAGGTAATCATAAAAAGTGTGGGGGGGGGGATCAATTTATTGTTGAAATACAAGTTTCCTAATATGCCAGATTTGCACAAAAGAGCAGTGAAAAAATGAATGTGCCCATTTGGCTCCAAGCTGCGCAAGTGTGTGGAGCCTCTCACATGAAAGGCCTACCACATCCTCTCCTCCCATTATTATTACTACTGTATTATTATTATTTGAATTTATATACTGCCCTATACCTGGAGGTCTCAGGGAATTTCACAGAATAAAATCAAGACATAAAACCACAAAACACACACACAAGAAAACAACCCAATAGCCCCCCCCAAAAAAACCCACACTTTAAAAGGGCATAGGATGTAAATCAGATTAACCAAAGGCCTGATTGAAAAGGAACATCTTTGCCTGGCACCTAAAGGTGCATAATGATACGGTGAAGCCAGCTTTGCAAAGTCTGGTAGTCATTTACACCTACAGTGCCCCCTGCCACTCCATTGTCTGTTAGTGGGTAATCCCACTGAGTTTCACTTCAGTGGATGTTTCCCTTGCTGACAAGGCCCCTCTCTTTTCTTTCCCTGGCTGTAGGTGAACGTTTTTGGGTTTGGGGCAGACAGCCGTGGCAACTGGCACCATTACTGGGAAAACAATCGCTATGCAGGAGAGTTCCGGAAAACTGGGGTGCACGATGCTGATTTTGAAGCCCATATCCTTGATATTCTGGAGAAGACAAACAAGATTGATGTTTATCGTGGCAACTGACCCCTCCAGGCTGCTGTGTTCCAGCACTGACTTGGTGACTGGCCTGCAGGGGATGATGGGCCAGGTAGTGTGGCCAGCTACCTGTTGGGCCTGGGCAGAGCACTGGGTTTCCCCTGAACCCATCAAGATGGACCCTGGGAAACCTTTGCCCCAGGGAGGCCCCAGGGAGCAAATGAGGTACACTGTCCCTGAAAGCAATTGCAGCAGAAAGATACTCTCAAAGGGGAGTGAAGGAAGTGTGTGTGTTTTGTTGGTCCTCTCCCCTCAAATCAAGAGGATTTTCAAATAGAACAAATCAAGTATTGAGGATGTAGCACAGGCTTTCCACCTGGTGACGAAAAGGAGATACATTGCTGCACATTTTCTTTCTTTGAATGAAGTAGGAAGGGGTGCACAAAAGCAGCCAAAGGAGGAGGAAATCTACCTGGTGGCTGGCCAGGTTTGGCTGCTCTATGACCAGTTCTCAGAGGCCTGCCCTTCTGAGTCTGCTGGGAAGCCTGGACACTGACTGGTTGCTAAGAGCGAGGCACTGCAAGGCTGCCTTTGAAGCTGCAACTGGAAGAAGCCTTTACAATCCAGAGAGACTCCGCTGTTGTTATTTTTAAAAAAAGCAAATGAACAATCAACTTTCCTTTGCTAAATGGCACTTCTCGCTTCCCACTTTTGTCCAGGGAAGATCCCTTTTTGTGTGTCTTCATTTTGTACAATCAGGTTTAAAATGCAGAGAGCAGCTGGATTGTATTTGTTGTTGTTACAATCAAGTAAACTCTGGAAGATTTTGCTTGCGGAAGCCAAGTCTGGGAGGTGCGGCGCCTACGGAAGACTCTGTCGTTCAGCACCCTGACTCTGGCAGGTGGTTATGGACACAGGCAGTTTTCAGGGAGCCGGTGCCACTTGGGACAGGCACCGCCCCCTTGTGCTAGAAACTAAGGGGAACCCATGCCAAAGCCACCCGAGTTTCAGACCCGGTGACTTCTACCTTTCTCTACCATTCATGGCTGTAATCAAGTTGGCCACCATCTTGGGTTTGGGTGAGCAGGAGGTTCCCTCTCATGGCAAACCGTTTCTTGTGATCTCAGAGCAGGGTGCCTGCATGTGTTTGCCTACTCTACCTCCACCTTTCTGCCCCACCCTTTTACTCAAATTGTTTCAATGACGGGGGGGGGGGGGAGCCAAGGAGGTGGCCCCCAGTCTGAAAGGACTGGCCAGCTGCCTCCAGATAGTCCAGACCTTGACTGAAATAACTGCTTGCTGCCCCACCACCAAGACTCCCTGCCATTGGACTGATTTGTGTAGCTATGTCCCTGCAGATTGCAGCAGAGAGAGAGGGAGAGGGAGGGAGAGAGGTGGTTTGGAAGGGTGGAAGAGCACCAGCCTGCATTGTTGGAGGGTAGCAAGCTAGCTGAAGGGCAGAGTAGGAGGAGCTAATTTCCTTCTTGTTGAGTTTGCTCACTTGCCCTAGAAGCTAGGCTGGTGGAAAGCAACGTAGCATGTGGAGAGCTGCCTAGTTTTAGGGTTTGTTTGTTTCCCTTTTCTCAGAATCATATTCAGATGCAGCAGGGGTTCCTGCTGGTGAGCAGAAAGTCAGGGGGCGGGTGAGCCATGCTACTCAGGAACATGTCCTTCATGAAAGGAATCTGGTGTTTGCGTCAGCTGCCTTTGGGCAATTGAAGAGGACTGGCTGTCAGCTTGTCAGCCCTCTAGACCTAATGTTTTCCATTCCTGAAGGCTTACAGGATTTAACCAACACAGCTATTGCACACAGGTATTATTTAATGTTTTGCTGTTGGGCCATGGGCAAGTTCTGCTGAACTGTTTTATAACCACTGAAAGGAGCAGGCAGACTTGTCCTTTGAAACGAGCCCTGTGGCATCCTCACTTCGCACTGTCCATGGGTTTGCACTGGCCTCGCCTTTTAGTTGGGGGCAGGAGGCTTAGGAAGTTGGGCTACATTACATTTCTTGACCTTGGAAGGGAGGAGAGCAGGGGTGAAGGCAAAGCTAAAGGACTTCCCTCTTGTTTGGGCATCAGGCATTTGTGGGTATGCAGGCCAAGACCCCAGGCACCAGCCCTCCCTTTTCTCTGCCCTTCAAAACTGCAATCATGCCAAACAGTATTGAATAAGTATTTCTTTAAAAAGAAAAAAGGGAGCAGCCCTAAAGGGGACCAATCCTGACTCCCTTGTGGCAACAGTGACTTAACTGCACAGCCTAGAAAACCCTGTTTCTTCTCTTTCCTCCTGTACCTCTCCCACCCTGTTTACATGCCTCTCTAGAGGGTTGTGTGTGTTGAGGGAGTAGAGCACATTAGAGACCAGTGAGATGTTCTTTGTTTGAACCGCAAAGTCTTCTGTTAATGAGCTTCTGCTGCCATCTGGATGCTGAGAGGCAGCAGGATTGGCCAGGCTCACTGTGCAGCCTCCCAGCTGCTGTGTATGGTCAGAGTAAAAGGGAGCAATTCTGTCTCTAGAAGAGCATCGACCAGGCATGTACTTCTAGGGGGGCAGCCATCCAGGCACCACCCTCCAGGGGTTTGAGACTCCTCCAAGCCAATACTGCCTCATGCTGCTGTGGCTGAAAGTCCAAAACCCCTGGAAGGCACATCTGGTTGGGCATCTGGAGCCTCCCTCCTGCCAGCTGGCTGAGGGAGCAGGTGGTCCACCTGTTCTTTTTTCTTCTTTCCAATACTTTCCTAAAATCTCTGGGCACTTTTTTTGGCAGGTGGGGTGGGGGATAAATTTTGAGCATCAAAGAGTACCTTGACTTGCCCTGCTGGCTCCCTTGGACTCTTTCCACTCCCTGGTGGTTTTGTCTGCTATGTGCTTGCCTTTTTCCCTCTGTCTCTCCCTTCCTGCTGTTCTGTGTATGTGTGGAGAGGTTTTGCCTGAGCGAAAGAGCCAGCTTGGAACAAGGCTGGCCCCTGCCTGGCTCTCAGCAGCACCTGCATGGCTGCTTTCTGCTGGGGGTGATGGGACAATCTTTCCAGGCCACTCCACCCCTGGGCCTTCAGAGCAGCAAATATTCCTTATCTCACTCTGTCACTTGGAAATGGAAATCTTCCCCACCCCTCCCCTCTGCCTCTTTTGTAAATGGGTTGCAATTATTCCTGCTGAATGGCTTGAAAGAATCTCTTCTGCCTCTTCAGCAGCCTGGTCACTTAATGCCTGCAGGAGACATATCTGGTAGGTTGTGATGGGTGACTTCATCCAGGTAGAACTTGTATGGCAGAGCATGAAATGTTGTGCAACCTTAACCAGATTCTGCCTTACCACCTGCCTTCTCCTTGGGACCACCTCTGCTCCAAAGAGAAAAGCTCCTCCCTAGGGAGGGCTCTGCATCCTACATTGCCGACAGTGAGCTTCGGACTGGCAGGAACAGAGTTCTGGTTGTGTAAGTGGCCAAATGAATGTTCTCAGTTTGCAAAGATTCTTTAAGATGCTCTTGCTGGGCATCTCTGTTGGCTGAACCCAGGTTTCTCCCCCCCCCCCCAACCTTCAGTGAGGTAATTTCCACTTGACTTTGGTTTTGCCAACTGGTCAAAGAGTCCTGCATCTCTGAGCCACCCTCCCCTGGCTCCTACAAATGAGCTGCCAGCTAGACACATGGCCAGCCCATCCATAGGATAAGGCAAATGGTTGTTCCTGGTGGATCATTTGCAAGGGAGCTTCCCACTGCTCCTGTGACATGATCCCTTTCTCCACAGTAGCTGACCTTCAGTCCCCAGCCAGCAATTTTGCTGAATAACTGGGGGGGGGGGGGGTTGGAACTTTAGAACTGCATGGAACAAACCTCTGCCCTTTCAAAGTTGCCAGTGGCTGAGTTGGACGACGTGTGCGGTGGCTGCTGGCAAACCCCAGGACGATTTCTCAAACCAGCAAAATGGTCTGGATAGAGGTTGCAGGTGTGAGAGGTGTGCCCCATGCGTCTCAAGGGAAGGAAAATCTGGAGGAGGTCCTGTGCTTTCCCCAGAGTGATCAGAAGGACTCCTGCTTAACTCCCCCTTCTGCTTCCTGAGCTCCACAGACTGGGGTAGACTTGGAGGCCTGGACCGTCAACTCCCACCCATGGTCCAAGCCTCAAGACTTCCTTTCTCCTCCTCTGAATGAAAGTTCTGCCTGCCTCCCCATCCCTTCTGCCTTGGGCTGCCTCTGTAGACAAATATCTTATAAGCAGCTACTTCTAAACTAAGGAAATTATGGATCCAAAGCTGTTTGCCCTCCTTTTCTAGCCTACACTTCACTTTATCAGTATTACATGCACTTCTGCTGCCTCCGTTTGTACTTTTTGACTTCACATGCCACAGTTGGAAGAAACTGGATTTATTTTGTGTTCTGTTGTACAAAATAAAATCTGTACCTTTTTCCTTCTGCTGATTTCTGCAGTGGCTGCGTGGGTGGAGCTTTTTTCTTTTCCTTTCTGTGTTTGTGTTTCTGGCCCCCTAAGCATCTCCCAACCCAGGTTGTTGTTGCGTTCTGAAGGTAAAGGAAGGACTTGGCCAGCAAGACTCTGGGAGGAAGGGCACATAATAATCTGCCACACCCTGGCCCAGGTCCCTTTCATTAACAAAAGAACTTTTAACACAGCATTTGTAAGAGAACCAATCAGATTTCCTCTGAGCATTTCAAAAAATCCCCATGTGGGACAAAGTCAGATCAGAGAAATCCTTTTAACTACAAAGAAATTATTTCCTACTTGAGCATGCATACATGGTTAAGCTAAATAAACAAGAACCAAGGAGGAATGCATTTAGTGTTTTTTTTAAAAAATAATATTTATTAAAAGTTTAATAGTTACAGAAAAAGAAAAAGTAGGAAAAGAAAGAAAAAAAGACAAAAAATAAAAAATTAACAAGCAATACATCAAAAATAAGAAAAAAAACCAGAAATAACAACAAGAAAAACAATTTTTTTAAAAAAACAACACATCCAATATTCCAAATCTTTACCTTTCATTTACTAGTTTCATCGACCTCCTCACACCTCCCTTTTTTGTATTCTAGTTCAATTAGCTATTTCAGCAAATCCTTCCCATCTTTCTCAATTTTTTGTTCTAAAATTTATCTTAACACATTCTAACTTTAAATTTTCCACTTTAACCCTTTAACAATCAGTTTTTACTTAATTCTTTATAACATTTCTGCTAAAACCATATAACTTCATTCCAGCATTCTTCTAACATTCATTAATTTTGCAATATTTCTGTAAATATACTTTGAATTTTTTCCAATCTTCTTCCACCGACTCTTCTCCCTGGTCTTGGATTCTGCCAGTCATTTCCGCCAATTCCATGTAGTCCATCAGCTTCATCTGCCATTCTTCCCGGGTGGGTAGATCTTTTGTCTTCCAATACTTTGCGATAAGTATTCTTGCTGCTGTTGTGGCATACATAAAGAAAGTTCTATCCTTCTTTAGCACCAATTGGCCGACCATGCCCAGGAGAAAGGCCTCTGGTTTCTTCAGGAAGGTATATTTGAATACCGTTTTCATTTCATTATATATCATCTCCCAGAAAGCCTTAATCCTTGGGCACGTCCACCAAAGATGAAAGAATGTACCTTCAGTCTCATTACATTTCCAGCATTTATTATCTGGCAAATGATAGATTTTTGCAAGCTTGACTGGTGTTATGTGCCACATGTAAATCATTTTCATTAAATTCTCTTTTAATGCATTACATGCCGTAAACCTCATGCCTGTGGTCCATAACTGTTCCCAGTCTGCCATCATAATGTTATGTCCAACATCTTGTGCCCATTTAATCATAGCAGATTTCACCGTTTCATCCTGAGTATTCCATTTCAACAGCAAGTTATACATTCTTGACAAGTTCTTAACTTTAGGGTCTAACAATTCTGTTTCTAATTTTGATTTTTCCACCTGGAAGCCTAGTTTTTTGTCCAAATTATATGCCTCCATTATTTGATAATAATGGAGCCAATCTCGCACTCTATTTTTCAGTTTTTCAAAGCTCTGCAATTTTAACCTATCTCCCTCTTGTTCCAGAATTTCCCAATACTTCGGCCATTTGGCCTCCATATTGAGTTTTTTCAGTGCCTTCGCTTCCATTGGTGACAGCCATCTTGGGGTTTTATTTTCTAACAAATCCTTATATCTTATCCAGACATTGAATAATGCTTTTCTGACAATATGGTTTTTAAAGGCTCTGTGTACTTTAACCTTATCATACCACAGATATGCATGCCAAGCAAATACATTGTTAAAACCTTCCAAATCCAGCACATCAGTGTTTTCAAGAAGCATCCATTCTCTCAGCCAACAAAATGCGGCTGATTCATAATAAAGTTTAAGGTCTGGCAGGGCAAACCCACCTCTTTCTTTAGCATCTGTTAATATCTTAAATTTTATTCGAGGCTTCTTGCCCTGCCAGACAAATCTAGAGATATCTCTCTGCCACTTCTTGAAACAGTCCATTTTGTCCACAATTTGCGGTGTTTGCATTCCTCCACTGCAACACAAACACAAGGAGGAATGCATTTAGGAAACCCTTACCATCTCCAGGTATACTCTGTTCCTGGCCATTAAGATTTATCTAAAGATTAACAAAAGCTACCTCAAAACTGCCTCCTTATCTTTATAACTAGGACGCCTGGTGAAGCAACTGGTTTGTGTACAGATTTGTCAAGCCTAGAGAAAATGGGGCAGAGATGCAGAGGCTTGTGGGATTGATAAGAAATGTCAAATGACTCCAGCCCAGTCAAAGCAATGCTTTCATTGCTGACACAATGGCTTGCTTCATTTTTTCATCATTCCTCATAGCAATCCCACATGACCACTACAGCTTATCAACCATCACCTGGGGGTAGGGAGCAGCCAGGCAGCCTCTCAGGTTGCACTCGGTGAGCTGACATTCATCTTCATGGATGAAGGTGGTGATGGTGTAGCAGAAGTAATTAAAAAAACCCCCACACATTTCCTAATCTTGGAACTGCATTACAAAATTGTCTCTTAATAGATACTGCTGGATCCAGAGATATAAGAAGTATTACAATTGGCTTATTTCATGTATTTTCCTTAAATTTGAACTGACTTTTATATTGAAACACAGAATGTAATTCTGCAATCTCAGCTCTTGTTTGTGACTTCCTGGCTCCAATGGTCTGGTATAATGAGCCCCCCCCCCCCGCACTTGGGCCCCATTTGCACTACACATTTAAAGCACTATGCTGCCACTTCAAACAATCCTAGCTTCCCCCAAAGAATCCTGGGAACTGGAGTTTGTTAAGGGTGCTGACGGTTGCAAGGAAACCCCATGTCCCCTCCCAGAGGTACAGTTCCCAGAGCACCCTGGGAAGACTCTGCAGCCTCTTCAAGAGAGCCCTACAGTTGCCACCAAGGATTGGCATATTCTTCATAGATGCATTTACCACCTCAGGCCTTCTGTGGGCATACAGTGCCAAGGTTGTCTGATGAGACAACCCCCCTGTTCTCGTTGAGAGTCGGGGTGCCACTTTCCCTCCACACAATGGGGGTTTTCTAGGCTTAGTTTCTCCTGCCTCAGGTGAAATTTTTGAATGATGCTCTGAGAGGTCACTGGACAAAAGAGGAGCCTTTGAAGAATAACACATTTCTGTTGGGATACTGCCAGGGAGACAAAGTCCATCATGACTCCACGTCTTCTCCGGACATCCATCGATCTCCCGTAGACACGCAGTATCAGTAATTAGCGACATGAGCTCCAGAAATAGCTTGCCATATTCCAGAGCTGATGCACACTCTATCAGCAGATAATGCACAGCGAAAGATGCACCCAGAAGAGCATTATTTACAACTTTTTTCAGCGTTGGTCAGAACAAAGAAAAAACATGACTGCCTGCTTCAGTGTCTCAGACACAGAGAGAAACGGAAGCAATAGAAAACATAAACTTCCTGTGAACAGGAAATACGCAGACTCTGTGACTTACAAAGCCTGCTGCCTTTTAAGGTGGAACGGAAATATCCTAACAATTTCTTCCACCACAATAAATCTTCCTGAGTTTCAGGTGCCACAAGATTCTATTTAGAGTGTGTATTATTATTGTGCACTTCTTGGTGTTCTACCATGTACGAATGGGACTTTTAAAAATTGTTTTCAGAATTAGATATAGTTACCTGGCTTTAAGGCTTAAGAACTTCAGCCGTCTCTGGTCTAGGTCAAGATTTTACCAGTTTTGGGGGGGCCTTTCTATAGATGAGAGGTTGGGCAGTTTTGTAGCTGGCTTTAGCAATTTGCTAGTGAAGAAGACAACACCCAGAAAGTCAACAAACTACTACCAAAGTCTAATCCAATAGCTCCTTTTATTGTTTTGCACCCTGAGTAGCTGAAGACCCCAAACTGTGGCTCTTCCCATCTCCTGTGTGAATCTGGCACCCCCCTCAGGACTTCCGGAAGGCCCTCATCTTCTGCCGTTATATTCTCTTCCTCACCAAGGGACAGTTTGTCCTTCCCAGTCTAAAAAGGTTCCGTTGTCCTGGTCAGAGAGGCGGGAAAGCACTTGGATGATCCCTCTTGTGCTGGAGGCCACACTCAAGACTCCCTGGAACAAAAAAGCGACATCATGCTGCATTATTAAGTGGCCAAAAGCTGCCATCTGTTCTACCAGCAGCTCCACAGAGGTTCCTGGCATTTGCAGAAGCAAGGCTGGCACCTCCTGGGGACGTGCCTGCTGCAATAATCTGACAAAGCAACCTTCCTTCAGGAGTGCCAGCCCATTGCCCTGTGCATGCTGAAGTAGCCTTGCCAGGCAAGGGACGAGGCAAAGGATGTGGGGATGAAGGGCTGCAAATGGGATTTGGGGGGGGGGGAGCTGAAGGCTGGGGTGTGGCACCACACCAGCCTGGGTGGAGGGCATGGAATTATTGAGACAGGTGGAAGGAGGCGCCTTGGGAAATTGTGGTGTGCCCCCCTCCCCCCCAAAATGCAAGCTAAACTTTGCTTCAAGGTATAAACAGAGCCCAATTTCACAATTTCAGCATCCCTCTCTCTGCTTGCGAACTGGTAGGAGGCTGTGCTGCTATGTTTCACCCCTGGCTCTTACAGCTCCTTCCTCTGATACATGAACTTGCCTAGTGAGGCTGGGAGAGACCCTGCCGTACGTTTCCATGGGGCTGCAGCGCAGCCCTGCTCCCCTTGGTCACAATGGCTCCCAGAGCTCTCGCAAAACAGCCCAACTTTACATGGTTCCCTGCGTGTGTTCCTGGTGGGGCAGAGGAAGAGGGCAACCGGCAGCCCTTTTGGCCTTGTTTCATGTGGAAAGGAAAAGCCCCACCTACTCCTGGTTCTGGCTGTGCCCAGTACCACCCTCTGGCCTTCAACAAGGAAACAGACCGTCTCCTCCCCCCTCCTACTTGCCTCCTTCCTGAGTCATGGGATGCTTCCACCCTCCCCTGCTTTATGCTGCCTATGGGTGTTAACCAGATGCCATTCTGGTTAGGCAGCATTTCTTAGCCCATCCATAGGTGTCAACAGCAGCTACAGATGATGTGAAGGAGCACACCAAGGAAACCAGGGGATCCAGCTCCTTGATTGCATTAATGATGAACCTGAATTTTTGTTCAGTTCTCACCTCAGCCTCATCCCATGGAGACATTTGCATCTTGGAATCTGACCAGCAGGCCCCAAAACACTGTCATTGGGGGTGGGGGTGTCTACTCAAAAGGTGCTCAGAGGGAACTGCTGCATGGAAACCTTGCAGACTGCGTTTCCCCTGCTGCCGTTGACCTGGATGAGGCCGACCTCATCTGTGACCTCCTGCCAGTGACTGTGCAGTTCAGGAAAGTAAGGATGATCATGTGTGGGTGCTGCTCTCGCTTATTTAATATTCCCTAAGTGCCTCTTTCCAAGCTCCCACAACAGCTTAACTGGTCTGTATGTGAAAGCTTGTGCCTTTTTCATCCCATGGGTACACAAGGCTTCCCCTGAGGGTTGTAGAATTCACTCCCCTCCCCTTTCTGTGCATCCTCTCTGTGACTAAGGTAGCGAAGTCCAGGAGGGACTGACCTCCCTGCAGGCACATCAAAATCCACCCTATATCGTTGCTCAGAAGTGGGCCCTGAGGATTCTTCTTTGGAGGTGGTCAGGCTGAAATCCATAGTGCCATGTGCCCCCCCCCCATTCCATTATCACTTGGGCTGGTGCCTACCTGCTCTACTCCAAGGTGGGTCTTCACTCCTCCAGGGTGGATAGAGACACACAGGATCCCATAGGGGCCATACCCGAGAGACTGGCAGCGCGTCAGCATGTTCAGAGCCGCCTGCAGAGGCAGAAGCACAGTCAATTGAGGCAGGAGAGTTGGGACCTATTGGTTCAAGGGATGCCTAGCCAAGTGTGAGGCTGCAAGAGGGGGTTACATTGTTGCCTGCTTTCATGCCCTGGCTCGTTCCAGCCATCTACAAGCATCTTGTGGCTCTCAGGCCATGGAGCGCCTATCCCATCAGTGCCTGACAGAACCATCCATGGCCTGGAAGGGTGGTTGGGCAGCTCTGGGGGAGATTTGTGGTCAAATCCAATAATACATATGCTTGCTGGTTTGCATGTGGAGGGGTTAAGACCATAGAGCTGTATTGCTGATAATCCAACTCAGACCATAGAAACATAATTGGTAGAGAAGACTCTCTGTTGTGTCATTTCCTCTCCTCTCCTAGGAAGGAAGAACCAAAAGAAGTATTTTCTGTCCTCTCCCCCTCCTCACTCACTCTCTCTTCAACCAGCCATGAAGGGGGACCTGCCTCTGATCACTCCTGAGGCTGTAAACACAAGTATTTTACCTGCCTTTGGTTCTAATGCTTTTGCTGCTATGGATGAATGCTTGACTGTGAGTAAAATATGTTTCAAACTGCCTTTTCAGCCTGTAGCCAGTTTCTTTGATAAACGTGGTAACTGTTATAAGAATTTTAAGGTCTTACATATATAAAATAAATGTTCATAAATGTACCAAGCAAACACACACACACACACACACACACACAAACACACACCACATGTCTGAAGCCCACAGAAAAAGTCATGTAACCATTTTGTCCCTCCCAAATTGACCTCAGATATTTCTCTGCAAGGTCAAAGGAAATTGCATAAGATGGGATTTAAAGTCTGTTCAGCCCTGCACTTTTAAGCACAAGTGGTAAGCTGAACCTATTGTCTGTTTACACCGCCCCCTGTGGGTCTGTAGAGGGATAAAATATAGTTAATTGTAGCCCATCATCTACCTAATAAAACCTAGCAAGCTCTTTGCCTCTCATGGGGCTGCTAAAGAAAACCCTGTGTGCCCTGAGCAAAGGTAGAACTGATGGATCCCAGGCCCACGGAGCACCCATCTCATTAGCTCCCAGTCGGCCTGAGAGGCCTCTGCCATTCTCTGCATTTTATATCATTTATTTGCTTTAGTGTTTTGAAATTGTAATCTACCTTAGGCACCTATAAATACATTAAATAAACAAACCTATGTGTCCTCATAGACAGTACAGTGTGCCTCAGATTCACCCTGTGCCCCAATCATCTTTCACTTGGCCTAAAGACCCCCCCTTCTCGCGCTCTCTCTCCTCCCCACATCCTCCAGAAGTGGTACTTCAGGGCTCCTTGGCAGGAGTCCAGCCTCTCCCCCTCCTTTCCCACCTTGCTGCAGCGGTAGCTGACGTCTTGCCTCCACTCCCACCCGTCAACGAGTGAGATGGAGCCGTAGCTGCTGGACATGTTGACCACGGCGGCTTTGCTGCAGCTCATCCCACTGTGCCTGCTTTGCTGAGCCGCCATTTTGAGCAAAGGCAAGAAGGCCTGTAAAGGGAGAGAGAAGCAGCACCCATCATCCATTGTTGTGCTTCACCCTACAGCCCCCCACCCCTCTCATTCTCTCTCCTGCTAAGAAGCCTCAATTCTTTCCTCCATTCTTTTCAAATTAGCTGGAGATCCGCTTCCTGCTGCTTCCTCTGAGTGGGAAGAGGTCCAGAGCTGGAGAACTGGCTTATGGATAGGATCAGTGGCCTTGCAAGGCTTTTAGCCAACTCTTTCCTCACCTGGCACACCAGCATGGGCCCAATCGTGTTCGTTGCATATAGGGACATCATGTTCTGGGCGTTCTCAGAGCTCAGAGTTGTTTCATAAGCCATGGCGGCATTATTTATGAGCAGGTTGAGACCACAGCCTGCCACATGCTCTTCCACTTTCTTGGTAGCTTCCTTGATGCTGTGAGGATCTGTGACATCTAAATCAACAGAATTTAATAAGTTTGCCAGCTGCTGCCACTCTGCTCCTTCCCGTGGCAAAAAGCAAAATATTGCTGTAGTAATTCTGCAGTTGTGGAGAACCAGGATAGGGTTAAGGAAAATGGCAAAGGTATAAAGGTAAGAACTGAATTCAAATCTCTCTTTGGCCACTGTCTCTTACCCTAGTGGGTGGCGCTGTGGTCTAGACCATTGAGCCTCTTGGGCTTGCTGATTGGAAGGTTGATGGTTTGAATAATAATAATGATGATGATGATGATTTATTATTTGTACCCCGCCCATCTGGCTGGGCTTCCGAAGGCACTCTGGGCGGCTAGATCAGGAATCTAATCGGGATCTCTTTAAATATGATAATTGGTCTTCCATCAATTAATAACCTGTTATTATAACTCATTTTCAAAATTGCATTCCGCATCTCTAATGAGTTAAAAATTATCAAACAATCTCCAGGTAATTTTTTGGTTTTGGCTTTTACAGAGCTCACCTTAATTCTAAACACATTCTCTATTGTGTACTCAATTTCTTCTTCCTTCAGATCCAACCATCTTGCCAATTCCTTAATCATTTTTGTTTTAATATCATCATTTGGCTCTTCTACAACACCTCTGAATTTTAAATTTTTCTGTTTCTGCCTCATATCCATCAGAGCCAAATTGTCCCAGATCTGTTCTTGCATTTTACTGACCTCAACCAGGTCCTCTTTTATTCTGTCTGTCTCTTTTCTATTTTCCCTAACTTCTTTCTGAGTTCGTTTGACTAGCTCTTCTATTGTTTTAGATCTAACCGTCAAATCTTTAATTTTACTTGACAATTCCCCCACTACTCCTATTTTCTTATCTAGAGTTTCTTGCATTTCCACCAATTTTTTCTACATATATTGTCCATTTTGTTTAAATTCTTCCTTTATTTTTAACCAGAGAATGTCTAAATCCTTAATTTCCTCCTGTTTTGACTGTCTTCTATCACCTGGAGTTCCTCCAATTTTTTTCCCATTTTCCCCTGACATTTTTAGACAAGAAAATCAATATTAAGTACTTTCACCATCAGGGGGGTAATTACACCAGAGAGCTAGAGATCGTATTTATCAGAGATTGAAATTTAAACTATGGCCTCTAGGGAGCTTTCTTTCCCTTCACCTCACTTAACCAAGCACTCCAGAAATTCACCCCTTTAAGCATATATCAGCTATATGACAGCTATATGACAACTGTACTCAAATATTATTTTGAAGAAAGGAGAGGGGAGAGAAACTCAAATATTATTTTGAAGAAAGGAGAGGGGAGAGAAACAGGGAGTGATGTACATCAAAGATATATAGACATTATCGCATGTAATGTTACCATTTAGATGTCACCTTCACAACTCAGTCCAAAATGTTTAGTTCATATATTGACCATCAAATACTATTCAGTTTGGGGGTCCTCTTCTGTCCACTTCTTTTATTCCATCTCTTATATACTCAATCCCACATATAAGTTCAAATATAGATTCCAATACAAGCTCAAATAAAAAAACCATACAGGTCCATAAAAGTCATTATAACTCCAAATATAGCTGTGGCCCACTGTAATCCGCTCAGGGGAACAGAACGTAAATTTCCAGCCACCTGAGGCTTAATCCTCACAAAGTATCGATATAGGATGTTTTCCCCAATTTATCTTCTTTCCTCTTATCGTACTCCAAGAGGTAAAGAGATATAAGGTGCCGTCCTCCAAGGGGTATAGCAATAGTCACAGTTTAATTTCAAACATCTACTGTATCTATTAGGCAGCAGAGGTGTTCCAGTTCCCTGCGTTGTTGCAAACCTCTTCCTTTCACTTTATGCTTTAGAGATTTGTACAAAGTAACTAAGTCTCTGGATTGTTTCTCAGTCAAGTCCTCAAGCCTTTACAAAAGAAACGGGGGAGAAACAAAGTTCCTTTTGAACGCTATCCTTCTTCCAACGTTATAGGATAGTACTTGCCTCAGTGCACTGCTTCTGGGGTCTTTTTAGCTGAATTTTTTTGGAAAATTAGAGGAAAGATTGATGGAATTTATAGATCAGAAAATAATTCTGATGGGGGACTGTAATGGGGTGGTCAGGCCAGAAATGGATAGATTGTCAAAGAGAAAAAATATAAATGAGGGTAAACTCCCCCAAATTTTTTTTGAATTGGTTGAAAACTTTGGCTTAATAGATACCTGGAGGTGGAAACACCCAATTACAAAACAGTTCACCTTTTTCTTGGAACCTCACCAAAGCTCGAGTCGGATAGACTATGTTTGGGTCTCTAAAGAACTGGTTTCCAGAGTAAATAAAATTGAGATCACGCCACAAACTCTATCGGACCACAATTCGATTTATCTGGAACTAAAAGGTAGAGAACAACCCTCATTTAGATGGAGGATGAATGACACTTTATTTGAGAACCCAAAAATAGTAGTGAAAGTGAAAGAGACAATTAAGGATTATTTTGAATGGAATTTACATAAAGAAACCAGTCTGGACACTGTATGGGATGCGAGTAAGGCTGTCATGAGAGGCTTTCTAACCCAGCAAAATAGCCATAAAAAGAAAGAAAGAGAAAGAAAAAAAGAAGAAATTCTGGTTCAACTCATGGAAAATGATAAAAAATTAATAATAAAACCTAAAGATGAACAAATTAAACAGACTATCAAAATGCTACAAACTCAGTATTCCATGTTGGTGAATCAAGAAGTGGAATGGAAAGTAAAGTTAATGAGACAAAAAATCTTTGAATCGGCAAATAAAACTGGGAAGCTTCTGGCATGGCAGCTGAGAAAACGTCAAAGTCAAAATTTAATTAATAAAATCAGAATAGGGGAACAGCTGACGGAAGATCCAAAAGGAATAAGAAGAGCCTTTCAAGGATTCTATAAGGAACTTTACAGGAAAGAAAAAGAAGATATAAAAAAGATAGAAAGATATCTGGAAATTTACAAAGGAAAACAGATATCATTGGAGGAAAGAGAACAATTAAACGCCCCAATAACCAATCAAGAAATCCAAAAGTCAATAAAGAAGATGAAACAAGGTAAAGCCCCAGGACCGGATGGGTTAACCTCTAAGTATTATAAATCACTTGATGAGCAGCTAGTACCAGTTCTAGGGGAAGTAATGAATGCTATTTTACAAGGAAAAGGGAAAATACCAAACTCCTGGAAGGAGGCTTACATAACGTTGATCCCCAAACAAGATACGGACCATCAGAGTGTTAAAAATTTCAGACCGATATCATTGTTAAACAATGACTATAAACTTTTTGCGGACATCTTGGCCAACAGATTGAAGACAATATTAAATGATTTAATTCATAAAGACCAGGGAGGTTTCTTGCCAGGTAGGCAATTGAAGGATAATGTGAGACATATTATTAATATATTGGAATACCTGGAAGTAAGAAATGATAAGCCAGCCATACTGATGTTCATCGATGCTGAAAGGGCATTTGATAATGTATCCTGGTCATTTATGAAGAAGAGTATAGAAAAGATGGGGATCTGTGACACCTTTTTAAGAGGAATTGAGGAAATTTACTCAGAACAGAAAGCAAAATTAATTGTGAACAACACCTTAACAGACTCATTTGACATTACAAAGGGTACCAGACAAGGCTGCCCACTATCTCCACTGCTTTTTATCAGTGTATTAGAAGTACTAATAAATTGCCTGAGAGGAAGAACAGAGATAAAAGGGGTCAAAATAGGCGCCAAAGAATTCAAACTTAAGGCCCACGCGGATGACTTGGTATTAACCTTAGAAGAACCTCAAGAAAGTGTAAAAATAGCATTGGAAGAAATGGGAAAATTTGGGCAACTGGCAGGATTTAAATTGAATAAGACAAAGATGAAAATGTTAGGCAAAAATTTAGAAAAAAGTGAAGTAGAAAGGTTAGAACAAGAAACTGAAATCAAGGTGGTCAAAAAAGTTAAATATTTGGGAATTTGGATGTCGGCAAAGAACATAAACTTATTCAGTGACAATTACCAACCAGTCTGGAAGGAAATTAAAAGAGATAGAAATATGGGACAGACTAAAACTGTCAATGACTGGAAGAATGTCAGCGATCAAAATGAACTTATTACCGAAAATGGTATTTTTGTTCCAGATAATCCCGATAATAAGAGGTTTAAGACAATTTAAAGAGTGGCAAAAGACTCTCTCGTGTTTTATATGGCAAGATCAAAGGATCAAATTTAAAATACTGACAGATAAGAAAGAAAGAGGGGGGTTCACTGTACCTGATCTGAAACTCTATTATGAAGCAGCGTGTTTATGTTGGATAAAGGAGTGGATAACCCAGGAGAACCCAGATTTGTTAGATTTGGAGGGGCACAACAATAGATTTGGATGGCACTCCTATCTTTGGTATGGTAAGGCAAAAGTGCATAAAGGGTTTACAAATCATGTGATAAGGGGTGCACTATTTGAAGTCTGGGACAGAAACAAGAATTTGTTGGAAAGGAAAACACCGTGGTGGGTGTCACCAATTGATATGTTAACAGTTAAAAAACTGAACATAGAAGGGAGAGGGGCCACCTATGAGGAGATTCTGATGAAGGCCGAAAAAGGTTGGAAATTGAAGCCTTATGACTGTATTGCTGGAAAATTGACAGGATGGTTGCAATACCATCAAGTCAATGATGTTTTTAAAGAGGACAAAAAAATAGGATTTGAAGACAAAAAATCGAAATTTCAAATAGACATTATAGAAAGTAAGTCTAAACTACTTTCAAAAATGTATAATCTCCTATTAGAATGGAATACAAAAGACGAACTTATAAAAGAGGCTATGATAAAATGGGCTATTGATCTAGGACACAACATAGACTATGATGTATGGGCCAAACTCTGGAATGAGAGTATAAAATTCACCGCTTGTTCTGCCTTAAAAGAGAATGTTATGAAGATGGTCTATCGTTGGTATCTTACTCCCACCAAATTGGCAAGGTCCGCAGGCAGATAGGGTCTCAGCCTGCGTACCAGATGGAGCTGGTAAACAGCTACCCTGGAAACAGATTTGACCTGTGCCTCCATGGACAGCTGTGAGTCCAAAATGACTCCCAGGCTGCACACCTGGTCCTTCAGGGGCACAGTTACCCCATTCAAGACCAGGGAATCCTCTACACCTGCCCGCCTCCTGTCCCCCAAGAACAGTACTTCTATCTTGTGAGGATTCAACCTCAATCTGTTAGCCGCCATCCAACCTCCAACCGCCTCCGGGCACTCACACAGGACCTTCACCGCCTTCACTGGTTCTGATTTGAAAGAGAGGTAGAGCTGGGTATCATCTGCATACTGATGAACACCCAGCCCAAACCCTCTGATGATCTCTCTCAGCGGCTGCATATAGATGTTAAAAAGCATGGGGGAGAGGACAGAACCCCGAGGCACCCCACAAGTGAGAGCCCAGGGATCTGAACACTCATCCCCCACCACCACTTTCTGAAAACAGCCCAGGAGAAAGGAGTGGAACCACTGTATGACAGTGCCCCCAGCTCCCAGCCCCTCAAGACGGTCCAGAAGGATGTTATGGTTGATGGTATAAAACGCCGCTGAGAGATCCAGCAGAACTAGGAAACAGCTCTCACCTTTGTCCCTAGTCCACCGGAGATCATCAACCAGTGCGACCAAGGCAGTTTCAGTCCCATGATGAGGCCTGAATCCCGACTGGAAGGGATCCAAATGGTCCGCTTCTTCCAGGTGTGCCTGGAGTTGTTCAGCAACCACTCACTCAATCACCTTGCCCAAGAATGGAAGATTTGAGACTGGGCGATAGTTGGCCATCGTGGCCGCATCTAAAGTTGTTTTTTTAAGAAGCGGTTTAATAACCGCCTCTTTCAGCGGGTCTGGGAAGGCTCCCTCACGGAGGGAAGCATTCACCACCTCATGAAGCCCATCGCCCAGTCCTTCCCGGCTAGCTTTTATAAGCCAGGATGGGCAAGGATCCAGGAGACAGGTGGTTGGTTTCACTCGTCCAAGCAGCCTGTCCACATCCTCGGGGGTAACAGATTGGAATTGATCCCACACAACTTGACTAGACAGGACTCTAGCACTCTCCCGCCCCGGCCCTGCTCCCATGGTGGAGTCTACCTCTTCTCGAATCTGAGCGACTTTATCTGCAAAAAACTTTGCAAAATCATTGCAGGAGATCATGTCGCCCATATTGGGCCCTGATGGAGCAGGTGGTTCCGCTAAATTGCGAACCACCTGAAAGAGACTCCTGATGCTGTTTTCCGCAGATGCAATAGAGGCGGTGAAGAAAGTCTTCTTCGCCGTCGCTATCGCCACTTGGTAGGCTCGACATTGAGCTCTAACCCATGTCCGGTCAGATTCAGAATGGGTTATCCGCCACCGGTGCTCTAGCTGTCTCAACGATTGTTTCATTGCCCTCAGATCCGTGGAAAACCACAGGGCTGTCCGGGCTCTATGCAATCGGAGAGGGCGCTTCGGAGCCAAACAGTCAATAGCCCTGGTTAACTCCACATTCCAGCGGGCCACCAGGGAATCAGCTGAAAGGCCATCAACATGGGATAAAACATCCCCTACCACTCTCTGGAAACCATTTGGATCTATTAAGTGGTGGGGGCAGACCATCTGAATCGGTCCCACCTCCCTGCAGAGGGGAAGGGTCACAGAGAAGTCCAGTTGCACCAGGAAGTGATCTGACCATGGCACTTCTTTTGTTTCGCTTTTACTTAGTGTCAGACCACCAACATCCATTATAGTCCATACTATTATAGTTCATGGTAGGTACATACCCAGTTGAAGTAGAACAAGAGTTGAGACATTTGAATACCTGCGAGCCAGTTCCTTTAATACCTGGAGAAAGAGAAATCAGTTTGAGAAAACAGGCAAGTTTTACATGCTAGTCCCTAGTAAGCGCTTGCTCCAAAATTCAAAAGCAACTGGGCTATGTCTTGGGGGGGAAAGAGATAAATGGAATCCCTACACATTCCATTTGTGTAAGGAGTGGAGCAGGCACCTGTTATTTCAGGCCCAGTTTCAAAGTCACATTTCCTCCTACCCTTTGTCCCAGCTTTCATAATATGTATATTATTATTATTATTATTATTATTATTATTATTATTATTATTATTATTGGCTTTACAGGCCAAGGGAGCTGGCATTTGTCTGCAGACAGTTTTTCCAGGTCATGTGGCCAGCATGACTAAGCTGCTTCTGGCACAATGGAACACTGAAACCAGAGCAGCACACGGAAACACCATTTACCTTCCCGCTGGAGCGGTACCTATTTATCTACTTGCACTTTTTGGCGTGCTTTCAAACTGCTAGGTTGGCAGGAGCTGGGACAGAGCAACGGGAGCTCACTCCGTCGCAGAGAAGGTTCTGCATGGGATCACAGGTGGCAGCTGTGACCAGCCACTTTCTACTACAAATTTGCAGAGTTTTGGAATAGAAAGGGATGGTGGCTTTGCTGCTTTACAACTGCACCCATCACTGGCTCCATTTTAACTTCTAACTTTTAACCAAAACAACCCAAAACACTTCAGTACTTAGCTTAGCCAGCACAAACTGCTTTTGAACCAAATGCAGATAAATGTTGTATATATTAATTAACAGAATCCCTATTGTTGCAGTGCAGTCTTGTACAACATGAATGCAAAGCAAGAAAATGATTATTTGGTATATCTTCAAGAATGCACATACAACACCCACCCATTGGAAGATTTCAAAACCATTCCATTCAAAAATGCCCAGAGTTCAGTGGTTAGAGCCACTGGTTTGCATGCAGAAAGTCCCAAGTTCAGTTCCCAATGTCATCTCCTGGAAGAGCTGGAAGAGACTCCCAAGCCTGAAACTAAGGAGAGCCATTACTGGCATTGTAAACAACACTGAGCTAGATGGATCAATAGGTCTTTCAGTGTCAGGCAGCTTCCCATGTTGCTCATTTCTCATTAGCTCCTCCAGTGTTGCCGTTCCAAATAATGGAACACTCTCTGCCTGCTTGAACCCTGATTTCATTAATTTCCTCCCCTGTGTAAACAAGCCATCTATTGAAGGAGCCTTCTGAAATCTCCGGGCTCTTGGCCCTCCCTGTTTTAGCTGGTGCCAATTGGAGTAAGGTTGGCTCCCATCTTGCCTTCTCTGTATTCTTACCCAGATATTCAAGAGGTATAATGGATAGATATTTTAGCCAGTGGATTGGCCAATGTCCAACTGTTTCATCCCAATCTTCAGGTGCTTACCTGTCCTTCAGGTCCATCTGGATGCCGGCAGGTGGCAAAGATGAGCTGAGGTGGATATGGCAGCTGGAGAAATTGCTCCACCAAGCCCAAGCCAATCCCCCGGTCGCTTCCTGTCAACAATATGCTCTGAATTCTGAAACCTTCCATGTTGTCTGTCCGTCTGTCTCTGTGTGTGTGTGTCTCTCTCCTCTGACTGGAAGAACTTGGGTGGAGTGGAGATATCTGGGCCATAAGAGACACTGCCCATCTTCAGCTGATATCCATGGTTATGCAAGTTTGCAAAATGTAAATTAAGTTGCCTCAGCACCAGAGTAATCACACATGAGCAGCTTTAATTTCAGCAACAAGAAACTATTTAAAATGATGCATCACCCAGATGTGTCAAGATCAGGCGTGGCCTGAATGATGTTGAGGCATTTGAAAAATAGGTCAGATCACACCATCTTCCCTGAAAAACATTAGCAGTGGGTGTTTGATGATGATGTTGATGACGATATGATCAGTTTAGAGGTGTCTTGCTGCAGCTCATAGAATCATAGAACTGGAAAGGATCCCAAGGGTCATCTAGTCCAAACCCCTACAATGTTGGAATCTCAACTACAGTATCTATGACAGATGTCCATCCAATCTCTGCTTAAAACCATCCAAGGAAGTCCATGGCCTCACGAGTGAGTCTGTTCCACTGTCAAACAGCCCTTACTGTCAGAAAGTTCTTCCTGATGTTCAGTTAGAATCTCCTTTCTTGTAACTTGAAGCCATTGGCTAGAGTCCTACATTCTGGAGCAGGAGGAAACAAGCTTGCTGCATCCTCCATGTGACAGCCCTTCAGATCTGAGGATGGATATCATATGTCCTCTCAGTGTGCTCTTTTCCAGATTAAACATACCCAGCTCCCTAAACTGTTCCTTATAAGGCTTGGTTTCCCAACCCTTAATCATCATTGTTGCCCTCCTGTGCACATGTTCCAGCTTCTCAATAATCTTCTTAAATTATGGTGCCCAGAACAGGACACAGTATTCCAGGTGTAGAATGATCTGTTGATGCAGCCTAGAATAACATTAGATTTTATTTTGCTGCTGCATCACACAATTGACTTGTGTTAAACTTGTGATTTACTAAGATCCCTAGATCCTTTTCATGTGTACTACTAGTAAGGCAGGTGTTCCCCATCTTATATTTGTGCAGCTGGTTATTCCTGCCTAAGTGTAGAATCTAGCATTTGACCCTACTGAAATTCATTCTGTTAGTTTAGGCCCAGTTTTCCAATCTGTTAAGGTAATCTTAACTCCTGTTTCTGTCTTCTGAGGCATTGGCTACCCCTTCCAGTTTGGCATCACCTGCAATTTTATAAGCAGGCAGAGGGCCTTCTCAGTAGTGGCGCCCACCCTGTGGAATGCCCTCCAGTCAGATGCCAAAGAAATAAATAACTATCTGATGTTTAAAGGACATCTGAAGGCAGCCCTGCTTAGGGAAGTTTTTAAGGTCTGATGTTTTAATGTATTTTTAATCTTTTGTTGGAAGCTGCCCAGAGTGACTGGGGAAACCCAGCCAGATAGATGGGGTATAAATAAATTATTATTATTATTATTATTATTATTATTATTATTATTATTATTAAGCATTCCCTCAATTCCTTCATTCAAGTCATTTATAAAGACACTGAACAACAACTGTCCCAGGGCAGAACCCCACTTTACCCCCAGGATGATGAGGAACCATTAATGAGTACACTTTGGGTTCAGTCAGTCAACCAGCTACAAATCCATCTAACAGTTACCTCACCCAGCCCACATTTCAGCAGCTTTCCTTTGCCTGTGTATAATGAAACCCAAGAGGACATGATCACTTCCTCCCAAGGTTCCCTATACTTTCACCTCGTCAGTTTCTCCTGTCTGATGAGGACCAGATCCAAGAGAGATGACCCCTTTGTTGTTTATTGCACCTTCTGGGAAATGAAATTGTCAGTGAGTCAATGGAGGAATTGGTTGGATCTTACATTCCTGGCAGAGTTAGAGTTCCACTCCTGCCTCTGTCCCCCTCCGTAGGGAGTCACCTGTCATCACCACATGTCTTTTCCTTCTCTGGAGAGTGGCAGGAATCGTTCTCTGCACTGTACCTTCCACTGCCACCTTGGTGTTTTCTGAGGTCTGCAACCTCTGTACTTGCATGGAATCAATTTTGTAGCTCCAGAGACACAGCATGGCTGCTGACAGTCCTGCTTTTTTGTGCCATGTTCCTCCAGGGGTTTGTCTCCTGCATTGGGCAATCTTCCTCCTACCTAGGGGCTCCCCGCCTGTATCTCTGTCCCCAGACAGTCTGCTCTAGTGCATCAAAGTGTCTGGCCCCAGGTTAGTAAGTTAACGCAGGTAAGCAATTTTATGTAATTAAAAAAATACCATTGCAAAGAAGCCAGGGCAGCTAATGACATACAGTCTATACAGCCATAAAGGGAAGATGTTGTAAGTCCCAACCACATATCAAGTCATTTCCCCTCCTACAACTAGGCAGCGCTGCTCCTTTGTTCTCACTGTCTCTTTGTTTTGAATTTAAGTATCACCTGCCCCTGGCAGATTTTTCTCTTACCACTTTTTCCTCTTGTATCTTCAACTACTTAGGATTTCCCCCCCAAAGGATTTCCAAGTAGAGTGGGACTCCCTTAAACTGGGCTCATTGGTTCTTGGGTTTATTTGTTTTTACTCACCTTCCTGGTATTTCGTCTTTTGTCTTTTCTCACTCTTCCTTCCCAGGCTTTATAAAATCGCCACATCAGTTACCAGTAATAATCCCCAGCATCAAATCAAATCAAAATGACCAAAGGCTCAGCAGTCTGAGCCTCATTTGTTCCATAGTCTGGTGCCTCTTGGTTAATCTGGAGATCTCCTGCACCAGTAAGGTACTCCTGTATCTAATATTGGTGTTATTGTTGACATTTGTCTGTCTTGAGAGTCAATGGAGTGCACCTCCGGGGGTGGAGTCAAATCTCTGTGTTAGCAGCGCCAAAGTGACCTCCCTGAGGAGCAAGCCTGGGTAGTGTGTATGGAGGTCCTTGGTCTCACTGATGTGGTCCAAAGGAAAGCAGAGCAATATGTTTGGCATTGGCTTGGCTGCAGGAGTTGCCAGAAGGAGGTGTACAAGGTGCCATCCAACCATCTTAGGGACTCCACTCCAGAATCTGTAGGGTTTATTGTGTAGGTGGACCCACTATTAGTCTCATCGGTTCAGTCCGCCTTTCTTTCCACACAGAGGAAGTCCCTAACTCACCGAGTTTAAGACCCCTCGGCTACGCTAACTTGGTTTAGCCAGCCAGTAGAAGCCATTCCAAGGATGTGGCCGCTTCTAGGAGCCACAGGGCAGCTGTAAACCAGCTCCATCTAGTATGGCGGCTGAGATCCTATCTGCCTTGTCAGTGGTAACCAGAGCATGTATCCTTTAGCCAGGATAGTGAAGCTGCTGCATTTGCAAGCTCACTCATCTGTTGTCCAATCAATACTAGATAATGGGCATGTGTCAGTCGCTCACCAGCTGGAAGAATTTGTTGTGTCCTTGGGATGTTTTGTATTCCAATGGCCACCTTTTCCCCAAACGAGATTGCAGACATGTCTCATGAGGAGAGGCGGAAGAAAGTTGGGATGCTAACTCTGGAGAAGAGAAGGCAGAGGGGGGGAATCTGAAAGTCCTCTCCAAAGAGTGAATGGAACAGTCACAGAGAAGAGGACAAATACCCAATGGGGACTTCCTGCATCAGGCTAGGGGCTGGATTCCTAGATGGCCTACAACACACACACACAACTCTAAGCTTTTAGTCCTTTTCACTAGCAACCAGAATAGCCTTTTTAAAAGCTTTATAGCAGCCGCGGAGTAATAAATGGGTGCCAACTAAGGCGCCAGTCGTGCCTGTCAAAGTGACTTGGGGCAACTCCCTTTGTGCTCATTCGTTTATTTCCAAGTAAAGGTGAATAAAAGTGGGTGGCAGTCAGTGATGTAACTTCAGGCATGCTTAATAATGGTACCAAAAAAAGCACTTTGGGGCTTTATGCCTGGCTTGGTTTTTTGCCCTTCACAATGGAAGGTGTGCAGTGAGCAGAATTAAACAATGCCAACCCCTGGATTGCTCACCAACTGTCTAAGCAGGCTAGCAGACTAATTAGATGACATCCACTCAGCCCAAGGGTCGGGAAAGGACTTGAAAGGATTCCATTATTCAGTCCCTAAAGCAGTCCAGTTCTGAGCTAAGAATACTTGCAGAGTTTGATCTTGAGTTGTGGCCTAGAAACTTGAAGTTATTTGGGTAGTCAGCCTTGACTTAGTTCTTACTGTGTTTGGAGAAACTGTGCTTGAATTCTGAAGGAACCTGCTGCTGTGGAACAACTCCACACTGCCTTGTCCGTCTCCAGGTGGGACTAGTACGAATAGACAGAGACCACTTCCATAAAGCAAAAGCACCCAGGAGGTTGATACTTATTTCACTGCTGCATTAGGATCCCCTGGTCTTTCCAAGGTATGGTGCGGGTCATGAGATGCAAATGGCACAGTACCAAAATCTTTTATACCCAGTGTGGTGTATTGGTTAAGAGCGATAGACTCGTAATCTGGTGAACCAGGTTCGCGTCTCCGCTCCTCCACATGCAGCTGCTGGGTGACCTTGGGCTAGTCACACTTCTTTGAAGTCTCTCAGCCCCACTCGCCTCACAGAGTGTTTGTTGTGGGGGAGGAAGGGAAAGGAGAATGTTAGCCGCTTTGAGACTCCTTAAAGGGAGTGAAAGGCGGAATATCAAATCCAAATTCTTCTTCTTCTTCTTTCTGAGCACTCTGAGACAAAGAATTTTAAATTGATTGGTTACATTTCACAGAAGTATGAGCTTGTTCAGTTCATATGCTCTTATTGGTGATTACCGTACATTCCTAACATAGCATTTTAGTAGACATTGCCCCATTTCCTTGACATGCCCCTTTTCTTATCTGTCTTACTCATTAGATTTTCTATCAAACCGTTCCCAACGAGTCAAGATGGGTTCCTGCATCTCTGCCAATCTCAGCATGAATACGGGGATGCTGCAGGGGTGCGTGTTGAGTCCACTTTTATATACGCTCTTATACGTTTTTAGGGGGCTAACGGTGTTGGGATGGCTGGGGTAGCAGGCTTGTTGGGTTTTTAATGTCTTATGTAGATTTTTTTCAATTTCGTTGTTCTGTATGGGACAATGACAATAGAGAGTATTGTATTGTATTGTATTGTATTGTATTGTATTGTATTGTATCGTATCGTATCGTATCGCATCGTATCGTATCGTATCGTATCATCTGTCTTACAAATCTCAGGTCGCATAAACATTGGACTTTGCACACACCGGGCTGGGCCTTGCTCAGGTTAACTTCAAAGCTTCTTCACAATGCCTACCAGTTATATTTAATAGGAAAGCATCTTTCATGAGTCACTGAGGAAGATGCTTCCTGAGAATTTTCTTGTAAGGCAGTTCAAATGTACACACTGCTGTGTTAAAATGTTGTGCATTCTTTTGAGTCATCCTAGAACACAGGTGCTATATAAGAAGAATTCTGAAGCCTGCGAACCAACAGCCATGGATAAATTTCATGTCCAGAGTGTTCTAGTGACAGGATCCAATCAGGGGATTGGCCTGGGACTTGTCAGCCAGTTCCTGATGAAGCCAAACCCGCCAGAGTGGGTGTTTGCCACCAGTCTGGATCCTGAAGGACCTAATGGGAAGGTAAGGCTGGTCCTATCCATTGCACAAGCAGAAATATGGGGCAGTAATATCAAGGAGAAGAAAGAAGCCACTGGAAGCCTCACGCAATTTCACAGGGGCTGTCACATAGTTCCAATTCTGTGCAATTCCATTTGCACAGGAGAAGCAATTGCTCCAAAGAGATACAGAATGAGGCATTCCCTGCCCAGGGTATTCCAGCTGTTTAGGACTGCAGTTGTCATCTGGGAATTGTAGTCCAAAATATTAGGAGGTCACATTAGGATGGCAGATTATGGAGGAATAGATGACATAGCAAGGGGAACTTTGGGTGCTTGGGATGTGGCCACTTCTGCACTAATATCCTCCACTGGGTCTCACCATTTTGGTGTAAAAAAGGGGGTTTCAGAAATGCTTTTTTCCTCTTTTTTTTTTTTTTTTGTAGAAGTTGAAAAAGCTGGCTCTGCAACATCCAAACCTGGTGGTGCTACAGTTAGGTATGTATGTTTTCATCCTGCTAACACTGCTGATGGATGCAGAATTTCACACATTTCCCCTGCAAATTCTCACTTACTGTCTTCATCTTGTTGTTGGCATCACATATAGTTTCATCCCCACCTGAATAGAGGTGTTCCCAGGGAGCACTGGCACTGTGGAACACAAGCCAGAAATAAAAAACTTGCCAGAATGCTCTACTGCTCTTGTGGCTGATGCATGAGTGCAAGCCTCCCAGAAATTGGCTGAGAGCTTAAACACAGGAACTTAAGAAACTTCCTTCTACCAGCTCCAACCATTGGTCCAGCCAGTCTGATCCTGTGGTGAATTTGTGGTGAAATGGTCATCTGATGGCTTCATCAAGCAGGCAAAGCATAGTGCAGTGTGCTAAACTGAGGAGCCATAGCTCAACATGAGAACATCTACTTTGCCTGCAGAAGGTCCCAAGTTGATCTCTGGTATCTTCTGGTATCTTGGACAGCCACTGCTGCTAAGACAGGGCTAGTTAGCTAAATTAATCAACAGGGCTTGCTCATCGCTATCCCTTTTCTTCAAGCAGATATCCGAGATCTGAAGAGCATTGAGGCTGCTGTGCAGATAGTCGAGGAGCACGTCAAAGAAAATGGCCTGACATTGCTAATTAACAATGCTGGCATTTTGGTCAAGTTTACCCACTTGGCTAATGAAACAGCCAAGAACATGTCCGCCCTGTACAACACAAACACTGTGGGAACCTTGCAAGTCAGTCAGGTGAGGATGTGCCAGGTTGGGGGGGGGCAAACTCTTCATTTCTCTGGAACCTTCCAGAAGGTACATGATGAGAGTGAGAGCAGGTGCAGGAAGGAAACGGTCCTGTGAAGCTGTTACCTCTCCCAAGAGCCACAGAAGTCCTAGAGACAGATACGTGAGACTTCTTCATCTTAGACCAAGTCTGCTCAAGGCAAGCATGGCCCCAAGAGTCTGCTCAGGTCAGATGGGCCCAGGATCCTGGTCACAAGGAAGACACTTGGACTTTGGTGGCAATAGAGCAGTGGTGCTGAGGTGGATTTGATTTAAGTTAAGTCTGTTCTGGACTATGGGGATGAAACAACCAGGCAAGGACTGAGGGAACGTGAGGTTTCAATGGATCATCGGAGAAGGGTACTTTATTACAACGCCGCCGCCCCTCAAACCCTGCAAGTGTCTTCCTAGGATCTGACAAGGGAAGTTTGTTGACATTGATGAGGTCCATTTTTAAACATCAGATAGGGGGTTTGTACCAAAGAGTTATTTTCTAAATAAGTTTTTTTTAAGGAAAATATATATGCATATACACTATATGTGTGTGTGTGCAAATAATAATGTTAAAATTAAAATTATATAATATATTAATGGTATTATTATTGTTATTATTAACATTAAGGGCTGCAGCTCAGTGATGGAGTATCTGCCTTGCATGCAGAATTCCCAGGTTCAATCATTTGGCATCTCCAGGGAAGGCTAAAGAGAGACTCCTGTCTGAAACCCTGGAGAACTGCTGCCAGACAGTGTAGACAGTACTGAGTTAGATGAACCAATAGTCTGACTCAATAGAAGACAGCTTCCTGTGTTCCTGTTTGTGTGAATGAGACAATAGTTACGACAATGTGATGGGTTGTCTGACAGTGACCCTAAACAGGAAGGTGAAAACATGCAAGGAGAAAGACGAGCCCAAACTCAGAGATGTCAAGGCTGGTGTCCTGCCCCTTCTCCTCCTGCAGTTTAGCCCATTCATTTCCACACTTTCCCCTTTCCAGTCCTTCCTTCGCTACTTTCCTGCCACTAGAAATGGCTTCTCTGAGTGGCTGTCCATCGCCTGGGATCTTCCTTCCATCTAATGAGCCCAGTTGTGCTGGTTTCTCCCAGGCCTTCTTGCCCTTGCTGAAGGTTGCTGCCCAAAGAAGCCTCCAAGAAGGGCTGAGCTGCAGCAAGGCAAGCATCGTCAACTTAGCCAGTGACTTTGGCTCTCTGGAGAAAATGGCTGGATGGGGCCTCTCTCAAGTCATCTCCTACCGCTGCAGCAAGGTACCTCTCAAGGCTGTGTGCTCCTAATGTTTGAAGTATGATTAAGATGTGGAAGATGCAGCTAGTCCAAAACAGCAGCCCACACCAGTTAGTCTAAAGGAAGCACCAGATTCCAAGTGGTTTGTGAATTAGCCAAGTTATGAAATTTCGAGTTCTTATGTAGG
The DNA here is from genome assembly GCF_965153285.1 of Podarcis tiliguerta. Classification (NCBI taxonomy): domain Eukaryota; kingdom Metazoa; phylum Chordata; class Lepidosauria; order Squamata; family Lacertidae; genus Podarcis; species Podarcis tiliguerta. Next base: position 50,069,697 of record NC_139541.1, on the reverse strand, counting down.
GTAAACGTCAGAGCCTAGTGGATGTGTTGGAAAATGTGACGTTGATGAGGTCCACTTTTAAACCTATTCTGCACCAGAGTTTTCATGCGACTTCACCCTCATGACAACAGTCCACTGGGGTAGCTCCTCAAGGCCTGAATTTTTAGTGGCAACGGCAATTATGATGCCAAGTAACAGAATAAAATTTTTGTTTGTATAGATATGACAGTGTCCTCTACTTTTCATTATTTATTTGGGTGATGTAATGGTAATGGTGATATCATAAAATCATATACAGTCGTTATCAATTGCACCACCATTACATCACCCAAACGAAAAATGTAATGTCATTGATAATGATGGTCTTGTTTAAATAAATGAAATAATAATTCTGAATGGTGAACTCACCACTTCTTGGCCACACTCAGAGGTTCAGCATTTAACCACCCAGCCTTCTGTGCTCTGGCTGCCAGCGAGTGGCCAGCTCCTCCTCCTGCTGCTGCTGCTGCTGCCTGAGTGCTGCTTTTAAGCTGGATATGCTATGAACTTCTCCAGGCAGCACAGGTGCCCTGTGTGTGCATCCTCCCTAATCCTAAACACTTGGGAGGGGGGCACCCAGACCGTGGACACCACCTTTTTGTGTAATTATCAGGGCAAGTGGACCCTGGTGCTCCTGAGTCTTTAAGGGAATATCCCTGGAATATCCCACACCTGATGTGCTCTCTTCTCATGGCACCCCTTGCCCTCAGGCTGCTGTGAACATGCTGACCAGGTGCCAGTCCTTGGAGTATGGTCCAATGGGGATCCTTTGCATCTCCATCCACCCTGGCTGGGTGAAAACTTCCATGGGGACATGTCTGGTAAGTGAAGCCAGATCCACCCGTTAAAATGCCTTGGATGGTCAGGCATTTTAGTGATTTTCCCCTTTGAGGAAGTCTCTGTAATGGAAGGCCAGAGTATCAGGCAGTCTTCCTGGGGGCTCCACATTTGCTGCATAAGGAGCAGCCTCAAATCCATTGCTGAGGTCTTTCTTGGGCAGGTGTAACACTCACTTTGAGCTCCAACTACACCTTAGTCTGGTTGCATTTCTGTAAACCACCCTAAGACCTGCGAGTGTGTATAAATTCAATAATTAATAATAATACCTTGACTTGGAAGAATGCCCTCTTTTAAACTGCAAAAGGCCAGACTCCTGGGGAGGGACTCCAGCTCAATCAATGAACCCCAATAAGATGTTCCTTGTGCAGTTGGAGAGGGTATAAACTTGGTTAATTCAACCTATGCATTGGGAAACATCTGTATGATACTTTAAAATATAGATAATTTCTTAAGGAAGTGAAAAAGAGGTAAATAGGAGGCGCAAACAATCCGGGGTCATTGGTACATATCTAAAACAAAAACAAAAATTTCAATAAAATAGTATAATACAAAAGTTGGAAGCAGGCACAGCAGCAGGTGGCGCTGGTGAACAGCTCTGGGATTGGAGAGGAGATGCCAGGGCCTTCTCGCTTGCACATGTTTATGCATTCCGTTGTGTGGCAGATTATGACGAGGTCTGTCCCTGTGCTCATGAGGGTGAGAGACTGATAGAACAGAGCAGGTAGTCAGCCCTGTCAACCATGGGAAAGGCAGATTCCCTAGTAATTCCCGTGGCGTTTCTAACTGTTCCCTCTCAATTTCATAGGTCCCAACTACAGTGAGTGAGAGTTGCAGTGGGATCTTGAAAGTGCTTTCTGCTGTCACTGAGAAAGACACAGGGTCTTTCATTGACTGGAAAGGGCGTGTTGTTCCTTGGTGAGAAAACGAGTCACAAATCATGGGCCTCCATCCATCCATCCGCTCCATGAAATGTGTTGGCAATAAACCACAGATAAAGCTACGTGAACTTCCTGAGTTGCCCGCTTCCATTTCTTTCTCACTTGGGGTTGGACTCGATGGCCCTTGTGGTCTCTTCCAACTCTATGATTCTATGATTCTATGCTTGCTTGTTTCTGTTGTATCGAGAAATGCCTGTTGATGCCAACTGATAGATCCCATTTCAAGTTTGCAAGTTGTTTCGGTTTTCAGTTTGGTGGAGGGACAGAACCGACTTGGCAACACAGCTCCACCTCCACTTGCTCCTTCTTCAAAGGAGATGACCTTGTTGTCCCGCAGAGGAGGTGTAGGACTCCCCTTCTCTTCTTTTTTTTTTTAAATAATGTTTATTAGAGATTTAAAAGTTACACAAAAAGGAAAAAAGAAAAGCGAAGAGAAAAAAAAGAATAAAAAAATACATAGAAAAAAAGCAAAAAAACCACAATACATCAAAACACACAAAAAGAAAACAATACATCAAAAAAACCCCCACAATATATCAAAATCCTTGTCTTTCATTGACTTATTTCCTCGACCTCCTCACACCTCCCATTTTTGTATTGCAGTTATTAATTATATCAGCAAATCCTTTCCGTCTTTCACTGCTTTTTATCTTTTAGTTATCTTAATTTATTTTTACCTTATCTTATCATCAAAACCTTAAAGTTTATTTATACTTAACTCCTTATAATATTTCTGCTAAAGTCATGTAATTTCATTCCAACATTTCCCAACATTCATTAATTTTACTATATTTTTCTAAATAGATTAAAAAAAAAAAATAATTCCAATCTTCTTCCACCGTCTCTTCTTCCTGGTCTCGGATTCTGTCAGTCCTTTCTATCAGATCTACATAGCCCATCAGCCTGATGATCTTCTATCCGAGGCTCTTAACTCTTCTCCATGTCCCATCTGCAAGTCTTCTTCAAATTTATGCTTACACTTTACTTCCATCTTGACAGTTCCTTTATTCCTTGTCGGCAGGTCAGCCCATACTCCATAGCCAAAACTAAAGTCCCAAAGATGTTTCAGGGCATGCTCCAAAGTCTCTTCAAGGCTAAAGGCCTCCACAACTCCAATCTCCCCCTGGCCCAAATCCAAATCACAAAGTCCAGAACATCCCTTCATAAGGGAGTCTGTCCAGCTTTCCTTCTCTGATCCAAGTAGGGCATCATCCCTCCAGGTCTGGCTTTCAAAATCAATTACGCATGGCATCAGCTTGTATCCATCAAATTGTTTCTGTGAAGATGAGACCTCCACTTGTGTTACTTGAGATTCAGAAGCAGTTTTTTCCATCGTCTTCTCCACAGCTTGCCATTTCGAGATGGGTTCCTGAGTCAATACCCGAATATTTTCTGTATAAATGTTCACTTTTTATTAGCCATCACATCCGTCTTCTCATGAAGTTGTTCCAATAGGGCGCTTATCTCGCAAAATGCGTTCACTAGAGCTTCTTGTTTTGACATTCTTCTCCAAGGTTACTTTAATTTCTCACAGTCCTTGCTTCTATGGGAAATTCCTTCACTCATGCAACAGTTTCAAAGGCTCCCTCTAGAGGAAACAATTTCTATTTGTATCTGTCCTTTTAGACAAAGTTAATTTTCAATTTTCAGTTACTTTTTTCTCCTTTTTAAATGCAGAGGAAAGCAGTGGAAACAATGTATATCCCTTATTTAGCTGTCTATCAGCATATGTTCTATTCGCAGTCAATGAGTTTTCCCAAACTTGCTGACAGCCCGGTCCCAGGTTCAAAACGGTGGAAATTTCTCTCTCCTCACTCTCTCTCCTGCAGGTTTAAACAGTCCAAAAAGAATTCCCCCTCTTCTCCTGCTTCCAAAGGGGGTTTAATATTTTAAATGGTGAAAATTTAATCCTTTACAAGAGGCTTTTCCCAGACTTTAGCTTGCGACGCCTTTGCTTTGATCTATTTACAAAACGGAAGGCAGACTTCCTGTTTAGAGCCTTCCCATTTCAGTGCCGAATTACGATGTTTAAAAGTCCAATTTTCCGTTCTACTTACAAGTAGTTGTTTAGAGTCCAATTGTCCACAGGAAAAAGTCAGCGCTCTCCAGCAACAGCAAGCGGCTTCACTCCACGAAAAAAGCGATCGATTCGAAGCACTGCGCCGCTCACCCCACGTCGCTCCGGATCCCCGAAGCCGGGTTTCCCCGTGAGTAGGGGAGGCGCAAAAGGTGCCAGCCGAATCCCAACTCCACAGGCTTCTCCCGCCTGTGGTTTTTAATGGGTCTCCGCCTCGCCGTGGCGGTCAGACCCTAGTTTTCACAGAGCGGATTCCTCTAGATTAGAGGAAATCCGCCATTGCTTGGAGGCGCTAACCCGGAAGTCCGGACTCCCCTTCTCTTCATCCAGCTGCTCTTGGTGGCTGCAGATTTTCTACTCATCAAGAGTAGCAGCTGCACACTCATCCTGAATAGGCTGTCTGGGGCAAGCCGTCCTTTGGGGGCACAGCTGTTTTAGCCTCTGGATTGAAGTTCAGCCTTGCTCAGAAATCTCCCCTGCATTGAAGTAATGGCATTCACACCTGTTGTAAGAATACAGAAACTGTCTATAATGAATAACACCAATCCACAAATTCCAAGCCATTTATTCAGTGGATGGCGGAAGCTCATTCAGAAACCTTCAAGCAGTGTTTTCCATATACAGTACATCACATAATGCCTCATGTGATTTACACAGTATATATAGAGAGACAAAAACTGATAAAACAATAAGTTTTATTATTCAGACAAAGGGTAAGGGAATGAGTTAAGTCTATACGCTGTTAAGCCAAAACCCCAAGCCCTAGATTCCCTTTGTTGCTCTTTCAATACTTCCTCTTCACATTCCTAAGGGTGTGTCCGCCACATATAAATGTTAAATACAGTGGTACCTCGGGTTAAGAACTTAATTCGTTCTGGAGGTCCATTCTTAACCTGAAACTGTTCTTAACCTGAGGTACCACTTTAGCTAATGGGGCCTCCTGCTGCCTCCGTGCTTCATCCTGAAGCAAAAGTTCTTAACCTGAGGTACTATTTCTGGGTTAGCGGAGTCTGTAACCTGAAGTGTCTGTAACCCGAGGTATCACTGTACTGAGTGCTCAATGAGGTTTCAAAGACTTACCTGCATCCTGTGAAACTTATCTGTAACTGATGTACGTCCCTTCTATAACGTATTTCAGATGTATGACTGACGCTCTGGCTGGATAGGTTGTGGGAAGGTCCACCTGTGGATTGGAAGGTATAAACTTCTGTTTTTCTTTTGTTTGGGGTTCTCCTCCCTCCTGCGTGTGGTGAGTGGGGACCCTGTTGCAACAGTTTATTTTCTCTTTAATAAAGCTGCTTTGCTTTTCAATATACACTACTTGTCCTCTGCTTTTTCTCTCCTACCGATAGGGAACTCCATCTAAGGACTCTATACGAGCTCTATATACCCCATAAGGGAATTAGAGGTATTTTTTTTTCTTTTAGCATACCTCCTAAAGGAAACAGGCTACCACCTCTATGCATACATGCTATTACTAATAGTATTATTGCCAGCCTAGTTTTCTCCTGGCCTGGGCTAGTTTCTGATAGTCCTGAGCTTGGTGCAAGTCAGAGACCTCTCACAGCTGCTGCCACTGCACTCCCAACATCCCTTCTAGTTTTCTGAAAATTATTTATTTTATTCCCCCCCCCCCCCCAATTTATATACTACCTGATTGTAAAAAAAGAAAGGAAAGGAAAAGGAAATACTAGTCTACCTCCCTGGGTTGTAATCGGCTGCTCTCACCTGGTTTAGCCGGCCAGTCAAAGCTGTTTCCCAGGGTGTGGCTACTGTTGCATGCTGACAGCTTCTAGGAGCCACAGGTGAGAGCTGAGTGGGGTGGCGGGCGACAAAAGGTGGACCAACTACCCCAGAAAGAGCATGACATGTCCCCCACTTCTGCTCTGTGCCATGAGTAAATACTATTGAAGATGTGAAGGAATTGGAATTTGCCCTTACTTGTATGGACTGTTTCAGGAAGGGTGATGGGATTTGAAAGGAGAATTTACATCTTATCCACACTTCCTATTGCCCTGCTGTTTTCCCCTGGGAAAACAACTCTTTAGCGCTCAATCGGGGCAAACAGCAATTTGGGTTTCCCCTGGATTGCCATTTCTTCTTATCTGTCACTAAAGAGCAGTTTTTCCCTTGGAAAGGAGTGGGGGTAAACCACTCAGACCCATGCCTAGAAAGCATAGGTCAAGTGGAAATTTTTACAGGTGGGTCCCAATTCAATCTAAAATGCTTGAGAAGCACTGGTGCACACACACCCATTTATTTCACAGGACTTGGAGGCTTATTTATTTTTAAGTCCAAAGCCTGCAAAACTTGTAAAAACTTCCTCATGCTTGACCACATCCCTTCTGCCCATTGGTTCTGAGCAAAGAGCAGTCTGAGCTTGCCTACACGGAATCTGATATTCTTCTACAGCCAGCCAGTGGGAAGGAAGGCGGGTGCCCCAGTCACTGCAGGAAGTGACACACGCCCAGCCCACTGGAAAGAAAACTTGGGGCAAGGCACAGAGGAGCTGCAGAAAGGAGTAACGGCTTCTGTGAGAACAGGATGGCATCAGGTCACATTCGCAGTGTGTTGGTGACAGGATCCAACCGAGGCATCGGGCTGCAGCTGGTGAAATGTTTCCTTGAGAAACCAAACCCTCCCCAAGTAGTGTTCGCAACCTGCCGGGATCCAGAAGGGGCCAGAGCACAGGTGAGTTGTTAGACTCTCTTTAGCTGACTTTGAAGGCAGAAAGTCTCCCTCTCGGGACACACACACACACACACACACACCCTTCCACGATAGGACAAACACTTTCTCTCTGCAAAGCTGATGTGTCTGAGACAGGCTTCTTTCTGCAAATCCCGTTGTCTCTCCAACCCCTGCACATTGTTTATAAGCAGAAATATCTTCTTTCCTCCAGTTTAGGGATTTCAATTCCTGGGTGTGCATGCAAGAGAAAGATCCACTTTTTTCCTTCCCCTGAAGCAACTGTCAGGCATCCATCCACACTCCATCCTTTCCAGCTGGAACTTCTCCTTCCCTGCTGCCAGATTATAAATCAGTGTTGCATGCAAGAGCCCTTTTCAGAATCTGTGCTAAAAAGTTTCCAAGTTGTTATATAAGCAAGAGGCTCGTCTCAGCCAGAGAATTTAAAACAGGAGATAGGCAAGTTTGCAAAGCCTTGTTTGAGAACTCTGGTTTTTTGTTTTGTTTGTGGAGTTGCACGCTCTAGACTTTCCTAATTTAGGGGCCTCTCTGTTTGGAGGAGAGAACAGGGAGGCTTGGATTTATTTACAAATGCGGAAGTTGAGTGTTGCTGGAGGCAAACTGAGTTTGCAGCAAAGAGAAATAAACATGAGGCTGAATATTAGAATGACACTTATTGTTCCAATAAGAGAAAAAAGAGTCTACTGCTGTGGTTTGCAAAGAAACTCCATAGCACATGACCTTGTTTTAACATGGTGAAGTCAGCCTACACTGAATACTTTGGAGCTTTCACAGTGGTAGCAGCCATGTTCAACTAGCTCCAGGGCATGTTAAAAGTTAAGCTGCTTCTACACTGGGCATTTACTATGGAACAACCACACCTTTGTTCAAGGCACCTGCACAATGTGAAAACATTCCCCTCTAATGCTTCCCCTCTTCAGCTTCCAGCTGTTATTTTCTGAGCACAGAAAATCTAGCTTTTTAAAAACTTTGGAATAGCTGCACAATTTCTCAGGGGTAGATGGCCTCTCACTTGGCTCTTTTGGTCAGTTAGTTGCATCACCAAGACTATTCCCATAGGGCATAAATTTCCAACTTTTTCAGACCCAGAACTCACCTATTGTGGGATAAACTGCCTCATATAACCAACCTGCTTAAGTTTAATTAATGCATGAAGGGGTTAATGCCATAGAGTAAGCTGTCCTGCCAGGTTTAGCTCACCTTGGGAGGAAATGGGTAATTAAGTATATTGTTCTCCTTCAGTCTACATGTGAACTTCAGCTGTGAAGAGGTTTGAGCTTGTTGCTCCAGCTCCACCACATGGCTCTCGCCAGCCATTCTGGAGTTCTTCCTTGATGTTGTTTGAGTTCAGTCCCACAATGCCCTTGTGAGAGCTAGTATGGAAGTCTCAGGCTGCCACCTGCACAATGGGGCTAAGACTGGCCTACTTACAAGATAGTTATAACAACTCTGTGGTAATTTACATGGGGGAACTTCGGACACATTACAACATGATATAATTTGTTTTCTTTTGTTTCCTACAGGAGCTGAGGCACCTGGCATCCAAGCACCCCAATCTGGCAATTCTGCAGCTTGGTAAGCCCTCTCCTCTCTTTCAGCAAACAGCAGCAAGGCTGTTGCTTCTTAATTTGAGCCTTGGCAGCTTCTTCTCCCTGTTGTATCTGGTCATTTCTTAAGGCACTGGCTGTATTTAGATGCTCATCTAGACTATGTACTAGATAGAGGATCTTTAATAAGCCCTCTCCCCTCCCTTAATGTGCCCCAAAACAAGCACTACAAGTCAGAATCTGTTGGACAAATTTGCCCTAAGTAATCCGTCCAAATTTCCCTCCTACATTGTCCTATTGGTTAGGAGACTGCAGTTTACAGACTTCCCGGTCCACTTATTTCATATTTCCCCCTTGATATGTACCCCCTTTGCTACATACATCCCATGATCATGCTGATTAGCTCTAGCTCCAACTGGGCGGTTTGACGAATATTCATAGCCTTTTTAAGCATGCACAATAGTTTTCTAACTGTTCTCCTCCATTTCCCCTTGTGGTTCTAAGTCACCCACAAATCTTCCTAGTACCTTATAAGACATTATCATTTTCATCAGAGAAATGTTGGAGGGTTGTGATACCCACCCAAACCTTTGAGAGAGGCAGCACATTTAGCTCTAATTTCATAACAGGCATTAGACACAAAGTTTTGGAGGGCTGAGAATGCCATACGGGTTCATGAATTACTTTCCAGTTGACCAAACCACATCTAAGATTCTGTGGGATAAACAGGTAAAAAAGCTTAGCAGAAACGACCATGCTTTGCTGTTGTAACTGCTTGCATTGCAAAGAAAGAAGAAACTTGTGGTAATAAGTTAAGAAATCGCTGTGAGTAGCCAAAAGATAATGTCTTATAAGGTACTAGGAAGGCCTGGCATGTGTGCAGAGATTAGCAGTGGTGCCCTGAGCCAATAAATGGTCCCCTCCCAGCAACATTTGATAGCAATAGGCTGGACCTGGCAGCTGACTTATCCCACACCCCATTGATCAGATCCAGCTGCCATGGCAATGGAATGGGTGCGTGCAACTCCTCTGTAAAGCTGAATGAGGACCTCGCTCAGCAGAGATTAGGTGTTCTACTTGCTTTTGAGGCCCCTCCCAAATACTGACAGGCGCCCACGGCTTTTTCAAAAGGCAAGCTTCTATTTGCTTATGAAGGAAATAAGATAGGCACCTCTTGATGGCATTTCAACTCTAATCCTCACCCCTCCCTGCCCCACCCAGCTCCTTCCCCCCTGGCTATACAAAGCAAAACTGCATGACTGCCCCTTAAAGAAACAGAAGTTTGCAGAGGGGTAAGGAAGTATGATTGAAAGGGATGCTTTCTCCAAAATGCTCTTGGCAGTGGGCCCCAGTATCACCTCGCTTAACTATTCTATATAGTTTTTAAAAGGTATTGGGCCTGGTCGCCTCAAGAGCCATCTGCACCTGTATTAACTAGCCCAGGCTTTGAAGTTGTGCCTCAGATGCCCTCCTCTCTATCACCATGAATGGCTGAGTGAGAAGGAGAGCCAAGCCCTCTTAGGAATGGTATTCCCTCCAGAGATCTGCCTGGCTCTCTAGTATGATCAATGCATGGAGTGCTGTGTGTGGGAGAGAGAGAGAGAGAGAGAGAGAGAGAGAGAGATGCCCCCACCAACCTCCATGTACACATCCAAACATGTGACCTTACATAGCTTACAAGTGTTCAGATGAAGACACTGAAGTTGGAAGCAGAGCCACAAGATGCAATTCTGCTCTCCCTGCATTTCTCCTACGTGAATGAGCATGCCAATAATCCCACCTATTGTGAATAGGTGACACAAGCGAGACAGGTGAGAATGCAGTCAAGTCCTACACAAAACAGAGTCTTGTCTCTTCTTCTTTGTAGAAACCACCGATGAGGCAAGTGTCAAGGCAGCTGCCAAGAAGGTTGAGGCCCGCCTGGGAGGCGCTGGGCTGAACGTGGTGATCAACAATGCTGGGGTCATGCCGCCCTGTACTTTGGAGTCAGCCACTGCTAAAGACATGCTGGACGTCTACACCATCAACCTTGTGGGCCCAATGTTAGTGACCAAGGTCAGTTTTTCTTCACAAGAAGAGCAATCCCTCCCTGGACTACAGGGTGGAAAGCAGACCCCCATGATGCAGAGTGGTCTAGGACTTGCCCCTCCCAGGCCAGCTCCTGGCAGCACAGCTGACCGGATACTTCAAAGGGCAATACAGCAGCCTTTCCTCTTTGCATATGCAGACTGCTTCATTGTTGAGGGTCAAAATTATTAAGAGAAAAGAATGGGGTTTATGGGCTTGGTTAGTGGGCTGTAAATGGTGACACCTGGATTTGAGTTAGGGAGGTCACTCGTCCTATCTTCAAAAGGCCCCTGGAGAATAGCCTCTGGCTAGGTGAATTCACAGGTTGAGTTGGTAAGAAAAAGTTCTGCAGGATCAGCCCAGCTCTGTGACAGCATCTACCCTCCATTACTCCCAAACACAGCTGAGTCTTAATATCTTCTGTTTTGAAAAAGCCAACTAGGATATTGTGGGGTAGAAATTGAGAGGTGTAAGAAACAAGGCCAGAGGCGGTTGGTCTTTGCAATCTTGTGCCCATTTACTAGCAGATCTTTATGCAGACCAGGTTTGTAAAGCTGAAGAGCTTTTGCTTCTCTTTAGGAATTATTGCCGTTGCTGAAGAAGGCTGCCCACGGATCCAATCAGAAAGGCATGAGCTGCGGGAAAGCAGCCATCATCAACATGTCCACTGTTCTAGGATCCATTGAGAAAACACCAGAGCATTATTTCGCTTTCCCAGTCGTCTCCTATCGCTGCAGCAAGGTCAGGCTTCTCCTGTGGGACATGGGTCAAATCTGGCATTTCTGTCCATTGCCTTCCTTGAAAAGGTTTTTCTATGTACCCAACAATGGCTGGCCTAGTGAGTGATGTGCTACTGAAATGCCTTGTGTAACACCCACCAGCTTTCTTCCTCTCAAAGTTGGACATTTTGTCCATACTGAAATTGTTCTGTCTTACGAGTAGATAAAATTGCTTTGTGCACCTGAATTCCACAGTAAGAATTCTTCCAAAAGTCATGTAGTGGCCATTCTGGCTGAGACTGATGGGAGTTGAGGTCCAAAACATCTGGAGGGCACTAGGTTGGGTAAGGCTACATTATATAATCCTGGTACCTGTTGCAGTTTCCATGCCAGTGGTTGTTACCTCCTAGAGATGTTAGAGTTGGTGGGGGAAGTTTCTGGACCAGTAACAAGTGATGTGGCAACTGCAACTACCCTTTATGGACATGGCAGAGACATGGCATCATCTTTTTAGCATAGTATATTCTGTGTCTCAGTAGCAAAACTGTCCCAGAACTTAGGAGAATTCAGCTTCAGTGTCTGCCCAATCAGTGTTGATTATGTGAACAGCAGGGAGATTGGGTCCAAAGTGAGTGGTCTTATAACCTCAATTTATATTGATCCAGTAGCCTAGTTGACCTTTCTGCTCTCTGTGCATCTATGATTGGGGTCTGCTCATGTCTTCGTCCATCCCCAGGCTGCTTTGAACATGCTCACCAAGTGCCAATCAATGGGCTACAAAGATGATGGGATCCTGTGCACTGCTGTTCATCCTGGCTGGGTGAAAACAGAGCTGGGAAGTGAGCAGGTGAGTCAGCTAAGGATTTCTTCTTAAGATCTCTCTGCATTACTTCGTTCTAAATCAGAACTACACACACACACACACACACACACACACTAATGGCTCATCCACACTTCCTTTTGGGACACATTTCTGGGCACACGTCTGCGATTTCCAGGTCCTGGCAAAGAGAGAAAGAGAGTATTGCCCTGCCACTTTCCTCAGGAAAACCAATGTTTTTACTGCTGAACTGGAGCAAATGGCAATCAGCTTTCCCGCTGTTGTGTGCTCTGATTCAGCAGTAAAACACAGGGTTTCCTGGGGAAAGTGGCAGGGCAAAAAACAAAAAAAACCCAACACCCCACACTCAGACACAGACCTGGAAATCCTGGATCTGTGCCTATAAATGTAGTGCAAAAGGAAGTCTGGCTGAGCCTAAGCCTCACCAGTTCTCTTGCTGAAAGTCTTACTAATACTGTGCACACCCAAGGGAAGAGGCTCCTCCTGGCAGGCCCGAGCATTGACCTTCCTTGCCAACCCCAAGGAGCTGGCCACTAAAGTCTGAGTTAAGGAAGCCGCCGGTTGTTGGGGTGTCTTTGGCAGTGGAAACAGAGCATTGTTGTCATGATGGCTAGTAGCCATTGATAGCCTCCACGAATTTGTCAAATCCTCTTTTAAAGCCATCTAAGTCGGCGGCCATCACTGCCTTCTGTGGGAGTGAGTTCCACGTTTAACTTTCTTTTGTATGTCCTAAATCTTCCAACATTCTGCTTCACTAGATGTTCAAGAATTCTAGTGTTATGAGAAAAACTTTCCTCTATCCACTTTCTCCATGGTATTCATTCATATATACATCAACCTGGAAGCAAAGAGCTCACTAATAGATGCATTTTTATTCACACTTGCCTGTAATAAATACACTGCTGATCACATTTTTGGTTGGAGAATTGCATCACAGATTTTTGGGGTGTGCCGATTTCCAAGGATAGCTGCATATAGTTTTGCTTATTGTTTGGAGAAGTGAATATTCAGTCAGGCCCACACTAAAATTACAACTGAGGACAAACTTATCTCATCCCTTCTGCTCACTCCTTTGGTAGCTAGATAGGCAAAACCATAACTCATGTGGTTGGCTGAGCTCTCATCCATCACTGCAGATTTTCTTGTGCCTCTGCAGAATCACTATCTAACCATGGTTTGTACCTTGCAGGCTGACCTGACTGTCGAAGAAAGTGTGTCTGGCATTATGAAAGTGCTTTGCAACCTCTCTGAAAAGCAACATGGGGTGCTGGTGACTTGGGAAGGGAATGTTTTGCCATGGTGAGAGCCTCGGAAGGAACCAAAGGAAGGGCCAAGGCATAATGAGGATGGAGCAGCCTGAGGCTTTGTAAAGCTTTATATCATGAGTCTTTTGAATAAAAATTGAAGCGGTATCTCTTGGGTCTCTTGTCTTCTGTCCCCAAATGTGACATGTAAAGAAATGGGATTCCACTCCCAGTCCTATCTCCACTCACCAGCCCTGGGTTACTGGCACGCCTCCCTCAACGAAACATGCACCCATTTATATCCTACTTGCTCTCCCTTGCAGAAGCAGTTTTATAATTAAGGCAAAACAGAGGCCTGGTGAACCCAACCCTCAAAAGGCTGCTGGCAGTTTTGCTTTCACCAGTACATCACAAGGTTTCTCAAATTAGGAGGCAACTTGGAGTGAGCTGGCCACCTCTGCAGTCATGTGTCCTTAGGGCTCAATTTTTAGACTAGGACTGCTCTTTTGAGCACTGTAAGTGCTGTGACACAAGAAGACTAGGTATTGGAAACAAAAAAGGTACTTTGTATGTGAGATATGGCACTGGCAAAATTGTTAAGATTTTTTAAAATACTGAAGTCTTTCTTGTGCACGAGTGATAGAGAGATCTTGTGCTAGACCTCTGTAGTTGGTACTTTTCTTATCACAGCCTTGAAGGCAATTCTCCACACATAGTGGATTGTTGAAATCTGCATGCCTTCTGTGTGCAGAAAGTGGTGAAAATAGGCACAGGAGTGTCATCAACATGGCTGGAAGCAAATGGAAGGAGGGGAGTGGCATGAATTGCTGCCCACTAAAAACATCACCACACCCCACAAATCGCTCATCATCATAAAAGAAATGTGCCATCATGAGCCTTTCACAAAAGCAGCACCTGCAGCTGCATCCTGGGCTTTCTACTTGCCAGATTTTCCACAGTAAAGGGAAATTCAGATTAAAGTGCAGAAGAAAGTCTGGCCTGTCATTCTGATTATGCAATATATGGATGCTGCAAAAACGCTTATTTGTACAAGCAGCACCAATTCCATAATAAGCTTCCATCTTATTACTCGTCTGGGTTGGGTGGAGAGAGAAGGTCAGGCCAAAACCAGAGCAATTGGCCAGAAGACCTCCGCTTCTCTCCCTATGGCTGCAAGATGATTTTGTGGGTTTGCCTTGCAGCAAGTCCAGATCACAGTTTAGAGCTGCACAAATGCATGACGATGGGCCAGGATAAATGGGTGATACCTCTCAATTCAAGCTTAGTGTTAGCTACATACTTTCAAGCTGTTGTTATCAGAGATGGTACATCTTGAATTCAATTATCATTTTAACAACACCTACAATTTCCCCTTTTGCACACTCTGGTGTGTAATCCCACTAGCTAAGGATTATACTCAGCATTAATACATTGAGTTGCTGCATCAAACCACCACACCTTTCCATCTGGATACTGTGAGACAATGAAGCCTTGGCCACTCTATAAAGTTTGAAGAAAGGAAGCCTTCTGGGCCCAGGGAAAGGACCGAGGGGCATGTGTGGAAGAGAACAGCAGAAGGGTGTTTTGGAATAGGGAAAAGGAGACGGAGTTAACCATAGGCACTGTAGGATGGCCACTGGAAAGCTGGGCTTTGGTTCAGGCATGGAGGACAAACTGGGAGATGGGGGCTGAAGCCAATGTCCCTGAGGAAAAAAGGTAGAGCAGGGAGGCTGTGGACTCTCTTCCTGGCCTTGGAGTGTGTGAAATAAGTATGTTTGTGGGTGCTTCTCTTTTGGGATGTCCTCAGAGCACATCTGGACACTCCAGTGAGTCCCTCCTAGGGCCATGAGGAGTCAAAGAAATGGTACCAATAAAAGCAGCAAAGAGTAGGCACACCTGCAAACAGGCTTTCATACTATACTTATGTGAAAATGAAGAATACTGGTCACTGCCTGTAATAAAGAGATTGATTGATTGGTTATGTGAAAATGAAGCATAATTTGTATGACAGTCACCATGGGAAGAAAGTGATTCTGTGCTTTCTGTCAGAGAGGACAGCCGCTTAACATTTCTGGATTCCAAGCAATGGGAGAGGTGAGGGAAGCACGATGGGACGTCCTCGCAGGGCAAGAGGCATGACAAGGAGCATCATGGATCTTCTCCGAAAGACGGCCTGCTTGGCCTACGGAAGGGTCTTGTTCTTTATTCAGCTGCTGCAGAAGGAAGTTGTTTGTGGAAACAAGGGACCTGGCAAGAAGGAAACAATGAACAGGGACCACCCTTGACTGAGCCCAGCATCTCTGAATGAGTTAGCTTTCTTGGACTTTCAAACCAACAAGAAAAGCTACGTACTTCAAACAGGAGTTTCATTAGTTGCCAACCTGTAAGTCTCCAACTTGATATTTTCAATCATTGGACATGTGGCATAGGGACTAATCCTGACCCTTACCAGAGGGTTTAATTGTCCCATAACCCATGTCCCACTATAAACCAGGTCACATTGCTCATGGCATTAGTTAATGGACAGGAGGGCATGGTTCAATCCTGTCTTGGGTTTGCAAACAGGTACTTGCAGCCAAACCAGGATTTTGCCTCTTGCGTTTTCCCTGCACAGCAGCCAAGGCAAGAAGAAATAAAAGGTGCTTTTTGTGAGCATCAGCAGAGCACAGGAGAAGTCCTGCCTGCTGCATTTGCTTACAAAAAGCAGCTTTCCTTCTCCCCTCCGAAAGGTGTCTATCACAAGCATCAGCAAAGGACAGGATCTGCTATCAATACTCTTTTCTTCTTCCCCTCTACATCAAATTTGCAATCCCCACTGTGACTGTGAAAGAGACTCTGACTCTCTCAACTAGTCACTTTTTCAGATTAGCCCACCTCACAGTGATGTTGTGATGACAAAAGTGGGGGGGGGGCACCATAAATGCCATGCTGAGCTGCTTTTAGGAAGGGAGGGATACAAAATGGAATGACAGCCCTACGTCCCCTCCCCTAAATGGAACTGCCAAACTTAATTTACCTTTGGCTCTCCTTCAGCAAACTGATGGTGTCCTGTTGCTTTTTAAGCTGCTTTAATTCAAAAGTTAAGATGTCCACCTGGGCATTCAGCTGCTCATTTCTACTTAACAACTCATCTAGGAGAAAAATATCAGCGGATGAGCAAAGCTAGAGCTGTGCTTGATCAAAGGCATGGGAAAAGGTACAGAGCAAAGTGACCCATGAAACCCCACCTATTATTCTAGCTATGATCATTTGAAGTCTTTCAAATGGCTTTTTGGGGTATCCATTTTATTCTGAATCTAGGCGCAGCAGAAGAACAGAGATAGTATGAAAACTGAACTGGAACATGCACCCCTTTGGAGACTTTGTTTTACCACCCGTATTGTAGACTTCGAATGTACTTTTGTATTGTTGAGATGCTGCTACTGCTGTTTAGTTTTTAATCAACACTTTTAATCTTTTTTTAAAAACAACACACTATTTTATTTATAGCCTGCCCTTCCTCCAATAAACTCATGCCCTCATTCCTGCCCCCTATTTAATCCTTGTGACTGGCCCAAGAAGGTGCAGTAAACTTAATGGCTATCAGCACGGTTCAAAATCTGGTTCCTTCCAGCTCCTTTGTCACCCTGTCCATCCTTCTATGTCATCTTGCATCTCTCTGGCTTCACCCCAAGCCCCTCCCCCATGGCTGGATGTTGTGGTACTAATCTGCCTTCCCCAGCTGAGAGGAAGTTCTCCCAGGCAAGCTCTGTAGCAATGGGCACTGGTGGTGGAAATGGCACAATGAAACATCCTATGGGGGACACTGTCTATTTTACTGGGGCAGGGGCTTGTGCCTGTGATCTTCAACGCCAGCCCGAGTCTTGACTCGAGCAGGAGAGATAGTCAATCTCTCATTCATATGGAGCATGTAGAAACAGCAGTTAGGCTGACTGATTATGTGAAAGCCTCCCTCAACACAAGTGTAGAAATGTCCTAGGATTGACAAATGCAGTCAGACATCGCTCTGGTATTTTACCAGTGAACCTACCATAAGAGAGAGAATATATTCCATGGGAGCTGGAACTGGAGGTGACGGCGGCGGCAGCAGCACCTTCCACGCCTCTTTCTTTGAAAGGTGGGCTCTGACTCTCTTCCACCTTCTGTTGGGGAGGGAAGGAAAGCGTTGGTAGGGTAGTTCAACAAGGAGGAAAGGGGACTCTGTTGGTCTGACATAAATATGTGGCCACGCATGTGAGATCAAGAAGGTTTCTTCTTTAGGCAGGGCTAGAGATTTCTGAAGACAACACCATCCCGTCACCAATCAGCCCGGGACCTTCTAAATAAAGCAATGTTTGTTTTTTGGCATTCAGATGCAATGCATGCAATGAAACCGCAACATAAAACCCCCATGACTATGAAGAGAGTATAGAGGTTTTGAGAATATTGGGTTGCAAAGAAGGTGCTGTGAGGCCTGTGTTTGCTGGGAGAGCAATCCAGAGGCTGTAGGGTACTGTTTATGAGAGTGTGTGGCAGTGGGAGGCTACCCAGATACCCAGAGGGAAGCTGTGCTGTGTGGGTTTTGCATCACATTCTGGTGTTTAAAGAAAAATACAAAGCGCTCAGGCTCAGTGTCAGATGGCAGGAGACCCCAGTGTGTTGGGGGTCTGTGGACATTTCTTGTTCTGTCATTTGGAGATGGCATAGCAGCCGACGGGGCTGGCATGGAGGGTGACAAGTGCTGGCACAGCCACTGCCTGGGTCAGGGAGGGGTCCTTCTGAGTCTATGGGGGCTCTCAGCCACTGCCTGACCACTGGCACACGGTGATCCACATAAGTCACAGGCTCTGGGCTGGACGGCTCCATAATTCAGAGCAGCAGCACGGACTTGCGCACATGGCTTATCAGATAGCTGGACAGTAAGTTATCTTAATTATAAAACATTAAAGATTCTCTCATAAAACAGAACTAGGTTTGCTTCCACTTTACCGAGGAAGGAAGAGGGAAGCAATGGTGAAAAGCACGTACCCTCATAGCTTTGTCGATGGCACTGCTGCAGTGCTGCTGAGAATACTTTGGTTGTTCCCTAGGAAGCTGGCAACTGAACCCTGAGGAGCTGGGGCCTAGCACGGCTTTGCGGGCTGAGCAAACATCCTGCTGTGAACGGGCAGCCGCCATCAAGTATGCAAGCAAATCGCGTGCTGGAGCTACAAGACAATAAAAGCACAAACCAGATTAAAACATGGTAAGTGGGACCTGCAGCCAAATGTTGCAGTGTGTATATTGCTCCTGATCAGGGTTCCAGCCAACCAGCCCTGCCCTGTCTCAGGATAACCCAGTCAGCCCCACCCCCACCCCACCTCTCCTGACCCTGTCGTTCACATTCTTTGGCTACTGCACATACTCAGTCCCCAGTGACCTGCTCTGGATGTTGTTGCTGTCGTTCCATTTGTGTTTTTTCCCCTTCTAAAGATTTTCTGTACTATTGCAAATTTCAGGATCCCCCAAAATATGTTGGTATATCCTGGTTGCTCTGTAGCTTTCAGCTTTTAAAGTTAGTTTTAATTTAGTTTTAATTTTGTATTAATTGGTTTTAACTCGCCTTATCAATACTGTATTTTACAGAGTGGTGACCAGAGGACATAAGTCTGGATTTTATCTGCTTGGAGGTCTGGTTTTTCTTTTTAAAAATACATTTTTATTAAAAGATTTTTAATGAGTAACAAAAGTACATTCAGTGTCTTTGTTTTCAAGTTGCAGAGTCCTTCATGCAGGTCAATTACATTATATTTTTAATGAATTCAGACTTGCCTGTAAAGGGAGTATTGCATAACACAGCGTTTTTCAGATAAGAGTGGCTGGTCATCTCATAACCCTGAAGAGCTGCATTTTTTTGTAGAGTAAAGTATCTGGGTGTTGTGCTCTCTACCTATTACTGCTGTAATCTACATAGTGTTTACTTAAAGTAAGAAATACATTGGGTGTTGTAATATCTTGAATGAATTTGCTTCAGGCAAAAAGAAAAATCAACAGAGCTGGTCTTGCCTAGTGTTTAGTAACTAGGCTAGGAGTTGCTGAGTCATTAAAGATGAAAGAATCTGCCCTACAGTTAAATTTGAAATATTACCATATTTACTCAAATCTAATGATCACCTTTCTTTGGCCAAATTAAGGTGCACATTTTGCAAAAAGTAAGGTGCACATTAGATTCGATGGCACATTTACATTTGCCAGCAATTACTTATTTTGGTTTCAAGGTTCTGAAAACTGAGGTGCCCATTAGATTTGATGGCGTGTTAGACTCGGGAAAATACAGTAAGTGAAATAAGCAGATCCATCTGATAGGAGGTATGATGGTCACAAGAATGCTAAAAAAGAGAAGATTAGAACAAGTTAAGCAGGCCAAACAAAGCCAAAATTTGCGTTTGATCCTGCATGGCCCAATTTTGGCTACTATGCTGTTGGCACTCACCAGTCAAGTTCAGGGTTAGAGGTGGTAAAGACAAGAGGTGCTGAGCCTCTAGCTAGCCTGGGAGTTGTCCTGTTTACCTAAAAGTGTTTACCCCAATGCCCAGGTGTATGTGACCTGGTTATCAGGTCCCTGTGTTATGAGGGAAAGTCATTCTGCACATCCTCAGAGGTATTCTTCCTGTTTCAAAGGCCCCATGATCACAGCCTTGCATAGAATACAAGAATTGCATAGGATTCTTTGTGACCCCTGATGCAAATAGTCTGGTGATGCGCACAGCAAACAAGGACACTGAATATTGCCTGGTGACATGCTTGGCAAGTGGTCTGCTTCCCTTCTCTGAAAAGAAAGGGGTGGTGGGAGTTTTAGGCACATAGCCTGAGCCTAGAAGAGCATACCAAGGAAATCCTTATTGATAAAAAGGGAGCCAGAGCCGTTCCAATAACGATCCACTAAATCCAGGAGTTGCTGCAGGACAGTGACAAGAAGACATGGTTTCTCAGTGCAGCTGACAATACTTGATGTCTGGAGAGGGATATTGCTATGCTCTCTGGAGTGAAGCTACAAAACACATAAGTAACATTTGTTACATCTGGAAATATGGAGGCATTCTGACAAACATCTAAAATTTATTTATGCACATTTAAAGAGGTGGATTAAAGTTCGAGGGTAGGAGAGAATTTCTGACAACTTGTTTCTCAAATAAATCACGGAATTTCTTGGTTTTTTCAGTTGTTTTTGTAGCTTAGAATTTTTATATTATTATTATTATTAAGTAATTAACACAACACAGACAACAAAGAGGCCGATACTGGTCTGCTCCTGGCCTAGCCCTCAGCCTTGATAACTAGATATATGCCATGCCTCATTGCCAATTTTTATCAAACTGGGTTTGTCCTGGCCACGGTCTTTATAACTGAACTTTAGTTAATCTAGGCTCTCTCCTCAGTATATGAATCTGGTGTCTATCTTTTGCCACTGAGCTATGTCCTTGTTTGAAATCAGAAGAGCAGGACAAAGGTTCAATTCAGGATCAGCATCACTTTGACACCCAATATCCTGAGCATGAGGGAAAGGTACAACTGGAACCACTGTTTGGCACCCCTTTTGAAAGGCCTTATAATGAGGTATGTAAGAGTGGGGAACAGGATCCGGCGCTGCATGCCTATGTCTCCCACTCCCAGGTCAACTCTGACAGGTTGGCGGAACTGCTCATTTGTCAATCACCTGATGTCATAATGTTATCAGGTGACTGGTACCAGTCTAAGATCAAAGGAGGTTGCTGTAATGGCAGACCAGTGGTTGCAGTGATTACCTTTGATGATGCACTGTTCATGCCAACCAACTGACTGGCACTGGGAGCAATCTTCTTGTTTAACATTCATTAACCACACACTTTTGAAAGAGTTGTTTTTCTAAAGTGGGTTTGTTGCACTAGGCTAGGGCAACAGAGTATTCTGACTCATTTTAGCTCCTCAAACCTAAAGTTCCAGTAAGAGTTTGAATCCCGCTCACAAAATACTGAAAGTCTGGAAACACCCTGAGATACAATGGTAAGTTTATACTGTGCTGAAGAAATCAACTGCAGCAGAATGGGGCTGGGAGGAACAGATGAAAGGGCAAATGAATGTCACTCAGAACAATCTGAGGCATGCCCATAAATGTCTCACAGCCATGCTAAAGAACAGATACCACACATGCTTCATTAGGCAGCATACCACCCCATGATCCTTCCCCTGATCTACCTGCTCCACAAAGAGGATCCAGAACAAAGCACTCACCTCCGTTACTGGCTCTTTAAAACAGTGCTTGGGGGTTACTGGAGTGTGCTGGCTGCTGGTATGCTTAAACTCCACTCTTGAAGGACTGAGAGATCGGCAGGCTGGTGGGTCTCGCCCTTTCCTGGATGTGGATGCGGATGTTAAGGCTGTAGCCGATTGTGAATTCCCAAGAGACACCTCACTTAACAAAGAACGATGCTTTGACAGGAAATCTCCAAAGCTTGTAGAAGCTGAATTGAAGAATGAAAGAAAGGAACTATTTGGTTAGCAGATGGGAAAAAAAGGCGAACACTTGTCACAAGGCATCTTTAATTCCCAGCCATCTTGAAGGTGGGCTATTAGTCCAGTTCTATCCTCCACCCGCCCAAAAAGGGCCTGAATTATTTTCATAGTGGCTAAGCATCCAAGCACTGTAACAGAGCAAATAATAACAGTGAAGACACCCTGTCTTCCCCACTCTTGATCTAAATGCATGATGTCTCCAGAGTTGATGTCTGAAAAAATAAATCCTGCAAGTCTGCAGGTCACTGTACACAGTACTGCTTCTTCTACTACCCTTGGTGTCACAATTCCTCAGACAGTTTACACTTTTTTTAATGTGTCAAAACAAACAGATAAATACTAATCCAGCATTTGTTTAAAAGGTGATTAGCTTACCCAAAGCACTGGGGACAAGGTAGCAAGTTAGGCTGTTGAACCAAGCTCACTGGCATGCATGCCCATAATTTTATTTCTCAGCCACAGTGAGCTCCCCTTTTCCATTTTCCACCAAGATTGCAAGCAAGCAGCCATCAATTCTACACTTGTGGCCAACTCTCGAAAACAAATGAAACCAAAGTAGAATTTAGGCCAACCAAATTCCAAAAATTCTGGTAGCCATGCCCAAATCCTCCATGCTTTCTATGGTTCACAATCAGACCTGTGCAGGGGAGGGGGCAACCAAGTATGCTTGCCCCGGGCCTTGGAGGGCTAAGCCGGCTGGGGCCCCCTGCTAGCACTTAACACTGTCATGCTAATAATTTTATTCTAACAAGACTCCCACTCCAGGCCTCAGACAAGCTGTGCACAGGCCGGTTCATCATGCAACTTTGGTGTAACAAAGTAGTCCTTCCAAATGCTCCTACAGGTAGAAAGAGTACACCATCAACCATGTGTGAAAATTCTTAGGAAGAGCGGGCTCGATCCAAGCATGTGTGGTGACAAGAGCTGTAAATTCATTTCCCAATGGAGCAGCTCAGGATACTTTTACCAATGGAGCGTGGGAACGGGCTGAACATAGCAGAAACAGTTGTGAGATCAACTTTGTTCTCTCTATTCATTTGTGCCCTGTTTTTCCGCCCTTTTGGAGGTATTTCTCCTAACTCCCAGATTTGAGTATCAGTCTCATAACTACATTCAGTTACGTACTCAATAGATAGAGGAACAAGAATCTTTGCTGTAATTATTAGTTTTCAAGAAAATGTACTTTAGAAAGTTTGAGAATGGAATCAGATTGCTCCCCCATTCCTAGTCTCACTTTAGGCCTGCCTCTTTTAAGCTAAGTGGAAGAGATAGAGTAATGATCTTCTCTTCTACGGCTATTGACTATTGACAATACAGTGGTACCTTGGGTTACATATGCTTCAGGTTAGACTCCGCTAACCCAGAAATAGTACCTGGGGTTAAGAACTTTGCTTCAGGATGAGAACAGAAATCGTGCTCCCGCGGCGCGGCAGCAGCAGGACGTCCCATTAGCTAAAGTGGTGCTTCAGGTTAAGAACAGTTTCAGGTTAAGAACGGACCTCCGGAACGAATTAAGTACTTAACCCGAGGTACCACTGTACACTGAATTCTGAAACTTAGGAGAAAGCCCATTGCTCAGTGTTTTTGCCTTCATGCCTCTATTTTTTGAAGCTGAAATTTGTGAACAGAAGCTGGCTACTGTTGACCACCTGTATTTTGCAAAAGGAGAAGGCTAAGAAATATTATTAATAGTGGCAGAAAGTTGACATTTTGAGTCACCAGGAGAGAACCAAACAAAGATGTCCTCTCATTCAGAAAGGTTAGGAAAGACTGAAGAAGTTACGTCTTGAAAACTAAGACAATAAAGCCAGCCTTTACCTGAGCTGAGCTTTAAGGGACTTGCATGGTCTGCATCTGCTTCTGAGTGATGTCCCAGGAAATCTCCACATGAGGACCGGGCAGGAGTCAGGACTTCGTTAGCAAACTGTGAGGTGTAATTACAAACATCATCGGCTGCCGTCTTCTCATTCCTCTCATCATGAAGCCTCTTCACCAGCTCCCTGCGATTAGCAGAGGATGGGTGGTACAGGTGCTCATAACTCTCTGGCCTGAGGTTGGTCTTCCCTGCATCATCACTCAGACTCAGCCTCCTAGTTGGAGAAGCAGCCCGGCCAAGGTCCAGAATGTCCACTTTCCTATTTCCCGTTTCTCTTTTTCCTGGACAGAGGAAGTCTAGAGATGAGCCTTCAGAAAAGGACACGTGAAACTTCCCCTTACCAGACACAGCTCTGCTTTTCATCTGGGAGGGCAGGGAAGTCTGTGCCTGCAGGGCAGTGGGAGACCGGAGTTTCTGTTCTGCAAGCGACAAGCAGAGGGAGAACATTACAATTCACTTGTTCATTCATTAAATATATTTTTATTCAACAAGCATAGATGGCTCAATAAAAAACTCTCTAAGTGGTTTACATAAATTCATATCAGGAGTTGTTTCCATTTATCACAAGATAATCATGGTTAATAAACCTTGCTGGGAAGAAAGAGATGTGAATTTAGTCACACTTAAGATAAGGTTCCATTTATAAATTAAATTATGTGGGTTGACAGATGTTTATTTCATGCTCTGAGGCAAAGGCTGAGCGAGCCAAAAAACTGGAGCTCTAGTGGTTGAGAAGAATATTAGCAATATACCTGCCATTTATACTGATGGCTGCAAAAAGAAAACCCATCAATCACTCAAAACTTATCCTGTAAATTATATTTTTGTACCAAACTGAAAAACATCTCAATAAGTTGAAATAAAACCTTGTAAGAAACACCCAAATCTTCAAATAGTCATCTAGATTTAGGCCTAGTATTCAGAAAGAGCAGGTAGGTGGTAAGTCCATATTTGGACTGTTCCACTTCAGACTGCAAGTGGTCACTTACATGATGGAGTATGGGTCCCCATTTGGGGGGGGGCCTCAGAGGTAGAAACCTTCTTCACCTTGATATGCAAGGTATTTTTTTTAACGTACTGATGAAATCTTCAGGCTCAAGCAGCAGAATCTGGATAGATTTTACTACTTTCTGTCTGCGTTTTTGTGAGAACTGGCCTTAGAGAAACATCAGAATCAGGAGAGTCATCTGACCCCGAAAGGCTGAGAATGCACACAGATTTTTATCCGGTTGAAAAAGGAAAACACTCACCTCTGTCCAAAGAGTTGTAACTCAGAAACTGTCTTGCATTTGCATTGTCTAGCTGGAAGATATTACAAAGTTAATATTCTGTCCAATAGCAAAAGTTACTCATTTGTTTCAGAAAAATCAGTCTTTCACCTTAGCTTTTGGCATTGCTTTACCATTGTTTTAAGTATTTTGCATTTCAGTTGCTTTCTCCAGGCCTGGGGGTGGAAGCACATCTGGTTTTCATTTTGGCCCTTTTCTTTCCCCACACGAAATGTTTCTGAATGTTTCAACTAAGAGGCTATAAATGGATCTTGGGGCAGAATTAGGCATTTCAACAGGCAAGTGGTAGCAAACACTCATAAAACTACCATCATGCCACTGTCCCCGGAAGCACCATGTGATATGAGGTATAGGACAATAAGCTCTCATATAGGCCTACTGTTTCTCTCCTAGTCTATGAACTAGCCTGGAGTTTACTGACTTCACTTAGTTGCATAACCCAAAATGTGAACACATGTTCTAGTCATTTAATGAACCGATACAAATGGGATGGACAAAAAGAGTAGGTTTGGCATTATCATGCTTTATATATAAGAAAGGACATAAACAGGGGGATTGCCACAATTTTGAAAAGGAAAGGCCTCCCTCTCAATGCATACAACAGCTGAAAACTTTCTACTGCTGACACTGATGCAACTGTACAGTTAGAGGACACAGAAGTTTAACATAGCAAAGCGCTGCCCAAAACAGCAGCAGAAGCCACCTGCCTCTGTTTGACTTCATCAAGCCCACTTACCAGGATCTGGTCCTTGTTTCCTTTAGTTAATTTGCTGGTTGGCAACACAGAAACAGGCGATGTCTTTAGAAATGAGTCTCTCTCATCATGGCATGACATATGGCGAGGAGATGAATACTTTGTACCTGGTTTCGTTTCATAAGGAGAAATAATGATGAGCACCCACTGTTCGTTTGCAGAAAAATCAGAATGAAACACACCCACGTGTTCCAGACTGCTGAGGCCCATCCTTTTGTTTTGCTCTTACAGGAAGCTCCTCAGGGGGCATTTATCCATTTCCTTGCCTTGGCAGCCCAGTGGGGCACTAAACCCATTTATAGCTCCCAGATATACCACTGAGCTCAGATGTACCATAAAATACCCCCAAAATAAATAACTGCAACACCTTCCTGAGTCAGAGAGAAAAAAATCAAGTATAATCTGGGGAGAGAGATAAATCTAAGTGGAGAATAGTGTCACAACTCTGCTGGGTTTAAAAATCTGCCAACCCAATTCCCCAAAACCAAGGGTTCTATCAAAGATGAGAACATCACCCCACAAATGTAAGTTTTTGTTATTTAACCCCCCCCCCCAGTATTACAGTCAAAGGAATAAACAAAGAAAACATTGGTTCAAATTAGGGATGGATGGAACAGTCTTAATTATACCAGTTCGTTTCCATGTTACATGTGTTGACCAGGAAATTAGTTTAATCCCATTTCTGTGAGGATTTTCTAGAATCCACATGAATGCAGGACTTCTTTAAAATGCTCACAAAATAGTCTGGGGGCTGTCTTCTCTCCCCACCTTTTTTTTACAGGTTCTAGCTATCTGAAGTGGCTAATGCACACTACTCCTCTGCCACATATGTTTATAATCCTACCATAGTTCTTCCTGGGAGTGACAACATCACCCCGGGAGATTGTAGGGCAAACACATGGGGGCCTTTGTACTGTGTGTGTGTGTGTGTGTGTGTGTGTGTCTTACTAGCTGTTAAAATAGTTGAAGGTGGGCCATATCCTACATGATATGAGAAGATTTAAAATACAAGGGAGTAAGTTTGGGTGAGAAATCTAAATCCCTTCTCCCTGACCTTTAAACAGAATATAAATTGTGCAACACTGTAAGAGAAGCTTTCTGATAACCTGATAATCTGAAGACCCTAAATGCATTTGAAAGGATTTGTTTGAGAAGATGACATCAAGGACTATCTGATCTGTGTTGCCAATGGAATTGGCGGAAATGACTGGCAGAATCCGAGACCAGGGAGAAGAGTCGGTGGAAGAAGATTGGAAAAAATTCAAAGTATATTTACAGAAATATTGCAAAATTAATGAATGTTAGAAGAATGCTGGAATGAAGTTATATGGTTTTAGCAGAAATGTTATAAAGAACTAAGTAAAAACTGATTGTTAATGGGCCAAAGTGGAAAATTTAAGGCTAGATTGTGTTATTGACAAATTATAGAACAAAAAATTTGATAAAGATGGAAAGGATTTGCTGAAAAAGCTAATTGAACTAGAATACAAAAAAGGGAGGTGTGAGGAGGTCGATGAAACAAGTAAATGAAAGGTAAAGATATGGAAATATGGGATGTGTTTTTTTAAATGTTTTTGTTTCTCTAGTTGTTTTGATGTATTGTTCTTTTTTTTGCTTTTCTTTTTCTTTTTGATGTATTGTTTGTTAAATCTTTTATTGTTTCTTTCTCTCTTTTGTTTTTTCCCCTGTAACTATTAAAAGTCTAATAAATATTATTTTTTAAAAAAAGAGAAGATGACATCAAGGGATTACCCACTTGAGGATATCTTTGCTTCAAGGCATTGTAGCAATATACAGTTTTGCCCCTCAGGGAAAAGGGATGGTTAGGATCTGTGGTGAAACAAACACCAGCAAATTGCAGCCACACACATTTCCTCCTTAAGAAAGAAGGAGGGAAGGCAAGTCAAGAGTCTGAGTGAAACAAAGGTCAGATATGGACTTTAAAAAAAGATAAGGGGACCCCTGACCATTAGGTCCAGTCGTGACTGACTCTGGGGTTGCGGCGCTCATCTTGATTTACTGGCCGAGGGAGCCGGCGTACAGCTTCCGGGTCATGTGGCCAGCATGACTAAGGCGCTTCTGGTGAACCAGAGCAGCGCACAGAAACGCCGTTTACCTTCCTGCCACCTATTTATCTACTTGCACTTTGACGTGCTTTCGAACTGCTAGGTTAGCAGGAGCAGGGACCGAGCAATGGGAGCTCACCCCGCCGCGGGCATTCGAACCGCCGACCTCCTGATCGGCAAGTCCTAGGCTCTCTGGTTTAACCCACAGCGCCACTCACGTCCCACTGGATATGGACTTACAGACTAGCTATAGAAAGGAGAGATCAAGCATGATCCACGCTTTAAAGCTCTTTGTCCAAGCACCATTTTTTTACTCCAGAGTTTTCCCTATGAAAACCTACTTTTGGCAATCCGTGAAAACCTGAATGGCCATTTGTTGCATGTCAACTTTAAAGCATGTGTTTTCACAGGGAAAGCTAAGGGGCTAAAAGAAGAATGCCCAAACACTGAGCTTTAGAGCACAGAACTGTGCCTAGAAAGAGCGGGGCAAAAGGAAAGTGTGGACACACTCACAATTGCAAAAATGCCTTGTAAAGCTTAAAGCAGCCAATATCCAAGCATGTCTCATGGAGAGTCAGTCATTCGTCAGAGCCCAACTGGATCAGGCCAGTGGCCCATCCAGTCCAGCATTCTGTTTTCCACAGCAGCCTCCATGAAGAAGCAGGACATAGAGGCAAAAGCTCTCTTCTGTTGTGGCTTCTGGCAGAGGGGCATGCTGGGTCGGCAGAGTCAACGGTCAGGGACAATGGCAGCTTCCAGACCAGATACAAGGGCAGCACCACATAATGTACATGAGCACAATCAAATATTCAGGCTAAGCATACTGAGGTTTTCCAATCCCAGTGTGATTGTCTCATAAAACCTACCAGTACGTGTCCTGTTGCTCTCTGTATTCATCCTGGATGTTGCAAAGCTTTCTTGGTCTAGCACATCACTCCTCATTGTATTTTCCCTTGAGGTAAATTTAATAACAGCGATGTTAGGATTAAGTAATCTTCAATATCAAGCACCTCCTTTCCCATCCAAAAGTGTTACTTTTCATCAGACCACTTCCATACCTTGACTCGTCTTTTTCCAATGGATCCTCTTTGCTCCTGAGATTAAAATGCAGGTGGGCAGCTTTTCTCTCACGCTTCCTAATAGTTCTTTCATCTATGAAGAAGAAGACATGCAGGATCAATGACTGGCTTCAAAGAATGGTAGCAATCATGTGAAATCATAATGGTGCCATGTGATTGACAGATGGGCTGCTCTACCAACCTGTTAGAATTAGCCTGCAGAAGTGGGGACAGATAAAGATCTGGCCCACAGGAGCATAACAATTCTCCACTCCTGGACCAAAGTGTCAGAAATAAAGGGCAGCAGCAGCAGCACAAGAAATTATGGAGACAGGCAGCCATTTTTCTTCTGCCTGTAGGCTTGGTGTCATTTGTTTAGAATACTAATATCCCACTTTACAGCATCACATCAGCTTACAAAGGACAACAGAATTACAGAAGTACCACAAAATTCATCTGATAATGTGATTATTCAGGTGATATATCCTGCCCTCCTTTTTAGTATTTACTTTGGTATCTGATTACTAGGCAACAGAACCCACCAAGGACTTATGAGGCAGTAAAGAAATGGGACCAAGCAGTTCAAATTCACTCAGCACATGATGTAAGCAAGTATAAGGTTTATCCTGTAAACTATGGAATGCTTATCCTCACTGTCCAGTAATTTCCTAAGAGTTTTAGAGAGCAGAGTGACTAGCCCAAGGCCATTCAATGAACCATGCCCAAGTTGGGTCTCTCATGTCTCCCTATGCTTTACACCTGGTATGTCCAAAGTCTGTTTTGGGGGCCTAATCCGGCCCGACAGTCAATTTAATCTGGCCCCTGTGCCAGTATATGTCCTGGGTTAAAATCCTAAGAAAAACTCAGCAACTTCAATCCCCAAAAAAGCTCAACATTTTTGGGGTTAAATCCTTTAAAAAGCTCAAAACTTCAATCCTCCAAGCCTAAAAAAAGCTCACGCATGTTCACTTCATCAAATGTGGCCCTCTTTAAAAAAGTTTGGGCACCCCTGCTTTACACCCTACTGGCTCACAACACCACAAAGTCATATTTCACCCAACCCTTGGAGTTGTGATCTTGCAAGTAAATACAGAAATCTCTAACAGGCCCATCATAAACCCACCAATTCCAAGGAAGAAGGAAGAAGCATGGAACGAAGACTGTTTCTGTATACAGTGGTGCCTCGCAAGACGAAAAGAATCCGTTCCACGGGTCTTTTCGTCTTGCGGTTTTTTCGTCTTGCGAAGCAAGCCCATTGACAGAGTAGCGCTATTAGCGCTATTGGTGATTTAAGGGCTAAAAACGGCATTTTAAGGGGTGGGGGATTAGCGGTTTTGCTGCTAAAATGCTTTTAGCAGCTTAGCGATTCAAAATAAGGGGTTTTGGAGCAAAAAAAAAATAAATCAAATTTTTTCGTCATTTTTCGTCTTGCGAAGCAAGCCCATAGGGAAATTCGTCCTGTGAAGCGCCTCTGCAAACGGAAAACCCTTTCGTCTTGCGGGTTTTCCGTCTTGCGAGGCATTCGTCTTGCGGGGCACCACTGTATATGAGACACACACCTCCAAAATGCAGAAAGATTGCTGGAACGTGCTATTTTTTTTTATTTTAATGTAACTATAAAACTATGTATGTTCTGTGTTCTGTGTCAGTTCTGATGAATTGAGTATTGTTTTCCCTTCAACAGCTAACTTCCAAATGTGAAATGTACAAGTTGAACAGACACAGAGGTCTTTCTTACCGTATATGCAATGTTAAGCAATAGTTAGCATAAACTAAGGTTTGTAATCCAACAACAAACCATGGCTTATGAATGTGGTTGGCTTGTGGTTAACAAGTCATGGTTACGCTGATGGCCAGGGTTTGGGTGATCAAATAAGCCACAGTTTAGTAAACCATGGATAAACACTACACATGAACTAGGCCACAGTTTTAGGCACCATATTGCCTAATATTTGTTTAGAATGCCACATGCAAGGGCAATCTCTGCTCACTTCTGTGCCTCTTTTCACAAGCAGCATTCTAGTATTGTTCATGAAATACATTGACAACACTCAGGGCATCTGACCACAGAGATGCCCTAGGGCCCCTTGTATCCTCGGCAAGGAGCTGTATTACATCCTCCTCAGGAATAAAAAATACTTTACTGCAATAGCCACATTAGAAATTACTATATTTTACACAACCCAAGTACTCGAAATCCTGGTAAGCCTTGTAGACTGGAGCACAGGCCAGATCCTTTGCTAACTGAACTATTTTGGGATGCAGTTTATTTTTTAAAAGCAAATGTTCCAGTGAGCGTCGGTCCAAAATACTGACAAAGTAATGTGTCCCTCCCCAACATGAGCCCAAATCTATATATTCAGTAGGTTGTTGAACATGTTGTTTAATACAGTAAGGCTTGTATCTCTGATGCCAAAAAAACTGACAAGCAGCACATTTCTCTGCAGACCTACTCAGAAATAAGCCCCATTCAGTTCAATAGGATTTACTCTCATATTGCTGCCTAAATTTGCAACTCTACTCAGGCATATATATTTCACAGAGTTGGTCTGACACCTTCCTAGCAAAAGGAAGTGGCTGCTGTTAGGGCTCATCATTGCAAGCAGCCTGTCCTGATCTGTGACTGCTGAGCTTTGCCAACTCACTAGGTTTGACTGAAAGGCAGTTACTGCAGGGTGGGACATATTTTGAAAGCCCTCTCTCCCTTCTTTCTTGCTGTGCTGCAGGATCCAAAAGCGGGCTAGTGCCACTTCATCTCCCAGTCAATCTCCAATGGTGATTTTTCCCACACACCCAAACGGCTTCCACACACACCCCGCCCCCGGTGGAGGCCGGTTTCACCAACTCCTAGGTACAGCTCTGTCCAGCCATATTCTATGCTTGAGAATACTGCAAAGAAGGGTGCAGGACAATTTCAAGGTAGATGGATGCAAACTAGAAATAAGGCATGGTATTCACTGAATCAAAACTCAAACATTTACTGGAATTTTGCTATGGTCCAAGGTACAGAATATGGTTTATGCTCCCAATTTGCTTTCTAAGTTCATTATATAGAAGCAACAGTTGGCTATATGTCACCATTTCCCCGTTCTCTCTCTCCAAACTTACTCCACCACACCTTCCAGTCTTTGTATCAAGATTGGTTGTTCTTCAAGAAGATACACCATGCATGACAGGTAGCATCTGGAGGAAAACAAATGGTCTATAGCAGGAGTTCAGTCTAATCTTAAACTCTAGGGACCTGCAGTTTTCATTCAAAAACATCAGACTACTGACTAATCTAGCTATCCAAAGTGAGCACAAGTAAAATGGAAGATTCAGTGAGGCATAGATTTGTGACAGCATAATATGCTTCTCCATAGCAACAGAAGGCAAAGCCCTTAGTACACAGTACAGCCACAAACACACGCCCTTTCATGGGCACACTCCCTAGAAACAGTGCACAGGGTCATGAAGAAAAGGGGGAAGGCTCAGTTCTAGGACTGCTAAATAATATTAAGCAGAGGTTCTCAAACTACGGTGTCGGACCATGGAGGGGTGGGTGTCTAGGCAA
Organism: Podarcis tiliguerta; assembly: GCF_965153285.1. NCBI lineage: Eukaryota > Metazoa > Chordata > Lepidosauria > Squamata > Lacertidae > Podarcis > Podarcis tiliguerta. The sequence continues at coordinate 50,037,590 of NC_139541.1, read as the reverse complement.
TGTTTTAGAGGCAGATAGGATCCACAAGCAGTGGTGTGGAGTGGGTGGGTGTGAGAGAGTTCCCCATCTACTTTAAATTTATGGGGGCAATGCACTCTCACCTGCCTCATCTGTTGGTCAGGAAAGAGAATTTGGGATTGGTATCCTGACGATCGACGTAGCTCCCCATGAGACTGGGGGGCAGAGCTACTTGTAGTTACTGGCTGAAGCCATGACTGCAATGTTTGAGTAAACAATTGGAACAGTGACAAGCTTTGCCCTTATGCCAGCATCATAGAAATGACCTCTACTGTCCCTCCTTGCTTCATCTCTCACCTAGCATCTCCAGAGCTTGTAATCTGTACACAGTGAACAGTCTATAATCAGATTCCTTCCTGGTTACAGGGTTGAGACGCAGGTCCAGCTCTCTAAGGAGAGGCAACGCTTGAAGGCGGGCAACTTCCAGCAAGGATGAAACATGATTATAGTACAAATTCAGATGTTGTAACAACTGTAAATACTCAAGACCCTGCATGGAGAAAAAGACAAGGTTGCAATTTGAAAATAAAATGTTTCTTTAAGCACTGAACTTGATCTCACCAACTGAGCGAGTAATACATTGGAAGTGGGGAAGAGCGTGTATTTTCTCCATAACATGCAGAGTTTTATAAACCTCTATCAGGTCTATCACAGTTATCTTTTTTGACACTAAATGCCTCCAAATGCTTAAGGCTTTCCTCTTGAGAATATACTTTATCTGCCTGAACAAAATTGGTTGATCTTTTCCAACTCTTTGCTGTCCTTTATCAAGGACACACAGCGTTCCAGTGTGGTGCTAGATATGGGCAATATATTAGGCCAGACCAGTGTGGGGAAACAACGAGAAAGGTGGGCCCTGCGAGACCAGCATTCAACCTTCACTTAGAAACCTCCAAGGAAGGAGAGTTCAGAACCTTCAGAGGGAGAGCCATCTTCCAAGTATTATAAAAAAGTAAACAACATTTGTTTGACCCCAATTATTTGACACAGAGGGCGAAACCTACAAATACAGCCCAAAATGCACATAGGGAGTTCTGTATATATGGGAGAATTTAAAAAAAAAAGATCTTGTCATCTCAAGGAGCCCTGGCTGCCTAGATAAAACACTACAGCCCCCACAAACCCTTACCTGGAAGTAAGGCCCACTGAACTCAGTGCAGCCTTCTTCTGAGTAAATACCGTACTTAGCTATTTACTAGATGCAAGTCAGCAGCACCAGATGACCCTGCTTGGCTAGGCACTGAGTGGATTTCACCCCACACCTTGCAGAGCCCTGTGCCTCTTGGCAACATCTGAAAGCCCTGATCCACTAGGTGCTTGAGTTGATTGCACCCTGCACCTTGCAGAGTCAGGCCCAGACTGCCACTGGGCCTAGGAGTGGTGACAGCAACAAGCAGCTCCAGATCTCCCAGCCCTACCCATTGCCACCCTAACCCAGCACTGACCTGGGGGTTCTGGATCGCGGGCTCTACCAGTCAAAACAGGAGCCTCAGCGATCGCCCTCTCCTGTGGGAAACAAACCAGGACTGCTCCAAGAAAATGCATATGGCAAAAAAGAGTGCTAAGCCCTGGTGAGATGCCCTCTAACCCTCTTGTGATTGTTCAAGTAGATATATATATATTCCTTCACTTCTCACTTCCCTCTGTGGCCACCTCATTTACGCAATTTTCACCTGTGGGCCCCTTGAAATATCGTAGAGGGGCCCAGGGGGCCATATGGCCCCGGTTGGGAAACACTGGTTTGGAGAGCTCTTTTGGTGTTTCTCACAATCTGCTTGCATTTTCGTCATTCTAAATGACTATGAGCTCATTCACACTGTCACTTAACGTGGAAAGTAAGCCTCCTGTACCTCCAGATTATTTGTGAATAAATTAAATAGCCCTGTGGTACTCTCCACAGGAACAAACCCTCCAGAGTATTCTTAGACCCCTCTTGTGCCAGAGGGCAGGCAGGGCTCAGCACCACTCTTTGTCATTTGCTCCTAGACCTAACAGCCTCCAGAGCAGGTCTGAGGACAGAGTCTATCCCTCCATCACATTAGTCCCTCACACTCTTCCTTGGAGGTGCCTCTGTCTTTTGCCTTCTCTCTTGACTTGCCCCTCCACCTCTGGCTTTTTCTGTGGCTCAGAAAACTCTTATTGCAACCCCACTATACTGCTGTACACCCACCTTTGAGTCCAAATATATTTTATTATTTATTAAATTTATATTCTGCCCTTCATCCGAAAATCTCAAGGCAGTTCACAATACCTGGAGAGCCAAACTATAGCCTTGTCAGAAGTGTTTCGGAAGTATATAGGAACACATACTGAGTCTTGGTCTGTCTAGGTCAGTGCTGTCTACAGTGGCTGGCAGAAAATCTTCAGGGTTTCAGGCAAGGAACATTCCCAGCCCTACCTGGAGATGCCATGAATTGAACCTGAGACCTTCTGCATGCAAAACAGCTGCTCTGCCACGAAGCTGTGGCCCTTCCTTCAAAATATATAATATTTGCATAATTGCCTTTATATTTCCACATATTGTCAACATTCTCAAATAACTCTAAAAGGTTGGTACAATCTTGAATTGTGCTGGAAAACACAAGGAAGCCAGCACAGAGCTGCATCTCTGTTCTTAGCATTGTACTAGAGATTTGCTTCTAAACCACCTCCCAATGGTTCATGCCCAGGTGAGGGAATAAAACCTTAAAGAAAGAAATCCAAGGCAGATATGCAAGCTGAGCTTCCTGGTAGGAACCCAGTTTATTCAAAGAAACTATTCCCATACTGACAGTTACTCCAAACCAGAAGTTAGGAGAACTGCTCCAAAGCACATTTTAATAAAGTTTCTATTAGCGGATCCGGAGCTTAGTTGGTTGTGTTCTGTTGATTGCAATGTGGTATGTTTGCATGTGGGGGGGGGGTGTTGTTGGGTCAGATTAGCCATATTGATTTGTATGTTGTTGTGGGGTGTGGTGGGATAGGACACTGTCTTGTGGGGCTGTATATGTGATAAAGGGGAGCCACACTGGGGTGAAGGCATCCTCCTTTGCTTGTCCCTGTGTGAGTTTAAGTTGTACAAGCATTTTTGTTGTTTAGTCGTTTAGTCGTGTCCGACTCTTCGTGACCCCATGGACCAAAGCACGCCAGGCACTCCTGTCTTCCACTGCCTCCCGCAGTTTGGTTAGGCTCATGTTTGTAGCTTCGAGAACACTGTCCAATATCCAGCCATCTCGTCCTCTGTCGTCCCCTTCTCCTTGTGCCCCCCATCTTTCCCAACATGCAGCCATAAGGCCCACTAAAGTCATTGGGTCTTACTCCCAGGTAAGCAGGTTTAGGATTGCAGCCTACAGTCTAGGTATATATCACTTCCAAGACTGAGCTGCTAGCACGCCATATTAGACATGTGAAGGCAGGAAAGGATATGGGTGAGATGCCTCTTACCAAGCACCTCCACTTGGGAAACAAGAATCATTCATCACCACAATTACCGGCTTCACAGTTCAGGGGCATCCCAGGCTCTGGCTTTTGGCAAAGAAGAGCTAATGTCTCAATAGATTATCCTGCAGCAACCATGAAGGGCCGCAGAACTCACCTCTAGACAAGCAAGCAGGTTCTTTGACAAATCTAAGGACTGAAGGTTTTTAAAGGCTTTCAGGCCATCTCCAAGAGAGACAATTTTGGCTGCATGGGTTCCCTGCAGAGAGATGGACTCCACCTGTTCTGGAAAAAAATGGCAACTTGTAAATGTATTTTGGTCTTTCCTACAGTTCTTAAACTGCAGTTTTTCACATATCAGAAAATTTGTCTATCTGATTTCTTTTAGCTTTGTATATTCTGACTATGGGAGGGGGGGGGGTAGATGTAAAATATGTTGCTGTCATCCACAAGTATGGGTCCTATTAAGCTGCAACCCCTAAACCCCACTGTGGCAGAATACAATAGTGCAAACTGGCACTAAACTGAAAAAAATTAAAGAAATAACTCTCAAGAGACACAAGTCGTAAGCAGCATTTCAAAGGAGGATCTCTTAGGATAGAGAAAATACTTTTAGAAGAGCTCCCATGGTGCACAAACATCTTTTTATGCACTGTTGCCTCTAATCAAACAGGTTTTTGTAATCATTCAAAACCTGCAGAACCAGTTTATCTAGAGGCAAAGATGGTTTGGATGAGAACAGCGGAGGACCTTGGGGTCTCAATATTTAATTTAGTACCTCCTCCGCCCAATTCGAAATAATAGTTGCAGCGCCCCCTAGGCTCTGCACCGTGTGAACGAACTGGTCAAACTCCCTAAATCTGCCTCTAATAAGCATTTAGAAAACAAGAAGCAATTCTTTCAAATCAGATTCCACTCTCCTGAGTGTAAACACAAACTATCTAGCATTTTCTTTCTTTCTTTCTTCCTTTAAAAAAAGATTTATCTTTGTTTTCTTTTTAATACTTTTATTAGCTGCTTTGACTGGTTGCTTTGAGAGAGAAGAGTGTGTTATAAATAGTATTAAAACATATAAAAAGAGAGGCAGGCAATCTGCCCAACACATTCAGAGTGGACTTAAGGCAGCACTGAATTTGCTGCTATAGGTTTAACAATATTAAATTCCCCAACCTGGTGCCAAGGGCAGAAAGCTGTAAAAGGCTCGTGGGATCTCCCTTTTTATGTAAGATCCCCTCACAACAAAACAAAGCTACTGCTTCATCCTAGCCTGATTTTGCTTCAGTGCACCCGAGTTGCAGAAAAATCCCTGAACTGGCCTCGTGCTACTCAGCAAGGTACTTTGGCTGCCCTGTCCCAAGGACCAGCACCCCGCACCACCACCGTCCCCGAAAGAAGCCCCTCCCCCACTCAGTCCCCCTCTGAGTCCTCCTCTTGAGGCCCCCCCACCGCGGAGTACTTTCCACTCTCCTCGCGTACTTATAGCTAGAAGTTTTCGCCAGGGCGGAGGGACAAGAGAAGAAGCCAGGGGGGGAAAGGGAGCCGTTCCGCATGGAACAAAAGTTCAGGGGAATTAGTTCTGTTTCACACATGCCTACTACCCTTCCGACCGGCCAGCCTTCCCTGGAAACGTCCAAATGCTCTAATGAAGTCGTGGACTGTGCCAGACTATGAAAAGGAGCGCCCCTGAGCATGTGCAGAATGTCCACACCCGGTGACCGAAGGGTCCCTTAACTCTGGAAGCAGCGAGGCTTGGAGATAGGCTTGAGCTTGGCTGGGCCTAAGTAGCCGTGGTCGGTCGGTCGGCCGGGGAGGCTGCCCCATGGCGGCGCTGGGGGGGGGGGCCGCTCCTTGGGGAGACCGAGCGAGGAGGCCCCTTCGCGCGCGCCCCCGGCCAGCCCTCTCGCTAGCTGGCGGTCAGTACCTGGCTGTAGCCCCCGCAGAGCCGGCTGCCGGCGAATCCAGGCCTCGCTCAGCGGCACCGCCACCGCCATGAGGCCGCCGCGCGTTGCCTGGCAACCCGGGCAAACACCGCGCGGCGGCGGCGAAGCCGCGAGCCAAGGAGGCCGTTGAGCGGCCGCCGTCGCCCGGCCTTTGCTTTGCCCTGCTGGGCGCTCTGCCCCGTCCCCTCAGGATGGTCCTCCGCCCCTCCCTCCGCCTGCCCAGCAACATGGTAAAGGGGATCCCCTCAGGAGAGCAGGGCAGAGAGAGCGGAAACCCTAAATGGGCCCCCTGTGCAGGGCTGGAACCGGGGGCGGGGAAGGTCTCCCTCTACACACGCCCCCACACGGAGCGCGCTCTCCGCCTTTTTTCCAGCGCCAGGAAAGAGCGTCTCTGAGCATGTGCAGCTGGGGAGCATGCATCCTTCCTTGTCCCGCACTCGACAGCATCCTCGGATCCGAAGCATTATCGGGGGGTGGGGGGCTTCTTTTTAACATAGATTTTAAAAAAGCGGGTGGGGGAGGGGAATTCACTGGTGTGGTTATTTTAAAGGCTTAGGATCTGCTCTGAGCTTGTACTGATTTCTCCCCCACCTTTCAATTAGGAAGAATCAGAAATAGTTTCTGAAGCTGAATCTTCTGAGGAAGAGCTGATTCATCTGAATGTCGGAGGCTGGTGCTTCTCAGTTCCCAAAAGCAAAATCGCCCAGTTTCCAGACTCTCTGATCTGGAAAGAGGTTTCGGCTTTGACTCAGAATGAAAACGTGCGCCTGTTCATTGACAGAGATGGTTACACCTTCAGGCACGTCCACTATTACCTGCACACCTCCAAGCTGTCCTTCTCCAGCTGTGCTGAACTGAATTTGCTGTACGAGCAGGCCATGCTTTTGCAGCTGACCCCACTATTGCAGGTACTGCCTTTCCTGGCTGTGGGTTGAAAACATGCTCTATTGCCCAAATAAGATGTAAGCTGTCAAAAGGCTGATAAGTTAGAGCCCAGTTTAATGGGACAACTTTCACAACAGTAGTTTCTTCTCTGGCTGCCCTGGAACTGTCCTTTTTGGACTGTGGAACAGTTTATAGGGATGGTTGTGCAGCTCTGGCTGGCTGGGAAAGCAAGTGCCTGTGCAGAATTAGAAGCCAAATCAGGCAGCAGCTCAGGTTAGGCTTAAACATGGGCTTAGAATGTGGGAGCTCCATGAGAACTCATGTGCTCCCAGCTTCATCTTACAACTGGGTTCTTTCCCACTACCTGTTTTTTGCCAGCCATAAGCTGCTGTGGCTTCTGGACTGGCAAGCTACAGCTAATAATTTTCTTCACATTCATGATTTGAATCCCAATGTGAGTTTGTACACCCTGGTTAGGTGGCTAGTGTTAACTGGGTTTGCCAATTTGCATGTCTGGGTAGTGTGTGGTGAATGGCAAGCAGAATACAAAGGAAGGAATCTGCATGCAAGAGGAGAGAGGCCTCCCTCATGCCAAGCCATGGTTCAGTGTTACATCTGAGTTATGTATTCAAGCTGGCAATCAAAGCACTGAGGCAGATGGAGCAAAGGCAATTAGATTGAGGAGCCTGAAGTTCAGGGAAACAAAAGCCCAAGAGAACAGTAAACTGGGAGTTCTTCTCTTGTCTAGGCAGAAGCCAAAGCAGAAGCTATTTATACCTGGCTTGGCCCACCTGGAGGCATCTTTATGCCTGCTTCACTAATGGGACTGTTGTGGGATCACCCTCCCCACTTTCCTGCTGACTCTGAAGAGGACCCTGCAAGTCCTAAGCGTACTATGGAGCATGATCCCTCCCCATCCTGAGTTTTCCACTTCTAGCTCTACATCCTCTATGCATGAGATAAGTTCCATTTCATTCAAGGGGATAGACTGGGCAGGAAAAGTTCTCAGTGGATTGTGCCTCCTGTGTCAGTGTTTTAAACCAAACCTAGGTGATGAGGATTTACAAGACCCACCTCAGTCTTCAGCTGCTTGCCTGTCTCACTTTCAGGCAATGAAACGGAGGGCACCAAGACCAAAGGTTGGCTTTGTTCTCAGATGAGGCATCACGGAGAATGTAGAGAGGGAAGGATGCCTATCAACAGGTGTGGGTGGGACCTGTCACATAGACATGTGGGTGCAAGCTGGTTGATGAAGAGCTTCAGAGCTACTTAAAGCTGTTTTTTTCCTACAAGGCACAATGAATTGGACAGCAACACCGATTCATCACCTTCTTAAATTACTCAGTACCCTCATTAAGGACTCATCCAGACTGCCTTTGTGCTGTGTTTCTAGGCACAGGTCTGGACGTTAAAGCTGCATGTCTGAGCGCTGTTGTTTTTTGCTCTGGCACTTTCCCCAGGAAAACCCACGTTTTACCGCTGAATTGGAACAAACAGCAATCAGGTTTCCCACATACTGTATTGCCATTTGCTCCAATTCAGTAGTAAATGCGAGTGTTCCCAGATAAAGCGCTGGGACTAAAATAAACTGTTCTGACACAGTGTTTTAAAGTGTGGACCTGTGCCTGGAATGCACAGTGCAAAAGGAAGTCTGGATGACCCTTATGACAGGTTATAATGGGTCAGCCATGAACTGTCTGAGTTGACAGTAATTTACACTTCTGAATAGGATACAGGTTATCTTTGCTAGGTTTCACAGGTCTGACTTGCCCTTTATTAAAAACATCTATGGCAGATTCCTCCTAGGCTTCTCCTGAAGACAGAAAATAAGTTGGTTCCACTGCCTACATTGCTGAGCTGATAAGCAGTTATGCTGTTTGTTGCAATCACTCCCTTCTTCACACAGTGCATAGCTAAACTATGGAACTCGCTCCCACAAGATGCGGTGATGGCCACCAACTTGGATGACAAGAGGAGTGGACAACTAAGCAGGACCTGAGTTGTTGCTGGGAGTCATAAGTGGGGAGAGCAGTGCTGTTGAGCTCAGGTTCTGCTTGCAGACTCCCTATAGGGGCATCTGATTCGCCACCATGGAAATAGGGTGCTAGCCCTCTGGGCTGAGCCAGCTGCAAGGCTCTTGTGTTTTTCTGAAGCCTCCCTAGCTGAGCCTCTCCAGATGCCACCTCAGGAAAAGGGAGAGAAGCTACCTTCCCTCTTCCTCCTTAGTCCCTCCTTAATGAGGGAATAGAAGCACATAAAAGGTTTGCCAAAGGGAAGCATCTTTATGAGCCTGAAAATAGCATCATATAGCTTAGAATAGCGCTTACATTGATGATGATGACCACGGGCTTATTAAAAACTTTAAGCTTTGCATTGCTTAGGAACTCTTACTTTGTCCTGAAGCAATCAACATTGAGGGCAGTGCCGAAGGACAGTATCCTATGCGCACCATGCTGTATGGCAGCCCTCCTCTTTTAACGCTCCTATGATTTTGTTTAAATATAATGAAAATGCATGTTTAAGAGATGTTTGCCTGTCTTAACAGACCTTAGACAATTTGAAGGAAGGAAAACATAATTTACGTGTCCGTCCTGCGGATATACCAATAGCTGAAAGAGCATCTATGAATTACTGGAGAACACGAAAATGTATCAGCAAGCCTTCCGAATTTCCTCTTAAAAGTCCAGCATTTACTGGTAAAAGTCCATTGTAAGCAACTACTTAAGGTTAGACAGGACCAAAATGACAATTGTAGTGATCATAAGCAAACATCTTGGATAATTTTTATAAACTTCCCCTGGCTTCATTCAGCCCACATGATGCCATGGATGGAGTGCGGGTTAAGCCCAGGAGACGTGGACTCCAAGCAAACTCAGTCATTGCTTATTTATATCTCCCCATCCCTCAGATACATTAACAGGACTACCTAAAATATAATATTTAATAACACATCACATGAATACATTAATATAAGCTTAAAGCAGCAGCCCTATAAAAGCATCAGCCAAAAAGCATAAACACCTAGGAAAACAAAGAAGCCTTTGCCTGGTGGCACAACAACTTCAGAGTGGTCACCAAGTGAGCCTCGGGGGGGGTGGGGTGGAGACCAGTTCATAATGTCTATAACATTATTAGTGTTTCACATCGAATGTAACTGATCCATAGAAAGGACTCTATGAACTGAAAGCTGAAACACTGTATGTACTTTTGTTACCCAAGAAAATCTTCAGTAAAATTAAAAACAAAACCAGGCGCCATTGCTGAAACCGCCCATTTGCTGATAGCAACTGGCCATATCCCAGATGATGGGGGAACCCAGCGAAGGAACTCCAATGCAGATGTAAGTGTAGCGGCAGGTGAGGGGACGGGCCATCATTCAAGTACCCTGGCCCTACGTCAAGAAGGGCTTTACAGGAGAGGACTAGTGGTGCAAGATGCTTGCAATGACTCATTCCAATTAAGCCTAGCAGCTGTATTCCCAAACCTTCAGAAGCAACCCCAGGTGGCTAGGTGAGCAGATTACAGTCATTCACTTTCAGTTACAATCACATATCTCAGTAGGATTATAAAACGAGTTGATGTTGATGTTTAATTGTTTGGCTGCATTCCAAATCACTGTTTTTCCTCCTAATAAACTTTTGCCTGACATTAATTAGAGTGCTGCCCCTTGGGTCATTTGCTCTAGAATGAGGCTTGCTTTATTTTTCACTCGTCTGGGTTATGACAGGATAAGTAGCATGCCCGTGAAGGCGCTGAATGTGGTGTGTTTGTTTTTTAAGTCCTCTGGAGAGAAATTAGCAGTTGAACTTATGCACACTGCTAAGTTGTTTGTGACAAAACTCTTAATACAAATTTGTATAATTTTGTGAGAAACATCCCCTGAGAAACCAAACGGAAATCAAGTTCCTGTCACTTTTGGTCCCAGAGGCGTGATAAAAGGCAGCAAGGCACAAGACCAGATTCATTTTGTCCCCTAGAGGGAGGAGGCTGAACTGAAAGTTGATGCTCATTGACAACAGAGAGTTGGATCTGTTATACAGATACTGCCTTAGAGTCACTGGCACATATTCCTGTAATTGAGCAAAGTCAAGTGTTTTATTTACCCAGATGTCTTTTCAGCTGAATTGTTACTACTAATTGCCTTTCTTTTCTTAATTGTTTTCAATCTGTTTTTTTATATTATATATTATTTTTACTACATTTTACCGAGCTGGGTACATCATCCTGGGTACTTTGGTAATAAGAAAGGAGAGAGAAAATGTGTGTGATGTGCTATTTTTCTAGAAAAAGAGGTGCTGGAGCTCACAATGAACTTCTGCCTTGTTCTCTTAGAATGGCAGTGGTTCTCTTCTGAGAGGTGCCAGAGCTTTATTTCCCTTCATTTTTAATTCCTTTGTCACATTTACTAAGATTTCACTATTCCCTTTATTGAGTTTTATACCCATTAAATATACTTCAGATTTGAAAACTGTATTATGGATTTTGTTTAAATCAAATGGTGTATAAATTTTATTTATTTATTTATTTAATTAACAATGACCCAGGCTATTCTTTTGGCATAGATAATCCCAAAGCTTGCTGAAGATCAACAACCATGTGAGGTCAACTATTTCTTTGTATTTAATTTGTCGGGTCTAAAAAAAATGCAAATAGCATTAGCCAGCACAGATGATCATGAGCTTGGAATTTTTGCTCCCCTGCTTGCACCAGTGGAGAATTTCTTCTCAGTTACAAATACCAGCTCCAGATGAGGATTTCCCCACAGGACTACAGCAAGGAAAAAAGGTTAAGCTTGCTTCCTAGCCTGCTGGGATTCCTAGTGATTATCAGCTGCAACAGCTGGTGCTATTTGCATGGGATGTTGTGTGTAGACTGGGGTCACACGGTACATCAAACACTGAAAGCTCATTGCTTCCCCCAAATAATCCTGGAAACTCATTTGCTAAAGGGTGCTGGGAATTTTAGCTCCATGAAGGGTAACCTAAAATTCCTAGGATTCTTTGGGGGAAGCCATGTACTTTCAGTGTATGGTGTGTGTGACCCCAGGCTCTGGATTCAGATTTCTAGTCCTTTATCTGCTGTCTCTGGTCTTCCTAGCTCCTTGCTAACATTCACTTTTTCTCCCTATTAGGATTACATGAGAAAGTCCCCCTAGGACTAATGGACACTCCGTTACTAGATACTGAAGAAGAAGTGCATTACTGCTTTGTGCCACTAGACATGGTTGAAAAATATCCTTCCTTGGTCAATGATGACAACTTGCTGTGGCTGTCTGACAATGCTGTGCTGATAGAATGTGAAAGCAGCGAGTTTCGCTTCATAGGTAAGCCTTTTCCTTGAGGAAGACAGCAGCAGCAGTAGGCAAGAAATAAACATTTCCTTCTATTTCATTTTTAAAATTATTATAACACCCTTTCTACTACTAATATGCTACCAGAGGCAGCCTCAGAACCACAGGTCATGTTGGGGCAAGTGGAATATGTGGGAGTAGGATGTGGGTTCAGGTTTGGTTTTGGTCTTGGTGCCCTGATGGGTAACCTTCAAGAGGGTGGTGAATGGGAGCGCAACCCTGTTGCTTTTGCTAGAGCTTTCAGCGGCTTTCAATTATTGTTGACCACAGTATCCTCCTGGACCAACTCTATGAACTGGGGGTGGGTGGCACTGTGTTCTGCTAGTACCTATGGGAGCAGGTTCAGAGAATCGGGTTGAGGTCTTGCTACACTCTGGGCTCATCTTTGTGTTTTTCATTTTATAATTTCTAGCTAATTTTCTTCGCTCAGAGAAGATGCTTTTGCCCGACAACTTTTCCAACATGGATGCTCTGGAGGCTGAGGCTGAGGCACTGGGGATCCCCGAAGTCACAGAAGCAGTGAAGACCTACAAGAGGAACCCTGGTGTGGTTCTTAATTGCATCTTTCAGTGTAACTCATCTCTATATTAATAGATTTCAAAATAAAATGGGGATTGGGCCATGGGACTTTCACTGGATTAGAAAGTCAAGAGAGGTATAAAATATAATCAGGATTCTTAATTGTTCATTTCTCATTTGTACATTTCCCTTTTAGGAATCTACTCAGAGGGAACAGCTGACCTTCAAGGTGTTGTGAAAAGCACAATGAAGAAGCCGCAAGCTGTTCAGGAAGCAGCAAGTCTCCCTTTGTTCCCAATGGCGCTTGGTCTCTTGGTCAAATATCCTGACTCTGCTCTGGGGCAGCTTCACATGGAGAGTACCCTGGATGGGAACAAGCTCTATATATCCGGGAACGGAGTTCTCTTTCAACATGTCATGTATGTCTTTTTGCACCAAAGCAGAACCAATTAGCTGTTAGTGTGCCTAAGACCACTGGGGTGAGGTGGGATAATTGACCTTGCACTATGCTCAAACTCAAAAGAGAGGATCTTCTCAATTGAAATTGAAAAGAGCATGACTGGGTCTTTGAGCAATTGCTGTGCCCCTAGAAAAAAGGGGAATCATTGGTGGCTTCAAAATATGTAGGGAAATGCTTTGATCTTAATACATTTGACCATACACCTATTTGGTTTTACTTTCGTGTACTTTGATGGCATTGTTTGTTTGATGGTTAATTTATATGATTCTTGACCATGTTTGCATTCCACCAGCCTTAATTACTGTTCTTCAGGTGCACAATTGCAATTGAAGGTTTTAGGCACACTGAAGTTTCTCTTAGTTGTCTAATGAATCTGATTTAAATAAAATTGGGAGTTGGGGTGGTGGTGGAGAGAATCCATGTGTAGCCAAAATAGTAGGAAAGAAATCAAATGGATATCTTTTTTAAAAATGCGAAAATAGATAAAGTAATTTCTTCTAAGTCTATTCCCCCTTTTATCCAAAGGAATTGGTTAGGCACTTGCAGACTCCCACTTATACGGAAGATGTCTGAGCTTCCTGAACTCTGTGCCTATTTGGATCAAATGGATATCATATATGAGCCAATGAAGGATGCCTTGAAAACTTTTCTAAAACAAAAGGCACCTTTAGAAACTGTGGGAAAAGGTAAGTCAGCTGTTACTAATTTGACCCTTCTTATTGAGTTTTAAGGGAGGGAACAATATCTTTTTAGTAATGAACAACATGGAATATTGAAGCTATAAAAGAGCAGAATATGAAACGTTAAGTTTGAACCAATGGTTGTTACAAAATAAGTAGTCATTCCCCACAATGTGTTTATTGTCACTAACATTGCAAATTACTTGGCAATGAAAGTGCAGTGAAAGGCGGGATATCAAATCCAAACTCTTCTTCTTCTTCTTCTTCTTCTACTACTTTATAAGGAATATCATTGCATTTTATGTCCATAATACTCTGATTTACAATTATAGCAGCTCAATCAGAATTCCACACAAAAGTATATAACTGCATGTAACTTTAGGGATGTCAAGGCAGTCTGCCAGGTGTGCTCAGGCACATCCCAATGCTTAAAAATAAACCACTGCATATTCTCCAAGAGGCCTCGGGGAATATGTGTATCTTGTCAGCATTTGGCACATTCTCCAGGTGATATGCATAACCTCCAAGACACATCAAAGAAAGTGCATATTTTAGCAGAATTGTGTACACTGCATGTTTTGTTCATATCTTGAGAGCTATTATACATTCTCTGAGCAATATGCATTATATCCAAGAACATGCACACTTCAGCATAATTATTGCAGTGTACAAGTAACCTCAGATAATCTGCAAAAAACAGCAACCTAAGTAGGGACTTTAGTGGACTGTCTGTAAGCACTGGTGGAGGAACAGGGGTGTGGGGGGAGTGCACCACCCCTGGTGGCACGATCCCGGCGGGGTGCCATCGTGGCTGCCCCCTCCCTGTGCCGGGCGCCACACCCCCGGGTCGCGCGCCAGCCATGCCCCCCACCTGCTCTCCGCCGCCCGCCTTGCCGGAGCTTGAAGCTCCGCCACTGTCTGCAAGTGATGTAAGTGATAGCTGGCAACTGTGATGATTAAACTGAAGTTATTCTGCATATATATGCAGCAACTTTCTACACATAAGAACCCTGCTGGATCAGACCAAAGATGCATATAATCTCACATCTTTTTCTCGCAATGGGCAAGTGGATGCTTCTTGGAATCCCACAAGCAGAGGAAAAAATGTTCCATTTGGATTCGTTCAAAGAGGCTCCCTGTAACTACTGATCAGTGGTTACAGCGAGCCCCTCTGAATGCATTCTCACAGCTGATTGGTGGTTACAGTGACCTTCTTTGAACTTTGGCAGGTGGCAGACACCTAATGTCAGGTGATTTACTGCTGTCAAAATTGGTCCACAGTGGTAGAATTGGGAATCAGGCCCACTCAGTGGCGTAGCGTGGGGGGTGCAGGGGGGGCCGGCCTCACCGGGCGCAACATCTGGGGGGGGGGGCGCTCGCACTCGCAGCTCTCTGCACCTACCTGGCTCACTCTCACTGCAGTGCTGGCTGTGCAAATCCGATCCGAGCCGCCGGGTCGCCACCCACTGGGGGGGGGGCGGTGCCGGGCGTGCAGTGCGGTGCGGAGGGGTTAGGGGGTGCAAATTACTTGCCTTGCCCCGGGTGCTGATAACCCACGCTACGCCACTGGGCCCACTGGCTAGATCTAATTCCGCAATCTAGTTATAAACTTTCTGCCACAGTGTGCTGAAGTAAGACTAGAGCAAATTTTGACCTGCGACTGCAAAGGAGTCTTTGTAAGCATTAATAGAAGTGAGCAAAAAATGACATTATGTTGAGTAATTGGCAATATGTGCATGAATCCTGAGCTGTAGGTTGGTATGGCTGTCATTGCCCATGGGCCAGCTGAAAACTGCCCTGCTCTAAGGGCAAATGGTGGGGAAACTTGCTTGAAAACTTGCTTTTCGAGTTCAGTAGATTATCTGCAGCTCCTTGCATGGGCAAAACATTTGTATATGAGCTTGCAATAGGGAGGGATTTTGTGGATCAAGGGTGTTCACCACATTGACAAAAGCAGCAATGCCTTTAAAATTGCATTCTGTTTCTCTTTCACATGCAGGCTGGGCAGCAGGACTAACAGTCTTTTCACTCCATCATATTGTCAAAGTGTATGTTGGAAGTCACTGGTACGCAACTTACTTGCAAACATTACTGAAGGTACAGTTCTTAAGAACGTGTGACATTGCCTTTCTTGCCTTTTGATAGTCTGAACCTTCAGGCCAATTTCCTAAAAGCACTGAGGTGCTTGCACTGAACTGTATCAGCATACTTGTGGGAGGTGGCACTAAACTTCATTTCTGCTAGCGTTTTGGCATGAAAGGTTCTGAGCTCACCTTGTCACACGCTTGCTTTCTATGGGCATCTTTTAACATGTCCCCCTCCCTACATCCTAGTGGAATAGTTCATATGAACACCTGAAGCTGCCTTATCCCAAGTCAGATCATTGGCCTGCTTGGCTTGGTGCTCTTTACTTTCCCAGCAGCTTTCCAGTGCTTCAGGTTTAGTCTCCACCATCTTCAGTTTAAAGGGTTAATTAACTGGTGATGAGAGAAGACTCTTCTCTGCCTGAGATAGTTCTGGAGAGACAGCCAGAGAAAGCTACAAGGAAGAAAGCTTCATGGCATACAAATAATCCTTAACTGGATATGCTGGAGATTAAACCTGGGACTTTGCAGGCATACTTGATAATAGTGTTACAGACTAGCACACAAACTGAAGGTAATCCACACCTCTACAGTACATGCTTTATTTACACATATATACAACCTGTGTTTAGACCGAGAGAGCACAGAACATTCATATCCCAAGAGGTTTCTGTTCTTTCCATTGCTGCAGCCTCATATTCCAAGAGACTCCAACATCCTGTCTGACCTTCTCTGCAGCATAAAATGGACTGCTTGCCTCATGCTCTAGCCTACCCATCCCTACTGCCTCAGCTTACAAAAGGGACACTTTTCCTGTTCACTTACCTCATTGCTGCCCCTCCCTCCTGAGACTCTGGACTTTTGTCTCTGCTATATCTCACCTCAAGGAGAGGCTTTCACCATTTTCTGTCGGGCCCAGAGTGTGTGTGTTATTGGCCTTCTTAATGGATTAATGGCTCAGCTTAACTCATTAGCCTAACTAAATCCAGGGTTTCCTGTGTTTGGCCCAGTTTAATAAAACTTTGATTAATTTAATAAAACTTTGATTAATTATAACTTTTACTAAATCCAAGAGTTATGAGTGGTTTCCGCTCACAAACTCTGGCCCCCAGAAGCTATAATAATACATTTTCCTTGTGGAGTAGAAAAGTTGTAAGGGTTGTTTCATTGTGGGTGAGTGTGGGCAAAAGAGGGCTGCTTTCTCTTTTAAACAAGTTGTGCTTCTGTTCTTCTTTATGGCATTGGTTTGTTTGTTTTTTTGCCAGTTTCCAGAGCTGCTGTCAAATAGCAAAAAGGTGTATTGGATTACTTATGGTCAGGCTCTCCTCATCCATGGAGATGGACAAATTTTTCGACACATCCTTAACTTCCTTAGATTTGGTAAACTCTTCTTGCCTTCTGAATTTAAGTAAGTGAAATGGTTGCCATTTCCTGTGTTCCTAACATGGTCAGGTGATGATTAATGCAGCCTTCTCAACCAATGCAGGACAGCCACATGGGCTTTGTCAATTGGAAGTTTATGCTTTGGCAGAAGTGGTCTTTGGGTGGAGGGGCTGCAGCAAGTCCTCCGGCAATCTTAAACTCACAGCCACTATTCAGTGCCACCCATCAAGGGAAATTGGCCTAGGCATGTCCCATCTGGATGCCTCCTTCCTATTAGACAGAGAGTGGAATGCTGGCTACTTCTCATAAAAGTCCATATTCTGGTGCTGTGTGAGGGATACATGTAGTGCTGTCCTGTGGAGGTGCCAGTTTCCATCTACTCTGCTTCCAGCTTGGCACTACAAAGGAACTGAGGTGGAGCCTCCTCTGTTTGCTCAAGTCTCTTCAGCTGTATCATGTGATCCCGCCTGATCTGGATAGTGGGTGGAAGATATAACAACACACTGGGCCAGTGCGGACTTTCACAGTAAATAGCCAATGTTCCATTTTGACTCACACCCAAGATTTGGTGTGAGTTTGCAGCAGAGTGTAAGGAGGAGAAACCTGTTAGCTCTTGAGGGAACATGTGCCACCCTGATATTTTAAGATGAGACATGAGCTTCAACACGCTTTTTAGAGCACCTGTATTTGAGTTGCACAGTCTTGTTTATTGCCAATAATGTTTTTACAAAGTTTGACAGGGCTCTCTGTGCACTTGATTTGCATAAACAAGCCTTGAGTTTTGTTTCTAATTGTCAGAGAATGGTCTCTGCTGTGCCAGGAAGTGGCCGCGTATCAGATCCCTTCTCTTGTCGAGGCTCTTCATCAATATGACACATACAGGTATCCTCAGTTTCTTTCTCCTTTATCTTTTGAAAAATCACGTATCAACCAGTGATGTTCAGGGGGCATGAGAACTCCCTCTGGGTGGACAATAGGCCAGAATTACAGAAATCCAAAGCACATCTACAAGCCCCTCCCCTGTAGTTGTTTGTCCCTGAATGCCCTCTTCGTGGTAAACAGCTGGGAGGCAGTTTTAAGCAAGACTGGGGTGGGGAGTTTGGTAGGAAACAGTCTTTTATCCAACACCCCTGGCCAACCTCATTGCCCTTTGTTCCTGAATGGGATGTTTGTGGCATCAGCACTGTCAGGCGCAAAAAACCCCTGCTTTTAAGAATGAGAAGGCATCAGTACAATGAGGAGGTTTCAGAGGAGAGATTTCTTTATCTATGTAACTCATATTCTACCTTTTTTGCAGCATAGGACCCAAGGCAGCTCACAGTACAAATTAAAACAAATACTGCTAAAAATACACAGCATTGACACAATACAGTGGTACTTCGGGTTACATACGCTTCAGGTTACATACGCTTCAGGTTACAGACTCCGCTAACCCAGAAATAGTGCTTCAGGTTAAGAACTTTGCTTCAGGATGAGAACAGAAATCGTGCTCTGACAGCGCGGCGGCAGCAGGAGGCCCCATTAGCTAAAGTGGTGCTTTAGGTTAAGAACAGTTTCAGGTTAAGAACGGACCTCCGGAACAAATTAAGTACTTAACCCAAGGTACCACTGTACTTTCATGACATGCCTAATTTTATAAACTTCTATTATGTTGCCTCTTACTCACCTTTTCTCTAAACTAAAAAGTCCTAAACATGACAACCTTGCCTCATAGGAGAGTAATGCTGCACCCCTTTCTCAACTTTGCAATAACTTTTTTTGAGGTTATTTTGAGATTTACATAATGGCATTAAAATATCAGCACTTTTATTTCCAAATCCTTTCCTGATTATTCCTAGCATGGAATACATTCTTTTCACAGCTGAAGCACACTAGGTCAACATCTTCATCAAACTATCCACTAAGTTCTCAAGGTCTCAATTTTCCATGAATTGATACAGCCAACTCTTCCTCCTCTTCCTCTAGCTTTTGCTCACAAACTGCTTGAAATTTCTACTTCCCCCCTCCATTTTTTCAGGGTCTACATCTTAATACATTTTGAAGATTCAGGCAATATTCTTAAATACGGAGGCAGGCACACTACCTCCAGAGACATGGCTGACTTCACAGATGATTCTTGTAATGTGAAATGTTTTATTTACAGGTTATGGGTGCAACAACATGAAGCTCAAAGAGCAGCTTTTCCATTTAGAAGTCTTGAGATTGCAGTGCCAGAGAAAGAACAAGAGTCTGGTGAAGAGCCTCAAAATGTAAGGTTATTCTTCACTCAATGTTATCATTAAGAACATAAGAAGAGCCTGCTGGATCTGGCCACTGACCCATCTAGTCTGGCTTCCTGCTCCCACTGTGGCCAACCAGATGCCTGTAAGAAACCCACAAGCAGGACCCAAGTACAAGAGCACTCGCCCCTCCAATGGTTTCCAGTAACTGGCATTCAGAAACAATCCTACCTCCACCCATGGAGGCAGAGCATGACCATTGTGGCTAGTAGCCATTGATAGCCTTACCCTCTTTGTCTAGCCCTCTTTTAAGGCCGTCCAAGTTGGCAGTCATCCCTGTGGTTTAGAATGAGTCTACCTTACAAACCTCTAATGTTTAACTGTCTTAACTTTCTCCCAATCATTTCTGGAAGGTTATATAATCCTCAGCATTTCTAAAAGAGCCCAATTTATTATTCACCCTCCAAAGATACAAAAGCAGCTGCCACACCTCATAAAATTATAACAGAATCCTGTTATATTGCTTCTAAGGGAACTCAAAAGCAGGGAACTTAAAGCAGTTGGAAAACAGGATACATTGATGCTGCCAAATTACGCTCTATCTTAGAATTTTAATGGAAATTTTCCTTTTTCCTTTCTTTTCTTTTTTAGCACTCCTATATTGCTGTGGATTTAGATCAATGTGCCAATAGCTGGAATATATCTAGAAATACACAAGACCTGGAAGAAAGAGACAAAGTGAATGAAAAGTCCCCCCACATTTCCCCAACCAAGGGATCAAAGCGAAGAAATAACTGGGAAGGATATAGCCAGTCCTCAGATGGGTGGGACAGTTCCTGCTGTTTCAGACAGCCTGAAAGGAAAAGAGGAGCAAAAGGCAATTTAAGCAAAAAACCTGAAAACAGAGACACTCCCATCCAGAAGCTCATTTCCCTAGTGCAGGGATGGGATATGGCAAACTATCGGTGCAGTGAAGCCCAGCAGGTGGCAACATCCAATGGTATCAAAGTGGCTGAAGAGCCTGAAAGGAGAGTGCCTTGCAATTTCCCACCAGCCACTTGCTTTGGGGTCACCAGTCCTGAGCTCACAAGTAATGGGCAGCTGCCGAAAGCTGGGCAGTGCCTGCTGGGCATCCCGGCTTCTGAGGCGTGGCTTGTCAAGATTGGAAGACAAAGCATTTCTGAGGAGGTTTCTTCAGTGGCTGAAAATATTGCAGCCAAGGAACTGAGTGGCCAGAAAGAGAGAGAGAAAGGTGAATTTGCTGCTTGTAAATTAGCGCTCTCTGAGGATGTCAGGAACAAGGAGTGCCCTCCTCTTTTTCTCCCCCCCCCAAACCAGGGATTTCTGGGACCTTT
The DNA here is from genome assembly GCF_965153285.1 of Podarcis tiliguerta. Classification (NCBI taxonomy): domain Eukaryota; kingdom Metazoa; phylum Chordata; class Lepidosauria; order Squamata; family Lacertidae; genus Podarcis; species Podarcis tiliguerta. Next base: position 50,017,280 of record NC_139541.1, on the reverse strand, counting down.
CCTTTCTCCTTACCCCTTCTGCCTATACATAATGGCTTCTTGTTCACAGAGATGTGGGATTAGTGATCAATCACCTCTTTATTCATGATAGAGAGGGGTTGGTGTAGAAGCAGGTGGGGTGGATATTATCTCATTGTCATGATCAGGCCACTTCCTGGTGAAGTTTGGTCTTGCAATGATTACTCCTATCTTCAGCGGTGGGGGACCTCTGCTGGTCCACCCTTGGAGGTTGATGGCTTTAGGGGATTTTTCATTGGGTAGAGCAAGTGATCCTATTGAGGCTCTTGTTTCATTGTGGAACAGTGAGATGACTGGGGCCTTTGACACAATTGTTCCAAAAGGTCCTCTTTGGCACCGTGGAGACCACTCCCTGGTACTGAAGAGCTGTGGTTGATGAAGTAGGCTGGATGAAGACTGGAATACAATGACAGAAATCAGTGCTATAAAAAGAAAAAATGAAAGAGGAAAACAGTGATTAACTTCTCCTCCTGCAAGGAGCATCTAAGGGGAAAATCTTCATGATTGTTGCTCTGTGTTTAACAATTAGAGGTAGAAGCTGCAAGTCAGCTGCCTCTGTGATGTTGCTGTTTCGAAAACCCACTTGGGCAGAATCTGTTCTTTAATTGCTTATGGAGTTCCATGAACTGGTTGCAGGGATCCTTAAGGGATTAAGTCTCTAGCGTTTGTATGCAGAAAGAGGAAGGTTAGTTATTTCATCAGTTGTTCTTCTGCTTGTTCCCAGGCTTCTGCAAGTTCAGGCAAACTCCACGGTTGCTATAGAGGGCTTATTTAGCTGATACTTTGCCGTGAAAAGTTGCTTGAATTGTTCAGGACTGGGTTATTCATATCTGAATAGCTTCATATTTATTTATTTTAGAGGCTTATATCTCATACAATGAAGAACCTAACACACCCATCAAACAGCATAAAAAGAGTCAAGAGTTGGATGGTGAAGCATAAATAAAGGCCTGTGTGAACAGGTGTGCCTTAAGTAGGCAATTGAAAGAAACTACTGATAATGCCTGCTTACGATGAATAGGCAAAGAGCTCCAGGCCAAGGTGCAGACACACTGAGTTCCCTGTGAAAACATCATGTGGAACCCTTCATAGTGCCTCTATGCTGGGCCACTATGAGGGGCAAGATGGTCTCTCAAGTCAGCTGTTCCCAAAGAGAGCTCCTCTTATGGATCAGTAACTGGTTAAGAAATAGGAAGCTGAGAGGAAGACGAAATGGATAGGTCTCCCAATGGAGGGATGTAGAAAATGGGCTCCACGAAGGATTGTGACTGGGGGTTGTGTGTTTTACTTTCTTCACTCTAGAGTTAGGGATGAACAGTGAGGTTGCCAAGTTTGCTGATGATACCAAATTGTTCAAAGGGTTAGAATAGAAGAGGATTGAGAGGAGCTGTAAAAGGAAACCAATTCATAAATAAGCTTAGCCTAACCCTAAAACTGAGTGAATGAGCAGTAAAATGGCAAATGAAATTAAAAACAAGTGTAAATTGATGCATGTGGGATTAACACCCCCACTTTAATTTCACTTATGCTTAAATAGAACCAAAACTGGGGGTCACTGATGAAGAATGAGACCTTGAGGCTGTAGTGGGCAGCTTGATGAAGGTGTTGATTCAGTGTATAGCAGCTGTGGAAAAAGGCAAATTCCACGTTAGAGATGATAAGGAAAGGGATTGAGAATAAAACTACCAAATAGCATAATGCCATTGTACAATTTCATGGTGAAACCACCATGGGTTTAGTGTGTATAGTTCTGGTCACACCTCAAAAAGTATATTAAAGCACTGGGAAAGGTACCAAAAAGGTAAAAGGGATGGAGCAACTGTCCTATGAGAAGGGTTACAACACCAGGAACTTTTTAATTTGGGAAAAAGTGAAGAAGACAGAATGAAAAGAGGTGTGCACATGCTGTGGCATACATGGGGTGTAGAACTGGCCACAGAATGGTGCCTCTTTGCATTCCATGTCCCATACGACTTCCTAAATTCCATTGATAGCAGATGTTGCATCCTGACTTGCATCTAACTCTTTATATGCCAATACATATATCATGTTAACAATTTTTACCCATTTCTGCCCAGGGACATTCCCTGAACAAAGCAGCAGTGCTATCATGGATGAGCCCCATGGGGACACTGGCTTGATTCTTAAAGTGGAGCATCCTCCGATTGTGGCTTGTGATGGTTCCTGCTCATCTCATGAAAGCAGCATTCTCTACAGCACACACCTGGAGGACATGAAAGTAGCCAGTGGTCTAGCACACCCCATGGCCAAAGGTACTGGGCATGGGAAGGAGATATAAAGAAGGGGCAGGGCTGAAGGGAAGGGGGGGAGGGACTCCGCCCTCAAAAAATAGAACCCCCCAATTCTGTACCCAGAATCTTCACTATTTCTCCCTGCAAAATGAGAAATTACTGTATATTTTGGCAAGAAGCTCCCTCTTGGAACCATTCCCGTAACAAAGATCTTGCCCTGTAGAGTTCAAGAAAAAAATGGTTATATTGTGAAGGCCTTTTCTATTGTATTTCAGTGGGGTAATGGTGCTTCCTGAACATCAAATAATGCCACAAGTAGAGACTAGCTCTGAGCTGTATAGAGTTGTGTCCAATAATACAATTTGGTGAGACTATTCAGTGTATCTGGGATTTTCCTCTTGGGCAGTTTGGTTAGTGAATGTCATGGAACTTGCATCTTGCTTAAGTCCTTGAGCATGACCTGCTCTGCTAGGCTTCTCATGATGCTGCAGCTGCTCTCTTCTAGAGGCCCACGTGGTTGGATTGTTGGCATCAGTCGGCAGTGTGGGTTGCTGAATAAGACAGCTTTGTCTTCAGGCAGATTATGCTAGATTAACGGTCTTCAACCAATGGGTCAGGAGCTGTGGTTTGATTTAAGGAGGAACACAACAGTAGCAGCACCATGCAAAGATTTGACTAAAAAAACGAGAAATGGCTCCCTAAATGCATATTTTGGTTAAAAATGAAAGTAATATAGAAACATGCTTTATCGTAGGGAAAATTGCTTTGCAAAAATATTAGGGGGAAATGTATGCATTGGGAGAAATTCAAACTACAATGCTGTTTAATTTCTATTTATTTTATTTTTATTTTATTTTTTTACAAACAGATAAGGAAATATAGAGAACCGAATTTAAAACTGGAAAACTGAGAAACTGAGAGAAATAAAAATTGACAGGATCCCCTCTTCCTCACGTTTCCAACTTGCCTTGGGTAGTTTTGCAATGGCACTAGGATACTTGTGGATTGTGCTGTGACTAGCTGGACCTGTGGTGAACCAAGGATGTGACTCCTTGGCCACACTGAGTTACAGGGCCAGGCAGGAACCATGGGAGGTGGTGCCACCAAGTCAGAAACAAAATGCCCCAAAGCCAAACCAAGATCCAGTGTAGGCGGTGCTATTTTTGTACTCAAGAGAGTGTGATGAGGGAGACACTGAAGGTCTGGCAAAGAAATGGGTGTTGATGGCACTCCCTAATTCTTTCCGCTTATAGATATTGTCTTTCTGAGCTTTCCATTGTCACAAGAGGAGATTTTTTATGCCCGAAAGTGCCACTGCTTTCTCACCGATGTCATCTTGGATTCCATAAGGCAGAAGGACCCCAAGAAAATGACTGCCAAAGTCGAGCTGCTTGTGCAGAGGCTGTGGGTAAGAACACAACATGGCTGCTCTTGGGCTTATAGAGGTCTTGGGTGCCAATCCCGAAACCATGTGGCCTATTGCCACAAGCTCTGCTTGACTAGGGCATATCACCTGCTGAGACCTCCTTCCTAGTCTAACAGCTTGACTGCGAGCTCTGGGAATATTTGGAGACCACCAAAAGGCAATAAGCCTTGCCCCACCCTCATGTCTCCCTTCTTCTAAGGCTTCTGCGGAAGAGAATCCTGCAGCCATTCCTGCCTTCCTGGTCCTGGTCCTTCACCTCCCCCCCTTCCTCACAATCCTGCTAACTGCTCTTCTACACAGTTGGCTCTGGAAAATGGTTGCTGTGTGCCCTCATTTCTTGCAGAGCCTAGAGATCACAGCTAAGGAGTTTGTGGCTGACTTGCTGAATGTGGCGCCCTTTAAAGCAGATAGTCATGCTTGTGAGAAGTTACTGAAATGGATTGAAGTAAGTGTGAACTATTGATTTGCTTCCTTTTGTAGTGGAGGACAGGGACTGCTGCTGACCCAGAAAGACCAGGCTCTCGCTGCTTGCTCTGTGACTTCCTCCATTTGATTGAACAGAAGGGCTGGGGGGGGGGGAGGGAGGAGGGAGAGCCTCAGAACCCACAGTGTCAGCTTGGATAACAGGTTAATGTTTGAGCAGAGCTGAGTGAAATTTGCAGGCATAGGAGCTCATTCTGAGGATATGAACTCTGCCAAATTGGTTCAGGATTTCACTTTTACTAAGTGCTTACTTTCTACTGTGAGTGTTCTTTAAAAGACAGCATCAACAAATGTATGTCACTTTTATTTCTTAGAAGAATTGGATGAAATTTGAAAGTCTAAATGTCAGGTAAATGGGTGCAGGGTTTTTTATTTTGGCAAGGGGAACCTGTAAAGTTTCTTTTTTTAAGAATCCCTTTAGCCTATGGGGCCCTCACACCTCCTTCTCAAAGCCCAGGGCCTTGCTTACCTGGTTTTGGGAAGGTGGCATGAGGGCTGGGGTGTGTGTCAAATGTTGCTGAGGGCCACCAAAAAAAGCCTCAAGGGCCGCGTGTTGGACCACCGTGCACTAGCTAGTGGAACAGGTGGAGAAGGTGGCCAGTAAGCCTGTTGTTCTGCTGGACCATCCACATCCAGGGGTGTCAGGAGGACCTGGCCCAAGCTATCCTAGGTACACCTCTCTTGTCCACTAACCAGTGTTCCTGGGGAGATGCTGTGGAGGGCAGACATTGGAGTAGGAACAGACACCATCTCCCTGTTAGTTGTGATCCTCAAGCTGTTCTTGGAGCCACAGGGCCCTTGAATGCTGCCAAAACCAGCCACAAAGAGCAGAGAAACAGCTTGAGATTTGTTTCTTCTGTGACCCTCCCAACAGCATTTGCGATTGGAAGTCAAAAATAGCTCCAGTAAAAGCGTTTCCCAATTCAAAACAGAACTGCATATCAATTCCTCTCCCTCACCCCTCCACCCTCTCTAGCATTTCCCATTTTTGAAGACGTTGAGGTACAAAATGTATCAGATTAGTTGGATGGGATTTGTGCCTCTTGGATTTGTGCCTCTTTGAAGATGTTTGTGCACAATTACTAAATTGCATTCAACCTTTTCATGCCCGAGTCCATCTTTAATCCTGACCTGGAGTGGAGGGAGTAACTTCTAAATTTTAAATATGTGTCTCCTGAGGCGTTTGGGTGGCCTTCTATCTGGACACACACACTTCAGCCATGCGCTCTCAAATTTCAGTGGCACCCTGTGTGACACTAAAAATCGCTGACCCCCCCACCTCACACGCTCTGTTCTACAGCATTGTTGTGGCGCCCCCTGCAGCATGGCTGAACTGGTTGTGCTACCCTAAAAGCGCCTCTGCTTCCGCTCTGAGTGTTTGGCAGCTGGTTCAACAACTTAACCCTGAAGGGAGAATGTCATTGCCACTCCTTGAGCTGTTGCTAGCCTATTTGTTTTTCCCTTTCAGTTTACTCTGCCATTTGCCTGGAAGTACAGTTGCTGCATTGACCTGCTGATAAAAAAAGGTTACTTTCAATCACTCTCTCATTTTGTCATAGGGAAATATTTACAGAAACCTTAATAAAACTGAAATCCTTTGTTTCCTCCGTCCAGATAAATCGGCTGCTCCCTTCATGTGTATCTATTTAACTGGCAACAGGAGCCATGTAGAAACTTAGTGGGGGTATTAAAGTGGCACACAGGGAGAAGTGCTAAATTCTCTGCCCACAGAGCAGGGACCTTCATTTGCCTGCGCTGCTGTCTGAAGTGATACAGTTCTGAATTCTACCTTAGTGAGTTGCTCTGTGTAATATGTAAAAGGGGCCCAAAAGAGACAGCGTATAAGTTCTCCCCTCCTACTTGCAGCAGGATGCAGGGCAGACAGCAGTCCCTTATTTCCTCAAAAAGGGGCAGCTTGCTCTCTTGCCTGGGTGAGCCTGCTGCAAAGAGGCCACCTGCACCCCTCTGGCTTCTCCTGCTTCATGGGAGCCTTCCAAGGCACAGGTAGGGCCTCATGGTGGAGTCTCTTTCAGCGTCCCTGCTCTGGCCTGTCCCCTTGACAGTCTTACAGGGCAGAGCTGCAGCACACTTGGCCTGATGTCACAACTGGCCACCTGTTTGGGTGTCTTTCTAGCTGGACTGATTACGACACATACACACCTTTCACACAAGGGCTTTACTCTGGAATTTCCCTTTCACTTTTATTTTGGCATACACATGGCTTTGTAATGAATTTGCTAGCTTGCTGTGTTCAGTGTTTTTATTTATTTCATTAATGGATCACTCCTGAAATGATTGAACAATAAAAACACAACCCATAAATACCTATATAAGAAACAAGTTCAGGTCCAATGCATATGCAGACCGGGATAAAAATGTTCTCTTGAAAGGCTTGTTGGAAAAGGAAGGGAAAGGAACTTACTCGGAAGTAAGTTCAGCTGACTGTAATGGGACTTACTCCCAGTGTGTACGTAAGGGTTGCAGCTGAAGCTTCTTCTCAGAGTGGATAGGTGTTCCTTTTCTTCTCTTTCTTCCCTGCACCCCTGAACATCAGTCAAACCCAAGCCACCCACTGGCAGAAATCCTGGCTCCTGCTGCATAAGCTATTTCCATAAATGGTTTTGTAAGGGGTTTAGAGAATCAACTGAAAGGAACGGTCCAGGCAGGGCTCTGGTATGTTTTTTTAACATTGCATTTATTATTTGCACAGTTTAAGTATTATAATATAATAAAGAAGATGTTTCATAATAATTGCACTTTCAGAGAAGCCTCCCTACAGCCAACCTGTGATACCTATTTTTGCTGCTGCCCAGTCAACCTGGGTTTGAAGTACTGAGGAGCAGGAGCAAGGCAGGGAAGGATGTTTCAAAATATTTTCCTCTCGCTCTCTTTCCCATTTTGTTTTTGCAAACGTAGGGAGGGGAAATAGTTTTGCTCAGTCTTTCGTGTGTGTTGATGAACAGCCATCAGCCTTGTTGGGCTAAATTAATTTTTATATCACACGTCAGCAGACTCAAAACCACTTAAACTTGAGCAAAGCCACTTCACTTTCCTTTCAGTTCACATAAAAAATAAAGAGTTGAGCTTAAAATGCTGTTCTTCCTCTATTGTACAGATGCTTTCATAATGTCAAAATATCTCTACCCATATGGAATTGCAAAAGCAAAATTAGTCAGATCTTGTGATGACAATAGTCAAAAGCTCTTAGAAATGATCACATGCAATCAAGCTAAAATGTACTGTAAGAAACAACTTTTATTAAGTAATTCAGTCAAACTTTGAACATAACATTGGTGCCGGGCAGGCATACATTAAGGATTTTTTTCCAGCAATGAAAAGACTGCCCAGCACAAGTAATTCCAGATACTGATTCATCCAAAATTGATCCCAGGCTTCCTCCAGTTTTCTGGGAAACGCTTTGTTTATAAAAGTCAAAGTTATATTAACCAAGAAACATTACTTGGAAGTTTCTAAAGTCATCCCTTTCCAGCTGTGCTGCAGGTAATATTCTACCAAAGAGTGTTGGTATTCCATTCTTTGTGGGGAGTGGGCTGAAGAAATTCAGTTCATTAAATAAATGTAAAATAAGGGTTATATTTACAGCTCATGGGTTTTACAATGAAATGGGAATATGGGTAGTAAATGGGAGGCAAGGGAGAGGCACTTGTGGACTAAAGCCAGAAGCAGAAGCACAACAGCAGAGAACTGTGTGGCACACAATTCCAGTACTGTCTGGCTTCCAGATACTTGAGGTTCAGAAAATTGCCAATACTTCCTCAGCTAGGTTGGCAGAAATGGCTTAGAGTCAGAACTGCCTCTACTAGCAATGACCTGTTCCTGACTTGCCTTGGCAGGCAGATCACTGTGAACTCAAGTGCATTATTTCCCCTTAAGTCAAAGGAGGCTGACCACTGTCCCTTGGGTCAGATCCCAGCTGGAGGTTCAGAAATGCTTAACAGCTTGGTCTACACATGAAGCAAAATAAGATATAACACTTCAGGTAGCAAATGAGAACTCCCATTTTAGAATGCTCCCCTAATGGGAAAGCTCCTTGCGGGTTAGAAACTAGCACACCAGGAAGAAAACTATGATTAGGTTCTTACCTGCTGTGCTAGCTTTCTATGTTCGTGGACTATTTTTGTGCAAAATTCAATAAATGTTAAAATGTTTTTCTCTTACTTGCCCTCTGCAATGTCATTGCCCATTCTGATGCCTCTGGATTTCACCCCCTCATTCCACTGCATATTCAGACCCCCCACCCCTGTAAGTGCTGTCCCTTGGATTAATTTAGTTTCCTAACAATGAACAGAAAGAAACAACTCTTCTAGTGACAACTTGGCTCTGAGGCACCTGTGGAATCTGCTAATGAAGCAATTAGTGGTAAGAACAAGGAAATAAATTATCTCAAGACCAGGCAAACCTATACAAAGAACTGGCCTGGATAACAAAGGAGGTTACTCTTTTTTCCAAAAATAAATACTTTGTTTCTTTATTCTGCCCTTTGGAAAAGTTTTTTTTCCTAAATGTGCAGCTTGTGGAACAAAGCAAGTCAACTGTAAAAAAGACAAGTGACCAGCCAACATCTATCTCTCTGATCCATACCCTCAACATACAGCTGTTTCTCTATCCGTGGCCACATCAGGACCACCAAAACTTGACAACTCTCCCCCTAAACCCCCTCCCTCAACAATGGCGCCCAAACCTTTCCCTGCTGCTGCTCACTGGGCTGCCTTGTAAAACAGCAGCAGAAGGCAGCAGGAACTCACACCTGCACTGGGGGCACTCAACCCACTCCACAATTCAGTCACACAAACAAAGGCATTTTCATGTCCAGTGCTGTGGCCCAGTCTAGTTAATTGCTCAGTATTCTCCACTACTATTATGGGCTCCTGGGTGCTGTGTGGGGACATACACAGGTTCCTTCTTCTTGTCTCCTGAGAAACATCACGGAAACCAGCATTTAGACCTGCAAAACAGCGTCATCCATGATCAGGGGACTCTGGGAGATTCTTACATACATCCATGGTGAAAGGAAGGACTGGCTCTCCCCCCCCCCCGCCCCCAATCCTGCTTAGTGTGGGCCAGAGGAGCAGCATGTGCCACAAGCACCTGCAAACCAAGGATCCTGCCCACCCCACCCTGCCCAGGGGCTGGATCCACCTCCCATGAACTCCAGCCAAGAATGATGAGAACTGATAGTTCAGCGCCATCCCAAGGGCCACGTATTCCATTAAGGAAAACTCCCAGTCTCCCAACCCCAGCTGCTGATTTCTAAAGTGGGGCCTCACACACTTTGTTTTACGGAAATGGCTGAAGTTGGCTTCCCATGGTCTGTTGGAAGGATAGAGTGTCAAGGCCACTGACAGGGCTGAGGTTCCCTGAGCAAGGCAGGGAGGACTAGTGATTCTATGGCCTGGATCCCTTGGGCACATTGGCAAGGTCCTGTCCACTTACCGCTGAAACATACTGGCTTTTGGGGAAACAGGTTTTCTGCTCTGTGGGGGAGGGAAAAGCAGAGCCTTCGGGGATGGGGAGGGGTGAGCCAAGGTCTTCACAGAAGCTCTCCTGGGGAGCGCTGGATACGCAGCCACTGTCGGAGCCACTGGAGCCGCTTCTGGACATGCATTGGGAGGAGGATTCTGAGCTCTCAGTCGCTGGGGACAAAAAGAAGAAATTCAGTTCAGTTCAGAAATTCACTAGACAAAAGAGTCCATCAGGGGTAGAAATATATCCCAGCCAGATGTGTAAGAAACTGCAGCCCCACTCAGCTTCTGGGGAGCAGACACAGCAATGCTCTAAACACTTCCAACCTTTCCACGTCCTAGTTTAGGCCACATTCTGACTGTCCATTCCATGCTCAATGACTAGCTTATGATCCATACCAGGCTCTCCTCTTGGACTGCTTGCCCCCATTTCTAAGGTTTATAGAGCCCTCCCTTTCTGCTCAGTGTCCTTAGGAACTACAGCTGCTGGAACTGGGGAACCATCACAAAACAGCAAGTAAGTGCACAGGGGGAGGATAGCTTGCAAGAGGGCCAGAAAGTAAAGTTGCTCATAGTTTGAGTGAGTGATGCAGCCATGGACTGAAAGTGAGAGTCTAGAATCTCTCCCCCCACCCCCCATTCTGCCAAGCCAAGCAGCCATCTGCAACACACAATGGTTTTAGAAACTGCTCCCAGAGAACAAGGATGGTTTCTGAACTGGGGCTGAGAGAGACAGGTCATACGTACTCATGGAAGGCTGGCTGCTGGTCTCGTTCTCCATTTCATCCTCCTCTATGCATGTGCCCGCATCCAAGGAGTGGCTGGTCGAGAGCATGCTGGGCAGCAGAGACTGGTTCAGGTACATGTGCAAGTTGAGAGGCCCAAGCACTGTGCAGGAGGAGGATGGGCTGCCAGCAGGCAGTGGTGTTTGCGACCTCTTGTAAGGGTTGGCGTGGTCAAACAGAGAGACGGCAATAGAAGCCCGAGTCCTGGCTCCTGCCACAGAGCAAAGAAAGGGGGGGGAGCAAGTCATAAAGAGCTGGATAGCAGCTGCGTGGGGGGGGGCTGGGGTGTGAGAGGGTGGGGTAGACTTACCCCTGCCTTTCATGATGTAATCAATGGCACGGTCATGGATGGCAGCTTCACTCGGCTTGATGTCCAGGAAAGGCTTGTTCCCCACACCCATGGACACCATCTCCTGCATGCGGATCTCTGGGGGTGACAACAACCATGAGGAACATGCCTAGCCTCACAAAAAAGCAGCTCTGTGAGTTCTCAGGGCACCAAGCCCAGCCTCGGTCTCTGGCAAGACAAGCAGATTTCTGGTAGAATGGGCAACTTAGATCAAACTTGGTGCAACAGGTCACATAGCTTGGCTGCCTCTGGAGAAGCAGCTCTGGACACAAGGAGTCCTGAAGGACAAAGCAACCGCCAGACCAAGAAGCTTGTCCTAGGCAGTTGTCAATGCTCTAGTTAATCTCTCCCAAGAGAGTCATCTTGCTGGCATCTCCCAGGTATTACATGTTAGCCAGGGAAAAAACAACTGCTGGTAGTATTGGGGAGGGTCACCTGGTGCAGTGAAGTCCAGGGCTCCTGGGCCTTGCCTAGCTGGCACTTGCAGCTCTCCTCCCTTCTGCATATGGCACGACAAACTGCCCCCTCTCTCTCAGACACCAGACAGAGCACCTCTATTTTGTGTGACCAGTCACTCTAGTGGGAGTGGGGGCTTCCATGGAGAATCCCAGGAACCAATGACCTACTTTATTTCTGCAACTGTCATGCCCAGAGAAGAAACTGGAGACCCTATCCAACAAGCCGCCTGTGCCGCCCCTGCTGTTGCTTCCACAAGCCACTAATTCTGACAGAAAGGATTCAATGGTCCCACAGGGAAGAGGGTGCCTGGGCTTTACTGACACCAACCTTTATTGCGGGCAGCCTGCTCCCACAGGATCTTGGTAATGTCACTGGTCCAGGCCAGCTTGGTCTCGGGGCTACTGGCCTGCAGGACGTAGGTGTCACTCGATTTCCGCCTTCTAAACCAGATCTCAAAGCGCAGCCCACTCTCGCCGGAGTTCTCAGTCAGGCCAATGTCTGCTGTCTGCAGGGACAGAGCAAGTGAGTCAGCAAGCCAGGAGGCAATTGGGGTCACATGCTGGGCTGAGGGTATACATGGTGAGGCAGAGGCGGCTCCTGAGCTGCTGCCATGATGATCCACCTGAGTGGTGTGGTGTGATTTAGTGCTTACAAATGGGAAAGAGGTTCACTCTGAAAAGTTCAGCCTTGGTAAGCTTGACAGGGAAGGTGACGTAAGATGCACTTGGGAACATGAAGGTGTGAAAGCCCTGCCCTCCAACTCACACAGCCCACAAGCCGCATGTGGGCTCCAGAAAAACCCTAGTGCCACTGCCTACTGCCTAGCTGAGCATCTGGTTGCAATGCATGCACACACCTTGATGCATCAAAAATCGTGCAGGTCTGCCTGAGGCAGCTGATAAAACTGGCTGCCTGAATGTGTGACATTGTGCTTCCCCCAAGTTTTCTCTTGCACAGCCTGTGAAGAAGGCATCCCCCTCCCTATCTGGTGCCATTTTAGTTTCTTGGAGAGGCAGCAGCACTCGCAAGCAGCAGTGGGCAGCCTTACCTTAAAGGAGCGCTTGTAGATGTAGACATCCAGCCCCCCCTCAACCCGCTTGGGCTTGCTGAAAAGGATCAGGTCTTCAAAGAGAAAGACATGGCGCTGGCACTTCCTGCGGCCCAGACAGACACTGAACTCATCCTGGCGCACCAGCTGCCCCTGCTCCTTGAGGTTCACCTGGGCACAGAAACCATCCATTCATTTGCAAAAAGGTCTGGACTGGCAACATTCTGGGGGGTGGGGAATGATGTCAGTTGTACACGGGAGTAGAGGACTGCGGGCCACGGGGACAAGCAGCAGGTGCCCTGTCGCCAAGGGCAGCCTGACAGGCCTCTGATGCCAGAGTCCCTCTTGCTCCATCCCAGAGCAGTCGGTTTCCAGCCTGCCTTGCACTCCAGGATGTGAGGCTGCTGCACCGAGATCCCTTTTCATGGGATCAAGGAGATGCAGAGGCAGCCAGGAGCTCAGCTGGTGCTGTTCCTGGCAGGAATCCGCTCCCCTCCCCTGCCCCCTCCTCCTCCCAGCCCACTCACATCACAGTCCCGGATGGCATCCATGGCCAGGAGGTCGTTGCCGTGACGCAGCTGGAAGCGCACCATCTCCTCGGCGGCTTGCAGGTAGGCCAGCTCCTGCTCCTGAGCCTCCCCACACTGCTTGATCAGGTCCTTCAGGAGGAGGGCGTACTTGCTCATGCGCTGGATGGGCTTCAGCAGGTAGGAGGCCAGGTCCATCTTGTCCCCCAGCTGCATCTGCTTGAGCTGGAGGCCAGAGCGGGAGAGCGGAGCTGAGTGGCTGGAGCCAGGGAAAGGCCAAGGGCCGCTCCACTCTAGTCCAACGCCTGGAAGGGGTTGCTGGGAGGGGGCAGGACTTACCCTGAAAAAAGAGTTCCCACGGCTGGCCAGGAGCGAGTCGGACTTGGGCTTGTTTTTGCTGTAGAGAGCATACATCCCAAACTGATCTTTCTGCAAAAAGGGTTAGAAGCACACAGGCCCCCACAAAGGGAGGCCACAGACTCTGTCAAGGGATTGGCCGCAAGCACACAGGCACAAAATACAGAGCTTGGGCCTCAAGGAGAGAGCGCTGCCACTACAAAAGCCTGCAGACCTTCATGCTTCCAAAGGTGATGGCAGGCCCAGGCTAGGCCATGTCCAGAGAAGATAGTGGAGGCCCCATCCTGGAGGCCTTCAGCTTGTGCTCCTGCTGACTCTCCTTTATCCTGTTCCCCTTTGCAAAATCCTCTCAGCAGGCCTTGTTCGTCTGCCTGACCGCCTCTCCCTCTCTCTCTCCCTCCTGCTCCTGCAGTGGTCCTTGGACCTCGAGCCAGAAACACTGGTGTTGTGGACGGGCATTTCAAGGGCATTTCCCCTCGGGAGCCCTAATCCTTACCCCGAGGCCTGCCTGCCCACCTACCAAAGCTCCCTGCAACCAGCCCCTCCCCAGCCCTGCCCGAGTTTCTCCAGGCCCCTTACATGTCTCAGGAAGCAGTGGCTGACCCGCAGCGGGTGGTTACAGCAGTTCTCCAGTTCCCGCAGGAAGTACTGGCTATGGAAGTCGTAGAGCTTCTCCAGGTTCCCAAAAATGACACTCCGCTTCCCCCGCAGGTCTTGGGGCAGGTCCAGCCGCTCCATCTCAGGGAAGTAGCTCTCAATGATGTAGCGTAAGGACCGGACGTACTCCTGCTCAGTCATCACCATCTCCTCAATGATGTGCCGCAGTTTGCTGCAAGAGAGGAAGCCAGGAGCAAAGTTGGAGGATGGTGAGAAGAGACCTTGATTCTTCAAAGTCTGTGGGGCCAGAGGGAGAGCCTACCAGCTTGCTTGGAAAAACAAGCTCTTCCCCAATGGCTGCAGATAAAAACACATCCCTGAAGCATTTTTAATTTGCATCTGCCCAAAAAGACGTCTCTCCAACCCCACCAGATTCTTCTTGCCTTTTTAAACAGTGCTCCATGCTTAAGCTGCCAACTGCTCTGCCAGCTGACTCCCCCTGCTGGTCCATTCTCCCTCCCCAGAATTAAATAACAGGGAACATCTACACTACAAACATATGCTGGTGCTACTCCACTTTAACTGCCCGGCTGTAGATTGTTGACAAGCTGAGAACACCCACCTTCCTGAATGAGGAGTACCAAAGGGACTGGCTGTTAAACAGGCTTCTGACTGGATCTGCCCACAGCCCCACTTGTTAGCAGGTGATACTCCAACCTCATCCATACCTACCTGCCCAAGCTCTTTGCTTCTGGTATGGAGAGGCCGCTCCTCTGCTCCGCTTGCAAGCCGCCAGGTGTCCAACTGGTTGGGCCGAGGTGTTGCCGGGCCACATGCTCAGTACTGCTCACTTCCAGCCCCTTGATGAAGACGCCGGTGTTGCCGTAACGGGCTGGCTCACTCAGAGTCCGCTGGCAGCCAGAGTGCAGTCCCTCTGTGCAGGGCAGGTCAAAACTCTGGGCCTTCCTCAGGGGCCTTTTGGGGAATGGCTGCTGGCCAGAGGCTGGGGTGGAGGGGCGGGAGGGTCCTGCCTCCAGGACTTCCACAATGCTCTCCAGGGTGACCTTCTCCTTCTTAGAAGCCTCTGGAATGACCTGGCTTGGGAGCACAACCTGCTCCCCAGTCCACCCAGGGAGACGGAAGGGGAGTGGCCTCTCCAAAGGCGGCCTGTCCTCCTGGCTGAGCTCTCCCTCAGGTGATGGCTTCAGGTCAGGAGGGCACAGAGAACTCTTGGTCCTCAGGGCAGCTTCCAGCTTCATCTCAAAGCCCAGCATGGTCTCCTGGCACTTGGACCAGGCTAGCTGCCATTGCTTCAGGGCACGGCTGCTCTTCAGCTGGCATGCCAGCTCCTTCATCTCCTGGAATCTGGCACTACTGATTTCTGGGTGCTGTCTCTTGTAGCTCTCCAGGCTCCTGAGAGCCAAAGCACAATCCTCAAGGGAGCTGCCCTCTTCTGTGCTGATGCTGGAAAGGTGGCGCATGCCCTCCAATGCCCATTCGTAGGCCTGCAGGGGTGGGACAAGGAAAAAGCGATCAGTGGAGGGAGGGTGGGTGGGGTCCACAGGCCTCTGCAGCTAGGCCACAACAAGAGGCTCTCTATCTGAGGCTAGGCCCTGTCACCAGCCTGACTGACTGCCAAGCACGGCTGCCAGGCTGCGATGGAGGCTGCAGCAGCTTGGCTTGCTCAGGCCCTTCCCAGGAAAGGCGGCGCTTAGAGCTGTCTGGGGAAGGCCCTCCTCTCCTTTGTCCACAGTCTGCAAGCCACATCAAGCGTTTCCATGTGCCTTCCTTTGCCCCCCCCACCTTTTCTCTCCTGCTCCATTTTCATCTTTTTCTCTAGAATCTTGTGTGCGCAAACATGTGTGTCAAGTATCACATGGAAGGCTAGGACTGGGGCATTGGCTGACTCGTAGACAGCAAAGACACAAGACTGGAAAAGGCCCTCAAGCAGAGTGCTGGGGGTGCGTTGGCCTGCTGCCTGTAGTGGGAAGATCAATGTGACAGGATCAGTCCCAAAATGCCCCACACCCACCAATACTCTGCCCAACAATAGATTTGTGGGGAGTTATTCCAGAGAGGTATCCCCCTCTTCCACCACCACCACCACCAAGAAAGCAGTATGTGTTGGGGGGGGTGTAGTCAGAGGGAGCCACCAGAGGGTGCCTTGTGTGTATAGAATCCTCCCAGGGGTTAGCAACCTTTTTCAGCCGTGGGCTGGTGGGCCAGACTATATTTGGGGGGGGGGGGGTGAACGGATTCCTATGCCCCACAAATAACCCAGAGATGCATTTTAAATAAAAGCACACATTCTACTCATGTCAAAACACGCTGATTCCTGGACCATCCATGGGCCAGATTTAGAAGGCGAGTGGGCTGCATCTGGCCCACGGGCCTTAGGTTGCCTACCCCTGCCTCAGCCCCAAACTGAAAACAACTGTCCCCAGAGGGAATGTGGAGAGCTCTGGCAGATCTGGAGTAGGGCTAAGGCTAAGCCAAAGATGCAGCCTGAAGGAATGGCACAAGTGGACAAGCGGTGAATGCAGAACATGACCCCCTGCACGCCGCAATTTGGACATAACTGCATTGGAACAAAGATTGCTCCTGCAACCAACTCCAAAGTGAGAGCTAGTGCAGAACATTGCCTCACATCCCAGTAAAAGTGACCCCCTTTTGTCAATTTCCAAGAAAGGCTTTTGGAGGCTCACGATGGTGAGAAATGCAGTAGCCTATGGCTGTCTCTTCTGCTTCAGTGCGGCCTCTCCCACGTCCATTCAAATGATTGGTTTTGTTGTTCCTCACCCCTCTCCCAGGTTAGGCCTGGTTGGTTCTAGTCTGGACCAGATTCTGAATAAATGTAAGTGGGAGATGGAAACAGAGCACAGTGCGGCCAAAGCCTGCCAGAAACAAAGTAAGGAGTGCTGAGCAGGGCTCATGAATGCCATCTTGGTTGCCAGACTGTAGTGGGTATTTTGGGAGGATGGGAGTGCATTCTGTAGCATTTGTGGAGAGTCCACGTATTATTCCACTTTATTAATTGTTCTGTAACGCTTTCCCAAGTGTTGCTTTGGTATTGTTGTCTAGAGGGCAGCACTGCAAAAGAAGATCAGAAACGCCCCCACCCAGAACATTAGTGTCACAATATTTCCACAGGAAGCTACAGGGCATACTGAGCAGTCTGCCCATCTCAAAACTTTTGCAGGAGCAAACAGCACTGAAAGTGTGATCGCATATACCGTCCCGCCCCCACCCTGAACACAATAGAGCTCATAAATGTAGAGCTTAAAGGATGCAGTGGGGAGGGGGGGGGGTCCATAATCTCCCAGCCAGTGGCTGGCCTTTACAGCCTGAGACAGCATCCCACACAAGGGACTAATAAAACATGGCCTACAAGAGAAACTGTCTTCATGAAAGAACTCTGCATATCCTTGGTATGTCCAGTCCTGTGCTCACAATACTGGTCCCACTGCAGACATGCAGAGAACTCCAAGGCCAGCCCCCAAGTGGGGGGGGGGGGTTGTGGGCTGAAAAGAAGAGCAGATGCCAAGAGTCTGGTGTCTGCCACTTTGAACAGAGCAGGCTGAGCAGGGGATGTGTCCAGGCTCCCTCATTAGACATGCATTTCCAGCTGGGCCTGGAAAATCATCTGCAAGCCCAGGCTGCATCTGCAACTCTGATGCTCCCTGTCTCCAGTTTCCATGGCACAAAAGAGATAGAACCACAGAGTTGGAAGGGATCCTGAGGGTCATCAAATCCAACCCACTGCAATGCAGTAATCACAGCTAGATAATTCCTGACAGACGGCCACCCAACCTCTGTTTAAAAAGCTCCAGTGAAGGAGAGTCTACCATCCGAGGCAGCCTGTTTCTGTTGGACAGCTCTTACTGTTAGACCATTTTTCCTAATGTTTAGTTGGGAGGAGGAAGGTGAAGAGGATGTGAGGTCAGCAGCCCTTAGAGTAGCAGTTTAACACAGAAGCAGGATCAACAGGTCAGCACAAGGACAGCCTAGGAAGTTTTTGTGGTCCCCATCCTCTCCTTTTACTCATGCAGATACACCAGCAAACAAGAGTTCCACACTGATACTTCACCCAAAGGCCTCCTTATATTTTTACTTATTAACAAAGGCAATGCTTGGCTAGGAAATATTTTTAGTATCTATATACTTGGTGCAAAAGAAAGCGCAGATAGCCTGCCCTGAGCCTTTCATGTTGAGACAGAGGGAACACCTGTGGACCTCCAGAAGTTGTTGGGCTGCAGGCCCCACCGCCATCTCTGATCATTGGCCATGCAACATCTGGAAGGTCACAAGTTCCCCACCCCTAATTTCAAGGGAGAGCATTTTCTATCAGTCAAATTTGGGATGATTGTTCCTGGGTGCTAGCTGCCTCTCCCTCTTTGCCTTCCCTCATCACAGACAAGAAATTGACCAGCCAAGAAAAAAGGCAAGAGTTTGAAAAAAAGAAGTGGGGGGAGGCCTTCCCGCATCCTGGGTGAACTCTACACTCCCCCAAAGACAACAAGCCCCTCTGCTTCCTATTCCTTTGCAGGGGAGGCTGCGCCTCCTTTCTTTTCTTCTCCTACTGACACCCGCAAGCAGATAGAGAGAAAAATGGTATCCCCTCAGAAGTGAACCCCCTGCAAGACAAAGGAAAGAAGCTCCAGCATACCTTCATCCTTCTGCCAAGAGGCTCCGTAGCACAGGGTGAACCACCAAAAGCGCAAAGCCCAATGGAGGTCCCGCTCTTGCCTCCTCTGCAGCCAAAGCCAAACCCCGTCCCAAAAGTAACCAATGAGGGGGCTCCGGCTAAAGAGCCAGCCTATTCACAGGCAAATGCTCCCTGCTGAAGTGCCAGATGGAAGAAGGGGGCAGGTGGGGGTGCTGGAGAGAAGGGTTGGAGTCAGCGCAAGAGTGGCGGGGAGGAGGAGAGGCTCCAGGGCCTGTGAGGGACAGCACTCCATTACTGCGCCTAAGCAAAAAAGCTCTTACAGAGACAGGCAGCAAAACAACCCAAACACCCCCCAAACACCCCTCCTCTCAGGGGTGCCTGGTGCTCTTTTGTCCTTGCTTATAGGAGATACACAGTCTCCCATTCTTTCCAGGAAATTAGAATGACTACTATTATACCCTACCCCCAACCTGAGGCATTTGAACTACTTGCTGACCAGTGGTGGCTTGTACAGGTGAATGAATCGCCACAGATCAAACTTTACTGGCAGGACTCAAATGCCATCATTTTCAACAAAGGCAGTTCACACATTCAGCCTTGAGTGACATATGCGTTTCCATGACTGGAATTAGGAACTACAGAATGTAACCTGTGATTCTTTGGCAAAGAATCTTGCTTTTTCTTTTTTAAGTACAGAAAGTAGGACTGTTTTCTGAGAAGCCTCAACGCCGCCCAGCCACTTGCCAAGACACAGAATATGACCTCTTGTCCCAAATATCTTTTGAAGCAGGGAGGGGGTGTCAGCTGCCTGACTTTTGTTGAACCTGTTGGAAGTGCTGGAATGCTTGTATTAAGCTTGTATTAAGACCAGTAAGATGGCATGGGTATGGATTCATCCACACTTCTGCTTGTCCTGTGTCTAGAAAGTCCAAATGATTTTCTGATTGTTTTCAGCTTTCTAGGCACAGGTCCTACCTGCTTTGCCTTTGTCCTGCCTCATTCCCCTGGAAAACCCGCTCTTTCGCACAAAATTGGAACAAACAGCAATGTGCAGAAAACCCAATTGCCCTTTGTTCTGGTTCAGTGCTAAAGCACAGGTTTTTGCAGGGGAAAGTGGCAGGGCAAAGGGAGTGTAAATGAGCCCTTAGGAAAGAGTTCCTAATACTAGCTATCAAGCATGCATGTCCTATAATAAACATAGCTCTCTTATTTTTATACTCAAAGTCTCACTGTGATTGCTTTCAGGTTAAAAAGCATCCAAACAAGGATCCATGACTAAGCTCAACTTCTGCTGTGGCATATGTATGCACAGAGAGTGAGTGCAAGCCACAGCATGGCAGTGAATCTGAGCAGAAGTTACATTAGGGGACATCTGTCTCCCTCTGCAGAACTCACCTGGTCAAAGAATTCATACAGCTTGATGGTCTGGCCTATCCGGCTCCTGCTGGCTTCCAGTTGGCTGCAGAACCTATGGAACTGGGTTCTGTACATCTGCAACTTGACACGACACCCTGCATGCAGCTCAGCAGAGGAAGCATCTTCCCACTTGTCCATCTCTCTCAGAGATTCCCAACCCCTTCGGCAATATTCCTGGAAACAAAGCCCAACAGCAAATCATTGCATCGCCTCTGGCGGATACATGCAGCTTCACCTGGTGTTGCAAAGATCCTGATGGCTGATTAAGCTGACTATCCCAATGTGGCCCTGGGACCTTTCTCAGCATGAGGACCAGCCTTGGTCATATAGGCCTGCCTGGTGGAATCACCATGACTCGCCAGCCTCTGGAAAGGCTGTGAAATGTGGGCAAAGACCAGGTGGGTTGAGCTGAGGGGGTCTCAACATGGGACAGAGATGTATTAAAGTGGCCTTTCCAGACTACAGCTTCCAACAGCCCTAATGTCCAAGATCAGGGATGATGGAAGTTGTAGTCCTGAAGATCAGGGGAACACTATGGGCCCTTTGCCTAGCAATGTGTATATGTGTGGAGGACTGGGGGTACATGACAAAGAAAAATAAGAGGCAGCCAGTGTGTATATGCCACAGAACTGCAGGCAAGAAATGTTCCTGCCAAAATCCATCTCATCTTTACTTCTCAGAAGAAGCTAAGCCACCCAGGCATAGGTTTGCACAGAGCTTGCAAATGCAGGGGAAACCTCCATTCCTGAACAGAGATGAGAGCTGTCCCCAAGACCTTTTTCACTGCCTCGCTTGCTCTGTTCTCCTAGTGCTGGCTTGGCTGCCCCACAGCTCCAAGTTTTGCTGCACTTCAGCCCCAGTTCCTAGTTTCCCCGCTAGGGGGAAGTCTTTTGAAGGCTTCAATCCCTCCTTAACGTACTTCTCATTTTCCTTTCAGAAGACTATTTGCAAGTATTCGAAAGCTGGTTTCCCCCCCTGCTCTCAGGGGTTAACGTTGGAGAGACAAGTTACTAAGGGTGTAAGGTAAAAAGGTAAAGGACCCCTGGATGGTTAAGTACAGTCAAAGGCGACTAAGGGTGTAACTGGCCTGCTCTAACAGTAGGTGGTGATGTAACCTCTCTTACCACTTGGCTAGAGTGCATAGTTTCCTCTATATTGTTCAAACGTCCTCTCTAACGTCTTATTACTGTTTCTCCTGCTGAATCTAGCTGCGCAGCATTGCTTACCGTTGCTTGCACAGCTGCTTACTCTTACTGTATTTTTTTTCTCAGTTCTACTAGAAGTTAGAATGTTTGTCAAAATTTCATGACATTCACAACAGCCCTTTTAACTGCTGCCAAGAGTCTTCAGTGCCATCGCAAGCAAAATCTCTGAGAACACTGCAATACAAACTGGAATAAGGGAGGGGGAATGGTGTCCTACAACTTCCACTCCAACACTGTTGGAAGGAAAAAAAGATGAGTTCTGAGCAGCAATGGAGAAGAAATTTGATTCAGTTGACATTTAAAGCCAAATCAATCATACCTGCAGTTTCCAAATTGTTATGAGAATTGAAACACAGAACAATCCTTTGACATTCACACTTATCCAAATTTTGTGCTGCAGTTCTCCAATCAGTGTTTACATATATGCATATATGAGGAGAAAGGGCACATAAATGTGGACTATATTAGTAAAAAATAACATACAAAAGGGCATTTTGTTAAAAGAAATCGCTCACAAAAACGTGTGCATTAGTCTAAACTGCATTTAATAATGTTTTTATTAGGATATATTTGCACTAAATGCTGAAGAATGTCCATTAATATTTTTTTAATGCAAATTACTGCAGAAATGTGGAGAACTGAATCTGAGATTGGAAAAATGAGAAAGTAAGGGCCTGTTCACACTTCCGTTTGCCCTGCGGTTTCTTAGAATTTGCATCAAATCAGCAACATGTCCAAAAGCTTTTCATTTATATCCCAGTGTAGAAATGAAAAAAAAAAAACCCCAACCAAAATAAGCCATGCTTTTTATTACTGTGTTGGAACAAAAGAAAAACCCCTTTAAGACCAAATAGAAATTTGTTCCCCTTCTGATCCAATCCTTTTCTGGGCACCTGAACAGAAAAACACTCATTTTCCCTTGTGGCACATTGTGCGAGTGTCCCTCTTTCGCCTCTTTCAGAGATGCCTCCTTGAAATAGCGTGGAGGAAGATGTGGCATGGGAACCCAGAATCCCGCACAAAAACTTGTGGCAGTACTAATCTGCACTGCGACAAGCAGAAGAACATGGAACAAATGGATGTGCAGATAAACCCTGAGAAAGCTAAAGTGGGCAGATCTTTCCATCACTGGTTCTGAGGTATGTATGTGCACATATGCATATAAAAATCAGGAGACTCCCAGTCTCCAGTGAGGACCTACTGCAGTTGCCCATGCAGAGTCCTGCCTGCAGTGCAGATCCTAAAGTTCACTGAGGCACAATCAATGTACAATGAAAGTTTTCTTTGAGCCAAGGTTCTTCAGGACTTAGCC
The DNA here is from genome assembly GCF_965153285.1 of Podarcis tiliguerta. NCBI lineage: Eukaryota > Metazoa > Chordata > Lepidosauria > Squamata > Lacertidae > Podarcis > Podarcis tiliguerta. The sequence continues at coordinate 49,994,897 of NC_139541.1, read as the reverse complement.
CCAGAACCTCTTTTCATGTCAGTGCTCAGCCTTGGAATATGGTATATTAATGAAAAAGTGTTTGCCTCTAAACAAAGCAGCCAGCCTGTGGATTTGCATGGAGAGTGTCGGGAGAGGACTTACACTTGCAATGAGCTCAAAGTCTTGGAACTGCCTCTGTGCTTTAAGCAAGACCTCCAAAGAACCATCCAGCTCACTCAGCTCCATGAGTCGTGTTTGACCAACATTCTCCATCCATCTGCTGACCTACAAGAGGCAAAAAGGTAGATCAGGGCCAAGAAGAAGCCTCTCCGCCTTCAGAGAGCAAAACCACACACTCCTGTTCCTGGAAAGAATGGGAGTCACCCCGCCCTTTGGTCTACCAGGGAAAGAGTGGTGCCTCCTCCACCTCCCACTTAAGGGAATCTCCTCTCCTCTTAATCATTTAGCCTTCTATATTATTATTATTTTTAATCTCTGCCATGTGATTCTGTGCTACTTTCAGATTTTGATCTATTTTCATGTTGTTTATTTTTATCCTGTTTTGTGTTGTAAGCTGCCTTGAGAACTTGGCTACATAAAAATACTTAGAATGAATAAATCCATATGCTTGTCACGACAGAGGGCGGGCTCTTAAGCTCTTTGCTCAACACTTTGAGTATGAGGTCTCTTGACTCCAGAGACTGGGACGGTGCAATTGTGGCACTTCTCATTGCTCCTGGAGTTCCTAGATGCTGCTGCTCATGCTCCTAGCACAGTCCTTATATTGTGGACGTTTTTGGGAGCCTTACCTGCCAAGCCCAGGGAAAGGCCCTGTCCCACTGCTCTTCCAATAACAGAAAACATGAGTCCAAACTGAATGCAGGATGCACATATATCTACTGACCTCTAAAATGCCAGAGCCTTTTTAACAAGTGGTGTTAACCTGCTCCAGTGATGGATCACACCCAATCAACCTCAACCCCAGGCTACAAGACTGAGTGGCCAAAGGAGGTGAAAGAAACTCCCATTGGCCCAAGGCCTGCCAATCACCACTATTTCAGCCCCGTCAAGATTTAATTTCAGACACCCTAGGTGCTGTTTAGTGGACCTTCTGCTTCACTGTCAACACCAACTCCTGAGCCTAACTGTGCATAGTTGGCCAGCACAGCAGTTAAAAGGATTGGGTTGTAAATCCATCTGAGCTGCCGGGAAAATGTCAACAAACCTCCCGGAAGCTTTCTTCAAAGGCTCCAAAGTCTATCACCAGCTCCAGGGCCTGGATGCGCTTGTTTGACATCATCACCAGCTGATGGATGCCCTCGTCCACTCCATTGTAAAGTGCAACAGCTGCCTCCAGCGCATCTCTGAAAGGGAAGCATGGCCCAGGCATCATCAGCTGGAGTTCCAGTTTCTTACAACCTGCTACTGTGAGTACTGCTTAAATTCCTGAGTCATTCTGTGACTCAAAGGCCCAAGATTTCAGGACATTGGAGGGTGATGGGGTGACAAAGGAGGGCACCAGCTCATTGCACAGCCATGTGGCAGGGCAGAGAACAGATGCCAATGTCCCACTGCCCTCTAAGAGCTTCATTTCCCTTCTGATCAGGATGCAGCAAGCAGCTGCTGGTGTCCTCTCTTCTGCTTGGATTTGTGGGAGTGGGAAAAGGAAGCTCTCCTTGTGAATGGCTGCATGGCTTGCCAGGCTGCCTCAAAGTTCATTTCACACCCAGCAGCATCTCAGTCTGCCCTGAGAACTACTGCAGGTGGAGAAGGTAGTGCGGACACTTTTTCGATCTGCTACCACCCCCACCGCCCATTACTCCTGCTGGCAAGCTTGCACAGAGACCTTTCCTGGTCCAGAAGTTCATCCAATCAATGAATTCATCTTCCCTTTTCATCTGAATCTGGGGCAAACACAGCCAATGGCTGCCTGTTCTGCTCTGTGCTGTGCAGGAGGCAGCAGTCACAGCCAGCCGAAAGGGGCCTTGCCTAGGCTGTGCTCAAAGCCTTGAAGAAGGATCTGGTAAGCGGAGCAGTGGGGCAAAAAGTTTAGGATGGCAGCGCGCCAGTATGCCTTGCCGCCTGTGCTGAGCTCAGTAAAGGAGGTTACCCCACACATACTTTCCAGATCAAATCACCAGATTCAAGCAGGCCTACAACAAAAAGGAGACGCTTGAAGTGGGTTTAGAGCCTCCCCCTCCCCACCGGAATCTGTTTTCCTTGGCCAATGTTACTTTGTAGGGGGGTGGGGGGAAGGTTCCAACAGCAAGTGCCAACAAATGTCTTGTGTGATTCCAGGGTAATTTTAGACTCCTGTGTCTGAAAGTTGCTTTTGGCAGGACTCCTTTTTGGAGATTTCCTTACCAGGCTGAAGGCTCTTTCTCTCATTGAAGGGCTGGTGGGAGTGCTTGAGAAATAAGGAAACTGAACTCACTCAATTTCAAAAGGAAAATGCAGGCACTCTTAGCAGAAAGAGGAACGTCTTCAAAGCCAGCTTCTCAAGTACGGGCCAGCAGGGGGCAAGCCCTTTGTCTTATCACCACTGGCCCTGGCAGGGAGAGCTCTCTGCCCCATGGAAGCTAGTCTTCAGAGTCTTTTGAGCCCATCCACAGTGCCTGAGCATGGCCACAGCCTTACAAGGCAAGCCACAGACTGGAAGGAGACCTTCCCAGGCTGAACCAGGTCAGAGCCAAGCAACAGGTAGAGCTAGGCCATCACTCTTGCAAAAGCACCAGAAGGAACTGGCAGCCTTAGGACAGCCCAGGTGGGAGTGCAGGCATACAAAGTGGGGGTGATCCAAGTGTTGGCAAAATGGCCTGGAACTCTCTTGAGGGCAGTAGGGTTGATGCTGCACAGCTTGTTACTTGTCAGCTAAGTGGGGCTTAATCAGTTCTCTTGGGTTCTGAGCTGAAGGTGACTAACCAGGAGATTCCTGCATTGCAGGGGGTTGGACTAGATGACCCCCAGGGTTCCTTTCAACTCTACAATTAAATGATTCTAAAAACAAAGGCTGTTTTAAGGAGGAAGGGCAGGATATAAATTCAATAAGTAAATTCAATAAATAAGGTTGCAGTGGATAGCTCGATTAAGATGTCAACCCAGTGTGCGGCCAACAGCATGAAAAAGGGCTAATTCTATGCTAGGGATCATTATTAGGAAAGAGATTGGAACTAAAACTGCCAGCATAATAATGCCCCATTATGCAATCCTATGGTGCAACAACACCAGGAAGACTGTGTACATTTCTACTCACCTCACCCCAAAAAGGATATTATAGGGTGTGAAAAGGTTCAAAATGATCAAGAGGGTGGAGAAACTCCCTTAGGAGGAAAGGTTACAGCCATCTCCTTCAGCAAAGGAATGTGGAGTCTCTGGTCCGCGGGCCAAATGTGGCCCTCCAGCGCCCACAGGACTCTCGCCAGGCCACGCCCCTTCCTGAGCCACACCCACCAGTACTGCTTTTGCCTGAGTAGAATGAACTCATTTAATACCGGTACTTCTTTCTTTGTCTGCATGATGTATGCATGAACAGAAACTAGATGGCTGTATAAAGGTAAAACAAATTCACCCCCATTGCTTTGTCCACTTTTGCCTCTAGTCCCACTCACCACTGTAATGTGGCCTCTGGAAGGCGACCCAGAAGGGAATGTGGCCCTCTGTCTGAAGAAGATTCCCCATCCCTGCTTTTGGATTCTGATTGCTGGAGGAAAGCCAACCACCTTCCATATGGAAGGGCCCTGAACTTCCGTTCAAGTGCAGTGGAAAGTACCCCCAAAGGAAAGCCCTGGCTCATTGCTTGGGTCATTGGGGCTTGCTTACTGCAGACTCCCCAGAGCACTGCTGGAAAAGCGCATTGGTACAAAGAGCTGATTTGGTATTTGCATACTTAAGAAAAGCCTGCTGGATCAGGCCAGTGGCACATCTAGTCCAGCATCCTGTTCTCACAGTGGCCAACCAGATGCCTGTGGGAATCTTGCAAACAAGACCTGAGTGCAACTGGAGTGGAGCTTTTCAACAGGCAGAAAGGTAAGGTAAACACAGCAAACTGGTTCAACAGCAAGGTAAAGGCAGCCAGGAGCCAAGGTCTTTGTCATGAATCTGAGTAAATCAATAAAGGCAGGGTGACAAGGGACCCCCAAGTCTGTACATGTGATCCTCCCACAGGAGCCAGACAGATAGGGGAGACCTATTTTGCATTACACTGTTACAGACACAAGAAGCAGCAGGCAATCCATCAAGAACTTTTTTTTTTTTTTGCTACTCCTGTATACTGCTGAAAGCCGATGTTTTTCCTCCCTGTCCCCCTGAGCAGGCACGATACAGCCCTGCTAGTGGCGAGAGGCCCTTTCTGAAAGCAAATCAATAGAAGGACTGGTCTGTGCAGCCACATCCCAAGTTCAGAAGTATTCAAAGTACTAATGTGAGACTAAGGGCTTATCCACACTTCCTCCCCCCACCCCCGCTTTCCCTCAGGAAAACCCACGGTTTAGTGCTGAATTGGAACAAATGGCAATTGGATTTTCTACGGGTTGCTATTTATTCTGATTTAGCACTGAAGAGTGGTTTTCGGGGGCGGGGGGAAGTAATGGGGCAAACACAAAACTGCTCAGACCTGTGCCTAGAAAGCACTGAACAAGCGAAAACCACTCAAACCCATGCTTTCTAGGCATGGGACAAGCAGACATGTGGACCAGCCCCAAGAGGGCATTTTTCTGCTTGTGCAATTCAATGCAATTAGATTCTGCAGGCCGTCACTTGAACAACACAGCACATTTTTGCCTCTCACACTTGTGCGTGCGCACAACAAATCCCTGCCCAAATCTCCAGAGTCCAGATCAGCAGACCTGCTGCTGTGCTGCAGACAGGCAGCTCTCCCTTCCTCATAGCCTGGAGTCCCAGGGCAGGGGGAGAACCTCCAGCAGGCAGAGCCAGAGGCTCTTCTCCTCCCACCCACCCAAGGAAGCTGCAGAGGGAGGAGCTAGGGCCTGCCTGGGAAGTGGTATGAAGAGTGTGCAAACAGAGCACCTCTATGCAAATAAACAAAAAGCATTCCATCACTGAATCATTCAAACATGTCACTCACAAAACAGTGTGACATGGTGGATAAAGGACTAGAGCTTGCATCCCTCCTTGCCCTTGGAGCTCATTGAAGAGCTATGGGCAAGTCATTCTCAGGCTAAGCTACCTCCTTCTCACAGGGTTGTTGGGAGGATAAAACACCACGTACCATACTCTGAACTCCTCAGAGGGAAGGTTGGATAAGCATTAGATAGTAAAATAATTTAATATGAGTCATAGTTATTTATGGGCGTCATTTATTTTTAATTTGGGGGCAGAATCTGAATTGCCAGAGCCCCTATGGCTTCATGCATTAGGGGGACAGAGTGGCAGTTCTTGTGTGCTTGGAGGCCTTTCACAGCACACCCATCCTTCCTGCTTTTCTCCTGGCCACCCTCCCTCCCCACTCTCTGTTTCCCTATCGACTCACCTGTAGTCCTCCGTCAGAGTAACACAGGACTCTTCTTTCCTCAGGCGAGCAAGAAGTGCCCCTCCTTCCAGCTGCAGCCTGACCAGCCGTCTATCATCAAGAACAGTCTTCATTAATTGCCTGTAGCTCTTCAGCAAGGCATCAGCCTCCTGAGAAACCAAGAAAAGCACACAGACCCTGCTCAGGGCATTTACAATCAAATGTTTTTCTTAACCAGAATGAAAAGCAGCCTGAGAAAATTGCCCACCCTCACAAGCTCCTAAAAGTGACCTGGGAACAGAAGATGAGAATCCTCCCTCTTTGCTGAGGTATGATGATGATTTAGACCCAGTCGTTTTGTTCTGAGATCAACTGGTCCTTTTCCGTCCTTCCTGACACAGGTAGGTGCTGCTCTGAGGCCAACAGAACAGCAAGAGGCACCCAAGTTTCACACTGAAAAGATGACACAGAATGGCAGAGGGCACTGCCTCCTTACATCCTGCTCTCTGCTGTAGTTGTGCTGCAAAGCCTGCTGGCCTGGCCAGGTCTCCAGGCACTCCAGGGTCTCCTCCCCAGCAAGCTGTCTCTCTGTGGCAAGAAAGAAGCACCGGGATGCCCAAGACTGACACACCACTCCCTTCCCACAATACATTCTGGGCAACTGTTCTTTACTTCCTGGAGCGGACCCTCATTTCTGGCCATGGCGGCCAAACATAATAATGATACATTGGGGCGATTGTAAATGTTAGTGTTTGTGTCATTTACTCAGTGCTCCCCTCCCCTTGCTTACTCTTCAAACTCTTGAAACAAGTGGTGGTTGTTCTATAGACGGGAAGCAGAAGACTCACCTCCGCTTTCTCTGGCCAGCTGCTGGACTCCACAGCTTGGATGGCTTCCCTGAGGAAGGTGCCGGCATCTTCGCATCCATGCAGCAAGTGCTCCAGGCGCTGAAAGGCCAGCAAGCAGTACAGAGTTGACTGACAGCCTACCTCCTTCCTTGAGGCTCCCAGACCAAGCAGTTTTCTCCTGGGTTAGGGAGGGGAAAGCTGGGAGGCCCCAGAGACTGGTCTGGACTAAGGCCAAAGCTGCTTATACCACCAAGCAGCAGCATTACTGGGCCCAGATCTGAGCATCAATCACTCACCATTCGAAAGCGCAGCCAGTCCTGATGGCAATACGGAAGGGACCCGTCAAATTCCAGGGGCAGTTGCCCCCCCTCGATGTGCTTGTGGAGGGATTTCATGGAGGTGAGAAGTTCCCACTGAAGAGAAACAAACATGCAAGTGCAAAGCTGAGGCAAAGAGCCCTGAGATAGGCAATTCGAACCAAAGATAATGCCAAATGGAAAGAATTTACTGTCAGATTATAAGATCTAGAATACAGAGTGGGAAGGTTTGGGGAAGTCGCAGACCCAGGTTAATGTTAAATAACGTAAAGACACAATGATTGTTTTTAACTTTTCTCTTTATTTTTGATTGCATATTATGTTTTATAATGTTTGTATGTGTTGTTTTTATTTTCTTTTGTGTATTTGTTTGTTTGTATTGTTTGTTTACTGATTGTTAAAATAAAAAATATCATTAAAAAAAAAAGAGCCCTGAGATAGGCCAATGGGCCAGCGAACTGGGCCTGGACTCTCCTGCTGGCCTTCACACCGATACCTCCCAGCTGTGCTGCATCTTGGATAAGGCACTTGCAGGAGAGGTTCAGAGAGGAGAGAGATTAGGGCAACAAGAGAGGAATATTGGAAGGTTCAGGACAGAGAAAAGAAAGGACTTTTTCACACAGCATCACCTAGCTGAGCTGCGGTATTTTCTCCCACAAAAGTCAGTCAAGATCAACAACTTGGCTAGCTTTATAAAGGAGGTACGACAAGCTCACAGAAGAGGGGAAAGCTGTCAAGGGCTACCAGCCATGATGGCTATGTTTTGCCTCTATCTTTGGCCAGCAGTAGGGGATAGGGAGGATCAGAGTGATTCTTGATCACCATGGGTTAAAAACTTGTCCCAAGAGCCAAGGGATGCTGAGAGCCTGAGATTTTCCTTGAATGAAAGAGAAGTGCATGGAGTGAACACAGACTAACAAATCAAGGCGGGTGAAGGGTGGCTGCCACAGCCCAACCCCCAACAACAGAAACTCAAGATGACCAGTTGGTTGGTGGCAGCTCAGCAGAGCAGCACCAGAGGAGCTACCCAGGGTCAGGCATGAGTTACAAAAAGGAAGCAATGCCCTCAGGTTTCCCCTGAAAGCACTCCTTATCTGGTTCAATTGATAATACAGTCGTACCTTGGAAGTCGAATGCCTTGCGAGTCAAACGTTTTGGCTCCTGAACACCACAAACCCATAAGTGAGTGTTCTGGTTTGCAAATGTTCTTTGGAAGCTGGACATCCACGCGGGTTCCACGGCTTCTGATTGGCTGCAGGAGCTTTCTGCAGCCAATCAGAAGCTGTGCCCTAGTTTCCAAACGTTTTGGAAGTCAAACGGACTTCTGGAACAGATTCAATTCGACTTCCGAGGTATGACTGTACTTGTTTGGTGTCTTCTGCTGCTCTCCCTTCTTTCCAGAGTCTCCTTGGCTTAAGGCTTAAGCCATTTCTCCTCTAGCACTGAGAACATCTCCCTGCCTTCCCCAGCCTCCTTCCCTAGTTTAATAGTTGTCTTTCCTTTGAGCCGACATATTGGCATGTTGATGCTGTCTGCTTGTCAGGTTTGCTCTCTCAACCTGAGAAGCTGGTTCCTTTCCACATGCTCAAGTCATGTGAAATCTAAATCATGCACAAAAGAGTCAGGTTGTCATCCTAAAAGAGGGAAAAGTCATGAAAATTGAATGGGCACAAAACACTTTTGTAATTTGAAACAAATATGTTCAGATCTGGAGCAAGTTGACAGTCTTCACCCCTTCACCCAAAATAATCCATACAAACAAAAACTATGATTGCATGCTTTATTCTGAACTTTTGGTTGCCACCAACTAAGTATTACAGAGTAAACCAATTAAAATTAACAGAAAACAACTAACTTAAATCCATTAATTTCAATGGGTCTGTTCTGAGTTGAATGTAGCTGGAGAGAACCTTTTATATTTGGAGGATTGCAAGAGGCCACAGAGGAACAAATATCAATGCTGCAGCTAGACCAAAAGGACAATTTTTGAGCTTCTTTACTAGCTTTGAAATAAGCTGTTTTGTCTCAGCAGTATTTTGGAGCTAATGTGAAATTAATTTGTGGGAAGGGAAGAGAGAGAATCAGAGCAGCCTTTTTGTTTTTCCTATAAAGCCCTGTTCTGATGTGCTTTTTGCATTTTGGGAAATTCAAAATGGCTCTTTTTCTTCTCACTGGGAGGCAGCAGATAAATATCTACAGGAAAAAAACATTTTTACAGAAAAGTGGACTGTATCCCCCAGCAGTTCCTTTTATTTGAGTGGTGTAGTGTTAAACACCTCTCCAAACAAAAGGTAGTCATTTAAGCAGGTTTGTTAAAAATATAAAGTCACAGTGTGCCAGTCCATGCAACCTGGAGTGACACACAGACAGGCCCATCCAACACGTTTTCTAAAGTCTCCCTGCAACTGAGCTTGGAAGCTAAATAACGGAAAATAAAAGGAAGTTGAAATTCTTCTACATTCAAACTCTGTGCTAGATAATACTACAAAGAATTGCAGAGGCAAACAAGCCTGAGAGTAAAAGAGTGAAGTGCTCAGAGATGAAAAAGGTGTGTCAATACCACTCATACCTGTATAGAAGCTGGTTTTTCCAATCGAAAACTGATATCTTTCTCAACAAGCAACAGGGCCCCATGGATACAGCGAGGGACAGCATCCTGAAAGAGCAGAAACAGAGATTGGAGGAGCCCCTGCTGTTGGCTTTGGCTCTGGTCCAAAGTCTCGTCTGGTCTTATGAGCAGCCGGGCGAGGATCTTTTCTTGACTGTTTGCTTTGCACAGACTTTGCTCTGCCTTCCTACAAGCCATTCCTTTTTTTAAAGTGAAAGAGATAAATTTGATGGCCTGATGGGCACTGCCACCTGCTTGTTCTAACTGGGTTCCTCTGGTCACTCCTTGGGGTTGGAAGGAAGAGGAAAAGACAAAGGAGTTGGTAGCAAAGGCCTCACCTGCAGAACAGCTAAAGCTTTAAAGAGAGCTGGGACTGGAGAGCATCGACGGGCATCTACCAGGATGGTTAGGCCCAAAGCCTGGCACTCGGGCCTGGAAGTCAAAAAGAAAAGAAGACTTCATTGCTGAGAATCCATACAAGCTATTCCAGAGCGCCCAACTCCAGACAATAGCCTCTCAGCAACAGCAGCCCTCAACAGCCCTCAACCCACTGGCCCTATCTTTTATACCACTAAGGGTGCTTCTAGACAGGTGGAACCTGGCACTACCCAATTATTGCCCTTCTCTTCCACGATATCAGTGGAATTGCAGCTGACTATCCACATTGGTCCTCAGGATTTTATTTAAGGAATCATGGGGTGGGGGGAGAGAACTACCGCAAAAGGGCACTTTAAAATCATGCATAAGGGCATTTTTAATCTTCGTTTTAAATAACTGCACATTTAAAGAAATAAATAAAAGTACATTTAATTAAATGTCATTAAACATGGATTGTAATAGTAAATTATTGTAATTCTAAGGAAACTTAGAATTTAAAATTTAACTTAGCACATAAATATTATTATGATTATTATGATTATTATTTACAAAACCCCACCCAGCATAAATCTCTGGAACAGACCAACATAGTTTCCTGTGTCTAGTGGACAACAGCAAGCCAAGGATCATACTAATATGTACTGTCTACTCCATGAGAATTGCTCCTTGATAAGTATGTACAGGATTGCAGCCTGAATTGGTTAGCTTTAAAGGTGCTAATAAGGGACCCGATAAATTTTCAGACCTATGGGGAAAAGTATTCCCCTTCACCAACTTCTTCACTTCTACACATTTTCCCCAAAATATGGAATAAGGTGGAGAGATATTAACTGGGCTAAGACCTGGGAGATCAGGATTAAATTTCCACTGTTGAACCTTGAAGCAGTGAAACCTTTTAACCTTACTGTCTTGTCAGCCTAACCTACCTCACAGGGTGGTGGTGATGATAATAGTAATAATAATAATGATAATGATGATGATAACAACCGCAACAATAATAATAATATACCCTACCCATCTGGTTGGGTTTCCCCAGCCACTCTGGGCGACTTCCAGAACATATAAAAGCATAATAAAATGTTAAAAACTTCCGTATGGGGAAATGGAGAATCATGAGTGCAACCTCGAGCTCCTTGGGAGGAAATGAGGCAATTAATGTAATAAAGAAGATCTCTAGCCTGTCAACCCCTGGCCTGAGGGTAGTGCTTAGGCAAGGTCTGAAGTAATATAAAAACAAGTACAGTAAGTCTAAAAATCAAAGAAAAAAGAATCTGGGACACAACCAGGATTTTCTGGCCTGTGCACATTAGACTCTACATGCAAGTCTTTGGCAAATCCAGTGTGTGAGTTTCTGCTGGGACAGGCTTGCCTGGGTGAGCTGTCCAGGCACAGTGTCATCCATGCTCCTATATAGGCTTTACATACTATGTTCTCATTTGAACAGTCCCTTGCAGCTTACTACTTTTCGTAATGCCATTTAAAATTTGACAAAGCACTTTATCATTTTTTATCCTCTCAACTAACCAGTAAAGTAGGCCACAGTGCAATTTTAGCAAAACAACAACAAGAACAGTACTTCCATCTTGAAGGTTAACTAAGTTGCTGTGCTCAGGGCTTGATGGCCCCGATGCCTCCTGATTTTCAAAAGCACAGTATCTCTGCAAACAGCACACATGGAGAAGAAATGCAGCCTGCAGAACGGGAAACACTAGAAGGCCTACTGGTGTGATACATATATTGTGCAGCAACATTTCTTCCTGTTCTGGTCACTCTCTCCTTCTTCCCTTCCTCAGTCATCCCACAAACCTGAGGACACTCCGTAAGTACAGGAGGAGGCGCATCAGCTCACTAGCATTGCAGTGTGGGTTTAGCCAAATTGTATTCCTCATTGTGATGATGACCACAGCATGTCCATACTTGTCTCTGGTGCCTGTGAATAAGGATGATTTGGTTAAATCTGGCTACTGGGCAGGAACTACAGTTATGCTCTTTCCATCCACAGGAAGCCCTTGGGAAATGCTGGCCATTGGCCATTCGCCTGGACAGGTAAAATGCAGGCAGACACGCAGACTTTATTCTAATGAGATAACCTGTGGCTCCTAATCCTTTTAGTGGACAAAACACCTAGGCGGTTTCACCTTGGGCCTTTGATCCAAACGGATGTCTCTGTTGGAACCCCAACACAGAAGATTTCCTGGGCTCTCTTCTAAACAAGACTAACCTGACTTAGTGAGGTAGAAGGATGAAAATGTGAAAGGCGCTTGCTTTTAAAAAAGGCAGTTCACAGTTCTCTCCTTCTATGACTTGGTTTGGGTGCTTTTATTTGCAGGATTTTCATGCAAATGCAGTATGTGGAACACCACTTGAAAACTACTAGTAGTACTACTACCTAGTACTTAAGACTAGAGCCCAAAGACCAAAGACATGGACTATAGAATTTCAGCAACAGTCTATGAAGAGCCATGCTTATTACCTGGCAGGCAGGCAACTCCACTCCTAAGCACCTCCCAGTTTACATCCTTCATGGAAGTGGGGACAGTTTGCTGACTTCCACCAGATGGAACGAAGGGATATTCTTGGTGTGTGGCCACTGCTGAGCCTTCTTCCCAGATAGATCCATGATCAGCTGGCACCAGCCTAACTTGGTCACCTCCTCTGCTGAATTCTTCTACCCATTTCAATGAGGCTTCTGTAAAAGAAAAAGTGATGCTAGAAGAATAGGTCTATCACCCACTTTGTGTTGGGTATTTGGCTGTGAAGCTTGGGTTATAAAATTGTTGCTTTTTCCTCTTAAGGCCTCTTTTGCATAGGAGAATCAGGAGAAGAAGGAAGGATTGGTTTGGCAGGTTTGCTTGCCTGCCTTCACTTTCACTGTGCCAACTACAGCCCATGCTGTCGCATATGCACACACAGACCCGTGTCAACATTGCCAAATAAATTCAGAGAAAATTCGTTTCTTTATTAAACTGCAACAGTTAAAAATAAAGCAAATATAATAAACACAAAAATACCCAATTATAGTGTGTTTAAAAGCCACTACTCCACACACCTGCTTATTTATAGCCATTGAACATCAGCCCAAAGAGGGGAGGGTAGTAACAGCTCCCATGGGAAATATACCAGCTGAGACCTAGAGAAACAACACAGGACCAAATTCATGATGGGCAGGTTTCTAATCTGACTGCACCATTTTCCTGATCTAAATGCCCCCTAACTGAAGCTGTCCTGTAGGGGGATATAGGTGCCTAGGATAAAAGCAGCTTCAGGGTTGGGGAGGCAATTTAGATTGGAAAAACAGCACAGAAGGAAAGGGTTAAATGTCTCCTGTCCAAGTGCTAATCCCCATTTATCCAATTTGTGAGGCTCTATGTCTGCATTGAACTGAAACGATTGCCCCACCACCACACACAAAAAATCTCAACAACAACTGGCAGAAAGCTGCTATCAGATCTCCTGACATCTCATCTTGCCTCAAGAAGCAGCTACCAGGAAAAAAAGTTCTCTCAACACCTTACTTGTCAAACGTGGCATGCAAATGGCGGCACTCTCGACTGATCTTCCCTGTGGCAAGCGTAGGGAGGAGAGAAGGCAGCCGCGGAGGTAATTAGAAACAAAGCCTATGAGTTTTCTTGGTCAAGAGCCACACCTTACATTGTGACCAGAAGACAATAAGGAGCTAATATAGATGCTGGAGAACTGATGTAATTCGTTCTTTGCTGTAACTGAGAAGGTGGGCTGCTGTTATTGGTACTGCAGGCCAGGACACACCATGTTACCCTCCTCCAGAATGCTAAAGAAGTATGGATCAGAAAGGAGTTTTCTCCCCATTCTTTGTTTTCATGCCCACCTCCAGAAGTGGAAGAGGAAGAGGAAAAGGCCTGGGACAAGCTGCCTTCCAACAAGAAAAGGGAAGGTTTACAACTATTTTGATTTTTTAAAATTACCTCAGATCTTTCTGACTCTGCAATATCCTTCAATGAATAGCATTAAGGGGCATCTTTTTTTGATAGCAAAGCTGCTAACAACTCAATTAAACACAAGTTGTGTACATCTCAGCCAGACCCAAGTGAAGACTCGCAGGGAGCAAGCTTTCAGAGCCAAGCAGGGCAAGAAGTGCAGCCCCGGCACCAAAAATGGCTGCTTCTACACACACACACACACACACACACACACACACAGTCCCTCTCCAAAGTCTGCTGCTATAGGCCTGCTGTCTGCTGGTGTGGTGTGACATCTGGCCTCCACTCCAGGCCCTTGTGCCAAGGACCCACTTCCTCAAAAAGCACCTCTGCACAGGGCTCATTCACTTCAAGGGAGTTTGCAAATTAGAGGAATGGCTCATAGTTCAGTGGGATAGCAACCAATTTGTCCACAGAAGGTCCAAAGGTTCTATCCCCGCTGGCGTCTCCAGGATGGGATATGAAAGACTCCTCTCTGAAACTCTGGAGAGCCACTGGAAGTCAGTGTAGACAGTACTAAGCTAGTTGGACAAATGGATTTGACTGAGTATAAGGCAACTTCCTATTATTAATGTAAATCCAACTGGATTCTGCCCACATAGCCAACCCTGCTGCTGCAGCATATCTCTGAAGCCAACCACCAAGAAAGGACAGGGAGAAGGAGTCAGTAAGGAACAGACAGACAAATACACACTCAGGTTTCCAAAACAGCCAGTTTTTGCCTTCCACAATAGCATGCAAGATGCTCTAACCTGCTTGAAGCATTCATCAAGATCTTTACCTAAATGCTTCTTCAGGGAGGGAGCTTCATTTGCATTACAGATCATTTTGAAATGTTGTGTGTTAAGCAACAACTGTGTGGGCAGGTAAGCAGGCAGCCGATTCCTCTGACTCAGCTCCAGCACGTGCCGAGCGAGCAGGCAAACTCACTCACATGCGCTCCACAAGTGCACACCAAACAAGGCCTGCTTCTTTTCATGTCACAACAACAAGGACATCCCTAATGGACTGCTTCCCTGTCCTTCCTCTCATCCTTCTGTTTCCACCCCAGGTGATTTTCCCTAGCTGCTGCAGCAAAAATAAGCCATGATTTGGCTTTGCATGTTGTCTGGACCCAGGCTTATGATTTGTCTCACTCCATTGCAACCAAGTGGGTTTCTAGCTCACAGTCTGCCAGGGTGAGACAAACTACCAGCCTGGGTTCAGACAACATGCTAAGCCAAACCATGGTTTAGTTCAAGATGGCAGGGCAGAGGCAGCAAGGCTGGAAGAGGAGCAAAGATGCGACCTCATCTCTAGGAACTCTCATGCCTGCATATTCACACTTAGTTTAGATTAGTGTTATAAAAGCACTATAGATGCCTATGTATATGCTGCACAAACACTTAAAAAATCAAAACCCTGCAACCAGAAAATTTAATTATGTATCCAGAAAAGTTTGCACACTTCAAATGTATGCAAATTGCTTATTTGCACAAAATGGACAATAGGAAGAGTCCTGTTGTAACAGGCCAATGACCCAATGCCTGTAGGAAACTGGCAAGCAGGACCCTTCATGGAACACAAGGGCTAGAAATTTGTGGGGGGGGGGGTTTTGCGGGGAGGGGGGCGTGTCATTTTTTACGGAGGATGGGAAAAGGAGAGCCGAAATTGGTAGGATTATTACTATTAATATTTAATCCACATTTAGTCCAAAAATGTCCTAGGATACTCTGAGGATGCTGAAGCTCCTCCCTGGCACAGGGAAGCATCAGAGGAGGCCTGAACTCTCAACCTCCACCCCTTGCCTTCCTTGCATAAAAGTCACTTTGCCAGAAGAACAAACAAACCCACATTTCCCAAATTAATGACACAAATCCTACCTGTGACTACTTGGTCCCCATTTGAGACATTCCTGGTGCTGCCTTGTAACATCGTTTTCACTGGTGCAGAGGGGAGGGGTGCTACTGGGCCCTCCTTATCGGGTTGGGGCTTGCCTGTCAAACATTCCACCTTTGGGGGGGTTTCCAGCATCAAAGTGTTTGGTTTGCTTAGCAGGTATGGTAGGTCCACCCAACAAGCCGCAGCTTCTTCTTTGTTACCCTGATTAGAAGCATCCTCAACTTGTGCATCTGTCTCCACTGAAGGGCTGCTGCAGCTGCTCCCCACTGTTTTTGCTGTTATCCCAGAACTGACAGGTAGAAAAGCACTCTCAGCTTCCTGTTGAGAACAATCCACATTCTCTTGCCCAGCCTCTTGGAGCAGGTGTGCCTCTGCCTCACCTTGGAGTGGCAAGGTGCTTCCAGAACTGGTCTGCTTCTCCTTCTCAGAGAGACTTTGCTTGGCTAAACATTGGAGGTTTTCCTCTCCATAAACACTGCTGCCCAACCCCACTAGTGCCTCTGCTGGCTTTGGGCTCACCTTTTCCAACTGCTCAACTGGGTGATGGAGCTCCACCAGCCACTCAGAAGTGTGACCTGTGACTTCTACTAACAGTTCTTGTGGGAGGTGACTGTGTGCTGCCGCCCTCACATCAGAGAAGGGTTTTGGTGACAGTGACTTTGGCATGGGTGGGGAAAAGGCATTCTCCTGCAACCTTGGGCTGGAAGGGTCAGAGTCCTTGGCCAAATGTCCCAAATGAGGCTCAGGGAAATTATCCTTCCCAGAACTCCCACAACCCTCCCTGGTGCCTGTTCCTAGCACACTAGAGCAATAGCCATGCTCAGAGGCCCTGCTGCCATTTCCCAGCTCTGTGCTATTCCTCTGAGCTGTCTCTGTTATTTCAGAAGCCACAGCTGTCAGAGACCTACATTCAGCATCTTCTCCATCATGGTAGCTGCACATTGCGTACCTCCAGTCAAGCTCATGTTCTGGCTGGGCCTGTCCCTTTACATCAGAAGGCTCCTTGGGATCAGAGCCAGCAGCAGGCCCCTCATAATCTTCCAATAGCAATTTGTCACTTTCTAGTTCATGATCATCCTCCAAAAGATTCCTAGCATTACTGGCCTGGGTATCAGAGGACTTTGCTGTGTCCAGATGCCCGTGTGGCATTAATACAACTGCTAAACCAACTCTATTCCTCAGGCTAGTGCTGCTGTCCTGATTGGCTGCAGGCCTGTCCTTTACTCTCATCCTCGGCTTAGTGCAGTAACTGAGGGAGACTGATTGAGGTCCAAATTTAGGCAGTGAAACATCTGTGAGCTCCACATATTCCCCTTCCAGGTCACTTATAGAGTCTTTTCCAAGGCCTGGGCTCACACAGTCCATGCTGGCAGCTGCCCTCACAAGTTGCTCTGTTGCATTGGTCATGAAGAAGCTGTCTTCAGGTAAACTGGGTCCATTAAAAAGTTGGGACTCCACTTCAAGGGAGCTGCTTTGAGACGGCACCTCTGAAAAGACCAAATCTGAAGGCTGTTCAGTCACTGGAACAGAACTTAAGCCACTGTTCATTTTGGGGGGGCTTTCAATAAATTCTGGATTGACTATTCTGTCCCAGGGCACCCGGAATATTTTATCTTCTGTGCCTAGTAAGCAGTTTTCCAGTGCCATTCCCATCCGCTCCCTGTTGATGCCATTCAGCCATTCCACAGTGAAAATGGAAGTGTAGGAGACTTCAGGAACCACAAGCTCATCAACATTATGCTTGTCCTCGGCCAAACATTTCACAATGATTCGTGGGGACTTTTTCAAGTAAGGGACCACCTGCAGGTAAAAGTCTCCTGGTCTCAGGATCCGCCAGTCGAAGGAGCCAAGTTGAACTACAATCTTCTCATGGATGCAGAGGGGCCAGCCCTCATGCCGGAACAGCAATCCGCAATACTGGACCTGAAGGAAAATGATAATCCAGGTGAACTGACCGCAAGCAGGTTTTCAGAACAGACAACAGACATCCTAACAATGATCTCATAGCTTTCTATTAACAGCAGCACAAATGGAAACAGCCGGATGATGGAAAACTGGGGCTGGTCTTACATTGACTTTTGGCATGTCTGAGTGTGCACAACCCATTTTATTTCTAAAGAATACATGGCAAATTGTGATGAGAGTATCTCAAAGACCCCCTGACTCACTAGTAAGATCTTCAGGTAACGCCACCTTTCAATGTAGCTATTAGAGACCTTCCCCTGTGGTGCTACATTGTATAACTTCCTCCCCATATCTATCAATTTGCTGTTCTTCATGTTTAGGTTTCTAAGAGCAATGAAATCTTGTTGAACACTTTTTCTTTTTCGGCTTTGCAATGTTTATGTGGTTGCAGTCCTGGAGCATTTTAAAAAATGTCAGGCATTTCCATGCCCTTCAGAGCATCAATCCCAGGGTGAATGTTTTATTTACTTGTCAATTTTTTTGTTTTACTGTGATACTGTTTTAAACAATGAGTCAGGGACCAGGGTCAAAAGGCAAAGCATCAATGCATCAATAAGCAAAAAGCTGCTTAATGAAGCATTTTGGTGGTAGCAACACCAAGGGGGAGGGGCTTTCCATTCTCCTGTTCACTTTGAATGTGGTTCTACAGCTTGAGAAAAGAGGAAAGAAGGACGGTGGTGATCCTGAAGCCACAGAAAAGCTAGAACAGGCCCCAGGTCCTTCCCTGATTTGGATTTAGTCTGCCTACGCAACCCGCAACCCTCTGACTGACTCTGCGCACAAAAACAAGTCCCTTTGACTTCCATGGAAAGCTGATTTGGGTATGAAAACACGCTAAGGCATGAGTCCCACACAGAGGCAGCACTGCTAGGAGGCAAGCTGGGACAGCCATCCCTGGGGACAGGTTTTGGGTTCCATGAAGATCATGATAGGTTACAATCTTCCAATTATTCTATGTAAGTCCCACTGAAATGAATGTGCCGCAGTGGGGAGGGAAGGAAGAGCCACCCGGATGTTCCACATCATGCACCAGAGTCCTGGGCCAGATCTGGTTCCGTAAAGTCTGCACAAACCAGAGAGCCACAGTTGCTACTGGGGAAGGAGACTCCTTAGCAGCTACTGAGATCCGCAAATATTGTGACAGCAAAGGAGAACAGAAGCAAAACTTCTGATTGGGCAATCACTTGGCACCTTTCCATCAGAAACTTGACAGTCTGCTGCCTGCCAAGAGTAGGTGGGGGGAGGGAGCTGAAGGTGTGTAACTGTAGAATCCAGGCAAGAGAACACACCTCCTGCAAGACACCCCACCCTTTTTGTTCTTGTATTAATAGGCATCTATAGAGAACATGTGGCTAATGGAGGGCATGTTTTGTTGCTAATGTTCAGGCTGGACCCTCAAGCTAGGCAATGGCAATGCAACGGGGTTGGAAGGAGGTCACACGGTGACTGGCCTTCAACACTGATGCATTTGCATAAAACAAAATGTTTTTAAATCCGAAAAAACATTGTTTTTCTTAAGTAGGACAGTTACATAATTGTTCACTATGATAAACACATAACAAGTCAGAACATTTAAAGATTCCAAAATAATTACTGCTACTGGGAGGTGGGGGTGGAGATGGGGAATCCAGAGTATGCCTCATTGCCATGGGCAAGAGGACAGTGTCCCCTTGAGGATTCTTTGGCTACCCTTTGGCTACTTTCGCCAGTGCATCCGGTGGCACTGCTCCCTGTCCCCCCTCCTCCTTAGCTGAGTAGGAGCCTAGGCATGAGCATCATGGCGGGTTCTCAGTTCCCACCTGCAGCGCTAGCAGAATCTTCTGGGTCAACCTGGAGGCAGCATGATACTCACACAGGCATCCTGCTGAACGCACTGCAAGATGTGCTTGGCTGGAATCAGAAAGTCGATGAGGTAGTGCAGGCCGTCCCCACGGTATGTCTTCTCCACCACATCAAAGACCTGGCACAGAACCGTGGCTGCTGTGACCTCGAATGGAGGGTAGAGTGCCGAGAGCGTACTCTGGATACAACTGTCCAGGGACTGGGAATCCTGCCAAGAGAAGGAAAGGAGAGCGTGAAGTGGCTCAGGAGGAGCAACAGGTGGAAACTGTGCCTGCCGGGACTCAGGTTGCTACTTGGCAGAGGACATCGATGTATCCGCCCTCTTCATTTTTTGTGCCACCATTCTGAACCACCGCCATCCACCAAGCCCAGCTCCTCTACCGTGCAAATGAAGCGCTCACCTAGTCTCGACAGAGTGGCGGCAGACAGCTTACGCTGCAAAATCCTTCCCCTGACTGAGCAGGGGTGGGGCTGTTGCTAAACTATTATTATTGTAGATATCAGTGCGCAGGGTGTGTGTGTGAGAGAGAGAGAGAGAGTGAAAAAGAGAGACTAAAAGGGCTTATGCAGCTGCTGGTCCGGCTTCCCAGAACTGCAGGCTTACAAGGTGTCCCCTGGTGGAATTATATTGAAAAAGAAAAGTTCCCCCTAAACTGGGGGTGGGAGGTATGGGAAAAAGAAGTGGCTAAAAGTGTTTAGTACAGTTTTCTCACAGTCACTCCAGCTAGAAATGGGACTCCAAAGCCAAGAGCTTTAGAAAGCAGCCATGATGACAGTATGGCAGAGCAAGAGGAAGGCACGACCCATCATACCACCAGCACAAGCTGGGTTTGGGTTTCTAAAGCCAGCTAGAGCGTATCATAAAAAGTTTATATTATGCTTCCGAACATTGTCCATGTACCGTAGTCCCCTGTTCTGCTCTCAACATACAGCACACTCTCTGCCAGCCCTAGCCTGGAGGTACCCTCCCTGCCTTTGAAATCTGCAGCTGCCCACCTTTCTTTATGAGAAAGCCAGCTCTTGCTCTGGTGACTGCTACATCAATCCCCTTTCTCCTCCAAGAAAACACAGATTCTTAACATAAGGGAATCTAATTTACATAAATTTTAAATAGCTCTTTTAAACTATTAATATCAGTGATTTTTTTGTTTTACACTTTTTGTAAACCTCTTTAAGGTGGCTTTGCCACAATCAAGTGGTAAATAAATTTTATGAAATAAATGTGCAAAAACATTTAAGCATTTAATAAATTACTATTTTAAAAAATGAGATTGTGTTGCTTCTTTTAATTGCATTATTAGCATTTACTAGACTCTAGGGCAGACTATTTAAGCAAGAATTAGCAGAACACATTGTATTATTATTATTATTATTATTATTATTATTATTAAAATTCATACACCCTTCATGATAAGACCTCAGGGTGGTTCACAGAATAAAATACAAGATAAAAACACAACTAAATAATTAAAACAAAACAGCAAAACAATAAGCCCTCTTCCCACATTATAAGGAAACAAAGCTAAAGGAGATGGTAGTCTGGGCCAAACCCCCTTCAGGTTTCTGGGAGACTGCATCACTTACCCACTTTTCAACTACCACAAAGAATAGGAACTCTAACTCCAGATTAGGGGAACCCCAATATGTATCCACATTCTGAACATTGAGAAAATTGTGGCCTTTTTGACTTAAAATGGAAGCAGAAGGTACAGTAGCATCTACGCACATGCTCAGAAGACATAAGATTGGCCTCCTGGGAGTGATCTTTGTAGCAGGGTAGGCCGCAGCCTCAAGAGCCAACCTCCCTTCTTGCAAGGGTGGCTTCCTTCACTGTGACACCAGCGCCAAAGAGACCAAAAGGCAGGATCCTGCAGTCTCAGCAGTTCTGCTCGCTGCCAAAACGAATACATCTGACAACAATTAACTTGTCATCTCCTAATGAATTCAGATGAGCCACCCACTCTGCAGAATGTGCTTCAAGCACAAAGTGTCCTTTTCCTCAACATCTGAGGCTAAGTCACACTTTTATTTTAAAGGTGATAAATCTCTGAATTTACCAAATCAGGGAAAGCCTTTAAGTCTATCGGTCCTTCCAAAGTGACAATGCTGGAGACTTTCATGCAGCTCAGTCTATCCTACTTTATCTTCTCCCTATCAAAATGTGAGTCACTTTGAGTTGCCTTGGGCAAATTGTAGCAACTAACAAGTATAATAAATATAACAAATATAATCAATCATCAATAATAAAATGATTTCACATAATTTGCTGTGAAGATGAAATGCAGGTGCAGGGAGGACCCTAAATTCCTTGGAAGAAAAACAGGATATAAATATAATAAATGCAATGCAATTAAATGAAAGCAAGGTGATAAAAGTTACCATGTGCAAACTTTCTTCCTCAAAAAGAACTTAACAAGAGATCCTGGGCTGCAAGTGTGAACTATTGCCTCTGCCAGAAATTAGCAGCTGTTGTTCCTGGGACTTTCTGCTTTTTCTAACCATGCCCAGCAGTCTCTTTCAAAGACCAGCTGCCTAATAAAGCGTAGACCCTGGTTCTGAAATTAGGTGGGAGCTCTTAGGACGCACAGCGGAGAAGGTGGGCTAGCTTGTACTAGAAAGGAGAACACAACTTATCTGAGTTACCCTGGCAGCCATCACTCACCTATCTGCAAAGCACAGCTATGTTATAGCCATTCCATGCAGAGAGCGGACAAATCACACAAAAAATTGAACACTATAAAGAAGCAGGTTACAACGCATCATGTGACTTGTTACTGGATCCATTTTTCCTTTACTAGGTGTGCCTGAATCTTTTTGAGTCACTACATATACTACAACCAAGATACCACGATTGGAATACCCCACAGAAAATTAGTGAGGCTCACCAGTCTGCAAAATTGGGGTGCACGAGAGAAGCCTGTCACAAAATGGGGGTGAAATCTGACATAAGCAGCTGGCAATTGCTGGCATCATTTTCTACTGATAGCAGATCACTCTTTGGAAATGGTTTAATTGCTTGCCATAGGTTTTCCTATGAGGGGAAAGGTTCTCAGATATGAGGCAAGAGGCGGAAATGTGGGGCTGGGCTCACAGAGGGGAAGATGAGGCTGGCCTTCTCAGTTCTTACCTTCTTCTCTCCCTGGTCCAGCTGAGTCTCTGGGGCCACCCAAACAGTGAAGCCAGCAGGCCTCCCCTCGGCCTATTGGACAGGGCCTCTTGGCAGGCAAGATGGAGGACAGCAAACCCTCCTGGCTCGCTCCTTGCCACCACCAGCAGGCCCTTCACGCCTCCTGCCCTACAGTGGCACAGGGCACAGAGGAAATTGTCCTCGCAGCAACTTAACAGAGGTCTCCCCTCCCCTCAGAAGGAACCATGGAGGGTGCTGCTGCCTGGGGTTGGGCACTTGGGTATTGGCATCTACTGAATCAGCCACCCCGCAGACAAGATGCCTCGCTCATTAAGGAGCAGTCACTGTCCCCCAATACACACCCCTTTGCAAAGTCCAAATTGCCTCCCTCCCCCCCTTCTTGATGGGCCTTCAGGGGTGTATTCTAGAAAAGATTCCGCGCCAAGAATCTCTGCATTTAGTACTCCAATTACATTATATAACTGTACATCAATGTATACAATTTATTCTGGCAGCCATAATTTGCAAAACATAGGGTGAACATTTTGACAAGAAATAAGGTGATGGGGAATGATGAAGTCAAATGCAGTTCAGCAAAATATCCCACGCAAAAAAAATCAAATCAGTTTTCCTGCTTGATTGCAGCCTAGGATCATGGCAATCATGAGTCATTGCTTTTTCCATTTTTATTATTTTTTAAATCTCACACTGAGAAAAATGCAAGACACCAACCCAAATCTTTATTTTTCCATTGACACCAATGTCTCTTACATATATAATTCAAAATACTTGACAACATTTTGTTGTCCTCACTTGTATATACTATTTTTTTAATTTAGAAAATTGATAGACCACTTGATCAAAAAAAAAGATCATCCAAGTCTGGAATTCTTGCTGTTATTCCCCTGCCCTAGAAGTGCACCCAAACTATATTCTGCTCTTTCCTAGGCACTGAATTTGTACCATTAAAACCAGGGCCTCAAGTGCCATAATGTCTTGGGCCAGCCCTGGTTAAGACTGCCATAATAAAAGTTTACTGCACTTAGGAAGCACCTCTGTTATCTGGCCACAAATGCAAGCCAAGGCAGCATCCCTAGTGAGGAAATGCACAATTCAATAGAAGATTTCTTACACATTTGGGTGTGTGACTTTCACTCAATATGTGTTCTTTCCCATTAATAATGTCACTGGCCTGCAAGTTTACCATTATTTTAACTGTGTTTAATCCATTGCTCCTGACAAAGGAGACACCTCTGAAATGCATTGAGCTAAATAAACAGCTGATTAACAAAAGCACCAGATCTTGCCTCTTTTTATTTTCATGACCTTCACTGCCAACATCCTAGTATTCCAGCATTTAAGCCATGGGTAGGCAAACTAAGGCCTGGGGGCCAGATCCGGCCCAATTGCCTTCTAAATCCGGCCCGCAGACGGTCCGGGAATCAGTGTGTTTTTTTACATTAGTAGAATGTGTCCTTTTATTTAAAATGCACCTCTGCGTTATTTGTGGGGCATAGGAATTCATTCATAGATTTTTTTCAAAATATAATCTGGCCCCCCACAAGGTCTGAGGGACAGTGGACCGGCCCCCTGATAAAAAAAGTTTGCTGACCCCTGATTAAAGCATTCCTGAAAACTAAATGAATATGTTCCCATGGTCCTAGCATGGATTTATTTTCAGTATTAGAGCACCTGCTTGCTATGCAGAAGGGCTAAAGCTCAGTCCTTAGAACCACCAGTCAAAAGATTGCAGAGAAGCATTCTGAGGGGGTCACAAATCTTGAGCGGCTGCCGGTCAGAGTAGACAGTAGTCCCACACGACGTAGAGCAGTGATCTGACTCAGTGTTACACAGCTTTCTACGTGTGTGTGTGTGTGTGTGAGAGAGAGAGAGAGAGAGAGAGAGAGAGAGACCTCATCCACAAGCAAGGCCAGTAACAGCCCACTCTGAGACCTATTGGAACAGCAACAACCTCACATGCTCCTTCATTTCCATGCAGATCAAAGAAGGGTGGAGACTTTAAACAACTTGTAAAAGACGCCTTTGTGCAGAAAGGGACGTGTGCCAAAATATGGACGTTTATGAAGCACAAGCACACAAAGGGGAACATATCCCCAGGCGTTTCTCCCTGATCTATTAATCAGCCTAGCATACCAGCCTTTGGAAAGTGTAAGGAAAACCTCAGTTTAAAAAATGAGATGTGTTCCTGTAGATGGTCCAGTGAACAAAGAATTGACAGCCACCAACCAACTACTGAGATAAAAGCTCTCTGATTTTGCAGATCCAGGAGGATCTCTAGTTGACTCCTTGGCATTTCCTACTTGAAAATGGGGGGGGGGGGGGAGAGAACCTTAACTTTTCCATCCCCCCTTTTCCCCATTCTCTCTCACTGTTGAGATCAAACTACAAGTTCCACTAATTGTGTGGCAAATTGGGTGCTTCTGTCCTTCATTTTCCGTCATGCACTCTGCAGATTTGTTGCTGATGATGCATTCCACCTTTGAAATTCATTTTGGGTTTGTGGCCAAATGCCCAGTCATACTTGTCCCATTGAGATCCTGCATGCTATCCCAGGAGCACGTTCATCACCCACTACATGAAAGGCAAGTAGGGCACAGACTGGCTCAGATACCACTGGGCACAGGAAGCTAAGAACCCTCCTTGCCTGCCAGGCTTAATTCCAGGTTGTGGGAGGCCCCCAGCAACATGCCAATGGGAGCGGGAGCTCTCATATTTTTCACAAACACCCTCAATTGCCTTTAATTTGTTCCTATTTTTCTTGTGCAGCAGGTTGTTTAATACTCGTTTCCTGTTTTTAGCCAGCTCAAGTGTGCACATAAGGGGTGAGAGAAAAATTATGAGGAATGATTTTGTCTGCAAAGAGGAAACTCATAATTAAAAACATTAGAAGAGCATGGCTGCTCATCTAGTCAAGCACCTAATTCTCACAGTAGCCAGCCAGATGCCCCAA
The DNA here is from genome assembly GCF_965153285.1 of Podarcis tiliguerta. Classification (NCBI taxonomy): domain Eukaryota; kingdom Metazoa; phylum Chordata; class Lepidosauria; order Squamata; family Lacertidae; genus Podarcis; species Podarcis tiliguerta. The sequence continues at coordinate 49,969,573 of NC_139541.1, read as the reverse complement.
GGGAGGCCCATAAGCAAGCAGGACCTGAGTGCAACAGCACCTGTGCAATCCCCACCTGGGATTCCCTGCTCCGTTACTGTTTGGCCATGATTTCATTATTAGAGTGTGGACTTTCTCCAGTATTTCCCAGGATCTACCAGATAAAAGAAATACAGTTCATTCTCTGAAAAGAACTGAGCCTGGGGCATTCTCATACAAAAGTAGTGGGGTGTGGAAAGTATTATTATTGCCTTCATCATCATTAAAAGGTGGCTAAGGTTGTCATCTTTTTACTGCCTGGCTCCTGTGCCTTGAACAGCAACTCGACACATTGAAATTCAAGCTTATGTCCACATTCCCCTTTACTGGGCACTCATTAACTTTCCAGTGCTGGGTTTTTAGTCACAAGACATCATCAAAAATGCAAATGAATATTGTACTTCGTTATACTACTGCCTGATGCCGTTGCTTCTCAAAACCAGCTTCACACTGATTGGAGCCCTTAAGCTATTCCTAATTAGTCTCTAGCCAAGGTGTGGGCAGCTATGCATCAGGGAAAGACGTCCACACCCCTGTCAGTGCGCTTTAAGGCAGTAATATAAACACACCCTTCGTGGGTGAATCTTCTGGCAAGGGAGGAAGAAGCTGCACATGCCCGATTTCACTGTGTCGAGCCTACTGTTTAAGCACAAGAGCAAGATCAGTAAAAAGGTGGCAATCTTCAGCAAGCCCCCATCTCTCAGGAACCTCATGTCATCTTTATTCTTAATAATTCATCTCACAGTAGGGGTCTTCTCATCTCCCTCTGCCCAGGTTCTAAGCCAGACAGAGCCTTAATGGGATTTTTATTTTTAATTACAACAGAGCTAGCCAAGCCCTGCAAGGATTCACTGTGCCTTCCAGATGTTGTTCCAGCACTCCAATTCCTAGCAACCCCAGCAGCCAGCATAGATTAAAGTCAGGAATGGTGGGACTTCGAGCCCAAGAATGTTTGGTGTGGGTGGGTGCGCACCCAGTTGGCAAAGGCAACTGCTGCAGGCATCAGCTTGACTTCCTTGCTTGGATCTTGACCTTGGCCGGCGTACTCTCATAAGGCCCAAGACAGATGATGCATGTGGTGGAATAAGATCTTTCTCTGGCAGAACTCAGCCCAGCCTGGCAGAGACTTTTTTTATGCCATGATGCCCACAAAAGGAGTGCTTTGCTCTCTCCTAAAGAAAAGGACAAAATGCCCCTTGAATCTCTCCTGCAGAAAAAGCTCCTGCCCTTCCTGTTTTATGGTGAAGTCAGCATCCCCTTGCTGGACATTCCCACATGACTCAGACTGGTCATTGCCTGTTACATGATGCCATAATCAGCTGGTGAGAAGGAGAGCAGGAGCCTGAACTCTGGGGAGGGAGCACATAAAGGCCCTCAATTCTGCTCCAGCAGTCTCCTCTCTACCTGCAGTCACATAGGACACCAGGTGTGTAGCAGGTGGGCGTGGTTTGGGGGGAAACAGCTTTGCGGGCAAAATCTGAACGCCTGGCAGGTCAAGTATGGCCTGCAGACCAGAGGTTCCCCAGCCCTGAGTTACAAGGGGAGGGGCTCCTGATGGCTACAGTTCTCTCTCTATCTCTCTCAAGAGAGCACCAGAGAGTTAGGAACATTGAACTTCCGAATCAAATACCTGACGTATCATATTCCTGCATCAAAGGCAGCTCTGTTGGGCAACTGTGGCTTCTAAGAAGGAGAAGAGCTGTCAGGGCCTAGAAGTCAGTCTCTCTGGAAGGAACACCCAAGGGTGGGGCTCACCTTTAAGAGTGCTGCTGGGTGCAGTTGGTGCCTATGGTTTACCACATGCCTCCCACATAACTTTCTGCCCAGATCTTAAGATCATCTTCAGAGGTTGCTACTACCAGAGAGGCCTCTGAGGCCTGTCAGTGGTCCTCAAAGAATTCTGTGATCGTTCCAGTATCAGGCTGAAGCCCTTTTAATCTACCCAAGCTTTTTAGATGCTGTTGATAAATGACTTTGCCTTACTTGCACTGACGTTAAGCAGTTTTCACATCTGCTGCTGCTCAGGTTATCCTACTTTCAAAGTTTTACTGTGCTAAATTGCTGCCTTAGGGAGCTTCCAGATGTGGACAGCTGAGCAGCACCTCATCATTGGTGTTCTGCTTAAAGCTGCAAGTGGAACAGCAACTCTGCTTCCAGACTTCTGAAATGCAGACAACATGCTGCAGCCAGGTGAGCAGTGTCTCATTCCCTGCCTTAAATATGAGTGTGTGGAGCGAGGAGATTGATATTTGTTTGGACAATGGGGGGGTGCAAATGGGTTTACTATTCGCTCCACCTTGCTACATGACTGCTCCACCCTGCTACAAGATGGGGGGAAAAACAGATATAAATGAAATACTATATCCATCTGTCATGGATGCTTTAGCTGAGATTCCTGCATTGCAGGGGGTTGGACTAGATGACCCTTTGTGTCCCTTCCAACTCTGCAATTCTATGATTCTATATAAAAAGGAAGGGTTTAAGAATCAATTCCCAGACAGAAATGCATCATTGTGTCGTGTTTTACCTGTTCAGCTCTAAAGAAAAACAGCAACAGAAGCTGAACAGGTAAAATATGACACAGGGATGTTTTGTTCACATCATGTAAATGGCCGGAAAAAGTGAGTGGACACTGTGTGGCTAGTCCCCAGTAAATTCTTAGTGTGGAAACAGTGATAGTTTAATTTCTTGGAATTCCTAGCCACTCAGGAAAACCTTTCATGGTTGAAGAGTGATATGTAAACTTATGTAAATAAACAACAGCCCTGCCCTCCAGGCCTACTCTGCACTGTGCACCACAGTTACTATGCATGTACGCCCATTTGTACCCCCAGCTTTCACTGAGTCTTAGCTGTTAAGTCAGGGACAGGCAGGAAGGCAAGTTATCCTCCATGCACATTTTAAACCCAGATCCAGCAACTATGGGAAAAGTTGCAGAAATCTGCCCTGTGCATTTAAATCTCTGCACTGCCGTCAAAGATGAGGAGGAAGCCACAGCAGTTCCTGCCTCTCCTTTGCCCTTGCCACAGCTGCTACTGCTGCAATAAGTACGTAGCAAAGGGGGGGGGGCATTCTCCCCCAGGCTGAGTTCCCCCACAGTCCAGTCTGCAGAACGAGATAAGGAAATGTCATGACCTGGTCCCTCTTCTAAGCATGGGTACCTGTTGCAGCACAGCACGGCTTAAGGGCCCAAGAGGAGCCCCCCCCCCCCGGCAACCTCTGGGGTGAGCTTTTGATTTATGCAATGCTTGAATTGGTAGGTCACAAACTGGACCCCTGTCAAGCGAGAGGGCGGCCCTGAAAGCTCTGGAATGCTTTTCCAGTTCATGTGTCCCCCCCCTCCTCACTCCATCTCCCCCCCCCCCCCCGCCACTTCACTATGCAGCCAAGACCTCACTTTTGCAGACATAAAAACCTGCCTTCAAGCAAGCGGAAAACTTCAAAAATTGCAGTTAGCCACTGAAATCAACCCCATGTGCATCTTCAAAATAAGCTCTCTCCTCTAGAGACTATCGGAAGGGCACCATCTAGTGGCAGCACTGCATTCACAATTCTGACCGCACAACTTGCATCAAAATCTTTGGGAAGAGATATCCTGGCACTGCAGGGAGCCCATCCGCCAGAGCAAGTACATGCAGAGTCTTCCTGAGATAAAGGAAGCAGGAGCCTGACAGCGACACATATGGGTCTAGCCAAACCAAACTCCCTCATGCTAAGGAGGCAAAGGGGTTTCATTTCCTTGGTGCCTGCAGAGCTTACAGAACAGAAGGCTTAGATATCTTTCATAGCTGTCAACGTTTTCCTTTTTTTAAGGGAAATTCCCTTATTCTGAATAGGATTCTTCGCAAGAAAAGGGAAAAGTTGACAGCTATGGATTTCTTCCCAGTAGTGACTCTACTGTAGCTGGACTGGTGCAGTTGTGTGGGTGCAGCTTAGTTGCACAAGCAGCTCACATGCCCCCAAACCCAGGGGAAGCCAATCACCTAAAGCAGCAGCAACCTAAGGCAGTCTTTGCCAACTTGGTGCCCTTCATATGTTTTGACTACAATTCCCATCAACCACAAAACATCTACAGATCTTATTATGGCTTGACCTAATAGTTTTTTTTTAATAGGTTTTTTCCTCTTGTGGTCCAACGCAGCAACATCTTGCTGCTTATTATTGTGTTATTATTTATCAGTTTTTACTGGGAGGCCTGATGTTAGGCAGAAACGTGGGGTATAAATATTGCAAATAATTAAATCATGTCTGCCTTGATTAACCCCCAAGAGCAAGTGCCCACCCTCAAAACACCAGCCACCACAACCTAAATGCTCCCAAAGAGAAGGTACCACCCGCTGCACAAGAAAAATAGGAACCACTATGAAATTCCATGCTCAGAGATCATTGCGAAAAGAACTGAAAATAAAACTGCTGATATCATAATGCCTTTACACAAATTTATGGTGTGACCACATTTGCAATACTGTGTAAAATTCTGGTCGCTTCACCTCAAAAGGATATTGCTGAGTTGAAAAGGTTGCAGAAAAGGGCAACCAAAATGACCAAGAGGATAGAGAGATTCCTCTCTGAGGAAAGGTTGCAGCTAAAAAGAAAGCCATTTTAGTTGACCAAAAAGACGAGGAAGAGGTGACATGGTGGAGGCAAATAAAATTATGCATGGAGTGGAGAAAGTGGTTAGAGAAAAGTTTTTCTCCCTCTCTCGTAACACTAGAACTCATGGACGTCCAATTTAGCTGAATGCTGGAAGATGCAGGACAGGTAAAAGAAAGTGCCATATTTTTCGGTCTATAAGACGCACCAGACCACAAGACGCACCTAGTTTTTGGAGGAGGAAAACAAGAAAAAAAATATTCTGAATCTCAGAAGCCAGAACAGCAAGAGGGATTGCTGCGCAGTGAAAGCAGCGATCCCTCTTGCTGTTCTGGCTTCTGGGATAGCTGCGCAGCCTGCATTCGCTCCATAAGCTGCACACACATTTCCCCTTACTTTTTAGGAGGAAAAAAGTGAGTCTTATAGAGCAAAAAATACGGTATTTCTTCACGCAATGAAGTTAAACTATGGAACGTCCCTTCCACTTGGATGACTTGAAAATAGGATTAGACAAATTCATTGAGAATAAGGCTATCAATGGTTACTAGCCACAATGACCACGCTCTGGCTCCCCTGCCCAAGGCAATATGCCTCTGAATCCCAGTTACTGGGAATCACAAGTGGGCAGGATGCTGTTGTGCTCAGATCCTGCTTGTGTGCTCCCCATAGGCATCTCTATGAGAACAGCAGGTTGGACTGCCTGATCCAGTCATTTATAAAGATGTTAGACAGGACAGGACAGAAGCCTGCAGCACGTCACTCTACTTGTCACTTTTTTCCAGGGCATCATTTGTCTGCATACCAGGAGAAGGCATTTTGCTTAATGAATTTCAGTTTGTCCAGCCGCCATGGAAGGCCAAGCGAAAAAGCCAGCAAGGCGAGAAGGTGCAGTTCCGCTTCCGAGGGTGGCCCCAGCATTCCACTGGGACTGGGACTCCAGTTCATGCATTTGAGCTCCGTGGGCGGAAAGAAAGGAGCACTTTGCAAGGGCAAAGTGATTTCCTTGTGAAGATTGGAGAGACAGGCAAAATGTGTGCAGGCCTCCCTGCAGACGCCTTTGCCCTGTGCTCAAAGGCCAAGCATTCCCAGGGAGCGGGATGACTGGGGCATTGTGCTCACGCCTTCAGTCCATATGGTGGGCATAGAGTTAAAGGGCTTCATTTTCTCATCCATGTCTGTGCTCTTGAAAGGGCACATTGGGGAAATGGAACAAAACAGCATCCACCCCCTACCCTGCATTTCAGCAGCCTTGTGCTCGGATGGCAGGAGGCAATTAAAAATCATTTCGAATGAGCTCATTTGCTTCTTCTGCTTCTTGTACAAGGACCATTGTGGCCTTGGCTTGTGTCTCTGAAATCTCAAGATTTACTCAGCAGCGAACCTGGGTGAGGGTTCAGTCCCATTTCCTGCCCTGAGGAAGCTGACGTTTTTCAATAAAAGGAATATGAGAGGACGCCTGTGTGACAGTTTGATTCTGTCCATTTGGACATGAAATAGAGACAGTGGTTTTCTGTCCCACTACAGGTGCAAACAGTCAACAATGAGGGGATGACTGTGTCATCACAGACGGCTGGGGTTATTTTGCATACATTTAAGATTAAACTGAATGTTCACAGTCTCCATACCTTTTGCATTTCTTTCCCATTTGATCTCCAGTTTTTATCATTTTATTTCAACACCCATCCCTGCCAGCTAAGACTCACCCTCCTTGCATCTGACAAAATAGCCTCTGTTCCACAAATATTTATGCCATAATAAATTTGTTTGTTTTTAATTTGCTGCAAGCCTGTTATGAGGAATGCAGAATAACCATGCAACGTTAGTCCCTATTTTGTTTTAATTAGGGAGATGAGTCGTAGGCAAACACTGTGACCAGGATTCCACAGAGAGCATGTAGATGCTGGAGAAAGCCTCCTGAGGCCAGATTGGAGGCCAAGAAAAGGAGCTGCCTGCCACCCCCACCAGCACCAACACCCCAAAGAAAAGGCAACCCAAAGTTCAAGAAGCAGCCCTCCTGCCCTGTGTCAAAGGCCCTTTCCAGCCATGACACATGCAAAATCAGAGACAAGACACTGAGATGGGAGGTCTTTTTCAGTCCATGCAGACTTGTTTCTCTGCTCCAACTGAGCAGGGACACAAGAAATCCTGGCTAGGAATTGGTTGCTATAAGTAAAAATTATTCTCTGTGGGGAGTGGGGTCGAAAGTTTTGTTTGCATTTTGATGAGAAACTACCTAACTTGTACTTTGCAAACCAATACACAGACTGAGACACAAGTATCCTTCCACATTCCCTTCAGAAGCTGCCTTGTATTGAGTCAGTGCATTTACCCATCTAGATTAGTGTAGTTGACACTGACTGGCAGCGGCAGCAGCAGCAGCAGCAGCAGCTCTCCAGGGTTTTACAGACAGGGAGCTTTAGGCACTGTGCTACTACTATTATTATAATTATTATATATTTATTTATACCCTGCCTTTTTCCCTGCTGGGGACTCATGATGAAAACGATGGCCCTCCTTTGCTAGGATGGATGGCTGAGGACAGGAGCAGACGGAGGGTCTCAAGACCCCCTCCTCCTTCTTAGTACAGACAGGCAAATAAACAGGGTCAGCTGCTCAAATTCCCTGGGAGTGGAGGAAATCTCATTAAAGAATTCTGGAAAGCCTAACCTCAAGCTATACACATTGCTCTATCATATTTGGTTCTCTGTGTTTATGCAGAATGAATAAATGCACATCCTTAAAGTTATTTGTTTATTGGCTGAAACTATAGCAATTTTTTTTTTCAACTTTTAAAATCTCATTATTAGTTCAGCAGCAGCAGGTGCTGAATGACTGAAGTTTTTCACTTGTGCTGAAATATTACTTGGCACCTTTCAGCTGCAAACTGGTGGCTGTGTGCATGGAGTCCTGCACCCTTTATTGTTACCAGGTAGCAGAGCTGGTGGCCAGCCTCAGGGGTCACAGTTTGGGGAGGTTTTGAACCTGGGACTCCAAAACTTTAACAACTACTGCACCCTGTATTGGCACACATTTCTGAAAGTTATATCCACTTTCAGACCAGCTTGCAATGGCAGGGAGCCTGTTTCCATGGACCGTGCCTTGCCCTCGGTGGCACCAGTTTCAAGCTGGAAAGCTGCTCTTTCCCCTTCTCAAACAGCGCTCTTTGGAATGTGCCGCGCGGTGACTTTTCCGCAAGGAGGGTTAGCCAGGTGCGCTAGAAGAGGTGCCTAAGAGAGATGGGGCTCATCCCAGGGCCCCCTTGGTCCTTCCCGCCAGCTGCCCAACAGGAGCAGAGCAGGAAGGTCACACTGCAACCCCGGCATCCTGGAGAGGCGGGCTGCCTCCGAAGACGGAGGCTCCGCCGTCCACCCCTCCCTCCCTCCGGGGATCTGTGCCACCTGAGCCGGGAGGCCGCCGGCTCGCTTCCCACCTGGAGGGATCCCGGCCTCCTCCAGCGCTTCGTAAACACTGAGAAACGGCGAAGAGCAGCGATGGATTGGTAGATGGGGTCGGGGGCAGCAACTCCGACCCCAGTTCCATGCACGAAGGAACTTCGGCGGCCCCAAAGCTCGGGCGCCTCCGAGATGGTCCGTGTCCGCCAGCCGGCAAAGTTCGGCTCCCGCTTCCCCTGCGGAGCTGGAACACCAGGCTCCGCCCGCTCCTCTCCCCGAGGCACTCTGCACATGCTCATAGGAGCCATCAGCCTTGCGCGCGCTGCCGCCCCCTCGGGCGCGACTCACCATGGCCGTTGTTGTTGACTCTGCGGCCGCCGCCGGCGGCAGGCTCTTCCCGGCACTGCTGCTGCTGCTGGAGGCGCCCAGCTGAGCCCGGCCCGCAGCCGCAGAGCCAGCCAGGCCGGCCCTGTAACCTGATCCCCCCTCCGCCCACCGCCCCGCCTTGCTCGGCGGGCTTCGCAGACTGCTCCGGCTCCCAAGGCCCCGCGGCCTCCCAGGAGCAAAGCGGAGGTAGCGGGGAGAAACAGCTCCCGGCCTCGGCTCCAGAGGCGCCCCCGGACCGCCCCTCAGGGCCCCGGGAGCGGGGTGGATGATTCCCCTCACGCCCCGCGACGCCTGGGTTCGCTTGGGGCGAAAGAACAGCTGCAAGGGAGCGAACGGGGTCCCACTGCTGCCCAGGCTGCGCCTCCATCCCGGCTAGAGGCTGTGCTAAAGGAGGCCAGAGAGAGGGCCGTCCCCGGCCTCGTTGCCCCAGGGTCGGAGGATCCCCCTGCCCGGGTGACTCGGGGAGCCCCTGTTGCTCACGCTGTTCTTTCTGCTTGCCCGGTCCCAGCGGCCTTGCTTGGTCCTCCAGTCTCCAGCACTCCGGGCTGTGGTCCTGCAAAGACTGTCCTTGGCCTCCTCAGTTTTGGGTTCGGGCTCCTGCTCCACGTTGCAGGGCTTGCCGGAGAGACGCCACCACTAGCCTCCTCTGCGCTCCCTACAACTCTGGCTTTGCCTGTAATGATCCTGGCACTGGCACCCTCCAGACCCCAGAGGCCTCTTGGCAACCCCTGGCACACACACAGGCCATCTAGACCTTGAACCAGTGCACCCTCTGGAGCCCCTGGTTGGCCTCTTCTAATGCCAGCCACATCCTCACCCAAGTGGATTCCCAAACTGTGTGGTGGGGAGAGGGGCCTAATGCCAGGAAGAGATGCCAAGCCTTGACACCACCCCTTGATTTTGGCCAACAGAGTGATGCCCAGCTTCGAGCCTGTCCTCAAGAGGCAGGCATGATGTTGGGTCCCTAAAACAAACCTGAGCCTTGAAATCAGCATTCTCTTTTGCCCCCCTCCCCATGACCCCAACCCATCTGACTGCACTTGTCCTTCAGCCTCTCTTAGCAAAAAGAAACCCTTTAACCCACCCACCCACAACAGCTCGGTCTGCCAGCATTACACTTGTCACCCCTTCCCTTCTGTGGTGCCAGGTTCCAAGGCCCTTCGTTGCCAATCCCAGGTGGCACCAATATGCAGGTATAGTTTAAAAGGCCAAGTAATTCCTGTAGCTGTTCAGGAACAATTTTTCTGGGGTGTATACTTGGCTTCTCAGTTGACAAGCTGAGTGCTACGAGTTCAGTGTTGCTGTGCTGTGCTTTTTGTACAATCTAAATAGGTCAGATTGGGAAAAGGGTCCTCAGCCTTTTGTGGTGCTTGAGTTTGTGTAAGAGGCAAACTCACGCCTAAACTGCCTACATTCTAATCCACCTCCTGGGCCTGCAAAAAGGACATTGACCAGATTATGTCCCTAATCCACTCTTTCAACACCCACTCCAATATGAAACCACATTTTTCAAAGGCAGCTCATGAAACTGACCCTCCCATGTGGTGCACCCATTCCCCAGAAAACTCAACAAGACAGCTGGGTGGTGAAATGCAGTTTTTATGCCACAAGGCCCCTGGGAATAAGTGTTGCATCACCCCTTCCAGTCTGTCCTGTCCCAGGTAGTGGGCATTGCTTGAACCCAAGTGGGTGGGTGTGCTATGTACAGTTTTCTAGAATTGCAGGCCACCTACCACTAGTCCCAATTTGGGATCAAGCAAACCAAGTCAGGTCTAGCAAAGGCCAGCAAGGTAAGGTCATATAATGCAGGGTGGGAAATCCAGATAAACAAGGTCAGGCAAAGCAGAGGTCAAGGTCCAAAAGGCAAGCAAGCAAGATGTTTAGCACCCTGGAGAGCTCCAAATGGAGTCTGGAGAGGCAGGCTGGAATGTTGCTCCAGCTACCAGCAAACCCAGGCTCAGGGACTACAGCTTCCTCTGGGCAGCTACTCCTGCCTCCTCCTAAGGAGTGGAGTCCTGACCAGGCCCACTTTGGCATTCTGTTTTTATAAATGTTTTTATTTTATTTTTTCAAATAACAGTAACAACAATAAAATTAATTGTCCAATAACAACCAACCCAAGCTTGTCCTCTTATATGTACAGATGTATCATGCATTATAATAAAGTTTCATTCAATTATTCTAAACGGTCTTGCCACATTTTCCCATGAGCATCAGGTGGCTTCCTTCATGCACTCAATAAATGATTCATGCACTCAATAAATATTTGCCGTGTATTATAGAATGAGAATGGATTGTGTTTGTCACTAGCTGCTCTGACTTGACAGGCCAGCTTCTTGGCCAATGCTATTGACCACACTCTAGGAGTCAATGTTAAGACCTGTTCCTGTTGTCCAGCTTCTGGCAATTTCCATACATGCTGCTGTTAGCAGAAAAGTTAGGAGCTCATTATTAGAATAATCTAGAGTGGGTGGGAGTCTAGAGCACTGAATAAGCTTGAGTTTGGGGCCCAAGATGCACTTGGCATTCCCGGCGTCTTCCCTTGAGCCCTGATTCATGGCAGGCTCTTTTTCTTAATGTTAGTCTTCATCCCATCCAGTGAATCCCTTGCCATCCTAGGTTCCCAGATGCCTTGGCAAAAGGGTAACACAGATCCCTGCCAACAGATAAGTGGCATGGTCAGCTTTTGGGTATTGATCCAACACGAGAAGGGGGAGAGCAGCCATCACTGGGGTGGTGTCTTTTGGTGGAGCTTCTCCCTGCTCTTTTTCCTTAACTTTCTCTCTTTGGGACAGGAGGCAAATGGATAGGGGCCGGGACTGATAGGGCACTGGGCTCAGCACCCTAGGAGTTAAAACTCCCATCAAAGCAGGAAGGGTTGACCCACCTGCCCCAGCCTCCTAGTTGCAGAAGTTCCACTCTGAGTGTCAGAACAGCCCTCACTGACCATGCACCAGAGAATGCCCAGATACAATGTCCAGGTGCCCAGTATGCCTGAAGGAATGCGTCCACTCCCATCGTTCAGCCCAGACACTGAGGTCCAGCTCCAAGAGTCTTCTGGTGGCTCCCTCACTGCAAGAAGTGAGGTTACCGGGAAGCAGGCAGAGGGCCTTCTTGGTAGTGGCGCCCGCCCTGTGGAATGTCCTCCCATCAGATTTCAAGGAAATGAACAACTACCTGACTTTTAGAAAACATCTGAAGGCAGCCCCATTTAGGGAAGTTTCTAATGTTTGATGTTTTCTCGTGTTTTTAATATTCTATTGGGAGGCGCCCAGAGTGGCTGGGGAAACCCAGCCAGATGGGCGGGGTATAAATAATAAATTACTGTACTATTACTACTACTTCACCGGGCTTACTGCCCCCAAGTGGTGAGTTTACAGACTACGTCATAGAAATGGTTAAATCCTGCCAGGCAGGTTTTCCCGTTTCCCCCACACTTCCTCGGCCTCTTTCTGCTAATCCTTGGCTTCAGACTCTCATTGATATATTCCTTTCTCCCAGTCTTTTATTTTGGCCCCATGCGGGTCAATACCTTCCCTGGAGCACCTGCTAAAAGCAGCAGCACCACCAGCCCAGCATATGAGGCAGCTTTGCCCAACCTGGTGCCTTTCAGATGTCTCAGACTGTGAATCCCAAAAGCTCCAGCCAGTGTGGGAATAAGAAAGGCTGTGTAAGACGTGGGACTTTCTCTCCTGGAAGCTCCACTGGGATGGACGGGGTTCTTGAGTATCTCCTTCCCTCGCAGGGGAGCTGGTGTGTGTCCTAGTAGGGGGCTGTAGCCAACACAAGCCTCCTGATTTTCCCAGCACCCAGCTAGTTCCCAACCCTGCCCTGTGGCCGACCACCAGGCACTCCTAACAAATCGCCAGCATCTGGTTCCACGGTAGGACACAAAGGTGGAACTTCCAAAAATCCCCCACTCCCTTATACACACACAGAAAGTTCAGCTTAATAAATGTTGGGAATGAAACATTACGGAAATGCCGATTGCAAGTCATGGAACCATAATCACAATCCTATCAAGGGAGGCTGAAGGCTTTTTCCTCTTAGAGAGGAAGTCATTTTGTGTGGCAAATTCCTCCACCGGTCACAGTCAATTGTTTCCAATGGCCAGGGGCCAAAGGCGGGAGGGAGGGGTCACAGCAACAGCCAGGAAATGGTCTGTTAAACTGGAACAAGGAGAGCAGTGCAGGGAGTGGGTGGCTATTCAGGTAAGGTCTCTCAGGGCTTCCAGTTCGATAAAACAGGCAGGAAGAAGAAGCAGGTCCCAGGCCCAGGCCCATCCAGGCCAAGATGGAGCAAATAACAGAGAATGCTCAGTTGCAGGGGGGGGGGGGAGTCATAAGGCAGCTGGTCTTGGCCCCCCCCCCCCCGCATATCAGAAGCTGTATCCTGAAGGTTGGGTGGGATCCCACCTTTTATCCGGGGCCTGAGCAGTCCAGAGGGAGAAAAAACAAAACTAGAAAAGAACTAAGCTATGGTAACATCCTTCATGGGGTTGGCACTCCTTTTCGTTAGTATCTCCAAGTTTTGGACAGCCCCTTCACCCAACATTTGTAGAACTGCAACTTTTAAGCACTTGCTTTTTCTCTCTCCACCCCCCCCCCCAATCCCTTTTTATTATTTGATTATCATTATTATATTTCTATATTGCCCTTCATTTGAGAGTCACAAAGCGGTTTACAATGTAAAACCACAAAAATGCATAACTAAGAAACAAACAAAATAAAAAAGACCTCACATTGTTTAGAAGGCTATAGATTATTTAATTAGCAAAGGCCTGGGAAAAGGGAATGTTTGTTTTTATTTATATACTAATTTCCCTCACGTGCAACATATTTTGAGATAGTAAGTCTGAGTTTCTTACTACAGTGGTACCTCTGGTTGCAGATTGGATCCGTTCCAGAGGTCCGGTCAGATCCTGTGGTTTCCGCAATCTGAAGACCGCTTCTGCGCATGCATGCGGGGGCGAGACCTGGTAAAATACTTCCGGGTTTGCCGCGCGTGCATCCCAAAGTTGACATAACCAGAGGGTTACGTAAATGGAGTGTACAGTGGTACCTTGGGTTACATACTCTTCAGGTTACATACACTTCAGGTTACAGACTCTGCTAACCCAGAAATAGTACCTTGGGTTAAGAACTTTGCTTCAGGATGAGAACAGAAATTGTGCAGCCGTGGCGCAGTGGCAGCAGGAGGCCCCATTACCTAAAGTGGTGCTTCAGGTTAAGAACAGTTTCAGGTTAAGAGCGGACCTCCGGAACGAATTAAGTACTTAACCCGAGGTACCACTGTACTGATTTTTGTTAGCTGTTCTGGGAGCACTTTCAGCTAAAGTGTGGGGTAAAAATAGTTTAAATAAACCCTGCTCTGTGTAGCCACCTGGGGTAGTTTAACATCTACTGTGAAGAGAAACATGGAGTGGGAATGCATCAGACCCTCAGTTCACTCTGATTCCTTAGTTTGTGGGAATAAATGCACCCCTTCCAACATGGTAAAGTTGGCAGAAATGCCCATGTGCAAAAAGCTCTCAATAGCTGAAATCTATAGCTAGGAAACGATTCAACCGCAGCACAAAGGCTAAGATTTCTGGCAACTCACTACTAGGACACACTGGTGGCCAAATAAATGAAACCCCCCTCCCTAGGCATTTCAGTGGGGTGTGGCTGACTTGAACTGGCCACTTTTCGGACACAGGAGAGGTGGAAGTCTGTGTGGGACCCCCACTCTGAGCATACAGGGAGACCTCTGCTATCCATGCGCCCACAAGGTGCACCCAGCATACTGAGAGTCAACATGGGTAGTGGTGAGTGTTGGACTAGGAGATTGGGGTTCATATTTGCACTCGGCTATGAAGCTGCCTAGGTGACTTTGGGCCAGTTTCTGCCCCAACCTACCTCACAGGGTTGTTGTGAGAATTAAATGAAGTGAAGGGAGAACCACGTACACCACCTTAAACTACTTGGATGAAAAGGTGGGATAGAAATGGAATGAAATAAATCAATGCAGAAGCCTGCACTACCTCGGCCAAGAGGAAAGTTAAGTTGCAGGCTACATTGGCGAGATCAGAAGCAAGAGAGGATTTGAAACAAAAGCTCTGGGAAATCTCTGGTCTCCTCCCATCTGTGGGAACCATAAACGAGCCCACTGCTGACCTCCTGCTCATCCCAGCAGAAGCTGCTCATTCAGATCAGAAAGGCTTCCCTCTTCCCTCCCCATCCTCTGCCAAGCCAGATCAAAAAGCCATTGGATTATCTTGGCAATGAAAAATGTTTATCTTGCTGACTCTTAATCACCTTCATTCCATGCTGAGCAGCTTTGCTGGCCTACAGGGGTCTGGATTAATGCTGTGGGCTCTCCAAGGGACAGAAGGGCAGCCTGTCTACAGCAGCCAGATGCTGTCTGCTGCTGAACCAGCCAATGCATTAACTGCTCCAGAATTAGGGCAAGTTGCCCCCCACCCACTGCCTTCCCCCTCCCCACAGGTTTGTCCTTCAGGCAGCCTCTTGGCTTTCATGCCTGTTGCTTCTGGGGGATCCTCCTTGGTGTTCCTGAGGCATTGCTTTCCCAGTTAATGGTGGCTCTACACAAGTGCTTGACATAGTGCTCATTATCCTGCGATGCTCTTCCTGATGGCCAAGATTCTGTAGCATTTACTCACAAGTAAGCTCTAGTCAGCAAAGGATTCCAGCAGTTAATTAACTGCTTCCTCCAAGTAGATTCAAATTGTGTTATTGCTTCCCGATCAAGGCAGCTGAAGAGTTAGTGGTAATACCTCATTTATTGTGCCTTGATTATTGTGCCTTTATGCTTATCGAATCTTTATTCTGCATTTCTTCCAAGCTACTCTCTTTTTCTCATCACAGCAACCTTGTGAGGTGGGATGGCAACCCTTCCTTCTTATATTTTCATTGAAGAATGAAAATAAAGCCTTCCCCCCTGCAAGAACAGAAACTTGACATTGGAACAGTGAAAAGAGGTTATATCGGGGCAGTTAATAGGCTATCAGTTACCAGTCCCCCACCCTTGCCTCTTAGGAAGCAGTAAAATGGGATGAACCTGCGAGCAGGAAATGTGTAATTAAAGCTACACTTTTAGAAAATTGGGGGGGGGGGCAGTTTGAACACAAGGGCACAGAACTGCATTCTTTTGCCACCACACAGTGTGGCTGACCTTTGGAAGCTCATTCAAACACACACTTTCATTTTCACTGCTGTTCTTTCCCCTTGTTCATCACATTAGAGAACCAGCAGCAGGAATGCGGCCTCTATACTGCTGCAAGCAACTGGTGTAAACTTTAAGAAGGGTTGTGGGTATAGGGCTGGCTCCGCTGCTGCCTGGGTTTAGACTCGCTCTGCAATCTTGCACTGTTGGACAACAGCTCACCTGCCCTTCGTCAGGTGCTAGAAGGCAACAGCGAAGCCTTTCAGATGACTTTAAAACAAGAAGTTGAAGAGCAGAGGGAAGAAACGCAGCGGAAATTCTTCCCAATGGCATTGAGAGTGGGGGTTAATAGCACAAGGCAATGTGAAATCCCAGCTGGACAGACTCCACATCTGAAAAAGGGACAGAGGAAAGAAAAGCCACCTCTACACCTCAGGAGGTTGGACACAGTCCTTGACATGAACTGACCTGGTACCATCTGGTCCAGAGGCCATGGAGCCCTCTGTTAACAGAGGGAGGGGAAGGAAGACCAGTGAAGGCATCCGTCTGGCACAAAGGTTTGGATTCTTCATCATTGTTATTATGTTATAGTTACGGATTTTAAAACAGGACTTTGTGGAAGGGTTTGTGTGGCATGAGAAGCCACAGGGATGTCTCTTCTAAGACAGGGTAGGGGGGCAATGTCCCAAAAAAGCCAGCTATCTTAAAATTTGAACCTCCTTAAAATATATTTGTTGTTACATTATTCAAAAGTCTCCGCTGCACAATATAGTAGACTACAATACTTTACTGTCAATCATATTGTTAACCTTACTGACTCCAGACGAGCTGCTTTTGCTCTCTGCTGTACATTGTGAAGGCCTTTGGCTATATGCAATAAAAAATTATTGATTGACTCCAGTCTAGCACCTCATGTTTCCCAAAGCTTATTTTCATGTGCAGAGAAACTGAGCCTGCCAGAAGCTTTATTTTGATCCAGCAGTTTAGGTTTTGCATTGTTCTTCTTAGTTAGCTGGCCAAAGAGCTGTTTGGCAAAGTCCTTTGATTAAATGCAGTTCTTGTATAGCTTATCTGAACTGCTGGTCTATTTATGAAAGAACAATGAAGTTAAAACTTAGTCCATCAGAAAGGTTAAGGGCACAATCTAAACCCACGATCCACCATGCTGGGGATGGTGGTGGATGCAGCATTGAAAGTGCAGGAGAGCCGCTGGAGGGCCTCCTGCTGGTGGCAGCACAAAACATCTCAGTGGCTACACCAGCTCCAGAGGGGAGTTGCTGCCACCAGCATTATGTGTATTTAAATAAGAACAAGACAGTGTAAGTCATGTGTAAGTCATGGGGGTGTCTAGATGTGCATATGAACTTAACAGGGCTTACTTTATTTTTTGGTTGCAATTTTGTTAATGCCGTTAATATTATTTTATAGATTATAAATGCTGTATTGATTTGTCAGTTGTATAAGATGACTTTTGCTTTAATTGTGGATATTTAGCTTGTTTTTTATTTGCTGCTTTGTTCACAGTGTTTTACCAATTGTTTCGCTGATGGTTTGTTAATTATTCTATACGATTTAAGCTGTATATGTTGATGTTCTATTATGCTCTGTCATGTTATTATTATTGTTTGTGAATCGCCTGAATGAAAAAGTGGCATAGAGATATAATCAGTAAATAAATCAAAGCAGGATTTTGCCTCCCCACCGCCACCTTCTGCGCAAGCTAGCTTGAAAAACAGGGCTACGGTGGAGATGGCGGATAGTGACGGTGCCCCATCTGGCTGGGATTTAGACTGCTCTGTAAGGAAGAAGCTCAGCTTTCTAAAGAGGCACACAGAGGAGAAGAGCAGGGCAGGGCAGGGCAGAGCCCATAACCCATCAGCAGAGCCTTCCAGTGCACCTCCAGCAAGAAGGGTCTTAGGAAGGGAGCTATCCAAAGTCAAAGTGGCGGGATAACAGTCTGACTCTATTCTTGCAGCTCCTGCTCTGCATGAGAATCTGGGTCAAGAAGCCTGAGCAGAACCAGCAAAGGCAGCTGTAAAATACAGGGCAAATTGTAGTTTAAATGCTGGTTCTAACGTAATTACAGTTCTTAACTAGCTTGTCTTTATTCCTTTGTATTTAGTAATGTTTTGAAACGCAGTAATCCACCTTGGAACCCAACTTGAGAGAGAGAGAGGCTGGATATGAATACATTATGTAATAATAATAATAGTAATAAAAGCCACCTGAAAACAAGGTGATGTCTACACATTAAGCAAACCCAAGAGGCTGGATTTGGGATGAGTAGACAAGCATGGGACTTGTTGAGAGAAATGGTGAGCACCGATGGATTTGGGACTGAGGGGTTGTTAGGACCAAAGCAACACCACCTGCCTCTCTAACCCCATTGCACTTCTGCAGAGGCCCTCCCAAGGTGGCCACCCTGAGGGAAAGTCGTGCTGCCTGGCAAAATCTGTTTCCTGAAAGTCCAGAGAGTGGATGCCTGTCTTATCTCAACAGGGATGCTGTTCCACAAAGCAGGGACTGTGGAGAAGGTTTCTGGTATTTCTGGCACTTTGAGGAGAGATGCTCCTGCAGAACGCAGGGCATAAAGGACAGGTACAAGATAAGGAAATCTCTCAAGTAACTTGGCCCTGAGCCCTTTATGTTAGTACCAACACCTTGAACTTGGGTAGCAGCTTGGCAGCCACTGCAAACCCTGCAAGCAAGGAAGGCGTTATGTGCTGGCAGTAGTTTGCCCCCCCCTCCCCCAAGCAACTTGGCCACTAAGTTCTGCACCAGGTGATGCCTCTGGACCAACTTCAAAGGTAGCCCTACATACAGCTCAGTCAGTAACAACATAAGATACTTAATCTCAGGGCTGTGGGTTCAAGCTCACATCCGGCAAAATGATTCCTGC
Organism: Podarcis tiliguerta; assembly: GCF_965153285.1. Lineage (NCBI taxonomy): Eukaryota > Metazoa > Chordata > Lepidosauria > Squamata > Lacertidae > Podarcis > Podarcis tiliguerta. The sequence continues at coordinate 49,951,120 of NC_139541.1, read as the reverse complement.
ATTGTAGGGGTTTGGACGAGATGACCCTTGTGGTCCCTTCCAACTCTATGATTCAATAAAGCTATGAAAATGAATTGATGGGTTTCAATCCATCCCTTTTACAGTGGACTCTCCTCACCTGTCAAAGTGATCTAGCAGCTGTGGTGAGTGATCCCAACATGGAACCCAGGAGTTCCCCTCTGCCTCTCTGGTTCTTCAAGTGCAGCATGTGGCAAGAAACAGGTTTGGTTTTCCTCCTACGGCTGCAACCACCAACATGGCAAGGTCAGGGTCCAGAAATCAGGGCAGCTTCTCAAACTCATTGGCCAGGCGATGTTCTGTTGTTCTTCCTCCCTGAAAGGCTCCAAAGGGAGGCTGCTGCCTTCTTAAGTGCAGAAAGTCCAGGGAGAGGGATGCCAGTCTGCCAGTCAGTGGGGCTGCATGCCCGGGAAGGCACGACTGTCACTCCTGCTGGTCACCCTTGTCTGTCTCTCCACAGCTCTCTGCTCCTCACTTGATGTCTTGCAAAAGAGAGACCCTGCTAGTCTCCTGGCCCCCACTGGGAAACATAAAACATATCCAAACACTGGAGAAAAACAGAGTAAGATATGCAATTTGATGCCCCAAAAAGTCTGGACTGGCTGCAGGGCTGCCGCCAGCAGCTGACTAGCCCTCTGAGTGCTGAGGAAGATTTTCCCCCACTTGTGGTCAGACCCAACAGCTCCAGCTCCTGCCTCAGAGACAGCTTGCTGAGGCGATGGGCTGCGGAAGGCCATCAGAGGTCTGGCATGGAGTTGAGGGCAGGCGCTGCCAAAACCAAGCGGGCTTCTAAGTGCATGTGCCCCACCACCAAAAAGGGGATGAGTTTCTAAAACCTCTAAGTTAGGATTGTGTAGCCACTCTCCAGAGAAACCAAGATCTCCCCCTACCAGAAGGGTGGAAAATAAGAATTCAGGTCACCCTCTGCCATGAATAAGAGTGAGTGGGGTGAGGTGGGAGGAGGTTGATGCTCACAGCCCAAGGCAGTCCTCCTCCAGTTTGGCCCTTGCAACTCTCTCATTACCCCTACTGTTATAACACACACATATCCTGCAATGCAATCCATCAACCACACTCAGAGCTGGCTCTACCTCTGGGCAAAAGGGACAGTTGTCATGTGTGCCAAGCTTCTTGGAGGTCTGAGAAAGCTGGCATATGGACCTCATAACTCCCCTCCCTCCCTCCCAACCAAGCAGAGAGGTCCCCTTTTAGGCAGGAAGTCACTGTTCTTTAGATCAAGGTGCTTCTGAATATTGGGGGGGGGGTCCTCCACTTTCAATGGAAGTATATTGGTGAAAAATAGCTCTGAAAAATAGGCTGTTTCTAAAGGGGCCACTTTCAGTCTTATGGACTATGATGCTCTGCACAAGGTCCAAAGCATGCACAGACAACCAGCATAAATCATTTGTGGCTTTGTAGGAGTAGGAGCTGGTCTTTCACATAGACAAACCAACTAGAATCAATGCAGGCCAATTTGCAAAACTGAATCAGTAGTTGAATCAGACCCAGGTTTGGTCCCCAATAATCTCTCCAGTTAGGGCTGGAGTCAGACTTCCCTGGAACCCTGGAGAGCCTTTACTGCCAGTCAGTGTAGTAGACAGTATGAACCAATGAACTCAGCATAAGTGCATTCCCTGTGTTCTTTTTCCTAAAGTGCTAATAATAAAGTTGTGTTTTTGCATGACTCCAGCCTTCATCAAGCTGGTGCCCTCCAGATGTTTTTACAACTCCCACCAGCTCCAGCCAATGCAGTAATGTATTCCAAAACATCAGGTTGGGGAAGGCTGTCTTTGACCATTCAAAGGGATGTTTCCCTGCTGTCAATTCTCTGTGCCTCTGTAAGGGGGGGGGGTGTTGCAGAAGCTTCAAGAGGGCACCTTTCTCAGAATTGCAGGCAAGCTCGAATCATGTAGAAGAGGGGTTTTGTTGCTCTCTCAGACTGGGCATCCATGCCCATCCCCCCCCCCCGCCACTGCATACAACTAGAAGTGTAACAGGCATCAATTTCAATGCAATATTCAAAATGACTCCCCTCCCTAAATGAATGTGTGGACTCTTGCTGTTGGGGGATGAGAGTTGTCCTTAATCCAAATAAATGTACAGCCCCAGCTAGGAAAAGATGTACCATCTCTGGGAGCCTAAGGATTGGGAGCAAAAAGTTCCCCAAAATGGTCGAGCATCACTGCAAGGGCTTGTTGGCATCTGGCAAGAGCCTCTGGCCACAGCAATCACTATTTTCTTCTACACCTCCCCCTTCCCTACTTTCAGAAAGGATTCTAGAGATCTCCACAACAGACTGGAAATCATGGTAAGAGGCAGGATAATTGTGGTTCATTATGGCTCCCCCAGAGACCATGGAAATTCCTCGTCACATAAACCCAAATCTAGGCTAGTGATTTGATCCCTCTGGGATGCTGCTGCCATGGACTGCTTACTCAACTCTGACAACTCCAGGAATGATTCATAGAAACCAAAAGCAGTTTCTGGCTATGGCAAAGGAGGCTGCTCATCAGCCTACTTGTGGTATCTGACGGATTTTGTTCCATCTCTGGAAAGAAGAGTTGCTGCAGAAAAACGCAATCCTAGCAATTATTGCCCGTAAGCATCAATCTGCTGAAAAGAAATAACCCAATTGTTTCTGCCAGTGTTACCAAAGAGGATATATCCTGTGCAAAAAATGAGAGTTGTTGCCATTTCTCTTCAAATTTTACCTCCTTTGTGAGTTGACTGACAGGTTTGTAAGCCCCTGAGCTAGGTGTGTGTGCACTGCTGCTGGGAAAGGGGGTCATGGTGTACCTCAGGGGAAACAGGGCGACTTGAGAAACACGATGTCTGACAATACAAGCCTAATCATGTCTATTCAGAAAAAAACGTACTGAATTCAACTGCGCTTACACAATATAAATATATACCCGTTTAATCATATTTCAATAAAAAGCAAGCAGGGGGCCAACCCAAAAGATCCGCAGGCCAGCTCTTATCTTCACTTACAAACTGAAAAAGGAAATTACTCTTGGGTCTTAAAGCAGATGGAAAGCATGTTGAAAGTAAAAATGTAAAGTTCTGAGCTAAAAAAATCTATTCTGAAAGAAGTTCCTCTTCATTCCTATAAAATCTGCCTAAAATGAATGCTGGCCTGTCTTAGCTAAGGGCGCTCTGCCTCCTGGTGGCAGCGCCTGGGCCCGGGGGTGCGGAGAAGGCGGTCGGGGGGCGAGACACCCGCCCTCCCCAAGGAAGGAGGGGAGGAGATGGCCACGGCGGGAGTGAGGGTCAAAAAACGTTCTGCCCCGGGCATGCAAAACCAGGCTGGGTTGAAAGGGCGTCCGGTGCGAGGAAGCTACCCCTGCGAGGCAGAGGCAAATCGAAAGGGTGCCTCACCAAAAAGCCCCAGCCCACGCGGACCGAGGGACCGAACAAAGGTCGGTCCGTCGTTCGTTCCCTTCCGCTGCGGAAACTTCGCTGCTGGCGTCGCCGGGGCTGCCCCTTCTGGCTGGAGCGCGCGCACGTGGAGCAGGCACCGAATGGCTCCACCCACCAGGCCAGCGGCGGCCAATCAGGCTTCGGCACGCCCCCCTCCTTAGGCCCAAAGAGCTTGGGGCTCTGTGGACGCAGATAAACTTCCGGCTCTCAGTGGTCAGCAGGAGTGGCCTGCAGAGGCCTCTCCCGGTGTGTGTTGGTGTATTGTGTGTGGCCAGTAGAGGCCGGCAGCGGCTGGTGGGCGGGGCTAGTAGCTCCTCCCTCTGCTGTGTCTCGACTCCGCCCCTCTCCCCTCCCGCAATTCGCCTCAAACTCTCTCGCCGGGACTGAGGCGAGGCTAGCCTGGGTGCTGCGGCCATGGGCGAGCCTCCCGCTCCTTCCGCTTCGCCGCCTCCGGGCTCGGTGCTGTGCCGGCTGCAGTACCTGGAGGACGGGGACCCCTTCTCGTGCGCCGCCTTCCCGGAGCCGCGCCGCCCGCCCGCCCAGCCCGTCGCCGAGGCGCTGCCGCTCGCCGCCCAGCTGCCCGCTTTCCACCGCCTTCTCGACGCCCCGCTCCCGGTGAGAGAGAGAGATATGTGCGCGGCCTCTGAGCGCGTGCAGAGCGCCGGAAGGCGAAACCGCAGCCGTCGCCTTTGTAAGGTGCAACGGGGCAGGAGGCGGTAGAAGCCTCTGGCTGTGCTCCCCTCAGAAGTTCACGGGGCCAGCTGCTCCCTGGATGGGGCTGGCTGGCGCCGCCGCCCGTGGCTACTAGTCCCGGCGGCTGTTGGTGCGGGGGGAGGACAGCGCTGTCCGCAGCTGGGGAGGTTGCCGCTTCCTGGAGCCCCACGATGGTCATGTGCTTGGTTCCTATCAGGGCAGGATGCTGGGGTGGGGGTAGGAGAGAGGGGTGATCCAGCGTCTGGGAAGTAGCATCTGAAGGTATCTCCCTGGAGGAGAGAAGAGCCACCAAGGGAGGCCTGGCTTTTTCTCCTTTTTTGCACTCTTGGCATGCTCAAGGGGGATTGGGGCTGGCACAACTTCCCAAGGGGAGCCCCCCACAGTGAGGTTAGGGTGCCCAAAGCTCAGCATTCACTTATGGGGGGTGGGTTTGCTGCCTTCTGCCTTCCTCTCTTGCCTTTAGATTTTTGGTTTCTGCTCTGTAAATTTCTTATTGCTTTTTAAACCACCAGTCTTGCACGTGGTCTTACTATAGAAAGGCAGCATACAAATCAGTGATGATGCATTTCTGGACACAGTCCCCATCTGCTTTGCCTGGCAATACAACATGGATAAATTTCTTCTAAAAAGTTGGGTGGTTCCCAGCTTAGAATTTTTGTGTGCAAAATTATGGCTATAGAAGGTCCGCTTGCCTAACTTGAGATGGCCTTGTGGTGTATTAGAATGCAGTCCAGGTACGTTTTACCTGCATTGCACAATTCTCAGTCTAACATGACATTTTTCTGCAGTCCAGAGATAACAAGAGACAAAAAGCAATGACAGAGTTAAAATGATATATAAATTTTTGGCAGCCACAGGCATGAAATAGATAAGCGCTCAAAACACATACAATAAATGAATATTGTCCAGTTTATATCTTGACATCATAGCTGAGAATGTATGCACTGACAATAAATTGATGGACCTGTAGCATTTGCTGTGCCAGTATGACTCAAACCATATATTTAGGCCAGAGCAGATATTTTGATCACCATAGATTGGTGTTCAGTCATGCTGTTTGGTCAGCCTTGCAGAGGTATCCTAGGAACAGCTGTTGGCTGCCTCAGTGGTATAGTCCCTGTGTTGTGTCTTGTAGCCTGGGCCAGCAGAGGTGGAGGATGTGTGTTTGGGTTGCGTTTCATCTCCTGGCCTCTAAATAAGCTGAACTCCCACAGTTAGATGTTGGTCTTGATTTGTTGTTTCATTTGCTGCTTTATTTTTGGCATGAAGCAGCTGAATATCTCATGTCAATAGTCATGGGGTATTTTTTTGTTGGCGACTAAAGGGGGTTGGGAACAAACAGGCAGAGCCGTTCCAACTAAGTGTGCTTAGGTTTTAAACATGTGCTCTAGAGCCAGGCTGTGTGCACAAACAACAGCTCTTATTATAGTCTAGTTGTTGCAGATATTGCAGGAATTGAGGGCTAAGTGAGACTTAACCCTCAGTGCCTCTTTGCATTTAACGCAGACTCCCCACCCCCACCCCTCTGCCGCTGCTGCCACCGCCCTAAAAAAGGCAAAGAGCATCAACTGGGGATTCATCAATTGGGATTGCTGCTATGGTCTTGATGGAGGAATGTAAGCCCTTTCTCTCCTGCTATAGTTTTGGGGAAAATACCTACTGTGAAGATGATGTGGATGCAAATGGAGGATTTCCTCCCAATGCAAAATACTTGCTTCAGAAGAGGCTTCCTCAGGAGTGCCTTATTTCCCCTTCCACTCTTCACCTACAAACTTGTGAAGTGTTCTCCTTACTCCTGCTATCCATCTTCCAATTCAGCTCTTGCCTTCCTCCTCTGGCTTCTAAACCTGGAACTGCTCTTGCAAAAATCTGTTGATCTCTCACTACGAAAGTCACTATTTGGTCCTTGTTTGGTGCCTTTGCTACAGGGGGGGTTACTCTCTCCTGCTTGACTCTCTTTATGCGAATGGAGCGTCACAGCTCCCATCATCCCTGATCATTGGCTGCTGGGAGTTGGAAGTACAACAGCAGCATCTGGAGGGCCACAGGTCACAAACACACCCTACTTTATGCCCGTCAGTCAGTCTCTGATTCTGTTTTCATCTGGTTTTTTGCCTGTCTAAGTGTTCTTTCAGTATTTACCTAGGTGGAGTATCTTCCTTTGTTTTCTTTCTCTTTGTTGAGGGGCCTGCCTGGGGATCTCTTGTTGTTTTCTGCTCTTTTCTCCACACACTGAATGACCACTTTCCCATGGCTTTCAGGGCCACTTGTACACAGAGGCTGAAGCTTAGCTTTCTCTCTCCCTTTCACTCCCATTTCTGCATCACCCAGCTGATATTTCTGTTCAGATCCTTCGTTGTCTCAAGCGCCACTGCCTCCCAGACTGAACTTTTCATATTTCCTCTTTAGCTCTCCTTTTCTTACTGTATTTGTTGACTATGTTACCATGTATCAGGCAATACATGTGCCTGCAGAGTGTCTGGTGCTCTCCCTGCTGAAATTGGGCTTGGAAGGAAGCTTCCCATTGTAGGCAATGGAACAGGTGGGCAGTATGCGCTTGGTGCCAATGACAGAGTCCGTGGTTTGCAAATGGGGGCCTGGAAAGCTTGGTTGATTCCCGCCCACCCACCCCCCATGTACACTGTTGAACAGGCCTGCAGGCCTTGGTTTGAATGCCCTCTCTGTTCCCTGTATTCAGTCTGTAGCTGAGCCATCTTGTTTCCTTCTTTCCAACTTTACAGAAATCCTCCCTCTGTTTCCTTGAGAAAGGTGGTGACAAAGGTGATTGGTGTGGGCTGCAGAGTGTTGGGTAGACATGAGATGTGTGGGCTGAGAGACTGAAAAGGATGCTGGGTAGATCTCAAAAGATCAGTTTGCTACATGGTAGATGGGTGAGTAGTGGGAAGTGCAAGAGCTCATTGAAAGACCTGGTGGAACATGCCTGAATTAAAGGTACCAGCCTCAGGCTAAGCGGTTGCTCTCCCCCCACCTACCTACTTTTAGAGTGTGAAAATCACTTTAACTAGTGAGTAGCATTAGTCATATCCTCACATAATTCACTTTTTTGTTTAGTTCTTACAAGGGAAATTGGTTCCTGAAATTCTTGTTCCAGGCTGACCTTTGGAGTACAAAACATGCTTTCTGAAGATGACCCACACTCTGACTCCTGGAATGAGTCTTGTCTGTCCACATTTAATCCTAAAAGCATTTGCAGAGCCTGTCACGTGTGCCCTAGTAGGGGCGTAGCTTTATTGGAGATGTTGGGCTGATGTAAAGGGGCCTCATTCTGAGGGCATTCCTGATGAAGCAGCAAAGGTGCTGCCCCTTGAGGGTGGACTGAGTGCTGGTTTTAGTAGCAGCAAAGCAATGGTGTTGCTGGAAACTTCTCTCCTGTATGCTGAGCAGACGGGATAATCATGCACAGCAAAGACCAGCTTCTGTGTCCAAAATTAGTCCAGTGACAGTCAGATTTTCCTCTGGAGTTTGTTTCAGCTATTTCATCTGGGAATATTAAAAATAAACGTTCTCCCAAGTATACTCAGGGCCATCAAGAACTTCTTGTCCTCTGTCTTGGGAGGGCTATTCCTGACTCCCAACTTTGTGTACTGCTTTTGACAAGAAGGCTAGTTTCTTGGCCATCTTGTTTTCAGTTGTCCCCCACTACCATTGCCTGCCACAGGTAATGATGAGCCAACTTTCCCCAACCTCTTGCTCTCCAGATGTTTGGGGCTGATGGGAGTTATAGGTGGGCGCCAGCTTGTGGGAGGCTGCTATAAGATTTGTGCCACATCAGGAAATTTGAGCAGATAAATTCACCCCACCCCCGGGAACTCTATTTTGGAAGATTCTGAAAGTTGCCATGTTGACAATAGCCTTGATCTCCTGCCTGTCTTGCATATCCCAGGTGAGGCTCAGAACTCTGAGGGGCTGGAAAGCAGAGCAGCCAAGGGAGAAATCCATATGTCTTGCAGGAGCAGAAAAACTGGAGGAGTTCTAGAGCTGAGCAAGTGGCACTTCTGAGCAGTACTACACTAGACTCTCCTTCACTGAAGTTTTTAAAGCAGAGGTTGGATGCCTATCTGTCATTGATGCTTTAGTTGAGATTCCTGGGTTGGACTAGATGACCCTTAGGGTCCCTTCCAACTTATGATTCTATGACTAGGCTCTGTGACTAGTGCTGGTTGCTGAGCATCCCCTCCTAACCACAGCCTCTGACTTTCAAGACTTGGGTGAGGCCCATGGCTGCCACACTTCAAAAAGAAGTGCAGGCTGGCCCTTTCGGAAAACACAGAGAGCAAGCTTCAGCACACGGTGACAGAGTCCTGTGTTTTGATGAGAAGCAGGGCTTAGCCTCAGTTTCCAGGCCAAAAGGAGAGTTGATCAGCTTGCCTGCCAGAGCAGTCGTGGGTGCCTGTTCGTCATTATGTTCCTTGTTTTCTGAGCACTGTTGGCACGAAGGGTTGGCTCTGCTTGTGACACCCCTCATTAATCATCAGGGGCTGTTCTCTTTCGGGCACAAGTGCAAAGTAAATAGTGTGGTCCTGGTACATTTGTCTCCTTCGTTTCTGCAGAATTTGAGCCTAAACAATCTGGTCACATGGTGCAGGGGGAAGGAACGGGATAAGAAAGGTGGGCATCTAGACTGACTTCTCTGATGCGAGGATCAGTTTTGGGGGACAGTAGCCATGAGAAGAGATGTTATGGGTTCTGGAAGCTCTGCCAGCCTGGACAGGTCTGGCTTGTGAGCCTTTCTCAGATGATGGCCACATTGCTGGACAAATATGAGAGCTAGGAACTTTCTAGTTCTGGTCTCTTCCTCCTCCTGAGATGAGTAGAATGTCAGATTCTCCACTGGACATCTTCTAATTCCGAAGTGGGAAGTTCTCAGTAGCCAGGATCCCCATCAGGGATTATTTTCTCTCTTCCTCCTATAGCCTATGGAGGAATGGATCTTGCAGCAGTTTTTAAATGGTGACTGCAAGAAGCTGTCTGATCCTGAAGCAGACCATTGGGGGTCCATCTGTCTCAGTTTTGTACACACCAGTGGTTCTAGTTAAGTACTGCAGACCCTCTGTTTTTCAGAAGCCAAGCTATGAACCCCCTACTTTTGAAAATTTTGATATCTGTATAGAAGTTTTTGTTATGTAAATGGACCCCCTGAAGTCCAAAGACCACCAATTGGGAACCGCTGGTCTACCCAGTGTTAGAAATTAGCCAGGCACATTTTGCAACTGGCATGGCTCCAATTGCAACCACATGGAGATCTCTGGATGCCAGGTTGGCAACTGAGGAATGCAAAATGCCAGAGGAGGAGGAACTGAAATATATTCCTTGAAGCCTGAATTGGTTTTATTTGATGTTTTAATGTGATGTAAACCGCTCTGAGGTTTTTTTCTTTAAAGTATAAAGCGGTATAGAAATGAAATTAATAATAATAATACCTCACTGCAAAAAAAGCCCCTAGTCATTCCATTGTGGTGACTGCAACCTAGGTTTCAGGTGCCACTTGGCAGTTAGATTATATATCTGAGTCTCTAACCGTGGACTCTACACTAACTGTCAGCAGTTCTTACGCATTCAGACAGGGAATCTTTCCTACTCTCCTTGGAGATGCAACTCAGGATCTTTTGTATGCAAAGCAGATGCCCTACCACTGTGCCTAAAAATGAAAGCTTCTCATGCTAGCTCATGGCCTGGCAACTTCCTGGGCAAAAGAGGTGGTCCTTCTGCTTTAGGGGAGGCTGGCAGCACACTCCATGTGCTCATTTTAAAAATAGATTTATATCCTGTCTTTGAGAAAATTGATCATGAGATACAAGTTAAACATATAACAATATATAGAACGTTCCAACAAAAGGCAGAAAATCAGTACAATATAGTCATAGATAAAGCTTGTGGAGACAACTATTAATAAAACAAGCCACTATCCCACGTCCACTAAAACACAGCCAAGCTCAGCAGTTGAAAAGTCCTGTCCACTTAGCCTTCCTTCAAGAAAGATCCTGCAAGAATAATGAAGTTTTAAGATCTCATTAGAAAGCCCGTAGTGCCGCTGTTTGATGGAGCCCAGTTGGCCATGAATCTCATTGGAGAGTGGCCACTGCCGCATCCCTGCCAATTCCACCTTTCCTTGGGATGGGCAAAGAAGGGCCTCTGTTGCTGACCCCCAAGTGCAGCCAGGTGTGTGCAGGTATGGGTGGTCATCCGCATATTGATGCCACTTCAGTCCAAGCCTCTGGGCCACTTCCCCCCCCCCCAAGCAGTTTCATGTAGATGTTGCATAGAGACACTTGTGGCACTGATCCTTGAGTGAAGGGGTCATGTTTGGATACAGGCCAGCCTGTTGCCTTTTTGAATAGCCCTGCAACATGCCTTTCTGCCTTCCCAGGCCCATTGTCCTTCACTGAAGCTGTCCAGAACGTGGACAGGCAGGACTGGAATGGCCTGAATCAGTCTTGGAACTGAGAATACTGTGCCCTCTTTGAGGTTGAGCAGGATTCCTGCCAAAGCTCATCACAGGAGGGAGGGGCAGCAGCAGCAGGCCTGGGACTTGGCCAGCCTTTCTTCTTCACAAGGCTTGTTAACTCTACATTGCCTGCCCTTGGAGAGCAACCAAAGAGTTGGTGGTGAGGAGGGGATTTGCATCACAGCCCTTTTCCCAAGAGGAGCTGTTTCCTGCATCAGTACCTGCTGTGCCTTCCACTGGGAGAGGAGCATCTCCCTGCCTGTCCTGGCTGAGCAGCAGGTGAGAGGGGCAGCCTAATCCCTTTCCGGATTGCACAGCTCTCCTTGCATGAATGTGTCGATCCAAGTTTGGCTAGTTTGCCAGCCTTTCAGAGTGTTGGATGTGGGGCTTCCTATCCCTGTTCTGATCAATGCAAAGCCTACTATTTGGAAACAGAGCTGTATCGCTAGTTTGTTTTTGTTTTTTGTTTTTGCTTAAAGGCAATATTCCCCTCAGATCAGGCATTCCCCTTGTGATGGCTTTTGGGAATAGCTGGGAGCTTCCTGTTGTGGTGATGAGGTCTGACTCAGCATGGGGTGAGTCAGCTGCAAGTCTTGCAAAGGGAGGGAGGGGTGTGGCGGCAGATCTCAATCTTCCCTGTCTCTGAGATGAAGTTGGTTGCATCTCTCTGGGCTTTCTTGTTAGCATCCGTCTGTCTCTGGAGACAGTGGAGGAGTCTGCCTTTGGGAGTGAAGGCAAACTGTTGGGAGGAGGGGAGAAACCCCACAGGCCTTGGCTTTTGGTGCAGCCTGCCTGTCTCTGCAGTATTGGGCTAGCAACATTTTCCCCTTCCCAAGCCTGACACCTCACTTCCCGTTTTTCCAGCATATCTGGCATACTTGGGTCACCTGGGGAAGCTATTTCTCCCAAGAACCATCCTCACAATCTTGCTTTGCTCTGCTCTTCAGGCTGATCTCTGTGTCTTTCCTACAAGCTTCCTCTGCTACTTCTAAAGCAGAAATAGCCCCTACCACACCACTTTTCTTTCCTGTCCCTCTTTCTGAACACCTAGGCTGTCCATTCAGTTGGTGCAGGCAGGGGGCCAAACCACCTTGGCATCTCCTCTAACCTCATCACATTGACCGCAAAGAGTTTCTGGAAATGAGAGATCCTAGTTGTGTACAGGCATGCTGCCTGTAGATTGACACAAAGCTACCACTGGAAATGGAATCTTTTATGCAGTTTCAACCTATTCTACTCAGTTCCTCAAGCCAGAGGATTCTCCGTGTGACTTACAACACAATTAAAATCCACTTAAGCAGTAAAATCAGTAAACAGAAAGTGGAATAGAGACACCCAACTCCTTTCTGCAGTCACTCTTTGGGCAGTTCGCTCTTTTGCTGGTCATTTTCAGACATTGCCTCCATCTTCTGCTGGGGTTTTTATCCACTGAATGGTCTTCACATTTCAAGAATTCTGAGTTGCAGCTCACCCTTCCTGAGTTCTTTGCTCACCCCAAGGCTCCTGTTGCTCGCCCACTGAGGAAAGCCAGCTGCTGGAGGCTGTAGCACTGAGCCGGAGGGCAGAGCCAGGAGGATCTGCTTTGGGGTCCTCCTTCCTGGGATCCTCCTTCCTGGGGACTACACCACTGACGTAGAGCCTAGGGCTTTATTTCATAATGGCTTTGGTTCTGCATGCTTTAGAACAGAGTGGCCCCTGGTCGGCATCCAGCCCACCACCGTAGCTGTACCTATGGCGATTCACCCGCATTCAGAGCAGAGGGAAGGGTAGCACAAGGGTGGAAGAGGAAGCTGTGGGTGGGTTTCTGATCAGCTTAACCTTGCATGCCACCTTTTCTGGTAGCAAGTATTTGTACTTGAGGGTATGTCTGGAGCCAGGGAGGGTTCTGTGCTAACCACCCCCAAATCATGGGAAGTTGACTATCACTTCCTTGTGTCTTTTGAGTCGCAGGGGGGAGTCTGAATTAGTCCTTCTGTTAAACTTGAAGGGTTTGGGGAAGGGGCACAGGGTGCCTGTAGGGATGGTCCTGTTCCCTGTGCTAGTCAGCCTGCTTGGCTCACCTGCCCACTGCTCACCTGGCTTTGGCTACTCAGGACTGTTTCTTCACTTTGGTTTTGCATTCTTTGCTGCCCTGTTGATTCCCTAAGTGAGCAGGCAGGCAGACTCCCTCTCTAATATTGGATGTGCTTGTGTTTTGCAGCTGGAGGACTGCACCTTGCAAGTCTTGCCTTCTGGGCACTACCTGGACCTGGAGCTTTCCCTGCTGGAGCAGAAAGATGAGCTGGAAGGGTTCTATGAAGAAATCAGGTGAAAATATCTCTCCGCTGCGGGGTATATTTACTCTTTCCCAACCTGTATTGGGCAGCGCTTTCCATAGGTTTCTGGCTTCACAGGTTGCCATTTAACCCTAACACCTGAGGCAATCTTGTCAAGCAGATCCCGAAATATGGTTGTTAGTAGATGTCCACACTTGTGAAGTTGGCATGGTTAGGTGGTCAGTGCCCCAAATTCCTCTTGCTTCCCTGCTGAGCCAGTGGCATCTTCTCTCTTCAGCTGTTTGGTGAGCAAATGTGTTGAAGAGGAGGGGGATGAGGTTCCCAGTGGCTGGCTGGCAAGTGTTCTTGGGAAGCGGGCTGGGGCTCAGGGAGCCTGTGCTGATCTAGGTCCTGTTTCCTTTCCTGTCGTTGCAGCAAAGGGAGACGGCCCATCCTGCTTCTCCGCACACAGCTCTCTGTCCGAGTCCAGGCCATCCTGGGTGAGTCTCAACTCTGTTATTCCTTGGAGCTCCTTCAGCTCTTGCTGGCCACGGATTCTGAAAGCACTTGTTGGGATTGGCCTTCCAAGGCACGACCACGGGAGGGCTAACACAGGGTCAGCTGCTGCTGCTGCTGCTGCTGCTGCTGCCGCCGCCGCTGCCTAACTCTGAACTTGGCTTCTTCTAGTGCTATGCGGGGGAGAAAATACCTTGATGTGGGTTATCTGGAATTTTTCCTGTGCAAATTAGGGTAACTTGCCTTGGAAAACTTTCTGCTGCCCTCAAGAGTGATCCAATCCAGTAGGTTTGCTTTTATTTTTACTTAGTAAGCAAAGCTAAAAGTGCTGGAACCGCCAAGTCTGCCCAATTATTTCTACTCCCTCTAGGGTACAAAAGATAGACAAGTCAAGCTTATTATCTCTTCCTATTTTAATTTGAGTGTGTAACAACCAAGAAACTCTTCCAAACTGAAGTTTTACCCAGATTACCAGTGCCAGTTTGCAAGCCTGAAATATGGCTCTTGGGACACCTTGCTTTGCAGCACAGTTAGAGCCTGTGGCCTTTCATATCCCATGGGTCAGGGTGATGGCAGTTGTTGTTCAACATTGTCCAGAGGGCCAAAGATTCCCCATTCCTACTTAGCAGCCTTAAGGTACCTTTGTCCAACTGAAGGAATCAACTGTTCACAACTCATACAGAGGGGGAGAGCAGCGTTGCTTCTCAGCTGAGCCAGCAGACGGCTGCCTCTTCCCTCTGCCTCCTGCCTGCAATTGTTCTGCATGCTACTCTGCTGTTGCTTCAGTCCTGCCTGCTGTTTCCTTATGATTCAGCACACGCACTCCCGGGCTTCCCTTGGTTTGCATCCAGTCTTGTCAGAGCTGATAAATGTTGCAAGTATTTCCGGAGCCTGTGTGGGCGGCTGCTGGGCCTCTCCCTCTGCACTCAAAATAGACTCCATGTACTGGACAGCAGGACTGCCCCAAGAGAGAGTCCTGGAGAGCCCGAGGTTTATCTGGGAGGTGCAGTTGGGTGACCACAGTGAGGGAGGATGCTGGTGGGAGGAAGTGCTGAAGCACCGGCTTCTTCCCTGTGGCTTTTCTCATTATCCCAGTGTGGCCAGAAGAAGTCAAGCTTCAGAAGAGGAGGAAGGGGCTTGAATGGTGATGCTTAACTAAGTCAGTGGAGAGGGGTCCTTCCTGCTTAATCTTTCATATAGCAAGGAATTCTAGGAACCTGCCAATTGTTAGAGCAGTAGCTAGTTAGTATTTTCTGACTAGGATGGTTGCAGTCCCAACACACACGGATGATAATGGTGGTTGTAAGGAGTTAGCAGAAGATGCTGAATCTACACTGAAGAGACCATGAAGGCAACAAGGGTTCGGCTTAGTAAACAGCCCTGCTCTTTGCGTTCCCAGGGCTCTGTTACTGCCTGCTTGGGAAATATGTACCCTTAAAGAGCATCATTTGAAGGGGACACAACCATGGAATGTAGCTTGGAAGTCAGGCAAATAATGGAGTGTGAGAAAAGAGAAAAGTCCTTGGCCCGGCAGGAATCATAAAAAACACATGGCTTTCTGTTGCTTTTCCTGCCATAGTTTTGCAAATTAAAGTTATACAGTCACAACCCTACTTGGGTTCTTGCTTCACTCATGAAACATTCTGGGAAAGGTTTGGCAGACACAATCCTGAAGTGGAGCCAAAGTTCACAGGCTGCTCTTTGACCTTGTTGTTCCTGGCAGGCTAGTGTCCGAGGGGGGAATGTGCTTGCTGTTGTGGTGGACCAATGCACTCCATTATCTGAATGCTCCTCCACAGATATTTCTATGTACTGTTTCTGTGGGGTCACTTGCCTCTTTGTTATCCAACCCTTGCTTTCTTTCTCTGTTAGAGGGTCTCTCTACATAGGGTCAGAAAGCTGCAGAGAAGTGTCCAGTGCCAGGCCTTTTCCCTGAGGGGAGTGGGTTCTGTTTGCATGGTTGCGTTCTCCTGCAGTAGGACTGTAGGTGCTGATTGATACCCCTGATGGTATTTTTACTTAGGCAGAAAGTATCCAGTTGGTCTCACATAACTCTGCCCAGGAAAAGATAGACTCTAATACAATATTTTCTGCCCCACCTTTTCTTGAAACCTACAGGGAGGGGGACTCCACAGCCAGCTAGACAAATGTTTTCCATTGGTGAGAAAAGACGTGATTCCCAGCTTTTAATTAAAATCTGTGTGCTTTATCGCACTGGTCAAATAACATGTTCTGATACGGTACATCACCATTATCACTATGTACCGTGCTAGCTCTCAAACTTGACTTGCTGAATGTTGGAAGATTCAGGACAGACATAATTAAGTATTTCTTCACATGGTGTGTGATTAAATGATGGAATTCACTTCCACAAGAGATAATGATGGCCACTAACTTGGATGATGTTAAAAGAGAAATATGAAATTGCCTATGAAATGGTCAATTTCATGTCCTTTAGCCACAATGGCTGTGTTCTACCACCACTGCGGGAGAAAGGATACTTCTTAATACCAGTTTCTGGGAATTGCCACAGGGGAGAAGTTTGCTGCATGCATGTCGTGCTTATGTACATCCCATAGGCTTCTAGTGGGCCTCTTCTTTGAGAACAGGATGTTGGGCCACTGGTCTGATCCAGCAACCTGTTCTCATCTATGTGGGGTGTTTGAGTTGCCATCACAAAGCTGACCACCTCCCCTACATATCACCAGTTGCTTTTGAAGCTTCTTTCAGTTTACAAAGCAGCTGACAGTCTGGGGAGAAAAGCAAGTCTAAATCCCAGGTCCTTGCTTGGGGGTGGGGCTGCCAGTTACACTTGCCCTGGGCCTTGGAGGGCTACGTTGGCCATGGGGCCGTGCCAGTGACTGGCTGCTTTTTGGTTTGAGGTTATAACTTTATTCCAATAGGACTCCTGCCCCCAAGCCTCAGACAAGCTCTGCACAGGCCTGCTGAATTCCCCTTCAATGCACTGGGCTAGTTTCCTGGTTGCTGGATCCTGAACATAGCCTGGTGCTCCTCCTTGCCCAGAAAGTGATGGGGAAAGAGGACTAAGCAGGTGCCATCTGGGGACGAACTTGGCTCTTTGCTGCTATGTCTGTCCATGTGAATGTTTGGTCCTTCATTCCAGGAGTTTGAAGAAGCACTCTGGGCAGCCTGGCGACATCTCCTAGGTTTTCTGCCTTCAATTATTAACAAGCACTTTTTAGGTCTTAAAAACTTGTTCAAATTTTTAACACGTGATGAAACCTTTTGGGTTATATCCAGTTGCGTCCCTCTGTTGTCCTTTGTGCCAGGCAATAGAAGGGACACCTCTCCTCCTTCTGGCACCAGGTCTGTGGGCTCTTTGTGTAGGGCTGGCCCTCTCCTAGATGCCTGCCCTGCTCCCCCACCTCCCCATTCAGCTGATGATTCCTCAGTGTGGAAACAATTGTGCCCTCCTGCAGAGTGAAGTTTGCAAGGAATTCCAGGGAGGCTCCCACTGCTGCATTTAGGCCTGTTGCCCAGTTGGCTGTCTTCAGTCTCGTTTTAAGCCACAACAGCTCCAGAGTGCCATAACCTCATTCAGTTCAAGTTGGGCAAACTTTTAATTCTGGACATGTGCGGGAAGGGCAGTGCTGCAGTTCTATTCCACCGGAGGTTGTCACACAGTGTGTGCCTTGAAATGCAGGAGCTGGGAACTTGTGAATAATCTGTCCTGCTTCAGAGCCAGGCAGCCAAAATGCTCCTTCTAGAACTCCTGCTTCCATTGTCGTGGCAGGGGAAGTGAATAGCCCATGGGAACACAGTGGTTCCTTAGGCAGCTTACACAAAGCACACAATAAGATCATTTTAAAATGAAAGAGAAACCTACATACGTTTTAACCTGTGGTTCTTGAAGATGAGAAAGTTTTGGAAGGGTTGGTAATTTGACAGGCCCCACATACTTCCATTTGAAGGGGGAAGGCATGATGTGTAAAGGCATGTGAGAATAAGGCTAGATTGACTGCAGCTAGCGTTTGGGAAGATACCTTTCACTGCTAGCCTGTTGGGTGAGTCTTTCACCGTAACCGTAACCATGCTTACTTGTGGGTAGGCTCATGGTTGGTTGTATAACAGGGGATCTCTTGGTGCATTTGCAAGCTTCCTTCCACCTGCAATATGCAGCTGTTAGGTGGAGGTGTCATCTTTTCCGCAGACTCATAGCCTACCAGAGGCAGTGGCCAAGTCCATTAACTTAGCTGCTGTCATTTTGCTGAAATGGGACTCTGACCTCTTGAGCAGCAACATTCCCAAGAAGACAATTGGGACTGCTGCACAAGTGGCTCTTCCTCTCCTGCACCTTCTGAGCTGTCCCCCTCTTTCCTTCCTGTCTGCCTGAGCCATGTCTGGCTCTTTTCCTCTGTGTGCACATGCTCTTTGGCTCACGTGCCCATTCCCAGCAGCGGCACTGTCATCGGCATGCAGATGTGCTCCCTTGCCAGACCTTTGTGCACCAGGCTGCCAAGGCAGGAAGTGTTGGAGGTTTTGTCTTCATTCATAGAGGAAGTGGAGCTTCCGTTCTGCCTACTCATCTCCACCTTCGCAGGCTGCCACTGCTGTAGTAAAATCTACTCTTGCTCCTTTGCAGACTCCAGGGTGAGGCCCCTGTGCTTTGAGTGAAGTAAGAGTGACTTGGAAAGCAAGATGCTAGGAGCAAGGTGCTCGTCCTCCTAACCAGCCCCCTGGACCTGCTAAGACCCTGTCCTCAATCCCCACCCGAGGCAGCTGCCTTCACCACTGCCTGTCTGTCTCTGCAATTGCTTGCCTGCCTGTACCTCCCACATCCCTTTCTGAGCAAGCAGTGATTCCTATGAATGCTGCAACTTGATGGAGTGGGCAGCAAAATGGGGGTGCAGGTGGGCACCTTCACCTGCCTTACCATTCCACCTGCAGGGGGTCAGGACATCCCTACCACCTGTTCAGCAGTCACAGCAGAGCAGGGCCGGTGACCTCTCTGCTATACCATTCTCTTTGAGAGAGAATGCCTCAAGGGAGAGAGGCATTACCTGCAATTTCATTTTGACTAGTCAGTGACACTGGCTACCTTGACATCTTGGTGCCTGAGGAAGGAGTTGCAAATGGCACATCCATGTCTCGATGGAGCTTTGGTCTGTTCCAGGGAGGAAGAGGAGCCCCCTCCGCTTGCTTGTTTATAGTGTGCAGGTCCCGTGCTCTGGCTCTGGGCTGAGAGAGGAGAAGAAAGAGCAGCCTGGCCTCCCTCCCTCTCTCTTTTGTCAGAGGTCTCCGTCTGTGCATAGGAAGCTGTAAGAGATATTTATATAGTATTGCAGAAAACAGGAAGACTGCAAGCTCTGCGCCAGCTGGCCTTACTTGGGCTACAGCTGCTCTCTGGCGCTTGGCCCACAGAGGTGGCCTGAGGAGAATGGCCGCAGCTACTCTTCTGTTTCGGAATGGGGGCATTGGGAAGAAGCGGGGGCAGGCAGAGCCGAAGGAGCAACCTTTGGCAGTGCCACTTTGCGTGGGGAAAGGGCCATAGCTTTGTGGTAGAAGAGCATCAGCAATTCCTGCCTGTTGACAGTGGCACCACTGCTGCCGGGGAAGAGATCCTCAGCCACAGGAAGGCCGATGAGAGGGAGGGCTGGCCCGAGGAGCTGATTCTCTCTGCTCCAAACCTGAGCCAGTATTGGCTTCAGAAGACGGAAGCCCCACAGGGGTGGTTGCTTTCTGGGGAGGGGTAGAAGAGCAGCCGTTAGGCATGCAGAAGGTCCCAGGTTCAATCCCCACAAGCAGCATTTCTAGGTGAGGTTAGGAATGTCCTCTGTGTGAAACCCTTAAGAGCCATGGCTGGCTCTCAGTGTATGTATACTTTTTGAGCTAGAGGGACCAAGTGGTCTAATGACTCCATATAAGGCAGATGATGTGTTCTGTACCAATCCATAGGCATTGCGTGGTGCCCTTTATGCCTTGTTATTATTATTTGTTTTATTATTATTTATTAGATGTATATACCGCCTTTCATCAAAAAATCTCAGGGTGGTTCACAATATTCTCCACAGTTGTGCTCCCCACACAACTGAATCACATCCCTTTGCCCTTTCCTGCTCGCCCTTTCCACTCTGCCTTCTGTGTCTGGTCTGACTTGAGTTGCAAGCCTGTGCAGTGCCCATGAGTTGAGGTGGGGGCTGCAGGAAGAACAAGAGAAAGCAGATCTGCCAGAAGCAGCCCTGGAAGCCCCACGGTTCTCAGGGGTTTCTGGGGGTGATGAGGCACCCCTTAGGGCCTCCCTCTGGGGCTGGGCCAGGCCACTTCAGATGGCCAGGAGGGACTGAATGGCTGGACACTCCTGGCCCAAGATGGGCTTGCCCAGAAAGGGGGCCTTAAATAGAGGGATAAATTGCAGGCTACTTCCAAACATCCAGGGAGGTTCTGGCTCAGAGGGAGCATTGACAGTCTGTTCTCTCAGCATCTGAAGTGATGCTTCTGTTGCTGGGCTGATTCATGGGAGCCCTCTTGGGCAGCAAATGTGTGTGAGAGAGCCACGTGGCAGTGGTGCTAATGAAGGAGAGAGTAGCCTATATCCTGGCAGCTGCACCAGTTGCAATTTCTGAAAGTCTTCAAAGGCAGCCTGATGTAGGGCTCCTTACACTGGTTTGTCTGTGATGTTACCGGTATGAAAGTAGGAGAGGATTCATCCACCCTTTCTAGATAAGAAAGTGCATGCTATGAGATTTAAAAGTTCTTTTAGAAACTCCCTCTAGCTATATAAAGTGCTCAGGTTCAGGGATGGCAGCCAGTCCCAAACCTCAGCCCTTTAGTGCTATATCACAGTGGAGGACGTTTTTAGGCATGGGGGGGCGGAGGAGTTGCCCCTTTCCTTGCCATAAATTGCATCAAAGTGCTCAAGTAGAGAAATGCTTTTGGGTGGAAAAGACTGAACTTGTAAAATTAAAAGGGAAGCAGGTTCTTGTGGGGTTCTCTTCTTTGGGTGGGACAGTTGTTTCTGGTCAGCAGCAGCTACTGTGCTTATTCTGCCTTGCTTGGTTTTGCTTCTTCAAATAATGGCAAGTGACTGGCCCCAGGTCACCCAGGGCCTTGAACCCTGGTTGCCCAAGTCTTAGTCACTGCTGTGCCACATCATTAGGTTGTTTTTGCATTCTTTCAAGTTAGCACTTCCAGGCATCCTGAAAGCAGCTGGTGAGGAGGGGTCTCCTCCTGCTGCTGATTCTTTTGGAGCTCTGAGATGGACCCAGGGGTGCCTGTTCCTTACAGACAGAAATATTTTGTTTTTCCTCCAGAGAGGCTCTACAGGTCGAAGGGCCCTGAACTGAGGCGCTCCCTCTTCTCACTGAAGCAGCTTTTCCAGGTAAGGCTCCTGCCAGGCCCGCCCTGTTCTGCCCCCAGCAGATTGAGCCAGCCAGCCCAGCGCTCTGTGTGGACACCACCAGGCTCTGCTGTTGACTCTTCATTTCCCCTCCTCTTCATTTCCCCTCCTCTTTGCTCTTGCAGCTTCTGCTCTCCTCTTGTGAGACTGGAGTGTGCACAGACCTGTTCCCTATATGAGAAGGCAATAAGCAAACAGCCTCCCCCCATGTCCCCTCCCCCAGCAGGAGATTCTCCCAGACAGATTGTGGGCTGCAAGTGGAGGGGTGAGCATGCACAGTACAACCTTTTTCTGCGGATTGCAAACATTCCTCTCTCTGGATTTCTGCTGCAGGAGGATAAGGACCTGGTGCCTGAGTTTGTGAATTCAGAAGGGCTGACGTGTCTCATCACAGTGGGAGCTGAGGCTGACCAGAATTACCAGAACTATATCCTCAGGGGTAAGTGACCACCAGGCCAGCAGGAAGTGGAGAGAGAGAGAGAGAGAGAGAGAGAGAGAGAGAGAATCTGAGCCCCTAGAGTGGATAACATTTGGGACCTCCCACCAAAGAGTCAAAGTTGATGAAATTAAACTGACACCTCCAATTCCCAACTGAACATCCAGAAAAAGGATAGAGCACCCTAGAGATTTCTGGGAGGAGTCTTTTAAGTGGAGCTCTTTCCCAGTTTTCATCTGTACTGAAATTGTTTTAAATATGTTATTTTATTTTATTTTATCCCTTGCTGTTTGCCACCTGGGGCTTCTTGGGGAGGAAGGGTGGAGTATACATTTAATAAACAGACAGATGCCGTGGCTTCCCCTTTTTGCGGTCTGCATTTGCCCATGTACGATGTTGATCTGAGGGATGCTGGCAGTGAGGACTGTGTGTGACTCTTGTATCTATCTGTCTCTCTGCCTCCCTGATGCTTAATCCAGTATGGGGAGCAGACCCAAAGCTGGCGTAGGCAGGCTTTGCAGGACTTATTTCTCCTGTTTGCTTTTAAGCATTCCTATATTTTCCTGCCTGAGCAAAATTTCAGTGGCCAGGTTTAGACTGCTGCTGAGGGATAGTGGCTAGGTGAGGAGATTTGGCTGTACTAGGAAGTTTTTTGTGGTTAGGTTTTTTTAATGGTTTTGACCCATTTCTGAGCCTTCCAGATGTGGTGATAGCTCCATCTCACCGGCTACTCAGCTGAGGATGTGCAAGCAGGCAAAATTCAACGTGTAAAATTTCAGCTGCAATTCATGAGCTGTCTTGGAGAGGCCACTCTTTCTTTTTCTTTTTTTAAAATGATCTTTATTGGTTTTACAGATTTTACAAATTTCACATCATAATACATAATACATACCTTATTCCTTGTTTAGAGTTAAAGTATTAAGGTTAAAAGTTGAGAGGCCACTTTTTCTTAATGACAGAGCTTTGGGCCCCAATTAAAGGAGATGTTGGTCTCTATGATCATCTCTTTTCTCCTAGGACCATGGCACCAGTGGAGGGAAGGAGCTGAGACCTTTTCTGTCTGCTCCCCACCCCCCTTCTGATGCGATTTCCTCTGATGTCACTCATGGACAAGTACTGTTTGCCCTGCTGTAGGGAAGGTGTGACTGTGTGTCTATTTTCCCAAATGGGGCAAGCAGCAGCTGGGGGAAGGTCTCAGACTCCCCCCACATGGCTGGTTTTAAAAGCTTCATTTGGCCCTTAGTCTCAGGGGCTTGTGACTGGAAGGAACCTTTTGTAGACATGGCAGCCTCTGTGGGTCCTGTTGACAAAGAGGATTCTTTTGGAAGCAGCCTTACTTTGCAGCTTGCACCTCAGGGTGGAAACAGCCTGCCCTGGCCTCAGCAGCCTTTTGTGCCAAGTCATTCCTGTCAGATGTGCAAATCAATCCATACTCCTGACAGCTAGCCTGCCCTACCCACCTGCCTCCTCTGGGCACTGCCATCTGCTGTGTAGCAACTCCTAGTAGTATTAGTAATAATATTATTGCATTTATTTATATCCCACCTTTTTTTCTAAACTGGGACTCAAGGCAGCTTACACAAATTATAATGGCACACATAACATACAAGAAACTAAAAACATAAAAAGAGAATAGTTAAAAAGTAATTAAAATTCTACAGAACAAAAACAAAAACAAATGTATTAAAATACAGATAGTAAAAAACAGCACAGCATTATTAAAAACCCCTTCCTTAAAAGAGCAGTCAGTTCCCAGTGTTGGAATAAAATAGTCTTCACCTGCCGGCAGAAGGACAACAAGCAGGGAGTCAGTCTAGGTTTTGTAGGAAGGGAGCTTCAAAGTCTGGGAGCAGCCAGCGGGAAGGCCCTCTCCTCACACACCACCTAGTGTCCCACTCCCCAATTTGATGCCTGCATGGTGGTGGGGGGGAGAGAGACAACACCCTGAAAGCCAAAGAGTCAGACTGAGATGGAGGGACCAGAGGAGGGAGCAGAAGAGGCTTGCTGCTGAGTGGCAGGCATCGTGAGGAAGCTCCACTGCAAGCAAGTGAGCCAGGCACATCAGTTTCGCATGGCCAGCTGGCATCCTCACAGTGCTCTTCACTCCTTCCTTCCAGCTCTCAGCCAGATTGTGCTCTTTGTGGATGGGATGATGGGGGTGATAAACCACAACGAGACGGTGCAGTGGCTCTACACGCTGTGCGGGAGCTTGGTGAGTATGTGGCTGCCACAGAGGGAAAGATCCCCTTGTGAGCATCAGAAGAGCCCTGAAGCTGAAGCTGGATCAGGTCAGTGGCCCACCTAGTCCAGCATCCTGTTCTTACCGTGGCCAACCAGATGCCCCGATGGGAAGTGCACAAGCAGCAACTGGTATTCAGAGACAGTGGAGGAAGAACGTAGCAATTGTGGCCACAAATTTGTCTATTCCTCCTTTAAAGCCATCCAAGCTGGTAGCTATCACAGCCTCCCGTGGGAGGGAGTTCGGTACAGTGGTACCTCTGGTTAAGAACTTAATTCGTTCCAGAGGTCCGTTCTTAACCTGAAACTGTTCTTGACCTGAAGCACCACTTTAGCTAATGGGGCCTCCTGCTGCTGCCGCACCACCGGAGCACAATTTCTGTTCTCATCCTGAAGCAAAGTTCTTAACCCGAGGTACTATTTCTGGGTTAATGGAGTCTGTAACCTGAAGCGTCTGTAACCCAAGGTACCCCTGTAGTTTAATTGTGCCCTGCATGAATAAGTACTTTATTTTATCTGTCCTGAATCTTCCAGCATTCAGCTTTGTTGGATGTGCACAAATTCCAGTGTTACAAGACAGGGAGGTGGGATGGGCTTTGAAAAGGGAGGGTTGTGTGATGTCCTCCTGACTGAGGCCCTGTTTCCAGCTCCGTCCATCCAGCTTTTCTCACCTCCCTCCACAGGAGAAGGTCATGGTCTCAGTGGCAGAGGAACCAATCCCCAGTGGCATCTCAAGGCAAGACGGGAAAGTCTCCAACCTGAAACCCTGGAGAGCTCTGGCTAACAGTCAGCGCAGGGAGGGCCAGGCTGAGTTTGATTGAACAGGATGCTAACTAGATGGGCCACTAGCCTGATTCTGAAGGCTTTTCTTATGAGTAGACCCCAGTAGCCTGGCCCACTATTAAGCAACTTCTGCTGTCCCTCTGCTAGTACCGCCTGGTGGTGAAGACGGCTCTGAAGCTGCTGCTGGTCTTTGTGGAGTTCACGGAATCCAATGCCCAGCTGCTTGTCCAGGCCATCTTAGCAGCAGAGCAGGTCAGAGGTGAGTGTGCCACATGGCTGCCCAGGGAAGAGAGAGAGAGATGGGCCTGATCCCATTAGCCTCCATATTGGGAAGAGCAGTCACTGAATCACAGCAGGCAGCCCCTTGCTGGGCAAGGTCAGTGATGAGGCGAAAGGAAGCTCTTTTCCTTGGCTTGTGTGGTCAACCACATGCCTTACTCATTGCCTTGCAGGTGGTTTTCCGTGGTCTCCCATCGTGGCAATCCTGGAACAGAAGAATGGAGCTGACACAGAGCTTCAGGTGTTCGCCATGACACTCATCAACAAGGTGAATATTGCCCAGGTGGGGAGGGAAGCAGCAGGTGCCAGGCTGTTCTGCTGAGCTGGGCTGAGCCAGGCTGAGCACCTTTCCTGCCCTGACTGTGGTGCCCTGTGTTGGTGTTGTGCAGACTCTGGCTGCCCTCCCTGACCAGGATTCCTTCTATGATGTGACAGACTGCTTGGAGCAGCAGGGCATGGAAAGCATCATCCAGCAGCACATGACCAACAAGGCTACTGACCTGGACTTGAAGCAGCAGCTGGCTATCTACGAGGTGATGCATCTTCCCCCTTGGCGGGAGGGAGCTGGGTATAAAGAGGAGGCCACTAGAAAAAGCAGGCAGCTTCCCCACTACACACTCAGCACCTAGCAGCCTGCCCTACCAGGCCCCACCCTGAGCTGCTGTCTTCCTTGCAGAATGCCCTCAAGTACGAAGATGGTGTGGAAGAGCCTCCCCCTGGAACACGCAAGGAGCGGAGGAAAGGGGAAGAGGGCCGGAAGGGGCAGCGACGCTCCCTGGGCTACATCCTGGCCCAGGAGGAAGGCCAAGGGGCTCGACCTGCAGAGAACTTCCAGCCCAGTCCTGCAGAGGCTCCCAGCCTGGACAGAGAGAGCAGCCAAGACAGGTGAGTTTTAGGCCAAGGCAGTTTCTGCTTGTGGCTTTTGCTCTGCTCGGAACTGGTGGGAAAGAAGCTGAGCCAAGAAGGTTGAAAAGGCCCAGCCCAAAGAGTGGGGCAGTTGGCGGGAGTCGGCAGGAGGCAAAGGGAGGCTGGAAGAAGAGCGGGTGGGTCACCTTTCCTGCCTGTGGTGATCTCACCTCAAAACCCCTCACTCGGCCCAGGAGGCCCTGTTCCAGGGAGCTGCCTCAGAACGACTAGAAAGTCTTGATGGGCCCCCATTGGAGCCTTGTGTGCTCACTGCCCTCCTCCTGCTCTTCCCCCTCTCCCTTTTCCAGGCCTGCCTTCAAGAGCATGTACAGCAGCGCATCCAGCGTCCAGCTTTCCACCCCATCCGTTCCTGTGGAAGAAGAGCAGAGTGGCAGCCTGGGCGAGAGGAGCATTTTCAAGTAGGTCTCTCTGGCCAAAGGGGGCACAAGATCTCTCCCTGCTCAGAGCTGCCAGAAGCACTGAGCTTAGTATATAGGGCTGGGGGGCAGGTGAGGAGATGTGGGGGAAGATATTGACTGTACTGGGGAGATTCAGGAGCCCTCCAGAAGTCCAGGGGAGATGGGCTTGACTTTCCCCATTCTCTTCTTCCCTGGCCAGCAGTTCTGAGGAGGCAGCTGCGGCAAGGAGGTGTCCGGTTAGCAATGATGGATGGGGAGGAGGTGGCAGCCCCTGCTGTCCACTAAGGCAGCTCCCCTTCAAGGGGGCCTTTTCCTGTCCTGCAGGGTAGGGTGGGGTGCAGCGTGGCAGTGAGAAATGCAGCAGGAGCCTCAGAAGAGGAATGGGCCTGTGGTGGTGGTTGAAAGAATCTGGTGGCTCTGATGCAATTCACCCAAAGTGAATGGAGTCTGTAATCAAATACTTGCCCCCCTCCTTTCTTGAGATGGGCTTCTGTAACCCTCCCCACATAATGGAGGGCCCTGCTGTAGATGGGGGGTGCAGGGGGGATTACCCCCCCCCCCATAAATGGTGCTGAACCCCTTCCTCTGCAAGCTATTCCCAGTGCCGAAGGAAGGCAGGAGAGTTCAGAGCACAGGTGGATTGGAGGGTGGCAGGTTTTTCTGTGGGTGGGGGTAAGGGCCTGCTGGGCTGGGAGCGGCAGTCATCCTTGTTGCACAAGTTGGACATTGAAGCAAGCTGTCCTGGAGAGTCCCTTTTCTCACTTCTTCTCTCCTCTTATTGCGCCCTCACCTCCTTCTGCTCCTGGCCCAGCCCACCACCGCTCTTCATCTTTTTCTTCTTCTGCCACCTACTTCTCTCGCATTCTCTCCTGCTTAAACTCCCTTTCCTTTTCCAGACTTCACGAAACTGCCCCTGCTTGGTAAGTGATGCCACAGATGTATCTTGTGTGTGTGTTTGCGTGTGGTGCTCTTGGCCCTGTGGTTTCCTTTCCTCTGCTGTTCATAGCTTTGAATTATTGAAGGAGGGATCTGTTTTCAGGCTTGGGGCTTCTGGCATGTGGTTTGGGCTCCTCTTCCTTTGTGCTTCTCCAGCGACTTCTGGGTCTGGTTCCTGCTGGATTGCCTTTGACACAACAGAGGAGGGGAGTATGTTGGGGTGAAGGGCCTCAGCTGAGCTGAGGCACCAGCAAAGAGGGGACACAATCCTGGACCAGTTTACAGAGTCAAGAGTGTGGCAACAGCCCCGTGTTGTGCTTCTGAACAGCTGCAGTGTTTCCACTTGTGGTTGTGTGGCTGGCATCTGCTTGGGGCTCCAGGAGTAGACTTCTGAGGCCTTCGTGACCTTGGTGCATGCGTGAGCAGCCCTTTGGTCCGGACTTGGAGCACCAAAATGAGTGGCTGCAGGGAAGTGAGGTGGGATTTCAGCTGGACAGGAGGAGTGGGTTCACCTCCAGATTGCATGGACCTCTCTGCTTTGGAGCTGGTGTAGCCTTGGCAGAGCTTGTGGGCATGCAGAGTGTGGTTCCTGTGCCCAGTGGCACTAACTGACTTTTTCTCCCAGGCAAGAGGAAAGCCCCTCAGTATGTGGGGACAAGCCTATTCTGAGGCGCTTTGAGTAAGTACAGAGAACATGTGTGTTTCATCAGGCTTAGGCTGGTGCTGGAGGTCTCGCTTTGGTTTCAGGCCCAGGAATTTGTTGATCCCTGTTGAGTTCCTCAGGCAAAGAATCCTCCTGAATCTCTGCAGTGGCCTCAAAAGTGCCTGGTGGATGGAAGCCAATACTCTTGGGCAGCCTTGGCCCCCTGCCACTGATAGAAGGCCCTTCCTGGCCCTCTGGAGGCAGCTCATCCAGCAAGCTGCATTGGGGCCTCTTCTAGACCCACCATCCCAGCTGCCATGTTTCCTCGTACAGGGCAGCATTGATGGCAAGACCACCCAGTAGCCAACCCAGGTTACCTAGCAGAGGAGGTGAAGCTGAGAAGCAGCAGCAACTTGCCAAGGGACCCCCAGTGAATTACAGGGCTGAGTGGAGCTTGGGCTGCTGTGTGCCACCCACCCACTCTCTCTTCCACCTGCTACACTGTCCTGGTCCATGCTAGCCTTCTGGTGCCCACAAGAGATGACAGGAGAGGGCAGGGAGCAGGACTCGGGGCTGGCTGAGGTGCCATGCTTTCTTGTTTACATTGACATCCCTTCCCCACCCCATAGGCTGCTGGGTTCTGTATGAGATGGGGCCTTGGACCAGTTAGAGTGTGGCTGTCCTGGAGCAGTCCTGTGTTGAGGAAAACTGCAGGAGCTTGGGGAGAGAAGGCTGGAGCAGGGTCTGTGCAGTTGCCTTTGCTGCTGCTATTGTGGATCTCAGCCTGTACCTCTTTAAACAGGCGCCGAGAGAGCTTTGGGCCTCAGAGGAACCACCACTGATGGGTGCCAGCATTTGTGCCAAGTGGTGGACCTCCAGTGTGTTGCAGCGTCTGATAGACTGGCTCTACCAGTCTCTGGGGGGACAGCTGTTGGGTGGGATGAGCCTCATCCTGCTTGCTGTGTGGTGATGGAGCATTGCGTCCCCGGTGCTGAATGATGTGGCATTTTGCTTCTCTCATAGAGCACGCTTCCTGGAAAATCTTGCTGCCTCCCAGAAAGAGAAGTTGGTTGCAATCTCCAAGGGGCGAGCCGAGGTCCTTGCTGAAGCTACTCCAAGCGCTGAGCAGCTCTCCCCAGGTAATGCAGCAGAAGAGCCGGCAGAGTTTGCGACAATCCCTGGTTTGGCCAAAGGCTTTTTGCTGAGGCTTCTCCTTTTCTGTGCTGCTTGTCAACTGCCTAGCTTGCCTCCTTTCCTGGTTAAACCTTAACTCTTCCTCTGTGCCCTTAGGGAGGTGGCGTGAAGGACAGGAGAGAAACGGCGATGGAACAGAGCTCAGCTCTGCGTTGACCTTGGCTGGCTTTGAAGGCGAAGAGGCCAGGGAAAGCCTGCCAGGCGAGGGGCCCTCCAGCAGCAGCCCTGGGCTGGGTCCCAATTGCACCCCAAGTCCAGAAAGCCCAGTTCCGCTGTGCGATGGAGAAGATCCCCGCAGCCACCCTGCGCCTGGGAAGAAGCTCAACCTTGACACACTGTTCTCCAATAACAGCCCTGCAAGGCTGGAAGGTGTGATTCTTGCCCCAGCAGATGAGTTCCAGGCAGACGCTGGGAGTGAAGAAGGCAGCCCACAGGGCAATGGGAAACAGGGCAGCCCCTCCAACCTGCGGGCCCGGCCATTGCGGGCTCAGTTCAGCCTTGAGGCGGAAGCCAGCCTGCAGAGCCTGGAGAGGACTTTCATGACTCCCTACAGGAAGGGAGCGGAGGTGATGCGAGGGCCCCTGGAGCTCAGCCCCAAGCACCTGAAGATCAGAGATTTGGACTTCTCTGACCTGGGTGAGGAGGAAGACTTTGATATCCTAGAAACAGAGACTGTGCCTGACCATGTGGTTGTGGCTGCCAGTGGGGCTCCGGCCCCTCCACCCCTCCCTCCCAGCTGCCCTCCACCCCCACCAGGCTGTGCCTTTCCCCCTCCCCCTCCCCCTCCTCCACCCCCACCAGGCTGTGCCTTTCCCCCGCCTCCTCCACCCCCACCAGGCTGTCCTCCTCCAGGCTTGCTGGGCTCCTCCAGGGAGGATGCCCACTCCCCAGCAAAGAAGAAGAAAACTATTAAGCTCTTCTGGAGGGAGCTAAAGAACGTGGACAGCTCTGCCAGGCGGGAAGGAAGAGGAGACCCCTTTGGGCCAGCCACTCTGTGGGCGTCTCTGGAGAAGGTGGAGGTCGACACCGCCAAGATGGAACATCTCTTCGAGTCCAAGACGAAGGAGGTGCTGAGCTCGAAGGTAGGCTGGAGTTCCTCAGTGTCAGCTACCGGAGGGAGGAGGACTCTCTTCTGAGCTTGGGGCTTTGCCCATGCTTTCTAGTGGGGTTGTGGAAATGGACTGCAGAGCATTTTTGATAGACTTACAGTGGTACCTCGGGTTAAGTACTTAATTCGTTCCGGAGGTCCGTTCTTAACCTGAAACTGTCCTTAACCTGAAGCACCACTTTAGCTAAAGGTGCCTCCTGCTGTCGCCGCGTTGCGAGAACACAATTTCTGTTCTCATCCTGAAGCAAAGTTCTTAACCCGAGGTACTATTTCTGGGTTAGCAGAGTCCGTAACCTGAAGCATACGTAACCCAAGGTACCACTGTATTTTTAAACAAAGCAGAGGAGCCCAAGGAGCTGCCTTGCCCTGAGTGTGACCCTTGGCCTGGTCTGACAGCAGCTTCCCTAGGGCTCTGGAAGCTCTTGGCCTGCTCCCTGGAGATGTCAAGAACTGATCCAGCGACTTTGGGCTCTGCCCTTGAGCTTCTCTCTGATTTCCAGTCTCCTCTATTCAGTGCTGCTCTTCCTTATCACTGCCCCTTTGACCCTCTTGCCTTCAAGGCCTTCTAGCCCATGTGATTTCTTCCATCTTGAATGTGCCTGGAGCAAGCTGCGCTGTCAGGGCCTAGCCAGCAGAGCCTCAGGCAGACTGTTCTTGTCAATCAAAGAGAAGAAGCTTTGTCCTTTGCAGGCAGAGACCAGCCATTATCTTGCTCTGGGCTCCTCTGCCTGTCCTGCCCAGTCATGATGCTCGCTGGTTGACATTGGGTCCAGGCCTCACCTGCCGGTTTACGCTACCTTGCAGGAGAGTTGTGGGGCTGAAAGAGGAGAACCTCCAAAGATGGGGTGATAGCGTGACAGACAAAAACATCAACTCTTCCCTTCTTTCACTCCCAAGAAAGCTGTTGATGGGAAGAAGCTAATTGTGGTTTTGGATCCCAAGAGGAGCAATGCCATCAACATCGGCTTGACAGCGCTGCCTCCCGTACACATCATCAAGACGGCGATTGTCAACTTTGATGAATTTGCAATTAACAAGGAAGGGATTGAGGTGAGAATTCTGTGTCTCCTGAGAACCCTTGACCATGAAGAAGCCTTCTGGACTACAACTTGCATCAATCCCAGCTTCATTCGCTCATGCTGACTGGGACTGATGGGACTTGTGGTCCAGAGCATCTGCATGGCACCCGGTTTGGGAAAGCTGCCATGAAGGGCCAGGTGGAGTCGTTGTGTCCTGACCCAACACCCTCTTCCCTCTTGTTTTGCAGAAAATCTTGACAATGGTTCCAACCGAGGAGGAGAAGCAGAAGATCCAGGAAGCACAGATGGCCAATCCCGACGTGCCTCTGGGTTCAGCTGAGCAGTTCCTCCTTGCTCTCTCCTCCATCACTGAGCTCACTGCCCGGCTTCAGCTGTGGGCTTTCAAGCTGGACTATGAGGCCATGGAGCAGGTACACCCCTGCTCAGGATACTGCAGAACCTCTGAAATTGGGGGTGGTGCAGGTGGATCCCTCCCCCAAGTTCTAGCCAGTCCTCCCCATAAATTTGGCTGGACCTTCCTGGGCTTAAAGGCAAGGGGGCCATCGCTGGTGAACCAACCTGCAAGGGAACTGTCTGGCTTGGCGAGAGTGGCTGCTGTGGTTGGTCTGGCCACAGGGCAAATGGTTCCAGGTGTCATTCAGCTGCCCTTTGCTTCCTCCTGCTGCTGAATCCATCCATTGCTTTTGGGTCCTAAGCAAGAACCTGCATATCTGGGCCAGCATTTTGCTCGCTCCCTCCAATTTCTGGGGGCAAACGGGTCCTCACAGCTTGTCTTCTGTGTTCCTGTGCAGGAAATTGCAGAGCCGCTTTTTGATCTGAAACTTGGGATGCAGCAACTGACCAAAAACCAAACCTTCAAGTGTATCCTTGCCACTCTCCTGGCCATGGGCAACTTCCTGAATGGATCCCAGGTGAGGCATGTAATGAAGGCGGGGGCAGAGGCTCAGCTCAGGAGCCAGCACCAAGCAGCTCTGAGCATATGCTGAGCACCGTTTCCTTCAGCAGGTGGTCAGACATCTGGGATTGGAGCCTGAGTTTTTTTGTTCACAGGGCCTGCCCAGATTTTTTTCTTGCCCAGCTGCAGCATTAATGTCCACTGTGGTCACAGGAAGCTGCCTTCTGTCAGGTCAGGCGCTTTGCCTGCATCGCCCTGGAGTCCACTCTGGCAGTGGCTCTGACAGAGCCAGGTCTTTCTCCTCAGTTGCACCCCAGACCCTTTTCCAAACTGCAGGCACTGGGACCCTCCACCTGCCAGTGGACGTGCTGTGGGGGCAGGCGATCCTGCACCTGGAAGCTGGGGCTCTTTTGCAGGCATGCAGTGACTCTTCAGTGTCACACACAAGGCCTGTTGGCTGGCAGCTCTTGCCATCCCCATTGTGTGTGCATCTGTGTCATGTGTCAAGCACAAAGGCCTGTCTCAGGCCACGTTGTGCAGGGAAGGTGGGAGGTAGGGCAGACTTTTAGGGCTGGTAGTGGCGACGGCACCTTCCTTTGGTGCAAGTAGCAGCTGTCGGGTGTCTGTCATGCTGCTGCAAAGAAAACAGGTGAGGAGCCCTCTTCCTGGGCTCTGCTTCTTCCTCAAACCTGGTGCATCATCTTAAATTCCAATTTTTGGGGTTTCAGAGCCAAGGGTTTGAGCTGAGCTACCTGGCCAAGGTGTCAGAGGTGAAGGACACAGTGCACCGACAGACCCTGCTCCACCACCTGTGCCACTTCGTGGTGGAGAAGTTCCCGGACACGACGGACCTCTACTCAGAGATCGCCGCTATCACTCGCTCAGCCAAGGTCAGGGCTGGGGGGAGGGGGCGGTTCTCTCCTGCTTCTGGGAGGATTTGCTCTGAGAGCCACATCCTGGGCCAAACTCCTGTGTGCAGAATTGATTTGTGTTTGATTTATTCAGCTTGTATATCACTTGAGTCCTTTTCTCAGACAGATTATCTCCTAGTGGGAACATGTTAAATAATGCACAGTAGCAATTATTAAACCACAGACCAAAACCCAGATTGAGTAAGAAGGAAGTTAACATGCTGAAACGTGTGCACAGGACTGCAACCAAGACGATAAAGAGTCTGGAAACCAAGCTTTATATATATGAGGAATGGTTGAGGGAGCTTGGTATGTTTAGCCTAGAGAAGAGAAGACTGAGAGGTGGTAGGACAGCTGTCTTCAAATATCTGAGGGGCTGTCACATGGAAGATGGAGCAAGCTTGTTTTCTCCTCCTCCAAGGCGTGGGACCCAAACCAATGGATTCAAATGACAAGAAAGGAGATTCTGACTAAGCATTAGGAAAAACTTTCTGAAAGCAAGAGCTGCTCACCAGTGGAACCACTTCCTTGGATGGTGGTGGGCCCTCCTTCACTGGAGGTTTTTTAACAGAGGTTGGATTTCCATCTGTTGGGGAGGCTTTAACTGTGATTCCTGCATTGCAGGGAGTTGGACTTAGATAACCATTGGGATCCCTTCCAAAACTACCAATTTTATGATTCTATGAACTCTTTAACAACATCATGATTGAAGCTGCCCATATTAAAATGTTTTTACCTGCTGCAAAAAGGATAGTCCATTTGGCACCCGCGAGGAGCATTCCGCAGAGAGAAAGGGGGCTGTTGGCAAGAATTGCAAAGAGGCCTTGATATTTCCCTCCAGGTGGACTTTGATGCGCTGGCAGAAAGCCTCCTGCAGCTGGAGCGACGGTGCAGAGTGTCCTGGGAGAGCCTGAAGGCCATTACAAAGCACGACACCAAGCCAGCCTTGAAGAGCAAACTGATGGACTTCCTTCACTCCAGCACCCAGAAGATCGTCATCCTCAAGGTGGTCCATCGACGTGTGTTAAACAGGTCTGTGTTAAACAGGGGAGAGGCCTTTGGGCATCTGGCTTCCCACTAGGTGCCCTGGGTGGCCACTGTGAGGGCAGGGTGCTGGCCGGCTGGGCATCTGTTCTGTTCTTGTGGCCTTTCTGGAGGTGTCGTTTTAGAGGCGTCCTTTTACTAATTACTCTGTTGATGTGGCTTGATGTTTTGTTTGTTGCTCTTGCTCAGAGAAGAGCAAGTGAGTGACAAAGGTTATAAATAATGAATTCCCTGGGCAGGAAGGAGGGAGAGGATGGTGATGCCAGTCAGTTTCCTGCAGTTCAGCCTCTGCCCGCAGGTTCCGCTCCTTTCTGCTGTACTTGGGCTATGATCTACGCTTGGCACAGGAGGCAAAGGTCACAGGGTTCTGCCGGACCCTGCGGGAGTTTGCCCTGGAGTACCGCACCTGCCGGGAGCGAGTTCTGCAACAGCAGAAGAAACGGGCAGTATATCGCGAAAGGAACAAGACCCGCGGCAGGATGATCACCGAGGCAAGTTCTTCCTGCCCCTCCTGTCCAATGGAAACTTCCAGCACATGGAGAAGCTTCTTAAGCCCCCTTGTGTCCTTGCAAGAGCAGCTCCTGTGACAACATCTGCATTGTTGCCTCCCCAGCTGGCAGCAGGTGGTGTACCCCCCGCCGTTCCTCAATGCAGTGTTTTTTCTCTCATTGTAGATGGAGAGGTTTGCTACCGCCAGCAAGCCCGAAGACAGTCCCGCCCCCGCTGTGCTCTCGGCCAGTCCCGAACAGAAGGATGAAGCTGGCCACAAAAGCATGGCCACAGTGCTTATGTCCACTCCAGAGCCATCCGGCCGCCGCTCCCGAGCCAGCAGAGGTAGGGAGGTGGGGAGATGTGTCTGTCTCCAGGTAGGGTCAGTCTCCTTTCCCACCCTCATTCAGCTTCTTGGCCACTCAAGAGCCCTTCTCCCTGGGGGTCTCCCCAAGCCACCAGCTTCCTAGCCGCTGCCTGGCCTTTACAGCCTTGTGTTCTCGCTTACAGTGGTGGTTTGATAATTACAGTTGTTGCTAGAGTGGTGAAGAAGCTGACACAACGGATGGACAGTTCCCAGGTCCAGGCACTGGGTTGTGTCCCAGCTCTGAATGAGATTGTGGGGCTGGTGCGTTGCTTGAGGGTGCTCTTAGATCCATCACCATTACTAAAGGCCCGGGTGAGCGCAGTGGATCAGAGTACCCAGAGCCAACTTTGCCAGGGGTGCCAACTATTATCATTCCTGGACAGGGATAGCCTTGCCCTTTGCAGCCTCATGATCAGACTACTTTAATGTGGGGCTGCCCTTGTGCCTGATCCAGAAGCTGCAACTGGTCCAAAATGCAGCCGCTTTGTGTACTTGGCGGGAGACCCAGCTTTACACATATGACCCCAATGCAGAAAGATCAGCACTTTTGGCTACAGAACCCAAGTACAAAGGTTTGTTATTTACATTTAAAACCCTAAAGAACATGGGGGCAGCTTCCCTACCAGCCGGACACCCCCAGTGCAGGCCAGGCTGCTCTTTCAAGGAGCCCCTGCTGGTCAGCCTGCAGCTGGCAAGCTGTCTTTTGGTAACCATGCAGGTCTTTCTGTGATCAAGTCCAAAGTGGGAGGGAGCCTGCCTCTCAGGAGCTGGTTTTCACGGCAGCCTCCTCTGTTCTAGGTTTTGGGAAGATCAGCCCCGCCAGCGTGACCCCTCCTGAGGACGATGCCTCTGGCTCTCCTGAGGATGCCTCTGAAGAGATCATGGACCGCCTGGTGAAGTCCGTCACCCAGAGCACTCCTCCCCGGCCGGGTGCAGGGAAGGAGCGCAAGCGCTCACGTGGGAACCGGAAATCCCGTAAGCACGGAGCTTCTTTTATCGCCCCTTCACAGAGTGCAGCCATGTGTCTGTTTGTGTATGTGTATTCATTTGTGTGTGTTGAGCACGCTTGGATCTCCATGCCAGGCAACCCAAATTCAAGACTGGCAGAGAAGAGTGGCATTGCTTGTGCCAATTGGCCAAGAGGGCATCATTTATGAATTCAAACTTTGTTCCCGTTTCTTTTTCCCTTTTGCACCATTTCCTCTGTTTTTTGCCAATCAAGGGGCAGGAGTGAGAGCCATGAAGGGACTGTCCCACATTCCACTATATCTTCATTTGTTTCTCATTTGTTTTCTTACATTTATATCCCCCCTTTGCACCCAGGGTGCTCTAGTGGTGCCAGCTTTGGCCTTGTTTTGGGACTGGGAGCCCCTGCCCTGTGACTGTTGGGATGGGGGAATCCTAGACTGCCTATGTTAGAATGTCCCTGCTTACCTGGACTTCCTTGATCCCGTTGTGCTTCTTCTCAGTGAGGCGCACCCTGAAGAACGGCCTCAGCGACGAACTTGTCCAGGCTCTGGGCCTGGCGCAGGCGGCTGGAGTAGCTGTGTGATGGCGAAGAGGGCCTGTGGCCTTGGAGGAGCTTCTGAGGTAGAGCAGACTGCCCATCGGCTGGAGGAAGCTGGGGCTGGCCAGCAGAGCCCTGTGATACCTGCGCAGTTCTATGTGAGAGATGCTCATCACCAGATTTGCCTCGAGTGGAACCTTGCCAGCGTGTTTAAGCTTTTGTCACTCCCTGAAGCCAGCCCCCTGGCCTTCCCCTGACTGTGGTGCAGCTGGGGGTGGGGGCAGTGCTGGCCATGCTGTGCAAAGACTTTCTCAAAGTGTGGGGGAGGGACTCCACCTGCCTAGAAAAGTATTATATTGTGTGTGTGTGTGTGTGTGTGTGTGTGTGTTGTGTTTAGACTGTTTCCGTCCAGTTCCTGGTTGAGGGGCATGGCTCAGGAACGAGAGAGTTGGCTACCTGGCTGCTGGGAGCCAGCTGGCTCCAAATCAATTAGTCCCTCTCTCTCCTGGGACTTCTCCTACTTAGCAGGTCAAATAGTCCACAGCCCTTCTGCAAGCCCGTCCGCTCCTGACTGTGGGATGGAGCCACCTCCCTGGGCAGCCCTGAGCCCAATGAGCCTTGGGACAACCTCTTCCTGACCCCACCCCCCAGGCTCTGCTGGCCTGTGTTTGTCTGCAGCAGAGTCGCTTGCATCCCCTGTGTGATAAACTCCCAGCAGTCCCAACCTGAGGGTCCGTTCTGGGCAGCCGGAGAGCCAAGTGAGCAGAGGGGACATTTGGGCACCTCCCGCTGCCGTCCAGGTACAATCCTGAACAAGGGTTTAAAAAGCTGGCAGCCAGCTTCCCTGTTGCACAGAGCTCCTAATCAGTGGTTGGCTGGTGTTCAAATGAATAATGAGAAATAAAGGCTGTTACAATTCAGGCTGATGTTAGCATGGCAAAATTTATTTCTTTGTAATATTTCTATGCTGGTATACAGAGGCTGTTCTTAAGTCAGTAAATTGAACAAAAGGCAATAACCTTTCCTTCCTTAGCTAAGCATTATAATGGTGGGAAACATGGTGGGAAGTGGAAGGTCCCCTTTGGAATGAAGCCCCAGAGCATGGAGGTCTTACAGCAGAGTGTTGGAGGCCCCCTGAGGTGGCATTTCCAGAGCTCTCTAGTGGAATCTGAGAAAAGGGTCCGCAGGGACAGGGGCCACCTGCTCTTCCTAGGGCTGCCTGCAGGTGGCAACAAAGCCCCAGAGCTGACTGCCTGGGGTGACTGTCCTGCCAGATCGCCACCACATTT
The DNA here is from genome assembly GCF_965153285.1 of Podarcis tiliguerta. Taxonomy (NCBI): domain Eukaryota; kingdom Metazoa; phylum Chordata; class Lepidosauria; order Squamata; family Lacertidae; genus Podarcis; species Podarcis tiliguerta. Next base: position 49,913,890 of record NC_139541.1, on the reverse strand, counting down.
GGCTTGAGCCAAACCTCTGTGTGACTTTCAGAGGGTAATTTGAAATAATTTCAACAAGGTGAGCATATTCCTAACAGGGAGTGGGCCTTTCCACATCTGTATTAAAACCCAGTACAGTCTGGCATAAAACCTTTTTAGCATCAGCTGATGAAGGGGACCATGAAAATCCCCACCCCTAATTTCTTTGTTTTGCTAATCTTATCAAGGCTACCTGTGCTAAAATTCTAAAATGAAGCAAAAACAAAACTGGATAATGCTAAATAGCAATGATATTTAAGTAATTTTACTATTTATATGTCACCGGTGGTGCTGGGCAACCAGACCCCTCTTACTCCACGATGGGCTTTTCTGAAGGGGCTGAAGCCAACCATCTATCTTTCGCACATAATGGGACACTTGGCGTTCCACGGATCCTTGAAGCCAAAGGAAGCCTGCTCAGCCCTGCTTGGGCTGCATCCGCACCTCCTCGCTCTTCCCTGTGTATGTTTTTTTAAAAGAAGTGTTTTGTGCTCCCGTGGTTCACTCTGCCATGTGTTGAAGCGCCTGCCTGCTTTGGCTCCAATCCTGTTGGCACTCAGCCACCACAGTTTGCTATTAGGATGAAGAGGAGGGTGACTGTAAAACTGGTAGCTTGGAAGCTGGCTTGGGTACTTAAATCCAATTTAACAGAGTGAGTAACAATAGCTTCTTGATGAATGGAATTTTCCGATACTTTGGAAGTTGCCGTCCTGGGCTGATTCCCGGGAAAGCCTGCCAGAGAGGATCCCTCATGCCCAGTGATGAGGCTCATGATTCACAAAGGAGATTGCTAAGTAGAAATTTATTGACAAGAGGAAAAGCTTGCCTCCCTCTGCCACCTTTGGATGTGGCTCTGAAGCTGCTGCTGCCACCTTCTGAGTGTTGGATGTGCCCTCCCTCCTCCATACACTGCAGGGAAAGAATAGATAGGGCACCACCTTGGCTATGGGCAGCATGGAGGAGAGCCAGAGCTGGCCTAAGCAGCCCCAGAGACAAATTGGGAGCCCTCAGGAGAAGCCTTTGCTGCCTTACAAGGCTGGTGTTCAGCTCTGGGTTCACCCTCTGCGTCACTGAGCCTATCCCCTTGATTGTTCCACCCTCATATCTTGCTGCCTCGAGCGACGGTTTCACCTCTTGCACCATAATGCAGGCCTAGGGGATGCAGCTGCTGCTCCCCCAGCAAGTCAGCAGTATAAGACACAGGCACTGGGTAGGATGTTCTGGGAAAGGAGAAGAGGGCAGAGAAGCTTAAGCATGGGGTGTGTGGAGCCTGAGGTGTCCTGTGCTGTTGAGGGCTTTACTAGGGGCACACAGGATTTTTGATCCCCTCCACGGAGCAGCAAAGCAGAAAGGGGGACCAGGAATGGCAAGGATGTCTCCTCCGCCCACCTGCTTGACGGCTGCTCCCTGCCCTGGAGGAGCTGCAGCCAGACGGACTGGGGAGGGGTCTCTGGGGGAGAGTGGGGGCCAGTTCAGGCTCTGGCACTCCTAGGCAGCTGGTATGAAGGAGGAGCTGGAGCAAAAACAAAGGGGGAGGAAGACCCTGTCTGGTGGGGGTGCAGAGGGTGCAGTTCCTCCAACAAAAGTAACTCTTCTATCATCTGGCCCCCAACCAGGGAGAGCCTGCTGCTCCTCTGATACTGGTGGGAGGCTTTATCATGTTTTTATGCCACACTGAATCTTCCTTTAGTTGATTGCTTTTTTTGCAGCAGACAGCGAACACAGGATGAGCAGACAAGGGAAGAAGGACGAGGGGCCCTTTCTCCAGTTCCTTGTCTTCAAGTGGCACCTGCTCCCCGAGCCGAGCGCTTGGGCTTATGCTGTTCTTTTCATCGCATTTATTGAATTCAATCTCAGTGTTCTACCAAAGGCTCAGAACTGGAGCTGTCATCTGATTCAAGAAATCTCATCAGTTAATCATATGATCTTTGTGCATTATTACATTTGTATAAATAAAACCAAGCGTTCTGATAGTACATTTCCCAGTTGCCTAAGATCCAGCATGTCTTACGGACAGGTTTCCAAGGTTCTGGCACAGGTCACATGCCCATAGGACATCAATCATTCGAGCCCCGACCCCGATGAAGCAGCCCACTCTTCAGCTTGCCTGGCCAAATAATCCACTTCAAAGAAACAAATTAATCAGGAGCCTCCATGACTCTCAAAGCAAATGACAGCTTAAGGCTGGAGCCTTCTCATGCAGAGAGAATAAAAATGTCGTTGCAGGATAAACTTAGTGGGTGAGAGAGGCAGGGTTATGTCAGCCCATATAGCCAGGAGCAGGAACACAGAGAGAGGAGCTCACAACAACCCTGCGGTGTGGCCCTCTGTTGTTATCTGTTGCTGTTTTTTTATTTTAAGGGAAATATGGCTGAGGCGCTGTTAAGTAGCTTGTTGCTGAAACAAGGGGAGAGCCATTCAGGTGGTGGGTGGCTGGGTGTTTGCTGGTATGAACATTTTATTTTGCCTTTGGTTTTCAGCAATTTTTTGTTGCAATCCCTTTCCAAAGTACAAAAAAAGCAAAATCATTTCAAGTTCCACACCTCAAATATATGAGATGATGTACAAACAGAGCCAAACATACAAACCACAAGCTAAATACATGCAAATAAAACTCAAAATTGCCAAACCAACAAAAATAGCAAATATACTAATGGCAACAGCAGGTGCGAGGGTTTCAGCAGGAATGATCTCGGGGATAAAAAGTCATTAGGGAGGCAGTTCAGGTGAGCACCTGTTCTCTGTATAGTAGGAACGCCATGAGTGAGTATGTTCGTGCCAAAGGCTCAAATCCGTTATGCTCAAAAAAGGAAAAGGGCGGTTCTTTGACCCATGCTGATAGCATGGCAATAGTTATTATATAACTTCAGGCGCCAGGCGAAAACCTTTATAACCAGGCCTTCCTTGGGCTGATTAAACATTCTGTGACCTTTTATATGTGCTTGTAGGAGGACGGGTCATTATTATGTATTTTGTGTTTCCATTTTGTATTTGAACTGTCCTGTGATCTTTGGATGAAGGGCGGTATACAGATTTCATTAATAATAATAATAATAATAATAATAATAATAATAATAATAGGTATAACAAAATAGGTACCCCAACAGCTATTTTGAGCAATTAATTTATTCATATGTGGGTGTTTGGAGCTTGTCAAGCTCTTCGCCCTCAGGATCCCAGTCCCAAGTCCCACAGGTAGCCTTGCGCTCAGTGGAGAATTGCCAGCCTAACATCAGCTGCTGAGAGACCTCCAGGAACAGAAGAGTTTGGCAACTCCTGAAGCTTGAGTTCCTTGCCTGGTTCAGGGTTCGCCTTCAAGGAGAGCAGAATTCCTGTGCCTTTGACAGTTAGTGTGGCTTGCAGAAATTCAACAGGTTAACCCTTTTCTTTATGGAAGAAAGCTTCAGCTGTGGACATTCTGTCTGACAGGCATTTTAATACTCATGGGTGGCTCTTGACTTGTGTTTTCCCAACCCTACCTCAAAAAAATCCAAACAGGTATCAAAGGTCACCTGACCTGGTCATAGTACCCCCTACAGTGCTGATTCTACTAATAAATGTCCATTCATACATCTAAATTAGCCTATGCAAATTGTATGTATTACAGGTGCAGCAGAGGGTACAATCCTCATGCAAAGTACTGTGCCCAAGAAATATTGTCTCCCCTCACCAAAGAAATCCATTGAGCAAGAATCCTATGAGCATCCTCTTGCTCCATCAGAATGAGATGGAATCTCATTTCTCCTAGATTTGTTGGCGTCTCAAACCGGCTAAGCAGGGAAATGGCATTAGCTTCTCCTTATTGACCGCTCAGTTGACTGGGAAGTTTATTCTGCTCAGGGAGAGGCAAGATACCAAACTCATTTTTGTGTGGGGGGGTATTGATGAAGTCTAGGAGGAATTGTGAAAAGGGGACCCTGTGCCAAGCATCCCTGCCCACCCCCTTGCTGAATGGCTTTGTAGCCACTGGTTCTTTGCTGCTGGTGACCAAAGCTTTCTTTACCACCATAATGGCTAGAAGCTTGACTTTAAGTGGAACCGTCTCCCTCAGGAGGTTGTGGTCACTCCTTCCTTGAAGGCTTTTAAGCAGAGGATGGATGGCCATCTGTCATGCTTCAGCTGAGATTCCTCCTGCATTGCAGGGGGTTGGAAGATGGCCCTTGGTGTCCCTTCCAGTTCTATGGTTCTAAGTGGAGATTCATTAGAACAGCCCTACTCAAAGCACTGGTCCATGGGCCTGTGTCAGACCACAAACCAACAGTTGCTGGTCCACGGCAACTCCACCACATCCCAGGTTGGGTGGGATGCTTCAGGGACCAAATTTGGTGGCAGTCACTGCCACATTGTATATGTGTGTGGGTATTACTGCCCCCATCCCCAACATTACAGAGCTTGAGAAGCCCTGCTTTGGAATACACATGTGAGGGCAGCAGCAGCAGAAGCAGCAGGAGGAGGGATTTGGTCTTACCTAGAATGTGGTACGTGCAGAAGCCGAGGACGTGTGAGACTTTGACCTTGAGCGAGTGTTTCCAAGAGAAACAGCCGGAATGAGCTTTTTCCCCTTTGGCGTTTTAGTAAGTCTAACTGGTTTTGAGGATAACTCTCTCCCCCCCCCCCAGGGGCATGTTTTGTAAACAGCTGCTGGTGCCAAAAGAGGACGGCTGAAGGAGAGCAGAGCCTCCTCATGGGACACTTGTGTAAAAGGGGCAGAGAAGATGCTGGTGGTGGAGGAGACCTTGGGGCCAGATTAGTCTGCCTGAAGGAGGATGTGGGGAGGTGCATCCCAGGCACAGGGATGGGGTGGGGGGACAAGGACCCTCCTGGCTGCTGACTGGCCTGTGTTGACCCTTTTCTTGGCACATGGAAAAACCAGGCCTGACTGGATCTGGGGAGGACAGTTTACACTCTGCACTAACATAGACATGCTGTATTTTGCACCCAAATAACTCCCCCCTTTGGTACCAAACAAAACTATCTCTTGTATAGATTTGTTTATACTGCAACATTCCGGTGTTTGAACGATGGAGGGGAAAGGGGTGAGTGATTCACTGTGTTGAACAGTGGGGCTGTACGCGCAAAGCCTTCCCTGGGAGTAAGGCCCACTGAATTCAATGTGAATGACTCATGAGAAAAAGTGGTTAGGATTCCGGCAGATGGAGGCTTTGGCCCACCTCCAGAGAGCCAGAGGAAGTCTTGCTGAGTTCCATAGGACAGATTTCCCAGCTAATGCAATAATTAATTCACCGGGTGAGAAACTTTGTCGGATACAAAAATTTCTGAGTTTGTAGATAATGAAGCTGGTTTGCGGCCTAGACAGCCAGAAAGTGCTGTAGACGAGGCTGAACTTCCCCTGGTGAAACAAACTGTGAATCAAACTGAAGGTCAGACAAAGGATTTCAAGGTGATTGAGTGAGCCTTGGAGCACTGGGTGCTGCAAAATGATTGGTCCAGTGGAGTCTGGGCATCCCGCAGCTCAAGGCAACATTCTAAAAGTGAAAAGCACCAAGGAATGCTCAAATGGAAAGTATAAACTGGCTGACCCGGTTAAAAAAATAAAAAAAATAAAAAAGAGGCATAAAATGACCTGCACTTTGACACAGTGACAGAACGTCACATTTGCCAGAGTGGCGCTAGGCAGCACTGATTCCCACAGGTATTTCCCCATCACTGAGCCAGGGTGGTGGTTTGGAATCCCCCCCCCCCTTTTCAGGCAGCCCATTCCCCATTGATCTCCCTCCACACCCACCCCACCCTAGAACTGGCTGACCTTGCAGCTCTTGAGAAGCCCAGATCATTAGGTTCACATGTGTTTGTGTATGTGAAGGAGCTTTGTGTTCCTGTCTTCTATGTTTATATAGGGCTCTGTGCTTCTCCGTGTGTCTGTATGTGAGAGGTCCATTGCTGGTCCCTTGCCTGGAGCACACAAAAACCTGGAGGTGGCTTTGCTCCAGGGTGGTACAGAAGATTCTGGAGCTCTTTGAGCTTGGCCCATCCTCAATCTCACCTCCTCCTCCTGTTGCAAGTCTGTGAAAACATAGCCTGTTTCCATGTGTGATGCTAGAAAGTCTTTGTGAGTGTTTCTTCGGCCACTGGTGCTGCCACACAGAACTACAGTTGACAACAAAAGAGCCAAACTTCTTATTCTTATGCTTCTAGATAGAATGATCAGTGATATAGAGCTGAGGTAAGGAACCTTCACTCTAGCAGCCAAATATGTTCCTCCAGGCCTCTCAGTCTGGCCCTTGAGACTCTCCTCTCAAACCACACCTCTCAGCAGCCGTACTTCATGCCATTCTTGAGGGGTTTTGCCTGGGTGGAATATGCCCTTTGAAAGCTGATAACCCCTCTTAGTTGCCTGAGTGGAGGATAGAGATGGGGAGAGTGGGTTTGAAAGTATACAAACATAAAATTTGCATTCATTTATTTGCTCACTTTTGCCTCGAGCCTCATGCACCCCTGGCATGTGGCCCTCAGAAAGTTGTCCTGATGGGAATGCAGCCCCAGGCCTGATCAAGTTTGCCCACCCCGCTACAGAAGGACAAGTCTTGATGAAAGAGAACCAGCATGGCTTCTGCAAAGGTAAGTTATCTGAGAGTGTCAACAAACATATAGACAGAGGTGATCCAGTTTGACATTGCGTAAGACTTTCAAAAGGGTCCTTACCAAAGGCTCCTAGGTAAGCTTAGCAGTCATCGAATATGAGGCGAGGGCCTCTTGCAGATCATGAATTAGTTAAGTTGCAGGAAACAAAGAGTAGGAATAAATGGACAGTTCTGATGGTGAGATGGAGAAAGTGGGGTCCCCCAAGGATTGGTATTGGAATCTGTGCTTTTTAACTTGCTCATAAATGATCTAGAGTTAGGAGCGAGCAGTGAGCAGGTGGGCAGGTTTGCTGATGATACTAATTTTTTCAGGGTCATTAAAACAATAAGAGATTGTGAAGAGTTCCAAAGGGATCTCTCCAAACTGATTGAAAGGGCAGTAGAATGGCAAATGTAATTCATTGTAAGCAAATGTCAAGTGATGCACACTGGGGCAATAATAATAATAATTTAAGACAGACACTCATGAGCGTCTGTACTGGTGGTGACTGCCAGGAATGGGAGCTTAGGGGCATGGGCATGGGCAGGGGGCTAGCTGCCCTTCCCCAAATCAAGTAAATAAAAAAAAAATTTAACTGACTGACCAATCGCATTGCAGATAGCTTGGTTCTGCCCCCCCAAAAAAGTCCTGCTCCCCCAACATAAATCCTGCTACATTTATGCTTGGGGTCATTGTGGATATCTCTAATATGTTGACCTAGTGTGCAGCATTTGTGGGAAATGTGAATTTCATGCTAGGCATCATTCGGAAAGGAAGTGAAAACAGAACTGTTGATATAACACAAATTGATGATGCAACAGCATCTGTAATAATGTGCATTATACTTCAAAAGGGATGCGGGTGGCGCTGTGGGTTAAACCACAGAGCCTAGGACTTGCCGATCAGAAGATGGGTGGTTTGAATCCCCGTGACGGGGTGAGCTCCCATTGCTCGGTCCCTGCTCCTGCCAACCTAGCAGTTCGAAAGCACGTCAAAGTACAAGTAGATAAATAGGTACCGCTCCGGCAGGAAGGTAAACAGCATTTCCGTGTGCTGCTCTGGTTCTCCAGAAGCGGCTTAGTCATGCTGGCCACATGACCCAGAAGCTGTACGCCGGCTCCCTCGGCCAGTAAAGCGAGATGAGCGCCGCAACCCCAGAGTCAGCCACGACTTGACCTAATGCTCAGGGGTCCCTTTACCTTTACTATACTTCAAAAAGGATACTGTAGAATTGGAAAATTTTTATAAAAGGGCAACTGAAGTGAACAAGGAATGAATCCTCTATGAGGAATGATTGCAGCATTTTGGGATAAGATGATAGAGATGTATAATATTATGCATAGTGTGGAAAAAGGGGAGAGGGTTTTTTGAATGTGGGACAAACTGAAATAGCTGTCAAGTGAAGACATCTACATCCCCTGCACCCACCCTTAATAAACATTTTCACCACTTTTGCAAGCAGGTCTTCTGCCTCTAGAGAAGAAAGGGCCCCTTTTTGACATGGCATTGCATCCTTAGATTCATAAAGGGGCCCAGAATATACCCAACACCCACTTACGAACTGGTGCACCTATGTTTGGGGGCATGACCCCCTTCCTTGGCGGTGCTGCTCTTTTACATCTCGCCTCGGCTAAAGCCAAGCCACTCTCAACTCCCCGGAGCTTTCCAGCATCACCACACCCCAGAAAAACCACTCCGTCCAGTTTGCTGCCACTCAGCAAAGGTGCTGGTGTTTGGGCTGGTTGTGAAATATGTTTTTCTCGCCCACCCCCCTCTCCACGTCCAGCACTGCATAATGGAGTTTGTTTTTGTTACAGAGGTGTGTGTGAGGATGGGGCAAACCTCACGTCCCAGCGCCTGGGTGGTCCTCCACTGCCGCAGGCTCCAAAGCCAGCACGTTGCCCTTCAGGAAGAGAAGGGAGCTGGGCCCTTGCAGCAGGGGCCCTGTGGCACAGCCCTGGCACACTGCCTTGCCAACGGGTGTTGATCCTGGCACACAGCGGAGTCTCTCCTAATCCCATGTGCCGCAGAGGACAGAGGGTCACGTTTTGGCGCAGGTTGTGTTGTGAGCCCCAGGGTTTCTTGGACTGGGGCTGGTGTACACACAGGCTATGGAATGGGCCTGGGCACGTGGGCCTGGATGGCTCTCCCTTGCTGAATTACTGGAAAGCGCTCTGTGTTTAAAAATGATGTTGACGTCTCTTCCCATGCAGTTAGATCTGTCTGTGTTGCCTATTACTTACTGGGACTGGATATTAGGAGCAAGTGCCAGCCACGCTACTTGGTTCAGACCCCAGTTCAGTGCTTTAGAAAAGAGCAAGATTTGGCCCAAGGTACTTCAGAGATCGAGGTCTGAATACAAATCCTGACCTGGAAAATGGGTGAAATTTGCAGGGATATTAGCCCCTGCTCGGTTGATAGTAACTGCATGATTATAGTCAAATATGCCCACGGTTTTTATGTTGGACACCTTGAAGTTTTAGTAGGAAGTTTAAAAATGCTTTTAAATACTTTGCATTGTTGTTATTGCTTTTTATCGTTTGCCGCTGTGAGAGGAAGGGCAGGCTAAAAATCAAATTATTAATCATTAATATTCATAATACCTCCCCCCCAAAACCCTGTCTTTAACTTTTTTAATTTGTTGGCATGATTGAATGAAATTTGAAGGCATGGTTGCCCTTTCTGAGGGGGTGAATTGTGCCAACTTTCAGAAAGATATTGGTAGCATTTTTTTCTGCAATGGCAACCTTACAAATTTGTAGTTGAAAAAAAAAATATATTCCTTTAATCACCTGTATTGTTTTATAGGCAATATGTATAAAAACAGCATAAACCTTGGTAAGAAACCTGCCAAATTACAGGCACCTCTTATACAGTGGTACCTTGGGTTACATATGCTTCAGGTTACAGACTCCACTAACCCAGAAATAGTACCTCGGGTTAAGAACTTTGCTTCAGGATGAGAACAGAAATCGTGCTCCAGTGGCGTGGCGGCAGCAAGAGGCCCCATTAGCTAAAGTGGTGCTTCAGGTTAAGAACAGTTTCAGGTTAAGAACGGACTTCCAGAACGAATTAAGTACTTAACCCGAGGTACCACTGTACTTTGGTACTTATACAGTATTTGGTACTTGTACAGTGGTACCTTGGTAGTCGAACAGCTTGGCTCTCAAACAAATCGGCTCCCAAACTCTGCAAACCCAGAAAATGTTCCGGTTTGTGAACATTTTTTGGAAGCTGAACATCCGATGCCTCTTCCACTTGAGTGCAGGAAGCTCCTGCAGCCAATCAGAAGCCGCTCCTTGGTTTTTGAACAGTTTCAGTAGTCGAACGGACTCCCGGAAGGGATTAAGTTTGAGAACCAAGGTACCACTGTAGTTGACTTTTGGTGGGGAAGGTTGGGAGAACTAAAAGGCATTTAATGCTCTTTCTGTGGCTTTGGGGGCAATGATTTTATCAGGAAAAATTATCTTGATTCATTGCTCTTCTGCACACACCCTCCAGGATAAAAGAAGCACCTCTCACCAGTTTCTAGACAGTTCCATGGATGGTCATCCCCTTTCCAGGCACAACTCTTTTGTGCTGGTTGTTACCTAAAAAATTGACTTCCAAATTTGGCTTTCAGGCAGCTTCTGGCGGTGTCATTTATCAAGCAGTATTCTCTGTCGACTAGCAAATATTGCCAGAGTCCCAATGCCAGGGAATCAAGTGCCAGATAACCTTGTGTGCTAACTATCAAATTCTCAAATATACAGAAACAAGTGTCATTGGATGCTAAATTATGAAGTATGTAAAGGTAGACAGATTCTTGGAGAACTGTGTGTTTGATCCTTGACCTTCATGACAGATTAAGATTGACAAATTGCAGAATCTCTGAGAGGCAGGGCATGAAGGCCACTTGGGAATTCAACACACACACACATTCTGATACTCAGTGCAAGAGGCTGGGACTGAAGCATCCATCCCCACCAGATCAAAGAGGGGCTGCCTAGCCTCTGCTTGAAGGCAGGCAGCCAAGGAGAGCTTACATGTTCTCCCCCATGAAATTTATGCCCATGTCCAACGGCTCTTCCCAGCAAGCAGTTCTGCCTAATGTTCAACCAACATCTTCTAAGAATATTAACCGACCAATCACATCAAATGAAACCAAATTACATAAATTCCAAATTACACAGCCGAATTTTAAATTTTTGTTGGGGATACCTATATTTCAAGTTCCAAAGGGGATCCAATCAACTTCTTGCTTCTTACTGCTGTTTTAATGCCCACAAATCTAACCGTAGGATGTTCACAGTACTATCCAGTCCTTTCTTACTGTTTTTCCACATCTCTTGTTGTTATTTTCATATATTTTTCCTTTCTCTTTGTGACCTCTGATAATCTCCGCAAGCTGGTTAGAACAGTTTGTAATCCTGCGTGGATATTATTTTTTTTATCCAGTAGCCATATCCAGACGTTTTCCATATAACATCACTTCCATACATCAAAACAGTCTTAGCGTCATTAATCTTCACCAATCTGCCTCCTTTCTCAAAACCTCTGAGGAGATTCACTAGGAATGCAGTCTGAAAACAAGTCCGTTCTTCCTCCCGGCTATAAATCCTTTGGCAAGATGGCGACTCCGAATTAATTGCTGCGCCATTCCCAAAAGTTCTTATTGCTTTTTGATCTCCATAAAGCATACTTTTGATTAAAGTTTATCTCCACACACAGACCTTAATCATCCTGCTTGGGTCAGTTCAACCGACGATTCTAATGAGGAGGGGTTCTTGTAAATCACATAGAAGGAAAGTAAAAAAGCCCCCCCCCCCCATTCAGTCCCGTTGTCAATATACCTAGCCTTTGGTGTATCTTCATCGTAAAATATTCCTGTTTCTCCAACCCGTCGTCTTCTTTCGCAGAGGTCACTTAAATTAGCAGACTTCACTCCCCTTCTTCACTTGAAATATGTGCATTTGCTTATTTTGTAATTAATTATTCCAAATTGCTGCAACTAGTGTGCGATCAGAGACAGCGTCCAGGAGAGCCGAGGTCCACACGGGGGCATTCTGCCTAGGGCCCTCACCCCCTTCTTTCGAATTAGGGGGTGATTTATGGGCACAACAGGCAAGGGCAGTGTTTCCCATTTCCTTGGGGCAACAAGGGAGGCTGCCTACTCCCATAACAGCCTCTTAATTACCCCATGTGAGTTGAAGAGATAGTATTGTCGGCCATCTTCCAATGCGCCCCCTAGTGGCCCCCGATGTTCAACCAACATCTACCCTTCAGCAGAGGCGGAGCTAGCTGCTCTGGCACCCAGAGCGGCACACATGCTGTGCACCCAGGGGTGGGGCTAGCCGCCCACAGGAGCGGGGCGAGAGTCCCAGGGGGTGCCGCCCACAGTGAGTGGTGAGCATCCCAGGGGGGCGCCACCCACGGTGAGCGTCCCAGGGGGCAGGGCAGCAATGTCACCCCCCCTCAGGGATGACACCTGGGGCAGGCCGCACCTATCACGCACCCCTTCAGGTCATGGGATCTAGACCCTGCTTTCCCTCTGGAGCAACAGCAGCAGCAACAACAGAACAAGCCTTTTCCCTCTTTGATGTGATCTTCAGAGATTTGACAAGTTCAGTATTATCTATCTGGACAACTGAGTTCCTCCGTGCTTCACTGTGAAAAAGCATGTGCTCCATCCAGGATCAAAGGAGCAAGCAGGGTACCCTTTCCCAAAAAGAAAGCCACATATGGGATCATACAATTTCAATAATGAACATCCTCCTCCTCCTCTTCCTTCATCGTCTACATTTTTTTTTTTTGCCAAATCCGCAGACACACACAGAGAGACATATCAGATCCATACACCACAGTACAAGGGGAAACATCCAGTTTACTAAGCAAGTCACTTCCTCCAAGGTCTGTTGTGGATGGCCCACAGATTAGGAAGCAGAGAGTGGCAGATGGAATACCTATGGCAACATTTTCAGACCAAAGGGATGAGACCCAAGGAGTGGGGATTGGGGGCTGCAGTCACATGCTCACACACACACATGCAATTTGGATGTTTGTATTATTAGCCGCTTTGATTTGTTTGCAGAAAATAAAAAGTTCAAGTTCATAGAATCATAGAAGTGTAGAGTTGGAAGGGATCCCAAGGGTCATCCGGTCTAAACCCCTGCAATGCAAGAATCTTAACTAAAGCATCCAAGTTGCACACTACGTCCACAGCATTCCCCTGATCCACCATGATTGTAACAGTATCACAACAAGAAATGAGATTTGTCTGGCATGACTTGTTTTTGAGAAACCCATGTTGGGTCATAGTAATCACAGCATCCTTTTCTAAGTACTCACATACCAACTGTTTAATCATCTGTTCTTGGACCTTTCCTGGTATTGATGTCAAGCTGACTGGTTCTTCTTTCCCCCCTTTTTGAAGATGGGGACAAGATTCGCCTACTTCCAGTCCGCAGGAACATCATCAGTTCTCCAAAATCCTCATAGATTATAGGCAGAGGCTCTGAGATTACATCTGCAAGCTCCTTTGGTACCTTTGGATGCAGCTCATTAGCTGTCAACTTACAGATTTGAAAATAAGGGACCAGCAGCCAAAATAAGGGACCTGCAGCCTCACATGTTCCAGGCACTCCAGTCTTCCTGTCCTCCTGCAATCTGGTCAAACTCATGCTGGTAGCTTCGAGAACACTGTCCAACCAACTTTGTAACCAGAGGTTCAACTGAACAGAATCTGAATCACATGCACCACAAGGCCTGTGCAGCCTCAACTTAAGATGGCTCCCCGGCCTGGCTTTGCACTGCAAAGTTTGCAGCAGCACGTGCAACAAAATGGCATCCAGCATTCAAAACTCCCCTCAGCTTGCATTAACTAGCCAAACACAAGGCATGCAAGCTCCACCCCCCAGTCGTTCTTAGACTTCTTATTGGGTGAGCAACACAGCCAAGCAACACAGTTGGAGCCTCCCTCCTCCCTGGCCGGCAGAGAGGGAGGGAGAGGAGCTGCTTCCTTTGAAAATTAAGGGACATCATTTAAGGGACATCCATCAATAAGGGACAGCGGCGGGACATGGCACTGGAATAAGGGACTGTCCCTTCAAATAAGGGACACTTGACAGCTATGCATTAGGCCCTGGAGATTTGAATTCATAGTAGCTATGTGCTCCCTTACCACCTCTTTTTCTATCTTGGGCTGCAGCTCCCACCTTGCATTGCTTATGGTATTTTGTTATCACCAGGTTGGGCACTGCTTTCCTTCTGAGTGAAGTAGGTGTTGAGCAGTTCTGCCTTCTCTTTGTCACCCGGTAGCAATTCTCCACCTTCTCCGCATAGAGGACTTAATACTTACCTGTTTTCCCTCTTGCTTTGAATATAGCCAAATAAACCTGTTTTATTATTTTAACCTCTTAAGCTCATTTTGAGCTTTAGCCATCCTGACCTTCTCTCTGCAGCTATTGGCTACTCGTGTATTCTCTTCCTTCGTGATCTTTCTTCGTTTTCTTATACATGCCCTTCTTACTTCTCAGCTCATCTGAAAGTGCTTACACAGCCACACTTTTTAAAAGGTAATTCCCACTTTTCTTTCTTATTGGAATTGTCTGCATTTGGGCCTTCAATATTTCACCTTTAAGAAACTCCCATCCATGTTGGACTCCCTTCTCTTTGAATATTGCTGACCATGGAATCTCACCCAGTAGCTCCTTATGGTTCTTGAAATTGGCCAGAGTGCAATTGCCTCGCCTGTGTATAATGAAACCCAACAGGGCATGATCACTTCCTCCCAGGTTCCACTTCATCCATCAGTTCCTGTTGGTGAGGACCAGGATGAAGAGATATGACCCACTAGTTGCTTCTTCCACCTTCTGGGAAATGAAATTGCCAGTGAGGCAGTTGCGGAATTTATTGAACCTTACATTCCTAGAATCATAGAATCATAGATTTGGAAGGGACCATGAGGGTCATCTAGTTCAATCCGCTGCAGTGCAGGAATCTCCTAACAGATATCTCTGAAATATTTGCTACTTGCTCCATTGACTTGATCATTTTGTGACTCCATCGGTTCTACCAGATGGTTAGCAATGGCTGAGAATAAAAGGTTGTCCAGTTTAAGCTGGTCTTGACTGCTTTGTTGTCCTCCTGCTTTTACCTGTTACCTTTCTGCTGAAAGCTCCAATTAAGATGGCAAGGAGGATATTGAAGAATAATAAACATGCATGTATGATTTGAAGACTGTTGACTATCAATATTTGCAAAGGAAAATCAGTCTGGACGGGTGGAAGTGAAAGCACCTTCATGTCCCTGGACTGAGTGTCCAACCATGCAGGGAACTTTTCTGGGTGTGAAGCAGGAGGGAGTGTGGAGGTTTTGTTCTAAGTATGAACTGGGGTATGAGTCATGTCCAACTTTTGTGTTGTAGGTTTCTTCTTTGTGACTGCTTCCCCAGATACAGCCCTCTGCTATGCGTGTCCTTGGTCTTTGAGGTGGTCAGGGATGTCTGTGTCTGAGGCAGGGACAGGGACATGAGTGGGACTGCCATCTCTGGGGTGGTAGATAGGGGAAGCTACAGAGGTGGCCAAAGGTATACAGGGGGGAGGAAAAGGGCTAGTTACATCAAAGCCCTTGCCCACTCTGCTGTGCCCACCGTGCTTCAGAAACAGGAGACTCAATATTAACAATCCTGCCTAAGTTTGTCCTGGCCTACAGGTCAGGAAGAGACCTGAGCATCACTCTCTCCCAGTGAGTAGAGGACCTACTACTTGCTTGTTTTTCCTCTTGCTTTGAACATAGCTGAATAAACCTGCCCTGGGAGATGCAGCCTGGGAGCAATCTGAAAACTTGCCATGCCTTGCATCACAGCAAGGTCTCCTGAGCTGGCCTTAGAAGGAACATTCCACACAGGCTACCCAAATGTTCTGCCTTCCAGGTCCTTAGGGCCATCACTCTACTGGTACCCAGGATGTGGTGCTCCCTCCCAACCTGAAAGATGGTTAGTTGGCCCCCTCACTCCTAAATAAGCAGGACTTGTAATATCAGGGTATGAGGCTGCAGACACGTCATACATTTAAACCATACAACTCCCCCCAAGAAACCTGGGACCTGTAACTTGTCAAAGGTACTGGGAACCCTGTGAGGGGTAAACTACAGTTCCCATGATTCTTTGGAAGAAACCATGTGCCTTAAACGTACAGTGTGTGCACCACCTGAGATGGCCAAACAACATTCTTTGGAAGAAGAATGTCACATTTCAGGACACTTTTGCCTGTTTGCCTAGAAGCAGACTGCAAAAGGACTTGCCCGTCCTTCTAAGGCTTTCTAATTCAAGCAAAGAAGGTTGTGCCACGCATTTGGGAAACTGAGCAGATTGTAAAACTTGGGAGTCATGGGCCATCTTTGGGCAAGGACCTCTGCAGCATCCCAGGGAGTCTGTCACCTGTGCTGCTAGAATGGCCACCTAGCTAGACAGAGCAATGACCTCTGGTAAACACATCCCATGACAATGGAGTCATTTTAATACCCCTGCCTAACGACCTCCAGTGGTTCAGATCAAGGGTATTGTCTGTAGCCTGATGCATGCACCAGAAACCTCAAGACTCAGTTATTACAATGTGCTCTATCTGGGGCTGCCCTCAGGCCTGGTCCGAAGGCTCTATCTGGTTCAAAACACTGCAGCTAGAATGTTGATATGGCCAGCACAGAACTTTCTCCAAAACTTGCACCGGCTGCCCAGAAGCTACTTGGCCAAACTCAAGGTTCTTGCCTTAATTTACAAGGCCCTTTAACCATTTGGGCCCAAGAGACCCAAAAGAAAAATCTTAAACGAGGAGCTTATAGGCACCCTGTGCAGCTCCCTTGGTGTCAAGCGACTGTCCTGCAATCCCAGTTCCCATGGACTGCTCTGGCCTATCTCTGCACTGAAGAGGGGCCCTCATTTCTCTGACTTCCCAGGTCTCCAGCTTGAACAGGTTCTTCCACTCACTCTGCACTGCAGGGCTGGGAGACCAGTGGGGACCCCCTTTAAAAGCCAGCAACCCCGCCCCCAGCCACCTCCTGCCTCATTAAACCCTGGCTCCATAGTTCCCATTGGATTCAGGTAGGAATGTCCTTTGATAACCTTTCTGCCAGCCTAAAAGACGAGACTTGAACTCGCAGCCACCTGCTGTGTTGAGGACTCCCCGCAGGCAGCAGCAGCCTCCGGGGGAAGTGCGGCTTCGGGCTTGACGAGGGGAAGGCTGCGCGACCTGGTGGCCGTTCCGGGAACAGCGCCTGGAAAGGTCCCTCCCGCTCCTGCCACCTGCTCGCCAGGAGGAAGCCCCGGAGGCGGCGAAGGCGAAGTTATTTCCAAGGGCGAGCCCCCTGCCTCCTTACTTCCCTGTTGCCCCAGTGATGCCCTGTAAGGGGAAGAGGACGAGGGGGCTCTGGGGTCCTCTTGAAGGTCTCAGGGAAAGGCCCAGGAGCACCTGTGACTGAGGAGCCCAGGCTGTTCGGCAGGCCCCAGCAGGGACGCTTGGCCGGACGGGCTCATCTGCCAGAGTCCCAGCGGGCGAGGTGGAGGCTCTTTTGTCCCTTGCGAGAGCGGCGGGCGGACGGGCTGCCCACAAGGGAGGCAAGAAGCCAAGCCCCTGGCAGGCGGGCTTGTGACCTTCCTGGCGGGGCAGAGGGAAGGACTTTGCCGCTGGACTTTGCATTTGCAAGTTGCTGGGTATTTTTTGCTTGTTTGAACACTGGCTGGTAAGAATCCAAATATGTGTAGGCGGAGGGGGAGGAGCCCCTCCTGGCTTGCTGGAGGGCAGCACCAGCTGATTGTGGGGCCCTGCTCCTGCCCAGCACCCCTTGTTAGGGGGCAAGCCTACCGACGCCCAGCTGGCTCCTTCTCTCTCTGTCTCCTTCGGCGGGAAGGCCAGGGCGCCTCGCTCTCCGGAGGGGCCTCCCTGCAGCTCTCCAGCCCTGACAGGCCAGCCTCCTCAGGCAAGGCCGTGGCTGCTGCCCCACGGGGGCAAAAAGGCTCCAGCTGGAGAGAGGGAGGGAGGGTGGGAAGGATGGTAGGCAGGAGCCAGGCGGGGGAGGGGGGAGGAACCGGCCGGCTCCCGGCCCCCTTGCTTCTATCCTGGGGCCACCATGTGCGCCTCTGCCTGCCTGCGAAGGAGAGGGAGAAAGAGGGCGAGAGAGAGGGGAGCCTGCAACTTCTCCCATTGGCAGGGCCCGGGCAGCTCCTCCCCTTTCCCTTGCCTGCTGCTCTTTTATAAACCTGGTGCCGCTTTCGATCTCCCAGTCCTGCAGATGCACCCCGTGGGCCCTCCTGCACAGAGGCCTCCCCCGGCTGTCCCTCTGCCTTGCAAGCCCGGGGTTCCCCCTGCTTCCGCCCCTCGCGCAAGCTCCAGGCTCTCCTCCCGCCCGCCCTCCCTCCTAGGCTATGGAGCTGGGCTGGGCGTGCAGCTCCCTGCTGTGGCTGCTTTTCCTCTCCAGCCTGGCCGTCAAACTCCTGCGCGCTGACCTGTTGCTGACCCCCGGCCTGCTGCTCCAGGTGGGGCTCCTGGTCCTGCTGCAGAGCGTCAGCCGAGCCTTCCTGCCCCTGCCCCTGGGCACAGCTCTCACGGGCACCGCCTGCTGGCTTGTCTTGGCAGGGGCCACACAGAGGAAGAGGATCCCTGCGGTGGGGAGAGCCGTTCTCATCACAGGTGAGCCCAGTCAGCATCTCCGCAGGCTCTTGGCCATCCCTACACAATGCTGGCTATCCAGAATGGAGGGAATGTGAGGGAAGGAGGAACGTGCCATGCCCCTGGCCTGGCAGAACCTCTCCTGCTTTGGCTGATCCACAGAGCAGGAGGGGGACCTCCCTTGGACAGGGGCCTGTGGCAGGGGGAGGCTTGCTCAGCATCTGGACCACAGGGCTGAGTCAAGGTGGCGAGAGTTCCAAAGTGAAGGGGCTGGTCTTCCTGTGCGGCTTCGCTTTCTTGCACAGGCCATTTCAGCGCCCTGCTTGCTGTGCAGGACGCCTTCCTGCAAATCACCTGCTCTCCGCCTTAGGCTTCCACAGGTGGATCTGTGGCTGGAGCTGGGCTTTGCTGTCCCTTCTTCAGGGGCCTGTTAGGTAGGGAAGACTCCTGGGCCAGGCAAAGCAGCCCAAGGACAGTGAGCATGCCACAATGGACTACCATGCAACTTAACATTTGCACTGTGTTCTATTTGTAAGGGAAATGCAGAGAGTCGTTTCTGGGTCTTGTGTGTCAGGACTCAGCTTGAGAGGTTGTGCCTCATCACCAGGGAGCTCTGAGCAGTCAGTGATGCCAGTTTCCAGGAGCACTTTGTGAGGGATGGCTCTTTGTGTGGCAAAAGATGCTTCCAGCCCCTAAGGTACCCCCTGGAAGGCCAGGTGTCCTGCAGGAGCAGAGGACGGGGGTATCCCTGCTCTCTGAAAGGGGATGGAGTGGTGAACTGCCCCCCTCATCCCAGGTGTTGGAGAGGCCAAGGTCAAATTTATTCTTGAAGTAGTGATGAGGAGCCACCGGAGTCCCATCCCATCCTGGGAAACCTCTTGCCTCCAGCAGACCTTGAGGGCATGGCAAGCATCTCTCTACCCCCACTTTCCTCCCTGTTCCAAGTTTTGGGAAATAGTTTAGAAGCCAGCCTGGCAGGTGTGAAGCATGTTGTTGTTCCCAAACCTTCCTGCCAGAAAGGCTAGTGAACTGAGGGTGGGCAGAGATCCACACCCCCCCCTCCCGCCCCGCATTTGATTGAAGCAGCAATCTGAAACTTTTGCAGGCGGATGGCATCACAGTCCCTCTAGCTGAAATAGATGGAAGTCCCCAGCTGGTGCTCAATGGGAATTCCTCCCAAGGAAACCTGCAAAGGTTGGGCTTTGAGTCAGCAGCAGAAGCGGAGGGTCTTTCCCCTTCTTGAGATTCTGGATCGGCCAGAAGAGGAGGGTGAAGAGAAGCCCTAGGGTGTCGGGAAGAACCAAGGCAGGGCTAAGTCAAGAAGATGGGCAGTGGGGCTGAGGCTAGCTCTGGGGGACATGCTGGTCAGCTGCACCATCTGCCTGCTAGAGCAATGCAAGGGCTCTTTGCGAAAGGGGTGGGGTGGGGAGGAAATTGGCCAGTCCTGCTGTGGAAATAGGGACAGTTGGGATGAGGGCTCTTTGGGGTTTAGTGTCAAGTCTGTGATGGAGGAGAGGGGGCTGAGCAATATCTTGTGCCTAGTAGGGCAGGCAGTTTATAAAAAGAAAGGGATGTAGATGAGCCCCAAGTAGAGAACCCGCCTTGCAGGGACAGTGTTCCTGTCTGAATCCCGGATGGCAGATAGGGCTGAGAAGCACCCATCTCTGGCTAAAACTGAGGAGCTGCTGCTGCTGCTGCTGCTGGCAGTCAGTGTAGGCAAGACTGGCTTAATGGACTTGCCTAACTTGGAATTTGCAGTCCCTAACTGTGAAAAATGGGACCGTCTGCTTACATATCACATATGCTGGTGCCAGCCCCTGACAGTGCTGGCAGTGGGGATAAAAAGAAATCAACTAGTAGTCAAGTTGCTCATGGTGGGGGTCGGGACACAAGCTGCAGAGACAGTGCACCTCTGAGTACCAGGTACAGATACAAGGGGGTGAGTATCACCTTGATGCATTGGAGCTTCTCTGAGGCACACAAGCAGCAATGCCGCTTATCTGCCCAGTAGCAGCACCCCCCCCTTGGGGAAAGTGCTCTTTGTGGCACCTGAAAGACAAACGCATTTGTCACGGCAGAAGCTTTTGGGAGCTAGAGATGCTTGAAGTGGTGTCCTGAGTGGTGCATGTCTGCATGTTTGATTATACGCATGGTTGGTGGGGATTGTTAACAGTGAAGTCAGAAAGAAATGAAACGCAGAAAGTACAGATAGCGGTAATTACCGTATGAACAGGGTTCATTCACAGAAGTCTGCTGCGTTGAAAACACTGATGTCCTGGCACTGGTGAGCCAATTAACGTACGTTGTGTGATAAGATTCCATACTGCTGATACTGTCCACCAGTGATAAATTCTTGAAGAATTGTAATTCAGCGGTTTCACGTTGCAGAGTTGCCCTTTGAAGTCCATCACTGGCTTTTGAATATTGCCATTCCTGGTGTTAGATTTGCATGCTGATTTGTTTGTTGTGCGTAGAACGTGGAAGAGCATTGCCTCCCAAGACCTGTTCGGGGGGGGGGGGCATCATTGCCCAGCATGGGCTGTGGTTTCTTTTAGGTCTGCCTTGTAATAGAAGATTCCTAGGTTACCAGGAGCCTTCACCACCTCCTCTCTTTTTTCACTCAGCTGAAACTGTGATGTTTAGGTGATTGAAATAACACCTAAACGACCAGAGTCACTTTCCTGGAGGGCAGTGATGACCTCTGGACCTGCCCCAGGGGCTGGTCTTGTCTGGCCCTTTGTGTCCATCTCTCAGTCTGTAATGTTTTGTTGTTGTGAGCTTGGGTACATTGATGATGAACGGACATGGTTATACCTTTGGGCTAAGCTCCCATTGTCTGCAGGGTATTGTTCCACCCAGAGCACACCACGAAATCTGTTGTCACCAGTCAAGCCCTGCAATACATCTGTATCTGTTTGGATTCTCTGGACACAGACTCGCACCAGGTGTTGTGTTCTCCGATGCTGGAGCACGGGGGCGGGGCGGACAAGCAAGACTGGAGGTTGGTCAAAGTTTGCTGGACCAGTTTGTAAAAAAATAAATAAATCAGGCAGGCAGGATATAAATTTTATAAAATGAATAAATGTATAAGCTCCAGAGCCTGGAAGGGCCAACCCTAGGGCTGAAGACAGGCCCTCCTTCCTTTGTTCCATAGCTTTCTTCCCGGCACTTCCCGACTGGTGATGTGGGTGGGAGACACCTGGTTCTTCCAGCTCAGAGGAAGATGTCTTTGAGGGTCCAGGATCTAGCCCTATAGTCCCGGGGCTTCTGGAAGGTTACTCTTGAGAGTTCTTGGCATTTCCTGGGGACAGGGAGGAAAGTGTTAGAAAGCTAACAGGAGAGCCTGTGATAGAGATAGGATTGACGATAACCAGGAATGAGCTTTCAAGATACATTTTTATTTTTCCACCAATGTCACTTGCTTCTGTTCTTCTCCTTTCCATGCTGACCTGTCACAGGCTTTAGATCCTCTCTGATCCTGTAGCAGCCTCTGTAGCAGAAAAAGTTGGTAATGGGGGTACAGTTATAACCCAGTTCCACACACCAGGGAGACCTCCTGTATCCAGGCTGGATGCTGGGCCCTTGTGCCCGGGTGAGCTCTCACAAGGAGGAGGAATTCCTACTGGCACTTGCTTCTCTCCAGGCAGTTCAGCAAGGTCCATGGGGTGGTGAGTGGGGGGTGGTTGGACGCAGCTGTTCAAGCCCTTCCGCTTGAGCCTCCCTGATGCAGAGTTCCTCGCTGGAGAGGGATTCCATACTCTGCTTGTTGCAAGTACTTTGCCTGCTGCCAGATTAGGGGTGGTCCCTTGGTCTTCCCTTGCTTTTTCATACCCCTCCTCAACCATCTTGCCAAAAAGCTTGCATGTCAAAATCTGGAAGTTGCTTCTAGGTCACCTCTTTTTTCTTCCAACTCTTGCATCCTAGTTAGTCTTCCGCGCATCACTTGAGGAAACCCCCAGAGATCATTCTGTTTCCACATGCTTCCAAACATTTATTTGACCTGTTGCTGCCTTTGGTCCAACAGGTCTGGCAGGTTTTTGAAACCATCAAAGAGTCTGTGCAACCTGTTTGACCAGAGGCAAAAGTGGGGTGGGCACACAGACCACATGCAGTGATGCCTCTTTCAACCAGCCTTTCACTCTTTGAAAAAACAACCCTCTGCCTGGGCTTCAGGTGGCCCCCTCACTTGCCAGGGGACTTCATCCAGTTCACTTGGGGTTGACTCAGTGAGCACAGCAGGAGATACCCTGTCCTCCCCATGGCTTCCTCTTGCCTCAGAGCCTTCTCTACCCTCTGTGGTGGGGATGGAGAACTCAGGCTCCGAATGCCAAAGGATGTCCAAATGTGAAAATAAACACTGTTCCTGCTGATGCATCAAATAACATTTCATGGGACACTTAAGATTGCTATGGGCCATGAAGGGACAACCAAATATTTGCTATATCTGAAGACTAATAAGAAAAGAATGAGGGTACGCCGGGGTGTCTGGGTGTGGGTGCTGTTCTCAAATCCCAATTAAGTTTCCAGGGCTGTGTAAGCTGGCGTCATTTTTGTAAGCTGCTTTGGGTTCAATATTGATGGAGATAAGTAGGATATAAGTTGCTAAAATTTAAAATAAAATCAGAAACTAATGTTCGAAGCAGATCTTGTTTCACAAAAACAAAGCATGAGCTCATGGCTAGCAACTAGCAGCTCCACATTTGCAAAGCTCAGGTTCCAGAGCTTCCCTTTGTGAAAAGATTAGGATTTTGTAACATTCTTGGGTACAACAACACCCCACTTTTAGGGAGCCTCCTGGAGCCATGGAGAAGCAGTGGTGAGATAGCCTGATTCAGTCAGTCCCAGGTAGATGGAGGTCCCACAATCTCTTCTGTTTCCCCTTGAGCAGTGCAAGCTCTCCTTGCAGATACCGCTGCGCTAGTGCTGCAAACAACTGAACAGGTCAGAGCCCTGGCTTGTCCTCCCTGTGTGCCCACCTGCCAGTTTTGGACAAGGAAGGAAGGAGCTGAGGCTGGGAAGAAGCCCCTTTTGACAAGGGGCCAGAGCCCAAGGTAGTGTAAACCTAAACAAGTCACTCTTTGGAGCCATCAGCATCAGGACCACAATCCCTTCTTGTCTCACTCCAGAACAGAAGGATGGAGGCAGCTGGGAAGATCTTGAGATGCTTCTTGGTAAGTGAAGCATTCTGATGCCTCTTTTTGCACAGTCTGATCTTAGCCACCCACAGCCCACCAGCCCCTCAATCGTTCTGGCCCACAAAACCAGACAAAGGCTGGTTGGTGCTCACACCATGAGGCTGACACTGAGAGGAGGGCTCGGCAGTGGCCCACCATGACGCAGCGAGCACAGTTTTCTCTGGAGAGTTAGCAGTTGGGGGAGAAGCTGCACATTTCATGGGAGAGCCACGAGGGAATCTCTTGGTCTTTTCATTCCAGTACGACTGCAAGTGTTGGTGTGCAGGCTCTGACTTTGATCGTATGCTTGCTGGTGGTGGGGATGCTTAACTCTTCCCTCATCAAAATTGCTCCCTTAGATCAGGTCTAAGCCCCATGGAGAGAAGATTGTATTTCTTCCTCCCACCCCCAGCAGCATTTTTTTTGGGGGGGGGGGTGTCACATCAGGCATTCAGCCCCCCCCTTCTCCGTAACTGCTCAATTAAACATGTCTGAGCCATCACCTCAAGAGAGTGGGGTGCTTTCCATGACTTAATGTGTCAGAGTGCAAGCCCCACATTTTCTGAGCACTGTGAGACACCAGTGATGGTTCCTTCGTCCTTCCTTCCTCCCCTCCCCTTCACAACTGTGGCATTTATTCCTGTCCCAGTGCAACTGAGGGAGATCAGCTGGGGCCCCTGGAAGGCAGGGAGGGGCACCCAGTCCAGGAGAGGCTGGGCTGACTTTGGGCAGGCTATCCGCCTGGGCGCTTGCATATCTTGGTCTCCTCTCTAGCCAGAGAGATGGAAATGAATTGTGAATACTGCCAGGGAGGAGGGGATCAGAGGCATCGTCTCTGCCAGGGCTGAGTGGCTCTCTCTTCTCCACTGCTCTGCTGGCAGGAGACAGTGACTGCATCCTTCACATGTGCACATTGGGGCGCCTCCCTCCACACACAAGCACTTTCAGTTTTATGCCTCCAAAATCTGTCCCAGTGTTTCTGGTGTGTGGCTCACAGAGGATGTGCTCGTGCTATGTGTGGCTCTCCCCGCCCTTCAGCTGGCACTTCCCCACCCATCAGCAGTTCCAGAAACCTGAGGTTGCTTGTGGGCACGCATACAGGTACTTTGTTTACTTTTTTTTTTTTTTAAGTAATACAAGTTTCCTGATATGCCAGAGCAGTAGAAAAAAAAGAATGTGCCCGTCTGGCTTTGAGTCAGGCCAGAATTTGAAGCTACTCCTCTGAAAGGAGCAGCCCTCCTCCCCTTTTGCTTTTCCGTCTCCGGCACCTGCAAGGGCAGATTTTATTATTATTTTTCCATATTATTTTCAAGCGCAGTTCTGTGCAAGTGAGCTGCTTGAAAATAAAAATAACCACAAACGTGACTTCAGCAACAACAGGTGAAAAAGGCAGGCTGCTTCAATTCCTTTAGGTTGATGGAAGCATAATGGCAGGGGAAATGTCAGCCACGCATGCTGAAAAAAACACCCATCCACACAATGTACGTCCACAGTCCGGTAATATGTGATTTTATATTGAATTTTCTACCCTAATCAGATTGGATTAATTGGATGAGGAGAATTGTGCGTACATTACAAAATACTTAAAACAACAGAGACACGAGCGGCTTCAAATGCATATAAATCTCCATTGTGGACAAGCCAAAAAGCCTATCATCATCATCATCATTTTGACAGGATGAGGTGTTCACTGCAAACTAGAATAAAGTGTGTGTTCAAATTACTACAGATGGCTGCTGTGTTCCATGGGCACCCCCTCCCCCACTTTGAATTTCCCCTGTCCAGTGCTGGAGTCTTGCTTCTGATTCAGCTTTATGGTGGAGCTACATGATAGCATCCAAAGGCAAGTCCAATTGAGGGTAAGGGGCTCCTTCCTCCTCCACTCTGGGAAGGAAATGATGGCTGGGAGTCCTTGCCATTGCTGCCAGGGTTGAAATAGGAGCAAAACTGTGGCCAGCTGTACACAAAGAGGGTGTAAAGTCTTTTTCTCCTCTCTGCTATCAAGGCTCCCTCTTGGAGCTGAGTAGAATATTTGGCTCTTTTACCCTGGCTTTGAATAGAAATTCTGGGCTGTGGTGCCCTCCAGCTCAAAGTTTGACCCAATTGGACCAGAGCCCAACATATCTGCACTTGTGAGTCCAGTGGAGAAGATGTGAGGCCTGCTTGTCTTGGCTATTTGGAATGGGCATCTTGCAGTAGAAGAGTCACTTGGCTTTGCAACTTTCTCAACAGGGGCCAGAGCTTAGTTTCACCCATACTTAGAAATGAGTTTTGAGTCATTTAGGGAGACACCCAGGTTTTATTCTTGGCCTTTTCCATTCATGCTCAAGGACACTTCGGTTGAGAGAGACCTCTTAGTTTTCAGCCACAGAAGGAACAGGTTAAAATTCCCATCATGGGTCAAGCCCACAGTGTGGTTACTGGTGGATGAAGAATTGATGTCACCAACAAACGTTCGAATCTTTCATCTTAAGTTAGCCGGTGTTCTCATGCGCAATTCTGAGATGGTTTAGAAAAAACAGGACAAATTTGTCCAATTTGGGCAGTTTCTGTGGTCAACATGTTTCAGTTTAAAAATGGATGATCCAAAACAGTGGTAAAATCAGTAAGTTCTAGGATCTGATGCCCCTGGGGATCCATCAGAGCTTGCACTGCTCTGGTTCCCACCAAACTAAACTATGCTTGTAAGCTTCCTTTTAAATAGGTGCCTTGTTCTCGTTGCTTCATCAGGTTCAAGCTCTTGTTTGCTAACTACTGATGGAAGTGTTGCAGTGTTTGGTTAAGGAACTCTTACTTGAACTTCTGTTCTTTTGCGCTTCCTTTGTTTGTTTGAATTAAGCTTAGTCTATTGTAAAACTTTGCCTCTTTCTTTAATGTTCACGTGTATTATTTGAGGGACCCAAATGGTGGCCAGGCCATCACTACATCTTGTGTGAGTATCAGTCCCACAGTTTAACTCTGTGCTGCGTGAAGCATTTTATTTTCTCTGGCCTGGATCCTCCAAATTGAGCTGTGTTGGAAGTCCACAAGCTCTACTGTTAAGAGAGACAGAGGGAAACTTGCCTCTATCCACTTTTTCAATGCCAGGGCTAATTCTGTGCACCTATGTTATCTTCACACTTACCTTTTCCACACTAAGAAACCCCAAACCTTTCCTCTATTCCCTCAAGAATCCCGTTGCCCCTTTGCTGAACCTTTTGCAGCTCTACAATATCCTTTTAGATGTGAGCTAACCAGAACTATACTTACACAGTCTTCCCAGTGTGGTCACTTCATAGATTGGTATACAGTAGTGGCATTATGATATCATCAGCTTTATTTTCAATTCCTTTCCCAATGATCCCTAAGCATGGGTTTTAATGGCCAAGTTGTTCACCAGGGCCAGATGATGTAAGCATGTAACTCCATTCCTGGCCCAACTGCACTGGCTGCCATTTAGTTTCTGGGCCCAATTCAGAGTGTTGTTTTTGACCTATAAAGCAGCAGTACCTCAAGGACTGCCTCTCTCCATATGAACTGACCTGGACCATACAATAATAATCCAAGGCCTCTCTTTGTGTGCCCCCTCCATGATTGGCCCAAAGGGTGACAACACGAGAACGGGCATTTTCTGTGGTGGCTCCACGTTTGTGGAATGCCTTTCCCTAGGATGACTCACTTGGCCGTTTCATTACATATCTTCAGTGGCAAGGCCAAAACTTTCCTCTATAACCAGGCCTTTTAGAAGTGGGTGGGATGTTTTTAATGCCTTTCTCATTCCTCTTGGTTTTAATGTACCGTACCTATGTGGGGGTCTACTGTCTGTTTGTTTGCTTGTAAGTCACTTTGGGTTGCCCTGGGTAAGCTGATATAAGTGCATACATACATACATACATACACACACGTTTTTCAAAGCTGCCACAAATCGGTCCAGCACCGTCACTGAGCTATCTGCTGTGACCCCAAGGTATCGTTGCTGGTCAGTCACTGCCAGTTCAAACTGCAGGGACATAGGTGTGAAATGAAGATACCTTTTTGCTTACTATACACTCATTCATTCATTCATTCCCCACCCTTCACCCTAAGCTCCTACTTACATTGAATTGCATTTGTATTTTAATGCCCATTCAACTGGTTTGGATAAATCCTTCTGGAGCTCCTCAGAATCCTTCCCCTCCCCTGAACAAATTGATATTGCTTATTCCTCACTCTAGCTCATTTATGAACAAATTACCGTAGACCTCTACTACTCAAAGCACAATGATTCAATACTGATCATTGGGAGGCTCTACTTCCTACATCCCTCCATTCAGAAAACTGTTCACTTATTCCTACTCTTCACTTCCTGTCCTTTAATCACTTACTGATCCAGGTCCTGCCCTCATGACTGCCAAGCTTACTCAGGAGTCTTGGGTGAGGTCCTTTGTCGAACTAACTATATGCTTGTTGACATTCTTAAAGAGCTCCCAGTGAGTTAGTGAGACAGGAGCCCAGGGCAGCAAATGTTTCTCTGATTAAAGAGCGAAAATCAAATAAAAATATATTTAAAACTTTTAAAACTATTTAAAACACCTAAAAACAATAAAATGCAAAAAAAAAAAAATCGAATTGAAGAACAGATGTAACCAAATCATGTGTCAGTAGGACAGCCCACTGTAACATGTTTTCAGCACACATCTGAAAGAGTACATTGTTGGTGTCTGCCTAACATCAATAGGCAGGGAGTTCCAAAGCAGAGGTTTTGCTACCCTCAAGGAATGACTCCTTACAAACATGGGATGGATATTGTGTGAGACTTTTAAGATACATTGCCTGGTTTTTATGGGGAAAGGCTGGAGGGTGCTGAGAATTGGATGGGAGAAAAGCAAGACTTCATTCCTCTTGGCCCAGCACTTGTCTCTCCAATGGAGAAAGAGAGAGTGTTGTTTGCTTGTCACAGAGGAAGGAGTGGAGGTGCTGAATGTTGTCAAAAATAAAGCGATTCAGCATTTTCTAGCTGCTAAGCAGAGGGGTGAAAAAAAGCCCTTCCCAAATGTTCTAATTAATAAAATAATAAAAATCTAGGCTTTTTAGTCTCTGTGGGAAAATGTGGAGGTATCCGTGTTTTCTTTTTACCTTTTCAGCCCTGCCCAAATTTGTTAAAGCTCTTTTTAAGTGTCCTGCAGCCTGAGACTTTCTCCTGAGCTGCTGGGAGTTATAGCCCAAAGCCTCTGGAGATTGGCTGGTATCTGCCCCCCCCTAAAAACCCTACTGTCTTCTCTGGGTGAATAGGGGGCTTGTCTATCTTCTCCCCAAATGTACTGCTGTGAGTAAAGCCTCTGTTTCCACTTAAGAGTAGCAGCATCCACCCAGGGCTTCTTGGGTAAGATTTGCTTATCAATGGAGCATTTTAGTGTTAATGTTATTGTTTATACTTTCCCCTCATTTTTTACAAGGTATCTCAAAGTGAGTTACAAAATATTAAAATACAGAACTGCTCCCTGCTCCTACTGCCATCCCTTCCACTGGGATAGAGTTGGGCTTCCTCTTCTGTGTTGGTGCATCTTTCATGGACACCTGCCTTTCCTTCCTCCCTCATAAGCATGTTTAAAAATTAGAACTTTCAGAAGCAATTCTACATTTAAGAAACCACACACACCAAATTACTGAGCTCCAGCAAATCAAAATCATGAATTGTATATAAATATAGTCCTTCCAATTAATAAGATAACTTATAAATAGTCCTGACATTTTCCAAAGACTATATCTTAAAGGTTTCCCATCTATTTTCCTCCCAGTCGCCTCTGGGTGTTTGCTGCCTTGTTCCAGGAGAAAAGGAGGATCCCCAGTTAACACTGCCCATCCTTTTGCCTGCTTTCTCTGACTGTCGGCTGCAGCATCATGCATGCTCCACCCTGTATTCAAACAAGCCAGCCATCTGTTCCTTCCATTCTTGGCATGTGCCCTCCCCTCCCCAGGCTGCAGCAGTGCATAGACAAAAAGTTGTATCTAGTCCTTCGTGAAGATTGGTGTCTTTAAAGTACCCAGATGGAATAATCCAAAGGAAATCCATTGGAAACGTGAGAAGACAAACATGTTATTTCCTTGCTTATTTTTACTTCTTTAGAGGCAAAATACCCCCGACATTCCTTGACATCCCTATCCTTCCAATTCCTCTGTCCAAAGTCTCTCCTCCCTGTTGCCTCCTGAGGGCTGACCCTTGCCCCTTCGTACCCATCTCTCCAATGCCTCTCACCCAGCCAGAGCAGCCCACTCCCTTCCTTCTCCTTTCAGCCCGGGTAAGAATGGCATTGACTTGCGGAAAACCCTGGGCAAATTTCAGCAGAGTGTAGGTGTGTGTCTCCTGTGCCTTTGAAGCAGTCTTTGAAGTGGTGGTGGTGGAGGGGCTCCCCAAGGTCTGTCGCTCTCCAGCTAACGCCAGGTTGTCTCTCTTCATGTGTAGATGGGCCCCCCTCCACCTGTGCAAGGTGAGAAGCTGGAGCCAAACAGCCCGGCAGCATCAGCACAAGGAAGCTGGAAGGTAAAGTGGAAGCTCTTTTGTGCAGCCTCTTCTCTTGGAGAGACCCGGATGGCTTTGTCCTCCTCCTGCCTCTGCCAAATAGCTCTCTATAGTCAAGACCATTTGCGGCTTCCGGCTTGTGCTGTTGATGGCCTGGAAGGAGGGGATCTTGGGGAAGAAGCCTCAGGAAAAAACAAGAGGGGAAATCGTAAGAGCAACATCAACAACAATAGTGACCAGGCTTTATCTTGTGCTGGTGAGCGTTCAGTGCGCTTCAAGCATATGAGCACACGCTAGCATTGGATCCAGGGACTGCCATTTCGAGTTACTGCTCCCTCTGCTGTGTGCTGCTGGGTCTCTGCCTCACTTGTAGAGTTGGAGAGGGCAGGGCTCGTCAGGGCTTGGCCTGCACCTCTGCAAGCATCACTAGTGCACCCACCACCTGACACTGCATGGCTCAGGGGCGCCTAGAAACACTTGCAGTGCCTGGTGGGAAAAGTCCACCACTGTCGCTTTCAGGAAAAAATATTTCCGCCTGCTCTTCTGGAGCTGGTCTGCTAGCTCTGTGTTGGAGCAGTGGGCATCCGCTTGCTTCCTATTGAGACACCTCAGGACCTGCCTTAAAGGTTGTTATAGGGCTTCATTGCTTGAAAGCGCTAGGCAAACGTGAAGTATTGTTAGAATGCCACACAAGTTTAGCTTTTGTTGCCTGCCTCGGGAAGGTTGTACAGGGCTCACCCACTTTGGGGGGGGCCAGTGGGCGCATTTGGGATGCTGAGGGAGTGCTGTGGGCACCAGGGGTGGCATGGCTGTTGTGGGGAGGGGTGTGCGCATGGCATCACACACAACGGCTGCCACATATTGCAGGAGATGAGGCAGAGAATGGTGTGAGACTGCCACTTTGGACTCTGGTATAGGTGCCTTTTCCCCACTGATGGAGGGAATAGGATGCAAGAAGGAGAGGAAAAGCACCTCCATCAGCTACCACTGCACTTGCCCACAGGGAAAAGCTCTTTGCACCTCTCCTCTGTTGAGAACGGAGCAGAGGGAGGGTGCCCAGTCCTGGTATCGAGTGAAAAGCTGGCATGTTTAAGGGGGTGAATCCAGGGTATGAGAGGCTGAGCGGGATATTGTGCATTTCTGAGGGGATATTTTCTGAGCCCATTCAAAGGCACCGTATGATGTATTGAATGGCGCACTGACACCCCTGGGTGCCATTTTTATTACTCCTGCCTTAGGGTGAAGAAGTACCAGGACTAAATAAATAAGGGGCAGCCCAAAGGCCTCTTCTCCAGAAGAGCTGCTGTTCTGAAGTCTCAAGTGGTGTCCTTGACTTGGTGCTTTCTATCCCTTCTAGAAAGATAGAAGGAATTCATGGGCCTTTATGGGCAGACTGCCAAGCTGGCAGTGACATCTGTCTGTAGCTATTGACCTACAAGGGCTTTTGCTGAGATGGGTTCACCTATACATCGCTTGGACTGGAAATACTTTTTGGAGTGCCACTCTGAGGCTAGCATCCCCAGCAGGATTGCACAGGTATTTCAGATCATTGCATAGGACAGCTGCTGGGCTGGTAAAATGGCTTTAGGGCTAGACACCCAAACATCACCCCTGGTTTGGCGTGAGGTGCTTTTTCCCTGTCCTGCCAACCTAGCAGTTTGAAAGCACATCAAAGTGCAAGTAGATAAATAGGTACCACTCTGGCGGGAAGGTAAACGACGTTTCCGTGCACTGCTCTGGTTTGCCAGAAGCGGCTTAGTCATGCTGGCCACATGACCCGGAAGCTGTACACCGGCTCCCTTGGCCAATAAAGCGAGATAAGCGCCACAATCCCAGAGTCGTCCATGACTGGACCTAATGGTCAGGGGTCCCTCTACCTTTACCTTTTCCCTGAGAAAGGCAAGCAATGGTCCTCGCTTGACCTATGGGCAGGAGTTAGACATGTGGGCAGATTTGCAGAGTTTTTTGTTCCCCACCTGTAAGACTTGGAGCCACCTTAATGCTTGTTTGCACTTCTAAATACCCAGCCCCCAATAGTGGTCCTGGGGCTTACGGGCTCCCCTAAAATTCATTGGGGGGGAGCAGAAGGAGAAGTTCCAGACCAAGATGAGGGCAATGGAGGGAGGGAATCTGCTTTGCTCTGACCTGCAGCTAACCCTGGGCAGGAAGCGGCTTTCTGCTGACTAATCCAAGGCATCTTTGAGCCCGCTCTGGACTTGCTCAGTGGTCAGCCTTTCCCTGCACATGCTCATAGGAGCTTTGTTCCTATGACTAACCCTGTGACAGGCATCAAGACCACACAGGTTGCTGGGTTGATGCCTGGCTGCCAGGCTGGACCCCAATCCTCTGTCAGAGATGTGTGCGCCGATAGTCAGAAGAGAAGGGCTCCCCACCACCAGAAGTCACAGGGGCTTCTCAAGTCTGTCCTCTACTTTGTGGATTAGCTGCCCAGGACAGCTCCTTAACAGGCATTGGCACTGCTGTGGCCCACAGCCAGCATCCGGTCCTCCAGGGCAAACTGGGCAACTTCCGCGGCCCCACACTTTAGCACCTGCATCCAGTGCACAGCTTTGGCAACACTTCAGTTTCTTCATTAAGTGTAATATTCAAGAAATGTACTGCAATTTAGATGTAGTGCAATTTCTCAGTGTACCTGTGTCTGGAGAGGTTATTTTCAAAGTTGACATTGGATGAAAGAATTACCTGCTCTCTCTTGCATTGCAAGAATACCCAGCACTGGGAGAGGTTTGGATTACAGTGGATTTGATTAGGATGTTTCTTCCGAGGCAGCTTCCAAAAGTTCATTTCATTACGCAGGGTGCTGGAGCATCGACTCTTCCATTATTAATTGCTATGTTATTATTTATCAGTGAACTGGCTGTCACCAATTCCCCATAGGTCCCTCCTAGCATGATATCACACAATATCCTTTTTAGGCTTCTTATTTATTTATTTTCTCTTTCTGTTGACGTGTTCTAGTAATGGGTGGCTTTAATTACTCTCACATAGATAGGACAAAATGTGTGTTCACTGGTCACTGCTGTCTCTTCCAAACGTTAGTTGTTTGCAAGAGCTGCATCTGGAAGGAGGGGGTGTCTTTCTCTGGAGGAGCAGGTTGGGCTGGAAGATGGCTGGCTCCGGGGCTGCCTGGCGAGGGCCCATCCATCTGCCAGAGACACTTGGCATCTGCTCTTGGGTGTGGGAGGAAGACAAACAGCTGCCTTCATGCTTGAAATCAAGTTACTGTCCACAAAGCGGCTGTGTGGCCAGCTCCCAAATTGGATGAGGATGGGGATGATGGCAGCCCCCCCCCCGCTGGAGATGCTGGATGGAGGAAGGCAAAAATGGGCCATCAAAGAAGCGTTTCAGAGCCTCCGGGGATGTGATGTGGGAACACTGCTTCGGGGAAATGGTGGCACTCTTAATCTTGATCTGCACATGATGTTCTTTCTTACCTGCCTGGCCCTGAGAGTGTCTACGAAGGGGAAGGAGGCAGTTGCCTGGAAGTGTGTGTGTGTGCTCGAAAGGAAGCAAGAGCTACACTCTCTCTGTTGTGGTTCTGGTGCCAGTAGATGCGCCTGCTCAAGCATGGGGCTGATGTGGCCCTGGAATTGCCTCAAAGGAGCCCCAATGCTGCATGCCCTGCAGGCTTGGGGATCACTGCCCTCCCAGCAGGAGGAAGGAACCCCTCCAGTGGGCTCTCCTCCTGGGAGCTGAGCTCCAGGTCCTCAAAGTGTGAAAGGGGCCTTTGGAAGGGAAGGGGTGGGCTTGCACATTTCAGGCTCATGCTCATTGGAGATGGAAAGGTTTGCAGCTCATAGTCCCTTTCAGTAATGCAGCTAGAAGAGTCTAAGAGATCAGAGTTCTCTTTTTTTAAGAAAGGGATAGTTCCACAATTTAAAATCCCTAAAAATCACATTCATTCTAGGATGAAATGGAGTTCGCTTTGGCTGTCCCAAACACATTTATTTTGGGATAAACACCTTTTGGTTGTTGAAAAGGTTAAAAGATAAAGGTAAAGGGACCCCTGACCATTAGGTCCAGTCGTGGCCAACTCTGGGGTTGCGGCGCTCATCTCGCTTTATTGGCCGAGGGAGCCGGCGTACAGTTTCCGGGTCATGTGGTCAGCATGACCAAGCCGCTTCTGGCGAACCAGAGCAGCACACGGAAAACTGCTAGGTTGGCAGGAGCAGGGACCGAGCAACGGGAGCTCACCCCGTCACAGGGATTCGAACCGCCGACCTTCTGATCGGCAAGTCCTAGGCTCTGTGGTTTAACCCACAGCGCCACCCGCATCCCTTGTCGAAAAGGATAGTGTACCTTTAAAGCTAAAACATTAATCTGCATATATCTGTAACCTTGCTTGTGCCTGGCTGGCCACCCTGAATACAGAAGGAGCCAGCACTGCCCCCTGGGGAAGAGGGGAAGAGCCAGCTGCATCTCTAGCCAGCTGCCTTGGGGTGAGATCTGGACCAGGCAAACTCCTCCTCGCGCTTCTCCTTCCTGAGCTTCCTTTCTCTTCTCCCCCCACCCTGGGCACTACAGGTGAAGTTTATGACATGGCCTCAAGCCGCCTGCAATCTGGCTTTCCTTCCGTGTTCTGCTCCGCTTAGCTTATCTCTTCCATTCCGTGTCTTGGGGCAGGGCTTGTTCCTGATAAAGCTGCCTTTTGTGGGCATTAGATGAGTCTGCCCACACGCTGCGGTTATCTGCTCAGATAGGGAGCTGACTGAGACCTCAGCAGCGCAGCAGAGGTAGCAACAGCTTTGCCGCCCCCCTTCCTAGGCAGGTCACATCTCCTCTGCCTCTGCTGCTGCCTGGCGCTTGGAGGGAGGCCGGCTTCTCTGCGGGGGCTTCCCCACCGGCTTTCTGCCCTTCTTTGTCTCAGAGAAAAGTGTGATAAGTAGAGCGATGAAGCAGGAGGTGCCACGGCCTCTTTTGCTTTGAGGAGCAGGGTGGGGAGAGGTTCCTAACCCCCATCACAACCACCCCAGAAAAGCAGTATCAAACCTCTGGTTGGCCCTGTTGGTGATGGCAGAGGAGCTTTGGGTGCTGCCTGGTTGGCACTGACCTGTGGCCTTCTTGTTGGTTGTGCATTGAACTCTGCACCTGAGTAGAAATTAGTACTTCCCATTTTCAGCACCCCAGCATGCCCTGCAGATACGTTGTGCTTTGCTCTGACGTGCCCTGACTCAAATGAAACTATTGGGTTGTTGTTTTTTCAAATTTCAGAGGTGCCTGTGCGACGCCGAAATTGGGCGCCCCTGCCTCTCATGCTCCATTCTAAATGATAGTTGTGGCGTCCCCTGCAACACCCAGTGTGACCAAAGACGTTGCGCTTCCCTAAATCCAGCTCTGGTTTAATTGTATGATGAAGTCCTTTCTTTTCTGTGTCCTGAATCTTTCAGTCCGCAGCTTAGCTGGGATCTTGATGTAAAGGATATAGACAAGAATTCTAACTAACTAACTAACTAACTAACTAACTAACTAACTAACTAACTAACTAACTGATGGCTACGCATTGCCATTACTATGAGGAAAAGGGTATGTGTGGATAACTCCTTACTCCCTTTCTCCACACCCTGCATAACCACACACCTCCCTTTTTTCTAAACTAAAAAGCCCCCAAAGCTTGTAGCCTTCCCTCGGGGGAGCTGCTCTGGCAGCCCCTTCATTTCATTCTTTTTCTGCCCCTTCCCAGCTGCTCTATAGTATCCTTTTGAGATGCACAAATTCCAAGATCTATCAACCTGGGCTTGGTACAAAACAAAACCCTTTCAGATTGAAACCATTCTGAGTCCAGGGATTTGTACATAATCCCAGAACTGAATGGCACTTACCGCCTTTCCACACAAAAGTCTACCCCGGGCTTTCTTCTTTTGGGGGGGATGGGGAGTCCTTATGAAAGAATTGGAACTCATAAATCCTTACTGATCTTCAGGTCACCCAGAGATCTCCCTGTTGATCCTGATCCACCTTCTGTCTGTACCCCCACCCCAACCGGGCCTAACCTTATGACTTTTAAACTCCCTGTCTCCCTTGTAAGATTTAATCTTTCCTTTTGCCCTTCAGTCCTGACTGCTTTTTGCTGTCTGCCGTTTTGAAGTTGTATAAAAACTTCAAATGGGTTGAAGGATGGTGAGTTGCCTCCATTGCCTGATTATTTTCTCCAAATTGTGATACCCCCCCCCTTTGCGATTTTCTAGTCCCCTTTTGCCCAGTGGGCAGATAGAGCGTGACCCGCCTGGCCTTCAGGATTGCCTAGGGAGGGAGGGCCACATTCCTCAAGTGCACCCCCCTGCCTGCTCTCCCATGTGGCTGATTTCCACACACTTAATTGCAGGGCTAGCATCACTTAAGCTAAGCTGAAGAAGCGCCAGGGTCTTGGCCGCATGACAAAAAGTGTAAAATCAGAGGATCAAACTGATTTAGCCAGGGAAGCAGGCTGTGCCAAAGGCTGGTGCGGTGGAAAGAGGGTTGCTGCTGCTCCTTTGGCCCCGAGTTGTGCAAGTCCGCCTGTGTGTGCAGCACATTGGCTTCCCAGGCTGCTTCTTGGCCTGTCACTCAGTGTTAATGGTTAATGTTGCCATAAACCCGCTGTTGAGGTTTGTAATCTCTGGGAAGGGAAGCTATCAGCCAGCCATCAGAAGTGAAAAGAACAGTCTGTACCCTGCACAGGCAGGCGGTGGGTGGGGTGTTTATGGCCCTTCCTCGCTTCCTCTTTCAGCAGGGGTGGGGGAGAGAAAGAGCAGCTACTGGCTGCTGTCCCTGGGAAATGCAGAGAGGGGTTGTCACAAGGTCCCTTAACCTGACTCTGGGGCAGGACAAGATGTCCTCTCACCTGATCTGCTGCCAGGTGCTCCATCTGCACTCATGGGGGGGGGGTTGGGGGGGCAAAGCAGAGGGGCAGCTCCCCTCCCTCCAAGGTACCAAAATGAAAAGAAAGGACAGTCTTGTGTTCTACACACACACTTCCTTCTCATCTCAGGGTCTTCTCAGCCCACTTCTGAGTTACTTGGCAAACAACTACCACTCTGCTCATCCCCATTTGCACATGAGGGTCCCCAAAGCTCTTGGACCCCATTCAGTATTTGTGCTCTGTTCCTCACCATTGTGGCCATGGTACAAGAGTTCAGGGTGGGGAGAGAAAGGGCAGTCTTCCTCCCACAACCCCAAGCCCCTGCTTTGTGTGGAGCTACATTTGTGTGCATACTCAGCCTTGCCTCTGGCTGCTAACTTCCCCTCCTCGCTCTCTCCCTCTGCCAAAAGGTAAGCAGCATCTTCTCCAAACAGAGATCTGCTTTGTTGCCCATGGACTATTAGTGGCAGAGGTAGTAAGGATAAGAAGGATAACTGCAGTGAACCCTAAGAAGGATAACTGCAGTGAACCCTAAGAATAGCTGTTCTCATGGTGGCTGGCCGGGTGCCCTAAAGGGGAGCCCAGAACCGGAAGCTGAGTGCAGCAGCCCCCTCCCCAATTGTGGTTCCAAGCACCTGGTATTCAGAGATGCACTGCCTCCAACAGTGGAGGTAAAACATAGCTATGAGGGATAGTTTCCATTGATAGTTTTCTCCTCTGTGAATTTCTCTAATCCGCTTTAAAAGCCATCCAAGTTAGTGGTCGTCACTGCTTCCCGTGTGAACAAATGACATCGTTTAACTATGTGCTGCGTGAAAAACTACTTCCTTTTGTCCATCGTGAATCTTCAGCCTTGTGAGAGAGGGAGGAAAACTTTTCTCTAGCCACTTTCTCCATGCTGTGCATCATTTTATTAATTTCTATCATGTCTC
Source organism: Podarcis tiliguerta (assembly GCF_965153285.1). Classification (NCBI taxonomy): domain Eukaryota; kingdom Metazoa; phylum Chordata; class Lepidosauria; order Squamata; family Lacertidae; genus Podarcis; species Podarcis tiliguerta. Next base: position 49,876,205 of record NC_139541.1, on the reverse strand, counting down.
CTCTTACTTGCTTCTTCTCTAAATGAAAAAGTCCCAAAAGCTGCAACCTTTCTTCATAGGGGAGTCTCTCCATCGCCATGATTTTGGTTGCCCTTTTCCAAACTTTTCCCCGCTGTATGAAATCCCTTTTGAGGAGGTGACCAGATCATGCACACAATATTTCAAATGTGGTTGCACCATAAATTTGTATAACAGCATAATGATATTGGCAGTTTTATTTTCAGTCCCTTTCCTAATGTTCCCCAGCATGGAATCTACCCTTTTCACAGCTGCCACACACTGGGCTGAGATCTTCACCAAGGTAACCATTATGCATCCCTCAATTGGGAGAACTGTTCATGTATTCCTACCCTCTGCTTCCCTAACCCTAAACCCGTAAATGTAGATATGAAATTCGGATTTTTTTGCCCCAATGTGCCTTACTTTACGCTTGCTTGCACTAAATTGCATTTGTCATTTTACCTCCCATTCACTCCCTTTTTGGAACTCTTTGCAATCCTTTAAGAAACGAACAAAAAACCCCAGACCCTGAACAATTTAGTATCATTAGCAAATTTGGCTACCTCGCTACTCACCCCTAACGCTACACCCCTCCATTCAGAGAACTGTTCATTTATTCCTGCTCTCTCCTGTCACAGGAGTACCTCTCCTTTTTATTCCACAACTGCTTTGGCTTTGTCAAAAGCTTTCTGAATGTCCAACTTCTTGTCTATATGCCTGTTAACACCCACAAAGAACTTTTAATAGGTTAGTGAGTCAGGATTTCCCCATGCAAAGTTGTTCTCAGAAAGCCAGGAGGTCATTGCACCTCACACACCTGTGACTTCTGCCCACTAGGCAGATTAGTACCATAGTAAACATAGGACGGTTAGTGTAAAACACTGGCAAACCCTCAAGCTGGCTTTCTGCCTGCATTCTAGCAATTGTGTAGTTTATTGAACTACAGTGGTACCTCGGGTTAAGTACTTAATTCGTTCCGGAGGTCCGTTCTTAACCTGAAACTGTTCTTAACCTGAAGCACCACTTTAGCTAATGGGGGCCTCCTGCTGCCGCTGTGCCGCCGGAGCACGATTTCTGTTCTCATCCTGAAGCAAAGGTCTTAACCTGAAGCATTATTTCTGGGTTAGTGGAGTCTGTAACCTGAAGCGTATGTAACCTGAGGAACCACTGTACTTTATTAGAAGCTTAGGTTTTGCTTAGATCAAGGACAGGAGGGGCAGAGTAATGTGTCCACATTTGGCTGTTTCTCACACATTGCAGAGTTTCAGGATTTGGAATTCTAACAGCAAAACACACTTGCATGATTTTGTCACACTAGTACTTTTAATTCTTGGTTTGTTTGTGGGGAAATGCAGTTTGCCTTGCTTTAATTCTGAATTAATGAGCCCAAACAACATACAAATGCCTTTGGAAATCCTGACAGTGTGGACTTCAGCCCTGCAGTAATGGCTTATGGAGGCCACCCAACAGCCAGCCAGGCCAGTGTGTGTGTGTGTCCGTCCTCCTGCAGTTTATGCCTGGATGTCATGACTGGGCTCCTGTGTGCAGCATAGGAAGGTGATGGACCCTCGGTGTCAAGGGGATAAGTGATGAAGGCTCAGAGCACCTCCCCTAAAACAGGGAGCTGTGTTGATTGGCCCTTGGGTAGGTCTGGGCTTTTGCTGGGACCCCAGCAATGTCTGATTGTGATGATGAGAGGCGAGTTTGGGGTTGTGGTTTCTGGGCCCAACTTTTTATTAACTGGCAAAGTTAATGGAGCGGCAATCCAGAGCAGGGAAGTGGAGGAAGCTATTTTTAGAGCTGCCTTTTTGTGCAACAAATCACAAGATAAACAGGCATTATGTTCCCTTTTCTGTGTGCGCGCAAGGTATATAAACAGCAGATCCGTGACTAAATGAGTTGTAGAGCCAAGGTCACATCCCCAGGTTGTGGGTGGAGTCACTTGCCAACACCTGAGCGGTGGCAGCAGCAGCAGTCAAGATAATGAGGCAGCAGAAAGGGCTGGAGAAGTGCCAAAGCTCAATCTCCGCTAGCCCCTTCTCTCGCCCCCACCCCAACTGCAGCAACTGCCCTTCATTCTTCTGCATCCTATACTGGGAGAATCCCAGATTGTGATGGACTGCAGACCAAGCTGCCGCATCCTGGGAACGCGGACCCCTGCCGTTCTGGCAGATTGACACAGGGGGTGACAAGAAAGGGGTAATTTCTGCCCCCTTCCTGTCATGCTTGCCATTGCCATTGCACAAGACCGGACATCCTGTGTCTTTCTCTAAAGGACAACCGTGTGTGCAAATTATAAAAGAAAAAAATTAAAAGCTGCTGTGCCGAATGACCCATCTGGTGAGCTGTGGAGTAAAAGGGTGGATGTGCTGCTGCTGAAAATGCCTCATGCAAGGCAATTCAATCCCCGGCAATGTTTTGTGTCTCTGTGCTTGTTCTAGCATCTCCCAGCTACCTTCCTCCTCCCCACCTTTTTTCTGATCCTATGGTTGCTCTGTCCCCACTGCCGCCTCTGCTGTAGCAGAGGTCACATCTACTCTATGCATTTAAAAGCACATGGTTTCCCTCATAGAATCCTGGGAACTGTAGTTTAAGGGTGCTGGGAATTGTAGCTCTGTGAAGGGTGAACTACAGTTCCCAGGACTCTTTTGGGAAACCAGGTGCTTTAAATGTATGGCGCGGTTGCAGCATTTTGAGTTTTCAGGCAGCATCTTCATGGCTTGCTGACACAACCTTTCAGTCGCAAATTCCTGCCTCCCTCACTGCAGATTTATAGAATTTAGTTGTGCCTTTCCAAGCATCTCAGGGCAAAGATCCTGATGCACCTCCATCATCTTTACATTTGAACTCCCTCAAATTACGAAGAGCCTTGGAGGTCTTCCCTTTAGTGCAAAAGCCCTCAAAGTATGCACCAATGTGCTGTGAAAGCTCTGCTGAGTGGGGCTGTGACTCAGGTACACCCATTAATCCAGCCTGTCAGTAACAAGGGCAGATTTGTCCCTCCCTCTTTCCTTGGAATCTGTCTCGGGAGGCATTTTACTTTGATAACGAGTTTTCCTGCTCCGCCAACCAGAGCCCAGCATCCCTCACCACCACCTTTAAACACTTAGTTCATGGCCCAAGTTCATGGCAACATTAGCCATCTTGGCAATATCTGCTAATTGGGATAAAGCAGTTCTGATCTGATCCTCCAGGGGCTACAAAGTGGCTGCCAGTCTACTGTAAGCACTTTCTGTGTTTGCACATTTCATTATTCATTGACAGGAGATGAGTCCATTTCATATCTTTTAGCGTCACTCAGTTTATCCTTCCCTGATAGTTCAGCAGAACTTGACCCAGTATGAACCGCAGTGCTAATTTTGGGAATCTTTGTTTGCCTCCAGTTTTCCATCCACCGCATGACCTTTCCTTGGTAATGGTGATTTTTTGGAATGTCAGTGAATTTTCCATACTGTTCAGCCTATGGCTTAGGAACAGAAAGGCAACATAAAAACAAGCAGCAGCAATAAATTTATTATTATTATTATTAACAGGTAAAAAGGTAAAGGACCTCTGGACGGTTAGGTCCAGTCAAAGGCAAGTATGGGGTTGTGGTGCTCATCTCGCTTTTCAGGCCAAGGGAGCTGGGGTGTGTCCACAAACAGCTTTCTGGGTCATGTGGCCAGCATGACTAAATGCTTCTGGTGCAATGGAACACCGTGACGGAAGCCAGAGCACATGGAAACACTGTTTACCTTCCCGCCGCACCGGTACCTCCTTGCACTGGTATGCTTTTGAACTGCTAGGTGGGACAGAGCAACAGGAGCTCACTCCATTGTGCAGACTCGGAACTGCTGACCTTCCGATCGGCAAGCCCAAGAGGCTCAGTGGTTTAGATCACAGCGCCAACCACTCCAATAATAATAATAATAGTAATACTGGTGGTAGTAGTAAAAAAACAGTGCAGAAGTGTGTCTGGATTCTGCCTATTTAATCTTCTTGCCATAATAATGCTTGGAGGTAGATCATCTTTATTATTTACGTGCAGCCACTGGAGAACTGAGGCTAGGAGGTGGTCCGTTGTCCACCCTTGCCCACTCTTTCTTTTGTCATTTTCCAGGATGTGACACTGGCTTTGGAAAGGTGGCTGCTCATCACTTGGACACCTTGGGACTGACCGTCTATGCTAGTGTCCTGGATCTGAAGAGTCCTGGCGCAGAGGAGCTTCGGCAGAGCTGCTCGTCGCGCCTGACCCTGCTGGAAATGGACCTGACCAAAGCTGAGGACATCCAGAGGGTCTTGCAGTTCATCAAGGCTCAGACAGTGAGGACAGGTAACTTGAGAGTGTTGGCAATCAGAACAGAAGCAAGGTAGGTGTAGGATTCTCAGAGTCCCACCTTTGGGATTTGAAACAAAACATTCTGGGTTTCAAGGCTGGAACATGAAAGCGGGTGGTGAGCATAAATCTCAGAATCAGATTAGATAGTTGAGTGAATTTCTGAAAAAATCTTCAGTTTGTAGGCTGTCTCATATTAAAATGTAACAATCAAACAATCTCCACACCAGCAGTTCTGGGGTACAGTTATATAGGGTATTTACCTATATGTCGGATGGTGGGTTTTGCTTAATCCAGCAGCAGCAAAATGTCTTTGTTTGTCCACACACATGGAGGACAAGCGGCCAGGGGAAGAGCAGCCATTTGCTAATTTATTTTTATATATACCACTGTATCATAAAAATAGGTCACAGTGGTTTACAACAATATAAAACCATGCAGCAGAACTGTAAAAATGGAAAGTAAAACAATTACATACATCAGCAAACCAGTTTCCTTCTTGGCATGCAGGGCTCTGGGGCCTGGTGAACAACGCCGGCATCAACACCACTCTTGCGGATGCGGAGCTGACACCTCTCCACGACTTCCGCAGCTGCATGGAGGTGAACTTCTTTGGCACTTTGGAGCTGACCCAGGGGCTGCTGCCTTTGCTGCGCTCCTCACAAGGAAGGATCATCACCATCAGCAGTCCAGCAGGTAAAGGGAAGGAGAAAACCTTCCATGGGATCTGGTTTCGCCAATGGGAAAGAGGGGGTGTGCCTTTGGGAGCTGGGCTGCCCTAGGAAGCTGCCTTCCCTAGGAAGTCAGGCCCATTGGTCCATTGAGCTCAGGGCTGCTTGTATACTGACTGGCAGATTCCACCGCTGGGGATTGAACTTGGGACATTCTGAGTGCAAAGCAGGTGCTCTACCGGTGACCTACAGCCCTTCCCTGCTGTTTGACCCTCCTGCAGTCAAGATGGGGGTAAAGAGTAACCCCTCCCTCCTCTCCTTCTGCAGGTAACATGCCGTTCCCCTGTTTATCTGGCTACGGGGCATCCAAAGCTGCTCTCAGCCTGGTCATGGACACTCTGCAGTATGAACTTGCACCCTGGGGGATCCAAGTGAGCGTCATCCTCCCAGGGTATTTCAAAACGGGTAAGAGAATGACTGGGACCGCTGGCAGTGCACAGGGTGGGTGGGATAATGTGTCTTTTCCTTGTCCGCTGCTGAGGATTTGCTCTGTTTCGCAGGTTCCAAGGAAACTGAAATTATTGGGTGGGGGGCTTCCCTTACTCTTTATGTGTGCAGTGAGGCTTCTAGAATACACCCAGCCAAGATTTCTTCCCCAGAGCTACCAAATCCAGGGAAAGAACCAAAGGAGTCTTTAGGGAAGGGAAACACGAAGACAGAGCCAGGAGAGGCAGCTCCTCCGGCACCTTCATGAGTGTGATGGAAGAGGTACCGAGTTTGGTGCCAAGAGTGCATCAGTGGGAATTTTGCACACCACAAGGAGCTGCCAGTTCATTCTCTTACAGATACATTTGCACTTGGAGGATTGGCTTTGACCCCTCTCTCTGAAGCCCTTACTGACAACCACTTTGAGATATAATAGTAAATAGTCTATAAGCAAACTAAAAGTAAAAGAACAAATAAATGTCCCATCTGCCTTGTTGCTGTAACTTGGAGAGGCCCCTCCTGGGCATCACTTGGGGCTAACTCTCTCTCTCTCCTCTCAATGCATGATTCCTGCTTCTTGTGTCCCATCAACTGCTCCAATCTGGCTCAATTTAACTGCTATTATTCATTTCATTCGCAAGATCCAAATGGGAGGTGCAAGGAAACATGAGGAAATGCTGTCTTGTTGCTTGGCTCATGCTGTGGCTTTGGAAATTGTTCCAAACACTGCCCTTATTTTTTCAAGTTTCACTTCAGTCATAAGGACTAGAAACATGCCTTAAGTGGAAGCTGAGATTCTGGGGAGGCCAAATTTTGCACTAGATACCAAACTGCAGGATGAAGGAATTGTATAAGCTACATGGGCTACACCCAGCATGGCCTCCTCACCACCTACCAAATAGGTTCTAAGAAATCTCTTACTCCCCCCCCCCCCCAACCTGCCTATTCTTTGCAGATGGTTCTTGTAATCATGCTTATTGGAAAGAAAGGAAGGCTCAGCTGCTGGCAGCTCTATCCCCTGAACTCCTGGAAGCCTATGGAGAAGAATACCTGGAAGACATCAACAGGCAGTTTCTTGCTTCCATGAAGTTTGCTGTGGAGGACCTCAGCTCAGTCGTGGAGAGCATCGTGGACGGCCTCCTGTCTACCAGGCCTCTGGTGAAATACTACCCGGGGAGAGGCCTGGGCCCCATGTACTTCATCCACCACTACCTGCCCCACACCGTCCGCAACCTCTTCCTCAAAGCCTTCTTCATCAACCCAAAGTTGCCCAGAGGGCGTCAGCCAAAGCCTTGCAACAGCCCCCGGAAACAGTGAAGGGCAGCTTGGCAGAGAAAGCACCTGGGAAAGACTTCAGGGCCCAGAGTAGCTGCTTAAGGTGTTTCTACTGAAAATGCACCAGCTCATTTGTGTCAGTGCAGGGAGAGGACAAGCTGTGGCCATTGCTGCTACCCAGCCATTAATGCCTTTTTCCTAAGTGAGCATTAAAATTATAGGAAGATGGTGGGATTGGGACCCATTCGCTTCAATGAACAGAGTGCTGGAAAAGCCCAATGATTGTTGCATTTGGGGAAGGGGGGAGCTACCAGTGGCAAGTGAACCCCTCTCCCCCCACCCAATTCCTGGCCGGCTTTTCTCTCCCTCTTTGTGCCAAAGGAGATGGCTGCTGCTGCTAACTGATAGTGAAAGGGCTTCACTATACCTCAGCTTTGTGATATACCTCTCTGTAAACTTCAGCTGAGCCAATCCCATGTCTCCTCACTGTACTGTGTCTTCTTCACTGCAAATAGCCAAAGGCCTTTCCAGCTTCTCAGTCTGTATGTAGCACCCCCACCCCACCCTCGGCACAAGCATGGTAATATTCATTAACAATAGTCACCACAGCAATCATGATCAAAATCAAAGTATTATAATTAAGAATCTATATCAGCCATAATTGGTACCTATTTGAATCACTCAGTTCAATCAATAAAGTATTTTTTGATATTAAAAAAATGCACACCTAGTTTCTTAGCAGCTCTGGAAACAGTAGCCACAGAGTAAATAATACAAAACTGATTATCAATTAATAGCTTAATTTTATCCAAAATTAATAGCTTGTGTTTTATCCAAATACGGAGGCAGCCTATATTAACAAGGTTTTACTCCCTTGGATCCACATATAATGGGCAAAAAATAATGAGTTGTAATTTTAGATTGCCTGCATCCAAAAAACCCCCACCCCACCCCAGTTTTCACTGATTTCATTTATTCTGCTCCACAGTCTCAGGTGTAAAGCAGATCAGTTCACATACATACACACACAGAGTTGTACCTCGGAAGTCAAATGGAGTCCATTCCAGAAGTCCATTTGACTTCCAAAATGTTCGAAAACCAAGGTGTGGCTTCTGATTGGCTGAAGGAAGCTCCTGCAGCCAATTAGAAGCTGTGTTGGACGTTCGGGTTCCAAAGAACGTTCGCAAACCAGAACATTCACTTCTGGGTTTGCGGCGTTTGGGAGCCAAAACGTTCAAGTTGCAAGGTGTTTGTCAACCAAGGTACGACTGTATCCCAAGATTTCCAAGTCTGATTTTACTCTACAGAATTTTAGCCCTACAGAATAATAGGGCTAATAAGTCTCTACAGAGGGCAACTTCCAGGCACTTAGAAGGCCCACCAGCTGACCTCCTTTGCAACCAAAGAATTTTAGGAGCTGACAATTTGTCATAGTAACTTATATTTTAATAGCTGCTAGTTCTCATTTCCAAGAACTTTTGTCAATACCTCTATGGAATGGGCCATTTATATTTCTGGGATCTGTGACCAAAAACTAATCTTAAAGGTGAACAATTAATGCCTAACTGCTCCATCCTAAAAAAGAACCAAATATAAGCAACATTAAAGCACAGCTTGTTTAAGAAGAGTAATTCAAGGTTGTTTGGTCTAGAGCAAGATGAACACCTTTCATTCCACCAACGCAGGGAGGAAAAAAGAGGTGGCATGCCTGCAACAATGTTGGCTTACATAAAAACAAAAATTGGGCCAACTTGAAACCCTGTTTTACTGTGTCTGTATAAGGGTTCAGGCCGAACCCCATTTACCTGAGAGTAAGCCCCACTGAATTCAATAGGCCTTACTTCTGAGTAGACATGACTAGGATTGCCACCTTACTTGTGTCAAGATCCCATAATGGCCAGCCCTTACTTTTGTTGTAATATTACAGTGTAATAATAGCTGCATATGAGCCAAAGAAATATTTTGCTAATATTAGCTGTAGCCAAACTGCACCATAGCCAGATCGAAGGTGAAGGTAAAACCTATGAAGGATGAAAATAACTGCTTATTTGGACCCTTGAGATAATGGGAGATTAAATGGTGTAATTTGTAGCCTGGTGAGGGTTCGAAGTATGTAGAACAGCATGTATGTACAAAGGGGCTTCTCTACATGTGTTCAACTGAAGGGGCTTGGAGCCTCTGCTCAGCTGGGGGCCATGTGAGAAGGCTGAAGGGGCCTGTGGCTGGAACTGCTTGCAGCAGCATCCAAGTATTCATCAGTAGTCACTGGTGTCTGCTCATTTGGAACATCAACCTTAAACGTTTGGGGACAAGAGGGGGAATCACCCAATTTCACAAACATGTTGCGCATTTGTGCAAATGAAAGCAACACATTATAGAACGCTGCTTGTGTGGATCTTGTTAGTACCTCTCATTCCTGCGGCTGACCTCAAGGATGCTGGGTGTTTTCTCTTCTTGCTGCTGCAGCAAACCTGCTGTTCTTCTGTCCTCCAAGCCTCATCGCCATGCAGGAACTGAGCCAAAAAAGGCCTCCCCAAAGGGGGCCTCTCCTTGCCTCCAGAAGAGGGCAGGGACTCCCAGGCAGATGGCCTACAAATCTTGTCACGAAGAACAAGGTCACGATTGTCACTTGGAAATAAATTAAAATGGTTACTTCATACTTTGGTTGTGTATCTTGATGTCCTGGGGGAAACTCAGTGAGCTGGGTCATGTCAGAGAAAGTGCTTCGTTCCAGATGGTGGCAGAGGCAGACAGTGCACATCCAGGCAGTGTGCAGAAAACCCTGTCTCAGCTCAGGGGGGACCTGGCAACCTTACATAGGTCCTGGGGCTGCAGAGTAGTAGGGGCCTTGTGCAGGCTGGAGCCAAGAGGCCAAGCCAGATCCACCACCACCCCGGGGCTCCCTACCCCCTAGTCACACTCAGCCTATCCTTCACACAGCTGCTATGAAACTTGTCTGGATCTCCTAAGGGGAAGACACAGGAAGAGATAAAGATGTAACAAAACAAACAGCTTCTTAACACCCAAAGGGCAGAATGAAGCATCCACCCAGCCCTTCTGACACTCCCTTTAGCCTTAGCCAGTGATGAAAACTTGGGTAATGCCACTTGCAGTCCCAAGACCTAGAGGGCTGCTGCTTCCTCAGCCCCACTTTAATGTGGAGACACCACAGATAAGAACACCACAGCCAGGCAGGGCCCTGCATCACCTGTATTCTGCATTTGTATGGTGGGAGGCAGGCAGAAAGTAAAGTCAGCTGGCCCTCATGAGGTGCAGAGCAGTGGCTGCCTTGCTTCCCACCAGCAGAGGTTCTATTCTCCTGTCCCTCACCCATCAAAGAACCCCTGAGCATTGTGGGGGATTTTGCAGCATGTTTCCATGTATATGACCTCTGCTCCTCACAGCAATTCTGTGGATGTTTCGAGGTTTCTGATCCATCTGAAAAGTCCTGGGGCAAGGAGCACAACCACATCTCCCTGCTAGAAATTGCCAAGCATCTCAGACCCTGTCCGGGAAGGGGCTGCTTCTCAGAGGGCCAAGACAAACCAGCGGAGCGCTGCAATCATTTGGGGAAATAATTTATTGTCACAGTTTAACAGAAAGGTAATGAACAGCAAGCAAAACTCTTGAGGGGTCATATACCATGGAGCCAAGGTGACTCATTTGGAAGGAGAATTGAAACAGCCTCTTTCCATCCACACCAGCCAGAGAAAAGCCTCCCCACCCAGCAGCCACTCACTTTGCACATACAAAGGAACTGAGAGACAGCCCCCCATGAAAAGAGGCACAGCCCAGGAACACCTTCCCAAAGTGCTTGCAAGCAAAGAGGCTGGAGCCTGCTGGCTGCATGGGAAGGGCCGGGGGCTGGCAGGCTGGGTGAAGGAAGGACAGCTTTTCTGCAGTGAAAGGGCTGGGACCTGAGACCAGTGCAACTCACAGCAAAAGGCCCATACCCTGAAGAGGGGCAGGGGAAGACCCACCACAGAACCTGGGGTAGGGGAGCTCCCTGATGAGGCCAAGTGGTTGCTGCTCTTTAGGAGTCTTGGTCATTCTTCCAAGTGCAAGTGGGGAGGAGCCTTGCTTGCAAAACACCTCCAGGGAACTGGCTGGCCAAGCAACCTGCTCTGCCACTCGCAGAGAGGCATGTGCAGCCACAGATCTCGCTGCTTTGCCTAGCAAGTGGGCAGGATGCTCCAAAGCCAGCACCACAGGGAAGGAGGCTGTGCCAAATCCAGGGGTCTGTCTCGGAAGCGGAAGTTCCACAAACATGCTTTAAACCCACTGAGTGGTTGTGGCTTCCTATGAAGACATGCTGCAATGGCAGAGCTCCAAGGACTCCCCCAGCCCTGTGCCCTTTGCAGAGCTGGACTTCCCAAGACTTTCAGAGAGAATAGCCAGGAGAGTAGAGTTGGCTGAAGGATGCAGTACAAGTTGTGCAAAGACAAGCAGATGCTCACAGTCGACACAACACAAACACATCTCTTCACTGCTCGCATGACATTGTGCTGGCCGACCAAAGTGCTGCATGAGGGCACAGCGTTCCTGCTGACCCTCAGAAACACCCAGAATCCCTCCTGTGGAGGACAGTAAACTTCTAGTAATACTGAATGATCTAGTCTGATCTACACAAAGCACATACAGTGACACGTTAATGAGCAAGGAGGCAGGGCCCCCCATGGCCCAGCAACACCCCAAAGGCTCCTCCCGGTGGTCCCTCGGAAAGCAACATCCAGGTCTGGAACTTGGGGAAAGGGAGGCGAGGAACCAGTGGACTTGGCCGGGCAGGAGAGAAGGGTTTAGAAGATGGGGATGTAATTGTCTATCTTTGCCCGGTGGCGCTGGGCGATGCACTCCGCAATCCAGACGATGTTGCGGCACTCTTGCTCCTTCAGCTTCACAAAAGCATAGAAGACACCGAAGTGGAACTGGTTCAGGAAAGCCAGCTTGTTCAGCTTCACCTATTGAGAGCAGATACCAGGTGAGCAAACACAGTCCTGCCAGCCGCTCTTTCCGTGCAAGCATTTCACAGCAACACCCAGCCAGCTAGGAGGAAAGTCACACCACTCTCCCCTCTGGCTTGCGTGTGGAGAAAGGGGCCCACAGACAGGATCCAAGCTGGCCCCAGGAACCTGTTCTGTGTCTCTGCAAGGGGAAATTAGCTGGTGAGAAGAATACAGAGTACAGAACACCCCTGGGCACATTCACACCAGCTTAGCCTGATGGGCTAACAGAAGCCTCTCCTAGACCTATGAGTGCTTGGCCACTGTCATCTGTGCTGCGTGCTGGTTCACACCTTGCCCAGGTTAGTACAACCCTCAGTGCTTGGGGCTGCTTTGAAGGACACTTGGGAAACTGAAGCTGGTGAAAGTAGGGCAGCAAAATTATGATCCTGGGACTAGGAGATGCATCATCTTTGCCAGCTATGCTGGTTCCCAGGCACAATTTCAAGGGCTGGTTTTGACCTAAAAAGCTCTCAGTGGATGAGGACCAGAGGAGGTGCCTTCTGGGCTCCTTGTCAGCCCCACGGCCATTCATGCTTGTCTGATCTCAGCAAGTCAAGACAGAATAAATGCCTCCTTGGCATAACGGTGCCTTACCCACCAGACCTGTGGCATTCAGATAAGGCAGGGACCAGGCCCAGCAATCTCAGAGTGGCTTAGCCCTGGTTGGTATTGGTAGCGGCTGTTTCCTTCCACACTCTGACTCAGTTTGGTGGGGGAGAGGTGCTGCCTGCTGTCAGCTTCCTCTTGGCTGCCAAGGACAGCGCTAGCAGCTGCAAAGTAGCTGGCTGGCTTGGGACAAATGCATACAAGGCAGAAATAAATGCAACAGTGGATGTGTTGGGGAAGCTTTCAAGAGAGACTCTTTGCTGGCCTCACGCTGGGGAAGTGAATCATCAGGGCAGAGAGTCTCCAAACGCCCTGCCCACCGTGTTCACGGGGCTAGTCGAGCTTGTAGTGCAATCAGGGCACCTGATAAGCAAGGGAAGCCTGCTCACCTCATGCTCAAAGAATCGGTCCTCGAGAGTCTTGTCCCCTGGGTTGCTACCAGCTCCTTCAAACAGCAGCTTATATTCCTGTGGGGGAGAAAAGCTGTTACAAGACGAGTCAAGCAAGGGGATCAGCCTTTCGACAAGCATGAAATGAAACAAGCTCAGAATGCCATCACTGCTCCCTACTGGGGAGAGAAGAAAGTTGAAGGGAAGGTGGATCCTGGGGTGGGGTGTGTGACTTTAAAAAGCAGAAGTAGCAAGGCAGCAACACCGCCATGCATGAAGCGGCTGCAGGAAAAGGGAAAGAAGAGCCCTGCAGCTAAAGAGAGGGGGAGGGATAGAGAGGGAGGGAGGAAGGGAGGAACACACCAGGGCTGGGGGGGGGTTACACTGAAAAGCATTTGAAAAATTAGCAAGTTTTGAAGGTCAAGTTCATTAGAAGTTGACACAAATATGGAGCTTTGATGGGGGGAGGTGTTGCTCCTCCATCAGTAGTGAAGGTTAAAGCACTAGGCTTGCTGGGGGGGGGGGGGGCGTTGGATGTGAATTCCCCAGAGACACAATACTGCAGCTTGAAAGCTAGGAAAGTGCAGTACTAATGACAAAAGAAAGTGGACTTTTTAGACCCCCCACCCCTGGCAGAGAGCAGCCCCTGGGAAGGTCATGCTATAAGCTGCTCGGGTCTACCCTTTCATGGGATACAAGGAAGGAGGAGTGTGACAAAAATGTGGAGAGTGACACAAGGAGGGAGATTTATCCCCATTTTCAAAGCTCCGAAACGTTCTGGGTTAATAGCCTGATCACTGAAGCCACAGCCTGCTGCTGACAGCTAGGTACCCTTTGCCTATGGGTGAGGACTGAACAACCACGTGATTGCCCCAGAAACTAAACATGCCCGCCCACCCCCAAATACTACACTGTACATTGTCCTCCTCCTCCCCTGCCCCGGGCCCAGCTCAGAGGCAGGAAGCTTACAGGGTAGTAGTCAGCCACTGCCTTGACTTGCTCGTAGTCATCTGCCCTGGCCAGCTGAGCCAGGCCCTCTGGATAGAGCTTTCCACAGTGGGGGAAGAGCTTTGCGCGATCCTCCTTGGACAGCTCTGTGCCAAAGGAGTTGATGGTGATGATGAAGGCTCTTCGGTCAGCTTCAAACTGCATGGAAAGAGATGGGCAGGTTAGCAGTGTTAGAAAGGGCAGCAGGAGCCCAGCACCACCACTGCCCCCCCCCCCAAGCGGGCGGCAGAGGCCAGCAAAACCTCCAGGGCTCCCAGCAAGGCTGCATCCCCTCCTACCAACGTTTTGTCTGCAGGAAACAAGGGGCCAGTTTCTATTCAAGGAATACATAAGATGCGATCTGACCAGCTTCTTTAAAAGTTTCTAATGTATCCTAAAGGGGGGCGGCAGCCATTTATTTGAAGGAAAGAAGCAAGGGATGGTGAGAGGAGGAAGAGTTCAACTCAAATACATCCCTGCTGTGGCCACATTAAGAGCCCTGGCAGCTTCCAGAAAAGGCTTCAGTTGCAACTTTGGCAGACCCCTCCCAAAAGGGACGGCACAGTCTTTTGAAAGCACTGAAGTGGGAATTCTTGGCTGGGCTGTGGCAGAAGGCAGGAGAGACAGGCAATGCTCACTCCAGGGGCAGCGGGAGTGTCTCTGCTGGTTGGCCCCACACAAAACCAGGCAAGGGGGCTGCCAGCTGGCTCCTACCTCCAAGATGGGGCACATGGCATCAGCTGTTGTGCCGCCCAGGATTTTGCAGAACTTGTAGAAGGACTCAAGGTAAGCCTGGGGGGAACCAAAGCGACACAAGAAGAGTCAGTGAGCCTGTCAGAGCCCAAGAAGAACACAGTCACGTCAACAAGAAGGAACAAGGGCTGCTCTGCACACAGGAGGTACCAAATGGTGAAGGTGCAACCAAGGAGAGGGACAGCTCCTTGACCTCTGTCCTACCCCTGCTGTTTCATCAGTGTTTTTGAAGAATAAATGCTGTAGGGACAGGAATCCAGAGCATCTTCCACCCAACCCAAGAGTTCATCCAGTGCAGAGACAAAATGGAAAAATCTCAGCAGCTGCTGCCTAACTTAAGTTACCCCAGTGCCTCCCTTACTTGCTCCCTTTGTTGTGGTTGTGCGAACCTCAGACAGCCTCTTGGGGGGATTCACTGCCCATCCTTGTGTCAATGCATGACAGCCAGGACTCTCTGCTGTCTGTAAGGTCCCAAGCAGGAGCCCAGCAGTCCACACAGCCCCTTTGCTTGCTTGGATAGCAGCTCTCTGCAAACATCCTTTTCCTCACCTGCCCTTTAACACTCTGGGTGTCTCAGGTAATCCAACGCCTTGGCTCTCCCCCTGCAGACATGGATCTACCTGTAGCTAGTTAGGACCAGTGGGATCTAGGAGGGCAGCTGCAATCCAGGCACCCTCTGTTGCCAGGCATGTGAGATGGAGCGATAGTCACGCAACCACAGCAGCATCACTGCCCCCCCCAAACATTTACACACCAAGAACAAATCTTCTGACTGCGGAGCAGACTGATCCACCTCAAACCAGCCGGTGCCAGCTGGAAGAGCTGTGGCAGGCAGGCTGCTCACAGCCCAGCAGGGACACGCCCTGAGGTTAGGTGCCAACCATTCCCCTCCACCCCACCTGGCTCCAGCCAACCGTGTCAGGGCAGTGACAGTGCTGTACTAAAATCCTACAGGAAGGATAATCACTAATTCAGAAATAGCTTGGCATGCACCAAAGCTCAGTGACTCATTAACTTGGGGGGCTTGGAGACCCCCACCACCCCTACCAAGTCCTGCTAGGCAGAAGGAAGCACTGAGAGGGAGGGGCCTTGGGTGGGACACATGGCCCTTTCTGTCAGCAAGGGCAGCTGCAAGTGGCTCTTGGCTCAGCAGCAACAGCCAACCAGCCTGGCATTTATTTATTAATTACCATGCTCATAGTTTGCCCTTCATCTGAAAATCTCATGGCAAAAACACATAGAATTAAAACCAAAGTCGTCACCCCCTGAATATAATTGTCAATAACCTTAGATATAATAGAATTAAAACCAAACAGCAATATTCAATTGCATGCATGGAAAGCATCTGAAGGAAGAAAACTCCAAAAATGCATTTAATGGCCTCAGACAATCAGCATCAATTTACAAGGTTCTTACTTGAGGAAAGTAGCAACTGGCTTCACTCTCTTTGAGTGCTTACCTTATAAAGTGTGTTCCGGATAATTTCAATGTTCATTTCATCAAGGTCCTGCTCAGATATGCAGTCTTGGAAAAAGGCAGCTGTAAGGAAGGGAGAAGGGTGAGCCCAGCTGAAGGGCCAGGGAAGGAGAGCCACCTCCCACCCAGACTCCCTGGCCAGCAGAGTTTCAAGTTCTGTGTGGTCAAGGCAAATCAGGAGGAGATCCTCCTCCTCTTCCACTGGCCCTCAAAGGTAAGGAGTCAGTGATTTTCACATTGAGCTTTCAAGTCAGTCAGTCAAAGAGCCCAGAAGGATTTCCTGCAGTTACCAAACTGTAGACAATGGCTCATATTGTGTGTTAAAACACCACTACAGGAACCCTTCATGTCAAGAACCCCCAATAATTTTGGGTCTCCCTTTAAATAGATTCCCCTGCGGAAGAGCAAAGCCCCTGAAACTGCAAACTCTTCCTCACCTAGGGGTGTGTCGACCAAAATGGCGTTGTACAGTTCGGCAGGGGTTTGGGCAATGTTCACCGCCTCCATCTGCTCAAAGCTCCCCAGGGGGTGGCATTTGGGCACCAGCTCAGCAATGGAGCGTTGATGCAGTGTCCCAGTGATCAGGAGGATTACGTTGTCAATCATGTAGCTGTACCTGAAAGGAAGTAAAAAAGACAACTGCTATGACCAGCCAAGTGGGGAATATGAACTCTTTGCCTTCACTGAAGTAGACTTCACTGAGGCTTCATGGCTAGAAGTAGGGTGGGGGGCAGAACGGCAGACTAAAGACATGGGTATTGCAAAAGGGGGCTGCCTGCACCTGTTTAATTCCTTTTCATCTGCAAATTCAAGAGCAGTTTACAAGCGATTTCACATACACTATTGGTCCAATAATGAAATCAGATATTGCAAATCCTATTATCAGAGTTGGAAAGGAACCTCAGAGGCCACCTACTTCATCAGAACCCTTCACTGGTGGCCATCCAGGCTCTGCCAAAAAGCCTCTAAGGAAACGGAGCCCGTGCCCTTCTGTCCCAGGCAGCCTCCCCCCCCCCCCACTGCCAAAACAGCTGTTTAGCCAAAATTCTCTTTCATGCCACTGTTCCGTTTGGCCCCAGCTGCTGCAGCAACAGACGTCAAACCTACTCTATCATCTATATGGCATCTCTCTAAAATATTTGAAGGTGGCTGTTGTGCCACGTCTTCTCTGGACTAAACATACACGAATCTGCCAGCCTTTCTTCCTCATAGGACTTCCTACAAGTTCCTCTCCATCTTTGTCACCCTTCACGAGTTTGCTGCTCTCCTTCTAAAAAGGCAGCACCCAAGAGGGAAAGTGGTCCAGGTTGGGGGGGGGGTCTGGCTGAAGGAGAATGGAGGAGAGTGGTTCTAGGACTCCTAGGCTTTGTTGCTTATATGATTTTCAGTTTTATACATTTCAATAATTTTACAGTCATGTTAACATTTCAAAACTTGACTCCCTTTCCCCACTTTCTGTGGTTCCTTAAATTTATTTTTAATATTTTATGCATGTCCAAATTATCTTAATTTGTTCATTTATTCATCTACTTTAAATATATACAGTAGTACCTATAGTTACGAACTTAATTTGTTCTGGAGGTCCGTTCTTAACCTGAAACTGTTCTTAACTAGAGGCGTGCTTTCGCTAATGGGGCCTCTTGCTGCTGCTGCGCCGCCAGCACGCGATTTCTTTTCTCATCCTGGGTCAAAGTTCTCAACTTGAGGTAACTCTTCAAGGTTAGCGGAGTTTATAACCTGAAGCCTTTGTAACCTGAGGCATTTGTAACTCAAGGTACCACTGTACCTCGTAAAACTGCCGGTTATTACAATAATCCTGCCGATGTTTTTATCTGTTTACAGTTTTTTTTGTAGTAAATAGCCTTTGTCACTTTCTTCCTGCTGCGTTGCTCTGCCAGCTCATGCTTGGTTTGTGGTGTACTAAAACCCCGAGATCCTTCTGGCAAACGCAAATCAGACAAAGAGGCCGCAATTCATTAGGACACAAGCCTGAAGCTCTTCAAGTAGATTTAAGTGGCCCTCGGGTCTGGCACTAATAAAGCTCAGCGAGGCCTGCCTACAGCACACAGAGCAGAACACGCCCAAACAGGAACATCAAAGTGTTTCTCAAAGCAGGCCACTGCAGCACATAGTCCATCACCTTACAAATGACTCCAGCACAAACGGAGCAGGCCTGCTGCTGAACGATGGCGTGGAGTCAGCTGACCAAAGCAGAACGATCAAAGGCAGCAAGGAAAGCAAACTGAGGCAGCTGCTCCTTCCCCTTGGATCACTGAGAACAAGGGATGATAAGAGGGAAGCTGGGAAATCGTCCCAGCCCACAAGTCAAAACACCCTGGCCAGATTCAGGAAGTGGTTTCCATCCTGCAGGTACACTTAATTCCTTCTCCTCCCTTGCAACATGCCTCAAACAACCCTTTCAGCAAAACTGCCAGGAGCTTGGGAGTGCTGGGAGGTGGCCGGCAGCCAGTTTGCATTGAGGAGAAGAACCAATAGTTACAGGGAGGTGTTCCCTTTTGCACAGTGTTGTGCAACATGGCCAGCTGCCCAGGTGGAAGGAGCCAGCAGTGCTTCCACTGGTAAGAGAGCATGGCAAGGCTCAGCCACAGCCAACACAGAAGGCCCCATAGAGAGGCTCTGACTAGCTTTGCACCATGAGCAAAACATGGAGCAGCTTGCAGGTTACTCTTGGATTGCCAACCCAGCCGAAGGACGTGCATCTTTTCCCACAAGATATGGTGTGTTTGCCACCAACATGGACAACTTTAAAATTGGGTGAGCCTCATCCTCTGTGAATGGTTACTAGCCAAGGTGGCTATGCTCTATTGCAAGGCGAGAAAGTATTGCTGATGTGCTCACATCCTACTTGCAGGCTTTCCCTTGGGACTTCTGCCTGGCCACTGTGAGAGCAGGAGGCTGAACTAGATAGCCACCCTTTGGCCTGATCCAGCTTCAGCGCTCTTGCTCATAGATATGGTCCTTCCCTATGCAAAATGAATTCCTTGCATGGAAATTCAGTAAAATGACCCCCCCCCCTTGCAAGCTGAAGTGGTGCAGTCCAAACGCAGTCCCTGATCCCCTATTTAAGAGAGACGGAGGAGCAGAAGGGCAGAATCTTCCCTCCATCTATTAGGCTCCATGAGAATCTTTTCCCCTTGCTTTTTATTTCTAAGCAGTGAAGTCCTCATGGTTGGAAATGTCTGCTGCAGCAAAGAGGGGCAGGCAGAGCACCATGTGCCCAAAAGGGGTGCTGCTGCTACAATGCTATAAAAAGCCTCCACTCCTATACCTAGTGCTGCTGCCTGCAGAAAACTGCCCTGCCACTGCCAAAGGGGAGGAGGAGGTGGCAGTATCCCACAGCAGCCTTTGCTGCAGGCACAGAGATGCCACACTGCTGGCTTAGATGTCGCCTGGTACAGCGGTGCAGGAGATGCTCTGCTGCTCAATGCTGTAAACGTGGACCATTTTATAGGGTGTGTTGACTTTCTCAATTTTCAAATTCTAAAAGTGAGTGGTGCTAAAAAGTTGTAACATGACTTGGGAGTTCAAAATATGTTTTGGCTAAATTAATATAATTTAGTTTTGTTTGGGAAGCAGAATGTGTATACAATTGCACAGAAATCATCAAAAAATGATTGCCAAGTACTTGCAGTTATATTACATATTAATGTTATCATTAATATTTGTTATTATTTAGCATTACCTGAAGGCAAAATTAAAATACTTTGGTTTTCCAAAAGCAGTTAATGTGCTTCTTCATCAAAAGTAGACTTACCAGGCTAAATGTTGTCCAATCAGAAAAATACCAGATTGGAATTCCTCAAGCTGCAAAGCATGTTTTTCACTGAAGAAATTAAGTTTGACCGCCTGAAATGACATGCCCTGCTGGGCCAAAGAGCCCCACCCAGAGGACAGACCAAGGTCTTTGGCAGAGGCACACTGGCCTCTCTCTAGTCAAGATCAACAGAGACGGGGGGGGGGGGAGGGGAGACTACTTCAGCATGGGAGGCTTGCATGTTCTCCATCTCCTCAGGAAGCCATAAAAAAACTTTTATCTGAGTGACATTTGTTTTACTAGGTCTTTCAAGGCAAAGCCACCATAAAAAAGGATTCCAAACAAGGCACCATCTCCTAGGAGCAAGCTCTTATAATCCCCGCTGGTAATTAAAAAACTGGATGGATCAAGACTGCACCAGAAGCACTCAAGAGTCAGAGCACTCAGCCAAATCCTGCAGTGGAAGCCAACAAGCAGACCGTGTTCTGAAGCCAGAGTGCACAATCACTCACACCAAGAGGCCCAGGAAAGGATCTCGCTTCTTTGCCACACCCAAGGCAGGAGCGAGAGCATCAGGACCAGACTTCTAGACAGAACAGGCAATGTTTCCAAGCTTCTGCAGAGATGAGCTCCAGTTTTCTTCAGAGATGCTGAGACCAGGCTGCACTATAGGCCCCTTTCCCTCCCTCCACAGGCATCTGTCATTGGTCAAAACATCTCTTTTGGATCATGGCTCATTAAGAAACCCAACAAGGTGTGAGATATTAATCACATATGCTAACCAGGCTCATAGAATGGCAAGTAGAAAGCAATGATCCAGTCAGTCCCTCAGAAGGAAAACCAGCTGTGAAAGACCCTCTTCCACCTTGAAGTAGCTTCCCTACTTTAATGTGGAAACCAAAATCTAAAGTGAAGCTAAAGGGTTGCTGCGTTATTATTATTATTAACCTGACCTTCACCATAAAGTCCGGGGGCAGTTACAACAATACAAAAATATGGTACTAAAATCAGTTAAAATAATTCACTATCAGAATAATATGGTGGATGCTAAGAAACAGGTCAGGTGTCAAAGGCCAGGGTAGGGAGGTGTTTCTTCAGCATATGAGGAAAGGTAAGCAATGAAGGTGCCACACACCGGGGGGGGGGGGGATTTCACAGCTTAAGGACTGAAACAGAGAAGGTCCCCATTGAGGTCACCACTCCTTGAACTTCCAAGGGCACCAGAACTATCAGGAGAACTATCAGAAGGCATCCTCTGCCAATCATAGCAACCAAGAGTTTCAATTAGCCATAACTGCACCTCGGATTAACTTCATTGGCTATGAGG
This sequence comes from Podarcis tiliguerta, assembly GCF_965153285.1. Taxonomy (NCBI): domain Eukaryota; kingdom Metazoa; phylum Chordata; class Lepidosauria; order Squamata; family Lacertidae; genus Podarcis; species Podarcis tiliguerta. The sequence continues at coordinate 49,855,142 of NC_139541.1, read as the reverse complement.
GGAAAAGACAGCCCTTCAGGTATTAGGGGCCTTAGTTACTTAGGGCTTTAAATACTCTCATGGGCACTCTGAATTGGACCAGGAATAAACTAGCAACCAATGCAGCTGTTTTAAATAAGGGGTGATGTGAATTGCAAATAGAACTCCAATCATTAATCTGGTTGCTGTGTTCTGGACCTGTTGAGCCATCTTCAAAGGCAGCCCCAGTTAGAGTACACAGCATTAATCTAGCCTCAGTTCCCAGAGCATGGACTACACTGCCCAGGATCACTGCTCATAAAACATTTTTTAAGCCAAGCTGGTCGGGTCAGATTGCTTGGCAGGAGAGACCACAGAAGTCACACAGATGTAGGGACAGACACTACAGCTTCTCAAGGGAACCAACACTTTGCCCCATTGCACGTGCCCGCTGCTGGCTCTTACGTGATGAAGTCCAGGAAGCTGGCCAAAGGTTCATAGGCGTGATTTCTCATGTGGCGGAACTCCACCACCATCTTCTCCTTCAGCTTGTCATCAATGACAGACACAGTGAGGGGAGAGGCTTCGTTTGCAAGGAAATTCCCATAGTCTGTGCTCTGGAGATGAAGCTTCAAATCTGGGGGGAGAAATGAAGGCAAGTGTCATGACTGACTGAAGCACTACAGAGAACAGACCAAGCAAGGCCAATGGTGATGGAAGAGGTTTTTCTAGAAAGGTGCCGCAGCAACACCTGCTGGGTAGAATGAGGTGGTTCTACTTGTCTAATCTGCTGAGCCTGCCAAGCACAGACCCAGGAACGTGAAAAGGTACAAGGCCATATTTTGCCCTAGAAATAAAACGAAGGACACCACATGCCCCATTGTTACCATATAGCAAGCCTTGTATTTTATGCCGTGGCCAGTGCTGTGGCTTTGCCAAAGACATGTGATAACAGCAACAAGCTTGGAAGTCTCTGTAAGGAACAGCGGGCTGGGGCTGGGAGTGGCAGTCGAGGCTGTAAACTTGCCAAGCAGCATTTTGGGCTTAGGAGAGGCAATAGAGAAGAAACAGGCTTCTCTGATCCCTTCTTCACTGGGCCAGCTGACCCATTCATTCCATTCTGCCACCAGGAAGCCTGACTGGCCTCCCAGTGCTATTCCACCGCACCCAACTGCCTGGGAAAGAACTGTGCAAATACTCAAGCACCCTGATGCAAGCCTTTCAAAGAAGCCAGTCAAAGTAACCAGTGCATTCAACTTCAGCTAGTTAGTACATCGTAAAAGAAATTATTATTTTAAGTACCTGAGGAGGCAGAAAGTAATCAATTTGTCCATTTCCCAGAAGACACTGACTATTTACCAGCCGGTGGTTATGAGACCATAAGTGGACCAGATGAGAGATGACCTGCTCATATGGCGAGTCATCAGTACAAAACACCAGAAATACCTTTGCCAAACAACTTTTCAAATAGAGGTCAACCAAGCAGTCATTTTAAGGTATACGGATCAGTTTTATTATGGATTTTTATTGTTTCATTCTCTCTTTTACTCCACTGCTTAGAAACGCTAGTGATTAAGTGATATATAAATTCTAGTGTCAGCGAGAGGGAGAAAAACCTTTTTCTATCCACTTTCTCCATGCCATGCATCATTTTATAAACTTCAAGCATGTCACTTTTTACTTGCATTTTCTCTAAACTAAAAAGTCCTAACGGCTGTGACCTTTCCTCATATGAAAGTTGCGCCACCCCCATGATCATTCTGGTTGCCCTTTTCTGAATCTTTTCCAATTCCACAACTTCTTTTTGAGGTGAAGTGACCAGAAGAGTGCACAGTATTCAAAATGCAGCCACACTATAAATTTGTATAATGGTGATATAAAAGCAGTTTTAATTTTTATTCCTTTCCTAATGATCCTTGGCATGGAATTTGCCATTTTCACAGCTGCCTCACACTGGGCTATCCACTATGATCCCAAGCTCTTGTTCCTGGTCAGTCACAATCAGCTCATTCCTCCACTGGAAGAACTGTTCATTTATTCCTGCTCTCTGCTTCCTGCTTCTTAGCTGGTTTCTGATTCGCAAAAGAACCTCACTTCTCACTTCGTGACCGCTAAGTTTCTCATGAGACTTGATCATGAGACTTTGAAAGTCTATGCATACTATTTTGACTGGATCATCTTAATCTATATGCTTATTGGCACTTTCAAAATAATTCAAATGTGTTAATGAGGCAGGGCTCACCCTTGCAGAAGCCATGCTGGTTCTGCTTCAGCAAAGGCTTATTCTTCTACATGCTTGCTTATTGTATATTTAATAACACTTTCCACCAGTCTTCCGGAAGAAACATTAAGCTAACTGGCCTAGTAATTTCCAGAATGCCACGTGGATCTCTCCAATTTTTTTTGTCATATTAGCCATTTTCCAGTCTTCAGATATGGAGTCTGATCTTAGCGACAAGTTACATGTTTTTGTTGGAAGATCAGCAATTTCAGTAAAGGTGCAGAGGGACTTAGTGGACCAGTCAGGAATGGAGCGACATGAGGCCCAGGTTGACATGCTGCTATAGCGGGAAGAGGAAGGTGGCAAGAAATAGTTCAACCCTGTGTCAAATCCACATGCACAGACATATTTTCTCTTTCACTCAAGACAAGTTTTGAGGAAAACAGGTGAAGCTTTCCCCCGCCAGGGCATAGGCGAAGAGCAGGACCACTACCAGTCACAGATGTGGCCCACTGGCATACAACTACCTGCCCTGGAAAGGCACCTCTTATCTGCCAAGGAAAGGCTTCATGGTTCAGGCTCTGATAATCAGGCTTCTTTAGGTAAGGGCTCTAGCTCCATGGTCCCCAAAGGTCTCAGGTTCAATCCCTGGCAGCACCTCCAGAATGGGCTAGGTAAGGCTTCCATCTGAAACCGTGGAAAGCCTTTGCTGCCAGTCAGTGTACACAACAATAAAGCGAGATGGACCAGTGTTCTAACCTGGCATGAGACAGCACTCAGTGCAGGCTAAATACATCCAGTTATTTCAGCCTTGCTTCCCAAGACCGCCCTTCCAGCTTCACGCTATGCTTGCAGCTCTCTTACACTGACTAGCCCCCATCCCAGCTGTTCTGACAAAGACTCCAGCATGCAGAATGATCTGTTCATGCTCTACCCAAGTCTGTACCTTTTGGGCTCCACATAATTCCTTTATGCATCCCTACAGGCTGCCAGCCTCACCAGCCATGAAAGCCACAAGTTTAAACATGCTCTTTAAAGAGCCACTTGTGGCCCCAGCACAAAGGATTCTCCTTCCTTTCCTTTTTCTGAGAGTTCACTTAACAGACCTTCCCTCGGGCAGTAAAGGGGCACAGAAGGGGTGGGGGGGAGAAGGAGAGACTGAATGGAACCAGATGGAAAACACCCGCCCAAATTGCTCCAAGTTTCTTGGAATCTAAAGAACTTCAAGGCTCTCGATGCCTCCAGGGAAACAGCAAGTTGCATAATCACAGCTCAACTTTTACAGCAAGAACCAAGCAAAGGGGGAAGGAGAGAGATTGCATCCAAGGTCAAAAGGAGCAGAGCCTCTCTCTGCGTGAGGCGCAAAATGGGGGCCAGTCACATGCAAGACCAACCAAATCAAAGGCTGGTTTGGAGCGACTACTGCCTCTCACACCAGCAGCTGGACAGCAGCCTCCATCTTATACCTGTGATAAGTTACTTAAATACAAAAGGTCAGAGCACCTAAGGCACGGGTCAAGGCACCCTCTTTTGCCAGGTCTGATCTAGCAATACAGACAACAGATCTAGTAAGACGCCAAAGGGTTATTCCACTCCACCCAAGTTATTTCAAAGCTCACTTGCAAGGCTGCAGGAAGGCAGAAAAATCTCACGGATGCAGCAGCATCTTTTCAGGCAATAAAGTTGCAGGCTTGGAAACCACCCTTTCTGTGATAAAATCTCAAGGTTCCTCAAGTTCCTGTTTTTCATTTAAAAAAAAAAAGCCAAACTGGCGCATTAGATCTTTGAGAAAAAAAGGGGCCTAGAAACCAAGGCTAGTACACCTTCCCTACCTGCAGCAGATAACAGAGTGGCCACCCAGCCTCTCTGTCTGAAGACCTCTAAGCAAAGGAGAGCCCAGAATCTCTATAGGTTCCATGGTTGGACAGCTCCTACTGCCAATCCATTTCACCTAATGTTCACCTGAAATGGACTCTTTTGCTTGTGCTCTCAGCACACTCAATCAAATCCTGCTCCTTTGGGCAGCAAAGGAAACTCCTTTACCCTCCTCTGCCTGGAAGCCCTTCAGGTATTTGAAGATGGTTATATCATGCTCCCCTCTAAGCTCCAGGCTAAATATGCCACATTCTTCCAACCTTTCCTCATCTCCAGATCAGCATCCAGCATCCTGCCCAGTGACCAATCTAGTGGCTCGGGTCTTGAGGGTTCTCACTCTATTTTGAGCACAAGCCTCTCCCTCTGCAGCTGCTAAGGAAGACCCAAACACAACACAGCTTCCTCAAAGGCACAAATCCCCCAAGCACTTTGCTTTGGCTACTGAGAGCTTGGGCAGATGGGAAGACAACCTCAGTGCCCGCAGTGGCTCCAATTCTCAACAGGGCACATCAGGGACTTGATGCAGCTGAAGGACAGGCCCCCTTTCAGGCCACAGCCAGTCCAGCAGGTCCTCCTGCAGGACACTACCGGGGGGCAGGGAGAGAGAGCACCCAGGCCAGATCCAGCCCAAAAGCAATTTTTATCTGGCTACCAATGGTCTACCAAATTTTACAAAGATGTGGTGAAAAGTTTGCCCACTTTTCTACTTATAAAGAAGTTAAATTGCTTTATGGTTGCATGAGATGGTAGTCATGTGCAAAGGTGACATCGGTTTGGATTCTGCATGCCAAATGCCCTGGGAATTCCACGTTCCGTACTGACAAAGTCCATATTGCTATACCTCACTGGTTTTATTACAGAATCAGACTGTCAGCAAGCATGACAACCCTTCCCCTAAGGAGCACAGAGTGGCTGGCCATCCCTCTTTAAGAAGATCCTCCCCCTTTGGCTGCCTGTCTTCATGGCTTCTATTCATCTGCAATGCTAATCTGACTTTTTTCAAAGGTTAATGGATTTCGGGCTGTTCCAAGGACAGAAAGGCCCAGCAATGATGGGCCAAGCCTGAGGGCAGACAAGGATGCAATCTTCAAGCTTGCTCTCTAGAAGAGGCGCCTTTAAGGGACACAGCAAAGTCTCCAAATATGGGCAGCAGCTGCAGTTTGACCAAACAAATGAGAAACATGGGGACAAATGAGAAACCAACATGGGGTTGTTGGTTAGAGCTGATTTGTTGGTGTGCACAACTGACAGCTGATCATCTACATACTCTGCTTTTAGTCTTATGTTTTTCATAGGAATAGCTCAGTTTTCCCATCCATTTCAGTGGCCAAAGTATGACTAAATTATTTTATGTTGTGTTTTCTGGCCCCTCCCTTCAGTCATTCCTCAATCTCCTTCTGGGCCATGGAGGCAGGTATTTCTGTACCTGTCTGCATGCACTTTTTAACAAGAAATCACTGGAAGTGCACAAGAGCTGGGCAGTTGAGCATCCATTTCTATCTGACTGTGAAATAAGAAAACTGAGATTCCATAAAATAAATGCATGCATGTAAGTGCATTAAACACATTCCCAAACACAGAAAACATAAACCAAACACTAATGTTCGAAAAGCCACACCGTCGCTTTCAGAAGTGGCCCTTTAAATGTGTCCTGCCCTATACCTAGCTGTCAAACAAGCCACTAAGGGTGCTACAGCGGATACCTTGAAGCGACAGTATCTGCTTTTTTGGTTCACATGCTGTTCTGAGCCTTGAAAAGCACTTAGAGCTGAAGGAGGAAGTTGGAAGACTCATTCTCCTTCCCACTTCCTCCTTCAGCTCTATGTGCTTTTCAAGGCTCAGAACAGCACAGCACATGAACAAAAAGCAGAAGGAACAAGATGGTAAGAGCAAAAGGGAAAGGGAGATTCATGGCAGGAAAACAGAGGGTCGGGGGGGGGGGGGAGAAAGTGAGATGCCACAGAAATCAAGGGAGATAATGGAGGAAGAGTTGTGTGGTGTATGAGTGAGTGAGGAGAGAGAATTGAGGGGAGTGTGTTAGAGGGCAGATAGAAGGTGCCTGCACACAGGCATGCACAGACTTTGGAAAAGATGATCTTTTGAAACTGCATAATTTTTCCACAGGTTTCCACTATCAAATCACATACATTTCTCTCCACTGACTAATGAATCTGGTGCTTTCTATTATTGCTGTGGTGCAAAACCATGACTGATGTACAAATCCTGATAGATCTTCAATGTTTACAAGGTATCCACTCAAAATCTTAATCAAATCATAGGCCACCCTCTGCATCCAGATGTATTCTGCAATCTCGAGGGTATTGTTGTCATTCTCTTTAAAAATCATGAGGATCCACAAGGATTCAGGCACTGAAAAACTGAACACTTCTTTTCCCCTGTTTAAGCACAAAGACACAGCAAATAAGCACACTGAGTTACGAGAGGAAGCTGTTAGTAACAAAACCAAGTGACTGGTGTTTTAACTGAAACTCCAAGCAGACCAGGAGCAGTAAGGATAATTATGAAGCAGGAGAGGGCAAATTTAGTGGAACCAGGGGAAACCTTATGGCGAACATGAAACCCAGAGCAAAGATCAAATCTGCCTCACAAACACACACACTCATACAAACAGTCAAAGAGCATAGCACAAGCCTGAGGAATCCATAGACTTACTGGGGAGTGTTCTGGGTCAAGCAAATGAGCAAAGGCATGCATTTCCTTTTGGGGGACACAAGAGGGCAGCATAATCCACTGTCATATGTTCCCCACCTCTGGAGAAACTTGATGGGTGTGGGTCAAGGGGGAAAAGCTACAAATTCAAGAGGATCCATTTTAATTCTACTGGATCTGACTTTTACCCAGATTACATGGAAAAGCAAAGTTGTGTGTTCTTTGCCGGTAGAGGTGGGAGGGGGGAGGGAGAGAGCCAACTAGATGTGGCTGTTAGTGCTCACGGCATACTCTCAGCATTCAAAATGGGCCCCCAAAGATTGACGACTCCTTCCCTTCTGCCTTGGCTCAGCCCCAGAACCACTGTTCAGTGTTGGTGTGGTGCAGAGGCTAGTGCTGGATTACATCTAGGAGATCCAGGTTCCAATCAATCATGAGGCTCACTGGGTGGCCTTCGGCTAGCTCATGTCTTGCAACTTAATCCAATTCACAGGGGAGGAGGCCAGGCAGTTTGCAGGGGCATTTTGTCCTTTGGAGGAAGAACAGCTCAGAAACGCAGTAAACAGCAGCTGCGGACCATACAGAATCTGAGTCCTTCAGACTGATCCCACAGTCCATCTCCATCCCACTAAATAACTACAGAGCCCCCACATATTAGGGGTCAAATGTTTTCCAGGCAGACATGAGCCCACAACCCCATGGTAAATAAATAGCATGGAACCACCATGTTCAAAGGCATTATAGCCCCCAAAGGTCAGGTGCTGGGGCCAAACAGGAGGGGAGAGTTGCTGCTTACAAGCTTCTAAGAGTCACGCAGCAAGTGGGAACATGATGCTGCACTAGATAGAATAAGGCGCATGGCTGTCCCAACAAATGCCAAGGAACATCCAGGTCAAAACAGCATAGCAGGCCATGGGAAAGGGCAAGAGCATTCAATAAGCAGACTCTCGAACACTCTCATACAGCTTCCTGGAAAACAATGAAAATTCTGCAAACCAGCAGACATGCTTAACAGCACACAAGTTTTCATATATTTGGTTCTGACAAACTGGAACCATATACTCAAAGGCAGGCAGATTCAAATGGAAAGTTTCTGACAAAGAAATGGCTCTTATGGTGGCCAACAGGGCCAGAAATGCAGGGAACCCCCCCCCCCCCAATAACATAGGCATGGCCAAACTTGGCCCTCCAGCTGTTTTGGGACTACAACTCCCATCATCCCTAACTAACAGGACCAGTGGTCAGGGATGATGGGAACTGTAGTCCCAAAACAGCTGGAGGGCCAAGTTTGGCCATGCCTGCTATAACACACTGCAAAGTCAGACAGGAAAGAAAAGCCAGGCAGAGGTCTGGGGCACCACCTCATGGTGGTAGTGAGGAATTACAAGAGGCTGATCCCAGCAAGCAGGGAAATTAAGAACACAAGCAAAGATGTGCAGAACTACTGGAAGAGAAGAAACCTCTGGAATGGTTTTAAACCTCTAGTCTCAACCTACCCTTCCCCTGACTGCTAGAACTGTCATTCAGTGTCGTGTATTTATTACATTTCTAGACTGCCCTTCAAGCAAGGCACTGCAAAACAAAACAAAGAATCAACATAAGAGTAATTAAAATGGCTAAAACGAATACATAAACATCTCCTCAAATGCTTGTGTGAAGTGATGTGTCTTCAGTAAACACCAAAGGAAACACCCCCTAACTTACAAAGGGTGGAAGTTCCATAGTTGGGTGGGCCATGAAAGAGGAAGCCCTGTCATTGTGCAACAAGCCGTGCCAATGGGCTAAACGGGGCTCCTTCCCCTGCCAATTACAGTCATACCTCAGGCTGAAGTAGCTTCGGTATAAGTATTTTCGGGTTGCGTGCTGCGGCGACCCAGAAGTAACAGAGTGCATTACTTCCAGGTTTCACCGCTTGCACATGCGCAGATGGTCAAAATGGCGTCACACACATGTGCAGAAGCGGCAAATTGGGACCTGTGCATGCGCAGACGCGGGTTGCGTTAGCTTCTGGATGCGTGCGAGGCTCCAGAACGGATCCCGTTCACATCCAGAGATACCACTGTATAAAAACATGGCTAGAAAAAAGACAGGAAATTGGATCTTCCTCCTTCAAGCAACCCCTTTTAGGGATTTGTAGGATCATTCCATTCAAACATCTCAAATTGGCCTGGGATAAGCTTAGAGATCTACACTGGTTACCAATTTGCTACTGAGCCAAGTTCAAGGGGTTACTATTAGGATACCGGCAGCAACCATTTTAGGAATGTTTGATAGGTGCGCAACTGCGCTGAACCCAGAAACGATAACAATACGGGGAGGAACGGAACAGGGGCAGGATGGGTGTTTGCAGGCTTTTTCAATGCTGTTGGAAATATACATGATTTCACTTAAACGTACGGTGCCTTGGAACTTAACCCCCACATAAATTGGGAGTTGCCTTAACGCCTTGTAACTAGTTTACCTACCAGATCATCTTACTCATATATGCCCAACTTACAATATGTCAATTGTGGAATTGACACTATTACAGGTGCCACATAATATCCATTCCACATTTGTAAAAAATACCTTTTTTTAGTGCAGCAGCACCTAAAATTTGGAACTTGCTGCCTACTGATATCAAGAAGGTGTATTTGCTGTACTCTTTTCTGTGCCTGCTAAAAACATTTTTCTTTAGACCAGCTTATCCAGATATGCTGATGTGTTTTAACCTCTTTTACTGTTAATTTTGATTTTTTAAATAGTTTTTATTGATAATTTTAGTATTTTTGGCAAATCACTTTGAATTTTAGCCACAATTGAGCAGTAAATAAAATAATATTAATGGTAAAATAAAAGAATATTAATGAAGAAACAGTTTCATCCTGCAAAACATTCTCTGAACTCAACTGGAAAAGCTGCCAAGACAATCTGGAAAACGCAGCACGAAATTTAACATATGATAAAAGGATGTTCAACTCAGGTGAAGAAATGTTGAATTTTGCTACTTATTTCCCCAGCTTACATTACCATTACTTCAAAAACTTCAGTCCTAAAGCAGACTTACTTGGAAAGAAATTGGGTTCATAATTCATTAGGAATTATGAACCCAATTGAGCTAACATTTAAGTGAATGAGCCAAAGCCTTTGGCCTTAGAAATGTGACAAGGCTTCCTATGACTCCCTTTCTATAAAGGAATTTGGGATTTTGCTCAGACCCCCAAGAAGACGTGCTCCAGCCCTTATAGTCTGAAACACACTTTGGTGTCAGTTCCTACTTGCAGGGCTCTTGACAGCTGCCCTGCAATCTGGGAATTCCCTTCATTTAAAAATTTGACAAAGCTTGTTCTTGATTATCTTGCAAAAACACTCACTGATGACAAATTCCAGAGAGACAGACATGTTACATTACAAACACAAGAGTGTGTGCTGATATCATAAAGACCCCCCAAAAAAAGTATTTCTATAGTGTGCTATCCAAAGATGTGCGGCCCAAAAATCGTTAAGTGGGGGAAAAGGAGGGGGGATGCAGAATCTTAATGCAAGTGCAGTTACTATTCACAAGAGCAGAAGCTGGTGACTGTGCTTGATGCTACCTTTGAACTTATGAGGCTCTAATTCTACAGAAACTTTCTGCTGCAATAAACATGTCAGCCTTTAAAGCATCACAAGTTGTGTGTGTTTTCAGGGAAGCATGACTCTGTTCGTTCCGGCAGTTTTCTGTGGCTTTTGAAAGCAATGACCATGTGACCATATATAAGTTTGGAGTTGGCAGCACTGTTTTCCTGTCTTTCCACTTGGACCTAGGCAGTCACTTCATAGCATCTATGCTTTGGGGTCCAGGAGGGTTCTCACTCCTTACCCCACATTGCTTAATTAGGTGACATGACTGAATGAAGTCACCTGGGGACTTGGACTGCCGCATCATCAGTATTAAGATGGGTGTTACAAACCTCTTTCACCAATGCCCCAGCACCTTCACCTGCTTCCAGGTTCCACTCAAAGTGTGTGTGTTTACCTTTAAAGTCCTTCATGGCAGGAACCTCAGCAAGGATAGAGCTATTTTTTAAATCTGGTGAATCAAAGAACTTCATCATACAACGCCACCACAAGGAAATCAAGCAAAACAACTTGCAGCTGAAGAAAGTCACCTCCAACGCGCCCCCGCTTCTGCTCCAGGCTCGGCCAGTCTCCTGACTGAAGAAGCGGCCGCCCTGAGGATGAAGCGCGACCAGGCCAACCGAAACCTACCAGGAATGGCGGCGGGGCAAGGAGCAGGTAGCGGCCCGTGGTGTGGGCGGCTAGCTAAGAAGGGCCCGGAGCGGATCCCCGAGGAAAAGTCGCGCTAGGCGCCTCGCCCTCTGCACATGCTCAGGAACACCTCCCCCTCCCCAGCTGACCTTCGAGGCTCTCGCACTGGACGAGGTTGACATAGTCGGCCTGGCTGAGGACGCCGGCCTTGAAGCCTCGCACCAGGCCTTCCAGGTAGCCGCTGTCTACGTTGAAGTACAGCTCCGGGAAGCACGAGAGCAACATCGCGGCGGCGGCGGCGGCGGACAAGGGAACCGGCCGAGCTCGGAGGAGGCTGAGGGGCCGCCGGAAGTGGGAGCAAAAGTCTCGTCTCTCACGTGATCCTGACGAAAACTCTGCTGCTTCCACGACTCCTAGAAAGGCCCGCCGGGGTGGTTTCCTGTTTCCTGTCAGACTCTCTTAAGCGCCCCCTCCCGGGTTGGAAATGAGGGTTGCCCATAGAAACCAAAGGAGCGCTGCCATTGGGCAACAGAAGACCTCGGCAGCCACCCGGGCGATTTCGGTGCTTCCAGGCCCTCATTTGTGTATCCAGGGCGTTAGTCAGCTATGGTTCTCCTCAGAGTAGACCCGCTGAGGTTAATGGACACGACTGTCTTGGGTCCGTTACTTTCAGGAGGACTTAGTGGGGGCCCGTGAGGAGTGCGCAAGCGCGGCTGCGGCTGGCGGCCCCTGGTCGACCCCGCACTTCCGACGACTTCGGCGCGAGGAGAGCCTCGCGGGGCCGTTTCTAGAGAGCAGGCCGGAGTGGCGGAGAAAGGCCCGCTGAGGCTGAGGCAAGGATGGCTCTTCTAGGAAGGCGAACGTCTATGGCTTGATGCCTAGAATGGCGCGGCTGCCCCCTGGCGGCCACATCGTACGCCCCTCCTCCCTCGGAGGTCCCTGGGCAGGTTCGGCTTCTCTGCGGCCCCGCAGATCAGCGGGTTGTTTGCTGAGAAAGCGGGAAAGGGACTCTCCCTGCCAGGACTGTCAAATGCCCCCAGCCCACTTGAGGACGCGGAATATGACTCAGCCTCGGTCCCAGGCACAAAATAGCGGGCCAGGCGCAGAAGCAGCCGGAGCTCGTTGCCATCAGCTAGCAATGCCTGGCATCGACGTTTCCTCAAGAGATAATCCGAGTCATCTTTGGAAATTGCTAAATAAACTGCGCTTTCTTTGTGGTGAGAAGCCCCAGAGCTCAGCGTTCCCCAGCCCAAGTCCAGACACTTGCTTTGGAAATTTAGCCACCTCCCCGTTTTACGCAAAATTCCCAGGTGGAGAATGGTTTCCCTCCCCACTCCCACGTTTCTTAAAGTATTTACACCCATCTCTTGTCTTTCTTCTTCCATTCTCCTTTCACACTAGACTTGTATGCCATCCTCCCTCCAAAAAGACCCTTCCAGTTTCTTTCATTCTTTTCTCCCCCCCCCCCCTTCTATTTCTGTGGCCCCTGATCTGTCAAAGTGTTGCAGTGTTTTGCAGGCTTGTCAAGAGAGATGCCTGATCTGTCACTGCTGTATTCTCCCCAACCCTGTGTGGTTCCCTCCAAAGTTCAGTGGGGACAAGCTGGTACCTTAATCTTACCCCCTGTTACAAATTCCAGCTGTAATGCTAAAATTTTGAGCTGTTATTGGTTAATAAATACAACTACTGAAGTTCACATTCCTGCTGCTGCTTCCTGGTGTTGGGGCAGTCTTGTTGCAGAGTTTCTTCATCCAATGAGTGCCCTTCCTAAACCCATCAGGAGGGAGATCTCCCCACACACCTCAAACCTCTTTGTCTCTCAGCCATCTTCGCAAGGGTTGGCACTGGCCCAACCAAAAGGCAATGGCACAGCTAAGAGAGTTGGCCAGACTGCTGGCTCCTGGCTCACTGTTTGTTGAACACTGCTCTAAACTTTGTCCCTTCCTGAGATGGTTTTTATCCATTGATATAGGACTAGTTCCTCCCACCCTCCCCACTTCCTTCCTTTCATTGAAAGTGTCCGCTGGTAGACCCAGCTGCTGAGTTTCACCTGCTGCTGAAAGTGCCCTGTTCATGTTCTGAGGCTACTTCAGAAGTATAACCATGCCACAAAATTCTATCCCACCATGGAGTGGGCTCCATGCCCTGGAAACCTTACCACCCAGGCATAATATATGTATACGCTATTATTAGCAGTAGTAGTATTTATTAATATAACACTTCATGACAAAAATAGGTTTCTAAGTGCTACTGTACAGTAACCTACTCAGAGACCCTGAGATGGGGAACCCAGGTCTGTACAGCACAATAAGCCATCCCTTTCCCACTCTCAGGTACCCAAATATGCCAAGAATGGCTGGCTAAAGCTTTGGGTTTTAGGAGAATGCTGGAGAACTGTCATCTGCTGAGGTGATCAAGGCTTTTGGTTGTCTGTTTTTCTTTTGTAAGGAAAGAGAAGCTCGTGTTTTCGTCGCTCCTTTTTATTAAAATGGGTAAAAAGAACAGGCCCCCATTTTAACATAAGATAAGGGAGTGGCACCCTGATGAAGGCTAGTTCTTGCCACAGGGGAAAGTGTTGCTAAATTTCTTGCAAAAGCAATTGGCATTGAAGAAGCGGCAGTAGCAGGTGGCACATGGATCACAGCAGGGGAGCTTGTGCCCAAGGCAAGATTCCTGCAAGCGGACACATCTTCGAGGGGAACGCTCTTCCCTTCCCTGGGTCTGCAGGGCTGTCAGCAACATCTGCAAAGAGAGCAACGGGAAGGAATGAAGAGATCAGAGGTGCTTGGCAAGAACCACTTCTGCTGCCCTGAAGATACACATTTGAAAAGAAAAACACACACATCCACCTATTTATGGCTTGGGTCTAGGCTGCACAGAAAGCAACCTGGCAGCATCCCGTTGGCCACAGTATATTAATCCAAACCTTGCTTTCCCATATATTGGTCAACAGCCTACCTGACGAAGACTCTGACTGATTGCTCTTCCTCCAGGGTTTGACTTAGAATACATGTATGACTATAAAACAAGTTATGACAACCTCGGCCTGCTCCTACTTGGAAGGAGCTTCTGGATCCATACATTTCAGGAGGATGGGGAAATGCCACCTCATTGGCTTGGTCCACCTGGAGTTGTTTGTTCTACTGGTATCATTATGGGATGTTTTCTGATCATGACATTGATCTAGCACAAATTGGGAAGGTTGACCAGTGTAAGGAAGAGGGGTGGATTATCCAGAGCTGCAGGATGCAATTGTACCAAATATTCCTTTTGGAGGAAGGGCAGAGGATACTTTTAATAATAAATAAACTCTTCGTTGTATGGCGTTGGTGGAGGACCCATAGCTCCATCACACACAGGTGAGGTCCCAGATTCAATCATTTGGGATCTGGGATGCTTCTCTCTTGCAGAATGACTGCTAATGTGACTGAATGATCCTGGGCAAGATGGAGCAATGCCTGACTCAGTGTAGGGACACTTCTGATATGCAAGCACAGTCAGGGAGCTTGTGGGAGGGTTTCAGTTACCTGCTGTGGCTCCATTGCGTTTGCTTCTAGCACAAGGTCATCTTGGGCAATTGGCATCTCCAGAGCAGCCAGGTGTTCAAAATCTGTGAAAGAAAAACAAAGGTGTGGAAGCTCCTTCACTGCCTTTCCGAAGCTGCTGTTCACAACTTCTGATCTATTCTCCCCAGAGGTGTCTAATTGGAGCCCATGTAAATGTCTTTTCAGCCGTGACCAAAAACCCAAGCCTTTTAAATAATAATTTAGCTAATAAGATTGTTTTGCCTTTGGTGATTTGTTAAATTTTGTGTTCTTTGAGTGCTATTCAACTAAATTTTCCTCAGTAAAACTAGTGAACATGACTAAATTAGGTCCATTGATTTCAGTACATCTACTCTTGAGTAAAACGTAGCTGAGTACCACCACCCTTTGCCTCTTTTGCTCTTATCTGGCCTTGTCTTAATACTTCATTTAATGTCATTGTTATTGCTGTGGTGTATTGTTATTCCGTGAGCTGCCCAGATAACTTTTTGTTAGAGGGTGATTTATAAAATAATTAACTACGTGCATGAGATCAGTTGTGAATCTGGGTTTGCTTGATGGGTAAAGAGCCCATCCACGAGAGCTCTTGGCATCTGTGGCTGGGCACAGCCTCCTTCCCTATACAGTACTGTACTCTTCCGCTGCTGGCTTGGGAAGCTACCATTAGCTAGAATCGACACTGTCCTGTAGTTTCCTGAGAAATACTGTGTTTCCCTCCGAAACAGCTTTGATCCATATGAAGACATCTGCACCCCTGTCTTCCCACCTGTGTGGGCAGACAGCCGGCAACTTGTATAATGATGCACAGATGCTATTTGAAATGCAGGGGGTGGGGTTGAGGGTGGAATGACCTTACTGGGTTTGAAGCTGGTACGTAACATGAACACCGTGCTACTCACAAGCAGAGGGCTTGCAATACACGCTGCCTTAATCCAGGAACTCAGAAGTGTCAGGCCAAAGGAAACTACCCAGCGAAGGGGAACGCACTCTGAGTTTTCCACACTCAGAAGACAAGAGGGTTTTCTTGCCCAGGGCCCCTCAACTACATTAGAGCTGTGTTGCATGTACAAAGGCTGCAGAGACAGGCAGAGGGGAAAGGAGAGAAACTGACCTGGGGGTCCCTCTTTGATCACCTGCAGAAGCCCTGGGTAGCTGGAGCGGCCTTCTTCGTCCAGCATGGAGGGGCCCCGCTCGGCCAGACGGCGGCTGTGGTTGGGGTTAGAAGCCAGGGTGGTGGGGATTTCTTGCAGGAGTCCTAAGGACAGCAGCAGGATCCTCAACATGGTCTCCCTGGATAACCAAGCAAGAAACAAGTGGTGGTGGGGAGGGAGAGGGCTGAGATGCTGGGCTGAGAGGTGGCCTAAATTGGGAATAACACAGGTGACGGCAAAGACCACCAACCTTTCTGGGGAGGTGTTCCATATCACACAAACCACACCATGCACACTGTATCCCCTTCCCCCCGCTCCCCAGCTTGTAGAGCTGGGCTCCCTCACAGGCTTTTCTGAAAGAGACCAAAGAGAGAACTTGCAAGGAGTTTGTCTCTCCAGCCTGAGAGCACCCCAGGACAGTCATCTCGAGGCTTGAAGCCCCTGCTGCATTCCGCTTCCCTTCCCTCAAAGCAATCAAGCCAGCTGCCTGCCCATCATCTTCTCCTCTTCCTTCTTTGCTCAGAGCAATCTCCCCAATTAACCCTCATAACAATCCTATGAAGTAGGTTAGGCTGAGAGGGCGGACAGCTTGGCAAGTTCCGTGGCTAAGTGGGGATGTAAGAGAAGCTTGGTTTCCTCTATCAAGGGCAGCATTCAGGCACCCGCAAACCTTTGGAGCAGCTCAGTACAGAGATGTCTTCTTGAAATGGGTACACAGTGGACAAAGCCCTGTGGAAATACCCAAGCCCCCTGCAGACCCCAAAGGAGAAGGTGTGCAGCAGCTGCCCCTCTTCCATGGCTCCCTCCCACTGCCCCCACCAAAGGGCTGCTCTGCTTAATGGGAGATGAACATACCACTTTCTTTGTGCAAAGCAACAAGTGCACACACACACACACACACACACACACACACACACACACATTCTCTGGGCCCTATCCTGTGGCATGTGCTGCTCAGCACATTTCACACTCAGTGAGTGGGAGAGGCAGAAAGTTACTGTACCTGACTCTTGCCGTCCGTCCGTCCGTTATCCTGATCGAGTGCTGTGGCTCTGCGGAACTGCAAGTTGGCTAAGGGCTTTTATTAATCACACACGTAATTAATTGACTGGACCACATGACTGCAAACTAATGGGTGGGTGGGCTTCTGTGGAAGCATCACTTTGTGCATCTTCCTGCACGACTGAATTTTGTTGCTTCATAAGAAGATAAGAGCCTCAAAGCTGGATCAGGCCAAGCGGCTCATGCGGTTTGTAGCAACTGAAAGCATTACTGCCTCTGCCCGTGGAGGCAGGCAAAACCATCATGGCTAGTAGCCATTGATAGCCTTATCTTCCTACATGAATTTGTCGACTTCTCTTCTAAAGCCATCCAAGTCGGTGGGCATCATTACATCCTGTGGGAGTGAGTTCCACGGGTGAACTGCTTTCTTTTATCTATTCTTAATCTTCGAACATTCAGCTTCATTGGATGGTTATGAGTTCTGTTGTTGTTGTTGTTGATGTTGATGATGATGATGATTTCTCTAGCTAATTTCTCCACGCCAGGCATAATTTTACACATTTCTGTCATGTCTCCTTTTACTTGCCATTTATCTAAACCCAAAAGTCTCAAATGCTACAACATTTGTTCATAAGACTGTTGCTCTATCCTGTTGAACATTTTGGCTGCTTTTTCTGAACCTGTTCCAGCTCAACAGTATCCTTTTTGAGGTGAGGTGGCCAGAACTACACACAGTATTTCAAATGTAGATTACACACTTGATTATGATATTGGCAGTTTTATTTTCAATTCCTTTCCTAATGATCCCTAGCATGGAATTAGTCTTTTTCCACAGCTGCTGCACACTGGCTCAGCATATTTATCAAGATATCTAATATGATGCCAATGTCTTGTTCCTGGCCAGTCACTGCCAGTTCAGATCCCATGAGAGTTCATATGACATTATTATGATCCCAACATGCATGGTTTTAACTTGTTTACATTTAATTGCATTTGCCATTTTACTGCCTATTCACTCCGTTTGGAGAGGTCTTTTTGAAACTCTTCACAATTTCTTTTTCTTTTAACGACACTGAACAATTTAGTATCATCAGCAAATTTGGCCACCTCACTGCTAACCCCTAATTCTAGATTGTTTATAAACAAGTGAAAAAACACAGGTCACAATATCAGTCTTTGGAGGACTCCATTTCCTACATCTCTTCATTCAGAGTACTGTTCTTTTATTTCTACTCTCTGCATCGTGGCACTTTACCAATTCCTGATCCATAAGAGGAACTTTCGCCTTCCTTAGGGATCCAGCACCGTTCCCCTCTGAGTGGCACATACAACCAAGTTGATCTTTGAGAGCCCAGACCAGCTTTGTGTATCTGATTGGGGTGCCCATATTAAATATTTAAAATATTGGGGGCCATCCATGAGGGAGCAGAGGTCACCTCCTCACAAGGTCTGTGCAGCAGATATCTTAAACCTCTTCAGACCCAAGACCCACTTTTCACCCAAACATACATTTAGGGATCAATTATTTTACCATATGTCTGCTCCTGTTGCAACCCACCTTGGATCAGGTCACAACCCACTTGTGGGTCCTGACCTACCAGTTGAAGACCAGGAGGGAAATTTAGGCTTTCATACAGCCCCAAACCCTATTTTTGGTTACCGCAGGCTGCAAAAATAGCATTGCTTCTTTGCTTAAAACTTTGGAAACTACTATTATACCTGATCACCCCCTCTTCATACTCCAGGAAACTGCCAAAGCCTTGAAAAAAACCTCTCTTCACCCTCCCGCCCCCACCCCAGCAACAACTATAGCCCTGCTTTGTGCCCCCCCATGCCCAATGTCCCCTGAGGACCCCCCTGTTTTCTAAAGCTCATTAATGATTGTTTGTGCAGAAAGGAGAATCAAAACTGCACTTCCAATTAACTGAAAGCAGAGATGTTGTGTGTACTTTTGTAACCCAATAAAATCTTTAATAAAAACATTTAAAAAAGAAATAAAAGTAACTAACTGACCAATTACATTACAGATAACTCAGTTCTGCCCCTCCCTCAGCATAAAGAGTGTCCCCCTTAAAATAAATCATGGCTATGCCCATGTCCCATAATGACAAATAAAGGCAGGAACATAGGCACTGCTGCATAACACTTATAGCTCCTCTGTATTAATGATTGTTTGTCTGAGAGGAAGAAGAGGATTCTGGGAAGAGATTAATGCCCTAATGAAGGAGGCAGCCCCAAACTGCCTTGAAAGCTTTTCAATCTGCAGATGAAATGCCTGGCTGATGTGTGTCCCCCAACATTCAATAAAGGGATAACAACACAACCATTTCCAGGAAGCGAGGGGCCCACAGTAGGAAGAACACACGGTCAACAGAGCCTGCTCTCCCCCCCCCCCATACAAGGGGCTGAAGGAGGTTCGCCTTCCAGATCAGTGTTCAGAGGTGCTGTGGTGTCCAGGGAAACAGCCTGAGTTCCTCAGCATCCTCTGAATACAGCTGCAACCACTGAGGTTTATGCACAGCCCAGCAAACAACAGACTATTCTGCATTCAGGGCTTTTGTGTGAAGGTGAGAGGGAGCCTTACTGTAAGGGAGGCAGAGTTGCTCAGATAGGAGGCAGCTCTATCCAGCCCTGCGAACATCTCCTGCACACAAAAGTCAAATTGACAATGAATGGGAGGCCAATAACATGCCTCATGAGGTGTGTGTCTGGGGAGGACCGACCTTTAGATTTTTATATCAGGAACCAAAATATCTCTGGGCCAGTTCTGTTTGCGAGCCACTGTTTTCAGCCAGTAACCAGCCAAAGGGCAAAGAGGATTCTGGGAAGTTATTAGCATCATAGTGCAGGCAGCAGCTTCCTTTACGGCCCCCACCCCAACTGCTCTGAAAGCTTTTTAATCTGCAGGGGAAACCTCAGGCGTATGTTTTGCCCATGATGTGAAGGGGCTAAATGAAATCTCCTCTGTTCTGTACAGCCAATTCCAGGAAAGGATGAGAGCCCCAAATAGCAACAAAAGTGACTGACAAAGTGGTCAACAAAGCATGTTTTTCTGAAAACAGGAGAGCGGAAGGGGGAGTCAGGGGACAAACACAAACTCCCTCTTTCCATGGGGAGGGGAAAGGCGCCAATCAAAGTTTTTCCGCAATGCAGAAGGAGGCACTTGTGCCTGCCCTTCCTGCCCCGGCCTTTGCTCCATTCATCCCAGTGGTTCTTGTTGCCAAGGAGAGCCCTAGTTTGGGGGTATCTTCAGGGCCCCTCCGACCCATTTTGGGTCATGCTTCATGAAAATGATATTAGCACGAACTGCCAAACAGGGTGTTTTTCAGAGCCCGGATCCATGCCTGGAAGCTTAAATCTACAAGTGCGCAAAGGTCACAGGTGGCTTCTCTTGCAACTGCCCTGAGGGGGCCTGTCCTGCAGGACTCAGTGGGCCAGGTAGAATGGCAGCCTGGGCACCTGGGACAGAAGAAACTGTCACCACACCTGCAGAAGCTCCACATCAACTCTGATCAGGGGGAAATTTATTTATGAGTGTGTTTGAGGCCTTCACCACACGCACACACCAAAAATCAATACCTATAATAGCAACTCAGCAAAACCAGTCTTATTTCTCCTGGCAGAGTGCTTGGAGTGCTGGAGATGGATGTGCCAGTTGTAATACCTCCCTAAGAGTCAGGCTGTACTCCTGGAACAGCTCCATGAGGCACACTCTGGCTTGAGGAAGCTGCTCCAAGTTACTTGTTGTGGCTCAGAGAGGATGGTGCTCTGCCTGGGCACCCAGAGAGCAATCTTCGTGAATGAGGGTGCTGTATGTGTGGCAAGTGTGTGTAGGCAGGTATCCATTTGCCATGGCCACCCGACATGATGTGGCTCTCTGAGGGGCAGCAGACCATTGTAGTCCCTCAGGCCCCCCAAAAGTTGCTTACCCTTATTTAGAGGGAGAAAACTGGAAGGAAGGGCCCTTCAGTGGGGTGGGGAGATGCTATGTACTAAGCTTGGATCCCAGAACAATAGGCAAGTAGGATCCTAGAATGCAACAACTGATTGGCTTGCAGGAAAAGACCAATCAGGCTCCAGGAGGGAAGCAGAATCAGCCAATCAGACGGGACTCATTGTGTAAATAATGTATATAAAAGCCTTTTGGGGTTTGGGGAGCAATTCAATCACTGTTTTACAAGCTGCAATAAAGAGCATGAAATCACTCTGAGTATATTTCAGGAGCACTTGGTTTTTTTCTGCCTTGGGAACATTGGGGTGAATGAAGCTACCTCAGTAGACTAACTCGCCCAGGAAATGACCCAGAAGGCAGGAAATACAGGCAGAATGTATGAGAGAGAGAGATGACAAATAAAACTATATGCAGGAGGAAGAAGGGGGGCTCAGCAGTTGATACAAGCTGCAGAAGATCCTCTCCATCCCCTTCTGTTGCTCTCACCCACCCCTGCCGGGAAGACGTTTTGCCAAGGGTTCAGTCTAGAGCAGTAGCAGGAACCACATTTTGTTTAGTTCTCCTGCACAACTCAGACAATTCTTCCTTACAGAACAGGTTGCAACTGCTTTTTTCTAATGAACATTTATTTTATTCACTCTAAATGTGGCAAAGTTAACCTGAGGACCCAATATGAGTTGGTCAGCTCTCTGTGCCAGACATCACAATCCCTTCCCTGTACTCCCTTGTACCTTTGGCAGTGCTGAGTTGTGCTGCCCAGGCAAAGAAGCACCAGGGTTGCAAGATGCTAGGCTGTCATGGACTGGCTGGATGCAGATGAGTGGTAGGAAGCACCAGCTGGGGAACCCCCAAGGGAATCCCTAGGGCAGGGGTCAGCAACCTTTTTCAGCCATGGGCCAGTCCACCATCCCTCAGACCATGCGGGGGGCTGGACTATATTTTTTTTTGGGGGGGGGATGAACAAATTCCTATGCCCCACAAATAACTCAGAGATGCATTTTAAATAAAAGGACACATTCTACTCATATAAAAACCACGCTAATTCCCAGACTATCTACGGACCGGATTGAGAAGGCGATTGGGCCGCATCCAGCCCACGGGCCTTAGGTTGCCTACCCCTGCCCTAGGGGAAGAAGGCCAGAGCCAGGGGATTAGTGGCCGGTTGATGATTAGTGACCAGAGGCAGAAGAAGGAGCAGGAGGTGTCAGAAGCTGGCAACAGGGTTTAGTGTCAGAAGAGGCAACAGGGTTTAGTGAGCAGGAGGAAGAAGCTGGGACAGAGAGCAGTCCTGATTCAGAGGCTAGAGAGGAGGAGGGCCAGGAGAGGGAGATGAGGCAGGCTGCTGAAGAGTCCAGGGAATCTCCCCCTCCTGCCGCCGGCTCCCCTCTCCCCGGGTATCCCAGAACACGCAGAGGGCAGAGGAGAAATTGGTTGCGTGCAGACACAGCCTCCAAATGCTTAGAAAATACCCTGGAGAGGAGGGGACTTAGGCAGTCCTCACAACTGCTTCATTGGAGCAAGACCTACTGGGAAGAGTTGCTGGGATCACAAGGCCTGCACTGCTTTGGTTTCTTTGAATAAAGAGTTAACTTCATTGCCACCAATGGTTTTTTTTTATTGCTGACCCACATAGGCTGGCCTTTGAAGAAGACAGGTCTTTGAGAGAGGACAGGGGCCAGGGAAAGCTCAGCTGTTGGGTTCAGGGCATGTGATAACCACAACCAGCACTTCCCACTGGGGAAGTGACTTCTCTGTGTGCACCATCTCCATCTGCCAGGCACCTGTCTCCTTTGTTTGCTCCTGCATTTTGCACATATTTAGCACCTGAGATTTTTGAACTGCCTTGGAAGGCAGTCCCACCTCAAGAATATTGCAGCAGTCAATCAAGCGAAGCCACAAAACTGTGGGTGAGGGTGATGTTTCTTTGTTGAGTTGCATTTGTTATTTGCCCCAGAAAAGTTGAAAACCAATCATAACCATCAAAAATTACAAGTAATACAGCTGGAAAAGGCTTCCATGGAATCCAAAACACATATTAAAAAAGGCTAACAACTAACTACACACAAATTCATCTGATCTCTATGGAGAGCTAAAACGGTATCATAAAAGCTAAAACCACAAGACACAGCCATGATAAAAGCAGAAGCAAAACACCACTATCAGCTTTGCACAAAGCTTACTGAAAAGGTGAAAGAATTCCTTGGGTGGACAGAAAAGTCTTGCCAGGTGCCAAAAAAGCCACCAGCAGAAGCACCAAAAGCCTCCCTAGGGAAAACCTTCCATTGCAGGGGTGAGGGCTAATCCTGAGAAGGGCCTCCTCCCTCCCTCCCCGCCCCTCTAATCTGCACTTGGAGGAGGCACTGTTGAGGATCTCGGGGCTTGATGGGAAGCGGTGGGTGTTTTTTTCAACACCAAGGCCTGCAGCCAGGATACTTGTGAGGTCCTCATGCTCCAGGGTATATCAAGTCAGGTGTAACTGATTGTATATAGAAAGGCAGGTGCTATAATTCTGCTCCTCCAGGGCATACCACATATCACCAAGAGGTGGTCTAGCTTATTCCAGATCATAGAAGCTAACCAAACCATCTTTGTTTTGTCTTTATGTGGCCTCAGTTTATATTATGTCATATTCATATCCGAGTTTTCATATGATTGTGAATTGATAGCACATTTGTCACATATTTTGCCTAATGTAGGCAGAGAAGCTCTGACGCAGCCCAACCCTCTCCAAACCTAGAGGGCTCCCAAGTTTAACTTAAGGAAGTGGATGGATCCTGCCCACCTCCCTCTCTGCATTCGTAACAGTTTCCACCATGTAAACACAGACTCCAGTTCTTATAATGAACCACATAAAAAAAAAAAGATTTTATTTTGCCCTTGTCCTGAGTACATTCCCATACCACCCAAGTCTTTAGAATAATCATACATAATACTGCATTGGGGAGGAAGAGGACTTGTAGAATCCATTCAATCTCACACATGAGGTTGTTGGCCACAATCCATCAGTATCATGCAGCTTCTTGGGAAAGAAAGTGCTCCTTCTCTCAAACCAGCTGCCATCTGATTTGAAAACACAAGAGGCAGTGAAGCTGAGGTGTGTACATGTCAGGCGGCGGCGGCACATGCGCCGATGACAACTTTGCTGAAGGGTAAAATGCAGCTCCTGGGATCTGCCGTTCAAATTAGGGCCACAATATGTGTGTGTGTTGGGGGGGGGGAGCAGTAGCTGCAGGGACTCCCTCCTTCCTCCTTTTCCCTGGGACTACAGAATGGGGGAAGGTGGACGGAAGCAACCCAAATATAAGGGAAGCCTCTGAGCATGTGCCGATTCGCATTTGAAACTCGAATCCCATCTGGACTGGGGATGGAGAGCTTTGCTTCTTTGCGGTGCCCTGAGCGCCTGTAGCCATCTGCGTGCCCTCCTACGAGGGATGATGTTGATCCTCTGTCCCCCCCCGCCCCGGGGCCTGTTTGCAAGTTGGCAGGCGAGCTGAGCGGAGCCCGGAGAAGAGATGCGCGCGCGGGAGCGGGGGCGCTGCGGCCGCTGTTGCTCTCCTCCCTCTTCCTTCCGCTCTCTTGCTCCGCGGCTGCTCTGGCTCGGCTCCCCTCGCGTCTCGAGCCCCTTTAAGAAGCCGCCGCGGAGCTCCTTGACGTCACCCGCCGCCCGCGGAACTCCCGCCCGCCCCGAGGAGCACCAGCTGCAGTAGCAGCAGCAGGAGGAAGAAGAGCCGCGTCGCCCGCCCGGTGAGTGGCTTCAAGGGCCTGTGGAGCAAAGCCTCTCCGGGTAGACCCCCCTCCCCCCCGTCCATCGCTTCGGCCCCTTGCGGATCCCCCCGATGCCCCCCCCCCGATCCTCAGCACGACCAGGAGCAGGAACAGGCCGAAGCTGCAACGGTGGCAGCAGCGCCCCCTCTGTTTGCCGGGCTCCGTCTGCCCCTCGCCTTGCACCGACTACCCCGAGGCGGCGGGGACTTCTAAACTGGGGCTCCGAGAGCGACTCAGCCCCGGGCGGCGCCTCGGGAAAAGGGGCACTCTGCACGCGCTCAGGGGCACTCTGCGCACGGCCCATCCTGGCAGCTGGGGCCCGCTCCTTGTCGCTGGGCAGGCGCCCCTCCTCGCCATCCCCGCCACGGCCCTGCACAGCAAGTCCTGGGGCGGCCCCCACCAGAGCTTCCCCCCGCCCGCACGGCTTTTCTCCCGCCGCATGATCGTCCTGCAGCAGGCACAGGCAGATTTAGGGCGCCCGGAGGCGAGCCGGGCCATCGGGGTCCCCCTGGCTCCGGGTGCTGGGCATATGATAGGCGACCTGGATATGCTGCGGACTTTCCGCAAGCCGATCAACCCCCTCTCTCCCTCCCCCAATCAGGAGAGATAAAAATAAAAATCCACTTGCAATAGAAAGACTAGTGTCTGCCCCCCGCAATCTTCTTATTCAAACAGCCCCTTGCCAAAATCACTTGGTTAGGATGCAGGAGCCTGGTGTCGCCGGCGGGTTAGACCTTGGCCGGGGACGCACAGTAGCGCCGGGACCCCCCTTTCCGAGCTTGGAATTGGTCCGTCCCCGCCTGATTAAAAGCCAGCTGCTCTTTAGGCCTCCTTGCGGGCGGGCGGGCGCGGGGGGGGGGTGGATTTAATTTCTATCTTCTTTAGAGACGGGGTGGCTGCGCCAAGGCCAAGGGAAGCCAGCCTGGAAAAAGGAGAAGAGAAACCCCAATCGGGTGCAAATCCCCGAACGACTCCCCAGGCTTTGCTCTCTCTCCCATCCTGTCATGGCTGCTGGTTGCAAGAAGGACCCTGTGATGGCTGCCCAGTTCCTGCCCAGCTGGGTTCAGGCCCTTGTGTTAACTTTTGAAGCCCTGCACAAAGTAGGGCCGGGGTACTCCAGGGACGTCCTGAGCCCTCTGATCCCAGCTCTCTGGCATCATTTGCGGGCTTGTTGTTGGCGTCTCCTGAGTTGGTGAGGCTTAGCAAGTGAAATAGAGCCTGGAGTGCCAGGCTCTGCCAGGAGAGATTTCGCTGGTGCCCCTTTGGCTTCAGCTTTTAAATGCCTGCTGAAAAGTTTCCTATGATGCCAGGTTGCTTTTGCAGGCTATTAAGAGCACCTCTTTCCATAATAAATACCTGGTCTCCGATTCTAAATTTTGTTTCAGTTCTGTAGAGATATTATTGTAAACTGCTTTGATTTTTCTTATGATACAGTGGTATATAAATATTTTATTTTTATATTTTTTTAATAAGGCTATTGCTTTAGTGGTGGTGGTGGGGAGCCAGGAACACTAAATGAGATCAACCAAGTGTTGCAAGGCCTGGTTGAGACAATGAGGAACACCCTTTAGCCGTCAATTGGGGCCCTTTTAGGTGACCCATTTAGTAGGCTTTCTTTGTGATTTCCTGCACAAATTTTACACAGTGGGTTTGTCTCCAGTCAGTTCATCATGCCCATACCCTGGTTTGCTTGAGGAGTTTAAAAACAACTTCCCACTGATCATTAGTCCTCCCCCAGCTTTCCAGTGCATCCCCCCCCATCACTTTCCAAACCACAGAAAGTCAAGATCCTTTCTTAAAGCGTTTGTTGTGCTCAGGCGAAAGAGCTCTTGAATTCTCTTTCCTTGTGTAAACTTAGCTTTCTGGTTTGTGCTTGGGTGTCTCCTGCAAAATAATGACCATCTGGCAGCCCCCTTAATATGGGTTAGCAGCTGGATTAGCCTCATTGTTTATGAAATGTATGTAAAGTATCCGTGGGAAACCTCTTAAAATCTGTCCTTTTTCTTACTGAAATACGTATTCCTTTTTTAACTGTGGTGAGCTTTGGCCTTTCTGTGTGGCAGGGCTGTCATCAAAAAAAGGATTGGTTCCAGAATGTATCAAGGTGGGGCAGTGGCATCACCAAAACAGTCTGAGGAAGCTGTATCAGCCCCTCAGATGAAGGCCAGGGTATGGCTTTTGCTGTCCCTCTCGCTGCCACTAGGCTTTTCAGCTGAAAGGTGCCAATGCCAATTCGAGTAGAAATCTGCAGATTCGTAAGGAACCTGTAAGGCTTGGCTTGCTTGCATGAGTCCTCTGGGCCAGGGCTCCTTTAGCGTATGCTTTGCAGCCCCAAAATTCCTGAAAGTGGAGCTGGGAGCCTTTCCCTCCCATGTCGGGGGCTTGAAGAGGGCCATAGAGAAGGCTTCCCCTCCCTCCATTCACTCTGCGTCTTCTCTTTGCAGCCCCCACCTCCATGCCGAGACCCCTGTGAGGCGGAGGCTGTTGTGGACATGGCTGCCGGCGCCCGGGCATTCTCGGAAGGGAAGATTGCTGGCCTCTATGACCTGGAGCGCACTTTGGGCAAGGGCCACTTTGCGGTGGTGAAGCTGGCCCGGCATGTCTTCACGGGGGAGCGGGTGGCCGTCAAGGTGATTGACAAGAGCAAGCTGGATGGTGGGGCGGCCGCTCACCTCCTGCAAGAGGTCCGCTGCATGAAGCTGGTGCAGCACCCCAATGTGGTCCGCCTGTATGAGGTCATTGACACCCACGCCAAGCTCTACCTCATCCTGGAGCTGGGCGACGGCGGGGATATGTTCGACCACATCATGCAGCATGAGGGAGGCCTGGGGGAGGAGAAGGCCAAGCACTACTTTGCCCAGATTGTCCACGCCATCTCCTACTGCCACCGCCTCCACGTGGTCCACCGGGACCTCAAGCCCGAGAACGTGGTCTTCTTCCAAGAGCAGGGCGTGGTGAAGCTCACGGACTTTGGCTTCAGCAACTGCTTCCAGCCAGGCACGATGCTAACCACCAGCTGCGGCTCCTTGGCCTACTCTGCCCCAGAGATCCTGCTGGGGGACGAGTACGATGCCCCTGCTGTCGGTAAGAGCTGGGGGGGGGGCTCTGAAGGGGGAAGATTTGGCAAGAGGCGGAGAGGGACATCCTGAGACCTACTGCACCTTATTTATTATTTTATTTGAAACTGGATAACCTGCTCTTTCGAAAAATATAGCAAGGCGGCTTATGGCATGTAAAATACACAAAACAGACTATAAACATGTATAAAACATAATTAAAAGCACTGGTGAACGCTGGTTGGTTAAACAAAAAAAGTGTATTCTGAAGGCCTGCCCCAGCTATGCAGTTATCAAAAGACGTCGGAGAGAAAGCAGGGACAGTTTTTGCCACGCTTGTGGAGTTTCACAGGACAGGGCTTGCCACACAAAAGCCTTGGTCCTTCGTGGAGACCAGATAACATCATAAAAGGTCTAGAAGAATTGTAGAGTTGGAAGGGACTCTGAGGATTATGTAGTCCAACCCCCTGCAGTGCAGGAATATGCAGCTCTTCCATACGGAAATTGAACCTGCAGCCTTGGTGTTACCAGCACCATGCTCTAACCAACTGAGCTATCCAGCCTTCTCTGGCTTGCCAATCTGCCCTCTGGTATGTTTTGGGCTAAAGGTTCCATCATCCCTGGTCATTGGCCATGCTGGCTGGGGTTGATGGGAGTTTTAGTCCAAAACACCTGATACCAGAGGCTGGAGCTATGCCACAACAGAGGGAGGCCTTCATGTCCTCTTTGTGGATTTGATAGAGAAAGCAAGAGGCCAAGCTCATGAAATGGCCCTTTGGTGTGATCCAGCAGGGCTCTCCAGATTTTGAAAAGGGCAGTCAGCCTTCAAAATATGGGCGACAGATAAAGGTTAGGAGGATAGAAGTTTCTGCCATGTTGTCACCATTTGGTGGTTAATTCAATCTCTGTAAATACATTTAGAGGAGAGGGTGTGGGTTATTTCAAAACACAGAACAGACAGAACCCTCTTCCCCATTTAAAAAAAAAGGATTTTCACCATGGTGCATGGTGCAATGCCATCCAGAATGAATCTATGAATACTGAACAATGATCAGTCTTGCAAAAATTCAGGTCATTTCCTGATTCCCAAAAATCTCCAATGTTAATGAACTAACAACCCCCAGAGCCAAAGGAAGCAAAATGATAACAGTCTACAAGGTAGGCCCAGGATGGTTGGGTGTTGTGGCCTTTTCCCTTAAAGGGTGGGGCCAGGCATGGGGGGGGGGGCTGCTGAAGGAAGTAATCACTCACCCGCCCTGTTCTTTTCTGAGCCCTCCAACTTGGCTTGAGTCTCATGTTGGCAACTGGTATCTTGACTTGGGTTCACCAATATGTGGCCATTCTTGGTGACTGCTTCCACAGGATTGCAAGAGAGGAGGCGAGTGAGAGCCCAGCCAGGAATAAATGTCTAGTGTGAGTTGTGTGCCTGGCCAGACCCCCTCCCCACCTCCAAAGGCTGCCTGAGCTAGAGAAGAAGCCTGGGCAGGGCAGGATGTGGTGAGTGAGAGGGAGGTTTGTGTGTGTGCGTATATGTCTGTTTGCTTGCCTGCTTAGAACTTTTGGTTGCGGCTGCTAGCAGGAAAGAGCAGAGCTTGTTGACAGGTGCAGAGCCTGCCTCCAGGCTGTGGCTTCTCCCGGCTGGCATCCCCACAGCGGCACCCCCCTGTGACCTGGAGCATGGGCTGCACAGCACAGGGCGCTCAGGCCTATTGGGCCTCACACCCTATTGCTCAGCTGACCCTTGGCCTGCTGGTCTGCTGGTGGCCTTGCCCCATTAGCCACTGCCCTTTTCATGCCATGCTGCTCCTTGGCATGCAGGGCACCCTGGTAGCCTGGAACAGAACAGAGAGAGAGAGTGTGTGTTTGTAGGGAGCCCTGTGAGTCACCTGTGGCATTTGCTTGGTTTTCTCTTCCCATTCCTGTGGTGCTGTTCAGTAAATTGCGGAGGGGAGGAGGGGTTGGATTAGCTGCTTCTAGAAAGAGAGGGGGTGAGAGAGACTGCTGTTCTGACTGCCTCTCCCACTCCTTGAACAGGGCTGGATTGTTGGCATTTTGCAGCCTTTCATAGACAGCTGTTGCCAGAGGGCCTGAGCACCCTCGCCTGCTTCCTTTGCTCCATCCTTCCTGCCCCCCTCCTCTTTTTCCTTTGCCAAGGCAGCCTCTTGACCTGGGAAGTGAGAAATGGTGCTCTGGGAAGGAAGAGGTGAGGTCAGAGGGAAATGGGTGGGATTTCCTGCCTGCCCAGCAGAGTGTTTTGTTTTTTCAATGGTCCCGGAGCCATGAGGAGGAGAATGGCCACTACTTCAGACAGCCAGGGATGGCTCTTTCAGGCTCTGGAAATAACAAGCTGTGTGCGTATGAGAGCCAGCCATTTCTGCAGCTTGCCAAACTGGTCCACTGACCAGGAGGCCAAAAGCCTTGAGAATGGGCTGGAAAATTAGGAAGGTTTCTGCAGCTTTGGGAAGCTTATTTCCCCGTCCCCACCCTAACATTTCTACCATGCATGAAACAAAAAGATGCTTGTTGAGCAGGGCACATCCCCATCCTGCAGTGTACAAAGGGAGCCCTCTGCCTAGGCAGACCCTAAACTCTGAAAGGCGACAGCTTCCTAGCCTGCAAGAGAGTTCATCCAGCAGCTTAAGGCCAGTGGGATCCCTAAAAGGCTTGAGAAGGATGCCATGGTGGGTTCCTGCTGTGCTCGTCTCCTCAAATGGGGGCAACTGAGCCATTCAGCTACACTTGGTTTGGGTTTGAAAGAGGACACCAAGAACCACAGGGTTGGCAGCCCAAGGCACCCTGCTGCCTGTGGCACCCTCCCATGCCACACACAGGAGCTGCTCAGAGCAGCGGCAGCCGACTCTTCCTTCCACCTGTTCTCCACTGCGCAGGAGGGCAGCAGAGCTAGCTTACAAGGCTGCACAGAGAGCTCTGTCTGGATGGCACCCAAAGGGGATTGGCAAAAGTGGAGGCCTCAGGTGGAAGAGCCAGGGAGCTGCTGCTGCATCTGTGGCCCCACTCGCTCTGCCTAATGGGAAGACTGGCCCAGTGAGAACAGGACTGGAGCTGAATGGAGCTGCTTCTCTCATTGAGCCTATTGTGCTCTTTGGAGCTGAGCCAGTGCAAGATGCTCTAGGTTTCACCCTGCTGCCTCCAGGGGAGCTCATGGCCTTGCTAGCCCCTGGGCTTTGCAGGGGGTGTTTGTGAAGTGTGTGTGTGTGTGTGTGTGTTGGTTTTGCTGGCCGCAGTGTACATAAGATACCAGATATGACAACATGAGGGCAGCGGGGTTGATGTCTGTGTGAGCAGCACCTGTTGCCTATTCAACCATATACAAATCTTAATGCAAAGTTCCAAGAGGAACCAAAAGCTGAAATCGCAGCATCCTGCACCTTTGAGGCCATGTGCCTGTTCTGAGAACATTGCAGATTTGCATCCACTTCCTTCTTCTTTCACCCTTTAGTTGAGGGCCCTGCCTACGTTACAGACAGCTGCAAGCCCTCCTGGCAGCTGAGACCTTTCTTTACGCCCCTGACTGCTGGGAGCCCAGCTACCCGTGAACAGCAACTTGCTGCTCTGCTCCTTAGAAGGAAAATGCTCTGTTTCAGAACAGCTGGTGTTCTCCTTCTCTGCCCCCGCCCCCTGTGCATGCATCACCCCACCCTCAAGTCCCCCAGTGGCTGATTTCTCCTCCCTGCTGCTCCCCCTCCTGGCCACCTGCAGCAATGAGGGTCTTGACTGCGTAGCAGCACCCCTTCGGCTGCTATTTATAAGTACCTTTAGAGCAGCGGCTGCTCCTCTATGCTGGCAGTCTGCTTCCTGCTTCCTGTCTCCTCTTAAAGCCGGCTGTGTAGGAGCCTGAGATAACCTCTCGTTTTTCTTCACAGCCAAGCCGTCAAACTGAGGCAAATGTGTGGGCGAAGCAAGGCCTGGCTCCACAGTTCTCAGCAACTGGAGGGGGCAGGGGCTTTTTTCCTGGAGTCCCTGTGTCCTAGCTCAGTGTATGTGTGTGAAAGTGAGACAGATTGACACCGTGCCCCTTGTCAGTATCCCCTCTTAGAAGTGGCTTCCTTGCTTCCTGTATTGAGGGGACTTGCAGCTGGTCCTGGGGCCCCAGCCTGTTGCTGGAGGGTGGGGGGAGTGGGCTGGAGTTGGGTTGACTGATGGGGTCATTGGTTTGTGGGCAAACAAGTCTTGCTTGCAGTAACAAGTGGTGGACACACACACCCCGTCGGCTGTCCAAGGTCCACCTCATTCCCACCATGTGGCAACACGCTGACGGAGATTTGAGAATAACTGTGAGAACCCACTTGCTGTAAGCAGCCTAGCCAGTTAAGAACAAGATGTGGTAGAAATGGGGAGGCCACTGGAGTCACATGCCCCTCACACACAAAGCCCCTCTCTTTATGGACTCGTCCACACTTCCACTTCTCCCATGCCTAGAAAGCATGGGTCCAAGCGATTTTCCCCTTGTCCCACTCCTTTCCAAGGGAAAACCCATTCTTTAAGTCTGCATCAGAGCAAATGTCAATTTGGAGCAAACCTGAGTTGCTGTTTGCTCCAACTGAGCACTAAAGAGTGGTTTTTCTGTGTGGAAACCACAGGAAAAGGAGGAAGTGTGGATGTGCCCTAAGTGGTGTGAGGAACATGTCACATACAATACTTTGCTATCTCTCACCTGGGGGCAGCTTTTGCAGGCCACATTCTTTGTTAAGCATTCGGTTTTAGTCTTGCATCAGCATTCCAGAGCACCCTTCTGCCTCAGGCACTGCTGCCTTCCTCACTGCAGGGAGGGGCTTCCCTAGTCCCGAACTACTTCTGGGGCGCCATGGAGTGGCAGGGGCAGCCCTCTCCCTGCCTGCATCTCCCTTGCAAGTGCCAACATTCTGCTCCTGGAATAATTAGCCAGATAGCCAGCCTTCACACTGGTCTGGAAGGGAAAGATCATAGCTATGCTGTAGGGCCCTGAAGTCTGGGTGGGTGTGTCCATGTGCAGCCTCTCAGGCATCTGCTTTGAAGGGGGGCCTCTGGCTCTGCTGATTTCAGGGGGTCCTTTCCTCCCCAGGGCCCAGCTCTGCAAAAGAAAGCAAGTCCCAGTGCTGGCAATGAGCACCAGTGATGACACCAGTGGGACCCCATGTCTGGAGCAGTTTTGTTGATGATGATAATGAATGATGATGATAGTTGCAATGAATGCACAGATAGTTGTGTGAATATTCATTCACCATTAAAAAAAACAAAAAACCCATACAATAATAAAAACCTGAGGAGGAGAAGCCTTTGCTTTCCAAGGACCTTCATGTGCCCTTCAGATGCTGCTGGTAGGAGGAGAGATGGCTCACCCCACAGCTGAAGGCTGTACAGTGAGGGTGGGTGTTTTTAATATTACAGCCACCTCTCCACCCTGAGATTTACACACACACACACACACACACGAGAGAGAGAGAGAGAGAGAGAGAGAGAGAGAGAGAGAGAGAGAGAGACTGTTGCCCATTATTGTCTCTCTCCTTGTTGATTTGGGAAAGGGAAGTAAGAAGACTCTTTCAACAAGCATGGCAGTGCTACTGCTGCAACCTGTTCTGTTGAAACCAGGGAGTGTCCCAACAACACTCCTACCTCTGCGCACATCCCTCGCAGATCTCGGACCTGCCTGCAACTGTCAGTAGACAATCACCCCCACTTTCTGTAGGGTCCACCTAATGGCAGTGTGCTGTCAAGGGTGTTGTGAGGGGGGCCGAGTTTCAGTTCTCTTATAGCAGGACCCGACATTTCCTGTTCCTTCCACCACCCCTTCCTTAGTTTTTAAACCTGGGTGCAGAGTTAGGGAGACCCAGGCACATATCACAGTTTCCTGCAGGTGTTGATAAAGTAGCACTTGCAAGTTTGATGCAAATGCATGCTATGAACTGTGCCCCGAGTCATTTAAATGCATAGCAGAACAACAGAGAGGGTTGCTGCAGTTGCAGTCTTTCTGGGTGGGATGGGGAACAGCTTTAGGCTTATCGGGTGGGCATGCAAGTGTAAAATTGGAAAGGTCCCCTGGGTGGCCTTGGGGTCCTTTGACCCACTTGGGCAGAAGCGCCTAGCAGGAGGCGGAAGAAACAGCTCTTGCCAAGGGCTTGCCTGAGCCGATTATGCTCCAAAGGATTTGAGGCCCCCACCACACTGCTTATCTCTTGGGCCATCTGTGCTCTGTCCCCTCCTTTCCTCTGCCTCCAAGAGCTTTGCCCGCCCCCCTCTCCAGCTGCCTTCTTTCCCTGCCTTGTCCAGCCCTACTGGGAGAGTCCAACTTGCTCTCGTCTGCAGAGAACCCAAACCCAGAGCTCATCTGGGTGGATCTTGAGTTGGGGGCAGGGGGCAAGAGACAACATCATCTGTGGCCCTCCAGACATTGTTGGGCTCTTCCTCCCTTCAGCCAGCATCCCAGCCATTCAGCCGGATGGTGAGGAGGAGTTGGAATCCAGCCAGGAAGGTGGGCTCTGGCTCTTAGGCCAAGAGGGCGATGGAAGGAGCCTTTTCCTGTCCTCCTCCACACATTTCACTGCTGCTTCTTTCTCCTCTCATCTTCCTTGGCCCTGCACCTCCCTCCCTCCCTCCCTCCCTCCAAAATCCAGGCCAGCCCAGGTCCTTGAGCACCCCTTTCCCCCATTTTGGGGGGATTTGCAAATAACAGGCTTTTTTTGCTTATGGTGTGCCGGTCCTTTTTCATCTTAGTCCTGAGCTGGAAGGTATACATTATACAGGATGAGGTGTAAGTAGGACTACCCTTGGGACTGATCTGGAGGCTGCAGCTGGTGCAGACATTGGGAGCCAGGGGGCTTCTGGGGGCAAATGACCCCCCTAGCATAAAACGCCTTGCTTGTGGTATTTGCACTGCCTGCCAAGCTGCTGCAAGGCCAAGGTCAAAGTGCTGGTCCTGCCCTGTAAGGCCCCATGCAGCTCATCAAATGCTTGCAATTAATGCCACATGTTGTTTGAGCTTGATCAATGAAGAGTTACAACGTTTTGGTTCAGGGCTGTGGAACTGAGATGGGCTGGTGAACTTTGGGAGTGCTCACCTGCATTTATGCCATTTATCCCCCACCTTCTTCCCTCCAGGGAGCTCATGGCAGTGTACTTGCTTTTCCTATTCCGAATTCTGTCATCACAACAACCCTCTGAGGTAGTTTAGGCTGAGAGTGAGTGGCCAAGGGACCAAGGGAGCTTCATGGCTGAGTGGGGGTTTGAGCCTGGGACTCCCAGGTCCTAGTCTGACACTCGCAGGATCTCCATAGGACACTGGGTAGACATCCAGCAGAGGTTGGGGAGAGGTTATGATCCCTCTCATGGTTCTGTGGCATTGAGGCTACCTGCCTCTTCCGCAGCAGCCTTAGTTTTACAAAGTGGTGTTGTGGTGGAAAGCCAATAACTTGTTGGAGTGCTTGTGTGGGGGTCTCTCTATTTCAGGCAAATGATCACCGTTTCTCTCCTGCTTTCTGTCTTTCTCCAGATGTCTGGAGCCTGGGAGTCATCCTGTACATGCTGGTCTGTGGGCACCCGCCTTTCCAGGAAGCCAACGACAGCGAGACGCTGACCATGATCCTGGACTGTCGCTATGAGACCCCCCCTCATGTCTCCTCCGAGTGTGCAGAGTACGACCAGACCCCCCTCCCAACTCACTCCCCCCTCACCTGTCATGCAGGCAGGGTGTCCCCCCATCACCCCACCTGCCCTCACCAGGTGTGGCAACCGGGTCTTGCACCTCCTTCCTTCCTCCAGACAGAGAGAAGGCACCTGGGTTACCTGCCCCAGATTGTAGCCCTGCCCCTTTGCTGACCCTGTGCCCTCCAGGCTCTGCCCAAAGCAGCATGGTTGTTGTAGAGTAGACCCTAGTGGGCATAAGGTTGGGGAAGAATGAGGGTTCTGGATCCTTCCGTCCTCGCCCCCTCCCCCGGGACTGGGCCTGCTCCCTGTGGGGAATGGTGTGGGAGGTCAGCAGGCATGCCTGAGATGGGACACAGGGCCCTTTCACATGCTCCCCCTTTGTCCCAGGCTTACTCTGTCCATGGGGAAGGAGGGGGGTGTTAAGGCTGACTGAGCCCTGTAGGACCTGACTGCCCCCGCTCAGAGACCAGCAATGACAACAGTCACATGAACACATGGGGTGGGAAGAGATCTTGCCATGGGTTGGGTTGGGGTGGGGTGGGGAGTTCAGCCTGCTGCTGCCTATCTGTGTGGGGACTGGGGTGGTGTGGGGCTTCATAGGAGGGGAGCGGGAAAGATGTGATATCTGAGGGCCTCCGCGTGACTGCCCCCCATACACCCCTTCTGTTGGACAGCCTGATCGCCCAGATGTTGCAGCGGGACCCCCAGAAAAGGGCCTCCTTGGAGCAGATTGAGAGCCACCCGTGGCTGCAAGGTGTGGACCCCTCCCCTGCCAGCCGCTCCCTCCTGCCTCTGACGTCGCACAGGCGGGTCTCGGAGGAAGAGCACGGCATCATCATCCAAGCCATGATGTGCGGCAACATTGCGGACCAAGAGACCATCCAGGAGTGAGTCTCCCAAGGGTGGGAGGAGGAATCTGAATTTCCATCCGACGGGGCTCTGGTTGGCTGGGAGGAAATTGGGGGGGGGGGGAAGCAGGGAGAGAGGACTTATTTGGAAGTAAGTGCTTTGGGGGCTGCCTCCTCAAGCTAGCCCTGCCCTCCTTCCTAACCCCTCACCAGATGCTGTGGGCTGCTGTCCTCAAGAGTCATAAGGAAGGTTGCAGCAGCCATGACGCAGCGGTCCTCCTCATGTGGAGGACTTCTGCCCTGGAGCCACCTGCCTTCCTCATGTGGAGGACTTCTGCCCTGGAGCCACCTGCCTTCGCTCCTGGGTTGGGTCAGCTTTGGCTAGCCTGAGGCTTTTCAGATTATTTGGACCTCAGTTCCCATCAGACCCAGCCAGTGCTTGTCACTTCCAGCACCGCTGTGCTGGCTAGGGCCGATGGGAGTTGTAGTCCAAAACCTTGCGGGGTCTCAGGCTGGGATAGGCTGGTCCTCTTTGACCTGAAGCATCTCATTGGTTGAGACGAGCCTGTTGGCAGTGAGTGCCCTCTGAGCATTGGGGGTTTTCTGCCAGGAGAGGCTTTTGGCATCTTGCCTCTTTTGTCCTTCCTGGAGTTGAGGCTGCTTCCCCCTCCCCACCTCCTTTGCCCTTGTATCACCACTACATGCCCCTTGCAGGGTCCTCCGAGGGTCCCCTTGACTTCTGTCCCTTGCGTCCCTTGTGCACAGAGCCCTGGAGGCCAACCGCTACAACCACGTGACTGCCACCTACTTCCTGCTGGCTGAGAGGATCCTGCGGGAGAAGCAGGAGAAGCAGAGTCCTGGGGCCAGCCTGGCCTACAACCTGGCGCAGCACGTCCAGAGCAGGCAAGTCTTGGGCTCCTTAGGGCCAGGGTTTGCTTTGACCGTTATCACAGCTTTCTGAGCATCTTCCCTTTCGCCTCTTTCTCTCAGAAGCTCCTTCAGCGCTGTGGGGGACCCCAGCCTACCGCTGCCCACCGCAGGCAAAAGCCCTCAGCCACTGCCCACAACCAAGAGCGCCCTGGAGGCCTTTGCAGAGCATTCTGGGAAGTCCCTTCTGTCCTTCTCTGCGCTGGGGGAGGACGAGTCACCTTCCAGCTTCCACGGGTGCGGGCAGCCCATCAGAGCCCTGATCCGGCCCTCACTCATCGAGACCCCTATTGCCAAGAGCACCCCCGCCCTGCAGCAGATTTCGGAGGAGGAAGAGGAGGAGGAGGAGGAAGAAGAGGGGAAGCCTGGCCTGTTCCGCAGGAGGACATCTTCCCTGAACCAGGAGCAGATGAGCGACTTCCAGAGTGCCAAGGCTTCCTTGCTCTTCTGCCGGAGTCTTGCGTCCCACAACAAAACAGGGAAGGCTCTCGGCCCAGGATTCCCCAAGGCCCGCGGTGGCCCGGAGCCTCAAGGGCCTGAGGGTGGCCTCTCCCTGGCAGCGCCACAGAGGCCTCCATGCCTGCAAGGCGAACGGGAGGAAGGCACGGGCACTCAGGTGGGCCCAGAAATGCCAGCAGAAGGAGACCCAAGAGGCAGTGAGGAGAGGAGGAAGGGCAGTGCCAACCTGGAGGCAGTGGGCAGAAGGGAGCAGCCCCCAGGGAAGGAGGAAGAGGCCAACAACAACACCCCCCCAGGGAAAGGAGGTGCTGGGGAGGGGGAGGAAGAAAGACTCTTGAAGAAAGAGCACGGGCCACGGAATGACGATGAGACTCTGGCTCGGGGCAGCTGTGGCCAGAGAGCTGCTGAGATGAGCCCAGCCTCAGACCCGGAAGGCCAATTCCGAAAAAGCCCTGAGATGGGACCAGCCCAGAGGCCGAAGCAGGACGGCCACCGGAACGGCAGTGAGGGCCTGGCAGACGTGATCAAGCTGGACCCTGCCAAGGGCAAGAACGCCAACCTGAAGGACCGGATCCTGCAGTTCCCGCTCTGCGAGAAGGCCCTCGCGTTCCGGATGCGGCCTGCCTCCAAGGAGAGCCTCCTCTCTCTGGGACAGTTCAACTGTTGCCACGTCATCTGAGCCGTGTGTCTGCATCTGCAAGAGAGGGATGTGGGCCGAGGAGGGGGATGGCGGCGTTGGTGGAAAGGGCAAGGCCCCCAGCCAGAGGGCCTCGGGTCGCTCCATTCCCATCATCCTCTGCTCCCAGTGAACGGCTGCCACCATCCTGCCCACCCGCCTGCCTGCCTGCCTGAGAATTGCATTTTGACTCTCGCTCTGTATATCTGCTTGAATCGGGTGAACCAAATGGCTGTCCCTCTCCCCCCTTGTCCCAGCTGATGCTGCCCAAAGGCCACAGCTCCCACCCCACCCCCTTAGTTCACAGCATGCTGAACCTAAATCTCCACCCAAGACCAGGGTGTGGGTGTTTGTGTGCCCAGAGCTTCTCAACAGCAAATCGGCAGTTCCGATTCCGCTGGGAGCTCTGGGGCAGCTCAGCTGGAGAGAGGCCAGTGGGTCTATGGAGGCCTGTTTCCTCCTATGTCCCCCTGCTAGAGGCCAAGGGTGCCTGTTGCAGAGGCAAAACGGATGTCCCTGGTCCTAAAGCTGACAGAGGCGTTGTGGGTGGAGATTCTTTCAACCTCCTTTACAGTGGCCAATGGGCAAACTTTCTCTCCCACCACCCCAGCAAGGCTCCCCATGTGAGTCTTGCCATGTGGGTCCCTGCAGGTTTACTTGTCCTAAACAGGTCAGCTTCAGCGGCCGCCATTCTTGCCCCTAAGGCCAACTCAGATGGAAGCCACGTTGCTCCCGGCCACCTTTGCTCTGCTTCCAAGCCCCGGCCTCCAAATGCTGCTTGGCTGTGCCTGTCGAGGCATCCCAGATTGTGACTGTCTGAGCTGAGCTCCTGGATGTTGCTTCCCCTTTCCTGCCAGGGAAGGACCAAAAAGCCAACTCTGGCCTGCATTTGCTAGTGGCTGCCTTTGCTTTAAGCTGACATGGCAAGCTTTGTAGTTGCAAAGGGGCAGCAGACCCAGGCCTGGACTCAAGCTCCTCTTCAGGTGCCCTGGGAAGGCCCCTGGCTGCCTCTTCTCCTCCCTGGGCTAGGAGTCCAACAGTGTTGGCTGGCCGAGGCCGCCTCTTCCTACCCCATCACCTCCCAGTCCAGCTGGAATCAGAGCCAGGCTGCGGGGAGGTGCAGATCAAGCACCAATCTGGGGTCAAAAGTAGACACCCCCCCCCCTGTGGGGTAGGACAACTCCTGAGCATCAATGCCAAAAGCGGCTACTAATGTCACCACCTCTCCTATGGGCCAGGTGATTGAGGTTGCGGCACTGCACCCGTGGCAGGGCTGAGAGCGCCCCCCTCTTGGTCTTTCCTAACTGCTGGGTGTGGGTCCAGAAGGGGTGCTGATGGGGCTCTTGCTTTGCCTTTATGAAGGCATCCCTCTCCTTTAGCACTATCCATGTTGTTTTCGCCCTGCCCCTTACGGACTAGCTGCTTGGTTTGAGTCCCTGCTGGCCTGTGCATTGGAAGGACCCCCTGCATCTGGCTGTGAGCTGCCTGCCTCTTTCTGGCCAGTCCCCCTGGACCGCTTTCCGAGGAGCCGCATGCATTTCTCTTCCAAAGCACCCCAGCTCTGCCAAGCCTGAAGAGGTGAGGTTTTTATAGCAATTGAAATATTTTTTAAGAATAGTCTATTTTAATGTAACATAGAGAAGGCTCTGTATCCCTTTCCCCCCGCAAGCCCAGGGGTTTCCCTGGGCAGCAAATGCACTTTTTAGGAGTCAACTAGCCATGCTCTTCTCCCTGCCTGTTCCTGCCCCCCCCCGCCCCCGTTTGCCAGCAATGTTGCCCCTACTTCCCTTCCCTTCTTTTTCTTCTGTCCTCCTGAAGGACTTTGCCAGTTTGGGTGGGCTGGATGAAGGAGGGCCAAAGGAGGAGGATGCCACCACAGAGGATGGCTCCTGGCCATGCTGGGAGGGACTTCTGTGTGTGTCTCTGTGTGTGTGTGCGTGTGTGCATCACATACACCCCCCTCCCCATTGTGTTCCTCCCTCCTTCCCCCCTTGAAGTGCTGCCAATCCTCATCCGCCTCCCCATTTATGCCCTACACCAAAACCTCCATCTTCTCTCTGAAACTCTTCCAGGAAAATAAGCTTTCTGTGTATTATTATTATTATGTTATTATTGTTATTATTATTATTATTATCCTTCTTTCTTGCTGGCAAGAAATGAATTGGGGATTTGATTGCTGAGCTCCCGCTGGGTTCTGTATCAAGTGCACTGACTGGATCTAAGGCAGCAAGTGGAGTCCAATAAAATGGCTGTGCTGGACTCTGAAGCCGCCTGTGTGTTTCCTCCCTCAGGGGAACATTGGGTGGGGATGGGTGTGAGCAGCAGGAGGAGGATCCCACTTTAATCCTGCCTTGCAGAGGGGCCCCTGTGGCTGTTTTCCACCTTCAACATTGCTGCTGCCACAGGGGAGTTTGTGTCTCTGAATAGGACAAGGGACAGTGATGTAGGCGGCAATTCCACACCTTGCCTCCTACGAACACCTGAAACTGCCCTTCTCCAACATGGTGCCTTCCATATGTTTTGGGTTACAATTCCCAGCCAGCACAGCTGCCCAAACATCTGGAGGGCAGCTGGCATTGGGAAGTTTGGACTAAATGGCGACCCTTTCTAAAGGTGGGACAGAATAAAGCAGCCGTGGCAGAGCCTCTTGGAAGCAAAGAGGCCTAGTGGCGCCTTTGAAGCCTGAGAGGTGGTTCCTCACGGCCTGAGCTTTTGTGGACAAGAGTCCCCTTCATCAGAGTCCCCACAAAGTGCTGTTCTCAGTTACTGGCTGTACAAATACGCACATTGTTCTAGAAAGGGAAAGCATGAAAGGCGAGAGGCTTGTGAATTCATAGCCATTTGGCCTCACACTTTACCATTCTCTCTCTCATCCTCCCCTGCCTCAGCCATATTTACTCTTTTAAGTCTTGAGATGCCATGAGACAGAACTCTGTTTTATTTTTTACCGGAGGACAGATAAATTGGAAAGCTGCGTTAACCTGGGGTTACAAAACTGAAGGTAAAGGCTGGTGTCAGCTTATCAGAGTCGCCCCTCTCCATGCTAGAGCCCTGGGGTGGGGGGGGTTGAGGGCGGTAGCCTTGGCAGAGACCCTGGCCAAGCTTTTCTCTCGTCAGATTCAGAGCCCTTTTCTTGACTGCCACATTTCTCCAGCTTATGCTGGCTGGGGGGGGGGGGTCTCCAGGTGCTGAGCACTTTCAGGCTCAGGAGTTGATTTTGGCTTCCCCGGTGGTTCTCAGTGCCTGCCTGGCTAACTCCTTCCAGCCCTAGAGGCCAAGCAGCTCCTCTCCTCTGGCACAGAGACCACACTGGCAGCTGTTGGTCTGCAGGGGCTGCTTTTAGTCAGGCCAGGCTGAGCCTTCTCATCCCAACACCTGTTTTATGTAAGGCTTAAGTCCTGCAACATCCAGGCATCTTCACCTGCTCCAAGACACATCCTGGAAGTCACAACCCTGCTGGGACTTAGCCCGTTTTGCTGAAATGGTGCCCCTCCAACTAATCTGCTCTTGGAAACAGATGGATCAGAGCAGAGAGACCTGCAGGGGTTCATGGGTGGTGGGTGCTCTGAGTAGGGACCTAGGAAGGGCACAGAAGTTCCCCATCCCTGGTTCACCTTCATAACCTTCCAAGAAACAACAAAGGTGGCAAATGCCCTCCAGTATCTGACATTTAGAGCTTTGCTGCTTCTGGGCATGAAGTAATGATGCTAGTTTAGTTTCTATTCAGGTCCTGTTTTTCTGTTAAAAGGAATCAAAGCAGCTTGCAATAACAATATAAAAATAATGAAAACAGCCACTCTCCACTCCATATCGGTAGAGAAGAATCTGCAAATGGCTTGCCAAAGGCAACAATGGGAAAGAACAAATGTCAGGAGACACCACATTTGCCTATTATATAAACTCTTGCCAGTCTTGGCCAGCCTAAGTTTCACAAGGGCTGGCCAGGTCTCACCAGTGCCCCTGACCCACACAGTTGCTGGAGGGTAGGCAGTGAGGCACATGCAGTCTAAGAGAGGTGTGCCAAAAGCCATCGCAAAATTGCCAAATACGTTTGGGGCATGTACAAATTTTGCAAGCTGAGCAATCCTTTGCAGCCAGGCTGCAAGGGGTCTCCTATGCAGTCAGGCTGGGGAAGGTACTTTGCCTAAGGCCTCCTTGTCAGAGAGTACCATGCTGGGTTCAGTGCTCCGACTCTGTATGAGGCATCTGCACAAGCTGACATATAGCCAAAGGTAATACAATTATCTGAGATTCTGTAACCTGCAGAATAAAGTGGTAAGGTCACTACATTCCCTATACAGAGAGAGCCCAGAGTGGGGCACAACTTTGGCTGCTTTGCATCCAGTTGTGTACTTTGCTCAGAGGTCAGTTTCTCTCTTTGTATTTCGCAGCATGGTAAAACAGCCATGGTCAGGGCAGTCAGTAAGTTGGCTGACAGACTGTGTAGGGGGGCAAGTGGGGAGTGGGGGAGAGAGATGTGTGCTTGCTTTGAGAAGCGGCCCCATCAAGGGCACATACACTTCACTCAAGGGCACATACACCACTTAATTTTTATGAAGCTTTGAAGCCATTTGCTGATAATACCAACAGTTCCTGCTTCATGCTCACACCAGTTGGTGCTAGCTAGCATGCACTGGGCTCTGCTATTATGTTCCACTGAATTTACACTGATACAAAAAGTGCCACTGATTTTTTGATGTGGTATATCTTTCTTTTGGGACGCGGGTGGCGCTGTGGGTTAAACCACTGAGCCTAGGACTTGCCGATCAGAAGGTCGGTGGTTCGAATCCCCATGACGGGGTGAGCTCCCATTGCTCGGTCCCTGCTCCTGCCAACCTAGCAGTTCGAAAGCACGTCAAAGTGCAAGTAGATAAATAGGTAACACTCAGGAGGGGAGGTAAACGGTGTTTCGGTGCGCTGCTCTGGTTCGCCAGAAGTGGCTTA
Source organism: Podarcis tiliguerta (assembly GCF_965153285.1). Lineage (NCBI taxonomy): Eukaryota > Metazoa > Chordata > Lepidosauria > Squamata > Lacertidae > Podarcis > Podarcis tiliguerta. Next base: position 49,812,222 of record NC_139541.1, on the reverse strand, counting down.
GTCATGCTGGCCACATGACCCAGAAGCTGTACGCAGGCTCCCTCGGCCAATAAAATGAAATGAGCGCCGCAACCCCAGAGTCGACAGCTGGACCTAATGGTCAGGGGTCCCTTTACCTTAACCTTTATATCTTTCTTTGTTTTCTGAGCCAGGAAGTGATTATACATTGGTGTGGAGCAGATACTTGCAGCTGATTGCCCTGAACTGCCACAGTATGCATAAGCTTCCTGCAAACAGAAGTCCCATTTTTGGTTGGCTTTTAGCCTGCAGACAAACAGTGAGGAATGCAAAGCTTTTAGAAGGGGTCTTGCTGAAAGCTGCATTTGTGGCTCCAAGCTGTAGTCATATGGACAGGAATCTCTGGCATCAGATGGTTTTGATTACTCCGGAAATATCAATCAGTCAGTAAGATTTCCTCCTTACTTGAGGGTAGCTTTTTCAAATTCCAGCGCCAACCAAACCCCTTTGGGTGATTGAGAACAAGGCCTTCAATACTGGGAGGACAAGTCACGTCTCCTCTGCCACCCATTCCTGGAACGGTTGGGGAAAAGAGGCCCAGGCAGCCCAATGGGGCTGCTCTATGCACAGAATCTGCTAATGATTTCCCCACATCCCGCCCTCTCACCCTCCCTCCTACAAATACTGTACTCCAGCAGAAAGGCTGCTGCTTTCTACACCAGAGGCAGTGGCTGGAGGGACAGAGCAGAGTCCAGAATGGGGAGCTCAGCTGGGGCTGCAGTTGTCCTTTTTCTTGTCCTCTGGCAACCAGCAGATGCCTTCTGGCTTTTCAACGTGCTCTTCCCACCCAGTACCACCCCAGAAGCAGCTCTCTCCAACAACACTCCCCCTGTGGTGCTTGGTAAGTTGGCATGGGGCACATGACAAGGGGGGCAGTGGCAGTCCTGGGGCTGGGGAGGCCAGCTCCCCACTGCAGGCAAAGTGTTGGCATGGTGGGAGGGGTCAGTGGGATAGTTGAGGGTGGTCATTTGTGAACAGCCGGCTGATGTGAGGTTTGAGAAGAGTCTGTGTTGGGTTGCTTTGGCTGCTTGGCTGCAGTAGTGCCCCTTCCCCTGAGACGTGGATGACGGAAAAGATGCTAGTCAAATCAGATAGATCTGTAGGGTCTGATTAAGCTCACAGCTAGGATAGTTCAGGGCCTGACATGCTCAGCTGGGATACCTAGAAGCGGATGTGGGCAGTGCTGGGCTGCTGGCCTTTTCTGTGGTACGCATTGGTATGCAAATAGGTCTGAGATAAAGGTGAAGATTGGTGAAACGGTGATCAAAGTGATGTCACAGAACCACTAGTGGGATTCCCAGGTCTAGAGGAGAGCCATGCTATTATTTCCCTTGGAGGAGTACCTTGGAGGAAAGGGCATGTGGGGGACACTTTCCCAGAGGAAAGGCTGCAAGCTCTCCTCTGTCCTCCCAGCATTTGACTGCACCTTGCCTGACACTCCTGTAAGACGCTAGAAGAAGAAGAAGAAGAAGAAGAAGAAGAAGAGGAGGAGGAGTAGTAGTTTGTATTTGATATCCCACTTTATCACTACCCGAAGGAGTCTCAAAGCGGCTAACATTCTCCTTTCCCTTCCTCCCCCACAACAAACACTCTGTGAGGTGAGTAGGGCTGAGACACTTCAAAGAAGAGTGACTAGCCCAAGGTCACCCAGCAGCTGCATGTGGAGGAGCGGAGACGCGAACCCGGTTCACCAGATTACGAGTCTACCGCTCTTAACCACTACACCACACAGGCCAGTAACCTCTCCATGAGTCCTGCATTGCCCTGCTTCTCCCTCATTGCCCCACATGAAGGAGGCCTTGGCAAGAGCGCGTGGGGCTGGATGAGATGGTCCATCTCATCTGATTGTACCTGGAGGCAGATCTATCCCATTTACATCTAACATGGAAGCTACAAGCTCACCTTGTAGCAACCCATTGACATGCATGCTTAGCAGGGTGATGGTCAAACTGGGAATAAACTCTGTTGGTTCATCCAGCTGCCTGAGCCCCCTAACTGAGCTGAAGTGTGGCTGCTGGGTCTTGCTTAGAGGGAGGCAGTGTGTCTTGCCTGGCATCTCCTCCTTCTTGGCCTCCAAGTTAATCAAGCACAAACTCCTAAATGTGTCTGATTCCCCTTTCTGAGAGGTACAGCATTGTCATGCTTAGATAGACCAGGGAGAGCTGAGCAGAAGGACATCCTGGGGTGGCAAGTTCCTTTCTGTCCATAGGTTGGGGTGGGAGACTGTAGAGCGGATTGAAATGTTTCATCTTGGGAAGAGGGCGGGACCTAGGAAGGCAATTCTTATTTTATTTTTGCTGGTGGCTCTCTCCCTCTCCCCCGCTGCAGAAAAATCAGCACTTCCATAATGCAAGAGTTAAAGGCAGAGGACCTCCTCTGTCCTGTGTTGAATCTGGTGAGCTACCTTTGACTCCTGGCCCAAAAGTGGCCTCTCCATCCCATGTATGTGCACCCCCCCACCCCCCCACCCCCTGGGAATCTCCTCCTGTCTCCGTCCTTTTTGATCCTGCCTGCAATAATCTTGCACAGTATTTTGTCCCACTGAATGGCCTTGACCGGACTTTGTTTTGTTTGCCTGGCGCTCTGAAAAAATGGTCTCTTTGGCCAGAGAGCAAAAGTGATCTAAGTTGGTTCCTGTTTTCCTAGGAAAGGATAAGAAAAAAGGACAAGCACCAGGAGGTGTCTTTAAAGCATTCCCCACCCCCAGTCTCATCACCAGCGTCCTGCCATGAAGAGGTTTTGACAGGGCCAGGGCTGTGGGATTCAACCCAGCCTTTCCTATATAGCCTTACATACAAATTTAATGCAACTTTTATCATTTAAACTTGTATTCTGTATTTTGTTGCATTACTTTCTACTTTCCCCCTCTGAGGGCAATTCCCTCCTCCATTCTGAACCTAACCCCAGGGCCCTGACAGAATCTTCCTCCCAGATCTGATGCGCTTAACTTACAGAGAGCTTTGTTACATTTGGGGACAGTAAAAATAGCACTCCACACCTACAGCTCAAAGTGGTACAGTCTTCTCTGTTGCACGTGTTGGTGGAGAACATTACTCAAAGTGGCAGAAGCCTGGACTGCACTACTTCTAGCTTCAGATAGGAGTGTTTGCTAGGCCAAAGGCAGCAACATCCATCCCATGGTGTGGGCCATGACAATGCTGCCCCCATCCTTTGTGGCTTCAGAGTTTCATTGTGTGCAGGCTTTTCACATATATGTGTGGGAGCTTTCAAAAATATGACACCACCCCCATATGCCCTTAAAGTGGTACAGTATGGAATATGACCATCTTGTTCCATCTGACATGTGGACAGCAGGTTCTGAGACTCCAACTGGATGGCAGGTTCATTAAGGACAAGCATGGGCAAAATCACATTATTGCAACCCCCAGAGGTAAGGGACTCCAGATCCCACCAGGGCACCTGTTTCAGAGCATCTGTGGGAAGACCTTGCCAGGAGTCTAAAACACAAAGCAGCTCCCTTGGACTGAAATCTCACTCTGCCCTTTGGGCAGAATCCACTAGGAGACTCTGTGGAAGCCACTCTTGGAGGAAGACGGGCATTCTGGCCATGTGGGATCAACAGGTATATTTTTTACATTAAGGGGGCACAGGACACCCAAGCACACAAACAGGAGTGATTCCTCATGCCTTGCTTTTTGCAATAAGCACGTCGTCTCACAGGGTAACCTGTGGAAAGACTTACCAGACTAAAGCATTCAACTAATGCTCAGGCAGGCTCTTCTTCCCCTGTAATTGCTACTTACTCCAGGTTGTACGGTCCTTCAAGACCACTTGGCAGGGCTGCAGCTACTGGGAATATCCTTATGTGTTAAGTTTTGAAAAGAAATTTGGTGGGATTTTATCATATATACAACAAATACATACACACAGGACAAGGTACAGCACAAAATTTGGCTTCCCTAATACTGTAGTCTTATGTACTCAACGATTTAAGTCTCTTCCAGAAATGCTGAGCTTTTTTGTAGTTGCACTATTATTTTTGTTGTATTGCTTTGTTTAACTTACTTAAAAACATATTTTTTGCCATAGCAAAAAAAAAAAAGTTTTGGAAATAAATAAAAACAATTAAGATCAGTAAACAAGCTGATCTCAAGGCGCAGGCTGGCCACAGGAGGTGACAGAAACTTCCTCAGACCTCAAAGCAACTGGCTTCAGGCCTGCTTGTGCTTCCAGGACCCAGCATGGAGGCAAACTCGAGAATCCCCCTGTCCCAGACAAAGGCACAGGCCAGAGGCTGAGATTCAGAAGGAATAAAGCAAAGGCTGGGAGGGGCTGGGAACCACCACCATCCTCTTTTCTTGTGGCATTTCCAAAACACCTGAGTGACATGAATATCCTATAGGCATTGCACCTACCGCAAGATCCTCACAAAAAGACTCTCAATGGTGTCTTGCTTTTGCTGGGTGCTTTACAGCAGAAGGTGGCCAAAACATTGTACACTCAGATGCTGTGAGCTGCAACTTCCATAGCCAATGAGCCTTGGCTGCGCTAGCTGGGGTTGAAGAGTGTTGTAGTCCACAACATCTAGAAGGCGCATAATTGGCTAACAAGGACAGGAGCGCCTAGCAAGAAACTCTCCTCACCACACAGGCAAATGGCTGTACATTTTTGCTAGGAAAATGGTTGCCACCTTGTTTTGGTGGCCTAGCTCCTGTTCCCAAGGTATAGACAGGTGAAGCTTTGCCCACCATTTATATCCATGATGGGGAAAGCTTCATCAGTTCTAAATTCCCATGCACCAAGAGCAGGGCCTCTAGAAAATATAGCAACCTCCCATCCCACCCTGCTCACATTCTTTAGTTGCTACAAAAGAACTGCAATCTCTCCAGGACTTTTAGTCCATTTCACAGGTGGCTTTAGATGCACCACTAAGGCAGGCTACCACTCCTCTTTCTCTGGTCCCTTTCAGTGCCTGGTTGCCTGGGAAACCAACTAGAGGCCAAGCTGGACAAGCCGGATGTGGTGAACTGGATGTGCTACCGCCAGACAGATGACTTCTTCACCATCTGGCTGAACCTCAACATGTTCCTGCCTCTTGGGGTTGACTGTTGGATTGACAATACCAAGTACGTCGCTGGCTGAAGCCACTTTATAGCTTGTTATTCTGTGAGGGTCTGCGAAAACTGAGCCAAAACAGGGTGAGGGACGCTTCATCCATGGTGGAAGCCAGAAGTATGTGGAAGTACAAAGTAGCACAGGAAGGGGACGGGGACCTGGTGTGCTGGCATTGGGCTCCAACTCTCTTCCATCCCAGCAGCCAGCATGGCCAATGATGGAGACTGTAGTCTGTTGGTTGCAAGGAAAAAAATAGGTATAAAAAGAGTATTCCTGGATGCCAAGATCCCAACCTGGGGCAAATACTCATCAATGAGAAAACCACAGTCAAGATTTAAAATCACAACACCAAGTAAAGTGTAAAAATATACACTGTTAGACCTTTAAAATATGGGCCCTTGTGAGTTCCCTCTTGTCCTAGCATAGGAAAGACCACATGTTTGGTTAAAAACTGGTTTACTTTCAAACTCTTCAAAGGTCAGGTTCATGTGCTTTTCTATACATCAGTCAGAAAAGTTGCACAGGCAGTAAAACTTGGCTGTTACAAAGTGGTAAAAGTTATTTGTATAGGAACTCAAGAGTTGCTTGTGAGAGCCATGCCGTCTGAGCTCGGAGCAACCAGCTCAGACCTCCTCACATGTTGAACTTCTCAGGTAGACTGAAAGGAACAAAGGTTTGATCCTCTCGTCCCTTCCAAGGTGAGCTAGGTTGGCAGGACATAGTAATCATTACGATTTATTTATTTTAAAGTATTTTCTATGACATTTTAATAGCCAGGAATGAAAATCCCAGCATGGTGGTTGTGTTTTGCTTTGCTTTGCACCTGAATCTGCCTTCTGCCCACAGAGTGATCTACAACAGGACAACTCGGAGGGTGTCCAATGCCCCTGGAGTCCAAATCAGAGTCCCTGGGTTTGGCAAAACCCACACAGTGGAATACCTGGACAGGAGCAAACTGGCTGGTAGGAAGCATTGCTACCTGCAAATCAGTCATCTCTCTGGTGGAGGAAGGAAATTTGCTGCTTCAGTCTGCTTGGAGTCGTCTTGAGCCATGGGCATAGCCAAGGGGTGGAAGGAGGGGCCGCTGCCCCCATCAATAAAAATCAATAAAAATACATAGCAAACTGAGGTTCTGCACCCCTAATGAAAGGCTTGCCCCCCCCCCCCAACAAAAATCCTGGCTACACCCATGCCTTGAGCATTGCTAAAGAGAGGCTTTTCCACAATGGGATTAAAATGAGGGCCCTACATGGCATGTCATAGAGAGCTGCCTTATCTAGCAGCAAGGCCCATTTCCAAGATGCTTCTGCAGTGCTCGCTAGTAAACAGGGAGCCTTGGGAAGCAAAGGTGGTTTTTCCTCCCCACCCCCAAACTTTGGTTAGGGTCATCTTCCTTGCAATATCCTCCCCTGGTTGATTCTTGTCCAGTTTTGTTCCGGGATTAGTAGCAAACAGATCTTGCTCCTCTTCCCCCTTGGAGTGGCGGGCACTTCACGACACTTCCTCACTTTCTTTTTACTTTCTTTTTACTTTCTTAAAGTAAAATGCATAGAAAACAATTAGTGAAAATCAGTAATTACCACCCCCAGCAATGACTGGGAACAGACTTATTACTGAGTGAATGACACGTGCCCACTTCTGACTCAAATCTACTTCGGAAGTGACATGGGGAAGTTGTTTCTGAGCTAGAGTGCAGGGTAGGTTATGGTAGGTTTGTTGTGGGTTTTTAGGGGGCATCTGTTAGCTGGGAAAGGCTTCTCTTCCTCCTTGCTCATGATCTTTTGTGGCTTTCCCTCATTCCTCTTCTTTAGAAAAAGGTATTCTGTGTGTGCCACTTTCAGTTTGTAATGTAGGCAGTGTTTTTCTCCCAGGGGGTATTCAAGCATACACAGTACCAGCACCTCTTCTTTTTCTTTTGTTAAAAAGTGTGCCACTTACTGTAACAACTTCACTGTGTTTCTAGAAAAAAAGCACTGAATGTAGGCATGCAAGAAAGAGGACCTTCCAGAAATTTTTGATGCACCACCCACTCTGCCCAACCATTTCCCACTGTCCAGAATTTCCTTTTTGTAGGCGTTTACCAGAATACAAGAATCTTTAGCTAGGAAAAAACATGTATGTTTAGTGTTTTATTATGGTTTCCCTACTTTCTTGAAAATATTTTTTTAAAAGGGTGCAATTTCTGCCTTTTCCTGCTTCAACAACAATAAAAAGCTGCTCACTCCACACCTTGGGAAGTGGATATTGTGCCCATACCTGAGGTACCAGAGGGTTTTTTCAGTCGGTGGGGTCGGGGGGAGCTATATATTGAGGAGTTGGCATCCTTACTCCTGCCTCCTAACGTGCTGGACCAAATGAGGCTTGGAGCAACCCAGAGAGCCCTCAGAGCAGGAAGTGGTCCCCTCCAACAGGTCACCTACCCAGCCTTCCTCCCCTTGCCCCCCCTCCTGTTAACCTCTTCCTCTCTCCTCCTACCTCCAGGGTACATGCACACACTGGTGCAGCACCTCGTCAACAATGGCTATGTGCGAGACCAAACCGTGCGCGCCGCCCCCTATGACTGGAGGATTGGGCCCGGTAAGTACAAATGGGTAACTAGGGAGGGGGCTGTGAGGAGGACTCAGCGGATGGGCCAAGGGGTGGGAAGCAGGAATGCTTTCCCCTGAAGCATAATGTTTGACAGACTATTGTATTTTAATATTTTGTTGGAAGCCGCCCAGAGTGGCTGGGGAAACCCAGCCAGATGGGCGGAGTATAAATAATAAATTATTATCATTATTGTTGTTGTTGTTAGCAACCATGGAATGACGGTGAGGTCAAGGCAAGGAGAGAGGGGTGAAAGCAGCCCTCTTGAGTGGGGGGGTTTAAATGCCCCCCCCCAACACACATACCTGTCGCTGTGTGGCTAAGGCAGCTTTTAGGGAAACAGCACAGAAGGAAAGGGCAACTATTACCTTCCTTCGCCATCATAACAGCCCTGGTGCAAATCCCGCCTCCCATGGCTGATTTTTTTTAAAAAACAGAATCTTAGAATTGTAGAGTTGGAAGGGACCACAAAGGTCATCCAGTCCAATGTATGAATCTTTTTGCCCAACGTGGGGCTCGAACCCACAACCCTGAGATGAAGAGTCCCATGCTCTACCAACTGGAAGTCTGTAATGAGGTCTGGTCGTACATTCCACCGCCTCTGGCTGCTCAGCAGAGCGGAGGCTGCCTCAGGTTTGAGGGTCAGAGTCTTTGCAATCTGCTGGGAACATACAAGAAAACAATATCTGGTGCTTCTGAAGCACCAGGCTTCCCTGACTAGTGGTCAGAGTTTGCAGACAGGAGAGTGTGGCTTCTGAAGGACCTGAGCCTCTTCAGCACCTCATTTTAAAAACACACTGTTCAAGTCACACAACTGGCAAGGACTCGTGAGGAGGCCTTGCGCAAATCTCCACCTCTGACCTTCTGTGCATGCAGAATAGCTCGGGTTCAGACCCCCATGGCAGTGTTTCCAAATAGGGCTGGGAAAAGATGCATCCCAGCCCCATCTGCTGCAACACCGTGGGGCAGCCTGGATGGCCACTGGGGTGGCCAGCAAGGCCATGTGGCTGGCCGGATCCAGCAACCCCAACTATGTCTCCACAGATCAGCAAGAGGAATACTTCTGCGACCTGCGCAGCCTTGTGGAGGAAATGCGCAAGGCCTACCAGAAGCCTGTCTTCCTCATTGGACACAGCCTGGGAAACCTCAACATCCTCTATTTCCTCCTCCAGCAGTCCCAGGCCTGGAAAAGCCAGAACATCCGGGGCTTCATCTCCCTGGGGGCTCCTTGGGGGGGAGCAGTGAAGCCCATAAGGGTCCTGGCCTCAGGTGAGTTGCTTGCCAGCAGGTGAGGTGGGCCGGAATATCTGGTCCCTCCAGACTCAAAAAAAGGCTGTGTGCACGTCTTACTTGCGTGACCTCCCCTCCCCTCCTCTTCCACTGTCTGGGGTTGCTGCCAGGCCCCTTGAGGCTCAGGGATGGGGGTGGGGCTATCAAAATGGGGGTGGAGCTTAAATGCACTTTTTAAAAACAAAAATGCTCTCAGGCCTCTAGCACAGATTTACTGTCTTTTATTGCCTCCTGCTAAACTAATCTAGACATGAGTATCTCGGGGGGCGGGATGCATCTCCCACTCTTTTTATTATTGCTGCTAAAAAAATGGAGATGTTTCTCTTTGGATTGTGTTGGGATTTCTCAGTGTTTTCCATAAAACTCAGTTGAGCTTTAAAGATGCAGAATGTACACAGCCATAGTCTCTTTTTCCTGCAGTTTTCCAGATGTGTGCTGTTCAACTGCAATATACTTGGTTTATTGTGTGGTATGAAACATAAAAAGACTAAAGCTATGTACGCACTATACCTTTAAAGCACATTTTAAACTCCTTCTTTCCCTCAGAGAATCCTGGGCTCTGTAGTTTGCCCCTCATAGAGTTACAATCCTCAGCAACTTTAACAAACTACAATGCCCAGAATTCTTTGAAGTGGGAAACATGATTTGAATGTGCCTTCAAGTCCATTTCCTGAGCTTTCTGGGAGATTGGTTGGAGGTCTATGCCAGTACTGCAGTTGATACCAAGCTGGTCTGCATTTCAGGTGATGAGCAGGGCATCCCCATTATGTCCAGCATCAAATTGCGTGAGGAGAAGCGCATGACCACAGCCAGCCCCTGGATGTTCCCAGACACAATAGCTTGGCCCGAGACCCATGCCTTCATCTCTACCCCCTCCTTCAACTACACCTACCGGGACTACCAACGCCTCTTCACTGACATTAACTTTGAGGATGGCTGGTACATGTGGAACGACACCAAGGACCTGCTGAAGGGGCTGCCTGCCCCAGGGGTTGAGGTGTATTGCATCTATGGCACGGGTTTCCCCACTGTGGAAACCTACATTTACAACGACCGCTTCCCCTACGAGGACCCCATTGACTTTGTGTATGGGGATGGGGATAACAGCGTTAGCCGCCGCAGCCTAGAGCTCTGCAAGCGATGGCATGGCCAGCAGGAACAGAAGGTCCACGTGGTGGAGATGCCGGGCGTGGAGCATCTCAACATGATCTTTGACAACCGCACCCTCAACTACATCAATGAAATCCTGCTGGGAAACTTTGGGGAAGCCACAGCTACAGAAGATGAAGCAGGGAAAGGAGGAAGAGGCTTCTCAGAGACCCAACACAAAGACCAACAGGAGAAATGAAGGCCCTGCGCTGAGGAGATTGGGGTCACTTTATTCCTCCTGCATAGACAAGAAGCAGGATGACTCATGCGTGCCCCCCACCCCCCAAAGTCTACAGTGTTATGTGCAACACAGCTGGATGCAGAGGTGCCTTGCAGGATCCTGCCTCCCCGCTTGCTCTGAGAGGGAAAGACTCCTCCAAATTGCTCCTGCCAACAGCTGCATGGCAAATTTCCATCGCTGGTGTGATTGTTGGGGCCTCTGAGAGTTCATGTTCCCCTAGCATGCTTTCAGTTTGGTAGGCAGGTGAACTAGCCCAGAGCTTTATTTACTCAATTCAAAAAGAACAAGGAGTCCTGGGACACCTTGTAGACCAACACATTTTATTATGGCATATGCCTTCCTGGGCTGCAGCCCCTTCATTGTATGAATGGAGTTGTGGGTATATCTAGACATACACATCGTCAGACACATTAAACACAAGAAGTATAGGCTGTATCAATTTTATTAAAGCTTAACAGGGCACCCGAGAAGGGTGGCAGCCAGAAGAAGAGGATGATGAGCTAATGCCAACATGTAAAGGCTTTGCCCAACAGTGGCTTCTGGCTTTGACTGCATCTTCCAGAAAGGGGTGGCAGCAAGAGGAGGTGAAATATACTCAGAGTCGCAAAGTGATTTCATGCTCTTTATTCAGCTCATAGTGGTGAGGAGGAATGAATGAAAGTCCCCTCAAAGTATCTGCCTTATATACATTATTTACACAATGGGCTGCACATGATTGGCTAATGCCGGAATTCTACTGTAAGCCAATCAGGTTGTGGATTCACTTCTATCTGGAGCATGATTGGGTGGTCCCTGCCAACCAATCATACTGCTGCATTGTTCTAGGACCAATCAGACTGCTGCATTCTGAATCCTATTGTTCTAGGACCAATCAGACTGCTGCAGTTTGGATCCTATTCAACCCAGTACATAACAGGAGGGGAGAAAAATCCTCCCCATCTCCTCCAACTGCCCCCCCCCTCCGGAAGACTAAAGACAAATCTGGAAGCCGCAGTTTTACACAGTCTTTATATCACGTTGGCTTTGGGCTTCTCTCATTCTCTGGTTGCCACCCCTTTCTGGCCTTGGCTCCCCAATGTTGGCTGTGGGGCAGATGGAGGGCAGCTGCCCAGGTGCCCTCACCTCTGGCTGCACTGCCAAACATGGTGGTGATGAGGACATCCCTCTTCTTAGAGGACGTCCCTATGCTGTGCAGAACTTGGCCAGCTTCAAGGCCCCTGCCCTGGGCAGCCTCAGCACCCTGATCCCATAGACAAGCTGCATGGCATCAGCAACATGCTTAGCACACCCATGGCCACAGCCACTTCTGCCTGCAGTTTCCTCACTGGCCTGCCCCTCCTAAAGGAAGGGAAGGCCGTGTCTAGGTACCCCAAGCCCCCAACCAAGCTGCCCAGCCGGCCTCCCAACTTATGGCCTGTAGTTATGCACAGTTAATCCTGGAGTGACCCTGGGCTCACCTATCCAGGTAAGGTAGATCCTGGTGAGGAAAAGGGGTGTGGGAGGTTATATGAAGGCAGGGATAATTGTTATAAAAGGAAGGCAGGATTCATTTTAACTAACTCTGTAATCCTGAAAATTTCCAAGAGAGAGCCCAATCACATTAGCGAGATAGGGTAGAACAGCACACTGCCCACGAGTGGAAAATATCTCTCCTTTATTACTTGGCAAGTTGCACAGCTAAGTTCTGATGCAGTAAACAGGTTCTAGCCTAGGACTCATTGAAATGGGAAAGGAGACAAGCTAAATTTGAACTTGCCCAGTTGGATTTATCTGATGTGTGGTGAATGCGGAGGCTAGGGGCTAGATCCTTCCACTCTCCATCTCCCAAGCCAATACTGCTTCCAGGAAGGTGCTGTTGGGGAAGGAAGGAAACCCGCATGGACGCTAAAAGTTTTAAGACAACTTTCACAGAGAGAGAGAAAAGTCCCCCCAAAGTACTCCCAAAGTGCTCTCACTTGAAATATTTCCCCCTGCTCTTGGTTCTCTCTTTGGTAACACCCCTGAATAATTTTAGTCCTCTGTTCCACCAATTCTGTATGGGAATGAAGGGCTGTTGAAAGGATTTATGAGATAATGTTTGTGAAAGCTCTATGAATGTATTTTGTTTTTTCTGTCTCATGCCTGACACTGGGGCTTTGGGGATGGCACAATTATTTGTTTTTAATTTAAAGAGGAGAAATGGTTTTGGAATGATCACGGCACAGGCATTTTGATATATTTTTTTTAATTGTTTTTGGTTGCTTGGTGCTGATTTTTATCTTTTCCTTTCTGTGCTTGCTCTGCTTGGTTGCTTCATGTCAGTCAGTCTTTAGGATTCACAGCAGAAACCTATGCATACTTACTCAGAAGTTCATCTCACTATGTTCAGTTGGGCTTACTCAGGATTGCAGACTTAGCTGCATTCCCAGGGTCTCAGTAATCTCAAGATTGAGTATTGGATGTACCTTATCTCTGTCTGTACATATGTTAATGTGTGTACACTGCAAGGTGGTCAGGTGTGGACTTGGTGAAAGGAGAACAATGATAGAAAGGATGCATCCAGATTTACATACAAGCAAGATGAAAAGAAAGAAATAATACAGAGACAACAAGTAATGATTTAAGGTAGAGTGGCAAGGGGCAGAGTAACCTCATTTGTTTTGTTTTCATTCTGTTTTGGTTTTTTAAGGGAATTGACAAATAGACAGCTGAGGGAGATGGGATAAGGGAGGACAAAAATGTAAACTAAAAATAATTTTGGATTTAAGATTAGATTCCATCTGAAATGGAATGTGAATTGAAAATAAATAACGTAATATTAAAGCAGTAAATAGGGGACAGAAGGAGCACATTGACGATGGAGAGTGGGAGGTCAACTTAATGGAAAAAATGTATTAAAAATGATGTAATTAGGTACTGATTTGTTAAAAATTTGGAATATTAATAAAAAATATTTGGGGGAAAAGAGTTCTATTTCCCAAAGAAATCCACTCCCCAAAGATGTACTACAAGGTCATATTATATCACAAAAAGAGGAAATTTGAAGCCCTGACCTGTCAAAGTGTCTCTTTCACCTCTGGGGCCAACATTAGTATATCTCTTTGCTATTACAATTAGTGTCTGTTCACATAGTCCTTTATTTATGAGTAGATAGCCCTCTTTAGGTCTTTTGTTAGGTCTAGTATTGCCCATTGGCAGTTTGCTGGAAAGGTCAAGAATGTGCTGTCACACTCAGGGGATTGTGGCTGCCCCTGATCTGACCACCACAGCCACTCAGGACTACTTTGTCCCTGGGATCCTTGTTTTGGCTTTCATTTACAACCAAACCATTTTATTCAAACATGTACAATGTTTCTCATTCCTAAAAGTGTGTTTATAGGCCTTAATTAATAACATTATTAATTATGTGGGGGGTTATTGGTTATTGGGATGGGTATTGGTTTATATTTTGTTCCTGTTCTTGTCATGTATTTTGTGCTTTTATATTGCATTTTTATGTAGTCAGCGCCCTGAGATCTGTGGATTAAGGGCAGTATACACCTTTAAGAAATACATTTAATAATACCAACTTCCACAAGGTGTGTGTCTCTGCTTTTCCCCATGCTGTTTGATGGATGAGATGTCGGCAAGCTGTTCTGCAGAGCCAAGCCTGCTACTTACACCATTTTTCCTATAGAGGCTGCTGTTTCCTACGGGGATTTAAAATTTAAAGGACAACTGGCATTTTATCAGTAGCACTTTCTTTCCTCGAATGGGACTGTTTGTGCTTCTGTATCCTTGTAAACATGCACTTATCCACATGTGTTATATTCATGACACAGGGTTAATGAATGCCTGCCTTAATCATTCTATGGCTTGGATTGCTGTAAACAGTTTCAATGAATGTGTGTGTGTGTGTGTGTGTGTGTGTGTGCATGCACGCATGTGTATGAGACAATGCAGTATAAAAATAATTTTATGAATGAATTAAGTGTCCCTCTCTTTTTCTCTCCCTTTCAGCCCACAGGGTGCCTGGAAGACCCTGAGGGCAAGCAGCTCCTCCCAACACCCTCTCCTTCCCAGGTCCCCCCACAAGGGAAGGTGGCAGCTAACACCAAAGCCCCCCAGGGGAGAAGAGGGCAGCTTCCACCAGGAGCACCCCCACAAGAGAAGGAGCAGCTCTCATATCACCTCAATAGAAAGGGCAGCCCCCAAACCTTCCTCAAACCAAGATAAGGGAGCAGCCTGCTCCCACTCCCTCCAACCCAAGATAGGGGGCAGCTCCCACCCTTTCTGCAGGAGAAGTGGCCACCCCACCCAACCCTTCCAAACCTTTCTTATCCCAAGAGTGGGGCAGCACCACCCCAGTCTGTCTGTGAGCACTTAGAAAAGGATGCTGTGATTACTAAGACCCAGGATGGGTTTCTCAAAGACAAGTCATGCCAGACAAATCTTGTTTCTTTTTTTGACGGAGTTACAAGCTTGGTGGATCAGGGGAATGCTGTGGACGTAGTGTATCTTGATTTCAGTCTATCTTAGTTCCTCCCTGGCAGGGCCTTGCATATTGAGGAGCATTCCTTCACATTAGCTGCCACCTGCCTAAGCCCAACTTGGCCACTTCACCTACTGCCTGTGAGAAGGAGGCTGACGGAACACTAGCAGCATACCAGCCTCACTCCTGAGTCTCCCAACTGTGCATCTCTGCCTGAGGTCTGAGCTGTTGCCTGCAGGCAACACAGCCTTATTTCTATGCCATTCTTCCTCTGAGGATCTCAGGACAGTGTACAATATAAAAACACAAAAATACATAACATAAATACATAATAAAATGGCAAATGTTTGTTAAAATTAGCTGTAAAAGCTAATTTTTAAGAGAACACACTGCCAAACATTTGTGATATGTTAAATTCCCAGTCAGCTGGGCCAGCCCCTGCTTTGCACCTGGGGTCAGGCCTTTGCAGGGACTCATTCTGAAAGGGTGTGAGGGAATTGGTTCTTTCTGTGTTTAGATTTGCTGTTGAAATTGCACTTCAACGCAGACAAAAAAACAACAATACAGCTTATGGCTGTGCTTTAGGGCAAAACCTGGTAAAAAACCATGACAGTTTAAAATTAAATGGTGGAATGACCTGCAATGGCAGAAGTGAAAGCAGCTTGTTGTTGCTATTTATTGCTGCAGCTTAATGCCGCCGCCCCCCTCCCGCAGATCAGCTGAGAGTCGCTGAGCAGTGCCTGGGTTTAATCCTCGCCAGCCGACCCTTCCAGCCTTGGCAAGGAAGGCACCAGAGAGCGCAGGCGCACTGAGGCAATGCAGAAGAGATCTGGACCATTACCTGCCCTGTCCCAGGCAGACAGAAGAAGAAAGCCTTTGTGCCTTCCGCGCCCGCTTGACGAAACCCGAGTTGATTAAGCGCCTGTGTTTCAGTGGGTCAATGGATTAAACGGCCTAATTATCTATTCATTTAAAATGTTTAAAGTTGGCGCATCACCCCTGAAGACAATTTATGTTTTTAAAAATACCCAGCCATGAAACGCTCCCAAAAAGAAAAGGAGAAGCGAAACGAGGCGTTGGAGTGGGAGGAAGAGGGACGGGGACCCGGGACTCCCCACCCCACCCCCACCCCCACCCCACGGGCCGGCAGCTGCTGGGAGACAAAGGCGCACCGATGCCATCAGGTGATGCGCGCAATGGGGGGACTGGAGAGGCGGCCCTCCTTTCGGGTCCCCGGGGAGGGGGCAGAGCGCGCTTACCCGCCCCTTGCGACACGCCCAAGGCTTTCGCCCAAGCGCTGCCCTGGGCGGCCCTCCAAGGGCTTCCCGCAGCCTCGAGGGGAAGGGAGAGGGCAGCGCCTGGATCCCCAGCCCGGTTCGGCTTCCGAAGGGCGGCGGACTCCTCCTGGTCCAGAGCGGGAGCCGCCCTGGCGCCGCCGCTTCTTCGGGGGTCGCTGGAGCCCGCCTGCCCGGGGAGGGGTCTGGCTGCGCGGGCGCGCCTCCCTCCGCAGCGCCACTGAGCATGCTCGGAGCCCTTGTCTGTCGGTCTGTCTCTCCCCACCCCCGTCGCCGCCCGCCCCGCAGACCCTCCCGCGCCTCCTCCGCCGCACCGATCAAGCGGGCCGAGGAGGAGGAGGAGGGAGCGCAGCCGGGTAGGTACCGGGGCGGCTACGGTGGGGTGGAGGAAGGGAACCCCCGGCGGGCGGGATCTCTCGCGGCGGGGCGGGGTTCCCAAGGACAAAAGGCGGTTCGGGGGCTCGCTTTTCTTGGATAGCTGCGGGCCCACAAAGCGATCCCCTGCAAAGAAGTCCCGGTGAGCCTCCGAGGGACAAACCCCCCAGTGATCCTAACAACAGCCCTGCGAGGAGGGTCTGGCGCAGACAGAGCAGCTGGCCGAAATCCACCTAGCGACCCACGTGCCTATTGCTGAGCAAGGCGTCTGAACCCGGTTTCTCTCCCCCCGGACCCCCGTCTGATGAAATCCTGATCTTCAGGATCTCCCCAAAGGCAGCTTCAGCTCCGGGGTGTCTCAGGGCTTTTGTTTCTGCGTGGGGTCTTCCTGCAGGTGCTGCTATCCAGCTGCGGAGAAGGTGTGGGAAACCCAACCTCCAGGATCTATTGTGTGATGGGGGAGAGCGTGAAATTTCGTGGTCCTGTCTGGTTGAACGGGAGGCTGACGGTGGTTTCAGGGATCCCTCAGGCATGGAAACCTCACTAACAGTAGCCTCAAGGACCCTTGGTTTACATGCTCTTTCCCACCCGGCTCAGAGAATAAGGTCTGGCCTCACCCAAATCATAGTCTAAGTCCTGACCGCCTGCCTGTCTCCTTGGAGATGCCCCAGCAGCTGTCCCAGCCCAAAGTGCTCCTTTTGGAGCACCCTCCAATCACCTGCTTCCCCTACTTGGAGAGGAGGAGCCCTGGATTCCTTTTGAGAGGCAAGGACAAGCAAACATCAGCCTGCTTATTTGCTCTGCCATAAATAAGGGGAGCAGATTTGGCAAGAGCCACCTTTGAGTCCCAGCGCCTGCCAACCTAGCAGTTCGAAAGCACCCCCGGGTGCAAGTAGATAAATAGGGACCGCTTACCAGTGGGAAGGTAAACGGCGTTCCATGTGCTGCGCTGGTTTGCCAGATGCAGCTTGTCACGCTGACCACGTGACCCGGAAGTGTCTGCGGACAGCGCTGGCTCCCGGCCTATAGAGTGAGATGAGCGCACAACCCTAGAGTCTGGCAAGACTGGCCCATACGGGCAGGGGTACCTTTATCTTTACCTTTTACCTTTGGGTCATGCTGGGCAAACCTGCGCCTGTTGAGCCCCTGCAATTCCTGTGGTCCCCAGGCCATTCGCAGAGCTGATGGGGCTCAATCTGGATGGGGCAGCTTCCCTTGCCTTGCTCCAGGGATGCTTCCTACATACAGATGCATTCCTAGGCTCCTTGTGCCCTTGGCAAGGAGCTGAATCGGCATCTCCTCCCTGCTCCCTGCTCGCTGCTCCCTTCAGTAATGCTTGAAGGTAGACTCTGCCTTCAGTTGTGGAATTGCACAGATGGTGCAAGTGGTGTGAGTTTGCTGTGCTGTGCTGGGGTTTCCACTAGTCCTCCTGCCCCCCCCCCCACTTCCCTGCTTGCCTCCTGTCCATTATGATGACATAAGAATCTCCTCTCTGGATCAGGCCAAGGCCTGCCCCAGCCAGTATTCTGTCTCCCAGAGCAGCCAGCCAAGCCTGCCTTTGAGAAGCTCAGGAGCAGCTAGCCCCTAAGATCTGAGGTATATTGCTCATGGACATGGAGACACAGTCCTTAGCTGTCCTGTTGAATAGTGGCTACTAGACCTGCCCATTCTGCCCTTTGACTTCACCCCTTGTCAACCAGCTCTTTAAAGGTCCCTCTGGCTAGCCAGGTGCTCCTGGGAACCAGGGCTCAGAGATCCATTTTTGCTTTTTGTGATGGGAATCCCTTAAATCAGTTCCCTGTTGCATGCAGAAATCCTTCTTCCTCTTTCTCTCTACCATGGCCAAACATGCTCAGGGTGGGTGGCGGCAGGCTCAAGGGCAGAGCATACAGTTGCCTTTCAGAAGGACCCTAGAAACATATTCAGATGGGAAATATTGATGGATCCTGACAGCTAAGGGTTGTAGCCAGTGTTAGTTCTACTCTGAGTAGAGCTTAGAGCTTAGGGGGAGGAAGCCCAAAGCCAGGGAGGAAACTTAGAGCCCATTTTTAGTGCCAATAACCTGGCCATAGAACATGCAAAGTAGTCACTACAAGGGTGACTGAACACACACTGAGAGTCTCCTCCTGCTCTTCCTCACTGAGTAATGGCAGCCAAGCTTAGCACATCAGACTTTAGAAAGGACCTGTGGTCCCTCTTCATGTTTTCAGATAATGCGAAGCCTGTGGGGGTGCTTACTGGGTCACCATCCATAGCTGCCTCTTGCGAGGAGAACAGGCAAAAGGAGAGATGTTGCTGTTGGCAGCAGCAGCAGCAGCAGCAGCAGCAGCACCCTTCCGCCTCGCAGCTTGTGAAGTACGTGAGAGCAGACTTGCTGGCTCAGGTCGATGGTAGACATTCTAGTCTGGCATCCTGTCTTTACAGTGGCCAACCAGATGCCCCAAAGGGAAGAAACCCACAAGCAGGACCTCAGCACAATATCTGCACTCTCCCCTTCTGCAGTATTCAAAGGCATTACTGAGTCTGTCCATGGAGGCAGGGCAGAGCCATTGTGGCTGGCAGCTGTTGGCAGCCTTCTCCTGAATGAATCCGTCCAATCCTTTTTAAAAAACCATTGAAATTGGTGGCTGTTGCTGTGGGAGTGAGTTCCATCATTTAGTTGTGTTCTGCTTGAAGAAGTCCTTTCTTCTGGCCGTTCAGAATCTTCCAACATTCAGCTTCATTGGAAGCCCATGGGGTGTAGTCTTATGAGAGAAGGAGGAAAGCTTTTCTCTGTCCACTCTCCATGCCTTGCCTCATTCTAGAAACTTTGACCATGTCACTTCTTTTCCATCTTCTCTCTAAACTAAAAAGCCCCAGATGTGGCAACTATCCTCATAGCAGAGTCGCTCCATTCCATTATCATCTTGGGTGCCCTTTTCAAATTCTACAATATTCTTTTTGAAATGAGGTAGCCAGAACTGGGCACATTCTTCCATACGAAGTTGCAACATAGATTTGTATAATGGCACTATAATATTACCAGCTTTATTTTCAATTCCTTTCCTAATGATCCCTAGCATGAAATTCGTGTTTTTCACAGCTGCTGCACACTGGGTCAACATGTTCACTGAGCTATCTGTTATGACCCCAAGGTCTCATTTCTGGTAAGACACCACCAGTTCAGACCCCATGAGTGCACTTGTGAAATTAACAGTCTTTTTGCCCCAACTTTCATCACTTTACACTTGCTTTCACTTGCATTTGCATTTGCTGTTTTATAGCCCATTCATTCAGTTTGCAGAGGTCCTTGCGGAGCTCTTCAAATTCTCTTTTTGTTTTAATGACTCTGATCAAACTTAGCTACCCATTTTTTTGTGGAGAAGGGAATCTTAGCCTGAAGCCTGTGCCTCCTTTTCTTTGCTGCCAGGGCTTCCTCCGAGCGAAGAATCCTCCGAGCTGGCCTGATGACATCCCCTCGGAGGGCTGCCCCCAAACAAGATGGTGCTGGACTCGGGTCGGCAGTCCTTTCGGCGGCAGGAACAGCAGCCTGATGTCTTTGGTGCTGGCCTGCAGCAGCGGAGAAGCGGGAAGAAGGAGGCCTCTCGTCCCTATGAGGGGCTGCGGGTGCCTCCCTTCTTCTCTCCTTCCCTTTCTCTGGATTCAGACTCCTCCAGCCCGGGCCAGCGGGCGCCCCCCAAGACCAAGTGCCTCCAGAACCCAGAGCCCCAAGTGCCGCCCCCCGTGGGCCTCTGCCCTGCCTTCCAGAATCCCTGCAGCTGGATGCGCCGGAGCGAGAGCATCTGCGCAGTGAACCGGAGGGACCGCGCGCGGGGGCAGATCCGCAGTGCCGCCTCCCTGCCTCACCTCCCCAAAGCCAAGGCGGAGAGGTGCATCGGGGCCAAGAGGAAAAGTCCCTGCCTGCTGGTGGCCCTGCGGCCGGTGAACGTTGACAAAGAGAGGGAGAAGTTCTTTGGGGCCTGCTACGCCTACAACCCCCAGTTTGAATACGCAGAGCCTGTCCCTGAAGCCGTGTTGGAGAAATACAAAGAGGCCTCTGGGCAGTTTATTTCACAGGTAAGAAAAGTTCCCCCTGCTCCCTCTGCCTTTGCCATTCTCTTCCAAATGGCTGCTCCTCCCTCTGCTCTGCTGCGAGGAGACTGAGCCAGCAAGTCTCTGCCTCCCAGAGGCAGGAAAGATGCTTTGGGTCTCAGCAGCAGGAGCGCAGCTGCACCCATCCTGGCATTATACTGTGTGCACCAGTAATCCTCACAATAACCCTGTAAGGAGCAGGGGGGCAAAATGTTTTGCAGAATCTAGAGGCTCACCTACTTTTCTAGATTCTAGTTTGGCAAGGGGGTCCAAAGAAACGGAGTCAGGCCACTGGAGGGAGAGAGCCTGCTCTGATCCTGGCACACATAAGCACATGCCCCACTCCCCCAACATCCAGGCAGTGTTTTACTGTGGGATGCCAGGACTCAGGGATTTAACAGGGTGAAGATTGAAACTTGGAAATCAGATGCTTCTTTCAGCAGCCCAGGTGCTAGGACCAGTGGCAAGCAGCAGGGGTGACTGGACTCTCGTACCTTTGCACATTGGGTCAGGATCATTGCCTCCATATTGCAGACTGGAGGGCTGAGACTAAGGGAATGGTGGCAGTTTGAATTGGGTCTTCTGCTCACAGCTGGTGCTACCCTGTTTTGGGCTGAGCAAACTTTCTACTTCTTCTTTCTGTGGTGGTGTTAGAACTTTTGAGTCCTCTTGTTAATTCTCACAACTGTCCTCTGAGGGAAGATGTCCATAGTCGTCTTTTGCAGAGGGGAGCTGAAAGACATTTGCCAGGCTAGAATAAAACTTGACCAGCTCCTTCAGTTGCCAGACTTTGAGGAATCACAGAGGCTTGCTGCCTCTGGTTAGCCAGGTCTGCCTGCTGTGGAGCAACATGGCCTCAGTTCTCTGTGTTGATGGCTGGGCTGCTTAGGGCTTCCTAGCTGAGGCAGAGGAAGGGGTGATCTCATGATGGCAACCACCTGTCCTTCATGCTCTTCAGTTTGTCTATTTGGTCTACAGGTCATAAATATCCAAGATAGTCTCTGGTTATCCAGGGAAACACATAATGGAGAAAAAGGCAAAACACATGCATACAGATTGTGCCTTTTAAAATAAGCCACAGGAACAATGGAATAACTAATGGACAGACACCTATTATTCAACTTGCTTTAGTTTTAATTCCTACAAAGTTAAAAAGCAGAATGAATCCAGGTTGCCAGCACCTGAAGGACACCTTCAACTAGCTTGCGTTGGACCTCCTTTAACATTATGCATTAATCTTGACTATATCAGGTGTACTCTCTTCAGGTGTGGGTGGGGAGTTCTTTCGTTGTATCTGGTAGCCAAAAAACATTTTAAAAATATTGTTGTTATTTTAAATAGAAGAAGCAGACAGTTTTGGGTTGAAACTCACTTGCTGTGTATGTTTCAGGCTATTGGAATCATTGATGCTGTGCTGGAGAAATATAGCACCTACGAGAACTTTGAGGCATCCAACGGAGGGAAGTTGCTCAGCAAATGCCAGATTTGGTCCATTGTCAGGAAGTACATGCAGAAGGAAGGCTGCTCTGGAGAGGTGAGTCCAATGCTGGCAAAAGACCTTCTGCATGACCCCAGGGAGGCACCCTGACAGCCTTTTGCGCAGTGCCCTTGGAAACCCCAAAATCCTTCCTGCCCCAGGCATTAATTGCTTGGGGTTGCATCCAGCCGGGATGGTGAGGGTGGGAAGCCACATCTGGGACTAGCCCTGGACTCTCCCCTAGAGACTGCATGGACTGACTGGAGTCCTGCCAGGACGGGAATCTGCATGGGAGCTCTGCGCTGCTCCTTGCCTGACCTACCTCCCAAGAGCTGTGCTGGGTTTCCTAAGCAGGCTCAGAATCTTGGGGGATAAATGCTGGGATGGTCTTGGTTGTCACATGCATGCATGGATGGATGGCCTGTGGTTTCCCTCTTCTGTTTCAAAGCTTCTTCTCCATTCTGGGCCCTGTGATGGGAACTCCCTCACAGCTCAATTCAGAGTGCAAATACAGGCCCTGCTCCCCAATCTTCTTCTAGGTGGTGGTTCAGCTGACCGAGGACCTGCTGTCTCAGGCAGTGATGATGGTGGAAAACAGCCGCCCAACATTAGCCATCAACCTTTCTGGGGCTCGTCAGAACTGGCTGGAGGGCATGTTGCGCCATGAAATAGGTCAGGATCCGTGAAGAAGGAGCAAAGTCCCGGGACATTCCCCAACCCTCTGTGCCCTGGAAGGGCATTAAAGGAGCACAGGGTGGGAGGAGAGTGGAGAATTGTCTGCCAGGAATTGGGACATCAGTTTTTCTTCCAAGGGAAGGATGTACCAGCTGGACTACCCAGCCCTGAACTCTGGCTGGTTTCTGGAGAGGGTTAATAATTCTGTTCGGTGCCACAGAGACCTAGAACTCTGAAGAGCAGGAGGGTCTGGGTGCTGACTGGCAGGGGCCTAGTTGTCAAATGCTGTCTGGCTGTGAAAATCAAGGGAAGGCTCATGTCTAATACAAGTTCCATTATGATACCACTGCTATATCCGAACAGATTTCAGCCTCCTCAGACTGAAAGAAGCTGCTTAATAATAAGTCAGGCTTTATCTAGTTTAATGAACTATCAGGGACCATGCTGAGGAGGAATGGTGGAAGCCACCACCTCCACCCACTCCTGCTCCAGAATATTCCCAGGAGTAGCAGGACAGATAGATTTGGAACAGTGGTTTGCAGAGGGGCATAGTTCAGAAGGCAGAAGCTGAGAAATACTCTTTGGGGAACAGCTAGGAGAAGAAACACTGGAAGAGAGAGGGTTAACAGATTCACAGTCTCTGGACAGCATTCCTCTGCCCTCCCAAGGTCGAAAAGAGCTCAGAAAGTCTCAGAACAGAATGCTCAGAGGGCACAAGCTCAAATTACAAGACGTAGGAGTGACGTAGATTAACAGGGACGGAGAGGGTGTAAGCCTTAATTAGGAGCACCGCCACTCTGGGTTGACGCTTTCTTTTGTCCTTTGCTGTGCTTATTAAAGAAACTAACTGGTAAGAATTCATTTTGTTTGATCTCCTCATTTATGGCCATGGGGAAGGAAGCTGATTCCCTGAAGCCTGACATAACACATTTTTAAGTGATTCATTTCATGGTTTTCAAGGCTTTCTAATTTTTCGAGTTGTCATCCGATGCCATAAAGGCATCAGGTGATGGGCACGGAGTGGTCCCACCCGCTTGATAGACCCACTTCCCTACCCCTGGACATGCAGCCTAAAACCCAGGACGTGAGTCCTATTTTGCGCTGTGATTCATTGACCCAGCGAAGGACTGGAAAGTGGGGGAGGGGGGAAGCTGAGGCAAGCCAGTTGTGAAGGAGGAGTAATGATGGGGAAATGCCTCTCCTCTGCCTTAGGCACCCACTACATCCGCGGGGTCAACAATGCCCACCAGCCGTGGCACAGCTCAGAAGGTCGCCAGCACTATGGCTTGAAGCCAGCAAATCCCACTGAGGAAGGCCTGGCCAGCCTGCACAGCGTCCTCTTCCGCAAGCAGCCCTTCCTGTGGAGGGCAGCCCTTCTCTACTACACTGTCTACCGGGCCAGCCACATGTCCTTCTGCGAGCTCTTCCATGACCTGGAGCGCTACGTGCAGGACCCTGGGGTGCGCTGGGAATACTGTGTGCGGGCCAAGAGAGGCCAGACAGACACTTCCGAGCCAGGTAAGGGCCTTTGCATGGCATGAGGATGCTCAATATTGGAGAGATGCAAATGTTCCCAGCCCTCAGGGTTCTGGAGGTTGGCCACTTGAGCAGCATTTGCTAGAATTCCTCTCCGATTTAGGACTCCTTGCTCAATCCCCACCCTCCCACCCTTCACCATCACAAGAAGATAGCTGCTTGGGGGATGGTGTATAGGTGACCTGCGAAGGACAGCTCCACTCTTGGGCACTGATATTTCTTGCCAGTATTTGGACGTCACTTTGAAAGGAAAAGCCTACCCAAAGTGTCCTGCTTATGCTGGATGTGTCAGTGGTTTTTCTCTTTCAGGGTGTTTCAGTAAAGATCAAGTGTACCTGGATGGAATTCTCCGGATCCTGAGACATCGACAAACCATCAACTTCCAGCTGCTGGCTGCCCTGGGGAAGGTAACAGCTCTGCCTGCTCTGTGGTCTTCCCCCACCCCCCATGTGTGTGTATTGTGGGGGGCTTTCTTTGGCTTGGCTTCTGGTGTTTCCTCCAGTTGGAGGCAGGTGGATAGAGCAGGAAGAGACCAAGAAGGGAGGACAGCACAGTCCTCTAACAGTCCTCAGCTAAGAAAACCTAATTTTTCCATCCAAGTGAGGCCCTCCAATTCATCTTGATCCTCCTCCAAAGGGCATAGAATGTCTATTCTCTCCCCACTCCCCCTTTATCATTGTAACAGTCCTGTCTCAAAATGGCTGTTTTTAACCCAAGAGGCACTAGGGAGTTCTGATTGTGAATCTCCCACAATGCATCTTGTCTGGCCCTCAGTAGGAGTCTCCACCAGACTGGCTCTCAGGTGAGGTAAATTTGGTCTGTTACACAAAACTCTCTGGTATTGCAGTGATGATGATGATGTTTTTTGTACCTCACCTATCTGACTGGGTTGCCCCAGCCACTCTGGGTGGGTGGCTTCCAGCAAGAAGACTGAAACCTCATCTTTGAATGAGTTGCTAATTTTCAGTTGCTCTTTTTCTTATACATAAATAAATTCAGGTCTCCTACGAAGATGTGAGTAATCTTCAGAAATACGGGGTGCTGGAGAAGGCTCGAATCCCTCACTTCATGCACGATCTAGAGAGGTACATGCAGCAGCTCAACCACATTGTCGCGACCAACTGTCTCAGTGACGAGGAACTGGAACAGCTGCTGCCAGAATGAGCCGGCCTTTGAGGGGGAAGAGGGAGGGAGGGAGAGGGCTATGGCTCCTCCAGCCTTTGCTGCTGTCACCCAAGACAGGCTGTGCTGTAATCATGAATAGGCCCTTTGGGGGTCTTCAAAGAAGTTGTTGTGTCAGATTGTGGTCCTGCTGAAAACAGTTTACTGGCTTACAGCCTACTATTTATTCTTTATTTATTGGGGTCTCTGGTTGAATATTAGGTGAATGAAGACTGGGATGAGGCAGTCTTCCAGCTATTCAAGGAGAAACCTTTGCAGGTGGGTCTGCTGAGTGTTCCAATCTGGAGCCATTTAAAGTAATTTCAAAATGTCTCAAGATACATGGAATGTGGCATGTTCCCCTTCTGCGGAGCAGGCTGGCAGTCATCACTTTTGATCCTGCTAAAACAAAAAAGGCAATTCTAAGGGAGGTTGACTGTCCTGTGTTTGCACAAGCCAGTGTGTTTGGTTCACCAATTCAACCATTTGACTGAGAGCAGGCGCAGAGGTCACCAGCCGCCGCAAGGACATGTCTTCCAGGGTTTGACCGCCAAGAATTAGATACAGAACCCATTTACGCAAAGTTAGAACATGTCTTCAGGTGTGTTTCATATCCATCTCAGTCAGCTTGCAGCTTTTCAGAAAAACTTGCTTTGTTGCATCAGACAGAGATCTTTCTCTCTTGGCCAGCATCTTTTGCTTCCAACTCGGCAGATGCCTTGGGAGCTCACAAGCCAGGCAATGAGCTGCACTCGACATCTCCTGAATTACTTTGAATGCAGCAGGACTCCACAGCCTTGAATGCAGGAAGCTGCTTTCTCTGAAAGACCTGCTGGTCCATGAGTAGACGCAAGTAGCTCCGTCTAGTCCTTTGACAAAAGTTTTTGTCCAGTGTAAGCAGTTGTCTGTAGTTGGCATGTGCAGTGTGACGGGTGCTCTGGGGTTGCTTCAGCTGTGTTTTTGACAACCAAACATGTTTGTGCCCAAGGATTTTGGGGGAGGTGCAGAGAGAGACTGGTGGCCACCCTGAGGCAGGAGGGAGGCAAGGAAGGGAGGTGTGGGAGGGCAGGTAGCTTTAGCTTAGAAAAGGATGTGTTTGATAAGCAAGGGCAGGTCCTTTTTAAATGGAGCCAAGGACCTTGGTAGTGTTTCTCAAGCAAATAAAATGGGAGAATCTGAGGGAGTAAAGGTGCACAGGGGCCACCTTGGGTGTCAAGTCTGAAGCTGTTGCTTTAACAGTCTCTTCTGGCATTAAGTGATATATAAATTCATATTAAAACAACCCCTTCCATCCTGCGATGCTACCTCAACTGGGGGGTGATGTTACCTGTGCTTCTACACTGTTTGTCAAAGCCATTTCCACTGCTGGGCTCCTTGGTGTAAAACGGATTTTGCTCCATTCAATAAAGACTCTCCTCTGCTTTTGTTGTGCTTAGCTGGGGAGGTTGGCAGAAATCTTCATGCACGGCCAAGCTCAAATCCTTGCTCAGACTGAAGTGGGAGGGTAACCTTTTTGCTCTCTGAATACTTTAGAAAGAAGTCACATGTGCCCGCCCCCCGCCTTGACTAATGAGAAGGGGCATCTCCCACCACACCCCATGTCATTCCCTTCACCAGCTTCTACTAGCCCTCCAGTAAGCAACCAACAGTCATGAACCTATGGATGGTACAACCCACCCCTTTCAATGTAAAGGGTCTTGGGCAATCCTGACCCCTGGTATCAAATCCTTCCTACCCATGTAGATTTCACCCACCAGGCTGCCTCTGCAACTGCCTCAATCTGAAGGCTAAACAGCAGCCATAGCCATCTCCATAAAATGTGGTAGGATGTGTCAATGCAGTTGCAGAATGTCAGATACTGTCTATCTATCATGTGCCCTGTTTGCCAAGGCTCTGGAAAACACACCTGTCTACCTGTCCTCTTTCATAACTGACAAAATCTCCTTCCAAGTGCCCTCCCATTTCCTAAAAGATGGAAGCACATTTATAAAATAGGATTTTACTTGGTTGCAGGATTTTCTTCCACCTTGTTTTCTAAGCCACCCAAGAACAGTAAGTTTTGTCCGTGGGAATGTTTCTAATCCAGAAACATTCAGACCTTTATAAAATATTCAGCTTTGTAAGAGTGGTATTTTGATGTCCAGTCCTCAATTTATACTATATAAACATGTTCCTCAGTTTTCATGATTTACTTTTCAGATTCACGTGTGTTTCTAATCCAATACTTTTAGACAAGCTTAAGTAGGGAAAAGGGCATTGTCTTTATTTAAAAACAAAACAATCACAATTATTTTATTCACATACAAGTACAAGAGCATCTCCTGCTTGTTCCCACCCCACCCCCACCCAGCATGCATTATCAGGGGCGCCCAGACAAACACTGATTCACCACTTCCAACAGGTGGTTGTTTTCCAAGGCAGCCGCCACTCTCTCTTTGTCAGCCAGTTGCTTGTTTACTGTGAAAAAGAACCCCACAAGAGGAGTTAGTGAAGACACCCACCCATCCATCCTCCTCTGCTGTATAGCTCAAGGGCTAGGACCCCACCAAAAAAATTCCAAGTGGTATTTGTACTCTTCCCTTCCAGCTTTGCTTCAAAACAAATATAGAAGGGAATGTAAGTGACCTATTCTGAGGGGTATTTTGTGGTGAATTTCAAACGTACCTGCATGCTCTGAGGCATGTGTTCCAGGGGTTATGTGGACATCCACCTGGGAGGAAGAAAAGAAGAAGCATCATTTGTGTCACCAAATAACGTTCCCCCAGGTTGAACCAGCTGGAGGAATAATAAAATTATACCTCGCTAATCCAATTTTACCTTAATTTAATTTGGTTGCTCAGATGCACACCATCACCAGTTCCCTCCCTTCCATTCTGTGTCTCATTGGTGAGGATGCGCTGTCACTTTGGCAGTTTCTTTGTTTCTAATTCCAACCCAAGAATTCTTCTAGTGGGATAAATACTCTGGCTGGGCAGAATGCCTTGATCAAAAGCTTTGGAATGCCCCACCACCACTGGATATGAAGAAGCCACTAGGGAGCAGGAGTGGAAGGGGCTGAAACAACTGAAAGAAGGCATCTGATCAATGGTGGGGCTGGGGGGCAGCCAGGGACCCTTTTCCTTATTGATTTGAAAAAACGGCACTTGGTTTACAGCATGTCAAATTCCAAAAAGCTGCATGGGATCCTGCAATTGGTAGCCTCAGGTGCTTTAAGAGAAACAAAGGGGAGAAGGAAAGCCCACATATCCCTTTGATGCCTAGCCTGTCAAGTGCCAATATGAGCAAGAGCTTCTGAAACTGGGAGTCACTGGAAGCAAGTAAGGGGGAAATTCATGCTGCTGTCCAGGGTGCTGTAGTTGCTGCCTCTTGGGAGCCAAGCAGTGGTCTCACAAACATGAGCTACTCCCCAAGGGCCAAGCCAGCTGTTTGTCTGGGGCCCTTTCCTAGGGCAGATCAAGTCTTCTGGCACCACTGGCTGTTTGAATTTATATCCCCACCCCACCCCCTGCAACACCTTCACAACACTCTAGAATGTCAAGTCAAAGCAGCACTTTGGAGTTCCCCTTGAAGGTTGCTGACCCAGGTCATTGTTTTGTCTCCCACATTTGTCTTGGTTTTCAATGCTTTGAGGAGCTACAGGAACTTGCAGCTGCCACCGCACTTTCTATCCCCTCTGCAGAATTCTAATTTCTCCTCATGGCTGGTGAGCACTGCAGGTTTGCAATGGGGAATGCAGACACTGTAAAAGCAGAACTACCAGTACAATTCTACTTCCAGCTGATCACTCAAGAGCAATGCCTCAACAGCCCCAAAGGCCCCTCATGTCCACCCAATGCAACGAAAACAGAATTTCTCCATCGCCCTTTTGGCCATTTACATTCACTCACCTTAAACCTTTCTGGGAGGGATCTGATCAGCTTCACTTTGACTGAAAGGCCAATTAATGTTGCCATGCTGCAGTGAGGAATGGTGGGGGTGAATTCCACTGAAACGGTGCTCTCAGCATCATTTACCTGTGAAAGACCCATCCCGACACAATCACAATTTTTTTACAGAGAGTCATAATTTAAACCAGATAAAATGCTGTTCTAATTGGAAAAAGAGCTAATTGGCTTGTCTCCCTGCATCTTACTAACTCTGCATTTGTACTTTGAGAATTAGACTCCTCTCAGTCTGAAGATGATGCCCAGGAATTCACAAAGAAAACCAAGCAACCTGGGGACAAATAGAAGAGAACACCTTCACCCCAAAATTGCTCCCCTTTATCACATACATAGCCCAACAAGAACCCATCCACAGCACAAGAATCAATATGGCTAACTTGACCCAACAATCCCACCCCCTTACAAATGCAAACAAACCTCACTGCAGCCAACTACAGACAGCCAACACCCTGGCCCCACCCCCATCCCTCTCACCACCAAGGAAATGTAACAAGTGAATAGAAAGAGAACCTACCCAGTTGACGCTGACACAAAACCCCACACTTACACTATCTAAAAGAATATAGTGTCTGAGTCTGAGCCAAGGGCCACTGAGCTAACCAGGTGGTGGTGAGATGGGAGGGGGCATCACCGTAGGGCATGATGGTAGCAGCTTGGATAAGTCACACAGGTGCAGTTATATAAAAAGCCTCCTGGGCAGTGGGGAAGTGAAATGGGGAATTTAAGAATCAGGCCAGGCAAAACTGGAAAGACACCTGTTCTTCCTTGAAGCTGCATCTCTCCTAAAGGATCTGTTTGTACCTGGTTTTCATGAATTTAGTGACATGGGCTACAGCCTGTTCAGCCGGCCTCTGGCTCAAAAAGTGGCCATTTTTTCTCTACAGCTTGGAAAAGGCAGAGAAAGGCCAACAACACTCACCTTGACTCGAACTTGTTCTACGACGTTTAGTTCTTCTAATGTTAAGGGATGCTCTGGGTCGTTGATGGAACGAATGAGATGTAGAAAGTCAAGGAAAAACACTCCACTAGCAAAGCATGGCCAGGCACAAAGCAACAGGCCCTGTGGGGATGCTTTTGAAAATCCATGTCAGCCAGATCACCTCTATCTACATGCTTGTTGACACCCTCAAAGAAATCTAAATAGGTTCATGAGGTAGAACTTGCCTCCTCCTGACAGATTGTAACTTACTCGGCTCGAAAAACGCATCGAAGTGCGTTAAGAAACGACTACTGTATATCGATGTGACCTGCTTCAACCGACCTGCTTATTGAGTGAAAGCGTGTGAAAGTGACACGATCTGCGCACCCCGGACACAAACCCACCGCGCCTGCTCCACCCAGAGCCCCACCCCGGGCTCAGCCCCTCTTGCCCGGCTCCGCACCCGCCTTCCCGACCCCAACTCAGGCGCCGCTGCAAGCGGGAGGCGTCACTTCCATGAGCCACTGGAGAAGCTCTAAGAACTACGAGAAGCGCCGGGCCCGCCCCCTCCGCCCCAGGGAGACTTTCCCCCTTGGCAGGCGAACCCCGGCTGGGCTCAGATGCGGATATCGAAGATCTCCCGGTCGTCGATGGCGTCGGGCAGCTCGTCGTCCTCCTCGCGCGCCGTGACGGGCCGCTCGCCCTGGCGCCGGTAGATGAGCGGGTTCGCGTTTTCCAGGGCGCCGCCCGCCGGCGAGGCAGACGGATCTTGGCCCACCATGGCGACGGCGGCGGCACTCAGCCCACTAGATCGAACGCCGTTGCCAAGCACTTCCCCACACCGGAAGGACGCTGAGCGGAGATGGCTTCGGCGTGACGCGCTTCCGGTAACGCGCTCAGCCTTACTGCAGTGGAGCTAAGAGTGTAGAAGAGCCCATCTCGCTGCCTATAGCGGGAGCTTCCGGGTTCGCTTTGTTTCTAATTTTCCTTCTCCCCGCTGCAGAAGTGCGAGTTGCTGGGAGGAAACGCCTGAGTGTTCGTGCACAGACAGATAGTAGCCTCTGAGCATATACAGACTTCTCTCCCCTTACCTTGGGCAACTGCCGCCTCTGCCTTCCTTGCGCGGTTTGAAGGGTCGCTGGGAGGCCATCCAGTCGCACCTGCCTGTTCAGTGCTGGATTTTGCGGCTTCAGCCTCCCTGCCAGGAAGGCCACCCAGCAGCCTAGAGTCCACTGTGAGAGTCGCAGGCTGAGAGTTACTAATGGAAAAAGTCCTCTCGGAGCCCCAAAAGTCACGGGTGGCTCTGCTGTGAAAGGGAAATGGGTGGAGGCCGAGGGCCACTTTTCAGCCCATAAGCCGCATTTCCCACCCCGTGGAGAAAGCTACCTGCAGCAAGAAGGGGGAAAAACCTGTCGCTTCCCCCTCACGGGGCTACAATGTCCATCGTCCTTATCGAACTACAGTTCCCAGGAGAGCGGTTCTCAACCTGTGGGTCCCCAGACGTTGTTGGACTACAACTCCCATCATCCCTGAGCTCTGGCCTTGCTAGCTAGGGGTGATGGGAGTTGTAGTTCAACAACATCTGGGGACCCACAGGTTGAGAAAGGCTGATAGGGAAACTGTATGCTTTGGATCAGAGGTAGGCAACCTAAGGCCCCATGGGCTGGATACGGCCCAATCGCCTTCCCAGTCTGGCCCGCAGACGGTCAGGGAATCAGCATGTTTTTACATGAGGAGAATGTGTCCTTTTATTTAAAATACATCTCTGGGTTATTTTGGGGGGCATAGGATTTTTTTTCTTTCTTTCAAAATAAAGTCCAGCCCACCACATGCTCTGAGGAGTCGTTGACCGGCCCATGGCTGAAAAAGGTTGCTGACCCATGGTTTGGATGCCCTTTAAACGCATGACGTGGATCTGCCCTCATCAGTTAACATTTTACTTGGTGGGGAGGAGAGGGAGTGAGGGAAGAGGTATTGACTTATCCTCCTAGGAGCCTTTCTCTCACCCGTCACAGCACCCAAAGGACCACCACATGTTCCTTCCTGCTCCTCTGGCAGGAATGCCAGCCAAAGAGGGCCCAAGCGGGGCACGGGCACCCTTTCCTGCTTTAGACTTTGCCCTTTCCATTGGCGCCAGCTGGTTTGGCAGCTTTTGTGTAACCTTTCCTCACATTGCAGTTAATGTTTCCCTTTTGTTGAAAGCTGAATCACTGGTCTGGTGTTATTATAGCTTGATGCTAGGTGTATCTGGACGTTTTCCCGGTTTTTCTTTGCAAGGGATGCCGATCTTTGTACCCTGCCCTGAAAGCATATAAAGGCGCAGCGGCCCAGGGGCAGTAAAGCATGATGGCATCAGCCCCATGGAGTGCCCTGTTCTGGGTTGCTGCAATTAGCACTGTTGGCTTCAGAATCCTTGAAGGCAAAGGTAAGGGGAGTGTTTCATTTTAACTGATAAAGAGTGAAATAGCCCCTTGCAATCCACTCTTGAGGAGAGTGAAGAGGAGCATCTCTGTCTGTGTCAGTCACCTCTTTACATTTTTCCAGTTACACCATTTTTGTATTATTATTCTAGTTTGTAGAAGATACAGTGACATTTCTCAGTAGTAGAACACCTGTCTTGCATGCAGAAGGCCCCAGCTTCAATCCCCAGTGGCATCTCTAGGTAGGGTTAGGAAAGCCCCTGTCAGAAACTCCAGTAAGCCACTGGCAATCACAGACAGTTCTGAGCAAGATAGATCAATGGTCTGACTTGATCTAAGATCATCTTCATGCATTATTCAGAAATATAACTTAGAATTCACCAGCAGCTCCCTCCCACCCTTCACCCCTCTCTTGCAAAGAGCAGCCCATCTCATTCCTGTATCTGACACTCTGCATAAGAGCACTTCAATTGCTCCAACTGCCACTCATCAGGGGGGGGAAATGGTTGCTGGATTTAAAAAAGATTGGGGTGAGGGAGTTTTGTGTATGTCTGAGAGAGAGAGAAGAGGGACTAGAAATTGATTCTGTGATGTGTTCTCTTACGTTTCCTCTCTTACTTGGCAGTAAATCCCATTGTACAGTATCTGGAAAATGCATAGGGATGGGTTGCAGATGACAGTGGTAGGGTGAAGATTTACCAATAGGAGGTGAGGGCGGTGGAGAGGCAGGGAAAGGCAATTTGCATTGGTTGAAGACTTCCCCACCTCCTGATAGCTAAAGGCATCAAAACAAGTGATATCCCGCCACTTAACTGCATGTGCTGGCTTCAGGACCAAAGCCATTGGGGGAGGCTCTGTAGCATTTTATTTACACTATCCTCTGCACCGCATGTTCTTATAAGATTGCCCGTAGTACATGTGAAAAGGATCTAGAGTTTTAGTGGACCACAAGCTTAACATCAGTCAACAGTGTGATGGAGCTGCAAAATAACCTAACACTATTCTAGGGTGCATCAAGAGGAGTATAGTGTGCCAATCAAGGGAAACAATAGTCCTGTTCTGTTCTGCCTTGGTCAGACCACACCTGGAATACTGTGTCCAGTTTTTGGCACCACAATTTAAGAAGAGTATTGGCAAGCTGGAATATGTGCCAAAGAAGGAAATCAAGGGTCTGGAAACCCAGCCTTATGAGGAACAGTTGAGGGAATTGGGTATTGGCTATGTTTAGCCTGGTAAGGAGGAAACAGAGAAGAGACATGATAGGCATCTTCAAATATCTAAAGGGCTGTCACATGGAGGATAGAGCAAATTTGTTTTCTTCTGCTCTGGAGGCGAGGAACCAAACCAATGGCTCCAAGTTAAAAGAAATGAGATTCTGACTCAACCTCAGGAAGATATTTCTCACAGTAAGCGCTGTTCAACAGTGGAACAGACTCCCATGAGATGTGGTGCACTCTCATTCTTTGGAGGTTTTAAAGCAGAGGTTGGATAGCCATATAGTTAATTTAGTTGAGATTCCTCCATTGCAGTGGGTTGGGCTAGATGACCTTCGGGTTCCTCTCCAGCTCCCCAATTTCATGGTTTTTACCAGGTGACTGCAGGACTCTCTTTGGGATGATCCTCAGGGCTGTTGTCTGCAAGATTCTTTCATAAAACGGCGTTAAACAGAAAAAGCTGCCAACATTTAAAATGAAATAGTATATTTTTAAAAAGCTACAACCAGAGAAAACCCACTTTAACTCAAAGTGCTGACTGCAGAGGATGGCTGCTCTCATGTTCAAGAAGGACACTGACAAACTGGAACGTGTCCAGAGGAGGGCAACCAAAATGGTCAGAGGCCTGGAAACGATGCCTTATGAGGAACGGCTAAGGGAGCTGGGCATGTTTAGCCTGGAGAAGAGGAGGTTAAGGGGGGATATGATAGCCATGTTCAAATATATAAAAGGATGTCACATAGAGGAGGGAGAAAGGTTGTTTTCTGCTGCTCCAGAGAAGCGGACACGGAGCAATGGATCCAAACTACAAGAAAGAAGATTCCACCTAAACATTAGGAAGAACTTCCTGACAGTAAGAGCTGTTCGACAGTGGAATTTGCTGCCAAGGAGTGTGGTGGAGTCTTCTTCTTTGGAGGTCTTTAAGCAGAGGCTTGACAACCATATGTCAGGAGTGCTCTGATGGTGTTTCCTACTTGGCAGGGGGTTGGACTCGATGGCCCTTGTGGTCTCTTCCAACTCTATGATTCTATGTCCTTTGTGTGGTGGGAGAAGGGAGGCTGCTTTTGGCTTTGCACAGACCTTTCTAGGGGAGGGGTGTGGTCAGGCCCAATGCTCTCTGGCCCCCTGGTTTTATATAATTCTATACTTTTGCCTCTGTGTTTGCGACTTCACACATTTAAAAAACTTTATTTGTATGCACGCATTGTGTAGGTCCAGAAGGCGCCCACCCAGAAGTGGCCACAAAATATGGACGGCTTCGAGGGACGCAAGCAAGTGTAAAGGGCACAGAGCGGCTGGTCAATGTCTTCCTGGGCATCCCCTTTGCAAAGCCTCCCACTGGCTCCTTGAGATTCTCCTCACCTCAACCGCCTGAGCCATGGGATGGCGTGAGAGATGCTACCACGTACCCAGCGGTGTAAGAGAGATGCAGTTGGATCCTCTTGGCTGCACTGGGGAAATAAAAACCAGCAGAGGAATGTTTGAGGGGAGGTGCTGGGAACCACCAGCATGTTTCCATCATCATCTTTTTTAAAAGAATTCATTCATTTTATATTTTTTGAGAAAGAAATCACTGGAAACAAAGCAGGTCTAATTGCTGAAATAAAATTCTGTTTTAACTTAGAACGGACACCACAGAAATTCCAGTATCTGTAACTTTAATGGGTCGGAGCAGTCCAGACGTTTCAGCAACCAGCCCTTAGCCATTGGAGGCTGAGAGCTCTTTCACTATTAATCCCGCAACATTTTAGCTGCATTCAGTAAATTCATAATTAATTATTTGAACATGTTAGACGAATAATTTGCAATGATATTAATTCAATGCTAATAGGCTCTAAACTCAGGGTGGTTAATTATTTGATAGAAGGCATGAAATATTATGTTCCAATAAGCTTGTGAAGGCTAATAGTCCCATCACATTTGTAGCACATCTTTCCTAAGACATCTGTATTCCCAGCATTTAGATCTATTAACAGAGGATATCCTGTTTTCAGACTAAAACAATGTATACTGAATTCTCTGAACAGAAAGGCTGAGTGCTCCTTCTCTGATTGACTGAAACATTGTCATCCATTTTCTAAGATTAGAGTGTCAAGAAGACCCCTTTCTTGTTGCCCTTTTTAAAAAACAAAAAAACTAAGAACAGATGATTAAGTCCACAGCTTTGCCAGTAAACCTTTAAACTGACCAATGTCAGTTTCTCCCTGACGCCACCTCTCGCGACCTCTTGCAAATTATTATCTTTATATTTGAGCTAGTATGTTCACTCTGTTATTTCCAAAGTACTGCTGAGTGGGGGGGTGTCCTTTCCGCAGGTGCCCCCAGGATCTGGATATACTCAAAGGAATTCAGAAGAGATGGAAAGAAAAGCACCCGCCCTTCCGAAGTTCCGAGGACTGTTTGTATTTAAACATTTATACTCCCGCAGATTCCTCCAAGACATCCAAGTTGCCAGTAAGCACATATTTTAAATGGACTGAAAGCAGTGTTGAAAGCAAGGGGGCTGGCAGCAGATTCTGGGTTGATGGCAGTGGCTCTTGCCAATGTCATTTTACTCTGAAGACTCTTCTGCCTCTCTTGTTCTTACAAAGGGCAATTTTGATTGGTTACGCCACATCCTTTCTTTAATTGTTCTGAATAAAATAAAATCTGGATAACTGCATCTTGATCTGCATGCAAAACTAAATGGTCACGAGGTCTGTTGTTGCAAAATTGCCTGACTGTGATGATGCATCTTCGCCATCCATTCTGAAATTGTCTACATGTCCAATTATTATGTGCTATTTATTTCAAAAACATTTTATGAAAAATGCTCTCTAGCGACCTTCCGGTCATTCCCTGCCGCCCCTGTTCTTTTGAAGGTGATGGTGTGGATTCACGGAGGGAACATGATATTTGGGGCAGCTTCCAGGTTTGATGGTTCCGCGCTAGCTGCCTACGAAGATGTGGTGGTGGTCATCCTTCAGTACAGGCTGGGCATTTTGGGGTTCTTCAGGTAAGAGGCTTTGGCTAAAGGTATTCCAGGGCCCTTTTCACTAGAGGGGCGTTGGGTTGACCTGTCGGGTCAGCTCTTCTCTCCACTTGTGCATCCGAAACCCCTCGGAAGGACCTGGCATTGACTCAAAGTGCCAACCTTTTCTCCAAAATCCACCCGAGCGCTGAGCTTGCTGCTCCTTGCCAATGCTTTCCTTTCAGCACAGGGGACGAGAGTGCTCGAGGGAACTGGGCCCTTCTGGACCAGGTGGCAGCTCTCCAGTGGATCCAGGAAAACATCGGAGCTTTTGGGGGCGATCCGGAATTGGTGACTCTCTTTGGTGTCTCTGCAGGATCCATGAGTGCTTCAGCCCATGTGAGTTCCCAAATGTTATATGGTGGGGGTTTCTATTATAGTAATAGACTGCTTAATTCTCAGGTGGACATTTTACAAAACATAAAAGAATGATCTCTGACATACTCTCAAAGCTGTGGAAAGGATGGGTGGGGGTAGCAGTCACTGCTAACTTGCAGAACCCATAAAGTGGCCCTTTTTGCTCTGGCTACAGGAAAGATTAGGAAGAAGGAATTGGGTGCAATAGGTGTAAGTTCTATGGGGACTCAGAGGCCTAATTTGATGTTCAGCGCTTTTGTTAGGTCAGTGGCAGGGCATAATGTCTGTTGCCAATGGTGTCCTTTCTCCTCTGCCAGGTTATGTCCCCCTTGTCAAAGGGTTTATTCCACAGAGCCATCCTGGAGAGCGGTGTCTCACAGCTTCCAATAGTCTTCCAGAACAGGTCTAAGTCTGCTGAAGTAGGTTTGTTTGTTTGACCAGATGAGACCAAAATGTTTTCTGTCCCAAGGATGCTGGCTTTTTCTTTTCTTTTTTAAACACGGCCCAGGTCACAAAAGTTGGGTGGAGTCCCCCAGTGTCATGAAGGCAGGGCAGGGCCGGCTCACATATGAGGTAGACTGAGGCAACCGCCCCAGGCGGTGGAATCCCAAAAGGCGGTGCCCTGCAGGCGCCCTGTCCCCCTTGCTGCCTCCACCTCTGGCAGAAACGAAACAGTGGCAACTTCCGGTGAGCTCTTGCCAAGATCTTACTGAAATCTCACGAGATCTCACCACAACCCATCACCACAGCTTCTCTCAGTGCCATGACTGGAATTAGTAACAGGTAACAGGTGAGGCACAGGGCCAATCTGGATTAAAACAAAAGGGCACCAGGTAGTAGCAATATGCACTCTTGCCCTTTAGAAATGGAGCTGGGAGGTATGTTGTGCTGCTTTCGGCTGAGGGAGAGGGACCACTGACATAGGAATGGTCCTGTTGGTATATAGACGGGAGGAGGCCTGCCATGGAGATGTGATTAAAATGGGTCCCTCAGCACCCTGACAGGGCCCTACTCCTATAGGGTGAGGATGGTGGGCCGTTCATGCCCACCATGATGGTTGGGCAATGGGCAGGCTGCTCCTAGGGGCCTGAAAATAACACACTGGGGAATTTTTAATGTGGGTATATTGGTCTTGGGGCCTACATGCTGAGGACAAGATGCACTGTAAAGACTCAAAACACCTGTTCCTTTGGGTCAGGGATAAAAGGACAGGCAAAACAATTGCTTTGTGTCACCAGAGCTCCAGCATTCTTAAGGATATATGGAGGGCACTGAAACCTGCTGAAAGCTGTTCCTTCAGATCAGGGGACTGGGGTAGTCACCTAGAGAGGTTAAATAATACCCCAAAATGACATTTTTTCTCATTGGGGCCCCAAAGGTTCCATGGCAACACAGCAGGTTGGGCAGCCTTGAAACCCTTTCCATCAGGTTTCCTTGGCAACAAGATGAATGCATACTGGGGTCACAACTCACCCCAAAAGCCATGTTTAAGGCCGGCACACCACAATAGTGCTTTCTGGTGGATTCTAAAGCGACCCTCAAAAGGAGGTGGGAATTACAGTGAAAATGGGGTGGGGCACTTGCCACTTTTTAGTTTGGCAAATGGTGGGCTCTCTGTTCTCCACCCTTTGAATGCTTATTGTGCCAGCGATGGCAGCAGATAAGAGTTCCTGTCATTGTGTACATATACAGAAAATTGCCCGTATCTTTGGCTGTGAGATGACCACTTCAGCCGTCTTAGTCCACTGTCTCCGGCAGAAGAGTGAGCAAGAGCTGATCCATGCTGACCTTAGCAGGCAGGTAAGTGACATGAGTGATCAGGAAAGAGCCTTGATGCCCTGCTCAGTTGTTTCTCCCCTCCCAGTGAGGGGAACCACCTGGAGTGCTCATTAAGACCTTCTGCTCCAAGTGTGTATTGCTGTTTATGAGGGCAAGGAGGAATGGACCAGCCCGTCTTATAGCTTCCTTTTTGTCCTAGTGTACAGTGGTACCTCTGGTTATGAACTTAATTCATTCCAGAGCTCTGTTCTTAACCTGAAACCATTCTTAACCTGAGGTACCACTTTAGCTAATGAGGCCTCCCACTGCCGCTGCGTGGCTGCCGTGCGATTTCTGTTTTCATCCTGAGGTAAAGTTATTAACCCAAGGTACTACTTTCAGGTTGGTGGAGTCTGTAACCCAAGGTACCACTGCAATATAAATACAGAATATAAAAAGTGCAGAAATTGGATTTAAATACATATTTGTGTACATGTTTAAATATATCTTTTATTTGATCAGAATATTATTGATTTATTAATTTCAAGGCGATGTACAATAAAAACAACTAAAAACAGACAAAAACTGTGGAACACATCAGTTTTCTTGGTTCTCTGGTATCCTGCGTGCCTTGAAACAGGAGGGTTGGTGGCTAGAGCTCAGGCGGCGTAAGACTTGATCCAAACCTGACTGAAGAGGGTGAGGCTGCACTAAACAGTCCACTAAACAGTTGGCAGAGAGATGGGGAGAATACAACTTTGCTTGTTCTTCTCAATCTCTTGGTGGCTTTCAATGCCATTAACCACAACAGCCTTCAGGAGTCACTCAAGGAAGTGGGGTTTGGGGGCACTGTACTTCCTTGGTTCTGCTCATGGGAAGTTACTCATGGCTCCATCTTGTCCCCCATGCTATTGAACATCTATGAAACTGCTGGGAGCTGTCATCAGGATTTTTGAAGGTGCTGCCAATAGGCAGGTGACACCCAGCTCTATCCCTCTGCTCCATCTGAATCAGGAGAGGCAACTGAGGTGCTAAGACAGGCTGAGCTCCTCATTCCTCCCGGACTATTTTGGCTTGGTCAGGGTGGAGGGTGGGGAGTGGTCCTGGGCCCTTCAGTTAAACACCTTCTTTCCTTCCCTTTGCTCAGGGCTTAGGGCCAGCTTTGGATGGTGTGTTTATGCCGAAGACCCCAGAGGAGATTCTGGCTGGGAGGGAGGTCAGTGCTGTGCCCCTCATGGTCGGAGTCACCAACCATGAATTTGGCTGGAATTCGCGTGTGGTAAGTTTCCGCTAGCAATGCCTTTTCTTTCTCCCCCCAAATGTCTGCATGAAATCCCTGTGACAAGAGGGGCCTCACAACTAGGCTATGAATTTAATGGTTGGTGGTGGTTTCTAAGCATAAACCTACTCCTTTAGACCCCAAAGGCTCATTAGATGTTCTCAAGCAGAAGTTCTTGGAGACGAATTGGTTTACTGTGGGCAATAATGGATCTCAACAAAGATGTTTTAATAATTAAATAACACGGACAAATGAACATTCCCAACCAAGAATTACTCTGGAGTTTCTCTCAAAGGCACAGATAACCCTTCTTTTTTCTTTTGATGCAGACTGGGTCCCTGGAAGGGTTTAAGGACGTGGGAGACAGGGACAGAATCCGTGCTACTTCAGAAGCAATCTTCCCCATTTTGGTAACTATTTATTTTGTTGATTTGCATCCTTTCTCTGAGAAACTTGGAGAATAAATTTTCTGCAGATAGGATTGATTATGAGCACCACCCTGTAGATGTTTGCCTGGATGGGGCAACTCATGCCTAGGCTGAGAGGTGACTGGTGATGGGGGGAGTTAGGATCCAGAGGAGTCCTCTCCTGACTTCATAGGGATGGAATGGGAGCTCTGGCATTAGCTCTGATGGTTGCTTGCAGGGTTGGCAGAGGAGGAGGAGAAGGGGGCAAGAGAGGGAACTAACCCCTGTCCCTCTCCTTCTCCTGAGGCCATTAGAAGCAGCTGCTTACGGGGGGGGGGGGGAAGCTTCACAGCCCTCACATGTTCCCAGCCAGTGGCCTTCCCCAAAGCCCCCCAGATCATTCCTGACCCAATCCTGGGAGGGGGCCTTAGGACTTCTGCTTCAGTTCCATTCAGAAGAACATGGGTGTAGCAGAGGCAGAGTATGATTGGGGAGAATAACCTTTTGACTCCCTTTCCCAAGGTAGGCTAGACATGATGCCCAAGGCCAGTTATGCTTCCACCAGCACACCCTTCTTAGCCCCCTCTAACATGGAGGGGAGTGCTTTCCAGAATCCCAAGGCAAATTGATCAGAAACAGAAATAAGCATCCAGTTCATTTGTCCCGCCCCAGCGGCTGGCTTTTCTCGGTCAGCCTGCTTCTTACACACTTGTAGCACAAATCAAGTAACAAAGGGCACGTTTGAGAAAGGAGGGGACCCCCCCCGGCCCCAGCAATGGCCATTTCCCACCATCTCTTTTCTTCTCTCGCAGGGGATCCCACTTGAACTCCTGCCAATGGTACTTGATGAGTACCTTGGGGACACCAACGACTTGGATGAGCTCAGAGATGGGTTCCTGGACTTGATTGGAGATGTGTTCATTGTTATCCCATCCATAAAAACATTACGGTATCACAGAGGTAAAAAGAGTGTCCCCTGCCCCCGCCAGGTGTCACTTATAATAAAGTCTCCCCTTGACATTAAAACACTTGTGACGCATGCCATTTGAGGCACACCATTTCCCTCAGAGGATCCCCAGAGCCAGACTGTGAGGTGTCTGGAGTTTGGCTCCAAGAGACTCTCTGTAATTTCTCAAGTTCAGTTCTACTTGGAGGAAGGAACAAAATTATTTCCAGATATCAAAGACTTTCAGGAATTTAGCGTGGGGAGTCTGGAGTCAGAGCTCTTGTGTGTGTTTGCAGTTTCCAAGTGCTGGCGTGGCAAGCAAGCATTGTCTCCCCCTCTGCCACTTCAGTACTTTACACTGTAAACTCAGGACATCCAGTAGGTCTGTAATTCCTTGCGTCTAAGATTTACATAAGCTGGCACCACAACTGCTTTGAGGGAGAAGACCAGATTTATCCATGTGAGTAAATAGGCAAGAGGGGTCAC
This sequence comes from Podarcis tiliguerta, assembly GCF_965153285.1. Classification (NCBI taxonomy): domain Eukaryota; kingdom Metazoa; phylum Chordata; class Lepidosauria; order Squamata; family Lacertidae; genus Podarcis; species Podarcis tiliguerta. Next base: position 49,770,082 of record NC_139541.1, on the reverse strand, counting down.
GCACTTTCAGTCAGCATTTTATCTGAGTAGTTCGGATGGGAGGGAGAATTAAATTGTTCTGGTTTAAATTGTACTATAAGGCACAATATCTGCTTCTGATACCAGATTTGCTTCTTGCCAAACCACTGATGGAAACATCACGTAGGCATTCTGCAGCTCATGAGTCGCATCACTGAAAGTTCAGAAGACAAATTTTACCTAAGTAACTGTAGGGATGCAGCAATTATTTCCTTCATCTGTATTGTCGAGAGCTCCTGTGATGATACCCCAGAATTGCAATCATTATTCTGTGTAGCTGCAATGAGAGTTCCTAGCTAAGTTTCACCAGCTCCTGTGTGGTGTTTCTTTCCTAGTTAGAAGCTTTTTTTTTTTTTTTTTGCAACTATTTCTATTAACTATTTTAAGTCCTAGTCAGTTTTCAGCAACCTTTGGTTCTTGGCCTGGTTATAGCGTAGAGCTTTGCTTTCTGCGGCACGTGATTTATGTGAGCCCTTGAGCAGCGACCGAGCGAGCAATCACACCCAGAACCTTCCTCACATGGCACATCCCCACCCCCCATCGTTGGGGGTCACGTGGGCTTCTGTGCTTACCAAAGGAGAGTACACTTGGCTGAGTTCAATGCCAGCTTCTTTGATCCCTGCACCAACAAGATGAGTAAATCATTCCTGAATTGGACTAAAGCCTGTGGGTGAAAAAGGCCAAGGTATGAACTTCCTCACCCATTAGCAGATACAGGCCTGGTCAAAGATGAAGGCTGACTGAGCCACTGGGAACAGGTCATGAAGAAGTCCCACCGGGAGTAACATGAGATTCTGGTGCAACGGCTGCACCCATCTCACAAGTGCCCGCATAACCCCCGTTGCACCTTTTCAGGGTTTCTCTTTTCAAATGCACTAAATCTGCAAGGTAGTTTTTCAAAGCCTTTGATTCATAGGCTTTGTATGTTTCTATGGATCTAGATAGTGTTTTTGTGCAAATGGAAAGTGTGTTACAAGCTTCTAGACAAAGCTCCTGAGAAGAGGGGTACAGGATCAAGTCCTTGGATCAACTGTGCCTATTTAGTCCATCTATGCCAGCAGTGGCTCTCTGGTGTCTGACGCTGAGAGGGTTTTCCCCTCTCCTCTCCTCTCCTCCCGTCCTGATCCTTTTCACTGGAGATGGGACCTCCAGCTCTTCTGCATGCAAGATAGGCCCCCTGGTGTTGAGGTATGGACAGTCCAGCTTCTGTGGAGGGGTCATTGGTGGCATCTTTCTGAACCACCAAGCCAAACACATGCTCCTCCCTCCTCTGTTTGTCAACCTCTAGCCTTTGAGGGCTGCTATCATCCAAGTGGGGTTGAAACTCATCCTGACAAGGCTGTGGGCAGATGGTCTCCAGATTCAGAGGAATGGTGCACAGTCGGCTCTGGACAGGGTTGCTCTGCCTCGAGAAAGCTGAGGGATTCTCCTGGATCCAACTTTGTCACAGGAGACTCAAGCGGCCTTCGTGGCTGCAGACCCTTTTGCCAGCTGAAAGGGGTGATCAGAAGTATTTTGCTTTTGGGGGTCATTTCCGTGGGGATGGTGTGGAAACTCCCCTAAGGTCAGATAAGGATCAGAGTTGAAATCTTAGAACCTTAGTGGTGGGTAGCTTTACCTTGAAAAACAAACAGGCTGAGGATTTTTTTTTCTTTCCCCTTTTTCTAACAGCATGTCCCACAGAAGCACCCAGAAAAAGAATGCAACTAGTAGCACTGTTTCCTGGGGTGTTCTGAGATAGTGGGAAGGGAAGAATGGCTGCCCCTCTGAGCCAATGACCTTTGTAGACCTCTTGGAAGCTTCAGTCGGTACAGACCTCAGCAGGCAGGATTTTGACTGGCCCAGAGGGCAGTAACATGCTGTCCCTTCAAGAGGCAAAGTCATGAGGCTGCATTCTGAGGAGGAGGCTGTGTGAGTGGACTGAAAGGAGCTGCTTTGGATCATGTGCCTGCAGGAAGGGTTGGCCCTGCAGACTCCACAAGACCAGGAAAATCCTCTCTGATATGTACTAGCTGCCAGGGATACCACACGAAGAAGCTGATCTTTCTGTTTTCCCCATAATCTATAAGTTCCCAGCATCATAGTGCCTTGTCATAATTACACACAGTTTTTGGAAGGCCTCTGGGCACCTGGAGGAGGTTCTGCCTTCTCCCAGACCACAAACCATTGAGTTCTGTAAAGGTCTATTCTAGGCACTTCTCTGGCTCCTCATTGGCAGAGGTGAAGTGGGTGAAAAAGGAAGGAGGGGGGCATTCTAGCTGTGGCACCTCTACCTGTGGAATGTGTGGAATGTCCTCCACAGGGAAGCTGGGCAGAGGGTGCCAATATTGTCTTCTTTTAGATGTGAAAGCCTTATAATTTCCCCTGGGGCTTTTTGAAGCAGAGAGTGCCTGGTGAGCTAAAATGAAGCCTCCCTGGATCTTACCAGAAAGCCCCTCTGATTGTACAGGAGACCCTTCAGACCTGAATTGAAGGCTGCCCCCTCCCTAGCAGCTGAAAGGCAAAGGACAGGGAGCCACCGTCCTTAGGGAATGCCTTCTCTCTCAGCCTCCTCCTCCTTTTGTTCCCTCTTTAGAGACCGGGGCTCCCACTTACTTTTTCGAGTACCAGCACCGTCCCAGTTTGTACCACGATACCAAACCAGACTACGTGAAAGCGGATCACGCAGATGAAGTTGGGTTCGTCTTTGGAGGGCCATTTCTCACCGGTGACATTCGCCTGCATGGTAAAGAGCGGCTATCCCGTGACTCAGGACTCTCTTTTGGGGGAGGTTGCCGTAGGGCAGGGCAGCTTCCAGGCACAGGAGGCAGGCATGGCGCCCCCTTCAAAGCTTGTTGGGTTTGCCGTCATCTGCGGTGCTGAAACCCTTTTGGCGTGACAGGAATTTGGTGCCTGCAGATTACGCTAAGAACTGGCGGCAGAGGTGGACAGACTGATCACCTGCCCTGTTCGCTTTTCTAATTAACAGTTTGCATGTTGTTTTCTAGGAATATAATACATTCAAAGTGAATTGAAACCAAAGGGTGATGTAGCAAGGCTCCCTTTGGGCGCAGAACATGGGAAGGGCCTGAGCGGTTCTTATAGGGGTGGCCCACTTTCTGGGGCTCTGCTGGGCATCTAACCAACAGTGGGGATGGGGGAAAGCAGAAGCAGGAAGAAGCCACTCCCACCTGTGGTCAGTAGGGGGCGCACAAGGACCAGAAAACCCCCAAACCAGTTCACCTTTAACTGGGGGTGGGGGGAAGATGGGGAGGACACCTCCTTCTTCACTGTTAGGCAAAAGAAGCTTGTAGGATACTGGCACTCATCCAAACTAGCAGCTCCCCCCCCACCCCCGTAAACCCAATCTTTACTGCCAAATTGGAGAAAACATCTCCGGATTGATGCCTGCTCCAATTTATCGCTAAAGAGCAGGTTTTTCTGGACAAGCAGGAACCTGCTTGGATCCACACATTCAAGGCACAGGACAAGTACAGCTCTGGATGAGCCCTGGGCTGTGCTTCAAGGGAGGCTCCCACCTCCAGGCCTTCCCCATCTCTGCCTCTCTGGGAGGCAGCTTACCCCCTCACTTTCCCCCTCTGCCAAGTGTTTTGAGTGGCCTTTTCTCCTCCTGCAGTCCCCTTTGGGCATTTGGCCTGGGGCATGGCTCCGGCACAACCCCAGGACACCTGGCCCATCACAACCAAACACTTCTGCAGCCTCTGCCTTGACATGGACAAATCTATATATTCATGTGAGGTTTCCCTGCCCATTTCAGAACAGAGCATCACCAGCCATGTGGTGTCAGGGCTGTCAGGCAAGACTACACATTGAAACAGACCTTCTTCTTTGGAGATCACTTGTAGCTGAGGAAGATGGTCTTTCACAAACATAGGCTTAACAGTGAGTCCGTAAGTGGCTGTGAAGGCCAAGGTTTCCAGGCAGGAGTTGATCATGGAGAGGATTTGCAATCATGCCTTCCTTTAGCTTGTTTCTCCTTTTAGCCCTGAGTTCATGCTTCTTCAAAGTCCATGACACCTTTGGTAAAGGCTGTTCTCCAACTGGAGTGCTTGCAGATCAGTACAAATGACAGGCACCTTTTCACGCACAAGCTTTCCTGCAGATATTCTGATGGATGCTGCAGCATGTGTGCCCCCCCCCCGAGCTCCCCATGCCCCCCACATTCTGCTTCAGAGAATGAATTACTGAACTGGGTAACCGTTGGGAGTGGATTTGTATTTGCAGCGATCCCATCTGCGTAATGAATTTGCCTGCCTCTGTTCTTCAGGTGATGCCACGGAAGAGGAGAAAGTTCTTAGCAGAACCATGATGAAATATTGGGCTAACTTTGCTCGCAGCGGGTGAGTCATGGGCCACCGTGATAGTTATGGGGGTGTGTGGGGCTGGCTGGAAGGCATGTAGGATGCCTTGGCAGACATGACAGAACACTGTCTGTTGTTGGTTCTGCTCCTAGAAACCCTAATGGAGAAGGTTTGGTGGAGTGGCCGGCCTATAACACCCAGGAGCAGTATCTAGAGATAAATCTGAAGCAGAAAGTCTCAATGAAGCTGAAAGAGAAAAAAGTGGAATTTTGGCTAAAGACTGTCCCTGAGAAGGTGGATGAGGTGAGAAGAAAACACACGGAATTGTAATTCACAAGCAGCTACGGACAATAAACAGAGCACCAAAATCACAAATGATAGTTACTTGTTAAAATATATTTTTCCACAAAACAAATACACCATATTTCTTTATTCTGAGCTGCAAAATGATGGAGAGTAGGTAATATAGAAAAATTAGTTAAATAAACATCTCTATCTTGTAAATTATGTTTATTCCTTTCCTGCAGGAGTTATGCACATTGTTACTAAGCCTAGATAAAAGTTACCTTTTGTTTTATGCAATGTTTACTTTCAGATCTTTGCATTGTCAAAAGTATACAGTAACAATAGTTCTGATTTACAAAACTTGAAAAATAATGATAAAAATGAATAGAGTGTTACATTTAGACTTTCAGAATAAAGAGATGCCATTTTTTTGTCAGAAAAGTATCTGTTCCTTGGTCTTCCTTCAAAAGTTTCACCCTTCACAAAAGGCTCAAATAGGCTGATGGGGCAGCCTCTCGTTTTTTAAAGGGGCAAATGCAAGAGATGCCCCCCCCCCGTTTTGGATCAGGACTCTGTGCGTGACCCATACCTCCATGTGTCCCTGTTATGCACCAACACACATGCAAACATGTACCAACAGAAACGTGATATTTCAAAATATTGGGCCTACAGTGACGGTGTACCACAGAAAGTTAGTAAAACATCCTGTTGCCCCAATATGGATAAAAACAAAAGACTGCTTATTATCACATAGCGCCAAAATAGTTGCACCTGTGCTGGGTGAAACTGCAAAAAACAGCTACAGATAATTAATTGGCTAGTCCGTTGAAAAGCGGAGCATGGACTCCATAAACACACCACCCTGTCCAGACTAAAAGCTTACACCAACTCATTTCTATGGGCAGACTAAGTTGGGGGGTGAAGATCCCCCCACTGGCATAGCGTGGGTTGCCAGCGCCCGGGGCAAGGCAAATATCCCTGCACCACCAGCTGATAGGTTGGAACAAAGGGGAAATGGCACAGCGACCTACCCAAGTGGCAGTCACGGTGCCCCGTGAGTGTCAAGCATGGCAGAGAGCAGGACAGGGGATTGGTCAGGAGCAGGTATCTTTTTAAAGCCTGTGCAGAGCATGCCCTGGCACCCAGCCATCGCCCAAATCCGCTCCTCCGTTCGCCCATGCAAACATTGGGAGATTTTCTGTGTGAGGGGAAAGGTGCACTATTTTTTTTATTACTACTATTTTTTTTCTTGGGACGCGGGTGGCGCTGTGGGTTAAAGCCTCAGCGCCTTGGGCTTGCCGATCGAAAGGTCGGCGGTTCGAATCCCCGTGGCGGGGTGCGCTCCCGCTGTTCGGTCCCAGCGCCTGCCAACCTAGCAGTTCGAAAGCACCTCCGGGTGCAAGTAGATAAATAGGGACCGCTTACTAGCGGGAAGGTAAACGGCGTTTCCGTGTGCGGCTCTGGCTCGCCGGAGCAGCGATGTCACGCTGGCCACATGACCCGGAAGTGTCTTCGGACAGTGCTGGCCCCTGGCCTCTTTGAGTGAGATGGGCGCACAACCCTAGAGTCTGTCAAGACTGGCCCGTACGGGCAGGGGTACCTTTATTTTTTTCTTGTTGAAATTTTGTGTCCCTAAGAATTTTGCACCCAGGGCAACCGCTGCTGTGGCCCCACCCATGCTATGCCACTAGGTCTTCTGTTCCCATTTAAGGAGCAGGGAGGGGCGCTAAGGATGCAGAAGATGGACAGACAGGACAGACAACAGGAATGCACATGACCCATGTTTGGGCTGTGCAGGGGCAGAAAGGACTGCGAGACCTGGGAAATGAAGCAGGTAGAAAGCAACGGAAGGCTGCATGCGCTCAGAGGAAGCACTTTCCTCAATTAAAGACTTGTGACTGTGTGTTGGAGTTATTGGAGGTGCTAGGCATAAACCTTTTCGAACCAGCCACAGTCTGCAAATGTGGATTGTCCCCAAAAGCCGTGGTGATGGGTGGCCAAATGCAGGCACCCCTTTGCAGGTTGCCCTGAGCCCTGCATGGTGTGGTGCTCAGCCCCTGTGCTCTCCTCAAATCCTCCCAAAGAAGCAAAACAACCACACAGATCATTAACCAGAAGGGAAACCAGGTGTCTAAGAGGGAATTTAGAGCTTCGCACCGGAATGAAGAAAGGCAACCAATACAAGGAGAAGGGAAGTGTGGTGGAGAGAAGCCAGGGAGGGAAACAAGATGGCCCCAAAGAAGTCTGTTCTGGAGCACCCCATAGCAGTGGCTGGAAGACTTAAAGGGACGGTGACTTAAATAACTTGCTTCCTGAAGTGGGAGGGTTGCTGAAGAAAGGTGAGCCAGGTCAACACTTGGGCTGGAGGAGGGAAGCAAAAATTGGCATTCTAAGTGACCAGAGAGGCTGGATCTAGCATAGAAATGGGTTGAGGTTAGGGAAGAGAAGTGAGGGCTGGGTGCAAAAACGGAAGAGGGAGGATAAGCTCAGGCTGCACTGGACCCTGGTGCAAAACTGTAGTAGGGGGCCAAGAGAGCTCCAGGTGCAAATACAAGCGGAGAATCCGGAGCTGAAGAATTGCAAACAACTGTAGATTCCTGATAAGGACAGAGGTCGCTGATAAGGCGGGCCTCCTACCCCACACTGGGGCTAATGAATGGCCAAGGAGGGGCATGTACTTTTGTTGGTTGAGTGCAGAGCAGAGAAGAAAAGGCATTCACAACCCTCCTTCCTTCCCTGTAGTCCTTCCTCCTATGGACTACAAACCAGCACAGCAGCCTGACTGCTAGCCTCAGTTGGGCACAGGGCCACCTGTAAGGGAAATAGCAATAGAATAGCAATAGAACAGCTGTACATTGCAGGTCCAGGTGAAATTAACAAATTTGTTGGGTGGCATTGTTCCACTACAATGAAAGCAATTACTACTACTTCTATTACAATTATGAAGACACAACAGCATCTATAGTCACAGATCCATTTCACACCCTGGGGACTTCCTATTTCTATGATTGCAGCTGCCTGGAAGAATAGTGCTAAAAACCTGCACATATCTATACAGTGGTAGCTCGGGTTAAGAACTTACTTCATTCTGGAGGTCCGTTCTTAACCTGAATCTGTTCTTAACCCGAGGTACCACTTTAGCTAATGAGGTCTCCCACTGCTGCCACTGTGTAATTTCTGTTCTCGTCCTGAAGAAAAGTTCTTACCCCGAGGTACTATTTCTGGGTTAATGGAGTCTGTTACCTGAAGCGTCTATAACCTGAAGCGTCTGTAACCCGAGGTACCACAGTATAAAGCTGGGAATCCTTGCTAGCTAAAGGCATGAACAGACGCTGGGTGGCATGAGAAGAATCCAGATAAAACTCAACCAGCTGGACAATGTGACCTAAATACTTTCTGTTTTAAAACCAAGCCTAAAGCTCAGCTGAAATGGATCTAGAAAGTCAGTGCAGTCCTGGGGAGCCGGGAGCTTGCTGGGAGCCTTGCCTGTGAAGGGAGTGTTTGCAACGAACCAGCCCAGGGTTGCTCCCGGGTCCAGGCCATTTCTGCAGAGAGGTGAGTTTCAACACGGCCTCTTTGAGAGTTGCCAGGACCGCTCCCTCTTGCAGTGAGGAATTCTGTTTCCCTGTGTCAGATGTTGGAAGCGCTCTGTTTAGGCTGCATTGATAAGACCCAGTTGGACAGCTTCCGAACAGGCGGGTTTTTTGTTTGTTTGATTTATTTTGCCCTAGGGCGTAATGGAAAGGCAGTTCAATTTTCAGCCCTTATTTGGGCCCTTTCCCCCTTCACGTTTGGTGCTCCTTTCACCACACACCCTTAGCTGGCACTTCCTCCTCCCCCTTGGAGACCTTTGTGCTTTTGAAAGCAAAGCAACAAACTCTCTCAGGCAGGGAAGAACATGTCAGCTTCTGGCAAGAGTTGGCTGTTTGGAGTTCTGCTCTGTGGCCTGTCCATCGCTGGAACTGCAGCAGGGGGTAAATACAGCTTCTTTTGCTTATTGTGGGGAAGTTTAAGAAGACCCCTTTCAGGCAAAGGCTACGCTGATGGGACCCATAGGCTGCAATCCTTGGCGTAGGTCCCCAAGAGTAAACCTCATTGAACACATAGTTCATGCTTCAATAGGGATTATGCTTCAATAGCCAACTAACTCTTTTTATTAGATTTGGAGGACAAAAACAGGCAGGACAACTTTAGGTTAAGATGGATTAACAGTCTTGATTATTGTAGGGGAAATGGGATACCACCAAATGCATGCTATAGCTTTACACACTTCTTTGACAGAGGAAAAATGATATTGAAGTGGGTGAGTCAAGAGCTGTTGAAATTAAATATTTCATAGGAAACCTGCACTATTACAAATGAGACATGTGCATTATTAGCCAGGGTAATTGTATAGTTTGCCCCTTAATCTATCCTTTATAGATGTGTGTGTCAAAAAAAAAAGAAAAAAGAGAAAAAAGAGTTGAATAGCAAAAGAAGAAGAAAATATTTGGGGCAGAATTCCCAATACAGACTCCGCTGTTTTGTTTGAAGTTGTTTATTTATGTATTATTGTTAAGAGTTAGAATTTATTTTAGAATTATTTATGTATTTGTTTATTCTTAATATATCTCAATTCTGCCTTCATCCAAAACGTGAATGCCAGGGTGTACAAAAAAATAAATAAAAATCAAATAGCAATACTATATCAAAACAATTACAAGAAATAAAAACAGCATTGTGGAAGCTGAGATAATAATATGCCAAACCACTATTCAACAAACTAAGACAATACAGTGAATTTAAGAAGCCTGGACAAATCAAAATATTTTGGCCTGGAATTGAAAAACAGACTCGAGTACAATTGAACAAATCAGGTTTCCAAAGGGGGTGGGCCGTGAGGGGCCATTTAGCCCACAGGTGACAGGGGCTGATCTGTGACTCCTGAGGTCCCATTCACACTTCTGCTTGTCCCGTGCCTAGACAGCATGGGTCCAAGCAGTTTTCCCCTTGCCCTGCTTCTTTCCCAAGGAAACCCTGCTCTTTAGTGCTAAATTGGAACAAACGTCAATCCGGAGAAAACCTGAATTGCCATTTGCTAAAAGGCAGTTTTCTCCAGGGTGAGGGGAAGTGTGGCTAAGCCCTGAGTGGTTCTGCATTTTAATTCAGCCTCTGCTCCTTGGGCAGTTGCAAAAGTGTTCCTGGGGAAGTTGATGGTAACGATAAAGTACTAATAAAACACCTTCATTGAAAAAAAAAGTTGAAGTGCGTGTTGAGGATGAGTAGCAAAAAAGTAATGGTGGCGGCAGCAGAATCTGAAGGCAAAAGAGCCACTAATTTAATAATCTCTTATTAGGAACACTTCAAACGATACGAACTACGTAAGACTTGTTACACTGTAATCAGATCCACCTGCTCAGGGTTGGGGTTTGTCCAAAGAGCAGCCAGCCAGCCAGGACAAGGTGCAAGGCTGGAAAAGCTCACAAAAGGCCTCGCCTTGTTCTTTGCACCCAGCTCCTGTGACTCCAAGGCATACGACCGCCTCTGAACATGGAGGCTCTGTAGAATTATGCAGCTCAACTCCTCACAACAGGGCAAGTGGGGCTGGGGAGAGACATTAACCTCTGTGGGTACATTGCATCAGGACTTCCTCACATCCATTGTTTCCGTTCAAATGTGCTAATACAGGGTGCTTTGGTGGGTTAGCACATGGGAATACCACAAAGCTGCTTATTACTCAATATCCTCCAAACAGGGGTGTCAACAGGATTTGACAGGACTGCTACATTGTATGGGGATTGAGGCCCCTGCATCGCATCGTTTTGGCTTCAGCAATCTGTCGGCAAGAGCTGTTGTACATATATTAATTTAGTCTAACCTACATCGCAAGGCTGTTGCGAATGTAAAAAGAGGGAGGGAAAGAAAACATACACAACCCTGGCCTCCTGGGAAGAAAAGCAAGATGCAAACACAGGATCAATGTAATTAGCTCCCACAGGAGGCAGCTGACAGTCACCAACTTGGATGGCTTTAAAAGAGGAATAACACAAGAGGCGGGGCTTTTTCACAGGCAGCCCCCGTGTTGTGGAATGCTCTCCCAATTTATAGTAGCATTCCATCTGTCCATCAAGACACCCCTTTTTAGGTGCAACTATTCCCCTGATCTCCTGACTTCCCATTCATTCTTAACCATTACGTTTTGCTGTTTCATGGGTTTGTTTATTAAGGATGTTTGTTTTCATTGCATTTGTGTTTGGCCATATTCTTAAGACTTGTTTTCTATTTGCAACCCCCTTATAAGTCTTTATGGCAAGTAAAATTAATGATGGATGATGCTGTGAGAAGCGCCTCCTTGTTTGCAAGGCCGCCTGCCCCTGGTCTTCATGTTCATCTTTTGTAGGCCAAAGAAATGACCGTCCCGAAGTGGTTACCAAGTATGGGCCCTTGCAGGGCATGCTGGCCAGCGTGAAGGGCATCGACCAGCCTGTGAATGTCTTCCTTGGGATCCCTTTTGCCAAACCGCCGGTCGGAGCCCTGAGATTCTCCCCACCGCAACCAGCAGAAGCGTGGAGCCATGTGAGGGAGTCAACGTCTATCCCTCCCGTGTAAGAATGAGCCAAATGTGACTTTGCTGGACATCCTCCTTGGGCTAGATTAATATGAAGGTCCTTTTCCTGTCTTGCTTTTAGTTGGTAGCAAAATGGTCAGGTCAGAAAGGGGCAAAACCTGAAACATTGTCTGGATAACTCTAGCTTGCTTTAAGATAGGAAAGCTATTTGGGAGCACAGTTCTTTGGGAAGAAAGGGTTATAGCTCTTTAAGTAAACAAATGGGAAGATAGTCCCTAGCCCTCAAACCCGTCATGAGTCTATTGGAGGCAACAACAGCCTCCTCATGGCTCCATTCCAAGGGCTGGGGCAGTATCTGTCTTCCAAGCCACAGGGACTTTGCACCCGTTTAATCCAGCATTCAGAGGGCAACCAATTTCCCCAAGGAACCGCCAACCTCTGGAGCTGAGGGATAAGGAGGTTTTACTCCGTGTTGTTCACCTGCCCTCCTTTCAGGTGGTGGGGGTGATTGTGGGAGCAGCGCAAATTGGACAGTCCACACAGTTTGCTTCTAGGCATCAGCAGTGCTGCTTAGGGGGTGTTTCCCCTATCACCACCACCCATGGAACTGAGAGCAGGGGCTGGGCTGCTAAGCAAATATGTCCATCTTTAAGGCAGCAGGCGACAGAGGAGCCTCTGTGCAAAAGAACTGCAGTTCCAGCTTTTCCAGTCTGACCACATTGAATGCCCCAAGGCCTCTTTTCTGGTTAATGAGGAGCAGAGCACGCAAGGCTCTTGTCAAGCGATGAGTCAGTGGGAAACGCACACAGGAGCAGTGGCTACTGGAGACAAGCAGATCCATGAACTTCTGTCCCGCATGCAAATGTATTCTGGTCTACAACAATTTGGTTTCTCCCGAGTAATCCTGTGAATTGTAGCTTGAATTCTCAGTTGGAGCCCCTGCCAGGCACACACTGGCTACATCTCTCCGGGTTCCTGAGAAGGCAGGTGGTGGTGAAAGCTGTTTAAATCTCTCACACACATCCCAGCCATGAGCGTGACAGATAAGAGCTCCGCTCTCCTTACCGTCCTTTTCTTTCTTCTCATCTGTTTCAAAGGTGTCTGCAAGACTTGGGATGGCTGCCTGACTTTAGCAAGATGATGAATATGACGCTTCCTGACATAGCAATGGCCGAAGATTGTCTTTACCTGAATGTTTATACCCCAGACACCAAGGCCAAATTGCCTGTAAGCAAACAAAGCCTTCCTTACGAGTATTGCCTCATGCTGCCTGCAAATGTGCAACCAGAAGTAGTGCAGGATCGGAGGCAGTTGCTCTTGAGGCCAGCAGGGCAGAGGACAGAAACAGCAACCCACAGTATTATGGGGCTGTTGCTCTCCCCCTTTAATTGCCCGTGCTCCACTCGCACATGCACACAGGCTTCTTGCACCTTTCTTTCCACAGCTGGCAGACATGGAGTGAAGAAAACAATCAGCAGCAACTCTTTACCTTCAGTCTGTAGTTCACTCTTCTCTGAGACATTCCCCCTCCTTTTCCTCAGCTTTTGACTGGCGTCTCTTCACAGTCCAAGCCCTTCAGCTGCCCATCCACTCCCTGGATCTCCTCAGCCACTCTGGATGCTCTGCAGCTGGGCTTCTGGGTTCAACCCCTTGTAGAGTCTGATTCCCCATCCAATCTGAAACCATACTGGAACCTGCTTAGTAGCTTTGCAAATGTGGTAGCGGTTTTACTGCTGCAATGGCATGGATTCTGCCTTTCAGCTGCTCCACTGGCTCCTGGTGCAAAACACCCAACTTCTCTTGAAAGCTCTTTTAGTGCTGGCCCTGTTGCCCCATTAACACCAAGTTCATCTGTGCCAGGGATGTTGCTGTTATAACGAGTTCCTTTTATTTTGTGTATTTTCCCAGGTCATGGTCTGGATCCACGGAGGGGCTCTGATATTAGGTGGAGCTTTTATGAATGATGGATCAGCCTTGGCTGCTTATGAAAAGGTGGTAGTCGTTGTGATTCAGTACAGGCTGGGTCTCCCAGGATTCTTCAGGTGAGATAGTTTCTAACACTTCAAAAAAACCGCACTAACTTAAAGGTACACAGGGCACATGCAATCTCTTTTGTGAAGATTAGATCTGCCTTTGCTTCTCTTGCTTCTCTTGCTAGGAGTAATAAATAAAAAGCTTTGCAAGGAGAGGAAGGGAGGTGTAAAGAAAAGGGAAGAGGAGGGGAATCCAACTTGCTTCATCGCTGCATCTTCCTGATTTGCACCATGCAAAATAAGACACAACCAAAAGACCTGCTTCCCTTTGAAATTAGTATTTCTCCAAATTTTGTGATACAGTTATCCAGCCAGAAAATGCATGTGGAAACCCATATTAGGGGAAATGTGGAAGAAAAGGCATATATTAGTGAAAACAGCCTGCAAAGTTGAGAAGCTGGAAGTCCCAAGCAATAGGGTCCCGAAAGAAGGGCTGAATGAAAGGGAAAATGGGGCGACAGAGGAGACACATGAATGGCTGAAATGAGAAGGATCCTGGAGGAAATTCTCACTTTGCGCTACCTGGCTGCTGTTGCCCATTCCAGAGTGGTGGTTCTGAGGCAGAAGACTGCTCGCTTCTCAGGTCAAACCTTCAGCTTATCTCCTTGCAGAGCAGAGATAGATCATTTTGGGGGTGGGGGGTGCATGTTAACCATCTAGTAGTTTCTCCATCGCTTGACTATTGCCTTTCTTTTAGCACTGGTAGCAGTGATGCCCGTGGAAACTGGGGATTGCTGGATCAAGTAGCTGCTCTCCAGTGGGTTCAGGAGAACATTGCACATTTTGGAGGAGATCCCAATTCCGTGACCATATTTGGAGAGTCTGCAGGAGCATTTAGTGTTGGTGCTCAGGTAGGGATCCACTAAATATGGAGATCGCAGAGGCTCTGAGAACTCTGCCAGAGATCTCTAAACTGGGGCTGGGAGGTGGGCAGAAGAAAGATCTGAATCCAGTTGCAAATCACTTTTATGCTGTAGATCTCCAAGGATTTCTGGTTTAACAAGACCAACAACAAAGTGCTTCTTCCATATTAAAGGACACTACTGGCAAAACTAAGATAGTTTGGGGGAGAGAAGGGTATTTGTATGGAAGGGCTGAAAGGGCCGTTCAGCTCTAGTACTCAGACACAACAGCTGCCTTTGCAAGAAATGTTACGTCTTCCACAAAATAGTCTGAAGCAAAGCAGGTTGGCTCCAAAACTCTGGACCTGCTCAGCTCAGGAGCTTCACTGGGCATTTGAGATCTGCCAAAGCTGCCTTCAGAGCCACCTGTGCCATGGAGACAGTGCTGGTGGGGGGAGCCCACATCCACCTTTGGGAGAATAGACTCTATTTAGGGCTTGCAAGGCTTTGTTTTCCACTTGTCAGCCAATGGAGACAGTACTGTCTCCATTGACTTGCATGGAGAGAGGAGGGTGGTTACACCTGAAGCTTTGGAAAACCAAAACAAGGTTGTAGCTTGCATCCAAAGCAGTGAGTAAAGGTAAAATGCACACCCATTACACCCAGCACAGCCAGCTGTCCACTGAGATAATGCAAGGATTGTTCACACCTGAGCTTAATGTGCGTTTGAAGCTGTTTGCATTCCCATTTACGTTCAGTCGTACCTTGGTTTTTGAACAGCTTAGTTCTCGAACGTTTGGGCTCCCGAACACTGCAAACCCAGAAGTGACTGTTCTGGTTTGTGAACTATTTTTGGAAGCCAAATGTCCAGCGCAGCTTCTGATTGGCAGGAGCTTCCACGCTTTGGTTTTTGTACATTTTGGAAGTCGAACAGACTTCTGGAACGGATTCCATTCGACTTCCAAAGTACGACTGTAATGCCCTACACAAGACATCCCCCTCAGACAGCTGCTCTCCTGCTGATATTTAGATTGAATTGAACCTGTGAATTTAGATTGCCCTGATCCAGGGATAATCCAGTAGGTTTTGAGAAATGTGACTCCACTCCACTTGAGATCGTGAATGCATTGCCTTGGATTTTGCTCCCAAATTTAAAAAAATGTATTTTTGTATTTAATTATTACTTTTGAACTGCACAGAAAACTTTAGTTTGGGGACAGTATGTAAATATTGAAAATAAATACAGTAAATGCCATATTAAAAGACACCTTTGATTTTGAATGCCTTGTTTTGTGTCTCTCACCTGCCCTCCTTCTTCCTCTGCTGCAGCTTCTGTCCCCCTTGTCCAAGGGCTTGTTCCACAGGGCCATCTCTGAGAGTGGAGTCACTCAGCTTCCAGGCCTCATCACTAGCTGCCCAGAAGTCCTTGCTCAGGTGAGTCTGCTGTTGTTGTGCGGGGAGACAATACCCTTGAGAGCAATAGTCTGGTTCCCAAATTGCTTTGGACTGTTTCAGGGAATGAAAGTTTGAGTTTGAGTTTGAAAGTTTGCAGCTTAAGCATCTCTCAGATATTAATCAAAACAGACTGATATAAGGGGTGAATCAAAGCCTTCAAAAAGATGGAAGAGAGAGAGCCTCTGAGCATGAGCAGAGCTCTGTAGCCAAGGGAGCCCCATCTAGTCCAGCATCCTGTTTTCACAGTGGCCAATCAGATGCCTAAGGAAAGCCTGCAATAATTTGCTGGGAGGGAACATGGAACTGTGATTTACAGTACAGTGGTACCTCTGGATGCCCCAGGCTAAGCAACTGGCTAAGCAACTGGCAGCTGGCCTACATATGTGACTTGTCAAGCAAGAGAAATGGACAGTAGAGGAAATGGCCAGAGATGCACAGGGTTGTGGGATTTGATCAGAAATTATTGTCAATGAATTAAACCCAGTCAACACAATGCATTCATCACGGACACAATGGCTTGATGCATATTTTATAATTCCCCATAGTAATCCACCTGACCCCACGCTCTGTATATTTGCACTCCTACACTCCTCATCACTCAGCACAATATCTAACATTAGGGCTAAAATTAATAACACAAAAATTGCAATTTTGGGAAACGTCCAACTCATGGTCCTATCAGTAAGAACAGGAATCAGATATGGGGCATTATGAGGGCAGCCTTCCCCAGGTTATGTAACTCTCCCCATGAAATCCAGCAGCCCTCCTCCCCACATGACTTTATCTGCTTTCAGGAAACATGTTTACACCTTTTCTTTAAAAAAAAATCATGCAAGCTTCTGACCAAAAAGGTTTACACTGCTGGTTTTAACTGCTGCTTACAGTAAGTTTTAGTGTTGTTTTGAATTGGTGGTCTGGGGGCCTCCTTGGGATGAAAGCAGGGGAGAAATGAAATGCATTAAAAATGCTGTTATGCAGTTTCATTACTGAGCCACCCTGGCCCTTTGGAGAGGAAGGGTGGGTTATAAACAGGAAATTATAGACAAGAAATAATAAGAATACTGTAAGTGAGGGTGGGGATTTAAAAGCAAAGATGTCGTCGTGCCATGCTTTGTTTCAACAGCACGTTGCCCGGTTTTGGTGTGTGTGTGTGTGTGAGAGAGAGAGAGAGAGAGACTGGCCCTGTGGCCTATCATGGATGCTTAAAAGATGTTGAAATTCCTTGTCCATGAAGACAGGGGTCCTTGTTTCAGGATGACAACCACCCTGAGACGAGTGACAGCCTTAAGCTCTGCTTCAAACAAGCCCATGGAAATGTCAGGCTGTTGTGACTGTTCACCGTCAATGTAGTGCCAATTGCTGTGTGGCGTAGTGGTTAAGAGCAGTGGACTTGTAATCTGGTGAACTGGGTTCGCTTCTCCGCTCCTCCACATGCAGTTGCTGGGTGACCTTGGGCTAGTCACACTTCTCTGAAGTCTCTCAGCTCCACTCACCTCACAGAGTGTATGTTGTGGGGGAGGAAGGGAATGGAGATTGTTAGCCGTTTTGAGACTCCTTAGGGTAGTGATAAAGCAGGATATCAAATACAAACTCCTCCTCTTCTAATCTGTATTATTATTTTATTCACCCCTCCTCCATCAAAAGTTCTCACATAAAATTGCAAAAGCCTCTGGTTGTGAGGCCAGCAGTTCCGCGCTGGTGCATTGCTTGAGGAGCAAAACAGAAGAAGAACTCAGAACCCTGAATACCAACTTGACCATGGTGAGTCTGAAAACTTCAACGACATCCACATAATGTGATGCTCTTCCGCTCTGTTTTTGCTCTCCTTTGTTTATTTGGGTCGGGAGGTACGTGGGTCACAAACTGTTGGAATCTTCCTAGATGAAAAACATTTAAACATGAGGGAGTTTGCATTGTTATCCAAGGGGACAACTATGCACACATGCCAAAAGGTTTGTTTGGACTAAGCCCATGCCTCTCCAGGGTCTTTCTGTTTGGCGATTCGTCATTTTGCCTCATACAAATACACATGTATTTTTCTCTTTCCAAATCCTTCTTGGTCGGGTTTCAAGTATATTAACACTTTGGGGAAAGGCTACAGTTTAGTGGGAGAGAATCTGGCTTGCATGTGGAAGGTTCCAGATTTAATCCCATCATCTCCAGGTCGGAGTGGGAAAGGCCCATGCCCAAAACCTTGGAGCGTGGCTACCAGTCAGTGGAGATAATATTGAGGTCAATATTGTGGTCTGGCTTGTACTAAGGCAGATTCCTAGGTCTCTACTTTTGGAATTGTCCAGTTTTGCTTCATTCTTATTATACATAACTTTTGCAGTTGTTTCTAGGGATCCAACACACATTAAAGAGAACTTTTCTTTAAAAACAAATAGGGATTTGGGATTATCCCCGCAGTAGTTGATGGAGAGTTCATTCAAAAGGCACCCGAGGAACTACTGGCCTCAAAGGAACTCAACACTGTCCCATATCTATTAGGTGTGAATAATCACGAATACGGATGGGTTGTTCCTGCGGTAAGTTGCTCACAATTTATTTTTATACCCTGATGTGTGGCTGCAATAGAGTCTGGTGCTTTTGAATAATATTTTGAAAGCAAAATATGTTTGCTGCAACTCCCTGCCCCTCCTTCCCTTCTTCCTCATCCTCTTTATGGATTTACCATGTCTTTTGTGGCTTTACAAACTCAGGTAAAAGGAGTGAACGCAGGGTTCCATATTCCTTGGATGATATTGAATGTGAAGTCTCTATTTAATTCCACAGGTAATGAACATCTCCGGCATAACTGAAGGCATGGATAAGGAGACCATCATTGCGTTGTTTCAGCGGATAACCGCCTCCATGGTAAGGGAGAAGCCAACAAGCCCTACTTACTGAGCTTTCTACAAGCTCCAGTGTGTATGGGAAAGGGGAGATAACATAAAGAGGGGCAGAAGAAACACCTGCAAAACAGGGCCGGCCCCTTCCAAAGGCCTTTCCCTTCCAGCCCTTTGTGGTTTCATTTTTGCAGCCTTTAAAGCAGGGATTAAACATGCATCTAGGATCAAATGATCCACAACATCAGGTGCCAGTTACAGAAACAAGAACAAAAACTCTGGGTGTGGTGGCTGGGGGTTGGGGACCCTCCGCACCTTTGCAGAGTGTGAGATCCACCCACAAGCAGCTGGTGGCAGTGGAGGAAAACCCAGCGGCCCCTTTGCTTTCTTTTGCAAACGGGCATCTCTGCTGCCGCTTTGCATGTCTTAAATCTGGATCAACCTGTTGGACACCCCTTCTTTACTTCCAAGTTTTGGTAGAGGTCTCTGGCTCCTCCCCTGCTTTTATGGAAACCAGGGAGGTGGGATTAAGTCTTCATCACTCATTCCCCACTACTTCCTTCCCTATCAGGGGTGCATCATTTACACCCCTCCACCTACACACAGCCTTAACCCAGACATTTAAATCTGCCTTTCTTTTGCCTCTCCCCTTTTCTCCTCCCACATCCCTGAGATTGTTCCCATTCACATGAGTGGGATGCTTTCACTAACCCCGTTGTGCAAAGGTGCAATTGAGGAGAGGGTTGTTTTCTTCCCAGCTCCTCCCCAGCCCATTCCAATTCCTCTCTCCTTGCATGATAAATTAGCCTTGGGGAGGGGGAAAAACCTATTTCCTCCTAAGCCTAATTGCCATGTTTGGGGGCAGGAAGCAGATGTGTGGGTGCTGATCCCAAAGCTTTGAGGGCTGTGAGTGGCCCACAAGCCAGAGGTTTCCTCTCCTTGTCATGTGTTGTCGCTGTTGTTTCCTGGAAGAGCCCAGCTGCTGCACCCATTTCCCTGGCGGCATTTGCTGGGCAATGGATGTCGAACGAGGGGAGGTGGTTCCCATGGCCTTCTCTAATGTGCCTGCTTCCTCCTTTCCTTGCAGAATTTATCACCTGAGCCTCTGCAGATGGCACTGGATGAATACTTGGGAGACACCCAGGACCGTGTCAAGTTACGAGATCGCTTTCTGGACATGATGGGAGATATGGTCTTTGTTGCTCCTGCTGTTGAGATAGCTAGATATCACAGAGGTGAATTCACTTTTGAAATAACGGAATGACCACAGCAAAGCGTTATTTATCTATTTTATTTATTAGATTTATATACCAACCTTCATCATAAGATCTCATTAGAAGCTCTTGCATTGGGGAAATTTCTAGAGGCTCCATGATTGTCAAGAGGTGCTGGGTTCTAGTCTTGGAACCCAACCCGGATGAGAAAAAAATATTTGCGGGGAGGGGGAGGGAAGATGCTTCTGGTCCAGGGGGGTGGGTTCAGGCTGCCTCACCCTTTTGCTCTCCCCACAACCTGTCCTCTGATCCTATGCCAGGTGGAGTATGCAGATTATTTATTATGGATCAATTTCTAACCCCATTTTTCCGCCCAGTGGAACCACAGCAAAGTACGAAGTGAAATACAAAATAACATTCAAAACCATTAGACCCACACAGATAAAATGTCTTCCATGAAACCAGTGTTTTTCTTCTAAAAATATGTTTAGGGGGTACTCTCATTCTGACTCAAGAAAAGCACCATTTTATACCGTATTTTTCGCCCTATAGGACGCACTTTTTCCCCTCCAAAAATGAAGGGGAAATCTGGGTGCGTCCTATGGGGCGAATGCAGGCATCGCGGACCTCTCCGCAAACAGCAGGAGCGCTCCCGCTGCTGGCGGAGAGGTGCCTGCATGCTGAAACCTGCGCGCGCTGAGCTCAGCGCGTCCAGGCTTCGCGGACCTCTCCGCCAGCAGCGGGAGCGCTCCCGCTGCTGGCGGAGGGGTGCCTGCATGCTGAAGCCTGCGCGCGCTGAGCTCAGCGCGTCCAGGCTTCGCGGACCTCTCCGCCAGCAGCGGGAGCGCTCCCGCTGCTGGCGGAGGGGTGCCTGCATGCTGAAGCCTGCGCGCGCTGAGCTCAGCGCGTCCAGGCTTCGCGGACCTCTCCGCCAGCAGCGGGAGCGCTCCCGCTGCTGGCGGAGGGGTGCCTGCATGCTGAAGCCTGCGCGCGCTGAGCTCAGCGCGTCCAGGCTTCGCGGACCTCTCCGCCAGCAGCGGGAGCGCTCCCGCTGCTGGCGGAGGGGTGCCTGCATGCTGAAGCCTGCGCGCGCTGAGCTCAGCGCGTCCAGGCTTCGCGGACCTCTCCGCCAGCAGCGGGAGCGCTCCCGCTGCTGGCGGAGGGGTGCCTGCATGCTGAAGCCTGCGCGCGCTGAGCTCAGCGCGTCCAGGCTTCGCGGACCTCTCCGCCAGCAGCGGGAGCGCTCCCGCTGCTGGCGGAGGGGTGCCTGCATGCTGAAGCCTGCGCGCGCTGAGCTCAGCGCGTCCAGGCTTCGCGGACCTCTCCGCCAGCAGCGGGAGCGCTCCCGCTGCTGGCGGAGGGGTGCCTGCATGCTGAAGCCTGCGCGCGCTGAGCTCAGCGCGTCCAGGCTTCGCGGACCTCTCCGCCAGCAGCGGGAGAGCTCCCGCTGCTGGCGGAGGGGTGCCTGCATGCTGAAGCCTGCGCGCGCTGAGCTCAGCGCGTCCAGGCTTCGCGGACCTCTCCGCCAGCAGCGGGAGCGCTCCCGCTGCTGGCGGAGGGGTGCCTGCATGCTGAAGCCTGCGCGCGCTGAGCTCAGCGCGTCCAGGCTTCGCGGACCTCTCCGCCAGCAGCGGGAGCGCTCCCGCTGCTGGCGGAGGGGTGCCTGCATGCTGAAGCCTGCGCGCGCTGAGCTCAGCGCGTCCAGTCTTCGCGGACCTCTCCGCTAGCAGCGGGAGCCAGCACTGGGCTCCCACGGCTTGCAGAGAGCTGCCTGTTTGGGGGCTGGGGTCGGGGGAAGCTCGGGCTTCCCCAACCCCGCGCCTGGGGGGAAAATAATTTTTTTCCTTTATTTCCCCCCCAAAAAACTAGGTGCGCCTTATGGGACGGTGCGTCCTATAGGGCGAAAAATACGGTAGTTCAAATCGGGGAAAATAAATACAGTAAATGGGCTAAAGTGCAAAGATTCACAAAATGTTTTGGGGGTGTGCGTCCCCCTGTGTCCACCCAGGAAAAAGCACTGCATGAAACTAATGCCACCATATTTACAGTTGATATTGTAAGTAAACTTTGGAGACCAAAACCCTGTCTGATTCCCCCTCCCCCCCCCCAATTTATTTACTGCATTTATATTCCACTCTCTTTTTTTCTTCAAGGAGCTCAAGGTAGCACCCTCATTTAATCCCCATACAACAACCTTTTTGCTGTAGTTTAGGCTGAGAGGCAGTGACTAGCCAAGGTTACGCAGTTAGCAGCATGGCCAAGTGGGGATTTGAACCCGGGTCTCGCAGGTTCTAGGTCCAACATTCCACCCTCTGTGCCACACTAGCTTTGCTTGCTGATAGAGGGTCATCAGAGAATGGGCTGTGTGGGCTTCCTTTGGCCAAGATCTCGAAAGTCCAGGAGCGGTCACTGAAAAGCCCCTTTCTTGAAATTTCTGCCAAATATACTTCTTCAGGTATTTGTGGCACAGACAGAAGCTCTCTCTCTCTCCTCCTCTGTCCCTGATCTCAACACTCAAGCAGACTTGTATGAGAGCAATCTTCTGGATATCCTGGTCCCAAGTCATGTACTGTCATAATGAACATTTTGACTTGTGCCCAGAGACAACTTCTAGACAGTGTGTCTTGCTCCCAGTAGCTGGCAGTGACTAGCTGCCCAGGCATTCTGAGCCAGTTGCTATAGGAGTCCAAATTATAGCTGCCACTAAGACATGTGTCCCTGTGATGCGGTTAATATAACACATTATATTAACAAATGCATTGTGCATGCTAATGACTGTGATCATATGTGCTCTGTGCATCACAACCATCGTAATGTATGGTGTCCCAGTAATCACTGCAAACACTGATCTCTCTCTCTCTCTCTCCCCTCCCCCACCCACTTTTTGTTTTAGATTCTGGAGCTCCTGTCTACCTTTATGAATTCCAGCACCGGCCCAGTGCATTGAAACACGCAAAGCCAGATTTTGTGAAGGCAGATCATGGTGATGAACTTGCCTTTGTATTTGGGGTACCATTCTTAGGCAGTGAGTCAACCGCTTTCATGGGTAAGAATCTTATTGATGTTTTCTTCTGCTTTGCTTTTATAAGGCAGGGAAAGGTGCAGTTGCACAGGAGAAAGTCAATAAGGTCAGAAGGCTTTCTTAAGGCTGGGCAAGACTGGCTTCTTTTGTAATGGAGATTATTGCCTCAATAGCTGGATTTTCCTTAAGTCTTCTGAATGCGTAGGAGGCATGGCGTGGGGGGGCTGCAATCGCCCTGGGTTCATTTTTCAGGGTGGGGCAAGCACTGCTCCTGCCCCTCCCTGAGCCAGGCTAGCACTGCTTTGTGAGACTAGGATCTGATACCGTATTTTTCGCTCTATAAGACTCACCAGACCACAAGACGCACCTAGTTTTTGGAAGAGGAAAACAAGAAAAAAAATATTCTGAATCCCAGAAGCCAGAACAGCAAGAGGGATCTCTGCGCAGTGAAAGCAGCGATCCCTCTTGCTGTTCTGGCTTCTGGGATAGCTGCGAAGCCTGCATTCGCTCCATAAGACGCACACACATTTCCCCTTACTTTTTAGGAGGGGAAAAGTGAGTCTTATAGAGCAAAAAATACGGTATATCCCAGCCTTGCAAAGCCACTTGGGGAGGGCAGCTTGAGAAGGGAGCAACAACTTTTGCTGGTGAGGTTGGGATCGACGGGAACATGGCTGGTGCGCCCTTCTCATACTGCCCCATAGTGGGGCACCATACTGGGCACCATAGAGACACATGGCCTTTCCCCCTTCTAGCTCAGGATAAGTGAGCAGGAAGGGGCAGAGTCTTGCAACTCTGGAATGTGCCTTTTGGGGGTTTGCCTCTATCTGGAAGTCTGATGTGGGTTTTGCTTTCGGGGTCATTAAACTGCTGCCTCCAGCTATGCTTAACCTGTATACATCTGTAAAGAAACTTTAATATTATGAGATGGCCTCAGCGACCTCCTTCCAAAGGCAACCAAACTTGGGTGAGTGGAGCTGACCTGGAACTTCTCCCCACTTGGAGAAGCGGGCTGAATAACAACATTATCAAGGATTAATTTAATCATTAACCAGCTTTAGCAGTTCACAGGCTGCTGTTTAAATATGCCCAAGGAATTTGATTTCAATATTTGTCAGACTGCCCAGCCCCCCAAACAAAAGAAAAAAAGGAACTGTAGTTTAGGGGTGCTGGGAATTGCAACTCTGTGGCATGCAAACTACAGCTCCCAGTGCTTGATAGTTGATATAGTTACTAAGCCACTCTGGGAATTTATCGGAAGGGTACTAGGAGTTTACGTCTGATAGGAAATAAAAACCATAAACAGATGAGGAAGCAAAACAAATTTTAAGCAAAGGATAACAATGAAACACCTCTTTAAAGCTCTACTGATAGTCAATACCATAAATTCTACATGAATTACTACATGCTACTTGACTAATACGTTCTTCCCCCCGTACTTCTCTCATAAAGCGACAGAGGCCGAGAAAGAGCTCAGCAGAAAAATGATGAAATACTGGAGCAACTTTGCCCGAACTGGGTGAGATTCTTGGCTATTTCAAAACACTATGCCTCCCTGGTTGAAATATTTGCATTGTTATTAATAATTGTTATTATTTGATATCTATCATAAAGCATCTGTAGGTGTCTTACAAATGCAAGGACATCAACAATCAAGTTTAACAATAAACTGCAATAACAGCAAAATTGTAATACAGAAGCATCAGTAATCCTGGTAATCCTATTCTCTCAAATGCCTGGGAGAAGATGTACGTTCTGACCTGATGCTGAAAGGATGTAAATAAATGTCAGCACCAGGAAGGCCTCGCTGGGGAGGCTGCAGCCAAAATGGCCCTCTCCCTTGTCACCACCTTCTAAACCTATCTTGGAGGGGAGACCCAGCGAAGGGCCTCAAACAATGAGCACAAGGTCTACCCATGTTTAAGAGGAGAGGCTTTAGGGCAGGGGTCAGCAAGGCTTACCTTGCCTGGGCTGGTTCACTGCCACAGAGCCCCCTCTGGGGGCCAGATCACAGGTGCACAATTTCTGGTGTCTGTGCAGATGCGATTTCCAGCTTCTGTGCATGCGCAGACACGGTTTCCAGCGCTGCGAAAGCGAGTCCCCACACTGGTTTAGCGCAGCGCGCGGGGGCTCACCAAGCAGGCGGCTCAGTTCAGGGGCGGCTCGGCGGCTGGTAAAATGACCCCGTGGGCCGTTTGTGGCCCATGGGCATTAGGTTGCCGACCCCTGCTTTAGGGCCTTGAGCCACATAAGGCTTTCCAGGTTAAAACTAAGACTTGGAATTGGTCCCGGAAACAGATAGGCAGCCAGTGCGGCTCTGCCAGAACCAATGATGGGCTCAGACTACTTCATTTCCCTCATCAGTCCTGCTGCCACATCCTACACCAGCTGCAGTTTTCAAGCTGTCTTGAAAGGCAGCCTCACGTATAGTGCATTGTTGTAATCTAAAACAGAGTTTGCTAGAGGATAGATTACCAAGGAACCACCCACTAACAGCGTCTCGTTGTTTTGGATTGAGCCTCATCCAGTCCGTCACCATGACCAGGCACCAGTTCAGCACACCAACCATCTCAGTGGCAGAAAGAGAGATGCGTGCCGTCAGCATACGGATGGTGATACGCTCCAAGATACAGTATGGCCCCACTCAGTGGCTTTACGTACATGCCAAAAAGTACAAAACCAATATGCTGAATATGAACTGAATTCTTGGCTCTGTCCTTTTCAGGAATCCAAATGGCAAAGGTTTGGTGGAATGGCCTCAGTATGGTCTGAATGAAGAATATCTGGAATTAAACCTGGAGCAAAGGAAAGCAGAGAAGCTGAGGAAGAACAAGGTGGACTTCTGGTTAAAGACACTGCCTGAAAAAATGAAGAAAATGGCTGAAGGAAAGGAAAAACATGGGGAGCTGTAACCAGTGGCCAAATTGCCCCAGCTTATTTTTGTTTGTTTTGAGAACAAACACTTTCCAACAAGAATTATTTCAGTCTGAAAAATGCATTTGTTCAACGCATGTTCTAACGCCGAAAATCTTAGCTATTATGAGATATTATTTATACAGCAGAAATGCCAGGTGATTCACATCAACAATTAGGAAATCCTGCCAATGATTTGAAGAGTAACGAGTTTATTGCCCCATAACCCTGGGCATGGCTGCAACGCCTTGTTCATTAGTCAATTAGGTCACTAATCTTAAAAAACTTCTCACGCAAATACTTGGCAAACAAGCACAGGCAGTTGGCATTATTTTAGGAGAGGCAGTTCACCTTTTCTAAGATTGTGCCCACTTTGACAAGTTGACTTCCTCGCTGTTGGGTTTTAGATGAAAAATATAAGTGGGGCAGGATGTCACAGAAGGGAGATGTTCATGCCTAGCCCATGAGGGTGGGACAAGTGTCCTTCACGATTTACTCCTCCTTGGGAGGACCTGCCACCACCTCCCCCCTTTTCAAACACCTAGTGAGGAAATCCAAAGCTTGGCAGGTTGGATAGGAATCTAAACGGGGTGGGGGCTCTTTGCAAACTCTGACCTGTGGACAGGCAGCTCAAATTCAATCTGTAATCTGCAGTTCTTAACCTTGGAGCCTGTATAAAGGCAGCAGCATATAAAGCAAGCAGAGAGCACAGTTACACAGTACAAAACAAAAAGCAAAAACCAGTGCTTTTCCTAGCTAAGTCTTATAATAGGCTGACAGCCTCCATTGATCAGGGAGGATCTTGAGGGCCTGATCCTGACCAGCTTCAGTTAAAAGCACATGGAAAGTGAAACAGAAAGTCTGTCTCAAACTTTTCCTTATAAATATGGGCAAGGTTGGATAGGCCAAGGGATCAGCCTCTGATCAGAGAGAATTCCAAGGGTGGTTTGCTTAATCAGCAATGCATGCCAATAGAGAACTGGGCTTTGCACCTGGTCAGGGAATATCTGCAAGAGTCTCTCTCTCCCTCTGGCCAGACGGTTCCATGTGTTTTGGCAATTCAGAGGCTCTATATGTTGGCTGGCTTTAGAGATTATGGGGCAAAGAAAGCTGCCTTACGCTGTTGGCCAGACCATTGGCCCGTCTAATTCAGTGATGTCAACAGCAGCTTTCCAGGGAGTCTGGCTTGAGTCTTCTTTTCCAGCCCTACCTGAAGATACCACTGGCGATGGGAAGCAAAGAACCTTCCACATTTTCCTGGATGGAAGAAAAGGATCCATGGGTTGCATGGGGTTTGTAAGGGGGAGAGATAGAGAGGGGCGTGGATGACTTAGAGATCTCCTTGGTGTTCCTTGGCAAAATGAGCCACATTTCATGTGGAGGAGAGTTGCTGCCTTTATTGTTCTTGCAAATTAACTAGGCTCCAACACTGCAAAGTGAGTTCTAAATTCAGTTTATATTGCTACAAAAGTTGGGTGTCTTCCCCTCTCTCAGCCGAGTGGTGGCAAAAGCCTATGGAGTTCCAGGCACTTGCCCAGGGTCTGTGGTTCTTTGGAGAATTGAGACACGGTGGAGACTGCTGTCACTTTAAGAAATATGGTTTATTCAACTATTTACACCTTCAGTCTGCATGGAGCGAGTCCAGATTTTACAGCATGGTCATTTCAAGAGGGGCTTGTACCTCATAGCAGTGCAGCCCTAGAGTCCAAGGCATTGGTCCCAGCCAGCCAGTCAGCCTGCAGCCAGCCTGCCCAAGATGGATCCCACTCTTCTTCCTTCTTCCCAGCAACCCTTGCTCAAGAAAGACTCTCTTTTCCCGGTCACCTTATATTCAGTTACCCTTGCAACCTTCCAAACCCCCAGTCTCTGATCACACCTCAGGGCAATGAGGGAGGACAGTTCTCTTGCATTGCCAATGGCTCTCAATGGAGTTGTTTCTTAATGGCCCTAGCTTGGCCAGGACGTTTTGCATAGGCTAGCCCAGGAATTCCTCTGCAGCTTGTATTTCTCCCACATAATCAAAATCCTACCATTTATTAATTTCTGGGGTTTAGAGCCCCATCAAATCTATAACAATATTAATTTGTTCCAGTGAGCATATGGCTAGTGCTCAAAGAGCCAGAACCATAGCAAAACAAACAAACAAAACCCCCTGACAAATAGTGAAAATTGTAAATATTCGCTTTGAAAGAATAAAACCATAATACAAAAGAAATTGTAAATTATTACATAAATAAGTGAAACAATTACAATGGCCGTACTGTGATCACTAAATTTGCCCAATTAAATTTAAAGCATAATCACATAGTCACAAATCAAAACCGTGTACTTGATACAAAAAAGGAAGAAGTGCACATATACCCTACCATAGTATTTTATGGAGTTTACCACACAGTTACTCAACAGAGCAAAATGTTAGATTTTGGGTAAACTGTCCATGTCAAAGAATGGGTTCTCTTTTGTAGGAGTGCAAATATACAGAGCGTGGGGTCAGGTGGGATTACTATGAGGAATTATAAAATATGCATCAAGGCATTGTGTCCACGATGAATGCATTGTGTTGACTGGGTCAATTATTGACAATAATTTCTGTCCAAATCCCACAACCCTCTGCATCTCTGGCCATTTCCTCTACTGTGCATTTCTCTTGCTTGACAAGTGACATACGTAGCCCAGTTGCTTCACCAGGCAGGCATCCTGGGCCATAAAGATAGTGGGCAAGTTTCTTTGATGTAGCTATTCTCATATGTTAATCTTAGGATGTTAATCTTAGGGCCAGTAAACAGGTCTCACATAAAGGTGATAATGATCGCTGTCCTCCTGGCCATCCTTCTTATCATGTATATTGCTTGCTTATGACCTCAGGGGTTGCCAAATGCACTCCTTTGTAGTTCTGTTTCGCTTACCCCAGAAAAAGCTACTCTCCATTCTTCTGCCCCAACGTTACATTTCAATAAAATAGAGTAAGATTTATTTTAGAAGGCAACTACTATGATAGTGAAAAATTAATAGCATTTCAAGTTTAGCAGTGGAGATTTGATCCCTTGTTCAGTTTTATTCAAGCGGTTTTTGCCACTGCTTTGCCAAATAACTTGTTTTGCTGGCACATATGGTTCACTTATAGCTTTAGTAAAATGGGAAAAAAACTGAAATATCACAGTAAAAGTAATTTTCCAATATATTTTAAAACTACACAGGCTTAGTTAGAACAGCCACACATTAACAGGCTTAAAATAAGATCTGCTATGATCACTAAATAGAAGAAGCATAGAATTATTTGTACTGACTGCTTAAAAGTGCATAAGAAATTATAGGTGAAGAATGACTTTTCTAACACCCTGCTGTCATATGAACGAAAGCAGTAAGAATGTTTAGAGGCAGAAATGCAGTGCAGGAAGACAAGTTTAACAAGAGTAAATTAGATGCAGGCGAAAGATATCCCCAGTATTAGGGTAGACTTTGCGGATTTCTGCTGTCCCACAGCACATTCTTGAGTGTTCGCCCTGTGCTTCCTTGTTTTTTAAAACATATTTTGACTTGGTGTGCATAGATGCCCTTGACTGGGCCATGCGCCCACAAGACGCACTGGGTGGGGCAGGAGCCCATGTCATCTTGGGAGAAGATACTCTCTGGGCCACATGTGGTTGGTCCCCCCCCCTCTCCATTTACTTATTCCTTCCACTCTAAGTGTTTTTGACTATTGATGCAAGTAACAGTACCTTGCGGAAGTAGAAGCAGGATCCAAAAGCATCTAGTAGAGGAGGATGCTGTTTTGGAAGAAGGGGTGTATGATTTGCGGTTGCCCAAAGCGAATTTTGAGGTGGGCACCCTCAATTCCTTTTTTTTTTTTTTAATGAATTTATGATATTAAGCTAAATGAGCTGAGAAAAGGGAACCACTAACAATCTTCAACGTTGAATGAAAAGCCAATTAATGAGGCTGCAAAACTTCGGAAATCCAGGGAAGGCAACAGTTCCTGTGAAGTTCCATTCATAAAGGAAGGCTAAGGGCAACCCGCCCAGCCAATCACAAGCATGCACTCTGCCGCTGTTCTTCTGAGCCTGAACTGCTAGTAAGTAGGTCCGTTTGCCAGCTGCGTGTTTGCAGGAGATGAGAGAACACCTTGGAGGATGGTGTGAGTCCCTGGATTTAACTTAATAATACCTTTTATTTTTGCGCATTCTGGCAGAAGGGGGCAATTGGAGGGAGGGAAATGGCTCCTTGCCATGCCTGTGCGTTTGTTGGTGCTTTTGAAATAAACACCTTGGAACGCCAGGAATCACCTGTAACGTAGCAACCCTGTGCAAAAATACACGAACCGAAAGCAGGCGAGGAGGCTGCTGCTTCATTGAAGTGGAAACGGGCTCCGTGAGTGGGCGCGCAGGGCGCGTGGAAGGTTGCCAGGGCTCTGGGCGGACTTAAGGTGCGGGCGGTGGTGGCGTCGTCTTGTACACAACCAAGACGAGGAATCGCTGGCTTGCGTACCTTTGGTTTTGTGTTCTGGTTTCAGTGGTAACGTTAACCAGGGGAAATGCAGGACGGACATTGGGTCTGACCTACGAGAAGCGGCAGTTCCGTAAGGCTCAGGTGGGTCCTCTCGAGTCCGGGGGGCGGGCGGCGTTTCTTCTGTGAGGATAGATAGAGGGATTGCAGCTTTATCCCTACAAACTCAAAAGGCTGTGAGGCTGAGATGGGATTTTATCTCTCTACCTATTTCGCTCTGAACTTTGTCCGCGCTTCTAGGTTAGGATTGGAAACTTCCTTCTCATGGAACTGTGAGCTCATCCACATTGGAATGTAATGTGGATTTGAGGTTTAAATATTTATGTGTCCAATTAATGGATGCATTTACATTTAAATATAGAAACATAGATCATAAAGATCATTAAGTGCAACCCCCCCCCCCCGCAATGCAGGAATCTTTCACCCAACATGGGGCTCAAATTCACAACCCTGAGATTAAGAGTCTCATGCTCTACCAACTGAGATATCTCTGTTTATTAATATCATTTCTTCACAGCCTCCACATCCAAGTGGCAGCCCTTACTTTACACCCACTAAATCTGGATTTTCCCAATTCACAGATATTCTGAGAAGGGAAGAAAATCCAATATAAATCCACATATTACCCAACACTGGATCCACTAAAGAGTGTGGCTGGTTGGCTGTGGGTTGTAGGGTTTTTGTTACATGTGTGGTAACATTTTGCTGGGTGACTATCTATCACGGCCACCCCCACCCACTTCTCGGTTGTTGGTGGAAACATATTTGTTGTGTTTTTCTTCTTAAAGCAGCTCTTTTGTGCAGAACTGCTCTTGCACATAGCAACTGCATTAACATTTCAGCTTTCTTTACCCTGACAGCCTTACATGATGGGAGGCTCAGAATCCTGGCCGGGCTTGGAGCCAGGCAAATCTGGTATACTGTATAAGGAAGCTGTATTTCAGTCATCATAATAATTGGAGTCAATCAGTGTCAATGGCCAAAAGTGGGACTAGAAGGTGCCAGCAATTGATCAGTGGTGCCTGCAAAAATCTCTGCAGGATCAGCAGATCCTTGCTAAAGGCACCTGCAAGCCCCCTTGGGTGGGTTTTCTTTCTTTGAGTTCAAGTGTGGCTGCAGGGGAAGAAAGGGAAGAGTCAGGTGTGTTTTTACAGCTCCTGCTTCTTCCCCCTGAAGTTGGGTCACCCAGCATTGTGGTCAGGTGAGTGGCAGGTCGGCAGCTGCACCTGCCTGCCAAGGGGGCTCACAAGGGTTGGGATGGGAGCTCAGAATACAGCCTGGCAGCCAGATCCTATTCCCTAGCCCTCCCCTACAGCTTCATTCAGAGGAGCTGCCAGTGGCAAAGTGCTGCCTGCTCCCTAAGAGTCATCCTAAGTCCAAGAGGAGTGGCTGGGGTGGGTTTGCTTCCACTACTGCCTGCGGATGAGCAAATGTGATGCTTTTGCATATCACTGTGTTTGTTTGGTGTGGAGAGGGCTTGTGACTGACAGCATCTCTCCCCTCGTGGGCACCACATGGCAGCGCATGCAAGCCACATGGGTTGTTAACAGCAAGCCTGTGTATTTGTGTAATGATTGCTGTTACTACCATTATGAGATTATAAAGGAAACACTGCTTTGCTGCTTACA
This sequence comes from Podarcis tiliguerta, assembly GCF_965153285.1. NCBI lineage: Eukaryota > Metazoa > Chordata > Lepidosauria > Squamata > Lacertidae > Podarcis > Podarcis tiliguerta. Next base: position 49,738,493 of record NC_139541.1, on the reverse strand, counting down.
ACAGTGAGTGATTGCACATTTGATCATCCAAATGTCATAGACCAAATGGAGCAAACAGCAAGCAGACCTAGTGGTGGGAGGAAAAAATCCTTAAATAAGAGACACGGGGGAATGACTAATGGACTTCAATGTCTGTACACTAATGCACAAAGCATGGGAAATAAACAAGATGAGCTTGAGCTCTTGGTACAGCAAACTAAATATGACATAATAGGCATCACTGAAACCTGGTGGGATAAGTCCCACGATTGGAATGTAAAAATGGAGGGATACAATCTATTTCAGAGAAACAGACCAGACAAGAAAGGAGGAGGAGTGGCATTATATGTCAGGGATGTGTATACCTGTGAAGAGATCCAAGATTTAGAACCTCAAAGCCAAAGTGAGAGCATTTGGGTCAAAATTAAGGGAGAGAAGAATAATAGTGACCTCATTGTGGGAGTTTACTATAGATCCCCAAGCCAAACGGAGGACATAGATGATGCCTTCCTGGAACAGATGGCCAAGCATGCAAAAGGAAGGGAGATAGTAGTAATGGGGGACTTCAATTACCCAGATATTTGTTGGATGTCAAACTCAGCCAAGAGCATAAGGTCAAACAGATTCCTCACTGGCCTTGCAGACAACTTCATTGTCCAGAAAGTGGGAGAAGCAACAAGAGGAACAGCCATTTTAGATCTGGTCCTAACCAATGTCGATGACCTGGTTAATGGGGTAGAAGTGGAAGGATCATTAGGCGCAAGTGATCATGCTCTTCTGAAGTTTACTATACAACGGAAAGGAGCAGCCAAGCATACTAGGACTCAATTTCTTGACTTTAAGAAAGCCGACTTCATAAAACTTAGGGAAGTGCTGGGTGAGATCCCATGGACAGTAATACTAAAAGGTAAGGGAGTTCATGATGGCTGGGAGTTTGTTAAGAGGGAGATAGTAAAAGCACAACTTCAGGCAATACCAATGAGACGGAAACATGGAAGGTGCCTAAAGAAGCCAGGGTGGCTATCTAAAGAACTTTTAACTGAGTTAAGATTAAAAAAGGATGTGTACAAAAAATGGAAAAGGGGGGAAACCACCAAAGAGGAATTCAAACAAATAGCCAGCACGTGTAGACACAAAGTCAGAAAAGCTAAAGCACAGAATGAACTCAGGCTTGCTAGAGAGGTTAAAAGCAACAAAAAAGGCTTCTATGGGTATGTTCGCAGCAAAAGGAAGAACAAAGAAACAGTGGGGTCACTCAGAGGAGAAGATGGTGAAATGCAAACAGGGGACACAGAAAGGGCTGAACTCCTCAATGCCTTCTTTGCCTCAGTCTTCTCCGATAAAGAAAACAATGCCCGACCTGAAGAATTTGGAGGAAATGATTCAGCAGAGGAAACACAGCCCAGAATAACTAAGGAGACAGTACAAGAATACTTGGCTAGTTTAGATGTATTCAAGTCTCCAGGGCCAGATGAACTGCATCCAAGAGTATTAAAAGAACTGGCAGATGTGATCTCAGAACCACTGGCAGTCATCTTTGAGAATTCCTGGAGAACAGGCGAAGTCCCGGCAGACTGGAGGAGGGCAAATGTTGTCCCTATTTTCAAAAAGGGGAAAAGAGAGGACCCAAATAATTACCGCCCAGTCAGTCTAACATCAATACCAGGGAAGATTCTGGAGCAGATCATTAAGCAAACAATCTGTGAGCACCTAGAAAGGAATGCTGTGATCACCAATAGTCAGCATGGATTTCTGAAAAATAAGTCATGTCAGACTAACCTGATCTCATTTTTTGACAGAATTACAAGCCTGGTAGATGAAGGGAACGCAGTGGATGTAGTCTACCTTGATTTCAGCAAGGCATTTGACAAGGTGCCCCATGATATTCTTGTAAAGAAGCTGGTAAAATGCGGTCTTGACTATGCTACCACTCAGTGGATTTGTAACTGGCTGACTGACCGGACCCAAAGGGTGCTCATCAATGGTTCCTCTTCATCCTGGAGAAGAGTGACTAGTGGGGTGCCACAGGGTTCTGTCTTGGGCCCGGTCTTATTCAACATCTTTATCAACGACTTGGATGATGGACTCAAGGGCATCCTGATCAAATTTGCAGATGACACCAAACTGGGAGGGGTGGCTAACACCCCAGAAGACAGGATCACACTTCAAAACGACCTTGACAGATTAGAGAACTGGGCCAAAACAAACAAGATGAATTTTAACAGGGAGAAATGTAAAGTATTGCACTTGGGCAAAAAAAATGAGAGGCACAAATACAAGATGGGTGACACCTGGCTTGAGAGCAGTACATGTGAAAAGGATCTAGGAGTCTTGGTTGACCACAAACTTAACATGAGCCAACAGTGTGACGCGGCAGCTAAAAAAGCCAATGCAATTCTGGGCTGCATCAATAGGAGTATAGCATCTAGATCAAGGGAAGTTATAGTGCCACTGTATTCTGCTCTGGTCAGACCTCACCTGGAGTACTGTGTCCAGTTCTGGGCACCACAGTTCAAGAAGGACACTGACAAACTAGAACGTGTACAGAGGAGGGCAACCAAAATGGTCAAAGGCCTGGAAACAATGCCTTATGAGGATCGGCTAAGGGAGCTGGGCATGTTTAGCCTGGAGAAGAGGAGGTTAAGGGGTGATATGATAGCCATGTTCAAATATATAAAAGGATGTCACATAGAGGAAGGAGAAAGGTTGTTTTCTGCTGCTCCAGAGAAGCGGACACGGAGCAATGGATACAAACTACAAGAAAGAAGATTCCACCTAAACATTAGGAAGAACTTCCTGACAGTAAGAGCTGTTCGACAGTGGAATTTGCTGCCAAGGAGTGTGGTGGAGTCTCCTTCTTTGGAGGTCTTTAAGCAGAGGCTTGACAACCATATGTCAGGAGTGCTCTGATGGTGTTTCCTGCTTGGCAGGGGGTTGGACTCGATGACCCTTGTGGTCTCTTCCAACTCTATGATTCTATGATTCTATGATTCTATGATTCTATTCACATACACACACACACAACTCTTACGATGTGTGAGTGTGAAACAGCCGCACATGCACAGGCAGAGAGACCCAGAAGGAATCAAAGAGAGGCAGCATGCTGTGATTGACAGATACACCACTTCAGCAGGCGCTGAACGTAAAGCCAAAGGTGTGTGCGGCAACAAGTGATACAGTAATGATAAAAGCCATCTTTATTGTGTGCTGCTTTCCATGCTGTGTGGCCCCAGCACATGACACTCCAAGACAGTGACGGCAGCAAGCACACAGAATCACTCTGTTTTAGAGGCTGTTTTCTATAGAAAAAGAGACCTGCTAAACTAAGTGTCTTCATTAAGGTTAATGGCTCTGGTCTAGTCTGTTAAATATTTATTTGCAGGGGGCTGGTTGCTACAGAAATTACTAACTGGAGATGCTTCCAGAAAGGGGGCAGGTATGTCCTCCTCACCTGGCTGGAGGTTATCAGTGAATAGTCCCAGGTGACAGTCGAATCTTGAACTGGGCTAGGAAGAGACATGGGGTACTTCCAATCTGTTGATATTTTGAGGAGGTCTTCGGTCCCATACCGAAGCAGATTCAGGTTGTGTGGTTAGAGTTGATTTGGTGTTCTTGCTTAATACACTTGCTCCCCACTCCAAAAACAAAACAAAAACAAAAACCATCACACTTATTTGTGATAAGGGAGCAGAAAAGGCACACTTTCTTGATACAATATTGCATAGCCTCCCTGCAAGCAAATCAGAATGAAGGCTCAACAAACAGGTTGTCAGCAACCACAGAGGCTGGGGCAGCGAAGAGGGGAGATAGGAAGCTCACAGGGGAGCAAGATGTGTTGGGAGCCCTTCTGTCTTATGCTCAGGCTGCATGTGTGGCTACATAAAATCATGTATCGCAAAAAAAGACGCCACTGTCCCTAGTGACCTTTATTCTAAGGAAAACAAACCTGAGAAATGTGCTGGCACCCCTGAAATATCTCATAGCTTCACAATTGGGTGCATGTAACGTTTCAACTCTGGCAATAAAAGACATCAATGCTAAATATATGTGCTTGGAACGAAGTTCTGCTTATTGCTGCAGAATGTGTTTAGGACTGTTGCCTTGCTGCCCCATAATTCAGCTTTGCATTCAGTTCAGTGTGAAGGAGCCACATTACTCTGGCCAAGCTAAGTGTACTGTTGCCATTCTATCCGAAAGAGGAGTTCTGTGCAGACTCTTGATCTAAATTCAGTGGTCTAACAAAGTTTAGAGCCTTGGCAACAGAGTACTTTGCATGCATATAATAATGTTGCAATTCTTACAAACAACTGTGTAAGGTCAGTAAATACTTTCCCCTATTGCCGATTAGTTCAGGGGTGGCATTGCATAAAAGCCAGAAGTCAACTGAGGGCAACTCAATCTGTGTTCCAAGAGTTCTGCTGGTGAATGAGCACAGTCCTGCATCTTGCAAATTCCAGGGGTTAAAACCAGACTGTGTTCCAGACTCCGGCCTCCCTTGACAGCCTCCCCCACCCCCTGCTTAATTTTTTTATTCAAAATTAAAACAAAACATATTATCCAGAAACGTATCATCCTTATTTTTTCCCCCATTTTCCCTCCCTCCCCCACCCTCCCACACAACCCCCCCCCCAGCTTCCATCAGTTCCAGTCTTTGATTTCTCTGAGAATGCTGTTTTCTGCATGTTACAAAGTTGTATAGATCCTCACTATTTAGCTGATTATTCTCAATAAAAAGTTTGTGAATGTTTATTCAAAACCAGCCAACGAGTCCAGTTCACTTTGTTGCATCTTCAAATACTTTGTAAGGGGTTCCCATTCATCTTTAAAGTCACAGTTATCCTTGTCCTGTAGCTTCTATGTCAGTTTTGCCAGTTCTGCATAGTCCATCAGTTTTTCTCGCCACAATTTTTTAGTTGGGGTTTCTTCAGTCTTCATCCTTCCATCCTTCTGCTAGTAGAACTCTCGCGGCCATTGTCGCATACAAAATGTTTTTGGCAGTTTACCTTCTTTGGTGTCTTTTTTCCTGGCTGATCTGTCTTTCTCTAAAGTTGGAACTCCATTTAAGTCTCCCATTAAAATAATATTTTGATCTGTAAATTCAAGTAGCTCTGTTTATAGTTTTTTTGAAAAGAATTGCTTTTTAGGTGCGTAAATACCAACCAGTATCACTTTCTCTCCCTAGATTTTAATTTGTATTATTAAATTTCTGCCTTTTTCGTCCTTCTGAATCAATTTGGGTTCAAGTGCACCCCCTGCTTAATTATTAATGGCATTGCCAAAGGAGATGGAGCTGCTGCTGCTGTTGATGCTGCTGGACCTGTTCAAGGTTAATTCCAGGCCTCTCCTCTGCAACTGAACTCTCCTGGCATCAGATGTTACACAATCCTTACTGGTTATCTTTGCCAATGCCAACCTTTGCACTGAAAGAAGCTACTTGTGTTTCAGGCATCTGAGTGGGCTGAAGATTTCGATGGCTGGCCCAATGGCTTGGTTGCTCCCTCTGATCCTGGCCTCCTGGGCCACCGTTTTGACAGCTGAAGGTAGGATTTTAGATTTTTTATATATAAAAATTTATTCAAATTTGCAAACAACCATCATGCAAACAAATAAAACAATTATCCATGCTTAGCTTTTGCCTGGATCTTTAATGCTCTGTGTCTGAGTGTTTGTTTGTTTTCTTTCCCCCGAGATTTGTCTATGGGAACCCGCTCTTTACAGCTGAATTGGAGCAACTTCGTGGTTTCCACAAATTGATGTTTGCTCCAATTCAGCTTTAAAGAGCAGGTTTTTGTGGAGAAAGTGGCAGGATGGGGGGAAAGGGCACTTGTACACGAAACTTTAAATCATAGAATCTTAGAGTTGGAAGGGACCCCAAGGTTCATCTAGGTCATTTAAAACCTCCAAGGAAGGAGAGTCCACCACCTCTCGTGGGAGTCTGATCCACTGCTGAACAGATCTTACTGTCAGAAAGCTTTTCCGAATGCTTATTTGGAATCTTGCAACTTGAAGCCATTGGTTTGAGTCCTACCCTCCAGAGCAGGTATGGTTCATGCCTAGAAAGAGTGGAGGAAAGGTACATGTGGAGAAGTCCTGCCAGCAGCTCATCAAGGCAGCTGGAGGTGAGGGTCAGGCAGTTTCCTAACTCCCTCATCCCAGGCACCTTCTTCAGAAGTGGAAATGCTGCGGTGGGGGAAGGGTTTGAAGGTCCCTGAGCTGTGTGTAACTCTGCCCTTCACTGGGGCCTTGACTTGGGGGCAATTGATGGCTCTGGTGGCTATTTCCCTCTAATGCCCATCCTTCTAGACCTCTGGCTTATTGAGCCAAACAATATTTCATCACCCAACAGGTCTCTGATCCCACAGCTTTCCCATTCAGCTGGAGCCTCAGGTCTAATATGGCATCATGGCTCCACCTGACAACTTGGAAAGCTTTGAAAGTGGGCATTTTGGGCTCCTGCCTCAGCTGCAAGGTTGCCCCACTTCCAGTTATGGCCTGTGAGGCACATTAAGCCCCCAAACCCAGGATTAGAGATGGTAGCAGAGGAGGACACTGAGGTGCAGAAGGGGAGCTTCATGTGGGCCAAGCTGACGTGAGGGAACTCAAACTGGGGACTCAGCTACACAGTTGCAAACAACAATAGCAAAACAACGTTTTAACTGTGCTGTAAAGTGAAATATACAAATTTGACACTAGATGGCGAGAATGAGCTATGCAAAATTCTATGTATTTTTCAAAACTTTTTTTTAAAAAAAAAACATTTTCATGGCGTTTTTTAATATGTGTGTAAATTCCACCTGGGATATAACTCTGCTACCAAGACAAAACTTGCTAAACTGAGACAATTCTTCTTGTTTTGCATGCTGAAGCCCTAATAGGTTGCATTTACAATCACGTTCATGCTGCCAAATCACACAGTCTCTTCCCGCTGCTGTTGATGCCTGGGATTAAAATATGATCGAAAGGAACACAGAGGGAGGGAGGGGAAGTTACTAAGCAAATTGTGCAGAAGAAAAGGGGGGGGTAAAAGAGAAGGGGAGTGTACAATCCTCCTGCTGAGAAGGTGGAAGAGGAAGGGGAGCTGTGGGACTGTTGTTAAGAAAACACCCATGGAGAATACAAAACCAGTGCGCTGGTTGGGTGGGAAGATTCCAGTGGAGTAAATAGTTCCCCAGAATGAATCCCAGATAATTACACCATCTGCACTCAGTTCTCAGCCAGGAGGAATGAGAGGGAGAGAGAGAGGTTGGGAAGTCCTGTGTGGGTACACATGCTAAGCTTTCAGCAGTCAACAGTGTGATGAGGCAGAGGAAACGCAAACAGTGGTGTCCCCATTGACCAAGGCAGAGATATTAGCAAGAGAAGATTTATTTCAAAGACAGTGATTCTTGGATCAAGTTGAGTGTGGACAGGGGTGGGGTGGGGACTAGGGTGGCACACATGCCATACTTTTAAAGCACATTTAAATCATGATATTTCTCCCAAAGGAATCCCAAGAGTTGTTCTGCTGCTGGGAATTGTAGCTCCGTGAGGGGTCTCCCAACAACTCTCAGTACACTTAATAAAATATAGTTTCCAGGATTTTTTGGGGGGTGGTGTAAATGTCTGGTGTGTACACAACCTAGGTGGCCATTGAGTCTTCCTCTAATTTACGATTTGATTAAGTGTAAAAAGGTGCATTAAGTCCGTCAAGGATATCCCCAAAGGAGAAGTTCTGCCCGGCTTGCGGAAAGTGGAGTTTGTGCTACCTTTGGCCAGGGCATAAGGCCAGAGCAGCATTGCTTCAGGACTCCCAGGCTTTTCCAGATGTGAAATCTAACCCTGCTTCTGACACCGGAGAGCTGAATAGCTAGCATTTAGAAGCTTGAAATTCTGCAGCTCCTGTGCAGGAATAGCAATGGTTCTCTGACTCAGACATTTCTGTTACATGCACACGCAGGCCAAAATCCTTCTCCTCCACAAGTGCTTACCAAGAATGGGAAGCTCCAGGGCCAGCAGGTCCAAGTCAGTGGTGCTGAGAGAAAGGTGGATGTTTTCCTTGGAATTCCCTACGCAAAGCCACCTCTTGGGCCACTACGGTTTTCCCAACCGCAGCCGGCAGAACCTTGGAGCAATCTGAGAGATGCAACTTCCTACCCACCAATGTAAGTCAAGTGCAGGGGAAGTTGGGTCACCCCGAAAAAGTATTACCTGCTGGGATTGTTAGAAAAGTTGACCTAACAGAACTTGCTAACCAGGCTGTAATTTTCTGAATGCCCTCTGGATATGAAAATCCCCTGGATATGAAAATTAGTGTTACTTTTGCCACTTTCCAGTCCTCAGATAATGGAGGTTCATCTGAGGGATAAATTACCTATTTTTGTTAGAGGATCAGCATTTGAGGTCTCTTGGGTGAATGCCATCCAGACCCCACAATTTCTTTTCTTTTCTTTTTTTTATTAGGTCTATCTAGACCAGGGGTAGTCAGCCTTTTTATACCTACCAACCAGTAATGCATCTTTCTTGATGGTAAAATTTATTTACTGCCCACTAGTGCTGCAGTAACATGTGGTGTAGAACCCCCTACCGCCCACCTGGAATCCTGAAACACCCACTAGAGGGCGGTAGGGACCAGGTTGACTACCCTGATCTATAGTTTTCTAGACAGTGTGTGGCATCTGCAACTTCACACCAAGCAGGCAGGTTACCATGCACTCTGCATGCCAATCAGAAACCTACATATTTATGTCCCTATTGATTGAATCACCCCCTACAAGGATCCCCCTGCCCTTCCCCCCCAAGAAATTGTTCCCTTTTAAGACAGCATTTCCCTCCCCCCGCCCCAGAGTGATGCTTTGCTTCCCCAGGACGCCCCCCCCCAACCTCCATGAAACAAACTAGCTTTTAAATGCTTTAAAACTGAGCTGAAAGCTGAAACTTGTGCCCCAGCAAAGGGAGGGCAACAGCCAGCTACTCAGAAGGCTTGTCTTAGAGGCTTGGTGGCCTTTGTTCAGCAGCACCACTTAAGGAAAAGACTATATCAGATCAGGCGGGGACAGGCTGCCGCCCTGGGTTTTAGTCCCTTGTTGGCATTCTTCAACAAAGCAGTTCACCAGAATTGCTTCCCCCCATGCATTAAGACATGCAACACTTTGCTTCCTCTCTACTCAATTGGTGTTTGCTGACAGTCAAACATGAGAAGCTTTTTTCGCACTGTGTGTACTGAATTAGTTTATTTCTTTTATTTGCTTTGTCAAGGTGTCTGCAGGATCCGGAAGTGGGACAAATGCTGTCAGATATGTTTACTAACAAAAAGGAAAAGGTCTCTTTGAGTATTTCTGAGGATTGTCTGTACTTAAACATCTTCACCCCGGCTCGTTCTGACAAGAACAGCAAGTTACCAGTAAGTCATGTTCTTCTTCAGGGCTTTTCACTCCCTATTATGTGTCTTGGTCAAGCAGCCTGCCAAATGTAGTCCACATCTATATAAACATACAAAGCCTTAAACAGCTCAGGATCCAACTACTGAAGGAATCAGAGAATCTTAGAGTTGGAAGGGACCCAAGAGTCATCTGGTCCAATCCCCTGCAAGGCAAAAAATCTCAGCTAAAGCATCCATGGCTGGATGGCCATCCAACCTCTGCTTAAAATCCTCCAAGGAAGGAGAGACGAAAACCTCCCAAGGGACACTGTTCCACTGTTGAACAGCTCTTACTGTCAGAAAGCTTTTCCATATGTCTAGTTGGAATCGCCTTTCCTGCAACATGGGTTCGAGTCCTACCCTCCGGAGTAGGAGAAAGGAAGTTTGCTCCCTCCTCCATGTGGCAGCCCTTCAGATATTTGAAAGTGGCTATCCTATCTCCTCTCAGTCTCCTCTTTTCCAGGCTAAACATACAAGTGAAGCATGACATCAAACCCACTCTGAACATTTTATTTCCCTCTGATGGGGCAGGTAACCCAGCAGGAGCCCCAAATTCTATCTTTTGCTTTCAGGTGATGGTCTGGATCCATGGAGGAGGATTACTGGTGGGTGCTGCGTCCACATACGATGGGTCTGCCTTAGCGGCTTTTGAAAAAGTGGTGGTGGTGGCGATTCAATACCGGCTGGGCATTCTTGGTTTCTATAGGTAAGATGTTTGTCCCCAGCTCCTTCAAGACTGTGCCTGAAACGTGAGTGGAGCAGAAGGAAAGGTCCCCACCTGGGTGTTCCTCTCAGGGATTGGATGGACAGTCCCACAGGCCACCCTTGCTGCTTTCCTCCCTCGTGGGGGACAGAATGGACTGCTTGGTGGCAACCAAAAGCTTTCCACGGCCAGTGCTGGAGGGCCACAGGGAAAATGGAGCCTGCCTTTCCCACTGCTGACAACACACTGGAGCCTCAAACTGTGAGCCCTCTCCCTGGGGACAGGGAGAGTGAGCAGGCAAAGTGCCACACCACTGAGACCACATCGTGCATCATACCATCAAGTGACCATGGGTGGTGGCCCTTTGCAGGTGGTGGCCAGTAGGAGGCTGCTGGAGGCTTCCAGGGCTGGGTGGAGGGGCACAAAGGAGCTTGGACTGTGCTTTTTTTAGGATTACAGCTTTCGTGTCCCTGTTCTGCCGTCACAGCAAGCTGTGAAGTAGAAGAGGCGATAGAGTGCCTGGCCTGAGGCTAAGTGGGGATTTGAACCTGGATTTCAAGCCCAGGTCTCTAAGACTGGCTGTCAGTGACTGGGCAAGTGGAACTTCTATTCAGATACTCACATCTTCCGCAACGCCCCTTCCTCCCCTCCAATGTGCATGTGGTCAAATCTAGACAGGTCCACTGAGACATCATTGCTTCTGGAGAGGCTGCTTCATTTCAGGGTAACCAGATTAAAAGGAATTATTGCAGGGCATTTTCTCGTTGCATGCCCATGGGTAGGTTTTGTATTGTGGCTGTTTTTCAAAAAGTTAATCAGGTTTGGCAGATCTTCTGTCTTTGCACCATGGGGGAGGGTGCTGTACTGCATCTGCACCCCCCCCCCAGGCTAAGATTGGATTGCATTGTTCCTTGTCATGCCTGTCCTACGTCCCAAGACCTCTTAACACCTGCATGCAGGCATAACATTTGAAACAGGGTCTCTGCAAGTAAAGATTCAATGCATATAAAAACAAATTGCACTATGAATTTCAGGATGATATATGGGATGTGGTTTGTGTTGCTCTGGCCCACGTGTGTTACATTTGACATACACAATACAGTCCTTGCATGCAAATGTTACAGCTGACTACACATGTCCAGGATGACAGGCATGCTGTGGATCATTACCTGAACTGGTTTAGTATTGGCAACAGATATTAGGACAGCCTTAGGGCATTTGAAGGAATGAAAATTTGTAATTCAGCTAGGAGAATCTCTCCTTTCCATTTGCTTTTCAACAAAGTGAAAATAAGGAATGTTTACTATTTCCTTTTGTAGATGTCTTTTTTTCTGAATCCCCAAATACCATCTGAGCCTATCATTTCTGTGCTTCTTTTTCATTCTAGTACTGGTGATGAGTTTGCACGTGGAAACTGGGGCCTCCTGGATCAAGTGGCAGCTCTCCAGTGGGTCCAAGAGAACATTGCAGCCTTTGGAGGAGATCCTGGATCAGTTACTATATTTGGAGAGTCTGCAGGTGGATTCAGTGTCTCTGCCCATGTAGGTTCATGGGGATCATAACATGTGCTATTTAATTTATGATTATTTATGATTCATTTGTTTATTTTTTGTTCATAGAATTTCCAGGCCTTCTATTGCAAGTGATTAGCTATAAAACTTAGCAAATATTACATTTGTTATATTGCTCTATAAACCTAAGATTAATAATGTGAAGAAACTACCCTGAAAACAACTCAAGAGAGTGTTTTAATTGAAATGTTGCATTAAAAAAACTGGAATAGGAAAGCTTATAAAACAAAATGGGCAACTGATATTGAAGGCATTTTTTTTTTTTTTTTGGCAAGTTAATGTCACTCTGAAGCAGTTTAATTTGAGAATAAGCTTATAGCTGATTTCTATTACTCAGATAGAAATTGGAAAAAGCATATTTAACCTTCTAACAGTCAGTGGTTCTCTAACCAGCCCCGCCCCCAGGCTCTAAACAGGCAGCCCTGTTTAGGGAAGATTTTAATGTTTAATCAACTATTGTACAGTATTTTAATATTCTGTTGGAAGCCGCCCAGAGTGGCTGGGGAAACCCAGCCAGATGGGCAGGGTATAAATAATAATAATAATAATAACCAATAGTGAAATGTGGGGTGGGGTTCAAGGCCTGGCCCTGCTTATGAGGCAAGCTGGTGACAGCTGTTTCATACCCTCCAACATTTCTCCAGTGAAAATAGGGATGTCCCATTCCATAAAGATAATCTTACTATTTATACTCCACACATCTTCCCGGGTTGCCCCAACCACTCTGGGCAGCTTCTAACATGTATACAAACATAATATAACATTACAAATTAAAAATAAAAACCCCTCCCTATGCAGGCTTGACTTCAGACGGCTCAGGAGTCAAATAACTCCATACCCTCCAACATTTCTCCAATGAAAATAGGGACAGCCTAAGGAAAAGAGGGACATTCTGGGATCAAATCAGAAACTGGGATGGCTTCTCTAAATCAGGGACATCCCTGGAAAATAGGGACACTTGGAGGGTCTGCTGTATGGGTTAACATTCAAAGGGCAACAAATGGTGTCACCTGCCAAGGAGGCTGTCTCTCTGGGGGAGACCATCCCTCCCTGCTTTAGTGGGGAACAATTGAACCTAGGCAGGTTTGAAGTGTGTCAGAATTGCTAATCATCCACATTAAGGGTCAATGCGCTAATGCGCTGGTTTTCAAACTTCCTTTCGGCAGACCTTCAGAATATCGGAGTGGACTGCAGACCACTCACATAGTTAATGCAGGGCTCTGGCTCTGTGTGTTGGGGCCCACTGTTGCTCCCCTTAACTGAGGGTGTGCCATAGTTCTGCCACCCTCACCTGTGCCTGCACTTTGGAGGGATGAGGCCCAGGGTGAAGGCGGCATTACAGATCTTCTCGCTGAGGAGACCCTGAGGAAGTCCAGCAGCCCTCAAGAGGAATGCTTGGACATTGCCACCCTTTTGGAAATAGGAGAGATATGGCAAGGCCCTGACTGAGATGTCTGTTTTCCCTGCTTCCCTTCTCAGGTCGTATCTCCTCTGTCAAAAGGTTTGTTCCACAAAGCCATCTCTGAAAGTGGCGTTTCTGTCATGGAAGCTCTCACAAAGGTTGATCCACAAAAGTTTGCAAAGGTCAGTGTGTGAAAATAGCCCTGATAATATGGATGGCAAGGGAGGGCAGCTAGAGCTGAGCATGTGTGCTGGTCCAAGGAGCTGTGTTGCACTTTTTAAAACAAAAAAACCAAAACGTGAAGTGGCCTGTTTCTTCTCCTCTGCTCCTTTTGTTTACACCTCGCTGTGTCCACACAAGTATTAAAATTATTTGTGCTTCTCCTGATGGAGCAGAACAGCCTGTTCTTTCTGACGCTCAGCCAGGACTGGTTTCTTTCTCATGGTTGCAGAAAATTGCTGCGACTGCTGATTGTCCGACATCCAGCTCAGTTGAGATGATTCGTTGCCTCAAGGGAAAGACGGAGAACGAGATCCTACAGACGACTCTCAAGATGGTAAATGTGCTGCAATCTGATGCTGCCCTCTGCCTAGATAGGGAGATAAAAGTATTGATAGAGGTTAAGGAATCTCAGAGTGGAACTAAATGTAGAGATGTTGTTAATAATAATAATAATGGCACAATCATTTTTACTCCTCCTATCCCTGTTCCATCACTGCAAGAGAATTGATTATGCTTAGTGGCCATGAAATGTTACCAGTTGGGAGGTGGGAAGCACTACAGGTAAGGGCAGGGAGAGAGTAGAACGCCCTGTGTGAGTGGAGCTCCTCACACCTTGGAGCCTGTCCAGCAGGCTGGCAGCACAAGCCCAGAAGAGAAGCTGCTCCTGCAAATGTCCCACTGGTTGTTTAATCCGCTTCCTTCCAAGGCAGTGTTCTTCTGGGGCTTTGCCCTCTTCTGCCCTGTGCACAGCTCTCATCGTTTTCCTGTGTGTAGGACAATTTCTCAGTGATTTATGTCTGCAGACCTTTAAATAGGAAAAAGACCATGTGACACCTGTCTTCTCCTCTTCCTGTAATTGCAGGATTTCACCACAATGCATCTTGGCTCAGAAGAAGAAGTGAGTAAATCAATGGGATGAGGATGGCCTGAGGGGAGGGAAGCAAGTGAAGAACACTTACCATGAGAACAGGCACCAACAGAAGCCTACTGGGGGCAGCTCTAAGCCTGCTTCTTTTCCAAACTGCAGGCAAGAGTTCTCTGCACCTCAGGATCCATAAATGGAATCTGGATGCACACTTTTATGTGGCTGGATGCCACCCACCCCCATCTGTGTAAAGATAAGAGTCATGTCCCTTCTGCATCTGCCCCCACCTACTATTGGCATTGGCTCTCAAGCTGAAAAAGACTCCCCAGCCCCATTTTATAAGATGTCCTGTAATCTTGTTGATGTTAAGTACCAGCATCCTAGTCCTTTTTTCTTTTTAATGGAACCAGACCTTTTTGTAATAATAATTATAATTTAATAATAATTTATTATTTATACGCCGCCCATCTGGCTGAGTTTCCCCAGCCACTTTACAGACATGGCCTAATTTAAAATGTTCCCTGGTGCCCCCAAAATGGAAACCACCCCTCCTGACATATCTGGCTCTCCTCTGTGCATTAATGATACCTCGGCTCCACCTGCCTAGCTGGCCCTGTGCATAGAACAAGGAGCGTTTCTGAGGAAGCAGCCTTGGGTTTGAACTTCCTACTTAGCAAGCTAAACTTTGCTCCCACACATGGCTACCTCTCCCTGTCTCATTGATGCCAAAGGGCACCATTCTGGGATAGATTGCGACTCTGGGATAGATAAGCTACAGTTCCCAGGGATCTTTGGGAACGGGGAAATGTGCTTCTAAGATACGGGTGTATGTATGCAGCCTGAGATAGTCATCTTGTGCCATTTGATGCTGCAAAACCTTCACTTCTTGCCACTGATGGAGAGGTAGTCTTCTGCGGAAAACAAAGCCTAGGACAGTAGCTCCTAGTCCAGCTCCAGTCTCACAGAACAGCCCATGGAGCCCCACCCACCTGGCTAAACAGAGCCAGCCTGGTCAACCAGGGCTGGCCCTTTTCTCATGTACTCTTCATGGCATTGACCCTTTGACCAGCAAGGGTGTGGGCCACAAACAGGCTTCACCACAAGAATGCCTCCTGCCTTTCAGAGCAAGAGGAAGAGCAGAACATCGGACATATTTATGTTAGGCATAAATGAAAGTTCCAGCCCTGAAGACCGAAGCAAAAGCGAATAACTGATTTTTTTTTTTATTCTCCCCTCCCTCCAGCACACTGTGTTCTACATTGCAAGTGTTGATGGTGTATTTCTTCCAAAACACCCCAGGGACCTCCTTGAAGAGAAAAGGATTAATAATGTTCCATTCATCATAGGCGTCAATAACCATGAAGCAGGATGGATTATTCCTAATGTAAGACATTGTGTGTGTATTTTCATGCACCTTTCTGGAGCCCCCTAGTGCTCATATCTAGAATTAGGAGCTCTGCTTCTTCTCCTCTAGATGCTGCAGTTGCCGGATGCCACCAAGGGGCTTGACAGAGAGACGGTCACTCTTGTGCTGCGCAGCTCAGAGCAAATCTTGGTAAGGGGCTTTCTCAGACTGATGGACTTTCCAATGTCATTAGCTGTACTTCCCCAAGTGAATTGTTGCTTGGGGTGGCAAGGGGGGGCTTTTTGGAGATGCTTGATATCCACTGGCAGCTTTCTGGCCGTCTAAAGAACTCTTTTCAGCATCTTCATCAAGGGGATGGCAGGGAAGGGAAATTACAGGGTTCCCAGCAGAAGGGAATAATGTGGTTCAATGTTGCCCTTGTCCTTGATCATGGGGGAAGCTACTGTTCAATAACTCTTCCTGCCTTTATCTGCCCATTGCAGGGTGTCGCTCCGGAGCATGTTCCTATAGTTGCCAATGAATATCTGAAGGATGTTAGCGACCCTGTACAGCTCAGGGACAAACTCCTCGAGCTGCTAGGAGATGTGGTATTTGTTGCTCCAGCCATCCTAACAGCGAAACTCCACAGAGGTCAGTTTGCTGTCAGAGTTGCTGCATCACAGGTGGCCTTGACTGGCCAGTTAGAAGTGAGCTAGCTGCTCGCTAGGAATGAGGCATAAATTGGATTTCATTGGGATTTTAACATGAACCTCACCAATTCACACTTTCTGAAACAAAAGTGAAACATAGCTAGCCTTCAAAATTAGCATTTCTCCCAATTTTGTGATGCAATTTCCCCACCAAATAGTGTGTGCATCTGGGGAAAGTTTGAAGAAAAAAAAATCCATATATTAGTGAATACACATAAAAATGCATTGTGTTAGGGAAAATTGCTTGCAAAAATTTGTTGTTAGGCGAAACTTGCACTAAAATGCTTGTGGGTTTTCATGAGGACTTCACACAAAAATTGCAAAAATGTGGAGCACCTTCCTCCTGAATTGATTCCCCCCTCCACCCAAGATGTCTCCACTCATGACAGCTGCAGATGCTGAGCCCAGGTTTGTTGGTGTGTGAAGCATTTATTTGCTTCCACCGCTGAGCTGCTGGCTTTCAGCATTAACTGCCTGTGGCTCTCTCAGAATGGCCATGCAAGCATTTGGTTGGGGTAGAGGGATGGAGATTACTTTCTACCAGGAACTCTGGTTTTCAGTTTGAAGTCTGGGAAATAGTGGCTATGCTATTTGAGAGAATATCCCCTGGAACCTCCACATGGAAAGAAGTCAAGAGTATGGGTGAGTCCCTCTGGTTTTGGAAACAATTAAAAACTCTTCAAAGCCTCTTTCTCCCGAGAGATAAAGTGAAGTGAACACCTGCCCCCAAGCAGTGATCAAACTGTCATCAACTCTCTGAAAAATGACTTCCGGTTCCAGTTCCAAAATCAAGAGTGGGCAATTAGAACTGGCTCACAGACTGAATCCAGAACTTCTCCCCCACAGCAGACCATTCTGGACCTAAATGAAAAGGTTTTTGTAAATAAATAAATAAATTTAAGGTTTCCTCCTGTTTTCTTCCACCAGCTACTCACTCAACATGTTGCTTTATGTTTATTTTGGGTAATGTGCCAGAGAATGCCCCCTTCTAACAACATCTTTGGTTTTTTTTCAGATGCTGGCTATCCAGCCTATGTGTATGAATTTCAGCACCGTCCAAGTTCATCCTTGGGCTTTAAACCGGACTATGTTAAAGCGGACCATGGTGATGAAATTTGCTTTGTCTTGGGGAAGCCTTTCTTAGCAGGTGAGGTGCTTCTGCTCTCTAAAACTTTTTACATTTTATTTTTAGCAACTAATGATATTTTGGTTTCATCTGCAAACGATGGCCATGTAATCACATCTAAACAGGATGTTTAAACCTCAGGATTGCTGGTGGTCACAGAGGGGCTGTGGGTGGCTGCATTTTGAAGACTCTTAAATTGTTGTCCAAGGCAGATCCACATGCAATTTGTTAACAGCAGTCAGATTTTAAGGTTGTGAAGGTATGAGCCACTGTTGCCAATCCAACACTTCCCACCCCTCTCACTTCTGGTCCTGGCATCCCAGCATTGATTGCATGAGTGACTCTCACTGAGCCTAAATGGCAAGAGGAGTGAAGTTATGGACGAAAGCTGCAGGAGTTCCATTTGCACCAGGCAGTGAAGCTCTTTTGAAGCATGTCTCCCTAATCTATAGGACTCCTTAGTGAGTATCTTGTGACTCCAGCTGCAATCAAGCAGAACGAAAGTGACCTACACTATTGGCCAGAATTATGGAAACGTTTTGGAAAAAGTGCATTTCTGAGGTTTGATGTCTCATAACACCACTTTTTTTGAGTAATACCATAAAATTATATATCAATGGAAAGATAATGAAGAATGCAGCAAAGTTTGTTCAGTTATCTGTACTCTATCAAAAGTTATAGCCAAATAACCAGAAAAAGGAAGCACAACTTGCTTAGGTTGATATGCAGTAGCTTTCCTTAATTTGAATGTAGCCAATGAGCATGAGTGTTTAGAGAGCCAATCAGGTGTTATGAGCCATCAAACTTTGGAAATTCACTTTTCCCAAAAGGTTTCCACAATTTTGGCCACTAGTGTATTAAGGGCTAGGTGACCTGTAGCAATGTATAGGAATTTTATATAATTCATTTTTTCTGTTGTCTCCCCCGCCCCCCCCCCAAAGAGCCACTCTGTGTGTTATGAAGCTATTATTGTTACGCAAGAGAAACTGAATTATTTCTGTATACAGGCAGAGCGTAAGGAGGAAGGGCTCATAGCATTAACACTCTGCTTCCCCATTAAGTTTCCAAGAAGATCTCCAAAGCCTCATCTTTGGTTTCACAGAGAGCAAGTAATCCTCCAGACCACCAGCCACCCAGTCCGATAGCAATATTTTATATCGCTCCTTTGTTGTGATTTTTATTATTGTGATATTATTATTGTATTGCATTTTTGTATTTGGTATACATAGAAAAGGTAAAAAAGGTAAAGGACCCCTGGATGGTTAAGTCCAGTCAAAGGCGATTATGGGGCGTGGCGCTCATCTCACTTTCAGGCCAAGGGAGCCGGCATTAGTCCACAGCTTTCTGGGTCATGCGGCCAGCATGACTATACCGCTTCTGGGGCAGCGGAACACCATGGTTGTATCCAATGGGTGAAATTCAGCGAAGCTTTACTAAGAGTACACCCACTGCAATTATTTACCCTGAGTAAAAGTTGAAAACTATCCCATAATCTTTAAAAATGGCTTACATCTGTATTTTTGTCTCTTGTCTGCAGGTGATGCAACAGAGGAAGAGAAAAGACTGAGCAAAACGGTTATGAAATATTGGGCTAATTTTGCTCGCAGTGGGTGAGTAATAGAATAGAATAGAATGCTGGTGTTGTGTTACTGTAATATAGGCCTTTTTGAACCAGTGGGTGCATTTTGAATTTTGAGAGAATGTTATGGGCACAAGTCACAAAATGGCTGCCATGAAGGTGTGGCATAACACAAATGGCATAACACAAAATTAGACCACAGTCATGGCTCCTTTACTCTCTCTCACACATACACTCCTACAGGACAATCTATTGCTTAGCATTTGAAGCCAGCCATATCCTGCTAGCCCTCATTGTGGAGATACAGCTGTTAAAGGCAGAATAACCCTGTTTTTTTCTCCAGTGTCAATCCTACACTAAAGTCTAGGCTGCCATCAGATGCCCATTTACCTGGGAGTAAGCTCCATTAAACACTTACTTTGAAGGAGATGTATAAACCCTTGTACTGTAAGTGAAAATACAGCAAATTCTTAATGAGGGCCTGGCTTCCAGCTCCTGCAAAACAGGAGACATACCTCGGCTTCTTTGAAAAATTTTCACCATTTGAATTTGCCATTCTGAGTGAGGAATTATTTAACATTCACACACACTTACTGTGTAGTATTTGCAATAAAATAACTTCTAGGGAGGGCTGACCACAGAAGAAATGCATCCCAGTTGCTGGAGGAAAAGGAAATATAAACTACGGAGATTTCAAGGACCACTAAAAATACATAAGTGAAGAAAGCACACTAAAGGCAAGTGGACATTAGCAGCTGTTTAGGACCCTGGGGGTCCTTACTGCATGGTGGTCAGACATCTCATTTATCAATCAGAGGTCTGACTTCACTTGGCAGATTGAAGATGTCATGCTAGCTCATTTCAGATAAAAATTGCTTAAAAGGGTGGCTGCACATTTTGGTTGATAACTTTCTTTCTAGGAAGGTCAGAGACCAACTAAAGAAAGGAAAAAAGATTGGACGCTTAGAGTCCAGGGACTCCAACAAGAGTGTTTGCACATGAGGGCTGGCCGCCCCTGTTTTAGAAGATCACAGGATGAACATAAGCCAATAGTGAGATGCAACTGCTTTGAAAGCTAATGCAATCTTAGGCTTTATTGACAGAATCATGTTCAGATTGTTGAAAACCATATAGAGTCAGTCTATCCTGCATTAGCCAGGCAGCACCTGTAGTCTAGTCTCCAGCTCTGGGCGCTACATTTTAAGGACATTGGCCGGCTGGAGGTTTGGGGGGGCAAGTGACCAGGGTGGTGAGATATATGTTCTATAGGCTTAAGGATGTGTCAGTGAAGCAAAACCCCTGACCCACAATCAGCGCCATAAAACATAGATTTGCACAGCAATATAGGCAGGAGGGTGTAGTGGGAAGAGCAGCAGCCTGTTTAGTTGGCTTGTGTGCCTTGCGAGGTGGTCAGGGTCCTACTTCCAGTGAAATGACCCCAAATTGTCCCACCATCACCCACAAGAGTGAGCATATTTGGGAAAACAGGTCCTGTGGGAAGCTGATGGCCTCTTTTTATGTTTTCTAGGAACCCGAACGGTGCTGGCCTGGTGAACTGGCCCCGGTACGATGCGGCTGAACAATACTTGGAAATAGGCTTAAAGCAGAAGCCAGCAAAGAAGCTGAAGGAGCAAGCAGTTAACTTTTGGACCAAGACCTTACCTGAAAAAATAGCTGAAAGCCAAAGGCGAACTGAATTATAAACCCTTAACCAGGCTCAGGTTGCTACAACACAGGAGATACTTTTTTGTTTCACTGGAAATGATTTCACAGAGAATTGTTATCCACAGTTTGATGTTTGGTCAGTTATTGTCCATTGCCCACCAATTTGTTGATCACTAACAAAATATAGATGGGGTTCTATTACATTTGCAAGCTTCATAACTGAAGGGCTTATTTTAGGCCCACAGGCCTGATGAAGCGTCCTCATTCTGCCCACAAGACCATTTTTACCCTCCTTCCCTACAGCTCCATTAAGCATGATATGTCAGGTGCAGGGCAGGTAGAATGCCATAGAGTGATGGACTGGGAAGTCCTAAGAGAAGTGACCTATAATGGAAAATGTACGATGTATATACAAAAAATCTGGGAAATGTACGAAGACATTTTTTTTTAAAAAAAGCACAAAATACATGAAAAGAACAAAAAAAGTAACAAACCAATAACGCATAACATAATGTTACTAATTAAGGCCTATAAACTCACTTTTTTGAATGCAAAACACTGCAAATTTTGAATAAAACCTTTTGATTTCAAAATACAGTGGTACCTTGGGATGCGAACGAGATCCATTCCGGAGCCCCGTTCGCATCCTGAAGCTAACATAACCCGCATCTGCGGGTCACGTTTCGGTGCTTCTGTGCATGCGCATGCGGTGAAACCCAGAAGTAATGCGCTCTGTTATTTCTGGGTCGCCGTGGAGTGCAACCGGAAAATGCCTAACCCGAAGCTTATTCATCCCGAGGTATGACTGTAAAGCTAAAACAAGTATCCTAGAGACATATATAAAGTTGTCCTAAGTAGCTTGCAAAAGCAGCACTTGCACTTGCGGGCCTGCTCACAAAGTGATGCTGGGCTTGTGGGGCACCGTGAGTGTGCCCAGCTTTGCAGCAATGGGCAGGGGTCGCTCTGGCAGCACACCCCATCCCCACGGCCTTGCCCCCATGGTGCACCCACCCCAGGCACAGGCGGGGAATGCTCCACCACTGCTGGATATTCCTCTTCTGCAGCAATTCACAGGGCGTTGCTGATCTCAAATGATTGGGGAGAGGTGGTGACGGACTCTCCCGTGTAACGCTGCCACCACTCCTTGTCTATCTCCTGCAAAAGGGGTAGCCAGGGGGAGGGGGAGTTAGGGGCTCTAAGAAGGAGGGCAGCTGCCACAGGGGGGGTGTCCATCCCCTTCACCCAGCTAAGAAGGCTCCCTGGTTCTAAACCAGACGCTTTTGAGTGGCAAGGGGTTCTATTCCACCCCAAGGGCCACATGCCCACATGGGAAACTTCTTGGGGCTGAGAGCTTTCAGAGGAGGAAGTGGGACTGGAATACCCACCCTTATTTATTTGGCCTGCCAGGACACCCTCTCACACCCTCCCCCCAAAAGACTCCTCTCACCTTCAGCCTCTTGATATTCCTTGAGATCTGCCCCATGAGGTCCATGATGGTCTGCATGCTTGGCCACTCCACCTCTGTTGAGACAGGGAACCCTCTGTATAAAAAGAGTCGGCCTTTGAGGTGCCACCAGGCTTTTTGCAGACAGGGAGCTGCTGTCCAGGACATTTCCTAGTCTTGCCTCTTTCAGTGCCCATGAGCTCCATGGGTGGTAGAGATGGCCCAAGCCAACTCTCTTCGCTGTGAGCCAAACAACCCCAATGAGTGAGGAGCAGATGCCCACCTTGGCCCTGTTTTCCAAGTCTAAATACCCATTGCAGAGCTGCTTAAACTCTACTGCAGTCAGAGAACCGCAGGGAGGTCAATCATCACCCAACCACCCCTCCCATCAACCAGGCACCCTTTCCCAGGCAAGGGGGCAGCAAGGAACCGTGGTGTTATGGCCCCCCTTCTTACTGTTGGCCACGGGGTGGACAAGGAGGGTCTTGAGAGGAACAACGGGACTTAAGGGGGAGCTCTCGCAGCCACTGCCCCTTTCGCTTCAGGAACATGACCAGGTCTTTGAGAGCAGGATGTGAAGGTCCTAAGAGACACACACACACAGAGGGGGGTTGTTGCTCACCTGCTCCACTTACCCCAAGGAGAATATCAGGGTGTCAGGCTGCAGAATCAGACCAAAGGCCCCACAGGTCAGAGGGACAAAGGATGCCGGACCAAATCAGGCCCTTGCACCCATGTAGTCCATGTGCGTTTCAACTGCTGAGGCTCTATTTGTTTTAGGGATCATGTCCTAAAACTGCTTGGTTCTTTTAATCTTTTTTAAATACACCTGAGGTCCCTTTGCTTGGTCTGTCTAGCTCAGCCTTGTCTCCTCTGGTTGGCAGCAGTGGCTCTCCAGGTCTTTTAGACTCAAGAGACCCACAGCCCACATTGATTCATGTTAATAGAAAAGGGAGATATAATAAGCCAACCGGAGAGGAAGCACACACAACCCTCCACTATAAGAGGTCTGTGCTCTCTCTTGCTCGCTCTCTCTCTCTCTGTGTGTGTGTGTGTTTGTGTTTGTGTTTCGGAGGAGAGGTTGTTTCTTCCAACCACCTACCCATAGTCTTCAACTTGCTGATGCACAACTTCAGAGGCCCCTCATGGATCAGTTGATGGTCCTTCACGTCAAGGTTCTGCACAGCAGGGACAGGAAAAGGCATCATTTCAAAGAGGGAAGAGCAGGCTAAGGTCAGTCACTTGAGAGAAGGGCAAAGGGCGGAGGGGAGGCCTTACCTGGAATTCCACGGCCAGCGGGTGGCTGCTGTTCTGCAGAGACAATTCTGGTAGGTGCCTAGTTGATGTTGGTTCTCCGCCTGCCTCAGCCTGTTCTTCACGCTCTGGAGGATTTCCTTGCTCTGGTTGCGCTGGTGCTCTCAGGTCAACCCTGAGCGAAGGAGGCAGAGAGACAGGGTGAGAGAGACAGCGGGGCTGACAGGCTGCTGGCAAAGTTGGCTTTGTTTTATTAGTTTGAGCAAAGCAAACAAGTCTGAAAGGCAGATGAGCAGCAGCAGCCCAGATGCAGAAAGCAAAAGCATCCTGGTTTGCTGATAGGAAAGTGGGTAGCCGAACAACACTCACACCCTACAGACTCAGCCCGACTAATGCAAGCAGAGGGGGGTTGTATAAACACTCGCCCAATCTTCCTCACCATCATCCCTTTGTGTTCTGTCTTTCCCTAGTAAGGCAGGCTCAATGCATCTTACAACCTCCAAAATTTAGGAAGCACGTCAACATTTAATCATTGAGAGACGCAGGTATCCTGGGACACCCTCCCCATCTAGGGTTGCCATATCTTGGAGAGCAAAATGGAGGACAGCTTGAGCTGCTGCCAACCTAAGCCAGCAAAAGAGGCACACAGGGCTGCTGCACCTCATACCTCTTTCCCCGGCTCGGGCTGGCAGCTGCCGTGGCATACAAAGCAGCCCAAGCCCAAAAAATCCAGACATTTCCTTAAAGTGTAAAAATACTGAATATTTGGGACGGGGGAGATGGTAATTCTGCTGCAATTTGGATGGTGACAAAAAAGGAAACACGGGAAATTCTTTGGAAAACTCCCTGGTAAAATTGTTGGCTCATGTAACACCCAGCATGGGATTTAGAAAGCTCAAATAATCCAGGAGCATCTTTAAAACCTGGGCATGCCTCCGCTCTAGCCCGTGACTTTACCTTCTGTGCAACCAATACCACACTGGACCAACAACTAAGCCAAATAAATTTCTCCAAAGGAGCAAGATAGTTCCCGTGTCAAAGGATCAAATGAAGACAGTTATTCAAAGAAGAGGTTTCCAAAGATGAAGACAGTTATTCAAAGGAGAAAGAGGTTTCTCTGAAGATGTCCACAAAGTCAACTAATCTGAAGGCTTTTCAACTGATCCAACTGACAGGGCTTCCAACTGACACAAGGATCATTTCAAACAATTCAAATGGCCTCCCTGGAAACAAAACATTCCACAGCCGGTTGTGAGGTCAGAGCCTGGCCAAGGACTGGAACCAGTGGGCTCTGGGCTCCAGGCATGCTCTCTCTGCCAGGCCCATGTCACCACTTGGTAACTTCAGGTGGCTGCCAAGTCCCTGACCCACCCCTGCATTTAGCCCAAAGCAGGAGGCTTAGGCAGCTGCATCTAGGCTCCCCTTAGAGTTCCCCCAAATCCTCCCAACTTTGCACTCCTTTGGAGAAATGAAGGAAATAAGGCAGGACATGACTCTGATCCAGTTTCTGGCACCTCCTAAAACTCACCTGTTTGCCCAGGAGCAGTGGCGAAGCGTGGGGGGTGCAGGGGCGGCCGGCCACACCGGGCGCAACATCTGGGGTTAGGGTTAGGGGGCGCAAATCCACGGGTTAGGGGGCACAAATTACTTGCCTTGCCCCGGGTGCTGACAACCCACGCTACGCCACTGCCCAGGAGTTGATGGCTAGTGGTCCATTGTTTGGTCATTGTGTTTTATTGGTTCTAGTGGTTTGGATGTTATATTAAATGTTAGTATTTGTGGGCTTCATTGGATTATGGAACTGTTATAGTAAAATCCTTGGGCTCACTTGGATTGCCAGACAAAGACACCAGCCAGGAATATAGGAGCAACATAGCAGCCGGTAGGTCTGATCTTTATTCAAAAGACAGTTGCAACAGGACTTCCACCCACCACATGGAAGAAGCCGGAAGTATTTACAAAATTGAATTGTGTTGGTTTGGGGGATGGTCTGGGGCTGCAGTGTCCTGTTTAACTGGAAACACCCCCCCCCACACACACACCTTAATAAAAATTCTGGTAACAGAACTGCCTTCTCTCTCTGCCTGGATTCTCACCCATAGGCATCTTTTTAAAAACATGTTTGTGCACCTAGAGGCCTTTCTTGGTGTTTTACTGTTTTTTTTTACATGAAAACTCCACCTTTTGTCTGAGGAACTCAAAGTAGGGTACAAGGTACAATTCCTCTCCAAATTATCCTCACAATAACCCTGTGAGGTAGGCTAGGCTGAGAGTCTGAAACCTGGTCCAAGGTCACCCAGTGAGCTTTATAGCCAAGAGGGGATTTGAACCCTGGACACTCGGGTCCTAGTCAGGTCTGGACACCCTGGTATATTATCATTTTAACTGCCCTGTTTTGTCAGCTCCATTTCCCCCCTGTATCTCAAAGCCCATCTAGTCCAGCTTCATGTCCTCATGGTAGCACCACAGATCCTCTTCTGGAAAGCCCACAAGCAGGACCAGAGCGCAGCAACAACAGCAGGGCTTCCCCCACTTGGGAGTCCCAGCAACTGGTATTTGGGGGCACTCCTCACTGCCTCTGATACTGGAAGTTGTAGAGGGCTGTTGCGGCTTTTAATGATGAAACAAGCACACCCTTGCGGAGGAATGACTTCCAGTGAAACTGGGTGAATTTAAATACCAAGCAGCCACTAGAGGGTGCAACAGACACACATTAGCTCCTGTTGCAACTGGGGGTGCAGTGGGGTGGTAGGGGGCTATGCTGATAATGATAATAATAATAATAATAATAATAATAATAATAATAATAATAATAGATTATTATTTATACCCCACCCATCTGGCTGAGTTTTCTGAGCCACTCTGGGCAGCTCCCAATCGAGTGTTAAAAACAATACAGCATTAAATATTAATGCTAGTTAACCTCAGTAATTTATTACATTGTGCCTTTATTTATTTAGCGTATTTTTACCCCCCTCTTCAGCCAAAAAGGCTCCCACAGTGACTTACATGAAATCAGAACAAGACATACAGCGGTACCTCGGGTTACATACGTTTCAGGTTACATACGCTTCAGGTTACAGACTCCGCTAACCCAGAAATAGTGCTTCAGGTTAAGAACTTTGCTTCAGGATGTGAACAGAAATTGTGCTCCAGTGGCACGGCTGCAGCAGGAGGCCCCATTAGCTAAAGTGGTGCTTCAGGTTAAGAACAGTTTCAGGTTAAGAACGGACCTCTGGAACGAATTGAGTACTTAACCCGAGGTATCACTGTATAGGCATTCACATAGACACAGTATATGGAAAATAAAAGTATTTGTAATGTTAATTGGTCTTGATTACTTAGTCTGATGTAAAAAAAAAGTCTTTGGACTAGGACCTGGCAGACCAAGATCCCCCCCCCCTTCAGCCATGCTGCAGCTCCTTGATCCAGCCCTTGCATTGCATTGCATACAACGCTAAGCATACACTGAGCAGACCCACTTAAATTATGATTATGTCCCTTTTTGTTAGTGGGTAGTCTGAGTAACAAGAGATGTGTAGCCTGCACTACCTTGCAGGGCTGTTGTGAGGATTCAACAGGGAGGTGGCCATGGGGGGGGGGGTTGCATGGAGGCTCCTGCTCAGTTGCAATCC
This sequence comes from Podarcis tiliguerta, assembly GCF_965153285.1. Classification (NCBI taxonomy): domain Eukaryota; kingdom Metazoa; phylum Chordata; class Lepidosauria; order Squamata; family Lacertidae; genus Podarcis; species Podarcis tiliguerta. The sequence goes on along the minus strand of NC_139541.1, from coordinate 49,711,596 downwards.
CATGGCCAGCCTTGTGAGCTCTCAGTTGGAGAAAGGGCACCGAGGGACAAAGACATTGTTGTTGCACATGTGGCAGTGGGAGGAAGGTGGGCGTCCTGCCTGAGAAAGCGTGACCTGCAAGGAGAGGCTATGACCCTTGAGTAAGCACGGCAGCGGCAGCGCCTCAGCCAGGCGTCCACTCCTTCACTTGACATGGGGTGTGGGGTGGGCACTTCCTCTGCCACCCAGCTAGCCCACTCCCAGTAGCCCCAACATCCCCCAAGCCCAATAGTTAGTGAAGAAGTGAGTTGTGAAGCTGAAGATGGCTTCTTGAAAGTTTTCTATGTGCATAAAGAAAAAACAGAAAAACTTTTATTGTGGTTTCCAAGAACTTCTGAACAAGTTTGGACCCAAGAACCCATGCGAATAATCAGGTCTCACCCTTTCGCTTTTGGGTCTTGTCTTTCTTGAAGCCTAGATGGGTTTTTGCCCTTCCACATTCCATAAGTTGCTGACAGCAGCAGCAGAGCGATTCTAACAACTCAGGCCTGAGGCAATATTCTGATTACCTTTTAGCATGCTGAGATCAGCAGGTTTCGTAGTCCAAATAAACTGGGTGTTCTTGATAAACCAAGGCCCTTCGTTCATTTGTGCTCCAGGGATGTTGAGAGCATCCAGAAATGGCTGTTTCTCCAACAGGTGAGATCACATGTTTGAACCTCTGCACATTTTGCAAGGAAAGGCAACATGATAGATCAGGCATGTCCAAAGTCCATTTTGGGGGCCTAATCCGGCCCGCCGGTCAATTTAATCCGGCCCCTGTGGCAGTTTATTTCCTTGGGTAAAATCCTGAAAAAACCCTCAACAACTTTGGTCGGCCCTCACGGCCCTTCACTTCATCAAATCTGGCCCTCTTTGAAAAAAGTTGGACACCACTGTGATAGATGTTTATAACATTATGTACGACAGAGTAATAGTGTCTGGGTAAAAGTTTTTCTCCCTCATAATGCTGGAACTTGTAGACATTCAATGAAGCTGAAGGTTGGAAGATTCAGGACAAATAAAGTACTTTTTCATGCAGGGCATAGTTAAACTGCGGAACTGACTCTTCACAGGAGGCAGTGATGGCCACCAACGTAGATGCCTTAAAAAGAGGATCAGACCCATTCATGGAGGAAAAGGCTATCAATGGTTACTAGTACCCACAATGGCTATGCTCTGCCTCCATGACTGGAGTCAGTAACTCCTCTCATACCATTTGCTGGAAACCACAGGAGGGGAGAGTGCTCATGTGCTCAAGTCCTGCTTGAGGGTTTCCCACAGGCATGAGAACATGATGCTGGACTGGGTGGGCCATTGGCTTGATCCACCAGGCTGTTGTTCTGTAAAAGCAGAGCCCTGCTTATCTTGTAAATGCTTGGGTCAGCTGCCACCTCTGCTTTCTCCCCCTCTGGGCATGATGGACACCTATGGCAAAGGGTGAAAAGGCACCCCAACAGCATTTCATGTACAAAAGCCAATGAAGCAGTGCATCCATTGCGCCCAAGGGCAGTGGGCAAGCTTGGGAGCCACAGGGCAGGTTTTGTGACATACACAACTCTGTTCCCCATCATCCTGCCCCCTCCCCCCTCTCCCCGCCCCGCGTCTGCTGCCTCACTCTGCCTATCCGTAGGGCCAAGCCTGTGAGCATTTCATCCCCTTGGTGGATTATCCTTTGTTGTCATGGACAGGGGCTGGGACTTTTTGTCACAGCATCCCCAGTGGCAAGATGATGCTATTCATGTCCACTTCCATTGGAAGGATGCCTCCTCCCCACAATGCTCTATTGATGCACCTTAAGTAGTTGTTGCTGCTATTACATTTCTACCCCACCTTTCCTCCAAGGAGCTCAAAGAGACACACAACAGTTCTCTCCCTCTCCATTTTATTCTCACAACCATTGGGAGGAAAACAACAGCTCCTGCAATAAGCTACTTGAGCCAGTGGGTGGCGATAGAAGGGCAACCTGTTCTTCCTCCTCATGGATTCTTTCTCTTTTAGCAACTACTTTTGCTTTTCCCTTCCTCCCTGCCACTCCAATTTTTTTTTGTTCAAGCCAGTTAGTATGAGTTACTTTGTGCTAGTGCTTCTGTATTAGCCAAGTGTGAAGCTTGTGCTCAGAATAGCTTTGTGTGCCGTGACTAATCAACCTTAAGTTTTCTTTGTCCTTTCAACCAGTGGTCTTATCAGACTATTTCTGTGTGCACTCTGCTGTAACATATTTGCCAAACTTTGACAACAACCACCTTGTGGGGTAGATTAGTTTAGGAGACAGTGCCTTGCCAGAAGTCAGCCAAGTGAGCTTCATGACTGAGCATGGATTTCAACTCCAGTCCTCAGGGTCCTAGTCCAACACTCCAACCACTGCACCATACTTTCAGTGATGCTGAATCCTATTATCAGTGGACCACCCAAAGCTTCATTTCTCCAGAAAGCAGTCATTGCTGCTGTTGTTGCAGAGAGCAAATCGTGTCTGCAAGTCATCTGTCTTGTGACTGTGTGGCCCATCTGCTTTTTGTCTCTTTTGGATGGGTTGCCTGCACTGCTGAAATGTGATTCGTTGTTTGATTGATCAATGGCTGTATATCAGTTCTGATATTCTGCCTATGTTTTATTCTTTTAATTCATTAACCGCTTCCCGTGAAACATCCTGAAGTGACTTAACAATAAAAACACCCAAAGTAAAACCATTTCAAAAGTCCGATACAGATTCAAACTGGGATAAAAAAAATCTCCACAGAAAAGGCTTGTCAAAAAAGGGATTTTATAAGCACTGAAAACAGAGTAGTGATGAACACTTAGGAGTAAGCCCCATTGAAACAAGCAGCAAGTCTTCCAAACAAACCTGACCCAACAATGAGTTTCTCTCACATGCGTATCGGACTGGCTACCTTGGAGGCGGGGGCACAGATGGGGAACAACAGGGAAAAGGCTACATTCTCCCACTCCCTGACAATATGGAGAGCTGTTTCAGTGTTTGCCCCATGCCCTGTTTGTAAGCTCAGTTTCAGGCCTCCTGGGTCACACACCTGCAGCAGGTGCTTCTATCACTGTTATTCATTATTCTAGAAAGCGCTAAAATATACTACACACTACAAGGGAGTGAAATGAACAGGCTCTGACCTGCAAGCTGATGATCTAATCTTTTAATCTACACAAGGCTGGTTTGCGGAGGACTCACCTTTTCCTAAGGGAAGCTGTCTCTCTGTCTGACTGTCTCCTTTTTCTCCAGCCAAACTGTCTACTAGCTCGCTTCCCAGTCCCCTCAGGCTTCTCCTGTGGGCCTCTAGCTCAGTTTTCAATCCTCTTTCTGAAACAGGTTTCCTAGCCTGTGGAGCCTTTGGCACAAACACAGACCCATCCCACATTCATCTGGTTCAGTTTCCACCTGTTCTCCTGAGAACAGGTGCCGACTTCCCCTTCTCAGGGTGAGATGAAACTCATTTGGTGCAAAAAGGATTCTCAGGTGTATCTCTATATAAGGTCACATCTGCCCCATCTATTTTGTTAGCATATACAGCAGCAAGTCAACTGCAGTTCAATGAATCCTTGGTTGCAACACACTTGCTCACACCTTTGTTCTCAGAAGGTAAGATTCAAGATGACCGCAGGCCTCAATGTCCAGAGAAAGTGTGAGGAGGAGGAAGTGGCAAATACGATATACAAGCTAAGATGCATCAGTCTAAACCTGAAAGGATACAGGAAAGCCAGCAGAGATAAAAAGATACAAGACTAGTCTGGGAATCTGGAGGTCCCTTACCATCTAAGCTCCAAGCAAACCTTTATTGGCAAGCTGAGTTGCACTCTAACTTCCAACACACACTTTAAAGTCTTGCCTTCCCCCATAGACTCCTGAAAACCATCATTGCTAAGGATGCTGAGAGTAGCTAGGAGGCACCTATTCCCTTCAGAGCTACCAGTCAGTGTTGGTAGACTAGAAGACATCTAAGGCCAAATCCTGTACCAGCAGATGTGGTATAAGGCAGCCTATGTTTCTCTCTGTTTAGCTTATTACTCAACTTTAATGTTAATTTTTGTGTTCTGGAAACTAGCACCGAACTAAGCAGCATTGTGTTGATAGGGGTCTACTAAGATACCAGAAGCAAGCAAGCAGAGACCTTTATACAAATGATGTATCCAGCAAGGAACATCTTTCCCAAAAGGCAAACTTGACCATGTTTCTCCTACTTGGATAATGAAATGTCTCAAGCACAATGACAAGGGAGGAGGAGCACCTTTGCTGTTCCAGTGAGAGGGTGGGTAAATACATGCATGTTCTGCCCTGCAGGAGATTTTCTTATGATGGAGTCCTCCAAGCTATATTTATTCCTAGTGTTGGGAATTTCACCTGCTTGATGGGCATATTGCAACTGTACACAGACTTGAAGTAGCCCAAAGGCTACTGCAGACCTAGGTCCTGCAGACCTAGGGAGTTTCAAAAGAAAGGAGTATTTCACAAGGAAAAACTATCCAGAGTAAATGGGAGAAAGGCACATCTACTACGCTTTTTTTAACTTCTATGGCCCTCCTGGAGTCTTCTGGTCCTGCTTTGCTGGCAGTTAGGGAAAGCTCCATAATACTACCTTAATCAGATATAGCGATTTGGGGTTGTCAAAAGCCTACTTAGTACCATGGATAAAATGCACCCAATTTGGGGCATGTTTGTGGTGGTTTAACTACAAAAGGTTCGTTTCAGTCATTTTCATGTTTGTCATCTGGTTTCAAACGATTGGAAAGTCTGCAGACTTGCATTACAGGCTCCCATTAGCCTTTAAAAAGGCTATACAGACCACACCCAGCCAACACAATTCAAAGTTCACAAGTTTAAAATACTTTTATTTTTCTGAAAACATTTTTCTTCCTTCATATCTGTATGAAAGAGCAATTACAAAATAGGAAAATTGTCTCCTTTTTTTCAAACGGCATTTTTAGGTACAGCAGCTGCATTTATCCGACAGTGGCTCTTTGCAGACACAACTCTTGGCACATTTGGCGCATCCAGCTGGGCAACAGGAGCAGCAGCCTGAAAGAGATGGGCAAAAAATGACATTGGATGTTTAGCGTGCCAAAGAGATTAATGGCCTTTAGTAATTTAAGTGGCTGGCATTATAACAAATTAAGAGGGATAGTGAAATGTCTCCAGCACAATAAGGAAGAAGGAAAAGTGGTTAAGGTGCCATCAGCTTGTATAAGGGGTACAATGACTGCACAGCAACTACAGATACAAACGTAACTAGCCCAAAATCTGAAGTCACTTTTGGCAGATCAACAGCTTCAAAAAAAAAAATGAGAGGAAAACCAATTCTTCCAGTCCAGTTTATAAAAGCTTTCATGACTCCTTGCGTCAAGTAGTTGTCAGCCAACAAGAGGAACTTTCTCTATTTCAGTTCCCCTGATGCTGGGTATTTAATAAGCCTGGCATGATTTGCACTGGGCATGGGTGAGAGAAATACAGAAGTTCAAGTTTAGGAGGTTTCCCTAAATTCAAAATGAATACCAAGAGATGTTAACTTTTAATGAATTTGTTCAAGAATAGAACTTAACCTTGTGAAAGGACAAGCCTTGGAAAAGAGGCTTATAAGGGAGAACATTATGTCCAATCCTATGTATATTTTGTCAGAATCAAATCCCAAATAGTTCAGTGAGAATCACTCTCAAGTACACATGCTAGGACTGCATTGCAAGTTCCTGTGTGAGATCAGCAGCCAACACCATTCATTTAGAGCACATGGCTGCTCCCCAGTATCCTGGAAACTGTAGATTACCCTTCAGCTCTGTGGTTCCCAGCACCCTTAACAAACTACCATTCCCAGGATTCTTGGGGAGGGGGGAGAAGCTATATGCTTTAAACACAGTCTGAATTTACCTGCAAAACTCTTAGCTTCTAGGTTTTAACCAGCCCCTTCTGATTCATGGAACTTTTATTGGGTTCACAAAGAGATACTCACTTTTTTTGCATGAAGTGCATTTGCAATTTTTGCATTTGCAGGAGCCGGCACAGGAACAAGAGCCACCTGGAAGGGGGAGAAATATACATGCCACTGAGTTAAATTAAAATAAAACTTCACCCTTCGTCCCTTCAAACAGAAATATATGCTTGCACTGAAGCCACTGAAACCAATGGCTATAGGGCTGCATACAGACTACTCCTTCTCGATAATAAAAATAGAAGCAATACAAGTTTGCCAAATTGCCATCTATGGCTATAGGAAGGAAGAATAAAATTCAGAAGTAAATTGGAGGCAAAGCTCCTAAGTTTAATGAAAATGCTTTGGGATGGTTCCAGGACCCAGAAACCAAAAAGGGTAAGTTCCCAGTGTTTATACTGTGGGCTTCTTTCTTAAGTGGGACTGCTTTGTGACAGGGAATAGTACCACTAGCTTGGATCAAGCACTAGAGCCAGTTCTAAAGTGTAGAAAGACTGAAGTTCTGAGAATCTGAACAGAGATCACAGAGTAACTAAACAAGTTAGTTACTAAGCATCCCACTATTTACCCAATTAGCATTGGGACAACTGTAAGCAAGAATCTCCAGGGTCACAGATTCCCAGAGAACTGCAATACTTTTTTGTTCATAGTACAGTGGTACCTCGGGTTAAGTACTTAATTCGTTCCGGAGGTCCGTTCTTAACCTGAAACTGTTCTTAACCTGAAGCACCACTTTAGCTAATGGGGCCTCCCGCTGCCGCCGGAGCACGATTTCTGTTCTCATCCTGAAGCAAAGTTCTTAACCCGAGGTACTATTTCTGGGTCAGCGGAGTCTGTATCCTGAAGCGTATGTAACCCGAGGTACCACTGTAGTAACATTCAAGTGCAGAAGTGACTAGCTTTAGAGCATCAGAGTACTTTCAAGGAGAACAGCACTGCCAAAGCAGGCATCTGAAGAGCAAGGAAATCACATTTTTGCTCAATATGATTTTGTGGATGCTGTAAGGAGACTGAACAGAGGAAGGAAGGGCCTGCTCAAATACATAATGACACCTGCAACAGTAAGCATGGCAATTGTAGGCCTGTAGATGTTGGTGGCTAAAACTGATTACTGTATCTTAAAAGCACTGTTGAAAGCAGGACTCACAATAAAAATGGGTGCTACACCACAATCCTAAGCCTATTTACTTAGAAATAAATATTTGTGTAGTAAAGCTGCATGCGATTCGGACCCATTAAAAACTTCCCCTGTGGTCCGTCCCCCCCATGCAAGCTATAGAAGAGTATAGGAAGCAATAAGTATAAGTCTGCAGTGACTCCACCTCCACCCACCCCCTGCTCTCTTTAGACGGCAATGTGTGCTAAGCCCAGGGCACTGCAGCATTTGGGATCCTTTGTGCTCATTCTGCAGAACTGCCCCCACAAAGGTCCATTTTCCCTAGCCAGGCAGCTTGTCCCTCTGCTTCTTTTTTTTTTAATAATATTTTTATTAAGATTTTTACATAGGAAAAAAAGAAAAGAAAAATACAAAAATACAAAAAGAAAAAGAAAAACAAATAAAAACAGTTCTATTTTCATAATATTCCTTGCATTTACTTATTTCCCAGACTTCCCCACACCTCCCCTCACTGTATTCCAGTTCCAATATTTACTCAGCAAATCCCTTCCCTCTATCTTATCTTAATCTTTGTCCCTCTGCTTCAGCCTTCTGCCACCCCGTACCCTCCAGATGCAGTTGGGACTGACTCCCATCAATCCCGGCCAACACAGCCCATCCGTCGGGGGTTATGGGTGTTGTTGTCCAACACATCTGGAAGACAGAAGGCTGGGGGGAACCTGCTCTAACTCACCTACCAGGCCAGCAGCAGCTCTGCAGAGGTTCAGAAAAAAGTCTGAGACCAGGGATGGAACCTGGGACCGTCTGGGTACAGAGCGCGCTCTTTGAGCCACCGATCCCTGGCTCTTTCTAAAGCAGTCGAGCAAGTGGAATGAAGACTTACCAGTGGCGCAGGCGCAGTCCTGAGGATCCATCGCAGTTGCAGGAATGATCACAGATCGGAGAATTAAACGAGGCAAGAGGAGATGTGTGGCCTGAGGGCAGCCTCTGCCGGCATATTTATAAGCAGCCGGAAGGCAGGCGCGGCGAGTGCAAAGCACCCGCCCCTTTCCTGCGCACGGACCGGCTCCGGACGGCGGGCAGAGGCGGCGAGGGGTGCAAAAGCGAAACCCACGCAGCGCCGCGTGCAAAGGAAGGCGGCCCCCGCGCGGCTCCGTGCGCACATTTCGTAATCGGCGCCCTTGCCAAAGGTCCAGCCTCTCCTCCCCTCCACTTATGGAGCTGCGTGCAAAAATTAGTCTCTCTTTCCCTGAAGCATTGCACGATCGAGCCGTCGGCTCCGCGTGCAAAAATCGACCGCTTCCAGGCGGGGGCGGCGCATGGAAGATTTTGCAAGAAGGGGGAAACTTGCAGTGAGAGGGAAATTCAGTGACGGGTCATTTTCTCTTCCCGTTGGAAGAGCATGTCCATGTTTACTTGTGTGGATCTGAAATGGATTTCGTTATTTAAAGCATTAAAAAGAGATTGTGGTTGTTGTAAACAAAATCTGCCCTTTTTCCCTTATGGGGTATCCAAGAACATGGTCATCAACGCAAAAAGGAGCCCAGATAAATGCAAGTGAGAAAACGGTCCCAGTACTGAAGCTTTCAATATTAAAAGACGCCGCGCAAAATGAAAAAAGTGATTGGAAGGGGGAAAGTAAGCTCTATTCTTCGTTACCCTGTGCATTTAAAGTATAGCTGAGCTGCTTCATTTTATTTAGGGCATCCCTTCCCAGCAGGGGATTAAAATCTGAACTCAGGAGGGCTGGATCCTGAGACCTGTTTACAATTGTGGGACTCAGCGCTGTGACAGCTGAAGTAGTAACAAGTAATGGCTTCTGAACACCGTAAAGAGTAGTTTCCACCTCATTATTTAGCTACACATTTGGGGATCAAAAAGAAAAGGGCGTTTGAATCCCACTTTTCATTTTCTTAAGCTGTTCAGCCATGAACCTTGTCAAGGAAGGAATCTTTAGCCTCAGTTGTCCATTTGTAAAACGGGGGTAATGACACCAGGAGATTACAGTTCCAGGTTGGTGGCTCCGTTTCTCAGTTATGCCAAAACCAGAGTCCTCTGCCACCTTTAAGACTAACACCTGACCTCAAAAAGGTTGAGATTCCTGCATTATACGGGGTTGGACTAGATGACCTTCAGTGTACCTTCCAACTCTACAGGTCTATGATTCTAGAAGGACATGGTAGAGCTAGGAAAGTTTCAAAAACGGGCAATTTGCCTCCAGCAAGATGTAGTGACACCCACCCACTTAGCTTTGAATAAGGATTGGTCAAATTCATGGAGGGTAAGGCTGTGTGTGGCTGCTAGTGACACAACGGTTGTATTCTCCCTCCACTGTTCGAGGGCTTCCCAGAGGCATATAATTGGCCACTGTGAGATCAGGATGCTGAATTAGATATGCCACTGGGCTGATCTTATGTTCCTATACATTTATGTTGTAAAATGCAAGGGTGTTTTGTTTTGTTTTTTACAGGAGTATTCAACATTAGGCTTTCTCTTGCCCTGCAACAGCAGTTTCTGACTTTGGAAGGCATAATGGCCTTGGGGCACAACTTTCTAAATGGTAGTAAAGGTAAAGGGACCCCTGACCGTTAGGTCCGGTCGTGGCTGACTCTGGGGTTGCGGCGCTCATCTTGCTTTATTGGCCGAGGGAGCCGGTGTACAGCTTCCGGGTCATGTGGCCAGCATGACTAAATGGTACTGTGCATTATTTCATTTGCTTCCTAATTCAGCCCTGCTGCATTTGGGGGTTTATTCTTCTGAATGGGGGGCCCTGGACTACTGCCCCAAAGTTCTGCCTTGACAGTGCTACAGGTCGCAATAATAAATCTGATATCTTTAGGGTTGCTTGCTGTAGTGTGGGGTGAATCTAGTAATCATGTTAGATCACTGTGTATGCACACCCACCCACACAGAGAACAAGAACTGGAAATGACAGGTTTCTATTTTGGAGAAGAAACAGACTTCTGTCACTGAACTTTTTGAACAAAGCACACTGAGTCCTGTACACACGGTATGCCTTTCATTTGCATTTTCCTCTGCACCCCATTCAAAGCAGGCACTGCTCCTCTTGCTCAGTCTCCTGTGCTGTGTGCAAACACAGTTCCCTCGGCCCCAACACATGGCAATACAAACATACCTAGTGCCATGTGCAAACTCCTTCCGGGTGCAGTGCAGTAGTTTTATCTGGGAACATGTTTAATGCTGACTCAAGGGTGAGTCAGCCATTGTGTGACCAAAGGGAAAGAGAGGTAAAAGTGAGGGGGGCAGTTCCTGAGAAATATGATTGTGTTGCAAAGGTTCGTGCTGATGGGCTTAAGCAAAAACTTACATAGCAAAGGTGAATTCCAAAATCCACATTTTTATTAATTTTTCTTTTCTTTCTTTCCTTTTTAATTATTAATGAACTGCATTTAAATCAGACAGTTTTGACATTCCATCTCCTGATGAAAATATTTCCTTTTTTGCCATTCTTAGACAATTTGATTCAGCATGAGCCATTTGTTCTGTATTTTATTATTTTATACTTTAATGAATTTATAGTTCAGTGCCATCTCCCAGTGTTATTCTCACAACAACCGTGGAAGCTAGGAGGGTAGGTAGAGATGGTGACTGGCTTAGGGTTGCCCAGTGAGCTTCACGGCCAAACAGGGATTGTAGGACTTATGACACCAGCCAAAGTACCACAAAACAGTAACAGTGAGCAAGCTTCTGTATTCTCTGGAACACATCATGAGGCTAGATGTTAAATGCAGCAGGGCTGAAAAAAAGCACACTCACTGATAGTGATGCCTGGAGTCTGCATTAAGTCATCATCTTAAGGTGGAACGTGGGAGGAGGGAGCAGACAATGAAGTTAAACTGTCCTACCTGCCCTGAAGGGTTCATGTTGCATCACAAGGGGTTTCTGTTGAGTGATTTGAAAGAGAGAGAGAGAGAGAGAATTATCATTATGTCATAATGATGATACACTACTGCAGTTCACACTTCAACACTGGTGTTGTCAATTTGTGCCAGGTCTTGGGAGAGAGGGCTGCCATGATAGAACCAAGAAGATACAGTCAAGCTGCTTGAAAGGAGTTGCTCCAGCCTGAGGGATGAAATTATCTGTTTGTTTGTTTGTTTGTTTGTGTAGGTGGGGGGGGGAGGGGGTTCTTCCCCATCTTGCCGCTGTGGAACCTTTAGAAGAGTCTTGCTCTTCCTGGTGCCCTCCAGACTACATGTTCCACCAGCAATGGCTGGTTGGGTCTGGTGGGGATTGCAATCCAAAACATCTGGAGGGCAAAACATCTGAAGAAGGCTGAAGTGGAAACTGATCTATTAGGGCAAACAGGGCTCTGTCCCTGCAGCCTCAAGCCCACCTGCCTGCCGCCTTACAACCAGGCCAATGGATGGTCTTCTTGGCTCTCTGCTTCCTCCTTCTTAGTCTCAGTTGTGTCTGAGTGAAACTTAGCAAGGAGGAAGATGAGGACAAAGCTAGAACTGGTTAGCTCTGCTTGTCAGTGGTTGTGTACACATTATATGAACACATATTACCCCCCTCTCCTTACTCTGAGGAGTAAGCTACAGTTCCCAGGATCCACTGGGGGGAAGCAAAGTACATTACACGTCTGGTGTGTACACAGCATCTCCAGCTGCCATTGGCTTCCCTGCCTCCTGCCCTACCACCCACAATGAGCACCAGTCTCCACTACATATGGGTATAAGTGTGTATATTTGTGTAACATTTGCAAGGGTGAATCTCTCCTACAAATACCCACCCACCCTTTTTCATTACTTTTCTGTGGTGATCCCTGATTATGGAATGCTGTCCCTAAGGAGACACATTTGGCAACAGCTGAAGATTTTCTGAATCTGGTTAACACTTCCCCATTTCTCCCAGGCATTTTAGATACAATTTGTAGTCAGAACTGTTTTTAGTCCTTAGTTTTAGGTTTTCAACTTGCCTTTTATTTGTTGATTCTTCTTTTTAAATGCATTTTTGCAACGTGGGGGTCTGCTTTCTCCATAATCTTATTTACCTTCATCATGTACCTTACTTTCCCTCGCTAAATTAAAAAGTCGCAAATGAGGCAATTCCCCCCCCCCCCGGATAATTTCTCCAGTCCCTTGGTCATGTTGGTTGCCTTTTTCTTAGCCTTGTCTATCTCTGCAATATCCTTTTCTAGGTGAGTTGGATCAAGCACGTTTTGGGTGGTCTGTCTTTTTGCCCCAATTGTAGCAACACTTTCTGGCCGAGAAATGTGTTGGCCTTATATGTTGACACAAACGTTCCCGCAAATGTTAGCACTTGTTTTGTTTCCAAGGTGCTTGCTCTCAGGCCCCAACAAATGAGAACCCTGCCAGTACCGTTCATTCATTTTGTGAATGTTTACTCACAAATGCTGACTTTATTTTGCTTGGATGCTGGCAAGGTTTGTACTGTGTGTATTTGATTGCACAACTGGTAGCTGGAATTTATGTCTCCACTGCTCTAGAAAAGACACGGTGTTCCTGGAAGTAGTTCATTGATTTCCAAATGTTTTGGGTGATGGCTGTGAATAGGGAATCAAACCCCTTCCTCTCAAAGTGATGTTGTTGACTCACCAATGTCAAGAAACCAGCCACCCAGTTTAGATTCTGTACAGGTTATCTTTTGGTAAGCAGTGGAGAGACATGGAGTGAGGAGAGGAACTGAACTGCAAGGAGGGTGTATATTAGAGGGACATTCAGAATCAATGCCACAGGACATGCAAACATGGGGCATTAATTGAATCACACTAAATCCTGGAAAAAAAAGTGTTCTCAGTCTAGGAGGTGGGGAAGCATCCTGCCCTGGGGGTTTCATTTTGGGGATGCTCTTGGAGACTCAGGAGGCCTTGATGGCTAGGAGTGCCTTTTCTCAGCTCCAGCTGATTTGCCAGCAGAAACCCCTTTTGGAAAGAGGATCTAGCCATTCTAATCCATGCTCTGGTAACTTCCATATTGGATTGTTGCAGTGCACACTACATGGGGCTGCCATTGAAGAGAACTTGAAAAGGCTTTATTTGATCAAAAATGCAACCAGATTTATGTCTGGGGTTCCATGTAGATCTCACATAAGCTCTGGTTTAAAACAGCTGGCATGGTTGCCAGTTCACTTCAGGGCCCAATTCAAGGTGGTCACATTAGTGTTTGAAGCCCTAAATGACTTAGGACCCAAATATCTTAAAGATTGCCTCCTTCCCTACAAACCCTCTCAGAGGTGTTTAGATCAGCAGAGGCTTGGCATGGTGGTGGCCTGAGAGGCAGCATTCTCCGTGACAGACTCTCCAGGACTTCAGACAGGAATTTTCCCCAGCCTTACCCTGGGATGCTGGGAATTGAACCTGAGGCTTGCACTGGCTTCCCATCTGCTACCTGGTCAAGTTGAAGGTTCTAGTGCACAAAGATCTGAATAACTTGGGCCCAGGGTAGCTTAAGGATCACATTTCCCCGTGCACCCCAAGTTGATCACTGAGATCATCAGGGAGCAGGGGATCCTTTTAGTGGCTCCGTCTCTGACTCATGTCAATAAAGAAGTTGTTGCCTTCAGAGTCTGGGGCCAAACTCTATGGAACTCCCTCTGACAAGGAGTTAGACAGGCACCATGCCTAGTTAGTTTCGGGTACCTGCTTAATTTCATTTCAGGAGGTCTTTGCACCCTGAATGCTTCTCATGTTTTGTGTTTTTGTTTTCTTGAGGTTTTAATTGGGGGGGGGGTTGTGTTTTAAAATTTGTATATTGTATATGTTAATGTTGAGACCTACGTGGTGAAAAATGGAATATAAAATTTCAATAAATAAATTCTACTTACAATGCATCCGTTGAAATGAATGAACCTAACTTAGTCATGTACATTTATTCCAGTGGCTCTACTCTTGAGAAAAACTTAGTTGGATACTACCTCATTTGAGTTGGGCTAACCCAGTCTCTTCGCCCTGGTGACACCAATTCCTTGGGGGTGAAAGGGGAGCCACTGGCCTGTTAACCATCATTTCTTCTGCTCCACAGAATCCAATGACAACAACTGATAACTAAATTCCTTCTGTCCGACCTGTTTACTGATGTAATCCCTCAGTGCATTATTTTGTTCATGTTGAACTATGACATTAGAATGTGACCATGAGATAGAATATGGAAATTAGACAGATAACCTCCCAGATTCGGTGCTAACAATTGCTCCATTTATACACCCCTCCAGCAATGACTAGATTAGAAAGACCTGTGTAACTGGTGTTCCTTGTGTGGCTTCAGTGTTCATACACACAGTGGAACTGTGTGGGTTGGCTTCGGTGCCAGGAGAGCTGGATTAGGTGGTTCAGTTGGAATCTGCTTAATACAAGGATTCCCAGTGTGTGCCTGCCAGAACCTAATATGGTGCTCACAAAAGGTCACAGTAAATATCCCCTCAAAATAAAATCTTGAATAAAATGATCTCTCTGCTTGGGTCCTGTTTGCAGTGTCTTAGCCTCTCCTACATTATTAACCCCCCTGCCACCCAAATGCCTACATTACATTGTATGGCAGCATTGGAGACCACCCTCTGTTCTGAACTTGGGAGAGGCAACAACAACAACAAACAATGATTCAGCATGGCAGCAGGTGATACCTTTTCCCCACTGAGTGGGTGGCTGATGGGTTATGCACCCACACCATTTTGTGGTCCTGTCTCTTTTTCTTCCCTTTTGGATGTGGCAGCCATTTTGTGCTATGCCATGCCCTCGTGGCAGCCATTTTGAGACTGGTACCCACAGCAGTTTCTCAAAATTCCAACTGCACCCACTGGCCCAAAAACGTCTTTTAAGACCTAATCAATTCACCTTGTGAATTGCCAGTGTGGTGTGGTGGTTAAGAGTGGTAGTCTCGTAATCTGGGGAACCGGGTTCAAGTCTCCGCTCCTCCACATGCAGCTGCTGGGTGACCTTGGGCTAGTCACACTTCTTTGAAGTCTCTTAGCCCCACTCACCTCACAGAGTGTTTGTTGTGGGGGAGGAAGGGAAAGGAGAATGTTAGCCGCTTTGAGACTCCTTCGGGTAGTGATAAAGCGGGATATCGAATCCAAACTCTTCTTCTTCTTGTGATTAGATGTACGTTGGCAAGGACTTCTAATGCCCAGTTGTTTAATAGCAAAATGATTCCTCCTCTAAATTATATAGCTTAAATGAAGAAGCATAGATGGAGCATAGATGTGTGGATTTTTGTGTGGAAGGACTAAGAGTTCAGTTCAGTTTTAGTATTCAGAACAAATTCCTGGGCTCGGGAACCTTTAATTCTAAGTGAATGCTGTTTGCATCTGGCTGTGGCTGGTGGATCTTGGGGTTATAGAAGATCTAGCAAGCACTAGCACTACAGACATATGGCTGTGAATGAGGTCATGGGTTTATCATAGCATCTTGTCTAATCCCCTCCAAATATGGAATCATTATGGACAGTAGCCTGCAACAGTGCAAAACTTCAGTAGTGGGAGAATGTGCCCATCCAGATGCTTGCTGAAGTACAAATCCTATCAGCCCTGAACATTAGCTATGGCACTTGGGGCTGATGGGAGTTGCCATATTTGAAGAGGGCAGCCAGCTCACACTCTGCATTTAAAGCACATGGCTTCCCCTCACAGAACTGTAGGAACAGTCATTACCCTCACAGGGCTACAATGCCCAATGGTCTCAGCTAGTGCTTTAAATGTATGGTGTGTGGATGTACCTAAACTTGGGTTAAGGAGAAGGAACTGAGAAGAGGTTCGTATTTTCATGATGTGCATCAACAGTTAGAGCATGGGTAGGCAAACTAAGGCCCGGGGGCCAGATCCAGCCCAATCATCTTCTAAATCCAGCCCGGAGACGGTCCGGGAATCAGCACGCTTTTACGTAAGTAGAATGTGTCCTTTTATTTAAAATGCACCTCTGAGCTATTTGTGGGGCATAGGAATTTGTTCATCCCCCCAATGAAGTCCAGTCCCCCACAAGGTCTGAGGGACAGTGGACCAGCCCCCTGCTGAAAAAGTTTGCTGACCCCTGAGTTAGAGCCTGGGCAGCAGACCAAGGATGCACACAGGTGAGCTGGGCAACCTCTTCTCAGTTATGTAGATTGTAGCTATATGTGCTGCATTTCCATTTAAATCACAGCAATTACTTGTAACATTTCCACCCATATTAGCATATACAAACATTATGTAAATCTGTCTTCTGTCCTTTTTTACTGATGCTAACGTAAACTCCTTCCCTCTCATGGGATGGATGTGTTGCACAGTAATGGACTCTAGTTGGGAGACAGAAGAAATGTGTGTTGTGCATGATTTATGTTGCGCATAACAAGCCTACTTTGTGCTTTGCCAGGAAAGCATGAAAAGCTGTTCAGAGAAGCATCTTCTCAACATTCTTCCCCAGACCAGCCTCCTCCGGGCAGTGTAGCTATCCCCTCACCACCAGCAACTTGGAATTCACCAGGAACAGATTCATGATTAAGGCTCCACAAAGTAGAGCTCAGAGGTCGTGCACATTTCCAATGTTTAAAGCAACCCCCCCCAAAACATCAAAAGAAACCTGGGAACAGTAATTTACTTTCACAGAACGATTGTCAGCAACCATAAAAAACTACAGTTCCCAAGGTTCTTTGGAGGGAAATGTGCTTTAAAGGTATTATGTGTACACAGTCTGAGTTTCAGGGCTCACTGCCTCTGTCCTCTAAGAAGGAAAGAACCACTACCAACAAAACATTCTCCAAATGTTTCTTATATACATACAGCTTTTATTATTTTCCACATAGCTTGTGTTACTTCCCACATAGCTTATTTTCACATCTAAAGGCTACAAAAATGCACAGGCAAATATATAAATGGACAATAAGGTTACATTCCTGCTGGCAATCAAATATACAGATCAGTGCTTGGAGAGCCAGAGAAGATTCACTTGCAGCAGCTGCATTTGGTGGAAGGGGGACCTTTGCAGATACATCCCTGGGCACACTTGCTGCAGCCCACCGGACAACAGGTACAGCAACCTAGAAACAGAAATGGAAATTTACCTTTGTGGTTTCAGCCAATGAGGATCTCTTAGCAGAGCTGGGGAGTGGACCCAGCAGACAACAATGTTGCTGGGATCAGAATATAAGAGATGGATGAGGCCAGCAATTATGATAGATGTGCACATGCTTTAACCACACTAGCATCAGCAGCCAACCATTTCACTCCAAACAGTTTGCAATGCCATTTCAACAGGGAGCAACTGAATGATGTTCTCTGCTTTATGTTCCATGAAAAAGATATGCTCTTGCATGGAGCAATACAAGCAGGAAAAGGATGCTAGAATTTTCGGATTTGTGGCTGTAATGCGAGTCTGTTACTGAAAAACAAGGTCATTCTAAGGAGCCCTGGAAATGGTGGTGAAAACAGAACAGGGTTGGAGCCAAAGAGCTAAGGTGCCCTTTTTGAAGTGAGCATCCTTCACATTTGCTCCCAGGGCTATTGCATAGTCTCAGCTGCCTCATCTGGCTCTTTTTTTCTGGTGGAAATTCTACTCCAAGTCACTAAAAATCAACTCTGGGGTTTTATTGTATGGTTTTAATGATACTTTTGTACCCATTTTCAGCTGTGATATTTTTCTACCCTGCCCTGGAACCCTTCAGTCCAGGTGGACTTCAAGTACAAATAATATTTTTTTTAATGTACATAATAAAAACTCTATATTTATAGTTAGATAACTTTACCTTAAATCTTCTGTTTTTAATTGCTGCTTTTAAATAGATTCATGCTATTTTATGTAAACCACTTGAGTTCTTATTAAGCACTATACAATAATTATTGCACAATAAATAAAAATAAAACCTGCAAACTGACCCATGGCTACCATACATGAAGTCGCAGTTACACTAGCCAACCAGTGCTTCATGCACACTTGGTAACAACTTTCTGAATGTCAGACATGCAGGGTTATGCCCACAAAATTCGCTCTCTAATACAGCATGCAAGTTAGGGCCAGTCCCATCCTACCTACTCTTGTCCCAAGTACTGTATCTACTCGAGTCTAATGCGCCATTGGATCTAACGCGCACCTCAGTTTTCAGAACCTTGAAACCAAAAAAAGTATTTGCTGACAAATGTAAATGTACCATCGAATCGAATGCACACCTTATTTTTTGCAATGTAATTTGGCAAGAAAAGGTGACCATTAGATTCAAGTAAATACAGTAATTTTCCCATGTGCTGCATCTGATTGTGGTTTTTGCCATTCCAGTGCTAAAAAAGGGAAAAGAAAAGGGCTGCTCCCAGGAACAAAATACATAGGAAAGGAAGGAACTGTTCATACTCACTCTTTCTGCATGACTTGCACTTGCAGTTTTTGCACTGACAGTTGTTGCCACAGGTGCATGAACCACCTAAAAGAGGAAGGGTGGAATCCCATTACAATTACAAATTTAGCATCTCCTGCGCACATTTACATTGACACTTAGCAAAGAAGCCTTCAGAAGCCTAGAAGAATTTAGGAAGCAATTAATTTTCTCCTTCCCCCTAATAAACACTTCAAAAAAGGGCAATAAAGCGTTCTATAGGACTTAAATATTCCTCCAGAAACTTGAACACTTGACAACGATTTTATTGTAGCACAGAGTGGAGATATAGCAGAAAGGAAGAAACAAAAGACCTCCGGTATAGGGCGGTATATAAATTCAATAAATAAGAAATAATAATAAAAGAAGGAGGAGGTGGCGGCAGGGAAAAGACATACTCCCCCGCCGCCACGTTGGTACCCTCTCTCTAATGCCCTTCCCGATGCTTTGGACTTACAACCCCCATCGGCGGCTGATGGGAGTTGTAGTCCAAGCGACGTGTGTGTGAGGGTGGTAGACAAGGCTGACCCAAACTCATCCTGGCAACAGCGGACATCATCTTAGGTCAGTCTCCTCCCCTCGCCTGTAACACAACCAGCCTGATTCGCCCTCGAGTCAGAAAGAGGAAACAGCGTCCCTCGTTGATAGGGACGCAGAGAATCCAAGTCAAAAACAGAGCGCTCCACGTGGCCCGAAGCAGCGCCTTGCCAAGCAGCAGAAGCAGGGGAAAGAGGGAGAGAGGTAGATCGGAAGGGAAAGCGGGTGAGATCCAGATGTAAGGAGAGAAGGATGAGCAAGCGGAATGAATAGAAAGAGGAAGGAAGGTTTCCTCACCACTAGAACAGGGACAGTCTTGAGAATCCATTTCTCCTGGGCTCGATCTCTCCAGCAGCTAAGACGACGTCCGGGTGATCAGTTAGCAGCTGAGCTCCGCAGTGCCGTCCGCCCCGCTTTTTATTTCCCGCCGGCACCGCGTGCAAAGCGACCGGGCTCCGCCTCTGCCCGCGTCCCGTGCGCACGGCGCTCTCCCTGCGGCTCCGCCCCCCGCCGACAAACCGGCTGGTCGGGCGCTCGCCTGCGTGGCGGAGCTATGCGGGATGATCAGTGGGCTGGCGGGCGCGGACACGCCTCGCTTTGCGCACCGGAGGGTTCTCACGGCCGTGTGCAGCCCAGGTGGGAGGGGTGCGGCCATCCTCCAAAGCGGTGGGTGCACGCGGAGAGCGGCTTGGGGGGGGGGGCGGCGGATTGTCTTGGTGATGCGTGCAAAAGTTTCCCGGCATCAAAATGGCTCCCCCCATATAATTTGGATTTCCGGGGGGGGGGTTAAAAAGCTGTTGTCACCGTGGTCCCTTCCAGAAGACCTTTCAATTGAGCATCATCGTGATTTGTTTACCCAAAGTTTGGAGGACATCCAGTGCTTCCAGATTGTCAGCGAGTGCAAAGTGCGCAATTGGACAATCTTGTGCAACAGACATACCCCATTTCCCGGCCCTGCCGACTGTTAGCATAAAGAAAGTGATGGCAAAGTGCGCGGGAAAGTGGGGAACAACCTTTGCTTGATGCAACGTCGTCTAAACACTCTGCAAACAAATCATAGTTAATGCTCAATAAACAGGCAAGGAAGCCCCTGATGTTGTGCCAAGCAATTGTTATTTTGCACTCTCCTTTTCATCCTCAAATTGTTCTTTTGACATGTAAAGGGGAGCAGGTAGGTCGTGCAACAGTGCCTGGTCATCTTTAATTGCACACCCTGAATTTGACTGTACTTTATTGAATCCCACCTGGAAATAGCTCCCTCTGAAAGCAGCCCAGATGCAGAGAAGCATTTTTTCCTCTTTAAAGGTAAAGGTACCCCTGCCCGTACGGGCCAGTCTTGACAGACTCTAGGGTTGTGTGCCCATCTCACTCAAGAGGCCGGGGCCAGCGCTGTCCGGAGACACTTCCGGGTCACGTGGCCAGCGTGACATCGCTGCTCTGGCGAGCCAGAGCCGCACACGGAAACGCCGTTTACCTTCCCGCTAGTAAGCGGTCCCTATTTATCTACTTGCACCCGGGAGTGCTTTCGAACTGCTAGGTTGGCAGGTGCTGGGACCGAACAACGGGAGCGCACCCCGCCGCGGGGATTCGAACCGCTGACCTTTCGATCGGCAAGCCCTAGGCGCTGAGGCTTTTACCCACAGCGCCACCCGCGTCCCTTTTTCCTCTTTCCTGAGCCACTTATCAATTTGTGGTACAAATTGTACCATGTTGGACCACCACAGTGTCAAAGTGCTTGCCAGCTTGTCCAAAGCATTGTGTGGCTGCCAAGAACTTTGCTTATTGAACATCCTTTAGCCAACTTAGTTCTACTTCATTCCCACAGTGTGGTGACTACAACCCTTTGGGTAGGGGGTGCTGGTGGAATGGTTTCCTGACTCACCCCTCTCTAACAAATGTTCACAAGCCCACAAATTGGGGTTAAACTGTTGAATTAACTGCTGGAGGATTCTTGCATATGAAAGATAAAATATAAAATAGATTCTTTGCTCAGCCATGAAGTTCACTGGGCGATCTCAGGCCACTTACTATCTCTCATCCTAACCCACCTCACAGGGTTGTTGTAAGGGTAACACTAGGAGTGGGAGGAACCTTGTATCTGCACCTGAGTTTTTTGGAAGAAAGTCAGGATAAAAATCTGTTAAATAAATCGTACTCTAATTTAATAATTGAAATTTACCCAACAGCTTATTTTTAATGAATTATACAGAACAAATGGAGTTGTCCCTATGCCCATTTTACAGATGCAGACCTCAAGGCAAGGAGAGGCAACATAGTGATTTCATGCCTAGGCCTGTTAGTGCTTGCAATTTTTCAATTTAAAGTAAAGCCTTTGTGCTCAACATACTTTAAAACTAGGTCAGAGAGAGAGAGAGCTAAGTATAGAAGTAGAAGCCTTTACCACTTGCTCTAATTTGGACATAGTGCTTTAAACAACTTGTCTTCCCAAGCCACAGAGCAAATGAGTGGTCAAACCGGCACCTGTGATGTGTATTTTCTATTTCCCTAGCTGTTGCCTCCAGACCACTGTGCCTTGTAAAACCTAAATTAGGCGGAGTGCACGCCTTTCACTTTGTGGTGGCTCAGCTGGCAGGCTGTGGGTAAGACATCTGCATTTATTGCCAATCCCTGAAAATTGCACATTAGCACTTGCACGCCTTATAATTTAGCACCTAGTGGGCAAGGAGATGTGAAACTCTTTTGCAAGCTGGAAGAATGATGAAAGTGCTTTTGTTTTCCTTACCCATGCAGGCCATCAAATGAAAAGAAAAATGAAGATGGGAGAAACTCCTTCACAGAAACTACAGGTTCAAGGCTGCCAATATCCCTTAGTCAATTACTCAAAATGGCTTAGCAGGAGTCTCAGGCAAGAGGCGGGAAATGCTTCCCAGCTCTGTTACTTGAGCATCCTTCTCCGACCTGGCACCTTCCAGATGTTTTGCACTACAACTCCCATCAGGCCTAGCCAACATGACAAATGGCTGGGGATGATGGGAGTTGCAGGCCACAGGTTCCCCCTGCTGAGGCTAATGGGTGTTGTAATCAAAAGCATCTAGCAGACACCATGCTGAGCAAGGCTGAGGCAAGGCTTTACGGTAGCTGAGTTCCCAGTTTCTTATCTGCTTGGGAGGGTGCCTTACAAAACACATACAACACCTCCACCCAATGAACAACGGGAATACATACTCCTGATCACTAGGTTGGGTACCCCAGAAGATTAGATATTGTTGACTTCATCAGTGTGCTCTGGAAACTAGCAGATTAGATATTGAAAACAATAGTCTATGGGTGCTAATAGTCATAGAGCGCTGGCTGGGGCTAATGGGAATTTCAGTCTAGTAACATCTGAAGGGTGCCAGCTTAGCCCATGCTGCATTACCATGTAGAAGATGAATGTGAGACAAGTCATGCTTAGATGCTGGTTGCTTCTGCACAGCAGGCTATTGTGGGCTTAGTGCTGTGCATGTGTGAAAGTTTGGTGCCACATCCACATAAGACATTACCCTCAAATGACATCCTGTATCACCCCACCATGATTTAATCCAGATGTACTATTTCTGCAGAACACTGCATACACTGTTAAGGGAAATTTTCTGTGAGATATTCCTCATATTATGAATAGCCAGTTTCCATGAATTCATCTGATCTCATGCCTACCTATATATATTATCTCTAGAAACTAATAAACAAGCAGGCATCATTGGCACATCCTCACTGCAATATCACCAATAAATTATTTTCTGATTGATGTTCCGATTTATATAACCAATCCCAGTTGCTGACTCATCTACCTTGGGTACTGCCAGAAAAGGCTACACTGTTATGTAGGGCAATTAGCTTGTGATAATTCAGTTTTTTTAACAGGGATGGATGGATCTGTAAATTTGGACTTCTCTTTAAGTTTCTCACTTTCTCAGCCTTAAGTTCCATTCTCCGCATTTCTGCATCAGTTTGCATTTGGTAAAACTCTTCATGAAAATAAACCAGCATCTTAGTACACATTGCTCGTAATATGAACATTTTTGTATGCAATTTTGACTACTGCACAAATTTATATGAGGAATTCTTTTTCTAATACATTTTTGTGTTATTTCCACTACTATATGCATTTATATGACACTTCTTCCCGATGTATACACTTTTATATACATTTTGGGGGGGGATCCAAACTGGCTTCCCTTTCTCCCCCATTTCCCTTTCTCCTACTCTCCCATCCCTTCTTTCTGACACCCCTTCTCACTCTCTTTCTAACACATCTCCCTCTCTCCCTCATCTTTTCCACTCCATGAGCTGCCAGAAGAGGGACAGATCCCTCTTGCCAGGCCTGATTGCTTGCAGGGTGCTTCCCTTTTCTTTCTGCTTCAGCCAATCTGTCTTGGCTTTTCTCCATTTTCCCATGCCCTCCTTCTCTCCCTCCAGGCTCCCCGCATGAAATTAGGCTGAAGACTGCATTTCCCACCCCAGTTTATGACCAGATTATGTATGTGCGCATTGCTTTGAACATTTGAAATCACAAACATCAAGTATTCTCTTTTTATTCTAGGCCTCCTGATGCTTGGTTGCCACTTTGGGGAGCTAACATTGGGATTTCATGACAGCTTGCTTCTAGCCCCACTGGATTGGACAGACAACCCTTCCTGGGACCCAGAGACGTGCTCCTTTGAAGCCTGGTTCCTAGTGGATCCAGACATGTGCTCAGAGTCAGCCGCAAACCAATGATTTCTTAGCTCTTCATTTGAGTGTCAACTGCACACCTGCGTCAGCTTAGGTGCTGAGTGCTAACAGGCCTGGAGCTCAAGCAGGATCCCTACAAAAGAAGAGGACAGTATTAGTATCCTTGAGGGAAATCTGAAGCCTATATAAGTAATTTAAAACCACAACTCTGAAAGGGGCAATTCCCAAAGCCCACGAGGACTGAGCGTTCTCAGTAGTCCCAGACAGTCAAAGGGAAAAGAAAAAAAGAACTCTTTTACTTATTACATTTATAACCCATCTTCTTCAAATAAGATCCAAACCAACACCAGCAAGTAGCCCCCTGGCCAGATTATTACTACCTGCTTAGTGCTGTTTACATCTGTAAAAGCAATATTTGAACTTGCTCCAGAGGTGTCATTACGCCCTAAGGTGGTGTGTATGCATGTCTCTGTGTGCCTTCGACACAATAGCCAGCATGAACAGATCACAACTGTTGATTATATCAATGTCACACTGGGGTGGGAGGAGTCCCACATTCATGGTGATTCTTGGTCATGATGCTCTTGGGCAGCTGTATGCGATCCTCCTCTCATTATTTTTTGTGCCTGTGACAGTTTTGGGGCAGTCATACTATTGCACTTACAGTCAGTGCATAATGCCCTGTAGCTTCCTGCTGACATGCCATAATTTAATAATTATTCCATAATTTCAGTAGTTTTTTTCTTTTTTTGTCCTGCTTTTTAGTGCTGGAGCCTGCCTGGACAGAATGAATCTTCCATCAATGGATGGTTATTGTGTCAGGAACCTGTTGCCAAAAAAAACGCCAGCATGGAGGGACCTGCAAGCACCCAGTATTGCTCAGAGGAGACAGGAGTGAGTGGTGCAGGTACATCACATCAGGAACTGACAGGTGAGAGCCTAAGTGCCTCCACCCTTGAAATTAGGCATTTTGAAGAAATTGGATATTTGGCACTCGAATATGCAGTTTCACTTAAAAAAAAACAACTTGTCCCACCCCAAAACTTTAGGTGCCTATAGGTCTCCTATCATCTCATAAGGCCAACAAACTGGGTTAGCTTTCCCTTTATTGAGCTCACACGAAGATGGATTTGGTGGGGTGATGCCCTCTGGCTATAATTCTAGTAGGAATTGGTATGTCTTTGAATGTGCCGATGTGTGTTTGGGCCTGTCTGAAAGATGAAAGGAGTTTGTTTCCCTTTGATGTACATCGGTAACTTCTATAAATGTTAATAGAAGGTGCAACATGATCATAAGACATGGGGGGGGGGGGACCAACCGTTGTCTCCCTTCCAGCTTCTCTGAGTAATCTGGGAAGGAGGAACCTCAGAGCTAGGAAGGGCTTGAGTTGACAAAGTATACCTAGAATTTACCTTGCTTCATCTTGTGACCACCATGTTCCCACTAATCCCCTGGCACTTCTGTTCTTGGCAGGCACGGATTCTGACAGGACGACCATCAACCTGCAGATAAGATCTAACAGGTTAATATCCAACAACATGGGGAAAGTGCCCTTCCCCCGACTTCCCAGGTCAGGCTGGGAAATGCAAAATGAATACCAGCAAGTGCTTTTGAGTCAAAAATGTGTTGATGTGAGTTGGAGGGGTAGGCTGTATGCCTGAGCCCCCTTCTAATTCATGTAGCACGGATTCAATTCCTGGAATAGTCAGGCTAGCTTTCTGGTTAGGTAATGGTCTTCTAAGTACAGGCCATTAAGGTAACAAAGGAAGTGGCTCTGTGCTAGATACCAAATGGGTGGGCTGTAGGCTAGGAGCCAGAGCCATGCCTGATTTCTGTTGGAATCCAAGGCTGTGGCTATGAGAGAAGCCAGACCCTCTTGGGGTGTTACTGCTATGAGCCTCTCCATTGAAGGCTCAGGTGTAAATAAACCATATACTGTATCCTAAAGATGCCACAGTCTCCGTTGTCCCTCATTCCAAGGAAACTCAACCCTGGGCAAGCACATGGAAGCCCTGAATCTTGCATGGCTTGGAGACTGGGGTGGCATGAAACAGTATTGCTATTCTTTGGTAGCCTGGCACTACCACTGGGCAAAGTGAAGCCACTCCCTCAGGCACGAGATGCTGAGGTGTGGCAGTGACATGGAGGACAGGGCTATGTGTGTCACTTGCCCTCTTCTACACTCCTTAAGCTAGCCTGCTGACCACTCCTGCTGGCTACGGCAGTCTTGTGATTTTTCAAATCATTTCCTTAGAGACCTTGCTGTCATTACTAGTAGCGTGAGTAAAAAGAAACCCATTAAACCTTCCTCTTGGCTGACGTTGGCCCTAAGCATCGTCAAGCCTTGGAGAAAGGTATTTAAGTTTTTGTTGCTTACTAATTTTCAGAATTAAAGAGAAGCTTTCAAGAAAGCCAGTGAAATGAATCTTCGTGATGCTAAGGAGATGCTTGTCTGGGCTTGTAACATCCAACCACTTCGGTGTTTCATATATATTGGCACCTGATTTACAAGATCTGCAGTAATCTCTTAATGCACTGATCATGAGAAAAGCTAGGTAAAGATTTTAAAAAAGAATGGAATTGTCACAAAACATTTACCTAGGGATAGCTGTTTAGTGTATCTGTTTTTGCCTCACTTTTCCCTTTAAACGGCTCTGGGTGTGTCAAGTTATCTCATTTTATCAGCACAACAACCCTCTGAGAAATGTTAAACTTGGAGAGATCAGTTTGACCTAGGTAACGTCTAGACACCCTATTTATTGAGCAACAATCCCCATTTATTTACGGGGAGACATTGCTGTGCCAAGCAATTGTTGTCCAACACTTTCCAGTGCATTTTCCTAAGAACATAAGAATCTGCTGGGTCAGACCAATGGTTCGTATAGTCCAGCATAGTGTTACTCACAGTGTCCAACCAGATGCCTGTGGGAAATTAGAA
This sequence comes from Podarcis tiliguerta, assembly GCF_965153285.1. Classification (NCBI taxonomy): domain Eukaryota; kingdom Metazoa; phylum Chordata; class Lepidosauria; order Squamata; family Lacertidae; genus Podarcis; species Podarcis tiliguerta. The sequence continues at coordinate 49,685,067 of NC_139541.1, read as the reverse complement.
AGCAGGTGCATTCTCCCCTCCTGTGGCTTCCCACAACTAGTATCCAGAACTATTTCGACCTCTGTGGAAGCAGAGCATAGCCATATCCTCCATTTGTCCAATCCTCTTGGCCAGGTTGATGGCCATCACTGCCTCCTGCAGGCACAAGTTCTGTAGTTTAGCTATGCACAGTTCCTATCACATTCCTTACTGTAAGACATTCATGGTTTTCGTTTTGGTTGGGGTGGGGTGGGGGAGCAGTGTTAGGGCTGGAATTTCACAGACATTTTCTGAGAAGTCTTCTTTTTCACACATCCTAGAAAAAAGGACGCGGGTTAGGACTTGCCGATCAGAAGGTTGGGAGTTCAGATCCCCGCAACAGAGTGAGCTCGGTCCCTGCTCCTGCCAACCTAGCAGTTCGAAAACACGTCAGAGTGCAAGTAGATAAATAGGTACCGCTCTGGCGGGAAGGTAAACGGCTTTTCCGTGCGCTGCTCTGGTTCGCCAGAAGCAGCTTAGTCATGCTGGCCACATGACCCGGAAGCTGTACGCAGGCTCCCTGGGCCAATAAAGTGAGATGAGCACTGCAACCCCAGAGTCGGCCATGACTGGACCTAATGGTCAGGGGTCCCTTTACCTTTATCTAGAAAAAGAAGGCCACCTTGAACAATTTTAAGAACATAAGAAGAGCTCTGCTGCATCGGGTCAATGGCCCATCTAGTCCACCCTCCTCACAGTGGCCAAGCAGATGCCTGTTGGAAACCCTCAAGCTTCTTGATGCCTGCTGCAACAACCTTTGCTTACCTGTGTTTCTCGGCAACAGGCTTTCAGGGGCATGCCACCATCATTTTCTTCTAATAATGAGCGTGTTTTTTTTTTTTTTAATGCATTAATCTTTCTTAAGCTTCTTGAGATTGGTTCTCTTTTTGTCATGCCATTGAACACTTGCTATGTTCTGTGTGCATCATAATATTCTCTGCCACCATCTATCCATCCCTGCAGTGGCCACTATTCCTTGCCTCTCCCCCACAGTGCTAGATCTGGGGAATTGCAATGGATGCAAAATGGTAGCCCTGCTGCTAAAAGAGTCGCAGCTGTAGTAAAAAAAACAGCCACCCCCAAACCAGTAAACTGTTGTCACTGCTAATGGTGAGTCCTGTCCTTGAGAAACTGTTGGAGATTATCCTACTCTCAAGAGAAGTTCCGTGAAATGGTCCCCACCCACCACACCGTTTCCCTGCCCACAAACTGGGAAGAACAGCACGGCGCACTTATTTGGACAACCACAGCTCCATGCAAATTGCCACGAGATGGGCAGAAAAAATATTTTTGGGGTGAGCCAGATCAGGCCCCCAAACTGGAGGTTAGCTATCCCTAGAATGGAGATTTTTCAAGAAGTCATTTATGCACAGGCAATAATTCAAAGGCAAAGACAGAGAGCTTGTGCTGGATGCAAACGAGATGAAAAAGCAATGTTGTGATCTGAGAAGAGGCCACCTCATTCAAGTGTGTGACCTGAGTGAGGTGCATTGGTAGCAGAGTATCAGGAAGATATTTGTTTTTTGGTTTCTGTGAGCTTTGGCACTGTTTTACAGTTTTATGAGTGGCACATTTCCTTCCATAGATTTCATTTATCTCACACTGTGTGCTTTGAATCTGAAAAACAGAACTCCCAGTTGCTACGTCTTGGGCTCATCTTTTTGCTATGCTGATGTTTGAGAAGCCTTGTAGTAGTTTCTCGACTCTAGAAACTTGCCAATGTTTTTATGTGTGGACTGGCATTGTGCCCAGGCACTCTGTTACATAAGACTTCCCTCAATCACGTGAAGAGAAGTCCCAGTTACGGCTTGTCAGACCAAACTTGCATCTACCCACAACAAAATGCCACCACCAAACAGCATTATTAAAAGATATAAGAGGTGCCAAAATCAAGGTAGTTTGTGCTTATTTTTATTTTTAAAAATTCCCACCCACCTTTATGTCAATATTGGCATCCTGATATTCTTAATTAGGCCAGGGGACTGAAGCTGAACCTATTACTCTGTTTCCGCTCACCCCATCTCCCCAACTTCTCTCTGAATGCTTCCTTTGAGACTATACAATTGAAATTCTGAACAGTGAAGGTTCTGTTGATTCAAATCTTGCAGTACAATGCTGCACAGATTTTATTATTCTTGTCATGTGTTAAGCAAAACACAGCTCTCCCCTCATAACTCTTTCTGAATGAGGTTTTTTTCTTTTCTGAAAGCCACTTCATCTTATTAGGCTTGTAACTGTTATGTCTTTCCAGTTCTCCAAATAACAAACAGTTGAATCCTATCCATGTTTACTCAGCAGTTGATCTGACTGAGTTTGTAGGTGTAGAGTTTGCATGCAGGCCCAACAAAGCTCTAGCTACAAGTTTTTCTCCTTGAACATCTGCTGAAGTTAATGGGACGACACATGGTGCATTATCTAACAGGCATAACACTTTGCAAGGTTGTGTTCAATCAATCTTTGATACTACCCCACCCACTCACCACGTCTCAGACCTTAAAACATTCTTGGATTTGAGAGAATGGGATTCCTACTGCCTAGCACCCAAACAACTCACTTACCAGTTACAGCTCTGACTTCAGGATAATTCCATAGTGACCAATGCAACATTTGTAAGTTTCTTTACATATTTTGTGTTTTATTTAGTATTATTTGAACTCCATTTAACACTGAACAATTTGTTTGTTAACTGGATTGATCTTCCCTACAAAAACAATCAATATACCACAGTAAGTTGGGATACTTCCTCCCTGCAGTGTGTTTCAAAATACATGTCTAATGTAACAGTTTTGCAACTTTAAGAACTTGTAACTTGAATAAATGTTTTCTCTAAAAGTATAAATCATTTCCCCCATCTGTGGCCATATATATAAGGAGCTTATGTTTCATGAGTAACTGTCAAACTTATGGTAATATTTATTAGAAACTGGAAAAAGGGGTTTTCTGGCAAATGAGCTGTGACCAATCTAACATGATCATTGTAATATGTGTCAATTTGTGGACAGACATGCACTAATAAATGTCTCCAAAGCAAGTTCCTGAGCATATCACACTTTACTATGCATTCATAAGTTGCAGGTTGGCTTTAAGTTCATGCAGAAGGTTGTAATGCCCATGGGAATTTTTACTTAACTCTGGCAACACCCTAATGATTTATCATTTGCAGGGAAGACAAATGTCACAGAAGTCCTGCTTTTTTTTTTAAAAAAAGATTTCATACTAATGAATAAAATATTGCATCACCTGGCCAACAAATTTTATTTTATGTTTCTAGTCTCAAACTCAACAATAATGAAGTTGCCAACTTACAACTGAACTTCAGTGGCTGCTTCTGCACTTTCTTTCAAGATAATCACATTTCCCATAGGGACATTATTCCCTGTGTTTATGGTCTTTACTTTAAATTACATTAGAATTCATTTAAACTTTCTGTTCAAAACTGCCTTCACCCTTTTACAGGGTTGTACTGTTCTCACACACTTTTCCAACTGTACCAGAGTTGAAGTTACTGATAATTAAACTAAGGAACATATCAGGCTGATGGGATTTGGAGTGCCACAGCTTAGCAACCCGCTGATTTTCTAACACAATTTAAAGGTCCCCAGAGTGGCTTAAACAAGATCTGCCTGCAAGTTTACAATCTAAAAGCCAAAATGGCACAAAAAAAGGGGGGGTGGTGAAGGATGAAGAGGGAATTTTCCAACATGACTAGTTATTGTTTTGCAAGTAAAATAATTGATTATATTGTTACTGGCCACCCTAATTTCTGCTGAGAAATGCACAAGATTCCAGGGGTCTTGACACTTAACCAGGGCTTTTGTTCCTTTGGAATGCGGCATTACAGAGACTGTAGTTTCTTTTTTAAAAAGGTTTATTTACACATATTTACACCTGAGGTTTTTATGCATCTGAAGAAGTGTGCATGCACACAAAAGCTCATACCAATAACAAACTTAGTTGGTCTCCAAGGTGCTACTGGAAGGAATTTTTGTATTTTGTTTCGACTGAGGTTTTAATGGCATGCAGAGCATTACACCCCAAGGGTGTCTCCTGTTGCTCCCCTCATAGCTTCAGCAAGCTTGGGTCCACAGTGAAGGCCAGCCATGCTCCTCAGCCTCTGTGTGCAGCCTCTCACAGTGAGCGCCACATGGAGTTCTCCTCACTTCCTACAAACCTGTTTTAAAAGGACACCTTTTTGCCTGTGGTGACATCACACCTTCTGTTACCCTGGCAACCTCCCCCTCCCAGCTTACATCACGAAACACTGAAATCCTAAATCTCATGGGAGGAGGGGCTCACACTCCTTTGCTGCTTGACACAAGGTAACTCTTTGCGTCAATCACCCATCACTTTGCACTACATATATTTCTTCTTTCTAGTGATTTCTGGCCAAGAAAATGTGTTTTTATGAAGCCTTTCAAGTGGGTTGGTCCTATGAAGATTAATGGGTTGGGTAAGCCCCATTAACCTAATGCCCTGTGTGACCATCATCTTCCAGACAACCTGTTTTTTTTTATAATTCATCCTGTTTCGTTTTGAACAAGAATTTGCAGGAAGTTTATACTGTGTATTAAGCATTTGTTCTGATTTGTTTGTATGTGGGTGGGTCAAGTTACACCACCTTTTCAAGTGCAATCTTATGTCCCTTTCCTTACCACAAAAAGCTTGATATTTGAAAGTGGCTTTGTTGCTCAAGAGTGAAATCCATTTTGACTGTGCAGCCTGAATTTGCCAGTATGTTATTGAATCTCACCCACAAAATAGTGACTGCCTGGATTTGGCTCACTTGCCATGCTCACACAGATGTAGGTAGCCTCACTTTTGAAACTTTATAGAGCTTACAAGGGCTTTGATGCAATATGAGATGTGGTTATTCTGCTGCATTGTACTCAGCCTGGGGAAGTGTGTACTTCATGAGTCCTGTGGAATGACAGGTTATGGACATTATGGAGCTATGGGTAGCTCTGTTCATGCTTTTATGAAAGCCTGATTAAACTGGCTACTTATAGTTTATTTATTTACTTGGCCATGGGGCACCAATCCAAAGCACGTCTTATGGCAGTTTCCTGCCCAAAATTGCCTGTCCCACTTCTGGCTTCTGTCTGTCCCTGAAGGTGCTGTTTCTCATCCATGGAGTGTGGCCCTCAACATGACACATGGACATGATACAGAAAGTTGTGTGTGTATATAAAAAGTAGAAAGAAAAGGTTATGGCAGCCCCACCAGACTTTCTGGGCTTGAGGATATATTTGGAACTCTAAAAATACTGTTGTGAGCACCACAAAATACCCATTTCACAAAAGAAAAACTGGTGGTGCACAGAGGAACCCCACTGTAAGAGGAAAAAACAACTCCACCCACCCGAAAACAAATAAAACAGAGACAACAAAGTTGGCAACAACCCACAAAAGCCAATAAAGAAACAAACCTCAGGCATCACTCTCATTAAACAACCCCTACCCAAGGTTAAGAAAAAACCTCAATTAAAAACAATTGAGGGCACGGAGTTTTGGTGAATGTCAAGGGGGTGTCTGAAGGTGCAGTGGTGCCCATGGTCATCATGGGAGTGGGGAGTGTGGAATCCCAGAGATATTATATGTAGGGGGCAATAGTAGGTCAATGCCATTTCTGTGAAGACTTAAATGTATATAAGAGCAAACTGACCCATTCCTAACAGGAGTTATATTTCTAGATATGCGATATTAATTTAATACATGTGGTGGAAAAGAGTTCTGATGAAGTCCAAAATTGAATGGAAGAAAATTTGCTGATTAATGTTAGTTCTGTTGGAATAAATTTCCTTTCAAAGTCCTTTTGTTGAAGTATTGTTACTTTGACTTTCAGCTGCTGAGGTATCCTGGGAGACTGAAATGTTCTCCTACGGGTGTTTGGATGGTGCCATTTTTCATATCAGATTTATGCCCATTTAATCTGAAGTGTCTTCTCCTAGGTAGACAGCAGACAGACACTGTTGGCAGGTGGTAGCATAGCATGCTGGGAGGAGAATGAGCAGGTGAAATAAATCCTTGAAGCTACAACTGATGTTATTAGTAGTGCAATAGTTGTTGCAGACAAGAGGAACAGGAAGACCTGCTATTGCCAGTCTGAGGAAACTCAGGTTGCTACCTGTTTGTCTCCTAAGAAATCACTATTAAAAATCAAGATAAATACCTTATGCATGTAGTGAGTTAAGCAAATGCAGACAGTATGAGGAAGGTTGCCTGTTGAAAAGGTTGAACGTGAATAGCAAATGACACATTACTTGTAGCTTATGATCTATGATTATTATTTATGTTTTAAACTAGATTAACATAACTGTTGAATGAAACTGATTTTGATTTGTTTGTTGTAACCAGAATGTAATTCACTTTTGTGTGATGCAGCAGTTGAGGTAGCACAGTGGCTAAAGCTCCATTCCTAAGTCTGAGAGTATAAACCCCACTAAAATCAGTACTTACTTCTGAGTAAAGATATTTAGAAATGCAATGTATGGTTTCAATTATAAACATACTAGGGAGTAAGCATTATTGAATGTGTTTGAACTTGCTTCTGAACAAATATGCATGGGACTACAATGTAAGTCTGCGATCCTGTGCACACTTATTTTGGAGGAAACCCCATTGAACTCACATGAGAATGGCTGTAGCTCCTTTGTAAAACACATGGTTTGCATGCAGAAGGGCATCTCCAGGCAGGACTGGGAAAGACCCTGCCTGAAACCTGGAGAGTCGCTGTCAGTCAGTATAGGCCAGGTGTGAGGAGACTGTATGTGGTTAAAAGCCAGCTCCCGCAGCCTGAAGCAAGATGACCATAGTCGCCTTTGACTGGACCTAACTGTCCAGGGGTCGCTTACCTTTTAGATATATATATAAACACACACACACACACACACACATTACTGTTCACCTTTTTATGTGCACAGCTTCTTCGAACTAGAATCTATTGCACCATATATTTAATGCACATTACCAGTGCCAGATTTACGTATAACCTAACCAAGCAAGAGCTTAGGGCCCCACTCTCTTGCCCCCCCAATTTTTTTTTGAACGAACAAAAAACAAACAAACTGGATTTACATTTCCAAAATACAAGATAAAAAACAAATAAAATAAAACCTACATACAGCAACAGTGTTATGTAGGCTCCTGTAATGTAAGTAATGGGCCCTGCCTGCTAGCCTGCTCCCTAAAATATCATGGGTTGGCTCATTTCTATATATAGGGTGCCCATAAATTACCATATAGCATATATTCAACAACAGCAACAATTTGTTGTTGACAAAGGACAGCTGGACATATAAAGGGCCCCATTACCTTCAGTAGCTTAGGGCCTCATCAAACCTAAATCCAGCCCTGCACATTGCCGCCGCCACGCCACAATAATTTTGGGAACTGTAGTTTTCCAGGGTGCTGAAAAAGGCCATTCTGTGAGGGGTAATGTTAAGTTGTGGGTGAACGTATTAGACGACACAGCAATTTTTCAAACAGCTCTTGTTTATTCTGGCCAGAACAGAACTGAAGGGTTCAGCCAGCTCCAGTGGAGCTCCAGTACAACGTAACTGTAACAACTTTCTGTAACTATCCAATCACTGAACTTCACTTTCAATCCCTTATTTGCATATGCGGACCTGAGTGAAAACTATCTACAGTATCCCCCTGCTGGCCCAGGGTGAGAACTTCAGTACATAACAGGTAAACTAAAATCCTCTTCCAAAGCCCTCTAAGTTGGTGGCCTTCACTTCTGCCTGTGGCAGAGAGTTCCATAGTATTAACTATGTGCTGTGTGAAAAAGTACTTTTTCTCTGTCTTGAATTTCCTAAGCTTCCTCCTCATTGAATGTCCAGGATCTCTACTGTTAGGAGAGATGGAGAAAGACTTTTATATCCTTTTCTTTCTTTTCTAAAAATATTTTTTATTAAAGCTTTCTTAGCTTACAAAAATTCGCGCATTGTCTCTCTTTTTTTCAAGTTACGTTTTCTACAGATCAGCTACATTTGTTGTGAGACACTTAGTATTGCATGCAGTACAGTATTAGGTTGGGAAGGAAAAGGGGACGGTGCGGGGATGATGCAGGGGGGTGGGGCGGCAATGCTTCTATTTTTCTACTTAGTGTACGGGTGGGGTTTGGTGTCAGCGTCACTTGTGAACAGTATCCTTTTCGAGGCCGCAAACCGTATTCCACATGCAATGACGCCATGGATTAGCATAAGGGTTTTGTGATCTCGGCAGGAGGAGCTCCACCTCCTCGCCCTTCTGCCCAGGCGCGCCCCCTCCCCACCCACCATTAAGCCGGGCCTCGCCTACACCCTTCTCGCTCGCGGCCCCCGTTTCCATAGCAACGGCCCAACATGGCCGCCACGTCGACGTCGTGACGCTACGGCCAAGTGCGACCGGGTCTGTCAGCGGCGGCGTTAGCTGCGGTCCCTCTTCTTGTCTGGGTCGGCTCGGCCTGCCTTCGCTGCCGCCATGCTGGTGCCCGTCTTCACGCTCAAGCTGAACCACAAGATCCTGCCGCGCATGGTGGCGGTGGGCAAGTACGACGGCACCCACCCATGTCTGACGGCGGCCACGCAGGCCGGCAAGGTAACGCGAGGACCTGCGCCCCCCGCCTGGTGGGTGGTGCGGGCTGCGGGGCTTGACTTCCCCCGGCCGAGGCTCCTCTGCCTGCTCCTCCGTTTCGGATGGCCCTTTTCCTTTGGAAAGCCTGTGAAGTGGGCGCATATTCTGCAAAAACGCCCCCCTCCCCCCGGCTGTTTCACAGAAGAAAATGCAAAGCGTGTACTTGATATATATAGGTATCCTGTGTGTGCAGTTTCGAGGAATGCAAGGCAGAATGCAATTCCTCCCTTATATTTTCCTCCTGCAACAACCCTGTGAGGTGGCCGTGGGCAGGACTTGGGCTAGAGGCAGAAGTCATGAGCCTCACGCAGCAGGATGAGCAAGAGAATCCCAAATGCAGCAGGGCTGGCTTATCCGTTTTCAGGTGTGGGGGTAGCTTTAAGGTCATGGAATTTAGAGTCTCTGGGCCTCCAGGCAAGTGTTTATTAAGGGATCAGTGCTCCTTAAGCAGTCTTATGTGAGTCAGACCTTTTGTGTCCGTCTAACTCAGTCTTGTATCTGCTGAGTGGCAATCACTCTCAGTTTCGGGCAGAAGTGTTCCTTTTCCCTACCTATAGATGCCTGGGGTTGAATCTGGGCGCATGCAAAAAATTGCATGCATGTCAGATAGATGTTTTACCACTGAATTATGTTCCTTCCCAAAACATCCTTGTCATTCCCCCCTCCCCTGCAACCCTCAAATTATTTTGGGTTTATCCTTTCTGAACAAAATCCAGTAAGGAAAAAAGACCTGTTGCCAGCATCCCATTTGTAATTCTCAACAACCTGTTGTATGCTATTACGCCCCTGTTCTGGAAGTGCTGTGAAATCACTAACAGCAGTCTCTGCCAGTGATCAGCATGCCAAGTGAGAGAATTGAAACTGCTTCTCCCCAGTCTTAGACCAGCACTGTATAACCACTACTCTACAGTGCCTTGACATCATCCCATAGATCACTTAGGAATGCCATCTCTTTTAACTGCTACACGTTGTCAAAGTCTCCCTGGTGCTGCTGTTTTTAAATACTCAGCTATCACCTGTGTGGCCCTGATTTAGAAACCAATGAGATCTTATGTTGTTTAGGTTAAAGATGCATCCCCAAAACATAATTGCCAAGCACTTCAAAATGCACCTTAGCAGCTGTAATTTGCCAAATGTGTTAAGGCTATGTACTATTGTGCCTTGGTGTTCATGTACATTCATTTACAGAGATGTATGCTAGAGGCTGTGATCTTTCAGATATTGCTGAACTATAGCTTCCATCCCAAACCACTGACCACTCTGCTTGAGACTGATGGAGTCTTAACAGCATCTGGAGGACCACGTGTTCCCTATCCCTGCCCCAGAGATGCTAGGAAGGGAGTTCAGTTTTGAAGAAGGAACTTTCTATTGGGGTTATTTCTGTCCCCAATGAAGTGACTCTATAAGGTGTGGGTCTGAGCACATTTAGAGTGCCTTATTTTTGCCATTCACTAATGATGTCTGTAAGCTGTTTCCAGGTATGTCTCTGAATGCCACTTGCTGGGGAATAACAGCTGGAGAGCGCTATTGCATCATTTCCGTGCATGTGGGCTTCCCATCAGTGTATCTGCTTGGCATTTGTGGGAAACAGAATGTTGGACTAGACAGGCCTTTGGTCTGATTCAGAGGGGCTCTTCTTGCATCATGAAAAAACAACACCATTGTTTACTGTTTTCAAATTTCTGTCTCCCCACCTCCAGGTTTTTATTCACAATCCTCATGCACGTGGACAGCGTATTGGTGCAAACCGTTTAGTGCCCAGTACCCAGGATGCTGATATTTCTCTTCTGAACATTAATGAGGCAGTCAGCTGTTTAACTGCAGGACAGCTGAACCCCGACCTTGGCTGCGATTCCCTTCTCATTGGCACACGGACCAGTTTGTTGGCATATGATGTGCACAACAATGCTGACTTGTTTTATGCAGGGGTAAGTTAATTCCTCTTGTTTGTCCTTTCCCTCCCTGCCCTCCCACCCTCAGTGTTTAAGCAGTTTGAATACTTGAATTTATTCATAGAATGCAGTGGGACTGGACCAGTGTTTTTCAAACTTAATCAGTCTTTGGGCCACACTTTGCACATTGACTTGTATGCTGAGAAACTCCAACTTGTTGCACAGACTGTGGAGACATTGTTTAAGGCAGGAGTAAGGAATTTCAGTCCCAGAGGCCAGTTGTGACCCTCCAGCCCTCAAGACTCTCTCAAGGTCACACTCTTAACTAGTCCTGAGCTGCTCCTTTAAGTATTTTTGGCTGGAATGTGTTATTGAACCTTTACAATGCCTCTTGATTGCCTGGATGGAGGAAGGTGTGTGTAGAAGCCTCTTGTGTGGCTGGGATGTTGCCTACAGTACAAAGGTAAGAGTTGTACCTCTTCCTCTGCCTGCTTCTTGCCTTTTGCTCTGCCCACCACTAGTACGTGGTCCACAGAAATGTTCCCCTACCATTGATCTAAGGCATACATTCAAAGAAAACACTAGCCAGGTCTTTTCGGCCTCACTGCTGCTCTGTGTGAACTGAGCGCAAACCCAACACATCCAGTACACTCCCTGTAGTTGTACATTGAAAAGTAATATTAGTCGCTATGGGCATAAGGTTTTCAGGGAAGCATGTCCACTATTACTGATTGTCTGTCTGAGGAACCCTCTAAAAACTTCAAAGGGATCCCAGGAATCCTCTGAAACACAGTTTGATTGGGATTGCTGTGCTGTCTCTCGAGTCAGAGAGTTTAAGCCCAAGAACATGGGCATGACATGGTCACTCACAGTCACTCTTAAGGCTGCGGTACCTAAAGATTCCCTTTTTACCATGTATCATTTAATATAACATAGATTTTACTGTTTTCTTTTGAAACCTGAAATTGCCTGGTTCTGAACATTCTCGTTTACATAATATGCTTCTCTGTGCATTGTCTGCAGAGGGGGCAGAGTTACTATATTTCTATATTTTTTCTTTGAAGGTACCTGATGGAGCAAACACGATAGTGCTTGGAACCTTAGGAGATATTTCCTCACCTCTTGCTATTATTGGTGGGAACTGTTCCTTGCAAGGCTTTAATCATGAAGGAAAAGACCTTTTCTGGACGGTGAGGGCAATTTTATATTTTTGGTATTGGACAATATTTATTTTTCACTTAATGCAACACAGCATCCAGTGTGGCCAAACCAGTCACACTACCCTAAAACCGCCTCTGGTGGAACTGAAGGCGCCTCTGAGGGGGAGTGGCCTTAGCCCATCTCAGCCCAGTCAGTAAGAGAACCTGGGCACGGAGATGGCAGCTCCTTTCCATTAGCGGCCTTCTTTTCCAGCCCATTGGGGCTTTTCACCAGCCTCTCCCCCCAAGTCGCTCACTCTCCCTTGTTATGCATCTTAGCTACTTTCACCTGGCCAAGTAGAGCAGGGGTCAGCAAACTTTTTCAGCAGGGGGCTGGTACACTGTGCCTCAGACCTTGGGAGGGGGGGCCAGCCTATAGTCTGAAAATAATAAATGAATGAATTCCTATGCACCACAAATAACCCAGAGATGCATTTTAAATAAAAGGACACATTATACTCATGTAAAAACACGCTGATTCCTGAACCGTCCACAGATCCGTCCCCCGGGCCTTAGTTTGCCTACCCATGAAGTAGAGACACTGACAGTGGGCTCTTTATACTCTCTCCACCCCCTCCCAAGAATAGCTACTGGAGACTATTGGAAACTTCACCATGCATCTTAGTGCTCATGAAAATTAGCTGTCTGAAATGTTGAAGAGGGGAACCTTCACAGAGTCTCTCTGGCTGTTAATCTGTGTGTATGTGTGGGGGGGGGAAAGAAGGGGTTTGTGGAGATTAAATACCTCTTTTGTCTGTATCTTGGAGTGTCTAGCTGTGTATAATAAAGGGAAGCTCTGCCTATAGCCCTTTTGGGGAGGAAGACTTTGCCTATGCAGTGGTACCTCGGGTTAAGAACTTAATTAGTTCTGGAGGTCTGTTCTTAACCTGAAACTGTTCTTAACCTGAAGCACCACTTTAGCTAATGGGGCCTCCCGCTGCTGCTGTACCGCTGCTGTGCATTTTCTGTTCTCATCCTGAAGCAAAGTTCTTAACCCGAGGTACTATTTCTGGGTTAGCGGAGTCTGTAAGCTGAAGCATCTGTAACCCGAGGTACCACTGTACTTGTACTAGGCAGAGACACTGTTGCTGGATGTTCAACCCTTACTCGGTCCAAGATACTAGCTATCAGCATTTAAAATGTTCTGTTAATACAATAATTAGTGTGAGGCTAAATAAGTAGAGACACTGCCATTTTAAATTTTTTGATTATAGGTCACTGGTGACAATGTTCGCTCACTGGCACTGTGTGACTTTGATGGTGATGGAAAGAAAGAGGTAAGTGGTTTTGTTGTGTGTGTGTGTTGCAGGAACTTGCTATTATCTTTTCTTGAAGTAGCAGATTTTGCATCCATGGCCCTTGCTTTATGTGACCTGCTGAGGCGCCCCTAGTGGGAATGTTTTGAACTGTGTGTCTCAACAACTTTCCCAGCCTATCCCCTTCCCAGGGCAGGAATGCAAGCAGACTTGCTGGAAGAGCCATGCGTGTGAGGGCAGAGCACCCCACTGATCTCTCCCTAGGCAAAGGGAGTGTATCCTTGTAATCTAAAGCCACATTTTTTCATGCACTAAGTTATACTTATTCCTTTGCTGTGCAGTTTGGTAGTTAGAACTGACATTCCTGATCTGACATGTATTTTAATAATTGGTTGTAATACTTAAGGTTCAGGGTCTCAGTGATGAACTCTTTCCAGAAATTGGTTCCCTAAATACCTTAGGGTCTGGTCATGAGTTACTTTGCACTGCACTTTCATTCATGGATGTAATGAACCTCATGTTGAGCTGACCACTTCCAGAAGTTGCTGCAGCCAAGATCAGGGATATATTTCAGAGCCTAAGTGTTTTAAGAAGTTGCTGAAGCTATGATCTAGAAGATACCAGCTCACATATTACATTAGCCATGTGAGTAGACAGTCCTTTTGAGTAAAATAGAGTAAAAATGTGAGTAAAATGAGGTAGCACACACAGGCTCTTAAAGTTGCAGAGAAAATGGGCTCAGATTTCTAGACTTGGGTTTCTAAGACTGGGTTGGTTTGCCAGGGAGACTGGTTCTTGTGGGCATGTGATACCATGTATTAAATGTTTGTTGTTCTTTTTTTTTTTTGTTTGTTTAGCTGCTCGTTGGATCTGAGGATTTTGACATTAGGGTTTTTAAAGAAGATGAGATTATGGCAGAAATGTCAGAGACTGAGGTAAAGGGAAACAGTAAATTGGGAAAAAAATGTGCCAAAGGATTTAATATGAATAGGAAGATAAGAGAAATATGTCAATGTGGTATTACAAGATGGCCACACAATTTTTGACTCTAGAACAGTTTCTTCCAACAGATGAGAAGTGTTTTAAGATTCTTATTTTATTTATTACTTCCATGGTAATCATTCCTGCCTCAACAGGCTCCTTTGATGCTAGCTCCTTCAGGTAGTTGCTTTGCCTGAGGTCTTATTTGAGGAAAGTAATAAGGGATTTGGGATGGAAATTCCCATCATTACTTCGATTGGTTCCCTCTCCCAAGGCTGGTAACAAAGTGGCAAACTTGCCTGATCTGAGCAGGTATTACTTTGAGAGCTTAGATATGTAGCTTTCATCCTAGGAAGACATTGCGCTACAAAGTGGCTTGGTACAATCTTGTCCTTTTTGGGGGAAGATTCATGTCTCTGTTCTTCTCACACCCCTTCCCCCAGGCAAGTCATTGCATCTCACTTGGTAATCAGGATGGAGCTAGGGGCTGGATTTGATCCTGGATTTGACCACTGGCAGCTGATCCTTATTCAATATGCCTTTTCTTTCAGAAGCAGCTCAAGTGGGTTGGCCCTCACCTGGGAGTCTGACTCAGATGCTTCTAATACAACTGCTTTCGGTCAATTTAAAATGGGGATTGAAAAAAAGTACAAACTCAGCAGAGTACAAAATGGGTGGGCCACTTGCAGGTCCTGGTCTAGTTTCAAGAGCTGCAAGCCATCAAACTTATGGCAAGAGCAGTCTGTCTCTTCCCCAGCAGCCAACTAGGCAGGGAAAAAGATGGAGGGAAGATTGAGGGAAAGGGAGGAGGAGGAGGGGAGAGAGCGGGTGAGGAATGGAATGTCCCTGTCCACTTTTGGCTTGGGCCCTGCATACAGTTGGCATATGGCCTCCAACAGATTACATGGGGAGAAGCTGTGGATCTGTGGTAGAGCAACTGCTTTCCAAATAGAAGGTCCCAGATTTGATTCCTGGCATCTCCAGGTAGTGATGGGAATGTCCCCTGCCTGAAATCCTGCAGAGCTTCTGTCAGTCAGTGTAGACAACACTGAGCTAGGTGGACCCAGGGGTTTGACTCAGTATATGTTCCTACCTCTCAGGGCCTGACAGGAAAAGAAAAGCTTGCCCACCCTGGCAGAATTAGCCTCAGCAGAATGCATTTTGAATGCACTTTTGGCATTTGTAAACTGAATCTTGCTGTGATAGGCTTGTTGAAACAGCATAGTTAATGAATGTGAATAGCGCCAATATCCTACAAATTTAGCTGAAGGGTATCTGCTTGATAGAAGTGGTTTGGCTTTTCCAACTATTTACTGTTTTGCTGTAGCAGGTGTTGCTAAACTGTTCCCTTCCTTTCCCAGACGGTTACTGCTCTAACCCCGATGTGCAGCAGTCATTTTGGCTATGCCCTTTCTAATGGAACAGTTGGCATTTATAATCGGACAGCCCGCTACTGGAGAATTAAAGTTAGTATGATCACACTGAAAACAAGAAGGGGTAAAGTCAGAAATGGGGGGGGGGGGCATTTGGGGGCATCCAGTTGCAATGAATGAATGCTATTGAGGCCTGCTTGTCAAGTTCATCATGAAAATGTTATGTTGGATTATAACATTTTTATTACAATCAAGTGGTATATAAATCTTGTGAAGTAACTAAACAAACCATCTAGCTTATACACATTAATAGTTTAGCTTTGCATATCTGTTAGTGTAACCACATCAGTTCTGACTTACCCCACAGGGTTGCAGCGGGGATGACTGAAATGATGCTTATGGAGCACTTGAACCCTTGAGAAGTGCTATATAATTTATCAGTGCATTTGTATAGTCCTTTCTGAATGTTCAAGGCACTTCATATATGTTACCTCAGTCATCCATGCATCAACTCTGTTGGGCAGGATAGTAGCACTCTGTCTGGTTGGGGAGGAGAGTGTATGTGTGCTGCTTGTCTGGAGCTACCCGGTGATCTTGTGGTAGTTGGCAAAATTTGAACCTAGGATTTCTCTTGGCCTTGGCTGCTATGCTACATTAGCCTCTCCCCACCATTAGATGTGTGAAAAGCTTAAAGTTAGTTCCAGGAAATTGCTTGACTTTAATAGTTTTATTTTCCCCTCCCTCCAGTCTAAAAATCAGGCAATGAGTATACATGCATATGATATCAACTCTGACGGGGTGTGTGAGCTGATCACTGGCTGGTCCAGCGGGAAGGTGAGCTTATGCAACGGTTGTCATTTATGCAATTCTCCCTCCCTTTTACGAGTATGATACTTCTTTCCAGCTAAATGTCACCAGGCCTTATCCAGAGACCACTACAAGATACTGCTGGCATTGTTTGGAATTTTGCAGCTAGATAAATCATCTCCTGCAGTTAGAATATGTAGTAGGCAAATCTTCATAGAATTTTTTAATGGATTTTTTTCTTTTGGCTGCTTCCCCCCTACAAAAAAAGTGACTATCTTTTGTTAAAGATTATGAAAAGGAAAGTTGTTGAAATACATATGCAGAAGGGCAAATGACCCTCAGGAGTGATTTTGATGTGAACTGATTGAAATTTTGTACACCTAGAAACCCTGTAAAATATGTAGTCTTGAACAGAAATTTCCCATTTAAAAAAAGCCTTTCCTCTATAACAATGTGAATTCGAGGTTTTTAAAAATACATTAAAACTTGGGATTCTCAGGCTCTTTGTTACAAGCAATGTTTTGTGGCAGTCATGCAGCCTTGATATTAATAATTTTAGGCTCCAGTCCTAAGCCTTATGAACATCTCCCTGGAAGTAAGCCTCATTTATACCTGGTAGGACTTAGTTCTGGATAGAATTAACATGGTTAATTCACCCCCTCATTTTCTTTTAATGCTGACTTGGGGAATGCTTTGTGTTACAGGTTGATGCACGTAGTGACAGAACTGGAGAGGTCATCTTCAAGGATAATTTTGCTTCCTCAATTGCAGGAATTGTGCAGGGTGATTATCGAAAGGATGGCAATACAGAGTTAATCTGCTGTTCTGTTGATGGTGAAGGTAAGAGCATCAATCCCCTTTGCAGGTTTAAGGCCTTTTGTCCAATATGAGTTGAACTGTGTGATTGTTTGTATTAAGTTAGAAATGTTTTGTTGCTCCCAGAGCAACCAGATATGTTGTCTAGCCTGCCAAAACCGGCTTTCTAAGTCTTAGGGTATACAGAGGACTTGGGATGAAATTGGATAGAATTTACACTGGATCTTGCAACATGCAGCTGTTTCATGCAAGCACTCATCCCTGTGTTTTCTGTGAGTCCTTGTGGAACATTGGTGCATAGCTGCAAGTTGTATGCTTTAGCACGTTGAGAAAAAAACCCCCCACAAGTTGGATGCACTTGCACTTAGCTCCCATTGAAATCAATGGGACAGATTAACTCACCATTAACTTTCCTGTGGGAACTAAATTCAGCTAACAGTCTGGTTGTGTTTATGCAGGCAAACATTCTACATAGATACTTGGGGATAGCAAGCAGTTGTATGTTATTTACTTTGATTCTGCTCTTTAACTGGAGTCTCTCACTTTCTGCATGTGTGGGAGGGAGGCCTTGGACCAGGACTTGTCATACTGCAGAGTGATTGTGGCAGTGGGCAGGAAGTTAATGGGTTGGAAATGAAGTCTGCAGCCTGCTACCTTTTTGGGACAGGGGTTTCCTTTATGATGGTGTTCTTTGGACTGATAAATTGACTTCCATGAAGTCTGTGCTTCAAAAGGAGTTGTTTTAGTTTTCCTTTTTTTCTAATGAGTTGTTCTTGTGTAGTGACAACTTTTCTCTGTCAAGAACCCCTCTAGGTGGCCCGGCAAATATTTTTGCTTTCCTTTTGTGCAGTGCGAGGCTACCTGCCAGCTAGTCAAGAGATGAAGGGGAAACTGATGGACACCAGTGTGGACCAGGACCTGATTCGAGAGCTTAGTCAAAAGAAGCAAAATCTCCTGCTTGAGTTAAGAAATTATGAAGAAAACACAAAGGTATTACTGAGTGAGTGGGAGGGTCTGATTCTGATCTCAGTTCAGAGTAAAACCTGAATATTCCTAGCACAAGCAGTTGGGTACAACTTAAGACTTAAAAGAGAACCGACTAATCATCTACTGTATTCCAACATTAGAGATGACCCTGCCTCTTACTTTATTTAGACGGTCTTCCTGTTTTGTAGAGAGGGAGTGGAGAATGAGTGATAAAACATGTAGAACAACTGATTAAATTTAGCTGATCAGGGAGGTGAATTAAGACCTCACAAGTCCAGTGCTAAACTGGGGTTTATAAGCAGTTTAAACTTGACCTACCATTTCAGTGCAGAGTAACACATGGTCATATGTTTGGACAGAAACAAATCACAAACCCTCATTTGCACATAAGGTTAAACTAGTGCTGTGGTTTGTTGTCTCCCCACAAAATGGAGCAGGGTGGGCACAATTTGAGCAGCACATGTTGTTCTGGGTAACCTATTGTTTGTTTTTAACTGTGGCTTACCGCTACATGTGAACAGGGTTGTTGTCAACTAATAGAATGTTATCACTATTTTCTTAGAAAGTAAAAACCTGAATTTGATGATTACATAAACAAAACCTGCCATATTCTAGAAAATGCTCAGTGGCTCCCATAAATATTACAGAGCATTATTACAGGTCACGTGGAGGCCTTCCTCTCCACCTCAGATGCAGTGAACACTATGATAGTAGTCCTGCCTTCCACACACACTGGGAGACCTGTGTCCTTGTAATGGCTCTCATGTCCTTTTGCTTCATTCTTCCTCCTGAACTTTTCTGTGGTCTTTATTCAGAGATACTTCAGTTATAGTCAGGTCAGAAGAAGAAGTTAGTTTTTATGGCTTAATGGGGAGAGGAGATGACAGAAGAAGCTCTCTGCTGACAGCTGCAGAACAGGAGTGCTTTCTCCTAAAGGAGAGTTGGGGGAGTGTGGAGGAGAGAGAGAGGATATCACTGACTGCCTGGGTCTGGGCATTCTTGCTATTGCTGTCCAGTGACCACATGATGCACCTCATTATGTGCCAAGAAACAGGTGGCTGCTTTCACAAGGGTATTTGTGACTTCATGGAGTACAGTGGTCCCTTGGGATGCAAATGGGATCTGTTCCAGAGCCCCTTTCACATCCCGAAGCGAATGTAACCTGTGTCTGTGCGCGGGTCACATTTCAGCACTTCTGCGCATGACGTCATTTTGACGGTCTGCACATGCGCGCGCGACGAAGCATATTCATCCTGAGGTATGGCTGTATTTGTCTGCAGTCAGATAAACAGGTGGTCAATTGACCAGTATTCCAACACCAAAAAGAAATGTGGAATTTCTGGCCATCTAAACAAGGGTTGTTGATGCAGAACAGCAGATCAGAGGCAGCAACTTTTGGTAGTATTGACTGGGTTTACATTTCCTGGGTTCACATTTCCCTTGGGGAACTTCAGAGGGCAGCTTTAATAACCATCCAACCCTGATGTCAGAGCTATATGCCTCAGTAAATGAAATAGAAGCATAGCTAAAATATTCTGTGAATACTAATGAAAGCTGTTGCAATTCAATGCCTTTCCAGGACACGTAATCCAGTTTTGGATGTGTTTTGTTTAATCACTTCTGAAATTACACTCGCAAATAATCCAGCTTTTGAAATAGTTGAATTTGGAATCATGTTTTACAGCAAGTGGAACTAAACACCCAAGTGAATGAAATGGATGGACAAAGGGGTGTGATTCCTGCAAACACCCAGCTCCAAACAGCACTCTCGGTCAATCTGGGCTCAGATAGTGAATCTGCTCACGTTGAATTATGCATTTCCACGTCCAATGGTGAGAAAGGCTTAGTTCAAAAGCTTATTTCCATAGGTTAACCTATGCTTTCTAGCTCTTGTTTCAGCTCTTTCCAGTCCTGAGGTGCATATTTCCTTCTGTTTGGATCATTTCTCAGATTGGCATGCAGGAGGCCTCCATGATACATGGAAGAGCAGTTTCCCAGCCTTTAAGCTTTCTCAGCTATCCATGCATGGAATATACATATATTTGGGCTACTTGGTCTGAAGAATGCTCACTATTTTAAGCTTTAGCATTTTGCATTTGAAGATACAGGGTTCTAAACCTTATTACTCTGAACTACTCTTTGGCAAGAAGCAAGATTGTTTAGGAGGCATCCCACGTTGCAAAGATATATGTTTAGCGCTAGGTGGCATAAGGGACATATATGGCATAAAAGGCACAAGGCATAAGGCAAATATGCCATAAGGTAAAAGGCATAAATGGCAGAAGGCATAAGGCACAAGGCTTGGAATAGCCCTGCTTTTTTCTTTTCTCTGCAAATGTTTGGACAGCAGCACTCTAAAAAGGCAGAAGGTGACCCTGCTTCTCTTTTGGTTCCTTTTAATTGTTTCTGCCCTGTCCTAGAGAAGCTCTTTGGGCCTTGGGAGAGGAATGTTTAAAATCACTCAGCACTCTAAATAAATAGCTATTGCTGTCTTTCTGGTACTCACTGGAAAGTTTCAATGAATCTTAGATGCTGTGAATCGCACCCTGAAGGGGAGTGTGTTCATATGGTGTCTGTTTTATGAAGGTTAATAATATCTGGGTCATACACACCCTCATCACCTAAGCACTAGTATATTTATTGCAAGCCCAAAGATTGGAAGGTATTGGAGAAAGAAGAGAAAATAATTGGTAATTATGAAGGATTCCAATAACAGTGGCTCCTATTGTACTTTTATAGGATTCCTTCATAGTTGTCAGTTACTGTGTTGCTTTCATTGTCTTTAACTATGCAGCAGAGTTTGGCAGAATATGGTGCACCATTAAATCTACATTATAGTACCCTCTTCCCCCTTGCTTAATTTTCAAAGCCATGCCAAAGAAAAGCCACTAATTGGTCAGGTCTTTTCTCCCTTTTAAGACACAATCATCCGAGCGGTGCTGATCTTTGCTGAAGGAATATTTGAAGGTGAGAGTCATGTGATCCACCCTAGTCTTCAGAACCTCTCGAGCCGCATTAAAATTCCCCTCACCCCTCCCAAAGATGTTCCAGTGGAGCTGAACATCAAGGCCTTTGTCGGCTACAAGAATAGGTAAGGGTGATGCTGGCAGGTAGATACAAAAGAGGCTTTATCTAGCTGTGTGTGTGTTTGACACATTTGCTTGAGCTGCCTGTTCACTATCACTTTGATGGGGTGCAACTTCACTCATGCTCTCTGCTTAGGGAACAGTACAGTCTAAATCATGTGGGTTAATAGTCTTTGCTTAGTCCTTTGAGCCCACAAATACCAGCTTCAGCATTTTCAGTTTATCTGAATCTTTTAATGGGGAAGGTTTTGAACAATTATCAGTACAGAACTGGATTATGTATACTGGATCTGTTCATTCTTTTGGTGTTAAAGAAGTCAAAGCACCCTTTCCCCCTGCTGCAAAGTCATTCTCATGATCTTGTGGAATCTATTTGCTTGACAATTAGGATTCAAAGGAAGCTTTGGTCATGGCTACAGTAGTCTGAGAAGGCTTCTCTCCTGGACATCCTTGTGTCTATCTCTGCCTTGCCCCTTCATCTGTCTTGTCTTTTCCAAAATATTCTAAATTTGGTACCAATCCAAATGAAAGTTTCGGAAATAATGTGTGCATCAATAAAGTGCAGCACCCCGTCCCCCTTCATTTGGATGCTCTGCCATAACAATCTCATATGAGATACTGACTTATCAGCATCTTTAACACTGAAGCAAATTGCCTCTAATCCTACCTTGTTTGATAGAGAAGTCAGATCTGCGAGGTATAAAGCACTCTGTTCTGCTGCTGCTTTGCATTGCCTGGGTGTGGTTTGGGTTTTTAGTGCCAGGTATATACAATCCTGGCAGTACATGGAGGAAATGGACATAATGACACATTAGGAAGCAGTAAGGATTATAGAAGTTAGAATCAGTTTGGGGGCACATGGGGAGAAGGAAGGGATAATGAGTTGTAAAGAGCAAAACAGAATTCTCTCTTTGACCAGTGAGAACTCCTGCTTGCCTCAGAATCTTGAACACATACTCCCATCACCCCTTAAAATATATCTGTGTATCTCTGAGGTCTAGAAACTTGCTCTTTTTTAAGAAAAAAAAAGCTCAGGTTTCTAGGACTTTGATGCATATTAGAGACTTTAGCAATAGTTTCTATTAAATCATTACTCTCTATTCTACCTGGTCAACTTTGTTAAGTAGTTCGGTATACTTCTGTTGTAGAGTGCATGATTGGGCAGACTGTTGTGGATACTAACATGAAAGTGGATACTAGCATGAAAATGAATGTAACTTAGAATAAAAGAAAAATAAGCTGGAGCTCATCATTGTTTTCATTTGCAGGTCAACTTTTTGTGATGCTAGCCAGTGTAGGAACTGGGGCTTTGGAGAATTCTGTAGCAGGGATCATGAATTATTTAGGTGCATTTTTATGCCAGAAACCATGTGATACCAGTTGAGTCCTCTTGATTGTTCTGTTGGGTGTCTTTCCAGCATGCAATTCCATGTCTTTGAGCTGTCAAGGCAACTCCCTCGCTTCTCAATGTATATTCTGAGTAGTCCAGACTCTGCTCCTGGTCCTTTAAGTTTTGTACGATTCACAATCAGTGAGAGGGTGCAAACAGTAAGTCTTCAATTCTTTTCTCAACCCCGATGTAGTTAATACTTTAAATGTGTATTTATTAATTATTTTATTTCTTTTGTGAATCACTTCCCATCAGGCACCCCAAAGGGATTTACAGTAACATATATATAAAAATAGTTTCATATGTGGAGAGTTAAAACAGTTGCATATATAACATCAGTTTAAAAAACAATTATAAATATTAGAACACTTTGAAACAACAATAGCACATACATAAAATCAGTTCCAATCCAAGGCAGAGATTAACTGGGATATTTTTTTTTTAGAATCCCTGTTTGCATCACAGAGCTACAATTCCCAGTTGAACTCTGAGAATTTTAGCTCTGTGAGAGGAAAAAGGGTTATCTTAATAATTCTAAGCACCCTTACAGCTTCCAGAATCTTTGGTTTGAAGTGGTATCATAACGCTTTATATACATGGTGTGAATATCGTGTTCCTGGCATCTCAAGCTACATTTAGTTCTTGGGTAGCAGGGCTGGAAAAGATACAGTACCGAGCCCATGTAGACAATAGTCCAGTGGTGCTAGGCAGCTTCATATGTTCATATCTGTTGCTTAGTGCGATATGCAAATGTTATGAATTTAACCTTTTCTCTGGTTCTTTAAATGTCTTCCTGTTAATTTTGCCTCCTGTTTTGTGGCACTGGGAAAGAACCTGATTAGTAGGTGCTGATACTTTGCTGCGGGGGAAGAGAGAAAATAGCCTGTTTTATAAAAGAGGCAAAAAGGGGTGGCAGCAGATAGCAGCACTCTTGCCCATTGAGGATAATTTAAAAGAGAGAGGGGGGAGTGCCCAGGACACTGGTGTAGGTCAGATGCACACCTTGTAACACAAACCTGGTTGGAGATGTATCAGGGTGACCAGGTGCAGCTTTTGGGAGCAGGAATACAAAGCAGTCTAGGTAGGTCAGGCTGAGAGCTGAAACCTGGTATCATAATCTCATTCCTAGCATCACCCCAGAGGTATAAGGCAGTCTGGAGGAGCAGGTGATTGTTGCCACCATTGCGGCAATGCTGCCTAAATTGCAAGATTTTCATCGGGAGCTTCCTGTCATTGACCTGCAGGACTTGGAGCAGGTTATTAGATAAACATGAAATATCTAGTCTGAGTGTGGCACTTGGTAGCCAGTGGTGAGAGAGTGCAAGGAGCTGGTCCTGGATCCATTGATCCTGGTGCCACATCTGCCACTGATGCTCCTCTCATCAACATAAAAGGAGCCATTGTTCCTCTTGCTCCTCTCCCTTTTCCAGCAGCCCCACCCACTCTATGAACCCTCATTAGGAGCTAAGGCTCCCTTCCACTGTATCCAGAGCACAACGTAATCTGTGAAAAAGGCCAGGCATTGATGGTGTTGGTAGGGGCAATACTGCCTGGATCCTTACTGATGCCTTGGATAGGTAAAATGCTTGCGTTTCCTGATATTCTCTCTGTTTAGAATGAATGCAGCTGCATGTTCTGCCTTAGGCTGGCATTCACAGGACATGGAAAGCTGCACATCCTGGCTCCTTGTGCCAGGCGTGGTGTATACGTACCACATCAAAAGAGCTTTGAAGCCTTTGTAGATTACTCATGCTGTGAATTTATGTTTCCAAGGTCATCATGTGGCTGAAACAAAATTTCCTGTTACCAGAGGACATGGCGATCCACAGTGAATCCTTTGAAGTCTGTTTTACCTCCCTGCGTGACGCGGGGCAGCTGTGCATCCAAATGAAGCCCAGTGGGGAGGTAACATTTTGCTTTGTGGTGTTGCAATTAGTCTTGTAAATAGGCACTGGCTTGGTCTTGGGGCAATGCAAAATCTCACCTAAGGTGCCCAAGCAGGGAAATGTTAGTTAAAGCAAATATAGCTCTTTTCTTTTTTCTTTTGTGTACCACAAATGACTAGTAGGCTAGTAAAAACATTTTTTGTTAATTACTTTGGTGGACTTACTTGCAGAGGAAGGGAAATTCTGCCCTCCCCCAAAAGATTTTCTGCCATACTGCATTATTGGAACTATGTGGCAAGATTCTCAGGTGAGCACCGGAGTTGTGACAGAGAACGTGATGGGGAGAACTGCTCAAATGGGCCAGGCAGTGGCTTTCTGCTGCCTCTTCATCTATTTGGTGTTGATTCTTAAGTATTGTGTTGGAAGCCTCACAGTGGACAACTAGACACTAAGAGATATAAGGGTTGAAGTGGACAAAGAGGTTTGTCCCAAACAAGGATGGTGCTTTCTGAGGGGTCCTCTTAATGAAAAGCTCTTTAACCACTGCATTTCTCCCTTCTCCCCTTTAAACTCTGCTGCTGTTACATGGGTCTGTCAATACTCTCCCATCCAATTGAATTCCTAGGGCTACACCAGCTCTCAGCAATGATGCAGTCTCAGGATCAAGAGAATCCACTTATCCCTAGTGTTGTGAAGTGTTTGAGTTGCATTCAGCATGGCACCAAGGCTCTGTTGGTGTGAGAATTTTTCCTTGTGCAACAGAATCAGCTCTCCAGAGCTGATTTTGGGACAGTATAGGGCAAGCAGCAGGGGGTAGTGGCAGAAGTCCTATTGTACTAACAGTAACCCTTGTGCTTGCAGAATTATTTATTTGCATACTATCCTTTGAAGCGCTGGAGAGTGGTTCAAATTTGACATGTCTCTTGTTCTTTTTCTGGTATGTTAGATCTCCATTAACACCGACAACATTGACTTGGCTGGTGACATTATTCAGTCGATGGCCTCCTTTTGGGCAATTGAAGACTTGCAGGTTGAAGCAGATTTCCCAGCATATTTTGAAGAGATGCGAAAGGCCCTAGTTGTCGTAAGTGAGAAAGAGTTTTCAAATGCTGCTGAGGGATACAATACGCTGGAAATAAGCTTACACGAGTTGGAATGGATAGGAACTAAGCACATCCTTGGTTTCAGTGGGCCTTGTACAAGGGATGTTTTTGAGGAATTGCATACAGAATATGTTGTTTATCCTTTTGCCTAAAACTGGGGGATCTGAAATGGGGAACTGGTCTATCTAGATAGTAGCTGAAACAGCACCATGCTCTAGTTTTCCCCACTGTTTGGGAATCGGCTGCTTCTCTCACAGTAGCCAGGCTATTCAGATCCATGCCTTCTGTTTGGAGAGTTTCTAATTTGAGACCTGCTTTTAACAAGAGAACATGTTTCTAACATAGTTGAGGAACCTCTGGCTTGTCAGCTCATGGGGCCATTTTCCCCAACCCATTCCCACTTGCCCATCAGCTGACATCACTCATGATGCCAACTGGTGGGTGCTAGGGTTGGTTTAAATCCTGCACTTGCTGTGTGTTCCTGTTCCCAGCAGTGAATAGCAGCATGCAGCCAAACAGAACAAAATTTCACTTCTGCTCATCAGCAGATCCCACGCAAACCTCTTCCAGAATCAGGAAGGGATTTGCAGAGTTTATTTCCTGGTGTTTTCACAGGGTATTTTTACCCTTGATTTAGCAGGGGTTCCATAGAAACCGCTGCTAAAGGAAGGGGACCTTCCCTTTTAGCTGTGCCTTGTAGGGGGCTTTGAAGTCCCAACTTCAGGACTTTGCCCATGACATCATTCTGAAGCCATATGATTGATCTGGGTGACCTGTTTAATCTGACCTGTGGAACCAAAAAGGTTCCCCACCCCGTTTAAACAGCTTCAATTACAGGCTGCATTACACAAAAGAGTGTGAAAGCCTTTTTCTGTCATTATGGTAACTTGGGCTGGACTGGGAGCTTAATGACCTTGGGTGCCAGACAATGGGGTAGAAGTACATCAGCCCTCTGAAATCTCAGGGAGGGCCCCTGTCCTCTTACCTGTCCTGAGGAGGGAACTAGCCCTCTGGCCAAATGTCTTTGAGAGCTCCAACATCATGGGTGTTGAGAATCTGTTTGGCTTCTAGATCTTGACCAATGCCCTAGTAGAGTGTCCCTGCAGCCTAAGACAATTTTTGCCTGTTACTGCAAAAACCATTTGAATCTTTTGAGTCTACCTGATGTGTACCTTGGTTGCCCTAACATGTGACTGATGCTCCTTCGTAGGTGGATAATTCTCACACATTCTCTCAGAAGCTCACAGCTGACATGGCGGAGCACTCCAATCTCATCCGCAGCATGTTGGTTCGAGCAGAAGATTCACGCCTCATGGGAGACATGTAAGTTGGCTTTGTGTCATTTCCCCTGCATTAATATTTCTGACTAGCTATTGTTTTTCTGGCTCCAGGGTGCACAGCCAATTTTTTTGACTGTAACTTGTTTAAACTGTTTTAAATACCTTATTGCTGCGAGCCACCCTGGGATTTTCTGGTGAAGGGCAGGTAATAAATCACATTATTATTTATTATTAATAATACTATGCAAACAATTCACTTATCTAATTCACAAAATATACTAAAGCAGTGTGCAAAATTTAAAACAACAGTCTTAATAAATGTAAGAAACAGGAGTGCTTTGAGTACCAAGCATTTTCCAGTGCTATTGGCTGCCCCACCTGCTTGTTTAGCTTCTTCAGAAAACACAAGAATTTCCTCTTCATGCAGCCTTGGCTCAAGTTTGCTTGTTCTGCTCCTTAGCAGACCCTTTATGTATGTCAGGCATCCACACCTATGCAAGGGGTAGGGTGATGACGTAGCTCTAAGCTATTAACTCCAGGAAGACTGAAGGTGCATACAGATCAAGTGGGCGGGAAGATTGAGGAGTCTTGAAATCTGCTGAGGTTTTTGGTACTGAAATTCCTAGGTCAGCAGAAGCTGCTCTTGAAGAGCATCCTGGCCAGTGTGAATAAATGGTTACTGTAACGCACACATCTCAAGAGCCAGGGCCCACTTTTAAATCAAACATGCATTTGGGAGCCCATTTTTTTATTATTTCATCATATATTTGTCATCTTAGTCAATTCCCTGTAACAACTGAATGGGACTGGTTCTGGGCAGAGACTGATTTCCAAGGCCTGTAAATTACACTCTTTGTGTTTATTCCCACAGGAAAAATATGAAGAAGCGATACAAAGACCTATATTATCTCAACAGGGATTTGCAGTCCCAGTACAATATTCGCTGCAGCAATCACGCAGAACTTCTCAATAACCTCAAGGCAGTAAACCAGGCTATCCAAAGAGCAGGACGCTTGCGCGGTATGTGCTTGAGAAGGGGTGGGGTGAACCAGCATTTTCCTTGTTCTCATGCCTTGCTTGCTGGAAAGGTGAAAAAATGAGGGTGTTTTCAGGCAATGGCTACTTTTCATCTCAGCTTGGCAAGCCACAGGTTTTGGAAGTGGATACTCAGTTGGGAAAATAGCCAAAGGTCCACCATCCTGCCCCACTACATGGCTTCTTTTCCAGAGATATATTTATTTGTAGTTCAGACAGACTTCAGACTTCTTCCAACAAAGAGATGTTCCCAAATTATGCAAAAGGGATGTGAAAAAGGATTAGAGAGTATGGGATGGCAGTTTGAAATACAGTGGAACCTTGGGTTACGTACCGTCTTCCTTACGAACGCGTCGGGTAATGAGCTCCGCTAACCTGGAAGTAGATGCTCCCGGTTGCGAACTTTGCCCTGGAATGTGAGCGGAAGTTGCGTGCTGGCGGGAGGCCCCATTAGTGAAAGCATGTTTCATGTTAAGAACAGTTTTGGGTTAGGAACGGACCTCCAGAACGAATTAAGTTTGTAACCGGAGGTATCACTGTATCTTGAAAGGATATAGAAAGGAAAAAGGTAGAGCAGCTACTCACCGGGATGCTTGAGGGAAGGGCATACTGGCATTTCCTTTCTACTGGCAATTAAATCTGTTTTAGTTTGTCATGCGGTAAGAGTAGGGAAATTTGCTGAACATTTTTTTTACAGAGCTTCTGTTTTGCAGTGAGGGTAACATTTTGGGAAGTGTGAAGTTGTTTCTCTGAAAGAACAGTGCTGTACTAGAAACAAAGCACTTGCAAAGAGAAGGATCTGGTTCCTTCTGGACATTACCTGTACCTGTGGTTCATCTTTCTTAAAGCAGCTGCAGTAGCCACCCTAAGACAGTTGAAAGGCAGAGGGCAATCTGCTCCTTCTGTTGCAAAGGTTAGGGGAAGATCTGATTTTGCTCCTCATACCATGCTACTGATCCCAGTGTCTTCTATATCTTCCCTCTTGGCAGAAGAATGATTGACATTGCTGTACATAGCACTATGAGGCAAATGTTGGGCTATCCCCTTTTCCCCGGCAGCTGAATGGGGTATGCTCTCTGCAAGGGTTAAACCATTGTGTATGTGTGGGAGGAGCATAGAATATAGCTGGTACAAAAAATTGTTATTGGCACAGTGTATTAGTCTAGTCCTGCAATACATCTGTCAGAGTTGGAAATGCTATGACACTGAAATGCGCCTTTACTCCATTTATTTTGTATGGAGTCATGAGGGTCTTTCCCCTTGCATTTAGGCAGGGCTTTGGTTTTCTGTTGCATGCTGTAAACCCCCTAATCCTTGGCCTCTTTTCTTCTGCATTACCAGTGGCCCTTTCCTAGCATCCTGGATTCCTCCTGTGGGGGGGGGGGGAGAGATACTGCCACACAAGTGCCGGTTCAGCATTCTTCCCAGATAGAATTGGTCAAAGAGGGCAGTTAGAATTTATAGAAAAATCATGAAGTAGCAAAATGGATGAGAGCAGGTATCTCTGAATACGCTGTCCCAGTTCTTTATAGGAAAATGTCAGTGGATGGACTCTGTTCTTGAACACATTTCAGCGGTACTGCAGAAGCTGGTTAACGAGATTCTTGAACTTGTTGCAGTCACTTTGCAATTTGAGAAAGAACTGAGTTTTTCAGGTGCTAAAGAAAATACCTGATTTTATCAGGACTTAGGGCAAAATGGCAGTGTGATGATTGTTTCCCTTCATATGTCTTCATCCCTTTTGTAACAAGATCAAAGGACTTTGACTGTTACTAGGCCATACTGCAGAACAGAGCTTTGAGGAAATGGTGACTGCTGCATCAAAAATTATTATGTGCATTCAACCTACTCACATTATTCTTGTTTAAGGTTGCAGAGTTCATTATGTACTACCAAGTGCTTAGAACAGTCTTTAATTATTATTTTTCTTTCCATCCTGCAGTTGGTAGGCCCAAGACACAGGTGATTGCTGCATGCCGTGAGGCTATTAAGCACAACGACGTTAATGCACTCATCAAGATAATGCGTGTGGGAGTCACATCCTCTTTATTAAAGAAAAGATTGACAGAGACTGCAGTGGGATGATCGTTTTAAAAGGCAGTCAGCTCAGCGAGATGGGCAAAGTGGTGTAGCAGCTGACATATCACACACCCTGGAGCCTGCTTGGGTAAAGGAAGTCCAGCAGAATAGGATGCACATATAGTGCTCCTGTATAGAAATATTACTATAAAACTGTTAGCAGGAGCTGAAGTCTATAGTAGTGGGAAGAGAACAGAGAAACAACTGACTGTTCTATACTGTCAGAGAGGACCAAAGTCTGAAGAGGGAATGCTGGTTATTTATGAATCTTATATAGCCATGTATAGTATTTTTATTGATGAAAGCAATAGTATGTTGCAGCACTTAAGATCGGTAATCTTCAATAAAACAAACAGACCTCAAGCTCCCTCTTCTCTGTGCTCTTGAGATATTTGTGACCACTAAATATCATTAGTTGATATTCTTATGATACTTGAGCCCTTGTAAATGGCAAAAAAGGGAAGTACCGTATTTTTTGCTCCATTGGACGCAGTTTTTCCCCTCCAAAAATTGAGGGGAAATGTGTGTGCGTCCTATGGAGCGAATGCAGGCTTGTGCCATAGCCATGCGCAACCCCTCCGGCAGGGAGAGGTTGTGTGCAGCCTGTACGCTGCTCTTTGGGGCTGCGGGGGGGGGGGGGAGATTTTTTAAATTGATTTCCCCGTCTAAAAACTAGGTGCGCCCTATGGTGCGAAAAATACGGTATATTTGATTTTCATGTATAAAATCAAATATACCCTTTTTAAGGCCCCTATTCAGTCAAAAGGTGGGTTATATAATGAAATCCTAAAACTACAGCTTTTTATTGTGACCCTCTTGTTTTAAGTTGCTAGGACACATGTCCCTAAGCTCTTGTTTTAAAAATCACTCTTACCATGCCTGATGTAACAATTATGCATTGCCCTTCCATGCAACAGCCCACAACCCCTAAGCACTACAGCAGCAGAAACTGGCTGACCCTCTTCCCAGAAAAAAAAAAATGTTTTCTTGGGCTTCCATACAACAGTAACCACACTTGCCAAAAAGGATGACACAGTGGTAAGCAATGACAGGAGGGACACCTTGCCCCTCCCACCACTGAGAAGAATGTGTTTGCAGCCCTTGCACAGGATGAGGTAATGGTACAGAGAATGAAATACACATTCCAAATCACCAGTAATTAGATGAAAACGAAGCCCTTTTTTCATAGTCTTGGCTGCAGCAAAGATGAGGTGCAGGTTTTGCTCCCTATCTTATGTATTGGTCTGGTGAGAACTTGATGCAGCCTTAATGTAAATGTTGAAGTTGCTCAGGGGTACTGTCCTAGGTTCCTCCAACCCCACATTTGTTTACGGAGTGCAGGTAGACCATCAGCATTCCCACCTGTCTTTGGGAAGAACCAGCTGCACAAATACACCAGGAGTACTGTGTCCAGTTCTAGGTGCCACAGTTTACAAAGGATATTGACAAGCTGGAACACGTGCAGAAGGGGATGATCAAGACAATCAACAGTTTGGAAGCCAGGCCTTCTGAGGAACAACTGAGGGAAGTGGGTATTATAGCTATATCTAAAGAGCTGTCACATGGAGCAAGTTTGTTTTCTCCTCCAAAGGCTAGGACCTGAACCAATGTCTTCAAAGGAGATTCCGACTCAACTTCAGGAAGATCTTTCTGACTGCAAGAGCTGTTAAGACAGTGGAACAGACTCCCATGAGAGGTGGTGGACTCTCCTTCCTTAGAGGCTTTTAAGCAGAGGTTGGATGGCCATCTATCATATAAGATCTAGTTGAGATTCCTGCATTGCAGGGGATCGGACTAGATGACCCTCGGGACCCAACTATACAACTCTTTGAGTCCATGTGGCAACTGTCATTCATAGTAAACAAAGCAAAAGTCCCAGAATCCAGTTTGCTCTGTCTCGCTGGCTGTTTGCTTCAAACAACGGTGGTTGATATACTTCACAAATTTCATCGACTCTGGGTCTCTATAAACCAAGGCCAAACAGTTCATCTCTGGAGTGATCAGCAGCAGCTTGAAGAAAAAAACCAAAGGAAGTGTTAAGGAAACAAGCTGATACAATTTACTTCTGCAGAAGACAGAGAGAGGAGACATTCCGGTATCAGGGTCAGGTTAAAGAATTTATTCTGTACACATGTAGAATAAGTGAATCAAATTCCTGCTCCAGTTAAATTGGGAAAGGTTTCAATGCAGATTCCTTGAAAACAGCAACACTACACAGCCCTCCAAATGAGAGGTGTGAGCAAACTGCTTTCAAAATGGTCTGATAAAGCACAAGAGGGGTAGAGACAACTGCTTACCTCTTCATCTTCATCTTTTGCAAGGTATGAAGTAAAGCCACCATACTCCACGTCCCAATCTTGAAAAAAAGAAATGAGCAGTTGTCATTTGTTTTGTAAAGTTTTCCAAAGTCACTGCTCACTCCCACTGAACTATTAAGAAAAGTTGTATGCCAAGCATATGACTTGTTTTAGATGTAGCTTTTGTCAAATTTACCTCAAAAGAACCTTCTAGGGGCAGCTTATGGTTTCTAACACAAATACAGTGGTACCTCTGGATGTGAGCAGGATCCGTTCCGGAGCCCCGTTTGCATCCTGAAGCGAACGCAACCCGTGTCTGTGGGTTGTGATTCGCCGCTTCCGCGTGACGTCATTTTGAGCATCTGCATGAGCGATGAAATATGGAAGTAATGTGCTCCATTACTTCTGTGTCGCCGCAGAGCATAACCTGAAAATGCTCAACCTGAAGCACATTTAACCCGAGGTATGACTGTACTCATATTCATGGGCTACATAAAGAAAAGCAGCAGTATAAAAAGCCCAAATCCAAGTCTTAGCATTAAAATGATGGAACAAAGGTTTTACAGCTTGCCTTTTAACTTTTCATTATGTTTAGGGCAGCCTTTGCCAACCACGTGCCCTCCCAATGTATTGGACTACAGCCTGGTTCTGGCTGATAGTTGTAGTCCAAAACTTCTAGGGAACGTCTGGTTGGCAAGGGTTGCTTTAGGGGGTGGTGCTTCCTGGATGTCTGAAGGAAGTTTCATTACTCTCCTCTGTCTCAGGCAGCTGAGCAAG
Organism: Podarcis tiliguerta; assembly: GCF_965153285.1. Classification (NCBI taxonomy): domain Eukaryota; kingdom Metazoa; phylum Chordata; class Lepidosauria; order Squamata; family Lacertidae; genus Podarcis; species Podarcis tiliguerta. Next base: position 49,652,190 of record NC_139541.1, on the reverse strand, counting down.
TATTTCTTATTTGTTGTCTTCCTTTTAATATAAGAAAAACCCTGTTTACTAAGAGACAAAGCAAGAGGACCAGAGTTCTGGGAAATGCCAATAGACCATTCCTGCTTCCAGTTCCCACAATACACACATTGGCTGAACGAGACTAGCTCAGCTGAGCTGTTTGCCAGCTGACTTTTGTGCTCAAGCACAGATGCACCCACAGGAAAAGGACACCTGTCCCTACCTGGGTTGTGCTGAAGGCTATGTGCTATGACATCTTGGATTGCTCCCTCTGGGCATACTTCAAGAAACACTGTGGGACATGCAAGTCTGGAACAGACCCATCTTGCGCTATTTATGGGTCTCTACCCAGCTTCACATAAATGCTCAAGGCAGCTTAAAACCAAAAGAAAGCACATCAATGCATTTGAGGAAGAATGCATTTAAGAAGGGCTTATCTTAAATTTAATGATATAACTACAGGACAGTGGAAAAAAGAAACATTTCTTAGAAAATAAATACATGGATCTTGAAGCTGAAAAAAAGGTGGCCTTCTAGAAACAGTTGCTGAATGCATCAAACACCAAAGACACCTATTCAATTGTGCAATCTGAGGTGGGCCTCCCATAAGATTTTGCCCAAGTTCTTTTATAACAGAAAGTTCTGTGATTGGGTTCACTAAGAAATACAAGTGAGTGTGTTTATATATGGACCATAACTTATTGGCCGTTTGACTTGCATACAAGTTTGTATTATATATTGTCACATTTTAAAGTATTTATAAGTTTTATTTTATGTAGCTTAGAATCTTTACAGCATTATCTTTGCACATAAGCCCATAAGACATTCTTGCCAAAATGCATTGGGCGTATTGAACAATAAAAACTGGCATCGAGATATATTTCTGCTTTTGTCAGCTTAAAACCAAACTAACCTTTACACCCACAGAAGAGCAGCAGATCTAGTGAGAACTCTGTTGTTTCAGCATCATGGACTAGAGTGTAGCAACCTTTGGTCCAATGCCTCAGCTCTCCAGTACACAGAGGGACACTTGAGTCTGAGGAGGAAGATAGCCAAAAGGACATGACTGGTAAGCAGGTGACAGACTCCACAAGTCTCTTATATAGCATAGCTTCAGATCCCAAGGATTCCCCATTCAACTGTGCACCCCAGCAGCTTTCCTCCAAGCTAAATGACAGGCAAAACACACTCTAGCCCTCTCCAGATCTAGTAAGTACAGCAAGAGGCTTTAGAAAAAATCTCCAGTTATGTGCACTTTTGCTCCCCACATGCACGAAGGCAAGAGAGAAATGGATGCGAGCTCTGGAGAGGCCCTCTCGACATACTCCAAGGTAACACAAACTACTATTTTTGCCCAGGCAATTCAATTGCGGCACCGAGGAAAGCTCAATTCCACAATGAAGTGCAAAAATTTCCTCAATCTGTATACAGCTTCCCTATTTTGCATAGTTCCTTCTGATTTTGCTAGTCAAATCATCAGGAGGGGCAGGACGTTATCTGGGGCATCCAGTCACACTTCTGTCTTTGGGGATTCCAGCAGCTGTTGCCTAGGCAGCTTCAAACATACCCATGCAACTTTAAGGGATACAAACTAGGTTATAAATATTAAATCTGTGTACTCCCAAGGAATCCTATATGCTTGTCTACTCTTAATAGTAACATATTTAAAAACTCCCACAAAGACCCTCTAATATAGAAATGCAGGACTTGATAGTTTTTGGCTAAATTTCCTCTTTGGAACTCACAACTTTCAGAATATTGATTTATTTTAGGTCAAATGATATTTGATCAGCAGGTGCTAGTCTTGTGACAAAAAATGATCCCAAGAATATTAATCCAGCCAAAGTAGAATGTAACAACTGTAGTTTGAATTGTCTAGGAACTGGGCCCTGAGCACTTCATGGTTAAGGCATACCATAAAGCAGTGGCTATGTTGAAAAATAAGGTGTCATTGCAACTAGATAGCAGTGATTTACACACCACACTCTCTGTTGACCTTGTTGTCAGAGATGCTCCCATGTGCCTCTGTGTACTCCCGGCTATCAGTTTCCACTTGGCTGCTTTCTCCTTGTGTGCATCTGGAAGAATCGCCGCCTGCAGCAATTTCTCCTTCCCCTTCCTTTTCATCGTCTTCTTCCCCAGGAGCGAGAAAGTGCAGCTTCAAGCCTGTGAAGTTGGAAAGGAGCAGGAAGAAGGCTTCTGAGCGGAATAGCTCCATGCAATTTTTCAAGATGTCTGGCAGGCTCTCCTCTTCAGCTTTGTCATAATACCTAAAAATGACAAGAAGCATTCTTAAGAGGGGCAGCATCACTCTGCACACCTCAAAGATAGCTTGTTCAAATTCTGAACTAAGGCAAGCCCAGTTATACAAAGAGATTACATTATGCAAATAAAGCACATGGTGGCTCATTTGTGACGCTGATTCCACTTTAAGAGACAGGTTTTCAAAGCACAGATCATGGGGAGAGGAGACTTTCATACTTGTATCCTGCCTTATTTCTGAGGAGCTCAGGGAGGAGTATGTGGGCTTCTGTTCTACTTATCCTCCTATGGAAGTCGGTTAGGACTGAGAGAAGGTGACTGGCTCAAGGGCACCCAAAATGTTTCATGGCTCAGAAGGAACTTGAATGCAGAACTTCCTGGTCAAAAGGGCTGAATAATGCATTATGTGTGGCATGGATCTGCCACAAAAACCGGTGTTCTTGGGACTCTGCCCATAACCTGTAGACAAAGCTACCTATGCCAGGACATCTTTGCTTTGTATGCTTCCCCTGTCTCTGCTCCATGGCTGCCATGGATGAGTTTTCCCTGCACAATGACATCGCAACACAGGAACCAAGAACCATATGCCCTCAAACCAAACCAAAACAACCAGCCTTACTGGAGAGGAGCTGGCATCAGATAAGAACATATGAAGAGCCTGTTGCATCAGGCCAAAGGCCCATCTAGTCCAGCGTCCTATTCTCGGTGGCTAACAAGACGCCCGTGGGAAACCTGCAAGCACAACCTGAGCACAAAAGCAGTCTCCCCTCCTGTGGTTTCCAGCAACCAGCAATCACAAGCATTGCTGCCTCCAACAATGGAGGCAAAGCACAGTCATTGTGGCTTGTAGCCATTGACAGCACCATCCTTCATGAATTATATATATAGGAGTGGAGGAGAAAGAGTGGGAGAACGGTTCAACTGGAGTACACTTTTATGTCCTCTGCCTCCAACATTACCAGTGGTGAGGGACATGAAACAAGGCAGGATGCTGAAGCTCTAGATCCAAATCTAAAGGAGTCCTGCTCAGCCCAATCTGTCTTCAGGGATTTCATGCAGTGTTAAAATATAGAAGGCACTCTCTTGTAAACGTAAAGATTAGCAAATGGATTTACTGAAGTTCTCAGCAAATCAAATACATGAGATACACTCAAATTACAATCGCAGAAAAAATGAGTTCAAAACACACAGCATGGGTGAGCTGGCATGAACACAGTTGACCATAAGAAGCAAGATGCAGTATAGACAGAAGCTGCCTGAAATGGCCCTACCTTTTGTTAGGGGGCCCCCTGCTGCTCCATTTGAGTCCTTCCTTCTTCAGAGCCTCGCAAACGAGCTGAAATTTCTCTCTCTAGGAACCAAGGCACATTCAAAAAGCTTTTGAAGCAAGTCCCACATTTCTGCCTAAGCAGTACTAGCCATTCTGCTTCAGTTTGAGTGCTGCATGCCAGGCTTTCTCTAGAAAACTAGAGAAAGCAAGTAGGTCCACATAGAATTTAGTTAAATCACACATGGTTTTTCGTTTTCTTGCAGGGGAATGCCTCACGTAGCTGATCCTTGGGCCTCCATCTGATTAATTGCACCAAAGTAATGGCATTCCAAGCAGTGAGGGACCTTACTCAGCCCAAGGACTGCACCATCTTATGGGCAACCTTCTGGACCATGCCTTAGTGGTTGAGGGGCAAGAAGCAAAATGGGGATAGAAATTAACCTGCACTACCCTTATACCACAGGCTACATTCCAGCCACACAAGTCACAGGTTTTTACACACAGGTGCTGCAGTACAATAACCAACAGGAGACCCTGTCAGAGTATAATATCTCTGCTCAGATGTGCACTGGCTGTGATTTGTCACCAAGCCAAATTCAAGGCATTACTATTAGTATATCACACCCTTAACAGATTAGGATCTTATTCCATATATCCCCACTTGACCATGTCAATCTGCAGAACTGGCACTTTGACAAGTGTCATGTAATATTTGTATCTCATTTGCAAGAAGCAATCCTTCAAGGTAGCACCTCCTCCTCTCGGGAACTCCCAACACATTATTAAGCAGGCATCTCCATGGCATTTTCAACTTTTCTCTTTCCCTTTTTAAACCGTCCTTCTGCTCACCCCATTGTACTGAACAACATTGTAAGGTAGGAAATGACTTTTCAAAACCCACCTTGAGAAAATCCTTTAGCAGGGTTTCAGACCGATCTTCAAACTCCTCTTGGATCTGGGCCTGGGAATCCATGTCTAGATAAACTGGATTGATCCAATCATATAAAATTTCGTGCTAGGGAAAAATGAAACAAGGAAATGCTAAGAAAGAAAAATCCAACAAAATATCAATTATGAAGAAATCTCCCTCACCAGGAAGTCCCTTTAGGACAAGAATCTGGAATAATTTTACTGTGTGGACTCTATATCTGAAAAACATGCCCTCCCCTTTACTCTGAGCTAAAATCTATGAAAAATTTGGCATGGATGCCAGGAAACATAAAACTGGTGTCCCCTCATTTGGCCTGTTACAGGCACAGAATTTCCTGCCCCCACTTGAGTGGAATTAAACTTCAGCCCCAAAGGATTCTCTCTTGTGTGGCAGCCTAGTGGCAGAAGAGAAGCAGAGACCAGTGTGGAATCTGAAAAGTAGGTGTTTGTGCTCCCCTGTCCCATGCAGCAACTGAGTGGTGAATATACTGTTGAATTAGGTCATAGAAAGAGCAACATTTATTTACATCACGAGGGAGGTGAGGGCTCCGTGACAAAAGTGGTTCTACATAGCGCACTGGCCTTGCCACTGAGGGACCGTGAAACCAGCCGCTCACAGACAAGCGGCACTTCCCTTCAGAAACAACCTCAGCCACCTGGAATGGGAGAAATCAAAAGGACATGCTTTTAGCACTTTTGTCTTTGGCACAGGGACCAAAGAGAAATCACAAAGGGGCTTCTACTGATTTAGAATTGTGCCTTACACCATCCTGAAGACTGGGCCATAGCAGGATTTGAAAATAAATCTAGCATCAATTATGAAACATCAGCTAAATGAAATGTCACAGATCAAAGCTGCACCGAGCCAGATTAACTCAAGTTTTGAACCAAATAAATAAAACATGTCTGTGGGGTGACCAAACTATTATATGCAGCTGAGGCCGTGGAGATCTTGAGCACCCCTGGCACTAGAGGATCTGGCTAGGGCACTGAGTCTGTCTGGTATTCCTATTTGCCTCCTGCTCCCAGGTGCTCTTGATGAAAGGCAAACCTACCACAAAGCACAGGGGGAAGGCTACCTATGGACTGTCAGGCTTACGCCAAAGGCAGCTGTCAAAGCAGAACGAGGAGCTGAAAATTTAGGTTTGGAGAGTCAAGACAGAAGGCTAAAAGCTGGGCTCACAATGAGTTTGGTTTGAAGGTCTACCTCCAGGCCCACAAATCACAGGAAGAGGGTGGGCCTCAAGTAAACTGGAAGGCCGAGTTTCCTGGAACATAGGGTATATCAGAGGCCAAGAGAAGAATGTGGAGGAGTATTATGGACACATGCACAGAGGATGTAAAGAACAAAGAGAGAAGTTCCTTGCCTGATGGAAAGAGACTGGTGATACTTCAAAGAAAGTGAGCGAGTTCCATGAAGGGACCACAGACTTGACAATCTCCAAAGGTCGGAAGTTATCTGCCGGGGGGAAAGTATCACACAACGTACACCATTGAGTATGCAGTTCTAGCACCATAGTGCAGTCACATTTCTACCATGACATCTCCAGATCAACCACAAAGCCAGGGAGAAATTGCCGGTTTTGAACCAATATTTTACCTCCTGATCCTACAGGCCATTAACCACCACCTGTGTTTGTGCAGACTCTCACTATGGACAGCATTCATGACCCACTGAGGTAGATGGCATCCAATCCAAAGTATTGAAAGGGATGGAACGATCAGGCTTACAAGACTCAAGTGTTGCCCTGAAGCTACAGACCATGACCTATTATCAACTGGGCTTGGGCAATGTATCAAAACATTGCCAGGACCAGTAAGAGGGCCAGAGTATGATGGCTGTTTCGCCTGGCAGTATTTCGCAGGTGAGGCAATACTGCAGTATTTTTACAGGCACCACATAATATTTGTACCACATCTGTTAAGAACTTGATTGTTTAGCGTGGCAGCACCGATGCTTTGGAACTCCCTGCCTATTGATACCAGGCAGGCGACTTCACTGTATCCTTTTTGGCACCTGCTGAAGACATTCTTATTTAGACAAGCCTACTCAGATGTTTAGAACGTTTGTATGAGTTAATTTGTTTTAGTCTATTGTGGTTTTTACTTTCTGTATGTTTTAAATTATGGTTGTGAATTTTTAGTGATAATTTTATTGTTTTATCTTTTTTTGTAAACCGCTTTGAGTTTTTTTCTGCAATCAAGCAGTACATACCGGTAATACTTATGAAATAAATAAATAAAATAAAATAAAATAATAATAATAATAATAATAATAATAATAATAATAATACCAGGCTTTAAAAATGCCTAGATGGCTGCTTGTCCCTTGTGTGGTCTGCTGGCCATCCAGATGCTGCAATATCAAGGAATGTTCACATACACTCTAACTTGTGATCAACCAGGGTTGGCAATCAGTGCAACTGCTATGATGGAATCAGATCCCTTGAGTTAGAGCGGCAGTGAGGGGAGAATCACAGAGAGCTTAAGGCTAACCTAAATTGTGTGGTATTCATGAGAAGTGGTAGGTGGTTCTCAGGATACCAAGCATGGGGGAGGGGGTTACAGGAAAACGCTGGAGAGGTGAGGAGCATTAAAATTATGTTTCTCACAGAAAATATGGTTTGTCACAGAAAAGGAAAACCTTACAAGCATTATTTTGGCAGCACTCTAATGCAGAGTTAAGATAGCAATACTGCTATTCAAAAGAACCAGCTAAAAGTAGCATGGAAAATTTACTTTTATAGCTTGCTTGCTTAGAACCCACAACAGTAAATACTGCAGGAGGAACTGGATTACTGTATTGCACCTACCATCTGTGCTGAACAGATCCAGGGTACCTCCATCACTTTTATCCCATGGTGGTACAAGGTAAAGGATGAAAGCAATTCGCCGTCCCTCCAACTCGTCATCATGGCAAAGCAAGGCATCTGCAACAGCATATGATTTAGTTGAGCAAGATCAGTGCTGAGTGTACTGGATGTTCCAGATAAACTACCAGGCTTCCGTCTTTTGCCCCAACCCTAGGTCAACAGGACCCATCAGATACTGTTCCCAGACCCTCCTACCAGTACAGCGAACTCATCTCTGCAACAGGTCCTGCAGGTAGGTTGCTTACCTGTATATTCATATTTGGCACAGGACAGATCAATGGTTGGCTCCAGCTCCACTTGGGTTACATCAGAAAGCCAAGACTGGAACTCTTCAAAGAGAACTTTTCTATAAGGAGGAACAACATGGAACGTGAGGCTGCTAAACCTCAACCATTTATGTTGTATGTGGAATAAAACCTGACCTTTTGGCATCTATCTTTACTGATAAAAAGACCACAATCCACCTGAAAGGTCTCCATATACTCCCAATACATGTTAAAAAACAAGCAAAGGTTGAGTAGGGTGTGGGGGCCAATTAGTAGAAGTCCAGTCAGCACATATCTCAGTCAACTCACACATTCTTCAGCCCACCCCAAATCTTGTCTTAAGCACAGAAACCTGTTAGATCAGACCAAAGGTCCATTTGATCCAGCACTCTGCTCTCACAGTGGGCCAACCAGATGCCTCTATAAAGCTCATAAATAGGACATGAGAGCAACAGAACCCTCCCCTCTTGTGCTCTTTATCAATGGGTATTCAGAGACATACTGCCTCCAATACTGGAGTTATCTTCTCATTTTAAAGGAAAAACAATTAAGATGGACATGCCTAGTGCTCAAAATCCAACACTGAAGTGTGACTTATCACTGACCCAGAAGGAAGTCCCAAAGAAATCGGATGGGCTTACTTCCAAGTAAGTATGCATTGCTTTACAAGTGAGGGGATATAACTAGAATAACACAAGCAAGCAGGCCAAATTGCCACTATCTTTTTAAGTATCTTGGAGAATTAGGTAGCGGCAGTTGCTGTTGTTCTCAGCAAACACAAGAACACCCCTGCATCTTTGACTTGGCCATCATAATCCACAGCAGTCTTTGGCACATTACAAAGCAGCAATTTTACCTTAAAGCAGCGATGTAAGGCCCTCCTCTGTTCTTCAGGTCATCAGACTATGCAACAAAAAGCAACAAGAGTTACAACTTTTACCCTACCTACACTCCAAATGGCTTTTATGGTAACAGCAAATTTCATTTATATCTGGATGATCTCCCTAAAACAGCTGGCCAAATCCAGTCCCCAACCCCCACCGCATGTCATCTAAAAGGTGTGCAAGGAGAGTGAAGAGTCCCCTGTGAAGAGGGAGCTGACCAAGTAAGCTTTGCCCTCCTCGGTATGGTCACTCAAAAAAACAAAAACCACAACTATACAATAGCTAGTAGTATTTCCGCCTGATCCCCCCCCCCCCAAAAAAAAAAGTATGGGAAGAGAACCCAAACACATGAACAGAACTTGAGGCCATCCTGGTCTCCCAGCAACATTCTTAGTGGAGAGGTTGGGCAGTGGCTGCAGCTGCTGTAAAGAAAGCTCTACCAGCCTGACAGATTGTGCATAAAACTGATCTGAGCTCTCAATCATTACCACCACTGACACTGCTTCTGAAAAATAGATGTATGAATCTGATAGTCATGCCCTATAGGAAAATGACCATAAGAATCCATCCAAAGTAGGGAATTTTCTAACTAAATAACTAGTGCCAGAGTTTGCTTTTTCTTCCACTCTTCCAATCCCTTTTCTTTTGGTGTCATGTCTTCTAGACCATAAGCCTGGAGGGTAAGGATTGTTGATCATTCTAAGATGCTTCAGCAACTGCCTTTGGCTAGAGCAGAGTAAAAAACAAACAAAAAACTTAAAAATAAATAAATATGCCAAATAAAGCACCTGCTTGAATTTGTACAAGTCATTGCACTTTTCATGGAAATCCAGGCTCAAAAGTTCCTTTTGCAGACCTTCTGAAAAGTCCTCATTTTGGAAGAAGTTTGGGATGACACAGTGATGGAAAGGAACAGGATCTAAGACAATGGCCTCTGGAGAAAACAAAACAGACAACAGCTTCCTGAAACACATAACACAGCCCTGTATACATTTTACTGTGCTATCTAGCTGCAGGCATGTAACTCTTAATCCTGACAATGTTGGCCTTTTCATCTTCAGTTTGGATACTTAAACCAAATTATAGACAGCATATTAGATTACAGTTAACTTGCAAATAATTCTCACTGGGTGACCTTGAGTCAGTGAGTCTCTCAGTCTAACCTACCTCACACATGGGTTGTTGTGAAGATAAAAAAATAGGGTAGGGGGAGAGACCACCACCTGAGGTGCTAGGAGGAAAGGTGGGATATGAATGTAATAAATAATGAAGTTCATTAGTTGGGGACCAAGTGGCATTCAGTTTAGGAATGCAAGGCATCCCTTAACCCCACATACACTATCGCTGGCTCAGGGAATGCTGCATATCCTCCTTTCAGGCCAATTTGTAGGGTGTTGTCAACTATTTTCACACTGACAACTTCAGCGATTAATGAGAGTCTGGCTGAGTCCCAGAGCTTGCTTTCAAGGACAGCATTTGTCCCAGCAGTCTCAAACAGTTTTTGAACACTGTACCATCAGATCACTCTTCCAACATCAATTTGTGAACATATGGAAGGCCCTGCTGGATCAAGCCAAAGGCCCATCTAGTTCTGCATTATACTCCCACACCTGCCAAACTATGGGAAGCCCACAAAAAATCGTGCGCCCATAGAACACTCCAATCATGACTCCCAGCAACTGCACACTACCTCTGATCCAAAAAGTTGTACGCAGGCATCACAACCACTAGCAATTGAAAACCCTCTTTTAAAGCCATCCAAGTTGGCAGCTACCATCACATTTTGTAGTGGTGAAATCCATAATTAAATCTGGGCTGCGTGAATAGGTATATCCTCTAGTTTGTCCTGAATCTCAGCTTGGCCCTGAGTTCTAGTATTATGAGGAAGGGAGAAAACCTGCTGTCTCCCTCGCTCCACATGTGTAATTTTAGAAATACTGCACACATTACCCAACCTTTTTCTTAGCTAACAAACCCCACGTGTTGCAGCCTTTCCCAGAAGGAGCTGCTCGAGACCCTTGACATAGAATGTACAAAAAGTTATTAAACCCAATTTGGCTATTAATTATAAGGCAGCCGACAGCAAGGCATAAACACAGTAATTTGGCTTCTGATAGGCAAATTTCTTTTACAAATTCAGAGTTCTCGACCGTTCTCCGATATTTTATCCTCACAGCAGGCCTTTAAGGTATGTTATGCTGAGACAGGTACCAGCCCAATATCCACCTAGCGAGGTTTACGGCCTAGCGGGGGGTGTGACCTCGGGTCCAAGCGCAACTTTCTGCCCCAACCCACCACACCACCTCGTGAAACCGGTTCTGTCGGCGCGCCCAGTCCCGCACTTCCAGTCTGGGGCAGCACAACGCAGGCACTGGCTTCCTACTTCCATGAGGACTAGAGTCTTGGAGGCGCCCATGGAAAAGGGGTTCGAAGACGGAGGGCCCCGCCTCCCTCGCTACTTGCTTGCCTCCCTCGCCTCCAAGCCCCGTGAGCCTACCGTGGTCAAGCGCTTTCTGGCAGGCCCAAGCCGCGGTCACCTTCTCCTTCAGGGCCGGCTCCCTCAGGGCTGCAGAAAACTCCGCGCGAACCTCTTGCTTGACCCGCTTCTTGGCCGTTTCTCCGTTGACGGGCGAACCAGAGTTTTCCACACGAGCCGAGCGGCTCCTGCTGCGCCTTCCACTCATCTTCCCCGCACGCATGTGCACAGTACGCAAGAAACTACGGCTCCCGTCATACTTCACGCTTAAAGGCGGACCTTATTCCTGGTCTAGCCAATCGTAGCGGTGGGCGCGAGGAGAGAATGCGCGCGAACGAGCGAAAAAGGTGAAGGAAACCACGCAGAGATAGGATACGTACTCTTACGCACTCTAGAGTCTCCTAACCAGCTGCTAGGATGGTTAGTTGAGAGGCGGGGCTGCCGCGGGATGTTTTCATTGGCTGTGGCGTTTCTCATTCGCTCTCGAGTCATATTTGCTTTCTCTATGGTACTCAGGCCCGCCCAGAGGGGCCGGTACGGTTTCCTCAGGAGCGTTTAACACAGATGGGCGGACTCGGCTTCATTCTACCTTCGTCTCTATGGTTCTCGGAAGTGTGGCCTACTGGTTCCGGTGTGGGATTCGGCGGGTGTGAGGCGAGCGGTGTGCGGGACGGAGCGGAGGTTCAGCGCGGCCGGGGAATGCTCGTGGCCTTCTGAGCCGCTTTCCGCTTTCGCCATGTCCGTCGTGCCGCCCAACCGCTCCCAGACCGGCTGGCCCCGTGGGGTTAACCAGTTCGGTAACAAATACATCCAGCAAAGCAAACCCCTCACGCTCGAGCGGACCATCAACCTGTGAGTGGCGCTCGGTGTCCCCCCTCCTTCCTCCCCTCCCACGAGCAGCGGAGAGCCACAGCGCCACGCCTCCTCCGCCCCTTTCTCCCGCGTCTTTACTATAATAGGGTTGTCCCGTCCCCCCCAGCATCCTCTCCCTTCTGCGTTTTCCAGCACTTTGTCTTGCTCCCCTCCACGCGCGATAAAAAAAGTCGAGGTCCCATTCACACGTGCATGATTCGCGCGGTTTCCCTGCGCTTGGTTATTATCGGCACCTGGTTCCTTTGTGCATGTGTCGTAGCTCAACGGTAGAGTAGCTGTTTGCCGCTGCATGTCGGGCTGGGAATACAGTACTTGCTGCCTGGAACCCTGGAGAGTCGCTGCCAAACAGTATAGGCGACCGTGAACTAGATGGGGTCAGACTTTGCTTTAATGTAGATCCCTAGGTTCCTCAGTCGCCCACACTTCCGCTCTCGGGGACACCTTAATCTGCCTCCACCCCAAGTGTTTTGCAGCTTGCAGACCACATTCTCTCCCCACCCCCCACTTTTTATTAAAGGATGTGTATCTGTTTACCAATGCATTTCTTTTCTGCATGTATCACGGGGGATTTTCAGTAGTAAAATCGTATAGGGCGGGGGAAGGCAGTCTGGATCCCCTGTGCCAGCTAAGGAGCTTTTTGTAAACTTCTAGCAACACAAAATTACAAATATAAACAACTGAGTAAGAAAACAGACCCAATGATTTCCTTTTACATTGAGTCTATATGTGGCATTGTCATTTGAATACTGTATATATTTCAGTAAGTGCAGGACAGGAGGAAAAAGGTCTTGACCTCCAGGCGATACGTAAGGGGAGGGGACAGAAAATATATTAAACGTATGACTCCAGGTAGGGCTGCGAAATACTCTTCACTGAAACCCCGGAGAACCACTGCCAGCCGGAGTAGATCCCCTATCTGAAACCCTGTAGAGGTGCTGCTGGTCATTTTGTAGACTAGACTGAGCTAGATGCACAACTGTCTTGGTTCAGTGTAGGGCAACTGTCTTATGTTTTGTGCACGTGGGGCTGCAGCTCCAAAGCATACAGTGAAAACGGACCATGTAACACAGCTCACAGTCACTGGCTATACCCTGCTCTGTGTTCAATGTTTGAACTAGATTGTCCGTTTGCATGAAATACTGTATTTAAGGTCTAATTCCTTTTAGGTATCCACTCACAAATTACACTTTTGGGACCAAGGAACCCCTATATGAAAAGGACAGTTCAGTGGCTGCCCGGTTCCAGCGCATGAGGGAAGAATTTGACAAGATTGGAATGAGGCGGACTGTCGAGGGGGTCCTCATTGTGCACGAACACAGGCTGCCTCATGTGTTGCTTTTGCAGTTGGGCACAACTTTCTTCAAACTGTAAGTGAGCTTTAACAAACCTAACAATGCGTAATGATACATGTTTGAAGCTTCACAGAGAAAGTAAATGACTTATGCATGGAGGGCAAAGGCAGTTTTAGGGTAGCTCAACCAGTGTGGCTGCACTGCAGCGAGCGCCATAACAATGCTGTAAAACTGAGTGAGAGACGGGGTGGGGTGGGATTTTAGTGTTGCACAGAGCACCACTGCAATTTGAGAGCCCTGGTCCATCACTGTGGAGGGGGAATTTGGAGTGGAGAAGCAGCTGGGCCTGGGGAGTGAAGCACCACTCCCCCCCTGCCATTCTGTCAGGGAGAGGTGAGAAAGTGAAGTCTGTCTTTCAGCCTTGTGTTGCAACTAATGTTCTTTGGCTCCTACCCTCCCAGAACTGCTTTCTACAGTACCATTTCTCCTTATTGTTAGGGTTTGAAAGAGTTGCTCCTACCTAGAACTTGCTTATTTTTCTTGCATTTCTCTTTGTTTGTACGTAGTGTTTCTTAAATTGTGAACCACCTCAAGTGTTTCAGCCAAAAAGACAAAGTATCAGTGTTTTAAGTAAATATGGAGGAAAGTAATATGGAGGAATGTAAAAAGCAACTTTGCCAGATCCTTAAAAGGCTCAGGTAATAAGTAGCATGAGAGAATTCTACCTGAGACCCTGTCAGAGTAGACAGTACTAGCCTAGATGGCCAAATACAGTCCAAACTGATATAAAGATGTAGCCAATATTCCTGTGTATTTTCTGTAGCATGCTGATTCCCAGGTCCAGTTCTGGGGAGTTCACACACAGTTTAGGCAACTAACTGTGTTTGTAGCTGGCCATAATAGTAGCTTTAGACTGCAGGCTACTGGGGAAATCTGAAGAGGGTAAATCATACCTAACTGAGGTCCATTGATTTCAATGGGTCTGTCTGAGTAATACTTAGCTACAGACCATGGTCTTCCATTTTAAATAGATTGTTGTTGGTCAAGTAGTCAACTCCAGTGGGGCTTTCAGGTAATTTGGGTTACTTCAGCTTTATTCCCTCTACAAATTACAGTATATAGCAGTAAAGCAGCATATAAATGGTTGAAATAAACAAAATGCTGCGTTTTTTCATCTATCCTTTCTGAATATTGCTTATTATCTTCCTCCTGCTTCTCTTAGAAAACTAAAAGGTGATGGTGATCTGACTGCACCACACATGACTCTTCTAATCTCTTTGCAGCATTAGCTAGTCTAAATTCTTGGGAATAGTTTCACAAGTTTCTGAAGTTAATAGGTAAGCCATTTTTAATGCCCTCAGCCAACTAATTCTGGAACAAAATCCCTGGGTCCATTTTTTGATTGCAGAATTTGCACAGAAGTAAAGCAACACCATAGTTCTTCTAGGATATTGTCACCTCCACAGTAGTAAACTACAATACCACAAGGACTGTCTCTCCTCATATTAGCTGACCCTGCAACAGAGCAGAGCTATGGCCCTTCTACAAGAAGTCTGGATAGTGCCAACACGAGAACAGGCCTTTTCTGCAGTGGCTCCTCTCTTGTGGAATGCTCTCCCCAGGGAGGCTCCTGTGGCACTTTCATTACATATATTTAGGCACCAGGCGAAAACATTCCTCTTCTCCCAGAGCTTTGACTAATTAAACAATCTATGGCCTTTTAAAGTGGGCATCATTGTTTTGTTTGTTATTATGTTTTGTATTTTTGTGTTTTTATACTGTTCTGGGAACCTCAGATGCATGGCGGTATATAAATTAAACAAGCAAACAAAGTCCCCAAATTTAAGCCGCTTAACCATTGGCAGTTTTCTTTATGTAAACAAATAAAGAGTCTAGGACATAAAATGTCCCATTGAATCTATTGATTTTTACCACTGGTTTTGTGTTGTATTAAAAAAATATATCTAATAGGACTTAATGGGGGGACGGGACCTGGTCCAGATTTGTTTTGACACATTTTACTATCCTGAGAAGGTGAAATTTGGCTGAGGTAGTAAAACATTCTCAAAACAGCTTTTTGGACATTTACTGCAGTGTTACTTTAAAAAATATTTTAATTATGACTGCACCTAAAACACATCCTTTATCATGAATTTCTTTTCTACAGGCCAGGTGGTGAACTTAATCCGGGAGAAGATGAGGTAGAAGGTCTCAAACGTTTAATGACAGAGGTAGATGTCACAATTATTTGCATTTTTATCCTGAGGCTTTAGGATGGATAACAATAAGCCTTTTATGGTTGCATTCACATGAACAAAGGTGAATAGCATTCAACACACCTGTAAGGTAAATTCAGGAATTAAAACACCTTAATTTTTAATAAACTCTTAGGTGCGGAAGTATGTTTGCAGTTTTGCCAATCCATGAAAATTCCAGTGAGTATGTATTTTGAGTTCTGAGTTTTTCTGGTTTTCCATATGAAAGCTAACAAACCCTCACTCTAAGGCAGCTCTGGCGAACCTTTTCTAGCTAGCTGGCAAGGTCCTTCACTCCCCACCCATGGAGAGTCAAATTTGACTGGTGGTCAGAGCTGCTCACCTGTCAATCACCTTGCCAAGCAGAACATCATGTCATATTAATACTTCATTTCCTGTTCTTTTCAGCAAGCTTGTAAGGCACCCAGCTAATTGACCCCCAGTGCCTTTCTTTCCCAGTATTTGGTACTGGTGCTGGCCTCATCTGAGGCTTGTGTAGAGTTTAGGCTTTGGGTAAGGTGCAAACATCTGGTGCTGCTTTTGACTGACCCTTACATAGGAGCACAAATTCTATCTTTGTTGTAAACTCTGTGTTTATTGAAAAGTGCCTCTTCAGTTAAAGGGGCCCAGCCTTCTCCACAAGTGAAGCAGGAAAGGCTCTGGGGCTTCTGTAATGGAGACTTCTGTAATGGATGACAATGGAATATTCTTCAGACTAATGTGCTCACCAGTTGTTCCTGGGTCTGACCTTTGATGCAATTCTGCTTCTGACTCAGAGTCATCAGTTTCACCTCCTGAAGAAGTGGGTCATGACAGCTCCATGCCTCTCAGCTCACTGTCTTTCTCCTTGGAACGCTGGGCGCTAGTTGCATTTTCCTTAACTATGTTTTGTTTTGGATTCTTTTCATTCAGCTCTCTCTTTCTTTTCCCTTCACTGTGTGTGAGCTTAATCTGCCTCCACCTTTCCTGCACAGCTGGTGGTCAGCTTGTTTATTATTTTAGTTATGCAACCCACTTAACTGAGGTTTTTTTGGAAATGGAAAGACAGCATATAAACTGTCTTAGTATTCCCATAGGGCGGGGGTGACATTGGACAGTGGAGATTTGCATGCTGGGCACCAGCTATATTGAAAATTTTGCACCCTTTGATAGAGATTTGCATACTCAGCAGTATCAGTTGATACTGGGAAGGGAGTGGGAGGGTTAGTAGACAGGAGCTCATGTACTTGGCATTGACCAGTGCTGGGAAGGTGCATGCAGGAAAATGTGGCAGCAGCTGCAGTTTTGCTCCTTTAATGCCACTTTGTCTTTCTTAGCTTCCTTCTCTTCTCTCCCCATCTCACTCCCTGGTCCAAAAGTCATTTCAGATTCCATTACATAAGGAGAAGCAGATGAATGCCAAGTGTTGCAGGAGACACAGGTGAAGCTAAGCTAGTGAGCTTCTCAAAAGCAATACTTGGCCATTGTTACGAGCAGGCTACTCTGCCATGTTGTTGTTTAGTCGTTTAGTCGTGTCCGATTCTTCGTGACCCCATGGACCAGAGCACGCCAGGCACTCCTGTCTTCCACTGCCTCCCGCAGTTTGGTCAAACTCATGCTGGTAGCTTCGATAACACCATCCAACCATCTTGTCCTATGTCGTCCCCTTCTGCTTGTGCCCTCCATCTTTCCCAACATCAGGGTTTTTTCCAGGGAGTCTTCTCTTCTCATGAGGTGGCCAAAGTATTGGAGCCTCAGCTTCACGATCTGTCCTTCCAGTGAGCACTCAGGGCTGATGTCCTTAAGAATGGATAGGTTTGAACTTCTTGCAGTCCATGGGACTCTCAAGAGTCTCCTCCAGCACCATAATTCAAAAGCATCAATTCAAAAGCATCAACTCTACCATATGAATCCTTAATCTGCCTGAGCAAGGTCGTTCTTAGCTACAGTTCTTGAGATTATCCACTTAAAGAGAGACTATACCTTTGAATACCAGTTGTTGGGGAGAAATATTTGTTGCATAATGTTCTGTAAACAAAGTATGGCTAGCACTAAAGAATGCATCTAATTTTTTTTGTTTATTATACTTTTTCTTTGTCCAACAATCTTTTAAGTAACAGCACCGTTGCTTATATTTCTGTACTTATTCTTTTGTGAACTAGTGAAAATGTTAATTGAAACCTATTACTTTTTTTTAAATACACCACTTTATAAATAGTGTTTTCTTAGTGTCATGATACACTGTATGTAAATGATACACTGTAAATAAATGGCCTGGTTTGCACGTAATGCTAAATCATGGTTTGTTTAATGAAACCATAGATTAACCATGAGTTGTCCCGCAGACTATTTTTTTAATAGCTTGTTCCTCCAAGCTATTTTGTTTTCCACCCTTGTTCCTTTGTAGCTTGATGAGTGTCTGGGGGTGGGGGTGGTCAAAGACGCCATAGTTAAGGAAGGGGGCTGGATTCTTTGTTTAATGCTTAAACAAACCAAAGTTCATAAGCAAACAACAGTTGTGGCTTGACAAAAAACAAATAGTAGTTAAACCACTGGGCAGGGTTTGGATGATCAAACTTACTTAAATCATAGTTTAATAAGCCCTGGCTTTGTGTTATACAGTGGAAGCTCGGGTTGCGAACGTGATCTGTGTGGGATGCGCGTTCGCAACCCGCAGCGTTCACAACATGCAGCGGTGCATCTGCGCACGCACGGGTTGTGATTTGGTTCTTCTGTGCATGCGCAAGGCGTGATTTAGCACTTCTGCGTGTGCGCGACCGCCGAAACCCGGAAGTAACCTGTTCTGGTACTTCCGGGTTTTGGCGGTCCGTAACCCGAAAAAACGCGACCTGAAGCATCTATAACCCGAGGTATGACTGTATATGAATCAGGTCATTCAATTAACAGTATTTGTTTGCACTTCTATATTGATTAAAGAAATTTAAGAATTTAGACTATACTGTTGGGCTAGCATTCTTAATATATGACATTCTGCTATTGTGAAGCACTGGCATAGAGCATGTCAGGATTTTCCTTGCATTTCTATTTTGGCAGATCCTGGGTCGCCAGGATGGAGTACAGCAAGACTGGGTCATTGATGACTGCATTGGTAACTGGTGGCGACCGAATTTTGAGCCCCCACAGGTGAGAATTGAAGTTGCCACTAGCATTTTCATTTGCTTTAGTTTTTGGGCTTACAACAAAACCCCTCCCAAGAACTAATTAATCATCCTACTACACGACTCTTTTGCTGGCAGAAGACAGGCTCAGGCTTCTGTAAGTCAGAGAAATAGAATTAAGTCACTGAGGAGCAGCATAGTTTCTTTGAATAGGATGAGAGGTTTTGAAATACAAAAACAAAAAAAGTGCATTAAATAAGGGGCAATGGCATTCTCCTCCCAGAACAACTGATGGCCTTTTCAGGAGCAGATGGCACTTGCCCTTGAATTTTCTTTCTTTTGCCTTCCCTCAGGGAGTCTTTCCTAAGCAACCCCAGGGAATGTGTGAGAAGAGGCTGCCTCAGCTTTTCTCTCCTCAGGGTGTTGATAGTCAAACAGCCAATGTTGCATGCTTCCTTTTTTTCTGCAGATCTTTGGCTTTTTGTTCAAATATTTGGTTTGTCAATTCATACTAAAGTTAGACTTATTTTTTTTCATCAATTGATTCATTATGCTGTTCTGAAATTACAACATTGAAATATAAGTGTTGTGTCCAATGTTGGTGCCACTTCTGTCCATGCATGGAAAGGTTGCTGATTCTCCCTGTCCCATTCTTCCCTGGCTAGCGACATTGCATTCTACTGCAGAACATGAACTGAAAATGACCTGCTGTGTGCATGTTCACGCATACAGCCTTTTAGTCCTGGCCCTTATTTTACCACAGAGCCTTAACTTTTTTTAACGCACAAGCTATGTGAAATTTCTGTGCCAAACCCTGAACAGCTTTGAACCTGTGAAAGACTGCTAGCCCCCATGGGGTCCTGGCATATAACCCGGGGAACTCGTATCAGTGGCACCGCATATTGCAGACCATGGTGGGGACCCACAAAGGTGCATTTTCTGCTGTCACCTGAGTTCTCTAAAACAGTCTTCACCCTGCCATACAAGAAGCATCACTGCTTACTAGCTTTAGAAATATTTTGAATACCTCATCTCCCCCCCCCCCCGGCTTTACCTATTTTGTTAAAGATGGATCCTGTTGTTTTGCACATTGTAATGCTTTATTGCACCTGTACTGTTTATTGCAATCTTTAGTAACTGGTATTATTAGTGTACATTTTTGTAATACATTTTTCTTTAGCTGTAAATGATTTAGTTTTATATATAGGTGGTATAGAAACAAGCACATTTCTAGAATTTGTAACCTAGAATTTAAAAGCAAGTGTTTTGAATCTCACTTTTAAAAAAAGCAATTGTGCATGATCCAGTGGCGTGATTGGCATCATGTCTAGTTTGGCGTTTGGCCTGTGTTAGAATCTACCTATATTTTGCATTTGAAATATATTTGGAAAATAACTGAAGTGCTCTGGCTGTGGATATGATTCAAAGCAACCAGATTCTAACTGTCCTGGTTCAACCCCATGAACTCTCATAACATGTTAAGTACTTCAATTTCAGTAAAACTGTACACATACATTAACTAATCATTATTTTTTATTGTTTCCCACAGTATCCGTATATTCCAGCTCACATTACGAAACCAAAAGAGCACAAGAAGCTCTTTTTGGTTCAGCTTCAAGAAAAGGGTAGGTATTCTATAATTTTTAATTTTCACATCTTTAATTTTCATATAGGTTTTATTGAGAGATGGCAACAAAATCTTGGGCAAGGTCGTTTGTACTATCTAAACTTAAAGAGAATTCTGAAAACTTATTTCTACTTTAGTGGTTTATATGCTGCTCAACAGCTCCAGTGGTGCTCCTCCCCTACTCCTGTGCCATGGATGAAACAAGCCAGAGTTGTTGTGAGAAGCGAGGTTACAGGGAACCAGGCAGAGGGCCTTCTTGGTAGTGGCGCCTTCCCTATGGAACGCCCTCCCACCAGATGTCAAGGAAATAAACAACTATCTGACTTTTATAAGACATCTGAAGGCAGCCCTGTATTGGGAAGTTTTTAATGTTTGATGTTTCACTATGTTCTGATATATGCTGTGAGCCACCCAGAGTGTCTGGGGAAACCCAGCCAGATGGGTGGGGTATAATTAATAAAGCTGCTATTATTGGTTTGTTTGTTTGTTTGTTTGTTTGTTAGTTTGTTACAGTATGATGGATTTTATTGTGGGAGGTAGCATTTCTTCACATCTTTTCTGTACACAGTTTCACTTAAAATTTCTTAAGTTTGGATGGATGTGGCTTTAGGTATTTATGACTCATTCCAAGTTGCTTTCAATTTGTGTGTTGTGCCTGGATAACTTAGAATAGCCCGAGGAGTCCTCATGCCAGGCATGGTATCTGCATATTCAGATTGTGCAAACCAAAGTTCTAAATATTACTATTCTTCATATGATGCAACCTAGGAATTAAGAAAACTAAGCTTCACTCAATACTTGTCTTTTCCTTGCTTGAAGCAGATTTTTATTTGATTTGATCTCTCTTGATTCGTTCTAGCTTTGTTTGCGGTCCCCAAAAATTACAAGCTGGTAGCTGCTCCATTGTTTGAGCTCTATGACAATGCACCAGGTTATGGGCCTATCATTTCAAGCCTCCCCCAGCTTTTGAGCAGGTAGAGTATGCTGTGAGTTTCCATGTTGTGGTTTCATACTGCTGCAGCTGCTACAGGAAAGCTTTCTTTAGCTCTTTCACTTGCTTCTGTAGGGAATAGCTGACTGAGTTCTCTGAGGATTGTGGTGCTTATGTATCCACATTGGCTTGGATCATAGGATAAATTGACTTAAAAAAAACCACAAAAGGAAGGTTTCCATCCTCCCTGCAGCTGCCTGAAAGGTCCCCTGATGGGTTGGGCCTCCTGAAAATGTATGTTGGGTTGCCAGGATGAAATTCTACAAACTTCCTTAATTTATCTTAGGATTCAAGACACTGTATTTATATCATATCATTCAGCAGAGTACTTTAAATTAGTTTTGAATTACAAACAGTACTTCACATTCCTTATATGTTCCCTTTCACTTTTCCTTGCTTATTAAAAGCCAACAGAAGGCACCCTACCAAAATTTCCTTCTGTTGCTATAGTCATTGCCTGCCTTATCGTATGAGTACATTACCTCAGGAGAATCAGGCTTGATGTACTTTCTTGAACTTTGCTTGCTTGCTGGGCTTCCAGTTGATGTATTATGTGCTGGCTGGCTGTTTTTCAAGCTGTGTTCTTAGAAAACTAAAGTTCTAGCAAGCACTGTCTAGGTGCATGTAGAGCAGGGGTAGTCAATGTGGTCCCCTTGAGATTTTGGACTATAATTCCTGTCATCCCTGATGGGAGTCATGTTGGCTGAGGCTGGGATTTGTAGTCTGGAGAGCACCACATTGGCTACCCTTATGTAGGGCAATGCTAGGCTCAGTAGAGTAGAAAAAAGAAAAAACCATCAGCCCATGGGTTGGATTAAAACTAGTCAAACTTCCAGGGTGCACATTCCAATGGTAGGTGGGGCAAAAACCCAAATAAAGAAAAACCACTTGTCCCCTAGCCACCCATCTTCAAACATACAGTGGTACCTTGGGTTACATATGCTTCAGGTTACATATGCTTCAGGTTACAGACTCTGCTAACCCAGAAATAGTACCTCAGGTTAAGAACTTTGCTTCAGAATAAGAACAGAAATAGTGCTCTGGCGGCGCGACAGCAGCAGGAGGCCCCATTAGCTAAAGTGATGCTTCAGGTTAAGAACAGTTTCAGGTTAAGAACAGACCTCCAGAATGAATTAAGTACTTAACCCGAGGTACCACTGTACTGGAAATCAACACAATGGGAAAAGGTGGGGGGAGCAAAGCACACACACAGCCACCAGCACCTCAACAAAGCTATGATCAAACAGAAAACCAAGTTCCCCACTGGATGTGGCAGGGGGTGTGGAGGTGGGCTTCCTGTTCCTTTCTGCACCCCTTGAGATTGTTCAGCCAGGTGAAGGAGGAGCTGGAAGCAGGTGCACAGCTTCTGCATACTGTGAGTCAAAGGTGGGTGGCAATTTCAGGCTATTAGCAACATCCTTAGAAGCAGCCACTCCTTGCTGCTTCCTAAACAGGCCAGTGTTGTAAGCAGCAACACAACAGCAGCTTCCTCCTTCCTAGATCATAGCAAATTCAAAAGCAGGTCAGTATTTTAATAAAATGCCTGCCTCATGTCAAGAGAGCAATTCCCAAGCAGTGGCTTGCATACGAGCCAATTGCTCTGAATTTGCCAAGGTAACTGGGATTGATGTCTCATGATGGACAGGTGGATGTGATTTGACCAAAATGACCTCAGGGTCCAAATGGAGAGTCCCGATAAGCCTAGTAAAATCCATGGGCCAGAGGTTGCCTACCATTGCAGGAGGACCTCTGGCCAGTGATCCAAGTGTGTACCTATAACCTGCTGGAGCATCTTTTGCAATTCATAGAAAGCAGATCTGTTATCCAGCCGATTAAGTGTGTAGTTCATGATCTTCAGTGTGAGTAATCATTACTTCTTTTTCCCTTCTGCCAGGTTCAATTTTATTTACAACTGAATTCCTGAAGTATGTGGTAGAAGCCGTCTCTGTGAGAACAGCTTTAAAATGTAGAAGAGAGAACCTGACACAAAGATTTTTTTTTTATGTCTCCCCCTTCCCCAAACTCTCTACCATCTGAATAGGAAAGTGAATCTTGACTGTTTAGATAGTGGAATGATGAGTGTATTTGCATTTTAATCACCTATGTTGTAATAGTCACTTGACTTTTTTTAAAAATAACATTAAAACAAAATGATCTCCTTTCTGTTTTTGTGTGTTCCTTTTCCCAATGGGACTTGATGACTTGATGAGAGATACCTGCCCACTGATTGATACCACAGCATTGCATGTGAGAATGAAAGAGTACTATCTTCATCCATCTAAATATACCTTTGGAAATTTAGGCCACTTGTTAACTAACTAAAAGCAAGGTCTTTTGCGCACAGGAAACATAGCAGGTGTTGGGACTCAGGTTGACAGCAGGTCTTGAAACAGATGGAGGGAATTGATAACGTGTTCTATCACTCAGTGCAGCCTGAAGGAGGGAACTAAGCTAGGCTAGCAAGGAAGTGTCTGAATAATAAAAGGGCAGTGTTTCAGGTGATGCTGCCTTGTCACATAAAAGTTCCCAGTTTTAGTTTGCTTGCTACTCTTATCAGCAAGAGGAATAACTCCAATTTGGAAAGCTCTGCACTAGTCAGTCATGTGAGGTGGTGCTGAGAAAAGCTGATTGACAGGCCTGTTGTCCCAAACGGGCGTAGTGTGAGGGGTGCCAGGGCTCCAGGCACACAATTTTTGAGGTGGCATGAACCAGGTGCCCCTATGCAGGTGAGCCCAGCACAGCCTGGCGCTCCTGTCCACCCCCTAAGGGCTGCGTCGACTGGCTGGGCTCCCCACTGTGTGGACAGGCAGCTCAGCACAGCTCTGCTTTGCTCCGGTGGGGTCCCTCCAGCAGCATATGTGGTGAGGGCTGGGGTGCCCCCCACCCCGCCTGGCATGTGTGCACCTGTTCTGGGTGCTGGCAAATGCCACTACACTGCTTGTCTCGACCACCTCAAAGTCTGGCCAATTCTGCAAAGTCCATAATCTTCGCCTGCCACTCCGCAGTTGTAGGTACCTCCTGTAACTTCCATTTTTGGGCCATTAAAATTCTCGCTGCAACTGTGGTGTACACTGATGCAAGTTCTTTTGACAGACAGTATTTGAAAAATGAGGGGGCGGGGGTGGAACTGAAATATGCAAAATGTGTCCATGCTATGGGAATTTTATTATTCATAAAGCTTGCAGAGGGCTCCAACCCTGATGTCAACAGATGGAAGATGAGCATGGTGATATCTTCCAGGAGATAACAGTAAGTACTGTACCTACTCAACTTGGATCTGCACAACTGGCTCTTTTACAATCGTTCTGCACTTGCAAGGAATTGCTTCTTCAAGGTGGAAGCACCAGCCCTTTGGAACTCCTTCCTCATTAATATTAGACAACCACCTCTCTATTGTGTTTGGTGCCTGCTAATTTTATTATTTTTTAAAAAACCCATAGTTTCATCTGTCGTGATGAGGCCAGGGGAGTTTTACAAAGGACTGGAAATGTAAAAGATTGTGTTACAAGGCAGGGGATTAGTTGGCAATAGAAAGAAAGAAACCTCAATTTTAAAAAACCTAACTATTGGTCAACAGGTATGCACTATATTTTAATAAGATGGGCAGAGAAAATTGGACTACTGTATTCTGAACTGTTTGCAAGAAATGTGTTTGAATATATTGTGTCATATACATACAAACCCATGTCTCACACACAATATATTTATTTAAATTTGCCTGCTCTTCATGTTTACAAGACACCACCAAGGTTACAATGTTAAAATCTAAAGCTGTATTTTAAACATTTAAACAAACTAAGCATTATACACCCAAGCATGCATTACATTGCATATATAATTAATACACTTTAATTAGAAGTATAACTTTTGGCATAGATTATGCCTGATGATAATAATAAAGCGTGCGTATACTGTCCGTAGTGTGTGTGTCTAACATATTGTGTGTCTAAAATAATATTTTGTGTGGTTAATATATGCACACAGCACAGAGCGTGCGTGTTTGCCTGTGTCTAGATGTCTAAAATATATGTAGGGGGTGTGTTGTGTTAGATGTGTCAGCGTATTCCACAAGAAACCCGCCCCGCGCGGCCTGTTCCCCACAAATCCACCCACCTTTCCCTCTGTCCGTCCCCTTTCTGTATTTCCCCTTCCATATTTCCGCGCCCGCCGGTCACTGCCTGGGAGGGGAAGGCTCAGCTGGGCGGCCTGTCTCGTTCCTCCACCCCGAAGTCAGCGCCGTCCGCCTTCTCTCGCAGCCCGAAGCCGAGCGTCTCCCTCGCCCCTGGCCGGAAAGGCCTCCGCCTCCGAGTCAGTGGGCTGGATTCGCTCCGCTTGTCGCGACGGAGCGGGCGGGCTCCTGAGGGAGGCGCTCATTCGCTCGGGAAGAGGCCCCGGGGCGGCCAGCAGCGGGCGGGCGGGCGACTGCGCGGCTTTCGCTCCCGAGTTCCGTGCGTGTGGGCCGGAGTCAGCGGGAGTAGGCCTCTCCCTGCGGGCGCTAGGCCGTTGCCGGGAGACCCCGCGGACCGCGCTAGCGAGCCCGGGCTGGAGCCCGCCAGGCCTCCGCGATGCCGCTGCTCTTCTTGGAGCGCTTCCCTTGGCCCAGCTTGCGCACTTACACGGCGCTCAGCGCCCTGGCCTTGCTGGGCAGCAGCCTCAGCGCCTACCGCGCCCTCAGCCAGGCCGCCGAGCACACGGAAGAGCCCCCCGGGGTGCGGCTGCAGCAGGAGACCGGAGGAGAAGGAGGAGAAGAAGGAGAGGAGGGCGACCTGTCGCCGCGGGCCGGGCCGGCCGCCCTGGACGTCGCCTATTACTTGCTCTCCGACAGCCTCTGCGTCTGGGTGAGCCGCCCGGGAAGGGAAGGCGAAGCGGGGCCTGAGGGGATTCCTTGGAGGTGGGGAGGCGTGATCCCCGCGGTCAGGGGGAGATAGACGGCCTGGGATATAGGCCCCGGGTGGGGTGTGCGAGGGGGATCACTTCGAAGAAAGGTGCGAGGAGGACGGGGCAGGAGGGGGCGCCTGATTTGGGGGAGAATGAGAGAAGTCATGGGGCACAAGTGGGCCACCTGTAAAGGAGGAACACCTCTGGGCAACGTGGGGTGGGAGCCAACAACCCCACTCAGGTCGGTGGGCTGGATCCCACGAAGATGTCCTCGGAGTAGACCCAGTGAAATTAATGGGTGCCGGTTAGACTAACCCTACATGCGAGGTTGTGGGACTAGGCCCATTGAAATCGCTAACACTTAAGCATGTCTGAGTCTGGATCCAGCCCCGTTGGTGAGTTTGTTTTTTTATGGAAGAGATGGTGCCTGGAGGAGAGGAGGGTATTGTGGGGAGTGGGCACCTGATGTTTGGAGGGAGTAGGGCAGGGGCCAGCAAACTTTTCCAGCAGGGGGCCGGTCCACTGTCCCTCAGACCTTGTGGGGGGGCCGGACTATGGGGGGGGGGGGATGAATGAATCCCTATGCCCCACAAATAACCCAGAGATGCATTTTAAATAAAAGGACACATTCTACTCATGTAAAATCACACTGATTCCCGGACCGTCTGTGGGCTGGATTTAGAAGATGATTGGGCCAGATCCAGCCCCCGGGCCTTAGTTTGTTTACCCATGGAGTAGGGTGTATCTCCCGTCTTATTCCCCATAGACACCCTTCACAGCAGTAATTCCCTGGCCAATATGCTCCTCCCTTTCAAAGAGGCTCAAAGGAATGTGGTCCTTGTGGGGTGGACTAGAGGGTTGGGTCTTGCAAGGTGTAGCGACATAGTGGGACACATTGGTGAAAATATTAGGAAATATGATATAGACTTCTCTTTCCCCCACGTTATGGGATGTGTGTGTTGTAGGGGATGTTCAAGGTAGCATCAGGGTGATGAGAGTAACTCTGCATGGCATGGTGCGGGTATAATGACAGAATAGGGTATGTATGCCTAAGGATCAGTGCAGGGATTACATGTGCTTGTTTGGGGAAGAGGGTGCTAGTCACCCACTGCTCCCTGACATTCTATCCTATTTGCACATCTGAGTAGGTAGGGGGAGCATTTTCTGGCAGAGTGATAAAGCTGGCAGAAGGAGAAGGCATCTGAAAGGCAAATGTAAAGATTGTTAAGGGTCAAAAAGTGTGGGGAAAGAGTAGCAGATTAGGGAGTACTAAGGGTAACTCATTGTCCCTAAGTAAATATTTAGTGGAAAAAAGTAGTTGCTGGAAGTGGTTTTGATTCTTTAAGGAGTAGCTAGGGAAGCGAGGGATGCTGGCGTAGGAGTTTTGGGGATACATGATAGACAGCACCTAGAAGAATAAGGGGGCAGTGTAGTAACTAGAACGTGATGGTGCTAATGAAGAGAGTTCATTTAATGTTGATTCCAACATTGTCTGGTTGCCTTGTATTCTCTTTCTTGCCTTGTTCTGAAGGGGTATCCCTAATTTCAAAGCATCTTGACTCCATAGTTGTCTGGTTCAAGGGATTTGCAAGGTACTGCAGGACTTTAATTTTATTTTGGCTATTTGTGAGTTGCTTTTCAGGACCAAGTCCTCACAAAATGACAGAGAGAAAGAAATACAATAGAACCTCAGGCAGAATATGAAGCATTGAGAGGATGCAGACAAATAGATGTATTGG
This sequence comes from Podarcis tiliguerta, assembly GCF_965153285.1. Taxonomy (NCBI): domain Eukaryota; kingdom Metazoa; phylum Chordata; class Lepidosauria; order Squamata; family Lacertidae; genus Podarcis; species Podarcis tiliguerta. The sequence continues at coordinate 49,624,476 of NC_139541.1, read as the reverse complement.
AGATACCAATATTCTCTTAAGGAAAGGCAGTAGTAAAAATATAAGTTGATGGCTTTCCTGAATGTCAGAACTTAAGGGGCCAAAGCAAATATTAAGTCGAAGACAGTTTTCCAACTGCAGAACCACTATTGAAAAGATCCTGTGTTGTGTGCTCAGCACCGTAATTGATTTCCTGCCCAGAGTGGCTGGAGCAACCTAGGACTCAGCTAGACTGGAAAAGAAAAAGTGATTTATATGCATTGTAAAAGCAAGATGAGCGCCACAACCCTAGAGTTGGTCATGACTGGACCTAATGGTCAGGAGTTCCTTTACCTTTTACTATGTGCGATATAAAATTGTACCACCAGATGGTGAGATGGAGTCTCATTTTTCTCTAAGTGTTTTCCCTGTTTAAATTTACAACACTTTAAACTGAAACTGCTGAATTCTGCACCAGCTGAATTTTCCTGTCTTCTGAGGCAACCTTACATATAACATGTTGCAGTAATCTAAGCTAGAGGTTAGCAGAGCATAGATACCAGACCTGAGGCTATCCCTGTTCATATAAGGATGCAGTTGAGCCCCCAGCCAAAGCTTATTGAAGACACTCTGCACTACTGAGCATACCTGACCCCCAGGCTATGTACTCACTTCTTCAGAGGGATTGTAACCCCATCATGAGCATCCAACCTCCCTTCCATCCAATCTAGGGAACCACCCACTAACAGTTACTTAGTGTTACCTGGATTGAGCTTCAGTTTGTTGACTCTCATCCATTTCATTACTGAGACAAGGCAACAGTCCAGCACATGCATTGCCACACTTGTAAATCTAAAGGAGAAGTAATGCTGTGTGTCACCAGCATATTGCTGATGACATATTTCAAAACTCTGGATAACCCCACTCAGTGCTTTCATGTAGAAACCACTGAGTGGGGATTAAACAGCACAGGGGATAAAATAGAGCCACAAATTGAATGCTTTACAGGGCCTCCCCAAGTATCACCCTCTGGAAATAATAATCCAAGTTGAACTGGAACCACTGCAAAACAGTGCCACCCAGCCCTAAACCGGACACCTGTTCTAGAAGAATATCATGGTCATTGTTATCGGCCAAGAGGAGCAAGGGTCCAGAGCGCAAGTGGTTGCCCTGACCGATTCAAGCATTTTGTCCACATCCTTGAGCCTTACTAACCGAAAAACATCCTACACTAGGACTAGACAGTGCTCTGGACATTCCTTGAGATTCATCTGATGTAACAGCAGAGTCAAGATCCCAGTGGATGCAAGTGATTTTATCCTCAAATGCTTTGCAAACAAGTTACAGCAAGCTACTGCCAGTTCTCCCACCTCATTTGGACCAGACTGTAAGGGGCCCCACACACCTGCAAAAGCTCTGCCAGATGGCACATTGAAGATGCAATGGAGGCAGCAGCAGCTGCATAAAATGACTTTGGCCCCTGAGTCATAGGTCATAGAGTTTTGTCCTAATCAGTGCTTCCTAGATCTCCCCAGCATAATCTCCCACAGCTCTTACACAAGTTCAGTGTTGGCAATTTGTGACACAGAAAATATATCTTAAGTACACCTCAGGCATGGTATGAGCAGGCTAGAATTATAGTTCCTTGGTGTCAATGAAGTGATCTGCCTTCCAGAACATTCTCTGGCCAGTTTTAAACTTGTAGAGCAAGGTCATGGCCTTGGGGTTGTTGTTAATTCTTATGCAACCTGATCAGTGGCCTCAGTCCTATTGCTACAGGCTAAGATTATGCTTGAGCTATGTATTTCATGTTTGCCCAGAGTGTGTGGAGAAATACACAGGGGTTACTTAGATTTTGCTGCCTGCATTCTGAAGCTAACATTCAGAAATTGTACACCTCAGTTCTCATCTGCTTTACCTGATTTTGTAAGTAAAATAAGACAGTGAACTCGATGCATTTGATAATTGCCTATAAAAACTCATGCCAAAACAGCAGGTAGAGTTCAGTTCAGTTAGAGTTCAATTCTGTACATCAGAGGTGGAGAACCTCATGCCTGGGGTCTGAATGTGGTCCTCCAGGCCACTCTGCCTGGCCCTTGGTACTTTCTCTATGCCACACACTCACCAGGCCTACTCTGCAACATTCTCAAGTGATTTTTTCTTTCTGGAATGTGTCTTTGAACTGTGATAATGCCACTTCCTTGTCTGGATAGAGAGATAAGTGTGTGTGTGTGTGTGTGTGTGTGTACACACAGAGAGAATTCTAACATTTGCAGAATTCTGTCTGTAATGGCCTTGCTGTACAAAGTTAAGAGTTGCATCCATTGCTTTTGCTTAAGCTCCTGTGTCCATTTGTGGTGTCAGGGCAGGATCTGGGGCCAGAAATCTAGGGCCACAATATGCAGCAAGACTGGCTGATCACATTTGAAGTAATACACGTTACCATCTAAGAGGAGGGGGCCTATGACCATTAGGTTCAGGGTCTAACCCAGGCTTCCTCAATCTTGGCCCTCCAGATGTTTTTGGCCTACAACTCCCATGATCCCTAGCTAGTAGGACCAGCGGTCAAGGAAGGTGGGAATTGCAGTTTCAAAACATCTGGAGGGCCGAGGTTGAGGAAGCCTGATCTAACCTCATCACTGTCCTGTCTAGTAACAAAACATTCTGACTTTGCCTTGGTTAGTGCTGAAGACCCATTCATGTTGCATAGCTATTTCAATCTGATTATTTTGTGCTGTAATGTTCGCTGAATTGAAATTACAGACTTGACCCAAAATATCACTTAACTGATAAAGAGATAGAGCACTTCAGTTATTTCAGTTTTTGAAACAGAGTTTGTAAGCCTTCAATATCGTGCACTTCAGATTTATTTATTTATAAAATATTTATATACTGCTATGTAATTAAAATAATCATAGTGGTTTACAGCAATAAAACACAAAATTATATTTTAAAAACTGTATAAGCAAGTTAAAAAGACGTTAATCATTGTGGAGAGGCAAGCTTGCACATGAGTCTTTTGGGGGTATTTCAGATGCAAGATGTATTATCCCGGGGAGGTGACTTAGTCTTGTTAGTCTTCAATATTATTCAGCAGAGTTCTATGAACACCTGAAATGCCAGGTGCCTTTGGCCAGCCTTCAACAGTGGCATGTATTCTTGCGCAGCAGGAGCCATATGTGATCATTGTCTGATATTTGAACAGTGGTGATTCTGTAAACGATTGCTGATTGAAGACATTAATCACTCACCAGGATTACCCGCATCCTTACAATTGTGTCATTCAAACGCTTTCCTTTCTCACAGCCTCTGGGGAAGTCTGCAGTGTTCAGTGAGATTTTCATCACTTATTTATTTCTCATCACTTGTTTATAATTGTGAGCTGCCCCAGCATTAACAGTATCAAGAGTCTTTTTAAAAAAAGTTATAGCAAAAATGCTTTTCTTTTTCTCACCATTTACTTTAAATACTATAACTCCTAAACAATTTTCAGTGTTTATGAATAGTCATAAATATGAATTGCGACATAAATAACAATAGTAGGATAACTTTGACAAAGATATCTCAATGTCTACTATGTCTCTTGTGTTTCATCTTTGCAATAGAAATTGGTCATGTTGTAACATTATGACAAACCAGGGTTGCTGAATTTTTGTGGTTTATTTTGCACAGGCAGAAATCTGCACACAGCCTGATTGCTCCCATTTGCTCCTCCACTGGCAAAGCCAACCAATAAGCTGTAATTCAGCTTGGCTTCCCATGAAATTCAAACTCCCCAGGATCACGGTTTATTTCTTAAAAACAAGCCAGGACAGCAAACCGTGGTTGGAGGTCAGCTAGTGACCCTGGTTTGTTAGGGAGCAACAGACCACAATCCCTAGTTAGATGTCATGGGAAGCAGAACTTAAATGCAGCTTTCTGACTTGTTTCTCCTGCTCACGCCAGAAGCAACTGGCCATTGTGCATGAGAACACATGATTAGTTGGCAACACTGATTATAATGATGCACTAATGCAGTCAGTGAGCAAGGGTCAAACTACAGATGGATGAGAGAGTTGGAGCCTTTCCTCTCTGCTTGCTACATTACCCCATGAACCCCCCCCCCCCGAGACTGACTGAGAAAGCTGTAGGCTGTTGTAAAATCTTGTTTAATTGAGGTAAAATCTTGTTTAATTCTGCTATTACGAATGAAGCAGTAAACTTAGTTATATACACATCTTGCTGGTAAGTGTGACTGTATTTTTAAATGTAGAAATTAGGTTGCACAATTTTAAAGAAACATAGCTCTTTGCTTTCAGAATTGTACATTTTGGAAATGCACTGTACTATTGTTCACATTGCGCTATCTGGGTTACAAACCACAGACCTGAGTCTTGAGGTCTGTTCAGCTGGGAACGTTGAGCAGCATTCATTTTCACTTAAGAAGGCAACGGCAAACTGGCTCAGCCACATTTTTATGTTGTTTGGTTCTTATTTGACTTACTAAACAATATACAGTGGTACCTTGTGTTACGGACAGGATCCGTTTGGAGGCCTGTCCGTAATGTGAAATGCCCGCAACTCAAAGCACTGTGTCTGTGCAGGCGCGTGGCGCAATTTGGCACTTCTGCGCAGGTGTGAAGCGCGATTTAGTGCTTCTGTGCGGGCACGAGCAGCAAAACCTGGGAGTAACCCGTTCTGATACTTCCGGGTTGCCATGGGACATAACGCGAAAAGATGCAACACAAAGTGGACGCAACACAATGTATGACTGTATGGAATTTTAAACTGGGGGAAGTATTGTTTTTGTTTGTTACCAAGTTATATATTTTTATATTGTAAACAATTTTGCGATTTGTTGAAATGAATTGTAGTATACAAATACTTGTATAAACAAAACAAAATAACATAGGTTTCTGGAGGTATTTTCTTGCATCCTAGGATGGTATCTTTTCCAGGGAACTTCCAACGTACATAGCCTTTAATATTATCTGCTTAGGAGGGAGAGAACCTAATAACCACTATTTTACACCGCTAAACACTTGAAGGAGGCCAAGGCTGATCACAGTTGGGAGAAACAAGGTTCTTGATCAGTTGGGCAAATTGGCCAGGGGGTTCCAAACCAGTGAGTTTTAATGGAAGAGAATTCATGTTGAGACTCAAGACAGGATAGGCATAACATACAAATATATTTTATTTTTTGTTCCAGGTACTGGTGAATACGGCTTGCTGTATTTTGATGCTGATTGCTAAACTAATACAGGGTGTTGTGTTTGGTCCCCTCCGTGTTAGTGAAAGACAGGTAAGAAAGGCCAAAGTTGCTGGTGGGTAGACTTAACAAAGAACTTTGTAATAGGTGGATTTGTGATTTTCATTTTTCATCTGGGAATATTTAACTTCCAGGCATATGTTCGTACGTAACCTTCCTCCTTATTCACTATATATAGAAAATAAAGTCTTGATCTGACCATGGTATGCAGATCAATTCAGGTAATTATAGATAGTACAGAGATTCAGAACATAGGCTGTGTTGCTTAGAGAGGTAATGGCTCAGCTCCAAAGTTGAGAGGCCTTTGATTATACTAGATTAGAGACCAGATGGGGAATCTGTGGCTCTCCAGATGTTGTGGCTCTCCAAATGTTGTTGCACTAGAGCTCTCATCATCCCTGACCACTATCCACACTGGTTGGGACTGATGGGAGTTGTAATCTAAGAACATCTGGAGGACCACAGGCTCACCATCCTTGTATTAGAAATTGCTGCTGAGATATTTTGATGGAGGATGGTATATAAATATATATATTTTTAAAAAGAATGTTAATAGAGGAAGAAGAGTTATGCTTATGTACTCTAAAATGAATTATGGGTTTGAAAATGAAACCTAAGAGACTTTGGCCACCCTCATTAAGCCATAGACTAGATTTTTCAAGCAGCCTAACAAGCAACAACATCCTGATTACAGAGGAAAACACCCAATTTCTCAATAGTTCTTGAGCTTGCAGCATGTACATGTGCAATCCGAGTAGTAATACGTACCTTTGTGGGGTTTGTGTAGACCAGGTTTTTGACTGATTTTTTAAATAATCCACCATTTTTGTAGTATCCTCCAGAATTTGTAGCTTACAACTATCATTATCTGTGACCATTGGCCAAGCTATCTGGGGTTGATGGGAGTTGTAGTCCACACAATCTGGAAGGCAACACTTTGACTAACCCTGTCTTAAGAGTATAGCCTGCACCATATTTTTCTATCTCTTGCTTGCTAGCAAGGACCTCTTGCATTTTAAAGAATCAATGGCTTTGAGGGTGAGATGACAACGCTCCACATCTAAGGTAGATTCTTAGCTAAGAATGTGGGGATAACCCCTCAGCATAATAACTTTAACAGCTGTTTTCATGTGTGTGTCAGTAGCTCCATTCTTGAAGAACTCTTTTTAACTACATGTACAAATCTCTTTCAGCATCTCAAGGATAAATTTTGGAACTTCATCTTCTACAAGTTCATCTTTATTTTTGGTGTACTAAATGTTCAGACGGTGGAAGAAGTGGTCATGTGGTGCCTTTGGTTCTCTGGACTCGTGTTTCTCCATCTTATGGTTCAGCTCTGCAAGGATAGGTTTGAATACGTAAGTTTTGGCTGGTGGTTTGAAGTTGAGGATGAGAGTTCTTTTATACAGGAGTGTATGTCTAAACCACTGAGCCTAGGGCTTGCTGATCGGAAGGTTGGCGGTTCGAATCCCCACGACGGGGTGAGCTCCCATTGCTCGGTCCCTGCTCCTGCCAACCTAGCAGTTCGAAAGCACGTCAAAGTGCAAGTAGGTAAATAGGCAGAAAGGTAAACGGCGTTTCCGTGCACTGCTCTGGTTTGCCAGAAGCGGCTTAGTCATGCTGGCCACATGACCCGGAAGCTGTACGCCGGCTCCCTCTGCCAATAAAGGGAGATGAGCGCCGCAACGCCAGAGTTGGCCAAGACTGGACCTAATGGTCAGGGGTCCCTTTACCTTTATGTATTCTCTTGCCAAAGAAATCTAAAGTTGATACATAGATTAAATGATGGAAATCAGTTTGAGTTGTTTATTTTTGCTTGAGCTTGTTGATCACCTCAGCTTGTCGATCTATGGTAAAGAACAAATAAATACTGGAAGGCTTTTCAGCATATACCTCCTGTTCAAGTTGCGCTTGAGAGTTCAGTCTGTGTGCCAGTTTTCTGTGCTTTTTTCAAGTTCTTTAACATACTTTGGCTCTGCAGGAATTCAATGTGTTTTGGAAGTAAATAGGAGCAACTGGAGTTTTTCAATGCCTTCATTTGTATATTTCAGCTCTCCTTTTCACCCACCACACCAATGAACAGCCACATCAGAGTCCTGACCCTGCTAGTAGCTATGCTTCTTTCCTGCTGTGGACTAGCAGTTGTGTGTGGTATTATTGGCTATACCCATGGAATGCACACATTATCTTTCATGGCAGCAGAGGTGAGATTTCTTGTTAGTGTGAGATTAATTTGCTCAATTTTTTCTGGTTAGCCTTGTTTTATTTGTGCAACCTTGTTTGTGTATGCTCTAATTCTTTAGCCAGAATATATCAGAATTTATTTTTGATTCATAGAGTATCCAGTGAATAGGGATTACTGCATTTTTATGCTCAAGATGATGAATATTTTTTGCAGAAAGCAGTGTGAGCAGTTAACATTCTGTTGTCTGGGCTTAGGAAAACTCAAGCCACTATATGAAAAATTGGTGGATGTAGCCTGTTAGAAATAATTGCCATCTGTATTAAGTGCTAATACTCTTAAGGGTTCTAAAATATATTTTAATTCAGGATGATTTACAGCATTCATTCATAACTGAGTTTGTGAGCCCTTTGATCTCCAGGAGTCCCCTAAACTGAATGAGTATAAGAGAAGGAAAGGAAAGAGAAAAATCTAAATTTAAATGAATAACCAGTTGTACAGAAAAGGAAATAATGGTTGCAAGAGCAATCTTCTACAAGCTAGTGCCTTTCAGGTGTTTTGGACTACGACTCCCATCAGTCTCAACCATCATAACCAATGGAATTATGCTTATTTGAACATACAGTAGCACATGCAAATGCTCTCCTCCCATACCTTGTGAGGATACAAATTGCCCAATAATGCCTGTAGTAGCAGTTTTGGTGAGCAGAGGAGGAATTACTGAAAAAAGACACCAGACAATGTTTTTAAAATGAAAATTTAATTAATTAACACCACCACCACCAGAGTTGTACCAAATTCAGCCATCAAGGACATCTCTTTTTATACGTGGCTTATTATTTTCTTATTTCCTTATACAACAAGCTACTACTTGTGGCTCTGACCTTTTAAAAAATAAATGGAAATCTGAAAGAAATATAATCCTCTTATGTCTTATGACAAATGATCATATCAATTTTCACTTCCATCTCTAACCATTCTTAAGCTTGTTCCCTAGAACAATGAGAACCATTTGCAAGAAGCTCCCTTCCTGCTCTGATCAGTCTTCCAAGGGGGAGAGCTTACAGACCGTCTATTGTATGGTACCATTCTGTTCTCTTCTGAAGGAGCCTTTCTAATTCCTGGAGCTTATTCCTTCCCATCTTGGGCATATGCAGGAAGACAGCATAGACTTGTTAGCAAAAGTTTAATACTGAAATTTAAGAAGCACATTTTGTCCTGTCTGTCTGGAAAATCAGTTGTCTTGTTTTTCTAGTTCTCTGCCTCAGGTTTCTAGTTCTCTTATCAGATTTCAAACAATTCCAGTCAATTGTTTCCTCTTTTTGTTCCCTACAGTCCCTGCTTGTTACTGTGAGAACTGTGCATGTGATTTTACGGTAAGTAAGAGATTGGGGTTTAGGTAGGGAACAAAGGGCATGTGTTTGATTTCACATACAAAGCATGTGTGTTGTGAGGAGCATGCTTCAGTTGCCAAATTGTTCTTCCTTTTCTGTTTTTTATTTACCCATGCAATTATTTTCAATAAATTATTGAAGGGGATTGGGCAACCTTTGGCCCTCCAGAAGTAGCTGGACTACAACTCCCAGCATTCCTGACCCTTGACCCTACTGACTGGGGCTGATGGGAGTTGGAGGCCAATATCTGGGTTACAGCTGAATTGCAGGATGGTATGCTTTGTTTTATGTAAAAGGCATAGAATAAAACATTAGTATATGAAAATATAATGGTGTTATTTTGAAACTTTGGGTTAAATTATGGTACTTAAAAAGGCATGCAGTAGGACTAGGATGTACAGATTGATCAACACCAAGGGCTACAACAGAGTGACTATCATGAGATAGAAGACCACATCTGATTTTCAAATTAGTACTCTCTTCTTCTAATGGTATAGTGACCATTTCAGTCTGGCTGGTGCACCTGTTCTTATATTCTTACTTATTCAGCAAATGAGTTAAATGAGTCAGTCTTAAGAAGATGTCTGATTTTATCAACATTAAAATTGAAAAATATAATGCACTTGAGTCCTTCCCCGCCTCCTTTAACATCTTAGATTGTTTGCCTCAATATTTTTTGTTTTCTTCTTTGTAACTTTAAGGACTTCAAACTTCTGTAGAAAAAATATGCAGTTAAATCAGAGTGGTTTATGGAATTTATATAGGTTCCTTTGATCATATCTCTGGTGCAGTATGTGTTTTGGAGGCTAATTTTTTTCCAAATGGATATTTTTGATTCAAATGAAAGTGTTAAAATTTAGATTCATATTTAAAAACTGTCAATAAGTTCCAGGGTTTAAAATCAAATCTGAATCAAAATGTTTAATATAGACATGTTATCTATTCACTCATAATCTCTTCCATCTTAATATGAATCTCTGTGAAACACAAGAGTTAAAAAAATATATATGTAAAAGACTGTATCAGGAATGGTGGGCTGGCATTACACACATGATACAGTGGATTCTTGTATTTCTTGTGTGAGCTGTAAATATTTACTTAGATTGTTAGCCACAATTATTTTATTAAATTTGTATATTGCCCATCATCCAAAGATCACAACATAAAAATACCAAACACAGATACATAATAAAAACAAAAACAAACCAATAACCCTACTTCCACAAGCACATCTAAAAGGCCATAGATTGTTTAATCAACCAAAGGCCTAGTTATAGAGAAACGTCTTCTCCTGGTGCCTAATGATATGTAATGAAGATACCTGGCGAGCCTCCTGGGGAGAGCATTCCACAAGTGGGGAGTGACTGCAGAAAAGGCCTGTTCTCCTGTTGTCACCTTCCAGACCAGGATTGGTGTAATATACTGATATTGCATTATTAACCTCAAATAAGGACACTCGGGTCTCTGAGCCTTGACTCCACCTGCCTTTGTCATTCCTAGCCTGGCCAAGTAAGGGGAGAGGGGAGAATAGATGTGCTTCTTTACAGATGTGCTTTAGGTGAGCAGGTATGTACTAGTTTGTGTTAAGAATGAGTCTTTCTTTAATGTTGATATTTCTAAAGCTGGCAAAATGCTTTTCAAATAATACAGCGTTCACTCCTTCCCTCACTTAGGTATGTCATTCATCTCTGGGATCTCAACCATGAAGGTACCTGGGAAAGCAAGGGAACGTACGTTTATTACACAGACTTCATCATGGAGCTAATGCTTTTGTCGCTGGATCTGATGCATCACATTCACATGCTGGTATGCATTGTTAACTGATAAATCATGGCCTATATAGAATGGGAATAATATAGAATTATTATTAATAGTAACCTTTATTGTTACTATTTATGGCTTGCTACGTCCTGCATCCTTCAGCCATACTAAAGAAGGGTTGTGAGCATGTGGGGCGAGAACTGTGTGGAAGAGAACTTCAGCTTTGATTGCTATTTTTGCTGCAGTATTTCCTGCTGTAGAAGAGAAGAGCCACTTTCTCTTCTGGACTCTCTGATTGTGGGACCTGCTGTGGTTAAAACAGCAAGCGTAGCTCTATTTATGGATAATACTGCTGCTTTTCAAAATTAAACGTTTTCCCCAAGTGACATACAATTGATATGATAAAACATTTAGTGGCAGCCCACCTTGTTATAGCCCAGAGATGGAAATAGGGTTCAATTTTTACAATCAATAACTGGCTCAAAAATACTTTCTCTGTAAATTGCGGGGGCCTGCAGTGGCCATAATCATTCTTTGGGCCTACTTTTAAAACCAGCCTGAAACATGGGACCCATTTTTACCTTCTCTCAGAATGACCCCTTGTGTCACTTTCAGCCCTACAATTCCGTGTTTCTACGCTGTTGTCATTCTAGTTAGGTCTTCCTCTTTCCTTAATACCCGGGGGGGGGGGGGAGAAGTTTGTTGCTGTTTGGAAGCCCAAACTAAGCAACACTCTGAATGAGAACTCCATGAGCAGCTTGTTTCTAGTAAACCCCGAAAGAGTGCTGTGGCAGCTTTTAGGATGTGGGTGCATTGGGACTTCAAAGAGAGAGCTATATGCACAGTAGGCTAATTTCTGGCATTGTCTTTTTATTGCCTGGTGTGTTTGCATGTCATTCATGCCATTCTCTTCTTTCTCTCCCTGTCCACCCACACCTTCACTTATGTGCTGCTGGATTACTTAATGCTCTTTTAAACATTTGTTTGGAAGCTGTTTGGCAATATCTGGTTGTCGATGGCCAGCCTGGTGATCTTTATGCAGCTGCGTTACCTGTTCCATGAGGTTCAGCGCAGACTTCGCCGCCACAAGAACTATCTCCGCGTGGTTGGAAATATGGAAGCGAGGTGAGCAAGTTCCTTTAACTGTGCAAGACTAGGAGAGAGTCCAGTCTCACAGTCTACTCTTTTAGGGTTGTACCCAGTGTTAGTCATGCTCAGAGTAGATGCATTGAAACATGACTAACTTAGGCCCATTAATTTCAGTAGGTCTGTTCCGAGTAAAACTTAGTTGGAGACAACCCTTAATTTCCTTGCCATCTGACTGTTACAAAACTGGTTTGCGAGGAGTAAACTTGCTGATCTTCACAGTTCCAGTGATGTTCTAGTAATTTATTACTTATACCACGCCCAACTGACTGGGTTGCCCCAGCCACTCTGGGCAGCTTCCAGCATAATAAAAGCACAGCAGAATGTCAAACATTAAAAACCTTCCCACTACAGGGCTGCCTTCAGATGTCTTCAGAAAGTTGTGTAGTTATTATTTTTCCTTATCAGTGTTTCTTTCAAGGCTGTCACCAGATGAACTTAACCTTGGATGATTAATTCACGAGTCTTAATTGTTTTCAAATCAATTGGGTGGTAGCAGAGTGGGAGCCTGAAGCTCCTCAGGGTCTGTTGTAATGACCACCTATGGCCTGGTGTTATTTCTGAAGAGGCCCTTGGTGAACTAGCTGAGCAGGTACCAGTATTTTGATTCTCCCAGTTCCGCCATAAATAGGCACTGAAAAGGCATCCTCTTTGAGTCGCAGCTGGATATCTTTGCTCAGATGGCATTTTGGTCTAGCTAGATACCGTAAAGAGCCATATGCTGATGGTGGTGTGACCATCTTGGCTGCCTCTTTGTGCCAGACCCAGATCATCAAACCGTCACCTGTCATGAATCATCATTGGCAGGATTGTCAGCAGAAGCAATGTTCTATGCTTATGATAATATCTTATTCTCTTATTAATTATGCTGTTTTAAATGCACATTTTATGTTTAACTTCCTTTAGTAATTTCTACTTATGAAACATTAAAGATAATTATTTTTGTTAACTTTGCTGTGTTAAATGTGCATTCTGTAGTTGCCCTCCTTTTATTTTGAAATCTTTATGATAATACATTAGTTTCCAGTTAATTACATTGCTTTGAATGTATACTTTATACAGTATTTGACTTTCTTCAGTAATGTTTTATCTGAGATTTTAATGTCTAGTAAACCGCTGTGAGGTTTTTTTTCTTTATAAAGTGGTTTAGAAATACTATTATTATTATTATCAATCATAACCATAATCTTCACTTCTCTTCTAGGTTTGCGGTGGCAACACCTGAAGAGCTGGCAACCAACAATGACGACTGTGCCATCTGCTGGGATTCCATGCAAGCTGCACGTAAACTCCCTTGTGGGCATCTTTTCCATAAGTACGCACCTGGGGAGCAAACCAGGGTAGAACAAGTAGTGTGCTCTAATTGTCTGTAGTTAATGGTTGAATCTCACTAGACACTCATTTTGTCATTTTCATCTTTTCTTTTCTTTTTAAGAAAACCAATTCAACACTATATATACTGGTTTTCCTTGTTAAAGGTCATGGAGGAGTTGCCTGTCCTGTTCTGGCTGTACCCAGTGTAGACTGTGACATAGAAATGTAGTCTTCTAACAGAATTCACGGGACAGAGTTTTTATATACTTATCCAGGACTGCAAAAAATTGTTTAATGTACAGAAGCCAACATTGATAGTGCAATATTCTCAGTACTTTAAAAAATGCACATTTCCCCCTCTACATCTTACATAGTACAAGTGGTCTCCAACGTGGCACATCTCCAGCACCTAAATACTTGCAGCCCAGATTTTCAACATTGTCAATAACTTCAGGTTGGAGATACAGTTTTAACAACTCTGGAAGGCTGCGCATAGTCCATCCTACCTTGTAACCCTCACAAGGTGGCTTACAGCAGTCAACCAATGTAGCTGCTCAGCCACACTTAATAACAAAGCCAGCAAATTAATGATTAAAACCTTACCTGACCTCATATCAGATCATTCTATGTCTGCATGTAAGGAGCGAGCATGTTGCTTGATTTGGTATTCATGAAATATTGGGATCTCAAAAGGGCTTAACATTCTGTTGGTTATCAGACTTGTGTACCATTTCATGCAATGTATTCCCACCCATCCCCCAGTACATTTGGATACAGGAATAACGCTGTTTACCAAGGACATACACACACCCTTCAGGTTTACAGTGCAATCCTAACCTTGTCTGCTCAGGAGTAATTCCTATTGCATTAGATGGGTCTTACCTCCAGGTAAGTGTAGTTAGGACTGCAGTATTAGATTTTTAAAAACTGATTTATTAGCCACATTCATGAACGATAGGGGTTCTTGGCCAGGTTCTGCTGAATGCCTCTTGCTGGAGGGGCAAACTTAATGGCAGGCTCTTGCCATCATACCTTGCTGGTGGGCTTTGTGGAAGCCTTTGTCTGGCTACTCTTGGAGGCAGGTTGCTGGACTGGGTAAACATTGAGTCGTATCCAACAGGACATTGTCAGCTTCGCCTTTGAGCCAGTGCCAATGACTGGGCTCAACCTCTTCAGCCCCGACTGGGCCAGGTGAGCTGGAAAAGCACTCCCAGAGACCTTCCACCTCTTTGTAGTTGGCTGGTTCAAAAACTGCACCAGAGTTGCTAGTAACAGCAGCTTTAGCAAACTCTTTGGAGAATGTTTAGGTGATATGGCCTTTGTAGTTCTTTTAGATCTGTGCAAGACTCTCTGGTCCTCTGGGTCTGGTGTCTCCTCCTCCTTGGGAGAATGATGACCTAAAGTAAATGAAGGTGCTGTGTCTGAATCAGTGTCAGACTCATCTGAGGCTTTTGGACTTTGATAATCTGTGTCATCATCAGAATCTATGTTGGCATCAGCATTATCATCAGCAACAACAGAATCTGCCTCTTTCTTAACCGCTTTTGCACCATCATCATCTGAAATGGGATGACATTGAAAAATGCCAACTCTGTCCCATTTTGGATTACAATCCATGCTTTTGTGTCAGTGATTAACACACGATAGGAACCCTTTTCATATCCCAGAAAAATACCAGACATGTCTTATGCAATATAGGAAGTATTCCTTGATAGGTGTGTCATTTGGGTTGGCATCTTTTGGCAGTTGTTTCTACTTATGTCATCAGTAACAAATTGGAGGAGAATAGAAACCAGGGACCAGTTTGTTGTCATTCATTACAAGCTGTGTCAAAAGTATTTGTCAACGTTTCAAGGAGCCTCTAATAAGATAATTAGCCACTACCAGCAGACACATTTACTCCTCTGAGAAACTTGGGCCACACCCCTTCAGAGCTGCTTTTCCACATACCTGAAAGGGTAGCATTGCTTTTCTATGAAGCCAGCTTATGCTTCAAATTATTGGGTTCTAGTATAATGAAACGAGTGATTTTGGTTGCATTAAGTCACAATATGCCTTGAGAGTGGGGTAGCATGCTGGTTATAATATGAGAAAAATGCTAGTTAACCCTTTTCCTTATCCATCGGAGCCCACACATTTTGGGCTTGGTCACTCCTATTTTGAGAGAATGTGGTGGGTAGCATGTCTTGACTGCAATGCACAGTGCATAGGAGTCTAGAATAACCTATTAAACAATTATTTGCATTGTAGGTGGCAAGTCAAATTTCAGAATGTTATTAATGGGAAACAACTAGTGCAGCAGTAAGTCTCAAAAACGACTACCCCAAAAGGTTGCACCACCTTAAGTTTGTTGGTTTTCCAGGGGTACCATAATAATTATAATTACGTTTAGCCTGGAGGAGACTGAAAGGCGATATTATGGCCACCTTCAAATACCTAAAGGGCTGACACATGGAAGAGGGATCAAGCTTATTTTCTCCTGCTCCAGAGGGCAGGACCTGAACCCAGTGGTTTCAAGTTACAAGAAAGGAGATTCTGTTTCAACATCAGGAAGAACTTTCTAAGGGTAAAAGCCATTCAGCAATGGAACAGACTCCCTCTGGGTTTGTAATGGACCCTCCTCTCACTGGAGGTTTTTGAGCAGAGGTCAGGGGGCCATCTGTCAGGGATGCTTTAGCTGTGATTCCTGCATTGCAGGGACTTGGACTAGATGACTCTTGGGGGGTCCCTGCCAATTCTACAATTCTATGACTCTCTTCTAAATTACTGCATATTCTTTTTCTTCTTCTGAGAGCAGATGAACATTTTGTAACTTCTTCCCAAGAAATTTACTTAAACCTCTCATTTATTGGTAGCTCATGCCTGCGTTCCTGGCTTGAACAAGACACTTCCTGCCCTACCTGTAGAATGTCCCTGAATATCACTGACAATCACCGTGCCAGGGAAGATCACCAAAGGGAGAACCTGGATGAAAATTTGGCTCCTGTGGCAGTAGCTGAAGGCAGACCTCACCTGAACCAGCACAATCACTTCTTCCACTTTGATGGTTGGTTTATTTGTCTTTTACTAGTTGACTTGGCCAGAACATCTTTGTAAATGTAGGATTCTTTTTTCTTTTCTTTTTTTCTTTTCTTTTCTTTTTTTCTTTTCTTTTTTCTTTTCTTGAGAAGCCGTACCTTCCCCCATGAGTAGATGAAACCTAGATGAAATAGTCCCTGTGTGCAGCAGGAACAGGCTTTTGGGTTTCTTTCAGGATAATTGTTTTCTCTTCCATGGATGGGAAGGATGAGTCACATATGCGGGGAAGAGTTAATCCTTCCCTGTACACTGTCGCCCCTGCTGGAAATACTCTCATACTTCACCTTAAAAAAAAAAGCCATAGCAGGCTTCTTGAAATCCGCCTTACTGTGATGAGGAGGAGTAAGAGTAAGAAACTGTCTCTGTGTGTGAGAGAGATAGAGAGATTTAATGAACAAGTTTGAAGCACAAGCCAGCTCTGTGTGCTGGGCACCTGAAATGTTGCCAAGAACACTCACTCTATCCCTGTAGTACTTTCAAGTTTGATTTTTATACTATGTGCAGATTATGTTTAATCATATATAACAGTGGCTTTTCAAGAAAGGAAAATAAAGGGGAGGAGAGAATTGATAATGCTCATGACATCTATTGAACCTTGTAGTAATAATAATTAAGAACTGAGGAATCATTAAAAATATAGACAGAACCGTAGACGATTGGGGTAATTACTCAAAAGCACATTTCACACACCTCAACTGTTGCTTTCTCTTTTCCAGGTTCTCGCATCGCTAGCTGGCTGCCCAGCTTCTCAGTGGAGGTGATGCATACCACCAGTATTCTTGGTATTGCGCAAGCAAGCAACTCTCAGCTCAATGCCATGGTAATTCCTATTACTATTTTGCACACTGCTCTGTTTATTCATTTATATGTCACCACCAGTGTATGTGCTGCTTTAGAGAGTAAGTGCAAAAAAAAGTCCCAGTTCCAAGGAACATAAAAACAAAACTTCATCAGTGTGGTGGTGAAGTCAAGGAAAGGAAGAGAAAAAGGTAACTAGGGACGAAAATGAGCAAGTGCAGTTACATGTACTTCAGACCCATTTTCACTGAGAATGGACAACTAAGTGTTTGGTCAAAGACATTGTGGAAGAAGTGAGTTTTGAAGAGAGATTTGAAAAAAGAAGCACACACTGTTTCAAACATACACTGTCTATCTTAATAAACTGTGATTAGATGATCAGTGAACATGAATGGAATGAAACCACCATTCTGGATTCTTTTGTGCTCTAGTAGCAAAAGCCTGACCTTTTGAGATTTTAAAGGCTTTGGCTTACTTTAAAGGTTTATAAGGTATTTAGTGTGCCACAGTTGGGTCCCCTGTTGGTAACAGTGGATACATTTTCTTTTTTAGGCACATCAGATTCAGGAGATGTTTCCTCAGGTTCCTTACCACCTCATTCTGCAGGATCTGCAGATGACGCGTTCTGTAGAAATAACAACGGACAACATTTTAGAGGGGCGTATTCAAGTGCCTTTCCCAACACAGGTTGGTCAAACGTTACTGAGGCAGTCGGCATATTTCCACCAGCAGCAGACCTGCTGTGTTTATTTTGCAACATTAACATTGTGAAATGGTTATCCTGATGCTTAAGGTTTTTTTAATGTGTGTGTTTATTGAAAAAATGATTTTATATAGCTTTTGCTGCATTGTAAAATATGAACAAAGAGGTCTATCGTAGCCAAAAAGGCCCCCAGAAATTCTTGTGGTACTTCAAAGACTAACAAGCTTATGTCACAACTTTATAAGGTGCCACCAGAAAAGTCTTGGTTTTGTTTTTAAGTTTACTTTGTCTAGTTTTCAAACTTCTGTCAGTAGCAACAAGGAATGGATAAAAAAAGCCCAAACTTCCTCATTATTATTTTGTCTACCGTGAAATTGTTTATATGGCAGCCTCTGCATATTGGTTACATTTGGGGTTTGCATGTTGGTAATTATTTTGTCCCTGAGGATGAATGGATAAAAATGCACCTCTGTATGTTCTGTACTCGAGTTGTGATCTTGTTGTCATTTCATGAACTCATCAATCTTAAATGACCAAAGTTCTTCTCAAGCCCATATGCAAGTCAAAATCCTTGCAATAAGTAGCTTGTTCCCATTTCATGCATTAGATCACAGTTTTTAAGGAATCAGACATTGATGTGCTGTCAAAGATAGACAGGTGAAGCCTAGTTGCTAGATTGCTGCAGGATAGTCTGTTGAAAATAAGATGATTTTATGGATTGGTCTATTTTCGTTTTATTGATAGGATTTTTAATGAAGTGTAGTTCTTACTAGTAGGCTTTTGTGTCTTTATTTTATTTTTATTATGGCATTTATTACCTGCAGTTCACCATAAAGTCCCAGGGTTGGCTACAATAACATAATCATACAATTAAAAGCAGGAAAAGCAGTTTACACAATGATAAAAATAAGTAGTTAAATTATTAATTCATTTGATATTTGTAATTTATTTTTTCAAAGTAGATAAACACAACATACATATAGAGCATTACAGAATTCATGGACAAGACCACAAATCTTACAAATGTTGAGGTTACATTGTCCCATTAGTGTTTCATAAATGTGTGTATTAAATCATATTTATTTCACCCTATTTGAGTTTTATGCTGCATTTTTAATTGCAGCATATGGCTGAAAGAGGCTTGCACAGTAAACCCTGCGACAGCTAGGTTTTGAACATGGGTCCACCAACTTGCCCTGCAGCATAAATTCTTTAGAAAGATTGTTTGCGGGGGTTTTTCTTTTCAATTCATATCAGTTTTGTCAGTTTTATTTATGCTTACAGCGTTCAGATAGCATCAGACCTGCATTGAACAGTCCCCTGGAAAGACACAACACTGATCAGGAGGACACAGAAGAGGTTACTCAGGTAAACTTGGCAAAGGGGAAAATAAGGTGCATCATAACACAGGGAAATTTGATAGTGTAATGTCCACAAACCTTGGCACGAAATCCTCACAAGAACTCCTGGTAGATATCCTTCTGTAGCTTTGCCACTAGTGGATTTGGAGTCTTCATTGCAAAGAACATCTGTCTTAAAGGTTCAAGTAGGTTGCCATTTGTAAGCATAATTGTCCTGGGTCTGACGATGGAGTCTTACTTGCATTTCTCTTGTGTTTTGATGGGGAAGGGATCTGGAGAAAAGGGAATAGTGTTTTTTGTAATTCAAAGGCCTCGAGCAGTTAAGTCAGGGATAGCCAATGTGGTGCCTTCAGATGTAGTTGAACTGCAATTCACCTGCTCCCCATCCAGCATGGTCAATGCTAATGAATGATGGAAATTGTAGTCCAGCAATATCTGGAGGGTGCTGCATTGTCTATTCCTGAGTTAAGCTACTGGCTATTAAAGGGGATACATGGAGGTCTTTGTTCCTCAAGTGGTGGTCTACTGGCTATAAGGAGGATTTGAGCTGCTCCAGCTTTTGCCTTTCCCTCATTTATTTTTGAAAAAAATATTAATAATTTAGTACAAAAGTTTAAAAGGACACAGAAGGAAGTTATACCTAACAAAGCCATGATACTTGTGCAACACCTTCTGCTTGTACAATGGGATTTCCCCCTCTCCCCGGAATGTCTTAAATAGTAAGATGTAGATTAGTTTTAACATAGGGAAGACATAAGGACAAGACTGTTTTGGAACATATTGTTCCAGTCCATTACAGATACTTGTAAGTAAATGTGTGTGTGTTTGTAGTTCAATGCAAACAGAAATGATTTTTACCCAAGTGTTATTTGCCAGAGACCCTTAAATCCTTCTGGTTTCTCTTGCTTTTTCCCATAGGACAATATACATATGTAGTGGCCATAAGTAACTCCAGATCAATGTTAACAGTCCTTTTCAGAAAACCTTCCACATCATCATAATGTAACCATAATATCAGATGTCCTGTTAGTCCAGTTGTTTCTAGAAAAAGTCTATGTGGAGGGAGAAGTGTTCTTTTTCTTCTTTAGTAGTTTATGCTTTTGTTTTCAGTGTGCATTCTTCACAGTATTATTCAAAATAACATGTGTGAAAGGATAACTGTCTCTGTCTGGCTGTCACCTGAATCTCTACCCCAAATGTGCTAAAGAATAGTGCCTTCACTTATTTCCTTCCACACATTCACAAATGGGGACAGGGAGAGCAGGACTGCACTTTCTAGCCCTATCTTGATTGCTCTCCTGGTTCTGCCACGCCAACCCAATCTCCACATGTTCATCAGATAACTCCTTTCAATGCCTCCTGTCAGACATGCAGAAGTCTGGATAGCAGAGCCAGCCAAGGTAGCGATGATGTGGGTAATTTGTTCACGTGTGTCTGGCCTTGGAAAACCCATGTTCCAGCACAGAAAAGAATTGGCTTTGACCCGGAGTCTTTGGGTGTGGGTGCAGGCCAGAGCTTTCCGAACTTTTCACATTGTTGACACACTTTTTAGACATGCATCATTTTGCAACACAGTAATTTTACTAGCAAGCTGGAGGTTAAACTAACCCCTTTCTAGTCCTGGGAGGAGTGCGGAGAGTGTTTGTGTGACACACCTGCAAACTGCAGCCAGCACACTAATGTGTTGTGACACACAGTTTGGAAAGCTCTGGTGTAGGCCTTCCTGGTTTCATCTGTGTTAAATGCATGCTTACCCTTCCACATGTACATGATGCTTCTCTTTTTCTTGCTGCTTCTTGTGTAACAGGAGTTAGTTAATAGGAAAATATTTTGTGTGTTGCTGAAGTTAGTCTTTGGCCAACTGAATAGCTGCCTCCATTGTAGAAGTGAGTGACAATGAGCCATGAGCATGAGAAGTATCCCCTTGGCCCCAGCTATCCGGTCTTGGATTACCTATCTCAGTGGTATGAAACCTCAGGCCCTCCAGGCCTCTCTGGCCCTTGGGACTTTGTCTGTGCCACACCCCTTCCTAAGTCTGACACACCTGTTTCTGGCTGTCGTCCATGCCTTCCTTTAGCACTTTTGCCTGGCTGGAATGTCTCTTTATACTGTGGCAGTGCTTCCTGCTTACCTGGATGGAGGAAGGAGCTGTATGTTTGACTGGCCTTTTCTTGGCTGGAACATAAGCTACTATAAATAGAGTCACATCTATTGCCCTGCCTGCTTTTTGCCTCTGGCCTCCACTCACCACTAGCATGTGGCCCCTGAAGGTTGCCCATTGTGGAAAGTGGCCCTTAGGTTGAAAAAGTTTCCTTGCCCCTGGCTAATGTGAAGACAACTTCCTCCCCCCAAAACAACAACAACACTGTGGCATATATTTTTGGGTGAGGCAGCCTTTCCATTTACTTTGGCAGTATTTGCACATCCTAGCACCTCAATAAGATGAGCTTAGTTTGGACCTCCCCAGTTCTTCTGGTAATGTTGTATTAGATTATGGAGATCTGTATTAATGTGCTTTCCCCAATTTCCTTTTGTATGAAAGACGGAGAGAGACTCACTGGAACTCAACTCATGGTTGGAAGATGTGGCAGAGTTCAATGAGGCAGAAGCAGAATCCATTGAGACAGAAGACTTTGAAGTGAGAGGGAGCCGGTTTTCCAAGTCAGCTGACGAAAGACAGAGGATGTTAGTACAGCGGAAGGAAGACCTTTTGCAACAAGCTCGCAGGTGTGTATGTTTTGCGGGTTACAGTTACAAAATGTTTAATGTGGAATAGCCCAGGAGGAGGATTTGAGGAGGTGTTTAAGGGAAAGTCATTCAGAGATCTTTTGCATATCTAGCTGGCTACCTCACTGATGCAACTTCTCCTTGATCGTGATGCAGTAGCCTGTTTTGTGTTGCCCAAGGGCAGGGATGGTGAACCTGTGACACCGACTCTCCGAAGTCCAACAGCTTCCATTAGTTCCCACTACCTTGGCTAGTGGCCACAGATGAGGAGAGTTGCAGTCAAGCAGCATGTGGAGGGCCATAAATCCCCCCCTCTCTTAGTGGCTCAGAGGCAGTTTTGGAGTGGTGCAACCGGTGTGGCGGCACTGGGTGCTGTGCTGCAGGGGGTGGCACAACAACACTGTAGAACGGAGTGCGAGAGGTGGGGGCGGTGTCAAATTTTAATGTTGGAAAGGGTCTGCTGAAATTTGAGACCCCAAAGTCTGCCACTGAGTAGCTGAATAGTGCTGGCCATATGACTGGGAGTTGGACTGGATGGCCTTTTGAATGCTGTCAGAATCCAAGTCACTAAGGCAGAAGGAGCTGGCTGGGTGGCTCTCCCAGGCATAGCAGGCAGGTGAGGCCGAAGGTGGGAACTGGACTGGGGAACAGAAGGGGATCTGAGAATAACAACACAGATCTGTCTTTGTGTAGGAGCAGAGCATTATCTGATAGCATTCAATAATTCTTTAGGTCTCATGGTCACTATCAGCTGCTCATGTAGGGCTGTGCTTATGCCACCATGAGTGGTCTGAAAATGATATTGAGCACAAGATTCAATTCTCTCAGAATATCAGCTTTCATTAACGATAAAATGTACAGAGCTTTTTATGGCTGAGAAGAAACATTTTCAAATGTCTTAGCATCACCTCCTGAAGTATTGAATGCCAGAGGTGTGGCTCAACATTTCCAGTTGTTCAGGATGAAGCTTCAGAGCTTCTGACATCAATCAAACTAGCAAAACCAGAATAAAGTGGTCAACATAATAAGCACATATTCAAAATTTGCAAAATCCACACAGGCCACAAGATCCAGCTTTTCTTGGTGCATTTTTTTGAAATGTGTGTTAAGACCTTTCCCCTCCTGCTTGGAAAGGTTAAATGCAAACCAGGCAACCTCTATATTCAGAGTGAACTTTATGTTACTTTCCCTTCAGCCATCTAGTTTTTCTCCCTCCAGGCGTTACCTCAACAAAACCTCTGATGATCCTAGCTCAGATGACTACTTGCAGGCCGAAGGAGCGACTTCAGACCCTATCACCCTGCGCCGGAGGATGTTGGCCGCTGCAGCAGAGCGAAGACTTCAGAAGCAGGATCCCTCTTAACACTTCCTGTCTCCTCCTGTTCTTTTTTCCACACAAGCAATGTTTATGCCATCCTACACTCTCCCTGCCCACAAGGAGGGTCTCTTCAGAACTCAGCAAATGTGCCGAGGATGACTGATCTGGCTGCATCTTCACTGTATAAAGCATGTGATATCTAATAAGTGTTTGGACAGCTGACAAATTAACCTTTCTTGGGTACTTTTTTTGAGTGACACACATTTTCCTTTCCCCCACCCCCTTTGCGAACAAAAAATGCAGTCTTTAAAGCCCTGGGCATGGTGTGCTGCTTAATGTGAGTTGCAGAGGGACAGTGGCTGAGAAGCACCAGGTCCATTTGCTGCTTGTGTGCACTGAGCTTGCTGGCATGTCCCATTTAAGCTCTTTAAAGTGGAAACTGAACAAGAAATGACAAAAGCACTCTCCTAAGTAAGCAAGCATCACTGCCGAGTCATTGCATGTCTCGAGAACGACATGCTTAAAATAAAAGAAACACATTTCGGATGCTTTTGCAGAGTCTTTTGGACAAAACTGGCATTTCTAAGTGTTGGAGCATGGAAGTGGAGTGCACCAACAGGAGGAGACCTCTTAAAGAGTGGAAAATGTTGAGCTAAGTTTTAGAACAGTGGCCCCCAGACAGACAGTGTGAACATTCCTGGATTATTTTTCTACCAGGAGGCTGGCTTGGTTTTTAATGCATTTCATTGCTAGTAACAGACATGTGGCCAAGGGAGAAGCACCGGAAAAAGGGGCGTGAGCCCCCAGCTATATTTGGCATCTTGATTCAGCATTTCAGTAAGCAGGCAAACTGGGATGGTCTCATAGTTTGGTGTCAGAGGCCATCTGCAGAGAAGGCTCCATGCAGGAATGGAAGTTGGCTGCTATTTGAGAGGCAAGGGAGCGCGCAAAAGTATCTTTATTTTTGTAATCTCGCATCTGGCAATACTCCATATGCCCATTAGCTTAATCAGAATTGAGAGAATTGAGGGCTACTAGATCTTAGGCTAGGTGTGCTCAAACTTTTTTCTTTGGTATTGTAAAACTCTGGTAGCTGTATTAGAGATCTCTGGTCTTAGGTCCGTAAATGGGTTTTATGATGGCAGCCAAGTAATTTTTAAGTGTTTGGCGAGTATCGCTATCCTTCAGAAGGTGCCCAGTATTTTAAAAAATATATTGCAAATTATCTTTTTACAGCAGGATTTTAGTAGGGCTGTGTACCAGATTTGGCCAAGGTCTGAATTCCCGAGTCAAATCAAGCCTATTTGGAGGAATCCTGGCTTCACTCAAGTCAGGTTGAAATAGCACCGATCACTACAGGTTGGGTTGAATGACCCACAGCCATCCAGGGCTGCTGGGGCGGGGCATCAGGCAGGCAGGAAGGGGCAGCGCGAGTGAGAAGAAGTCTGAGAAATGGCAAACAGGAGAGGCCTGCATCTTTGTGGGAGATAGTGGGGGGTCTTTCCTGCCAGGCCATTCCTTATTCTCACCACTGCCTCTTCTCCATTCTGCCACCTGAAATACATTGCGTAGGATTGGATAATCCCGTGTAATGACTTTTAGGCAGGAGGATCCCATCTTGTGCAATGCTGCTCCTTTGTGTGTGGCTCCCATTCGATGCAGGGAAGCTGCTTTTGAAGGAGCAGCACCATGCAGGATCAGAGTCTCCTTAACAGCTCAACAGCTGTTAAGATCCTGCCACCACTTGACTGTTTTTTTAAAAAATAAGGTTTAAAAAAACCCTTAGCCCCCCTCCCCCATTACTTTGGGACAGATCCAGGGTGGAGTGGGCAGTACAGATGAATTGGCTCAATCTGGGAGCTATAGGGCAGATGGAGGGCAGTCCGTTCACAGCCCCTGTTTTTAGAATATTTGAAGGTGACTATAAGAAAACTGAATTGTGTAAGTGTTAAGTGAAGATAACTTATTTCAGTAACCCCCTTTGGGAAGCCTTACCTTGCAATGCTGTTAGTAAACTATGGAAGAAGAAAGAAAAGATTCTTGTGATTCAGTTTTGCTTAGAGCGCAGCTCTTTGTTTTTATTGTTTTTAAAAAAGGAAATAAAATTCTTGATCAGTGTTGGAAATATTTAACAAACTTCTTTTTTGAACACTTTGCACATCTTCTCTCCCCACCACTCTCAAGTATCAGTGAATCCATACAGATAGTTTGTCAAACTACAATCTCTCTTACCCTGGAGGGAGGGTCTGTATCATCCAACCAGAGGTAATGTTATTACACAACAGTTGCCGATGTGTGGTAAATCACCTATGGGTTCATTATTTGGACACTTGATCTGAAAGCTCTTCCTCAAGTTGCTTTGAAAGCGAAGTACATTTTCTGGATATATTTGAAGACATCAAAGTAGAAAAGTCGTTCTCTGCTTACTCCCTTCCATCAACGCCACTTCAGTTACCCACATGGTGGCAGTCTTTATATTTGGATTCTCCATCTGACTGACCCACTTCAGTTATCGGAAGGGTGAAAATGAGAGTGAAACATAAAGGGACTGGGAATTTTACTCAACTTTAGATCAATTCTTTTGGATGAAGCAAAGTGAGGCTTTTGTATTGTGCTCTTTTGCTTCATAATATTTTTTACTTTCTGGCTGCACTTTCAGGAGGGACATGAGTATCCTCATTTTGTCATTTATGCCCCAGTGTATGCTGGAAGCTCAAACTCAAGTCTGGTTTGTAACCTATTCACACAACCAACTTAGGTGTAAGCTGTTCGGTTTCCGTCACCAGCTGTGAGGTGGTTGCACGGGGATATCTTGGAAGAAGACCTTTCCTAGGACTAGATCTGCATTTCTGGCTTAAATTATTGAAATGAGTGGGAAGTTGTGTGTGGATTCTGAAATGAGAAGGGGAGTGGGGGAAAACAAAGCATAAGTCTTGTGTTGCATTCTGTGCAACTGCCTTGTTCCTTCTCTGCTCCCTGAAAAACAAGGCCTAGCCATGAAGAGAGAGTAGCCAAGCAATGCTGAGGATTCCCCTGAGAAGAGCTGGAAGGCGATTCTACTGCTTGCCTGTTGCAGCTGTCATCCAACCGGAGCCTCCCATAAAAAAATCTGGTTCATGAGCTGCTGTGAAAACCAACGCTTAAAAAACTCTGAATTCAGTGACACTTAGTAATAATCCTTCTGTTTTTATGTAGATTTGATATCTAGATTTATAGTTCCTTATTTCTTTGATAGTGTTTATATGGTTTTGTCATGGCCTTTGTCTAGTACAATAAAGCTTATCTACATCTAGTAATAATCCAAAGGCTCAAGCAGCAACACACAAAACCAGCTCGGGCCTATGGACACTTCGTTCTTTGCAAAGACACAGTAAAGTGTTTCACGAGTCAGAGGAAGTGAATCATCCCAGGGACAAGGGTGAATGTTCACAGAGTCTTAGGGTTCTATATGGATAGATTTGAGAGTAAGAGCAAAAGTTCTTACTGCGTTTCTGTTAGGGAACGGAAATGCCTGCACCTGCCATTTTCAGAGGACTGAATGGTTCCATTGTCACCCACCTGAATCACACTTGAAAGCTGCAGCATTAAGAGAAGACTTCCAAGTCTGAGTAAGACTAGCTAATTAATTCCCAAAAGAGAGTTTTCATACCACCTCAAAGACTTTTCAAAGTGGCCCCTACCTTCGGCTGCTATACAAGTGAAGATGAATCAAGGAATGTAGATGCATGTGTAAATACATCCACACACATCTTCAGCCTTTTTCGGCCCAGGACTCGCTTTTTTACTGTATCCTGTGACACTGTCAATCTTTGGCCCCATATGTATGCATGTTCAAACTGCGTCATTAGCTGTAAAGGAGAAAGAATTCTTGCAGAAGAGGGAAGGAGGTGTGGCATCTGCAACTATATTGGTATTAAAGGTTAAATAGTTTTGCCTTCCTTTGCATTTGGTCTCTCCAAGTCTTTCTGTTTTCCCTTTTCCTCTCCACTTAAAACCAAAAGGGTGCTGAGGTCACTGCTGTGGGACCCAGTAGCTAAAGCCCATTGCCTTTGAAAGTCTATCACCCTTGGGGGATTCCTGTCCCTTTGCCAAAGGAGAATGAGCACCTCTGTCTGCCTTGGAGAGCTGTCCCAGTCCCCACTCTTGCCAGGAAGGTATGCACAGACCTTCACAATACATTGCATATCACAATACATTGCATATCACAATACATTGCAATACATTGCATATTGTGGAACCTCAGGGCTGAGGGCCAAATGTGGCCCTCCAGGCCTCTATAGCTGCCCCTCTCCAGGTCAAACCCTTCACTTTCTCCACTCCATCCCCTCCTTGAGTTCTTTTGCCTGGCTGGAGTAGGCATTGTGTCCATTTCACAGACAAATAAGTCTGGGACCTAGGGTATTTTCTGGGTAAAGCCTCCTGCAGCTGCTGTTAACTTCTGTGAGCCACACTTCCCAAAATAGGACTTGAAAGCACTCTTCAAATAAAGGCTGTGCTGGGGGGGAGGGGGAATGGCACCAGAACTCTTCAAATGACGGACGCACAAAGAAGAGCTTGCTAGATCAGGACAGTGGCCCGTCAAGTGCACCATCCCATTATCACAATGTCCAATGGGAAGTCCACAAGCAGGACTGTGTAACAGCCCTCCCCCATCCTCCAGCTTCCCAACAGTGGAGGAAGGTAGCCTTATCCTCCACAAATTTATCTAAACCTATTTGAATACCACTTGAAGAGCTGGAGAGGAGGCAGAACTTGGCAAAGCCAAGAGAGAAAGCTGCTTTTGCTGCTTTAAAAGGATACCCTTGGCCCACCATAAGGGGCACTATAAAGGGACACACCCACCTATAATGCCCTAATGCATAGTAAAATCACTGTTCCCGGGACTGCCAGGGGCACGGGATGGAATGATACCTAATCTGCAGTCCTATGCACACATACTTGGGAGGCAAATCCCATGAAATTTAGCATGGTTACTGCTGAGTATGCACAGGCTTCCAACTGCACAATTACACTTTCTTAGCGCACTAAGAAATCCAATTTTCAAGATCCTTGTCAGGTTGCAAGGCGGGGAGGGAGGTTGGCGGCATTTTCTGTTTTGCCTCAGGCGGCAAAACCTCTTGGGCTGGTCCTGGGCTAGATGCCTACATTATAGTTGAAATCCACTGTAGTCAGGCATATTGAAGCCCACTGTAATCAACGGATTTATATATATAACTCGTGTGTCAGTTTAAGCCTCAACAAGTGAGGCCTTGACCTGCACCTGTTCAGAGCGTCAGCCAGCCATGCCCTGTTCCTATGTACCCCATTCCGTTTCACCTCCTTTTTAGTTTTCTCTCAGCTCAACAGACACCAGAAAAGTGCAACGTAAACACCATACATTTAAAGCGCACCCCCCCAAAAAAGAATCCTAGGAACCATACTTTATTCTCCAAAGAACTACAATTCCAGCACCCTTAACAAACTCTAGTTCCTATGATTCCAAGCCCCCCCCTTTTTGGGAGGGGAAATGTGCTTTAAATGAATGTTGCGTATGCAACCTTAAGTTAATCCCATGTCATCCTCCAGAAACCGGAAGGTGCCTCTTTAATGCAGGGAACGTCCTGTCTTCATGTGAAGTCACAGTACTACCTTGCAGGGTGAGGTCCACAAGGAAAGGAGGCTCCCCACTTCAGAAAGTCACCCTCCAACTTGTGAGGGGAGGAGATAGCAACAGGGGGGGAGAGTTATTGCACTTGTCCCTGCTGCTTCCCACACCCCCTTGGGTGCTTGAAGAGGGCAATTGGTACTCACTAAAAGTGGCTGACCACCCTAGGTATCCTCGGCGGCCCCAGTTTGAGGGGGGTTTGTTTGAGGACTCTGTAAAATATCCCAGGATATGTCTATCATACACATATACTTGCTCAAAAGGAAAACCAGTGAGGGAACATAATATATATATATTTACAATAAAACGACTGTAGAATCAGAAGGTGAGAGATAAAGAGCCTCAGTGGTACAGACAAACATTCTCTTTATTAAGCTACACATGAATTTTTTTCCATTAGTCAGAGAAAGAAATTGGCAGTGTCTAATAAGATCACAGAAACCTCACCGATTGGTAATAGAAAGGCTTAGAAAGACCTGGCGCTTTTAGAATGAATATATATATATATATATATATATATATATATATATATATGCTTGTGTGTGTGTGTGCATGTGTGTGATATATATATATATATATATATATATATATATATATATATATGCAGGTTTTGGTGTCCTCGGGTGTCTTCCCGTGTAAAAGTTGGGGTGTCTAGGCGACGTTTCGACGAGGTCTCACTCGTCATCTTCAGGCTGGTGCTTTCGGCTTCTTGTTACTGGAACAGAGCAGGATCTCAGTGTTTGAGTTCCTATAAATACTGTTGAGGAGGTGTGGTGTATAGCCTCCAATGTTCTGGGCAGAGAGGAGGTTCCCAGGCTAGTGTGCCTTTTCTTCTTTTGTTCCTTAATTACTTGAGGGATATCTTGAGTGATTTCTTGAGTGATTTCCTGAATCCCACTTAGGTGGGTCATTAGGTGTGGATTAGTTGCTAAAGCCTTCGTGTCTTGAACTCTTGAACTTTGTGAAGAGTTTTTCTGAGAAGATGGCTGTACTGCACTTGGTTGTGCTCTGGCTTGGCTTCGTGTATAGGGGCGAGCTGTGGTTTTGTGGCCTGTGCCAGCCAGATCTGTGTAGGGATTGCAGGGGGGTGCAGCATCCGGAGGTGCCACCCTGGTTTGGCTACTGGATGGTGTCTGTAATTTATCTGTGGAGAGGGTCTGGGTTTGGGTCTGGTGTGGTTGATTGGTGATGGCGTTCTGTGTGCCTCTGGATCTGGTGTCAGATTTTGTGGGGAGGGCTAATTTCCAGATGTCTGGCAAGCGGGATGTGTCGTCACGCTTGTTCATGTTGTGAGGGTGTTTCTCTATCTCGATGGCTTCCATGATTATTCTCTTGTGGTGATGTTCCATGTTAAAGAGCAATTTGGAATCTGCAAAATTAATTTCGTGTCCTGTTTCTTTCATGTGTTGGAAAAGAGAGGAAGTTTTTTCTTCTTTTTTGACGGCATTCTTGTGTTCTGCGATCCGTGCATTTATTCGTCTGTTTGTTTGTCCAATGTACGTGGCTGGGCAGACTTTGCAGGGTATTTCATAGACCCCTTGGTTTTCCAACTGAATTTTATCCTTGGGGTTTCTGAGGATATTGGCTATTTTTTGGTTGGTGCAAAAGGCTGTTTTGATATTGTGTTTATGGAGGATTTTGCTAATTTTATCTGTAGTGCCCTTGATATAAGGAAGGAGGGCTATGCCATTGTTTTCTTCTGTGTCTTGGTTTTTGGGGGGTGTTTCTTTTTGGATTAGCTTCGTAACCCTGTTTTGCTGGTATCCATTGGCAATTAACACATTTGAGAGATTCTGTAACTCAGTTGTCAAGTGGTCTTCGTCAGCCAGGCGTTTGGTTCTGGAGATGAGAGTCTTGGCTACGGAGTTTATTTGTGCAGGGTGGTGGTGTGATTGTGCATGTAAGTAGCGGTTGGTGTGTGTTTTTTTCCGGTAGATAGTGTGTCCTAGGGAGCCATCAGGTTTTTTGTAGATTAGGACGTCAAGGAAGGGAAGTTGGTTGTTGGCTTCTATTTCCATAGTGAATTGTATTTTGGGGTGTAGGCTGTTGAGATGTGTGAGGAAGCTATCCAGTTTTTCCTTCCCGTGTGGCCAAATTACAAAGGTGTCGTCAACATATCTGAGCCAAAGTTTGGGTTTGTGTTCTGACTTGTCTAAAGCATTGGTTTCAAAGTGTTCCATGTACAGGTTAGCGATGACCGGTGAGAGGGGTGATCCCATAGGTGCTCCTTCTATCTGTTTGTATCTTTGTCCATTGTGGATGAAGTACGTGTTGGACAAAGATACAAACAGATAGAAGGAGCACCTATGGGATCACCCCTCTCACCGGTCATCGCTAACCTGTACATGGAACACTTTGAAACCAATGCTTTAGACAAGTCAGAACACAAACCCAAACTTTGGCTCAGATATGTTGACGACACCTTTGTAATTTGGCCACACGGGAAGGAAAAACTGGATAGCTTCCTCACACATCTCAACAGCCTACACCCCAAAATACAATTCACTATGGAAATAGAAGCCAACAACCAACTTCCCTTCCTTGACGTCCTAATCTACAAAAAACCTGATGGCTCCCTAGGACACACTATCTACCGGAAAAAAACACACACCAACCGCTACTTACATGCACAATCACACCACCACCCTGCACAAATAAACTCCGTAGCCAAGACTCTCATCTCCAGAACCAAACGCCTGGCTGACGAAGACCACTTGACAACTGAGTTACAGAATCTCTCAAATGTGTTAATTGCCAATGGATACCAGCAAAACAGGGTTACGAAGCTAATCCAAAAAGAAACACCCCCCAAAAACCAAGACACAGAAGAAAACAATGGCATAGCCCTCCTTCCTTATATCAAGGGCACTACAGATAAAATTAGCAAAATCCTCCATAAACACAATATCAAAACAGCCTTTTGCACCAACCAAAAAATAGCCAATATCCTCAGAAA
Organism: Podarcis tiliguerta; assembly: GCF_965153285.1. NCBI lineage: Eukaryota > Metazoa > Chordata > Lepidosauria > Squamata > Lacertidae > Podarcis > Podarcis tiliguerta. The sequence goes on along the minus strand of NC_139541.1, from coordinate 49,592,888 downwards.
CCCCAAGGATAAAATTCAGTTGGAAAACCAAGGGGTCTATGAAATACCCTGCAAAGTCTGCCCAGCCACGTACATTGGACAAACAAACAGACGAATAAATGCACGGATCGCAGAACACAAGAATGCCGTCAAAAAAGAAGAAAAAACTTCCTCTCTTTTCCAACACATGAAAGAAACAGGACACGAAATTAATTTTGCAGATTCCAAATTGCTCTTTAACATGGAACATCACCACAAGAGAATAATCATGGAAGCCATCGAGATAGAGAAACACCCTCACAACATGAACAAGCGTGACGACACATCCCGCTTGCCAGACATCTGGAAATTAGCCCTCCCCACAAAATCTGACACCAGATCCAGAGGCACACAGAACGCCATCACCAATCAACCACACCAGACCCAAACCCAGACCCTCTCCACAGATAAATTACAGACACCATCCAGTAGCCAAACCAGGGTGGCACCTCCGGATGCTGCACCCCCCTGCAATCCCTACACAGATCTGGCTGGCACAGGCCACAAAACCACAGCTCGCCCCTATACACGAAGCCAAGCCAGAGCACAACCAAGTGCAGTACAGCCATCTTCTCAGAAAAACTCTTCACAAAGTTCAAGAGTTCAAGACACGAAGGCTTTAGCAACTAATCCACACCTAATGACCCACCTAAGTGGGATTCAGGAAATCACTCAAGAAATCACTCAAGATATCCCTCAAGTAATTAAGGAACAAAAGAAGAAAAGGCACACTAGCCTGGGAACCTCCTCTCTGCCCAGAACATTGGAGGCTATACACCACACCTCCTCAACAGTATTTATAGGAACTCAAACACTGAGATCCTGCTCTGTTCCAGTAACAAGAAGCCGAAAGCACCAGCCTGAAGATGACGAGTGAGACCTCGTCGAAACGTCGCCTAGACACCCCAACTTTTACACGGGAAGACACCCGAGGACACCAAAACCTGCATTCCTGTACCCGTGAAAATCTACGAAAGCATATATATATATATATATATGAATTTCTCTTTATTTTAGTCTGTTTTTTAGACAGGTGCAGTTGGCTTTTTCCAGCAAAGGTACCTCTTAAAAGTGAAACCGTGAAGACATCTGATCGCTAACCAAAAAGTAGATATGACAAAGGGTCATGAAAATGGTGGCTTTTTAAATAATGTAAACACTACATTCGATTTTTGTTTTCGTTTTACTTTTTTTGGTGGTTTTTTTCTGGTGTATTTTTTATTTTTTTTAAGAGATTATTTTATTTTTTTCTTTGTTTTTTGTATTTTTTCCCCTTTTGTTTTTGCAGCACAAACACCCCCACATGAGAGAAAGAGAGAAAACACCATTCACTAAAAGGAAGGATTGTAAGGGCAAGGGTGCGAGGGAGGAAGAGGAAGCAGCATGAAAAAAAAGTATTCACAGGGAAGCATGGTGGGGGATTAAAAATGAGAATGGAACAACAAAAATAATGCCCTCTCGATTTAAACTAACCCACTTAAAAAAAAAAATTAAACAGAAAAAGGAAAGGACATTGGTAATGCATAACACAGTGTCATTCAGAAGGGAAAAAAGTCAAAGACGAGAGCATTTAGGGAGGCCAAAGACAGGTGTGCTTATTATTATTATTTTTAAAAATACAAATCCAGAGAGTGAACGAGACAATTCAGAACAGTGAATCATTATTAAACGAGAAAGTTAAAGAGACATCCCTCTCTGCTTGCCTGGCCCACTCTGAAGGCAGGTGTGTCGGATCATCGTGTAGACAAGAGGCTTTTGGGGAGAGAACGCTTTCCTGGAGTGGGCAACAATTAGTACAGCAACGATTAAAATACAAAGAGCCACTAACAATTCCCACTGGGATTCTGTTGCTGACAATCTTTTTGCACCTAAATGTTACCACCTACAAGGTCATGGCTAAGGTGAGTGAGATGCAAGGGCAAAGGAAGGGACTTGCCTCCATTATCCCATCCCCCCTGAGCAAAAAGCAGCACCTGTAATAGTAGAACGGGAGAGGGAAACTGGGAGGCCCATAACTCCTCCGTTTTATTTTATTTTTTATTTTGCTGCATTTCCCACAGATGTAGGGTGCCTTGTTGGCTGGGCAAGCCGTTCCTGAACTTTCTTGGCTGATCCCCTATAGCTGGCAACCCTCTATATGAAAGGTTGTTAGGGTCTGCGTCTTAATGGCCGTTAGAATCTGCCAAGATTTAAGATGGCGGTTTGTATGGGTCAGACTTCTGCTTGCTCAAAGGTTTCACCCTACCAGTGCCAACAAGCAACCAGAACCAAGTCCAATAGAAAATGTCTCTCTTAGAATGGGTTCACAATGCCATTGTGTGTGTGTGTGTGTGTGTGTGTGTGTGTGTGTGTGTGTATTTATAGATCTCTGTGTTTTGTGTGTGTGTTTTAAATAAAGCAAGAGGGGAATCGGGGTGGGGAGAGACCTTTCTGTTCTTTTCTTTCTTAACAAAATCCGTAAGGAAGTCAAATCTTTAATTTCTCTTCTTTACCCTTTCATCATCATCATTAAAAAATTCTCGTTTTGTTTGTCTTAGGTTCTAAATGTAAAGACTAGCCTAAAACCAGGTTTTACACAGCAAACCTACAGAAGTGCACAGCCACCATTCCAAAAATTCAGGACATCAGACACCGAGGCGATATGGAAGGCTGCGTGTCTTTATACAAAGGCTCAAAGTTCATGCTACTAGTGAAGAGGATCCGCGCTGGAGAATCAGAAATGGAGAGTTGGGGGAGGGGGGCCCACAGGAGGCCTGGTCTGAACATAAGTATTGGGTGGATGGGAGCACGGAGACCCGGAATCAAATATATTAGAAAAGGAGTAATCCTCCAAATAAAAGCTGTACTTAAACTGTGATAAAGGATGGGGGATGTTCTCCCCACCATCTCTCCTACATAAAGAGCTTGAGCACGGACTGTTTGTGAGAAGGGGGAATTCTTGCACCTGACCTGCGGGGCATAGGAGGGATGCTACCTCAGGTACAACTTTCAAATTGCTGATAGAAATTCCCTTTGCTGGTTTAAAGAAGCAGAGACAGAAGCAGGCCCCTTTCTTTATACTCCTGAAGGATTATATATATAAACATGGTCAATGAAGGGTGCTGGCCTGTCACCTCTATTCTAACCCTATTCTGTTTCTTTCTCCCAGCAAGCTCCCCCTCAGTTTCCCCCCTTTTAATAGGTTTTAACTACTCCATAGCTGAACGGAACTGAGGATCCCTGAAAGCTCAGCGGCCCTGTGGCAAATGATGCATTGCAGCAGCAACTTAGATGGTGGTACATCTTTTTTAAAAATCCACAGGAACTGGGCAGGGGAAGCCATCCTTCCCCGCTCATACCCTAAAGCACCCTATGCACAAAGGAGTCTTTAAAAAATAATATTACCACTTTTTTCTTTTCTTTTTTAAAGAAAGTTGATTCCTTTTAAAACTCACGTAGTATCTTATGCTATGTGGACGGCGAGTTTAGAAAAATTCAGAGTATGGTCTTTTTTCTTTCTTGTTGTTTTCCAAAAGCATCTTTTGCAATGAATTACCTGCCATGACTAGTGCAATCCGATGCATGTCTACTCAGAGGTAAGTCCTGCTGCTTTCAATGGGGGCTTACTCCCAAGTCAACAGGTATAGGCTTGCAGGCAACGTTACTTTAGCAGAAAGGAAGGATTTTAAGGTGATGTCAGGGGCATCAGTGCTACCCAGTACTCTTCTGAGGCAAACTAAAATAAATAAATAAAAGGAAAAGGAAAAAATGTTTTTATATAAAAATTTTCATTATGCCTTTTTATTTACCAACTTGCATGATTCATCATCATTATTAATATTATTATTATTATTGTGTTTGTGTTTGCATGTGTGTGTGTGAGAGAGACTCATATTTTGTTTTGCCTTTTTTTTCAAATATTTTATTTTATTTTCCTCTCGCTGTGATTGTTTCCAAATAAGTTGCTTGCTATACAGGATGGGATGGAGAAAAGGGAGAGGGGTCAGTATAAGCCGCAGCCTCGGAGGTTGTTGGCAATGATGATGTCGGTGACGGCATCAAATACCACCTGGATGTTACCCGTGTCTGTCGCACATGTCATGTGACAGTAAATCTCCTTGTTGGGCGAGCGGTTTTTGCTTTCAAATTGTGCTTGGATATAGGCTGCAGCATCTTCATATGTGTTGGGACCTGCATAGAGAGGGAGGGAGGGGTAGGAGACATTTTTAAAAAAACAAACGTTATAAAAATAAAAATACAAAACTCAGCACAAGTTTAGACGGTAGCTATAAAATAAGAACAGGAGAAGAGCCTCACTACTCAATCAGGTCAAATGCTTATCAAGTCCAGCATCCTGTTCTCACAGTGGCCAACCAGATGGAAAGCCTGCAAGCAGGACTTCTCAATGGACTGCAAGCAAAATTTATTCACGGGAATGATGACTAATACCACCCAAACATACTCCTCTGTGCATACGGATCTTAGAACTTCGGAAACGGCCTCAAAAAGGTCAGATCTCATAGTGGTCGACCGGATGCCTGAGGGAACTCATGAGTGAGCCCTCTCCTCACTGGTATTCTAGAAGTAGGATTCGTAAGGATGTGGGAAATAAAGTTATTGGAAATGTGATCTGATGCTAATCTGGGAATTGGGCTCTGAATATAATGAGCTATTTTCCTGAAAGCAGCTTTGTTTGCCAAATCCACTTCCAGATCAATCTGAGGTGAGTCCACTAAATTAGGTGGATCTGAACCATTTCTCCCTAATCTGAATGCATATTTGAAACACCCACCCACCCCCCTAGTATGTGTTAAGGCTCAATGATCACTCATTTTCTTGACATGCTAGTTTTTAAAAATATATATTAATAATACTGGGAGTGTTTGCATGTTGGGGAGGGGGGCTTTCAAACATGCAACCCCCCCCCCCACTTGCCCTGTGAAATGGCACAGCCTGGCAGAAGCTGCCTTGTGTGATTAGTCTGATGCTTTTTTCCTGCTCTTAGACGGACACTTCCTTCCCACTGATGAGAATCTGCCAACTCTCTGTGACATCATAGTAGCTCAGCTGATGCCTCGGGCAGAAAACAGGAAGGCAATCAGCCAGAGTATGTAGTCTGTTTTCTAGGGGAGTTATCTCTCAGGCAGGACTGGATCAAATATCTCCTGGTTTACACTTGGGGTTTCAGCAGACTCTGCTCTATGGGTCAGTCTGTTGTTTTTCGTTTGCTCCACAGCTGGATCTTGAGCACCTCAGGCGCTGCCATTACATACCTGTATATTCAGGGAAGCAGATGGTCAGAGGTGATTTCTTGATCTTCTCACCAAACAGGTCTTTCTTGTTGAGGAAGAGAATGATGGAGGTGTCAATGAAGAATTTGTTGTTACAGATGGAATCGAAGAGCATTAGAGACTCATGCATGCGGTTCTATGGCAAGGCACATATAGGAAGAGAAGAAAAGAAAGACAAAGAACGAGAGAGAGAGAGAGAAACAGAGAGAAAGAAACAGAAAGTTAGGATTAGAGAAAGAGAATAGTTACCAAACCAGCAACTGAGAAATGATCAAAGATCCACGTGTACCGAAAACCCAAAGAGTTACATATCATGAAGAAGTGAAGTCAAGAAAATGGGTGGTGTTATGATGTCTTCAGCACCTATTCTCCACCTAGCTTTTCTGTGTCATTTAGACAAAGCTCTCCTGGAAAGATATGCCCATGAGAATTACAGAGAAACAACAGTTGCCATATCTGTCAATTAGGATCAGCTAAAAAAAAAGCCTTTCCCAACCTGCTGCCCTCCAGATGCTTTGGGCTACAATAGCCATCAGTCCCAGCCAAGATGGCTGCATGATGTTCGGGCTGATAGGAATTTTGTAGTCCAAAACACCAGACCTTCCAAGTGTCCCTGTTGTCCAGGGACAGTACCGTATTTACAGAAGCCATCCCACTTTTCCTTAGGACATCCCTATTTTCAGCAGAGATATGTTGGAGGGCATGACACACCTGTAGGGCAAGTAGGCCGGCCAGAGAAGGCTGAGCGAAAACATCTCAGAGCAATGAGCTCTTAGAACCCTTTATGATGGTTGGTTGTTAAAGAAACAAACCAAAAGGGCTGAGCCTTAGGTGGAGAGGACAGAGAAAAGATATTGCTGAGGTACATGGGAAAATGTCCCGTTTCATTCTGATTTGTTTACAAGGAGATTAGATGATGTTGGCTATTTAATGAGCATTCAGTCTGATTTGTTTTCAGGGAGGTTAGATGGGAGTGTGTCAAAGGAAGGGTTATCAGTACACTTTCCAAGGCACTTCACCATCCTTTTCCTTATTGCAAAAACCCACTCTTTGGGGGAAGCAGGTTTGTTGTGCAAAACAACCCAATCAGCTATAATGAAAGAAAACTGAATTTGCCAGTGTGTGATTGGATCCCACCTGAAAGCAGGGACAGTCTGGAAGCATCAGACTGGCTCAACATGGTGTGCAGGAGGTGTTGCACAGAAATCATTAAAACTTAGGCTAGGGCAGTTTTCAGGTTGCTCCAAGAGCTCCTGGTCCAAAGAAATACAAAAGTCATTATCTGGATCTATGTCTAGCGCTAATCATTTTATAAACAGATGCAGCCCCAAACAGGCCTCATTTATTTGAGGGACTGATACCTTGCCTTTCAAGAAAGCTATTTCCAACCAGTATCTTCTCTAACAATTTGACTTTTCTTACTCCCAAACCTTGGTTCCCAAGGTTTATATATATAGACTCTTATGAGACATATACCTTTATTTAGAATATTTCTAGGCTTTCTTTTTAGGATATAATCCTCACAAGCCAGTTTATAATCAGAATCAAAATACTTTAAAGCATAAAAGTATCTTATAACTTTTTATACATTTCTATACTTTAATGGTATAAAAATGTATAAAAAGTTATAAAATAGCATCTTAGAAAGAGTATAAACCATTTTAAAAATGGTCCATAGCTTTCAGGAATTCCACACACAAAAATTAACCACTGAAATCTTCCCCAATCTGGTCGCCCTCCCTAGGTTTTGGACTACCACGTCCACCAGCCGAAGTCAGCTGATGGAGTTGTAATTCAAAACATACAGAGGGCACCAGATTAGGAAATGCTGCTCTTTGAAATACATGAGCTTTTAAAAGCCTTCTGAAGATCTTTATAGCAAGGATCAAAAGTGCATTTTGCTGGAGGCCCAGTTATGGAGCTCCCTTCGAGTTCCAGGACATAACACTGAAGATGATCAGTATTGACATCTCAAAAAACCACAGCAGCACAGAGTCTCCACCTGAGTTTCCCCATCCAAGCCTTAGTGTCACCACTTGCATATCTCCCAAAAAGATGATGCAGATTGGCATAAAACATGCACGTCCAAAGCGAGATAAATGTTCTTGTATGGTCACAGACCCAGCATAAATAAATTAATACACCAAAATAATACAATTTCCAACACACACTGAGTTAAGAAATGTGATACTTAGAACCAAACAAAGACAAAATTAAATCAACAAAACCCCTTTATGGTCTTTGCAGCAGAAAGTAGAAACCCATCAACTGTTTCCGATATTGTCTTGTTCATGTCAGTTAATAAGTAAGTTAAATACCATCCAAAAGTCCTTCTTGAGTTTCCCATTTTTTCGTATTCTTTTTCAGGGCACTTGAGAGAGTCTTTAGACTTTCTTTATTGTTTGGATGAATGAAGGCTTGAGCTTAATTTATTGTTACAAGATGGCCATGGGTGCTGTTTGTCCCCCTTCCCACCATTTCCACAAAACATTTCCTTAGTGCTTCACAGCTTTCCTGGCTGCCTGCACTTCCTGATTTAGAAAAGCTCTGGGGGGAAAGTTATGCTATCTCCCTGGAGCATTAACTGAAACATTTGATGACAGGAAAGATGGCTAACAAGTAGAAATAGGGAAGAAATTTGATTAACTTCACATTTAGAGGTGAACCTACTTAATTCACACTTTCTGAAATAACACACAAACCAAAATAGAGCCAATCTTCAAAATGGACACTTCTCTGAATTCTACAATGCAGTTCTCCAGCCAAGTAAGGACACTTCCCAAAATTAACATACCCTGTTATTAGTGCTGGGGAAGGAGAGGGCATATACTAGGCCAGAGGAGAAGCGGTCACATACTGCTGGAGTGAGAGTCCTTTATAGCATGGAACTGTGCTCTTCTTGGGTGGGTGATGGAGGGTGAATACGTGTCCCAGGTAACAATTGAGGGTGGGTTAAGCCTGATCTTGTTGTACAGCAGGTATCTCCCAGTTTGATGTTTCTTGGCATTGACTGATAGAAAACCTGTTAGTTTTGAATAGCTGGCTGTGTGAGAGTATACTTGTCTCTGGTATGCGTCTGGGAAATGAGGGGGTAGGGAGGAATGGAGTGCCTATTTCCAACCCAGTGATCATGGGGAACAGGGCGGCAGGATTCTATCATAAGACACAGGATATTTTTTGGCACAGTCCTAATGTACTAATCTACTGCACCTGTTTCTTTCAGCAGCTTCAGGTGCAGAAGTCAACAGGTGAAGCTGTTCAGTGTTCTCCCGGCTCATGTGTGCGCACTGTGTGCTGCTGTTGAAGGAACAGCTACGGGGGCCGACTGAGAAAGCTGGCAACCCTGACCCAAAGGTACCTGTCTGCTTGAAGTCACAAGATACCTGACTTGGCTTCTTTGGCTCCTAGCTTCCCCTCTGCCTGCCACCTCTTGTGGGGTGGACATTGGCTATAAGCCCTGTAGCCATAAGAGAAGCCTTGTTGAATCAGATGAAAGGGATATTGTTCTTGGAATTTCAGAACATAAGAAGACCCAAAGGCATATCGAATCAAGCTATCTGTTCTCTTCCCAGATGCCTCTGGGAAGCCTGCAAGCAGGACAGGAGTGCAGCAGCACTCTTCTTCACCTGTAATTCACCTGTAATCCCCTTTTAAAGCCATGCAAGTTAGTGGCCATTGCTATCTCTTGCGGGAGCAAATTCCATAGTTTAGCGATGGAGAACACTTCCTTTTGTCTGTCCTGAATCTTCCAATATTCAGCTTCATTGGATGACGGCCCTGAGTTCTAGTATTATGAGGGATGGAGCAAAACTTCTTATCCTTTCTGCAACTATGCTATGCAAAATTCTATCTGCCTCTATCTGCCTTCTATCACATGTTCCCAAAGAGATGGGACAGACTTTCATCATTTCCCTAAACGAAGCTGGCAACAACACCTTCTAGTGCACAGCAGATGGAAAAAGAAGTATGCAAATCACACGGCTACCCTAAAGTTAGTCTTTGCTGGCTCTCAAAGAGGCATTGCCCTCAAGGGAAGCATGTCTGTGTCAGGGCTGAGCCCAAGAGAGAGTTTTAAAAGGGCCTCTTTGACCTCCTGTTCCTTTGAACAGCTGGGCCATTTGGCTTCTCTACTGTATCGCAATTAAACATCCCTGCATTAATTGGAAGAAGAGTACATTGCAACAGTTCTGGCTATTAAAACCTGCCGAAAGTCAAACACAAACCACCTCATAAACCAATTTGTCAAGTCAGAACCAGGAAATGGGATTCAGACAGTGTACTGGGAATTGACTGTCCAGAAACCCCATAAATAACACTTGTTACACAGAGAATTCCCTGCTTTCCTGCTTTGTTTTGAGTGCCACCATGTATTAATGGCTGGGGATCTTATGTAGGAAAAGAGCTTGTTACAGAATCAGGTTGGCCAACTGGTGACTGCATCTTGTGTAAGATAATGGCTTTCAGGCACAAAGCAATCTCCCCTTTGGAAGAATAGTTTGCAGTGGTGCGATGAGGAGAATATGGCAGGAAAGAGGGAAGCCGTGCAGGCATTTACGTGAGCAGGATTTAGGAATGTAGAGCTTGTCTACAGAAGTCTCTTCAACATGTGGCCCTCTAGATATTTTGGGCTACAACTCCCATTAGCCCCAGTCAGTGTTGCCCATCAGCCACCATCCAGTAATTAATCTAATCCAGGGATAGCCAACATGGAGCTGCTCAAACGTTGCTGGACCATCCCTGACCATTGGCCATGCTGGTGGGGGTTATGGGAGTTGGTATCCCATCTAGAGGGCATCATGTTGGTTGTCGCTGATCTAACCCTTTCAAAAAGACACCTGCAGCACAGCCCTCTCAACTCCAATGTTAGTTCCACTGTGGTCAACAGAGTCCCAAGTAAGTGTACTTAGGGTTGCAGCTTTATTCCATCGTTTTGCAACTGTGCAGAGAGCGTCTACGCACACACAATATGTACATCCATTGGCTTTGTTCAGAACTTTAACTGAAAGTGTAGTCATTGGGAGTCACCAACTCAGTACAACAGTCACCAACCCAGTTCCTTACCCCATGCACCCACTTAATGCGCAAAAAGGATGAAACATTCAACTTACCATGGAGGAATCCTCACTGGGCAGAAATTTCCTTATGAAGAAACATGTATTATGCCACTCACAAACATATTTACAGCCCTGTTGGATCAGGCCAAAGGCCCATCTAGTCCTACATGTTGTTCTCATAGCAGTCAATGAGATGCCTATGGGAAGCCCATAAGTAGGACCTGAGTGCCACAGGGCTCTCTCCACTTCTGATTCTTAGCACAATGCCCTTGGCAGTGGAGGCAGATCAACATCACTAGTAGCCACTGATAGCCTTATCTGCCACAAATTTGTCTAATCCTCTTTTAAAACCATCCAAGTGGGCGGCCATCGCTACAACTTGGTTATGGGCGTTCTCTAGTTTTAACTATGCACCATGTGAAAAAGTACCTCTTTTCACCCATAACAGACAAAACTGTTAATCATTCTGTGATTTCCTTGAGGCTTTCTCAGAAGAGGAAAACCCAATAAAATATCTCAAACGCTAGAAAAGAGCTGGCATTTTATTAACATTTGGTAACTAATAAATACATTACTGACAGCCAATAAATTATTACAATAAGAATCAAAAGACCTATTAAATCAACAGACAGTCATTCGCACTCCATACAAAATGACAGTTAATAATGGTTCAGAACAATCAAATGTGCAAAAAAATTAAAAACAAGATTCAGCAACTAACCAGCAAATAAAAAGTAGGATTTAGCAAGCATCAAGGGCCTTTCAAAATTCTTGTATTTATTTATTTAAAGCATTTCCCTAAAAAATAAAAAAATCTACCGTGGGGGGAAAAGGGTGGGAGGCCAATGACGACCAAGTGTAAAGATGGTTGGAACGCAAGTTTAAAGAATGTAGCTGAATTGTTACATTAGGACAAGGGCAAAATGGTTTGTGCCAATCTAGTGATGCACACAGACAAGAATCAGTCTTTTAAAAGTGTGTAGCTAGCCTAGCCTTCCCCAACCTTTGGATTTTGTGGACTACAACTCCCATCAGCCCTAGCATCATATAGCAGTGCTGGATGGAGACAATGGGAGTTGTAGTCCAAAGCCTCTGGAGTGGACCAGATTGGTGGATGTTGTCCTAACTGGATGATGAACTGTGTCTGCAAACTTTGCATGTGGGTCATCCCCCAGTACTGTTGCCAGGGGTGCATGAGTGCAACCAGGGTTAAAAATTGGGCAACCCACCAGTTTAGGCCCTCCCCCCACATCAAACAACTGATAGGCACCATGGCTGATTTTCTGACAGGGAATGCATCTGCAGACAGTGGGACTGAAGTCTTGGCTTGAAAACCTGCTTCAAGGTGCAACCCAGAGTGCACCCTGAAGGGTTTATATCAGGGATGGGGAACCTTAGGCCTCTCCATCCAGCACTCAATACTCTCTCCAGACCACACCCACTTCCACTCAAGAAACACCCTCACTGACCCTGCTACACACTCTCCTTGAATGCTTTTGATTGACTGGAGTGTGACTTAATATAATGTCTCTAGCTTGGCAGGATGAAGGACGGAAATTGTGTATGTGAGAGAGTGGAAATCTCTGGCATGTGTGGCTTGAATAAGCTGAAAGGTAAGACTCATACCTGTTAGTCTGGCTACTTTGGCCTCTGGCCACACCTTTGGCACATGACCCCTCAGACAGGAATGTGTCCCTCAAGCTAAGAAAGCTTCCTTACCCTACCCTTGGTTCCCTCTTTGGAGGAGGGAAATAAATGAGTGAGGACTGAATGAATGAGTATCAAGAATCTCTCCAAGCCACAAAGGAAAATCTAAGAGAAGAACCAAGTACAGTCATACCTTGGTTTTCGAACAGCTTAGTTCTCGAATGTTTTGGCTCCCGAACACTGCAAACCCGGAAGTGACTGTTCCGGAGCTTCCTGCAGCTAATCAGAAGCCGCACTTTGGTTTCTGAATGTTTTGGAAGTTGAACAGACGTCTGGAACAGTTTCCGTTTGACTTCCAAGGTACAACTGTAGTGTGAGAAACCTGCACGTCTACTTTATTACCCTGGCTGTCATCTTACAAACAATGGGTTGTAAAACAGAACCAAATCTACAGAGAAGAAAATAGTTGTAAGAGGGAAATCCTCTGTATTGGGTGGCGGGTGGCGGGGAGAGACACTTTCAAAATAAACTAATTAAGGCTAAGATGCAGAACCATAAACCCATGGTAGGGGCACTGCAAAACATACGGATTCCCAGAAGAGTGGGAGGGACGGGGTTGTGGGGGGGAACAGGCTGCCCCAAGTTCTTCAGCAGTTGCAGCAGTCTTATTTATGTGCTGCACATAAAACCTAGGGTTCACAGCCAACCCCCCCCTTATGCATCAAGGCAGATGTGTGCATGTAGAAACAGGCTTCCACGTGCACAATGGCACAGTGCACATTTGGTACACATCAAAATGGTTGGGCACATCTTCTGTTGCCAAAGGGAAAGTGCTGCTCTGCCCCAGAGACTCTAGCTCAGCAGTCAAGCACCTGCTCTGCATGCCAAAGATCCCAAGTTCCTGGCATTTCACCTGCTTCTCATGAAGCAGGCGATGAGTAAGCATTCTCTCTGAAAAGGACCCTGGAGAGCCACTAGCAGCCAGAGGAGCAACTAGAGGTGGAGGAGGAATTCAAGTTTGCTTGCATTTTAATGAGAAACTATCTAATTCACACTTTCTGAAACAATATGCGTTTGGAAACATGGATATTCTTAGAGATTGGCGTGTCTCCAAATGTTGCAATTCAGTTCTCCAACCAAAAAATATTTTAAAAATGCACAGTTTAAGGGTTAAATGCATCTATTAGTGAAAATAACACAAAAAACCAATTATATTAGGGGAATCATTTGCAAAAGTGTGTGTATTAGTCAAAACTGTACACAAAAATATACTTATTGGGAGAAGTTTGTACTGTGCTCACGAATTTTCATTAGGATTTTTTTTTTAAATCTCAAATTGCTGCAGAAATGTGGAGAACTGAATTTCAGATGGGGAAAATATGAAAAACGTAAGAGAATGGAAATGGACAGATTCCTCCATCCCTAACTTCAACACTGGTGATGGAGCAGCTTCTTCCACCACACTTTGAAAGCAGCTTAGGGAACACAAGGCGGACTTCAAGACACAGAGCTCTGTCCTTCAGTACCTCATGGCTGCCCCTGTGGCAGACGCCACACCCTGTTTAGTGGTAGGGTTGACCCTGACCCTAGTCTATTTCACTTATATAGAACCCTGCTTCCCTGGAACACAAGGGAAGTTACATTGGAGATCTTGCATCTAGGCACTAACCACAACTAGGCTTGCTTAGCTTCAACAAGGCAGCTGCAGCAGGCTCCTTCAAGTCATAATCAAAACTGCAGGTTGCTGAGTTGGCTCACTAAAAAAAGAAAGATAAAAAGAAATCCAAAAGCTGCAGCTTGGCGATCCCTTTAGTTATGATAACCGAAGAAAGGTTACAAAGGAATGAGTGAGCTTTTGACTTCAGAAAGACTATTTAGCCCCCATCCTAGACACACGTAAACCCACTGAATTCAATGCAGCTTATTTCTCCATAGAGGATTTTGTTTTGTTTTGTTTTGCTTCACCTCCAGACTGATTAAGAATTGCTGGGGACACATGAGGCCACACCTTGCTGAAGCTAAGCAGTGCTTGGGGGTGACTGCATGTATCCCACCTGGGGCTCCAGGACCGAAGAAAGGTGAGTTAAGAGCAAATTCAGAAGACTGTGCACTGCTCTGCGCAGTTGTCCTTTGTGACCATTCACTGGGTTTCAATAAAGGGATTACCTTGCTATTACTACTGATATGGTGCTATGTCAATTTCACGCATTAAGATGAACGTAACTGAGCAGACCAGGTGTCAGGAGACAACATTGTCAGGCAGCTGCCAATGGCAAAACGATGCCTCCAAGGCCCTGACGTAGCATTGCTCTGGAGTTGGATATAACCCTAAGTCTTTAGACAATTTGTACAACTCCTGTTTTCCAGTTTTGCCTTTGGCTTAGTAGACTTTTTCTTTAACTGCACTTCTTATGGTTTATCATACTAATCCTATGTTTTAGCAATGTTATTAGAATTGGATGATTGATTTTAACACTGGAAACTCTCTGCTCCAATCTAACCTAAGTAGAAGGTGTTTATAAGGCTGCAGAGATTCTACAATTATTCTCAACAGCCTTCCCCCTAAAGAAGACTTAATAGTGTTTTGTTTTGTTTTTTTTTAAAAAAACCACAGCTTGGAAATTGCTGGTCACTGCCATGCTAAGGCCTTGAATACTGCCAAAAGTTCCTTTTCTGTAATCAGCTGGAAACAGAATTAAAACAGCGGTTCAAGACGGCAATGAAAACATTTTTTTATCCTTTCCAGTACCAAATACAGGTGGTATGTGCCAACAGGACAGTAGTTAAATGAGGCTGCTGAGAAACAAGAGGGATGTATGTTTGTCAGCACGCTTGGAGGAATCCCAAGGTTTGCAGAAGTTCACTGTATCTTAACAACAACAACAACAACAACAACAACAACAACAACAACAACAACAACACAAACTAAGGCAGCAACTCTCCAACAGAAAGCAGCTCAATGAAGAATGATTGTGAGCACTAAGCATGGGTGATCATGGGATGCTCTGTTTCGCCACAGTGGCTGGTTGGGGCCCTAAGATTTTATTTTAGGAGGAAGGATACAATGCAACATTTCATACAGGCCCCACTCGTTTTTATCCAGTAATACCACCCCATGACTAAGATCTTTCTTTAATGTTTATCCACCCACCCCCATCCCCATTTTTCTAAATAAGAAAGCCGCACAGGTCATAGCCTTTCCTAGGAAAGGTGCTTCAGTCCTCTGGTAAGTGGCTAACTCATAAGGCAGCAGTGGGGAACCTTAGGCCTGAGGGGTGTGTGTCAAAAGCAGCCCTCCTGGCCTCTCAGTCTGGTCCTCAAGACTCTCCCCAGGCTTCATCTGGCATACCACCTTTTCCCCAGGCCACACCCCTCCTCAGCTTCACCCTGCACCTTCTTGCCTGGCTGGAATGTGTCCCTGAACTCCCATAAGGCCTCTTGCTTATCTGGACAGAGGATAATTATTGGGACATCAGTATCACAGGAGGAATTCACAGTCAGATTTGCACAACAACGGCTGTGCAATTGCTATCCATGAATATAAGGTAGATACAGACATTCTGCTAACTTCTTACCAATCTCAACTTTCATTCATTCAAACAAACAAACAAACAAACAAACAAACAAACAAACCACTAAGTTTCTAGTTCTTATGGCTGTGACAATATGCTTGAATTTGAACATGCGTGGGTGATGACTTTAAAGGCTTTAATGTCTTTGCCCCTCCCTTGTTGTTAAAAAGACGACTCCGAGAAGCATTATGCAAAACAATAGAATAAACTGTGCACATATGCTAAATTTACATAATTCATACAGATCGTGGTATCCAGTTTAACTTGGCACAGAAATTGGATTTATTGGATGCAGAATTTCAACTACTTTAAAACACAGACTATGTGTACACCCATAATCTGAGCATCACAGGCACATTAATGTTGGAAAAGGCATAAACACTAAATAAACAAGCTGGTGTTTTTTTCTGAGTGACCCCACAAAGGGATTTACTTTGGTACTGAATGTTATGTTATTGCCATTTCAAGAACCGCAACGCTCTATTCTGCCAATGGAAAAGAGGAAAGGAAGAGCAGAGTGGAATGAATATGATTGCTGTGGTTACCAGAGGTGGTTGGTGCCTACTGAGATGGTAGGGAGCAAAGTAGGGAGGTCAACAGTAGGTGGCACCAGAGGCAATGACAGGTGGGGTCAACTATAGTTTTATCTCCATTCTCCTCCACCCGGCTGAATTCTACAAGGGCAACACTGAGACTAAGGAGGAGAAAGCTGACAGGCAGTTCCAATGGTCGCAAACAGAAAGGCAGGCAGCTTGGCTGAGGGCAAACTGAGGCTATGGGGGGCAGACGGGCACTGCCCCGTTCACCCTCGTTCATAGATCAGCCTCCACTGGCGGTTAACAGTCCTTGTAGAGGGCCATTGTAACATGAGGAATTTGGGTTGAAAATTTGGCACTATATTAATCACACAGACACACATCTGGTTTTAGTAGTGGCACAGCTTTACAAGGGTATATTATATAGTATATTGCTTCTTGAAAGAGAGATTAAGGCAATAGCAGATTAAAGAAGAGGTCTCAGGACTTTGTTAATCTTGTACAGGAGCATATTCCATGCAACATTTGCTTTACTAACAAACACCACCTGATTTTGTGCTCTTAAAAATGAGCACAGCTAGGATTCCCCATAAGTTTGCTTTGAAAATGTGGGATGAGGAAATCCAAGAGTTCTTCCCCACATCTCCATGGGTTCAAGGCCCATTATGGTTTGGGATACTGAGTCCCGTCTTTTAATGCTCACATTTTGGTGTCCTGCTACAAGGTTTGGCAGTGAAATGTAGGGCTTCTCAAGCCTTACTCACCTTCGGCTACCAATAATCCATAATGACATAGGGACTTGAGCTCCCAGACAAAGTTATAGAATGAATGTAAACAATTCCATCTCAAAATTTGTATTTTTGAATTCACTCATCAGAGTAAACATCTCATCTATTTCGAAATTTCACATTCATATATCAGGAATGCACATTTCAGTCCAAATTAGCTTCAGCTCAACTTTGTTAAGCCACTTCCACCTTAGGGGGAGGTGGAGTTGCGGGCACTCACAACCCCTTCACGCGCGCAGGGGTGTGGTCAGCCCTGGGTGATTGGGGGCGATTCCCAGCTGCATCACTACGCAGGCAACCAAGCCGATTGCTCTGGGGTGTGTGGCCTGTTTGATTTAAGCAGGATGCAGCGGGAATCTCACCCCTTTTCGCACTTCCAGCTGCTCCGGTTTTCCCACCCTCCTGCCCTTTAGGTTTTTTCATCTCTTGACCTCGATAGGACTTTGGTTGGTTGCCGTTAAGGGCCTGGTAGGACTTTTTCCACTTGGCAAATTGGCACTGGCCAATTTTTCGCCTACCTCATAGCAAATCGTCACAGCTTTGTAAGGTTTGGCATTGGAATATTGCTGGAGAAGAGAGGAGGGGAGGTAGCACCATCACCTCCCCCACACATTGAAGGGTATTCCTTTAAAGGATTCCGGGGGCATGGCCCTGTCCGAAGCCTGGGGAGGCTAGGGCCTAACGCAAGACCCCTATCTGTGGCCCTGGGGGAGCTCCTAGTTGATGTGCATCAGCAGGACTCCCTCTACTGGTGGTTAACCCTTCCCAGACTCCGCACAGATGGACAGGAGTCAGATATAGTTGGTTAGGTCCAATGCCTAAGCCAATACCGCTCACAATCTGTAACCATTAAAGTTGTGTCCTTTTTTTAGCCCATTAACCTAAGATACTATTGTCAAGTGTCTTATTCAAGCTTGGGGGTGGGGTGGGACCTTGCCACGCAACTATTGTTGCTGTGACCCAATGTCCTTTACCCATCTATTTGAGTCTGAGGTCTTTTCCTATTTCTTGTCTTCTCTCTTTCTGTCACCTTCACCTACCCACACATCATTCCGAAACTCCATTTGGCTTGCTGACACTCCAGAGGAAACCCAAATTGAAAAGTCCACATGGGCATTGGTATAACACTGCAAGAACAATCTGTGGATGACTCATTGGAGTGTGTGTATGAAAACTTTATCTAATGAAAAACTAATTCCAACGTATTAGGATTTCGCCAAAATCAACAGACAAATCACTGAAGGTGCCCCTTGCTCTATTGACATATTGGCTTTATACCACTTTAATGGCCACAACTTCGCTCACCCTCAAAGAATCTTGGGAACTGAAGTTTGGTGAGGCTACTGAGAATTCTTCATTAGAGATCCCTAGTGATGATGCCTCAAGACATTTTGGTGCATGAAGGAAAATACCAAATCCTTATGTGGAGGTCAACATTTTAGAAAGTTTCACTCCCTGCCTTCATCTACCTCATTTCACTCTGCTGCATCACCATGCTAAGGAGGAGGGTCAGCCTTGATCCCAGGACAATTTGCTGACTACAGCCCCAGGATTTCTGAAGACCACATGCGGCCCTCAGAATAATTTCCAGCCCTCTGCAAGCAATCAGTTCAGAAATAGAATCTGTCCCACCTCCCGGCAGCCTGCTGTGCTAGGAGAACGAGAGAGATCAAGGGAATAGAGAAGAGGGGAAAGGGAAAGGGAAAGAGATGGGGGAAAGGATGGAGCAAAGCTCCATTGGCTCTGGCTCCACCTACCACTCCCTACTGAAGAGGGATAAATAGGAACCTAGAGAGCTCCTTACACCAAGTTGGACCACTGCCCTATCTAGCATATTAGGGTCTGCAGTGCCTGGCAGTGGCTCTCCAGCCTTGCTGGGAGACACAGGGGATTGAACCTGGGTCTTCTGGCATGCAAAGCAGGTGCCCCACCTCTAAGCTACTGCCATTCTACCTACAGTACAGTTACTGCCTTCAGGCGTTAGCATGTGTTCTTTTTCATTTGGGGAGCACACACCTGTTTTAATGAAACCTACCCCCCCCAACAACCAGGTACTGCGTACTTTGTTGAGAATGCCAAGGCTAACTTTGGTGAAGGCTTCATGAAAGGCTGAGGGAAGCCTTAACGAGAACACACTTGGAAGCATGCCAGAGTGGTTTCTGCAAAACTAAGCACAACTCCTGGGATGAGGCGGAGCTGAAAGGGCCACAGCTCAGTGGCAGAACATCTCCTTTTCAAGCCAAAGGTTCCAAGTTTAATCCCTGGCATCTCCAGGTAGCACTGAGAATTTCCTCTGCTTTAAACCCTGGAGAATTGCTGCCAGTCTCTGCAACCCTGTCCCTCCCAAACAGGGAGGACTACCGTGTATTGAGTTTGCCTTATGCTACCTCCTGCAACTTCCAAACCCACCAGCCTGTCCTTGGACCTCTTCCTCTCCTTGCCCAGCCCTTCCTACAAGACCTTCCTTGAGTTCCTGACCCTTCCTTCTCCCTCCCAATCTTGCTTCTCTGCCTACCTGTCTCTTGCCCACCTGCTCCACCAAGTCTTGCACCTGACCCCTCTTTGCTCTGGAGCAAATCCTACGCTGTCTTCCATTGGACCTGATTCCATCCTTGGCTTGCTTATTTCTTCATTTTAAGCCTGCCCATGCACTAGGCTCACTGCCCCCCACTTCCCAGTAAGCTGCCAAGAAATGGTATTGCCAGAAGTGTGTGTCACACCACAATGGTACTTGTGTAATTTGCCATGCTTACAGCCCTCTTGAAGCAAAAGTGCAACCACTCTAAGCAGGGCTGGTTCTGCCCATTCACCCTTGCCTGCAATGCACCAGGGCAACGAAGCGTCCCTCTGGGACATTCAAGGCAATTGCAATCGTGGTTGCCTGGCACTCATCAGGGCACTGGAAAAGGGGGTTGAGGAGAGCAGCAAATACCCGAAGACACAGGATCTGCCCGACCCCTCCTTGAAAATGGGTGTGTGTGAAGGCCTCAGCCCCTTGCCTCTGCATGATACCATAACACAGTGCCTGCATTCAAATGGCGGTTTATTCTGTTTCACAATTTCCCCCTAACTATTAACTTCCACATCACATTTGAGATTTGACATGTCATAAAAGCCACTCCCAGAACTATAGTAGAATATACTGCAAGCCTGGTGCTAATTTCTGTGCCATCTGCTTCCAGAAAAAATCAATTCGCAAATAATATGGAAATGAGTGCACTGTTCTATGACCGGGGGGGGGGGGGGGGCGGCAGGGGGGCGGTGGTGGTTATAATACGATAGATCAACACAGCTGCCTGGATTTTTGGACACATCACAATTTAGCAGTAACACCGCTGTCACTGGGCTTCTGCACTGGGTCAAGCACACAATGTGTGAATCTGCCTCTTGCAAACATGCATACAGCCATACCCACACAACCCACACCTCCTATAAATCTGATGAGTAAGCATACATAACTGAAACCACACAATTCCTACAAGGTGGTTCACAAGCACTTTTACCAATTAATAGCTGAGGACTGTCTAAGAAACAATAATTTATCAGCAAGCTGGCCCTCACAACCCCCACGACACTGTGGAAAGGGTTATAAATAGAAACAAAGCAAAGCAAATCTACCACAAAGACAGATTTGAAACGATGAGGAACACTTTCAAAAGACTGAGGTAAAATCTGTTATTAGCAATGTAGATGCATTTGGATCCGGGTTTTTCTAACTTTCTACCTTCAGGCAAACTGCTGCAGAGGAACCTCTGCTCCCTGGAGGGAACTCTGCAACATCTCCCAGGGCTGATTTATGTGGGTTTTCTTATCATCTGAGTGGGGGACATTAAGAACGGGGAAGTTCAGGCACTTAGAATATAATCTTGAACTTTGGCAATGCCTCTTGAATGCCTAGATGGAGGATAGAGAAGGGTGGGTGAATTTTCAGAAACTTTGCCTATTGCACAAAGGTCAAATTAACAAGAGTTGCTTCTCCCATTTTTGCCTTTGTCTCTACCCACCAGTGGCCTGTGCCCCACCCCAGGCTGCCCAGAAGGAAATGTGGAGAAGGATCCCTACTACTGGAATCCACGCTAGAACACAGCCCATGCTGGGAGTTTCTAGGGAAGGGCAAAATTTGCAAGCAGGTTGTTGAAATATCACAGACAGGTTATTTGCAACAGGTTTTGTGTTTTAGCTTATCAGATTCCAAGCAGAAATGGCAAATGCAGGTTAAATGGAGAGTGGGGAGATTGCATTCTGATGCAAACAATGCTGCAAAAACAAAACAAAAAACAAATGTGCATTTCTAAGGGACACTGATCCCATAATAAGCAACTGTCATCTGCCTGTCTTCCTTGTGGTTGTGCTTGCAAAAAAAAAAAGGTGTTGGCGGCAGTGGGGGTGGGGCAAAAACCTCTCAGAGAAATGTGTTTGCCATTATTGTCTTTTCTCACCGAAGGACCCTGATAATCCAAATGACCTTAGGTTATTCCAGAATTACCAACTATATTCCACTATACACTTATATTTGGACCTGTTCTATTAAGAGGCACTTCAGGATGACTTCTTCAGGCATTCTATTTTTAATTTTGGAAGCAACTAACATGCCCCCCACAACCCCCAGACCTCAATCTAAGCCATACAATCCTGTCCATCTGATTCTGGAATAGAAGCTTGAGTTTCAGTGTATCTCCAGATTGTTTGACCTTCTTAAGGAACTAGGAAAAAGGAGATGGAAACTGTGGAGGTTCCTATAGGCTTGCTTTGGAGAGTCAACATTTCATGATGCTCCAATACGTATTTTGGGCAAAACCAGATGTGATACTGGGAGATCTGCAAATAAGGTGTGTGTACACTTGTGTTTTATGTGGCCGAGAAGCCTTTTCAATGAGCATTCATCAAGGTTCAGGCAGTTATACATGAACTTGCTTTCAACATAGTTTGTTTCTGCAAAAGTTCAGGGGTGGACATATTGCTTTGTTTGCAATGGGTGCCATGCCTTTGCACTTCCTGCTAAAATCCTATAAGTTTTCATACCACGAATGCTCCTAGTTCCCCCACCCCTTCCCCCACTTTTTTTTTGGCACTACAGTACAAGAATGGCTTGCCGGGTGACAATAATGGGTTGGTAACACTCACAACGCATTGCAGAGCAACTAATAAAGCAGAATGATGTGCAGACTGTCCACTATAAATCTGAAACTAATGCACTATTCAAGTGTCCATGACATGGTGCAGAAGACACCGGCAAAAACAAAAAACCACAGCTCTGGAGGGGTGCTTAATCTGAACCGCAAAAAAAAAAAAAAAACAACGATTTATTCTGTGGAGCAAAACATATAGATATCTGATACCAGTATGCTTTACCTCACAGATCAAATGGCAGCTTTAGTGTTTTCTCTTTTTTTTGGGGGGGGGTTAACTGAAAAATTGAAACACAACAACAAAAAGAACCAGCCTTCAGTCCTCTTGGTCCCATTCCGAATCAGCCTCTCCATCTTCAGAAATCATCACTAACACTTTTTTAAAGAAACCCACTGGAGTTCTTATCCGCACATCTGCCACAGTACATTGAAGTTTGTCCCTTCAATGTCAAACACTTAAGGCTTTGGATTGCCTTCTTAAGAAATAATGATAGCAACTTGGCTCTTGAAACACATATACTGAGGGCTTTAGTGAAGCCTCCTTTACATTAGTTTCAATATTGGCTCCTGTTGCACAAAGAGAAAGGCTGAGAATGCCATCAAAGCATTCTTAAAAGCAGGGGAAAGGGGAATGAGTGCTGGATTTTCTTCTGTTTGGAGTGTCAGGAAAGAGGGTCATTTTGCTTTTTCTTCCTCTTCATTTCAGAAGGGGCAACAGGCTACCTCCCCGCTCCCCCTGCCCCCCAATGTGTGCATGATAAAACTGTCCTGTGAATGCAAAGCTTTACAGTGACAGTGTTACTTTCACAACATTTTTTTTTCCGCCGCATGAATACTGAAGTAGGTACTGGACTCTCCCATCTCAAAAACAGCTGTAGGCTTAACATTTGAGAGGGGGGAACGGAGAACAAACCGGTTGTTCTGACCACGAGATTGCTTCCCCAATGGGTGAACGGGAAGGAAGAGAAGAAAGGGAAAAGAAGAAAGGAAAGAAGAGGGCTTTAATACAGTCCACAGCCACGCAAATTGTTGGCAATGATGACATCAGTTACAGCATCAAAAACAAACTGGATGTTGTTGGTATCGGTGGCACAAGTGATGTGTGAATAGATCTCTTTGCTGGACGACTTATTCTTGCTCTCGTATTGGGACTGGATGTAAGTCACGGCTTCGGTGAAAGAGCTGGGCCCTGCAACAGAGAGAGAGAGACGAAAGCCAGGAGCAAGGTTGTCCTGAAACGCAACACAAAGCCCACCCAACTCAAGTTGACTCCACTTGGAGGTGGACCCAGCTCATGTGGGAATGGGGATAGGAGTTGTGCAGAACCAGAGTTTGGGTCTTTGCAACACTCGCAGCAAAACTTCTTTACACACACACACAGAGAACACACACACCCTGTGCAAATTGTGCTTTATAGTCCTCAGTTCAGTTAGTAATACTGATGAACTCTGGGTGATGCAACTCATGGTCACCCTTAACATCTATACAGTGTTCAAAACACTTCACATGTGTTATCTGGAAGCCAAACAACATGTTACATTAATTGTGTGAATGCAAGGAACATGCTTCATTTTTCCAAGTTTAAATTGCAGTTACTGAAATGCCTGGTTAGGACTGGGTTTGCAGTTTTGTGGGGGAAGATAGATTTGGCCTCATTAAAATCCCCACTCCTTGCAGTTACTATTAGTGCCAGTGTAAGTTTCCATCCCAGAGATAGCAGCAGGCCTGTGGGGGGGGGGGGTCTGGGGGGGGGAGAGAAGGGATTTTTCACAGGGGTTAGGGATGTTTCCCCTACACCCCATCCTCCTAATCCTAATCCTAATCACCCATCCTTCATCCCACAACTGCAATTTAAAATTTATAAAACCCAAACCACCTTGACTGCAGGCACACAATTAATGTAACATGTCGCTTGCCTGCCGGTAATTTTCATGAAAAGGCTGTAACAGAGGCCCATATTACAGATGGGGATAGTGGCTCACTTAGAGCTGCTGAGCAAATTCAGAGGCGATGTGAGATTTGAACATGGAGCCTTGAGGCTGGTTTTCAGCAGAGTTCCCCTACACTCACTCTCAGCATTTGAATCGAGCCCAGAGTTTACTGGAACACACTCTGAAATACACTGTAATTTCACTGAGGGCAGGGATTTCCCTTTTTGCCACATAACCAGTCATGTAAGCTGATGGGATGTCATCACCACCATCATTGCTAATGTATTCATATTAATAATAACGTTAGTATTGTGGTACTATCGCCATTGTCATCAAGACAATGTAATCATCGTCATAACTGAGACCAAGAAGCATTATGGAGCTGACACCACATTTCTGCACATCCATCCTTAAAACAGGGGTGTGGATCCTGCACCCTGGGGGCCAATCTTGGCCCACCAGGAGGTTCAATTTGCCTCTAACCCTAACTCACATGTGGCCCTCAGGAGGCTACTTAGAAGAGAAGGAGGCCATCAGGCAGAAAAAAGTTCCCCCCGTGCAACAGGGAGAAGCAAATTAGGAGTGCTTGGATGACATGCATCAGTCTGCAGCTCTCATGTGGGGTGATTTCTTAAGCCAAGTTTCTTGGCTCACCATTTGTGCAAATGCAGCCTGTTTCCTTATTTCCAACCCCTCCTCACGCAAACATGGAGCTAACTCAGCTCATGTTGGTGACATGAATTTTGCAGCAGCAAAGCAACCTTGCTGTGAAAGCTTTTGTGTCTGATTACCATGAGCCACTCCCTCTCTGGTCTTCCTCATCTTCCCCACAGTGCTGTGAGCATACAACGCCTAAGAAAGCTGCCCTGCCTAATCGGAGCAAGAGCCGTTTAGTCCAGCAACAGCCTGCCAAATACTTTTGGGGATAAAAAACCCCCAACGGCCTTTCATTACTGCTTGTTACTAGAATAGTGGAACCTCGGTGTTAGAACGTAATCAGTTCCGGAAGACCGTTCGACTTCCAAAACATTCGAAAACCGAGGAGCAATGGGCAGTCAGCAAAATCCATTGAGAAAAAAGAAAAACACGGAGCAGAAGCCGTTCTGAGCTGCGTTCAAAAATGGAAGCAATTACTTCTGGGTTTTTGGCTTCCAGCTTCCGAAACATTCAGCTTCTGAGATACTCAAAAACCAAGGTTCCACTGTATCTGTAATTCAGAGATATACTTCCTTTGAATGTGTAGATTCCATGGAGCCACCATGATGAACATCCATGGCTCAACTCAGTTCTTTTTCCTGGGGGGACACTGGGGTACGAATACCCTTAAACATTTTGTGAATCTGAGTTTGGCGTCATTGAGGGGCAGTATTTCAATATGAGTAGGAAAATGAGAGTACCCCTTTTTAAAGAAAAAAAGCACTGGCTCAACTGATCCTCCACAAATTGGTCAAATATTTTTGAGGCTAGCTAAGCTACTGCCCAAATTCCCATAAGAAGCTATGGGTTGTTTGGAGCACAGAGCTAACACAAGGGTGGGTACCCTGTGACCTTCCAGATGTTGATGGACTTCTGCTTCCATCAATCTCCAGCCAGCATGGTCAATGGTCAGGGATGATGGGAGCTGTGCTCCAGAAACATCTCCTCATCTCACTGCTGAACTAAGGAGAGCAGTGCCTTTTTTTTAACAGGCAAAATAAAGGTATCAATTACAGGGCAAGGGTTTCTGAATCACAAAGCACTCTTCCTGCATTATATTTTATTAATATATATTTATATATATATTGAAGGTTTTTCTCACCTGTATAATCTGGAAAGCAGATAGTCAATGCAGATTTCTTAATCTTCTCTTCAAAGATGTCCTTCTTGTTGAGGAAAAGAATGATGGAGGTATCTGTGAACCACTTGTTGTTACAGATGCTATCGAAGAGCTTCAGTGACTCATGCATGCGGTTCTGCAACACAAAGGAGATGGCAAGTCAGGCAAGAGCTTTACTACCACCTTCAATGTGTAGGGAAGCATCTAAATTTAATAATAAAGGGTGGGGTAATAACACAAAAGGAAGCAGACAACAGTGGATGTAATAAATCAATGTATACATACTGGGAAATGTGTATACATACATAAAGAGATGCAATCCCTATAGATCTGAAGTACAGTTAGTAGCACTGTAGCAGTTTTTACTTTTACAGAGCTGTCGATTTTGCATAGCACATCTTTTTTTTTTTTTACAAGATTCCAGCTCAGCTAAATTTCATCATGCACCATGCATGTATGGCAAGTGGCGGCGGTGTAAACAACTCCTGCCCTTAAAAGGTCAGAGATCGAAACCGAAGTGCGGGTCATGCAGATTTTCTAGAACATTCTTTGTTAAAATGCTGATCATTTCATTGGGGTGTGTGTATGGGACACGTATTTGGTCAATACATTAACCAAGGACTGGTAAGATCCTTGAATTAATTGAGAGTTGAAAGCAGACCATAAGGCGACATCTTTTTGGCAGTGACCTTGCCGTGAGCTTTGGTCTTAGTAGCTTGTTATTTCGTTTAGTACTGACATTCTCCAGTTGATGCTTTTTAGTGTGAGTCTTTATTTGTTTAATTTTTTGGAAGATGGTTTGATCGAAAGCAGATCACAATAAAACGAAAATAAATGAAACTGAACTGAAGGAGAAAAAGAGAGCGGTGAAGGAAGAAAGGCAGAAGATAGAATACTTAAGAACAACCAAAACACTGATCAGCAGAGAACCTTGCTGATGTTAAATCATGCCTTTAAGAAAAAAAGATTAGATTTGGGTTTTGGGAAGGGTCTTTTTTTTTGGCAAGGCCACAATAACAAATGCACAAATAAAAGGAAGGCAGCTTTTTAGTTGGAATTCATGCAACAAATAATAATTATAATGAAGTGAAACAAAAGATGTAAAATAAAAATTGCCGCATTGGTTAAGAAGTTGCAGGGTTTGGTGTATACCGAAAGAGCTCACAGCAAAGTCAGCCTGTTAGCATCCCGTTCCTCCAGCTGCTTTCAACTCTTTATTTTTTCTCGGTTCAAGAGAAGCTTCATACCTGCCAAATTTGGAGGGTCTCTCAATATCTCATTATTTTGGCCTTTGTTTGGTTAGAAAAGATCAGACGGCCGAGGAAAAGTGGTGATGGCGTAGAGGCCTGCTGGAGTTTGGTGCGAGAGCTGTGCCGCCTCTCCCGGCCGGAAACGGAATAGCAGAGAGAAGCAGCCGCGACGGAGGTCGAAGCCAACCCAAAGAGCCAAGGGGTTATCAAAAGGCAAAGCAGGTTACAGAACAGAGAGCTTTCCTGTTTGACATCGGCAGCAGCTCCTCAAAGTGTGGCAGTTCCCCGCCGCAAACGACTGGTACAAATTATAACCGACAAAAGAAAGAGGATAGACATAAATGTGTTCCGGATAGCTAATGGAAGTGCCTTTGGAATAGCAGGAATGTAACTGACTCCCCACCCAACCCGAAAAGATTGCATAGTATCACTTGACCGGCCGTCCCCAATTTGTTTCCCTTCAGACCCGCCGGCTGGAGCTGACAAAAGTCCAAATGGTGGTGATGGCTGGGGTGGGGTGGGGGAGAGATGCAGTCCAAAAGGGCTGTGCTGCCTGAGATGGATGGAAGTTATTGTTCGAAATGTGCAGAGAGTACCAGGTTGGGGAACGCTGGGCTAAACTGTGGTTTCTTAGTTGCAGTCACCAAGGCATTGGTTTCCAAACTGTGCTCCAGGGAGTCAAGAGTTCCTTGGAAGCTTTCCAGGGGTTCCTCAATGAGAAGATGGCCAGCAATGCTGAACAAAATTCTCTGACAGACATCTTGCTTACCCATCCAATGGATAGCTTTGTAGGAATACAGGTCAGGATGGACCGATAAGCTGACTGTCACATGTGTCCATTCTGTCATGTCCATTCTGTCCTGTTTTCCCAGCAATCTGCAAATTAATATTTTTTAAAAAATAAAATATCCATACAGAAGCTCATATTTAGAAAGGCATTTTAATATGAATTTCTGTATATATTTTTTTAAAAAGGTATTCTAAAATATGTATTTTGAAAAGCATTTTGGCATTATTTTAAGCAGAGAACTCTTATCATAAAATTCAAAGAGCTGCAAAATCTAAGGATAATGACATTCAGATCTGTGTACTAGTCCGGGAAGATTAGGAAAGTTCACTTTGCAAGGCGGACCAAAGGAAATTCTTCTCCAGCCCTAGTCCTGGGTGCATTCTAAGGTTTACTCTCTGTTCAAGAAGAGCAACGGTGAGGTCCAGGAGGCATAGCCTGTGCCCCATGTGAACTGTTTGTGCTACAACATATCCCAGAAATCCACTCCAACATAATCTCTGACATGTTTCAATGTGGAATGTGGGTTCTCTGAAGTTGCTACACAGGCAAGGCATTAATTTGCTCCTCTCAGGTACTCATTTCCACATTCTCCAGTTCTCCACAATTCCACATCAGTTTGAGATTTTATTTTTAAAGTCTTCATGAAAATTAATTACTATTTTAGTGCGAATTTCCTACTGATTTACACATTTTTGTAAATAATGTTACTTTATATGCTCATTTTTGCAAAGCAGTTTTCTTGAATATAATGCATTTTTGGGTGTTATTTTCACTAATACATATATGGCACACTTTATTTATAGTGTATGCATTTTAGACTCATTACTCGGTAGAAGAGCTGCAGTGCAATATTCAGAGGAGAGAGAATTTCGAGGAATGCCTGTGTTTTGGTTCACATATTGTTTTGCAATGTGCAAATTCTGTAGGCCCGCCTTTAAATGAGAAATGAATCAAATTTCTCCCCCATCCCTCATTATCGGGTGAGCCTGCCTTGTTGCCACATCTATGGCCACTAGCCACTCTATCTACTCCCACATCTATCTGCAGCCACAGTCAAGGATCAGTTTGGGATCCCTGAAATATACACCACATACTTCTGCAGGGTCCAATTTGATAGACTTGCTTCCTGCTGCTATGACTCCCTGGGTCATTGCAACTACTGGTGTAAAGGGCCCAGGTGTCATCATTACACACCGATTACTAGTACCCACTTCCAATACCCCCAGCCTTGCTTTAACAGGTACAAAATATTTTCTTGAAATTCAAGAATGATTCTTGTGAATCATGTGAGATGTGCTAGGTCCCCTTTGCCATTTAGATAGACAGATCAGAATGAACATTAACGCTGGCACAGTGTTTTCAGTGCTGTCACAAATACGACTTCTAAGTATGTGGCTAGATGTCTATGTGCTCTTATATATGTGAATGACATCTGTTTATGTGCATATGGATGTATTGCTGCTTGCATTCTTAATTTTTGTACTTGCACAATAACAATAATAAGAATAATGTAAAGCTAAAACTCAGCAGCGAGACTGGATCATTGTATCTGCATGAAAACAGAAGAACCAAATGCTCAAGGAAATATTTCAACATCTTGCCTGCAGGGAAGGAAAGAGCAAGGACAACACCCATTGAAACATACTACAGGTGGAATTCTGGGTTGTACAGCAGATGCAGCACTACAAAGGATGCCCCTTAATAGAGCTCAGTCAGGTCATTTAGTGCGGAACTAGAAACTTGAGAGAATCGTGTCTTTTCCAGGGAGAAGAAGAGATGAGGAGATGTCTGATCTCTCACACCAACATTGCATCTTCCCATGTAAGGGCTGCAGCACCAATATGTGGTCATTGTTTCTGGCATCAACCCTGAGGATAGGCAGTGGGTGGCGTCAGCCTATTTTCAGACACTTATACTTCTAGGTGTTTTGGGTGTGCTGAATAAGTCCAGGTTAATCCCCACCCCCATCTTTATGTGAAAGTATGCTATGTGCAGTTTTGTGCAGCGCCCCCCCCTTTAAACTAGTGTGAAATCTCAGTTGTTGAATTTAGGCAAATCCAGTGGGAATCTAGTTTGCCTAAATTTTTTCTGCAGTAAAATCCACTGCCACCATAGTTTCCAAGAGCAATATTTCTTGGGTTTTCTTTAGTCTTTCCCAAAGAGTGATGTGGTTGCTTAGTCCAAGGAAATTGCCTGTCTAATATATTTTGCTGTCTGAGGTAGAGCACAAATTATTTCCCATACCCATTCCATGAGACCAACTGGACTGGCAGTTAAATGTTCCTTTAGCACAGGTCCACCACACATGAGGGGAGCAGAGCCTGCTGTTCTGTTCTTCAACAAGCCACCCCTACTGCCAGCCTCACAGAATATGTCACCTGAGGTGCCTCCCTCAGTCTGCCTGATGGTAGGGTTGTTCCTTCCACAAAATGTTGAGCTCAGTGCTATCCCAGTGGATTCCCATCCCTTAGTGACCACAGACATCTTTGGATATATATATATGGTTGCCTGAACACTCCATAATCTGATTTTACACCCCACACCTGACACCTGCAGCTGAAGGGAGGAATTTTAAGACACTGCAAGACAGCCATTACAATTACCTGGCCCAGTCCATAAGATACCCCTACTATATTATCCAGCAGCTCTATTTGAGGCTGTCCTGGACCAAGTTGCCCAATGGACCACATCAAAAAGCTGGAACAAGTACTAAAGGCAACAGCTAATACAAACAGGGGTCTGAAATCCTTTCATGGTAGAATTACCCCAATGTTCTTTTGTTTGGCAGGGATGGGAAAATCCACTGTTTTCTTAACTGGATGAATCCCAAGCTTATTGGTTTTCCTGTAAGCTGTACCAAGAATGCATATTCTACATAAGCAAAAATACAAGCAAGTCTCATTACAAGTGTATTAGAGATGTTGATGCCCTTTGCCAAGTTCCAAAACAAGTACTGGGGGAAAAAACACCTTAAAATGGTTATTTCAACTGATCCTGTTAAATGGAGGAAAGAAGAGAGTTGAAGATGGTAAAGCACAATATACTTATAGTATGTTGGAATTGCCACCCCTCAGAGAAGAAATATTTGTGTTGTGTTCATGATGGTATCTTAGTGTGGACCAAATGCAGGCATCTTTAAGGTAGAGTTCATAAGTCATTGATGGGTCCATGCTCCTTGTTCCCCACCATTTGGCAAAGTCATGAATGTCAAGTCTACAATGACATTAGAAGCACCTTCATTTTTGTTCCAGTTGGAAACCATAACATTCCTGTAACGGTAACAATACTTACTGTTGTTTTAGTTTTGCTGCCATATTAAAATTAGAAAAAGAATCAGAAGAGGTTAAAACAGAGGTGTGAGTACAGATTATTAAATATAAGCATTTTCTACTGCAATCACAGTGCCTGCATATGACGGGTAGGGGTTGAGAGAGCTCCCCCCGCCCAGTCTTTCAAATACGCCATTCAGCAAGACTGATTATAGAGTGCGCCACCCAAGTGCCCGCATCCTGTTTTGATACTGTTTGAGACACCTATTTCTTATAGCTAAGGAAGGCCGCAAAGACACCAGCTGACAGGTGAAGAAAGAGCAACGCCATGGTCCCCCATGCAGCTTAGTTACGCGAATGCAGACTGGACAAAAGACAAGCACGCACAGAAACCACTACCAGGGAAATCATTCGCAGGTCCTTGCAACGGTACAAATCCTGCTCGCAGTGAAAGTGCATCATGCAGTTCAGAGATGAAGATAAGAGGATTCTCAGAACAGATTGTTGTAAGCAGTGGAGACTGGGCCATGAGAGTGAATGGGGCATGGCCCCACCACCATCATTCTGCCCTCAGCCAGCCTTCCTATTTGCAACCAATGGAACTGCCTGTCAACATCCTCCTCCTCCTTAATCTTGGTGTTGCCCTGGTAGAACACAGCAGGGAGGAGGAGAGGGGCACAACTAGAATGCGTTGGCTCTGCCTGCCATTGGTTCTGGATCCACCTAGTGCTACCTTCCCTGCCTACTGCCATACCAATGGGCACTAGTAATGCTCAATATGTCTTGAACATGGAAACTGAGCAGAGGGACCCAGGCTAATTACCCTCTGTGTTAACGTGGTGGTAGCTTGATCTCTGCTCCTCTTTAGCACTGAAGATGGCCAGAAGGTAACATTGCAGATAGCAGAGTTCCATCTGGACCTGTAAATCCCTTTAAAAGCAGAGGAGGAATAAGAGTGGGGGCAGCATTGGAGGACACATCCTACAGTGGTAAGGTGGGTGGGTCGTGAGTCTGATTTGCTCCAAGCCCTGCACTTCCCTAGAGGTGGCCCTGCCACAGTGCCTGGGACAGTTTATGTGGAATATACTTCCAATCAGAAGCACAGTTCTATCCCTCCTCCTGCAGTTGTGTGTGTCTGCAAGCATAAGAACATCAGAGGATCCCTGGATCTTGACCAAATCAGCATCCTGTTCTGGCAGCGGCCAACCGGCTATCTTCACTGGAAGCCCACAAGAAAAACAAGAGGGTAACAGCACTCTCCCACCTGCGATTCCATATGTCTATTTTCACTTTCTGTATTCCATACTTATTTATAGTTCAAGTGAGCTGTAGTTCAAAGGGGATAAAAAATGCAAGGCGAATGTGGGAACAATGCCTCTTCTAAACTGCTTATGAATGTAGCAGCAACCGTGAAGTAGTGTGGAGGAAGAGCTGAATCACAGAAGGACTCCTTGCTATCCTTGCCAGCTGAGCACATGATGAGCTAACCTTTGCTGCAAGCATCACTAGGCAATTCATTCCCTCCTCTTTTTCCTGATGTATTCATTTTGAACGGCTTCAAACCATTAAAAAAAAAACAACCCAGATTACTTTTAAGAGAATAAAACCTCTGCCCTCTGATCTTCCCCACATTCTAAAGAGGTGGCAGAACCTTGATTCCAATTCTGCTAGAAGCTGTGGTTGAAGTCAACTTGTACAAAAGCAGCACTGATCACTTGTTTTTAAATCTCCCATGGTCCTCTTCAGGCATTTGCTGTGAATGCACAAACAGGACTGTGGGCTAAACACTCAAGGCCCACACCCCTGTTCCCACTGGAGACTTCCCCCAATTCAGCAAGAAGGTGTGAAGGAGGGCCATAGCTCAGCGGCAAAAGCTATTCCCCCACGTAGAATGCATTTCTGCATGTTATGCCCACTAATATATGATTATATATGCAGTTTATCCTAACATATACAGTTGTACCTTGGTTCTCAAACAGAATGTGTTCCGGGAGTCTGTTCAATTCCTGGAACCGTTCGAAAACCAAGGTGTGGCTTCCAATTGGCTGCAGTAGCGTCCGACAGCCAATCGGAAGCTGTGGAAGCCGCACTGGATGTTCGGCTTCTGAAAACCGTTCCAGAACCAGAACACTCACTTCTGGGTTTCGATTGTTCGGGAGGTGATTTGTTCAGGAGCCAAGGTGTTTGAGTTCCAAGGTATGCCTGTACATTTATGGATGAAGAACCATATTGCAAAATTTGGAATACTGCAAATTTTGAAGGACAGCTTTGTTTCGGTTTGCATATTGTTTCAGAAAGTGTGCATTTGGTACGTTTGCTTTTAAATGTGAACTGAATCAAAATTCTCCCCTATCCTTAGTTCAGACATAACACTCAAACACGGCAAGTAATATACATTTAAGGTCAAGACTACAAAGCTGCAATCACATTACATATATTTTTGATACGTTCTTTGCTTAGTGTCTTCTCATGGGAGCTAAACCTCAGCTAGGGCTGCTCCTCGCCCCCTGTGCTCTCCATTTACAGTATAGTTTTCCTCTTTTAAGCATTTTGAAACACTGCTGTAAAATTCTTGCAACCATCAGACAAAATAAGAGTTTTCACTGCTTCAGAGATAAGCTTTCTCTCTACCTTTTATGTTCTATTTCATGATTTGGCACCAAAAAGACCCAAGAAAACATCTCTTACGCACGGGACACAATTCCAGACATAGACAAAAGCTTGTTCCTCATGAGCAATCATGAAATATGATCTCTTGCCAAATGCATAGCAAACCAGCAAATGAACAACTTCTCAGCCTCCTCTTCAAACTATTGGGAACATCCCTTTTGCTCATGTGCA
Organism: Podarcis tiliguerta; assembly: GCF_965153285.1. Taxonomy (NCBI): domain Eukaryota; kingdom Metazoa; phylum Chordata; class Lepidosauria; order Squamata; family Lacertidae; genus Podarcis; species Podarcis tiliguerta. Next base: position 49,558,977 of record NC_139541.1, on the reverse strand, counting down.
CCTAGCCCCGGCCCTGCCTTGTCATTTGTTTTTAAAGTGGGAAAGTGATTGCATGGATCCACACAATAACCAAAGAACAGGCATCATCAGAACTTCTGAGTAAAAATGTCACTTGCTCACATTCAGCCTCCATTTCTTAGGCCTGTCCTTTTCTAACTCTCTTCTGGTTTGTTGTCATGCTATAAGTCCTCTGGGTCAGGAGCCCATATCCACCCCCTCTTTTGTTTCAAAGGGAGACCCTTCTGCACCAGGGGCACTTGGCTTGGGGTAGCCCAAGAGAAAGGGGAACAAATTTTGTGGTCAAATTCTGGACCAAGTGAAAGTGTGCAAGTTACCTGTGCTAACGCCATCCTGTGGAATGGAAGACTTAAATCCAGCTGTTGGTGGTAGAATGGGGTCTCCATAGCATTTAAGAGTCAAAGGAAGACATGTGAGTAATAAAGTATATCTGTTAGATCCTTTTGGTCTCAGAACTGAGGACGGTTTGTGAGATGACCTTGGAACAAATGCAGTAAGTAGAAAAGCAAGGCTATCTCAGGGAACTCTTCCGCCCAGAGAATACTCACCGTAGTTTCATCTTCATGGAGCACTTGGTCATACCCGCTCAGCGCGACACAGAAAATGATTGCTGTGACATCCTCAAAACAGTGGATCCATTTCTTACGTTCTGACCTCTGACCTCCAACATCAAACAGCCTGAGGAAGAAACACAACCCTTCATTATGCCCAGTATCCAAAGAATTGCATGGCTAGTCCCACAAGACCAAGCATCGTTCTCTGCTGGGCCAGAGCACAGGACTAGAACTGATGGTGGAAATTACAAGGGAGTTGTTGTTTTTTATAGATCAACCTAAGGAAATGGGCGTGGCCTCCAGAGAGTTCTAAGGGACGGGTAGAGAGGCTTGGAGGCTGCATTCAGCTCCTGGGCCTCAAGCTCCCCAGTCATTGCCAGCTAGTGGTCATTCCACACACATCAGTGCCATCTCCCATCACATTTTCTTTTGAGATTTCTTAGCAGTTAAGAAAAGTGACAGGAGAATGATACTAGAAAGTGTGAGCTAACAACCAACTTTTGTGTCAATAAACACCCCACCTGGACTTGCCCTTAGTCATTTTGATTTTGGAACTTTTTGTGTGTGAAGGTTAGTGCTGCTGTTTAATCTCATTTGCTTTTTAAAGCTTGATGGTTTCAGAGTTCTTTGATGCAATTGCTTGGCATGTTTCTACCTCATGTTCCATTTTCCATTCCTTTCCAATGTCTTTAGACAGGAAGCTACAAAGAACATGTATAAATAAATAAAGTTTCATGACGTTGTCATATTACACATTTATAGCATGAGCCCACATTTGTTAATTCAGGTTGGAATTTTCTTTGTCAATTTCTGCTCTGTGCTATGTTGCACGATTATGAAATGCAAGGGTTGTTGTCTGGCTTGAGCAGAAAGATTGTAATCCCACACAGCTGAAAGTTGCACAGTCATGACAATCTGTTTGCATTTTCACATCACACTAACCGGAAGTGGAGGTTTTTGAACGTGAAATGGGTTTCTACAATGCCAGTTGTTTTGACCCTGGTTCGAAGGATGTCTTGCTCTGTAGGCTGGTAGTCAGCACCTCCGATTCGATCTAAGCTGTCTAGGTAGCTGTAAAGTGGAAAACATTAAGGAAAAGCATAAGGATATATGAGTTATAAGGATAAAGTATGCTGTAATGTTTTTCATTGATGCTTAAGGAGAGAAAATTCTCTTTGGGAAAACATACTTCTAAATGTCATAAGTTATTTAAACAACAAAGAACAGAATTAAACCACATATAAATATACTGTGTGGGAGAAGGGGAGTGTTATTGTTTTTGTTTGTTGCTATATTACACCCTTTTTTGGTTTTATATTGTAAATTGTCCAGTGATCCTCGGATAAAGTGTGGTATAGAAAATGAATGAATGAATGAAATAAGCAGTGCTATTTTTCTAGAAAAAAAGATGCCAGAACTCATTCTCTTAGAATGGCAGTGGCACCCACCTGAGAAGTGCCAGAACTGAGTTTCCATGAGTTCCAGCTGAAAAAAGCCCTGCATGTTATACATTACTTTTGCAGTTGTTCAGAGAGATCCAACGAACATGTAGGTCTAGGCCATTTTTCCTCCACTGCCACCACTTCCTCTATTCAAGTCAACAGAGATCTCTTGCTTCCAGGGGAAAGTGGATGTATCCCCCCCCCTCCAACATTTCCCCATTCCAGTCTTTCCTGGGATATATGTTCCCTTCTCTACCTTGCTCCTATGATTCCTATGGTGCCAATCCCCAAGTGGTAAAGTATGGAAGGAAAACCTTTTTCAGTTCAAGGGCCGCATTCCTTTCTGAGGGCCACATGCCAGTGGTGGGTAGGGCCAGAGGCAAAAGTGGGTGGAGCAATGGATGTCAATTTTACCTTGGACTAGTTACTACACATGCTCATATATCCCCCATATTTTGTCCAGACAAGTAAGAGGCATTATCAGAACTCAAGGATGCATTGCAGCCTGGCAAGAACTCTGAGGACATGAAGCAGTGCCAATGGCGGGTTTGGTCTGGAAAGAGCTTCAAGGGCCAGATAAGAAGGTCTGGAGGGCCACATTCCTGTGGTAGTCTGGAGAACAGCTGCAGGTATAATTCTGAAATTTTGCAGGCTTTGTGCCCTCAGAGGGGAAAGGGTGAACATACCTGTAAATTGCATCAAAGTCTGGCTAGAAAATAAAACAGATTTCCTTTCTTTTCTGTTTTAAAAATCAAACTTTAAAGCTGCCCTGCACAAAACCCCATGATTCTATCTGCCTACAGATTGTACAGCTTAATCCACTGGAGGGCTATTATGCCTGCAAATTTGATCCACTTCTGTGAGAAAGGGGAAAAAGAGCTTTGTTTTTAACAGATCTAATTTGGTCCTGAATAATAAGTTGAACTGGAAATACAGAGTGACTCTGAAACCAATCGGGATGCTTCTGATACAAGTCCTCAACCCATATGCACAGCCTGAATGTATTGATCTTATCTTCTTAAATGTTTTGTATTGCAACAGAGTACCATTTTATGAGTCAGTCATTAGCAGGGTGAACAAGCGGAAAGCTCTATTGCAGTTTGCTGCTGAAGGCAAAATTACATCTCTTGGGGCACAGTAGGAAAGAGAGTGGCTGAGCTATAGGGAAAAAAGCAGGAAACCATATCAGGAAATGTCCTTCTGGACATCTTCACATGTTAGCATTCAGCCTAGCAGAAAGATTTTCCCCTTTCCATTTTTTCAGGCTGCACAGAGACATTATTTAAGTGAGTTGAAAGTGGTGTGGTAGAGGCACCACTGATAAATGAACACATGCATTTCTTCTCACCAACATCATCTCTGGCCAACAAAAGTTTCTGAAGCACTTTGGCCAGCTTGTGATAGGCTGGTGCCCTCCAGATGTTTTGGACTACTCCCAGCCCTAGCCGGTGTGGCAAAGGACATAGTAGACTAACTAGCTAACACCTATTTTCCAGAGATGACTGTGGCTTGAGGGTACATGCCCAGGGCAACAAGGATTCTCAGAGAATTTCATATATCATCAGCAGGGAAGATTCATAACCACTGGCATTATCATATGCCTCCTTATTATTTGCATGTGACCTCAGCTAGACTGCATTGCATGTAATTACTTTTTTTAAATTACAGAATGGCTTTTGAACCTATTAGACCTGCTGAAGATGACAGTTCTGTTAAGTAGCTGTTGGCATCTGGCTCATTCGACTGTCACATTGGGGCAGTTGTTGGGGCCCTAAGCCATTAAGTAGGCAGAATATTCATCCAAACCACCCTCCCTCCAAAAAGTATAGGCTAGTTTGGGACAGAAGAGTTCCTGCAACTGTATTACATTTTGGCTGTGAGTCCTGGAAGACCTGTTCCCTGCCTTTCAGGCCTTTTCCAGCCAGCCCGGAAGGGCAGGGCCCTGACTGCAGTGTCTACAATGACTGTTAGCAGCTCCCCAGGGTTTCATGTTGGAAGCCACCCAGAGTGGTTGTGGCAACCAGTCAGATAGGTGGGATACAAACAATAAAATTATTGTTGTCATTATTCATACAGAACCTTCTGCATACAAAGCAGCACAGTTCATCCCTACCGCTCTCCCAAACCGATTGAGGAAATGCCCAGATAAAAAAAAAAGGACAGTAAAGAGATTATGTTTTCACATTACAGAATCTAGTCCTTTAACCAATTGAGGTGACATTGTGACAGCCATTCTTTGCTCCCTAGCTAATCCTCAAGGCGGAGGCTGGTCCTTGGGCAACACTGATATATGGGCCATACCATTGAAATATATTAGAACCGTACTGAACTGCTTGCAACTTGAGAATATGTAAGCTTTTGAAAGTGATGAACCAAATGCATGTTGTACGAGACAACTGGGAGGATTTTATCCTAATGAGCATCTCAGCGGCTGCCTCAGATGAAAATTGAAGTTGATACAGTCGGATGATGCAGACCTGCTATTACCACAGGGGAACATCTGCAGTGTGGGCTCATAAGAGTTCAGTCTGCCAACCGTGCACTTAAGAATATAGGAAGAGCCCTTCTGCTGTTTCAGACCAAAACCCCATCTAGTCCAGTCTTCTGCTCTCACAGTGATGCCTCTGGGAAGCTCCCAAGTGGGACCTGAGGGCAGCAGCAGTTTCCCCACTTGCGATTCCCAGAAATTGGTATTCAGAGGCATGCTGCGTCCAGCAGTGGAAGCAGAATACAGCTAGTGTGCCAGTCTTATCCTCCACGAACCTGTCTAATCCACTTTTAGCACCCTCCAAGTTGGTGGCCATCGCTACATCTTGCTAGAGCGAGTTCCATAGCTTAACTGTGCTCAGAATGAACAAGTACTTTCCTTTGTCTGTCCTGAATCTTCCACCATTGAGCTTATTGGATGGTCTTGAATTCTGTTATAAGGAGAAAAACTTCTTGGCTGCAGTGCCCACAATCACCACTACCCCAACCTTCATGCGCACACAGACTCCTATGGGAACAGAGGTGTAGTGGTCCAGGTTGAGGGGACCCATTAATATTTCTTAAGCAGGGTCCCTGTCTCCAACATCCTAGAGATATCCAGTCACAGCATGAAAAGGGAGATTCTTAGCCACTGAGAGGAAGTCTCCTCACCCTTTGTGCTGACTGAATGAAAGCAGTTGAGTCAGTCATGGAGAAATGGCTCTTAGAGTCACTATTCAGTAGGTGCTTGGGAAGAACAATGAAGAGTTGTTGTTCTGTTTGCTCTAAAGCTAAGCATTTACAAGCATCAAAAACACCTGGTGCTTCAGTTTCACGAGACTGGTGTGCAGGTTCTATTATATACCATGACATTTCAATGAAAACAACTTAGGTCACTCCAAAAGAAGATACTGGAACCCTCAAAATCATTTGCCCACGTATGTGCACAGAAAACAGTATAGAGTTACTGAAAGACAACATATGGAGATCTGCACTGATCATGGCAATATATCCTAGATGACCCTTAGGGTCCCTTCCCACTCTACAATTCTATGATTCCAAAACACTTTTATTGTATAAGATTGTTGTACAATCTTAGAAGGGGCCCTGACTATGACTGCCATGAATTTGCACGTCTGAATTTGCCACTGTACTACTGGAATTTAACCATCTTTCTCAGCTTCTGAGCTTCTCCAGGGGTATCTGACTGGCTGCAGTCAAGAGAGGCAGCACACTAAGCTAAAAGCATTGCTCTGACTCAGCATCCCTTCAAAAAACTGAAAGGCAAAATGTACTCAACTCTAAAAGGACAATGAAAGCGCCGCTCCCAAGAAATCCAAATTGTGGGCCAGGAAAAGCAGAATTCTCTGAGCTGTGAAACCATTGTGGAAATTGATCTGATGTGCATAATTTTGCTTCTTTTGCATCATTTATTTTGGTTTTCATTAGCCATGGAGAGGAATGAGCATCATGAAGCAGAAGAGGCTGTGGGTTTTGAGGAGCCTGAATAGGCATTTACTTACAACAACTCAGGGAGGAGTTGCTGTGCCGCTCAAGTCCTGCTTCTGAGCTTCCCATTAGAGTACAGTGGCACCTCGGGTTACATACGCTTCAGGTTACATACGCTTCAGGTTACAGACTCTGCTAACCCAGAAATATTACCTCAGGTTAAGAACTTTGCTTCAGGATGAGAACAGAAATTGTGCTCCGGCGGCGTGGCGGCAGCAGGAGGCTCCATTATCTAAAGTGGTGCTTCAGGTTAAGAACAGTTCCAGGTTAAGAACGGCCCTCCGGAATGAATTAAGTACTTAACCCGAGGTACCACTGTACCTGGGTAGCTATTGTGAAAAAAAGACACAGGACCAGATGGTCTTTGACCAGATCCAGCAGGGCTCTTCTGATGATCTTAAAGTAGACCAGTACTATACACCCCAGTCCAAGAGTACGTTAGACTGTGACTGAGATGAGCTTTAAACTGGGGCCTTCTAGCTTTGCTGCTCATACTACTGTCATTTCACCCTCCCCCCTCACCTTCACCTTCACAACAACCTGTGACAGATAGATTAGGCTAGGCGCTTGCAGGAGCTTTGTGGCCTAGTTGAGATTCACGAGAGCTTGCCTTCCCCCAGACTGAGTGCAACACTCCAGCTCCTAGATTACACTGCCTTCTTTTTAGGCTTAAGAACTTTGGCCAACCTTGCAATATCTCAACCTCCATTCCTCCCTCCGGGTCACCCAGCCAGCTGGAGAGGCCCACTGTCAACGATTCTCTCTTTCTCAGCTACTGTTTTATCCTGGTTCACTGGAAAGGTTAAGCACGCAAGATCTCACTGGGGTACGGTCTGGTGTATGCCACCAGCCAGCTCTGGGCGGGCCTGACTTTGTGCCAGGATAGGACGACTTCTTGCAAGCTAGTGGCCTGCATGAATTAATTCCTGGCCTCAGTCCAGTTCAAAGCTGAAGGCTGTCTGTGCAGCACTTTATATGCAAACATACAGCGCTCACCATCAGACCTGCAGCTTGTCTCTCTGTTGGCAGATAAGCAGGGGCAGCGTGGCCAGAAGTATGACCTTGTACCCCTCCGCCATTTTCTTATTTGAAAAATAAAATAAAATAGGTGGAACCTGCCTGCCCTTTCCGTTGTGTATTGGACAGGCACTGTCTTTACCATCTTTTTGGCATCTACTAAAGACCTGTACTTCTATTGGACCCGAAACTATTCTCATAAATGAAAATTGTTTTAACTGGGTTTATATATGAAACTGTTTTACTGATGCTGGAACTCCGTGGACAGAGAAAGCATAACATTTATTTATTTAAGGATATTAATAGGTTGCTTTTCAGACAGAACTCTGAAAGTGGTTTATATGAAAGCAAAGACAATTTGATTGCTTTTGAAGAAGCTGTGAATAACTGGAGAGCTGGAGAGGACAATACGATATACGATACGATATACGATATCTTTATTGTCATTGTCCCATGCAGAACAATGAAATTGAAAAACTACATAAAACATTCAAAAACCCCTAAAAACTCTGAAACCCCATTTTAAAATACACTATACTATAGAGTGCACTATACTATACTAAAGGGTGCAGAAAGAGCGGTGACTAGAGAGGGGCCCCATAGGAAAGTTCTTTTTTCTTTTTCTTTCTTTTTTTGTTACACTATGTATAGTGATAATGCCATAAACACTAAGAGTGCCACAGAAATAAGTAACTAAAAGTGCAGACCTCACCATTTCTACTCAGAAAGTCCAACTGAATTCAATGGGGCTTACTCCCAGGAAAGTGGGGTTGAACAGCAGCCCAACTAACTAAAGTAAGGACAAAAAGTGCGTCATTGTGCAATCCTAACCATGTCTACTCATAAGTAAGTTCTACTGAATTCAATGGGGCTTACACCCTAGTAAAAGGGGTTAGAATTGCAGTCTTACACATCTTTCGCAAGATACATCATTTTTCCTCTTTTAAAAAATGAGATAATAACAGTGTGCTCTGATCTGAACCCAGAGTCAAGCCTTCTGGGAACCGCTCAAAAAAATGGCGTCCGGGTGGATTTTTGCTGAATCGGCAAAATGTCTGGGAAAACCCGGACGTATGGCAAGTTAGGCTAAGAAAAGCCCCCCAAATGAATGTGTGGTATTTTTTTTTGGGGGGGGGGGAGATGTCCCCCCCCCCCAAAGTATCAACAACCTAAACAACTTTTGGGAATATGGCAACCCTAGTCAAGCCTCCATGTTCTCAGTGAAGCCATGGCGTTGTTCCATGTCAAGCCTCTAGGGGGCTCTCTGTGTATGGGATGAACAGACCAGCCTATTCCTAGCCCACTTCAGTTTTGCATAAGTTCATTCAAAAGCTGCTCTGTTCTGTTTCCATGCCAGTTTTTTTTTAACTGCACGGAAATTTGCATTATATTCACATGCTTGTATGCATTTTACCCTGAATGCACATTTTTGTACACATTCTGAAATACACATTTTTAGATGCAGGCAGGCCTTTTTGTGACTCAAGAACAGTACTGTAAAATTAGGAGTGGGCAACAGTGTTTGAATCTGTTGTCTGGGAAGTTCAAATTTGCTTAGTTCACTTAAAAACGCAGGCTGAAAACACTCCTCAAGCATCCACACTGTGTCTATGCAGAAACAAAGCAAGCAAGCAGACCAGGAAAAAAAGACCCTGTTGAAGGAAGAAGCCACTATGACAGGGTGCGACCAGGAGTTATTAATGGGACATACAGATAAAATAAACACTCATGTCTCCCTACCTGTCTAATCCTCTCCTCCTCAGAAAGTAGGGAAGGGGGGGGGGGAACCGTCAGTATCTGTTTCCTTCTGTTTCTTAATTTCAGTTCCCCACATTTCCGTAACAGTTTGTGATTTTAATTTTTTTTTTAAAGCAAAATCCTCCTCTACATTTCAGTATGAAATTCTCCTCATATACACACATTTTTGCGTTACAAACTTGCCTAACACGCACACTTCTGCAAGCAACTTCCCCTCATAGAATCTATTTTTGTATGCTATTTTCACGAATACATGTATTTTATGCATGCTTTCGTATACACATTTTTGTACACGTAACTTGGCTGCAGAAGTGCACTGCAAAACTCAGGAGTGCAAATTTAATTTCAGTTCACATATTCTTTCTGAATGTGCAAATTATGTAGGTTTGCCTTTATATGAAAAAATGAATCAAATCCCCCCCCCCATCCCTAATTATTGGATAAGATTGCCTTGTAGCCATATTGACAGCCATCAGCCCTGTTCTGTGCCCACATCTGCATCTGAAGATTAGCTTGAGAACCCATGAACCAGATCATTTGCATACATATCCTTGTATAGCGCCAATGTGGCTTAGTGGCTAGTGTTGGACTAGGACCTGGAAGACCAGGGCTCCAATCCCCACTTGGCCATGTAACTCACTGAGTGACCTCTGGGTCAGCCACTGCCTCTCAGTTGAGCCTACCTCACAGGGGTGTTGTGGCGATTACATGAGGAGGATGGGGAAAACCCTGTGCGCCACCTTGAGCTCCCTGAGGGAAAAGGTGGGATTGAAATGCAGTAAATAAAATATTGTGTATTTCACAATATTCAATTTGAAAGTTGGGAAAAACTGTGAAAAGTTGATATAAAATTCACAGATTGCATACTATTAAGAGAGAATTTCATGAAAATGATGTATAGATGGTATGTCACACCAGTGAAAAAGGCAAAGATGTTTAGGAAAGAAAATAACAGATGTTGGAGATGTAAGGAAAAGGAAGGAACATTTTATCATATGTGGTGGGAATGCAAATGCATTAAAAATTATTGGGAAATGATATACAATGAATTGAAATTTTTTTAAAAAATGAATTTTGTTAAACACCCTGAATCCTTTTTTGTTAGGTATCTCAAATCAAGAGCTACCAAAAGAAAAATGGACATTATTTATGTATTCTACAACAGCGGTAAGAATCTTGATTGCACAATACTGGAAGATGGAAGAAATACCATCAAAGGAACAATGGAAGAAAAACGGATGAACTATGCAGAATTGGCCAAGCTAACAAACAAACTATGAGAGAAGGACAAATATATACTGCATATATATATATATATATATATATATATATATATATATATATATATATACAGTAAATAAAATATGCCATTTTGTACACGTAACTTGGCTGGAAAACTGCATTTCAACATTTAGAGAAGTGTGAATTTCGATGGATGGCTGCATTTTGGTTTGCGTATGTTTTAGAAAGTACAAATTTGTAGGTTCGCCTTTAAATGCACACTGAACTGAATTTATCCCAACTCTATTCCTTATCCAGCCTTCCCTGTGCTTTTGCTCTCCACTTTAGTTCACTTTTTTCCCATTTTTATTTTTTACGGTTCCCATCTTCCTTTGCCTAGCAGAAACAAACTCCCCTAGCAACCAACTATCTGAAAATGGCATTTATTTCCTTTATGGCAGACTTGCGCTTGTTAGCTGGTCTCTGCTGAATAAAATGCTTTAATGGGCCTCTGTGAATGAGAGCCAGAGAGAGGGAAGGAGCAAAGAGGGGCAAGGACAACAGCCTCATTGGGTATTCCCAGGTTGTAAAGGGAAAAAGAGAATAGGCTTGTCCAGCAGGCCTGGCACAGCCAGCGCTTCTGTAAATGCCGCTTTGGAGCGCTGAGGACTGCATACAAATGATGGAGTCTCAAAGGCCTGAGGATGGCAGGATCAGGGATGATATGTCTGCAGGAGTGCAGGAAGGGAGGTCAGAATGCCAGGCTCATATGCAAGCATTGAATTGTGAGCAAGGAGGGCCGAACGGCATCGCTCTGTATGTAGGGTTGCCATACTTCAAAAAGCAAAATTCCTGACACCTGCGAAGTTGTTGAGCTTTATTTAGGAAGATCCAAAAATTGTTGAGCTTTTTACAGGAAGCCACCAAGTTGGCTTCCGGCTGCTTTTTCCATCCCATTGCCATATATACAGGTTTTCCCTGACATTTTGCCACTTTGGCAGAATTTGCGACTTTGGCAAAATTCAACCCTGGTGCAATTTTTACACCTGAAAATAAGGAATTTTCCTGATGTATGGCAAGACTCTGTATGTAGTTCAACAACATCTGGACGTCCACAGGCTTCCCACTCGGGCAGATTCCTGCCTGTCTCAATAACTCCCAAAACAGGAACAGGGACCCTTTTTCAGCCATACTTGGCAACCTTCTGAGGGACACAGGCCAGAGATGGGTTGGCCGGGGCAAAAGCATGGAGAACCAAGAATGTGAATTGTACCTGTGCACAGTAGGCTAGTTTCTAGACACACTCACCCACCTCTCACTATCCACCATCCATGATCCAAGCAGGATCAGAGTTCAAAATCACATTAAGACAGCGCAAAAAAAAAATTCCCCTCAAAGAAAGGTGCAATACAACACTGCTGGTGAGGGGGAAAGAGGCCTGGAGGTTTGCATTTGGGCCTTGTGTTCCCCATGTTTCTCCCAAAATTGGCAGACCAAATCCTCCCCAAAGAGAACAGATAATACTTTACAAAGGAAGGGTTGGTAGCCATGTTCACTGCAGAGCTTACGTGAGTGCAGATGGAGACAACTTTAACAAATAAGGTAGGCTTTATGTGTATTGATTATCCATTCAGTCTCTGGCAGAGGAAGGTGCATGTGCTCTTATGGGGAGTGTCTGTGGCCAGTGATGATAAAGAGAGATGGCTGTCCATGAATGCATCTTCTTCCTGATGCTGCCAATGCACAAAAACATACGCGTATGTTCTCTCACTATCTATAGCATCTCTGATCTAAGTCGGAGGAAGCAGTCAAAGGACTTACCCATCTTACCGATCTTAAATGGACTCACTCATTCTGACCTCCCCCTGCCAAAGATCCTTGAAGTTGGAAGTCACTGTCTTGATATACCTCAGGGAGGCGGCTTTCAAGGTATCTGGACCACACACCTGGCTGGACTTGGAGATCACCAGGTCATCACCCTTCTCACAGCCCCTCAGATCTCTGAGATGTGGCATGTGGTGCAGACCTACATTCAGCGAAGGGTCAGAATTGGAGCAAACTCATAAATTCATGAATTTGGCAAGGGCTAGAAATAACAACAAGTAGCTTCCTCGTGAGGTCAGCCTGGTGATGGCTCACTGTGGGGTGGGCCAGAAATTCCCTACCATTGGTGAAAGGAATTGCATTTCTTTTTAAGTTAAATTGCCATCTATGCATACAAATTTGCATATGCAAAAGTTGTGCAAATCTGTGTCTGCTTTTTGTTGATTCCCTCCCCCCCCCTTTTTTGGTGATGTGTTCAAGGGGGCAACCTACCTTTGTCAGCCTCCCCTTCCATGGATTATTGCAGCCCCCTTTAAAGGTCACTGAATATTTACTTATTTAATTTCCATGCTGCCCTTCATCCGAGGATCACAGGGCGGTTTACAATATAAAATCACAAAAACATACATCATAGTAACAAACGAAGACAAAACCTCACAGTTTAAGTGGTTCAAAAGACTGTTTAATTTGCCGAAAACTTGGGAGAAGAGAAATGTTTTGGCCAGTCGCCTAAAAATATGTAGCGAAGGTGCCAGGCGAGCCTCCCTGGAGAGAGCATTGCACAAGCGGGGAATAAGTCTGTGCTGAGCATTCCTGCAGGATTTCAAAAGGGGTCTTTCCTGGCCCTATGCAGAGAGGTAAGGGATTGAACCTGGGATCTTCTGCGTGCAAAGCACTTGCTCTGCCTCTGAGCTGCATTCCCTTCTCCTAACAAAGTGCTTAACAAATCCAATCATTTGCTGTTGTGCCACTGCTGATGTTTCCTGTGGGTGACGTATCGTATAGCTGGCCAAACTCCTGAATCTTTCCTCCCCTTTTTTCGTGTACAGCTGTGCCAAATTATGATTACTGATACCTAAATGCACAGGATCTCACACTTTACTCTGTGGCACTTTCACAAAGTTACATCTGATGGAATTGCAGTTGCCAGCAAAAGCGCACGCCAGCTCTGCTCAGCAAAATATTGGATAAAATTAATTTTTTAGACACCACGCTGGTTGCTACTTCCAATGTGCAAAAGCATATTTGCCAAGTGAGAGCTTGAAGTTTGAAATGAGTTCCCATCTCGTATGCCATGAGGCATCATACTCTTCCCAGCAGGGCCAGCCTAGGGCGTTTTGCAGCTGGAGGCAGAACAGAAACTGCCACCTCCTCCTCCTCCTTTTCCCGAGGCAACTGGAAACACCCTGGAGACGCCCTGGCATGCTAAAGCAGTGGGGTAGAAAAAGGGAGTCTGGAGAGGAGCAAGGAACAGTGATGGGGGTCCGGAAAAGAACAGAAGGCAGCGAGTGGGGTGCTCCTGCACTCCTTGGGTCTGCTGCCCCACCCAGCTGTTCCCAGGCTGCCACCTGAAGCAACTGCCTCACTAAGGTCTCCTGGCTGTGCTTATTTTTTTTAATAGAAAAAAAGATGTCGGTACTCATCATGAAGTTGTTACACTAATTGCCACACTTTTGGGGGGGGGGAGGTGCTGGTACTATGTACCTCTAGAAAAAAAGCACTGCCTCCTGGGCAGGTAGCCTTGCCTCCCAGCCACTTATGGGTAAGATGATAAGGGACATCACTTGTCCATCTAGACAGATATGGTCCACACAGGCCAGCTGAGATTCTTGGGCAGAAGTTACCAGCAATGGCCCATGAGTTGGGGTGGTGATGGAGTGGCAGTCCTGTGCTCACCAAGATGAGGATGGGACAAGACAGTGGCCAAGTCAGAGGAACTCCGGGTTGGCTATGATGGCCCCGCAGGTATGTATGTACCTGCCAGACCCCCACCACAGCCAACTCAGAGCTCTCCTGACCTCACCATAGGCATGTGCCTGCAGAGCACCTGGAGCTCTCCTGACCTTATCACTGTTCCGTCCCACCCTATTGCTGCCCCAGTGAAGGGCAGCACTTTTGCCACTGGGAAGGCACTGCTGCTGCTCTGCCCCTTCATGGGCCACTGCTGGAAGTTGCTGCTTCCAACAGTCCTGCTGTTTCGAACTCTTTAAATGAAAAGGCCTTAAAATGGGTGCAAAGCTTGTGGAAAGCTATCACCTCTCCTTGAGACCTATGGGGTACTCACTACTGAGCAGAGTCGTTGAGCTGATATTCTCGGGACCGGTTGAAGCATTCTTGGAGGCCAGAGTCTGCCCAAAGTCTCATCATTGCTGAAAGGAGTTCTGGAGAGAAGGGCTCTGTGTCCTCCATCCGACTGACAACGTCACAAACCATCTTTGCATCAGCCTGGAGAGAAAGAGAGAAGAAGTGTGACGTGTCATATTTGCACAGTGTTGAAGAGAATCCACAGGAAGGAAGCATGCAAAAGGCAGAAAAACATTCAATTTCTTAAACCCTTCATTTTTCCTACAAAACTCATTTGTTTTAGTTTCATGTAGTTAGAAAGGCACTCATTATCTGAAGAATTACCACCAGGTTTTGTCACTCCCGTTCATTTCCCACTGATACTCATGTGAGTCTCTGGTGACCCACCAATTGTGAATTTGGAAGCAAGTACAGAATTTCACACCTGTTGTTTTGCATTAGAAATGAAGTTTCTAGTCCTTAAGGATATAAAAATAGGCACAGAAGGGTGTGTGAGCAATGCCTTGTGAGATTTAAAAATGGCCTGGGGAGACTAGAGAGACCTTCTGAGGTTTCAGTGTAGCATCAGTGCCCTGCATAACTCTGTGCCCTTCTACCCAAGCCCAACAGATGTGGGATACATTGGACCAAGTGAGGAAATACATGCAAATTTGCTGACGTTTCACAATTGATGATGATGATGGTGGTGTCAACTGCAGCCCAAATAAGGTTGTTCCCTTAATGTGGACAGCATTATCGATGAGCATATGTTGCTTCACCTCTGCCAGGAGAACAAAGGAGGAATTGATAGTGCCTGTTGTATGCATACTTAAACTCTGTAATAATAATACCATAACAACCAATCACCCATTTACTGAACCCTCATCCTGATTTGCTTGCACCGAGTTTGCAGGGAGATTAGACAATGTAGCAAGGATTATTCCCCACTCCCCACTGTGTTTCCCCACCACTTTCCTTGTTGCAAGAAGTCTGATTTTGCAGGGCAAGCAGGTTTGCGGTGCAAGAACTCCAATCAATTATAATGGTGCAAACTAAATTTGCATGTATGCGACTGAATCTTACCCCCAGATAGCAACAATCTGGAAGTTCTCTACATGAACTTTTCTTATCCATCAGATATCTGGCTGCTAATATACATAATCAGAATATTCATTCTCTCTCTCTCTCTCTCCTCCCCCCATCTTCCTTCTTCTGTTTTCTACCTTTGAAGCATGACTGCAGCTTTTCCGTTTCTGGCAAGACCTTCACACAGTGCTGTAGCTCTGCTGAGGAAGCTGTTTGCTAGAATGCATCAATTTGCTTTCTTCAAACTGCAGAAACACACTGTTGGAAGGGGCAGGTGCTTGTTCGCCAGCAATGGGTTGGGTGCACATGCCTCTCAAGCCAAGCAGTGACACGGTGTAATTTATTGCGGCGCTACTATAATTTGGGGGAACTGCATGCCAAGGAAAATACGATGGCAATTGATGACAATGATCCTGTGGTCAGGAGTTGGCAATGTAAGGCCCCACAGCCTGTGTCTTGGTTGCCAAAGCTTTCCCATACAATGACTTAAAAGGAGGATGAGCCATTGCAGAGAAGCAATGCAGGTCTGAGGCGAGCCTGGTTGTGCCAGATAGGCTGCCTACCTATACTCTAGTCCGGAGATTCCCAAACTCTCCCTGCCCCAGATCACTTGCTGAGGGTTGAGGAGGTCTGCTTAATGATTTTTCTGTTTGTTGTAACAATTGTAATGAGCTGCGCTAGATGCTGTATAGCTTTTCAAAATGATGTCATTTTAAAAATAGAATTTTAACTTGTAAGCAAAAGAGATATACACAATAAATTAATTTCTTCTTCTTCTTCTTTTTTTAAAAGAGAGCCTTACAAAACAACTTTGCAGCCAGGAAGAGAACTGTATGGCTTTTAACTGGATGAAGATTCAACTCATGGGCAGGCAAACTAAGGCCCAGGGGCCGGATCCAGCCCAATCGCCTTCTCAATCCAGCCTGTGGATGGTCCAGGAATCAGCGTGTTTTTACATGAGTAGAATGTGTCTTTTTATTTAAAATGCGCCTCTGGGTTATTTGTGGGGCCTGCCTGGTGTTTTTACATGAGTAGAATGTGTGCTTTTATTTAAAATACATCTCTGGGTTATTTGAGGGGCATAGGAATTCATTCATTTCCCCCCCCCCCAAAAAAAATTATATAGACTGGCTCCCCACAAGGTCCGAGGGACAGTGAACTGGTCCCCTGCTGAAAACGTTTGCTGACCCCTGATTCAACTCCTTCATTATAGGCTCCCCTTAACTTTGCTGGCAATCTTCTCCACTCCTCCTATCAGTTCCTCTTTAACTTCTGGACAGACACTCCCCCCCCCACAACACACACACACACACACACACACACACAACACACTAACCCCCCACACGCTAATTAAGATTAAGCATGCTTAGTAGCCATGGAATGCCCAGTGTCAGTCGGAAAAGAGAACTGGAAAACGGAGAGTTGACATGCAAACAGAAAGGGAACTGCTTGGAGGAGCACGTAGCTGGCTGGCTGGAAACCAGGAGCACTCTTGTTAGGAAGTGAGGATACACTGCAACATTTTGTCGCAGGTCACGCTTGAATGCTAGCAGGTCTCTATAAGCAAAATAGAATCACAGAACTGTAGAGTTCGAAGGGACTCCAAGGACCATTTAGCCCAACTCCTTGCAATGCAGGAAAATCTCCAAGGAAGGAGAGTCCACCACCTTCCGAGGGAGTTTCTTTCACTGTCAAAGTGAAAACCTCTTCTTAATTGTAATTTGAATCCTCTGGTTTGGGTCCTACCCTCTGGAGCAGCAGAAAACAAGCTTGCTCCATCCCCTATGTGACAATCCTTTAGATATTTGAAGATGGCTATCATATCACCTATCAGTCTCTCCTTCTTCAGTCTAAACATACCCAGCTTCCTCAGCTGTTCCTCATAAGGCTTGGTTTCCAGACCCTCTGTCATCTTAGTTGTCCTCCTTTAAGCATGTTGCAGCTTGTCAATATCCTTAAATTGTGGTGCCCAGAATTGGACACAGTATTCTAGGTGGGGTCTGACCAATGCAGAATAGAGCAGTACTGCAGGCAGTGACAATTTTGTGATGCACAAGCCCACCCTGCCCCAGTTCCACCCTTGTTCTGCCCTTTTCCAGGTCCAAAAGGACCCACACGCCGGCGGTTGTGCATCAATTGGACATGTGCAAAATGGTCCACAGCTATATTACTTCCCTTGATCTGGGCACTAAACTTCTGTTGATGCAGGCAAGAATAGAATTAGCTTTTTTTGTGGCTGCATCATGTTGTTGACTCATGTTAATAATGCTGTCTGCAACCTTGGTGTACCTCAAGGAGTCCTTCACTTGTAATAGCCTGCCACACTTGTTTATGCTGGCCCCATGTAGGCAGTCTGGGGCATCAGTCAGCCGGTTGTTGGCTGTTCTTTCTACAGTTGCTAAAAGTTCTGGGCTTCAGACTGAAGTGTTAAAGGAAGACGGTTGGGAAGAGTGAGAGGAGAAGGCATCTCACAGCCGGCAAAAATGTGCGATGAGTTGCTTTGGGAGGGGCTGATATGCAAGTTTGTGGTCCTGAAGGCAATCTGGCTGTCAGGATATCAGTTCTTTAAGAACCAACATGTCCTTAAGGACTTGTCCTCAATCCTTCAACTTGCGCACGTGCTTAAACAAGTGCTGTGCCAAACTCCATCCTCCTGTTTCTCAAACTTTTCCTCCCCTTGCATTTTTCTGTCTCCTTCTCAAAATGTCGGTGGGGTTTCAAGCTTATCTTATCGATGTGAGGTGGCCAAGACTGATGCACATTTTCTTTCTTTCCAGCAAAAAAATGACTCCAGGCCTCTGCAGCCTGCCCACCCACGCTTCCTGATCTGAAAAAAGTCTCAGGAGAGGACTTACCCCATGCTGCCTTCTCCTGGGCTTTAACTGAAGTACAGATAGCCAGGAGGAAGCAATGTAATGTGGAAAGCTGGGGAGACGGTTGCGCAAAGGAAAGGAAAGACACTCACAAGCCCCCTTGGCCACCTTGACATTCAAGCAAATGCAGCAGAAACCCCAAACTCTGTTCCAGAGAATGTCACTGTTTTTTCCTTTGATAATTTTCAAGTGTGATTTCTTTTTGGAATTAATTGATGAAGAGTGGGTTAAAAAAAATAAATTGGGAAATTTCCCTCTGGTGCTGCACTCACTTTGACGACATTGGACTAAATGCATGTCTATATCAATTTGCATTAAAAAAATACTTTCTCTAAATAGCTCCAGTGAGGTACACGAATACTTCACAGTTGTGTGCGTGATATTCTGCCTTCAAATAGTGCATTTTACAACCTCTGAATGTTAATTCCTTCTTTCTCTTGCCATCGTTGTTTCTGTGTTAGTCTTGCTGCAGTTAAGGATGGCTGTCGAACATCGCATCTCCCCCCCCCCCGGGAGCACCGTGCTTTTTGACGCCGTCATTTCACCCGCTCGGAAGTCAGTCACGTGGGCCTATTTTACCCATACATGTGCACCAGTGGATCTCTTGGCAGACGGGAGATGGATGTGTGACGCGGTTCTGTCGAAAAGCATGGCACTTGCAATGCTGTGAGGAGACATGAACGTTCCCTCCTGGTGGTGCTATTACCATAGTAGAGGCTCATTCATGCACGCAAGTCATTATTTGGTAATGCCGCCATCGTATGCAGAGAGGAACCTGCCCCAAGTGTATAGTAATCGGGCACAGAGAAACCAAACATTGTGCGTCTTCACAGGCCCTTAGCTAAGGCCATTGGGGGCACCTTTGCTGCTTTCAAAAGCTTTCCCTCCCACACCTATATTTCAGAATGTGCCCAGCACTTTAAAATTAGGTCAGGAATGAGAGGTTGACTGATCCAAGTACGTCCTTCCATGGGAGGAGGCGGGTTTTGCCGATTCCTCCTCCCTCCTTGCTCTACTGCCCACTTGGTTCTGGGCGCTCCCCCATCCCTAAAGAGCAGGTTTTTCTGGTGTGGCAAAGGGAACGAGCAGCTGAGACTTAAGGGCACTCCATTCTGTGAGCAGAATTTCACTTATGGATCTTTGGGTCCGTCCCAGGCTCACAGGGAACCAGTGCACAGTTTGAGGGCACTCTCGTATCCCACATTCTCATTGGAGGCAAACGTGTTTGAAACCATTTTGTTTAAGCAAGCCTAACCAGACATGTCTTTTAAAGCCCATTGTTGATTTTGAATACTTTTAAATACCTATCTTTAACATACTTTTATTGATAGTTTTAATGCTCTATTGTTGCTGTTTTTAAGCCGTTTACATGTGCATAGCCAGGATTTGTGAATTTTTTTGGGGGGCAGAAGTGAGTTATCTGCGATACAATTGGTCAGTTAGTTAAGTATTTCTAACAGGGAGAAATTGAAGCAAGCAGGGCGCAAGAAAAAATTCAATGGCACATTCCAGTCAGGCAAAAACATATGGGCGGCATATAGAGGGGCCTGGGGGCCACATTTGGCCCCCAGGTCTGAGGCCTAGATTGTTGCTGTTTAAATCATGGTGCATTGATAACCGCCCAAGGTGTTGCAACAGGTTTACACTCCTGTTTATGCCACGTCCTTCCTATCTTGTTCCATGAGAAATGGTATTTTCTCTCCACTTTCTGCTATGTGGACAGAGCTTGCTTATCTTAGGAAAAGGCACCTTATTCAAGGAATGCCAATTGTCACAGATCTGATTTATGATACAAGGGAAGAGGAAGGACATCAATGGACAGTGATGATATAGCAGAAACAAAATCTAAATAGGGATGCAGGACAGGAACACATCTCTAGTGACGCTGAGATCCTCAGCTTGGGACAGATGCTGAGCTAATGTGTCAAGACAGAGGAGTTATTTTGGAACCCACCAGATCAGCAGAAATGGCACCTCCCATCCACTCATTTAAAAAAAAACAAAAAACCCCACATGATGGTTTTCACTTTTATCTCCTTTCCAGTGGAAGTCCTTATGAAGGAACTATTAAAAGTCAATGGAAAGGAGATGGTGGCATAAATTTGTCCTTGGCACATTTCCTCAGAACAGAGGTCACCAATTGCCCCAAAGAGAATTCCTAAGCTCCTGAGCTTCTTCCCCCTGTTACTGCCCCTTTGATCCCTTGAAGAGTACCTCAAACCATAGAATCACAGAATTGTAGAGTTTGTAGGGACCCCAAGGATCATGTAGTCCAACTGCCTTCTATCCAGGAATTTCAACTAGATTGCACATGACAGATGACCATCCAACCTCTGCTTAAAAACCTCCAAGGAAGCAGAGTCCACCACCTCTTGTGGAAGTCTGTTACACTGTTGAGCAGCTCTTACTGTCAGAAAGTTCTTCCTGATGTTTAGTCAGAACTCCTTGCTTGTAACTTCCTCCCATTGGTTCAAGTTCTGCCCTCCTGAGCAGAAGAAAACAAGCTTGCTCTATCCTCCATGCGACAGCCCTTTAGATATTTGAAGATGGCTATCATTATCTCCTCTCATCTCCTCTTTACCAAGCTAAACATACTGAATTCCACCAACTGTTCCTCATAAGGCTTGGTTTCCAGGCCTTCTACCATCTTGGTTGCCCTCCTCTGCACACAGTCCAACTTGTCAATATCCTTCTTATATGGTGGTGCTCAGAACTGGATACAGCACTCCAGGTGTGGTCTGACCAAGGCAGAATAGAGAGAGTGGGACTGTTACTTTCCTTGACTGGGACACCAGACTTCTGTTGACTCATGCTGAGCTTGTAGTCTACCAAGACCCCTAGATCCTTTTCACATGTCCTACAGACATGCCAGGTGTTTCCCATCTTATATTTGTGTAGCTTCCTGCTTAAGTGCAGAACCTTGTGCTTGTCCCCATAGAAATTCATTTTGTAAGATTTAGCCCAGTTCTCTGATCTGTTATGGTCATCTTGAATCCCGATTCTGTCTTCTGCGGCATTGGCTACCCCTTCAGGTTTAGTGTCATCTGCAAATTTAATGAGCAGCCCCTCAATACCTTCATCCAAGGCGTTTATAGAGATGTTGAACAAGAACAGGCTCAGGACAGAACCCTGCGGCATCCAACTTGTCACTTTTTTCCAGGTCGATGAGGAGCCATTAGTGAGCACTTTTGGGGTTCGGTCAGTTTACCAGTTACAAATCCACCTAACAGTTGGCCCTTGCAGTCCACATTTTACCAGCTTCTCTGCAATATCATGGGGGACTTGGTCCAAAGTCTTACTGAAACTGATACACTACATCTATGACATCCCCCTAACACACCAAGCCAGAGAGAGATTTGTCTGACATGGCTTGTTTATGAGAACCCCAAGCTGGGTCTCAGTAATTATAGCATTCTTTTCTAAGTGCTCACGGACCAAAGGACTTTAGCTAAAGGAGCACATTCCATTCCATTTCTTTATTTCAATATTACTAGAACACACTTTTCCCAAAAATACAGTGATATACAAAATTACAGTGCCTTCGATAAAAGCTTCAATGAAAGCTGGTTGGTGGTGGAAAACATGTTTCAAAGATCTGCCTGAATCTATTGGATCCAACTTTTACCCAAGATCCCTTGGAAAAGTGACATTTGCATGCACATACATTCTCTCTCTCTCTCTCTCTCTCTCTCTGGGGAAAGGGAAGTTAGAAGGGGGAGAGAAGTGACAGAGGCACTCACACAAAAATCCAAATATGCCTGTGGAACTAAAAAAAGGTTGCCAACTCCCACCTTAGCCGATTGGATTGAAAAAGGCAGAAGGGTTCCTCCCCTGAAAACTTGCTTCCTTTAAAACTGAACAAGTTTGAAAAGGAAAGAAAAAATAACAGCCACACGCATGCACCAAAGGATCTCCACACAACGGAGCCACCCACTGAAAGGGCACCGAGCCCAGGCCTCCACGATATGCATTCGTTAGCTGATTTAACAAGCAATTAACAGTCCAGGCAGAGATGATGCCCCTTCCTTTTCGAGCTCTCCAGGACATGTCTCAAACTGTGAGTGACCTTAACATCTCTCCCCCTCCCCTCTGGGCCCAGCAGGTAAGATTTTGAAATGCGACCTGGCTGAGTCCCCCCCCCTTCTCTTTCCAGGCCAGCCTTCCACTCTCCACCTCCCTCCCCAGCCAGCCCTCCGAGGCAGTGGGATTCAAACCTCCTGCCAGGCTATGCCATCTGTACCGAAGTGCACAATTAAATAAGACAAAACAGGGAAGGGGGGGGGGGGGAATCCACCACCCCTCTGCATCCTAGCAGTTTCCATCCCACTGGGGTTTTGTTTAATGAATACCACGGTGGTATTTCAGACAGGAGAGAGCTAAAAATATATAAGTGGGCACTCGAGGGATGGCTGGACCAGGGCGGAGGGGAGGGGGAGAGAAAAGGCAGCTTGTTGAAAGGTGCCACAATTATTCCTTTTCCCACCCTGGCTGTTTTCCCATTTTCTTTCTTTTCTTTTCTTTAAAAAAACCACTCTGTTTTTCAGCTGCTACAGTCTCAGGGTTCTCTGAGGCTTATAACTACAGAGCAATGCTCTTTATTTATCATGGTGAATTACTGCTGGGCAGGCATGCACGAAGCGTAAGGAATGGGGGGTGGAGTCCTTGCCCCAGTTCTTGTTCCCCGGCGAGCAAGAAAAGAGAAAGAGAAGGATTGGGGCCAGTGGCACTGGTAGGCATCCAAGAGGCAGTGTGGGGCAGCGGTGAGAGTGTCATACTAGGACCTGGGAGACCAGGGTTCAAACCTCTAATCAGTGATGGAGCTCATGGGGGGCCTTGGGCCAGCCACCAACTTGCACCCTAACCTACCTCACAGGGTTGTTGTATGGGTAAGATGGAGGAGTACGAGAGCCATACATACCACCTTGAACTTCTTGGAGGAAAGATTGACCAAAGAATCATTCATAAATAAATAAATAAATAAATACATAAATGGCTCCCAGCAATGCTAACTGTTGGTCCAGCGCTCCCTCAGTCCCTTGGCTTATCTTGCAGTGGCTGAAAAGCAGTCTGCCATCTTGAATTTCCCACAATCCTCCTGGAGTGAATGCTACAGGGCAAGGAACTTGGTGGGCCTGTTGGCTATGGTTCTCCCTGTCACCTGGAGCCACGGTGTCCCCAACAGAATAATTGAAGGGGCTTGTTTTCTTTATGGTCTAGAGTGGCCAGGTGAAAAAGAAGACAGGGCTCCTGAAACTTTAATTGTTTGGTGAGTGTGGAGAGAGTGAGAGCTTTTAAAGGTACAGGAGCCCTGCCAGTAGCTGTAGCTTGTCACAAAGCTATTAAAGGTGTAGGAGTCCTGTCTTCTTTTTCACCTGAAGCATTGCAACTATTCACATGGTCTTGATTCTGACCAGCAACTTGTGAAATGGCTAAAACGGGTGGGAATACTTTTGGTATGTGGAATAAAGCTTCTAGGACAAAAAAGAAGAAGTGACGTTTTAAATCTGAGGAGCTTTTAAATCTGGCATCAAGGTAAGCATTGCCCTCTGAGATGTGCTGTTTAGTCTTTCTCTCACACCCAGTCAGGGTGGTCAAATGGGGAGGGCTAAACCTAACTCTTTCCCTCCATGCTATTTTGCTGATCAAGTTTGACCCCTACACTCCCTCCATAATTGCAGGGGAAATCTAGGGACATAAAGGAAAACGTCTCCATCTCTCAACATAGCAGTTAAATATTATACATATATTTATATCTGGAGGGTTTTTCCCCCAGCCAGAGCTCACCAGAGCTCAGCTCCAGCACCTCTCAGGTGGGTGCCATTGCCATTCTGAGAGAACAAGGAAGAAATTCACGGTGAGTTCCGGCAACACTTTTTCTAGAAAAATAGCACCATATATATATGCACAGTGTGTATTTATTGTGAGTTAACACAAGGTAAAGAAAGGAGGGCATGAGCATTCTGTAACGACGGGGGCTCCTTCCCATGGGCAGTCCATTGCAGCCTACAGATGATGTTCCCAGATCTCCCATGCACTGACAATTCTGCTACATTAATTACAGCGTGAATATTTGTCCCCACCTTCCAGCGCTGAGCTCTGAACAGGCAACTAATTACTGGGTCCCTAGCACGGCGCGGCTTCCCAGCATGAAGGGAGCACCCTACAAATCATCCAACGCGAGCTGTATTTAACTACAGATGTGTGTCCGATTGTATTTTTAAAAAAGAGTAGACCACGCCACCCATATCTTTAAATTTGCATTTTCTCATCTTGTTGCCTCTGTCACCCTCTATGTCCATCAGATCTGATCCCCTTTAAGCTGCTCTTTTTCAGTGGCTAAAGCAACTTCTTCCTTCCTTCCTTCCTGACCATGAGTAGCGATGTCTCACAGGTTACCAAATTTGGACCGAGTGCTGCAGCCTGCTAGCCAGCTCCATTTGCACGGCTGGTGGAACATCTGCCTTTAAAGCCAGTGCATGCAATCATCCCCCCCTCCCCCCCGATAGATCACTGCCAGGTGACATTTCTCCATCATTAATTTGCAGACCATTTAACATGGGTACTATTTTGGATTTGGGTTTGAGAGTGGAGATACTCTCCACAGGGGTTAAAAGCCCATCCTTGGACATGTTCTTGATAAGATACACTGCTCTGAGTAATTAATAATGATAACAGGACTTATTTAAAGCTTGCAACCGTGCTCAGCCTGGCCTCCGAACCTTTGCAGTTGCCACTGTTTATAGCTGCTGCTAGAGATTAATTGGCTACATGGAAGCATTCAGGGTGAGGGTTTTTTGTTTTGTTTTTGTTTTAAAAAACACAATTCAACTTCCTAAGTCCACTCTGCCCAGTAATTTGAGCACTGCTTCAAGTTTCCATGGTGCTTCACAGATATTGCTGCTGTGGTCCTTATAACAAGGCAAGTTTGTATTATTATCCCCAGGCTGGCCCAGGACATTTTGCTGCCTGAGGCAAAACCCCTGGTGCCGTGCTCCACCACTACTTCCTGTCCTCACAGCCGCCAACTGCCCATCACTTGCCACCGCCAGGTTCTCGCTTCTGCTGGATGCCTGCTGCTGCTTCCTGCTCCTCAGCAACTGTGCCATACCCCTGCCTCGGCGTCCTCCATAGCTATGCTCCCCGCCCCAGCATGCTGGTGCTTACCTGGGCCACCTCCAAGCAGCAATGGAGGAGGCATGGCAAAGAGTGAGCCAGGGTGGTGGGGTGTAGCTGCAGTGGCGGGCACGGCTGTGGCAGGGGCACAGCTGCAGTGGCAGAGGAGCAGGAGGAGGCAGCGAGCAACTGACAGTGTTAGGAGCCAGAGAGTGTGTGCCCGGTGGGGGCGAGTGGAGGGCACCCAGTGGAGCCTGCTGCCCTGAGGCATTCTTCACCTCATGGCTGAGCCAGCTCTGGTTATCCACCATATTGTAGGGATGAAACTGGGAAAGAGAGAAGGTTCTCTTGGTTCATCTAGCCAAACAGCCTTTCCTAAATTGGTGCTGGGCAGGTGGAGGGACAGATAAATTTGGTTCAGTTGGAACTTTAGTTCAAAGCTTCCTAGTTTGCACTTCCTGAAACATTATGCTAACCAAAACACAGCTATCCTTTGAAATCCACACTGCTGTGAATTCTGTGATGCAGGTCTCCAGTGAAAGAATGTGTACGAAAATGCATATATTAGTATATAAAAATGTATATACTAGTGAAAATACAGTGGTACCTCGGGTTACATACGCTTCAGGTTACAGACTCCGCTAACCCAGAAATAGTGCTTCAGGTTAAGAACTTTGCTTCAGGATAAGAACAGAAATTGTGCTCTGGTGGTCCGGCGGCAGCAGGAGGCCCCATTAGCTAAAGTGGTGCTTCAGGTTAAGAACAGTTTCAGGTTAAGAACGGACCTCTGGAATGAATTAAGTACTTAACCCGAGGTACCACTGTAATGTATAAAATATATCAAGAAAAATTCCCAGCAAAAAATGTGTTTATTAAGAGCACTTTATCCTAAAATGGCTGAGGGATTCTATTGAGGATTATTGATTTTATTTTTTAAAAGGCAAACTGATGCAGATATGTGGAGAACTGAACTTAAGACTGAAGAAATGAGGAACTGAAGTAGATAGATTCGTCCACTCCTAGTTGGGGCTGATGGGAGTTGTAGTCTAAAAAATATGGAGGGCACCCAGTTGGGGAAGTTCATGGCAGAGACCAGATTTGAGCCGGGGGCTTCCTGGTTCACAGCTCAGCCTCTTCTCCAGAACATTAGGGGTTTCTCTCTCTTTATACCTCACAATAACTATAAGGAGATTGTCAACAAAGGTCAGTGCTCCATAAAGGGGGGGAAAATTCCTTGTATGATATAATAAAGGGAAACAGAAAAAGGAGAAGTAATTCAAATTAACAAAAGAAAGTGAAACTGAAATAACACTATCATGATACTGTTCGCTTCAATATACTAGTCTTTTTAAACTGCCTGACCAGTTGCCATTATTTAAAAAACTCATAAAAACAAAATATCAGACAACAAGTTGCTTTGAGAACAGACACCTGTGGACACAATCAATTATGTTTAGTCATTCTGTTGGTGCCTCAGCCAGAACAATAAAAGGCTGTAACTGTTTTCATCATTCTAGAATCATGAGCTTTGGAAACGCACTCAGAGAGAAGTGGGATGATCAGGGTTCCGCCGAACACAGGAAAGATCCCCCTGGGTCCTTCTGCTCAAGGTGGGAAGGGCAGGGGCTGAGCCAAAGCATCAGGGGGTGTGTGGTTTAGTGTGTATGACTCTGCTCCTCCCAACATGGGTTTAGACAGCACCACCTGGCTAGAACTCAAGTCTTGTTGTAGGAGAACCTTCTGCCAGTCTCAGCACAATCTCAAGGAGAGTCCAGTTTCCCCCTCCCCAAGGGTGGGGTTCTCTTTGAGCCTTTCTTTCCAGAATAATTAAAAAAATAGTGAGCCAGTGGGTGCTTTTGTGGATCCCTGGTGGCAGAACACACCAAACAGCAGGCTTGTATGCCAGTGATGTTTGCCAGTGTATATGGTTTAAGATATAACTGATCCTGTAGGTCGATGGAGTACAACCCCCAGTTTCAATCCCCAGCAGCATCACCAGGCAAGGCTGGGAATGTCCCCTACCAGAAACCCTGGAGAAGCACAGCCAAGAGGTGTGTAGACAATACTGAGTTAGATGGACCAATGCTTCAGACATCTTGTGAAGGCTTATCTTTTGGTCCACAAGATCAGACCCCGTTTTGTGTGTTTGAGTCCCCTGATATTCTGCGTAACCTGCTTTTATACTGCTGTTCTGTTGTTGTAGGTTGAGTTTTTGCTTTGATGTTGTGATATATTGTTTGCTCGTACACAACACACACACACACACAAGTGTGTGTAGTTCATAAATGCTTTTGAACGAAATAAAAGGTCTGACTCAATATAAGGCAGCTTTCTATGTTCAAGGTACATAATAAGCCAAGACAGAAAAGGTATGTTTTTTTTTTCTGGGGAAGGGGCAAAGCTCAGTGCTAGAATATCTGCTTTGCATGCAGAAGGTCCCAGGTTTCAATCCCTCGCTGCTGCCAGTCAGTGTGGACTCCCGTATTCCCTTGAGCTTTCCTGAACTGGACACTGCTCTTACCTTAGCTTACACATAATAGCACCCTCCCCCTGCTCTCTCTCTGAGATATTATTCTTAGAAGTTGCAATTTCCTTGCAGACATTCTGCCGAGCAATGTGCTGCAGAGGAGAAGGAAGGGAGGAAGGTGCTGGTGACGGAAGGAGTGTGGTCAGGGACGGCAGGCTCCTCCCCTCCATCTCCCTTGGTTACTGCTCCATTAGCAGCGAGCCTGATGGATCTTTGTCTGGTTAATAAAAATAACATAAAAAAGAGAAAGTACTCAGGACTGAGCGCAGTGATCCCAGAGCTTCCAACCATCTAAAGGGCTTTGTTACCAAGGCAACGCCTTGTCTCCTAGCTGCAAAAGGCCACGAGAATGAAGGCAGCCGATGGAAAATGAATAGGGTGATGGCAAGACAACAACAACATCAGAAAAGGAAAATCTGCCAAGTAGAGTGCGAGGGGGTGGGGGAAGGGAGGGGCGCTTTTTGGGGGGTGGGGGGGCATGGACAAAAATAAAACCCTGCCAAGGTTAGTTAATGAAGAGCTCAGCAAGGCCTCAGCACCAGAGCTGCTGAAAAGTGTCGATGGTGAAGGAGGAAGGGAATGGAGAACAGCAAAAACCAACTCCTGGTTTGTTAAAGGGCAGTACAATGGTACCTTGTGTTACACACGCTTCAGGTTACAGACACTTCAGGTTACAGACTCCGCTAACCCAGAAATAGTACCTCAGGTTAAGAACTTTGCTTCAGGATGAGAACAGAAATTTTGTGGTGGCAGCATGGTGGCAGCAGGCCCCATTAGCTAAAGTGGCACCTCAGGTTAAAAACAGTTTCAGGTTAAGAACGGACCTCCAGAACGAATTAAGTTCTTAACCCAAG
Source organism: Podarcis tiliguerta (assembly GCF_965153285.1). Lineage (NCBI taxonomy): Eukaryota > Metazoa > Chordata > Lepidosauria > Squamata > Lacertidae > Podarcis > Podarcis tiliguerta. The sequence continues at coordinate 49,530,432 of NC_139541.1, read as the reverse complement.
GTACCACTGTATTCAGAAGGGCAAAGTAAAGCTCAAAGATGGATGTCGTTTCCCAGTATTCTAACTGCATGGCTTTTATTGAGGTAGTTCCACCTGATCCCTCCAGTCCATGACTTGGGATTTAGAGAGGGCACCAGCAGAAACAGGAGAGGACAACACAGGCAGCCACAACTTCACTCACAGCATTAGTTCTCACTGCACAATGGTGCAGTAGACTGCAGGACATTTTTTAGAGTAGGAGCAATTTTGTCGTCTGCCGGAGCAGCAAGGTACTATAATTGTTCTGAAAAGTGACCAAAGGAATAATGAGGCTTTCAAGTTTGTTTGTGACATTCCGGCATCAATGAAGTCAGAGGATATGGAGAATAACAAACAAACACAGACTGGATTCTTCTTTCCTTCCCTTTGACGAGGTTCCTCCTTCACGGCAGCAATCTAAATGGTAACACTTTTTTGCAATACAGTTTGCATTCCTAATTAAAACCCAAAGGTGGTGTTTCAGCTGACTAAAGATCTTTTGCTAAAGGTCAATACGTAAAGCTCAGAAGTCAGCACTGTGGAGTTCAATAAAGCTCACGCCCAAGAAAATCCGCATAGAATTGCAGTTCTGCTGCTAAACTGTATTATTGCTATGTACTATCGCTCTTTGATTCCTGGGTGTGTATCAAAACATAAACACATTAGAGCCTGTGTTTTTTAAACTCTCCCTTGGGCTTGCCTATGTGGGCTGTTATGATGAGGTCCTGCACTTCAAAATTTACCACTACACTGCTGCCAAAGAATCAAGCCACTTTTCAAACCAGACAAGAGACTTGACTCTTTGGCACCTGAAACAGTGTGAACTGGCCCATTAAGACTCCATATTCCCTGTTCCTGAACCTCAAACTGCCTGCAAAGCTGTAGCAATGACCCTGACACAGAAATCTGGATGGAGGGTTTATTGGCCTTGCGTGGAACATTCCCTCACTCCCCGAAAGACCAATTTAGGTGATGATGCCTTCAGTGCTCCGCCTGATGTTAAGCCCTTTCCCATTTTCCAAGTCATCTGCTGTATAACACCCCTGTTGCACTCGATCAGATGGAGCCGACAGGGCTACTGGCTCACCTTGTGAGATGGAACATTTCCTGCCTGCTCCCTATGGGGCTGGAGACTCCACACAAGAGCCAACCCGCTGGCTTCCACTGCAGATGATTTACTGTGATTACAGAGGCAATTACAGATTGGGTTTTCCACCCGCATCTTCTCTATCTGCCCACAAGGGAGGGCAGGGTGGTTGACGACTCCCCTTCCCTTGCAGACAGGAGCTTAGAGTGGGGATGGTGGGAGTGCTAATCTGATGGGAGTTGTAGTCCAAATCATCCAGAGAGAAACAAGTTGGTGAAGGCTGGTTTAAAACTTCAGTGGTGAGACCCAGCAGCTTGGAATTCTGATAGTGCCTCTTACATGCCTGGGTGGGGGATGGAGAAGGGTGTGTGAGTGAGAGTTAAAACTAGCCTCCTGTATAAAGGTGAAATGGGCATCCAGTGTTCTGGCCACTTTTGCCTCTGGCCCCGCCCACCAGGGGCATGTGGCCCCCCAGAAAATAATGTGGCCCTTCAGCCAAAAAGGCCTTCCCACCCCTACTCTCCATCAGTAATCACTGTCCAACGACTGTCTTCTTTCCCCGACGGCTCGAACCGGCTTGGAAAGCTGTTTTGTGCCGCCCCTCCTGTTTGCTAGAAAGTCCCAGAGACCAGTAATGGGGCCATTGAGAGGGCAGAGACATGTCCCCATGTTCCCGCCAACATCACACTTGTCTCCATTCAGAGCTTCCAGATGGAAAGCTCCATCTCTGCCAAGTGGCAGCGTCTCTTGCCAGAAAGCAAAAAGCACCACAGAAATAAAAGGAAACCACGGGAGCGGAAATGTTGCCCCAAGCTGGCATTGCAGCTCCCAGGATGGAGGCAGGCTTCTCCTTGAGCCCTCGGGCAGAAAAATAGCGCAGTTCAATCTGGGGCGGCCACGTTCCCCACTTTACAGGGCTGGCTGGCCCTCCTCCAGTTGAAACAACTGGAAGAAGGGAGAACAGGAAGGGCTTTGAAGTGAAGAACATGAGACGAGCCCAGCTGCTGGATTAGGCCAAAGGCCCATCTGGTCCAGCCTCCTGTTCTCACAGTGGCCAATCAGATGCCCCAAGCAGGACTGGAGCAAAACCACACTCAACCCATTTGTGATCCACAGCAACCCCTTCACAATGGAGGCGTAACATAGCCATTGTTACAGTCATCCGTAAGAACCAACTCCTAGGGGCTGCGGTCCCTTTGCCCGCCCCCCAATAAAATATTTGAGGGGGCCAGGCCCCTCCCCCAGCTTATGGACATTGCCATTCAAATGAACCACATCTTGTGATTGATTATGGGGGTTGGGGCCCACTTGCCCCCCCCATATTTTATTCAAGTTGACACCTCTGCACCCATTGATAGCCTCCTCCCCTTTGAATCTGTCTAATGCTCTGTCAGAACCACTGAAGTTGGTGGCCATCACTGTCTCTTACAGGGTCAAGTAGCCATAGTTTAGCTAAATCTGTCCATGGTTACTTGCCACAATGGCTATGTTCCTCCTCCACTGGCAGAGGCAGTAATGCTTCTGAATACCACTTGCTGGGGTCCTGCTGTGCTCAGGTCCTGTTGCAGGCTTCCCAGAGGCATCTGGCTGACCACTGTGAGAACGGGTTGCTGTACTAAACTGGGCCCTTTGGTGTGACCCAGCAGGCTTTTCTTATGTCCTTATTGTTAGGAAATAGTTCCCTTCCACCTTAAAAGGGTCAGGCACAATTGTTGTGTATCACATGCCTGTTTACTCCCAGCACTGTCTCGCTGGGAACTTCCGTTTTGTATATAGCTTTTGTTCTGGCTGTTTTTCCTGGACACGGAGGCAAGCAGTCATGCTTTTCCTTTGTTCTGATCTACATTGAATAAAGCTGTAAATATGCTCTTCTGTCTGAATCTTTCATTGTGGATACTCTGCTGAAAGGGTGTGCATGAGTCTTGGAATGTCTCTGAGGCTCGCGTCGCTAATTGACTGATGCTGTTCCACAGGAGACCGGTGATCGTCTGGAGACGACTGGGGCCTGCTTGATGCCTCCGTCTCTCTGACAGTATCCCAACACTTATTGGGGGGCAGCGGCTGGTGGCTGCAGTGTCACTGGATTGGCTGTGCCCACGCTGTACCAATCTCCCCTCATGTTTTGGGTTACTGGCAGCAACCTCCACGCTGGGTTGCCAGGTAAACAACACCACACCAGCCTCCTCTGCCAGCCACTCCTGAATCCAAGGGAAATGGCAACTTCTCCACACCCAACAGATCAGCCTTCTCTCACCTGGTGCTCTCCTGATGTTTTGGGCTACAACTCCCATCGTCCCCAGACATCGCAGCCATTTTAGACAACAGCTCCCATTTCCTCCAGAGAGCATGGCTAACGGGAGATGCTAAAGATGGCTGCTGTAGATATTATCTACTGAAATCCTTTGGGGGAAAAAAGAATTGGAGGGATTCATGGAGGAGTTTATCACAGGTTATTAGCCGTGATAGCTAAATGAAGCTTTCATGTTCAGAGGAAGATCTGAGCACCAAAGGGAGGAACCACCTCATCTTAGGTGCTTCCCATTGGGGCACCTGGTTGGCCACTGTGAGAACAGAATGCTGGAGTCAATAGCTCAGCCTTGCCCAACCTTAAGGTTTAGGCTACAACTCCCATCAGCCCCAGGCAGCTTTGGATTTGCAGTCCAAAAAATCTGGAGGTCACCAGTTTGGAGAAGGTTAAGACAGGCCTTAGGGATGCGGGTGGCGCTGTGGGTTAGACCATAGAGCCTAAGACTTGCCTATCAGAAGGTCAGCGGTTCGAATCCCCGTGACGAGGTGAGCTCCTGTTGCTCGGTCCCTGCTCCTGCCGACCTAGCAGTTAGAAAGCACATCAAAGTGCAAGTAGATAAATATGTACCGATCCGGTGGGAAGGTAAACGACGTTTCCGTGCGCTGCTCTGGTTCTCCAGAAGTGGCTTAGTCATGCTGGCCACATGACCCAGAAGCTGGACGCCGGCTCCCTCGGCCAATAAAGCAAGATGAGTGCCGCAACCCAAGAGTCGGCCACGACTGGACCTAATGGTCAGGGGTCCCTTTACCTTTATCTTTAAGACAGGCCTTTGGTCTGATCCCGCAGGGCTCAGACAGCTGCATATTGCAGGGGGCTGGATTAGATGATCGTCAGGCCCCTCTGTAAACTCCTGCGAATGATTTCTCTTGCTGTGCTCACACGAATGGGCTATTTTCGGAGTAGTTATTTTGTAAGCAAGCCCTGAAAAGCGGCACCTGCCTCAGTTCTTAGAAATGCAAGCCTTTCAGTATTGCTGCACTTTTAGGCCTCAAAACAGTTCTTTCTCGTTCTGTCAAGTGGATGGCTTGGACCAGAAGAGCCAACACTAGTTTACATCAGACCTCAGAATCCAACCCTCTTTCAAGAGTTGCATCCCGATGCAATTTCTCCCCCATCTCTTACTTGATGGCAGCGGCATCAAATATTTACAGCCTAAAACAACTAATCTCTTTTTGCTGCAGCCACATTTTCAGGACAGCTGGGAATTGCGCAGGTTATTTGCCACCTACAGAATTTGGAGCTTAATGAAAATAGCTAAAGTGTTCCCATCCAACGCCCCAGCCCCCTGCCAGTTGTTTTCTTTTAAAACCAACAAACCGTTGCAAGCTTAGCATGACTGGGAGGCCAATATAGAACAGGCCCAGCCGAGCTGCTGCCAGCTTTGATCACTAGGCAATACTGCCATGCATCTAGGTGAGGGCTGCCCTTGGGCCTGGTCTGGGAGCTCCAGCTGATGCAGAATGCGGCGGGAGTTACAGTGTGGTGTGCTTAATGCCAAGGTTGCAGATTTGATCCTTGTATGGGACAGCTGCATATTCCTGCATGGCAGGGGGTTGGACGTGATGATCCTGAGGGTCCCTTCCAACTCTATGATTCTATGTGGAATAAAGTGGAACTGTTACTTTGCATGACTTGGGAACTATGGACTTAATAGGTTATTCTAATGGTGTTGTTCCTTTGTCATCCCACCTTTTCAGAAAAGAAAAGAAAGGAAAAACAACACTTCGCGAGCAGCCTCATGCCACCCTGATTTTTAAATTTATTTTTAAAGAAAACTATCTCCATTACATAGGGACACGGGTGGTGCTGTGGATTAAACCACAGAGCCGAGGACTTGCCGATCAGAAGGTCGGCGGTTCGAATCCCCACGACGGGGTGAGCTCCCGTTGCTCGATCCTGCCAACCTAGCAGTTCGAAAGCACGTCTAAGTGCAAGTCGATAAATAGGTACCGCTCCGTGAGCTGCTCTGGTTCACCACAAGTGGCTTAGTCTTGCTGGCCACATGACCTGGAAACTGTACGCCCGCTCCCTCGGCCAATAAAGTGAGACGAGCGCCGCAACCCCAGAATCGGCCACAACTGGACCTAATGGTAGGGGTCCCTTTACCTTTACCTTTATTTCCACTACATATTTTATTGTAAAAGAATGCATCCTGATTTTTAACATGTACTTTGAAAACAGATTTCGTCCCTAAGATTTGCGTTTTTCATTGACTGCATTTCCTGCCTCAAGTGTGCCTCAAGTGCCTCATGAAGATGAGGTGAATTTGTTTCTGTGTGCATGTGTGCGTGCGTAAGAGAATGAGTGAGGAGGGGAGGGGAAGAGAGACAGAATTCGTAAAATATTTCCGTGGCAGTAAGAAATGATGTTTCCCCCTCTGTTCACATTTTTCGCTTGTTAAGGCGATGGCTTCCATGCTGTTGTGCCATACAAATTTAATCACAACTGGATGCCTGTGTTGTACATAAATATGAATATGTTTTCATCTGAGAGAGATCCATTAGTGGAGAAGACGAGTCCTTAAATGATTTGAAGTGCTCAAAGCATCTTGGGTAATAAAGGGTTTTGGTTTTTTTTAATGGCTCAAGGAAGAGAGATACACTCATAATTTGTGTCACCTTGATTATGCTGCTTAGCTAATGTCTTGAGAGTAAACGTTAGACTAAACCCCAACAGGGGATGAAGACATATCCTAGTGGGCCTCTCTCGCTCATGCTCTGCTACAGCCTCTGCCAACTAGGGACGGTTGAATCGGCCAATCTTCATTTTTCTCCATTTCTCATTTTTCCAATCTAGGTTCAATTCTCAACATTGACAAATCAGTTTGCATTTTTTAAATAGCCTCATGAAAATTCATCCGCCCTTAGGGTGATTATTTTTTTGCCCAAAATACAAAATTTCGCAAAGCAATTTCCTTGATACAATGCATTTTGTACATTATTTTCTCTAGCATATGCATCTCTATGCACACTTTATGCATTTTTGTACACATTACTTGGAAAACGGCATTGCAAAATTCAGAGAAGTATGAATTTTGAGGGATGGCAGTGTTTCCATTCACATATTGTTTTGAAAAGTGTGAATTAGGTAGGTTTGCCTTTAAATGAAAACTGAACCAAATCCCCCCCCCCATTCCATGCAAGATGGGGCTGATGGGAATTGCAGCCCAAGATATCTGGAGAACTGTGTTTTTCAATCTTGCACAAGCCATACATTGCAAAGCTTGAAGGCTGCCCAGAGTGGGGAAACTTGCACAAAACAAGGGGGCTCTTGCCTTGGGTCCCGTGAATATCATTTGCCACCGCTGGAGAGTGAATGCCATCTAATATTTTCAGGCAAGGTGTCACTGGAGACAATTTTTTTTGTGACAGTTACCACAGGAAAAGTCGTAGGATGACCCAGTACCTTCCTGAGTGAGTAGTGAAGTTTGGCAGCAGGCCACAATCCAGGAAGCAGAAAGAAGCTCTGCCAAAGGGATTTGAAGGAGATACTCAGGAAGAGTACAATCTAATCCTTACTCCCTTATCGACATAAAATAAAAAATGAAGCACATCTGTCATTCTGCTTGACCACAGGGCAAGGAGGAACTGCAGGTGAGACTTTGTAGTCCATGTGTGAAGTAATTCCTGCATGGGCCTCCCAGGTTTGTATATACATGTGTGCCTGTATATACATGTGGTCCTGTTAGCCAGGGATGATGGGAGTTGCAGTCCCAAAACATCTGGAGGGCCAAGTCTGAGGATGCCTGCCCTAGGGTTTCAAAGGAGCCTTTGGAGATACCAGGGATTGAACCTGGGACCTTCTGCATGCAAGGCAGAGGCTTTGCCACTGAGCCACAGCCCTTCCCCAACCTCTGAAAGGCCGTAGCTTCTCTATCTTGGGTCTGATTGGATCTTGGTCTGATCCAATGAGACAAGTTGCGTGTCCCAATATCCTTTAGAAATCAACTTCTCCTCCTAGCCGGATGTGCTACCCTTCCCGAAAGCCTTTGGAAATGCATTTGATTCCAGGAGACGCTGGAAAGCAGAGTGCCTTATGCAAGGGAGCAGAGATACAGCAGTGGAGCTGATTTGTCTTTCATTAACCCGTGGGGGCAGCCAAGGAGGCGGGCTTGTCAGGGCTAAGTGCTAATCCATTATGCATTGAAAATCATTGTCAGGTCCAACGGAGCTGGTGGGTCAAAAGGAGGCTGCATCATTCCCCCCCCCTTTGTACACTGCACAGCAAAGCAAGGAGGAATTAGTGGAGGCTGGTTCAAAATCATCTAAGCACGGTGCAACCACCCCCTGATCACCATCTCTGCTGCCCTCAATGAAGCAGGGAGCTTCCTTTACTTTGGAGAACTTCATGAGTGATGCAGGGACCTGATTTCCCAGGAGGCTCCCTGCTTCAGACGGGGTCACCCTTCACCCTTCACCTTGTGGGGGGCAATGGAGAGGGCGATGGGAGGTGGAGTCAGGGCACATATCCTCACAGACCCCTCCCACATTTCCTTATTTAACATACAACCCAAACGCCCGGTAAGAGCCTAGACAATACTTCCCCCAATGCCATCCTGATTCTGCAGGCATTTCTCTGGCCCAGATTTAACTTTGGCCTCTTTACTTCGGGATTAGGAATGGGTGGTGGGAAGCGGGGCTGTGTATTAGCACACTGCGTTGGGATAATTCCTAAAGCATTTGAAATGGTAAAAACCGGGCAAATGACCTCACTTGTCTGCACTGCATTAGTGCAAGGTCAGGTTAAAAAGCTTCCAGACACCGACGGATTCTATTTCAAGTCTGATTTCGCTTGTTTTACCATCTGTTTCACCTCTTGAAGAACCTGCTAGATAAATAACAGGAAATGGAAAATGAGAGATCTGAGAGGCTTTCCCCTTAAGGAAAAACCTGCTTTTGTTTCCAACGAAGACGGAACACTTAACACACACGAGTGGGTATCTAATTCCTAACTTGCTGTGGGCGGCATGTACCAGCACGCTGGCCAGTTGCGGAGGTCCTCAGTGGCTTGGCACTTCTGCACAAATGAGAAAAAGTTTGAAAGCATCTCTGAGGGAAGGGAAAGAAGGATGAGCAAGCCTCACGGGTGCAAAATGATCTCTGCATCATGCATGGTGGGATGTAGTCTTTGGTGTGGGATCAGCAAGGGCACCTCTAGGGAACAGACTTGAGCAGGAGGGAGGGACCTGAAGCCCCCAGGCCCCTCTCTCTGGCCAACAGGACCCTCCACAGGTCACAACCCTCCCTTGCCTTGCTTTGCACCCATCTGGAGTGTTTTTGGAATCTGTCCTAATTTAACTCTGATAATGCAGCTTGTTTGCCTGGTTAAAGGTTAGATTTATGGCTTGATTTATGTTTTAATTTTTGTGTGTACTGTATACTTTTATCATTCATATATACCGTATTTTTTGCTCTATAAGACTCACTTTTTCCCTCCTAAAAAGTAAGGGGAAATGTGTGTGCGTCTTATGGAGCGAATGCAGGCTGCGCAGCTATCACAGAAGCCAGAACAGCAAGAGGGATTGCTGCTTTCGCTGCTAAGCAATCCCTCTTGTTGTTCTGGCTTCTGAGATCCAGAATATTTTTTTTCTTGTTTTCCTCCTCCAAAAACTAGATGCGTCTTGTGGTCTGGTGCGTCTTATAGAGCGAAAAATACGGTATATAATATATGTGTGTGTGTGCGCGCGCGCTTTTTTTCTAAAAAAATGTTTAGGGGTACTCTCATTTTGACTCAAGAAAATCACCATTTTATAGTTCAAATTGGGAAAAGTAAATATAGTAAATGGACAAAAGTACAAAGATTCACAAAATGTTTAGTGGTATGCATACTCCTGCGTACCTCAGAAAAAAGCACTGTGTGTGTGTGTGTGTGTGTATGAGAGAGAGAGAGAGAGATGTGTCCTTGCCCTCTGATAATACTTATCATTTGCCTGGGTGGAGAATACAGTGAGGGGTATGCAAATATGTGTAGAAAGTTGCCTACTGTTCAAAGGTAATATTTATATGAATTGCTCCTCCTACTTTTACCTATATGCCTCACCCAGCACTGGCATGTGACTCCTGAGAAGCTTGCCTGGAAAGGAATGTGACTCTCAGGCCGGAAAAGGTTCCCTGGCCCTGGCTTAAGAGACTGGGCACAGCAACCCAGAAGAATGGGCAGTATGCTGGGGAAGGCTGTGGCAGCACCATAGGCAACTCAGTAGTAGTGGTAGTAGTAGTAGTAATAATAATAATAAAGTTGTTTTGTTGTTGTTGTTGTTGTTGTTGTTGTTGTTGTTATTGTTATTACCCTGCCCATCCGGCTCCTAACAGAATATTAAAAACACGATAAAACATCAAACATTAAAAACTTCCCTCAACAGGGCTGCCTTCAGATGTCTTCTAAACGTCAGATAGTTGTTTATTTCCTTGACATCTGATGGGAGGGCGTTCCACAGGGTGGGTGCCACCATCGAGAAGGCCTTCTGCCTGGCTCCCTGTAACCACACATCTCGCAGTGAGGGAACCCCCAGAAGGCCCTCGGAGATGGACCTCAGTGTCTGGGCTGAACGATGGGGGTGGAGACGCTTCTTCAATTTAAATGGAAGTTTAAATGCTGGCAGAAGTGGGATCAGAGACCACTGGGGTGCTGGAGCACAGAGGGGCCAATCCAGCAGGAGACTGAAATCAATGGCAGATCAGGGTCTGAACTGGGAAATCTGAGAACCAGTGCTATTAGGGCTGGGGCAAGGATTGGTTTCACCGTGGAGGGAAGCAAGCAGTGGAATGAGGGTCCTTTAACGCAGAGCTTTCCAAACTTTTTATGTTGATGGCACACTTTTTAGACATGCATCATTTCACAACACAGTACAGTGGTGCCTCGCAAGACGAAAAGAATTCGTTCCGCGAGTCTCTTCGTCTTGCGGTTTTTTCGTCTTGCGAAGCAAGCCCATTAGCGGCTTAGCGGGCTTAGTGGATCAGCTGATAAGCGGCTTAGCAGATCAGCTGATAAGCGGCTTAGCGGATCAGCTGTTAAGCGGCTTAGCGGCTTGGGGAAAAGGGGGGGGGGAGGAAAAAACCCCGCAGGAACTCGCAATACATTTTCGTTTTGCGAAGCAAGCCCATAGGAAATTCGTTTTGCGAAGCACCTCCAAAACGGAAAACCCTTTCGTCTAGCGGGTTTTCCATCTTGCGAGGCATTCATCTTGCGGGGCACCACTGTAATTCAGTTTTACTAGCAAACAGGTTAAACTAACTGCTTTCCAACCCTGGGAGGATTTGTGTGACACACCTACACACTGCAGCCGACACGCTAATGTTTCATGGCACACAGTTTGGAAAGCTCTGGTTTAGCGACACAGGCTGCCTTAATTCACCTCTCCAGCCCAGTGCAGTTTGCTCAAACTGGCAATGACTTTCCAGGGTCTCAAGACACAGCACCTTTCCCATCCCTTGTTAACTGATCCTAATTCACAGAGGGGCCAATCCTGGGACCTTCAGAGTGCAAAACACTTGCTATGCTGCTTGTACTATCCTTTCCTATACCTTAGGAGCTTATCTCTTTTAGGAAGCTGACCGCCTCCATAAGTCCTGGATTCCCGTCAGAAAAGAGGCCTCCTGACAGCCATCACTGCACCTTGTCATATGAGATCAGCTCCTTGATCACATGCAAGTTGGTTCCCCCAAGTTTCTCACCCCAGGACAACCTGCTGTCTACCTCCAGTCGTCAACCCATGGGCTTCTTCACCAATAGCCCAGGAATGGAGACTATGCTGCTGCTTTTGGTATCATATTTTGAAATTTCAAAATTACGAAAAACAAGTGTCTGGCCAGCACAAAACTTTCCACAGGGAGTGCCCACTTGCGAAAGAGAAGAATATCACCTGCTATGCAACATTCTCTGTAATATTTTGCATCTATTTGAATGGTCACAAATGTTTATTTCATAAAGGGGATGATGCTGGGAAATACCTCCTTGGAACAAATCCAGCACAGGACTCCAGGTCAGAAGAGTGAGATATTTGAGCGCTTTAAGGCCATTTCTTTTGCTCTTTCTCTGCTGGAATTGAGACATCTGAAGTGTCTTCAGTTTACCGTCATTGCTATACAATGTGGCTAGGCCACTGTGAAATCCTGACTGAGATCTTATGCTTATTAGAATAGAATTTCTTACTTTGTTATCATTATGTGTCATGTTTTATACACTGCAATATGAGGGGGGGGGACTGGTTATATTTTAAAGTTTATCATGTATTCTTATTTTGCACAAATGGGTTCAGGCGTTTATAATTTTTAGCAAGTATAATCAGGTAGCCACCTAGAACTGGAGGTTGTAGTGTGACTTTTTTTTTAATTTCTGTTCCCCCCCTCCAAGGGTTTTTAAAATTTATGGATCAACCCCCACCCTCACCCTGCTTTTTGTTTCTTTTTCTTTTTACAGCCTATCAAATTCCATCAGTGTCTACAAAATATTGGCCCTACTTGTTCATTCAGCATGGATTTCTGTTATGGATGTTTACATTATAAAGATAAAGCAGTTTCCAGCAAAGCAATACAGGGGATGGGGAAGTGTCTTCGTGGTGCAACCACTTTATGATTCATATGGATTGCTACTGGATGATGATGATAATAATATTAATAATAATTTATTACTTATACCCCACCCATCTGGCTAGGCCTTCCCAGCCACTCTGGATGGCTCCCATCAGAATATTAACAGCGCGATAAAACATCAAACATTAAAAACTTCCCTAAACAGGGATGGGGGATATGCTCTGGCTTTTGGAGATTTTATGAGTGTTGCAATGATGGACAGTCACAATTATTTCATGTACACAGGCGGCAGTAATATCCTAGGTACATCAGTGTATTTAGAATGGCTTCAGATGTTCTTACAGAAACTGTCAAGGGCTGAGGTTCCTTTAATGAAAGACAAGAGATGTTTTCCGAATGAAAAATACCTCAAAGGGAATGTGGTGTAATTGCAAAAGACACATCTTCTGGTGGAAGATAAAGAGAGACTTTATGAAGACTAGGTGGGAAAAGTATATGCTAATGTGTATTCTAATAATTCCAGGGGTGTGGCTATTCTTATACAGTGTTTTTATAGATGGTGTTGCAGCGTTACAAACAGTAGATGATCCAGCTGGGGGAACATTTTTATTTGATGGAGAAGACCTCAAACATGATACAGTGGTACCTCGGGTTAAGTACTTAATTCGTTCCGGAGGTCTGTTCTTAACCTGAAACTGTACTTAACCTGAAGCACCACTTTAGCTAATGGAGCCTCCTGTTGCCGCTGTGCCGCCACTGCACGATTTCTGTTCTCATCCTGAAGCAAAGTTCTTAACCTGAAGCACTATTTCTGGGTTAGCGGAGTCTGTAACCTGAAGCGTATATAAACTGAAGCGTATGCAACCCGAGGTACCACTGTAATTACGGTACTGTAGTGAACATTTATGGACCAAATTTTGATCTCCTACAGCAATTCATGTGTTTTTGAGCTATTAGACTGATATGACTTATGATCAGGAGGTAATGAGGGTAGATTTTTATGATATTCTTGAACCAGTTTTAGATAGGAATACTCCCCCGCCCCCTGCAAAATCCAATCTTCAGCAAGTCCAATGCTTAAAGTATACCTGTCTGAATTTGAATTGATGGGATGTTTGGCGCCTACAGCACCCTACATCCACATGATTACAGTTTTTTCATCAGTACACTAAAATTGTTTCTAGTTAGATTACTTTTTGATTTCTTCTCCCCTGCTTCAATATGTAACAGCATGCCATCTAGATACAAGTGCTATTTCAGATTATGCTCCAACGTCTCTTACCATGCAGTCATCCAATGTGGTTAAAACTTCTGGCTCCTGGTGCTTACATATTGCACTTTTGAATGATGGAAATGTTAAAACACAGAAGGGGGCTGAACTTCTGGAATATTTTGAAAGTAATGAGGTTACAACTTCTTCATGAGCTGCTGAATAGGAAGCATGTAAAGCCTATATCCGAGGCTGGATTGTATAATATGCGTCCCATAAGAAATGAGTTAGAGTTTAGAAAGAAGAAAACTTAGAGAAACCAGTGAAGTCTCATTTGAGTCAAATTGCAGCAAGCCCTTCCCCGGATCTTTTTTCTCTTGCCAAATTTGGCTATTATTGGAATTTATTAGTTTTCCAACATCATTCCAATAATAGCCAAATTATAACAATACCAATTCATACCCAATTAATACAATTATTCCCCTTCCCCAGATCTTTGTCAAAGCTTGCAACTTGCTAAGTATGAACTGAATAATTTCTGGTGAAGCTGGATTTGCATTTATGGGTTTGTGTGTGTGTGTGTGTGTGTGTGTGTGAGAGAGAGAGAGAGAGAGAGAGAGAGAGAGAGAGAGAGAGAGGTACTGAGAAAAAGATGAGAGGCCAGGGAAAATTCGGTGGTTTTTTTTTTTGTTTAAAACAAAAACAAAGTAAGAATTATATTCCACTGATTACAAGAGAACACAATACGGTATACACAACACCAAAAGAAATAAATTCAGAGTATCAGAAGTATGGTTCTAAATTATATAGGAAAAATAATTATCCTTTTGGGCTATGCTTTTTAATCCTTTTTCTCACAGTTGGTTCTCCCACAGCTCAACATGCAGCAGAAGGAAGTTCTTTGAAAACCATTACAGATGGAAGAGATTCAGAACGATATTCACAAATGAAGACCAGGAAAGTGCCAGGGCCAGACAATTCTTCTGCAGAATGGTACAAGACATATTTAAGAATTTTGGCTCCTAAACTTGTGTGCTTATCAAAAGGCCTTTGAATCAGGTACCCTGTCAACTTCAATATGCTTCTAATACACCTAGGTCTGGCAAAAACCATCCTAACTGTGCAGATTATAACTCAATCTCTAGCTAATGTAGATGTTAAAATAATAACAGTGAGTTTGGCTGCTGGAGCTCAGGCAGGAATATCAACAATAGTGCATTTGGAGCAAGAGGATTTCACTCAACATTGGGAAGAGCTCATCACCAAGAGGAAGGCTTTAAATGGTTATATAATGGCATTTGACAAAGCATATTGACAGTTTATATTTGGTACTTTGGAAAAAAATGTGATTTCATCAAGAATGGGTGGTGCTGTGGGTTAAACCACAGAGCCTAGGACTTGCTGATCAGAAGGTTGGCGGTTCAAATCCCCACAACGGGGTGAGCTCCCGTTGCTCGGTCCCTGCTCCTGCCAACCTAGCAGTTCAAAAGCATGTCAAAGTGCAAGTAGATAAATAGGTACCGCTCTGGTGAGAGGGTAAACGGTGTTTCCATGCGCTGCTCTGGTTTGCCAGAAGTGGCTTAGTCATGCTGGCCACATGACCCGGAAGCTGTACACCGGCTCCCTCGGCCAATAAAGAGAGATGAGCGCTGCAACCCCAGAGTTGGCCACGACTGGACCTCATGGTCAGGGGCCCCTTTACTTTTTAAAATCACAGGTAAGAGCAAACAGAATTCTTTTGAATAGGTTTGCTTTGGAGAGAAGTACAAGACAGGGGTGCCCTCTGTCTCTGTAGATATTTATGTTTGGGACCATTGGCATGTACTCTTGATGAATACAGAGGCTGGCCCCACATAGATGTAAGGATGGCAAGGGTGCCATCAGGACTTTGGGGCAGACACTCTAGATGGAGCAGGAGGTCTTCCCAATGCAGAAGGGCTGCCTTATTACCAGGGTCACCATGTGTCAACGGTTGATCAACTCCAGCATCCTGTTCTCATAGTGGCCAAATTGATGTCTCAGTGGGAAGCCCACATCTGAGTGCAACAATGCTTTCTGCACCTGCAATATCCAGCGGCTGGTATTCAGCAGCTGCCTCCAACAGTGCATGTAGAACACAGCCACACTGGCGAGTAGCCACTGAGAGCCTTTACAGGGAACAGTCCTCTATTTGCAGGACCTTAAGGGGACATTTCTGTATTTAAAGGGGTTCTCTACTTGAAGGGCTGTCCAGTCTGACTATCTGTACCCACTTTTGTCCTCTCTTTTTTGGTGATGCATAGCCACCTTACTTAAAATATTTAGAAGTACATAGAGTGATGCATATTACCATACAAAGAAGGGTCTCCCTGTAAGATCATTGAGTTTAGAGTCTAAAATTACCCAACTGCATTCCTGATGTATGGACATTCTCCTCCACACAGACAAGATAAAGGAATCTGACAAGGAGCTGTGGTGAAACCCAGCCTTGTCTCTGCAGACCTGCACTTTGGGAAACCTGAACACCAAGCACCTTGGATGACTATTTGCTTTTTTCAAATTGGATAGCCTCTGAGAAGTAACACATGATCCATAGCAGGCTCATGGTGGTATTCAGTCATTTATTTAGGATGTGTGTTGTCTTTTGTAGGAAGGCACTTTGTCAAGTCAACTTTCTAGTCCAAAAAGCTCTGCTCGCTTCCAGTGCCTGGCTGCCTTATCCTGAGATGAGGCCCTGCAGAAGTTGCCCTGGAAATCCTGCCACTTGGCCCATCTCCTGCCGACTCCCCAAGAGATAATTTCTGAAAACGGCTGCCATGTGACTGGAAGCTTGCGGAGAAATTCCTTCCTTTCTCCTCTTAATCTGAGACCTTCCAGTCCCCGAGAGAGGCTGATTTCCAACGGTCAGACCTGCATTGGGAATGAGCCAGCATGGCTTTGTTAGGGCCACTCTGTTCCCATTCACAGAAGGCATTCAGTGCTACTCAAAGCATTTCCTAATATTTGTAGCAAGGAAAGAGAGAGTTGGGGTGTTGCTGTGATTATAACATTCCTTGGCAGGGAAAGGGGATCATATGGATTTGTTTATCTGATATCTGGAGGGTAACCTCTGCTCAAGTTGTTGCCGGTCACTTGTTTTCATACCACAGGCTCCAGGAAGAAGCAAAGCATCATTGCCAACACATTTTTTTTTATTAAGACAATATTTTGGGGTTGTTGTTTTTTTGGAACACAACCTTTGGAATGGGTATTTATTCAAGGCAGCAGGGGGATTCTGATAGCAACTCTATATCTGTGCTGCAGAGACCCCCCCCAATAACCCACACACTTGAGTTGCAGAAAGATAACCGAACATACACGCACACCCCTCCTGTCAAAAACATGCCACTTTCCCTGTTGCATGTGATGGACAAAGAACAAAGTTTATAAGGGATTAATACACTGAAGGCATCAACAGAATTTGCCAGTGAAACTTTCCCTCTATACACTAAGTATCTAGTACGTCAATTTCACACAAAAGGTTATACTTGAAGGCAAAATATCAAGTGCCAAAGGTGTTTTGTGTGTGTGTGTCCACTTCATTCTGGAGCAAAAGGCTTCACACTTGAATGTTTCCTCAGCACAAAGAATAGTAAGCACACCAGGGAGAAGTCATGGTGTGTATAGCACAACCCTACTTATGTCTACTTGGAAGTTTAGAAACACAGGGAGTTGCAAAGGGCTTTGCAGGTCATCTACTTAAGTGCAGGTCAGTAGTAAGTGGATTTAGGAATAAAGCTTCAATCCTCCCCTTTGCTAGCCCATTTTTCTCTGTATAGGGTATTATTATTATTATTTACACAATCTCCCGAAATCCACAGCCAGAGGTGACAGAATGCAAGAAAAGATATATATTTTTCTGTTTGTGCCAATGCAAATAAAACCCATCATTATTACACCCATGTTATGGGGGCAGGACAGGGCTGAACCATTCCTGGGGGAACTGCTGTGAGAACCGGACGTTGGCTAGATGGGCTACCAGCCTGATCCAACAGGGCCCTTCTAATTGAGAAGTGAGGTAACTTCATGAATTATTTGTACAAGGTCCCTCGGTTAACAAGCTCTCTGCAGTAGGTGAACTGGTGCCAACCACAGTTGACAACGTGGGGCTACTAGATATGGACCATTAGTATGGCTTCCTTAGCATGGGGGCAGTCCTTTCCTAGAGAGGGTGGTGCAACTTGCCAGGGCAGCAGCAGCAAGCCATAACAGTTCTCACCCACCAGGGGTCACTGTGGCACTTGCAAGCTTCTGACAGCAAGGAGAATTTGGGACCCAATGCCCGCACATACAGGTGGGCTGCTTCCATATCCCATGGCCTGAGATCTGCCCAGTTACAGGCTACCTGCCTGGGCAGCAAATTCTCACAATTTTTTCAAGCAGCCACCTCTGGCAATAACATGCTTTTGATAGAGCGATGCTCTCTCTCCCTCTCCCTCTCTCCCTCTCAGCAGTGTCCTTGGCTCCAGCCAGCTCTGGTGGAAGGTATATCACTTAGGAAGAATAAGGCGTCTCTCTCTCCCTCTGCACAGAATGAACTTTCAGGGAACGGCATGTATGATGATGATGTCCTCTTTAGTGCCTCTGCGTCAAAAGCTGCGGAGACACTTCATCTGAAACACATTCAAGGTCCTTAATGGGACTGAGACAGTCCTTGTTGAGATCATTTTTCTTAAGTGAGGAAAAGGGCCTCTCAGGGCTTGCCCCCTTTGGGGGTGGCCAGCTTTTATCAGGGTTCACTATTTTCCCGACGGTTCTCTAAAGAGACATAGCCACACTAAGGGGGGGGGGCGGGGGACGATGAGTCTGGTTCCTTTGGGGATATGTCAACGCATCCTTTGAATTCAGGACAGAGAAAAGGAAGCATTTCTTCCCACATCATGTAGTGAAACTATTAAATTCCATCCCAAATGATGTAGTGATGGCTAGCAACTTGGGTGGGTTTAAAAAACGGTAAGACTAATTCATGAAGGATAAGGCGTCTTTGAATACAGGCCATGTTCCATATCTATCACCAGAGGCAATATGCCCCTGAATACTAAGTGCTGGAAATCACAGGTGGAGAGAGGACGGTTGGGCTCAGTTTCTGCTTGTGGCCTTCTGACAGGCATCTCATTAGCCACTGTGTGAACAGGACGCTGGAGTGGATGAGCTTTTGCCTGCTCCAGCAGAACTCTTACGTCCTTCTGAATGTTCGGCCTCCATGGTATGCTATATATCCCCCAAGCAGGACATAGGAGCAACAGGCTCCCCTGTGGTTGTTCCCAAGTGGTTGGCATTCAGGAGTACAGTCGTACCTCAGAAGTCGAACGCCTTGCGACCCGAATGTTTTGGCTCCTGAATGCCACAAACCTGGAAATGAGTCTTCTGGTTTGTGAATGTTCTTTGGCACCTGAATGTCCTTTGCAGGTTCCATGGGTTCCGATTGGCTGCAGGAGCTTCCTGCAGCCAATCAGAAGCCGTGCCTTGGTTTCTGAACATTTTGGAAGTCGAACGGACTTCCGTAATGGATTCCATTCGACTTCCAAGGTACAACTGTAGTATACAGTGGAGGTAATACGCAGTCATCATGGCTAGTAGTCACTGGTACCTTGTCTGTCATATTGCCTAACCCCCTTTTAAAGCTGCCTAAGTTGGTAGCAACTCTACGCTTTGTGGCAGCATATCCCACAGCTCAACGGTGTGAAGAAACACTTCCTTTTTGCCCTCCCTAAATTTTGCAACATTCAGTTTCACTGGCTAACCCCAAGTTCTGGAGTATTACAGAGCCTCCTGGTTCTTGTTATTCCCCTGTTGATTTCTATCTATATCTCTTTTGAAGAAATGTTGCAGATGATGAATTGTCCAAAAATCTAACCAGAATTAAACTGGAGCCAGAGCCAACAGGATGTCAGGATCCCAGTCACCAAGTGATTTTGTTTTGCTTAGTTTTGCCCCAATGGGATACCTGCATGGGACACCCTGTACAGCATTTGGGGTTTGATTGTGGAAGAAAAGCAGGATGCAACCAATCCCAATGACAAAAATGCTGATGGGTAGTTGAGGAATGAAGTAGAAGGAAACCCTGGGCAGGAGAGGGAGAATGGAATAACATGGAGTGGTTAGCATCTTCTCATGCAACCTTTCGTTGGGGGCCTCCCCAGCTCAACATTCGGGCTGAAGAGCCACTCCTTGGAATGTAGCTTCCACAATGGATGTGGAATTTATTTTTGTTTTCTTGTCTTTGGAAGGAGGTGGAGCCAACTACTGCTACTGCAGCAGCAGCAGCAGCAATTAAGCCAAACTTGCAAGATGCAACACCACCAGAGGCCCGGAGGAATTAAGACGGCTGCAGAAAAAGCACAATGATTTGAGGGTTTAACCCCTTGAGAAATAGATGAGATCAGCCATGGCTTTAATGAGCTCCTTGTGTCAGCTCCTGCAAAGGTTTCAATGCTTCAGGTTTTCGTTTTTTCAAGTGCCGCATTGCCCACAGTGGTTGCGTGCAGTGGCTGCTGAAGTTGCAAGAACTATGGGATGCAAGGAAGATCCTCCGTAGAGCCCTTTAGGGGATGCCTATCAAAGGAAGTGATGTGGCCCTGTTGACAGGTTGAGTCAACTCCACAGGATATTTTGTCAGTTTGGTTTCTTAGCCACCAGGTTAAATGTTGCCGCACTGCAAACGATTCCCTTTTAGAAAACAGCCTGGGCTCTTCCCCTCACCCCTCCTTGGTATAGAGAGGGAATGGGGGGAGAAGTCATACCAGATGGGTGGGATAGAAATAAATAAATAAATAAGAATAATAATTACTATTACTATTATCCCATGCGTCCTTCACAGATTATGGGCTTTGCCCAAAGATTCCTGAGATCTGTAGTTTTTTAAGAATCCGGCAGAGATGGTAACTCTGGCCAGCCAGGGAAATAAGTAACAATATTGATAAGCGATGCCACATTTTGTACCGGATCCTATCTAAGATCCAACAGGATGAGGGCCAATAGGATTTGGTGGGGGTGCTACTGCAAACAGATGTGCCATGACAACGCCCCAAAAGAATGACTACAATGAGCCATTGTCCCACAAGATGTGGCCCATTGAGGGGAAACATACTCATGTCCAAGTTTACACCATTCCCAGACCTATTGTAAAACTTTTTCCGAATGGACAAAGCAATACAAATAAAATAGCTGCCTCTGCATCAGCAAGTATCTCACCCACATCATGATGACAGAGCACAGGAGGAAATGGCTTACCCCAGGTCTACATGTGGTCCTCAAGCCCTCTCTATCTGGCCCAGGGACAGTCAGTGAAGGCAATACCAAGCCAATGTGGTGCAACGGTTAGAGTGTCAGGCTAGGAGCTGGGAGACCAGGGTTCAAATCCCCCACTCGGCCATGACGCTCACTGGGTGTGTCTGGGCCAGTCGCTGGCCCTCAGCCTAACCTACCTCACAGGGTTAGTGTGGGGACTAAATGAGGCGGGAGAGAACCACGTGTGTCACCTATAACACCCTGGAGCAAAACATGGGATGAAATAAATAAATATATATAAATGAACCAACAGTCTGATTTGGTGGAAGGTGTCTCCCTATGTTCCTCTGTGCCTCTCTAACAGACGGGAGTCCACTCCCTTCTCCAGAATGCTAAAACAGCCAACAGGATTCAGATGCATCTGTTCCCTTATTAGGAGGCTAACCTGCACAGCAGACAAATCGACAAACACACTGATGAGTCACAGGAGGAGCATGGAAGTGAACCGTCACATTTCCAGGGGGCAGAATAGTGCGTGCTAAAATTATCATCTCCATATCTCGCCGGCTTTATTCGAGAGTTAAATAAAAGAAAACCCCCCAAGTCAAAGCCCCACCACCCGAAAAGCATGACATAGAAAAGGCATTCTTAGATCCATGTGGAAGTCCCTGCGATTCGCTTGAAAGTCAGGGGTTGCAGAGGCGAAGGGTGGAAACTGGCACCAAAGTCCCCTTCAGTAGCACAGAAGACATTTTGAAACGGCAAGCATGTCCAGAAATTTGGATGACTCAGCAGGATGACTCAGCAACTATTTTAAAATGTTTGTCCACACAGGGGGAAATGACAGCTCTTCCTACATGAAATGTCTTTCGATGCAAATGGCTGGGCAGCCTGCGATTATCTGGAAGCAGAATGAGACTAACTGGCTCACCATGGTGTCCCCAGGGATCAATTCAAAATTGTTCTGAGCAGAGAGGCAAAGATGGGTGCTATGGGGCAAGAGCTCTCTGCTTCTCCAGGCAGCGGCACTGTCACTCAACCGCCGGGACTGGGATGGGACGGGGAGGCAAGGAGGGTGGGGCAGCACATGTCATGTGCATGCACAGATGTGCCTGTTGCCACCAACCCAGCACTGTGCTGTACTCCCTGCCCTAGTGAGTAGCCCTCAACCTTGCTGGCTGCGACTGCCACCATTTCCAGATTCATACTGCAGCAGCTGTTCCCTTTCTCTTCCACCAAGAGAAATAGGAGTGACACAAATACTGGTGGACTCCAAAGAGCCACCAGTCAACCGAGATTTTTTAAGCAATTATGTTATTTACTAAACTATGCAAAAGGTTGCCTGAAACAGTTAAAAAGTGAACAGCACTTTTTGAAATGACAAAGAGTGTGCTTAGCATAATGTTTTGGCCCCTGGCTACCAAGATGACCAGCTTCTCTCTTCTCCAAGTAAGGGCATATCCAAATGAGTCAATTCAGTTACGAGCTGGGCTTGGCAAAGCAAGGTATTGCACAAATATTAACTGAAAATACAATGGTTGATTCGGAGCCAAATTCAGGGTTTGTTCAACTTTCAGTGCAGTCACCAGGAGTCTAATGGGGCCTGCACACCTCACCTGAATTTTGCTGCAAACTCCATCACTCAGAAGGCCCCAAACCTCTTTCCTTGGCTGCTGCTGCAGCAGTGAAATTGTCTACTGCTATGGCTGCTTCGGCAGTGATGGCCATGGGTAGGGAAGGGTGTGGAGAGAGAGCCCTTAAAATGCAGCTTTAACAGCATTTTTAACATTAGGGACTGTGGGAAGTATAATTTTCCTATGGCAGCTGATAGAGCTCAGTTGCCCCGGAAAGCTATTGCCCAGTGTTCTCCATGGCTTCATGGATGTTGCTGCAGCAGTGTGCAGTTTGGGGAGTAAGAGAGATCTCCCCCCCCCTTTGTCATCACTAGGGATAGGCGAACGAATCAATTTTGGTTCCTCTCAGTTTCTCATTTTTCCACTCTTAGGTTCAGTTCTCTACAATTCCACACCAGTTCACTATTTTAAAAATTCATCGGTAACTTAGTGCAAAATTCTCCTAATATGCATGTAGGCATGCAATTTTGCCTCATACACGTATTTTTACAAAAAAAGTTCCCTAATACAATGCATTTCAATATTATTCTCACAACTTCATACATTTTTATGCACATACTACCTGCAATATGCATTTCTTCCCCATAGCATTAACTGCATTACAACATTCAGAGAACTGTCTGCATATCAGTTCGCATACTGTGAATTCGGCAGGTACAGCCTTAAATGCCAAGTCAATCTCTTCCCCATCCCTGTGTGGCTCCCACAGTTGCTGGTCTTTAGAGGGCAAGTGAGAAAAGAGTTGTGCAGGTTACAACCTGAGTTGAAGAAGAAAATGGCCTGGTTCTGAATGCCAATACACTTGGTAAATATGAATTCTAAATTCATATTCCAAACTGGGAAATTATTTAGTTCAGTGGCATCACTTCCTCTAGATGCTGCAATGGAAGGTAGGGTTCCCCAACCCATCCCGATAATTTAGTTGGCTTAGAACCAGCATATTTGCCCCCTACATCTTTTCCCCTTTCTGCTGCACCTTCTCACGTGGCCGATGCTTTATGTCCCTTGGCCTTTATTCTCTCCTGGGGGCATCAGAAGCTGCTGCTATCTTTGAAGGAGCAAACAGTGAACACTACAGTCCCCTCATCATTAATCCTGTGTTAGTGTCACAAGCTTCTCAATATCCCTTCTAGGTCTCTTTTGTTCTGCCTCACAATCTCCCTGTGGCAGCGGCTGTATTTTAATATAGGAAGCACACTCAGAAAAGCCGCCAGCGTTTATGCAAGTGGAAATAGCTGAGAACTTAAAACCAAGAAGCAAAGCATATTCTCCTGGGAATCCTTGCGAATCCATTTTCCTTCAAGCCCCCTTCTCTTCCTCCTGCTGTTGCAAACCCCTCGCTTGCCAAGTGGAAGAGGAGGCAATGACTGCGTAAGATCAGCCTTCCCCAACCTGGTGTCTTCCACAAGTGTGGAGACTGTGGTGTTTGGGGCTGATGGGAGTTGTAGTCCAAAGAAGCTGGTGGGCATCAGGCTGCCTAAGATGGAAATCTCAGACCAAAGGTAGCCGCTAACATTGACAAAGACTGCTATGTTGTTCTTTTTAAATTATTATTAATTATTATTATTATTATTATTATTATTATTAATCACAATGCACCAGTGGCCACTCTGCAGGGATGCCTCAGAGCAAGGCCTTGGCAAAGCTCCAAGCCATGCCTTCCTTCCCCCGCAAAAGTCTGACACGTTGTTGATCTCATCACTACCTTGGTGGAGCAGAGGCCTGCAGATATGGCAAGTGAGTGCAATGCAACCTTGGCCCAGGGGCAGCTGCAGCTCTTATTAATTTTATTAAATTTGTATACTGCCCTTCATCTGATGATCACAGGGCAGTTCACAACATAGAAATGCAAAATGAGAACACAAAATACATAACATCTCCATAACATCTCCAACCCCATCGTTCAGCACGGACACTGAGGTCCAGCACTGAGAGCCTTCTCCCTCCCTGCAGCTCCCTCCCTGCGATAAGTGAGGTTACAGGGAACCAGGTAGAGGCCTTCTCGATGGTGGTGCCTGCCCTGTGGAACGCCCTCCCATCAGATGTCAAAGAATTAAACAATTATCTGACTTTTAGAAGACATCTGAAGGCAACCCTGTTCAGGGAAGTTTTTAATGTCTGATGTTTTATCATGTTTTTAATATTCTATTGGGAGCCACCCAGAGTGCCTGGGGAAACCCGGCCAGTTAGATGGGGTATATTATTATTATTATTATTATTATTATTATTATTATTATTATTACAAACAAATAATCCCCCACTCCTACAAACATATTTAAAAGACCATAGAGTGCTTAAATGCCTGGGAGAAGAGGAATGCTTTCACCTAACACCTAAAGATATGTAGCAAAGGTGCAAGACAGGCTCTTCTGGGGAGAGCATCCCACAAGCAGGGAGCCACCACAAAAAAGGCCTGTTCTTGTGCTACTGCCCTCCGGACCTCTTGCGGAGGAGGCAAATAAAGAACGGCCTCAGATGTTGATCGCAAGGTCTGGGTCAGCTAGCATCTCTGTTGGGATGAACCTATTTCAAACCTGATGATGATTATGCTGGATTCAAACCCACTTTGAGCACAGTAATCACAAATAAAAGGTATATCAGGAGTGGAAAACCTTTTTCAACCCAAGGACAGCCACATTCTCTTCAAAGGGTCACATGCCAGTGGTGGGAGGAGCCAGAGGAAAAATGGGCAGAGAAACAAAGGTAAATGTTACCTTTATATAGTAGGCTAGTTTCCACACACAATCACACACCCATGTGTATCCTCCACCCGGAGAAGCAAGAGGCGTTATCAGGGTTCAAGACACATTCTAGTCAGGCAAAAGCACTCAGGGAACAAAGAAGTGTCAAGTGAGGAGTGTTGTTTGGGGACCATTCCAAGGAGCTAGGAGGGCCACTCTTGGCCCTTGCGTCTGAGGTTCCCCACTCCTGGGGTATCTAAATAAGCCTGATGCGATCAGCATGGAATACCCTCTTCACATCTGTGTGGTTGTGCTCCCGCACCGCTTCCCAAGTGGAATGCTGCACCAGGTGCTGTATGAACAGCAAAGGGGATTCAGGGCAGAGCTATGATTATGATGGAAAGTCATTTACAGACAGAACATGGCCTGAGCCAAGGAGGGGGGTAACCAGAAGCAAAGGAAATGCCAATCCATTAGCTGGGAGATGCCCCTGAAGAAACCTCACCATTTCTCCCATCTAGGTGGGTGGTTGAGAGCAAGGCTTTCTTATTTTTGGAACTGGTGGAGATGCACAATTCATGACGATCAAAGAACACCAAACAGGTGCTAGGCACGTCCCTGTCCCCCCTGAATATTGAGTCTGTCACTCTGCATGTGCTGATGGACACATGACCACTTTCCCATTAGTAATCCCTCAAAACATCCCCTTCCTGGTAAATTGAAATTAAAACAATAATTTCAAATGGAACCATCTGGACTGTTTGTCCACCAGTTATGCAGATGTGCTGGGCTAAGCCCACCGCAGATTCAGAGGGGGAGGGAGTTAGCAGTCTCCTCACTGACATCTGAGCACATGCACGACCAATCTCTCTTGGTTTGAACACCCAGCACCCAGCACCCAGAAGACAGGCGTTCCTGCCATTGCTTCTGCCTTGACTCTTAAGAAAGGAGACACATCTGAGAAACCATGAAAGCTTTCACAACAATAAATGAGTTGGTCCTTAAGGTGCAGCGAGATTCTTTTAATTTAAGAGACTGACATGGCTACCTCTCTGGACATTTTTATAAAATACAATAATAAACATCTAGGGTGCATTCAGATGTGGGAATTCTTGTGCAAGTTCTCTTGGATATAATCTCCCTGTTTCCTTTTTTCTGTTGCATTTTGAACTGATACACCACCATGTGGCGCTAAGTATCATGTACATCAGTGGGCGCAGTGTGACACTTATGTATGCCACCAGATTTGCTGCAACATGCGCTTCTATTCCCCCATGGCAAGAAAGAACTGTATGTCAGAAGATCACCCCCAAATTCACCGCACAATTGTTTGGGTTAATGGGGTTGCAAATGCATAGCAATTACTGCACGAATGAGCACAAAGAGTTCACGAGATTCTGTTGGGAAAACAGAACAGCGTGCTGTATGAATGCAGCCCTAGAAAGAAGTTTCGAGTGTTTACAGCACTCCACATATTTCAGAAATCTGTACAACAACCCTGTAAGGTAGGGTCAGGATCCCAGGTGCTGAGGCTGGGAGAAACTGGTTCCTGACAAAGGCTACTGAAGGCTACTACTTTAGTCCATGCTAAAGGCAAGGTTAATCAAATTCATAGCTCCATCTCCAGCACAGATTTAGGTGCATTTAAGCACTCTGATTTCAATGTGCCTAACCTGGCCGTATCATCACTAGACACTTTTTGTATTGCCGGAGACTAGAGCGGCTCATTCCTCAGGTGCGTGAGGCGGTGGTGGAGATGATTCTACTCTTGCCCAGGGAAGAAATGAACAAGAGTTGCTAGGCAACAGCAATGTGCTTGCTGCCTCCTGCAGACCTGATTGGCTCTGAATTTGGTGGCATGTTCCGGCTGCGCACATGGGGAAGTGCGCTCTCTGGAATCCCAGCAGTCTCCCTCCCGCGGCTAACTCAACAGGCAGCAAAGCCTTCCTATGTCTCTGTTGCCTAAAGGTTAGCAGCATAGGAAGCTATTTTCCCCCAGAGTCAGGCCACTGGTCCATTTAGCTCAGTATTGTCAAGCATTGACTGGCAGCAGACATTCCCAGCCCTACCCCAAAGATGCTGGAGATTGAAACTGTGACCTCCTGCATGCAAATCAGGAGCTTTAGCACTGAGCTGCGGCCCCTCCCCAAAGGCTGGAGCAGCCTGGAACAGTCCACCCAACTCCCAGAAAGAGGAAAGCACCCCCAGGGAACCATAAGAAGTGAGAGGACTCACATTGGTAAGTGGAACAGCAGGACTGGACTGGGCTGGAGCAGTTGATGCTGCTGCTTAGGTGAAGTAAGGTCACAATCATGCAGGAAACATAGGTATGGCTCCTAGGAAGGCTGATGGGAGTGTGGAGCAGACCAGGTGGAGGATGAAAACAAGGAGTGGAGGACCTCAAGCTTGGGGGCCAAATGCGGTCCTCAAGGTCTCTCAAACTCAGCTCTGCATCCTCCTGGCGTGATTTTGCCTGGTAGAAACATGCACATGAGCTGCAGTCATGCCTGCCGCTTGCCTGGATGGAGAGGCGGGTGCAGTTGTGCAGAGACCTCCGGCTCTTGCAGGACTGGAAAGTAGCCTACTACACAATGACTGAAGTCCCATCTGTTGTTCTGCCTACTTTTGTTTCAGACCACACTTAATTTTGCTTCTGGCCATGCCCACCATTGAATGTGGCCCCTTGGGTTGCGAAAGGCTTCCCTCTCCATGGAAGAACTGGTGTGCTTACTGGTCTGCACTTACATGAAACAGATTTTTAAAAAATGCGGCAGCACCTACACTTCCGAACTCCCTGCCTGTTGACATTTGGCAGGAGTCTCCAGGGAACCTTTTTCGGCTTCTGCTTAAAACATTTTTTTCTTTAGGCAAACATGTAGATGTCAACATGTTTGAATCTTTGTTCATTTTGATTTTCCTTCAAATGTTTTAAGTGCTTGGTTTTAAACTCTTTTCACAGATAATTTTAATACTTCTTGTAAACCACCTATGACACCTTGTGTTTCATAGTGGGAACAAAAGTGGGCTAGAAATGGAAGGGAACTAAACAC
Organism: Podarcis tiliguerta; assembly: GCF_965153285.1. Lineage (NCBI taxonomy): Eukaryota > Metazoa > Chordata > Lepidosauria > Squamata > Lacertidae > Podarcis > Podarcis tiliguerta. The sequence continues at coordinate 49,502,665 of NC_139541.1, read as the reverse complement.
AAAATAATATGGAAGGCTTTGCTTGGGGGGGGGGAATTGTTTGACAAAGAGCTTTTTTCTTTGCAGTTTAATTAGGGGACCTCCACCCCTTGATGTTGCCACACTCAAAGGTGGCTAGAGAGAGAAGGTTGGTCGTATCCTGGCCCAGTCCAGCTTCATATTTTACGCTGCTGATAGCAAACGCTCCTTTCTTTCTTCTCACCCTGATAAATGCAGCTCCAGGTTCAAAGAGAATCAAGGAAGCGGGCTTAAATGATTACTTCTAAGTGAGGATTAGAGATGCTGCCATGACGACAGAAGCTACATGACCAGGATGTAGAGCAGACTTCAAAAACACCACACCGGTCGGCACTCCGGTTACATTTTCAGGAGAGCCACACAGATAAGTACAGACACACGGCTGCACGTCCCTCTGCCTCCACCAGGCCTTCCCAAACAGGGGGGAGGGCGGCAGAGTGGGAAGGCCCCAGGGGTTCACAGGCTGACTGCTCTTGATCCCACCTGGACCACTTTGTGGAATTCAGGCAAGAAGCTGGACTCTGCTGTAGAATGCTCAAAGCTACAGAGGGCAGATCTACAGAGAACCATAGAATTGTAGAGTTGGAAGGAACCTCAAGGGTCATCTATTCCAACCCCTCTACGATGCAGGCATCTCTACTAGATCATCCATGACAGGTGGCCATCCAACCTCTGCTTAAAAACCTGCAAGGAAGGCGAGTCCACTATCTCCCGAGGGAGTCCGTTCCACTGTCGAACAGCTCTTACTGTCAGAATGTTCTTCCTGATGTTTAGCTGGAATCTTCTTTCTTGTCATTTGAAGACATTGGTTTGCGTCCTACCCTCCGGAGCAGCAGAAAACAAGCTTGCTGTCATATCTCCTCTCAGTCTCCTCCCCCCGCCCCCAGGCTAATCATATGAAGCTCCCTCAACCTTTCCTCATAAGATGTATTTGCATAACAATTTCTCCCAATGTAATGCTTGTTTTAGGGTTATGTTCACTAACTTATCCAATTTTCACACACACATTACTTGTACGCATTGCCTGGCCTGCGAACCGCTATGCAAAATTTGGATAAATGCGAATTTCAAGGGCTGGCTGTGTTACTGCTGGCATACTGTATCAGGGAGTGAAGATTGGTCAGGTTCCCCTTTACTTGAAAGCTGAATCAAAATTCTCCCCTGTGCCTAAATAAGCCTTTCTGGCAGCCACTCTCCAGGTGTCAGGCAGGTGTATTCCCACCACTTGCCACTTGGATATGCTAGAAATGAGACAGTCTTGAAACCTCTTTTGTTGACCACCAGCATTACGTTTTCCATTTTTAAGTTCGGAATAGAGTAGTTGCTTTGGAAGACGATCATCAGGCATCCGCACAACATGACCAGTCCAGCGAAGTTGATGTTGAAGAATCATTGCTTCAACACTGGTGATCTTTGCTTCTTCCAGTACACTGATATTAGTTTGCCTGTCTTCCCAAGTGATGTGCAAATTTTTTTGGAGACACTGTTGATGGACTCTTTCGAAGAGTTGGAGTTTATAAGTGGTCCATGTTTCACAAGCACATAGCAAGGTTGGTAGTACAATAGCTTTGTAAACAAGCATTTTGGTTTCCCTGCGAATGTCCCAGTCCTCAAACACTCTGCACTTCAATCGGGAGAGCTCAGGTGATGCTGGATTTCAGCATCAATGTTGACCCTTGTGGAAAAATAACTGCCTAGGTAGGAGAAGTGATTGACATTTTCCAATGTTACACCATTGAGTTGGATTTGTGGCACTGCAGAGGGTTTATTTTGTACTTGTTGGTGCAGCACTTTGGGTTTTTTGGATGTTGAACAACAGGCCAAGCTTCTCGTAAGCTTCTGCGAAGATATTTAGGATGGTTTGGAGGTAATCCTCTGAGTGTGCACACACTAGGGAACTAGTGTGTGGGAACTAGGCCACATTCACACTGCACATTGAAAATGCTATAATACCACTTTAAACAGTCATGCCTCCCCTCAAGGAATTATGGGAGCTGTAGTTTGTTAAAATGGGACGCGGGTGGCGCTGTGGGCTAAACAGGGTGAGCTCCCGTTGCTCGGTCCCAGCTCCTGCCAGCCTAGCAGTTCGAAAGCACGTCAAAGTGCAAGTAGGTAAATAGGTACTGCTCCGGTGGGAAGTTAAACGGCGTTTCCGTGTGCTGCTCTGATTCGTCAGAAGTGGCTTAGTCATGCTGGCCACATGACCTGGAAGCTGTATGCCGGCTCCCTTGGCCAATAAAGTGAGATGAGCACCGCAACCCCAGAGTCGTCCGCGACTGGACCTAATGGTCAGGGGTCCCTTTACCTAGTTTGTTAAAGGTGCTAGGAGACCCCTATTCCCCTCACAGAACTACAATTTACAGAGTTTCCTGGGAAGAGGGGTTGACTGTTAAGCCACTCCAGGTCTCTCAACAACTCTAAAAAACTTAGCAAACTATAACTCTCTCAGAATTCTCTGGGGGAAGCCTGGACTGTTTAAAGTGGTGTGATACTGCTTTAAATGTACAGTGTGAATGTGCCCCCCCCCATTTGTTGAATAGTCAACAAATGTTGACTATTCACAGGACCCTAAATAGTTATGTTTCTGGGGGTGGTAGCAGATTCAAACAAGAAAGGAGTTTCCAACTAAACATTAGGAAGAACTTTCTGACAGTAAAAGCTGTTTGAAGGAATGGACTACCTCAGAAGGTGGCAGACTCTCCTTCAATGGAGGGTTTTAAGCAGAGGTTGGATGGCCATCTGTCATGGATGCTTTAGTTGAGATTCATGCATTGCAGGGGGTTGGACTAGATGACCCTTGGGATCCCTTTATATTTATATAATTCCATGATTCTATGAAAACCTGCCCCAGGAAAAGCTGCAACTATTACAAAATGTACCAAGTTGGCAAATTTACATAATATATCTTGCATGATTTCTCTCTCTCTCTCTCTCTCTCTCTCACACACACACACACACACACAATGTATTTTCTTTTTTATATTTTCCTATTTCCTATTTTATTTCAAGAGCGGCAAGGAACTCCAGGTTCTGAAAGATTTGTTCAGTGTGCTCTCATGCTTCAGGCATTTGAGTTGGTATTGCCCAGGAACTTTCAAGAAGAACTTTACCACCATAAGGTCTAGAAACTTGCTTTTTTAAAAAGAAAAAAGAAAATCGTAAGAAAATTCATAAGAAAAATAACATTCAAGGACACATTCAGTGCTTCTTCCATGAAATTCATCCTAACAATCCCAGCTACTAATTTGAGCCACACTACTGCCTCCAAATAGCTTAACAGAATCTGGCAAAGCTACCATTTGAATGTCTACTCTGGAAGATTTCTCTCTCCCATCAATTAATATCAAAGCCCTATTTGGCTGTTTACATAATCCAGTGTGCATTAAACATGATTGATTCCGGTATTATTGTGTACCAGCTAGCTGATGCAACAGCTGGACTGCAGTCATTTTGACCCTAATGTCCTCCCATTTTAGAACATTTGCCATCCAAAGGTTATGAGGTGCACTCCCTGAGCAGCAACAAAATCAGGTTGCATCTCCCGTATGGCCCAACTGAAGTCTCTTGAGTGGGAGATGTGGCCCGTGTCACCACTCTATCAACTCTTCAGTAACTCTTCCACATTTTAATCAAAGTGGGGCTGTCAGGGTGGGGCTTTGGGGTAGAAGCCCATCCCATCCCCAGAGAATGATGATGAAGGACCTCAAACACAGCAGGGTGGGCTTGTCACATTGTGAAGCAAATGAAGTAAGCAACATTGCCACCTACAGAGCCACCCCAGTAACACCATTAGCCCAGAGTCTAAAATTACCTAACTTATATGAAGGGACTATCTGCTCACATGGGGCTTGGGGTTGAGGGGGTTGCTCGCTATGCAGCGTGACTGCAGCTGGTCCTGGGGGGTTTCCATCTTCCTGTGCGGCTGGGAGAGGGGGTGGGCACTTGGTGCCACCCACCTTTTGCTGTGCCAGACCCTCCATTTTGGGCAGGCCTCACCTACAGGGCCCATTGGGACAGAGGAATGGGGGACGGTTCCCTCTGCATCAAGGGAAGATTCGTTTGCTTCTGAACTCTTGGGAACGTAGACAAGAGAGGAGAATGAGGGCCATGCCACTTGGCGAAACCCCCATCGCAGCCAGCTAATGGATGGCAAGAAAAGGAATTGCGCAACCAATCATAAGCAGTCGAAGCAGCAATAAACAAAGGGGATGGCAGAGCACAGAACGGACAGCTGGCCATGGGGCAAATGGTGAAATGCCCCTTAGAAAAAGCCTCCTGAATAACGAACAAAGCGGAAGAGATCATGATGGGCACAGCAACGTCCCTCAGGCTAGAAAATAAAGCTGCATTATGCTTAGTAAATTATTTGTTTCATTTGGGAACTGACATACTTGGAGAGCCATAATGAACATGAAGGCAGTCCAAAGGCATTGCCCAGCATTCTTCACTCCCATTTGGAAATAGCTTGAAAATCAATTTCCAATTTCTACAAGTCCTCAGACCTAAAGTGCTGCTCATTCATCCCCCCCCCTTTCTCTTTGTCTTTCTCTCTCTCTTTTATTTAGGTGGCTGGCCTTAGAACTCAGGTTTTGCTAAAGAATGACAATAATCCACTTGATTATGACATGGAACGCCAGAGGAATTTTCCCTTGACCCATTTGCATTTTACAGGGCTGCACGAACTTCTCCTTTTATGCTACATAATGTGTATTGAACTTCATTTCATGCCAGATAATCTTCCTTGAACAGTAAAAGGAAGACACGAAAAGTACAGCTCCTTCCCGATGGTGCTTTCCTCCCCTGATCATCCCTAGCTTGCAATAGGAAAATGAGTGGGAGCTGAGCGGATGCACCTAACAACATATCAAGAGCCTGGCCATGGGATCAGACCGAAGACCCATCTAGTCCACTATCCTATTTAAACACAGGCCTGCCAGCAGGACCTGAGCGCAAGAGCCATTCTCCCCACCTGCCGTTCCCAGTCCAAATGCCAGCGTCTGGAACTGGGCCTGGAAAGGAGCAGCAACCATGAGCTGCGAGATATGGGAGCAGGCAGGATAGAAGTTCAAAAAGCAGCATGAGCACAACTCTTCCTCCCTCCCTCTCTCCTTCTGCCTTGTGCACCCTTTCTATCCTCCATTGGTGAAGTTCCCATATCTACTATGTGCAATTTCCACAACAAAGAAAGGTACTGTGAGGAGCTTCTTCACTGAAGTCTTCACCACCAGCAGAGTATTAAGAGACCCATCTTTCCTCCTGACACCCCCCCCCCCCAGTCCATAAATTTCAACACCATAACCATTGGGAGGCCAATTCACAGGCCTCCACGTTCAGCACTTGATAACGGTCACATTAAGTGCAGGCCTGCATATGGCAGGAATAAGCCAAGCCAGATCTAATGCCACAGTTCATCATAACTTCTCATGTCGACTCCGGCCTACAAAGCTCTTGCATCTGTTCACACATTCAGCTGTGAGTCATTCCCACTGAGCTACTGATCTGTGAAAAATCAAGTGATTGATGTGCATGCGCATAGCTCAAAATCCCACAACAGAGTGCAGGGAATTGGTTTTGCAACACAACCCTGCACCGCAGCAGAATGATATGGAAAGAGCTGACCAGGAGATAGAAAACTGCTGGTGTTTCCAGGAACAAACTCTCAACTAAATAAGCTCCAGTAATGAAGGGATGCAGCCAAGCCGTTTGACATGGGAAATTACCATGCAGCTCAGCTAGACACTCAGAAATGAAGTCTACCAGAGCAGAACTAAGAGTCACATGGGCTGGATCTAGATACATCAAAGAAGTGCTTCAGCTTAAAGCGTTGTAAATTTAAACAGGGAAAACAGGTAGAGAAAAGCAGGACTCCATGTCGCCATCTGGTGGCACAATGTTATATCGCACATACAATGCATATAAATCAGCTTTTCCTTACCTGTCTAGCTGAGTCCATGGACTATTCAGAACAAGTTTGCTCCCCTAACTTAGTAGGCACCTCAATGCCACAGTTCAAAGACAGTCCTTATTCTTCAGGTGATTATCATTCTCTACAGTAGGCATGGGAAGACACCTGGTTTGTGGGGTCTACCTTGTTTTTTAAAATAAAGACCCTGAGGTCCAGCAACTGGAACCAGGCGCACAATGGCGAGGGGTGGCAAAGCCAGTTATCTAACTGTGTTCTAAAAACTCTATGATGGGATGATCTGCCATAGACAACTTCAAATCTACATCCTGAGTTATTGCAGGTCATTATTCTAATTTAGGGTCAAAGGGCTTGGTTGTTATGGGGACTGCATTTTTATTTTTAAAATTTATTTTGGGAAATGGTGTAGGCACTTTACGTGTTTGGGAGGGGTTCTGAGCCTCACTAGTTTTTCTTAGGTTATTTCTGTGGTGTCCATGACTGTTTTTTAGACCTCCAAATATGCACCTGCACCCAGAGCAGACTGCTAACCTCTGATGCAAAAGAAACAATGCGCTTAAAGTAAGCAAGAGCTGCTTTGTTTTCTATGGGAAAAAGCGTGGCTTTGTAAGAACACCAAAAACAAGGAGTTTCGCGCTCACAGGATTGTGAAAGTGGTACCTTGGTCAGCAGCTAGACATGCCAGAGGGCCACTGTGGGAGGAGTGCCAGGAGATGCCACATCCTACCCCAAACTGGCATGATCACCAGTGTTGCTCCTCTGCATCCTTCTTTCGCACCCGATGTTGGCTATTGGAGACAGGAGATGGCCAGGGACCACTGCAATGGCATCATCAGGGATGCCAGCAGGATTTCCTGGGCCTTCTACATTGCATTCAGATTGCAACCCTTGCATTAACACCCACCCCACCCCAAAACTATATTGACAAAAGCTGCTGCCTACATACATGTACTAACTTAGCCTGTCCCACCTCACAGGGCTGTTGTAAAGGGTGGGGAAGATAAATATACACAGCCTTTTGCTCCTGGGTGGAAAATCAACATCCAAATATATAATGCCACCGACATATCATATAAACAAAGACAGAAAAAGAAGCCTCCTTGCTTTAACCACAATGGTTACATAGTCCTGATATTTGCAGCAAAACACCAAAACAAACAGGTTTGCCAACCCTAATAAATAACAACAACGGGGGGAAAGTTGTGCAGTTTCGCAATTTTGGCATCTGGATGGCCAAGTCTCAGTCTAGCCTTTCTCACGTCAGATGTTCCCCTACCAACCCATTGAGGACAGTGGGGCTGAGTGAGGATGGGAGGCGGGTGGGGCTAGCAAATGCTGGCCTGCTCTTGTGCAACTGTAACTGCATGAGGGCAGGTGCTTGAATAAGATTCATGTGCAGAGCGTTTTCTTGCAAAATGGAGAGTCCTTTGACTGTGCACCCCGAATGATATCGTCCAGGGAGAAAAACAGCAACCCTGATCTTTTGCTACCTGCCACTCATTTTTTCATGCCATTAATAGTCAGCCTTATTGTGCAGCTGTCTCCAACCTGGTGCCCCCCCCCACTTGCCTTGCTCCTAAACAGGTGGGGAATACCAGTTTGAAAAACGGTGTTATTGCAGAATGAGCTTATCTTTCAAAAATCACTTAGCGTTCCATAACACATTCTACCCAGGCAGCAAGACTTTTCATACTGCAATAGCACCTGAAATAATAGTTTCTAATTCAGCAGTTGTACACCCACTGGTGGAGAGACAATGAGCATGGCTGTGCAAAATGTGCAAATTAGTTCCAGAATCAGCTTGCATGTGCAACTGGAACATTGCAGTTTACATCCTATAGGCTTATGAGATATTAATTACTTAAATTTATATCCTGCCTTTCCTCCCAAAGGAGCCCAGGCCAGCGAACAACAAGTGATAAACAATTAAAAACATATTAAAAATGTATGTGTACAAGTTGGTGGGGTTTTTTCATGTTCCTGTCATTGCTGATAATCTATTTATTGTAGCAATTTATAAATTGGGACGCGGGTGGCGCTGTGGGTAAAAGCCTCAGCGCCTAGGGCTTGCCGATCGAAAGGTCGGCGGTTCGAATCCCTGCGGCGGGGTGCGCTCCCGTCCTTCGGTCCCAGCGCCTGCCAACCTAGCAGTTCGAAAGCACCCCCGGGGGCAAGTAGATAAATAGGGACCGCTTACTAGCGGGAAGGTAAACGGCGTTCCGTGTGCGGCTCTGGCTTGCCAGAGCAGCTTCGTCACGCTGGCCACGTGACCCGGAAGTGTCTCCGGACAGCGCTGGCCCCCGGCCTCTTTGAGTGAGATGGGCGCACAACCCTAGAGTCTGTCAAGACTGGCCCGTACGGGTAGGGGTACCTTTACCTTTTTATAAATTGAGACAAGCTTACTTATGAGATTGTCTTACTCCACATATATGTCTGCTTGACCACTTCAATCTGTGGAAGTGTCACTTTTACAGGTGCCACATAAAAAATGTTCTGTATTAGTAAGATATCAGTCTTTTAGTGTGGCAGCCTCTACGCTCTGGAACTCCCTGCCTATTGACCTCAAGCAGGTGCCTTCACTGTGTTCTTTTCAGCACCTGCTAAAATCATTTTTGTTTGAGCAACCAGATGTGTAGAATGATGTGGATGCATGTTTTAATCTGTTTTCAGTTTTGCTGATTTTGTGTTTTGAATGATTTGTAGAGTTGCTTTGTGGCTTTTTTGCTGATGTTACTGTTTTATTCTCTTTGTAAACCACTTTGAGGGTTTTTAGACAAACAAGCTGAGCATAAATTCTATGAAACAAACCAACCAACCAACAAACTAGCCCACTGCAAGTCACTTGTTCCGGGTTCTCACTTACCCTTCTCTCCTTGTCTCCATATTCCACGCCCAAAGTGTCCATTGCACGGACAATGGCTGCCAGTGACTGGATAGTGTTGCTATAGACCACAGGCTTGTACTGCTTCACATCTTCACCAGAGAAGCCATCTTCGTGGATAATCCTTTGGGAGAGGGGAAGGAAACAAATGAGCTTGTAAAAGTCTGAAATAGTGCTTCATTTACAATGAAGTTATTCCCAAACCAATCCCCAAGATTCTGCATAGTGTTAAGAGCCAGGCAATTTGCATTGTGTGACAACTGGCTCCATATAAGCCTGGCTCTGGCTACTGAAAATTCTGAAGCATTCTTGGAAGAGAAGGCCGTCGATGGCTATTAGCCATGATGGCTATCTTCTGCTTCCAAGGCTTCAGAATACCAGTTGCTGGAAACCAAAGGAGTGGAAAGAGCTCCTGTGCTCCAATCCCGCTTGCCAGTGTCCCAAAGGCATCTGGTTGGCCACTTTGAGACCAGGGTGCTGGATTAGACGAGCCTCTGGCCTGATCCAGTAGACTCTCCTTGGGTTCTGACCCCTGGAGATGGTCATGGAAAGCTGGTGGGGATGTCAGAGCTGCTGGCCACATTCTTCCTTCTGTTGTTTATCAATGCTCATCTGATCTCTCCGTAGCTGCTAATTGTCCCTGCTCCCCCATCCCAACCCTTAGGGGAAATTAGCAGCTAAAGGAGAGAGATAATGAGCACAGATAAACAATCAGCGGCTCTGTGGTCCCCTCCAGCGTCCTCTGCTCATCTCTGAGGGATTCTTCTGAATTCACAACACTCAAAGCCTGGTTTATATGTGGCTTCATTTCATGTGTCAAGAAGGGGTGAGGAACATGTGCCCCCTCCAATGATACTCAACTACAATGCCCAGTATCCTGATCATTGGTCATGCTTGCTGAGGATGATGGGAATTGGAGTTCAGCAATATCCCCACCCCTTCGCATAAAGTGTAGCCAGACTCTCAGAGCATGAACTGTGAGACAAGAGAGCCTTACTTCTGCCATGAAGTCACTACAGGAACATAAGAACAAAAGGAAAGTCCTGTTGGAGTAGGCCAAAGGCCCATATGGTCCTCCATCCTGGTCTTACAGTGACCAACCAGATCCGATGGGAAACCTATAAGCAGGATGTTAGTACAACAGCACTCTCCCACCTGAGTGATATTCAGGAGCATACTGCCTCCAACATACAAAGAGGCATACAAATAAAATGAATGAATGAATGAAAAGTGAAGGCAGAATATGAATGCAACCAGTGGTAACTGAGGCAGACTTGTTGCCCTTCTTTGCAGCTTGTGGTGATGGCGGCAACATTAGGGGGCATTTTCAGTCCTCTAGGCAGAACGCCAATGTCTCAGTATCTCCCCCTCTGCCCGTTTGAAGGAACAGGTTACCCAAACCTGACTGTGCAGGCACCCCAAACCGAACCTGTTCCTTCACTTTCAAAATAAACCAGCCAGTCTTGCTCAGGTGAAGCTCAGCCTGGCTACTGGGAATAGGCATGCCACAAAATAACAAGAGGACAAGAACCTGCACCACGACAACTCATCAGCAATTTTCATTTATGGGAATAAGCAAACACATTGCAGATGGCAATCACATGTTGGCACAAACAGCAGGTGGTGCCTGGGCCTGCAGAAACTCTGGAGGGAATTAAGCAAAACAAATAAAACTGTGTACAAGATGGGTTTTGGTTTTTTTAAAGGGGGAGGCGCAGAGACCGTGAACACTGCAACAGCTCGAGAATGCACAGAGCAGGAGGACAAGGAGTGTAGCTTAGGATGAGCCCCAAGGGTCAGACAGAGAGACTGGAAGGCTGTATTTGGGCCCAGAGCTTAAAGTTCCCCACTCCTAGCATATGCACTAAAAGGATGGGATAGAAATGTCTCTATGCCTAGATAAAATAAAATACACATCCATTCACATAGCTAGAAAGCAGAGTTCTGCTAACTATATTCAGAACACCAGGGCATCTTGGATAGCTGTTCCTTCTTCCCAATAACAAATCAAACAAATGAATCTTGGATGCCTTCAAAAGACAAATTCAGGGAGGTAAAGCCTATCAATGGCTACTGTTCTACCTCCACCATCAGAGGCAATGCACCTTCAAATCCTAGTTTTGGGGAACTGCAGGTGGGGAGTAGCACTCAAGTCCTGTTTACGGGCTTCGCATAGGGGCATCTAGTGGGGAACTGTGAGAACAGGACGCTGGACTAGATGGGCCTTTGGCCTGATTGAGGAGAGCTCTTGTTTTCTTTCGTTGTAAAGTTAAGTGGAGTCTTTTTTAAAAAATAAAAATAAAAATACAGTTGTTGTTTTTAAAAAAACCATATTTGGTCAAAATGGCCACTTTCTTGCATAAGGAAGTATACCACCGAATCTGTAGAACTGCAAATTTTGTCTGGGTTTGGGATCATGCATTGTTGTTGGCAATGCAAATTCAGCAGGTTTGCATCAAAATGTGAACTGAATTAACACTGTCTCCTGTTTCTAACGGTGCACACGGAAAACTGTAAGAACATGTGTGTGTGTGTGTGTGTGTGTGTGTGTGTGTGTGTAGGTGTGTGAGAGAGCTAGAGAGATACTGGCAGTATAACATAATTCCTCTTGCTGATTTGTGGATGCAATTGCACAGTTCAGCATTCAGCTGCCGTTCACTGTGCCCACAAAATTACACCCACAATTGATTGTGAGTGCAAAAAATTGAGGCTGTTTAAGTAATAAATGATTCCTGGTATTCCCTTGTCAGACAGCTGCCTTTGTTTTGAGTCACTCCTCAGAACTCACTGTTCTAATACATCAAGGACTTCTCTATACTGGCTGTGGGGAACCTTTGGCCCTCCAGATGTTGCTGAATTGCAACTCCCGTCATCACTGGCCATTGGTCATGCTTGCTGGGCTGATGGGAGCTGTAGTTGAGCAGCATCTGGAGGACCAAAGGTGTGTGGGAGAGAGAGTGTGCATACAGGTATAGGGATGTAGGTTAAAGGGGCCTTGTCTGCATCATGCCAGGACACATTCTACTACCACAGGTAGGAGAGAACACTGGCCAAATTCATTCCCAGAAAACAACAAATTCATGAAGTATAGCGCTGCCAATGGCTACTAGTCATGGCGGCCATGTTTTATCTCCATTGTCAGGGGTCGTATGTCCCTGAATACCAGCTGCTGAGAATCTCAAGTGTGGGGGGTGCTGTTGTGCTCTGGTCCTGCCTGAAAGCTTCCCACAGGGATCTAGTTGGTCACTGCGAGGACACGATGCTAGATGGGTCACTGGCCTGATCCAGCAGGCTCTCCTTATAAGCAGGGTTTAGTGGTTTCAATTCCCTGGTGGCAAAGCTGTCTCAGATTGTAGCCTGTTTACTCTGTTCCATAGAACAGTATGTCAGCATACTGCTGTCATACGTCCCTCTGTTATGATGCAAGAGCTGCATTTGCCAGCCTGGCACCTTCCAGATGTTTTCGACTACATACTAGCTGTGGCTGGTGGGAGCTGAAGCCAAAAGCCTCTGGAGGGTTGGTGAAAGTTTTGTTAAAGTTTGACTGAACCCTGAGACAATACAAGGTATGGTGAAGTTGATTCTTCTGCTTTCCAAATTTCTGCATGTTATATTAAATGTTTTCTCTCTCTAAACCTAGGGATCTCCACCTCCCATTTCCATGAGAGCATGGTCTAATTGCAACATACTGTACTGCAGCATCAATGGAAATGGGGCATGTGTATTAGGATTAAAGTGGTGGTGTAGGGGGAGTGGAACTGATGTAGCTGCAAGCAAAATATTTAATGTAACATGTAGCTAGGCCCTGTGATATGCAATGTGCATGTCTTGTTCAACCTGGCAAAAAGCTCTCTCCTCCCACATCCCAAGCTCAGCTCTTACAAAGCTTACCCTAGCTTTATTGCTGATAACAATGGCTGCAGCATGTCTTGGCTGAGATATTTTGGGCAGGGAAAGTTACAAATGAAATGATAAAAAAGCCACGTGGTTGTCAATATCGACTATAACACTATCACTTGTCGTATCAGTAAGCCCCATCCTTTCCATGAGCTTCAGCTTCTGTGATATCACAGAATGTCCACAAATATCCCACCTGCTCAAAGAGAAGTCTGACACAGGAGCTGTGTTCAGATGGCTACCTAAACACGGGGATGGGGGCAATGGCACACAAGCCCTGCCCCTAACATTCCTTGTTAGCCCTGGTCATACAATGTTGAGTTGGGAATGCCCGCAATGCATCAATGATCACCTGCAGGGTTCTACTTGTGTTTGAGTAACAGCCCTTCATAGATCTTCCTCATGAAACATGGGAATATTGGGGTCTGAGTGAGCAGGGCCAACCCAAATAGGGGTGGTTGTGTGCATGCCCCCCCCCCACTTTTAAATATCACATGATCAAATGTTGGGTTTGTGGAAGCAGAGGATCAGTCGGGCTTGTCAAAGGGAAACCTCACACGTGGCCTATAAGGCAGGGCTAGCCAGCATGTTGCCCTCCAGATGTTGATGAACTGCAACTCCCATTATCCCTGCCTGTCAGCTATGCTGAGTGGTGGGTTCTGATAACATCTGGAGGGCATCCCCTTGGCTATGCCATACCTTAAGGGTAAGGAGAGCTTGCGTGCTGTTGGAGGAGAATCCAAAGAGCTGTTGGAAGGCTGCATTCCTTAGTTCTGTGGAAGAGTTCGCTACAGGTTTCAAGAAATGCAAACATTAAAATTTATCCAGCTGTCAAATGCATGCTTAGCAGGGTTTAAAAGAGTGAATTTCACAATCGCAATCTGCCTACTGACAGCCTCATCTGCATTCCCTTGGTGTGCACCCGCGACCACATCAAGTGCTACCAGCAGTAGCGTCCCAATCCTTGCTTATTATTACATTGGCTCATGGTGCAGAATACTTGTAGCCAGGGCTGGGTGGGTGGTGGGAAGACTCAGCTGTATCCCATTGTCTCTTAATGGGCACTGTTTCAAGCAGCACGTGATCAGCTGCTCTGTTCTGACCACAGAGCCTTTGTTAATGCCCATGATACAAATGGCCAAAGGGCCCAGCTGTCTTTTTCAGAGCCCAGGGGATGGACCCTTAGAAACATAATCTTGGGTTTTGTAACATATTCAAATCTGAAGCTGATTCACAAACCCCAGAAATCAGAATATATAAGATGCTGCTGAGAAAGAACCAGATATCTGCTCAGCAGCGGACTGAGGCCAATGGCCCATCTAGGCCAGCATCCTGGTCTCACAGTGGCCAACTGGATGCCTGTGGGAATCCTGCAAGCATTCTCCCCTCCTATGACTCCCAGCAGCTGGTGTTCAGAGGCATGATGCCTCAAGAGTGGAGGCACCAGAAAGGCTGCAATAAAACATTTCAAACAGTTCAGATACTGGTACATCTTGAAATGGAAGGGAAACAACAACAACCGCTCATCCTTAAAAACAACCCATAATGGCCCAAGAAGCCACCACATGGGTTCCACATGGTCACAGTAATACTCAATCTCCATGTCATAACAGTTTTCATCTCATCAAGATCCCAGAGAGAAAACCAGACATGTATGAATTGCCAGCTTTGCACAGTTTCCTGAGGGCTAGGGGTAATAACATGAAAAGGAAAGCATATTGATCAGCTCAGGATTTTTTTAAGGGGTGTGTGCAGGGCTTGACAAGTCATAAAATGATGCCTATCTTAGACCAGCAACCATTGAGACCCCAACTCCCCCTCCCCTAAAGACCTGGCACTCAAGTACAGCCTGAGCTGCCCAGAGAACTTTTCATTATGGGATGGTCTACATACAATATCAATCCACATATTGATGTATCCACATATTGATCTGAGCAACCCTAATCTCTGAGTGGCAAGAGACTCCAGGGATACTTGCCTTTTCTCAGGGTTTGGTTTCCTTGGGATGAAGGTCCATGGAGGCTGTGGGATCTTTATTTACACATATATACAACCCGAGTGTAGGATGAAGGGGCTCAGAGCATGAAAATCATGCTTCCCTATTAGGTTTCCAGGGAAGCTCCAAGCCACAGCTTTGGGTCTGGCACAGAGCAAGGCATGCCTCTGCTTCTCCAGATTCCAGCATCAGCCAAAACCTCTACTTCTCCCTCTCCCTCTCTCTCCCACACAGACCACCTTGGCCTATTGTTTTCCACCCTTGTATGATATGGCATCTAGTCAGGTGAGATGCAGATTTTATGCAAACCTACCCTCTTATTTGGTGATGTGTTTAGAGATTCATGCATTTCTTCATAACAAGTACACCACTAAGGGCCTTGAACTTAGTGCTACATTGAATTCCTTCCAAAATCTCTGTAGCTTTTAATATTTCTTACAAGCCCCACATCAACACCTGATTCGGCAGTTGCCATTAAGTTTCCTAACAGTGTCCCTGAACACCATTACGCCAGAGGCACTTTCAAATTGACTGGATGCTGGATACTTTATGGAGGGCTCCGTCAAACCTGGATCTGGTCCTGATTTCTGAAAGTTCTTTATAATTTAACCCGTGACTCTCATGGCCCTAGACCAGCCTTCCCCAGTTGCCTGCCCTCTGGATGTTTTGAGCTACAATTCCCATCATCCTTGATTATTAAAATCATGTACCCATTGGTGGGAACCAGGCTGGGGAAAGCTGGTTTAGAACCATGAAAGAGGAAGACAGGGTTGGTGCAAGGCATTTAAAAGTTCAATTGCACTGGCCACCACTCGCATGTTACATGTTACATCAGACTTCTGATGCAATGTTAACAATAAAAACTGTTTTGAACTGCTAGAAAGTTTTTAGCAGGGATAAAACGCCTCCAGTCACAGAAGCCTCACCTGCTCCTATTTTAAAAATTAACCGCAGACTTAGGCAAATGGCTGGCACAACCTCTCCAGCAACAGGGCTTTCAAAGTTAGCAAAAGGTGAAAGGTTGCACATCCAAAATTCTGCCTCTGTGTGCACAGAGATAATTATATTGTATCAACCTTTGCCAAACGGGTGCCCTCCAGCTGTTCTAGACAACAGCTCTCATCAGCCCCAACTCAGGCTGGGTTGGAGAAAGCGGAGTCACGCCATCTGCTCTGCATTCACGATCCAGATTGCAAGAAATGCATAGTTAGGGGTGCCGCTTTGCCAGGAGGTTGAAGGAGGGGGCAGAAGACAGAGAAAGGAGGAGAGCTGGCTAGAGAGCTAAAACGTGGATTAGAAAAACAGAGCAGGACTGGATTGTTAAGCGGGAGGGTATAATGCAGTGCTGTTTTGAGAGGCAGAAAAGAGAAGAGGCCTAGCAGGAAGAGCACCTCCTTCTCCCACAAAAATGCATTGAAGGTCTTTCCTTTTCATGGTTTCTTAGCTTTCTTCTCTGTCATGCCTGCCTTTCCTTCCTGCCTGATGCCACACCCTGACAGCCCTGGGTGGCTCTGGGTCACTCATCCCAACTTGTAGTGATCAGGGGCTATCTCACCCTGACTCCAATTAAATGTAGACCTCCCCCCCCCTTCCAGGTCCAATTTGGCTCAGGATATGGGCCTTGGATGAATCTGGTCTACAGCTCTAGATTTCAGTAAGTTTTACCCCATGTAGCTGAGCTGAAGCTGCTCTGCCTGGTGGAAAATTTCATCATAATGAACATTATATTACTGTAGCTCAGACATTGCTAGCTGCTGTCCTCTTGCTGTTTTGAACTACAAATCTTACCAGCCCCACCGAATCTGGCTATGCAGGAAGGAACCAGGTTAGGGATGGCTGTGGTAGTTAGGTAAAGGTGAAGGGACCCCTGACAATTAAGCCCAGTCATGAACGACTCTGGGGTTGCGGCACTCATCTTGCTTTACTGGCCGAAGGAGCCGATGTTTGTCCACAGACAGTTTTTCCGGGTCATGTGGCCAGCATGACTAAGCCGCTTCTGGTGAAACCAGAGCAGTGCACGGAAACGCTGTTTACCTTCCCAGAGCGGTACCTATTTATCTACTTGCACTTGATGTGCTTTCGAACTGCTAGGCTGGCAGGAGATGGGACCGAACAACGGGAGCTCACCCCACCGCAGGGATTCTAACCGCCAATCTTTCAATCAGAAAGCCCAAGAGGCACAGTGGTTTAACCCACAGTGCCACCCGTGTCCCTCGCTGTGGTAGTTACTTGCTCATTTACCTGCAGCTCAGAATCCAGAGTCCTGAACATGCAAAGATGTTTTGCTGTTGGGATGCAAAAGTCAGGAATCACCTCTTGACAGTAGCTTTGTCCTCTGGGAAGGTGAGCACCCAAATATAATTTAGCAATGTCACATATTTTGAGAAGGTGCCTACCTAAGCATAAATTGGTCAAAGGGTGTGCCCTTGGAAGGACAACACCTTCAGTGTCAATCAAAGAGAAGACACTTTGGTAGTTTTGTATCAGAAAAGCAACTGCTCTTCCAAAATAGGGAAATGATACTTCTCTTTGGTAAAGGGACCAAGTGTCTTATCAGGAGAGCAATTCCTGGAATTCTACAGATTAGAGATGTACAAAAATTTCCTCTCTGGAAGCAATATACTAAGATATACTAATGTTCTAATCACTGTGCCAGTATGGATCCTTCTCCCATGGAGACCTCTGACTACTACTACTAGTACTATTATTTAAATTTCTATTCCACCCTTCCTCCTAAAGGAGCCTAGGGCAGCAAATATCAAAATATTAAAAAGATACATTTTTAAGAAAATGGAGTTAAATCATTAAAAAAAACCTATTAGAAAGCATCTAGAAACATTTAAAAATAAAACCTCTACAAACAATTGCAAAACAAATGCACATTGTAGCCCATATTATAACTATAGCCCAACCTCAAACAGCACAGAGGGAAGCAGATATTCCTGTTTGCAGCAAATGGATCTGTGTCTTGGCATGTGCAATTACACTAGTACCTTAGTACTTGAAGAAGCTTGGCTCCCAAACAAATCGGCTCCCGAATGCCGCAAACCTGGAAGCAAGTGTTCTGGTTTGCGAACGTTTTTTGGAAGCCAAGCGTCCAATGCAGCTTCTGCTCGCATGCAGAAAGCTCCTGCAGCCAATCGGAAGCCGCGCCTTGGTTTCTGAATGGTTTCGGGAGTCGAACGGACTCCCGGAATGGATTAAGTTCGACAACCAAGGTACCACTGTAGTACATGCAAGCATTTAAAAGCAGTGCTTTCCCCCCAGGGGGTACTCAAGAGTACGCAGTACCGGCATATCTCTCTCTCTCTCTCTCTCTCTCTCTCTCTCTCTCTCTCGGTTAAAAAGTGGGACACTTACTGTAATAATTTCACGGTGAGTACCTGCACCTATTTTTCTAAGAAAAAAGCACTGTTTAAAAGTTAATAACAGGTACAGTCATGAACAGGACGCGGGTGGCGCTGTGGGTAAAACCTCAGTGCCTAGGACTTGCCGATTGTATGGTCGGCGGTTCGAATCCCCGCGGCGGGGTGAGCTCCTGTCTTTCGGTCCCAGCTCCTGCCTACCTAGCAGTTCGAAAGCACCCTTAAGTGCAAGTAGATAAATAGGTACCGCTTTATAGCGGGAAGGTAAACGGCGTTTCCGTGTTCTGCGCTGGTGCTGGCTCACCAGAGCAGCTTCGTCACGCTGACCATGTGACCCGGAAGTGTCTCCGGACAGTGCTGGCTCCTGGCCTCTAGAGTGAGATGAGCGCACAACCCTAGAGTCGGACACGACTGGCCCGTAGGGGCAGGGGTACCTTTACCTTTACAGTCATGAAAGCCCAAAGTATTTCCCACCTTGGCTCCTGCCCTTCTCGTCTATTTTAATCAGAATCTGTTATTGTTATTTTTAAAAAGTAGGAGTACCACTAAACTACAGCTAGCCCTTACTCTCTAAAACAGCATCACAAATCCTTTTAAGGCCAACAGGATTGCACCCAACCAAACAGGTTCACAGAGAAACAAGAGTGAAGTATCGGCCTAATGATGGCTGAGCATGCTCAGTGGCCAGAGACAGCTGAGTATCTGCAGTAGAATTGGGCGACTGGGAAATTGGGGGGGGGGTAGCTAGAGGAACAGAAGTGGAGGAAGGCAAGTCTGGCTGGCTGGCACACACAACAGGAACATGCTACACTGCAACTTTCTTGTTGCAGTTTCCCACTTGAACAGGATTCAAGTGGTTAAAATATAGAAGTGGAGGCAAGGAGATATTCAAATTCCACAACGGCTATAGGCAAGAGTCCAGATTCTGAACAATCACTGGAAGTAAGTTCACAGTATTTCAAAACAGGACCTACTGAACACAGCAACCTGCCCCAGCCTGGTGCCCTCGAGATGTGTGGGGCTGATGGTGATTGTGTTCCGAAACATTTGGAGGGCACCAGGTTAGGGAGGCTGAATATAGGGTCTATCAGGGTCACTAAAGGTAAAGGGGACCCCTGACCATTAGGTCCAGTCGTGACTGACTCTGGGGTTGCAGTGCTCATCTCACTTTATTGGCCGAGGGAGCTGGTGTGCAGCTTCCAGGTCATGTGGCCAGCATGACTAAGCTGCTTCTGGCGAAGCAGAGCAGCACACGGAAACGCCGTTTACCTTCCCGCCGGAGTGGTTCCTATTTATCTACTTGCACTGCTGCATTTATTTACTTATATTTATTTATGGGGGTATTTATAAACCACCTACTTGTAAGAAAAAATATCACAGCAGTCAACACCGGAAACACAATCCTAACCATTAAAACATCATGGAATCATAAAATACAGGGTCAAATGGCCAACAGTTAATTGAGTCTCTAAAAAGGCTTGACAAAACAGAAGCCTTTTCATCATGAGTCAATTTCCTTGCAATGCTCCAGCGGTCCACACTGCATGCCTCACAGGGCAGATATCTCCTTCAGCAAGAAGTCCTGTTAACTTCCCTAGAGCACTTTGAAGTCCATAAAGCCCACTTAGTGGTTAAAAGGTCTTTAATTCCATGAGCCATTATGCAAAGGTCCTACATGGTGCACTCATTCCAAAGTCACCTATATCAATTCCAGAGGTTGAAATTTTTTGCAGAGACCGAGACAGCTGCAGATTCCACCAGCTGCCTGCCAGACTTCAGGCTCTGCGTGTCCTGGGCTACTCAAGGAGCCTTTACCCTCTTTGCTTATTTAATGCAACAGATCACATAGGCTGATGCCAAAATTGGCCAATCCATCTCCAAAATGTCGTTGCATCTCCCCATTCCCAATTTTTGTGTCCCGCTCAAGTTGATAAAATTACCCTCTCATTCTCCCACAGAGAAAGCAAATCTCATGGGGGGGGGGGTGGTCTCTGCAAGGTAAACATTGGGCTAATACGAATCTTAGCAAAACTGTACTTAATCGGATAAGCCTTCTTGGATTATCTGCCGCTATCACCTCTTCCTAGACAGCCATTAATCACCAGCTGATGCCTGGCACCCTTAACTTCCATCCTTTATATATAAACTTGACCAATTGAATCAGCACATATTTGGATCAAGGACAGAAACAAAGGAACGGAACCCTGTGGGGCTGGTTTCCTTTGACTGGCAGAGAAATTAAGATCAACTGCATGTCAATCAAGAATTCCAAAATGCATATTAGGAGGAGAGTACCTTTAGATAGGGTCAAACAAAAATGTTACAAAATAGGGTGCACATTTTTGCATTCTCCATAACTCTTCATCCAAGGAACATTAGCCAATGCCGCCACCCCTGAGGCTCTGTTGATAAGTGTTCCAGAGAAATCAAAAGACTACATATGATTTCATGACATTTGGCTGTCCTAATACATTTTGTTGGCCATAATTACAAAAAAAAAAAAAAAAAAAAATCCCACCTGGACTTGGGCTGTCAATTATTCAGTCTCCTTGAGTGCATGAGATGTTTTAATCCTGCTTCTTTAAAGAATAGAATGGTCTTTTAGATTTTAATGTAGTGGTTTTGTTTTGTTTTGTTTATTGTAAGTTGCTTTGAGTTACATTTGTAACTCGACTAATAAGTTAATTAACAATATAAAAATTAATTAATAAGTTAATTAATAATATAATAACTTGTGTGACATGGAATATTTTAACCCAGGTATTTCAGCCAACAATTTCATTTTTCCAGTTCCAGAAGAGCAGTCCTATTAGTTTGGTTGCTATACAAAAAGAAAGAAAGAAAAATTAAAATAAAAAAGAGTCCCATGGTGCCTGAAGACTAACATAATTGTTATGGCAAAAGACTCATTCATGTTTTTAATAGTCAATGGCAGCAATTTTCGAAAGCAACTGGAACCAATGGGGCTCCCAACTTTGTAGAGTTCTCTTTCCAATATTAAGAAAAGACATGGAATATTTAGGAACAACACAGGAAGATAGGAGTCAGAGCAGTGGCCCATTTAGCTTAGATTGCGCATACCACCTGGCAATGGCTCTTCGGGGCTAGGTAGGACTTGGTTCACATTTTAATATAAGACAAACTGAATTTATTCCTCACTCCTACAGACAGCACAGTGTAGACTTTGCTATCTGTGCAAATCTAAAGAACACACCTGAACACGGATTCATACAGGAAGCTGCTTTTTGCAGAAGCAAACCATTGGGTCCCTCTAACTCAGTACTGTCCACACTGAAGGCTCATTACCTTTGCCCCACGCTTTCTAGGCACAAGGCCGTGCTTTGAAGCTGACCTTTAAAGCCACACTTTGACTTCCGAGCATTTGTTTGGTTTTGCACCGTCACTTTCCCTGCCTGCATGAACTCGCTTTTAACTGCTGAATCGGAGCAAATGGCAATCCAGGGAAAACCTGAATTGCTGTTGGTTTCAATTCAGCGTTAAAGAGTGGATCTTCCTAGGGAAAGCAGTGGGACAAAAATTAAAAAAAGAAGCGCTAGGACACGGACCAAGAAAGCGCAGACTTGTGCCTAGAAAGTGTGGGGCAAATGATAAGTCAGTGTGGACAGTACTAAATTAGATAGCAGAGGTTCTCCAGGGTTTCAGAAAGGGATATGTCCCAGCCCCATCTGGAGATGCCCAGGATTGAACCTGCGACCTTCTGCATGCAAAGTAGGTGCTCTAGCACTGCACTATGGTCCATTTTCTGATGCTATGCCTTTTGTTGCAGTTGCAGAAAGGCAACTCTTGCAAGCCATCCATCTTGGCTCAGCACTTGTGAAATGCATCAATTTCATCAGCATGGACCAAGGCAGCCACTGAATGGCGGGTGGGTGATTACTTTTGCTCTGTATTTTGTGTGTATTTCAATTCAGCCACTCAGCTGGCACCTTGCAGTGCCAGCCTGGCATCAACGTGAGAAAAAAGCACAGACTGCATGTGAGAGACCTATCCTCAGTACTAAATCAGAATTGCTGGAAGTCCTTGTTTGAAATGCACGCAGCCCATTGCAGGGAATACCAGGACAGGTGCCACATGCAGAATTCCAGGTGTCAAAACCCCATCCTCAACATGGGAAAGCAGGCACCTAGGAAGCCGACTTAAACTGTGTCAGATGCTTGCTCCATCTAGCTTGCTCTTGACCACACTGACTGGCAGCTGCTCACAGGTTATCAGGCAAGTCCTTTCCCCAGCCATACCTGGAGAAAGGATTGAACCTGGTAGATGTGCTACCATTTAGTCTCCATGCTGAGTATCTCCTGATTTTATCACAGAGGGATCCCTGATGGTATCAAAATGAATTCTACAGTAAGACTCAAAATGGTGGGCCGGTGGGAAGGGGACCAGGAGAGAAGAAAGAAGCAGGCTATATAATTTGCCTGACTTTACCTGTTCCAACATGTAATGGCTACGTTAATGTTTTTATTGCTTTTCTTTTTTTTTTCAAATCAGGCCCTGCCTTTTTGGTCCTTCCGAGACGGTTCCAAACTGCCTCTTCTCAGAGCTGCATTGTGATCTTTACGGTCAGCCCAGAATGGCCCCGTGTGGCATCCTGCATGTGCCAAGGTTTTCCAATGAGGGCAGGCAGGCAAGCATTCCAGGGGGCTGTGTCATGCTGAGAGAACGTCAAGGAGATAAAGTGCAGGCAACCAGGATGGAAGAGGCGAGGCTTCAGAGTTGCATTGTGCACACACCCCTCAGCCTTCAACCTCGATTGGAAGGGAAATGGGAAGAGAAGAGGGAGATGCATTTCCGGGGCTTCAACCCCTCCAGCCCAGAAGCTCATTTCCGGAGTCAAAAAGGGCACAACATCTCCCATCCTTCATCTCCACTTCCCCGTATCTCTGGTTCCCCTTCGCTCGCTCTCCACGTAGCGTTGACACAAAAGTCTGCATTTCTCATCTGGTCTGTTTTGCAGGAGAAGAGGTCAGTAAATAACATCTCAAGGCTCTCTAGAATAAGCAAAAAAGCCTGCAGAAACTAGAGAAGATGTTTTGAAAAACTATCTCTCCTTTTTGCCTCCCTTCTCTGTTCATGTTCAGTTGTGGCCTCCCAGGGCATTGAAAAACATTGGTTCAAAAACCTAATCCCTTTCCCCTGTACATTAAAACAGAAAGTAATACTATACACACCCTGGGTGTACTTGCAGGGGTGACTTTGTTCTCCCCTTTCTGATGCCATCCCATGCTTGTTCTGCTTCCTTATTGTTTGTTAGGCACTCAAGATCAGCCTTTGACAACGTGGTGCCCTCCAAATGTTTCCCACCAGCCCCAGGCCACATGGCCAATGGTCAGGGGTGTAGCATCCTTAGGAGAGCGCCTGTTTAGGGATGGTTGACTAAAGTTGTTAAGCTGGATAACAGCAGAGGAAACTGGCACCCTCTGCAGCCACCTAATTATCCAGAGTAAATGCCACCGGCACGTCTTGCGGAAGTGACTACTCTAAATGGATTATATAGACTGGAAGGGGGTACTTTCTATTGCCTCTCCTGACGAACAATTTCATTGAATGATCCTGAGCCCCAGTATTCTCTATCCACTTTCTTCTTACAATTTTACAATTTGATATATTAAATATTTCATAATTCCCTGTGTTACAAATCTCCATGGTTCAGAGGTCCATCATTTCATGAACTACCATGGAAATCGAAAACTCTATGCGCAGAATGAAGCACTGTACATCCAGCATGATCACAGATTAAGGGCATTTGTGTCATGGATGTCAATAAGAGAGTTAAGCATCTTCCTGTCAGTGGGGCTTCAATGTGCTTAACTTTGGCTGGAGAGCGTCCATTGTGTCGATTTAAATGCATTTGGCTCTACCATTTATACTTATTTGGTAAATTTCCCATTTTATTATGGGTAAGAGGCTTCCTCTTTGACATATATTGCCGTTTTCTATCTATAGAAATCCTGTATTTTTTATTGGGCAATAATTCAATGAAGGTACAGTCCATTCAAAAAAGGTAACAGTCCAGAAACGGTTCCAATGTGTGATGAACAGCTATTCTCATGAGCCTCAGATAAGGAGAGGGGAGTTTAAATAGGGAAAAGGTTACGTTCCCTCCCTTTAATATCTGACACTTTCCAAGACAGTCTTGTGATCTGGGGCAAGGAAAGTGTCCCTAGGAAAGGAAAGCAAAGGAAAGAAATTTGCCGTGGGGAAAAAGGTGGGGGGGGGGGGAGGGGGAAGGTATAAGATGTTGCAACTTTGTAGTGTAGGGGTGGGGAACCTCAGGTGCTCAGCCCCCCCCCCGGCTCTCGGGACTCTCAGAGTCATCCCTTAGGCCACACCCCTCCCTGCTTCACCCCCTGAGTGCTTTTGCCTGGCTGGGATGCTTCCTTGAACTCTGAACATGGCCCTTGCTCGTCTGGATGGAATAAAGAGAGGTGCATGGGTGAGTGTCTGTGGAGACCTGCCTACTGTACAACAGTGAAATTTATATTTGTTGCTCTGCCCCCTTTTGTTTCTGGCCCCACTGACCACTTGCATGTGCCCCTCCCGCTGAAGGTCGCCCAGAAGAGCACTTGGCCCTTGGCCTGAAAAATCTTCCCATCCTCTGATGTGGAGCCAGGAAGGAAAGCGGAAAATAAGAGTCAGAGAGACTCTAAGACACCATGGAACGGGTACTAAGCACAAAAGCTGCAGACACCCCTGCTTAACATTCATTGTCAGCTGTGTGCTAAGCTCTGAAGAGAATACAGACAATGTCCTTCCTCACTCCATTCCCCCACACCAAATCTACAATCTGATGGTCAAACGGCACATGATGGCAACAGGCCCGTTCATTTCCATTCAGAGCCTGCCCTGATCAGTGGGTGGCAGTGAGGAAGAAATTTGACGCACTTCACATTTAAAGGTGAACTTACTTAACTGTCCATTTTATGAAACAATACGCAAACACAGCTTTCCTCTGAAATTCGCACTTTTCCGAATTTTGCTGTGCAGATCTCCAGCCAAGTAACGCTTACAATTCAAGGCACTGGTTTTGTACTATAAAGCCTGAGGACCCCAATATCTCAAGAACCACCTCTCCCCACATCAATTGACCAGGGTCTTGTTTACAAAGATTCACATGTATTAGGAGAAAGCATGGATATGGGGGCAGACCTTCTTCCTCCCCAAAATCAACAGATTGATGTGGAAATGGGTTGAACGTCACTTAAGGTTGGAAAAATGAGAAACAAACAGATTTATCCTTCCCTGGATAGATAGCCCCAGAATTCCCTGCTCCACGAGAATTGATATACCCAATTTTGTCTGCAGTATAGCTAGATCCTTAGAGAGACGTAAAAGTCATTCAGATTTGTCATGGACACATTTCCTTAGATGCTTAGCCCAGTAGACTGACCTGGTGGTCCCCTAGATAGGGCTGGCTTTGGGTTGAACAGAAGCCAAACCTGTCCTTTTGACAGGGAGAGGGCAGAGAGGGGGGGGCATAGGTCCTATCACAGTGTCACCCACCGTGCAAGAGCTCCTAAAAACCCCAGAAGGTCTGAGGAGAAGCCTGACTGTGGCTATCCCGATCTCTGCACAAAATGAAGAGTTCTCGTTATTTCTCGGGTAATGTTACATAATTGCATTCTGATGAATTACTCGTTCCACTAATCCTCTTAGAGGTTTCTCATAGATGGGCGGGGGTGGGGTGGGGGCTGAGGGGCTTGTGGATGATCCCTGCTCTTCCAATTCAGCTTCCTCACCTTGTCTCCAGCGCTCAAATGGAGGCTGGTGCTTTAAAGCTTCTCTCTGCAAATCAGCCTTTAAACTGGACGGAAATAAAAGCAGCTTTGTAATGTCCCCCCCTCCCCGCTCCTCTTTCAACAATTCCGCCTCCTTATGTAAACCCCTAAGCTGTCATCAGCCACCATAAAAGCCCAGAACGCAAGACAAATTGGATCAAATGTCCATTTTGCTGCTACAGCCCATTGATAACATACCCATTCTTTTTATTCCTATCAAGCTTGAATTG
The DNA here is from genome assembly GCF_965153285.1 of Podarcis tiliguerta. Lineage (NCBI taxonomy): Eukaryota > Metazoa > Chordata > Lepidosauria > Squamata > Lacertidae > Podarcis > Podarcis tiliguerta. The sequence goes on along the minus strand of NC_139541.1, from coordinate 49,476,559 downwards.
ACAGGGGATGAAAACGGATAAGGTGGCGTTGGCTCCCCTCCCTGCAAAGACTGGGGTTTAACTACTTTGCCTCCAAGAGTGTGCTGTGTGTCTTATACAATACTGATGCACTCAATATATGTTTGAAGGTGGTTGTGCAGGAGTAACCTCCAGTAACTTGTATATAGCGGAAGGCAAGGTGGGGAGGCTAATCACATTAGGTCCTGGAGAAGGAGCATTCAGGTTGTTGTCTCCCTACATCAAAAGAGCTGTCAAGAGAGGGAATGACTTCATGGACCATTACTATTCAAGCCAGAACAGGTGACTTCAATCTGAACACAACTCATCACTCCAGAGCGCACTCTATACACATGTAGCCAGCCTGGTGCCCTCCAGATGTGTTGGACTACAACTCCCATCATCTCTGACTATTCTTCATTGTCCTGCCTCTCCCTATCAGACTCAGAACTCAAACTATCACCTTGATTGGAAGGTTTAAAGGTCTTATTCAATAAGTCAGTACAGTCTCCCAACATGGTCTACAACTACGTAAGGTTGGTGGTGGTGGGGGGGGAAGGAAGGTAGACCCATTGTACAACCATAAATCTTTGGGCTGGCGGGGCGTGTTACTCAACACCACAGTGGTACCTCTGGTTATGAACTTAATTTGTTCTGGAGGTCCGTTCTTAACCTGAAACCATTCTTAACCTGAGGTACCATTTTAGCTAATGGGGCCTGCTGCCGGCGCGCGATTTCTGTTCTCAACCTGAGGTAAAGTTCTTAACCCAGGGTTAGCGGAGTCTGTAACCCAAAGTGTTTGTAACCTGAGGTGTTTGTAACCTGAGGTACCACTGAACTTTGGATGCAATTCTTGAAAGGGATCACAATCTTCTGACATTTACACACACACACACACACACACACACACACACACACCCTGGATTGGAAAATCCCAGATCTTCTTCAGAGGACCTTATCCAGGTGTGATGTTTTTTGGAGCTTGTGGAGGGTGGGGTGGAGCTGTGTGTGAGGTATAGCACCCTCCTCCATATAGCAGCAGGATAGTACCTATTTTAATGGGGAATGAAATGGTTTACAGGCTTGGTAAAATACAAAAGAGGGGTTGCATGGAGTCAGAAAGACATCAGATAGGCAAAACATTTCATAACAGGGAAGCCACCACTGAGAAGGCCCTCCAGAACAAAAGAATGCCTGGGTAGGTATAGGTGTCACAAAGCTATATAGCCTTAGGCAATCTACTCTCTTTAATATTCTCTGTATAGGGTTATTAATACAGGCCTACTTTAAGCGCCAACTGAATGCCTCCAATATCTATTCACTTCCCATGTTGTCAGAAGTAAAGATTGAAACCCACAGATTCTTAAAACAAGGAACATGGTATCATTCTCTTCACCTGAAGCCTTCAGATTTTGTAATCCTGCAACGGCGCCTGAATGGAAAGAAAGCTTTGCTTGGGTTTTGTCTCCTGGACACAAAGCTCAACAAAGAGGAAGAAACAGTGCAAAGTCAGTTCACTCCTTAATGTGATGGAGAAAGAAACCAGCAATGTCTATAAATCCTCTACCTTTGACCTAAACACAACTATGGGACTGTTCTAGCAAAGACTGATGCCCAGCATCATCCCCAAGATGAATGAGCTTCATGAAGGAACTGCTTCTGTCAAAAAGCGCAGGAGGCCTTTGGAGAAACCGTTGAGTCGTTTGTCAGCATATATGAATATGATGAGTATTGCGTAACATTTTAGAGAGAGAGATGGTTGCATGGAGTTCTAGACAAAGGCCTTTCTGAAAGGAAAAAGTGGCACCTGCAACAAAATGTTGCAGCATGCAGTGCTGCTTTTCAGGTTTCCAGTCATTCAGTTTCATCTCCCCCTGTTATTTAGGTTTTCTCCTCGTCTTCCTCCTCTGTCAGTCAGAAATCAGAGCCTACTAAGCATGTTCAGTTATCGTTGAGCTGTTTCTCTGCCATGTTTTCCCCTCTATTTTTTTGTGCTGGGTGGGGAGCTCATGCTGACCTTTCCTCTCATGGGAGCCCCGGGCTCACAACTACAATATAAAGAATTAAAAAGCCCTTTAAAATACTTCCATAAAAATAAAACCAGCAGCTGAGGTGGCAATAAACATTTAAGTCTCAAAGGCCGAAATTACAAATATGTCTTTAATCTGGTCTAAATGCCAACAATGTGGGGGACACAGCATCACCCCAAGAAGGGAGCTTCACTAATGGGGCATCCCCACTAAGAATACCTTGCCCTGAATCGCCACTCCATAGGCCTTTCTCATGGACAGTGGTACTAACAGCAGATCTCAAAGTGAGGGCTGGCAGCTGCAAGGAGGCGGCGATTCTGTAAGTAACTGGTTTCTCAGTTAAGTCATCCATCAACTTCACATACGATTCAGTTAATAGAGGACTTTAACTTGGATGCCCTTACCATGTTTGTGAAGAATTAAGTCCTGTGTTAATTGCATCATTTTGTTGGCACCTGTCTGCCTCGGGGAGACAATGGAGGAGTGCATCTTTAGGGGTAAAATCAAACTGTTGGGAGAGTTAAGAGTGTCTGCTGTGGCTGTGGAGGGGTTGAGTGGGGGTTAGGATCCTGGTCTCCCATGTCTTAGTCCACTAGACGACACTAGATTTGGGGACAACTATTTTGTTCAAAACCTATTCAGGATCCTGGGTTGCATTCCCCAAGGAAGCTCATATCTTTAGGTGCCAGGCAAAACCAGAATGGCTGGAGCAACCCATTCAGATGGTTGGGGTATAAATAATAAAAAATATTTTTAAAATTATTATTCCTCTTCTACCAGGCATTTGGTAAATTAAACAATCTATGAGCTTTTAAACTAGAGGTTATTGTTTTTTTGGGGTTACTGTGTAATGTATTTTTGTGTTTTTTAATATTGTAAACCACACTGTGATACGCCTTATACCAGGGGTGGAGAACATCCACCCCAAAGACCAAATTAGGCCCACTGGTCCTTCCTATTTGGCCAGTGAGGTGAGGGGCAGGTAAAGGCACAGCTGGGTCAAAGGCTGTGTACAGCATCATTTGCAAGCCCCAACCATCAGCTGATCGCCCGCATGGCAAAAAGAAAAAGTTGGAAAATGATGTCATTTTGATGCCAACCCCACCCACTGTCATATCTGGCTTCCAGCAGGTGAGGAAATTAAGGATCTGGCCCACCAGCTGACTCCAGTTCTCCACCTCTGTCTTACCCTGCCTTGGATGCTCAGACACACTCACAAGCAGCAAAGAGAAAAAGTTTGTGTCCACTGGATCTTCTCCTCAGTGCCAGAATGGGACTAATGAAAACACCTGGAGGGCTATAAGTGCATGGAGACACCTGATCTACTACTCAAAGGAGAACCTGTGGACATTGTTTTCATACCTGAAGCCAAACCATGCAGAATCTATACCCTCTTAGAAGGCAAGTTTGAAATGGAAAGATTGAGGGAATGCTTCTTAGAGATTATACAGAACATAAGCAGTATATAAATGCTTGGGGGGAAAAACAGCTAAATATCTAAATACTGTATTTTTCCATGTATAACATGCCCCTGTGTGTATAAGACGCCCCCTAGTTTGGGGGACTCCAAATTAAGAAAATCCCCCTATGCACTATCCGTGTATAAGATGAGCCCCAAATTTTAACACAAAAGCCTAGCCTTACACACGGAAAAGTACGGTAACTAACTAACTCAGCATGGCACAATTGTGTGTCAGTATAACTGCAATAATCAAGAAAATAAAAATGGGTTTTAAGGAATCCATCCATGTAAGTTTAGTGTGAATACGATGTACTTTGCCCACAAGAGAGCCTTTTCCTGAAAGTGACAGATTTTCCCCCCAATTCGACGCCTGGAATGGGTCACAGTGCATATTGATGCTTAAGCTCATGCATCACTCATTTCTCTGCCTGCTTCTGAAAACAGGCTTCATCAATCCAAATGGCTACCCATGAGCCACCACTTCAAGAAACCTTGTGAAAAACAGATCAGGGTGGTTCTTTGCAGTGCTTCAGAGACGGCCAGGAAGCATTTTGATGACCACGGACAACAGGACAACAGATAACCAAGCAACTAGGAAACTCTAATAACAAAATGACCCTGGATTGTTGTGAGGAAAGAAATCCTATGCCTTCTCCACCAGGAACACAGAGACATCTTGTGTGACTGACAGCAATGTTACTGCTCAGATTGTCACTTCATCCAGCTCAGTTATTTGTAAGCCTTTAAGATTTAGAGGAGTGGGAGATTATCTCAACTATTAGATGTTCCAAAGGCATTGTTTTACTGAATTTTTAAAAAGAAAGAAAGAGAGAGAGAGAGAGAGTGTGTCGTGGGATACTGCCATTATATAATTTAGGCACTAGGTGGCAGTGGACTTAGTGGCATCACTAAGAAACGTCCTGTTCTGCTCTTTCTTAAGAGAGACAATAAAGTTCTTCCTGACTGGTGCACTTACTAAACCTTCCCTGCCATGCTGCTTTTAATTTTTCCATGTTGTACAATTGAACTAAATTTGTAATGAGTAGTTTTGTTGCATTCTAGTAAAATTTTTGCATGACTTTCAGGAATTGCAGGTGAGGTGTGCTGTTGTGCTTAGGTCCTGCTTGTGGGCTTCTCATTGGGGCACTTGGTTTGCCATTATGAGAACAGGACACTGGACGAGAGATGTGTGTTCAGTAAAATTCTTAGAGAGAAGGGTATAAAAACGACAGCCATGACACTGGCTCTATAAACAAAAGCACTGGTGCCCTGCAGCGTCCAATGCTTTTTCAAAAATGGCTTTACACTTTGAGAGTTTGTTTTCCCCTAAGTTTCTAGCCCTCGTGGTTGTAGAAGATAAATCTGAAAATGGGATGGGAAATCTTTCCCATTCAGCCTTGAGTGTTGAAGAAGTGGCCTCGCCTGTGCTTTTAAAAGCTCGGAGCACTAGCGACAGGCTGACACGCTGAGGTGTAGCACGCCAGAGCCCTCGGCACCTTGCAGGTACAAACTCCATTGGCAGAGTCTGGGAACGTGTGCAATATGCCAGGACCAAGCCGCTAAAAAAACCCTGGCTCTCATTGTAACAATGGCAAGCGGATGTTCCTTTGTCACCAGCCCTCTGGCTGCCAAAGAACTAAAGCAGATGCTTGTAGCGAATGCACGAACTGCCAAAAGGCTATAAATAATTGCTTCCACCAGATGTGAGTGGCTGTCATAACCGGATTCCTGAGCGCAGCCATCGCACAAAGGAATCGAGACCGGCCCCTTGTTCACCGGAGGTGCATGCACCGCTCCTCATTTGGAAGGCAATTAATCAGGACTTTTGCCTTTCAAAATTCATAACAGCAAAAGAATGGCCTCTCCCTCCTCCACTTCAAACCACCTCCCTTTTCCTGGCTGGACGTACAACAAAGCACAGCTAGAGCTTTTCAAAAGATAATAATAAACAAGATTGTTTTGCTCCTTGCACAGTCTCTAGCCTGATAACTAAGAGCTGGCCAATGGGCATGCATTGCACAAGGAGCACTTAAATGATGGGGGGAGGGGGCAGAGTAATTTTCAAACTCCTCCAAGGCTCTGGGAACTACGTAGATTTCCTACAGTCACAACTGCATCACAATGTACATTAAAATGTTGGCATTTGGTACAGAATTCAGTCCCTGGCTCACTTGGGTAGAAGGTCCTTCTGAATTACATCTCAACTGGAGCTTTTCCTACAACTCTCTCAGTTTGAGGAGGACCCTTTTCTTCTTAGCTCCCTAGGCAATGCCTGAATAATACACAACCATCTGTATTTGCATGAAAAGATCACTAAGACTCGGGATCGTTCAACAAAATTGTTTGGCAGAAGAGTTAGAAAGACCATAGGAAGCACTTCTTCACACAATGTATAATTTATTTAGAGAATTCACCACCGCAAAGTGTGTTGAGGAAGGAGAATTATGGAGAAAGCTCCATCATTGGGGGGCAGTATATATTTAAATGCCAGAGAGAACTGCAGGGGGGGGGGGCTACCCCTTCCTTGCTCTTGTGGGTTTCCTGGAAGCATCTGATTGGTGAGTGTGGGAACATTGGTCTTCTGATGCTCTTATGTTGTGGAATTTACGCTAAGTGCATTGGGAGCGAGGACTGCACCGGAGACAAGGTGCTCTTACCAATATTACATGTTCCAAGAAAGCCAGAATCAGCGAGTAAGCTCTGCACATAAAAGGCATCCCCCGAAACAAATGTACTTGAGGAATTCCCTAAGGAGGAAGAGGGCAGGGAGAAGGTCCCAAGCCCTGTGCCCACCTCTATTATGCAGAAAAACTGCATTATGCATTAGAGATAGTTCTCTGCACCTCTGCTAGTCTAGACTTGATGTTGTGGACAGAGGAAGGAACAGCCTCTGGGTATGCTAAGTCTCTCATCTAAGAGCTTGGCTTATCTCCACTGCTGCACTTAAAATAATCTCACTGAATCCATATTACACTAATGGCAGTAATAGAAGTTCTGGTCTACCAAGAAATAACCCCAAAGTTAGGAAAAGAAAATCCATGGAGAAAAAGTTTCCCCTTTGCTTTCTTTAAAGATAGTTCCCCCCTCCCCAAATGTATACTCGTTTTATTGGGTAACATTAAAAGCTGTGCTAACAGCCTTCTTCCCCCACTCCACTCAAATATTTTTAATGTTTTTTTAATTAGTGTGTGACACCTGCTAAGCCACTACCTGTCATTGCCCCACCGTCTCCTTGGTTTTGCTGTTCCTCAGCTTCTTGGACCTCCTCTTGATTACACATCTGGCTGGAGTGGATGAGAGGAGTAGTCTAAAACATATGGAGGCCACCAGGTTGGGGAAAGCTGTTCTATTCTTTTCAGCACCTGCTAAAAACATTTTTGCTCAGACAAGCCTGGCCAGATATTTAAAATATTGATGTGTTTTTAAATCTGTTTTTAGTTTATTGTCAGTTTATTGCTTTTAGTTTATTTTTTGAATGTTCTATCGCTGTTAATTCTTTTCATTGATAATTTTATTGTTTTGTCTTTTTTGCAAAGTACTTCAAGGTGTGTGTGTATGTGGTTGTTTTTTTACCAGCGAGCAGTGGAAAAATTATGCTTATAATGTTATGCTCAGCTGTGGGTACAGCTGAATCAGAATGAGAACTGAAAGGGCTGAGAGTGTTCTCAACTGCGGCAGTTGTGAGGTTAATACGCATCGGTACAATTTCTGTGATAAGAACGAGAAAGTCTGGGGTGGGAGCGGATCTCACATGTCAGCAGAACTTCCAAGCATCAGTTAGAAGTTCTGCTTGTCTGCCCTCTTAAATTCCTGGGCACCATTTTAATGTCACACACTCAGTCTCTCGCCCTTGCCCTCGTCAGCTTCCATGGCTGTTTACGGTGGCCAGCAGAAGAGAAACTGCTCATCACTGACAAATTTCTTTTGAAAGATGGATGTGAGCCATATCTGTCCAAACACTTTGAGGTCAGCTGGGAGCAGCTATGATGTTGGCTAAGGCAAGTAAAACGGCCCCAGTTGAGGGAACAGACACTTTTCCTACAAGCCTTCTAAAATCTTTTAGCAGAGTTGGTATCTGTCTTGGATTTGAAATGAATTTGTAAGTGTACGGTTGTTGTTTTAAACTGTGTTTTACATTTATAATCTTTTTTTAAAAAACATGCTTTCCTGCTTGCAGTTGTTTTAACTATTATTATTATATATGTAACTGCTTAAATAGGTTATTACAGTGGTGCCTCGCAAGACGAAATTAATTCGTTCTGCGAGTTTTTTCGTCTTGCGAAGCACCAATGTGTATTGACGGTTTCCCATAGGAATGCATTGGTGGTTTAAAAAAAAAGGCGCAAGACGTTTCGTCTTGGGAAGCAAGCCCATAGGGAAATCCGTCTTGCGAAGCAACTCAGAAAACGAAAAACTCTTTCGCCTTCGAGTTTTTCGTCTTCCGAGGCATTCGTCTTGCGAGGTACCACTGTATATTGCAAATCGCTCTGGGGTGTCTCATAGTGTTTCCTAAATTAAAATGGCAATTCCTCTGTCAGATAGGAATTCGGAAGCATGCAAATGCCTTGGTGAGTTGAGGCCACTTTATTAATTAATTGGTTAATGCTGCGAGTCAGATTGTTGTTACCCATGAGAAGCTTGGAACCCAGGCAAATGAAGCGTCTTCCCCACTACTAACCAGCTTGGAGGTCAAGATCTCTTGGGACATCAGTGCTGGTGGCCCCTTCCTTGTGGATGGTCTGGAAGGCTGCCACAAACAGCAGAGCCTTCTTGGTGGCAGCCCCCGGTTTCTGGAAGTCCCACTACAGGGCTATTATGCACCATGTAGGAACTTGGCTCTCAATGTGATGACACCTCCTTTTGGGAATTTCTTCCCAATACACATCATAGAAGTGGCGTCATTTCTCTTTGTAGAAGACCCTCCTTTCCCAACAAGCCTTCTAAGTAGATTTTTTCTATCCCTGTCTGCATCTGTATTGAACATGAAATTGTTCTAGATGTGTTTTTGTTGTGGATGTTTTTATTGCTAAACTGCTTCTGGGTCTTTCTTTCTTTCTTTCTTTCTTTCTTTCTTTCTTTCTTTCTTTCTACCTGTTTCACCCCATTCCTATAAAACATCTCAAAGCAATGTAACAGTAAAAACATCAACGATAAAAACATATATTAAAACAATTTCATATTTAGATTGATGGTAAAGGTAAAAGGACCCCTGACCATTAGGTCCAGTCGCGGACGACTCTGGGGTTGCGGTGCTCATCTCACTTTATTGGCCGAGGGAGCCGGCATACAGCTTCCGGGTCATGTGGGCAGCATGACTAAGCCGCTTCTGGAGAACCAGAGCAGCACACGGAAACGCCGTTTATCTTCCCGCCGGAGCGGTACCTATTTATCTACTTGCACTTTGACGGGCTTTCGAATAGGATCCCCAAGCTCTGGCATTCACCTGTTGCCAGGGTGAGGAGAGTAAGGTGGGGAACAAACAAACTCACAGCCCATGTGAACCATCTCACTAGTTGCACAGGTTTGTCTTTTGGATGCAAGCAGTAACAGCCCCCCCCCCAATGCCCCTACCAAGCTGCAAATTACACTGTCATTGATAGATAGAATGGTTTGTTCTCTCTCTCTCTCTCTCTCTCTCTCTCTCTCTCTCTCTCTCACACACACACACACACACCTTAACCACAATAAAGCCAATGACAGCAAGGTTAGATGGCAACTTAAAATGGAAAATGGGCTTCTTTAAGGTTTATGCATACCAAATCCAAGTCTATCTTACTCAACACCTTATATCAGTGGTTTTCAACCTTTCTGAGGCCATGGCTCCCTTGATCAACCACATTCTTTCTGCGGCCCCCTCCAGTAGGGAACATTCCAACTACACAAGAGTCAGAGGTATCTGCAACTCCACCCCCCCCCCCAAGCAAGGGGCATTATCATAGTTCAAGGACAAATTCTGGGCAGGCAAAAACACTTGTGGAGGGTGTGCAGCAAGGCTGATGAGGGCTGTGGAGGCAGGGCCTGAGGGGAGACCCGACACCTAGCTGAAGAGGCCTGGAGAGTTGCAATGAGTCTCTGGACCCATGGTTTGTTCCCCCGCCCCTGTTCTGAATACCCCTCCCACTGAGATCTGCCAAGCTTCCCCTCTAAACTCTTTTCAACAGAAATTGCTTTTTTTAATTGGTGCTCTTGGCTCCAAATGGCATGGGTTTTAATTAGATTTCTTTGGTATTGTACTTGATGCACTTCAGATGGAAGCTGCTGTGAATACCATTGTAGAAGAATATAAATAAATTCTTGCCTACTTACTACGCTCGCTGCGTCCTCAACCCTCCGCCCAGATTCCAGAACCTTCTATTTTAGGAGCTGGCAACCCCAGCTTGGGTGGCAAATTGCATCCCATAATAATGTCTCTAATCAGTGCCCCCCCCCCCATTTAACTGTGAAGGTTTGATACTGAAGCACAACCACCACCAAGGTTTCAAATCAGCACAAAGAACTCAACCCAAGGCATGTTTATCCACCGGGACTTACTTCCAGGAAAAGTGAACATGGGTTTGTGGCCTGTGTGTGTGTGTCTTTGTGTGTGGAAATGTCTTATATTTGGGAAGAGGAAAAGCTCAGATCAGAGTCCTATTAGAAACAGCAGTGAATCCAGCCTGGGAAATAATCAGAGGAATGTTTGAGTTTTGTAACTCAACTGAATCCTACTTCTCAAGGCATTCTGCTGAAAATTGACTACGTCCGGAATGGGAACAGGAGAAGGATGGCTTCCAAACACAACATTTCATCCCTGAGGGATGTTATTAAAATGTCCCAGGGCATTTTGGCAGTTTCACAGTACAAGCATTCCCTTAAAAACAAAAAAATAAAATAAAAAATGAAACAGATCAGTTAAAAACATGGGAGGGGGGAGGGGTGAAAATCCTTTTGCAGTCAAAGTATGCAGCCCTTTACAACTCCTCCGTAAAAGCTAAGGCCACATTCACAAAATTTAAATTTAAAGCATTATGATACCAGTTTAAAGAATCATGGCTTCCCCAAAAGAATTCTGAGAGTTGTAGTTGAAGAATGCTAAAAGTTTTGAAGAGGCCCCTATTTCCCTCACGATGCTTCAGTCCCCACAGTGATTTAACCATCAATCACTCTTCCCAGGGGACTCTTGGAATTGCAGCTCTGTGAGGGGAATAGGGGTCTCCAAACAACTCTCAGAATCCTTAGCAAACTAGAGCTCCCAGAATTCTTTGGGGGGCATCCATGACTGTTCAAAGTGGTATTTTAGTGCTTTAAATGTATGGTGTAGATGTGCCCTATGATAAAAATATAAGAGGTGGCTCAATGAATCCTCTTGCTGAGTTGTAGAGCCCATTCAGGAAAGGTAGAGTTGCAAGTTCAGCATGGACACATTGGAGACACCTGGCTCTTTGTTTGGTTTAAAGATCTTTATCCAGGGCCAACATGACCACCTGGCCCTTATTAAGCCAGGCAGGCTCCAGCTATTTGCCTTCCAGGCCTCCTTGAGCAAACTTCGCCCGCCTTTCCTTTTCCTCATCTCCTTGGAGGAAAACTGGGATATAAATGTAAAAATAAATGGATGCATGACATGGAAAGCTCCAAGCTGTAGCCAAAATGAAGAAGAGTCGGCAGAACACTCTTAAGTGTGCTCCAAATTCTCCCTCTGAATCAAAGAGTCGGTGCATTTTTCTGCTGTAGTTGCTCGTTTGCATATGTTGATTAATTCACAATGGCAAATTTCCAATTTCTCACCACCTAATGTCAGTAAGAGCCCTCACTGGGCATAAGCAGCAGATCTTCCACAGATGTAAAAACTTGTAATAGCAGCTGAGGGGAGGGGGGGTTAGGATTAGAACAGTGATGCTGAGGGAAAGTGGTTTCAATCCTCTCGCCATGCATTTTCCCAATTAAAATATCCTCTCCCCTAGAACTGCTCTGCCTATGACAGAAAGTAGCACAAGGAGGTCTCAGTTGTTACTTAGAATGAAGCGGAAGAGTTCGGAGCCAGTGCTGTACTGGGCTAGGAGACAAGGGTGGGGTACAAGCCAAGCCCTTCACATTACTTGTGGCTAGGATGGCCAACGTTATGTTCTTCAGATGTTGTCGAGCTACATCCCAGCAGCCCTAGCCAGTGCTGCCAATGGTTAGAGATGATGGAAGCTGTAGTCTAACAATGTCTGGAGGACATCGTTTTTGCAACACTTCAGCCAGAGTCAATAAACAGCATGCAGCCGGACTCATTTCATGCAAGCATCTTGCAACATTAGCTGATTTTGGAGGGTGTGTGTGTGCTATTTATAGAGAACCTGATACAGTTTGACACATTAGAAAAATACATTTGCAGAAGTATTTATATACATAAAACACCATAAAAACAGCACAAAGGGATTAAAATGACTGGCTAATCAATTAATTACATACGACTATCTTCCGAAAAAGTATTCAAGAGATGCAGGAAAACCAAAAGTGAAGGTGGCCGCTGAACCTCTGCTGGAAGACTGTTCCACAGCATGGGGCCACCAACACTAAATGCCCAATTTGTAGTTGAGGCCAGTTGGGTCTGTAACATGGGTAATGCCTAAGAGCACTCCTTCAGATTATCCCACTCATCAAGACAGTATGTAAAGGCTCAAGTGGTCCTTAAAGTATCCTGGACCCAAGTTGTCCAGGGCTTTGTGGATTAATTCAAGAACTCTAAACCTGACCTGGTAGATACATGGGCTTCTCCAGCACCTGACTCATCTTCACTTGTTTGTGACCAAAGACGTGCGGCTGTCAATCAAGCACTTCCCACCCATCCACGTCACAGGGAAATCCCAAGCAAGTTCTTTTTTTAATCCTGCTTGTGGCCGGCAGTGGATTCCACTCCTGCCACTCAAATCAAGCTTAGCAAACCGAAGACCGTTTGGAGATCATGCCTTAATCTGGCTTGCCCTAAAACCAATGCAAGAGGAGATAGAGAAGGTCACCAGAATACAGCTCGAGTGCTGCCAAGCTGTAAATGTCCTCGTTTAACTGAGTTAAGCCGTTCTCAAATGTTAACCCCTTCCTTACCTACGGATGTAATCAAGCCCATCCCTCTGATGGATTACAATGCAACAGGGTGAGTGAGGCCCCAGACATTTCTGAAGCTTGGTTTGGTCCAAGGAGCTTTATATATATCCCCCAATCTCTATTTAGATTGTTCTTAATGGCCTGGCAGTGTATTGCTGGGTTATTTCAATCCCACCCAATGTTGACAGCTTGAAGATCAGAAAACAGTCTAAGGGCACCTATTTACACCCATCTCTAACAGAGATGCACCATCACGGCCAAACTTCAGTTCCTAGGAGTCTTTGAGGAAAATCAAAACAAAGGCTATATAGGTCTAGTGTAAGAGATATCACACCTATTAAAATGTAAAGGATTGTATAAGATGAGTTGGAATTACCGTATTTTTTGCTCTATAAGACTCACTTTTTCCCTCCTAAAAAATAAGGGGAAATGTGTGTGCGTCTTATGGAGCGAATGCAGGCTGCACAGCTATCCCAGAAGCCAGAACAACAAGAGGGATCGCTGCTTTCACTGCGCAGCGATCCCTCTTGCTGTTCTGGCTTCTGGGATTCAGAATATTTTTTTTTCTTATTTTCCTCCTCCAAAAACTAGGTGCGTCTTATGGTCTGGTGCGTCTTATAGAGCGAAAAATATGGTAATCAGCATCAAACCCCAAGAAGGAAGTGTTGTAGCATTAGAAGATGTTCAGGGTCTGATGCATGTTGGTAGAAGGACCCAGACTCAATCCAGGGCGTCTCCAAGTAGGGCTGGGAGAGACTTCAGTCTGAAACCCTGGAGAGCTGCTGCCAGTCAGTGTAATACCAAGCTAGATGGACCACCACTCTGATTCTGTGTAAGGCAGCTTCCTGTATTTTCCTATGATGAATCTCAGTGGGTAAGTGCAGCCACAAGGAACGTATCAGTGCACATTCTTTATATTTGTTGATAGCAAAGTCTAGGTTGGACTCTCGGAAGGGAGATTCACTTTGCTTTACACTGCCTAATCCACGTTTCCTGAAGCAATACACAAACTGAAACGTAGCTATCCTTTGAAATTCGCACATCTCTGAATGTTGCGATGCAATCTTTGAACCAAAATATGTGTACAAAAAAGGGGGAAAAGTGTATATTAAAACACACAAACGTATAACATCGACATATAAAAATGCAGTACACTGATTATGTTCCTATGTCTGTGTGGAAATGCTTCCTGCACACAGAAAAGTAGCATGCTGTAAAAATGGCAAGGCTGAACCCTTTTCTGTAGCATACCAACTCTCTCTATGCAGGATGTTTTTGTTCACAGGATTGCCCCATTCAGCCTGAAATGGCACAATCCAGGAGAAAGCTTCACCACTTGATTTGGCTGAATGTATTAACCTGGGCCTCACTGTTCTCTGACAAGAGTAGAGGCAGTGATTAGAGTGTTGATAACAGCCAGCCTCTGGCTTACACATTCCTCACTCCTCTTAAGCTCTGGCATAACTGCAAGAAGATCTGGAAGTTTCTGTTTCCATTTTAGACAAGCCACAGTTTAGTGTTACATCCAAACATTAAACTGCTTTTGTCGAAGCTAGGCAGTTTCTTAAACTGTGTTGTGAAGTTGTCTTGTTTCAATAAACCATAGTTAAGATTAATCACAGTTTATTGGGTCTGGATGAGACAGTAAACCAGGTTTATTCCAAAACATAAGCCAAAGTTCTTTGCTGCCATGTTGGAGGAGGGGGGCATGTGAGACAGAGGGTTAACTAGGCTCACTCTCAAAATGCTCAACTATGGATAGCACTGTGTCCAAACAGTCCATATGAAATGGGCCAACACAGTTGCATCCTGGAGCTCAAATTCTTTTTTGTTCAACTGTTGCCAGATGAAACATTTGAATGCTCTTTTGGGGTGTGTTGGGGATTTTTTTTTGGGAGGGAAGAACACCCCCACAGTCAATATGACATCTGCAGTGGGAAATGGTACAGCCCAGCAATGGATGAGCCACACAGATTTTTTGCTTGTCTCCTTTTGCTCTTAAATCCTGTACCAAATCTGGACTTGTACATTCAAGAAGTTGCTAAGGAGGGAAAAAGTGAGAAAAAGCCAAACCTGAAAATGAAGCAAGATTTCAGCGTAAACTGTTAATGCTTCCACATCCAGTAAACGCTTTAGGTGTTATTTACTCCCTGTCCAGACTCTCACCACCTATGAGTGGAAGTGATGAAAAGCAGAAAATGTGCCAGGCTCCATTGTGAAAGGCTGGGATGAGGGAAAGGCTGCTTTGGGGGAAGGAATGAGTATTCTGCTATAGAGGGCGACAACGTTGAAGAAATATGTGTAAAATAATCCATTAAAGGATTAAAAGAAGCTGTAAAAAGGACTCGTAAGAAAAAGTTCATAAAGTGCCCTGCTGGCTGGGGGTGATAGGAATTTTAGTCCAAAACACCTGGGGGGGCACCTAGCTGGGGAAGAAAGCTTTAAGTCTGCTGCAATCTCCACTTTGTCCACATGAACATGGTTGATTAATCCAAAACTGAAGTGAGCCAAGGAGGGAAGGAACTCCTGGGTTGTTGGTACCGGTTTGTCTCAAGAGACAATGAAGTGCGCCTCTGGGGGTGAAGTCAAACCTCTGTGTTAGCAGCACCAAAGTGACCTCCCTAAAATGCAAGCCTGGTCAGTGTGTATGGAGATCCTGGGCTGCCCAAGTGACAAGACCCCCCCCACCCCGGCCTCACTGAAGTGGTTCAAAAGAAAGCAGAGCTATACGTTTGGCACCAGCTTGGCTGCAGGAGTTGCCAGGAGGAGGAGTATGAGATGCCATCCAACTATCTTAGGGACTCCACTCTGGATTGTGTAGGGTTTAGTCCATAGCCTTTGCTTTTCCTGAAGATATAACGCAAGGCAGGAAAGGTTTAGGATCAGAATTTTCCTTCTCCTAGATGGGCTACTTTCCCAGGTTGACAAGCTACAATACTTCCCTCTACAGCACATGCAGAAACCACCTTCTTGACTGTTGGACCCACTATTGGTCTCATCTACTCAATCTGCTGAAGTCTGTCCTGGATGACATTTCCCAAATCCCCACGATGATCCTCAAATGATCACTTGTTATGTATTACAATGTCATGTGCTCCAGGAGTCTCTATTTACTAAGGATCACCAGTTTTCTGGTACCTGTCCCCAGTAAATCACTGTCTCAGCCTTAGAGCAATTATTAGTATGCGTTCTTCTTTTCCCAGTTTTTTAGGCTTCAGCAGCCTTTTCAGAGGTACGTTCCAGTTGTAGGTGGTACAACAGATAAGATTCTTATGTTTGTGCAGTCATATATTCTATGCACATTCCCAAACACACATCTCTCCACTCAAGCAAGCAAGAAGTTTTATCACGGATCAAGAAGATGCAAACATACTTGAAGAAGGGGTGGGGCACGGCCAGTGAGAGGTGTGGCCTAGGGAGGGGGCGTGGCCTGTGCAGAGTCCCAGGGGCCAGTTAACAGAGTCCTAGATGGCCGTATTTGGATCTTGAGGTTACCCATCACTGAGTAGGTCATGATTGGGAAATGCGATGCTAGTCCAATCACCAACACTTGACTTACTAAAGCAGGAGACAAATAAGCTGCTCCCCTGGGGTGAGGAGCCATTATCACTGGGCGAGTAAATCAGGGATGCTTCTCCACAACTGAGCAAGAAAAATACCGTGTGGGGAAAAAATAGAAGGGGAGACAAAAAGCTGTGCCTGAGAGAATGAGACTGCTACTCAAGCTGCGTCAACCAGCAAAGTGTTGGAGGATTTGGCTTGTGGTTCGCATTGCTGTCAAAAGGGAGTCGAGTGTGGAGAAAGGCAGCTGCCATGATGCTGGCAGCCTCCCCAACAAAACAGAAACAGAAAACTACTCAAAACTCTCCATTGTTTATTCAGGCTGCATCCCCACCCCCCACCCCAGAGAAGGAAATGGCAAGTGACCCAAGCAGAGGATCTTGAAATCCCTTGGAAAAACACAGAGCAGCCTTTGAGGTTATTCCAGGGGAAACGCAATCAGCAAAGCCAAGTAAATTGACGGAAGATTCCCAATCCATTTCAGGACACAACATTGCATTCCCTTCCAAATAGCTATCATAAGGTTAACAGAGATATCAAAATGCACTGGTAGTTACTAGGGATGGGGAAGCAATTCATTTGGGTTCTGACTAACTCACACCTAATCGTACAAGCAGAAACAATATACAAACCAAAGCATGGCTGCCCTTTGAAATTTGCACTTGGGATTTTGTGATGCAGTCCATCCAACAAAAGTGTGTACAGAAATGTGTTCAGTAGTGGACACTGTACAGAAAATGCATCGTATCAGGAAAAATGGCTTGCAAAAATGAGTATACCAGACAAAGTTGCATGCCAAAATATGTATATTAGTAGAAATTTGCACTAAAATGTTGGCAAATTAATCACAGGTTAAGTAAGGTAAGGGGGGTGTTTGTGTGTGTGTGTGTGTGTGTGTGTGGAGGAAAGGTCAATATGTCATCTTTATTTGCCTCAGATTCCAACTTAAATTCACTTAGGTGAGAAAAATGTCAGGCAAATTCTCTCCAGCTGACTTTACTTCTGCATATTTATGAAGTTCCACAGAGCAATTCTATAACTGTCTACTCAGAAGCAAGCCCCATTGAATTCCCAGATAACTGCACACATGATTTTAGCCCTGGTATGCAACCCTGTGGAAGGTAGGGTTGGGCTTGGGGCTTGTTCTGCCATATTCCTGCCAGCTGTGGGACAGGTGGGCTGGGGAAGCAGTCTTGTCTTCCTTTGCTGTCCTTTCTTGGTTTTGCTTTTAAAAACTTATTTCCCTCCAACTGAGAACAATGGTATTTTTTTTTATTTTAAAGCTGGCATGGTAGATCTTTTTTTAAAAAAGCTGCTAAGCTGGCATAGCTGATTTGTGTATGTCCTGGGGGATTGTGAAAGCACTGGTACCTTTGGATCCATGTCTTCCCCAGGCCCATTCCCAGCATACCACCCAGATTACCTCCTGGCACACTCCTTATTTACCCTGATGAACTGGAACAATCTCACACCATTTGCTATGTCTATATTTATTTGAGAGACTTGCCCCGAAAGAGATTGACCAACCACCTTCAAGCAATAGGCAATGGCTCTAGTTGTATGGGAGTCAAGCCAGCCTTGCACAGCAGGCTGGCCAAAGACAAACCAATGTCTTGCCTTGTTTTTGCAATGTCAGTCGTTAAGAAAGTACAGGCCCCAGGACCCCTGAGAAGCCGGTCGGTGTTGTGAAAGGGAGCTGCTCTCCCCGCAAGCCCAGGGCCCCTAAAGGAGGCAAGTCTCTTTTGGACAAGAAGTTTACAATGCCTTATAAATAGTTCAGCACAGGGGAGGGCTGTGTAAACTAGCTGTGGAGAATCTAAATATTTAAAGTGTTAAATAAATGACGCTCTAACACATTTTCGAAATCTATTATGCATCAAACACTGTGGCCTGTGTCAGCTTGCATAAATACTGCAAGGAAGAAGAAAAGGTTTTTGGGGTTTTTTTGGGGGGGGGTTGGGGACTCGGCTGCTCCAGAAGACACAAGGCAATGCTGATCTGCCTGCTTGTCCAATCATATCAAGCCTGGCCCGTCAGATTACTGTGGATGATCACTCACCATTTCTGCTCTGCATACTCCACATTAAAAGAAAATTCCATATTCAGATAAAATTCTGTGTCAAATTATGCAACGAGCAACACTGAATTCTGAGACCTGAATAAATTAACAACACGGGCACAACTCTTATTTTGAATAATGCAGCCTGCTTATTCACGGAGAAGAGCAACGAGCAATGCCAAAGACTGAGGCCTGCCCTTCTGATCACTAGAAATTTTGTTCAACAACGCCTCAGGCTTCATATGTGTCCTACTTTACAGAGGATAGTCCTCTATTTTTGAAGGGCTCTCTGTTTAAAGGTATTAGTAGCACTTATTTGTTTTGCTTAAAACAGCAAAAATTCTCCAAGCGACTTACACAAAACTAAGAGCCAATGCATTGCATTGCAAAATAATAAAATAAGATACCTCTCTGGAGGGAGCAAGAGGGAAGCCACAACTGAAAAGGCCCTCTCCTTAAAGAATTATCACAAGGGAAAACTCCTAGGGAGAGCACATTTAATGTTGCCAAACAACAGTTAGAGCCTGGAGAGCAGATGGAACAGAGTCCCCTGTCACCTGGTCACAACCTTCTCCACTATGGAGTACACACACCTATGTTTCTATCTAAATTATAGTGATTATTCCTAAATTTGCACCTATATGAATAAATTGGCATCTATAATTTTTATGCAAATATGCACCTCTGTCCTCTTTTTTATGATGTTTTAATGACCTCTCCTCCACACACACACTTCTGGTGTCACATCAGATATACCCTATCCCACACAACCTGATGGGTTGAAATTATAATAAATATTTAATAAAATAAAAGCAAATAGTTGCATCCAATGTTAGCCTTACTCAGAGGAGGCGTGCTGGTATTTATGGGCAGGATGAACTTAGGTACATTGATTTTAATGGGTCTACTCTGAGTAGAACTTTTAGCGGGATACAACCTAAAAATTCTGTAGTAAAAAAACGATGTTGGTAGCAAGACTGAAGGTCTTGGATTATGATATTTGCTTGTCTTTTATTTATTTATTTCAGTCATATACCATTTTATATGATTTACATTAGCATAAGGCAGGCATCAACACTGGGGGGGTTACAGGGTTATTTTTATTTTGATTATATATATTGTTTTATATTTTGATTTTGTTCTGTGAACCAGCTGAGACCTTTGAGTATAGGGCTGTATATAAATTTAATAAATAAATAATAACAAGAACACTGTATAGACACCTGCTGAAAACATTTGTTTTGGTGGGTCTATCCAGACACATGATTTGGTTACATCTTTCTTAAATTTATTGTTTTTATAATTTTTTAAAGGTTTTAAAATACTTTAAATATGCTTGTATTTTGATTTTAATTGTACTTTTGTTTTAATCACAGAAGTGTTTGCCTCTTTGGTGGCATATAAATGATGGCATATAAATAAAACAAAATAAATTATTTCAACAGAAATCTCTAAGGGATATTTAAATCTCGTTGAGTTGCAGGCAGATCTGTGTCAGGATACGCATGGCCATTTAGGAAATCTACAAAAGAGCAAGCAAGGAACTTGGTTCAAAATAGTGATTTAAATAAACCAATAAACCAATCCGTATTTGCTGGACTAAAAAAGAATGACCAAGAATGCGTAAGAAGCTGGATCGTGTGACCAACACCATGTTCCACGGCTTTTATGAACTTCTGTTGAACTTGGCATATACACGGCTGACGTGCTCATTTCATACAGTGAAAGTAGCAAATCTCAGAGACGTTTCTCTTCTTGAGTTGTTTGGTGCTGTGCTATGGCTGCCAAGATCTTGCCTGTACTGCTAGGAGTACTTTGGTCTTTCTCATCAAATGCCCAAGTTTCTGTCAACAGAGATGAGTTGGCTTGCCCTTAAGAGGAACCCAGAACATTTGGCAAATGTGTCTATGTTCCAAGAAACTGGCAGCCATTGAAGGATCCTAGAAGAAGAAGAAGAAGGAGGAGGAGGAGGAGGAGGAGGAGGAGAATTCTGCACTGTATCTAATAACCACTGTCAGGACTTCCACAGAACTGGTTTAGAATTAGTACAGTGTGGCCAAGTGATACAGGAGCTTGTGACGGTTAGAGCTTAGACCAATGAAAATCAGATTCTCGAATCCCTGCTCAGCTACACTGGGCAACCATGGGCCTAGTCAATATTTCTTAGCCTACCTCACAAGGTGTTCTAGCACCCATCTCTCAAAGAAGCAAGGCTAGAATAAGGAATTCTTTCCAAAGGTTTTGATTTTTAGGATACTGTGGTATATAAACAGCCTAAGGCAATTCAGCTAATACACATTGCTAATCCCATTCAGCGCTACACAAAAGCGCCCTAACTAGCTCAAAGCCCTAGAAGGTGATCTGATGCTAGCAACCTCCCCTCATCCTTGGTTATTAAGAGGAGAGGTTGGCTTTCACTAAGGCTGAAGCTCTATCTGTAGCCACTCATACTCCTGACTCTGATCCTGACTTGGCCAGCCCAAAGTTGCTGTGGGGATAAAATGAGTGTTAACTGCATGAATGCAACTGACGGTGAAATTGGGGAGGCTATTTTACCAAATATTCTCCATGGAAGGATGGAAATTCTCCAAGCATTCTGAAGAAGCTGTAAAGGGAAAACTTCTAGAAATTTCACCCTGGTCTTAGTTGCCACCCAGAAACTAGTATTCCCTGGTACTGGAGGGGAACATTTCACTGAGCTGTCAACAAGGATGAATAGATTCATCAACTGCAGTTTCTATCATATCCTCATTTTTCTTACTTTAAGTTCATCCAATTTCTGCATCAGCTGGTGGATTTTTAAAAGTCATCTTATTTGTATGCATTTTTGTTTGCACGTCTCCCCATATATATATATATATATATATATATATATATATATGACTCAGTTTTACCTAATAGATGCATTTTTGAAAGCAAGTTTCCCTAATGTAGCACATTTTTGTACATTTTCATCAATATACACAGTTTTGTACATGCTTTACCCTAAAAGAACAAGATTTGATATATGTTACTTGGTGACTTATTTATTTATTATTTAAAGTGATTAACCGATATAATAATAAAATAACAAATATAGTAATATAACCATTTTGGACACATTTTTCTTTTCTGTTGGGAGTACTGCTTCACAAAATTATCCTCCCTATTTTTGTCTAATACCCCTTTAAAGCCATCTAAGCAAGTGGCCACTAGTTCATTTGTCAACTAGCTCCATAAGTTCATTATACATCACACGCAGGTCCCACTGTATGGACCTCATCCACTCTTGAAATATAGTTCACAAGCTGAGCATTCATACATCAATCTGAACATCTCCATTATTTCTTTTGTGAAAAATCTTCTTTTTCTTCATAGTTCTTTCCCCCTTTATCTCCTTTTTGTCCAGTAATTAATTTTGCAGTTATGCCTGGGGTAACTGAAACTTTGTCAAGAACCTTTCCCAGAACAGGTTCACTTCAAAATGATTTTTTAAAAACCAAACCCCTGAACTGACTTCTCCCCCTCTTGCTCCCTATATCTTTGGATATATGCTTCTTCAAGTTCTTTCCATCACTTTCTGTTGTTTGCTTCTTGTATCCACATAAGCCCTGTTGTTTGCCTGTCCATCTCATAGCTGGTCATCGCCTGGGTCTTTTAAAATTGTAGCGACCCCATATAAACATGCTTTATTCAAACAGCCTGAATCTCCTCTTGTCACATGGCCTGAATATGTCCATCTTAACATCACAGTCTATTCCACTACACCCGTGACTTTCAATCTTTGTTGTATCCAGTTATTAGTTTTGCTATCTTTTAATGATATTCCTGGCACTGTGCATTCCATGGCATGTTGTGTTATCCTTAAGCTGCTCATGTTTCTTTGTGTCATAGTCCAGCTCTCCGCCCCAAAGCAAATCACAAGTAATATGCACATACTGCATGAACACTTTAGCTTTCAAATCTAGGGAAATGTTTTTATTTTCCATTATAAAGCTGACTTTTCCAAAGGCTGCCTACGATTGTTTTAATCGCCTCTTTATTTCCACTGTTTAATTTTCCCTTCCCAGAATGATTTTCTTTCTTTCTTTCTTTCTTTTGCCCTAAATAGTCATTCAATTTGCTCTGCTTCTTTATTTCCTAATTCTTTAAATATCACTTTAGTCTTGGCTGGAGTCATCTTCATCCCACTTTTTCCATTCTTTGTTTAGTTCTTCCGGAATTTCTTGTTATTCTTGTCAATCTTTGGTTATTATGACTATATCTTCTGAATATCATAGATTACTTAGATATATTTTATTGATGTTGAATCCTTTTTTTTAACCATTCCAGCATTTTAAACACATCTTCCAAGGGGAGAGTAAATAGCTTAGGTGATGAGCTATCTCCTTGTATTATGACTCTTTTCAAGGGTATTGGACTGGTCTTTATATGAAGATGATATATTGCTATTGTCTCGCCTACAATCTCTTGCAGTAGTTGGTTATATCTCCTGTCAATCCTGGGCCAGGTTGTGCAATCTGTTAAGGTCATATTAAATCCTGATTCTGTCTTCTGTGGCATTCGC
Source organism: Podarcis tiliguerta (assembly GCF_965153285.1). NCBI lineage: Eukaryota > Metazoa > Chordata > Lepidosauria > Squamata > Lacertidae > Podarcis > Podarcis tiliguerta. Next base: position 49,453,838 of record NC_139541.1, on the reverse strand, counting down.
TATCTTCCCCAGTTTGGTGTCATCTGCAAATTTGACGAGCGTCCCTTCAATACCTTCTTCCAAGTCATTATAGATAATTTATTATGGTCGGAGACCAGCTTATAAAACACACTTGGGGGTACAATCCCAGAAAGAAAACAAACACTTAAAACAATGTACAACAATAAATTTAAATTCCAAGTCATTTATAAAGATGTTGAACAACAACGGACCAGGACAGAACCCTGTGGCACCCCACTTGACACCTTTTCCCATGATGAACGAGGAACCGTTAGGAAGCCTGCTTTGGATTTGGTCAGTCAACCAGCTACAAACCAACCACATAGTTCCCTTGTCCAGTCCACATTTTAGCAGCTTCTCCACATTAGTATCATGGGGGACTTTGTAGAAAGCTTTGCTGAAAGGAAGATACACTATTTCAGAAGCATCACGGATAAAAAGCTATAGAGGCAACAGAAAAGCGGGGGGGGGGGGGGGTTACAGATAAAATATAACAAATTAAAAGGAATAAGCAATGGTGTTAAAACAACCATAGAAAATATTGGAAGTACTACAGATTTATGAAACCACTTTCTATAGAGCAAACTAGTGAAGAAGATTATCATAATGAACAAAATCACAAACATCATCGCCGTTACACTATGTACCTATATTTATTTTGCAGGTGTTGCTCTGTGGAATTTATGGCAAGGTTGACATCTTGAATCATTTGACACTGCTGCTTATTATGTGCCATTGTGTATTGTTATGTAATGCTCATTAGAATGAATTATATAAGAGTTTTAATTTTTTGTATTTTAGGGATATTACGTTACGTATTACATTCCATTGTTTATTATGTTACAATGCTGTAAACCGCCTGTCACCTTTTGACTAAGGGCAGTAGATACATGTCTTAAATAAATAAATAAATAAAATAATAAATAAAATAATAATGTGTGACTAAGGCGTGTGCATGACACAATGCCATGGAAACATAAATAAGAGAGGGAGGGGAGGGAGAGCCGGTGCGTTTTTATGAATTTTTTAACATTTCAATACTTAGAAGAGATTTGGTATTTGGATATTTTGTGTTCTGACTTTTTGGATAGAGGGTATTTATAACTTTGGGAGGTGGGGGGGGGGGGATGGAAAACTAGATTTGCTCCAGCATAGCAAGTGGTATTAGCTTACAAGATGGTACATATTCAAATGGAAGGTCCACTATATAAAACTGGTGGTGAATTGGATCCAGGCTCATGCTTAATGTAGCCCAGTGAAATCAATAAGCAGTCAAGACTCAGTCAAGTCCCACTGACATCAGTAGGTCTCCTCTGAGCATTAGTTACTCAAAAGCAAGTCCTATTGAATTCAATGCAGCTTACTCTCAGGTAAATGAGGTTAGGATTACACCCTCAATCTGACCCAAGTCAGAAAGCAACAGGGCACATTCCGACGGCATTATGAGATTAGAGGTTTCTGAGGTGCCCAGGTGGTTGGATCCTTTCTAATGCACCTGTTTGACCTGTCACAAATAAGAACAGCTCTGGCGGATTCAAAACAAGAGAAATGGACTCCCCCTCCTCCAGGCAATTCAAACATCCACTACATGCCATGGCCAGACATGTTTTCAAATTGCTCTTGCGAATGTGATCATTCACATCGATTGAAAGAACAGGACACATCCTCTCTAATCCTACCAGAACGGGGATGCTCAACAGGCTGGCCAAACGTCCCTTTCCAGTGAAGCAAGAGAGTGACTTAATGAGAACCCCACTGCCTAATGACTCACTTTCTCCACCATTAATCCACTGGAAAATAACATTGTCGAAGCATAAACATCTCTCTGATCATCGCAACTAGTAGCCCAGCTGCACATTGGCTTTTTATTTTCAATCTATCGGCAGGGGACCGCGGTCCTGCCACTTCAAGTCATCCTGCCCATTAACATTACCTCTTAATTACATGACATGCTTAACGCTTGGCGTCAAATGGGCTGTTAACCCTTCCCTGCATTAACGGCACGGCAGCCCAAAGTGTGTATGTTCCAACTATACACGCTACCATTTTTAAAACCCAGAGGCTGCTGGAAATAGAAAAGAATGTAAAGGACATAAGAAGCACCTGCTGGATAAGGCCAATATCCCATCTAGTCCAGCAGCCTGTTCTCACAATGGTCCATCAAATGGCCAACTTGTTCTCATTCTGATCCCTGCTAATTCAAACAGATTAGCAAGATCAAGATAGGTGGGGTGGTAGAACCAGTCAACTACTACACTGCCAAAACTCTGTGCTAAGAAGCATTTCCCCTCCAAGGTGCTCCTTGTGCTTGCCATCATGGGGTGACCACTGTCTAGCAAGCTATAGCTATTTCTAGTAAATGTTGTAAAAGGTAAAGGTACCCCTGACCGTTAGGTCCAGTCGCAGACGACTCTGGGGTTGCACGCTCATCTAGCTCTATAGGCTGAGGGAGCCGGCTTCCAGGTCTTGTGGCCAGCATGACTAAGCCACTTCTGGCGAAACCAGAGCAGCGCATGGAAACGCCGTTTACCTTCCCGCTGGAACGGTACCTATTTATCTACTTGCACTTTGACGTGCTTTCGGCGTGGGCAGGAGCTGGGACCGAGCAACGGGAGCTCACCCTGTCGTGGGGATTCAAACTGCGGACCTTCTGATCGGCAAACCCTAGGCTCTGTGGTTTAGACCATAGCGCCACCCATGTCCCTAGTTAATGTTGTACTCCATCCTAGAATGCCACTTTTTCTTCTCTTGTGTTTAGATCCACTTGCAGCTATTCCTGGACCAATTTACTCCTGACATGGAATTCTTTCCATCACCATTTCACCATCTAAACTCAAAGATCACTGGGGTGGGGGGTGGGAATTACGATGTAGCTCATATCAGCTCTTGAGCCAAAGAGGGCTCTTGTACTGATGGTACAATGCCACAAGTTTACAGGTATCGACAGAAGCACACCTTCCGCCACATGCATTAGCATCACAGAGCTAGGCTCCCAACACTGCAGGCCTCTAACTTAACCCGTTTCAGTCCAGTTCAAGGATGGAAACCCGAACATCAAACAGGCTACTCCAAAGAAATTGTAGGACTGTGTCATGTTGTATCAGATGAGCTCCGATTCATGAGATGGCAAACAAAACTTAGAACTGCTGATCAACGTTTAGTGGGGCTGAGCTAGAAATGCAGCCCCCTCAGGGGGTTTAAAAGATAATGTACATGAGGCAGCCCAAGACCACTGCTAATCCACCCTAGCCTCAAAGTCTGGAGTCATTTTCTGATGACGGAACAAAGGTCAGTCATGGAAAGAAGCCGCTCATTGTTTCATTTAGCATAGCTCTGCCGAAGGAACCTTGAATGGTATCATTCTGCTGTAGGAGGCAGCAACGCTTTTCCTTTGCATCTCCCTGCCTCACCACCACTAGGGCCACAAATTACCTGCATGTGGTAGCTCTGCAGCTTGACAGAACATCAGTCTGCTGACTGTAAATGCTTGTGGCAGAGCTTTGAACATGCTGACTTGAGAATATTCCTGAAGTAATTTATCCATTCTCCCCTCTTGTAATATTTATCATCTCCAGCCACCATTTGACCATCTAATTTACAAGCCATTACCTGAAAGGAAAAGCAGCTGTAAGGTAACGATGTGCATTTATCATCTCTCTGGTGCAGTCCACTCTTTTATGCAGACTATTCTCCAGTGACACCCACCCCCATTGCCCCTTGTTTAGCTTGCATCACAGAATCCTTAAGAGCTCTCCCTGGGGTTTCAATACCTATGAGCTCATGGCGAAGGGCTGCAGCTCCGTGGCAGGGGGTATCCTTTGAGTGCACAAGGCTCCATGTTCAGTACTCAGGCTCACCATTTACTCTCCCTGAGACCCTGAAGAGCAACTTCTGAGTTAGACGGTCTGACTCAGTAGATGGCAGCTTCATACAAGTGTGAGAAGGGATAACTCCTTTGTCAACTTGGAACTGCCAACCAGAATATTTGTAGTCCACCTTCTGGAGGGAAGGGGAAGTTGTTGGTTTGGGTGGGGTAAATTACTATTCCATAGTTATTGTTGTCAGGCTCCCCTGCCACCAGAGATATGACAGGCAGGTGCCCAAGGCAGAGTGATTTCATTTCCTGTACCCAGGATTAAAGGTAGGCTCTGAATGGGGGAGCCTGGACTCACTCCTTGCTTTTGAATGGGAAGTGGAAACAGTCTGATTTCCGCTTTTACGGGGTTTTATTCTTACTCAGTTTTTATGTCCTTGGTGCCTTTTAGACTTAGTTTTTAGACTGCTTTAATTGATGTTATTTGATGGAGTCTTTGCTGTTTCATTATAGCCTGCGTACTTTCAACCCATCTGAAAGCTTTTGGATATTTTCTAGACAGGCAGGATGCAAATCTTTATAAAATGTAACAAAATAAAAAAGAGACTACAACACTTAGAACACACATACCTCTTTTGAATGTTCAGGGCACTTGGCAAGCATGGTCTTGTTGCAAGCATGCCAGGTAGGTTAGCATGAAATTGCTGGAAGAAGGCTGAAAGGCCACATGGCCACCCAGTGTGTTCATGGCAGAAGTGAGATTCAAAGCAGGGAAGTCTCAATTCATTGCTCAGATTCTTGGCAACTTCAGTACACTAGCTCAATAGCATGAAGCTTATCAGATCAAATTTAAGTGATCAGATTCCATACCAGATACAGAGAACTCCAGTGATATAGAACATGCATCAAAGCATCCGATACTCCTTGATACTGTGTTGTTAACCTTTGATAAGCCACAAGCTTCACTTCAGAAAACATCCCATACCTTTCTAAGCCATTTATTATTTTTAATAATAATAATAATAATAATAATAATAATAATAATAATAATAATAATAATAATTTATTTCTCTTTCTATTTCCAAAAAATGATATGTATAAATTGCAAAAAGATCTGATAGGAGAGTCCAAAAGAGATAACTGTTTAGACCTGGTGTGAGGAACATTTGGCTCTCCAGGTGCTGCATAAATAAACTCCCATCAGCCCCCAGCAAGCATGATCAATGGTCAGAGGTGATGGGAATTATAGTTCAGCAACTTCTGAAGGGCCAAAGGTTCCCCACAGCTGATTTGCCTCCTGCCCAAATGGCAAGGCGGTGTTTTTATTTACTGATACTTTTGTGCGTCATACCCTTCTTCCAATGAGATAAGGACAGCAAGTATGGGACATATACCACAAATTCCATTTTATTCTGATACTAACCCTGTGAAACCGAGAGGTAGTGACTAGTTCAAGGTCAATCACAGATGAGTTTGATGGTAAGTCCCTACTGTTCTATTTCTACCTATATTTGTGAATTTTTTAAACTGCAAGAACATCTAATACATTTTGCCCTAAAATACCGTACATTTTATTAAAATTAATTTTACCCTAAAATAGACATTTCATACTCATTTTACCCTATAATACACATTTTGTACACTTTTAACTTAAAATGAACCAGTTTTATACCTTTTGGCACTTTTAAAAATCAGAACTTTATTATAACATTCAGAGAAATATGAAAAGCAACAAATACAATTACTAGGGGTACGCACAGACCAGATGTGGTTCAAACTCCAATTTGGTGCTTTGGGAAGCAGCTCATCTCAGTTCAGAGCACTTTGGAGGCTGTCTAATACAGCCTGGAGTCTAAAGTAGAGTCTGCTTCAGAAAAAAGCAAGGATCTCTCCCTGTCCCCTACATTTACTATTGAGAAATCAAAGAACAGCTGTAACTCCTTTCTTTTGACAGAAGTGGGTGAAATTTGCAGGCATAATAGTCCCTCCAGAGTTGATGAAGTCTACCAAATTACAGGCAAAGACGTCCTCGGCTTTTTGTGCTGGGCACTTTTAACACTTGGTTTTTAAAAACGGGGTGAATGGCTCATATCCCCGACTAGGATCCTGATGTGGACCCCCCTCCCACCTCCCACTTCCTGCTATTTACTTTTAAAAACCATTCACACAGTTACTAACTGTGAGCACGACATCACTCTAGTTTGGCTCTGAGGCAGCAGATAGCACACAACCTGCCATTTCGTACGCACTGCAGCTGCTGAGATAAATTTTGCAGAATAATAGATTGCAGGACAATTGTGTTTGTCCTAGTATATCTTTCATCCAGAGAACAAGCCCTCTGCTTTCAAATCAAGGGAAGGCAGCCAGTTGTAAAGTAAATGAATACAGCAGATGGAAGGGAACCGCCAGCAAAGTATAATGGTGATGGGCCCGAAGTCCAGAGCCATGCAATCCTTGCTGGGAGGAGAAACAGGGTGTTAAAAGTGTGTATCTTGGCTAAAGTAGACCAGATGTTTGCCATGTAATGGCCTTGTGTGTCTGATTCCTTTTAAAAACAAACACCCAGTACAGAATTGGGTGTGGGCCTCAAGTTGGATCAAGACTGTGGTTGGGGAAAGGAGATATTAATCCCTTAACCATGCATGCTACAGTCCCAGTTGGGATCTTGTCCTTGCCTGCTATTCACAATGGGAGGAAAGCTCTCAGTGGTGCCCACTGACTAGAAGATCCAGACTTTGCAGGAAGCTCCCTGTCCACTAAAGTCCTCGTCATCATTGCTTCATCATGTGCTTTAGTGGGTTTACACAATCTGTCCTTGTGGCAAGCCTGCCTTTTTTTGGCTATGAAATTTATATTGTTCCATAGTGTGTGGTGGGGGCGGGGGGCGGGGACAGCAAGCGGAAAACTCAAGGGTTTCAATGTGATCTCAGTACATGCCACAGGCTCACAAACCAGAAGACAACATTAAAATAACTTCAAAGAGATTGCTGCATTTACATCTTATGATTTCTCTGGCACTGCAGGGCTTGGATGAGCCACTCTGCAAAAGAAAGGACCTCCTAGGACTACAGATCAAAGAGAACAGTTTACTGTTCCCCCAGGGGCACTTTCAAAACAAGTCAGCATCTCCCAGGCCCAGAGAGTCCGCTGACCTTGTAGGGCAGGGCTTTGTCAACCTAGTGTTCTTCATGTGTCTTGGACTACAGTACAAGTCTCATCGGCCACAGTCCTGCACTGACTCCACCAACCAGAGCCAGTTGCAAAAGACTCACAGTTACAATTAAAGAGCAGGATGTCTCTGAGTACCTTCTTAAGGTAGGAATTAGTTTTCAGCACCAGAACTAATCTGAGCTCATGGCCCTTTCACACAAACACCTACTCCTCCCTTGCAGCAGCTTAATTTAGGTGAAAAGTCATTTTGCTGTGACTGGTGTTGAAACACCCAGAAACCCTTGATTATTTACTGCAAATCAGCAAAAGATCTGAAGTAGATTCTGATCTATTTTCTACCCACACTGTAGAGCATCACAATGCAATGTCTGCATTGTGCAGCAATTAATTAATTAATTAATTAATTAATTAATATACTGCCCTATACCGGCAGGTCTCAGGGCAGTTCACAGAATAAAATCAAAATATAAAACCACAAAACAGATAATCAAAATAAAAACAACAACCACCCAATAACCCCCCCCAAACCCCCCCCACACATTTTAAAAGGGCATAGGATGTCAATCAAATCAACCAAAGGCCTGGTTAAAAGGAATGTTTTTGCTTGGCGCCTAAAGGTGTACAGTGGTACCTCGGGTTAAGAACTTAATTCATTCTGGAGGTCCGCTCTTAACCTGAAACTGTTCTTAACCTGAGGTACCACTTTAGCTAATGGGGCCTCCCACCACCACACCATTTCTGTTCTCATCCTGAAGCAAAGTTCTTAACCCGAGGTACTATTTCTGGGTTAGCGGAGTCTGTAACCTGAAGCGTATGTAACCTGAAGCACCTGTAACCCAATGCACCACTGTATAATGAAGGTGCCAGGCGAACTTCCCCGGAGAGAGCATTTCACAGACAGAGAGCCACTGCAGAGAAGGCCCGTTCTCGTGTTGCCACCCTCTGGACCTCTCGCGGAGTATCTCCTGCTTTCCCAAATGCACCCATGCCCAGTGATGTAAAATCAGTGAATTACCTTGAAATAAGATTTTATTTGTTTATTTATATCCCACTTTTTTCCCTGACAGGACTCAATGCGACTTACAGATTTAAACACAGCTCATGGTGTGGAGAAAGTGGATGGGGAGCTTTTGCCATAATACTAGAATGCAGTGGGACCATCCACTGAAGCTGGAGACAATTCAGGACAGACAATAGTTAACCTAGCACATGGTTGTGATGGCCAACAACTTGGGATGGCTTTAGAAAAGGATTACAGTGGTACCTCGGGTTACATACACTTCAGGTTACATACGCTTCAGGTTACAGACTCCCCTAACCCAGAAATAGTACCTCGGATTAAGAACTTTGCTTCAGGATGAGAACAGAAATTGTGCAGTGGCGGCACAGCGGCAGCAGGAGGCCCCATTAGCTAAAGTGGTGCTTCAGGTTAAGAACAGCTTCAGGTTAAGAACAGACCTCCAGAACGAATTAAGTACTTAACCTGAGGTACCACTGTAGATGAATTCATAGAGGATGAAGCTATCAATGGCTATTTGACAGGATGTCTGCATGCTACCTCCAGGGCCAGAGGCCTCTCTATGCCAATAGCTGGAAATCACCGTTGGGAAGAGTGCTGCTGTACTCTGGCCTTGCTTGCAAGCTTCCCATGGGCATTGGTTGGCCACTGTGAGAACAGGGTGCTGGACTATGACATATGTCAGGAGTGCTCTGATGGTGTTTCCTGCTTGGCAGGGGGTTGGACTCGATGGCCCTTGTGGTCTCTTCCAACTCTATGATTCTATGATTCTATGATTCTATGACTAGGTGAGCCACTGGCCTGATCCAGCAGGACTCTTGTTATGTTGGTATGCTGCTGAATAATGGGGTCTGAAAACTAGGTAAATACACTCCTCCTAAATTACACTCACTCTTGTCCTCAAATTTAGACAGAGGAGTGGGAAAGGGAATAATGGTCACCCTTTGACTCTCCTCATTTTAAAAGTAAAACAGTAAAATGTTAAAGAGCTCATCAGACTCATTGGACTCAGAAGAGGCAACAAGGCAAACAAAACATTCTTTATGAGGCGATCAACGCAGAAACGCATCCTTCATTTATCTACCAAAGCTGAAGGAGCTGATTCTTCTCCATCTGAAAAACAAACCAGGCACCACCCAAAAAAACACACAAATAAAACAGAGTGTGATCTTCCTTTTCTGCTGAGAGGCAGCACATGTCACATCGTCCTATCACATAGAGAAGCTCCGTGCCAGCCACAGTTGGGTACCAAGTCTGCTTCAGCACACAAAGGAGTCACTTGCTCATGGCTATCATACGGAACTGCAAAGTGGCATGGGTAATTTAAAACAAAATTAAATAAACCAGTGCTTTATTATCTAACTGAGATATATATCAATAACTGTCTTGCTTTGTCGCTTTTTATCTATCAGCATCACTCCTCACTATCTTGCTTGAGTTGCCATCATCCCTGAGCAAGAGGTGAACTATATAGGATGTGCTCTCCCCCCAATCCAGTGAGGACTGAGCAGACACAGTTGCCATGGAATGTTAAGTGTCAGCTGAAAAAGAAATCTAGAAGGAGGGGTGGGGAGCAAATCTGTCTATTCCAGTTTTTCCTCAGTCTTAAGTTCAGTTCCCCACATTTGCATAGCAGTTTGCAGATTTTCTTCTTACAAGTCCTTATGAAAATTCATTTGGTATTGATGCAAATTTCTACTAATAAATGCATTTTTGTGTGCAATTTTGCCTAATCTGCCTCATTTTTTGCAAAGCAATTTCCTGTAATATAATGCATTTTGTATGTGTGGTTTGGTGTGTGTTTTTAAAATGAATATATGCATTTTTGTAAAGGTTACACGGCACCACAAATTTCAGAGGAATGTGAATGACAAAGGATGGCTGTTTCAGTTTGAATATTTTCCTCCTCTTGAATGTCCAAATTAGGTAGGTTCACTTTTAAATGAGAACTAAATTGAATTTCTCCTCTATCCCTAGTATGTGTTTGTAAAGTCCTGCTTCAGTTCCCTGCAGTTTATGGTATCATGGAGGAAGGCATGGCTGACTGGCTGAAAACCTGAAAAGGAGCACTCCTGTTTGGGAATGGAACATTTTATTGCATGCCTCAGTGGTTAGTCCCACCATCATTTGTGTGCATTGAATTCCACTGCCTTTCTTGTTCCAGAAACAACATCTTTCCTTCCTTTCTTCCCTTGTTGTTTCCTCACTAGACTCGTGGCTGCTCTCTGTTCTTTCCATAGTCACTGGTAGCCTTGGGCAGGGAGTCATTGCTGCCTTGGATTTTTCTGCGCCTTCTGTTTAATTGAATTTTCTTCCATATCTCCATAAGTGATTTTCCTCCCAGGCCTTTCCCTTCCTTCCTTCTCCGTTCATCCATGCATCATTCAGATGTTTCTAGCGAGCACCAGCTGCAGACATTAAGATTTCTTGAGCATCTTCTACATTTAGAAAACCACCAAGCAACTCAACCACACCAGCGATTGCTCCATGAGGCTTGAAGACTGATGCTTGGGAAGGTTTTTTCCTCCCTTTGTAACAAAAACCTCCCTTGCAACAAAATGTGGAGGACTAGTTACCTTCTACAGAAAAATGTGACTCTACTACAGACTAAGGATAGAGAAATTCAATTTGGTTCACATTTCAAGGCAAATCTATCACACTTTTCAAAACCGTGTAAAAACAGAAACACAGCCATGCTTTAAAATTTGCACTTACCTGAAATTTGCTACACAGTTTTCCAACCAAAGAATGTTTGCATAAATGCATATATTAGGGGAACGTCTGCATAAAAATGACTATATTAGCGAAAGTATACAGAAATCCATTATATCAGGAAAAAATGCTTGCACATTACATTATTCAAAACCGCACACTAAAGTCTGTTTATTGAGAAAGGAGTACTAAAATGCTGAAGAATTGCAAAATACACAAAATCAAAACTCAGAAGGAAATAATTAACATTGAACACAATTTTGCTTGAGAGAACAGTTTTGAATTAGCTATGGTCCAGGTGAGATGTCCATTTGAGATCTCACTCATCAGATCTTCAGAGATCCCACTACCAACCTTAATAAGGACAATCATTTCAAGTTCCTGGGCCCACAGTGGACTTATCCAGCTTAGCCATACTCAAGAGTAGACCTACTGAACTCACTGGTGTTAAGTTATACAATGACTGCTTTGAGTATGACTTAGCCAAATGCAACCCACAGTTGTTTTCAGGGCGAACGTTTAAGAATTCACCTTTCCTATCTTGACTCTGTTACAATGTTCCTGATCCATTTCAGACAAGTCATCATAATAAAGAATGCTGTCAGCTCCTGCATCTGATAAAACCCAAGAGGCTGAGGAGGAGGGTATTTTTGTACTTGAATGAAAGACAGCCATGGTACCAGGCATTAATTATTCAGTGGGTCTTTCCTATCAGATTAATATCTTTTCCTTCCTGTCTTCTGAAACTGTGATAGTAACTCCTGGGGCCAGATTCACACATGCAAGCCATCGGCTTTATCCTATCTGATTGCTACTGATTACCACAGGTAGGGGATCAAGATTTTTTTAAAAATGTAGTATGTGAACATGTTGCTGTGATTTCCACAATCATGGCAACACCATTTTGGAACAGCTGCAGACCACAGAAGATACTCATGTGGCAGAGGATTCTGTGGAATTCCCTTCTGGCTGAGATCAGACAGGGTTTTATCAAGCACCTGTAGTTCAACAGGGAGGGAGCCCATTTATTCCAGCAGGCCTTTTAAGGATGTTTGCCATTGAAGTTTATTTTATCCAGCATATGCCTTTTGCAATTTTTATAAACACCATTTGGAAACTTTTGGTGATTACGCCATATATAAATATAAACAGCTGAAATAAAATAACTAATGAATACAGTGGTACCCTGGTTCTCAAATGCCTTGGTAGTCAAACGCCTTGGTTCTCAAATGCCGAAAACCTGGAAGTAAGTGTTCCAGTTTTCGAACTTTTTCGGAAGCCAAACATCCGATGCGGTTGTTGCCTATTGTTTCTGGGGTACCTGCACCAATCAGAAGCTGCGCCAAACTTCCAGAATAGATTAAGTTTGGCGCTTTTGGTTTTGCTATTTATTTCGCATTTTTGTTTTTGAGGCTTTTTCGGTTAATTTGTTTTTGTGACTGTGTGGAACCTAGTTCAGCTACTGATTGATTGATTGATTGATTGTGTGACTGTGGAAATGGATAAAAGCCCCCCATCCAAACAATGACTTCCATCAGTGCAGGTAAGAAAAAAATAATAATTTTAATTTTTATCATCCACAATGCTGTCTTATTTATTTTATAGTACTGTACATTGATTATTGCTTTCATTTATGGATCAATGGTCTCATTAGATTGTAAAATCCATCACTGTTTTAGGGGTTGTTCTTTAAAGTCTGGAACGGATTAATCCATTTTGCATTACTTTCTATGGGAAAGCGTACCTTGGTTTTGGAATGCTTTGGTTTTTGAACTGACTTCCGGAACGGATTAACCAAGGTACCACTGGAATCATGAAAATAAATTTCTGATATTTGTAAAATCACAAATGGTATAAAGAAAACATACAAAGGCAGGGGATACTCATTATTTCAAAGCACAAACATTGGGTATCCTCCCCAGAAATGGATGCACAGTCAATTTAATATAAACAATGTTTGTTTTCAAAAGGGATGACCTATGGAATGCATTGTGGCAGCTAGCATAAGTTATTTGCCTTTTAAAGGAGGGGGGAATTACACAGGTGCAGAGAGAGCTACATACAGAGCAAGACCCCACTGGTCCATGTATTGACTGACAGCTGCTCTCTGGGACTTCCATCAGGGTTCTCTCCCAGGCCTACCTGGGGATGCCTGGGATTGAATTTGGGACCTTCCACTCACAAAGCGGATGCCCTGCCACTGAGCTGCAGGTAGAGCTCTAGCAACTGCTTGCGATGATGCGCTAATGGCGACCCTTCTGAGAGACTGAATTCTTTTCTTCACTAGAAATGAGGTGGTGCAGAAGAGGGCATTCTACAGCCATCGCACCCAGCTTGCAAATTTCCTGAAAGTTTCTGGTTCCCGGTTGCAGAGGATCTGGGTGCCAGGCCAGATGGACTGATTCAGCACGGCAACTTTCCTATCCTTCGTGAAAACCTGGCCAATCACCTCCCTTTTCAGTGGATCAAAACCCACTCCTGCCCCCCAAACAATAAACAACATGGCTGCTTGGGTAAGGAATAAATGGATGTCTGGCTCTTCCAGCTAATCCCTGTACAACAAGCCATTTGTTCTTGCATCTAATAAACTCTATCTGATAAATATCAATGAGCAGCTGACGTGCCTCCGGGGTAACTAAGGAAACGCTTTGTGCTGTTCTCTTTCTCTCGCCTGCAAGGTAACCAAGCGCACACACGAGTAACTCTGCTGTCCTCACCTACAGAGGAAGTGAAGGAAGGTGTGGGCTTCCCCTTATCGCACTTCACATCCAGGCAAATGTCCCCCCTTGGCCTCTCCTTAGCCTCATTAAATGCTCCGTAATTCTGATTTGCTGCCTCTTCAACACCTGCTGTTCACAACTCTCAAAAGCAAGGTTTTCACTATGCCATGCATTCAGACCTGGGAAATATTGTGTTCATTTTCCTGATTATAAGGCTAGTGTTTGTGTCCCACTTTCTAATGTTCCTTTCACACTGCAGTACAGTGGTACCTCAGGTTACATACACTTCAGGTTACAGACTCCGCTAACCCAGAAATAGTGCTTCAGGTTAAGAACTTTGCTTCAGGATGAGAACAGAAATCGTGCTCCGGCAGCGAAGCAGCAGCAGCAGGAGGCCCCATTAGCTAAAGTGGTGCTTCAGGTTAAGAACAGTTTCAGGTTAAGAACAGACCTCTGGAACGAATTAAGTACTTAACCTGAGGTACCACTGTACCTGTTTTGGTATGGAACTGTGGCTGTTTGAATACTATACCAACATGTTATGCTGAATTTCATTCACATGGGCCTGTGGCATGATATGAGCACCACTGGACAACATCGCTCCTGTGTCACCCTAGCCACACATGTGTGCTTTGGTTTCCCCATGATTTCCCCATGAAAACAGCAGGAAAGAACCATATGCCAGTATACTGCCCCAAATTCTGTCACTTGACTCCTGTGATTTTCCAGACCGCACATATGCTATATTCTGCTAAATTTCCAGAAGCGGATGTTACGTTGTGTAAAAGCTCAGATATCATTATTTAAAATTAGCAGCCAAGGGAATTTGGGCGAAATGAAATAAACTGCTTTGTGAATTCAGCCAAAGAGGTTCCCCCACAGCAGGTGAACTACAGTGGAAATAGTCCCCCAAGGCAGAAAGTCCACCACCCTCTGGTTCAAAATGAAGGCAAGGGGTGACATGCCCTCCTTTCTGAAACGTGCATTCCCCAGGCAGAAGACATTTTCAAGGATCATCAACTTGACTTCCCATTTCAATCCAAATACATTATAAATGCAGACACTTAGCAGAATCAGGATTCCCATTTAAAAACTGGCCATGCAGCAACCACCTTGAAAATCACCAAGTTGATACAGCACTTTGGGTTTTTCTGCTGAGCTGTAAAACAGGAGGCTATAAATTCACCCCCTAGCTAAATTACGGAGAAACAAGGATATGCACCCAGAAGACTTCTGCTTTGTTAAGTCAAAAGATTCTCATTAGAGAAGAAGGATTTCTCAAGTCAGGTCTAGTAATCAATCAGAACACGGCAGCAATAAAATACAAGATGACTTTTTGGAACGATCACCTTCTACCGCTGCAGCTTCCTCTGCCCAGAAGTTTTGCACAGATCCTGATGCACAAACATTGTTCAACATATTTTTCAGCGCGGATTCATAACAGAGGGGTAAGTATTGTAACCTGTTCTCTGCCAATCACATGGGATCATAGGAAGCTGTGTTACACCAAGCATGACCATTGATCTACCTAGCTCAAGGTGGCGCTGTGGTCTAAACCACTGAGCCTGGGGCTTGCTGATCAGAAGGTTGGCAGTTTGAATCCCAGTGATGGGGTGAGCTCCCATTGCTCAGTCCCAGCTCCTGCCAACCTAGCAGTTCAAAAGCACATCAAAGTGCAAGTAGATAAATAGGTACCGCTCCGGCAGGAAGGTAAACGGCGTTTCCGTGTGCTGCTCTGGTTTCGCCAGAAGCAGCTTAGTCATGCTGGCCACATGACCTGGAAGCTGTCTGCGGACAAACATCGGCTCCCTCGGCCAGTAAAGCAAGATGAGTGCCGCAAGCCCAGAGTCGTTTGCGACTGGACTTAACTGTCAGGGGTCCTTTACCTTTTTTTACTTATCAAACAAATTTACAGACCAGTTCATGGGGTGTACATCAAAGTGGTGTGCAGGGTATTATCTATAAGAGAAGGAGCCTGTCTGGACCGCAGGCCATTTGGCTTGCAATTTCAGCCACACCATAACCACTTGCCCCACACCTGATGTCATATTGGGCATCAGGTGTGGGGCAGATAAGGATGTGGCTGACCCAAAAAAGGTTTTTTGGGACCTGTGGATCAGCTAATCCCATGTAAAACCCCACCAATCAGCCGATCGCATACTAAGTCAGTTGCACTAAGCTTCAGAAGACCCAGAATTCTGTGTGGTGGCAACTGGAACCTGTTAGGGCTGCCATTTTTAACTTTGCTGTTTTCATCACAATAAGACTTATATAGCATATATTGAGGAAAGTGTCTGATTACAAATGTACAGAGTGCCATTGGCTTCTCAGTAAAACAACAAAAGCAACATCCATTATTCTTTCCACCTCTATAGACAGGGAAAGCGCTTCCATGTAAGAGTGCCCAAGAACGATTTTCAGACAAGATTGAGCCCAAGCCTTTTCTGCAGAAATTCAGCCGTACCTCATGACCTCAGTTTTTGGATTTATGTGTTGTTTATACTTACACATGTTGCCCACAAACTAAAAACACAAAAAAACTTCCAAAATGTGAGGAAAACCTGCTTCTGAGTGAATGCAGTTCTTTTTTGCAATCCAAATTTCTTAAAACAGTTTCAAACAGTTCTAAGGAATATATTATATATTTAACAGTATATACTGCCTTTTCACTTAAAAAAGCCTCAGCATTGCTAACAAATACATTATATTATGCAATAAAATACATAATCAAATACCTCCATTAAAAACTACAAAAATAGAAGCAGCAGATTAATAGTGCAGCTGAAAGCAACTTGTTAAAAGAAAACACACTGACTTAAGATATCATTAATGGAATGAGAGGACAGGGCAGTCTTTGCCTAGCACCTAACTGGTATCAACAATGCACCAGGCAAATATGTCTAGGAGGAACATTTGGTGGTTTCAACACCACAGCAGAAAAACATGCAGCTTTGTGATTGCATAATAGTTTGCCAACTATTACTGTCTATTCAGAAGCTGCCCCAACTGAACATAAAGGAACTTAACCCCAGGGACATGTGTATAGGACTGCAGCATTCAGAGGAAAATGCTGTAAAGCTGGCTAGCCATGGTGTATGAAGTTGCAAGTGTGGCAAGCAAAAAATAAACACTCCAAGTCTTCCTAACACACACAAGACCTCCCCAAGCCATGAATACATATTTAGAAAGAACTCATATCTCAGATAAGTTTGCCTACAATTGCAAACTGAATTAAGATTCTTCTCCATTTCTAGTTGCATCTCGTGCTAAGCATCAGGATGATGACCTTGGGTGGAGAGTGGGGTCCATGCCGCAAACTCAAGGTATACCTGGACCATCAAAATGCCCATTTTTCCAGCATATTAACTCCCCTATCTTTATTTATTTGAGTTGCTGCCTTTCAAAACAAAATCTTCCAATGGCTGCTTACATTTCAAATGAATTAAAATTAATCAATCAATCTACAATGCAATATATTCTTCCAATAGCAATGGTAAAAAGCATTACAAATCCTTCCACACTATCAAGCCGGACATTCCAATATGAGATTTAAGAACAGAGGTAACTACGCATCAACTCTCCCTCGCTACTTTTAAAAAAGAAACATTTTAGAGTCTCTTCTGTCATATTTTCAGGTAATGCCAGTGCTTTTTTTTCTGGGGCTAAACAGGGGTACGCATACCCCTAAACATCTTGTGAGCCTTTGTACTTTTCTCCATTTACTGTATTTATTTTTCCTGATTTGAACTATAAAATGGTGATTTTCTTGAGTCAAAAGGAGAGTACCCCTAAACATTTTTTTAAGAAAAAAAGAAGCACTGAGTAATGAAATTCCTCTGTTTTGGAGAGGTATAGGTCTGTAGCATAGTATTCCTAAACAGTCAGTGATTCCATGGTATAGTATTCTTAAGTGGATTGATCTGCCCTCATCACCGAGCACTTGCAGCCTCTGCTGTCCACATATTGAGAAGAGCTACAGTTCCTTGCATCCCCCTCCCAAGACACATAGGCCACTTTCACACCATACATTAAAGCACATTTTAAACCAGGGTTTCCCAAACTCGGGTCTCTAGCTGTTTTTGGACTACAACTCCCATCATCCCTAGCTAGCAGGAGCAGAGCTCAGGGGCGATGGGAAGAGTAGTCCAAAAACAGCTGGGAACCCAAGTTTGGGAAACCCTATTTTAAACAGTTGTGCCTTCCCCCAAAGAATTCTGGGAGCTGTAGTTTGCTAAAGGTGCAGGCTCTTGACCAGAGGCCCCTATTCCTCTCACAGAGCTACAAACCCCAAAGTTCCCCAAGAAGAGGGGTTGATTCTGAAACTATTCTGGGAATTGTAGCTATGGAAGGGGACTAGAAGCCTCCTAACAACTCTCAGCACCTTTAACAGACTGCTGTTCCCAGAATTCTTTAGGGCAGTATGATGTACGGCACGAACGAGGGCCTAGAAACAAGTTCCTTCTTCAGATGGCCTTAGACAGCATATTCAACAGAAGCAGTTCTTTTCCTTCCACCGGATTAATTATCATCATCATCAACGACAACTCCCAGCTTTTCTCCCTCACATACACTCTTCCTGTTCCAACAGCCCAATTTGCAGTATCAAGACACTTCCTTTAGGAACAGCTTTCCAGCAGAGTGGAAGAATGCACTTTGCACTGTCAACGTCCATTGGATGCAATTGATCAATACATTGAAGAAGATGAGAAAAGTATTATCCTTGCCATTTATTTGTGCAAACTCCTGCTCCATTCCACTCCCGCAGCACCACCTCATTTCCCCTCAACCACACTGGGCTGGGAGCAGCGGTTGACACTTGTCAAGGCTTTGAAAAGCAATGTTCAAGTGGAGGGGGGAATTGCTAGAGCATTAGAGAAAGGCCTTGCTATGTTAAATTTGTTTCAATTTGTTTTAATTAGCGACCAATTTGTAAAAAATTGAAAATCATTTTAAAAAGATTTGGCAAAAGAGAAAGAGAGGCCTTTCTTTGCAGTGACCCCTTGTCTCTAGAATGCCTTATCATCCAGGGTCTAGCAGTTACCAGTCTTTTGAAAGGCTCTGAAGTCCTGTCCATTTTCCTCTTGAGGTGTGCTTATTGGACTAATGGAATTAATGTTGTCTCTTGCTATTGCATAAGAGCAGCCCTGCTGAACCAGGCCAAAGGTCTGTCTTGTCCACCGTCCTGTTCTCAAAGTGGCCAACCAGATTGCCAAGGGAAGCTTGCAAACAGATCCTGAGCACAGCAGCACTCTTCTCACTCGTGGTCCCCAGAAACCAGCATTCCTGTGCATATTGTCCCTGACAATACAGCCATTGTGATTGAACTCTTTTTTTAAAAAACTAGCTGTTGTTTTAATGGTTATTGCTGGTTTTATCCAGCTGCCTTGAGAGGGGTTTTGCCCCCCCCCCAAACATGTAAATATATGTGTATATTTACACCAGTTTATTTGCCCACCTCAGTGTGAATGTAGAGCTATGTGATCAACTATTCGTTTTCAGGAGCATCATAAAGTAAAGGGCATTAAAGATTAAGTGGCTTATATAAGGTTTTAGTAGACAATCTCCTGGCTCTGCCTTCTCCTGAGGTCAATTTTCATTTTCAATCAATCAATCAATCAATCAATCAATCAATTGCCATCCAGATATGTCTCAAGGGGGCATGTGTGGGCCCCCTTGGGAAGTGGGGTGGGATATAAATTGAATGCATATATAAATGTACAAAATGCAGCAGAACAGCTAAACCAGCAGTTTAGCTGCCATGTATGTCAAAATAAATGAGTCCCTTCTTTAAAAGTGATAGAGAATGGAAAAAAGAAAGGTGCCTTATATCCCAAGTTAGTCCATTAGTCTGTCTAACCTTTAACCAATCTAATACCCTCCAGAAGTTTTGGACTATAATTCCCATCATCCCTGCCCAATGACTGTTCAAGCAAGGATTAATAGGAGTTGTAGTCCCTAATAACATGATGGCACAGACTGCTCACCTTGTTTAGAGGTCTCTCAGCAGCTGCTACATGGGCACCTATCAGCGATACTGCAGTACTGAGTTCCCTGCATGAACAAGGGGTTTGGCTAGATGAGCTTACAGGTTCCTTCCAACTCTACGGTCCCATCTGCCCTATATCTCTAAAGCAATGTCACACCATTTAAAACAACCATAAAGGTAAAAGTAAAGGGACCCCTGACCATTAGGTTCAGTCATGAACTACTCTGGGGTTGCGACGCTAATCTCGCTTTATTGGCCGAGGAGGCCGGTGAACCAGAGCAGCGCACAGAAACGCCGTTTACCTTCCCGCCGGAGTGGTACCTATTTATCTACTTGCACTTTGATGTGCTTTCGAACTGCTAGGTTGGCAGAAGCAGGGACCAAGCAATGGGAGCTCACCCCGTCACAGGGATTCGAACCGCCGACCTTCTGATTGGCAAGCCCTAGGCTCTGTGGTTTAACCCACAACGCCACCCGTAACTTCCTGCAAAGAACCATGGGGACTGCAGTCTGTTAAGGATACTGAGTGTTGTTAGGAGACCATAGGAGCCAACTCCTAGGGGCCAAGGGGGCTTTGCCCCCGCATAAAATATTTGAGGGGGCCAGCCCTGTCCCCAGTTGATGGGAACGTTGTGTGTGCAACGTGTCATATGATCAACTATGAGTGGTGTGGCTTACCTGGGGCCCCACATCATTTTATTCAATTAGACCCCTATTTCCCTCACAGAGCTACATTTCCCAGAGTTCTTTGAGAAGAGGAATTGACTGCTATACCACTCTGAGGCTTGTAGCTCTGTGAGGGGAATAGGGGTCTCCTAACAACTCTCACCACCCTAGACATATTAAACTTCCCAGGATTATTTTAAGAGGGGCAGTAAACCATGACTATTTAAAGTGGTATGATACTGCTTTAAGTATACGGTGCAGATAGGGCCTATCATTCTATGTTCCCTCCTGTTCTGATTTTAGCAGTATTTTGCTCTTGTAGTGCTCTCTCAGGGAACAGAGACCTTCAGCCTCTCCAAGCAATGCCACAAACAAATCCTGATGGTGGAAACATGCATGCAGAATAACTTTACATGCCTTTGTAATCTTGCAGATAACACCCAAGACCTATTTTCAGCTTCTGCGAATGGCCTGTGAGGAATGCACTTTCTGATGCAAACACAGCACAGACTAATGAGGAGACTAGCTGTATTATTTGTAGCAGTGCTACACCACCTCAGAGCCTCAGCTGCCGCTGCTATTGCTTGCAGCAGTCTGTTTGACTGGATATATGAAATCCATTGAGAAAATATACGGGAGCGTGCAAGCGTACAGAGAAATCCCAACTGTGTGCTACTGAGAAAGGCAGAAGCCAAAACGAATCACTAAAGACTGCAAAACATATCCCCTGTTTGACCATCCACTTATTTAAGAGTTGGTGTGGTGGACTGGTTAGAGGAGTGCCCAACTCTCAATGGCCAATTGGAAGGGTGAAATGGGGGTGGTAAGAGACGCATAGACCAGACTAAGCTAATGTTTGTCCTTCCAGATGTTGCTGGACTGCAACCCCCATCACCCCTGACCCTGCTGGCTGGGACTGAGTTGGAGTCCCTCAACATCTGGAGGGGCTTGGATGAAAGGTGAGATATAAATGTATATGGTCAGGAGCTGCAGAATTTATCTAGACCAGGGTTTCCCAAACTTGGGTCTCCAGCTGTTTTTGGACTACAATTCCCATCATCCCTGACCACTGCTCCTGCTAGCTAGGGATGATGGGAGTTGTAGTCCAAAAACAGCTAGAGACCTGAGTTTGGGAAACCCTGGTCTTGATGAACCTTCTCTAACCAGGAAGGTGATCTAGACTACAGCACCCATCATCCTTTAAACTGGCTGTCTGGAACTACTAAGAGTTGGAGTTCAAAACATCTTGAGGGCACCAGGTTAGGGAAGGTTGATCTAGATCTAGATACACACATACTGAGGTATACTGAAAAGACACAAAGATCCAAAAATGAATGGACTGAAGTTAGCCATATTTCTTAAGTTCTGTGGTTCTATCAAAGTCAAACTTAGTTGGCTACAACCCCACAAGGTGTGAACTAGGCCACACAACAGATGACGTTGCCAGTTTGTGGCCAGTACCACTTCAGCTAGCAGGTGGGGCTTATGTAATTGAACACTCCTCCATTTAAAAGCAAAACAAAACCAGCAACCCGTATCAGGGAGAAAATGAAGTTAGAAGTTAGTTTCTAACATAGAGGCAATGAATGTGGCATGGAGGGGCAACGTGAGCCCCCTCTTACAGACATGCAGAGTGAAGTGTTACAGGTTAACTGCTTTGTCTTTTTTTGCAGAAAGTAGGTATCACAGACAAAATTCTAGAACTAGAACTTCCAACTATCTATTCCCCATCTTGGCAGCAAGAATCCTACAGAAAGATACCTAACCACATGGAAGGTGACACTGTCAAATTGGTTAATCCATTCCTGTTCTGCAACCAATTCCTGTTAAGCTGATCTTGCCTTATATAACAAATTATGTCTATTAGATGCAATCTGTGCCTTTCTACCAGCAATATATGTGTGTGTTTGAGTGTGTGCGAGAGATAAATCATCTCCCTGGAATTCAGCTGAAATGTTTCCTATCCCCTCTCCATTCCTACTGTTTGAATTAAGTTATAGGCCATTCCATATATTAAGGCACATTTAAAGAATGCTAGTTCTCTAGAATTCCTGAAAGGAGAATAAGTGCAAATGCCTTCCCTTCCTCTAAGACATCAACTCCAAATTATCAACAGATCTGTGGGACCAGGTGGAGGCCCATAATAACAAATGACAAAAACAAGCAAGACTCCAAATCTTCCACCAGGAATAAATTTAGGAAGCTGCCTTGTACAGCTCAGGACATGTTCTTGGTTCCTGCAGTATTTTACCGATTATCCATTTGCACTGGATTCTGTTGTGCTTTATTATCGTGTGAACGCTTTCATAAATGAAAAGCAATATAAAAATGTTAACAATAATAAAAGTTGCTTTTTTATACCTCATAATAACAATGGCAATGACATACAGACTATGCAGTGCCTCCTCCTTCTTTTTGTTTTAAAGAAAGTGGGTGTATAGAAACAAAAAAAGGAAGGTCTGTAGCTCAGTAGCAGACCACACACTTGGCAGGCAGGCTAAATTAGTTCCACTAAAATCAGTGGAAGAAGTTCCTTAATGATTAAAGTCAGCCACCCCCAAATTTCTGCCCCCCAGATGTTTGGACTGATCAGATGTCAAAGAGATAAACAACTACCTGACATTTAGAAGGAAGTTTTTAATGTGTGACATTTTAATGTATTTTTAATCTTTGTTGGAAGCTGCCCAGAGTGGCTGGGGAGGCCCAGCCAGATGGGCGGGGTACAAATAATAAATTATTATTATTATTATTATTATTATTATTATTATTATTAGACTGCAATTCTTATCCGACCCAGCCAGCAGGGCTGCTGAGAGCTGCATCTGGAGGGCACCCGGTTTTTGAAGGCTGGGGTGGAATGTGGGAAGATCAAATACCAATAAATAAATGCATGATAATCCCGGATTTCTTCCTTTTCTTTTTTTAGAACATAAGAGCCTGGTGGATCAGGCAAAAGGCCCATCTAGTCCAGCACTCTGTTCTCACAGTGGCCAGCAGCAGTGATTCCCAGCATCTGGCATTCAGAAGTATACCACCTCCAACAGTGGAGGAAGAACACAACCATTGTGTGTTCTGCCTCCACTGAGAACCTTCTCCTCCATGAATTTGTCTAGCCCTCCTTTAAAGTCACCCATGTCAGTGGCCATCACTACAACTATGCAAAGTGCCGACTTCTACTTTAAATTTTATTTTACTACAACACACAAAGTCCCCAAGCTAGGATAGCTCAGAGCATGAGACTCTTAATCTCAGGGTTCTGGGTTTGAGCCCAATGTTGGGCAAAGGATTCCTGCATTGCAGGGCGATGGAGAGTGGGCTAGAGGACCCTCGTGGTCCCTTCCAAACCATACGATTCTATGATTCAAACCATCTGGAGAGCTCAAGCATCTGGGAGGCTGGCTTAAGTCGTGAGTAATTCCACAATTCAGCTGCCTTTGACTGCTGCATCCAACTCACCTGTTTCCCACCCCACAAACCTTACAATACATGTGGCTCTCCATGTATTGCTGGGCTGCAACTCCCATAATCCCAGACCACTGGCCATGCTGGCTGGAGCTGATGGCCTCCCCCCATGCTTAGCAATTCCTTATTAGCACAGCCACTGCTGATGTCTGGCCGTTTCCCTAAAACACTGGAAGTTTAAAGACATCTACCCACCCTCATTAATCCCATGAGAAGGTCGGGTTCTGATCTGGATTCTGCCACACACACAAAAGTCCCTGACCAGACATGAACTCACCCACTAGGCATCTCTCAGACCTCTGTCCGCAAAATGAAGAGAAAAGTGATCCACCTCACAGGGATGTTGTGAGGATAAACGGATATAAAATAATGTATTTGAACTATGAATTTTTTGTGTTGTGGAGCACAATCCATTGCACAGATGTAGGATGCCTTTAATTCAACAGGGCTTCCTGCCAGCTGCATGCATAAGGAAGGAAAGGCATTGTAAAAACTGTTCATAATGGCAACGTTTAAATTGTCAGGGTTTTAAATTCCTTCCCCAGCACTAAGGGCAGCTCAGAATATATACTGTTAGAAGCAGCTTTATCCTCTAGTCTAGGCCAGGATCTTTCAGAGCAAAGATTTCTAGTCAGGAGGAGGACCGGACTGCAATTCCAGTCAGAAGAATCACAGCTAAATGCAAATTATACATGTGTTCAAATCATGGTAATCCAGTATCCGAACTGGGCCGAACCTTGCCGACGCATTTTTTTTTTTCAACCGAACGCTTCCGAAGACAAGACAAGCGCTGCGCCCGACAATAGCCGAGACAAGCCGAGTCTTGCCGATCTCCCAAGAGCCTATTCGAGTCTCTTCTGGGCGCTGTCCACCACTTGCACAGCCTGAAACCTTTACCTGCCACCCCAGGAACAAGCGAGGGGATAATAGAGGCAAGGGGTGGGGGAACACACAGTGGTCGCTGTAGGGGTGTGTGTGTATGAGAGAGGGAGAGGGAGAGAGAGAGGAAGCGCGCAGCTTTGCAAACGAGTGTGCATTTCTCCCTCTCTCTCGCTTAGCAACACGCAAGCCGCCTAAAGGGCGGGGAAGGCTCTTGCAGTCAGCAACAGAAAACCTCGCTCTCCTTTTCTTGCAAGGCAAACGCCTTGCAAACGGCAACTGGGAACCCAAAGCATTGCATTGCAATGCAATGCTGGGATTCCTTCCTCACGACCACCTCTTGGCTTCTTTTCGTTCTCTAAAATGGGAACACTCTATCCCATCGTCCATACTCCCCAACCGATGTCCTCCTTCCCAAAGGAAAACCATTCGTCCACCTCCCAAAGCAAGATGCAACTAGATGCAGCGACTTGTTTGTTGCGCGGGCACCCACACTCGCTCGGCCTGGGGGCGCGATGGGGCCACAGAACACCTGTGCCCAGCCAGCTGCCCAAACACAGCCTTTCTTCCTGGCACACACACACACACACACCTCTCATGGGATTATCAAATCAATATCATAGATCGTTAAGCAGGATGGGCCGGTGCGGAGCAGAGAAGGAAGTTGACCGGAATAGCTCCTATGGCGCCCCGTTAAGGTGTTGGGAACGAAATCAAGCAGGGTTTGGGTGTCGTGCGTAAAACGAGAGAGGACGGAGCTGCATCCTTCGTTAGCTGGCTGCTGCTTTATTTCCTCCCATATCCCAGCTTAATTTGCAGTTGCAAGCCAAATTCTGCCATAATTAATTAAATGGGGGGGGGGTGTTTTAGAGGCTCAAATCTAGAAAGGAGAAGAAGGGAGGGGGGAAGAGGATGATAAGCGTCAGCGAGGCTTGCTTTAAATCTGCCTAATGAGCAGATTTCCACCACCCGATAGAAAGAGAGAAATGAAGCAGAGATAGGCGATCCTGCCTAAGCAGCCCATGTCCGGAGATCAAATGAGGGAGGAGATCAGGAGGGAGCTAAGGGAAGGAGATAAGATCCCGACATTAAGCTTCATTGACAGTGTGATGTTTAATGGCCGCGCGTGGTTGGACGATCTCGGCCAGGCACATCCTTCCCAGGACCCTACCGGCCCCTCCCTGCTCCCTCCTCCTTTCTTTGGGGTGGCGAAGGAGGGAGAGCGGCAGAGCAACCACACTTCAGCACCAAAGCTGTAGAACAGCGGACACCTGGAGCTTCCCTGGTTAGCATAAAAAGGAGAGAGGGTGGGGCGGGGTGGGGCTGGATGCCCACCCCCCTCTTGCCCATCCGCCTTCCCAGCTTTCTCAATCCCTGCTCCAGATGTTGGCCTCCCCGCAAGAGGGCCCCTCCAAGGCAGCCAGCAAGGAGCAATCCCCAAGCAGAGCTTCCCACTTCAAACATGGCGGACGCCCATTCATACAACCAAAAAGACCTGTTCGCCTTTTCCCTCCCCGTTGGTCTCTCTCTCCCCCCACCCAAGCCCACCCCGCCTTGCCAATTCCCACAACAAGAAATCGGGTGCCTGGTGCCTTGGTTTCTCTTCCCCCCTCCCTTTTGAATGGTAACATGCTAAAATCATTGGGATAGGCACAACACACACACACACTAAATAAGACTGCTGTGGTGATGTAAAATCCTCAAAGGGGGACTTACTTCATCTGCTTCACGATGGTGCTTTTCCCGGATTCCCCAGCCCCTGTTAGGACAAAAAGCCAAAAATAAAACCCCGATAAAGGCAAGATCTGGCGAGGGTGATAATATATGGAGATCAAGGAGATTACATAGGAAGGAGCAGCTGCACTAATGGTTGCCACGGCCGGGGGGGGGGGGCGAAGAGGAGAGATCATGTTTGTGCAATTGAGGTTTCCGTGCAAAAGGGATAATGGTAGGGTAGTTTTCAATGCAGAAGAATGGGGAGGTGGCACAGAATCATACCTGTTGGGTGGGCTATCGAAGGTTTCCATTTGGGCAATACAATGGATTTTTTATTTTACTTTTTTTTTTGCACATGATGCAATGAGGCTCAGCAAAATCATGCCTAAAAGGAAAGGGCCTGCCAGTGTACGTGTGTGTGTGTGTAAGAGATGGGGAGAGGGAGGGAGATAGCGGAGGGGAGAGATGGAGCATAGTTGTACAATAGGTGGGGCAGAAGATGGAGGATGGAAAATAAATCACACCTAGTTGGTGGAAGGGAATGAGTGTCCGCCCCCCCCCCCCGCGCCGCCCTTTTAACTGGAGAGAGAAGATCGTATTTGTGCTCTAGAGTTGACAAGGCAGGCAGGTGGGTCGAGAATGGCAAATAAGTGTGTGTGTGTGTGTGTGTGTGTGTGTGTGTGTTTCGAGGGAGGGGGGAAAGCGATGGCTCTGCCCAACAAATGTGGCAAGCAGAGCTGAAATGCCAATCTAAATAGGAAGGTGGCCGGGATAGGGGCTGACACACGGGAGTGGTGGACCTGGGGGGGGGGGTCTGGCTGTGTCAGAATCCTACCTGGGTGTGGAGGGAGGGAGGGGGCGCAGCTGGGCTCGAGCCCGCTTACCTAGCAAGAGCAGCTTCACATCTTTGGCCGCGCTGATGCCGTCCTCCTTGAGGTTCTTTTCGATCGCCTTGCTCCTCTCCAAGGCGGCTCTTTCTTCGGCGCTCAGTGTACATCCCATGGTGGCCGGGAAATGTGTTCTCCCGGGCTGGCGGACACTTCTCTCGGTCCCCCCAACCCCCCCTTTTTATCAGACACTCCAAGGAGGAAAAACGGGAGGGGAAACAAAAATTAAAACACAACCACCAACGCAGCAGAAAAGCAAGATAGGAAGAAGCGGGGTGGGGATGTAGATCTTTGCTTAGATGTCAAAAATAAATTAAAATGAAGCACCAGGGGGAATATAATACAGATTCTCTCTCTCTCTTTCTGGCTGGCTGCCCCCTCGCTCTTCTCCTTCTTCCTTCCCGGCTCTGCGTCTCCGTAGCCCCAGCAAATCAATGCATCCAAATGAGAGCCGAGCCTTCCGGGGGCTGGCAGGCGCTGCTGGGGGGGGGTGCGCTGGAAGGAGACGAGGGAGATCTCTTGCGATGGGAGAAGGAGCAGGGCGCGATGGGCTCTGGGCGCCCCCTTGCCTGGTCTGGAGCTGGGCGGCCTATTGGGGGACGCGGCAGCGGGCGGGCGGGTGGCGAGCGCGCTGGGGCTGCTGCTGCTGCTTCTGGCGTCGGAGCGAGAGCCGAGCCCTTTCCCCTCTGGGCGGCTGTGTCGCCGGCGGGATGCCTGCCTTCGTCGCTGGGCTGCTGCCTGGACGGCTCTCGGGGCGAGGCGCTTCCTTCCTCCTGGCGAGTCTTCCTCTCCTCCCTCCCCCGAACCTGGGGGTCTCTAATGGGCGGCGGCGGCGATGGCTGCGAGCGATCGCATCGCTCAGCCGATCCTAATGGCAAGAAATGCAGAAAGGGGCGACGCGAGCTCACGGCAGCAGCAGCGGCAGCAGCAGCAGCCAGGCGAGGAGGAGGGAGGGAGCGGGGAGGGCGGGCGAGTGCGCCAGGGCTGAGCCGCGCCGAGGCTGCCTTCCCTTGCACAGGCGAGGCTGGGCTGGCTGACGTCGGCCGCGCTGCCCGCGCATGCGCCCGCCCGGCCGAGAGGAAGCTCGGCAAGGAGGAGGAGAGCGGGCCGAGCGAGCGAGCGAGCGAGAGAACGGGCTGAGGAGCCGCTTCGAGATGCGGCTGCTGCTACTGCCGCCAAAGAGCCTCCCTCCCTCCCAGTTCTCGGCGCTGCAGTTGTGCAGCCGAAGTGGGGAGGGCTCGGCGGAGCTTACAGATCAGGGATGGGGAGGCTTGTTGAGTCGGAGGGCCACATTCCCTCCTGGGAAACTATTTGGGGGCCACTTGCCGGTTGTGGGCGGGGCAAGAGGCCGAAGTGGGCGGGGCAATGGGGGCACGCCTTATCTTTGTGTAGGATGCTAGTTCACACGCACACAGGGGTGCCAACTTGAATAAAATGATCACATGATGTGGTGCATCCACACTTTTTGAATGGCAATGCCCAGCAACTTGGGAGGGGGGAGGCCCCTCAAATATTTTATTTGGGAAGGGCAAAGGGACACACACACACACACCCTTCATCCAGAGGAACCAAAGGCATAAGAACATTAGACAATCCTGCTGGCTGGGTAGCTCAATTGGTTTGAACATGGTGCTGCTAACACCAAGGTTGCAGGTTCGATCCCCATATGGGACAGCTGCATATTCCTGCGTTGCAGGGGGTTGGTCAAGGTGATCCTCAGGGTGCCTTCCAACTCTAAAGTTCTATGATTCTATAGCAATCAGGCCAATGGCCCATCTACTCCAGCATCCTATTGTTACAGTGGGCGACTAGACACTCCCCCACTGTGGTTTCCAGCAACTGTTATCCAAAAGGATATTGCTTCCAACCGACCATGGAATATCCTTTCTCATAATTTGAATCCATCAATTTGGGCTCTACCCTCTGGAGCAGCAGGAAACAAGCCTGCTCCATCTTTCACCTGGCAGCCCTTCAGATATTTGAAGATGTCTATCACATCACCTCCTAGTCTTCTCCTGGCTGAACACCCCACCTTCCTCAACCATTTATCATGAGGCTTTGTTTCCAGACCCTTGAACGTCTTGCATCCCTCCCCAGATTTATAAATAATAAGTCTTTCACCTAACTTACCTCATAGGGTTTTTGTGAGGATACAATGCGGGGGAGACGGGACCATGTATACCACCTTGAGCTCCTTGGAGGAGAGATGGAATATAAGTGGAATAAACAGATAAAATAAAGAAATGAAGAAAGAAGAGGAAGCTAAGGCAAGCTACAAGAAATGAGATTCCAGCTGAACATCAGAAGAACTTTCTGGCAGTTTGATAGTGGAACAGACTCCGACCAGAAGTGGTGGGCTCTCCTTCCTTGGAGGTTTCTAAGCAGAAGTTGGATGGTCATCTAGTTGAGATTTCTGCATTGCAGGGGGTTGGACTAGATGACTCTAGGTAGGTGGCCTTTTTGACAGCCTTTTTCTCCCCCATTAATCCAAATACTGACATGTCTGAGGCATTTGAAAAACAACAACATTTGTTTGTTTGTTTGCAAATGCAGTGCAGAAAAGAGAAGGAATAACACCAGCTGATATTAGCAATAAAAAGATTTCATTTATCTTGAGTTTGGCCACATTCACTGCATGCATTTAAAGCACTATGATACCAGTTTAAACAGTCATGGCCTCCCCCAAGGAATTCTGGGAACTGTAATTTGTTAAACGTGCTGGGAGTTGTTTAGGAGACCCTGATTCTACTCCTAGAATTACAGTTTTGGGTTGCCAAGAGAGTTGGTGCTGAAACCACCTCTTCAACCCTATATAGGGTTGCTTACTTATGCTTCACCCCCAAAAGGATCAGAGCAGAACACCAATTTCCATAAAATTTGCATGTGCTAATGTATATGCATATAGATACAAATTTAGAAATAATTACTATAATTTAAACAGAAATACAGCACATCTCACTATGAAGCCAGAGAGCAGGTGACTCTGTTTGCAGCCCATTGTTGATGGGCAACTTCAAGATCTGTCCCCAACCCTCCCTTTCTATGGCCTTAAACCAGACTTGGACAATAGAGACCATTAAGCCAGCATTTTCTAGGTATGGGTCTGAGCAGTTTTCCCCTTGCCCCCACTCCTTTTCCATGGAAAATTTGCTCTTTAGTGCTAAATCAGAGCAAACGTCAATCTGGAGAAAACCGGAATTGCCATTTGCTCTGCTTGGGCACTAAAGAGCAGTTTCTTCTGGGGCAAAGCAGCAGGACAACAGGAAGTATGGATGAGCCTTCAAAGAGAATTAGACAAATACATGGAGAATAAGGCTACTGTGATGTCTATGTTGTCCCTTCACTGTTGGGGGCAGTATGCCTCAGAATACCAGTTGCTGGGGATCTCCTGGTGCTCTGGTGCTCAGGTCCGGCTTGCAGGTTTCCCATTAGGGCATCTGGTTGGCCACTGTGAGAACAGGATGCTGGGTCAGATGGACTTGGACTGATCCAACAAAGCTCTTCTTATGTCCTTACATTACGTCCTTGTGCTGGTCGACCTTTGACTTTGAAATCCCCCCCCCACTGGAGGAATTTCTTTTCAGGTTCATGGCTGCCTAGGCTCCCAAACAGTGTAGCCCCCCTTTCACCTAGATCCTTTCTGACTGTGTTGTCTTGGCAAGCTAGCCAGCCATGACTGACCCCAAATTCTTACCACTTGAGAGTGGATTGCATTAGGCTTTGGAAATGCAGTATAAGCCAACACTCCTAGTGTGTGTGTGTGTGTGTGTGTGTGTGTGTGTGTGTCTTTGAATATCAAGGCTGTGCTAAAGTGGAAATGAATAGAAATCACGCTTGGCCTTGGGAGGGGAGGGAAATAAACCAGCAAAAACAGTTTTCAAAAAAGAAAGGGTCTCCTGCAGTGCTAACCACCATATTCTTGCAGCATTTTTTTAATGTGGTGTGATGGAGATAAAAAGTAGGAAGTTTAAGTTGTGCAGGGAGTAATTGAGCAGCTTATTTTCATAAGCCAGGGTGTGGAAATGGAACAAAGAGCTCAGGTGGCGAAAAGCGTGCTACCCATTTAAACAATTAACTGTGCAACAGACGATGAGGAATATTATTCAAGAGAAATATTTAGCTTGGCAGCCATTAATATTTCCATAGTGCTTAGTTCCTCAGCACACTTATGGCATAGTTATGCCGCTGACCTTTACACACACACACACACACACACACACACACCAATTAGCTGCCATGGCTTCTCCAAAAGATCATATTTTGGTGAGGGAGACTGAGAATGCTATTAAGAGATCTTTAGGACTCTCCCTGATTTTTTTTTTGGGGGGGGGGGATTTCATCTTTGTAAACAACTTAGAAATGATTGTACAGTGGTACCTCAGGTTACATACGCTTCAGGTTACAGACTCTGCTAACCCAGAAATAGTACCTCGGGTTAAGAACTTTGCTTCAGGATGAGAACAGAAATCACACAGCGGTGGCGCAGCAGCAGCGGGAGGCCCCATTAGCTAAAGTGGTGCTTCAGGTTAAGAACAGTTTCAGGTTAAGAACGGACCTCCGGAACGAATTAAGTACTTAACCCGAGGTACCACTGTACATAAGTGGTGTATAAATTGTTTAAATCAATCAATCAACCAACCAACCAATCAATCAATCAATCAATCAATCAATTTGCGGTTATGGGAAATTGCAAATTGGGTGCTTATCTGCTGAGTGGGTGAATCAAGAAGCAGCAGCCAGAACAGCATGACCTAGAAGGTTTCCACTGTGGATTAATGAGGGTGGTCAAAGCTGGCTTTAGAGAGGCACCAATGGCAAATCACTATTTTCATTGGGAGGAAATGTGTATATCTCACGTTCAAAAATGTGTATATGAGAAGAAATGGAAAAATATAAAATGCAGAGAAAATGAAATTTATAGATTCATCTATCCTAATGAGGACCAGGGACAACCCATCCTTTTTGGCTTTACAGGGATTGTACTTTCCTAGAAACTATAGGGAGTAGTCCTGGACTCTCCCCAGTTGTTGCAACTATTAACTTTGGATCTACTTCCAATCTTTTTAAAATTAAACTGGTTGTTTTTTGCTCTGAATCACTGAGCAAATAGAGGTAGTGGTACTTAATTCCTATAGCTGGGGTAAGCTTTTGTGATACCTTTCATTTTCTGATCAGGTTACTAGCTGCTAAGTATGTGGGATACAGTATTGATGACAGAACTTTTTCATCTTTTAGCTTGGGAAGACTTCCTTTGATTCTTGTCCTGTTATGTTGTGATTTCACTCCATCATTTTGATTGATGATTTACTGCATTGCATCTATTGTTGCCTTAATATGCCATTCCCTGGTCTGAGGACCTTTAAGCCCCAAAGCAGTATAGAAACAAACTCTACTACAAACTATAATATGGATATGCTTGGCTCGGTTCTGCCCCCCTCCACCCTCGCCCCAGAAAACACTTCTGTGGTTTCTGAAACTGCTTCAAAGGCATCTCAATTTGCCCACAAATTGCCCCAGTTTGTTCTTACACACACAGCATAAGGAAGAATCAAATGGAGAAATGTTGATGGAGAAAACTGGTCAAATTCTAGGCAAGCGTCAAAAGTCAGCGCTTGCTGAAGTCCAATCTCTGCAGCCACTGCTAAGTGCCCTGTGTTCAGGGTGGTTGTAGAGATTGAGAGCCAGCTGCCATTGTGCTCTCCTAGCAGCTCACCTAGAAGTGGAATCAGGTTGACTAGAAGGAGAACGTAGGGCCGGTGGCCTTTCAAAGGGGATTTTCTGTGCTACGTTGCCCCAGCTTGAAGCAGGAGATGCGAGCACCACAGAGCTGTGAGTCAGCTTCTGCACTACTGGAGCTGGACAGAAGGCAGAGGCAGCAACACAGAGCGAGTAACTGGGAGAGTGACTGAGTGAGAGACAGAGCAACAGAGAGAGGTGGAGATGCACTGGCTTGGGGCAAAGCTGCAGGAAGAAGGGCATTGGGGCTGGCAAGTAGCTTTGGTGCAAGAGAGCTGGAAGAACTTAGCTAGTTGAGAGTGGAGGAAAGAAAGGAGAGGATGGAAGGTAGGAATCTGAGCAGGAAGCTCAGTGTTCCTTCTATCCACCTGCTGATGAACTAGGACTGGAGCTCCCTTGGGAGCTTGGGGTCACCCTGTCAAACCTTGCAGAATAGGAACAGTTTGCAGTTCTGGGGGCCTCTTTTATGGAGCATATAATAAGCCCCCTAACTCATCTACCACTAGTCCCGCTTTGAATGCTTGCTCCTGTGGATTTTTCTGCTGCTGCACCTAGGAATGATAAATCCGTCAGTTTCAGTGTCTCTCTCTTCCTCACATTTCTGCATAAGATTGCATGGGGTGGTGGTGGTGGTGGAAAAAGCCCCCCCCAAATTCACCCGCATTTCAATGCATTTTTCTCTGAATTTTTGTAAGCAGTTTTCCCTTATGCATTTTTCTACATTGTTTTCCAATAATACATGCCTTTCTATGCCTACAGTCCCATAATAAACACATTTTGGTACATACCGTATTTTTCGCCCTATAGGACGCACTTTTCCCCCTCCAAAAATGAAGGGGAAATGTGTGTGTGTCCTATGGGGCAAATACAGGCTTTCACTGAAGCGTGCATGCGGAAGCCTGGGCGCGCTGAGCTCAGCGCACCCAGACTTCGCGCAGCTCTCCGCAAAGCGCGGGAGCCCAGCGCTGGGCTCCCACGACTTGCGGAGAGTTGCCTGCATGCGGAAGCCTGGGCGCGCTGATCTCAGCGTGCCCAGGCTTCGAGCTTTGCGCAGCTCTCCGCAAGCTGTGGGAGCCCAGCACCGGGCTCCCACGGCTTGCGGAGAGTTGTCTGTTCTGGGGGCTGGGGTCGGGGGAAGCTCTGGCTTCCCCAGCCCCGCGCCTGGGGGAAAAATAATTTCCCCCCTTTATTTCCCCTCCCCCAAAACTAGGTGAGCCTTATGGGACGGTGCGTCCTATAGGGCGAAAAATACGGTATTTTGTATATCCCTTTTGTAACTTCATTGTACACCAATAGGAAAATAGAATGTCAATGTTATGTACATAAATTGTTGGAGTAAATAATAATTTTGGCCCTGAAATTTTTGCAAAATTAAGAGAACTGCAGATTTCCAAAGAACACTGCATTTGGCTGCGTACTATTATGGGAAGTGTGAATTAGTCATTTCACCCTCATTTCTAGGCACATCCTTAGTGTGAGAGGGTCGGGCTTATGTTGGGGGGGGGGCAGAGCTGTACTGACCATTCCTTTCCTGGCCCATCAAATTTGACAGGCGTTTCACTACTGAAAGATAATCCGCCTGCAAATTTAACAGCAACAGCTGTGCAAGCTGCAGCTGGAGCAAATGGGGTGTCAGGAACATAGATTAGGCATTAGGTTTCCTCAGACGGCTGCAGCAATTACAACCCCATAGCATTGATATATATCATGATAACAGTGTGTCATGTATGGATTTTCAGTGTTTTGACTCGAGATTAATGGGTTACTTTGAATGGATTAATGGAAGAACGGTTGTAACAGTACACACGCACGGCTTTCTTTGATTTGTCGCTTTGATTAACAATGCAATAGTAATAAGAATAATACTTTTGCAGAAAACATGGCGACAATTTGGAAACTGATCAATCATGTCACATGGTCTTGGAAATCAGTTTGGTAGCCCCCTACCTCTTGCCAAAGAAGAGGAAATGCATCAGTCTCCCCTTCCCCCCTGCCAAAAAGAGGACAAAAGAATATGCAGATTTGCATAAAATTTGCAGATACTAATTTATATGTAGAGATGCAAATTTAGAAATAATTACTGTAATTCAAATAGAAACACAATGCATCTCAACACAGTGGGGGAGGCTGTGACCAGGAGTCTTCTGTGCCTGCTCTGTTTGCTACCCGGGTGCTTTTTTATTATTAGAATCATAGCGTTGGAAGGGACCCTGAGGATCATCTAGATCAGCCCCCTGCAGTGCAGGAATATGCAGCTGTCCCATACAAGGATCAAACCTGCAACATTGGCATTATCAGCACCACGCTCCAACCAACTGAGCTATCCAAGTTGACTGTTAATTGGCATCTTCAAGGGCCCCCCTTATTCAGATTTTTATCTTCACACCAGACTTGGACCAGACGGCCCTTCCGTCAGAGCAGGGGTCACCCTTTGGGGGTCCTGTGGGCACATGTGCATGCACCACACACACCACACAACCAAGCACACCCTGCAACCTACTCTATTGACTACAAGAGGATGCTTCTTTCGAGCCTCACATCAGTGCAATGGGGAAGCACAGCAGAGGACTTGTCCTCTGAACAGAGGCCCTGCTCCAGACCCCTCAGCTCCATTGGGATCTGCCATGCAGAAGAAAACCAGGGAGAAGGAGAAGGAGGAGATGTGTGGCTGGAACCCAGGGATAGAGGAGGGAGGTCTTCTTCTAGGTGCCAAGCAGATCCGCCAGCTCTCTCTGCATCGCTCCTCCTGCAGAGAGCAGAGCCTCCTCAAGGAGAAGGGGGGGGGGGGGCTTCACCTAGTAAGAGGGAGGGTCTGAACAGGAGGACATGGCAGCTGAGTTGGAGGCCAAGAAGCAGGACACAGTCTTCTTGCTGAGAACCAGGTGCTGCCTTCCTTGATGGGATTAGGCACTTCTGCTCAGATGGAATGACACATGCATAGGGCAAGAGTCCACTTCATCTTTAAAAGGGGTGTGTCAGTTGTTGGTACATCTTGGTAGCTGCCATCCAGGTATGAACCTCTGGCCTCTTCATGGGCCTTGGAATCTTGGCCCTTTGGATGTTGCACTTGCTGCAGAGCCTGCATTGATGATGGTGATATATTTATAACCCCACCCATCTGGTTGGGTTTCCCCAGCCGCTCTGGGCAGCTTCAGCCACTCTGCTATTAGCCTGAATTAAGACATTCTTCCTTAACCCGAAGTAAGAGCCACTCTCATGTTTTGAGACCAAGGTTTTGATGAGCTTTCTCTATTAGAAGTACAGTGGTACCTTGGTAGTCGAAGCTCCTGCAGCCAATTGGAAGCTGCGCCTTGGTTTTTAAACAGTTTCGGGAGGTGAATAGACTCCTAGAACAAATTAAGTTCAAGAACCAAGGTACCACTGTATCTGATTGAACTGCCTTGGGCAAAGTGGGGCACGTGGTCACCCTTGAGCCCAGGGACTGAATGTGAGATGGGCCCTGCATCCTGTTCTCACAGTGGCCCACCAGATACCTCTGGGAAGTCCACAAGACTGAATCTCCTGGCCACCTACATTTCCCCTCCACAGGAAAAGAAGTGTGTAGCACTGTAGATTTGTTATGAGCAGTGGGGTGGGGTGGGAGTTTAACCTTTTCCCCATGCTGTTTTTCCAGTGTAACTCATAAGGCCAGAAAGCAGCCGTTGGCCTCACAATAAAAAAATTCATCACATTTTGCTTTATCAGTCATGAATTGTTAAGTGGTTGTCCTCAAACGAACCACACAAATAAGAAAAGGCAGTTAAACTGCACAGAGAAGGGCATTAAATATTAGGGAGGAAACTCCTATGTGAAGGTACAGTATTAGGGATCAATTTTGCAATAGATGCCTTTGTGTGCATGAATAAAACAACTTCCATTAACGGAGACTGTCAAGTTACTACCAAGAGAGCTTATGGAATCCATAAAGTGTGGTTTAATGAGTGGAGGGAGAGAAATTGCATCCTGGTTTTATGTGCAGGAAGTGGGTCAGGTGAATCTAATCACTCCATCCTCATGGCAAGAATAGTGGAATGCCTCCTAAAAGGTGTTTTCTGAACCCAAATGAGATGGCACTTGAGTGGTTAGAGTCAATAGCTACAGGATTGTAATGAGGTGTTGCTCATTTCCCCCTTAGCAAGGGTGTGTGTGAGTGTGCAGCTTCTGTAAAATATCTTCGTAATATTTCACCAATATGAAATCTTACATATTAAAGCATTTTGCAGTCACTGTAAACAACAACAACAGCAAACAAAACAACAACAACAGCCTAGTGCCAATCTAAAGCACAAGGAGGGAGCAATAATTATGTTTGGCTGCATACACATGGCAGTTTATTCCATTTTCACAATGCTTCCTTAACTGTTAATTTCCAAATTATATTTGAGCTTTCACATGATGTTAAAGCCACGTCTGGAATTCTAGTGGAATATAGTGCAAGTTTAGTGATCATTTCTGTGTTATTTGCTTCCGGAAAAAAATCAGTTTGCAAATAGAGAAATGAGTGCTAAACCTGCACTATATTCCGCTGTAGTTCCACTATATTCCACTGAGGCAACAGCCTCAGCCTACCTAATGGTTGGGCCAGTGCTGATAAGCATTTCCAAAAATAATAATTGGGGGGGGGGGTATTGTTATTCCAACAGCCTCTATTCATCATAAAAGAAGAGAAATCTAAATTTCCCACTTGGATACAAGCAAGTAGCAGTTTTAAAATAAAAGTTCATAGTTGTTCTTATATAATAATCTTATCCCCAAATAGCAAACAAATTTCTTTCTCCAATTATGTTGAAATTTCTCTTTTATCTACTGTCCTAATTCTGCTGGCATGTTTATTTCTATAACTCTGTTTTCCCTTTAGTCTGCCTTATGTCTGGGTTTTCCTGGACACATCTGGGAATCGGAATGTCAAAATGGTGTCTTGGCAGATTTTTGCCAAATTGGCCAAATGTCCAGGAAAACCCGGACGTATGGCAACTAGGGCGATTTTTTAAAAAGATAAATGCTGTAAAAATCCAAATGAAGCCCAAAGACTTATTTTTTGGGGTGGGTGGGAGATGTTTCCTAAAAAAAGCTGAACAACGTCACCTCCCCCCCCCCAAAAGCTCAAAAATCCCCCCCAAAAACTTTGTCCGGATTTTCACTTTCGGGAATACAGCAACCCTATTGTATCTTGCTAATTCCCCATGATCTGAAATATTTTCTTCCCCTTTAAATATTGAGAGAGGCTTTATTAAGGCAATATCATTTGTGTATGATTTGATTTTTAAACTGCTTTATTACCAATGCAAAAAGAAGAGGTGACAATGTTGTAACCAGGTCTAAATGTGTGAACATCCCCAGAGGTGTTGCAATCCCAGAGTCTCAGACCCTTCAAAACTCAGTACAGCTCTCCTTCCTTCAGGAGTAACTTACAGGTCAAAGTTGCTATTGTCAAGAAATCAAGAGCAGGAAAAAGCATTTAAAATATAGGAATATGACATGGAAGTTTTAGAAAACAGGGGGAAAAGACGAGACCTGGATTTGTCAGTGTAAGCAAGTAACGTTCAGTGAAGATGGGGAAACCCATTTTCTTTATATTCCCAGGTGGAAAAGGAGTGGGTGGTAGTGTGAAGTGTTGAAGAAGGCACACAGTTCTTAGAAATTATATAAGAAATAAACCACAAGGGGAGATGGACTTGGACACACACGCACACGCATGCATGCACATATGAGCGAATCAAGTGAATTGGATTTTATTTTTATGGTTTTATGAATAAAATAAATACAAATGTACACAGGAGTGATGATTTCATTAATTCCCCCCCTAAAGTTAAAAAGTAAAAAGAACTAGCATGTGTCTGCTTACAGGAAATGACTATGAAAAGGTGTATTTTGTGTGTGGCACAGAATATGGAGAATACAATGAGGGGAGCAGTAACAGTAGGAATGCATGTACAAAAAGCCCCGATGAGTGGCAAATACAACAGGAAAAATTTGCACTAAATTGCTAACGAAATTTCACAAGCAGTTTCATGAGTGGAAATATGTAAAAGTGAACGGAGAATGGGGGAAATGGGAAACCAAAATTAAGATTCTTTCATCCCTACCTGTATCCCTCCAGGTGCCGCTAAACTGCAATTCCCATCAGTCCCAGCCAGCATGGCCAATGGCCAGGGATGGCGGGAGTTGTTCTCCACATTTTCTTCCACCCGTTCCTTTTCTTTGTATGCCACTTTTCCACAAATGCAAAAATGCTCAACTAGACTTACAACCAAGAAAGCACATTTCATAGCCAAACGGAGCAAAAGGGATTTCCGAACAATGTAGCAAAACTACATATATATATATATATATATATATATATATATATATATATATAAATAACATTTCAGAACTACAAATATAGCAAGATTATATAAACAACATGCAACATTTAATAACAAAAATAGCAAGGGAGCTCTACAGTTTCACCTTGGTACTAGAAGCACTGCCACCTCCCCATGATGTGGTGTAGTGGTTAAGAGCGGTAGTCTCGTAATCTGATGAACAGGGTTCGCGTCTCCGCTCCTCCACATGCAGCTGCTGGGTGACCTTGGGCTAGTCACACTTCTCTGAAGTCTCTCAGCCCCATTCGCCTCACAGAGTGTTTGTTGTGGGGGAGGAAGGGAAAGAAGAATATTAGCCGCTTTGAGACTTCCTAGGGTAGTTATAAAGCGAGATATCAAATCCAAACTCCTCCTCCTCTTCTTCATCATCATCCTTCTCCTGCAGCCACTTGCAAGGCTTTCAAAGACAAGGGGTTGGGGTAGCTGGAAACCCCCCTCCCAGGTTGTTTTCATTCGCGAAAGTCCTCATGAAAATTCATTAGCATTTTAGTACACATTTCCCCTAGCATACACCACTATATTCAATTTTGCGTAATATACACAGTTTTGCAAAGCAATTTCCCCATATATGCACATATACAGTATGTGCATTTTACTTTCACTAGTATATGCATTTTTATGTGCATTTCCCTCTGGTACTGTATATGCATTTCTGTACTCATTATGTAGGTAGAGACCTACATTGCAAAAAATTGGAGAAGTATGAATTTCAAAGGATGAAGGTGTTTCGGTTTGTGTATTGTTTTGAAAAGCGTGAATTCGGCAGGCTTGCCTTTAAAATACAAGTGAAATCAAATTTCTCCCCTGGTTAGTTTTACACTTAGAAACCATCTTGAGTGTTAAGCGGTATATAAATTAATAAAATGGTAATCATAATAATGAGATTCATAGGCGTTCTGCTAGGAAAAAAGTTTGCCAGTCCTAGGAGTTTAGAAAACATGGAGGTCTGTTGCAGCTGACACATGCAGTTGCCCAGGGGGTAGTGGCCCCCTTGCAAGAAAGAAACTGCAGACTTCAATTCTGTTTCCAGAATCGCAGAAGAGCTCGGGGGTGAAGCTTCTTGCAGGATGCCCAATTATGTTCTCCAGTTGCTGGGTGGTTCTTAATTATTTCATTAGCCATGCAAATTCAGTCTGAGAATTTTTGCATGTTGAAATCATTATGCCAACAATTAGAAGGCAGCGCTGATTAGCTCTTTTCACGCGGCATCGAGCACAGAGGGCTCTTATCTGCCCTCTTCCGAGGAGGCAACTGGTTGGCCTGTGGTGTTGTAGACAATGCTTGAAATACTTGCTAAATTATGCCGCTTAAATCCCATTGACTTCTATTATTAGCAAAGTGAAGTTAAGGAGGAGGGAGAGGTATACAGCAAGGTTCAGAGGCCTTGAATATACCCAAGATTAAATGGAGAGAGGGAAAAGGGAACTTTATTTTGATTTCTCTTCATTTGATTTTTAAAAAATATCTCATCATAAGTTGTAACACTGTTCTTGACATGAGGTCAATGACATTCACCTGCCTCTTTTAAGCTAAGGGATTTGTGTACCCCATATACTGTACATACGATAGTATTCAGTTATGTTTTACTTAAAGTAGATGTGTTGAAATTGAAGAACATGAGTAAGTTCGGTCCCTTCATTTCATTGAGTCAGCTCTGAGGAAAAACCTGAATACCACCATGCCTAAAAGGGGACCCAGACTCTCAGCTTTCCTTTTTTAAAAAAATAGTGCATCAATTGGCCTTTTAGGAAAAAAGTTAGGAAGCAAAACATGCAGGCAGATGAGCCAGCTTGGCTGCTGTCCCATTTTGGCATTTTTTCATCAACAAGTGAAGTCAGAGTTGTGATTGGCAAGTGATTTGTTTGAACACTAGGGGTAAAAAAACAAACCTAAAGAGCTGAAAATTTCCCTTTCCCTTTAGGACACTTTATTTTATCTCATTTCCTGGTCAGTTAGTTAAGAAAATGATATGTGTAATTAATGTAGTAAAGGTAAAGGGACCCCTGACCATTAGGTCCAGTCGTGACCGACTCTGGGGTTGTGGCGCTCATCTCGCTTTATTGGCCCAGGGAGCCTGCGTACAGCTTCTGGGTCATGTGGCCAGCATGACTAAGCTGCTTCTGGCGAACCAGAGCAGCCCACAGAAATACCGTTTACCTTCCCGCCAGAGCGGTCCCTATTTATCTACTTGCACTTTGACATGCTTTCGAACTGCTAGGTTGGCAAGAGCAGGGACCAAGCAATGGGAGCTGACCCCATCACGGGGATTCGAACCACCAACCTTTTGATTGGCAAGTCCTAGGCTCTGTGGTTTAACCCACAGCGCCACCTGCGTCCCCTAAATTAATGTAGTACAACCTCATATACCCTAGGTGTTTGGGGTATGTCCATCCCACACTGCAGCACACACAGAACAATCTACTAGATGAGAAAGTTTGGAGGTCTGGGAATAGGAAGTGTCTTACCGTGCTCTGTGGAAGCAGAGTTAGGTCTTTGGCTAAGTATAATCTTAAGAGAGCATGTTAAGATTTGTGTTTGGTTCTTGTGCAAAGTGCTAATAGTGAAAAGTGTGTGTGGAGAAAGTGGCTGATTTGGAAACATACATTTTTTATCATGATGATTTGTCTTATTGCTGATAATTATAAGCTGGTCAGAAAACAGTTTTGGGCTGACAGGAGATAAAAATACCTTATCTCCCCTCCCCATTGTATAGTATACAAACCTTTGTATGTTTGCTCAGAATTAAGTCCCCCAGGACATCCAACAAAGCTACAAATTCAGAGAACACACTATAAAAATGGACCGTTGTGTCCAATTAATTTCTATTCAATTAGTCATGTCTATTAATTTCAATAGGCTTACTCTGAGTAGAACTAACATTGGCTGCAACTGAGGATAAGTGGAGAAGCTCCACCAGGGGTTAGTATTGCTGGTCATATGGCAAGGCCTCCACTCCAGCAGAGGTCCTACTAGGATGTCTCTGCCAGAGCATATAAAGAGTGAAAAGAGCAATGGGAAGGAGCATTAGATTCCACATATCTTGGACCACCCCCTTGCGTAGTGGCGTGGATTGGGCCCAGACTGCAGGGAAAATGAAGGGCAGTGGCAAGGAGGAGGAATCCACCCAGGAAAGGGATCCACTGGGGCATCTTAGCCAAGGACTCCACAAAACCCACAACTGGTTGTGCTGATG
Source organism: Podarcis tiliguerta (assembly GCF_965153285.1). Lineage (NCBI taxonomy): Eukaryota > Metazoa > Chordata > Lepidosauria > Squamata > Lacertidae > Podarcis > Podarcis tiliguerta. Next base: position 49,411,513 of record NC_139541.1, on the reverse strand, counting down.
CCCCCCCCCCCCATCTAAAGATCACGGCCTTGAAGCGTAAGTGGCAGGCAATGATCATGTCCAACGATGATGCCACAGCACAGTGGTCATGACAACAATCCCCCTGGTGTAGGAAGTCAATGAAATGAACAGAAAATTCTGCTGGGGTAGCCATAGGATTTTTGAGCTGAGAAATTTCACCTCCGTCCTGGGTAAGGGAGGACACCTGCCTTGTCTGACCGAAGGCCAGCAGAACTCCACTGCCCCAGTCACGTTGGACATGTGTCCTGCAGAGGGTGCAGGGATAGATGTGGAATCCTTCTCTAATAGGGCAATGAGATAACAAGAAGAGGGATGCCAAGCTTTGATTTCCACATGCAGGACTAATCTCCTAAAACCAGTGTGTGTGTGTGTGTGTGTGTGTGTGTGTGTGTGTGACATTATCAGGAAGCAGGTGGGGATTGTAGGGGGAAAGGGAGGGGATGAGAGAATTGACCATGTTGTTACCATTAATATAGTAAATAGCTTTGGTAAGCTGACTTTGGCAGTGGAACAAACCAAGGTCTTCTCTGCACTCCACCCCCCCCCCCCGTCACCGCCTCTCCACAATCTGTCAAAGGATGTGTGTGCTCGAGTGTCGCATGAGTAACATGCACTGGAAGCAGCCAGCTGAGGCAGGGACAGCATCTTGTTTGGTTTAGCCACCAATATTAACAGATACCCTCCCCTTCAATGAATAAACCCCCAGGTTTCCTCCTAGCAGGAAAGGCTGCCTGTGTACTTAATCTTCCCATTCACAGGCCTCTGTATACAAACACCATTCAGAAATCAGAGCAGCTCTCTCTCACTGAGGGAAAGGAGCTTCAGCTGTTGGGGCTCTAGAGAAGGGAAGAAATTCAGTTTTCTCCCAAAGCAATACATGAATTGAGATGCAATTCTCCATATTTTGAAGTGCCGTTCTCCAACTAAACAATGCATACAAAATACATATATTAGGGGAAAGTACGCACAAAAATACATATATCCGTGAAAATAATATGCAAAAGCTAGTTTATATTAGGGGAAATTGTTTGCAGAATTGTGTGTACCTTGGGTTACAGACACTTCAAGCTACAGACTCTGCTAACCCAGAAATAGTACCTCGGGTTAAGAACGTTGCTTCAGGATGAGAACAGAAATCACATGGCTGTGGCACAACAGCAGCGGGAGGCCCCATTAGCTAAAGTGGTACCTCAGGTTAAGAACAGTTTCAGGTTAAGAACTGACCTCCAGAACGAATTAAGTTCTTAACCCGAGGTACCACTGTATTAGTCAAAACTGCATTAAATCAGAACCGTAGCTATTGGGGGGGGGGTAGCCAAGTTTTTTTGTCCTGGGTGAAACCTCCAGAGGAGCGCCACTGAGGGTCCCAGCCTGTGTGTATATATACACAAATGTGCATGAGGGGGGTGCCAAACTGGGTCTGTAACCTGGTTTTAAAAAGCTTAGTTTCACTGCTGATTAAATCTGTGTTTCTGAGGAGAAATTCATGCTAAAATGTTGGTGAATTTCCAGGAGGATTTTTTTTCCTTAAAAAATTGCGGTTTAAGCTGAAATATGGAGAACCCAATTTAGGACTGGAAAAATGAGAAACGGGGGGAGAATGACATTGAGAGATTTGTCCATCCCTACTGGGCTCTGTGGCTTGGGTGGCGCTGTGGGTAAAACCTCAGTGCCTAGGACTTGCCGATTGTATGGTCGGCGGTTCGAATCCCTGCGGCGGGGAAGGTAAACGCCGTTTCCGTGTGCGGCTCTGGCTCGCCAGAGCAACTTCGTCACGCTGGCCACGTGACCCAGAAGTATCTCCGGACAGCACTGGCCCCTGGCCTCTTAAGTGAGATGGGCGCACAACCCTAGAGTCGGACACGACTGGCCCGTACGGGCAGGGGTACCTTTACCTTTACCTTTTACTGGGCTCTAGTAGAATGACAATGCTTCTCAACAGCCGATGGAAATCATAATAACCGTCCCTTTGCTTCTTGTAGGCTAAGATGTTTATGCAACCAAAGGCTCTGCGAATTGCTTAATAATCTGGTTCAGAAAGATACGTTTTGAACATGAGAGGAAAGAGAGCAAGCGATCGCCAGTCCTTCTCATTAAGGCCCTCTTCCTCTCCAAATGCAGGCTGCTTTGCCTTTGTAAGAGAGAAGAAAACACGCCCTGCTCTTGAGCATCAAGCCAGTGACAGCAAAGGATTGAAGCTGGAATATATCAGTGTGATGAGAGGTTGGCATTTCTCAGCTGCTTGCCCCTGACAGCCACTTGCAGGGAAAGACCCCACAAAAAAGCCTGCTTCATGTTCTCATTTGTGCCTCTTAGGACCTCTCCTAATGATGTTTTTCAGCATAATGATTTGCAGAAGTGTGATTCTAAATTATCTACACACCAAAGGCATGTTCATGCATGTGAAGCGTGTAGGATCAGAACTCTCCATCCCAACAGACACTGTCACTTCTGTTAAGTGGAAAAACCATAATGTCAACTGGACCATGAACAAAGACAACCCATGGGCGTTGCTGCGTTTGCAAGAAGTCCCCCGTCCCAATCAGGAAGCTCCTCCTTAATGTCTCTCTCCCTGTTCCTCCCTGGTGCTCTCTGGGAACCATGAAGCATGCAAACTCTGATCATCCCACATAGAAGAGCAGCAAGCAGCAGAACTTGACAGCCTCCAGATGTTTTGGACTACAATTCCCATCAGGGCTGCCCATCCTGTTTTGCCACATGAGACAAAACAGAATGGTGTTGCCCTGCATGCATGCCACCTACCTTGCTGTCCCCACTGCCACCTCACTTACCGGGGTCAAATGGCTATGGTGGCTTCCAGGTTCCAGTGAGATCTTGCAGGGCCACCATAGGAAGCCACCACAGTCATTTCTCTGGCATATTTTCCCCTCACCCTCATATTCAGCTGAAGACCCTCTCGAATGTAGCTGGTCTGCTCCATTTGCTGGCAGGCAGCAAAGCAAACACAGCAGCAAATAGACAATTCTCACCATTCTTCCCCCAACCTCCCTCTTTTCAAAAAGCCCCTCAATAAGTCCTTCCCTGGGCAGCAAAGCAAAGAGAAGACAAATGGGCACCACTTTCCACTTTTCAAATTAACAAGGTTAATCAACACACACACATTTTCTAAGAAATCAGGTTGGTTGTTTATTGGTTCACTTTGTGTTTAAAAGAGGATGTGTAAAGGCAGATTTTACTGCAGTTTTTAAAATAAAAAAGTAGCTTCCTAGGCTTCTCTATCCAGAGTGCTCCACTTATTGCCTCTGCTCTGTGGCCTCATTGAATGCCTTTGCCTGAATAGAGCATATCCTTAAACGTTGCTAAGACCTCCTGCTTGCATTGATGGAGTATGCAGAAATGTGTGCATTGAACCTCTTCCTATTGCACATGTGAATTGTCGCCTGCTTTACAAAACTAAAGGGTCATATCCATTGCTCCACCCACCTTTGCTTCTACCCTGCCCACCACTAGGATGCAGCGCCTGGTTGCCAAAGAAGGAATGTGGCCCTCTGGCCAAAAGGTTTTCCCACCTCTGCCCTAAGGGGTTATTTATCACACAGATCTACGCTGTCAATATTTTGGTGGCAAAGCACACAGTTAAAAATTGGGGGGTTATTCTCTGGCTAAAGTGGATGATGCTGCCGCTCCCATCAAACTGCAGCAGATGTATCACAAATTACTTCTTTTCTGTCTCCAGCTGCCTGCTTCAGAGGTTATTAATAGCTGTTTAACCTTGGGCATGGGGCCACAGACAATTAATTAAACTTTGTTAGACAAACAAACAAAAAGGTTGAAAGAATGGAAAGCCTTTCTAGAAAACAAACTGAAAACTTCATTAGGATTCAGTTGTGACTCTGATGCAGAACTGCCATTTAATAAATGAAGGTCCAGCATGGTGTATGGCAGGCATAGCCAAAATAATGCCCAGATGTTGCTGTGCTACAGCTTTTGCCAACCCTGACCACGTTGGCAGGGGCTGATGGGAGTTGCAGTCCATCAACATCTGGGGGGCACCAAGTTGGCAACCCCGGGATTATGGGATGTTTGGGACTCAGGCAGTGTAATGTAATGGTTATAACCATGGCAGTGAAATTTGAAAGAGTGAGAGGAGCCAGTCAGGCAACCCTTTTTGCTAAGAAGTGGGCAATGGAGATACCAGTGTGTTTTTGCTAGATAGTGGTTCCATTGCTGGGAAATGGCGTGTGTCCAAGAATGATCTGGTAGATTTTGTCCCTGGGGAAAGCTAGCTGATCTATTACTGTGCAGAGTGTGGTGTGCTTGGTAGCATCATAAGACCTGTGGGTGCCTAGTTCTCAGGGCTCTGCATGTCAGTGTGTGGAAAAAGTTTTCTGAATGTGCTCTTCAGTGCTGGCTAAAGACCACACCCAATGCTATAGCAGCCAAGCTATAGCAACAGCAGCAGTGTGTGATGGTATCAGGTCCAAGGCAATTTCCAAACTTTTGAGGCCAATTGAGAGGAATCTGTTGGCTTCAGTGTTTTTTTAACCTGAATCTGAATCAAAATCTGTCTGTACCTAAGTAATACATTCTAGCAATAACCATAGGTGGCAACTTGCACCCCTTGCAATATGCAATATGCTGTTATGAATTAAAATCATCTTCCACGTCTTCTGCTTCCACCTGATGACATCAAGCATCTCCTGAAGAGAAAGTAGCTTATCAGACGCATAATGTGCACGGACTTTTCATTTTAAATTTTCAAGGTCCCAGCCCTTCAGATCTAGTCTGTGGAGTTCTTGAGTCTGCTATAACACTTCCTGGAAAGGTAAAGAATAATTGATTTCCCTTGTGGTATTTGCAGCCTGATTCAACATGTTTACTCAGAAGTAACTCCCGATTTCAGTGAGGTTTTGCTCCCAGTAAAGACGCTTAGCATTGGTAATATTATGCAACCTGCTCAGGGAGGCTGTTGAATGTCTCACATCGACCTAATGTGACAATTTGGGGGAGAGACGATGCCTGACTGCAATCTACTCTGGGAACAGTTGGGCCGGGATTATGCTCATTCTCTTGACCTCATCACTATAATAAAAAGCAGTTATGTTTATCAACTCATCATCAGCCATGCCCATTTAGAAGATTACCATATTTCCAATCCCATTCTAGTAAAAGAGGATTGCTGTCCACTTTCGAAGCAGGGGTGGGGGTGGGGTTGTTTATCTGCTTCTGGTGTTTATGAAGAGAGAGGCTGTGCATTTATTCTCCCTATCATCAAACCCAGCTGGGATAATTATTCCCCCAGAGAGCATGAACAGAGTTTAGTGGCCCGGGGCTTTTTGCGAGAATCAATAATATTTGTGCACCTTATAAGTTCAAGGCTGGGAGGCAGACTTTTGAGATACATTTCTGCAAATAAAGGTATTTAGGACCAAGGTGCTAAAAAAAAAAAAGTCATCAGCAAAGAAGCCAAGACTTTCACACACTCAATATGTAATTTTCTTTACTCAGACGAAAGGATTTCTTACAGACGGGGCTGCCGGCAGCAACCTTTTGCACCCAGGCAACTCTAAATCTGTGAGCAGAATAAACCATGTACAGTATTTTATTCATTGTGAGGCCATTCCTTCCACTACTCCGGGTACCACAAACTAACAGTACAATTGTGAGTGACTGGTGGTGGCTTGAGCTGGCCTGCACACTTCATCAGGTCTGGCCTGACTTGGATGCAAATATGAGCGGAGCCAAAAACAGTTTTGCACAGTGAAAACCAGTTGCTGGGAACACCTTTGCCTTCCTTGACATCATGTAAAGGGGGAACACAGCTCACAGCTGGGAGAGACAGAGGCCTCATTCACACTATACTTTTAAAGCACTGTGATACCACTTTAAACAGTTGTGGCTAGAGATGCTGGCCTCGTTAGCATCCCAGACCCTGAGATATCATGGGGTGGGGGCTGCGTGCAGAGGATAATTGGGAGTGGAGGTAGGCAGAACCCACCCCCACCCTCAGAGTGCCTATGCTATAATTTGCAGCTGGCTAAAGCTTGCAAATAGCATGCACAGTCTTCTTCTTCTATATTGTTGTTACAGGCACTCCAATCTCTGCCAAGAGGTGCAGAGCAATCCAAGGCTCTTGGTTTCTGTCTATGCCCACGAGTCAATGGTGGATGTTCTTTGCAGCCCTCCAGGAAAGCCTCTGCCAGACAGTGCAGATAATACTGAGCTAGCTGGACCTTATACGGAGGTATAAGGCAGCTTCCTAGGTTCCATTTTTGAGATGCCAGGGAGTCAGGACATTTTCCCACTCTCTGCAAGTCACCAGGGAATGTGGCTCGATTGGCCTCCTTGCAGAGCTCACTGGCTAGCAAGAGCTTGTTGGCTAAACGGAGAACTAAATCTGGCTCTCTTATACTCAGAGGACTGCGAAGTGGCTAAAGGGAAACCAATCTTTAAAATGGAATTCGTGGAGTGATGGGGTCCAGGAAATCACAGGCTGGCTAGCTTAACATCTGTTCCAGGAAAATTGCCAAGCATATAGAAGAACAAGACTTCCCGAAATAAACATGGTTTTCACAAACGTAAGTCCTGCGTAACAAAACTTATGAAATTCTCCGAGAGTGTCAGTAAGCATGTGGTACGTAAGGCAAGCCTGCTGGGTCAAGACAATGGCCCATCCATTCCAGGGTCCCATCAGTGACCAACCAGATGCCCCAATGGGAAACCTTCTGAGCACCGGAGCCCTCTCCCTTCCTGTGGTTCCCAGCAGCTTGTATTCTGAAGCATTCTGTCTCCAACCATGGGTTTAGTGATTTAGTAAGCACTGTATGCTTGTATTTCCAGAAATCTGAGCTAGATGGACCAATACACTCTGACTCACTATAAGGCAGCTTCTTATGATGTGAGCAGGTTTGCTGGTGACAGCAAGCTCTACAGGATGGTAAGAACAAACACCCAACATATGTGATTTATAGGGCAGGAGGGCATAGCTTGGCTGATATGGTCCAAATGGGTAGGCTGGACAGGCCTGATTATGCCCAATGGCCAGAATTTCCTCACTCCTGGTGCACTGAATATGGAGATATGGCCATTAGCTACTATGGCTATGGCATTTATTTAGGGTTACCATTTTTCAAAAAGTAAAAACCAGAACACCCTGAGGAATTTGCCAGGGACAGATAAAAAGTCCAGCATTAATGCAGAAAGAAAAGGTGATGGAAGCATGAGTGGCAGATATGGCAGTAATGGATTTCCTGCAAAGGAACAACCATGTCCTTTTTATCAGAATCCAGGGCTAGTTCAAACATTACATCTTTCTGCTAACTTTACTGGCTAAAATTGTGCTAAATTGGGAAGGCTTGACTAGAAACCAAGTCAAGAGATTTAAATGAAAGGAACATTAGCATGGAGGCTGGTTGCTTTTTCAAACACTATTAATGGTACCCCAAAGGGAATCAAAGAAGGCCATACCTCGGAATCTAGGTGCACAGCTGACAGTTTATGTCCTGGAGTTGTCTACAATGGAGGGGTGTTCTCACAATCTAGGGCTTTTCAGGCTGCCTGACTCAAGAGCTTTCAATATTGAGTTACTACATTTCTTTCTTGCCTTTTCTGCAAGTAGCTCAAGGCGGTACATGTGGTTCTCCCCCTCCCCATTCCACCCCCACAACAACCCTTAAGTTCGGCTTAGAGACAGCGATTGGCCCATGGTCACAGAGAGCAGGCTTCATGGCTGAGTCAGGATCTGAACCCAGGTTTCCTCCAGGCCCTTGTCCACTATAACACACTGAAGAGAAAGACATTGCCTAGTTCCCTGTGTTTCTGGAGCAAGCGCCCTGGTTACCTATTAAAATGGCACTTGTGAGCTTGATCAGTCATCACAGAGAACAGTGATTAGCAGATGTTCTTGCTTAGCATGCTCTTGGGCAAGAAATGTACACACAGACCATCTTTACATTAAGCCACCTTTCAAAAGGAGCAAAGCATCCTTTCCCCATCATTCCAATTAATGCTATCAGTGGCAATTTCTTAGCTGAGTGGTTTCCCAGGAAATGTCAGTTTCTCAACCAGTCATTCTACCACTGCCAGATAGGATAGTCACTTTTGCAAGAACACCTAGATTAACAGCTTTCTAGCAAACAGTATCCCCAGCTAAAGTAAACTTTGATTACATAGACTAGCGTGTCCGGTTCGGCGATCGAAACTCCATCTTCTGCAGGTTGCAAACTAGGGGGCCAAGGGAGCCTTTCTCAGCCTGAGGGTCAGATTCCCTTGTGAACGAACATTTGGAGGGGTCACATGCCAGTGGTGGGGCATGGCCAGAGGCAAAATGGGGGGAACAGCAGTCGTGACTCTGGCCTTGGCACTGCACTCGTCAGTGGGAGCACAATGAGTGATGGATTAGGGCCTGGGAGACCAGATTTCAGGTGCCCACTCAGTCATGAAGCTCTCTCTCAGCCTAACCTTCTTGCTATCAGAATTCCTAATGGGTGAGGGAAAGAATGCAACTATCGGGTGAACAGCCTACATCTGCTCCATGGAAAAAAGCTGAAGGATGACTGAATAGTGTTTGAGAAAACTAGTTCATATTCCCAGAGATGAGCATTTAAGTGCCTAGCTTCAAAGTAGCTCTCACCCTTCATTTTACCCTGTAGTTCTTCAGAAACAGCATATGAATACAGGCGACATGCCCAGCAAAATCAGTGATGCCTGCATACAATTTCTTCCTCTGACAAACACAGGTGTATGTAGTTTAATTATTGACCATGTGGATTTACTGCACTAGCCATACATTTCAAAGATCCGTGCTACTCAGAGTGTAAATAAGCCCTACCCAGCTTAAGTGTTCCTCCAGTCCATTCTGCAATAGGCAGTGTGCATGTCCCATCACTAGGTGGCTGCACACGTTGAGGCTTCCTGTTTCTAAGCAATTCTGTCTGGCACTGTGCATGACAGAAGGCTGTGGATGGTGATGATGTCACAGCATCCAGTCGTGGGCAGTTGCAAATGCAAACACCTCGGATCAAATATTTGCAAGCAGGGTTTGTATGAACTCAGTCCTGCTTGTAAGGTCATGCTCACCCTGATCTGACAGGCTGCCTCCAGCAAACCTTCCTTCCCTAAAACAAGCCCAAAACACCCCCCCAAAAAAAAAACCTATCTGAGCAGGAGAAAGAAAGAGGTGGGCTATGATTTCTGCTGGGGTGTCCTGCTTTTTCCTGAGGAGCCACATTTAGCTGTTGGTTCTGAGGGGCCCCAGACTGAAGCACTGTGGAGGGTGCAAAATGATGGCCAGGCTGCTGACACAAGAATTGCTGCTGTCATTTGCAGCAACAAAACAAATGCAATATTTGAGCAGGGCCCCAGAAGATGTCTTGTTGCTGCTGCTAATGGTAAGTCCCAGCCTGAAAATGAAATTTGTCCTCTGGGGAAATTTGTTACATGCGCCCTTGTAACCCACCCACCCTCCACATCTGCTCAAATGTTGGGTAAATCATTTAGAATGGCCAGTTGCACACAAGTGTACAATAAACCCCAAAGGAAGTTTGTTACAGTACTCAGATATTTTGCCCTTGCCCCAGACTTGGGAATGGTTTCTGATGTTATTTTATTTTGCCATCTGATGATGATGTTCACTTTGTACTGAACGAGTCAATGATTTCCAGGTCCCTGGCAGATTCCTAATTTGCTTGGCATGCCTAGCTTAGGAGGCTTACAGCTGATAAAAAACTTTCTTTTGGGTTTACTTAGAGAGAGAAAACCCTGAGATAAAGCCCAAAGATTTGGGCTTTATCCATGAGTTCAAAATAGGATGCTTTGAAGTGAAATGAACAAATAAAAAACCCAACAACCTCAAAGCTGCAACAAATGGCAACAATCTGCAGCCACGTGAATTCTTAGCTCCTTTCTTATGAAACAGTGGATATAAAAATATTAAAACAAAAAAGGCCCCTCGGTGTTGGCTACATCCTGCCAAAGTATTAGCGAGATAACCTTTTGTGCTTGATGAGGGATTGCAGAGGGTGCCCTTCTTCCCTGAGGAATGACGGTGCAAAAACCATCTGATTTCAAGGCTCAGTTATCATGCAGCTACATCAGGATATGGATCTACGATAGGGTTTAGAGTTATTATTATTATTTTATATTTATTTATACCCCACCATTTTCCCTGACAGAACTTAAGGTGGCTTACAGATAAAAACAAGAACTGCTAAAAGCGTAGAAATCCCAGTCATTAAAATACCATTTAACAATGATAGAATTAAAACCATAAGCATCATACCCTTTAAGTGTCCTGATTTTCCTGGAACATTCCCAGAATTTCAGAAGTCATTCCAGCTCCTGATTTGATCCCTGAATGTCCTGTTTCCCCCCTCCAGAGTCACTGCCGAGCTCAGGAAGAAAGATGAGCCTTAGCAAGACTTCTTTGACAGGATTGGTCAATGATACTCCTTGACTCCAACAGAAGCTTCTAGGTGGTGTGTTCTTGAAGCAACCTTGGAAGAAAGGAGGCCTGAGCCTCCCAAAGGGCAGGGTGGTGATAGGCAGGGAACCCTCTTTGCAGTTATAACCCGGCCAAAAATCCAAAGCTACTACTGTAGTCAAAGCTAATTGATAAAGAGGAAGGAGAGGTGCAGCCCAATTTCAAGAACCTGACATTCAACATGGTTTTGACTGCTAACCTTCTGGAGCACAGCTTTGCTGCAGAAGGAGGATCTGAGCTGAGCCCAATGTGTGGATCCAGGGAGAGGAAGACAGTTGATGCCATGGACTCGCTAGATGCAGAAGAATGGTGGGAGGCACCAGCTAGGGAACCCCTGAGGGACCCCTGACAGGAAGAAGGCTCAGAGCCAAGGGAATGGTGGTGAGATGATGATGATGATGAGTGGTCAAAGGGAGAAGAGGGAGCAGACTGAGAAGAGGAGGTGTCAGAAGCTGAAGAGGCAACAGGGTTTAGTGAGCAGGAAGAGGTTGGGACAGAGAGCAGTCCTGATGCAGAGGCTGGAGAGGAGGCTGACTGCTGAAGAGTCCAGAGGGTCTCCCTCTCCTGCTGTGGCCAGCTCCCCTCCTACCCAGTCTCCCAGAGCACAAGGAGAGAGGAAGAGGAGTGAGGAGAGATTGGTTGCAGATGCAGTCTCTGCTTGCTTGGAAAAAACCCTGGAGAGGAGGGGACTTTGGCAGCTGTGGGGAGGTGGGAATCTTCAGTCCTCCCAATTGCCTCATTGGGGTAAGTCCTACTGGGATCGCTAGGCCTGTGCCATTTTGGTTTCTTTGAATAAAGAGTTAACTTCACTGACACCAGTGTTTTTTTATTGCTGACCTTCAGCTGACTCTAGTACCTGACAATTGAGGATGAGAGCGGTGAGGTTGAGCCCTGGAGGGTTTGAGAGCCGAGTTCTCAGGAATATACAGAGAAACAATATATGATCACTGAGTGGATAAAGATGAACAGATGTGTGGTGGAAGAGATGAATTAGCTTACCTAAATGCTTTTAAAGAAAAGCAATAGTAAGATAGAGAGAGAGAATATTTAAGGCTTTTTTGAATCCCAAAACTTAAAGGGTCAAGTGAATTTTAACTAGACAAGTGTTCCACAACTGCAGAAATGGTACTGAAAAGAACCCATATTATGCTCGTCAAACTAACTAATTTCAATAGGGGGCACACAAGCAAGACTTCAGGCACAGTTCTTAGTTGGTCTGTTAAGTAACCAGACCATTTAGGGCCTCAAGGTTAACATCAGCATTTTGACGAGAGACAAGAAATGCAATTGGCCAAGAAATGATATTACATTCTTAGCCCTCCTGGTCCCCATTATGGAATCACAGCAACTGTGTCTTCCACCAACTGATGGTTCAGAGATGTCTTCAGAGGCAGCCCCATGTAAGTGCATTGCAGTAACTCAGTATGGAGTAAACTAGGACATGAGTGATGGTGCTCCTGGCAGGGTTGAAGCTGCTGTATAAGCCCGAGTCAGTAGAATTCACTCCTGGCCACTACCTCTTTCTCGCCAAACTGTGATGGATGTAAGAGAGCCAAGGTGGTGTAACGGTTAGAGTGTCAGACTAGGGCATGGGGAACCAGGGTTCAAATCCCCACTGGGCCATGAAGCTCACTGGGTGACTATGGGTCAGTCACTGTCTCTCAGACTAACCTATTCCTCACAGGGTTGCTGTGTGGATTAAATGAGAAGGGGAACCATGTATGCCACCTGGAGCTCCCTGGAGGAAAGGTGGGGGATATAAATGTAATAAACAAAATAAAACAAGACATAAATTAATAATAAAGATAAAGTGGAATGGGGAGGGATGTTGGGTGAAGTTTCCATACATGGAAGGAATTGTGCAAGATAAAAGTTGGCAATAAAGGGTTAGTTTAAATCAAGTGGCTCTTGCGAAAGGCAGCTTCAAAGTCCTGCCTGGTTATAATTGGTGAAATGTTTGCATGGGCAGTGCTTTTAATACAGGGAGGCCAAGGTCAGATCAACACTCCAGCTGGAGATGGCAGTTCAGGGCCAGTAATCACATTAGCAAATATTCAGTGGAAGCCCTTAGACCCACCCCCACCCCCCAAATAACACTGTGGGTCAAAACTCATTTAACAGATATTCACAGATCAAAAATATTTGCCTTGCAAATTCTCTGAAATAATAGCAGCAAACAGAGCCTTGCATTTCTGAACAATTAAGTTTCAAATCCTCCATTTATCCAGGGAGCATTTATTCTACTACCACCCATAGCTGTCAACCTTCCCTTTTTTTGCGGGAAATTCCCTTATTCCAGCGCCATTTCCCACTGCTTTCTGCTGCTATCCTGGATTGTTAGACATCCCATAGACTGTCCCCGGGACAGGTGAGGCTGCTGATCCCTTATTTTCAAGGCTGCTGATCCCTTATTTTCAAATCTGAAAGTTGACAGCTATCCCACTACTTTTTTGTCCCATTAGCCTGACCTACCTCACAAGGTTTCTAAGAGAAAATGATCCACCAAAGGTTGCCCACAAAGTTTTACTATTACCCCCCCCTTGAATTGTGGGATAACCTGCTTCATATAACCAGCATGCTAAAGTTTAATTAATGCATGAAGAGGTTAAGACCATGGAGTAAGCCAGAGGTTTTCAACTTTTGTGAGTCCACGGCTCCCTTGACAAACTACATTCTTTCTGTGTCACCCCTTGCTTGCAGGGCTGGCAGCCTCTCACCCTTTTTCGAACACCCTTCCTTGTGGAGTGTTCCCTCAGCCTCCTTTCTTCTCCCCTCTCCTTGGAAGTCCTCTGGGAGCTGCTGCAGCTGCTGCCCCTGGTCTCTGAGCCGATCCCCTGCCCCTAAGAGAGGTGCCTCCTCACACTGCCCCACAGGGCCCTAGGAAGCACCCCCTGGCCAGCCCTAGAGGCACCATTCACCTGGGGAGCTTGTAGCCAGGGCTGCTGCAACAAACAGCTGTGCAAGTCTTGGGGAGGCAGAAATGCAAGAGGGAATCAGAGAAGGGAGGGAAGGAAAGAGGGATAGATGCCAGTGTTGCCTGCAGCACCCCAACCATCATCCAAGGCACCCCAGGGTGTCACGGTACACTGGTTGAAAACCAGCGGACTAAGCTGTCCTGACCAGCTTAGTTCACCTTGGGAAGGACTAGGTAATCAAGCCTATGTTCTCCCCCCAGTCTACCTGAGAAGCTCAGTGACTGAAGGGCCTAACCTGGTTGCTCCAGGTTAGCCACATGCCTCTCACAGTCCACTCCTGAGTTCCTATGCCAATAATTCAGGAACTGTCACCACTGTAACTAAGCCAAGATTTCCTGCCTATGTGATTTTCTGAAGCATATGAATCTGACCCTTGAAGAGTTTGTAAGTAAACCATTTTTAACTTACCCAATGTGTAGTCTTTTTCTATGCTGGGGGAAGAGAGAAACTTTTAAAGGAAAATTTGGAACTCATTTTAAAGGGGGCATATCTTAAATGTCTAACAGACTATATTTCCATGATTTACTCTGCTGCATGTTTTGTGACTTTATATCTCTTTTGGGGTTCTCTCACCAAAGAGAACTTGCACCATCTTAGCATTCCAGGAATTCTTCTTTTTATACCTCCCCCCACCCAAACCAACACAAACCCCCTCATGGAAGAAAGGCAAATAAACAACAAAATAAATAACTGGTTACTTGAAGAACTGAAACATCAGGGTTCTTTTAGAACTGGATGCTTTAGGAGACTGGTTGCTGTTGTTATGTATTTTTGATTTATTTGTATTGCACATTTATTAAAGAAAAAAGCAAACAAAAAAGAAAGGGGGGGGGGAACAACCCCACCACAAAACCGTTAACTCACATTTCAAATACAATAATCATCAATACAGCTGTCTTAGTTTAGGGATTGATATATGCTACCCAAATGTATGAATACATATCAGAACAATGTTGGTGTTAACAGAAAGTGCAATGAAATATGCTTATGAGGAAGGAGTGGCATTCAACAAGTTGGCTCTCTGATGCTTTATGTAGGGTCTCCATGCAAGTCTGAACCTGTTTAGTCCTGGGCTGCATCCTTTCAGGAGTGAATTTGTTTTGTCACGCAGCGGTGGCAGGGGGGCGCTGTGATCTTCTGGCAAGATCACAGCCTGAGAAAGCGCATTGATAAGGGAAGTGGGTTTCCCTTATAGGCCATCAAGATAAGGCACTGGACAGCTGCCAAACACCTCTGTTGTATGAAGTAGAAAGGGAAAGGTGAGCCGTCTCCCTTGGCCACTGGCCAACCCTTTGTAGTCTCACATTGGCTGTGCGGTAAGTAGCTAGGAGGGTGGGAGAGTTTGGGTGATGTCATCGCTGATAGAGTTACATATGTTTCTGGATGGAAATTTCGATCTTAATCATAATGAGCTCAGTCATTTACTCTTAGCTGCAGAATCAGTTGTGGCTCGGAATTAGAAGATGCTTCAGAACATAAATAACAACCAGTGGTATCAAAACATTTAGCAATATGCTCTTTTAGAGAAATTAGCACAAAAACTAAGGGTAACCAGGGGACCAAAAATAAAGAACTCATTTGAAAAAAATATGGAAAGTGTTTGTTGATTATACCATTGTAAAACATAACGCCTGCCACCCCCCTCTTTATATACTCTAGACCAGGGTTTCTCTAGCTTGGGTTCCAGCTGTTTTTGGAGTACAATTCCCATCATCTCTGTCCACTGGTCCTGTTAGCTAGGGATGATAGGAGTTGTAGTCCAACAACAGCTGGAAACCCAAGTTTGGGAAACCCTGCTCTAGACTATGTTTCCAAACCATGTAAAGAAAATATGAAGCAGGAATAAATCATTAAGATTATCACTGTGTATAGTCATTAAGCTGTCTTGTTAATAACTTACTACCTGTATTTGCATCTGTTTTGTTTCATTTTTAATTTGTATCTTCAAAAAAAAGTTTAATAAGGATTTTAAAAAATACAATACAATAAAATAAGACAATAAAAAAAAATTCTGAAGTCCAGTAGTGTCCCTGCTTAAAGAAGTCCCAATGTGAGCCATAGGCTGAAGGAGTGAGGGGATGAGCTGCTTCTCTGAATTAGCTTTCCCAGCAACTCAAAGGGTTGCGAGATCTCTGCTTTTTTGTGCTTTCTGCTGTGTATGCTTACCTAGCAAATAAACATGGTTAATCAACTTGGTGTTTCCTTTGTTGTCTACTTGAATCCAAAAGAGCCCCCTGGCAAGGCAGAAAGTGCATTCAAATGCAGCACGGGCATTAAGGTCTTCAGGCTATTGGATAATAGATGGTGAGCATTTATCCTTCCAGGCTCAAAGTATAAGTCTCTTAGTGACCATAAGAGCATCACATGCCTCAGTGAGGCACTTCCAGCATCGCACTGCCAGCATCTATCTGTGTTAGACGTTGTGGAGCCCAGTATACGCAAAACATCAATTTTTGAATCAGTCTCGATTTTAAATCTAATTTTGTTGCAATGTATTTTATGTTTTGTTGCGTCATTTTGCCGCAAGTCAGTTTGGGTGATTTGCAAAGAGATACATTTTATACACATGGTCCTGCAGCAAAACATTGCAGTGTGGAAAGTGCTGACCACTCCATTCCTCCTCCCCCCCACCCAATTTTCACCAACAGTCAGTCAGCATTCTATGACCAATGAGCATGCTGCTCAGTCCTCATTCCTCCCACCCCCGGAAGAGGGACTGATTGTTAAACCACTCCAAGAACTGTATCTCTGTGAGGGGAACAGTGGTCTCCTCAGAACTCTCAGCACTCTTAACAAACTACATTTCCCAGGATTCTTTGGGGGAAGCTATTGCTGCATAAAGTGATATGATGCTCTTTTAAATGTATAGCACAAGAGGGGTGCCTTAATGTGAACTTCTTTAATTCACATTTCCCAAAACAATATTTGAACGCAAAACACAGCTATCTTTCAAAATCTGCACTTCTTGAGACATTGTGCCGCAGTTCACCATCCGCCCAAGTGTTTTTCAAAAAGTGTACATTAAAATCATTTGGCTTTGAAAATAACATATAAAAACGCATCCCATTAAAGAAAAGTGTTTCAAAAAATACTTATTTGTCAACATTATTATTGTTTACTTCTGAAAGTTGCTTTATACCTTTTAAAAAGTGTTGCAGAAACTTAACAAGATAAAACACAAACTGGGAAAGGTCAGAAAATTTTAAAACAATGCAGAATACAAAATTCCCAAAACACTTCTCCAAAACCACAAAGACAAATCCTGCGCTGCCCAAGAAGAGCACCACAAAAGACGGTAGCTAAAATTCCAAAGGCCTAGTTAAAGAGACAATGCCTTAGCCTGGTGCCAATAAAATGGGCAAAGATGACACAAGGCACATTTCCCCAGGGAGAACATTCAACATGTTAGAGGTAGCATACCGAAGAAGAAGAAGAAGAAGAAGAAGAGGAGGAGGAGGAGGAGTTTGGATTTGATATCCCGCTTTATCACTACCTGAAGGAGTCTCAAAGCAGCTAACAGTCTCCTTTCCCTTCCTCCCCCACAACAAGCACTCTGTGAGGTGAGTGGGGCTGAGAGACTTCAGAGAAGTGTGACTAGCCCAAGGTCACCCAGCAGCTGCATGTGGAGGAGCGAAGACGCGAACCCGGTTCTCCAGATTACAAATCTACTGCTCTTAATCACTACACCACACTGGCTCTCACACTGAGTGATCACCAGAGAAGAAGACCCCGCAACTATCCAGATCTCTTCGGGACATCCCAGAATTACAGAAACCATCCCAGTTTCTTATTAGATGCTGGAATGTCCTGTTTCCCCCCTCGAATGCCACTGCCACCGAGCTCATGGAGCAGGGTGAGCCTGCAGCTGGTGCTTGCAGTGGTGCCATGCTGTCTCATGCACAGCACTGAAAGACGCGCATCCTGATTTTCTTCAGCAGAATGTTGGAGGTATGGGGTAGGTTAGGCCAGTGTAATGCTTTTTAATAGAGACAATGCCCAGATTTTGCTACCAGTCCTCAAGTGATGCACAATCAAGTCATGTGAGAACTAGCCCATAGACCCATCAAAGGCAAATAGCTGTGCATCGATAGAAGAGGACTTTGAGTAAGTTGCACTGTAGCAGTTGCAAACTGTCTAGCTGTTAACGGTAAAAATCAATCTGAAAACTAATCAGGCACGCACACGTAGACCCAAATAGTAGATGCACAGCTTCTCTTGCCTAGTAAGTAGTCCAGAGTTTAGTCAACAGGTGTGAACTCCTCAGTTGCTATGGAAACCAAGTGGTGGGAATTCTTTAGGAAGATAGAGCAAGCTTGGACCTTTTCGTTTAAATAATAATAATGGCAGGGGGAGGGGGGAATCACAATTTAATTATGGTAAAGGCTTGCAGTTGGAAGCCCCGTCCAAATGCAATTAAGGTGCAGCTGCACAAATTATATTAAAGGAAAGCCACTAATGTATTTGGCTATATAACAATTTCCGCCTTTCTTATGGTGGTTTTCTGTCTTCATTGTTGTTTTCCATATAAAACAATGCATTTCCTTGCAAACCGCACTTGCGTCTTATTGGCAAAATTTGGTTTGCCCAATTTCTGCATAAATCTGTACACCTCCCCTAATATATGCATTTTGTGCACAATTTTGCCTAGTATATGCATTTTTCCAAACAATTCCCCCCTACTGGAGTACATTTTTGTATGCTACTTTCAATTGTGTATGCATTTTTTCCTGTGCACTTTTCACCAATGTACACATTTTTGCACCCGTTAATTTGTTTGAGAACAGCATTGCAAAAAGCGGAGAGGTGTGAATTTTGAACCACAACTATCCTTCAGTTTGCATACAAGTTTGGGAAGTTTGCATAAAAATGTGGACTGAACAAATTACCCCCCCCCATCCCTTGTAGTGCTCTAGATTCTAAAGACTAGTCCCTCTCTAGGCTCTGTGGGGTGGACAGACTGGATACCTCTCCTTGCCCCACTTGCAAGAGTTATTGCACACCCTGGCACAAAAATATCTGATGCTACCTAGCTGTGCTTTATCATATCCTTCAAGTGTCCTGATTTTCTGGGACATCCCAGAATTACAGAAGCCATCCTGCCTTCTGATTTGAATGCCCTGTTTCCCCCTCCAGCGCTGTTGCTGCTGTGCTCAGGGAGGAGGATGAGCTGGTGTTGGCGCTTGCAGCGGTGCCCTGCCCTCATGCGAGTCAGCTGCCTCCCACAAAAGCACAGCACTGAAAGACACGTGTCCAAATTTCACAATAGGTACGTTGGAGGGTATGTTTTACAGTTGTACCTTGGATTTCGAATGCACTGGAGCTCGGATGTTTTGGCTCCTGAACGCCACAAACCCGGAAGTGATTGTTCCAGTTTGCGAACCCTAATGTCGGGTGGGGCTTCCTTGGCTTCTGATTGGCCACAGGAGCTTCCTGCAGCCAATCAGAAGCTGTGATTTGGTTTTTGAATGTTTTGGAAGTCAAACAGACTTCCGGAATGGATTCTTTTCAACTTCCAAGGTACGACTGTATTGGTAATTCATTACTAATATGTTTCCAAGGAGCTATTTTGTGTCCATGGAAAAAAATTAACAGATAAGCACAGGGCCAGATTTAGGTTTGATGAGGCCCTAAGCTACTAAAGGTAATGGGGCCCTTTATATGTCCAGCTGTCCTTTGTCAACAACAAATTGTCACTGTTTTTTGGGTTGAATATATGCTATATGGCAATTTATGGACCTAATAGGTATCTAAAGCCATTTGCACATAACAAATAGGAGCCTACACAACAGAAAACACTGTTGCTGTATGTAGGTTTTATTTTATTTGCTTTTTATCTTATGTTTTGGAAATGTACATCCAGTTTTTTCCCCTTTAAATTTTTTGGGGGCCCCCAAGAGAGTGGGGCCCTAAGCTATTGCTTATACATAAATCCGGCACTGGATAAGCAGATGGAGGAACTACAGCAACCTCTACAGCAAGGGTGGGGAACCTCAGTCCCAGGAGCCAAGTGTGGTCTTCCAGGGCACTGGGACTCTGCCTGGCCATACCCCTTCTCAGTCACACACCTCACAGACATTTATTGACACCCATCTTGAATGCTTCTGCTTTGCCAGATGGTGAGCAGCACACTCTTCAGGTGCTCCCAGCTGTCCCCTCCCGGCTGTCCCCAGCCTGCCACCTGAGGTGACAGCCTCACCAAACCTCATGGGAGGACCTGTCCTGTGGATGAGGAAACCCCTTTCAAGAATCCACCCAGCCTTGGAGCTCACTAGTGTCTGTATCTATCAGAGCAAACCTACCTCCCAAGGTTTGTTGGGATATTAAAGGAGAGAACTGTGCATGATGCCTTTTACTCCATTGGCAGAAAGCTGGGGCACAATTATAACAAATAAATAGGCTTCGAAACCTGTTTGGCCATTCAGCATCTGAGTGGCTCACCCCAAAGCCCAGACCACTCTGAGTCTGATCATTCTTTTGTCTTACGGACTCTGGTTTTAATGAATGGGGAAGGGACCAACGTGCTTCCTTATCCGTTTTTGCTGCTCAAAAGCAAATGCACATGATATGGCCTGCGTACTTCAAGGAAAGCTCCCCTCCCACCCCCATGCATTGCAAATTACAAATCTGCTCGGCTGTGTGCGTACATGCGCTCGCCTAGTTGCCTGGCGTCTCCTCCTGTCACCGCCACTGCAACGTACAGTCTGCTTAGAGCCAAAAGCATGAGAGCAAACAAGGAGCTGGGAGTGCAATGAGGCAGACTGATAGCGCAGTTTGCAGAGCTGGTGATGGGAGCTCAGTGTGAAAACGGGAGCCCTGAACTGCCTCTATCCAAGCTTGTGCTGCCTTGGAAGCAATTCCTCCCTGTATCTGCCTGCTCATGTCTTGTGAAACATCCCCCTCCCTCCCTCTATTTTTAGCTTCTCGTAGAGGAATGGCAAAGGCAGCCGCACATAAGGGCTAGCATAGTGGAAATGCCAGCAAGTATTTGAATCAAAAGCAGGCTGCCTGCAAATCCGTGAGTCTGTGGGTCTGTCTCTGTGTGTATAGTAAGATCACAGAAGGTAAGGGAGAGGAAACAATGGCTTCTATCATTCATTTCTCACATGGAATCCAGGGCAGACAGCTCTGGGTTTGCTACACAGAAATGGCTCTGCTAGGGTGGTTGCTGGCAGCTGTGCAGTGGTGGAAAGGGAGGTGAGATGAAGAGGAGGACAAGGAACCTTCTGGTGTGGATCATAGGAGGGGACATCAGATGTTCACCACAGTACAACCCTAACCCACACTGCCCTGTGCCTTGCCAGGGTTAGGATGCCTTTTGCCACTGCCAACAAGACTGATGTTCACCTTTCTAGGGAAAGAGGGAGGGAGAAAAAATGGATGAAGAAAAGCACACACACACACACACACACACACACAGTTGCTAGGCAACCACAACATGTTCGTTCTCTTTCCCACCCCAAAATAGATCCCAGTCAGACCCAAGACATGCAGATTTATGGAGGAGAAAGCAAATTTCTCGTGGTGGCTGCTGAAGCCAGGACCCCTGAGAGACCAAGTGGTGCACTGGGAACCATCTGAGCCTCTTTCTCCCCTGACCTTTCAGCTTGTGCTGCTTGGTGCGTCCCATCTCTCTTTCTAGAATCATAAGAATAGCCTGCTGGATCAGGCCATCTACTGCAGCATCCTGTTCTCACAGTGGCCAACCAGATGCCTGTGGGAAGCCCACAAGCAGGACCCAAGCACGAGAGCCCTCTCCCCTCCTGTAGTTTCTGGCCACTGCCTCTGACTGTGGATGCAGAGCACAGCAATGACTGATTGTTATCTCAAAGGAAAAGCCTCGCCTTTTTTAGCAGGGTACAGACGGCTGGGAGAGAGGAGGTTCCTGGCAGGAAACTTGGTGTGATGGTCCAAATCAGTTTGGGGGCATGTTCTAGATCAGGGGTTCCTGGTTGCTTTTCCCTTAAAATAAGAGCGACTAGTTTAAGCATGCTTAAAAAAAAAAAGTTAAATTAAAAGACCTGAATAACAAAATGGGTAGTCTGGCCTTTATAGGCCTTAATGGGAAGTTAACTGAGCCATCTAGGCTCCATTCCACATCTGGCTTTTCTGGTTTTCCATGTAGCAGGGAGCTGGTTGGCTGGCTGTGCTGAATGAAATATTTAAAATCTAGGCAGCACTAAGCAGAGCGGTGGGGAGGGGCTCAAGCAGTGCAGGATGTTAGAAGAGGAAAACTCATCTGGGCCTCATTGCCTGGGTGCTGCTACTACTTCTTCTTATTAAATAATAATAATAATAATAATAATAATAATAATAATAATAATAAAAAATGGCTAAGCTTGGCAATATCATTTATTTTTTAAAAAATTATCCTGGGGGGATTCTGAAAAGAAACCCCCACTGTACCCAACTACAGAGTTCATGCTGATCTTCCTCAGCTGGCAAATCCAGCTGTCTTTCAGCTAGGGATGTGGAGGGGGAGGTGAAAAATTTGGTTCACTTCGTATTGTAATGGAAATTTGCTCTCCCTGGAATTATATGGAAACTGAAGCGCAGCTATTCTGAGACATATGGACTTTTCCAAATTTGGTGATTCTCCAACCCCCCAAATGCATACATTTTAGGAGAAAGCTGTGCATATGAATGCATATATTGGTGATGACAATGTGCAAGGAATCAAGAGTGGATTTTGTTAAGGGAAATTGCTTGCCAAAAATATGCGTATTGGACAAAATTGCATACTAATATGTATTAGAAGAAATGCACACTAAAATGCTGATGGTTAAGAAGTTAAGATTTGAAAAATGAACAACTGGGAGGAGCCAAATTTGACAGTCCTGTGTCCCTACTCTCAATTATCCAATTCCATGAGTGTTTCTGG
Source organism: Podarcis tiliguerta (assembly GCF_965153285.1). Classification (NCBI taxonomy): domain Eukaryota; kingdom Metazoa; phylum Chordata; class Lepidosauria; order Squamata; family Lacertidae; genus Podarcis; species Podarcis tiliguerta. Next base: position 49,389,198 of record NC_139541.1, on the reverse strand, counting down.
AAGGGATTGGGGTTGATGGGAGTTGCCATCAAACATTTGGCAAAGGCTGCAGGAAATAGGTTAGACATACTTTTTTAAAAAAACAAGAAGTGTGCAGAATGTAGCATGTTCTTCTGAGCTTAGCTAGATGTGATCACGGCAACCAGCCCAACTGATGCAAACTAGTGGGGTTGGGGTGGGAGATTCACACATAGAAGGGAGCAGGAGGAGGAACATGCTGAACTCAGCTGTTCCACCTATGCTTCCTCCTGTCCTAGTCTGACACTTTAACCACTGCACCACACTGAGGCCTATGCACGTATTGCTTGCCCAAGTACAGACTGGGGCAGAGTAGCCACTTTAGACCCACTCCTAGCTATCGTCTTCCTTTAGCAATGCAGACACCTGCACGCAATATTATTATAGTGTTATTAAGGAAGACATAATGGTGAGACATGGGGTTAAACGTGTGGCCCTGTTCTCATCTCCACTCAGGTATGTCCTACATGTGAGTAACACATGCATAGGGTAAGTCCCTCATTGTACTTTGCAAAGTTTTGCAAACTGTGGCTTCTCTTCTTGCAGGGAGTTGATTCTTGATCTGCAGCAAACCACTGGTGGAGGAAGAGGAGTGCAGGAGTAGCACACTGCCCCTGGCAGTGCGATCCCCAGGGTGCCATCGCAACTGCCCCCTCCCCCCCCCCGCGCTGGGTGTCCCACCCCCAGGAGCTCTGCCACTGCAGCAAATGTCTCCTGCAGTCAGCAGCAGAATTCTTAGGCTCAGAATTTTATCTCCCTGCAGAATATGCTAAAAAAAGGGAAGGTCTTTTGAAGCACTGATACACTGAAATGACGTGAGTGTGTGTGTGTGTGTGTGTGTGTGTGTGTTGGGTAGGAAAACAGTGACAACTGCAATGATGGAGAGCCACTGTTGTTTAAGTTGACAGCATATATATGATCATGAAAGCTGGTGTGGGAAAATCAGGAAATCAGCAGAGAGCTATAAATTTGCCTGTCCTCATAACATAGAGTTTGGGAGGCACTGAATGAAATGAATAATCCATGAATTTTAGTCTGGAAAAAAGGACACTATATCCCTCCCCCCGTATAAATTTAGAGAGGTTGTGTTTTCTACTGTACATACAGCATCTCTCTTTCTCTTTCTTCTAAATCACCGTGACGCTACTCTCCTGATCACAAAGCACTAAAGTGCGATGAGCTGTAGTTCTGTGTATAAATTATAGCGATTATTTCTAAGTTTACCTCTGTTTGTGCATTTTATGCAAAATTCTGCCCTCTGTTTTTGGAGACAGAATTTATCTGTTGTGGGAAAGGACTGTAGTTCAGTGATTGTCCTATGCACTATCACTGGCATCTCCAGGTAGGAAATGTCTCCAGTCTGAAACCCTGGAAAACAACTGCCCATCAATATTGTTACGTACTGAAGTTCTCACCCTGGGCCAGCAGGGGGATACTGTAGATAGTTTTCACTCAGGTCCACATATGCAAATAAGGGATTGAAAGTGACGTTCAGTGATTGGATAGTTAGAGAAATTTGTTACAGTTACGTTGTAGTGGAGCTCTATATAAGCAGGCTGGCTGAACCCTTCAGTTCAGTTCTGTTCTGGCCCGTGAATAAACAAGAGCTGTTTGAAGAATCGCTATGTTGTCTGATATGTTCACCCACAACTTAACAATAAACAATGAATCTGACTTGGCAGAAGGCATCTATCTATCTTCCTCTCTGTTTATGCAGGCAGGGGTCCTGGAGATCACTGGCATGATGAAGACAAAGGAATTAAAAGCTGAAGGCTTTGGTACGGGTTATGTCACTCCTGCTGGCCTCTTTAGTATTGTTTATAGTGCGGAGCTATTGAGGCACCTTCTCCTCCCAATTAAGAGCGAGCAGAAGTGGCTGTGGGGACGTGCGGCAGGTGCATCAACCCTGATGTGCTCCCCTGCCGTCTCCCATGAATTACCCAGCATGGCTGCATTTGTCCCTGTAGTCTATGCAGCTTCAATGCCAGCCGGTGCCCACAGCCATTACTTTCCCTTCTCATTCCTTATCGCAGTTACAAGCCTGTGGTTGCTCTTTCACCCTACTAGGTTGCAGAGGTTAACCTCAGACCACATCTTCTACGCCCCCCTCCCTCCTCAGTTAATTGGTGGAGCTGGGCTTCAGTCTGCTCCTTCCCTGGCAAATGTCTAAGAAGTACGTCCCCTCACCCCCAACTTGTTGTGAAGATATGGTGAATGAAAGCTAAGATTGATGGGGGGGGGGGACCTAAACTGACAGATTCATTCATCTTTAACCCACCACATACTTTCCCTTGTCTTTCAGGCTCAAGTCCAGATGGGGAAAATAGGAATCCGCAAGGGTTCCCAATGTTGTCCCAGTGCCATATTGTCTTACAAAGCACCTGCACCTAATGGTCTTCCCAGAGGAATCTTCCTTTGAGTTGACCTGCACCTCTTTGGAGCATCATGAGCAGGCCTATAAAGAGAGAGAGGAAAGTAGCAGTGGGCTTAGAAGCCGATGCAAAAACAGGCTGTGTTCATCTTCTCTCTCAAAATCCGATTAGGTGGTAAGAGGGCTGATACTGAGAAGGCAGCAAAGCATCTTTCCCTGTTTTTCCTCCCCCCTCCCCATCCCCACAATCCACCCCGATGCAAGAATTGATCTATTGATTTATGAAATGCACTATTGGCATGTGCATGACAAAGCAGGAGAAGGAAGGGAGGGGAAATGGATCGGATCGTTCAGCCACTCCTTCCGTCTCAGCAAAGCCTGGGCATCCAGTATTAATTGAAAGCCAAATCAGATGCCTCGCCGTGCCTTTAAAATAAATAAATAAATCCAGAGTCCATTTGCTAAATGCCTTGAACATCTGGAGCACACAGCCATTCCAAAAGGCATTACTGCGGCTGAGCAGCAAAAGGAGAGTTTGCACATGTAACTAGCTTAAAGGGATAAAGAGACCCAAATGTTTAAAAGGCTGATGAAAGCATTTTGCAGATGACTGGTGGTGGGAGGGGAACCATTTTGTAGTTTTTTCCTTTTTTTGAACAGATGATGGCGGAGTGCTCCTCTCAAGTGCAAGAGGGTCGTCTGTCACGGCTGAGTCCCATTGCCCCCCTGCTGAGGTGGACTACAGTTCTCACCTGTGCTGGCTGGGGCTGATGGGAGTTGTAGTCCCAAACTGCTGGAAGGCATGAAGCTCGAGGAAAGCTTTCTGGCTTAGGGCCATGAATCCCAGACACCATCCAGCATTCTTAGAGGGCAAGGCACATTTGTTGGATGGAGCTCCCTAGTGGCCTGTGGCAAGCTTCCTCAGATATTTGGCTGGGTGACTGTCATGAGATATTGGGCAGATGAAGTAGGGTCATGTCCTGTCACATGAATCAGCTGAAGCAACAGCACAACAAAAGAAAACAGCAGAGTCTTGCAGGCCCTGCCAAGTCCTCTTAGGCCGCCTTCCCAGATCACTTTAATGTAAGAGATCAGATATGCTCTTCAGAATCTGGACATAAGCCCCTGCTGAGCATGGATTGGACAGGAGCCAGGACAAATGTATGGGTGTAAGGTAGAATTGATGCAAGAGGTTGGGCAGGGAAGGCCGTATGGAACACTTGGCCGCATCTACCATTTATCCAGAACTGCAAAGATGAAGGGAGATACAGTCAGGGGTCTCCCATAGGTAGGAAAGCATTGGGATGCTGGAAGAGTACCCACCCCCCTCCAGTCACCAAAGTATTTCAAACAAAGAGAAAGTGGCAGATAAGCAGAATTAGATTCTTCATGCAGCACAACGTATGGAACTTGCTTCCACAGGAAGCAGTGATGGCTCCAAACCTGGATGGCTTTAAAAAAGTATCCAATGGATTCATGGAGATGGTTTTCAAAGGCTACTAGCCATGACAATTGTGTTCTGCCTACACAGTCAGAGGCAGTAGTGTTTCACAATGCCAGTTGCCAGAAACCACAGGAGGGGAAAGTGCCGTTGCGATTGAATCCCGCTTGCGGGTTTGCCGCAGGCATCTCTGCTTGGCCACTGGAAGACATGGGCCAATGGCCTGATCCAGCCAAGCTTTTCTTCTGTTCTAACACTGGGCTCTAGCCCTAGACTTAGAAGACATCTGAAGGCAGCCCTGTTTAGGGAAGCTTTTAATGTTTGATGTATCACAGTATTTTAATATTCTTTTGGAAGCCACCCAGAGTGGCTGGGGAGACCCAGCCAGATGGGCGGGGTATAAATAATAAATTATTATTATTATTATTATTATAGACTCACTTGAACCTGCTCAACACACTTCCATAGCTCCATCCTGCCACTCAGGCTCCAGCCCCTGACCCACAGAGCTCTGCCTCCTGGTCCTACCCAGGCACCTAAATGTTTGATTTGAGAACACGAGAAATTCCAACAGCCCCACAGTTAGGGCTTTACACAGTGACCTTAAGTGGGAAATGTAGGAACTCTGGTCCAACACTGTCCTGTCAAACACAGGAGGTCAGACCTCTAGCTCTCTACTGTCAATGTTGACCAGCAGTGGCTCTCCAGGGTTTCAGGAAGGATTTTTTTTTAATCCTCCCTGTAGATGTTCAGGGTGGAATCTGAGAACTTCTGTATGCAGAGCGTGTGCAGCATCACTGACAGAGATGGGTCCCAGCCTATCTTCTAGGTACATAGAAAACTACCATGGGTCCAACTATATCAGTATTGCCCACACTGACTGGCAATGGCTCTCCAAGGCTTCCTAGCTCCATCTGGAGTTGCTAGTGGTCAAAATTGGGGCCTTTTGGATGCAGAGCAAGTACTCTGTCATTGAGCTATGGCAACGTTGCCTGACCCACTCACTGTCTGGAGGATAGAGTGGCTCCCAAAAATACATTGCATGGCCACATTGTAACATATAGTACTGTTTAGCCACAAGGATGACATTTCCAGTTTGACCAAACTGCGGGTGGCAGTGGAAGACAGGAGTGTCTGGCGTGCTCTGGTCCATGGGGTCACGAAGAGTCGGACACAACTAAACAACAGCAACAATATGACATTTCCAGCTTGCCAAAATCACTGACTGGCAGTGGCTCCTCTGGGGTTTCAGGCAAGAGACACAGGGGATGGAACCTGGGAACTTTTTCATCCAAGCCATGCCCTATACTACTGAGTTACAGCTTTTCTCCAAGGGTGTTCTTTAAAAAAAAAGCTTTTAGAAGGGTTACTGAGAGTGGGAATGATGTGGGACACGTGGGAATGGCGAGTTGTCAAGCTTTGCTACCACATGGATCTCCAGGGAATTCCCTGCCCCCGTCTTCCTGGCCTGTTTTGTCCCATTGTCTTCCACTGCAGGCAGTAATATTCCAAGATTGACCCTGATGGGTATTGATAGAAGTCATTGTTCATTCTCCCTTGGTTCCTCTCCAAAGTGCTTATTGTGAATCCTCTTGGGGAGCTGCCTGCTGTCTTCCAAGCAAAATGGAATGTGTGGCATGACTGCTTTGGGAGCCTCTGCACTTAGAATTCTCTTTTGCCTGGTCCCCACCCCCACCCACTACAGATATATACAGTCATATCTCATGTTACGCTTGCTTCAGGTTGAGCGTTTTCAGGTTGCGTCCCGCGGTGACCCGGAAGTACCAGAAAGGGTTACTTTCAGGTTTCACCGCTCGTGCATGTGCAGAAGCGCAAAAATGGCATCATGTGCATGCGCAGAAGCGGTGAGTCGTGACTTGCGCATGCACAAACGTGCAGTCACGAGTTGCATTTTGCTCGTGTTGCAAACGGGCCTCCGGAATGGATCCCGTTCGCAACCAGAGGTACCACTGTACAAACAACTCACATGGGTGTTGCGGGGACTGAAACAAAAGATCTCTGTGGCATCAAAACATGATGGAACGTCAGGTGTATGGGATACTGAGGTTCCACAAGACAGGAGCAACTTAGTTCAGAGATGGTACCCTTCAGATGGTGCCCTCTCATAAGTTCCAGCCAGCATCGTCCATGCTCAGAGGTGATGGGAATTGTTGTCTAGCCAAATCTGGATGATGTCATGTTGGTTATCCCTCAGAAAGCCTTCCCTGACCTAATGCCCTCTAGATATTCCAGACTACAAAGCATGGTCAATGCTTGGGGATGATGAGATTTGTAGTCTAGCAACTATTGTAAGGTACCACATTGGCTATCTTTGAGTTTGTGGATTGCTTCATTTCCCCCCTTCTTTGCTACAATTTTTGAAGACATTCCCAGCTCAGCTGCTAGCTTCAGTGGTTACAGCTCAGGAAAGAGGCCAGAATGCCAAAACACTGAGGGGAATTGCAGTTGGAAACGGTAACAGTTATCAGCATGACTTGCAATGGGACAGCATTGCTCCTAGTCTCAGGTTTACAAGCCAGGACCAGCCCAGCTGACACAGCTACTCAGGTTCCCCACCAAAGAGAGAATGTTAACCCATCATTAAAACTGCAGTGGCCCCAGGCAGCACCACAAGGTGACGGATAGAGGAGATTCGCAGTATATGCCAGGCCTATCCTGAAACCACAAGCTGGCAGTCTCAGCTGGTGGTCAGGGAAGAACAGTGTGGTTCAGTGGCCAGAATGTTTGAGTAGGACCTGGGAGACCAGGGTTCAAATCCCCACTCAGCCATGAAGCTCACCAAGGGTGACCTTGGGCCGATCACTGCCTCTCAGCCTAATCTACCTCTCAGGGTGGTTGTGGGGTTTAATGAAGAGGGAGAGAACCATGTGTGCCACCTTAAGCTCCTTGAAGGAAAAGGTGGGATATAAATGCAATAAATAAATAAAAAATCAGAGTTTGTGCCGAGCTCAATTGTGGTACTGGGAAGAAGGACACAGCAGCTCTGTAATTATAAGATTTCTTTATTCTTATGTGAACTTCTTTGAGGTCACAGTGGCAATAAACCAGCAACAGTAACAACATAGTAAAAGTGGCATGCCAGAGATAGTGACAGTCTCGCCACCAGAACCAAACGTGGCTCTGCAGCCTCTCCATCTGGCCTTTGGGACTCTCCTCCAATCACACGCATCCCTTTCCCTCAGCCACACCCCTCACTGGGCCTCCTTTTGGCCCAAGTGTCCTTGAACTCTAATACTGCCCCTTGCTTGTCTGGAGGGAGAACAGAGAGGAATGTTTGCATGGGTGTAGAATCTAGCATTTTGTACAAAGATAACATTTGCATTTCTTGCTCTGCCTACCTTGGCATGTGGCCTCTGGACCATTGCCAGGAAGGGAGTGTGGCCCTCAGCCTGAGAAAGGTTCTTCACTCCTGCTCTCAAGCAGTGGAGAAGAGAAAGTGGCCCTTGCAAATGGTCAGACTCTACCACCTGCAGAGTCCAGAGCCCTGAGGGAGAAGAAGGGTTGGTGCCTTGGTAGGAAGCAAGAGGCATCCCAGCTGTAATGAAAGTAGATGGATATGGGACTTTAGTGATGCTAAAGGGGACCTCAGCAAACACCTGTACTTGAGCCTGCACTGGGACTGAGCACACCATGCCCTTGTATGGAGAACTGAGGCTAGGATGCCTCAGGATTCCCAGGAAGTGCTGCACCTCCTTTGCACTGATGAAGAGGTTTATTAGAGTCTGCCAAAATGAGTCTCTGGAAGTAGCAGCATTTGAAATTGTACAAAAAGAGTGGGATGGGTGGGAGAGCAGCAGCAACAACAGACTAGCAGCAACAATATGCAATTCTTGAATGTGACAGGTTACCTGAGGGCACTGTGCTGAAGTAATTCCTTGGCTTGCCTTCTTAGTTTAGGTCTTCAACAAAATTGCTCATTTTATGTGTGCACAAGAAAAATTGGATGCTGCTTCCAAAATGTTGACGCCCCTAATCTGCCCATATAGTTCACCCATGGCAGATAATTGCCATATTTCTGGCTTCAGCTTATTGAGATGAGCAGGGTTCGCATGAGAGAAGGATGAGAAAGTCATTTCAGTTCACATTTTAATGAGAAACTACCTAATTCACACTTTACAAAACAATAACAAACTGAAACTCAGCTAGCTCTTGAAAGTCACATATGACTGAATTTTTCAAAGCAGCCTGTACAAAAATGTGTATATTGGGGAAATGTGTGCATAATATTGCACGTACCGGCAAAAATAATATACAAACATGCATCACAAAGGGATTTTTTTTTGAATTGCTTGGAAAAATGTGTTTATTAGGTAAAATTGTACACTAAAATGCTGATGAATATTTTGTTAAACATTCACAAAACACTGCAGTAATGTGAAGAACTGAAGACGAGAAACTGAAATTGACAGATTGGCTGGCATAAGGGCTGGGAAAAACATTGGAAAGTCACTGTCCCTCACTGTAGGCAAAACTGAGCTAGAGAATCCATTGGTCTGACTCAGGCCTCATCCAGACTTCCTTTTGTGCTGTGTTTCTAGGCACAGGTCCATGCGCTAAAGTGCTGTGTACGACACACACACCACCCTTTCTGCCACGGTGCTTTCGCTGTGAAAACCTGCTCTTTACCATTGAATCAGAGCAAACAGCAATTTCAGGAAAACCCAAATTGCCATTTGTTTCATTTCAGCATTAAAGAGTGGATTTTCATGGGGAAAGGACCAGGGCAAAATAAAAATAAAAATGCTCGGACATAGCACTTTAAAACATGGACCTAGAAAGCATGGGGCAAAATGTAAGTGTGGATGAGCCCTCAGTATAAGTCAGTTTCCTATATTCCTCTTGTGGAACATTCATTCATTTTCATTGGGCTGATAGTTCCCTGGCGATGGCATGGCGCCCTTGATATTTACGTGTCAAGAAGAATAGTCCTTATTCAAAAAGGATCCAACTCCTGAACACATCCCTTAAATAAAAATTTTAATGTATGCCTGGCCTCGCAGTGCTATAAGATCAGTCACCTTTATTTCCATTTGATAGATATGGGAACTGACCCTGAAGTAAAAGGCTTTGCCACTCAAATAGACTGATGCACATCACAGTGGCTGGGGCAACCCAGTCAGATGCGCGGGGTGCAAATATTATTATTATAATTCACGCCTGTGTTCAGCAGAGTCCAGCGACAACTGCAGCTCCAGCTTGTGGCTTGTGGAAATGATGTCATTGGCCAGCGCTGTCTGGAATGGGCCACGGATGCAGCTCTCCAAGGCTCTATAGCAGGCCCTCAGAACTTTCACCAGCCCAGCCCCTGCAGCCGCTGCCACTCCCTCGCCTCAGGCCATGCCCCTCGCTGACCCTGATTCAAGGACATATTCTAGCCAGGCAGAAACACCCATGGAGGATGTGAAGCAAGGCCGGTGGCTATGTGGAAGATGAGGCATGACAAGAGTCCCAAGGGCCAGGCAGTGAGGCTTGGAGGGCCACATCCATTCTCCAGGCCTGAGGTTACCAACCCCTCCTCTAACACTGTTTGTTGGGGACTCAGGGAACAACAGCAGGAGATAAAGGTATTGCTTCTATGTTTGCTTTGGGACTTTCCATTGGGGCATCTGGCTGTCTGCTGTGGGGAAATGGGGTGCCAGTCTAGAGGGACCTCTGGCATCCAGTAGGGGTTGTTATTATCAGTTCAGCCTGTTAACCTGCATAAAGGGTTGCTGTTCATAACTCAGATGTTCCAAGCAAGGGAACATTCAGCCTTATCTGGTTAAAGGGTGGCTGTCTGGTATGTTTACAGCCTCTGCTAAAGCAATGGGAACCCAAGCAGTATGGTGGAAGCATGTGTGTGGAGTGGAGGCTTTTTGCAATCAGAGGAACAGATTAGCTGATTTGTAGGATCCTCCTCCTCTAGCTCCAGACTACACCCCAAATCTGCCACAGTAAGCTCTTCATGATAAGGTATCACAGATATATTAAGTTGCTGCAATTCACTGTGGAACAGAAATAGGTCAAAATCAAACAAGACTCTCAAACAGCAATGAGTCATCTAACTTCAATGGAATATTTATGACAACTTCAATCCTTCATATATATATATATATATATATATATATATATATATATGGATTCAGAGCTCCATTGCAGAAAATAACATGTTGCTCAGTAAGTTAGCTTTCTTCAACCTAGGACCCTCCAGATGTTTTGAACTACAACTCGCATCAGACCCAGGAATGTTGTGTGAATGCAGCCCGAGGAGGGAGCTGACAGGCAGTCAGCTTGGACCAGTTGTAAGAAGATAGGGTGGGGGTTGAGGGTGAGAGCTGGCTGAGGACAGATTGAGGTTGGTAAGGCAACGCTCCATTTGTCCTAATGGACCAGCCTCCACTGCCCGACTCTCAGGCTTACAGACTGAAAGGCTGGTTTGGCTAGAGTTGATGAGAATTATAGTCCAAAATAACTGGACAGCACCAGGTTGGCAAAGACTGATCTGGTGGTTTCCCCATTTCAGGGTGTGTTTGGCAGGCAAGGAAGGGCTGTGCCCAGTTTCTCTCTTCTTCTTCACTCATTAAGCAAACTGGGATACTTATCACGCCATAGTTATGAGTTGTGATCAGATAGATGAAGACTAAAGCTGCTGAGCTGACTTAAATTATTTAGGATAGTAGGAGAGAGACAACCATGACTAGCAGAACCGAGGGATGGGGTGGGGGGACCAACGTAAGCTAGAGTGTCAAGTTAAAATTCAAATTTTATGGCAGGGAGTTCTATTAGAGGATCCTCAAGGGGAGTGGATGGTCTTGATGCTCTTTCCTTCAAGAAGCTTAAAACTCACTTGACAGAGAACCAATGATTGTACAATAGGGATTTTGCAGATACTGGCAGATATAAGATTAACAGGCCCTTTTAGCCTAGTAGATTGATCCTCCACCTATGCAGGTTCTTCTAGATTGTGATCCTAAGCACATATCATCATCCAAAGCATATTTACTCCACTGCTTTCAGTTGGATCACTCCGTCTATAGGCAGAGCTCAGGCCTTTTAGTGTCATTGTTTATGTAGCCAAAAGGGCACAAAAACCTATATTGTCTTCAGAGATCGCTTCCAGCATCAAGAAATGGTAACGTGCAGAATGGTTCCTAACATCAAGGATCAGGTTTGAGTCTCTGTTTCGATACAATTAGACACCGTTTTGCATCAAGATGACAGACTGAACCTCTATTTTTTGGTTTCTTACCATTCCCAAGCAGGCTGAGTATGAGAATGCTAGTAATTTATAAAATACAACATTTTCTTGCTGTTTGGGGGACAAAGCTCTAGCTAGAAAACAAGCCAGTCCTTGCAACAAAATTGCTTTTGGAAAGAAAAGAAAAGAAAAGAAAAGAGGAAAGGAAAGGAAAGGAAAGGAAAGAGGAAAGGAGAAGGAGAAGGAGAAGGAGAAGGAGAAGGAGAAGGAGAAGGAGAAGGAAAAGGAAAAGGAAAAGGAAAAGGAAAAGGAAAAGGAAAAGGAAAAGGAAAAGGAAAAGGAAAAGGAAAGAAGAATGTACTTCTCTCCCTTTCCCAAGGGGCAAAGGAGTAATTGATCTATCAATTGAATTCAGATTACCTCCTTCAAACTAGGAGCAACCACATTGAAGGAGGCAATCCTCAGCACAATCAACATCGGATCTCATCTCTTGGCAAAACGTTTATCGCCTTAGCAGTAGTCAATGGGGATGTTGTGGGCGGTGGGGTGGCGGCATGCTGCAGGGGGTGATGCCCCGGATTTGGGTGAGAAAATGTTGGAGGGTGTGATATATGTTACATATGGTGGTGGGAGTGGGTAGTAAAAAACAAAATAAGGTGTTGATATTCATACTTTGATAAAAGTGCCATGGGTCCATAGTATAAGTGTGTGTGTGTATTTGGTGAGCCTAATTTAAGAACATAATAAAATGCTCATATATATGCTATTGGTAAGCATCTTAGGATGCTTTTACTCTGCTTTTGGTGTTGCTTTGAGTTCCTTTCTGAAAAGAAAGTGACATGATAATGAAGATGATGATGATGAAGAAATAAGTGGCAACGTCCTTTCAAAAATTTTGATTGTTTTCCCTCCTCTCCTCCCCCAAATGATGTTTTAGAAAGCTTTTGCTTTGCTCTCATGAGCCCAACAAATGGTAGAAAAAGATATTTTTGATATCTAACAATAAGCAAGAACTTGTATCTTTAAAGGGGGGGAAATTGTATATTCTATTTACTGGGAGGGAATAGTTGGTTCAAAGAAACACCTGTGTCACAGGAGATCGCAGACTCTGGATTTCTTTAAATGGCTTCAGAGCACACAGAATGCGAGAGAGAGCTGATTTTGTTGCCTATCAAAGGAAGCCACCCCAAAGCTGCACAGCTTGTTGAATAATTCAGTGCCCTAAAAATACTGCTGCCTGCCCGTTTGGCTCGGGGTTAGCAGCACAGAGATTTCACATCAGTCGCCATAAAAATGGACCCCGCACGTCCTGTAACATGGGAATCAAAGGTGCAAATAATAAAGAGAAACACAGCACCATATGAATCCCAAGTACAGAGATTATTTATTTATTTGGATGCCATACCATGAGGAGATTTGCAACAAAGTCAAATAAGAGAAAAAAGAAAACATTAAAAATCCACAAACCCTGATAGTCCTTCAAAATCCAGAACTCAACCATTCAAAATGATTCAGTAAATAGTAATTTACTAATCCTTTTTAGCTGAGCATGTCTCTCCTTCAAATACCAATGGAAAAATAGGGTGTCTTAACCAGCTACCTAAAAAGAGATGGAACCAGACAGACCTCAGTAGGGAAGGAGTTCCAGATGTGATGAGCTACCACTAAGGTGAGGATGTGGCTCCAAAACTGGGATTGTAAACTGAGTTTCCAATTGTTGCTTTGCAAGCAGGGTTTCTGGTTGCACTGATCAGCAGTTACAGCGAGTCCTGCTGCGATCTCTGACCACGCACCTCCCAAAGGGCTCACTATAACTACAAATCTAAAATGATAAATACCATCTATGGAGGATGCCTGTTGCTTCCTTGGGTGGAAGATAGAGATGGGTGTGTGGAAACTAGCCTAGTGTACAAAGATAACATTGTCATTTGTTGTTCTGCCCACTTTGACCTTTGGCCTTGCCCACCACCTGTGTGTGGCCCTGAGAAGATTTCCCAGAAGGCCCTTGGGCTGAATTAAGTTCTCCAGCACTGTCCTAGCATGAGGTATTGCCTGTTTAGCAGCATTTTCCTTCTCAATGCTCCTCCCTTCTCTCCCCTCCCCTTAATGTACAGTATGCACTGGGTCTACCCCCTTCAAGATCACTCTGTTTTTAAGCCTTTCTTGTCTTCTTCAATACCCTGTGTCAGTGTCCATGACAGACCCTTTCCCTCTGCTGTGGGCATTCTGCTGTGGGCCTGCTCCCTTCCAGGGCCTTTTCCAACTGGCCCAGGGGGCGTGGCCCAGGCCCTCTCTCCCGGCTATAAAGGGACTCCTGCTGCAGTGAGGCCTCGGACCATCGGCTGGGTGAGGACTGCAGGGCCTGCTCCCTTCCAGGGCCTTTTCCAACTGGCCCAGGGGGCGTGGCCCAGGCCCTCTCTCCCGGCTATAAAGGGACTCCTGCTGCAGTGAGGCCTCGGACCATCGGCTGGGTGAGGACTGCAGGGCCTGCTCCCTTCCAGGGCCTTTTCCAACTGGCCCAGGGGGCGTGGCCCAGGCCCTCTCTCCCGGCTATAAAGGGACTCCTGCTGCGAGGAAGCCTCGGACCATCGGCTGGGTGAGGACTGCAGGGCCTGCTGCCTTCCAGGGCCTTTTCCAACTTGCCCAGGGGGCGTGGCCCAGGCCCTTACCTGGAACAAACTTTTGGGGAAGTGTGGGAAGTGTTCTGCCATTGCTTCCCTGTTCCAGGTAGTTAATGTGCTTTAAAATGTCCTCAAGCAGTCGGTGGCAATTTAAATTTTTATTCCTTTTTTTTCTTTTCTCTTTGTTGGGGGTGGGTGGGTGGGATGGATAGTTGGTTGGGGATTAATTTTAGTATAATTGTTCTGTTCCTTTTTGTTGTTGTTGTTTTATTGGTTCTGTATAGTTTGTGTTTTGTTTTTAAGGGGCGGCATCAGGGCTGCCTGGGAGTGGCTCCCCAGCCAACACGATGGCTGGGACAAGTCCCACAGGGGGGAAAGCAATGGGACATCCGATCTCGGTGATCATGGGCAGGAGGCGGAGTTACGCTAAGACCAGACCATGTCATTACCGAGGAGGCAGGTTTAGTCGTTGTTTGAAGACTATCCCTGCCTCCGGGTCTGGCCTTGACCGGATGGACACTGGAATCAACAGGGGAAACCCACATGACCTGAAAGTGTTGCTGTGCAATGCCAGGTCAATGACGAATAAAACCACTGCCATCCACGACTTGATTGTGGATGGAGGATTTGACCTGGCATGTGTGACAGAGACCTGGTTGGAGGAAGCAGATGGGCCTGTCCTTGCCGCTGCTTGCCCACCAGGTTTCTCTTACGCACAGCAACCCAGGTCATGTGGGCGGGGAGGGGGGGTTGCAGTGATTTTTAGGAAGTCACTAGCTTGCACTAGGCGTCCTACTGGGAAGATCCAGCTCTCTGAGTGCATGTTCTGGAAGTTGGGCAATAGGGGCAGTACAGGATTCCTTTTGGTGTACCGACCTCCCCGCTGCACCAAGGATTCCCTGTCCGAGCTGCTTCAGGTCGTGGCGGATTTTCTCCTGGAGACACCTAGTTTGGTTGTCCTAGGGGATTTTAACATCCATGCCGACACGACCTTACAAGGGGCTGCTCGGGACTTCGTGGAAAGCATGGCCTCCATGGGGCTGTCCCTGAATAAGTTTGGCCCAACTCATAGTCATGGACATGCCTTAGACCTGGTGTTCACCTCTAGTGACGTGGGTGATCTGACACTAAGTAAAAGTGAAACAAAAGAAGTGCCATGGTCAGATCACTTCCTGGTGCAACTGGACTTCTCCGCGACCCTTCCCCTCTGCAGGGAGGTGGGACCAATTCGGATGGTCCGCCCCCGCCACTTAATGGATCCAAATGGTTTCCAGAGAGTGGTAGGGGATGCTCTAACCCATGTTGATGGCCTTTCAGCTGATTCCCTGGTGGCCTGCTGGAATGCGGAGTTAACCAGGGCTATCGACTGTCTGGCTCCGAAGCGCCCTCTCCGATTGCATGGAGCCCGGACAGCCCCATGGTTTTCTTCGGAGCTGAGGGCGATGAAACAATCGTTGAGACGGTTAGAGCGTCAGTGGCGGAAAACTCACTCCGAATCTGACCGGACACAGGTTAGAGCTCAACATCGAGCCTACCAAGTGGCGATAGCGACGGCGAAGAAGACTTTCTTCACCGCCTCTATTGCATCTGCAGAAAATAGTAGCAGGAGACTCTTTCAGGTGGTTCGCAATTTAACGGAACCACCTTTACCACCGGGGCCTTGTAAAGACCCCAAGATCTCCTGCAACGATTTTGCAAAGTTTTTTGCAGATAAAATCACTCATATTCGGAAGGAGCTAGACACCACCGTGGGAGCAGGGCCGGGGCGGGAGAGTGCTAGAGCTATGTCTGGTCAAGTTGCATGGAATCAATTTCAATCCGTTACCCCCGAGGATGTGGACAGGCTGCTTGGACGCGTGAAACCAACCACCTGTCTCCTTGATCCTTGCCCATCCTGGCTAATAAAAGCTAGCTGGGAAGGGCTGGGCGATGGGCTCTACGGGGTGGTGAATGCTTCCCTCTGTGAGGGAACATTCCCAGATCCGCTGAAAGAGGCGGTCATTAAACCGCTTCTTAAAAAACCATCTTTAGACCCAGCCAGTATGGCCAACTATCGCCCAGTCTCAAATCTTCCATTCTTGGGCAAGGTGATTCAGCGCGTGGCTGCTGAACAACTCCAGGCACGCCTGGAGGATGCGGACCATTTGGATCCCTTCCAATCGGGATTCAGGCCTCACCATGGGACTGAAACTGCCTTGGTCGCGCTGGTTGATGATCTCCAGCGAGCTAGGGACAAAGGTGAGAGTTGTTTCCTGGTTCTGCTGGATCTCTCAGCGGCCTTTGATACAATCGACCATAACATCCTTCTGGACCGTCTAGAGGGGCTGGGAGCTGGGGGCACTGTTATACAGTGGTTTCGCTCCTTCCTCCTGGGCCGTGTTCAGAAAGTGGTGGTGGGGGATGAGTGTTCAGACCCCTGGGCCCTCACTTGTGGGGTGCCTCAGGGTTCCGTCCTCTCCCCCATGCTTTTTAACATCTATATGAAGCCGCTGGGAGAGATCATCAGGGGGTTTGGACTGGGTGTCCATCAATATGCAGATGATACCCAGCTCTACCTCTCTTTCAAATCAGAACCAGTGAAGGCGGTGAAGGTCCTGTGTGAGTGCCTGGAGGCGGTTGGAGGATGGATGGTGGCTAATGGATTGAAGTTGAATCCTGACAAGACAGAAGTACTGTTTTTGGGGGACAGGGGGCGGGCTGGTGTGGAGGACTCCCTGGTCCTGAATAGGGTAACTGTGCCCCTGAAGGACCAGGTGCGCAGCCTGGGAGTCATTTTGGACTCACAGCTGTCCATGGAGGCGCAGGTCAATTCTGTATCCAGGGCAGCTGTCTACCAACTCCACCTGGTACGCAGGCTGAGACCCTACCTGCCCGCAGACTGTCTCGCCAGAGTGGTGCATGCTCTGGTTATCTCCCACTTGGACTACTGCAATGCGCTCTACGTGGGGCTACCTTTGAAGGTGACTCGGAAACTACAACTAATCCAGAATGCGGCAGCTAGATTGGTGACTGGGGGCGGCCGCCGAGACCATATAACACCGGTCTTGAAAGACCTACATTGGCTCCCAGTACGTTTCCGAGCACAATTCAAAGTGTTGGTGTTGACCTTTAAAGCCCTAAACGGCCTCGGCCCAGTATACCTGAAGGAGCGTCTCCACCCCCATCGTTCTGCCCGGACACTGAGGTCCAGCTCTGAGGGCCTTCTGGCGGTTCCCTCATTGCGAGAAGCAAAGCTACAGGGAACCAGGCAGAGGGCCTTCTCGGTAGTGGCGCCCGCCCTGTGGAACGCCCTCCCATCAGATGTCAAAGTGATAAATAACTACCTGACATTTAGAAGACATCTTAAGGCAGCCCTGTTCAGGGAAGTTTTTAATCTGTGATATTTTACTGTATTTTTTGGTTCTATAGAAGCCGCCCAGAGTGGCTGGGGAAACCCAGCCAGATGGGCGGGGTACAAATAATAAATTATTATTATTATTATTATTATTATTATTATTATTATTATTATTATTATTTCCAGTGCTGGCTCTCCAAGCCCATGGCTCACAGGGAGATAGCCATGCTGTCCCAATTTTAGTATATGTGCCAACAAACTAAGTGTTCACATGGGCTCACCTGCTGTGTGTGAATGTAAATGGAGCAAGGACTGGAACCTGAGGAGAAGACTCTGGTTGCAGGGCCTAAGATGTGCAGAGCTTTGCATATGAAAAGACACTTTTAACACTAAACATTGGCATACACCATTAGGATCACTCATAGAGCTAAGCAGGCTTTTTGCTTTGGGAGCCAATCTGAGCAGGCTGAAAGCAAAGAGTAAGGTTACTGTAACTTCCGTCATAGAGCTTCAGTATGCTGATGACAACGTAGTGTGCGCACGCTCAGAGGATGATCTCCAAACCATCCTAAATATTTTTGCAGAAGCTTACGAAACGCTTGGCCTATCACTCAACATCCAAAAAAAAACCAAAGTGCTGCACCAACAAGTACAAAATAGCCCCTCTGCAGCGCCACAAATCCAACTCAATGGTGCAACATTGGAAAATGTTGATCACTTCTCCTACCTAGGTAGTTTTCTTTCCACAAGGGCCAACATTGATGCCGAAATCCAGCATCGCCTGAGCTCTGCGAGTGCAGCTTTCTCCTGATTGCAGTGCAGAGTGTTTGAGGACCAGGACATTTGCAGGAAAACCAAATGCTTGTTTACAAAGCTATTGAACTACCAACCGTACTACATATGCTTGTGAAACATGGACCACTTATAAACGCCATCTCCAACTTCTTGAAAGATTTCATCAATGGTGTCTCCAAAAAATTTTACACAACACTTGGGAAGACAGGCAAACTAATTTCAGTGTACTGGAAGAAGCAAAGATCACCAGTGTTGAAGCAATGATTCTTCAACATCAACTTCGTTGGACTGGTCATGTTGTGCAGATGCCTGATGATCATCTTCCAAAGCAACTACTCTATTCTGAACTTAAAAAAGGAAAGCGTAATGCTGGTGGTCAACAAAAGAGGTTTAAAGATTGTCTCAAGGCAAATCTAAAAAAATATAGTATAAACACTGACAGCTGGGAAACACTGGTCTGCGAGCGCTCCAGTTGGAGAACAGCTTTACCAAAGGTGTCGCGGGCTTTGAAGACACTCAAACTCAGGACTCAAGGGAGAAATGTGCTAGGAGGAAGGCACGCTTGGCAAATCCACACCATGACCAACTCCCACCTAGAAACCAGTGTCCCCACTGTGGAAGGACGTGTGGATCTAGAATTGGCCTCCACAGTCACTTACGGACTCATTGTTAAAACCATGTTTATGGAAGACAATCTTACTTGGCTACGAGTGATTGCCAAAGAGAAGAGAAAGCATTCATTCATATTTTATTAAAATGTCTAATGATAAAGCAACATGGCAGGCTTATAAATAATGGCAATTCGTGCACTCATGCATTAATGCTTAATGAACCTGCTTGCATGGCATTGGTAAAAAGAAAATGTCTGCATCCTACAACTGCTGACATTTCCAAACTGCCCCCCCCCCGGGTCCTAAAAAGCCCACAGACGCAGCTTAAGAGCTGTTGCACACAACCATCGTGGGGGGGGGGGGAGAAACTTTGGCCTCTGTTTCTGCAAGGTGAAAGGCCTTGTAAAATTGTCTCTCTCTTTCTCACACACACACCCCAGCCAATTTGGAAAGAATCCACATGCTTTCAAGAAAGCAAGGCTCAGAATGTGGCAACCTATAATCTTGCCACATGGAATCCAAATTCTGTTGGTTGTCAATAAACAGCTAGAAACCTATTTCCCAATGCAAAGCATGGCTGCAAGCAATTTTCCAGGGTGCTTAATAGGATTTTAAAAAAGAGATGAGTGAGGTTACAAATTAAAGTACAAAATGTGTAAGTTTGTGGCAAAACAGTATTTATGTCAATTTATTAGTTTATTAGCTTTTCTTCGCATCTCCCTTTGAGTAAACTTGACAAAAGAAAACCTAACATAAACACAGAGTGCAGCTTTTGACGTCTCTGCAGCTATTAGCTGAGGGAGCACAAGTGCACATTTTACACAAGTATATGCATTTTTGTACACATTACTTGGCTGGAGAACAGCATTGCAAAATTCAGTAACCTGCAACTTTCATAGAATTGCTGTGTTCGAGTTCACATATTGCTTCAGAAAGTGCAAATTTGGCAAGTTTGCCTTTAAATATGAACAGAATGGATTTTGTCCCCCCATCCCTAGAACTAGCCTCCTGAATTAATTACCTATTTGGAAATCCATTGGATTTTGTGCTTCCTGAATATTCCAACATAATTTGACAGCTCAAAAAAAAAGGGTCAAAATATTTCTAAATATATATTTTGAGGCAAAATAGGTTTAGAAAAACACATTTTGAGAAAAATACCCTTAATAGATGTTGTTACATTTCATGAGGACTTTTTTTAAGTAAAATATATAATTCGCAGATTGATGAAAAAATGAAACAAAATGGATGCTGAAATGAACGCATGCATATAGTGACTTGGCCATCTGTCATTATGTTCCACCTCCACGGTTATGCCTCTGGATACCAGAGGCTGGGAATCGCAGGTGGGTAGAGACCTGTTGCGCTCGTCTCCAGTTCTTGGGGTTTCCACAGGCATTTGGTTGGCCACTGTGAGAACAGGATGCTGGACTAGATGGGCCATTGGCCAGATCCAAAAGGCTCTTTTAGGCTTTTATTTATGTGTGTGGCACTGTTTGTGCCAGCCTTGCCTGCATGTTCAACATCCCTGCCAGTCCCACCCTGCCCCCTCCTCTGCTAACTTTTTGTGCACTGAGCATGAAGAATATGAAGGTCCGCAGGGAGACCTCCAGCTGAACATGGTTTCTTTCTAATCTGCCTTTCAATCAGGAATCAGCTGGGCTAGCACACACCACCACGCCTTGAGCCTCAACACCAGGGGAAGTGGTGCCCTACTGATTTTGGACTCTACCTCTCATCAGCCCAAGCCAGCATGTCCAGCAGTGAGGAATGATGGGAATTGCAGCTGAGTAACATCTGGAGAGCACCACATAGTGCTAACCATGCTTTGAACACTTGAAGAGGGCTAGCAACTTGGCAGATTCCTCATTTTTTCAAAAATACAAGGAAACAGTACTGGACTACACAGAAATGGCAAAGCTGACAGTGAAATTAAGAGATCAAAATAATGAACTTTTCCTAGAGGAATGGAGGTCTTTCATGGACTATTAAAAAAACCACGATAGTCAAATGAAATTGTGGGCAGGATTCAAGATAAAAGCAGCAGAAGAAAAATGATGAAATAATTGTCGTAGAGAAACGTTTTGAAACAGATAAAGATATAATGCAGTAGAAAATGTCTGAGTAAAAACGCTTTGGAAACAGGGGTGGAAAGTCAATTTATGAAAGAATGTAACTATTTGATATGAAGATTATTGTGAAAATGTTTGAAAATTTAATTTTAAAAAATATACTACAAAAAAAATTACAACAAAACAGCAAGAAGTCAGAGTACGGGATCGAGTATAAAAAAATCCCACAGAGGATTCTGAAAGTTTGGGGCTGGGTGCCTCTGAGGTGAGAGACAAGCAAGCGACAGTACGTTCCCCGAGAAGCGCTGTGTGAAGTGTTTCTGAGAAATCCCAGCCTTCACCACCAACACATTTCACTACATGCAAATCAAACGCTTTGCCTTCTTTGCTGCGTCTACAGGAGAGAGACGACAGAATTAGAACATTGGGGAGGTCTGATCAGCACTGCAAAGGGAAATATTGGCATAATTAGGAAACTTACTGACTGTCATGGCTTCAGTCGGTGACCCAGAAGATGACTACCTGAAGAAGGGCGTGGCCTTACATGAGCGTAGTGGACCCAGCTGGCTCTGCTGGGTCAGATGTAGTCCAAAAACATCTGGAGGGCACTGGGGAGGGGGAAGGCTGTTCCCATGTGTCATTCTGCCCTCCTTTTTAACAGTTCTCATCTGGCAGCCTCCCAGTTTCCCCACAGATAAGGCTGTGGTCACAAACTGCTTTGTGAGTGGCTAATGTTATCTCCTGGTTCTATCTGGTGAGGGGAGAGGAAGTCAAAGTATTCTGTTCAAAAATCGTATTAGGCCAATATTTCTGAAGAAGAAATGTGCTGGATATGTGTGTGTGTGTGTGTGTGTCCCTTCACTTGAAAACATGCCTTAATCTCAGAGCGGAATCAGCTTTTAGGCCTTCATTCTTGGTTACCTAGCAACCCTGTTTGCTTCTTGTTTATGGACGGCATTCTTCTGTTCTCTCGGCCACAGTGATGCATTGTCATTTAAAATTTTTATATATATCAGCAAAAGTCCAGACCTTTGAACTTTGCCAAAACATACAAATGGCACCAAATTGCCACTCATCAGCAGCGATCCCTTTTAAGCCTGCTCTATTTATTTTTTAAGGGATCAAAGTGCCCCTTCTGGAGTCATATAAATCAGGGGCTCTTGAACACTGATCAGTGAGACTCACCAAGTCAATCTGAGTCCTTCAAAGGGTAATGTTTCTCTCTCCTGCAGCAGCAACAGATTGACTTTGTTTTTACTGCTAGAGCAGGGGTGGTCAACCGAGTGCCCTCCAGGTGGTGTTGGACTCCAACTCCCATCAGCCCCAGCCAAGATGGCCAGTGGCCAAGGACAATGGGAGCTGGACAGCAATGTCTTGTGAGGGACCCCTGTTGGCGAATCCTGTCCTAGAAGAAGGATAGGCCAAGAGACAGCCCCACCTTTTAATCTATTTTATTTTGGCTTTATTCCATTTATTTATTTCATTCAATGCAATTTCACATATAAAAACAATTTCAAATTTAATTCAGTTATGGACTGGGATAAGAACACCTTCCCCGCCCCGTGTGTGTGTGTGTGTGTGTGTGTGTGTGTGTGTGTGTGTTATAGGCTAGTCTAAGCTGAGTGGTTAATGTGCCTTTAGAACATTGGTGAGGAAGCCACCCTCCCTGATCATTGATTGTGCTTGCTAAGGCTGATGGGAGTTGTAGTCCAAAATTAACTGGAGGGCATGAGGTTGGCAAAAGCTGGTCTTATTGTTGTTCTTTTAGTCACATTGCATCGCCACCTCTTTACATCAAACTGCTTGAATGGGTGTTCTCGTCTAGCCAACTTGTTAATTAATGTTAATTCCTGATCACAGAATACCAATAAACCTTTCAATTAATTTCACTCAGAATCTTAAGTCTGTGGTTCTTGTTCATGGTTCAGTTTTACCCACTGAGATGCAAAGTCAAACCCAGATTAATGAATGATTCCTGGCTGTAGCAAACAAGTAATGAAGTAAGGCTAGAAGATGACTGGATCCTACAAGTGGCAGGGTGTTCAACCTGCATTTTGCCCTCCCCAGCAACCCAGACATCTGGACCATGGGTGTGTACACAAACAGACATGAACTGTATTTTGTGCATAAACAGTTTTTAATCATTGTACACACATTGTCGTCCTTGTCGTACATAGTGTTGGTGCATTTTGGTGTTTTGAACGTGCCTTTTGGTAGATGATTGTAAGTCAACTTACACTTTACAACCAGTGCTGATGTGCCCTTTGCCTTGTGGGGAAACTGCCGAGTGCCTTCTCACTGGCAACATCCTACTGGGGAGGGTCTTATGACATTGTCTGGCTGTGTTTGGTTAGCCACTCCCCCACCCTTCCATGGAGATTCACCTGAGCCATCTGGTACTCTGGACCTTGAAGATAATCAAACTGGTTTTTTAAACCCCCCCCCCCGTGTTGTTGTTTAGTCATTCAGTTGTGTCCAACTCTTCATGACCCCATGGACCAGAGCACGCCAGGCATTCCTGTCTTCCACTGCCTCCCGCAGTTTGGTCAGACTCATGCTGGTAGCTTCGAGAACACTGTCCAACCATCTTGTCCTCTGTCGTCCCCTTCTCCTTGTGCCCTCCACCTTTCCCAACATCAGGGTCTTTTCCAGGGAGTTTTCTCTTCTCATGAGGTGGCCAAAGTATTGGAGCCTCAGCTTCAGGATCTGTCCTTCCAGTGAGCACTCAGGGCTGATTTCCTTAAGAATGGATAGGTTTGATCTTCTTGCAGTCCATGGGAATCTCAAGAGTCTCCTCCAGCACCATATATTTCAGTCTTTGGAGAACTGCTTAAGTTTCACTAATGCTCTTTAAAAGGAGGGTATTCCATTAAGAGTTTGTATTCTGTAAGAGGAGAGGCAGAAACAACCAGAAGTAACTCTTCCTCGTTTGTATTTGAACACAACTGGAAAGGGTAGGCCGCCTTCTATCATTACGTATTTAATATTTCTTAAGTAATCTCTCCAGTTTATCAAAATCCCAAAGCTTTGATCAACATTTTGATATGTAGTAAAAAAAAATCCTTCCAGCAGCACCTTGGTATGAACTTTCGTGTGCATGCACACTTCTTCAGATACACTGAAACAGAAGTCACCAGACCCTTATATATAGTGAGAGGGTGGGGAGGGGTATTACCCAGAAGGGTGGTGGGAATGGCATGCACACGAAAGCTCACACCAATAACAAACTTAGTTGGTCTCTAAGCTGCTACTGGAAGGAATTCTTTTATTTCATTTCGACTACGGCAGACCAACACGGTTACCTACCTGTATTTTGATATGTAGTCATGAAGTTGCCTGTGTGGTACAAGCAGAGTCGGCCTACCCATGAGGTGGGATGAATCAGCTGCTTCAGGCAGGGAAAGCACAAGAGGTGACTTTCCTCCTGCCCCACCACTTCTGCCAATGTTGGATGCCCCCTCTTGATGGGGGTGTTCTGGTGTGCCACTTTGTTGCTCATTTTCTTTGCCCCGGGGTGGAGAAGACAAGTGCCAGGGCCTTATGGACTGCTCCCCCTCCTGCTGACTTTGGCAAGAGGGGGGGTGTTCTGGTGCACAATGGAAGTGGGGCATGTTGCAGTGGGGGGGGGGCAGGGAGTGGCACATTCCTTTTTTGCCTCAGGGAGCAAAATGGGACAAGCTGGTCCTGGGAACAAGGGAAGGAAATTTCTGGCTCAGAAATAAGCAGGGCCATTTCCCAATTTTTTGAGGGGTTGTAGGTAGTATTTCAACCTCCCCAGCTAATCCAACATGAACAAGTGAGAAGCATAGCTGTCAACCTTTCCCTTTGCTTGCGAGGAATCCTATTTGGAATAAGGGAATTTCCCTTAAAAAAAGGGAAACGTTGACAACCATAGTGAGAAGTTACTCCTCGCTAAAGGAAACTGAAAGAAATTAGTGTGGACCAATGGATTTAAGGAATTATTTCCATTTGCTTTTCTTAATGGTAGCACTCTTGCTTGCACGCCACCCTCTTTGTACATGGTTGGCCGAAAGTGGTCACTATATTGGAGATTACTTTTGCTATGCTTTAAGTCAATTTCAGATCAGCAGTGCCAAACAAAATTAGAAAAAGTCTGGCCTCCTTCAAGTACTTGCTGACAGGAGAAGACAAGGCTATGGGTCCATCCCATAATGACATTTGTCCACAGAAGCATTCCTGTGAAAAACAAGGCTATGGACACATGCTCCTGTTTGTAGCACAAATAAGTGGCCTTCGCTCAATACAAAATTGTGCATGACTGTCCTCAACATGCTTTCAGTCAAGATTGATCCTAATCCTGCAGTCCACAAGAGGGTGTGTGGTTACTTGTTATGCATTTGAAAACCTTCCCCTTTATTAGGTTATCCAGGCATTTTCCTCCCTACACATGGTGAATGAAAAAGGAAATGGTAATCTTGGTATACACCCATCCACAACATCATTGTGCAGGTCTGGTAGACCTTGCATTGCTGGGTCTGCCTCTATCCATTTTCCAATGGACACACCGGGCGTGGGGGGGGGGGGCTGTAACGCAGAATCATTCTGCATGGAACTTTTACTGTTGAAATGAATCTTGTTTGGGCAAGTGCATATTTCATGGATATTAAATATGTAATAGGTCCAGATTGTGTGCAGACTATGTGGGGTGGGTGAGTGCGTTCAGTGTAGGATATAATGTTGTGTGTACACAACCCAAGATCAGGTAGGTTCCTAGAGAGAACACCAGAATATATTTTCAAAAGGTAGTCTTCAGCTAAGAAGGAAGCATTCCGGGAAGTTAGATATATTTTTACAAAATCTTTGAAATCTGTGTGTTGATTGATAACATATATAAATGTGCCCCCGTGTGGTGAAAGGAAGCCATAGCCATAGCCTTTTTATCAGCGATTTTCAGCAGCCAAAAGCCACCACAGCGGCAGCATTGTTGGTTAGATTGTATTATTATTTCCAAATCATATAGTGCTTTGATGAAAGTAAAAATGTTGCCAGCTCAGGCACCCCTTATGGCAGCCTGCCCTCCAGATGTTTTGGACAACTCCAATCATTCTCGGCCAGCATGTGGGGCTGGGGTTGATGCGAGCTGTAGTCCAAAACATCTGGAGGACACCAGGTGTAATGAGTCCCATGGAGACATCTTAGAGGGAGTGACTGGATGCTAAGGAGGAATGGGGGGAGATAGGGGAGCCGGAGATGAGGGACCTGGATCCTGGGGAGGGACCTGGTGGGTTGTCGGGTCCCATGACATTAGATACCCCAAGACAGACATCATCCTTTGATGCCTTACCTTGGAAGCAAAGATCTCATCTCTCTTGTGGAGGCATCTGGGCCAAAGTCAGATGTCAAGTCAGCACTGACTCTGCCCTCATCTCCATGGATGTGTCAGTGCCAGTGGAAGGAAATTTCATGGAATCAGCTTCTGTGGAGGAGTAGCTGCTTGCTTACCCAGTCCTGAGGCTCAGAGGATAAACAGCACAGAGTTGCCTGCCCTGCTCTTCAAAAGGAGATTGGGTGTGAATCAAGGGTTGGAACATTGTCTTAGCTATATCCAGCCAGGTCATGCTATAGTTTGCAATGCTTCACTTGTTTATAACACGTAGACCCATGTTCGGCTGCTGTAGTGATTTGTTCAATAAAGCTCTCCAAACTTCCAGATGTGGTGTCAACTCCAGTTCCAAGACTGAAGAGGAGAAGCAAGTTGGTGACGACTGCCTTATAGGACATGGCTTATGGACCAAGCCTGTTTGTAACGTTGGCAAATGGTGTGGGGGTAGAGGTATCTAGTGCCCTGCATATGCCAACCCCACAGCAGCCCTTGGAAAATGGCTAGCTTTCCCATGGACTACTGACGTTACATTAGGCCTTGAGGAAAGTACATCTCCCAGAGGCTCCTGGAAACCTGGCATGGCACCCAACCCCCACCCCCCTAATGATTTCATAGCTGTGGGTGAGATCTGTAGTGAGATGTGGCCAGCATGACTAAGCCACTTCTGGAGAACCAGAGCAGCGCATGGAAATGCCGTTTACCTTACCTCCAGAGCAGTACCTATTTATCTACTTGCACTTGATGTGCTTTTGAACCGCTAGGTGGGCAGGAGCAGGGACTGAACAACAGGAGCTCACCCCGTCATGGGGATTCAAACCACTGACCTTCCAATCAGCAAGCCCTAGGCTGTGTGGTTTAGACCACAGTGCCACCCAAGTCATATGCTGGCCTAATATGACAGGCAGAGGCAACTCCAGTTTTGCCCCACCTTTCTCTCTAAGTTCTATAAGGAGGACACTGAAACTAAGGAGGTGGAGGAGGAAGCTGATAGGCAGGGTTATCTCCTGCACCATTTGCAAGAAGACAGGGCTGAGAGCAGACTGTGGTTGGTGAGACTGTGCCCCATTCACCCTAATGGAACAGCCTCCACAAAATGTCAGAGTGGTTGTTTAGAAGATTTTGCTGGTGTATCACCTCATTCTTTCACAACCTCCATTTCTAGCACATTCCCCGAGTCGCTTCTGTGCCATTTGGGTCTTCCTCATTGAAAGCACGAAAGCGTTTATTGTGGGTAATGGAGCACTGCACTTTTTTAATGGTAGTGGATGGCTTTAAATGCATAGAAAGATTTATGAAATAAGTCGGGCATGAATGTCTAAGAGAAGATTACTGCGAGTAAAAACAATTATATACTTAAACAAAGGCGGGAAGGGTTTTAACGGCATCTTAAAAGTTATTTAAATCTGGTTAAATGTGTGTGCGGGTTTTTTAAAGGTTAGAGGAAAGATTAGTTTCAGCAAATTACTCAACAAGTTTTTTAAAATAGGAAAATTGCTGACCGAGACATTTCTGGGTGAATAATTGTGCTGCATAATTAGAGGTGTTTTTGAGGACCAACAAAACCCCTTATATTTAAGATGGACAGCTTTAGGGTTAAAAAAAATATGAGCCCTTCTGGAAGGTGGAGCCAGGATAAGCCATGGTGGAGCCAAATCAGAACTTGGTGGATCTTGGAAAGGAGGCTTGTAGATCATTTTCTGGGTAGATCCAGAACAGAGCCTGGTGGATCATAGAAAGAGCCCTGATGTTTTTAACATGGGAGGGCATCCCCCAAATATTGGTGGGCTCCAAAGGGTTGGGAAACCAGGAGTTGGTGCCCCTGGTAGCTGTTCTGGCTTTGCTTTGTGGAATGACAGTGGTGTTATTGCAAAGGAACAGAGGGAGGAACATTGGTTTGAGTTATATGATCTCAAATAGCGGCAGCAATAACATTCTGGGCAGGCAGGTGCTTAATCAGTCTCCGGAACCTTTGCCATATCTAATGCAAGCACACGCCCTGATTCAGCCATTAATTTTCCCTGAATGGTTTCCTTCAGCAAGCCTCTTCCACTAGTAATTAGACTGAATCTCAATTTGCATTTCCTGGAAAAGTGCCACTGCCTCCTCCAGGACTCTTATTCACCTAGCTGTGAGTTCTGTTTAGCCACAAACCCTTCAGGACCACACTGCAGTAGTGAACTTGCACTGATATGCCTGGGAATGACTCAGACTTCTTCAGTTATTGATCGATTGATCAGTTGTGTTGATAGATTGGGGTTCTGCCAAGGCACCCAAGGTGGTTTACAATTTTAAAATCCTAAGACAAATTAATGATATAAAATCTAAAATTGGTTGGGGAAGACAGTATGACTGGAGCAGGCTCTGATGTGGTCTTGGCTTCCCTCCCCGACCTTGCTCTCCCCCCCCCCCCAGGGCAAATGTATAATAATAATAATAATAATAATAATAATAATAATAATAATAATAAAGTTGATAGCTCAGTACTTGAGTCTACCAGCATTTAGTGACACTTCCATCCAGCCCTTTCCTTAAGGGAATCACAGTTTGATTTAAGCATACTGCCCATTAGGAAGTCCCCAACCAGATGGGCGGGGTATAAACAATAAATTATTGTTATTGTTATTGTTAACCACCCAGCAGGTCTGCTTCAAAAAATGGGCTAAACAAATACCTCCTTCATCCCTACATATAATGGCAAATACATGTCAATGTACTCAATATAAAACTCATTGGGGGCAAAAATGAATAAATAAAAGAAAATAAAAATCCCAACTTCACATATGCCTGGATGAGGACTCAGCCAGGGCCTTTTCTGCAAAAGCACCTGAAATTTAGAACTCCCTCCCATATCACGCCCACCAGGCACCTTCATTATTACCTTTTAGGCAACTTGCAAAGTCCTTCCTGTCTCTTCTTAATAATATTTATTGGTTCTATGTGTAACATGAGCAGGAACTAAAGTGGTTTAGAAATGGTTGCATGGTCAGTTCTGAGTGAGACTAGTCAGGAGCGGAAGCTCATATTCTGCACATGTCCCAGAAAAACGGGGAAATCCTGTTTGTATTGCGAGAGCACAGTGGCCATTTTGATTGCCATGATCTTGCACAATTTCGCAACACAATTCCTCCCCAAAAAAGTGCTTTAGGGGGGCTGTGATCTCATGTAGCCATACCCAGAAAAGCTTTGGAGGGGGAGACCGCAGCATGAAATTGTGCAAGGTCATGGCACCCAAAATGGCTGCTGTGCTCTCGCAATAAAAATGGGAGGATGGTGTCTGAGAAAATGGTGTCCTAGATTTTGGCTTCAAGGTGTTGGAGGGTTTGGAAGCTATGACGGCATGACCAGTTTCGGTTTTGTATATAGTTTGGTAGTAGCACGGTTGCTCTGAACCTGATTGTGGATCATTTGTAATCTTGTAAATACTGCACTATGTCTCTCTCTTCCTTCCCTCCCCCATTGGATTATTGTTTCTTGACTGCTCTAGCTTTGTGTTTTACATATTATCTTTACATATTATCTTTTGTTATCACCCCCCACACTTCCACGTTTTAATATTTTATATTTATATTTTATATTTTTATTGTTGATAGTGGCCAAGAGGCTTCAACAAGGAGGGATCTACATTTCCACACAAATAAAATGAAACAGAGAGATTCGCAAAGATGCTCCTGCATTCCTGTATCAATAGCAACAGGAGGATTCCCAGTCTATGTGGGAAAATACATCTCATGCCCTGGCCGAGCTGACGATAATGGTCACCATTCAAAGGACATGCCTGCATTCTCCCCTAAGCAGATGTCGGCAATGTCACTCTGGTGGACAACACCAGAACCAACATATTGAAGAGGCCTTTAAATTGCATGGTTAAAAAGCACCAGCCCCCCCCTCCAATTTCTCCTTTAGAAGAGCAATTTTATTTCTGTAATCAGTCCTTTGTGCAAATGTTAGAGAGTTAAGAAGAAGTGCAAACAAATGCTTATTTCCAATGGGCGTTTGACATTGGCAAGTGACACATTGGATGTCTAAAGCTGCTAAAACGTTGAGGAGCACACCCAGAATGCCATATGCCCAAAGTTCATTCCCAGGCTGGTTCCATTTAAGGACTTGTGAATACTAGGCGGGTTGGGGGCATCAGAAGTTGCCTGAGAGTTGGTTGGTGTGAGAGCATTTCTGGAACCAGAGGGACCAAGAGGGCTTCCTTAGATGTGCCTGACATTTAAGCTGGCACACCAAAGTTATTGGGTTTTTTTTAAGTACTCTCAGTCAATCTGAGATCTCATGTTGAGGCCTAACAAAGACATATGTTGAGCTTAAGCTATTAATTTCTTTATAAAGCAAAACCAGCACTTATGGGGATGAAACAACTTACTTTTTATAAAGCTTTGCCAATAGTTAGCATTCAGTCAACTATGCATTGTATATATAATCATGGCTTCAGTACATCAATACTATACTGCCAGTGTCCCAGAAAAACTGGGAGATGCTGATTTGTTTTTTGTTTTACTATGAAAGCGCATTAAAAATGCACTGCGAGATTGTGTGAGATCATGGCAACCAAAATGGCCGCCATGCTCTCATGATAAAAAAAAATGGGAAGATGGTGTCCAGGAAGACGGCATTCATTATTTTGGCTTCAAAGTGTTGGAGGGTATGCTATATCTTGCTCTAATCTGCTGCCACAGATTACACACAGTCCTTGTTTAGACTTTGCCAACAAAATAAATAGGGTTGACGAAGTGTTGTCATTAATTACATTTGTATCTCACCTTTCCTCCAAGGAGCTCAAGATGGCTTACATAGTTTTGATCCCCACTTTATCCTCACAGCAACCCTGTGAGGTAGGTTAGGCTCAGAGTAAGTGACTGCCCCAAGGTCACCCAGTGAGCTGCATGGCTGAGTGAGGATTTGAACCCTGGTCTCCCAGATCATAGTCTGACATG
The DNA here is from genome assembly GCF_965153285.1 of Podarcis tiliguerta. Classification (NCBI taxonomy): domain Eukaryota; kingdom Metazoa; phylum Chordata; class Lepidosauria; order Squamata; family Lacertidae; genus Podarcis; species Podarcis tiliguerta. Next base: position 49,358,453 of record NC_139541.1, on the reverse strand, counting down.
CTAACTATTATGTACTGAAGTTCTCACTCTGGGCCAGCAGGGGGATACTGTAGATAGTTCAGGTCCACATATGCAAATAAGGGATCGAAAGTGACGTTCAGTGATTGGATAGTTACAGAAAATGGTTACTGTTGCGTTCTAGTGGAGCTCTATATAAGCAGGCTGGCTGAACCCTTCAGTTCAGTTCTGTTCTGGCCTGTGAATAAACAAGAGCTGTTTGAAGAATCGCTGTGTCGTCTGATATGTTCACCCACAACCTAACACTAACCACTATGCCACGCTGACTGGCTCCGGTCCTGAGACGGCTTCAGTGCTCCTGCTTCAGACCTCATAAACTTCCCCTCCCTTTCTTTCTCAGGACCAGAAATGCATGGGAAGAAAGTGACTTGGCCTACTCCTCTGCCTTTAACAGGACCTTGACGGACAGGAATTAACATGTGAAATCCTTTCACAGCACAACACGGCCGCCCACTAATGTCTGTTTAAACCAAGCTGCTTGTTAAAACCCCATCAGCCCTCTGGTTGAAAAACTGACAAGCTTGGTAGCTCAGTGATGGCACACGAGCAAGTGATGAGTCAGGCTTTGGCTTTACTTATCTGTCCAACAGGAAGGCCCACAAGCCCAGCAGCAGCTTCCCTTCTGACTGCTTGAGAATGGCTGGGATGCAGCTCAGTGGCAGAGCCAACGGTCCCAGGTTCAGTTCCCAATGGCAACCCCAGGCAGGAATGTCCCCTGCCTGATACCTTGGAGAGCCACTGCCAATCAGTGTAGAGGATACTGAGCTAGATGGACCAATGGTCTGTTTGATGTGAAGTTAAGGCAGCTTCCTGTGCTTCTGTCCTAGAGCCAACCCCATGTTTGCAGGGCATTTGGCAAAGTGGCCTTCGGCTGGGTCCTCTCCTCTGTCAGTGGGCCCTGGAGTCCCATCCAGCTGCAATGTCCGAAGTAATGGGCAGTTGTGACCAGCCACCTTTCCCCCAATGCTCTGAGAGATGCTAGGTTTGGCTGGGGAATCATTGTTTGAAACTAAAATGATGGCTACAGCCCGTTGCCCGGTGCTGCTTAGAACACCAGGCCAGGAAAATATATGAAGAAAGGGAGATGGGCAAGTTTCAGCAGGGTTGGTTGCCAGGTGCCCAGAAATGTCATGTGCTGCTTGCATCCACCCTGGCTGTCCTTCCATAACTTCCACTGAAACAGGTTGTGCTCACGGCACCGCAGAATACAAACACTAAGCTCCTGTGTTCTCTTTCTCCTTCAACAGATATATGGGAAAGGGTTGGAGCTCAGTGGCAAAGCATTTGCTTTACATGCAGAAGGTCTTGTGTTCAAACTTGGCATCTCCAAGTAGGACTAGGAGAGAGCCCATTCAGAAATGCTGGAAAACGGAGTGTAGACAATGCTGAGCTAGATGGAACAATGGTCTGGCTCAGGGAAAGGCCACGTCCTGAGTCCATTACATTGCCGTAAGTATTTTTTGGTAAAAGCCACAGCTTAGTGGTAGAACATCCAGGTTCAATCCCCAGTATCTCCAGTAAGACTGGGAATGTCTCTCACCCCAAACCCCAGGGGGTTGCTGCCAGTCAGTGTAGATAATGCTGAACTAGATCACAGAATCATGGCGTTGGAAGGGACCTCGAGGGTCATCTAGTCCAACCCCCTTGCAATGCAGGAATGGACCAGTGGTCTGACTCAGTAGAAAGCAGCTTCCTATGTTAGCTCCCATTAATACCATCCTGGAGAAATGTTCACTTGCATTTTATTTTGGGCACATCTGCATTGTAGTTTGCAAAGCATCTAAAGGACACCCAAAATCAATGTTTTATCATATAATTCAGGCAATAACAGCCCATGGATTGTAGGTGAGGTAACCACCACGCCAGAAGCAGAATACAAAGTCGGCCACCTCCGCTGGCTGTCAAGAGCATTGATGGTGAGGGCTCGGTTGCTTATTCCTCCCCCACCACCAGCAAAAATTCCCATCGGGCATCCAACATCTGCTGCCATCCTGCTATAAACAGCAGGGGAAATTTGGAGAGCTGTCACATGGCTGCAATTATCACAGCTGCCATGTTTTACTCAGTGGCATCACATCTGTCTTGCTTTGCATCAAGCCTGCCAGGAAGATTGAATTGGAGACAGGGGATCTCCATCAGCATGAAGAAAGGGGCCAAATTTAAAACACGGCAAATTCCAGTTGCCCTCTAGAGATGGGCAAATCTGTCAATTTTTGTTTCTCTCATTTTCCCAATCTTAAATTCAATTCTGAAGCAATTTGAGAACTTTTTTTTTTTACTCCTCATGAAAATATGTCAGAATTTCAGTGTGAATTTCTGGTACTAAACACCACACATAGCTTTGATTAACACGCACCCTTTTGCAAGCATGTTAGTTTAACTAATGTAAGCATCTGTGTATACACAGTTTGGTTGGAGAAATGCAACACAAAATTCAAAGAAGTGCAGATTTAGGAGGATAGCTGCCTTTCTGTTTCTGTATTGGTTCAAGAAGTGCAAATCAGGTAGTTCCTCCTTAATTATTATTATTATTAATATTCCACCTCATCCATATTTATCTTAAAGCAGTTTTGTTTGTTTTAGAAGTTCTCAAGTGTTATTCATTGCATTTGCTTTTTGGTATTCTGGGTTTAATCCAATAATTGAGTCACAGTCAGACTAGACCCATTGAAATTAATGGACTTAAATTAGCTAAGTCTCTTCATTCTAATGGGTCTGCTCTTTAATTTCTGTACATCATCTTTTTCTCTCTCTATAAGTGCAAAATTTCCCCAAAAATGTAGTTTCTAAGCCATTTTTTTGTAAGGAAATTCACCAAAAATCACACTTCTGATATGGGTTGTCATATGCCTCACTTTCCCCAGACATTTTAACCACTTTCCAAAAATTCCACCTGGATGCCATTTTGGACAGACATATGGCTGTCCTATTTATTGCTATTTTATTGCTTTGTTGGGGTTAGGGGTACTTATATGCTAACCCAAACACAGACATCCCGTGAAATTCACATTTCTCTGAATTTTGCACTTCAGCTCTCTGCCTAAGTAGTGCAAAAATTTAATGCCAAAATGCATTAAACAAGGGCAAATGGCTTGGAAAAATGATGTGCATTAAGTAACCTTACATACAAATATGTGTATATTAGGAGAAATTCACATGAAAATGCTGGTGAATTTTCTTGAGGACCTCTATCTGAAAATGGCAAACTGATCTGTAATTCTGGAGAGCTGAACTGAAGACTGGGAAAATGAGAAACTGAGAGAAACCGTACATGACAGTTACACGCACACTCTGTTGTAAACAGAAAATTCACCGCTTGGCAAAATACAAGAAAAATACTCATGGTCTGTTCCCACTGTGTCTCATTTTTTATGACAATGGACTCTCAAAAGATATTTTCATTTGGGCTTTTGCCACAGTGGTTGCATTATTACAACACACACACACACACACACAATCACTGCTTGGTGTTCTGCCTCCTTCAAAAAGATCTATAAGATGCCATCTGGAGAAGACCGCAGGTTTGCTGCAGATGGAAAGTGCTGCATGAAACACACCTGGGCCTTGTGGGCCTAATTCAATTTTGTAATGGCAAGGGAGTACAGTCAGCCTGGTAAAAACCAAGGATTAATCAGGCAGGGGAGGATGAAGGAAGCAGAATTTAGAAAAAGGCTCCCCATCCCTCTGTATGATGCAGAGCCCAACAAGCCTGATTATTCAGCTCAAAAGAAATGGTCACTGAGTTCTGGAGTGTTGCTGAGTAAAGAAACTGGCACAGAAAAAAACATCTGGGGGAAAGAAAAAAACTGGCACAGGGGAAAAAACTGGGGGGGGGGAGGGAATCTAGCCCTCTATCACCATTATATCCTAATCTTCAATTCACATACAGAGAAGTGTTGTCAAAATGTGACAAGGAAATCCTACCCACTGACCCATACATTTGGTTATTTTCCTCTTTGCAGTTTGTGACATGGCTGCAATTTTTAAAATGTTGGTGTCTTTTTTTATCTCACTCTATGCTACTTTGATTTAGTTCAAGTTATTCTTTTATTACCCTATTATACACATCAGGATAATGTGTTCTGAGTGTTTCCTATTTGGTTTCCTTAATGCTGGCCCTTGACCATAACAATAAAGGTTTGATTTGATTTGAAGAGTCTAAATGTGATCGCATACTGATATCAAGGTTTCTTTTCATGCTGGTAGCCTATAACACAGAAGGGGCAGGGCAGGAGGAGGTGGGGGGGGGAGGCAGAAACTGAAAACAGCAATACTGTACACGGTACACCTACTAATTCAGAAATGTATCTGAGGTATTTTCCAAGTTAAACCAGAAACTAGAATGGCACTGCAGCAGAACAGAAGAGAGGAAATCCTCTTGACCTTAAGATCCTGACATCCAGTCCCGCTCAGCTAACGTGACACAGCCCCACACATCCTCTAGTCTGGTCACTGCCGCAAAAGTGATTTCAGCAGGAAATCTGCCGCCTCACACTGAGTCCCCTTGCCTCCAGAGTTGCTTCCGGTGCCAGTAAGTAAGGACAAGGCTGCTGCAACAGCGTCTCCCCCGCTGCTAAGCGGTAAGTAATTAGTATGGCAGAATTTGCAGCCCAACTGGGCTCCGCTAAGCTTTTATGAATTAAACCACAAATCCAGGCTTTGTTAGCTACAGTGATTAGTTAAATACTTGGAACTGATTTTCAATGATCCCGAAATGACCCCCCCCCCCACAACATCTCCACTCCAAGCCAGGCCCTGAAAGGGCTGAGCTGGAGTTCCGGGAAGGAGCGTTGATCAGACAACGAGGCCTGCAAAAGCTATGGAAGCACAGTTTCCCCCAATGTTCACTTTAAAAAATTGTAGGAAGTGTGAAGAAATGTTGTGTGTGAATGGTTCATGAGACACGTTGCCCCCTGCGGAAAACTGCCCCCTCCCTAACTCACTGCTTTCCAAATAGGAACTACTTACCAAATTGCAGAAAAAAATCACATTGTCTGTTTATCATGGGGGAAATAACTTTCATGGAGAGTAAGGCTACCGGTGGCGAGTGGAGAGAAGCCTGTGCTTTACTTACCTGCCTGTAACACAGTAGCAGCACTTGTAGGGTAAGCAGCCTCATGGAACTCACACAGATGGTGGCAGTGTCCCGGAGAATCACACTTTTGCATCTTCTGCCACTTCCAGGGGCTGTTTTGGCTTTCTTTTTAAGAGCTAAAAATTAAGAAGGGAGGGGGAGAAAAACCCAGACTTCTATGTGCTTGCATGCAGAAGGCCCTGCATTGTATCTTTGGCATCCCCAGAAAGGGCTGCGGGAAACCTCTGAAAGAGTCATTGCCAGTCAGTGGACAATACTGAGCTAAATGGACCAAAGACAAGATAAATGGACTCAATAGACAAGATAGTGAGCAAGATCAAACAGTGAATCAGGACTGTAAGCCGACCAAAGGGAACAATGCCCAGGAAGATCTTCAAGCAACGTGGAAGAGAAAGCCCTTTATATTCCTTCCTGCACAATGGCCAGACTGTGTGGGTGGGGGCAGCTCCTGGGCCTGGGGACACTGAGCTGCCTTGGCAGGCGCTGCAACATGCTGTCTGATGGTTACGCACATGTGGGTTTGCTGAAGGCTCCCACTCTGAGCCCCGGCAGCTCCTGACATTCACATCCTCTAGACGTTTGCTGCCAATGCATATTTAATAACTAATAATAGGATTTCTCTGTTGATATACTCCTTGCAGTTTCCCTTCCACCTTGATAGGCTTTCAGGTTAAGTGTATGTGCTTCACTGGGTTCATTTCAGCTACACGGGAAGAAAAGAGCCGTTCCTTTGGAAAAGAGAAAGGCAGGAAGGATTAGCTTTAGAACATTTCTGACTGCTTCCTTCCTGCTAGTGCTGGCATGCACTGGAGAGTTTGCTGAGTGTTTGCAGAAGAAGCCGTGGTACGGTGGGTCTTCCGATCTGGCTCCATTCCTTATAAATTGGAACAGTGCAATGAGATGGCAACAGGAAATGCTGTAGCAGCAGGCAGCTATTGCAACTCAGGCAGAGAAAATGGGCCTGGCACTCCCTGCTCTAAGATCCATTTGGCAGCTTATAAAGCTAGTTGACCAATGTAAGCCTTCAGGGAATCTTTTTGGTGTTAATAGCTTATGCTAGGACCTGACCCACTAGGTCTTGCTTGGCAGCCAGGTTTAACAGGGACCTCTGAACTGACTGAGATATCTTAGAAGAGGCTTCCGCAGCCTTGGCCCTCCAGATGTTTTGGGCCTACAACTCCCATGATCCCTAGCTAGCAGGACCAATGGTCAGGGATGATGGGAACTATGGTCTCAAAACATCTGGAGGGCCGAGGTTGAGGAAGCCTGTCTTAGAACAAGCTCCTTTTCTCACACGGGCTTCCTCACACACTCAGATCAACAGTGAAGGCCCTTCTGTTTTCTGCCAATGTCTGAGGTATGACAGGTGGACATTCTGCATAGAACCATATCAGTTGTTGCACTCCACTTATGGGATTCCTGGTTGTGGAATGCCCTCTCGAGGGAAGCCAGCCTGGCCCAATGGCTAGGATTTCATAGCATTGCAAATATATGACACTCTTGAACAGCTTTGGGGAAAGCGTTTCCCCAGTGGCATCTATAGGAAGGGCTGGGATAGTAACAATAATAATAATTTATTATTTCTACCCCGCCCATCTGGCTGGGTTCCCCAGCCACTCTGGGCAGCTTTCAACAGAACACTAAAAACAGAATAAAACTTCAAACATTAAAAACCTCCCTAAACAGGGCTGCCTTGAGATGTCTTCTAAAAGTCGGATAGTTGTTTATTTCCTTGACATCTGATGGGAGGGCGTTCCACAGGGCAGGCGCCACCACCAAGAAGGCCCTCTGCCTGGTTCCTGTAAACCTTGTCTGAAATCCTGCAGAGCTGCTGCCAATTAGTGCAGACATTGCTGAGCTAGATGGACCACAGGTCTGACTCAGTAGAAGGCAGCTTCCTGTTTCCTGCCCCTCCAGCTGCCCACTTCGTTATACTCCCTCATTAGAACATTTCTGGCTACTGGCCTGCAACACAATGGAAGCTAAAAGCCCAGCAAGTCTGATTTCTGTCTGAATGATGGCCCAGAAGCATTAACATGTGCTTCTTTTCAGCCCAAATCCAAGGTCACAGATCATTGCTGGTCACTTTTAAAAGGACAGGACAGGGAATTCCTCCAAATGCCATTTCCAGGGTCCCAATCCACTAATAGCAGAATAATCCTCTTATGAGGGCCAGATAAGGGCACTGACAGGAATTCATACATATTTGCACATTGGCAGAAATTACAGCTACGCTCCCCCCACCCTACTCAACACACACCCGGCTACTGCATTAGTGAGATGTTCTAATATAGCACACAGGTTCATGCTGTCCACTTATATAACTTAATTTGAGCCTGGGCTGATTTTTAGACATCAAAAATCTTGATGCAAGAAGGATTAACGACTGCAGTGGTCATTTTTGTGCCTTTCGTTTGGTCATTCTCCCCCACTCCACCAAGCAGTTCCCCAGTGGGGTAGTTTTGTCAGGATTCAAGTCCATCATTATGCAAAAGCAGTTCACTGCCCAGTGCGACAGAGCCACAACACCAGCTTCCTGGCAGCGGTGTTGCCTCTGATTACTATTCTGAGCCCCATGGAGACACCATGAGAGGGTGGTCTGAAGACGAGGAGGAGTGGGAGGAGGTTGGGGTATTAGTGGAGTCCAATGCGGAAAGTTCTAGCATGCGGAACAGGAACCCTGAAAGGAGTCTGACCCTGGGGAGAGGCCCAGCAGCTTGTGAGGTAGAGTCTTAGATCCAGGGGAGGGACTGAGAGCGTTGTCGGTCTCAGTGCCGCTGGAAATCCCAACCAGCTGAGGTTGCTCAGGCACCTCCTTCTGTCAATGAGGAGGGAAGCACCTAGGTATGACTCTGGCAGCAAGGAAGCCCCATGCCAGCCAACACTGCGGGTGTAAACAGACAGCACACTCAGCCTTCATGGAGGAGTGCCTGCTTGCTTGCCCAGTCCCAAGGTTCAGGGCATCAACTGTGCAAATAGCTGTGCCCACTCCGTTCTTCAAAAGGACATCATGCAGAATGGACCTCCAGATGAAACAACTTCCGCCCTCATTGGTCCCTGATGTTCTGCCCAACCAATTTTGCTGCTGCTGATTTTTCCACCACTGATATTGCTGCCACCCCCAACTGCTCACCTTCCATGCTGTCTCTGGGCCAGCCATTTCCTACTTCCCTTGGCAGTTGCTCTGCTTTGGCAGCTGCTCTCCAAGGGCAGGTCACAGACAGTGCCAAAGAGAGCATCTACTCTATGGTCTATAGTCTATATGGTAGAATCTGGAGTCAGGCATTGGAACAGCAGCCAGACAAACAGAGACAGAGCAGAAGGAGGGAGCATTTTTGCACTGGGAACCAGTCATTAAAGTTCCTAGGAGTTCGATTCAGGAGTTGTCCCCAAATTGGGATGCAGCTGAGAGAATTAAGAAGGGGCGGTTTACCCTCTTGCTAGAAAATCTTGCAGTCTCTGCCTACTGTTGCAACATTTCATTTAGGATTTTCTTTAGGGTGCTACTTTGCCGATTTAAGCTCAGTCCCTAACCTTGAATTTCAACTAGGGGTAAGAGATATTGACACATGCAGTACTTTTCAGTGGAGCTGATTCATACATACAGCTGCCAATCATCTAATGCCGAAAATAATCACGGGGAGAGAAAACAAGCCATCTACACACGTGTGAAACAATAACTCACCATCATCACCTTAAGGTATATTTGCTACATTTAAACACTCTCCCCCACCCAATTTCCCCCTCCTCACAATTTTTCAGAAAGTAACAGTTTTGCTCACTGGCAGAATGAAAGGATGGCCATCTGATTATTAAAAATAAAAACTGGCATCCAGCCTGCAACCTACTTACACATTAATCTTTTCTGACAGATGCTGACTAGCAAACACACTTTCAGCTCCCAACAGGAGAGCCGGTCCTCTCTCTGTGTTTTATTATCCTTTAAAAGCTATCGTCTTAGTCTAATTATGAACTCCAAGCTTTGAAGGCCTTGGTGCCAAGGATCAGGCCTCTGTGAACATACCAGGTCTTTTTGAACCAAGAAGAGGGGCAAATGAATGCAGGATCAAGCATGCTTCATATTCTCTGCAAGGAGGGGGGAAATTGTTAGTGACAAATCAACCTTAACACTGTAAATATAAAGGAAATGGGAAGCATTTGGTTGGCTGACTTTGCATGATTTTGGCTGCATTATCGTGTCATGGATTGGGGGATTTCTTTTTAGCTTTAGAGGACTGGTGTTGCAAGCTGAGCTGATGCCTCTACTTAATGGCAGGGATCAAGTTCAGGCCCGATTGGGGACTCCTATTTGGTTAGTTTGCATTTTAAAGAGGACCTACCTAATTCACTCTTCAAGAACCAAAGTGCAGCTCTCCCTTGAAATTGACACTTCTCTGGATTTTGTGGTGCAGTTCCCGAATCAAAATGATCTATACAAAAATGAATATATTAAGGGAAAGTGTATGCAAAGATATGAAAATAACATAATGCAAAAATGCATTGCATCAGGGAAAATGGCTTGCAAAAGTTTATTAGGCAAAATTGTGAACAACAGTGCATATATTAGTAGGATGCAGAAGAAAATGTGTAGGTAGAATTGGGGAACTGAACTGACGAATGGAAAAATGAAGGACTGAGATAAATCCAAGTTCACATATTCACCCATTCCTGCATCAGAAGTACAGTGGTACCTCTGGTTATGTACTTAATTCGTTCCGGAGGTCCGTTCTTAACCTGAAACTGTTCTTAACCTGAAGCACCACTTTAGCTAATGGGGCCTCCCGCTGCTGCCGCACCACCAGAGCGCAATTTCTGTTCTCATCCTGAAGCAAAGTTCTTAACCCGAGGTACTATTTCTGGGTTAGCGGAGTCTGTAACCTGAAGCGTATGTAACCTGAAGCGTATGTAACCAGAGGTACCACAGTACCAGACTAAGCCATCTTAGTTTCGAGGCGTAACAGAACAGGAGTCCCTAACGGAGTCCTTCCTTCAGAATCAGGTACTCCCTTTATCAGAAGCAACCAAATGTCCCAAATTAGTGATCAAACTTCTGTGATCTCCAGGAGTCTTCTTCAGGCTGTATGTAGGATAAACAAAAATAAAAAGTATAGGAAGAATGAAAAAGAGATTATAAAAAATCTATTATGTCAAACAAGACATGTATCATATGCCAATCATTCAACAACTGCAACCAAACCTTTCAAGGGACTTGTATGTTCCAATTAATGAGTAAGATTATTTATTTTCTCACTTTTACTTTCCACTTTTCTTCCATCATGATATCCGTGGCCCCGACAGACCCTTCAGTTCCTTAGTGGAGCATTGTATTCTAGGTGACAAAAAATAAAAGTTGGCAACCCTGTCCACTGTCCTTAGCTTCATTTGAGAAAAAGCTGTGGTTACCACAGAACAGATCTCTGTTTGGACGCAGTGCATGTCTGATGGCCAAATTCAATAAGAAATGTCACCCAGATCTAACTATTGCCCAAAGCCACAGAAGTCCCAGATAACTGATTCCTTTGGGGATTTGACTGCATATAAGCAAAACATTTTGAATTTCAGGTTTGTGTATATCAGTGTTTGCTTTGACAATAGGAGAACTTTTGTTAGCAATATCAATCGGCATGGCAGCCTCTTACCCAGTGCTCCTCAGGAATATGACCCAATTTTAGACAGGAAAATCCAATCTTCAGCAAGGCTGATGCTTAATGCATATACATCTGAATGTGCAGTGACTGATCTCGCTATATACTGCACCCTACAGAATGCAATTACACTTTTTAAAACCAGTACACCAAAATTGTTTCCAGTAAGATTATTTTATAGTTTATTCTCCAGTATGGAGCAGTATGTCATTTAGACATTCCTGTTTCTGTGAGACATTCCTCCAGATACAGGTTTGAATTTCCCTGTGGCCCTCACCACCGCTGCTTAATGAGCATCACACACAAAAGGGAGGGAGGAGAGCCCACACAACACAGCACTGACATAGCTTCATTCTGGATTGAGGGAGAGATTTGGTTCAGTGTGCATTTTAATGCAAGCCTACCTAACTTAGCACTTGCTGAAATAATACACAGACTGAAATGCAACTGTCCTTCAAAATGCACACTGCTGTCATGCAATTCTCCAACTTAAAGATGCGTGCATTGAGGAAAATAGCTTGAAAAAATACGCATATTCTGCAAAAATGCATATATTGGGAGAAATGTGATCTAAAATGCTGATAGTTTTTGTGACGACTTTAAAATAATAATCACAAACTAATGCAAAAATCTTGTGACTTTAGAGTGGGAAAATGAAGAAATTGCTCACCCCGAACCTCCATGAGGGGATGCTGGTGGCGCTGTGGTCTAAACCACAGAGCCTAGGGCTTGCTGATCAGAAGGTCGATGGTTCGAATCCCCGTGATGGAGTGAGCTCCCATTGCTCGGTCCCTGCTGCTGCCCACCTAGCAGTTCAAAAGCACGTCAAAGTGCATGTAGATAAATAGGTACCACTCTGGCGGGAAGGTAAACGGTGTTTCTGTGCGCTGCTCTGGTTTGCCAGAAGCGGCTTTGTCATGCTGGCCACATGACCTGGAAGCTGTCTGTGGACAAACCCTCGGCCTATAGAGCGAGATGAGCGCGCAACCCCAGAGTCGGTCATGACTGGACCTAATGGTCAGGGGTCCCTTTACCTTTACCTTTAACCTCCATTAAGACCAGTGCTTTTTTCTGGGGGGGGATGCAGGCGTACACATACCCCTAAACATTTTGTGAATCTTTGTACTTTTGTCCATTTACTGTATTTATCCCCCCCCCCCGATTTGAACTATAAAATGGTGAGTACCCCCAAACATTTTTAAAGAAAAAAAAGCACTGATTAAGACTAATTGCTTTGCAAGTTGCGTGGCTTCCCAAAATGGAGTCTGATACTTTGAAATGGAAGCAACTCAGGTTCATGCCAGCCAGAATTTAGGAATCATGGGCAATATATGCCCAGGCCTTCTCAGGTGGTCCATTGAGATGTCAGGATCTGTCAGATTCTTTTCTTATTTATCAGGCACTAGGCGGAGACAGTACTTGTGTTAAATATTTAAGAAGCACGCAAAGCTACATTGCAATTTGCTCCTGCAGCACAGGCTTGGAAGCCATGATGGAAAACTGCAGGCCTCATTGCCTAGCCTGGCAGAATGTCAGAAAAACACCTGCATGTTGCATCGATGATAGCAGCCTAAAAAGATAAGGTAGAAATGATCCCGAGTGAAGGTTTCATTACAGGAACACATGCAGGACATGTGTGGAAAGTATGCAATTCTTGCCAGTGCTGTATTCTGAGCTGCTAAGATTTGACACATCTGTGGAGAACGGCGGCCCGTGAGGAGTTGGGAGTAGGCGGGTGTGAGAAAATGAGCCCAGATTGCCAGTAAATGGACGATGGGTGGCAATTCCAAAAAATCACTGCTTGGGGTTTCGGTAAAGCTTTTCAAAACCTCTTCCTCAAAAGCACTGCACTGGGTCTCCCTCCCCCTTTAGCAATCTGTGCATAGAAGGCAAAATGACAGCTTCCCATATGGCTTGTGAAATGTCTCCCTCTCCCTTTGACCTTGAGTGCAGGAAGGCTTTATAGATCAACATTTCCCAAACTTTTTTCTGAAAAAAACAAACCAAAGTTAGGTCAAACCAAAGTTAGGTACACACGTTGCTCCTATACTCAATAACTTTTAGAGCATATAAAAGGACTGCTGCTCTAGTTGGGTGTAGGTCTGCTCCACACATTTTGGTAATAATAATAATAATAATAATAATAATAATAAGGCGCTGGTTCTCATATATTGATAACTTAGGACTGCTTTACCTACTTGCTCCACCCATCAGCCAGCGGCGGAGGAAGCCGCTCGGGCACTTGGGATGGTGCGCCCAGGGGCAGGGCAAGCCGCCCATAGGGGTGGGGCGCACTGCAGGGCCTCTGGAGTCTGCCTGCCTCCTCCCCCTCAGCCGCCCTACAGCTGGGGGGGGGGAGGCAGTGGGAGGACCATTTGGGCAGTGTGGAGCCTGCGCGCGGCCAAGCCACTGTGTCTCTCCTAGGCCCTGCAATGAGTGCCGCCCAGCATTTTGTCACCCCCCTCAGTGGTGACACCCAGGGTGGACTGCACCCACTGTACACCCTTCCTCCGCCCCTGCCATCATCCCCCCCCCACAACCTTACTGAGAAAACCACTTCTGACTCTGGATGTTAGTTGGCTTTGTTCAGCCTCAGTGGCACAATCTAATTGACTATGTAGCCATGTGACATCATCCCATTCACCTGATTGGTGGAGAGGGCCATGTATCTGATCCGAAAGAAAGAAAGAAAGAAAGAAAGAAAGAAAGAAAGAAAGCTGCAATTGCCAAGTATGTGACAGTGTGAGAGAGCGTAATGGGGGCAGGATAGTGCCAAAATGTCAGCTGACCAGGAGAACAACTGTACCAAAGAGCATAAAGAAATAAAGGGGGGGAGTGGTATACAACTACTTTCTGCTCAGAGTAGACATATTGAAATGAATGGACATTGTGTCATGTGCCATTACACCCAGCCAGACGTTGGAAAGACAACTGGAAAATGATCCTTGAGTGGAAAGCAGGAACAGGAGAGGAGATGGGAGCAGACTCCCCACAAATGCAGCTCCAGGAAAAGTACAAGGAACCCCGTTCAGGAACTATTTTGGGAGCCGTTTAGGAAGTAGGCAAAATCTCTTTTTGGGTTTTCTGAAAGATCCAATTCCATGGTTCACTTTGGATTTTAACCAGAACATGCAATAGAGTAAAAATAAACCCCTTTCAAACACATGACAAGAAAGCAGTCTAGAATATTGTTACACACCACATCAATCTCTGAGCGATGCAGGATTCTAGGGGTACCTGGCTCACATACCAGGGTCTGGGTTCCCTTTTGGACAATGTGCTGTTTTTAGAATATATGGTTTATTTACACATATATACCACCTGGGCCTACTGTGGAAGAAGTTCCGAGCATCACATCCCAAGCGGCACCACCTTCTTCCAAAATTAGCAGCATCCCTGCCCTGCAGCTTGCCTTTCCCAAAGAATAGTAACATCCCACCTGTTCTAACCTTGCTACCCTAAGCCCTGGTCTTTTGTAACACAGAGAGAAGCTATCACTACAAAGGAAATTAGGTTGACTCCATTACCTTTGAACTCATGTTGATTTCACAGGATTAAGGACATCTGGCACACGGTCCAGCACACAGGGTCTGACTTAATTAGCCTTCACACATGCTAATTAAAGGATTAACAGGGGCTATCACGCAGCTTGAATACACGTCTGGATCTATATTAAACACACATGATTCTAGCTATCACCTCCCATCAAAGCACTAACCTTCCAAATCACTATTTTCAACCTAAAAATTCAAAATGGGAAAATTCACAACACAGTAAGTACATAAATAAAAATTTCCCTGTTCTGTCAAGCGACAGAGGAAACACAATTCCATCAGGATCCAGAAGTCAAACAGCATCACTTATAAGTATCTTGCTAGTACCAAAAGCTTATCTTCAGTGTTACACATAGCCAGATAATTCTAGGGACGGGGAGTAGTAATTTCTCAATAGCAATAGTGCAACATCACATAGCAGCATTTTAGTAGGAAAACAGATGGGGCAAAATTATATTATCTGTTTTCCAAACATGCACAGGCACACACACACACCACATTTGTGAGTAAAAAGCAGCTCTGTGCAAAATTCCTTTATTGGCTATTATTACTGTAAGATGCTACACTATTGTGGTCCCAGGAGTGTTCCTTCCGAGAGGGTCTAATCCGGGTTCTCTCTTCCCTTAATTACTTCTGGTAAGGGCAAACTGTAAATGTCTAAAGAGCTTGAGAACTCTGGCTACAGCACCTCATTAGTGCTGTGATTAAAGCACTGAGAGAGTCTTTTATGAGACCTGCATGGTGAGAGTAACACACACACACACACACACACACACACACACACACACACACAGTAATCACATGAATCCAGCATCTTGGATACAGTGCTCAAGCCAGCA
Source organism: Podarcis tiliguerta (assembly GCF_965153285.1). Lineage (NCBI taxonomy): Eukaryota > Metazoa > Chordata > Lepidosauria > Squamata > Lacertidae > Podarcis > Podarcis tiliguerta. Next base: position 49,343,302 of record NC_139541.1, on the reverse strand, counting down.
GCCTCTCAGTTTGTACCATTTCAACTACGTGATGAGCAAGTTAAACTCTACCTTTAATGAGAAAGTAAGTTGCATGTCCCAAGAGTGTGATCCATCTGGAGTTAAATCACTTTTAAGAATGTAAGAAGAGCCTTGCTGGGCCAGGCCAATGGCCCATCTAATCCAGCATGTTCTTCACACAGTGGCCAACCAGATGCTTATGAGAAGCCCGAAAAGAGTACCTGAGGGCAACAGCCCTCTCCCCACTTGTGATTCCCAGCACTTGGCATTCAGAGCAGTATGTCCAATTGTTTAACTCTGCTCCGGAAATGATGGCTGACATAAAAATATATATCCATTGGTCAAGAACCAGGCAATGCTATTTATTAATAATGCTTACACCTTGCTGTTCCTCAGAGGTGGCCTTTAGGGCAGAAGTGGGGAAGCCTTTGGCCTCCAGATGTTGTTGGACGGTAACTCCCACAATCCCTGCTCCTGGGCCTTGCTGGCTGGGGCTGACAGGAATTGGGAGACCAATAATAGATGGCTCTCAAATCCAAAATGGCACCCTTGAAGTAATCCCCTCCTCCCTTTTCTGATTCATCAATAATGGTTGCTTCTATTTCATTTCCAAACTCATTTATCTCTTAACTACCGGCCATCCGCAGCCTTGCTTTTGATAGCTCATGACAGCCAGGATTTTCTGACACATGATGATGCAGGTTCAGTCATTAACTGTGTTAACAGCACATTTTGGATGCCAAAGGCTGAAAGATGCACTACTAAGGCCAGCTGCTTTGCTAAGATGACACAAGCAAGTGCCTGTCGATGAAAATGTGAAATCCCTCCTCTGTAAAACACAGGCCATAACTTATAATTAGAGACTGACAACAAACAGTGGACCACAGTACATCCCTCACAAGTGAATCATCCCTCCAGAAATAAATGCGGGGCTGCCTGAACCCTATAATGAGTGCTGAAAGGTTCAATTAAAGAGGGACAGACCTCCAAGATATGCTATGCTGGCAAAGTACAATATCTTTCTTTCCCCTCAACAACAGCAAGGGGCAATTATGGCTGGCCCTCTCCAAGGGCTTCATTTAATAGTCCTACCTGCCGAGCTGCCTGAGTGCACCTGGGATAGTTGCAGGCTAGCCAAATCAACCAACACACACACACACACACACACACACACACACAGCTCCTTAGACTGCAATAAAGCCTGAGCCATTTCTCAAAAGTCTCTGAATAGTATCTGAAGAAGTGTGTATGCACACGATAGCTTATACCAAGAGCAAACTTAGTTGGTCTCTAAGGTGCTACTGGACAATTTTTTAATTTTTTAATTTATTTTGACTGCGTGAGACCAACACGGCTACCTACCTGAATCGAAAGTCTCTGTTGAATTCAAACTGGAAAAGTGTGTGTGTGTGCTACTGGTTCAAATCTTTCCAAAGTTTGGTCTGACATGCATACTAAAAGGTTGTAGGACTTATCCACAGCTCCACAATTAACAAGTGTCTAAATTTGAGGCCTCTATTGCACTTGAGACTCTCGGGATAATCCCCCTCTCTGTTGAGCCCAGCAATGCTTTGGAGTGACTAGCAGAGTTTCATAGTCATGGTCAAGATGGAAGCCCCACCCCCTGAAAGCTGCATCTGACCAGTTTAAGGGCCAGTGCAATTTCTCTGCAACTGTTGGCTTCTTTTAAGCAACAGGGTTTCAAAATGTAATGACATTTGGGGGGAAATGTTCCTGTTCCTCTGAGGACTCTGTGGCCAAGAGTAGCCCAGTGGATAAGGTGTCCCCTCAGGGTTCAGGGAATGTGGTACAATTTGTGGTTCACCTCAGGTGCCAAAATATCCTTGCCCATCCCAAGATATTTATTGTCGTAGGAAGACTTTGCATCTGAGGATTCCTGGTCTAGGAGCATAGCACACCTGCTGGAAATAACCAGTGACAGTCAGACACATATTGCTCCTGTCAACTCAGTCTTAGTATATTTATTTCTACTGCAGAAAAAGAAAGATCTTTGTGCATATTCAACTGGTCCCAAATGTCTAGAAGAGAGCAGTTTTGCTGCAGTAGAGACGCACAGTTTTTGCTCTGGGTGGACAGCTCACCCAGGCCCATCTTTTATGCTGGATGCTCTCATCTTCCATTCCATTTGGCAGGAGAACTGAGAAAATGTACTGCGTTCCAAGTGCTTTGTTTGGGAATAATTACCATTAATTAGTTACAGAGCAATGCTTATTCCTCTGTTACTCGGAGCGTGTTAGGGAAATTAGCTGCTGCATTTCATTTTCTCTTTTAAGTTTGCAGTGGTTCCCATTTGCTTTCACATCATCTCATATGGAGAATGTGCCCTGGCTAATTTTAGCTGATTTGAGTGTTGCTACACTTTGATTGCAGGCGAGCAGTTTTGCTGTGCTCCCCGCACCACTCCCCTAGGGTTAATTTTTTGGGGGGGGGGGTAGAAATATTTATACTTATACTAATGAGGTGTTATTTAAATGGCATGAAACAGGAATAGTGGGACTTCTAAGCCTGGGGGCCACATTCTTTGAGGACCACATGCCAGTGGAGGGTGGGGCTGTAGATATAACTGGGTGGAGCAAATTATGTAACTCTTGCATTTGTATAGAAGGCTACCTTCCAGCCTGACCCCACCTCCCCACCCTCTAGTCAGGCAAGCAAGGGGCATCATCACAATTCAAGAGCAAATTCTAGCCAGGCAAAAGTCCTTGATGAGTGTGTAGAACAGGGTTGGTTCAATATGTGAGGCATTTTGATGAGGAACAATTGTTGTTGTTTAGTCGTTTAGTCGTGTCCGACTCTTCGTGACCCCATAGACCAGAGCATGCCAGGCACTCCTGTCTTCCACTGCCTCCTGCAGTTTAGTCAAACTCATGCTGGTAGCTTCGAGAACACTGTCCAACCATCTCATCCTCTGTCGTCCCCTTCTCCTTATGCCCTCCATCTCTCAAGGCAAATATTTAAAAATGCAGTATAAGCATGGATAATTGGGAAACACTGGTCTGCGAGTGCTCCAGTTAGAGAATAGTTTCTACCAAAGCCATCATGGACTTTGAAGCACAAACTCAGGTCAAAAGGGAGAAGTGGAAGGCATGTTAAGCAAATCCTCACCGTGATCAACTCTTGCGCAGAAACCTATGTCCCCACTGTGGAAGGACGTGTGGATCCAGAATTGGCCTCCACAGTCACTTACAGACTCACTGTTAAGACTGTGTTCATGGAAGACAATCTTACTTGTCTATGAAGAAGAAGAGAGACATTATGCACTTCCACTCTTGCTAAGTTGGTGGGTCTCTTTGTCTTCCTTTACCTCTCCCCTCATTATCCTGACAAGGGGAGACCCAGGCTATTCATCAATAATGCACACAGCTCCAGGTGTGCTCACATACCTGTTTGCAGACAATCGCCCTGGTGGCTTGATTGCACAAGGGGATTAAAAAGTTACTCATTTGGATTGACCTTTAAACAGCTGGTGAAGAGCCTGGAAAAACAGCACTTCTAGTCAGCGACAAGGTGCTGAGGATGCCTTGTCTCCAGTGTATGGGCAGAAAGATAATGGGAGCCAGAGCACTCTCAAAGGAATGTCTTTGGCTGCATTCACATGACAGTTTATTCCATTTCTCTGAAGCTTCCCTTAACAGTTACATTCCACATTATATCTTAGGTTTCACATGACATAAAATCCACTTCTGGAAAATGAACAGTGCATGTTTATCACTCATATTCATGCTATTTGATTCCAGAAAAAAATCCATTTGCAGCCCCCTTAACTTGGAATATTGTCGGAGTTAAGTGATGAAATTTGGGGTGGTCTCCCAGCATATAGTTAATTCCTGCTGTTTTTACGGGGGGATCTTGGGGCACAGAAGCACACATGTATTGAAAGGGTTGGGGAATAGCAACATTGTCCAATGAAATTCATTGTTGTGTCACAACATACCCTAAGGTGTGCATGAAATTTAGTGCAATATGCCGGTATATCAGTAAAAATATTGCACAGTTCTGTAACGCAACAGGTGCTTCAGTGTGAAAGGAACATTAGAAAACAAGACAGAAGTGATGGTATTATAACCAGGAAAATTAACACAATGTTCCCCATATCTGAATACACCCTTGATCAAAACTGCTGATTGTTATTTTATTTTTGTGTTGCTCATTGTTGGTGTTTTCTGCCGCTGATGGACTCCCATCTTTGGTTACAAACTAAGGTTGAGATCCTATGTATAGATGGGAACTAAGACTAAGCTGAAAATGCCAAACTTGTGGCTGGACAATACTGTACATTAGGAGGTAGCCAGGTTTAGTATTTGAGGGGGCCGTTCTGTCCTCTGAACAGTGGGTAGATCAGGAATGATAACCTTCAGTTCTGTCCCAGGTTCAGTCGCTGCTATCATCAGGTGTCAGGCTGCCAGAAAAGCCTGGCAACTGGGCTGTAAATCAGGAACAGGCACACAACTTGAAGGCAAATAACTTTATTGCTTCACAACCAGAGAAACCCAACACCAATGCTCTCAGGTATGAAAGTTGCAGAAGCTGGAAACCCCTCCCCTCCTTCCCTTATTTGAGTGTTTCTGGCTGTACATTCCTCTGGCATGATCCAGCTTTTCTTATCTGCTCTTTCCGTTTTTCAGCTCTCCTTTCTCGCCCTGAGAAAAGGAGGGGGGAGGAGAAGGGGCCAGAAGAGGACTGTCCCCTTCACCCTCACTCTCTGGCTCCAAGACTTTCCTGATGGTTCCCTCTGTTGATTGCTCCCACCAGTCTGAGTTAGACTCAAAATCTCCCTCCTCCTCAGTGTCACTCCCTGGTGCTTCCTGGGTAACTGGTAGCCACCACTTCTCTTTGTCTAGCCAGTCCCTGACATCAGGCAGAGCTGGAAAAGACTATTCTCCAAACCCCGAAGAGCTGTTGGCAGTCAGCATTAACAATACTGAGCTAGATGGTTGATCTTCCAAAGTTCTCCTTGAAAATCCTGCAGGGTAAGATGTGTTAGCATGTCGGACCACCGGGTATGTGCTCTAGTGAGTCTAAGGTAGTTGTTTTAAATACATTTCTGAAAAAAACAAAACAAAACATGCATTGATGCATTAATCCAGTCCTAGCCAACCAAGTGGCTCTGCATTTAAATGATGCTACATCCATAATGTCTCTACATGTTTGGCAAAAGATTCCTGTATTGCAAAGGGTTGGACTAGATAAGCCTCAGGGTCCCTTTCAATTCAACAATTCTATGATTCTATGTTTTGGTTGGCTCCCAGTGCAGGTTAAAGCCTCTCCCTTGATCCTGCCTACAGGTCGTGCGAGATTCAAAATCAGGGCTTTTATAGCACAGCTCAAACTCTTCACCACAAATGTGGAGTTAATTCCCTACTGTTAACTGTGATTTCCTATATTGTCCATGCTGATAATAATACACCTGTTTTTGAATGGAAGTGATGAGGTCATCACTGGGACCGTACTCACGTTAAAGAGAAAGATATGCTGCTGGTGACCACATCAACTCAAATGACAGCAGTCCGCCTTGTTTCTTGCAAAGACTCTGCTTGGCCAGGGCTATTTTGGGAGGGTACCAGGAGGATTTCAGATTTCATTTTTTGCATGACTACACATACTGAGACAGAAGTACAAATGAAAATCAATCAGCATTCATATTTAATTGCCCTTTTTCTTTCCCTCTCCTGCCCATGGCCAGGAAGTCTGGATGGGAAGACGTTCCTAAACTTTTGAACTAACACACCATCCGTATGGCAAATGTTGAAAAGCCATGGTGGACCTCTCCTTCCTCTGGACAAAGTATAAAATAATAACATTATTTTGGAAATGGGGGCTCTGGAAAACAGTCAGTCTGCAGTAGGAGCAGCAAAAGGTACTGTTTGGAGATAGGACTAGGTAGAACCAGGTTTTGATTAGCGATTGGCTTGTAAATCTGATCAGTGTTCTTGATTGTACAAGAACAAAACCAATGGAGGTAAGGAGAAAGTGAGGAAACAGGGTTCAGGGTGAAGGACCCTGAGATCTGTGTGCCACGGTCCCCGTATGCCACAGAATGGCAGATTGGAGCAGCTGCCTGAGCAGTTCAGGACCTCTAGGTTCATCATCATCCTAATTTATTACGGTCAGAGACCAGCTTGAAAAGCACAACTGGGACAACTTTCACAAGAAAAAAATATACATTTAAGACATTGTCCTCTAAGTTAGGATTGGGCAAATCTGTCTGTTTTATTGGTCTGTTTCTTGTTTTTCAACTGTTAATGTTCAGTGTGTTTCCACATCAATTTGCATTTTAAAAACAAACTAGTCCTCATGAAAATTCATCAGCATTTTAGTGCAAAATTATCCTAATATACAACATTTTTTTGCAAGGCAATTTCCCAAATATACTGCATCTTTATGCATGTCGTTTCCTAGTATATGTATTTTTCTATACTTTACTTGACTGGAGAAATGCATTGCAAAATTCAGAGAAGTGCAAATTTCAAAGGATGGTTGGGTTTTGTGTATTGTTTTAGAAACTTCAAGGTTCACCTTTAAATGCAATTGAATTTCCCCTACCACCCTTGCCTGAGGCCCAGAACTGGTCTGCCTGTGAAAGCTGACAAGGTAGAGAACAGACAGGACCTTGGACAGCTCCAAAGAGTCCAGCAAAGGTAGCTTCAGGGGATAGTGTCTCTGCAAGGAGCTAGAACCAGCTGAACCTTTATGCAGGTTGACCACACCTGGTACATGGTTACATGTGTGGTATAGTGGTTAGAGTGTTGGATGAGGGCCTGGGAGACCAAGGTTCATATCTCCACTCACTCTCAGCCTAATCTAACCCACCTCATAGCGTTGTTGTAAAGATAAAATCGAAGTGGGGACTATGCACATCACCTTGAGCTCCTTGGAGCAAAGATGGGGTATAAATGAACAAATAAGCAGACATATAACTTGCCTGAACAAAAAATAGGTTGAGGTTAGCAGACAGTGCAACGAAGGTGCCTGCCTAAATAATATTGCAGTGCCCTGACTGGCAAAATGGAAGTGAGCAGCTTTAAGGACTGTAGAAGAGGAAAATATAAATCAGTATTCCTGAATTAAAGTGATGGGTAAACCAATCACTCCATCTTACACACCTGGCATGTCTGATACCACTTGCAGATAGGCTGTACACCTGTACACCAAGGCAACAGCAACGCTATGAAACCAGGTACACATTCATGCCCATTCCTTCCTTGATTTCTCTACATTTGTTTACAGTCTGCACACTTGAGAGCTGGCAGCATAGCATGGGAAGCAACTCTGTGTGAAAGTGAGGTGTCTCAGGGGGCCCCTCTTTCATACGGCTCTCCAGTCCATGTCCTGTTTAAAGATAAACAACCATAAAAAGGAGATTGCAAGGGGAGAGGTCTTGAAGTTACCCATCAAAAGTGAGCAGTCCCTGGACAGCAGAGCGGCAGGTACACAGGTCACCTGGCCACTGCCTTCCCCACTACAGTGAGAGGTATTGTATCTCCATGTAAATTATAATCATAATTTCTCACACTGCATCTACTGTATATAATATTGTCCTCAAGTTGCCTAGTTAGCCTTTGAAGGTTCTGATGCCCCATTGACTGGGGCAGGAAGTACCATTCCCCCCCCCCTCACTTCTCGAAAGAGCTGTTTAACATTCATCCTTCTCCCCTCCACAACCACCAAAAAGCGAATGAAAGGAAACTTTTAAAAGATCAGTGGCTGGGAAGAGGTGGTTTATTGAGTTTCCCCTGAGGGGAGGCACCTGCAGGACATTGCAATCTCTTCCATCAGTGCAGCAAGGAGCCGGTAACAGATGCTACTTGTCGTGAGTATGGATCTAGCTGAAAAGTATCGCTCAGGCAAATGGGGAAACCTCAAGTCTTCATTCAGGTAACTTGTCCCTTGAGATGGAGCCTGTCAGAAGACCAAAAGCAAAGAACCGTGGGTTCTATTTCCCCCCCTTTTTTTTAATAAAGATTTGGGCTGTATATCAGGGAATGAAGTCCTTAGGGTATTCATAGCTCACTGATGAGCAGTGCTTTTTTTTAATAGATGTTACTGTCAAATATGAAGTACCATCACCCCTCCTCTTTTTCCTGCCATCCATGGCAGCCATTTTGTGCTGGCACAGACAACATTTTTTAATCAATATGAGAACTGCTGTTCTGTAACATCTGGTTCTCTTGTCCTCTTCCTCCTCCTCCCTCCCACTGTCTTACACCAGCTCTGGCATTACAAGGCTGCCAAAGCACACTGAGGACTCAAGTGATGTGTTTACGTTTCTGGTTTCATGTTGCAGCTACAGCTGCTGCCTTTTTTTAAAGCCAATAGATCAAACTAGCTTCAACCGATAAATCAGTTAACCAATCGATCGGATCTACGCAGCATTACATATGGCAAAGACAACAACTGTAAAGAAAAAAAGCTTTCTCTGTTTTTAGATGTGCCCTCCTGTGTGAAGGCGAGATGCCTCTCCTAAGGTATTTTTGCAAGAAAATATAAATGGCTTGCCAGCTCAACCACCAACTGCCCTCACCAACCCACCCCCCTTGCCAAACTCCCCCGCTTTACACTTTGCTAACCCCCCATCCCCTTATAGATCTCTTTACCCCCACCCCCATACCTCTTCAACCCCCATCCCATCACAGCTCCTTCAACTCCCCCATCCTGAACTACTTACTAAATCCCCACCCTATTGCCAGCCCCCCCCTCATGGTTTGCCCCAAACCTAAGAGCCCCATGTCACTGCTGCCACTCGCAAAGGGGGGAGGAATGAAGAGAAGACATCTTTTATCTCTTTTTGCCCCCCTTTTATGCCACCAACAGAGAGAAGAGTGCATTTTAAAATGACGGGAGGTGAATGGGAAGAATAAGAGGAGTTTGGATTTGATACCCTGCTTTATCACTACCCTAACTAGTCTCAAAGCAGCTAAAAATCTCCTTTCCCTTCCTCCCCCACAACAAATATTCTGTGAGGTGAGTGAGGCTGAGAGACTTCAGAGAAGTGTGACTGGCCCAAGGTCACCCAGCAGCACTGGTGGGGGAAGAGGAGTGTGGGGGGAGCGCACCGCCCCCGGCAGTGCGATCCCAGTAGGGTGCCATCACAGCTGCACCCCACCTGTGCTGGGCACCCCACCCCCGCAGGTGGCATGCCACACCCCCAGGATGCGCCACACCCCTGCGGGCGGCACACCCTGCCTCAGGACGCATGCTAGCATGCTCTCCGCTCCCGGTTCCGGAGCATGAAGCTCCGCCACTGCCCAGCAGCTGCATGTGGAAGAGCGGGGACGCGAACCCGATTCATCAGATTACGAGTCCACGGCCCCTAACCACTACACCACACTGGCCACCCCACACTGAACCACCCACCTGCCTCTGGTTACCTCCTCTTTGCCCCTGCTACCTCTCCCCTGCTGGGGCAGCTCCCCATCACCTGCTCTGGTTTGTTGCTGTTTTCCTCACCCTTGGCCTCCAATGCTGATGAGGCTAAAATGGCAGTGCTGGCAACAGTTGTGCAGCAGCAGCAGCAGCAGCAGCAGAAGAGCCGTATGGTTGCTGGGGAGCTACCCTGGCCCATCCTGGCTCATGTGGGTCCTCCACCCAACATCATTTGCTTGCTCACTTGCTCACCTGCACCCACCAGCTTGCTGATCTGACTTCATGCTGCAGTTGGCATGACCACCCTTCAGTGGCCATAGAGGTGTTGCAGCATGACAACACCCCCCCCCCAAAAAAATAGTATAGAGAGGGCTAGGAATACTGTTTTGACCGCTTAACTGTGGGTGCCCTTTGTGTTGATCACCATATTTCTTTGGTTGGAAGGAGCTCTGGGATATATGAGGACAGATTAAATGAGAAGAGGGGTGGGGTTGTGTGTGGTCTATCTCAGGAACAGCCTGGCCTGTCACCTTCCTCCTCCTAAGTCTGTGTTGCCCTTGCAGAACTCAGCACAAGGAAAGATGGGGACGGAACTGGCATGTGGCCCCTGGAAGGCTGGGAAAATGCTGCTCTGGGCCATTGCCTTGGCATTGGGGGAGGCAAATATTAACTCTTGAAATAGAAGCTCATGTTGTCTTTGTTAATTTTTGAATCAGCACATTTGTAGAGTGGGGTGGGGGAATGGTTCAACATGACTGTTCGCTCTGGGAACTCTGCCAAAACATACAACAACAAAGGCCCTTGATTTGAAACCATCAAATCAATATAGCATTTTCATACATGGTTGCTTTACGTTAGAAGAGAGGCTAGAGAAGGATCAGGGTCCTGATTTAAGGCAGAATGGAAGCATTTATCTTCTTTGCCTTAAATTCCAAAGATGCTGGTTAATACATCAGCAGACTCAGTGCTGGAGAATTTGCAGGCAAGATCTTGGAGATGAAACACAATTTTTATCAAGTAGTTGTATAAAACTTCCATGTATCCCCATTTAGAAGACAGGGTACCATTCTATTCTCCATTTAATACATTTTTTAAAAAAAACCTGATGAAACTGCAAAAGTTTAAGAAAAGGGCAACTCAAAAGATCAAAAGAAGGGACCATCTTCTCAAAGAGAAAAGACTGAAGAGTTTGGGCCTTTAATAGCATAAGAACACAGTAACAGCCTGCTGGATCAGGCCAATGGCCCATCTAATCCAGCATTCTGTTCTCACAGTGGCCAACCAGATGCCAGTAGGAAACCCAGAAGCAGGACCCAAGCACAAGAGCACTTGCCTCTCCTGTGGCTCCCAGCAACTGGTATGCAGAGTGTAGCCATCATGGCTAGTAACCACTGGAAGCCATCCAGGTGGGTAGCCTCCTGTGGGGGATTGAATGAATGAATGGATGGAAGAATGAATGAATGAATACATTCTTAGGGAATAAGCACCATTAGAAACAGTGGGTCCTCCTCCTAAGGAAACACGTCTTGGGTTGTGCTGTAAATGACTGACCAGCTAGCACAAATGTGCTAGGTAGGGATGGAGAAGAAAGGAAAACTTCCCGGCGGCAGCTGGGAGGGTCCACCTCTTTCTGTGGAGACATAAGATCTACCTTTGAGAGAAGACTCTGCATTTTCTTTTCTCTTTCTCTTTTTGTTTTTATTTAGGTTAGTTTTTCTTTGTTGTATTGTAATATTAAAAAGCCTTAATAAAATCTTATGGGGGGGGGGAGAGACATTTGCATCCTGACTTTTGCTCTATAAAATAAAATAAAAACCCACAAGCAGGCTAGCAAAATGTAAAATCCACAACCCAAGATTCAGTAACGTTTGAAACCAGAATTAAAAAGCAGAAGCGACAGGACAGCAGTGGATGAATAATTGATTTAGCAGGAGGGGTGAGAGGCCCGATGGGAAGAGCAGACCAAGGAAATGTCAAACTGAAAAGGTCCCAAAGGCCGAGAAAGGGGGGGGGGGAGGGAGGGAGAGAGAGAAGCTCTGCCTATCTTGTCCTGGCATCTCAAGTTCAATAGAGAGCGCGCAAGCAACCAGTTTGGTGCCGAGAAAAGCCCCATCTTGGTCAATCCACCACTGTGAATCCTGACTATTTCTGCAGGCGCCAAACCAGTCCCTGCCAAATCACTTCCCACTTTTCCTGTGGACTGGCCTGGGGCAGCGGCTGGCAGAGCAGATAATCTCGCAATCCATTCAGTGCCCCTGCTATCCATTCAGTGCCCCTGCTAGCAAGTATTCCATTTTCATTTCTTTTATTTAGAGCATTCAGCTAAAGAGGCTCCCAGAGTGGCTTACATATAATCCATTAACACAAGTCAGTTCCTGTCTGCAGGCTCGCAATCTAACAAACCCCCACAACCATGACACACAAGGAAATAGGTACAAGGAAGGAAGAGAAAGAAAGCAAACCCAGTTCACAGTGTTCACTGGGAAGAGGGATTGATTGTTAAATCAGTCTGAGATCTGTGGTTCTATGAGTGGAATATACCTGAAACAAAAAGCTAAAGCTACAGAGCTGTGTGCTTCGAATACACCCTAATAATGGCCTGTACAGATTTTTCTTCCAATGCTCAGCTTACAAAAGTATATTGTGGAAAACAGCACCACCCCCTGTTCAAAATAATTATTTGGCATTTGCTTAAATGGATTTGACTAACTTTTGAGATATGGCAGATGGGTTAGCTATCATTTATGCTGCTTTAATTATTGTAAATGCACTTTCGACGCCAGAAATTCTGACTCCTGCACAAGCAACAGTGTGTTCAAAAGCTTATAGTTTGAGGCTGGTCACTGGTGAACTTGAGAGTCTATTGTTAAGTGCTCTCAACTTCGCTGGGTTGTGACAACTTTTTTGGGGGTGGACGCTATAGGGTTTGTGTCAGTTTGCATGAGAGAGTGCCCGAGTGCATCTGAAATATTTGCAAACTTGCAGGCAGGGCCTTTGGGGGCAACAGATCTACAAAGAGCAACTAAAAACCTAAGTGCATAAAAAGAAGTCCAGCTGGATCTGGCCAAAGGCCCATCAAGTCCAACTTTCTGTTTTTATGGTGGCCAACCAAATACCTCTATGGGAAGTTTGAAAGCAGGACCTGGAGAACAACAGAACTCTCCCCTCCTGCAGTTTCCAGCAGCTGGTATTCAGGAGCATAATAACCCCTCTGACACTGGATATAGAACATAGTTGTTATAGCTGGTAGCTACTGATACCCTTTCCCTCCATGAATTTGTCTGTTTCAGTAGCCCATGCAAGTCTATATCCCAGCTTGCAAATATCTCTAGAGAGAGCAGGCCTGCTTGTGGTCTACATAAAAAACTGCTAAACTGCTGACCGTTTCTTTCTGTTGTTCCTTTAGGCACAGAGTCCGTCATCTCAGACTCCACCCTGACAGGTGGAGTCCACATGAGACATCCTTTTTGTCAAGGATCTTCTGGCCACTCCGTTGCACTCAGCAAAGCCAGTCAGAATTGTCACTCCAGTAGGATAGAGGTTCTTTCATTTTTGACTTGGATTGTGATAGTTGTTTTCTATCCCACTGCAGGCACTGATTAACTTGGCGATGCTAGGATCCTTGCATGATCATCCATCCAGCTGTGAATGGTCACTTTGCTTAGTTTGTCTATGCTTAAGCTTGAATGTGGTTGTCGCAAACAGCATTTTTTACACTGCATTTCCCTCTGACTGCTCCACTTACTTTGCCCCGCTTTACACCCATGTGTTTATATATGGGCTTACTGGAGAACGCCTTTTATGCATCTGATGAAGTGCTTGCTACTTAAAAATAAAAGCTTATCCCATAATAAATCAGTCAGTCTTTCAGGTGCCACAAGACTACTTGCGGCTGTTGTGGTTGTTGTTTTGCTACAACATGTGCATGGCTTCTCTCTGAGTAGTGTTCCTGGCTTCCTTGCTGCCCTGGTAGAGAGTGGGGGAAGCCAGAGCTGTTCATAGAGCAGATATTCTGGCCTAAGCACATCCAAGAAGTACAGGGATGAGAAACATCTGTGTGCCTCTCCAGATGTTGCTGGATCCCCACCTTCCATCAGTACCAGCCAGCATGGCCAATGGTCAGGGATGATGGGAGTTATTCATGTGGTAGGAATGCAGTTTCTCATTGTTGTTTTTTAATTTTAAATTCAGCTTGCCCCATTTCTGCATACATTTGTGATATTTTAGAATGAAGTCTACATGAAATTTTTATGCATTTTCATGTGCATTGATCCTAAAATAGGCATGGATTTGCCTCATACGTTGTTTTTTTTTTTTACAAGCACCCCCCATCCCGGTGGATTACATTTTTGTAGGCTATTTTCACTAAACACTAATTCTTTGGCTGAAGAACTACACAGCAAAAACCAGAGAGGTGTAGATTTTGAAAGAGAGATGTGTTTTGGTTCACCATTTGGTTTAGGAAGTGCAAATTTGGAAGGTTCACATTTTTTAAAAAATGGGGACCAAACAGTTTTCTTCCTCATACCTAGCCCACAGAGGTCAAAGAAGGCTTTGAATCTTCTAGAAAAGGCTTTTGCCAGAGCTCATGGCTTGTGTTGGAAGAGAACGAAAGAAAGAAAAATGGATGAGCCAGGAAATACAAATATTTTTTTTCCATAAATTGATTTTTCAGCAAAATTGGCTGTAAACAACAACCCCACACCACATCATGACTTTCTGGCCCCTACTGTGCAATAATCACAGGCCAACCAGTATCTTCCTGACACATTCCGCTTGTCAGGTGGTTAAAAGCAACAGGGGGGGGGGGAGCACTCTGTCAAGCGCGCCTGCAACCCAACAGAGTGTTCTTGTCTAAGCGAGATGTTTATAGTTGCTCCAGGAAAAACGTGTCTGGTTGACGCCAAAGTAATAGCTGGGAATAAAGCTGTCCTTGGGCTGGCGAGCATTAATATGAACTTACATAACATGCTTAATGCAGGGGAAACAACTAATCCCACACCATGAGATTCACAAGCTGGGGGTGAGAAGCTGTTTCACGCATCAGGGTGGGTTTTTTTGTTTTGTTTTGCTTTTTTTTTGCAGAGCTCTGTATCTCCTGCCATTTTTTAGCAATGCAAAGAAACCCCCTCCTCCTGTCTTCTTGGGTGCATGATTTGAATTCCTGGGACTCTCAGGCCCAGATGATACAGGTTGGTTTGACAGTAGGACAGCCCGTGGGTGAGTTCAAGGGCTGAATCAAAATCCCCCTTCCCCATTTATCCAGCCCATAGCTCACAAAGGGGGGGGGGTGTTTTGATGGTTTTCAGCAGGGCTAATTGGTGTGGGTGGCTTTAGAGGTGTTATGTACTAAGCTTGGATCCTAGAACAATAGGCAAGTAGGATCCTAGAATGCAACAGCTGATTGGCTTGCAGGAAAAGACCAATCAGGCTCCAGGAGGAAGTTAATCAGCCTATTAGGCTGGTAGGATCCTAAAATGCAACAACTGATTGGCCTGCAGGAAAAGACCAATCAGGCTCCAGGAGGGAAGCAGAATCAGCCAATCAGAAGGGACTCATTGTGTAAATAATGTATATAAAAGCCTGAGGTTTGAGGGGCAATTCAGTCACTGTTTTACAAGCTGCAATAAAGAGCATGAAATCATTACAGGACTCCGAGTATATTTCAGGTGGGGAGAGGGCATTTGTAGTAGGAGCCAGCAGCTTTCTTTCTCTTTTCTACACACTGTTTTAAAATGCTTCCTGTCACTTTCTTCTACTTTTAGCAACTGTTGCATGCACACACGCACTACTGCTGGACAAAGGAGAACTCTTCCTACTGCTAAGTAGCCACTCCAATACCAATGGAATGATCCAAGCCTTGTGGCATTAGTGCAATTCTGTGGGTATTTGAAGTGAAGAAGCATGACAGCAGCTGGTGAAGGCTGTGAGGGAAGAGGATGGGTGTTTGGGGTGAGCTGGGTGGGGGACGGGCAAGCCATGAAGGAGAGGTGGGGGTTTGGTCAGGTTTAAAGAGAGGGAAGACAGGGGGGCAAGGGGGGGAAGTGTGGTTGGCCAGGTTGGCATGAGCAGGGGCAGCAACCCCTGGTTAATAAAACACTTTTTTGTTTCTAATTTGTTGAATTTCCCCCCTTTTTTTAACCTAACATCTGAACACACCTCATTGCTTGAAGAACCAAGTAGCCTCCACTGCCCTGAGGCAGCACTGCTGTTAGAGGAGAAAATTAGGGCATTTTTACATCCGCAGCCAAAAGAGGCTGCAAAGTTCTGGAGAGTCTTCATGCCTGTGAGAAGAACTGTTCACAGCTCAAATTTCCTGTTCTCCCAAGCAAATGTGTGCAGTATATTACTACAAACACGGTTGTGGAGACAATTTTTCCACTTGAGGGCAGCATTCACCAGGAAGTCCCCACTGGAATGCTGCATACTTGTGCGTTTTTTAATTGTTGTTTTAATTTTTATTTAAAGCATTTTTACTCCACCTTTTAGCCACAAAGACTCCCAGAGTAGCATGCAGAAACGAGTAGTAAGACAGTCCCTGCCCTGAGGCTTACAACATGATGTGAACAAGATTTCATCTTCAATATTAGGTGTCACAGATCACATTCTGAAATGCCAACCTTGGGTATCAGATAAGGGTAACTGTAAACGCTGTCATATGGAAATATATCAAGGCCAAAAAAAGTGGGGGGAAACCAACTAAAAAATCTGACTTTGAAGTGCTAATGACTTTAGAAAGTGCAAAGGGCTTAATTAAAGAAAATCTGTTGTCTACTTTTGGATCGAGATGATAATATTCACCACAATTATGTTTAAAGTGGGAAAAGAGATCAAGGAAGCAGGATTCCTAAGAATGAGTGGAGGTGGATCTGGGGAAAATGTGAGGTTGGATACCAGTGGCTAAAATTTGAAAGAAAACTTCCTAAACTTGCCATCCTGGTGTCATTTGATACCTTGTAGAACCTTCAGAAACCCCATTCAAAGTGTTGCACAAAACAGCACTTTATAGGGAGCTTCTAAAGACCTCCATGGGCATTTCTTTTCATTAAAAAAAAAAAAATCACCTGGCATCATTGTGAATTTCCCCATCTTTAGCTTAGTTCACCTTGTTTCCGTATATGCTAGTGTGATATTTTTTAAAAAGTAAATCATGCACACTTGTATGCATTTTCATGCACATTTCTCCAGCTAGACACATTTTGCCTAGTATATGCCTTCTGCTGAGCAGTTTTGCATTTTTGTACATTATTTTCACCAATGGACACATCTTGATCTGCATTTTTTCCTACTGTGCATTTTTTTTTGCACGCTTCTTTGGTTTGATGGACTGCATTGAAAAATTCAGAGAAGTGCAAATTTCAAAGGCAAGCTGTGTTTTGTTTGGCATATTAGTTTGCAGAGGGCAAATGTGGTAGGTTGGCATTAAAATGTGATTGAAACAACTTTCTCCCCCCCCCCTTCCTTGCCACACATTGGCTTGCCAGGTGAGGGAGAGATCCCTAGTACCAGTGGTCTGGACTAATCACTTTCAGAGGCCTTTTGAAATTAATTGGAGGGCCACAGGCTCCCCACCCTGCTCCACAGAACTGGCAGCAGCAGAGAACCACCATGAACATCTGAGCTACTGCAGTTGCCTAAATATCACATTGGTGCCTTGAATCCATTGTGCCATGTGATGGTGAAAGTTGCATGATTTCCTTGTGGTGTTGAGATTTCTTTCTGCCTGCTTGTTTCTTTGGATTCACAGGAAGGATCCCTCCCCCTCTTGCATCATTTATATTAAAGTCTCCAAATTAAAAATAATTATTAAAGGCACTCATTTACTCATAATGATTCTCCAGTGATTAACTATTTTGCTGAAAGCATCTTAGCTGCCTTTGAATGAGGATGCTTCCCAGGCTTTTCCACCCATGACACTTTCATTTAATTGCAATAATTAAAAAGCCTTTTCTTCCCAGTTCTTAATGAACTGGGTTTCTTTCATAGGAAAATATTCCTACCCAGATCTGAAAGATAAGGTGGTGTGTGTGTGTGTGTGTTGTTGCCTGGTGTTTAAAAAATAGAACTGCTTCGAGGATGAAAAATAAGGTTCACATTGAAGAATCCCTTGGTATTTCAACATAATAGGTGTGATGGGAGTTGCAACTGTCAATTGGAAGAGTTTTGTCATTAAAAACAGGAAAATTGTTTTTTTGCAGCAGTGAAATGGTTTGCTTTTTCCCCCCGTCTTGCAAAATCATTCTAACCAAAAAAGCAAAGAGGCCTCTCTCTCTCTCTCTATGGGCTAAACTGGGATCAATGCTACCACAGCATGCAGGAAACTGATTTTGGTGACAGAAACCAAACAGTAATTATCTAATGTGTTGTTGTTGTTGTTGTTGTTTTGTTTTGTTTTGTTTCCTGTAACTGACAGGGAAGAGGAACACTGGCTGGCCCATAAACAAAACTACCTGTGACACTGAAGTCCTGGGTAGGTAGATTTCCTCCAATATTTGTTCTCTCTTATAAAATCATATCTTCATGGAGTTGAAGGTTCCTCAATGGTCATCTAGCCACCCAGGCCAATTCAAGAGTTTCACTACTACAGCATTCCAGAGGGTGAAACTTCAATGGAAAATAAGTGTTGCAGGGGGAGGGGAGCTTTTTAACTATTACCAGCAGGGCTGGTTCCAAGTCTGAGAAGGCCCTCAGTAAAATGCTCCTTGGTGACCCCCTTCTTCCCTTGATGGTCCTTTCCTTGCTTTCCTGACAGTGTCCCCCGCTTCACTCAGCCCCAGGCAGGAGTTCTTATTGTATTCTGCAGCCTGTAAGTTTGTGTTTCAGAGGTTTGTCCTGAGCAGGAGCCAGGAGGAGAGAGAAGCAGCAGCAGAGAAAAACAAGCAGAAATCACTTAGGCTAAGGATGTGATTAGATGCAATTAATAACGAACTCCTTAAGAATCACTGAAATCTATTTCTCATGGATAAGGGGGTAGATACCAAACCCCCATTTCCCTTTCCACAGTGTCCCTGATCGATGTTATATTGTTAAGTGGTGGCTTTGAGACACAGCTGCTTAAGACTCAGTGCAGGTGAGGCATCCAGGACCAGGACCGGTGAGCCACACCAGGGATGTTGGGTGCTGATGCTGGACATGCCCCTTCCCCAAGATGCTTCTTCCCATCCCGTGAGGGGGCATGGAACCTTCCTCCTTGCACAAGTCCCATTACAGACTGGGGCTTCCGTGAGCTCAGTTCAAGAAACTGGTACCAGTACAGTGGTATCTCTGGTTAAGAACTTAATTCGTTCTGGAGGTCCATTCTTAACCTGAAACTGTTCTTAACCTGAAGCACCACTTTAGCTAATGGGGCCTCCTGCTGCTGCTGCGCCACCGGAGCATGATTTCTGTTCTCATCCTGAAGCAAAGTTCTTAACCCAAGGTTCTATTTATGGGTTAGAGGAGTCTGTAATCTGAAGCGTATGCAACCAGAGGTACCACTGTATATCGAGTCCTATCCAGATTAGGATCAGGCTACTTAAAATATTGTTTCTCTGCCTTCCAGGCACAACCAATCCATTACAGCACTCTGAAGGCAAAGACCTTCTGCAGATCCCATCTTACCAGAAGGTCCATTCTATGTGATGCCAGAATTTCACAGGGGCTCTGCTCTGCATCTACGGTCAGTGGCAGCAATGCTGCTGAATATCAGTTGCTGGAAATTGCAGTAGAGGAGATGCTCTGGTGCTCAAATCCTGCTTGCAGGTTTCCAACAGGCATCTGGACTAGACGGGGCAATGGCCTGATCCAGCAGGCTCTTTTTGTGTTCTTCAGTCTCTTAGCATCTACACATTGGAACTTCCTCCCATGACATATCAGGCAGACGTTATCTTAATTATCCTTCTGGCATCTATAAAATACTTTCTTCTTTCAACAAGTCCTTTAAGTGTAGATCCTTATCCTTTCTGTATTTGTATTGGAGTTCAAGTTGGTTTTATGCGTGAATGTGTTTTTAATTGTTTTTTTAATTGTTTTTATTGCTGATGTTTTTATTGTGAAATCACTTTGAGGTATTTTATGAGAAGTGACTCATAAATGGAATTGGATAAAGAAGAAAATAAAGAAGAAAATTTATAACAGAAGAACCTACGACTTGGCACTTCGAGAGAGACATTTTCACTGCATGGGTTTTTAGAGGTGGGGAGGGAGTGTTCAGACATTGAGAATATGACTTTCCAGTTTTCATTTTCTCTATTTGGAAAGGGGGGGGGACTACACACAACTTAATGTTGTGTGTCATTCAGCCTTTAGTTGCTCCAGTGGGCAATGACACCCCCCCCCACGCACTCACTTCAGTCCTCCTGTTGGCTTGACTCATTTACCCTTCTGTAAGCACTCCCTAAAGAAGAAAATAAAGGCATCATGGGAGATGATGAGCTTGACTCAGTTTAAGACTCATATGAAGAAGATGGCAGAAACTTCCTGACAGTAAGAGCTGTTCGACAGTGGAATTTGCTGCCAAGGAGTGTGGTGGAGTCTCCTTCTTTGGAGGTCTTTAAGCAGAAACTTGACAACCATATGTCAGGAGTGCTCTGATGGTGTTTCCTGCTTGGCAGGGGGTTGGACTCGGTGGCCCTTGTGGTCTCTTTCAACTCTATGATTCTATGATTTTATGATATTAACAACCTTCCTTTTCAAAGTTATTCAGACTGTCTTCAGCACACATTCAAAATATCCATCTCTGCTACCCATCTTAGCTTCTGGCACAAGGTTTCCCAGGCTGCAGCTCAGTGGAAGAGCATCTCCTTGGCATGCAAAAGGTCCCAGTTTTGGTCCCAGGCATCTCTAGGGGTGGCTGGGAGAGATGCTTCTGTGAAATCCTGGAGAGCCACTGCCGGTCAGTGTATATACCACTAAGCTCAATGGACCGAGGGTCTGACTCCATATAAGGCAGCTTCATGTGTTGCTATGGCAACAACAATGACCAGAACGGATGCTCTGCTATGATAAACAGAAGCATCTCTTCATAACTGTAGTAATTGGTTGTTGTTGGCATCCATTTGTCTCAAGAGACATTGGAGTGCACCTCTGAGGGTGGAGTCAAACGTCTGCATTAGCAGCAACAAAGTGACCTCCCCGGGGCACAAGCTTGGATAGTGTTTATGGAGGTCCTGCGCTGCCCAGACAACAAGACTTTTGGCCTTGCTGGTGTGATCCAAAGGAAAGCAGAGCAGTATGTTTGGCACCAGCTTGGCTGCAGGAGTTGCAGGAAGGAGGCGTATAAGGCACCATCCAACTGTCTTAGGGACTCCACTACAGATCTGTGCAAGGTTTATTCCTTAGCCTTCTCTTCTCCTAATGATATCCCACAAGGCAGCAGAGATTTAGAATTCGAGTTTTCCTTCTCCTAGATGGGCTACATTCCCAGGTGGATGAGCCGCATCTGCTCCTCATTTCCCTCTACAGCACATGCAGAAACCTCTTTTTTGACCATTGAACCCACTATTTGTCTCATCAGTTCAATCTGCCGGAACCTGTTTTTGCACGCAGCAGAAGTCTGCAATTCACCAAGGGTTTGAGACCCAACATCTACCCTGGTTTAGCCAAGTGGTTGAGCAGAGTCAAATACAGTGGTACCTCTACTTACATTCACCTCTGGTTACATATCCTTCGGGATACGTACACGGCAAACCTGGAAGTCCCCCCCCCCAGGTTTTGCCACGCGCGCATGCGCAGAAGCACTAAACCGCACCATGCGCATGCGCAGAAGCAGCACCTCTGGATACGCACACCTCGGGATCTGTCTGGAGCTCCGGAACAGATCCTGTGCACAACCGGAGGTACCACTGTACTGTCTCCATTTATTATGGATAAGAGCTAAGACTCCATCCTTTAGCGTGTTCATGTAGTTACTTTCATTTTCCAGTGTAGTTGTGTATTAGTCTGTTGTTCATCAATAAACAGCCTCTTGTTCTGTGCCTACAAAGTGGGTAATCAGGCCCAGATTCAATCCCCAGCATCTCTGGGTAGTTTAGGGAATGTTCCTTGTCCGAAACCCTGGACAGCCGCTGCTAGTGCAGACAATACTGAGCCGAATGGTCCAATAGTCTCTTGATATAAGGCAGCTTCACATGGAGTCCTATGTTTCTCTGTACACAGAATTTTAAAGATGCATCTGGAGATAATGAAGGAGATCTAAGTGTCATGGCTGCATATGATTCTGGGAGAATTCTGAATAGTTTACCAAGGCAGATCAAGCTAGAACTTGATGGAAGCCCATCTTAATGAAATGTTGCAGAATCTGGCCCTATCACCTTTACATCTTCTCCACCTCATGGGAAATCTCATAGGAGCAATTAAGCCTCTAGCTTCATTTTGTGCTGCCAAAAAGCACAAAGCCTCGCCTAACTAATGCAAGCAATAAATTGTCCTCGGATAGTGTAGAAACAAAGTTACTCTTAGAAGAAGAATCCACATTTCCCCCTTCTGGAAAAGTCTTTTTCTAAGAATAACTTCTAAAATCTTTCATGCTTTCAAAAAATCTGTTTCTAAGTTATTCTTGAATGATTTAATATTAACCATTCTTTCTATTTCCAGTGATTTAACTTACATAGCTAAAATAGCATGTCCATATATAAGGCATATCAGTTGAGGAAACACAGAGATTTGCTGAAGTTAATAATAATAATAATAATAATAATAATAATAATAATAATAGGAAACCCCTAAGGGAGTGAGGCACAAACAGCCCTTTGCTTAGTGGCCACAGAATGCTAACTGTTTCGGGAAGGAGAAAGAGAATGAGATGAAGTAGAATCAGGGCTTTTTTCAGTTAGAACTCTCCAAAACTCACTTCCGACACCTCTCAAGTAAGCACCATTGTTATTCTGGGAGATGTTCATGGTGAGTTCTGGCACCTCTTTTTCTAGAAAAATAGCACAGAGTATAATGGAATTATGTGCCTGGGATCTTAAACAGGGACATTGGTGGTGGGGAATGGCATTTGCCAAGAGGAACCACAGGTATTCGCAACAATTATTATTATTATTTTTTAAAAAAGGAGAAACTGCTATCCCTGGTGACCCCTGAAACATTGCAACCCCTGAAAAATCATTTTGATGCTGGCCATTTGCAGCACCTGCAAATTGAGGTGGTGATTTGATGGGGGGGGAGCATTTCAGAATTGCAAAATGTAAATGTTATTCCAGAGCATTTCAAGTGTGTCTACCTATATTAAACATTTAGTTTATGGTACTGAAGCTAAAGCAGTTGTTTTTTGTTGTTTTTTTGTCTTGGAAAAGCAGATCACAGCCATGCTGCTACACCCACTTTTCTTTAAAGGAAAAATCCAAACAGGTTACTGGTCATTTTTGCTGGTAGAATGTTGCATCAACTGTCGTAAGGAAGGGCTAATTTGATTGCTCTTATTGTGCCTGGCAGGAGTGCCAGACCATGAGCATTGAGCAATTGCTGTGGCAACCTCTGAGGTCAGGGAAGACAGAACTGCAGTTAAATAACGCTAAAGTTGATCCAACAGTCCCCACTAGGTGTCCTCTTCCCACCAAATAAAAGTTTCTCGCAATTGTATACAGTACTTGAAAAACCCACTTCTATGCGTATTTGCAAACAGAGCCCTGTGGAGACATCAGCTAAATCTGTGCATGGAGAGAAGGTCTAGATTGGCCCCTAATGGTCAAGAACTCAAACAGGGGCCTGTTTGCATATACTTTAATACACATAGGCTTTCTCTCTGTGTGTTAAAGGGGATGGGTAAATCTGCCAATTTTTATTTCCCTCTGTTTCTCATTTTTCCAGTCTTAAGCTCAGTTCTCCACATTTCCACATTAGTTTGCAGAGTTCTTTTTTCTTTCTTTTTTTAGGTCCTTGTGAAAATTCATCACCGTTATAGTGCAAATGTCTCCTAATGTACATATTTTTGTATGCAGTTCTACCTACTATACACATTTCTGCAATGCAGTTTTCCCTGACATAGTGCATTTTGCATGTCATTTTCATTTTTATGTTTACCCCAGGATATGCATTTTTATGCACACCACTTGACTGGAGAACTGTAATACAAAATTCAGAGAATGAATGTTGAAGCATAGCTGTGTTTGGGCTTGCTCTCCCCCTCCCCCCCAAAAAAGTGCCTGTTAGGTATGTTTCTCTTTAAATGTAAACTGAATAAAATTTCTCCTCCATGCCTGGTTTTGTGCCCATGCCTTTATATGCATATGCTCCTGTGCAAGCAAGACATGGAACACATGGAAGATAGAAGCAGAGCCGATCCAAATCTCTGGTCCATGAGAGGATTGGGTAAATTTTCCCCTTTCCAAGTTGTGTCACCATTGCATGCTTTCACCCATAATGCCGTTCCATTCCCTTTCTGCATTAACATGCACTTAAAAAAAAAAATCCCCTTATTTTAATACATATTCCAAACTGTACTTTATCTCAAAATGCATATTAGGCAGTACAATCCTTCACATTACTCGGAACAGAAGTAAGCCCCATTGAATTCAACATGACCTATTTCCAGCAAAGTATGCGCAGGAAGTGGGAGTCACATGCTTCCTGTTCCATCCTCTTATTGTCACATCTAAAGTGGGTCAAAGAAAACACTAGGCCTAGAACTAGATCCCAGCTGTGATAAATAGAATTGAATCTTGGGCTCCCATTTCAGGGGTGGGGAGACATCCAGATCCTGGCTCTTAATTTAGGTGAGGTAATGTTCTCCTGTCTGTAAATAGAATGCTGTGCCTGAGGTATGCAGGCTACTTCAAATGCCAAAATAGCATCTATTCTGCCGTCCACAGGAGAGGCTCGTGACCTTGCCTGCTGCTTGTCAATTTAAATTCTGCCATCTGTGTATTGACTTCTTCTTTGGCCTTCTTAATGCTCAGGACCTTTCAAAGACTAACCACAGCTTTTGAAGAGAAATGGATTTTATGTGATAGCCTGACAGAGCAATCCTATACTTAGGTTATTTCGGGGCTTGGGCAGATGGGAAAGAGATGCTGCCACTCTGCTGCGGAACAGCCGCAAAATACAAGGTGTGCTCAACCTGGAAGGGGAGGGGGGGAACACTGCAGGCAAAAATGCAAAAACGAAACAAGAACACTGGCCCCAGCATCCCTGAGGTGCCTTATTTAGGAATGTGAAAAGCTGCCTTCTACCAAAGTCAGGCCACCGGTCCATCCAGCTGAGGACTTTCTGCCCTGACTGGCAGTGGCTCTCCAAGTTTTCAGACAGGGAGTCTCTCCAGCCATACTTGGAGATGTTGGGGGTTGAAGCTGGGACCTTCTGCAAGCCAAGCCAGTGCTCTACCACTGAACAATTAGTCCTTCCCCCGAAACAGCTCTTTCAATTGGCTACCTAAATACAGGAAAGCAAATTTCAGTGCCTGATGCTCAGAACTTTTAGGGGGTTGATATGACAAAGTTCCTGCAGAGAACAGATACCGTCCTTGTAGCAATGAAGAGGAAGAGTCGGTTTCGCACATTTTCTCCAAACACAGTTTTTACCAGGGGGGAGAGACACAATGATACACTCTTTTTACACAGATGCCCACGGGTTGAGCTTCACAGTCTCTGTTCATATTTTATTGGAAGTTTCTACTTTTTTAAAATCAAAGAGCAGGTTGCACAATGTCTAAAAAAATAAATAAATAGCCACTTCATTTAGACAATCTAAAATTGCTTTCAATTTTTTTAAAAAAAACAACAACACAAACAAACCCACTGCCTTTTAATGGACTTTGATTACTCTGTTTTACTTGTGGTCAGCTGGACTGTAAATAAAATCTGTTTTGCATGCATACACAGTACCCAAGATGACACTGCAGGGGCCCAACACCATCAGCCCTTGTGGGAGAGAGAGCAACACTGCTGCTCTTGGCAGGGAAGGGTCCCTGTGTGGGCCTGCCAACAGCATGGTTTCCTGGAGGCCCCCAGGTGCAGCCTCCCTCATGGGACCACCTCTATGTTAGCAAGACCTCTGTTGAAGAATATCAATCATGGAATCTGCAAGCGTAGAGGAGGATGCCTGGATCAAGAGGAACAGCCTGGTGAGCACTGGTCGTCATGGGATGACCTCTCCCCTGGCCTGCATGTGATGGAGCTGTCTGTGGAGCACAAGGAGAAACAGGTAGAGAGCAAAGAGCAATAGGCAGGAACAGTTAGAGGGTGTGATCTTTGGCCCAGCATGCACAGGAGGTAATTGTGAGTCTTTGGGGAGTGAAGGAGGAGTGGTGGCACCTGAGTCGTGCTGTGTGGTACGGGCATAGCTGTTGATTTTGGTTTCTCTCAGTGTCTCATTTTCCCATCTTAAATTCAGTTCTCCACAAATCTACATCGTTTCCTGCCCCCCCCCCCCATTTCGTAAAAAGCCTTTGCCCTAACAGATGGCAGAATTTATACACGGTGCAAAAAAGGAATCCGATGCAACAATTGCACTAGCAAAAGCTTGTTGCACAACAGCTGGTTGTTCTGAAACAGCTGCTTCTGGTTGTGCAGTTCATTGCTCAAAAATTTTTAGTATTGTGTTTTCAGGAAATATTGGCTATGGTGTAAGTGTGCCCCTGTGCCCCATCCATCTATCCACCACATTTCAGCCACTCTAGGGGTATGTCTGCCAGCAAAATGGCTCTGTTGCTGGACTGTTCCATCAATGCACTGGGAGATTTTCATCAGGCTCTTTGTCATGCTGATGGTGCATATGACTTCCACAAAACCCAAAAATCCTTCAAAAGTGTGATTCCAGCATAGGATGGTACCTCTAACAAATGACTTTTTTTGTTTTCCATCAACTCCTCTACTCCACTCCCCTGCCAGCAACCTTGAATATTTTTCCATGAAAATATGCCTGGCATTAAGGGAATATGTATACATGAAATAAAATCACTCCATCATGCAGCACTTTCCCTGGGTAATGCAATCCAGCCCACTGAGGTGCATTGTTCTTAAAATAGTCAAAGAGTCTGCCATAGGAACATAAGCTGGGGGTTGATCGTTGCACAATTTCCTCTCCTGAGTTGGAAAAAGGAAAAATCTATCATAAACACCTGGCTGAGATTCTTGTGAATTTAGCTGTGTATATACCCTTTGCCAAAGAAGAAAATCCAGATTTCTGTGCTCAAAATGATTTGTGCAGATCTGTAATCACGATTCCAACTGCTTTCTGTTCGTGTGCTTTACTGTGAACCCTGATACTTGGCTTCTGCACCCTTTGGAGTACCAGAGTGGGGCAGAGATGTTTCTCCTTCTTGCAGATGAGGTGCTGCTGCTTATTGGGAGGGGGGGTAGCAAGGCAAAGGGAAGGGCAGCATGATGCAACCCCCCCCCCCAGAAGAGGAAATCAAATGGAATCTAGTGAGAAGTTTAGCACTCATTTCCCCGTTAAGTGTTCCCGGGGGGGGGGGGGGACATTGTTTGCAAGCCCATTAGCTCAGAAAATAATGGGAGCTTGACGCTGTAATTTCACATGACAAAATTTGGAGTGAGATCCCAGCATACAGTTCTTTCCTGCCATTTAAATTTAGCACACCATGGTGGTGTATCTATCAAAAAGCCACACCTCCACAATACAACAGGTTCTGCAGTGCAAAAGGGGCATTAGAAATCAGGTCAGAAACATTAGTATTATTACCAGTTAAACTAATGCAATTAACTCCATGTCTGAATGTAGCCAATTTAACTTCATGTACATCACAGGACTATTAAGCTTCCAGTTGATTCCAATCCAGACCCCCTGCCCCAAGGAATCTTCTTTTTGCCAACCACCTGTGACCCATTATGTTACACCTATCTACCAAATGTCTACCCTGCCCTGAGGCCTTCCCCAACTTGGTTTGCCTCCCTGCTTGGATAGCCCAATACTGGGGATAGAAATTGTAGCTCAAAACATCTGGAGGACACCAGCCTTTTCAGGTAATGATTTTGATTTTCCCCCAAATAGATGAAAATTAGTTTCTGCCCTCCATAAAGTTTCCCAGTTTAATGCTGGTTTGAGATTGAAATTTACATGCTAAAGAACTGATTTGCCCCACTGCTGCCAAATCAGAATGTCAGTGGTTTTCTGTTTAATGAAAGATATAAAAAAATGGTAAAAAAGATATGTTCATATCTATACACGGGCAAAAAAGAAAGAAGAGAAAGCGAGTTGCTGTGCAAATGAGCCATCTTTTCTGGCTTTTTCTATGTTTCCTCATAAACATGTCTTGTTGCTCTTCAGTTCTCTTAGTATAAAGCGTCTCACCTCTGCCCTTATAACTTGGATGTGTGCATAATTGGGAGAACTTGTGCAAGGCCGGGCCTCTTGGGGTGAGGGCAGATAACCACCAGAGACAAGGTGAAGAATAACTCTTCCAGCTTAATTGGATTTTCCCAGAAGCCAACCACAGATATCTCATTATCTCAGCCAGACTCTTCCTTCTGCGCAGAGCATCCTCCTCCCACCGCCCCACCTGCATCCTGCTCCCAGCAGCCCTCCCTTCTCCTGTGTCTTATCATTACAGCTTAGAGATGAGCCCAACATCCTGCCCTTACATTCCAGCACAGGATCTCTCCGTCACAGATGTTCTGCTCTTAGATGTCATTGTTCTTCCTCCACCAAGGCCATAGCTCTTCCTTCGGCCTACAAGTCATAAAACCGAGTTTTTGCAAGGCTGCCAGAAAATGTCAAACAAGAAGAAGATGCATCCAATGCAGGGCTAAGTTAAAGTGGCTTGGCGGTATACTTGTTCCACGGGCAAGGTGCTGCTGTGCAAGAGATTGCAGCAGCATCGAATTCCTCTGTCGCACAGCATTAAAACTCACACATCTGCTAGCAACAGGAGCCCTGTGTGCACCAGAGTCCTGCTGAACCCAGCAGTGTTGGGAGCTCTTGCAAGTAAGGTGTGAACAAGGCTAAAGTCTGCACTGGGCACAGGATGGCATGGCGGCTTTTAGTGCACCAGTTGTCAGGTGACTCCAGGGGGCCCAACTCTGGTCTGCCTTCTCCATCTGAACTTGAGTGGAAACCAAGAGGAGGACCTCAGACTAGCCAGACCTGCCTATCACTTTATCTGCCAATCTGGCATCATGCCTGGTGATGCAACTCCCAGAAGCATAGCTGTGTTAGCCTGTTGCAGTAAAAACAGCAAACCAGAGTCTTGTGGCACCTTAAACACTAACAGAGGGGCTAGTGGCCTGAGGGTTTTTTCTGGCCCCCTACAAGTCTTAATCAACATAGCAAAATCCTGCCCTAATACATGCATTTTTGTAAATATTTTTTGCTGGAGAACTGCACCAGAAAATAACAAAAACAAAACTATAGTGGTACCTCGGGTTAAGTACTTAATTCGTTCCAGAGGTCTGTTCTTAACCTGAAACTGTTTTTAACCTGAAGCACCACTTTAGCTAATGGGGCCTCCTGCTGCTGCCACGCCGCTGCTGCACAATTTCTGTTCTCATCCTGAAGCAAAGTTCTTAACCCGAAGCACTATTTCTAGGTTAGCGGAGTGTGTAACCTGAAGTGTATGTAACCTGAAGCGTATGTAACCTGAGGTACCACTGTACTATTACTGCTACTACTACTACTACTATTACTACTACTACTACTATATGGTTTGAAGGAGCATGGTTTGAAGGATAGTTGTGCTTTTGGATCACGGATTGTTTTGGGAAATGCAAGTTAGGTGCAGTAAAGCAAAGCCAACTGAATTCACACACACACACACACACACACACACACACACACACACACTCCTGCTGCTAGGAGTGGTCACTTTGCTTTTTTGTAAGCATTACACAGAACTGTCACATACTTTCTTCTTCTTTTTTGCATTTTGCTGCCATTCAGATGATTCCCTTCCCTGCTTCTCATTTGTGACCATGTATATAGTATCCCTCTTCACGCACATCAGTTACTGTGTGCTAACTCAAAGCAGACAGGCCAGAAAAAAGAACGGCTTGTCCTCCCTTGATTCTGTACATACAAAGGGAGCTTTCTCTGGCAAAGAAACCAAGCAACAAGTCTCAAGCACAATAAATACCGGCAATGTGCAACTCTAATTGACGTTCAGGAATTTGCATGCAAAGATTGTAAAGCTGGCAGTGCCAAGTTTTGTTTTGTTTCTCATTACTTAACTGCTTCTGAAATCCCTGCACTAGGGCTGCTGTTCTCTGACACCTAAGCCACAGACAGCTTGCCAAGTCCCGGAAAAAGGGGCTGCGCTCAGGCCCCAAGCGTGGACTGCTTCAGACAGCTCTGTGGCTTTTCTGTTCTAAGCCTGGGTGGAGACCAACCAGACTTATCAGTCGGTAGTAATCTATACCTTGCTGGCCTCTTTCCCCCTACAAATACAAAACAGGCAGCGGCAGCCCCTTTGCCTGCACCACAAATGAATCTGTGAGTTATTTGCTTTCTGGGCATCCCTTAGACTGGCCAGGGCATTGTGCACTTTGCAGAAGTGGCTGTTGTTTTGACTGATTAAGGTATCTGGAGCCAGGGTGGAAATTCTCCCCAGCTAAGAATAGGGATGGGGGAGAAAATCAATGCATTTTGCATTTAAAGGAGAACCTGCCTAATTTGCACTTTGCAAAACAATACACAAACCAAAACACAGTCAACCATCAAGATTCACACATCTCTGAATTTTGCAGTCCAGCTTTCCAAACAAATAATGTCTACAGAAATGCATAAAATGTGCATTAAAATACAAGCATAAATGAAATGGCATTATATTAGGGAAAATAGACTAGCATGTGGTAGAGTTTAAAGGTGTGCTACAAAAGGAATCCAATACAGCAGCTTGTTGCACAACAGCCGATTCTTGGTGCACAATTATCTTTGATAAAGTATCTGTGTCTTCTCTTGAGCAACAGCTGACTCTTGCTGTGCAATCCATTACACAACAATGTTTGGTAATGTGCTTGTGTTTTCTTTTAAGCAACAACATTGGATACAACCCAGAATATCCCAATGGGGGGGGAAGTCATTTGGCCAGCATCTAAAGGCCATCAGGGTCCGGACGGGTAACTGGCAGCGCTTGCTGTCCCTTCCCTTTGGCTTGATGCTTCACTGTATCTCCTGGTTCCTGAACTCTCAGCATTTACTAGAACTTCCTACCAAGCTACTCTTTGCTTGATTGACTAATAACATTAGTACTCGCCTCATTCCAGCCCATTGAGTTCAGCCCTGTCTAACAACAAAGCTCTCCAGGATTTTAGACAGGGATTTTGTGTGGCATAGGAGCCAACTCCTAGGGGCCGTTGGGTCTTTGGCCCCCACAATAAAATATTTGAGGGGGCTGGGCCCCCACAAAGTTGATGGGCATTCCCATTCAAATGGTGTGTGTACACTTCGTCATGTGATTGATTATGTGGGGCTGACCTGGGCCCCCACAATATTTTATTCAAGTTGGCACCCCTGTTGTGTGCTCTACCACTGGGTTACAGCCCAATTCTCCTAATCATCACAGCTGGCCCCCAGATCCCAGAAAAGTGATTGACACAGCAATGTTTGTATTCTCTTAATATTTAGAAGTACAAATGATAAACCCCAGGTTGGCAAATCATTCACTGCAAAACCACGAGTTATGAATTATTGCTAATTAGAAACTCAACAAATTAATCAAAGTCAGCCAGAGTTCATGATGGCTTTCCAAAAAGTACAAAAGCAAATTCCAGGAACCATATATATGATTCACAAATTTGGCAAGCACAGATTTTAAACTATTTTCTTTTCATTTTAACAAAAGGTAGAAGAATTCAATTACAGCCAGGATACAATTAATTAAAATGCAATCAATGCAAAATGAAAACATGACATGTTATCAGTGCCAAGATTTATTTACTTTTATCAGCTTCAAAATCTAAAAGGATTTGTTCCACATAAGTCACCCCCACTTATCAACTTTAAGATGGTGCCTTTACATCCCTGTCTCATTTTAAAATCCTGTGGTTTTATTTTCATTTTAACACAAATGCTGCCTGTTACCTACCTTGACTTTCATTCATTTCATTGAGGGTAGCAAACCAATCTTTTGCAATACCGTTAAATTATTTTTCCAGCTTTTATTTCTCAACTTTACTGGTTGTTCGGGCACTATTTATTGCAGCTATGCAATCTTCCATTTTTCTGTCGGCTAGCCTATTAGTGCTGGGAACATCCATTTAAAGTTAAGGGCTATCGTGTGGCCTCAGCTGGCAATGCTCTAGTGACCTCCCACTTGGACTACTGCAGTGCGCTCTATCTAAGGCTGCCCTGGAAGACTGGGGACTGCAGCTAGTGCACAATGCATCTGCTAGGTTGAGCAGCCCAATGGGCCCATGTGGTACCAGTCCTGAAACCTACACTGGTTGCCAGTGAGCTACTGGGCCAAATTCAAAGTGTTCATATTAGCATACAAAGCCCTAAATGGCTTGGGACCCTGGAAGGTTAAGGAGCACCTTCCCCATCTTGGACCCTATGATATGATTGGCAGGTCAGTGGGGGTGCCTACTTGGTGCTGACCCATAACAGGGCCTTTTCAGTGGACTATTCCCAGAACTTCAGGACTAATTCAGATGAGCAGAGAAACATGGGGGGGGGGAATAACGTCCACCCCAGCTCTACATTCAAAGAAAACACCAGGGGGGAGGGGCTGTCATTTGTAACTGATGGCTCTAGCTTCACATCATAGGAAATTTTTACCAAAACTATCCAGTCACAGTGCTTTATGGAGGGATATTGGTGTAATATATCAGAACTAAGCAGCTTCTAAGATGTATTTATATTTCTATACATGTTGCTCACAAGACCTGGGGAGGGGGAACAAATCTTTTCCCCAATTCAACTTTAAAGGCGCTTAGCATAAAAGCACAACATCTGCCTATCTTTCTGAAATCTGGCAGGATTCATACCCTCAAAAGGGCCTGCTATGCCTTCAAATTTCATTCAGTTCTGCCAAAAACCCCAAAAAAGGCTATGTCCATTTGTTGTTTTTTTCCATTATGACGATGGAAAGTTGTGAAGCTTCCAAAACAAGGATCTGGTTCAGACCTGATGTGAATTGGGTACCCTCTGAAGTCCAAACTGAATCTTATTTTATTGCACATCCATAGTGTAAAGAGCCTTTTTTTTTTTCTTGGGCATTTCCCACTGTGGGAAATGGCCAACGGCATTTTCAGTGCTGAAGTGAAAGCCACCCAAATCGTAATGGATTCAGCTCATTCATATGACATGCATATGTCTCTCAAAGAAATTCAGGATCTGAATCAAATACAAAGAATGTATTGCTGCAGGGCGGCCATTACGTTTTGTGATGGCAGGGGTTGTTGTTTTTATATATATATAAAAGTTTTTATACAAAACTTTCAAAGCTTCTAAAGAGTAAGACAACTTCATAATAATCCCATTATGGAAAAGGAACTGGAAAAGAGAAGCCTGGAGCTCAAGAATGTGAATGGCAAAATTGTCCTAGTTTTAAAAGAAGAGTGTAAGTCTTGAATATATCTGTGCAAAAAGGTTTTTTTATTAAAAAGGAGTTTCTCAGAGGAAAGGGTGCTGGATGTGTGTGGGTCACTCTTAATGGCCTCTTTTAGGAGCACAGTGATGGCTGGTGCCCATGAGGTGGCCAACAGTAACTCAAGCCAATGGGTGTATTCAGATGGGTGGACTATTGTTTTAGTTTTCCTGATTATAACGTTAGGGCTTCTGCCCCAGTTTCTAATGTTCCTTGTGACAATGCAGTACCTGTTGTGCTATGGAACTGTGGCTTTTTGGCCAATATGCTGCCATGTCCCACCAGTGGGCATGTTGTGACACAACAACAAGCATCATTGGACAACGTCACTACCCTCTCTGCATATGTGGGCTTCTGTTCCCCCATGAAAACAGCAGGAAAGAACTGTATGCTGGCATAACGCCTCAAATGTTGTCACTTTTCTCCCGAGATTGTCCTGGTTAAGGGGATTTTGAACCTGTCCTATCCCAACCGTCAATCAAGTAGCATGGAAATAAGCACTAAATCGTTAGTTTTTCAGAACTGACTTTTATATTGTGCAAAAGCCCAGATATAATGCAGGAATCAACTGTTAGGGAAATATTCATTGGGGGTCTTTTAAAAAGAGGTTGGATGGGCATCTGTCAGGGATTCCTTAGCTGTGGTTCCTGCATTGCAGGGGGACAGACAAGAAGACCCTCGAGATCCCTTCCAACTCTGCAGTTCTATGATGTTAGGTGCGGTTGGAGGTACAATATCTGGGGTTGGCAAGGCAGTGTCCCATTTGGCTTAACAAACCAGCCTCTACTGGAAGAGCAGCAGCCTTCCTTCAAGGTCTTCCTTAAATTCAAAGCAGTTTGCAGGGCATCAAAGCTTCCCTCTCCCTCCAAAGCCTGACATCACTGCAGGAGTACCAGCATCATCCAGCCCTGGCATTTGTTAACATTAGCAAGTTGCAGCAGAGCCTCAGGGGTGGTCAGACCACACCAAAAAAGAAAAAGAAGAAGAAGAAGCTTGAACGGCCTGCTCAGACAACCCCTCATTTGGAAACAGCAATGAATGTGGGGTTGGGGGAGGAAAGAGTGTTAAGTCTTCTCCTCAAACTCAAGATTGTGTGCTGCAAATTATAGGGAGGGGTTTTTTTTAAGGGATCTGTAACCAGAAAGCAGCTATTGCATTTTTGATGTTTAAATATTTGGAGTGGCGATCTTCAGAATACTTTGTAGCTGACGCCCACATGGAGAAATACTTTCTTTGGCACCCAGCTGCCGCCCCAGCGATGCATGTCTGGAAAGGACTGGAGGAAATAATTACCACAATAAACAGCTAATTAGAGGGCCCAAACCCCTACTCTGAACACATTTTTATGTATTCATATCAAAGGCTAAAGCATGAAAGCAGGCATGGCTGTATTTAGTTCCACTCTTCACTACTGTAATTAAGATTTTATGTTTACCGCTGCCACCCCTCCCCTCATTCTCTAAAGTTTGGGAGCCAGACGAGAGCTGGGAATTTTGGACAAAGCTTGCCAAATGCATGTGTTTCTGGTAGACTGAAATGCCACCAAAGCTCGACTGTCAGGCCCCACAAAGGCTTGCAGATTGAAGAAGACAGTGGAGGCTGATACATTGGGGCAAATGGGGCGCTGCCCCAGCAACCTCGGTCTTGATTCTTACAACGTTGCCTGCCATCTTCCTTTCATCCAGTCTAGGGGGTGGCCCTCGCTGTCAGCTTCCTCCTTCTCAGTCTCAGTGTTGCCCTTGTAGCACTCAGCAGGGATGAAGATGGGGACATAGCTAGAAGAAGAAGAAGTGTTTGGATTTGATATCCCGCTTTATCACTACCTGAAGGAGTCTCAAAGTGGCTAACACTCTCCTTTCCCTTCCTCCCCCACAACAAACACTCTGTGAGGTGAGTGGGGCTGAGATACTTCAAAGAAGTGTGACTGGCTCAAGGTCACTCAGCAGCTGCATGTGGAGGAGCGGAGACGCGAACTCAGTTCCCCAGATTGTGAGTCTATCGCTCTTAACCACTACACCACACTGGCAACTAGAATTAGTTGTCTCTGCCTGTCATTGACTGTTGGATGCCCTACCAGTCTTAATGGGCACCAGCCATCATGGATTGCCACCTAGGAATAGGATCTCCAAGAAGGAAAAAGGAGGGTGGACATTCGATTTCTGCTCCCTCATCTCCCTTTTATATACCTTTCAAATGGCCAGACCAGCTCCAAATGGATCGGTTTCAGTTTGTAGAAGTGGCCCAGTGCTTTCTTGGCTGCTACCCCCATCCTGCAAATTAAGGTGGGAAGTGGCCATGGAGAGGATATGTGGAAACCACTGCAGCAGTTTTCAAATGCCAGGTCCTGGATACTGTTGTGAGCATGCACAGCAGCACTGAAAGATTCCAGGAACCACGTACCCCTCACCTGAAGAAAGAAATCAAAAGCCTGGCTCTGGACTGACCTGCAAGAGAAGCATCCACCGACTCCAGAGACAGAGCCTCAGCAGGATGACATGGGAAGGAGATTCATGGAGTTCAGCGACACTTTCATTTGGGCAAATGTTTGCCAAAAAAAAGTGTAGTTGATGGGTCAGAGCTGCATGGGACCTCATAGTAGTTTAGCACAGTCCCCCTTTTTCAGTATACAGTGGTACCTCGGGTTAAGTACTTAATTCGTTCCGGAGGTCCATTCTTAACCTGAAACTGTTCTTAACCTGAAGCACCACTTTAGCTAATGGGGCCTCCTGCTGCTGCTGCGCTGCCGGAGCACGATTTCTGTTCTCATCCTGAAGCAAAGTTCTTAACCCGAGGTACTATTTCTGGGTTAGTGGAGTCTGTAACCTGAAGTGAATGTAACCTGAAGCGTCTGTAACCCAAGGTACCACTGTATTTATTATTTGTTTCATAAAAATCTATATACCACTTGATGGTAAAAACAACAACAACCCCTCAAAGCAGTTTTCAGGCTCTGATCCTTCCAGCAGCTCAAATTGTCAATGAGACTGTGATGAGGATTGGCAAAAATAAATAAAAAAGACATATCAATTGGAAACATTCTTAAGAATGAATGCATTGATTTGTTAGGACTGTTTGCTCTCCTTCTCACACGCTCTCACTCTCCGATATGCTCTGATATGCCAGAGTTTGTTTGACATCTGTTCCAGAAATGTCTGTGGACAGGATAGTGATTGCAGTGGCAAGTCAACATTTCCTGCCTTTGGTGACAGACACAGCCGGGGGGGTGGGGTGGGGGGGGGGATGCCAAGCCATTTTCTTTGAAATGCAGGGAGAGAAAGATCACCATACCCGAGGGTATAAAATTTCAGTATGCTTCAAAGACATTCAGCCCTGGCGTCATGGGAACATTGGTGGAGGCTGGTTGCCGAACCCACCACAGCCAAGCTCCAAATTGGTTTAATGTACATTTTTTTTAAAAGGAAGTGGGTGGCACCCAAACAACCCTGGGTCTTTGCCAACCACTGGCGAATCCTGAGTTGATGTACAAGCCAAATCTGAGGACTATCACAACTGGGAATTTGCTGTGCAGGAGGAAAGGACTTCTGGGGATCTGTCTATACAAGCTTCCTGCATTTCCCAATGCTTCCAGAAACATGCAAAAACCAGGCATGATGGTCTCTTATTTGTTCACTGCATCTGGTGCCCTCTGCCCATCCTGGCTGGAGTTCAAGCTTGCCTGCTGTGTGGTAAAAAGGACCTCATTGCAATTGGTTGTTGTCAGTGCAGAGTTCACTAGTGCTGAAGCATCATCCCTCCATTCATTCAAAGCTCTCAAAATAATGTAATTGATCGGGCATCTGCAACATGTCATAGAGTAAGCCAGATTTTGAGCTGTATTGACTTTGTCTCTGTGATTGGATCCTAGTTATGAAAAGCCATTACAGTGGTACCTCGGGTTACATACGCTTCAGGTTACAGACTCCGCTAACCCAGAAATAGTACCTCGGGTTAAGAACTTTGCTTCAGGATGAGAACAGAAATCGTGCTCCGGCGGCCCGGCGGCAGCAGGAGGCCCCATTAGCTAAAGTGGTGCTTCAGGTTAAGAACCGTTTCAGGTTAAGAACGGATCTCCAGAACAAATTAAGTACTTCACCCGAGGTACCACTGTACAGCAAAGACACTTCTGAGCTTCAACATCTTTTGTAAAATGTTTATGTTCAAAATGGCATCCCTATATCATTTTTTTCTAAATATTATCTATAAATATAAATTAACATATTCAAATGTAATGCAAATAAACATCCTTTCTTTTTATTTTGTTGGCACATTTCCTCTTCCGTGGCAATGCGTAAGTAGCCACCCTAGTTATATTTCGGATGCCCTTCAGTCTCTGTGGGAGCAGGAACAGTGCAGTCCTATGCACATCTATTCTGAAAAGGTCCCATTGAGCCCAATTGGGCTTCTGGGTAAGTAGTTATAGCACTGCAGACTAAGAACAATACAACTGCTTCACAGACAACTCTGCATAAGGCTTGAGAATCCAGTATAGATCGGGGTGACCCTATACTTTAGCCAGCTCCAAGGGGCAGTGTTCACTGTCATGTCTAAGGGTTCCTTGCCAGCAGAAGAAATGTAAGAATGAAACAGTCTGGTAAGGGTTTTATTATAATAGTGCATAAATGCTTAGTGGTTTGCCTTTAAACTTTGTGCATCCTACATATGTGTTTTCATGTCTGATGCTTGTTGTATAATCACAACCAGTGCTTTTTTTCCTAAAAAATATGTTTAGGAGTACTCTCATTTTCTTACTCATATTGAAATACTGCCCCTCAATGAGGCCAAACTTCGATTCACAAAATGTTTAGGGGTATGTATACGCCCGTGTATCCTCAGGCAAAAAAGCAATGATCACAACACCCAAAAGCATGTTTATTGTCTACAAATCCAAAAGAAAAGCTGCCCTCCACAGAATAGTGACCTACTGCATAAAGGTAAGAATTACATCCTTGGAGCCACTCACTTTGAACTCTACCCTGCCCATGTTTCCATCTGGCCCTCCTCAGCCCTGGCATGTGGCCCTTGGAAAGATGCCTAGAAGTGACTGCAGCCTTCAGAGTGAAATAGGTTCCCTACTCCATCCTAGATCTCTCTTCGGCTTGGGGGGGGGGTGCATTTTGTCCTGGCTCTGGTCCCTAGGCCCACAGAGGAAGCCATCAATAATGTCATAGATGAAGAGTTTGAGGCTATCAAAATGGAAAGACCTTGAGCTGGATTTTGTTACTTTAATAACAAGGAAATAGCTTCAGCCCCGCGCCTGCCTTTCAGATTTAAGATCTATTTTTACAAAGTCATTGGAAAGCGCAGGCCTCACTCTCATATAGTTTACCCAAAGAAAATCAACCCAGCTGCAAATAGCGAAGCAGGCAAAATGTGAACAGTAGAGTCTTGTCATGGGCAAAATACCGGTAGCAGGTTGGGTGAGAAGAGAAAATATCAACCAAGAATCCAAAGTGAAAAAGGTTTCCCTAAGGTCAGAGATGCTTGAGCGGTTGCCAAGTGGTTTGGCATCCCCTGTAATGAGATACAATCCAAAAATATTATTCAACCACACACATGAAACTCTCGCCTTCAAGGAACGTTAAGAAACTTCCTTGGTTTTCCAGCGCAAGATGTTCCATGCTTTCGTGTGTGCTGACAACTTCCCGTGCCCATTGCCTTGGTAGTTGGGCATGCACACAAAATGAATCAGTCTAGCTGTGACAGCTGAAAACGTTTAAAAACCAAAAGAACCATTAGCAGGGTTGTCTGGGCTTGTGGTTGCCATGGGGACAGGCTAGGTGTGGAGGCCACAAGACTCGTGGCAAACCATACCAGTGGTACACCTGCCACCACAAGCCTGGGATTTGGCCCTCAGCAGACATGAGCAGGCAACTGAATGAATACGGCTGATGGTCCTCGAAGCACAGAAGGGCTGAGAAAGCTTGTTTGTTTCATTCCCCCAGCCCACAAAGCTGCTCTGGCAAGTCCACTCATCGCTGTCAGTTTTTAGCAAACCTTGCTTACCAGGATCAGTGCACGGCCAAAAGTATATTGATTTATATTCATCTTGAGTTTTACCCCCACTCTTCTAAGTGTCACAATCATTTTGTGATTTCCATACTTAAGGAATTCCATAGTTAATTAACTGCACAATTAATTACAGTGGTACCTCTGGTTACGAACTTAATTCATTCCAGAGGTCCATTCTTAACCTGAAACCTTTCTTAACTTGAGGTACCACTTTAGTTAATGGGGCCTCCTGCTGCTGCTGCGCCGTCAGCGGAAGATTTCTGTTCTCATCCTGAAGCAAAGTTCTTAACCAGAGGTACTACTTCCAGGTTAGCGGAGTCTGTGACCGGAGGGTTTGTAACCCGATGTGTTTGTAACCTGAGGTACCACTGTAATTGATAAATTAAACTTCAGTTCATCTAGGACAGGGGTGGGAAAATGCATCCAACCAACAAGACAGATCCTTATCTTCCCCACCCCTCACAGGCCAGGTCTGACAGGGGTGCTGGGCCACCCAGCTGTCAATTACCTGATCTCACGATGACATCAGGCGAACCAGTTTTGCCCTTGCCAATGATCAGCTGATCTTTGGGGCTTGCAAAGCCCCAGGCACAGGGTTACGGGAGCCTCTATGATCAGCTAATTGTCAGGGCTCGAGTGCTTTGCACATTTTGCTATGCAAACTCTGAGGACCAGCTGATCATTGGAGCTTGTATAGCACCACACACGGAGCCGTGCAAGTATCAAAGATCAGCAATATTATAGGAGGGTGTCCAATTAAAAACAGAAGCTTAGTCTATGCATGAAGCAAAATGAGGCACAGAATGAGGTGGGAACAATCCAATCAACCTGATGTAGCGGAAAGCAGCACACCACTTCAGAACTGTGTATGTTGGGGGGGGGGGTAGCATTTTTAACTAGGAGATTTCTAAAGCAGTCTTCCCCAACCTGGTTTGGACTACAACTCCTATCAGCTGCAATCCAAAACATCCAAAGGGCACCAGGTTGCGGAAGGTTCTTTTAGGGTTAATCCTAGAACTAGCGCCTCCACAATTTGCCAACTTTCAGTTCCTTCACTTCATTAGTATCTCCTCCCTGTGCCTTTGTTCAAGATGAGCAGGCTGTGTAATGGTGTGGTTTTTTTTTAAGAACTGCAACAGCAACAACAACAAAAATGTTGCATCTTTGTACCTGATGTTTTATTGATGTACACATATCTACTCCTAAGCACTGGTAAAATGCCATCATGGTGCATTTCTGCATACAAACGAATTGTGATGCAAGTATATGTACAATCAGATCACATTTTCTTTCTTTTTTTAAGCAGCGTCTTATTGATGCCAGCATGCTCATTAGTAAAGTTGAGGAAGAAAAAATACATCCACGAACTGGAAACCTGAAAACTGTGGCAAATCATTACATGCACAGAGCTCTAAACAAAATTCAGGGGCAGGGGGAGAACACAACAGTGGTGGATAATTCCTGATGTGTTGATTCCGTTTTGTGGATGAGATCACGTGATTAGGAATTCCAAAATCCCAGGAGAAATTTAGATGATAACTTCATCTACAGCCCGGGTGACCTTAATGCCTAGGAGTACCTTCTACCAGGTTTGGTAGAAGAGAAACACCTGACATTGATTTATCACTTGTTGCTTGTGCCCTGGGTGCTTTTGAGAGGAAGGGTGGGATATAAATTTAACAAACAACAAGGGAATCCAAGCAATCTCTACTTGAGAATAATTCTAGACAGATTCCTTGACATATCTCACTCTGGAAAAGAAGGCATTGGTTATTCCATAGATTACATTGTAGCTCCAGAACCCAGCTAATCAAGCAACAGCTGTGATTTCTCCAGATTGACTGTTCTTCATGGCCAATTAGACTGAAGCTGTAACACCTTCTGCTTGATTCACTGATGGATGGATAGGGGTTTTTTCCCAGTCATGGATGGCTTGACATAAAAAGTGACAATATAGACCAAGACCAGCTTGTGGGGAAAGGGGGAGGTGGGTGCCTTTTGCAGCCAATTGCAACATGTGTGGTGGAGTCTCCTTCTTTGGAGGTCTTTAAGCAGAGGCTTGACAACCATATGCCAGGAGTGCTCTGATGGTGTTTCCTGCTTGGCAGGGGGTTGGACTCGATGGCCCTTGTGGTCTCTTCCAACTCTATGATTCTATGATTCTATGTGAATCCCCCGTGATTATTTTAACT
Organism: Podarcis tiliguerta; assembly: GCF_965153285.1. Classification (NCBI taxonomy): domain Eukaryota; kingdom Metazoa; phylum Chordata; class Lepidosauria; order Squamata; family Lacertidae; genus Podarcis; species Podarcis tiliguerta. Next base: position 49,302,256 of record NC_139541.1, on the reverse strand, counting down.
AGAATACAAGTGAGCATTTGGCACGTTTCCTGGCTACCCAAAGGAACCTCAAAGGCATCCCTTCCTTAAAAGGCCCACTGCTTTATAATCTTTTCTTCCTACACAAGGAAGAGCCAACAAAATTATCCTCAAGGCACTGTCTACACAGTGTTCAATCTCTAGTATCTCCAGACATTTCCACTGAGACTGGCTCCACACGAGGTTCGTGTCTAAACTGGCCTGCATTCACCAGGTGCCCAGAGATTGCGTAAGCTCTTCCCCCTACTGGGGAGACTGTCTGCCTTCTGGAACTCACCCTTCATTGGCATCATATCCACACATCAGCACACGAGAACATGGGCCATCTGTTCTGAATGTTGTGATTTTGCAACATTGTGATGTTTCAGTGATTTTGTTCTCCTTTCGTTTCACATTCCCAGCATGTTCGCACTTCTGTCTTAGCAACGTCTAGGCTGGTTTGGTTATGTCCACAGAATGGAAGATGGCAGGATCACCTGTGGCTTCGGGTACCAGGCCCTTTGGAAGACCAACTCTGTGTTACAAAGATGTCTGCAAACATGACATGAAGGCTGGCAACATTAACCCTGCCGTATGGGAATCCTTGCTGATGATCACAGTGCCTGGAGACAGACAGTAAGGTCATGTATCCACAGCAGTAACCAGATGAGGAATGACCGCTGGGAGGAGCGCAAAGAGAAGAAATGCTGTGGTGCACTTGCAACAGCAAAACTGGGTGGCTTTATCTGCCCCACCTACAACAAAACATGTCTCTCCTGTGTTGGCCTCTACAGCCTCAGCAGGGGCTGTAACTCTCCAGTGGTTTTACTTTACCCCCAAAGGCACACTCTTCCATTGTCTCCCGAGTCAGGTGGAGGCCAACAATAATGTTCTGCTCTGCCATTTTTTGTTATGAGTTGGTGGTTTTTATGGCTGGGGTAACCCAGTCAGATGGGCAGCATATAAACAATAAACAAATAAGAGTAGGAATAAGAATACAAACAAACAAGACCAATGAATTTCAAAAATGTTCAGTGACTTCCTTTGATCCTGAACAAGTTAGGAAAATACTCTCGAGCCGGTATTGTGCTTATTGGGTTTTAACAGTATAAAGCACCTGGCCTGGACAAGACTGTGGTCCGAGACATTTTGCTGCCTTGGGTGAAAGTCAAAAAAATATTCCCCATGTATATGTACAGAAGCAACAGTACAGCTGGCCCTGTTAGAACTGCAACATGGGCATCCGTGATAACCCGAAATAACATTGCAGAGAAGGCGGTGAAATGATGCCACAGACAACCCTTACATTGGGCAGGACAGAGGAAGGTGGGGAGGTTTGGGCCTGGGCATAAGGGATGGATCAGGGAGAGTCAGTTGCAAATCAGTGCCTGATTCAAGAAATCCATCTGCAGGGAAGCTGGAATATCAGGCGGTAAGAAGGCAGCTGGCAAGTGAGAGGTGGGAGTCAAATAGACAGATACTTGGGGGATCTCATGCACAGAAGTAACTCCCACCATGATTCCCATGTGACTGTGCAATTTTGCAAGTTGGATCTTTGCCTAGTTTGCACAGTCTTCGGAAGGGAAAGTCATAATACCCTAAGAAGAGCCATACTGGTATTCAGAGGCATACTGTCACCACTGCACCCTCCACATCAATCCATATTTATTATTTTACATTAATAGCCCTCGTTTCTTTCCAAATGTAAAGCAGGTATTTTTAACAGGGGCAGCAGCAATGAAACCCAACTCAAAAACTAACAGCACAAACACAAAGCAGCAGATGGAATACAGTTTAACCAGCCTCTGTCAAAACATATCTAAAGAAGTTCTTAGACTGCAATTCTTTACCACCCCACAGTGGGGAACCTTCCTCAGTCCAGGGCATCTTGGGTGGAGCCAGAGGCAATCAGTGGGTGGAGCAATGTAGATAACTCTCACTTTTCTACAGTCAACTACATTCCAGCCATTCTACACCCGCACATGCAGGCACATCTATACCCATCTCTCCGCCCTTCATCCAGGCAAGCAAGAGGTGTTATCATGGTTCAAGGACACATTCAATGGCAGCAAAGGCTTTTGGGAAGGGTGCAGAGTGGGGCTGGTCAGCCGTGTGGCCTGGGGTGAGTCACAAGGGCCAGATAAAAATGCTTTTCTTTAGCCCAGCTTTTGGGGCTTTCAATTTCTTTTTCTCATTTTACTCCTTCATTTTAGCCTCAAATCTTTTCACCTGACAAGGAAACCTCTCCTTGGCAAAGCCCCCCTTTGACGTTCCCATTTCCACCTTCCTTTGGTGCTATGCTTTTTTGTGTGTGTGTGCGACAGTGAAAAATGGCCTTGGATTCTTCCCAAATCTCTCACCTTTTCCATGCTTTGCAGGCGCTTTTCGCAGCACGTCTGTCAAGTGGTGTGTTATTGCAAGATGGTTGAGATTAGAGGTTGACCGAAAGGGTACAAAATGAATCGACTGTCTTAGTCGAATTTTGTTAGAGGGAGGGGGAAGCAGAGAGATTTCGCCCCCCCCCACGCACACATACTGACTTGAAAGAATACAGTTAATTCTTCCGTACTTTTAGCTGCCAGCCAAATGGCCCATTCAGCCTCTTCATAACTCTTACACCTCCATTATCGGTACCCGAATCAATCGGAGCTTGATGGCTGGGCTGTTTCAGGCCCCAAGTCATATCATTGCATGTGTTGTGTGGAAAGCATGAATAGCCTCCTTGTTGGAGTTGTGCTCTGTTCCCCTTCACTGTCAGAAAGCCCAGGTTTTGATTCCACCCCCTTATTTTCATTATGAAAAGCTATTGCATAGCAAAAAGAGAGAGGGGTGTGTGAAAATAGCCCCTTGGAAGAAATTAAATGAATCCCTTATCAACTTGGTTAACTAGATGTTGCACTATATGGCACAAAAATAAATTGTAACAAGGCACGTAGATGGCCTGCATAAAGCATATTAAAGCATAAACAGCACAATAAGCTTATACAAAGCTGAGAAAATCTAAATAAGGCATAAGACTGCAGTCTCTGTTGCTGAATAAAGAGTTAAACGGAATAAAGCAGAAGGCAAGATCCTACTGCTCACATAGTTGTTAAGACTCTGGGACAGCAATGGCAAGATCCTGGTTTCTTTTCAACCTAACATTTATAATTGTTTGCAGGGAAGGCAAATGCCAAGGAAGTCTCTGTTCTTTAAGCATTGGATTTCATATTTATGGATGCCTTATTGCCATCACCTGGCCAACAAATTTTATTTTCAATTTCTCTGCCTCTGTTGCAAACAGATTTCTTTTCTGGAAACAAATAATGCAGAAGTGGACATTCAGCTTGTGGTGTATTCTGCTGCATTTCTGGAAAGCTCAAATATCATGCGGAAATTAACAGTTAGAGAAACATCAGGAAAACGGAATAAACTGGTGTGTGAATGTAGCTCAAATTTCCCCAATAACATGAAACTTGAAAACATCAGTAATAGGCCTTTGGGGCCCGTTTGCCTTCCCATCGTTCCAGCACTTTAGTCCTATGATGGTTGGTCCAACACTTTAAAACCATTAAATGTTGCAAATCCCAAACAAACTTCTTACTGACAGCAAATATTACAAATGCGCTTCTCCGCCTTCTGAGTTCGAGGGTCGTGCCTCTTGTAAGCCTTCTTTGGCATCTGATTTCTCCCATTCTAAGCTCCTCTAAAACTACCCCAGATCTGTTTACACCTCCCTCTTGAGAAGCCAGGCTTTCTGCTGAGGTTTCTGCAGGCAGGGACGGGAGCCAAAGGCATCAAACAGAATGTTTTCTGTATAAATATATACGTTGGAGACTATTGCTTGCTTCTGAAGCAGGCCAAAGAAAGACCTACATGCACTATACAATCGTGCATAAGAACTGCGGCAGAAGGTGCAGGGTTGCTTTTTAAAGACTGGGGCAACGCATGTGCATCTTTGGTAGCAATGTGCCTAAATGGATAGTATCCCTTCTTTGTTTTAAGTACTTGATTTTCTACTACAGAATAGCAAAAACATGGAAATGATTCTCACATGCATGGCCATCACCTGATAACTGTAGCAGCAACAGAAAATAAGAAGCTGCCTTAATCTGAGTCAGCCCGTTAGTCCATCTAGAGTAGTATTGTCTACACTGGCTGGCAGCAGCTCCCCATTCCCTGCCCTAGCTGGAGATGCTGAGTGGAGACTAAACCTGGGACCTTCTGCATACAATGTAAAGACTCGTGCAAATTAGATGCATCAAGGGATGACAGTATCCCATGCACTTGCAACAGGGCCTGCAAAGGAGAATTTTCTGGTGTTTTGTCCCCTACTGGGCATACAGAGATAGTGCTGCAGATTTCCGGCTTGAAACCACAATGTGAAGCTAGTATTTGTCAGATGTTGAAAGGTAAGCATGTCCCTGCACACGGGTGACTAGACGTTAGCTTGGATTGAAAAAGAGGCTCCACCTCTGGGAAGGAAAGATGTGAAAGCAAATTAATGTGCCTCTCATCGAAAGGAGTCAGAATAAGAACTAGTTAAGAACATAAGAAGAGCCCTGCAGGATCAGGTGAAAAGCGCATTTAGTCCAGCAAAACGGCAAATGAAACACCTAAGGGAAGTCCATAAGCAGGACTTAGGTGCAGCAGCACTCTCGTTTCTTGTGATTCCCAGTGACTGGGACTCTGGACAGCTCAGTCGGTTAGAGCATGCTGCTGATAACATCAAGGTTGCAGGTTTGATCCCTGTAAGGCAGTGGTTTTCAACCAGTGTGCCATGGCACCCTGGCGTGCCTTGAATAACAGTCAGGGGTGCCACGGGCAACCCTGGTCTCTGTCCCTCTTTCCTTCCCTCCCTCTTCCTCTGATGCCCTTTTGCTTCTCTGCCTCCCAAAAGCTTGCATGGCTGTTTGTTGCAGCAGCCCTGGCTACAAGCTCCCCAGGCAAATGGTACCTCTGGGGCTGCCCAGGGGATGCTTCCCAAGCCCCTGTGGGGCAGTGTGAGGAGGCATCTCTTTTGGCGCAGTGCGATGGCAGCTCAGAGACCAGGGGCAGCAGCTGCAGCAGCTCCCAGAGGACTCCCAAGGAGAGGGGAGAAGAGAGGAGGCTGAGGGAACACTCCACAAGGGAGGGTGTTCAAAAAGGGGTGAGGGGCTGCCAGCTCTGCAGGCAAGGGGTGACATAACTGGGCTCCTGAGCCCCCAAGGGTGCAGCAGAAAGAAAGTAGTTAGTCAAGGGAGCCGTGGACACAAAAAGATTGAACACCTCAGCTGTAAGGGACAGTTGCATACTCCTGATTACAGGGGGTAGGACTAGATGATCATCAGAGTCCCTTCCAGGTATGATTCTATTATTCCAGCATGATATGGGACTCAATTCAGCACTCCAGAATGTCCCTAGTCTGACTGACCCAGGATAATTTGGACTAACCTGACTTGGGTCCAGTCCCTGAACTAAATTAGGGGCCTTGCAGATGGTTTGATGAAAGTTATAAACCTTAATTAAACATGCAGTCTTCTTTGCCTCCTCCCCCCCCCCCCATGTTTAATCGTGGATTAAAATTTTAATTAAACATAAGGGCGGGAATGAAGGGGGAAGGAGCTGCAAGTTGGCTGACTGCATGTTTTAACATGTTCATTCAGGGCCATAAACGTATTGTTTTTGTTTAGTTAGTGTTCCGATCCCTGATTCAGCACGTGCTTGGGAGTGGGGAAGGAGGAGATTCAGGCTGCTGTGTCTCCTTCGCTCTCAGCCCCACTCCCACTGCCTGACTGCAACCAACTCTTGAATGACCATCAGCACTCCTGCAGATGATCTGAGTGATCGAGTCGGGATATAAAGGTTCAGGTGATCCTTGAGGTACCCTGGCCTTTAGTTGTTCAGGGCTTTGCAAATTAATACAACAACCTGGAGCCTGGCAGCCCTTGTAGCTGTTTTAACAACGGCGTTGCATCTTCTCGACCAGAAGCTCCCATCAGCCGCATTCTACACCCGCTGGAGTTTCCAAACCAGACCCAAGAGCAGTCCCACATATGGTACAATACAGTAATTTAGTCTCAAGACTGGATTATTTTACCATAGTGGGAAAGACTGTGACCAGGTGACCTGAGTGTAGAGATGAGTGAACCTGTCAGCTTCAATTTCTCTCACACACTTTTCCAGTTGTAAGCTCGGTTTTCCACATTTCCACATTTTGACCTTCTTTTAAAATCCCTCTAGAAACTTCGCCAGCATTCTAGTGTGAATATTGCCACACACACATATTTTTGCAAGGCATACATTCCCTCATATAATGCATTCCCCTGTGTTATTTCCACTAATATGTAAAATGTTATGTGCACTTTAGTCTAAAACAAACCCTGGAGTCAGCTGCATGCCTCTCCTCAAAGCTCAAGGCGAGGAATGTGAGAAAGGCTGGTGGGAAGGCCGAGGAACAAAACTTACCTAGAACAAAATATTGCACCCACTCCTCCACTGGGTAACTGTCAGTTGTTTTGAACCACAACCCAGCCAGCATGGTCGATGGCTGGGGATGGTGTACTGTAACGTCTAGAGGATGCCATGTTGGGAAACACGGAAGTAATTTTAGGTTGTTGTTTTTATTAATCAATTAATTGCCTGCCCTTCACTGTAAGGTCTCAGGCTGAGTTATAGTGTTGTTGTTGCTGCTGTTGTTGTTAGAAGGGGGTTCATCCCCTTCTCACTGAAACCCTACAACAACCCTGTGAGGTACGTTAGTCTAAGAGGGAGTGACAGGCCCAAGTTCACTAGAGAGTATCGTGGTTCAGTCCCCCTCCCCCCCTTGCTACAGTAAGCTGTTGACTCTACCTCTCAATAATTATACATGGGCAACAGTTATACATGCAAACATACATACATACGAAGCAATTGTCTGCTTCTTTTGAGTGTCGTACATAGGATCAGAAAGCAATCTCCGCCTATATTTTTCTCATAAAAAAAGAAAAACATGAAACACTTTGAATTTAATTTTGGAGATATTTGGGAGGGAAATTACAGCAATATTTGATGGCAAGAATAAAAGGAAAAGAAGTGAAACAGAATAAAAGTATAACACTTCTAGAATTTTGGGGAATTGCCATCTTCTGGATAAAAGTGTTTGATCCCAGTCCTGTGTACATTTATGAGTTGTATCTGAGAACGAAATAAACAAGAGGGTTTATGAGGATACCTTAAACATCTCAGAGGAATGGCATTTCGTAATCCTCTAAGAAAAGCAGCTGTTTAAATCCAGGCTTGCTTTTCATCTGGCATGGCTGTAGTCCCTCTCAGCTAAGTTTGGTCCAAACTTGGGCATTTTTGACAAACAAATTGGATCCTAGAATACTGACAAAGTCAAAACTCCAAAGCTAGGGGTTTTAGCAAAGCAGCACGGCATGCCATAAATCAAAAAAGGCAATAAAGGGTTTTTAAAAACACAGTTCATTTGAAGACATCTACATAATTCCCCCACCCTAACTAATCAAAACATAGTTGTGTATAATGCCTACTCTCAACTTTCAGTGCAAACCCAACTGAAAATGACCGAGGTCCAAGCTACACGTGGTGCTGATCATGCCTTTGAAAAAGCAGGCTGAAGTTGGCCATTTAAAACAGCCTTGGGACATGCTCCCAATCCAGATCAGGAAACTGCATCAGTTTCCTACCAAAAGCCACAAACACACACACATACACTGCAATTTGCTGTTTACTGGAAATGGCACTGGGGGCAGGGGCAACTAACAGCCAGGGAGTTTCATTTGAGACCAAATGAAAAGTGGGATCTTTAAAAATAAAAATAAATAAAGATAGATCAGGGAAATTAACATACAAAAATGCCTAATACTAGGTGGAATTGCTTACAAAAATGTGTATATTAGGATAAATTAACCCTAAATGATGATGAATTTTCATGAGGGCTATTTAAAATTTAAAAAAATAATAATAATCACAAACTATTGTGGCAATTTGGAGAACTGAACAGGGGACTGGCAAAATGAGAAGCTAAGATGAGCCAAAACTGACATCTTCAGTCTGCTGCCCAATTCCTAACTGCTGATGAGCAACTTCCCAGTCTCCCCACTCTCTCAGGAGATGCAAGTTAAGGAGCCTTAGTCTTCATGAGAGAGAAGGGCTTTTAAGAAAGATGATGTGTTGTATGGGGAGAATGAACATTTGGGTGTGCTTGGAAGGGGATGGTGACTGAGATAAAACTGCGCTTGGTTTGGCCCACACTAACATCCCTGACACTGGTTTTGAGTCCGAACAAACAATCATTTCCCATTTCTCACTGCTTTTCCCAAACAATGGGTTCTTTGAATTTATTCAGGCATTATTTTTTGAAGAACTAAAAGCTGCTTTCACCTCTTCCTGTGTCGAGATTAAAGACTTCACCTCTTTGTGCTGGGAAGAAACGGCGCATTTCGGAAAGTCGTTCCAGTATTTAGACCTGTCCAGTTTTCCTTGAACACGGTTGCAAATTATGCACACTTTTTGCAGCTAATGACTACAATTTAATGCTGAGATTACATCCCCCACCCCACCGCCTTTCTTAATTACCGGACATTTCAATATTATTTTAAAACAATGGCATTGTGAAAAGGCAGCTACTGTTTCTCATTACGTGGCCTCTTTCAGACAACAAAAATGGTCTAAGAAAATCCCTCACGTACTGTAACACGGGCGGTAATGGCTGTTACCGCAACCACTCTGAGAAAGTGCCTTCCCGTCACTTCAGATAATAAGCTTGTTTGCTTCTACCTCTCCCAGCACACACATACCTCCCCCCCCCCCATCTTTTAAGAAATACTTTTCACACACAGCTTCCAAGCCAACCACAAGATTATGGCATCTAACGGATGTAATAATTAGAATGGGCTACAAGCTTGTGCTTCTCCTATAAAAGAAGTTTCTTCCAAGGCGTCAGATTTAAAAACAATTGCAAATATTTCAATGGACTTGGCGAGTTTGCATGGCGACTCATGCAGAGGGTAACTTGAATTGATTCTCACGTCTCACTCCTCTTCTGGGTTGCCTCATGGGATGCCGCCATATTGAATCAGCAGTTTGAAGGTTCTAACATGGGTCCAGTTCAGGGCGGATTATATCCTGAGGAGCAGTAAAGTGCTTAAAATATGCCATTGCTGCATGTCTTTAGGCAGCAGGGAAAAACATTCCTCTTCACCCAGGCCTATGGCTATTAAATTATGGCCTGTGAAAGTGTGGGGGAAAGGACTGTTATTATGATGACTATTTTATTATTAGGATTTCTGTCAGTATGGTTTTTATTATGTTTTTTAGCATTGATTTTCTGTAATGTGTTTACTATTGTAAAAACACTGGATCTTCTGATAAAGGGTAGTATATCAATTGAAATACTATTACTACTACTACTACTACTAATAATAATAATAATATAATTTAAACATACTTCGGGTAGAGGGTAGAGCCAAATAGCACCACTGGTCTCTCAGCAAGGCGGAGGAAGTCAGTCTCACTCTCACTGTCCCATATTCCCCCTCTGGCAGCGAGGGAGCAAGGCTGCTGTTGGTGGAAATGTTTATACCTCCCTCTCCAGGTAAAAGGTAAAAAGGTAAAGGACCCCTGGATGGTTAAGTCCAGTCAAAGGTGACTGTGGGGTGTGGCACTCATCTTGCTTCAGGCCGAGGGAGCCAGCATTTGGCTACAGGTCATGTGGCCAGCATGACTAAATCACTTCTGGCGCAACAGAACATCGTGACGGACGCCAGAGCACACGGAAATGCTGTTTACCTTCCCGCCACAGCAGTACCTGTTTGTCTACTTGCACTGGTGTTCTTTTGAACTGCTAGGTTGGCAGGAGCTGGGACAGAGTAACAGGAGCTCACCCCGTTGCACGGATTCGAACTGCCGGCCTTCTGATTGGCAAGTCCAAGAGGCTCAGTGGTTTAGACCACAGTGCCACCCGCGTCCCTATATCCTCTCCAGGTAGACATGAAGGGGACCTGTTGTCTGAAGGCAGTTTTAGACCATGGCATGGGGTGAGAAGGCAAAAGACTTCTTCACACAGCACATAGATGAAGTGGAATTTGCTGCTGCAGGATGTAGCTATGACCAGCAACTTAGATAGCTTTAAAAGGAGATCAGAGAACTTCATGCTGGGCAAGGCTATCGGAAGCTGCTAGCTATGTTCTGTCTCCACTGTCAGAGGCATCACAAATGGGAAACTGCTGTTCTGCTTAGGTCTTGCTTGTGGGCTTCCAACAAGCACCTGGTTGGCTCCTGTGAGACCAGGATGCTGGACTAGCTGGACTTCTGGTCTAATCCAGCTGCCAGGCTGTTCTTCTGTTCTTACACAAAGATCTCTTCCAGATGACCAGTTTATTAAGCATTCATCCAGATTTGCATGCACAGAGCTTATGTGGAGATTAGACTGTGTCCCGTTATTTCCAGAGCATTCCTTGTGATTGGTTTGCAGGAAAGTTATATACAACAACGAATATTCGTCCTGTATTCATCCCAATCACTTTCTTATTTTTCTTAACCTATAAACTCTGACAAAAAAAAGGCTCTTCTTCAGCTAGGCAGCCTGAATGTCACACTAACTGGAGTACAGAAAAGTGCACTGCAGCCCTCTTGACTCCAGTCACAGCATGGGTGTGGCATTGGCACACTGAGGAGCCATCAAGGCCGGTGCCAGCAACTGCCACATTCTTCCCCTTTCAATGGGAACCATTTGTTTAGCTACCCATTTCTCCAGTTTCAGCCAGAGTGCAGGCAGGACAAGCCCTGCAATCAGATATAGAACTGGCTTGAAAACTGTTTACCTCTTTTCATGGTCATTTTCGCAAGTGCTGAAAAGTGCTTCACATTTAGGGGCATTGTGGGCACTTATTGCAAACATATGCACATTGCTTTGGTTGCTGGTCTTTGGGATACTGTTTTCTTTTGCTGTAGGAATGCGAAAGCTGAATCAGACCCAATGCCCATCTGGTCAAGCCCCCTGTTCTCACACCGGCCAACCAGATGCCTGCAGGAAGCAGGACCCGGGTGCAACAGCACTCTCCCCACCTGTGATTCCTGGCAACCAGTATTCAGAGGCATACTCTCAAAAGAGGAGGGAGAATGTAGCCATCATGGCTAGTAGCTATATAGAGTAGCCTGCCATTGACAAGGCTGCCCTGCAATTGGGCAGATATATATGTTGTATAAGTTAAGAACAGGTTAAAAATTCATACAATGAAGCAAAGAAGGGGCATAAAAACTTATCACAGGGATCAAAATAAAACATGGGTTTGCTATCAGATTCTGATAATCACATCTGTCAACATCCCGTTTTTTCTCGCAAGTGGTTTCTTGCAATGTCGGGCTGCACTCTCATCCTGAAAAAGACTTTTTAGGGGAGTTGGAATCTTATGCAATCACATAACCTGCGTGGAAGTTTAGCCCCAGAAGATGGCATCCCAGTTTGGGGATGCTTTGTATTGGAGTGTATGTAATCTATCCTGGGATGCGGGTGGGGCTGTGGGTTAAATCACAGAGCCTAGGACTTGCCAATCAGAAGGTCGGCGGTTTGAATCCCCGTGACGGGGTGAGCTTCCGTTGCTCAGTCCCTGCTCCTGCCAACCTAGCAGTTGAAAAGCACGTCAAAGTACAAGTAGATAAATAGGTACAGCTTCAGCGGGAAGGTAAACAGCATTTCCGTGTGCTGCTCTGATTTGCCAGAAGTGGCTTAGTCATGCTGGCCACATGACCCGGAAACTGTACGTCGGCTCCCTCGGCCAATAAAGTGAGATGAGCGCCACAACCCCAGAGTCGGTCACGACTGGACCTAATCGTCAGGGGTCCCTTTACCTTTAATCTATCCTGGAGACTGAACAGTCATCTTGACTACTAATACTTGATAGCAGTATTCTCCATGAATTTGCCTAATGCCCCTTTTAAAGCTATCCAAGTTGGCCATCATCACCCCCTCTTTGCCCTCACTGCCCTCAACCTTATATGCACACACTGCCATTGAATCCAGCTGCCTCCGGTGGCCTGTGTGGTTTTATCTGAGATAGCATGCCACTGGCTCTGCTACAATGATGTCACAGCTGCTCATGGATAACACATGAGTCATCCCCTGCCAATCAGATCAAACAGCAAAAACTGGGCAAATGGCTGAGGACAGTGAGGGCAAAGAAAGACCCTGAGAAGCAACAAAGGAGATGAAAAGGAGTCTTGTGACATAAAAGAATGGAATTTCTTGCCAAAAAGCAGTTCCTTTGGGGGAGGGCTAAGTAATTTGTTCAGCTGTATGCTACTCCCAGAGTGACTATTGAAATCAGAGACTATGCCGCACATCCCTAATCTGATGCAGCTAGTTAAGCCGCCTCAGTGACGTGTCCCTGTCGCTGCTGCTGCTGCTGCTGCTGTTTTTGTTACATCAGCCAACAGACAGCAACTTCTCATGAATCAAAGACACCTTCCCACAGAACTCGAGGATCTTCCTGCATTCCAGGCCCTTGGTATTCACTCCCCACCTTGATCTTCCATTTGTTTCAGCTGCTGCAGCCGCTTGTCTGCCTTGCGGTTCTCAATCAAAGGCTTCCCTGCAATCCCAATAAACTGTAGCATATGCTGACCCCGGCACGTAACAGCTCAGGCATGCTGTGCAATGAGATTGTCCCGGGAGCTTCCCCGGGAAGTGGCAGGGTTTGCCTATTTGCCGCCTCTTTCCATATGCTCCCCACAGGCAGTAGCATCCCATGCTCCATTTTTCAATGGACTGAAGCCCCAGGATGAAGAGACCGTGTGTCACCAATATGGAAATGCCCGTTTCCTTTACTTTAAGGAGCTCAAGGTGGCATACATAGTTCTGGTCCTCCTCATTTTATCCTCACAACAACCCTGTGAGGTAGGTTAGGCTGAGAAGCAGTGAAATTCATGGCAGAGTGGGGATTTGAACCCTGGTCTCCCAGGTGTAGGGCTTCCACTCCTGGCCCACTGTTTGCCTGTTACTGGGCATTCAGAAGCTGTATGGCTCTGAACACCCCTTGCTGAAGTGCACAAGTGGTGAGAGTGTTGTTTCTGTGCCCAGGTCCTGCTTGCAAGTTTCCCATCAGGCCATCTGGTTGGCCACTGTGAGAAGAGGATGCCGGAATGGATGAGCTCAGCTGATGGGAGCTGCCCGGAGTTCAACATCAAGTCCACCTACAGTATAAAGGTGGCCTATAAATAAATATGCCAACACAGCTGAGGCAATCATTTGTCAGAGGCACAATGGGAAAGTTTAATAACCATCTCAAAACCCAGCTGGATTGATGAATGATTGTGAGAGAGTACATTTAACTGATATTCATCAAATCCCTTTTCTAATTTTTCAGGGAAATGCCTTTGATTAGCTTTACTGAAGTTTAAAGGGCTGCTGTTTTAGATTTTCACTTTTAATGCTGCTCGCAGTGAATACAATTCCACAAGGTTTTTGAGAGCACATTAATGGTGCAAACTGGGTTTTCCCACTAAAGTTAATTGTGCAGAATATTGATGAGCACCTAGAGGTTATAGAAACCTTGAGTTAGAGGAATCCACTCTGGAGACTTGCCTTAAAGCCAACGAAGAACAAGAATAAAAACCTAAAAGCACAGCTATACGAAGGGAGAACAGCAGGTCCTACAATAAGCCACAATGCTACCCTTCCAGTTAAGGGCCGAAAGTCCAGGGAGCATGAGGCCTTTGCCTGGTGCCCAAGGAAAGCTCTTGCACAACAAACCCGCTTCCCCAAAAGAGCAGACATTTTGCAATAAGGAAAGTGATGGGGAAACGCACTGCAAAGTGCGGGAGAACCCTGGCTGGGACACAATGTCAGCTGACCTTCCCTGCAAACCAATCAGAATAAACGCTCAGGAAAACCAGTGTTGCCATTTCTGCCTGGAAACAAATCAAAGTGAATGCTCACTGGCTAGGTTGTCTGGAAGACACCCACTGAATAAACACGAGTAGGTCAACAAGGCAAAGTCCACAGGCAAATAAGTCCCAGACAAAAGGAAGTCTGGGGAAAGAGTCTAGAGACACAGCCTTTGCGAAAGTGGAACAAAGAGATATTGTGTGGAATATGAGCACCTTTCAAGGCACAGCAAAGCATAGCAGGTAGGACAGCCTGCATCCACCAGCGTAAAGAAGTGTGAGGAGAGAGGAAGGGAAATACTTCAAGGCCTGGGGTCATATGCCACTAAATCCTATCCCAAGTAGGCCCATTGAAATGAATGAACCTAAGATAGTCATGTCTATTGTCTTCTAAGTAGCACTAGCATTGAACACCATGCCTTGGCTATTTTACATGCATCAGTTTTCTGTTAAAGGGAGGTACTGCTCCTCTGCTCTTTTCATTACATTTCCCTCCATAATTCTGGCTATTCAAAAGCAGCTAGAACAGGGATAGGGAACCTGTGGCACTCCAGATGTTGTTGGACTATGAAATATACTCGGAGTCAAGTGTGGATTTCACGCTCTTTATTCAGCTCAGAGAGGTGAGGAATGGAAGTCTCCCAGAAATGTCTGCTTTATATACATTATTTACACAATGGGCCCCACGTGATTGGCTACTTCTGGGATTCTCCTGTAGGCCAATCAGTTTGTGGATTCACTTCCACCCGGAGTTGGATTGGGTGGCTCCTGCGGACCAATCAGACTGCTGCATTCCGAATCCTATTGTTCTAGGACCAATCAGACTGCTGCATTCTGAATCCTATTGTTCTAGGACCAATCCTATTCAACTCAGTACATAACAGACTAGATCTCCCATCAGCCCCAGCTAGCACAGCCAATGGGCAGGGGTGATGGGAACTGCAGCCCAGCAACAACGTGAGGGCTGTGGGTTCATTGCCTCTGAGCTTAAGCAAGAACGAAATCATACAACATTGTGCTTGAGCTTGCTTTTCCCTCCACCCTCCTGTGCCTTTTTCCTTGTGTGTCATGTCTTGTTGGAATGTGGTCTGAGGGTAAGGACTGGCTTAGTCTTAGTACTCAATTCTGAAAGCCACTCTGGCAACTTCTTTTTTGTGGGGCAAGCAGGGGTGGGGGGGAGAGAACCAAAGGGTATAAATGTCACAGATCAACAATAAATAAATAATGCTTCTGGAAAATACTCAGGCCTCATTGTGGCATTAGCACGCTGGTGCAATTGCCCCTGAAAAGAGTTCCCACATGTTGGGGTTCCATGCGCTTGTCCTAATTTGGGGCATCCTGAGAGTTTGGCCTCAGGAATTGGGCTTGAGGACTGGAATGAGCCTTCTGCAATATTGTTACACACTCCCTGCCCCACTATTCTCCACATCTATTTCTCCTCACAATCTATAGATTAACACAATCTATTTCTCCTCCCCTCTACCCGGCACATTTCATTTTCTGCCCTGTATATGAGAGATGCAGCCAAATGATGAGATAACAGTGTTGCTGTTTTTTGTTGCCCAGACATCACCAGTTAAACTGAGCTTCTCCCTTGAGAAGCTCAAAGATCAACAGGAAAATATTTACAGGAAAATTCCTCCCAGGACCTTGAGAGATTGAGTCATGACATACCTCAAAGCACTGTCTGCAGCAACACCACAGCAGCACCCTTGCCTGGATGGTTTATAGCTGATGAGGGGGTTTCTTTTGAAACTGGTTGCACCAACCTCGTGCCCTCCAGATGTTTTAGACTATAACTCCCATCAGCCCCAGGATGAGAGTTGTAGTCCAAACCATCTGGAGGGCACCAGGTCAGCAGAGGCTGTTTTAAAGTGCCAACAGGTCATTGAACTTGCTCTTAGGAAAGGAGATTCTGGCCAAACATTAGGAAGAACTTCCTGACAGTGAGAGCTACTTGATAAAGGAATGGACGACCTCAGAAGGTGGTGGACTCTTTGAAGGTTGGAGGGTCATCTGCCAGGGATTCTTAGGATGTGATTCCTGCCTTGCAGGGGCGTAGGCAGGATGATCCTTGGGGTCCCTTCCAACTCTACAATTCTAGCATTCAAGGATTCAAAGATAAGCTTTCACAGCATTTATCCTAGGTATGCGGGTGGTGCTATGGGTTAAACCACAGAGCCTAGGGCTTGCTGATCAGAAGGTCAGCAGTTCAAATCCCCGCAATGCGATGAGCTTTCATTGCTCGGTCCCTGCTCCTGCCAACCTAGCAGTTTGAAAGCACGTCAAAGTGCAAGTAGATAAATAGGTACCACTCGAACGGGAAGGTAAACGGTGTTTGTGTGCGCTGCTCTGGTTCGCCAGAAGCGGCTTAGTCATGCTGGCCACATGACCCGGAAGCTGTACGCTGGCTCGCTTGGCCAATAAAGCGAGATGAGCGCCGCAACCCCAGAGTCAGCCATGACTGGACCTAATGGTCAGGGGTCCCTTTACCTTTAAGCATCCACAGCCCAGATGCTCACAGCGAATGCATAGGAAGATGGTGGCAGGGGGCAGGATGATCAGGCCCAATCCCTTCACCAGTTCCATGCTGATACAGCAATCAGGGCCCTGTGCTGCCACATGGTGGCAGGAAGACCAGCTGAGGATCCAGGAATTTCTCGGCTAGCATAGCCCTGCCACCTTCCCACCCTCAAAGCACCTTGTCTCACAGCGTTTTGCTAGCCCTTGCCAAGCTGGTCTTTCCCTCCACATTTGGCGGGTAGAAAGGGAAAAGTGAGTTGGATGGCCCTGGCGGAGTGTTATTTAGACTAGAATGAAGTATAGAACCTGACGAAACAGGTGTGCTTGACCCTGGTCTTGTATTTTTACAGCGATCTGCTGTATCTTTGGCTGAAGGTCTCCCTGCTGTGTACAAGGCCTGACCTAAGGAAAACAAAAGCTCTCTGTTTATTTCACCTCAAATTATACACTGTTTTGGCTCAGGTTCCTTCAGTAAAGTCTTATCAGCATTTCCGTTCTCACTGTACTCTGCCATAGTTAGTTAACAGACTGCAAACAATCATCACGACAGCTGAACATTCATCACCTGCCTACAATGCAGCTGGACAGCGGCAGTTAAGTGTCATCAACTTTGCATTTCTTTCATATAGATAGAGATTTCTTCCCCACCCCTTGCAATGGTAGATTCCCTTCCTGACTCCAGAAATGGCTTACCCTGGGCTGTCAGTGAGAAATTGTGTGCACCGGCTCAGCGAAGTGTGAAGCCATCGTTTGTGCTTTGTTTAATAACTGGGAGTGGGGGGAGAGATTCTGCAGAAGATAACAATGGGGTGGATTCGACTATAACATCTGAAACAGAAAAGAGAGGCAGTCCTAAGGGGGGGGGGGATGATGATCACTCCCCCAATGCAAGCCCCCACCCCCCAGCCCACCTCTGTCACCATGCAATGCTCAGAAGTTCAACACCCCAGTCTGCAGATGCCAGGAAGTGGAGTCTCGGTTCCTGCATCTACTTAATAATTTATCTCCCATTGCCAACAGCGCAGCCTGTATAGCTCTATTATGGTTTTCCCCTCGTCTTTGTTATGCATAAGTCAAATCACAGACAAAGAGGCACCATGTGTATAAAGACTTGTTGCATCTTGCCCAAAGGCACTTTTAAAAGGAGAAGTTACAGAGCTTGCCAGTGGGGGGGGGGCTGTTTGCCATAATGCTCACATGAACTGTTGTACAAAGTAGCAGCATTTGGGTGCATTCAGATGCTGGGGAGCGGGGCATGGAATCTAGCCTTTTGGGGGGTGAAAAGTGATGGGCTGTGAAGGCTGGCACATGGGAATGCAATGAAAAGCCGGTCAGGTGCAATGGAAGAGCGTGAGACTAGGATCAGAACCAGGCTGCTGCATCAGGCTGCAGGGAACAGAAAGGATGCAAGGACACTCTCTTGGCACAGCGGAGGGACCAGCAATGTTTAGTGCCTCCTAGCGATGGGTGAATCTGACACACTCAGTTTCTCATTTCCCCAGTCTTCAGGTCTCCACATTTCCACATCTGTTTGTGATTTTTTTTAAAAAAACTCATGAAAATTAAAGAACTCATGAAAACTCATCAGTGTTTTAGTGCAAATTTCTCCTAATACACACCTCCTTACATGCAATTTTTCCTAATTGCTTTTTGCAAACTATTTCTTCCAACATAACACATTTTCATATGTATTTTTCACCAATACAGTGGTACCTCAGGTTACATACGCTTCAGGTTAAATACGCTTCAGGTTACAGACTCCGCTAACCCAGAAATATTACCCTGGGTTAAGAACTTTGCTTTAGGATGACAACAGGAATTGTGCTCCGGCGGCACGGCGGCAGCAGGAGGCCCCATTAGCTAAAGTGGTGCTTCAGGTTAAGAACAGTTTCAGGTTAAGAACGGACCTCCGGAACGAATTAAGTACTTAACCCGAGGTACCACTGTATATGCATTTATTTTTTTTATAATACTACACTTTCTCCCAACGTATGCATTTTTGTGCCCGTCTTTTTAGGTGGAGAACAGCATCACACAATTTGGAGAAGTGTGGGTTTTGAAGGATAGCTATGTTTCTGTCCTCGGATAGTTTCAGAAAACACATCTAAGTTTGCATTAAAATGCAAATTCAGCTGAATCTCTCCCCCATTGCTCCCACTGCAAACTGAGATAGGGAGGGGACCTGGGTTCAAATTACCTCCCAGCTGTGGGTCACTGTGGACTAAGGATGTTGGAGAATTCTGACCAAAATGGAAATGGGAATGGATATTGCTAGTGTTCACTTATTAATCCCATGTTCAATAAATATGTTGCTTTCAGTCTGCAAACAATATATGATTAATTATGCCCCCCAACCTGCATTGTGTTTCCTTTGCATTGAATAGTGTTAATGTCAATGTAATGTATGTAACTTATATAATTAGTTACGCAAGTTGTATAATTTTGCCACAGTGGACAGCAAGTCAAATAACATCATTTTTTTCTGGTATGGGGGAGATGAACTGTAGCAGAATGGAAATAGTGCTGCATGCAACAAATAGATGGAGAAACAGAAAACAAGACCTTATTTCACCCCTCTTGCGGACCAGTTGTCCTCTCTCAGCCTCACCTAGTCAAAGAGTAGTTTGCTGGGAAGGGAAATAGGAAAACTCAGCATAGGCTCCCCCGAGGAATGGTGGGATATAGATATTAAGCCCATTACAACTCTTGAAGAAACACTTCAGAAATGATTTGTCAGATTTCCCAATGCACTTACTTGTGTTATAGATTTCAGGGAGGAAATTGGCACTCCTTTCACAAAGTCCAATTTTTGACACGGCGATGCACGCTGTGCCTGCACAGAACCCCAGATGTTTCCAATGCAGAACAAACGCTTGCTCTGCATCCCTGAAATCAGCACTGACACACACTTCTCCATTCCAGGAAAAGCTTATAGACATTTCAATCATTGTTTTCTTTATGGCCAAACACTGTTTATGGAACGCCAGGCAGCGAGCCAAGACCCCGAGCCACGCTCAGGTTTTATGGAGCAGCACAGCATAGGCTGACCACATTGCGTGCACTTTGGGAGAAAGCTAAGGTGGGCTGGGCTCTTCAAATATCTTTCCTGCAGCTACTGGACATATGGCAGCAGCCGCGCAAATTGGCCAGCTCACACATACAGGTACATTGCTTTATTTCTCATCGCTTTCATTACTTGCAGCTCTGCAGATAAAACTAGGCCAGGCATAGGCAAACTCCGGCACTCCAGATGTTTGGGACTACAGTTCCCATCATCCCTGACCACTGGTCCTGTTCGCTATGGATGATGGGAATTGTAGTCCCAAACTTCTGGAGGGCCGGAGTTTGCCTATGCCTGGCCTAGGCAGCTGCTTTATATCGAGTGGCAGCAGGTGCCTATGAAGACTGATGGAGTAAGAGGCAAGGACTCCAACGGCTGGTGGTGCCAGATCCAGCTGATTCTAGTTTTGTATCATCCCTGTTCAGTTCTACATGAGGCAACGCAGGATTGGTGGTAAGTAGGAATGGAAACAGGCAGAGGCTGGCTAAGCCAGACTGAGGTTGGTGGGTCTGTATTCCATTTGCCCAAATGAACCAGCCATCATGTCTTAGTTCAAGTTGGACGTTCAATTCATCCAGCCCAGAAAGATAATGGGGGAAACCATTACATCCTCCATACCCAGAGGCATCTTGATGACCCTTCCTGGAAGTGGAATGTTGGATTTGATGGGTCGTGGTCTCATGGTGATGATCACCTGCCTTTCAGACCATCTGGTGCCGGAACAACTTTCAACAATTTGACAATCACAGGATCCAGCAAAACAAATCTTACAACAGGGGCTGGGGACCCCCATTAGCATGGCCATTGGTCAGGGACGCTGGGAGTTGTGGTTCCACATTCTTGACAGTGGGTGGGGCAGTGATACAAGCTTTTTGGTACTGTTGCATCACTTTTTTTCATATTCCATATGGAATATTCAGGCTCTTCTTTCTTACATTTGTTGTAGCACCCCTCACTGTAGAATATTCAGCTCATGAAAAAGGCCAGAGTGTTTTATTTTTAGTCTGTTGCCAAGTCAAAATTTCAGAAATGAGGCTCCCTGTGGACCTCTGGTGCTGGAATAGGAATAGAGAGATGTTCACGGAAAAGGCAGCAGCCCCATTCTTCTGAAGCAAATAGCTGCAGTTGCATTCAGCGTATTTGGAGATGTTCTGAGCTAGCCTCCAAATAGACTCAAACTAGAAAACTGCTCTGAAAAAAAGGTATTTCCCATACCACTGCTTTCGCTGTGTTCATAGACGAATTTGATACATTTTTCCAAGGGGCAGGGAATGTCTTCCTCATTAGCTTGATACCTTTGATGAACTGGCTAGCAGTATTTATTTTCCTCTGCTCCTGTCAAGTTTGTATCAACAAGGGATTTATACTCTCCTCTTTCTGTCTTTTTTTTTGGGGTGTGCATGTGCCCAGTTTTTCTTTTTGACAGCTCTTTATAGAAAAGCTGGAAACCCCCATGATAAATTGTTTCCTGGCTCTTGCTGGACTAAGGATGCAAACTTGGATGATGGTTTTTGCCAGATCAGCTTAGATCTGTACAGTACTTAGGCAAGGCAAGAGTTAAAAGGCACCACAGGTGAAATGCATGGCTACCAAGCTAAGAGTTGATTCAGCAAGTGACACACCCCTCTTTGCTCTTAAAGAGTGGGGTTGGCACAGCTTTAGCACAGTGAGTGAAATGTGTCTTTAGACCAGGTGAGCAAATGGGCCCTCCTTCAAATGGGTCTGAGTGGTCTGTTCACACTTGTGTCCTAGGAGATGGGAGAGGAGAGATGCTTCCTTAGCATCTTGCTCAAACTCACATGTTCTCCAAGCAGGGAAGGCTGGAGGGCTTGGGAAGCCACAGAAACACAGGAGGAATCTCACACAAGATGTGTTCACTCCAACAAGAAGCCAACAGCACCAAACCACTTACAGTGGTACCTCAGGCTAAGTACTTAATTCGTTCCGGTGGTCCGTTCTTAACCTGAAACTGTTCTTAACGTGAAGCACCACTTTAGCTAATGGGGCCTCCCGCTGCTGCTGCGCCGCCGGAGCACGATTTCTGTTCTCATCCAGCAGGTCTCTAATGTTACAGCTATCCACAAGAGAAAGACACGGGATGAGGCCTTTGTAATCTTCATAAAAGGTAAAGGTAAAGGTACCCCTGCCCGTACGGGCCAGTCTTGACAGACTCTAGGGTTGTGTGCCCATCTCACTCAAAGAGGCCAAGGGCCAGCGCTGTCCGAAGACACTTCCGGGTCACATGGCCAGTGTGACATTGCTGCTCTGGCGAGCCAGAGCCGCACACGGAAACACCATTTACCTTCCCGCTAGTAAGCAGTCCCTATTTATCTACTTGCCCCCGGGGGTGCTTTCGAACTGCTAAGTTGGCAGGCGCTGGGACCGAACAGCGGGAGCGCACCCCGCCGCGGGGATTCGAACCGCCGACCTTTCGATTGGCAAGCCCTAGGCACTGAGGCTTTAAACCACAGCGCCACCCGCGTCCCATAGTAATCTTCATAGGCTTGCCCAAAATGCTCCAAAAGAGACAGAGGGTGTCTCCGTAAGACGGCAGCAATCCATGGATGGTACTGATCTAGTGCTGAAGAAGGGGAGACGTCATCTTGTTGCTGTTCCAGTTCCCATTCCAAGCCTGGACAAATCAGCCAGTTTCCGCCCAGTTTTCCATTTGTCCAATCTTAAATTTGTTTTGCAAAGTTCTTAACCCGAGGTACTATTTCTGGGTTAGCGGAGTCTGTTACCTGAAGCATATGTAACCCGAGGTACCACTGTATTTTCTGTTTTGAAAGCAACCATTTTTCACAACAATCCCTACCTCAGCTACACTAAGCGGATTGAGGACAGTAGTGTTCGTTGATATTTTCCCCTGCCAGATTTAACTCATCTAGCCGAATGCAACAAAGGCGAGGCATGGTCTACATGCAAGCTAGTCTACATAATTTTCTGTTCATTTACCATCAAGGCCTGTCCAAAAGCCCTCTGGATGCTTTGAAAAACGGTTGGATTGGCATCAGGGGCTTTTTCTCCTTTAAAATTACCTCTCTCATGGGACATTTTGAAAGACTCCACAGGCAAGTGTTGCGGCCCAGCCCTTTCCACAAATAAATCCCTCCAGAGAGAGAGACAGGCTGGGAAAGCCAGCTCTTTTCATGGTGTCTGATGAAAATTATAGCAGTTACATTATTATACTCGCCTGCTTAGGCAAAGCATCAGATTCAGATAGCCTACTGGGGGAAAAGATTCAAAAGTGGAGCTCTCGGGATCTCTGCAGACTATTATTAAGATTATTATACATGTTCACTCATGCAATCAACCAAAGGCAACTCTTGAGAACACCCCGGTCTAGCCCAATTCTCTCCTTAGCAGAAATCCAGATAAAAATCCACACCTATCCACCCCTCCTTTAAGCTCAGAAAGAGATAGGGCAGACTTAGTTTGGATGAAGCAAACAGCAGCCGCAGTTGCACGCCTTGATGATGAAGCTGGCATGCGGCCAGTCAGATTAACATCATCCAATTTACGTTGAGCCTTCAAAATTACAGACAACCTTCTCAACCACTAAGAATGCGGCATGTTCATGAATAATGACAGCAGCAATGTTTCCATTGACTTGCACAGGACAGGAGCCAAACCTCCATTTGATTCTTGATTTATTTGTTTGTTTTAATTAAAGACCAGCTTTTTCTTTCAGTGTTTTCATCTGGGTTGCTGTTTTGGTAGGAGGATCCCTGAAACATCTTCTGCTTCTTTCCGGTTAGTAGAGCAGCTCTCTGTTTATTGTGATGATTCGTCAAGATGCAGCTCAATACAACCCACTGGGTACAGCAGCTTTCAGCAACCTGGCCCCATTGCAGAGGGTCTGGGCTCCAACCCTAACCCCAGTCCACCCTAAGGGGAAGAATTCCCAGGTTTGCAAAGACCATGTACCACGGAGACATTTATCAGAAAACAATCAGATGGATGTCATTTTAATCTAGCACTCGCCAGCTTTTCAACATGCTCTCTGGTTTTTTTGCTGTGGTTTTGGGGTCCACCAATGGTCTACAGATAAAACATTGGACTTGCTGTTGCAGGATCATTGTGGTACCAGTACCATATTTGAACTGAAATTAATTCCCACACACTGACAGAGAAATTGTCTTGGAATTACCCTCTGTGGATTTTTTATAGCGAATATTCTCTGGGTTTTAAAAACTGACCCAGAGCCCTGCCCTCCCTCTTCTGTGCCCTAAGTTGCAGCTGCCCTGCGACACTGATGCTCAGCATTCCGGATATTTTTCAGGGCTCAAATTTAGCCCTGGACACAATAAGCTCATTGAAGATGCTGAGCATCCCAGTGTGGTTTTCATTCCTCTCCTACCACCACCGCCGCCCCTCATCGCTTGCGGTTCTCTGCATACAGGAAGGCTGTGTGCTGAGTGTTCTGAAGTCTCATCTTGTTTCATCTCTGATGGAGGTTGACCATCAGCCCTGCAGAATAAGACCACCGATCAGATTTCAAGGGGTGGGTAGAGAAGGGTCCAATAGTGTGCTGGATGCAGGGGGCATGTCTTCAAGAGAGACAGTGGGCTGCAGGCATTAGTATGTCAGGCTGTAGTGACCCAGGTTTGAATCTCCACTCAGCTGTGATGATGGCGTGCCCTTGGGTCAGTCACTGTCTCTCAGCTAAGGATGTTGATGAATACCAACAAGTTTGTACATTCACCTGTGGTCAGGAACAGAAATAAGCCGAGAAAATACAATCAATATTAGCTCACATCATTGTTGCTCTTGCTTTTAAAAATCTGCAAACAATACACAATCACAGGTAGTTGGTTTTTGCTTTCTCAACATTGTTTTCACGTTTCCTTTTACGTTGAAACGAATGCAAGTTGTGTGATTTACATTAAACAACGGACGGTGAGATGCACGATGTAGTACTTGGCAAAAACATCAACAAAAACTGGTGAAAAACAGCGCTGAATACTGAACCGAACAGAATTTGCTGCCGCCTTGCATCTGTGCTCTCCGACAATATCACAAAATTGTTGTGAGGATAAAACGGGCAGATGGGAGAATCATGTTTGCTGCTCCAAGGTCTTTGCAGGAAAGGCAGGGTAAAAAAAAAAAATGTAATAAAGTGATGGGATTGATGGTAGCCAGCCAAAAACCTTATTGGAAAACAATGAATAATAAAAAAAATGAAAATTCATTTCCTGAAACTAGAGATCATAATTACTGGGAGGTGAGTGTAGTCTGCTCATTCCTTTCGTCCTACGCTTGTTTCTGGCTAGGCAGATTCAGATAAGTACCTCAAAAGTTATTTAATCAATCTGTGAAGGGCTTGATGGACCTGATTATTTCTCTCTTAGCTGCAGCTAGAATGGAAATGACCCTTCACTGGAAACACCCAACACACTTTGCTATTCAGGGATGGTGGGCCAAGGTCTATTGCTCTGGCAAAAAAATAAAAAAACCTAACCCAAAACAACAGGGATGAAAGTTAATGTGTCAAATTTGCAGGCACTTAGGATTCCTTTTGGATTATATAGCTGGGCAGGGAGGCATTATAACATCCTCAAGTGTTTAAAAAGCAACAACCCATTGTGATTGGACCTATTAGCTGAACACCTTCCTGATTAAATTGTTCCTACAGATTCTCAAACTTTTATCCAGATGTAACCTTCTGGATGTGGCTCCTTATGCTTCTTTGAGCGATTGATGTGCACTGTTATGTTATGATTATGTTGCATTTGTTGTGGAGCCCTCTGTTGTGTGCCATGCAATTTATTTTTAATGAGCATTTTTTAAAAAGTTATTTAACCAGAGATTATATTGAGCAACAGAAACAAGTATGTACAACCAAGGACAAATGACGGTGGGAGCTAGAAACATCTGGAGGCCCACGTTGTGTGTTCCTCACCTGCTTTAGATGGTTTTGATCTATTAATGTATTGGGGGGGAACTCCAAACGCTTGCGGATCATGTTGGGCTCCCATGGGGAGTGAGCCCAAGCATCTACAGCCCACTTTTAAGAGGTTGGATCAGCGATAGCCACCCTCCAGATGTTTGTGACAGCATCTCCCATCATCCTTGCTTGTTGGCCATGCTGGCCGAGGTAGAGAGCACCCTGATGGAATATTCCTGAGCTGGAGGAAAGTTTGCTCAGATATGTTCCAGATGCACAGCTCAGCCATGCCCTTTCCTTCTCTGCGGTCAGGCAGGGCAGCCAGGGTGCAGCTCAGCTGGGTCTGTTTGTGACAGCCTGCCATAGCTTACAGCAAGTTCCTTCATTTAAGGTCTGGCCATTTCAGATCACAGTGGGAAAGCCATACAGCCAAAGTCTCCCAACCGCCACCGCTTCCTCGCAGACATGTAACAACGTAAACAAAAATGTACTCCAAAAGAAAACCTCAGAAAGCTGATGTCAAGTATGCATTTTTTTATTATTTATGTATCTCCAACTCCTGGTTTTCAGATACCAGAAACTGAAACTCCTTCAAGAGTCACTGTATAATGTGCAGTCAAATAAATAGATTGCAAACAGAGACTGTGGCAGAGGAGCCAAGAGAAGCCCACATCAGGGCTTCTCCCCATGGGCTCTTTCTCTGGGATTTAGGATGGGCTTAAACCGCCCCGTCCAAACTCAGGGATCAGAAGCATGTTTGCATCAGAACCTTGGAAAGACGTGTTCTGGGAAATCTTGTCAGTTACAGACGTGTGGGAAGGCTGCTTGGACTTCAACAGGGGAGCCTCGAAATTGGACAGCGCCTGCTGGAATCCAGCAGCGTACTTCTGAAGGTCATTGCTGAGCCAGTTCACCACATTGGCTTCGTCAGAGGAGCCTTGCTTGAAAAGGCAAACGGTGTTGATGGCATTGTTCCGCTCGTTGTCCTTGATCACAATGACGTCTTTCTCTTCCAGATTCTCCAAGGCCAGGTCAAAGTCATTGGAAGAGACAGACACGATGCTGGATTGGCTGGTGGTCTTCTTGGCTTTGTTGGGATCTTTCTCCTTCAAGTTCAGGCTGGAGACGTCGATGAAGCAAACCACTTCACAGTTCTTGTCTTTGGGGACATCATGCTTGTACAAGTCGACTCGGCACAGGCCAGCCTGGCTGTTTAACCAATCAATTTCCTGAGCCATCTCTGTGACTTCAAAGTAGAACAATAGCTAGCTCCCGGAGGGTTCGGGGGGTTTTCTGTCAGTTGACGGGCCTGGGTGACTCTGCCAGACATGAGGTGCTGCCTACTGTCTCTGCTTTCTGGTCTCCTTTGGGCAGAAAGCAGCTGTTTCCTTGTGAGGGCACCTGGTTTCTATAACAGCAATGACGTCACAAACCACCTGTGTCCTCCACCAGCCCATGATGCATTGGCAAGAGGTTGCTGTGCAACTTTCTTCTAGGGAAAGGATGGGGAAATTTTTCCAGCTCAAGGGCCAAGTTCCCACATGGACAATCTTTTGGGGGCCACATGGCAACATTGAGTGTGGCCACATACACACATCATTCTTCACCCTCTATCTAGGCTAGCAAGAGGCATTATCACAGCTTGAGGGTACATTACAGCTTAGTAAAATCACTCGTGGAGGATGAAGAGCAGGGCCAGTGACATGGGCAGCCTGAAGAGCGAGTCCCAAGCCTGGAAAGAGAAAGCTGGAGGGCCACTTTTGCTCCCAGGTTCCTTACTTCTGTTCTGGAACACAAGGCCAGGAAGCAAACCATATCCCAGTGACAAAATCCTACAAATGAATAGCAAACTCATTCTTTGAGAAGGGATCCTTATAAAGCAGGAGTTTGTTGACTTTTTAAACGATCAAGTGACATATACATTTTACAATATTAAATAAATATATAAATAAATAGCATATATTAATATCACGATTTCCATTTGTCTGTCACACAGAAGAAGGAAGAATACAGGAGAGACAGAGACCATTACAAGTCAAACCTATCCACCATTGGTGATGACTCATAAAGCAAAAACAGCTTGCATTAGTCTGAACGTTTACAGTGTGGATCTTACTAAAAAAAGTATTGTTAATGTTACTTATTTATATTATTGAATCAGTTAAAACTGAATACATTTTTTAAAGAAAATTATATTTCCAATAAAATGATGTTTGCAAACAAGTGGTGTTTTATTTGAAAAAGCTGCATGTAACATTTTTGTTGTTTAAATGCTTATGTGAAATAAGTGATGTATTGATTTCCCTGTTGTTATATGTTTTCAATAACCTTTCTGGTGGCTCCTACTATAGCATTAATCCATGCAGCAATGGCCAAAGCAATTGCCAAAGTTAATTATGTTTTTCCAAGAAAAAGTAAAGATCATCCATTATATAATAGGTGATTATGCCACCACCAGGGGAATTAAACAATAACATTATTTCTGCAGATCCCTATACCATGTGGAAATCATACAAATTTACAATATGCAAACTGCTATGGACCAAGTATGAGTAGTGATAACAAGGTGTATAAAAAAACAAACAGCCTCAGAACAGCAAACTCCATCCCTGGTTGCAGATGCCATTTGAGCAATTAAACAGAGCAATTCTATGGTTCAGCTGTGCCAGCAGTTGTTAACGTTGGCCCAATGTAATCAGAATCCTAGCAGCAAAGTGAGCAGTAAAATGATACCACTTCAAATTAGTGACAACAAAAGCAACGGGGGCACTCAGGCAGCCTGTGTGGCAATGCCACCAGTAACCGCTAATTGCCACATGGCACAATTCAGTGGAGCTCAAGCTGGCATATATGGGTCTCTCCCTCCTCATTTAATCCCCACAACAACCCTGTGAGGTAGGTTAGGCTGAGAGGCAGAGACTGGCCCAATGTCACCTAGTGAGCTTCATGACTTGAGTGACAATTTGAACCTTGTCCTAGTCCCACACTCTAACCACTATGGGATCCAAGCTCTCTGTAGTACTGCCCTTAGAGGTGCCTGAGTATCTTTGCTAGAAATAGGCTTAATAAGGACATTTAAAATTGAAGAGATGACAATGAAAGTTAAGATCTTTGGCAGTTCATTGTGCCTTGTACTTAGTTGCCGAATAGCAATACAGTAAAATGCAAGAATGCTTTATTTCCCCGTGATGTCCTGTTTATCATGAACTAGCGGAGAGTGTAACTGTATTTTGTAATGCAGTTCTTGGCTCAAAAATCATGTCAAAATGGGTATTAAAATGCACATTTTAGGTTAAATTGTGGGTGGGAATGTGTATTTTGGGATAAAGTGAGCACACAAAAATGTGTATTTTGGGATTTTAAAAGCTTACAAAAATTCCTGTTCTGTGAAAAAATATGGTACAGATAATGCAAATTTCACAGTGTTGTTGTTTTAATTGCAGTGATGTGGAAATGGGAGAAAACAGATGTATGAATGAACATGGAAGCTTACATGGACCCGGAATACAATGATCCAGCACTCCATCATGACAACACAACCTTCCTACTCCAGAGAGCAGCTCTCTAATGTTACAGCTATCCACAAGAGAAAGACACGGGATGAGGCCTTTGTAATCTTCATAGGCTTGCCCAAAATGCTCCAAAAGAGACAGAGGGTGTCTCCGTAAGACGGCAGCAATCCATGGATGGTACTGATCTAGTGCTGAAGAAGGGGAGACGTCATCTTGTTGCTGTTCCAGTTCCCATTCCAAGCCTGGACAAATCAGCCAGTTTCCGCCCAGTTTTCCGTTTGTCCAATCTTAAATTTGTTTTGCACCTGTTTAAAAAGAGTCCTCAGAAAAATATGCCAGCATCTTAGTGCACATTTTCTCCTCATAATGGACTGTAACCGATATCACTTCTACACACCCACACCATAGACCCATTTAAATTAATGGACACGACTAAACCCTTCGCCGTAGTTAACCCTTTATTTGTTTCAAATCCTCTGCGCATTAGACCTCCCTTTCCTCATTAAAACAACAGCAACGTATTTGCATATTGAGTTTTTTAAATAATCCATCCACAGCTCTTTGAGAACTAAAATAAAACGAGAGATTTTTCAACTCATTTGCTGCTAGAACTACAAAGGGGCTTTTGTCCCCCTTCATTCTCCTTTTGTCTTTGTTTCGGTGGAAATGCATTTAATTACAACCAGTGGGCAAAAGATGTCTCAGGAATACTCCTCCCTGGAGAGTCATTTATCTGAGGCAGGAATGCTGTAACTGCATATCTTTTTGTCCTGGCGCTGGCTTTCAAAAGGTTTTCCAGATTTACCCTAGCTCTCTTGACGCACATACACCCCACCCCGGCCTTGTCTGGGCTTTATGTCTTGGGACTGTTCTTTCTAACTCATGCACTGCAGATCATAGGAGCATATGACTGATCTCTCTGGATGGTGTACTAAAGGAGTAATCCTGGCAGAAGGCCAGCTGCGTACGAGAATTACCCCTGCAGCTCCTGGGCTGGAAACATTTTGGAGAAAGTTGACAAAGTGGTTTGTGAAAGCCTCTCTCTTTCCCATGGTGTATGTATGATTAGTAGCTATTGTTGTGGTATCTGGTTGACCACTGTGAGAACAGGATGCTGGCCTAGATGGGCCACTGCCTTCGTTCAGCAGAGCTCTTCTGATGCTTTACAAAACTCTTTTTAAAAAATGGAGCACCAAAAGGAGAGCAAGAGCATATTGGCTTTTCTGTGCCATGAAAGGTTCACCAGCCAAATCTCTTGTACCTCTGAAGGGTATGGGCGGCTTCCTGGAGAAAGGAAGGTGTCCCTGTAAAACATGACATAACTCTCGAGGCCCAAGTGACAGAGGGGAAAGTTAGGCAAGTGACGTCCCACGTAACAAGGGTGCCGGTGCGAGGGAGTCAGTGTGTGAGAGAGCGATTAAAGTTCCCTTCAGATGAATACCAGATGAATATTGGCAATCAGGTGGAAACAAATGGGAGATGGGCTGAAGGCCAACACCTCTAGGAAACAACACGTCTTATAAAGTACAAAGCTTCGCTCACGGCAGAATGGGGGAAAATTGGAGACAGAGCATCAAATTAATTGCACTACAAGAGACGACGTGGTTTTGAGCCACATCTAAAGATAAACTACCTGAATATGGAGCCCATTAAGATGAGAGAACGGCTTCACATATTAAAAAGGCTTTTTTGGGGGGGGGGGAGTTGTTGAAAGAGCTCTGGTGGTGGGTTGTTTTTTTGTTTTGTTTTTAAAATGTCCATTCCATGTTAGAAAATACTGGATTTGATTATGAAAGCAGCAGCAGCATAATAAAGGCTTTTTTGGGATAGGCATGGGAGCAATGGCAAGTGAAAATTTGCTGATACCTAGTGATGGATCTAAGTTAAGTTTCATTTGGGTCCTAATACGAAAGTCATGAATTAAGTCCCAATAACCTCAGTAGAAACTAAGTGCAATTTACTTAGGATACAGCTCTTAGTTTTAGCCTAAAGGCTGGAGAACGGGGTGGAGGCGACAGATCTAAGATCTAAGCTTCCATTTGAAGGGTCTGCATTGCTACTTAGATGATGGTGGCTGTGATGACTAAATGTTTATAGCGTCCTTTCAGATAACTTTAATGACAGATTTTGATTTAACAACAACAACAACAACTATTTTTTTATTTGTACCCCACTCATCTGAATGGGTTGCCCCAGCCACTGTGGCTTCCAACAAATACAAAAGCATAATAAAACACCAAACACTAAAAAAAATGCCTATACAGGGTTGCCTTCAGATGTCTTCTAAAAGTTGTATAGTTATTTATCTCCTTGACATCTGACGGGAGGGCATTCCACAGGGTGGGTGCCACTATGGAGTAGCTCCTCTACTTGGATCCCTGTAAACAGAACAAGTGAAGGATGACTACATCCTTATTAGGAATATAGGGATGAATCTGTCAGTTTAGATTTTGCTCAGGTTCTAATTTTTTCAATCTTATTCAGTTCACCTTATTTCTGCAGCAATTTGCAATTTAAAAAAAACCTCGTGAAAATTCACCACTGTTTGGGTGCAAATTTCTCCTAATATACACATATTGTAAATTAATTTCTGGGCACCTGTAATTAACATCCTTTTTGCAGCCCCACAACCTGGATATTTTACGTAAGCTTCCTGTAAACTGACAAACTCTACCTTCTGCTAAAAAAAGGAAGAGAAAAGGAAAGTTAGAAGAGCCCAATACCTGTGAATTTCTGACACACACAAACCCTTTCTCTCACCTTCTCTCAGATATTAACCACAAGTTTAGTTTGGAACAACGTCCACAAAGCAGAGAATATTTTTAGC
Organism: Podarcis tiliguerta; assembly: GCF_965153285.1. Lineage (NCBI taxonomy): Eukaryota > Metazoa > Chordata > Lepidosauria > Squamata > Lacertidae > Podarcis > Podarcis tiliguerta. Next base: position 49,270,604 of record NC_139541.1, on the reverse strand, counting down.
TATTAATGATCTGCAGATATTTGCAAATGGCGCAAGAGGGAGAGACGCAGAACAGGACACAAATATAAAACAGCCAAACAACTCTTGCTTCTAGCTCCGTTAGGCAAACAAACATATTTTAAAAGGGCACAAATTATATTCCACTATATTTGGAGAAGGCAGACACGCTGTCCGCCATGGGCCCTATCAAGCTGGCAGGCTCCCCACCCTGATGAAATGTAGACCTCCCGCCTTTGCTGGAAGCTGTCCAGCCAGCAGGATTTATGGCCGACCACTGACCACCTCTTTCCTGGCAATACAGGGAGGGGGAAACTATGGTTTCTTTTGCTTGTGGCATTTGAAATACCTCCAAAGTGCTAATTCAAGACGGGTTAGGAAAGGCATGGGTGAGGGGAGTGTCTGCATGGACAGATTTATTTACTCTCTCTCTTTCTTGTAACACTCAAACCCAATTAAACAGATTAGCAGCAAGTTTGGTAGAAAGATAAACCCAAGCACGTCTTTGAATAGCACGCAAGGCTTGTCCACGTGTTTCACTGAGCAGATGTGTAAAGATACAGAAAACCTCAGAGAGGCACAGGAGTCATTTTTGTGTGTGGTAAGACAGCGAAGGCAGTTCTGACACTCAACACAAACTCCAGGGCTCCAAATCCTCTCATTTGAACCACTTGTCTCTTGCACCTGGGTCTCAGGTTAATTCTATAGCAAAAGAATGAAGTGCATCTCCCAAGTCTGAAGTCTGCCCGTCCCTGCCTTAGTCTATATGCTGCTTTGATTAATTTGGCACCCACTCACTTCCTTGTTTCCAGCAATAACGTCAGCATTAATCTGATAAATAACACACCTTTCCCCTGATAGTGTTAATGTGTCCCCCCGCCCAAAGGAACACCGTGTGCTAATACCACTCCTTGAGGCGTCACTTACCATCAGAACAGCTAAAAAGCACAATAACTTGTATTAACAAATGAAAATCCCACACTCACACTGTGCTTCTAAAATATGAGCGCCGCGATTTTTTCCAGTCAAAGTCGTCTGGCATTCCCCTTAGTAAATCCAATGTTGCTCCCTGGCTTAATAATACTCTAATGGCCAACCGTTCGTTGCAATACCCTTCTTTTGTCAGAGTGATTGGCAGAACAGGTTTGGTAGTGGCGTTTTCTCAAGGAGAGAAATTATGCGAAGGGGAACATTTCGCCACCCCATCTAAGGGGTGCAGACTGATTTAAAGACTCTGTATGTAGCAAGAGACTGCGGTTGAGAGGGGGAGAGAATCATAGCTGTCAACTTTCCCATTTTTTAAAGGGAAATTCCCTTATTCCGAATAGGATTCCTCACAAGAAAAGTTGACAGCTATGGTATGAACACGCTGTGAGCTCTGAAGGCCCCCCTTTGTGTTTGGATAACTGAATTTTCGGATAACGAGCATTCCGATAGCGGGACCTGCAGGTAGTCATGAACGCACATGAGAAATAACATCTGGAGAGGACCCAGTCCCACAACATGCCCCCAAAGAGGGCTTTTAAAAAACCCACCATATTTCTGAGTGTTTCCACTGGGAAGAGAAGCAAGCAAACTATTTTAACTGGGAAATGGACAGAGAAGTCCAAGTTCCTCCACATTCACCTCCATCCTGCATTGCAGCCTAACTGAACAAGTGTTGTTGACCAAGACACTGTTTCAGTGTTTTCATTTGTAATGCCTGCTGCACCTTTACTTCCATCGCTTTACATCAGTGCCTGTATCCTGGGCAGCTGATGGAGACCAGAAGGTGCTCCATCATGTCCTCTGGAACGCAAAGCCTATCTGTTAGATGCCAAGCAGCTAAGCTGACTTTGCCTGCCTCATCCATAGTGCAGTCAGTGTCTCTTCTTCCAAGACATTTACATAGCTGAGGCAACAGGCACCCATGGAATCCCAGAGCCCCAAGGTGGTTGTCTCATTTGCCTCTATGACTGGGCTGGTCCTGTGCAAATTATGTGTATCTGCACATGCCAAACACTCGTTTTAAAGTTCCTGCAGTTTTGGAAGCCCTCCAGCCTTTGGGGCGTTGGCAAAAAAAATATGCCTAATATCATGGATAGTATGTAGCCAAAACAATTTTGCATTTTTCTGGTGTGTGTGTGTGTTTAAGTTGTGTTTTATTTCTAATGTCAGTGCTGGAAACAGAGAAAATAGTTGCACTTCCTTTGCCAACATCCACATAGGTAGCATTGAATCATGCAGATGGATTCCTATTTACCTTTTTGCTATTTCTAAGAGTGAATAACAGGCAGAGTCGGGCAGAGCTTGTTTGGAACATCTGTTAACATAAGGTAGCATACATGCCATGTTACATCATCAGGTCTGAATAGCCAGCTCTGGCATTCTCTGGGCGCCATTCCATCATGGTTACTGGCAGGTCTAGCAAGCTTTAAGCAATGAATGGATGTGATTAATTGAGACCACCTTTAAATGCAGATTTCTTCTGAAAAACAAACAAACCGCAGCAGTTAATTCACTCTCCTCCTGGACAGACTTGATGTGTGCTCCAAAAAGTACCCACCCAACCCAAGCCTCTGACAGTGAGTAAGATATGGAGGGGAACTGTACGGATGATGGCAGAAGCAGGCTGTCCTGGGTCTAGTGGAGCCTGGTCCATTGCGGCAAATGAGGAACTGCCCCACCAACCTCAGTCTGCCCTCAGCCAGCCACCACTGGCTGGATCTTGCAACTTCTACAAGTGTAGCTGCAATGAACTGTGAAAGGGAACAAGCCCAAGTTTCCCTTTCTATTTTCTGATTATGACACCAACACAACAGGAAAAGCCATATCCAGCCTCCATTTCTCATTGTATCATGGTTGTTCTGCACTTTCCAGGAACCAATCCTTTTGTGTCACAGGACTTGCACTTAAACTGGAAGTCCCTGCAGTTTGATTAGACAGGCACCTTCCCTGTCCTATATCGGTTTTTGCACCTGATAAAAACATATTTGGCTACCCAGTCATGTAAGTTCAGCATGTATTTATTTTATAACATATGTTTTGTAAACTGCTGGTTTTATTTTGCAGTGGGATTTTTTAATAACTTTTACATCTGATTTTATCAGTATTTTTAATGTATATTTTATGGAAACAACTTAGAGGTTTTGATGATTAAGTAGTATATGAATCCTGGCTACTTTCCAGTCCTCGGGTATGGAGTTTCATCTGAGGAATGAGTTGCATATTTTTGTTAGAAGGTTAACAAATTCTGGTGGATGCCATCTGGACCTGGTGGTTTGTTAGTTTTTATTTTGTCAGCCGGTAGAGCATGAGACTGTTAATCTCAGGGTCGCAGGTTTGAGCCCCACATTTCGCAAAAGATTCCTGCATTGCAGTAGGTTGCCCTAGATGTCCCCCATGGTCCCTTCAAATGCTACAATTCTATGATGCTATGATTCTGCTAGGCCTAGAACATGGGTAGGCAAACCCGGGGGCCTAGAACATGGGTAGGCAAACCCGGGGGCCGGATCCGGCCCAACTGCCTTCTAAATCTGGCCTGCAGATAGTCTGGGAATCAGCATGTTTTTACATGAGTAGAATGTGTGCTTTTATTTCAAATGCATCTCTGGGTTATTTGTGGGGCATAGGAATTCGTTCATTCCACACCCCCCCCAAAAAAAGACAGTCCAGTCCCCCACAAGGTCTGAGGGACAGTGGACCAGCCCCCTGCTGAAAAAGTTTGCTGACCCTTGGCCTAGAACTTCATCTCTCATCACCATGGTCTGTCTCATTTCCTCAGATGCGTGGAGCCAGTCTACAGCCTGGAGGCTGAGAGGCTGCAGTTATGAGCTTCACCGCATGGGGCAGTGATTAGTGTTAGAGTTGTTCTGTGGAGAAATATGTGAGCTTTCCATCCCAAGAAAGAGTTTTAAAGCTTTACTGCAGAACAGTCTTAAGTATTAGTTACATATAGACATTACATGAACAAAACAAAGTAACATATTGCACTCAAGTAGCAAGCAATGTGGTTCAGTCCTTTATTCAGTTCAGTAAACTTCCTTCTCTCTGGTCCCAGAGACAGAGGTCCTAAGCTTATTCATTACAGTGGTACCTCAGGTTAAGTACTTAATTCGTTCCGGAGGTCCGTTCTTAAACTGAAACTGTTCTTAACCTGAAGCACCACTTAAGCTAATGGGGCTTCCTGCTGCTGCCGCACCGCCAGAGCCCAATTTCTGTTCTTATCCTGAAGCAAAGTTCTTAACCTGAAGCACTATTTCTGGGTTAGCGGAGTGTGTAACCTGAAGTGTATGTAACCTGAAGCATATGTAACCCGAGGTACCACTGTATTGCAGAGCTTATCTGCAATTGTTGCTATTGGCCACCTCTGACTTTTCAAGTTTCCTCTTCTGACTTGCAGCTCAGATTTCTAGGTGATGAGAGTTGTAGTTCAGCAACAACTGGCGCCCCATCTCTGCCTTAGAAAGATAAAGCAAAGCCGGCCATTTGAAAGGACTCCACCGCTATCCCTGCCCAATGAGTTGCTCCATGTCTGCAGGACTGAGATGAAAGTTAAACTGGTGTCCCTAGGAGTGATATTGCTGGAATATGACCTGAGCCAAACCACTACACGGCATTGCAGCAACCTGCAGTGGAAGGCTGGCAGGATGACAACCAGGTGAGGAAATAGACAGGGAAAGTGAGGAGATTCAACCCGTTGCCACATTCAGGGCTCGGGTGTGGTGATTTTTAGCCATTCATCTTTCCTTTGTGCAATCCAGTGACTGAACCCAAATGCACAGGCTTTAGGTGGGTGGGATGAATTTCACGCTAGCTGCACATAATTGCACTTTGCAAATAGCCTATTGTCTTCAACTTGATCTGTGCATTGCGTGTGTGTACATGCCACCGGGATCAGTCTCCCGCTTCAAGTGTCACACGTCAGTGGCTTAAGAGTACAGAGAGACACCTTGTTGGTTTTTCTTTCTTCTCGTTAATATATGTAATCCTAAGTCTGTAAATAAGACAAGACTATACCCGTACCAGGTAGTTCAAAGAAAGCCGTCAAAAATAACTACTAGGAAGATTGGCTGTTATACACAAACAACCACATACACACTTTGTGGAAATGAATTTAGTAAAGGCAAAAATTACAAAAGCCATAGGTTGTGTTTTTTTGGCCAGATCAATGGTCCATTAGGTGTTGTACAAGCACCAGGTGTCAGATGCAAGGAAAGTTCATTGGGAGAGCACCTGCTTTCCTTGCAGATGGGGCCCCGTTTAATCTTCAGCATCTCTGGGTACAGCTGGAAAGACTGCTTGAAACCCTGGATAACAACTGTCGGTGTGGACAGTACATAGTTAAATGGACCAGGGATCTGAGTTGATAAAAGGGAGCTTCCTTTCCGCTTTTATGCTGGCAGTGAATCTACCTGTGAATCAGTCTAGGTGGATTCCTCAAGACTAACCAGCATGAAATCAACATCTTCCTTGGGATCAGTTTGTCTGAAATAAATAAATAAGCAAGCAAGCAAGCAAACATGCCTTTTATATTGAACCAAGGTGCTGGTGTCTGTCTGTCTGTCTATACAGCTTCTCTGATGAAGGCCTGGTATCAGTTTCCCCCCCAGGCTTCAGTGAATGCTGCTGAACTTTCAGAGTGGGGAGCTGGAATCGGTGATCAGAAAGCAGAAGGTTTTTAGAATAAATAAACAAATAAATAAAAATCCCACCCCATCTCTCAAGCTGGTTTCTTAGGCTTTCTCCTTGGATCACTACATGAACAAGGACTTGCTCAGATATTCAGATAGTGAACATATTACACACAGCTCCACCTAGTGGCACTTGCCACAAGATGATCCAAGCATCTGGACATCACCCTTCCACATTATAAGCTCTTTAGGTACTGTATAAAAATGTATATACATCTTTACTCATCATTAAAGCATGTACTCACTGTTACTTTGATAAAATCACTTCAGAATTTAAGGCAGGGTGCTAAAACAGCTTTTTTTAAAAGGGTATTTAAAGGGTAATTATGTTGTTACATTTTTAAAAGTTCCTATTCTCTTTCTTAGAAGCAAGAACTACATAAAACTGACATGTGTTTGTAATGCTGCTCTTCCTTACAATGAGCATCCCAATCTATTGATCTGGTTTACTTAAACAGAATGGCACAATGCTGGAAAACATTTGGATTTCAGGTCCCTAGCCCTGAACATCCTGGTGGATCTTGCTACAGGATTGCTCCCATATTTGCTTTTTGTTCTGCTGGGCTCAGATTCCCTTTCTGCGGAGCAGAGAAGAAAAACTGAAAAGAATGTGCATACAAGAGGAGTTGTATTGGCCCTCAAACGAAATGCTGCCTGTGTTTTATAAACACAGAACAACACATGCCACAAGGCAGCTTTTGCTGGCAATGGCATGGACACAAGCTTAATTTGCCACATACATATACAGTGGTACCTCAGTTTACGAACTTTATCCATTCCGGAAGTCCGTTCTTAAACCAAAACCATTCTTAAACTGAGGCGCGCTTTCCCTAATGAGGCCTCCAGCCACCAGTGCCCTTCCACCATTCGGCTTCCATTCTTAGACCAGGGTAAATTTTGCAAACCGGGACACTACTTCTGGTTTTGCGGAGTTCGTAAACCAAATAGTTCGTAAACAGGGCTGTTATTAAACTGAGGTACCACTGTACTAGGGCTAGAGGTGGCACTCCAGATACCTGCTGGGTTCTGGATCATGTCCATTGTCCCTGGGTTAAATCTGGAATGTGCCAAATCAACCAGTAGCAAATTACTAGGCAAACGGAAAATCCTGTTTTTGTCAATGACACAAGCATTTGCTACCATTATGCAGAGACAATGTTAAATGTAGTAAACGATGCAAATTGGAGATCATACATAGAGTGGGAGGATTACTGGTGATAAAGGTCTGGTTGGATCTCCAGGATGAAAGACTTTGGCTGATCTTGTGCAGATGCCTACTGCTGGCAGGTGGCATTGATCCCAGAAAGATTGGACACATCTATATGTGTTTTTAAAAATACTCATTATTCATAATAAGGAGCAAATCCTGCGTACGGGTGAACTTCAAGGGAAATGCATTTGTGTTTACCAAACGTCCTCAATTGCTGGCTGTGGCCAGGATGACACACTACGAGGCCGGTGCAAAATCCCTGAACTCCTGTTTGCCTGACAGGGCTAAAGTAGAGAAAGGAAGCATTACCCAGAAGAATTATGGGAAGGAAAGAATGATTTAATGCAGGGGTGGGGAATATTGTGCCTGAGGACAAAATGCGGCCCTCCATACCTCTATATCTGGCCCTTGGACCTCTCCTTAGTCCACGCACCCTCTTCATATGCCACATCATTCACAGGGTCTTGTTTCACACAAGTAAGTAAAGGTAAAGGTAAAGGTACCCCTGCCCGTACGGGCCAGTCTTGACAGACTCTAGGGTTGTGCGCCCATCTCACTCAAAGAGGCCAGGGGCCAGCGCTGTCCGAAGACACTTCCGGGTCACGTGGCCAGCGTGACATCGCTGCTCTGGCGAGCCAGAGCCGCACACGGAAACGCCGTTTACCTTCCCGCTAGTAAGCGGTCCCTATTTATCTACTTGCACCCGAGAGTGCTTTCGAACTGCTAGGTTGGCAGGCGCTGGGACCAAACAACGGGAGCGCACCCCGCTGCGGGGATTCGAACTGCTGACCTTTCGATCGGCAAGCCCTAGGCGCTGAGGCTTTAACCCACAGCGCCACCCGCGTCCCCTCCATTTACTTGTTTCACACAAGTATTTTTGCCAAATGTGCAAGTTGTATCCCCATTCCTTGCGTTGCAAGGTTGAAGGGTATGAGTTTTTATGCACATTCCCTCAGAAGCTTGGATTAGGCCATCCTTCCCCAACTCATTCACTCTTCTGTCTGGTTCATCTAAACCTTCTAGATTTGGGCTGCAGTTCTAACCATGTCTACCCAGAAATATGTCCTATTGAACTCAATGGAGATTTCTCCCAGGTAAGTGGAGTTGGGTTTTCAGCCTAATTTTCTTTTTTTGAAAGAAAAAGTAATAAATGGAGCTTCCACACTGCCATTCTCTTAGAGAGCGATTCAATCATGAACATGCAAATTCAGGTTATGCGATTAAAGTTGTTATTTTTATTATTGTTTTATTATCTTCGTCATTATTGTTATCCTGCCCTTTCCCCAGAACCTGGACTCAAGGTGGCTCACAAAAGTGGAAACAGATACAAGTAAAACACACATAGCTAAAAACATATAAAAAGTTATGGCTAAAAAGGGATTAAACAATGTGAAAAGAACATATCTATTAAAATACAGTATTAAAAAACAGTACAGCACAACATAAAGAGCCCTTTCCTTAAAGGTAAAGGTAAAGGGACCCCTGACCATTAGATCCAGTCGTGACCGACTCTGGGGTTGCGGCGCTCATCTCGCTTTATTGGCAGAGGGAGGCAGCGTACAGCTTCCGGGTCATGTGGCCCTTCCCTTATAGGCAGTCAATTCTCAGCAGCCTGCTGGAATAAAATAGGCTTTACCTGCCGATGGAAAGACAAGGAGGGAGCCCATCTGGGAGCCAGTCTAGCCTCTCTTGGAAGGGAGTTCCAAGGCCTGGGAGGAGCCACTGAAATTTGATTTGTTGTTCTTGTGTGACAAATCTGCTCCCCCTGACACATCCAATTTCCCCCCCTACAAGCAAAGTCCTAGGCAGCGCAGTTATACTATGGAACTCCTTCCCATAAGAGGTTGTGGTGGCCACCAACTTAGATGGCTTTAAAAGAGGATTCAACAAATTCATGGAGGACAAGGCTCTCAATGGCTCCTAGCCATGATGGCAATGTTCCTCCACCACTGTCAGAGGTGTTATTCCTCTGAATACCAGTCACTGGGAATCACAGGAGGGCAGAGTGCTCTTGTGCTTGGGTCCTACTTCCTGGTTCCCCTCAGGCATCTAGCTGGCCACTGTGAGAACAGGATGGGCCATTGGGCTGGTCAAGCAGGCTCTTCTTATGTTCTTATGCATCAGAAATGTGGGATGACAATTGCTTGCTGCAACCTCCTATAATGTCCCTGGTGGCAAATCAGAATGCCCCCACTTCTTAGGGAGAACATCATGACATGGGGAAGAGCAGGCTGGCTCCATCCATCAACCAGGAGAGGGGCAGCTGCAGGGAGTTCCCTGCCACACTCTGCTCCAGCTGCCAGTTGCCCTGGAGAGGAAACACATCCTGACCCCTGTCATCAGTCAGAGGAACAAGGCCTGCTGAGTCAGATGCAAGCAGCAACTCTGCCCAAGGAAGATCACTATCAGAGAAATTCCCTGGGGCCGACTCACCATTAGAGATGGGCAGATCTGCCAGGTTTCGTTTCTCTCAGATTCTAATTTTTCCCATCTTAAGTTCAGTTCTCTACATTTTCACATCAGTTTGCAGGGTTGTTTTTTAAGTGCTCATGAAAATTTGTCACCATTTTAGCGCAAATTTATCCTGACACACACCTGTTTGTATGCAGTTGCCAGTATACTTTTTCAGAAGTCATTTTCCAGCGTATAATGCATTTTTTTGTATGTCATTTTCTCTAATACATGCATGCTTGTGCACACTTTACCTTAGTATATGCATTTTTTTTATTACTTGGCTGGAGAATTGCATTGCATAATACACGTTTCCATGTAAAGTAAATTTTTAAAAAGCAAGTTCTCATGAAAACTCAGCATTTTAGGCTTAATTTCTCCAAATATAACACATAATTTTATTTCTTTAGTAAAATGTATATACGGCTTGATTGTAACAAAACCTATAAGCAATTTACAAAAAGTATTAAAATTATCAATACAAACAGTTAAAACAAGTACTAAAAGCATTTAAAAACAATTTTTGAAAAAATTAAAACATCTCTGATGCTAAAGGAGCACATTTCTTCAGCACTTGATAACATTATGCTGCAGGGGAAACACAATTCCTTCTCAGGGTGAGTATGCCCATTCGCCAACCTTGATAAAAGAATAGAGCTTCCTTATTCAGAAGCGCTATGGGCCAAAGACAGGATGACTTTTTTACACCTTTGTCCTGCACATGCAAGTTTCCAGGAGGCCCTTGGCTGGTTGGTTAGAATGATGTGCTGAGTTTGACAGCTGCACTCCTGACTTGGGAGACTTGATCTGTGCTACTGAAGAGAATACTGTACTGCGATTTTGTGACTTTATTTTTCCTCCACTGCATACAATGTTTTGTTTTCCTGCTGCCCTCCGGGTAACAAGGGCAGGTAGCATTATCATGGATGCAGGCAAGGCGTCTCGGCTGAGCCGTCTGGACCTCTGCCTAACAGCAGCTCCCAGGACTCAAAGCTGCTGCTTTGCTACTGCCTTCTGCCCGTTGCAGGCAGGAAGCCGGAAACCAGCGAGACAAGGCGACTGTGTGTGAGAGCTTTATGTGTGAGTTTGTGCGGCGGCGAGTGGGGGGGGGGGAGGCTGAAATGACTCAACTCCACCCTCTTCCTTTTCTCCTTTATCTGCAACCAGCAACAACTTAAGAGTCTCTTCCCCGGTCAACACACACCTTCTAGTCCGACCTCATGCATGTTTACTCAGAAGTAAAACCCAGTGATTTCGATGTAGCTTCTTTCTTCGCAGCTGATGCGCGCTGGAACTGCAATTGGGCAACCCGATCCTACGTTTACTACGAAATCAGCCCGTCCTTATTAGTTACTTCTTTATCGCCTTCTGTATTTATATACCGCTTATAACTCCCAAACGGCTGGTTTCTGGTCTAACGCAGCTTAGAAGGCGTTTGTGCAATACAACTTCCCAATGCGATGTGTGGAACACACTCCCTAAACTAAGTATGCAGACTTAGGTCGTGTCTAACCCCATGGGCTTAGCCAGGGAGGTGTGTGCAGGGGACGGAAGCTGCCACCCATCAAGTAAATAAATAAAAATACTTAACTAAGTGACCAACCGCGTGGCAGATAGCTCGGTTCCACCCCCTAACATAAATCCTGGCTACACCCACGTCTAAACTTATTGATCTCAACGGGGGTTTCCCCCCCGTCTTGCATATTCGAAGATCACGCTCCAGTGTGGCTTGCGACGGATCCAGATGCTTCTGGCTGCAAACGTCAGGCGAAGAAAAAGCTCCACTGAAATCAGCGGAACTGACTTCTGACCAAATACTAATCGGATCGGGCCGAGGGCGCGCGCAATTTATTTGCGTGTGTTGAAGTTGCTGAGGAATTAGCGGGGCTGTTAGGGCTGCAGAAGACCCATCCCAAACTTGCTTCCTAAGAAGTAAAAGGCATCCGTCTCAGTGAAGGACGGCACACAGTGGCGCAACTTGGTAATTTGGGATGGTGGTCTACATCTCGTTTCACCATCTCTACTCAATGGGGCTTGCTCCCAGTTAAGTGGGATTAGGATTGCAGCCTCGGATGCCAAATATGCCTCACCTACATCGGCATGGGGTTCGACTAGATGACCTTTGGAGTACCTTCCATGATTTCTACTTAGCCATTTATTAACAATAATAAAACTAGTCGGATAGTAGTATAAGCGGGGTATAAGAAACAAAGTATTAACATAGAATCATGTCATTGTAGGTTTGGTAGGGCACCCCAGGGGTCATCCAGTCCATCCCCCTGCCATGCCGCAATCACAGCTAAACAAAAACCCCTGCCCGATGGCTATTCAACCTCTGCTTAAAAACCTCCCAGCGAAGGAGCAGGAACACCAATAATCTCACAATATAACAGCAACAAATTGTAACAGCGGCGCGATGTAGCGCGCCAGATCCACGGTGCATTTAGGGCAGGGAGCCCTCCTCCTCCTCCCCTCTCCTGAATGAGTGCTGGACTTCTGCCCCCCCCCCCAGCCCTACTTTCTCCGACACGAGCACCAATACGCGCGTGTACTAGTGATGGGACCCTCGCGCCCTCATCTAAACCCCAGGAAGAGGAGGAGGCGCATGCGCGCTCGGCCAGCCCCGTCTGGAAGAGGGGGGGAAAATCCCACGCCGCGCGCTCCTTCGCCTTAGGAGCAGTTAGTTGTGAATGGTTGAGGGTGTTTGGCCGGAGTACTCCGGGAGGGGAGGGGCGAGAGGGAAGTTGCTCTCTCTCTCTGACTCGCGCGCGCGCTGCGAGGAGAAACCGGGCGGAGGGAGGGAGGGAGAGAGACGCCGCTCCTTCTCCCTCAGTGGCTCCAGAGACGCCTCAGCGGGGCGAGACGCGACCGTTTGCCGCCCGCCCGCGTCGAGTCTCTCTTCTCTCTCCCACCCACCACCCACCCCTTTCTGGGTTGTGTGAGGGAGGGAAATAAAGACGGAAGCGGCGGCTTGAGGAGGGGAAAGAGAGAGAGGAGGGGAGGGGGGGAACCCTCACAAGATATATATGTATATATACAAAAGCAGTTGGGCTTCGTTGAAGCGCCGCCGCCACCGCGCCCTCCTCCTCCTCCCCTCAGCGACGGCGACAAAAGCCGGCTTCGCCTGAGGTGAACGAAGAAAGGCGGAGGTGGGGCTCGAGCGCCGCTGAGGGAAAAGCCGACGGTTCAGCTCAGTCAGTCGCGGCGGCGGCTCTCGCTGCTACTGCCGCCGCCGCCGCTCCTGCCCAAGACCGCTCGCTCGCTCGCCGCCTCAGCCGCCGCTTCCTGCTCGGCCACACGATGCCGCGGGTCGTCCCGGACCAGCGCAGCAAGTTCGAGAACGAGGAGTTCTTCAGGAAGCTGAGCCGAGAGTGCGAGGTGAGGGAGGGAGGGAGGGAGAGAGCGCGGGGCGGAAGTGAAGCAGGGAGACCGAGAGGGAGAGAGAGAGACGGAGGGCGACTCCGTGCCCAGCGGGCAGCCGGCCTCTGGCGGAGTCCGCCGGCAGGGGAGAGAGCAGGGAGCGGGAGGAAGGAGACGGGCAGGCGCCGCTGCTTCTCCGCCGGAGAAGGAGGGGGGGGGGAGGGAAGGCGGCGGCGAAGAGGAAGGAGGAAACTTCGCGCCGGCGATGGCAGCGCTCTGCTGTCCTGCTGTGGAGTTGCTCTCAGAGAGGGGCGCGGGGTGGGTCGGTGGGTGGGAGTTTAATATCTTAGGCAGGATTTTAAAACAAACAAACAAAAAACCCAAACCCAAAACTTGGTGTTAGTTATGGGATGATGGGGGCTCCTCGTGGCTTGCACACGTTGGTGCCTACTTAATCCAGATTTATCCTTCAAAGGAGTGGTATCTGATCAATCGAAGAAGAAAACTTGTTGCCAAGGTCCCCTCTTTGATAACTTGAGTGACCCGTTTTGCAATGGTTACCCCTCTCTAGAAGCACCCACCCACCCACTCCTTTTTTAAAGAGAAGTTACAGCCCGGTGAAAGAGGAGAGAGGTGACATTTTGATGCCAACGGCGTCGTGTGGATGCTGTGAAAAACCTGCGTGCGTGAGCGTTGTTCCCACAATAAGCACCCGTTTGGAAGCACCCTTGGGGAGAGAAGCCACTCCCCGGGCAGCCCAACGCATTATTATTGTGTCGTTTAAAATGTGTTTCTTTTTTCTTTTTTAAAAGCCCAGTTTTCAGGATACGCTGCCATCACAAGGTGATTTACAAGACTTAATACACACGTTAATTACATTTAATTAATTCAGTTTTTTAAGTAAATAAAAAACCTCACTTTTCAGTGGCAGGAGATACTGTACTCCCAGAGCAGTTTACAAATGTCAGTGATTATAAGCCCTCAGGCTTATAATCTAAAAGAAGCAATCCAAAAGGAAAAGGAATTGAAAGGGAGGAGGAGGGGGAAAAGAAGAAAATACAGTACATGAAAGCAACTTTACTTTGGTAAAGAAGCAACATCAGCCTCCCACCACCAAGTAACAGTACTATTGAACCAAACACAGACTTGACTGAATTATTATTGGATTTTTTTATAGTAGTAGCAACACCTTTTCAGTATCGCCTTTTGGAGGCAGTTCCAAAGATAGAGCCAACACTGAGAAAAACCTATCTATCCCTAGTACTTTGGAGCAACCGACAACAGCAACTAGGGTTTTCCAATGAGTATGTAGCAGGAATGCTGCCCCAACCCTAGAAAGGTCTAGGATCACATGCTTCAGGGTGGTGTGTGGTTATTGAACCCTGTTCAGGTTGCATGGGAAAGGGAGCGCTTACTTCCAAGTAAGCAGAAGGCAGAGAAATGCAGTACTATATCTGTTAAGGCAGAGACCTCCTATACAGCCAATACATCAGAATGGGGATTACTACCAAATAAAGATACTAAAAGTCCTTATTGGGGTTATTGTGTGTGTGTCTCTGCTCTTCCTAACATCACTGGGGCACCCAGACTGGCCCTTCTTATCCTCTGCTCCACACCAAAAGGAAAAAGGAAAAAGTGACCTCTATTCTCCTGCCACCCGCTTAACAACGTGTAGTGTATTATATACCCTGCTTGTTCTTCGTAATTGATTAGGTGATAATAATGACTTAAATTCTGTTGCTAATATGGGTTACCAGCCACACATAAGTATGTGCTGAAAAAGAATGGGAAGTTGTTCTTTGGACAGACTGGTGTATGTTATCAGATAGTGACAATGTAGTTACAACTTATTTCACATAGGCGATGTTGAACATTTGTTGTCCAAAGCATGTAGTGAAAGAAGAAAAGGAAATCCATGCTGTTAAGTTGCCCTGGTTTTGAGTGCAGGGGTATCGGCATGGAGGAGTTTAACAATTCATATGATTGTGCAGCTGCCATAGGATGCTATCTCTTTTGTACTCTTTTGTCCAAGGAAAATATTGGGGGGGGGAGGATCATATGCATTTTTATGTCCCTAATCACCTTTTCATACAAATATGTGGTTAAATAGTACTTTTATGCCCCTTACAATGTATGCTTATGTTAGGTAAAATATGAAATTATAATCCTTGTGTTGATGGGTGTGGGTACATGCATGTAGAACCTGGCAAAACAGTAGTTATTCCAGACTGCTTAATTTTGGCTAAAGATTAATAACCTTGCATAGGATGGTTGTGGTGGACATTGGGTAGCTCACATATTTGAGACTTTTTAATTTCCTATGGCAAATATGCTCAGTGCTAATTAGTTGGGGATACTGACTTTTTTCATTTGAGAGGGGTATTGTTTTAACATTTTAAAGGAGAAAACTGGAGCGAACTCCTGTGTTGACTTATACAATACTCATTAGCATGGGATCTTGTGAACATGTTCCATATTCAGCGGTGGAGGGACTTCCTGAATTTGGAGCACATGTGGCAGCTCTTTATTTCCCCATTCTCATTATGTGCTCATAGTGTCCGTATCTGGCATTTATTGCATCAGATGCTACTAATGCCATTAAAACTAGAAGTTCAGCTTCCAATTTCTAGGCTGGAGTAGTTCACACATACAAACCCTTTAATTTCTGCTGCTGTATTTTCTCTTTTCCTTCCTTCTGCCTCAAAACTGAATGGTAAATTCTGTGCTGGATTGTGCATTCTCCTTTGTCTTGCTTTCCATTTGCTGCTGCATCTATGCATCATGATAATTCTTTATACATAAGTTCTTAACCCGAGGTACCACTGTATACATCCACATTTGCATTGTTTTCTTATATATAATATGCAGTTCACACAGAAGTTGCAGGATCTGAGTGCAGCGCTACTAATTACTGTAATCTTGTTAAAGTGCTTGGAAGTGCACCACTGCAGTTTTGTTTTTCTTTCCTTTTTAGATGCAAACTAATTGTGAAATATTTAGTGCCTCTCCACCATGGGCATTCTTTACACACATGTTTGTGGTGTTGTCGAGTCAGCTGTCCTCTTTGTGCCTTCTGTCCTTTCTGTGGAGATGTTGAACTTACATGTTTAATGGTCAATACATCCTATCCAAAGTACTGAATTTTTAGAAGAGACTTTGTTTCATTCTTTGCCTGCTGCATGAACAATGTTGACATCTCTCTCCCCAATAACATTTCCTTGCTTGTCCTTTTCCATTTCATTGTCTATGAATATTTTGCTCTTAGCACTTTTATTCAAAGGTGGGCAAATACAAAGCTGGGGATCATAGTGTGGCTTTCAAAATAATGTCTGAAGATGAATTGTGTACAGAAGTATTTCTTGGGGAGGAGAGCACCCTCTTCTCAGCCTCTCTGGAAGTAGAATATTGTATTCAATTTGTATCTGTGTAGGCTTGCCCTTATCTCTTTCCTGGTATTGTAGAGAAGGCAGGATTCAGGTTTTGATTTGGCTTGTGCTTATTGCAGATTAAATACACTGGCTTCAGGGACAGACCACATGAAGAAAGACAGGCCAGGTTTCAGAATGCGTGCCGAGATGGACGGTCTGAGATAGTAAGTATATATGCATGGATCCTATACATTGGTGAAGTTTACTTATGTGTCTTCCACTCCGCTGCTCTGGTCATCTTGGAGTCACGGCTAGTCTCACCTTAAAAAAGCATAAGCTGTTTAGATCCAATTTTCTTATGCTAGCAAGCCAGAATGAAATAAGTGGTCTGAGCTGCTAGGACTTACAGAAGGGAAAAACCCCTATTTTCTGCTGTCTTCACAAATGTATGGGAATTTGGAAAGTACAGACTAGATGGCTAAAGCCTAGATCTAGACTGTAAAATGTTATTTGTTCACATATGGTCATTGTCCATGGCACTTTCAAGACCGTTGGTCATTCCATTTCAGAAAGACTTTCATCCTGGCTGTTTGAGAGTGATTCTTACTGCTCAAGGTGAAAATAAAATTGACTAGACTTCCTTATTTCTTTAAATTGCAGGTTTATCTATTGTTTTTAGATATAAAAAGACTCAAATTACTAGGTGCTGTACAATAAATTTTGAAAAAAAGAATTCTGTACCTGCAGACTTACAATCTAATTTTAATAAAGTAGGAATTAGTGTAAAAAGTACATAGAAATAGAATATTCTGTGTGCTTAAAGGTTTCATATACATTTATATACACTCATTAATGGCTATCTCAGCAGGAACATTTAAGTACTACTGTGCATGAATACTAAGAGCTGTTAAGAGAGAAACTCTTGTCTATCAGTATTTAGCATGCAGCTAAATACAAAAAGCTTTTTAGTGGTGGAAAACAGCAACAATCATATTTACCAATTTAGTTGTATTTTGTATTAGGTTTTACAGCTAAAAATATTCCTTTTGTGAGCTTGGTTGTAGTAAAAGCTAATTCTTCATGTTTTAAAACTGTGTTATACAAGGGGGTAGGTTGCTTGCTTATATCATTGCACTGTGGAATTTTGATGTATTAAAACTGCCTAGAACTTAGTTTTACTTTACTACTTTCTTTTTTCTCCCCCCTTCCCCCCCTTTTTAGTTTCTACTTATTTCTTCAATGAGATCTGTGTGCTCACTACCCACTACTGGCTGATTTTGTGCAATGTTCATTTTCTTGAATTATGGCACTTAAAATATGACATTTTTGTATCCACCATTGTCTTCAAGTGCATTGTTTTTATGAAATTGGTAGAGAAAGTTCCATGTTTGAAGACTGAGGCATCATAGGCAATAAGCACATGTGTTGTACTTGTTCTTCATAATAAGACAGCATACCCTTTAGGAGTTGTGGCTGCTGGGTCTGCTGCTGTGGACCTATGATTTTAAGTTCATAAATGGTCACAATTATTCTAGCTTGTGCAGTGCTACTGTTCAAACAGCAGTATGATTTTTCTTTTCAATTTGACAGAAACATTCCCATTGCAGCTGGTTCTTATGAACCCCATCTGTTGTAACAAAAAAGTAGATAGTTGCCTTATAGAGAAATTGCATTGATCTGAATCCTCTGATTTTTGTCCTGAACATGTTGCCTGTCTTTTTAGATTTCACATTGGATGTGTTTGGATGTTGCAATAAACCATTGCTTATTGTGATGGGGATGAGCCTAGGAAAGATCATGCACTTCCCCTCCTCTTAGTGCCTCTGGTGTAGTTGCAAGGAGGAAGCGTTCATTTCCATTTTGATTAACTGCAAGTCACCATTTTGTCAACACTCAACAAACTGTGATTAGTCTTAACTATAGTTTGTTAGAACCAAACCAACTTCATACCAAATCTTAGTTTAGGGTTTTGGATGAGATGATAAACTGTGTATAACCAAAAAATGAAAGTAAAAGCTGATCTCCTTATGACTGCATTGGAAGAGAATTGGGCAAACCAGAGGCTTATGTACACATGTTCCTGTCACAATAAACCATTGTTATAGTAACATCTGGTTTATTGTGATGTCCAAATATAGCCGTTATATTATTTTAATGGTGAAAACTAACAAGTAGAAAATGCTTGACACTCATTCAGACTTAACAATTAATTAATTAAATTTCTAAACACCTTTCATCCAATAACCACAGGGTGGATTACAATATAAAAACACAAAAAATAGATAACATAATAACCAGCAAAAAACAAACATATTTTGCTCTTGAATACCACATTGTTGGTCAAGCATGTTAAATTTTGCATAGAGTTCCATTTAAAAAAAATATATCAGACTCTGCAAAAGCAAATAGTTAACGTTCCTAGGTTTGCTGTACATTAAAATTACCTCTCACCATAAGCAGGAAGCTTTATATTTTATGATATCCTTAAAGTTCATGTGAAGCAGCCTTCTATAACCTGGTACCATCCAAATATTTTGAACTACAACTCAAGTCAACCCCAGTCATTATCGGCCGTAGTCGGGGTGAAGGGTGATGTAGTTGAAAAAAATCTGGAGGGTACCAGGTTGCAGAAGGCTGCATTACATCAAAATGAAACTCACTTATTTTTATAACATATCCCCAAAGCCACATAAAATTCTTCATGTGATAGCTAATGTAAACTTATACAGTAGATTAGTTTTATAATCTGCTCTAACAATATTCATAATACCTAGTACAATTGCTCATTGGTTCTCATGATAGCCATATTTATTTAAAAGTGTATTCATATACCGTATTTAATCCAAAGGTCTCAGTGTGGGCAACACAAGTTAAATAAGTTAAATGTGAGTATAATAATCTCAGTAAAAACACAATATATCAAACAATATTCAGTTCAATGACCTCCAAATGATTACATAAAAAGCTATGACTAGGCCCTGAGCGTTGTTTTGTGGAAGTACTAAAGATGATAGTTGATGGACCAAAGAGTGTTGCATTAATTAGGAGTGGTCACCATCACTATTATATAATAACAACTGTGACCTACTCTTGAGCAAATTCTGCCATTCCCATCAGTCAAGCTTATGCATGATACGTGTATTCGAAGCTTCCACAGAAACCTAAGGCAGCAACTAGTTTTTTAATAAGATTGTATGGGTAGATGTTCCTGCCAACCTAGCAGTTCGAAAGCACATCAAAGTGCAAGTAGATAAATAGGTACCGCTCCAGTGGGAAGGTAAACGGCGTTTCCGTGCGCTCCTCTGGTTCGCCAGAAGCGGCTTAGTCATGCTGGCCACATGACCCGGAAGCTGTACGCCGGCTCCCTCGGCCAATAAAGCGAGATGAGTGCCGCAACCCCAGAGTCGGTCACGACTGGACCTAATGGTCAGGGGTCCCTTTACCTTTATGGGTAGATGCTATTTGACTGACAGTCTTAGACTAATATTTTAATTACAATTTTGTTGTTTTAGGGATAAACATCCAGACAATATTTGACAAAATGTTACTTATTAGCAATTTATTCAATATCTCATTCATAGTGATTCTAATGTGACATTCTTGGCATTCAAAATACCAGTATATTTACAATGCAGCTCATTTGTATATGTAAGATAATTGTATCAAAGGGTATATACACTATTAAATACTTTCATGCCACATTTGTCCATGTCTTAAGAACCTTGAGAATCCTTGCAGGCTCCAAGCTTGTAACACATGTGCCTCATTTGGCAATCTATGTAGATTCTTGGGTGTGTTCCGATTCTGAGGCATGGCTCAATATTTAATCTAAATAATAAATAGCTTATGAACCTGATTGAAGTTACAGTAAGTGTGTCATTTTCTGTACTTGAATGTAATGATACTACATATCCTTGTGTTGAAACACCAAATTCAAATATTTAATCTTACAAGTGCGGACCTGCATCAAAATGTTGCAGTATATCCTCAGTCCTAAACAAGAATGCTTCGGTTCAAGGCTCCAGCAAAGAGGAGCCATGTGATGTTGAGAGTTTGCAGAGCCCCTCCTTTTTTTCTTACCTTTCCTCCACAGTACCTATATAGTAATAAGGCATTCAGAGCTTATTGCCAGCCCAGAGCCCAAGTGCTTTATTGGCATAGGTTTGGGGGTAAATATTATGCATGGAGAAGGATGCTTTTTAAAACAACATGGCATGCATTTCCCTCAACTCTAATGGTCACCTTTAGGATACACGGGCTCGAATAGGCCAGAGCTCCTTTTGTTTCTCTCTCACACACCCCTTAAATACTGCATGGCTCAATCACCCTCAGTCATTGAATTAACTGATGGATTCACACAGACTACCTAACACACCCACCTCAGCATCTTTTATGTCCCCTGGTGCAGAGATTCAATTATTTGAATTTGCTATTAGAGGGGTTGTGTTTAACAAACTGGAGATCAGGAGTGTGACCTTTTAGCATTGAAATCTGTGCCCAGCTATCCTGGCAGAGATTTTAATGTATATTAGAATGCTTCTAAAGAGTTCTACTCTGTGCTCTTAATGAGCTTCCTAAAATGGATTTTGAAACTTTTTTGAAATTAGATGCCTGATATGTAGGTCTTGATTTGATGGTATAGTAGCTATTTCACCTATTCCCTCTTTGTTGTGACCATATAATGAGGCATTATTGACTTGGTGTGTGATAGAATATTTCTGGTGGCTGTCAGTTTATTAACTTGGGACATAACCTGAAAGTTTTATCATTAATGACATTTCTATTTTCTAGCCCTGTTAACTATAGCTGAATCTTAGAAAGAATTGCAGATTTTTGACTACCTTTCTATAACAGTCTTTATTGTCTGGGATCCATAGCCATAAATTTGAAAGGCGTTCAGTATTTAATGAATGCTGAAATAATTAAAGAATGGCTGATACTTAAATGTGAACTTTGAATTATTATAGCAGTCAGTTCTTTAAGCATTGGGGGGTTCTTTTATCGGGTCACCACATTAGGAAAGTAGATGATGATGGAACAAAATATTAATCTCTTTTAAAAACCAAAATAGTGAATGTGTATTTTTACAAAAATCAGTGAGAAGTACACTCAAAATCAGGAATTGATTTAGTTGTGTTATTCAAAACAGTCGGGTTTTTTATTTTAAAAAAAGACAGCGGCTGCCTATAAAGACTGGCTTCTAACAAAACTTTAAGAAATGCTCTTGGCTGCTTATCTGCAGCTGCAACGTTTGAATCAAAATGTTACTTTCAGTATCTATGTTCATTTCCCATCCTACTGCTGTACTTCCTCTAGTGAGTTTGTATAGTGTACATTAATCTTGTGTGTGTTCATTTGTTGCTGGTGATGGAGACAGCTTGAGATACATTTTCTTTTCAAATGAGAATTCACAAACCTTTGCTTCACATTGTGTTTCCCTCATTATACAACTGTGCAGAGTTAAGGCTTTTTATTTATAAGTTGCACTTAAAATATAAGCACCCCTTAAAACATTCAAACCACTTAGTCAGACTTGCACTGTAAACCAGTATAGAATTTTCAGAAAGTAAAGTATTGATTATGTGTTGTATCTTATATCTGAGACAGCCAATGGCAAATGTTGTCAAAATGAAATCAGATGTTTGTAACTTAATATTTAAGAAAAATGATGAGTGCATGTTTTTTACTTTGAGCATTCTTAGTGCTGCTCAGCTCTAAAGACATAAACTGATGTAAAAATAAATTTCTGCCTGCATAATTTATGTAATGTCTTGCTCCCTGATCCTGTTTGTATTGATTTTTTTAAAAGGCTTTTGTGGCCACAGGAACCAATCTGTCTCTCCAGTTTTTTCCGGCCAGCTGGCAAGGGGAGCAACGGCAGACACCAACCCGAGAGTACGTTGACTTTGAAAGAGAGGGAGGCAAGGTAAGGACAAAAAGTATAGATTGTGGTTATACAGGTATATATCACAGTGGCTTTAAAATGTGAGCTAGAGGTTTATGATATAAAATGAACTTGTAATAATACACATTGATATTTCTTTATTTTTATGGTGGCCAGTTGCCTATTGTTTCTTTAAAATCATGCAAAAAGTATATGATACTATTACCATACATGTTGTGTAAATGTGGCAACAGCTTAGTGGCTCCTAAATGGATTTTGCAGTATGCCCAGGATCTCGGGAAGGAGAGAACATTTAGCACAAAGAATAGAATAAAATATTGCTACTGCTTTCTAATACAGTGGTACCTCAGGTTAGATACTTAATTCGTTCTGGAGGTCCATTCTTAACCTGAAACTGTTCTTAAGCTGAAGCACCACTTTAGCTAATGGGGCCTCCTGCTGCCACCGTGCCACTGGAGCACGATTTCTGTTCTCATCCTGAAGCAAAGTTCTTAATCCAAGGTAATATTTCTGGGGTAATGGAGTCTGTAACCTGAAGCGTATGTAACCTGAAGCGTATGTAACCTGAGGTACCACTGTGGTTTTCATGCTTTATAATAGTATTCAAATGTGTTTCACAATTTTTAATTGATACTCTAAGGCCACCTAACATATGGCATTTTCCTAACGCAAATGTAGAAAGGTCTGTGTACAAAAAACCACACCATCATGTGTAAGACATTTTTGGAATATGTTAGCATTCAAAAATAAATTAATTAATGTATCCTTGGTCTGTACCCTTTTTCCTAGAGATGTAAAAGTCCAGAAAGAAACTGGATTTTTATTTTTTATTTTTTTTGCAGCGGGGTTTCCCAGGCCTTCACATCTTTAGTTTTTTGTATACCTGTATGTGAAGAAAAATGTATGAATCAGCCCTTCAAAGAGCACAGTAAAACTTATGCATCTCAGACAGATAAGCAGACAATTGAAAGTTGAAGTTTTGTGTGCATTTTTATAACTCTAAAAATAGATATTGTGTGTTCGGTTTTGTCTGCAATGGTGACATACTGGCATATTGAAGAGTTTGGTATGGTCACATTATTCTAGATAAAATCTACACAACATGGAGTTGTTTAGATATCCTTGGGCAAGTTCTTCTCATCCTAGTCTACGTCACAAGGAAAAACAACAACATTGCACCATGCATTTTAGTATTTTGGGGTAGGAAAACTAAATTTAAAAGGTAGATGTGTTTGAATATATTTTCCATTAGTTACTGTACAACAGTGGTTGCCAACCTTTTTGGGTCTGGGGCACATTTGGAATTTTGAGGAAGTGCCAAGGACACTAGTCACAAAATGATTGCCAACAGGGGTGTGGCTTAATGCACAATGGCTGCTGCCTTCAGAAGAACAGGAAAAGAAAAGAGACGGGAACATAGAATGGTTCAAATATGAAGAAAACTATTCAACTGTTTTTATTAAAATCTTTGAAAAACTTCCTTCTTTTCCAGGCTTTGTTAAGTCTTTCTTATGCTGTATGTTGCTGGTCTGCTGTTGTAGATTAGAGATAGCAAATAAAAGATAACTGAATCCAGGAATCATTTTCAATTACTAAAGCCAGCCATGAATAGGCATGGCCACAAATAAAAAGATATACTTAATGCTGGATGGCATTAAGTAATTTTTTACTATCTTTTTTGAAAGAATTTTTTAGAAATGCAAGGAGTGCACAGAAAATACACTCTACAAACATCAATCGCCCTCGTTGAATGCCATTGTACATCTATTTCATTCATTCTTCCTATGTCAAGAGGCAATACAAGTTCTATATCGATAGCTGAATAGATTTACAACACTCGATTTATTATCTATTCCTGGTTCAAACTTTTTTTGTACTGAGCTTTACTGTGATGTTTTGTTTCTGCTTTGTCTTAATGATGACATATATTTTAATTCTGTGCATTGCCCTGATCATGTTTATAAAGGGTAGCCTAAAATTTTTTGAAATAAGATAAATGAGTTTCCTTCAAGTTTTGCCTAAAATGAAGTTTAAATAGTGAATATAGGGCTTTCCACATCAGAGGAATTGTGAGGGAAGCAAAGCATTTAAATAATAGTAAAATGTATTGGGGAGGAAGTCCTGCACATTTCATCACTAAGGATTAAAAGAATGCTTGCCTTCTGTTGTAAACTGGCAGATTTCAACTTCAAGTACAGAAATATATATATATTGACTTGAATAGTATTTAATATTTAGTTATTGTCTGAGTATATAGTTGGATAAATAAAAGCACTGAAGCAACAGAAGCTTACTGTTGGAGGCTGAACTGCATGGAGCAGTGTTCTGATCCAGTATGTCTGCTCTTTCATACATCCTTGTCTCTATATGAATATATGAATATTTATGGCTGCTGGCTCTCTACATGGCTGTTGGACTGGTACAGGCTATGTATCTTGTACAGCAGGCTTCCCCAAAATGAGCACAGGACAGTCCTGGAAGCAAAGGTACCTGTATTTTCTGTGACACACCCATACTACTGGTTGTGCAAGTCATGTGAAAATACAGTTTTGGTATGAAGAGGTATTGTGGTTTGTATCCTGAAATACTAAAACTGATAAATCTGGCTAGATATACTGGCAGTTATGTGAGGATATAAGTGATAAGTCCTTGAGAAAGGAAGTGAGAGATTACCACTTTCTTGAAGTTTAACTCCTACTTCATTTCACTCATGGTGGTAAGGCAGTTCAATTCAGTTTTGTTCCTAGTAGTACTCTCTTGTTTGTATGGGGATGTCATCATCCCCAACCCACAATTGAATGCATATAGCGTAAAAGACAAACAGGCAGCTGAGCTTGTGGAATAACCAATAACACAATGGCCAATACAGCCGTACCTTGGATCTCAAACGCCTTGGCTCCCAAACAAATCAGCTCCTATTTTTCCAGTTTTTGAATGGTTTCAGGAGTCGAACGGACTCCTGGAACTTATTCTGTTCAAGAACCAAGATACCACAGTACAAGCAAACTTTGGCATAAGGAGGACATGACGATTTCTAGAGAATGCACTTTTTTGCTTCTGGCCTCCTTTCCTAAAACTTGTATTTTTTGTGATTCTCGAAGCACTGCTTTCAGACTCATCTTTAGGTTCTTGCATTAGGTTTTAATACAAACTTATTGTAAAAAGCCTACAAGTAAATGCAATTTTAGTAGATAAAAATATTCTGCTATCCAGTTTTCTGGATGTATATCATTACTTCAAAGTGCCTGTGTTTAATGTATCCTTCAACATTGGGAAATGGCATTAGGGCAGCTTCAAAGAACATTCAACAAAGCAGGAGCAAGGAATGTGGGAAATGAGGCAAGGAAGGGATCTAGCTATGGTTAAGAAGAAAGAGAATGCATAGCCACTTGCATTTTCCTTCCAGAAAAGCAAGAGGCATTATCGCAGTTCAGTAGCACATTCAAGCCATACAAAAGCAGTCAAGGGGAGTGTGGCCTTTGCGAGGCAGGTGTATCCTATAGAGTCTCCCAATGGCCAAATAGAGAATCCTGGAGGGCCACATATGGCTCCAGGGCCTGAGTTATAACATGTCTGAAAAAGAGTGGCATTGAGCAGCCTCTAGGACTGATTCCAAAGAGCTGAATATGCAGGGGGTGCCATGCCCACCCAGTTACAAGAAAAATGTATCCTATAACTTTCCCCTGAATATGAAAAAGCTTTTTGCAAAGCTTATGGGTCATTCTGAGTCATGTCCATTAAGTGTCATGATACAGGGCTAAAGCCAAGTCACAGGTACATTTCACCCTCTCAAAATTAATTCCCGTAAGGTGATCTTACTCTTGCTACAAGAGGGACAAACTTGTACTTTTCAGGAAATGCAAAAACAGAGTAAGGTGAAGGTAAAGGGACCCCTGACCATTAGGTCCAGTCGTGACCGACTCTGGGGTTGCGGCGCTCATCTTGCTTTATTGGCTGAGGGAGCTGGCGTACAGCTTCCAGGTCATGTGGCCAGCATGACTAACCCGCTTCTGGTGAACCAGAGCAGTGCACGGAAATGCCGTTTACCTTCCCACCAGAGTGGTACCTATTTATCTACTTGCACTTTGACGTGCTTTTGAACTGCTAGGTTGGCAGGAGCAGGGACCGAGCAACGGGAGCTCACCCCATCACGGGGATTCGAACTGCTGACCTTCTGATTGGCAAGTCCTAGGCTCTGCGGTTTAACCCACAGTGACACCTGTGTCCCAAAAACAAAGTAGTTGGATTTAATTAAGCCAAGATATGCTTGCCAGCTGGCTCTAGTCATTCACTGGAGATGATTTGATTAATGGCTGAATTATAGGTGTTGCGTGCATTAGATATGGCACTAGATTCCGGAATTAATTAGGGCAATTGCAGTCTCCTCCTTGTGGCAGGCATGTGTTTAAACCAGCACTAACTCACACAATAGGAACTTTCCCTGATTCACCACAATGACACACTCAGAGCAAAGCCAGTTCTCTCACACAGCTTCAAGACATGCACAGAGTTCCAGCTGTTCCAACCTACTTGTCAATACAATTCAGACTCTTAACTCTTTGGCTTCCCAAGTTAATAGTTAATGTATTTGTACAAGAAGATGCAGGTATGCTGCCCTGGAAGGGTGAAGTTGTGTGTTATATAATTACACTATTCCTTTTAGCTCTCTGTAGCCTTACACTTTATGCCCATTATGATCAGGTTCTGGAAACTTTCAGCTATGGCTTCATTAAATGTGCAGGTACCAAAACATGAATAAGGCAAGAAAACATCCTCCTATCTTCTCACTCAGTCCTTCAGTTATCCTCTACCCCACTAGTTCTATTGCTTTAAAAATGTTGCCATGGTTTGCTATTGGGTGGGGGGTACTTTCAACACCTCATTCAGTATTTCAAAGGTCCTGTGTTTTCCCTAGCTTCCCCTCCTTTCCTCCTATGTAGAATGAATATTAACTCTTTGGGAACAGGAGATAGCCTATCTGCTCATGATTGTTGTTATTCGGCATGAGAGAAAATCTATAAATCCAAATAGATATGTGGCAACAGTCTTTGGAAAGCTGAACTGTGGAAAATCCAGGAAAGGAAATGGAGTTTGATGTTACTCTTGGCAATTTCACTTTACATATGTGCCCTAAATCCATTTTTTTCTTGATAAGCTGGCAAGTAGGTGCTTACTGGGAGACTGCTGTGTGCTTGGTGGTAAAATGATTTCTGCTTGAAGGAACACGATGTTCTGAAACTGTTTATCTTTCCTTTTTAAGACAAGATGCTGTAACAATAGTGTTTTCCTTCGAGGAATCCCTTTGCTGTCTTTTCACTAAAGAAAACCTACTTAATCTTCCATTCTTAGTAGTCAAAATGTCTCCTCTTGAGTGACATTATTCCAGAGCTGTGTAGAACATTGGCTATTCCTGCGTGGTTTGTTGTCCAGATGTATGGCAGAATGCCAGCTGGCAATCATGGTGGTCTTGCCATGAATAAGTGCTTCAGGGAAAACATTGCAATTCATCTGCAGACTTCTATTCATTCATTCTTCCTACCTACCTCACTGAGTTACGCTACTTCATTTATTTATAGATTAGAAAAAGCAATTTTAATAGGTTTTAATTACAATTCTATGTTACACCACTTTTACAGACTGAAAAATCAAATGCATTTCCTTGCTAGTTTCTATATTGAAAGCATTTGTTGTAGTGGTCAACACAACATTACAAATCCCTTCTGGCTGTCTCTGTCAGTGTTATACATACAGCCGGGTGTATTTCTTATAGTTTTAAATCATGATTTTGAAGACTTTTGAGTTCTTTTTATCTAGCTGGTCAAAAAAACAAGATATACACCCAGCACTTCTTTTCTAAAAAATGTTTAGGGGTACTCTCATTTTCCTACTCATATTGAAATACTGCCCATCAATGAGGCCAAATTTAGATTCACAAAATGTTTAGGGGTATGTGTACCCCTGCATCCCTGTCCCTCCAGAAAAAAAGCACTGGATACATCTATTTGGCTATTTGGCTGTTTGGCTTTTTCCTTTTCCTTTTTGTAACTTCTCTGTGCTGACTGCAGTATGGCAGCATGCTTCATCTAATAGTATAAATTAAACATGGAAACTTTTGGCATCACACATTAGGGTACTTTTCCAGTAATGATACTTCATTATAATGTATCTCAACATAAAACAATTATAATTATTCCAAGATGTTTCAGTTCTGTCAAAGCTACCAACTCCAGCTTATTAAATAATAAAATTCATCCTTTTGAAAGACAGTATTAACAATACTTGCTTAACATCAGCCACCAACTGACCATCTAGTAATCAACATGTTTGATCATATAGTTACGCTTTGGAAGTATTTTTCCTGTTAATTTGATATTTCATTTAAAAAATTCAAACAAAAGAAAGGAATGCCTTTCTCTATTGTACAAATGTCATCAGTATTTAATACATACAAACTTCCTTATTTGTGAAGAATTAAAAACACCACCCAGCCTATTAAGCACTGGAACAGAGAGTTGGAATAAATAGACAATTCCCCCAACAGAGGGACGAAGAAAGTAGTGTCCCTCAAGGATCAGTATTGGAAGCTCTGCTTTTTAACTTGTTTGGTAAATGATCTACAATTAGGGGTAAGCAGAAAGCTGGCAACGTTTGTTGATGGTACTGAATAGTTCAGTGTCATTAAAAAGGGACTGTAAAAAAACTCCAAAAGACTTCTCCAAACTGAGTGAATAGACTGTAAAATGGCAAATGCACTTTAATGTAAACAAGTGTAAATAGTGCATGTAGGCAAAAAAAAATCTTAATTTGACATGTGCATTCATGGGGTCTGACCAGGAATTAGACCTTGAAGTTGTAATAATGTAGATGCTTCAATGAGCATGTTGACCCATCATGCAGCAGCTGTGAACAAGGAAAATTCCATGCAAGGGATTATTAGGAACTGAATAGGGAGGCTGCCATTATGCAGTGGTACCTCTGGTTAAGAACTTAATTCGTTCCGGAGGTCCGTTCTTAACCTGCAACTGTTCTTAACCTGGGGTACCTCCCGTTGCCACTGCGCTGCTGCCACAAGATTTCTGTTCTCATCCTGAAGCAAAGTTCTTAACCCGAGGTACTATTTCTGGGTTAGCGGAGTCTGTAACCTGAAGCGTATGTAACCTGAAGCGTTTGTAACCCGAGGTACCACTGTACAAATGTATGGTGTGGCTGGGTTTGGAATACTGTGTACAGTTTTGATCAGCAAACCTCAAAAAGGATATTGTAGAATTGGTACCGTAAGTGTTCCAAAAAGGGGAGGGGGGAATCAAGAGAACAGAGGGACTCCCTTGTGAGGAAAGGTTACAGAATAGGGGGCTTTTTAAGTGAGTAAGCAGTAATGGTATAGAAGTGTATAGTACTATCATTTCTTGCATGCAGGTAATATTCCAGGGATGGCGTGTATATGCAAAAATGTTTATACCTGAACAATCCCTTGGAACTGTCCCCACGTAACAATCTTTGCCTTCCAAGCCTTATTTACTGAGCTCTGGGATGTTTTGTTCCCACGAGAGCAGCCCAGAGCCCACTTGAGAATATCCCAGACTCCCAGAGCCCAGTAAGCAAGTCTGAGAGTTTAAAAGCTTTTTCCATGAGAAAACCTGACACAAAATGAGCTTTTAAGCTCTTCAGTTTGTATGCAATTTGTGGGATTTCAACTATGCAAGGTTGAAAATTGTGCAAGCAAATTGCGCACAAGATGTGATTGTACTGTATACATTTACTCGTATGGAGAAAGTGGATAAAGAAAAGTTTTTCTGACTCTGCACTAAAATTCATGGACATCCAATGAAGCTGAAGATTCAGGACACACAAAAGAAAGTTCTGTTTAATGCAGTGAAGGAGGCAGTTTTGGCAACTAACCTGGATGGCTTTAAAAGAAGATATTTGATGGAGGATCAAGCTATCAGTGGCTAGTAGCCATAACATAAAGCCTATGTTCTTGCTCCAGAGTCAGAAGCAGTAAGCTTCTGAATAACAGTTGCTGAAAACCACAGGAGGGGGAGAGTTCTCTTGTGCTCATGTCATGCTTGCTGGCTTCCTATAGGCATATGGTTGACCACCGTGTGAAGAGGAAGCTGGACCGGATGGATCATTAGCTTGATCTAGTAGGCTGTTCTTAGATTCTTAAATACCATCTCCCAAGGACTTAGGGTGGTATCAATGGGATTGTTTATTTTTCAACAAACATGTGACAGAGTTTAGGAGGATTATGACTTGCCCAAGGTCCTGGCACTAGAAAATGTTCCTAGTATTTGAATTAAGGGGTGAGTGTCTCCTTGTGTCTGTGCTGATATTATAGGAAATGATCTTATGTTCTGCTATTGTGAAGCCAAGTAGAGAACTGGGCTTATAATTAGAAAGGATTTGTTGTAATCTTCTGATAATCCTTTAAAAGGGAATCATGATTTAGTGGCCTCTGGCAAGAAAATTCAGAGTGGAAATTACTTTTGAAATCAGGGTGTTAACTTCATTTCCTTACCTAGCCCCTAATAAGATTCTAATACAGTACAACTGTCCTTGAAATAAATGCCAGTTCCTTACATGCTACTATGTTCAGATTCATTGTTTGCTTGCTTCCTGAGAAAGTGGTCTGTTGCCCCCAAAGGCTAATGTCTCAAACTCATCAGTATGGTAAAACCATGAAATTCATTTATACTAAATGCTCTTATTTTAGCTGAGATTCCCCACCCCCCATGGCTGCAAAGTGGAGTTACTCTATAAACTAAAGCTACCCTTTCAATCTAATAGTTGGGTCACTATTGATAAATTAAGCTACGTAATGAATTTTTCTTCTCTACTGTGGATAAAATATACCCTAGTCCTTCCAAAGTGTAATATGCTTGGGGGACCTTGGGGGATATCCAGTATTACTCATGCTTAGAGTAGACATATTAATATCAGTGGACTTAAGTAAATTACATTCATTAATTTCAGTCGATCTGCTGAGTAGGACTTAGTTGTATATCACTTCTTATATTCTATAAAGTATTATGAAGTATATTATTATACTTTAACTTGTTGACAGATATATTTCCCAGTCTGTTTCTGTATTGGAGCTGTTGTTAATATGTTTTAATTGTTTTATTGCTTGTGTGTTTGGTGTCTAGGAAACTTTGGGGTGATGGGCAGGATAGAAATTCAATAAATAATCACTCGTTGGTTCACTTGACATGTTTATAAATTATTTATGCATAAATTTATTATGAAGTGTCTAAAATGGTTATGTGATGAATAAGGGAGTATTAAAAACTCTACTTAAAAGGCTTGTTGAAAGAGGTAGGTCTTCAGTAGGCTCCAAAAAACAACAGAGATTAAGCCTATCCAGTATTTAATGGGAAGGGTTTCCAGTTCTTATATCATGCAGAATGGTCCTCCTGATAATATGATATCTTCAGGATGTCCTTCCTTGCAGAGCATAGTGATTGATTGAGTATATCAATATGAGACTAAATTTTACGTATTCTGATCTCAATCCATATAGGGCTTTAGACATCAGAATTGATACCTTGAACTTAGCCTGGCAGCTAACTGGCAGCCAGTTTAATACTTTTCAACAGTAGCATAACATGGCGATAGCCAGCCCCAGTGACTGCAACTGGTGTGGGTCCAGTTGCGACCATGTGGAGATCTCTGGATGCCAGGTTGGCAACTCACATCTCCAGGTTTCTTAAGCAGGTAGGCAGAAGAGCTTATTTGTTGCATTTTTATCTCACCTTTTTCTCAAAGGAATACATGGTTCACCCCCCTCCTCAGTTAATGCCTATAACAACCCTGTGAGGTAGGTTCAGATGCTGTGACTGGCCCAAGGTGAGCTTCATGATTGAGTGGGGATTTGAACCCTGATCTCCCAAGTCCTAGTCCATCACACTAACCACTACACCACACTGGCTTCCCATAATACTATTGGTATGGGTGACGTTTAGTAAAACTACATCATTTGAGTATTTGGTTACTGGTATTCGGTTACTGGTATGATTCAGGGGCAGGTGGGATCAACACTGAAACTTAATTACTGCTTTACAAGCAGACAGGCAGTTTACTATGTGCTTATGAATAGGGAAAGTTGCATGTGATGAGAATTGGGCAGTGACTCACATGTGAGTGCCTTCTACAAGAATGCATGATGGGCATGTTTGCTGGGAATATGATTGAAAACAAATTTCAGTGCAGTGGTATGTTCTTGGCTTTCTGTTTCTGTGTGGTGGCTGTTAGTATGCTGACTCACTAACTGATGGGTGGTAACTGGTGAACTACATACAATCTGACTTAGAAATGATTCAGTTGTCTTCCTGAAAACACTTCCGTGGTAACACTGCTATCTTGTGCCAGTGTTTTCATGTACACATTTGCTTGTTCGTTCCCACATTGATATTTCCAGTTGTAACTTATATATCCTTGATGAGATAAGGTGTTCATCATTCTTTATGAGGATTTCCTCAAATTCTTCCTAAATTGGCTAGCTAAATTATTGGGGGGGGGGAGTCTGATTTTAAAAAATTCTAATCAAGGCTTCTTTGTAATTTAGATCTGTTTATGATAATAATCATGAGTAAATACTGTTGCCAATGCCATTAATTAAATCTCATCAAGTACAATTTATTTTCCTTCTTTTGAATTTTGTAATCACTCTTTTTATTGTGGATTATCTGCAATCTATACAATGGGAGATTTGGGTGGATTTAACCTAGAGTTAAGGTCATTTCAATTCTATCGGAAGTTAGATATTAAGGTGTCTTCATTGATTAACAGAATTAAGCACCTATCAGCATATTTGCAAGTGTCCTCAGATGTAGCTGATGAAGAATGAATTGTTAAAACATCTTTGTACAAGTACATTTTCATTGGCTAATTATTTTTGAGACATACCAAAACTATTCCCTCATTTTGGCAGCAACTGTCAGGCAATGGCTTATAGTGATTTGGATGTGTGTTCAGGTAACTTTATTTGATAGCTAGTTTATTTTCAAAGATTAAATTGGCATGGTGAGTGATATGACAGCTGCAAACCAAAAATAGTCTTAGAAATGAAGAGGAAACAGTTTTTTATCTTAAAAAAGGAAATGTGGTCAAACGGCTTCAGCAATAACAGCAGACAGTTTTGCTTCTTACAAAATGTGCCCCCTACTTTCCCTGATAGAGGAAATTACAATAACATGATTTAAAGGGATGTTTGGAGGAAGAAAAAGTCAGAGCAAGGGTTCACTAGAGGTGGTTTATGCACTTGCTACAACTGGCAAGAAAGTTACAGGAATTTCAAGTTGAGGAGGGATCACTGTAGGAATGGGTAAAATATTATTCTACAAGTTTAAGAGACACACATTTCAATATATTCTAGTTTGTAGCAATATTATCAGGCTAAAACAATCAGAAAATATATGTCCTTCAGACAGAAACATGCAATGGAGTGTATGTAAGAGCATCAAATAAAATAAAACCTATTAATCTCTCTCTTTTGCATGTGTAATCTTTTCACCATAGTCAGTACAGTGGACACTCAGGTTGCGAACATGATTCGTGCAGGAAGCACGTTCGCAACCTGCAGCGCCGCATCTGCACACTCGCGGGTCGCGATTCAATGTTTCTGTGCATGCGCAAAGCGCGATTTAGCGCTTATGCACAAGTGCCGAAACCCAGAAATAACCCGTTCCAGTACTTCCGGTTTGGTGCGCAACCCAAAGCATCAGTAACCAGAGGTATGACTGTAGCTCTGTCTGTTACTTTGTTCCTTTATTTCTTGTGTCAAATGTATTCAATTTCCCCTCCTCTTGTTCTTCAGGCTCTCTGTTCTGTCTTCCCATTTGTTCTTCTTTTTCATCATTGAGTTCAGCAGACACCACACACACAAAGCAATTTATCTGTTTTATATAAATACCACCTTTTCTCCAAGGAGTTCAAGGTGTCATACATGGTTCTCCCCATTCAGTCTTCACAGCAACCATGTGAGCGTAGGTTAGACCGATAGATAGTGGCTGGCCCAGGTTCCCTGTGATTTTCATTACCCAGTGGGGATTTGAACCCAGGGCCTAATCCAACACACTAACCACTGCATAACTAGTGACTTACTGACGTTGTTGCTGTTTGCAGCATGGACAGTTGACTGAAATAGTTTAGAACCGATAGCAACTCCACCACTTGTCTCTGGATCTACAGAGGGGGATAATTTGTACACCATTTAACAAATGAATTGTCCCATTTTCCTCCCTTCCCTATAGCTGTTGATCTCATGTATGCTGCAGGTGTTCTCATGTAGAGGTGGGGAAGGAGTGCAGGTATGGTTATTCAGAAGTATTAGTAGCATAATAATCTGATAATAACATGATTATCAGCATGCTTCACTGTTAGGCTCCCTCCCCCTTTCCAGTCTTGTTTGCTTGCATAGTAAAAAAAGTTCCCTTAATAACTTTCCTGTTGAGAGAGGCACAGTTAGAAATTGAACTCAACTGATCTTGGCAGACATTTAATGCTCCTACTGGCAGGATCAGTTTCAAAAACAATCACAACTCATTTTTCATGCTGTCTTCACAACTGTTGGCAATGCAAACAGGGATTTAACTCCCACTCAAAATATAAACGCTGTAATCTGTATTACATACTACAGATCTCATTTCAACCTCCTTAGTGACAAGTTAAAGGAAAGCCTCCGAAAATGCATTTTACCATATATATTTCCACTTAATTGTTAGGCCCTGTTAATGTCACTTAATGCCTTCTGCAGGTGTGTCTCTAACTATGGAGATCAGGTTCATGCCACCTGCCATGCAAGAAGACTGATGGATCAGACCAAAGTCCTGTCTAATTCAGCATTCTGTTCCCACAGTAGCCAATCAGGTGCCAACCAGCAGCAACTGGTATTCAGAGATATGCTGCCTCTGATACTGCAGATAATATATAGCAATGACTAATAGCAATTGATAGCCTATTCTTCTATACAATTTCTCATCATGTTGTAAAGCTGCCCAAGCTGACAGCCAGCTTGGCCTATAGAGTAGCCTGATTGCTGTCTCTTGATTTTGAGAGGCAACAGTTGTACAGATTAGGCCTATGTGTTTTGGGCTACATATGTATAAACTTCTACAGTCATACCTTGGGTTACAGCAGCTTCAGGTTGCCTTTTTTTGGGTTATGGACCGCCGAAACCCAGAAGTACCGGAACAGGTTACTTCTGGGTTTCGGTGGTCGTGCATATGCAGAAGTGCTAAATCGCGCACTTGTGCACAGACGCGGGTTGCAAACACTGTGGGTTGCGAACATGCATCCCACACGCTTAAGCCGGGGGTAACTTAGCTGTGTCACCTTGACTGTTTTGCAACTATTTGGAGGCAAGAGTTTTTACTTACAAGCAGTTTCTGGGAACATCATTTATTGTGCCAAACTCATTGCAAGGATAAGCTCTTTCAGTAAAGCATTCAAGATTTGAGCAGTTTGGGGAAATGTCCAAATGTTAGAAGTATACTCTCCTACTAAGAATTCCTTTACTTTACATCTAATTGGCAAAATGATGTGGCCACTTGTATGTGCATGGTATATTTGCATAGTTGTATGATATTTGCAAGAAGCAAAAAACTATAAATTCAAAATCTAAGTTCACTTCTTTCAGTGACCGTTTTTAGTGCTACCAGGTGTCACATATTTGAAGCTGATAAAAGTTGCAGTGTTCACGATGGTAGTTCTACATCTAGAATAGTGTTATGGAAAGCAGATGAGAAAAAATAGATAGCTCCATGAGTAATTACGTAAGAGAGCTTGTTTTGGTCACTTTCTTGCTGGCAGGTTAAAACAATATTTGGATATAGTGAAAATGGGGAATACCCTTTTAAGGCTCATCAAAGTACATAACCATTGCTGAATATAACAGGGATTTTCTCTATTCCTCTTCCCTTCTCCACAGCTGTTCCCTCTCTAGCATGCAAATTACTCCCTGCTACCCTTAACTGTGATTCATTGTTATGTCTACACAGATTTTAACCGTGGTTAACATTAACTGTTGTGTGATTATGGTGTAGGATTTGAAGCTAACTTCATTGTTGGCAGTTAATTATGCTCAAAATAATTTGGCACATGTGACTCATGACTTAAATAAATCTCTACGTATGCTGGGTTGAAAAGACTTCATTACAATGGTTGGAGTAAGCTGATTGAAAAAAACTCTTCCTCCACCATTGGTTCCCTTCTTTTCAGTCACACTCCTTTTTCTTTGATGCTTCTCTCCCCCACTCCATACAGTGGTCATTTTATTTTACTTATTTGCCAATTTCCTCTCATGCCTCTTTTGCTGCCACCACTACATATCTGGTAGCTGAGCTGAAAAAAACTCATGATAAGGTCTAACCATTTGCTGCTTTAGGTTGTCACCATCTTTTCCAGGTAGACCCTGCTATATTAAACCTACCATGGTCATATTGGTTGGGCTTTTCACCTGCCACTAGAGGTGGTGACAGTACCTCTGCTGGTGCAGAAGTAAGGGGAGGACAGGTAGGCAGACAGCAAGGAAGGGGGAGGGAGCTTAGAATCTGGTGACCTAGTCATGGCACAGACATACTACTTTCAGTGACTGGGTCAGCCCTGATTGAAACTACCATGGGTATGAGGTTTGTTTTGGCTTTCAATGTGACAAATAAATACAATGTTGAACACTATGTGTTTTTATTAATTTGCTTTTATATTACATTTTCCACTGGTATGCTCAAAATGGCTAACAAAATTACAATTAAATATACACAATGTCTTTGCATGTCTTGGTAAGCCATGAACACACAGATTATCCCCACTTCACTCCTCCTCACTACTGAGCAAGAGCAAGAAATTATGATCTTTGGCTTAGCAGAGCATATGAAGGCTTATTCTTAGCTTACTAGTTATAGTCTGTTTGAACGAAACAAACTATGATCCTCATTTCACAAGGAATACTAAGTTAAAAGTTGTAGTTAATTGCTCTTCATACTAACAGGGAAGAGTGAAATGGGAGTGAACTTTGCATTCACAGTAAATTATCAGCCATGGCTTACCTGTAATGACCATGAGTGTTGATTCATGCCTATGCAAACAGTCTGCATTATCAGTATATGTCTTCTTATATTTCAGGTCTACCTAAAAGCGCCTATGATTCTTAATGGTGTTTGTGTTATTTGGAAAGGCTGGATAGATCTCCAAAGACTGGATGGCATGGGCTGCTTAGAATTTGATGAAGAACGGGCACAGGTAAAGTAGGGAGCTTCAAACTTCTCAAATCTCAGTTATATTGTGAAGCAAAATTTGTAATTTTGGTATGCAGCACTTTATAACTTTGGATGAGGAAATCGTATAATGAGAAATTGAAAGCATAAGCAGGATCAATGTTTGGATTTAGTTGTTGCATCTTCACATATGATCAGCATATTTCAGTCTGCCTTTTGGTCCAAGGAAGAAGTCTCCCCACTCTCCACTGTTTTCCTTCAAAGAAAAGAAGATAGTAGAGAGTAGAAAAACTTCTGTCATGTTCTTTCAGTTTCCCTTGTTCTTTCTAGGAGGTCTGCCTTTGGTCTTAATTTCTTTATCTTTTCCCTTTTGTGCTTCTGAACTTCCTTGTCCATAATTTAAAATGCATGCAAACCCTGTGCTTTCTAGTTCCATAGCCATCCTGCTTATTCTGTAGTTAAATGGAAGGAAAACTGAAGCTTGCTTATACCTACTTGGGTAGCAGTAGGTTCACTTGCACTTGGGGCATTGAATAGTCATGGTGTACTTTAGTGGTTATTAAACTAATCATGCATTTGTCTGTGATAACTGATAATTCTTAATTAAGTTACCCGGAAAATTCGGCAACATAAAGCCTCTTATTGACCTAGACCTTGTATTAGGCTTTTCTTTGATGCTTCCATCTCATTCTCTTTTCTCAACTTTGGCCCTCCACCACCTCTTTTTCCTATAGTTCTGTACCTAATCCATGCATATTTTATCCAGGCCACTCCTTCTTTTGTCTATGATCTAGCTTTCACAACTAACCTAGCACGCCTGACTCCTCACCTCCTCTGTCTTTTCATCCCATGAAATGCTAGAAACTGAAACAGTGGCAGAGGCAAGGCTCACAGGTGTCAATAAGTAGTTTTCCTAATAGAAAAATAATTGTCTTTGAATATAATTACACAGGAAGAGCCTGCTGGCCCATGTAGTTTGGCATCCTGATGCCCATGGGAAACCCACAAGGCAGATTTGAGCACAGGACACTCTTCCCTCCTGTGGTTTCCAGCACGGGATTTTTAGAAGTATTGCTACCTCCAACTGCAGAAGCAGAGCATACCCATCATGGTTGGTAGCAGTCAGTAGCCCTCTCCTCCATAAATTTGTCTAATCCTCTTTTGAAGCTAAGTTGTTCTCCATAGTTGAACAATGCATGGTATGAAGTAGCACTTCCTTTTTTCTGTCCTGAATCTTCCAGCAACCAGCTTCATGGGATGTCCATGAGTTCTAGTGATATAAGAGAGGGAGAAAAAAAATTCTGTAACCACTTTCTCCATACTGCACCCTATTTTATATCATCTTGCCTCTTTTCAACAAAATGAAAAAGTCCCAAATGCTGCAACCTTCCCTCACAGGGGAGTCACTTCACCCCCTTGATTGTTTTGGGTACCCTTTTCTGAACCTTTTCCAACTCTACAATATCTTTTTTCAAGTAAAGTGATCAGAACTATACCCCAGTATTCCAAATCTGTTCACACCCTAGATTTACATAATGGCATTATGATGTCCTCAGTTTGGATTTAATTACTAATTAAAATATTTGTGCAGTTCACATCTATTTCACATAAAAGTCATAAAACAGCTTCTACCTGTGAAATGAATTCTTTTCTTAGAAAAAGAGGGCTTTTATTTAATTATGGCCTTTTATTGAACATCCTGCTTTCAGCTGTTTGGGTCTTGCTTCTCTATTAAAAGATATTGATTTTTTTAAAAAATAAAATAAAATCAGATCCCTGAAAGACCTTGTATTATGCTGTTCCAACATAAAAATTGCCAAGGAGAGATGGAGCTGCTACTTAAAAATAGATCTTAATGAAAAATTTGCACATTGCCCTTTAGTGCATGCTGCTTGGGCCTAAGCTGATGTTTATTGATTGACAGATGTTTGTATTAAAACTAAGGCCACAGGGGGAACTCTTCCACATCATTTCACAAAATAGCTTTAGGGTGCAGGAAGTGCCCTAGGCAAAAAAGGCAATTTGACATTCTCTCACTACAGACATTTTATTTTAAAATTTAATGTACTTAGTCCCTTGATATATTAAAATGTAGCTGGATTCTCTGGAGCAGGACTTATTTAACCTGCACATTTTTGCAAAGCCACACTATTAAAGGAAAATCATCATGCTGAATGTAGCATGCTGAACTTTGACAAATGTAGTTTAAAAGTTTTGATTATTTAAAAAAAAACTATTAAAAGAGACAAGATGAAGAAGAAAGAGTGTAATTCTGCCTGGGAAAAGTGCAAGAGAATTTCACTTTATTGCATATTGTTAGACAAGTAGTTCTTTAATATAGGTCAATTAGTTTGTGGGGAGGACCAAAAAAAGAAACTTGAACAACCTCGCTGCAACTATTAGAAATAAGTGTTCTGAAGAACATTTAGAAATGTCTTTAAATTTTAAAACTTGGTGGAAAATAATGTAACTTTGGTGTATGATATTTCTAGACTTACTCTTTTTGTATTCTGATTTGCATATTATATTGCAATTCATATTTAAGTACATCATGCTGACATGTTTTCAGAGTCCAATATCTTTTAGTGGGTCTTAGTTATCACCTTTTGTCATATTACAACATTTACCTAACAGCTATCTATCTATCTATCTATCTATCTATCTATCTATCTATCATCTATCTATCTATAGAAGGTGCTATCCTCTGCTCACATGCAGAAGATTCACATAGAGCTTCTTGGTTGCCTCTCTTAATGCTGCTTTGGTGACATAGGCCCTTCCTAACACCCTCTCCCTCGGTGGCCTCTTTATGGCACAGCCTTTTTCCTCAGCTGGCATATTGCCAATGCCACGCACTGTATTGTCCTGTTTCCTGTTTTCAGGATGAGCAGGACACCATGTCCTCTTCTTTCTTCCCTCTCTAATGATATGGTATGGGTGCTCTGAGAAAAAGCACAGGGCTCTCTCTAGTCATCTGAACAGGAAGTCTCTATGGTTCTGAGTCAATGTGAGGAGAGGAAAAACACTAGGACTATCCGGCAGACCCTTCCTGTGCCATTTCAGCTAACCATGAAGCATTGGCAAATGCCTGCTTCTGCTGGCCAGCAGCAACACCAGCAGAGTTCCAGCAGCAGAGCCATTGCTTCCAACTGGTCTGAGGAAGGGTGGTTTTCCCTTTGTCCTCAGACAGGGAGAAGGGGGAGCTGTTGACTGATGACGATGTAACAGCACCTGCTGCTCCCCCTTTCCCGTTTTCTGCTGAGGCTTTCAGTACTCTCTGTAATGCCTATAAAACTTTGAAGATTTCTCTACCCAAGCATTTTTTTTTGGGGGGGGGGAGGCTGAGGAGGAGGAAGTATTTGAAGTGAGGGCTACCCCTGATGTCTAGCCAAATGTCCTTTTTCCTTCCAGTTTTAAGAAGACCATTTCTATAGGAGTGGGCCAAACCTAATGGGGTGCGCTATTGGGCTTGGCTCCTAAGAGGCTTTGCTCCTTGCCAGTGTGGTGTAGTGGTTAAGAGCGGTAGTCTCGTAATCTGGGGAACCGGGTTCGCGTCTCCGCTCCTCCACATGCAGCTGCTGGGTGACATTGGGCTAGTCACACCTCTTTGAAGTCTCTCAGCCCCACTCACCTCACAGAGTGTTTGTTGTGGGGGAGGAAGGGAAAGGAGAATGTTAGCTGCTTTGAGACTCCTTAAAGGGAGTGAAAGGCAGGATATCAAATCCAAACTCTTCTATATAGCATGCTAAAGTTCAAGGTTTCTTTGGTAGATGCCCCATTTCCCCTATTACTTCTGGCCTGGTGGCTGCCAGAGACATAGGTATGATTTCCCCAAGAATGT
The DNA here is from genome assembly GCF_965153285.1 of Podarcis tiliguerta. Taxonomy (NCBI): domain Eukaryota; kingdom Metazoa; phylum Chordata; class Lepidosauria; order Squamata; family Lacertidae; genus Podarcis; species Podarcis tiliguerta. The sequence continues at coordinate 49,229,588 of NC_139541.1, read as the reverse complement.
AGTGGATAGGTGTCCTGAAGTCTTTCGCCATAGGGCACATGAGGTCATGCCTCTGGTAGTGAGGGGCATTGCCGCTTCTTCTGTGGTGGCATGGTGGGCTTCCTTTTCACTGCTTGAGGAGGTACCCTGTGGTTGCCATAATCTCTGCCAGGGTCTTCATAAACCAAAGAAAGATTTTGCCTTTAGGATGGATGTGGGGCTGGATGCCATGCAGTTTGCCACCAGGGCTATGGCTACTGATGTGGCCATTGGGAGTCACCTGTGGCTCAAGACCTGGAATGTTGATGCAAAATCCAAAACTAATCTGGCAACTGGACATTTATTGTGGGAGGGAATATGTGGGGATCCTCTGGAGGAATATCTGATGGAGACCAAGAACAAGAAGACACTATCTTCAGGGTCTAAGGAGGAGGAGAGATGTCACTTAAAGCAAATCTTTTTGCCCCTTTTGGGTGCTTATGGTCCCCCCCAAAAATAGCAGGAGCCAGTGGTACCAGTGCAGGGAGCAGGGAGAGGCAGAGATTTTCCTCTTCGTGATTCTGCATGATTAGTAGCTCATCTCTTTAGGTGGTCTTGTTGCTCCGTTTCTTTAAAATAAAGACACCTAAATCCAGTGGTTGCCTTTATGGTGTGGCAAAGCTGCCCTCCCAATACTAGCATTAATAGGATAGGACTGCACAGGTACACCAACAGAGCAACTGCAGTGCTCATGCTGGTGTGCTCATGCAGTCTTAATCTCACCAAAGTCTGCCCCATATAGTTAAGCTATGTCAGTGTTGGGAGGGCCATGCCACAGCCCACTACTGCCTAAATGATGTCTAGAGGTGAGCAATTGGAGAGGTCTTCCCCCCAAATCAGTGTAAAGGTGCTTCTTGTGTGACCCTGTACTTTTGGTTGGTAGCAGGAAGATGCATTGGCACAGCAGGCTTTTGAAGAAGCTCGGAGAAGAACTCGTGAATTCGAGGACAGAGACAGGTCTCATCGGGAAGAAATGGAGGTGAGAGTTTCACAGCTGCTGTCAGTTACTGGTTAGTACTCTACCAAAAATCTAGATTTTTTTTCTCAATAAACTACTGCCTGGAGCATGTTGCTAAAATCTTATGTTTTATTTTGATGTTGTCATTTTAATGAATCCTGTTTGGGTTAAAAGCATATTAGTACATTAAGGGTACAAATTCTTCAATCAGTGCAATTTTGCCACTTGAAAGTACATAGCTGCTGATCTTAGAATCCCTAAAGTTAAAACATATTTTAATTTAAAATGATCTAATCCAGCATTGATAACTTTCACCTCTTGGACAAAATAATTCAGACTGTGTGCCCTATTTCTGCATATGCCACAGTAGTTACTGCATATGATAGAATTTTGCATTGAATTATGTATGTACATTGTTAAATAAATAACCAAAGTTTGTCCTATCAATGGTACAGTAGACTGGCAGATTTATTTTTTTATAGAGCAATGGGGGGAAAGAGGCAAATGTACATATCTGTTGGGCAGTATACACATATATGGGACGTGGGTGGCGCTGGGACGCAGGTGGTGCTGTGGGTTAAACCACAGAGCCTAGGACTTGCCAATCAGAAGGTTGGCGGTTTGAATCCCCATGACAGGATGAGCTCCCGTTGCTCGGTCCCTGCTCCTGCCAACCTAGCAGTTTGAAAGTACGTCACAGTGCAAGTAGATAAATAGGTACCGCTCCGGCAGGAAGATAAACAGCATTTCCGTGCACTGCTCTGGTTCGCCAGAAGCGGCTTAGTCATGCTGACCACATGACCCGGAAGCTGTACGCCGGCTCCCTCAGCCAATAAAGCGAGATGAGCGCTAGAACCCCAGAGTCGGCCACGACTGGACCTAATGGTCAGGGGTCCCTTTACCTTTACCTTTATACACATATACATACATACATACTTGGGAAGTAATACTTGTTTAAAAATACTTCAAAACCAAATTAAATATTTTTCCCCTTGTTCATTTCCCCCAAACTTTAATACATTTTTAGAAGTAGTCTTGATCACAGAGTAAATGAAAAGATTATCTTGGCTAGCTTCAGCATTGGTTCTATTTTCATAGAGGGAAGATATAGAAAAGTTTCTTTTAAAAAAAATCAAACCATGAAACACTGCTTTTTTCACATACATATACAAAGTAGACCACTTAAAGTCTGGAACGATGAAGATTGAAAGTTTCATTGTTATAAATCATACCTTGAGCTGCTGCAAAGTCTGCATGTATATAAATATATATTTAAATCATGCATCGTTTAAATGTCTTTAATAGATACCACATTTGAGTTCAGTGAAGACAGAGAAACCCTTGCAATACTTTGTCTGCCCCTACCAAAAGAGAGGCGCCAGCCCTTGGGAAGCATTCAGCCAAACCTTAGCAGCATATGAAAATGATCAGAATTTATTCTTTATTTATACAGCTTTCTTTCCTAGAAAAGATGTTCCTTTATTTTATAACATGCTGTGCAGCATTTTTTTAACTATTAAGAAGCCAGTAGATTATTACATCTGCAAAGAAATCCAACAAAAAATTCTTACTGAATCATTCAAACATAATCAGTCACATTTTGAATTTTATTTTATCTATTTTAAAGGATAAATCAGCTGAACTGTTCTGGATTTATTAGAGCTACTATTGTTGATTACCACTTCAAGAAACTGCAAAAACATTTTTTTATAATCTTGCGTAAGTGGAAGATTTCACAAATAAAATTATAAGAGCATGTTCAAATAACATTTGTATAAAATAGCAAGTCTCTTTTTAAAAAATACAAGACTTACTTGAAAGGAGAAAATAGATGTACAACACAAATAATATGGAAACAAGTTATGGCACATGGCTTGAAACAGTATTTGAAAAATGTTTTTTAATTACAGCAGCAAATTAAAGTTTTTTTCTGAGCAAATAAGTTATATTAGTTATTGATTAAGTTTACACATCTGTGTTAAATGAAGCTGAGACTATTTTCAGCCACTGAATTCTGCTGCTGGTACCTATTCTGCTGCTTTTCTGCCCTTTCAAAGAATTGCATAATACGCCAACCTAAACAAAGTCCAACATTTCTGGAACTGCAGGGCAAACTAGAATTTTATGCTAAACACCTCATCCAGCATCATTCAATCTCTAGCAGGGATTGAGAGTTGAACTAAAAGTACTTTGTATATCTCTCTGTCTCTGCTTATGGACAAGCCTGCACAAAATAAGCATATTTGCATACATTTGCGTAATATGCAAATTTTATACAAGCCATTGAAATTAGTTTTTCATGGTACAGAATGAAGAATATTAGGCCCTTATGCTATTTGATAGCTGTTCTTTATGACAGAAGTTTGACAGTTTGAGAGCAGGAAGGATGATAAAAATAAATGACAAAATCATTTTCAGCAAAGCATCTTTGATTCTTTGCTGGTCATGCTTCAATAAGCATAATATGGCAAAATGTCCAAATCAGTTCAGACAAGAACATTACAAATGCTCTGTTTACTGTATATACTTTTGGCTGATGTCATGGACAGGCGATTTCCCAGTGTATTTGTTAATATTGTGGTAGCACTCTCCTACCCCAGCATAAAGGGAATTTGACAAAAAGTTGTTTTCTGTTGTTGAAAGACAGTAAATGTGCTAAAGTTTCCAAACTCTTTTCCTATCCTAATGTTTTATATAATTTTAGTAAAAACAACCAAAATAACAGTCAAAGCTTTAAAGGTGTGCCTATTTAACAAATGTATGTTAAATTAAATGTTCTAATTATCACTAGCTGCAATTTATTTTCCAACTAAGATTTCACTTCATGCATCTGATGAAGCAGGTTTCAGTCCACAAAAGATTATGCCAGAACTATCTTCAAGATGTCACAAGAATCCTAGAAACAAACCCCTCTGAATTATAAAAACAAAACAAAACCAGAGTTTTGCAAATAAAAGTAGCTGTAGAAATAGAATTCAAAATGGCTCAGATGATGCTTTTCATTGGACCAGTTGTGTCTAGGGGAGGAGGAAAGCAAGCTTTCAACATGCAGCCTGGAGGCATCAGAAAGAAGAACGCAATCCAGAGTATGAATATAAGAAATAAATATGTCTTACCCCTTGATGGATTTTTGTATGGAGAGATTGAGAAGCTGGCATCTAACATCAGAATACATGGTGATGGAAACATTACTTTGCATGCTTTGAAATACTGAAATTACCAGTTGGCCATTTCCTTTAATAAGGAAACTTTATCACAACATGAAATTATAGCTGAAAATTGAATCCTAGCCACCTAATACTTTTTCCAGTTTCGCTAGTATCATATCTTTATGTCTATGAAAGGCAGCTAAATATCCTACCTTTCTTATGGGTTTTTCCCACTAGGATAAAATGTACTTTCACTAGAGAAAGTATTGTTTCATGTCTGGTGGAGATGCTATAAATATATAATTACTATTGATCACTGTCAGTCACTGTCTCGCTGATGCTCAGCCTCTTTCTAACCTGCATTGACTGGAAGAAGTTGCTTATATTACAGTATTGCTTGACTTGCAAAATTGATCTGCATGATACCACACTCAGCATTGATTTTGGACAAAATGTAAAAGGGTTTCTTAGTATGGCATTCAGTTGCACTTTTTATGTATACCATTTGCTGCTAGATAACATCTTTACAGTGCAATCCTGTGTGTGCTTACTCAGAAGTAAGTTCCAATATGTTCAGTGGGGCTTACTCCTAGGAAACTTGGATTGCAGCCATAAACAAATAAGGCTGTGCTATTCTGTTGCCATGATGTATGAGAGAAAGTGAACCTTGATTCTGCTTAAGTAACACAGAAGTTTATTTCCCCCCAAAGCATTTCAGTAACAAAACAAAAATGCTTTTGTTTTGAAATGCTAATACATGAGACTTAATACTGTATATTTGTAAATATTTTATTTTGCATTTTTAAAGAAATGTCAAATTGAAATTCACTGTGATACAATTCAAGTTATTTAACATTGCAGTATGTATCTGCCATCACCATCATATTCCAGTGCTTGAATACCTTTAGCAATGTTTGTAGCCTCTGTCTATTCTCTTTCCCACTGCATTTTGAAAAAAGTTTCCTTATATGAACTACTTTTTCATTCAGTTTTTTTTCGCCATTTGTGAAACAGCATGAAAAACCTGCTTCTTACACAAAAAGCTGTGTTTGGTGTCAGTTGAAAATGAATGGCCCTTACAATGAAAGTCACTATTTTTTCCTTTTAAGTAGTGATTTATATCCAGGGTACACCCTTCATATCTCTCGTGGAAAGCAAAAAGTCATATAAAAAGCAGCTCTTAGCCTCACGTCATCTACTTCTAGTACAGATTTGGGCATTTCCCCACATTAGGTGGGGCAATGACATTTATGTACAAATTGAGAGAACAGATTTGAATTTTCTGTGGTTTTGCAGAGAATTCTGGATTATATTTGGTTTGTAAAGCCACACACATTAAAAGAAGCACAAGAAGCTAAGGAACTTCAGTAAGAGCACCTTAAATTGTGTCTCTCTGGTAGCTGCCTGCCTAATCTGCCTGTATGACACAGCCAGCACCATCTGCAGGAGTTGCCATGAACTGGGTCATGGGGACTTCTTTGTTCATGCTGAAAATTGATTAACAGTACAAACTAAGTGCAGTTGCTGAGGTTGAATTTCATACACTCAGACCATGAAACAAAGAACTGTCTGTAAAACACTGTTTATTTAGCTTAACAGAACTAAAGCTTAATTTGTATATATGGAATCTTGCCTTATTTATTTGCTTTGCTAACTGGAATTGCTTAAACAGTTAATTCATAATTTTTCATTTTGAGGTAGCCAAGACAATAACATGCAGGTTGAGAGTTAATTTAACTAAAAATCATTTTACAATTTCTGACACATTCAGGACCCCATAAGACAACTCCCCTGGTGCCAGCCAATGTCGAATCATAACTAGATGCCGATGATGGTCTTTGTGCTTTTACTAATGTACATTTTGGAGTTTGGCTAACAGGCACGATCTAGCAAGAGTAGAACCCTTTTTCAGTTCAACTTTCGTTGCAGTGATGTGTTTTAACTGCCTCTATATTGTACTGCCTCTCTCTTCCCCACTTCCTCCCCCCCCCTTTTTTTTTTTGCTAAATACTGAGGACCAATTGGTATATAATAATTACTAAGGCCTGTCCCAAGGTATGTTTTCCCTTAGGAAACTGCCAGTAAAACTTGGTTCCATGGTATGATGCATTCCACCAGCTCGGGATGCTCAGCTTCTTAAACACTGAGAACCAAATATTCCAATGAAGTAATAGGTTACAAGAAAAATATATCTGCCTATATCAATCTGAAGTTCTGCCAGGTAGTACTAATATAGAGGTGTTTGCTTTTTTGAAGAAAAAACATTAATATGATAGACATGTTATCTTGGTTTTCAGCACGGTCTTCGGCTACAGAAAAGGTGCAGGGCGAGATTTCCTAAGGGAAGGGTACTTTAGGATTCAGATGGGCAATGAAGACTACCAAAGTTGCTCCTTAACAGGTTTTTCATTAACGGGATGAGGAAAATAAAGAACAAAGCATGAGGAAACAGACAAAATCTTATGGTCCCTTCTATTGCCAGAGAATCCTTTCCCTTCTTCTGGTGGCAACTGGTCAAACTCCTTATAGGCAATTTGTGCAGCATCAGTGTTGACAACTGTCTTCACTGAGATTTCCACTGGCCCTTGGTGGGCTTGGGCCTGATATAAACACTTGAGCACTTGTTCTTGGGGTCAGCTTCCCAAGACCTTGTCTATGATTATCTGGCAAGGCCAGAGGAATAGTCATAACAAACAGCAGACGCCGCTTCTCTTTACCAACAAAGAGTGCAACTGTTAGAAGGAGAGATTTGCAGCTCCTTGTAGCATACAGAAAAAAAATGCTGCGACTGATTTCATTTTGAGGCTCTTTTGTAGTCTCTTGTGGGTATAAAAAGGGATAAAAATATGATATCCAACTGTGGCATCCCACCTGCACAGCAGGCTTCTGCTTTTGCAAAAGGTGCTTCCTTTTTCTCTTCTCCCTCCTTCAGCTTCCAGTCTGCCCCTAAAATCTATTCCAGCAGGTTGGGGAATCCTCCAGAGCAGATGTGGGGTGGGGAGAGGAGTTGCCCTTTTCACCCTCGTTGCATATCTTTAGGCGCCATGCAAAAGCAGTCCTCCCAGGCCTTTGGCTAACTGGGGGAGTATTGTTTTTATTTGTTACTATGTTATGTATTTTTGTTTTTATATCGTAAACTGGTCTGTGATTCTCAAATGAAGAGTGGTAGAGAAATATTATTGTTATTTCTAGTTTTGCTTAATGATGTTTGCTTAACTTTTTTAATGAAATTCGTTTTTTCAACGAAAGCAGGTTGTTAGAAATGTCACTTGCCATTTAATAAATGCATCCTTAGTTCTGTTTTTAAGTTTTTGTCAATTTCCTCTTTTTTTCTTTCTGAATAGAATCAATACTAGCCCAGGTCAGACATAAGGGGAACCACTGGTTTCCCCTCTATGACTGAACTGGGCCACTGTTTCCTTCATGATTTATAAATTCCTGTCTCAGCAAAGCCAAAAAAATGACTTCTACAGGTTTTCATAAGGTCTGGTTTTTATATTAGAATATTTGGATGAAGGTGAGTACCTGGAAATGGTCTTTATGCCCCCACTAAAAAGAAAAATACAATTTCCATCCCTGTGGCGTATGTAGAAACTGCTTACAACCAAATGACAGCAGTGGCAGAGATGCTTGGTCTTCCCTTTCCTAGGGTTAAGACTGCCACCTCATATTCTAACCCTTTTAACAGCTGGGAGAGCCAGCCCTGCTAGCTCTATGGGGCCCGTTTTGATTTGAGGAAAAGTGTGCCATGGCCATTCTGGGGAAGAGCGTGGGGACAGAGAGGACCATTTTTGTCAAGTATTCATAGTGTTGGTTTAGAATGAATATTGATATAGACCATTTGAAACCATATTTTGCTTTAAAATATTCAATACATTTTAACTCTCTTCCTCCTTTCTCTACCTTTCCATGTTAATTCAGGCAAGAAGACAACAAGACCCTAGTCCTGGCTCAACCCTAGGAGGTGGTGATGATCTCAAACTGCGTTAAGTGAACAACGGCTGTGTGCCATAAGTGTGACGCTTAAACTTGGCAAATGATGGAATTAAAAGACCAGAAACTGTGATAACTGGGTATATACTATAGTCTATTCCCTGACCTGCGGCAACCAAACTATCATGTCCCGCCATGGTTTGCACTATGTTTGTGTTGTATTATCTGCATTTCTTTTCTTTAAGCATGTTGCCAATGGGGATTTGAAATTCTTGTTTCTCTATGCAAGCTTATAATTTTGTTGGCACTATTTTAGTGACGAGAACAATTAATGCAGCTATAAAAACAATTCCTCAACTGTAATATTCATTCATTTCAGAATAGGTCAAACGTTGCAGAATAAAGTTTTTTGTGACTTTTTTAAAAAACAACTTTCAAAATAATTTTTATATGGGCTTTTGGAAGTTTGTTTGTCATAGTGTTCTTGCTTTTACACATGCATTCTTTGTGGTATTGTCTTTTTATGCACTTTCTCTTCTCTAACTTTCAACACATTTTATTCTTTTTACATTATGCAGCCTAGACCAAGTAACAGTGTTGTCAATTGATTTACTGAATTACATGTTTATAAACTTTTTTTAAAAAGCCACACTCCAATATACCATGAAATATTGTTAACTTAAAGCTAATGTTTTAGATGGCAAAATGTCTAAATGAGATTTTAATCTGTCCGCACGTTCTGTTGTAGATTCTGTTCTGCAGTTACTAGTTGTAGTTAATGTAGTTCAGATAACCTGCTGAAACTGATTGGAACTCATTGCAGTATGACTCTTCAGGGACTCTGTAAAAATCTGAAATGGGATACTCCATCTTTCTGATTGCATTTGACATTAGTCTATGATGGCTGAGGGTGAAGCTGATATCTTGAATACAATCATGTTGAAAGTAGCTGCTTAACTCTTTTTGTATCCTATTCTTTAGCTTAGATTAAAATACGAATTGAGACATTTGAATTGTATGCAAAACAGTCTCATATTGGCCCAAAGTTGCCTTTGGTGTGTGTTTTTGTTACTTAACAATTTTGTTATGATACTTTCCAGTAGCGTAAGATTTGGAGAAAATAATTATTAAGGATTGTTCACTTTTGCACTTCAGTCCCTGCTTTCTTCTATTATATTACTCAAGAGTACTGTTTACCAAATCTTGTGTCAAACCAGTTTTGTTTCTCCATTTGTTATGTGGCGTGAACATCAATCTAATCTAAATTATCATTTTAGGCTTTAAACCACAACATTCATTTTCTGTGTTAATATGAGTAGAATGCAACATTCCTTGTCAATGCTGGTAGTTGAACTTATAACAATTACAAATATCTGAACAACTTCCCTGGATATGACAACTCTGAATCTTTTTTTAATACTCTTTAACAGTCATCCATAGGTACTGTCCCAAACAGATCTATTAAATAGAAATATGTTGCTCATGTTAATATTTTTTCCATGCACATTTTCCTCATCTAGTGAAGAAAGAATGGTCCAAAAAGTAGTTTTCTGTTGCTGTTCCATTTTTGTCAGTTTTGTTCCTTTCCTTTGTATTTCAAATAGTACGGTGTTTCCTGATTACTTCTGATAGTAGTTTCAAATCATGAGTACACAAATTATACTATTGCATATAAACCTTTGCTGTCTGTGTGTAAATAACCTTCTCCCCCTATTATCTAGAATTTGGCTACTTAATGGCCAAGTTTGAATGATCATATCTCAGCTTAATAGCCCAATATAAAAATAGATGTTTTGCTCATGCACACAGCCCCTCTGCTACTCTAACTAATGATAGTTACAGGTTTCCTGGTTTTACTACCTGCATCATCAAGGGAGGAACAAAGGTGCTGTGTGCCCAGGCAATAGACTCATTCACATATTGGCTTATTGAGCCAAGATACAGTTGTCCAAACTGGGCCACTATGTCTTAATGCTGGCATTAAGATCACAAGCCCTCTCCCTGTGCTAGCTAGTGCAGACCTGCTAAACTTAAAAACTTTAAGTTATTGATGCAATTTGATATTTTTTCATAATTTCTATTTAAACAAGAGTTGCATCATCTTCAAACTCATCTCTTTAAGAGTTGCCTTAAGCTTCAAGATTGCTTTTGCTATCTTTTTGTGCTATGTTAACCTTACGTTTATAATAAACTTATGTGAGTGAAACAAAGTGGTTGTAAATTACTTTGTAACATGTTAGTGTCAAGTGCTGATACGTGCCATTGCATGCTTAGAGATAAAGGACAGTTTGGCAAATATTCCAAAGTACTATCATTTTTAGGGGACTTGTGGGTTGCTTATTGTGGCATCTCAGGGCTTTTTTAATCCTTTTATTTCCCTTTTAAGAATTTTGCTAATACAAGTTGAGAATAGAGGAGTTTAGTCAAGAGTTAAATCATACAATTAATAGATATTTAAAAGTTACATTTTGTATCTTTTGATTAGGTTCTGAAACACCCAGAAACCAGTTTTGAAATCTACTTCTGACAACTTCCCTCCCTCCCCCCATTGCATTGATAGGTAGGAGTTGCTCATCATCACCAAAGAGCAAGAATGTTCTTTTTCTGAGATCATTTAGCTTGCCCTACAGATCCAGTTTAAGAACAAGCAGTCTTTGAGGCCATGGGTCTGTATGAAGAACCCCAGACCTCCCCTCCATCCATTACAGTTGCAGAATGCCTATTTTGATTTTTGATTATTTAATTTATATACTGCTTAGTATACTAAAAATATATCTAAGCAGTGTACAGAAATCTAAAGCAGCAACAACTTAAAATATTACAAATACATTGCACACACACAGAGTGGAAACTCGGTTCTCGAATTGCTCCGTCCCTGAATGTTTTAGCTCCTGAACGTCAAAAACCCGGAAGTAAGTGCCAATCAGAAACCATGCCTCAGAATGCAAACGTCCTTCCAAAACGGATTACATTCTCTCACTCTACGCTTGCTTTCTATGGGCAGACCCAAGGTGCATGGTACGTCCTCAGGCTGCCCACAGCTGTGTCCCATTCATCTTCACTCTCCACACCCAGCTCCAGGTACAGCAGATTTCTTGAGTTCCCCAGGGAGTCCAGAGGATGTGGAAAGGGCTCCTCTCTGCTCACAGTTCTTTCTTTATGCACTGTCCTCTCCTCCTCCTCCAGCTGCTTTACTATCCCATGTCAGGGCATGCTTTTATTTTGCATTTGTTTTGACTGAGGTGCTCAATGTCACTTTTCTACTGCATTCTGCTTTTCAATACACTATATAAGGGCTTAGGGTGACACTTCATTAAGAATTTAATGGCAGAATTGATCTGATTCTCACTGAACAGTCGGCAAATCTGCTTCTCAAATTCAAACTCTCTAGCCTTTTTACTGCGGTGGAGAAAATACATTCAATATAAAGACTTTGGATCGGTGGATGCATAAGGTATTGAGTTAGAACAATACCTTTAGCACAACTTAGAGGTAAAAATATATTTCAAGGAAGACCCTGGTGCAAGTGTTTTTTGACCTGTTTCCACAAATGCTTATTGAAAATGCTCACTGTCTCAGAGAGATTTGAACACTGCTGCCTTTCTTTTCTTTTTCTCGTAATATAATATAGCCCTGCTGTTCAAAAAGCTGGTGGTGAGGGGGGGACTGTTTTTATGTTTAGAGTCAATGAAGCCACATGCCAATGAGTTCACCTGCTGTTCTTTTAGTACAAATAATATAGTTGTATACATAGCTTTCTTGGATAGCAGGTGTCAAAAATAGCCAGAGGACACACAGGTGCATACTGAAAAGAACATTTAGCAGCTTCTAAGCACTACACATTTCTTTAACTTTACATATTACCAGGAAGACTGTAGCAGGAAATTCATGGAAGCAGAGAGGATTTTTTGTTGATGAGAGCTTTTCTAAAGTCTTTATGTGGGAGAGGTGCCAAGGGCGGTGCTTGTACACACTGCCCTTGTGTCTTCAAATGTCAACAGAAAACAGTACAGTGGTACCTTGGGTTAAGTACTTAATTCGTTCCATCCATTCTTAACCTGAAACTGTTCTTAACCTGAAGCACCACTTTAGCTAATGGGGCCTCCTGGTGCCACTGCGCCGCCGAAGCACGATTTCTGTTCTCATCCTGAAGCAAAGTTATTAATCCGAGGTACTATTTCTGGGTTAGCGGAGTCTGTAACCTGAAGCGTATGTAACCCGAGGCACCACTGTACATACAATTGTAAGCAAGGAGGAGGAGCCAGTCCTGTCTGAAATTCCGGAGAGTCACTGCCAGTCAGTATAAACCAGGGGTCAGCAAGGTTTACCCTGCCTGGACTGGTTCCCTTCAGCGGAGATCCCTCCATGGGCCGGATTGCGTGTGTGTGTGAGCACATACGCCCACATTTTCCGGCAGCTGTGATTTCCAGCGCTGCGGAGGTGAGTCCCCGTGCTGCGCCGGCTTAGCGCAGCGCACGGGGACTCGCCAAGCAGGCAGCTCGGTTCATGGGCCAGTTAAATGACCCCTGTGGGCTGCTTGTGGCCCATGGGCCTTAGGTTGCCAACCCCTGGTGTTAACCAAATTGAGCTAGATGGACCAATGGTCTGGCTCAGTAAAAGGCATCTTCCATATTTTTACACTTTCAGTGGGGTGTATATTTGAATACATTCCCACCAGTTTGCGCATACTGTAGAACAAAAGTCAGTTAGCATCTGCACTTAAATACACATTTTGACAGTGCAATCTACTTAGTCTGTTCTTTCTTTCATGTGCCACTGCTTCACTGAATGGTGATAAAATGGAAGAGGAGAGTGAAATGTTTCTTTTGGTGTTAAATATTAACATCAAATGTTGTAATGTTTAAAAGTGCAGTGTAACCAAAATGCAAAAGATAGGAAGAGAATGCACCAGCTGCTTATTTATAACACACACACCCACACACATACACTGTTCTACATTTGTCATTTCATTTTTGTAAAAAAGCACTTTCTTGTGTTTCTTCCTGGCCAGTCTCAGGACATTTTTCTCTTCAAATTCCAAATTCACCTTTCTCTTTCTCCACAGTGAATCTCTTATTGTGGAATTTAAGATTCTTAAACGTATTCAGCCACATTAGAAATGTGACTGTGGAGATTACAAGCTTGCTTTTTTCTACGTAAACACACTAGTCCCAGTTCTCCTTATATTAACCACAGAAAACTATTTTTGGGACCAAAGCCCACATGCTAAATAAGAACAAAACTTAGAGCAGTTCTCTTAAACAGTGGCTGGCTGTCGGGGACACACACAACAGCTTTAGGAAGTGAGTCATGTGCTTTCCAAACCAAGGGATGCTACAATACTGTGCCCTTCTCCCACCCCACTCCTGTACACTATAAGCTGAAAGAATCTAGCGTGGGAAAAGTCTTGTAAAGTAGTTTCCACACAGGAGGAGGGTCATGATTTAATAACAATGCTGATAGTGTATATGAGCTCTATTCAACAAATTCAGGGTTTTACCAAAGCAACTAGTTCCAAGCACTGAATGATTACCGTAAAACAACGTACAAACAGGGAATATGTAGACCTGATTCTTCCTCAGCTCTGCCTTTATATTATTACACCCCATTAGGCTGTATCCCTTCCTTGAAGGAGCTCAGAGTCTGTGTATGGCCACAGGTCAACAATGTAGGTGACAGAAATAGTGGCTGCACCAAGGGAACACAGCAAGCTTCACAGCTGAATTGGGGATTTGAACACAGGCCACTCTGGTCCAACACTCACTGCTTTATTGTGCTGGATCTCCACTTGTAAAAAGTACCGTAAGCCCCTTGGCTGTTGTTCATGCATGACCAAGGCAGATCAATTGCCATGTTGTTGTTTAGTCGTTTAGTCGTGTCTGACTCTTTGTGACCCCATGGACCAGAACACGCCAGGCACTCTTGTCTTCCACTGCCTCCTGCAGCTTGGTCAAACTCATGCTGGTAGCTTTGAAAACACTGTCCAAACACCATCAGTTGCCATAGAACACAATATTACACGTTAACCCTGCACAATAGTCCAGTTACAATCCCCTTGCAGATAATTAAAATATTATAAAATTACAAGATCATAAACATGCACCAATAAGAAGCGCCTGCTGAAACAAGCCAATGGTCCATCTAACCTAGCATTTTGTTCTTATAGTGGCCAACCAGATGCCTGGGAAGCTCACATGCAGGACTTGAACGCAAAGCACTCTCCACTTCTGCTGTTTCCAGAAACTGGTATTTTCAGAAGCATATTGCTTCCAACATTCAGCTTCATTAGATGTGCCCAAATTCTAGTGCCAGAAGTAGCTCCGTAGTTCTGTCCTACCACACTGACTGCTACTGGTGGGCTTTCTCCCTCCCTCAAGCAGAAGCTGTGCAGCCGTTTGTTGGCATTCTAGCTCTGGGTTTCCAGCATCAGGTTGGACTAGACAGCCCACAATGTCCCCTCCCAATCCTTTAATCCAAGACAACTATAGCAAACACGTTTGGGAACACAGGTTTGTCGAGGTTGTGTGTAGATCCCCCTGGGTTTGTAAGTTGCTCCACCTTAAACAGGCCGCAAGTCACAGGATCTGCTTGCAAGCCTCTTAAAATGCCCTTCTCGGGTGTCTTCACAATGTTTAATTTCTCAACTGTACCTGTCCAAGAGAGCAAACAAAGGAGGAAAGAGAAAAGGGATTCCTGATTTGCAACTTCCTGCTTTGCATATCAGACAAAAGTTGCTTTTGAGAGAGAATTTGTTTTTCTTCCTGCTCAGATGGGCTGGGCATAGTATGCCTTTGTCACCCTATCCTTTGTCACTCTTAGCCAGGGATGCCCCAGAATTTATTTAAAATAGGAAAGGACTCATGGTTTTTTAAATCTTTTGCTTTTAACCTGTTTTTATTATTTTTCTGTATGGCAATATGGTTTTATGCTATTGGATAATACAGCACTATATACATATTTTTAATAAATAAATAAAAATGGTGGCCGAAAATCAAATTGAAACTTAATATCAGCACTAGTCACTGGAAAGTACCTTGTCTGAACAGAAGGCATTTCCTTGGGCTTGGCAATGATGTCCGTTGCACACTGCCCAAAATAAAAGCAGAAATTCTAAAAATCCTCTGCCTTCCTAAATGGTCGTTGGCATTTGCCTGCAGCTACGCCTGGATAAGGACGGTAATGCTGAACTTCCTGGCACAGGAATGAGGATTTTAGTTCCCATCATCCCTGACTATTGGTCATGCTGGCTGGGGCTTGATGGAAGCAGGGGTCTAGCCACATCTGAAGGACCACAGGTTCCCTGTTCCTGTCCTAGGAAACAACCAGGTTGTCAGAAGACGGAAGTGAATTAAAGGGAATGGGGCACAACATATTTTTTGCCTGCCACATGCCCTCTTGAGCCATCCACAGTTGGAAGCAGGATACTGGGTTACTATTACGTATCGGCTTTTAACCTAGTTAACCCAGAGCTAGCCATCGAGCAGAGGATTTCCTTTCCTCCAAGTGGCCAAAAGTATAAGCGGTGCTAGCAGAGAAACATGTCAGCAGCTACTGTATGGAGTAAATGCCTTATTAATTTAGTAGGGGTGGGGGGATACATCCTATCAGCTGCAGATCTCCCAGTGGGTGTTCGCAGAGTAATGCAGCAACACCCGGTCTATTTCCACAGTGTGCCACATCTGATATCTGTGTGTGTCTTACCCAAGCCCAGTCCTCTCCTCTCTTGCACAGAAACTCGAGCCTCTGTGTTCCTTTACGAGACTTAAAATTGAAGATGAAATGTGGCCAGCCAAATTTTCCCTTTAATGTACGGCACAGCGAGCATCGTCTCCGACGCAACATGCAGTATATATTATCTGTAAAGTAAACCCCCTTTGAAAAATCAGGAGAAACCCGGGCATCTGTTTCTAATGAAGGGTACAAATTTAGATCTAACTCTGCATGAATCACAGCTTTAAATATATCTGCCGAGGCCAACTTTTTGCTACATTCATGCTGTTGTAATGAGCATGAATGGGGAAGCGCTGCGGAAGAAACGGGGAGTTTCTGGATCGCGGCTTTAAATAAGAAATGGGGTGTGCCAGGGAGCAGTTTGCAGGAGCCGCTGCGGTTGACAGCCCTGCCCAGAGCTATTTGATGACCTCATGATCCTTCCACTGACAGAAGCAGGCCGCCCCCCCTCCCTCCCTCCCTTCCAGGCCCACAGCTGGTCCAGAGCCTTGAAGGCTAACCTTGTCCCTGGGTGGGGGATGATGGATCAGCAAAGTTCCACCAGCATCATGTCAAAGCTACCGATCATCAGCACAGCACAGCAGCAGGAGGCGTCTCGCTCTTCCTACCACTTAATGGGTGGGATGAATTCTGCAGAAATCAAAACCAGATTGCCAGGGGTGTGGTGTAGAGAGGCTGCTGCTCTTGCCGTCAGTTTCCCTCCCAGGGCTTTCTTCTCCTCCGGCCTCCCCCCCCCCTACTGCCCGCATTCCGCCCCACTGGGATCTTCATCAAAAGATAATCTAATAAAAGCAGATTTTAGTATTATTTTTATTCTTTCTTCATTCAGAAGGCATGAAAGAGGACCTGAAAGCTTTTGGCTTGCTCTTGATAACTTTTGAAGTAGAGAATTTTGTAGAGGCATTTGGCAAGGGTGGGGGGGGAGAGCAGATTTTGAGGCTTCCTTGACAAGATAATCCTCGCTTTGGAGAAACATAAGGGATGTCCTTTTCATGCTGCCGTTTTAGATGCCATAGCCTCAAAAGGGATACTGTAGAGTTGGGGAAAGTTCAGTGAAAGGGCAAAGCAAAATGATCAAGGGGAGCAACTCCCCTATGAGGAAAGATGGCAAAATGTAGGGCTTTTTAGTTTAGAGAAAAGGTAAGAAAGAAAAGGCAGGACAGACGTATGCGAAATTTAGCAAGGCATGGAGAAAATGGATAGAGAAAAGGGTTTTTCTCCCTCGCCCATTGCACTAAAACTTCTGGACATGAATGTTGGAATATCCAGGACAGATAAAAGGGAGTCCTTCTTCATGCAGCCCATGGTTAAACTATGGAACTCACCCCCACAGGAAGCAGGGACGGCCACCAACTTGGATGGCTTTAAAAGAGGGTTCAACAAGTTCATGGAGGAGTAGGCTATCAATGGCTACTGGCCACAATGGCTAGGCTCTGCCTCCATCAGGGGAGGCCACAATGCTTCTGAATACCAGTTGCTGGGAACTGCAGGGTAGCTTTGTACCCAGGTCCTGCTTTTGGGCTTCACACAGGCATGTGAATACAATAAGAATACTACTCCCTCCTCCGACACCCATAGCGTTGCTCTGGGGTAGCATATCCTTCCCCTGCTCCCCCACAGCTAGTTCTCATCATCATCATCTTTCCACCCATCTCACTCTCCTGAATTTTGTAAATTCAAGGGTCTCCCCATTGCCTGGCATCTTCCTTTCTTCACACTGCAACATTTAGTTGCACTTCCCACTTGATTAAACAAATTCCAGGGTGGTTATTGTTGTTTGTGACTTTTCTTACAAAAGTAACTGAAACCAATGTAAAACAGCAATAGAAACAAAAAAAGGCAGCAATAATAATACAGCAGACGCTTGGGTTGCGAATGTGATCTGTGCGGGGGGCACGTTCACAACCCGCAGCGTTTGCAACCCACAACCCGCACGTCTGCGCAGTGGCGTAGTGTGGGTTGTCAGCACCCGGGGCAAGGCAAGTAATTTGCATCCCCTAACCCGTGGATTTTAGTAGGGGCAGAGATCTGCGAGTGCGAGCACGCCCCCCCCATGTTGCGCCCGGTGCAGCCGGCCCCCCCTGCACCCCCCACGCTACGCCACTGCGTCTGCGCACATGTGGGTCACGATTCGGCGCTTATGCATAAAGCGCGATTTAGCACTTCTGCACATGCGCAAGCACCAAAACCCGGAAGTAATCTGTTCCGGTACTTCTGGGTTTGGTGTGGTGCGTAACCCGAAAACGTGCAACCCAAAGCATCTGTAACCCGAGGTATGACTGTATTAAAAAATCCTACAGGTTGCCCCGAAGGGAATGTAGCCTTTGGGCTACAAAAATGGCTTCTCACCTCTGGCTTGGAACAGGCACAGGAAACACAGAGCTGGTGAGGTGACAGGAGAGTCAGGCAGGCCTGATAAAATGACCCATCGCCCACACTTTCCCATTTGCAGACAGACTGGTAAAGGACTTTGGGGAGAGATCATAGATCAGTGGTGAAGCAATGGTTTGCACACCAGTGATCTGAGGATTGATCCCTGTCGAAACAGGTCCCCAGGGGAAACCTCTGCCTGAGACCCCAGAGCAAAGATGGGGTAGGTGGTGGACAAAGGTGTAGGGTTGAAAGGGAGGCAGGCATTTCCTCCACATTGCTCTCCGTGTCCCTGTCATCCATTTGCGGCCGCCCCCCACTTTTTGCCCTCCCTGGAGTCACTTGCATGTGTGTTTGCTGAGAGCTGCCCTTTCTCCTTCTCCCCCTTTCCCCTTCTTGCCCCTTATCAGACCTCTGTGGGAAGCCAGGAGTGAGAGCTCCCCCACTTGCTTTGGCTCAGCCCGGCTCCTGTACTTTTCATCACCTTTCTTGCAAACACAGGGCGGGGGGAGAGAGAGAGAGCGCCCAGCTGTTGTGGAAATTCACGATTCAAAGCAGATGTGCTCCACACAAGGCCCCAGAGCCTCTGAAAATGCAGCCCACCACACTCCGCATGTTCACCCAGAAGCATGTGCCTTTGAAATCCAGGGCCCGCGCACGAGAGCACTCTCCCTTCCTGTGGTTTCCTGCAACTGGTATTCATAAGCCCGACTGCCGCCCAGGCAGAGCCTAGTCTTCATGGCTAGTAGCCACTGACAGCCCCCTCCTCCATGAGTTTGTCTAATCCTCTTTTCAAGCCATCCATGTTGGTTGCTATCACTGCCTCCAGTGGGAGAGAGTTCCATTGGTTAACTATGGGCTGTGTGAAGGACTTTCCTTTTGTCTGTCTTGCACCTTCCAACATTCAGCTTCATTCAGCTAGATATCATGAGCACAAATCATGGTGAATGCTCAATAAGAAAGATGTCTGGAGGAGTCCTCGCTCTCTGGTAAGTGCATTCAGAAATGGAGCCTTAGTGAAGAAATGTCAGAGAATATCAGATTCCATACTGGGCCCCTGGCAGGTGGGTAGGGGAACTTTAAGCCTTTGCCCCCAACTTTGGTCCTGATCTGGACTAGGGGCATCTTGACTGCAATTTGCATAAGGGGGAGAAAGGTCTCGCTGCAACAAAGAAACTTACCCACAGAACGATTTATGCTCCTAGAGCAAGACTCACCAGCCTTTTCAGACCTGGGACCCACCAGTACCCCAATGTGCACTTAGAATCAGAGAATGGTAGAGTTGGAAGGGACCCAAGGGCCATCTAGTCCACCCCCCATAATGCACTTGAAGATCTGCATACTTTTTATAGTATGCATAGTGGTTACTGTTGCTGTTACGACCAACTTGAAGTGGACAGCCACCCACACATTACTAAAATAAAGAAAATGCACCAGCAAGTTTTGTTCTTGGTTGTTGTTTTTTTTAAAAAAGAACAAAATAGGGCACCAATTTGCATAAAATTTGCCTATGCTAATTTATACATGTAGCTGCAAATTTAGAAATAATTACTGTAATTCAGATAGAAATATACAATATATTCCATCTGGTAGAGAAAACTGATTAGGTGGCCAGGTTGCCTGCTCAGCCTGCGGTCTGGGTGTTAACTGTGAATAGGTGACACCAAGGCCCCTCCTGCTCTTTCTTCTGTTGTCTCTTGGTAATTAAACAGGATTTGATCCAGAAGACTCTTCCAATGGAATCCACCCTATGACCAGCTAGCTGAAGACCAACAGCACAGTACTGTATACAGTACAGTGGTACCTCGGATTAAGAACTTAATTCGTTCTGGAGGTCCGTTCTTAACCTGAGGTACCACTTTAGCTAATGGGGCCTCCTGCTGCCGTCATGCGATTTCTGGTCTCATCCTGAAGCAAAGTTCTTAACCCGAAGTACTATTTCTGGGTTAGCAGAGTCTGTAACCTGAAGCATCTTTAACCTGAAGCGTCTGTAACCCAAGGTACCACTGTCTGTGAAAACTTGATTGCTAAGTCAATGGCTGGCCTTGTCCACAAGGTGGCTCTCTAAACCAATTGCAATATTATCTTCTCTTGCAGTGGAAGCAGGAAAAAAAATGAGGCTTCTCTCCCTGCAACAGTATATCTTGTATTTCCCCTACACTTAAGACGTTAAAGCTGTGCTCTCAGCCACCCAGCTCTAAACAGAGACAAGCTGTGGAAAAGACCTGGAGAAGAAGCAGGCAAGGGTAAGGCATGACGACCACCAAACGCTTCAACAGTCTACTCATGTGACAATTCAGTTCTAATATTGTGGCTAACCAAAGGCAAATGGCTCCAGTCGCCTCTGGAACCTCCCATTGTCTGCCTTGCCAGGAGGCTGATCATATAGGGTGGATGGAGGCCACCTCCCTATTCAAACACCCACCAGCATTTTACTGATGGCGAGTGGGAGGAAGAAGGAAAGGGACACATGTATGTTGAAACATCCTTTGTTTCACAGCAAGGATCACTGTCACCCATTGCTTCTAGCCTCTGCAAAATGTACAATATGCATTGCATTGCATTTATTTTTAAGGTTTCAATTGCCCCGTCTTTAAAGGTTTGGAAACTACAGTGGGTGCAGAATGCAGTGGCCAGAGTATTGACCAGCCCTAGCCAGTCAGGACATACAACTCCAGTTTTGGCCAACCTTTGCTGGCTGCAAAAGCTCACCTTGTGGGACAGAGCTGCTACGCTCACTTCCTGGCAGGTAGGTCACTGCTGCTTACCAAGGAGAGAGGCAGTGGGGAGGTTGGTATGGTGCAAGAACCAAGGCAGGAAGGGCTCCGCCAGTGTGTTTGCACCATGTTGACCTCCCCACCACCGCATGCCTGCTAGAAGAAACCAGTGAGCAATAATTCAAATTCACACAAAGATGCTGTTACTCCCCATGGCCACTAGGTGCCAGCCTTCTTCTACTTTTCTTTATGAAAGACAATCTTACTCTGCTAGGGTGATCAAAGAAGAAGAAGAAGAAGAAGAAGAAGAAGAAGAAGAAGAAGAAGAAGAAGAAGAAGAAGAAGAAGAAGAAGAAGACTTTTCAGATATTTGCAGGGCAAGAAAGGAAAAGGGCAGATTAGTTTCACAGAACTTGGGGGCAACTCTATTCATCCTGATGGCCTTTCCCAAACATTCTTACTGGACGTAAACTCTCCTTACCTCCAAAGCCTCCCCTGTTTGATTGCATCAATCTGGGGAACCCGCACCATCCGTTCTGCCATCGCAATGGGTGATTTAGGGTGGCAGAACCGGTGCTGTGGAACTCCCTGCCTCTTGACATTAGGCAAGCGCCTGCACAATACTGTTTTAGATGCCTGCTGGAAACATTTCTCCTTCAGCAAAGCCTATCTAGACACTTGATTTAGTTGCATTTGTTTTAAATGTTTTATTAATTTTTATCTTCTTTTTTAAATTATGGGGTTCTGTACCTTTCATTTTTAATTGGCTTGCATGTTCCAGCCCAAGCACTGAGATCCTCTGGAGGAGCGCTGATAGGTATCCTCTGTGTTACAGAGGCGCTACTGGTTTTAACTGAAGGCATGGGGTGGTTATTGGAGGCACTGTATTATACTGGTTCCATTCCTCTCTTCTTACATGGATGACTCCAAAGATCAGCATTAGGGGAGTGCTCTTTGACTCTCTGGCCCCTGTGCCATAGGGTTCTATGGGGCACCACTGCTGTTTAATATGAAGGCAGTGGAAGTAGTCATTAGAAGTTTTGAAGTATGGAGCATGATTGATACGCTCAGGATACACAAATCTTCTTCTCTATAACATCTGAATCAGGAGAAGCTGTGCGAGTTCTAGACCAGAGTTTAATGCTGGATTAAAAAAAAAGGTAGTATATCATAATTTATATGCTTAGATGCAAATGGAGAAATACTTGCTTTCGTTTAAACAGGCACACAGTACACCTTGCCCTGGAGAGGAAGACTCTGACCTGCTCAGTCTGACACCCGATGTTCACTGTTGCTGGGCAACCACTTAAAAAAACCAACTTGTGCTGCTCTCCCTTATCAGGGCTCTTTATTTTTAAACTAGACTTGGACAAAAGAGCCCTTCCAAGGGAAATAGATGGCTGCCCATCGATATTCAGATAACAGACTGCCCTCAGTGAAGTATAACACACAGGCTTGTTGAGCACACCCACTGGAATTAATGAATCCAAGTTAGTCAGGCTCATTAACTTTGATGGGTCTACTCTGAGAAGGACTAGCATTAGATGCCGCCCATAGTCACCCTAGCTGCCAACCTGATACATTTCAGTGTTTTCTGTGTTGCCATATTCTTCCCAAACCTGATCTATGGCAATTTTTAAAAATTCTTTAAAAATCCTTAAAAGGCAGTTGTAGCAGCAGCCTATATAGCGGCAAAACACGAGAGTAATTTTACAAGTGGGGACAGCAACAAAATGTTGTAGTGTGTGGCGTGCCCCATTCTTTGCCCCCTCCCACACATTTTCCTCCCCCTCTTCCAATAGGCAGGATTTCGCAGCTGCTGAGTAAGAGTGTGCTGACTTGAATAAAATATTGGGGGGACCCAAGTAAGCCCTGCCCCGCATAATTAATCACATCACATGACACAGTGCCAGACCACTTCTCTGTGTGGTGAGGTGGGCAGGGCTCCCACGGGGGGGGCACCTCTTTGGCTTCTGCCACCCGAGGCAGCTGCCTCAGCCTGCCTCAAGGGAGGGTCGGTTCTGCTGCTGAGGATGCTCAGCTCTCATTGGGCTGTTTGCGAGGTCTTCCCCTCACTCCCTTGTGCCTGTGACATTTAGGACAATTTCCTTTGAAATGATTCTTGGTTTCAAATTCATCCACCTCCCCCAGTTATTGCATGTGAATTACACCAAATTCACAATTCACAGGAAGTATTCTCACACAATGTTGTTTCATATGACATAGTTCTGAAACATCACCTATTACTGCTATTATTGTTTTTATTCACAGGTAGGACCGGGAGAGAGCTGCTGCCAGTCTGTGTAGAACAAGGGTGGGGAATCACAGGCATGGGGACAGAATGTGGCCCTCCAGAGCTTTCTATCCGGCCCTCAGAATTATCGCCAGGCCCTTCCCTGGCCCTGGTTTGCACCCTCCTAGAATGATTTTGCTTGATTCGAATGTGTCTTTGAACTCTGATTATGCCTCTTGGTGCCAGGATAGGTGGGTAGGTGTCAGTTTGCAGATTTTCTTTTTTACAAGTCTTCGTGAAAATTTGGCCTTGTTTTAGTGTGACTTTCTCCTAATGTACACATTTCCCCCTATTATAAATATTTTTTTCAAAGCACATTTCCCTGAATATTTACATTTCCCCTAATATAATGCATTTTTATATTTTATTTTCACTAATATATGCTTTTCTATGCACACTTTACCTTAGTATACATATTTTCAGAAATATTACTTTCCTGCAGAACTGCATTGCAAAATTTGGAGAAGTATGTAGTGGTTTGCAAATTGTTTCAGAGAAGTGTAAATTGGGTAGTTTTGCCTTTAAACTTGAAAGGAATCAAATTCCTCCCGCCATGCCTAAAACCAAATATATACACTGGTACCTCGGGTTACATACGCTTCAGGTTAAATACGCTTCAGGTTACAGACTCCGCTAAGCCAGAAATAGTGCTTCAGGTTAAGAACTTTGCTTCAGGATGAGAACAGAAATTGTGCTCCGGCGGCACGGCAGCAGCAGGAGGCCCCATTAGCTAAAGTGGTGCTTCAGGTTAAGAACAGTTTCAGGTTAAGAACGGCCCTCCGGAACGAATTAAGTACTTAACCCAAGGTACCACTGTACACACAATTACGGTAATCAACAAAAATATAATCCCTCTATATAATTTAATTTGGAACCAATGAAAGTCTCAAAGAGATGTCAGTCAGGCCTGGCAGCATGGTGAGGTCAATAGCTTTTCACCTCTGTCTGGGTGAAATATTTCTCTTTCGCTCAAAGGGAGGGCATAGTACTAGCCCCAGCTGCTTCAGAGGGCTAAGTCCCAACGCAAGGTCTTATGTAGTCCAATGCAAAATGCTGTGGGCAGTGACCTGGGCTAAACAGTCCATTCAAAAACAGAGTCCTACTCAAGACTGAGCAGAAGGTGGCAGCTCACACCAGAGATGCTTGGATCACCAAAGGGAGGAGGACAAACCTGCCACGGCAGTGATTTACTGCTATTCGTGCTCAATCCAGAAACAGGTAAATACCTAGAGTGCTGCTAAGTCAGTCCCCTCTCAATTCAGCCCAGTTTATTTGATTATGTTAAGAATTGCAGGGCTCGTGTGCCACAGTTAAGGCTTACTTCAATGTGGGGGAACCTACAGATCTGATGCAAAGGTGCCCATGTGGCAGAACCACCAAATAAAAAATCTAGAGTCATTTGGCTGTGCATGTGTGTTTTAATGGGCCTGTGAGGAATTGAAGTTCCAGAAGCCGGTTTACATTGCAGCAGCAAAAAGATAAAAGTGCCAAAGCTCCACCGAGACTAATTCATGGCAGGCATAAGCAGC
Source organism: Podarcis tiliguerta (assembly GCF_965153285.1). NCBI lineage: Eukaryota > Metazoa > Chordata > Lepidosauria > Squamata > Lacertidae > Podarcis > Podarcis tiliguerta. Next base: position 49,204,890 of record NC_139541.1, on the reverse strand, counting down.
TGAAGACAGCTGCCTACTCTTCTTCAAACACACAAAAAGGCACCAATTAGATTAGGGAGCAGCAACTAGCAGCCCTGGGGCCAAATCTGCCCCCCATAGGCTTCCAAACTGGCCTCCAGCACAACCCTTGATCCTCCAGCATAGTCCTTGCCTCTCACCCTGCAGGCAGAGCATAACTATTGTCACTAACAGTCACTTCTGTAAATTTGTCCAATCATCCTTTAAAGCCATGCAAGTGACTGCCATCACTATCCAGTACAACTGCAAGGTCTTGTTTCGGGTCAGTCACTGCTAGATCAGACCCCTTGACTGTATTATTATTATTATTATTATTATTATCATTATCACCATCATCATCATCATCCAGAATGGAGTCATTAAGACAGTTGGATGACACTGTGTACGCCTCCTTCTAGCCAAGCTGGTGCCAAACATATTGCTCTTTTTTTGGACCACATCAGCGAGGTCAATAGGGAGGTCTTCTTGTCTGGGCAGCCCAGGACCTCCAGACACACTGACTAGGCTAGCACCTTGAGGTCACTTTGTTGAGGGGTGGGTGCAGGGAAAGGCCCAGCCATCGGCACAGAGTAATCCTTTGGGCATGCATAGGCTTGCCATACGTAAGGGAAATTCCTTACATGTAATTGTTTCGGAGGAGTAAAAATGGTGTCAGGGGCGATTTTTGTTGAATTGGCAAAATGCTATGGAAAACCCAGATGGATGGCAACACGGTGGAAAAAGCAGTGAAAAACAACTCAAAAAGCTTAAAAGCAGGTTTTGGGGGTTAGGTTCCCAGCAGACAAAAAAAAAAGCTCAACAACTTGGATTTGTTCGCCCCACAAAAAAGACAAACAATTTTACTTTTAAAAATATGGCAACCCTAAGCATGCACTTAACCAGCCAGCTCCTTGGCAAAGCTTTGGCGAGCTTCCTGGCCCATCTCCTACCCTTCGGCGCAGGATCGTAATTGAGAAAGGGGGCCTAGCAGGGTTTCCATCACACTGACACCGCCCCGCCCCCCAATATTATAACAAGGACAATGCGGGAGGTTTCCTTTGAGCGCATGCAGAGCGCTCTCCCCTTTGATAACTGGAGGGGCAGAGGAGGCCAGGGAGCAAGAAAGGAGCGCGGCTGTGTCCGAAATTCAAAGAAGCAAGGGGTATTGCGAAGATGCCTCTGGGCGCGTGTAGAGTTCCTGCCTGCGCCCCTGGATAGAAGCGGGGAGGAGAAGGGGCGAGAGCAGCGAGCAGCCTAGAATCCCAGCACCTTCCCCGACCCGCGGGGCGAAGGGGCGGGCGCTGCGCGGCTCCGCCTCCTCCTCTTCTCCCGGGCCTTCCCTCCGCCAGCGCCGGCCTCCTCTTCCTCCTCCCTCTCGCCTGACGGCCGCGGCGGCTGCAAAAGGCATTTCCCTTTTTTATTTTTTCAGCAGCCGCAAGTGAGGTGAGTCGCAGCCCCGCCAGCCCCCTCCCCCCGCGGGCCCCTCCGGCGCCCCCCTCCCGCCTCCCCGGGGGAGACCAGCCGGCCCCCTCGGCCCCCTCTCCCCCCCCGGGGGTGTCGGTGGGGCGCTGGCACGAGGGGGCGCGAGGAGAGCGGCGGGGGGAGGCTGCCTTCAGTCTGGGGCAGGGAGGGGGGCGCCTCCTTTGTGAGCCATCCTTTTCCCCCCACCTCAGAGTGGGGTGGGGGTTGCAAAGAGAAAAGGGGGTTGCTTCCCCCCCCCCCCATTTATCAACAGCCTCCTTTTTATTCCTGGGCTTTATTATGAAGGGAAGGGGCATGTAGAGGAATCGACAGAGACCCTCCCGCCCCACAGCCGCCCCAGATAACACTGTTTCTTCAAGGGGGGAGAGAGAAGATGGTCAACCCTCTGGCCCTCCCCACGGGGGGGCGGAATAGGTTTGAGAGTCTCCCCACCAACACTATGGAAAAAACCCCCATAGTAGCTGGGGTTGAGTGAGGATTTTTTTGTTTTGTTTTAAGGGATTTGGGAGGGGGTGTTTTCTTAAGAAATTCTGTTGCTGAAGAAGGTTGGGTGCCCCCTTCTTTCCAAGCTCTGAATCTGGGGGCCGTAGGGTCCAGGATTTTGCTTTCCCCACAGCATGAGGGGAGGCATACAAATTAATAGATGATAACAACAACAACAAGTTGGGGTTTTTTTTCTGGACGGGGTGGGGGTGGGTGACAGTTCAGCCCCAAGGGCAGGTAGTTGGTTTCATAATTGGGAGAGCTTTAATAGTGCCTAAGGGTAGTGAGCTATAATATGCATTCATGGGATGCTGAGCCCTATGGAGTATTATTTGGTAGGGTGGGGGAGTTTGTTCATTTTGCATAGAGGGGGAATGGGTGGGCTCTGAGGGTATGTGTCTGGAGTGAGTTGGGGGACATTTTGGGGTGTCTTTCTTGTATCTCACGGGCAGGCAGATTATTTACCTGTGTGTATGTGTGTTTGGCTGTGGCTGTTTTGCGAAAGGTAACAGCCCACAGTGGCTGAGTTCACTCTTATTTGGTGGGGTCTTCCTGGCTTGCCTGTGCGTATGTACATTTTTTGTTGCAGAGTTTCTATGCCAGGTTGACATTCTTACATATCCTGGTGGGGAGGGGGATTTTTTGGACCCTCTGATCACTCCTCCCCTCTCCTGGGTAAATAGTTTTTGCTGAGAAAGAGGAGACCTGATGCCTATGAAAATTTGTGAGGAGTGGACCAGAGCCAGGTGTCTTCAGGCCTTTGGGAGAGCACATTTGCTTTCTGGTTCTGCTTCCTAGCTTCCCATTAGTTCATATGGTTGGCAGCTGCAAGAACAGGATGCTGGAGTATGATGGGCTTTTGGTTTGAACCAGTATTTCATGGAGGGGTAATTGTCTCCCACATTGCCTACTCTGGATAACTCTCTCCCTCTCCCTGTGTGTGTGCTGAAGGGGAGGGAGTCCCCATTACTGAGTCCTCTTGGCTGTTGACCCCACTATGAGGATTCTTTGGCTGTGGGTAGAGGTGGGTGGTTGTCCCAGAGATTCCTGCTATGAGGGAGAGAGCCTAATGCCTCTTAAGTTAGCCTTTGCCACTCTGGTGCCCTCGAGACATTTTAGACCAGGCATAGGCAACTCTGGCCCTCCAGATGTTTGGGACTACAATTCCCATCATCCCTAGCTAACAGGACCAGTGGTCAGGGATGATGGAAATTGAAGTCCCAAACATCTGGAGGGCCGGAGTTTGCCTATGCCGGTTTCAGACCACAACTCCAATCAGTTAGCCTCAAGCATGAGAAGGGAGATTGGCCTTAAGGAGAGTGGCAAGGCCTTTTGGCTTTTGCACATTGAGTATCTTAGGAACAGTAGGCGTATTCAGAAAGCCTTCTCCATTTCCACCTGCATAAGGCACTCACTGTGGGGTTGGGGAGAGTCAGGAGGGTTATCCTAAGAATTGGTTGTGAGGAAATTATTATAGCTCACTTGTTCCTGGCAGAAGGACAAGTCGAGGTAAAAACAGGACAGATTGCAAGCCTTTCAGTTCTCAAAGCACTTATCCTGTATATATCTGTTCTTGAATATGGATGTAGCCTGAAAGTGAACAAGTTCAGAGGGAGAGATACACAGTCTATGATGGGGCCAAAGTAGCCTGATCAATCAATGTTGGAGAAATATAATTAGTGTGTGTTCTTAAAGCTTTGGATGTTTACGGGAGTGGGAAATCCTTCAAAACCTCTTGCACAGCATAGGCAGAAGGGAGATTGGATTGTGTATTGCCACTAATTAATAATAACATTATTTAACAATAACAAAAGGCCAGCCTTGAGGATCAGCGGTTTCCTCATCAAGAGTTTGAGCAACAAGGTGTGTTTACATGTTGCTTTGGGTTATGACCTTAGATTAGAAGGATGACACATAAGCCTGGGTGTGTGTTCTCTCTCCCTGTTCAGGTCAAACTGCAGTAACGTTGTGACTCTGCTGTGTGATTACTGGGCCGTTCCTCTGCCTGGGCCAATGCTAGATCTGGAAGTGGTTCCCGAGCGATCTCTTGGGAATGAACAATGGGAATTCACCTTGGGTAAGTAACTTTGTTGCCTTTATCAGCATCTTGAGAAGTGATGGGTATATTGGGACAAAGGGACATTCCCTCCAGTGTTGTTCGGAGAGTTAAATTTAGGCGAGTATAAACCTCTAACATGCTGGAAGCATATGATGTTAATTTCAAGGAAGGAATTATTTTGAGAGACATTCTGAACATTACACTGAATGGGGTAGACTGAGAGGGTAATATTCTGGGCTGTACAGCTTCTTCCTCATATAGAAAGCTCTGAATGTGGTAAGTTAGCACCCCAAAAGAGAACACTATGCTAAATTTTTCTTCACTGAGGTGCTAATGCTACTTACTACATACTAGCTTACTACATGTAAGGATTTTTACTGTATTGTGAGTATTAAAAATAGGGCTTCACACCTGAACTCTTCGAAAGAGATTGTGTCCAGAATTACCTTCCATGTTATTTGTCAAATGAGTTTACCCACAGATGCTTCTGTGGCTGCCCTTAAACGGGTTCATGTTTTGTTTATGCTTTGCTTTGGCACTTCCTCCTCAAGTAATTCTAGCATGTTTAGCAACAGCCATCAGGAGTCACATGGTTATTGCTCAGAACAGCATTTAGCCTTGCTGGAAGCTGGGTGCGTGAAAGGTGCAGAGTATTTTTCCAGACAAAGATTTTTGCCCAGAATACTAATTTGAATGATGGTTTTAAATGCTGTGATGCTATTTAGAAGAATAATTTAAACAAGTTTTTAAAGCAGGTAGTTGAATCTGGAGTTGCCTCCAATGGGAGAGAGGACTAATTGATGTGATTTTTTAATTATTTGTTGTGACCTGCCTTAGAAACCTGTATGGAAAGCAATTATCAAATGTTTTGAATTGATTTATTTTCTCAGATCACTTACTCTGCATCAGTCTATGCTGCATAGTGGAGAGAGTGTTGGATTTGGGGGCAGGAGAAATGAGTTCAAATTTCCCCATGTCTGGGTGATCTTAGGTTGGAAAATAATGACTGGTGCATCTTGCCTTACAGGATGGCTGTTTTCAGTGCTGCTTTTTTTTCTAAAAAAATGTTTAGGGGCACTCTCATCTTGACTCAAGAAAATCACAATTTTATAGTTCAATTATAATTTTATAGTACCCCTGCATCCCCCCAGAAAAGAAGCACTGGCTGTTTTAAGGATAACATGGAATAATCCTGTGTACACCACCCTAAGCTATTTGGAGGAAAGGCAGAAGCAAATGTAATCAATAGAACAATCTATAGCTAACTGAAGAATCCTTTATACTATTGTCTTGGTTTCTGTAGTAGATTTGCATTACCAGACTTTCATATTATACAGGATGTTTTCCAACAGTGTACTGCGTCCAACATCTGGTGATAGTGGTAATGAAAGCCTTAAATGAAGGCATGGTGCTGTTTTACTGAGCTCTGTAAAAATTTGTTTCAGAACTAATATGAAATGCCAATAACCCTTTGTGTGTTTTTAGCTCCTTGTGTTGCTTCAGATTAATAGGGTTTTACTAGGAATTTAAAACTTTGAGCAAACAAAGTTGATATGCTGAAGGATGGCTGTATGTTGTTGGGCCCACAGATAAATGTATAAATGTAAGGTGGCGTATAGATGATGCATATGTGAGGCAGTTTACTGTGTATAGTTTCTTCTTCTCCAGACAGCAGACTTTTACACACTCACCCACTGTCACACACTCACTCACACCCAACCCAGTTGTACTACATGGGGAAACCAGTCTCTGCATGTTACTTGTGTTTAGTTATCGTTTATACACAATTTTAAGACTGGGTGGCGGCCAAATTGCACCTCAGTACTAGGGCTTGCCAATTCGAAGGTTGGTGGTTCGAATCCCCGTGATGGGGTGAGCTCCCGTTGCTCGGTCCCAGCTCCTGCCAGCTTAGCAGTTCGAAAGCACGTCAGAGTGCAAGTAGATAAATAGGTATCGCTCCAGCGGGAAGGTAAACGGTGTTTCCATGTGCTGCTCTGGTTTCGCCAGAAGCGGCCTGGTCATGCTGGCCACATAACTGGAAAAACTGTCTGCGGACAAACGTCGGCTCCCCCAGCCAGAGTTGTGCGCGACTGGACTTAACTGACAGGGGTCCTTTACCGTTACCTTTTGCATACTTCGCAGAGTAATACCAGGTCTGATTCCCAAATATTCCAGGCATTCTGTGGTGATGGGATATCAGGAGCTGAGATCTCTGCAGTTTTTGGCCCAGATCAGGAATAATGGTCTTGGTCCAATAAACCATGGTTTATAGACTAAGAATGAGCAGGGTGCCCACATTCTCCTCCTTTTTCTGATGCAGTGTAATGGAAAACTTCCAGGGTGTTTTAAACCACAGTTGCCTATTACATCTGGACAGAGAAAGTGTGGTTTAATCTCCAGCAGGAAACTGTGTTTTAATAAAAGTACGGAAATTTTCCATTACAGTGTGCAGTACAAGGGAGGGAGGAGAGTAGACAGCATGTAGGAACTATGCTTATTCTTGGTCCAATGAACTATGATTTATTGGACAAAGCCTTTGTGTTTCAAAGCCAGTGCATTGTTTGCTCCACATCCTAATGCTTAGAGGGATTTTGAAGAGATAGCAGCAAATGGTTCGGGTAAGAAGAGGAGGATTTGTATACCAGCAGTACCATCAGAGAAAAAAGGCTCCATATCTTCACATTGTCCCTGTTCAGACATCACACTAGACCGCAGCTTAAAGCATGACATGAATGAGTTTGGGTGAGCCTTGGGCTCACATGCTCCCACCCCACTTTTCTACCTCCTAGAGTAGCTGTGAGTAGTTGGGAAATTCTTGCTTCCATTTTTGCTTACCTACACCTTGCTCTTTCATTCAAATAATCAAACTGTAGATAATGCTAACAATAGTTTGTTTGAAACAAGTTATCTTGAAACTTTTGTTTCATAGTGAAGATTATGTGGGATTGGCCTATTTGAACAGGAATAGTGTATCCAGAGTTGAGTAGATGGGTAGGGGGAGTTTTTTTAAGCAAATGTTAGTTCCACTCAGAGTACTCCTGTTAAAATTATGGGACCTAAGTTAATCATGCCCATTAATTTCAGTTGGTCTACTCGTAGTAGAACTAATATTGGCTATAACCCATTATCTAGATTCTTATTCTAGTTACAAAACATTCTTGAACTAAGGCTGCTTTGGGTGTTCAGAGATGCATGTTGTCAAACGTACACCGTATGCAGAGGTTATGCATTTGTGCTTAGATCTTAATGTGAAATGGTGGTTCTGGACCAGCTTTACCTGCTGGACAACTTTTTTTTAGTGGCATCCATTATATTGTTGAAGTGTGTATTTGGTACAGCTCGTTCCTTTCCTACTTCAACTCTTTATGACCTTTGCAGGTCATCACGTAGTTTTGTTATTTGAAGTGAATAATTATTTATATGTATGTAAGATAGATCTAATTCTGTACGTACATAGCTACCAGTCCCAGCTTGTTTATCTTTGTTTGCTTTTCCTAAAAGCAAATAAATAAATGAAAGATGATTGGCACTTGTCTATTATTGGGGTGCATCATCATCTTAGTTGTCATTATCCTTTTAGATAATGTTCCAAAATCCACATTAGGGCAATACAGTCATACCTCAAGTTGAAGTAGCCTCGGGATAAGTATTTTCGGGTTGCGCGCTGCAGCGACCCGGAAGTAACAGAGCGCATTACTTCTGGGTTTCACTGCTCGCACATGTGCAGACGGTCAAAATGATGTCACGCGCATGCTCGGAAGCAGCAAATCACGACCCACGGATGCGGGTTGCGTTCGCTTCTGGATGCGAACTGGGCTCCAGAACGGATCCCGCTCGCATCCAGAGGTACCACTATATTAAAATATCACATAATAGTAGTGTGCAAGCTTTGCATGCCATAATTAGGTATTGCCCTGGTATGGATTTTGGATTATTGTCTTATGAGCCAATATCACTGCCTTTGCTCTTTAGCTAATGTTGGCTGAAAGAATATGAATTCTTCATCCTTTCATCTCATTACTTAGTATGTTTGCTCACAAGCGGTTTTAGTGTATCAACCTGTTTTTCGTTTTTGTTTCATTTAATTATTGTCATTGTTGATGGATCACTTTAGTTCTAAACCAGTTGCAGCCACATGTGAAATCTTTCTGTTATTGCAGCATCTGCAGTGGACTATTTTATCATGTTGCTACCTTGGCAGACAACTGCAAATACATTGCTGTCCATCTCAAACATTTTAGTAATGTGGTGATGATGATAAATTCTTTCTGCAGAGCAATGTTGTTCTGTGGCATTCTAAATGCTGGCAATGAATCTCCTCTGGGATTCCCCAAGTAGCTAGTGGGACTGATCCATTAGTAATTCTTCCTGAATTCCTCTGGAGTAGCTGATACTCCACTGGTTTTGATCTCTGGCTTGTTGCATAACCAAGATGTAGCTAGATCTGTGCCTGAACATTCATCTTAGTGTTAAATATACCAGTGTTGCAGTTTCTGTAAGATCAAACTTTCCTAAAACCATGCCTCCTGCAAATAGGGAAATATAGTTGCTTTTTTCTTTTGGAGAGTCCATGGTGCTCTAAATTTCCAATAAGCTTTCCATTTGTAACTCTTGAATTAATTTCCATCACTTGTGCCTTGTTATGCAGCACTCCTTCTCACTTCATTTATGTTCGTACTCCCTCACTGTCCTTTACAAAACTGTATAATGAATGCTAAATAATAAGAGGACTCAAATTTAGACCAATTGGTGGCCTAGAAGACACCTACCATTCTTTTTCTGAAGCTAAGGGTGTTTGACAGCGAATGAATGGCAGTCTGCTTAAGAACCTCGTGTCAGCTCCTAAAGGCTCCTAGATAGAAGAGCATAAATAACGCAGGAGAAAATTTAAACCTAGAGCCTGGGAAGAGCTATTGAAAGGATAGGATACTGGCCTACTAGTTGCCCATGTCAATTATATATATTTATATACTTTCTTATATGTGATTACAAATATAGAAGTATTTAACAACTTTTCTTTATATTCTGCATATAAAAATTATACAGTTATACATGCTTTTCAAATAAATATAAATATTTTTTGAAGAATCCACTGTAGTATGCCAGAAATTAATGAAGGTCTCCCAATCCATCTTTTTGAATGATTTGTTTAAAAAGCCAGTGTTGGGTGATAATCCCACACACATCTGTAGCACAGGAGGAATGGAATTCTCAACAGCCAGTTCCCAGCAGTGTTACCTTTGGTTTGACTAGGAATCTGAACCCAGGAGAGAGTAATGTAGAACGGTCTTGGTTCTTAGGGGTAGGGTGACTGGCGTCCTGTCCCCCCCGCAAACACACTCAGATGGTGCCTGAGCACATTGCTTTAGTTTCTCCTTCATAAATGAATGGTCATTCCTTACTATGAGGAAAGGACTCATCACTGCACTTAGGAGGAGTGATGTGAAGGCAAAACCTCACCTTCCACCTTTGGCCCTCAGGGATGGAAATCCCAACCACACACACTTCACTTGGCTCTCAGTCTAAGCATCTTTGTTCCTCTTTTCGTATTATGGGTTTGAAAAAATGATTCCATTCCTTGGATTATTACATAGTCAGTTGATAAGCATGAGATATTGAGCTGAGTGCGGATAGGTTACCTAGCACTGTTAGAATTCTGTTGCTAGATCAGCTGGCATGAGCTTATTGACAATTCGCACACAGCTGAAAAAGAAGAAAAACATACACAAGTTTGGGTGTCATGGAGTCCCGAATTTATGCCAGTGTGGTGTGGTGGTTAAGAGTGGTAGTCTCGTAATCTGGGGAACCGGGTTCAAGTCTCCGCTCCTCCACATGCAGCTGCTGGGTGAACTTGGGCTAGTCACACTTCTTTGAAGTCTCTCAGCCCCACTCACCTCACAGAGTGTTTGTTGTGGGGGAGGAAGGGAAAGGAGAATGTTAGCCGCTCTGAGACTCCTTAAAGGGAGTGAAAAGCGGGATATCAAATCCAAACTCTTCTTCTTCTTCTTATCAAGAAATTTATTTGCCCACCAAGAAGTAATTGAAGGATCAATGTTGCATCAAATATTTCTGTTCTTTATATTATGTTTTTTACCTCATAGATCAGCCCTCTCCAACCAGGTGCTCTCTGGATATTTTGCACTATAATTCCCATAATCCCTGACCATTGACTATGGTGGTTGGAGACAATTGGAAACATAGTCCAAAATATCTAGAGGGCCCTAGGTTAGAGTAGACTGCCATAGACTTTTAAGCAATTCAGCTCCAGAGATGTTTGAACGTTAAGAAGAGGGTTTATTTTCAGATTCACAGGATACCTTATCTAAGTGACTCAGAGCAGGTAAATACAATTGCACATTGGTCACATAATAATAACTCTAGAACTTCTTCCTTTTCCTTACTCTCCTCTTTTCAACAAACTCGTTATAAGCACTGAAGATCTGGGATGACTCTGCTGCCAATATAGTAGTATCATAGTAACTTCTAGCTTCTGTGCATGTTATGGGTGATATCCAACATGAGTCATACTCAAGAATAAAGCCACTAAAATCAGTGGCCTTAAGAAACTCAAGTCTGTTGATTTCATTGGTTCTGTGTGAGTACGAATTAGTTGGATAGCACCCTGCATTTAAGTATATGTGTATTGGCTTAAGTGTATACCTAAAATTGCAAAGTATGAATGCTTTAAGCAAATGTTTGAAAACTCATGTACCAGTACAACTTTCAGAGAACTGGGGAGGGTATCCTTGCTAGTAATGTATGAAATGGTCCCAGTGAACTTTTAATTTGAGGAAGAAGAAAGCTGTGAATGTGTAGTTCAGACATGCTTATAAGTTTAAGAAATGAGGGATTAGAGTTAGCAAGTAAGGATTCTGGGCAAAACGAAACAGAATAAATTTATGGATATAAACAGGATTACCATCCTTACATGTACTGAATACAGTGAAGGGATGTAAAACTGTATTTGATTTAATGTGTGATTTCATGCTCCCGTGTTAGCAATGCTGTCTCATGTCTAGCTTCTTAGAAAACAGTCTGGCATAGTGGCTTAATATGGCGGTTTCTGTTCTGGAAACACAGGTTTCTTCTAATTTGACAAGAGACTAAGTTTAGTCACTGGCTGGAAATGCTTGTGGTGTTCAACTTGTTGTTCTTGGCCACTGAGCCAGTACTGCCACATGTTGACCCTGTTGAGCAAACACATTTTTGCCAACATGGCTAAGTGGGAGCAACGTCTCTAACTCTTGTTGTTTTTCTCCTTGCAGGAATGCCATTGGCTCAGGCTATAGCAATTCTTCAGAAACACTGTCGTATCATAAAAAATGTCCAGGTTCTCTACAGTGAACAGGTAAGTTTGCTTGCTTCAAAGTATTCTGTATGTTTAATTGCACAGAAAGGATGGGGAGATATGTAAATATTGTGTAATGTCCTTGTGTTTGTTGCCTAGCCACATGCCATCCACTCATCCTTTACGGCTGCCACATCCTGGAGGACGTGGCTTTCTAAAAATAGCATGCTTTTTCAGACACACACACACACACACACACACACACACATATACATTTAAAAAATAATTGACAGTATTTGTTTCTTGTCTAGACATTTTCTTTTGTGACTTGATGTTATTGCAGCTTGCGGTTTTAAGTGACCGATCAAAATACAGCTTTTCACAAAAGCTGTATTCTGCTGTAAGAGAGGGAGTTTACAAAATGTGTTGGGAAAGAAAGGTTGCAAAGTCTCCCTCTTAATCAGAAAGAGATGGGGAAAGATTAAAGATACTCGTGCTGTTCTAGAAATTGAACTGTTGAAAGCACCATGAGTGGTTGTTGTGATTGTTTTGGTTGCTGGTTTCTGTCCCTGTATCTGACTGGACAGCCAACAGTATTTGAAACTAGTCAAAAGCAAGTTTAGTCCTAATGTTGAAATAGGTAAGTAAAGTCTTGCTCTAATAAGGAGGAGTGCATCTGAAATGCTACCCCTTCTCTCCAGTGTGCTCTAGAAAACTCTGGCTATTATTATAGTAACACTGTTGCTATTGAAATCAGATATGCACCTGCAATTGGGATATTTTGTCACCTGCTGAAAACTTCTGTTTAGCCAAGCAGCATCAAAAAATTAATATGATTCGGTATTGGTCGTGTGTTCTGTATTTTATGATCTAACAATTTTATGATGTTTTAATGCTTTTGTTGTACACTGCCATATTTTTAATGAAAGATTCTAAGTAATAACTCAAAATAAAAGCAGGTGCTGTAATTTAAAGTTTATAGATATTTTAATTGTGCTTCTGTTGCATGATTAAAAGTTCAGTTAGTGTTACAGTAATCTGCTCTGTTAATTCCTCCTATTTTACTGGTCTGCAGCAAAAAAGCAGAACAGTATATTCATGAGCATATAAACATTGCACTTTTGCATCTCAGTAATTTTGTCTGGAGGGGAAATGGTGAGAATTATGTGTGTTTGTGTGTCTACACACACATGCACACAGACAACTACCCATTGCTAAGTCTTGCTACATGTACTGTACTTTCTATGAAGAAGCAGATGAAAATAGTTTATATTCTTCTTATAGCCTCAGCCTTCAATTTGTATTAAAATCCTCAATATCTGAGTGATTTGTCTGGCCAGTGTGTAACAATTACTAGCATAATTGTGAGTAAATCCTGACCTTTTGGCTCTCTGCCATGTACATACTCTCTTAATTAAATGCGTCTGTTCTCTTTTACTCCAGGTTACATGGATTTATGGCTTCCATAATGACTTTATTTATTTTGCAAATGAGAAAAGCACCCTGTTGACAATTATTCATGTGATCATATTTATTTATTTATTTTGTTTCATTTATTGTTTGTACTTACACACCCCACCCTTCACCAAATGGTCCCAAGGCAGGTTACAAAAATATCACAATTATAATAAGTGCAATGTACACTTAAAACCATTAAAACCACAAAAAACAACCAATATCAAAATAATAAAGCACAGAACAGTGCATAACAATGCAGGAGGAGGAAAGAAAGCCACTCCAGTCTTGGGTAAAGAGGCTGCTTGAATTGTAGAAGTAATTTGAATGTCTCAAATTTTAACATATTTTTGGGTATCTGTTGGTTCACCAGAGTTTTATTGCACTATAGTTATATGAAGTAGTTTTGAGTTTTAAAATGATAACTTTTGATCTTTGTGTAGTGATCATTCATGTTATGCAGCCTTGCCCGACTTCATGTGCTCCAGTTGTGCCGCCTGGGGCTAATGGGAGTAGTCAAAAACAGCTGGAGGGCACCAGGTTGGGGAAGGCTGATGTAATGTGTCTTTAAATTGCAGCTTCTTGCTCTGGCTTATATTGCATCTCAAAGGAATTTGGTTCACTATGACATCCCCACTTTTCTGCCTGATGCCATATGAGAATGGATTGGTTTAAATCAGCAAGTGGGGAGGGGGGAAGTCTCGTTTAAATCAAGTTTCCCATTGATACCACTTCATATACTTCCCAATAGTGGTGGAGATCCAAAATCTGCAAATCTATAAATATTCATATCTGAGAAAGATAAAATCTGGTTGATCACTTTGAGAATAAGACACTGAACTGGATGGGCCATTGGCCTGATCCAGCAGGCTCTTCTTATGTGTTCTTATGTGTCCTTCACTTACATATAAGTGACTCCTTTAACCCACTGCTTTAAGAGAGCACTCCTATAGCAAGATCTGCCAGGGTGACTGGGACAAGGATCAAGTGGATCTCTGGCTCTGCTGGGAGGTTCCTGGTGCAGCCAAGCTATGTTGGCATGATTTCCCATCCGTGGCTCAGCTGGAAATACACCATTGCCTTTCCCCCACCCCGGTTGGCTGAGCCAAGCCTGGCGAATCGTCAGCCATGAAAAGGAGGCATTGCAGGTGTGTGGTGGGGGCGGGACCAGAGAAATAGAAATATAGAAATATTTCCTCATATTACTATCCCCCCTCCCCAGTATTGTTACTCATACCCAACATGGTGGAAATTCCAGACCTTCAAGAATAAGAGTGTTAGTACCAAGGATATAACATCATTTGCAGCTTGTTGATACAGTCAAAGTGGTTCTGAGAGTGGTTCTGATGGTATTTTTCCCCTCAATAAGAGATCGGAAGCAGGTGTCCCATTATGAGGACAAGCAAAATAGCAGAGCAGGGTGATCCCATGTTGCTGCTGGTTTTAAATAGGGTGCCTCCCATTTACTTTTCTCTAAGAGAAGAGGAACTGATAGGGAGCAACTCAAGTCTTTAAATGGAAACTAGGACTCTCAAGGTTTTCCGGTCCTGCTTTTCTGCTGACTGTTAGAGATCACTCGGCACTTTTGAGGGAACTTGGCACTTTCGGCAAACTGAGATGACAGCCCTGTGATTGTTTACATGATCTCTTAACTAGGGATAAAACAGGTGAAAGAGAAGAGTGTCAAGCTCTTGACTTTGCAAGGGCTGCTGAGTCAATCAGCCCGAGTTCCTCTTCACTTTCCCCCCCCAAGTGGAGGTTCGAGTGGTTGTTTATCCTACACTGTGCTCACTGAAGTTAAGGTAACCTTAGTAATCTGATCTTGTAGCAGTTTGTAAGAAACTTTACTGTCTTGGAGGAGGAGGAAGTAGACTGTGAGTGTTGCTTAAACCTCACTGTTGCTATTTGTATAACCCTTCCTGGCCATTTTAACTCTAGGAGGTTTTGCAACTTCCTGCTTTTTTCACCATATCCAGACTACTGCTGGGAGTCGCATCTGCACTGCCATGACAGTGACTCTCTAGACTGCTGGCTGTGTTGATTGCATCATTTTGGCCGTGCAGTTGTTGAGACAATGGCACTTGTGGTGGTGGCTCAGCTTCCTGTCTCTGGAGTCCTGTTGGCCTCTGATAATATTTGGGCCTGGCACCTTGACTTGCCTCTGGCTAGTAAGAATTACCTCTGGTAAGCACACAGGGAAGGCTGTATCTGTTTTTCTTGAGAACTAGAAATATCTTTCTTAGAAACGCACTGTCAGGTTTCATTTTTAATATCCTGAGGAGTTCGATATCTAACTCCCATTCATTCCTTTGGAATATTCCCCCATTTTCATTGACACACTTGAAGTTCTGT
Organism: Podarcis tiliguerta; assembly: GCF_965153285.1. NCBI lineage: Eukaryota > Metazoa > Chordata > Lepidosauria > Squamata > Lacertidae > Podarcis > Podarcis tiliguerta. Next base: position 49,189,774 of record NC_139541.1, on the reverse strand, counting down.
TTATGCTTCAGAAGATATACTTGTTTCTTTTCGGAATCAGTTTTTACCTGACTGCAATATTTGCTGAAGGAGGAAAATAAGCTTTAGGCAGAGCTTTAGATCAAACAATCCTTCAGATCTCTTCTGCTATCCTTGAGGAGATTTTCAGACCTGGCATAATTTCATAAACATTCTGTACAGGAGCCTTCTAACAAGGCTTGCGTCATCAGTACTTAGCCCTGTTGCCTGCTAATATTTTTCCTGCATCTAGTCTAGTGCTGTTGAGATGCTTGTTGACAGTTCTCATTGCTTGGAGAGAATTGCTTCTGTTTCCTCATAAACATGCAAAGCAAGAATAGTTCCTGAAAAAGGGCATTCTCTTGGTATTCACAAGAACTCCCATAGGGGGAAAAATACATATTTGTTTTTAGTTTCATTTTACAATTTAAAATGTATCCATAATATTATTCTTTATTTCAACAGATACAATAATTATAACACCAAATATGTTTTCTTGCTTTTAGGAGAGAGAAAAAGCAGGGGACTGCTTTTAGGGCTGGCCTGAAAGCTGCAGCTAGTATAGCATGCAGTGACTTGGCTATTCACTGAAGTAGCTTATCACAAGTAGATCACATCACTTCCAAAGGAGCTACACTGGTTACCAGTTAGCTACCAGGCCAGCTTTTAATATTTTGATTTTGGCCTATAAAGCCCTTAACAGCTTTGCTAACGGTATACAGCAATAGGATGGATGCTTTATGCTTGAGCTTTGTTCATTTGATAATTGGCACCTGCATGCATGAAATTATTCTGTTGAAACACATTGTGGTTTGATGTGGTGTGACATTTCTGTTGGTGGTGGCAGAACTGTGATGGCTCATCCCAGGGTTATTCCCCGTTTGACCATGAAGCTAACTGGGTGACCTTGGGCAAGTCACTTTCTCTCAGCCTATCCTGCCTCACAAGGTCCATTCAAATCTAAGAAGTGTATGATGCCTTTGGTACCTTTATTAGCTAGAACATGGTGGTGGTGCAAACCAGGGGTGCTCTGCCTTTCTTTTTCCTCAAAGCACTAATTTTCGTTTGTGCTAAGAGGGTGGCAAACACTCTTTCCTCTTTGCTGTTCAGGCTGAGCCACAAATGCCATATTTTGATTTCTTCCTTCCGTGAAAGCACTGGGCTTCTAATTCAAGTGGCATGTGAATCTTGAGCCCTTTAGTTTCATTTCAATGGGCAAATGGGAGGGGATTTGGCAGCAGCAGCTTTTATTCCAGCCATGTTCATGGAACAATGAACTGTTCCTTCTGCCAGCTGGGAGAAACCAGTGTCAAGGTTCTTTTTCCTTGGCTTTCCGTCGTAGGAGAGCGTAGCTTCACAAATAACCCAGCTGTCACCAACTAATTTCTCTTTTTTTGTTTTCTAGTCTCCTCTTAGCCATGACCTCATCCTTAACCTGACTCAGGACGGAATCAAACTGCTGTTTGATGCTTTCAATCAAAGACTTAAGGTAAAAATATGATTTGAGAAATGCACTCTGCTTCTGCTTCCCCCACCTGAGGCTTAAATGTGCATGCATGCACTCCCAAAATGATACCAACAGTGTTCTGACTAACAACTGTGGGACTGTATCCCCATGGCAACTGCTTATGTCAGTTATTTAGGTCTTGTGTGTGATTGTCTGAATATAGTGAACTGATTTTTTGTTGAGGTGTGATGATGGCATTATAAACTTACATTATTATTATTGTTTTATCTATTTAACTTGCCCTGAATAATGTAATTGTATTTAGGTAATGTGCCAGTGTAAAGGTGATCATAGCTCAGGGAACAGAACACTAGTTTTGAATATATACAATGCCTGGCATCCTTCACATCCTGGATAGCATTATTGCTTTGTTAGGAAGAGGCCTACCAAATATTAGGTAAAGGTAAAGGGATCCCTGACCATTAGGTCCAGTCATGGACGACTCTGGGGTTGCGGTGCTCATCTCGCTGTACTGACCGAGGGAGCCGGCGTACAGCTTCCGGGTCATGTGGCCAGCATGACTAAGCCGCTTCTGGTGAACCAGAGCAGCGCACGGAAACGCTGTTTACCTTCCCGCCTGAGTGGTACCTATTTATCTACTTGCACTTTGAGGTGCTTTCGATTTGCTAGGTTGGCAGGAGCAAGGACCGAACAACAGGAGCTCACCCCATTGCGGGGATTCGAACCTCCAACCTTCTGATCGGCAAGCCCTAGGCTCTGTGGTTTAAACCATAGCGCCACCCGTGTCCCTACCAAATATTAAAATGTGTCTAAATGGGGTGTGTGCCAACTCTGACTTTCCTTTGCAGCCTCCTCTACCTATCCTTTATTTCCTCTCTCTCTGCTCTCTCTTTCCCGAACTGCCTGTCAATGTTCACTGACCCATTTGCACAACACCTTGGGCATTTTTCTCCTCCCTACCCCTAGTCCTGTTCATCTTTGGTCTGCCTTGGTCAGACGCCACCTGAGGTTTTTAAACAGAGGTTGGATGACCATCTTGTCAAGGATTCTTTAGCTGTGTTTCCTGCATTGCATTGCAGGCGATTGGACTAGATGACCCTTCGGATCTCTTCCAACACTACTGTTTAATGGTTCTATTATTCCTATGTCTCTGTTTTATTTATTTAAATATTTCTGTACCACTGTTTTATAAATACATCATCATCATCATCATCATAATTATTAAAATTTGTGTACCTCCCTATACCTGCAGGTCTCAAGGTAGTTCACAAGACAAAATCACAATATAAAAACACAAAATACATAGCTTTAGGGATGTTAAGAGACTAGTGGCCTAAACACAGCTCAAGAACACGCTCAGGAAAAAGCAGTTTTAGAGAGCACACAGTGGAATAGAGTGTTTGTATAAGCTAAGTGATCACCATACCATTCCCTTTCTCTCATTATTTTAGCCCATATCTTGGAGCTCTTTGTTCTTTTCCTTATGTCATATTGAATCATCAGCTTATGAAGAAATGTTAGCTGAAAGTTGTAGATGACTGTAATTCTTGTTGAAAGGGGAAAGGGGAAAAAGGCATACCCCCCCCCAAAAAAGCTGGAGAATCAGTCCGATTTTCCATCTACAAGTTCTGTTTCTCTCTCTCTCTCTCTCTCTCTCTCTCTCTCTCTCTCTCTCTTGGTGTGGGTGTGGGTGTGACCAACCTAACACACATCTGTCTTATCTCTCTGCCCAAGTGCTTCTCTCTGAATCACATACAACCTTTTCATAGGAAATGCTCACTACCAGCTTCATGTAGCCAGCAAACCAGCAAACTGGACCAGCTATGCAGCAGGGAAGTCATCCATGCCACTTCCATTCAAACCAACCAGAATGCAAAGGGATGGGCCCTTCCAGTTCTGGCAACTGCTCTGCACTGTTCTACCATTCCACCTGTCTGCCCCCCCACACACACACCATGGGTGGTCAACCCAACACCCATGGGCGCCAGGAAAGGCCATTGTGGGTGCCGCAGGCACTGGGGTGGCAATGCCCACACTACATGTTTGCTTTTTCTTGCACAAATGAAATATTAATATGATTAGCATGCTTGTTATTCTTTCTCCTAAACCAAATTCTAGCCACAGAAATTACATGGTGCTACCCTCTGTTTCATTTCTTTTCCTTTTCCTTTTTTGAAAAGAGCAACATTAAGTCACTGAGTGTCCTTTCATTGAAACTGTCAAGAAATGGTTTTCCTTGACAGTGGTTTCCCCCCACTCCCTGGTTTTGCCCGCACATTAATTTGCTTAGTTCCCCTCTCTTTTTAATGAGAGGCTTTTCTTTCTATTGCTCATAATGCTTTTTCGCTTCTTACTTGGTAGAACATAAAGTGCTTTGGTAAACATTCACTTGTACATGAATCAATACCATGCTGTTAAACATTCACAATTGATTTCTTAGGCCACTCCATTGTGCATAACACCCTTTCCCAACCTGGCACCCTCCAGAAGTCCAAACTACAAGTCCTATCAATCCGATTTGCTAGGCATTGGGGTAGGGCTTTAGTGAACTGAAATACAGTGGTGCCTCGCAAGACGAAAAGAATCCGTTCCGGGAGTCTTTTCGTCTTGCGGTTTCTTCGTCTTGCGAAGCAAGCCCATTGACGGAGTAGCGCTATTAGCGCTATTGGCTAAAAAAGGGCTAAAAACTGCTTTTGGGGGGGGGGGGATTAGCGGTTTTGCTGCTAAAATGCTTTTAGCAGCTTAGCGATTCAGAATAAGGGGTTTTGGAGCAAAAAAAAAATTCGATTTTTTCCCCGTCATTTTTCGTCTTGCGAAGCAAGCCCATAGGGAAATTCGTCTTGCGAAGCGCCTCTACAGACGGAAAACCTTTTCGTCTTGCGGGTTTTCCGTCTTGCGAGGCATTCATCTTGCGGGGCACCACTGTATACTGATTTGGTAAGTGTTCCCTCTGCTTAGTCCAGGAGAGGGAGAACTTTTCTGTGCTAGACTGATGACTGCAAGCCTCAGGTGATCTTGGTCCTAGGACTGACCAACATTTGCATTTCCAAGAGCTGAAACAAGTAATATGTGAGCTATCCAGTGGCTAACCACTTCAAGTGAAGTGTCTTGGAATAAAGAGGTTCATTTCTACATATAAAAGCAAGCCTGCTCAATTACTGCAGGCCAGCTCCTTGAAAAGATAATTAACCCTTGCTGCAACACTTGGTGGCACATAATGTTATGTCTATTTTGCCAAACTTAGAGATTGCAGTGGGGCATGTGAAGGAAGCTCTTGTTTAGGTGGGTGGGAACTTGGCCATTTAGCACCTTATAAGTCAGAAACAAAGGACGCAGGTGGTGCTGTGGTGTAAACCACTGAACCTTGGGATTGTTGATCAGAAGGTCGGCAGTTCGAATCCTTGCAACGGGGTGAGCTCCTGTTGTTCGGTCCCAGCTCCTGCCAACCTAGCAGTTCAAAAGCACATCAAAGTACAAGTAGATAAATAGGCGGGAAGGTAAATGGCGTTTCTGTGCTCTGCTCTGGTTTCTCCAGAAGCAGCTTAGTCATGCTGGCCACATGACCCGGAAAAACTCTCTGCGGACAAACATCGGCTCCCTCGGCCAGTAAAGCGAGATGAGCGCCGCAACCCCAGAGTTATTTGCGACTGGACTTTACTGTCAGGGGTCCTTTACCTTTACCTTTTAAGTCCGAAATAACAGAAACAGATGCCCCAAAAAGCTATTCTGACTTATTGTAGACTTGCACAACATCATCACCTAAAGTACCGTACATGGGTCTACATCAGTCTGTACTAGCAACAGCTTCAGAACAGTCAGATGTGACCATGCAGTGTCTGTTACAGTTGCCCAGTCTAATGGTTATGAAGGCATGGAAGTGGTTGCAGTTCAGACTGCAAAGGAAATTGTCACAGCCAACTGCTCACCAAATGAAATCTACATTTCAGCATTTTGTGCAACCTCTGGGTGAAGTCATCTGGAAATGCTTATGATACTTAGGACTATTCTCAGTTTCATGAGATCTCAAAGACGTGGTGGAAACTCTTAGCTGGTGTTAACTGGCAATGAGGACTTGAAAGTTGGAAGGGCAAACTTAAACTTAAGCCAAGCAACCAAGCAAATTGTTCAATACAAGGCTGTTGTATTATGTCTTGATTTGTTTGTACTTATGATTACTTTATTGTGAAATGGAATGGAGATTCTTAAATATGCTAAAAGCAGTCCCGGACACTACTTCATCTTAATAGTAGATTATCTGTTCTCCCACCCAGTTCTTCCTCATGAAACCTGTTGACTTTTACGGGCACCAGTGGGAGAATTTCTCCCAGTGCTAATAGCAGCTTTTAAGTAATGGGTTTTTGTTTTGCGAATATGGTAGGGAAGAAGAGTTAAATTCCCCCTCCCATAGCAAAGATAAAAATAAATATATTTGCCTAGTGTAACATCTAGTTAACTAGCAATGTGTGAACCCACTTTCACTAAAATCATGTTTGAGTCACTGACTACAAGCTTCTTCCAGCAATGATGGGGGCAGGGAGGAAATCACTTTTTAAATATGATACTCAGTTTCCAAATGTTTTAGCACATGCTCACAGTGCCACTTGGGAATTGTGGAGCTGAGAAAGACATGCAGCAGTGTGTCACCTATGCAGCTGAGCAGTGCTCCGGTTAACTGTGGGTCATTAGCTCTGGGCCCACCCTTATTGACTGTGAATGAGGCCTCAGCCACTCCAGACGGCTGCAGTCTTGCCAACCAAGTGTAAGAGTGTAAGACAGCTGCCACTCTAGATCAAGTACCTGTTCCAGCGGTATCTCTCTTCCCCTCCCCTCCACAACCTATATACCCACACCATGGCTGATCTTTTGATCAGTGGTACCAAAGGCAGGATAAGGGACGCGGGTGGCGCTGTGGGTAAAACCTCAGCGCCTAGGACTTGCCGATCGCATGGTCGGCGGTTCGAATCCCCGCGGCGGGGTGTGCTCCCGTTGCTCGGTCCCAGCGCCTGCCAACCTAGCAGTTCGAAAGCACCCCCGGGTGCAAGTAGATAAATAGGGACCGCTTACCAGCGGGAAGGTAAACGGCGTTCCGTGTGCTGCGCTGGCTCGCCAGATGCAGCTTGTCACGCTGGCCACGTGACCCGGAAGTGTCTCCGGACAGCGCTGGCTCCCGGCCTATAGAGTGAGATGAGCGCACAACTCTAGAGTCTGTCAAGACTGGCCCGTACGGGCAGGGGTACCTGTACCTGTACCAAAGGCAGGCCTTATAAGCTGCAGTTTCTTCCCGCGGTTCCCCACTCTAGAGCATGTTTGGTGGAACCTCAAGATTTGTAAAAACACAAAGCATCCATATAGAAAGAAAAGACGAGGGAGCCCAAGGTCCTATCACTGCAAAATCTGCACTTGGTTGGTTGTGGCAAACCTTTTTTATTCAGATAGAAAGTAAACATACAGATTTACAATCAGATTGTTACCAAAACTGTTTCCTAGAAGGAAGATGTTAGGGATGAAAGCATTGCTGCAAACAGATCTGTTCATCTTGAACTAAGATTTTATGCCAAAGAATTCCCCCCCTATATTTTTTGTGCCCTCAGAAAACTGTTACCTTCATTAAATCCTATTAAAACATGTGTGTTTTTTCTTTAGATGCGATAATGGACATTTTAATGAGTTAATTAAATTAATATGCTCAGTAAATGTCTGATGTCCTTAGTGGGATAGATAATCAGTATGGTTTGCCTCTGCCCCATATTTTGGTCCTTATTTCACCTTTCTTTTCTCTCACTCACTCCCATGCATTCTTTTTTGCCCTCCTCTACCTGTTTCCCTCGCTGCAGCCTCACTCTGGTACTTAAACTCACATTCTTTCCTATTTTCTAAGACTTTGGCCTGGTTTGCAGATAATGCTAAAGGATGGTGATTACTACATTCATAAGCTTCTAGACTCACATGCCATTTCTCTACTTCCTCTAGCTGTGAAGAGGATATTGGAAGCTTTTAACAGTTACTTGCTATGTCCAAACCTGCTATGTCCAAACTCTATTGCTTAAAGAAACAAACTGACTTCAAACTGTGGTTAATTAGCCGGACTTATTTCCTCAAACTGAAGTTCTTGGTTTGGACAAAACCAGAGCTTGCTGAAAATGGAAGCAGAAGTTTCTGGTCTTCTACTACAGCAAAGAAGAAGAGCCCATAAGTCTGAGTTTGCCAGAGTTCATACCTGCAGTACTAAACCATCACGTACTTGTTTATTTAGAAAACTTACATCTGCCCTTCCAACACATTTGCCTTGCTCAGGGAAGCTTACAGCAATATTTTAAAAACCTGCCCCATAAAATCATAAAACAACAGCATTCGAAACAGAAAGAGACACAGTGGACAGACCCTTATTTTAGGATGTTTTTGTTATATAACCATCATCTGCATGGCAAGGGTTGGGCAATATCTTGGTTTTCAACATCGTGATATATCAGCAGCTAAATACCATGATATGTTGATATACCACAGTGTCTGCAATGTATCTTGGCTGCTTCTTCCTCCCCACCTTCCTCCCACCACCCTGCCCTACCAAGCCCCAATACTGCTCTGTCTCACATGAGCTGGAGGGGCATCAGGAGCTGGAGGGGGTTTACTGAACTGCTCGATGGGGTGCGGGAAAAGTTTTTCAATACTTCTCAACAGTCCTGCTGTTCGTGTGTGTCCATGTATGTGTGTCCATGCATGCATCTATCTCTCTCTCTCAACAGCAGTCTTTTACTTTTGTATTAATGGTATTTTTCCTGCTTTTTTAGGTGATTGAAGTTTATGACTTGACTAAAGTGAAGTTAAAATATTGGTAAGTGGTCAGTCAAATACATGTAGCCACTTATTCCTTTTCCCCCTCTTAGGGTTGGCAGGGCATCTGCCATTGAGAGAGAACAGCTGAAAAGTCACTGAGCCAAAAGATACCCTGTTCAGCCTTATCCCATCTTAGCTTAAGAAACTGAGACAAGATCACTCATCTCATCTTCATAGCTAACAGAAGACGTATGCTACAGTCCTCAAAACTATCGTTTACCTGAAAGAATCCTGGAAGGGTTTGGTGGGGGTGCTGAGATTTCTCTTTTGGAGATCTCCAGCCACCTTTACAGTTTCTTAGGGAAAGGGAATGGTCTTTAATAAGGATCTGTCCTCAGCTGATCTTAAGGCTTAAGCTGTGCTCTTCTACAAATTGTCCCTCAGCTAATTTTTGTGTGCTCTTGTGTGACAGTGCAGATATAACTGCTGAAAACAAGGAGCGGGAAGAGAAACTGGCTTTAAAAGTGGCTTCATTTCAGGCCCTCAGAATATCTTACTCTGCTTAGTGAAGCACATAATTGAAACAAAAGCTCTCTTTTCCTGTGTTTAAAAATGTATTGAGTATATTTCTGCTGTGTTTTTCTTGGTGACTTTCCAAAATATCTTCATTCATAAATTTCACAAAAGGCTTCATGGAAACCTCACTGAAGCAGGGTTGCGCAGAGCATCCGTACAGGTACTATTTCGTTCTGTAGAAGGGGAATAGTGACCTGCTTCTCTGAGTGACTGTAAAAATAGTTAAGTTCGGAATGAATTGTGAAGATGAAAGACTCATGAAGCTGTTTTATAAGTAACTTTGAATACAACAAATATTTGATTCAATGTTGATTCAGAGACTTACACCTGGCAAAGCCCCAGAGAGGGACATGTTAATTTTTTTTTCATATCTACTCAGTTCAAGGGGCTTCAATTTTGGCCACTTTGTTTCTGATTATTCAACTAGAATATTGCCAACTGTCTGGATATCTAATATTTTGGTTTCAAACTTTAAGAAGTGTGATCATGATGACTTTCAAAATATCACTAAATAAGGCTTCTTGATATTCATGCATAAAATATACGCACTTCTTTCAGATAAGTTAAAACAATGAGTCAAAGAGAGTCAGGTTATGTCCCCAATGCACGTAGAAGCTTTCACAAGAGACCTTGCGCATTGTTCACTGATTTGTTTTGAATTATCTTATTCAAAAGTACATTAGCTGTCCACCAACAAAAGCTGTGTGTTGTGTTTGTTGATCTCTCATTTGCCTTTGACTCCATTGACTGAAAGCGTCCATGGCAATATTGATTTTTCCTTCCTTCCAGTGGTGTCCATTTCAACTCTCAGGCTATTGCTCCAACCATAGAACAAATTGATCAGTCTTTTGGAGCAACACATCCAGGAGGTGAGTTGGCAATTCTTGGCACTGTTCACATGTGGATACTTGGTTGGTTGTGCCTGTGGCTGTTCCCTATGCATCACTGGAATTGAAAGGGTCTCATTCACAAGGAATTATTTGTTTATAAAGGAGGCTTAAACTTGGTTTTAGCTTTCTATGTGCTTCATGATCTATCTTGCCAAGTGTGATAAAAAAGCTGCTAATGAGTTAGTAGAGGCATGAGACTGACAATATATATATTTTCAGAGAGCTGAAAAAAATTGTTTGATAGAACCATTGGTGCTTATGGTTGATTTGCTTATGTTGCCAGAGGTTCCTGGAAGGCGGTCTGGGATGGCTCTGCCCACTGGCTGGACAGGCAGGGTCCCAAACTATGATCCTGCCCAAGGGAGAGGCCATCCTACTCTTATCAGACAAGGTGGTACTTCAGCCTGATATGACCTTTGTCCTAAAGCAGGGATGTCCAAACTTTTTTCAAAGAGGGCAAGATTTGATGAAGTGAACATGCAAGAGGGCTGACCAAAGTTATAGACCTTTTTTTAGAACCACGGGGAAGAACTGCCTGTGGGGGCCAGATTAAACCGACCGGCAGGCCGGATTAGGCCCCCCCAATGGACTTTGGACATGCCTGTCCTAAAGGTTAAGACCATCTTTCACAGAGCTCACAAAGTGGTTCTTCCTTAATTTTGTCCTACTCCATTGTCAACCAATGAATGGTCCTGGCACTCTGGATGTTTCTGCTTGGGTAGGACTTTGGCCTTCCCGAAGTCTGAGGCCGTATTTGTTTCCTTCGATGGGTAAGGGCTAGGCAGAAGGTTTCTTCCTCATCCTCAACCATCTCTAGGAGGCTCAGGGAGGCAATAGGGCTCTTGAAAAGGTTCCCTGTTTGCCCCTTGGCCTGTTTTTTCTTGTGTTAGTCTTCTGGACCTGGACCTGTTGGAACTGGTATCCTCCTATGTGGATAGAGTCCATGTGGTATGATGGGTCATTCTTTCTGTGCTGGCTGGTCTGGTGCGAGTGGGATGGACCCTCCTCTGGGTAGGATCATCATTTTGGGACCCTGCCTGTCCAGTCAGTGGGAAGAGCCATCCTAGACTATTGACTGCCCTCCAATAACCCCTGCCAGTAGAAATTCATAGTAAGAATTTTGACTTTGTCTCCTGTGACATTTATGCTTTGTTTCATTAATTTTTTTCTCTGGCTCTGTTATATTCTCTAGTCAAGCAGGTTTCTCAGGTAGCTGTAGTGGGGAACCTCAGGCCCAGGAACCAAATGCAACTCCAACTCCCCAGCCTCTCTATCTGCCTCTCTATACTCCCTCTTTTCCTAGGCTACGCCAGTCAGTGGCCTTGCTGTACATCCTCCTTGGGTGGTTTTGCTTGGCTGTAATGTGTCCTTGAACTCTGAAAATGTTTCCTGCTTGCCTGGCTGGATGATAGAGAGGGGTGCAATAGTGTGTGTAGACACAAGCCTACTGTCCAAAGGTACAGTCATTGCTTGGCCCACTTTTGCCTGTGGCCCCATCCACCACTGGCATGTGACTCTTATAAGGTTGCCTAGAAGGCAGTGAGGTTCTTGGGCTGAAAAAGGTTCCCTATACTTGCAATAGTGCTTTAGAAACTTGAAAATCCTGTTTGACTAAAGCTGTGAGTACACCAAAGGAAACAATGCCTATTTCAAAACTCCTTCAAGTCATCCAGTATTATCTGTCTGCAATCAGTGTCATATGAATATGTTTGGGATGAGACGAAAAAGCAGATCTGTGCTTACAGAATTATAAAACCATCAGATTATAATGATACTGCTTCAGACCACATGCAGAGGCAACAGTCCTCATTACAATTGCTGGTTATATGAGGCTTGTGACCTCCTTCCTCTCATAGTAGCAATGAATTGTATCCACTGTTAGTTCTACTCACAGTAGACTTGACCTGACTAATGGATCTTCTTTGAGTTAGTTGACTACAACCCAATATTTTGCTATGGAGGTTTACACTAACTAGGTTTAGCATTCTAACCAGGGTTTGTTAAGCAATAACAAACCCTGGTTAAGAACAACCCATGGTTAGCATTGTCCTTCATATACACATAATGCTACACTACAATTTTACCAAGCCATGTGAGGAAAGTGGGAGAAACAAGTAGGATGGAGCCTGTGCCTGATGGGTTTGCTATGTTTTTTTTCAATCCTACAAATTCAATAGAGATAATGAGAATAGAAAAATCTTGTCTGGCACTTGAGCATTTGAAAACCTCCCATCTGGCCTCATTAATTATCCCTGTTGTTCACCCCATGGGTTTTTGCCTTTAGACGGGTTGAAGCCCCAACTGCTGCTAGATGTTTCATAAGCACTTCAGGCATAGTTAAATGAAGAGCTAAACTGCTTGACAGTACTGTCAGGTTGGAAAGGGATAAATTGCTGTTCTTATATGCATGTGTGTGTGTGTGTGTTTCCAGTGTACAACTCTGCTGAACAACTTTTCCACCTCAACTTCAGAGGACTGTCTTTTTCCTTTCAATTGGACTCATGGACTGAAACTCCAAAGTATGAGGTCTGAAATCTTCTTTGTTCATAAATACATTGTTAAACAAAGCAGTCACTGTGTTTTGAAAGACTTGTAACTCTCTTTGTGCCTTAATTTTCTGATTTTTGAGATGTTACTTCCCCTTTAGGCCTAGGTCAGCTGTCATTGGAACTGATTTCCAAACTATAGAAGTATCCTGCAGGCTGACACACACTCCCTCTCTCCACCCCACTTGTTCCCCCCCTCTTCCTTTTCCTACTTAGTGATAACTATAGGTTTACTGTGATATCTGAACTGGTATTATCATAGTTAACCACTAACCATAGTTCAATCTCAAATCAGAGATTGGAATCAGAGTTGTTTCAAACTGTTGGCGGTGTTAACAAAAGCGGGGGGGGGGGGGGGAGCGTGAATGCTTTTTCTAGGCTGCATCAACAGAAGTATAGTGTCCCGGTCAAGGGAAGTAATAGTCCCTCTCCTCCTGCCAACCTAGCAGTTCGAAAGCACCTCAAAGTGCAAGTAGATAAATAGGTACCACTCTGGCAGGAAGGTAACCGGTGTTTCCGTGCGCTGCTCTGGTTCGCCAGAAGCGGCTTAGTCATGCTGGTCACATTACCCAGAAGCTGTACGCCAGCTCCCTCGGCCAGTAAAGCGAGATGAGCGCCGCAACCCCAGAGTCGTCCGCGACTGGACCTAATGGTCAGGGGTCCCTTTACCTTTATTCTGCCATGGTCAGACCACACTTGGAGTCCTGTGTCCAGCTCAGCGATTGCCGGTGAGGGAACAGCTGATAGGCAGCCTGTTAGACACCCGGGGCTGTTAGCCTCTGGGCAATCCTCCCCCCCCCCCAATTTCAACGAGTCAGGGCAATTTCCCCCCATTTTCTTAACTTGGAGTCCCCAAAAATAGGGGGCGTCCTATACATGGGGACGTTCTATAAACAGAAAAATATGGTAATTGAACAAAGTACATGTGGATTTACAATAAAAGGTAAAGGTAAAGGTACCCCTGCCCGTACGGGCCAGTCTTGACAAACTCTAGGGTTGTGCACCCATCTCACTCAAGAGGCCGGGGGCCAGCGCTGTCCGGAGACACTTCCGGGTCACGTGGCCAGCATGACATCGCTGCTCTGGCGAGCCAGAGCAGCACACGGAAACGCCGTTTACCTTCCCGCTAGTAAGTGGTCCCTATTTATCTACTTGCACCCGGGAGTGCTTTCGAACTGCTAGGTTGGCAGGCGCTGGGACCGAACAACGGGAGCGCATAGTTTTGCTATGTAGAGAGATAAAGTTTTGCTGGTTTTTGAAGATCATTCTGACTCACTTGGTTGTATGTGGTACAAGATTTAGTATTATTGGACTTAAAACTATGTGTTGTGCAATCAAATGTAATTTTAATTTAACCTTTCCAGCCAAACTTTGCCCATGGCCTAGCTTCCCTGCAAATTCCCCATGGTGCAACTGTGAAACGTATGTACATCTATAGTGGAAACAGTCTTCAAGATACCAAGTAAGTAGCTCTTATATTTTGGGAAATATCTCCAAATAGATAAATAGTGAAAGTCAAATCTCATGTTATTTTATGTGCACATAATTATGTATGCTGGCTATATTTAGCTTTATTACAGTATTCAAGTTTACTTGGCTATTTACATAGTCTGTCATTTTGTGTTTAAGCTTTTTCAGGCAAGTCCATTTCCAGATTAAAAGTACAGAGCCTCTTCACACAATAACTTACCCGTACGCTGGTATTTAAAAACATACCAACCCTGCTGGTTAACATGTTCAAGAGTTAATTGAGCCAAGCTTAATTTAAGCATCTTCTCAAACCATGAGGATCTGTAAAAATAATTTTTGAACCCAAACTATAGCTTTATCTTCAAAATGTGGAGGCGAAAGCCATGGTTTATAGCTGCTTATTTGCTTCCATTTGGTCAGTGCTCTATTCTGAAGATGGAATAGCCTCTGAAGGCAGAATGATGCTAATAACCAGTTTATCAATTCAGACATCTCATCAAAGCATTGTTTGCAAACCTATTGCAAACTATGGTTTCTAATTCTTGTTTGCTGGTCAATTGCAACCTATTCAGTTTATCAATTTAGCCATAGTTAATCTTTCTCAACCATGCTTTAGCATTCAAATTCAGCCATAACAAGCTCCCTAGAGCTACTTCCAGTTAGAAATCCAGTTATTTAAATGTTTATAGTGTGGACTTTGTTGTGTGGTAGTTTAATTTAAATTTCAACATGGGCATTCTGTTCTGTTGCTGGCTGTTTAGCATAAATTTAGTAAATTGCAAGGTTCATTTAAAGAATGCAATTCTTCTCTTATTGCTTCTTCATCTGTAAGTTGTGTTTGCGACGCCACTATTGAGTTAGGGATGTTTAGTCAGATAGCACTCGCTATTGGTATAGAAAAGTGACCCGGAAACAATGTGTTGCTTAGCACTAATCTGCATATTGTTTAATTATACATGATCTTGCTGTTTCAGGGCTCCTATGATGCCCCTCAGCTGTTTCCTTGGAAATGTGTATGCAGAGAATGTTGATGTTCTGAGAGATGGAGCTGGGCCCTCAGGTTTACGGCTTCGCTTACTCACTGCAGGTATTAGTGAGCAGAGGTTTCCTTTCAAAGGCGCAAGTGTGAATATGGGCAACCTATATATCTCGGAATCTCTCAAGTACTTACTTCTGATTTCTCTCTCACCTCCTCTATTGGAGATGACTCGTACATTCCAGGAAATATTTCATTGCAACACCATTCTTGGTATAGTGAAACTTTGTCTTATGTGTAGGGGTGTGGGTTCTCCTTGAGCAATAAGTAAGTCTGTCCGTCAAGCAAGAATTCCTGCAAAACTATATATGAACCAGATTCACAATCAGAACCTTTGGGAGATGTGGAAAGATTCCCATGGATTTAGGAGGGTTGCAAAGGGAACTAGGAGGTGCTCTTTACCACCGTAGAGACATAGAAGTCTAAAATTGGATCAAGAGTCGGTCAGCCAGTAGTCGGGTGTGTATTAGAATTCAGATGTGACCCCCAAACCATGGTTTATGAAGTCATGTTGTAGCCACACCAACACCATATATCTGACCATCATTTGCAAGAGTCCACCAAACCAGGATATGAAACCATATTTTGAAGCTGATTTGGGATGTTGCTCCACCCTTGAAGGATTCTGTTTTGGGAAGACATCTGGGGTTTCTAGGGGAGGAGGCTAACCATACAAGTTTGCTCATAAGTCTCATATGAACACAAAAGCCTGAGTGGAGTTATCCAGAGTTTTGGAATACGTTGTCAGCAATATGCTGATGACACACAACTCTACTTCCCCTTTACAACTGCAGGCGTGGCAGTGGAAGTGCTGGACCAGTGCCTTGCCTTGGTAATGGACTGGATGAGAGCCAACAAACTGAAGCTCCATCCAGATAAGACGGAGGCACTACTAGTGGATGGTTCCCTAGACCATATGGATGGGAAGTTGCTTGCTCTTGATAGGGTTACACTTCCTCTGAAAGAGCGGATACGCAGCGTGGGAGTATTCCTGGATCCTTTGCTGTTGCTTAAGACTCAGGTGGCCTAGTGGCGTGGAGTGCCTTTCATCAGTTTGGGTTGGTGGCCCAGCTGGGCCGCTGCCTGAACAGGGATAGCCTCACTTTTATGCTAAGTTAGATCACTGCAATGCACTATACATGGGGTGGTCTCTGAAGGTGGTTTGGAAACTTCGGCTGGTGCAGAATTTAGCAGCTAGGCTGCTCACCAGGGCAAGACTGAGCATATAGCACCAATCCTGGCCCAACTGCACTGGCTGCCATGAGCTTCTTGGAGGAATAGCAGAATCACCTATGCAATAGGTAAAATGAGTGCAGTTTCAGTCCAGCCTTTGGTTGAAGGTTTGGTGTTAGTTTATTTGTGGATACAGTGGTACCTCGGGTTAAGTACTTAATTCATTCCGGAGGTCCATTCTTAACCTGAAACTGTTCTTAACCTGAAGCACCACTTTAGCTAATGGTGCCTCCTGCTGCCGCCGCGCCACCAGAGCACAATTTCTGTTCTTATCCTGAAGCAAAGTTCTTAACCTGAAGCACTATTTCTGGGTTAGCGGAGTCTGTAACCTGAAGCGTATGTAACCCGAGGTACCACTGTACTGTAATGAATGAAAAGTTCATCAAGTCTTGCTTCTGTTCACTTGAAGATTAGCGTCACAAAATGAAGGATTTTTGGTTGTCTTGATTACAAGATGAATAAAACTGTAGCCAATTTTAAGTGGAATTTGCTTCTATTTTTACAGAGGAGGCGAAAGGAGAGCTGCCTAGGACAGGGATCATATATCCTGGTAATAGTAGGAAGGAGTTAGCTATTATCCAGAAACTGTAAATGGTTTTTCAAGGTAGAGTGTGAAGTCCAGATAACATATATACATGCCTGAAATTTAAAGAAAAAGATGTTGGATGTATTAGCTACTCATTATTACCTTTATGCACTGAAGGGTTAACTCATGCATATCAAAACTCATGCATATCAAAGTGAATGTACTTCATTTGGATGCCAGTGTATGTAAAGAACTCCCAGTCTGAGAGCAGGACAATGGAAAGGGGATTCATAATTAACAAAAATGTTGATCCATGTTAAATTTATGTAAAATGTATACTACATTTAAAATACTTTCACCTATGGCTTGAACAGAGATTGTGGATTTTTATTACACTTCGTGTGGTGATAAACCTACTGAAGCCCAGATGCTGGTGTTATCACCAGTGTGGCCTTATTAATTGTCACCGTGTTGATTTTAGCAAATTTTCACAGTGTGTCCTTATTTCAATTTGTTTCCCTCGGACCTAATTTATCCATTCCACACAGTCATGTGTGCCAATTTAGGATTACATTAATGCATCTGTTGAAGGGGACTCTGGTTCATGAAAGCGTATGACAGGGGTGGGCAGTCTCTGGCCCTCCAGCTGCTGTTGGGCTCCCAACTCGTATCATCTCCAGCCAGGCACGGCGAGAGTTAATAGTCCTGAAGCATCTGGAGTGTCACACGGTTACCCACACCTGCTGTGATGGCGGGGGTATTGGACTAGGACCAGGAAACTCAAACCCACAAAGTTCACAGAGTGATCTTGAGACGGCCCCACACACTCTCAATCTAACTTGCCCTTTAGTATAGTTTCATTGTGAGGTTAAACGGGAAAGGATAAGTGTGTTGCCTGTAGGCCCTTGGATCAAGGGTGGGATAAAAATGTAACAATCATTCCTGATAAAATATGGATTAATCTAGAGTATCTTTTATAGAAGGGTGCTTGTGCATAACTTTGGTTGCAAATTATTTAAAATTTTAACCCACACTTCATGCAATGAAGAGTATTGTACTGCATTGGGCCATTTCTAAAGAAGAAAGAGCACAACCACAGCCCCACAGAAAGAGCTCTTGTGCAACTCCTCTTCATTTCAGTAGTTCTCAAACAGAACTGGTGAAAATGGATGCTTCAGCTGCATGCTAATTTGCACCAGCTTTCCCCAATGTGGTGCTCTCAGAATTTGTAGTCCAAGACATCTGGAAGCCACCAGATTGAGGAGGACTAGTGTGCATGAATTTGAATAATCTGTCTTCCACAGGTTATTTCTGAGAGTTGCGCCAATGTGGCAAGTGTGTTTTGTACATTTCTATGTGGTGTTTTAATTTTTTCTAATTGGATTCTGCTAATGTCACTTGCATCCTGAGTTACACCTCTCTGAAGTTGCTCATTTTTATTTTTATTTGTTGAGAGACTTCTAAAATTGCCACAGTGCAATTTCTGTTCTCGTTTCACCCTTTTGGTTAGCTGGATGAGAGCTGAATGAAGGCCATAGCAACATTTTGGAAGTGTGGTATCCCATCTATTAACACCTTCCCTTGTTTTTCAGGTTGCGGCCCTGGTGTATTAGCTGATGCCAAGATGCGGGTATTTGAGCGCTGTGTTTATTTTGGTGATTCGTGCCAAGATGTTCTGAGCACTTTGGGGTCTCCTCACAAAGTTTTCTACAAGTCAGAAGATAAGGTTGGACTACAATAAACAAGTTAACACAGATTATCTCTGTGTTAGGCTACTAAAATTAACTCTTCACACTTTTCAATATCCCTGCAGGCTTGGAAGTTCTTTAATAAATGTTAACCTTCTTAACTGCCCTGGGGCTTCAGTTTTAGGACAGAGTCTTGTCTTCTCATCCTGCCTCACCCCAGTTTTTACTAACAGTATTTTATTTATTTATTTAGTAGATTAGATGGTAAACTGATATCTGGACTGCACTGTTCATATTTTGCAGGATGACGGAAGGTTCCATCATAACTGATTCCCACCTACAGAAAACTAGTATGTCAGGAAAAGGCTAGAGTAGAAGCAGTTTCCCTGACAATCTACTTTTTTGTGCAGGGAGTCCCCCCCCCGCCCAAATGTTCTGGTATGCAGGGGCCATGTTGAGGCCCCATCCAATTTCCCCAAGGTACCAATGTGCAGGAAAAAATAAGAAGGGAGGGAAAGAATACAGGGATCTCCACAAATGCACTCAGGTGATGCAAGTTAGTGTTCACTGAATGTGCCCAAAATGCCCAGTAATCAAGTGGCAACAATGGTTGTTGGACCAGAACAAATTTCTCATTTCTGCCATAAAGGTAACATAGTCCATTCAAACCAGCAGAGGAGCATATTGATGAAACTAGACTATCTGCTTGTCTCCTTATTTCCAAAAGCTGAAGTGTAGATTTGTTTTGTTTGTTTTTTAAAGATGAAAATTCATTCACCCTCGCCTCACAAGCAGGTTCCTTCAAAGTGCAATGACTACTTCTTCAACTACTTCACACTTGGAGTGGTAAGTTGCAAACACTGAAAACAAGGGATCTCTTTTTCTTTTTTGCTTCCATCTGTGCACAACTTTCATAAGGCCTGTACCATGTTAATCAGTTAATGCAGGAATCAATGTTGTCCAAACCCTTCAGAGCTCCTTTGCTGAGAAATTTGAAGCTTATCTTCCTATCTTTGTCAGTTTGATTAGTGACACGTTAACACAATTAGTATCTCATGGGGCCCATTCTATGTATTTGATATTTAGCATTTGCAAAATCAAAACATAATCCTTCAGACTCAACAGATGTTCTGGAGAAAGGGCAGTGCCACTGCCTGTCATCTTAAACACAAATGGGAGAAGGCAGAGAAACTTTTCTCCAATTAGTAAGGGCAGGTCGCAGGAACTTGGAGGTCTTAGCTTTCACAGTGATTTTTGCATAATATTATATCTTCTTGCTACCAAATAAGAAAACATCTCGAAATCATTGCTCTCTGAGCCCACCTGCATACATTTCAAAAAGCCCTGTCCAGGACTTTCTGTTCATTTATGGGAAGCAGTTTAATCATTTCAACTTTGTGTGGCTCATTGTTTTTCCTTTCTCAATTTCACCCACAGGATATCCTTTTTGATGCAAATACTCACAAAGTGAAGAAATTTGTTCTACATACTAACTACCCTGGTCATTACAACTTCAATATGTGAGTAGAAAGAGCTGTATTGCCCAAACCTCTGTTGTAATTTGGAAAGCAAAGGGAGGGGGGCATCAAGGAGAAGGCAAAGAAAACGGTACCATGCCGAATCCCCACCAGCAGTGCCTAAGCTCTTTCTGGTTTCTAAGCCTTCATCAGATGTTACTCACATTTCCACAACCTTTTCTGGTTAGAATCTTCTTTAAAACAAACATGAATTTCTCTGTATTTTAATTTCCCTGCAATATACTGGATTCTTATCTTTGGTTTCTGTGCTGTCATTTCTTGACTATAGTAGTTGACTGTTGCAGAGCCTGGAACTAATGGGTATCAAGAACCTCTTTTCCCTGGGCAAGATGTGTTGCTGTAATTTGTCAAAACCCAGTTTTTTAGGAGATCAGTGAAGTAACACTCTGCTCATTCATAAGACTAGATTTCCCATCTTATGCCCTGCAAAGAGGAAACTTAACTCATTCCCCCCCCCCAAAAAAAACCCCACCCATAATTTATGCCTGATTTTTAAGATTTCTGTGTGGGAATCTGTGAAAACCTAATTAACAATTATATTATTGTATTGTATTTATTTATTTATTCAAATTATATGCCACTTAACACTGTATTTTCTAAGCATACATTGGGATTACAAAAGAGGTACAAATGATAAAAGTCAATTAAAATTAACCATAGCATCAGAAAAGCTTACTTAAAATGCCTCCTGAAATCAAAAGTCTTCACCAAACACCTGAAGTTCCACAGAGAGGGGACCTGTTTGATCTGGCCTGCGAGGGAGTCCTGCAGAAGTAGGCCCACAATACTGAATGCATGGCTTCTAGTGGTAGAAGCAAACTGTGCTTCTGTGTCATGGGCACCACTAGCAATTACTTGTTTGGGGTAGGGTGCTTAACATTTGGGTGGGAGGTTGTCTATAACTCAGAAAACGTACATGCTTTGAATGCAGGTCATCATGATTTCAGTCCCCGGTGCCTCCAGTTTAAGAAAAAAGAATCACATAGCAACAAGTTATATGGAAGACTCTCTGCCTAAGATCCTGAAAAGCTGCTGCCAGAGTAAACAATACTAGAATAGATTAAAAAATAGTTAAGACCTGGTGTCAGGAAGCTTTCAGTGTTCTGCATATTTGCTGTGGTATCTGGCAGCACTCTGGTTGCCGCCAATTAGGCAGCATAATTTCATGCCAAACTGGTATGGCTGGCAGAAAGCTCTGGTAAACATTCAAGCAAGTACTAGACTGTACAAGAGTGGAGAATATATCTGTGACCAGGTCAGGTTACCAACTTCTATTATATGCAATTATATTGTGCTTCATTTAGAATCGGCTACTTTTGAAATAGTAAACCTCATTTACGCCTGTCCTTTCTCACAATAACTCTGCAATTTAAATATTTCAGTTACCATCGTTGTGAATTCAAGATTCCACTAGCCATTAAACGAGGTAAGAAAGAGGTGCCTGAAGTAAGCTGAAAGTTAAAAGACTTAATAGGAGTGGGTGAAGGTGTTAAACACACGCTAGTGGTAAAAATTAATATGCTAAGCAGTCAGATTGAGAACAGGACCAAAGTTGCACAATGTCAGATAATTAGGAGGGCAGATTCAGGTTCTCCCACACTGTGGGTGTGTTAACAAAGAAACAATTTAGGGAGAGGAAAACTGAGCAGCAGCACTTCCGAGAGATGTCAGCACTGCCCAGCGTTCACACCCCAAAGTGTTATTGTAATACAAGAGAAAATATTTATCTGTTCTTAATGTGACATACATACAGGATGCCAGTGCAACTCAGTGGACAAGAATACTAGGTCTGGGTTGAAGTCCTGACTGAGCTTTGGACACATCACAGTTTTTCCCTGTTGAGGCTCTTTAACATGCAAGAGTTTGTGATAACCTACCTTGGCAGGTTGTTGGGAGTATGAACAGGAAGGAAACCTCATTCATGTAGGAGTGGTTGGAACAGGACATAATTGGGATTTGTATTGTGGGTGAAATAAATCTCAGTTCAAACTCTGGAAACATTCAAAGGACTTGGAACCAGAATGATGTAAGGGTGATTCAGGAAGCTCTTTTTGTACAGATGTTATATTATTTATTTTCGTGGGGGCAATCAGTGGCACAAACCAGCAAATGCAAGGCTTTTTTCCAAGAATAATAATGGTTATTATATAATAATAAAATATAAATAAAAATTATAATACTATAATTTCACTCTTGGCTCCTAACTTAAAGAAATGAACCTGTTGTCAAAACATTTCCCAGGCAACCTTAGTTAGCACTAGGAAGAAGAGACAGATAGCTGATCTCATGCCTGAGAACTTTCCTTTCCTAAAATTCTCAAATGCTATTTCAAACAATCTCATTGTGGATATATTTATTAATTAGCTTCTTATTTCAAAGGAGTTTTCATGGAAATTATTAAATATATCATGATCATGAGGGCAGAATAGCTCTAATTGCCTCCAGGTTTTGATGTGGAGTCCTCCTTGGAGATCTGCACAGGAGCCTTGCCATTGCTTTCCAAGAGAACAAATCTCAGTCAGTTTTTCTGTACTTGGTGCTTGCCATGATTTGTGTATATGTGTTACCAGTAGTTTCTGGGGAAACAAGGGCAGGGAGAGTTTTGCCTATGGCTGGCAACATTTTGATCTCCTCACTCAAGTTCAGAATCAGGCTGGCATGTTAGACACCCTTAGATGAGTTGCTTGTCCCAGTTCGCCTTGGCTTTCATTGGCTTTTATTTTGGAGCACTGGGGTCAGCCCCCAATTACTTTCCTTAAACAAAGGAAATAAAGACATAAAGCAAACTAACAGCACCTGTTAAAAGAAGTAGAAGCAAATGTCAGGTTTTGGAGGCAACTTGACTGTGTAGCCACAAGGCAAGTTCTTCAAACGCCATGTCTTTGGGGGACTTTTGACAATATCTGACTGTGGACAAAGATTAAGATGTCAGAAGACACTGACTTGGCAGGTGGCCAGCATGCCAACCTTAGCCTGTTTTGATACCAAGCAAAAACCTGAACATTTATCTCAGGAGTGATGCAATAACATTGAGTTGGCACCTTTTAAGCGTACCATTTGGTCTGTTTACACTGTGGATATGTGTTCATATGGATAATATGAAACTGGTGATCACAGATACAGTTGGCACTGCAAGAAAAGGAGCCTCTGACAGCTGTACTCTTAGTCACCTGTTAACATCTGTGAGCACACACCCAAGGTTGATGGGAAATCTAAGTGTATGAACAGCCAGTTGCAACACAGCTCTTGATATTCTTGTCTATATAAAAATGTAACATCTCCAGCATCAGGTCTTAAAACTGAAGGGCCTTAAGAGGGCCACACTTGCCCGCTTCAACTGTTCCTTCCCTGGAGGTGATTAATTCTGCCCTGTTGGGTGTGCTTGAATTCTCCAGTATTTCTTTCATGCAAACAGAAGTTTGGGCTGTCCTCAGAGCAGGCTGTTGGTTGAGTCACTGTCTGAGCAACAACTAATGGCATGGCTCCTTTCCAGTGAGGAGGCATGCCCAGAACAGCAGTTCACAAAGAAACAAAGGAAGGGGGCTCACCTGGGGATGAGTAATTCTTACTCTTAGAAACCCTAAAAGTAAATAGTGTGGCAGTGAGGGGGGGGGGTGGTAGAAGAGTGAAACATGCGTCTTGTTGAAATAGAAGTTTAGAAAATATTAATATGCCAAGACTCTTGGAATTAGCATTCAGTGTCGCATCCATGTTGCTTCCATGTACTGAATAGTACCTAACAGGATGTTGGTGCAGAAGGGCATTAGGAAGAGGAGGAGTGGGATCTTCTGCTGAAATGTAACCTTATAGGTCATTTTCTTTGTTCTTTCTCCGAACAGATAGCACCGATTCACAGACAGAAACCTGCACAACCTATAGCAAGGTAAATCGAACTCCCAGTCATGCTTGCTAGAACAGCCCTTTAACTTCAGCAGTGGCACCTTATTTGCACAGGGCTAAGAAAGGGTATGCTGGAGCACTGTGCTAAGGTGGCCTCTTTCAGGAGGTGATTGGGGTCAGTGGCTGGGAGTCATCCCAGAAATGGACCCACTCCAGGCATTTGCAGATTTAATTTTCCAGCTAGGTGGAATGGAGCTCAAAGCAGGATGCTGGAGATAAAATTGGGCAAGCAGGATGATATGAGAAAAGACAGTGCTTGAAATACCATGGTTCCAAATCCAGATTTACTGTTGTAGCAAACCACAAGTTAGCACCTGAATTCTAGAGGTAAAATACACATAGCCAACCTTTGCTACCTTAAATTTTTTTTAATTGCATTTTATTATAAGTACAGAAACATACAGCATTAAACCAAAATGAGAGAACCCCCCCCCCCAAAAAAAAACCCTCATGGTGTCCCTGGGCTTGGTATATACTGTATAACAAAGCAACATTCCCACTAAAGTCCAATATATCAGGCTGTCTGTATATCTGCAACAGCTGCTGACAATTGACCCTTTAAGTTTTTACAAAAAAAAATTGTTTAAAAGTTTGCAAATAAAGTCATATGTATTAGTCCCAGCCATCTGTGAGTGGATTTTAGCTGATGTTTGTTTTTTCTTAAGTGCACATGTCAAAAACATAGATATACATGACATGCTTCATTCTACCACTAGGATCCATGTTTCATTCTCTAAGTAATTTTCATATGCTTACAGTGGGACAATATTCAGGACCTTCTTGGACATCCTGTAGAGAAGCCAGTGGTACTTCACAGGTAAATATTTTATTTTATTCTGTCACTTGGATAGCAATCGATTGGATTTCAAGTGACTACGAGAAAGAGAGGCCTAATAACACTCAACAGCTTCATTGGATTAAATGTGCCATGATTATAGAATCATAAAACCAGAAACCCTTGTTTGCTTGAAGAGCTAAGTGCTGTCCCTAGAAGGGGACATTGGTAGGACATAAAAAAGATTCATTTGTCACCTTGCAAGTTGAGAGGCTGGAAAAGCAAAGAATCTGCCTTCGTTGTAGTTACCTTGCTGAATGTGTAATCTTTCACAATAGTTCCACATTCTACTTTGCTGCAAACTCGCAATGCTTACTAGCGGTGGAGGAAAGCAAAACATGGTTGAGCATTATACCTTTGTAATGAAAAATTCCGTTTGATTCCCTAAAAAGATAGGTTTTGTTGTTTATGCTGATATTGGGTGTTACAAAAATATTGAATATCAATCTTACTGGTATTATTTGGTTACCTTAGCCTGATTTTCTTTTCTTTTCTTTAGATCATCCTCTCCAAACAACACAAATCCATTTGGGTCAACGTTTTGCTTTGGACTGCAGCGAATGATCTTTGAGGTTAGGAAAGCGTACTTAGCTATAAGACGTGATGGAGCACTGGATTTAGTTGGTTTGAAATAGTGGCTGATCTGTGGACATTTCTCCCATGTTGTACTGTTGAAGCACTCTGCATTCTTGGCTGATGTGGTGTGGGATACACTTAGGTCCATTGTGTGTGGGACCAGTTCAGCAGACAAATTTGAAGTGAATCGCACAATGCACATCATTATCAAGTCTAGCTCAGTAGTAGGATAAAAAGAACTTGGATGCAATGATAAAAACTTATTTTCCACACTGGGATGGGAAACATGATTGACTTGTGGCTATTCTGTGGGGGTGGGTGGAACATAATGGATGGAGCCATAGGAAAAAAGTGGGGAAAGACATCAGTTTTCACCATAGCTGCCTCAGTTTAGAATTTCCAATCCTGTGCAGGTTTTTTCAGAAGTAAACCCTACTGGGTTTGTTGGCATTATTCTCAAATTGGCATACCAAGGATGTGTTTATCTAGTAAATTCAACAGATGAATACAGTTGCTGTTTTGGAAAACAAGTTTTTCTTCTTCTTTAGTGTGTGCTATGCACAGAAGGGAAATTTCATTACCTTGAGCCATAGAACGGGGGTGGTGGGTGGGATGTGAATCAATTTATTTTTATTCAGTAAAATAGTGCCTCTTCCAGTTCTTAAATTATATAGGAAGGGCAATTTTGGGGGACTTTTAAAAGCCAAGAGAAAAGAAGAAACAAAAAGGAAGGAGCTCTGATGTGGTGGAAGAATGGGGCTGCTTCAGGAGATGGCAAGGGCTACATAAGGTAAAGTTAGGAGGCCCCGCTGTCTAAATGAGCCAGTGAAAAAAAGACTAAAAGGGGGTTCATGTTTAAAACCAGTTTCAAATAGGCTTTTATTCAAATCCATGGCTAGTCTGAGGTTTGAGTCCAGGTCGCACAGATCAAGTCTCTGGTCCACTGGGCGGTGTTAGTTCTCCATATTACTGCTAACCTATTTGGGGTTCTTTTTGCTTTTTTAAAAAATATTTTTATTGATTTTCCAATAAAAACAGCTTCTTTTTGGAGGAATTTGAATTCTGTAATCCTTCTGGTAAGGGCTGTCTGACAGTATTCCTTTTTGTTTCTTTGTACAGGTGATGCAGAATAATCACATAGCTTCTGTTACTCTCTATGGCCCAGCAAGACCCAGCAGCCAGTTGAAAATGTCAGATCTTCCCCAGTGAGCGATATCAGCTAATCAAAATGCTACAAAATTAGTACAGCGTGCCTTGATTTGCTGCCACTTATAATATGGAAAAGCACGGTATGATGGACGTGTGTGTGTTGTGTGTGTGTGTGTTCAAAAACTGTCTTTTGCCACCTGTGCATGGAGCAGGATGGGAAATCCTCTTGACTGTTCATCACAGGGCATGGAAATGAGCAATTAGGTGCCTGTCGCCGTTGATTTTTCTCCTCTCGGTTGCCCTCATCCTTTACCGTGTGGATGTAAACAGACTGGTCTTTCTTTCCTGAGCTGGAAAAAGGATGAGCTTTAAATGAGAGGGCACACAAATGACTGCACGACTTAGAAGCACAAACTTTCTGAGCCTTGGAGCATCTGGAAGCAGGTATTGGGATATATATTTTTCCGGTCTGTGTTTGTGTTAACTGTAATGGTAGTCATGTTTTTTAAAGGACAACAATGTATGTGTGGGTGTGTGTATACACACACATAGACACACCCCTTATATATAGGTGTATATATAAAATAAAGTACATGGGTATTTCTGTGGCTAAGACATCGTACCAAATGTGACAAGTATGTATATACGTGTCCATAATTTCAGGCATCACATGTTTGTCTGATGTTGAAACAAGTGCAAAGCAGCATGTGCATAAGACTTGGTTGTAACATTTTTGCACTACATACACTTTAATTACTTGATAATACATTTTAATATTCACTGAGGAGCATCTGTGTACTGGGTGTGAGTGGGGTACGATGGTTTATTTAATTGTTTGCCACACATAAAGCTTATTTATACAGTGGGGAAGAATCCCACCTTTTCTGCACTAATATTTACTTGACATGCTGAAGCGACTTATTTTCTGCCATGCCTGGTTAACTAATGTGTTTTTTATATATACCGTGTCCAGAAGGAGAGGGGGGGGAAGTCGAGTAGATTATTCCTCTGAATTATGTCTGTCTTAAGGGTTTTGATACCATTTTTTCTTGTACATAAAACAGGAGGGGGAAAGTATTTGGTCCTGTAAGAGTAAACACAGTTGTCTCGTCTTGCAATTGTGTGACAAGCATCAATTTAGGATTTCTTACTTCCTCTTCCTTGTCCTATAGAGTAGGGGTAGGAGAAGAACTGGGGTGCAGCACAGAGAACTGCTCCCACCCAAGTCTCATCAAAATGAAATTAAAGTTGTGCAGCCTTAATGCAAGAGAAGTTTCCCAAGAGGCTTCCATGGGACACGATCCTGGCAGATTGCGCTCTGGGTGATTACGTACATAGCACATTGGAGAGGGGAGGAATTGCCTCTCTTTCCGCCCCTCCCATCTCTCTCTCATCTTCTTTTTAAATTTAATGCCAAAATGTTAGCCAAAGAGATCCTTAATCTTGATTCAGCATTTCTGTACATACATAGTTCTGCACACTCTGCCCCTCCACCCCCAGCAGACAGGAGATCAGCGGCTTCCAGTTAGAGACTCTGCAGTCATTATCTCAAGTGGATCTGGGGTTTGCAGCTCTCTTACCAGTCTTATTGTGGGGAAAGTAGATAGTCTCTGTCTGTCTCGGTCATCTTTGAAATATTGACCCTTTTTAAAATGAGAGAGAAAGAGAGAGAAAAGAGAAATGTATAATTTTATCCCATTTTTAATATTTTGGTGTAGCAACTTGTGATATATAGACGATTTTTTGTGGGTTTTGCAAATGCGTGTACAGATTTTGTAAATACGAAACCTTTTGTAATTTTAACGCCATGTACAGTGTAATCCTGTATAGTTTACCAACGAATGGGAAATAGGGAATTTTAGGATGTTTAACTAAACGTTTTGGATCCTGGACCAGTAGCAGGGATAAGTGTGTGTGTGCGTGTTGCGTATATTTGTGGGTATGGGTGATCTCCTTTTCGCCATTTAGTCTTCCTGTATACTGTGACATTCTATACTGTTTTACTTAAAAAGAAATAAAGGAAGCCCCACTGAGAATTTAATGGATAACAGGAAAACAGATTTTTGTTTTACCTTTATTTCTAGATGTTGCTCTTCTTCATAATGTACTGTTTCCCCCCACCCATGATCATTGCTTGCTGAGAAAATCCCCCAATTCTTTCCTTTCTAACATGAATTCTGTTTTTCATAAGCCTCTTGTAAATTATATGAAATGAATAACTAGCATGTACATTAAAAGGACAAATAAAATGAGTCTCAGTTACTGTGTTGTTTAAATACAGTTGCTGAGTGTCTGTATTTTGCAATTAATGATGAGTCTTTGATTTGTTTCCCACCATTGATCTTATGTTTATTATTTGAATTTTGTGTCCTCATCCAAGAAACTCATGATTCCTCCCTTTTACTATATCCTTGGAATAGCCTGCTGAAAGATAGTGATAGGCCCAAGGTCACCCTGCAAGCCCTTTGTGGATAAGTGGGGTGTTTGAATCTGAGTTTCCCCAGTTGTAAAATAACACTGCAACCACTACACCCCACTAAACAGCACCCAGGAGGCGCAGGGCACTGCAATTGAGCTGGCAGTATTGCAGAGTGGCATCTACCTTAATATTTGTAGGGCATGTTGAAGGAAGGAGAAAGTATAAAAGGTCTGCTGGATGGAGCCTACCAGCGGCTCAATGAACCACCAGTGTCCGCTGGAAAATTTTATCGGTGGCTGAGTTCATTTTGGTGAGCCACATCTTCCCCTGAATCAGTTTTATTGGAACATTTCTTACCCCAGGACATTACATTTGCTGAGGTTAAAAAGATAAATACACCAAATACAGGGCTTTGGCTGGAATTTGGGGGTCTTTTGTCCAAAAAAAATTTTAAAATGTGAACTGGGGTGGTATTACTGCACTGAAAGGCTGCAAGATACTATATTATCTGACTGAAAGATGGGGACATGGCTTTCTACCGTGCAGGATGAGAGGTTGTAGGTCAACCTCTGTGTAATTTCTACAGTGACAAGTGCTCCTGGTGTAGATACTAACCCCATTTTTTGATTGAAGGTTAAATTGTAATGCTGTATATATGAAAGGTATATAGCAATCCATAAATGTAAACAACAGAAATCTGTTTTATACAGAGTCAGATCATTGGACCATCTAGCTCAGTACTGCTTACACTGGCTGGCAGTGGATTTCTAGGGTTTTGAACAGAGGTCTCCCCCAGCTTTACCTAGATATTCTGGGGACTGAACCTAGGACTTTCTGCATGCAAAGCAGATGCTCTCCCATTCATCTGTGACTTTCCCCCTAACTAATCTGAGTTCCCTAATCAGTCAGTATTGTCCCTTAAGTATTTCCACAGCATCTTACTTACAGACAAAGCTAACCTCTTCAAGAAATCTAATATCGTAATCTTTTAATCCCTACCAATTGCTTGGCAGGCTCTTCAGGTGTGCCACTTCAGTAGGAGTGAAAGATAAATATTTGGATGGAGAACATGCAAGATTCTCGGGGAAAGGGTATGTCTGCTTGTGTACATAGTCAAGAATGAAAATGCAAAACAAACCCCAACCTGATTAAGAGCAATTGTCAGTCACTTTCTCATACTTCATAATAGTGTTTTAATAACATAGGAACCATGAAAATATGCCATATACTAATTCAGGCCATCTGTCCACCTGGCTCAGTCTAGTCTACAGAGATTGGCAGTAACTCTCCAGGGCTTCAGGCAGGGGAGATTCCCAACCCTACCTGGAGATGCCGAGGATTGGATGGCGCTTTCTGCATGCAAAGCAGATGTTCCACATTTCAACTGGTCATCTTTCAAAGTAAAGGCAGCTGTGCCTTTGACATGCATACGCAACAGTGCAATGGCATACATCAACAGCAACTTACTTGCTTTCACCACAGTCACTCAATGTGTTAGCAAGTTGGATGGGATCACAGAGGCTCATGAACAAAAACTGCATGTGGCATGAATTGCAGAGAGGAGCAATGCCCCTACAGATCCTATTTACTTCTTCATGCAGGCCATTTGCTTCCCCCTTCAGCTGGTCTGGTCCTGTGGGATAGTATGGTAAGCTGTTCCAGTTCCCTTGGTGTTGTTTGTTCTCTTTCCCTCCCTGCTGCCCTGCTCTTACCATCAGCCTAGCTCGGTATCGCTTCTTCCAGGAACAATTTCCCCCCTAATTTGAAACAGATTTTTCTCTGCAGTGAAATAATCAAGCTGTGATCAGATTTTCAATTGCTGGTGCTAGCCTGTCTTCCTGAATAAAACCTTTGTTCTATATTCAGTATTGATAGGGTCACGGTTGGGATTTATCACTTTCAAACAATGATTTGAAAGATGGTTGCGGGTTTTTTCTTTCGCTAAGTGCTTACGGCAATGAATATATTAGGATTCCTCACTGAGTTCAAATAGAAGCCAGAGAGACATCAAATGGGTCTGCAGCAAAATGCTGCAGTGAGATTGTGTGTGTGTGTGTGTGAATGTGCCAACCAACCAGCCACACCCTCTTTGAAGATACTCTCTTCTGTTCCCACTCTCCCCTGAACTACTGCATTGGTGTCGGATCTGACAAAGAAAATGCCTTCTGCTGTTCTGAATGAGATTTGTGTTTCTAGAGTCCACTACATTTCTCAGTTTGTGCCTTAGCCCTGAGTGACTTTTTAAGACCAGAAAGGGAGCTAAGTAATTGTACAATCCAAGGGATCTGTCTTCATTTTGCCTCATGTTTATATACAGGTAAGTAAAGTAGTGACTTCATTTACAAATCACAATAAACCATAAATCATAGCTTTTAAAAAGCTGTAGTTCAGAGACTGGGCATCTGCTTTGCATGCAGAAGGTTGCGAGTTGAATCCCCAGCCATATCCAAAGAAGGCTGGCAAAGACTCAGTGTTTGAAACCTTGGAGAGCCACTGCCAGTCAGTGTCGGCAATACTGAGTTAGGTGGACCAATAGGCAGCTCCCTGTGTCGGGGTGTTTCCCAGTGTCTGGGAAGGACCAGAGATTGGTGGTAGAGAACATTCTTTTCATGCAGGTTCAATACCTGGCATCTCCAATTAGGACTGGGAATTGTCTCCTGCCTGAAACCCTGGAAAGCTGCTGAGCCAGATAGGGCTGGGAAAGATTCTTGCCCCAAACCCAGAGAAAGTGCAACTGTGAAATGCATATGCTGAACCTGGCCAAGATCAATTTTTAGAACATGTGTGATGTACAGGATCCAGGATCTAATGCACCATGATCTTTTAACATCCGCTACAAGCTGAGGCTTCCATCTGATGTTTCATCTGAGAGAAGCCACATTCTTGTGGATTATATTGTCCTATGTTGGTTGTATCTGCTTTTAAATGGTAAACACTCTGAAGGGAACACATACGTTTGAAAGTCCAATAAATTAAGCAACAGACATTTTTGGAACAGGGTTGGGTCCACCTTGATTACACCAAAATGTCTACGCACACTGTCTTTTATCTCCCTGCCAGATCCCAAACTGCTATTTTAAATTTGGCACTTTTAAAGATTATCCTCCTGCATTTTGCATTGAGACTGAACATAATTTATGGAGGTTTTGATGAGCTAGGAGGTGAAATGATTTTTGTTTCCTTTTTGTTTTTGCAAACAGCAGAGTATACAAATGAAAACAAGTCAGAGTAATTTGATTTGCGTGTTGTAGTGAAACCACAACATAGGACATTCAACTGCAGTGTTTTAGATTGTCCTTGTAATAGCTTTAGGTATACGTGAACAAAGTTGAGTGGGTGTCTGTATAAACAAGCTCTTTCTATAGGCATTTACATCAGAATGGCCCTGCAACAGTGGACCTTCCTCTCAATGCTCTATTATTCCTAACAAACAAATCTGGCAGCATGAGCAGGCATCATTCAGAGCCAAAGCACTGCTCCATCTCACTCAGTATTGTCTATACCAACTGGCAGCAACTCACAAGGGGTTCAGACAGGACTTTCCCAGACCTATTTGAAGATCTTGAGGGACCAAATCTGGGACTTCATGTATAGCAAAGTCTGTACTCTTTACAACCTTTGCAGACCTTTCTAAACATACGTATTCACATGGGTGAATTTTGCAGGCTTTCTTTGAGCATATTCTGAGAATACATATTCCGTATGTTTGGACCTCTGAGAGTTATGCTTGTTAAGTGTAGACAATACTGAACTAGAGGAACCACTGGTCGGACTTTGTAGAAGACAGCTTGCTTCGCCCCTATGTTCCTAAGGGCTGCTTCTGTGATTGCAAACTAGTTGTGAGCAAACAAAGAGAGCTACATTAGATTCCACTCCATATACTTTCCCCACTAACACAAGTGTAGAAATTAGGGTTGGTATTTCCATTACTTGATATCTCCGCCTAAAACACTGTAGGTTTCAAGCAATGTCGGATAATGTGCAAGTCGCATCAGCAGTGCTAGGCCTGTGTGATGTTCATTCACTCATGCAAGTCAATCCTTAGGTCGCAGAATCTTTGGTAGGCTCTTTAGTTTTGATTTTCCACCGGAAAGCCTTCTTTACATGCTTCTTTTGGGTGCAAGAGAGCCGTGGGTTGTGCAGCAGGTTCCACATTAGCCAGATTTCAGCTCCCTTCAGGCTGTGGACTACCATGAGATCTTTGTAAAAACAAGGATCAAAGGTCTGCAAGTTTGGAGCAGCAGAGGGCCTGGTTATTCCAAAGGTTTTGAACCCTTCGTGCAAGGTGGGCTTCAGGTTGATTCTTTGTAAGCACATGCCTAGGAAGACATCATCAATAGGAAAGAGTTCTACCTCCCCACAAGCCTGAGAGAGTTTCTTCATGGTGCTGCTGGAAAGTAAGAACCCGCCACCCCCAGCATAGGCTGGATACATGCTGAGCCCATACATTGTCTCCGGAATGTAGTATTTGCTCTTGCGGGTTCGGATTGGGTGTGCATTATAGATGATGTCCCCAACAAATAGGTCATCGGCTGGATCACGCCTCTCCAGGAAGTTGACAATGTTTTCCACGTTGACAAAGACGTCGGCATCCCCTTTGAATATGAACTTAGTACTGAAACAAAACTCACGAGCCCAGCTTAGGAAATGTATCTCCTTCAAGGTCAAATTGAAGAAAGTGTCAAGGAAGTCCCACAACAAGATGTCGCGATACATCTGGCTCTCCTGGTGAACAAGACTCTCCCACGCTGGCAGCGCCGTTTTGTTCTTTGGGACCCCCAGGAGGAAAACCCTTTGCACCTGCGCCCCATTGACTGGCCCTTCTCTTCCCCAAGTTTTCCGTACAATCTCCCGGCGGTCAAAGTCCTCTACCAGTGACTTTATGGCGATGAGCAAGAAGGGGCCCCCTGGGTTCCTCTTGCATTTCTTTGGCTGGTTAATGAGAAGGTCAAACTTCCGGTTGTCTTTGTTCCTCAGGTAACGCTTAAAATCAAAAGCAGGCTGCGTCAAGGGGGGCAGAGTAGTGACCATGGCAACCTCGCCAGGTTTCATTGAAGAAATCATTTTAGCCTTCTCCACTGCAGTCTGTTTATGGAGGGCGATGGGAACGTGGAAGACCCTACGTGTCGCCATTAATGGTGGCTTCTGACCTTTCACCTTTTCTTCTCTAAGGGAAGTGTGGCCCAGTTGAGAATAGAGCATGGTGAAAAGGACGACCACGAGGACGAGTGTGCAAATGGCATCAGCCTTGAATTGAACTCTCATTGTTCCCAGAAATCTCCACTAAGAAACATGCAGTATTGTGTTAGGGGAATTGTCTATAGACTACATCCATCTGCAGAGAAAAGAA
This sequence comes from Podarcis tiliguerta, assembly GCF_965153285.1. NCBI lineage: Eukaryota > Metazoa > Chordata > Lepidosauria > Squamata > Lacertidae > Podarcis > Podarcis tiliguerta. The sequence goes on along the minus strand of NC_139541.1, from coordinate 49,155,803 downwards.
ACAGGAGGTCAGGGTAGAGTCTGTAGCACATTTAGTTAGTTAAATTTCTCTTCTGCATTTTGTTGCAAAGGAGTCCAGGATGCTAAACCACAAAATATCAAAACACTGGTTTTTGTTGTTGTTGAAGACCATTCAATACATTTTAAAACTTCTGGAAACATTCAAAAAGGCACAGTGAATAATTTCAAGGCTGTTGAGAATATTTGAGTCATCAAATGCCCAGTTGTTAATAATGAGGGAAACACACGCACCTCATGAAGAAGGGCACCCATAAATTGGAACCCTCTACCACAAAGATCCTCTTTTAAAGTTTAAACCCTACAAGTTGACTGAGGAGGGAAAGCCAGAGTAAGTGTCACTGTCTGCCCTGGTATAAAAGGACTCAGTCAGGCCCAAACCATTGCTGGTGTACAGTTTTACCAGCTCCAGCTATTGGTGGTCTCAACCAGAGTTGGCATGAGGCGTCTGCACTGGGGGCTCCTAGTTTAAGTTTCCTCACAATTTCATACATACGTTTTAGTAAAGCTTCAAACTTGTTCCCAAGTTTTCTTGATTTCCTCCTTCCTAGAAATCCATTTTCCTTTTGTTTGGTGTCTTTTTTATTGTCTTTTCTTTTTTTTAAGTGACCAGTAAGCTGCTATGGGAGCCTCTCTTTTTTTAGCTGGAGAGTGGAATACAAATTATTTAAATAATAAACAAAACAGTATGCCAAGAAATCAGGTTTTTCCTGTTTAGACCTTGTCCCAAAAGATGTAGCAGTACAAAATGTCTTAATAAGTTGTGTCAGTATAGGGACAGGAGATTGGGTGTGGGGTTGACACTATATCATGGCGAATGGTAAGAACTCAGTATATGCTCAAAAAGATCTTTCCTGCCCCCGATATTACATCCAAACATTTTCTGGAACATGATGCAACTTTGTGACCCTGATTCCAGAGCCCAGCAATGTTGACTCCTGGCTCCAATTAAGTTCTGACTTGTTTTCATGCAAATTTGGCCCAGTATTATTTCAGATCTGAGATGCTAATGGCAACCTTTGAGAGAATTTCTGGCTGCTTTTCTCTGTTTAGTTTCATGGACTCAGGCCTTGGAATAAGCCTGGTCCAAGATGGAAATCTGCTGTTTCCATGACTTACAGATACAAGCCTGCCAATATTTAGACCAGCCATCAGCTTAATTTGCGAAAGTCAATAAAATCTGGTTGGTTCAGAGCCCGTAACTTCTTCAACTTATGGGACAGGAGACCCATGAAGCATCATTCAAAAGACAAAACATCTGTTTACCAGCAGCAAAATTACCTCCCCCTCCCTCACTTGCATGCTAAATTCTACTGCTGAAATTTAAAAAGTTGGGGTAACCCAGAGTCGATTTCTGGGTGGATGGACTGCAAACCTAATGCAATCCTGATACTCAAAAACAAACTGCTAAGCTCAGAATTCTTTCCTTCTAAGTGTATTTCTTTTGCACCAACCCCCACATACTGGATTTCAGGGAACTAGTAAAAAAAAAGAGAGAGATAAAATCCTGCAAGCCTGAAGCCTGCCCACTCTGAAACATAGGGCTCTCCTCTATTAAGTAAGACACATGGTCACCCCACCCAGGTGGACGCCATTCACCGTGCAAAGGTAAAAATGTAAGGCAGCCACTTTGGTTCTCCTGTGTGCAACAGGAAATCCCAGAAGGAAGAGAATGATGGAATGAAGCAGATCCAGATGTTTTGCTCTGCCATGACTCTGCATATCTGGCTCATAGCAGGAGGGGCATTTGGGGGCCTTCCGAGATTTGGAGGGGAAGGGAAGGGAGCTCGGGAAATGGAAACAAACATGTTATCTGCAGAATAAATTATATTCTGGCATTAACTCCCCCAGTGAGCCTGCTGTTCTCACTACAAACCTGCTCTCTGACTGGCCCTTTTGCCTGCCGTCAACATCAAGATCTCCTTCATGACTAAGCAACAACAACATCAAGATTCCCTTCCTGAGCTCCAGGCGATAACCCTAAAGCCCATTTTTCTCCTTGTTTAGCCAGACTCCTTCCAACGTGTCTTTTGGGTGGATGCCAGGTTCCACGAAAAATGCAGGCTCTGGATAGACTGTCCTGAGAGCTGTCTTGATGGGCAGGCCGCCACAGAAAACCATCGTGGTAATGCAAAAACAAACTCATAAAACAAAAAATGTCCACTCCACTAGTAAAGGCCTTCTATGTATTCTTCCCCAACTGCCAGAAATCAAAAAGTAAACTCTTTAACGGACATCGTCTGAATGCCAGGCAGAATGCCAGCATCCCCATATCATCACTGCCCCTAGCAGGGGGAAGAATTCTGTATTGCAACAGCCCTTCCATAAAAAAGCAAGATATGCTGTGCCTACTGCCCAAATTCCTCTACAAGCACTTTTATAGTGCCTTCGCTTCTGGGAGCAAAAATTGCAAGGTTAGTGCTCTGGCTTATTTAGAAAGGGCCCTGCACATGCCCAGAGGCTTGACCTTACTGATAAGTGAACATCTTTCTAGAGCATGAGAAAGGAAGCCTGAAGTCTGCTCACCCTGGAAGAGAAGCAGGTGGCCCTCCAGATGCTGTTGAACATCTGGATAAGGCTAACAATGACTGTTAGTTTGGATGCCTGCACTGTATACTGTCTGCAGGATCAAGAGTGACATGCCTCTGAATACAGTTCCTGAAGCACCACAGCAGGGCAGAGTGCTGCCGTGCTCAGGTTGTTCAGCATGGATGGAGGGATGTGTGTGGATTAATTGCATAGGACCCAGCAATGGGGAAAACGTTTTCAACCCAAGAGCCACATACCTTCATGGAAAACCACCCAGGGGCTGCTTGCCATCGGAGGACAGGGCCAAAGGCAACAATGGACCGAGCAATGCACATAGCATAAGCTCTATTTAAGCCACACACCCCTCTCCATCCATCCTTCCAGGCAAGCAAGACACAGGGTCACAATTCAAGGCTGTGTTCCAGTCAGCAAAGCACTCAAGGAGGGGGTAAACAAGGCCTTTGTCTCAGGGATGAATGTCCCAAGGACCAGCTGGAGAGGTCCAAAGTGCTGCATCCTGGTCCTGAGGTTGCTCCCCGGTTCCATAGCATGTACAGTGGTACCTCGGGTTAAGTACTTAATTCATTCCGGAGGTCCATTCTTAACCTGAAACTGTTCTTAACCTGAAGCACCACTTTAGCTAATGGGGCCTCCTGCTGCCACCGTGCTGCCGGAGCACAATTTCTGTTCTTATCCTGAAGCTAAGTTCTTAACCTGAAGCACTATTTCTGGGTTAGCAGAGTCTGTAACCTGAAGCGTATGTAACCTGAAGCGTATGTAACCCGAGGTACCACTGTATATAGTAGGAGGAAGCTGGCCCATGCAGCTCAGTAATATATTGACTGCCAGTGGCTCTCCAGAATCTCAGAAAGGGGATCTTTTCCCAGGGATTGACTCTGGAATCTTGCCACGCAGACAGAGCATGTGCTTTGCCGCCAACCTTGGGTCTTCTCTCCCCCCCCCCAATGGAAAATCTGTGCAGGAGGATCTCAACAAAAGCCGCATGCACAAACTTTCTCCCCTCCCTATATATTAATTGCAGCATTTGCACCGTCTCCCCGTCTAGCCGACACAGGTAAGGTATGCCTCTTGCAGTGAGCGAGCCAGATGTGCAGACTGGGGAGGAGGAGAGCTCATTTGCTGCTCATGAATGGCAATGAGAAATCTAACGCAGGCGCAGGGAGGGGGGGGAGAGGTTTAGGTTAAAGCTGGAGGGCAGGCCAGCTCCTGTTTGCAAATGGGTCCGTGCAGAACGCTCCCTGAACAAACCGAAAGGCTTGGTACTTACATCCAGTGCAATCCTGTCAGTAGCATTGCATCTCCCTTCGGTAACGTTTGGATAAAAGGTTGCCAAGTAGGCACATCTGGATCCGATTAGCTCTGGCATTCCTCAGCCTCTGATCATATAGCCCAGGAAATCCTAGCTGAGTTAAGCAATCCTGGCTCTCTTGCCTTTCCATGCATTTTCAGGAGAAGCACCCGGATTGTGTGCAAACATGGCTGGGTCCTCCTCCTCTCCCCATGTCTTCTCTCCAAACCCTGTCTCTCTCTGTGTGTGTCTGTGCTGGCAAGAGAGCCCCCTCAGTGGTGTGTTGGGAAACGGAGCTCAGCTGGCCTCCAAGTGCTGGTCACATGACCTGAGCAGATGTTCCTGTCCAAAAAGAGTCAGGAGAGCTCTGGAGTCTCCTGCTTCAGATGCATGCCAACAGCAGGGAGGGGGCGGGAGGCGGAGAAGAGTTGGCCGCACATGCGAAGGGTCCGTGTCTGTGTGTGTTCACGCAACGACAGATTGCCTCATGAAATCTGGTCAGACTGAGCGCCATCATGCTACACCCCAATAAAGTTAGCTCCTCGTAAAAGAGGAAATGACTAGCGTTGCAAAGTGTCGTTCCAACAAGTTCATTCTTGTATAGCCATTGGGATTTGGGGGACATTGGTTAGTCTACTGACCCCACACTGAGGACAAAATGTGATGTAGTTTGCATTTAAAGGTGGACTTACCTAATTTCCACCTTCCAAAATTATACATGAACTGGATTTTGAATCCTTCAAAATTCACATTTCTCAGAGCTTGGCAATGCACTTTTCCAGCCAAGTAATGCATCCAAAAAATGGATATGCAAGGGTGAAGTGTGCCTAGACTGGTGGAAATAACATACAAAGATGCATTATTTTAAGCAAAATTGCATACCGAAATCAGTATACAGTGGTACCTCGGGTTACTTACGCTTCAGGTTACATATGCTTCAGGTTACAGACTCTGCTAACCCAGAAATAGTACCTCGGATTAAGAACTTTGCTTCAGGATGAGAACAGAAATCGTGCTCCAGCGGTGTGGCAGCAGCAGGAGGCTCCATTAGCTAAAGTGGTGCTTCAGGTTAAGAACAGTTTCAGGTTAAGAACAGACCTCTGGAACGAATTAAGTACTTAACCCGAGGTACCACTGTATTAGGAGAAATTTTCATGAGGACTTAAAAATAAATAAATCACAAACCGATATAGAAATGTGGGGAGCAGGTCTGAAAAACAAGAAACTGAAATAGAAAAGATTTTCCCGTCCTTATCCCATAGTCTGCTTTTTCCTCCTTTTTTTCAGTGGTCTGTAGTTCATCACAGCAGGCAAACTCACAGGCTGCTTCCAGCCCGTGTAATTACTTAAGGTACCCCACCAGCCCACCAAAATCTGGGCATGTCATCCTTGACTCACCTTACAAAGGAGCATCTTCTCGCTCTGGCATGCTGCTGTTTCAAGGAAGTCTTAGCACTCAGGAAACGGGAAGAACTGCTTAAAGTGTCTGTTCCACCAACCATTTTATGTTGAAACTAGGTAGCAAGAAAGTGAAGGAAACTGAAATGGACAGATTGGCCCTTCCTAGTACTAGAGCAGATCAAAGCACGTAGTCTTATGGAATACTAGGGTGGGTACCAAATAATGGTGTATTTCCACCATCTACGAAAAATTTACCTGTTTACCCAGGCGTTCTCTGACCATCAGTGCCAGTTTTAAACTGCCTTCTGTACCGCCTTATATTTTGCTACAATTGTCTTAATCTAGATGAGGTTGGCAAGCAATGTGAGCAAGGCCAGCAGTCCCTAGGGGGGTCTCTCTCTCTCTCTCTACACACACACAAAACCCATGTCAGTAAATCCTTTTGCTCATCTTGGACCAAAGTCATTTTCCCACGGCCAGCTTGAGACTGCTCCAAACTTTCAAGTGCTGCTAAAACTATTTAAAAACATGAAACTCTCTTTTGGATTCCAACAAATTCCCGAGAGGTATATCTACGGGTGCATTCCCTTTTAAACATTGAGCAGCGTGTTTATTTGATTGTTGCCTGATCTTGCATGTGTTTAAAAATGAAAGCCACAACAAGGTGGGGAGAGACACAATTTGAAGATTGTCAAGACACACATTGAGGAAAGTGCTGCGATATAAAAGCAGGATTCTCAAAAGATACAAATCATGGCATTAAAAACCAGTGTCTATCAGAAGAGAGTATTGTGTAGAAAACCTACAGTGCAGAAAACAAGGCAATACAAAAGTGGCAAAAATACACTTTGCAAAAATATCAGCCTGTACCAATTGTGTTTTAATTTATCAATATTTTCCCCGGAGTTAGGGTTGCTCTTTCACATGGTAAGGCAATTTTGCTGAAGCTAAAGATCATTGGCTGGATGAGGGAGATGCATACACTGGGGGAAATCCCATGTAGGTTGCCTTGCAAACTTCCATCATGGAAAGCTCTAATGCTGCTCCCATTGCTTGGAGGAAATCACTTTTCGTTGGGCAATTTTATTGGTTTTTTAATTGTGCCATTTCCCATCATGCACTAGATTTTCGGTTCTACCCAAAGTGCAGACTATCTTCCAGAGAAATTAATGCAGCAGAATTGAGTGGTTCAGGACACAGTCAGTGAATACCTTCGTAAACACATATGTTCCCTTTATAACATTTGTAACTGGGCAAGGCAGGAGGGACCCTTGTACTGCCAGACCCTCAGACAGTTTTGGAAACACATTACCAGAATACCTATGGTCTAGAGCAGCCTTTCTCAACCTGTGGGTCCCCAGCTGTTGAACGAAAACTTCCATCACCCCTAGCTAACAAGAAGAACCGCTGGTCTAGAGGCATTGTGTCCTTAATGAAGCCAAGCTGACTCTACAGAACGATGTTCTTCTTTTAGTCAATTGCCTTTATGCCCAAATGATACGCACCACTTGTCTTTGTTGAGTTTATGTTTTGCGTATGTATTTGTAAAAAACTGGAGACGCCAGTAAATAATGATAAAGGTGATAGGTTTTTAAAATGATGCTTATACCCGTAGAGAAGGGCCAGTAGCAGGGGGAAAGGTCTCTGGCATTGCCAGGGATGGTCTGAAACTCTGGAGAACTTCTGCCAACTGATGGAGACAATCCTGAACTAAATGGACCAAGGTTCTGACTCAGTACAAGACATCTTCCCGTGTTCTGATTCACAGATTCAGAGCACTAACCATTCCTTCATTTGTATGCTATACCAGATTGTGCTGAAAGCAAAATGGAATGTCAAATGACTAGACCCAGACATTCTTAGCACTAGCAAGGTTGCTTTGTGCATCCTCTGATATCTAGCCCTCGTATCTGCTTCTGGAACAGCTCCCTTTGTGTAGCTACAGGTATTTGTGAATCTCATACATTGTCCATCTTTTGACAATGATGCCCACACAAACAATGACACTTTCACCTGTGCCAGTAAGATAGTACAGGAAAAGTGGGCTGCCAGATCTAAGGTTCACTTCCCTTCCTCTAAGCAATTATTGGACTGGTTTGCACATAATGCTTTGTTTAAACCGTGCTTTCTTTAACAAACCAAGAGTTAATCACAAGTTATCCCACAGACAGTCACCATGGCTTGTTTTTCAAAAGCTTGGTTTGTTTTCCAGCTGCTCTTGCTTTGTGCATTTGTAGCTTACTAAATTTCTGTGATGGGGTGCTCAAACATACCATAGTTAAGGGTGCTAGGTTCACACATAACACTAAGCCATAGTTAAAACAAACCAAGGTTCATAAGCCAACAATAAACCATGGCTTCAGACTGTGGTTTGTTGGCAGTGAACAAACCATAGTTAAGCTGGAAGGCAGGATTTATACATAATGCTACGCCATGATTGGTTGATAAACCAAACTATTGGTTGATAAACAGTGGTTTAACATTATGTGTGAAACAGGTATCTATAAATGTGCAGAGGATCCAAGGGAGACAGCTGTCATCATGAACCATGGACAGCTACCAACCCAGCTATGCCTCATTTTCTGGGGGAAATGGTGCTAAAGCAGACACAGCCATAAGACTGAAAGCAAACAATGAGACAAGAGAGAGCCTACTGTTCCTTCCTGGAAGAGAATCTGGGATACAATAATGTCACTGAGGTGGATCCTCTGTGCAAGGAAATGCAGACAACATGCTCCTGTAAGTAAGCATCACAGCAGCACAGTTACTATGACACTCAAGAATAACTCCATAAAAGGTGTAAAATGCTGGTGCAGTCTGTTCATGGAAATGCCACCTAGCGCTGGTTCACACATGCAGTTTCAACTCTGCTGACTGCAGCATCAAGTGGGGCTTGTAGGAATGAATAGGTCATTGCAGATCTAATACCCCCTGCCACCCAAAAAAACCCCTTTCCTAGCCCCTATTTCCAATAAGAGTCAGTTCACACATTCAACTGCATGCTAGATTAAGTTATGCCAATGATTTGCAACCCATTGTGTGAACTGGCTGCATTGGAAAGTACCACTTTTTAAAGTTGACTTTGGGCAATATGACTGTCCTAGCCAGATCATTAATCTGAGGATAGCTCGCTTTTGTATGCACATTTCCATATAACGTCATTATTTGATGCTACAGTCAGTAAGTGCTGAGAACTACCTTTACTCAGGCACAGCCTAGCCAGTTATTTAGACCGTTCCTGAAAGTCACACATCTTTTCCTTTTCCTGCTATTACATTGCTGAGAAATTCTGAAACCGCCAAGGCCTTTGTCCAGATGCTACTGTAAGATGAAAGATGTTTCCCAAGACCATCCATATTTCAGCACTGAAGTAGTACACTGACTTTCAGCCTCAGTCCTGTGCTGGTTATTCTCGGGGCAGTGGCAAGGGCCACAGCTGGTCTGGCATCAAACGGCTACAGAGCGGTCAAGAGGTGTAGAAAGGCACCTGAGTGTGCAGCATCACTGGCCCTGCAGCTTGTAGTTTCAAGTGAGGACTGCCCCCCCCCATGTCCTCTTACAATGTTTTGTCATTCTGGTGGACACTCAGAAGCTCCTCAGCCAAGCTGATGAGGCCATTCTCCTCCAGGGCGGCGACCAGTCTTTCTATGGTGGCTCTCTTGCCTTCTGAGTCAATGAACCTGCGGAGAAGCTGGTATGCTTGCTCATAGAGGCCCTCCCGGTCGTACTCTATGGCCAAGTTGTCGATGACAGGATCACGAAGGGCCCGGCAGTTGACCTGCAGAGACCGGCCCACCTGCTTCCACTTCTTGGACACGAGTTTGGCAAATGTCTGGTGGTCGTCTGGAGAGATTTTTCTGTTGGCTTGGGAAGGGAACAACAAAAAACAAATCTTAACTCATCAGGGACATGTTGTTCCGTACAAAACAAAAAATTAGGGATGAATCCAAATGAACAGACTGAGGTTAGTCAATGGGTTCATTACTTTTAATGGGACTGCTCTAAATATGGAGAGCTCTGGATCCAACCCTCCCAATATGTGGAAACAGGGGACACACCTGCTTGCCAGGACCAGCCCTGGACTGCATGAGACTTCTGAGGTAGAGGATGCTGCTGCTGTTGACCCTACTACTGACCAATAAACCTCCCAAGACCACTGCCTGGGAGAATATCCCACTCAGAGACTGAAAGCTTGGAGGAACACAATATGCCCTGACTGGTTTCCAATGGTGGCTGATACTCATTGGGACTGTTGGGACAGAAAGCAGGGGTGTCAATAGTAGGCAGGGCCAGAGCCAATGGCAGGCAGAGCCAACTAATCTGAGCTTTATCTCAATCCTTCCTCCTGCGGTGTTTACCAAGGGCAAAACTGAGACTCAGGAAGTCAAAGCTGGCAACTGAGGTCACTCTCTAATACTGGTTGTAAGTCCGAGGGCAGGCAGGCAGGTGGAGGCTGGCTGAGAGCAGGCTGAGGTTGGTTGGGAAGTGTCCTGTTTGCCTTAACAGAGCAGCCTCAACTGCTGGCCACATCCCCTCATTCCTGAGCCACCAAAATCACCACCAAGGGCAAGGCTGAACGGAAGCGATAGCTGGGTGTGGTGTCCATCCAGCAGCAGAACTCTCCTTAAGCCCTATCTACGAGGAGGACACCTGACTCTTCAGCTGCTGTTCCAGAACAGGACCCCAATGAAAGCTCAGGGACAGGTGAGGCAGCAACACCAACTCTTGAAGCTTCTCAGATGTAACCTAACAGGTGCTCAAACAATATCTAACCTTGCAAGTGCTCCTTGTGTGATTTCTGGCTGGACAACTCTCCTACTATCCCGACTCTTCTGATCTTTTTCTTCCCCTTCAGAAACTTTACAATACGAAACTATAAACAGTAAACAGTCCTGCTGCAAAATAACACCATGTTTTCAGAGTTTTCCTTGAGATGACATAGACAAATTTGTCCAGCTCTCTCCTTTCAGTGCACACCTGTTTAATTTTTTTTGTCTTGTAACCAGTTCATATTCAAAGTGATCAAGTTCTCCCAATTTCCTCTTGGAAACACTTACCGAACTGCTGGCCCTGGAAAGTGAAGGTGTCTCCCTTTGGCAGAGACCCTGAGATCTCGACAGAACTGTAAGATGGAGGCAGAGAATTCAAAGATGGAGGTGGAGAATTCAAAGATGGAGGTGAAGAATTCAAAGATGGAGGTGAAGAATTCAAAGATGGAGGTGAAGAATTCAAAGAAGGACCCGTGTTGTCAATCTTGTCCAGAAAGGAACAGTTCCTGAGAGATTCCTCCAGCTCCGTGATCTCTTCATCCCTGAGACGGTTAGGCTGAAATGGAGAACCAATGTAGTATAGTGGTTAAAAAATGCTGGGCTAGAACCTTGGGAGACCAGGCCTCAAATCCCCACTTGGTGAGGAAGCTCACTGAGTGACCCTGGGCCAGTCACTGCCTCCCAACCTAGTCTACCTCATAGGGTTGTTGTGAGGATAAAATGGGGAGGGAGAGAGAACCATATAAACTGACTTGAGCTCCATGGGGGGAGGCAAGATATAAACATAGTAAATACAATAAGTAACATACCAAAAAACACACAAATCATCTGCCCCGTTAATTTTACCTGCAAACTAGCTGGTTCAGTAATAAGCCCTATTAAAAAATCAGCATCCATGATGTGTACTGTGTTAGATCCTACATTCAGGTGTGCTGCCAAATATATATATTTGGGCTGCTTACTGGGCTCTGGGTAGGTTGCGGGAGGGCCCTGGGGTGCTCTCAGCACCAGTCTGTAACCTCCCCAAAGATTAGTAAGCAAGGAAAACCCACTGAGTGTGTGGGCAGAAAAAAGCAAATAAATGGAGAGCAGGGAACAGCAGGTTTTCCACATTCTTCATTTATTTATTTCACCCACCACCTGCATAAGCTTTCACTCGCGTATGTAAAGTGAGTGTGAGTTGTGGGCCAACTCAGTTCCCTGAGAAGGTAAGCTGTCACTTAAATAATAATAATAATAATTCTAGTCCTATTTGTTAAAGAACAGAGTTCAAAGTGGATGAGCAATGCCTGCTGAGATCTGTGAAGAATTGCAGGGCTTGTGGGTGGGAAAAGATGGGGCCTCAATGCCCCACATTGTTCCTTGCCTTTTCCCAGAAAGAACCATAAAGACATATTATGCCAAAGAAAAGTGGGCACATTTGCCCAAGCTGCAGAATCTAGCTTTCCTTGACGCAAAACTCGGACGGTTCGCATGCTGAATTTTCCTCTTAATTATCTAACTTGGACGCTAAATATCAGGAGTTGGGAAACTCTGGCCGGCAGACCAAACTGGGTGCAGCACAAGTCCCAATTGGGTCCACAGGACTGCTTCTCCCAAACTATTCCCGCCTGTCCCACACGGAACGTCATTCGTGATGCCCTGTGTTCAGCCTTTGGATGAGCACAGGCCTGGCCACGCCCCTTGCGCTGAGGTTCCTAAGTGCCCAGCTGGCTCTCAGGTTCTTGGGAAAGCTCTGGACAAGAGACTTTGTTCGGTGGGTAAGTCAATCCACCTGTCATGTATTGGATGTCAAAACAGGTGATTGGCTGGTGGGCTGTCCTGCACACCTGTCTAAGTTGGCCCACAGGGACAAGTAACAATCCAGCTCACCCAAAGGCTCCTGCCATATAGCCACCCACGCAGCCCAGCATTTCTCTCGCTCGCACCTTTTCATGGTAGATGCACTCAAGGCACCGCTCCTCCTCCCGGATCATGGCATCCAGCTTCTCAGCACCAGTTTTCAGCTCCATCTGGACAGGGACTAAGGTGGACATGGACAAGGAAAGTTTGAGGTGATTCTGGAGGGAGTCTTGGAGGTGTCCCTCACGATAGCTTTGCAGGAATCTCCGGCAGTTCTCTTCCTTGCAGAATTTGAGCTGGATTATCAGGTGAGGGTCGCTGCAATGGACCTTCAGCACGTCTACCCCGTTGAGGCTACCCGTTGAATCTGGGGAAGAGAGCGGGGAGGAAAGTTAGCGGTGGCTGTCAGGTTTTCCACTTACCAAACACAAGAAGCCACTTTGTGCTGTCAGACCACTGGGTTATCAAGCTCTGTACCTTCTACACTGAATGACAGCAGCTCTGCAGATACAGTATATATTTTTCAGTTGTGTTTTATGCTGTTAAGTCATCTTGGGCTCCCTTTCGGGAGGAAGAGCAGCAGATGTCAAGGAAATAAGCAACTATTTTACTTTTAAAAGACAACTGTTCAGGTAAGTTTTTAATGTTTGATGCTGTATTTTTTTAATATTCAGTTGGAAGCAGCCCAGAGTGGCTCAGGAAACCCAGCCGGATGGACGTGGTATAAATAATAAAATATTATTATTATTACTATTATTATTATTACTATTATATAAATTGAATAAGTTTTGTATAATCTTCCAGAAAACAAGCAAACAAACACACAGAGAGAAATAGCACATTTACAAGAAGACCTAAAGTGATGCTGCAAGACAGGAGTGCAGACAGAAGCCTCTCTATGTTCCACTTATTCTTATCTTTATGACTAAAGTAAAGGAGACCTTCTAGGCCTGTAAATTCTACAGGCTGGGAAAGAGACTTCCCTGGAGAGTTCCAATGAGTGGAAGTCTCTTAGCAAACAGAGCGTGGAAGACAAATTGCTGTGTTCTAGAACTGCAGGGTAGTATGCAATGTTTGGGGAAGGACTCGAGCATTTCGGCGGAGCATCTGCTTTGAATGCAGAAGGTCCCAGGAAGGGCTAGAGAAGACCTGTGCCTGAAGCCCTGGAGAACTGCTGCCTGTCTGTGCAGACAATACTAAGCTAGGTGGTCCAATAGTCTGACTCAGTATAAGATGGTTTCCTAGGCTTCTGTTTAAACCAGGACTGGAATCTCCCTTTATTTTTAGGGCCGACGTTGGAGCTCAGAAGCAGAGCACCTGCTTGGCATGCAGAACGTCCCGAGTTCCATCTCTGGCATCTCCAGGTCTGGGACCCTGGAGAGCTGTTGCCAGTCAGAGTAGTCAGTACTGAGCCCAATGGTCTGACTCACCAGTTTGCAAAGGTTTGGGCTTGGAGAAGCTTAAGTTCCAAGAGCAGCTCAGATGTAGGGATGCTGAGTGACAACAGGCAAATGATGCTGTTCTCAATGAGTTGCTGTCTTGGGGCACTAATGGCAACACAGAATACATACCCGCTAGAGCCAACTTGAGTGCTTTGAACACGCAGGGCTTCTGCTTTGGGTCTCCATACATCACAGGAAGAAGGACATTTTCCGATGTTGACTGCACAAACAGGTAGGCGCTTCCCACCCAAACATCAGAGACGTCTCCCATCTTTCTGTCTCCAAAAGGAAACGACAGAATTCGTTGACTTTTTTTTATTTAACAAGATTTATATAGCACTCAATCCAAAGATTTATATAGCACTCAATCCAAAGCTACATACAATAATATAAACTATTCATATAAAAACCAAACTTTTAAAACAAATGGATGTGAGATTCATACCAGGGGTCAAATCCCCACTCAGTCATAAAGCTCACTGGGTGACCTAGGGCCAGTTATCATCTATAGTATTAGCTGAACCTACCTCACAGGGTTGTTGTAATCAATCAATCAAATAAATAATACGGGAAAACCTTTGGGGAGTCCAGTGCTATCACACAATTATTTTAAGGGTGGCTTCCTGGACTCGCGCAAAAACAGACTCCATAGGGAGCTTAGCCCATAATTGATCCCATTGTACTTCTTTGATGCTTCTCTTAAGGTCCTTTCCCCAGGCTCATGTATATATTGTGTATCCCCCATAACCAAGTCTAATAATGGCTTATATAAAGCAGAAGGCAGTACATATTTGGGGACCTATAACGAAAGGATCCAGCTGTTGCCAGAGTCCCAATGTCTTCTCCTTTGCCTTGCGAGAGGTTTGTTTATAGAACCAGCTGTTCTGAAAGTCCATGTTCAGCACTATCTGACCTTATGTAATCAGCACCAATATCATATTTCTTGTTGCTCAAAGTTGCACCTCTAAACAGAGAGAGTGTGCCACATTTTGGTCAGAGGCACCTAAAAACAAGTCTTGAAATGTATCAAATGCAAAATGAACGAACGAATGAATAAATACTGCCTACATTTGAGTCTCCTCATTTCCCCAGTCCTGCAATACGAGGAAGATAATGTTGATCAGACTTGCAGGGTTGTTGTAAAAAATCACTGAGATACTGTATAAGAAACACTCCGAACAAAGTTCTATATACCTGCTAAATAATACTTCAAATATAAAGGTAAAGGTACCCCTGCCCGTACGGGCCAGTCTTGACAGACTCTAGGGTTGTGCGCCCATCTCACTCAAAGAGGCCAAGGGCCAGCGCTGTCCGAAGACACTTCCGGGTCACGTGGCCAGCATGACATCGCTGCTCTGGTGAGCCAGAGCCGTACACGGAAACGCTGTTTACCTTCCTGCTAGTAAGCGGTCCCTATTTATCTACTTGCACCCGGGAGTGCTTTCGAACTGCTAGGTTGGCAGGCGCTGGGACCGAACAGTGGGAGCGCACCCCGCTGCGGGGATTCGAACCACCGACCTTTCGATCGGCAAGCCCTAGGCACTGAGGCTTTAACCCACAGTGCCACCCACGTCCCTTACTTCAAATATATATATATGCAATATACTTCTATAGTATATTGCATTTTAAAATGGGGTTTCAGAGTTTTTAGGGGTTTTTGAATGTTTTATGTAGATTTTCAATTTCATTGTTCTGTATGGGACAGTGACAATAAAGATATCGTATCGTATATCGAAGTGGCGGCATTGATTTTTATTGCCAAAGCAAAACGAACACTTCTCCGTTTCTCTTTTCCAGGTTTTTACCGATCAGGACAAACCTGACCTGCTTTGATGAGTGCATTTATTCCGGATTAAGTAATCCAAAACAGACACACATCCGCCCCCAGTTTCGTAAACCGAAGTTTCTAAAACGGGTAGGTTCTCGCGGGTCCCTGGAAGTACGGGAATATCCCACTTTTTCCTCTCTTGAACCCTCTCAAAATCCTTTTATTAAAAAAGCGAGATCCCCATCTGCACAAGGTACGTAGGAATGTCAGGTCCGATCCGTCCCTCGGGCCGCGCAAGAGAGCAAAACATGCCCGAGCCCAGTTCCTGGAACGAAGCCGCTTCCCGGAACGCACGGAACCGAAACTGGCCTCTCGGGCCTTGGCAAATGAAAACCGATGAATTGCGCATCGTCGCTCCACTCCCCACCCGCACCTTTCTGAACTTGGAGGGAGAGCCTCGCCTCGCCTCCCCACTTTTTAAAACTGGCCACTTTAAACTTGGAGAAAACTCCTTGCCACCCACTTTCTCCGCAGCGAAATCTCCGCGCTAGGCAGCGGGAGGCACGGAACGATTTGGGCCAACGGTGCCTCCCGATCGCTACCTCGGATCGAGTTGTCAGCAGCCGGAGCCTGCGCTAGCGCCCACCCGCTTCCCAAGGCGGAGAGCGACCATTACCTCTTCCCTTTGCCCGATCCTGGCCGGTCCTCCTCCTCCTCCTCCTCCCCGCGCGCAAACAGAGTGAGCTACAGCGCGCGTCTTCCGCCTTTGCGCATTAGCCGCTCGGAAAGAGCAAAAAGGCACTTTGCACTTTCCTGATCATGTGGCTATTAAAGGAAGATGACCCGATCCCTGAGCAATGACCGCCCCCCCCCCATATGCCAGTCACTCCCCCCACCCCCATATGCTCTCTCCCACCCACAAGACCCCCCCCCCCCACTTTCAAGCTTGCAAAGAATTCACAGGATTGTTTTCGCAGTTCGGGGATCTGGGGAAAGCCTAATTCCAACCTGGTGGAGTTTTTGCTTTTTCCTTTTTGGCAGTTTTCTCCCCGGAGAAGAATGAACCACAGTCTCTCCTCCTCCAAACGTGGTTTGCGAGAGGCAACGGTGACCGGCTGGCGGACCTGCCAGTCCAAATCGAGCACCGCTTCCCATTGGGCTGCTTGTTTGGAAGGTACCGAAGGATCCGCCCCGTTTTTATGCACCAGGAAGTTCAGGCTGCCAATCAGTGGGCGCCCCGAACCGTGGCCTTGACAGGAGAGGCCGCCTGGGGGCTGGGGTCGTCTGAGATCAGGTAAGGAATGGGGTGGGAATTCAGTTCGTCCTAGGCTGCAGCTCACAGCACTGACCAAGGTGCTGTTTGATTGCCTTGTTTTTAGAAAGCAAAAGCGCCGTGTCCCAGAGCATCAGCAGAGTGCATATGCTCGCATAGATTAATTCCACTCCTGCTAGGAGGAGAAGAGGAGATCTCTCAGTGCTCTTGGGAAGATTTGCTAGCGGAAAGCTGCTCCAAGGCAGAGAGGGGACTGCAGAGGGAAAAGGAGCCTGCCCTGCTGCGCTCTCGCGGGCAGGTTGGAACTTGCTGGCGGGCTGTGATGACTAATGATCATCAGGAGATCGTTTTGAGGAGCGCTGTTAGGTATCCCCTGTGCTGTGGAGGCTGTTGCCGGTTCCATGCTTTGGAACATTATTCTAGCAGAGATGCAACAGGCCACCTGGCTTCTGACTTTCAGGAGTCTCTTTGAAGACCTTTTTTTTTTTTTTTTGGCCAGCAGTCCTATGCGCAGTTTTTAAAAATTCTTGAGAAAGGCAGTCATATTAATGATTTTTATGGGGGGGGGGCGGTTATGTTGCTGCCCATTGCCCTGATATTTTATGAAAGATGTATAAATCGGCCCACTTTTGTGGAATAATCTGCCAATAGAGATCCAGCAGGTGCCTTCAGTTTTAGCTTCTAAGTGCCTCCTGAACATTTTTCTTTTCCATTGGGCTTAACGCAGGCAATTGAGATCACATATTTCCATAGCTGTTGGCTGATTTCGACATTTTTGTATGTCTTTCTTACTGTATTTTATGGGTGCGTTGTTTGTTTTAAATGAATAGAAGTATATAAATATTTTAATGAAGAGCAGTCAATCACAGCAAAACAAACAAACAAACAACCCTCTACCTTGTTTGAGAGGCCAGCTGCTTAGTATACTTTTGGAATGAGATTTTGGCGTTTTCCTGGAAAAAAACAACCACCTGCTGTCTCCAATAAGGGGAGGTCTGCCTTGTAAATGATGTTAACATGTGGTTTTCATAAGTCTTTCATGCCACCTGTCATTCTGTGGACAGCCTTGGGCAGCAAGTGTCTCAGGAATCGCGCTGCCAGTGCATCAGAGGTCAAGGATAGCTCTCACAGCCTCGGTTTAAAGCATTACTGGCAGGGCAGTAATGACTGCACTCCTAAGAAAAAGTCTGTCCTGCAGAAAAGTTTAAGAGAGAGAGGGTTGGATTTTTTAATTTCTTAATGCTGGGTGGGTTGCCCTTACAAGTGATGTTCCTTTAGGAGCTGCACTGCCTCTCTGCATCCTTGCTTCTGCAACTCCATGATACCAATTGAACCTCTATTTTTATCCAACAGGATATTAAAAACACAAGGAAACATCGAACATTAAACATTTCCCTAAACAAGGCTGCCTTCAGATGTCTTCTAAAAGTCAGGTAGTTGTTTATTTCCTTGACATCTGATGGGAGAGCATTCCACAGGATGGGCGCCACCACTGAGAAGGCCCTCTGCCTGGTTCCCTCGCAGTGAGGGAACCGCCAGAAGACCCTCGGAGCTGGACCTCAGTGTCTGGGCTGAACGATGGGGGTGGAGGCGCTCCTTCAGGTATACTGGGCCGAGGCCATTTAGGGCTTTAAAGGTCAGCACATTTAAAACAGCACAATTAACAGGATAGTAAAACATTCTCATATCCCCGTATTGGGAAGGTTACGGAGTATTGGTTAGGGCAGGGTTGGGGAACCTCCCATCTGCAGGTAAAATTTGGTCTGCCAAGCCTCCCCGTTTGGCCTATGAGGCCATTTGAGGTAAGCCATGCCCACTTGCCTACTCCTGTTGTCGTATATGTCAGGTGTGGGCCAGCTAAGGCAGGGCTTGGCCCAAAGGGACTTTCCAGGCACTGCTTACTGTAAGTGCCATCAAAACCTCCTGCACAACACTTCCCAAGAGCACCTGGCAACCAGCGGGTTGTCAGGTGCTTGGAAAGCGCTGCGCAAAGTGCTCTGCAAGCTCTGTTTGTGGCACCTGGGAAGCACTGAGCACATCACGATGCCTTATGAGGAACGGCTAAGGGAGCTGGGCATGTTTAGCCTGGAGAAGAGGAGGTTAAGGGGTGATATGATAGCCATGTTCAAATATATAAAAGGATGTCACATAGAGGAGGGAGAAAGGTTGTTTTCTGCTGCTCCAGAGAAGCGGACACGGAGCAATGGATCCAAACTACAAGAAAGAAGATTCCACCTAAACATTAGGAAGAACTTCCTGACAGTAAGAGCTGTTTGACAGTGGAATTTGCTGCCAAGGAGTGTGGTGGAGTCTCCTTCTTTGGAGGTCTTTAAGCAGAGGCTTGACAACCATATGTCAGGAGTGCTCTGATGGTGTTTCCTGCTTGGCAGGGGGTTGGACTCGATGGCCCTTGTGGTCTCTTCCAACTCTATGATTCTGTGATCAAATCCCTGCTCAGCCATGACGCTCATTGGGCGCCAGTCACTGCCTCCCAGCCTAACCTACTTCACAGGGTTGTTAGGATAAAACGGAGAGAGGGGAGACCTATGTGCACCGCCTGGAGCTCTGCAGAGAAAACGTGGCATTTAAATGCAATAAGTAAATAAATAACGATTGAACAGAAAGGCAGCAATGCTCTTTCTTTTAAAGAAAGAATTCCCCTTCAAGAGCCACTGGGAACTTCCAGCTTCTCATGGAAAGAGCAACATATAAACTGTTTATTCTCCCCTTCCCACCCTGGGGTTTCCTTTTATGTTATTTTATTTCAGAATTCTGCCTCTCCCTTGCTGAGTCACTGACAAGGAATTCTTGGGCAGAGGCAGCAGAAATCTCTAACGGTTACCTTGACTCATCATGAACTTTACCTTGGGGTGGGAGAAAGCCACTCCTTTCTCAACAGTGCAGTAGTAAAATTAACTATCTGGGGCAGGGGGGCAGGGGAGGGATGCAAGTGTAAATGTGCAGTGGGAAATTTAGATTTCTCCATGTTTGTTTTGGACACGTTTTGTTTCAATTGTTGTGCCATATGCTGATCTTTTCATATGCAAAGTCATCTTGTCTTTTTAATCAGTGAGCAAAAGGATGTTACGATTACTAAGAGCTAGCATGGGTTTCTCAAAAACAAGCCATGCTAGATGAATCGCATTTCTTTTTTTGATAAGAGTAACAAGCTGGGTGGATCAGGGGAATGTGGTGGGCGTGGCATATCTTGATTTCAGTAAGGCCTTACACAAAGTCCCCCATGATGTTCTTGCAGAGAAGCTGGTAAATTGTGGCCTAGAGGATGCTACTATTAGCTGGATTTGGAGCCAGTTGACTTACTGAACCTAACAAGGGGTCACTAATAGTTCCTGTCTTCTGAGGGGTTCAACCTGTTGTAAACAAAAATTGCCCTTTTTCCTTATGGGGTATCCAAGAGCCCATATAGAGTCCTTACATAGGTTCCCTATTGGTAGGAAAGAATAACAAAGGCCAACCAGAGAACATTGAGAAGCAAAGCAGCTAGTAAGCTTGATCTTTATTGATCTGTTGCAACAGGGTGCTCCCCTCACCCACAGGAGAGGAGGAGGAACCCAGAAAAATGGTGTGCAAAGCTTTTGAAATTGCCACCCTGTAGATCAAGACCACCCCCAGAAACATCATACATACATCACAGAAAAGGCGGTTTAAACAGAAATTTGAATGTTGTTTATCTCCTGTCTAGCAGGTTACTTGATTGGATTGCCTTGGGAGCCTGGCCAATCTTTTGTAATGATAAATACTTAGTTCCTGGGCCATGTCACAGGCTCACACCCTATTCAAACACAGACATACCCTTAAGATAGGATTTGTGAAGGAAAAGACAATGGGGAGGCTTTTCCATTTTCCTTTGACTTTGCAGAGAAAACATTTGGTCAGTTTGGGAATCAAAATGGTTCCAGGTCGGTCTTCCTGTGCTGATCTATGTATGTGCGGTTATGAACATTACCATATATCTAAGACCTCAAAATTCCTATCATAGACCTATCTCTCCCAGCTTTGTGTTGTCTGCAAAGGTGATCAAGATTCACCCCAACCCTTTATAGAAGTCAGGGAAGAGAACCTTTTTCAGCTGAGAACCTCAGACATGGATTTTTAAAATGGTGAGAAGTACCAGGGCAAGGCAGTAGCCTGCGATGTCCCACTCAAAACCTTCCTTCAATGCCCTGGTTTGTGGAGTTTCCTTACAGCTCAATAGGGCCATCTGATTCTGATGCTACTTCACTGGTGTTTGTAAAAAAAAAAGAAAAGAGTGCCCCCTCCCCTACGCACATTGACTTGCTAGATGCTCCTTCCTTCCAACTTTTGACACAGCACATGAATGAGGCCTCCTTTTTATATGAGGAGTGGCAAAAACGGTGCGGCAAGGAGTGTTTAAAATCAGGCACAACTTCCTTTTGCGTAAGCCTCCCTCCCCCTTGCTTTAAAAAACAACAACCTTGTACTGAATACAAGGAAGTGATCTCATGGTTTCAGAAAGCAAACAGAGTTTATGGGGACTTCCTGTTGCAGACGCCTTCATTGTGACCTTTGAGAGTGTGACTGATCTCTTTGTGCCTGGGAGGAAAGGAGAGAGCACATGCTGGCTTGAGCAGGCAGAAGAAGAAAGCACATCCAGGGGCTCCTGGTACGTATGATGCAAAATACTCTTTCCTGGGTATACAACTGCTTAGCAGAGGAATGGTGCTTCCCTCTCCATCCTTGAGGTGCCTAAAAATAACGTGAGCATTTCTACTCAGTCTTACTTTTTCGAGAGCCGTAGTTCTGCATGAGAGCCAGTGTGGTGTAGTGGTTAAGAGCGATAGACTCATAATCTGGGGAACCGGGTTCGTGTCTCCGCTCCTCCACATACAGCTGCTGGGTGACCTTGGGTCAGTGACACTTCTCTGAAGTCTCTCAGCCCCACTCACCTCACAGAGTGTTTGTTGTGGGGGAGGAAGGGAAAGGAGAATGTTAGTCATTTTGAGACTCATTCGGGTAGTGATAAAGCGGGATATCAAATCCAAACTCTTTTCCATTCTGCCAAATGCAGCCACCCAGTGTCAGGAACAGAGGAACTTATTTTGCATGCAAGAACTCCTAGATATCATCTCCAGGTATGGCTTGGAGATAGGCAGCCTGTAGACTCAAGGCAGACAATACTGAGATGGATGGACCAAAGGTCTGACTCAGTATAAGGCAACTTCATCTGAGCCTCTCTCAGAGGGGACACCTAGAAAAGGGCTTCAGGTGAAGGTTGAAGGGTCCTGGGAGGTTCATACTGAGAGATTTAGGCCAAAATATATTTGGGTCGTTTCACCTCCTTCAATCACTGCACTCTGCAAGTAAGGGCTTCCTGAAGATACCATCTTATCAGGAGATCTGTTCCACACAGTACTATGTAGGAAGTGAGCCTTTAGTGTTGTAGCACCTGCCCTTGGAATGCCATCCCATTAAATATTAGGCGACATCTTTGTTGTCTTTTCAGCAGCTACTGAAGACCAGCTTCTTTCAATGAGCCTTTTAAATCAGGGCTATTTCCCAGTCTGTGTCTGTCCTGGAGTTGTATTTGCTGCCCTGGGTCCCTTTGGGAGGAAGGGCCAGATGGCGCTGTGGGTAAAACCTCAGCGCCTAGGACTTGCCAATCGCATGGTCGGCGGTTCGAATCCGCGCAGCGGGGTGCGCTCCCGTCGTTCGGTCCCAGCGCCTGCCAACCTAGCAGTTCAAAAGCACCCCCGGGTGCAAGTAGATAAATAGGGAGCGCTTACCAGCGGGAAGGTAAACGGCGTTCTGTGTGCTGCGCTGGCTCGCCAGATGCAGCTTGTCACGCTGGCCACGTGACCCGGAAATGTCTGCGGACAGCGCTGGCTCCCGGCCTTTAGAGTGAGATGAGCGCACAACCCTAGAGTCTGGCAAGACTGGCCCGTACGGGCAGGGGTACCTTTACCTTTACCTAAGTAAAAAAAACAACAAACCAAGGTAATTTGCAACAGTATCATTCCAAATGAGATTAGGTTCTAGTCCTAATGAGACTACTTAACTCATTGGCATTTATTTCTGCATTCAAAGCATCTGCCCTCCCACTGAGCTAGGGAGCAGGCCACCCAGTGTTGAGCATTTATGTTTTGAATTTGGATGGGTTCAGCTTTCCTTCTGAATTTAATCTCTCTTTTTTTAAAATATAATTTTTATTAACAGGCCAATCAAATCACATTATTTCCAAATCACATTAGTTCCAAATTATACAGCCAAATTTTTAAATTTTTGTTGGGGGTACCCATACTTCAAGCTCCGAAAAGGTGTCCAAACATCACTTATATTGCTGCTTTAATTAGACAATTCTATCCAGTTCTGTCCAGATAGTCTCTTTGTTACTTTCCTCATCTTCTTGTTGTTATCATATATTCCTTTCTTTGCGATCTCTGATAATCTTCACAAGCGGGTTGAAAACAAACATCCTCTGTGTGGGTTTTACTCTCTCCAAAAATCATATCACATAAGGACAGCCGCCATTTCCACACCTCCGTAAAGAGACTTTCCCTCGGTCTGTCCGTTGATTTTCCCAGGCTTGCCAGACATATCTCAGAGGGCTCTGCCAAGGTCTAGATCACATTCCTATAAGCATTCACATTCCAATGACCCTGGTCCTCCTCCCCCACCCTTCTTAGGCAAGCCTGTCTCGTCGAGATGCCATTTGAAACTGCATCATAAAACTTTCCTCCGTTCTCCGATGTTTACCAATCCTCTCTTTGATCGATAATTCACTCCACACAGTTTTTGAATTCCTGCTTGTGATTAATAAATTGCAACGATTCTTCTTTCTGGCGTGGAGGCAAAGAAAAAGGCACATAAGGCAAAGAAAAAGAAAAGTTTTTTCCTCCACCCTCCTTTCCGTTTCGCACCAAACATACCAGTCTTTTAATGGTGATTCATCACTTGATTTATTTGTCCTGCCCGTCGCTCCGCTCCCAGAGATCCATTAATCAGCAGTCTTAACTCCCAATCTTCGCTTGATGTATGTGCTTTAGCTTCTTTCCAATTATATATTTATTATATGTTTCAAGCTAAAGCAACCAGTGCGCTGATTGGCGACAGCGTCCGGGAAGAGCCGACTACACACAAGGGCTTGTGCCAAGTGTCCGCACCCCCTTCTTTCGAATCCGGGGGTGAATTATGGACACCGCTGGCAAGGCGGTCCCCCCCATCCCCTTGGGGGGCCCAGGAAGACTGCATACTTCCCATAGCAGCCTCTTAATTACCTCGTGTGGGTTGGAGAGATGTTATTGTCGGCCATCTTCCAATGCGCCCCCTGGTGGCCCCCTCCTTCTGAATTTAATTTCACCTCCATCTAGGATAGCTGCAGATGGAACCTGCAGCAAAAGCAACAAGCAGTTGATAAGGGAGGTGGCTTCCTTTAGGATTTGACAACAAACACTGAATAGGGAACTCTTGTGGATATTCGTATGATTCCTCCTGCCTGACTTTTTACTCAATGATGTCATTGATTCTCTATCTGCCTCCAAGGCTTAGTGCACACAACCAGGTTGCCGACTGACGGAGTAACTTTGCCCTCTTGATATTCGTACGATGACATGTTCTTGTGAAGGGTGTCCATGTGATAAGTTCATAAGTTATTGCATGAAATGTTTTACCTGACGACCTAACTATGTGTAGCCCCTTTTCACAATACTAATTTGCCTGCTCAGAGTCATGTCCATTAACTTCAGTGGGTC
Source organism: Podarcis tiliguerta (assembly GCF_965153285.1). Lineage (NCBI taxonomy): Eukaryota > Metazoa > Chordata > Lepidosauria > Squamata > Lacertidae > Podarcis > Podarcis tiliguerta. The sequence continues at coordinate 49,131,723 of NC_139541.1, read as the reverse complement.
TGAGTAGGACTAGCATTGGGTACCACCCTTTGGCATTTTTCACCTCGGGAATAATGCATCATTTATTGTGGTGTTTTCCTGGACTCCTTCACGTGATTTCTGCTTATTTCATAGACTGATGTTTGTTCATCTTGCGTGCGTTTGTTTTCCAGCAAAGAAAGCTACATTCCCAAATTTGCAACCAGCTGCCCTAGGAGAATGCCGGTGTTGGCCCCCGACGCTTGGAGCTACATCCCTGAAGAAATCCTTGCCAATATATTTTACTACTTGCCTCTTAAAGATCGGCACACAGTATTCCATGTGTGCCGGCCCTGGGCTGCGGCAGTTTCTACCAGCTCTGTCTGGAGTTTTACAGAGGTCAGGTAAGACGGGAGAGCTTAAAGTGCAGCCTCTGTTTGAAGGTCTCCTGTGAAGGAGAGGCCACCACCTCCTGAGGAAGCCTATCAAGTGCCTCTTCCCATTTGGAAGCTTATCCTGTTGTGCTGCAATTGGTTCTAGTGGAGCAGAAGTTGTTTACAGTGTCAGACCTTATCACCTCACCCCCAAGAGGCCAGTTTTCAAGTGAGGGGTGTGGAGAACAACCCACTTGTCCATGTTTGATGGTATCTTGACATCAAATGATTGGCAGGTGGGTTGTCCTACCCGTATGCAGACATTGGCCCAAGGTGATGGAGTGGGTGGGACCTGCTGCCCAAGCAAGATTGAACTCCCTCATCAATTCAGTCTTGCTTCTTGCAAGGTTCGGGCTCTCTAGACAGTTCTCAGCAGAGAGCTGGGGCCACCTGAGGCTTTCTGTAGGCTGACAAGGCTTCTACTGCAGTCACCCCTTGCCCTCCTTGAGGAGCTGGTTGTGCTGGCTTAAAGGTTCCTTGGCCAATTTCATAGCTGCTGACTTCTGCAATATGGAAAGGATGGGGGCCTTGTCCATGAGGAAGTTGGGACAGCTACAGCCTCAGGTTTGGAGGGCCTAGGGGGGAGTCCTGAGGTTCTTCCACCCCACCTCCAGCCGCCCCACTGACTGGAGATTTCCTTCTCATCTGTATCTTCCTCAGGGAAGTTTGAGGAGTCTGAAAACCCATATCAGAGAGCCTATATCAATGAGCGCATTCCTGATACTTTGGATCACTATGAGTTTCTATTGAATTGTATTAATGCTGTGATGAATTTGGGTTTTTTTATTTTTGCTTTATATGCTACTGTGCTTTTGATATTACTCTAGTGATTGTCATGTTCGTTAGTTTTTAAAGCAATTGTTTTTCTTGTGAGCTGCTTTGAGCTCAACATTTGTTGTTGGAAAAGCAGGATGCAAATATTAAACTGAATTTTTTTTAAAAATCCCCCATTATTTTTTGTCCAGTTGCAGCACAGAGGATGAAGATAGCGAAGGCACTTTGCAGAGCTTGCACCAGTTTCTGAGCCACATCAAACACCTGAAGATAGCCTTTGATCAGTCTCAGGAGAAAACCCAGAGGAACGTCACTCAGATTTTGGACATGCTGGCCAAGCAGAACCACAAGTTGCAGGCTCTGTGCATTGTGTGCAAAGGAGAAAACCCCCTTTTCTATTCCGGCCAAGACATCATTCAGAGCATCCGGAGAATCTGCCAGAGCCAGAATAAGACCAACCTTCAGCTTATCGATTTCCGGCAAATGCCTTTCACTCTGGACGACGGGCTCATTCAGCTGATTGCATCCAGCAGTCCAAATCTGCATACCCTGTTCATCAACAACCGCACCCTGGTTTGCAACGTCAAGCCAGAGACGATCTGTGAGGTTCTGAGGGTTTGTCCTAAATTATCTACCCTGGGGGTCTACTATGCCAGCCTGTCTGAGGATGTTTTCCAGGAACTGGTAAAGTCAAATCGAGGGCCCTTCAAGTGCCTGGATATTTTTTGCGAGCGCCTGGACAAGTACATCCCCGTCATCCCGGAAGAGCTTTGGGCTATGGTTCGTGAGAGATATCCACAGCTGCAGGTGGAGATGGAGTTCGACCACACAGTCCCTGCGTGGAAGATCCCTCGGATTCTAAAGCCCAATATTCCCGTAACCAGTTTGCAGCTTAACACTTACACGTACATGGTGAACCAGATTCGGTTTGCCACCAGCAACTACAGCAAGACTCTGGAAAGGCTGGTCATCCGCACTACGCCATCTGATGACCTCAACTCCTCGCTAACAGATCTAGCCAAAAAGTGTGTGCATCTGAAAGAGGTCCACTGTTACTGTGTGGTTAGCCCAGCCGTGGTACAGGCCTTTCTTTTACACTGCAAGGGTTTGAGAAGGTACACTCTAAAGGTCACCACGGGACGCAGCACTTGGAAACCAACAATAATCCAGTGATTTTCCAAAGGCACATTCACACCTATCCTCTCGGACAGTAGCAGTTTAGGCCTTTGGTAGTGTCCGGGGTGTACATTTCAGTACTGTCTGCACCACTGAGGCTGCAATCCTAGCTCTGCTAACCTCTGAGTAAACCCCACTTACTTACTCCAGAGTTGGCATGGTTAGGATTGTGGTGCAATTCCATTTCCTCTCACTTTGTTGCTAAATTTACTGCTGGAGTAGGCAACTGCTCAGGAGTAAGGTGGGTAAACACAGAATCCAAATAGAATTACACACTTACTTCTCAGCTGATATGGCTAAGATTGTGCTGCAAGTGCTACTGTATTCAGTGGGGCTTACTCCCAGGTAAGTACGGTTAGGACTGCATCCTAAGTCCCATTACCTATTAGTGTGAACAAATCACAGTCTTTGCCCTAGAAACAGGTGAACAATGTTTACAGAGTGGCATATATTTTTCAGATTCTTGCAAAATCATAGCACTTTAAATCTGTGATATGATCATAATTCACAATAAATATTTGTATACGAAATACAGTGTTTTTATAGTTCTGCTTAATAATATTCATATGGGGATTTTTTTGTCAGAAACATGACTATTGTGCAGCTTGGGCCCCCTCTCTCAAGTTCAAATCCTCTTCATCGGGGTGGTGTCAGGGAAGATCAGAAATTATTATTTTTATTCAATTTACAGGTATATACTGTCCTTTATCAAAAGATCCCTGGGCAGTGTACAACATTAAGAACACATTTTATGGACCATCATCATAAAAACACAATCATAGCTGTCAACCGTCCCTTATTTGGCGGGAAAGTCCCTTATCCCAGCGCCGTGTCCTGCTGTTGTCCCTTATTGATGATGTCCCTTAAATTTTCAAAGGAAGCAGCTCCTCTCCCTCCCTCCCTGCCAGCCAGGGAGGAGGGAGGCTCCAACTGTGTTGCTTGGCTGTGTTGCTCACCCAATAAGGAGTCTAAGAACGACTGGGGGGTGGAGCTTGCATGCCTTGTGCCGATCAAATCGGCCGCGTTGCCTGGGGACTCGCCTTTGCTCAGCGCTTCCCAGCAGAGAGGTGATGGTGGTTTCCCTTGCTGCATCCCCTTTGCCAGGTTGCTGTGCTGTGGGAACCACCGCTTGAGGCTTCTTTTGGCTGCTGGCTGGGCTTTCTGCCTTTGGCTTGGAGGGGCTCAGAAGTTGAACATACCTGTGCTTGGAAAATCTCTTATTTTGGCTGCTGATCCCTTATTTTCGAGGCTGCTGGTCAGTTATTTTCAAATCTGTAACTTGACAGCTATGAACACAATACAAAACACAATGATAGGCAGCATAATGATAAAACAATCGTGACAACAGACCCATCCCTTTAACAGGCCATAGATTATTTAATGGCCAGATGCCTGGATAAAAAGGAATGTTATTGCCTGGTGCCTAAAGACATGTAATAATGGTGCAAGAGGAGCTTTTTCTTGGTTTGTAAGCTGGACTCAGTTCCCATTAGCCTTTGTAAGCATGACTCATGGCCGGGGATGATGGGAGTTGGAGTGGAGTCTAGCATCCTGGGGGGGAGGGGCACAAGTGCCCAAGTGGTCTAAACTAAACTAAAAAGCTTCTAAATTAAAACGAAAAAGGGGGGGACACATTGGAGGCATACAAGAATGGTGTAAAGCCACAAGGGGGCGCTGCAGCCTAACAAACGAGGATTAAGAAATCCTTCAAAGCCAAGCTCACATTCTCCTGTTGCCCCCATGATGTGTAAGGCTTCCTTCCCCCTAACTGAGGCAAGAAGTCTTGGGGACATCACCCCCACCTGATGCAAGCAGGGAGCTGGGCTTGTGCTCAATATAATTAATCATCACATATGTGAGGTGCCATCAGTCCTTTGAATAAAACAGCAAATATTATCATGACGAGCTACTTCTATGTAAGCCACACCTGGCTTATTTATTCCCCTGGTAGGCAGGGACGCAGGTGGTGCTGTGGGTTAAAGCCTCAGCGCCTAGGACTTGCCGATCGAAAGGTCAGTGGTTCAAATCCCCGCGGCGGGGTGCGCTCCCGTCACTCAGTCCCAGCGCCTGCCAACCTAGCAGTTCGTAAGCACCCTCGGGTGCAAGTGGATAAATAGGGACCGCTTACTAGCGGGAAGGTAAACGGCATTCCGTGTGCTGCGCTGGCTCGCCAGATGCAGCTTGTCACGCTGGCCACGTGACCCGGAAGTGTCTCTGGACAGCGCTGGCTCCCGGCCTATGGAGTGAGATGAGCGCACAACCCTAGAGTCTGTCAAGACTGGCCCGTACGGGCAGGGGTACCTTTACCTTTACTAGGCAGAGATAGAACTGCCCTGGCCAGGAGCAATGTATTTAAACTATCATAGATAATATCCATTATCCAAACATCCAGAGTTTTCTTTAAATACAAAGTAAGAACTCCTGCAAAGTGCAAGCTCCTGTTGTACAGAGAAAAAGACGTGGGGGTTGGGGAAGAACACAACAGGACTTGTTTCCGAGGAGAGACAGAGCGGATCGTTGCAATGTGCTCTGCACATGGCTGCCCTTGGAGACAACTCAGAAAGTCTTAACTGGCCCAAAATGCAGCAGCCAGATTATTGGCTGGGTTTGCCTTGGGATATGTATAATCCCTTGCTCCAAAACAGCTGCACGGGCTGTCAATTTGTTTCTATGCAGAAGTAAGCTCCACTGAGTTCCATAGGGTTTACTCTCAAGTAAGTATCAACTGGACTAATAAAAATTGGCTCTGCATCTATTTTCTTCTGAATGCTGAAAATGTGTTTCGTTTTTGTGGTTGCACCCCTAAATGTCCCACCCCTCAACAATGATTGCAGAGCCTCCAAGCAGTGCTGGATTTATGTACGGTTGTACCTCGGGTTAAGAATTTAATTCGTTCTGGAGGTCTGTTCTTAATCTGAAACTGTTCTTAACCTGAAGCACCACTTTAGCTAATGGGGCCTCCTGCTGCTGCTGTGCTGCCGGAGCACAATTTCTGTTCTCATCCTGATGCAAAATTCTTAACCAGAGATAATATTTCTGGGTTAGCGGAGTCTGTAACATGAAGCGTATGTAACCTGAAGTGTATGTAACCCAAGGTACCACTGTATAAGCTAAACAAGCTATAGCCAAGGGCTCCACTCTCTTGGGGGCCGCAAAAAAAAATTAAAGAAAAAAACACCTGGATGTACATTTCCAAAATATAAGATAAAAAACAAAATAAAACATACAAACAGCAACAGTGTTTTGTGTTGTGTAGGCTCCTATGATGTAGGTAATTGTATTTCAGTATCAGTTCAACAATTGCTTTGATAAAATACATATTTTGTTATGTGCAAATGACTTTAGATATCTATTAGGGCCATAAATTACCATATAGCATATATTCAACACAAAAAACAGTTGACAATTTGTTGTTGGGAAAAGACAGCTGGACATATAAAGGGCCCCATTACCTTCAGTAGTTTAGCGCCTCATCAAACCTAAATCCGGCCCTGCCTTCAAGTACAGCCGGAGCCGCCCTCACCACCCTTTTCTGAGGTGGGCACGGAACAAATTACCGCATCTGACCAAAGTTTGCTTTGTTTCTTTTCTACCGTCCCCTCGTGGTCAATTCCTGTTGCCCGGAAGAGACAGAGTTAACTCTTCACGTGCGGCGCTTCTTTCCCCCTGCCCCGCGCACGCGTACTTCAGGCTGCCGCCTCGCGGTCAGGTGTTAATTGCGCGCAGGTGTGGCGGGAGAGGCACGCGGAGCTTCGGCTGAAAAAGAGCGCGCGCGGCGCGCCGTGCTCACTTCGTGCTGGGCGCGGGGTGGGCGTCGTTGCTCGCTCTTCGGGTTGCTTCAAGCGACGCTGTTTGCCGGGCTTCCCTGCTGCTTCCGAGATTAAGGTGAAGGGGGGTTTTCAGGGAAAGTGTACCGTTTGCTTTCTGGGCGTTTCCGACTCGCTTCTGTCTAAGACGGATCCAGTGCATGCTCCTGTCAGGTTTCCCTAACACGCTGAGTGGCATGAAATGGGCAGCCTTGCAGAATTATAAATCAAACGTTGTTTTCAAATTGCGTAATTTCTGTGAACCTGGACGGAAGGAAACTCGGAAGCTCCTTTAGATGGCTGTGTGCGTTGGAGTCAACACCTAAGGGCTGAGGTACTTTGGGCTCTCCCCCGAAAATGTTTGACGGGACCCCCCCCCAAAAAAAGTTGATGGGTGTTGCCATTCAAATGGTGTGTGCGCACCCTGTCATGTGATCGATTTTTGTGGGGTGGAACTTACCTGGCTCTCCACCCCCCCCCCAATATTTTATTCAAGTTGGCACCCCTGGGTGGGTGGGTGACATCGCTTCAGCAACTATTCCCTTTATTGCTGTTTATTTAATGGGCAAGCTCTCTCAAGTGGTTTACATAAAACATAAGTATGCAATTGAAGTTTCTCTGTGTGGTTGGAGTCACTGGACTGCTTCTCTGGAGTTTCAAGTCAGTCTGCTTCAGCCCTGGGTGACCTTGGCTTAGTCACTGGCTTTCAGCGCAGCCTACCTCATAGAGATGTAGATCAGGGGTCAGCAAACTTTTTCAGCAGGGGGCCGGTCCACTGTCCCTCAGACCTTGTGGGGGGCTGGACTATATTTTGGAAAAAAACTAATGAACAAATTCTTATGCCCCATAAATAACCGAGATGCATTTTAAATACAGTGGTAACTCGGGTTACAGACGCTTCAGGTTACAGACGCTTCAGGTTACAGACTCCGTTAACCCAGAAATAGTACCTTGGGTTAAGAACTTTGCTTCAGGATGAGAACAGAAATCACGTGCTGGCGGCGCGGTGGCAGTGGGAGGCCCCATTAGCTAAAGTGGTACCTCAGGTTAAGAACAGTTTCAGCTTAAGAACGGACCTCTAGAATGAATTAAGTTCTTAACCCGAGGCATCACTGTAAAAGCACACATTCTACTCATGTAAAAACACAGATTCCCAGACTGTCCGTGGGCCGGATTTAGAAGGTGATTGGGCCGAATCCAGCCCCCGGGCCTTAGTTTGCCTACTCATGCTGTAGATGAAGATGGAGAGGACTAGAACCATTTGTGCCACCTTGAATTCCTTTGGGGTAAAGGTGGACTATAGATGTAATAATTCCTTCCTCTCCCATGCTTCATAACTTGTCATTTTAGTTTCACCCCACCGCTTCAGAAAGCGTGCATGCAATCTGACTTAGAAATACGATGCCTCAGGTTTTAAAACTGGAAGATGTATTCTGACGAATTTTGACACTGTTCCATCCCTGACCTTTTCAGGTAGGGCTTGTAGTAGTCACATGCTGGGAAACCTGTGGAGCTGCTGCCAGTCAGTGTTGACAGTACTGAACTGATGCCTTTCATCTTTGGGAAATTGTCTTTCAGTGAGGAAGGCGGCACTCTAGAGTCTTCAGTCAGCTGTTCCAGAGGATGCCTAAGCTGGCGAAAGTCCTTTGGAACTGTATCCCAGGGGAAATTCTGGCCCACATCTTTTCCTTCTTGCCTGCCAGAGACAGATACAACGTTGTGCATGTGTGTGAGCGCTGGGCCGCAGAAGTGCATTCCAGTTCTGTTTGGGATTTTACAGAAATCGGGTAAGAGGCAGCATTTGTGGCTGGTTGCTTGTAGAGTAAAAAAGGAACATGTACGTTATTGACCTTGCCTGCTAACGGCCGTGTGTGTGTGTGGTGTACATGAAGATGAAGATGATGTAGTTTTCATCAGGCACCAGTTATCATGGTCCAGCATGATAAGGATGCTGAGAGTTGTAGCCAAACAACATCTGGAACGCCACAGGTTCCCTGGCTCAAAGCCGCCTTCTCGTTCTCTGCTGGAAGGCACATGCTTGTTATCTTCTCCACAAGTTCGGTCAGTATGGATTTAAAGGTGAATGAGACTCTCAGTAGTCATACGCATGCAACCCCCCCCCCTATCCTCCCTTTTTGCTGTCAAGGGCGCATCTCAGCCAAGGAATGCACACATCAGATACTGTAGTTAAGTATTGTCAAAAATAATACAGGCACTTCTACAGCTCTGGATGTCTATGCACTCCAATTTAGCATCTAGGCAGCTATTCCCAGGTTAGTGCTCTGTGGAGCACTTGCAGCAACTGGGGGGGGGGGCACTCCCCCTCTACCAGTTTATGTGCCTTCCTCTGACAGGCTGCATGTATGGAGACTGCGCCTGTGTGGAAACTTCCTCTGCTCATCGCTTTTCAATTCCCTCCTAGTTCTGGGGGACAGTGGTGCACAAGAGGGTGGGAAGCACCTGGCCCTTGCATTTGCCTGACCTGCCTTTCCCCCCCTCTACTACTTGCCTCCTGGCTGATGCATGTTCCCACATACCAGTGGCCCCCTCTCCTGTGCCAGACTGCAGCCTACCTGCTCCCAGGGAGCACTCGGCGGCAGCCTGCCAGTCCCTGACACTTGCTATGGGTGTAATGAAAGACATTGGGACACCTTCACAGGTGTATTGAAATTGTGAGAGTATTTCCTGGAAAGCCAGATCCTAGGAATTTGGCAAAGGTCCCAAATTAACTGAAAAGTACAAAAATTGTTTATGAAAAATTTTTTTGCACCTCGCAGTAAAAACACGGTGTGTGTCATAATAGAGGACAGTGTCCTAGTGCAGGATTAAATCAAGCTGCATGGAGAGCATGTTGTAACTGGTGGGCTCCATTTCCTGCATTTGCATTTCCTGCATTGAGTGCGCATTTGCAGTAGTGTCCACAAACAAGCATTTATTTTGCTCACAGAATGTTCAAACTCTATTTGCTAGAGCTGTCTGATTATAATACAAGGATAGTTGGTCCTCCCTGACTCATTCTAACCTGGAAAGCTGAAACATGTTCCAAGCCACACTGTTTATAACTAGAAAAATCCAAATTAGCGTTAAGTGTACATTTCTCCCTCTAAAATGGGGGGGGGGGGGAGGCACAAAGTATACCTTAAAGCTCAGACTTAATAGTTGGTCAAACTATTATGCTTACAGGCTGACCTTGGGACAGTCACGATATCTCTCAGCCGAACCCACCTCACAGGGTTGTTCTGAGGGTAAAATGAAGGGGGCGGGGAAGAAACATGGATATTGCCTCAAGCTCCTTGGAAGAAAGGCTATTAAACATAGTTAAATAAAAGGTTGCCGGGGGGTGATGCTACAGCTGTAGAGTTGTCTAACTTGCTCCTAGATCTAGAAGAAATGCAAATTAGTCAATGTTCCAGAGAGGAATATTAGAAGTGCTCATTTGCTGCAACTCAAATTCAGCACTGCAGGAGTTCATGGCTTCTCCCCAACCTCTTATTTCAGTTTTGACACGGAGGATGAGGACGATGAGTGCCTGTTGCAGTGGCTACAGCCATTCCTAGGCCTCATCAGACACCTGCAGTTGGTGGTTGAGCAGTCCCTGGACCTGAACCGGAGACAAGCCACAGGCATCTTGGACACGTTGGCCTGTCGGAGCTGCAGGTTGCAGGGGCTCTGTATTGTATGCCTGGGAATAAGCCCCTATTTCTATTCCGGCCAAGATGTCCTGCACAGCATCCGGAGTATCTGCCAGAGCAGGAATGGGATTGATCTCCAGTATATTGACTTCCGGCAAATGCCTTTCACTCTGGACAATGGGACTGTTCAGATGATTGCATCCAGCAGCCCAAACCTGCACACCTTGTTCATCAACAACCAAGCGCCTGGTCCAATGATTCTCAAGCCAGACACCATCTCTGATGTTCTGAGGACCTGCCCTAAGTTATCTGCCTTGGGGGTCTGCTATGCCAGCTTATCTGAGAAGATGTTTTGGGAACTGCTGAAACCGAACAGAGGGCCGTTCCGGTTTCTGGACCTTTTCTATGAAGGCCTGGACGTCAACATTCCCAAAGAGCTTTGGGCTATGGTGAGTGAGAAGCACCCACAGTTCCGCGTGAGGCTGGAGTTTGCTCCAACAGTCCCTATAAGGAAGATGCTTGTGGTACTGAAGCCAACCATCCCCGTGGCCGCTTTGCATTTTGACACACCTCTGCACATGGCCGATCAGGTTAAGTTCATTGCCAGCACCTACAGCAGGACTTTGGAGAGGCTGGTCCTTTACAACGCCCCCTCTGCTGACCTCAACGCTTCACTAATAGAACTGGCAGGAAAGTGTGTGCATCTGAAAGAGGTTCACTGTTACTCTGCGGTTAGCGAAGCAGTGGTAGAAGCTTTTATTTTACACTGCCCAGGTTTGAAAAAATACACCCTGTCAGCACAGAAGTTCTCTTTTGATATTCCACCAGCAGTCGTTCCGTGATTTGACCAAAATGAGAGTTCATGCACACTTGTGCCCTGAAAGAGCAGCAACATTATTTGGCATAAACAGCATAAAAGTACTCGGTTGCTGTTTCCACTGAGTCTCCTGTTCCAGAGCCATAATATGAACACAGATTAAAAATAGGCAGGGCAAGAGTCAGTCCTATGGGTAGCTATAAAGTTTAAACCCACAAGCCCAACCTAGAGTTGAAGATAAAAGCATGTTGCTTGACATCAGTGTGAATAACACTGAAATCTCTCTTAGTCTCCTGGCTACAGTATATTTTAAATTTTATACAACTGCAGATTTTAGTATGCCCCCTGCAACTCAGACATCACAGATAGCATTTATCACAGTTCACCAAGATCTGCACATAAAACAATTTTAAACACTTTACTTGATATTCTATTTTGGTAAGAACCTAACTTTATTTTGCAGCGTATATTCTCAACCATAGTAAGTCCAAGGTGGTGTGATGGTTCAAGGGGCAGAAATGAGCAGGAGCTCTCTTGTCCTACAGTTGACTGACAGAGGTTTGGTAAAAGGTCTGTTCGTGTTAGTTACTTTTAAGCTTTGTTGTGTCTTTTAAAGCCTTGCCAAGAAGGAAACATGTTCTTCAGTCACTGTATGTCAGTCACCTTCTGGACTCTGGTGGCAATACCATTCCAAACTCCCCTACCATTGGTTTTTAGCAGAACTTATTTTGTATACAGCTAAGTTCTATTCCAGAGTAGACACATCAAAATTAATGGATGTGACTAAATGGAGTCCAGTAATTTAATGGGTCTGAGTAGAACTGAGCTACATGCAACCCAGGGTTTAGACGTATGCTATCCGAAGACTGCAGCTCTGATCTGGAGATCTGACTTATCTTCAGGAGTGTCTCTGATCCAGGATAGTCAAAGTGTCAGGTCACTATTTCAGTTTCTGAGAATTTTGAGGTCTACCTGGTTAGGGTGCCGATTAACATCCTTGTCAAGAGGATGGCTGCCTGGAATGGCAGCATCACAGGCTGAAACCCTATAGATGCAGCTCTCCTATAAAGATGGAGGTATGGGCAAATGGCACTTTTTGAATTTCTGCTGTTCAGCTGTGGCAGCAGACGTGGGTGCACGTTACTTTCTAGTGGGAACTGGTGCACATATCTCCATCCAGAAATGGTGTCCAGACACCCAAGCTTTGGACATCATTTCTGGATGGAATTAAATGCATCAGTTCCCACTATGGAAGATATGTGGAGATAGCACAGTCATGGAGTTCTTCCCATCTCTCTGCCTTCCATATGTAACTGGTAGTTTGGGACATCTGCTTAGGGCTCTTGTATTTGCAGATCATGGCTCTGAAACCAGCTGAGTCCAAGGTTCCTGCAGTCAATTAGGGCTTATCCACACTTACCTTTTGCCATGAGCTTTCCCTGCGAAAACCTACTCTTTAGAGCTGAATCTGAGTAAACTTCAATTTGGATTTTCCGCAGATTGATGTTTACTCTGATTGAGCTTTAAAGAGCGGGTTTTTGCAAGGAGAGCTCTGGAGCAACGGGGGGGGGGTGCTTAGACATGGAGCTTTAAATCTGCCTGGAAAGAGCAGAAGAACGGTAAGTGTGGATAAGCCTTTAGCTGATGGCTGGATGGAGGAAGAGCTGCTTGTGAGCAGGGGCATCAGATGCAGAGGGTGGACTCTGAGGCACTTACAGGGATGATGTTCACCACCTCAACTGTCTGTCACTCTGCTTAGTGACAGTAGTCTCCAGGTGGCACACCTTCAATTCTGCTACTGTGAATTGTCTCTATTGTAATAAATACTTTGAAACATTTTCCTTACTGTTGGAATTCTCCTTGTTGTGTTTGTCCTCTTGGAAACTACAAGAAAAGCAGCCTAGAAGCTGAAAGAACAAATGAAATAAAACTTAAATGAAATAAAACCTGGCCTTCAGGTAGGTCTGCTTCCACTATCGCTTCCTCCAAGTTGCGCCATGGGGAAGGCGAAAGAGCCGCCCTTGGCCCTTTCCAGGGCTTTTGCTGACCTCCTGGCCTACTGTGTTTGTGCAAGCAAGTGTATTCTCTTTCCATGATGCTGCATCTTTATTCACGGCATTGTGCAATGCAAATAGCGGTGCGTTTTCATTCTGTGCATTGTTCAACCCGAGGGTTGGCCATGCCTGCCCATTGTGCTCGGCTTGGGAGAGAGCCAGCAGCATTGCTGATGTGATTTTTGTGGGAGGAGGATGTTTTCTCGGCTCTGCCTGGATCGCTAAATGGTTTTGTTTCTCCCTCTGACACACGCACAGAAAGGAAAGGGAGCTTTGCTGTGGGGCAAGAGATCATGGCACTAGTGTAGTCAGAGCACCACAAAAAAAAACTATGCAGGACTCATCCACCTCCTTGGCTATGGATGGCTACCCCAGCAACGTACCAGCATTCCTCACCAAGCTGTGGACATTGGTCGAAGATCCTGAGACCAACCATCTCATCTGTTGGAGTATTGTGAGTACAACTAATGTTGGGAGCTGCTAGTTTGGTGTTTGACAAGCCCTTGTAGGGCACTGTGTGTCATGCGTGGTTTCTTTGTTAGCCAGAAACCACACAGTGGTCTCCGAGGGTGATGTGTACAACTGGTATTTTTCAGGTACCTAACCTAACCAGTCTTATGCATGTTTACTTCTATGCTTTGTTGAGTTCAGTGGGGGTTACTCAAATGTAAGGTCTAGTTTGTGCATCAGACAGACTTGAGATGATGGAATTCTGGGCTACAGTGCTTCAGACTGTAGGTGGGCTGGAGTGTCAAGCTGGTTTGTTCTATGTTCCCAGCATAAGTTTCCTTAATGTAATAAGCTTCGTATATTGGGGAGAAAACTCTACCTCTAAGGGAGAAGGCTGTGTGCTAAGCTTGATGTGCTCGTTTGTTGTCTGTGAAGAGCTTTCCCCACTGGGGAGCACTTGGAAATGCAACTCCCCACCTACAATCTGTGGGCCAGAACCCCAGCACTTCATTCTGCATGAAGTTGCATCAGGTGGTTCTCTACTGGTGAGGGGGGAGAAATTCAATTTGGTTCACATTTAAAGGTGAGCTTAAACTAATTCGCAATTTCCTAAACAATATGTGAACCAAGACATGAAGACATGGCCATCCTTCAAATTCATAATTCTCCAAATTTTGCAATGAAATTCTCCAGCTAAGCAATGTTTGCAAAAAATGGGTAAAGTGCACATAAGAATGTATATATTAGTTAAAATAATTACACAAATAATAATTAATATACAAATAGTAAGGAACCTTGTTTTGCAAAAATGTGCATACTGGGAGAAACTTTCACTGAAATGCCAATGAATTGCAAACTGATGCAAAAAACTAAATGAGAAACTGAAATTTGTCAGATTTCCCCATCCCTACTGTTTGCATGAAATTGTAGCTGCCTTCCCCTATCGAGTTGTTCCTGCAGCTGTTTTGATCACCTGTTTGTTTATTTCACAACTGTCTGTCCATAGCTGTCATCTTGCATGGGAAGGCAATGGGCCTTCCCACCTTTCTCAACCTGGTGCCTTCCAGATACCTTCTTTGGCTGCCTGATAAGCTGTGACAATTGGTCATACTGCCAAGGAGCTCAGTGTGACATACACTGTTCTCTCTCTCCTCATCTAACTCCACAACAACTGTGTGAGGTAGGCTAGACTGAGTGGCAGTGACTGGCCCAAAGTCACCCAGTGAGCTTTGTGGGAGATTTAAACCTTGGTCTCCCAGGTCCTAGTTTGAGACTTTAACTTAACCACTAAACCACCCTGGCTCACTGGAAGCTGGGAAAGGGGAAGCTGTGAGGATCAGTGCACCACACAGACAGACCCCTAAAGTGTCCCTATTTTCCAGGGACGTCCCAGATTTCGAGAAGCTGCCCTGGTTTCTGATTTGATCCTGGAATGTCCCACTTTTCCTTAGGATGTCCCTATTTTCACTGGAGAAATGTTGGAGGGTATGCACAAAGGTTGTTTTTCTATGGTGATTTTAATTCCCGATCAGTTATACTTTCAGCTGCTACATTTTAGTAGCTTGTGAAGCGTTTCTTGATGGCTCTAAAAATTAGTTTTTGCACATTACTGGCTGCTGTTTCATTTATCTTATAACATAAAAGCACTGCTAGTTTATTCTGATTACAGATAACGAAGTGTGTCAATGGTCATTGGCTGATACGGAGAAAATATAATGTTTGCTGGGGGTTTGGGGGGGTTGTTTTTGTTTTTGCTGTAAGCAGAAATTAGTAGGATTTAACTAGTTTCACCTGACCTCTGAACATGGGATATATGTCTCGAATGCCTCTAAGTGTGGTGGTGCTCAAGTCTGCAGGACTTTTCTATAAAATTACCCACTAAATGTCTCAAACCAGACTTTAGAATCAGTAGTTAAATTTGTGGGTGAGAATTTTTAAATCATATTTTCATGGTGGATGTTTTAACTCTGTGTTGGGAGTAATGATGGAAAGAAAGTGAGCCGGGGTACTTTCCTTGGTTCATTCTCTTCTCTCCTTTCAGACCACTCTTGTTTGTGAATTTAAAAGAGAAAAAACCCTGCCTGCACCTTGAGCAAATTCTAACTGAGAACTGGTTCATGCTCTGGTTTTATCATTCTCAATATGGATAACTGTATTCCATAAAAGTAAAAAATACATTAAATGTAAATTCTGAAACATTGGGTGATGCTCAGCTAAGTCATACTTAGAGCCGTTGAAACCAATGGACTTTACTTATGTAAGCCCAATTATTTATGTCGGTCTGCTCCATGACTAACATAGAATGCTGTCCTTTTGCAAAACCGTTTTAACTGTACTTTTTGTAAAAAAAAGTTTAAAATGCACTGTTTTGCTCTAGATACATATATGTGCACAAGCACACAAATATGAGTTGACAAATGTTTAATCCTACTTGGGACTGAGTTGATCTCCCTCATACTGCACTTGGACATCACAGTAAACTGTGGGTGTTTAAGAGGATCCGGTCAGCAGACTGGATGCTGTGCTCTTGTAACCTGATGCCACCACAACACTAGGTGACTTGACTTTAAAGGAAAGAATTAGGAGTACACTTGATGTTCATTCCCAGTTCTTCTTTTTGGCCATGGCTTGAACTTTTCCATACTTGATGTCATACATGATGAAAGGCCTGGAAACGTTGGGTGGGATTTGCCCAGTGCATCCTGATGATGTGGGTCTAATTAGGCCCAACATGCTGGAGGTTTCCCACTGCCTCACTAAACTATGGATTGGTAAGATGTAAATGAACCTATCATCCTCTCCAGCCTCTTCCCTGATCGCAGAAGGACTTAGAATCATTTGCTTCTAGTCAACTGCAGTGTGTTTTGTCTGAACCAATAAACTGTGGTTAACATTAGGTAAAGGGACCCCTGACCATTAGGTCCAGTAGTGACCGACTCTGCGGTTGCGGCGCTCATCTCGCTTTATTGGCCGAGGGAGCCGGTGTACAGCTTCTGGGTCATGTGGCCAGCATGACTAAGCCGCTTCTGGAGAACCAGAGCAGCGCACGGAAACACCGTTTACCTTCCCACTGGAGCGGTACCTATTTATCTACTTGCACTTTGACGTGCTTTCCAACTGCTAGGTGGACAGGAGCAGGGACCGACCAACGGGAGCTCACCCCGTCGTGGGGATTCAAACCGCCAACCTTCTGATCGGCAAATCCTAGGCTCTGTCGTTTAACCCACAGTGCCACCCACGTGGTTAACATTAAGTAGTTCTAATTTCAAACAAGCCACCTTTGAAACTGGTTTCTGAAACTTATTAGCCCCAGTTTTGAATCTGTACAGCATGGCAAGCCACGGTCGAAAGTTTCCCAAGTTCTCTACCTGCTTGAGGAGGGAGAGCAGGGAAGCATGTTATTCTAGGACAGTGACATGGGGAGGAAAGTTTCCACTGCAAACGTCTAAATTTTTACTGTACTTGTGATAAAAAATTACTGGTGGTAATTGACAAATGCCAATGTAATAATCAAGGTTGACAGTTTCAGTAAGTAATTTTTCAGGTCAATATCCATAAGAAGTGTGTAAAGTATGTGTTTTGTAAAAATGAGGGGTTGTGGAACTAAAACACAAAATACCCTTGAGTCTACAAGCATCCTGCGGCTTTTGGAGATGGTGTTGAGAGGGCTCCGCCCCACTGCAAGGCAGAGAGTTTAAAAGCTCTTTCTGTGCCTAGAACACCCTTTACAGCCTTCACCTCAAACTTCTCCATTTTGGAGAAGCCATGCCACCTGGCCCCCGGCACACACATCTGTTGTCTTACATAACACAAGATGTTAGGCAGGTATGAATTGGGAGTTAAATCACACACACAACCATATATGCTATATAAGTTGCACATTATGGAGTAATGTTGATCACAATAAATTTGCATGTAAAACACATTTCAGGGAGCATCACATCTTGATGCTAATGAAATCAAAGAAGAGAATAAAGTTAAGCCAGAACATCATTTTTATTTTCATTTGGGGGGGGGGGAGAGCATGTGTTTTTGTGACCAACAAAAGGCACTCAACAAACTAGGTTTTATTGTCCTAAACTCATCTGATTGTGTTCCTAACACAAATTTTCTTCTCTATTTACCAAATGGGAAAGCAAAACTATCAATACAATAAAGGATTATGAGCCTATTGTCTATTTACTTGGAGAGGTCTTTAACTGAAGATTAGATGGGGAAATAGAGACATTCTGGGTCACCTTGTGTCCCATGCTGCTGGATGCCACTTGGAAAAACTCTTTTCAGATAATGAAACTGGGAAATTATTTATACAGTGATACAGAACACCATAACTATATATGGAAATGAAAAATGGTTCTGTAAGTTTACTTTTTCATGGAATTGCCCAGTTCCATCCTTACCTGATGAGTCCCTCTGGGGTCAGTTCAGTCTCTTGCCATTCACTACAATACAGTAGACCTCATTTTATTAAAGTTTGTTTAATGGGCCATTTGATAAAATAGTGGAGGTGCATATTTCACAGAAGCTTGTGGGCTACTTGCTTTCCTTTAGCACTATAGAACTACACTCGACTGCAGCAGCCAGTTCTTTTTTTCGGGGGGGGGGGGGTACGCAGGGGTACGCATACCCCTAACATTTTGTGAATCTAAGTTTGGTCTCATTGAGGGGCAGTGTTTCAATATGAGTAGGAATATGAGAGTACCCCTAAACGTTTTTTTAAGAAAAAAAGCACTAAGTAAAACTATGTTATTTTGTCAGTACTGGGGTCTGAACACTGGAGGACTGCTAACTTCCACTGCTGACTAAGGAGGTCAGGAACATTAGGAAGACCTTTATTTAACAAAGTAATAATAGTAAATAAAAATGTGCACCTCACCCCCAAGACCATTCCACTGTTAAATATCCACCCTCCCAAAAATTCAACACCTCTTGCGGTGGTTTGACCCATTTCCGTTTTAACAGTACAAATTCTACAAATACCTTCCATATCTCCTCAGAATAATTTCTCCTGCATATTTCCTGTTTTACCTTAATAGTACGTGTTAATTTATCATTAATAGCTATATCCCACACCTCTTTATACCATTCTTCCATTTTATATTCACTTTGCTACTTCCACTTCCTAGCTATAACAACTCTTGCAGCCATCAGTAAAGGAAGAGCTTTTTGATGGTAAGAGCTGCTCAACAGTGGAGCGGACTCCCTCAGATTGTGGTGGACACAATTACTGCTGAATGGGTATTTGGGGGGGGGGGCTTGTTCTACCACCACCTTCTTGATCCCTATTTAGAATTGGAAACTAGTAGTGTGTAATGTGCCAAGATCTATAATTGGGAAGAGGAGCCATATAGTTTTATTGATATCCACACACAGGGCCTGTTCATGCTTCCATTTGCCCAGGCACATTCCCCAGAGAAAACCCGCAGTTTAGTGCTGAGTCGGCCCAAATGGCAATCGGGTTTTCTGCGGATTGCTGTTTGTTCTGATTTAGCAGTAAAGAGTGTGTTTTCCCAGGGAAACCTGTGAGGCAAACAAAAACCACTCAGATCTGTGCCTAAGAAGCACAGCACAAGTGGAAAACCTCTTGGACTCATGCTTTTAGGTGCAGGATGAGCAAAGTGTGAACGAGCCCACAGTTAAGAGTATGTGTTATATCTACATACATATATGCACAGCAGCTGTGTATACACATTTTGAGATTTTAAATAAATAACACACTTCACTAAGAAACAGACGTAAAGGTAAAGGGACCCCTGACCGTTAGGTCCAGTCGCGGACGACTCTGGGGTTGCGGTGCTCATCTCGGTTTACTGGCCGAGGGAGCCCGCGTACAGCTTCCGGGTCGTGGCCAGCATGACTAAGCCGCTTCTGGTGAACCAGAGCAGTGCACGGAAACACTGTTTACCTTCCTGCCAGAGCAGTACCTATTTATCTACTTGCACTTTGACATGCTTTCGAACTGCTAGGTTGGCAGGAGCAGGGACTGAGCAACGGGAGTTCACCCCACCATGGGGATTCGAACCGCCGACACTGAACCACAGTTAATTACACACTACAGTGTTTGTATTGTTGGCAGATCATAATAAAAAAAAAACCAAGGGAAGCCTTGTGGTCCCTAAGAAAAAAAAGTTCCAAAGATAAAGTATACTGTAATTTTATTAGGACAAACCAAGAAGTCACAAAAATGTGGTGACCTTTCCAGTTCTTCAAAACTTCCATCAGGCAAAATGATACACAAAGTGGGAAGGACGGGGGTTGGATGGGGATTTTATTATTATTTTGGTAGAAAAATCAGGTTGGATGTTGCAACAATGAGGTCTGTTTATGGGTTTGGTGCTTCACGATGAGGATAGCGGACCTAAGTGCCTGTCTCGTGCTGAGGTACCAAATTACACACCTGAGAAAATAAAACCTTGCTTACAAGAAGGTTTGTTCAGTGTGCCCAGCTGGGCTGGGCGCAGTGGGTTTCTTTGGGGGGGCACTGGGCACGCTGACATCAGGTGCACCCGCACCTGCACCCATGACGTGCATGGTCCTGCACAAAAATCTGTGGGTGTCCTGCCCCTCCATGGGGAAAGTTGTGGGGGCTGGAGCACCCACAGCCCCACACACTTGGCACCTGTGGTTCTCTGCCAAGAGGCATATTGACTGTGATTTTTGCATTGCATTGTCATTCAACATACAGTTTTCTCCTTTCTATACTTGCCCACTAAGCTATTGCTTAATGCATCTGACAAAGTGAGCTTGACTCCCTGAAATGTCATGATAAAATATTGTTAAGTCTCTAAGGCACCACAAGCCTCACTCTTAGATTTTCAAGTATCTAAATGTGAAGTAAAGCGCCAACAAACACAGCTCAGAAATGGCAGCCAGGATGCAAATTTCAGCCCGTCCTTTGTTTGAAAATGCTGGTTTGTTATTAATCTGGTTTCACATATTTGTAGAATCTCAGTTTAGCATTAGATCTTTATAGTAATGAGCAAGTAGCTAACATTAACTCTTTTTTTCCCTTTAAAGAATGGTTCCAGCTTCCATGTTTTTGATCAAAGTCGGTTTGCCAAGGAGGTGCTGCCTAAGTATTTCAAACACAACAATATGGCCAGCTTTGTGCGACAACTGAACATGTGTAAGTAACATTCCCAAGATTTAGAAAGTACAGTCTTGCTTGTATGATGGAGGAAAGGTCATGATTAAAATGAATTTTGTACTTTTAAAATGTGGTTTTAGTACATTGCCAGACCTAAAAAGCAGAAGCACTAGAACTGACTTATGTATTTGGCAACCTAGCAAGTTAATGTTTGTTAGAGACATTTAAGTTTATGATATATTCACATATAATGGCTGCCATGAGCAGCAAAAGAAGAAGAAAAACGTGCCAGCTACTCTGATCTGCTGAGCAGCATCACAAAAAGGCACTGTTAAAAGGTGAAATCAACGGGATATCAGTTTTTAAATCTCACTATTCTTCAAAGAATTGAGATAAAAACAATAGTGACATAAATAAAAAGTTATGTATCAGCAGCTAGCAAGAGTTCAAGGAAGGAAGCAAGAGACGGGGGGGGGGGGGAGAGGCGGGAGAGACCACTGGGCTCTCGCTTTTCTGGGTCCATAGCCAGGGACTCCTTTAATCTGGAAGAGGCAGGGTAGGCACACTGAGAATTCTCCACTGCCTCTCACCTTCTTGGGGGCTCCACACAAAGTGGGAATAGTGGAAATATTGAAGATGTAGACTTATTGCTGATCTGGGATTTTGACAGATGCTTTGTCTCTCTGTCCTCTAGAACTAGCACACTGGTTCGCAAGCATGTGTTTGCCATATCCACACTTTTGTGCAGTCATAGATGTATACCTAATGTGTAAATCAGCACCCCGCCCCACCCGTCCTTCTGCTTCTCACCAGGCTTCTGTTTGTCCATTTAGATGGCTTTAGGAAAGTGGTGAACATTGAACAAGGCGGGCTTGTCAAGCCTGAACGCGATGACACTGAGTTCCAGCACCTTTATTTCCTACAAGGCCATGAACACCTCCTTGAGCACATCAAAAGGAAGGTAGGAAATGCAAGTAACTATTAGGCTGTTGTGATCATGTGCTACGTACGGCCTGCTTGGGAGAGGATAGGAATTACCTCTTACCATGCAGGTGGTATATTCATAACATAAGAGTAGCCCAATACAAAAAAACCCAAAAACATTCATCCCTATCAAGTCCTAGTGAAAGCAGCATTGAGTCCAATGGGACTTAGGGCAGCTGCCTACACTACACAGTATTATCATTATTATATTTAATTTAGATACCAGTTACTTGCTAAACCGGCTTCTAAGTGATTTACAAGTATAAAACCAATTACCAAAATATAGTCATACATCATTAAAATATGCAATAAATAATTGCATCAAAACATAAAATCAACATCCACAATTAAAATATTCAATGAACAAACCCATTAAAACAGCAAGCATTATGATGTTGTTGTTGTTTGTTTGTTGTTTTATTTTCCACCCTCTTTCCCAGCTTGAGCTCTGTAGGATTATCTAAACCTGGGAGAGATCGTGTGACATCAGGGATCGCCCTTCCCATAGTCCAGGATCCGGACAAGGGAAGGTGTCCTCACCAGATAAAAATAACACTTGCCAGCAAATGTCCTTATGTTTCCCTGACATTCGCCCACTGCATTTTTAGGAGTACGCTTGCAAAAGCTCAGGAATGCACTGGATGAAGAGGGCCTTAGTTGCATTTAGCATTCCCTGGATTGTGTTTCCTACCTCACAGAATTTATCCTTCTATTTCTGCTTCTTTCTTTGGTTGTTTCTTCAGGTATCCATTGTGAAAAGTGAAGAAACCAAGATGCGCCAAGAAGACCTTAGCAGGTTACTGTATGAGATCCAGATCCTCCGGGGTCAGCAAGAGACAATGGAGTGTCAGGTGCAGGACATGAAGCAGTAAGTGGATGCTACCAGAAGCATCCTGGCATTGCGGGGGGGGGGGGTAGGACTAGATGACCCTCAGGGGTCCCTTCCAACTCCACAGTGCTATGATTCTATGGCATATTACCTGTACCCAGTCTGACTACTGGGAGAATTCCGTGTACATGCAGCTGAAGTGTTACTTTTGGCCTCTTTGGATGAGACTTGCCTCCACAGAAGGTAAAGATACTGCAGTTACCTGAATATGGGCCCATCTTTACTCCAGATGTCACACCTATGATTTCTATGTCAAAGGTTAAGGGAGGCCTGACGTTCAAATAGCTGTAGACTGACTCCAGTTTGGGTGAGTGCAAGTGTTAAGTTGTCGGCGAACATGTCAGACGACACAGCGATTCTTTAAACAGCTCTTCTTTATTCAGATGCCAGAACAGAATTAGCCTGAGGAGCTCAGTCAGCCTGCTTATATAGAGCGCCAGAACAATGCAACTGTTGCCATTTTCTAAAACTATCCAATCACTGAACGTCACTTTTCGATCCTTCATTTGCATAACTATCTACAGTATCCCCCTGCTGGCCCAGGGTGAGAACTTCAGTACATAACAGCAAGAGCCCAAGGCCTGGCAGTTGGTCCGAATGGACCCATAGAGATAAGACAACAAAAATTGATGCAGCCTCATAGTTAGACTTCTATATATAAAACTCTAAAGGTGCTCTAAGGGCAACCTTCCCCTCCGTTTAGTAAGGGAAACAAAAGTTACTGGCACTTACGATTTCCAGATTGTCAGTGCAATCCTATAAATGTTATCTTAGAAATAAGTCCCACTGAGGTCAGTGGTGCTTATTCCGTCGTAGGTTTGTTTAAGATTGCTGCCAGAATCACGAAGGCCTACAAGTGCACATGCACTGTTGATTCATTTAGAGACTGTGACCTCAGCCTGTGGTTCTCTATTCCTTTCAGGCAGAATGAAGTTTTGTGGAGGGAAGTTGTGTGTCTCAGGCAGAATCATTCACAGCATGAGAAAGTGATCAACAAGGTAACGTTTCTATTGATGCCAATAATGTGGTGGGGAGTATTTGCTACTTGCAGATTGGGGGGGGGGGTTGGCTCCACTGAAATTGGCACATGGTCAACAGTCAGGACTTTCTCAAGGAACTTGGGGGAATGTGGTTCTGTGCGGCAGATCTGATACAGGAGTGGGAAACTTTTTCAACCCAAAGGGCATATTTCCTCATGAGCGACATTCCCACGTGGGCAACCTCTTAGGTGCCACATTCCAATGCTGGGCAGGGTTAGAGGCAAAAGTGGGTGGACCAATAGAATGGACTCTTGCCTCTGCACAATAGGCTACATTCCAGCCATGCAAAGCCTCATGTTTACACACACACACACACACACACACACACACATTTCCATCTGTCCTTGCCCTCACAGCATGAAGAAGACAAGCTTTCTGAATTTGTGCAGATGCTTCAGGACCACGGTAGCTACATTTCATCTCAGGAATCACCCAGATTTCTGATCGAATGTGGCACAAAGTTGGGGTGCCTTCTGTTGCCTCTGGGCAGGGTAGTATCTATCAATATGACCACCCTCCCCAAATGTCCCTTCCTATTCCAAGTGTTGCATGTTCACTGCAATCTTATAAGAGTGCACACTTTTGATATATGCTTACATTCATGTCGAGGAAGATGGCCATGTCTGTCTCATCTTGCCTGCCCCTGTCCTTCATTTTTGGAAACTTGAAAGTTGCCTTATACAAGAAGTTGCCTTACATCAAGTCAGATCATTGCTCAATCTAGCTCTGTGTTGTCTACACAGACTGGATGTGACTCTCCAGGATTGCAGGTTAGGGAGCTGCTCAAAGCACTACCTATAGATGTTGGGGGCTGAACCTAGATCTTCATGCAAAGCATGGATCTTCTCCATGCAAAGCAGAGGCTTGCAGCCCTCCTTCCCCTGGAAGGGAGCTGCTCCTTGTGTGAGCAGAGAGGTGGACGGTGGAGTGCTGAATCACTATGCTGACTGACAAAACACCTGACCTTGATTTCCCCTGACAGCTGATTCAATTTCTCTTCGGCCAGCTCCAATCCAGCCCCAGCAATGCTGGAATAAAGAGAAAGCTGTAAGTACCCTCATGTGACTGCATGGACATGCACGGGCAAGAAATTAGTTGGGGGCTCACCCTTCATTTTAAACCCCCCCCCCCCGCTCAGCTCCAAGTGGCGTGGTAGGTCACCAGACCTGGGCACCATGGTGACAGAAAAATGAATGGGGCTGGGAACTGATGAGTCAGAGCTGCTGACAGGTCTCATTCAGTGCCCTTGGAGAACCACCCTGTCAGCTTGCTGTGACCTTTGTTTTAGTGGTATACAGGGGATTGAAAGAAGAAAATTTGAAGAGAAAGGGGAGTGGAGGCAAGGTCCCCTGTGGAAACCACAGAGAGGTTTTCCAGTAATATCATTACAGGGGGTGGGGGTGGGGGAGGTGCACCTATGGGACTGCCATGCCTATCAGGTGAGCTTATTAGGTGGCTGTAAACAGATGCAAAGTCTAGGGAAGGCCTGTGATGGTTTGCCATATGGGCAGCCTAGGAACATTAGAGATGCCTTGCTGGAGTAAACCAAGGGGAGGTCTAATTTAGGACTCTAGTTACAGGAGTAGCAACCCCACAGCTCTTGGCTCAGAGGACAAGCTGCTGTATTTGTGAGTGAGGGGTGGTGTGACTAGTGTTGGCAGGGGCTGATGGGAGTTGTAGTCCAAAACATCTGGAGGGCACCAGGTTGAAGAAGGCTGGTATTGTGGAAATTGCTTTGAATGAGTGGGGAGCCTAGACTTCATGGAGCAGTTTCCGTGTGTTTGTGTTTCCAAGTGCCACCTGATCAGCTGAGAAGCCTCCTAAAGCCCCCAAAAAGCGCCAGCTGTTCTTTCCTCTAGCTGCCCCCGGAAAGATTCAACACTCACCCCCAGAACCAATGAGCTTTTGATAGTGTTCTTACAAGTCACACATCAGAGTGACTGAGATGAAAGATTTGGGCTTCCTTCTCTCAACAGACCTCTTATGCTGGATGATGGCAACTCTGCTCCACAAATGACAAAGTTCAGGAAGCATTTGTCTTTGGATCCCATTCATGACTCCTATTTCATCCAGTCGGTGAGTTTGGGATGACGTCCATCTAATTTAGTCTTCTTGGCTGCTCTTATTTATTTGCAAGGTGCTAGCGAT
Organism: Podarcis tiliguerta; assembly: GCF_965153285.1. Lineage (NCBI taxonomy): Eukaryota > Metazoa > Chordata > Lepidosauria > Squamata > Lacertidae > Podarcis > Podarcis tiliguerta. The sequence goes on along the minus strand of NC_139541.1, from coordinate 49,106,474 downwards.
TAATCAGTGGGACGCGGGTGGCGCTGTGGGTAAAACCTCAGCGCCTAGGACTTGCCGATCACATGGTCGGCGGTTTGAATCCCCGCGGCGGGGTGCGCTCCCGTCGTTCGGTCCCAGCGCCTGCCAACCTAGCAGTTCGAAAGCACCCCCGGGTGCAAGTAGATAAATAGGGACCGCTTACCAGCGGGAAGGTAAACAGCGTTCCGTGTGCTGCGCTGGCTCTCCAGATGCAGCTTGTCACGCTGGCCAGGTGACCCGGAAGTGCCTCCGGACAGCGCTGGCTCCCGGCCTATAGAGTGAGATGAGCGCACAACCCTAGAGTCTGGCAAGACTGGCCCGTACGGGCAGGGGTACCTTTACCTTTACCTTTTAGCGATTAATCAAACATTTTAAAAAAGTTTTAATTATTTTTAAACACACATCTGAAGCTGTCTTTTCCCTGAGTCAGATCGCTGATCTATCTTGCTCAGCATTTGTTGTGTACAGCACTGAGTGGTGGCAGCTCTCTGGGATTTCAGATGGTAGACTTCTCCAGTCCTTACTAGAGATGCCAGGGAGTGAACCTGGGACTTACTGCACGTGAAACACATGCTTTGTCGCACTAGGTTACCCTTTCGGTACAGATACTTGCAAACACTGTGAGTGACAGCAGGTGCCATCTATGAAGAAGCGGACATTCTTTCACATACAGGAAACATTTCTTCTTTTTAAATGGTCCCTGCTGAAACAAGAGCCTGTGTGCTTCATCTGAAAGCAAAGGAGTCATGCTTCCGCCCCCCTCGCTTCAAAATACAGTTGTTGCTTTATTCATGTTTGCATCTATGCAAATGTAATCAATTATTCAGTTAAATTTAAATTCTGATTCATTTAAATCAGATTGTTCCACTCAAGAATGCCTCCGTGTTTTGCAAAGGCAACTTGTAGGCAGCACATTTCTGTTTCACCAGGCCCTTTGGCTTTTAATCATCTGTGGCCTCAGAGGGGGCATGTTTTAATCCAGTTTCTAAAAAATAGAATTGCCTTTTAGATTTTTCTTTGTTTTCTATTATCCCAGTTTCAATGTATCTATCTGTTTGGTTCTTTTGTATTGTAAGTCACCTGGAGTTACTTTGTTTAAAAAAGTGAGCAATAAAGTTAACAAAATAAACTTGACTGGAAAAAACACTTGCGTGGTGAGTTCCCGCCCCCCCCCCCCCAAGAAATAAAGACACAAGACACAAGAGTTTAAGGTTAATGGGTCAAATTAGGCCACAACTTTATTGATTACAGGAATTGAGGGGTATTCACCACAGTTTAAGAAGGATATTGACAAGCTTGAACATGTGCAGAGGCGTGAGACCCAGGTGATAAAGGGCCTGGAAACCAAGCCTTATGAGGAACAGGAGTTAGCTATGTTTAACATGGAGAAATGTAGACGGAGAGGTGATATGATCGCCATCTTCAGTTATCTAAAGGACTGCCTAGTGGAGGATAGAGCAAGTTTGTTTTCTGCTGCTCCAGAGGGTAGGACCCAAACCAAAGGATTCAAATTACAAGGAAGGAGATTCTGACTCAACATTAGAGAGAACTTTCTGATGGTAAGAGCTGTTCAGTACCTTGTAAGGTAGTGAGTGGACTCTCCTCCATTGGAGATATTTAAACAGAGGTTGTCTGACCATCTCTCAGGGATTATTTAGCTATAATTTCTGCATTGCAAGGCTAGGTGACCCTTGGCTTCCCTTCCAAATTTACAGTTTTGTGATTCTATGACTTGAAGTGGTCTCAAATTTAATATAGTCCAGCCTCCAATTGGTGCAGGTACTATATAGAGCGGCTCCCCACACATGACTTAAGTCTATAGTCTAACATTACCCAGCTGCACCGCTGACCATTACAGGGACGCTTTACTACTACTAATAATAATAATAATAATAATAATAATAAATTTTATTTATATCCCGCCCTCCCCAGCCGAAGCCGGGCTCAGGGCAGCTAACAACAATAAAACAGCACAAACAACACTTTAAAATCATTCATTATAAAATTAATTAATTCAAGCCACTGGCAACCATTGGGCCAGAGCTCTGCGAAGATTGCCAATGGAGGGAGTCAGGCTGTGCCCTGGCCAAAGGCCTGGTGGAACAGTTCTGTCTTGCAGGCCCTGCGGAAAGATGTTAAGTCCCGCAGGGCCCTGGTCTCTTGTGACAGAGTGTTCCACCAGATCGGAGCCACGGCCGAAAAAGCCCTGGCTCTAGTTGAGGCCAGCCTAACTTCTCTGTGGCCTGGGACCTTCAAGATGTTTTTATTTGAAGACCGTAAGTTTCTCTGTGGGGCATACCAGGAGAGGCGGTCCCGTAGGTACGAGGGTCCTAGGCCGTATAGGGCTTTAAAGGTTAAAACCAGCACCTTAAACCTGATCCTGTACTCCACCGGGAGCCAGTGCAGCTGGTATAGCACCGGGTGAATGTGATCTCGCAGCGAAGACCCCGTAAGGAGTCTCGCTGCAGCATTCTGCACCCGCTGGAGTTTCTGGGTCAGTCTCAAGGGCAGCCCCACGTAGAGCGAGTTACAATAATCCAGTCTGGAGGTGACCGTCGCGTGGATCACAGTGGCTAGGTCAGGGCGAGAGAGGTAAGGAGCCAACTGCTTAGCTTGGCGGAGATGGAAAAATGCCGCCTTTGTTGTAGCTGCAATCTGCGCCTCCATTGAAAGGGAGGTGTCGAAGATTACACCCAAACTCTTAACGGACGGTGCTGGCACTAATTGCACCCCCGCAAGAGATGGGAGTTGCCCCCTCAATCCCATATCGTCCCGTCCCAGCCACAGGACCTCTGTCTTCGAAGGATTTAACTTCAACCGGCTCCCACGTAGCCATCCAGCCACAGCTTCCAGACATCTGGTCAGTGTGTCTGGGGCCGAGTCAGGATGGCCATCCATCAACAGATAGAGTTGGGTGTCATCAGCATACTGATGGCAACCCAGCCCAAAACTCCGGACAAGCTGGGCGAGGGGGCGCATAAAGATGTTGAAAAGCATACTGTTGCATTGTTAAAAAAATATGTTTTTCCCCCCATCCTTGCCTGCAGCCATCTGCAGAACCTGCTTCGTGCTTAAACAGCCCTGCTGTCCCCGGAGGGCCAATAATATCAGATGTTACTGAAGTGTCACCATCTAATGCTGTGGTCATGCAGCCTACTTCCAACAGGGAGAGGTAAGAAAAATCAAGTGTTTTGGTGAGCAACATGGATGGATGTAGGAGACAGACAGACAGACAGACAGACAGAAACAAACAAACAAAAAAACAAAAAAACAAACAAACAAAAATAAATAAATGCCACAGGAGACTGAATAGGCCAGGGCCAGCTTTGCCATTAGGGGCTCCTCCAGACGGGTGGTTTTTGTTGTCCCCCCCCCCACTCCCTTGTGTGTTCTGCAACATGATACTTTAGTTGAGATTGCTGCATAGCAGGGGGTTGGACTAGATGACCCTCCGGATCCCTTCCAACTCTACAATTCAATGATTCTATAATTCTACATCACTGGTGCAATAATAATGCATTAGTGGTGGATTTATACTCAGTCGTCTGCTTATAATGCTGCTTTTTCAGGATGGACTCTTCCTATAGTGAGAATATCGAAAAAGGTTCCCCCTGCCACTTCTGCCTTTCATTCCCCTCTTCCCCATTCTCTCAATTAGCATTTCCAATATTTATTTATTTTATATCCCACCTTTCTTCTGACAAGCTCAGGGCAGTGTACATGGTTCTCGTTTTCCCCATGTTATCCTCACAACAGCCCTGTGAGGTAGGCTAGTTTGAGAGACAGTGATTGGTCACCCAGTGAGTTTCCTGGCTGCTTGGAGATTTGAACCCTGGCCTCTCAGGCTTAGTCCAACACTCTAACCATGATACCAAACTGTATGCATGCCCACTGCTTCTCTCCCCCGATACGGGGGAGGAACTGACTTTCATGCATGTTGGTTTCTGCTGTGTGCCTAGTTTGGCCCTGCAGTGAGTTGAAAGGAAACAAGCATCAGGGTGGCACTGAAACTTGTCTTTGTTTCAGGGAAACCTGCCTCCTGCTGGTCAAGGAAGAACCCATTAGCCCTGAGCAGAAAGCCGCATCCACAGATCCTGCTGTCCCCTTGATTGGCTGTAATGTCTGCTCAGACCCTCCTGTGTTGCCTGTTGCCATGGTTCAGTCTGTGTTAGACGGCAGAGGGAGCTGCGATGTGCCACAGCCAGCAAGTTTGCAGACACTTGACAGAAGAGGCAGAAGGGCACCTCTAGACAGGTGAGGGGAAGAGCGCCACTATGTGCTCTAGCACCACACTGTTTCATTGCTTGTGGGTGGAGAGTATTGCATGAAGGCTTTAGTAGTTGCAGCTATGCAGATATTTGCTTGTGCTTTAGGGGATCCTGAGGATGCAACTAGCAAAACACTGATTCTTTAGGTGCCCATCACAGCAAAAAGAACTGTGGCAGAGATGGGGAGTGTGTGGCCCTCTGTATGATCTGGACTACAATTCCCATCATCCTTGAGCATAGGCTATTTCAGTTGGGGCTGATGGGAGCTCGAGTCCAACAACATATGGAGGGCCACAAGCTCCCCATTCTTGGTCTATAACTTAACCTAATTCCAGGTTAAGCTAGGAAGTGGATCCCGGCATGAGACTCGTAGGATAATCCTATAACTTTCTTCAGAAACTTGTTATGAAGATAAAATGGGGGAAGACAAAACACCATGCCCTTGCCTTTTGTTCCTTGGACAACAGATGGGGGGAAAGAGTGTTGATCCACCTGTTATACAAATGCTTAACCTGAATCCCAGTGGGCAACTGTTCCTCTTGTGTTTTCACAGAGCAGAAATCTCTGATCCTTTAGATGGTGCTGATTTGAATCTGGAAGGCCTTCAGATCCTACTGAGAAACCAGCAGTATAATCTCGAAGCTGCCAGTCCTTTGGATGTAAGTTTTTGTCTAACCATGATAAGATTTTTATAGTTCCATCATTCTTGTTTTTCAAAGTTGTGGAAGCCACCCTTAGAGCAGATACAATTCTTCAAATCCATAAACTCCTCACACACATTGAACTAACTGGTTTCTGAATGGTAAATGGTAAAATACACGCTTTGAGATTATTGGGTTTTGCTGGAAAATGTTGAAACTTGGCTGACTCAATTAAGCTCACTAGCTGGCAGAGATTTGTGGAATTAAAATGAATGCAAAAGTGCACCCTCCATTAGCAGCATCTTAATATTTTTAACCTAGAATTTTGGCTAATGAAATCTGAGTAAGCAAAATTTGGGCATTTCCTTTCCTTTTAGAAAATTTCAGGCAAAAGAAAAAGGTACACAATACATGATTATTAACTTATGGAACTCCCTGCCACAAGATGTTCCCATCACAATCACACTCTTCCTAGCCTGCCCCCCTCCGGTGCACAGAGTTTGGGTGAGTCAACAAAATTCAGCCACTGGTGGAATTTGGTTGCTCAGTCACCATACAGGCTGCTTTGAAGGCCTCCAGGGGCTGCAGAATATCTACACCTACTTTATTTTATAGCTTTCTTTGCCTCCTCCTCCTCCTCCTTCTTCTTGTTAACTAGAGATTTTTTAAAGAATTGTCAAAAACTGTTTCCTACAATCTGAATAACAGCAATCACCATGACTGAGATCCTACCTGTAGAATTAATTGTACAGTTTGACGCCACCCTGATATCTGAGTGAGATTCCAGGGGGTCCAGGCGCTTACCCAGGGTTTGTGGTTCCTTGGGAATGAGGCACAGTGGAGACTGTGATGTATTTAGGATATATGGTTTCTTTATACATATATACAACCTGAGCCTACAATGGGGGGGGGGGGGCTCACAGCATTAACACCCCAATAGTACCTTGCTTCCCCCATAGCCACAGCCTTGGATTTGAGCAGAAATCAAACATGCTTCTCTCTCTCTCTGACTTCCAAGCCTGCTGCTTTTCCAGCTTCCAGCTCTAAGCTTAAATCACTGCACTCTCCACTCTGGCCAGTTGAGGAAGGGAGGCACACCCATTTTGTTTCTGGCACAGTCCCACTTCCTTTGTTCCCTTAATGGCCCATTACCTAGGCTATCACCTCACCAGGAATTTGAATCCTTACTTACATTTTAACACTTGCTGGATATAGGGGTAAGATGGGTCTTGACATACAGCCTACTTCCCCCCACCCCAATGTGGGCAGAGCAGGAATGAAATGAAGCAAAAACCTTATATCCTCCTGATGTTTTTTAGCTGTGGTTCATCTTACACCTTGTTTGTTTTAGGTTTTCAACCCCACTACATCTGCAAGTGAATGGAATTTGAATGATGTGGAGGCCAATTTGTCCTCGGTAAGACATGCATGTGCAGGATGGGAGAGGGGTGGGGGTGACATCTGAACACCACCAAAACACCTGTGGCATTGAACTGGGAGGAACTTGCAGGAGACTCTGAGATAGGGCCGGACAAAGTCCTTCAACACAATACAAACAAAACCACACAGACGTTTGCCTGGCCTTCATTCCCATGAAAAGTGGGGAGGGGCAAATTTCTAGGGCCTGGGCATAGCCAAGGGAGGGTGTGGGGAAGGGCAGTCACCCCCCATCAAGTTAATCAATACAAAATACTTAGCTGAGGTTCTGCCCCCCCCCCCCAACAGAAAGCCTGCCCCCCCAATATAAATCGTGGCTATGCCCATGTTCTAAGGTGAGTAGTGTGGGATATGTTTACTGGAAGGCTGGGTTGGCTTTTGCCTAGGAGCCCAAAATTTGCCTAAGGATGATGGAGAAATTTGATTTAGTTTGCATTTAAAGTTGAATCCACCAAACTTGCACAAGATTGAACAATATGCAAACCAAAACACAGTCATCCTTCCATAAATGCACTTCTCTGAATTTTGCAATGCTGTTCACCAGCCAAGTAATATGTACAAAAGATATTAGTGAAAATAGCATGAACAGAGTAGCCATGTGCCCAGACACAGCTGCTTTGGGCCTTAGACAGCCTCTCTCTGCATTTAGTGATGATAGTTGCCTACCTAGCACAGCTATTTCCAGGACAGCAGATGTAATGTTACTGCTTGATTGGTTTCTCTGTCACAGCACCCCTCTCTTCCTGCCTTTGTATAATTGTGCATTGTTGTAGTTTGTGTTTTTGCATCAGGACACAGATGCCAACTGTGGATCTGGAGAAGAATGCAAATAAGAGGTCCTTCCGAGTGTTAAATCCCCAAATTAATGCCTCTTGCTCAGGTACTGCTCATAGCTAACCTTCCACACAGAGAAGTGACAGTCTACCATGCAGAGGCTGATTTTGCTGGCAGAAGCATCCCTAATTAGGAGCTCTTTGCAAGCAATTCAGCAAGTTGTGACATTTCAGAGAGAATGAACTTTCTGCTTCCTGTGCTACCTTCTACGTCCTGTGCAATTTTCAGCAATGCAAGCCCCATCTCAATAACTCTGTTTGCACATAACACTTGCATAGCCAGGACTCCAGAAGCATTTAATCTTAGGGTGTGTTCACATTGCTGCCTTAGAACTCCGTGTTGGTTTTGGGTGCATTTTACAGCATTTTGCCCTTAGCAGTTCACATCAACCTGCCTTAGTGTCAGATTTGTTTCTGCTTGTGTGCGCACCTTGGACCCTTGCCAGGTCAGGGATGTCTTCACCCCTGCAAAAGTGTTCGCCCCTTGACTGGAGCTGCATTAGAAATGGTTTGCGGAACAATACATCCAACAGTAGTCCTTTATAACAAAGTACAGGATAAATGTGCATTTCAGATAATGTTTTGTGAACATGGATTAAATGCTCAGCCCTGGGAATGCTGTGAATGTATGGTAACTGGGAATGTGAAACCAGCCCTTAATTTCCACTAATCTTGGCTTGATGTCGTATGGGAAGCAAAGATGCTGTTATAAATTCTTGTCAGTTGCAAGCAAGTATTCAAGGTCACTGGGGAGCTAAGAAATCAAGAATATTCATAAATGTATATTGTTCATTTAAAAAAATCAGAATGGACCTTTCCATATGAGACTTGGTGAATTAGGTGTATTTCCGTGATTCATGGTCATGGGCGGTGTGTGTGTGGACTGGCACAAGAGGGGAATGTATAGTGTCTAAGGTAGGACATTGTAAAAATTTGCAGAGCTTCTAGAGGACTGTGAAACCCAGAGGTTCCACAGAAACAGGGTTGAAAAACACTGCATTGGAGTGAATTGCTGTATGTTGTTACAGCCTAAAAGGTAAAGGTAAAGGGACCCCTGACCATTAGGTCCAGTCATGGCCGACTCTGGGGTTGCGGTGCTCCTCTCGCTTTATTGGCCAAGGGAGCCGGCGTACAGCTTCCAGGTCATGTGGCCAGCATGACTAAGCTGCTTCTGGTGAACCAGAGCAGCGCACGGAAACGCTGTTTACTTTCCCGCCGCAGCGGTACCTATTTATCTACTTGCACTTTGACGTGCTTTCGAACTGCTAGGTTGGCAGGAGCAGGGGCCGAGCAATGGGAGCTCACCCTGTCACGGGGATTCGAACTGCCGACCTTCTGATCAGCAAGTCCTAGGCTCTGTGGTTTAACCCACAGCGCCACCCACATCCTTTGTTACAGCCTAACCTGGCTTCTAAAATTCGAAGATTTAGCAATCCAATAACCTAAATAAAAACATTGGCTAGGTTGCTTGGTATCAGACACCTATCACATGGACCACTGTCTTATTCATTGTTCATCCTCTCCTCTGAGAGAGTAGATGTTATGTCACATTTTGTTTAGATCTCTGCCAATTCATGTTAACTAATACACTGGTAGAAAGATTCTCTATTTTCTATTTGTGTTCTTAGGGAGATACGTCATTCTGGAAAGCATCTGTCTGCACTTTTGGAGGAGCAACACTATGAATGTACCAAACAGTTCATCTTTTTACACTGGGTCTAGAACAGCACCTTCCTTCTTTCCTGCTATGGACTTTAAAATCCCCATCTCAGTTACATCCCATCGAACCTGATCTCCCCGAATGAGAATGAAGAGTGATCTTTTGCTTAGCTTAAACTATTTATGCCTTCCCTCCGCCCCCCGGGGGGGCGGGCGGCGGGACATCTAGCAGCCTGAATGTAAAGAAGTGGAAGTCAGTCACTCATAACAGATACACAAATGTGATGCAGTCATTTTTGTTTCTCTGTCAAAGGTTGTGAGTGACAGTTAGCTGTCAAAGGGATTATCTGTCTGTTTTTGAAACTCCCATCATGCTAAAAATGAAGCTTTTATTCCTGAACTGCTACTGACAGTGAGTGAGGAGGTGATCCCTACACACCGCTTTGGTCCTGTCCAATAAAAAGGTACGTATCTTCCCATATTCACTCTGGGTCCCATGATCTCACAGGGACCATCTTGGTCATTGTCTCATCTCTCCTGTTTTACAGTTGGAGCCTGAAACGTCATCTCTAATTTGTGCCTAATTCCCCATTCTGGTTACATCAGCATATAGTGCCATATTGACTGTTGTGCCAAACCTTGACATTATCAGGACTAGCTTGACAAATGCCAAATCTAGCTTAGAGCCAGCTGCATGTCTTACTCGTTCAGACAAAAGGACTGTGCTAAAATTAAAATTATTTGGGGAGGGTTGAATAAAAAATTGGATGTGCTGCTGAGAATTCTAATATATATTCTTCTAGCTTGACTTTTTTCAGCATTCCCAACTATGGACATTGTTAAATTTGGGATTGTTGTTTTTTTGAACATGTGAAAAAATGTTATGACTTCACAGATTGTTGTAGCTTTAGATTTATTTATTTTAAATCCTGCAAAGTTCAATTTCTAAAAGCAAACTTTGAAAATGTGTTAGTTTTTGGATGTACAGTATGTGATTTGTTTCTTTCAATTTGCACCTGTCTTTGCAATCCTGGGTGATCCTTGGAGAGTCATTGCATGTCTTAAAATTGCAAGTGTGAGTGCAGTTTGCAGAAATCTATAGTGCCTGTGGCTGCAAATGCAGCCCTGATTTCCTGCTGTTCAAAATACATTTGTGAGATCCAGCCCTGAGAACACATGGAACCTCTCCTCTCTTGAAATAATCTTACTCTGAACTTATTAACCCAAGGTATTGGGGTCATTCTTGGGAATATGAACTCTTCTTACTCTCTCCTTTACCACTTGCTTGCTTGCTTTGAAACCATGACTAATGCTAACATAGATTCCTCTCTTAATTAATGTTTGAAACCTTGGTTTGATGTTAGTGTGTAACATCTGATTAAAAGGGAACAGGGCTAATCCAAACTATAGTTTTGACACAAATGTAATGTGTTGAATTATGGTTAAGGCTAATAAGGAAAAAGTGGAGGGATTTTGCATCAGAGAGGTGAGCTAAAAAGTGACCATATCTTTCCAGGGCTTACTCCTGATTTACAGGTTGTGGTTTGCTGGAAATCTGATTTATAAACCATGGTTTGCTGGATTTGACTGTTATTCATCTAATTGTGCTACATGGTGTTCCAAAATGTATCTGTTTAGGGATATTTACATAAATCATTACCTAAGGATTATCTTGCATAACATTATGGTTTATTGAGCTGGAGTAAAGTGATAATGATAGATTCCTTGGGAGATGTTGCATCCAGACAGCAACTTCCTATGTAATAGGGTTGCATGATTTAGCATTGAAAGAAAAGCACAAGCAACGGCACTCATTAAAATGTTTGATGTGTATATTTCTTACCAAGCCTTGCTTTGGACTGTCATCCGCCCTCATCTTGTTGATTCCTTTGCCTGCCATGTGGTCCAGCAAGGATGAACATGGCATTCAACACAGTTCCTGGTCGGCTTGTAGGAATTTGGTACATTGGATCAGCATTCCTAACATCTGGAAAATCATTTGTCCCAGAAGTACCCACTGACAGGATTATCTCTTAGAAAGCTTGTTCCCATAAAATGCCCCTATGGAGGCAGCTGTAGGGCTGAAGTCACTCCAGAATTCCTCTAGTTAGCTGTAGATTTGTGCATGCTCCATGTCTACACAAACTCCCTCCAGGATACTCTAAACTGTGTGTGATGAAAATAAAGGGAAAGTGAGACATATATTGATGAGTGAGAATGCATCAGTTGGCTTCCTTGGCTTTTACAAAACTTTGAGAGCAGCAAAGCCTTATTTTTACCTACTAATACACTGCAATGCTTCTATTCTGAAACTTTATCAGGTTTATTGCCAATTTAATGGCTATGGTTTCCCTAGATTTCTGGCACATGTAGCTTGGTGAGGATACTGAGATTTCTTTTATGCCACCCTCTCAGAATGGGATTTTGCATGGTTAATTTGTGGGGAGAGAATGACTATTAAGCCAGTTCCGGTCAGTAGTTAGGCCTTTTAGAACAGAGAAAGAATGTGTTTAGGTCAGAATTAATTTTAGACAAGAGCTAAGTCTTGATAAACTATTTGTTAGAAGAACCTAGACCTAGAACATGGTACCTCATATCATAACAGAGTACCTCTCAGCATGTGCAACATGCCTTCCTCATTCCTCAGTAAGCACACCATCCCACACATACCTGTACTAGAGAGGCATTGACTTTTACCCTAGCACCTCCTAAGTTTAAAAATTAAGCATAGCCTCAGTGGTAGTGATGATTTGTAAAGGGACAGGTAGAAGGAATGCTTTAGCACCAGCGTGTGTGCCTGGGAACCATTTCTGTGCCAAAAGCTTCCTTATTCCATTGCAACCCCTCTGGGATCTGAATGCTAGCAGCTGACATGGACACACACACAGAATATATGAATGCACATACCACAGTGCACATACACCACACATTGTCTATATACCAAAGTGTAGACACATTACAGATTGGAACACACAGCACCACATGTGTACATGCACACACACAGCCCTCACCCTCGCTTCTCAGCTGATTTTCCACATCGTAACTTTGCTGGGCAGAATTATTTCTGAAGAGTAGACAAGATGATTTTCTTCCCTTTGCAGCTTTAGCACAATCTGTTTAGTAGCAATCTGTAATTTTTGTAGAATCTAGTGTTTTATACATTTTTGTAGCTCTCTTAAGACACCACTTGCAATGATACAGGTGCAGCATTTAAAAAAATGATATTGACTGAGAAACAAATTAGCTCCCAACCCTTTTCTGATTATAAAGTGATTCACTAGAGTGCATACCCCTCTTATCTAGTTTTCTTCAGAAAGTGAAAATCAAGGGGAATGGAATTATCTCTACTTCAAGGAATTTTTCTTGAAAGGTGGTGTGTGTGATTGGTTTTCTTGGCTATTTTATGCTTATTTTATTTTATACTTGAAGTTGATGCGCTGAACCTGCAATTTTGCACTATGCTGTACATTTGTAAAGTTTTACAAGGTATGCTAATTAAAGAGGTTTTCTTTTGTCCTCATAAAGTTCTGCTTTCACAGCCTTTTATTTTTCTTGGATTCATTTCTCTGTGTATTAATATCAATAGCATCCTATATTAGATAAACAGACTTGCCTCCCTATTTTCCCATACTAATCTTGCCTTTCCTCCAGGGAACTTGGAGGTATCTATGGGATTACTCTGTTTTATTTACCCCTGTGAGGTAGTTTAGGCCCACTCAGTGTTGGGGGCAGTGGGTTGTTTTTGTGTTGCTTCACCTTAACATTGTCACCATGGGTTAAACTATAAAAATCTTTATAGCAGTTAATGCATTTGTATAGGGGGAGGGATTGCATGTCTCACTCGCATTCTGTTAGAAGCCATCAACCATCCAGTCATAACTCTGTGTGCTTTTATAATTATATATACATAGGAGATCAGGGTGGTGATACTTATACTTTTACACATGCTACTAGCATTTGTTTTGATTTGCAAAGATGCATATAAGCAGGAACAATTGTAAAGTATTCCATTCATTAAGCATCTGTCAAACTATAATTAACAAGCAATGTTTGACCAGATAGTCCTTCAGCCCGTGACCACAGCAGCCACAGGGCCTAAAAAAACCTTGCAACACTACCTGTCTGCAAGGTAATCGTACTTTGGGAATGGCCGCCTTCTATACCACAAATAATATTTGTAGCCATATCAGGATCATGAGCCCCCAAATTAAGATGGTGACCTGGCCAGGAACGTCACTCTCCTAATGAACAAAAGAAGCTGTGATGCTTTGTGGGGTTGGGACTAGGGCACTAAATGTGCAAGCTTTTGTAGGAAGGTGGACTCTAGCCAAAAGTTCTGGAGATTGAGAGTGGATGCTTTTAAGAGGGTTGAGTGAAAACCTCTGGTGCCTTTCTGTGAAGGCTAGCTTGTTGGGTTTCTCTGTCTATGCTGATGTCATAGGTGTTCAATATGCCCCACCACAAGTCAGATAACAAATGATGCAAGAAGCTGAGAACAAACTCATTTACTCAGACTGAATTACAAATAAAAGTAAACATTTAACCAAAATAAGCAAAACAATGGCAATCACTTTCTACAAACTTAGAGCAGAATCCAACAAAAGTGAAGCATGTGTGATTTTAGGGGGAGAAAGTTAAGCATGCGCTCAACTCTCACCAAAATAAATGAAACTTAAATGATCTTCCTTGTTGCTGGATGCTACTGATTAAACAACCTTTTCTCAACAGATGAAAGAAAATAGACTGAAAACTGAATTCATACTTTAAATGTTGGTTACCTGACTTGGTGGCATTGAACTTTCACAGATGCATACTGTGGGTGAGCTCGTTGCTTAGCACCTGGAAAGACCAATGTATAAGGCCCCCATCTGCACCATGGCACTGCCTGCTCTGCCATTGATTGCAGCAGTGTGGTAAAAGTAAGGCACAACTATTGAAGAGAGACTGGACTTTTGCTTGCCAGGATTGCTTGCCTGCAAGTAGTGTCACAGAAAGCATTTGTGACTAATGATGTTAGGGTTGCAGCACTCGCTGTGATGCAGTAATGTTAATGAACGATGGGAAATATCTTGGCTTCTATTTTATAAATTCATACAACACTTCTTCATTTATTTTCAGGAGTATGCTGCTCTGTATCTTCTTCAGAGATATTCCCTGTTAAGAGGTGAAATTTCAGTTAGTTTCTGGACATAGGAGCTATACTCTCCCCAAATACCTTCCTGAAGAGAAGGACCAGTTATTAGGCCAGAAGCTACTCCAAAGACAGGATTGGCAGCTGAGATTCGGTCTAAACTGGACCGCTCAGTAGTCACTGCAGTTCATTCCTTGAGTGGTCCCCAGCAGAGAAAGCACTGGGCGCAATAAGAAACCCTTTACCATTTGGATTATCAGGGCAGTGAAGGCTTAAAATTGTGAGCTATGAGCCAGGAAGGCCCCAGGTCAAATCTCTCTTCAACCACAGACCCACAATATGGCTTTAAGCCAATCACTATTTCTTATCCACAGGCCCTTTCCTCAAAGCTCTTAACTATTATTAGTGTCTGTGGTGAAGACTTCATATCTCAAGCAGCAAAACATAATAATCAATCTCTGGATGTTTACATTTGAGAAGCTAAAGCACTAGGGGAAATGCTCAATTACCTTGTGCAAAAACACTGTTTAAAACACCCTTCCAGATGCAGGACTTGCAGGTGTCAGGCAAGCCCAAATGATCCAGTGGGATCAGTGCAGCTAGGACAGCAATGGTAGGGTCTCACCAGTTACCAGTGTGTGAATTCTCTGCTCTAGGAAGCACCTCTTTGCAATACCTACCAGTCATAGGAGGATTTTTGCTGTATCAAGACTTCCATAGGCTCAGATTCTAGGTTCAGTTTAGACTAACTTCTATATGTGGAATTATGTCCCTCATTTACCCACTGCGCATGTCCATCCCCTGTCCAGATTTACTAATGGCAACCAATTGGCCATAATATTTATTTACTTAAGGCATCTATACAGCGCTTAACAATTAGAATTTCTAAGTGGTGAACATAATAACAGTTCATCATGAAACCAAGCAAACCCAAACAAAAATCCATGTTTGCATGAAGCCTACACTCATAAAGTTCATGCTTGCACAGGGCCTACAGAATCCATAATTGTGGTAGTCATTATGTGGAGAAGCTTTATGTGTATCAGATCGAGACATATTCAGATCTTCTATGCACAGCCCCTATGTAAATGTGATGTCTAGGGGGCCACTAGGTGGCGCGTTGGAAGATGGCTGACAATAACATCTCTCTGACCCATATGAGGTATTAAGGGGCTGCTATGGCAAGTAGGCAGCCTTCCCGGCCCCCCCCCCAAGGAGATGGGGGGGGACTGCCTTGCCAGCGGTGTTCATAATGCACCCCCTGATCCGAGAGATGGGGGTGCCGAACACTTGGCACAAGCCCTCGGTGGAGTCAGATCTTCCCGACGCCGATTCCAATCAGCGTGTGCTGGTTGCTTCAGCTTGGAATTATAATTGGAAATAATAGGATTGGAAGGAAGGCTGAAACACATATATCAAGTGAAGCTCGACGATAAGACTGCTGATTAATGGATCTCTGTGACCGGGAGCGACGGATGGATAAGTAAATCTTTTGATGAACCACCACTAGGAGAATGTATGGCTGGAACGAAGGGGGGGTGGAGGAAAAAACTCTTTTTTTCCTTGCATGATGTGATAATAATAACCCTCCACCCCAGAAAGAAATAAGATCGTCGCGTTTTAATAATCATAAACAGAACTTTAAGAACTGTGTGGGGGAAAATATAATATAATAAGAGAAGATCGAATGGTGAGAAAGAGGAAAATTTCTATGATGCAGTTAAAAAAAAATATGGCGTCTCGCCAAGACAGGCTGGCCGGAGAAGAAAACAGGGGGAGGAGAATCAGGATTGTGCGAAAGAGAAGGAATGTTGGAATGCAAGTTTGACCTGACAGAGCCCCCTAATTTATTTGATTTATTGGGCTAGCCTGAGGAAAAATAATGGACAGACCGAAGATTAACTTTGTGTATGGAAGTATTTAACAGAGGTTGTTCCTGAATAATATGAGTTTGGAAGAGCATAAAACCCACACAGAGACGCCAAATTTTCAATCTGTTTGTGAAAATCATCAGAGATCGCAAAGAAAGGAATAAATGATAACAACAAGAAGAGAAAGAAAGTAATAAAGGTCTATCCGAATCGAACTGGATGGAACTGTCTAATAAAAGCAGCAAATAAGTGATGTCTGGAGTCATCTGGAATTTTGGACTCGTGCGGAGCTTGATGTATGGGTACCCCCCAAAAAAAATTTAAAATTTGGCTGTATAATCTGGAACTAATGTGATTTGAACAATGTGATGTGATTGGCCTGTTAATAAAAATTATTTCAAAAAAAAAAAGTAAATGTGATGTCTATATATGGACATCTCTTAAGGGAAAGATACACACCTCTACACCCATAGAAGCTCATTGAAATTAGGCCCCAAATATCACTTCAAGTATAGCACCACTGAAATAAATGAGTTACTTTAAAAATAAATAAATAAAGTTAGGCTTTAGGTGTAAGCATTCTGTAATTATAAGCCAGCCACATTAACTATGTGTGGACCTGGAAAGAGATGGAGCTACCATTAACTGTTTTCTTTAATAGCACATAGTTGGACTGGAGCCTAGTTGTGAAGCTATAGGGCACATATACTGATGGTGCTTTGTCCTGTTATTAAAAAAATGACCAGGTGGCTTAAAAAAAACCAAGCAGGTGGACCCAAAATCATGTCTACGTGAATTTACCTCTGCAAGAGGATACAATGTGGCTCTCTCCGTTTTCCACAATGTCTGGAATTAATTCATCTGCTTCATCATCTGTTAATGGTTTCAAAGGCCCTGGAATCTCTTCGATCAAGGGTTTTGCTGGTTGTACTTTGGCTTCCAATACTTTCTCTTGTTGTGTTAGAAGGTCTGTTACAATGGGTTCCATGGCTTCCTTTGGACAGACTTCGAGTATCTTACATGTGTTTGAAAAGATAGAGATTGGGATCTCTTCTGTCTCTATATTCCTAGAAGTGTCTGTATTTCTTTCAACTATGCAGTCTCTGTCATCACTTGCTTCAGAAATCACTTCAATCTTTGGAGAACTTGGCTATAAAGGTAAAAAAACCCAACCAGCTTGAAAATGTCTGTATTGGCATAGATTATAGATAATTTATTAAGGTCAAAGACCAGCTCACGTAACATAACACAATAAAAACAGCGTTCATAAAGATAAAATATACAATCGGAGCGGATTGCAGAGGATTGCAGAGTTAAAATTGAGATATATACATACCGTACACCCGTACAACTGAGATTTGGGCTACCATAAAAAAATTGAACGTGAGGCAGTCTAGTCTTGATACTCTCTGCCCTCACACTATTCTAAGGGATGTTGCTTTCCAAAGCACACTGAGAGTTTAACTCCTCAAAAGTGGGCCAAATTAGTCTGCCAGTGGTTCTAATTTGACCCATGAGGAAGTTTTTCCAGTGATGCCTAGCTCTCTCACATCTGATGTCAGTAAAGTCATGGCTACAAAGCAACATGTGAGAACCTTAAGCTGTGCTGCTGATGCTTCCTCAACAGTGGAGCTTGCATTCAGTGCATTTTGCATTGGTCACCAAATATAAACCTGGTTCCACTCAGGAGCTCCTGGTTGGAGCTCTTGATTGGAGCTCATCTCTGCAGAAAGTGGGGCTTGCAATTGAGCACCTAGTGTAAGTGTGGTGAACCTTTGGCCCTCCAGATGCTGCTAAAGTATAACTCCCATCATCCATGCCCATTGGCCCATGATTGCTACACCTCCTACATACATTTTGAAGTAGTACAGCCATGTATTTTATCTGCACACGTCAACTTGTTCTGAACACACATGCCTGTGCATATGTGCTTGAGGTACTCTGTGGAATCAGCTAAAGAATTTTAGAGTGACACATTGGCTGATATTAAAATATCTCTAGAGTCTCCTGATCTACAAAAAAGTCTGTAGCTCTGTTAGGAATATACCTAAATTAACTGTAAAAACACAGGATTAAGAAAGCACTGGGCTATTAGAATAACTCACCTTTCTAGTGAAGATCTCTCCTGGTGAGACTTCCAAATCTACATCTTCCAAATCAGGTAGTTCCTAAAAATTAAAGTTATCCTCGAGTTTACTGAAGGAAGTAATTTTTAAAATACAAAATTTAGGAGTTTGTGGAAATACAAAACCCATTTCTGAGATGCTTCATCTTGGCCATAACCCACCCTTTCTTCCCTCAGTTAATACATACATCAAGAAAAAGTTTCTCTGGTACATCCAACTTAATTTGTTCTATCTCTGCAGGGTCAGCAAGTTCAGTGAGCAAAGGTCCAGGTGTAGCCATCTTATCTACTGGCATCTCTAAAAAGAAAGAAAGAGACAAAACGCTTAAGAGATCTAGGTATAAAAATATAGAAATGGGAAGGTCAGACTGGACTCTCTCTCTTTTGTATTATGCTCTGTCCCTAGTAAAAAGCTGTCAAATAAATGTTCTGTCACTAAATAATGGCCAGGGCTGGGCGTAGGGCAGCTAACACCAAATATAAATTACAATAAAATGTAATAGAAAAAACGAAAAAACAGTTAATTACAATATGGCTTAAAATACAGGTTAAAATGCAGCCTCATTCTAGTAGTAGCCCATAAATCAAGACCATAAAGGGAGGAAATATCAGATATTCAACTGAGCCAGCTATCGATGCTGGTCCTACATGGGCCAGAAAAAAAACCAAGGGAAAATTTATATACCAAATCCCATATAAGGGGTCAGAGTTCAAGCCAAAGGCCAGGCGGAACAGCTCCGTCTTGCAGGCCCTGCAGAAAGATGTCAAATCCCACAGGGCCCTGGTGCCCCACTGCAACCTATATGACTGACTTTGCACAAAATCTTAATTGCAGAGGCAGTTTCTACATGAGTGCTGCACATTCCTGGGACTCTTCAGAACTGACATGAAGATCTGCTAGTCGATTGGACAAAACTATGTAGAAAGTTACTCACAAAATATTGTCCCTCTTGTGGAATGCTGCAATATGCAAGCATTTTTGCAGCCTCCCTATAGAATGTTACCTATATATGTGGATAAACCTTCCTAACTAAACAAACTCCACCTTCAGAGCCCTGGTGAAATGAAATGGATGAACCTTTTCCCCAGCCAACTCTACAACCAAAATCTGGATGGTGTTTCAACTAGTATAGCTAGTGCATGGTCTGAGGACACATGATGCAGCCACCTTGCTGAAGCTGAGTAGGTTTGTGGTTGGTCAGTATCTGGATGGGAGACTGTCTGAGAGTCCCCATGAAGGCCACCTTGATTTCCAGGATAAATGATGCACTAACAACTAAATAGATGAATACATACATACCTTCTGCAGTGTATGTAAAATCTGAATGCATGTCAAAGCTCGATTCTTGTACTTCCTGATCATGATGACCTCTATGACCACTCTCTGGTCTCCCCAACTGATCTCCTAAGATTGCTCCTTCAGCCACAGCCTCCTTGTGGGCATCCATGCTGTCCTTCACAAATTTATCAATCTTCTCCTTTGTTTCCAACACTTCCAAAGTACATGAGTCCTTTCCTGTAGTGTCTGTCTCAGTGCTGCTGCTTGAAGATGGGATTTCCTCTAGAACACCCCCAAAATGAAAAGAGAGTAAGTGTGCATGCAAGTAATACTAATCCTTGGGTTTTTGTTGAGCTATGTCACTTTAGTCCATTTATTGGTTTTCTTCCAAAAGGATATGAAGGTTTTCCTCTTCTGGGAAGTTCATCCTTGACTGCATGGAAGGTAGTAAGTAACTGGGGCATAAAGAGGGGACAAGCTCAGTAAGCGTGCTTCTGCCCCTAACCCTAACCACCCACCCCACCCCACTCCGAATTGGAAATGTGTGAAGCTGGATGCTCAAAAGGGCTATGGTGGCACAATAGTTCTGCTCAAAAGTTTAAACACAAACCTTCTTCACTGTCAGCTGATGTTCCATCTCTTTCTTCTATTTCCCACTGCCTTTTCTTCTCTTCAGCTTTTTGCCGGATTGCGGCAAGAGCATCAATACTGTCTTGGATCTTCTTCCTTTCTTTCGTGTCCCATGTTTCTCTTTCACTTTGTTCAGCTTCACGGCCACCCTTAGCCCAGGCTTCTGCACAGGCTCTGGAAAGAATAAAGATGACTACCATCAGACACATGGAATGATGTTGAATTAATTTCCGTGGAACTTATAATGAACTGACTCCTATGTCTGGCAGTTTCCACAGCCTGAAAGTGTGCAGTGCTGCTGTTGGGCCTATCATCCAGCTGCACTTGCAGGAAAGGGCAATTTGTTCTCCCTGGTTTGTACTTAATTAATTGTCATTGTTATGTTTGATGGTATTATATGGATTTTAGATAACTTTGGTTGTGGTGTGGCTAACTAAAATAGTAATAAAAATGTGTGAACAGTGCTGCTATGTGGGACTGTAAAATTATTATTTATTGGATTTCTATTCCACCCTTCCTCTGGAGGGAGCCTGGGACAGTTATACAACACCATAAATATAATTATCACAAAATCACCAAAATTATATTTCAAACCATGTAAAACATAGCAACTACCTGCCTCCTGACACCCACCTTCCATTCATGTACAGTGACCAAAAATGGTCCTCAGTTTCAGTCTAAATAACAACAACACACTCTATAATCAGGGTGTCACAACAGAGAAAGCCTGGTCCTGTGTCACTGCCACCACCACTCTGGATCATACCCATTGGAGGTACCACCAGCAGGACCTCCTCCATACATTTTACAATTTGGATTGGTCAGTACTGGGGAGTAACATCAGGGAGGGGTGTTTCTAGGACTAAGGTGAAACTGTGAAGTTCCCTTGCTATTTTTGCTATTGGATGCTGCATGTTGTTTAAGTAATCTTGTTATATTTGTCTATTGAAATGTGGTTTTCTCTGTGTTCTTATATTTCTGTTTTGCTATGTTATTAAGAAATTGTTTTTGTAGTGTTTGTTTCAAATGCATCTGTTTCTTTGTTGTAAGCCACAAAGTGAATGAATGAATGAGACTGTCTTTAAATTATGCTACCTCTGTTGCCCCAGTCACAAGCTTGCTCTCCTGAAGTGATTGCTTTGGGGGTTGTCACATTGGTGAGCTGAAGCAATTTGTTTAGGATCAGGATCAGGATCTTACAGGCCATTCTGGTGTGTGTGTGTGTGTATTATAACACCCCCATGAAGTTAGTTGTTAATATATCCATTTTTCATAGTCAGAATTGATTAGGCTACTAATAATATTTTAGACTGGTCATCTCTTTACTCTCTCCTTTCCCATTTTACCTGTCCTTTGGAAACACTGGTCTGTCATCCAAATACGTCAGATGTTTCAATCTGATGGTAAGTGTCCTCCTGTAATAAGGAATTTTCTTTATTACCTCATTTCCCATTAAGTTCAATACACGCTGCAAGAAAAAACAAAAAACAAAACAGCTTCAATTTAAAATACAACAGTAGAAATTATTTTTGTACAATATGTGAAGCCATCCTGGAACTAAAAATAGTTGAATATATGACTATTTAAATCATTTTCATAGGATTAGGTTTGAGTAAACTTCTGTTCACTTAACTGCACCTTTTCTCATTTACTCCTGCAGAAGAAAGGGAAAAGGTGCACTCAGAGACATTACTGGGGTGGGAGCTAAACCTGCTACCTGTTCCTTGTGGCCTCTGTTCTTCTTGAATAAGGAAGGTCTGAATCGAGGATACTCATATTGACATAACCCATAAAGGATTTTGTTTCCTGATTATGCATATTTATTACAGTAACTCCTCTCCTACCACCTGACTCTAAATTTTATTAAGGCATGCTAATGTCCCTGAAGCACTGGATACAGCATATATCCTTCCACAGCACAGTAAGATCAGTGGAACAGAATCATTTTGTGCCTGAGAAATGGTGGATCAGATAAAGCAATCTTAGAGTTATTCTTTGCTTACCAAATCAGGCATGGTCTCCAGGACATCTAAAATGTTTGGATCATCTAGCCTATTGTGAGAGAGGTCAAGGACACTGATACTTGGGCATTGCTGTAAGTGTTGTATGTCTTCAACTGTTTGCAGCTGATTGTGAGCAATCTGTAGAGTGTGCAGAACTTTCAAACAAGCTGTTGAAAAGTAAGGATACCGTTAGAATAAGTAAAATGAATGGGACTGCCAAATAAATCAAGGAATCGTAACAAAGTCAACAAGATTATGCTACCAGGACCAATTACAGCCCAATCAAGGTT
Source organism: Podarcis tiliguerta (assembly GCF_965153285.1). Taxonomy (NCBI): domain Eukaryota; kingdom Metazoa; phylum Chordata; class Lepidosauria; order Squamata; family Lacertidae; genus Podarcis; species Podarcis tiliguerta. The sequence continues at coordinate 49,084,289 of NC_139541.1, read as the reverse complement.
GCCGTTTTAGGGGCAAGATTCTCAGCAAGTTCTGCTTGTGGATATACTGTACAAGATTAAAATGCACAGACCCACATATTGTCCTCTGAAACATTGGAAAGTCCTCAGTCATACCAAACTGGAACTGCAAAGCCCAGTTCAGTCCCAGAGTACAGGGGTCCAGGTTAACTGGCCACAGAATTGTAATTAGGAATGCTTGTTAGTTAAATATAAGTATAGAGGTATGTCTGATGTCAACAGTTTAAGTGGCAAGGGGTCTATTTCAAGAAGGGAAATTTAGATTAGATGTAGGGGAAAGTAATCTTACTCTGCAGTTGATCAATAAAACACACTTCATGATGAGGCTGCAGCATTGCTTCTCTTGGGCATATGACTATAGACACCAGTTCATTTTCAGTGCAAGTTTTATTTTCTGTCCTTGTGTTACTATCCTTGTGTCATTCCCTTCACAAATTACAGGCACAGGGGTTCATTTTGAGATTAGGACCCTGTGTGGAGCTAAGGGTTAAAATGCTTCAACACTCACCATCACGCCCCACCCCCAACTGGTTCCCAATCTGGCTTGCTCCACTGTTAGGAATTTAAAGAAAAAGTTTGCACTGAAGACTTTCAGTGCTGAAAATGTTCCTCCTTGCTCCTTTTGACTCAGTGCATATTGCTCTGCTTTCCTTTGAAGCACATCAGTGAGGCTGATGGGAGTGGAGGGGAGAGAGTCTTGTTGTCTGGGCAGCCCTGGACCTCCATAGACACCATCCAGGCTTACATTCCAGGGAGGTCACTTCAGTGCTGCTAACACAGTGATTTGACTTTACCAACAGAGGCGCACCATTGTCTCTCAAGACAGACAGATGCCAACAACAAAATTTGCCTTCACAGAAGTCACCAGAAATTGCTGTGGAAATGCTTTGCACTGTGTTTTAACACACTGGTGCCCCTACATGTATGATAGTAACACCACCAAATAACACTGTGTTCAGGCTATGGATCTTATTTCAGTGAAGTTAGAATTCTTACAGAGGTTTTCAATTGTCTTGACATAATTGTTGCTGAGGTTGAGAGAGTCTAGCTTTTCCAAGGGTTCAAGATTCTCAATTTTATTTATTAAATTCAGCTGCAGATAAAGGCATCGCAAATCTGTCTGTGCATCCAGGTTCTCGATCTTAGTCAAGCCATTGCATTCCAGCCATAAACACTTCAATCCTGTATATTCTTCCAGGTTCTCCAGACGATCAAATCCTGCGGGAAGAAAAATGCAGTAAACACAATGGCAACATGGACCATATTTCAGAATGAAGTCGTTATAATAAAAGGAGTGGTGATATGGTTTTAAAGTGGGGACCCATGGACAAGAAAATTCTCTTGGCTTTCTCCAAGGCTTGAGTATTGTCAAGTTATGGGCACCACAATGTAATAATGATACCAGCAAGCTGGAATATGTGCAGAGAAGGGTGACGAAGATGGTGAGGGGTCTGGGGACCGAGTCCCATGAAGAAAGGATTCAAAAGTAGGATATGTTTAGCCTGTATAATTAAGAGGCAATAGGATAGCCATCTTCAAATACTTGAAGGGATGTCACATAGGTGATACAATAAACTTAATTTCTGTGAAAGACAGGAGCTAGACCAGTGAGTTCAAATTACAAGGCAAAGAATTTAGACTAAACATTAAGAGGAAGTTCCTGAAAACCTGAATTGTTCATTAGATGTTTTTCAGCAGAGCCTTGGTGGCCACCAATCAGGAGTGCTGGAGTAGTGAATTTACTGCATGGGCAGGAGGTTGGTCTAGATGACACCTGAGTCCCTTCAAATTCTTATGGTTCACTAATGTCTACTACTGGAGCCTGGTTGGGCTATAGGGCTGCAAAAGGGGTTAGTTGGGGAAAAGATTATGTTCCCTCCTTTGACTGGTGCTCCTTTACTTTAAATCATGAACAGCTCCTTTTATAGCTGACTGACACAACATACATAGTATATCACTGGTGCATCTGGTTAGGACCAAAGAGAAAAACCTGCAAGGGAGCATGAAATATATCACCAAAGTTCAGGCAAAATATTCTGGAGCCCTAACTGAAGTTTTAATGAGAGTAAACAGAAATACCAAACTATTCCTAATGCAAGCATTTTTTTAAAGAGAGGAGAATTTTAGTGGAAGTAAAAGGCAGCAACCAGGGTTGCCAGAGTTCCCTTTAAAATGCACTGAGGAGGCTGCAGCTGATACAACTCTTGCAATGCTCCTTCACTTGTCCTTTGTTTAACTTGCCCCTCCTCAACCTGCTGGGAGTCACCAGGACTCTAGTTTGTCCCACAGCTTCTGGGGAAGGAGCACAGGTGAGACCACGGGTGGAATAACAGAATGAGTTGTAAAGTGGTTGCAACATGTTTCAAGGCTAAAGGCTTGTTTCCCAGTGAGGCCTTAGAAATCTTAGAACTAGTTGTGAAGGTGTGCATATATATTTTACACGCGAGAGTTATATTCATCTAACTACAAACACAACAGAAAGTACTCATGAATGTCATAGCTGACAAAATGCATGAACAAATAAGTCCCTCTATTGGGTGATAGCTGCATTGCACACATAAAATTACTTAACCATAGGTACGCAAATACTGGCTAAACCAACTAGCCAACTGTTATTTGAAGAAGACCTTAAAAAAGAAGCAGAACCAGCTTTCATTTTTGCTGCAGGTAAGGAGATCCAGGGACCCAATCGAGCTAATATACTCCACTGAAAGTTAGTTACATTGAAAGCAACACTGAACCAGTGTCCCCCACACCCTGCCCCTGCAGGGTTAACAGCTGTGGGAGAGGAGGAGCAATTCAGATTGGGAAAACCATGAGTTATACACCCCTTTCCCCACTGCCACTGCTCCTATCAAAATTTGAGCCTCTCACAGCTGATTTTAAGAATTATATATATTGTCAAAGATCCATTTACAGATGCTATAAATCCTTACTTATGATGAACTAAATCTCACTGAACTGAGAGGAGCTCATATAAAGAAAGAAAGAAATAAGCCCCTCTTGGTTCAGTGAGATTTACTCCATAAAGATGCATAGGACCTGGGCTTACTAACTTTAGCTTGAGTCTTGATCTTCACTTACAGAATTGCCACAAAAATCACCGAATTATCCTCCCTGTTAAGACTGTGGACATCAATACCAGATACTGGTATATGCTGGAGAAAGGAGAAGACTATCCCCATCATGTTCTACTGGTTTGCTTCCAGAGGCATCTGCTGGCTGTTGTTGAACAAAGAATGCCAGAACAGATGGGAGTTGAAACGTGCACTTGATTCTGAAACATTTAATAAAATATTTGTATCCATTGACCTAGATTTAGATTCTACAATATTCCAACATATTATATTTCTATGTTCTCAGGTGTTCATGTTCAGTTCTTTTGCTACAATATAGCTAGCAGATTGGCCCTTACCTTTGTAATGGAGGTAGAGGGTGTCGTTCAAGGATGGGGTCACATACAATTTATGCTGTTTGCAGAGGTCCCTCAGTATCTTTTTGGTCATTCTAAAACATTAAGAAGTAGTGTGAGTAGAGTACATACTGTATTTTTCGCTCTATAGGACGCACCTTTTCCCCTTTAAAAATGAAGGGGAAATGTGTGTGCGTCCTATGGAGCGAAGAAGCCATAGCCCTGCGACCCTCTCCCAGCTGGAGAGGTGATGCGCGACTATGGCAGCAGCCTCTCCACTGCGCTCCTTTCCACTGCTCCCTGACCTGCTCTTTGGGGCTGGTGGTGGGCTTCCCCCCGCCAGCCCCAAAGAGCAGGTTGAAAGGAACCTGAAGCCTGGAGAGTGAGAGGGGTCGGTGCGCACCGACCCCACTCGCTCTCCAGGCTTCCAAGGTAAGCCGCCTGAAGGCGACTGAACGCACCTTAAACGGCACCTTGTTTTAGAGGGGGGGGGAAAGAGGGGGGAAATTCTCCCCCTCTCTGCACAGCGCCTCCTGCCGCTTCGCTGAAGGGGCGCTGGGCAGAGAGGGGGAGAATTTTTTTTCTTGTTCTCCCCCCTCTAAAACAAGGTGCGTCCTATAGAGCAAAAAATACGGTACTCTAGAAGCTCCATTTGCTTATTTAGAAGGCAGATGTGCTGCTTAATATTTATATTTTCACCAACTTCCTCCCCATTGCATCACCTTTCACAAGGTTCAGAAAGTTCCCCAATCCTTGGATTACACTTTCAGAGGGGAAGCAGAGGCTCTGCATACAGAACACTGAATCCAGCTAGAATAATAGCTAAAGAATGTTGTTTTAATTTCATTGTTTTTAAGTTTGCCGAGGGGTGAGATTTAACAATAAAGAGGGTATTATTTTTGGTCAGCTGTTGCATATCTGAAATCTGTGATATTTTATGCTGGCTGCATAAAATGCATGCTCTCGTGAGAGAATTTTCACACAAAGGCTCAGCGCAAAACCAACAAGTAGTCTGGATTTTATAATTATGTTATCGAGTTCATTACTGACACTGATCCAGCTTCAAAACCCTAGTTTTCAAACTTTAATTAAAAGCTAACTTTGGTTAACCATAGCACCACTGTAGACATAGCATGAAACTAATGTTAAGGGAAGTGACTGGGGAATTCATGTCGGGGAGGATAACCTGTGAGCCTACTCATAATACCTTGACATGGTTAAGAGACTGGCAGCACTATAAAAAAATTCCCTGATTTGTTAAAGTAAGACCACCAATAAAAACAAAATTACCTCAAACCACCTTGTTTGTTTGATTGTTCGCAGGATGAGCCAGCCACCGGCTTTTGGTCACCATTTCTATTTTCCTCATTCTGTTGTTGTATGTTGGTCACAGAGCTGTCTCTCTTCTGTGGTGCTTGGAGATTATATGTGAAAATACAGTATATTGCAGAATGTATTTTAAATGTATAGATCCAAAAAAATCACCTTAAAGGCAGAAACTAAAATTTCTTCAATGAGCTAATTGTTACATACAGTAATACCTACTGACAGCTACAGTATAACCAATATGCCATACTGAGCTCTTTGGAAGAAAAGGGAGATAAAAATGTAATCAAGAAATAAACAAGATACATTGCTGCAGGCTCTCTCTGGCCTCCTCCCACCTTTGCTATGTGAAATGAATGGTCTGACTGGGGCTTACTCCTTTGCCTGAAATTGAACATAAAAAAGAATTAAATTCCAAGAAAACTGAAGCCTCCCGTGATCACAGACTTGAAATCAATATTTTTGGTCTGACCCAGCAAAGCAGTTCTTATGCTCTTAAAAGCACCAAGACAGTTGGTAAAGACACAGGAGTAAGTCTCTCTCCCAGCCCAGCCCCCCCCCCGCCCCCGCAAAGGGTGGTTGCAGTATGCAACTGTGGAGTAGAAGAATAACCCAGCTAGAAAATACTTGAGAACAAAAGTTACATGGTCCCATCATTCACCCAGTCCATCACACCATATACCAACCACTTAATCTAGCTTTCGAGCATGAGGGCAAGCAATGTACCCAGTGTTTTCCTGCTGACTAAGGATCAGAAAAATCCCCCATAGTAACACCCATGGGGAGTATGTGATCCTGACGGGAAATTTAATGTGGCAATATCTTTCATGGGTCTGTAACTTATAGTACTGATATTTTTCATGTAATTTACCTGGTTCTCCATTACCACAGTCATTCCTAATAATTTCCGACTTCAGTTGCTCATTGGCAGGATCTTTTTCTGTTCCTTGTTCTCCTTCTGGGAGTTGAGGCTGTAGTTCTAAAATTCAAACAGATGGAAACAGGCTCAGTGGATGTTTAAATCTGCTAACTCAAACAAAGAGATGGGCACTCCAGAGGGAGGCCTCTCATTTCATTTTGTTGCATGCATGTAATATCCCAGAATATACACATCTGTTCACAACAGAGGAATCTGTATCTGTAGGGACTGTATTTGCAATGCAGTGTATGTCTGCATTAATTTAGTTTTATATGTGGCTCTCTCTCTCTCTTGCTAGAGCTTTTACAAGTGCAAGAAAAGAAAAGGTCAGGAAAATGACAGGACATCATTGCGATAAGAATGGTGAACAAGGAATGTGTAACATTTTTATAGTGTTGGCCGCATTTTGTTCAGTTCTATACAAATACTCCTATGCTTGTGTAGCCCCTTCATGGATCACTGCCTTGCCGTGGCGAAGGGGCTTGAAGAACTCAGAGAAGCTATGAACTATGCCGAGCAGGGCACCCAAGATGAACAGGTCATAGTGGAGAGTTTGGACCAAATGTGATCCACCTGGAGCAGGAACCGGCAAGCCACTCCAGTATCCCTGCCAAGAAAACTCCATGGACAAAGACAACAGGCATATAAAAGATATGACGCTGGAAGATGAGCCCCTCAGGTCGGAAGGCGTCCAACATGCTACTGGGGAAGAGCGGAGGACAAGTACAAGTAGATCCAGAGCTGATGAAGCGGCTGGGCCAAAGCCGAAAGGACGCTCAGTTGTGGATATGCATGGAAGCGAAAGGAAAGTCCAATGCTGTAAAGAAAAATATTGCATAGGAACCTGGAATGTAAGAACCATGAACCTGGGTAAGTTGGACGTGGTCAAAAATGAGATGGCAAGAATAAACATTGACATCCTGGGCATCAGTGAACTAAAATGGACGGGAATGGGTGAATTCAGTTCGGATGACTATCATATCTACTACTGTGGGCAAGAAACCCGTAAAAGAAATGGAGTGGCCCTCATAGTCAACAAAAGAGTGGCGAAAGCTGTACTGGGATGCAATCTCAAAAATGATAGAATGATCTCGATACGAATCCAAGGCAGACCTTTTAACATCACAGTAATCCAAGTTTATGCACCAACTACTGGTGCTGAAGAAACTGAAATTGACCAATTCTATGAACCTTATAGAAGTGACACCAAAGAAGGATGTTCTTCTCATTATAGGGGATTGGAATGCTAAAGTAGGGAATCAAGAGATAAAAGGAACAACTGGCAAATTTGGTCTTGGAATTCAAAACGAAGCAGGGCAAAGGCTAATAGAGTTCTGTCAAGAGAACAAGCTGGTCATCACAAACACTCTTTTCCAACAACACAAGAGACGACTCTACACATGGACATCACCAGATGGGCAGCATCGAAATCAGATTGATTATATTCTCTGCAGCCAAAGATGGAGAAGCTCTATACAGTCAGCAAAAACAAGACCTGGAGCTGACTGTGGCTCAGATCATCAGCTTCTTATAGCAAAATTCAAGCTTAAACTGAAGAAAGTAGGAAAAACCACTGGGCCGGTAAGATACAATCTAAACCAAATCCCTTATGAATACACAGTTGAAGTGAGGAACAAGTTTAAGGATTTAGAATTGCTGGACAGAGTGCCTGAAGAACTATGGATGGAGGCTCGAAACATTATACAGGAGGCAGCAACGAAAACCATCCCAATGAAAAGGAAATGCAAGAAAGCAAAGTGGCTGTCCAATGAGGCCTTACAAATAGCGGAGGAGAGAAGGCAAGCAAAATGCGAGGGAGATAGAGAAAGATACAGGAAATTGAATGCAGAATTCCAAAAAATAGCAAGGAGAGACAAGAAGGCCTTCTTAAATGAGCAATGCAAAGAAATAGAGGAAAACAACAGAATGGGAAGAACCAGAGATCTGTTCAAGAAAATTGGAGATATGAAAGGAACATTTCGTTCAAAGATTACCATAATAAAGGACAAAAGTGGTAAGGACCTAACAGAAGCAGAAGACATCAAGAAAAGGTGGCAAGAATACACAGAGGAACTATACCAGAAAGATATGGATGTCTCGTACACCCCAGGTAGTGTGGTTGCTGACCTTGAGCCAGACATCCTGGAGAGTGAAGTCAAATGGGCCTTAGAAAGCATTGCAAATAACAAGGCCAGTGGAAGTGATGGTATTCCAGCTGAACTATTTAAAATTTTAAAAGATGATGCTGTTAAGGTGCTACACTCGATATGCCAGCAAGTTTGGAAAACTCAGCAGTGGCCAGAAGATTGGAGAAGGTCAGTCTACATCCCAATCCCAAAGAAGGGCAGTGCTAAAGAATGCTCCAACTACCGCACAATTGCACTCATTTCACACGCTAGCAAGGTTATGCTTAAAATTCTTCAAGGAAGGCTCAAGCAGTATGTGGACCGAGAACTCCCAGAAGTGCAAGCTGGATTTAGAAGAGGCAGGGGAACCAGAGACCAAATTGCAAACATGCGCTGGATTATGGAGAAAGCTAGAGAGTTCCAGAAAGACATCTACTTCTGCTTCATTGACTATGCAAAAGCCTTTGACTGTGTCGATCACAGCAAACTATGGCAAGTTCTTAAAGAAATGGGAGTGCCTGATCACCTCATCTGTCTCCTGAGAAATCTCTATGTGGGACAAGAAGCTACAGTTAGAACTGGATATGGAACAACTGATTGGTTCAAAATTGGGAAAGGAGTACGACAAGGCTGTATTTTGTCTCCCTGCTTATTTAACTTATATGCAGAATTCATCATGCGAAAGGCTGGGCTGGATGAATCCCTAGCCGGAATTAAGATTGCTGGAAGAAATATCAACAACCTCAGATATGCAGATGACACAACCTTGATGGCAGAAAGTGAGGAGGAATTAAAAAACCTTTTATTGAGGGTGAAAGAGGAGAGTGCAAAATATGGTCTGAAGCTCAACATCAAAAAAACCAAGATCATGGCCACTGGTCCCATCACCTCCTGGCAAATAGAAGGGGAGGAAATGGAGGCAGTGAGAGATTTTACTTTCTTGGGCTCCATGATCACTGCAGATGGTGACAGCAGCCACGAAATTAAGAGACGCCTGCTTCTTGGGAGGAAAGCAATGGCAAACCTCGATAGCATTTTAAAAAGTAGAGACATCACCTTGCCAACAAAGGTCCGTATAGTAAAAGCTATGGTTTTCCCAGTAGTGATGTATGGAAGTGAGAGCTGGACCATAAAGAAGGCTGATCGCCGAAGAATTGACGCTTTTGAATTATGGTGCTGGAGGAGACTCTTGAGAGTCCCATGGACTGCAAGAAGATCAAACGCATCCATTCTTAAGGAAATCAGCCCTGAGTGCTCGCTGGAAGGACAGATTGTGAAGCTGAGGCTCCAATACTTTGGCCACCTCATGAGAAGAGAAGACTCACTGGAAAAGACCCTGATGTTGGGAAAGATGGAGGGCACAAGGAGAAGAGGACGACAGAGGACGAGATGGTTAGACAGTGTTCTCGAAGCTACAAACATGAATCTGACCAAACTGCGGGTGGCAGTGGAAGACAGAAGTGCCTGGCGTGCTCTGGTCCATGGGGTCACGAAGAGTCGGACACGACTGAACGACTAAACAACAACATGCTTGTGTAGTAAAGCAGGGAAGTACTCAGTCCCCCTTACTAGTCTTAATTAAAAACAATAAATAATAGATTAATTTAAACCTTAACATTGGTATTTAATATTTTATGCAAACCACTTCAAGTTTTTTAAAGCGTTATATAAATCTTGCCAAGCCAAATTTAAAAATATATTAATAAAATGGCAGAAAGTTGTGCCTTGTCATTCATTTTAGCCCAAGGTGTTGTCAAAATTACTTCATGTTCAAAACGTACACACACAGAGGCTCCGATAGCAAGAACTACCTGATTTTGTTAAGTTGTCCTCATTGTTGGAACAGGTGTCCACCTGCCTGCAGTCTTTCATCCCTTGACCATTCTCTTCCCCTGCAACAGCCTCTCCTGAACCAGGTTCTTCATTGAGTGGATGCATTTTGAAGTGTTCCTACTGAGAGACAACAGGAAAGTTACAGCATGCCCCACAACTCTCTACCTTGTATTTATCCAGATCATTCAAGCATAACTGTATGTGCAAATCATAGTTTTAAATTAAATGTTTTATTGTTTTGTATGATGACCATGAACCCCTTTGAGAACCATTGTGTGAGAAAAGCCGTATACTAATCTTGTAAATGAATAGATGTGCCTGCATTTGGCAAAGGAAAAATAGCACAGCAGACCAAATTAGAACCCTAACTGGGTATAATAGGCCCACGGGCCAGAATAATAATAATAATAATAATAATAATAATAATAATAATTGTTTTATTTATACCCCGCCCTCCCCAGCCAAGGCCGGGCTCAGAGCGGCTTACAAGCAATAATAAAAACAAGATGAATGATTACAACTTAAAAACAAAAGTAAAGAACAACATTAAAATAATGGAACATTAAAATATTAAGGCCTTCATACCTGAAATAGACAGGTGGCAAGATGCTGGTCCATGAACTCTTCTGCCCCACTAATACTACATTGGTTTAATAAGAAATTACAGTCCACTATTTTATCATTTACAGCATTTTTATCCGGCTTTTCTGCCAAAGAGCAGCTCCCAGGACAGTCTACAAATATTGATGGCAAGTACTTGGGCTCATAATTTAACAGGTGACAAAAATGGGAAAAGGACTAGGAGGATATAGGAAGAAATACAGGTAAAACCTAAGCCCCATTTCTCAGTTACATAATTCTTGTAGTGGCCAGCTGGAATGAGGAAACAAATGTTGCTGGACTTCCAGCAGAGCTGTGGTCCCATCTCTCCCCTCTCTTGTAGCCTACTGTAGAAATACATTACAGTGCAGCATCATATGGTAGATGGCATCACATTCAATGCGGTTTACTCCTAGGTATGTGTCTTCCCCTTATGCCGCAGTCCCACACTCACTTATATGCCTGACTTCTGAGATGTAGTGTTATTTGTTGGTTTTCAAGGTGCCCACAACGCTGTTGGTTATTCTGCTTCCTGTTGAATTATTCACCTTTCAAATTCCAAAATGAGGGGTGCTAAAAAGTTGCAACATGACTTGGGAATTTAAAAGATATTTTGGTTAAATTAATATAATTAATATAATTTAGTTTTGTTGGGGTAAGTAAAAGAGTAAAATTGCATAAAGGTAAAGATAAAGGGACCCCTGACAATTAAGTCCAGTTGCGGATGACTCTGGGGTTGCAGCGCTCATCTCGCTTTATTGGCCGAGGGAGCCGGTGTTTGTCCGCAAACAGCTTTCCGGGTCATGTGGCCAACATGACTAAGCCGCTTCTGGCAAACCAGTGCAGTGCACGGAAACGCCATTTACCTTCCCGCTGGAGCGGTACCTATTTACCTACTTGCACTTTGACGTGCTTTTGAACTGCTAGGTTGGCAGGAGCTGGGACCAAGCAATGGGAGCTCACCCTGTCGTGGGGATCGGCAAGCCCTAGGCTCTATGGTTTAGACCACAGCTTCTCCTAAAAATGATTGCCAAGAACTTGCAGCTATATTATTTGTTGTTATTATTTTAAGTATTAGCCGATACTTTCAGAAGGCAAAATTAAAATTCTTTGGTTTTCCGGAAGCAGTTTACATGCTTCCTTATCAAATGTGAACTTACCAAGTTGTCTAATAACAAAAACAATAGCAGAATTGAATTCCTTGCACCCAAAACCACTCATTGAATAAATCTGCAAAACTTAAATTTCACCCCCAGCAGCCTTTCTCAACCTGTGGGTCCCCCCCGATGTTGTTGAACTACAACTCCCATCACCCCTAGCTAGCAAGGCCAGAGCTCAGGGATGATGGGAGTTGTAGTCCAACAAACATCTGGGACCCACAGGTTGAGAACCACTGCGTGATTTGCGCTATGCAGCAGCCCACTTAAAGTAACACAGAATACTTCTCTGGGCATAAGCAGAGCACAATCCCTGCTCGGGAGCAATAGCTGCAGCCGGACGCCACGTAACTGAGCAGGGGCTCCCAGACAGGTCTGCTTAGCCCCAGCACCTCTTTGTTTGAAAGACAGCCCCACCCCCCCAGCTTGCTGTCCCCATTTAATACCCTCCTCTCTTTCTCTTCTTCGCTGCCCACTCAAGGTGTCTTCGCCATCCTTCCTCTCACTAAGGAGATGCTGCCGGGGAAAGCCTGGCTGCCCGAGCCCCTTCTTCACCCAACCACACCGGCTTCTCCCTTCAACGGCTCCTTTCCAACAGCTTCCCCCCGTTGCCATGGCGACGGGCCGACCAAGGCACGACTCTGCGCACGCGCGAGAAAAGAGTTGGGTGACGCACTTGGGCCTCGCTTCCAGCCCCGCCCCGCCCCGCCCCTCCTCCTACCGAATGGTCCTCTAGACTAGAGATTAAAAAAAGAGAAACGGATCAGCATCCCGTTTTCTCTATAGTGAAGCTTTCCGAGTTCAGTTCACGGAAAAAGGCCCCTATACTCACGAAGGAAGAAGCAGACATTAATATAGGCAAGGGGTTAGATCAGATGACCTCTGAGGTTCCTTCAGATTTTTAATGATTCTTTTTATCAGAGATTTGGGGTTTAAGAAAGACCACAAGCTTCTAGACCCCCAAATCCAAAGTCACTGCTAGAAGGAATCATAAAAGTTGGAGGGGGTCACAGAAGCCATCGAATCCAACCTCTGACGCTTTTAGGCTGAGGTTTCAATACTATACAAATTAATTTGAATGTAGCCCGTCGCTTACAACTTTAAAAGGGAGATTTAAATTGCGTGTGCTGTGAGGGAGCGGGCGGGCGGAAGAACACGGCCCCCTCTTTTTAGCATTTCGACTGGCTTTGTTTGCAGTTTTAGCTCCTGGAGGAATCATATTGTCACGCAAATGGAAGCCGCTCAGCCATTCGCCTGGAACCCAGAAGTGTAGTTATGATGCTAAACTTTAACTTTCTGTGGTCTTTCCGTGATGCCTCTGAGTCCTTTAAGGGGATTTATGTTGACATTAATATAATAAGCTTAGATTCATCTGGACAAAATTTACTTTAGGACAGATAATGGCTTTTACCAAGTTTATGTACAAGCGAGGTATCCATGCAAGGAACAGAAGTAACACAGCATTTTCTGCGCTGCTCGTTTTTACAGCGCGTTCAGGACCCTTCCCTTGTGCGGGCGGACGAAGGGCTTTTGATCTTCTAAAGCTGGCAATACAAAAACCTGGAAACTGGATCGCGACTTGACAGGTCTGTGAACAGCCTACTTGCCAAGCGATTTTGAAAATCCGCTCCCCAGATTTTCCTCATAGCCGCAGGGTCGGGTGGAACTGAGAACGGGAAGGTTTCCTTCCAACTGAACTAAAGTCAGGTCATTAAGTAAGGCAGCAGCGCAGAAACATCGCAGGTTGCATAAACGAACAGGTAAATGAAATATGGCAAAACGGGTTTGGCGCCATGGATTTGATTTACTTGCTTTTTAAAGACAATGGTTGGTTTTTTTTTTTGTAAAACATTTATAGTATTACTCAGAAGCAAAAGCTCAAAGGTCAGAAGGGGTTGGGGGGTTGGGAATCAACAATATCATACTTTAATAATGTTATTTTGTTCTCTGCTCTAAAGAGCAGAACTGATATTTGGAATTATTAGGAATTTAAAGTTGACAGATCATTTCTGGAACAGCAGAGACCTCTCTCTTTATTGTTTCATCCAAGGGTGCAAATTGTACCCTCAGTTACATGGAAGCAAAACTCCGTTAGCGTGGCTTACTTCTGAGTAAATATACATCCGATCATGATGCAAGTCATGATGCACGAAAATTGTCTGGCATTTCAAGTTCTATGAAAAATGGGTTAATTTTAGGCTTAATCTGCTTAATTCTGTCTGCTCAGAATTAAGTAAAAGTGAAGTCATTGGTGGTTACTCCTAAGTAGGTTAGGTTATGATTTTGACTGCAGAAAAATGGAAGAAGGGTGCAGAAGGGTCAGGGACAAATGCATAGAGGATAGGCTGAAATGGCTTGACAACATTTGTTAAACTGGTACCCTCCAGATGCTTTGAACTACAACTCCCTTCATACTGGCTGGGGCTGATGTGGTAGTCCAAAACATCTGGGGGGGGGGCACCAGATTGTTGGTGGTGGTGTTAATAATAATGATAATATCTGTCGGTGTTTGTAAAAAACAAAGGTTCTGACCTCCTTTTTACTCCTTTGCCTAGTCCTCAGACCTTAGTTGGCACAAGAGTCTTTGAGAAAGAGTATTATTGTAGAGTATTGCTGCTTTTATTCTTAAAAAGTCTTCTTCTCCAACCACGACCGACAGCTTTTTGCACACACCAAACACAACCATCTTTCTACCATTCAACCAACCCACACCCGACACTAACATTGACCACTCTATATACAGTGGTACCTCTGGTTGCGAATGGGATCTGTTCCGGAGGCCCGTTCACAACATGAGCAGAATGCAACCTGCACGTGCGCGGGTCGTGATTCGCCGCTTCTGCGCATGACGTCATTTTGTGCGTCTGCATCTGCGCGAGCGGTGAAACTCAGAAGTAACCCTTTCCGGTACTTCCGGGTCGCCCTGGGATGCAACCTGAAAACGCTTAACCTGAAGCAAATGTAACATGAGGTATGACTGTAAAAAGGAAAAGGGACCCCTGACCATTAGGTCCAGTCGTGACCGATTCTGGGGTTGTGGCGCTCATCTCGCTTTATTGCCCAAGGGAGCTGGCATACAGCTTCCGGGTCATGTGGCCAGCAGGACTAAGCCCCTTCTGGCGAACCAGAGCAGCGCACGGAAATGCCGTTTACCTTCCCGCTGGAGCGATACCTATTTATCTACTTGCACTTTGACGTACTTTCAAACTGCTAGGTTGGCAGGAGCAGGGACCGAGCAACGGGAGCTACCCTGTCACTTGGGATTTGAACCTCAGACCTTCTGATCGGCAAGCCCTAGGCTCTGTGGTTTAACCCACAGTGCCACAAGTACAATTTGGTGAAAGATTGCATTGTAGGCCGCTGACTCATGCTGACTTAGTTATTTTAGCATTAAAGAAACAGCAGCCAATTTTTAGCCGTGACAATATCCAACCTTACTAATTCATTATTCTTGTTATTCATTGGTTCTTGACTTTATTATTTTGCATGTTGTCAGGTCATTGGCAGGTGGGGTCCCATTCGCCTTTTAAAATGGCCTGCAGGGGTTACAAGGAAACATAGGAAACTGCCTTACACTGAGTCAGACTGTTGGTCCATCTAGCTCATTATTGTCTACCCTGACTGGCAGCATCACTATTGGTATTGGCTGTGTTTGCCGAATTTGCTGTTGCCAGATTGTCTGAGACTGTAAGGAGGAAGGCTGCATAAAATTTGTCCTAATAAAAATCAGTGAGATGATAATGGCAATGGAGTAATAAGCTCTTTGTGGAAGTCTCATTGAAAAGAGTAAAATAGCAACACATGAGCCAGAGTCTCCATACTTGATTTTGGAACGGCATTTTCTGAAAGCAAAGCTTTGTAAAGCCATCCCATTCTGCAGTGCTGCAAGACAGATGAAGGCAGTTTTGTTCAGGACGGTTGACTGTGTGAGTTTGGTGGGGTTTCCCTGGTGTTTTAAGCTGACTTGGTTGTTGTTGTTTTTTTTCCAGACAAACAAACAGTATTTATTCACACTGACAAAAAAATACATATAATATCCCAAAAAATAAAAACAGTACAAAAAAAGAAAAGAAAGAGAAGCAAAGAATAAGAATTGTAAATAATACACCCATGTGACTTCCCTCCTCCAATACTCATCCTACTTTAAACTTTAGATTTATATTTGCATTGCATCTTGACTTGGTTGTTTTAATTATTTGCCATGCTGTTGTTTTTTGAGAGGTTTATCATTATTGTTGTTGTTTATTATTGTTTCATTGTGCTTTGAATGTTATCAACCACTTTGACTTCTACTGGGATATGTTATGTTAATCGAAGAATAATAGATATATGTGTCAGATGCTCTTGGGTTTTCCTGAAACAAAATGAAATGGTCATTTTTATTTTTAGCATCTTATGACCTATTGGAATATGAAGTCAATGATTTGGCTAAATGAAGCAATGGAAAAAATACATACTTCCTTCCTTACAAACATCTTTTGCTTCTTCCCTTCTAGACATCTGTTTTACCATGGCTGCTGTGGACAGCTTTTCCTTCTTGCTCAGAGAGATTGGGCAGGCCTGCAGCTGTGTCATAGAGACATTGGCTTTCATTGGAGCCTTCTACGTAATGAAGACATCCCTCACTGTTGCAAGCAACACGTACAGCCTGATCAGGTTGTATTTCATTCCTCGGCTGGTCAGCAGGCCTGATTTAGTCAAACTGTATGGAAGCTGGGCTGCTGTAACAGGTAAGAGACAGTTGGAGCACACAGATTCTCTAGGGTTGCCATATTTCAAAAATTAAAATTCCTGACACCTGCAAAGTTGTTGAGATTTTTTTTAGGAAGACCCCATACTGACATAAAAATGCATAAGCCCTTTGTAAACGCTCTACAACTATCGGTTGACTAAGTGAATGCATTTAGTCTCAGAGTCTAAAAATGATCTTCGTTGCTCTCTCGATCTGCTCCAGGTTGTACCTCAGGCATCGGGAAGTCCTATGCTAAAGAGTTGGCATGCCACGGGGTGAATGTTGTCTTAATTAGCCGGAACAAGGAGATGTTGGAAGCTCTTGCCAAAGATATTGAGGATTCCTACAAGGTCGAAACGGAAGTAGTTGTGGCAGATTTCAGCAGGGGCCGCCAGGTGTACCCTGCCATCAAGAAGGCCCTGCTAGGCAAAGAGACTGGCATTTTGGTGAATAACGTTGGAGTGTTCTATGATCACCCGGATTATTTTGCCAATTTGACAGAGGATAAAATTTGGGATCTCATCAACATCAATATTGGAGCAGCTAATATGATGGTGCACATGGTGTTGCCAGGAATGGTACAGAGAAAGAAAGGCGCTATCGTGAACGTTTCTTCTATGTCCTCTTACCACCCCTCCCCACGAATGACGGCATATTCAGCCTCCAAGGTGAGTTTCAAAATATAAAAATATATGTGTTCTCTTATGACAGGTGGGGAACCTCCAGCCACGCAGCCCTGATCAAGCCCACAAGGTCTCCTTGTTTGGCCTATGAGGCCATTTCAGCCAAGCCATAGCCACCTGCCCTTTACCATGGTGCCTGCAAAGTCCCTTTCAAAGCTCTGCCTTGCCCTGTGCAGTGAATGGGGCTTCTGAAGATCCAACAATTGGCTGATCACTGCATGTTCAAAGTGCAGGGCACTTGAAGACCCATGCAGGCAACAGGCTGCTGTGGCATCTGCCCACCTGTCAAACATGGCCTGCGAAGGGGGAGGGAGATAACAATCTGGCTTGCCAGGCTAGAAAGGTTTCTTACCCCCTATCTTATCAGAATCATTATTTCTAAGAGATAGTTACACATCCTTTCTCCACGGAAATGTTTTTTTCTGTTTCTGTGGATAAGGATTTTGAGAACTGGAAGTTTTTGAAGGTGGAGTGGGAAACCTCAGGTCCCAGGATAAGTATGCAGCTCTCTGGCCCTCAGAACTCTTCTCAGACCATCGCGCAGTAGCCCTGCTTTGCACCCCCTTCAAGTGTTTTAAAACAGCTGGAACATGTCCTTGAAGTCTGATAATGCCTCTTGCTTGCCTGGATGGAGGATATACTATCCTTGGCCTGGAAAGGATTCCTCATCCTTGCTGCAAAGGCTCTGGCAGGGTTGAATTAGATGCCTACAACTCCGGCTCAGAGATGTACAGGAATGGAAGGCAGGATAAAATTTAAAGGGTTCAGGAGCAGCCATGGCGGCTTTTCTGCTTCAGGAATGTATTGGCTTAAGCGTTCTACTTTGCTCCAGTGAAGGCAGCTTTATAAATTGAGGCTGCAACCCTATACACACTTACATGGGAATTTAAGGGAACTTATTAAAGAGTAACTATGTACAGGATTGCTCTGTTAGCTGAATGGTAAAACGCTGGTGTGTGTTTTGTAAAGGAACCAAAAGAGCAATGCTGTACATGTCTACTTAATGGTAAGCCCTGCTTGAGTTCAATGGGACTGACTCCCAAGATAACTGTAGCCTAAATGTGCAATAGCAGTGTTCCCCAACCTGGTGTCTTTTAGATGTTTCTGCTGGGAATTGAAGTCCAAATCATCTGGAAGGTACTTGGTTGTGCAGAGCTATGCCAAAGCAGTTATTATTAAGTTGCAGTTGGCCAGTCAGCAAGACATACAGAGCTGGGGATGGGTGCTGATTTGGTAAAACTTTGTTCCATAGCCATCTATGTTGTGCCTTGCATGTGTCGGTCAATAGAGGTTGTCTAAGCTGCCAATGTCTGTCCTCCACACCTTTCCCCCATGTTAAATCCAGAGAATCTTAATTGTCTGCTCTTAACCTTGACAGGCTTACCTGGACCATTTCAGCCAATCGCTTTATTATGAGTATGCTCCCCAAGGCATTTTTGTTCAGTGCTTATGTCCAGCTTTCGTCTGCACCAGCATGTCAAAATACAGCCCCACGTTATCCAAAAAGAGCTTGTTTGTGCCTTCTGCAGATGAATACGCGCACCAGGCTATTGCCACCCTTGGACTATCCAGAAGGACTCCAGGATACTCCCTCCATTCAATCCAGGTAATATCATTAATTCAGCTGCTTCTGTGTTACATTTTCTCTTAACTTTTCTTAACTTGGTGGCTGAACCATGCAGCCTGGATTGGTTTTAATGAGCCTTTCGAAGCAAATGTTCACACATGATCTTGGGGAACTTGATCTTGGGGAAGGGATGTAGCTCAGTGGTAGAACATCTGCCTTGCCTTCACAAGGTCCCTAAGTTTAATCCCCAGCCTCTCCACATAAAGCTGGGAGAGACTGTCTGCCTCTGAAACAATACTGAGCTAGATTCAGTATAAGGCAGCTTCCTGTGTGTGTTGACTGTCAGCTAATGCTCTCGAAAGCTAATTGCTTAATTTTATTGCTGTGTTCTGTTTTGTTTATTTTATTATAGAGTTTTATTTGTTTAATTCTCATTTTCTTAACAAAAGAAATAAAAGAAGCACAGAAAGCAAAGTGCTGTTCTTACATTGCAACCTGTGTATGATTCTGTGTATTGCAGGCCAACATATTTTTCTTTCATACAGCTGTCTTGACTCTGAACCCAGAGACTGTGGTACTTTGTGTAGTATCTTGTGGGTGGGAAAATGCATCTCTTCCCTTAGTGCAGGGGTGGAGAACCTTTGACCTTCCTGATATTGCTGAACTGCAACTCCCATCATCCCCAGCAAACATGGCCAATAGTGTGGAATGATGAGAACCGTGGTTCAGAAACACCTGGAGGGCAAAAGGTTCCCTACACCTGCCTTAGCGCATCAATTACTGCTCTTAGTTCTGCGCTGCATACATTTTTATTTCTTCGGAACCATTTACACCCTACTTTTCCGCCTCCTTAAAGGAAGTTGCTCAAAAGAGTTTGCAAATCTAAAAGCAAGCATACAAACAACACATGCCCCACCATTAAAACACAAATCATCAAGCTAGCAGCAGCAAATGAAGAAAAACACAAAAGGCAGTACAGTAGTACCTCTGGTTAAGTACTTAATTCATACCGGAGGTCTGTTCTTAACCTGAAACTGTTCTTAACCTGAAGCACCACTTTAGGTAATGGGGCCTCCTGCTGCCAGAGCCCAGTTTCTGTTCTTATCCTGAAGCAAAGTTCTTAACCTGAAGCACTATTTTTGGGTTAGCGGAGTGTGTAACCTGAAGCGTATGTAACCCGAGGTACCATTGTACTCAATATGTTAACCAGCAATGGGCACTTGAAAGTTTTCAGTTTGCAATGCAAATGAAGAGGAAGATAGCTGAACATCTTAGGGCAATGAGTTCCACCTATGGGGTGCCACCACATATAGAAGACCCTCTCATGCTTGGCCACCAATCTTGCCACAGAAGGTACT
Source organism: Podarcis tiliguerta (assembly GCF_965153285.1). Classification (NCBI taxonomy): domain Eukaryota; kingdom Metazoa; phylum Chordata; class Lepidosauria; order Squamata; family Lacertidae; genus Podarcis; species Podarcis tiliguerta. Next base: position 49,064,558 of record NC_139541.1, on the reverse strand, counting down.
GGCAAATGCAAGGATGGCGAAACAGGGTGGGGAGATTTCACAGAACATGTGACAGTGCTTCAGAGTCCAAAGCTTTACAGGAGAGGTGAGGAACCTCTGGCTCACAGGCTTACTTAGGTCACCCAGGTCCCATTGGGCCCACATTTGATGTCCTATATAACATCAGGTGCAGGGTAAGCAGAAAGGGGCTTATGTGGTGCTAATCACCAGATTGTTGGTGCAGGCAAAAAGGGTCACCTGTCATCATTGTAATGCCAGGTGCTTGACCAGGGGTGTGTGCACACCCGATACTTATGGTAGCCTACAGGAGGTGGGATAGACAAGGATGCCAGGTTAGCTGCAATAACCCATGCGAAATGTTAGCTTTATTAAGTTTTAACATTTTTTATAGACGAAGTGCTCAAGCAGTAAACTTCCCCAAAGTTCTTTTTAAAGAAAGTATAAAACCAGCATGTTTGTGTCTTCTGCTACACTTCCATCCCTTAATTTTTTTATTTTTTATTAATAGTTGGAGGGGGGAAGAATCATAGCTCAATGGCAGAGCATGTGACTTCCACGAAGAAGGTCCCAGGTTCAGTCTCCAGGCAAGGCTGGGAATGTCCCTTGCCAGAGATCCTAGAGAGTCACTGCCAGCTAGTGTTGACAGTATTAAGCTAGATGGACCCAATGGTCTGGCTCTATAGAAGGCAGCTTCCTATATTATGAACTGAAAGGAAGGAATGGGAGATGTGGATGATTCACTGTCTGAAGGAGACTCTTCATGTTAGATCTTGGGTTTTATTTCATGCTGATGTTTTAATCTTTATGTGCTAATCTTTACGTTTATGTGCTAATTCTAACCTGTGTTTCCTCTCTTGTCTTCCAGGGTTTTTTTGCACAGATCATTCCAGAATGGCTCTGGGTTAGGGGAGTGTGCCGATTGGGCTCATTTTGAAAAAATGCCATTTTGGGAGGAAAAAACTGCATTAAAAGTATCAGCTGGAGAACAGATAACATCCAGCAGCCTAGTTGGACAGTTACCACAAAACCCCACTCTCATTGGATGGATTTTCTTCAATGATAATGATGATGATGATGATATGTACCTTTTAAAAGAGACTTCATCTTGCTCCTATCTCATTGCAGGGCCCATCAAGAATGTTACGCAGGCGGTAAAAAGGAACCCTGTTGTTAGGAAGCTGATATTCTTTTGTATGATGTCTGTGGGGTCCTGATTTTTACATAGTACTGAGTGATTCTTGCCAGAGTCTTTCTGATTTGGACATGAGTGGGCAATGCTGGGGTCCCCTGAATACTAAAGAAGTTGACTAGGATGCTTGGGGACTGAACCCCCATTAAGAGCTGACAGCAGAGAGAGGTCATGTGGTGCATAGCTTGGTGCCCTCCAAGTGGTTTGGACTGCAACAGCTGTGCTGACTAGGACTGATGGGAGCTGTAGTCCAAAGCATCCGGAGGGCACCAGGCAGACAAAGGCTTTTTCTATACTGAAACTGGGTACTGCTCTTCAAGTGGAGTATGCTTGACTTCTTCCATGGAAGCTTTGTTGGGAACACTGAAGCAATATTCTGAGTTGGAAACAAATGCTACTTTCTAGATACTGTGATTTTTAGTGACTTGCTTCTACCTGTGTGGTTTACTGTCAGTATGCTTTGTAGTGCTCTGAGTTTGGAGCTGTGAGCACGGATGAAGACATCTGCTTTTTTTGTATCCAGAGAAGACTGGTCTCCACAGCTAGAAATAATAGTACAGTATATTGTTTGTCTATGAAATGATGCCCTATAAACTCAAATATTGAATTATACTATGTTTCAATTATATTGAATTCCGCAAATATAGTTAGGTGCCTCTCTTCATTCAGTGTGTGGGGAAATGTGTTTGTGACATTTAAAAGATGGATAGATAGGTAAACCTATATTCAGAACAAACAACATGTCAGAAAAACATGACAAGCTTTTCAGGTTCTCCTCATCAGGCAAGATGTTACATGAAGCAGCTTGGGCAGCAGAGGGAAAACTAGGAATTGGAAAGTTAAACTGATGCTGTAGCCATGAGATCAGGTTATAGACTACCGGTAAATTCTAAGATGGAGATTGCTGGCTGAATAGACCCTTCCCAAGTTCTGCAGATACTGGCTTACATAGGATTCTAGGATGGAGAAGCAAGTGCTGAGTTATTTAAGCAAAACTTTAATTGATGAGGGCCATAGCTTAGTGGTAGAACAACGGCTTTTCGTGCAGAAGGTCTGAGTATCGATCCCTGTCACTTCCAGGCAGGGTGGGAGAGAACCGTGCCTGAAATCCTGGAGAGAGGCTGTTTGTCAATGTCACAATTCTGAGCTAGGTGGACCAACGATCTGATTCAGTGCAGTTCCTATGTCTTCAGCTCCCCAACTACGTGGGCACAGGATTACATCGCACGTGCCCTTAGCTTTGCGGAACTTCCAAATAATGCCTAGACATTTGCGCATTTAAAAGTGCAAGGGCTCCGTGAGTCTCCCTGCAAGGCTCCCTATCCCACCATGCACTTAAGGCGCAGATTTCTTGTGGCGCCGTCAGAGCAAAGGACTTCTGTTTACCTCTTCAGAGAGGGCAGTTTCGATTTCTTTGACGGGACCAACGAGGCCTCCGTCCGTTGGACCCGCAAACGAGCCCGCTAGAGCCCCAGAGGCTCCTGGGAAATGTAGTCCATCGCGCCCGCCCGCCCTCCGAAGCGAGGGCCAGCGGAGACTACAAGTCCCAGCGTGCGCCAGGCTCGCGTTCATGGAAGGCGGCTTCTCCTCCGCAGCCCAGGCCAGCTGCTTGGTGTGGGGTTAGCGGGGGGCTGCGGGACGGGAGCCGCGCTCGCCTCACCCGGAGCTCCGGACCCGGCTGCCAGGGGAGGCCGCTACGCCCCGGGGCGCCCTGCGGAAGCTTCGGTGGCCGGTGGGTCGAAGCGGGCGAGGGAGCTGCTGGAGGGGGGCTTCGGGCCCGCAGGGACGGGGAGGAAGGGGGAGCAGCCGCGGCGTCTCCGTTCTGTCGCCGCCTCCCGGGCCTCCCTCTCACGGAGCAGGGGGGAGGAAGCAGCCGGAGCCTGGACCGCCGCTGGTTTCAGGGGGGTTGATTTTGGGGGGGCAGCACCGGGCGCAGTTCCTTAGCGGATCCCGCTCCCTCGTCCTCATTGACTTCCTAGCGCTGAGCGGCCTGGGAATTCGCAGAAGCCGAAAAGTATTATTATTGTGTTGTTGTTATTTTTTAAAAGAGCATTCGGACCTGTCACACCCAAAATCGGGTGTAGGCACGTTTCGGTCCGACGTCTTGATTCGCCAAGGTCTGGGGCACCCCAGCATCGAGAGAGGCGCCGAGCTCGGGGGCTCTCGTGTGGGGTTTGGCGACGACGTCTCGAGGGGTGTCTGAGCCCACAGAAAGCAGACAGAGCAGACAGGAGAGGATTGCGTATATTCACATCCCACCTTTCCTCCAAGGTGGCGTACATGGTTCTCCCCCGCTTCACCCTCACAGCCACCTTGTGAGGGAGGTGAGGCTGAGAGAAAGTGAGTGAGTGGGCCGAGGTGACCCGGTGGGGACCTGTCCTCGCTGTGCATTCGCTTGGCGCAATCAGCACAAGGGCCCAAAGCCAGGGTCCAAGGCAGGTGGAGGCTGTTGCTGTCCTTTCCCTTTCCTCTGCCCGGTGATAACTGCGGAGGCATGTGTGAGTCAGTTGCCCTGCCTCCTCAGCCTGGACATTGTCACCGCCTCTGCTCCTGGATCTGTAATGGTGGTGGGAGAGCCTGTGCATCTGGGGAAAGAAAGATTGCTCTTTATCAAGGGCAAGATGGATGTCTTTCCTCCGTGAGGAGTTGCTTCCCACCTAGACAGCCAGAATCTACATGCACAGAGCTATAGAACTCTAATTAGAACTGTAAATGTTAAGAGCTTACAGTTTGCTTTCACTTCCTCCCTCCTGTTCCTTTTTCCTTGTGTGTCCATGCCTTTTTGAGATTATGAGCCTGAGGGCAGGGTCTGTTTTGGCACTGATTTGTGTAAGCTACTCCTAAGAGCCTTTTTGGCCAAAGGCTGGGGTATAAATGCTTTAAGTAAATAATAAATAACATTAATGTCTGCTCTGGGCTGTACTGCACAAGGGGGGGGGGGGTAACCAGGTGGAACACTTTCCCCTATTTATAGTTTACATGTTTTAAAGCTTTTTTTGTAGCCCACTCTTGTCAGTAAAGGCTTCCAAAGCAGCATACAGAAATAGATATTGAGATAGTTTCTGCCCCCAGCCATGCAATTTAAAAGGGACACAGTGCACAAGTGAAAAGGGATGGGGAGGAAGAAAGAAATAAACATGATCAGACATTAAGAATTTTTTTTTTTTACAGTTCTTGTAATTGTGAGCTAGACTGAAAATAGTTTATATAATCTACTCTAGTGGAATGGCTGCTGCAAAGTGACAGTTTGGAGGGCAGCTAGCCTCTCAGCAGAGATCATGGAAGAGCCCTGTTTCTCTTCTCTCCCTCTCCTCCACACAGAGAAAGCTAGCATATCAAGGAAAAGTACCTTAAGGTAGTGTCTCCCTTGACCTGGCAGCTTTTGGTAGATGGGGAATATGAAAGCATATTCAATAAGTAAACAAGCCCGACAACACAGAAAACTAGCTTGTCAGCTAGTGCGGTTTAGTGGTTGAAGTGTCAGACCAGGAATGGAGAGACCTGGGTTCAGTCCCTCACTTAGCCACGAAACTCACTTGGTAGTGTTGAGCCCGTTGCCATCTCTTATCCCTGATGTCTGTTGCACAGGCATGAGGATAAAATGGTGATGGTGGGGAGCTATGTGTTTGTTCCACTTCCTTTTCAGGAAATATGGCATATAAATGTAATAAATTGTGTTCTTAGTGGGGTCTTCACTCTGACCTAATTTCCAGGTGTGTAGATTTTTATTTTATTTTTTGCGTAGCAGAGGGTTCAGTGATACTAGGTATCCTCTCACTCGCATTTCTGAAGTAGTGCAGTCCAGCACAGGTTTACCACAGCAGCGAGAAGTGGAATTCTGTCAATCAGCATTTACTTGTTTTCTTTGATCAAATTTCCCTTTTGTGGGATGTATGAGGGCTAAGGTTATGTTCTAAAATGCTAAATCACCCCCCTCCAAAAAATAACCCTTGTAAATGTCCTATGCTGGTAAGCAGCTAAGCACACCTACGCAGCCTTCTTGAAGGGCATGAGGTAGAAAGCAGTGGATGTTCCTCCTCAGAGATAAACATCATGCAGGCATGGTGCTTTTGTGTGTGATTGTGACTATGACGGTGTATGAGTGAGAAAGAAGGGAAGCAGAAATTCAGTGTGGTTGGAAAACATGCTGGGGTCTTAGGATAAATTGCGGATATACTCAAAAACATAATGCATTTAGCAGCCCTTAAGAGGAGACGAGACAAGGAAATGAAAGGGAAACACACAATATCTCTCCCCCCCCCCCCACCTTCTGCTTCTTAATTGCCAGATCTCCCTGCTCTCCCTGTGGTCTTGTTCTCACTAAAGTTGTAAACCATTTCAGATTGCAGTTGGAAGCTCACCTGACAAAATGGTTCTCTGCACAAACACATTGCCTGCATGTAATTTGTGTGCAAGGAGAACCATTTTGTCATGTGAGCCTCTACCTGATAAATATTTTGTCTGGTTTAACAACCTACTCTGATCAAAAGATTATCTGTTTTCTCCTAGAAGATGTTTACCCATATGTAGTCTATATATAGAACAGTTCTGTATGTTTTGGTTGCAAGAGAACTCCAAACAGAAAGAACCAGTGTAGGTTCTGTGAGGTTTAAAAGTGTGCTCAGTTCAGTTTTAAATGAGGTTTTATTCTGTTGTCTCTAAAAAATTATATATTGTATTACTTACTGTTTATATATTGGAAAATTTTGGTGTGCATTTTAAATAGCTACTACAATAAATTTGCTGCTGCTGATGTGCAGATTGCTTGCATATAGAAAACTAGCCTGCCATGGAAAAGGTTAGGCTAGGATCCTTCCCTCTGATACTTATTTTTCTATGTTGGATTTTTATTTAATTTTCTGTATAAAGGAACATAAAGTTAGCTGCCACCTGATGTAAAATCCAGGCATATGTTTTTCACTTTAGTGTGAAATTGCAGCCTATATTATTACCGCCTTGTGGTTTGTCAAAATATTAAATTAGAAAATATTTCATTTATGTAATTGGATGTTTATTTTTGCAGGGTGTATTGCTAAAAACACCACCCCAACCCAGCAACGAAACAGATCTTGGCAATTCTGCTTTGGCCTTACATCACCTATCTGAAATGGAGTACAGGACTCAGCTGTTGAATCCTGAGTGACAGGATCCTTTAATCAAAGATGGAGAAAAAACGCAGAAAGAAATGAGCCTGTTTACTAGGCTTCACTGGTAAAGACCATGAAGGCAAGACTTCTGCTTCTCTTGGACAAAACCTTAAGACTATCCACGTAAAAAGCACTTAAAAAGGCACCGTTTTCTGAAACCAAAAAGAAAAGAGGGAACTGATTCATGGAAAAACAACATGTAACTTGATGCATGGAATTTTGGGGATGAAACCATATTCTTTTATGACCATGAGGCTTACACACACCTGGTTGTTCCTGACTGCGATCCTTCTCTGCGGCAAACAACATCTGGGGACCAGACTAGGGAATTCTTCTCATGAGAGCCACCTGTGTTCCGAATGCTCCCGTCTTACACTGAAAGTGGAATTCTCTTCGACGGTAGTGGAACATGGTAATGAGACTTAACATTTATGCCAGTTTTAATTGTAGTCCCTGGGAAATGCTAAAAGTATTTTTCTTTGGTTTTTTAAATAAAAACAATAGTTCAGGGGAAGGATGGCTGTCTGGACAGGCCCTCCTATCTTCTGTGAATTTACCCAACCCCAATCCCTCTGCTCAAATTCTGTGTTATGTGCCACGATCTGTGCTACGTCACCACAGGCTAAATTGAAACCAGGGGTCTTCCTTTTGAGAACCTCATTACTAAATCCTAGTTATTGTCATGCCTTGGTATTATACTTGGTTATGCAAGCTGGGATATTTTAGCTTGTTTTTTGTAAAGTGGGACAAAGGGTTGTAACACAGCTTTCTCTGCAAATGCCATGCTTGCAACTGCTGATTCAGATGTCTTTTCTAATGTGTGGTGGTCTCTTTGCAGAGTATATTGTGGCTTTCAATGGTTACTTCTCAGCCCAAGCAAGAAGCAAATTTATTTCAAGAGCTCTGAAAAGCAGTGACATAGAGAACTGGAGGATTGTACCCCGTAACAACCCAGCCAGTGACTACCCCAGTGATTTTGAGGTGATCCAAATCAACGAGAAACAGAGAGATGGAGTGCAGACACTTGAAGATCATCCCAATATCAAACGAGTTACCCCCCAAAGAAAAGTATTTCGCTCGCTCAAGTACACTGAAAGTAAGTAGGCTCAGTCATTCTTCCAGTGAAGTGGCAGGAGATCATTGTATATACTTAAATCTCCTTCTTATTCTGCTGCTTGGACAATGTGATTAGTTTTTAAAACATTTCAACTCTCCAATATCTAGCTGATCCAGCATTTCCCTGCAATGAAACCAGATGGACACAGAAATGGCAGTCGTCTCGTCCTCTGAGAAGGGCAAGTTTGTCGTTGGGTTCTGGATTTTGGCACGCAACAGGCAGGCACTCAAGTAGGCGTTTGCTGAGAGCCATACCCCGACAAGTCGCTCAAACGCTTCAGGCGGACGTTCTCTGGCAAATGGGTTTTACAGGTATTCTTAGATTCTTGGAAACTTGTACCCTTGATCACAGAAAGAATAAGGCTGCTCACTTGAGAACATCGGTGTGCAGCTCATTTTTCTGACATGGTCCTTTTCTTGTGGGAATGACTAGCAAGTACATTCCTATGAGCAGAAAGTATACCCTTGCAAGTAGTCTTCCAGAGGATCTGTATCCCTTAATAAGTTAGCACATTCATACCACTGACTTGAACTGGTCCCTCTTTCCAGGGAGCCCCAGGAACTGCAGCTCTCAGGAGGCCAAGGTTAGGGGTTTGAAGCATCCTCCCCAAATTGCAGTTTTGAAATAATATCTTTTGTGTTATTTCTCATGAGCCAACTTGAATTCCTTGGAAAGCAGATGATATGGAAGTTTTAAAAATAATAAATACATTCTTTGTAGAAACCATGATAATATAAAATGGATATAAGTTTTTTAATGTATGTCTGGATCCCTGTAGGCTAGTTCTTGTGACGTTTCCTTTGGGAATATTTTTATCTTTGACAAAGCTAATTATTCAAGCTGTAATACATACCTCAGAAAGCAAAGTCAAAATAGTGCATTAGATTGTATTTGCCATTGCATTTGAGTGGCTTCTCTGCATAAGTATTGATAATCTTTTCCAGAATGCTAATACTCAAGTGGGTGGGGGAAAGGATATTTTTTATTTTTACAATGTAAAGCAATAAAAACCCTTTAAATTTGGCCCTGCTGAAGTGTTCTTAGTACATTATTTAGGCTCAATGAGAATATGTAGCAAGCTTTGTATGACTTGCTAGCTGTTAGGAAGAGAAAACATTTTACTAAGCATTGGATAAGATTTATGGACCTCTTAGTATCCATTTGCATTCAGGAATATGTTCTTTAGATTACCAAAGAAACGTCTCTTGCTCATCTGTAATTTTATAAATTTTATAAATCTGCTTCTGTGTAAATAGGTGCTGGTGTAAAAGTGGCTGTCTTTGACACTGGACTTAGCGAGAAGCATCCTCACTTCAAAAATGTAAAAGAGAGAACAAACTGGACTAATGAGAGAACCTTGGATGATGGTGAATTTCATTGTTTCATTATTTCATTACTAGGGTTTGTTTCACACAAAATGAATTGTCATTTGTGTGCTACAGTGCTATATAGGTAAGGCTAGAATGCAATGTCCCTTAATGTCAGGGAGGGAGAACCTCCAGATGTTGTTGGACTACAATTCCCATGAGCACAACCCAGTGCTCCAACAAACATGGTGGACCACATGTTTCTCACTCCTACTTTAGGGCTCTCGGGGTTCCTTCAGTGCAGCTTGTGATTAGTACTGGTGCTTTTAATTCGAATCTGCATTGTTACTTTTATTTTGCTATAGAAGTGGTTTCTGAAGACAGGTCTGTGTGTCTGTACATTTATTAAGCATTTATTTGTAAAAGCCTAAGTCGTTTTCCAGCCATCAAAGTGGGCCTTGGAGGCATGTGATCTAGTACATTATTATAATTCAAGAAACATTTGAACCCGACCATTACAAATGCAGCACATGGTAAAAATTGTGAATTTACTCCAGCTCAACATCACTTCATGTGGCACGTGCACCTCTGTCCTCTGCCAGTACTTCTGCAACTTTCCCTTAATGTCAGTTGAATTAAGTCCCAAGCGCATCTAGGAGCACAATATAAATGTTTACTTGGAGGTGCCATTTAAACATGCCACTTCTAAATCAGCAACCCATATCTAGAGGCTGTTTTGTACATGTGGGGGCATGTACATATGTACATATCATTCCTGTGCATAAAATGGCTCACAGCCCTATTGGGGAGTGTTCTGCAAACTCATCTCCATTACAGGAATCAGAGTGCTTATGAAACCATGGATTGGGATCACAATATTCTAGACGGGTTAATCTTACTGTATACAGAAAGGGTTTCCTTGTCACATTTAAAATTGTACAGCTGGTCATTGCTGGTCTATTATTCATTGTGGCATCCGTGTATGAAGTGCTTTATAGGGCAACATGAGAAGCATCCCTTCTCTGAGGAACTTTATAATCTAACTATAAGGGAGGAGAGACTGCAAAAGCACAAAAGAAGAAGCCTGCTGGATCAGGCCAAAGCCCCATCTAATCCAACATCCTATTCTCCCAAAGGCCAACTGCTAATAGGACCTGAGTACAATGGCACTCACTTGTGATTCTCAGCAACGTATTCAGGGGCATACTGTCTCCTGACAGCAAGGTAGAACATACCCATCCTGTCTAGTAACCACTGAATTTGTGGTTTTCCTCCATTAATTTCCTCCATGAATTTGTCCAGTCTTTTGAAGAAGGAGAGGCTGTGTTAAAAAGGAATCGCCGAGGAAATGCAGCTGAAATATCTGTAAAAGCGATGTAGTGTTTTGAGCTTTATTTTAAAGCATTGTTTATGTTCAACAGGTCTGGGTCATGGGACTTTTGTAGCGGGTGTGATTGCTAGCATGAGAGAATGCCAGGGATTTGCTCCAGACTCAGAACTGCACATATTTAGAGTCTTCACTAACAACCAGGTATGCTGCCTCAGATAACATCAATGCAAGTTTTGTAAGATAAGATGGTACATTATGCATACTGTTCAGTTTGGTAACTACTGAAGACTTTCAATGTAGAACATTCAGATTAACATATTTTGAAATCACCTACAGCAATTCTCAAAGAAGGTTTTGTTTTTATTATGCAATTAACTCGAGTTGTGTTTTAAAAGCAAAATTGTGGCTTTATAAAGTAATAATTGAGAATGCTAAGAGATATGTGAGATTTTTTGGGTTGTGAAGTGGTTGGGGTGGGGGGGCGGAACTCTGTTGTTAAAAATGTTTTGGTTTCTTACAGTGCTTAGTGTTCTAAATGAGTTTCCCTCCTAAATAGGTCTCGTACACATCTTGGTTTCTGGATGCTTTTAACTATGCGATCTTGAAGAAGATAGATGTATTAAACCTTAGCATTGGAGGTCCCGACTTCATGGATCATCCCTTTGTCGACAAGGTACGTGTGAAGTGCAGAAAAGGCCTGGGTAGCATCCAATTGTGGCTTTTGTAAATTTATCCTGCACCTTTGAAGCATTCGGGTTAATTCTGTAGTGCCTTTACATGTATTACTGTACAGTAATACCTCTGCGAATGTCCGCCTCGTCTAGCGTCCATTCTGGTGAACGTCCGCGGCAAACCCAGAAGTGCTGGAATGGGTTACTTCTGGGTTTGCAGCTCGCTCATGTGCAGAAACGCAAACCACCCCGTGTGCAGACATGGCACTTTGCCCTGCATCCTTTTCGGCTAGCGGCTGGGGCTCCGGAGCGGATCCCAGACACTAAACAAGGTATGACTGTATAAGCATTGCAGAATAATCCCGAGTAGCCCTTCTGCAAATGGAATGGCTCCTACAAAGACTCCTCCCTCCTTTGCTGTCCTAGAGGTTTACCCTAGCCCCGAAACAGATTTTGTAGGTAGGTTCAGGAGGCTGCTCAGAAAAGAAAAGAAATGGCAGGAGCATCCCATGGGGTCTTAGGATGTACACTATTATCTTTGCAGCCATGCTTTCTCTAAGGAATATTCAAAATAGGTCGGTGTTCACATGATCAAATGCTCCTCCTCCAACCAACAGATCTTTCTGTAGTGGAAACTGTCATGTCACAGAGAAGTTTCTCCCATCCATTTTTCTGTGTGGAAATACTAGGGTTTTTTGGAAGAGAGTTACCCACCTTCAGTGGTGCCGCCTAAGCAGAAGTTGATTATGTCAGTGAGAACTGTGGCTTAAAAGCTGCTTGAGTTAGCACTAATAAATTTATATGTGGGCCTCAATGTGGAATTGGAACAGCAGGAATTTATTTCACATTTCCTCCAGGCAGCTTGTGTTACAATAGTGAGATTTTGGAAAGATTTAAATTTATGGATGTGGTTATTGACAATACTCCTTTACAGCAATCTGGTATCCATTTGTTGAGTTCATTAATTCCAACTCAGTATTGATTTGTGTAGTAACTTTGAATTTTAGGTCACAAAATGGGTCTCTCCCTCCCCCCCCCCCCCCCGTAGGGGCATCTAACCAGGTTTTGCTTTGTTTTCATTGTTAGCATCTTCTGAGAGATGCAAGCAGGTACCACCTAGAGTAGTATGTTACTGTTTGGTTTCTGAGACTCTTAGGGAGGGGGTTATCCGTTTGTAATTCTGGGTTGTAATGATTATGATATCATCATCATCATCATCACTTGTTAGTATGTTCCAGCAGTCTGAGTTTCTTAATTTTCCAGGTATGGGAGCTGACAGCCAACAATGTGATCATGGTCTCTGCTATTGGAAATGATGGCCCTTTATATGGGTAAGTGCCAATGATGTGTTCTTTCAAAGTAACATCCACAGATTAAAAAACATCTTTTCCCTTCAGAAAAAATGTTAAAAGATGGTTTTGTTTCTATGGCAACAGAGCTCATTCTGATGACAGGTACTTAGCAAGGCAGGTAAGGTTTAACAAAGTGGCTTAAGAAACATTTTATGATTGTATATTTTATTGTTGCAACCGATCCTAGGACCTTTTAGGAACAGGTAGGTAAGAAATCTAATAAAATAAATAATATATGTTTTATAAGGACTTGTCTTGATTCTAAATATTGGTTGAAATCGCTGCTCAGCTGTGAAGCTCACCAGGTGATCAAGGCCTGTTCTCTTATGTCTCTCTCTCATAAAATACCTGGGAGGATTAAGTAAAAGGGTAGGGAACAGAACCATGTAGATTTGCCCTCATCTTGTACAAAGCTGAGATAGGGCTGTGATAAATAACAATTCAATACTAATTTCAGCACACTCAACAATCCTGCTGACCAGATGGATGTGATTGGAGTAGGCGGCATTGACTTTGAAGATAACATTGCTCGGTTCTCATCAAGGGGAATGACCACTTGGGTAAGCATCTTCAAGCATGAGCAGCTCTTGGAAGCATGCAAGACCTACCTGTTCGGTGCAGGGTTAAGACAGGAAAGGCTGTGGGAACTTATTCAATCTCGACTGGCTTTTACTTAGCTTTGCTAATTTTCCAGCCCTGCCTCTTCTTATTCCTTGACTTGCGTCTTTGGGATTGCCTATAAATTTAAATAAGGAAATTCGCATAAAAAACAAAAAATCAGTATAATCAGAAAAATCAGAATAATGGTTAGGGCCAATTCTTTGTAAGTAGGAAATTGTTCAGCTTTATTATGGGAAAGTTTTATATTGCAAAGATGCTGGGAGACACAGTGCATTGTGACTGAATAAATTTACTCATGATGATGTTGCACCAGCAGTAATGAATTGAGTGCATTTATAGTAATTTCAGTCCTCTAGTGCCAGAAGAATTAGAAACCCACTGTTTTTGCATCTTCATGCTTTAATTCAAAAATATAAAGTTGTTTATAAAAATGTTTGTATACATAGACAACATTGAACATAAAAATAAATTCAACATGCAGAATCTTTGTTAAGTTTTAAAATCATCTTGTTGATGATGCATACGACACATTAATACTACAGTAACATCTCAAAGCACCCCAAAGTTACTTTTTGATTCAGGAAGTAGACAGTTTCCCCTGCAATATTCAAACAATAGTTTTCAAGTTAGTAAAAAATCTTGCTGTTGTCCTTTCTTTTCTGTTTTTTGGTAGCAGCAGCAGTGAGTGTGTGTGGTGGGCGTATAGTAACATTCAACAAGAAGCATTGGCAATCATCTCAGAATCTGAAAAATTGTGGCCAATGCTGAGTTTATAAAAGAACAGCAAGATATTTGCCTATTGTGTTGGAGCAAGCTTTGCCAACCTGATGACCTCCAGATGTTTTTAACTGCAGCTGTGCTAGCTGAGGGTTGCTGTGCAAAACATCTGGAGGATACCAAGTTGGCAAAAGCTGTATAAATAACAGAAATTCTTTTGTTTTCCTCCCAAGGAACTGCCTGGAGGTTATGGCAGAGTCAAGCCCGACATCGTTACTTACGGCTCTGGAGTAAGAGGTTCTGGCATGAAGGGTGGATGCCGCTCTCTCTCTGGGACCAGTGTGGCCTCACCTGTGGTGGCAGGTGCTGTCACCCTGCTAGTAAGGTAAGTGCTCAGTGAGAATGCAAGCACCACAAAGGTTTACTTAAATAAAGATGAATTGGCTTAGCACAGGGATCAACAGCTTTAGGGGGCCTATGAATACATATGCAAACTGAAGAAACTGCTGTGGGCAGTATATGGAAGCATACCACAAGTTTTTCTGCTGGCTACCATAGGATGCTATTTCCACATACAATTTCAGCAGGGGGAGTGGGAACCCTGTGGGGACCAGGGAAGGCCTCTGTGGGCACATGTGTGCCTGTGGGTACCATGTTGGCTAGTCCTGATTTAGGAGCAGTAAGCCTCAATTAGCCATGAAAGGCATCCGCCCCCCCCCCCCGCCCCCAAAGCTGTTCTGGAAACACAGCATGCTCCGGGATTTCAGAGTAAGGGGAGCTTGCAAGCAAAGTGACTTGCTTGATGTTGCTGCAAGTTAGTGGCTGAAAGGAGATTTGAACTGAGGATATTCTGGCTCCACAGGTTTCATGTTCAAAGGATACCTGTAGCTTTATCATTTTAAAGGAATTGTTACAATCAATATAAAAGCGCTTCATTAGACTAATAGTTGTTTAATCAGTGTCCTACTTCAAGCAAGCTTATTGCATGAATTGATCACCCATTTCCTGCGTTGTCCTATAAATTTGGAATTGTTTTGTTAAAAAATTAACAGGCTTGGTTGTTGCATCTAACATTCCTACCATCTTATATTCTTTCATAACAACATTTAAAAATTTGAAGTAGCTAAAAAAATCTGCTCTTTCTGCGACCTTCATTTTACTGAGAGAAGCTTTGATGCTTTAGGGGCAGTATTTCTTAGCCCTATGAGTCACAGCCTGAAAATAAGTTGCAAAACTTGCGCAAGTTGGCCACAGGCCACAAATAATTATCGCTGTTAATCCTTAACTGGTATAGTGATACCTTTCCCAACTTTTTGTTTCATTGCTATATTAAAATGCTGTGTTTGTCACTTGTAACCAAGCATCTGAAAAGACTCAAGAACTGTTCTGTGGTGGCTGGCAGCAGATCCCGTGACAGTTTGCCACAAGTTGCTCATGCAGGGAGTTGTTTTCAGCAACTGTTAACTGCTTGCCTCTGACACACAGGCACCTGCACAACAGAGGCGAGCAGTAATAGTCACTCAAAACAATTCCCTGTACGAGCATCTTGTGGCAAACCATCACCGGACCTGCCGCCAGGGCTAGTTAATAGTTAAGCCAAAGGTGATTTGGCATTTGCTTTGTCAAAATTTGTCAACTGCTTTTCTGCTGAAGAAAAGTTAGAATGCATTCGAAAACCATGTGCAATGATGCCGTGAAGTTGTCCTTGAACTTATTAAACTGTCATGTTATTGGGAACTCAAAAATAATTTGTTGGAAGGTTTTCTGAATGTTGGCTTCATGCTACCAAAATTACTCCATTATTACTGAGTATCCTGAACTTGATAATGAAGCAATGCCTGTGCTGCTGATGTTTGGTGGTACATATGTTTGTGAGATAGACTTTTCAGCCGTGGCTGCTATGATGGCAAAATACAGAAGCAGGCTGCATCGTTAATAATTATCTGAGACTATGTCTTACTATCATCAAACACCACTTGTGGGTTGCCATACCAAAAGGTTGGGAACCATTGCTGTAGGGAACAAGATATCCAAATCTGGGTTTAAAAATTCTACATTTGTATTCAGTTGGATTTACTTCTGAGTAATGTGCATAGGATTGGACTGTAGAACAAAATTGTCTGAGCCCTGGTAGAAGCTGTATTATGTATTTATATTTCTTCTAAAATTTGTATTTCAATTTTCTGTGCCAATGTGCAGTCCAATTCAATTGGTATTCTGTTAAAGGTAAAGGTAAAGGGACCCCTGACCATTAGGTCCAGTTGTGGCCGACTCTGGGGTTGCAGTGCTCATCTCGCTTTATTGGCCGAGGGAGCCAGTGTACAGTTTCCGGGTCATGTGGCCAGCATGACTAAGCCGCTTCTGGCGAACCAGAGCAACACACGGAAACGCCGTTTACCTTCCCGCCGGAGCGGTACCTATTTATCTACTTGAACTTTGACGTGCTTTCGAACTGCTAGGTTGGCAGGAGCAGGGACCGAGCAACGGGAGCTCACCCCATCGCGGGGATTCAAACCGCTGACCTTCTGATCAGCAAGTCCTAGGCTCTGTGGTTTAACCCACAGCGCCACCCGCGTCCCATATTGTGTTAGCATTGGTGAATTATTCCTGGGGTAGTAAAGAAGATGGCAAAATTTTAAGCACTTCTTTTTGTGTGTGTGTTTAGAAGAAGGTACTATTTATACCAATTTCTCCAGTGTTTACTTCAGTAAAATGTACTAGAAAAGGCTGCAGTAATAAAATAAATTATTACAACAAGGCTGTGATTCATTTTTAACTTCAGCTTGGCTTGATTGATGCCAGGACAATAGTATAACATTACAACTATCTCTCATTTTTAGCACAGTCCAGAAGCGTGAAATGGTGAATCCAGCTAGTATGAAACAGGCCCTTATTGCATCCGCACGACGACTTCCTGGGGTCAACATGTTTGAGCAAGGGCATGGCAAACTTGATCTTCTCAGAGCCTACCAGATTCTCAATAGTTATAAACCACAGGCCAGGTAAGACTGTATGCATGGTTTAATAACTCAAAGTAAACCTTTTTTCTTGTTATGTTATGAAATATATATTGATCCAAAAATGCATTGGCACAGCCAAGATAACTTAAACTGACTTCAGCTTTTTTCCATCTCTGAACTTCTTTTGTGATTAAGCGAAGGTTTTGCTATTTTATTTGTTTGTGAGCACTTTTAACCCACATCTCACTGAAAAGGCTTATCCAGGGGTTTTGGGTTTTTTGTTTTTAAAAAACGTAGAAGCAATTAAAACAGTTCCTGCCCTCAGACTTACAATCAAAAACTCACAACACAAAAAAGAAAAAAAGTAATGGGGATGGAAGGGTTGTGGTGGTGGTAAATAATCACAGGCACCAATTCTTAAATAGTTCTTATAATGCCCAGTTATTATGAAAGCAGTTTAGGGACGGGAGGAGCTTGATAGAGCTGGTCTTGCAGGAGAGCTGATGGGATGGCCCTGCTTCTCATCTCTTCACAGTCCCAACCTGCTATATTAGCTGCTACCGAAAGCCTGATGGAGCTGGTTTCAGTAGTTTACACTTGCCTAATTAGGTTTGCTTAAGGCAAACCTTAGAGATAAATAAAAATGCAAATTATTTATCTGTTTAACAAAATATATGTCCTGCTTGATTGTAAGAAAATCTCCAAGCAGTTCACAAAAAATATTTATTATCAAGTTTGTAAGACTGCAGGCAAGGCCTGTGATTTTTAACTCTTATACAGTGCTTAGTACCTTTGGCACTTTAAATACAAAACAGCAAAAGAATGAGCTAAGCTCGTGTATGGTTGAGGCTACCATATTCTCAACTGTGGTCAAGAGCTGGAGGTGCATTTTGCTGTGCAAATTGATACCCTGGCAAGTGGTCCAGCATCATGATACAGTAACTTTGGGCTGGGGACCATTGCTGATGAGGATGCCTACTAGATCTCACCACTGATAGTGACACATGTTGAGGTCTCTGCCTTCAGGATTCCAGAGGCCAACATTGTAGCCACCACCTTAGTTTTCCCAAAATGAATGCCCTGGAAGTCCCTTCATTCTGTATCACTGATAGACAAACATTGTATCAAACAGTAGTATTTGATAAGAGCAGGAAAAGGATGCATATGTGTTTTGGATAACACGCGATCGAGTACTGGAAACATAGTTGAGTGTACAGTAAATGGGAGTGTGAGCATGGTCTATGCCTTTTGCACCTAGTTCTGGCAAGTAGATCTTGGGGTTCTAGTAAAAAACAAAGTAGTTTCAAGAAGCCAGAGGTCTGTCCACCCCTGTACTAAACAGTCTTCTCTATTTATTTATGCTTAAAAAATGTGTATTGCTATTGTTTCCATGGCTGTATTGATTCAAAATAATACGAGCATCTTTGACTCTGCCTGGTGTATTTACAATTTCAATTTTAGTTTTTAAAGCCTAGGATTTAATGGAGAAGATTAAAACACTGGTCTTTTAGGCTCACGGCGTGTTTATTTATTGACTGTATTTATGCATGTATTCATTTTTCCTGACTGTTTAGTTTGAGTCCGAGCTACATCGACTTGACGGAATGCCCTTACATGTGGCCGTACTGCTCCCAACCTATCTACTATGGAGGCATGCCAACAATTGTGAACGTTACTATCCTTAATGGAATGGGAGTCACTGGAAGAATCGTAGACAAGGTAGACTTTGAAAGAGTTGAATCTTATTCTACAGAATGTTAGCTTCTCTTTCCTCCTGTAGATGAGATGTTTTGAGAAGACCTGATCCTAAATATGCATCCCATTGAAACTTAAGTCCATTCACCCTCATTCAATTTTATACAAGAAATTTAAAAATCTGCTGTTAGGATAACATGACAATTAATTTTTGAGAACAATTAAGTGGTTTGATGAATGCAGCAACATGGGGCTGTATCCAGCATTCTGTCTGCTGGCATAAAGCCTCTTGAGCTAGAGGACAGCTGAGTTTTTGTATTGCACAAGAGAGGAATCAGTTATGCTGTTGCGCAACAGATTCAGCAATATATTGCACAACAAAGTTACAAGCAACCTGCTTGTGCATTCTTTAGCACAACAGTGTTCTAGCAGAACATTTTGCTATCATATATCCCTAAATGGCTTTAACTTTGTGCTAATTGGGTACATGATTCCATGTTTTTATATTGTAAGCTTTCAACATAAGCATTTTAAGGTTGTAGGGGACAGGAAGAACAGCAGTCTGCCTGACTGTTGCATCCAGTTCTGATGGAGTGCTTCCACTATACTCTGGAAAGTGGCAAAGTATATCAAAATACTGTGTGTAGTTCCTGATCGTCATGTTGCTCTCATGCCTGTGCCTCCAGGATACCATAAAACGGCTCTCCAGTCCACCTTTGTTAACCTGCAGGTCAAAGGTGATGTCATTCCTATTTAGTAAGGAAGAGCAGATCCAGAAAATACATTGCTGAGTTTTCTTGAGTCCTGCCCATGAAGTGGTGATTTATTCATCAAGTGTTCTAATGAACAAAATGCATTACACAGCCATCAATAGGGATCATGTTAGTTCAGAGTCATATATATATATATTTATATCCATCAGTGTTTTAACCAAGCCACGTTTTGTTTTGTGTTATCTAGCCCGACTGGCAGCCCTATTTACCACAGAATGGAGATTACATTGAGGTGGCTTTCTCCTATTCCCCCGTTTTATGGCCTTGGTCAGGGTACCTAGCAATTTCTATTTCTGTCGCAAAGAAAGCAGCCTCATGGGAAGGCATTGCACAAGGACATGTCATGATCACTGTTTCCTCTCCGGCCGAAAATGAGGTATTTCTTACTTTGTTGTTTATTAAGCCATAATCTGCTGCTGTTTACCCTAGCACAGTATGGCACATGACTGAGCAAAATAATAATAAAAAAATGCTACTAGGAGAGAAACACATGCCAGTAATATAACTTTAGCATCCCTTATTGATACAGCAGCATGAAATGTAGCTAGATCATAGAATCATAGAATCATAGAGTTGGAAGATGATTGAATTAGTATGCTTAAAGATCAAGCAAAAGGCAAGTGTGTTCTCTTTCCATGTCTGAAAACTGACATAGAATTCTGACGGTTCTGCCAGACCACGTGCTTTTCTTAGACCAGCAGCAGGAAACACATAGTCCAGGTGCCAGTTGCAGCCCTCCCAGCCTGTCTGTCACTCAGGACTCTCTTTGGCCCATACTCTGTTTCTCAGCCACACCCACTCACCCCAGACCACACCTCTCACCTGCTTCACACACCCCTTGCATGTTTTTGCTTGGCTGGATAAAGGATGGAGGATAGAGAGGGGTGAGTGTGTGTACACGAACTAGTCTGCTGCACAAAGGTAAAATGGACCTTCATTGCTCTGCCCAGTTTTGTGTCCTGCTCTTCCCACCACTGACATGCCCTCCTGGAAGGTTGATCAAAAAAGGTTCCTCACCCACTCTGTGGTTGCTTTCATAAATGCTTTTGTTAAGTCATACCAAGTGGGGCTGGCCTTGAGATCTAAACCTACTGGGCGTATTGATGTATGTTAGGGGTGTGGACACTAACAACAAAGGAACGAAACAGCATCATCTAGCTTTAAAGTCCATGGGACCCAAAGGAGTGCTTTAGTCTTGCCCAGGTACTTGGACACACTTTGTGCGACTCTTGAAGATTTCTTCTCTGGACAGCTGATGATCTCTTCTTACAAGCTGATTTTGAACACAAAATCCATCCTTTCAGTACATGGCATAAATACTGTTTGGAAAATACAAGCACAAAATCTGAAATTCTTCAGCGTCTGTATCTGGTCTTTTGTCCAAGGAGGTTAGAGTGGTGCTGTAGTCTTGGAGCAACCTTGCAAAATAGGGAAGGTTGAGAGAGTGACCTGACTAGTGTCACCTGGTGAGCTTTGTGGCTTACTGGGGTTTTCAAGCTGTATTTTCCATATTTAAGCCACTACACCACAGTATTATACTGTGAGATTGTGAGGGTGGGGTAAGGGGTGGGATGGAATGTATTTGAATGACAGCTTTAAAAAATATTTATCAGTTGAATGTTCTGTAGTTTGGATTTTGTTTGGGGGAGCATTCTGTGGTACAACAGGCTCCTTTTTGTTTCTACTTCTTTCAGTCAAAAGCTGGCGCTGAACAGACTTCAACCGTGAAACTCCCAATAAAAGTGAAAGTTATCCCGACACCCCCACGTAGTAAGCGTGTCCTCTGGGATCAATATCACAATCTCCGCTATCCACCAGGGTATTTCCCAAGGGATAATTTGAGGATGAAGAATGATCCCTTAGACTGGTGTGTGTGTGTTTTGTGCATTACTGACCATTACTACTGTTTGAAATTGTTTTTAATACTGTTTTGAATGCTGTAACCCACTCTGGGACCTTAGGGTAAAGGGTGGATAATTGGTGGTGATGATGATGATGCTGGCATGTAATAACATTGACAAAATAGGAAATACAATTCTGTTCTCAAGATAACATGGAGATTTGCCTAATCTTCTGTAGTTCTAGGGGAAATTATAAACTCAGGTCTGACATTCCATGAAAATCTGGTTCATTCACAAATTACAGTATTTCATCCTAGCTTAGAAAGAAAATAGGTCTTTGTCATTGTGACAGTAATAGAGGTAAACTACATCCTCAAATTAATGACTTGTGTAATTTGCATTTTCCTTTTTTGTCCTCCCCAAAATATATCCTAAAAATAAATCCCTATTGGGATTTGTTCTGCTTTAAGCAAGATATAAAGTCATTGAACATGGCAGTGGTCTGGTTCACACATGACGCTAAGCCATGACACTAAGCTGTTGCACAACCCCCCAAGCCATATATCTCACTGACTTGGCTTTGCAACCCAAATGTTTTTGCCTGCTGAATGTTTCCTTAAACTCTGGTAAATGCCTCTTGTTTTTATGATGAAGAATACAGAGGGTTATGTATGGAAACCAGCCTACTGTACAAATGTAGTTTTTTCTTTGTCCCTGTCCACTGCAGGCGCTTGGAAGGAAATGTGGCCTTCAGGGTAAAACAGCCCCCCTCTTCTTCATACCTTGTGAAATATTTTTTTTTAGTTTATTATATGCACACAGTATTTCAAAATATATTCCTTCTTATCTGCCATTGGTCCTGAACCACAAGTGATAGGCTTTGTCAATAAACTGTGCACATATATTGTTTTAAGATACCAAAACCTTAGAAAGTAATATGACAAGAAAATCAGGTTACATACTTCACTTGGTTTATTTAGGAACGGTGACCACATCCACACAAACTTCAGGGATATGTACCAACATCTGAGAAGTATGGGGTATTTCGTTGAAGTTCTCGGTTCACCTTTCACTTGTTTCGATGCCAGTCAGTATGGTAAGTAATTGTGAGATTGCTGTTTATATATCAAAGCAGTTTTGGGGAGGCAAGCTTGCCAAAGAGGAGCCAAATGGAGGTTGCTGGTTTCCTTAAGCCAGAGGAAAATCACCATATGAGACTTGGGAGTGAGAGGGGAGGAGGGAGGCCTGGCCAAAGCTGCTTGAAAAGGGGCACAGAAGCCAAGAAAGGAGGATAAATGTGACTGTCTTTAGTCAAAGGGAGAACCCGGTACAGTGGTGCCCCGCAAGACGAATGCCTCGCAAGACGGACAACCCGCTAGACGAAAGGGTTTTCCGTTTTTCAATGCGCTTCGCAGGACGAATTTCCCTATGGGCTTGCTTTGCAAGACGAAAATGTCTTGCGAGTTTTGAGATTTTTTTCCGCTCCCCACCCCCTTTTTCTAAGCCGCTAAGCCGCTAATAGCCTTTTAGCAGCTAATCCGCTAATCCCTTAAGCCTTTAAAAGCCGCTAATAGCCGCTAATAGCGCTAATCCGCTAAGCCGCTAATAGGGTTGCTTCGCAAGACGAAAAAACTGCTAGACGAAGAGACTCTCAGAACGAATTAATTTCGTCTTGCGAGGCACCACTGTATTACAACAGGATGTGAATCACTGGATATCTGCTCTCTGAGGCAAGAAGTTGGGCCATGCATTGTTCTATCCCCCTTCATAAAAAGGTCTGGGAGCAAGCAAGGGGCAAAGTGATGTTGGGCAGGTTTTTGTCATTCTGAATTGTTGTTCCCCTTTTCCTGCAGGGACCTTATTGATGGTGGACAGTGAGGAAGAGTATTTTCCAGAAGAAATCACTAAGCTGAGGAGGGATGTTGACAATGGACTGTCACTCATAATATTCAGTGACTGGTACAACACCTCAGTGATGAGGAAAGTCAAGTTTTACGATGAAAACACAAGGTATGGATTTTCAGGAACTGGCCAGATTGAAGCCATTGCCTGCTGTTTCCTATATTATCCTTTATACAGCTCACCTAGAGGTCAGTTTTTTATTTCAGAATTTTCTAGATGGTCAGTCAGAGGATTTCAAAATCAAATGGTTGTTGGGTGATGTAGTTTGTCACTTGTAGGGAAGCTTTAAAATGTTAGTAGAAAAATGAAAAACTTAAATCAATCTGAATATTTAAGTGGCTCAGGACCGCATACCTCAAGGACTGCCTCCATCCATATGAAGCAACCTGGACCCTGTAATCATCATTTAAGGCCCTTCTTTGTGTCCCTTCTTTGCGATAGGTCTGGAGGGTGGCAACACAAGAATGGGCGTTTTCTGTGATGGCTCCCTGTTTGTGGAATGCTCTCCCCAGGGAGACTCACCTGGTGCCTTAGTTACATGTCTTTAGGTGCCAGGCAAAAACATTCCTGTTTTCCCAGGTCTTTGGCTAATTAAACGAATTCATGAAATATTGTTTTGTTCATAAACTGGTGGGGGTTCAACCCGAGGTATGACTGTATAGAAGTTTTATCAATAATAATAAACTTCAGCTCTTTTTCTTTTTTTTAAAGAGGCCTAGGCAAACTTAGTCATTGGCAGATGCGCATGGAATATTGTAAAGCCTCTGCATATCTGAGGCTCCTCCAAATATGCATCCTGTTGTCTTTAGTGATTACTGTGTCAGCATGGACATTAGGTGTGGGTCGTGGCAGTTCAAATTTACCCACCAAAGAAATGACAGTGTTTTCTGGGTTGTGATAACTTGCCTTGTGGTGATGCATTTGCAGGCAGTGGTGGATGCCTGATACTGGGGGAGCTAATATTCCAGCTCTGAATGATCTTCTTTCGGTGTGGGGCATGGCCTTTAGTGACGGGCTGTATGAAGGAGATTTTACCATGGCAAGTCATGAAAGTAAGTCAACTGGGTGTCTTATTTATTTATTGCATTTATATGTCACCAGTCCACCAAGGCACAATTTTAAAATACTAAAGTAAATCATACAGAAAGTAAGGTTCACATACGGGCAGCAGGATGGGGAGGGTAGGGGAGGGTAGGTAGAGGACAGTGTAACAGGGACAGGCCCTGATATCTCTGCTTGCTTGCCTCACTCTCCTTCTCATGGGGTTGATGGTGTCCATTGGCCCTGTGTAGTTTGACCCAAGCAGGCTCTCTTTTCCCTTACCACAGGATTGATGGACAAGATGTTTGCAGAGGGGGCCACCTTGATAGCTCCACCACTCTCAGAAGCTATTGTGGGTGGTGGCCTGGGATAGTGCATTGTTTGTGCCAGCCCTTAAGTTGTGGGATTCCATTCCCACAGAGGTGCATTTGGCACCTTAATTGTACAGTGTTCAGTGTATGCACCTCTTTACCTTGGCCTTCAACACTGGAGATATCTATATCCACAGAGAGAGAGAGAGAGAGAGAGAGAGAGAGAGACTCATTTATATGAATGACCCACCCTAGTTGTGATTGTAATTTGTTTTAAGCTATTTTAATGCAGTATTTTTATTTCTGTAACCCACCCTGGGATCTTCTTGCGAAGAGCAGGTAATAGATATAATAACAAGAACAAGAGCAGTAACTAATAATAGCAGTGGGAATAGTGAGGCAGACAAGGGAGTTGGAGTCTGTGAGACGTTTTGCCAGATTGGGATCTTGAAAGGATACCTGTGTCTTTTAAGATATATATTGAAGGGAGAATTGCTCCTGGTTCAAAGTCTGTTGCTACTGCAGCCCTGTAATGGAAAAAGCTGTGGCTAGTAACAGATCTTCTTTTGCAACTTTTAGGCTTCAATCCTGTATGCACGTGTATAAGGAAGGCGCAAGAGCTTTCTCAGCATAGGCCCAAAAGCTATTAAAAGGGTAGTGTGGCTGGGTTGGGTGGCTGATTTGAATCCACCAGTCAAATTATGGTTGCAAGATTCTAGTTATAAGCTAGAATTGGTGAATTGCTCCCTTTTTTTTAATTTGCAGTGAACTACGCCTCCGGATGTAGTATTGCAAAGTTTCCAGAAGATGGCATTGTGATTGCACAGACCTTTAAGGATCAAGGTACAGAGCCACATTTCATTTCCTATTCCTACTAGGTAGGCACGGAATTATGGTTCATTGTATAATTTAACTTCTAGCCGCCCTTTTGGGCATGACAGGGGTTAACTTTTCACTTAGTTTTTCAAGTAAAAGCAAAGAGCCACCTTCCATGCTGATCTTTGTTCATCCAAAGTGTCCAAAAGTGTTGCACTGGAAAGGCTTATAGCCACATCATGGCTCACCACTTTGAAGGTTTAAGTGGCTTCCAAATAACTTCGGGTAAAGTTGTTTGCAAACTTGAATCAGGTGGGTTTCCAGATGTGGATCTCCTGCCCTAAAGAACCACCCCATCCCAGGAGCACTCCCCTGCCCAAAGAGCTCCAAAATCTGAGAGCAGAGCTGGTGGGTATGGGTTTGCTCATGGACAGGAAAGCATGAGAGGCTAGCGTGTGGCTCTTCAGATGCTGTTGGGCTACAGCTTCCATCATCCTTGGCTGTTGGCTATTCTGGCTGGGGCTGATTAGAGTTGGGGTCTGGCAACATCTAGAGGGCCACAGCACTTAGCCCTTGGGCATTATAGGCTTTTTCCTGCCTCCAGCCCTGCATCAGGAGCGCTGCTTTGTAAAATCACTGGAGTTTAAAAAGCAACTTGCAGTTTCTCATGAGCAAGAAAAAGAGCTGCTATTTATTCCATTAATCACATTTGACCTCTGCTCCCAGCACACACGTGTGGCTCTCTTCACGTGCAGCTTTGATACAAGGACTCTGCTACAATTCTTTTGATAACAGAGAAAGGACAATGGAAGTCGCTTTTTGGTTTTTTAAAAATGGTTTCCCCAAATTAGTCTCCTAATCTTCTTTCCTTTTATGCTGAACCATTAACTATGACTGTTGATAAACCAGACAGTTCCAATTATAATGAAAAGTACATTTGCCTTCTCGTATAGCCATTGCTTGCTGCTCATTATTTCCCCTTATCTTTCATGGAAGCAAAATAAAGAATGATGGCAATTTGGTGGTATTGTATTTGGCTTTTCAGTCCTGTTGCAACCTGTTTAGATCATGTTTAACCATTTTACAAAGCTCTTGAGAGTTTCAGGCACGGAGTCTTTCCTAAGCCTATCTGGAGGTGCCTGTGAGGATTAAACATGGGACCTTCCGCATTCAAAGCAGATGCTCTACCACTGAGCAATGGGCATTCCCCAACACTCCACATTTCCACTGTAAATCCATTTAAATAAATGTGCATGAGAATTACAACTCTTCTGTCCTTTGGAAGCCATAGGAAATCATTTAAAGTGCAGAGGTGCAGCATTACACATAGGATTCATAGGATTAAGGCGATGGGAGGGTTTTTCCATTTTGTTCTCACACAAACACACACAGACGGACACACCCATCCTGTAGAAGTGTAATGTGTCTTAAATCTTTTGTTTGAGAGCCAGTGCTTTTTGACTACCCAAGTTATGCAAGATCATTGGGATGTTGCCATTTGACAATTTTCCTTTCCACCCTTTCCTCTAGGTCTTGAAGTTTTAAAGCAGGAAACTGCAATAATAGAAAACGTCCCCATTTTGGGCCTTTTCCAAGTTCCTTCAGAAGGTGGAGGCAGAATCGTTTTGTACGGTGATTCAAATTGCTTGGATGATAGCCACAGGCAGAAAGGTGTGTTACGTTTGCTAAGAAAGCATCCCATTACTCGTGTAAGTTAAAGTCTGTTGTCACAATGCCAATGCACAGCGGACAGCCACCCTACCATATGGTAAAATGACTTCATATCTGCAGTAGAACAAGTTGAAATCCCACCTTCGCTAGTGGCAGGTCTCTTATTGCAAAATCCTATGTATGTCTACTCAGAAGCAAAGGGCAATTAGGTTTACTCCCAGTAATTGGGCACAGGAATGCAGCTTTAGTGGAAGAATTGTTCATGAGTGAGAGAGAGAAGGAGACAGAAAAGAATCTCAATCTTACAAGCTAGGAAAAAAGATTTGCTGAGAAGAAATGATCTGATTTGAGGTGATTCAGAGTCAATAATTGCAAGATTCTTTGGGATTAGTCATGGAGTGCTGTTACTTTTGCATAGCAAATTTGCATAGTAAATTTACAAGCAAATTTTTTAAGACTTAAAGAGTGAACCTTGTCTTTAGCGGTTTCCTACCACTTGCTGATTTCTTCTCCCGCTCCAGCTTCCAGATAGAATAACTTCACTCGGACTTGAAAAAGAAACTCCTTGAATGGTTCCATGCAAAGATGTGGGGGTGGGAAATTCATAGGACCAGAAGATCTAATAGAACCCTCAGAACTATTCCTTCTACTGTTTTTTCAAACGCTTTACATTTCTGGATGATATTGAAGGCTTGTCATACTCAGAGTAGACCTATTGTATCCATTGGGTCTACTCCATGTATGACTATGGTTGGAAATTATTTACTGTCCATCTTTCATTTGATGCCTTCAATCTGCAATTCCTGTGTTTTAGCTTTCATACCAAATATAGGGAATTTAGGGATTTTGATCCCTATAATTAATTGTTAGATTTCTTACTCATCCTTCATCATAAGGTCCCAAAATACACTACAGCAGCAGAAACAATGCAGTTTAAAACAAAATATCACTACAAAAAAGTAAAATAGATCAAAGGCCTGGGGAGCGCTATGTCTTTAGCTTACGATGAAAGCTGAATAACGATAGCACAAGTTGCCCCTCTGTTGGGAGGGAATTCCACCACTGTGACAGAGGAAGCCCTCTCCCATGTTACCACCCCTCGAGACACTACTGATCTTAACACCTGGGAAGGTCTGTAGGGAACAGCGCAGTCTTTCGGCCATTTGGGGCCTAAGTCATGGAGGGCTTTGAACACCAGTGTGAGTGCCTTCAGTTGGGCTTGGAAACAAACACCAGGTCAGCATCCAGAGGATGCCTTTAAATTCAGCGCCGAGCTCTTTGTATCAGTCAAAGAGGATAGCTTTAAATACAGTATCAAACTGGCTTTCATGTTGCAAATTGAAAGCAGTACCTCCTGCTGTGACATCAGTGAGCTTAGCTGTGTTTAAAATTCCTCGCATATATGATTTGTAAATCCTAAAAATGTGTCTGACCTCTGTTTTTTTTAATTAAAAAAAAAATCAAAGGTGAGCATTTCAGTTACATCAGGATTATGCAGATTAACTCCCATTCCCACCAAACCGCTATCCTGGGTGGGAATTGTCAGACAGTGTTCTAAAATGGTCTGTGAAGGCTAAACTAGATTTCCAAGGTCTGAAAAATTGGCGAGTTAAAATTTCCCCAGCACAGTAGTTTTTGTTCATGCCAAAAAGATATGTGCCTCAAAATAGCCTATTCCCAATTTAAAGGCTGAAAACAATTATGATGCCCCTCTGGGCAGCCCTGTTCTGCTGCATTAATAAACATTGCTCTTGTAAACGAAAGCCTTCTTTCTAACAGCTTAGATTGACTTTATTGCACCATGTCAATTCACATGAAAGAGCAAACATTTTAAAATTCACTGGGTAGCCATGGATAAGACTTCTCCTTTCACAGGGTTGATGTCGTGAAGGCATAGAAGACAGGCATTGAGGCTCCATCCCAACAGCTCACTAAGCCATCGTGATGGAAGCTTAACTTCCCTTTAGTGTCTGAACCATCACATTAAACCATTGTTTGTGATAGGCAACACCAGAATCAGAAAATAAGGTTTGAAATGAATTTGCATTTTGAACTAACAAACCATGGTGATGGCTATTGTTCCACCTCTGAAGGAGTCTGCATGGGAGTGCTGAGCAGATCAGAGACATGGTTTAAAGCTGCGTCATCCTTGACGGTTGGCCACGCTGCCTGGGACTGATGGGAGTTGAAACCCAGGCTCAAGAGCATTCCCCATTCCATTCTTAGTCCCAGCAAAAGAATTGGGCTGAGCTTCAGGAGCACAGCACGGAAAAAGAGCAGCAATGCAGTGTCAAGGGAAAACAGGTGGCAGCAGTGGATTTAAAAGAGTCAATCAGTGTAGTTAATGTGTGGAGTTGGTTTGTTTGGCTAGAGGGAACTATTAAAACACTCGCTTTTTATTATTATTAAATTCCAGATTGCTTTTGGCTTCTTGATTCTCTTCTTCAATACACATCTTATGGAGTTATGCCACCAAGCCTCAGCCATTCAGAAAACAGACAACGACCTCCAACAGGCATAGGATATGCTCTTCCAGAGCGAATGGAAGGTGATTTTCATTTGATTTGTGCTGCTACAGATGAGCTGTGGTAGTATTTGGCCTGGGAGTGGGGTGGATGAGCCCATTGTTACTATTCTTCGGACTTATTAGTTGCTTTTTAAAAACCAAAACAAAATGCAAATTCAAAGCGACTTGTAGTGTAATGTACAGTGGTACCTCAGGTTAAGAACTTAATTTGTTCCGGAGGTCCATTCTTAACCTGAAACTGTTCTTAACCTGAGGTACCACTTTAGCAAATAGGGCCTCCCGCTGCCGCCACATGATTTCTGTTCTCATCCTGAAGCAAAGTTCTTAACCTGAGGTACTATTTCTGGGTTAGTGGAGTCTGTAACCTGAAGCGTCTGTAACCCAAGGTACCACTGTAATACAAAAATCAAAAGCACTATAAAGCTAAAAAATAAGCTAAAAACACTAATATACATAGAAAGCAGTCCAGCATTCCACACACTAAGAGGTTGTAGTGTCTAAAAGTTTCTTAAGTTAAAGGCCAATAATCTGGCTGGGGGGGGGAGTTGTTGCCTGGCCTGGTGCCTAAATGTAGCCAGTAATGGACCCAGGCAGGCCTCCCCAAGGAGACCATTCCATAAGTGGGAGATCTACCACTGAAAAGGCCCATTGTCATGTTGCCAGCTTCTGGATCTCCCTCAGAGAAGGCACACAGAGAAAGGACCTCAGATGATGAACACAAGGTCCAGGTTAGTTTACTGCTCTTACCTGCCTCAGTCTATTTGGCAGGGTTCATAACAGGCAGGGGTCAAATGTAAATGTGGTGGGAGGAGGGGAGGGGAAATTCAGGTTCTTGGACAGTCTCCCAATATCTGCCCCCCACTTCAGGTTGACTGCTTCCATGGGAAGCATGAGGCAAATGTATCTGCCCTCCAACCAGAACACTTGCTCCATGCCTCCACCTACTGTAGAATTTGGGAGGGCGTGTGTACTCCAGGAATGGCAAGATGTGTTCCTCATGTTTAGAAAACAGCACGGGCAGCAGGCAGGGAATTATCTTCTGGTATAACTGTTTTGCTGTGTGATTTCAGGTAACCATCTTCATCGATATTCGAAGGTGCTCGAGGCTCACCTGCGTGACCCTAAGCCCCGCTCGCTCCCAGCGTGTCCTCATTTGTCTTGGGCAAAGCCACAGCCTCTGAACGAAACGGCTCCCAGGTTGCAATTTCCGATTTTGTTAAATCCACCTTTAGTTTCCAGTTTCCAGTTTTGAATGTAATCAATATGGCACTCAATCAACACGGTATTTTGTCTGATTAACTTTCCAGGCATATGAATGATACTGTTAAAATGTAATTAAAAACATACCAAAAAACCCCATAGAACCAGCAGTTAGCTGAATTCACACTCGCAAGAAACCTGTCTGCTTCCTCCCCTCCCAAAAAATAGTTTCTAGCTCTCCTGATTGTGGAGATGAAAATGCCACCCTTAATATTTAAGGCCCGCCATCTAGAAGTGAAACAACATGGAACGCCAGACCTTGCAAATGTGGCGTGTACCCAGCATGCACTGACTTCCCAGTTGCTCAGACCATCAAGACAGCCCATGGGTTTTCATAAGATTTGGGGAGTATCACCTGACCTCTTCTGACCTATAGATGTAAGGATGTCCACTGTGGCTAGTCTCTGCAGTTTCCATGTGCCACTGCCCAGCTCTGGCCAAACAAGGCTGAGTCTGCCTGACGTAGTTTGCAATCCTAGGTTGTATCCCACCTAAGATGTACATAGAGTAGACCCACTGAAATGTTCAGATATTCAAAATGTTTTCTATCAATCTTGATTGACTAGTAGTTCAGTGTACAAATAGTTTTGGATGCTTTCATTTTTTCCAGCAACCTATGGAAACATCAGAAGTTACTGTCAATCGACCTGGACAAAGTGGCTTTACCAAGTTTCCGTCAGAACCGACCCCAAGTAAGGCCTTTGTCACCTGGAGAAAGTGGAGCCTGGGATATTCCAGGGGGTAGGTGCCAGAATGGTGGGACACCTGTTGCCCGCAGTGCATCACAGCACACTAAATGAGATAGAAGCATACACACCTATGCAGAAGAAATACAGAGACATCTGGAATCATCTTGATCCAACTTTTAGTTATCAAGATTACACCTCATTTATGTCTCTTTAGTATGTATTTTTTGGCAATAATTAGTGCTAGCACACCTGCCCACAGTATTCACAGGCATACCTTGTGAAATTTCTGGCTTTTGATATTTTGGAAAAGTAGTTTTCACTTTCTACGTAGAGTAGTCTGATAAGCAGTAAGAGCTGTTCGACAGTGGAATTTGCTGCCAAGGAGTGTGGTGGAGTCTCCTTCTTTGGAGGTCTTTAAGCAGAGGCTTGACAACCATATGTCAGGAGTGCTCTGGTGGTGTTTCCTGCTTGGCAGGGGGTTGGACTCGATGGCCCTTGTGGTCTATTCCAACTCTATGATTCTATGATTCTATAAGCAGCCCCTGTATGTCTGCCATTGAAATTCCTCTAGGGGAATGCTCTATGGCACACACCCTGTTTATGCACACTGATGCCTAGCCCTGATGGACACCCCCCATGTGAACTCAAACAACACCCTGGAGCAGGGGTGGGAAACCATTTTTAGCCCAAGGGGCCACATTTTCTCATGGGCAGCCTCCAAGGGGCCACATGCTAGTGGTGGGTGCGGCCAGATGTGTACCACTCTCCATACAGGCAAGGAAGAGTTCATAGTTCTGGGATACTTTACAGCCAGGTAAAATCAATAGAGGAGGGCACATAGTAGGTTCACTGTTTCATATTCTAAAATTGGTTTTCAAATGGTGGTCTCCCCCACAAGGGAAACTTTAGGCAGGCCTATGCTTTTGATGATCAGCTTTAATATAATTGCATAGAAGTGATCCCTGGTTGAAATCAGTGAGTTGTATCCAACCAAGTCCTACTCAGAGTAGACCCATTTGAAATTAGTGGGCCTAAGTTGGCCATGACTATTAATTTCAGTGAGTCTACTCTGAGTAAGACTGGCAACCCAGTAGTTGTGTGGCAGTTTCTACAACTCTTGTTTGCCCATGGCTTAATGCATCCTCAGCTTGCTCACATTAATCTCCTCCCTTTCCCATACAGGAATAATGCCTGGACGGTACAACCAGGATGTGGGAGGGACGATACCCGTCTTTGCGTTACTCGGTGCTATGGTGGTCCTGGCCTTCTTTGTGGTGCAGATCAAAGCTAAGAGCAGGCCAAAGAGACGGAAGCCCAGAGTCAAGCGGCCACAAATTATACAGCAGGGTCACCTACCAAAGACACCATCTGTTTGACCACAGTTGCCAAAGATTACCTCCTACTGGCTGCTTCATGGAATTATGATGATCGTTACTAATGAAGATTGCTTGTGCCTGGCATTTGGTGACTGATTCAAGCAGGAACCCATGTTTTCTTCGGCTACTGACAAAACAAGAACTCAGTGGATCATCACGAGATTTTTTTATAAAAAACTACTATTATTTTCAGTAGCTGAACCCACCAAAGCCTTGAGCACTATTTAAAAAGAACCGATATGTTGTTCTATTTCCCAAAAAGGGAGGAAAAGAGACCTTTTTTTCTTTTCTTTTAAACTGACCAAACCTTTTCATTAGAGGCTATTTTCTATATTTATTTTAGGAAGAACTTGGGAGAAGAGCCTCTTCAAGGCTCTTGGCTATCTGATAGCAGAACCATTTTTCTGAATGGAATGCAATTTTCTAATACTATATATTACAAAGAGAAATAGAACTCGCAACATCCTGCTGTAAGGACGAAAATGCAAAACTGACAGGGAGAAGGGGAGAAATCAGTCTGGCAAAATCCTTCTGTTTATTTTTATAAAGCAACTTACCATGATGTTTTGTAATTTTTTGGCATGATTTCACCATTGTTGGTGGAGAAAATTTTTCCAATAAATATGTTACCTGTATCGAAGCTGAAACAAAAATGCATAGAAGTTTTTCCTCCTTGAAAGCTTGGGTAGGAAGCAGTTCTGCAATCCTTTCTTCATGTTTGCCAAAACCTTTTCATTTGTGAACATAAGCACTTTGATTGGGTTTTGACTGCCATATAGACTCGCCTGGCTTGCACACTAAGCTAAACCATGGCTTAGCATGCAAGTATGCAGACTCTGGGACAGGAAATAGTGGCTGCTTACCACCTCCACCACTCCAATATTATTCTGATGCTGTGCTGAACTTAACCCATGGCTTTCCTTAGCATGTAATCAAAAACAGACTGCAACCAAACCACAAACTGCAACCAAGTTTTGCTTATGGTTTACGACTTGTGGTTGGTTCAAGAGATCTATATCAGAGCCCGGGTTCATTTGACACAGTGAGTCCCAGTGGTATCATTGAATGACAGCAGCTCTGGTAAGATCCCTGCACATGGTCTGGCCCTGAGGTGCAACTTATATTGCAATAAGTTTCTGTAATTTCACATGCCTTCAAATTGGGATCCAATTTGGCATGTGTAAATTCAGTTTGTTTTTTTTAAGATGTTGGAGTGGAGAGAAATTTTACCACCTCTTGATTATCATGCTGTGATTACGCAGTATCAAGGACTAAAGTGATTCCATGGAAGAGTGTTGCATTTATTTACTTCTTTACTTTTATATCCTGCCAGACAGAGAGATCTGGAGGGTTGTATTTCTCAAAACCGGGATAAATGAAATGCAAATTGCAAGGCACTGAAACCGTCCCTTTAACATGAGCTTATCAAGTTCTTTTTTCTTACATTTTGCTGTGCCTCAAAACTCAACTGTACGACAGGCTCAAGAACTCAGCAGCTGAAGCTATCCCATCTGCACGCTTTGAAAAGCAACCTTCTGCCATATTTCTGCTTGTCAGGCTCTTAAAAAAAGAAAAAAAATGTATGAGCCCAACCAGAAATGAGGGGACTTTCAGTAAAGCTCTTAACCCTTGAAAGGCACAGTTTGAGAGGCCAATTGAAGGGCCCTCAGAGCTGCAGCAGTGAGCAGGTGATAATGCTGGAAAGGTAATCTCTTTAGGAAGGCCAACCAAAAAGGTCACAAAATTATGACTAGCTTCTAAATTCTTCAGAGTTCTTTATTGAGCAAGATGTAACACAAAACGGGTGGGGTGGAGAGGACAAAAATACAAAAAAAGTGTGGTTGGATGTTGTAGCCATGAGATCAATTTATGGAGATTGTGGGGCTGAGTGAGGTTTTCCTGGGTGCTACAGATACCTAAGGGTTTTCAGGACAGGAGCATCCCAGACTATGAGATTTCAGGGCCCAGACCTGAGACCTAGTGGCAACCCCTGGTGAAGTCATTAAGCATTAACCACACTCTGGGAGTATGTCATTTGAAACACAAAGTCTTAACAAATATGTCAATGGTTGGGAATTAAGATAGAACATTAGCTAAAGCAGGTGTTCTTGTAAGTAAGTACTGTATGCATTTAATTTCCTCCTCCCCCCCACTATCTACATTTTTGTACTCCACAAAAGTAAAAACTGCAAGGATCCTCATTTCACACCAAAAACAGAGCTTTCCAAACTTCTGCTTTGCACACTGTGTTTAAGATGGGGTGGGGGGGGTGGGAGAGAAGCCAAAAATACCAACGGGCCAGCAGAAGCCCCTTTCCTGAGCCAATATAGCTCTGTCTTCAATCCAGATTTTAGCTGGGAAAACTCCCTTTCCAGAGAAGGGTACTTGGTAACTTAATTCCTTTAGACGGTCTCTTGGCTGTCCTCCCAGCTTGCCTCTAAATAAACTAGCAGCTAGTCATGAATTCTAGCTTTTACACAGCATTCTGGCCATGTAACCAGATATTTAACACACACATATACCCTGGGGCATGTTTGAAGGGTTTTTTTTAAAATGTGCAATTGGTCACAAATGTGTGGTTTGATAAATGGGGGTGGAGGGGAATTAAATGTGTTACGTGTGTGTGCTTATTAAGTACTTAAAGGCAGGCAATGTCAGGGAAAGCATATATTGTATACCAATTGCATAAGGGCAGAAAGTGTTCAGTTTCCATACTTAAGACAATCTGCCCAAACCGTATAAAATGCTGCTACCTTCTTTTGGCTGGGGCTGCCACCTCTTCCTCTTCCTCTTCTGTCAGGTAATAGGCATTTGCATCCTTTAATAGTAAATACTTTTAAAGTACTCACTTTTTAATGTGTCTGCTGGCGTCACTATATAGTAAATAAGAACTACCCTCTCCTGTCGAGAAACTGCCACTGATCCAGGGTAAAGGAAACAAGGAGCAAAGCACACTTCTCTTGGTTTGGCATTTTTCTTCTATTTTTAGTGTGGGGTGTCTGACTGGGAATTTGTGCAGCTGCAAAATCTGCTTTTAAAAAATCACTGGCATATTTCTGTGGGCAGCTGACAATCTTACCTGTAATGATCCAAGGAGTGGAATAATCTCTGGCCTCCATACTCCTACATGAGCTATGGAGATGGGTTTTATTTAAGTATGCCTCTTCAGAAAAAAAAAAAAAATAGATTTAATTTATAAAGAAAAATTGAATTTATACTGCTTTTGAGTTTTCGTGTGGGCTGTGATTTATTTTTGGATTATTATTTAACAATGCCTGAGGAGTTCTCTTTCTTTTTTTTACTGTTTTTTTAACAGTTTCTTGACGGAAAGACAGTGGAAATTCTAGAATTAACAAACCAATTAATTAGCACTGAGGCGCAAGGACACGACGTCTGCGTATGTGGCATAAAAATCTTGAGGCAGGCAGAGTTTCCACTGGTGTGGCTCCCTCCCCCCCCCCATGTATTCATGCAGGGAGGAGGTGGGAAACAAAAGAACCAGCTTAAGCCTGCTGAATATTCCCCAAGCTCCAGTGTTTGTAAAATGCTTAAAGATGTTTTCTTATTTTTTCAACAAACAGCCTGGCTGAGAAAACCAACTCTGCCTTCTTCAGTTGCCAGGTCTGCAAGGGATGGAAGGAGCTAAGCTAATCAAGGATTAAGCCAGCAAGTGGATACAGCTGGAGGCTGTTTAAACTATAGGTATAGCCCACTGTCCACAAGCAGAACATGAAGGCAGGAAGAAGGGAGTGGCTATGGGGAGGGAGAGATTGTGTTGCAATCTGAGAGAGACAAACTATATCCCCCCCCCCCTTCCTAAAGTCAGGAGACAGGAGCAAAGATCATCCCCTCCTCTATATTGGAGTTTCTTAAGGATATCTTCCATGATGGGACTAGTCCTGGATATCTCTTCTCCTCTCTGAATGCTGCAGAAAAGGTGTTCGTGGCAACATGGGTATAGTTGCTTGCTTCTCTCTCTTTCTCTATATACTAATGAAACTGATCTGATAACTTTGCGCTTCTCTAACTCTTGTCTTTTGCCTGCACCTTTTTTCTTTAAATATGTTTGCGGTGTTCTGGGTGTTGCTTGCTGGTTGTCTCCTGCTGGGAATGTGAGCCTAGTGCTTGGAAGAAGAGGAGGTACCGGTATTTTAACCCAGGAGGAGGAGAAAACTGTTTTTGGGGGTCCATAAACAACAGGCAAAGGCTTGTAGCTGCATGTTTGAGCCTCCTCCTGGGAAATGGTGGTTTTGGGGTGGGGTTTTTTTTTTGGGGGGGGGGTGTCTGGGAATACAGGATGGTGCTGCTTGAGATGCCTTATCTGTACCAGACCTTTTGTGTGTGCAAGTTTATCATTTGCACAATAGGGGGAAATTTTGTTTTGTATTTATATGTGAATTTCCTTAATTCACACTGCCTGAGAGCTGAAATGCAGCTTTCCTTTGAAATTAATACCTCTGAAATTTGTGGTGTGGTTCTTCAACACAAGTATGAGTATTTAAAAAAAGTATACTTTGTCTGAAAGTGTGCATAAACATGTTAAGATAACACTAAAATGCATTATATTGGAGTGTACATTTGGCGAAATAGCGTACAAAACGTGAATAGTGGAGGAAATGGGCATTAGTTCACTGATGAATTTTCTCCCCCCCAAAATGTGGAAATGTGGGGAACTGAACTTGACTGGAAAATGAGAAAGCCAAATGGAAAGATTCATCCATCCCAGTCTGCAGATACGGTGGTACCTCAGGTTACATACGCTTCAGGTTACAGACTCCGCTAACCCAGGAATAGTGCTTCAGATTAAGAACTTTGCTTCAGGATGAGAACAGAAATCGTGCTCCGGTGGCGCGGCAGCAGCAGGAGGCCCCATTAGCTAAAGTGGTGCTTCAGGTTAAGAACAGTTTCAGGTTAAGAACGGACCTCTGGAATGAATTAAGTACTTAACCCGAGGTACCACTGTACTGTTTCAAAGCATGCATATGTACCTCCCCAATTTCTGTAATAGTATTGCGAAAGTTGAGTGCCACCTCCAATCACTGCTGACTCAAGTGGGCTTCCAGGTGCTCACCCAGGGTCTGTGTTCCTTTGGAGAGATTGGGCACAATGGAGGCTAGTGTCTTAATAATATAGGGTTTATTTTACACATAAATACAACCCTTAGTCTCCAAATGAGCACACAGCAGCAGCGCTACAAAACATTCCAGCTTATCCTTACAGTTGCATCGCCGACATCCTTTCTTGCTCTGCCACTTCTCTTGGTCTTCTGAGGTGAATCCTTTCCTCCTTCCTGGTCCCATATTTCCTAATTCTGCTGTTCCTAAAACCTAAACCTCCTTTATTCATTTGCTCTAATAGTTGGTTCTTTTGATGTTTTGAAGAAGTAATGGTTAATCCCCTCTGGCATCACCTAACAAAGGTCACCTGATTTCATCAACGACTAGGATTAAAGACTACTGCACACTTAGGACATTTACCTAGGTTAATTAACTCTTCACATGCTAATTGCTGATGCTCAGAAGTAGGTTCATACATGGCTCTAGATTACCGTATTTTTTGCTGTATAAGACTCACTTTTCTTTCCTAAAAAGTAAGGGGAAATGTGTGTGCGTCTTATGGAGTGAATGCAGGCTGCGCAGCTATCCCAGAAGCCAGAACAGCAAGAGGGATTGCTGCTTTCACTGCGCAGTGATCCCTCTTGCTGTTCTGGCTTCTGAGATTCAGAATATTTTTTTGTTGTTTTCCTCCTCCAAAAACTAGGTGCGTCTTGTGGTCTGGTGCGTCTTATAGAGCGAAAAATACGGTACATTCTCAAGGTCTGACACAGTCTTTACACATAAACACTAATTAAACACCTCAAACCCCTTACATAAACCCCTTCTAATGCACAATGAGACTGCCTTATAACATACCTCAGTTATAACATACAAGTTCTAATTCAATCCTGTTTCTTTGTTTAGTGGTTTAGTCGTGTCCGACTCTTCGTGACCCCATGGACCAGAGCACGCCAGGCACTCCTGGTCTTCCACTGCCTCCCGCAGTTTGGTCAGACTCATATTTGTAGCTTCGAGAACACTGTCCAACCATCTCGTCCTCTGTCGTCCCCTTCGCCTTGTGCCCTCCGTCTTTCCCAACATCAGGGTCTTTTCCAGGGAGTCTTCTCTTCTCATGAGGTGGCCAAAGTATTGGAGCCTCAGCTTCACGATCTGTCCTTCCAGTGAGCACTCAGGACTGATTTCCTTAAGAATGGATGCATTTGATCTTCTTGCAGTCCATGGGACTCTCAAGAGTCTCCTCCAGCACCATAATTCAAAAGCATCAATTCTTCGGCGATCAGCCTTCTTTATGGTCCAGCTCTCACTTCCATACATCACTACTGGGAAAACCATGGCTTTAACTATACGGACTTTTGTTGGCAAGGTGATGTCTCTACTTTTTAAGATGCTGTCTAGGTTTGCCATCGCCTTTCTCCCAAGGAGCAGGCGTCTCTTAATTTCGTGACTGCTGTCACCATCTGCAGTGATCATGGAGCCCAAGAAAGTAAAATCTCTCACTGCCTCCATTTCTTCCCCTTCTATTTGCCAGATAGATCAGAGGTCTGGCTTGCATCAAGGCAGCTTCTGATTTTGTGAAGTGTGGTGTTTTGATAGACATAAAGTGTAAAGGGACCCCTGACCATTAGGACCAGTCGTGGCCGACTCTGGAGTTGCGACGCTCATCTCGCTTTATTGGCTGAGGGAGCCGGCATACAGCTTCCGGGTCATGTGGCCAGCATGACTAAGCCGCTTCTGGCGAACCAGAGCAGCGCACAGAAATGCTGTTTACCTTCCTGCCAGAGTGGTACCTATTTATCTACTTGCACTTTGATGTGCTTTCAAACTGCTAGTTTGGCAGAAGCAGGGACCAAGCAATGGGAGCTCACCCCGTCGCGGGGATTCGAACCGCCGACCTTCTGATTGGCAAGTCCTAGGCTGTGTGGTTTAACCCACAGCGCCACCCGCTTCCCAGCTTTGATAGACATAAATGGTAACAATTCACTTATTACGGAATAAAGTAACTCATCATTGTGAGACCATATTGTTATACTTTTTTGGGGGGGTGGTGTCAGGCTGTATGGTACCTGTGGGTCCCTTCCAGGTCTGTGATTCTGTATCTATGAGGTTTGGATCTGTAAGAGAAAACCTGCTGAACCAGTCAAGCCAGCTCCTTTTCTTAAGGTAGTGGCCTTAGCTGCTCAGCTGAAAGCTCATTCACACTTCTTGTCCTGACACTTTTCCCTGGGGAAAATTTCTCTCAGCTGGAGCAAACAGCAATTTGGGGCTTCTCCAGATCAACATTTGCTCTGATTTAGTACTAAAGAGTGGGTTTTCCCTGGGAAAGGAGTGTGAGGCAAGGGGACCTGTGCCTAGAAAGCATGGGTCAAGCAAATACTGCTCAGATTAATGTTTTCTAGGCATGGGACAAGCCCTAAGAACAGTACATGTTAGCAGCATCTTAAAGAGTGAACTCTGTTGATACAGAAGCAAATGGATGGGCCTTCTCTCACCTGGCTGGATGTCCCATCATTCTAGGATAGAGAAATCATTTTCTTTTCTTTTCTTTCTTTCTTTCTTTCTTTCTTTCTTTCTTTCTTTCTTTCTTTCTTTCTTTCTTTCTCTCCCTCTCTCTCTCTCTCTCTCTCTCTCTCTCTCTCTCTCTCTCACCCACCCACACCCACAATCAATCTTCTTGTTATATAAATTGCTGGGACCTGGAAATATTTGCTGATCAGCTGCTGACCTGGGCTCCTTTGAGAGTAATGCTTGGATATAAATTTAATAAATAAAACTGAAAATCACCCATATACCCACCATTAGATCTTGAGAAATGACAGCTTTGAGGGGTTTTTTATTTTTTCAAAAAAACCAACTGGTATATAAATTTTAATTAATAAATAAGACAGTATCCAAACTTTCTGGAAACATACATTTTTGTTTCCCAAGCTTTTCTAGCTTGATGAAAAGGTCTCTGGGCCTGGATGTCCACTCGGTGTTGTTTTTGAAGTTATATTTGGTTGTTCTTGTACTGTTTTTATAGCTGTTTTAACTGCTTTCAAGGATATGTCTGTGAAGTACCCTGGGACATATGTGTGGAAGGCGGTTCACAAATAAATTAATGGGAATGATGAGGATGATTATCCGTGTTTGCCCGTCCTGTGTGGAAAGGCTCAAACATCTTCTTTTAAAAATAAAATAAAATCCTGAAGCCATATTGCTGCTTCACTATCTTGTATAGTCAGAAGATTGGAAAATGTGATGTGTGTATCATGGTGATGATTTGTGGAGAGGGTCGTCTCCTCCATCCTGCCCTCCCCCATTCCTGCCTGTGAAGTTGGCAGCTTAACCAATTTTCCAGCTAGGTTGACAAAGGGTCGGCAAGGTCAAGGGACCTGCCAGAGGTTACCCAGCAAGTCATTGGCTCAGCCAGGATTACAGCAGAGGTTAAACAGCTTAACGAAGGCAGAAAAAAATGATTAAATAATCTCTAATCAGGCTGACATCTTGCATACCAAACTTTTTACTTGGTGCAATTATAAATAACTAGCAGGGAAAAAAGCACTTTCTCTTAAGAGTGAAGCTGAGGAGGCTCTGCGCTGGATTCTCCAATATCATCTTCTATAGTTGAAAGATTTGCCCATAGTTGGAAATGATACTCGTTTGCATGAGTGTGCTCTTTTTAAAATCTCTCCCACCCCCAATAATTTGTAAACATGGCTAAACTTCATCCATTCATTTGGATTGGCTCTGATAATAAGGGCAATAATGGAAGGTTCCTTGTAAGACTGCTTGCTGGTCTGATGTTAGGAAAGCTAAGGCAGTAATGTGGCTAGAGCAGTAACAGAGGAACCCCTGTTGTTGGACTATGGTTTAACATCATCCCTGATCATTGGTGAAGTTTGCTGGGGTTAATGGGAGCTTGAGCCTATCAACCCATGGAGGGCAACATGTTCCCCATCCCTGAGGACTTGGGCTAGGGAGACCTGGATTTGAATCCCTCTGTGGACTGTGATGTTCAACCTTGGGATGGTCCATCTCTTCCTAGTGCAATAAACCGGGGTCACTCAGTCTGTGTATGCCATCTTGAGCAACTTGGAGGAAGGGTGAGGCATAAAAGGATTTAAGTAGTTATGGCCATGAAGGAAGTATTGACCATGAGGAATGGCTTAATGTAGAGAAGAGCAGGTTAAGAAGGATGGGGAGCATAAAGATGGTCTTAAGGTGATCAGTTGCCCATTGCAAAAAATAAGACAGATCGCATGAAATATGCATATATTAATCTGTATGTATACTCATGTATGTTTTTCATTTTAAATGTTAGCCATTGCTTCTAAATCCATATCTAATTTAGAAACACTGGCTACAATTTAAATTGGAGGGGGGACCCAGTTATGAAGCCTATGACCACCAGGTGTCCTGTGTTCCTGCTCAGTCCCCTGTCCAGGTGCTCATTGTTTGTGGGCAATTTCAGAGTCCACCTCTGGTCTCCCTTCTTAGGATCCTTTACCTTTAAACTGGATTTGATCTGGAAAGCCTTTCAAATACTACAGTTAAAGCTATCTGGGTCTTCCTGTTAGGGCAGGGAAGGGGAACTCTATTGGCTCTATGGACCATCTCCTGAAGTGGCTCTCCTGTGGGGACCATATTTGGCAGGGCACAGAGGGTTCCAAAGAGTTACGTAATCAAAGTGTCTGAGGCTTCAGCTTTACCACCCATTGGCCAAAGCCTGTTTTCTGCAGGCATCATATGTACAAGCAGGTTTCTCAGGAACTGATCCAGTGGATGGGTGCAGGGCTGGATTAAGACCTCTAGAGGCCCTAAGCACTTAAAATATTTTGGTGCCCCCATATATATCTAATTCAAAATATAAACAATAATAAACCATAAAATAAAATTGTATTTTTCAAAATGAAACAAGAAAGGAGATCCTGACTAAATATTGGAAATAATTTTCTAATGGTGGAACCTTGAAAGGTGATGGGCTCTCCTTCATTGGAGGTTTTTAAACAGAGGTTGGGTGGCCATGTGGATTTTTAGCTGTTTGCTGTGTTGTGGGAGGTTGATATTAGGTGATTGTTTGGGTCCCTTCCAACTCCACAATACTATGATTTCTCCAGTGAGCACTAGTTTGCTCTCCTTGTTGGGATTCTCACTACTAGGATACATTTTCATTTAGAGCGAGAATCTCAAGCCACTCTCTTCTCTTCAAGTCTCTGCTAATTGGCAGATGGATCTTTCCACAGTGTCACTAATGAAAGATTAGAGGCTGTTCCAGCGAGCCTTTGAAAAACCAGAACAAAATTGTATCAAAGTGCGCCAGTCCGCGCTGAGACTTTCTCATTGGCTGAGTGCACCTTTTACAGCCCAATGACTAATTTCTAAATCATACAAGCCAATT
Source organism: Podarcis tiliguerta (assembly GCF_965153285.1). Taxonomy (NCBI): domain Eukaryota; kingdom Metazoa; phylum Chordata; class Lepidosauria; order Squamata; family Lacertidae; genus Podarcis; species Podarcis tiliguerta. Next base: position 49,021,811 of record NC_139541.1, on the reverse strand, counting down.
ATGCCCACATTCCTTTGTGGCAGCTCACAATGATGAAGGCTGCAAAGGACACTTTAAATGGCCAGGAACACCTTAGGTTGCAAATATATAATTGGGATGACAGACACAATTAGCCATTAATAATTCCTTATAGCAGCTGATTAAAGTCTCTTTATCCTGCTTACCAAGATCAAAAGGTCACATGGCTGGAAAATAGAAGAATGAATTAAGATGGTTGAGCTGTTGATAAATGCTCTTCAAGAGAAGAAGCTGCTTTAGTTGTGACAAAAACATGTTTGTTTTTATTCTAGAAATTAATATGGAATTAATATGGAAATTAATATGGAATTACTGCCATTTCCTCCTTCAAGATATATGCTGTTACCTTGTTTTATTATGATTTGGTTTAAACTTTTGAGTTGTATCTGAGTAGGCCCATTGAAATGAATAGTCATGACTAACTTAGGCCCATTAATTTCTGTCATGGTCAATAATTTTAATGGGTCTACTCAGAGTAAAAGTTGGTTGAATACAGCCTTTAGTGTTTATTGTAATATAGTACACAATGGGCCCTATGCAAAATTGCAAGATGCCTTTGAATGGTTGCCATGTTGTAAGTGCTTCTGTGCCTTGTGCAAAGGGTGGCAAATAAACCATCTAAATAAATGAAATTAACATTTGAATAGGGAGGATGTGGAAATCATGGCAATATCTACTTTACGAGGAAGTATAGAGTGGTGGAATGAAATAATCCCTTTTCATTTGTAGAAAAGGGACAAAGAGTTTTGGCCTAGCCATTTATCAGATCTGCTAGTTTTCTAGCTGTGTAGAATTTTATTTTTCCATGTGCCCTGTGAGCCCTCCTTCCACTTGCAGTAGCAAAGCCTAAGTGAGGGATCAGGGATGTACAAACGCGCCTCAGTCACTTCCAACATTCACTTGCAGTTCCGTCTTATATTTTCCATTCTCTTGCAGTTGGTTTATTTTGCATTAAGTCTGTCTTCCAGAAAGATATGGTGGGTTGTTTTTTTATGTAAGGTAAAGGTAAAGGGACCCCTGACCATTAGGTTCAGTCGTGGCCGACTCTGGGGTTGCGGCGGTCATCTCGCTTTACTGGCTGAGGAAGCCAGCGTACAGCTTCTGGGTCATGTGGCCAGCATGACTAAGCAGTTTCTGGCGAACCAGAGCAGCGCACGGAAAGACCGTTTACCTTCCTGCCAGAGCGGTACCTATTTATCTACTTGTACTTTGACGTGCTTTTGAACTGCTGGGTTGGCAGGAGCAGGAACCGAGCAACGGGAGCTGTATCATAGTAAAAACACACATCTTAGCCATCAGCCGATATTTGCAAATCAGTTTCCTTCCCTCTGTGTTCCCTTCCAAAACGAATGAATGTTCTGAGGGGTTCATCCTTTGCAGTCTTAAAGGCAAAGTTAATGAAGTAGATAATTGCCCATCACAAAACCATCTAGGGTTGCAATCTTAGCTATGTCTACTCAGCAGTAAATATCACTGAATTTAGTGGGACTTACTTCCAGGTAAGTGGGGCTAGGGTGCTGTCTTGGCTTCATTTCACAGCTGAATATAAACTTGTCATCCTCTCTCATTTCTCTCATTTGGGAGGGGCAGTTTAGCATTCTGATGATAATTTGCTGGGTTATATGCATTATTCCTTCACTCAGTGTAACTTGACCACATGTAAGTCCTTTTTTAAACTGCAGCATTTTATTTCTAGAAGGTCCAGTTCTAGAAGGCAACACAAAAACTGGCCTTTTTAGTGGTGGCTCCACACCTCACCTGGCATCATCATTAGTGCCAGGCTAAAGCATTTCTTTCTTTCTTTTTGCCAGGCCTTTAGCTCTTAATTATCTGTGGCCTCTTTTAGTGGGTAGGATGTTTTAATCCTGCCTTTTAAAAATAGGATTGCCTTTTAGATTTTATTTATTTTTCTTTTATGCCAGTTTTAATATATGCATTTGTTGGTTTATACACCCTGTCTATCCCACCACTTTTGCCAGCAGTGGAACACTCCTCTCTCACAAAGTTTTGGCGAGGGGGGGGGGCATTCCAGCATGCAGCATTGCCACACCTGACCCTGGGACAGAAAGGACAAGCTCCAAGGCCTTGTGGAACGCCCCCCTCACAGAAACTTGGTAAAAGGGTGTGTGTGTGTTCCAGTGGTGGCAGAAATAGTGCGGTGGCAGCAGGGGACAGAAGGTGGCACATTCCCATTTTGCCTCAGGTGGAAAAATAGGACAGGTCACCCCCGATGGCAAGTGGCCCACGTGGACTGTTTATTGGCAGGTTGGGGAATTCTGATTATTTGGTCATCATGCTGTATAGTGCTGTATAGTGTAAGGGACCCGGGTGGCTCTGTGGTCTAAACCACTGAGCCTCTTGGGCTTGCCGATCGGAAGGTCGGTGGTTCAAATCCCTGTGTTGGAGCGAGCTCCTGTTGCTCTCTCCCACCTTTTGCCAACCTAGCAGTTCAAAAGCACACCACTGCAAGTAGATAATTGGGTACCACTGCAGTGGGAAGGTAAATGGCTTTTCTGTGCGCTCTGGCTTCTGTCACAGTGTCCCATTGCACCAGAAGTGGTTTAGTCATGCTGGCCACATGACCTGGAAAGCTGTCTATGGACAAACACCAGCTCCCTCGGCCTGAAAGCAAGTTGAGCACTGCAACCCCATAGTCGCCTTTGACTGGACTTAACCGCCATGGGGTCCTTTACTTTTACCTATACAGTGGTACCTTGGGTTACAGATGCTTCAGGTTACAGACTCTTCAGGTTACAGACTCCGTTAACCCAGAAATAGTACCTCAGGTTAAGAACTTTGCTTCAGGATGAGAACAGAAATTGTCCAGCAGCAACAGGAGGCCCCGTTAGCTAAAGTGGTACCTCAGGTTAAGAACAGTTTCAGGTTAAGAACGGACCTCTGGAACGAATTAAGTTCATAACCTGAAGGTACCACTGTAGTGCTGCTCTGGGCATGTATATAAATAATGGACTGATGCAGCTGCTGCATTTCTGGGTTCCCCTTGAGGGTGTGGCTATTAATTGACAAAGCCCTTTAGTGGTAAAAGGGGGGGAAAACCGGAAACCTGGCTGTACCTATAACAGTTACATTGTAAAGCTCATGAAAGACTAGCTACATAATTTGTTTGTAACTGGAGGTATCCCTGAGCATTTGCGAGCTGTGCTTACAATTGCACAGTGAATCAAGGGCATTGGATTGCTCTGTTGCACATGTCTGTCCCAGTCTTCCTTGCTCCTTCAACTGCTTATGTTGGACTCTGTTTGCAAAACATCTCCCTGCAGAATCTCAAGCATCGTTGCTACTTTCTTGGTGCCCTGCTAATTCCAATAAGCAGCCACTGGAAGAAAACGTAACCCTGAGCACGGCTTGGTTCATTTTTAACATGGATATACAATGCATGCCATTCCTTCAGTCCGAGACTGGGGGGTGGGGAGGGCAAGAAACTTGCACTCTATTCCTCACTTCTTCTTAATGCTTCTGAAATTTAGTCCTTTTACAAAGCAAAAAATAAAAATAAATGGATTGATCCCACCAAAGATCAGCGGAGGAATCTGTTACCTGTTTCAAGTCAGCTTGGATTTGCCCAGCTTTAAGAGACTAACCCCACCACTCCCTGGTCCTCCTTCTCTTTCAGATATGGAGGAGTTGGCTAGAGAGAGCATCACCCTGTTAGCCAAGCCTACTCTGGAGTCAGGTAGCCCCAATCTCTCCTCCGCTGGGGCTGTCTTTATCATGCTGAAATCTGCCCTTGGAGCAGGGCTCTTGAATTTCCCCTGGGCGTTCAATAAGGCTGGAGGAGTCACCCCGGCTGTCCTTGTGGAACTGGTAAGTGCCAAAGGAAAGACATCCAGATCTCTTGCAGAGTGACAGGCTGCTGGAATAGATAGGTGGGTGGAGGATTGAGGGTCTGATCCTAGCCAAGTGGATTTGGAAGCAAGCCTCATTGCATTTTTAATAGTTTATTTTACTTCTACTCTACCTAGTACTGCCTTCTTTTGCTTTGCAAGGCTCCCCTCCCAGCCATGGTATGTGGATAGGGATGGGGAAATCTATTAATTTCAGTTTCTCGTTTTTCCACTCATAAGTTCAGGACACCCCATTTCTGCAGCAATTCGCACATACATTTTTTTAAAAAGTCTTCGTGAAAATTTGTCAGCATATTTTTGTATGCAATTGTGCCTGATACATTTTTGCAAACAAATTTCCTAAATATTATGCATTTTTGCATGTTGTTTTCCCTAATATGTGGATTATTTTGCACGCTTCTCCCTCAAATGCACATTCCCCACCTCACTTTATTTATGGAGCACTTGCATCACAACATTCAGAGGAGCATGAATTTGGGAGCAATGCTGTGTTTTGGTCCACTTACTGTTTTTGAAAGTGGGAATCAGGTTGATTTGCACTCACACTTGAATTGAACAGGATTTCTCCCCAATTCCTGATGTGCAGATGATTCTCTAGTGGTTTCTGCAAATACACACAGTACTCTTCTCTTTTGCGGGGGGTGGGGCAGGAAAACAGTTTCCTAGTTTTGATTCCTACATTACAGAATTGAAAAAAAAAGAAAGAAACTGGAACAGGATTTTGGAAATGAGCTTTATTTATTAGTTTCATTTATGTCCCACTTCCCCCCAAGGAAAACAGAGCATTGTACATGGCTCCCTGCTCTGCATTTTATCTTCACAACAACAACCCTGTGAGGGAGGTTGAGGTAAGGGAGAGAGTGACTCAGGGTTATGCAGTAACCTTCAAGGGTGAGCATAGTCTTGGAACCTGGGTTTTCCCAGTCCTAGTTCAACCCTCACGGACTCTCTTTGGTGATCACTGGCAGAAAGCAAGCCCTGAATTTTCAGTATGATTTGGGGCTGCTGCAAGCCGCATCTCGCATTGTGGTGGGGAAGGAACTATTTGGTACTTGACTCTATTTCTACAGCTTATTAAACGCAAACTTATTATAGTATCTTTACTTAAGTACCTGGTGCAACTAATGGATTTTAACACTCCTAAATATGCTGTGACTTAGGGATGAATTATTTTGTCAATGCCAGTTCCCCTCTGTTTCTCCTTTTTCCAATCTTAAGTTCGGTTTTCTACGTTTCTGCTCAGGTTTGTGATTTCTTAACATTTTAGCACACGTTTCTCCTAATACGTTCATTTTTGCAAGCAGTTCTTCCTAATACAATGCATTTTCGTATGCATTGCCTTGGTTAGAGTGCTGCATCACAGAATTCAGAGGAGTGCAAATTTTTGAAAGAGATCTGTTTTTGGGTTTGCACTGTTTGCCTCATTTCTTCCCCATTTTAAACTTGGACTTCTGCTTTGCTGCTGGGACCAAGAGAGGACAGCTTGGCTAGTGAGTTTATGTCTGGGCTAGCATCAGTGGCCGGGTTCTCTTAGGCTCTCCCTACTTGAGATGTTGATAGCATTCACAAGCTCTTTCGTTCACTTATCACCTGTGTCTTCCATTATAGCTGCTTCTTAAGCGAGCAAAATCCTTTCTCCATGCAGTGCCTGGCTCTTGCATGTGTTTTGACAATGTCAGAAAAACCTTGCTATGCCAGGTAAAAAACCCATCTAGTCCAGGGTTTTGTTCTGAAACCACCAAATTTCTCTGAAAAGCCAACAAGCAGGACAATGGCAATCCCACATCATTCGGAGGACTTGGGACTGCGGTCTGGATGTGCAACATTTCTGAATTAGTGTGATACTTTCTGCTTGCCTTGCTGGTATCTAGCCTGTCTAGGGATGTGGCTTCCCATCTTCCATTGAGTGATCTACTTTTGAAACTGCTGCTTGTTGGTTTTGCTGTTAGTTTTGCTTCTTACTTTGGTTTTTTTCAATATTAGGTTGCATTTTGTTTCATTTTCAGGTTGTACGTTGACCTTATTCTTTACTGTGTCAGTTGTGTATGTAAGATACCTTGTATATTTTTCAAGAAAGGTGGGGTATAAATTCAATAACAGAAGAGTCGGACACGACTGAACGACTAAACAACAACAACAAAGTAATAATAAAATCTAAAACAGTTGGTTGGGTTCCTGTCCCGCAAAACTACATTTCCGCTTCAAAACTTGCACATCTTTTAATTTAGCAATGAGCTTCTCCACGTGTGTGCGCGTGCAGGGTGAAGGAAATGTATTATAATAATAATTTATAACAATTTATTATTTATACCCCACCCATCTGGCTGAGTTTCTCCAATATGCTACTGAATATAACAGACAAAAACGCTCTTTATTAGGGAATATTGCTTGCATAAATGTCTATGTTAGAAGAAATGCACACTAAAATGCTGATAATTTGCAAGTAAAAAGTAAAATGAAACAGCAAACTGATTTAGAAATCTGGCATGAGAGACTGAACTGTCCTTTCCTAACCCTCTCTGGTGTGCTCCAGCTCCATGGATTTGAAAGGACACGTAAGTGTTTGCAGAGGCCATGAAATGATGATGTTGCTGGATCACCCTGGGTCATTGCTTATCTTTCCATAAACATGAACCTCTGAGATTATCACTCCTGGCCTAATCTCTGACCTTCATGGTCCTGTTGCAAACAAACCCGTGTGAGGCATTTGCTTTGTCTTGCTATGTTAGGCCAGCCTCCCCCAGATGCATTGGACTACAACTCCTATCAGCCCCAGCCAGCATGGCCAAAATACCTGGAGGGCACCAGGTTGGTATTCTGGCAACTGGCATGCTGAGGCAAGTGCCTCCTGCACGGGAGGTTGCACAGGGGCATGGTGGCTAGTAGGCACTGGTAGCATCTAATTCTAGGAAGGTTGCCTAATTTGCCTGCTTAGTTGAGCTCACCCTGATCATGGCTACTCCTGTTACTCCTCTATAGGCTCACGGCTCTCTCCTCTTTGTCTCTGGGTGTTTCTCCCTTTGGCAGGGTTCCTTGATATTCCTGATTAGCGGCTTGGTGATTCTGGGTTATGCTGCCTCCATCAGCACCCAGACAACGTACCAGGGTGTGGTGAGAGAGATCTGTGGGGCTGCCATTGGGAAGCTTTGCGAAGTCTGCTTCATTCTGAACCTGTTCATGATCTCGGTGGCCTTTCTTAGAGTCGTGGGAGACCAGCTAGAAAAATGTGAGTTCTTTGACCCCAGAACCCTTTCAGCATCCTCTAAAATCCCCAGCTGTTCCTCTTTTAATAATATTGTTTATGCGGCTCTTTGTGTAAATAATACCAGTGCTGTTTTTGTGCATAATTAATGACAACACGATCGGCATATTAATATATGATAAAATCACTGGAAGCCATTAATGCATCATACCAAGCCTGTGAATTAATAGACAGCAAATGTCTGAGTGAGCAGGTACCGTATTTTTCACTCTATAGGATGCACCAGACCATAGGACGCACCGGAACATAGGAGGGGGAGAACAGGAAAAAAAATTCTCCCCCTCTCTGCTCAGCGCCCCTTCAGCGAAGCGGGAGGAGAAACGGAGCCCCTTCCATTTCTCCTCCCGCTTCGCTGAAGGGGTGCTGCGCAGAGAGGGAAAGCTGTGCAGTGCCTCTCCAGTGAAGCAAAGCCTGGAGAGCAAGAGGGATCGGTGTGCACTGACCCCTCTCGCTCTCCAGGCTTCAGGGGGCTATCCACAAGCCTTCAGAGAGCAGCGGGAACTCCTGCGGCGCTCCAAAGGCTTGCGGATAGCTGCCTGAAGCCCCTGGAGCGCAGCGGCAGTTCCCTGCGCTCCGGGGGCTTCAGTGAAAGCAACGCGAAGCCTCTGGAGCACAGGGGGAGCTCTCCCTCTGCGCTTCAGAGGCTTTGCGTTGCTATCGCTGAAGCCAAGGAGCCTGCATTTGCTCCACAGGATGCACACACATTTCCCCTTCATTTTTGGAGGGGAAAAAGTGCGTCCTATAGAGAGAAAAATACAGTAAGTTTTAAGCTGGTGCTCAAAACTCATCAGAGTCAGGGGCCTGACTTACTCCAGACGGGAGGTAATTCCAGTGGAATCCATTAGGAAAAATAGGGTGCTGCCCCACCAACTTCAGCCTGCTTTCTGCAAACCCCCACCTGCCTGCTTCCTTAGGAGTCCAGGGCATGGCCCTGCTTTTCAGCTTCCTCCCCTTAGTTTCAGTGTTGCCCTTGTAGAGCTCAACAGGAAGGTGATGGAGGCAGAACTTGAATTAGTTGGTTTTGCATGTCATTAGTTCTGGTGCCACCTACTTACTTCTGGGACTCCCTGCCTTCTGTCCCACCAGCCCTGATGGGCACCAGTCACCCCTGAGGAATTCCACAGACATGGCACCGCCATGGAGAAGTCCCCCACCCCACTGTTGGTAGCTGCATAATACGTCTCGGCTGGTAGCCAGACATTGAGAAAAGCCTCATTGCCTCCTTATGTTCCCTTTTCCCCCAGTGTGTGATTCTTTCTACCCTAATGAAACCTTGAGTGGTGGCATCTCTCGTCAGCATTGGTTCACAGACCATCGCTTCACCTTGTCTGTTTTGTGTGCCTTGGTTATCTTTCCCCTCTCAATTCCAAGGGAAATTGGATTCCAGAAATACACAAGGTAAGAGCTCTGTTGTTCTTGTTCTTGTGATCTCTGTGGCCTGGAGACTGGGCCAGATGGTGAGCAAACTTGCTCCTAAGGGCTCAGCAGGGGCACTGACTTGCCCTCCCCCCCCATTGAGGGCGCACAGTTGTGTGACATGTCAGGTGGCGAATCACGTGATACCACCCAGCTGAGTGGGGATGTGAACTCTGGTCTCCCAGGTCCTGGCCCAACACTCTGACCAACTAGATACTGTATGTGAACCATCATCAATTATGTGCTTCAGATGTCTTGTAAAGACCTATCCTTTTGCACAGATAGGTACCCTGTATCACTGGATTCTTGTTCTATCTTCTTCTTTTTTGTGCTGATTTTCATTGTTTGTACACCACTTAGGAATTTTAAAAATATTAAGTTGTGCGGGACTCATTTTAAACAATAATTTTGTTCGACCCCTAGCAGCCTCAGCTATCATGATAGGAAAATGTAATCCAATGAGGTCTGGAGAGCCATTGGTTCCTCGCCATTAGGAACATAGCAAGCTGCCTTATGCAGAGTCAGACCCTTGGTCCATATAGCTCAGCACTGCCTGCAGTGACTGCTGTTGGCTCTTCAACTACCTGGAATTGCTGGGGATTGAACCTGTGACCTTCCCCACTGCAAGGCAGATGAGCTATGGCTGCCCTTCCCTGTTTTAAGGCACGTCATGAGGTGTATCTACAGGTGTCCCCAGCATCAGAATTGAGGTGTGTGGTTACCGAGATGAGGAACCTTTCCAGTGGTGACTCCTGTTTGTAGAATGTCCTTTCTGGGCAACGTAAGCATCTTCTAGTTCAAAGGATAAAAGCTTTTCATTTGCTGGAACGTCTAATTAGAATCTCTATCCTGGATGCAGTTTTGCTGTTTTTGCTTCTATTTGCCACATCCCTACTGTAAAATACCATACAGTGCCCTTTTGAATGCAGGGGAGCATTGAGCTCCTTTGAGGCAAAATCTTTTAATTTTTCCGTTTGTGTGTTCCAGCATTCTTGGTACTTTGGCAGCCTGCTACCTGATGCTTGTCATTGTAATAAAATACTACCTCAGAACCGATTACGTAGTCAAGCATGAACATCGCCGTTCCTCCGGGTAAGTGTTGGCGTGGCTGGCTGTTGGGCTGGTAGTGGAATTATCAAACATCAGTCCCATGGGCATGATTCATCCACCCCATTGGCTTGCATGGATGTGCTGCTGTGCTGCTGTCATGTTGGAACCTGCCATAATTCAGTTCATAGAATTATAGATTTGGAGGAGCCTCAAGGGCCACCCAGTTCAACCCCCTGCAATGCAGGAAGTTGTTTACCTCTTAAGAGTCTCCAGGGAGCTTGGCTGTTGATTCTCCTATGCACATGGCCCATGTCAATACAGTGGTACCTCAGGTTAAGTACTTAATTCGTTCCGGAGGTCCATTCTTAACCTGAAGCACCACTTTAGCTAATGGGGCCTCCCACTGCTGCCACACAGATTTCTGTTCTCATCCTGAAGCAAAATTCTTAACCTGAGGTACTATTTATGGGTTAGCAGAGTCTGTAACCTGAAGCGTATGTAACCTGAAGCGTATGTAACCTGAGGTAGCACTGTATCCCTGAAGTGTGTAAAATAGATTGTCATCCCCCCCGCCTCTCTCTCACACACACCAGTTACCTGCAGCAGATGACATTGTTATAACTGAATCGGTACCCAAGAGTGATAGTGTTTCATTCAGTGTTGCACATGCGGAGTTCCACTTGAGCAAGGCGACTTCACCTTCCTCTTCTCTCCCTGCATGCACCCAAAATCTGCTCTGCTCTGCTCTGGTCTGCAAGCTTCTGGAGCTGATTTTGAGGGTGCAGGAGCAAATGCCGAGGAGAGCAGGGTGAAGTTATGTTGCGCAAGCTGAATGGCTGTGTTGGCTACAACCCGTAGTGACATATGCTTGATGCAGAAGGGACCTGCCTTCTACTGCTTAATTATCTGCAGAGTTGGGGGTATCTGCAGACATTTTTCTCCCCGAGGCAGAGTAGCAGATGGTGCCCTGCTCCACTTGAAGTCAAGGTGCACAGTGTCCAAGGCAAGACACATTATTTTTGCATGTGGAGCAGAGAACCCCCAACAAAGCACATCTCTGCCCCACTTCTGGGGTAATGAAAAAATACAGCAGTAAATTTACACATTTCTGTAGGTAGTTTATGTACTTCTTCATACTGCGAATAAGTCCGTAAGTGTTTTACTGCATTATAATAACATCACAAAAAATACCAAAAAAATACAATGTTTACAACTAGTAAAGTGTGGCAGATGGACATTGGATCACCCCCCTGAAGACCTTGCAACCAATCAGTGCTGGGTGGAGTGTCCAGCAATCAGGGGAGAGTGGGAAGTTAAAATCTAGAAGCTGCTAGATTAGCAGTTGGGACTTGGAAAGTGTTCAGACTGGGCTTGGATTGGACTTGGCAAGGGCTTGGCTAAGATATTAGCTGGGTGGTTAGGAGTTTGCTAGGCAGGGCAAACCAGATAGCTTCCTTCAAGGGAATGAAGAGATTCCAGAAAGAGTCTAGAAGTGTTTCACTGGATTAACAGATCTAGGAGGAATCAGTTTATTTAGAAACAGTTTTGATGTGGAAGTCGTAAATAAAGTTCTTTATTGCGTCTGTAAAAGAGATTCTTACTTTTGTGCCTGATCAGAGTAACCACTAAGCGTTAACCCTCATTGAGTGTGCATAAATAAAACTTGTTTTGTTTCCAACGTGTCTCATCCTTAATTTATTACCAGTTTAAGGGATAAGTGATCACAGTTTCCCTTTAATTGATGTTAAAGTCCTTGCTGCTGAATATTAGTAAATGCTGCCACATGCAGAGAATCTCCAACCTCCCAAGTGTTGCTGGCAGGGAGTATCTAATTTTAAACACCTAAAACCCGTCACACTGCATCTTTGTGGAGGGGGGAGTCTGTCACAGTCAGTTCCACTTCAGCATCAATACAAACTTAGAGTCACCAGCAAATGGAGACCGTAATAACCGCTAGCAGAACAAAATGCAGGAATACAGCAGAGGCAACCAGTCCCACTTCCAAGAATATAAGCACCAAAAGGTGGGCAAATGTTGCACACTCCCTAGCTATGTCACAGTGCCCCTGGGTCATAGGCTGGGCAAGTTCCCTGTCTGGAACTGCAGAGAGCTGCTGCCAGTCATTGGAGGCAATACTGGTCCAGATGGACAAAGGGTCTGATGTTATGGGACCACTGAGAACTGAGTAATCTTGAATAGTACAATAAAGGGCAGATGGGGCTCATCAGCCAGGGAAGGTAGCCCATCTAGGAGAAGGAAAACACTGATCTTTAACCTCTGCTGCCTTGCAGGGGGTGAAGGCTAAGGAGTAAACCCTACACAAATCCGGAGTGTAGTCCCTAAGATGGTTGGATCTTGCCTTGTACAGCTCCTTTTGGCAACTTCTGCAGCCAAGCTGGTGCCAAACGTATTGCTCTGCTTTCCTTTGGTCCACATTGTGAGGCCAAGTGGGGAGTCTTGCAGCATGGGGAGGTCACTTCAGTGCTGCTAACCCAGTGGTGTGACTTCACCCTCAGAGGCACACTCCATTGTCTCTTGAGACAGACGGATGCCAATTACAACAACAACAGGTGGTGTTGGAGGAGGAATTGGCAGGTAGGGGTTGTAATTTGCCCTCACTCAGTAGAAGAAGCTGCCATATATGTACTGAGTAAGGCCCTTGGTCTCTTGCTTGGTTGGCTGTTGACATCTGAGTTGGCCAGCTGTGATGCTAACACACACCCTTTATCACATTTGCAGGGTCTCTTCCTGGGCTTCAATGTTCAGCGTTATCCCAACAATCTGCTTTGGATTTCAGGTAAGAAGTTTAACCTTTTCTCCTCCTTTCTTGGTTTTCTCCCTCTCCCGTTGTTAAAATAGGCTTCCAAGTCATTTTTATTTATTTGTTTCCACTTGAAATGATGCAAGATTCTACATTCAAGTTTAACTCCTCTGATATAATAAAGAAAAGGGAGTCCTCTTTTGCTTGACTTCCTGAAACAAGTGGTATGTAAATCACAACCAAGCACAGCGCTGCTGATCAGTGGAGGAGACAATTGTGGGACATTGGCCAGAAACATCTGATAGCCGCCCCTCTCTTTTAACGCAATGGGTTCTGAGCAAGAGCAGTCTATGTGGACAATGGGAACTTTGGATTTTACCAAACAAATCCCATGAGGATGCACAGTCTTTCTTAATCCACTACACCAATGATTCTAGGAAGGCCCCCTAAGGTGGGGGACTGCCTCAGGTGTGGGTGAGATCAACAGTTCTGATATGGAGCAGGGGAGAAGGCAGGCAGACAGTGATGGCTTTGGGACTCCAGGAATGGAGGCAGAATGCGTACCAGCCTTTTCCAACATCAGCTCTGTGTTTCAGTGTCATGAAGCGTGCATCACCATCTACAGCAGCATGAGTAATAAGAAGCTCTCCCACTGGATTGTGGTGTCTGTCATGTCCATGCTGTTCTGTTTGCTTATATATTCTCTGACAGGTAAGCAAGCTCCTTTCTACTTGCTCCATCTCTTGGTACCATTTTGTACCAAGCTCTTAATTTGTTTAGGGCCCTTAGTGGCATAGGTGAGAGGAAGTTTTTTTCCAGAGGAAGAGCAATGATGTCTGCTGGACCACCAGGCTTACAGACAGATTCTCCTGAGTCTGGCCAGTGAACAAGGTGATGATGAAGCTTTTCAAGTTTGTTTGTGACAGGTTATCATTGAAGAAGTTGGAAAATGAGGGTAATGGCCAGTTACCAGGGCTGGCTACTTTCTTTTGTCTCTGATGGGCTTCCTACTTTGTGCTAGCATTTAAAATTGTGGTAACACTTATTCATAACATTTCAGGGATTTCTAATTAAAAGCTAAAGGTTGCATTTTAGCCACCTGAAGATCCACTGAGTTCCAAGGAGCTTGCCCCCAGGAAAGTATGCATCAGGTTGCAGTGATACTGACCCTTATAAACTGAATCGTAGAATTGTAGAGTTGGAAGGGATCCTGAGGGTCATCTAGTCCAACCCCCTGCAATACAAGAATCTCAGCTGATGGCCGTCCAGCCTTTATTGTTGTGCTTTGTGGTGTTCCTCTTTGGTGTGTGTAATGAATCTATTCTGCTGCCTGCCTGTTTTGAACTGTCCTTGCTGCTGTGACTAGGGACTTTGCCGGGGATGAAATTCTGGAGACCCTTGTGGTGAGCTAGCTTAATTTTTTTTTTCCATTCCGCCACTGCTTGAAGCAGATCTATCTATCTATCTATCTATCTATCTATCTATCTATCTATCATCTATCTATCTATCTATCATCTATCTATATCTGCATGGTGCGATGCAGCAGTGTGGCAGGCGGTGGTGCTGCGGTGCTGTGTGTGGTGGTCAGCTCAGTGGAATCCCACCTTCGTCGCCAGTGAAATATACTCGGAGTCGAGTGTGAATTTCATGCTCTTTATTCAGCTCGTAGTAGCAATGAATGAAACTTTCCCCAAAACATCGAGCTATATATACATTATTTACACAATGGGCCCCATGTGATTGGCTAATTCTGGGCTGCTCCTGCAAGCCAATCAGGTCGCTAATTCATTTCCATCTGGAGCTGGATTGGGTGGCTCCTGCGGACCAATCAGACTGCTCCATTCTGAATCCTATTGTTCTAGGATTCAGCTCAGTACATAACTCTATCTATCTATCTATCTATCTATCTATCTATCTATCTATCTATATCTATCTATCTATCTATCATCATCATCTATCTATCTATCTATCATCTATCTATATCTATCTCATAACTCTGTTCTCTTATTGTGTGAAGGGACTCACAGAACCTTCCAGCTACCTGCAGGCCCTTCAGCAAGCAAGGGCAACTTAATCTAGAGTCAAGAGATCACAGGGCTAATAGCAAACACATGATATACACAGTTGGTTGTTTTGATGGAGATCCAAGAATGACAACATTGGGGGGAGGGGAGGGCAGGATTCCCCCCCCCCCCAGTGTGTTAGTTTAGATAGGCTGCTTTCTTCCTGCTTCTTTCCAAATTAGTGTCCAGTAGATGACTTCCCTTCCCCTTAGGAATTTCTGGCAGGTACATGACCCTGTAGATGGTTTGTTCTTTATGTTTGGTTCTATGCCTGACATATTGAATTGGTTTTGCTGTATTTCCCCCTTTTGTATCAACATCACATTCTCTGGGTTTGTGTGTGTGTGTGGGGGGGGGGCTTTCGGGCCCAAAGCAGCATATAAATAATTTAAATAAATAATAAACAGCAGAGGTGGCCCTCCAGATGCTGTGGGATCCCAACTCTCACCGGCCCCAATAGTCAGGGGTGGCAGGAGACATACTTGGGCAACATCTGGAGGGACCCAGGTTAGCCTACTATGAAGGCTGCTGGTTCAGTCGTTTTTGAGTTGGGGAGGGGGTGTTGGTGAGAGGGTGCAGCATGGTCTGCAGTTTATTTTGCTCTCCTTACCACACCTAAAGAGCACGATGCTCTGCTCCTCTGTGTAGGGCTCTATGGCTATTTGACATTTGGCGCTGATGTTGCTGCTGACATCCTGATGTCCTACCCAGGAAATGATTTGCTGGTCATTGTAGCTCGGCTGTTGTTTGGCATCTCCATAATCACCATCTACCCCATTGTCCTCCTCTTGGGAAGGTAAGGAGCAGAAGTGTTGCTTTTCCTATGCTTTGACCCTGACGGAAATGCTGTTCTGCTTAATGAGGACTGTCATTGTGTGTAGCTCCTCTGGTCAGAAGCATAGCCTGATTTCCTCTGGGAACAGGCTCATTTTTCTCAAGCATAACCATATTTATAATACAGCATATCTGCTTTAGAATGAAATCCAACCTGTTGCGCCAAAACCATTTATGGCTTGAATTAATGGAATTTTACTCCATTTTATATCCTTCCTTCCTTCTGAGAAGCCCAAAGTTCAGGGCTGCCTCCTTGGCCCATCCCTTTCCTCCTCAAACCACACCATTTTTCTTGCCCCCACCCATTTGAACTACATTACATTTTGATAAATACAGCAACCCCTTATTCCCAAAGAAAAACACATATAGTAAATTACTGCACAATCCTAACCATGTCTACTCGGAAGGTCTTCTTCCTGAATTTAATGGAATTTACTCCCTGGCGAATCAGTTTAGGATTGCAACTTCAGTCCTATATATCCTATATCTACTTGGCTTGGGAGTAAGTCCCACTGAACTCATTGGGACTAATTTCTGAGTAGATATATATGTAGGGTTACACTATCAGAGGTGGAACCTAAGAGATATAGAACTTTGAGGTAAACAGAAAATGCACATTTCAAAAGCAATCCACCAGAATAAATTCTATCTCCTCTTCCTGTGATTATAAATGTAGTCTTATTTCCATGTGTTACAACAAAGAAGATGGAACATGGAACATACAATGGTACCCCGGGTTAAGAACTTAAGTCGTTCTGGAGGTCCGTTCTTAACCTGAAACTGTTCTTAACCTGAGGTACCACTTTAGCTCATGGGGCCTCCCGCTACTGCTGCGTTGCTGCTCCACGATTTCTGTTCTCATCCTGAAGAAAAGTTCTTAACCCAAGGTAATATTTCTGGGTTAGCGGAGTCTGTAACCTGAAGCGTATGTAACCCGAGGTACCACTGTATAGATCAACATTCAACTCCCTTGCCATGTCCATTGTTCCAAATATGTATTATCCCTCTGCCACTGAACCATGGCCCTTTCCAATCTAGGGAAAGTTCCCCCTCTTCCACCATCTGAACCAGCCACTTCCGTAAAGTAGAATCCTGTTGTTGTGTTGTTGTTGTTGTTGTGTGTAATTGCCCATATGTCTATGCTAGGTCAGTCCTACAGGACGTCTGCCTGAGTTCCAAGCACAGCTACCTTCTGACAACTGAGCCTTACGAGAAGTGGATGCGGGTCACTCTCACTACTGCCTGGGTTGTGGTCACACTGGTCATTGCCCTGTTTGTGCCAGACATCAGTGACGTCATCAGTGTCATTGGGGGCATCAGCGCATTCTTCATCTTCATTTTTCCAGGTATGACCATGTTGTGTGCTCTCTGAGGTAAGAGAGGGTGAGGGATCTGCATAACAATGGCTGATCTTTTAGCCCCTCAAAAAGAGGCAAGCTGGATCAGACCAAAGGCCCATCATCTGGCATCCAGTTCTCACAGTGGCCAACTAAAGGTTGGTGAAAAGCTTGCAAGTAGGTCTTGAATGCAGCAGCAAACTCCCCACTTGTTCACCTGAGACTCCAAGAATTGGTGTCACCATTGCTCTTGGCCAGCTATCCTCCATTTTTCTCAGGGAAATTGATTTTTCTCCTCCCCAATCCTAATCATCTAGAAAAAGTTTGTGGGTTGATGAAAGTTTTTGCTTTTTTGCCACCTCCTCCTTGTCCTCCTGGCAAAGTCCTCAGTGATGGATTTAATTATCAAGCAGTCTTCCTAGGAGCAAACTTCTTTTTCAAGTGAGATTTCTTTTTTGGTGCCTTGATTATCACAACGAAAGGTTTTGACCAGAGCTTTGTACTTGAGAAGGAAGCTGATCAAAGTTCTGTTTCACAGCAACCCAGATTTTCTACCAGAAGAAGCTAAACTCGACTGCTTATGTAAA
The DNA here is from genome assembly GCF_965153285.1 of Podarcis tiliguerta. Classification (NCBI taxonomy): domain Eukaryota; kingdom Metazoa; phylum Chordata; class Lepidosauria; order Squamata; family Lacertidae; genus Podarcis; species Podarcis tiliguerta. The sequence goes on along the minus strand of NC_139541.1, from coordinate 49,004,617 downwards.
CAGCAAGCTAAACACTGCTGCACACCAGCTTTAAAAATAATAATAATGGAAAACTTCTGCTAGTCATGGGGGAAAGGTGTGGTCATGTGTGAGGTCTTGGTCACTGCAGTTCCTACTAGAGCCCTCTTCTCCCCCTTCTGTGGCTTCATTTGGAATTGGCATTTGTAATAATTTATTGGCAGCAGTAAAGACTAGAAGTTTGGGTGCGCATGTACTTTAAAAGAAAGAGAAGATGTGAAGTTGCAAAAGTTTGTGTTTACTTGGTATTGGAATAATCATAATAATCATAATCATAATATAATTTTATTTTTTGTACCCCACTCCCATCTGACTGGGTTTCCCCAGCCACTCTGAGCTGCTTCCTACATGAAAATATAATAAAACATTAAACAACTTTCCTGTACAGGGCTGCTTTCAGATGTCTCCTCAAGGTTGTACAGTTACTTATCTCCTTCACATCTGATGGGAATGCAAACTTGTTCAACTTATAATACTTTCCGTTCAGTTTGCAGTGCTCCTGAAGTTCTTATCTGGCTTAGATTTGAACTCCATGTCAAGGAGCCTGGGAAATGTAGTTTGCCAGGTCTCACGAGTCATTAGGAAAGACAAGCTGGAAACTAGATGCTTCATGACTGCTCATGTCAGTGATGCTGTGAGGGGGATCTGAATTTCTGGAATTTGACTCACCCCTGCTTTCTTTTTCTTTTCTTTTTTGGAGGGAGAGAACTGGCTGCTGTTTTTGGAAAATAGCCCATCTTGCTGACCCATATGCTAAATCAAGCTGAGGAGCGTTTGGCAATGACTAGATGGCGTTGTTAAAGCAGTCAATGTCACATTCCGTACTTGCAACCCTGGGAACCAGACATGGTTAAGCTGCCTTAGAGAGGAAAATTCGGAAGATAAAGAGGATTTGATTAAATGCAAAATAAACATCCATTTTGTTTTATCTAATTTCTATTCTGCCCTTCAATGCACAGTGATCAGAGCAGTCTATAGTATTTTAGGTATTATATACGACCTTTCCTTCCAAGGAGCTCACACAGTTCTCCCCATCCTCCTCCCACATCCTACCTGTGAGGTAGGTTATGCTCCAGGGTCAACCAGTTAGAGCTTCCGGACTCCCTGGTCCTAGACCCACTTCACCACACTGACTCTCAATTGTTAATAATTACAACTGATTGATTGATTGTAATTATTATTAGTGATAACAAATGCAAAGTGATTTCTCTTGTGTTGCAGGACTGTGTTTGGTGTGTGCAGTGGAGATGGAGCCTATCAAGCCAAGGACCAAGTATGTCTGTACTTTCCCAGCCCCCTTTGCTTGCTGTGATTTTATGATTCTATGAATATGAGCTGTTTGTGGCCAAGGGCAGGCATCCCCAGTCTGTACCCAGCAGAGCTTTTAGACTTTAGCTCCCAGCTTTGGGGATGCTGCTTGGGCTGATGGGAGTTGGAGAGCAAAGCTGACACACTGTGTGCCATGCGGGCGGGACTCCCTGAAATTCATAGGCCCGGCTGTGGCCTGCCCATCATAACTGGCTTTTTGCCAGCAATTATTTCTATGACTGTGAAAAAGGTAACACAGCTTGGCATTTCCCCCCCCTCCCGCCCTTTGGCAGGTCTTGCTTAATTACATGGGGAATTGTCACCGTCCTTTGTGGAGCCTTCATCTTTGGACAAAGCACGACGATCGCTCTCATGGAACTGTTATACAAAGTCTAGTCGACCGGTGGAGGCAGTTGCGATGGTAGCAGATGACAGAGACTGTCCTGATACTTGCACAGCCTGATGGGTATTTCCAAGTGATATGGGCAAGTACTATGCAGCTTTTACCAGCTGGGCATAATTTCAATAATAGCCACTTTTTCGCTATCTAATATAGGTATGTGTTGGTTGTGCTTTTCCATACATTGAATGCCCCCTCCTCCCCTCCTGCGGACTGTTGGATAGGGCCCGTTTTCTCTAGCAAATGCTCCTTGGTTGTCTGTTGTAGTGCAGATTTTCATTGATGTTTCAAACCACAGAAAGCTGTTGGATTTCTCCCAAAGCTGCTCGTCGCACAAAGTTACTTAGATGTATGCGAAGTACAGAGGACTCTTGAGAAAACATTAAGCTTTCCATAAAAGACATTCTGCCGCTTCTGCTCTCCATTTCACTCCTCCTCCTCTTAGGAATGTTCATAAAAGGTCTTTGGATTTCTAGGGTTTTCCCCAACCCACACCCCCTAAATGAGGCTCTCGGAAAAATGAGGCTCTGGGAAAGAAATTTATCTATTAGGATAGCATCCAAAAGTTCTGTGGATGTGTGAAACGGGGATTGTTATTTGTTTATTTTTCAGTAACTGTCAGGAGCATTGTTTTCACTTAGTGTGCATGCTTAAAATATATCACCAATGTATGGGTGCTAGAATGCCAGGTTGTTGAGCTGCGCCATTTTACACACTGCTGCAAGAGACCTCATAACGTGTTTAGGAGTCCTTTGTTGCTGAGCCAAGGAAGATGACACGGATGGGGTCAGTGCAGTTGGCAGTTGGCAGCTGGGGAGCTGGTTTTGTACCTGATCCTTCGAGTGGCTCCACCACCTTAGATGGTCCAGGCTTTGCCACCCTGGCCCAAACCAGGTACCAGAAGTTTTGAAATAAAAAATTTGGCCATTTTTTTTGTAAACCTGTCTAGAAGAGGCTCTCCTGCCCCTTTTAGGCTTTGGTGTCTTACCCTGCAGAAAGGAACTGCTAACTTCTTTTTTATGTTAGTGTTGTTCTTGCCAAACACTTGTCAATGAAGGCCTGAAAATGAGGATGAATGCAAAACACTGTGCCATTGGAGAAAAGGCTGGCTTTGCATCTCAAATGTGAATCTAAAAACTCACCCCCGAAGCTTGGGGCACTTAATATATTTCCCTCTCAGTATGCTACACACTTTCAGATGGGTAGAGCATTAAAAGTCACCATGGTTTCCTTCTCCATGTACGTGGCTGGGTTGCTTGGAGGGCAGCAGGGTTCAGGACCAGGGCCAGCCAAGGCACCTTGGAGCCCCAAAGTTGTTGTTGCTTCTGTAGTACTGACCCCATCCAACCGAGTTCCTCTCCCTTGTCGGCTCATTTGCTTTCCTCCCTGCAAACCATGGCAACTGTTGCCATGCTATATATACTTAAAAACAGAGACTAGCTGGATGGGATAGAGGACAATCTTAGTTAGCAAACTGTTCCCACAATGGCTTACCATTGGAATCTCCTTTCTTGTAACTTGAATCCATTGTTTTGGGTCCTACCCTCTGGAACAGGAGAACAAGCTTGCTCCATCTTTCATGTGACAGCCGTTTAGATATTTGTTCCTCATAAGGAACCGTTGCCCTTCTCTTGTCAATGGCCTCCTTAGATTATGGTGCCCAGAGCTGGACACAGTATTCCAGGTGTGGTCTAGCCAAGGCAGAATAGAGCGAGACTATTACTTCCCTTGATCTGGACACTATACTTTTGTTGATGCAGCCTAGAATAGCATTAGCTTTTTTTTGCTGCTGCATCACACTGTTGACTCATGTTAAGCTTGTGGTCTACTAAGACTTCTAGATGATTTTCACACATATTGCTGGCAACTCAGCTGTTCCCATCTTATATTTGTGCAGCTGGTTCTTCCTGCCTCACCATAGTGGGGAAGACTGACCTGCCCAGGTGTCAGACTGTTGATGAAAACTGCAGAGGTCCCCCCTTTTCCATCTTAGGGTTCTTTATCTTTAAACTGGTCTTGGATCAGTTGGCCTTTCAAACAGAGGACTGCCCTCTGTTGCGTAGGATAGATGGGCTCCCCAGTCTGAAATGACGTGTGGTCTTAAGCGCAGGTGAAAACAATGAGGGTTCTACGCAGAATGCAATTTTTTATCTCTTAAATTTTATTTGGTTATCTGCACTTAAGTCATATACAATAGCGCATAATAGATATGTATATAATAGTAAAATTGCTTATATGTTGGCTAATACTGACATCCTGCAGTGTGCTACACTTTAGAGCTATATAATAATCTTATTTCTAAAACGGTACATGTAAACTATCAAAGGTTATAGTCAAAAGTGAAGATAAGTAAGCTTGCTTCCTGAAGATTTTATTATTTATTTAAATTTTGCCTGCTTCAATCCCGGTTAGAAATGGTTCTTTCAAAAAAGAAAAGAAGTATGTTTAAGTTAGTGAAGTAACTCGGTGCTGCTACTTACAGCTAAAAATAAGAATAAATCTAAGTACATTGAGGCTTTTTTATTATTCATGCACTGGCATTAAAGTGAAGGCAACAGAGGGAAAACCAAAAGGATGGGGATAGGGAAAAATCTGAAATGAAAGGGAACTTTATGGGTCTTCCATACTATGTATTTCAATCATTTCCTTGCACCCTGGATATGATAGCTTGTCTTGGGGGTGCTTATGCCAAGAACATCTGGCAGAAAAATCTTGGCACCACCACCAATATGGTTCCCAAAATTCTGTGGGAAGCCATGATGGCTATTAGTGCTATAAAACAGATGCTACTTATGCTATAGAGAGACCAGCCTTCCCTAATCTGGTACCCTCCAGGTGTTCTGAACTACAGCTCCATCCGCCCAGCTCGATCATCTGAGAGAATGCCAGAACATTTTCCCTTTGCCATCCAGAAACCCTGTCGGTAAGGACATTTATGTGCAAGGCAGTTTTTTCCGAGGTTATTTTTCCCTTATCAGAGAATCTGTAGGTTTCAGTTTCTCTTGTTTGTCTTTTTTCCAGAAGTGGTATTGCTGTCATATTTGGACTATTTTAGTGTTTGGGTTAGTGATATGACTACGTATTTGTGTGGAGAACTGAAGCTCAGTGGTAGAACACCTGCTTGGCATGCAGAAGGAACCCCATCCCTTCCACCTAATTCTGGGGAAGAATCTTGCCTGAAACCCCAGAAAGCTGTTGCCAGCCAGTGTAAGCAATGCTGAGCTAGGCTGACGCCTGACTCAGTCTGAGGCAGCTTCCCATGGTAAAAAAACCCAAACCTCTCAATTTTTCATGGAGGAAAAGGTATTTCAATTCTTTGTGCAAAGGCCCCACAAATGCTATTGTCACTCGTTTGCTGCCTGTGTGCTAGTGGGGAACAATCTGGTGGGTTGGATCTGCGGTACTGGGAGGCAGAGAGAATCCCTTTGCAGAAATGCATTCTGCACCAGTTTCTACCAACAAGATGACTACTGTAAAAGTTAAATGGCCATTTGTCTCACCTCTGGTTGATTTCTGCCTCCCCACATGCCTAGTGCAGAACTAGCAGTAAGGTGCACATGGGGAAATTCCTGCAGGAGTTGCAGAACTCTCCCTACACCCCTTTCCCCCCATTTGGCTTCAAGAATAAAAATGTGCCTGGCTTGAGGGGGGAAACTACCAGGCGATCAGGGTCACAGGAAGTAAACAGTTAATAAGGGAAGTGGTGGGCATCCTCTTTCCTTTTGGCAATCCCCCCCCCCCCAATACTCTAGAGCGGCTTCCTTCTGTTCAATTTACTGAACGGGGCATTAGTTTGAAAACACACCCATGCACGAAAGTGGCATACAGGATGCCCACCCAGGAGAAACTTTCAATTTATCAACATCCTTTAACAGCAGTTGTATACTACTGATAGTGGTACCTTGCAGACTGGTGTTGGCTGCAATAAACGGCAGAGAGCTTTGAGCTCAGAAGGGGAAATGTGTGCCTGGCAGGGACAGAAGTTAGGCTTTTGGCTTTGGCTTGTTTTGTTTTTCCTTCACTTCAGATAGCAAGCAAGTAAATAACAGTTCCAGGTAGAAATGTTTTTGGGAGGGCGTGGGGGGGGAGGGGAGAAAGACAACACCTCTTAACAAAGTCGTTAGAAAAGACAGGAGTTTTGTTCTCTGCAAAACAGCGGAAACTTCCAAGAGTGCCTGGTGAAGAGGGAACAATGCCAGCCTTCCCTGATCAGTCTTGGTTGAGGGTGCACCAAGCAGCTGCAAAGAGGGAAAAGAGGTTTTATATTTGTGATGAAACAAAACAAAAAGACCCAACCCTAAACTCTACTTGTGTTAATGGACTTTTTCTTTTATACGTCCTTCCTTATCTGACTCACAGAAGGCATACCTTTGTGTTAGTGAGTGGCAGGCCTGTGCCAAGGACCAGTATGAGGGCCACAGCATGATGGCGGCTTCACTCGGGTGAAACTGCTGCTGCTCCTCTCTCTCTCTGGCCCTTGCAGAGGGAGGAACAACCTGCATTGGTAATGTACCTGGACCAAAGCAGCATGTTCCTCCTTCAGTGTGGGCAGGGGGCTTCTTTAAACTGCTCTGCTGAGGGGCATGCAGTTGCCTGAGGCTCAATGGAGCAGTTCAACAAAGCCCCCACCCCCCAGTGTGTGAGCCGGAGGTGAGTTGGGGGCTTCATTAAACAGTTCCACTGCGGCTCAGGTAGAGAGGGAGCCATGACAGGCTCTGTCCACAGGGCTGTCTCTGCTGCTGCCTCTTCCTCCTGGCGCCTCGCAGGGCCGACACAGCTTGTTCCTCCTTTACAACACTGCAATGTACCACCAGCCAAGCACTGCGATCTGGTGCTACATTGCAGTGTTGAAAACCCGAGCAGGTGGTTGGCTTGGAGTGGAGATTGTGGCATTTAATGTGATGTAGAAACTCCACTCAGGGGTTCATCTGCTGTGTTATATCATCACATGTGGCAAGCTGCTCAGTGGTAGAGCCTTTGCTTTGCATACAAAAGGTCCCAGGTTCAAAGTCAATGGAGACAATTCTGAGCTTGGGGAAACCTAACACTGCTTTCTAGGTTCCCTACACAAGAGGGGCAGAGGAAGACTGGAGAGAGGCTCTGTTCTTGCCTCCCTTTTGGAGAGAAGAGATCTGGAGGTTGACCATCTGCACTGGGGAGCTTGCTGTCCTCATGTAGGTTCCCCATGTGATGTGCAACCCTGGGTCCCTATGTGAATAGAGCAGATTGAGTGTGCTTATTCCTTCTGTCCCCCTTCATATGTTGACTTAATGTGAAACCTAAGAGTAGCTGAATCAGGCTAGCATCACAGTCTGTTGGGATAAAAAAACAGGAATGGGAACAGCAATATGGCTTCATGGTGGTGTGTTTTAAAAAGCTTCATGCTACATGTTTTTAAAAGGGAAGATTCCTTTAGAAGGGTGGCTCTTCCCCCAACCCAGAAGGAGGCAGCTTAGCTCCCCTCCCCCAAACACACTGTTCCCATCCTGAATTGGCATTCTGCTCTGAGTTGCAGACACAGAACTGCTCACCAGAGAAACTACTCCCAGTTCATTCTCCTCCCTCCTATATATCACATTCTGGGTCTGTACCTGGCACTGACACACTGGACACTGCTTCCGGTTGGGTGAGCGTATCCACTTTCACATGCTGGAAGCTTTTGCAAGCAGGACTCTGGAGATGCCTGCAAGAAAGGGAGAAGGTGGCCTTGTTATTTTAGAGCCAGTCCTACGTTTACCTGAGCAATAAGCTAATGAAATAAGGGCTGAGCTTGTGAAAGAGGAGCCCTACACCCCACCAACCCCCACCCCAAGCTGGCTGAGGATTTGGTTTGAGCATAAATGTTTCCCCACAGAGAAGTATTTGATTTATTTAAATATAATGTGCGTAACTTATACAAGTCACAGAACTGAGCTTCTTGGTGGAAAAAACCAGTGGCTTTAGCACAAAAAATTCCCAACCACTCAGTGGTAATTTATATCTGTCACGTTTGGCTAGCTAGAATGTGAATTTCTTTAATACTTTCACCAAGGGAAGAACATTTATCTTTTGAAGTGCCTTGGGAGGTTTTGAGACCAGCTTGTTAACACACTTATTCTTGTCTCCACCTCCTTCTTATTTTGCTGTGGGGTGAGCAAGACTCTCCCTCTGGCTTTTTTTTTTTTTGTAGTGCAACAGCAACTGTGGAAGAAAGGACTATTTGTCACTGTAGTTGATTTGTACAGTGCAGTTCATTAACCAGTGGAGGCAACTCTAGTAGGGCAAAAGGGGCACTGCCTGGCTGCTCACATACTACCAGTCTAGGGGGTGCCAATGCCCACCATTTCCCTCTTCCTTTGTCTTAGTTGGCTCTTCCTGTTTCTGGCTCCATCTACCGTTTGCAACTGGTAGGACACAAAGCTGGGAGTCTAATGGGCACAGCCATCGCTGCCGCTACACTAACCAGCAATGATGAAATGCAAAACCCAGCATGCGGGAGCTGCGAAAAAGGTGAATTACATGTTAGGAATCATTAGAAAAGGAACTAGATTTCAAACTTGTTAATATCACCATGGCATTATCCAAATTTATGGTGTGACTGCATATGGAACACACTACAATTTTAGTTGCTCTACCTCAAAAAGGATAATGTAGAGCAGGAAAAAAGGTAGAAAGGAAAAGTAACCAAAATGCTCAAGAAGCTGAAGCAACTCTTCTATGAGGGAATGTTATAACAACTGGGGCCTTTTAGTTTAGAAAAAAAAGACAAGTAATGGGGGAGGGAAGATTATGCATGGAGTGAAGTCATATATGGAGGAGTTTTTCCTCCATTTCCTAATACAGTCATACCTCAGGTTAAAGACGCTTCGGGTTAAATCTTTTCAGGAACGGGTTACTTCTGGGTTTCGCCGCTCGCGCTTGCGTAGATGCTCAGAATGACGTCACACACATGCGCAGATGCACAAGCACAGACGTGGGTTGCATTCTGCTCATGATGTGCACGGGGCTCCAGAAAGGATCCCGTTTGCATCCAGAGGTACCACTGTATTAGAACCCAAATGGGCCAGGCAGCTAAACAATGTTGAAAGATTCAAGATAGACACAAGGACAGCGCCTGGTTAAATTATGGAAATTGCTGCAACTAGATGTGGTGATTGCCACCAATTTGTGGCTTTTTAAAAGAGGTTTAGACAAATTCATGGAGAATAAAGTTATCACTGGCTACTAGCCACAACCCAAACTTTCAGAGAATAACTGCCATGGAGAATCACAGGTGGGAAGACTGTTGTGGTACTCCAGGTCTGTTTCCCATGGGCATCTGGTTGGCCACTGTGAGAATAGGATGCTGGGCTGGTCCAGCAGACTCCTCTTCTGCTCTTTTGCACCAAAGCTTTGACTAACAGGTTGGCAAACTAGTCCCTCATGCATGCTTCAGGAAGGCTGCTTGCTGTTGCAGAATTTTATTTTGAAAAAGTTTCATCTTTTTTTTATTTTAAAAAAAGAACAAACAGCAGCATGCAAACATTTAAAACTGTGCAATCCTACACATGTCTACTCAGAAGTCCCACTGAGATCAAATCGGACTTACACCTACATGAGGTTAAGATTGCAAAAGCGCTGAGGGGATTTAGGCACCAGCCATTCAATCCATCCTTTCCAGGTGTACCATCACTGCTGCAACTTATAAACTTGCAGAGCCAGTTTGTTTTTTTTAAAAAATAGGGAGTCTGCATCAGAGTTGCAGAAACGCACAAGTCCACAAAGCAGTCAAAGTGCCTTTGCTACTCTCAAAATTCTGTGACTGTACTGTGCCCCAAGAGGGGGCTCCCTTTATAGCTCTGCTCATCTCCTTCCTTCCCCTGACACACTCTCTGATCAGCTGCCTTTGGTGCCACAGAGCTTTGCTCTGCTGCTGACCAGTGATGAGCACATTCGGAGTCTTGTGCTCAGGTGGGAGGATACGATGAAGTGCAGGGCACAAGGCCAGGGGGTGAGGGGAGCAGTGGTGCCCATCCCAACAGATGGCCAAGGAGTTTCATGTTCAGAAGGCTCTGCAGGGAACTGAAGAGAGTCATCATGCAGGTGCGACTTTTGGCACAGATCTAAGGCAGATGTGTGCGTGTTTTTAAAAAGTGAAAGCCAAGAGAGCCCGCAGTGGACCCCTGCAGCTCCCCTCCTGCCTTTTGCATTTTGAATGACAGCTGTACTAGATACCAATGCACTAAGCGCTCCTTCAAGCTGTCAAGCTTTGCTTCCCCCATTTTGCTGCTGTTACGCTGGCTGCCTTAAAAATTAAATCATTGTACTGGTTTATGCTGTAGTCTTTTTCCTCATTGATTTTTAAACACAAAGAAACAATTTATAAAGTGCAAAACTTTCTCCGGGGTTTGGGGGAGAGGCCCCTTAGTGACACCATGTATCATGAGACCCTTTTTGTTTCTGGAATTCAGCCCAAAGGAACATTTCATTTAATGCAGAAAATTGGCCCCAGAGCCTAAAAACGTTACATCCTCCTAGGATGGATACACACGTGGACAAGGTTAAACCACACCCACCCACAAACACACACACACAACTGTGGAGGCAGAGCATAACCTTTGATAGCCCTCTCCTTCATGAATTTGTCTAATCCTCTTTTTAAATGATCCAGTGGCTATGACTGAGTTTCATAGTTGAAATATGTGCACCAAAAAATAAGAACAGCCATTGGTGAGCTGCTGCTGCTTATGAATGATTTGCTTCATTGGTCAGCTTCCTTGTAGTTGCATTCCAATTGGCTGCTAAGAGTCTACCTGATGTCTTGGCCTTACCTCTTCCAGTCATCCTCTGACTCCCAGAACTCGTAGACGATGAAAGTGACCCCATCAGGAAGCCTGACTGCAGTTACACTGGAGAGAGAGAGAGAGAGAGAGAGAGAGAGAGATGTGGGCAGCAGTTGAAAAAACTATGTGGTTAAGGGATACAGCGTGAATGGCCATATATTCTTTGCAACATTTTGGATGGTCCCCATAAAATTATGTCTTGGAGGTGGATATTGGAATTCTCCTTGCAATCATTTCCCTGCTTAGTGCTCCCCCACTTGTCATGAAAACAGAAACTATTCAGCAATTATCTCTGTGGTTGATGAACCACAACAATTCTTGTGAACTGTCTGCCTCTTACAAGAACGTGAAATTAAGAAAAGAATGTGACAGCCACTCTTTAATTGGATCTATTTTTAAAATTTTATGGGAGTGCATTGGCCCACGATCACAACTAGCATTGGGCTCCACTCACAATCCCATCCCAGTAGGATATCTGTAAGAAATGACATGGTAAAGGAGGTTGTGGGAACCGGAGTCAATCACACACACCCTTTGCTCCATCATATCCAACATTCCTGCAGTAGCACAGAAGTGGTACTTACTGAAAGCAGTCCCGTTCTCCTGCCACAGTCTTCAAGTACTGCTTAAGGGAGCCACAGAACTCCCCCAGATGCTTCTGGGAAACTGTCATCTCAGTTCGTACCAAAAGAAGATACTAGATTGAGAGGGGGAGAAAGAAAACCAAAGTGAAGTGAATCTTTACGTAGTTGAACCTTGACTTTGACAGATATACTTTGCCTTGGAGAGCTGGTGCAGTAGTGATTAAGAGACAGGGCAATCCTAGCTATGCTTACACAGAAGTAAGTCTCACTGAATTCAGTGGTGTGTTTTTTCCCCAGGTAAGTGGGGTTAGGATTTCAGCCTTGGCCACAATTACAAATCAGGAAGACCTTGGTTCATATCTCCCCCCTTGCTCTGAGCTCACTAGAAAGTTTTAAGGAACCGGCTGTCTGTCTTGACTTGTCTTTATCTAGTTGTAAGCCTTACAACAACTCTGTAATGTTTGATTGCCTGAAAGTCCTATACAAATGCTGCACACCAGCATCCATTTGGTACATAGGATTGTATTCCAAGTAGAACAGACCCATTTGAATAAATGGTTCTACATTAGTCATATCCATTCATTTCAATGGGTTCACTCTGGGTCTAGCTAGCAGTGGATACAACCCACAGTGCTCACTTCCTGGTTGCTACAGGAAGTGTTCTGTCTCTCTTGCAGCTACCTCTGTCTCCACAGCCAGCTAGCAAGACCCCAGGTAATAGGGTGGGGGCCCTCCTCTTCTACGCTGCATGCCTGAGACATGGAGAATAACCAAAGCTGACAAATGAGTCCATCTCATGCAGCTATGTGCCAAGAAGTGTCACTGTGACTACATCCTGCAATACAAATGAGATGCGGGCAAGGAAGTAAGAAGGCAGTGATTTCTATTCTGACCTAGATTCATCACAATTAGCAATGCTTCCATGCCACTGCAGTTCAGTTTCTGCGAAATACATCTCACTGTCTGTTATTCAATATAAGATACATAATTGTTTACATAACCTACATTCGCTTTAATGTAAATGTAAATGTAAATGTGAAAACATCATTAATTATGTGTCGTTTGCAGGCTTAAAACACAACAATGATGTAAATGAATACTGATTGTATTTGCTCAGCTGATTTCTTTTCCTGAAAACAACATGCAAACTGCAGGGATTTCTGCTTCTTTTTCTATTTTTGTTGCAATTCCTCAACATCCTTATTTGTCGGTTAACATATTTGCCACCACTCAACCCCCGAGTCCACCCTGTCACTCCTTCTGCCCCCTCCCTCTGGAAGAAAAAGCCATCTACTGTCAAGAAGTCTTGACATACTGGGTATCTATCTTGCAAGAAAACCGGTGACATAAATATGAAAGGAGGGAGAGAATATACGGAGAGAGAAGATAGATACATTCTGGGTTCTCATTGTCTCATGTAATTTTATTATGCAGATTTGCTTTAAAATTGCTGACTTTATATTTTAATGCATTTTGTCACTTGTTTGTTTTATTGATATTTTATATTGTTTTATGTAAAATGCTTTTATCTTTCTTTCTCCTCAAGTTATACTCTGTTCTTGTTCAGTTTATCCAGTAAAGTGTTATCACTTTCTTTAATCTCTGGATTCCATCTGTGTTACTCAAGTTAATAACAACTACCTAAGAGAGAATGACTGGTCCAAGCAAGCTTCATACCAGTGTGGGGAATTTGAACCCTGGTGGCTCAGGTAATGGTCACGAATACCATACTAGCTCTGAAATTCCAAATGTTCAAAAACTATGCAATATAGGAAAGAGGATTCCTTCCTCCCCCATTGACAAGAACTGCCTCCAAACATCAAGCAGTGATGAAGTGGAGCAAATGAGAAATCATTCTTCAAATACAATCATCTTGTATTAGAGAGCTATACCGCACCCCCATTTCCAAGATGAAGGTAGATGAATTTTGAATCTTCCCTCACGAAGTCAAAATACGCCCCCCACACCCTGCCATGAGATACCATACGAAGGCACTCTTGTCAAATGCAGGCAAGCTATTTTCAGGCCCTATTTTCATACTCGAGTTGCTTTTTTAATCACAAGTGGCTGGATTTGATTAGAAAAGCAATCACCCCGGTTAACCTTGCTCACAGCTGGAACCAAACAGCAAAGCTTGACAATGAATGCAGCTTGAAACCACGTTGCTTGTTAATATGGAGGAAATGTGGGGCCCTTGATAGGGATCGCAGGGTGAAGGAGAGGCAAATGTGGCCCAAGACATTTTGCTATCTGAGGCAAAAGACAAAATGGCAAAATGGCTGTCTGAGGCAAAAGACAAAATGGTGCCCATTCCACATACAGAAGCGAAACAGACTGGCAGCTGACTCTTGCAATACGACACACAGATCTGACCACATGGTTCCCTGTCCACTACCTGCCACAGGTGGCTGCCTTGCTCTACCTTATGGTGGGCCTGGGGAGATAGAAGGTGATAAAAGGAGGCCTGTTTTCTTTTTGCCCTCCCTCCTTCCCCCACCCTGCAAATTCCTCACTAAGGGGAGGCTTGGAACTGAGATACATATCAGCTCAAGTTTAGAAAAGTCAAATGCCTTAATTTAGGGAAGGGAAAAAAAAAATCCCTAAATTTCTATTACCTTTTCCCTTGTTTATTTCTTAGGACTGTTGTTAAATTAATCTTGAAAATTACTAAAAATTATAATTTATAAGTCAGACAAATTAACGGAGGGTAAGCCTATCAACAGCTCCTAGCCACAGTGGCTATGTTCCACCTCTGCAGTCAGAGGCAGTATGCCTTTGAATACCAGTTGCTGGGAATTTGTAGAGTTGGAAGGGACCCCTAGGGTCATCCAGTCCAACCCCCCGCAGTGCAGGAATCCAGCAGGCCCTTCTTACGTTCTTAGTTTGATCAAGTGCCAGAAAACTAGAGCAGAGTTAAATCTCCTGCTCAGTGATGCCTAGCATCATTATGAATCTGCTTCTAGCCCATACACATGCAGATTTTGTTCTAGAGGTGTTTGAGTATTAAGATGTCTTCTTGTATGCAGGGGTGATAGGTGTCCAGACTGTCTATACTTCGTGGGAGGAATTTCTGCACATACAGGAAGTTTAGATTTGCACACGTAAAGTGGGTTAAAGGGCTCAGTTGCTCTAGTGCGCCAAATCCACTTTTGCAAGTAGCAGGCATTTTGCAATTTGGAATGCAATGGTGGAATGGATTCAAAGCGTAGGATGAACGAATGGCTAATAGGCAGACATATAAACACCTTGTAAGCAAATCAGGATGAATGCCTCATGTCATGTAACTGTCCTGCAAACAGAGTGAATGCTCAATGAAGACTGGATATAATCTAACCACTGCATAGGCTTTGTGCAAGCAAATCAGGATGCTTGATTAATAGATTGTCTGAAGGGAATCAGGGACAGGGACTTGCTTAAATCTTTGGCACAAGACTTTCAACGGCAGCACATTCTCCAGGCAACAGCTCAGTTCACACAACAACAAAAACAGGATCTCTGAGCTAATCTTTTCAAACACATCTGGGACCTGTCATAAGGAATCAGTGGGGAGTCCCTGGCAGGTAGAGGTTGCATTTTCAAGGCATTTTATGCATTCAGCGTGCAATCAAGGCTTAGCCAAGTGTGACAAACATGTCTCTTATTTGTACTGCTCTGCAGAGTCAACCAGTCCTGAGCTATAAAGCATTTCCCTTCAGCAGCTTGGAGGAGAGTCAAAGAAAAACATGGATGCATCTTGTGCGCAGTCTGTAAATAAAGCAAGAATGAATCTTTTTTCTCAAGTTGAAAATCTGCCTGATTAATACCACCCATTAATAATGGGGCGGATCTACTCCTGCTAACTGCCGCCAATTAAAGATAGTGCACTCACCTCACGGTACACCAATTACACAAATTTCTACAATTTACCACAGATTATCTAGCGGGGGACTTATGTGAGGGAAAACTTAATGTTTTAGAGTCTCAGGCAGGAGATGATTAAACAAACAAGGAAAGTTGTATTAAACAAAAAGAAGTTTATGAAACGAAGTGGGTCAGGAAACGTGTCATTTCAGGTAGAAGTTAACTTATTTACTTTAACCAACTATAAGATGCCTCAGGCTTAAACCAAGTATTATAGGCACAACTCTTCTTAAACTTCAATTAGTAAAAATCTGTTGGTACACGTCAGGTAGATAAATATTCAGGTTTCCAGAATAGATGGTAAAATGCCTAACTTAGTTTCTGCCACTTAGATATTACAGTTAAATACTTTCAACACCATACCTCTTCCTTCATAGCTTAATACAGTGGTGCCTCGCAAGACGAAAATAATCCGTTCTGCGAGTCTCTTCGTCTTGCGGTCTTTTTCGTCTTGCGAAGCAAGCCCATTAGCGGATTAGCGCTATTAGTGCTATTAGCGGTTTAGCGGCTATTAGCGGCTATTAAAGGCTTAAGGGATTAGCGGATTAGCTGCTAAAAGGCTATTAGCGGCTATTAAAGGCTTAAGGGATTAGCGGATTAGCTGCTAAAAGGCTATTAGAGGCTTAGATCAGCTGATAAGCGGCTTAGATCAGCTGTTAAGCGGCTTAGGGGCTTGGGAAAAAGGGGGGGGGGAGAGGGAAAACCCCCCAGGAATCGCAAGACATTTTCGTCTTGCGAAGCAAGCCCATAGCAAATTCGTCCTGCGAAGCACCTCCAAAACGGAAAACCCTTTTGTCTAGCGGGTTTTCCGTCTTGCGAGGCATTTGTCTTGCGGGGCACCCCTGTACTTTGGTTCATGAGCAAGGGGCACTTCTAGTTACTCACTCTCTTAACCATCCCACACCTGACCCAGGGGATCACCGCACCCCTGGTTACTAGGTTGGGAGCCTTCAGTACCTAGAAGAACTCTCCCCTCCTGGCTATACTGAGACCCAGGTAGCCTGTATCCCCACAAGATCTCTCTCTCCCGGTTCAGTCACATCCCTCCCAGAACACTCCTGTCTGTATACCTTCTCCAGACACTCAACCTGGTCTCCCCATCCAAGCTGCGAGGCCCTGTCCTCTTGCTATGGATAGTCCCCTCAGTGTGGATGTTTAACTTAACTCCGAACAACCAGCTCTCCCTGTCTCCCAACCTGAAACCTGTCTAACATCTCAAATCAAATCCTATTCCTCTTCTCAAACCCAGCCCTATCTCTCATCTTAAATCCAGCCCTATCTAACTCTCTCCCTTCAGAAACTGCTCCTTTTATTCTTCCCCCTCCCCAAGGTGCTGTTCCTCCCACTCTGTGGCTAGCAGACTCTATAGGAAACCAGAGAGAGGCTCCAGCACTCTGGTGGAATTTCAGGGGGATGGCATCACCAGACTCTGGTCTAGCTCTGCTGTCCATCGCAGCATCTTTTTTCTTCAGTTGAAATAATGATTCTGCAGTATTTACCATTTAATAAAATTCAGCTGCGTTTTGCTTGTAGCAGAGACCAGCTGCCAAAGCCCTAGATCTGATCCAGCCACCTCTCTATAGTTTCAAAAGGCATTTCCCACAGGCTTCAAAACACATATTTGCCACTGGGCTGCAATATTTAGCTGACTCAATCATTTGGTGATTTCACCTGCATATGTTTGCAGGCTGGCCACTGTCATAAAAAGATGTTTTGGCTTGAGCCAGCGGGGCTTATATTTTTATGATTAAAAATCTTTAGATCAACTAATAGTGTGTTCATAATTGCAATAACAGTATCATAGACTTTTAGAGCTGGCAACTGCAGAGTCAAACCAGAACACAGTATTATGAACTGGCCTTGATGTTTATTTATTTACCAGGCTACTGCTAGGTGCAGAGAAGAAATGTGATTCAGTTCTCATATTACAGGCAAATCTACCTCACTGGCACTTTCTGCAATAATATGTGAGCTGAGAGACAGCCACCCTGGGAAATTCACCCTCCTCTGAATTTTGCAATACAGTTCTCCAGCCAAGTAATCTGTACAAAAATGCAGTTACCAAGGTAAAGTGTGCATGGAAAAAATATATAGTGGTGGAAATACGCTTTGCAATAATGGGTATGTATGCTAGGGAAAATTGCTCATAAAAATGTGTAGTGAGATTATATGACATCTGCACTGGCTGCCAATTTGTTAGCAGGCCAAGTTAAAGGTTTTTGCTATTAGTCTATAAAGCCCTTAACAGCGTGAGACCAGTTTACTTTGAAGATCACCTTCCCCCATCTGTGTCTACTCAACTACTTTGATATGAAGAACTGGCACAAGTGTCACTCAATATTTATTCTGCACGGGAAAGAATCAATTTTTCAACGTGGCAGCACCTATCCTGTGGAACTCCCTGCCCATTGACATTGGGCCTTTGCTGTCCTGTTTCCGTGTCTGCTAGAAACATTTTTGTTTAGAGAAGATGACATGTTTTTTAACATGCAATTTTATTTTTAATGTGCGTTTTTAACTGCTCATTTCAGCTGTTTTTAGTTTTTTAGGTGAACTTTTTCTTTAACTATTGATTTTTATCAACAATTTTATTTATGTGAACAGCTTAAAGGTTTTTACAATTAAGTGGTGTACAAATTCTGTTAAACTAAACAAGCTCTCCTCCAGTTTTAAGAAAGTTGGGACCTGCTTCCTTTCTTCGAGGGGTTGCAAAAACAGCGAATGGACCATATGGCTGAGATGGCGTTTCATGTCGATATAAGAGGGGACAGCATGTGTTGGACAACCTAGGATTCCACAGGAGGGGAAAGCTCATTAGGCCTTCCTCCTGGCTTGCATAAAGAAGAAATGACCTTTCGAGTCATATTTGCAGCAGATGGAGGTCTAAGATGAAGGGGTGGGGGCAAACGCCCCTCCCCATTCTGGTGATTTGCATATGTAAATGTATTTTATTTCCTGAAGAGAGACAGGAACTTTTTTGAGTACTCACTGTGCAAGCTGTGTTTTCACTGTCTGACAGTCGCTGATGCAGGTCAAACCAAAGAGTCTGTAGTGGGGAAAACAATTTTTAGAAAGATTAGAAGCTTTAGTAGTGAAAACCCCCGCTAGAAACAACAAAAATCAGCAAAAGCCCCCATTAGCAGCTGTGTGGTATAGGAGTTCACATGGAACAGAGCTTATTTCATATACACACTAGCTAACCAGAATTCACCAAAAGACATTGCAGCTAAGGATTGTTCTGTGTGACACCCATTGCAAGAGCCAGCGTGGTAGAGATGGGCTAATCTATCTATTTTGTTTTTCTAGGTGCCTCATCTTTTCTCTATTAGATTCAGTTCTCCACATTTCTGCATTTCTGATTTTTTAAAAAAATACAAAGCAAAAATCCCTATGACACTTGGTCACGATTGTGATAATTTTGCCTAATAAACACATTTTTTGTATGCAGTTTTGACTAAAATACAAACTTTCTGCATTTTTCTAATATAATGAATGTGCATTACTGTTCTTTTAACCAATATTTGCCTTTTCAGAATACTTCCACCCAATTATGTGCATTTTCATACATAAGGTTTGCTTGGAAAACTGCACCACAAAATTCAGAGAACTGAGCTTTGAAGGATAAGTGTGTTTCAGATAACAAGTCAATTTGAAAAGTGTGAATTATGTAGTTTCTCATTAAAAGGCAAACTAAGTCAAATTTTTCCCCCAAGCCCTAGGTAGAACAGATCATATTTCATACACAAAGTATCTAATCAGAATTCACCAAGACATTGCGACGGAAGTATATTTATTTGATACCCATTGCGGCAATCAGTGTCATCTAGGACTGAGGCTCTGTGCTTTTTCTCCATTCCCCATGCAGTCTGAAATGGCACAGATCACTCTGCCAGTGTACTTCATTTTGCTGTATTTATAGGCTAAGCCTCAGCTGACCCACAGAGACGGAAAGTTCTGCTTCCTCTTTAATCTGTGTGATTCACACACACATGCAAATTTCACCACTTGCTACAATTAGCGAACATTTCACTCTGATTTGATTCAACGTGTGTATGCCGCTTTTCCGAAAACCAAGTTGAGCTCAAAGCAAGAACAAAGCATTAGAAAATAACATCTGCATCAATTAACAGTATGTTCATCAAAATACACAGGAACATATCAAACAAAAACTAAACCAGGCACCTGCGGCCTTCCAGAGGTTGTTGGACTCTGATTCCCATCAGCCCCAGCCAGCATGGCCAGTGGGCAGGGACAATGGGAGCGTAGCCTAGCAACATCTAGAGGGTCACAGATACCCCAGTCTAGCAATAAACAATTTCACAAGTAAAAGAATCTTAGGGCACAATTAAACTGATCAAACTCCAGAAGTTCCACCCAATCTTTTGATGCTTCACAAGGCAAGCCTGCTGGAACAGGCCAGTGGCCCAGCCAGCCCACCATACTGCTCCAACCAGATGCTTGAGGGAAACCTGCAAGCTGGAGTTGAGCTCAACAGCACTCTGCCCACCTGTGATTCTTAACAACTGGTACTCATAGGCATAAAGCCTCTGACATTGGAGACAGAACATAGCCATTGTGGCCAGTAGCTGCTGATAGCATAATCTTCCACGAATTTGTCTAACCCTCTTTTAAAACCATCAAACTGAGGAATGAGTACCATAGTTTAAGAATGTCCATCTGGCTGGGTTTCCCCAGCCACTCTGGGCAGCTCTCAACGTAACATTAAAAACACAATAAAACATCAAACATGAAAAACTTCCCCAAACAGGGCTGACTTCAGATGTCTTCTAAAAGTCAGATACTTGTTTATTTCCTTGACATCTGATGGGAGGGTGGTTCCACAGGGCAGGCGCCACCACCAAGAAGGCCCTCTGCCTGGTTCCCTGTAACCTCACTTCTCGCAGGGAGGGAACCACTAGAAGGCCCTCAGAGCTGGACCTCAGTGTCCGGGCAGAACGTTGGGGGTAGATCCAGTGTTATGGCAGAGGGAGAAAAACTTCCCTATCCATCTTCTCCAGCCTACGTATAATTCTATAAACGTCTATCGTGTTGCTTCTTACTTGCCTTTTCTGTAAAGTAAAACATCCCATATACTACAACCTCTTCTCTCAGGAGTTGCTTCATCTCCTTTGTTGCCCTTTTCTGGACCTTTTCCAACTTTACAATATCCTTTTGGGGGCGAGGCAACCAAAACTATACCACAATGCTTAAAAAACCCCACCCCATATCCCTGCTTTCTCTCACACACGTGGACCCCAAATGTGCCATGCTACTGCATAACCTGAGTCCATTTCTTAATTAGTGGCTCCTGTAAGGGTTCGTATTTCTCCTGTGGTGTTGAGATAGATTAAACGCCTGAGATAGATTAAACGCCTTTGCTGTGTGATGTGCATCAGAGGAAGGGAAATTCTCCCTCCTCCCCATGAATTGTTAATGTGAGAAGGAAGAAGGCTGGCATGTTTTCCGATCCAAATTCCCTAAGCTATAGGAAATGCTGCAGGAAGGGTTAGCCACGGACAGGGCCAGTCTCCCCATGAGCAGGGAGGGCTGCGGATGAGTAGCTAGGGATTGGGATGGGGTAGCATGGAAATTCAGTTTGGTTTGGATTTTAATATGATCCATACTTTCTGATACAACATTTCAACTGAAACTCTGTAATCCTCCGAAATTTACATTTCTCCAGATTCTGCACTGTAGCTCAGTTCTGTCTGCTCTGACGGCCAGCAGCTCTCTGGGGTTTCAGGCTGACTATTGCTATGCCTATTGAACAATGTGAACAATTCAAGGAGATCTAAGAATATCTGTCACCAAGTATTGTCTATCTTCACTTTAGCAAGGATCATGTATGCAAAAAAAGAAAAGAAAAGGAAGCCAGGAAAGATGGAGAAGCAAATGGCAAATGTTAACAATTAGACTGGATAATGGGAGACATTAATGGGAGAACTGTGATTGATTACATGTTACTATAAAATAAGTTAAGGACTATTTTTCACTGATTTGCTCTATATGCAACATGGAGATTTTTGTCCTTAACCTTTTTTCTACAATGTAGTTAGATAATTGTTTTGTATTGCTTATAAATTGAATTTATAAACATTTTTGCATTTTTTTTAAAAAAACCTCCATACAGGACTAGGTGGAAAACCATATTCGTCTCTTCTATAACCTCTTCTGAACTGGCAGCTGCAGTTCCACCCTATCACCACTCACAATGGTGGCACTCAAGTGCAGTCACAAAGTGACAAGGTTCTCCTTGCTCTGCCAAGCCCCAGGGTCCTCTGACTTCAGCCCTTAGTTGGTAACTTCTGGCACCTTACAGGAGCAGAACAGTCAGCAAGTATCTAGGGCTGAAGCACCCTTAAATCCCTTGTGTGGCTACGTTGGAGTGGCTTTCTGGATAACCAGGTAGGCCAGGGATCTCCAAACACCACTAAGTGCAAGTACTGCCTGCTTGTTACAGAGACTCCTTTGGAAGAGTCATATACTAGAGACCTCACAGTTATTCTTTTGTGTTGTCATAACAACCCAGGGAGAGGGGCACCTCTATAAAATAATGATCATCTTGGCCACATTTTTAGAAGCTGGTTGTCAAGGTAACTGTGTGTGTGTGTGTGTGTGAATACCAGTCCATATTTGTGAGCTTTAGAATGTGTGTACATTTCTATGAATTATTTTTGGAACAAAATCCACCTCCTTTGCTCCTGTTGGCAGCAAGCAAATCCAGGTACCAGCATTAGAATTCATAAGGTAGACTTAGAACAGCAGGAAAGACCTCTAGCCTGCTGCCTCCATTACACCCAAAAGGTCACGCCCACCTGCCCCACACAGGATGTGATGCATGATATCAGGGGTGCAGCAGGAGGGGATGGGGCTCAGCAGAAAAGATGCTTGCGGGCACTGCAAATCAGCTGCTCTGTGCTGTCTATAAAGCCCCTTTCAAAGTGCAGGGCCAGACAGTGCTTTGACCTGGGCTTCTGGAGAAATCTTCAAAAACCCCAATTAAGAGTGCTATTTTGCACAGTGCTTTCATCCAACAACCAACTGATGGGGTAGGTAGAGATGAAACTCAGCCCAAAGTGAGCTTGCAGGCGCTGCTGATCAATGGCACCTGCAGAGCGCTGTTCATAAAACCCAACCATCAGCTGAACATCGGGCCTTGCAAAGCACGTGTGCACAGTGCTTTGTTAGACCTGGAGATCCCAGCACTTTGTAGGCTATGCCTATGATAGTCTATGATTGTGACATGGAGTGGGGTGATTGGGCCTGTCAAACTTTGCCTGCAGGGGTGGGGGACATATCTAGCTGGCCCACCAGTCAGATCCAGCTCCACAGCTCTGAATTTGAAGGACTTCATAGAATCATATAATTGTACATCCAACCCTCTGCAATGCAGGAATCTTGACATGTGGTCCCCCATCCAGTTTGAAACTATACCCGACCCTGCTTAACTTTGCAAATGTGCTAGCAGTTTTATTGCTGCACCATCCATAAAACATGGCTTCAAGACATGGCCCAAGTGAATGCAAGTATTAAAATACTGAGGGCTGCAAATAATATACTATGGATTCTAAGATAAGTTATGGCGCAGTCCTAACCCCACTTAGGTAAAGGGACGCCTGACCACTAGGTCCAGTCGTGACCGACTCTGGGGTTGTGGTGCTCATCTCGCTTTATTGGCCGAGGGAGCCGGCGTTTGTCCGCAGACACCTTCTGGGTCATTTGGCCAGCATGACTAAGCCGCTTCTGGTGAACCAGAGCAGCACACGGAAACACCGTTTACCTTCCTGCTGGAGCGGTACCTATTTATTTACTTGCTCTTTGTGCTTTCGAACTGCTAGATTGGCAGGAGCAGGGACTGAACAACAGGAGCTCACCCCATCGCAGGGATTCGAACTGCCGACCTTCTGATCGGCAAGTCTGTGGTTCTGTGGTTTAACCCACAGCGCCACCCTAACCCCACTTACCTGAGAGTAAACCCCACTGCATTGAATAGGATAGCAACAGCATGCCAAGGTTCATCACTGGCCAACTCCCATGGGGGGGGGGGAGGTTGGGTGCTTTCCAACTCTAAGCAGAATACCATTCCACCAGGAAGGGATGAGTGGAAGAAGAAATTGATCCTCGCTCTACTGCCATGCCAACCCTGCTTACCTGCTGTTTAGCCAATGAAGTTGTGGCCTGATTTCACCCAACACTGGTGTCTGATTTGAGTTATTTCCACTACCCTTGTGAGCCACAAGCATGCACCTGCCTAGGCAAATGTTGCCATGTCTATCTCATCATCCCTACCCCCCCCCCATCTTCACATTACAGCATGGAAGGAAGGATTTCCCCAGTTATGATTCCCAATTGCTTTTCCAGTTCCCTCTACCTAGTGTTTCACTCATCTTAAATTCTGGTTTAAGAAGTGGAACCTGCAAGAAAATATTGAAGCATGGAGGATTCCTCTTCAGGATATTCCACCCCTCCCTCCCACTCAATTTCCTATCCCTCCCCCTGCTCCCCTGGACATTTCAAAGTACACAATCACCAAGGAGAAATTCGGGAGAAGTGAATTTTGGGAGCATCTCTACCTCATCATGACCATTTGCATTTTATGCATCACTTACAACATAAAATGCCTCAAAGGTACTTAAAACTGTGAAAGCATACAGAACACAGAATCCAGAATACAAAACGTAAAAGCTAACATCAAAAAGGTGATTGACAAAAAATGCTCATTCTTGTCCCACCCCGCAAAAAGATGAAAACCATTGATTATATTATTTAATAAAATGCTCATCCTGCAATACAAATAGGATGAATCTTACTCTACTAAAACATTATATAACCGAATGTCAGGAGCACACTGTCCTTTTTATTCTGAGCAGAATATAGGACCTTCATTATATCCTTTAGCTTTCCATGATCTTGTGCGCTCTTCTCTCTCTCTCTCTCTCTCTCTCTCTCTCTCTTTCTCTCTCATTTTCACAGCTTTTAGTTCTAGCTTGCTGTTTGGTATCACATTTGGGTCTTCCTGTTCACCTCTCACTTTGAGAATTCAAGGGTGATATGCTTCTATTGCGTTATGCATTATTTACTCTGAGGTTTCCTCTATGCTCCATTTCCATTCCATGAGTTCCTACTCAGTACTTAGCTTGTCAACAAGCAGGGCGGTCAAGTGTCCTATTTTTCAGAGATGGGTTGCTAGAGGAGCTTTCTCTTTGAATGTCAGTCTGGCCCAAATCTGCTTTAAAGAAAAAGAACTCTAAGGAAGTGGGGGGAATTCTTCAAGTTCTCCATCAACAGTTAGTCCCTAGGCAGCAGACTGAGCATGGGCAAAATTCATCCCACCATGGTGAGATAAACTGAATTTATAAATCTTACAGTGACCACTGGTACAACAGAGGTGCAGGGCAGAGTTCCTGGAAAGGAAAGCAAGCACGACAACTGTGTGCTTACTCTTCATCCAGTCCATCTTCCAACCTTTATTACCTGGGGACCAAACCTAAAGTCCTGTCAGGTTTTTGGGTGCTATTGCTGACCTGGCTTGTGTCACTAAAACCTGGTTGGGGAAAGTAGGAGGGACATACCTCTCCCAAATGTGTCCTCCAGGTTGTGTGGTTCAACACCAGCTGAGATTTGAGGTTAGAGAGACAGAGACAGCTTTGATCTTTAGGGTCCAAACCTCCTCATCAGCTGTTGGCTGAGTTAACATCTACCTGTACCTGGTGTTGGGAACCAGATGGATTCTGTTGGCACACCCCACTGTCTAGTAGCCACCCTGCCAGAGCTCTTGGAGATGATATCAGGTGCAGTGTTGAATCACAAGGCTGATCAGTCTGGTGTACTTTAATGTCAGAGTGGTATTGTTACGAGTGTCTAATAAAACTGATGGAACCACAATGTTGTTTTCGTCATGATGACACTGTCTAAATAGATTTTTTAAAACGCAAGGTCCTCCTTACCTTGTTTTCCAGCCTCCCAATCAACTCTGCTAACCTGTTGATCTGAGCTTCCAAGCCTTCCTCCTTGGTGTCTGAAGAGGCTGCAGAAAGAAAGGTAGTTATGGGGCAAGAAAAGGACATCGGGCAAGAGATTGCAGACATTCTGGACCAGGCTGCAAAAGAAAAAAGTAGCATTTGCCAGGAGGGACAACAACACAAAAAGGTTTCACAGCATTTGGCAGTTTTCCTTAGCTGAATAGCTGACCTTGTAAATCTCCCTTGGCATATACAAAATTGCCTTATACCAAGGTCAGATCATTGTACCATCTAACACAGCGTTGTCAGTGCCAGAGACAGGGGCTGTGGCCTTCCAGAGTGACACCAGCTCTCATCAGTCCCACCCCACCAGCCAGCATGGCCAGTGGGGTCAGGGATGATGGGAACTATAGCCCAATGGCACCTGGGGACTGCAGGTTCCCCATATCAGGTCCTGCCACAGGGCTCTAGGCTCTTCTCCTAAAACAGAACTGGCCTCTGTGAGCAATGTTTGACAGGTGGGCAGGAGTGTCCAAGGAATAATCAGCAACACATTCTGGGGCCCCTCTGGAGTCTTCCTTCACAGCTGCAGCTTGAATTCAGATTGTGGTTGCAAAGAATACCCCTAAACATTTATTTATAGAAAAAAAGCACTGCTTAGCTCCCATTGATTAATTTCCATTGATGGTCATGCAACCCACCAACCTACTCAAGGCTGGCTTCCCAGCATCTGTAGCAACACTTACCAGTCTGGAAGCTTTTCCTGCGTTCTTTGGTTACAATTCTGTTGTTGGGGGGATAATTAGGCACAGGGTTGTCGTACCAGGTGTCCATGACACCGTGGCCAGATTTACTGTGGAACTGTCTGCAATTGGAGGAAAGAAACAGATTAACACAAAAGAACACATTTTCCCCCTTTTAGATAATAAATAGCTTTTCATGTTGTGAACCGCACTGAGATCTATGGGTATAGGGCAGTATACAATTTTTAATGATGATGATGTAATGAAATGCAGCACTAGCACAGCAACTGGGCCACCAATTCTTTCCATTTCTCATTTTTACCCCCATCTTAAACTGAGTTCTCCACATTTCCACATCAGTTTGCAAATTTATTTTTAAAACTCTTCATGAAAATTCACAAATATTTGAGTGCAAGTTTCTCTTAACAGACACATTTTTGTAAGCAACTTTACCTAATATATACATTTTTTTTCAAAGCATTTCCCATGACATAATACATACCTGTATGTTATTTCAGCCAATGCACAATACACCTTACCATTGAGAGAAGATTGCACCCCTGTCTATGGAATGCCATCCTCCTCCAGACTTTGTTATCTTATTCCTTTATTTATTTATTTATTGCATCAATATACCACCTTTTCCTCCAAGGAGCTCAAAGTGGTGTATGTGTTTCACATTTTCCTCACAACAACCCTGTGAGGTGGGTTAGGCTAAGAGAAAGTGACTGGCTCAAAGTCTCCCTGTGAACTTCACGGCTGAGTGGGGATTCAAACCCTGCTCTCCCAGGTCATAACCCAATGCTCTAACCATTATGCCACACTGGCTGTTGACTGTTTGGGCCAGGTTAAGACTGATTTGCTCAGGCCATTTAAGTTTTGCAAGTTGATTAGTGTTTCATTTACTCTGTTATTTTTAGTTACTTTATTTATTTGATGGTTCATTTCACAGTATATGGTTAGTTTATGTTTATGTTTAGGGATGGCTTTTTTTCCTTTTTTCCTTTTGGTGCTTTATACTTTCCCATGTCATTTGTTCTGAGAGAGGATGGGTTGTAAATAGTCTGAATAAACAGCCTGCATCAAGAGGTTAGGGCCAGATGATCAAATCCCTACCTGGATAGTTTAGCACAGAGTAGCCAAAATGGTGCCCTCCAACTCCCATCAACATCCACCTAGCATGCCCAATGGTCAGGGACAATGGGATTCAAGGTCTAACAAGATTGAGAGGGTACCACATTGGCTTCTCCCAACCAATACAGTGGAGGTCTGTTCTTAACTTGAAATGGTTCTTAACCTGAGGTACCACTTAAGCTAATGGGGCCTCCCACTGCCGTTGTTGCACAATTTCTGTTCTCATCCTGAAGCAAAGTTCTTAACCTGAGGTACTATTTCTGGGTTAGCGGAGTCTGTAACCTGAAGCATCTGTAACCCAAGGTACCACTGTATACATGAAGAACATAGGAAGAGCCCTGCTGGATTGGACTAAATTCCCATCTAATCCAGTAGCATCCTGTTCTTACATTGGTCGACTAGATTTCTGTGGGAAGCCTGCAAGCAGGACCCGAGCACAGCATCCCTCTCCACCCTTGTGACACCTGGCAACTGATATTCAGAGGCTCACTGCTCTCCACAGTGGAGACAGAACATAGCCATCATGGCTAGTTGCCATTGACAGGATTTTATCAATATGGAGGACAAGGATAAGCCTTTCTTGCTTATTCTTGTTTACTTATCATATTGATGAGAGATGCACATCTTCACATGGGCAGGCCTCGCAGATACTGAATTATGTTTTGTTTCAAGTTTGCGGCGGCTTTGAGGCAATCTGCTAGCGGGTACATAACCTGCCGTTCGGTACTGTTAATTGCCAAGGGAACAATTTCCTGTCTACTCTCATCACCGAGATAAGTTGGTACCCTTGACAACTGGGGAAGATTGGAAAGATGTAGGAAAGGTTAAAAAAAAGGTGTCTGTGGGATAAGCTGAAAAATAAGAAATGGAAGAGTGGGTGGGGGATAGGTAAAAGGATGGTTATAATGGTACTGAGAGGATATTTCATAACAGTGCAGCCACTCACTCCAGCTGATATGCCTGATGCTCAAAAATAACAGTGCTTTGTTTGGTATATAAAGCAGCATGTTTTTTGGGGGGGGAATGTGGGTCTCTTGGCAGCTACCCCAGGGTCTCTGCAGGAAAGCCCACTCCTCCAGAAGTAATCATCTGCTTCTATCTTGTTTATTCAGAGTTCCATAGAATGCAAGTGGAAAGCAAGCAGCCATTGATTATTTCATCTGGAGGCCCATGAGCAGAGAAATAAATCTTTAGCTGCTCCATCCAAGGACTAATTGCTACTTGATTGTTTCCTCTTCTGCTGATCTGGCACCTGCTCAGGACAACTCTGCCAATGTATTAAACATATATTTACTTTCAAACAGAAGAAAGCTTGGCATCTAAAGCCAGGCCACATCACACACACAAACACACCTTAAAAAAAAAAGTTGTCACTGCAATCATAACCCAACTTACTTGGGAGTAAGCCCGATTGAACTGAATTCTGAGCAGAAACATGATTTATACTTTATTTATGGGTATTTCTAAACCAACAACTCATAAGAAAATATCACAGCTGTGTAGAATAAAATCATTATTACAATTGCTCTCTTAGGGCTCTTCCACACTTCCACTTGTCTCACAGCTTTCCCGGGGGCGGGGGGGGGGGGCGGGGACGGACTGGTTTTCCATGGATCAGCGTTTGTTCCGATTCAGTGGCAGAGTGGGTTTTCCTAATGGAGCAAACTGAAAACTGCTCAGACTGGTGCTTTCTAGGCTTCGGACAAAGCGGAATTGTGAACAAGCCCTTTGTCTCCTAATGCAGGACAATCTCAAGCTACCTTAGAAGCAAATGTAAAAACCTGCGACATTTTAACAATCACCAGCATTTGACAAATCAATAAAGCAAGCTTAAAACACCAGCTCACATTGGGGTGGGAAAAACATACCAGCAACCCAGAGCTTTCTAGTTTAATAGGTTAAAGGCAGCCCCCAGGAAATGGATAGGTAGCCATGCATAGACTCATAGGTGCCACCCTTCAGAACAGAAGAAAACAAGCTTCCATGTGACAGCTCTTCAGATATTTGAAGATGGCTATCCTATCACTTCTCACTCTTCTCCAGGCTGAACACACCCAAGTCTCTGAACCATTCCTCATAAGACTTGGTTTCCAGACCCTTTATCTATGCAGTTCTGCTGTAATGTACTAACAGGAGTGGACTTCTTTTAGTCTGATGGTCAAAATGGCTTCCACACAACCTTTTGGGGGGGGGCACATCCCTGTGGAGGGCAGGACCTGAAGCAAAAGTGAGTGGTAATTTTTACTTCCTTCTATAGTAGGGCTTGGGACACGGGTGGCACTGTGGTCTAAACCACAGAGCCTAGGGCTTGCTGATCGGAAGGTCGGCAGTTCGAATCCCCGCAATGGGGTGAGCTCCTATTGTTCAGTCCCAGCTCTTGCCCACCTAGCAGTTCGTAAGCATGTCAAGTGCAAGTAGATAAATAGGTACTGTTCCAGTGGGAAGGTAAACAGCATTTCCGTGCGCTGCTCTGGTTCGCCAGGAGTGGCTTAGTCATGCTGGCCACATGACCTGGAAGCTTTGTCTGCAGACAAACACCGGCTCCCTCGGCCTATAGAGTGAGATGAGCGTGCAACTCCAGAGTCGTCTGTGACTGGACCTAACGGTCAGGGGTACCTTTACCTTTTATAGTAGGCTTGCTTCTATAACCCCCCCCCCACACCTCACCCTTCTCTATCCTCCACCCAGGCAAGCAGGAAGCCTTTTCAGAGTTCCAAGGACAGATTTCAGCCAGGTCAAAAGACTCACAGGAGAGTGCAGAGCAGGCCTGGGGAGATGGGGTGTGACTGGAGAGAGTTCTGAGAGCCTGACACAGAGGTGTGGAGGGCTGCATTGAGGTCCCTGGCCTGAGGCTCCACACCCCTGCATTATAATACATTAGGCCTGGGGCGGGGGGCGGGTAAGGCTGCCTGAACCGTAAAATAGAAGTAATTGATGTGAATGTTAAACCTTCCTTTGATCACTTAATCCGAGAGCAGCAACTGGAGGTCAGGTGTCAATACAATCCACTGTCCAGCCTCCATCTAGGCCATGCGCTAGAGTGAAGCAGTTTTAAGCTACTTCTCTGAATCCTTCAGCAAGGGTAATGCTATTCAGAATGAAATACAACATAGAGGCCACAAGCACAGGTGTGACTGTCTAGAAAGAATCAACACAATCCCAAAATTCAGCATACCAGGCTGCTTTGCATCTATATTTAGCATCAAACCCAATTCAAAATGAGCACTGACATCAGGTATAGCCAACGTGGTGCCCTCCAAACTCATCCTCCTTCACCACTGTCCATGCTGGTCAGGGCTCATGGGAACTGGTTCCAACAGCATCATGTTGGTGACCCCTAACCTGGATCCATATACACAGCTCCTATTGATTCCTCTGGCCTGGCAGACCAATCTGAAGGGTGTAAAGGACTTTTTTCTTTAGGGAAAGGGCCACAACATTTTGGAAAAGTGGGACACCTCTGCTTTGTCTGCATCGTGTAGTTTGGCTACTACATGGCTTCATCACGATCCAGCACAGCAGTCACTTAGCAGGTACCACAGGGTTGCTTTTCTTGTTACCTGACTCATTCACTCCCACATCTCCTTTAGATCACCTTTTAATTCAACATTCATCATGATTTGCTTGTACAAAACTTATGTGAAGGTCAGACTATGCCCAGTCTTTATGGAGAAGTTGCTCTGATTAGTTTGCGGGAAAGTTGTATGTCAATCTTCCATTCATCCTGATTTACTTGAACAGTGTTTTTATACCTCCCTATTAATCATTCATTTGTCCTATGGTTTTCAGTACATTTACCTGTCACTTTTTTAACCACAAAAAGTCAGTTTTTTAAAAAAGAAAAGCAGTTTTGTTGTACCCACAGCAACAGAGCACTTTAACCCGCTTTAATTGGGCAAGCCTAAAATTTCCTTCTTGCACTTGAATCCCTCCCCCCAAATGCTGAGAGTCTGGAGGTAACTGCAGATTGTCCTCATCACCAAATACTGGAGCTTTGGGCAGTGCATTGCCTCTTCCTGAGGTCTGTGTCTCCCCTGTCCCCCAAACACTGCCAAATACACAATGGCAGAAGAACATAGCTTGCTTGGATATTGCTTGTCCAAGCTTTGTAGGCAGACACCCTGCCCCATTATTATTATTTTTTGGGGGGTAGACTTCATAATAGCACACTTGCTAAAAATGAGACTGCAGCACCAAAGTGATGGCCATACTCAGAGAGGAGAGAGTTGATGCATCATATCCACCTGCAATGCAGGGAGATCCATTCTGCTCTGTTAAGTAATTCTCATGAATATACATTGGCTGTTGAGGCTGCTGAATATACCAGAGACTGATGCAAAATAAATCAAAAGCAGAAACAGAGTGAGAACAGAAAAGGAGGAGAAGCTCCAGAAACACTCCTGACTCCAGCATCTTGCAGAGGAAGAAGAGGAAGCAGGAAGTCAAGCTGGCGACTGAAAGACATGAACATGAGCACGGCTTTTTGCTACTCAGAGCTAAGAGCTTAGAGACTGCCTCTCTTTGCTGCATCCTCTCACAAGTCACATAGAAACACAGGAAGTTGCCTTATATTGACCACTGATCTCCAGCTGTTTTTGGACTACAACTCCCATCATCCCTAGCTAGCAGGAGCAGTAGTCAGGGATTATGGGGATTGTAGTCCAAAAACAGCTGGAGACCCAAGTTTGGGAAACCCTGGTCTACACTGGCTGGCAGTGGCTCTCCAGGGTTTCAGGCAAGGGACATTTCCAGTCCTCCAGTCCTACCTGGAGCTGCATGGCATTGAATCTTGGGAGATTCTACATTTCAAGCAGATTTGCTGCCACTGAACTACTTTCACCCTGGAATTGCCTTCCACAAAATGCGATGACCACGAACTTAGAAGATTTTAGAAGGTGATCAGGCAAACACAGGCTATCAATAGCCAGGATGGCTGTCTACTTACCTCCAGGGTCAGAGGCAGTAGGCATCTGAATACGAGTAACTGGGGAACAATGGGAGGGCAGGGGCCTTTCATTCATCACCATCTTGTAGACTTCCCAGGGGCATCTTATTAGTGGTTGTGAAAAAAGGATGCTATACTAGATTGTCCCTTGGTCTGATCCAGCAGGGTTCTTCACAGGTACTTTCTTACATTCATAGCTGTCATTTCAAAAGCTAACCTAATGGAACACCCAAAGCAGGTACTTCTGTTTAAGTTTTCTGGTTATTAAGAAAGTGGTATCATCATAGCAGAACTTGGTGTTCTAACCCTGATGATAGCAGTGAAGCTAGAGTGGGAAAGTATTCTTGTTTCCTGTAGATCCTCTCCCAATCTGATCCTCAAGGCCAAACTAGTCTAGAGTTTTGCAACTGAAATACAACTGCTGGAGATAGTAAATTTAACAAGAGAAGCAGCAGAGGTGAGCTGGTGCTTAACCTCTTTGCCATATGCACCCCCCCCCCAATTAATCATCCCGTGCTCTCAGTGTCCACAGAAATCCTTTCCCCCTGTGGCTGGGAAAGGAGAGGGAAATATATTTTAATGCTGCAGTCCTCTACCCTCTAACCAGGCAGTAAACCTCACTGAACTTAATAGCGCTAAGTACCGTATTTTTCGCCCTATAAGACGCACTTTTCCCCCTCCAAAAATGAAGCGGAAATCTGGGTGCGTCCTATGGGGCGAATGCAGGCTTTCGCTGAAGCGTGGAGAGCGAGAGCGGTCGGTGCGCACCGACCCCTCTTGCTCTCCAGGCTTCAGGAAGACATCCGCAGCCTAGGCAGCCCTGCGGGAGGTCCCGCAGGGATGTCTAGGCTGCGGATAGCAGCCTGCTTCCCGGAGCGTCGGGCGCCCTGAAAGCAGAGCGCCCGGCGCTTCGGGAACACATCCGCACCCTAGGCAGCCCTGCAGGAGGTCCCGCAGGGATGTCTAGGCTGCGGATAGCAGCCTGCCGCCCGGCGGGTGGGGCGCCCTGAAGCAGAGCGCCCCTCGCGCCGGGCAGACACCCGCAGCGTGGGGAGCCCTCCAGGAGTTCCCTGCAGAGCTCCCCACGCTGCGGATAGCAGCCTGCTGCCTGGTGCGAGGGGCGCTCTGCTTCAGGGCGCCCCTCGCGCCAGGCAGACACCCGCAGCGTGGGGAGCCCTCCAGGAGTTCCCTGCAGCGCTCCCCACGCTGCGGATAGCAGCCTGCTGCCTGGTGCGAGGGGCACTCTGCTTCAGGGCGCCCCTCACGCCAGGCAGACACCCGCAGCGTGGGGAGCCTTCCAGGAGCTCCCAGCAGCGCTCCCCACGCTGCGGATAGCAGCCTGCCGCCCGGCGGGTGGGGCGCCCTGAAGCAGAGCGCCCCTCGCGCCGGGCAGACACCCGCAGCGTGGGGAGCCTTCCAGGAGCTCCCAGCAGCGCTCCCCACGCTGCGGATAGCAGCCTGCTGCCTGGTGAGAGGGGCGCTCTGCTTCAGGGCGCCCCTCACGCCAGGCAGACACCTGCAGCGTGGGGAGCCCTCCAGGAGTTCCCTGCAGCGCTCCCCACGCTGCGGATAGCAGCCTGCAGCCCGGCGGGCGGGGCGCCCTGAAGCAGAGCGCCCCTCGCGCCGGGCATACATCTGCAGCTAGGGGAACGCTGCAGGAGGTCCCAGCAGCGCTCCCCACGCTGCGGATAGCAGCCTGCCACCTGGCGCGAGGGGCGCCCTGAAGCAGAGTGCCCCTCGCGCCAGGCAGACATCCGCAGCGTCGGGAGCCTTCCAGGAGCTCCCAGCAGCGCTCCCCACGCTGCAGATAGCAGCCTGCTGCCTGGCGCGAGGGGCGCTCTGCTTCAGGGCGCCCCTCACGCCAGGCAGACACCCGCAGCGTGGGGAGCCCTCCAGGAGTTCCCCGCAGCGCTCCCCACGCTGCAGATAGCAGCCTGCTGCCTGGCGCGAGGGGCGCTCTGCTTCAGGGCGCCCCTCACGCCAGGCAGACACCCGCAGCGTGGGGAGCCCTCCAGGAGTTCCCCGCAGCGCTCCCCACGCTGCAGATAGCAGCCTGCTGCCTGGCGCGAGGGGCGCTCTGCTTCAGGGCGCCCCTCACGCCAGGCAGACACCCGCAGCGTGGGGAGCCCTCCAGGAGTTCCCCGCAGCGCTCCCCACGCTGCAGATAGCAGCCTGCTGCCTGGCGCGAGGGGCGCTCTGCTTCAGGGCGCCCCTCACGCCAGGCAGACACCCGCAGCGTGGGGAGCCCTCCAGGAGTTCCCCGCAGCGCTCCCCACGCTGCAGATAGCAGCCTGCTGCCTGGCGCGAGGGGCGCTCTGCTTCAGGGCGCCCCTCACGCCGGGCAGACATTGGCCAGCCCCACAAGCTCCGGGGACAGCAGGGAGGCGCAGCGCCGCCACCCCGCTGTTCCTCGACCTGGTTGGGTTTCCCGGACCTGCTTTTGGGGGGAAAATAAAGGAAAATTTTTTTTCTTTTATTTCCCCCCCCAAAAAACTAGGTGCGTCCTATGGGACGGAGCGTCCTATGGGACGAAAAGTACGGTAGATATGTAAGGCACACCTGTAAGACGAATTTTCAGAGCCAGGAAATCAGAGCCACACCATGTATTCAAAGCACTCTGATACCACCTTAACAGGCATCTCTCCCCTGCCCCCCCCCAAATTCCTGGGAACTGTAGCTCAGCACCTTAAACTACTGAGACATAAATTTTTGACTTGTGTAGGTTCCCTAGCACCCTGTGAAAGTTGACCTGATACCACATCAACCAAGTCTGTGTTGTGTTTTTGAAGGTGGTTCGTCTATGTATCCCTGGGAATTGGTTTAGAATTTATGTAATAGTCACAAAATTTATCCATATTTTTTTCTTTTCGTTCACTCACACTTACTCTGATTTTTAAATAAAATGTAGGGTATTCGTGTATTGGAATTAACAGAGAGATGGTGAGCATTCAGGCTTGCTTTCTGCATTTCCAAATCTTCAGGATCATTTTCAGTAAGTTGCATTGCATCTGCAGACTTTTATTCGCTTCTTTTTCAATAAATGAAATGCAGTGTGGATTAGACTGTTGTAATTATGAACGCTCTACTCGTTTCCAGAGCTTGTCACTTGAGTCATTAATATAGGATAGTAAGTGCCTGAGCTGGTAAGCCTCATAATACAGTTTCAAAAAGGGAATACCCTATGCTCCTTCCATTGGTTTTTAAAAAATATAACTGAGAATCTTAGCAGTACATGGGCATGTTTCATTTAAAATGAAAGTTTCCATTTAAAACGTTGGACAGGAATTTCAGTGGGGAGAACAGCACAAGGTAGATGAATTTAGGTAAAACCATCATTTTTATCAAGGAGATCCTATCAAAAGAAGACAGAGTCAAGCAATTCCAGTGCTTGTGCACACTTGTGCAAACATGGAAATAATTAGCAGTAAAAGTCTCATTTGGATTTTTTGGTGACTTGGACTCCTAAATATCTAAAGGCAAAGTGTACTAGGGAGACACCCACAGATTATAAATTTCAGTTGTTCTCATTGGTCTGTCTTGTACCATAACCAATCAGGATTCTTTGGGGAAAGCCGCATGCTTTAAATGTATGGTGTGTATGCAACCTATGTCAATTCACATGTCAGGCTGGTTCACACAGAGCCGCTAATTTGCATGCTGCAACTCATATGCATATATGCAAAAACAACAACTAGAATTTATAGAGAAATACAATACAGGGGGAGAGTTCAATACGGGGCTGCTGTTTAGGATCTTGATGAAATCTTCTCCCACAAGGTCCCAACGAATGGAAAGATCTTCCCCGACAAGCTGCCTGCTGGAACTTTGTAGCCTTCAGTTTATATTCTTTAATTTAGAACACCGGGTGGTGGGTGCAGAGGTCTCCTGATATGAGCTTCTGATTTCCCCCATTTCCATGGCAACCATTTTTGGGTTCTGGTCAACAAGCTCTGTAGAGCTGTGTGACATTTTAACTCCTTGTTGCTGAATCCAGGCTGTGATTCATGGTAACCCTGTTATTTTGGTGCTTTCCCTGCTGCTTCTAGCTTTTTGCAAAGACTCAAGGGGGCGGTGGGGGGGGGGGAGGGAATAGAAGCCATGGGGTTTTCCTGTTCCTGCCCTAATCTGCAACTTCCCCCATTTTCTGAAACTTCTGTTGACAAGACAGCACAACTCTGGGAGGGCAATGCTCTGGCTTCTCCAGTGCCATCCCTCCAATAGGAACAATTCCTCACAAGGAGTGGAAGAGTTAAGGCACCAGGGCTCAAAGGACCCACCAATTATGGCTGTCCCAAGGTTACTTTCAAAATATTTCCCAGAACCAAGTGGTTGAGGATCTGAGAGCTGCCATATTAACTTCCCACAATATCCCATCAGCTCAGGGCAGTGTGGGAACTTAAAATAGCAGCCTTTGGCTGCTTAGCACTGATTAGAGTGCTACTGTCTGCTGTTGCCATTGCCACCAGGTGAACACACCACCACTCCACCCACAAAGCTGGGCCTCTCCAGATGGCCACAGACCTGGAACTGGCCCCCGGGGGTTAAGGTATTACGTTGCTAGAGACAGCATGTAGAATGTTTGTCTTAAGAGGGCACCAAAAACAATCATCTTGTGAAGATTCCAGAGCACAACAGTAGACAGAAAACAGTAGTCAGGCTGCTGAACAGGTTAAATTCAATACAGGACAAATGAAAAGACCTGACCTTATCTGACTGGTTTGCTCATCAATAGCATCAACGGCACTTTCCACCGAGCTGAGCAAGGACTGAATCTGATTGGCTGTCTCCTTCAGCAGGAAACGGGTCACAAACTGGTCCACATTGGTTCCTCTTTCATACACCTAGGGAGGAAGAAGAAGACTGAACTTGCTGGAAAACTCCCAAGCTGCCTGAATGAACAACATCACCCAAGGAACATTTCCTTCATGAACTGTTGTTTTCTTTTAAGAAAGGTAAATGTGGAAATCTGCAGCCTTAGAAGGAAAAAAAATATTAAGTATGACTCCTATCAAAGTGCAAAATAGTTCTGTCCCACATCGCTATGTGTTGCATTCTGTCAAAAGAATCATGTGATATTACTATGTGAAGATGCACCATCTTTATGTAACTTCCTCCAGCTTTTAGGATACATGTGTGTCCATGTGGGATGCTTTTGCTGTTTATACCTCCATCATATTTAGTTCTTGCTATCAAGACGACAAAGTCACCCTGCAATGACCTTTCCCATCTGGTATATTCCAGAAGATTTGGGCTACAGCTCCTATCATCCCTGACCATTGGTAATGCTGCCTGGGGCTAATGGGAGTTGCAATCCCAAAACAGCTAGGGGGCACCAGGTTGGGGAAAGCTGCTCTAGAGATGGTAGTAGTACAAGTAAAGCAGATGAGGGAGGCCAGCAGAAACAGCGGCACTTTGCATCCATAAGTCCCCACTGAAACAAATGGACATGCCTTCAGCTCTCCAAGACTGCATCTTGCCAGCCAGCTCCAACATTCATCCTTGCTTTGGCTTCAACAATAAGTAATCTCATGCTGTAAAGCTATATGCCAGGGGTGGGGAGACCTCTGGCCCAGGGTCCAAATGCAGCCCTGCAGGTTCCTTTATCTGGTCCTGCCCAAAGCCAGTCCTGCTGCTCACCCCCACAAGTGCCTTTGCCT
Source organism: Podarcis tiliguerta (assembly GCF_965153285.1). NCBI lineage: Eukaryota > Metazoa > Chordata > Lepidosauria > Squamata > Lacertidae > Podarcis > Podarcis tiliguerta. Next base: position 48,967,165 of record NC_139541.1, on the reverse strand, counting down.
AACTGGGATGTGTTCTTGATGCCTCTCGCTTGGAAGGAGGTGTTTGTGTCTATATACAGGTCTGATTCACGGCGCACAAAGGTAAAATTTGTTGCTCCACCCACTTCTACCTTTGGCCCCCACCTACCACTGGCATGTGGCCAGGGAATGCTGAAAAAAGGTTCCTCCACCCCTGCTATATAGACTTGCGTAGTAGTAAGTGCTCCAGTGGAACTTACTTCTGAATAGAGGGCACTGTGGAGCCTCCCTGCACCCCTTGTGTTTCCCACTGCAGTGCTGTTTCTGTCCCTCCTAATCTAAATCTGTCCCAAAATCTAAAGCCACTTCAGCTGCCTCCCGGACAAGTGGGCGTAGCATTGGCCAGCACTTAGGGGCCATTAGCACACACTGGCCAAGCCCAGAGCAAAAGGATCATTGGAATGGCAGAACAACGTGACGGGCCAGAGGAGGAGCTAGGCAGGTAATATGTCATTTTGTTTAGCTATAAGCCGCAACAAAACAAAAAAAGCAGAAAGAACGTTCAGATTTGAGCCACAAATGCAGCTCTTAATTTCCTGGTTGCCAACACAAATAAAGAAAAATGCAAAGTAACACTACTGAACAGCAAGAAGCATGAAAGGTGTAACATTCTTCTCGCAACAAAACTCAACAAATAAAGTGGACACTGAGCAACATCATGGACAATATCCTCTAAGTTTCACAAAATACACAAGGTTTCAAGGTTGTTTCCTTAGAACTTGAACTTCTTACTCATCCCTGTTATATTCTGTTTCATCTTACTGGCATGCAGAGGAATTCAATTTTGTTTGTACTTTAATTTAATCCACATTTCTTGAATCAATACGCAAACTAAAAGATGGTTGTCCTTCAAAATTTGGACTCCTTCACATTTTGCAATGCCGTTCTCCAACTGAGGCATACAAGCATGCAAATGTTTTTTTTTTTTATAAATAATTTTTATTCACTTTCCAATAAACATTTTTTCCAAATTTAACATTTGTTTTGACATAAACATCTTTTTGACTTCCATCAGCCTATCTGAAAATTCTCCATAATCTCACTACGTCTCACATTTCTTACATTTATATTGCACATTATATCTCTTAATCTAAGCATGCAAATGTTATGGGGGCTATGTGCATAACAATGCCTTAGTTCATAAATGTAACATCCAAAAAATGCTTCGTGTCAGTTAAAATGGCTTGCAAAACTGTGTATTAGTCAAAACTGCATACAAAAATGTGTTTACTAGGAGAAATTTGCACTAAAATGCTCATGAAGCTTCATGAAAAAAAATTTAAAGGGGGGGGGAATGACAGATTGATTTGGAAATGTGGATAACTGAATTTAAGGTTGAAAAACTGAGAAGCAGAAAAAACAAACTTGACAGACCCATCTATCCTTAATCCACTACATGGCAGTTAACTGGCCCTTTCTACAAGGCAATGCCAGATTCCAGGAGGCATCACAAGACTCCCTTGATCTCTGGCCTCTAGGGCAGGAACCAGGTGTGCATGATCTGTGTAGCACTGAGCCTGAAATGAAAGCCCAGCTCTTCTTCTCTTCCTGCCAAGAGATCTGTCTCCTTGCTTTCCCTGAGGATCCGTTTCTCTGACGGATTTTTCCGTGTGCATATCTGATTATATTTACATGCTGCCCATTCTGCTTGGCGAAGCCAAGATCATCAAAGGGGGAGGCTGCTGACTCTTGACAAGTCCTCAAGACTTGGCTACCTCCAGCAGCATTGTTTGATCGATCAATGTTGTGTCAGGCTTCTGCTTCTCTTTGCGTTTTCACTCTCTGTCAGGAAGTCACTGTCAACCTTCCGGTTCTTTGCTTCTTTGTGGTTTGCTACTTGATGTATGTGCAGTAAGAAAAGTTTCTGCACAGGTGCAAAGTAATAATACTTTCCCCCGAGATGTTATGGTCCATAGCAGGAAAGGGTAGGGTATAAGGTTGCATAAAGCTGCAACCCTACGGAAGCTAAGCAGTTTAGGTCTGGTGAGTGTTTGACCTGAGCAAATTAAGATGATGGCCAGCCACCATGGATGGCAGCCAAGCTTGGCTACTGTTCAAAAGAGAAACCACTGCCCTCTGCCCATTGCTAAAATGCCACCTGGAATGTGCCAGCTCTGATATTTTTTTAAGCAAGTTGGAATCCATTTATTGAATACTGTACTGCTGAGTGAATTTGTTACATGCCCAGAGTTGGCTTTATTTATTTAATCTCATAATGAATCACAATATTTGCATTATTATAATATCTATAGTGGCCTAGTTTGTAAAATGCCATTATTCTATCACAGGGCTATTCCCAGTGTTCATCATACTTGATTAGACCCACTGATTTCAATTAATCTCCTCTAAATATAACAAACGCTGAGCATTACTCATAATATCTGCTCGCTTAGAGGCCGAGTCAAACATATAAACAGATCCACAAAGTCATATACATAAAAAAGTTTAACTTTGTAGTTACCAAACTAGGGAAAGTGGAGACTAGGAAACAGGAGACTGAGATTGTCAATTCTGGCAATTAATACTCCTTCCAACTTTACAATTCTATGATTCTAAAATATACTTCTAAAATATACTTTAATATGCTTTTTGTTGTATTTGATTTGTTATGTGTTTGGAATGTATCAAATAATACTGAGGAGGAATGATGATGATGATAATTCTGTTTAGGGGAAATTTTGTTTTAAAATAATGTCATGCAATGAAAAAACTTTTGAGCACAGAAACATACAAGGATTGGTTTGCTTTTTTTAAATTTTTTTTAAGCAGCAGGTAGCTTAGTGGAACTAGAAATTGCATCTGAATCAGGAGGAGACTTGAAAGCAAGTGTGTGGGGACTGCGGTAAAGGCATTGTGATGGCCAGAGGGAGGAAGGTGGATTTGCTTACTGTGTGGATTGCTGAGAGGAGCTATCCAGCTCCTGTTTATACATATTTTTATGCGACCTCAGTTACAGATGGGGCAGGGTAATTGGATTTTGTTCGCATTTTAATAAGCAACTACCTAATTTGTACTTATTGAATCAATCCAGGAACCAAAACATAGCTATCCTTCAAAATTCACACTCTTGCAGATTTTTTAATGCAGTTGCATGACCAAAAATATGTACAAAAATGCAGTTATTTAGGAGGAAGTGTGCATTAAAATGCATACATTAAAAAAATACAAAAATGCTTTGTGTTGGGGAAAACGCTTGTAAAAATATTTCTGTAGATCAAAACTGCATATAAAAAGTGTATATTGGAAGATATTAAAAGAAAACTCATTAATACTCAATTAAAATTGTGTTATCTGCAGAGCTCCAGGGCAAGCTGCCTGACCTGTTGCCAAGTTAACCGGAAGTCTTTTGGGAGATACTGCTTTGCACTAAAACACTGGTGAATTTTCATGATTTAGTTTATTATAATTTTTCAAATTGCTACAGAACTGACTTTAAGACTGAAAAATCTAGACACCGAGGGAAACTGAAACTAACAATCCCTTCCTGCTGTCTGCCTCACATGCAAACATTTGGTCCAGCTATTGTTACAAAATGAACAGAATGTTTGCAATGCACCTTCAGCTTTAATGCAAACAGGGAGTTTGGATGAGGGAGAGAAACTCTCTAACAGATTCACCGAGCAGGATTTTAGTCCAAATTAAATATTAACATCCTGCTCAGTGGATGGCTGGAGTGCGATATAGACACATTGTCCCCCCTGCCAGCTGCAGCAAATAGTTCATTATTAGCAGACATTTTTACAACACGCCCCCTACCCCTCGGGCTTTTCAGCAAACTCACCATTCCAGATTTAGGACAACATATTTGATGAATCTGAGCAGTTCTTTTGAAGTGGAAAACGAAGAGACCATGTTTATTGCAAATTAGCAATGCTTTCTCCTTTGTGCATTGAGATACAGAAGCTGCCTTGCCTTCGCCACAGTGGAACAAATCCCTTTGAGTCACTGTGTTTCATCCACCCACTGTCGCCCAGCCTGGTGTAAATCATATTACAATATTTCACATCATTAAATGTCCATATATTTGATCAGGGCTTGGCTGGCTCTCAACCTGCAAGTGACTGCAGCAAACTAATCGGAGCCGAGTGGAACAGAGCCAGAGTGGGTTGGATAGCTACCGACTGACCAGGGAAACAAGACCCACCAATTGCTTTTGAAGTAAAAGCGCCATAGGAAAGAATCACCTGCCTGAACTTGCGTATAAAGACCCTCTTTTAGCTCACCACAGTTCTCTTGCCTTGAAGAACTGACCCCACTCCTCTGCTTTTCCCTCCACACTCCTTTCCCTTGTGAGTCTTGTTGTTGTTTTTTGTATGGCCAATGACAGAACCCTCCACTCCACTCATTAAAAAAATTTTTTTTTGATGTGAACAGCTTTGGGAAACAATGAAAAGCAAAATAAATATATATAGTAAACTAATAAATGAACGACTGAGTAAGCGAGGGAGACCTTGATTGCATTCCCTACTCAGCCATGAAAAAGATGAAGGGCCATCGTTCAGCGATAGGGCACAGGCTTTGCACACAAAATATCTGTTATGTACTGAGTTTTGCGATTCTGAGTATATTTCAATATCCCCGGTTCAATCTGCAGTAAAGGCTGGGAAAGTAGCTCACCTGAAATCCACTGACAGTCAAGGCTCACCCAAACAACCGTTTGCCCCGTGATTCCTAGGCACAGATTTGAGAGGTTTCTCTTTTGTCCCCCCGCTTTCTCTGGGAAAACTTGCTGCTTCCCGCTGTATCACAACAAACGTTAATCCACAGAAAACCCAGTCAAGGTTTGTTCCAATTCAGCAGTAAACTGTGGGTTTTGCCAAGGAAAGTGGAAGGACAAAACAAAAACCTATCAAATCCGTGCCTAGAAATCATGGGACAAATGGTTGTGTTGATGAGACCTCAGTGTAGACAATATACTGTGACAATACTGTCTCTCCTCCCCCTCCTCCTCCTCTCTCAAGCGTATTTTGTAAAAGTGTGTATATTTTCCAATACAACCCACCATAATGACCTCTCTCCTAGGGGGCAGCATAGGAGGCAACTATTTTTGTGGTGGCCACCATTTTGAATTTTCCCAGAATGTGCCTCAGACATGAGAACAGGACTTTCTGGGTACAAAATGGCTGTGATTCAACTCCCTCACACCAAAACAAACAAATAAATAATGCTGATTGCAAACTAGTTTCTGTCAGTTTGGTAGAGCCCTAGATTCTGGTTTGTTTGTTTAAACCAAGAAGCTGAATGTCGCAACCATTTCACCTTGATCTGTGCATGAAGACCTGTGGATGGTGCCACATGCTTTTAGTCTCCAGTCTCTTCCGGAATTCTTGTCTCTTAGAAGTGAATCAACCCCACAGCATCCTACACTTTAATACAAATACAGTATCAAACCGCAAATGTGCCACTACATAGATAATTGAATTTGCTCTTGCTGCACAAATGCAACTGGATTTTTATATATGTCATCTATGTCAGAATAAATTGAAAGGAAAAGTGTTCCTTAGATCTCCAAGATTTACTCAGACAGGAAAGGCTTTTCTGATGTGTTCTGGATGCCTCCTTGCAGAAGACTTGCACACTCATACAAGAAAGATGAAATAAGCAAAAGAAAATGGAGGTGACTGAAGACCTACAGATTCTTCAGCAATTAAATGGAAGCTTTTTGAATTCACACACAGTCGCTATTAATTTGATGTTCCCCTGGATTTATCTGTGCTTTTGAATTAATCCTAGCCCGTATAACTAAGCAGGTAAAAAAACCTGCCCTTCTGCTATTCTGCTACAGCAAAAGCATTTACTGTATCTATCATGTTTTATTTGTCAACTTAGTTATATAGGCTAGTATCAATTCAAAGGCACAGCAGCCCTCAGTGATCCAGAGACATCAATTCAGAGGGGCAGGTAATAATCCACAGAGTGTGGATTAAAAAATTATTATTAATGTAATATATTTATTTATACCCTACCTTTTCCCCTGGCAGAGACTCAAGGTGGCTTACGGCTAACAATAATAACCCAATCATTAAAATACAATTAAACATCGATAGAATTAAAACTACATATAAATATAGACACAGAAATATATTATAACCATACAAATAAGTACAATAAAAACAGCACCAGCCCTTTCATTAAAAGCAGTCAATTCCCCAAAGCCTGTTGCAAAAAGAAGGTCATCACCAGTCGGTGGAAGTACAACAAGGAGGGAGCCTGTCCAATTTCTCTAGGGAGGGAGTTTTAAAGTCTGGGAGCAGCCACCGAAAAGACCCTCCTCCCAGTTCTGCTATAATTTTTGTTTACCTGTTTAAGAATCTGTGGGCTCACAGCAAACCCTTAAAGATGTCTCCAGAAACCACAACTGTAGAAAATGTTATATTTGTTCAAATATAGCAACATATAGGATCTGAAAACAACCAAATAAATGTATTTAGCTGAAAGGACAGGGAAGTTCCCCAAGATGGGAGGAACAGGGGTCCCCACACCGGGATGGATTTCCAGGCTCCACCTGTGAGCCCACAGCAAAGAATTGGAAGACATTCTTGCTCCCTGCTAGGAGTACCTTGGCTTTGTGAACCTGCTGTGGTATTGCTGGGTTGGTATTCACCCTGGTGTTCTTGCCAAGCATAAAGGGACCCAGTGTCAAGGCAACATAGCGGAATGAAGAATGCTCTTAACCCAAAATTGACTCAGGTACTTACCCCACCAGATCTTAACTTGTCTTTCCTGCTGGGATTGAAAGCCAATCAAACCAATCAAAAATGCCACTCCAAGAACAGGACTCCTAGAAATATGGAGTAGGCAAAATAAAGAGCTCCAAAGCCAATCAGGGACTCTCCCCAAAATTCCCACTCAGCTCCCAAATCGGCAACTAGCAATGCCCATACCCATACTGAGCGGAGAAAGCAGGAGGGCACTGCAAAGAGCAGGGAGGAGTGTTTGGGGCAGGACCAATTTATAAACCCTGGCCTTCCCCCCCCACCCCACCCTGATTGGCCTGTTGGCCCACCTGACCCTTCCCCAACTCCTCCTCCATTTTGAGTCACCTTCCCAGGGGAGTTGGGGTGTGGCAAATTTGCCTCCACTTGAGGGTGCGAGTTGTTAATTCCTTTTTGCAGAACTAGGAACAGCCTTTCTTGTCCCTGTAAATCTAGATGATCTAAGAAGTGCTGTTCCTTTCCATTTAATTTAACCAATATAGTGTGGTGCTGGGGGAGGAATCCAGTGCTAAACATATATTTTGAACTTCATCATCCTTGACCACTGGGATTGATAGGAGTTAGAGTTCAACAAAATTTAATAATATTAAAACTACTACTACTAGTAATAGTAATCATCATCATCATCATCATCTGGAGGGCCACAAGTTCCCCACCCCTGAGCTGAGCTTCTTGGAGAAAAATCAGGTGTTGTGTTCTTGTTTTTTTATTTTTTTAAAATTGCATCGATTATAATTCCTCAGCTTTCTCATGTATAGCTAATATGATTAAAGATTAACACCCTCAACCCAGCTTCCAAAATTGGGGAGGAGAGGCAATTTATTTTGACTGCAATACTGCAGGGTCCGGGAAGCTGTCAGCAGGAAAGGGCAGGGGCTTCAGACTAGTCATAGGGAACATTTATTTAAAAGTTTGACTGGGGTGGGGGGGGGTGAGCAGGGAGAAAGTGCAAAGATGGAGGAGAGACTTATGTTTTTATCCTTAGCTATTTTTAATAACTAAACTAAGAGAGATAATAACAGGACAGAGATATCACTCATTATAATTTATTTGAACACATGCACAGGCAATTTGAATAATCAAAGCTTCATACATGCAAATTGCTCTGGGTTTATGACAGAAAAGATTAACGGAGGTCTGTTGCCATGGTAACCTGTGGAGGCACACAGATCTCAGAAGAGCCAAGGCTGCACTTCCACCTTTCTATTTAAAACAAAGCCAGAGAAGAAAGGGAGGGAAAGAAAGGCAAGGAGACGACTGGAAGCTTGCTGAGGAGCACATTCCACATACAAAATAATTCAGGCAATTAATTGCACATTCTTTTAGCAATTTTATATCTTGCTGCGGGGGGGGGGGAGGGGGAGAAGTAACCCAACTTTTTCTCTGTGGTGTTAGGTTGTGTGTGGTGGCCTCTTTGGGTGGATGATGCCATTTCAGGAAGTCCATTCTGTACAATGTAGGAATCAGGGCTTAAATGTGGTGGCACCATAACAGACTCATTTTTGTATGTAGTTTTCCCCAATGTACACAAACTTTGCAAGCAACCTTTCCTAATTTGATTCACTTTTGTATTTTATTTTCACCAATGTAAGCATTTATATGCATGTTCTCCTCAAATACATGCGTTTATCTACATAGGGGAAGGTAGCTGGGGAGCTACTGTTGCTTCAAGTTCTTCCAGGCTTCCTGCCTTTGTAACCTCTAGCTTGACTTATGTTTGGTTGCTGTAGCTTGGAATAAAGTTGTTAATCCTGAAAACCAAGTGAGTCCAAGTACCGAATCTGAGATAGGGAGTCAGGACAGTACTGAGCATCTGACAACTTAGAAAATGGTTGGGGATTTTATGACCCTCCAGATGTTGCTGGATTCCAGTTCCTATCATCCCCAGCTATTGTGGGGAATGGTCAAGAATGATGGGTAGTATAGGGACATCTGGGTGGCCACAGGTTTCCCATCATTGACTTGGGACACTTCAAATGTGACAATCAAAGCAACTGAGTCTGAAATGTTATTTTCCCCTGCTGCAGCAGCATGAAATGTAATTCTAATAGTTGCCTTTGGATACTTTTCTGAATTTCAAATATTTGCAATTAATAATAAACATAAATAATTAATATGTATGCTGGGAACTGACTTGGATATCTGCATCAAAAAGTTTTAAGCTTCTCATTGCAGTGACCAAACTTCCAACTTTCAGCTCTGCATAACAATATGCATTTCACAATCCTGATTGTATCTCTGAGCCCTGGTCTTTGTTTTGAATTATATTTACTGACTCGAGCAGGAATCTGGCAGTGTTGCTAGGAGAGGAAAAACAAATCAACTCTTTCCCCTTTCTAGGAGCAAGATACAATATGCTGCTGTCAAAGGCAATGAGATGCTTTGTGCAAAGAAAGATATTTGCCCTAAATGTTTTTTGAAGGAAGATAGTTTTCATGCATTCAAGGAATGCTCAACTGAGACTAGGGATGGAGCTAGAGATAATCCCGAAGCTTAGTTTACCTACATGATTATTTTTTTCTAATTTCTGTTTTGCTCCCTGATCTTGACAAGAAGCAAAGTTTTCCCTTGAGTTCCACTAAAAATATAAACAACTTGCATATTATATGCGTCATTATACATATTATGATATACAAATATGCCATGCATATGCAGTCCAGGTTTCCTAAAGTAACCGCCATACAAACAGATACATACAACAATGTACAGTGGTGCCCCACAAGTCGAATGCCTCGCAAGACGGAAAACCCGCTAGACGAAACGGTTTTCCGTTTTTCAATGCGCTTCGCAGGACGAATTTCTCTATGGGCTTCCTTCGCAAGACGAAAATGTCTTGCGATTCTTGCGATTTTTTTCCGCTCCCCACCCCCTTTTTCTAAGGCACTAAGCTGCTAATAGCCTTTTAGCAGCTAATCCGCTAATCCCTTAAGCATTTAATAGACGCTAATAGCCGCTAAACCGCTAATAGAGCTAATCTGCTAATAGGGTTGCTTCGCAAGACGAAAAACCCGCTAGACGAAGAGACTCGCGGAACGGATTATTTTCGTCTTGCGAGGCACCACTGTATATAACACACACACTCTCTCTCTCTCTGTATCTGTATCTATATCTATATAGCTAATATTCTTTAATTTTTTGTGTGTGTGCGTTTATCATTACACTACAGAAATATATAACAGCATGGGATTTGAATCATAGAATTATCGGATTGTAATGTTGGAAGGGACTCAGAGGGTCATGTGCTCCAACTGCCTGCAGTGCAGGACTCTCAACTAAAGCACACATTTGTCCCTACTGAAATTTATATTGTTAGTTTTGGCCCAGTTCTCCAATCTGTTGTCAACATGAATCCTGATTCTGTCTAATAAATAAAATAATGATAATGATAATAATTTATTTATACTCCACCTATCTGACTGGGTTTCCCCAGCCACTCTGGGTGGCTTCCAACAAAAGATTAAAAATACATTAAAACATCACTCATTAAAAACTTCCCTGAACATTAGCTACCCCCTTTATATGTATTATACTTAGAATATATTGGGGTGCTTGCATATAATTTGATGGGCCTTTAAAAAAACCACAAAACCTGACAGTGCCAAGTGGCTCAGACATAAGTAGACTCTCCATGCAGGGGGCGGTCTAATGTGAACAAAGAGCCACTAAAATAGCTGTCTAAATCTGCTTAAAATACATTCCTCTTCCACCTCTAATTAAGCCAAGAGAAATATTTCCAAGCAAGTGAACTGGTGCAGTGGATAGTGAGTGGGATTTGTAATCAGAGGAAGCTGCATTCAGATCTTGCTGCTGTGCAATCAAGGGCAGAGTGAGATGACAGCAGAGTGGGGCAGGGAAAGGGGGTGTCTGCAGAGAGAAAAACCAGGGTGGAGCTCAGAGTGCTCTTGAACTCCAACTCCTATCAGCCCTGGCCAATATGGCAAATGGTCTGAGATGATGAGAGCTGTGGACCAGCAACACGGAAGGTCACAGTTTCCCTATCCTTGTAATAGAGTCACCTCCAAATGTCTAACTGTGGCATCTAAAAGAATGTAACATTGGGATGAGGCCCACTTCAGTGGGAAAGTCATTCCATGATTGTGGTGCCACCATTGAAAAAGAGATTTAAATGTCATTTCAGGGTATTCCAGGGCAACTTTGAAGATGAAAAATAAATAAATGATGAATTTTCCCCTCTGTTCCCAAGGTTTACGGTCTTGACTCAATACAAATTACCACAAAGTAGTAGATGTTAAACAGGTATTAACATACAGACAGAAGTGAACTGAAATAGTGCAAGGGAGCAGAGGAATGCTCAATCAAATTTCAGGCATATTTATAAATTGACAGCACATCCCCATCCCAGGAACTAATCTTCTTCATTAGAATGCACATGGTAAATGTTTGGAAACAAGGCCAATCTGCTAGGGAGGAAAAAACATTTGAATAAAATTCATGATTCTCTAAAATCATATCACTGTGGGAATGATTATCAGGTGCAACTTGAGATAATGAATCCTTTGTATGAATAAGCAAGCAAGAGAATACCAAATATTTACTGCACAGAGAGTGTGTATACACTGAAATATACTTCAAGATTCTTTTTTTCTCATAGAATGGGAATTAAAGAAAAATAATATGGATCTCCACCTGATTTTTCTGTTATATTTTTCACATTTTATTTATGGGAGCTGACCATCATGAGAAAGAATAACAAAATATTACGTTATGCACACACACATCCATACATCTATGTGGTGTGTGTGTGTGTGTGTGTGTGTGTGTGTTTCAGAGAGAGAGAAAACACATAAGAAGAGTCCTGCTTGATCAGACCAGTGGCCCACATAGTCCAGCATCCAGCTTTCACAGTGGCCTACCAGAGTGCAACAACACCCTCCCCACTTGTGATTTTCAGCAGCTGGCATTCAGAGGCATACTGCCCAAAGAGTTGAGGAAGAACATAGCTATTGCGGCCAACAGCCATTGATAGCTTTGTCCTCCACAAACATCTCTAATTCCCCTTTTAAGCTATTCAAGTTGGTGGCTTTCTCAACATCTCACGAGATCGAGTTCCACAGTGCAACTAAGCCAGGGGTCAGCAACCCTTTTCAGACATGGGCCAGTCCACCGTCCCTCAGACCATGTGGTAGGCCGGATTAATGAATTAATGAATTCCTATGCCCCACAAATAACCCAGAGATGGATTTTTAATAAAAGGACACATTCTACTCATGTAAAAACACGCTGATTCCTGGACCATCTGTTGGACGGATTGAGAAGGCGATTGGGATGCATCCGGCCCACGGGCCTTAGGTTCCCTATCCCTGAACTAAGCACTGTGTGAAGAAGCCCCTTTTTTAGTGCTGATTTCTTGCATTACGAGAGGAAGAAACCTCCCTCTCCACCTTTTCCACAGCACGCATCATTTTATACATGTGTATCATCCTGACTGTTTCCTGACTAGGGAATCGCCTTCCTCATTCTTGGTCTGAAGCCGCCCTCTCACAATTGTATGTTACCTGGGTTCTTTTGCATTAGCAGCAGCAAGATTTAGAGCTAAATGGACACAGAGGAGGAGGAATCTGGCAGGCAATGTCACCCCTTGGTCTCGTAAGGCTGGCAGAGCTAGAGCAAGGCTGACTGGAGTGAGTAGGGTTAGAGACCCATTTACCTAAATGGACCAGCTTCTGCTGGAGGACATGACAACATTGACATCATGAGAAGATGCCATGACAAAACATCCTTCTGCAGTTTCCAAGTAGCGCAAGCTGATGGGGAGCTGTAGTGTACACAGAATGACTATAAACAGCAAGAACACAACACATGCACCCCTCACCCACTCCATGATGTCAGGATGAGTGCACATACCTCAAGAAATTCATCAAATTCCCCTAACCCTTCCCACAAAGTCCAGGGGAGATTTTGATTCACCCTCCTCCCCAATAAATGGTTGCAAAACCCCAAAGAGCTACTACCAATTATTGACATTGAGATAGGACTACCGGTCTGACTCTAGAGACAGATTTTTAATCACGATCTTTAAGCTTTGTTGCTGCTTTGTTGCTTCATTGTGTTTTGTATTTCTGCTAAGCAGCCTCATGTGTCCTGATGGATGGGAAGGTGAGATACAATGATTTCAAGGAGAATAAACAGTAAGTATTAAGTTTTTAAGCAGTTTCAGTTCCTGGGTCACAGAGACTACCCCTCATCTCTACAGTGTTTGAAGTGCCCTGTCCATAGTGCTGAACCTTCACTCAGTAAACAGACCTTTTAGTACAGGCATAGGCAAACTCCGGCCCTCCAGATGTTTGGGACTACAATTCACATCATCCCTGACCACTGGTCCTGTTAGCTAGGGAAGATGGGAATTGCAGTCCCAAACATCTAGAGGGGCGGAGATTTCCTATGCCTGTTTTAGTGCATATACTAGACTTGCATGAAGTCCTCCAGCAAATTCAGTGTGGGTGGCAATGAGAAGGGAATGGGGGGGGGGGGAGAGGGAGATAGAGAGAGAGAGAGAAGATGCTGGAGGGGGGAGAGAGAAAGGAGTGGCAGAAATTGAGGGAGAAAGTGAAAGTGTGTAGCAGGATCAAAGAGAGAAAGGTGGCCCCATCCATTTTTGGCTCCAGCCATGTCCATCATCATCATCATCATCATCATCATCATCATCATATTATTATTATTATTATTATTAATTATCACCCTATACCCACAGATCTCAGCGCAGTTCACAATTACAATATAAAAGCACAAAACTAACAACAACAACCTGTAGTGGTGCCCAAACACATTGTCCCTGAGGGAAGTCTGCCCTCAGCAGAAAAGAAATTGCTCACTCCTCCCTTATATGATAACAGACTGACAAGGAAGGGAGAAGGCAGATGAATGAAAGAATTTCACAAGTTCTCATCTCTTGCCCCTTCAATTTTGTTGCCAAGGAATGTGTGTGGCGAAATTGCCAAGGGAAACATATGAGAGAATTATCATTTATCATCCTGCGAGCCTGTGACACATGAGAGAATTTACATCGTCATCAGAGCTGGAAGGAGAAAACTGGCAATCATTCTGCAGAGTAGCACCTGGGGTGTTCATGCCAGACTTAATGTATTTCAGATAATATATTTTAATAACAAGGAACCAAGCCATTTAAAGGTCCAGAACATTGGATACTTGGTTAAAAAAAAAGTTCATTTTTAAAACAAATATTGAAATGAAATATTGAAATGAAATGAGATAAAATACATGTATGAAAGTCTGGATTAAATTATGTAAAAGCTAAATGACTAAAAGCATAAAGCAGACTTAAAATTCTGAAACTCCTTGGCAGATCACAATATTCTCTCCTCAGAAGGTTTCCCCTCTCATTCACACAGAAAACATGCTGTTTTCAGAATTCTCCACTGCACCAACACTCCTCTGAACCCATGTGAAAAACACACTGGCCCAGGAGCTGATGTCATTTCTATCCCTCCCATTGGGAATAATGGTAAGGAAATGTATTTTTTTAAAAAATAGAAAGTGGAAGAGGGTGGAGGACTGCAAGTTCACTCCTCTGCTTTCACTTCTGCCTTGCTGGCATAAACCTGGCATTGCACCAAAGAAGGATGTTTATCCCCCCTGGGTCTCTCGGCCTTCTGTTCCCCTGCTGAATATTGCTTCCAAAGAACAAATGTATATGAAAAGAGCCATACTTTCCATGAAATGGACACATATAAATATGCAACAGAACTGATATTATAACCATATATCATTTTTGTTACCTTCCTCAAAATATTTCATACCCAAGTTCTAGAGTTAGTTTTTTCTCTAAATCTCACTGTAAGCCTATTTTCCGTCTCGTTCTGTTTTACAGTGTTCCCAACAAATCATAAATCTTGTTTTTAAAGGACTTTTTTTTTCCACATAAAGCTTTTGCTTTCCCGCTTGTCTTTCCTAGTTCTGGAAATATTGTTAAGTTTCCACAAAAGCACCAGACCCTCAATACCTGTTCGCTCTCAAATGTCTTTATTTGCTCCTTTATTCAAGTTTGTTATGCATTGCTTATACATTATAGATAATGTAGCACATTTCTTAGGACTGTTGGCATTTTTAAGTCTGGACTGTACAAAAAAGTATGCTCTATCTGCCCTCATATATCCACATGTACAAAATTGGCCTTCTGTTCCTGGGTATGTACTGTGCACTGTGCAATCCTGTGGTAAGCATCCCAACTTGTGTGTGCTGGGGAGGTGTCTTAGAAAGAATCAAATCTCTTCTTCCAACAGCAGAGAGTTCTGTCATTGAATTTCTCTTCCCAACTTCCACAGCAAATTCTACAGCTTTCGTTCTACCAAAACTGGAGTTCTGACTGGAGAGCCAATAGGTCAGTTGGGAGACATGAGGTCAAGGCACAAACTTCAATACAAATGATTAAATGCCTCCTCAAGGAGTCTTGGTTGACCACAAACTTGACATGAGCCAACAGTGTGACGCGGCAGCTAAAAAAGCCAATGCAATTCTGGGCTGCATCAATAGGAGTATAGCACCTAGATCAAGAGAAGTAATAGTGCCACTGTATTCTGCTCTGGTCAGACCTCATCTGGAGTACTGTGTCCAGTTCTCGGCACCACAGTTCAAGAAGGACACTGACAAACTGGAACGTGTCCAGAGGAGGGCAACCAAAATGGTCAAAGGCCTGAAAACGATGCCTTATGAGGAACGGCTGAGGGAGCTGGGCATGTTTAGCCTGGAGAAGAGGAGGTTAAGGGGTGATATGATAGCCATGTTCAAATATATAAAAGGATGTCACATAGAGGAGGGAGAAAGGTTGTTTTCTGCTGCTCCAGATAAGCGGACACAGAGCAATGGATCCAAACTACAAGAAAGAAGATTCCACCTAAACATTAGGAAGAACTTCCTGACAGTAAGAGCTGTTCGACAGTGGAATTTGCTGCCAAGGAGTGTGGTGGAGTCTCCTTCTTTGGAGGTCTTTAAGCAGAGGCTTGACAACCATATGTCAGGAGTGCTCTGATGGTGTTTCCTGCTTGGCAGGGGGTTGGACTCGATGGCCCTTGTGGTCTCTTCCAACTCTATGATTCTATGATTCAATTCCCATGTGTGCCTCCAAACCAGGAGTAAACTACTGGAAATACATGGTGTGGGCGAACTACCTTTGGTTTTCCATTCATCCCAGACTTTCTCAATCTTTGAGGTGTTAAATACCATCTCTCCGTTTCTGGGTCTGCTAGTTATATACAGTCAGCGGTGATATTAAATCTACCCTTTTAATAATGCTAATAAATAAATAAATGTTCAAGCATTGAATGCTGTTATACTTTGCTTTGCAATGCTCTTTGGTCTGCATGATTGCACCCAACCCATCCTCTTTTAAAAATAATAATAATGAGAAGGGAGATACATCTTTGCAGAGCAGCAGCAAGATCAATCTTTGGCAAAAGGAATTGGGCAAATGAACAGAACATATGGTGTGGGTGTGGGGAGGAGAGATTCATTAAGAGCTCACTTCTAACAAAAAGCCAGCTTGCAGGGAAAGACAAGCAGGGATAAATTTGAAGTTAACAAGGGTGTTCACACATTGCATACAACTACTGTAGAACTTTCGGCTAGTTGCGCTGTACACTTGTACAGCTATCCATATGTAATTTTCAATTAGTGTACAATCTGTTCAGCTTTGTGCATAGTAGTTGAGCTGTGCAAATCAAGAAATCTGCACCTGTGCATGTGTTGAAAAAGCTTCTATCTGTTTAGGCTTGTTCAGTGTAATGTGTGAACAAGTCAGAATTGAGACCTTGGAATTCAGGATGTCTAACTTGTTCAGATCTGGAAGGACAGATCGTGAAGCTGAGGCTCCAATACTTTGGCCACCTCATGAGAAGAAAAGACTTCCTGGAAAAGACCCTGATGTTGGGAAAGATGGAGGGCACAAGGAGAAGGGGATGACGGAGGATGAGATGGTTGGATAGTGCTTTTGAAGCTACCAGCATGAGTTTGACCAAACTGCGGGAGGTAGTGGAAGACAGAAGTGCCTGGCGTGCTCTGGTCCATGGGGTCACGAAGAGTCGGACACGACTCAACGACTAAACAACAACAACAACTTGTTCAATAAAATTAGCAGAATGGGGATAGGCAACTGCTGTGTCCAGAGCTCAGTGTGCCCCCAAGGCCCCCAACATTCAAAGGATTCCAAGAAGAACCCCAACTCATGCACTTCACCGACTTTCCTCATATAATGATGTTCTCTAGCATATGCTGGAATCAACAGTCTGATTGCAGAGACCCTGGCACATAGGCATTTGAATATAGAGATGGCTGCATTGCATCCAGACATTTTATCCCTTTTACAAGAGTGCAGGGATCGTAATGCTGATTTATTCAAGATGCAGGGAGCAGGGAGGCTCTTTAACCTAATTAGTGAGAAATAAACTCAGCTCACATTCTGCAGGGTAGGAAGAACAAACAAAATGAAGTGCTCAGATTTTAAGGTCACACAAATTTGCCCTCTTTGCCTAACACATTCTAGTGACAGTACAGACTGCAGAAGGGTTTTTCTTAGAAAACAAAGGGATATACAGAGCTCTGTAAGCATGCCTATCACATACCATTTTAAGGCCTGGGGGCATTTAGGACACAAGAAGAGCCCTGATGGTTCAGACCAATGGTCATTCTAATCAAGATGGCCCAAGATATTTTGGTGCCAGAGAAAAAGGACACTGATGCTTTCCTACACTTCCATGTACAGAAGCCAACCAGGTTGGCAGCTATTGGCATCCAACACACCTGGGCTAGTTTAGGGGATGCAAAGCAAGCCATATGGCACACACAGCTTTATAATCAAACTTCTTGCTTGTGCTCCTTACCCTTCTGCATCTGCTGCCTGAGGTAGCTGCCTCACCGTCAAATGGTAGAGCAGCCCTGTTGGCAACTGTCTAATAGCAGGACTGGTCCTGTCAGCAACTGCCTTCCCCATTGTGGTCCCTAAGGCCCATGAGGTCACATCCGTTGCTCAAGCTAAGCAGGTCTAGGTCAGGTCAGTGCTTGGATGGATGACTGTGGCGTTTGCCTCCTAGGTGGGTCATAAGGAAAGGGTTAAAATGAGTGTGATGTGATTGGCCAGTGGAAAGTGATAGGAGGAGTTAGTGTTAGAGGGGGAGTTGTGTGAGAGTCAGTTGAGAGTTGGGAGTTGGAGAAGGAAGAGGGAGGAATAGTCTGTGAGTTGGTCGAGTTGTGTTGTGAGAGAGTGAGAGGAATTGTTAGGTGGAGTCAGATAGTTAGTTGGGATAATCAGTTTGAAATTGTTGGGAATGAATAGGGCAGTTAAGGAAATAAGAATAAGAAACTGAGAAGAAAAATTAACTGAAACCATAAGCTTGCTCATGCCTATAAATAAACTTGATTATTTGTTAATGTTAACAACTGACTGGACTCCGTGTGTACCCGTGAGAAACGGGTTGGTGGCAGCGAAGAAAGCAATTACAGTGGTGGCACAGGGTCAATAGACCGTCAAACGTCCAGGGACCCTGTGTGATTGCCACAATGACCACCTAGGAACCTCATGCACACCACCTGACATTCCATGGTGGAAGATGGCAGGGGATATAACTGGAATGCAATAAATAAAATAAATTCAGATGCTTCTGGCAAGCACAAGAGAAAGGCACAGAGATTACAGTCATCACTTGCTGTTCTGACTTTCAGAGGCATGCTGCCATTGACAGAGCTGTTTTCTGTGGATCTACTTTCTCTTGGACCCCAATTCCCATTAACCCCGCTGAGCGGATTTTGGAAGTTGTAGTCCAGCAAAACCTGGGAGCTGTGAGTTCTCCAACCATGCTTTGGAAGGGTCAATGTGTTTCACATCACAAACACACGTGTAAATTTGCTTGACTGAATCAGTTGTTGGCATTTATCTGTCTCGAGAAACAATGGAGTGCACCTCTGGGGGTGAAGTCAAACCTCTATGTTAGCAGCACCAAAATGACCTCCCCAGGGCGCAAGCCTGGACAGTGTGTATGGAGGTCCAAATACAAGCATATGCCAGAAGGCTGAAAGAAGGTACCTTGTCACCTTGCAAACTCATAGCTTAAGTATGGAGGACCAAGAATTTCCTGGCTCACACAGTGACTTCACTTCTCACATGGATGAACCTTAAAAGGTGCCCTATAAAGAAATACTGTCTTAGAAAAAGAAAACGCAATTTAATTTTAAAATATATGTATGTGCATATATGCTAGGAATAAACATGTAGCTGTCCCCTAAAGAACTCATTATGTTTAACTGCTTCCAAGAGACGTAGCCTAGAGTTACAAAATGTGTTTTCCTCCTCAGTTGGATTTGGATCATACACTTACATTTCGGCTGGGTTTGACTATAATTTCCATGCCTAATTGTGCAGATTAACAGCCCATTAATGGGGAGGGTGGTAAAAGTGTTGATCATAAAGGAAATCCATTATGTTAAGAAATCCTCCATTTTACAAATAATTATTCTATTGATTTCCTTTCTTATCTGCATTTTAGAAAGTCCACAAAAATAAAACAAAATGCCCTAATAAGGAAGCGAAATTAAATCAGATCTTGCATACAAACTCAGACTTTGTGTGCCTCTTTGTATGCATGGAGAAACAGTTCTTAAAACTGCAATTAAGATGGGTAATATGAAATTGAAATTCTTTGGCAGACTCGGCTTTTGAAAGCCACTATTGATAGAGGCACAGGAGGGAATGAAACAGAAAAGCAAGTCTCCTCCCGTGAAGGGTGGCAAAGAACGTGTTTTCTGGCATATTTCAAGAGAAATATCAAGCATATATTTTGTTCTAAGCAGAGATGCTCTTTGGTTTTGAATTACCTGCTGTTCTTGTTTTCTAGAATGACTTCAAAATCTGCCCTTCTTCCATTCTGATTTCTTAACTACATAAATAAAACACACCTCCACAATTTTCTATAGCTGGGGTGGGGAACCTGGGTCCCACATAAGGTGATGTTGGACTCTGGTGACCATCAGCCCCAGTCAGCATGGCCAAAATGGAAAAGCAAAGTTGTTGACACAGCCACTGCTGCTATTAGACAGTTGCCAGCAGTGCTGCCCCCTACCATTAGACAGTGAAGCAGCTACCTCAGGCAGCAGATGCTGAAGGGTGGGGAGCACAGGCACGGAATTTGATGACAGAGCAAGAGTGATGGGGACTGGAGTCCAACAACAGCTTTGGGGGGAGGGGGGTCACAGGGGCACCATTCCCTGTCCTATAGCTTTAATTTCCATTCTGCATTTTAATCCTTTCCCCTCTTCTGCCTTACTAAGTTCCATTCATTTGCAAGGAAGAGGTGGGATGAGGATTGGAAGTTGAGAACAATCAAAAGGCAACACACTGTGGCAAACTGTGCAGGTACCATTCCCAGAATTTTAGATAATCTCCTTCTTAAATTAGGAAAAAAGGAAGAAAGTTTTTATTTTTATTTTTATCTGAAAGACAAAACCAACCATGTTATGGAAATGGCAACTACATGTTTCCTTGTCTGCTTTCTCATTTCAAAAATGTCACTCCAATTTTTGAGCAATTGCCTGTATTATATGAATCAGCCCCAATGATTTATATACTAATATACATGGTGAATCATATGCAGATATATGTGTTTTTATAATAATCTGTCTGAATTTCTGTTGCCTTATATCGTTAACTTGTTTTGCAAAGAGCAGGCCATTAAGATGACAATGATCAAAAAGTGTTTCAGCCCTTAGCCTTATTAACAGATTTGTCAGCCTGTCCTAGGGAGATTTAATGAGGTTTGCTCTGATTAATTCTGCCCTGAATAGTTATTTCCTGTTCAGTTTCTTAAAAACAAGTTAAAATATTTATGCCAGAGGCAGTGTATAATAACTGTTGGTCAATTAAGCCATTTTTAAATAGGAAATTGAGGAGGAATATATTTACATCATCTTTTTAACTGATGCCAGACTTAAGATTGGAGAAAAGCTAAAGAAAGCATTACCATATCTTGTTAGTGATCCTGTTCAGGTTATTTGCCTCAGAAAACAAAACTTTGCAAGAATAGAACTGACCAAGTTCTTTCTTCCTTCCTACACTTTTATACACACCAAAACTCTTATCTCCTTCCTGGTGATTCTTCAACTTTCCATGTGAAGATCTTTACATGATCTTCATCTTAAAATTTCCCTCACTTGCCTTTAGTGTGATAAAAACCATGTAGCTGCCACAATTCACCATTTATAACATTATCATTTGAGACTGTTTAGTTTAGAGGAAAAGTGTGCAAGAAGTGACATGATAGAAGTTTATAAAATTACACAGGGCAAGCCGAAAGTGGGTAGAGAAGCAATTTTTATCCCCCTCTCACAGCACTAGAACTTCTGGACATCAAATGAAGCCGAATGTCGCAACATTCAAGACCAGGCATAGGCAAACTCAGCCCTCCAGATGTTTTGGGACCACAACTCCCATCATCCCTAGCTAACAGGACCAGTGGTCTGGGATGATGGGAGTTGTAGTCCCAAAACATCTGGAAGGCCAAGTTTTCCCATGCTTGTTCCAGACAGATAAAAAAAAAGCTATTCACACAGCACATAGTTCAGCTATGGAACTCACTCCCACTGGAGGCAGGGATGGCCACTAACTTTAAAAGAGGATTAGACAATTTCAGGGAGGATAAAGCTATCAAAAGCTGCTAGCCACAATGACTTTGTTCTACCCCACAGGTGGAGGCAGACTACCGCTGAATGCCAGCTGCTGGGAATCATAGGGAGGGGAAGGGCTGTTGCTCATAGGTCCTTATTGTGGGCTTCCCATAGGCATGTGGTTGGCCACCTGAAGAACAGGATGCTGGACGAGATGGGCCATTGGCCTGAAACAGCAAAGCTTTTTTTAGGTTCAGCATTTTTTTTCCTAGGGGGAACGCAGGGGTATACATACCCCTAAACATTTTGTGAATCTTGGTACTTTTGTCCATTTACTGTACTTATTTTCCCCAATTTGAACTATAAAATAGTGATTTTCTTGAGTCAAAATGAGAGTACCCCTGTTATAAGAATTTTAAGGTCTTCTATATAAAAGATAGATGTTCATAAATGTAGCAAGCAAACACATACAAATATGTAAACCACATGTCTGAAGCCCACAGAAAAGTCCTGAAACCATTTTCTCTCTCCCAAAATGACCTCAAATATTTCTCTGCAATGTCAAAGGAAATGGGAAATCTTCCCATTGTCTCTTTCACGAATCCTGTCTTAAGGGCACATTTAAGATATGAATTTTGACCAAACTGCGGGAGGCAGTGGAAGACAGAAGTGCCTGGCATGCTCTGGTCCATGGGGTCACGAAGAGTCGGACATGATTAAAGGACTAAACAACAACAACAAAGATATGAATAGGGTGTGAGCCTGTGACCCGGATTCAGGAACTGAGTAGTTAGCATAACAAAAGAGTGGTCAAGATGCCCAGGTAATCCAATCAGGTAACCTGGCAGACAGGAAGAAACAACACACCCAGATTCCAACCCCTTCTCTGATGTATTAAGGGGTGGTTTTGGGCCACACCCTTCTGTGATGTATGTATGATGTTTCTGGGGGTGGTCTTGGACTCCAGGGCGGGTACACCATAAGGGAAAAGGAGCAGTATTTTCTCATAACACCCCTAACACATTTTTAATAGAAAAAAGCACTGTTTAGGTTATTATAAGGGCACCAGATTGGGAATGTTTGTTCCAGCACTCAGTGTTTGAACAGATGCACTTTGTAGCCTTTCCAAAAACCAGGTAAAAACACCCAGTGTCTTTCCATATTGCTAAAGTACCATAATAAAGAATCCACCACACTTGGTTCTCTCTTCGGACTTTTTCAAGCCCCCCCCCCCCCGCTGCCTTTGCATGAGGAAATGGAAGAGACTTAACAGCCCTCCATTAAAACCTAGGGGTCTGGAGGTGCTAATGTGACCTCAGGATGCAGCTCTTAAAGGCTTTAGCTTGTGTTTGCTAAGTCCTCTAGAAGTCCACATGCTGGGCAATTAAAAGTGTTTTCTGCCAAGAGTTTAAAGCTCCAGCACAGGGGAGGAAAAATACCCTGGAGACTTTTAATGAGCATTGGATTCAAAAGGCAGCCCGGACCTGAAGTCAATGAGACATTTATTTCTCTCCTTTTTGTCCCTCTAAATTGTTAAGCTCAGCATCATTTTAGGTTGCATTCTGCTGAGGCACATTTAGAGGCTAACTATAAAGTGGCAGTTGAGGGTGTGCTTCGGTTCCTGTGTCTCAGGATTTGAGCTGAAGGGTTTTGGTTGTTCCCCCCCCCCCCCAAGCTTTTGGGTTTCTTTGCTTTTCTCCTGGGATGACCATTGGGAATTCAAAGTGAGGAGCGTGGTTGGGGGAGAAATTGGATTCCATGTGAATAGGATTGGGCCTTAGCCTAGCTCTCCCCCTGACTTATTGGCAGTTGCTTTTTTACATTTGATCTTCTCCTCACCCACAGTCTAAAGTGGTACAGTCCAGTAACGGGTTCTCCCTCACACTCCTGGGAAGCACAAGCAGAGAATGGGGCACAGTTACTACATGCAGAAGAATCAGGCTTTCCTTAGAGTCTATTATTTCAGGCAGAGCACAGGTGGGAGTTTGCATGCTGGAAGGGAAAAAAGCTCTCTACATGCAGAATTAAAAGCAACACAGGGAGAAAGCTAGGCAGAACTGGCACACTAGTGCAGATTGAAATGAAATGAAGTTTATTATGGTCCCAGACCAGATTCACATACCATACTAAACAAACTTAAAACACAATAGAATTAAGTTTGAATTTACAATCGAATATAACAATAAACAATATGAATGTGACAGCCATTAGAAATGTGGTTTAGGTCTTAGTCTCTAAAATATTATCTAGGGTTTGCATCTGAGGCCTTAGCCTTTGTAATGCACAGCTTGTTCCCTGAGTTTTATGGCAACCGTGCAAAATTTGGCCACTCTTAGCATGATCTCTGGATCCTTATCCTCTATCACTAGTACAGATTTATAAAATAAATAAATGAGAGAGCATTCAGTCGTTCAGTTCCTCACTTTCCTTATGAAGTGGTGCAGTAAAGGATTAGGTTTATTTTGTCCTGCTGCATTGTAAATGGGATCCAGCTATGTACCTCACTGAGGTCCATAAAGCCGTCATCATGATTACCCTTATTTAATTTACATAATGCCCTTCCTCCCAAAGGGTCCCAGGGCGGCAAACATCTCAATAACAATATTGTTAAAAAGAGGGGTGTTTTTAAATTTCTCCTGAGCATAATGAGGGAGGTAGGCACACTTCACTAGGGACCACCACCAATAAGCCCCTGTAAGAAGTCAATGCCAATTGAGCAGCTACTAGTAGCACCACCACCAAGAAGGCATCATTTACTAATTGTAGCAACCAATACGTTTGGTATGGGGGAAGGTGCTCTTTTAGGTACTGGGTCCTATGCCATTTAGGGCTTTGTATGCTACTACCAACACCTTTTATTGGGTGTTGTAGCTCACTGGTAGGCAATGCGGTGATTTCAGGACATGGTTCCTAGTTACCAGCCTAGCAGCTGCATTCCACACTAGCTTCAGCCTGGAGACTGCCTTAAAGGGCAGCCCCACGTGAGATGACCTCAGAGAAACCAGGGTGAGGTAGGTAACAGGTTTATTTCCTTCCCAAACTTCCTTTGTGTGCTGGGAAAGAGTACAGGACTCTGAGCTTTACTCTTATTGATGGGATCTCTGCACAAGTTCCAGGATCCAGGGTCCAAGAAACATCATGATGTTACCAAAAACCCTTGCTCTGCATCAAAACACACATTCATTTTTACATGTACAATAGAAAAAGAAGTAAAGTGGGAATTTGGCAAAACTACACTCAGCTACACTCATCAGTGAGTGAGGACTGGCACCAGGTGCAATATCTGGTAAACCCAAGTTTGTTAGTATGGAGCGTGAGAAAAATCCCTTGGAATCCATTTTCTTCCTTGTTTGATCTGAAATGGGCTCAGCCAAAAACTGAAGGGCTCCCACAGAGCTATAGAATGATAGAGGAAAATTTAAGATGATAGAGGAAAATTTAACTAAGATTAAGGTTAAGTATCACCAAAAAGTGGACACAGATCAGCATAACATCTACATTTGCACACATTTACATTTATATGTGTGCATGCAAATTTAGAAATAATGATTACAATTTAAATAGGTTATGATGCATCTCACATATTTGGAAAGGCTATGACTAGCTGTCCTGTCTGTTTGTTCAGTACACAGCTAGTTGGTTAATCTCGAAACCCTTGCAGGTCCCTGGACTTAGATTGGACACCCCTTCTCTGTAAAGTTGGACACAAATGAGCTCAACAGATACTTAACACACACACCCTGCCCCACTGGTATGTGGAGGAGAATCCATTTCTCATTAAACGGGAAATTTCAAGACCTCCTCTTGCTTCCGTTATTAAGAAACCCTGCAGTTGGAGAAGATTAGAGGAATCGAATTCTAAAATGCCCACGGGCCACTTTGGCTTGCTCACAATCTAGTTATCAAGATTGCCTACAAAATCAACTTCTGTCGTATCAAAAACAAGATGAGTGCAGATGAATTAAATTCCCAATCCCTTACTGGCCTTTTCAATAAGTATGGCTGAGCCCAAAGTATTCTGGAGAACTTTAAAAAAAAATTGAATTGGGAGGGGGAAGATTCCATTAAAACTTCCCCTTGTCTTCCCCACCAATTCTGCTACCTGAGGCAGCTGCCACCTTGCTCTTATTTTTATCTGTCAGATACCAATGCAGCACACATTAAAAAAAAAGCCAGTTGCAAAAAGGGGATTTCTGTCTTCACTATAGTAAAGTTAGGGTCTTAAAATTTTTTGTGTCAAAAAGTAGAACATTGTAGCATTTCAGCTTGGCCCAAGATACATCTGGAGGTGTAAGAGTCCCTAAAGCTATTCTAACAAGTGGACATCAGGGAAACAGAATTTGCATAGTAGGTAATCAGCTTCAAGCTAATGAGTAAACAATCAAATACTTGATAAAGGAGACGTATTAACATATGAAAGAGGCTTTGTCTTTGTGCAAAAAGGTTTACACAAAAGAAAATGTAAGACACCTGGATCTAAAGAAAAGCAACTGCTACATACATTTATCCGATAAAGAAGCCCTTTTTGTGTGTGCCAGAAATCTTTCTTTAGAGCAGTCTGGGATGCTGATTATTTTGTGTGTGTGACAGGTTTCATTCTTTATAAAGATCTTTCAAAGATTATTTTTAAACGGACGAGAAAGTTCACAATTTTAAAAAGAATTACTCATTCCTGAGTGTCACATGCTGTTTGTGAAAGATCTCCAGACACACCCAGGACTGAAGAGGTTTAAAAATCATGTTTTTCTTTCCTTTTTGTTTTGAAATGAAGATGGATGGCTAAACTTGATCAGACTAAATCTAGAAAATGGCTCTCCACGCCTAACAGCAGTGTAGTATTGGTATCAAATTTAATAGAAAATACCAAGAACTTGTGCATTCTAGCTCAGACAATCTTCATTCATTCCTTGCATTGTAAAGGGGGATACTTAATGAACTCAACAAGAACCTACACCCACTGACTTGCCCCAATTTTAGCCAAATCACACCCCCTGGAGCCTTAAAATAATAGAAAAGGGCGCAATCACAAAAGGTAATAGAGAGACAGGCCCCTTCTGTAATTCAAGCACTGTCTTGATAGGGGATGTGGAGATTTTAAAAAGTGGAATGAGAAAGGTTCCTTGTTCAGGCACTTAAATTTGATCTTTGCAAATTCCTAAACAAAATGACTTGATCCACACCTCTTGGATCAGATCAGAAATCAGGAACCCACTGGATTTCGCCCTTCAAATGCTGCAACCCACTTCTCAGCAGTTTAAACATGTCAAAATACACATTGAAGTACACATTTTCAAGAGAACAAACACATTGAAATGCATATTTTGAGAAAAATGTGTTTGTATGTATTCAAATGAAGGCAGGATGGATCATTCTGGTTCCAGTCATGTCAGTTTCTCAGGTATTCATAGGTTCCTTCTACTGCATTAATCTGGGATTTTAAAACAAACTAAACTGTACAAGAATCCATTTTAAGTATTTAGTTATATCAATAAAAATGGTTTCAATACATATTTAATAATGCCTTCAAATATGTTTTTTATCTTAATGTATGTCTTTCTAAATATATTTTATTGAAAATATGAATGTTGGTACATTTTGTGAGCCAAGAACTGTATAGCAGAATCCAGAGACGTGTGAAATCTGAAGGGTAATTATTCTCTGATCAGCTCATTAGCTCAGGAGATGTGAAAAAGTGAGTTCACATCAGAATTCACAAAAATCAAATTCCTTAAACATTTCTAATTAAAATAAGTGTTGAGATATATATTTTGCGGTTTTTTTTAAATAGGAGTAGTATGGAAATGGGTGAAAAATTGGCAAAAAGGTATTTAAAAGAGAAAAAAATATCGGTTCTAGATGGCCTGTTTCAGAGGGGGGGGGCAGGTTATGCTCCCCTTGAAGAAAGAGAAATATAGGCCAAATAGCCTCTAAAACCTGGCCAAGGCACTGATCAGGGCTGACTCCTAAATGTAAGAAAGCCTGCCTTTCTCAACCTGCCTGAGTAGTTCTAGTGTTGTGAGAGAGGGAGAAAAAATGTTCTCTTACCATTGGCCATATTAGCTGGGCTAATAGGAGTTGTAGGGAACAACGTCTGGAGAACGTAAGGTTGGGGAAGGCTTATCGAAGCTTGTACTCACTTGTGCTCAGTTCATGCTGGGGCTAGTTCCCAGCTGCCCTTCAGAGCTCTTCAGCTTTCCTGGCCTTAAATCAAAAGACAAATGAAGCACGACACAGGAGAGCCATGGCCCAATGAACTGTTGTTGTTTAAGGGACCACCACATCCTGGAATTGGCACTGCCTCTGGAGCAGCCCTTCCCCCATTGGTCTCAGCATGCTGAGCAGGTGAGTCCACGCCCCTAGTCCAAGGGAGCCTACATCCCACCTCCAGATATTATGGACTAGAACTCTCATCAGCCCCAATCAGCACAGGGAAAGGCACAAGACTTCTGTGGTCTGGTCTTTATACTGCAGAAATTAGTTAAAAGATAGCGCTTCACCCTGGAAAGCAAAGGTATTGATTATGGAAAAAAGGAAAGCGGTTTGACTACTGAAGGAGGGGAGGAAATAGATTCATGCTGCTATGCTGACCAATACATTTGTTGCCCACTCAGCAGCTCACGGATGCCAACAGCGCAGTAAGGCAATGCCACCAAGGCACCCTCCTTTTCATCCAGCCCCCTGCACAGTTTGGTTTTGCTCAGCCACTTCCTTTCAACTACAAAACACACACACAGAAACTAGAGTGTTTCACTGGACTGATTCATTTCCTCCTCCACAGATCTCATCTAAATCTTGAAAACTGCAGACGGCCCTTGCCTCTTTCTCCCTCCCTGGAGTCAGGCTCCCCTTCTTCAGGGGATAAGGATGTTGAGGTTCTGGTGTCTCTGAAGGCAGCTCAGGTAACCCACTGCAATGGCAAAGGATGCCACAGAGGCGATTGCCCAGCCAAAGGCACAGCTTGCCATAATCACGGGAAAAGAAGTAACTACTCCAGAGTATGCAGGTCAGCACCTGCATACTTACACCACATAGTTACACCCAAAGGCAAGCAATTGCTGTTCAGACTGAACCACCAAAAGAAGAGGACCAGCACAGAGTATTCCACACAAACAACTGCTTTCAAGCAGAACTGTCTGCCATGTCACCACATTTTCATACTGGGACAGTAGGCTGAAGTTTTCATTGAGACAGGTGCATCTGTGAATATGATGGCTGAGGGTGCATATGGTGCACTCCCTCAGATGCCACCACTACAGAACACAACAGTCAAGATATATGCCTGTAGAAGTCCAGAACCATCAAGAAAAGTTTCAAAGAATTGGAAAGCTAAAAAGAAAGCAAACACATTGATGACACTGTTCAGCCAGTGTGCCTAACACATGGCTGGATTCTCTTACACATCAGAAAGCTACCTGAGGAAGAGTTAAAACATCTGTAAGAGTTTGACTTTCTTAAGCAAGTAGAAGGACCTACCCCTTGGGACTCTCCAGCAATAGTGTTCCCCAAACCCATGCACTTACCGTATTTTTCGCTCTATAGGACGCACTTTTCCCCCTTCAAAAATGAAGGGGAAATGTGTGTGCGTCCTATGGAGTGAAGATGCCATAGCCCCGCGACCCTCTCCCGGCTGGAGAGGTGACGCGCGGCTATGGCAGGAGCCTCTCCGCTGCTCCCTGACCTGCTCTTTGGGGCTGGTGGTGGGCTTCCCCCCGCCAGCCCCAAAGAGCAGGTTGAAAGAAACCTGAAGCCTGGAGAGCGAGAGGGGTCAGTGCACACCGACCCCTCTTGCTCTCCAGGCTTCCAAGGTAGCCGCCTGAATGCACCTTAAACGGCACCTTGTTTTAGAGCGGGAGGCAGCGCCTCCTGCCACTTCGCTGAAGGGGTGCTGGGCAGAGAGGGGGAGATTTTTTTTCTTGTTCTCCCCCCTCTAAAACAAAGTGCGTCCTATTGTCCGGTGCGTCCTATGGTGCGAAAAATACGGTATATCCTTGGGATCTACTGCAATAAATAAAAGAAATTAAATAAGAATTTTGAGTGATTTCTTCCCCTGCCCCTGGATTTAAAAGAGTCCGCATTGAATGCATTATATGATGTGCATGACTGGTTATCTGCCACACAAGTTGAGCATCAGCTCCAATGGGTGCATGAAGTGGGATGCAGCAGACAACATTGCCAAATCCTTGCTTTCCTTCCAGAACTGTAGAAATATAAGTAGTGGCATTTGGGCAGGTCAGGTCTGTTAAGGTAACTGAAGTATCTGCAACCTGTCCTACTTGTTCAAAGTAAATATTTATGAATGTTTCTGGCAGGTTACCCAAAGCTCTTTGCTCCTGAAATATATATGAGCAAGGTGCAAACGGCCAGAATCAATTTGGTCCGCAGAACTTGGATCCAGCTCTTAAAAGAAGCAAGGGGAATACAGCATTGTTACCAGCATTAAAATGCAAAATCTAGCTTGATCTGACACACTCTCTACTGCCTACAGTTCAGTTTGGGTTCTACAGAGCCATGCGGCATCTTTACCCAACCCCTCAAATCCTTTGATTGCTTTGCATGCTCTCCTTGAAAAAGCTGCTAAATGTTTATTCCATTGCCTGCGACATATATTTCCATTCAAAAACATATTTCTGCCCTGTTGTCCAACTATCACGGATCTGCTCTCCTCTCCTTCTGCAGCTGTCTTTAATTGGAACCTAGCCCACCCAATATCTTGGCTCTGGAACAGCCTTGTCTCCAGTTATGCGTTCTTCCTCTCTTGCATTTGCATGGCCCCTATTTACAGATGGGCAAGAGCAAATTGGGTTGCCACCATGCATTGCACTGTGCTGCTCATCAGGCTTGGGGACTGGGGTCTATGCTTTGCAGGGATTCCGCTGAGTGAAGTTGCTGAAGTTCATCATAGTTCACCCAATTTGAAATATACCTGGTGTTGGGGAACCGGGAGCCCTCCAGCCGTTGTTGGACTACAACTCCTGTCATCATTCTGACAATAAAAATGTGGGGTGAACAACCAGAGATCAGAGTATTCCCCCCCCCAAAAAACCCCCAAACAAACTATGTTTACATTTCAGGATTTAGTAAGGCAAGAAGTTACAAAGATATTTTTTTTAAGAAAAAAGATAATTTCAGTTTGAGCAGTTACCCATAAGAACAAAAGATGAAACACATGCAGGTATAGCTGTTTTAGATAGTTTCCCTAACCAAGCCAACACCTTTCAATTTGCATTCCATTGTTCAGCTTTTCGGTCCCTTCATGGTCCTCTTTTCCTTCCCGACATTGTTCAACTAAGCTCCTTAACACTTTCCAGTGCTTCTTTACAATGTTCTCTTGCACGACTCTTCACCTTTTCAAATTTGAGACTTCATGCTAACTTTGACTCCTTGACTTTCTTCACTAACTTATTTCCCCGCACTCCAAGTTATATACAATGTTTTCATTCCTCCCCCTTAACTTTTCAGCCAATCAGGAGGAAAATAAACCTCTGGTTGCATCACTCTTTCTCCTTAATTGGCTGAATCTTTGACCCTCTGTGCACAGCTTCCTGAGCAAAACATCCTCTCGTACATCTTACCTTCCTGTGAACCTTGAGCCTTCCTGTACAGGAGAGCCTTTAAAGCAAAAGGCAACTGTTTGACAACCCATGTTTCACACAGAAATTCTGTTCCTTCACACAATGTTTATGGGTCAGAATGAGACACGGTCTATTTAAAGGAAATACTTGTAGGAGAACAGGCTTAGTAAAAATCATTTCTGAAATGTGAGTGACAACTATGAATTATCTTCTCCCACTACCTAGCTAAGGGTGGGTCTTGTGTGTGAAAGTACCGTAACTATAGTTTTGGACTATAACATTTGAAAGAATGTTAGCTGCAATGGGTGATGGCTGTGAGATCTGAAGGCACCTTGGGATGTGAATCTCTATCTCTGGTTGATATGGTGGGCATCAGTGGTTTTGCTATGAGTTCTTATCCTCCACTTATGTCATAATTGTGAATGTACCATGCACAACAAAATGCCATAACTCTCCAATCACCTCTCCTCCAAAACTCTCTGCAACTCTTTGTTCAGGGAAGTGGAGACCAAAAAATATTAATATTGTGGTGGGTGGGTGGGTGGGCTGGTATCCATTGGTGCAAAAAGCAGAGAGAGACTAACTGTAGGTGAAGCTAGCACCAAGGACCAATAGAGCATGCTCCCCATGGGCTAGTTTTAACTAAGAAGGCAGGTAGGTGGGGGCTGGCTAAGGGCAGACTGAGCTTGGTGGGGAAGTGCCTCATTTGACTTAAAGGGCAAGCCTCCAATAATAATAATTTGCTTCTGTAAACTTCTACAGTAGATGTTATGGTAGATGCATAGTAGATACCAGTCCAGCACTCTAACCACTACACCACACAGTAGATACCAGTGTGGTGTAGTGGTCAAAGTGCTGGACTGGTACCTAGGAGACCAGGGTTTGAATCCCCACTCAGCCATGAAGCTCACTGGATGACCTTGGGCCAGTCGTTGCCACTCAGCCTAACCTACCTCACAGGGTTGTTGTGTGGATTAAATAAGGAGGAGGGAGAACCATGGATGCCACCTTGGAGTTACAGGTGGAATAAAAATGCAACAAACAAATAAAATACATCAATAGATGGCTGTCTTGGGACAGGAGCTGGGGAACTGAAAACACCACCAGGGTTGGTTCTGTGCATGAGAGGCTCACACAGAGCAACACATGTAAAAGAAATCTGGGGACACAAATTGGGCATGGGTTTTGCAAGTGCAATCAACACATTTTTTAAAGCTTCAATTTTCCTTCTGGGGATATCTTGTTATCTATATATTTACTATACTTAACAGCAATGCTAGTTAAGTGTAGAAGATTAACGGCCCATTTGCCACAATGCAGTACTCCCCAAGGGATCGTGGCATATAAAAACCTGCTCTCTGCAGGAATGGGTGTGAAAATGAGTTATTATGGAGCTTGCTCAGCAGATCTGAAGGAAAATATATCTATATAAGGGAGAGAAAAGTAATCAGCCAAGGTGGATACAATTTGAAGGGTTATTGTAGTTCCCATTCTCCCAGAGCAGAGTCTCATCTTTCTGGGGGAAAGTGCAATACAGGGGGGTTACATGTCCTGCTTTGCAGGGGACAGACATTTCTCTGAAGGGCTGGCCAGCAAGGCTATGCACTGGATTTGGCCAAGGCTCAAATCCTAAGACAAATCGGGTCTATTCAGAGGGATCCAGGCATTGCTCGAGTTGGCTCAGTCTAATGAAAAACAGGTTGACATTCTCATCTGCTGTTGTTTGTGAGTGCCCAAACCAATTCTGCAAGGAAATGAAAAATAGAGTAGTATACAAACACATTGAAACATGCGCGTGTGATAAAATCAAGTTTTAGCAGCCTAGCAGTTTTCCTTTTGATGTCTATGGGCAGATGGTGAGAATTTTCAGAGGCATAATGAGGACATTATAAAGTTAGCCACCCCACAGTTTTCTGGTGGAATTTCAGAAATTCTTAGCAGAATCAAGAATAACAGAACACACCAGCCAGCAGACACTTTCAACTCAGCACAAGCTTATCGAGTGGCTCAGTCATCATGAGGATAGTTTGGGCTTACAGAAGTGTGAAATCTCTGTAGTTCTTAGGCGCCATTTTCAAAAAGTGCTTCAGCATAGCATTTAAATAGCTGACATATGTTGTCCGGTCATAGGATCATAAAGCCAAAGGAACACAAAGCCCTTTGACTCAGTTTGGTCTTGGCAAATCTAGCTATTTTGGCTCCAAGTATGAAAAATATATTTCCACCCCCAACCCCTCCCCCAATAATTTGATGTAATTGATGGGTCTATTCCAAAGTCACCCTATTCCTACCTCTGACAGAAACTGCCTGACCTCTGTGCCAAGGTCATATTACCTCACTTTGCAGGGTGTGTGTGTGCGCGCGTGCGTGATGGAAGCTGGTTTGCAGACCACTATCAATACACTATTCATGCTATCATCCTCATTAAAACTTCAAGTCCTCAAATATTCCCATATTGTTGTCTTCCATCCGTATCCCCAGGTCAGACTGCTTTGTCTGCAGCCTGATCCTCTGTCAGCTGCCTCATTTGCTGGCGGCCTGTCACACTCCACCTTCCCCAGAGGTTGGTGTGCGAAGGCCCCTGCCCACTGCTCATCCCTCCTTGGCAAACTTCTCACCTTCCATAAGAACTGTGAGCTTGATTGGGCAGAAATAGTCTCTCCTCCAAATAAACACTGGTAATTTCCACTGATTTCTGTTTTCTTCAGAATTCTCCAACCTCCTTACTAAGTGCTGTGCAGCACTAAGGCTATTCAGGGAGTTTTTCTCCATTGCTGCTCACCAAAGAGGCCACCCCTCCACCTTTCTGGCATTAATGCAAGCAGATGGCTCCAGCTGCAGTATAATTACTGCTTTAGGCGAAGTCCACTGGCTCCACAGCACTCTTCAATTATTCAGTGGTCCACCATCTCAGCCACGGTCATAAATATAATGGGAAGCCATCAAAAGTCACCAGGCAGCTCTCTCCCTTGTTTTCAGGCCATCTTATGGCAAACCTGCTTTTGACAATCCATTAGTCCCCTAGACTTACGGGAGCCGCCCTTTCCCAAAATGTCTTGCTTTGCCGTTTTTTAGAGTTTCTTATTGAAGATGTGAGACATCAGCAGGAAAGCTTCTTTCCAGTCATGAAAGCAATTAAGAGAACTGCATGGGTTACATTAAGACCAAGTATTTCTTATTCAATAGAGCCTTAAAAAAATAATTAACAGAAATGCCCTATTTTTAGATCTTCCTCCTACAAGTAAGAAAGGACTTGCAAAGTGAGCTGAAGCCTAATAAATTGTAGTTTGGCTACAAAGTTAACTCTGATCTCTCCCAAGGCCGCTTTCAGCAGCACACAACACATGAAGGAAACAGCTGCAAAGTTTTAATACAAACTATGTCATTAGTGCGGGACGCGGGTGGCGCTGTGGGTAAAACCTCAGTGCCTAGGACTTGCCGATCGTATGGTCAGCGATTTGAATCCCCGCGCCGGGGTGAGCTCCCGTCTTTCGGTCCCAGCTCCTGGCCACCTAGCAGTTCGAAAGCACCCCTAAGTGCAAGTAGATAAATAGGTACCGCTTTATAGTGGGAAGGTAAATGGCGTTTCCATGTGCTGTGCTGGTGCTGGCTCGCCAGAGCAGCTTCGTCACGCTGGCCACGTGACCCGGAAGTGTCTCCGGACAGCGCTGGCCCCCGGCCTCTTAAGTGAGATGGGCGCACAACCCTAGAGTCGGAAACGACTGGCCCGTACGGGCAAGGGTACCTTTACCTTTACCTTTTATGTCATTAGTTGTTTCCCAAAGAATGTGCAAGTTATTATAGAAGGATATATATTCTGGGACATTGTTTTGATTTAGGAATCGGGAGTAGTAATACTAAGGGGTGT
This sequence comes from Podarcis tiliguerta, assembly GCF_965153285.1. Lineage (NCBI taxonomy): Eukaryota > Metazoa > Chordata > Lepidosauria > Squamata > Lacertidae > Podarcis > Podarcis tiliguerta. Next base: position 48,932,366 of record NC_139541.1, on the reverse strand, counting down.
GAAATCCTTTCTCTTCTCATCATTTGTATATGGTCAAAATCCTGACTCTGGTTTCCCCTCTCCCCACCTCCTCCCTCCTAATCCCTTTTTCATTTTGGGTTGTGTCTTTTAGATTATAAGGCTGAGGGCGGGGACTGTCTTATCACTGTCAGCCACTCTGGGAACCTTTCATGGCTGAAGAACATATTAAAAATAACTAACTAACTAACTAACTAACTAACTAACTAATCATGAAGCCCAAGTTGCTTTTCTCCCCGCAGAAGTAAATAAATATGTCCCCAGATCTTGGAAACAATTATTTTGAGCAAACACATGGTGCATGGTGGGAAGAATTCAGCAGCCAGCCACCCACCACCTGCCACTCCTTTGCTCTGAACAGCAGCTTCCTACAGCTGCTTTTCAATAATACAAAACCTGCCACTGGATACTTCATGGATTTTCCACATAACGTCTGGTTCGGTCCTTAGAATTTTGAACATGACTTACATTTTCCTCCTGCAGGAGTGAAGAGTTAGAGCTGAGAGAACATCAGTTTTCAAGGAGGGAACCAGAGTGATATGCCATGCTTATTGACTCAGAAAGATTTCCCTATAACATTACTTGTCATTTATATTATTTAACAAAATTTCTATTATCACTTGATAAGGAAACCTCTCAGCTGTTCACAAAAATATAACATGTCATTTAAAAATTATGTTGCTGAAAACAGTTAAAAACAAGTATTTAAAAATATTCAAAAGATAAAATTAACTGTAGATTTTTAAAAAAAGGGCCCTCCAGGCCTCTCTACCTGGCCCTCGAGACTCTCCTCAGGCCACACACCCTCTACACATGCCATGTCACCAGCCCTATTTTGCACCCTTTGCAAGTGTTTGTGCCTGGCTGGAATATGTCCTTGAACCCTCACAATGAAGAAAGAGGGTACTGTTTGGCATTGCTGCCCAGGTCTGTGTTGCAGCTCTGCCCCAAGGGGCTTCAGACAGGTTGCAATACAATTATCAAACTTTTTAGGCAAAAGAAGAGATGACCATTTACTCAGTATAAACTGAAACATCATCTGATGCTGTTCACCAGCTCATCCTTTGAAACACCATTTCTAGCCTTGCACTGGAAAAATGCACAGATGGCAACACAGAAGTACCGTATACTGAACAATCATGACTTGGCTTCCACAACTTTCAGGCAGATTTTATTTAAACACCACCATTTATGAGTAAACACAACAGCTGGGACAGTTTTAAGCCATCAGTGGTCCAGGCCCAAGATGAAATAGAACTTTATACATGGAAGAGAACTGATGATTATTATTTTAACAATTTTCTGAGCTTTCTGCTTCACCTACCAGTTGGACGCGACAGCAGCAGATCTCCCTAAATCAGAAAGTAATTACATTCCCACACTTTGTTTAGCTTGTATACTTTAGTGCCTAATTACCAGAGATAGTTTACGAGCTTTCCCCACAGAAAATAATTGCCACATGTCTCCTTAAAAGAAACAAACTATCAGCGTTCTTTTCAAGACACAAAGTATAAACACCAATTAAAATGGGTTATACAAGAACTTCACAAGTAAAACAGGCCTATAGCAAAAATGTTAATAAAACGAATCCAGTATGCCACATTTAGAACCTTGCACCTGCACTTGCTTTAAAAGTTTCTTTAAAAAAAATAAAGTGTGGGGGGATTACAACTAATAGCGTCTGGAGCGGATTTTCCTTCTAATAGATTAGTTTAGCCTATTTGGTTGGCAATTGAGGAAGCAGGGCTAGAAACACATCTGCACTCAAGGGCATATCAGAGTTTTCCTTTGAAATGAAAAGCAATTTATTTCTTCAAGAATAGGAGAGACCAGAAGGGGGAAAACACATTACACAAACTTTAATGAAAGTCACTCTACACAGAAAGCCTGTTTCTGAGAAATAAGTAGCCAAAGGAACTTAAAGCAGAACATATTCTTGGCCTTCATTTCCATCTCTCTCCGCCTCATAAGGAACTTGTTCTATCTTCACTGACAGAGGCAGCAAGCCTCTGAAACTCAGTCACCGGGAATCACAAGTAGGGAGACTGCTCTTGAGCTCAGATCTTGCTCACAGGCTATCCAGGGACATCTGGTTGGCCCTGCAGGGACAAGCTGGAGAAGGCAGCACCAACAGGCTTCTGCCATGGCCATTGGATGGTGGGAGGACATCTGAATGGTGCCTGAGGCTTCATAAAATATTGAGAAACTAAGCTTGAAAACACCAGTTGCTGGGGTTTTCATCCTGCAACCTGAGGAGGATACACCTTGCTTAAGGGGCTCACCTTTGCCTTGAGGTATATTGCCAGTCTGCAGGCCATCTTATTCTCACACAGGCTTAAAGTTACCTACTATGCACTCACACTATTCATCTTGCAGGCTTCTGACTTGTGTCAGTAAAGAGTCCATTGTAGACATGGAGTTCATTTGATTATACACTCTTAGGTTGCAATCCTAAGGCTTAGTGGTGGTGAGAAATTGAAGGCCATTTCCTCACCTTATCCAGTGCCCTGCCAGACTCTGGCTGCCATGGCAGAAGTGAGAGTGGAGGTGCTCTCTTTCGCTCCTTTGTATTTTTTTCATTAAAAAACCCTATTTCCCTCTGTCATCTGGGCTGGTATAATTCAACCCCCAGTTTTCATGTGCACTGGGGGACCAGAAAAGCATCAGTTCCCCACATTTCCTTGAACAGGAATTACCCCCAAAATAAAGAAGTCACACACTCCATGAATCCAGCTTTGACCCACTCAGAACTTTAGCAGCTACAGATGCATTGTATATATATGACATAATGAACACTCACTCGTTTGGTGTAATCCATGGCCTTCAGAATGGAGAGGTTGAGGGTCTCCAGGGAAGCCAGAACATCTTCATAATCTCCCATGTGGTCGGTAAAATAATCTGGACCCCGAGGATATTGCAGAATTAAAGGGAAAGGGAGGGAAAAATAAAGGATAACATTTTAATCATACTTGCTTGCCTCAAGGTAAATGTCCAAATTGAAAACTTGCTGTTTCAAAGTGTACTGGCCAGGAAATACTCCAACTTCTAAAAACACTGCACTCCATCATGTTTAGTAGGTGAATGGGGTTCAAACCATAGAGCTGGGCTTGGAGGAAATGCAATGCTAGTCCCAACAGGTGGTTGTCCAGCCTCTGATTGAAGACCTATTCAAAGGGTTGTTAATAGTTGAAGGCAAGTTCTTACTGTGCTGCTACATTTATTTTTGAGGGATAATTTGCCTGACCTTTTCTGTACACCAAGATAGTAGTTGAAGAGATTTTTTGTGTGGCTGGGCCAGAACACCATTAAGCTGAAATGTGCAGAGGAAAGAGGGCGACCACAACCATTTGTCACCCCCTAACACGTTTGCATCATCTCCTGCCTGTGCTTCCTCTCTCTTGACAGCCCCAGATTAGTCCATGTGGACCTGACTCAAGGTGATTGAGGACTGCTGTGACCTAGTCCAGGCAAATCCCAGATCAGCCTGAGTCATGCTGATTTCGTTCAGGACCTGAAATTTGTCTAGACCAAATACACAGCCCTTGAAAATATCTGTAAGTGAAACAATCCAATAAAATAGTCCTATTAGTTGTAGTACCAAACAACTGGATGGTACTAGGTTTAGGAAGGCAGATCTTGATGTCATGGACTGGCTAGATGCAGAGGAGATGTGGGAGGCACCAGTTGGTGAACCCCTAAGGAAAACCCCAGGGAAAGAAGGCTCAGAGTGAGGGGATTGGTGGTGGGATGACAGGAGAAGAGGAAGGAGGTGTGGTGGAAGCTGAAGTGATAACAGGGTTTAGTGAGCAGGGAGAGTCTGTGACAGAGCCAGAAGCAGAGGCTTGTGAGGAGGGGAGCCAAGAGACTGATATGAGTTAGGCTGGTGAAGAAACCAGGATGTCTACCCCTCCTGCTGTGACCAGTTCCCCTCCCTGCCCCGGTCTCCCAGGACCAGAAGAGGTATGAAGTGGGAGGAGCAGAGACAGACATGGCTCTTAGATTGCTTGGGAAGTACCCAGGGGAGGCAGGGACCTTCAGTCCCCACAACTGCCTCAAAGGGGCAAGATCTACCGGGGTGTGTTGCTGTACTCACTAGGCCTGGCCTCCTGAGCTGACCATGAATAAAGAGTTAAATAAATAACTCTTGAATAAAGAGTTAATTTCTCTTTATGACTTGAATAAAGAGTTAATTTCATTGACACAGTGTGATTTATTGCTGACCTGCCTCTGATTCCCGCTCCTGACACTTAGCTATGAACCTCCACCCGCAGATCTAGATTTAAGTAAGTTTTCCGTCTTTATTTTTTTTTTAAAGTACAGCAATTGGTGCTACCATAATCTCTATTAGAAAAGAAGCAGCAATTCATATTGAATTGACATTTCTTACAGAACTCTCCTATAAATAACCTCAAAAGACAGTCCATTAATTAGCCTCCCTTGGCTTAATTAAAATGCCATATATCTCTCTGAACAGCATGCAGGATGAAGGGAGCGATAGCAACTGCTGGAAGAGCAGTGAGGAGTCCTCCTTCCACTGTGATCCACAGCGGCTTGAGCCTGATTTAAAAAAACCCAGCCACCTAATTTCCAGTAGCTGCAGATATTTCCTCATCATACAAGGGAGTGAAAAAATAAATAAATAAATCACTTTGCAGAGTTGGCTTTTAGAAGTGAGGAATGGAAGAAGCAAATCCTTTTCTGGAGATGATAAAGCAAAACTTGTGACACAGTCCATAAAACCTGAGGAGGAGAAAAATACGATTGCGATTTTGGCAAGGGCTGGCACTGAAAAGCTGCACATGTAAAACAGGATTAAATTGTAATTTTGATTAAAAAGCCTTTGCAAACACAAGAGAGAGATTTCACCTGGACCAACAGGAGATTTGAGGCACTTGCAAATAGCTGCTGAGGGTAAGCCTAACGCAAGCCTGCTTGCTGGACGCTAGAAGGTTGGTTTATTTAAGCCATGGCCTTTCAACTGAGAGATTCTCAAGATGACTTAGAAGAGGTTGCAATAGTTAGGGGGGCCACCAATGTGACACATGTAGGCACAGTGTTGCCCTTGAAGTCTTCCCCCAGCAGCAACAAAGCCTCTCAGCTCCCGTCCCATTCAGGGGCCTCTTAGAGCTGAAGGAGGAAGTTGGAAGAGTGATGCTAAGAGAACATGCTCAGAAGTGTGCATTCTAGACAGGGATGGTCAAATCCCTGAATTCTCTCTCTCTCTTTCTCATTTCCTCATTTCTCCAGTCTTAAGTTCAGTTCTCCACATTTCCATGTCAGCGTATCTTTTTATTTTAAAAAGTCCTTATGAAAATGAATCAGCATGTCAGTGTGGATTTCACTAATCTACGCATTTATATCTCTGCTTACCATATGAATTTTTGCACACATTCCTCAGTGAGAGAAGTGCATTGCAAAATTTGGGAGGATTGCAGACGGTGTCTGCATTTCAGTTTGTGCATTGTTTCAGGGAATGCAATTAGGCAGCTTCATCTTTAAATGAGAACTTAATCTAATTCCTTTTCCATCCCTAGCTGGAAAACAGCTGAACATGGGTTACGTGTGTTGACATATTGGTAAGAGAAGTTTAATCCTGAGTGGGCTATGTGATCCCTAGGTCACTGTAGGTGCAATTACTATCAAGTGCAGGTAAGCATTTGCCAGATGTTTCTGTTGTGCCTTTGGGCCAAGAGTTTATTTTTAGCAAAGGACATAAACATCTGAAGATAAAGTATGTATCCACTACCTCTCTCAACTTCATCTCAATCTCGATGTCCTAGTTAAGAGAATTGTCTAGCAGCATTAATTTCCCCACTTCTGTTTCCTACCTCAGTGTAACAGTCTGAGAAGTGCAATCTAATCTACTTGTGACTTGGGGGTTGGGGTTCGACAAGCACTCTGTCTGTTGACCGAAAGCCTCCATGTGTCACAAAGACAAGCAGGCCAGCCTCACCCCTGCAATGTGAGTCATACATGACCCCCATTCATACAATCAACCAACTTGTGAAAGGGCTGTGTGTGAATGGAATTGACTAATGGGGTGGCCCAACAAGTTCTGCTATTGTATATGCGTTGTGCATAGAGCCCTTTCAAACCCTGGGGAAATAGCATTCCAGTCACATATACAGTGGTACCTCGGGTTAAGTACTTATTTCGTTCCGGAGGTCCGTTCTTAACCTGAAACTGTTCTTAACCTGAAGCACCACTTTAGCTAATGGGGCTTCCTGCTGCCGCCGCGCCACCGGAGCACGATTTCTGTTCTCATCCTGAAGCAAAGTTCTTAACCCAAGGTACTATTTCTGGGTTAGCGGAGTCTGTAACCTGAAGCGTATGTAACCCGAGGTACTACTGTACTTTTTATGAGTGTGGAACTCACCAGAACGCATTTTCCCTCTTTTCTCAGATATAAGGAGAGGCTTCAGCAAGACGTTAAATCCCTGGCATTTCAAGGTAGAACTGGGAAGGACCCTGTCAGAAATCATGGAGAGCCACTGCTGGTCAATGTAGGGCAGGGACAGGGAACCTTCAGCCTGTAGGCCAATCTCAGACCACAGAGGGGGTCAAAATTGGCCTGTGAGGCTATTTCTCAAAAAACATGCCCACCTGCCAATCAACTGGTGTCACTTTGATGAGGGATACAGACATTCTTCATTGGCTGAATGTCAGCAGGATTTAATCCCTGCTCATCAGCTAATGAGCAGGGGTTCAATTCTACAAAGTCACAAGGCCAGAGAGGGCTCTTATTATTGGATTCATGCCAAGATCCAGAGAAATTCCTTCTCAAGAACAGGATGACACAATCTGGAGCAAACTATGTGAACATACAGAACTGCTGCCATAGGCTGGGAACAGGAACACACAGCTAAAGCCACACACAGGGCTGCTTGAAAGCCATTTTGAAAGCAGCCCTGTGCTGCTCTTTGAAGCTCACTTTTGGAGGTTTAAAGAGCAGAGCAGGGCTGCTTGCAAAAGGGCTTTCAAACAGCTCATACTGTGCTTTGAAATCCCAGCAATCATGGCTTCAGAGCACAGCAGCACCTGATGTCATAGTGATGTCACATTTGGCCTGGAGGGGTCAGGAGATAATGGTCTGGTTTGCCTACTAGGAATGATTCCCCATGCCAGATTTAGGCAAGACAGTGGAACTTCGCAAGTCAAACATAATCCATTCTGAAAGGACGTTTGACTTCTAAAATGTTCGAATTCCAATTGGCTGACAGCTAGTCTTTTTGCAGATTGGAAGCCACGTTGGACGTTCAGGTTCCGAGGAATGTTCGAAAACTGGAACACTTACTTCTGGGTTTTTGACGTTTGGAGTTGAAACATTTGGGAATGGAGCGGTTTGAGAACCAAGGTTCCACTGCACTGAGCTAGGCAAAGCACTGCTCTGCCTACCTTATATGGATAAGGCAATTATATATATTTTATTTTTGTCTGGATGAAAACTCAGACACTACAACTGGGGTTGCCTGGATAGGTAGCTCAGTGGTGGAGTATCTGCTTTGCATGTAGAAAGTCCCAGGTTTAATCCCCGGGATTGTCCTGTTAGTGTGGACAACAGTGAGCTGGATAGACAGATGGTTTGATTCAGGATAAGGCAGCTTCCTGTGTTCATTTAGGGCTGAAGTGCTGCTGCTACTGCTGCTGGGCATGTGGGGACACTCTCCTATAGCAACCCACTTTCTTTTCACTTACCATCAACTAACAAGGATAAAATGTGTGGCCTTGTTTTTGCTGGAGGTACTTAGACAGGGTCTGATCAGCACTGCTGTTAGAAGAAGAGGAGTTTGGATTTGATATCCTGCTTTATCACTACCCTAAGGAGTCTCAAAGCGGCTAACATTCTCCTTTCCCTTCCTCCCCCACAACAAACACTCTGTGAGGTGAGTGGGGCTGAGAGACTTCAAAGAAGTGTGACTGGCCCAAGGTCACCCAGCAGCTGCATGTGGAGGAGCGGCGACGCGAACCCGGTTCACCAGATTACGAGTCTACCACTCTTAACCACTACATCAAACTGGCTCTGCATGCAAAATGTGCTCTGCATGCAAAAGATGCGGGTGGCGCTGTGGGTTAAACCACAGAGCCTAGGATTTGCCGATCAGAAGGTCAGCGGTTCGATGGGGTGAGCTCCCGTTGCTCAGTCCCCGCTGCTGCTAACCTAGTAGTCCAAAAGCACCTCAAAGTGCAAGTAGATAAATAGGTACCACTCCAGCGGGAAGGTAAACTGCATTTCCGTGCGCTGCTCTGGTTCACCAGAAGCACCTTAGTCATGTTGGCCACATGACCTGGAAACTGTACGCTGGCTCCCTCAGCCAATAAAGCGAGATGAGCGCCGCAACCCCAGAGTCGGCCACGAATGGACCTAATAGTCAGGGGTCCCTTTACCTTTACATAAAAGATCCCAGGCTGGGGGAAGCCCCTATCTAAAATTTGGGGAAAATTCAGAGCAACATAGAACGATGGTCTGATTCCATGTAAGGATGCTTCCTATGATTGATTTTAAATAAGAAGGTCTCTTTTTAGGCATGGGGTGTAACTCAGCAGTAGAGGACACACTTTGCAAGTACAAGGTTCCAAATTCAATGTCTGGCCTCTCCAGGTACGGCTGGGAAGGACAACAGTCTGAAATGCTGGAGATGCTGCCAATATGTCAGTGAAATACTGAGCCAGATGGATCAATGGTCTTGCTCACTTTCCAATTCTTATTCTTATTAAATATGTACACCACCCTATACCATAGATCTCAGGGCCATTGACTACATACCTAAAAATGTTCCTACTGAACACAGGCATGCCAATGCTGTTATAACAAACAAAGCTGATCGGGGAATTTGCTGAGCTGCCAAAAGATAAGTTACTCACCACATAGTTCCTTCGTATCCACGTTGCTTTGAAATAAAGAAAAGAAAGACAGGAAAGAGTAAGAATACACAAAATTAGAAGGAGGGAAAGCAGGAGCATAACTGCAAGAAACTGAGAAAAAGTGGAGCCAGAACAAGTTCACTACCAATGTTCAAAGATGTTATATATTGCTGTTCTCAATAAAATGTACATTTCAAAAGCTACACGCCAGGACTTTCACATCAAGCATTCCTGATCCAATTGTAATTAAATACACTGAATTGCACTTTGCACATAGTGTATTTTGCTTTTGTTGTTGTTAACAAATGAATGCAATGAAAAGGTAATTAGTGTATAGTAAAGTCTCATTTATGCAGATCATGGAAGGGACAAATAGTACTTTCAGGGTTATGTTTTAGCTGTGCATTCCCTGCCTTAACACAAATTAAATTCTGCAGACAGAATCACACAACTTGATCATATCTACATAGTTTCTCTCATTTTGCATAATATTGCTATTTTGCTAAATTTATTGGTATATTAGCTAGTTACAATGTGCCTAAATATAAGGAAGAACTTTTTGATGCTAAGAGCTTTTCAACAGTGGAATGGACAATCTTGGAAGGTAGCAGGCTCTCATTCAAGTTTTTTTAATGGAGGTAGGCTGACCATAATTCAGGGTTTTTTTTAGTTGTGATTCCTGCATTGCAGGTGGTTGGACTGACAATTCTATGTTTTTAAGAATTGTTTGAAATGCTTTATCTAGCGGCCTCCTTGACTTCTGAAATTTTATGAAGCATTGTCCACATCCTTTCAAGTCTCTTTTTGCAGCCAGAGGGTGAAAACACACACTCTGGAATGCAGAGGCAGTAATGACCTTTAAATGCCTCTTAAAAGCATATATATCTACGCAAGCTTTCCTGGACTCTGCCTCTTAATTTTTCATTCTGTTTTGAACACTGCTGATTTTATCTGTGGAATATGTGTTTTCTGTTTTTCTTACATTTTTGGAAATTTTATTGCTTCTTATCTGTACTTTTAAATGTAAACCACAGAGATCTTTTTATTATTATATTAAACTGTATGTTTTTTAAAAATATATATTTTTATTGGTTTTTAGCTTACAAAATTATAAAGCATACCTCACAGTTTATCACAGATACATTCTTATTTGGACTTCCATCAGCACCTCTGATAATCCTCCGTCTTCTTATGCCTTTCTTAACTTAATATTGCCATTAAATCCTTTAACATATCTCTCTTTTTCCATTTTTACAGTATTTCTAATATTACTCCTCACAGAACTTCTTGCAAACCTACAAACGTCGTCTAATCATCACAAAGTATGTTTTTAAATGAATAAACTTTTTCTAAAAAAGAAAAGAAACCTGAGATTCTTAGGAAGCTGGTTTGTGTTTTTTGCTGAATTTCATCTTTGTTTTCCTGCGCTACAGCAGAATTATGTCATATGTGCACCTCTGGGTTATGGGTGCTGCTAAAACAACATTTGAACTTTGCTCTTATGGAGGTTCGACCCTGAGCATGGAGCTGTCCAAGGTCCTATTAAAATCTTGACTTTGTACTGCTGTAATCATCTCTCAAAACAGCAAGCAATGAGTCACAATACAGAAATGCCTCTCTGGCTGCACTGCTTTAGAGTTCCTTAGTTCATTTAGTCATTCATTGAGTCATCCTTCATCATCAAGATCTTAAGGTAGCTTATAGCAACTAAACAATAAATACAACAAAACCACATAAGCATTAATGGGAATATTGAAGGCAAACTACTACATTAAAACCACATCAGTGCATCTGATGTTGAGCAGCATCAAACATTCCCAAACGCTTAAGGAAAAGAGATGCATCTTAAGGCTCCATTGAAAGCTCAGCAGTTTTGACTCTAATCAAAATTCCTGGGGGATTCCTGGCTGAAGCGCCACCACTAAGAAGACCTTACACTGCAAGACCCATGTGTTTCATCTGTCAGCCAGGGTCCTTCAGCAGACATTAAGGCTGTGAGTGGCAAGCACCAGAGGGGCATGCCTTCAGGTTTCTGGATCTAAAGTCATAACTACATGATTAACAAGCACTCAAGGAGCTATAGTTTCTGGAATGGACAAATTATTCCAGAAAGGTTGTATGTCTGCCGTTCCTTCTAAACAGCATTGGTCAGAGGCTGAAAGAGGGTCTCCTTAGTTCCACTATACCACTGTCTGACATGTGCAATATATATCCTCTTGTCTTTAATCTGCGCTTCCTCTTGCACCTCTGTCATATGCTCATATATGCAGAACAAACCTTCTATGGATGTGCTAACCAGTCTATTTGTCACTGAGAGCCTTACAGCTTTATTGCAAATGCTGCCACTGCCTTGTAAGGCAATAAAAAACCAAAACCCTCCTGCCCTAGAATTTTTATTTTACTCGTTTTATTTATATGCTAGAGAACTGTTTGATTAACTCAGACTCATTCTTGATTTGACTGATGGGTCAAATTTTAAGTGGATTATGGAGAAAGAATAATTAAAAAGCCTTTCATTGCTGGAATTCTTAAGGCTGCTTCATAAATTCAGAAATAGCTTATGGTGCATTCTTTCAGGCTGCTGGCATGGGGTCAATTTCTAGATGCTTCCCCATGTCAAAAATCCCCAGCAAATGAAAACCTTGCTCATCAGGGAAAGAGGTAGCCTAAATTCCTTCTCTCTGTGAGTGGTTGTAGGATTGAAGCCTAAATGCATTTTTTCATAAAGCACAGATTTTTTAATGTGCTGTCTCTCAAAATATGCATTTTAAAATTAATTTTGTTACATGTTTTTGAGACAAGAACTGTGTTAGAATATTCAGGGAAGTGAGGAAGCTGGCAGATAACCAAGTTCTGATTTTCACATCAGTCTGGAGGTGCTGATAATGTCAACTCATTCACAAAAATCAAATTCCTCAAGTATCTCTAAAGCTAAAGGATTAAAGAAAAAGGCTTAACTGTGACTTGAATGTGCCCAACCCAACAGATTCAAAACCCTTGTGTTTTTTATTTTATTTTATTTTATTAATACCACCCTTCACTCAAATATTTGTTTTGCTGCAAATTAGGCACAACATCTTTGGCTTCAAAAGAAGTACTATAGGGCCTGATTTAGCAGTAAGTTTACAACAGGTAGACGGAATTTCTGGTTAGTGGGCTTACTCTGACCCACAGGCTGTTTTACTCAAACCTAGGTCCTGAGTCCTAGGTCACATATGATGTCAGATGTGAGAAATTTCACATTTTCTCCCACTCTCTCTTGGAACTCAAGCTGGGCTGCAAAGGAAAAACATTCAGCTGCATTTGTAAAAGAAGAAAGGAAGAATTTAATGTGTACATAGAGAGCACTCCCAATTAGTTTATGTCACCTGATATCATGGTGATGTCAGGTGATTGACAGGTGGGTAGCCTGCCCACTTGCCATAGTGGCCAACATGGGGTGGGCGAGTTCAGGATTCAGCATGCTTGCCAGATCCTGTTCACCACTCCTGGTTTCCAAGATGCAAGTTACAAAGTTTAAAACAATCCAAGTTTTTTAATTGACCAAGCATCTTAAATGCATGCCAGCCTTCCCCAAGTACTCTGCGGGTAGATTTGTCCAACCTGGTGGCCTCCAGATATTATTAGACTCCAACTCCCATCAGCCCCAGCCAGCATGTGCAATGGCCAGAGGTGATGGGAGCTGGAGTCTTTGCCCTTGATTTCGATGGTCTATCTTCTGACCATACTGAAATATTAGAATCTGAGAACAGAAGGTTCATTGAAATTGCAGTCCCAGTCTAGATATTTAGCTGGCCTGTGCATGTCCTGTTTCAAACTGAATTCAAGGTATATTTTTCTCAGAATGAGGCCAACAAACTGCTTCCCTTGGCACTGGATTTTGGATTAGCAGACGTTCCTTATCAGCTAGCTGAGCAGCAAGGCTATTCTCACCCGCCTTTGGATTTTCTTCTCATTTTTAAAATATAGTTTTCATCCTGATAAGGCTTCCAGGATAGTATGTGACTGACAGCACTCTCTTGCTAAATCAATTCCAAGCCATATGTCTCATTCCACCACCCCCCACACACTTTAGCTTAAAACAGGGGTGGCTAACCTGTAGCCTTTCAGTTGTAGTTGGACTCTAGTTCTCATGAGCCTCAACCAGCATGACTATGATCTGGAATAGTGGAAGTTGCAGTCCAGCAACACCTGGCAGACCAAAAGGTCAACCATCCATGGCGTGAAAGTTACGTCTTTGGGATCTAGCTAATATTTAATAATCTCTTCTGAGGAGCCTGTTCTGGTTTCCCAAAGCCTGGATTTTTTTGCAGGACTACTGAGAGTTAATTTCCATGAGCATATGTTACTCTCAAACTGATGTCACTGAAATGCTAAACATGCAAAACTTCCTAAATAAAATCTAGCCTACTTTAGCTGATAACAGGTCAGAGCACATCAGGAGCAAGTAATTGCTTAATCAGAATCCTAACCAAATTTATGAGGAAGACAGTGTAGGCAGAAAACAGAACACTACTTTCTGAAGAGCAGGAGTAATTGAATGTAGATGCAAGTTAATTAATTGGACTTTTGGTTACAGAATTTCACCTGCAGTTTAGTGTACATTACCAAACTGCATGAAGCAATGGACTTTTCTACTTGGTTTTATGATGGATGGAACCACTAATTTCTTTATGTATATTGATCATATGTGCAAGAATGCCCTGGAAACACCTGGCTCAGGTGTCAAAGGCCAGGGTAAATGCCTTCGGCATTTGCTAAAGCTGTATAGTAAGCCCTACACATCTCTGTGGGGAGAGAATTCCATGATAAAGGCTGCCACAGAGAATGTCTCCTTCTGGGCCACCACACCCTGAGTTTCTGAGGGTGGTGGAATAACCAAGAGCGCTCACTCTGCTAATCTTATCACCCAGGAGGGTCTGTGGGGAAGGAGGAAATCTTTCAGATATTTGGGGCAAACTAGCAGCCATCATCCAAGGAATGCTAGGTTCCATTTGAACCAGTGTTTATAGACTTGGGCTGTGAGCTCTCCTGACCAAACAAGAGATCCCATCCAGAAAAACTGAGGAACCTCATATGAACAGGGACTTTAAAACCACACAGGAGCAAAAACTCCAGAATGAAGCACCCCGATCGAAAAAAGCTTCTTGGTTCAGAGATAGGTCTGCACCCTTAAAAAAGGAACATTAAACATTAAAGTTTAATATATAAATGTATATTAGGTGTATTAAGTGCATATTAGGCTAGCACTCAGCATGACTACAAATTCACTTTCAGTTTAATCAGCATTCCTCTTAGCATACCTAATTAAAGCATTTACTGAAATCATAACCGTGATTTAATGGAGAGAATTATAAAGACCTTTAGAAAAACACATTGTTAAAAACAACTGTTACATAATTCTGGAGTTCTGTAGCTTCTCAGCAAGGAAAAATATATCCCCCCAAGGTCACTGACTGAACCTTGATGTTTCTTCTGAGGATACATACTGTCAGGACCACACTTCATCAATTAAATTGTGAAATTAAAGTTCCTGTTTCTCAAAGATATAATAATAACAATCCTGCCCTCCCCAGTCAAAGCTGGGCTCAGAGCAGCTAACAACAGTAAAAGTAACACAGTTTACATAAAATCACAATCAATTAATTGAAATACATTCTAAAATCAATTCATTCTAAAATCAATTCAGAGTCAAATTAATGGCAACCATTGGGCTAGAGTTCTATGAGGATTGCAGAAGGAGGGGGTCAGACTGTGCCTTGGCCAAAAGCCTGGTGGGATAGCTCTGTCTTGCAGGCCCTGTGGAAAGATGTCAAGTCCCGCAGGGTGCTAGTCTCTTGTGACAGAGCATTCCACCAGATGGGGGCCCTGGCTCTGGTTGAGTCCAGCCTAACCTCCCTGTGGCCCAGGATCTCCAAGATGTTTTTATTTGAATACCATAAGGTCCTCCATGTGACATACCAGGAGAGGTGGTCCCGTAGGTATGAGGGTCCTAGGCCATATAGGGTTTAAATGTCCTCCCCTGCCCAACACATTGTACTGTCAAAGTTCAAAAAATTTGGTGTCTATGGCCACATTCACACCATACATTTAAAGCACTATGATGCCACTTTAAACAGTCACAATATTCCCCCCCCCAAAGAATCATGGGAACTGTAGTGTGTTAAGAGTGCTGAGATTCTAAATACCACCAGTTCCACCTAGCATGGCCAATGGTCAAGAAGTCATAAGACAGGAGTCATATTCAGCAACAGCAGTAGGCCCAAAAGTTCCCCAGCATTTCAAGACTTAAGTTCTCCATAAATATATTTTCCTAGAACTTTTCATTCATAAAATTGAGCTGTGCTGGATTTTTGTTTTGCTGGTTTTAAAGTAGTTTGAGTATTTGACTCTTGTTTTATGCTATTGTTTTATACTGTTTTGATTTACACCCCCCCCTTCAATAGCATTTTGTATTAATATTTGAAAACTTCTAACACTGATGGGTAACAAAAGAAGAAGCAAATAAGCAAATAAATAAACAAGCAAGCAAAGAGATGATAGATAGATAGATAGATAGATAGATAGATAGATGATAGATAGATAGATGATAGATATAGATAGATAGATAGATAGATAGATAGAAGCAGCCAAGGGAACAGAATGACAATTAAAAACAAAACAAAAAAACTACAAAGATTTTACAAGAGGAAAGCACATCAAAGGCTCTTCTTTAATGTGTGTGAATCTCACATGGATTATGTTCCCACAGGGCTGTTCAAGATGCCAATCATCACCAGATCAGCATCAGCTGAAACTAATAAGCTTTCACTGCAATGCCGCCCCCCCAAAAACCAACAACTTCACTACAGCAGCCGCTGCTGTTGCAGGAGGCAGGAGGCTGGTTGCACTATGCAAAAGAGCCCCTCCATCACTGTTGCTTTCCGTAAGGGATGTCAGAAAATTCCAGCAAAAACAGAAACGGGATGGAAATTAATCTCATGAATATGATTGATATTGTTATTGTTGCTTACAGTCTGCAAATGATGTGTAATGGATTATACCCCCCCAACCCCCCCATTTGTATTGTTTTTCTTTTGTATTGAAATGAATGGGGTTCAATAACTTAATGACAATTTGAGTACATAACTTATTTGATTTGCATAATTAAACGCATAAGTTATGTAATTTCACCACAGTGCACAGCGAGATGAATAACTGAGCAAAAGACAAGGCTTGCCACACACACACACCCTTATTGTTAACAATCTACTATATACAGTATTTTGGAAATTGCTTTGCTTGCCTGCCTGTCGATTTGTTATCTATGAGTTCAGCCACCTCTTGAGAAATTGTCATTCCTGAGAGGAAGGTGGTGGGCACTGTCCACCATTTTGATTTAAGATGGAGAACTGACACATTCTTTTGGTGTGACTTCACCCTGTGTTTGACTTTGCTTGTCTCTTGAGATACTGTCACCAAACTTGGTACAAGGGTTCCTGAGGTTAGGCAAAAGAAGATGTTACCAGGCACCATTTTGAATCAAGATGGCAGACTGAAATGCCATTTTGCTGTGACTTTGGATATTTTCTGACATAGGTTTGGCCTCCTCTTGAGATGTTGTCCCCAAACTTGGCATGAGGGTTCACAAGGAGGGAGTGGTGGTCTTCATCAATGTTTGGATAACACATGCCATTTTTATTAAAGATGGCAGACTAAAATGTGAAAAATAAAACTATGTCCCCCATTATGCCTTGATACACATTGCTTAAGCTCACTAAATAAAGTACAGTGGTACCTTGGGTTAAGAACTTAATTCGTTCTGGAGGTCCGTT
The DNA here is from genome assembly GCF_965153285.1 of Podarcis tiliguerta. Lineage (NCBI taxonomy): Eukaryota > Metazoa > Chordata > Lepidosauria > Squamata > Lacertidae > Podarcis > Podarcis tiliguerta. The sequence continues at coordinate 48,915,672 of NC_139541.1, read as the reverse complement.
CTTAACTTGAAACTGTTCTTAACCTGAAGCACCGCTTTAGCTAATGGGGCTGAGGTCCTATTTCTGGGTTAGTGGAGTCTGTAACCTGAAGTGTATGTAACCCAAGGTACTACTGTATTCCAAATTCCCCAGCAAGGCATTATCTTTATTAGGACCAATCAAATAGTAACAGACAAGTGAGCAAGCTTTTGAGTTGCTCCAATCTTTCCATCAGAAGTTGATTGGAGAATTTGAAAGCCAGTACACTATTTTGGTTGGCCTTAATAAAGTATTGCCTGGCTGAGAATGTTTGGATTCCCCTTATGGGCAAACCCAGCTACCTGTGATTTTTGTGTGCACCATTTGATCGCAGTCAGAAATGTATGTTAAAAAATAATGTTTCAACCTCTGAAACAATGAAAATTGTGTATAGAATAGTTTATGAGTAGCAAGAGAAAGCTATATGTAAAATAAATGTATCTGTAGGCAAAAGTGGTAGCCAATATTGTGAAACAGTTGCAACATTTGTGCTAGACACCTTAAATTGTCCTGGATTGCATCCAGTTTTGTACTTCCTGAGAACACAAATGGAGAATTTCTCACAGATGGCAGCTTATAGGCTCTTGGTTGATTTTTCAAAACTATGCTAATATTGTTCATCTGGTATAGTTCTTCTACAAGAACGTAATCAATGGTGCTCTGCCACAAAGGTTTTTGTTGCTTATATTTTGTTGTTTCAAAATATAAAAAGGCAAATATAAAGTGATAGTTCCAAAAGATAAAAGGTGGTGACTGCATGTTACAGCTGTAGCAACATTTTTTTACACAACTTTAGCCACAGCTATTGTCTACATATAGGTAATTTTTTCTTTGATATTCATACATCATTTTTAGGCATGGTTTTCGCCCTTTTGGGGACCCCTGTGATTTTTGTCTGTTCCTCTTCCTTATTTGGGGGACCTACTCCTCTCTTTGGCTTTGGGGGGGAATGTAACCTATTACCATGTCACATGAAAGAACTGTGTCAGGTGTGTGTTTGCTGTCTGCTCTGTTTGTAGTTTATCATTTACCTTTTTGTAAGAAAGCTCTTTCAGCAACAGAGCCACAGCTGTTAAGCAGCCTAGCAGAGGAGCTTAGGTCTAAGAAGTCATTCTGGTTTGATCTAACAAAGGAGCTCTGGCAAAGAACCCAAAGCCAATTTGTTCCTCCACTAGGGTGATTTTTCTTCCCATTCATGATGGGGGTGGCGGGGGTGGGGAGAGGGCCAAGCCTCTCTCCTATAGCCCACCTGCTGGATTTATGAAGTGGCAGTTCTGTTATCATACACCACAGCCTTAGGTTCGCTCTGTTATCTACTCTTGCATCAACTTTCGTTTGCTCAGGCTGTCTGTGGCACACAGCACAGCATTATATCTGCTCCTTTCCTTCTCCTAAGTGTAATGCAAATTGAAGTTTTATAATCTCAGTTAATAGTTGCTCGAGGGTTTCCTTAAATAGTTTCTGTGCCCTCAGGGCCATCTCAAAGCCCAAACCCTATCATTCAAAACCAAGAGTAATTGCATTTTCTTCATTTGAAATGCACAAAACGTTTCACATTATTAAATATACACGACTGGTGGGAGGGAGAGAAGCGTTGACCTGGGGTGGGTGGGGAGTAGCAAACCTCAGATCCCAGGGCCAAACATGGATCTCCAGACCTTTCTTTTTCTGCGTCTCAGGACTCCCACCAAGCTGCTCCTTAGCCTGGCCTCACCCCTCACTAGTTTCCCTTTTGCACACACACCCTTGAATGTTTTTGCCCGGCTGGGATGTGCCCTAATAATGCTTGCTGGATGAAGGATGCATGCTAGCATGTGTAGAAGCTAGTCTACCACACAAAGGTAACATTTACATTTGTTGCGCCACCTCCTGGCCAAACCGAGCACTGGAAGGGTCTATAGAAGGTGCCACACACCTGGCCAAGGCATATCTGAGGACACAAAATATTGTAAAACAAAATTTATATCCTCCTTCCTCGACTGAAAGCCTTCTAAGCAGTCTACAAAGGCAAACTAAATGATTCATTAAAAATACCAGTAAAAACAAACACCAAAAACAAATGAGCATAAAGTTTAACTGCCAATAAAATAAGCAGCTTAAAAACAATTATACCTTACAAAATGACATGCCTAAATAGCAGTCCTGAGTAGGCTTGCTGAGACAAAAAATAGCTTTTAGCAGGTGTGGAAAATAATGCAGTGGAGGTACCTGCCTAATATCAATACACAGAACGTTCCCAAGAGTTGGTACCTCCACCACAATGAGCGATCAATTCTGTGCAGGTACAGAAGCGTTATTATTAGGTGGCAGTTGTAAAGTACCACTTCAGTTGCCACTTCAGTTGAAGCAGTTGAATGGGCACGTATGGACTAGTAAAGTTGTCCCAAGCTGCTGAAGGCTTTCTATAGTACAGTGGTACCTTGGTTCTTGAACGGCTTGGTTCCTGAACAAATTGGCTCCTGAATACTGCAAACCCGGAAGTAAGTGTTCTGGTTTGCGTATGTTTTTCAGAAGCCGAACATCCGACGCGGCTTCCGCTTGAGTTCAGGAAGCTCCAGCAGCCAATCGGAAGCCGTGTCTTGGTTTTCGAACCGTTTTGGGAGTCGAACAGACTCCTGGAACAGATTAAGTTTGAGAACCAAGGTACCACTGTAGTAGTACCACCTTGAATCTGGCCCAATAACAAATTGGCAGCCAGGACAGATCTCTGAGCAGGGGTGCAATATGCTGACAAGATCTCACTCCTGTCAGCATTCTGCACTAACTGCAGTTTCTGGATCAAATGCAGGAAAAGTCTCACATAGTATGCACTGCAGTAATTCATTCTTGAAGTTACCAATGTCTGGTCTATTGCTGTCAACCCACCCCAATTAATGAACGGCTACCGCTGATAAAAGGTGCTCCTGGCCACCAAGGCCACTTGGGTCTCCAGTGACCAAGCTGGATCCAGAAGCAGCTCAGGTAATGAACCAGCTCCTTCAGGGATAGTACAACCTCATTTGGGGCAAGCAATTGGCCAGCTTCTCAGAAATAGAAGCCACTCAGCCACAAGATTCCTCGAAGTCATACTGTTTATTAAGCTTCTCATCCAGATAGTTTGTGTAGGAACAGCACTGACAAGTATTAGAGGCTAGATGACCTTCATAGCATTCTCTGTGTGAAGAATTTCAGCCTGGTTTAGATCTACCAGAGTGTAATGAAGGCAAATGGCATCTCTCAGCTTAGGTTGGAAGTATAGATTTTTCCTTTTGGTGCATCAGGAGTTCATTCCTTTGCAAGCCAATAAAAAATATTTAACTGCATTCAGCTTGTATGCCAGCTTTTCGCTCCTTGCAGGATATATTTTCCCCAGGAGATCAATTCCACTTACGATCAAGCTGAAGGTCAAACTACACTGTGCCTTTGGAGGGTTCTGAAATGAGAAAATGGACCCAAACAGTGCAGAACTTGGGATTAACTCATTGTGGCCTTCAAGAATTTCAGATGGTATTTTACAGATAATGATGGGAAGATTCCTTTGACAGCTACTGTAGAGTCATGGAATAAAGTATTGTGCTAAAGTCCCCATTTAATTGTCAGGTTGGCTAGGCAATCTTAAAGCAACCAGTGTCCTGTTTTAGGGGAAAATTATTATTATTATTATTATTATTATTATTATTATTATTATTATTCCATCTGGCCAGGCCTCCCTAGCCATACTGGGAGGCTCCCAACAGAATATTAAAAACGCGATAAAAGATCAAACATTAAAAACTTCCCTAAATATGTCGTAGTTCAGTAGTAGAGCATCATGCAGGAAGTCCCAGGTTCAATCGTTATCATTTCTAGATAGGAATAGGAGAGACCCCTGCCTGAAAGCCAGGAGAGCTGCTGCCAGTCAGTGTAGACATTACTGAGCTAGATGGACCAATCAATGATCCGACTCCTTATGTTCTTCCAGCTTAGGTTCCCAGGAGAGGGCAGATTGATGGTGGGGCACTCAATAATAGGACAGCAGTGAAATGCTGGAGAGCAGGGGCAGAGCAAGCCAAGACCAGCCAAATCCAGTAGACACTGTCAGCTCCCAGCCAGGGTGGCAGGACAGAGAGGCAGCTTTTCAGCACCTTGGAGAGCATACATTGACTGACACCAGGTGCAGGCTTGCCAATGGGCAATGCTGGTTGGGGCTGATACGAACTGTTGTCTAAAACAACTGGAGGGCACCAAGTTGGAAGGCAGACTGCTTTAAACTAATGGTGCAATGAACAGTGCAATCATATACATGTTTATTCAGAAGTAAGCGCCACCATCTTCAACGGGGCTTACTCCCTTGTAAGTGAGGATTGTAGTCTTATAGACCAAGTTACAGTAGATACTTCTGATGTAATTTTCATACTAATCATTCAAGAATAAATTACCCTTTTCTATGAGAATAACTGTTTGATATACAGAAGTTTGAAACGAGTTAATTTGATGCCCAATGAGAGTAATTGGTTTAGCTGATGAAAAACAGTTAGCCCAACGATTTCCCCCCCAAGTATAGCATAAGATGCAGGAAGTGATAATTAGCTAAGCAAATTGATTATTAAAGGATTGAGGATCAGAAAGATTTGTAGTTAACTTGTTAAATTGACTTTGACCCAAGCTTTGCTTAATAAGGGTGGGGAGAATTTATTCATAGCAGCATCAAATAAAGAATGAATGTCTGAAATAATTAAAGCAGTGGTAATCAATGTGGGGCCTTCCAGGTGTAGCAAGACTCCAACTCTCATCAGCCCCAGCCAGCATGACCAATGGTGGATGGAAAATATAAAAGTGTTATAAATTTAATTTAATTTTAGTAATTTTAATAAAATATTTCTATACTGCTTTTCAGTTACGTAAAAAAACCCGCAACACTGGTTCACACCATAAAACATAACAATACCCACTAAAAAAATAAGCTTTGATACAATCAGTGAAATCCTCAGAATAACCAAGGACATCAGGAACCTGCCTTCATAATACTAAGGGTCACAGAAAGCCTAGGTAAAAAGGTAAATTTTCAGCAGGTAAGGGAAGACCCACCATAGTAGGTGTTCATTCAATGGGGAGAGCACTCAGCATGGTAGGTATCACAACAAGAAGGCCCTGCCCACACACTCCCTGCCCCACCCCAGGATGGACCTCCATAGGTCATGGTATAGCCAGGAGGGTCCCACCTGCAGACTGCTGCGACCTGGGAGAAAGTGGTCCCTCAGACAACCTGGTCCTGAGTTATTTAAGACTTTATACATCAAAAGTTAACAACTTAAAAGTTGGCTCAGTAGCTAATTGGCAGCCAGTGCAGCTCCTTCAGCACAGACATCATTTACAGGACAGAAGACGAGCTACTGAGCAATCCATCAGCATTTTAGTGTGAATTTCTCCTAGTAGGCACATTTCTGTATGGAAGTTTACATAATATACACATTTTTGCAAGTGGTACAATGCACCTTTGCATTTTATTTTCACTAATATATTTCCTTGGCTGGAGAACTGCATTGCAAATTTCTGAGAAGAATGAATGTGGAAGAAAGCCTGTGTTTCAGTTGCAAATTAGGTAGTTTCAGCTTTAAAGAGGAACGGAATCAGATTTCTTCCCCATCCCTGGGCAGCCCCACGGCATGTTGCAGTAATGGAGTCTTGAAGTTACCAGTTAATGGAACTTGGTGGCTAGGCTACCCCCCGCCCATGCTTGAATGAATATGATGGTGGCTGCTGAGCTCATTCTCCAAGCTGTCTGCCAGAAAATCTCTTTGTTACAGCCATCATGCCTCACCTATTAATTGGTGGCCAGAGGAGTATGGGGCTCTCAAAGGATTTGGCCCTTGGTCCCTAGCTGCAGGTCTCAGTCTAATGTGCTTATTTTAAATGCTTTATACACTGCTTAATAGTTTCTAAACAGTGTACAGTTGGGACACAAAAGGGATATAGCATTCAATCAATTAAAACCAACCATAAATTTGTGCCCGGGGGGCGGGGGGCACACCTCTCTTTAAATACCTGTTGACATTGTTTTTTTAAAAGTCTTCACCATGCACTGGAAGCGCAACTGAGGGTGTGTGTGTGTGTGTGACCTACAAAACTGAACACACAGCTGCAGTTTGATACAAGCCATGTGTCTGAGTCATGGAGGACCACTAAGAGTGAGTCTCCTGTGGACCACATTGATAGGGCAGAGTTATAAGATATCATGCAGTCCTCAAGCTATCATGGACTCAAGTTGTTAAGGGCCTTGTAAATTAATACCTGGCCTCTTAGAAGAACTAGGGCTTCTCTGATTCAGAATTTATATTTCATTTCTGTAGCTGCACACACATTCTCATTATTTTTTTATGTAGACCAAAAAAAAATATGCTAGCGCAAGGCAGGCAACACAGCTGCCCCAATTTTCTTTAAAGTGATGTCTCTATTTCAAGTCGCTTCCAATTTTCTTTCGCCCGCTCTGCATTTGGAAAAAAGGGGGGATTGTCAATATTATCTGGGTTCACCTCTGGCTAACATGCGATTCTGAAACATCTCAGATGGCTTCCTACAAATTAGATCGCTTAATAGCTTGGAGCTTCATTTGTCCAGGGAATGTGTACCTGACTAGTGTACATCAGCAGGTTTCATTTAGGATGCTGAGTAGCAATTTCTTTCCTCTCCGTTTTTCTGCAGGGGGGAGCATGTTCCACAGAACCTGAGAGGCTGAAAGTGTTCCTTGAACAGCTTTATTTTTAGGTTGACGATAGCTATGGATGAATCAAGGCGGCAGAGATATCAGAATGATAAATATACCGGATGATGATACGCCGGAGGATGTTGCTACAGGCAACAATGTGGGGAAATGTAGAACAAAGTGAAGAAATAAATAAGGGAAAAGGGATCTCTACCCTTGATACTCCCCTCCCTCATATTTTGAAAATAAATGTATTTTTATGGGTTATAAAAACGGCTAGCTGTGTTTCAGTTCATGTATTTTTTCAGGATGCATCAAGTATGAGAGAAGGGGAGAGGCAGGGTGGTGGGGAGTACAGAACGGTGCAAACACACTAGCACCAGGTTTGCTCCACTGCTGCATTTGCACCACGCACCCTTCCCCGCCGCCTCCCACTCTCTCCCAGTAAGAAACAGTGAGCCACCTGCTGGGAACCTAGCATTGCAGCCGCACCTCAGCCAGTGAGGGTGCTTATACATATGACAGGCGGACTGTCTTCATGAGCTTGGTAGGTTACCATTTCCCCCACTTCTGTGCTAGGTGGTTTGGGGAACCCTAACACAATATAGTCTTGGATTTGCTAGCTGGGAATTCCAACTGTTACCTGATGTGTTTAAAGGGCACTGTCTCCTGGGCACTGGCGAGTGAAGTCTAACAAAGCAAGGCTATGCTCGAAGCAGATCTGATGAGAAAAATGCCCTTTCAACATACTTTTGTGTTACACCCAGGGTGGTGTGTGCGTGTGTTTAAAAAAGAGAGAGAGAAAAGCAATTCCTAAGAGCAACAAAGTAGAAAGATGCTAATTTTGCAAGCCTCAGTGGGGCAGGAAAGCCATTTTTGAAACAGCCTCAGATAGATGAAGCTGATCATTGAGGAGATATCATGTTTTTTTCTAATGACTGATCTTGTTAGATTGCCAAGGAGCAGTTTTGTCTGGGCCACTGGTTGCTTTCAAAGTGTCACGTACAGCTTTTGATAGTGCTTCCCATATTTATTCCCCAAGAGTGGGTAATGTGACCTAGGGTTGCCTCCAGCTCTTACTCAGCAATTTGGGTGAACTGTAGTGAATTGTGGTGGTGGTTTTCCCTCCAAACTTGGATCTCTCTGTATATTTGGATCTCTTCAGTTTAACCTCTAAGACCAAGTTACTGTATTTTGTAGTGTACTTTATGATGCAGCAGCATCTCTTAACTTTATGTATATCATGTGTTTTAATTATCTTGTGCCTTGAGGCAATAAAACACTTTATACTGAACTGTGTGGACAAGGAGTTGTCTTCACCATCAAATCTGGAAAGGCTGACAACTGGAAAAGGAGAAGATTCTGAAGCTTTGCTGGGCTACTTTGGTAAAGGTGAAATATCAAAATGCAATCACCATTGTACCATTTTTCTAGTTTCCCTAACTGAGCACTAACTTTGAGGTATAAGGCACCAATTATGCTTTGAACTGAGGGTTCACCATTATTTTTTTTTTAAGGAGTCCCAATGATAGAACTGCAAGTTCAAAAGACAGATTGTAGCCTGCATGCATGGCAGCACTTGAAACTGTTAAATCCTATGAGGCTGCTAGTTCAGAGAATTCAGACAGCTATCTATTCATCACAACCTTCTCACATATTATTGAAATTTTAGGCATTCCTTAAGAACACATGACATAGTTATTTACTTGGGGTGATGTACTATATATATCAATCTATCATCTATATCTATCATCTATCTATCTATCTATCTATCATCTATCATCTATCTATCTATCCATCATCTATCTATATCTATCTATCATCATCTATCATCTATCTTCATACACACACACACACACACACACACACACACACAAACAAACACACATTTCTCTTTTTAGGATTCTCTAATGCCATTGTTCTTCCTGTCTTTGTTTTATTGAACTTGCCTGTCCCATCTCCAAAGATTTGCTCCAGTGAGCAAATTCCCAAGGACTAGCAGCTTTGTTTACCCCAAACGGTATGGGATTTCTCTTCAGGTCTCAGTGGGTCTGGCCAAATGCACTATTTTGTTTGGGGAAAGTTATGCACCCTGGTTTGCAAGGTGATTCAATGCCTCTTTGCTTTTGACAGAAGGAACTTAGTAAGATACCAATAACAACAATGACATGTATCTGAAAGCTTCATATATGTAGTGGTTAGAGCATGAGACTAGGACCTGGGGGCACCATGATTCAAATCCCCACTCACAAATTTTGACTGGGTGACCAATCAGGGGGTGGGGGTGGAGAAGCATGTATGCCACCTTCAGCTCCTTGAAGAACAGGGTGGGATGTAAATGCAAAAAATGAAATCAAATATAGACAAGGTTCTTCAGCTCAGCACTCATATAGAAATAGAGTCGAAATAACAAAAACAAATGCCCCCTAGTTATCCTCTGGTTCTTGTGCCATGTCTCTTGGCATTACCCCTTCGCCTGTTCTTCTTTCACTAGATTCAACCCAGTTCTTAAAATTCAGGCACTCCACTAGCATAAGCTTCGGTTTGGCTCTTTTTCACATCCCCCTTCAAGCAGTTGAACTCCAGAGGGATGTAAAATCCAGCAGCCTTTATTGATATTCAAGGCAGAATAGAAGGTTTTGTTTATCTAGGGCAGAATCACGCATACCACCATGACATTTACTTGTAGCAAGTAAAGGTGTGTGTGTGCTTGTAGGGAAGATGCAGAATTTTCATTTTTAAAGCAGTTAAAAACAACAACAACTCAGCCATGAAAGCCGTTTTTGTTAACAACACAAGAGAATCTACCGTAACACCATATTACTTTCACAAAACAATATGTACCCAGCGCAAACTCCCACATTGCAAAAATGGAGGGGTGCTTTGAACGCCGACACAGCAGCTCCGTACCCTGGCAGGAATAATTGGCTTTCCCAATAAAACAGAACTTCAGCAAGTATTCCTGCAGCTGACATTACTGATCAGAACAACAGAAATCTCTCTTGCTTCTGACAAAGCTTTTATAAAAGAAAAGGCAAATGTGTGGGAGAACTGCATGCTAAAGAGATGTCAGGACTCCTTCAGCTTCTTATTTGGTGTACACATCAAAAAGTTACTATTACAGCACAATCAGGAAGCAGCAACAAATATTTATTGCTGGGGGGGGGGGGAACCTGGTGCAGCTGTAAAATTATCACTGCCCATCCATACGTCTGCATACTTTCCATCTGCTCTACCAGTAAAATTGTAAAAGAAAGCTATTGCAAAAGCATCCATTTCCAGGACACTACACTAAAAGTCTTCAGTACTGTCTCATCACGAGGCGCCTGAGCCTATGACATCCAGTGTTGTTGTTGTTTAGTCATTTAGTCGTGTCCGACTCTTCGTGACCCCATGGACCAAAGCACGCCAGGCACTCCTGTCTTCCACTGCCTCCCACAGTTTGGTCAGACTCATTTTGGTAGCTTTGAGAACACTGTCCAACCATCTCGTCCTCTGTCGTCCCCTTCTCCTACTGCTTTGGAAACAGGGGCTCAGGAAACAATACAATCTTCTAACAACTGCCAACTTCCTTTGATCTGGAGTTTCCATGAAATGTGTATATATATATATTAACGTTGGATGCTACATACCATAATACACATTGGGAGTCCAGCAAGATGTTCTTGCCATTGTGTGCCTCTGCCAACCGGGTGCCTCCAGATGTTTGGATTATAGCTCCCTTCAGCCCAGTGGTTGGTGAATTGGCCTCCACAGTCACTTACGGACTCACTGTTAAGACCATGTTCATGAAAGACAATCTTACTTGGCTACCAGTGACCGCCAAAGAGGAAGAATAAGAATAGTGATTTCTAAATTCAGTAACTTTGCACACAGAATTTCAGGTAGTTGTTCTCCTATCGTTCACATGGCCAATTAGCCCATGAAGAAAACCAACGTGAACAAGAGGAATCCTTAAGAGGGCTTGAAGAATTGTGTGTGTGTGTGTGTGTGTGTGTGTGTGAAAGAAAGAAAGAAAGACTTACTTGGTGTTGTCTGAATCAATGGTATGGAAAAGCTTTTCAAGTTCTTCCTCATTAAGAGTTCCATCGGAGAAGAAGGCCTGGAATTCCTCCAAGGACAATTTCCCATCATCTGCAAGCAAACAGAAGGTATCACAAGCAAGTTAAACACACACACACATCCTAAGGAGGGAAACACATCCAATAAGACCATAAGAAGGAGCCTACTGGATCAGGCCAATGACCTAACCGGTAAAGTATCCTGTTCCAAGAGTGGCAACCCAGGTGCTAACCTGCAAGTAGGACCCAAGCACAATAGCTCTCTCCCTTCCTGTGGTTTCCAGCAACTGGTATTCAGAAGGATGCTGCCTTTGACCATGGAGGCAGAGCATTGCCTCCACAGTCCATGGAGCATAGTCTCCATTGCTGCTAGCCATTGACATTAAGTTATCTCATTGCCTTTTAAAGTCATTCAAGCTGGTAGCCATCACTGCCTCCTGATCTAATGATCTATCCATGACAACTGAGTGATCATCATCTCCTCCACCCTCCAGACCACTCCTGAATCCCATCTGGATGAAACACTAAATTAAGGGTGTGATTTTCCTAATTTGTGGGCCACTGTAAAACTCAGCATGGATAATGCATGTCTAGGACACTCAACAGTCCACTCAACATCTTCTAAAGCAAAATGAAATGCTTGCCAATTGCAATAATTCACACATTCAGCTGTGAGTCATCAAAAGACAAGATGCTGAGCAATGAGCAGATAACTGGACAGGTAACTGGACATCACATGCAATTTGATTTAATTTAAAAGTATTTCTAAACTGCTTAATATTTTTAAAAAATCTCTAAGCAGTGTACACTATAAAAAATGTCATCCATTAAAGCAAAAATACAACCTAAAATAACAAATCAATAAAAGATCCTTTACCTTTACCCTTTTTACCTTATGGAAAACAGGGACAGTCATTAGAAGATGTCAGAAGCAAACAATGGCTGCTGCTACATATATGACACAGGGAAATGGTAGTTTTGTGCAGGTAAGATTGGATTTTCATTGAGAAATCAGCATAAAAACAAAGCATTAAACTCTCTTCTACCTCACCACAGTCCCAATCCATTCAACATGCATTTCTTTATCAATGCATTAAAGATTCCCTCCCTCCCTCCCATGCAAGTAATGGGTCCTTTAGTTTTTAAAGAAAACATCATCAATAGCTATTCTAAAAACATCAGTACAGAAATATCACCAACACTTAACACTGATCATTTAAAAGCAAGTTAGGAAATGGATGGAGAAAACCCTAAAAGCCGTTTCCCGTCTGCATCAGTTCAAGATAATTTGAAAGAAATAGAACTGATCCAACCAATGCCTGTGTTTTTAAAAGTGCATTGCGAAGGCAGGCATGTGAGTGTGTGTGTGCATGCGTGTGTCTGTTCTAGTGTTGAAGCAATGATTCTTCAACATCAACTTCGTTGGACTGGTCATGTTGTGCAGGTGCCTGATGATCGTCTTCCAAAGCAACTACTCTATTCTGAACTTAAAAATGGAAAGTGTAATGCTGGTGGTCAGCAAAAGAGATTTAAAGACTGTCTTAAGGCAAATTTTTAAAAAATGTAGTATAAACACCAACAATTGGGAAACACTTGCCTGTGAGCACTCCAATTGGAGAGCAGCCTTTACCAAAGGTGTCATGGGCTTTGAAGACACTCGAACTCAGGACGAAAGGGAGAAACGTGCTAGGAGGAAGGCACGCTTGGCAAATCCAGACCGTGATCAACTCCCGCCCGGAATCCAATGTCCTCACTGTGGAAGGACGTGTGGATCCAGAATTGCCTCTGCAGTCACTTACAGCAGGCATGTCCAAAGTCTGTTTTGGGGGCCTAATCCGGCCCGCCAGTCGATTTAATCTGCCCCCCATGGCAGTATATGTCCTGGGGTAAAATCCTAAAAAAAGCTCAACTTTGGTCGGCCCTCACGCATGTTTGCTTCATCAAATCCGGCCCTCTTTGAAAAAAGTTTGGGGACCCCCTGAATTACGGACTCATTGTTAAAACTGTTTATGGAAGACCATCTTACTCAACTACGAGTGATCACCAAAGATTCATAGATTGCCTAAAAATATTTATTCATGTCAGTGTATGAGAAACATCATTTATTTAATCAGATCAAAGGCATGTTTTTCACTCAGAAAATGTTACCTTGTTTCATGCATGTTACTGACTTTGCAGAAAAACATTTAATAAACATATAAACAGTTCCTTCAGAGACCTAAGTCCGCTCATCCTTTCTTTCGTGTGGCGGCATTGACGGATGGAGGAGGCTTCACTGGGACCCCAATGAGGGAATTCAAACTGGATGTGCCCTTCCTGATTGGCGGAGGGGGCATAAGCCCCTTCCGCCTATCAGGAACCGGATCCTGGCCTGCACCCTGCTTTGGCAAATAGGGATGCAGGCTGGGGCTTGGGCTGTGCTGGGGGGTGGGGCCAATGGAGCCGACGGTGGGCTTCCCTTGGATCCACCCCTCACCCATTTAAGCAGCCAGCGCCTGAGGCTCAGCCGGTTTGTTCCTGAGCCGGGTTTTCCCTGCCCAGCCACCTAACCAAGTTTCCATGTTCCACCTGAATGCTGCCTTTAACAGTCAGCCAAAATGACTTGATAGGATTGCAGGGTGTCTCCTCAGACTGATCATTTGATGAGCAGACAGAGGGTGATAATGTCCTCTCCTCAACTAATCTTCATAAATCACCGTGTGTGTGTTCCCGGAATGTGGGTGCATTTGAGGCTGTGTGTGCGAGAATGTGAGATGACCACATTCTTCTCTCTCTCTTTTTGAACTTCCATTGTAGCTATGAAGTCCCTGGACTTTTGGGCAAGTGTGAACCTGTCTCTAAGGCACCAAATAAGAAAAGTGAGGCTAGCCTCCCCTACAAGAAAAAAACCAACCATCACTGAGAACATTGTCTCCAAACTAAGACCAGCCCAATATTAACTAACAACAATAACTACCTAAGCTGATCTCAAGTCCTTAAAAGTTTTACCCAGAAGGTTAAATCTTACCACAAAGCATCCTTCACAGCTGACAACGAAGTTTGTACTGCATGCTAAGACTGACATTGCATAAAGCTCATTTAAAACCTGTTCGTTCAAGCTATATATCTATAATAGATTTTTAAAAACGTGCACACATCACAGCATTAAGCCAGGTATTGACACAATAGAGAACCAGGACTAAGACCCGTGCAGTTTGGGAAGATAAGACCAGCCAATATCATAGAGACTTGGAAACTGCGATTAAGAGACTTAAAAAAAATCCTTTCCCCTCCCCAAACAACTGGCTGAACAGATGTAATACCCTGCTTACCCAGCCAGTACAAGTTAAGATAAGTGATGCTGAATATGGAAGTCTTTGTATGCTAGCAGCCTTATCAGGAAGGGCACAGAAATGTACGCTGGAAGTAGAGTCACATGGCTGGGCTATGGGTAGGATAAGGCAGGTAATTCTGCTCAAGATATAATTTGATGTCCAAGGGTGCTCAGATGTGCTAAGACCTGATGGCTGAATCCTATTAGTCATACACTGATTTAAGGATCAAAATGCACTTTAAAATGAGAAGTGTCAACCTGCTTGGATGGTGTGTAGCAGGGGTAGCCAACAAGGTGCCCTCTGGATGTTGCCGGACTCTCACTCTCATCGTCCCTGAACATAGGCTAGCCTAACTAGGACTGAGGTAGAACTAGAAACACCCCCCCCCCTTGATTGACTTCTCTCTTCTCTCAGTCAGGAGGGGGATACTGATATGCAATGTCTCCTTCCCCCTCCCAACCACGTGTTTAATCAGAATCTTATAAAACCCCAATGAAGCATTAAAGGTAAAGGTAAAGGTACCCCTGACCATTAGGTCTAGTCATGGACGACTCTGGGGTTGCGGCGCTCATCTCGCTCTATAGTTCAAGGGAGCCGGCGTTTGTCCACAGACAGCTTCCGGGTCATGTGGCCAGCATGACTAAGCCTAAGCATTAGGCTTCCTCAAAAATTGATTTAGGGCCAAATTCAGAGTGGGTGGTCCACAGGCAAGTCTGGATTAGGGTGGGGGGGGGGGGAGGCTGTCCGCAGCCCTCATTGAGAGTGATGCTCACTGAGAAGTTTGCAACTACCTGGTTCATTATATACCTGGTACAAACATCCATATTGCAGTGTTCTGCTGCATGATGAAGTGAGTGTCATCTCCCTAAAAGAAGCTGAAATTTCACAGCTGAACTTGGGTGGTGGTGGGGGAGACACACCAAGCGATTTCCTGATATTTTGGAAAACAACATTGATTGCTGAGCCCAATCCAAGCAACAGAGGGTGATTCATTTGGCCCTTGCACTCAGCCACTAAAGTGCCTCTTGTGCAGTGGCAGAGCTTCATGCTCTGGCACCGGGGGGGGGGGGGGCGGAGAGCAGGCGGGGGGGGGGCTGGTGTGCGTCCTGGGGGCATGGTGTGCTGCCTGTGGGGGCATGGCACCCAGTGGGGGGGGCAGCCGCGATGGCTCCCCACCAGGATCGCGCTGTCGGGGGTGGTGCTCTTGCCCTACACTTCTCTTCCTCCGCCAGTGCTCTTGTGTCTTGGGTGAGAAAAGATCAGGAAACTTTGAGGCACGAACAAGTTCATCTCTATAAAGTGATTATCTTTCTCTGCTCAACACTAAACACACACAAAGCTCCCCGTGATCTCTCTCCAGTAGACTTCAAGATCTTGCTTACGACAAAGCTTAACTAAGCACTTCAACAGGAAATTAGAATTCTCTGCCATGGAGTGTGTTCCCACTCCCAATTCTTGAATGAAGTGAGCAGTCCAATTAAACTTTTACAGAGTTATTCACAGGGGGGAAACTGTGTTGGGAGTCAGCTATGTTAATTGTCATTGGATGTACGCTTGCCCAATTATTAGAAGTAGTTGCAAAGTGCTATCTGTGACACTTATAACATGAATTCCCTGGATTGGAAACATCATCATCTGCAAATTATCTTTAGGTCTTGTTAGTGCTTTTCAAAACCACTTCTCCTTCTCAAAAACAGCCACTGCTGCGGCACTGAATTCAGTGGATTGCAGCTCATGTTAGTCCTACTCAGAGTACAGCCACTGAAATTAAGGCAGAAGCCTAACTTGGGTGTCTTAATTTGAATAGGTCTAACTCTAGGTAGGGGTTGCCAACAAGGTGGGGTGGAGGAATGGCTACCACCAGAAAGACATAGGAAGCTGCTTTATCAAACTACAAACACATCTAGCTCAGTTATTGTCTACACTAACTGTCGGTGGCTCTCAAGGGTTTCAGGTATTTTCCAGCCCTACCTGGAGATGCCGGGGAATAAACCTGGGACCTTCTCCATGCAAAGTGGATGTTCTATCATAGAGTTACAGCCCTTCAAATCTGCAGGTTAGTTACCTCCAAAATGACCTGGCTTTCGGGCCACTGTCTGAAACAAAATTGTGGCCACAAGCAGCCCACCATTATCCGTCACTGAAGGAAATCTCCCCTAGTGCTCCCACAGGAATCTTAGGGGGCCCACCACTGTAAGAGGGGTCCCATGGGGCAGCACTCTGTGAAAGGCCCCCTCAACCCTAAAGCCAGCCATACTCCACATAACACTCACAGTATGTGCAAAATTCCATGTCGGGCAAAAGAATTCTAAACTCATCTCCTCAAAGGTCTGAGCCTTTTATGTGCAGGGAATCTTTTCATGGTGGAGCATTCAACTAGGCATCTCTCTCTGCGCCACAATCCCTACAGCCACTTGCCATCTGAAGCAGGACGGTTTTGCCAGCTTTTCTACTGTTTGTGCAAATGTCATCTTTGATAGCACAGATCTTTGAATGGGAGCACCCTTCTCTCCTGGAAACCAGGCCACCGGCAGTAAGGAACTGCACCACACTTAAGCATTTGGTTGGGAGTCCTACTTCTACAGATAATTTGGGTCAAGATGAAAGATGGTTTTTCTTATCCCCCCTACCTTTGGATGCAGACAGACACTCATGAAGACATCAGAAGGCTGCAAAATTTGTAGAGAGCAAGAGAATTATGCAGGTGGGCACACAGACACCTTTCCTATCTCGCCTTCTCTCACCCTCCACAACACACACATTATAATTCAACCTCTCTATGTCAGAATTCATGAACTTGGTGGCCTCTTTGGACTACAACTTGCATCAGCCCCAAGCATCACAACTGGGGTTGATGGGACTTGTAGCCCCAAACATCTTAAGGGTACCAGATTGGTGAAGGCTAATGTATAGTGCGCTGTAAGAGCATATTAAACCACATCACCCAGAGACACCATTTCAAAGAAGCCTCGTGAATTTTTAATGCTGCTGCTCCTTCATTTTTGCTGAATGCACACTTTTCTTCCACACAATCTTTACTGTGTGTGTGTGTGTGTTAAGATATATGCATGCCTTTTATCTGCTTGCTGCAATTATTAAACTAGAGCAATGGGCTGAGCCTGTGCCAGAACAACGGACTATCAAAAAGGATAGTGACTGAAAAGTATGTGCTAGAGCTAAACACGCACGCACACACACACCCCTCAGCGGATTCCAGTATGACACAAATCCTCAATGTTTTGAGCAGACACAGCTGGGTTATCATGATGAAAATGTAACAGGTAGGGCAGCTCCCTGAGAACATAAGAGAAGCCGTGCTGGATTAGTCCAAAGGCCCTTCTAGCCTAGCATCCTATTTTCACAGTGGCCAACCAGATGCCTGTGGGAAATTAGCAAGCAGGACCTGAGCACCACTGCACTCTGCACACTTGTAATTTCTGACAGCTGGCATTCAGAGGCATACTGCCTCTGACAGTGGAGGGAGAACATGGCCACACCATGGTCAGTAGCCACGGATAGCCCTAGCCTCCATGAATGGGACCATGGCTGTCTCTTGCAGGAGTGAATTGTATAGTTCATGTGCTTGTGAAGAGAAAACCAATCAAAGAAAGCAGATGCTGGGAGCTAATGGGGCACCCCATACACAGGGAGGGAGGTGAAGAATACAGCCCACAACAACTGCTACCATTTGGACCAAATAAAACTTGGGTGAAATTGATCTGACAGAGGTCATGTCTCCCTTATCCTCCAGAATGAAGTCTGGTCAATTGAGATTCTTCCTTTCAGAGATCAAAGGGAGATTCACCTTAATACCAGATAAGAAACACAGCTTGAATTAAAGACAATGAAGATGCCTGTTAGAATTCTAAGGTATGAAAAAAAAAAAAAAAAAAGGAAATGAGTAAAACTCTCACATATGTTTCCAGGGAGTTAACAAAACTTTTTAATAGAATATGAGTTTAGCAGCAATTTTACAGCAATGACGAAAAGTTGGAATTCTACCCTGCACATGTGATGCCTCACTGAAGGTTATTCACTTTAGAGAACAGAACCCCTGGTGAGAGCAACACGTTTTCTTGAAACGCTAACCACGTTAGTCATTAAGATAGCACGCTTTACGTTCCAGGATCCAGTTTATTTTCAAAAAAGGAACTTCATTAACAACCAATGTCATATCTTTCAAAAGTCAATTTATTCACTCAAGAATGAAGCTGCCTAATTGATGAACAAAATTATTTTTAAGCACTCTATAAGCAATAAAGGGCTCTGCTTCTTGCAAAACAACGCAGCTGTAAGACGAGTGCTGCAGGCATCTGCAATTGTTCAAAAATCCTGATGAAACTTTCTAGCTATAGGTGGGCTGAACATTTGCTGGAAAAGATTTCTGGTGCAAAAGAAGAATAGCGGGTGAGAGGGATGAGAAGATTTTCCCCAACCCCTTTAAAATGTATACAGTGGTACCTTGAGTTAAGTACTTAATTCGTTCTGGAGGTCCGCTCTTAAACTGAAACTGTTCTTAACCTGAAGCACCACTTTAGCTAATAGGGCCTCCTGCTGCTGCCTCGCCGCCGGAGCACGATTTCTGTTCTCATCCTGAAGCAAAGTTCTTAACCTGAAGCACTATTTCTGGGTTAGCAGAGTCTGTAACCTGAAGCGTATATAACCTGAAGCGTATGTAACCCGAGGTACCACTGTACTCTGAATCAGCACCACTCACCCCAAGTCCCCAAAACAAGAGAAAGCACCACTGACAAGGGAAAACAAGACCAAGGAACTCCAGGTGCGCCAGGAGGTACTATAGCACAGCCTTTGCCAATCTGGCACCAGCTGAGGCTGATGGAATTTGTAGTCCAAAAAATGTGGGGGGCACCAGGTTGGCAAGGTCCACTATAGTGGTTTGTGTGCTTGGTTGAAACAGCTCTCCAAAATGCCTCCTAAAAGGATTATTCCAGAGCACACTAAGCCCTAAATAAACCTTTCTTCAAGCACCTGGAGTTCCTTCTCTCTCCTTTCCCTCGCTAGTTTTGCTCTATAAACAATTGACATTATAATATAACCAATCAGATTCTACCATGAGGCAATATCCACGAGGGCACACAAAATCACTCTGCACTAGCTTCATTTCCCTCAGTGACATCATCATGTAAATTAGAAGGAGGGAGGAAAATCTGGGAGCCAGAATCTCCAACTTGCCCTGGCAGGGCAGGTTTCCTAGAGGCTGAGAGAGCCTGCTGTCTCCTTAAAGCCAGCTGCTGGCGAGGAACACAACCAGTTGGGAGGCATGGAGGGAGACTTATCTCTGATGGCAGAGGGTCTTTGATCATGATCTCAATGCAAAGGCAAGCTCATGTGAAGCGAATTCCGTTTGACTCAAAGGAGTGTGCTTCCAATTGCACATGAATATCACTCAGTGCACTTAATGTCTTCATTTTCCTAGAAACAAATGATATTGCTGTGTGGGCTGCAAAATTTGCTTACATGAGGGGGCCAGAGACCGCCTTCTCTTCCTCCAATGTCAGATGGAGGTAGAGGCTCCCTAGACAGCGCCACCACCACTCAGGGACTGTGGGTACCCATTTGGCCACTCACCTCCCAGACAGGACAAGGTGCACAGCACAGCCACGCAACAGTTGTACTGCCACTGTGTGCTTCTTTCTGCTTGCTGCCTCACCCTTGGTGCACCCACCCCCACTATGCTGAGGCAGCTGGTGCACTGGACTCTCAGAGGTGCAAGGAGACGCAGGTGCCCAGCAGCATCCTGAGGAATTTAGTGGTACCTGCTGGAGCCCAACACGGCTGAGGGCAAGAGTGAGGACTGCTGGGCCGGCTGGACAATCCTCAGGAGAGCTTCCAACTATGCAGTTCTATAAGTCTATGACCAGCATGGTGTAGTTGTTAAGAGCGGTGGACTTGTAATCTGGTAAACTGGGTTCGCCTCTCCGCTCCTCCACATGCAGCTGCTGGGCGACCTTGGGCCAGTCACACTTCTCTGAAGTCTCTCAGCCTCACTCACCTCACAGAGTGTTTGTTGTGGGGGAGGAAGGGAAAGGAGATTGTTAGCAGCCTTGAGACTCCTTCGGGTAGTGATAAAGCGGGATATCAAGTCCAAACTCCTCCTCCTCCTCCTCTTTCTCCTCCTCCTCTTCTTCTAGTGAAAGATGTGTGTCATATAACTTGACCCCAAAAGATGTGTGTCCTGATTTTCCTCTGTGACATACTGGAGGGTATGCACTCTCAGCCTTGCTGATGTAGTCCAAAGCAGAGCAGTATGTTTGGCACCAGCTTTGCTGCAGGAGTTGCTGGAAGGAGGCGTACAAGGTGCCATACAACTGTCTTAGGGACTACAATCCAGATTTGTGTAGGGTCTACTCCTTAGTCATTTCTTCTCCCAAAGATGTCCTGCAAGGTGGTAAAGTATGTGTCTCGTATGCAGAAAGTCTCAGGTTCAATGCAACATCTCCAGCTGAAAGGATCAGGTAGCAGGATGGTGGAAAAAGACCCCTATCTAAGAGCCACTGCTAGTCAGAGTCAACAGAGATCTGCCTGTATCAGAGATGGGGATCATGTGGTCTTCCAGATGTTGCTAGACTAGAGCTTCTGCCAGCCCTGACAGCCCCCTGTCTGAGGCTGATGGGAGCTGGAGTCCACCCCTAAAGAACTGGAGAGCCACAGGTTCTCAACCCCAGGCTTACATCTTACAAGAAACAAACACTAGACTGCTCCAATTCCACAGAGGCCAAATGCTGCAAGAACAGACAATTTATGCTACTCATCACCATCATCAAATCTTAACATACTATTGATTATTTACTAACAAATCATCTAAACTGGTGCAACATGGCTTCCCATTTCCCCTTTGGTCTAGGAGCTAAAGTTGATTCAGCAGGTGTCATAGGGGCCACCAGGAAAGGATGTAAATAATTCTGGAATTAAAAGTCCCCTGGCTCCAGATTTCTGCTGAAAGACATTATCACACTCTCAATAAATACCACTGAAAACAAATTATGAAAAACTCACACTACATAAAAAGCAGAGAGAAACCCACAAATGCAGAAATCTGCATTTAGTGTTGAGGGACTTTGTTCAAGTTATTATATCTGACTCTCTGTCTTTCTTCCTGGCTTTTAATAGAGAATACCTTTCAAAATGGAAGGAAACTGTGTCAATTAGGCAGCAATTTACCCTGTGACAAATGATGTAGCCAGCCACTAATGAGGAACTCACAGACGGACTTTGCTGTTCAAAAAACACTCCCTTCTTTTCTTCCCTTTCCCCAAATGACCTATTAAATGCCAGGTTCCTCATCTGAACGTGATAAATAGATTATCAAAGCCAAGTGTCCCTTTTCAGTGTTAAAGCCACACAAATAGGAGATCATTGCACCCACCCCACAATCTGGTAAGCTTCCTTCTGCTATCATGTCAATTAAACCACTTTTGCAATTGTTATTCCATATCTCATGGATTTCTCATTTTCTAGTAGAATGGCAAAGTCTTAAAACTTGCTCCACTGCCCAGTTCTTGGTAAAATGCCCTTTGGGCCAAAACTGGGAGTTTTGATGACACAAAATTATGTACCATCAGCTCTATTATGCTTATCCATGTGACACATTTTGTATTCTCACATTATTTTCTTTTTCTTTAAAATTTTTAGACCACATTGTCTTCCCTAGAAGAAACGGGAGTCGATGTGATGCACAATGGTTCAGTCAAATCTCATAAAAAACAATAGAACAGTGTTAAAACTGCCATAGTCAAAGCCACATAGGGCAGCCAAGTACCAACAGATCAATCAGCCAGCTAGTTAAAATGTTCTCCTTTATTTTCTTAGAATAGGAATGGGTGACCTTTGCTATTAGACTACAACTTCCATCGTCCCTGACTGTTAGCCATGCTGGCTGGGGCTGATGGGAGTTGTGGTAAAACAGGTTGTCAAGTTGGGAGTCGGAAGCAAGTCAGCAATACTCACAAGTTGTCAAGGAAGTTAATTCTTTATTCAAAGAAACAAAACAGCCAGTCTATGACACTGGAGTCCTATAGCTTCTAAATGGCCACCAGTTCCCCTTCATTTACAATGCAGTCATTTAAACCCAGCTATCCAAACTCTGCTATAATCTTAGTGAGTGATTTTAATGCCCACATTGGCAAGAGTAATGCAGCTGCTGCTGTTTGAATTAAAGGAGGATTATTGTGTCCCCACCCCACCCCCCAAAAATTCCACAGGTACTCATATTGATCTTTTCTGGCCTTTTAGACCTTTGACTGACAAAACATTGTTTGAACTGACTTTTGAAACTTTAAATAGCACACATCCTAGATCTTTGCTATACTAAATCACGTTCAAGAATCCTCTTTGCAGTACTGAGGCTGAATCTACACATACATTAAAAAAACCCCTGTAAAATGCTTTTTTTAAAAAACAAAACAAAAACCCAAATGTTTAAAATATGGAATTTGCCAGTAGCTCGCCAGCACCATATACCATTTGTATAATGCACTCAAAACACACTTAAAACATATTTGCAGCTGTATCGTTGAGTCCCGAGACTACAAAACCCACTATGCAGTGAGTAAAATATGAATATACAAAAGCATTTAGAATTTCAACATGAAGCCAGCAATTGCTAATATTAGAGGTATGGCAGTGAAAATGGATCTGCCAAAATCTGAAAATTCAGATTGATGTCCCATCAAAACCTTTTCTTCTGAGAGAGGAAAACTGAATTCAAAACAAAATTGCTCTGGAAGTGGCACATCTCTAGTTTAATGCTGCAGTTTATGGCTATGTGCTCAACTCTGTCCCTCCCCAACTAGCTTTTTCCTCAGTTCAATATTTTACCCCAAATGTTATTGCTAGTTATCATTTACTTATATTTCAGCACATTTATAGCCCATTTTTCTATATGGAAGTCAGCACACAAATTACTTCTAACAAGGTGTAAAACAAAATTTATGAAAAATCAGTTTGACAGGTTGGTTACTGCTCTTAATGTTAGGCTGAAGTCCATGTGCGTACCACCACATAACACCATTTGCCTAGAAATAATTCTTAATGAATTCAGTAGGACATTTCAAAGTAGACGTGATTAGGATTACATAGTTAGGGCCTAAATTGCAGTGGGAATGCTCTCTCTCCCACCCCACAGTTGTATTCTCTTGGAAATAAGGGGTGGGGCTGGGGGGAGTCTATCAGTAGTAAGTGAGACCAGAGCTGGCAGTGGGAAGAACTAGAAGCTCTTTGCCACTAGGGATGGAGAAATTTTATTCAGTTCTAATTCCTACTTTCCAAAATTTCATGTGGACCAAAAACACAAGTACCCTTCAAAGTGAATTTTGCACTTCTCTTAATTTTGCATCAAAGTTCTCCAGCCAAGTAGTCTGTACTAAAATACATATACTGGGGAAGATAGCATATCCAAGTGCATTATATTAGGGGAACTTGCTTTGCACAAACATGTATATTGAGTACAAAAATATATACATAAGTAGAATCTAATAGACATATAAAGTTCTAATTAAAGTTTACAAAATTGATGTAGCTCAGAGCTTTTTTATTTTATTTTTTAAATGGACCAATATTTTAGTTGTAGCACATCTGTGAAAAATATATCACACTGTCCCCAGGCAACATATGTGTATTCTGAAAAGATCAGAATATCAAACTAGAGGGGGGAAGGAAACCAGATGTACAGTTATTCCTGGAGAAGTGCCTAGCTGTGGGTAGCTGCAACTTTTATCTCATGTTCACTGGCAGATGAGAGATTAAAGATGCTATAAAACATAGCAGCACTTTAGATCTGAACATTAAAAAACAAATGCTCTGGAAGACAGAAATGTGCAATTTTTGTCAAGCAGAATAGCCATGGAAACACAGCGGTCCGCAAAATTTCGCACCAGCATGCATGGGGGATATCTACAGTCACATCTGTAAGGGAAACAGAGTTGTTATCTAGTCTGGGGGTGGAATCCAGTTTGTTAATATGGATGCTTCTGATGCCATTAGCCAAACTGCAAGGCAAGCAAGACTCCTTAGGAACTCTTCCCACGCAATACTGATGTGACTTCCTGGTAGAAAGTTGTGTATGCCACACTCAGAGTCAACTCCTTCCATTTTGAAATCCAAGGCATAACATTTAACACTCTTAAACTAATTGGCAAAATCCACCGGAAAGGAAGACTGCATTTCAAGTGAGCTTCATGAATTTCTGAGGTTCATATTCAGAGCTGAGAAACTATGGCCTTCGATGACACCTGTAGTATGAAATGGGCCAGCAACCAAAACATCCTGGGAGCTTCTCAGCTGCACTTCTACTAGACCCTTTCAGATTACTCAGTCATTTAATCATTTATGATTCTCACCAGGGCAGTTCTTATTCAATAGTAGCAGAGAAATAGATGAGTTCAAAGAGGCCATTTTAAACCAACCAATCAAAAACTGGACTACAGGAAGTGGCCTTATGCAGAGTCAGATCATTGGTTCATCTAGCTCAGTAGTGGGCCTACATTAGGCATGGCAAACCTGTTGCCCTTCAGATAAGGTTGGACTCCAACTCCCATCATCCTGAGCTTGAATCTAAAAATTCTTGAGGGTCACTGGTCTTCCATCTCTGGTCTACACTGGCTCACTGGGCTCTCCAGGACTTTTGACAGGGATCTTCCCCAGCCCTATCTGGAGGGACAGAACTCCCAGGGACAGAACCTGAGACCAGATCATGTCCTTTACCATTGAGCCATAGTCCTTCCCTACCAAAAATCACAGTACCTTTCTGTTTTTAGCCAGCCCCAAAGAAATAATGTGCCTGTTTTGTCTTGTTGTTTTTGTTTTTTAACTACATAGGCAGTGACCAACATCTATGTGGCGAGTTACTCATATGCATAATTATACTGCCTGGTATATATGTATTAATTGATTTGCATGAACAATGGGAAAATAGGCTTCAATACACCCCCATTTGGAAATTCTACCTATAATGAGTAATTAAGAATACCGAACTTGTACAAATACTGTAATTAGAAATCTGCATGCAAGACTGGAAGGGGGGCGCTTATGTGGGGTGACTCTACTACTTCCTCTCTGACTCATAGCTAAGCAAAGAACATGCCCTTTGGATTCTCACTTGCATGAAGCAATTGCCAGATGTTGCCTTCCATGTCAAGGAAACAAGTGGCAAGAAGCAAAGCTGAAGTTGGGCTGCCATATGGTTCTAAGGTGCATTTCATTTGTATCCAGATTTAGTTGTGATGTGTCACAAGTGATACCGGTCCTCTGCAGGACTTTAGCTATGGCATTAAAGGGGCGAAAAAACACTATTTTGGGTCAACCATGCTTGAGAGCTGGCATGTTGGTAAATTGGCCAGTCAGATATGGTCTACCAGGTTCTTATTATTGGATCACAGACAAATATTCCATGAAGTCAAAAGCAACCTTATCCATGTAGTAGCCCACCTTTTTGTTGCATCATAGGGATTACACAAGAGCAAGGGAAGGAAGGAGGCCTCTTTGTTCTCCAGCCCTTCCAGAAATAAGCATCATACACTTCGCATTTAGGAGCCACCACTCCCTGGCCTGAAACTAAGGTTGGACGAATCTTTTCAGTTTTTCTCAGTTCTTCAAACTTTGCCATTTTGAGTTCAATTTTTGCATCAGTTTGTATTTTTCCTTTAAAAAAAGCCTCATGAAAATACATATACATTTTCATAGAGTTGTCACACAGATGATCCCAAGGAACCAGGGACTACCTAATGAACTAGACACTGCACAACAGATTTTGGTCCATGATAACAGAACTGAGGGTAAATGACACAGAGAGATGGTGAACCTTTTCACAAGCCCTACAAAAAAGGGGTTCAGGTTGACCATGCTGAAAACATTCCTGAAATACAGTTACTACTTCTGGCGGAGACCTTATTGTAATTTTATTTTCATGGGCTATTTTAGTGTTCAATCTTATTGTTTCCAGTCCCAAGCACTCTAAAAGTCAAACAATTAATAATCTCTGAAGGGCAAGCAACCTGTTTTGTTTGATTATCCGTTGTTGCACCAGTTTAGAGAAGAACTCTATATTCTTGTATTATTTCCATCCTTGGAGTCACCAACTTTATTTCATGGGCTGGTAATAACATTCCTGTGATCTTAAATGAGAAAGCAGCTCCATAAATGTTTTATGTTGCCCTTTGCACACTGCAGTAGCCCAACGACAGCAAGGTCAGTTAGGCGATATCCAATTAAGCATGTCAGATGTGTGCAGCGCTCCTTTCCCACCACCTGAGAAAGAGATTTCTTTAATAAGTCCTCTTTCTCTGACTGAATGGTTTTTCAAGGCCTCTGAGAAGGAGTGGGGATATGGGGGCACTGATGCTCCCTCTTCCTCCTGGCCTCTGCAAATCACACCAAGGCCATTAAATTCCCCAGCCACAACAATGTCTCATTCATTTCCCTCACACCTGATCTCTCTAATGAGAATTTGCAAAGAAAAGGCACACTCTCGGCCCACAGTGAAGAAGAGCTGACTGCTTCTGGTTAGCACTGAAGATCACACCTTAATTGGTATACTTCAAAGCAAGCCAGGAGTGTTTGAAAAACACGGCCTTCTGGATCAAAATAGCTGGGTTTCAATGGAGCTCCTGCCCCTTCTGTTTTTCCATCTAGTTCTGCCATGGAGCCTCAGAGATTGAATTGTCATCGTCTCTTCTTCTGTGAGGTTTCAAATGCCAGCCATAGGAAGGATCCATCAGATTCCCCCCTCCCCCTCTTTTTAATGGGGCATTTACAGGAGACAATTATGGTATGTTGAAATCCCAAACATTAATATGACCAGGCCTGAGCAGTATTCAAATTGTGTGGTTCATTTGAATTCTCTCCTAGAGGACGCTCATTAATTTTATTATTTGTTGCAAAATTAGTGTATTTAGCCTACATCGGGTTGGCATGGAACAGCCAGGCTCAAAACTGGGTTCAGAAAATCAAGCTCCAACCAACCAACCAACCAACCAAAATTGAAAACTAGGTTATGTTCCCAGATATGCTGAATCCCAATGCATCCTGATGTCATGAACTGGCAGGACACCAAGGAAGGGAAAGAGAATGAGGGGTGTAGTCACAGCTGGTACAAAATGGGACAAGCTGGAGATGGGGGAAGGAGAGGTTGGGGACTTAGGAGGTGCTCACAGGACATCAGAGGATGTCAAAGGAGCAGCTGACAGCTCACAGGAGCCAGGGGAAGGGAACACATCACCAGAAGCAGAGGTGCCCACATCTCCGCTGACACTGCAGGCTCTGAAGCATCAGGAACAGTGCACTCTAGGAGACTGAGGCAGGCAAGGGAACACAGCCCAGCTCAATAGTTGACCAGGTGGAGATCATGGGGCTCCTTAGGTCTAGGAAGAGGTTTGTGCAGCTGGGTGAGGCTCAGGGCAGGGGCAGATCACACACCTTATCAAGTGGAAAGACACAGTTGCTCAGCTGGAGCAAATCAAGATACATCAATCAAGATTGGAAGGGATAAAAGGGAAGCAAGCCAGAGGCACTGTATCTGCTTAACTTTCAACACTGATGGACCATGGCTTGGCTTCTTCAGGAGCTCCACTAGACTGTGATTTCAGGACTGACCCAGGCTTTCGGATCCTGGATCTTCTGCAGAGGCGGGAAGCTGGCCTTACTGTTTGACTTCAGACTTTGCTCACTGTATAGGATCTGGACCAATATTTGACCTTTTAGATTGTCTGACTACAGTGCCCTTGGGACTGTGTGCATCAGTGGGACTTACCTCCAGGTATGCCCAGCTTCATGACATCTGATCATGACATCAGGGGCACAATGGAGACCAGATCCAACCTGCACTTCAAAAAACTTCCAACTTTTTTATTCATTTGTTAAAGATATTCACAACCCACCCATCACCATAAGATCCCAATACAGAAGAAGACATCTTTCTCCCTCTCACATAGTGGAGGCTGATCCATTAGGAAGAATGGGGCACTATTTGTCATGAGTCCCTTAGAGATGCCCCAGAGATGGTGGTCAGATGAGGAGAAGAAATGAGCAGAGCTAGGAGAATTGGAGGAGACTGACACAGGGGAAGGTCCTAGTACATTATCTGTATCTGAACTGTGGCTCCCACAGTTGTGTGTTAAGGGACATGTCACACTCAAGGATGTTTTTGTGCCCCATTGAGTCTACTTATTCCTAGGTAAGGATGTCTAGGATTACAGTATAAAGGACACAACAAAGGGTCCTGCAGGGTGAAGGAAAGGGGGTGTCTTCTATGTCTGTGACAGATTGTGAGACATAATGCCTGGACACTGTTGAGAAGGGAAGACTAGCATAGCCTGGCAATGCCACTCTATGGCTTGCTGCTCCTTTGAACTAGTTAAATGCATCCCTAACTTTTTAAATAGAAAGTACACGAACATTGGCAGTATAATCAGTGAGAAAAGCATCAAATCACATACAGCAAGATCACAGACCCAGGAGGCATTAAGCTTTCATCTAGCTATCCGTTACTACAAAAGAGGACTCTAGCAATTTCTCTTCCTTCAGGGACTGAGATGCCTACAATCATGAGGGAGTAAATGCAAAAGGTTGACAACAACTATCCTTAGGGAAGACAGAAGCACGAAGCAACACTTTGAAATGGTCTTTCCACCCGTCTCATACAGAAGTCTTTTTTGTGTGTATTGCGCATGAAGGAAAAGTCAAGAGGTGTCACAGCTGCTGCAACTGAATTAAGCTGATGCCTAAAGTGGAACTGTGAAACTAGATGCATGAACATTTCAAATGGATTTCTAAAATGTGAAGATCGGATCTGAGGCTGAAATTTTATCCTATCACCGGCACTGGAACCTTGCAATCTAAATGTGATTTCAAAATCCAAAATGTGACTGCTATGAGCTGTGAAATAAACAGGGTAGAGATTGGGTAGAGAGGAGGGCAGGGAGAGTCAGTAGCAGGCAGATCCAAGTCACCCTAGGCTTGACTCTATCTTCTGCCTCCCTGTTGAATTCTACAAGAGGAAACACTGAGGCTACTAAGGGCTTGTCCACACTTCCATTTACCTCTCCACTTTCCTCCAGGGAAACCCCACTCTCTGCTGCTGAATCAAAACAAATTGAAATCAGATTTTCAGCTGATTGCCATTTGTTCCAATTCAGTGGTAAAGAGTGTATTTTCCAGGAGAAAGTTGCAGGGCAAATGCAAAACTGCTTGGAAGCATGGGAGAAGTGGAAAACCATTTGGACTCATACTTTCTAGGCATGAGGCAAGTGTGGATGAGCCCTAGGGAAGAGGAAGCTGACATAATCTGACACCCTCCCCCCGGCAGGTTGTAATAATAATAATAATAATAAATTTTATTTATATCCCGCCCTCCCCAGCCAAAGCAGGGCTCAGGGCGGCTAACAACAATAAAACAGTACAAACAACACTTTAAAATCATTCATTATAAAATTAATTAATTAATTCAAGCCACTGGCAACCATTGGGCCAGAGCTCTGCAAAGATTGCCAATGGAGGGAGTCAGGCTGTGCCCTGGCCAAAGGCCTGGTGGAACAGTTCTGTCTTGCAGGCCCTGCGGAAAGATGTTAAGTCCCGCAGGGCCCTGGTCTCTTGTGACAGAGTGTTCCACCAGATCAGAGCCACGGCCGAAAAAGCCCTGGCTCTAGTTGAGGCCAGCCTAACTTCTCTGTGGCCTGGGACCTTCAAGATGTTTTTATTTGAAGACCGTAAGTTTCTCTGTGGGGCATACCAGGAGAGGCGGTCCCGTAGGTACGAGGGTCCTAGGCCGTATAGGGCTTTAAAGGTTAAAACCAGCACCTTAAACCTGATCCTGTACTCCACCGGGAGCCAGTGCAGCTGGTATAGCATCGGGTGAATGTGATCTCGCAGCGAAGACCCCGTAAGGAGTCTCGCTGCAGCATTCTGCACCCGCTGGAGTTTCTGGGTCAGTCTCAAGGGCAGCCCCACGTAGAGCGAGTTACAATAATCCAGTCTGGAGGTGACCGTCGCGTGGATCACAGTGGCTAGGTCAGGGCGAGAGAGGTAAGGAGCCAACTGCTTAGCTTGGCGGAGATGGAGAAATGCTGCCTTTGTTGTAGCTGCAATCTGCGCCTCCATGGAAAGGGAGGTGTCAAAGATTACACCCAAACTCTTAACGGACGGTGCTGGCACTAATTGCGCCCCCGCAAGAGATGGGAGTTGCCCCCCCAATCCCATATCGTCCCGCCCCAGCCACAGGACCTCTGTCTTCGAAGGATTTAACTTCAACCGGCTCCCACGTAGCCATCCAGCCACAGCTTCCAGACATCTGGTCAGTGTGTCTGGGGCCGAGTCAGGATGGCCATCCATCAACAGATAGAGTTGGGTGTCATCAGCATGCTGATGGCAACCCAGCCCAAAACTCCGGACAAGCTGGGCGAGGGGGCGCATAAAGATGTTGAAAAGCATCGGGGAGAGTATCGCACCCTGAGGTACTCCACACACCAAGGAGTGGCGCGATGACAATTCCCCCCTAAGCGCCACCCTCTGTCCCCGACCAGAGAGAAACGAGCGCAGCCATTGAAGGGCTGTGCCCTGAATCCCCACGTCGGCAAGGCGGTGGTCCAGAAGTTCGTGATCGACCATGTCAAAAGCTGCTGACAGATCTAGAAGAATCAGCAGCCCCGACCCACCTCGATCCAGCTGTCTACGAAGATCATCTGTTAGGGCAACCAGAGCCGTCTCGGTCCCATGACCAGTGCGGAAGCCGGACTGGAATGGGTCGAGAGCCGATGTTTCATCCAGAAACCCACCAAGCTGTTCAGCAACCGCTCTCTCAATCACCTTACCCAGGAACGGAAGATTCGAAACTGGGCGGTAATTGGATAGATCTAAAGGATCTAATGATGTTTTCTTTAAGAGCGGGCGCACCACTGCCTCCTTAAATTCTCCTGGGAATGTCCCCGTGCCAAGGGACAAATTGATGATATCCCCCAGGAGGGCCCGCACCTCGTCTGGACACGCTCTAATCAGCCAAGACGGGCACGGGTCGAGAGGACAGGTGGTGGGCTTTCCAGCTCGGAGGAGTCTGTCCACATCGGCTGGGGATATCCGGTTGAAGTGGTCCAATACTGGACCCGAGGACAGTCGAGGGGCCTCCAGTTCCTTTATTGTATCCAAATTGGCAGGGAGGTCATGGCGGAGCAACAAGACCTTCTCCGTAAAAAGGCAGGTAGGTGGGAGTTGGCTGAAGACAGACCGAGGTTGGCGGGCCAATGCCTCACTACCACTACCAGCCCCCTCTGCAAATATATTTTAAACTACTTTTTTTGGGGGGGGTTCGTTTTATGAAACAGCTATCAAATGCTGATGCCTGATGCTCTCAGATACTGATCTATGTGTATCCACAGCTACACTTCTGATACGCTCAGAAATTGTGCCTCGCTGTCAAAAACAGATGCTGAAGACAAGCTGTTGACTGAATAATCAAGGTACGTTCACTCAGTTCAGATGATGTTTGCCATCAAATTCTGTGGAGGTAAATCTGGGCGTCTGGTTAACTTGTTTCAGCTCTAGCAGGAAGTTAGATAATTGTAAAGAATCATAGACTTGTGGGATGTAGAGAGTTACAACATAGGAAAAGAAGAATGTAAGAAGAGCCCTGCTGGACCAGAACAAAGCTCTATCCACAGTGGCTGACCAGATGTTTATGGGAAGCTCCATATCAGGACCTATGAGCCATAGCACTCTGCCTATTTGATTCCCAGCAACTGGTATTCAGAGGATCACTGCCTTTGACACTGATGGTAGGCATAGGTGGTGGCTAGAAGTCCAACCTAAGCCCAGTCTTGATAGACAAGATTCTCCACAAGCCTGCTCCTCGTACCCCTTCCCCAAACTAGACAAAACCATTTTGCTTGTTTTGTGCCCCCAAGCAGGGGTCCTGTGCAAACAGGGTTGACTTAACAGCCCATGGAATGCTTTGCTTTACTTTCAAGGGGCTCAGACTCGTTTGTGCAGCAAGCATGTTGGTATTTTTCTTTCTGACTCTTATGAAACTCTGTAAAGATCTGAATGCATGCCAAAATCTGTTCCTTAAATATCAGAGGATACCACCTCTGCCATTTTCATAGTGACTAAAAGGCAAGGAGTTGGAAGCGGATATGGTTTCCTTGACTAACAACTTGATGTCCTTTTCTGCCTTCATCATAAGAAAGTTTTTCAGATTTCATGGTATAGATGAAGGATGATTCACCAGTGTTACTCTACTTGCGTGGGCAATTCTCAAGTTGTCCCCCCCCCCCAAAGCAGGAATAATTGTGAAAAAATTATTTCTTAACTGTTGATTTGCTTAGCCACAATAAGATGTAGAAAACCTTGAGAAGAAATAAAACTTGAAATGCCAAGCAGAAGAGGACTTAGGGCTCACCCACCCTTCCGTTTGCCCTGCTGCTTTCCCAAGGGGAAAGTTATGCTTTAGTGCTGAATCAGAACAAATTGCAATGGAATTTTCTGTGGATTGCCGTTTGTTCCAATTTTGAGCTAAAGAGCAGGTTTTCTAGGGGAAAGTGGCAGGATAAAGGCAAAACCTCTTGGACCCATGCTTTCTAAGAAGAGTGGACGAGCCCTTAGTAGGGAGTAGTTATGGATGTATTTTTAAAATTCAGATTCCAGCTAGGAATGCTTCTGAAATCCCCTCATCCACAGTTTCTCCCTGAATCTTGCTTCCAAACAACAATGTATAAGGAATTGTCTCTTGTTTCTTGTGATGTTTCTGAATTTTGTACAGAGAGTTGCCATCAACAAGACCAGTGTGTTTAAATGAAATGCAGATACTGTTGGAGGGAGCTGTAGTAGCTATTCTGCTTCTAACTAAAATGGGTATATATGATACCTAGATGCAAAATCTGGCTTAAAGACATGATAGGCTAAGGTTCCTGTCCATATGGCTCTTCTGCTTCCAGGATGGCTAGGTGAGCTTGTGATCTGGCCCACAATCTTGCCCATGGATCCACATTCCAGTTTTCATTCTGAAATGTTAGGTCCTTGCAAATGGGCGCATATTTTAAAATGTAGCTGCTTCCAGGAAAAGTCTGCTTAATGACAGATCTAATGAAAAATTAATATCCTTAAATTCTAATCATGCCATATTCTGAACGTACGTCTATAAAATTAGATATGTAATTAGACACTGGTGCCTGCTGGTTTATTTTTAAACTTGGATATGCTAGACTCTCTGAGGATGATTTTCCTTTCTGGTGATCAAGTAGAATGATAGACAGCAGATGAGAGCAGTAAGTAGGAAGGTATAAGAAAAAGGGGAAAGTGGATGGGACAAGGATATGCAAGAGGCAGAAGCACACAACAGCCCTTAGATAGTAATACTGATTAGCAAAACTAAATATGGTTAGTACTATAGTGTAATGTGACTCGTGCAACTTATATTATGTTGCTTCTGTTGAGAAGGCACAAGGAAGGTGCTTGCAAAGGAGCACCCTGCATGATTGGATCATCCGATCAACAGGTGTTGAGTGGAAAATTCAATCATGTCAGGTGCTGCTTCATGGGGCAGGGCCTTGGGCAAGGAGGGAGGGACAGGGGTTGCATGGCAAGAAGGAGAGGCTGGATAGAAATCTGATTATTATCTGAAGCATCCACTAACCCCACCTTTCCCTAAGAAGACATAGCCAGCCTGGTAGGACCCTTTACTCTTCTCTGAGGCCTCCTCCTCTTCCTCCCTCCCACCTGACATCTGCCTCGCCTTCCTGGGTGGGATTAAGAGCTTGCACAAAAGAACATGAGAAGAGCCTGCTGAATCAGACCAATGACCCATCCTGTTCTCAGTGGCCAAGCAAATGCCTGTGGGACCTCAGCACAAGAGCACTCTCCCCTCTTGTGGTTTCCAGCAACTGATATTCAGAATCTTTTCTTCCTCTAGCTGTGGAGGCAGAGCATAGCCACAGGGGCGTAGGAAGGGGGGTGCGGTGGGTGCGGACCGCCATGGGTGTCATCACTGAGGTGGGTGACAGAATGGCAACAATATGTGTTTTTGAAAAAATAACTCCAGAAAAAATAACACGCGCCCCTTCCTACGCCACTGCAGGAGCACTCAGGTGATTTCCAGAAAGCAGAAGCATTGCTGCCTCCAACTTTGCAGGCAGAGCCCAGCCTTTATGGATAGTAGCCTTCGACAGCCCTCTCCTCCGTGAATCTGCCTAATCCAGAGGCGTAGCTAGGTGGGGCACTGGGTGTCACACCGCAGGGCCTGCAGCATGCTTGAGCCACACGTCTCTCCTGAGGGGGAGGAGGCGGGCGGACTGCCTGCAAGCTCCATACTGCTTTTTCGAGCAGCGCAGGGCTTGCGTCTGCCCACCACCTCAGCCGCCCTACAGCTGAGGGGGAGGCTGCGGAGAGGCTCCACGCAGCGCACCCTGCCTTGGCTCGCCCCACCCTCATGGGCAGCTTGCCCCACCCCTATGAGTGGTTTGCTCCGCCCCCAACTGCAGGGCACATGCTCCGCCCCGGGCACCCAAGCGGCTAGCAATGCCACTGCATAGCCATCATGGCTTGAATTTGTCTGATCCTCTTTTTAAGCCATCCTGGTTGGTGGCCATCACTGCCTCCTAGTTTGGAGTTCTACACTTTAACTATGCGCCCCATGAAGAAGTACTTTATATGTCCTGAATCTTCCAGCCTTGGATGTCGATAAGTTCCACTGTTATGAGGGGGAGAAAACCAGTTTCTCTATCCACTTTCGCCACGTCATGCATAATTTTATAAACTTCTATCATGTCCCTTCTCATCTGCCTTTTCTCTAAAAAGTCCCAAACACAGCAACCTTCTCTTCGCAGGGAAGTTGCTCCATCACCACCTGCTTGATCCAAAAATGCTGCCTTTTTCTGAACCTTTCCCAACTCTACAATATCCTTTTTGAGGTGAGGTGAACAGTACTGGAGACGGTATTCCAAATGTAGTCACATGATAGATTTGTATAATGGCAGGTAAAGGGAAAAGATAAAGGACCCCTGGATGGTTAAGTCCAGTCAAAGGCGACTATGGGGTGTGGCGCTCATTTCACTTTTCAGGCCAAGGGAGCTAGAATTTGTCTACAGACAGCTTTCCAAGTCATGTGACCAGCATGACTAAACAGCCACTGACGCATGGAGGACCGCGATGGAAGCCAAAGCGCACAGAAACGCCATTTGCCTTCCCGCTGCAGCGGTACCTATTTATCTACTTGCAGTGGTGTGCTTTTGAACGGCTAGGTTGGCAGAAGCTGGGACAGAGCAACGGGAGTTTACCCTGTCATGTGGATTCGAACCACCGACCTTCCGATCAGCAAGCCCAAGAGGCTCAGTGGTTTAGACCACAGTGCCACCCGCTCGCTTGCATAATGGCATTATAACAGTGGCAGTTTTATTTTCCATTCCTAGTGATCCCTAGCTGCTGCACACTGGTACATAATGAGCCAGCCAAAGCTATTATGCTGACAAAGGAACTGGTTTGGCAAGCTGCTTCTGATACAGTCTCTACTCACAGATACAGTATCCCAAGTCTGGAAGGGGAACCAGGGTTTCATCCAGGCTGCCCAATTCTCCAAACTCACAACGCTATGTTTGCAAGGAGGGGGAAGAGGCTATGACACACATTTTATTATCTCTTTCAAGTCTCATGATTCACAGACAGGATCATCAATGCATTAAAGTGTTCTCTTGAGGGTACATCTTTTTGGATCCTTGGAGGTTGCCCATCTCAAAAACCTTCTCTTACAGTCCCCATCGCACTATGAATGGAACTAAAGATAAATAAATCATTCTTTCCCAGTTTAACTATGTGCATTTTTAATATCTTAATGTCAGAAACAGAATTTGATTTGGGGGCATCTGTCCAATCCCTTGCAGGAAATGAGTTTATGAATTATAAACACCACTATCATTCTATTACCTATTCAGCTGGCAGCCCATGGCAAATGATGCCAGATTGGCCTTGCATGACCAACTCTGATCCAGATGTTCCACTTCCAAAGGAAAAATAATCAAGTGCTCTCTCTGTTTTGGAATATATTTTAAGGTCTTGTTCTTCTGACAGTGCACACTGGAATCATGAGGGAAGGCACCAGAGCAGTAGGTCACTATGGTCACAATATCCTTAACTTGTTTGCAACAAGATCAACACCCCTAAGATGTTGTGGGGCTTAACTAAACCCAGGAGCTGCCTTGAGGCTGAACTCTTACACCAGTCTGTATCTGTATTGAATCTGAAATTGTCTTATGTATGTAATTGCTTTATTTTTTTATTGTTTTATTGTTCAACCACTTTGAGATATTTTAGAGGAAGTGATTCAGAAATGGAAATTAATTAACGCTCATTTATCTCTGTGGGTTTTATTCCTTTGTTGCTGCAAAGTTCCTTTTCCATGTCACTTATGCATGTGTTCGCTGATAATTCTATGCGGCCCCATTTCCACCTTAATCATCAATATTTTCAAAAAGATTGCGCGAATAAAATGTATATTTTTGAATGTATTCATGTTTTCTCTCTGTATTTTGGGTTGAGATTTGCATTGCAGCATTCAATGCATTGCAGTCTTCCAACATTGAACATAGTGGTGCTTTCCAAAAGGAGGTATGTGCTGGACTGGGCTGTAGCCTTTGAATAACATGCTATACTAGGAATGTGATGTTTTAATATGGGAGTGGGGAACACGACCCAGCCAATGGGCTACATCCTGAGCTCCTCCATCCCCGGATAGGGCTGCAACCACGTGAAGTCACCATGAGCCCTATTGTATTATAGGTTAGGGTGGAGCTGCAAATCGTATCCAGCTGGATTAGCATTTACTGTCTTGATTACTGTAAATGGGGTTGAAGCCCTGTCAGTATTTGAGACACTAAAACAGCTGACTAGTGAGGAAGAACAGTTTGGTTCCAGTTTTGCTCTGTGGATTTAGACTCAGCCAAGACAGGTGGGTAGAGAGCAAAGTGCGGCATTCAACTATGTCACTCATAGCAGACCCATTGAAATGAATGAACATGGCTACATTAGATCCATTAATTTCAGTGGGCCTCCTCTGAGGGCTCATTCACCCTTCCTCTTGGCCTGCTGCTTTTCCTTGGGAAAACTGCTCTTTAGTGCTCAATCGGAGCAAATGGCAATTCAGGATTTCACTGGATTGACGTTTGCTCCTAGTTAGCACTAAAGAGTGGATTTTCCCTGGGAAAGGAGGGGAAAATTGAAAGAAGGGAAGATTGCTTAGACCTGTGCCAAGAAAGCATAGGTCAAGTGGAAAACCACTAGGACCTATGCTTTCTAAGCATGGGACAAGCAGAAGTATGGACTAGCCCATTCTTTTTCAGAGCAATCCCTTGCAACAATGGGGGTACCTATCTCTCATCCCCAAGAATGCCAGAATGATACATAATGATAAAGCAAGGTTTTTGTCATTGCTACTGCTGTTAAAGAAAGGGGGAGATAATAAATAAATAAATATGTAAAGGTAAGACCGCCTGTGGAAAACCCTTACCCCCCGCCTTTAAAAAAAAAAAAAAGCTTAGTTCAGTCTTTGAGGTGTTTTGCCCCACTCCTGAAACTTGCAAAATTTAGCTGACCTGAGTACTTCAGTGCAGTATTCTATTAAATGCATGTTCAGTTAGTTTCTTAAAGTTGAGATACAGAGATTATTTCATTTTGGGGCGAAAGGGTAAAGAATGGGAAAGACTGTCACTCAGGCTATTCATGGCAGATGCCATCACAAGAGGGGGTGACAGCTGGCCAGAGACAAAAAAGAATGCATTGGAGATGGTGGCACAGACAGAGCCGGTCTTCCAAGCAAAGAGCAAATGACAGATTGTGCAAGTCCAGAGATGAAAAGCAGGTGAACGGATTTAATTCTCCCTCCTTAACATAACACAGCAGGAGTCAAAGTGGACACAGAATTCCATTTAGAATATAAAAGCCTTTGCCAAAAACACACACACAAAAAAACCCCTACCGCATAAAACCTGAGCTCTTTGGAGTTGGCTAAAGATTGGGACAGGGAAGAAATTCAGTTCAGTCTGCATTTAAAGAATAACCTATTTATTTGGCACTTTCAAAACAACACGTGAACCGAAACACAGGCATTCTTCTCAATCTGCACCACTCAGAATTTTGCAATGCAATCATCCAGTCAAGTAATGAGTACTAAAATGCATGCAGTAAAGTAAATTGCACATAAAAATGCATGTATTTGGGAAAATAACATACCAAATGCTTTATATTAGGAAAAATTGCTTGCAAAAATAGCATAGTAATGAAAGCTGCACACAAAAAGTGTATGCATTTGGAGAAATTTGCAGAAGAATGCAGACAAATTTTAATGAGGGCTATAAATACATAAATAAATAGTTCAAAAACAGATGCAGAAATGTGGAGAACTGAATTTAAGATTGAAAAAATGAGAAACTGAAATTGATAGATTATTCCATCCCTACCCGTAGCAGTGTCAGCAATAGAAAGAGATGTGCACCCTGTTAGTCACTGAGCAGGTAGGTAGTCTATCACTCAAACAGTGGGATGCATAAACAAACCTTCATATTGATAAAAAAGGTATGAAGTTTGAATATCACCCTCTTCTCCCACTCTGTGGTTCTCTGCCACTCTGTGTAGGCTTCTAAATATGAGCCTAAGAAACAAAGCATGTACACACAACCACAAAAAGAAAATGGAGAGGTGTGTCCCAGGCAGTGTGTGCTATGTTTTATACGCCCCAGCAGAATTTATGGGGCCCCACACAGAGAGCATTTCTGGATATGTTCCTGCTTGTGTTTTACAGATAATAGCCCTATTCCCACATGGCAAGCCACTTTTGAAAACAAGGGGTATCTCAAAAGCAGCTGATGTGGGAGCTAGTGGGGAGAGCAGTAAAATGAAAACAAAAATCACACTGATTGTACCCTTCAGTGTCCTAAATATTTTGGCTGTGCATGCTCCAGTTTGCTGCCCAATTCAGCACCTTGGATCCAGAAGTTCTGACCCAGGACAACCTGGAACCGACATGAGAGAGTCCAGTCCCTAAACTGAAACTTGTGCAACCCTAACTATTTAATTACGGTTTTAAACCCATTTAAACATGTGATTGGCATGAGGACAAGGAGGACAAGCAGACAAGAGCCTCTGGCCTGTGACTCCTTCTTCCTCTCCCTGCACCAGAAGTTGAATTAGGTGTTTAAACCCCGAATAAACATGTGGTCAGTAAGTGGTGTGGTGGGGAGACAAACAAGAGTATCTGCTTCTGTCTTCTTCCCTCCCTCTCCTCATCAACAACTGGGTGTTTATTCAGGGTTTAAACTCCCAATTCAACATGCAGTCACCCAACCGTCTCGTTTTTGACAATCCCCAATCATCATTGGAGGATCTGAGCCCATTAGGGACGACCCACTACAGGCAACTCCCAGTTTGACCTGGACTGAGCCTGGATTCAGTTCAGGATCTGGGATTTGTCTGGCACAGTCCTACTAAGCATGACCTTGTGGCTCTAGTATGTAATCATACGTATGTCAAGAACACAGAGGCAACTGTAGAGTACCTGAAAGGAGGGAGAGAAATTTATCCCCTTCCAATGCCTGGTTCACTGCTAGAGCTGTGAACCAGATGCCAGGAGTACTGGGAACTGTGATTTTCCCAGACATTTAGCAGAACAAGGGAAACGACATTTTCCAGAGTCCCTGACATACAGTCCTAATAGTCAGGTGCTGGGAGGTGGATGAAGAGATTTACCTCTCCTCTTCTAGCTTACCAATGCTCAAGGAGAAAGAAGGATAAGGAAGTGGATTGTTGGAAGGGGGAAGGGGGGCAAAGGATGAGAGCAATGGGTCGCTGAAGAAGAAGAAAAGTTCCACTAGGTTCTCTTTTGATGCAAGGATACAAGCAAGCAAGCAAGCAAGGAATGTTTGACTTTCTGAGCCAGGAAATGCGAGTTTTGATAACATTCTGTCACATCTTCCCATCTCCATCCCTCCCCATCCTCTCTCTCTTAATATTTTCTAGTGCACAGCTCAGTTGGAAACAAAAATTTCCTAGCACCTCACTGACATACATCTACAGATTCCACAACAGGATTGAAAGTGCCAACACCTTGTCTCCCTAATATTATGACAATTCAGCTTTTCACAACAGATGTTCTGGCTGGTTAGCAATCAGCTAAAAGCTGAGGAAATATTAACAGGCTTTTTGCTTTGTTGTGTGAAATGCTCATTATCCAAACTGTCTAGCTGTGTGTACCCATCACTGATGTTTAATAGACAGAAATGCACGCTGGGCTTAAGCAATTTGCCCAAAATGAAATGGCATCAGTAGGACAACAGAGTTCAGTTCCATGACTACTCTGCTACCAACTCACTCAGTGGATCATCCTTAATGGTCAACTCAACAAATCCAATATATCCTCTCTACTACGACTCTTAAGTAATCCATGCAAGAGACATTCAGGGATGGATGCACTAAATCCATATATGCAAGCTTGACTTTGCAAACCCATTTTAATTCAAAGTGCCTAGCAGCTGCATACAGAGTCTATTAAGTAATGGCTCACTGCATAGAGCTTGCTTTTCCCTCACTCCAGTTTTAACTTTATTTCACCCTCGCAAGTCTGACGAGCACAACATGCAAAGGCTTTTAAGAGGCTGGCTGTGTTTTAACACTTTGCCTTCTTACTGGTTAACATGCAGCCATAATTTGTCAGCTTGAATTATATTTTACAGGTCACTAGTTACAACTGCATGGAAAAGACAAAGCATCACTGCATGTCAACAACATTAGAGCAACGATTGCGCCCTTCAAAAGTCAGGATAAGTATGTTGCAGAATAGGAGTCCAATAAAGCTAAGGGTTCCTTTAGAAAGCAATAAATAACTCTCAGGTACTCCTCAGTGGGAAAACTGTGTGGTTCCTGCTTGCACAACATTCTTTTTAACACAGCAACTCAGAACACAGCAACTGTTCCATCATCACCTTACACAAAGACTGTCTCCATCATTTAGGACTGTGATATACTAGTAGTTTGTGCAGCATGTATAAGTGGCAGACACTAATGGTTGTAACACAAAGAACCTGTCCACTCCAGTTGATCAACTGCCAAACCATTTGCAATTTCTTTCAAAGATTTCAGGTCAAGGATTTGTGAAAGCACTTTAATGAAAATGAATACAGGGTGCTGCTAGCTACAAGAATACCCACCCGCTTAGATGGCAGTTGGAGAATTACAGTCTGAGCTTAGACTGCAGTGAGTGGTCACCCACCTGACAATCAACCGATTCCACATCAGATGATGAGCCTCTTTGAAGTTGTGCTCCCAGGGTGCCTTTACAGAGGCTTGTTCCAGGATCATAAAGAAATTTGCATTGAAAGCCTGCTAAAATGGAGGGGGTGTTCACAAAGGGGTTTGCACTGAAATCCTTTCCTGCTCCTGGGACAAGGCATGCTGGCACTGCCCATCAGTTGATCAGGCTCAGCTGATGGGCAGTGAAAGTGCTCCTTGCTCCAGGAAATGAAGGACTGGAAGTTCACTACATCAGTATCTGTCCTGAAGCCAGAGGTGTAGTGGTCCAGGGTCATGGGTGGAGGGTGGAGGGGGTCAAAGACCCATTACTATTTCTGCAGCAAGGTCTCTGTCTCCAGCATCTAGAGCTGCCCAATCAGCATGAAATGAGAGCTTTTTAGCCGCTGAGAACTCTGCTCATCCTTTGTGCTGATTAGATGCAGTCAGAGTGAAAGGAAGTATGTCAGTCACCAAGGATTGGCTCCTAGGATCACCCTAGGGAAATCACGCAAGAAGAACACCAAGGAAGAGTTGCTCTGTATTTTCCAAAGCTAAACATTTAGGAACACTGAAAACACAAGGTGCTTCAGTGTCAAGAGAATGGTGTGTGAGTTCTATTATGTACAGTAGAACTTCAAGAAAACACAACTTCTTCAAATCAACAGAAGATCTTTGAATACTCCAAATCATTTGCCCAGGTACATGCACAGAAAATAGTAGATTGAGCTGAAAGGCAACACATGGTGACCTTCATTGATTGTTGCAATGCATCCCAAATTAATATTGTATAATGATAAGACTATTATGTAAGCTTTGAAGTGGCTGTGAGCAGGTATGGCTGTGACTATCATGAAGGGACCCTGTACTTCTGAATTTGCTACTACACTACTGCTCACACCAGATGCCATATCTCCTGTCAGGTCTGGGACAAGTGGATGTGGTTTGTCAGGAACAGCCTGATGGGCCAAAGTGAGATCCATAGCAGCCCAACAGTTGACCCACAGGCTGGAGATTCTCCAATCTTGGCCTAGAGGGGAGATGCTGTCTTCAAAACAGATTGGTTGTGCACCAGTAACCTACACAGCAAGCCCGTGTGTGTCAGACACCTAATGAATAGGTACTATTGTAGTCTTTGTGGGGGAAATGCAAGTTTTCAAGTGGGCAGAGCTTTTCAGAGTTCGGCTTCCAATTTAGCACAGACAAAAGACAGAACCTTCTGCCCCCATAAAAAGAACATCTACATGCAGCTGAAGACATTTTGTGGAAGAAAATATACAACTTTCCAATTATATAACCATAAAACACACAGCTGCGATTTATTTTTAAATGTGAGGGAGTGAGGGAAAGTTTCCTTCTTACTTGCATTTATATAAGGCAGCCTTCACCAGCCTGGCAAGCTCCAGATATTTTGGACTAAAACTCCCATCAGTCCCAGCTGGCTGGCTGGGACTGAAGGGAGTTGTAGTCCAAAACATCTTAAGTTCACCAAGTTGTGGAAAGCTGATGTAATGACTCCTTCTGTACCTCTGAAAACTCTCCTTTGAACCATCAGTAGCAAGCTGGGCTGCTACATAGCAACTCAAGGGCTGATTCAGCAGCTTGGTACATGCAGGCATCCTCCTTCACCCACCTCCTCTAACCTCTGCCTCTCTTCTATTGTCAATTTTGTGGGATGGGTTTTAATGGATAGGAGAGGATATATTAATTGCAATTTACCCCTCCAGGTGCCCGTGTGTGTGGGTTGAACAGTGTTTCAAAATCTGGAGATGGATTTGCAAGTAGTGCAGAATCGCCTATCCTGTATGTTCCTTCCATTCTTTTCAAGGAACTTCAAGGGCTACCTTCAAGGCTGGTTCCCCTTGGAAGCTGCCATGTACAGAGTTAGACTATTGGTGCATCTAGCTTAGTACTGTCTGTACCTGGAGACTTTTCTCAGCCCCCTTCCTTCCTGGGTGGCTTTCCAAAGGCTGAATGCCAACAGTTGGTGGCGACAGAGGCAAAAAGTGGGTGGGGCCATTAATGTAAATGTTTACCTTTCTCCAGTAGGCTGGTTTCTGCATACACTCATGCACTCCCTCTACCCTCCATCCAATCAAGAGACATTGTCAGAGTTCAAGGACCCAGACCAGCCACAGTATGAAGGCGGACCAGGGAGGGGTATGGCCTGGAGAAAAGGGTGTGGCTTGGGAGGGTACCGAGGACTAGATAGATAAGGCTTGGAGGGCTGCATTTGGCACCATGGGCCTGGTCTTTCACACCTCTGGTCAGCACTGATTATGTACTGAACAGTGGTAACTCCTAAAAGAGTCCAGGATGACAGAGAGCTCGGGTGGTACCCAATGAAGTCAATCCATGAGTTGAACGACTTCTGCTTGTGCAAAGGAACTTTCCATCCCCCTCCCCCCTCCCCCCCTCCAAAACCTGCTTCAGAGAGTTGGGAGAACTTCCAAGGCAGATTTTAGGGGTTCTAGTGGGGAAGTGAAGAAGTTCTGTTGCACAACTGGAAGTTGTTCCGTGATTTCGTTGGATATAACGAAATGTTTTGATGGAATGTTGTCTTCCTCAAGGTCAACCATTCTGAGTTCCATCTGTCATAGCATTGCCTTTGTATGTTTAACAAGGACCCAGAATAATTAGGCCCAAGGTTTTCAAAGTCAAGAATTGTGGCTGTGATAGTAGCTGACTATCACTGATGCAAAGTTTGGGTTTTAGCTGTAGCTGCAAAGGACATTTCAGTCTTTCTCCCACCAGGGTGTATAAGGAGCACCTGCTGACCTGCAGCAGCATAGTTGTGGAACTTCATTTGCATCCTTTTCCCAGGAGGTAACACAGAGCAGGTAACTCCTATGAAATCCAGTGGACTCATATGGGAAGAAGATTTATACATTTGCACACCTGTGTGGAACATAGATGTGCAAATGTATAAATACCACATAGATGTGAATCGCATTAGCAAAACTTTTCCACCAAGCCTGCCACAGGGGAAGGTCCTTAGCACAGCGAGAGAACACATGTTTTTCACACAGAAGGCTCCAGGTTCAATCCCTGGAATCCCCTGTAAAGGATATATATCATTTAATTTTACAAGCAAATGAATATAAGCACACACCCACACTCATCAATAAGACGACTTACCATTTTTGTCAGCTCGTCTGAAGATCTAGAATCAAAGAAAGGCACAGTTTTACTATTTTGTAATTGCTTGTCTGTTACAAATCAAACACAAATATATATCTTTCGCTTAGAGAAAGAATCACACAGAGACAGAGGTGCAGGTCTTGTTCTGTGGTTACTTTAAACT
The DNA here is from genome assembly GCF_965153285.1 of Podarcis tiliguerta. Classification (NCBI taxonomy): domain Eukaryota; kingdom Metazoa; phylum Chordata; class Lepidosauria; order Squamata; family Lacertidae; genus Podarcis; species Podarcis tiliguerta. Next base: position 48,871,050 of record NC_139541.1, on the reverse strand, counting down.
TCTGCACGGAGCAGGGGAATGTTACAGGGCAATCCAGATAGGTATGGAGCTTGCAGCAATTTCCCAATATAAATTCTCTGTCCCCCCCCCCCTCTGTCCCCTGCCAGCTGCTATTTGTCAGCAACTGGACCTAGGTATATTTCCCCTGCTTCACACAGTAAAAGGCAGGCACTGGGCATGGTGTTCCCAGCCTCCTCCCCTATAAGGTGTGCTGCTGCACCTATGTGTGAGTAAATTTATTTGCGTGAAAACATCCCAGCTTGAGGCTCTAAGTGGCATATTTGTCCTTCAATGTGCCTTTGTGGCTCTTTTAGCAGGTGCACTGCAGACATTCCAGAGCATAGCAGAAGCAAATGAGGGGCAATGAGCGATCAGGGAGAACTCAAAAGTTGTAGCAAATATAAGCTAATTGCACCGGAGGGGTTCTGTCACATACATTGCATCCCCAAATTTGTTGGAAAACACATTCACAGAGCAAGAGTGCAAGCAAGGGAGAAGTAGCCTTACATAAGAATACAGGTCTGAGCCCAGGGGAGAGAGAACCTTAAGGCAGGAAGCAAGGGCAGTATCGCCAACGAAATACAGTGGAATGATATTTGATATTCTGGCATAAAAAGAGGTTGTCAGCAAGCAGATTTCCATGATCTTGCACTGCTTGTATAATTAATGTACAGTAGTAAAGAAAGAGACGTCGGCTCACTCTGCGTGGGAAGGAGATAAATTTAGATCAAAGCAAAAGCAGCAGAGAGAAGAGGGGGAATACATAACAACAGAAGACATCTTGCTGCAAATCAGGGAGGAGAAAGAAGGGAGGCGAGTGCAGCAAAACCTGGAGGAGAGATTTGAAAAGTGGTTGGTGCAATTTGACAATTAAAGCTTGGGTTACCATTTATTTATTTTTTTAAAAGAAAAGAAAAGAAAACCCAACAGCATACCTGTACAGTGACTGTGTTTCCCAACCACCTCCCCGCAGCAAAGGTTCTGTGTCCTTGGCATCTATATGGCAGGCAAACATTCAACAGGAAAGAACTCAACATGAGTTGGTGCCACTTGGTACATTTCAGGGAATGGCCAGACACAGGGGAAGGAGCAGTCATCATGGCGATGCAGTGCTGACTCCAGGTTTTTGGGGGCTTGAGCAATATGCTCTCAGTGGACTCCCTCCTTGAATGTGCTTGGCATTTCCTCCTCACCACTCTTGCCACTGCTCACTCATCTGACTCACTGAGCCTTGGCTCACTGGTAGAGCATCCGTTTTGCATGCAGAAGGGGCCAGGTTCAATCCCTGGCATCTCTTTTTAGGGCCAGGAAAGACTCCCTGCCTGAAATCTGGGGGGGCTTCTGTCTGTCAGTGTAGACAATACTGAGCTTCATACACTGAGTCACGTTGCCTGGCTGCAATATGTTCCTGAACTCTGACAATACCTCTTGCTTCCCTGGGTGAAGAGGAGTTTGTGTGTAGAAACTGGTGTGCCATACAGAGGTAAAAGGAATGTAGCCCCATGGTGAAAAAGTTTCCGCAGCTCTGCCGTAATTAGTTTTAATGACTCTTGTGTCCCACTGTCCCTGTGAAAATTTTGTGCAGTCCAATATACAGCCATCAAGACACCATGAGGGACTTGGGTGGTTACAAAAATTGCATATGGCAAGTCACATGCTTCTACGGCACAGCAGTGGAATTCTCTCTCTCCTGAACTCATTCTCTTCCAAAGAAGAAACTTGATTAAACATATACAAAACAAAGCTGCTGTTATTTCCAGGAAGCGAACAAAAGGGTGTTGTAAAAGAAGACGAAAAGAAAAGGTTTTATTCAGCCAGAGAACAACATTCTCTATTTTCTAGGTCATAACTCAAAGCATTCAAAGGTAACAATGGTTCGGGAATAAAAATGGTTGTAGGAATGGATTGAACTGGAAAACGTTTGATTCAAAAAAATATTGCTTGAGCAATACTATCACAGGCACGGATAAGTCAATTTGATTTGATTTCAGTCTCTCAACAAAGAAATAGTCTCCAACTGATGCTCAAATCCGGGTGAAGTCAGTTTCAAAAGAAAAGAGAGAAAACTGATAAAACGCCACATTTCAGCAGATCCACCATTGAAAGTCCATTGCTGAAAGGGCAGCCCATGGCTAAGCTTTACAAATCATAGCTGAATTATAAAGTTTTGTGTTGAGATATAATTTAATTTCACATCCGAAAGGCTAGTTTCCTGCATGAAAGATGGATTGAATGGAATGTGCAACAGAGGAGGGAAAACTAGAGAGTTTCATTGAAGGAAATACTGTGCTTGTGGTTACAGCAGCCTTCTCCATCCCTGTGCCCTCCCACTGTTTGGGACTACAACTCCCATCAGTTTCTGCTTGGGGCTGATGGGAGTTGTATTGCAAAACAGCTGGAGATCAGCAGGTTGGTGAAGGCTGATACAGGGTCCTAGTCCTGCACTGCTTTATTTTTATCCCTCTCATGCTCCCAGCAGGAGCCCAACACTAATAAACGCCATACAAATAAAATTATACAGTACTTCACCATGCCATTAACAAGCTAAAATGCATACAGTTTTGAAACTGCAGTCTAACTGCAGTCTAAGAGTTGAATGGTACTTTAACACCATACTACCAAAAAGGTTATGAAACAATGTAAACATATCCTTGAATTAGCTGGCCATCCTTGCATTTTGACCCTAAATGCTAGACAGTCACTGTAATTACAGTGACTCAATGTAGGAACTAATGGATTGCACAAGTGGTCATACAGGGAAGCAGTTTGGAGTAACATCAAGGAAGGAAAAGAATCCAGAACTGGAGGAATTTCAGATGAACACTGACATCCATTGAATGGACACTGGGATCTGAAATGCTGCTCTCCTGCACCCATATGTGGGGGAGGGTTTTGACTGTGTAGTGTTTACATGAAAAACCAATAAAGGAAAATTAAACCACTATCACCCAAATATTGACATGGGATCACATCCAACTAAGTTTGTAGACCCACAGAAGTTAATGGACCTAAGTTAGCGATGTTCATAATTTTCAATGAGTCTACCCTGAGTAGGGCTAAACATTTGCAACCCATAATTGCAAATTTCCTTTAGTTCTTGCTCCAGTCTACATTATTTGCAATGTTTGCAGCAGTGAACTGTTGTTTTTTTACCATGCTTTTTATTGGATTATTACTACAACACATGCACACCACACTTAAAAAACTACAAATACAAACAAACAAACTAAAAAGAAAATCTAAACAAATTAAAAAGAACATACACAATAACTGATAAACATATAGCCATAAGTCCTCAAATTTCTGCGCTTGGACCTATGTTATCTTATTATCTATATCCAATTGTTATTATATTCTAATAGACTTCCTTCCTCCCCATCGTGGGTCAGATTTCATACTTAATAAACTGTTTCTTTCTCATTTTGTATTCCTGCCTTTACTGCAAGTCCTCAGCAGTGAACTGTTTTAGCCAGTGATCCTATGGGGCTTTTGTAGAAACCATGGAGAATGTCCTCACACCACAGCAGTGGGGGAGTTCTTTTTCTTGACATGCCATGTTCACGGCAGCCTAAAGAGCATTGCTTCTGTATCAGGCTAGACCTAGTCTAGCATCTTGTTCTCACACTGGCCAACCAGATGCCCTAATGGAAAACCCATAAGCAGGACCTGAGCACAAGAACACTCTCCCCTCCAGTGGTTTCCAGCAACTGGCACCCAAAGACATTGCTGCATCCATCAGGGGCTATAGGAGAAACCAGGTCATGTAGTGTGTAGAGTGGCCTGTGCACATCTAATCCATGCAGGCATGTTGTGGATGTGCATCAGAGCATCTGTACACACACACATGCACGCACGCACGCACACATTCAGTCAAACTGTCTGCAAAGGGATAAAGCAAATTGGGACTCCAAAATCCAGGGAGGGCATTTGGACGAGGAGAATTTCAAATGCACCCCTTTATAATAAAATGGAACTTTTGGCCAACAGCATCAAAAATGTATACGTGTGGGAGAGAACAGCAGCAAATTCAACTGCAAAGCTGAGCAAATATGCAGCTTTTCTGAAAGTCCTGGGAGAAGAGGAAATCTTGATTTAGACCAGATTTAGACCAGTTAGCTAAATCTAAGTTTCTACCAGTGTTGTCAGGTGTCAACACCTCCCAAGCAAAAAGCACGTCGGTGTTGATTGGACTAATTTTGCTGTTCAGAGAGGGAATGTGGCGTGCTAGGGGGGCTACTTCAGGAGACCAGACAAATAAGCAGCATTTCATCAGCAAGGGCTCAACAACTCTCCTTCAGTCACCATTCCTGCAATGGAGGGTTAGGGAGCCACAGACCTGCAGGTCATGTGTGGCCCTCAGACTCTCCCCAGGATATGCCTATCTCAAGTACTTTTGCCTGGCTAGAATGTGCTTGAATGGAGTGAGCGAGTGGATGTGTAGAAACCTCTGTAGCTAGAATGTACAGTACCTGTTGCCTCACTCATTTCTTGCCTCTGGCCAGCCTATCAATGTCATGCTTTCCGCAACAGAATGCGGCCCTTAGGCTGAAGTCATTTCCCTCCCCCTTTTGCAGAGGGAAACATGGAGCTTCCTCAGCTCTGCTCAGCAGAGTCAAGCAAAGTAACTTCACCAAGGTCAGAAAGCAAAAGCAATGAGTGAATGATGTTGTCAGGGAACTGCCATCAGTGCCGGAGGGAGAGAACAAAATCCAGAGGGATTCCGGAGAGCGTCCCGGGATTGGGAGAGGCAGCCCATCTTCTGGGGAAGAGAATCAGCGTAGCACCAGTGGAGAAGGGGGGCAGATGGGGGAAGCGGCGAGGCGGTCCCATGACTCCTTGCCGGGGACCAGCGGGGAGAGTAGAGGTCCTCCGCTGCCTACACCCTCCCTGCGCAGAAGGCTTTCGCACAGAGAGAGTAGGAGGAGACTAGGCGTCAAAGAGCTTCTTTGCTGGAAGAAGTTTAAGAAACACCCACTGACGGATTCTGCCAGCGATTGCGACAGCCACGGGTGAGTGGCTATCTGGACAGAAAAGGTTCACTCAGGCAATCCAGCCAGGTGTTTGCACCGGCTTATGCACGAGCAACCCCTAGAACCATTGCAGATGTGGTGCTCAGTTGCATGTGGGCAAACTCACTGGATTTCACCGGCAGGGCCAGGGCTAGGACAGGGATGGAGTGTGGCCCTCCAGATCTCCCATCATCTCTGGCCACTGACTAAGGTGGCTGAGGCTGATGGGAGTTGGAGTCTATCCAACAACATCTGAAAGGCCATGGCTTCTGTGGGCTACGACAACAGTGAGAAGGTACAAACCTTGATGATAACGCAACCTATAAATTCTCTCTCTCTCTTATTTATTTTATTATTATTAAACATTTGACAATAATAATAATAATAATAAGAAGAAGAAGAAGTGCTGCACACATTAAAAAACACAACAGAACCTGCCCAGAGTTGTGCAATTTAAAAGAGATCAAGTTGATGGATTATTCCAAAATGGCTAAAATGACCGGAAGAACCAGAATTCAGAAAGACCAAAATTTTAATAAGGAATGGGGGAAATGTATAACTTATCTTAAAGACCATTGTAAACAGTTACTATCGTTAGTAGGACTGGAATATCACTTGTAGTTTCATGGTGATTTTTGGATACAATGGAGAGATAAAAGATTTGGATTATTATAAAAGAAGCAGGAGGAAATGATTAACAATAGGACCCACAAAGGGGAGAAGGGAAGTCCAAAAGATTCCTTGGAATCTTGTTTTTATGTTGTATGTTGGACATGTGACTGTCAATTTTTTATCTGAAAAACCAAATAAATTTATTTAAAAAAGAAAATGGTTAGGAAGCTGTCGTATGCTGAGTCAGACCACTGGTCCATCTAGCTCAGTACTGTCTGCACGGGCTGGTAGCAACTCTTCTGGATTTCAGGCAGGGAACATTCCCAGCCCTTCCTAGAGATGCAAGGTATTGAGCCTGGGACCACCTGTGTGCAAAGTACATGTGCTATCATGAAGCTGCTGTCCTTCCCCATCAGACACACACATCTAGACACTCATATATTTCCCCTCCAATGGGGCAAATAGCAGTTTGGGGTGTGTGTGTGTGTGATTTCAGTGGGGGAAAGCACCATAGAGGAAAGGGTTAAATTCCCCCCACCCCCTCAGTGCTGTGGGGCAGATCTGCATCATCATCATCATCATCATCATCATCATCATCATATATTATTTATACCCCGCCCATCTGGCTGGGTTTCCCCAGCCACTTTGGGGGGCTTCCAACAGAATATTAAAATACAATAGTCTATTGTATTAACAGCTTCCCTAAACAGGGCTGCCTTCAGATGTCTTCTAAAAGTCTGGTAGTTGTTTTTCTCTTTGACATCTGGTGGGAGGGCGTTCCACAGGGCAGGTGCCACTACCGAGAAGGCCCTCTGTCTGGTTCCCTGTAACTTGGCTTCTCACAGTGAGGAAACTGCCAGAAGGCCCTCAGCGCTGGACCTCAGTGTCTGGGCAGAACGATGGGGGTGGAGACGCTCCTTCAGGTATACTGGACCAAGGCCGTTTAAAGTAGGTGGGTGCTTCTATTAACATTTAACATAAATGTGAGAGATTATATGCACAGATCTTCCATGTTATGTGCTTCCTTTGGTCCTTTCTTAATTTTTTTAATCATTCCAGGATCAAAGCAGTATAATAACCACCTATGGAAAATATAGCTTCTTTTGCAAAAGATGACATCAATGAAGTCAAATTAGCAGTGATGTGGCTGGATGTCAATGACACCGACCTGAAACTGACCTTTTAATTACACTGTGTGGGACAGTTATTGGAACTGCATCCTTCAGTGAAATTATCTGCTTGACAGTCTCTGAAACTGAGCCATTTTAAATAGATATGGAGAGAGTTGGTTAATAACCCCATGTTGTGCTTGCAGTTCAGTCCATCGCCAACACGTCTGAGCCATATTATGTCTCCCAAAAGCAGAGCATACTGTTTTGTTTTTCAATGAACGCCCCCCCCAACCTGTAAGACCTAGAATCAAAATGTGAATAAGCTAATCTTAAATGCTGGGCAAAGCAAGTGGAATCTTGGCAATAATGGAATAGCTTGTCAAGAGTGGGAAATAATAGAAATCCCAGACAAATTAGGAGGTAATTTGAAGGAAAATCATAATTAACTTCTACAGGAGTTAAGGCGGAAGCAGCAAGCCAGAAGGGGGAAATTAGGCCAGAACGGCAAATCGATAGAACATTACACAACAAATGCTTTATTAATAAGGGCTCGAAGGAAGCACGAAGGGCAAGCCAAGGCAGCTATCAGCTTTAGCATCACAACTCATTTTGGAGGCTGATCAACATGAGAGAAGTCAGATCACACCCATGAGCTCTGTTTTCAGATTGCGGACTACAAGCTCATAATTGAAACTGGTTATCGTTCAGTAATCAAGAAGCCAAAACACAAGGAACAGGGAATCCATAGTATCAAAGTTACATATCAAGACTAGAGGAACCAAGACTCTGCATGCGGCTCAGTTAAAAGATGCTCAGTTAAAAGTATAGCAAACAACACACAGCAAACACTGTATTCTCCACCCTGTTTTATATGACGGCCAGTGGTGTAATCAGGAAAGACCTTGGGGCAGATGTCAGCAAAATGGGCAGGAAAGATCCCCAAACACAGAATGACTAACTTGACACATTTGGAAGTAAGCAAAATGATATCCATTACCATCTAAAAAGGGGTACCTCGTAAGTACATTAAGTCCAGAGCCAAAAATTACCGTATTTTTTGCTCTATAAGACTCACTTTTTCCCTCGTAAAAAGTAAGGGGAAATGTGTGTGCGTCTTATGGAGAGAATGCAGGCGGCGCAGCTATCACAGAAGCCAGAACAGCAAGAGGGATTGCTGCTTTCACTGCACAGCAATCCCTCTTGCTGTTCTGGCTTCTGAGATTCAGAATATTTTTTTTTCTTGTTTTCCTCCTCCAAAAACTAGGTGCGTCTTGTGGTCTGGTGCGTCTTATAGAGCGAAAAATACGGTACCTAACTGCACCACTGACAACAGTTCTCTTTTTGAAGGTTTCTACAATGTATTTCCAGTTTAGTCTGCATCTGGAATAGAGATAGGATATTTCCACATCAATTTGCGGGGTTGTTTTTTTTTAAGTCATCACAAAATTTCATCAGCATTTTACTGCTAATATCTCCTAATATACATGTTTGCATGCAGTTTTGCCTAAGATACAAATTCTTGTAAGACAATTTCCCCAAATACAATGCATTTTTGGGTGTTATTTTCACTAATATGTGCATTGTTGTGCACACTTACCCTAATATATGCCTTTTTTGCCAGCACTTTGGCAGGTAAACTGCTTTGAAAAATTCAGAGAAGTGTGAATGTCAAAGGATGATTGTGTTTTGGCTCATTTGTTGGATTGTATTCAACTAAGTCTTACTCAGAGTAGACCCACTAAATTTTGTTTTTTTAAAAAAAACTATGTTAACCATATCCACTTACTTCAATGGATTTACTTTGAGTATGACTAACACTGAATCCATTGTTTCAAAATCTTCAAATCCATTTGCATTTCAAAGCTAGAACAGCCATTGATGTTATGGACTGGCTGGATGCAGAGGAGAGGTGGGAGGCAGCAGCTGGAGAACCCCCAAGGGAGGAAGTTTCAGAGTCAGGGGACTGGTGGTGGGATGACCATGAGTAGTCAAAGGGAGAAGACATCTGAAGGCAGCAGACTGGGAGGAGGAGGTGTCACAACCTGAAGAAGTAACAAAGCTTAGGGAGCAGGAAGAGGGCAGTCCAAAATTAGAGGCTGCTGAAGAAACCAGGGAGTCTCCCCTTCCTGCTGTGAAAAGCTGCATTCCTCCCTGGTCTCCCAGGGCATGGAGAGTGATGAAGAGGGTGGAGCAAAGAGAGATAAGGTGAAGGAGCTTCAGGTTGCTGGGGAAGGACCCAGGAGAGGAACCTTAGAGAGTGGTGGGAAGACGGGGACCTTCATTGGGACAAGACCCACTGGGAAGAGTTGCTGTGATCACCAGGCCTGCACTGTTTTGGTTTCTTTGAATAAAGAGTTAATTTCACTGACACCAGGTGTTTTATCGCTGGCCTGCTCCTGACAGTCACCAACCTGGTGCCCCCCCCAGATGTCTTGGACTAATCAGCCTTGGCCAGCAAGGCCATGTTGGCTGGGGTTGATGGGAGATGTAGTCTAATGCATCAAGAGGGCACTAGATGGCAAAGGCAGGGCTAGAGCTTCCTTTGAAATTCAAATTAAGAGAGATGCTTTTTGTTGGGAGAGTGTCAGCAGTGGCGTAGCGTGGGTTGTCAGCACCCAGGGCAAGGCAAGTAATTTGCGCCCCCCCCCCCGCTGCACTGTCCCTCCCCCAGATAGTCCCTCGCTCTCTCTCCGCACCGCACGCCTGGCACCCTCCCCTCCACAGTGGGCGGCGACCCGGCGGCTCGGATCGGATTCGCACAGCCAGCACTGCAGTGAGAGAAAGTGAGTGAGCCAGGTAGGGGCAGAGAGCTGCGAGTGCGAGCGCCCCCCCCCCCCGATGTTGCGCCCGGTGTGGCCGCCCCCCCCCGCACCCCCCACGCTACACCACTGAGTGTCAGGGAGAGATAGAATTAAAGTCCTTCTCCCCACACCCAGAAGATGGAGGCTGATCAGGCTTCCCCCAAGCTCTTGTTTACATCATTTTTTAAAAAATGTTCACTTTAATTGCATGATGCAGCCATGCAAGTGACGTCACAGCTAGATTGGTCCTCAATCTCAAAATGAATCGGTTCTTGTTTGTTTTCTCTGTCACATTAACAGCATTCCCAAGGGGTATTCCAGACCAAACAGATAACCGCAGGAGTACTTGAGAGAAAGGTTGAAAATCAGCAGGGTTGTGTGTGGAAACTTGGATCCATTTGTTGTTGTGTTTTATAATCCTGGAAGAGAATTAATACATGGTGGTGGTTGTTTTAAAGAAGTCTTCTTGTGACCAATTTAGGATTAGCCTGCCTCATCTAGAGGCTTTGATTTGGAGCCGTTATTAAGTCATTTTGCGCTACCAGTTTTTCATTCCAAGTAGCATGGAAGAAGATATAAATGTATTCACTAATTAGGCCTGCCTTAATGTAGTACAGATGAATCAGTTGTTGTGTGAGGGGTTGCTTGATGGACAACAGTGTTAAATGAGCCAGCATGATTCACTCACCAATAATATTCCCCCCTTTAAAAAAATGGGGGGAGGATATTGCTATTAAAGTGTCAAGTATATTAACAAATTTTAGGAGAGTTAAATTTACACTCGGTACATTAACTATCAATTCCAGCTGGCACTATTAATATCTCATTTTCATAATATGATTCTGTAAAGCTCTTTAAAAAGGAAAGAGATGTTATATAATTATTTTTCCCTGTGGTTTTTATGCAAACCACTGCTTTCTCCTCCATCTAAGTCAAATTTCCCAGTGCCCAAGATGTACTATTTTTAAAATAATAATAATAATATTGGAAGAACCCTATATCAGGGATGGTGGGGAGGAGAGAGAAATTGCAAGGAGGCACATGCAGAGCAATAACTTAGAGACACTGTGGGAACTCTCCTTGTTAATTTGTTCCGGTGCATCTCTGCATTGGGCCCCATGATTGGATCATTCAATCTTCCCAATGCAGAAAGCCACAAAAATTACTTGCCTTCACGGAAGGTTGATTGGGAGGCGATCTGGTGAGCCTCGCCTTTGATTACTCAATTTATTTGTTTTCTCATAGTGCACTGATGGTTCTCTCCAATCTCACTAGTACACACTCTGGCATACAGCTTGGGAATGACCAGATCTAACCCCTCAATCTGTCTTTGCCTAGTTCTGAGCCTAACTATGAACTAGGGGTGGGTGAATCATTTCAGTTTTCCTTCAGTTTCTCATTTTCTAATATTAAGTTCCATTCTCCACATTTTCCATAACACTTTATGTGGTTTTTAAATAACCTTTATACAAATTCACCAGTATCTTAGTATAAATTTCTCCATATACACAACATCTACACATTTTTGCAAAGCCACTTTCCTCATTATTCATTTTTGTATGCCATTCTTACCGATATATGCCTTTTACGCTCAATTTACCCTAGTATCTGCATTTTTGTACTCATTAGCTGGTTGGAGAACTGCATTGCAATATCCAGATAAACACAAATTTTGAAGTACGGCTGAGTTCACATATTGTTTCAAAAAGTGTAAATTGGGTAGGTTTGTTGTTACGGTAAATGTGATCTGAATCACATTTTCCCCTCCATCCCTATTCAGAACTTAGATTATGGGTACATCATGTTACATTAAGCATTAGCGAAAGCCGAGAAAACTCTCTGCAGATTTTCATTTGGCATATTTCAGGTAGCCTTGATTTTAAAAGTTGCAAGGATTCACTAGCTTAAAACAGCACTTAGGTAAAAATAGAACTACAGTAGCGCGGAGCAGGAAAAAAACCCAGCCTGCTAGCATTTTTTACAGCAAACCCCTGATTCTTCTTTTCATCAGTGTAGTGTCCTGGAGAGTGTTTGTGTTGTGTGTATGTGAGAGGGGTGTGTGTGACAAATACTATTAATTTGTAAGCAATTTGATACAGAATGGTAGTTATGGTAGAGCATCAGGGAAGTTAGGCATTCATGTTCATCCCCAGAATTTAATGTTATTTTCTCATGTCAGGAGTTTGAGGTTCAATCCCCCTTTGGGGAAGGGGAATTCTGGCAGGAGAGAGCTAATTTTGTTTCAGAATTCTCAAAAAGATGATGGAACTTTTTAGCTGATGGGAAGAAAAAACAGCACCAACCAGCATTTATAACTGCCAGCATCAGCACATATCTGCCTTGCATATTGTTAAGATTAAATAATAGAAAACATCAATTCTTGTCTTTTTCCAAATGGGACTGCCCATTTGGTAAAATGAGTCTTCAAACCCCTTCAGTGAGGTGACACATATAAGCTGCATATTTATATAAGTTTCAACAAAGCATCACATCTTGTATACCCATCATATGCCCTTCTCAGTTGTGGGCACACTGCGGAGATCCCCACTTATGGAAAGGCTCACAGGAAGCTGCCTTATACCGAATCAGACATCAATCTATCTAGCTCAGTGTTGTCTGCACTGACTGGAAGTGGCAATCCATGGTTTCAGGCAGCAGTCTTTCCCAGACCTACCTGGAGATGCCAGGGTTTGAACCCGGGAACTTCTGCATGCAAGGCAGATGCTCTGCCACTAAGCTACAATCCTCTCTGTTGCATACCATTGCTTTGCCGTAATAAGATAAACCCTATACTCAGACTTCTGCATCCATTTGCCACAGAAGTCATGGCAAGCATTGAAAAGAGGGAGGTGTATGCTTCTCTTCTCCAGGTCAGGGGAATAACAATCACAACCAAACCAATCTCATTCTTCCAAACCCCTCTTCTCCCTGCGATGTCTGCTCATCCAACATGGCACTTCTGAATTCAGTAAAATTTTCTAGCCCTGCGATGAGGGAAAATCTGGGCCAGCCTACCTTGCAGGGCTGTTGTAAGAGTTACTGAGATAATGTGGGTGAAAGTGCTACAAAGTGCAGCGAAGACTCCACGATGTGACATAAAACACAAAGTGTTAGTATGACATTTTCCTCTGTCCTCATCTTCCATAACTGGAATCTCTCAAAGCTCCCCAGCTTAATTACTTTGTATTGTGTTTGTATGTGTGAAATTCAGAGAGCAATTGCAACTCCTATGCCAGCCTGTCCCTCTTTGAGGGGGGTAAATGGCTTCCTGTGCCCATTAACTGGAGTGGGCTGCACTGCCTTTCCCCTGGGCTGCTTTTAAGGGGAATTTATTCTCTTGGGAAAGCTATGCCAGGAGAACAACCAAGCCCGGGTCTCTTACTGGGACCCTGCAAGAGTCGTCTGCCCTGCCCTTCCAGGGAGAGATCCCACGACACAGCCCTGCCTAAATGAGGGCAGCCTTGAAAGCGCTTCCTCTGGGGTTGCTAACTTCCCCCCTCTTGACAGAGATCCTCTGCTTTTAACAGCTGCCTGGAAGGCAAAAACACTTATTAGGAAAGGCTCCCACCCCACGGAGAAGATGAAAGCGATGATTTCCTTTGCAAAATCCCAGCCTGGAGCCCTCCTAGAGAGGGGGAAAGTTGGCTACCCTTCAGTGGCGCAGGGAAAACGGTCTGCACTAGCTCAGGGGACACCCGTTCAGGACTTCGGTCTATCCCACCTGGAAGCCTTTGCTCTAAGAACCACCGAATAAAACCACTTCTTGACTTAAATCTTGATGCGCACCCCCCCCCCCCACACACAATTCAGGTTTCCTCCAGAGTCAGACCCAAAACTGTCTTCCCTCCCCCATATAGTTTGGAGTGGGGAGGGATATACCCATTTAAAACCCAATGAGACAAAAAAACCCCACCTGCTAGGGAATTCAGCCGGGGGGCGAATTAGCGGGGCGGGGGTGGAGAGATCACACCCTCATTGGCAAGCAGAGAAGTCACAGCCCTCCTTTGCCGTTTGTACCCCGCCAAAAAACCGGGGGGAAATGAAAGGATTTGGGCTTTTGCAAAGGTAGACTGCGCCCGCACCTGGAGGTTCTACTAGAGCCTCGCGCAAGAGCAGCGAAGGGGACGCCATTCGCCAGGTCACTTGCGAGCCTCCAACCTCGCGTGCTGCAAGGCGCCTGGCCACATAAAGAAGACCTTTCAGTAGAAATCGGTCTCTTTTTTCGCTGGCAGGTGGAGAGGGGGAGAAAAGGTCCAGGTTTGTTGGGCGAGGCGGAGGGCGAGCGCGCCTCTCTCCCTGCTTGCCTGCCTGCTTGCCCGGTCTCCCGCCACCCGCCCGCCCGGGTCTGGGCTGCAGCTCTCGACTCCGAGAAGGAAACTCACATCCAGGATCACGGAAGCGCCTTTCCGCTGCTCGGGGAAGCAGCCGTCCTGCCCGGCGGCCGCCTGGCCTTCCTGCAGGAGCTCCCGGTCGGGCAGGATGCTCTTGTCGCTCATCTTGGTGACTATCCAGCGGAGCAGCCCGTCCAGCCCCCCGATCTGCGGCTGCTGTTTGCGGAGGAGCTTGTGGACGCTCTCCCGGCAGTAGCGCGCTGCCTGCTCACACATCTTTTACAGGAGCCTTCATGCTGGAGCCGGGGGTATTCCCTCCCACACAGGCTACATCACCCCGCCGACGGCGGCTCCCGGGCGAGGAGCGGGCAGGCGAAACCCCACCCCCGCCTGCCACACTCCCCGGAGGAGGGACGAGGGAAGGGGGTCGCCAGATCGCACCCCACCCCCCACCTAGGGATGGGGGCTGCCTGCAAGGGGTGCATCGGGGAAGGAGGTGGAGGGGGTGGCTGGGAGGAAGACGCTTCCTCAAGCACATTTCTCCCAGCTCAATTTATCTTGCAGATGTTGTTCTTATGCAGATATACATATACATATACATATACATATACATATACATATACATATACATATATTCTGGAAGTTACAGAATACATAGCCAGGGGCCTTGTGATCCTGTCAGGTCATCTTCCCCAACCTGGTGCCCTCCAGCTGTTTTGGACGGCAACTCCCACCCAGCAAGGATTATGGGAGTTGTAGTCCAAAACATCTGGAGGGCACCACACTAAATATTCTCCCTTTTTCTTTCAGTAGAAGCTGAAGATGTGGCAAACAGTGCCAGCTGCTAAAGATACAGACTTTGAAGTGAAGAGCAGGCACATTCTGAGACTAGGAATTTGTTTCCATTTCCCAGAACTGAGCTCACTAGTTCTTTCACACAAAAGTCCAATCCCTTCTTCATTTCAGCAGCCTAACTTAAGTGAAACAAGGCCTTCTGTTAGTGCTGTTGTTAAATTGGCAATCACAAACTTTTGCCAAACTACTGCAGACTACCCAGAGATCTACTGGTACAGGAGGGGATAATGTGGTACCCTCCAATTGTTGTTGGACTATGATTCCTATCAGTCCCAACCCAGGAACTGTGATCCTAAGAGCAGGTAGCTTTGTACATAGGAAAACACTTCCATTCATCATGGAGAGCTTTGATCAGGCTTCCTCAACCTTGGCCCTCCAGATGTTTTGAGACTACAATTCCCATCATCTCTGACCACTGGTCCTGCTAGCTAGGGATCATTGGAGTTGTAGGCCAAAAACATCTGGAGGGCCGAGGTTGAGGAAGCCTGACTTTGATGAAGATCAACAGAACCCTACAAACCTTGACCCATCTCTCAGTGGCCATTGTATATGCAGCCACCAGCAGTCTTGCAGCTCAGGGATACCTTGTATATACCTTACACTTATTGAATTAGCATTTAGGCTGTTTTGATTACTGCACATGGGCAATCGATGAGGAGCCAGGGATTTTGTTCTTAATGTCCCTTGGTGGCTGGGCATCTCTCTCAAGCCTTTAGAATGCAAGACTCATCAGTCTTTGGGACACAGTCTGGCTAGTGGGGGAGTATAGTTTGGAGCCAGGTTTGCTGTTTGGATTTTGAAATATACTCAGAGTTGAGAGTGGATTTCATGCTCTTTATTCAGCTCATAGTGGTGAGGAGGAATGAAAATTTCCCCAAAGTATCTGCTTTATATACATTATTTACACAATGGGCTGCACGTGATTGGCTAATTCCAGAATTCTCCTGTAGGCCAATCAGGTTGTGGATTCACTTCCATCTGGAGCTGGGTTGGGTGGCTCCTGCAGGCCAATCATACTGCTGCATTGTTCTAGGACCAATCAGACTGCTGCATTCTGAATCCTATTGTTCTAGGACCAATCAGACTGCTGCATTCTGAATCCTATTGTTCTAGGACCAATCAGACTGCTGCATTTTGGATCCTATTCAACTCAGTACATAACAGATTTGGACTTGTCCAAAAGGAGGAGGCTCACTTCACGAGCTAGGGGAAGCCCTAGCTGGGGTGAGGGACAAGCTGATACACAGAGAATAATAGATAGATGTTTGTAGCATAAATAGGTCTGAGGAATTGTCCCAGGAAAAGAAGCTTGTGGCAATACATCATGTGTGACAAATTGAATCATACAATATTTTGCATTTGCATGTTCTGCACAGATAGTAAGGAATTTTCATCCAATTTCAGACCCAGCTGTTCCAAACCCAGCTCACTAGGCCTCCTAGGAGCCAATCACTCACTCACACACTCTCTGCCTAACCTACCTCACAGGGTTGCTGTGAGGATAAACATAAGGGAGGACTTTGTGCACTGCCTTCATCTCCTTTGAGAAAAAATACAGTATAAATGTACATCATGAAGAGGTTGGTGGTGATAATGATGCAAGCAGTTGACCACCATTGACTAATACTGCCCTACTGAAATCACCCATTGAAACCCAAGGCTAGGTAAATATTCTTGTCTAGTATCTTTTGAGCAGAGCAAAAATCTGGAGTGTTGACAACTCCCCGTGTCTGGTAAAGAAGGCCACTTTTCATCTCCCTTTGGAATAATATTTCCCTCCCCTTTCCAACCCTCAGCTGGATGCTTTAACTAATTAAAGGCTTCCAACAGGCAGAAGCATCCATTCCCTTTGGAGCCAAATGTCAGAGATGACTTGCTCATATTTGCTAATGACTGACAAACTGTGGAGAGTTCCAAGTGCTTAGCATCCAAAGGGCGTCATAACACTGCACACACATCACAGATGAAGACCCATTGGTCCAACTAGCTTGATAAGGTCTACTGTGACAGGGAACAGTTCTCCAGAGCTTAGGACCAATCTTGATGAGACGGTTAGCAGTCATGCTCACTATTCACCTGTCTCTTCCAGGGTTGGTGCCATCCATACAGAGCTGTTTGTACAGAGTTGTCTGTAGCAGTTACCCACAGGGCAAGGTATAGGAACATAGGAAGATGCCTTATACTGATCAAGTTAGTTCCCTTTGGAATATAGATTGATTTACTTCCTTGAGTATCCCTAATTGGGAGGTGCTGCTGATTTTGTTTTATCCAGAAGAACCTCTGTTTTTCATCATTCTTACATAATACATGGCCTGTAATCAATACTCAATGTGACAGTTGTCATTTCTCAATTATGTTTTTCCTTGTAATAGTTTTTGAACCCCTGCCATCCATTTCTGTTGCTCCATTTGCTATTCCAGGTTTCTCCCAAAATATGTGCAGAATGTACTTTCAATGCACAGCCTTCCAAGTTGCAAGACAGCGTCAACTGGCATGCTTTACAGGATTTACTAGAAGTCTGGATTCACTTTAAACAGAAGCTTGCAACCAGAATTTAACAGATTATTCAAATGATGTAGAGTGTTTCCAATATTTCATGCAGCAAGTGTCAACAAAATCAATCCTTTAAATGGAACTTTTGCTGTTTGTCTATTTTTATTTTTATTTTTGCTATAAATGTATGCATTATGATTTTAATAGCTATAAACATTTTCCCCATTTCCTGGCAAAAATGGACATATTTATTGTCAAGTAGATTGCTTTCTCTGTTTCACATCCAGTGCCACATTTCTCTCTATATAATTTGGACTGGTATGTCATCACGCTGTGATGACAGTATGAGCCACAAGGGGGCACAAATACCACATGGATAGAGCTGGGACTTCAAAGCTGGCCCTTTCAAGAATCCACCTCAGGAGGTGGAAAATGGGATTGGAAGGCACTGTCATAACCTCCCTCTTTCTCCCTGGTACCAAGGGAGGCTTTTTCTGGCAGGTGTGTGTCTTTTGCACATGCACACACAGAGAGAGAGAGAATTGGGGGGAAGGGAAGAGAGATAATAGAGTTTTAGTTGGAAGGGATCCTAAATGTCATCTAGTCTAACCCCCTGCAATGCAGGAATCTCAGCTAAAGCATCCATAACAGATGCCCACCCAACCTCTGCTTAAAAACATCCAATGATTCAATGAATTCGAATCCATTGGTTCAGGTCCTACCCTCCTGAGCAGTAGAAAACATGTGTGTTCCATCTTCTGTGAGAAGGCCCTTCAAATATATGAAGATGGTTCTCATATCTCCTCTCAGTTAAAGGAATGCAGGAAACTGCCTTATATGGTGGGAGGCAGTCCTATTTCTGAATACCAGTTGCTGGAAACTGTAGGGGACTCTTACACTTGGATCCTGTTTGAAGGTTTCCCATAGACATCCAGTGAATGAGAACAGGATGCTGGACTGGATTGGCCAGATCCAGCAGGCTCTTCTTATGCTTTAAGAATTTAAAGCATAAGATTTAAGGTGCTGGTTTTGACCTTTAAAGCCCTTCACAGCCTAGGACCCTCATACCTACGGGACCGCCTCTCCTGGTATGCCCCACAGAGAGCCTCAAGGTCCATAAATAGCAACACCCTAGTGGTCCCAGGCCCTAAGGAAGTTAGATTGGCTTCAACCAGAGCCAGGGCCTTTTCAACTCTGGCTCCGGCCTGGTGGAACGCTCTGCCTCATGAGACCAGGGCCCTGCAGGATCTGATTTCTTTCCGCAGGACCTGTAAGACAGAGTTGTTCTGCCTGGCCTTTGGCTTGGAGCCAATTTGATTCCCTCCCCCTCCCCCTCTTTCTTCTTTCTTTTTCCTTTCTCCTCCTGTGATGAGGCTGCATTTTAATATTTTAATGTTTCAATATTTTAATGTTGTATTTTAATCTTGTTTTTAAGTTGTATTCATTCAACTTGTTTTTATTATTGTTTGTTAGCTGCCCTGAGCACGGCCTTGGCTGGGAATGGCGGAGTATAAATAAAAATTATTATTATTATTATTTAATACCAAGCCAGACCATTGGTCCATCTAGTGCAGTATTGTTGACACTGCCTGGCAGTGGCTCTCTTGCGTTCCAGGCAGGTGTTTCCCCCAACCATACCTGAAGATGCTGGGTCTTGAACCTGGGGTCTTTTGTGTGCTACGCACATGCTCTGCGGCTGACATAATCTCTTACTCTATAGGTGAAGCAAGATTCTAGCACTTGCATTTCTCAATAAAGGGCTGGTTTGAATAGGAACACAAGAAGAGGCCTTCTGCTGAGTCAGACCATTGAGCCACCTACCTCGGTTTTGTCCACAGTGTCTGGCAACAGTTTTCCAGGGCTTCAGACAGGAGTCTTTTCCAGTCCTAACTGGCAATTCCAGTGATTGAATCTGGAACTTTCTATATGCAAAGCCAATGGTCTGCCACTGAGCTTCACCCTATCAAGAATTTTTCTTGCCCAGGTGCAATTACTCTTGTGCTGATTTGATTAACTAGCAAAGCCAGGTGCTGTTAGCCAGGTTCTTTGTGTGTAAGGTTGTTAGTGGGTTGGCTGGCTGCCAGATTTTACAGTTTGTCATAAAGACTCCATTAGTGCAACCTGCCTAACCTCCTGATGTGCTGTTGAATCTGGTTGGGGGCATAGCTGCCAACTTTTCCCTTTTCTTGCGAGGAATCCTATTCAGAATAAGGGAATTTCTTTTTTAAAAAGGGAAACGTTGACAGCTATGGTTGGGGGTTCCTCCTTTGCCACTCTGCCTCTGTTGTATGTAGCTTTTCTCATTTTAATCTCTTGGCCAGCAGTTTGAATAACACAGAAGTTTGCCTTATTGTAAATAAACCTTTATATATTTTTTAATTGCTCTGAGTGGTCCATGCTAGATTCAGTTACCTGTAATTGTCTTCTACCATGAATTGTTAGGCTAGAGAGGACTCTCTCTCTCCTTGACACAGTCCTGCTCAGAGTTTCCTGAGGGAGATGGCCTCTGAGACAAAGAATGATTACATTAATGACAGTGCAGGATGGAAGGAAACACTGAAGAGTAATTAACTCAAGTATTGAGTCATTTCATAAGAAAAGACAGATAGGGTGAGCAGTGTAGGTACAACAAATTTGGAAGACCACACCAGGTCTCATGCTTAGGGTGGCCTTACACAGGTCTGGTGTTGGTCAGTTCATTGCCTGAAGAGGCTGCTACTTCCACTGCCCCCCCAGTCCTCCTCATCTTCCTCACTTAATCCCATCCCTCCCACCCTAGTTTAAAATGGTTTTGCTGCCACTAATGCAGCAAGAGCACCAGAGCCATGAGGAAACAGGTCCTTCCTCAGAATGTTGTACTCTGAGCAAAGGTGGTTTCGGAGAGTGCCTGCACTGCTGTAGCTTTGCCACAGCAGCCAGAAATCTTCTTTTAAAATTAGTTAAATGTTTAACCATAAAGATTCAGTATTAGCTCCGTCCAACTTCAGAAGGCAAGGCTGCCCTCCATCAGTTCCTTATGTGAGAACTGTGAGAGGTTGATGATGAAACAGCAGCCTTGAATGTAACGTCTGCCAAGGTGCAGGGAGTATTATAATTCATTCAGACAACCTGTTTAAACTCATGCAAGATGAATGGCTAGGCTAGCTGCAATCAGTCCAGCTTTCTGACTTGTTCTTGGTCACTAAGTCCCAGGTGCTTCCCAGTGTCAGTGATAAAGAGGAAGAGGACATAAGAGTGGAGGGATGTGGGATTTTGCAGTAGGAGATCAGGAAGATGGCCGGTTCTCACTGGATAGATTCCTTACAGTTGGTATAGACAGGGTCTTCTCCTTTAGAAAAGCAACCAAATTGCTGTGCCCACAGAGGAGATGGTTTAGTTTAAATACAAGGTCTTCTCAGAGAATCATGATTACAACAAAGTCAGCCATATCTTACCTCATCCTTCACCAACCTGGTGCCCTCCACATGTTTGGGACAACAGCACTCAGCAGTGTCAGCCAACATGGTGAACATGTGTATTATGGATCTGTTGTGGAACATGTATTGTGGAACATACAAGACTAGGGATGCAGATGGCGCTGTGGTCTAAACCACAGAGCCTCTTGGGCTTGCTGATCAGAAGGTCGACAGTTGGAATCTGCCCAACAGAATTAGCTCCCATTGCTCTGTCCCAGCTTCTGCCAACCTAGCAGTTCGAAAGCATACTAGTGCAAGTAGATTAATACTTATCACTGCAGTGGGAAGGTAAGTTGTGTTTCTGTGCTCTCTGGTTTCCATCACGGCGTTCCGTTGCACCAGAAGCGGTTTAGTCATGCTGGCCACATGACTCGGAAAGCTGTGGACAAAAGTTGGTTCCCTTGGCCTGAAAGTGAGATGCAACCCCATAGTCGCATTTGACTGGACTTAACCATTCAAGGGTCCTTTACCTTTTTTTACCTTAATATATGATTTGGAACAGAATTGCAGCACCAGCAAAAAAAATTTGCAGGGACCAGCAAAGTCATATTGATTCTCCTGGTGGTATGATCCGAAGAACCAGCCATGTTAAGACAAACTTTGCTGGACTTGTGGTTTTCAGAGGGCAATGCATCTTGGTGGAATGTAGTAAGATCAAATGACCGGAGGAAACAATAGGATCCCATCTGTGCTCAGATAATTCCTGTCCAGGACAGGACCTCGGTAAGAACAACTTGTCATAGGTGAGGCTGTTATGGAAACATGTTGAGTGTGTGCATGTTGCAAGACTGTGATAAAGAGCTTATTCCTGCCATCAGGGAATGCTGGTTTAATTATTTGGATTACTGTCATGCTGCTTACTTAAAAATGGAAACTTGAAAATGGATACACATTGTTACCAATGTCCTTGTTAGCATTATGCCAAGTCTTCGCTTACCAGAAAAGGCAGCTGATTGGAGCAGAATGGTCTTTGCAGGCTTTGACTCACTGAAGCTGTTGATACCGTGTCGGTGCTGACCTTTCCCTGAGATTCATCCCCAGTGGGCATATTCTCCAGTACTTGCAGTGCTCCATTCTGGCAAGAACAATGCAAACTGTGATAGCTATAGAGACGGATTATTCACAAAGAGAAGTCTGGAGGGACGTGAATGCAAGACCCAATATGAAAGGTTTTTGTGACGCTTTGGGTAACCCACAGGAAGCAAGATAAAAATGGAGTTGGCATGGACTGGTCAGGAGTCTCCTTTGGGAATCTCCCCCCAATTAAGCATGGTTACGGGGATTTGTTTCTAGCAAATTCTGATGGAAACTGGGCTAAAATGAAGACCTGAAAATAGTTGCGCTTTGCATTTGTCTGAATTTTGTTTTCACCTCAAAAACTATACAAAAATGCATTTCAGATATAATATGAAATTTAGAAAGGTGAATTTTGTGGGGAAATGCATTCAAAAATGCATATTTAAATGTGATTTTTAAAAATGTGGGTTTGTCCCTGATGTAAAGATTTTGTTGAATTTTGGTGCTGACGATGGAAGGGAAATTGCAAAGTGAAAGATGCACCTGCCACATCAGAAGGAGCCCAAACCTTCTCCCATTAAATAGAGAGCCAGTGTGTGGTGTAGTGGTTATATTGAGGAGACCAGATTCCTAACTCCTAATTCTCAATTTCCTGCTCTTCTTTGAATAATAATTCAAAGTTCAATAATAATAAATGGAAATGATGAAAGGAAGCTGGAATTGAGTAAGTGCTTCATTGAGTAAGTGGTCCATTACACCACTGTTTTGCAACACATGTTACCTGAACAGGTGGAATGAGGATGTAGGGAATGGAACTGTTTACATTAAATTAGCTTTATTGTACTAACTTCCAATCTGTGTTAGATTAGTGTGTGTTTGTGAGTTTTAATTTATTTTATATAGGAACAATCATAGAGTGTCAGGTGTTTTGCAGTTCAGGCTGCAAGAGCAGGCAGAGGCCTATCTCCAATCTTGGTGCTGTATGGCTATTGTGTTGAGATCAGAGATAAGCCTTTGCCTACTTTCTCATAGTAAAAGACAGCAGCAAAGAGTTATCTCCAATCTAATTGTTATAGTCCTATAGCATTAGGATAAAAGATAGACTTCTGTTGCTGCCTTGTGTGATCAATGACAGGCTTGGGGAACCTTTTTTGCTCTGTTGGCCAGATCCTTATCCATCCCTACCCTTGCAATCCAGCTCTGACAGGAGAGTGGGACAACCCAACTACACCAACAAGTACAAAATAACCCCTCTGCAGCGCCACAAAGCCAACTCAATGGTGTGACATTGGGAAAATGTCAATCACTTCTCCTACCTAGGCAGTTATCTTTCCACAACATTGATGCCGAAATCCAGCATCACCTGAGCTCTGCGAGTGCAGCTTTCTCCCGATTGAAGTGCAGAGCGTTTGAGGACTGGGACTTTCGCAGGGAAACCAAAATGCTTGTTTACAAAGCTATTGTACTACCAGCCTTACTGTATGCTTGTGAAACATGGACCACTTATAAACGCCATCTTCACCTTCTCGAAAGATTCCATCAACGGTGTCTCTGAAAAATCTTACACAACATTTGGGAAGACATGTGAACTGATATCAGTGTCCTGGATGAAGCAAAGATCACCAGTGTTGAAGCAATGATTCTTCAAGATCAACTTTGTTGGACTGGTCATGTTGTGTGGATACCTGATGATTGTCTTCCAAAGCAACTATTCTATTCTGAACTTTAAAATGGAAAGCGTAATGCTGGTGGTCAACAAAAGAGGTTTCAAGACTGTCTCAAGGCAAATCTTTAAAAATGTAGTACAAACACCGACAACTGGGAAACACTGGCCTGCGAGCGCTCCAGTTGGACAGCATCCTTTACCAAAGGTGTCATGGACGTTGAAGACACTTGAACTCAGGACACAAGGCAGAAATGTGCTAGGAGGAAGGCACGCTTGGCAAATCCACACCGTGATCAACTCCCACCTGGAAACCAATGTCCCCACTGTGGAAGGACGTGTGGATCCAGAATTGGCCTCCACGGTCACTTACGGACTGATTGTTAAAACTGTGTTTATGGAAGACAATCTTACTTGGCTACGAGTGATCGCCAAAGAAAGAAAAAAGAAGACGACACTCTGTGACATCAGATGATTGGCAGGTTATGTTGTTCCACCCACTTGTCTAAGCCCTTTGTGCAACACTTCCCAATCACCTGACAGACACTCAGTTGTCAGGTTCTTGGAAACCATAGCACAAGGGGGAGGGGCTTTGCCAACCACGTGCACAGCACTTCCAAAGAGTCAAACAGTGGGTTTGCAAAGCCAATGTGGTGTAGTGGGTTAAGAGCAATAGACTCGTAATCTGGGGAACTGGGTTCGTGTCTCCGCTCCTCCACATGCAGCTGCTGGGTGACCTTGGGCCAGTCACACTTCTTTGAAGTCTCTCAGCCCCACTCACCTCACAGAGTGTTTGATGTGGGGGAGGAAGGGAAAGGAGAATGTTAGCTGCTTTGAGACTCCTTCGGGTAGAGATAAAGTGGGATATCAAATCCAAACTTACTTTATGCAGGGATCAGCTGTGTGATTTGAGGGGATTCAATCACACAGCCTCTTTCTGTTCACTAAACCCTGTCACCTCTTCTGCTGCTGACACCTCCTCCCGCTAGTCTGTTCCCTCTGATCACTCATCATTGTCCCACCACCAATCCCCTGGCTCAGAGTCTTCTTCCCCTGGGGGTTCCCTGGCTGGTGCCTCCCACCATTCCTCTGCATCCCGCCAGCCCATGACAATGAAACACCATCTTCATGTTTTCTGACCCATAGGGAAAATGGCTTTGAAAATGGGATTCATTCTAGGGAACACTAAACACAATACAGCCCATGGCTGGTTTCTCCAGTGTCTTTTTCTTTTGCAAAAAGCAGCCACGGGGCAGGGAGGAATGAATGATAGGGATCTGGGCTGCAGCATTTCCTCATATATCAATTCCCAAATGCAAATCCCTCTACTTGCCTGAGCTGCTTTTAGTCACAAAGGAGAAAGCACGCCATTAAAATGTGAGTGCTTGTGCATGGTAGTTTTCCACACACACAAAAGCACACAACAAAAGGGCATTGAGAGATTCAGTAAAAGTTTTTTGTATTGCATTTAGTTTGGAATTTAGTATAACTGGGAACCAATTCTTTTTTATTTAAGAATATTTATATACCCACTATCCAACAAATTAATATATAACTGTCCTGCACACTAAAGAATATATATAATAGCATATATTAAAGTTAACAAATGGCATCAGGTCAAATATATGCAATTTATTAACTGAGGTAGAATTTGGCCATCTTATTGCCACAAAAATTCCCTGGGAAAAGGACCTTCAGGTAATAAGCTCCGGTGAAAAATGTAACACACTTTGACCCAATTAAGCAAATCCTCCTTGAAATTATTGCATAGGTGATATATTTCCCCCATTCTAAAATCCCACAGGATACCGGGGCAACATCAACCAGTTGGAGGGGAGATAAGAAGACTGGATCATTTATATGTATGTAGTGCTTTTGCAAATCTGTTTACCCATTTTGGGTTTTGGTACTTAAGGAACTGGGTTTAATCTACAAAACAGGCATACAATCTTCTCCTCAACTTGCTTTACTTGGAGTAAAGGACATGTCTACTACACCAAGTGATCATAAAGAACTTTTAACATTCCTCTTCATGACAGCACACATAGAAATAGCCATGCGATGCCTCACTACCTTGGCCTTGAACACTGAAGCATGGTGATGCAGAGCTGGAAAGGAGATAGGGAGTAGGTGGGAAGGTTGGTGCAGTGCAAAAACAGATCCCTGACAGCAACCATATCTTCCCAGAAGCTAACAAATACAGAGTCAGACAAAAGGCCTTTAAAAAACACAGCTGGCTCCCCCAGAGAGGTCAGGCCAACTACAGTACATAGGACTTCACTTCTCTTTTTAAATATAATTTTTTTATTAGTTTTTTTTTAACATATCATTTTCAACAGTAATTAAACATGCTTTTACATCTTATTCAAATTTTTGACTTCCATCAATCCTGTCTGAAAATTTTCCAATCTAATCTCTCAGTATGCATTTCTTATCTTCCCTATTACATTTCAAACTCATAACCAATATCTCTCTCTTTTTCTACTTTGTAACACTTCATATATTTCTCCTTACAAAACTTCTTGTAGTCCTACGAGCGTAATTTGTTGATTACAGTTGCTCTTCAAATAATTCATATACTTCTTCCAATCTTATGTAAATCTCTGGTCCCGCAGGTTTCGAATCCTTCCTGTCATTTTGTCCAATTCTGCACAGTCCATTAATTTCGTCTGCCATTCTTCTTTCGTCAGAATTTCTTCTTGTTTCCATTTCTGGGCTAACAATACTCTTGCCGCAGTTGTTGCATATAAAAACAATTTAACATCTTGCCTATTAATGTCCTGACCTATAATACCAAGTAAAAATGCTTCTGGTTGTTGTTTTTTTTAAGGACTTCACTTCCCAGCTGCTGCAACATCCTTCTATAGTTGAAATAGAAGGGGAACAGACTCAGCCAGCAGGACCTGCAGGGAGCTATCCATGGTACTGACTTACAAAATCTGTGCTTAGAGAGACTGGCTTCATCTGATCTGACTCAGCTGTGCCTGACTGGCCCTGACCCTGCCAATCTTCATTGGTCCAGAAGAGGCTTGTGGACCTCAAAGTCCCAGTGGCACAGTACTGAGGGTATGGAGCTCCATAATACTGGGGCCACCATGAAGAGAACCCTTGCATATATTTTTTTATATAAAACCAACTGCTCTTAATACTGTTAATGCTAAAGAAGCATTCAGGTGGTATATGGTAGGGAGAGCTACTCCTACAGCCAGCCAAAATGTAAATGGAATTTGAGGGCTTCTACACTAAGGTATGTTGGCTTCAATGTGGTTTTGGATTCCTCCAGATGTAATATAGGAAATGAAGCCCTGGTCAAGGCATAAAATCCCTCCAATGTGCAATCTTTTTCTCTGCAGAAAGAATTCAGAAACAGCAGAGTTGCAGATGTGAAAAGTCCAATTAGAATCCTCAGTTAATCCTGGGATTTCTGCTTCACTATATTCAATTACAAAACCCTGCTGCGGCTTCCTACTGCTGCTTTTTAGAATTAACCAGAGCTCCAAATGGAGTCGACTTCTAATCTATATCAAAAGGAAGCTTTTCCTTTTATTTATTAAGTGGCACCAAGGATGGAGTTTTTAAATCCTCTTGCTACTTCTGCAATTGATTTAGACGAACATATTCCATCATTGAGATTGTGCTAGAAGGGCTTCTTAAAAACATTTCTGCTAAATCACAATAGTCTAAAGGTTCTCATGGAAGAAACACAGCCGTTATCGATATAGCATCCCAGTACAGTGTGGGAATTTAAATCTAGACCTGCACAGGGCTTTGGGATCTCAAAGAATGCCTACCCCGCCCAGTACAATTCCTATAAGAAAAATCATTATGGTATTTGTGTAAATAGAAGTGTGCATCTCTGTGGGAGAGAAATGCAGAAGGAAGCAAGGGAAGATTTGAGGTTTTCCTTTTCCGCAATGTCCCGATACAGGAACCATCATCACCTTAGAAGCTCTTTGATAAAATTGTGAAGCACCAAACTAAAGTAGGTTCCACTTTTGGGGGCGCTTGTATTCAAATATTAATGACATCCCACAGGAAGGGATGCAGCTCAGTGGTTGAGCATCTGTCCTGCAGGGAGAAGGTCCCAAAACTCTGAGTAGTACTGGGAATGTCGCTTGCCTGAAGCCCTGGAGAGCCACTTCCAATCACTGTAGACAATACTAAGCTGGATGGATGGTCTGACTTCGTATAAGGCAGCCATCTATGTTTCTAGTATGGGAAAGGCCTGCAGTTCTTTGGGTTTTTTCTGTTTTTTTAATAATTTTTTTAAAAAACTCATTTTCACTTTTAACATTTATCATCGTACACAAATCTTAAATCATTTTACAAGTAGGATTCTCATAATCCCCGAACTTCCCTCCACCCCCCGTGGTTTCATTGGCGGAGGAAGAGGAGTGCGGGGGGAGTGCACCACCCCTGGCAGCGCAATCCCGGTGGGGTGCCATCGCAGCTGACCCCTGCCTGTGCTGGGTGCCCCACCCCCGCAGACAGTGTGCCACACCCCAAGACGCACGCATGCCCCCGCCTGCTCTCCCCCCCCTGGTGCCGGAGCATGAAGCTCCGCCACTGCGTGGTTTCCCCGTATATTCTTTTCAAACTGCATCTTATCATATTCTCCATATTTTCTTAATTCTCAATTTTTATCATTATTCTCGCTTCATTGCAAGGGTTTTTAAAATCCCACCAATGTTTCCAATTGTTTAAAATGTTCTTTCAGGTAACTTATAAAGTTCCCCCCATTCTTTATTAAATTTACTGTACTCTTGATCTCTGATTTTCCTGGTCATTTTCACCAATTCGGCAAAATAGTCCATCATCTTTATCAGCCTTTCTTCTTTCGTAGGTAAACTGTCCTCCTTCCATCTTTGGGCAAGTTGCATCCACGCAGCTGTTGTAGCATACATAAATAGTCTCAGTTATTTCTGGACCTAGAATTCCTAATAAAAAAGCTTCAGGTTTGTTTGTTTTTTACAAAAGTTATTTTAAACATTTTTTTTCAACTCATTATAGTTCATTTCCCAATATGCTTTTGTTTGTTTTTGACACGACCACCACATGTGGTGAAATGTACCTTCCTTCTCTTTACACTTCCAACATGTATCTGTGGCAGGGCTGTAGCTCTTTGGATGTTCTTCAGCTGGACCTCTTAGGCTGCAAACCCTGCACACACTGTAGATGAACACAGTGGGGCTTATTTCTAAACAAACATGAGCCAGGTTTCACTATTAGCCACATGTTCTCAATGTTTTGAAATATATATATTTGTAATATTCCTTGTATTTTGTAGCTTTGTTGTTTTAAGTAGTGGGATAAAAATAGATCCTAGGTCTCCAAGGAGAACATATTCACAAAGGATAAGGAAATATGCTTTATGCAGGAAAGTTTTCTTTAAAGTTGCCATAAGCAACCTTCCTTTCAACTACTGTTTCAATTGACTTGTTGGGTTTGAAACTCTGCATAAGCAATGCTGACATCTCGTGGACATTCAAAATACTGCAAGCTCATGTTCTTAGCAGGTAAGTTTTTGGATATGTAATATTTATTTGTTTCATGAAATGTATACAGCGCTTGATCGTAAAAATAAAGCAGAATGGCTCGAAGTGGCTTCCCAAAGGACTTAAAACGGTACAATTATCTGTTTAAAAAACAGTTTAAAAGAGCAATTTAAAACATTCAGGAATAATTATAAATTATAAAATCAACAATAAGTTAAAAACAGTTTAAAATACATGTCAACATTCTACATATCTGGGTAGGCTTTTCTAAGCAATTTTTTCCCAGCAGGCATAAAAAGAGTATAGTGGAGGCACATGCCTGATGTCAACAGGCATGGAATTCCAAAATGTGGGTGTGTTCTTCTATTATTATTATTATTATTATTACCCCACCCATCTGGCTGGGTTTCCCCAGCCATAAACATTATGGGTTGGATCCAGGCTTACTTGCAGTACAATATTGTATAGAATTTAGGGAGGCTTGCCAAATCTTATCAACATAGGAAATATTAACAAACAAACATCTGAACACAGGGGGAAAAAATCATAGGTGCATATATATAAACTGTCAAACAAAATCAGTGCAGACACTAATTCTCCTAGGAAAAAGAAGACATCCTACAGGACCAAAGTGACCAGAAAGTAGGCTCAGCTCATGTGAACACCTGCTTAGATTCACCTTTGGCCACTTTCTGATGCTGCATAAAATGTTCAGAAAGAGCCATAGCCCCTACACTGTTGAACCTGCTTCCTTTGAATGGCTCCTCCTCACATTTCCAGCATCTAAAAATTTCAATTTGGCAGCCATTATAGCTTAGTTTGAAGACAGACTGGCAGGGGAAACATGAATGTTCACATTTTATGCAATGACAGCTTGATAATAACACCTCCATCTCTGTCAAGGATGTCATTGGTACATCACCTAGGACAGTGGTTTTCAACCAGTGTGCCGTGGTATCCTGGGGTGCCTTAAATGATGGTCAGGGGTATTGTGGGCAACACTGGCCTCTGTCCCTCTTCCCTTCCCTCCCTCTTCTGATGCCCTCATGCATCTCTGCCTCCCAAAGGCTCGCACAGCTGTTTGTTGCAGCAGCCCTGGCTACAAACTCCCCAGGTGAATGGTGGGTGGGGGCAGCTCAGAGACCAGGGGCAGCAGCAGCAGCAACTGCCCAGAAGACTCCCAAGCAGAGGGGAGGGGAGAGGAGCCTGAGGGAACCCCAAGGGAGTGTGTTTGAAAAAGTTTGAGAAGCTGCCAGTTCGTCAGGCAAGGGGTGACCTAACTGGGCTCCTGAGCCCTACAGGGGCACTGCAGAAATAATGTAGTTGGTTAACGGAGCTGTGGACTCAAAAAGGTTGAAAACCTCTGACCTAGGAACATGAAAGGAAAGGTTAAGATAGGAGAGGAATAATCAACAACCAGGAGAGGGTGCTGTGCTCCTAAACTGGAGGTTTCACCTAATGGCAGAGAGAGCTGAAATTCTCAG
Source organism: Podarcis tiliguerta (assembly GCF_965153285.1). Lineage (NCBI taxonomy): Eukaryota > Metazoa > Chordata > Lepidosauria > Squamata > Lacertidae > Podarcis > Podarcis tiliguerta. The sequence continues at coordinate 48,840,723 of NC_139541.1, read as the reverse complement.
TTCTGAACTGCTTGTAAAAATCTAAACAGATGTGGGAAATGTGATGGTGAGAATGGTTTTTAGGGAGGATACATTTTCCTTATTTGAGTATGTTGGATCTGGACATTTTTATAAAATAAAGGTATAACATTGTTGAGCTTAGCAAGCTTGTGCTTAAATATAAAGATAACTTTAAAAACGTATTTGTTTTTCCTTAACAATATAATAAATGAATAAAAATAGAGAAAGGAGAAAGCAATGGATCAAAACAATTTGTAGTGCAGCATTGTATAGTGAAAGTAAATACCATCAGAACACAACTAAAAGGGGGAAGGCAGTTTGGTGAGGGAGGGAGGGTGGACGAAAAAAAGTGGGGCTCACCTCCAGGGGAGCAATACCAACACGTAGACAAGTGTAAGTATAGATCCCAAATGCCTGAGTGTTTATTCTCTTAGTGCCATCTGCTGAAGGTAGCCTTTTCATATGTTGCAAGAGGAGATAAGTGTCCTGGCTCTCCCCATCCGATGAGGAACTGGAGCTCATGATTCTGGTTTTGCCAAAGGATTTTATTTTCAGATAATACCAGTGCATAAGAGAAATCACGGGTTGCAAAGATCAGCAGTTATACAAGAGATCAAAGGCATGGCTAGGCAGGAGCTGAGATGCTGAACCAACAAGCAACATGGCACCTGAAACTTCCTTTTGAAGGCTGGGTCAGGCACAGCATTCAGTGGGGCAAGCAGCTGGGGTTTCAAGACTGAGCAAGCAAGCAGGCACACATTCTAGTTGGAATAGCCAGGTGAGGTTTGTGTGCTCTGCTGCTGGGGTCTCTGTGTTCTAGCCAGCAGAACTGGAGTGGGTGCCAGCTTGGCATCAGATTTACTCCCAGCTGCCTCAGAAAAACCTCTCCACCAGTTTTTAGCAGGTGCTCTTTCCAGGTGTTTTTAAAGTTTCAGAAAAGCTTTGCCCTTTTCTGGGATATCTTTGAAACAGTTGGCTCATTTCTTAGTTGAGGAGAATATTAGAAGCTGCTGAGGTTTGTATCCATGAGCTAGGAAATTTGAAACAGCAAAACTACTGATGACATTCTTATGTTGTTGTTGTTGTTGTTTAGTCGTTCAGTCGTGTCCGACTCTTCGTGACCCCATGGACCAGAGCACGCCAGGCACTTCTGTTTTCCACTGCCACCCGCAGTTTGGTCAGATTCATGTTTGTAGCTTCGAGAACACTGTCTAACCATCTCGTCCTCTGTCGTCCTCTTCTCCTTGTGCCCTCCATCTTTCCCAACATCAGGGTCTTTTCCAGGGAGTCTTCTCTTCTCATGAGGTGGCCAAAGTATTGGAGCCTCAGCTTCACGATCTGTCCTTCCAGTGAGCACTCAGGGCTGATTTCCTTAAGAATGGATGCGTTTGATCTTCTTGCAGTCCATGGGACTCTCAAGAGTCTCCTCCAGCACCATAATTCAAAAGCGTCAATTCTTCGGCGATCAGCCTTCTTTATGGTCCAGCTCTCACTTCCATACATCACTACTGGGAAAACCATAGCTTTTACTATACGGACCTTTGTTGGCAAGGTGATGTCTCTACTTTTTAAAATGCTATCTAGGTTTGCCATTGCTTTCCTCCCAAGAAGCAGGCGTCTCTTAATTTCGTGGCTGCTGTCACCATCTGCAGTGATCATGGAGCCCAAGAAAGTAAAATCTCTCACTGCCTCCATTTCCTCCCCTTCTATTTGCCAGGAGGTGATGGGACCAGTGGCCATGATCTTCGTTTTTTTGATGTTGAGCTTCAGACCATATTTTGTGCTCTCCTCTTTCACCCTCAATAAAAGGTTTTTTAATTCCTCCTCACTTTCTGCCATCAAGGTTGTGTCATCTGCATATCTGAGGTTGTTGATATTTCTTCCAGCAATCTTAATTCCGGCTAGGGATTCATCCAGCCCAGCCTTTCGCATGATGAATTCTGCATATGAGTTAAATAAGCAGGGAGACAAAATACAGCCTTGTCGTACTCCTTTCCCAATTTTGAACCAATCAGTTGTTCCATATCCAGTTCTAACTGTAGCTTCTTGTCCCACATAGAGATTTCTCAGGAGACAGATGAGGTGATCAGGCACTCCCATTTCTTTAAGAACTTGCCATAGTTTGCTGTGGTCGACACAGTCAAAGGCTTTTGCATAGTCAATGAAGCAGAAGTAGATGTCTTTCTGGAACTCTCTAGCTTTCTCCATAATCCAGCGCATGTTTGCAATTTGGTCTCTGGTTCCCCTGCCTCTTCTAAATCCAGCTTGCACTTCTGGGAGTTCTCGGTCCACATACTGCTTGAGCCTTCCTTGAAGAATTTTAAGCATAACCTTGCTAGCGTGTGAAATGAGTGCAATTGTGCGGTAGTTGGAGCATTCTTTAGCACTGCCCTTCTTTGGGATTGGGATGTAGACTGACCTTCTCCAATCTTCTGGCCACTGCTGAGTTTTCCAAACTTGCTGGCATATTGAGTGTAGCACCTTAACAGCATCATCTTTTAAAATTTTAAATAGTTCAGCTGGAATACCATCACTTCCACTGGCCTTGTTATTTGCAATGCTTTCTAAGGCCCATTTGACTTCACTCTCCAGGATGTCTGGCTCAAGGTCAGCAACCACACTACCTGGGGTGTACGAGACATCCATATCTTTCTGGTATAGTTCCTCTGTGTATTCTTGCCACCTCTTCTTGATGTCTTCTGCTTCTGTTAGGTCCTTACCACTTTTGTCCTTTATTATGGTAATCTTTGAACGAAATGTTCCTTTCATATCTCCAATTTTCTTGAACAGATCTCTGGTTCTTCCCATTCTGTTGTTTTCCTCTATTTCTTTGCATTGCTCATTTAAGAAGGCCTTCTTGTCTCTCCTTGCTATTTTTTGGAATTCTGCATTCAATTTCCTGTATCTTTCTCTATCTCCCTCGCATTTTGGACATTCTTATGAGGAATCCTTAAATATACTGTCCAGGGCAGACGGCAGTAAGCTGTTATTGCCACTAAGTACCTATTCTCCACTAAAAGCAACTGTGTGTGTAAATCAGCCTGCTGTAAACTTTTTCCATAGCTGAGTTATGATTTAGGCAGTTTTGAAGATTCAAAACCAGCTTTCAAAGTGCCTTAAATTTAGTTCAAAGATTAATCTCTCACTTCAGTGCATAGAGATAGTGACTTCCTGAGTTGGTGGGTTACTTTGCAAAACATCTGCATGTGTCTACAAAAAGGCCTGCCTGGATTTGCTGAAATCAACATGCACATGTAATGAAATTCTGCCCTAATAACTTGGATGGCGAAAATATAACAGAAGATGCTATGGGCACAAATATACTGTTTTATTGGGGGGGGGGGGCGTGTGTGTGTTTTTGCTTAAGGAGATTAACGGCTGTGGTAAGCAACCGCTCAGGTTAAAGATAATTACAGCTTGGTTTGTAGACACTTGGTTTAACATGCATTAGGCAATTAAAATAACCCCCAAGTAAATCCATTTAAGCAAAAGAAATGAGACCTGTACATGTTGTCCGCTCCCTCCTGATATTCTGATAAACATTCTCAGTAGACAGTACAGTTTACTGAAAGGCCTCAGGAAGGATGCAGGTTGCCAAGCAGGGCAAAAGGGATGTGCAGGGTGGGTGGAGTTCAAGCTTTTCCGTTTTAGGAGCATAGGAACAGTAGCGTAGTGCAAAATTCAGAGGTGCAGGCTCCCTTCATGCTAGCCACTGCCACACCTTCTCCTAAGATGAGACAATAATCTTATAATGATACAATATTAAGAATTAGGGATGCACTGCAATGACCACTGCAGATTTCCATGTGCTCCCTTTCATCTAAATCACCATTCTCCCGAAACTGTTCTTATGTTCTCAGCTTGGTATTGCTGACACCTGAACACAATAACTTAAAACTGTGGGGCTTCTATTACTAAAAACCGGCCTTCCTGGACCTGGTACCTTCCAGGCACTGTCGGCTGCCACTCTCATCATCCCTGACCATTGGCTGTGCTGACTGAAGGATGAAAAGGTCGGGAACGGCTACTGTGAACTATTCACAATTTCCCAAGTTTTCAGGAACACCATTAATGAACTGCTAGCATTTGAGCCAGTGGGGATTTTTTGTAAGGCACACCCTCACAAATGCTGTAATGTTAATTACATGCTTTTATTGGGAACTTGTACGCTCAACACTTCAGGGTGTGGGCCCAGTAACTAAACTGTACAGCTGTAATTAATATCTTGAAATGACTGCTAGACGGAAGTAACTGGAGCTCTCCACAAAGAGACACAGGGTGGAATTGCCCTAAGGAAAGGGAATCTGTTGAAACAGCAACAGCATGTTGACAAACTTCCTTAAGGTGTTATCGCAATTTAGGTAGGCAGAAATTCCTCAACTTCTGGAGGACTAAAATGTAGGGGTGATGGAGAAATTTGTTGTACGTGAATTATAATGCAAACTGGCCTGATCCAGGCCTCCCAGACTACCATGTGGATAAGAAAATAGCTACCCAAAGAATTTTGACTCAGAAAAGTATCAAAATGCATTTAAAAATGAGGGTTTAGATAAATTAAGTTTAGAAGTGCATATTTTCTGATAAAATGGGTTGTTTACAACTGCATTCTACCCAGCGAAGACCCTTGAAATTAATGGAACCAAATTAGTCATGACCATCAATTTAAATGGGTCTATCTTGAGTGGGGCTAATGCTGGCTATAGCCCATTATGTTCAGAAATATATTGTCCCTCACACGCACTAGGGGTATATCTGTATATGTGCATTTATTTTTTTAGAAAAAAATCATTTTATGAATCACTTTGATCTTCATTTCAGAGTTTCTGAACTGCTCTGATTAAAGCAAAGCTATTTGTTTTTACAGTCACTATACAATAATGGGCAGTATAGAAACAGCTATCACTCATTCCCCTTGGGGCCAAAGTGGATGAAATTTACAGGCTTTGGAGCCTCTCCAGATTGGATTAAACTTGCCAAATTACAGACAAATAGGTCCAGGGTTTCTTTGTGGAGGAAGTAAAAGGAATTAACTTCCCTCCATAACCCCTTATGAGGTGCAGGAGCTGATGTCTGTTTATTGCTTTCTTACCTTAAAATAATTAAGAGTTGACTGGGTTTTGTGAATTCCTGCTTGTACATTTAAGTGATCACTTGTCTGTATCCTCTTATAGGCCACAGGCATCTGAGGGGGCCTTACTTGGTTTTGGTTTTTTGTTTAAAAGGAGCAACACATGTTATTTTAAAAGAAAATGAAATGAAGCTTCTAACTTTCTTTCTCTTTTTTAAATCATCTTCTGCTGTGCTTTAACAAAAAAACACACAAAAAGATCAAATCCAGAGTGCTTTGGTGTTCTGCAGGCAACATTTTGGACAGCCTCACTTCTGGCAAACCCCACAGATCTAGAGAAACAGAGAAATATATGTAAACATACAGAGATTCTGTACAGAAAAGTGGAGTGACTGAGAACACTGCAACTTTATCAGGGTCCTTGTCTTGGAGTTTATTGACATCATGTTTTGACAGGGAAGAGGGATTCCTGAATCATCCTGATTTGCCCTTTTAAACCCTCCGCACAGCCAATGTGCCAAGTCTTTTTTGTAACATTAAGGTCACAAGGAAGGAGCTTCTGACTAAACATTTGGAAGAACTTTCTGCTAGTAATAGGTGTTTGACAGTGGAACGGACTCCCTTGGAAGGTGGTGGACTCTCCTTCCATGGAGGTTTTTCAGCACAGGATGGATGGCCATCTGTCAGGGATTCTTTAGATGTGATTCCTGCATTACAGGGACTTGGACTAGATGTCTTTCAGGGTCCCTTTGAGCACTTCAATTCTGTGTTTCTATGTGGTCTTGGGTAATGTGTGAGTCAGGTTTGTCTTCATCCTGCTGTTACTGGAGGACTTGGCACTTACCCCGGTCAGGTCATTTGGTATTGAGCTGCAGAGCTGGAAAATGAGTAATGAAGAAAAATGGACAAAAATCTTTGCAGCAAAAACCAAAGTGCAGTCACCTGGTCAGGTTAAACATTAAAGCTCCTTTTATAGCCCGAAAAAAGCTTCTTTTGCAGGCAAGTTAATATTGCCTCTAAAAATTGAGAATCTGCTTCTCCGTCATGAGTTGCAGCCACAGCTAATCCCTTCCTCTGCCATAAATATGCCTAATTCTTTTTTAATGCCATTTGAGCTGGTTGCCAGGGGAGGAAACAATGAAGTCCAGAAGGTAACAGCTTCCCAAGCAAATGCGTTATTTGCATGGAGGGAGAGAGACTGCCCCTTTGGCCACACCCCCAGGGTCACATGCCTGGGCTAACCCCACCTCTAACAGCCATCTGCTGTATATGCAGATGTCAGGGGCAGGGCTAGCTTGGCCCACGAAATGCTGGGGGGGCAGACCCCACAATGTCATGCTATAAAAGTACTTGCTTTTGATTGGCAGTAGATTCAGGAGTGAGAATAGCTCTCTTCAGCAACTCAGCCTGGGGAGCCCCATATTTCTCAGTGCGTGCCTGCTGTGCCCTCCAAACCTTTGTGTGTTTAGTGCAAAGGCCTGAAGGGGGCTTGCAAAGGCATTTGCCTGAATGCACTTAAAAGCCCCCTTAAGATGTTTGCACCAAATATGCAAAGAACAAGAGTGGAAAGGCTGTGCTGGAAAATCTCGAGGATGAGGCCGACATGCTCACCTCATCCCTCTTCAAACATGAACACCTGAAGAATGTCATTTGATGACCCTAAGTTCTAGTTTCATGGAAGAAGGAAGAAAAGTGTGCTGGACACCAGGAGTAGGGAGCCCCAGCCCCAGGAGACCTCTCTGTCTGGACCTTGGAGCTCCCCCAAGTCATATCGCTTTCTGGCCCTGCATCACACCCCAGGGGTCTTGTCTGACTGGGATGTGTTATTGAAGTCTGACAATGCCTCTTGCTTCTCTGGATGGAGATAAAAGGAGATTGTGTTAGCCCATGCAGAAACTAGCTTACTGTACAAAGAGGGCAATCACATATTGATTCACCCACTTTTGCCCCTAGCCCTGTCCACTACTGGCATGTGGCCCTCAGAAAGTTGTCTTGTGGGAAAACCAGCTATCAGGCTGAAAAAGGTTCCCTGGCCCTGCTTTTTACCATGCACAGTTTACTGAATCTCTTACAACTGAAGCCTCTGGAGTTGTTGCGAGAAGGCACACAGATTGTAAATGTAGTTCACAATTGAAAACTACTACCTTGATAAAGGAACAATTACCGTAATGAGGCACAAAATGTCTCTTTGGAAAAAGTTTGACATTCTCCTCGTATTCTGTGCTACATCTGCTGGCTTCTTGCACACCCCATCCCCCCTTCCTTTACCATTTGATCATTAAAATAAATAGCCCATATGAGACAGTAAAAAATGAGCCAGCTGATACGTTATGCAACACTCGGCTTGGCACAAACTGCAGTATAAATAATGACCAAACCGTGGACTGAAATTGGCAACTCCCTAAAATGGTAAGGAATTGATAAGGAGCTGCTAAAGGCAGGTCTCATATGTCTTATTGATGAAGTGAGATTAGATAGCACATTACTACAATGAAAACAAACCATTAATGTTTTTATTCAGACTTCTTCCTGTGGAAGCAGCCTCATTTAAAAGGTCAAATAACTCTTTTCAGGTTGGGGGGGATTGCTTGGATTAATGGCTATCTTCCTCCCAAAAAAAATAGCTCAAGATCTACGCTCACATGATATGCTGGCTGGATTTTGTAATAAGTAATATAATTTTTTCCAAAAAAAAAAAAAAATCACACACCAAACATTTATTTAATATTAAACAAAAAATTATAACAATACAGTGGTACCTTCAGTTAAGAACTTAATTTGTTCTGGAGGTCAGTTCTTAACCTGAAACTGTTCTTAACCCGAGGTACCACTTTAGCTAATGGGGCCTCCCGCTGCCGCCTCACCACTGCTGCCATGCGATTTCTGTTCTCATCCTGAAGCAAAGTACTTAACCCGAGGTACTATTTCTAGGTTAGCGGAGTCTGTAACCTGAAACATCTGTAACCCGAGGCACCACTGTACGTTTCCCACAAAATCAAGAGTTACACTACAGCTTTGACTACTGCCATAATACCACAGAATAACCACTCCAATCCTCAGTCTTTAAGAGCAATAGCTATTATGTTCACAGAAATCCAAAGCTTTGGGATAAGATATTTAAAGACAAAAGCCAAATGGGCAGGTGAAGTATAACAATGTTGAAAATGGACATATGCCGGTAAAAAGCAACACACGCACACACAAACGGCAGATAAATTTAGAAACCTGCAAAATAGACACTAATGGCAAAGACCCATTTTGCAGCTGGGAAAGCCTATTGGAACAAAAACATCTCCAACTGTTTCTGGAAAGTGCCTATAGCAGGTGCCTGTTGCATCCCAACAGGAATGCTCTTCCACAGAACAGGAGACCCCTGAGTGGGTCTGCAAGCTGGCATTTTTCATTTCCCACAATGTCCCTGGCAGAGCATAATTCTGGGTCCAAGGAGTGGCCTTGCCTATCATTGGCTCAGGCACCATCTACTATAGGTCTCCCTTTCTTCCATCCTATCACAGTCCCAGCCTACACCAGCCACCATTGAGTGTGGGGAATTTAAGGTGTCTGCTTGCAGCTCCTCTTCCCATCCACAATACCAGGTGAGCCAGCAGCCTATTGATATGGGAGCCTGGCAGACAACACTTCACAGAGGGAATTTTTGACCTGGGCCTGACTGGGATCATGCATCTAGTTCATCTTCTTTTTTAAACATCTGAAAAAAAACACGAACAATGATAGCGCTGGTCACCATACTGCTGTCAGCATTTCCAAGCATTGATCTGAAAACTGAAAGTGTCAACACCAAACTTCCCTGCCTCCTTTGTCTCGTGCTGCTTTAGCACAAAACCAAAAGTGCAAAGTCACGGTCACATTCATTGCCATGCTGAAGCTCCGGCTGACTGGCAGTCCCATTTCAGCAAGTTTGCTGTAATAAATAACTCCCCAAACAAGGAAGTCACAAAAGCTACAGCCAAGAAGTCGACAAGCATATATATATATACACACACACACACACACACACACACACACACACACACCCCAACTTCACACCAGAAGACATATGATTTAGGGTGGAACAAGGACAGCTTTGTGGTGATGATTCACCACACATTTCACATCATATGAACAAAATGCAAAAGATAAGGAGGTGGAGGACCTTCTTTAGCTTGAGGACCAGCTTTCCTTGTGGGCAACCTTCTGAGGGCCACATGCCAGGGGTGGGAGGGGCCAAAGCCCACAGCGGACAATGAATGTAACCTTTACTTTTATACAGTAGGCTAGTTACCACACACACAGCCCACACACACCCTGCATCCAGGCAGGCAAGAGGCATGATCAGAGTTCATTCCAGCCAGGCAAAATCACCAAGGAGGGTGCAAAGCAAGGCCAGTGAGGGATGTGGTCTGAGGAGAGGATAGGGTGTGGGAAGAGTCCCTGAGGAGACCAGATAGAGACAGGTAGTGAGGTCACATTTGGCATCTGGGCCTGAGGTTCCTCACCCCTGAGTTAAGACATAAAAGATTAAAGGGGGGTCAGCCTTAGAAGCAAGTCTGAGCTAAAAAATGCCCATCGCTGTGGTTTAATTATGATTGTCTGGAAACAGAGCACACTATTCAATGAATAGAAGATGAAGCTTGAAATGGCTTGATTGCCATCGATTCCTTGTGGAAGGTTCAACGCCATACAGATTGAGATGCATTTTGTCCCAACTTCATCTCTTTCTCTCCCTGTTTCTCATGATACTTGGTCTACTGAGCTATCCCCAACTTCAGCTTTTGCACCAATGGCTATTTTGCCTAAACATACTTTATTAGGGAAAGTGACTCAGTAGCAGAGCAGCTGCTCCGCATGCAGAAGGTCCCGTGTTCAAGCCAAGACATCTGCAGGTGTGGCCGGGAATGTCCCCTGCCTGAAAACCCAGAGAGCTGCTGCCAATCAGTGTAGACAGGACAGAGCTAGACCCAACATTGGCCTGACTCAGCTTCCTAAGTTTCTATGTTATTGTGTTGTGTCTTATGCTTGTACCAACAATAATTTGATACAAGGTTCCAATGCAAAAAATAAGAAGGAAATGTAGATGTCACAGAATCAACATATTGGTAGCTATAGAACCACGAGCAATTCCCCCTATTCTGGGCATGGTCATAAATCACTACTCCACATGGGAATGTACAAACAGCTAAAATCATAGAACTGGGGTCATGATGGCAGCTAGAATGGCAGTTTCTTAAGCAAAGCATTATATTAAGCCATAGGGAAGGCTTACAAGATGAAATACCACCTACTAGCTTAGGCAACCTGCTCATGGTTACTGTTACTGGATACTTGGGGTGATGATGCTATCCGTTTTATAGCTAGTGACAACCTTTCATAGCCTTGTTACCAGCATGCTCCTCCGCCTACAGGGGAGCCTACAACCTCATGGAAGCTAATTTTAGAGTGGTGATGGGGAAAACACCCTTCCCTCTGCTGCTTTTCCACTGAAAACTGCCCCTTCCCAAATCTACTTTTCCTTTTGAAAGAGAAAGAAAGAGAGAGGAAGAGAGAGAGAGTCCAAAATCCACAGCTGGGCGATGCCTTTCTTGGGGCCAGCCAACATGTCAAAACAAAAGCGTGGAAAGCTTTTGAGTTCTCCAGAACTCTTTATTAAACAGGATATTGTAAAGTTGGAAAAGGTTCAGACAAGGGCAACCAAAATTATCAAGGGATTGGAGCAACTCCCCTGTGGTGAAAGATCGCAACGTTTGGGACTTTAGGGTAAAGGTGAGCAAGAGGTCACATAACACAGTTCATAAAATTATGCATGGCATTGGGAAAGTGGATAGAGAAATGTTTTAGTGTTTTAAAATTCATGGACCGTCTATGAAGCTGAATGCTGGACAGATAAAAGGAAGTACTTCTCCATGAGTACTATGGAACTTGCCCTCACAAGAGGCAGTAATGGCCACCAACTTGGATGGTTTTAAAAGAGGATTGGATAAATTCATGGAGGATAAGGCTATCAATGGCTGCTAGCCATGATAGCTATGTTCTGCCTCCATGGCTGGAGGCAGTAGTGCTTCTGAATACCAGTTGCTAGGAACCACAGGAGGGCAGAGTGCTCTTGTGCTTGGATTTCCTATAGCCATCTGGTTGACCACTGTGAGAACATGATGCTGGACTGGACAGGCTATTGGTATGATCCAGAAGGTTCTTACATTTTTATCTGGCAAGATGTTATGAGAGGGTTTGGGGGACTAGGAAAACAAAACAGTACAGCAAATTGTGGGATAACCAGCCTTATATGACCAATAAGCTTAAGTCTAATTGATGCACGAAGGGTTAATACTATAGAGTAAGCTGTCCTGCCAGGTTTAGCTATGCTTTCACCATGGGAGGAAATAGGTAATCAAGCATTTGTTCTCCTAGGCTAGCAGAGAAGCTCAGGTTCTAAGCTGCTTGCCACTCTTCAGTTCCTATAACACTAATTTAGGAACTTTTACCACTTTAAAAAAATTCCTTCCAGTAGCACCTTAGAGACCAACTAAGTTAGTTATTGGTATGAGTATTGGCACACGAAAGTTCATACCAATAACTAACTTAGTTGGTCTCTAAGGTGCTACTGGAAGGAATTTTTTAATTTTGTTTCGACTACGGCAGACCAACACAGCTACCTACCTGTAACTTTTACCACTTTGTAAGCCAAAACTGGGACGCAGGTGGCGCTGTGGGTTAAACCACAGATCCTAGGACTTGCCGATCAGAAGGTTGGCGGTTCAAATCCCAGTGACAGGGTGAGCTCCCATTGCTTGGTTCCAGCTCCTGCCAACCAGCAGTTCGAAAGCATGTCAAAGTGCAAGTAGATAAATAGGTACCGCTCTGGCAGGAAGGTAAACGGCGTTTCCGTGCACTGCTCTGGTTCACCAGAAGCAGCTTAGTCATACTGGCCACATGACCCAGAAGCTGTACGCCGGCTCCCTCGGCCAATAAAGCGAGATGAGCGCCGCAACCCCAGAATCGGTCACTACTGGACCTAATGGTCAGGGGTCCCTTTACCTTTACCTTTAAGCCAATTTTACTGCCTGTGCAACTATTCCGAAGCATGTGAATCTGACCTTTGGAGAGTTAGTTAGCAAACCTCTTTTTTTCTTTTTTCTTTTAACATAACCAAATGTCCTTTTCTAGGCTTGGAGAAGAGAAAAACTTTGGAACTCGCTTTAAAGGACATATTTTAAAGTATTTCCATGCTTTACTTTGCTGCATGTTTTGTGATTTTAAATCTCTACCGGGGTTCTCTCACCAAAGAGTACATGCCTAAAACATGCCCCTTGGCATCTAGGGAATTCTGCTTTCTATACCAACACAAATTTGGCCGATGTAGTCATGAAGTAGCCTTGCTTCAGATGTCAAGAATTACACAACTTTTAGAAGACATCTGAAGGCAGCCCTGTATCAGGAGGTTTTTAAGTTTGATTATTTTGTTTTGTTTTTAGATATGCTGTAAGATGCTCAGAGTGGCTGGGGAAACCCAGCCAGATGGGCAGGGTGTAAGTATTATTATTATTATTATTATTATTATTATTATTATTATTATTATGTCAGTTTGTAGACTCAGTTCCAAGAAGAAGATTGCAGGTTGGATATGGAAAGAAAGAAAGAAAGAAAGAAAGAAAGAAAGAAAGAAAGAAAGAAAGGCAACACCCAACATTCTGTTTCACATGTTTGCGAACAATGTGTAAAGTCTTATGTTGGATTAACCTCAACAGTGTAGCACATGTCTTTTTCAGCACTTGGGTGTGTAGAACTCCTCTGTGTCTTGACAGACATACCCAGAGATGGCATCTTCCAAAGCATGTATAGACTCATTTCTTTCCTTTGACCATAAAATACACAATCTGCTCTCTTAATCTAGACTGGCTTCTACACAAAAAGATTATATAACCAGTGGCCTGCATTGCAGCAGAAATGAAACCCCAAACCAGCTCTCACATTCTCCCATGTAAACTCCCTACATTGCACAACTTAACCCCCGGAAGACACTGCTCCTGCCTTCCCATGATGAAAAGCTTCTCGCTTTGTCCTTTGCCAACAAAGTGATAATTGCCTGGGAACAGCCCAGCCTGGGAGGAAACCCATTTTAATCTGCTTTTCTTACTTCTTGTTTGCCAAATGTCTCCAATTCCCAGACTACTTATCAAATAGAGTGTGGTGGGAGAGAGAGAAATCTTGCCTCAAGACAGGCCTGATCACAAGGTGGCCTAACGCTACATCTTAGGCACCAAAAATCAGAGTACAGGGCCTAAATGTCTTGGTTCCACCAGCAGATTGTGCTTAGCTGGGTTAAGATCATAAGAAGACCCCCGCGAGATCAGGCCAATGGTCCATCTCACAGTGGCCAGCCAGATGCCCATTATGGGAAGCCTGCAAGCAGAAGCAGAATGCAACAGCCCTCTCCTGACTTGTGATTCCAGGCAACTGATATTCAGAGGTAGACTGCCTCTGACAATGGAGGTAGAAGATAGCCATCATGGTTAGTAGCCACCACAATGACTCAACTGGGGATGCAACTCCCGGTCAATTTTGCATAAGTCAATTTCTTCCAGTTTTCAATTTAATCTGTCAATTCTATTCTAAGATCAGCATACATAAAAACATACAGGTATTTCAAAATGTCAGCGGGCAGAGTCAGAATTACTTCACCGCTTCGCCAGTTGCAAATATAGGGCGGTATACAATGCTAGCCCTGCTCAGAGTGGACCCATTGAAGTTACTAAACAAGACCAACTTAGGGCCACTAATTTCAGTGGATCTGCTCTGAGTAGGACTAGCATTGGCTACCACCCAAAGTTTCTATGAAATATTAGTTGCCAACCAGAGGGTTTTTATTGTTTGCACTAGGGAATAACAATAGGGATATCATCTAGAGTTGAGCCTTAGGGAAATGCTGGAGCAAGAGTCAGGGGTTGAACAAAGTAGACACAATTGTTGTCATGGCCCAGCCTGAACAGAAAGCCATACTAAAGGATCAATTTTTTTACAAAAGTGGAACAGATATCATGTGGCACTACCGGTTTTCCTTTTCTTCTTTTCTTTTCCTTTCTTTCACTTCTGAGCTAAACTAACACATGTATTTGCAGAGTGGCAAAGTTGTCTCTTGTCACTCTCCCAGTTGTTGCATTTGCACAGGGCCCTTTGGTGCCACAACTAGGATTTCCTTGGGAGCGTCAGGGCAGGGTGATCCTCCCTGGGGAACATCAAAGCCTGCAGATGAATGACAGATAGTTGAAAGCATGTTCTACTCTCTCTGGCTTGATCCCTTTTGTCAGTCTGACCTCTTCCCTTTTTAGCTCCATCCAACTATGCAGCAGTAAAGTTTATATTTCTCTCCCGCTGCCAAGACTGTGTCATAACCATTCCTGACTCCATCGCTGGCTTCAGATCAGTGCTTCTGCTAGGCCTACTCCAGAATACCTCTTCCCTGAGCCCCTTGTCATATTACTACCATGCCAAGTGACACGCTGTGATGTGGTCTCTGCAGTCCATACCCCTTCCCCACCCCCTGAATTCCAGGTCCCTCTCACGCCCTTCCCATCCGGTCTTTTCTTGGAACCATCATAACAACTCTTCTTTTGAACAATGTTATAGTGCAAAACCCTTCAAGAGTATCAAATGCAAGTTTTAGATGGGAAATGTTGGCTCAGCACTTGCATCATGGAATAATATAAACACATACCTAAAATGGTACATATACCACAGTGATCCACTAATGGCAACCCATGTCAAAAGTCTAGATTTTGGCGAATTTCCTTAAAAATTGCTCAAAAACTCGCCTAGTGTGTGGGGATGGCAGAGCTGGTAACTTTTAAATGCAAGTTCTGAAATTTCCTTGTATTTGGGTTGCCTGTGATGGGTATTGTGATCCAGATTGTTGTCCCTGTTTCTGAAGAGTCACCAGTGATTGGCTGACTATAATCTATGCTGACACTGGCTCACTGTGTTTCTCAGTAAATCAGACGCTTTCCTGTAAATGATGCCGATTCATTGACCATATGACTTGGCATCTTGTTCAGCAGTGAGTACACACACGCTGCAATCCATGCCGGGACTGAAAAGCTCTTTTGTTTCATTTTGCTTTGTTGTGTTCCTTCCCTTGGGGAAAATGAAGCTACTGATCTGGCCTCCCATAACCTTCCTGAAAAACTCATTTGCTGTTAGGGAAGTGGAAACCTGTGGCCCTCTAGAAGTTGAGAGACGACAATTCCCATAAATCTTGCTTCTTGGCCATGCTGACTGGGGCTGAGGGGAGCTGTCCTTTGAAATTCACTCTCCTCCAAATTTTGTGATGCAGTTCTCCAAACAGAAAATGTGTTACAGAACTGTGTATATGTGAATGGGTGCATAAGAATGCATACCTCAGTGAAACTCACGTACAAAAAAAGCATTATATATGGGGGAAATAGCTTTGCAGAAATGTGTCTGTTGTGTGGTCTTGCCTGCCTGCCACTCTTTCCCCTGGAATCTTCATTTGGGAGACTTGCCCAGAAAATTATCTTGCAGTGTAGCCTTGTCTCCTCACTTGGCTACAGGAGGCCCTGAAACAGGAGTCCAATTACTGCAAATGGCATCTCCATCCTAGTTGAACTGAAGGCCTGGGCCCAGCACACAGGCCTGAAACATGCCCCTGTTTCACTCAAACAGTTCCCACAGAGCCAATAAACAGGTCTGAGAAATCGGATCTTGGCAAATTCCAGGTCAAACCAATCTGATCTGCACCTCCTGGAGTAATAGCTGGATCAGAACTCAGCTATCCACCCTCTCACAAAACATATCAAACTAAGTTTTTAAAATGTGTATTGTGAGAGAAAATTCATGTAGGAATTTCAGTGCAATTCTAAACATGAATTACTTTTTTAAAATCACAAAACCATTTCAAAACAGCAAATCAGATTCATGCTGGAACAAAACAGAGCAGCCCACTTGAGTGAGCACCACAAAGAAAAGTGACCCACAGCTGTTTAATCTTTCAGTGGGCTCTTAGGCAAACTTGGTCCCTCCCTTTTCTCCACTGCCCATTCTTGTCTCTTCCTCTGGCCTTAATCTGTGCACTTGCCAGGGCCGGCTCTCCCATTTGGTAGAGTGAGGCAGAGTTGGGGCAACATGAACGGGCAGGAAGTTGTTAGTTACTGGTGCTGTATTTTTATTCCCACGAAGAGGGGCTTCTGGGATTATCTTTCTCAGGTGCCAAAGTAACTTGACTGGCCTTGGGTATGCTGCAACTTGACCTAGGGGCAGGCGTGATGTATGCCACCCCAGGCAACAAAATCGGAATAACATTGGAGGGCTGTGGAATTTAACAGTGCAGAATTGTTGGGGGCTTGGCAGTCCCCCAACAATGCCTACTCATGGCACCAGCCCCATAGCTGGTTCACCTATGAATTGGTCTCATGGCCTGGTCCTATGAGATTGTTTACAATGTCCCCAGTTTGCCATCGCATAGCGATGTGAAAGGTCATGCAGACTGTACAAAGGTTTCGCCTGTACAAAGAGTCTGCTTTATACATCCTTCCTGGGTGACTGGTGCAATCTCCCAAATCCATGATTAGCCCTCTTTTTCTTCAACTGCAAAACTCCAGGTGATGTAACTTAAGATCAGCCATCAAGGGGTGAACAAAGGAACACTGGATCTGTTGGGGATATGACTTTCCCACTTAACATCTTCCTAGTCCCACTTGCATTTTGCATGAAAATATATTTCCGCATATATTGCACTCTGCAAGAAGGTGAGGAAACACAGCTATAGCCTCACTGCAACTATGCACAGGTCTGCTTCTGCTGATCTGCGGCTGCCCACCTAGCTGCGACTTGATCGCTCAGACTGGAATGTTCTGTATGAAGAGGGGATGACGCTCAGCTTCAAGGGCTTGAATGGCAGAGGGGGGAATCAGCAAGTGCCATCTCCATAAATACCCCATATCCCCACCCCACTCATTTAGACACACTGGTTTACAGTCCTTGCTGATGCAGGAATTTGAGAGTTGGCCAAAGCATCTATTTTTAGCAAAGGCCTACAGCCCAGTTATTTATTCTTATTTCTTTTTTAGGCTCAGGCAGTTGGGAAGCCAATGTGGTGCAACGATGGAAATTTACAGTTCATGAACTTCACTGTGGCTCCTGGAACGGAGATAGGCTAGTATAAAGAGAAAAGGTATTTGCCTAGTTTCAGAAGAAATCAGGGGTATGGTTTTGCACTTAGCTTGAGGTCAGGGTGGCCAAGTGTCTTGTTTTACAGAGGATGGCCCTCTGTTTGAAGGAGTTGAATTGGGATTCAAGATGATCTTGCCAGGTTAGAGAACTGGGCAAAAACGAATGAGTTTCAATAGGGACACATGTAAGATTCCACACTTAGGCAGGAAGAACCAGCTTCACAAATTTAAGATGAGGGACATCTCACTTGCCAGTAGTACAAGTGAAAAGGATCTATGGGTCTTAGTAGACCATAAGCTTAGCATGAGTCAACAGTGTGATGCAGCTGCAGCAAAAAAACCTAATGTTATTCTAGGCTGTGGTAACAGAAGTCTAGTACCGCAATCAAGGGAAGTCATAGTCCCACTCTATTCTGCCTTGGTCAGACCCCACCTGGAGCACTGTGTCCCAATAAATAGTTCCATAGTTTTGTGGTGTGTGTTGATATTTCCACCCCTCTCATTGACAGAATCTCCTGATTTGATGTTTTGAGAAAGGTGGTGGCGGAAACTGCTCTTCTGCTCTTCCGCTCCTGACTGACTGCCTGACTCTGTGTGTGGAGAAAGTCTTATCTATGTAGTGACTAGATGGCTGAGTGGGAGAGGTAACACTCATGCAAGCCAGTAGTTCATTAGTTTGTATTAGCTATTAGAAATAAAATGAGTTATGCTTCACAGCTAGCGTCCGCCTTATTTATACTCTGCATGAGTCTGGTGCTCACAATGCACAGTTGTGGGTCCAGTGCACTGGGACCTGCTTTCCAGGATTGGAAGCTCTCTGAAAGTGCTCCAGTCGGTCATAATATAATGCTAGCTGACTGGGAACGGTTATGGACCACTGGTATAAAATTTACGGCATGTAATGCCTTAAGAGAGAATATTATGAAAATGATATACAGATGGTACATGACACCAGTCAAACTAGCAAAAATCTATCACTTGCCCGACAACAAATGCTGGAAATGCAAAGAATCTGAAGGTACATTCTTTCACCTTTGGTGGACGTGCCCAAGGATTAAGACATTCTGGGAGATGATTTATAATGAACTGAAAAAAGTGTTTAAATACACATTTCCGAAGAAACCAGAGGCCTTTCTCCTGGGCATGCTCAACCAACAGGTTCAAGTGAAGGACAGGATATTTTTTATGTACGCTACAACAGCAGCAAGAACACTCATCGCACAGCATTGGAAGACACAAGAATTACCCACGCTGGAAGAATGGCAGATGAAAGTCATTGATTATATGGAATCCGCAGAAATGACTGGCAGAATCAGAGACCAGGAAGAAGAGACGGTGAAGGAAGACTGGAGGAAGTTTAAAGACTATTTACAGAAACACTACAAGATTAATGAATGTTAGAACGACATCAGATTGAATGTAAAAGGTTATTGGTTTAAAATATTAAAAATTAAAAGATTCAATATGTTAAGCTATAAGTATTGAATAAGCTAAATTAGGATATTTAAATTAAGATAAGAACTTAAACATGACAGAGGGAAGGGATTTGTTGCCCAATTGTATGATTTGGAATACAGGGAAGGGAGGTTTGGGGAAGTCGGAGAAATAAGTTAATGCAAGGTTATTATGAAGATAAAATTGCTTTTATTTTTGTCGTTTTGGTGTTTTATGTTTGTGTAACTGTGTACTTTTTTCTGTTTTGTTTGTCGTTTAATGTATGTTGTTTTTATTTTTCATGTAAAACTTAATAAAATATTTATAAAAAAGAAAGAAAGAAAGTGCTCCAGTCACCTAGCCCAGTCGGGGCAGAACCAGTTATTGAGCCCAGTCACTGACATCAGTGGAAAGGCGTACTGATAGAGTGCCTGACACTTGCAGGGCGCTAAATGTATCAACTTTCACTTTCAGAAATCCTGGAAGTTGGGTGGGGGCCAGGAGACAGTGCTTGGAGTGCAACAGGCATAGAGTTGCCCAGGGAAGCAGAGGTCAGCACAAAGCCCCGCAGCAAGAAATTCCACTTGCCAGCAACCACCTTGCTTCCCAAGCCTGTGGGTGCAGCTGAGGAGCCATTATACAAGCTGCGCTGTGTGAAGTGGCTTGATGAGATTAGGGATGGATGAGTCTCCCAATGTCCAGCCAGTGTCATTTTTGCATGCTCTGGCCTGGGTCACTGCTTGGAATGAACTCATTTGGTTTAACCATTTTCACTCAATTGGTTCAGTGATCTCCAAACTGCACCTGAAAGTAGTTCCTGCCCTGGCTCCCTCCTTGGATGAAAGATTATTGCTCTCAGCTTGGGAAATCCCCAAATCCTTTGCTGATAAAATCAACCCATCTTCTCAGCATCAGTTCCAAGTGCAGGATATGTGGTTCAATGGTTCATAAGCTGAGTTCTAGGATACATGGCTAAGGAAATACACTGTCCCAACACGCCCCTCCCACTCTGCTTTCAAAGAAAAGGGGGACACCAGTTCTCACCCCAAGTGAGAAGACTGCTTGCAAGCAAGTGCTACTTCAGGCAGTGAGGTGATCTGTTCATGCTGGTGACAGGACCTATAGCCAACCTTCTGAATCTCCCTCTGACTCCCAGTTGGCTCTGCCAATGGCCAGCTGCTTTTTTTTTGGCTACCCTTGCTCTCAGGAGGTGGAGGAGCAGAGTCTGACTTGACCAGCTCCCGCTACCTCCATCCTGGCCAGGTCATCTGCTGAAGACAGGATGGAAGCTTCCTCCCAATTTGCTAATTTGACATGATACAAATACAGTGGTACCTCGTTCCAGAGGTCCGTTCTTAACCTGAAACGGTTCTTAACCTGAGGCGTGCTTTTGCTAATGGGGCCTCCCACTGCCACTGGCATGTGATTTCCATTCTTATCCTGGGGCCAAGTTCTTAACCTGGAGCAACCACTTCCTGGTTAGCGGAGTTTGTAACCCGAAGTGTCTGTAACCCAAGGTACAACTGTATCTAATTCCTCAAGCATTTGTAGCTGGGACTGAACTCAGCAAACCGGCACCCTAAAGTGCATGCAAAAAATACACAAGTTAAAGCATGCACAGTAAGTCAGACAGAAAACACAGCCAAGCCAAATCTCTTTCTCTCTCTGTGTTAAATTTTGGCAACTGAGTCAGAGATCCAACCACCAGGCAGTCCATTTGACCTCTAGCCTGGTGGTCAAATCTGCTCAGATTTTCTGTTTCACTTCCCTCTTCTATATGGCTGAAGGAGATTCATGAGGCCCAGAGCTTGCATGGGTTGGTTGACTTCCAGCTCACTATAGCTTCTCTTCCTCCACTCAAATGTGTAAACTCAGAAGTTAACGCAAGTTCAGGGGTGTTATTTAAGGATAAACCTGTCCAAGGTTGGCTGTGCTAAAGGAGCAATTCAGGAACTTAGGCACAAATAGTTTGCTCTGCAGATCTTACCTGATAAAAAGAGATGTGAGCCCTAGATACTTATTTAAGCCACCCAAGTGCATCAGAACAGAAATTACAGCTGGCTTTCCCTGGTTGAAAATGTTGCTAACTGGGTACTCTGTGTCCCAGCTAGGCACTGACCTTGGCAATGAATAATCCACATACATCCCCATTAAACAGAACACATTTGGGGCAATAACTTTGCTTAAGGGTGGAGAGACTACACATTTGTAAAATGCCAAAATATTTTTATTTAAAAACAGTATACAAAAAATACTCCATATATATATATAATCTTTTAAAATCTTTTTGAAAAACCTTTTGCTTATAAACCAGCAAAAATTAAGTTTATAAAATTCAGCATGTAGACCTAAAGTCAACAATGGGGTATTGAAGGATTTCCTGAGATTTCAGCTGTTGCATCCACGATTGCTTAGCTAGGCTACTCAAATCCACACCTCTAAAGGAGAGAAGGAGAGCAGTGGGCAGCAAGTACAAAAGCCTTTGCCAACGAGTGCTCTACTGGTATTTTGGACTACAGCTCCCATCAGCCCCAGACAGCATAGCTGTGCTGCTTTGGCTGATGGGAGTTGCAGTCCAGAACATCTGGAAAGAACCAGGTTGGAGAAGGCTGGGCCACAACACAATATTCAACATCAGGATGCCCTTAGAAAACCTACAAAAGCAGGTTATGTCCTTAGAGCCTTTAGGAACTTGACATGCACATGGTGGCAAGGAGAGAAGGGTTTGCCAATTATCCCAAACTTAGCTGCAGAACCTTCTTACTCTCCTGAAAATGTACTCTAGAGGATCCCCCCAATGTTTGTGGGACTTTGGGGAAAATAAGGGGCTACTGCCAAATGGGGCCAAGATAAACCCACTTGGCACCATTAGTGCATCAAAAACTAAAATAAAGGAGCCAGCTCAGCCCAGTGGTTTCATCGACCAAAGCATTGCTTAGATCCCCTAATTGCTTCCAGCGGTTTTAGACCCGCGGGCGCTGCCTGGCTTTTAAAAATAATAATAATTAAAATAAAAAAAAATTGTGCAACTTTGGATCCAAGTCACACACTCTTTTCGAGTGATGCTTTCTATTTCACAGCTGTTCAGAATGGTATTTTTTTTATGGGACAGTGAAGATTAGAGAAATCTACATAATAAATGCAAACACTGATCTACATTCGAAGAAGGCCCTGTTGCCAATTTCACTCTGAGTATTCAGAAACCAGCACCTTTCCACTTCTTGTGTGCCAAAGCCTGCATAGAGCTGCCTCCCCAACTTGTAAAGCAGGGAGAAAAGGTTGGGCATGTGGCAGCTTGAGAAGCGAACGTCCCGCAAGCACATTGTCTTCACTGTCTTGAATCTGCGACCTGGCCTTTCAGAGCAGACCTACCAAATGCTACAATGGAGAGACTTCATATCTGGTAGATTTGCATGTGTTCAGTTCCCCTCTTCTCAAAGGCTGACATGGGTCTTTCTCTAAGGGGAATGTCCGCAAGTGTTATGGGGGGTTGGGGTTGGCCTTCTTCAGCAGAGAGCTGGCCACCGCCAAAGCACCACCTTGCACAAACCGCACAAAATTGTCCCCAGCTAATGGTCCCATGGCATAGAGTCCCTTCTCATGGACAGACTCGTATGTAAAGGGATCAACATCGATGGGGTTCCTCTTGGAGCTGACTGGCTGCTCGCAGTCCACCGCCAAGTCCACACCGTTGTTGGGCAGGTAGGTTAGGTTAGGGTTGGAGCCGATGAGGACAAAAGCCATGGAGATGTTGTGTATTTTCTGGCGGCCGCTCTTATCGCAAAAGATGCATTTCCTATCCTCTGTGAAGGTGATGATGTGGTGCTCAGGAAGGCTGACATAGCATTCATATGGCCCTGGGTAAGGAATGGCCTGCTCTTTCATCATCTGGTGGACTTTGTGGTACTCGGGATACATTGTCTTAGGGAGCTGGTTGAAGATGAGGGCTGGGTCGTTGACCCTCCTGCGGAAGGCGTGGATCACTGGGATGTTGCAATGGTGAGCAAAGAGGATGGCGTCTGCCGCAGTGAGCCCAGCGCCAACAATCAGGATCGGGTCGGACATCATGCCAATCTCCTTGTTCTTTACAGCTTCTTCAAGGGCGGAAAGCGTGTGGTGGACAAATGGAAGGTGCTCTCCTTTCACCCCTAAGCGGGATGGGCTGTCGTATGTCCCTGTGGCCAAAACCACATTTTCCGCATACACAGAGAAGGGCTGTGTACCACTGACCGTCGTGAGAAACCCGTCAACCTGGAAGAGGCTCCCACTGTCTACCTGGGGGTTGGTTTGTGGATTTTGACTGTTGTAGCAGGAGTCTACATCCACACTCAGTTTCTTTACAGACGTCACGAGAGTTCCACAGCGAAAGTTTTTCTTTAACCCTTTCTTTGCCACATAGTACTGATAATACTGGACTATGTCTCCTGCAGTCGCCCTGTTATTTCTGAAGCCCCTGTAACAAGAATATGACTATCAGTACAGACAGATGATCAAGGAACACATTTCCTATGGCAACTTATTCAGGCTAATCTTCACCACCTTGCATTGCTCACCAAGATGTCATTGAGGCAAATTCAAGGTACAGTGGTACCTCTGGTTAAGCACTTAATTCATTCCGGAGGTCCGTTCTTAACCTGAAACTGTTCTTAACCTGAAGCACCACTTTAGTTAATGGGGCCTCCTGCTGCTGCCGGGCTGCCGGAGCACGATTTCTGTTCTCATCCTGAAGCAAAGTTCTTAACCCGAGGTACTATTTCTGGGTTAGTGGAGTCTGTAACCTGAAGTGTAGGTAACCTGAAGCGTATGTAACCCGAGGTACCACTGTACACATTTTAACTTTTAAAACAGCCTACCTTCCACATTGGATTATCAATTATCACTGGACTATAACTCCCATCATCCCTGATCACTGACCATGCTGGCTGGGGATTGTAGTCCAACAATGTCTTGAGCCTCAAGATTGGAGCATGCTGGTCTATGACCCTTAGCCAACAACCAGGGATGATGGGGCAACACTTGGGTACCAAGGCTGAAGAACACTGGTGTAGGCAGCATTGAAGTAGGGGCACCTATGCTCTGACTTGGTATAAGTCAGCTGCCTACACTTCTACTGCAAAATACAGCCGGCTTCAGTGGAGTTCATTGCAAGGTGCCCAATTCATAATAACTGCAGCCCACAGAAAAGAACGCCCAGTTATCAGATTCTGTGGATTGTATTCAAGGTTACAGTAGTTCCTTTTGAATCTTTGTTCTACTTATCTTTTGTGTTTGGGCTTGTACACTCAACTCACTGCTTGTTGACTCAGTCCGCACCTGCAGAACTGAGGTGGAACATCCCATTTACAGTTAATCAGTTTTACCCAGAGGGCTTTGGGTGGATTACATGCAAAACGCTAGGCAGAAGCAAAGCCACCTTTCCTCCCCATGCCAGCCGAATAGTGCCTCCCGCAAGACATCCCAAATAAGGCATTTGAAAAAATTCCTTCCCAGTGACTAAACTGCAACAAGAAGGACTTTTTTACATGCATTTATTTGCTTTTGTGCAGTCAAGAGGGTTCTTTGATCATGGATGGTCATAAAAGGACAGGTAACACGATGCCTTGGTTCTACTGGGCCTACTAAGTTCAGAGCCACAGTGAGGCAATGGTTAGAGTGTGGGACTAGCATCTGGGAGACCAGAGTTTGAATCCCCACTCAGCCACAAAGCTCACTAGGTCAGCCTGGGCCAGTCTCTCAGCTTAGCCTACCTCACAGGGCTGTCATAAAATGGGGGAGGGAGAACTATGAGCTCCTTGGAGCAAAGGTGAGATATAAATGCAAGAAATAATAAGGAAAGCTTCTCATTTGATTATTTTCATCCAAGAGCAAGCATACCTTTTCTTCTTACTCAACCAGTCTTTGAACTGCAGGTCAGGAAGCCCCATCCAGTCTCCCTGGCTCAGTGTGAACATGGATCCCTCGATAGACTAAAAAAAAGAATGAAGATATCACATAAATCAATGAATTGTGGCTGGAGGTGGATGAAAACCGCACTACAGTGTAGCAAGTCTCATGGGGTCTCTGGCCACCCCTTTAATTCCTTTGCCTATTCTAAAAATAAATGTGGGTGTTGCAAGAGATTAAGTGGAATGTTCAATCTTCCTTTGGCTTGTCATAAATATGCAGAGCCACAGAATAGCCTTCATCAACAGAGTGTCCACCACATGTTTCAACTTCAACTACCATCAATCCTAACCCACATGGCTGTGTTGGCCTAGGCTGATGGGAACTGTGGTCCGAACTGTGGTCTAGAAAGCTGCCACAGGGACTAAATTGGCTTACGTCTAGCAAATCCAGCACATGCTTTCTACCATTATTTCTTCCTGCTGGAGTTCACTGATAGAGGAGGAATACATATAAACAGCTCAGAACTTGTTCATATAAATTGCAGTTCAAGCACATCCCATAACTCCATAGTTAGTTGACATATTTCAACCCTGAACTAGAAAAGTCTAGCCATCTTGCAGATTGCAATGGGCCAGGGGTGGTGAACCTCAAACTCAGGGGCCAAATACACCCCCTCAGGCTCTTGGGATTCTTCCCAAGCCAGGCCTTCTCACCAAGCCTGCTTTGCCCCCTGCTCCAAAGCTTTTGCCTGGGTGGAACAGGTCCTGAAAGTGTGGTAATGTCGCTGGCTTGCTGGGGATAGAGAGCTGTGGGTATAGCTCTCTGACTTTATGTGGCTGAAAATTACCCTATCATTCAAAGGTAAGACCCATGCCCACTGCCCTGTCCCTGGAAGGTTCTGTGCAAGGTAATGTGGCCCTTGGGTTGTAAAAGATTTTTGACTCCTGTGATACGTCATCCCTCATGGATGAAAAGATCAGCTTGGGTTGAGCCTTAAGGGACCAACCACTTCTAAGATGGGTCAACAAACCGTTGCCAGTGTTTTAAAGGATCCAATATACAGAATTGCACTTACATGCCAGGCTCCTCCAGGAAGGTTTTTGCCAAGAACCAGATGAGGAATGGCTCTGTCAGGTTGATGTGACCAAGCAAGGACCGAATCTGCAGTCCCACCGAAATCAGTATCCGGACGCATCAGGGCATCAAAAAGGAGAGCAACTGGGCTGGAGGATCGCCCTTCCAGACCTTCAGATAGGTACTCAATATCCTGGAGGGAAAGAGAGAACACTTGATGAACACCAATCACAAACTCTGGATTCAGAAGGCTTAGTTGTGGGCAGTCATCTGGAGATCCAGTGTGGCATAGTGGTTAGAGTGTCAGACTAGGACCTGGGAGACCTGGGTTCAAATCCCCACTCAGTATGAAGCTCACTGAGTGACCAGTCATTGCCTTTCAGCCTGAGTACCTCACAGGGTTGTTGCAGGGGTTAAATGATAAGGGGGAGAACCATGTGTACCACCTGGAGCACCTTGGAGAAAAAAGTGGGTCATGAATGAATGAATGCTAGATGAATATACAATCCCTTTCCTGTTTATTCTAAGTGGCACTCCTTATACCCTGGACGCACTATTTAATGCAAGGATAAGGAACGGAGGTCCTTATCTCCTTCGCACATAAACACCTCATGGGCCAAGTCTGACAGGTGGGCCACCTCATCCACTTGTCCATCTCTTGACAGCACAATGGCATGAGACAAGCCATTTTTGCCATGTGGGTGATCAGACAATTGTCAGGGCTTGCATAAGCACCATGCACCTCGGCAAGCCCTGGCATTTAGCCAATGGCTGCTTCTTGCAAAGGACTATCTCACAAAGTACTGGTACCACCAATAAGCTGATTGATGGTGCCTACAACCCTTGCTTTGGCCCAGCTGTGTCTTTAGTAATCTCACACCTGACATAGGGGAGGTGGGTGCCTCATTGGTGCCTACTGGGCAATTTCTTTAATATACAAGGCTGCCCCTAACAGTGCCAAGATCATGCTTCACTTGCTCTAAAGTAGAGAATCATTTTAGAGCACAAATTCCCTCTGTTGAAGGATGAACCAAGAGTGCTGGGAGCTGTACCAACCTGGTCTAAGATGGAAACCTCAGGTGTCTCTTCCAGTTTCCTTTGCAGAATGGGATTTGGATGAACAGGGTTCCTTCGGACATAGGGAATGTTACCAGACAGTAGGTAGGATAAGCAGATCCCTGAAGGGCCATTTCCTGAAAGAGAAATTAGATGGCTCCATAAGGCAAAGTGTGTTATCTAGAGATGGAGGCTCAGTTCCCAGGTCTTGGGCAGGTTCTTCTGCTCATCAAACAGGCCCAAGACATTCTGCTGCTAGAGGCAAAGCATCAAATGTTCTCCCTCTAAGTCACAGGGTTCCAGAAATTGATCCCACATAGTTTGCCACCTGCCAGCCCCTGTTATCCAAAGTGGTTTGACAGGTGGTATAGTGCCACAACACCAGCTTTCCTGCAGAAGGGTTGCTGTTGCTTACCGGAAGAGGAAGGGGTGAGACAACATGGAGGTGCAAGAAGCAGTCCACCTGATGGGAAATTGCGATGGCAGCTCCACTCCACCCAGCAAGCACTCCTGCTTGCTGGTTATCTACTGTTTGACAACTGTGCTTTTTGTCCAACAGATTAAGTTTCGTATGTTCCTAAGATAGCCACTTTCATAAATCTGCATAAGTCATGAAGTACACTCCAATTAATTCCCAACAATTCTCACACTCTGGATTCTGCTGTCAAATGTTTGCTACTGCAAAATCTTTGAAAGGCTAAGGCTGGTGCTGAAAACCAAATATAACTTCTGCTGTGTTTTTTTAAAAAATGTGTTTTTAGTCGCCAGCATTTTAAAATTGGTTTTGCTGCTTGTGATGTTTTCAAGCTTCATTTTTGCATTCGTTCAACACTGCCTTCATGCTGCACATTGTCAGGTTTTGCCATTTTTATCCTGCTTTTAATTTTTTCCTCCACGGTGCCTAAGGAGCAACAGCTGTTGGGCACCTAATGAATTTAGAACAAAAGTAACAACATCTTCAGCCAGCCTTGGAAACCAATAACTATTTCAGGCAGAGTTTCCACAGGGTTCAGTCTCCCAGCCTCCTTCTGAGCTGGATTAATATTTTACAGGGCCTTTGTCTAACCATCTGCCACTTTTTGAAGCTCAGTTCCTCACTAGAATGTGTCCAAACCAACAGCTGCATAATGCAAGAAAGCTGGTTAGGGTGACACAGCAACCTATCAGAGCATTAGTATCCCTATGCCATTTGGCACCGTCACCACATTGTAAAAGCCAGCTGGGAGGAGAGATTTCTCAAGGAGCTATATTTAAAGTGCTCCCTCTCCCCTCCCTGCTTAGCATCAACCAAAGAGGGTCTCAGTCACGGACACTTAATACTCGCAGGGACACCATCCACCCCCATGCTATCCAAAGCCTGTGGGGTGCTCAGGTGACCAGCTGAAACTTCTGAGCCCACACTGGTACTTCTTTGGCTGCAAAGAACATTTATGGCCAATTTGGTCCAGTAAAGTTGATGGCCAAAATCCACTGCGTTTACTGTAAGTGCCTGCTTCTCATCTGAAGTTGAGCCTGCATAGTACAGGTTATGTAAGGCTCCTCTTTGCAAAACAAAAACAAACAAACCTCTGAACAGCCAGCAGCTAGATGCTCACAGATAAGGGCTGGCAAGCTTTTTAAACTGCTGAAAAGGGGAGAGGGAGAAAAGCAAAGGAGGGGAGGTAAGCAGGCAATTAGGCTGCAGTCAAGAAGCAGTGGGCAGAAATACTCAAAGTTCCCTCTCTGCCTTCTGGGCAGGGGAAAGAATATTTACAACCTGGCTCAGGGCAGCTGTGTGGTGCCCTTCATATGTCAGGGACTACAACTCCCATAATCCATGGCTATTGGCCATTTTGACTGAGGATGGTGGCAGCTGTAGCCCAAAACATCTGGAAGACACCACCTTGGCTACTCCTGAGCTTGCTCATACAATTAAGATGAGAAGGGTGGTGAAGTATTTGAGCAACAGAGGTGGAATAAGGGAAGCTTAGACCAAGCCAGACCACCCTCCCCTGTCTTAGTAATTGTAGCTCTAATGAGCAGCAAACAGTTTTCCTACATAACGCTTCCTTAATATAAAACCCACCTAATTTCTCTGTCGCTACCGAGGAACCTTTGTTTTTCATAGGGATGGACAAAACTGTCAATTTCTGTTTCACTCAGTTGCTGTTTTCCAATCTTAAATTTGGTTGTCACATTTCCACACCAGCATATATATATTTTTAGGTCCTCACAAAATAGTTGGCAGCATTTTAGTGTGCATTTCTCCTAATATGCATATTTTTGCACATAATTTTCCTCTTTATTGCAATCAGTTTCACCAATTATAATACAATTTTCATGCCATCTTCAGAAATATATTTATTTTTGTCAGACTTCCTCCTCATATACACATTTTTGTGCATAAAATGTTTGTAAATTGGAGAGCTGTATTGCAAAATTTGGAGAAGTGTGAATTTCAAAGGGCAGCTGTGTTTTGCTTCACATATAGTTTTGGGAAGTGAAAATTAGTTGGGCTCACATTAAAATGGAACTGACCCGAATTTCTTCCCCACTCCTGTGCCTAACAATGGAGACATCTGGATTTTATATTTCCAAAAATATGGAGGATCAACTATTATTTGCCTCTCCTTGCCAGCAGTCCCTCGTGAGACCTCAAAGCTCTCAGCAAAACCTCATCCGAATGCCTCCACTCTCTCCTCTAACATTCAGTCTTAAGGCTGTTGCCTAAATGCAGATTCCCTCTGTGGCTCCAGTATCAGCCAATTCCCATCCCCTTATTGTGATCAAGGGATCTGGAGATCTCAAAACTCTGCATGCGCTTTCATAACATTTTGGTTTGCTTAATAAAAGGATTGTCCTAATCTGGATGTTGTTGACATTTCTCTTTGGGGGTAAAACCTTTGCATTTTTATATAACTCTTCTGTTTCCCACAATCTGTGTCCCTGTAGGGGGAAAAAGTATCCTGACAAATTCCCGTTGCATGCAAAGAACTGCAACCCCATTTGTTTCCAGTAAGCAAGCTTGTGTTGGCAGCAAAAAGGGAGGGGGGATACCAGGACACTTCTTGCTTTAATTATAGCTCTTGGAACAGCAGCTTGAGGCTGCTGAGCACATGGTGGCCTGGCAAGATAACGAGCCCTGGCCAATGTAGATTACTCCCCAGAGTGTATATTTACCTATGATCACTACAGGAAGAGGCTTGGCACTGCTCTGCTCCAGATGTGCATGCAACATGGTTGGGCGCTCGCTCACTCTCCGCCAGCAAAGTTCGAGGACCTCCAAGTCAGTCTGCAACAATAAAGCCAAGCAAATATTTGTTATCACCAGAACAATGTCCTCTCCCACCACCCTGATAATGGTGGGACACTACTTATGTGCATATTCAAAAAGAGCAGAAAGAAGTACCATTAGCAACCAAGTTCTTTTAAAATCGAAGAATTCTGCCACTCCACTTTTTGAATTTGCATCTTGGGTGCAAAGCTCTGTCTTTCTCCCCACTCCAAAAGGTGAGATTCAAGTGCTTTCTAGGAGGCCTGTGACACCCCAGCTTTCTGCAACCTGCAGTTCCTCATTGTCAGAGGAAGAACTTCTGAAGAACCGCTGAGAATCCGGAGCAATTTAGAATCCTCATCAACACACTGACATGAGTAGAGTAGGGTCTACAGTGCAACAAGGACAGCAACACTGGGTGTTGGGAGAAGCTAGGAAGGTCTCAACCCCAACTCCCTCATGCAGTTGTATTTGCATGGGAAATTAGAGTTTATATGATGCCCAATATCACTTCTATGAGGAACTATCACCATCACCACCAGCCAAGAAGCAGGTCATTCTTCCAACCACAAGCAATGTTTAAATCAACCCAAAGGTAGTAATGCAACCAAATTCAAGCTATAGGTTCTCATTTTCTTCTCTTTGCTTTTCCAGAGTTGTTGAAAACCAAGAATCTTCAAAGCATCAAGAATGGAGAGGGGAGTGGGGGAGCTGGGGGAAAAATTCTTGAAATAACTCTTCTTTTTGGAGGTTCTTAGTCACCAGAGCACATCTCATTGAATCAGGCACTTCTGCTGTGCTCAACGAGTGGAGATAAAACTTTGACAACTCTCCAATAACATTTCCCCATAAGTTTGGCAAGTAGCCCTGGGCTTGGCATGTGGCTTCCTCAAAGTCATTGCATTACTGTAACCTGGAGGCAGAATGTGGTATCCTTCAGGGCTACCAGGCTGAAAAATACAGCTACTGCTTCAAAATTTTATGAAGCCAAGTTCTAAACTAGGTGTGTGACACAAGCCCTGTTGAGGCACTATGCCCTTCACAAGATGAGGGGAAGTTTGGGAATGAGCTACTGAAAGTCTGCAGATGAAAGCATGCCATACTCAAGCAGGCTTTCCACACTCACAAACTAGAACCCTGATTATCCAAGTTCTAGATCACACTGGAATACCAGTTGCTGGAAACAACAGGAGTAGACAGTGCTCTTGTGCTGGAGTCCACAGGCATCTGTTTGGCCACTGTGTGAACAGGATGCTGAATTAGATGGGCCATTGGCTGGATCCAGCAAGCTCTTTTTATGAAGCATACATTTTTCTTTATTTTTTTTAACAAGATGTATAGATTGCTTAATTGGAAAAAAACCCTCTAAGTAAAATGCTCTGTATTATTTTATAAAATAATTAAAAATATTCATAAGAGAATGCTGATAAAATCAAGCAATATTAAAAACAGGTAGACATAACAGAAAGATTTCCGAATGTAGATAAAATCGGCAGTCATGAATACATAATTTCGAAATCATGTCTGGATAGACTTGCCTAAACAAAAAAGTTTTTAGTGGGCGATGAAAGCGACTGTCTGGCATCAATAGGCAGCTCATGCCAGAGCATAGATACTGTCATGTTAAAAATTCATTGCGAGGGCAGAATGCGCATTAAGACACATTTGGAGAAGTGGGAGCACTGCAGACCGAAGCAGTCAAGTGGGCACATATGGAAATCCCCGCAGAACCTCTTGGGGAACTCTTGGTAGTTCCACCTTCCTCAGAAGTTCAGGGTGGGTTTGGAGGCCTGGAGAGGGCTTTCTCTGCGGCAGCCTCTAAGTTGTGGAAATTCCTCCCCAGAGATGAGCTGGGCACCTTCACTATACAGTCTCCATCATATGATGAAGACCCACCTCTTTACACTGGCCTTTGGCCCCTGAGAAATTATATTTTTAGGAGCTGCCCTATTCTTGTGACTGTAACTCATTTTAAACTGTTTTTAATGGCGGGTTTCAAATTGTTACAACTTGCCCTGGCACCTCAGGCAGAAGGGCGGGGAATAAATCAAAACCATCACCATCATTCATCAAGTAAAATGGTCCCAAGGTGTTCAAAGTTTTAAATACTAGCAAAAGCAGAGGAGGCTCCTAATCACATGCTTCAGCCCCCAACGTGGTGGGTTCTGGGGATGGGCAACAAGGAAGTGACCGTTTTGTGAGTGTGTGCATGTGAAGGGTTGAATAGGCCTACAGGAGATCTTCAATTAGGACCTTTTGCATTGGTTTCCTACAGCTTCTTTGAAGACGGGGGAAGTAGTGCTGGGAGACGAGGCTCAGCCCTTTCCTTCGTTGCCCTTTTCCCCATCTTAGCCATTCCTTGCCCACCTGCCCCATCCTGAGAGCTAACAGCTAATTTGGAGGAGGAGAAGGTCGATTTTGATAAGGGCAAGGGAAGCCACTTCCCCAGTCTTTAAAACAGCCACAAGGGGGTTTCCTTTTCTCTTCTCTCTCTTTAAGAAAAACCCAAACAAACCACAAGAGATCTTAATCACTGGTCACATCCAATTTAGCCTTAGGAGTCTGGGGTAAGGAAACGATCCCAAAGCTTCTCAGTCTGTTGTGCTCAAATCCATATATTTCATTACATATAAAGATTAGTTCCTTTTCCTCAATCTGTGTAAGAGATGAAGAACAAATAACTTCGAGTGGTATGAACTGTGACTGAACAGAAGGCATATTGTAGCTATGATTCACTTTCTATGTTCTCTTTGAGGTGCTTTCCTTGTCTGACTCATCTTCATAAAAGGGACAGGTGAAATATATCAATCCATTATGTTAGAATGATTATTGTTAGTCACATGTAACTTAATTGGCAGATTTAGTCACAGACCTAAGGCCTTCTGCCAGAACCATCCAACTGAAAGTTTACACACACACACACACACACACACACACACACACACACACACTAGCAGAGATCAATGAAAGCCATTGAGCGAACTGAGTTTGGGGAAGACAAAGGACAGTGCTTTCCCCACAGAATGCCAAATTCACTAGTGGAACTTACTGCCACAAGATGCAAAGGCCACTGGCTAGGATGACTTAAAAGAAAGAAACTAAACAAATGCATGGAGGTGATACTGATCAGTGGCTGTCAACCACAATAGATTTGCCATATTCAGAAGCTGCCGTTCTCTGCATTTCAGATTCCAGAAGTTGGAGGCAAGCAGGGCTCTGTTGCCTTCATACCGAGAGTGTCAATTTTCCAGGGACATCTGGCTAGCTGCTTTTGGAAGCCAAGCTGGACTATTGGTCCACCAAGCTCAGTATTGTCCACAACAGGGCTAGGAGCATCTGTTCCTCTCCAGATGTTGGGACTACTATCATCCCTAACCATTGGGGCTGCTGGGAGTTGGAGTCCAATAACATCTGGAGGTCCACAGGTTCCTCATCCATGGCAATAGCTCTCCAGGATCTCAGGCAGCAGTCTTTGGCAGCCATACTGGGAGGTGCCAAAAATTGAACCTGAGCCCTTAGCATGCAAGCACATGTTCTACCACTAAGTTACAGTCCTCCCCCATTTTTTGCCTGATTCAGCAAGGTTCATCTTAGGTCAGGGACAAGGAATGTGTCTCTCCAGGTGCTGTTGGACCCCAACTCGCATCAGCCTGGCCAACATAGCCAATGGACAAGGGTTAGGGGTGTTGTAGTCCACAGCAACATCTAGAGGGCCACCAGTTCCCCACCCATGCTTCAGGTTCTTAATCAACTACATGCATCCCACAAGGACAGCTGCCTATGTAAGATTATGCTACAATACGGGTCGCAGCAATCTCCCATGTTGCCCCATCACTCTTATCTCTATGGCTTAGCTTCTAACTGCTTGTCACCTTGTAATCAGAAGCACACACTAACAAATTTGACAACAATTCAATCCTGTGTCAACAGCAGTTGCTCTGGTAGGAGGAGTGTATATCACTTCAAGAAGGGTCTCTTATCTAGGCCAACCTTAACCCCAAACAGCCTTATCCCTCCTGGCCTTTTTGCTCCTGAATATTCATTTCTCATCGCTGGAGGCATGCAGGTTCCCAAGCAGACAATGTAGTGCCTTATTGCCACTTTGCAAGGTCACATACCAGGTTCCCACGAGTCAATTGCTTGGCCATGATGGTTTCAAGGTAAAAGAGGTTAAGTAAGGGGAGCATTGAGGAGCATTTGGAATAGCAGAGTTCCTCAGTGAAGGACTGCACTCATAGCTCAGTGGTACAGCAGCAGCTTTGGCATGCAAAAGGTCCCAGGTTCAATCCCTGGTATCTCTTGGTAGGGCTAGGAAAAACCCCTGCCTGAAACTCTGGAGCGCCACTACAGATCAATGGTCTGACTCAATATAAGGCAGCTGCCTATGCTCCTTATGTTCCTTATACAGTGAGCAAGATAACAAGGGGTGAGCATCTACAATCCCCACTGGGTATTCTGGTGAAGGGCAGTGGGCTCAAGCTAGAGATGGAGTCAAGGTCTGCAGTGCCTGAGCTCAGCCCTGGGGAAGGACCATAGCTCAGTGACAGAACATTTGTTTTGGATGCAGAAAGTCCCATGCTCAAAGTCTGGTGTCTTGAGGTAGGGCTGGGAATGTCCCCAGTCTGAAACCCCACCAATCAGTACAGGCAATGCAGAACTAAATGGGTCCTGTTTCCTGGGTCCTTGTGGCTTCACCTAGCTGTACTGGCAGAGCTCTAGACAGCACTGGGCAATTGGGTTTAGACACCCTTTTAATTTCCCACAGTGACTCTAGAGAGACACTAGATTGAGTGCATTGTGAGAAATGAAGAACGGCCATATTCAGCCATCTAACTTCAAGAAATTTGTTTCCTGAGGCATTAGGTCTTAACAGAAGAAAGATAAGCTTAGCAAGAGGTGAGCTGGTTAAGAAAAGAGATCAGATTATTTGAAAGGTAACAAAATAAGGCCTTGAACAGAACAAAGAATTCTATCTTTTGTCCAGCTGTAGCATATAGCACTCCGCAAACATCTTAAGAGGGCCAATTCTTGCCGAACATGAAGAACTCGGTCTGAATGCAAAATGCATGAGAAATATTGCCCTTTCTGTCCTCATTTTATGGCACGCCATAGTTGCCAGCAGAGAAAAAGTGTGCTAAATACATAAACCTGAGTTTATTATTCAGGATGACTTCAGAGTTGTGAAATCGGCCTTTGATCCCTTGAAATTGCTCTCTGGTATCTTTCCATTCCTTTGTAACTGATCTGCAGATTCCACATTCATGCTGCCAGCACCAATATCCCACTGTGGTGATAACATTACATAACCGCACTCAGCAGAGAGACCTCCCTCTGGCCAAACCACGCCAGGCTCACCCATGTTTGGCCACGGGAGTCAGGGAGATGCTTCCAAGTTGAAGAAACTGTATCTTAGAAATCCTACACCAAAGGTAAGCGATAGCATTTCTGCTAGAGGATCTACCAGTGATTTCATTAGGACCCAAATAGCCTTTGACAAAAGCATTTTTCCGCCTGCACACAGCTATTTTGAAGCAAGAGGGTTAAAAAGTTCTGCCAGCCATACCAGTCTGACAGGTGCGTCCCAAGAATGCAAAGTCACACACCGCCAGACACTCCTTTGATTCCGGTCACTTCAGTTTTGAATATACAGTGGAGAGACTGTCCCCTTGGCATTTTCCCACAGTTCCACACCACCTTCTGCTTTCTAAAAGGCAGAAACATCTCTGTTCCCATTTGTCAAGAGGAGTGCTTCCCTTCTGCTCAGCTGATTCATACCCCAAAAAAATTCCCCTAGCATGAACGAGAGTGAATTCTTGGTTATCTGGTGCCTTTCTCTTTTTAAAGCACTTATTTCTTACAATGCGGACTGGCAGTCAACTTAGTAAACCTTTTTGGCATCCTTCCAGTGTCATCTTACCTTGGAAAAAGTCTGCTGGATCTCAAGGAAGGCCTGTCAGTCACAGGTGTCCCTCTAGCCAGAAGAGAATGAACCAGCCGGCTGTTTCGAGAAACTGCTTCTCTCCCGCCCTCCCTTCTTCAGCTGCAGTTTAAATATATTACAGGCAAGTCTCCAGTCCAGAGGAGGCGGGGCTCAGGGCCTTGTGGGCAGGGCTAGGAAACTCTCTCATAAGCATGAGTCAGCAGCAGCAGCAGCAGCCCTGTCATTTACGCACTTTTATGAATGGAGCTACACAGTAACTGTTGCTGGGGGGGCGGGCGGCGGACACAGCCTAGAATGAAAAAGAACTGGATAAAAAGTAGCCTTGACACTCCCCTGGTGCCAAAGGCATAGAAGACCATTTTGTAGATTTTGTTATCTAGAGCCAAAGGGACAGTAACAGTGCAGTGCTGGGATTACTGAACACAACTGATCCGAGAGCAAGTCCCACTGAATTCACTAGAACTTATTTAAATCACTTTAAAACAAATGACAGTCAAGAGGTTAGAGTGGATTCTTTAAAAAAGAAAAAAAAAGGAAGTTGCTCCAGAAGTAGAAATACTGTAAAACTGCAGTTTTTTTAATAGTTTTTTTTTACTGGTCTTTAAAAGCCTGGGCATATAAAAGCCCTAGCCTGATACCTAACACTTAAAAAACTGCACATCAGCATCCAGTCATTGGAGTCAGGGCAGCACCACAGGAGAGGCTGTTTTCCTAGTTGAAACCCATCTAGCATCTGGAGGGTGGGGCACAGAGGGCACTCCAGAAACCATGATCATAACAATACATGTAATATTCTTAGCATGTTTATTTCAGATGCACCAATTGTCCATAGGTGCCAGGTGGCATGCACCAGTGATGGGGGATGTTTTTCAGCCCAAAGGCCACTCTCCCTCATGAACAACCTTCCAGGGCGGGATTTGTGTGCCAGTGGGGGGGCAGAGCCAGAGGGAAAATGTAGGCGGAGCAAAATATGTGACTCCTCCTTTTGTATCATGAAGCTACATTTCAGCCACACAAGTGTTAGAGGTTTTTTACACATACAAACACCTCTCCCTCCATACAGGTTCTTTATGGCAACATATAATTTAGCCCTGTATCTGTTATGCCCAGTACCTTTTTAAAAAAATGTTACTACTGTGACCCACTTCCCCATTTCCTCTCCAATGCTTTTGTAGGGACTCAGCACTGCCACTAATTTTATAATCTCTAATCGCTCCCATATTTTCCTAATTAGTTCAGCTTCTCTTTTTCATTCTGTTTTTATCCTAAGTTTTAACATATAATACCCTTGCAATTGTTCCTATACTGAAAATAAAGTTTGTATATGAGATCATCTAATAATCTCTTGTCAGTGCTACTCTTGTAGTTCAATAAGAATAACCGTTGGGCTACTTCTACATGTCTCTGAAAGTTGGCTGGATTTTGGTTCACATCTTGTTTTGGAAAGTGCAAGTCTGTAGGTTTGTCCTTAAATGCAAAGTGAACCCATTTTCACCCCCTCTGTACTCCCACTAAATCTTCCCTTCTCTAGGCTAAACTTACTCAGCTAAACTTACTCCATAGGACTTGTAAATTCCTGTTCTCAACTGTTCTCCATAGGACTTGTAAATTGCAAGGCAGATAAAATTCTGGACTATGACTTGGGAGACCAGTGTTCAAATCCCTACTCAGCCAGGAAGCCCACTAGGTGACCTTGGGTCAGCTGCTATAGCTCAGCTTCACCTACCCCATAACCTGGAGAGGGGGAGAAGGTGAGAAAAGGTGAGATACAAATGTCACCATCATCATATTCTTTTCTTTTAATATGGTGTGTATTTTTGTGTATTTTTATTGTGAATCACTGTGTGATCTTTGGATGAAGGACAGTATTAAAAATAAATAAATAATAATAATAATAACATTCTATGCATCACAAAAACTTAGCAGCCACCATTCCCCTCTCACTTTCAAAAATTGCAAAATAGAGGCAACCAGCTGACTTGCTGAAATCTCAAATGCCTTTATGCCTAGGCAACGGCTTGTCCGGAGAACTTCCCTCCATTGTGAACACTGCCCACATTCTTCCTGTCGCACTGTGGAGTTGCAGTGAACGGGTGAGATCAGTGACAAGAATTTCATCACATCATGGCCAAGAACTTTCACCTGGTCCCATGCTGTTTGTACAGTGGAGGAAATTCCATTTATGCTACGAGGTAGTTGCAGCATACCTAGAGAAGAGGATGTTGGGCTGCTTCCCCATGCCCAGCCCCACATGCTTCTAAGAATCTGCTGCCTGTAATGCTGGTAGGTTATGCACTCATTACAAAATACAGAGCGAGGGTGCTGGTTGATGCTTGCCACAGGGTACATTCCATAGCACACCCTGCCTTGGCCCGTTCAGTCCTGCTAATGAGAAGTTTGCTAAATAGTTGCAGTAAGAATACGTGGAGTGCCACCTGCAGTTATTGCTTCTTTCATTGGCTGGGCTGGGCCCCTCCACCCCACCCTGTGAGGAAAAGCAGCAGGATCACCTTCTCTAGGGGCAATGAGATCAACTGGGCCACACACAGACACCAGGGTCAGCTCCAGCCTAGGGCATGTCTAGGCATGCCACTGCTTGCAGCCACTCACCAGCAGCACCCAACCTGCACAAGGTTCACTCTACATGCCTACTCTGTCACTTCTGCTTTGGCAGCAGTACCACTCCCCACTGCCCCCCGCCCAATACTCCCACAATGGACATGTGGTGGCATTTTTGAATGGGAACTAAGTTTGGCTCCCATTCATGGTACCATCTTAAGATGGCCCATTGATCTATGGAATCCCATCCAGACTTTAGATCTATGAACTCAGTAAATTTACCTCAGTAAATTTGAAAGGCAGTGCAGTGTAGTGGTTAGAGTGTTGGATTAGAACCTGGGAGAGCAGGGTTCAAATTCCCACTCTGCCATGAAGCTCACAGTCTCTCGACCTAGCCTACCTTGCAGGGTTGTGGGGATAAAAATGGGGAGAAGAAAAATTTATGCCATACTCAACTCCTTGTAGGAAAGTTAGGTTAAAGATGTGATGGATAGATGATTGATAGATAGTAGATAGAAGATAGATATAGATAGATAGATGATAGATAGATGATAGATAGATAGATAGATAGATAGATAGATAGATGGATAGATAGATGGATAGATAGATGATAGATGATAGATAGATAGATAGATAGATGATAGATGATGATAGATGATAGATAGATAGATAGATAGATAGATAGATAGATAGATGATAGATGATAGATAGATAGATAGATAGATAGATGATAGATAGATAGATAGATAGATAGATAGATAGATAGATGATAGATAGATATAGATAGATAGATAGATAGATAGATAGATAGATAGATAGATATAGATAGATAGATATAGATAGATAGATAGATATAGATAGATAGATAGATAGATAGATGATAGATGATGATAGATAGATAGATAGATAGATGATAGATAGATAGATAGATGATAGACGGATAGATAGATGATAGATAGATGATAGATAGATAGACATAGATTTACTGGAAAACATCCAGGGGCTCAGTTTGGAGGGTGAGGAATGGTGGTATGAAAGGATCAGGCCAGAGAGTTGCCCTGAGACCCTTGGCCAGTGCTTGACTTGGCCAACTGCTGGTGCAAGACCTGCTCCCGCACCAGTAAAACAGTTGGGGAAGAGAGAGAAGACAGATAGGCTTTCGGAAGGGTGCGGGTTAACTAGTACAGTGGATATTAGAGATTACTTTTTTAAAACCAAATACCTATTTAAGCCCTAGAGCTGACTGAGGCTGAGGGGTGCAACTTATGATGAAACTGATTGTCCTTTGGGAATCCTCATCTCAAAACGTACTTTCAGGAACCGTATATGAACCGAAGAGCAGCCATCTTTTGAAATTTGCACTTTTATAATGCAGTTCTCCAGCAAAGTAATGGGTACAAAAATGTATAAACTGGGGTGGTGTCTGCATTTTAAAAATGCATGTATGCCACCAGAAAACAAAGTTCCATGGGATCAGCTGTTCTAACTCCTCAGTCAGCCAATCCTTGAAGGCTGTTTGCAAGCCCCTGGCTCCTTACGAAGAACCCTGCTCAGTGCTCTGAAGCGCCAATGATCAGCTGATTGGCAGCCAAGGCGGGTGGAGGGAGGGAAGGGGCAGCTGCCCCCCTAGATCAAGTAAAACAGTAGGAAAACTTACCTATTGCCCCCCCCCCAAAAAAAATCCTGGCTAAGGCCATGCCAATGGCAGCAGCACGGGATTCTTGACAACCAGAGGGACCTCACAGTGCAGCATCACCTGACAGCATGGTGACATCTGGCAACTGGCCTGTGTGGGGCAGGTGAGATGAAGATGTACACACAGCCTTTGTAAGATGCCTTTTTTCAGTGGCACACTCTGTGTGCATGTATATTATATTTTTCTCTCTGCTGTGGTTGCCATGATAACCCTATACAGTGGTACCTCTGGTTACGAACACTTCTGGTTACAAGCTCCGCTAACCCAGAAGTAGCTGCTCCCAGTTGCAAACTTTGCCCCAGGATGAGAGCAGAAGTTGTGTGCCAGAGGAGGGGCCATTAGCAAAAGCGCACCTCAGGATAAGAACGGTTTCAACTTAAGAACGGAGCTGCAGAATGAATTAAGTTCATAACCAGAGGTACCACTGTACTGTATCTGATGTCTATGGTCTATAGAGCAAATACACATAAATTACTAATAATGGTATTGGAATTTCACTGACGTCAAATTACCATACGGAAGGGTGGCTGTTTACTGGAAGAGGTGGCTGTGGCCTCAAGCTAATGCAAATAACCAGATTTTGGCCTCAGGCGCTTAGACTTCCTTTAGTGTCTCAGGATGAAGACACTTACTGCATTCTTGGCCCTCCCTTCCTCCAAGGAGCTGAGGAGGGTGTACATTGGGGGTTGGGAACCTATGGTCCTTCTTTGGCCCAGCATGGGTTTGAATTGGGGCTATGAGGCAGTTTTCCCTAGATGGCACTCACCTGCCCCACACCTGCCGCCACCTGTTACGTCAGGTGAAGGGCAGGAGTAGATGCGGATGCCAGTGCAAAATTGGGAGCCTTAAAATGCACTCCTGGCTGTGCATTGGCAAGGAATGTTTGCTGGGATCCACTGCGTTACTGAGTCACCCACAAGGAACTCCATAGCACAGTAACTCCCATCAGAAAGCAGAACTTGGAAGCCAGTGCCTATCAGCTGACTGGTGCTAACTTGAAATTAGCTGTGCTATAGAGTTATGCATGGAGAACTCTGCAGTTGGCTGATCTTCGAAGGGACTTGCAAAAAGCCAAGCTGGATGCTTTGCAAGCCCCTTGTTCATTGCAAAGAGCCCTGCTTGGGGCTTTGAAGCAGTGACCATCAGCTGAGAAGCAGCACTCCAAAACACCACACAGGCCTCTTTGTTGTTTATTTATGTATAGAAGTATTTTTGTGCCACTATTCTTTTTTTTTTTAAATCTGGCAGCTTAAAAACAAGTATATATAAAACCTTACATTAAAAAGCATGTTAAAATCAGAAACCAGCTAATTATAGTCTTACTTGCCTGCATAAGCCTGATGGAACAGAAACATTTTCAGCAGACGTTTAAAAGTTGGCACAGAAGGTGCCTGCTGAATCTCTACTGGCAGAGTGTTCTCATGGACCGGGCCACTGACACTAAAGACTCAGTTCCCTGTTGTGGTCAAATGAGCCTCACCAACTCAGGGAAGGTCTTTGCAAGTCCTGCGTGGTGCTTTGAAGTCCCCCTCCTCCATCACCTTGAATGTGCATCACCTTGCATTTGGGCATCTCTGCCTTGTTTCCCAGCTGACCTGCACAATGCTTTCCAAGAGCGTTGGTGTTAGAGAGAAGTATATTAATCAATCAATCAATCAATCTTTATTACAGTCCAGAGACCCAACAAATCATTACAAATCAATACACAATTCATACAGCCTACCTCCAGATTAAACAAGCATTTTGTTTAGAATATAGGGCTCATTTGTTCTTGCAACCACCGATAAAAACTTTGCCACTGCTAACGTTCTAGCATTTGTCCGGTCTTCCAGTAGGAACCTGACATAGTGAGCCTCTGATTTTCCCAGGAAAAGTACCAGCAAGGGTAGTATCAGTTCAGCCCTGGCTTGTTCATATTTTGCACAATGCAACAAAATATGTTTTATGGAATCGATGTCTTGAGCACACGAGCAAAGTCTGTCCTGGTAGGGAACTCCTCTCAACCTGCCATCCAACACTGCAGAGGGAAAGAGAAGTATATTGAAATCTTTTGGTTCATTAATCAGCTCCCTGCTGTCCAAGAGCTTCACTCAAGAAGCTTGGAATTAGCAAGCAACCTTACTTGAAACCCGTTGGCTGCAGGGGCCATTGTGGCCCAGCATTGACTTCCCAGCCAGGAAGAATAACGCTGCAGACCAAGAACAGTGCAGAGAATGATAATCTTTCCACGATTCCATGTCTGCTAGACACCTAGCAGCTGCATTTGGGATGCAGGGCAGGGGGACACAACATCTTTAACCTTAAGTTTAATGACTTTGTGTTTAGAGGTGATTTGAGATTGGGTGGCATGGAGACTCCAACCATGTTTCTTTTTCTTTTTTTAGACAGAACTTTGTCCTGTGACTGTCTTTCCCAGAGCACTATCTGATATCCACATAAGGACTGAGCTTTCCCAATCATACAAGGCAAAGCGCCCTGGGGCATTGAGTTCACCCAAAGGTGGCCTTTCTGAAAATCCTCCTACTTGTTTGGTTGCATATTGTCCAAGAATGTGCTCTCTGCTTGCCTGTCAGTTAGGTCATTTGGGGAGATTACAAATTGTAGAAGGGGGACCATGAGAGAAGCACGATCCTGATTACTCAGAAGTAAGTCCCACTTGCTCCCAGTTCAGTGTACATTGGAGGAATGATGCTTCAGTTCGGTGGTGAAATCTCTGGCTCACTGGACCTTCCAGTTTGAATTGTGAGGCTGTTTTGAGCTGGCAGCACCTACTAGTCACTCACCTGGCTTCAGGTGTGGGACACAGGGAAAGGTTATCCTAATGGGAGAGCACACCATTTGCAGGAAGAAACTCCAAGCTTCTGTTCCTGGCATCTCACTGTGGGACTGTGAAAGACCTTTGACTGAGATCCTGCAGAGACGCTGCCAATCCATAATACTGAGCTAGATTGATCCATGATCTGACTCAATATGGCAACTTCCTGTGTGCAAGGATTAATCTGTCATAAAACAAAAATAAGCTCATTTTCAAACCAGGGCTTAGCAAAAATGGCACACCCAAATTAACCCTATTTGTAGGCAAAGAAATTGAGGTATATCACCAAATATTCTCAAGGATGTCCTTCTCCCACAGTATTTCTGAGAAAACAATCCAGAAACTATCTTTCCTCAAACTGTTTTTATTGCAATCAGTGCTGTTTCTAGTCCACTGCAGTTCAGTTTCCATGAAAAACTATTGTGCACGGTGGTGGACTAGAGTGTTGGATTAGAACCTTGGAGACCAGTGTTCAAATCCCTATTCAGTCATGGAACTCACTGGGTGACCTTGGGCCAGTCACCCACTCTCAGCCAAACCTACCCTGCAAGGTTGTTGTGAGGATAAACTGGGGAGGAGGAAAACTAGCTGCACCATCTTGGGCTCCTTGGAGGAAAGGTGGAATAGAAATATAACAAATAAATACAATATATATATAATTTCTTTCAGGGTCTTGACAGCCAAGCTCTTAAGTTTAACAGAAAATGTTGTCTAGCTTTCTCTCATTTTCTTCTGGAACTGGGTGAAGGATCACCCAAATCGCTGCTGTTTTCTCCTGGCACCTTGCCTGGCTTTGCATGTGGGACTTTGCCACTGATGCCCTATAGGGAGGGCACTCGGGGCAAGGTATCCCATCAGTTCACTGTCCCAACCAGAACTTAAATACTAATATTGACTTTGGAGATTGCATACAGTTGGCTGCTTCTGGGGGACTGGAGAAATAAACTGGAAGAGCCGTTCAAGCTCAGTCGCCCAATATATTTCTCATATTTTAGCATACAGGATCTACACATTGTAGGAAAGTGGATACAATCAGGTTAAGTGATTCAAATGACATCAGTGACTAGAGATGCTTTTCAACAGCCAAGGTTGTCAATGTCGAAAGAAAGTATTTCTTCACACTGTGCATAGTTAAACTATGGAATTCACCCCCACAGGAGGCTGCAATGGCCACCAACATAGATAGCTTCAAAAGAGGTTTGGGCAAATTCATGGAGGAGAGGGCTCTCAATGGCTGCAAGCTATGATCTACCACCATTGTCAGCTGCAGTATGCCTCTGAATGCCTGCTGTTGGGAATCACAACTGGGGAGAATGCTGTAGCGCTCAGTTCAAGATTATGGGCTCCCCACAGGCTGTCCACCATGAGAACAGGATGCTGGGCTAGATGCACCGTTAGCATGATCCAGCAGGCTTATCTTAAGGTCTTAAGGCTGGTTCACCAGTGCAACCCAATCTGAGGACAGCATACTGGCCTCAGTTACACACATACTTGTTACTACTGTAATGCTTTCAATGTAGGGCGGCCCTTAAAGGCAGTTCAGAAGCCTCAGCTAATGCACACACAAAATATAGTCACTAGAATGCTCGTGGGGACTGGGTAATAATAATAATTTGTTTATACCCTGCCCATCTGGCTGGGTTTCCCCAGCCACTCTGGGGATATTAAAATATTAATATTAAAATATTAAAAATGCATTAAAACATCAGTCATGAAAAACTTCCCTAGTTGTTTTTTTTTAAAAAAAAGTTAAAACATTTAAAAGCAATTGTTTGCTCAAGCATTTACTAGAACTCCCTCTTACCTGCTCAGTGGCTCCCTGTATGCTGTTTTATTGTATTTTCAATGGAATTTTAATGTATTTGATCTTATGTTGTACACTGCCTTGACACCTGGGAGAAAGGCAGTATGTATATATTTTAAAATAAAATAAAATATTGGTTGTTTCCAATGTTAGTCATAGAGTCAACTTATTGAATTTAATGGCTGAG
The DNA here is from genome assembly GCF_965153285.1 of Podarcis tiliguerta. Taxonomy (NCBI): domain Eukaryota; kingdom Metazoa; phylum Chordata; class Lepidosauria; order Squamata; family Lacertidae; genus Podarcis; species Podarcis tiliguerta. The sequence continues at coordinate 48,795,771 of NC_139541.1, read as the reverse complement.
TCACTTAGGTCCATTAATTTAACTAGATGCCATCCATCAAAGTAGTTCTGTTACAGCAAGGGTTTCCATTTGTAGTCAAAAGTCCTTGCACTAATGGAACTCTTTCATTGGATGCTGCTCAGTGGGTCTACTCTGGGTAAAACAGTGCTGGATGCAATTCTAAACAGATATAATCAGAGATCCCTGGCACATTCTACTGCGTTTTCCACTTCATCTATCCAATATTTTATTGTTTGCAGATGTGCACCATTTTTGGTTACAGTGCTTCTAGCTGCCTCTGTTCAAAGCAGAGACAAAGAAGCTCATCATTTGCCGTTGAAAAGGGGCAACACCCTTTCCTCCAGATAATTTGAAAGACTGTTTAACCCTCCAGCCCTTCTTTTGAGGAGAGAGAGAAAGGAAAACAAAAAACTTCCTGGATTTTGTCAGGAACATGTTGTTTTATGGACTTAAACGTGTTCAATCACACCTTTGGAGCAACACGTTTTGGGCAGCAGCAAGTTCGCACCACTCTTGAGAATTGCATCATTCAGTTGGCTTGGTCTCCTGACTAATTAAAATATAGATGGTGGTTAATCCTCAAGTTAGCTAGCAAGAAACACACCTTAGTTAACTTGGGGCCTGAATTGGTGTTGGAAATGCCATGAAAGAATTAGTGCAGCCATCCTGAACCTGATGCCCTCCAGAAGTCTTGGACTACAAACTCCCAGGCAGAGCCAGGCAGAGAGGCCTGGAGGGGTGGATTTGGCACCTGGGCCTGAGCTCTCACTACCCATGTTTTAAAGGTAAATGGACCCCTGACCATTAGGGCCAGCCGTGACCGACTCGGGGGTTGCGGCGCTCATCTCACTTGATTGGCCGAGGGAGCCAGTGTACAGCTTCCGGGTCATGTGGCCAGCATGACTAAGCCGCTTCTGGTGAACCAGAGCAGCACACGGAAACACTGTTCCCGCCGGAGTGGTACCTATTTATCTACTTGCACTTTGACGTGCTTTCGAACTGCTAGGTGGGCAGGAGCAGGGACCAAGCAATGGGAGCTCACCCCGTCGCGGGGATTCGAACCTCCGATCTTCTGATCGGCAAGTCCTAGGCTCTATGTTTTAACCCACAGTGTCACCCACGTCCCACCCATGTTTTAAGCAATTGCAAATCAGAAATCAAAGCCTGTCTGTGATAAGTGCTAATCTCAGCATGCTTTTTTGTTTTGTTTATTTTGCAGGACTGCAATGATACGTTTCTCATAAGGCCCACCGAATAAGAGTTTGGTAAAATGCCTTTGGCCTGCTAAGCATCTATAGTGTTCACCTTATTCTCCCTGATGGCAGGGTTGACCCTGCTTGGTACCTACCTGGTCCACCTGTATGGTAGGACATGCCCTGCTTCTCAGTTTGTCAACCAAGAGTGGCATGTCTTTCCTGGCGCCAATACCTCGTTTGTTGTTCAGAGAGGGGCAGGGAAAATCCAACATACACTTTGAAATCCAACCGCCTAATCAAAGGTCAGTCCTGGAATGCCTTTGGAGAGATGTGTTCTTTTCCTTATCGCAAGCTGCTTGTTTATAAATACATGAGTTCAAGGCAATGCAGTCCTGAGAACTACAAGCTATCTTAGCACACCTGCCCTTACAGGGAATTGAATTAGCTTTGACGCCCTCCTCCTTATTGTTTTAATAAAGGCAGGTGGCACTCATAGCAGTAAATCAGATGAACATCACAGGGCCACCTTCCTTCCTAACTAGGAGATGTGCTGAAGTTAATTTACTAACATTGCCGAAAGAGCAATGCATCCCTCACTATTATGCAACAGCTTGATAAGAGTTATTGATTAACTGTAGAAGGTAGAGTCAGGTGCTTCTTATTAATGCTATTTTTTGCTAGTGACATGAGATGATTTCATGGCTTGGCATGCTTTCACGGTAAGGAATGAACTCTTGGTCCTTTGCCTATTTCCTTCAATAGCCAGGGTCAGCCAGTCAGAGGAATGGAACGTTTGGTTAGAACAGCCTTCGTGAATGTTCAATTAGAGTAGCCTTTGCCAACCGGGGGCCCTCCAAATATTTGGGACTACAATTCCTGTCAGCCCCAGCCAGCATGACTGCTTGGAGGTATAGCACAAGAACACCTGGAGATGGTACCAAGTTTCTGAAAACTGAATGTGGGCACATCATATACAAATAAATAAATATATTAGTATCCACCCTCCTTTTAAGAACAGGAGAGCCTGGTGGATCAGGCTAAAGGCCCACCTAGCCCCGCACTCTGTTTTCACAGTGGGCAACATTACTCTGTGATGTGAGTGGGGCTGAGAGACTTCAAAGAAGTGTGACTGGCCCAAGGTCACCCAGCAGCTGCATGTGGAGGAGCAGAGATGCGAACCCCATTCCCCAGATTACGAGACTACCGCTTTTAACCATTACATCACACTGGCTCCCCCAAGCAGTTTTCCGCTTGACCCACACTTTCTAGGCACTGATCCAAGCCATTTCCCATTGCCTTGCTCCTTTTCCAGTAAAAATCCATTCTTTAGTGCTAAATTGGAGCAAATGTTAACCTGGAGAAAACTTAGTTTCGCCCATCCTACCCGAGGAAAACCATGGTAGGAATTGTGGATACAAAACAGAATCAGAAAAACATTAACATCTTATAAACCAGCCATAGACAAAAAGCACAAAATGATGACAATCTAAAGGTCAGTATAAACAGTGTAAAACCAGAAAAGGGAAAAGAAGTTGCTGTAATAACTGAAAAAACCATTTAAAAATCAGTTTTAGCTATAATAAATTGTCAATTAACAAATGACTTTTGTATATCCTGTGCTATTCATTAATCAACATCTTCAGGCATATTTACGGATTTTTTAAAAGTTGTAATTGCTTCCCTTATCTTCTCTTTGACTGTCTAATCTACTAATAAACTTACATATAATCACCACCATTTATATTTCCTGCATTCTGCTAAGACAAACTTACAAATCGTATAGTCATGATCCAAGAGTTCCTGATTTCACATACCTAAATTATCTTTGTTGACACAAAAATATAATCTTTCCTTGAATATGATCTGTAGATCTGCAAATAACATATATCATCCATTGCAGCTAGATAGGGCTGAATCATTTAATCACTCCTGACACTGTGACTCGGCAGAATGTTGTGACTGAATGAGCTACTTCTCTGCACTTGTTGCTTCCTAAACTAGGTGGTTTAGGAAGCAGTGTGCTCAGAACAGGATGCTAAAACGAGGTTGTTAAAAGAGCGGGAGGAGAGAGAATGACAGCAAGGCTATTCCCATCTCTCTTCCAGTGATGCAGCAGTAAATTTTGAAGTGTGGAATCTCATCACCAGAGTCAGGGCCCCTAGGACAATCCAAAAACACACACAGCTATAGGAGTAAGTGTCACTGATTTCAGTGGTGCTTATTTCTGACTGCATGGGTTCAGCTTGTCAAAACACATGGAGCTTCAATAAAACATGTTTAGTAAGCTAAAATGCAGTCTTTAGATTTGAATTACACATGCCCAGAGGTGTTAGCCTATAAACTGCTAGCATGAAGTGGCAACCTCATCAAAGAAAAGGAAAGACGTACCCAGCTTCTGTTTCATTATTTATTTTCTTCATTCCCTGGCTTTCTCTATGCTGAATTGTACAAACAATAGTAAAGCATGAAAACCTTAACTGCTTGCCAGGAGAAAGAGTTACCCTAGGACTCAGCTAGATTGGTAAATAATAAGTGTTTTATATGTGTTGTATATGCAATATAACACTGTAACACCAGATGGCACTGTGGAGTCCAATCTTTCTCTACCAGATTTCCCTGTATGAGTTTACAACGGGTTTCACTGAATCGCTTCTTTGATCCAGTCCTAGTGCTCTAAGAGCTGACAATCATCAGACTTGCTATGGAAAAAATCCTGGAACTGTGTCCTCCTTAGCCCAATTCCTGATCCACTGTCCTGTCCCATCCTTGGACACACTCACAGAAGAGATGCTGTGCTCTTACCGCTAAATGAGATTTCAGTATCATGCAGAAAGCAGCACGTGAAAGGGATCGGCATCCTTCCTTTTCTGAGCATGCATCAAGGCCCCTTTGCCTTCTCCGGTTTGCTTTGCCTGACGCTTGCTGCATTTTTCAGAGATGGTGGCGTCATGCCAGCCATGATCTTATCTGCAACCCTCATCCTGAGATATGACTTATGACTGCTGCAAGGTCACTTTGAGAAAACACGAACATGGATACAATCTCCTTGACTGCTATTAACCCTGGCTAGACTGGGCATCATGGAAGAGAGATTTTTCTTGCCTCTGTGCATAAACTAGCTCAACAGCCCCAAACTGTGAATAGCCCTCAATTTAAACCCTTAATACTGAAGTCTTCTTGACTGTGTACTAAAGGAGACTGACGCACTTGCTGCCTTTTTTAATTCTTTCTGTACATAAGAAGAGCCCTGCTGGATCAGACCAAAGGCCCATCTCATTCAGCATCCTGTTCTCACAGAGGCCAACCAGATGCGACACCACTCTCTCTACTTGCCATTTGAAGCAACCAGAATTCAGATGCAGCCTGCTCCCAGCAGTGGAGGCGGAACATAGCCATTGTGGTTGCTGCCATTGATAGGCTGAATTTTTAAGTGGCCGTCGCTACTTCCTGTGGAAGCAAATCCCAGAGTTTAACTAAGAAGTCCTTTCCATCGTCTGTCCTGAATTTTCCAACATTCAGCTTCATTGGATAACTCTGCAGTCTAGTGTTAGGAGAGAAGGGAGAATGTCTACTTGTGTCTCTCTTTCTCTCCCTGTTCAAATCCTCCACCCCAACTCTTTTTTCCTGTGGTGCATTTGGCTGGATCCCTGGTTCCCCGTCTCAAACAAAGAGCTATAACAACAACAACAACAACAACAACAACAACAACAACAACAACAACAACAACTATATATATATATATATATATATATATATATATATATATATATCCTGACCTCCCCAGCCAGAACCAGGCTCAGGGTGGCTAACATCAAAATATATAACACATTAAGACATTCAGCAATAGACTGAAATACAGCTTAAAATCAGATTAAGATCAAAATAAGATCAGATGGCTACCCACAAATTATAACTATAACCATGGGGGTTTACTCATATTCATCCTTTGTTTACTTGAATGCCCATTCCCCACCCACCCCCCAAAAAGTTGTAATTTACGCTGCCCAGGGCAGGGCACTGCATTTTTAATAAACGTGTATTACTCTACAGAATCATGTTCATTTAGGAACATAGGAATCTGCCTTGCCCCTTCCTCAGGCTATTGGTCCATGTGGCTCAGAGATGTCTGCACTGACTGACAGCAGCTCTTCAAATGGTCAGAGACACAGATGTCTTTTGCAGCCCAATCTGCAGAAGATGGGAATTGGGTCTGGGGCATTTCCTATGCTACACAAATGCTGTACCACAGAGTTCCAGCCCTTCCTTTGAAAAATAGATATTTCTATATCTATATATGAATGCAAACATTACACACAATTTTGCTTTGTTGAGTCTTGATTACAACCACTGGATTGTAGTTACAGGGCAGGCACAGAGTTCTAAAACGGCATCATTCACCCTAAAGCCAGTAGGACAGAACCTGATCTTCCTGATCCCACCCTCCTCAGGACATTGGACGGGGTGGGGGTGGGGAGGACTTCCTACCTGTCAATCACCAGAAGTTACAATGAGGTCAGGTGACCAAAGAAAAACAAAGTCCTTTGTGGGTGCAGTTTGAGCCATGCCTACAGAGGAACACTCTTTGCATTGTGTGCTTCAATTCAAGCTGAGTTTTGGAGTTGACTGTAGGTGTAGATTCCAGTGGTCTTCTTGTTCAACACTTACAGTAAACTTGCTGTGATTGTCTACATTATGAAGTTCCCAGTGGAAAATGTCATTGTGCAGCCAATTGCTGCAGGGGAACTGTTGCAGTTCCCCAAGGTTTCTTGCCAGCCACCTCTAAGATCCCAATCTATTGTCTCTCTTCCCAAATGCAAAAGTGTGCCTCTTCTATTAAGATTTTATTATTATTATTATTATTATTATTATTATTATTATTATTATTATTATTTATACCCCGCCCTCCCCAGCCAAGGCTGGGCTCAGGGTGGCTAACAAGCAATAATAAAAACAAATTGAATGAATACAACTTAAAAACAAGATTAAAATACAACATTAAAATATTGAAACATTAAAATATTAAAATGCAGCCTCATCACAGGAGGAAAAAGGAAAAAGAAAGAGGGGGAGGGAATCAAATTGGCTCCAAGCCAAAGGCCAGGCAGAACAACTCTGTCTTACAGGCCCTGCGGAAAGAAATCAGATCCAGCAGGGCCCTGGTCTCATGAGGCAGAGCATTCCACCAGGCCAGAGCCAGTGTTGAAAAGGCCCTGGCTCTGGTTGAAGCCAATCTAACTTCCTTAGGGCCTGGGACCACTAGGGTGTTGCTATTTATGGACCTTGAGGCTCTCCGTGGGGCATACCGGGAGAGGCGGTCCCGTAGGTACGAGGGTCCTAGGCCGTAGCATTTATCCAATGCTCTCAAGGTAATGCAACAACATTCCTTTCCTGGGGAGTGCACACCTACACAGTTAAGAGTAATCTCTAGGTCTTCAGCCTGCAGCAACACATCAGAAGCGATGGTGATCTTTATGGCCATTCACATAAGTAGCATGTCAGAGGAGACAATGCGGATCCAGCTGGTCGCTGCTGGAAGGGTTGCCTTTGAACATATAGCCTGGTGGGACAGTGTTGCAGAGGAGGGAGAGCTGAAGCAGGTAGTCGTTAACAATGTTCTGTGAGAGTGGAGGTTTGCAATCACTTCAACCAGCTTTTGGAGTGGAAGAGTTAGAAGCACTGATAAACTAGTAACTGTGAAAGAGTATTCCTGCTCCATGTGGGCAAAATATGAGCATATTTCACATTCCCCACTTCCCTGACAGGAAGTTCCACTTCTGCTTTCTATGGTTAATTTTCTTCTGAGGACTTACCCACACTTAACTTTCCTTGATGCCTTCCAAGCATGATCCACACTTTAAAACTCCCCTCTTTTTTGCTCGTGAGCTTTTCTTGTGAAAGCCCACTCTTTAAAGCTGAATTGGAGCAAATGGCAATCCATAGGAAACTCGAATTGCTGTTTGCTCCGATTCAGCTTTAAAGAGAGTTTTCACGGGGAAAACTCTGGAACAAAAGAAAAGGGCATTCGGACACGGAGTTTTAAAGCACACAGTATGTGTGCGTAAGCCCTAAGAGAAAGGGGAACTAAGAAACTGGGGATTTGTGATGTTTATATATATACACAGACTGAGCAGGTGGTAATCAAGTGGGCACGTGAACTAGCAGTACTAGTTCCAAAACAGCAACAGTCCTCTGAAATAAACAATATGCCATTGCCACTCCCCAAGAGTGGCAAGAATCTTGTAAGGCACAATGTCCTCCCAAACAAAGTTAAAACTTCCTCTTTTCTTGATGCATATGTGGTGCCACTCATAGCCAGCTAGGAGAGAAAATCACATCAGGTGAGGTCAGGAACTCTAGCAGAAGAGCAGGGCAGGGTGAAGGCAGGAACAGGCTACCAACAATGTTGCTCCCGCAACCTGGGACCAGGGCTGGCTGGCTTTTATCTGCCCTGAGCGATAGGGCGGCCCCGGTCCAAAGGTGACTCGCCTCTCCTGGCCTGGCGGTGAGCACTCCTCCTGCGGGAACTTAGTTCCCTCCGCCTCTCTGCCCTGAGCCTCTGCAGCTCAGGAGAGGCTGGAGGGTTACCAGACCCAGAGGCAACCTCAGCTTCCCCTGATGGGGCTGAGAGTGGAGCACCTGCAGGCAATGGGTCCTCCATCCCCTCAGAAGCCAGAGCAGACTCAGCTGGTGCCTGCACCTGAGGATCCAGGACAGCTGAGGACCCTTCAGGCTCAAGCCCTAGCCCCGGCTCAGCTTGTTCTGAAGGCGGGGACTCCTGTGCAGGCTGGGATTCCTCAGGTTCAGCCTCCGAGTCTGAATCCCAGGCCATCACAATGTCACTCTGCAAAGCACTATCTATACTGATAGTGCCATACATTTGTATCTAAATAAAAATCATATGTAACTGTGTACAGCTGCAACTGGATTCAATGAGGGATGGACATACTAGGTTTATTTCCATTTTTTTGCCCCATGTCCATTTGGTTCCATTTCCACATTAATCTGCCAGTTTCTTTTTAAAAAATCCCCAGCATCTCCAGATGGGGCTGGGGAAGAATCCTGCCTGAAACTCAAGAAAGCCACTGCCACTCATTGTGCTAGATGGCTCAATGGTCTGATTTAGAATCAGACAGCTCCCTATGTTCTTATATTTTCTCTCAAAATACGAATTTCTAAGCATAGTTCAACAAAGTTATGGTGTGAGTTCTGCTCACACAACAGAACCTCTCCTCCAACTGCAACTGCCCCCCCCCCCCAAGCTGCTCGGGGGTGGGTGTGTATCTATCTATCTATATTTATCTATCTATATCATCTATCTATCTATCTATCTATCTATCTATCTATCTATCATCTATCTATCTTTCATTCATATCTATCTATCATCTATCATCTATCTATCATCATCATTATCTATCATCTATCTATCTATCTATCATCTATCTATCTATCATCATCTATCTTTCATTCATATCTATCTATCGATCGATCGATCTATCATCTATCTATCTATCTATTCATCTATCTATCTATCATCTCTCTATCATCTATCTATCTATCTATCTATCTATCTAATCACTGTGTCAGAAAATTTAGGACGTTCAAAAGCCAGTGTGTAGCTAACCTTGCATTCACCTCTCCTCTTCAACATCACTCAGTCTTAGTGCAATGAGGGCATGGCCAAAACTTGGCTCTTCAAAGTTGTACTGCTCTGAGGCATAAGCACAGCTCCCCTCCACCCACATCAAGATGGATTTCATTTAGATACTGGAACAAAAACAAAGTCAGAACATTGTATAAATAAGTCATGGGTGGGATAATGCCGAATGACAGACGGTTTTGTTCTTACAAGCAAGCAATGGCAAGCCGCTCCTATACACAATGTCATGACTGCGATGATGGAAATTATGTAAGGTTCCTTAGAAATGTAAGGTTCCTTAGAAATTATGTAATGATTCCTTCAAAATGCAAGAGATTGATCCCACCACAAAGTGGCTTGTCAGGGTAGGCAGAAACAGCAAAAATACTGGAGAGAGCATTAGAGGATCTTTGATCATGCCCATTGTATAGGATCTGCTGGAATCAGTACCCAGAAACCTTTGGGCCTGCCCTCCTCCCTGTGGCCTGGTGTGTGTGCTCTGCTCTGCTCCTACCCCACCCGCATGAAAAAAGCCTGGGCCAGCACAGTGAGCAGCAAGGGTGCCATCTGGCTCCAGGTGCCATTTTGATTTCCCAGAATGCAGATCGGCCTTGAGGCATTGTGGGAAATTAAAATGAGCCCCTGCGAGTGGTGCTATTTTGGAGCATTGTGGGAAATGTCAAATGGCAACTACCTGGAGATGCTTGGAGTGCCACTGCCTCAAAGGCTGACTTAGGGCCTTTGAATTAAGCTATTTATTTTGGGATCAAAATCTGAGTAGGTGTTTTCCCCTCACCTACTCAAGGGTGAAGTTGATTGAACGAACAAATGAAGTTAAAGCAACATCCATGGAATGCTCTTGCAAGCCAACTATCAGATTAATATTTCATGCCGCATCAGAGACTATCATACATGGATGGCTGCTTCTCATGCGGGTCAGCTATCGGAAACAACTAAACTAAATATTAAAAGAGATAAAATAGGTGAGGATAAGAGGCAAGCATTTATTTATTTTTACAAGTACCCACGGGAAAATAATAGTTGCAACAGTACATTTTGATCAAATCACCTCTTCCTACAGATTACAATGATATTCTGGCTGACCAAATAATCCTGCAATTATTAAAATTTTCTCTCGACAGAATCTCAACATGTGAAAACATTCCACTACATATATGGTCTCTGTACTCCGTTTAACCAAGTTTTAATACTGGACCTATTTCAAATGTACATTTAGAATTTACGATTCAGTACGTGCTGTACTGAAGGATGGTTGGCCGGTTCTCTTTCAGTACTAAGAGCACAATCTTTACTCAGTGCTGGCTCTGCTATTAGGCAGAGTGAAGCATCTGCCTCCAGCGGCAGATGCTGGGTAGCGGCAATGAAGCATTGGAGGGCAGAGCTCTGTGTGCCACATGGCTGGCCCAGCTCCCCCTAAGAAACTGGGTCTAAATCTAAGTCCCAAATCACCAGTTCCCAATGGGCCAGAGTCCTCTAGCCTGTCCCAGGTGCCGCCTTCCATCCTGCCAGGCTCCTCCTCTGGGTTAACTCTGCCACACCTGCAAACTTTCCTGGTCCTCCCCCTCCCCATTGGGCTGCTCCCTCCAAGCCATCTCCATGGGGCCATGGCAGTGACCCTAATTAGGCCTGTGGGCTAGAGGTTCCCCACATGCGTGGCATTAGACTTCCTTTTCAGTTTAGGATGCACAGGAAGCTGTGGCATGATGGGAGGGATGTGTGGTGTGCACAAAAACACACAGGCATAACCCTCAACCACTTTGTATTCACGAGATAAGCTGAGCCTCACACCCATGGAAATCACAAAGAAATTTGAAAGCACTGTGCAATTGTGCTTAGGAAGAGAAAAGAAAGCTTTTGTGAAATCTGAGGACAGGCTTCAGCACAGCATGACCTCAGAACCAGCTCTGTGAGGCCTCATCTAGATTAAATGTACTGGACAGGCACACAATGGCAGGTGTGCCGTACTACTTTTTGACTGCATTCCTGGCCCAACGCCAAACAAACCTGATTTCCTCAACAAATGCTGAATTGGGTCCAAATTCTCTTTCTCCTCCCTCTAAAAACAGTAAAATAACTTGCACAATTTCAGCTTTTGCATGCATTTATTTATTTATTTATTTATTTATTTATTTATTTATTTTAAATATAGGTTACTACATAAAACGACCTTTGCGATCTCCATGAGCTGAGGTTACTCATGCCTTGGACATCTAGAGCTTAGATCTCACCAAGATGATAAACTTTGGGATGGGGCTGCACCATCTGAAACTGCAGGCAAGGGCTTGTGGCAGTGAATGCTACTTCATGCAGTGAAAATCCTCTGCACATAGGAAATGAGCGACGTCAGGCAGAAAAGGGCAACCACAATTATTGAGAGGTTAGAGCAACTGCCCTAGGAGGGAAGGCTCTTTTGCTTAGGGAGGGAAAGTCAAGGAAGGTGGTGGTGGAGAAGACTTGGAGGTGTGTAAATTTTTGCATGGTGTGGAGAAAGTGGAGAGAGATTCCCTATCCTATAATACTAGAACCTGGGAGATCATCCAATGAAGCTGGATTTTGGAAGATTCAGGACAGACAAAAGGAAAGACTTCTTCACGCAGCTCACAGTTCCTACCACCAGGGGCAGCAGTGGCCATCAACTTGGATGACCTTAAAGTGGAATCAGGCAAATCTGTGGTGGAAAGATATCAATGGCTATTAGTCATGATGCCTACATATTTCTTCCAGTATCAGAGGTGGAATGCCTTTGAATACTAGTTGCTGCCGAACACAAGAGCTACTTTTACCCAGAACCTTTCGAAAAGCAAAATGTGTACATGTCTCTTTCTTCTCTTTCTGTCTCTTGAGGGGGAGAGAGATTAACTTTCCCAACATTTGCATTTACACGCATGTGCGTCACAGACAAGACAAGCTGGAACTGCAACAAAATGCTGTAGTGTGGAGTTGCAACACATGCCAACTAGGCAAAAGCACTCAAAGAGACCGTGGAGCAAGGCCAGCGGGGTGGGGTGAGGCTTGGGAAAGAAGGTGGCTAAGAGAGAGTCTTGAGGGTAGGGGCAGGCAGCCTGCCCTGTTTTGCCACCTGAGGCGAAACAGGAAGGTGCTGCCCTGCACTTGAACCACATACGCCCCTTGCCAGCCCCACCAAAGCCTCATGGGGGGGGGGCACAGCTGCAACTTCCAGGCCACTTGAGAGCCCCATGATATTGTGCAGAGGCCTCTGCACAGAGCTCTTGCCAGATTTTGCAGGGCTATCACATGATGTTGCTGGAACCCAGAAACTGCAGTAGTCCTTTCTCCTTGCAACTGCTTTTTAAACTACCAATGTGTGTATAGCCAAACTGTCAAGACATTTCTCCTAATGTTCAGCCCAAATCTACCCCCTTGTATCTGGAGGCCATTAGATCTCTGTGGCTAGTTGAGGAGTGTGCTAGGGCCCCATGCAGCCTTCTCATTACCAGGCATGATGTTTAACAATAGTAGCTTTATTATAATTATTCTTTACATAACACTGTCAACATAAATGGAGCTTTTTAAAGCTCTGTAAGCAAATAGGACAGGCATCTGCTGAAAACAGTTTGCAATCTAGATTTTGATGCTTGGGGAGATGATGGAGGGGAGAGTGGGGAGCAATAAGTGTCACGGTGGATAACAGACAGAAAATGCCATTCCCCGGGTGCAGATGGGGGCTCAGATTGTGGTGTGGATTAAATTATTAATTCAAGGGCTTTGCAGAAAAGGAGGGAACTGAAGAAAGAGAAGCAAAGTTTCTAGAGTGAAATCTCCCAAAACAGATAAATTTGCGTATCAGCTATTGAATGCAAGCTGTTTGAGGCAAAGACCTGCCATTCCTCTCTCCCACAAATATAACTCTGCAAAGTGCAATGTACATTGGTAGTGCTGTATAAACAAATCAAAGTCAAAGTCCTTTGAAAGTGTTTACACTTGAGAATGAAAGCAAACATACCAACAATGATATTCAATTTTGTAGCTCTATAAGGTCTAGGTGAAATGCAGCCAATGAACTGCAAATAATACAACTTTTCCATCTTTACATATAATCTTCTAGAGAAGGACATTTGCCCTGATCCACAAGGGAGATACATGCACAAAGGAAACTTCTGGTGTGTAGCTGATGCAGATACTTTCCATGTATCTTAGCGCTCATCTGAGCCTCATTGAATAGGCTGGATGGTACTTTTACATGAATATGAGATGTGCCTCTAGCAGCTCCACATACAAGCACATTGCGCTAACCCAAATAGGATGTTGCCTGAGTTGTCCAAGGTGGCAAATGGGACTGTTCTTCATTGATCCCATTCCTACCTGCATGGCAATTTCCTATGCTGGGAAACACTTGTTGTGCCCTATGGCAGTTATGCGACATTGCTCCCCAGGGATTTATTTTGTTCTCTCTGCTGTTCTGCATTGCATCAGGGATTGGGAACCTCAGGCCCGTGGGTCAAATGTGGCCCCTAGACCTCTCTATCTGGCCCTTGGGATTCTTCCCAGGCCACACCCTCCCAGACCTCAGACCTCCCTGGCCCTGCTCAGTGCCTTCCTCTGGTGATTTTACCTGCTGGAAATGGGTCCATGAACTCTGATAATACACCTTGCTTGCCTGGATAAAGGGTGAAGAACGGTGTGCATCTGGGCACAGCCACCACTGGCACATGGCCCCCGGGAGAGACTGTGGCCCTTGGTCTGAAGCAGGTTATCCACCCTGATCAACAGAAAAATTTTGAGTGAGATCATTCAGCTATTTGGAATCATGTCTAACCCATAACTTGTTTTATTGCAGGCTTGGTGAGGGAGGTGGCCTGTTGAGGTTCCCCATCCCTGCACTAATGGATTGGATGAGGCCATTAAACTGAGGTTAAATTTAGAAAGGTCAGAGGCACTGCTGATGGGTGGTTTAGACAAGCTGGTGGTACAGATGGCGGTAGGTGGTGGTCAGCCTCTTCTGGACAGGGACTGTACTCCCATTTAAACTGGATTTGTTTTTATAGCTTGGCAGTGCTGTGTCAGATTGTGAGGGTAACCTTGATGCAAATCCCCACTTCTCCATGACACTCAATAGGGGCCCCAGCAGTTCTTCACAAATCTACCTAATGAGACCCAGGCAAGATAAAGAGATGGGAAAAGAGGACACCATGTTGTCTGTTATTTGCTCCTTGAAGGAAAGGTGAGATCAAAAGGTGGGAAACAAATAAACCTTGGAAGGTCCATGGCTTCTACCCTTGGGGAATATTTATCCTCCAGGGCCAGCTAGTCAATTGTTAACAGAGCCAGGAATAGGGAGGGCTTTAAGGTGAATGCGACAGACCCACCACATCACTCCATCTAAGTTTGTTTAGAATCAAAGAACCATAGAAATGTGGAGTTGGGAGGTGCCCTAAGGATCATCTAGTCCAATCCTCTGCAATGCAGGACCTTTTGCTCTGTAGAGATATGCTAAAAGAGAGAGAGAGGAAACAAACACCCTTATTGGAAATAATGCCTTGTTGAAGTACAAAGATCATGAAAAACTGACCTACACAGCTGCAGTCATTGAGGAACGCCAGCTTTGGCAAATGCACCATCTTCCTCAGGGCCACAGAAGCAGGTAATGCAGCAAGCCAGGCAAAGAACTTCAGAAGCACCACCAAAGCACCCAGCTAGCTAGGCTATTCAGGGAAAAGGGGGGATACTTGGAAATACTTGCTTGGATCAGAGCATCACAGGGTGGGGAGCTCCTATATAAGCTCACAGAATGAATTGCTCTCACCTAGGGATGGATGACGTTGATTTTCGTTTCTCACAGTTTCTCATTTTTCCGGTATGAAGTTCAGCTTTCCATAATTCTGCTTCAGTTTGTGAAGATTCTTTTTTTTAAAAGCTCTCCATGAAAATTCATCAGCATTTTAGTTTTTCTTCAAATCTATGCATCTTTTGTTGGCAATTACAATAGGCACATTTTTATTTTATTTTTGAAAAGCAATGTATCACAGTATAATATGACACTGCCTGTTATTTTCACTAATGTATATATTTGTATGCACATTTCACTCTGGTAGACACACTTATGTACATAATACTTGGCTGGTTGACTGCATTGAAAAATTCGGAGACATGTGACTTCCGGAAGATGGTTGTGTATTGTTTCAGAAGGCTTCCAAAACATGAGTTCACGGGTTGTTTCAGAAAGTGCTAATTTGGTAGGTTTGCCTTTAAATGCGAACTGAGTTGGGTTTCTCCTCCACCCCTACTTTCATTCTGCCTCTGCTTGACTGACCTGAGGGCATTGACAACAACTCTGCCTCCAGTGAAGCAGGAACATTTTGCTTTTTCATAATAATAAAAAAGGTTTCCTAATCTTGTTATGTCACTGAGTGCTCCACCCTTTTGTACCGTGC
Organism: Podarcis tiliguerta; assembly: GCF_965153285.1. Classification (NCBI taxonomy): domain Eukaryota; kingdom Metazoa; phylum Chordata; class Lepidosauria; order Squamata; family Lacertidae; genus Podarcis; species Podarcis tiliguerta. Next base: position 48,780,526 of record NC_139541.1, on the reverse strand, counting down.
CATGATTAGGATTTCAAGGAACTTGGCTTTGCCATGAAAGGAGGCAAGCAAGTTATGTAAGGCATCAGAGTCTGGTTTCTTGGTTAGGGATCACAGAGCAACGCTTGCTCCCATGACAACCATGTAACCAGACACCTAGTGGCAGGGAGCTGGACAAAAGCTTCTTCAGAAATCTTTGGGGTGCGGCTCAAAGATGGAGCTCCGAGGTCAGCTGAGTACATTGATGCACTCCCTTTTGTGTTTTGTTTTCCTAGCAGCAGCATTGATGCTTGCTAAATTCAAAGCATGATAAAGCATGTATACAGAGAAGAACCTTTCTGTCTCAAAATAAGGAAAAGGGGTGGAGGTAAAGAATTCACCGCAACCATGCAAATACTGAGGCAGTGGCACGTCTGGGACCATGCAAGGACTTTCTTTCAATCAGGAAACTGGTCCACCTAGCTCAGTATTGTCTACACTGAGATTTCAGACTGGAGTTTCTCCCAGCCGTACCTAGAGATGCAGGGAACTGGACCTGGGACCTCCTGTATGCAAAGCTGATACTTTACCACTCAGCTGCTTCCCTAGTAGGCACCAAGTTCAGTCCTCTAACATCTTGCCATCATTTGCGTTGGGACTTGAGAGAATCTGGTCTCAGAAAAAAGATCTCAGCAAAAAGAATTCAACCTGTTTGCTTTAAAATACAAGACAAGAACATTCCGTTTCAACTCTCCCATGTGTGTGGCTTTCCATGGTGGCCTTGTTCTAACTGAGGTTGTCGGCTTCTGTAAGCTGTACCCCTTTGTGCTAATGGTGAAGACTCCAATGACTGAACATTGTTCAGTATAATAATAATAATAATAATAATAATAATAATAATAATAATTCCTAAACAAGGCTGCCTTCAGATGTCTTCTGAAAGTCGGATAGTTGTTTATTTCCTTGACATCTAATGGGAGGGCCCTGCGGGACTTGACATCTTTCCGCAGGGCCTGTAAGACAGAGCTGTTCCACCAGGCCTTTGGTCAGGGCGCAGCCTGACCCCCTCCTCTGGCAATCTGCACAGGGTCTTGCTTGCTGGTTGCCATCAATTTGTTTTTGATTGATTTTATGGTGAAAAGTTTTTAGAATGTTGGATTGTTTTGATTGTTGTTAGCCGCCCTGAGCCCAGCTTTGGCTGGGGAGGGCGGGGTATAAATAAAATTTATTATTATTATTATTATTATCCCGCAAGGCAGGCGCCACTACCGAGAAGGCCCTCTGCCTGGTTCCTGGTAACCTCACTTCTCGCAGTGAGGGAAACCCCCAGAAGGCCCTCATTGTTGGACCTCAGTGTCTGGGCAGAACGATGGGGGTGGAGACGCTTCTTCAGGTATACTGGGCCGAGGCCATTTAGGGCTTTAAAGGTCAGCACCAGCACTTTGAATTGTGCTTGGAAGTGTACTGGGAGCCAATGTAGGTCTTTCAGGACCGGTGTTATATAGTCTTGACAGCCACTCCCAGTCACCAGTCTAGCTGGCGCATTCTGGATTAATTGTAGCTTCCAGGTCACCTTCAAAGGTAGCCCCACATAGAGCGCATTGCAGCAGTCTAAGCGGGAGATAACTAGAGCACGCACCACTCTGGCGAGACAGTCTGCGGGCAGGTAGGGTCTCAGCCTGCATACCAAATGGAGCTGATAGACAGCTGCCCTGGACACAGAATTGACCTGCACCTCCATGGACAGCTTTGACTCCAAAATGATTCCCATGCTACACACCTGGTCCTTCAGGAGCACAGTTACCCCATTCAGGACCAGAGAGTCCCTGACACCAGCCCGTCCCCTGTCCCCAAAAAACAGCAGACTCAGTTTCCCCCAGAGCAAACAACACCCACCTGGTCAGCAGCAAGACTGCCTACATGTTAACAATGTGCACATCTATATACCTGAACACTAATCAAAGGGCAGGCAGATTAGTCCATTCAGAAAAGGAGGAAGAAAAAGGAAACAAAACTGACAGTCCTTCACTGCCACCCAGTGGTAAAAAAAAATACAGCACAATTTCAAAGAGTTGCTTGCAAACAATAATGGAAGTTAATGGGGTTGTGTGGGCTCATTGGAATGAATGGGCATTACTCACTCAAAGCCATCATTTTCAAAGGGCTTCCTTTGATTTCAGGCTAGTTTCCCTTTGTACCTCATCCACACTGAAGCGATCCTCAAGCTGACCAAAGCTGCTAAAGTGGCTTGGTGTCACTTTACAGAGGGTTGGACTGGCCCCCTTGGTGATTGCTAGGCCAATATCTGTGTTCTCTTGCACCCACTGTTTGTTTTGATTTTTCATTATCTAAAGGGTAACTGATTCACCGTTTCCTTTCCTCTACAGCTGGTCAGTGTCTTGTCACTGCCTGCCACCCCAGCTAAGGAAGGCATGTGTCAGATAGTTAACTCTTTATTGACAAGTGAAGCACTTATAACAGCTTCCATAGTGCTCTGGATACATACATGCATGCATGCTTCTAGCCTCTAGCCAGCTGTCCACAAGTCTAGGCCCTGCAGAGCAGCTGCAGCAACAGTAGGGCCCTGCCCCTCTTCCAGCTTAGATACCCTCCTCTGACAGGTCACATCCATGACCTGAGACTTCTCCTGCATGGAAATCACTGCTGTTCTTCTCTCTTCAAGCTCCTCCTGGTTCTAGGAGACAGCAGGGCAGGAGAAGGTAGGGAGTTGACTGGCCCTTCTCTTGCCTGAAGAGCTTCTTCCTTCCTCCACCACATCCCGTGTGGCTTCCTCCATCTCAGTCTGCCCTGACTCTTCCTCCTCCCTCTGGCTTGGCTCCTGCCTTGTGGGTGGCACCAAGCCCCATAAATCACTGGGCCCCTCTCCTGGGTCACACTCCTGGCCCCCTGACACCCCCACATGCCGTATTTTTCCATGTATAGGATGCCCACATGTATAAGATGCCCCCTACTTTTGGGGACCCCAAATTTAGAAAATGGGCCTATGCACTATCCGTGTATAAGACACACCCAGATTTTTAACCTTATTTTAAAGTAAAAAAAAAAAAACACACTCTTTGGAGTGTACTCTTTGGAGCCCTGCCAATATTCCACTAGAGCTGTCTGGCCAGTGTCAAGTACTGGGGGCAATGCACTGTCCCCAAACTGAATGAGCTGCTCACATGAGGGGTTTTAGCCAGGTAGTGGGGGGGACCTGTGGGCCTCCAGACATTATTGGACTCAACCCCCATCAGGCCATGAGGATGGCACATGGTCAGGGATGATGATGGGAGTTGGAGTCCAGCATCCTGTGGAGGGCTGCATATCATCTGGAGGACCACTGGTGCCCAACTCCTGATCTAAACTAACCTAAAAAGCATCTAGTCTAAACAAAAAAAAGGCCAGTGTGTCGGGGAAAAGAAGAGGGGAGGCATGCAGGGATGGGGTGAAGTCACAAGAGGGCTCTGCAGCCCAACAGCTGAGGGTCAAGGCAGACTTCAAAGCTAAGCTCACATTATTCTGTTGCTCCAATGATAAGCTGGGCTTCCTGTTTCTGAACCAAGACAAGAAGTATTGGGAACTTCAGCACCACTTGATGCAAGTGGAGTGCTGTGGGCCTGTGCCACAGCTCAGCCAGGTTTTTACTGCTGGCATACAATTCTTCCACCCTGAGAGTATGCCAACAGAAAAGAGAGCGTGCAGAGCTCTGAACAGACAGACTGCTGCCTGCCATCCCTGGGCCAACCCTGCCATTCAGTGGGGTGAAGAGACCTACTTCAGGTGGCACCACAAGGGATGGAATAGGTGAAGGCAGGAACTAGTGTCTCTCTCTGGTGAAACAAGGGGTCCAAGACTCAGAGCATTTTTAAAAATAGAAGTCAGTCTCTAGCCCTCCTAGAATGAAAGTTATCTAGCAAAATGTCTTTCTAAGTGTGCAATGAGTCACAGACCCTCCAGGTACCCCTATTTTCCAGGGATAGTCCTGGATTTACAGAAACCTTCCCAGTTTCTGATTCAATCCAGGAATGTACTGCTTTTCCTTAGGACGTCCCTATTTTCATTGGAGAAATATAAAACTTTTCAGATTGCATCACCTACTCAGTCTTCTTCTCTGTTTAGTGATGTCACTCTCCTAAAATTGTGAATGTTGCTTTGGCTGTTGTTCCTCCACTTGCTTTCAGAGAGACTGAGGGAATTCCCATGGCTGATATGGCTGTAATATGACTGATATGTAAACAATTGTTTAAAACAACTCAGAAATAAGGTGAGTCCTTCCTTTCCTTGGACTGGCACAGTTTTAAGGTGGAGCACCCAGAGCAGTCACACTAGGCGCCACATTGCAGGGGGTGCTAAAACAATGCTGGAGAATGGAGCAGGCGAGGTGGGGAGGCGGACCTTAGTACTACACAGGGCCCCACTGAAATCTGAGAGTCCAAAGTCCACAACTGATCACCAACTGTAACAATGAAGACTTTACATCTGGGTCCTTCCTTGTTATGCTGAGTTAATTTCTTACTTCTTGCCCTCCCTAAATATCCTGATCCTGTTATCTATAAAGCAAACCTTACTCCCGTTTCTTGGAGGAGGGAACCTAGATGGCTTGAAAGGGAATCTGCTTCTCCACTACACAGAGGCATAGGAAGGGGGGAGCGGTGGGGCGGTCCGCCCCAGGTGTCATGACTGAGGGAGGTGGCAAAATGGCAGGCGCGTGGGCAGCACACTTCACGCCCGGCGGCAACAGCTCTTCTGACCCGGCAGCAGAGAGCAGCCCTCCTCAGCAGTGGCGAAATGCACCTGGCAACGCTGTTGCCGGGTCATGTCTGACTCAGCTGCGGAGAACAAGAGAAGAGTGAGCAGCAGCTTCTCTGCCCTTCTCCTACCCTGAACTGTGGCGCATGGGAGGGCACCCTCTGCGCCCAGCCCCCCCCCCCTCAGGAGCACACACACCCTGGGCAGTGCGGGCATATGCTCTGCCGCTGCCACTACGCACCAACAACTTTACATTTGTGCTTTTCCCCAGGGTGTGTGATGGACAGATAGGCCTACTCCTTCAAGCTTTCCAGTCACATACACAGCTGAACTGGAAAGCTCCGCTTATCAGATTATGTTTGGATCTCCGCCACAAACAACAGCAGAGACTCTAAGACACAGTAGCTGTTCCCACACTGCTACCATGGCTCTCTTCAGCTGGCTGCTGGTTAACTCCTTGCTAATGTATCATTTCTGGAAGAATATCCGTCCAAAATGATTTCCCCACTGGACCACGGCCTCTGCCATTCATTGGAAACTTGCTGCAGATCAATATGCGGAATCCCTTGAAGAGATTCGAAAAGGTAAGGTTCCCTTTTCTCCACCACCACCACAGTGATCTAATAAAAGAGCTGATGGAGAACAAAGGAAGGTTGACTGCCATTTGCAGGAGTAAGTGCAATTGGAAGAAAGGGCACAGCAGGAGGGTGTGCCTGGAGCTCACTTTTTAGCATGAGACTAAATATTTGCTTTCCACTGGGCACAGGGAAAGTCACTTGGAAGCTATAGCAGGTGGCATTTTACTACCTGCTAAGTTACATATCAATTTGACTCAAGGAAATAACTGAGCATCTGTCTGCAATGAAAGTGTGTACAGTGGTACCTCGGGTTACATACGCTTCAGGTTACATACGTTTCAGGTTACATACGCTTCAGGTTACAGACTCCGCTAACCCAGAAATAGTACCTCGGGTTAAGAACTTTGCTTCAGGATGAGAACAGAAATTGCGCAGCAGTGGCGCAGCAGCAGCAGGAGGCCCCAATAGCTAAAGTGGTGCTTCAGGTTAAGAACAGTTTCAGGTTAAGAATGGACCTCCGGAATGAATTAAGTACTTAACCCAAGGTACCACTGTATGTGTTTTGTAAGGTTTTTCTTTTTTCTTTTTTAAATGTATTTTTATTAAATATTTTCTTGGGTTACAAAAGTATATGCAATGTCTCTCTCTCTTTTTCCTTCAAGTAACATTTTTTACAGATTTTTGACAGAAGATGGGTACAGTTTGTCGGGGAATGGCTTCATGAACCAATTTAGGACATATACCAGTTCTAAATAGTCCCATTGTGGGCTGAAGGCTTCCCACCACTGAGACAGTGGAAGGCTTATCCCTCTTATCTTTATTTACAATTCAAGGTCATGTTCCTTCCCGTCTTTGGGTTTTTTAAAAACAAAAACAAAAACACCAACAACACAAAATTACAAGTTTATTCTCAGAAGGATTTGTTGGTTTCACCACTCTATAGACTTAGGTCATTCTGTAATCAAGAGCTGTGATAATTATCAGCTGACTCCGACCCTCACCCCCAAAGAACACTCTTTTGTATAACACACCAGCTTGTTAATGCTGGATCTGGATTAGTGACAGGCAGTGGCAAGGGGGAAGTGGCTGTCATAGCTGATGTTTATCATGACATTTCTATCCCACCTTTATTCCAAGGAGCCCAAGGTGGAATACATGGTTCCACTCAAGGTTAGGTTGAGAGATAGTGACTGGGCCCATGGTTGCTTTGTGAGCTTCATGACTGAGTGAAGATTTGAATTCTGGTCTCCAAAGTCCTAGGTTGTTTTGGGTTGGGGTTACCTGATTTTTTGTCTGTGTTTTATCTGAGGGAGGCATTTTAACCTGCATTTTGGATATTCTGAGCATCACCAGTTCAGTATTTTGGGCATTCTGAGCATCACCAGCTTTTCTTCCATAAAATGAGTATTTTGTGGTACCCAAGGCCATTTCTGGCATTACTGAATGTGCTCCCAGGCCTCAAAAAGGTTGGGAACCTTTCGTTAAAGCTATTGATGCCTACAAGGCACGCTGGCTTGTGGGTTGCAAAAGAACCTGGCTTGCCACTGTGGAAAAGAGGTTGGTGGACTAAGATGAATCTCTGGTCTCCTTCCTGCGTTTTCTTCAAAGATGCTGGAGGAGGAGAGCTTAAGTGACTACAACATACACACACATAATGACTATGGGATTTTATTTCTAGTGGTAACTAAGACTGTTGGTCCTCAGAGAAATGCCAAAGGGAAATGGACACTGTCGTTGGCAAGGGTGCATGCCTGAAATATGAAGATCGGGAGAACATTCCCAAACCAATACAGTCATCCATGAAATCCAGTGTGTTTCAAGCATAGTGCCCCTGGGAATACCCCAAACACCCATCCAAGACACAGAGGTTTGGGGGTACGCAATTCCCAGGGTAAGTTCTGCAACATTTGAATGTGAACCATGTTGGTGTTCCCTGTGCATGCAGATGGCAGGCATTATGAGTTATGTGTAGCTGTTTGATTATTTAAACCATTTATCTAAACACAGAGGTGGCACATCTCATTTTGCCGCCTGAGGATATATGGAAAGGTGCTGCCCTGTGTGCCTCCTGCCCCTTGCCACCTCTGCCAAACCTCACTTACTGGGGCCATGCAGCTACAGCTTCTGGCTTCCGGTGAGCTCTCACAAAGGCCTCTGCAGGCCTCATGCCACCTCCCTGAGACCTGGTAAACAGGACTGCTGTTACATCTCCCTGGAACCTGGAAGCTGCCACAGCTGCTTCTCCTCACTTCTCTGGCTGTGGTGGGTGACACACCTGCAGAGGAATCCCTTGGATTCTGCCACCTGAGGCACCTCTCTCAGTCTGCCTCATGGATGGGATCTAACAGAAAGCAACTGTAGGAGGCTGGGATTCTACACCCAGCAGTGATGGTGGGGAAGGGGCTGTCTATTTTTTTTTTCCTCTCAAGGATCACCGAGTGTGTAGATTCAGACACTTTGCTTATCTACAAGTTCTGGGTAAAAATCAGATCCAATAAAAATATAGCACATCTTCTTGACCTATTTTTTCACCATGGCAGTCCTGAAAAGCAAAAGATCAATTATTTTTATGGTTTAGGCAACAGAGATAAGCTGTGTTCTGCAATTTGGTGGTGGGTGGTGAAAAGAGTCTGCAGTTTCAAGGGGATCCATTCTCTCTCTCTCTCTCTCTCTCTCTCTCTCTCTCTGTGTGTGTGTGTGTGTGTGTTTCTTTGCATCTGTTTCTCATTTGCTCCGGCTTCCCTCCTGCACTTTCATTCATTCTGCTTCCAATTTGAGCCTTGAAAAGCACATTAGAGCTGAAAGAAGTAGGAAAGCGTATTGCACTTTGGACTTTATCACTCCCCTCTTGGGACTCAACCATACAGCTTCACACAAAACATTTTAAGTTTGTTGTAAAATGCAATATACAAATGTGACACTAGATGGCAAGAGTGAGCTATGGCAAATTCAATATATTTTTCAAAACATTTTTTAAATAAGCACTTTCACAATATTTTTAATATGTGTGTGGATTCCACCTATGTATCCTTCAAGAGGAGGAAAGAAAAGTAACTCACCATTACATTTCCCCTTATCTCATGATGAACAGGGCAAAAAGAGGGGAGCTCAGAGGCTTTGTGGGTGCCAGGGAAAGACCACACAGGCACCACTGCCAACCACAACATTAATGCTTCCTTCTGTAGTTCTCTTGTGTTTCCTGTGTTTCTCTTTTCTTTTTCTTTTTGCAGGGAACCACAGTGCTAACCAATATTGCTTCTGCCCTTAATGATGAGTCTCAGCGGAAGTACCCATTTGAGTTCAACCCCCTCCAACTTCCTGAACAAAAAAGGAGAGTTTATAAAACAGGAAGCCTTTCTCAGTAGGTAATTATTTCTGTCTTTCTAACTTCTAATCACTTCTTCAGCAATGGCAGAAAAATGTGTCCCAACGATCACATAATTCACCTATGGGACACCTTGTACCTTCATCTATGAAAGACCTGGAACATGTTTATTTACAGGATTTTCACATTGTCCGTTAACAATAAATCGCTCCCACAGGAGGTAGTGATATCCATCAACTTGACTGGCTTCAAAAGAGGATTAGACAAATTCATGGAGGCGAGAGGTATGAATGACTGCTAGCCATAATGGCTATGCTCTCCCTTCACTGCTGGAGGCAGCAATGCTTCTGAATACCAGTTGCTGGAAAACACAGGTGGGAAGAGAAGAAGAAGAAGAGTTTGGATTTGATATCCCACTTTATCACTACCCGAAGGAGTCTCAAAGCGGCTAACATTCTCCTTTTCCCTTCCTCCACCGCAACAAACACTCTGTGAGGTGAGTGGGGCTGAGAGACTTCAGAGAAGTGTGACTGGCCCAAGGTCACCCAGCAGCTGCATGTGGAGGAACGAAGACGCGAACCCGGTTCCCTAGATTATGAGACTACCGCTCTTAACCACTACACCACACTGGTGTAATGCTCTTGTGCTCATTTCCTGCTTGTGGGTTTGCCACAGGCATCTGGTTGACCACTGTGAGAACAGGATGCTAGACTAGATGGGACACTGACCTAATCCAGCAGGCTCTTCTTATTGTTCTTCAGTTATCTGGGCAATGTATATTTGAGCGTGCGCACACACACACACACACACACACACCATAAAACGTAAAAATACACTATGAATTGGGGGGGACCCCACTTCAAGGAAACCAATGTTATGTTTTTATTGTACACCACATATACTGCATTATTAAATGGGATGTAAATTATTAAAATAAAATAAAAAATTGATTCAAGTATGCAATAGAGGAAACAGAATGTCTGAGGACTAAAAAGTGGACAACCATGAATTTTCATTTCTTCAGGTGAATGAATGAATGTATCAGTTGGCACATGGCAGCCAGACAAAACTGCACTCCCAAGCCAGCCCTGTTTTGTTTTTGTTGCTTGTTTATTTGTGCTATATGTTTCCACATGCACCTTGGTTTGACAAGGCTTCCAAGGTGGCTCACAAAAAAATACAAAATAAAGAATTATTTAAAAATGCTACAATTGATATCACAATTAAATCAAAACTCTTTCCATTTATTTCTTATTCACTTGTAGATTTATGAAGTGCTTCATAACCCAAAGTCCTCAAAATGGTTGACAATTTGATAAAAATAAGATAAAAAGATAAAATGTTACAGTTTCAGTACAACTGAAACTAAAAGCAATAAAACCAATTCCACAATTGTGCAAACAATATTCCATAAAATGAGTGGGTCATGCTTCAGTAACAGTCTTCTGAAATAAAAATAAATAAATAAAAATCCTTCCAGTAGCACCTTAGAGACCAACTAAGTTTGTTACTGGTATGAGCTTTCGTGCGAAAGCAAATACCAATAACAAACTTAGGCGGTCTCTAAGGTGCTACTGGAAGGAAATTTTTTTATTTTGTTTCAACTACAGCAGACCAACATGGCTACCTACCTGTAACTTAAATAAAAAATGTATTCAGTAACTGCCTAAATATGCTAGGCACTTGTCTAATTTCAGCTGGTAAATGGTTCCAGCAGGATTGGTCTGTAACACTAAAAATCTTGTTTCTAGTACAAACTACGGTAAGTATCCATCTGGGGCATATGGTATTCTCCACAGTGCCCCATCTGAGCAGTGCAGTTGCCAGGCAGGGATATATGGGGGGAGGAGTGGCCCTTTAGGTAAACTTGTCCCAAGTTGTTTAGGGATTTAAATTCTAAAGGCAAAAGTGGTAGTTTCTCTATTTATCTGACATACCTGATGAAGACAATGATACAATTCACAAAAATCAAGGGTGAAGGACATCTGGCTCACAAGCCAAAGGTGGCCTGCCTGGAGTCTCAATTTGGCCTGGGAGACTAGTTACCCAAACCATGCCCACCTGTCCCACACCTGACATAATATGCAACATCAGGGGCAGGATGGCTCTAAAGGAACAATTGGGAGTTTAATGTGAGCTCCTAGTCATTCAATTTCTGGAGCAAGGTACGCTCCCATCTTGAAAACTGGAAAGTCAAAGAGTAATGTGGAGCTGTTTGCAAAAAGGCTTTTAAACAGCCCCAAAACTGCACTTTGTAGCCCCCAAAATTGCAGCTTCAAAGGGCAGTGTCATTCAACACCATTGTGGTGTCAGGCAATTGGTAGGTAGGCAGCTCTGTCGACTAGTCAAATTTGGCCCACCAAGGCTTGGGGAGATAAGAATCTGGCTGAAGGGCCAGAAAAGTTTCCACACCCCTGTGATAAACACTGGCGCTCATAGACCTCACTAGTCCTCATCTTTCCATTTTCAGGCCTGAGAGTCTGCTTAGGAGAAAATCTGGCTCAGATGGAGCTGTTCCTCTTCTTCACCACTATTCTGCAAAGCTTCCAGCTATCACGGCAGACAAGTCAAGAGCACTTGACTTGACACCCCACTTTGGCCTCACACTGTCCCCATCTCGCTTTAAGGTGTCATTAAAACGTCACCAGCAAAATGAACAGCTCTAAGTGGAAATTGGAGCCTTATTCCTTATAAGCAAGGGTCATCACAGTTCAGAATCGCAACATAAGCAGAGTACATTGAAATACTAAATTAAAAAGTGCAAATAAAAATAGCTGGATGACAAGGGATGTTCTGGGGTGCTGTAGCAACCAGTTTTCCTCCATCATTAGAGGGTTGGGCTACAATGAACTTTGTGTCTCTTTCCAATTTTGGGATTCCACTCCAGAAAATTGGCAGAGCAGAATGCATTAATTTCTCAGAACAGAATCTAGTGTTTGTATGCCTTCCTACATCACATGATTTCCATAAGAGCTATGCTTGTCCTCATTTCCTTTCTCTAGAACAGGGTTTCTTAACTCTGGCTGTACCATTGAAACTCCTATTGCCCTGCCCAATGACTTGGGATTTGGAGTGAAGTCATGTTATCCAGAGTGGTCCTAGCCTGAGTTTGAGAATTTAGGTTTGGACAAATTTTATTTGTAAAATACTTAATATACAAAGCTCATATATTTCAATACTGTTCTCATGAGTCTGCAGTTATCCCCCCGCCCCCGCAAACAAATGCATGTATAAACCTGTATCTGGCATTTTTATGCAAAGGCTATTCTGACTTTTGGACTATATTCTGCTCCCTTGCACACAAAAAAAGGAAGAGGCTATGTAGGAGCAAATACATCTCATGATACAATACCTCATTTTCTTTGACTCTGAGTAATGTTTATCCATGTGACATAGTTCTTCCATTTCAAGCTGTGGTTGTGAAAGTCTCTTATTCTGCCACATGTTGCAAGTATTTCTTAAGAAAAAACACCACACAAAAAACAGAAAAGTCCCTTAGCTGATTTGCATTAGAAGAAAGGGAAATGCCCAGAGTTCTTGTAAAACACACATGCTGCTTACACTCTTTCCACAGGACATATAGAGCAGTTCACTCTACTATCACCTCTATGGAATGATTAACTTCTGGATACTGCACTTTGCTAAGGAATATATTTATTGCATAACTGAAGAAAAGAGAGGGAGTACTTGAGTGTGAAGAGAGACTTCCCAATCTGCATTTTATTTGTAAGCCAGGTGGGGTGAGGCTTTCGTTTCCTATAAAAATACAAAGGAACGAGAATGTACATAACAATGGATCAGCAATTATCAGGCGAAAGGGATTTTTTTTGGGAGCAGGGAGAAAATTCCCAAGTTGCATGAGCAACAGTCTTCTGCTCTGTCCGGAGTAGGTGACAGCATGGGTTTTTTCCAGTAGAGGGGTGGGCAAAACTTTGATCATTCACCCACTCCATTTTGCAGCTGATCATGACCAAAGATTTCTTTATTTCAATATGACTCAGTTTATTTTATTTTTATTTATGGAAAAGAAAATTATTACAAATTGAACAACCCCCCTCCCTTTCCCCAACCCAAAGGCAAAGTTTAGATGTAAACAGTAATAGTAAAGTTAATGCAAGCACTGAACTGTATACAAACTGAAAGCCGCTAGTACAGTATCAATATGTAGGAGACTGTTAACACAATCATATATTGTGGAATGCAGCAGATACATTCTGTTCTGGAGATACTTTGTTTGCATGCTGTATGAATGGCTGCCTGTCTGCCATGAGGGAATCAAGTGTTTTGCCCTCTAACCAAGTTTCCCCTCAGTTTTTCAGAGCGCTATGTACGAAATTATGTTATAACATTTTTGTGTATTTAAACCCTTTGCTTCTTTCCAATTTCTAGCTTTCCATATTCTTGCTGTCATTAATAAGTAACCAATGAAATGAGTTATCCGAACAGGGTAGACCTGAATACAAAGGGTTGCAGCCAACTAAGTCCTACTCAGAGTAGACCTAAATTAGCCATTGTCTATTAGTTTCAGTGGGTCTACTCTGAGTAGGATTAGTGCACAACAGAACTCTCCACACTTGGGAGAGAAACTAGAATTCAGAGAGAGACTGACTTCAAGACTGGAAGTAGAGCAGCGGTGGGGAATCTCAGACACAGCAGCTAAATATGGCCTTCCAAACCTCTATTTGGCTCTCAGAACTCTCTGCAGGCCACATGCCTCTCCCTTTACACTCCATTCAGGCCTTGCTGCACATCTTCCATGAGTGGTTTTGCTTGGCTGGAATGGGTCTCCTCTGCTTTTCTGAATGGAGGGCAATATGGTGTGCGTGTGTGTGCGTGCAGAAATTGGCGTACTATGCAAAGGTAACATTTATATTCATTGCTTACTTTTGGCTCAGGTTGGCTTGTTAACAATAACATGTGATGTAGCTTTCAGGTGTGTGATAACCTTTGTGGTTGTATTGGCAGCTATTGTTACATCTTGACCCTCTGGTTAATGAAGTCTGATGAAGGCATTCAAGCAACAGTTCAAAACTCTTCCAGGCGTGTTTTGCAACAGGGAATTTCATTACTGCGAGCAGTTGCTGAGCTCTGGGTGCAGTACTATGCCTAAAATTTCAGATTAAAACTGCCACTGCTGGAAGGAAAGGAGGACCTTTTTCTACCTCCCCACTTCCAGCCACTCTCTGGCTGGAGAAGGAACCCTCATAAGAATATTTGGGGGCGGGGCAGGGGAAGTAGGGCTTTGTTTTTTTGCAGTCTTCAGATGAGGACTGGACCATGTGAAAAATGAACATAAGATTTTAGCTGCAGTTCATTCATTTTCAGCTTTGTATTCTTGTTATAAAAAGTGTGCCTATTACAATCCCATCTACTTGAAGTTAAAAAAGGAACAGACCTGGAAATTTTGATCACGAGTCTCCTGTACCATGTCCATTTCAGCTACCTGAGAATGAGTTAAAACCATTAGCCTCATTAAAAGACTGAATACATGAGGTCAGGCTCACTGGCTACCTCTTTTGGTCATGGCGGCTGGAAAACAGTGCCAAAACTTGCAAACAACCTATGGTTGGTTCCCCACCACTGCTGCCATTTCTCCTGGGTGCTGGAAGAAAGAAGCCTTTTGTGGATGCCAGCAAATTGGATTTCTTGCATACCTCACACATGAAAAGTTTTCTTTTCACTCTACATGCTGGAGGATGCACAACTACAACCAAAGCTTTTGAGTTCCCCCTTGGCAGAAGGGCACATTTCACATCGTCCATGCCTAGGGCTGTTCAGATGCTATTTCCACTCTTTCTACAAAATGGGCAAGATCAAGAAGGGTCCTTGTGCTTGGATGCTTAATTTCCATCCTCCTCCTATGCATCACACTATATGCTGAAGGTCACACCCAAACTGGGATGTCCCACAATCATTTTATCACTGGATATGCCTTCCACATACAGCCTGGGGAGTGGGGTGGGAACAAGTGAACTCAAGTGTATCTCCAGGCAACGTGATTTCTTATCCATTCATATGTCACTGAAAACCAAGCAATCTTTTAGTGTTCTGTCACTCTAACAACCGAGTCCTCCTCCTGGTTACATTTTGCTTAGCTGCAGTGAAATAAGTAGGACTTCCTGCTAGGTGGGTGAGTTTTATTGAAATGGAATAGAATGACACTAAAATATGTTTCAGTTCTCAGTGGTTCAGATTTATTCAACCTTCTATGGAATGAGAATTTAAAAATGTGATTAGTTACCAAAAAGCATGATAGAAAAGATATTTCCAGTCAGTTGTCTGCAAGCAAAGCAGAACACTAGAAAATCAGCATAGATGGATTTCCTGTGCATGCTACTTTATATTCTTTTTCCCCCCAGTAGCATGCTTACCATCAATCTCAACTGGCATGTCTTCATAAGTGAAAGAGAAGGCTAAAGTAACTGGTATCTTAAAACCCAAGGCATCCAAAGATGGTTGAATCCCAACAAAGAATTTTAAATGCATTATTAAGCAAGTGCAGCTGGCTCATAGTTAACACAATAAAGTATGAAGAATGCTGTAAACTCCACCAGTGAACACACTTTGTGTATCACTGGATGTAGAATCCCCCAGGTATCTATGCATCACTTCTGAAGTTAGCCGGACAGCATATCCACAGAAGACTGCTGTAAAATAAAACACACGAATGTATGATACTACATTCAAGTCATTCCAGTAGGACTCTCAACCTGGGAACAATTCTGCTGGAGAACAAATCAAAGTGCTGAAGTATGTTCTCAGTATTAAAACTTTGGCACAGTACCCCGTTTCAAAGGACATGTCTTCTCAGTATTCTGAAAACAGGCCATGTTTCATAAGCACTAAACAAGAGAAGAGTCTCCTGTACCCTTAATTAAACATGGATTTCCTTGGGGGCATCTCTGTTGTGAATAAAGAAAACCATGGTTGGCTATCCTTGGCAGAAATACCCTACATGTCTGAATTATAGTGACTGAAGATGGCAGCACACGTTCTCACACACAATTAGAGACATCTATTTGATTCTCAACTACTCTGAAGATGAGGCTTATTTTTTTAAAAAGAAAGGCTACAAACTAAGTTCAATTCTCATACCAGAAATAATCTGGCCAGCAAACTTTCTGCAGCAGTCCTCCCCTAAACCTGTTGACTGTCAGAGTCTGCTCCATTAATCGTCCTCATTTTGGTGCCGATATTTCAAATGCACAACTAGCATGACAATGCCAGTGAGGATGCAGGCCGAACCACAAACGAGATAAGCAATGCCCAAGAAAGGATTCTTTCCCCCCATCCAGGAAAGTGTGCTGAAAATGACCTTCTTGCCACCATTGAAAGAGAGGACAGGGTAATTGTAGGTGACATTGAGCTGGTACGTGCCACGGGGCAACCCCACAGAGAAATTCCCCTGGCGGATGCGGGCGTACAGCTTGCGGAAGGTGGGCAGGGCGGCGATGCGCATCCACACAATGAAGTCCTCATTGACAAAGCCTGTGTTGTTTGGGCCCGTGTTGTTGCCCAAGTCATAGACTGGGTAGGGCCAGTTGGGAGGCTTGGTGGTGCTCTTGAAGGCCAGTGCCAGGCTCCCATTGACCAATTCGGGGTTCCGGAACTTGATGTTGGTGTCGGTCCACCAGGAGATGCCTCTCTTGTCCAGGGGCACAGAGACCATGGAGCCATTGCGAAGCACTTGGTAGAGGGTGAAGGTGTCATTGAAGAGGCTGTTGGCAATGTTCCCGCAGGGTGCGATGGGGAGCTTGTGGTTCTTTTGGTAAGGCTGACACTCTGTGACGGGGTTGGTCAGCGCCCAGGAGTCCCCGCTGAGCTGCGCGTTGTCGCGGGAGATGCTGTAGCGCCGGTTGTTTTGGTAGTAGTTGGAGAGCTGGTAGTAGAGGCAGACGGGCGCAGGGTAATCCATGGGCAGCTCAAAGCGCAGCACGCAGGTGCAAGGTGCATGGCGGGTGGGGCTGCTGGTGACGTTGGCGCAGCGAGAGCAACTGGAGCCTGGCGCGCCGGTGTAGTCGAGCTCCAGCTCGTGGATGTCCTCCGAGGAGAAGTGGAGCCCCAAGCCCAGGGCCAAGAAGGCCGCGCCCAAGCAGAAGAAGAGCGGCAGCACCGTGCCGGCCGACAGCAGAGGCTGCCAGGCCGGGAGTCGCTGCTGAGTGAAGGCCGTGTTGTCCGGCTTGTTTTGCGCCGTCGGGCCGCCGTCCGTCGGGGCGTGGCCGCCGCTCACGTCGTACGAGCCCGAGGCCATGCGGTCGTCGGGGTGGTCGACCTCAGCAGAAGCGGCAGGCAGGCTCGGCGGGAGCCTGACCTGCTTGTGAGGGGAGTAATTGCGCGCCAGCCTCTCCCGCGGCCACCCGGCGATGGGCTGGCAGGGAGGAACGCGCGCTCGGCCCTTCGCCGGCCAGTCAGTCCGTCTCTTCCGCTAGTCCAGGCAGCAGCGGTGGCCTCGGTCTGTCTGCGACACCGCCCCGCAGGTGAGCGGGGCCACGCCCCCAGGGACGCACAGGTGAGGGGGGCGCGCGATCGCGCGTACTCCGAGCTACCACCCAAACGCCTTTGCGCGTGCCCTTGCTAAAGCGCGCGAGAGGGCCCTTCAGCCTACCCAAGCCCAGGTAGCGGGGCTTGGTGGACCCCCGATTCCGTTCCCGCGCTTTTCTCTTCTTCTCAAGCTCCGCCCCTGGCGTCGGCCAAGGGAGAGACGTCGCGCGGGCGCCTTCTTACGCACCTGTGGTGATCTGGCCAGCTGGAAAGTCTGGGCGGGGCGGCGGCGGCAGGTACTGCTTCTCCAGCCCAGCCCTGCCAACTTCCACCTTCGTGGCCCCGCCCCGTCGGGACTGGGGTGCTGGCGCTGCTCAGGTAAGAAGGCGCACTGCGGCGGAGCACCTGCGTCCTGCACCTTGTTTGGGACTCAGGAGGCATGGCGGCCACGGTCCGTCCCCGCCCCCCGCGAAGAGGAATATTTATATTTATTTTGAAGAATTTCCTCTTAAAGAGAGCATATTGATATTTTGAATAAACAAACACTTAATACGTAACAAACAAACACTAAACAGTAAGCTAAAAAGCTTCTGAATATACTTTCCATATGTTTATAAACCACCTTTCTTCATCATGAAACCCAAGTTGGCATACATATGCTTTACAGACACTGACCAGACCGAAACCTGCTTAGGTTTACCTAAATGGTGACTTCACCTGCCTTCAGACCAGCCAGTAGAGGGACCTGTGGCCTTCTTCATGCAAGGTTGACACCCAAAGAGAAATGCTACCTGTAGCAGACAGAAGGCAGTGTTCCCATGTTGCCACCCACAAAGCTTTTTGCCATGACTGAATCTGCTTGGTGAATAAGTTGCTGCTCCTGAGCATTATTCATTTCTAAAGCATTGCTTTTGCAATATAGGAAGCAGTCTCAAGTCAAACCATTGACCCATCTCGTTCCATATTATCAGTGTCAGGGATGAGCAGACTTCAGACTTATTGGATCTTCTTTGGGGTATTTTTACTAGAACTCAAATTCTGTTAACCAGAGCCATGTGCAAAAGACAAAGCAAGATGAAAGAACAGTGTGCCTTTGAGTCTCAGGGTTGCTTTTCGGGACTAGAACTGAATTCAGCTCACAATGCTTTTACACAAAAGTCTACTCATGGTTTGTCATGTCAGCAACCTGATTCAGGTGGAGAAATCCCTTACGAATCCCTTACCAATCTCCTGCAAAGCAGCCAGAGATCAGCCAATAGGTTTCAGCCAGGAGCTCTTTCTCAGCCTTACACGGAGATACTGGGTTTGGGATGTGGGGCCCTTTGCAGACACAGATGCAAAGCACACTCTCTACCGCTGAGCAACGTCTTCACTGTTTACCCTTATCTACCCAGCCAGTTGGATATGTGAGTCTTGCAGGGTTCTCTCTCCCTCTCTCTCCAAAAATTGGTGTCGTGTATAAACTTTGCTACAGATGGAGAAGGTGTGTCTCACAAAGAAAACAGAATGTTTAGGGTTGGGTCTGTTGTCATGTTTCCTGTTGCTGATCTTTAAAAACTTCCTCTTTGAGTTACTGCTCTTGGAAACTTTGCAACAAAATAGGTTATATGCAGTTTTGCTTGGGTGAGTTGAGAGTTCAGTAAACAGAAAGCTAGATTCCTGTTTTTAACTCTTGTCAGGGAATTACCTTTTTAAAAGAATGATATGGAGAACTCGTGTCACTGTAACTTTTGCATGAACTTGCAGAATCACTTCAAAAACCCATTGTGTGAATGGAGAACAGTTTGCTGCAATTGGCTCATGTTACTTGACCCGTTCCTACACCCTTTATGCCCAGATAGAACAGAAAGTTTTCAGTCCTGTACAGTATGTGCCTGTTTGGAAATGCCACCTTAGCTTGGAATAACTCACATTGAAGCCAGTGAGGTGTAGTGGTTAGTGTGTCAGACTAGGACCTGGCAGACCAGGGTTCAAATGCCCATTCAGCCATTAAGCTCACTGGGTGACTTTGAGCCTTGGGCCTGTTCGTTTCTCAGCCTAACCTACCTCAAAGGTAGGGGGGGGGGGAATGGAAGCAGGTGAACCATGTGCAGCCATGTGATTCCTGTAGAGGGAAGCATTCCTACAACAAAAGTTCTGGTCTTGTTTGTAGTGAGGAGCTGTTGTGGCAGTGGTGGACTTCGGGCTCTCAAATTTCAGCATGCCCTGTGTGACACTAAAATCCATCTCTTGTGCTCTGTTCTACAGCATTGTTTTCACATACCCTGCAGGGTAGCACCCAGTGTGACCACACTAGTTGTGCCACCCTAAAACCGCTTCTGGTTGCAGGAGGGCTAGCAGCATTTTCCCTCCTTGCTTTTCATTTTAAAGTGGTGTGCCTTTTGCTCTTCTATAAAAGTGGAGGAAGAATATCACTCCAGACTACATCATGCCAGTTCTAAATTCCAGGAGCATTAGATCATTTTGAGTTAATTACCACAGGAGGTGAATGAAAAGTCACTAAACAATGAAATCATTTGGGGCTTTTCCTACCAACGGATTGCTTCCAAGCATAATTACAAAATTGCATTGTTTCCTCAGAATAATGTGCATTTACACAGGGAAAGGCTGTAGCACCATAGCAATATGGTTTATAGAATTTCTTACAGGACCTGCAAGGTCTAGTGGTTATTCTCAAGCAAATGCGTTTCGCATCAGGACAGCAGAAGCAAGCTCCATTCTATTCTTGTAGTCATGAAGGTACTCAGTGAGCCATCATGGTGTAAGGGTTAGAGTGTGGGACTAGGACCTAGGAGACATGGGGTTAAAGTCCCCATTCAGCTGTGAAGCTCACTGTGTGGCCTTGGGCCCAGTCACTTTCTCTCAGCCTAACCTATCTCATAGGGTTACTGTGAGGGTAAAAGTGTGGGTTATTAGCCAATATTAGTCCTGCTCAGAGAAGACCCATGGAAGTTGATGGACTTGACTAACTTAAAATGCATTGATTTCAATGGCAAGTCCATCAACTTCCATGGGTCTTCTCTGACAATGGAGGAGTGCGACTTTGTGGGAGAAGTCAAACTGTTGGAAGGTTGCAGAATGGCTGTAGAGGCAGATATGGGAGAGACATGTTTTATTGCAGGTAGGACAGATGAAGGCATCCATTTGTGCTGCTGCAGATGCACCATGGCATTTCAAATCTAGGATGTATAGGGCCAGGTTTGAAAGTCCAGTCACTGTGCCTGAGCTCAGGTTGTTATAAGAGAATTCACTAGTTCTTTCTCCATTTTCTCTCTTCTTTTCACTTCCCGCAGTCAGTAAATAAGAATATTCTCTCATTCATGTTATCTGCTATATGCCCTACATACCATTTGCTCTTTCCTTTGGTTTTTTTTTTAAAAAGTTTTTTTCTATATTCTAAAATTAGACAGTTAAATTTAATAGTGGTTTTGGGAAAGTCCCTTTCATCATTGTCACTTGCTCTGCCAAGAGCTGAAAGTGATACTTACTTGCCTTGGGCAGTTTAGCATTGCCTGGAAAGCACCCTAGAACCACCACTTCACTTTGGGTCAGTTTAAAAACATAAGCAGAGTATAGCAGGATCAGACTTAAGGTCCAGACATGATAGAGGTGTGTATAATTATGCACAGTGTGGGGAAAATAGAGTCTCTCATAATGATGGAAACTGGGATCATCCAGGGAACCTCAGTGTTGGAAGATTCAGAAGAAACAAAAGGAAGTCCTTGGAGCAACTTGAAGTCTTCCTTCTTTCTCCACCCTTTTAACCTCCAAACCCAGAGCCTCTGGCGATCATTACTAACAGGCAGAGATACAAGTCAAAAACATTACAGTACTCTGAACTGGCCCCAGCAAGAACACAAAAACTGATAGCCAGTGCTGACAACCTCCTTTTAATATGCTAGCATTTTAGGCATGTAATCTTAATGTTGCTAAATAATGCCATGAAGTTGGAACTGTGGAAGGTGTTCGTAGCGTGTTGATTAAGGCTATATAGGATGATGTGTACTAAGGCAGGGCTGGGGAATCTCAAGCCCAGGAGCCAAATGCAGCCCTTAATAGGCATTGTCCAGACCCCTTGTCTCTCCATAGCCCCACCACCTTTGTCATTCCTGCTCTACCCCAGGTGTGGGGAATCTTTGGTCCTCCAGGTGTCTCTGAGCTACAACTCTCATGTAGTTGCACACTTCTCTCTCCTTCTCTCTCTGTCTCTGTCTCTCTCTCTGTGTGTGTGTAATCTCCGACTTTTGCAGGGCTGGGATGTAGTCATGCCCATTGCTCCACCCACTTTTTCTTCTAGCACTGCCCGCCACTGGCATGCAGCCCCCATGAAGAATGTGACCTACAAATTGAAAAGGGCTCATTCCAGAATTGTGAGCTGTCGAAGAAGCTAGTGAACCACTACTGTGTCTTCATTTTCCCTTATGAGAGTATCACAGCTCTTGCATTTATAGAAACCAGGGAAAGGTCTGGGAGTCCTAGTGCTTCTCATGAATCATCAGTGCTTCTTAAATCATCAAAGACTTCATCCTGGAACTAGGTAGGTCTGGCACTTGATGTGCCGAGGGTGTGGACGTTAACAAAGGGTTGTGGATGTTAATGAGGGGGTGTGGACATTAATGAGGCCCGTGTTCTTCCGAGGAGATGGGAAGTATGTGTTTCCACATCTAGATGACTTTGAATATAAATATTCTGCATATTTTGACTAAACGTAGCAATGGACAGGCTTTGCTTGGTAATGTTAATAAAGTGCTTCAGGGTGGTCAAAGTATGCTATCTGTATTACCATGCTGTAAGCTTGGCTGATGTTGTTATTCCTGTTTTGCAGATGGGGGGCTAAGGTTGAGGGAGAGTGACTTGCCTAAGAGAGTTTATAGTAGAGGTGAAATATGAACTGGGAATGTTCTGATTCATAACTGCATCATTAGGCTACGGTAGCATAGCGTTTGTTTTTTGAATTTATATAGTGCCCTTCTGTGAACGCTTGTAAAAAGCTTTGAAGTTTGTGAGCTCATAGTTTGTGAGCTATTAATGGATACAATGCAAAAGGAGAAAGGGATGGGGAGGGAAGAGGAAAACACACAGATCCAAGTTCATGTGAGTCTGCCATATATGCATCACAGCATTGCAAGGACTCTCTGGGGTCTTTCATTGAAATCCTCTGGCAAGCAATTATGGGAATTAATCTTGTGACCTTCTGCATGCAGAGCCTATACTTTGCCATTGAGTTTCATAATGACTAAGTGGAAGGGCCACTGCAAAAAGTCCACACTGGGATGGGAGGAGCCTATCCCACTAAACCAGCACAGGGGGCTTCACTGTCTTGCTTCTCCCTCTGATGGAGCCAGGTGGAATGGATGCTGATGGAGGCAGTTCTGGGAGGGTAGGTGCTAAAAAGGTAGTCCTGCCAAGTCAGCCACGAGGCACCACTGTTTTACTTCTCCCTCTTGATTTACATTTGGAGGGCTCAGTCCTTGAACTAAACATGATTGCATGGGTGCAAAGCTTTTTTTTTTTTTTTTTTGCATAAAGCATTCATAAGGGGCAGCTCAAATGGGCAGGAGCTGAACATGGTTCATATTTCGCTACTGCATAGTATCAGATCAGACTGCAGATTGTGATGCATGTAAATGAATGGTGCTCCATATTAATCACACACTACTCTGCATGCAAAAACTAACATGTCATGGAAGAAACCATAGGCAAGGCTTCTGAACAATACACTTGGCCAGCCTGGTGTCCTCCAGATGCTTTGAACTACAACTCCCATTGGCCCCTGACCAATGAAGCTGTGGGCACCATGTTGGAGGAGGCTGCTGTTGGCTGCAGTACACCTAAATGCATGAGCTCACAGCTGCTGGTGGGAAGCATACCTGTGAATAGGTGAAGGTGGCAGGCCTTCGAGGCCTGAACAGCTCATTGTCACTTTAATTGCTTGGTGCATCATTTCATGCTCATCTTCTCTGTGCAGAGGCAAATAACAAAGATCAACAAGGCACTGTAGCATAGGTCTGTCCTCAGTCTCTGTCAGATCCAGACAAATGAAGGTGCAGCCCAACCTGAATAACCAGAATGACACAGAAAGAGTTCACCAGAACACCTTCCTAGCATTCCCACAGGCTTTCTGAACAGTGATGTGCAATGGCTGTGGTATTTGGTAGCCTACATGCTGCTTATTTGCAATGTTTTGCCACCTGATACTCTGACTCATTTATTTCTTACTCAGAAATACATTGCTCATCCACAATATTATCCTTTCTGAATGTTGTTGATGGGACCAACTCAATTAATCTATACCCCACACTGGCGTTTGCATAACATTTTCTTTCACTGAAACTCATACCTATTGATATTTTTTTGCCCAAACCTGGGCACCTTTTTTAAAAGTATATTTTCTTCAAACTTTCAAGAGTCAATGAACCCACAAAAGGCTGAATCCTTTATTAAAGATGTAACACCTGACAGTTGGTTGTTTTTTTTTTAAGGAATTGCAGTCTTATCTGCAAAGCAATGCGTTGCTGTTTGGTTTCTGGTGTCCTGGCCAGATCCCATGTTGAGATATAATATTTTGTTACATTTCTGTTCTTCAGTCACGTTGCTGTTCTTCAGTCAGTCAAGCCATTTTGCACACAGCAGGCTTGTATTTAACAACTCACCTGGTAGTTGACAATGAATTCAATGCAGGAGAGTGAATGGGTTGGTGGAGGAGAGATAGATCATAGGAATGTAGGAAGCTGCTTTAAAATGAGTGAGACCATTGACTTAGCTTTGTCTTCACTGCTCAGCAGCAGCTCTCCAAGAACATTTTTTCTTCAATAGTAATTATTATTATTATTATTATTATTATTTATACCCTGCCCATCTGGCTGGGTTTCCTCAGCCACTCTTTATGCTTCTGAAGCCAGTGCAGGACAAGCTAGTGCATAGAAAATGAATACAAGGTACCACTGTACTAGTAACTCTGGATTGCCAATGAAATAAAGGACCTAAACCTAACTAATGAATTAACTAAACTGCGGGTGGCAGTGGAAGACAGGAGTGCCTGGCGTGCTCTGGTCCATGGGGTCACGAAGAGTCGGACACGACTGAACGACTAAACAACAACAACAATGAGGGTTTATTACGGACAAAGAAACCAGAATTCTCCCTTCTTGCATGTTGTATGAATTTTTGCTAAATGTGTTTTGCAGAATGTCAGAAGGAAGGCAGACATGGTTGAAAATGAAGTCATCTGTGGGCACGGAAGAGTTACAGTTGTAACTTAGCCTGGGGGGAAAATTGGCCTCTGTCAGCAGCCAATAAAGGAGGAGTTTGTGCATCTGACTCATAATCAGCAGAGCACAAGAGTGCATTGCAGAAGTGTGCTGGGTTGGAGATACTCTCTTCTCTTCTCCAGAGCAGTTGACCGCTATTAAGCCTGCGTATTCACTGCTCACATTATTTGAGGTAAGTTTTAATGCTCTCTTGCAAGTGTTCTCATCTCACCCCACCCCACCCCATATGGCTGAAGAAATTGGGTTTTTTACGGAATGGTGTTTTGCCTTGTTTTAGTGGGAGGTTGTTAAAGCAGGGGACATCCCACAACAGGAGGTGACAATGGGATCTGTTTTGTTGTACCAACTAGTACTAGAATGAGTCTGCAAATTTTCATGACTGTTGAAGGTACTTTTGAAGCATAATTGACAAACAAAAATAAAATTCTGTAACGTGGGACAAGTTCTCAAATGTCCCCCAATGCTTGCTGGTCAGATGATAGTTAAACAATTCGTGTATAAAACCCGGCCTAATGAGAAGGGGTCCTATAAGAATTACTTATATATTTATATCTTTAAGAAGTCACTTTTCCGGCCCTTTCACTTTTAGTCCGATTTGAAACTAAGTCTTTATTCTGTAAAGCAATGCTGAAATGGATTGCACAACATGTCTTTTTGACTGCTATCTGATACACACTTATGAATTGGGCTGATACAACCCACTGAACTAAATGAGATTTACATGAAAAGGATTGTGCTGTCACGGGCTGATTTTATTACATTTCTCAATTAAATCCATTGTTTGTGGCATAATGCCATGCCTTGGATGGGTGCAGTTTGCAGAATCAGATCCTCCACTTTTCTTCTGGGGGCTAGTTGCATAGTTGCTGGTTTTAAACAAGCTAAACATCCTTACAATGCATTTTACATTAGTAGGTGAACAAGTTCTGTTTGCCACTGACGATTCCTTTTGAAGAGAAATGCCAAGTGATTGCTTAGAATAGATTCAGTGTGAAAGTGAAAGCGAACTTTGGCCTGCTAAACCATATTTTGGTCAGGGTTGAGGTCTTGGGTCAGCTCAGATACAGTTTTTATTTCAGCCCTATCACCAGAGCTGCTAGTTAACTTTCTGTTCTGCTTAGTTTCTATTTGTTCTGCTCCACACACATTCCACATTGGGGGCAAATCAAGACATTTGTGGACTTTGTCCCTGTTTCCAGCTTGCCTTATGAACTTTTATGGATTTTAGTACAGAAAGCAAGGAAGGTGGCATCATGGAGGTGATCTGGGAGGAAGTCCCAAGCAAGGAAGAAAGGGTGGAGCTGTTAGAAGGGATCAGGAGCCCTTTGGATTGTGGACCAAGCGGAACAAGTGATGCAGAAATCATGGGCAGGGGTGTATTCAGATATAATAACAAAGAGATAAAGTGGTGGCAAAGACATAGTGGACTTCAAAGTTAAGGACATAGAGCCAGTGCTGTATCTGGGAACAGCCAAGAAGAGAGTGTGGCATGACCAGGATAATGCGAGAGTTCAATGATTTGGATAGCAGAGTTCAGGTTAGATGTGAGGAGGCCAGAGTGAAGATTGCAGTATTCTACGAGAGAGGTGGCTGGAGCATGCACCAGGGCTTTTGAGAAAGGGTTATGTTTTTCCTGTGTTGTAATTGAAGAAGCAGCACGTCTTGGCTACAGACTGAATGTGTGGATAAAAGAGAGGAGTGAAAGAAAAAGCAAGGCTACGTGCTTCTTCAGCAGAGCAAAACAGATTAAAAGAACAACAGTCTTTGGCTTTGCCAATTTCACTGCATCTTTTTCTTTTTCTTTTTTTAAAAACCCCAACTATGGCTAGAAATATTTCACAAGCAAGTCACATTTTAAAATAGCCTTATTTCCGAGAAGGTATGAGGAGTTAGGCAGAGTTATAAAAACTGCTCCACTCTTGCTCACTCAACCAGATGGCAGGGGTCCAGGGTTGATGGGGGAACAGGGTTGTGGGGGTTCAAACTAGGACTTCACCTTGCAAGCTCTCAGGGTTAGTTATGCAGTCAGGACCTTTGTGTCCACTGGAGCATAAAGCCTTGGATTATTTTCCTTTTATCCACTTGAAATCCTTGTATGTTGTAGGATGCTATCTCTGGCTAAATCTTACAGGAAGGAAAATCATTGTCAGGTTCTCAAATGTTAAAGCTGGAAATGTAACAAGCCAAAGGACAATCAACCAGTTGTGTGTGAGCATGATTGAATTCTGTGGCTATTTTTGTGACAGCAAACTTGATTGTGCCTGTGACAACAATGGGCTGCAGAACTTGTGGCTCTCAGATATTGTTGGACTTCAACACCTATCAGCCCCAGCCATCATGGCCAGTGGTCTTGGATGATGGGAGGTGCAGTCCAACAACACTTGGAGAGTTTCCCATCCCTCTTCTAGTCCGGGAAAGCTGATGCTGCAATACATCTCTTCTTCTTTAAAATGCCACAAGACTCTTTGTTGCAACAGACTAGCAAGGCTATGTGACTAGAAGTAATACGGTTTGTACAAAGGTAAAAGCCTAGTTTGGGGAGCTGGTTTCCATGGTCATGTAAATAAACACAATGACAAAGATTATACCAAAAAGCTCCTAAACTGAAGGAAGAACATCCAAGCTGTACAAATTGGGAGTATAGAGACATCTTGATTTAATGATGTGATCTAGGCAGGTAATCTAGGATTATACTTGCAGAGCTCAGAAATGAACACAGCTTTTCCTTGTTCCAGTTTGATATCTCTCCCTGCTCCCTCTTGTAGACAGCACTCGGTTCAATCAATGAGGCCTTATCATTTCCATGTAGAAAACTGATATTGTATGTGTGGGTAAATGCAATGTGAAAAGTGTACACATGTCTGTTGTGCTACAAGTATATGCCATAGGGATTCGGCTTCATTTGAGGCTTGCTGATGCACATGTATGGCATGAAATATGGTATACATGGGATACAAAGCATACACTTCTCTATGTATCTTTGTAGGACATTTTGCTTCGTGTGAAGCAGCTTTTCAGAGCTGCCTTATATATCTGTCTAGCACTCTGCTTGAAACAGGGTGCACCCTAGGGCGTATCCTCTGCAATATACCAGGATTCCCTGGCAGATTTGTCAATATGGAAAAGATTTTGAATGGTGCATAGACCAGTTGTGCCTGAATGTTGCTTGTGCAACCCTAAAATATACTCAATACCAATCTGTTGTATTGCTTTTTATTTTATTGTAAATAGCATGTTTTATTGCTGTGAGTCACCTTGAGCTATTGCGTATGGAAAGATAGGGTACAAATGTAAATGGTAGCAGAGGAAGATCTGCCACTGACCATTGATGCTCATTCCCATTCATGAATAGGTGAACTTTGCAAAGCTTCCAAGGAGACCCTCAGTTCACCCAACAGCACTTGAAAGCCACAGTCCTAAATTCTCTATTTTGAAGAATATTTAATTTCAACCTGGCTTTCCTAACTCACTCAGCGATGTCTGCATATAATGCACTTAGGGATTAATGCTGCTTAAGTCCCTTTCTATTTTTGGAACACACGACCTCATTTATTGATGCTATCTCTTATCCAGCCCCAGAGGTATTGCGTAGGAGTTTGCTGTCCCATAACATGTGGTGCTCCTCTGATTCATGCACCTGTTTCTACATTCCTAATTTGTAAGGGATGACTCTCCTGCTCTAGTTCCACGACAACAAGTTCCATGAGAATTATGGACCAAGATGTATGCTGCAGAGGATGAGGTGTCCCTGGCTTGTCCTTCAGTTTATGCAGAGTTGGTCATCTAATAATCACATGAGCAAATTATGGCAGGCTTGGCCAGCCTGCTTCAACACCAGTTTACAACAGTTTACAACACCAGAAACAAAAAAATCATGCTGTTTCAACTAAGAGCCTCAAGCTACATATGATAATGCTCCTGACTCTGGAGTTCAACGGTTTGCACCCTTGGGAGTAATTCAGGACTTTTTGTATTGCAGTGTGATATGCTGGCAGTAGTGATCTTTTAAAAACAAGCCATCAGAACAAAATGCTTCACTTCTCTGTTTCAGTCCTTTTCTAAACATCGCAAAATGTCAAACCTGATGCCCATCCTTTCCCAGAAAGATCTGGAGAGTATTTGTCTAACTAGGACAGGATTTGGCTTTGCTCTCAAAGCCTTCCATGCACCTCAGAATATAGATGTCTCCTTGAAGTTGTTGACTAGCCAGGAAACAACAGAGAGGTGGGTTTCCTGTTTGTTTGTTTATTTGTTTGTTTCATTCCTAGAATGGGTGGTGACTTCTGCTGCTGCATTGGAAATAAGTGTGAATTGCACAGAAGCAGAATACTCTACAGTGGTGGGAATGCACACAAATATGTAATATTGAGAAAGTGAAAGGAAGTAGATATGGTTAGGTATGGATTACTGGTACAAGGTTACAACATAGGAGGCTGTAGCATCACTGAAGGATTTCAGACTAGAGTTTCCAATCCATACCTGGGATATGCCAACTTGAAACCTTCTGCAAGCAAAGAATGTGCTCTACCATTAGGCTAAGGGAAAATTTAAAAATTAAAGTTACTGTCAGAATTCATGACAGCCACATGCCAGTGAGAGGGGCAGGGAGCCAGAGGCAAAAGTGAGTGGAGCAACACACAGATGTATGGTAGGCTGCATCCAGTCAGAATTTCTGTACACACAAACATGCACTCACCTCTCCATCCTCCATCCGTGAGAGTCCAAGAGCACATTCCAACTGGGCAGAAGCCCTTGAGGAGGGGGCGGAGCAGTGCCAGCAAGTGGCCTACAGAGGGGGTATAGCCTGAGCAGAGTTCCAAGAGCCAGGTAGAGCAGCTTCGAGAGCCACCTTTGGCACTTGGGCCCAAGGTCTGCCACCCTTCACTTACAATATGGAAAGGATTTAGAAACCGATTGGGGGTGGGTCCCAAATACTGATTGTAGATTACTTTCAGTATTTGCACCAGGGGTTGTTAAGGTCCTTCAGCAAGGCACCCCTAATGGAGTCATCCTTTACCTGTGTGATTATATTCAGGCACTATAAATTAACAGTGCACTTTTAGTACATCCCATACTGTAAACTTTCCCTGCCTCTCAGCCCCTAAGGCTAATAGAAGCCCTGCTGCCAAGAGTCCAGAGGTGACCTAGTAACCACAGCACCCCTGGTTCAGGCAAAAATGTGAAATTAATAGTTAACTGTAGACTTCTGAGTTTAATTGCTGTGCACCACAAAGGTACTTTTGACAGGTACTTTTGCAGTAATGAGTTAATATTCTCTCACTGAATTCATCAATGAAATATTCATTGCATAACTGCTGTCTTTTGATCCTTATCATGTCTGCAGAGATTTAAAGGCACTTCTTCAAGAGGTAGCCAGCATACATTGCATACAGTGCAACAGGCTCATGCCTCCTGTTGGGATCTACCAGTTCCAAGGAGTCCTTGGGGTGGCCACTGAATGGATGCATAATGGATCTCTCAATTTGCTCATTCATGAGGTATGTAAGAGGCAGTGGAGTCTTTTTGTCAAGCCCTCCTTTAGCGGTTCCAAAGTATCCTTTGTGAGTTTCTACTGAGCCCCTTTATGTTGCTTGTACAGGGTATAATTCATTTCTGCCTGCATTTGTCTTCAGTAACATGACACCCCGTTATCTTTGCAGATAGGGTATTGTAACAGGGAAGGAGAGGGTTTTTTTTAAAAAAAACGTTGGCCGCAAATTCCATCATTTAATTGTTCATTCTGTAAAGGTACACTTTGGTACTGGTCATTCTGAATTAACCACCAATGAGAGCAAGGTTTAGGTTGCCTTGGTTGTGGGCTGGGGAGTGAACAATTGGGATATGGAAGGGGTATGTTTTGGGCTGGAACCTCTAGGTTCTTCTCCAGCAGGCATTTTAGGCTACAATTCTGTATACACATTCAACCTGGAGGTCAGTCCCACTTGTCTCAGAAACAAGCATGTATAGAGTTGCATGGCCAACTGTGTATTTTGGGGAGGGGCATAAAATTATTTGCTGCTTGCTACAGAAGAATCTCAAAATGACTTGACACCACAAAATGCAGAGCAATGCAGCATTTAAAACCAAACATACTAAACTAATCCTCTACTAATTATTATTAGTAAAGGAACACATCTTCCGCACACAACGTTAGCATAATCACCAAAAAATATCTGGCTAGAATTTGTTCAGGACCCACAGTGATATTTACTTTGAATTGGGTTGGAAATGCATGTTTTAAATTGGGGTGTGGGTAGAGAAAGAGAGTCTGGTACTTTGCAGATGTAGCTGGACTCCTATCAGCCCAAACCAGAATAAATTATGCTCAGGGAGGATCGGAGTTGCAGTCCATTTAACACCTGAAGGATGCTACACTGGCAATCCCATTTTTAAATAGTGCATTAGGTAATATTGATACTAGTAAAGTAGTGATAGAGCTGAACACTGACATAATGGCTTTGTGAACCTGTTTTTTGTTTAGCATGAACTCTACCCAGAACTGCCTTTTCCTCTCTGTGTAAGAATCCTAGCAGATGTGACAGAGGGCCTAAGTTATCTACACAGTTTGAAGCCTCCCATCCTTCACCACAGCCTAAAACCTTCAAATGTCCTACTAGATCTGCAGTACAGAGCTAAGGTGGGTCTGTTTAAACATTTACCGGCACACTCTAGATGTTCTGGACTACAACTCCCATCAGCCTTAGCCAACACTGGAGTGTTGGCTGGGGTTGATGGGAGTTGTAGTCCAAAGCATCTGGGGGGCACTGCATAGGAGAGGGCTGGGTCAGTTAATAGCATATCCTATTTCTTAAACTTCACTTCTTTCTTTCAGATATCAGACTATGGCCTAGCCACCTGGAGAAGGCAGCAACTAAGATCTGTCTTACAGAACTGTAACAACAGAAGCTGTTGGGATTTGCTTTATCTCTCCCCAGAAATACTTCAAGGGGGTAGCTTCTCACAAGAAGATGATGTTTACAGGTGAGTTTTTATTTCAAAAACAGAATCTCATCCCTTGATGGACCAAAGGCTGTGCCACTCGGTCTGAGAAATGGTCTCCTCAGCACCGAGTCTTGCATCTGTTCAATACAATGTGACCTTATGAATTTATTCAGGTGGTTTAATTTGCTAAATTACTGCTGCTGTATAATGTTCTGGCTTTTAAATGAAACTGCTGCTTTTGCCTATACAGTCATACCTCATGTTACGTCCGCTTCATGTTATGTTCTTTCAGGTTACGTCCCACAGCTACCCGGAAGTACCAGAAAGTGTTACTTCCGGGTTTCTCCATTCGCGCATGCGCGGCTACCCAGAAGTACCAGAAAGTGTTACTTCCGGGTTTCGTCGCTCATGCATGCGCAGAAGCGCAAAATGATGTCACACGCATGCACAGAAGCGGTGAATCGCAACCCACGCATGCGCAGATGCACCACTGCAGGTTGCACTCTTTTCATGTTGTGAACGGGCCTCCAGAACGGATCCCGTTCACAACCAGAGGTACCACTGTACCTTGCTTGTGCTTACATTCCTATAACTTTTCTTTTTAAAAGTTATTGTAAGACTGAAGGTTTTCCATTGAAGTTGGAAGGAAGGGGCATTAAACATCTCAGTCGTGCAGTCCTGTGCATTTACTTGAGAGTGATGAGAATTGAGTTCAATGGGACATTTCAGAGTAGACATGCAAAGGCTTGCACTCAATAAAAAGAAAGAAAGAAATCAGATGGAGCCTGACAATATGTGGTTTAATATCATCATCGTCATCATCAACAACTGTATATATCACTTACTTCTAAGCATTCTCTGGGTTAGCTAGAAGATCATAGTAACATTTTTTGTGCAATACCAAGATACAATTTCCTAATACTGGCTACTTGTTTGAATAACCTTTCTGTTTTTGTGGAAGGGCTGAGTGATAAGGCAGCGTCCTGGAGCCCTTCCCAAGCTTTCGTGCAGATGTATACTTTAGATAAACTGGAACTACTGGTCTTTTTAGTCATAGGTGTTTTTTCTTTTCTTTTTTTCTTTTGCTTTCCATTTCCGGATTCAGGGCTGTTAGCTTTTTCTTTCTTGACCACAGAAGAGTTTTACTGTTACATTCTGGAGAAACTCAGGTGTAGACCAACACTTGTGGAAACTCAAGTTTTGAAAACAATTGAAATAATCATTTGGTCAATGATGAAAAATGGATTTTTCCATGAAGCTTGTGAACCAACTAGTATGGGTAGCAGTTATTCCAAAGTAACAGACGTTTTTCTTTCCATATTTGTGCCTAGTTTTGGAATGATGTGCTGGGAAATCCTAGTCAGACAGAAGCCATTGAAAGGTAGGCAGCTGCATGTATGCCTTTCATTGTATTTTCCTCCTAGCTTCTTCCCCCTAATATAAAAGAAGTGCTGTTTAATTTAACCTCCTCCTATCTGGTTTGGTCCCTTCCTAAATGCAATCATACTGGAATATTTTTCTGCTGGCTATCATTTGAAAAAGGAGCAGCTTCAAATGCCTACTGAGTCTTTTAAGGGCCATGGCTACTGCTGCTTTTTATTCTTCCCTGATGGTTACAAATCTGCATCAAACATCTATAAGATATATCTCTATCCCGGGGCTTAACCACACTTACCTTTTGCTGCACTCTTTCCAGGCAGAGGTCTGTCATTAATACTCTGTGTCCGAGTGCAGCTTTGCCCTGAGCTTTCCCCATGAAAACACACTCTTTAAAACTGAATCGGAGCAAATGTCAGTTCAGGTTTTTTGTGGCTTGACTTTTGCTCCAGTTTTAAAGAGCTTTAAAGAGCAGGTTTTTGCAGGAAAAGCTCTGGGGCAAAAAAAAGGGGGGAGTTGTGCTTGTACACAGAGCTTTAAATCCCGGACTATGCCTAGAAAGAGGTAAGTGTGGATAAGCCCCTAGTGGACTTGCCTGCTTTAACGAAAAAGAAAAATTAGTGGACATAACTAATTAAGTCCTTCAGTTCTGTGGGTGTGCTCTGTGTAGAACTTCAGTTGGATGCAACCCACAGACTTCTGCATCTTCATAATCTGGGGGTGGCTGAAGGATCCTCTAGTGAGTCTGCCAACTCCTGACACATATATTATAATTCCTTTACTAAGTATATGTGTCACAGGGCTGGGCAGATCAGTCTATTTCTGGTTGGTGTCATGCATGCCTGTGCTCATTTGATGCGATTTTATTTTCTCTCTCTGCAGAACAATGGCAATTCGTTCATTTGTAGATTGGCTGAGTTTTGTTGGATTGATTGGGGCATTGATTTGTGTCTCACTTATGTTTTATGACTCGATTATGCTGTTCTGCTATTGCTGAGTTGTTTCCAGTGATTTGTGGTTTTATTGAGTCATTGCGCTGTATGGTTTATTTTTGCCTACTCAACCATGTATATTACTTGGAGAATATTTATTGTTGGGCGACTTATAAATTGGTCTGTGCATAAACCTAACAATGCAGGTAGCCTTCAGGAGAGATCTAGCATTTGGGTACAGCCAACACCAGCTAAGGAAGCATGCATTGCATGTTTTTAAAATAGTCAGGCAAAGGGAGTAGCAAACAATTAGCCACTCCTCTCCAGAGATTCACCAGAGTTCTGTCCAATTCTTGGGCCCTGTACCCAGTGAGGGTTAGAATCTAGCAGAGGTTTCTATTGCTGAACTAGTCAGACAGTTTCTCTGTAAGACAACAACCATAAATGGTCACCTAAGGGTTCTCTCTAAGGGACGCGGGTGGCGCTGTGGGTAAAAGCCTCAGCGCCTAGGGCTTGCTGATCGAAAGGTCGGCGGTTCGAATCCCCGCGGCGGGGTGCGCTCCCGTTGTTCGGTCCCAGCACCTGCCAACCTAGCAGTTCGAAAGCACCCCTGGGTGCAAGTAGATAAATAGGGACCGCTTAGTAGCGGGAAGGTAAACGGCGTTTCCGTGTGCAGCTCTGGCTCGCCAGAGCAGCGATGTCACGCTGGCCACGTGACCTGGAAGTGTCTGCGGACAGCGCTGGCCCCCGGCCTCTTGAGTGAGATGGGCGCACAACCCTAGAGTCTGTCAAGACTGGCCCGTACGGGCAGGGGTACCTTTACCTTTTAAGGGTTCTCATCAGCATCTCAAACAAATTAGCCCTAGAACCTCTGGAGTCTCTCACCACTCAGAGATTGGGGTGGCATGTACAATATGCTATGACCAATATACCCTATACTACCCCATCCTATGCATGTTTATGTAGAAGTAAATCTTGCAGGGTTCAATAGGACTTTCAGGTCAGGGACTCCATGCATCACTTCTTCTTAACACATTTGGCTTGGGTAGCTCCCAAATTGTTCTACCTGTTTGTTCTTTGTGGCTTCCATTCTTGCCTGGCACCAGCAGTCAACTAGGTGGGGTTAGCTGCATTCCCATTCCAGGAATAGGTGGCACAACTGAAGCATCTTTTCACAGTCTTGATTCTCTTCAAACATTGTGCAAGTAGCATCTTCTTCTAGTATTGGGGCCAAAGCTAACAAAATGAAGGATACTGTATTGACAAACTGGAACATGTGCAGAGGTGGGAAACCAAGATGATAAAGGGTCTGGAAGGAATTCCTTCCTACTCTGAATGGAAAATAAAGTAACTACAGTTACTTTTAGGTATATGCTGCCCTCTTGTGGCTGTTGTTTTCTTGCTTTCTTTGGTTACATGGAAATTTGATCCTGAGAGTGAACTGATTTGCCATGCAAATTACAGACTGTTGATATAAGTTTTGCGTGCACACACACACAAAAAAAATTATTTTCCTACTTCAGGCAAGAAGTCTTTGATGGAAGCTGTGACAGGAGTCTGCAGTGGCTTGCGCCCTGGGATTGAACCAGAGTTTATACCAAACAGTCTGCCACATAGCAACAAGCTGCTACAGCTCATGGCTCTCTGCTGGCACCAAGAGCCCAGCTACAGACCACATGCTACAGGTAACATCTATTGTTGCTCACCACTGGCAAACCATCGGGCTACCATTTCATAGGTCAGATCAGAAAATGAGTGTGTCAGCTGAGGAAAAGCAGAGACAGCAATAAAGCATAAACCTTGTTGATTCTGCTCTTTACCTCAGTTGTTCTCTGTCTCACGGAGAGCTCATCTGTTTCCCTGCACTTTCTAAGCACAGGCCCACACTTTCCCAGTCTATGTATGAGCACTTTTTCTTTTTGCCCTGCGACTTTCCCCAGGAAAACCTGCTCTTTAATGCTGAGTTGGAACAAACAGCAGTTTGGGTTTCCCATGCAATTCTTTTCAGCAGTAAAGAGTGGGTTTTGGCAGGGAAAGTCCTGGGCAGGGGGGAAAAAGAAGAAGCACTTGCACACAGAGCTTTAAAGTACAAACATATGCCTAAAAGCCAAGGCCAGATTTAGGTTTGATGAGGCCCTAAGCTACTGAAGGTAATGGGGCCCTTTATATGTCCACCTGTCCTTTGTCAACAACAAATTGTCACTGTTTTTTGTGTTGAATATATGCTATATAGTACCGTATTTTTCGCTGTATAAGACGCAGCGGACCACAAGACGCACCTAGTTTTTGGAGGAGGAAAACAAGAAAAAAATTATTCTGGATCTCAGAAGCCAGAACAGCAAGAGGGATTGCTGCGCAGTGAAAGCAGCAATCCCTCTTGCTGTTCTGGCTTCTGGGATAGCTGCGCAGCCTGCATTCACTCCATAAGATGCACACACATTTCCCCTTACTTTTTAGGAGGGAAAAAGTGAGTCTTATAGAGCAAAAAATACGGTAATTTATGGACCTAATAGGTATCTAAAGCCATTTGCACATAACAAATTGGAGCCTACACAACACAAAACACTGTTGCTGTATGTAGGTTTTATTTTATTTGTTTTTTCTCTTATATTTTGGAAATGTACATCCAGTTTCTTTTCCTTTACATTTTTTGGGGGGCCCCAGTAGAGTGGGGCCCTAAGCTATAGCTTGTTTAACTTATACGTAAATCCGGCACTGCTAAAAGCACAGCAAAGAAGGAAGCCTGGATGAGCCCTTACCCTGAAAGGCTTGCCTCTGGCTATGGCTTTGTTTGTCAGAGGGTCTATGGGGAGGAGGTGATCTTTTTAGGAATTTGTGGTCTCAGCTATTTAGGACTTCAAACACCAACATGAATTGAATATGGCCTGGAAATGAACTGACAATCAGGGCAGCTGTTTTAAAACAAGGGTTATGTGAGTTCCAAATTGAACCACAGCTGATAATCTGTCTGCTGCACGGTGTGTAAATATGGTGTTTCTACAAGACGTCTGGGTGCAAGACTGTGTAATTGGAAGCCAGCTCAGATGCTGCAGCACCTATGTGAGCAAAGGTTACATGTCAAGGGGTTTTTGGTCTCTTAAATGCTAGCATATGGGGGGAGGCGGAGGAGGAGGGAGAGAGAAGGAGGAGATGTAAGCCTGCAACTGGTTCTGACCTGTGATAGTACAAAGATTTGCCTACAGGCACATAAATGCTGTTTTATTTGTTTTTTCTTCTACAGAATGCTCAATACTTCTAAGGGAAATTCTTGGCACATTTAGGAAGGAGATGATTTCCGACGCAATATACAACTTGATTCAAGCAAAGGTGAGTCATTTGTAGAAATAGTGATCTCGTTTCTCCCAATAATGGCCCCTAAGTAGCCAAATGAAAACTACTCACACCTAAGTAAAATACCATCACCAGACTCTGTGGAATTCTGAGGTATGCAAAACTGTAAAATAATAATAATAAAACTATCAGGTAGACTCCCTCCTAAAACCAACTGAATAAGTACTGAGCATGCTTGGCAGGCAGGAATCTCTGAGCTGACTGCTGGAGGAAAATAGAAATTTTCTATTGGAATTGGAATAAAGTATGAAGTCCCAATGATTTCAGTGGGAGAGTTATGCAGGTGTACTCTCTGTAGCATGTTAGGTTTTTTAAAATGCCCAAACTAACCAGAAGTATGGTTAAACGAATTGGCAGGTATACTATGAGGTAACAGTGCCGTTCAGATACCCTTCGTGCACCTGGATGCCTCGAAGAAGAACACCCAGTGCTATTGAGAAAGGTGATCCCAAATCTCCAGGCTCTCTCTGTTGCACATGACTAGCAGGTTGTTCAATGAGTTCCAGGGCAAACATCTTAGAGCACTGGGAATATATAAGCAAGGAAGAAGAGGTTTGCTTCTCCAAAAATGTAAACAAATTTGGATGAGCTTTTCAGTAAACTTACCTATACTGACAAAGACACTGGTTATGAAACTAAGAGCAGCAGTTAATCCGATGAAAGCAGGGAACGTTGAGATATTAAGCAATTCCAGGGGGGCCTTTTCCAGAATTAATGTGATGTACCTGTACTTCCTCTTAACTCTGTTTCATGCCGTATTCCTCTCTTCCAGGACTGTGCAATAGATTCTGCCAAAGGTCCAGTTTCTCATGCGCTTAAAACACATGCGTGCAACTTAGAGGTGAGCATTGGAAGCAGCTCAATACTACATCAGACCAAGTGGTCTATCTAGTTTGTTGTTGCCTGCGCTGCCTGGTAGAGGCTTTCCCGGGTTTCAGACATTCCCTTCCATTTTGTAGAAGGGTCAAGGTGTTGGTTTCCAGATGTGTTGCAGTATTTTGAGGAGGCTACTAATGTGGGCTGTCTCTGACCTGGATGTCATTGTGCAAGGATGGAAAGGGAATGGGGTTTTCCCCACTTTATTTTTACACATTTTTCAAATTACATAAAACATATTACATTCATCCATCATCTTACCATAGTAAGTAAGGACTTCCCTACTTATCTTTCAATGGCATCCTAGTCTATGTTCTATAGCCACGATAATGTTTTGTAATCCATGTATTCTTTTTTATCTTTTTTAAACCAAGACAGTGTTAAAAATAATAAGGAAAACAGGGTGAGAGAGCTATATGTTATCTGCATAACATGTTACTAGAATCTATCTAGATTTTTTTTTTATTCTTATCCTTATTCTAGTTTTATTTTTATTCTTATCCTTATTCATCTTAGCAAATTTCTGGGAGGTGCACTGTTGTGTCTCTGCCACTCATTTTAACATTACTTCTGCTGATTTCAATATGTCACAAAACCACAA
This sequence comes from Podarcis tiliguerta, assembly GCF_965153285.1. Taxonomy (NCBI): domain Eukaryota; kingdom Metazoa; phylum Chordata; class Lepidosauria; order Squamata; family Lacertidae; genus Podarcis; species Podarcis tiliguerta. The sequence goes on along the minus strand of NC_139541.1, from coordinate 48,742,085 downwards.
CGCAGGGTTTTCTTTAAAATGAGAAAACCTTAGGCTTCTCAAACAAGTTCACTGCACTTTCCTCCTGTGTCCATCCACTTGGAAGCTCCATTGGACATGATGCTTAGGAAAGAATGTTTTGAAGTTTGTAATTGCCACATTTGTTTTATTTTTATTTAAAAAAATGGTTGAGGAGGACAGCCTTCCCATTCCTTGTGATTCTGCAGAAACCCTTTTGATGGTCTCTGTGTTACTAGAAGCTACAAAAATGGGATTAGATGGAGTCAGACTCCACCTTCTGTGGATTGAAAGGATCCTCCTGCCCATGGAAGGCTGCAGAGGGAAGGCTGGAATCAGCAAAAGTCACCACCTCCTCCAATCTGTGGGAGAGAAGTCTGGATCTAAGCTATAACTATTTTATTTATTCTGTCTTTAATTTATGCAGTGCTCTGGGTTCTGATGTCGAAAGCCAGTGCATTTACTAATATTATTATCCAAAGTAGATTTACTGTTTCTTGTTTGTTGCAGGTTATCTGTCCTCAGAACAACAACAGGCTCAACAAGGAAGTTACTCTAAAATCGCATAGCTTGTCTGACCTTCACCTTGAGCGGGGTACAGGAAGGACAGGGAAGCACAGCAGCCAGACAGACTTGGCCAGCAACACTACTCAAAACAGAGCGCTAGAAAGAGGTAGCATTTTTATGAACTCCTAAATCTGCCATACATATGGGTAGGGATGGGGGGAGAAATTCAGCTTTGTTTGCATTTTAACGAGAAGCTACCTCAATTCACACTTCTCAGATCAACATGCAAACTGAAACAAAACTACAAGTTTTGTGATGTAGTTCTCCAGCCAAAAACTATGTACAAAAAAATGCATTCCGTAATGAAAGTAACACAACAATGCATTATGTCACGGGGAATGGCTTGCCAGAAAATAAAATAAAATAATGTTTATATCAGTCCAAACTGCATACAGAAATGTGAATAGTGTTGGGAGAAATTGGTACTAAAATTTTGTTTATTCTTATTTGTTTTTGTAGAATTTATATACCTCTTTATAACTGCAGGTCTCAGGACACTTCATAACATAAAACTACAATATAAAAAACACAATGTGAGAGGGAGTCTGGAGAGGGGCCTTAACCCTTTACTCTCGCTGTAGTCCTGCTCAGAATCAGCCCCACTCCCATTCCTTGATTTTAAAAAATGGAATAGGAAACAGGAAAATAATTAAATTGTGGTGTCCAACTCTTTGATATTGTTATGTAATGAATTCACATGATGTGCAGTGCTTCCTACAGGAGGGGAGACACTCACTGGGCATTGGTCCCAGCACCCAGCTGAGCTGATGGGGGCAGGGCAGGGATCTTACTTCTTAAGAAATGCATCCTTTTTCCACTTATAATTTTAAAATCAAGCACACATTATCACCAATATCCTTAACAAACAAATCGTAGTAAATAGTAAGATGTGCATATAGACACACCAAATGAAGTTTGTATTATAACACCATCTAGCGCTTAATCATAAGCAAAATAAGGAAAAAAGAGGTAAAGGTTGAAATAGGATCCAAGATTCAGATTCAAGTAGAATAAGAAGACGTATGCCTGAAGAATAATCATAAACAAAACTCATAAAATTGCCAAGAAAGGGTTATAACTAACCCCTACCACCTCACTATTCCAAAGTTCTATAACTTGTACCTTGTCCTGTTCAAATCCCTGTTTGTCTCTCTCCTTTTCGGAGTATCCCTGGTATGGGAAAATCCAGACTGAGGGAGGGGAAAGTGTGGGAAAGCAGTGATTTGGAAGGGAACACCATATGGACAATGGAGGATTAATGGAGATACAGGAAGCTTCCTATCCACATTAAATGTCAGTGTGGAGGAGCCCCAGATCTCCTGGTCCACCTTGGCAAACAAAAGAGCTGCATTCAAAGCACAATTGGAGAGCTACATCTATAGTGGTGGGGGCATGTCTTCTGCTTCCCAGCTCCATTGGTAGACTTGCAGTTAGATGCATTTCCAAAAACAATTTGAGAGCACAGGTCAGGCTGGTGGCTGGAAAGCAAGTACCAAAGCAGCACCTCCTATGTAGCTGTAACTCACAAGGATGGCTGCAACCTGCCTAATACATCCTTCCTAATACTCACATCTGCTCTTTAGTTGGCTCTGTTGATCTGAGAAAGGAGAAGTGTCTGTTGGCATGAGCAAACCCAATCAAGGTCTAGATACACAGGCAAAAGCCAGGTGTAACTGGAATCTGCCTGGCTTTGTCCTACTGCACTCACTGTTTTCCTGACAGGATCCCAACATTTCAGCAGGATGCAAAACAAGTCTGAACAAACAAGTCTAAAGTTTGAAGGTCACCTTAGAGTCACTTCCCATCTGATTTCTGCTCTGTTTTTAAGACAAGTAGGGAAGTGCCTGGGAAACAGGCAAAGAAGCTTATTTTTTGTAAATGTACAAAAAAAAATGCATCCAGGAAACCTCACCAAAGCTTGCCCAAAGCATCTGCAGACATTCCATACGCGTCACAGATCTTAAGGGTATGAATAGAAAATGTGCAAAGCAGCTTTTATTCTGAAGTGGAACATTTCTTCCACACTATTAATATGACAGAAATGGTTTTGGGAACCAAAGTCATGATGTTCTTCTTATAGAGCTCAAAAAAATAAATATATTGCCACTGAGGACCTTAAACTGAGTTACTTTCCACAGAGGAGCACAAAGATTGGTATTAAGTGCATAATTTCACTTCCTAAGAATACCAGCTTTATTTTTAAAAAAATAACAAATAAAAGGCAAGTTTCTAGTCCTTATTGCTGGGGAAATGGGTGAAAATGCATTAGCAGTACCTGCAGACATTTTTTTTTAAAAGCCCAGGGGGTGGCTAAAACGTTTGTGGTAGTCTAGGAACAGGGCAGTGGTATTCCTTGTAGTTCCTTGTCCTTCCACATGACCATATAAAGCACATATACTAACAGCAAACTCAATTCTGCAAGTATAGATAATACTGAGCTACGGGATAATAAGGCAGCTTCCTATTAGGTACCAAATAAGCCCAATAAAAACCCACTGCAGCATTCTCTACAGTGTGTCGTTCTTCTTCTCTCTTTGTCCTCCTTTCTCAATTTTTCTCTGCAACCTATATAGCAGAAACAACCCTACTCCATGCCTCTGTTCTTCCAAGTCCTCCCCCCTGCAGTACACTTGGGCCTAATTCCAAACAGCCAGCATGGGTGGGGAGAGAACCAGCCTCAGAATCCCCCCCCCACACACACACCCTGTCGCCCCATCACAGCAGCAAACAGTTAATAAAGTATCTAGTGGCTTCTGTACATAAAACTCATGCACTGTCCATTATTCCCTCCCTGATTCACAACTCACACTATATATTTATATATATTTGGTATTTCTGTAGGTCATCTCTTCTGTGGCAGCAAAGAGTCAAGTCCTCCACATTCCTCTTCCCCTTTCCTTACTCCCGATTCAAGCCTACTTGTAAAAGGTCCTTCCACATTTTGCAAAGAGTCAGAGGGCTGGCAACCGCGGCTGCCGCGACTAGTGCAGGCGCCTGATGACAGCCCTCCGTACAGCAACCTTCGAAACAATGGGCTTGAAAACCCAGTAACAGGTGAGATTTCAAAATGAAAGGGGTGCTGCATTTTGGGGGTTGGGGGAGATACGCTACCACCACTTGGAATACGGTACTGACTTACTGTGCTTTGTAACTGTATGGAGCCAGTGTGGTGTAGTGGTTAGGGTGTCAAACAAGAACCCCTGAGCCCAGCATTGAAATCCTCACTCAGTAAGGAAGGTCACCTTGGGCTGGTCGCTACTTCTCAGCCTAACCCACTTCACAGAGTTGTATGAAGTGGCGTTGGTTGGGAGCAGAGGAGTCATAAATAAAGTATAGCCCGTTAGGTTTAGTTAGGAAACCTCCCACAGCATTTGGAGGCGGGGGGGGGGGTGTTAGTGGGGCTACAAATGGCTTGGCTATTACTTTTGTATTTGATGAAAAAAATATTTTTTTCTGTGGGCCCAGGTCCTTACTGCAAAGAGGGAAACTGCTCTATCCTAGCCTGCGGGCGAGAAACTATCTTGAGATGCATGACGGAAGGGCGCTTGAACCACCTCCTAGACGTTCTGCGTTCCCAGCAGCTTTTGTCCAGGACGGACTACGAAATGATCACTTCGTTCCCCACCTTGACTGGCCGGGCCCGTGCTTTGCTCGACACTTGCCTTGGCCTTGGGGAGAAGGCAGCCCAGACTGTGGTGGCTGTTCTGTCAGCCAGCAAGTGCAGCCCTTTCCTGCGAAGCATCCAGGCAAACACAGTAAATTAAATGATTTATCTCCCAGCATTTTGGAGAGTTGGTGAAAAAGGAAAAAAAAGTCTGCGAACTGATGATTTGCAGCGGCCTTGTTCCTTTGCGCCATCGTTACCCTGCGTCATGGATTGGAGTCTTGCATGACTTCTGCTCAGAGTACGTTATCGTCTGAAAGAAGAAGCATGAGCTGGATGAAAAGGTCAAGCCACCCGCTGCCTGAAGCAGTAACAGCTGCATCCTTTTAATACAGTCACCCAGTGTTGGAATGATGGTGTGGCTGGTCAAGTTTTGGCTCTTGAGCTCCTGGCTCTTATTCAAGAGGACAGACCACAGCACCCCTTGTTTTTCTGTCATCTGAGATTGCTTAAACCTGGCAAATAATTTTTAAAAAGGAAAGGGCATTTAAGGGCAGTGCTGCCCCTGTGAAGCAGAGAGAAAAGGCTGCCAGACTGAGCAGAATTAAATATAACTAAGCCATCACCACAGCAGGCACCTTATTTAAAACAAAATTTCATTAATGGTGGAGTTTCAGGCAGGCTTTCAAGCAGTCAGTGAGGCATTTTGCTCAAGTGTTCTTGAACAAATTATTTTTGGTGTCTGCCCCTGAAATTTAGGTGGCATGAATGTGGAGAACTTCTGAAGTGATGCTTTTGAACGTGCCAGTGTGGAGACTGTTAGCATTCTGTTGCCAGCTGTGTCTGCTGATATCAGCAGGGGATGTTGTGTACTTGGCCGTGTGCAGAGGCCCAGAGGATGGTGGGTAAGGAAGGCATATGTAGGCATCTGGATCAACCTGCTACCAAAGACAGGCAGGTTTATATACAATTATTTAAATTATTTGAAACAATTACTGTCTACTACCTTTCAATAAATTCCAGAATTGTGTACAATATGCTTTTATTACCAAAAATCAGGCAGTTTTTGAAACAAGCAGTAGCTGAGCGTGTAAAAATATGCACTCAAAGATGAATTAAAATAGCTTTCCAGAGGCTCCCACATGGATAAATAAGAGTTGCTATGCCCAGTGTGAAGGTTGGCGCAAAAGTGACTAGAACCCATTCTTTGATTTGTGAAATTTCTAAAAGTTTGGAGCCTGACTTGGGATGATTACTTTTTAAAAATACATATGTGTGGACAGAGAGAGGAAACCTTCTGAACTTTCAATGGATGGCTTGTGCCTTTTGTAAAAAAATAAAAATAAAAATTGAGGCCATCTTATGTAAGATTGTGTTAGGAAACTACTCATAAATAAGCCTTATTGTTTGACCACAAAAATCTGTGTAAGCAGATAAACATCATGCACCATGAATGATTTAAAATCATGCATTAACTGAATAAACATGTGATAAAACTGCTCTTTAAACTGTAGTTTAACTCTTTCTTTAAAGGTAGTTTGCTTCCAAATGTTTTATAAACAAGCAACAAATGTAATGAATAACAGTAATAACAACAGGCTTAGTTTTTCAGCAGAGATTGTGATATGAGATCTTCATAAACATTGTTGTTAAAATACACACACCACCTTTCTTCTGGGTATTACAGGCATTGACATCCCCAAGGGTATAAGAAAATTCTTTTTATATGCAACCGCGGCCGTGAGAGTGCTCATTGTGACATATTGGAAAAATGACAAACTCCCTACCAGAGTCGAACGGTTACTCAAATTGACAGAATATGCAGAGTTAGCCTCCCTTTCAGAAAGAATCAGAGATAAACCCAGACAAGAGTTCATTCTAGAATGGGATAATTTCAAAAACTATTTGAAAAATAGCTGTAACTTTAAACATGATAGTTGCCTTTGAATGATTTCTGTAAATAATATATATGATGGAAAATGATATCGAAATTGGAAAAAGAATTTTTATAAATTAATAATGACAAATCAAAGCAAGATGTTTAATGTAAAGGAAACATTGAGAGGATGAGAAGTCATGGGTTCGTGTAGAAAGCCCATAGTTGAAATTGCATGTATCTTTTGTGATATTTTTACTGGATTGATGACAGTGAAGATGACTAGGTATTGTGTATATATATGGAAAATGAATAATAAAGCATAAAAAATACACACACCAACTTTCCACAGCAAATGCATCAACACAGGAAGTTGCCTTATATCAAGTCTATCAACTGTTCTTCCAGGATTTCAGCCTTTCCTGTCCCAACCTGGTGGAGATGCAGGGGTTGAATCTGAGACCTTCTGCATGCAAAATATCTGCTCTGCTACCAGCTATGCCCCCCCCCCAATTGTTGAAGTAAACATATATTGCCGGGGGACATAATTCATAGCTTAGCACAGAAGGTCCCAGGTTCAACAGTTCTGATCAGGGAGCCAGCCAGCTAAACATGTAAAATTAAATATCAGCAAATAATCTTACCAAACATTTTTCACATGGCTGTGCTGGGGATTGAACCTGCGACCTTCTGCGTGCAAAGCAGAAACTCTGCCACTGAGCTATGACCCTTCTCCAGACTAATGAAAGAAATTGCGAATGCCCCCCCCCTTTTCCTTTACATGAAAACAGCTGTAATTTTTCCGAGGCAAGCCAAGCGCAGCCCAACACCCTACTCCGGAGACCTGCTTACAAATGATCCAGGGAAGAAACAGCAGAGCTGTGTAATGATTAGCTGGCTCTGTTGAAATGTAAGTGTCAGTCTTTTCATCTTTGTTTTACCCTAGTGGGACTCCTGCCTTTAAAAACTGCCCCAAACTTTAATATTCAGCAAGTGAATACAGTGGTACCTCAGGTTACCGATGCTTCAGGTTACGGACCCCGCTAATCCAGAAATAGTACCTCGGGTTAAGAACTTTGCTTCAGGATGAGAACAGAAATTGCGCAGCAGCGGCGTGGCAGCAGTGGGAGGCCCCATTAGCTAAAGTGGTGCTTCAGGTTAAGAACAGTTTCAGGTTAAGAACAGACCTCCAGAATGAATTAAGTTCCTAACCTGAGGTACCACTGTATTGGCACCACTTGGCAAAAATTCTCACCAGCTGCGTTGAATCAGAGGCTCTGTCCTAGAAATTTTAAGCAATCCTACTTGCAGGCATTGGAAGAATAAAACATCAGAGCACCCAGGTAGCAAGTTACTGCTGGACCAATGCTGTAACAGACACAGTGCTCAGTTAAACTATGGAACTCACTTCCACAGGGGGCAGCAGTGGCCACCAACTTGAGTGGCTTTTAAAGAAGATTAAACAAATTCATGGAGGAGAGAGCTATCAATCACTACTAGCCACAATAGCAGTTGAAGGCAGCAATGCTTCTGAATTCCAGTTGCTGGGAACCACAGGAAGAGAGAGTGTTCTTGCGCTCGTATCCAGCTTGCTGGTTTCCTACAGGCATCTGGTTGGCCAATGTGCAAACAGGATGCTGGGCTAGATGGGCCAGATCCAGCAGGCTCTTATGCATAAATAGATGCCTAAATCCACAATCCTATTTGCAGACAGAGGGAGCTCCCTAGATAGATTAGTGTGCCCAAAGCTGCAAAGTACTGTGGGATCAATGGATGCAAAAATGAGCAGTCCTACTTACAGGCAGGGGGAGCTCTACATGTGCATCATCAGAGCACCCACTATCGATGGATCAGTGCTATATGGCAGAATGGATGCATAATATCTTTCCTCTTGCTCAACAATTTGCCCGTTTAATGTTCTGCTTCTAAATTCCCTCAGGACAACTAGGCATCATCACACTAGTGCCAAAACCATAACCTACATGTTTCTGTTGAGATGGAACTTCTCAAGGTGCTGCAAGAAACACTTTGCCCACTCTTTGCCTTTTGCATGAACATGAAATGAATGGGCGCTCATTTCCCGCTAAGCAAAGGAAGAAGAGATTTTTAACATGCATATACAAATTGCATAATCATGGAGGCATCTTCTACTAGAAGTAGGGATGTTGGGAGTGGCTGCTATGAATGAGAACCTCTGAACAAACACAAGCAGGATCTAGAATTACAAGAGGCAAAATCAGCTGACATGCTCTGCTCTTAGTCCTATAACAATTTGTCACTAGCTTTAACGACTTGGAACTGAAGGGCAGGCATCCATGTAACTTCCCCCTGGTTTTTCTTTGGGGGGGGGGAATGGGCAGTCAGGTAGAAAGGAAGGGTTTTTGTTTTTTTTTAACTGCTTTCATATTCCAGATTCAAAATTGCTCCTCTTCCTCCAAAAGCCACAACTTTGTAGTGAGGGGAGCTAAGGAGGCTGGGAATTGCCAGTGAACAACCAGAATGCAAATGCAGAATATATCATTTAAGTAAAATAAATGTATTTAAATATTAGTAAGATACAATTTTACATTTTGCATGATTTTAAAATAAGGATTTCCGACTTCTTGGTTTTTCTAGTGTTTTTGCACTCCAAATGGTATGCTAGAAGGAATATATAGGTAAGCAATTGAAGATATAGTAAGCAATTGGGAAGAGCAAGTGGGACCCACAACAAAAAAAAATTGTAGTACAGTATATCCTCACTTCACAAGCAAGGCAACCTCCTCTCCATCTCTCCTCCTCACCCAACCCTCAAGCTTTCCATTTTTCTTTCCTGACACACAGGAGTCTATAGCTACTGGGTGTGCTCAGTCTTCACTGAGCTACTGCGTAGGGGTTTTCCCCATTTTAGGGTTTTGTACTTCTACAAATCTTGTGATTTGCTCAAGTGTAGCCTGTTATCTCCCACTGGCCCCATTTTGACTATAACCCTGTTGACACTCAACCACCTGAATTTGCTATTAGCTGGAGTGATCTTACCTGCGTATCTCCTTATAAATAAAATAGGAAATAAAATAAACTAAACTATAAGGCTATAAACTTTTTTTAAAAAAACACACACCAAAAAACTGAAAATTCAGGGAAGGGACTTGACCCTCCCAGCTCTCCCCCATTATTCCTGCCCCCCCCCCCCCCAGTTTTTAGCCCTGACTACCACTTGGAGTAACCACTTCCATCCAATGCCACATAATGTACAGTATTATTTGGTATTCAAGTATATATACCACTCATGCAATTTTAATTATAATGTGCAAGATTGTAAAGAGGGATATTAAAGAAAGCACAGTACAAAATCCTGCTCTCTCTATGGGGGGGGGGGGGAGATCCACTGTACTGTAGCATGAAGAGCTGCCAACAGTTCTCTGGCAACATGGCCTGTTATGAAACATCTGTTTGTGAAGTCCACATCTTGTTGAAGTCAACAGCCAAAACCAGAAGTCCCATAGATTGCTCTGTTTGGGCATAAAAACCTCCAGAGATCACTGAAAAGAAAGGGGGACACAGCCACAAGGCCCAAACCAATTACTGCTTCTGCTGTTGCACCAACTTGTTCAAATCCCTTAGAGCAGAACATCTGTTAGCTACACAACTTCTGATCCAAATATGTAGTTCTACTCTGTCACAAACAGACCTGCTCTCCAGTTTTAGGTTAAGACCACAAGGTCAATGAAACACTTGCTTGAGTCTGACATGCTGTCTTGAAGTGCATTGGAAATTCAGCCTGTGTAGATTCTGTTGTGCTCCATCTGCCATGCAGGCAGTGAAAGGGTGAATGTACTTTCCCCCAGTTGAGAGTCAGGCAAAGGTAGCAAGGGATGACCGTGAGCTGGGCTTGGTTCCATCTGGACAGGAACAGTGGTGCAGTCTGATAGTTTTAGACCAGGTGTGGGGAAACTTTGGCCTTCCAGATGTTGCTGAACAAAAGCCCTTCATTGCATTTAGCTGAGTAAGGGCCTGAACATCTCCCACCAAAGTGTCACTGCACATAAATTAAGCATTTATGTAGCATATTTATTTTTAAAAAGCTTTTGGAAGTTTAATGCACAGTTTGCATTATCTTGTTGGAATCCTGAGAGCACTCCATGTAAGATAAAAAGGTAAAGGTAAAGGTACCCCTGCCCGTATGGGCCAGTCGTGTCCGACTCTGGGATTGCGCGCCCATCTCGCTTAAGAGGCCGGGGGCCAGCGCTGTCTACCACTGCTCCCAGCCCCCACAACATCCACTGCCTCTCTTTACCTAATGGTAGAGCCAATCAGGCAGAGGGCCTTCTCTGTATTGGCGCCCGCCCTGTGGAATGCGCTCCCATATGTCAATGAAATAACTACAGTGGTACCTCGGGTTACAGGCGCTTCAGGATACAGACGCTTCAGGTTACAGACTCTGCTAACCCAGAAACAGTACCTCGGGTTAAGAACTTTGCTTCAGGATGAGAACAGAAATCGCACGAATTAAGTTCTTAACCCGAGGTACCACTGTATCTGACTTTTAGAAGACATCTGAAGGCAACCCTTTTAGGGTTCCCGTTTAGGGAAGTTTTAATGTTTTATCGCCTTATTATTATTATACAAAGCATATGCTTGTCCATTGACTTACAACTCATCAACATGATTTTGCCACCATTATTCCATAGTGAGCAATGCGAAAAGGGACACCTTTGTTACCCTGAGTAGCAGTTCAGGCTGGAAGATGACACTGTCAATCAGTTACCTTGGGTTACAAAGGTATCATTCATTTCCATACAGCTCCTTACTCATAAAAGCTGTTAATGCAGCATTGAGAGACCGCATTGCCACTGATTTGAGAAGTGAGGGTATCAAACACACTTTCCTACCCAACAGGAACATGCCACAGTGCCAAAAGTTACATCAACTGAGTTTTAACACCTCTTGAGGCCTTTGAGAAAGTAGGCTGCTGTATAAAAAAAACCACAACCATGTTATAATCCGGTTAAGTCTCTTCCGATGCTGAGGTTCTTGTTTCACTGTTACAAACATTTGTTGCAGCAACAAAAATCTCTTCTGGGATTTGTGGTGAAGCCAGCCTCAGGCATAGTGAAGCAATTGGCTCTTTCTCCTTGTGGTGCCAAATCTTAGGAAGTGCCAAATATTTATTCAGCTGCCTGGATTGCGCAAAGTTCAATGGGAGCAGTTGGGATAAGCCAACAAGTCATGCCAATCTTCAAGCACACCACATCTTTGTGAGATTATTCTATATAGGTCATGTTCACACATGACTTTTTGACAGGGATGGGGAACCTCAACTTGCATGAAGGTTGTAGCATGGGGGGGCAGGGGGCTGTGGCCAGACACCCCCATGCAGGCATTGGCTCCCACAGGGATCCCCATTCCATCCAGGCATGTCCTGCTGGGTCCTGTCCCTGGCTCTCCATCCTTCCCTGCTTGTGGTCTCACCCACGTAGGTTGCAGTGATACAGACCAGATTGGCCTCCTCATCCACAATCAGGTCATGGGTGAAGGAGAGCCAACTTGACATTCAGCAACAGCAGCCACAGCCCTGAGGGCTGGCTGATAGGACAAGTGCAATTCCCCAGGTTGAAGGAGTGGCTGGCATACAGCACAGTCACTAACATGTGATAGTCGTGTGGCATGTGAATTGGTTCAGGGGTGAGGAAACCAAAAAGTTAAACAAAACCAGTCTGGCTTCAACACATTATCTGTAATCCACCTTAAAAGAAGGTTTTTGTTTTTATTTTTTTAAAATGAGGTAGGAAATAACCAATAACATAAACAACCCTATTAGCTGGCACTGCACCCCACATAAGGACCCAGTTGCCACAACCCCAGCAGACCTGGTGTCAACTGGCTGGACCTGAAAATGTCACCCACCGCAGGCAATGATGTTGCCCAGCCCCTTGGGGCAAGGAAAGGCATCTGAACACACCAAGGAACCAACTACTTCACTGCAAACCCGCACATTTCCTACTTACCGTTAATCATTTTCAGAATCTTTCCCACAACCTGACAAACTTGCTTGACCTGCCATTAGGCAATAGGATACAACTGGAGCTGCCTGAGAACAAACTAACCTGTAGCCTGTGGCGACTATGCGTAACTGTAACATTTGGGTGCATATGCTGGTTCTGTCAGGTTTGAGGGGGCCACAGATGAGATGCATTCTGGTCCGCCTCACAGTCTGGCCACTGAGCTTTTCTCCTTCGCACTGCTTCCTTTTTCTTAAAAAATAAATAAATCATTGTATCCTGGCAGCAGTGCTATTTGCCCTCCCTGTCACCCTAACTGGCTGTGTGGGTTAAGCAGGTAGCAAGCAAGCAGGCAGGGTCGGTGGTGAGAGTTCAGATGTTTGCCAGTGTGCACTGCAAAGCAAAGCACTGCAAAAGCCAAATCCTCTGAGGGTCTCACTTCCTGCCAGAAAAAAAAAACAAACTTAAGGATTTCAGGAGCTAGTGCTTGAATTAGTTTTTTTCTTTCTCCCTCCCAATCTCTTTTCCTTTTGTCTCATGTCTCTTTGATTTTAACTCTCAGGGAATGGACTATTATTTCTAATCACTGGAACTCTGGGATTTTACTGTATGCCCAGTGAAATTAATGGAGTTAAGTTAATCGTGCCCATTAATTTCAATGGGTTAACTCTGAGTAGAACTAACCTTGGCTACAATCAAAATGGAAGAGGAGAGTCAGGCTGTTTTGAAAGAACTGGGAGTTTATTAAACCTCTTACAGAGGATTTTATACAGCAGTCAATGGTCAAGCAAAACCATGGAGAGGAACAGGAGGAGTAGGAACCAGGCACAAACACTCCTTCCACAATAAACTACTAGTATCTAAAGTTGCCAAAATACTCCCTGTTGCCTTCATTGTTGTAATGATCTAATAGTCTACTCTTCTTTAACCTTTCCATCACTGCAGAATATTAAACTAGATTTAAAGGTTGGCAGTGGCCCTTTCTTTAAAAACAGGCTTCAGGAAATGTACAATATAAACAAAATAATTTTTGTTCATAGCAAGCATACTTCTCTGCTTCTTCAGTTCCTTTTACCTCCTCTGAACAATTTTTTCTTTAAACAGTTTTTTCTCTAACTTGGAAAGCTCTTTATTGCGGATATAAACCTGCCCAGCTTTATTGTTGCTTATTTGGGTAAAGATTATTACTTTATTTGCCTTAAGATGTAATTTTGGGATGAATGGGCCTTCTCCTTTGCATAGGTCGTTTTTCTTTACCATGGAATGTCACTCCCAGTTGCGTTTAAACTGTGCACAAGATAACCATGTTTGTTGGAATTGCCTGCTTATGGTTCTGAGATATATCGTGAAAGAGGGTCTCTTTTGACTGTTCTCCCTCCTTTGATAATGCAATAGTTAATTTTTAAACTGCTTTGGAAGATTTGAACCAAGGATGCCAAAATCTGGTTTGATTTTCTTTTTCCCCTTCCATCTTGTTCTGGACTGTAGTAATCACTGCATTTTAACTACAGTTCTAAGTGATGTTTTAATGTTATTTAATATGCTGTAATAAATAAATGTACCCCACCCTAGGACTACTGTAGTGAAGATGAGGTAATGAACTGAGATTACTAAATAACTAAATATAAAGGAATTGAGGTAACTGAAGGTTCTGTCTTCTCATAGACTGGGGTCCACAGAAGTATTGCACCTCAAACAGCAGGGACAGGTCACAGCAAGCCTAGTCTAGTGCTGTGTCACATCCAGTAGTCCAGTCCAAGTAGGTAGGTACTGCCAAAATCCAGGCCACTGGACAAGTGGTGGCATGAACTCTGTCACAGATAGCTGCTTCTGAGGACTCATGAAGGCTGCTGGCCAGGTACCTCCTATTAGCCCTGCTTCTGTTGAAATAACTGTTCTTTAAAAGGGCCACTGTCCTATTCTGTAACTTTAGGATTGGAGCTGGTGAGGGCTGGATAATAAACTCTGGATAATTCATCTAGGCTTCTCAAGTCTTCGCTGCCACTCAGCTCGGTTTCCAGCAAGTAGTTGGGATGTGGATTCCTGCTCATTTGTTTGCTAACTTTGTACCCTAGCTTTCCACCAATTGGTGCTCAATGCCCATAATACAAATCCAATAAAATATAACAAATTATAGTAAAACAATAGAATATAAAGTAAAAAAGGTAAAAATGAGATAATTGAAACACCAATAAAAAATAATTTGTTAAAACCACTTAACACATATTTGTAAATCATGTGTTCTTTATTTATAAGTATTCATAAAGCAATATATATATATATATATATATTTGCTTTCGTAGATTTTCACGGGTACAGGAATGCAGGTTTTGGTGTCCTCGGGTGTCTTCCCGTGTAAAAGTTGGGGTGTCTAGGCGACGTTTCGACGAGGTCTCACTCGTCATCTTCAGGCTGGTGCTTTCGGCTTCTTGTTACTGGAACAGAGCAGGATCTCAGTGTTTGAGTTCCTATAAATACCGTTGAGGAGGTGTGGTGTATAGCCTCCAATGTTCTGGGCAGAGACGAGGTTCCCAGGCTAGTGTGCCTTTTCTTCTTTTGTTCCTTAATTACTTGAGGGATATCTTGAGTGATTTCTTGAGTGATTTCCTGAATCCCACTTAGGTGGGTCATTAGGTGTGGATTAGTTGCTGAAGCCTTCGTGTCTTGAACTCTTGAACTTTGTGAAGAGTTTTTCTGAGAAGATGGCTGTACTGCACTTGGTTGTGCTCTGGCTTGGCTTCGTGTATAGGGGCGAGCTGTGGTTTTGTGGTCTGTGCCAGCCAGATCTGTGTAGGGATTGCAGGGGGGTGCAGCATCCGGAGGTGCCACCCTGGTTTGGCTACTGGATGAAAAAACAATGGCATAGCCCTCCTTCCTTATATCAAGGGCACTACAGATAAAATTAGCAAAATCCTCCATAAACACAATATCAAAACAGCCTTTTGCACCAACCAAAAAATAGCCAATATCCTCAGAAACCCCAAGGATAAAATTCAGTTGGAAAACCAAGGGGTCTATGAAATACCCTGCAAAGTCTGCCCAGCCACGTACATTGGACAAACAAACAGACGAATAAATGCACGTATCGCAGAACACAAGAATGCCGTCAAAAAAGAAGAAAAAACTTCCTCTCTTTTCCAACACATGAAAGAAACAGGACACGAAATTAATTTTGCAGATTCCAAATTGCTCTTTAACATGGAACATCACCACAAGAGAATAATCATGGAAGCCATCGAGATAGAGAAACACCCTCACAACATGAACAAGCGTGACGACACATCCCGCTTGCCAGACATCTGGAAATTAGCCCTCCCCACAAAATCTGACACCAGATCCAGAGGCACACAGAACGCCATCACCAATCAACCACACCAGACCCAAACCCAGACCCTCTCCACAGATAAATTACAGACACCATCCAGTAGCCAAACCAGGGTGGCACCTCCGGATGCTGCACCCCCCTGCAATCCCTACACAGATCTGGCTGGCACAGACCACAAAACCACAGCTCGCCCCTATACACGAAGCCAAGCCAGAGCACAACCAAGTGCAGTACAGCCATCTTCTCAGAAAAACTCTTCACAAAGTTCAAGAGTTCAAGACACGAAGGCTTCAGCAACTAATCCACACCTAATGACCCACCTAAGTGGGATTCAGGAAATCACTCAAGAAATCACTCAAGATATCCCTCAAGTAATTAAGGAACAAAAGAAGAAAAGGCACACTAGCCTGGGAACCTCGTCTCTGCCCAGAACATTGGAGGCTATACACCACACCTCCTCAACGGTATTTATAGGAACTCAAACACTGAGATCCTGCTCTGTTCCAGTAACAAGAAGCCGAAAGCACCAGCCTGAAGATGACGAGTGAGACCTCGTCGAAACGTCGCCTAGACACCCCAACTTTTACACGGGAAGACACCCGAGGACACCAAAACCTGCATATATATATATATATATATATATATATATCTTAGCAGTCTGCAACATAAAAGCAAACAGTATCATTAAAACAAAAATTCAGCATAAAATGAGGATGACTACTGCTGAAACAACATCTAAGTTTTGCTTCAAAGGAGTCTCCAGTCTGAAATGCACAGGGGAACTGTCCATGGTGCCACTGAAACCTTGTCTCCTGCTGCTTAAAACAGAACAAGTGTGTTTTAGATCCTGACCAAGATAGCTTGCTGCCTAGGCTTGGCAAAGGGCAAGATGGCACCCCATTCCTTGTTCAGAAGCCAAGCACTTTCAATGCTAGTGATGAGTCAGTGTCTTCCATGGCACCTGAGGGCAGCAGACTAGCTTAGGGGTTGCAGGTCAGGTTAAGTCCTCTTCTTCTTTGGCGATCACTCGTAACTGAGTAAGATTGTCTTCCATAAACACAGTGTTAACAATGAGTCCGTAAGTGACTGTGGAGGCCAATTCTGGATCCACATGTCCTTCCACAGTGGGGACATTAGTTTCCGGGTCGGAGTTGATCATAGTGTGAATTTGCCAAGTGTGCCTTCCTCTTAGCACGTTTCTCCCTTGCGTAGGGCACCTTTTCTAGCCCCTCCCCCTTTTCGGGGTGAGTAGAATGCATCCTAAAAACGGCTGCTCACTCATGGATACAGCTGCCGAGCTGCTCAACTGCCTCGTTTCTTGAGTCAGAATGACTGAATCTGTATCCACCGCCTATGTGCCGGTTCATACTAGGGGCTTCCAGATTTGATGATCCTCCCCCCATTACAATTTACTGATCGCCATGGGACTTTGGGGGTTTCGGGTGGGTTTCTGGAAAATGCCTGTGCATGAATTTATTTTATGTGTGTAGATCAGTGCACGCTGACCAACACACAGTCTTCACAGTGAGGCTTTGTCCTGATGGCATGAGTAGTCACGACAACCGGTAGATTCTTATCTGCTGCAGCCTTCATCCACCTTCACAGCTGTTGTAACATACCACTTGTTATCATCTGCCTGTTCTGCCCTTGAGGAATTCTTGGATCATTCTTTGTCTAGCTCCTTCCCTTTGACCTTACCACCTTGGGTGACCCTGCTGGGAGTATGAGATTCCCAATGGCTTCACTCACAAGGATCATAGGAATGTGCATGCCCACTCACCACGACAAGGTGATGATCCAGCGAGTGAGCCAGGTTAAGTAGCACACATTGCTCTGTCCTTGAGCACTGTGCTACTCCAGGCCTCACTCTTTCTAATGATAGGGTTGGCTCTGAGCTACTCAGGCAGTGCCACTGAAGGCATTCTGCCCAAGAGTGTCCCCAAACCTGTTCTCTTGTCCTATTGTGTGTAGCTAAGCTACAGACATATAGTAAACTGCTTACTACTTTCCTGTTTGCCCCTGCTCTTCCTTTCTGTTGTTTCCTGTGGTGAATTTTAGATTGTAAGCTTCTTGGGGAAGGGATGCTGATGAGGATATCTTGCTTTTCTTTTTAATATTCACACAGTGTATTTTGTTGTTATTACTTGTGATTGGTCACCGTGTTCATTATATTATTGATTTATTACTGTATTGTTTATATTTATTGACTTCCTGGGGTGGCTGTTTTACATACATTGACTGCAATCCCATCCAAGTTTATTCAGAAGTAAATACCGTTGCATTCAATGGGACCTACTTCCAGATAAGTGTGCCTACGACGGCAGCCTTAAACTTTAATTGATTTGTCAGTCTGAGGCTCAGGAGATGGAATAAGCGACGAAGAGATACATGTATTAAAGGGAGAGAAACAATATTGCTTACAAAGTTTGAAACCCTTAATGTTAAAAATAAATATTCTTTTACTTAAGAATGGAACTGTCAGCTTAAGCTTTCTATGCAGCTGGTGTAGAACTAAGTTCTCTCCCAAACACATTATGCTTTTTAAACACTTTTCTTTACAATGAAAATCCATGCTCCTCTGCAATGTGCTGCCTCCCATATAATCAGTCCTCCTCCCCTTCTTTTTTGAACATGCTGAGTCAGTCACCATGTCTCAGCCTAACGCCTAACATACCTCACACAGGGCAGTTGTGAGGATAAAATAGAGGGAAGGGAATCCTGCACGTTGCCTGCAGAAAATGTACATAAAAAATTATAATAAATCCATCTGGCACGGGATGCTTTAGCTGAGATTCTTGCATTGTGGGGAGTTGGTCTAGGTGACTGTTGGTCACTCTACAATTCTAAGTAATATAGTTTTGATGAATAATCGTAATAATTTGTTTGACTTCACTACAATGCGCTGTTCCCCTGTAGTTTGGGGTGTGCTCATCTGTTTGCCCGCCTTATAACTTTCCTTCCACGTCTTATTAGGAATAAACCCATGGGGTCTGTTCCAAACCTTTTCACCTTTTCTTGCGTATATGTAAACGCCCCCTACCCCCCCCCCGCCTTGCTCCCCTTCTTCAACTCTTTCTCTCTCGTGGTTTTGCAGTGGTGGTGTTGCTTTTTCGACCTGAGAAACCAACATAGCCCGCCGGGCCTTTCTGAGGAGAGCCTGCGAGAAGCTAAGAAGACGCCAGAGGGCGTCGGCGGTGGGAGGAGCCCCGTCCAGGCCGCCGCCTGCGCTGCTGCTGCTACCACCAGCACCACCACCAGGGCGGCCTTCTTCAGGCGAGCGCCTCAGCCGCGGCGGGGCGGGGCCTTGGGCCGGCAGCCCAGCTCCTTCGCCGCCCTCGCTGAGGGGAAAACAAAACAAGGCGAGAGGCGGAGGAAGCTGCTCGGCTAGAGGTCGCCTGCGCGGGAGGCGGCAGCAGCAGGCAGGCTGCCCGGCTTGCTGGCTGGCGTTCTCGCCTGAGCATCCCTCCGGCTCGGCGGGGCGTGAGGTGAGCGACGAAGAGGAGGAGAAGCGAGGCTTAAAAGGGGAGCGAAAAGCCAAGGTGGGCTGGGCGCCCTCGAGGTGCTGCTGGGGGTTGGGACGGCGGTGCCTCTGGGATTCACCTCAGAGGCAGCGGGTGGGACGAGGCGGCGGCGGAAGGAGACCGGCTTTTTGTGCTCTCTTTTTTCCTGCGCCTCTCGCTCGGTGCCTCCGACGTCCCGTTTCTCTTTATCGCCAGTGCAGGCGCCACAAAAGGTTTAATTTTATTTTATTTTGGGTGTCAGGGCAGCGCGAGGAGGGTGGCGGGTGGCTCAGGCCGGCCCTGCCATTAGGCAGCGGGTTTGGGGGGGGTGTCTCTGTGTGTTTCAAATGCTGAATATTCAAATTGAATTATTATTATTATTATTATTATTATTATTATTTTCTGATTGATGTTATTATCTGCTGTTACCACCACCAGGAATAGGAGAGTCAGGGTTTTATGCCTGGGGACGTTTCTATGGGGCCAGCTAAAACGTTGCCAAATGGTGTGCAAGCTCCGAAGTCCTCTAGGTTTTTTCATCAGTCTTCCCTAGAAGGCAGACAAAAAGCAAAATGGGGTGGGGACAGGAGAAAGAGAAAAACTTGGCTGTCAGGGGAAGGCCTCAGTTAAGCATCATTTTTCTCTCTTCTGCACCGGCTAACATCTAAGCCCAGCCTTCGCCAACTTGGTGCCCTCCAAACATTTTGCTCAGGGCTGGTGGAAGTTGTAGTCCAAAACAACTGGAGGGCATGAGGTTGACAAAGGCTGATCTGACTTGAGGAAGAGTTCTGGACAACTTGGAAGCTTGCACACTTATTTTGTGATGTTTTGGTTAGCCTAATGTTTGTTTTAATTTTTGCAAGCCACCTAGAATCCCACTTCTGGGGAGAAAGGTGGGATATAAATAAATATAACAATAATTAATGCAGCTAATTTTTGTGTAAAATAACTTGAATAGTCTGTAGGTGCTGTACACCTTTACTGGGGTGGGGCACCATTTGGTCCTCTGTCCCAGACAGCAAGATGTCCTGGGCAGGCTCCTGTGAGGGGCTCTCATCCCCTGCCCCTAAACAATGCCCAGCCACTCTCGGCGGCTTCCAACAAAAGATTAAAAATACATTAAAACATAATTCATTAAAAAAATTCCTATGTCTTCTAAACGTCAGATAGTTGTTTATTTCTTTGACATCTGATGGGAGGGCATTCCAAAAATAAGATTTTACTCAATACTCTTCCACTCACTCAATACCTATACAAATTCCAAACCCTTTATTACACTTGTACTTACACAAGTACACATTCACCCACACTTAAACACACAAAGAAGCATACTTTCCCTCACTCTGATCAATTTCTGGTCGCAATAGTCCTCAGGATGCAATACAAAAGGACCATACTATATCACTGGCAGCCTAGCACTAAAATAAATGGGCACTAGGCTCTCTTTTACTTGGAGAGAATGAGGAAAAAGGAGAGATAACTGTGGTGAAACAATTATCTTGTCTACTTTCCCAGGAAATATTCCTAGGCACCAGAGATTGTATCAATATATTTTGCTACCCTCAGGGTTAAAAAATAATGTTGCTGTTCCTTCACCATCTGTATGAAAGAGTGGGAGAGATGAGGTAAAGGTATAATATGTAAGTTGTTTTGAAACATTTTATATGTAAGTGACAATTGGATGAAATAAATACTACCACTACTACTAAAAGGGGACTGCAGCATGGAGGAAAGTACACAATCAACACCCACCCACACATATGACACTTCATTGTCCTAGGAGCCTAGAGATGGGGGAGGAGGGACCATGTTCCCCCTTTCAGGATGATTGAAAACGGCTGTTTACACATGCACAGTTGTGTGTGCATAGACTTCCATGCATTCAAGAACCCTATGTGATGGCAGTAGCAGGTCACATGGGAAGCCTATGTGTACAAAAG
Source organism: Podarcis tiliguerta (assembly GCF_965153285.1). Classification (NCBI taxonomy): domain Eukaryota; kingdom Metazoa; phylum Chordata; class Lepidosauria; order Squamata; family Lacertidae; genus Podarcis; species Podarcis tiliguerta. The sequence goes on along the minus strand of NC_139541.1, from coordinate 48,721,295 downwards.
TGTATGCATAAAGCCCCACCCCCATTTGTTGAAGTACTACTGATGACGTGAATGACTGATGGGGCAGGACCAGGGGATGTGGTTCTGCTCCCTTTCGTTGTGTTTAATGTTACACATAGAGGGCATGTTTTCAAAGTCTGAAGCTTCATTGTCTCTGTTCTTTGTACTGATAGCAATGCTTTGCATCTTTTTAAAATTGATATGAACAACTGGAGTACCTTGAGTTAAATCTGCTTTTTTAAAAGATGCTACCTGACATACCAGGGACGTGGGTGGCACTGTGGGTTAAACCATATAGCCTAGAGCTTGCCAATCAGAAGGTTGGCGGTTCGAATCCCTGCAACGGGGTGAGCTCCCATTGCTCGGTCCCTGATCCTGCCAACCTAGCAGTTCGAAAGCACAAAGTGCAGTAGATAAATAGGTACCGGTGTTTCCGTGCGCTGCTCTGGTTTGCCAGAAGCGACTTAGTCATGCTAGTCACATGACCCAGAAGCTGTATGCCGGCTCCCTCGGCCAGTAAAGTGAGATGAGTGCTGCAACCCCAGAGTCAGTCACAACTGGACCTAATGGTCAGGGGTCCCTTTACCTTTTACCTGACACACCACAATTGCCAGTTGGAAGGCAAGTGACTTGTGGAGATGTGGCACCTGTGGCAACTTTATTGAAGGCTATTCAGGGAATGGGGGCAAACTGGCCCACCACCCCTCAATCCATCTTAAGCTGGAAAACTAGTTGGTGCTGACCATGACCATAGAAACATAAAGGATGGTGTATACGTATTGCATTGGAATGGTTTTTAAGTATCTTGTTTTCAAGAACTTGCAGCCTGATTATAATTGTGTTTCACTGGAAAGTAGAGGCCACTGAAATCAGTAGGAAATATTTCTGAATAAAGTCACTTGAGTTTAGGGTATTAGTCTGACAGCACCCTGCAGACACTCACAAATCAGGCACCTGATTCCTGTGCCAGAATTAAGTCTGTGTAATTAGTACTTTCCTTTCTTTTCCTGCCTTCCCACTGTGCCATTACACTTCCCATTTTTATCTACATAGGGGTTCTGCTAATTTACACAGCACAGATTCATACTTCCTCTGTGATGATAACCAAACTCCTTTTGCTTTAGTTTGATAGTGGTCTTAACCACTGAGCCTCTTGGGCTTGCCAATCGGAAGGTTGGCAGTTCAAATCAGCATGATGGGGTGAGCTCCCATTGCTCTGTCCCAGCTTTTTCCAACCTAGCAGTTTGAAAGCACACTAGTGCAAGTAGATAAATAGGTACCGCTGTGGCGGGAAGGTAAATGGCATTTCTGTGTGCTCTGGCTTCTGTTACAGTGTTCCATTGTGCCAGAAGCAGTTTAGTTATGCTGGCCACATGACCCAGAAAGCTGTCTGTGGAGAAATCCTGGCTCTCTCGGCCCGAAGCAAGATGAACGCTGCATCCTATAGTTGCCTTTGACTGGACTTAACCATCCAGGGGTCCTTTACCTTTACCTACCTTAGTTTGATAGTAGTTTCACTTATGCCAAACAATGCCATGAATATCCTGTACTCCTCTGCAGTGAATATTCAACACAGTCCTTATTTATTTTAGTCCACTTTATTGAGATCCTAATACTTGTATATTCTACAGAATATATGATGCTGATTCATGAGACAGAAGGAGAGAGCACTGTGACCAGCTACTGATTTCTGGGAAGGCAGTTTTAAAAAATGCTGAAATTGTTGATGCTGTCGTACAAAGTTTGTAACTAGTGTGCAAGCCGTTGTACAAGCCATTTAATCAGTAAGTACATAGTAACTGACACAAAATTAGCATTGGAGATTTGTTTGTATGTTGTCATTGTAGTTCCTGCTATAAATCCACTGTGAACTCTGTATTCAATTTTTTATTTTAGTTTTTCGTGTAAATAGCAGTAATGGGCATTCCCCCAACTTCCAATTTATTCAAAAGTATTCAAAAACACCTAGAATTTGTAGGTTTCTCACTGCCCCCCCCATATTTCATTGTCATGTATAGTGACACCTTTAGTCTGAGAACACAAATTCTTTATGAATGTTTGCCAAACAGCAGCAAAACCATCTCTGAATTTAAGGGGTGGGGTGGGTGGTTTCATGTTTGGGTTTGATTTCTATTGCTTGTTTATTAGAAATCCACTTTTCTGTTATTCTTATTGTTACTGTTATTACTATTTATTAAATTTGTATACCACCCTCCAACTGAAGATCACAGAGTGGTTCACAACATAAATATACAAAATGAGAGTGCAAATATATAATAAAAACAAGAATGAGAACAAAAAAACCCTTCTACAAACACATTTAAAAGGATATAGAATGTTAATCAGCCAAAGCCCTGGTTAAATAGGAGCATTTTTGTCTGGCACCTAAAGATATATCATGAGGGTGCCAGGTGAGCCTCCCTGGGGAAAGCATTCCACAAATGGGGAGCCATTCTGCACATTGGTTTGTACTTTGTGGTACAGTCTTTCTTGCAATTGACAATTTCTCTGTTTACCTGGGGGCTGGTTCACACATATACAGTGGTATCTCGAGTTTCAAACTCCTCAGGTTATAAACGCTTCAAGTTACAAACTCCGCTAACCTGGAAGAGTTACTTTGAGTTGAGAACCTTGCCCCAGGATGAGAACGGAAATCGTGTGCCGGTGGTGCAGCGGCAGCAAGAGGCCCCATTAGCGAAAGCACGCTAATTAAGAACAGTTTCAGATTAAGAACAGATCTCCGGAACGAATTAAGTTGGTAACTAGAGGTACCACTTTACTCATGAATGTCTCTGCCCCATTTATTCAATTTCTTAATCAAAAAAGAATGAGAAGGACCATAAAAATTTCATCTCAGTTGTTAATTCTAGTTAATTCTGGCTGAAACCAAGCAAATACAGTATATATACTGATTTTCTGGTGTTTTTCTGTAGACTCAACACAGTAACAATGTAAAGATGACTGAACCAGTGAAACTGACTGTCCAGAAAGTTACAGGCCTCTGAGCTGATGATAAAGTATAGCTATTGTTTGGTGTAGAAGTATTGCTCTTAATCTTTTATTATGATTACGATATTAGGAGCAAGCTGTGGGATTGTGTATTTCATCCCTCTATGGCACTTACTCATTTCACCCTTCCTCTCATAGCTTTAACCATGGTCAAGGATTTATGCCTATACTGATCTTGGGCATGGTCAGTGCTAACCCATGCACCCATTGTAGTCAGGGTTTGGAAAGCCTATTCAAGAGAGAACATGGTTAGAGGATGCATGGCTAATGCTGGTGCAGACATAGGCTGTCTGAGGAATGGCGAGAGCAATTTGTATGCATGAAAAGAGGGTGCGCATGATACAATAGCCTGCTCTCAAAATGTTGACAGTCAGGAACATTACAACTGTGTCCCCTGAAAGAGTTCTTGGTGTGTTTTTTAAGAGAAACTATAATGCGATGGTATTCGTGATGTTGAGATAGAATAAATTGGGAAAGAGTATCAATTCAGCTGCAGACAGCAGAAGTATCACTGAGAATAGTACTGCCTTCTGTTGTTTCAAAGGGAAATGCATTCTAGTGTGGTTTTCCTTTCACAAGAGGAGCTCAGGTTACTTATGTGACACCGACCGCTAAAAATAACAATAGGTTTATTTTTGAAGCAGTGGTGTTTGTTCGACTTAACATAGTCAATTTTTTAACAACCGGTTTGATCAGATATGATGCAATGCTAGTTAAACTAAAGCCAGAAAGTTCCCCCCTCCCCAGTGTATGAAAGAGTTTGTCTCTTACAGCATTGAACTTCCAGCTGGTGGGTGGAAGGTCCCAAGTGGATCACAGCCTTATCAGGAGTGGTCACCTTTTTGCGTTTAAGATCTGTTTAAAGAGTAGGTGAAAGAAAAGAGAGAAAGAGATAGTATTACAGAAACAACAGGTAACCCGCCCCCAGCCCAAAGTAAGTCTTGTATGTGTGTCCTATATCTAAAAAGGTTGACTATTGCTTACTGATATGATATTACACTTTCTATGGTTTTTATTTTTTAGGCATATTCTATTCATTATTTATGTATTTGTTTTATTAGTTGCCTAATGTAAAAATAATTTCTAGGTGACTTACAAAGAGAATAAAAATAAAGAGTTCTAAACCTAGCAACCATTAGTACAGTAATAAAACATCAACCTCAAGAACCAAATGAACAGAATATGGTCCATGATAACCCATCACAATCTACCAGATGCCTAACAAATGTTCGTTAATTAACCTGTGCTATGATTATAAACAGAAATGTCTGATTTTCTAGACAGTGCATTAATTCAGAGAATGAATGACTAATTGGATGATTTTACTGATGGATGTCTGGAATGTGATAAAAGCCAATCTTGATATGAAGGGGGCTTGTGCTTGGTGGATGGTGCTCTAAAAATGCAAAAGGACATTCCTAATGTAAGTTAAATATAACAAATGGGCTGTGTGTACATATTTGTCCTGCCTTATTGTAAAGAACATCAACTCCAGAGGTATGGTTCCATAAATACTTGTCCCTTCTGGATGTGTTGTCTGTGCTGTCTGGTTGTGACCTCAATTAGTATGCTTCCTAAGTGGGGCCTATTTGGAGATGACATTTTTCTGCACTGAGATAATTTCAGTGTCAGAAGACATTATGTGTAAAGTGGCCTTATTTTTGAAGTTTCTGTAGCTGAACATATAAAGCTGCCTTTACATGCTCTACCCAACCCAGTATGGGGTTGTATCCAATGCCAGACCTACTCTGAGTAGAGGCTTGAAAATCAATGGCCATGACTAACTCCATTAATTTTGATGGGTCTACTGTGAGTAAAATTTAGATACAACCCATGGACTATTTATGTTTGCTGGCAGTGGCTTTCCAAGGTCTTAGACAATATCTTTTACATCCTTACAATTTGAGATTCCGTAACTGGATATCCTGGGGGTGGAACCAGGGATCTTGTGCAAACAATTCATCTCTAGCATTGAACTATGGTCTCTCCTCAAAGCTAAAGTGCCTCTGGAGCACAATTTCTGTTCTCATCCTGAAGCAAAGTTCTTAACCCGAGGTACTATTTCTGTGTTAGCGGAGTCTGTAACCTGAAGCATCTGTAACCTGAAGCGTCTGTAACCCGAGGTACCACTGTAGTTATAATAATACAGCAAGCAGTAAATGAATTTTAAATGAATAATTATAGCAATAGGCACTTGTGACATTACTTTAATACAGCCTTGCAAGTAAGTCCACAAAGGTTACTAGCTTGTCTGCCCAGACACACACCTTTTGAGATGGTTTGGAAGGGGGAAAAGAGTGAACTATTTTCCAGCATACTAAAACTTTCCTGTCTTACTGGAGGCAATTCTTGCCCACTATAGACAAGGCATGTGGCTATTTACAGGCCTGCTTTAAGACTCAATTTTGTGCAGGCTTTGGAGTGAAACTTTTAATGAGTAATTACCAGAGATCTGCTACAAAGACACTTGTGTAATGTGTGCTGTACTTACTGTGATGAAGCATTTTAAGACTTTATAGTTTAAAATTGGTTTTGAGCAGTAGTCCTGTAATAAATGCTTCAATGCTGCTTTTTGGTTATATGAATAATTGTATCCCACCTTTCACACTATAAATCAAGAATGTCTCAGGTTTGTTTTGCTTTGTTTGTTTGTTTGTTTGTTTATAGCGCTTATACATTACTCAATAGCCAATAGAGCTCTCAAAAAGTTAATTGCTAGTATTTAATTATATCTTTCTCTTTTGTTGTAGTTTGGGGTTGGCGTTGCAGTGGATACATGTGAATATCATCATGGAAGAGAGAGAGAATTTTTCAGCTCTGAATTCACTGACTGAATATTACCCAATTAAGGAAGCAGGCAAAATAGATCAAAGTGGCAATACTCAAATAAATGAAGGAAACCAAGGAACAATGCAGCTGAAAAAGGAAATCTCTCTTCTTAATGGGATTAGCCTAATAGTAGGAAACATGATTGGTTCAGGTATCTTTGTTTCCCCCAAAGGAGTACTCAACTACAGTACATCTTATGGATTGTCACTAGTAATTTGGGCAATTGGTGGGATTTTTTCAGTATTTGGAGCTCTATGTTATGCTGAACTTGGAACCACTATCACTAAATCAGGAGCTAGTTATGCATATATACTGGAGGCCTTTGGAAGCTTCATTGCCTTTATACGTCTGTGGACTTCACTATTGATCATTGAGCCAACCAGCCAGGCAATTATTGCAATAACATTTGCCAACTATATCGTGCAGCCTGTCTTCCCTTCCTGTCAACCTCCTTACATCGCTTGCCGAATTATTGCAGCGGCTTGTATATGTAAGTATTTTATTAACAAAAGTGCTGCCTTGATGTAGGCTTGGGAAAGAAAGGAGTCCATCTAGGCATCAGTTGCAAGGATTCAACAGTCAAATATGCTTCCAAAACAGTTAAATTAGTTATGGCAAGATTAATGACAGAAGGAGCAGGGTTGAATTTGTACAGCAGGGCTGTACTTGTTTGAAGACCACTTGAATGCTTGAGATATCCTTAGTCTTGAGTAGCCAGAAATAGGAGCAAGAAAGTCTTGAGCTGTAGGCAGAAAATCTTCTAGCATTCCTAGGATTAGGAATTTCTTAGAGGAACCAACAAGGACCAGTATATTATTTCCAACTTTGGCCAGCTCTTTGTGTTTCTGGGAATTAGGACATGAATTGGGACATGAAGAAGACAGTGATTCCCTGTTTATCACCAACATCTGCTATGTGGAGAATTTTTTTAAAATTACTTTTATTTATTTATTTTGGAATAGGAATCTTCCATTTAGTTTTTTAATGGTTAGGAGGAATAGTTTTTTTAAAAAAATCTAGGTTCAGATCTTGAAATCCATATTTTCCCTGAACAACCATGCATACTAACTGGTTGCTATAACAGTGAGAACATTATTTAGTTTGCAACTAAATATAGCCTTTTACAACCTAGGAGCATAAGCCAGAACCTTTGGCCATGCAGCCCACATGTCTCTTGCACTGCAAAATTTTGTCTGCTTAAGATATAACAGGTAGATTTTTGTTTAGCTCTCTCTGTACATATGCAAGGAGATTAGGCAAGATTACTTACTTGAAGGCTAAGACTGCAAACCTGGCACACTTACTGAAAGTAACTTACTGAAAGTGCTGTGCACATTAACTGAATATGTATATGAGGAGACTAAGGAACTTTCCAGAAGCATTGGATAATTGTTAGCAGGAAAAACAGTAGGCAAAACAGGTAGATATCCATGCACTTTGACAAGGGTTGTAAATATTCAAAATTTGCAACATCTTTTAGAATGCAGGTGAGAGGCAATAAAGTAGAAGTGCAAAATTATTCATATGAGCTTAGTGGACAATTGTAGTAAGATACAGAAAAACATCTTTTACATTCTGATGTTTGTAATGATTTGCTAGTTCTTGGGCCTTATAGAAAGCTCACAGTAATAAACAGGATACATTACTTATTGTCAAGGTCGCCAGCCTTTTTGGACCAGGAGGCACAACATGGTTTTTATGGGGGGCATAGCATAATACAACATAGCACCACAACACAAGATTAGAGAAAGTACTATCATGGTGATTGTGTTTCCATTTGAGAAAGAAATTAACCTGTTGAATTTCTGCCTGGAAAATAAGACAGAAGCAGGAAAAGTACACTGAAGGGGAGGGGAAAACAGCAGCTCTTTAAGACTCTAAGGATTCCTATTACCTGGTGTCCAAACAACTCACTCATTGGCCATAGGACTGTCTTCACTCATTGGCTATAAATTCCGCATTTCACAGAAATCACTTAGAAGGTGATCTGTACATTTTGGTCCATACCTTTGTTTGTAGGAGGACTTTAGACTTTGTAAAGTCTTTTTTTCAGAGTCTGGGATCCCTGCCTGGGTTCACCAGTGAAGGCCTTTGTTGGCACCATGGTGCTTGTAGCTGCTTGGTTGGCGACCCCTGGCTTATTGTGTTTGTTACTATACTTGAGATCTTTCTTCTCATTATTTTCTGTTACAAAGAGAATAAGCCTTTAACTCTGTGCTGATCTGGATTCATTTCTATAGGCTGTAAAACCTTATTTAGGCTTTATTCCAAATGCATGAGGACACAAACTGTGTAGGGGATGCATGCACCATCCAGATGTGTACTGCCCACTGCCCTCCACTCCCGACTTTCACGTTGAATGTATGACAGTCTGAGGATGCACATTTGGCTGAATACACTTAGAATCACCCTTCATATCTTTCTGTGGAATGCACAATGGTTGGGAGTAGAGGGTGTGGCACCACACTCCCTGCACAGTTTGTCCTCTCCTTCTTTGGCTGAATGCTTGACTGGGACTTCAGTGTAGACTTAGCATGTTTGTCTGGTTGTTTAAGATCTGAAGCTGATAACCAAATAACAAAATAAGAAACTATGGTTAAATCAATACTTCAGCATTTTGTTTGAGTAGAGCTGTGAAGGGTGTGCACAGACAAAAGGCTTACACATATCTTGACTTGTTAAGACAAGCTACAATCATCCAAATATGGCCATTATTGTTCCTTTATTTTCTTGCTCCCCATTTGTGACTTGATTAGATTAACTAAATTCAAAAGTTGTGAATTTCCGCATTTTATTTGTTATTACCCTTACTGTCATGATGTATTTTCTGTTTCTTCATTTGGAGTGCTTTGAATTGGGGCAGCATTAAAAGCTACTTTTTAAGTGGCTGAAATTCAGTGAAACTGGTTTGTCTTTTTTGAGCTTGCTGGGGAACTACACAGCCTGTCAACCTTTTCCTGGCAATTAGGATTTGAGTGGTTTTACCACTCTGGCTAGAATTAGTGTGGGGCTGAGAAGCACAGATTGGAATGATATATTATTATTATTTGTAAATGAACCCAGAATAGGAAAACATGCGCATAACTCTGGTTGGTGTGGTGGTTTTTTACTCACAAGTCATGAAAACATTCTCTCCCCAAGTCAGTGGAAACAGTGATGTGTTAGAGTATTGACACGATTAAAATAGTTTTTATTTCAGGATACACTCTTTGCCTTGATCTGTGATCTCAGGGGCTAGGAAGGAAAATGCAGTTGTGGATACTAAGTTGCGTAAAAACCAATAAATAAATACTCTTCTGCTATACTGAGACAGAGAGATTTCATCATACTGTTGTTTACTGAGTAGTTTCATAAGTACTTTGTGTTGTCATAAGATACTCCCTGTGTATCTAGGTTGGCTTGTCAAATAGAAACAACTTGAGTTGTAGGGCATGGTAATAAGTTGAGTAGCCTTTAGAAATGTTACTAGAAGTATCCTTTTCAATTTCAGTTTCTCATAATCTAGAAGTAAACCTGCCTCCTTTTAGTCAATCCCTTCCCATTTCATTGAGGAGTTCAGGACTTGCTGAAAAAAGATGAGAAATTCAGCCATTTTTTCCTGCAGTTTGTTTATAAGCAATTTTTACATTTTTGTGATGGCTGAAAATGTTTTTATTGCTTTCTATTTTTCTGAAATAATCAAGAATATGAGAATTAAGACATTTCAGATGGTTAAAGGGAAAGGAGCATTTAATTTTGCATTGCCTTTTGCATTGCTTTTTGCTTCTTCATTTTTTAGTAAATGTTTTTTAAATGCCATAAAAATGGTTCGCTTAAGATGTTTCCCTGGACCATGGAACTACCCTTAATTTTTTCTAGCCCTTTAGGTCTAGTGGCTTGGGTATTTTTAACCACTATACTGACAGACTGTGTTGTCAAAGAGTTTTTAAGTGGTGATTCCTATTTTCGATAAGAATGTTGTCATTTAAAATGTGTATTTGTTTGCAACCTTCCTTCATTTCAAAGGTACAAGATTACTCCTAAGATGATAATTAGACTGCAAATTGGGCCAAGTATTTTCATGCCTTCTAAACCCTCTCCTTAGATGTGCATTTGTCCTGAAATCCTTTCTGCTTTGCAGTTTGTTGGAAGTTAACCAACTGTTAAATAACAGACAAGTTTTAGTAATAAAACTGTGTCTTTATAAATACAGTTTTTCCTTATCCTGGTTTCCTAAGCTTATTTGCACAAATATGTAATTGTGACATGTTACCTCTAGCTTGGAGAAGAATTTCAAACCAATGACTGATTTTTAAAAGACAAAAACAAAGCACTTTCTAATGCCTCCTTGCTTCCCTTTTTGTCTCCTAGGTCTTCTAACGTTTATAAATTGTGCCTATGTTAAATGGGGAACAAGGGTGCAGGATGCATTCACCTATGCCAAAGTCATTGCCCTTATTGTCATCATCATAACAGGAATTGTTAAACTAAGCCAGGGTAAGATTAATAGCTTAATGTGTAAAGGTTTGTACTGATCAGAAGAAAAATGTTAAGGAGCACTTACTGGGTTATTGATAAAATTCACAGCAGTTTCAGATCCCTTCAAAAAAATAGGAAGCTTCAGGTATGGTATGTTACCAACTTTCTAACTGAACCAACTTCTGCTTATAAAACTAGAACTTGCATCTGTACTCTTAGGTAGGAATGAAGGCAAAATTGAAAATAAAAAGCCACAGTAAGATAGTGACTTAACATAAATCTGGGAACTACTTGTGGTTTTACTCTGAAATTTAAAACCAAATGTAAAATATACAGGTGTGGAAGCATGGAGGAGCAGCTTCTTAATCCTTTCAGACACACCAGATGCTCCCCTCCTCCCAATAAAAAATATCTGCATCCTTCTGCAGCTTCATTTTTGTTGTGTTATGTATGCCCTTAAGTAGATAATTACACATGACAAAGTGTTGCATATAGCTGGGCCTCTATTTTACTTAGTCATGGAAATATTCATTTAGTTTTATTCATTGAAGTTCATTTATATCCCACCTTCTGTAGCTCAGTGGTAGAGCACCTGCTTTTCATGTAGAACAGGGGTAGCCAACTCCCAGGATACTGTGATCTACTCACAGAGCTAAAGACTGGCAGTGATCTACCCCCTTTTGGGGGGTTCAGGTCAAAGTTTCTGAGCTTATTTTAGGAAGGAAAGCCCTGTTATGGGGGGTTCAGGTCAAACTTGTTGAGCTTCTTTTAGGGAGGAGGGAGGGCCCATTTTGGGTGGTGAAGGACCAAAATGTTGAGCTTTTTTTTAGGGGAGCCAAAGTTGTTCACCTTCTTTAGGAGGAGCTACCAGTGATCTACCACAGATGTCCAGTGATCTACCGGTAGATCACGATCTACCTGTTGGATGTGCCAAATGTAGAAGATCTCAGTATCTCCAGATAGGCCTGGCAAAGATGTCAGCCTGTTAGTCAGTCAGTGTAAGCAAAACTGAGATGGATTGATGCAATAGTCTGCTTTGGTATAAAGCAGCTTCCTATGTTCCATCACAGAACTCAAGGTGGAGTACATCAGTTTCCCAGGAGGCTTACCATCCAGGCACTGACCAGACCCAAATTTATAGGCTTTAACAGATTAAGTTTCCTTAGACCATGTCCCCTAGGGCATTTTATGCACTTCAGGCCGTTTATTTTCAGCGTATTTTTTGAAAAATTGTTTTTAGCCTTCACTGTTGAAGAATAGCCTCTTTGACACATTCAGAGTACAGTGGTGCCTCGCAAGACGAAAAGAATCCGTTCCGCGGGTCTTTTCGTCTTGCGGTTTTTTCGTCTTGCAAAGCAAGCCCATTGACGGAGTAGCGCTATTAGCGCTATTGGCTAAAAAAGGGCTAAAAACGGCTTTTTAACACTTGGGAGATTAGCGGTTTTGCTGCTAAAATGCTTTTAGCAGCTTAGCGATTCAAAATAAGGGGTTTTGGAGTGGGGAAAAAATTCAAATGTTTTCGTCATTTTTCGTCTTGCGAAGCAAGCCCATAGGGAAATTCGTCTTGCGAAGCGCCTCTGCAGACGGAAAACCCTTTCGTCTTGCGGGTTTTCCGTCTTGCGAGGCATTCGTCTTGCGGGGCACCACTGTAACTGGAACCTGTTTTCTAGTGAAGTGAGTGTTTTAAGACACAGAAGTGGTGCCTGTTGGGACTGGTAATGCAGAAGGCAGCAGGACTAGCAATAGGCGGAGCCAAAGCCAGTGACAGGTGGAGCAAACTAATTCTACTTTTGTTCCCATCCTCCTACCTGCTGAGTTCCACAAAGGCAACACTTGAAACTAAGGCAGAGGAAGTTGGCAGGCAGCGCCACCCCCTGGACTGGTTGTAAGAAGAAAAAGAAAAACAGGCAGGTGGAGGCTGGCTGATGGCAGACTGAGGTTGCAGAGGGTAGTACCCCATTTGTCCTAATGGACCAGCCTCTCCTGGGGCACAGCAGTAGTGTCTTTACCAGGCCTTTGTAGATATTTCTCACATTGAGATATTGCTGTTTGAGAAGTAGAAGTTTAATGTGCTCTTGGGCATATGGAATTGGTTGTGCAGTTTTGTGGATGCTAACTGGTCCATAGAATGGACAGTTTTGTTTCATATTATAGGAGAGTACAAAAGGATGGTGTTAGAGGGATCACACCATGCTATGGCTGCTTATTATCTCAAAGCACATGAACTAGATTCAGGTTTTTCCTTAAGGGGTTATATATTACAAGAATGCCACTGCTGAGAAAAAAAGATACCTTCTTATTATGGGGTGAGGGGAGTTGCTGGGTTGCAGTTTTAGTGACTGGCTATGTTGAATATGAAGCGTGGTGCTGTGGGTTAAACCACAGAGCCTAGGGCTTGCCAATCAGAAGGTCGGCAGTTTGAATCCCCACGATGGAGTGAGCTCCCATTGCTCTGTTCCTGCTCCTGCCAACCTAGCAGTTCAAAAGCACGAAGTGCAAGTAGATAAATAGGTACTGCTCCGGCGGGAAGGTAAACGGCGTTTTCGTGTGCTGCTGTGGTTCGCCAGAAGTGGCTTGGTCATGCTGGCCACATGACAGGGAAGCTGTACACCAGCTTCCTCAGCCAGTAAAGTGAGATGAGCGCCGCCACCCCAGACTCATCCACAACTGGACCTAATGGTCAGGGGTCCCTTTACCTTTTATGTTGAATATGCCTTGCTACAGCCTTACCAAAATGTATTATGTAGCACTCTTCAGTTGAATCTAACCAAGTGGTCTACATGATCTAATGAGTACCTCAGGTTTATGTATGTGTAATTAATTTAAAACAGACATCAATCATCACCACCGCCACCACCATTATTATTATTATTATTATTATTATTATTATGGTGGTGGTGGTGGTGGTGGCTGATGGTGTACATGGGCTTAAACCCCTTAATTTCCAACTCCAAATTGGCTCTGCCTCCTCACCCAAATAACAGTTACCATCCAAAGAAAGTTGTTAATGTGTACTGTAGACATTGTACATGCAGCTCAGACTCCCTTTGTGTTTCTTTGCAGGCAGGGGTTGCAAAGCAGTTCCTTTGTTCAATGAGTTTAAACACTTTCTAAATAGAAGAGTTTGGTCAGTGTCTTATAAGTGTGTCTATTCTGTGTTGTTTTTGTTTTTATTAAAGTAAGTTTTTAGACGAAAGAAAACTGGGCTCCCCTGCCCTTCCAATTGCAATTAGCTATCAGGGTGCGACTGAATAGAATGGAAATAGTGGTGGATAGGTGTTAATTCCACCCCCATCCCATGATCCTGATGAAGTCTCTCTCTCTCTCTCTCTCTCTCTCTCTCTCTCTCACACACACACACACACACAGAGAGAGAGAGAGAGAGAGAGAGAGAATGCTGTTAGCACAGGGAGAGGGAATTATTAAACCTCCCACTGTAGTCTCTGCCCTATCCAGGCTTCTCAAGCAGCATCTATTTACATTAGAAAAATGTTTGCACATTAATTTATTTAACAAAGTTTATATATCACTTGAATGTAATAGAACCTCAAAGCAGTTTATAGGACGAGAATTGCTTTGATACAGTTGAGTTTGGCCCTGAGCTACCCTATGCACCTTTAAGTGTAATACTTCTGTTACTTTAACACCAGGTTGACCAGAGCCAATCATATTAAGGGCATTTACAAGCAGCCTATATGACCTTTATGTGCAGATTGCTGACAAGAGTGCACCTAAAAGCAAAGATCACATAGCACTTTCCTCCTCAGCCATGTTTTTCCTATTGCCTATTGTTCAACTTTATACAACTGAGCTTGCTGAAATATTTTTCCCATGAGCTATGGTATCCTAGCTATTGTAGGTTTATCAGGGTTTTCACCTTTATTATTGATTTTTTAAAACAAGCTTTGTTTCCTGTTTATTTTGGAAGCATTCTTATTATGCTGACTTGAGAAAATAGGAAGTCTGCATTTCTACTATGCCAAACTACATCTGTATTTTAGAAGGACTATATGCCATGTTCTTTCCTTATCCGTTGGGCCTGTGCAGAATAATACATTAATGTTACACAATGTGCTCTTCTGGCAGTATGGTTTTTGCTTTTAATATAACCCTTTATCCATCACTGTTCTAACTTGGCTGCTATTCCATCTTCCCAACGCTTTATAAGGAGATAAAGTGGTGAATATGGTGAGAATAAACAGATATGCTGTGATATTCTTAAATATTGAACAGATTTCTAAATGAGACCTCAATGTTTTTAAAAGCTGCTTTTGCAGTGATTGCCAAATAAAACCAATTAATTTTAAAAGCTGCTTTTGTGAAATTGCTTTTATCCAGCTTAAAAACACACTTGGAAAGCATGCCAAATTGGACAATACTAATTAGCTTTTGTAAATGGAAAGCTGCTGTAGTCTAGTAATAGACCTTCTTTAAGTACATCTATTAATCATTTGTATGTTTGTAATTTTGGTTGTCTTAAAACTTTTCAGTGATATGGGCTAAAATATTTGAGTGATGTGGGTTAACAGTTGTTAGGTCAAGACTTACGGGTAGCCATCAGACTGTGGCACTGCTCTCATTCAAATGTCAACGTCAATGTCAATTAACCATGGCTAATATTTTTCTGTGAACCTGTAGTTGGTTTGCACTTCATTTCTTCCCGGGCAAAGTGGGAGCAACATGCTGAGCCTCTGCTTAGTCTTATACCTGAACTGGGATCATAGTTTGTTTCCTGACCAAACCTCATTATATTAGTAGTACAGATAATATTTGAACCTGAGAACCAATCTGTGATGGAGAAACACATTTTGGATACATTTTTATACATGTTTCCTCAGAAATAAAACAATGTGGTTTTTTTGGGTTTTTTAAATAAAATTTTAAATTTCGTGCTTCTTTTTTTTAAAATCCTTTTTTCAATACAAACAACAACCACAAAAAACACATACAACAAAAACCACAGTAACACTAATAACACAATTTAACAATTCAGATTTGAGTACTGATATACCTATAACTACACCTTTTTAACAATAAAGCAATGTTTCTACTAACTTAAATGCCCTTATTTGCTCTAAAGGCAAACAACGGGGAGAGGATATGTAGCCTGGCATATCCATGCAGTAGAATGAGGTGTTTGATTGTCACTGTAGGCTAGGAATACAATTCCTTGAATGTTCCTTCACGTAAATAAAAAATATCTCATTTCAATTAAATTAATAACTTGTCAGGAGACAGTCTAGCCCAGCCCGTAGCTTGCTATGCTAGTTTTCTGCCTGCTAGTAGGGCTCCCCCCCCCCCCATTTATTTAAATGCAAGGCAGCATTTAAAAATGTTATTCTCTCCCATCTAGTTATGCCATGTGTGTGAGAGAGGGGGCTAGATCTCACTTTGCTGTATTCAGAGAGTTTGAGACTTTCTCATTCTTCTTGCCTTTATTTTCCACTAAAGTGTATTAACAGTGCCATCTGGTATGGTTTCCAACACTGTTCTTATTCCTCTGCTTTTCCTTTACACACAGGATACTCGGACCACTTTCAGGACTCTTTTGAGGGATCATCTTGGAATCTTGGGGGTATTTCTCTTGCACTTTACTCTGCCTTGTTCTCATACTCAGGTTGGGACACCCTCAATTTTGTAACTGAAGAAATAAAACATCCAGAAAGGTAAATGTTTCCTAAAGCTACTTCACCTTTTTCAGTTTGTTTGAAGTATCTCCTAAGAGTTAATGCAATTAAAAATTCATCTTGAAGTGTGAGAGAACTTTATCTCTAGCTGAAGAAATATTTTACATGGACATAAACAATTCTGAACCTTGACACTACAAAGAGTAACTAACAGAATTTTGAAGCCTGAGAGACATTAAGAAAAGCTGTAGCAAACTGCACATTGTTTCCGATTTGCAGGATTGACAAAGCTGGACATAGTCAGGGCTGGCCCACCCATGAGACTAGGTGAGGTGACCACCTCAGGTGGCAGGATCCATAGAGGCAGCAGTCCTGGTGCCACCTCCACAGCAGCCTCTTGGAAAATAGGAGGCCCTGCTGGTCTCTTCCTATCCCTAGGGAGGGAATTGTGAGGGTTGCCCTCTGGGGTCTCCTGGGTTCCACACCTGTCCAGAATGATTTAGAGCAGGCCCCTTCCCTCCTGCACCCCACAATGGCCCTTGATCTCCGCTTCAACCATTGATTAAGGTGGGTTTGATTCCCTTTTGCCTTGTCTTAGGCCTAGTTCTCATCGATGCAACACTTTGGACTTTTAAATGGGGGCTCATATAACTGAACGACAGCTCCATGCAAAAAGAAGAATCTTTGTGCACTGAAGAGATGGTGCCAGGGAAGAGTGTTGTAGCCTTGCCTTTTTCTATGTATAGCACTGTTTTCAGCATGGAGGAACAGTCACGTAAACTTCTCCCTGCAGTGTGAAGTTGTACGGCCCAAACACCTCTGTGAGAAGTAGGCCACAAAAGTAATGAAAATAAGGCATTTTCTTTAGCTTGTTTTTAATAGAACTCCTAGTTCTCATATGAAGATTTTATCAGTCCAAACATGATTGTAAATACCTGATATTCCAGTAAGGTAAATAAAGGTAAAGGACCACTGGACAGTTAAGTCCAGTCAAAGGCATCTATGGGGTGTGATGCTCATCTCGCTTCAGGCCAATGGAGCTGGCGTTTGTCCACAGGCAGCTTTCTGGGTCAAGTGGACAGCATGATTAAACCACTTCTGGTGCAACGGATCACCGTGATGGAAGTCAGAGTGCATGGCTGCAGTACCTATTTATTTACTTTCATTGGTAAGCTTTCAAACTGCTAGGTTGGCAAAAGCTGGGGCAGAACAACGGGAGCTCACCTTGTTGTGCAGATTCGAACTGCCGACCTTCCAATCAGCAAACCCAAAAGGCTTAGTGGTTTAGACCACAGCACCACCCGCATCCCTTGTGATATCCCAGCAGGTATTAGTCAGGATGAAAAGAGTAACAGCTACTTCTAAGTTGTGTGTTTGTGTTTTATTTTGTTTCATTTAACCAGGAACCTGCCTCTAGCTATTGCTGTTTCTATGCCAATTGTGACAATTATCTACATATTGACCAATATAGCATATTATACAGTGCTGGATATTAATGCTGTGCTTTCTAGTGATGCAGTGGCAGTGGTAAGTCTGATATTGCTATTGTTATGTGTGTTTATGCACTTCACTTTGCATAAGTTGCATCTTGAGCTGTGCAGCCTTTTTATGATTCAGATGACCCAGTTTCTATATGATCTAGAAGTTCTGGGCACTGTTTATGGCCATACTACCTTTTGATTTCTCCAAACTTGTGTGTGTACATCCAAGTGAATTGGTGACAGTCATCCAAAATGAAACAACAACCTTTAAGGATGCAGTTTGGAGGCTTATATATATGTGAAAATGAACCTTTCCCAAGAATTGTTTTCAGTTGGTTGACTGAAATATAATTTGTGCAAAAATAGTAATGCTAAATTTATCAGATTGGATTCAGATTAAGCAATTTGCGCTTAAATCCCATTTATTTCAATTGTAACTAAAATTAAGTCATGACTTGCAGTCACCATTTGTTTCAATGGGAATTTAGACCAATTAACTTAGTCTGAATTCAACCCTTTAGGGCTGTTAGAAATTGGGAAAATTGGTCATTTGCAAGGACTCAGACCAGCGTAGCAATTCATGGAAAACGTTGTCCTATTTATAATAGAAGAGACTGCAGAAATGCTGTCACTTTAGACAAGTAGCATGCATGTGGGTTGGACATGTAGAAAGTAAAAATGTTCTGAAGAGAGTCTGCATCAGTACTGTAACAGAATGGGTTCATTGGCTCTTGCTTCAGGCAAGAGACCCAAGCCAGGTTGGAAGAAGTCGGGGTGGGGGGGCATGCATTGCTTTAACCCACTATCTTCCACTCTGACAATGAATGACAGATCCTGTTGCTAAGAACACTACTGGTTTGCAGTTTGGGTAATCATAGAGTGAAATTGGGGAAACCTACTGACAACATCCTACTTGCTCCCCCGCCCCCAGTCTTCTTATACAGTTTATTCTTTGAATTGCATGAGATGTTTTGCAACTAATGCACAAAACGTATTTGAAATATATTTTGATTTTATATTCATTCCGTTGTTGATCTTTTGACATCTGACCGACTATCTGATTTCTTATCTATTTACTTATGTAGGTATTTAAATGCCTAACATTTTAAGAAATCACTATGGGGCTGATAGGTTACTTCTCTGCTTTCTTTTCCAAGAACTCAGTTGTGTTAAAGGTCACTCCGATTACTACAGAATACTATATAGGATATTTACAACTTTTTAATGACATACAAGGGATGTAAGCCTTTTTAGATCAGCACACTTTACCAAACAAATGGTTTTTTTTAAGGGGAGTTAAGCTGGGTAGTTAAGTTGTTGTGTCTTAGAACAAGCTTTTTAAATTTTTGATGTTTTGATCATTCTCTTTAGACTAATCTAGCATAGCATCCCAAATGTAAAATTTCCAGGTTCAAATACACAGCCAGAAGCTTCTTGTAATTTGGCCAAGGTGAAATTCATTGGTGTATATTGCCTATTTGTGATTTTAATCTTTTTAGTTAGAAGGGTTATTGGAGCTTTAAGTAATCAGATTTCATTATTAATCCATTTACTACTTTCTGACTGCAGTTCAGGAGAAGTTGCGCTCCAGGACTTGTCCAACTGTGCATGTATGAAACTGGAATTAGGGACACAGTACTTATCAAAGCCTTTAATATTCAGTCAGTCAGTTTCATTATTATATTCACATACATTTACATTGTTATATAGAACATCTTACACATTCATGAAATGTACAGTGGTACCTTGGGTTACAGATGCTTCAGGTTACAGACTCTGCTAACCCAGAAATAGTACCTCGGGTTAAGAACTTTGCTTCAGGATGAGAACAGAAATTGTGTGGCAGCAGCAGGCCCCATTAGCTAAAGTGGTACCTCAGGTTAAGAACAGTTTCAGGTTAAGAACAGACCTCCAGAACAAATTAAGTTCTTAACCCGAGATACCACTGTACTATTTAAATGAAACTGATTGAATATGAGCTCCTAATAACAGTCACAGTCTCTCTCTTTACTACTACTGTTACTCATTAGGCTTGTTTGAATCACCCAGATTATAGTTAATTCAGTTTATAAATTGTGGTGTTTTCTTTGTGATGATTTCTTTTCAGAATATCTTGCAGAAAGACAAAACCAGCTTCACAGAGTGAACAGGTTTTTTAAAAGTTCTTTGGAATTAAACCTGGCAGATTCCCCCATTAATCTACTGCAATCCTTTAAATACTGAATCCTTTAAATACTGAAATGTTGTGCCTACAGTACTAACCAAATTAAATACCTAATATCTACAGTATATGGGGTTTTATCTAAGGCTAGTCCTATTCAGAGTAGACCCATTGAAGTTAATGGACATGACTACCTTAGCTTCATTAATTTAATTGTGCTTATTGAATACCAACAAGACACAGGAACGAGTTTCATCTAGACACTGCAGATGAGGAGCTGGAGGATATGACAGAAGGCTTCTTCCACCCCATTTTACATATGCAAAATTAAGGCACAGGCATGCCTTTGTTTCTGCAGCTAACTGAAATTTGAGCCATGGTTTCCTTTTGAAGTCCTATGCTCAAGCTACTAGAAGGTTGAACTATGGTTTGGCAATCTTTAGGCTTGAATATTTGATTTTCAACCTTCCCGTCAGATGTGCCAATTTTATCCCTGATTTCCTTGTCGAATATACCATTGTGGCATACAAATTGGTGAATTTGGGTTTGTGCTTCATTAAGTGCAGATGTACTGGTGGCTGCCTGCAAATCATGGTTTAGGTACACACTCCTTGCCCATCTCTCCTTTCAAAACCAGTTTCCTCTCCTTTTTCTTGTCATAAATAGCTTTGTGTTCCTTCAATTTGTGATGGAGCCTCCTAAACACACAAATTGCAGCAGTGAGTGTGTAACATAAAACCAATGGCTAACACTGGGAATGGAAGAGATGAAGGAAATTGCTCCAGAGAATGAGGAACATGGAAGTAGTGTATATTCCAAAGGCTGGCGTCCAATTTCAGTTTTCAAACCATGGTTCACAGGGAACCAGTATATACCTACAACCTTGTATATTAGCCATCCTATTTCCCATGCAGCACTGACAGTGCAGGCCTGCTATTCTGCATTTTCTTTTTGGAGAAAAAGAATGGGACATCATTCCTCAAATGTGGAGCAGAAATGCCACAATAGTAGTGAGATTACAGTAGAAGGTATTTTCACTGGATGATAGAGGAAGAGGAAATATTTAATTATGGAGGCATGACTTGGGTGGTGCTGAGGAAAAGCAATGAAAAATGCAGAGTTACAGTAAAAATAAGGAAGGTCATCAATGAATTGTAGGTCATTATAAGAGCAGCAACCATAAATTATTTGGGGTGTATTTCTTGGTAAAACTTTCAAAGAAGTATATTTCTGTCTCCTTATGCTCAAACCCATCCTTTCCTTAAACAATTTAATTTGGAGCTACTCAGGAGTCAGACTGTTTTATTGCTTTTTCATAATTTGTGATGCAGCATATTTGCCTAGGGCCCTAGGCAGGGCAAAGAAGCAGAATCATTTAACAATCTAATTTGTTCAAGATTGCCCACAATTCTCTGTACCTTGGACTTTCTAAAACAGTAAATTCAAATTGAATTTATTTCTGAAATTCAATCAAACAGGACTTGAACTTCAGAGCAGGACACATTTTCCACATCTGCTGATGGGTTGTTTACTCTGTTGTACAGACTGGGTACTTTTTTGACCATATATTTTACAAAGAAATCTGTGTGTGTGTGGAGGTTCAACACATTCTAATTTTTCTCCCTTCCCTCTTACATTAGACATTTGCTGAGCAAGTATTTGGCATGTTCAGTTGGACAATCCCGATTGCTGTTGCCTTGTCCTGCTTTGGTGGACTCAATGCATCTATTTTGGCATCATCTAGGTAAAGCGTCTAATTTTAGTACCCTGTAAGGCTATACCTACCCCAAAGAGAGAGAGGGGGAAGGTGAGGGAGTTATCATTGTATGCTTGGTATAAATTGTACAGGCTTTCTGAAGATGCTCATGATCTTTATATTCCTGGTTTCAGTGTTTGTCTTCAGAGTTGTTGTTTTTTGGTCGTCTCCCCCCCCCCCTTTAAATCAACAGATGTACTTTGTAACTAGCTGTAACAAAATACTCTGTAACAAACTAGCTGGGATACAGAACTTCACTTCTGCAGTTTTAAGAGCATAAACCAGGAGTCAGCAACCTTTTTTCAGCCATGGGCGGGTCCACTGTCCCTCCAACCATGTGGTGGGCCAGACTGCATTTTGAAGGGGGGGAAATGAACAAAATAACCCAGAGATGCATTTTAAACAAAAGCACACATTCTACTCATGTAAAAACACCAGGCAGGCCCCACAAATAACCCAGAGATGCATTTTAAATAAAAGGACACATTCTACTCATGTAAAGACACTCTGATTCCCGGACCGTCTGTAGGCCAGATTGAGAAGGCGATTGGGCCGCATTCGGCCCCCGGCCTTAGGTTGCCTACCCCTGGCATAAACTGTCACAAAGCTACTCTTTCCTTACATACATTTTCAACTATTGTTCTTAAATTCATCCTTCTGGACAGATAAACATGCCTGTAGTCAGTTATAACCGATTCTATTAAGGGTGCAGTTTCAGGAAAGGAAGCAGCCATACACAGAGTTAGACCTCGGGTCCATCTAGCTCAGTCTTGTCTTATCCTGACTAACAGCAGCTCTCCAGGGTTTCAGATAGGAGTATTTTCCCAGTCCTATTTGGAGTTGTTGGGAGTGGAATGTAGGATTGTCTGCATGCAAAGCAGTTGCTCTCCTTCTGAGCTATGACCTTTCAAAAGAATCTGCTTGAATCTTGCACAGAAGTTTAGAAAAGGACAAAGGAGGAAAATGCAGCTATGAGTTGGGAGGATTGAGGAGGCTGCCCCATGTGCAGAAAACAAAATTGGAACCATTTTCAGGGTGGGTAGGAGGGAACAGATACTTGTGGAGACCAAACCCAGGTTCCGTTTGTTTCCAATCTGAAAATAAGCATCATCTGCATGAATGTTGCTGCTCATTTAACCAAACAAATACATTTGTATAAAAGGGAAGCAAATGATGTCTAGATTCTGTGATGCATGAAATCTTTCATAACGGTTGCAGTCCTAGACTGTCTTGGCTAATGCTTCAGATCAGACCAGTTGAGCATTGACTTGGATAAAATAAATCACAGGTTGATGTATTAGCTGCTGCTTTTTACTTAATATTAGATATAACTGTCTAATCTGACATCATCATCATCATCATCATCATTATTATTGGTAGGCTGTTCTTTGTTGGATCCCGGGAGGGTCATTTGCCTGACCTTTTGTCAATGATCCACATAGGAAGATTTACACCAGTCCCAGCGCTTCTCTTCAATGTAAGTTAACTACTGTGGCTTTTTATACCCCTGTAATGGAGTAACTAGATAGACTTTTTAGTTACAGATGTTGCACCTTGTATATACCTGATGAAATGTAGAAACTCTGATGCTCCCTCAGTGTGGACGGTGGACAGAGCTAATAGAACTTATTAAATTTCTTCATTTTGTAACTCACCCTGTCCCTATAAGTTAGAATTGTAAATTGAAGCAACATATTCCCTGCTTAACCTCTGGATATTGAATCTTAGCCCAAATTAGATTACGATTTAATTTATGTGCTGTCTTTCCACAAAGGAAATTGTGTTCAAGACTGCTCACAATATACAGTGATCATAACAGTTGTACTTTAAAATTATCAACAAGCATTTCATTAATAAATGGGGCATGCCATCGGGGGTGGGGGTTAAGCTTGGAGCTGCCAGGGGGTAGGTATTGTATCATTGTGAAGTAGCCACTTAGGAGACCTTTCTGCATGCCTTTGTTGTTCTGAACTGTGCCCATGCAGCACATTCTAAGAATGGGCTGGCTGTGACTGATGGGAGTTGGGAGTCCAAAACATATGGAGGGCTGCAGGTTTGAGGATGCTGTGTTATGGTGACACTACCAAAAAGATGAGCAAGTGCTAGTAATGACAGAGATTTTTTTTAAAAAAAAATGCCCCTCTTGAGGTTTTCATGGTATTCATCTCCTTTTTCCTAACAGTGTACCATGACTCTCATATACTTGACTGTAGAAGATGTATTCCAGCTTATTAACTACTTCAGCTTCAGCTACTGGTTCTTTGTGGGACTATCAATTGCTGGGCAACTCTACCTCCGTTGGAAGCAACCAGATCGGCACAGGCCACTCAAGGTGAGAATGATAACAGCTCAAATTCTGTAGTTAATACATTCAGAGACATTACACCAATGTGCTGAGATGAGTAGCCTTGCACAGTGTCATTTGTTACATTTTCTAGGTAGGCAGAAAGTGGTTCCAGATTGGCATAAGGTGGTTTCCGATGAGAATCTTACACTTGAAGAGAATGAAAAAAGTACAAATTGAAGTGTGACTTGGCTGTTCTTGATTCTAGTTCATTTCCTCTCTTACAGTTGAGCCTGTTTTTCCCAATAGTCTTCTGCATATGCTCAGTATTTCTGGTGGTGGTGCCTCTCTATAGTGACACCATTAATTCCCTGATTGGCATCGGCATTGCACTCTCAGGGATTCCAGTATACTTCGTGGGAGTCTCCTTACCTGTTTCCAAAAGACCACCCTTTGTCAGCAAGATTTTAGGTAAGGTATTTTTTTTGGGGGGGGGGGTTGTTTCTTTTGATGAATGATTAATAGAAGGGTCACATAAGTTGTAATTTCAGAAAACTTTTAAGTGGGTGATAGTCATCATTAAAAGAAAAAAGAAAATGGTTGTGTATTTTTTATGCTTATATATAACAAATATTGTTTTGTAGTACTTAGACCTCATTCTAGGAATGTATTTACCACTGATGCAGCTGCCAGGCTCATTACAGTAAGCCAATGATTCTAACTGTTACTGTGTAGATAGTTACCTGGTTAATTGTTTATTTTACCTCTTGGGCAGGTGCTGTCACTCGAGCCACTCAGCTACTTTGCTACTGTGTTCTGACAGAAATGGATACTTTAGAAGAAAAACTAGAAACCAAATCTATATAAAGATGCAAAAGTGACTAAAAAGGTAAAACAAGATGCTCAAGAAATGATGAATTGACAGAAAACTTCACTGGAATTTGGAATTCTTACTAAACTTGGATTCTTGCCAGATCATACTGTGTCATGATCTAGAGTTTGTTATTTTTTTTTTATAAACTGTGATTGAAAAGTCAGTCTTCTCAGGCATAGAACTTACTATTATTTTCATCTACAGATTCTAAACTTTTCTTTAATAGTGAAATTGAGTGTTGTATTCTAGAGCTCAGAAATAGGCAGCCCAGCAACAGGCTTGATACAAATTCCAAATGGCTGGAGTTTGAAACGCACCAATAATTCTCCCAACTTATCAACAGTTCAGCTGTTTTGTGTGAAGTAGTCCTTTGTAGATCGACGTTAATGACAAACTATTGCATAAGAGGAGTTAATTTTGTCACTAAAGATCCAGGGACTGGTTCCTTCACCTATAGCACACTGGATGACAGTTACTGCCCTGAAGCTGCTGTTCTCTCCTTCACATTAAAGTTTAGCTTTTTATTATTAAACAAAGTAAAACTTTTAAGCTTTAGGAAAAGCTGGTAAGTTTTTGTTTTGGGCAATTCAGTTTAGAACCCACACAAGATAATACAAGCTTGCTCCATCATCCATGAATAACATGTAATTGAAGATGGCAATCGTATCTCCTCTGAATCTCCTCTTATCCAGGCCAAACATACCAAACTGGCCTCATAAGGCTTGGTTTCCAGACCCTTGGCCATCTTGGTTGCCCTCCTGTGCACATGTTCCAGCTTGTCAATATCCTTTAGTCTGATAATTTCTCAAAGAAGCTGGATGATCTACGGTTATTCTTGCCTTTCTTTCTATGTAAGAATGTTTCACTGAACTTTGCTGTACCAAAAAAATCAAGGAGCTTTGTATTAGAACTCACTGAAGGACAAAATAGAGAAGCAAGCCTCTCAATTAGTTTGATCCCCCCACCCTTTATGGAATTTATGTTTTCAGACTTAGTGCTGTTCAATACTGAATTTGTTTGCATGATTGGTTTACATGCTTGGGGAGGTCAGTTCAGCTGGGAATGCTTTGAGATAAAACTAAGGATGCAATACCCACTTACCCGAATGTAAGTCTAGAGAGGCTTACTTATGAGTAGACACTCTGCTATGAAGCTGAAATTCTATGCACTCATATCTGGACATATGCTTCATTGAACATAGTAGGACCGATGAGTAAATACTCATATCATTGCACTGTTCATCTTTTTTACCTGTTGGTGTTTTAAGCTGGAGAACAGGTTCATTAATGATATGACCTTTCCTTTTCTTTGGGAGTAATCCAGCAGATGGTAGCATTTGGAACAACAGCCATTACAAGCAGCTGCTGCTGCTGCTGCTACCACCTCCTTGTCCTCTCATGCTGCTTGGGGCCAGCTGCTCAGTTTGGACATGGCAGGAACTGAAACAAGGAACTCCTTCAGCAGCAGCATGCTCACCAAACTGTGCACAGCAACTGTTGCAATCGCCTCTTCTCTCACCTTATGATGTAGGAGCCTGGTTGCTAAGTTTAGTGGTGGCAGAGACCACACTGAGCTCCACACCCTCCAGTGGCAGCTACCTGGGCCAGTCTTCCCAGCAACAGCGGTGGTGGGTGTCACCTCTCTCCTTGTGACCCACATGTTTAGTTGCAGCAGGAACCACATCAAAACTTCTCACCAATAGCTTCCTGGGCCAGTGTGCCCAGTAAACAGCTTGTAGTGTAGTTGCAGAAGCAGCTGCTTTCTCTCTCATTCCCAATGTTATCTTCTCAGTTTGTCAGTGGAGTGTGTGTGCCACTAGCAGTCTTAACTTCCAGCAAGAACTGAGACTGGCTGGCTGGGATAATTGCGGGAAGGCACATCACATGTCACGGGTTGGCTATGGGAGAGTTGCAGAGGGCCTTCCATGCAACCTTGCTAACCTGTCCTGCTCCTGAAGGCAAATATCCTACAAAGGATAAAGAGGATGTCTGTATTGTCCACCCCCTCCAACCCACCCACTGCTCACCCATCCCTGCCTGCAAACTGCCATACTTACAGGGGTTTCCTAGTGTTAAATAATAGAAATATATGTAATTGCTGAGGCAAAAACCAAAGGGTTTTGTTTAGAAGTTCTTTGTTACAGTTTCTGGTTACTTCTACATGGCTAGTTGAACAAAACCCTATCTGCATTTGTTAAATAATAAAAATCCCAGAACTTGACATCGTTGTCTAAATATTAGTTTGAATACTGTAGTGCACAGCCCTATAAGAGGGCAACTATATTGCTGCAGCTTGAGGAAAAATACTGAAATCTCTCAATTCAGATGTCTTATTTGTGACTAAAGGACTTGAACCTGCATTAATAGGCATGTGATTGTGAAAAAAGTGGGGCTTTCCTGCACTGCAGATTTTAATGGTTTAGTGTCAGCTGGATTTATAATCTGGTCCATTTATCCAGATGTTCCTTTGGTGTTTTTTTTTTTTTTACCTGCAGAAAATGTGAGATATGCTTTGAAGTTCATTCTTTAAATTTAACAGAATGATTCAAAATGGACAGTAAACCCAAAATTGGAACAACCCATCTATCCTAATGCTTCTTTAGTAGGTTTGAAACAGGAATAAAGCATTTACTTTTATTTTCAATAAACAGTGACCTATTTGAAATTGTAAAAACATAATCCTTAAAAGCACATACTTTTATTTTATTCCCATGTGTAAATTTGGCATTCCTTTGTAAAGTTTCCTCTAGGTTATTACACTCCCAACATACTGTTAAAAAGACTGCAAAGGAAAGCTCCTGATCTGTCCAACTGATTGTTAATAACAATGGCTGCTTTTATATGATGTCAATGTGTGCTGGAATTTTGTGGGAGGAGGATGAAACTTCCACTATGTGGGAATAAAACGGTGAGACGCTGATATGCCTGCTCCTTTTTGTTTGTGAATAAAACATGCACACTTAACCATACTACTTTGAATGCATACATATAAGAAAAGTGATATGGGACAGGAAGAATGTCAGTACTGCTGCAGCAGTGTTGCATATGCTTTTGGTTGAGAATTACAAGAAGGGCAGCAGCAGAACTTGGAAGCATAACCGTGCTATGCATGCAGGGATATTTAGACTGTATCTTGAGTGTCATGCAAGTATTTCCATTTAATGTGGAAATGAGGAAGCTGGGGAAGAGGATGTTCCATCATTTTCATCTCCAGCCACTTACCAACCATCTGGAGGCATAACCCCACCCCCCACTCCATATTATTTTTAAGACATGCTGCTGTGGGCCTTTGCAGTGCGCTAAGGCTAGTGTTGTTTTGTGTAGGTTGGTTTTATTTATTATTTAGTCTGGTAAAGCTGGTTTTGCTCCGTCCTTGTTTGTTTATTTCTAATACTGAATTTACCCCATGTTTAGTTGAAATGTTTTAGTGTTACTTGAATTTTGCTTTGTACCCCCCCCCATCCAAAGTTTAATTGTAGAAAAGCAGCACACAGAGAGCTCCATGCTCAAGCCTTTCTGAAAAAAGGAACTCCAACAGATTTTTTTAAAAATGCTTCTTTGTGCCTTTCTTACTACATTAGGAGTTAATTAGGAGCCTGATCCAGTTGGTTACAGATACAGTAGTTACATACATCCAGATACAGATCTCCATGTGTAACAGAAACTTGGATGAGTTCTGTTGTTGTTCATGTTTATATTGGTATCATGGCAACATACACAATCATCCCATTTTATTCTCCTAGCAAGCCTACAAGATAAGCTTTATACAGAAACTCAGCAACACCTATTGTAGTGCACTGGTCCTCTTGTACTGGTATTTGAGTGGTGAGAAAACATGGTATTACTAAATTTTCTGTTGCTTGCCGCAACAGGGGGAAAAACCCTTCACTGTCTAGGAATTATTAGAAAAAGCACTGAAAGCACAGTAAATTGGTACTATTTTTTGATCCAACCCAGCAAAGGAGGTATGTGTGAAAACTCAAGACCTCTAGGGCCCATCTTCACCTGCATCACAATGAAAATGTGGTAGGACTTGAAGCAAGACCAACATTTAAATCCCTGTTGAACAACAGATGCCTCAAGAAGTGGACCAGCTCCTTCCAGGGGACTGTAACCTCATTTAGAATAAGCTATCTTCTCACCTCAATAACTCAGAACATAATAACCCTGTTTTTTCAGGCTTCAGCTTCAGTTTATTGTCCTGCAACCAGCCTACCACCACCTCTAAGCCTTGGGTCAAGCATCTGCCTCTTCTGAATCAGATGGAAGAGAGATAGAGCTGGGTGTTACCACATATTGGTAACTTGTCAACAATATCATGTTAGGTTCTCTTGATGACTTGTCAACAATATCATGTTAGGTTCTGGAGGTAGATGGAAATGGATCCAGATACAGTGGTACCTCAGGATGTGAACGGGATCTGTTCCGGAGCCCCGTTCACAGCATGAAGTGAACGCAACCTGCAACTGCGTGTCTGCACGTGTCGCCACTTCTGCACATGTGCGTGACGTCATTTTGACTGTCTGTGCATGCGTGAGCGGCGAAACCCGGAAGTAACGCATTGTTACTTCCGGGTCGCCGCGGAGTGCAACCCGAAAGCACTCAACCTGAAGCAACTTCAACCCAAGGTATGACTGTAATCTGTTCTCACAAAACATACCTGAATATGGACTGCCACCACCCATTCAAGCACCTTGCTCTAAAAAGGGATATTTGCCACTAGACAATAATTATTAAAACCCAGACCCTACCGAAGGAATGCAATACTGTTTCCCTCAAGGTAGCTGGAACTCCCTAGTCAAGCCCAATGCAGCTCATCTTCACCTTACTAGAAAGAAAAAGGAGTCAAACTGTCGGTGTTGTCTACAAACTTCAGACAATTTACCAAACAGTACAATAATACATTTCACTGGATTACCAGCAAACTATCTACTAAAAAATATCTACTGGTAAGGGCCATGTCAGAGGGAAAAAATCAGTCAAAGAAACTATTCAACAAAAGCTGCCTTTTATTTGTATATTAAAGTCAATATGAACTCCATACTACTCGGTAATCCAATCATACTAAAGTGCAAAGATCAACAATTCACAGAATGAGTAACGGTCTCCTGTTGGCAGAAGCTCCATTTATGGCAAGAGATTGAGACATTGAAAGAGTTGTTCAGAATACGTATCTGCTATCTCCTAATTCTATTTTTTCGGCATTTCCAGTTTTACCTGAAAAACTAATACATTTCTTATAGAAAGGAATTTCTTCTTGTTTAACTTCAGAAGTAGCCTTCAAAGATTCCAACATAGTAAAAACTGATATCCATCAAGTTCAGAGATGCCCTACCCACATAGTGCACCATATTATGGAGACAACAGCTGCAAGAATAAGGATTAGATTACTCAATTTTAGATACATAATTTAAAGTCTCTTGTTTACCCTTGAACAACCAGTTACACTCAGGCTTCCATAAGCACTGCAGCATCCACTGTACATAAGTGGCATGACATATGTCATGAACTTCCAAATTCACACATAATTAAAGTAATGTCTTCTGAGCACTAAGGTTCCAGTGTTCTACTCGGAATCCAGCTCCTGCAACCCATCATACTCGAATTCCAACAAGACATCAGACTGATATTTATCCCATGTTCTCCTGATATATCCATTATCTTCATCACTGATGCTTCCATGCTCTGATTCTAGGAGGAAAAAATAATTTGGAAATGTGGGAAAGATTTTACAGGATACAGGTTTGCAGTTCTGCCAATGCCCCAAGCACTATATTTTCCTCTATTTGCTTATTGTCTCAGATTGCTCATTATCTCGCCATCCACTTCCCAGTTCAAAGTAATTAGAGAAGTGATGGGTCATATTAGACCCATCAAGGTTTTTCTATGTGGGTTACTCATTCTCAGGGTAAAACCATAGTTGGATTCACTTGGGTCTTCTGACACCTAGTTTGGGAGTAAAATTAATGGTAAACGCTAACAATTAAAGTGAAACTGCTGACTGGCTTGCCCATCACATCAAATACCTTCATCTTCCCCAGGGAGGAACTCATCTTCATCTGGGTAGTCATTTCGCCAATTGTTCTCATTGTTCTCATCATCCTCATCATCATATATTTCTTCGGCAATGTGACTTTCATCCACCTGCATGTTAAAATTGAAAAGCATTTTCAGAGATGAAAGTCTCCACTGCAACTCACTTGCTAAGCAACAACTAATGCAAAAGTTAGCCATCAGAAATGAAAAGCGATGGATTCCACCACCCCGCTCTAGGTGTTGTTAGACCTGTATGGCCTATGGTCAGATATGTTCCCCTATCCTTGCTGAAACCTGTTTTGTTTATGCCTATTAAGTGTGTGTGTATGTGTAAAAACCTTTATGCCTTTGAGCAGTTAGCAAATACAGCTTCTGTTTTGCAAGCACGGACAACCTTCCTGAATCTAAGGATTATTCAAGAATGTGAATGAGCAAATCTCACACTGTTCCCTTCTGCCTTATTTGTGACTTACCAAAAAGTAAAAGTGTTTCTGTCCTCCACTTCAAATGGACCTTTCCCCAGTGAAATTTATAAAACATTCTGATTTATCCAATTTATTTCAGTTTTATCTAATAAACAGTGTTTGGGGGTTTATTTCAGTTATCAGTCGTAATAATAAATAATAAATAATAAAATTTTATTTATATCCCGCCTAACCCATTTGGATATTCTTGTAAATCAGTCAAACTAAACCTTGTCTTTAAATGTGATTAGCAATTAAAAATGCTCCCATATATTTGCTTTTATGCTCTAATGTTGACCTAAATTCACAGTAGGTTCTCATTCTCTTCTTTAGTCCCCCTTGTCACTTATTTGACATTCTTTTCCATTTGCTTACCAGTTCACAATCCTGGGTGTAGGGCTGAACAGACAGTATGTTCTCAATCCAGCATGGAGATGCTGTTTCCATGCAGTAGATGTCATAAACATATTCCTCCTTTAAATTATGCTCTGCTTCTTTACTGTCCGTTATGGTTAAACTCTCACGAATCATTTCAACAGCATTACAGAGAATAGCATCTGAACCCGGTTTCTGTTAGATAGAACACAAGTGTTATAAGCATCTCACTATAAACAGCTAAAAGATAAACTAATATGTGACTTTCAAATTGCTGGTTGAAACCCCTTCAATAATAATAGTTACCTCCTGTTAAATGCAAAAGCAAAATGCAAATTTAACTTTGACTATATTGTGCTGGGGGAAGGAGGAGGATACAAACCGCTTGTTTAAAAATGCATGTTCAAAAATATCAGTCTCCCACCATTCTGGCTCTTACTCATTTAAAAGCATCAGTAAGTAGACATAGTCTTGGTGTAACTATAACACACTGGGCAGTGGATACTTCTTTGCTAAAATCTCAAACAGTAATAGAAGGTAAATGTGACAAATTATAATAATCTATCTGGAATTTTGTTCATTGGATGTTTTCAGCTAGAGCTGTAAAAGGGCACTAAGGAACAGGTTACTTTGTTTTCTGTTTAGAATACTTGTATCCTGGAGACTCTCAACGCACTTAAGAAAATACAGTAACATCACGTTAAGTGTAATATCAGAGAAATAACATGGTATCCATATTGTGCCAAGATTATTCTGGCAGCATTCCCTGCCCTGATGTTGCTCTTGTCTACTTAGCAAAGCCCACTGACGTCTTCTGCTGCAAGGGAATAGGGTTAAGCAGATGAAAATGTGCTCAGCCTATGATGGAAGCAAGTGTAAGGTTTACTAATCCACACTGTCTAATGGTTTCCTATAAGTCAGACTTTGTGAACATAAATAACATTTGTCGTTTAATGTCTATTGAAAAGATTTTAAAAGATACATGGTGCCTGTCCCCTTCTTTTTTTCTACTCACCTAGCAATTAGGCTTTCTTCACCACAACACCACCACCCCTCCACCAAAATATACACAACATGGGGCCCTTTAGACCCTACTATTTTGTGTTTTGAATTACTTCGCTGTATCCATGTATATACCTGCAAACTGAGGATTAAATTTCACACAATACACTAAAACAGTGGTATCTCGTGTTAAGAACTTAATTCGTTCTGGAGGTCTGTTCTTAACCCGAGGTAATATTTCTGGGTTAGCGGAGTCTGTAACCTGAAGCGTATGTAACCTGAAGCGTATGTAACCCGAGGTACCACTGTACCTGTTTCTGAAAGGTGCTAGAAGTTATGCTATTCTGCACTGCATCCAACTGCTGACATCTAGTGGTCAACAAGGACTTTACACATTAAGAAACTATGACCAGGTTACTCAACTTCAAAAGAATGAATCATGAGTGCACTCTTAAGTGTGCTCTTGATTCTTCTTCTCAGCACAGCTTAAACTAAAGCTGTAGCTGTAAAGGAAGAATATGTGTACTTAGAATGTATATTGAGAATATACTTAGAAGTGTTACTTAGAATAAGAAGTGTACGTAGAATGAGCTCTAAGGTTCCTCCCCTGTTGTAGTTGAACTTTCCTGTGCCCGACACCATAGATCAGATGTCAAGCCTGTCACAACTGGGTCAGCTGAAAGTTCCCCATCATATTCTAGCTCAATACTGTCAATATTGATTGGCAACAGCTCTCCAAGGATTGAATTTGGGACTTTTTGAATGCAAAGCACATGCTCTACAGCTAAGCTGTGGGCCCTTCATACACACCAAAAGCAACAGGCTATGTACCCAAATAACCCTCACATGTTTAATTGGGAACTGTTTTTGAAACATGAATTAGGAGGTGATTTTAGCTTCAAAAATCGAGCACCCAGAGACTTATGCAAACAGTCTAATACAGAGTTACATTGCCAACAAATACACCTGCAAGTAGCATCCTTTTTGTCACTGTCTTGAAATTCTTTGCCTCTCCCAACTAGATTGCCAATTGTGCTAGTCAAAACCACTGGAAAGCATATTAAAAATGCTTGCTTATAAACTTCTCAAATTACTAGACATAAAGATTCAAGGCTAAACAATGATTAAAAAACCCTAAACTATGGTTTGATGTATTGACTGAACAGAAAACCTTTATTTGAAATTGGCTGGTAAAATACAATCAAGTGTCGTGTTTTAGATTTAGGTTTGCTAACCAGAGTTCATGTATGGTTTATCATAATGTTTGCTTCCCCTCCAGGGACCAATTTACCTAGAAAGTGGAATGCTAAGCAGAGAAATTGAAAGCAGAGAAGAAACTCAAAACTCTGGTTTACTTATTAAATTTGGAATAAATCAAGCTATGGTTTGAATTCTAAACTATCACTAGCAGTGAACTACAGTCAATTGAACTAGATGATTTTCAAGGTCCTTTCCTATTATGATTCAATTCAAGGTTTGGTGTGATGTCTGAATAGAGTTTGCATTTTTGTATAAACTGCTGGCTTACCGTATTTTTCGCACCATAGGGCACACCTGACCATAGGGCGCACCTAGTTTTTAGAGGAGGAAAATACGGAAAAAAATATTCTGAATCAAATGTTGCACTAAACTATTTAAAGCAGCAAAGCGGGCGGCTCCTGTCCACTTTGCTGCTTTAAATTGAGCCTCAGAGAAGGGTAGGAAGGGGAACCATGGCTTATCTAAGTCCAGTTAATAATGCTGAGCCTGACTTATGGCCATCGAGATTAGCCTGGCCATCTCAGTGGAAATCTGGGGAGGCTGAGGTGGACTTTCAGTGGTCAAAGTGTGGTTGTGTCTTCCTGCCCAGCCTCTATTTCCTGCCCTCTTTCCCCCCTGCACCCCCGCACCCTGCTTTGAGGGAAGGAAGCGGAGCCATGGATCCTGTGCTCGCAACTGCACTGGATTTCCTCCACTTTGAAGCAGGAAAGTGGGAGAGGAGCTGCTTACACAAGTGTAAGCTGCTCCCCTCCCACTTTGCTGCTTCAAAGGGAGCCCAGGAGAAGGGAATCTGCTGCAGCCGCGGTGGAGGATCCATGATCCCTTTCCTTCCCTCCTCCGTGATTGCTTTGAAGCAGGAAAGCAGGAGAGGAGCTGCTTACACAAGTGTAAGCTGCTCCCCTCCCACTTTGCTGCTTCAAAGGGAGCCCGGGAGAAGGGAATCTGCTGCATTCGCCAGCAGAGGATGCATGGTCCCCTTTGTTCCCTCCTCCGTAGTTGCTTTGAAGGAGGAAAGTGGGAGAGGAGCTGCTTACACGAGTGTAAGCTGCTCCCATCCCACTTTCCTGATTCAAAGCAATCACGGAGGAATCCCTGTGAGCAGCGGAGGATCCATGGTCCCCTTTGTTCCCTCCTCCGTTGTTGCTTTGAAGGAGGAAAGTGGGAGAGGAGCTGCTTACACGAGTGTAAGCTGCTCCCCTCCCACTTTCCTCCTTCAAAGCAATCACGGAGGAATCCCTGTGAGCAGCGGAGGATCCATGGTCCCCTTTGTTCCCTCCTCCGTAGTTGCTTTGAAGGAGGAAAGTGGGAGAGGAGCTGCTTACACGAGTGTAAGCTGCTCCCCTCCCACTTTCCTCCTTCAAAGCAATCACGGAGCAGCGGAGGATCCATGGTCCCCTTCCTTCTCTCCTCTGTAGTTGCTTTGAAGGAGGAAAGTGGGAGAGGAGCTGCTTACACGAGTGTAAGCTGCTCCCCTCCCACATTGCCGCTTCAAAGGGAGCGCGGGAGGAGGGAATCTGCTGCAGCTTCCCCCACCTCCCGCAGAAGCCGTGCGCTCTTTAAAGGGGCTGCGCGGCTTCTCCTGGCTTTTCTGGGAGGTGGGGGGATTCCCCCACCTCGTAGAAAAGCCCACAGGAGCCGCGCAGCCTTTAAAGAGGGCGCCGCTCTTTGGGGCTTTTCCCCGAGGAGGGAGAACGGACCGATGCGGCCAGTCAGTCCCTTTTCCCTCCTGGAGAAAAGCCCGCAAGAGCGCACGAAGCTTGTGTGCGGCTCTTGGGGGCTTTTCCCGCCTGCCTCCCCCTTGCATTCGCTCCATAGGATGCACACACATTTTCCCTTGCTTTTTAGGAGGGAAAAAGTGCGTCCAATGGTGCGAAAAATACGGTACTATATTTTAATCCAGAAACCTAACCACTCAGGACTCAATACCAACCTGTAAGTGTGCAGCCAACATACCAGTATCCTTTTCTACATCCTCTTCTTGTTCAATATCAAACAACTGAAATTCTCCACAGGAGTCTGCAATACCAAGGCTTTCTTCATGTGTAGTGTCCTTTTTTGCTCCAGAGACCAAATGGTTGCTTTTATTCAACTCCTCCCCATTTACAGGAAGTACTTCACTTTCTCCATCAGAGAAATTTGGTCGGTGGCTGGCGATTAGACGGTAGCGGCTTTCCTGTCTGCTGGCATACTTGGAAGAACGAAGGTCCTGAATTACTCTCTGGGCACTTCCTAGCGAAGGTCGCAAGAGTTGAGCTGATTTGTTTTTGGTAATGGCTTCTTTTACATACTTCTCAACAGGCTCATCCTGAAGAAAGCAAAAATGCAACTTCAATTTATGCCTTAAACACTTGTTATTTTAAAGAACAAATCTACAGCCATAATAAGCAATACACAAACAGAAAGAAGACTGTTTGCTTGCTCAGAGCCCAGTTGCTGTGTAGGGAAATGAATGTATACTAAACAAAGATAACAGGTAAACAATTCTGTATCTTCTGCCAGCATAATCACTACAGAAACATACCTATCTAATTCCAGTGCACAGTATATCTTCTCTTTGCAACCTGGGAACAATTTGTGCAAAGAAAGCCTGGCTACAAATGACTATATTCACAGACTTTTGGGGCCAAAATCCATGTTGTATACAAACCTGTATGTACAGTATTGCTCCAATAGCTCAATTTTAAAAGAAAAAAAAATACATTGGGCAAGTGCTTTTTAGAGGGGAAATTGAGAGCAGGGAAATAGTGCAATGTGTGGATTAACCCTTTCCCTGCCACTTTCTCAGAATCATCAGGTTACATTTCTTCCAAGAACCGGATTAAAGAAGGATGTACAGTTGAATGGTAGAGATTTACCCCTTATTCCTTACTCATTTCTAAAGCTAAAGTTTGAGACATAGCAGGAAGTCTAGCTATATTGATGTCTACCAGGGCAACCCTATGCAAGTCATCTGCAAGCAAACCCCACCAAGCTCAATGGTACTTACATCGCCAAAGTAAGTGTGAGCAGAGGACTACTGCTATGATGGCCATGTGCCCTAGTTTACAGAGGACAGTTCTCTACCTAAAGCACTGCCAGCAGACAGACCTCTACTTGAAGGGCTAAGTGGTCCAAGACAGTTTAAAGATAAAGCAATAAGGCAGAGCAGAAGCAGGAAATAGTGGTCCATCAATAGTTAGTACCTGGACAACATATTAAGCAGATACACAGGGCACCTGGTTACCATTTTCCCCATTATGGGAAGATGCATTTCTATTCAAATTACAGTAATTATTTCCAAATTTGCAACTATACCTATAAATTAACACATGCATGCAGATTTTATGCAGATCAATGCCCTCTGCTTTGGCAAGATGTTAAGCAGCCATCCCAATCACAGCCTGATTCTCTTCCTGCTCAATCCTACTCAAAAGCAACTCCACTGAGATGAATGGAACTTAATACCAGGTGAGTTTACATAGCAGAACAATGGGTTACCAACCTTTACCTGGTCGCCTGAGGAAACATGCTTGCATTGAGAAAACATGTATTAACACACGTGGGGAACTTGTGACCCACAGATATTGTTGGGCTTCCAACTCCCATCAGCCCCCACAGTCAGTATGGCCAGTGGGGTCAGATGATGGGAGTTGTAGACCAGCAGCACCCAGAGGGTCACACAAATTCCCCACCCCAATGCACAGGAGTGTAAAGCACTTCAACATGTATTAAATATTAGTGTTGAGGAATTATAATCAAATTAATACAGTGGGTCTTCTTTTCTTTTTCACACAAGAACAAACAAATTAAACATACACTCAAAACAAATTTGGGTTGTTACATTCACAATCCCTGAAAAGTATTATTATTTGGAGGGGAGCAGTAACATTCTTTCCCTAAAATTTAATCATTTTTGTATCACCTAACACCTTAAATGTTTGAGAGATATAGATACAAACAAATAATGGCTTGCCTGTTTGGCATCAGATGGTCCTTAAAAGAAAGAAAAAAGCGATGCAGAGTGAAGAAATGGTTATTAGAGAGATGTAAACAATACTATGAATAATGAGTTCATGATTGATTCCACAAAAGCACAATGGAATACTCAATAATAAGTCCTGGAATACAATCACAGAGATGGAAAGGCCCAGGGGGATCATCTAGTCCAACCCCCTGCAATGCAGGAATCTTTTTGCCTAACGTGGTACTTAAACCCACAGCCCTGAGATTAAGACTCCCACGTTCTACCAACTGAGCTA
Source organism: Podarcis tiliguerta (assembly GCF_965153285.1). Lineage (NCBI taxonomy): Eukaryota > Metazoa > Chordata > Lepidosauria > Squamata > Lacertidae > Podarcis > Podarcis tiliguerta. The sequence continues at coordinate 48,683,442 of NC_139541.1, read as the reverse complement.
TCCTAGGTGCTAAAATCATACTTTGCAGGAATCTGCCAGCTGTAAACGTGTCCTTTGACACAAGTCGTGAAAGACCACCATGCAGCTGCACAATCCATAGGTATGGCTTTGTCCCAGGAAACTCGTAGGAGTCTTGCTTTGGAGTAGATCTATACATGACCCTCCTGCCAACCTAGCAGTTCGAAGGCACATCAAAGTGCAAGTAAATAAATAGGTACCACTCTGGCAAGAAGGTAAACCGTGTTTCCATGCGCTGCTCTGGTTCGCCAGAAGCGGCTTAGTCATGCTCCCTCGGCCAATAAAGTGAGATGAGTGCCGCAACCCCAGAGTCGGCCACGACTGGACCTAACGGTCAGGGGTCCCTTTACCTTTATACATGACTGCGTTGTTAACTTCACCCCACATTATCTTTAAGTAATTTGATTTTAGCTACTTTTGCTGCCTTTGCCTGAGGCCTAACTTATTGTTTCTGTGAGTAAAAAGAATTGGACAACTACGACGACCGACGGGCCCAAACAAGCCCAGGCCAGAGCACCGAGTCCTGTTCAACCGCACCTCCGAGGCTACGGTGGCCACCAGCTTGAAAAGATTCTTCTCCACTTCATCCCCGCCCGGTGTGGCAGCGCCTTCCTCCGTCCGGAGCCGCTTACAGGCCAACACCAACGCTTCGGCCGGCACAGCCCCGCCGCGCTTCCTCTTGACGCGCAGCACCGCGGCGCGCTCCATGGCAACCGGGCCAGGTCGCGCAGGTCGCAGGGGATGACGGGAAGGTGAGTGAGAAAAGCTAGGCGCTGCTTCTCCTTTTCTCTACGCGTATGCGAACCTCCTTCGTTTACGTCACAGCCTCTTGACTCGTGCTCGTCGCTCCGCCTCCCGATGACGCAAAGGCAGCGTTCATCCCGAGGGCCCAGTCTTCACGGTTGTCAAATAAAACGCGTGGTTCCATGCGCGGGACAAGAAGGGTGGAATCGTTTTTATTTGGGTAGAATTAATTAACAAATAGCAAAAATAATAGTAAGAGAGGTTAGTGAGCTTCATGGCCGTAATGTCGTAACATTACATTGTACCTGACATTATGTTATATAAATCTGACATTGATGCTTTTAGTTCTCTCCCGCTTTTCAGTGGAGTATAACCAACTATCATAGTAACAAACGCCAGAAATAAAAGGGATATCTGCATAGCACGACGAATTTCCGTACCAAAACCAAGTATAACCTATCAATATTACAAGCTTCCAGCCAAAGCAAGCGAGTTCACGCTATCCTGAATCTTATTTCCCTAGTGCATTATAGACTCCGTTTCTCCATAAAAAGGGTTCTTTTTTCATGCATTTCGATTGCTTCTGTTTCCACTGTACTTGTTATATTCTTTTTCGCTGCAGTTCTTGAGCTTTTTAGAAAATGAGGATATACATTTAAAATATTTATTCTGTATTCCATTTACGTAGCTTTCTGCTGCCATCTTGCCCTGCGCACGGAGGCACCTAATAGCAACCGGAAGTGTTTAAATCGTTTACTGTTTCTCTCTATGGTGTGCGGTGAAAGCAGCGGTAAATAGTAATGGTGGGTTCTTCCCCTCCCCCCCGCTATTTTCCGTTTTGAGCGCGTTGCATCCTGGGAAGATGGCGGCGCCTAGCGCGTGAGACGAGCGTTGACTGACAGGCGGAGGCAAGGTGAGGTATTGGAGTGACCGTTAGAGGCGGGTGGGGAGGCTTGACTGGTTTTTGCGGGGGGAATTTCGAGCTGACGACCCTCAAGTAGAGCGTAGGAGGCTCAGCTGCACACTCTGTCCCGGTTAGGGAGCTCTTGTGCACTCCTGCGCAGAAGTCCTGGCCAAGGGGGCTCCTGAGCATGTCTAGAGTTCATTCTCATTTATTCATTTAAAAGCGTCGCCCCCACAAAAACAAACAAACAAACAAACAAACAAACAAACACTAAGGCGGGCTCCCAGAGCCCCTTCCAGAGATCAGCCCTTGCTCTCGGACTCGCAATCTGAGATACGTGAACGATTGGAAGGAAGAAGAATTGAAGGAAGGAAGGTGGGAGAGAAAGCAAACTTGGGCTAGTACCTGTAGTTCATAGCTGGTAGTTATTCAGACAAAAGGATCCAGGAGCATGTGCAGAGTTCCCCACTGGGAAAGAAGCCATCCTCTTTATCTCTCCCCCTCTCCCCCAAAAAAGAACCTAAGACTGAAATGGTCATGAGGATATGCAGAGTTTCACCTCAGGGAATGAAGCCAGCCTCCCTCCCTCCAAAAAGAGAACATAAGGGCAAGGATTTAATGTGCACATGCAGAGTCTTTCGGTCTAACATCCTTTGGACAGCCAATGAATATTGGAATATTGGAATGAATATTGGAAGATTCGAGACGGATAAAAGGAGGTGCTGCTTCATACAGCATATAGCGAAACTATGGCGTTTCTCCCGCAGAAAGCGGTGAAGTTCACTAACCTGGATACCTTTCAAAGAGGACTGGACACATTCATGGAGGAGAGGGCTATCAGTGGCTCCTAGCCATGATGGCTCAGCTCTTGCCTTCACAGTTGGAGGCAGCAATGCTGGAAACCATGTGAAGCAGGAGTGCTCTTGTGCTCGGGTCCTGCTTGAAAGTTTCCCACAGGCATCTGGTTGGGCACTGTGAAACCAGATGGGCCATTGGTCTGATCCTTGCAGGCTCTTCTTACATTCTTACGTTTTTGTGCTGGAAACATGTTGCCACTTTAGTAACAGTTTGAGAGTGTTGTGGGCCGTGAGGTCTAGAGTTCTGAAGAGATTACATTTTCATCCCACCCTTCCAAGAAGCTTGGGATCCACATAACATGTTCTCCTCACCTTCACTAGTTGAATCCCCACAAGAACCCTGTGAGGTAGGTTAGACTAAGAGAGGACAATTGCACCAGGGTCACACAGTGAGCCTGGGTCTTCCTAATTTCAAGTCTAAGACTGTTGTATTTGGTATTGCATATTAGATTGTTTACAGTATGTGACTATAGTGTATCTTAATTTTACAACAAAAGAGTTTTTTAGTACCTTAAGCTCTTTTGCTGCAACTGATTCCCCCTGGAATGTATTTTTACAATAATGGTAAATATTTGTAACATTGTGTGTTAATATGTTTCAGCAGTGGTAGAAGTAGGAACTAGTAAACAAAATGTGTGGAAGCAAAATGAATAAATCAGATTAAGTCCTATGTCCTTTCCTTCTCCACCCTACAAAGAATTCTCACTTCGTCCTCCCCTCTGGCACAAGACTAAGAAACTGTCTGAAAGACCAACGGTTATGTGTCTAAACTTGGAAAAGGTACAACATACCAGATTCTAGTCCTAACTAGGAGTTACAACTAGGAGCTGACTAAGATAGCAGGAATTGATTGATTGAAGTAAGGTGCTTGGTTCAGGTCTCACCTGTTTGCCTTATCTACACAGGAATAGCTTGGTCACCATTACATACTTCTGCATTAAAACAGCATCATTTTTACATGGCAGCCTGGAGTGCAATTCACTTCCAACATACACATGCATACTGCTTTACAAAAGCAGCCACTAAACTTCATGTAATGCATTATGATGGCACATGGCAAATTCCTATGGCAGAAGCATTCAAGGCTTTGTTTTGTTAACCGCAGCATTTATTTTATGCATTCAAGATTCTTATATCTTGCTATTTTTTTTAATCTGGAGCTTAGGATGGCTAACAATTAATAGATAAGCAATTATACAAAGCAATACTCTAATTTGCACCACAAAGCCATAGCAGCAGCAACTCAAAAGCAAATAATAATATCAATAAAACAACACCTAAAAATAATTTATCTCCTTCTAAATGGTAACTTCTTTCCTTTTGCCATAGTTTTCTGATAATGAATCAAAAGCTAGAGATCATCTGAATAAAAGCTTTCCTCAACAACAAACCAGGGCAAGAATGAAGGTTTTTTGTGGAAGAGCCAATCCAACCACTGGAGCTGTGGAGTGGTTGGAGGAAGATGAGAACTATGATTATCATCAGGAAATTGCAAGGTATAGTGGGAGTTGGCTTTTATTTCATGCATTATTGTGACAGGCCAGTGTGTACTCAACATGTTGGATTTAGACCTGATGAGTCCTGGATTCAAATCAATGTGCAGCCACATAAGCATACTGGTTGGCGTTGGGCTCAGCCTAGCATGTTTACCAGATCGTTGTGAGACTGGCAGTAGGGATATGTGTGCTACCTGAGCTCTTGGGGGGGTGGGAATAAAAAACTGATAAAAAACTGTGACGAAAATGAAACTTGAATGAAAGAGTGAAAAAAGGTATCTAATAACATCATAAAGTTTTTGTTTGTTTAACAAGGAACTCTTGAGTTCAACACAGTGCTAAAGATGGATTCAAATAACTTTTATATTTCCAAGGAGGAAGTGCTGATTGGTTCTTTGTGCCAGCATCCTTTCGTGCAACCTGTGACCATTGGCACTCATCACATTCTAATCTACTTAGTCTTTGAAGAGCTTCTTAAATTACTATTTTAAGACTATGACATGTGACAAGGAACATCCCCCCTACCTTTCTTTCTCATGCATGCATACCTTTTTGTTTTAAATCATGGGAGGATGAGACTGTTAATCGCTACTAGTCATGGTAGTTGTGTCAGAGTACCATCATGAATATCTGAGGCAGTATGTCTCTGAATACAGTTGGTTGGGGATCATGAGCAGGAGAGTGCAATAGCACTTGTGTCTTTCGTGTGGTGCCCTATAAGCATCTGGTCATCCCATCTGTGAACTGAATGCAGGACTAGATAAGACTTTAGTCCAAGTCAGCAGGGCATTTCTTAAGTTCTGATAAAAGTTATTCAAAACTCAGAAAATAGCTCACTACTCTATGATTTATTTTTTCAGTTGGTTCTAAAATAAAGGTATTAATTCCTCATTCCTTTTAAAATAGGATTGATAGTCTAGAACTGAAGAAAACAAAGAGTGCCCATTTAATCTGACCTTGTTGCAGGAGCCCATGTGTTCTACTCTATGGCTATCTTCTGACTCTCCTTCAGAAGCTACAGCCTTGTTGTCCTGGACTTTAACTGTATGCAGTTCAAGTGGGGGGAAACTGAACAAAATCCTAGTAGTATATAGCAACAACCCTAACATAGCATGGATCTTACACCTTAGCCCTATGGCTTTGTACTCAGCAGTACATCCCACGCAGCACAAGGGAACTTACTCCAAAGTAAGTTTCCATAGGATTTCATCCTTTAGTTTCCTGCAGTTAAGGTTCATCTTCTTGTAAATAGCTGGTGATGACTCTTAAAGGGATGACTCACTATTTGTCAAGCCTACAGAAGGAGAAAGCATCCTCAATTGGACAGCACTTTGTAGGTTGCATATTTTAATAGTAACACTGGTCCTGTTTGTCTGAACTGTTTTTGATCTGTAATCTGAACTCTCTTACAGGTCATGTTATGCAGACATGTTGAATGACAAAGACAGAGTAAGTAATTGTTGTTTTCTTTTTTTAAAAGTTGATTGTTGGGATTCTGAAAGTTGCCTCATTAGCTTCCATTACCTTGACTTTGTTCCACTGGCTTATAGTACCATAGAATGATAGACTTGTAGAGTTGGAAGGGACCCTGAGGGTCATCCCGTCCAAACCATTGCAATGCAGGATTCTCAACTAAAGCATCCATGACAGATGGGCCATCCAACCTCTGCTTAAAAACCTCCAATGAAGGAGAGTCCAACACTTTCTGAGGCATTCCATACCAATGTTGAGCAGCTCTTACTATCAGAACATTCTTCTTTTTTAAAATAATGTTTTTATTTACTTTCATGGTACAGAAGATAATTTTTAAGAAAATATTGTTAAAACAGTAAACAACAAATAACTTGTCCTGACAAAATTACAGACTTTTATCATGCCACATGTTAAAATTTCATTTGATTAAGAGATAACGCCACATTTGTCTGTGAGTGTAGTTGGAATTTTCTTTCTTGTAACTTGAGGCTGTTGTCTTGCTTTTCCCCCATGCTCTGTGCATTAGTATAGACACAACTGAAACCATGAGTCATTCCTTCCAACTGCTTCCTTCTTGCAGTTTCTTGCTCCTTTAGCAGATTTTTGTAGCACCACCTCAGTTTCCTGTGAAGCTATTATTCCTGGTACCAGGTGTTCCCCTGTTGTCTGTAGTATTGTCTCTCTCCCCCTCAGGATTTAGTTTAAAGCTCTCCTGATCAGGTTTGTGAGACTGTTAGCAAACACATTCTTGCCAACTGCTGTGCGGTGCAACACATCTCTTCCCAGAAGTCCTTTCTCAAGGAAGTGACTTCAGTGTCACAGCCACAGGGTCTTTCTCCCTTTTCCGGTGACACATTCCTGGTGGGTCCAAAATTATTTAAGGGAAAAAGTACAACACTTTTATTTTTAATGAGTTAGTGGCCTTTCAGCTGCATTTTATATTATTTCTGTGATAGCCCCTTGAGATCAATCTTGCCAGCAGTTCATATTTTCTTTTCATCATGAATATGAGATCAAGGCATTTCCTGTTTGTATAAGTTGCTGCCTTAAGACAGCATAGAATTTTAAAGAGAGAAATTCAGCTGTGTACTGTTGTTGCAAGTGTAAAAAACAAATGCTTTGAGGTTGGCTTTTCGAGGTTATTTGTTTGATGGATAATTGAGCAAGATGACTAGACTCTTGTAGAAAACAGTCAGTGGTTCAACACTACATTTTTAATAGAATGACGTGAAGTTTTAGTGCTAAATTTGGAGAAACAAAGCATAGATTACTTTAAAATGCATTAGTTAGTTGATTCAATTTCCTTTGGATCCTGTCTAGTCATGAGTGCATTTTGATAATGAACCCTCTGTGAATATTCCATCTGCTTATCAAGGGCTTCTGCGATATTCATGTACCCTGCTTTCTTCTTCAATAAAATTCCTTTTCAGATGGCAAGATTAAATATTCTTCAAAAGAAGTGATTCTCAAAAGTGTTTTTTTTTTAAATGAACTGTTTCAAAATTAAATCTTGACAAAGCTAAGGGATGTGTTTATTATCTCACTAGCTTTTTTGGGTAGTTGTTCCTTTAATTATTTTTTTTAGGAGGTGACATTTTTTTTTTTAAAAAAAGAAGATGTCAGGGATCAAAAAGGCCTGTCAGAAATCACTTCCTGAAGGGAATTTTGTCCATCTGTATCGGGCTTTAAACGCTTGCAAATTCCCAGGTGTCTCTATTTGAAAAGAGTTGGCAGGAAAAGGATGAAAAATTGTAGGCAAACTAACCATTTCACTTAAAGCAGTGCAAAGCAAAGCACCGAAGCCTCTGCTGCTGTGTATTCCAATATTTAGAGGGTTTAAAAGTTTTATTTAGAATGAAATACTTAAAGAGGATTGGGAAAGAGAGTAATGGGAATATCAGTTGTTCTTAAAGAGCTGGGGCTGCATTCTTGTGAATAGTATTTAGCTTTAGCTTTTCCTCACTTAATGTTTTCAGACATTTATCATGGAGATCATACTGAATTTATAAGGCTTCTAATAAGTGTACTGCAAACAAAATCTTACGGATTTGCATATTGATCACCCACTGAAAAGATAATGCCTTTTAACCCACAACATTTAAATGCTTGCAGATTCAAATTTATTAACCTTGGAGGGCATGTGTCTCACATTTAAACAAACATTGGACTTGTTGAAGTAACTGTCAGGTTTGTCTCTTTCCACAGAATGCAAAGTATTTTCAGGGTATTCGTGCTGCAGTGGACAGAGTGAAGGAAAGAGGAGACAGAGCTATTGTCCTAGACATTGGGACTGGCACTGGACTCTTGTCTATGATGGCAGCTACAGCTGGAGCAGATTTCTGCTATGCTGTTGAGGTAGGTATTATTGCTCCCCTGTCCCGTACCAGATATAAATCAGTTATGCAGGAGGCAGATCCTTAAAGCAGATTTGTAAACAAAATTGTATGTGATAGGGACTAATATTGCTTTGCGTGTTTGTTCTACAGCCCTCTGTACTTTCCTTATGGTTCTCTTTTGTTCCTGAAACCTTGCATTAATATTTAGTGTTTGTTGTCCTTATTGTTGCTAGTAAAGCACAGTGTTCAAGAAACTTCACTTTGAATGGTGCATTTCAGTATGTATTCCCCACTCCTTGAAAATGGGGCAAAGCAACCAAGGGATCTCTGAGCTTAATCCAGACTAGGTCTGCTTAATATCGATGCTTAAACTATCCATGATTAATTCATCCCATTGATTTTGATGGGGCTATTCTAAGCATGAGTAGGTCTGGATCACTGTATGGTGTCTTAGGAAAGTTTTGATGTTAGATATTTATTCAGAGTAATAGTGAAATGAATTTTAGTGCTTTAATTTTAATTTGGGTTTATTTTTTGCTTTTGAAAAAGCATTGACTCATGAAAGCAGACTTTTTGGTCACTGGTGGTGTGTAGCCATCTGTTTCCCCCCTCAACTTTCATTTCATATTTACATTTTGGCAAGGAGCAGTTCATTTCTGGCAGCTTTGGAGGTGGAAGGCAGTCTTGTTTTGCCAGGGTTCATGTCTTAATTAGGTACACATTTTAACATTGCCAGGAGGTATGTGCTTCATTGGAGGTCTCATCTGTGCTTTTGAGAAGGCAAAGTTAGATTTCTCAGTCTTTGCCAAAGAGCAGACTCTTGGCTCTTATTAGAAACCCAGTTTCTTTCTGTTGCCTAGACCAGTTAAAAATCCCATCCAACTTTTGTATGTATTGGATCTGAAACTGGGCACTAATAGAGTAATCCTATGCATGGCTGCTCAGACATAAACACCATTGAGTTATGTGTATAGGATTGAAGCCTAAGTGATTAGATCTTTCATGCAATATGATAAAATATAGGCAGGGATTCTTAATATAAAACAGCAGTTGGTTGTTCTCATTTGTTGTGCTAGTTTGTATGCTTAATTTAACTTAGTAGTAGTTTTCAGTTGTATTTTTCCCTTATCTGCCTAGGGTACATACATTTATGTTTAAGGTGTGTGATATAAACTATGTAAACAAACACATTTTTAATCTCCTTGGGAAAAGACACAGACAGGTACTACCCAGTACCTACTAAGTCTTCTATTTGGCAGGATTAAATGTACTTAACTGTTTATCCTGTGGTAAGTATTTCCCATAACACAATACAGTAATTTTCTGGTGGTGTTTGCACCTTGAATGTAGGTGCCATTAGCCTGGTTGTGTTCTTGAGAGCTGGTGTAGTGTAATGGCTGTGTCTCTGTGCTGTGTCCTAGAAAGTCCTGATTCAAATGTTACTTCAGATCTATCTAAATATAAGGATTATTATACTGCAGGTCTTCAAACCGATGGCTGATACAGCTGTGAAGATAGTGGAGGAAAACGGCTTTAGCGACAAGATAAAGATCATCAACAAGCACTCCACTGAAGTCACAGTGGGGCCTGGTGAGATTAATGTGGACTGTATTCTCATGTTGCATGGAACAAAGGATATCTTTATTTAGTTCTTTGTTTCATTAAAACAAATTGTATGCCATCCTTCAGACATGTTTTGGGGGTGGTTTACATATAATAGAGGCTGGCCTCCTCTGATTTCAAGGAAGGGAGGGGATGAGAAGGAAGAACAGAAGGGTCACAGCTATATAGAAGAGAACAGAAGCAGTCCTGAGGCCATTCCCTGTCTCCTATTTGAGGTGACTTAACATTAGCACAGCAGCCTGCTTTGAAAAAGAAAGAGAAAAGAAAGAAACTAGCATACTCCTATTTGTCTTGTGCTATGCTTCCTAGATGGAGACATGCAGTGTCGTGCAAACATCCTGATAACAGAGCTTTTTGATACCGAACTGATAGGGGAGGGAGCTTTACCGTCTTATGAGCATGCCCACAGATGTCTTGTACAGGTAAGGAAGTGAGCACTGTTCACAGATGGTGTCATGTAACAGAAATTTTATTCTTGCAAGCTCGCAGATTGATTGTAGCCAATCATTTCTTTGTTTTTGATCGGTTTTGTTACTGTTAGTTTTCACTGAAGATATTCAAAATGGCCTTCAAAATTCATAATAGACCTGTCATAATCTGTATCTGTGTTGGTTGTGCATGGCTTAAGAAACAACTAATTTTGAGAAAGCTTTCACACATTTTTGGCACAGAAATGCAAAGTATAGTAAGTATATGAGTCTCTGTCCACTTGAGGACAAGCATCATTGAACTCAACAGGAATACCTTCCAAGTAAACATTATGGTATCAGACTGTGAGATAAATAGGAACGCACGTAAAGAGAAGGTTCAAAGGCATTGAAGAGTGGGCCTCATATTTATGCCCAGAATCCAAGTTTTATGTGCAGCCTATATATTTTCTAAGAAGTTCACATTTCAGAGCTTGCTTTTATTCCGAGGGCATATAATGAACCTTGCTCAGTTTCCTTTCTCTTTGTTTTCAAATGATTAGGAAGGATGTGAGGCAGTGCCTCACAGGGCAACAGTATACGCCCAGTTAGTGGAATCCCAAAGAATGTGGTCCTGGAACAAGCTATTTCCCATTCATATTCAAGCAGAAGATAGTGAGAAGATTATTGTCTCACCACTAGAAATGGAGAACTGTCCTGGTGCTCCTTCAGTCTATGATATCCAACTGAATCAGGTGTCCTTGTATGACTTCACGCCTCTCAGTGACGTTGTTACAATGTTCAGGTGAGTGTGGCTTTTATGTTATATGTTTAAACCATTTTTATACTCTGCCTTTTAATCTTCGATTATCAAGGCAGCTTAAAGCATCATTTTAAAACAATGCCTCATGAAATAATAAGTAATATAATAAAACATAGTCTGTGGAAAATTCAAAGCAGTAATAAAATCAAAGCCACACCAGAAACCCACAAAGGCCAAGGAAAACAAATGTTTCTGCTTGGTGGTCTAAAAGCCATCAGATTTGGTGCTAAATGAATGGGTGGTTGGGCCCTGGTATCCACCTCATTTCAGCCAATGAAGCCCCTCAGAACCATGTCTCCTTCCTTGAAGAACTTACTAATGGGATTAATATGGGAGAAGGAGGTCCTTCATATACCCATTTTGCAAGTAGGGTGGGTGGGAACCTATGGCCCTCCAAGTGTTGCTAGACTGCAACTATCATTCCTGGTCATGCTAATGGAGGTTGATGGGTTAGACCTCCAACAACATCTTGAAGACTATATGTTCCCCACCCCTTATTTAGAGCTTTACAGGTTAAAACTTGCACTCTGAATTGTTCTTGAAGGAAACTGGTAGCTTGTTTGTTTGATGGTTTGTTTGTTTAAGTACTTGTCCTTACACAGACACACCTGGGTATCATATATATTATAAATACATTTAAGAGGGAAGTAGCAAACTCCTAAGATCAAACGGTTGATGGTATATGAAGTTGTTGGTGAGAAGTTGCTGAGCACTTTAATGCATTGTGATGTTTCATTGATGACTGACTGCTGCTGCTCTTGGTCAAAACTGTCAGATGCAGTTTCAATTTCTACAATTTTTAGAAGAGCTCTGTTCAGTTCCATCGTTGTGTTTATCAATTCTGCTCTGTGTGTATGTTTGTGGTTAGAATCACAATGTTTATTTCTGCCTAACAACCTGAATGAAAATAAGTAGCTATTTAAAATGAACTGATTGCAATTCATTATTTTCCACAGTGTAGATTTCAGTAAGCCAGTAAGCCGAGCCTCTGCCTACTACACAGTACATCTGGAGGCCATAAAGTCGGGCAAAGCCCAAGTGGTCCTGTCCTGGTGGGATATTGACATGGACCCCGCTGGGTCAATAAAATGTACGATGGCCCCATATTGGGTGCAATCCACCTCTGAAGATATCCCGGTAATGTACTGAACCTCTTGTAAATTCTATTGCCTTCCTAATATTTTAATGCTGGCAGATTGAACTAAAACCATATATGTGGGCAGATGTTAATTCGTCCAGCTCTGTAAAATGTGCCATTTTCACTTTTTGGCCTAATTCGAATTTGACTCCGGACATTCACCAAGGGAGGGGAACAACACCAAGGCATCTCATTTGACTTGGGTCACCACCCCCTGTGCAGGCAACATCCATGAGTGGATGTTGTGTTGTTGTGTGCTGACATAGCATGTTTAGAGGCCAGTGATCTAACTTACCCAAGGCACCAGCTGCATGAACGTCTGCATAGTTATGCTTTTGGAATTTTTTGTGCATGTTGTTTGTTGCATCTTAGTTGGACCATAGTTCAATATTGGTCAGCCTTTAGAGAATGCTCATAAAGATTCTAAAGATTTGTGCTAAACTTTCAGAAGTAAACTAGTTCTCCTAAAATTGTCCAAATCTTGATAATAATGTCTAAGTTTATGGCCGCTTGCAGTTTTTTAGCTACTTACTGCCATGGATGGAGTTGTACAAAAATAAACAATGCTCTATGATTGCAGCAGGTTAGTGACTTTAAGTAAGATTAGGATTCCATTGGATTTGCCATCTTATCTTCTTTTGACTTTTCTAGCATAGAATGCATCAGGGTAGGCAATATGCTTTCTGCAATTCCTAATTTCACTAAAGAAAAGGTATGTTTTTGGACATTGTGGTTATAGAAATGAATGTGAAAGGTGACAGCCGAACATTAAATAAAGGCAGAAGGGTGATGTTAAATCTCCATGAATCCTTTAAACAATAAGAGATTATGTTGCTGTGAATGTTTCCTCATGATTACATTGTAAAACAGGCAGTTTCCAGCAATAAAGCTGTATCAGGGTAAACCTTGAGTGGGGTTGTTTAGGTATGAACAAGCATTGGAGCTTGCCCAAATTGTGTTCTTTCTTTCACTCCTTTACTTTCTCCTGTATATCTTTGTGTCACATCCTTGGCACTATATGTCACTTGGTTGTCAGACAGGGATCCTGCCAGCGTTTGATGTGTTCCTTTCTGTTGAATGCATAAGCATGCACAGCTGTAGCTCAGTTGCTTTGCATGCAGGAGGTTCCATGTTTAATCTCTAGCATTTTCAGGTAGGGCTGAGAAAACAGAGTATCTGCATTATCCCATTGCAAATTTACTGTTTGGTTTTTTTTATCCCACACAATCCATTTTTATTTTAAATTACTAATTGTCTGCCCCTTTTCCATTTTGTTTAAACCTTTCCAGTGGAGAGATCATTGGATGCAGTGCGTCTATTTCCTTCCAAATGAAGAACTTGTTCTCCAGGGCCAGAGTGTGGGCCTGACTGCCTTTCATGATGACTACTCTGTGTGGTATAAGCTTCAAAAAGGCAGGTAACTAAAGATAGGAGGCAGAAAGGGATACTCATGATGGAACAAAGACTGTCAGGCTGGGATAGTTTGTTTTCTCAGTGAATGTAAGTTGGGGAGGGTTACTCTCCCAGTCCATGAATGGCCATAGGTGTTGTACCAGGCATAGCTGGTAAAAACCATTTATAATGTAAACATTATCTGGGGCAAACAGAAATGAGTTGGTTTCATTCATCCAAATGTTTTTAGAAATGAAGACGCCACAACTGCTATCCAAGTTGAAAGTCCTGTGTGTAGATGTCAGGCCCACCTGTTGTGGAATAGGCCACGGTTTGGAGAACTCAACGATCAGAATCGAACAGCGCAGTATTTACAGGCTCTGCAGAAAGTGAGTAAGATTTATCCAATATGGTATCTTCTTGCCTCAATCTCTGCACATTAGGCATCACTTCACTGAATTTGGGTGAAGAGCTGTGTACATGCCTGCTTCTTTTTTTTAGCTTATTAGAAGAGATGGTGAGTCACAAAGCCAGCATACTGTTTTGCTTATTCACTGTTGATACTTGATGTACCTCCCGTTGCAGGGAATTCTGTATGGTTTTTAATGCAATGGACCAATACAGCTATCATTCTGGAAAGCAAGTGAAAGTAATTTCTTTCTGACTTTGGTGTGCAATGCACATGAGAACAAAGCAGAAGTCCACCAATTTGTTTTTAAATAGCTGGGGAAAACCATACAACCTGGTAAACGAACAAAAAACAAAATCAGATTATATTTATTAAATAAAATACTGCCTCTTCCATTTGTTCTGTAACTACATAGAAATGCCAGGATGAGCAACAACAAAATGAACAGGAAGGTAGGAACTCGGATGGGACAGAATAATGGGGCAACTGCAGGAGATGTTGGGGGCTGCAAGTTGCCTACCTGTGACTTAAGAATTTAAATCTCTTGTAGTGTCTGTTGTAGAGTCTAAAGATATGCCTGTTAAGACCTTGCCTATCTTGAGATGCTATGAGAGTTGCTAAAATCTCTCTAAGCAATACAGATAAAATAAAAATCTACAAGGAACCAAGGAGCAGGTTGTTTTTCTTTTTAAAAAAATCATTTATAATTATTTGATTTTTAAAGTGATGCTTGGGAACATTTTTTTGTTTAATGATACAAACTTGTAAAAAGATAGATTTAACTATACAAGCCTAAGTTAGAGGTTGAGTTTTCGAGTTAGAGCAAGTATAGTGTTGAACAGCATATTTGATCAGCAAGCCTGTCAGCTAAGTTTGTCCTTCGGTTCCATCTGGTTGCCCTGTCCTCTGCACTTGAAGTAAATCTTCTTTCTAAGTCTTTTGTGCTATCTTTTCATCAGCACCTAATGACTGAAATATGGTGATTCATTGATAAAATTCCACAGCTCCATTGCTTAGCCTTAGTTATAGCGAATTTATGTATGTATGTCTGGCGAAGTGGGTTTTATCTCACACCAGTGAATGCCATAATAAATCTCTGTGACAATTTAAAAGGCACCTTTCCTGAATTGTATAATGGACTAATGTGGGTGGAGGGCGTGGAGAGGAGAATGTGACTGTGAAGCTGGGTCATAATTTGCCAGGCATGGATTACACAGAACCAGCATTTTGTCAGCACTGGATGTAAAAACCGTACAAACAATTTTTAATCCTTCCTAGGGCAAGAGTAGCGAAAGTAGTGTCCTCAGTCAGCATGTCCAATGGTCAGGGATGATGGGAGTTGTAGTCCAAAACATGTGGAGGGAACCATTTTTGTTATCTTTGTGTTAGAATATGATGGTGGGATCCTTAAATAGCATAGAGAGGACTGTTAGACCAGAACTTCAGGTAGCCTTCTGCCCAGTTTCTTTGAATGGACATTGAAGGTGTGTGTTTCTGTTGGCTACTTTCACCAGGTATTGCAAACCACAGTTGCTCAAGTATCAGTTCCTGGAAACCACAGGAGGGGCCAATGCTGTGACATTCAGGTCTTGCATGAGGGTTTCCCACAGGCATCTTATTGGCCACTGTAAGCACAGGATGCTGGAATAGATGGGCCACTGGCCTAATCCAATAGGCTCTTCTTGGGTTCCTATGTACTCTTTCAAAAACTGCTTTGTTTTTCACTTTCCTTCATGACCTGACTTGGCTAACTGGATCATGTCTTGGTGTAAAATGAAAAAGAATGTGGATTTAAAAATTGAGTCCATAAATATGTATAGTGACAATGTTTTGTGGGATTCCTCTCACAAGTATTTATCTTTCTAATGTAAAACATGCATCCTTTGCCTTAAAAAGTCATGAATTCTACTTGAAACATGGAGATTTTAGACAGCCTTTGGGATGCAACAATGCTTAGTAATTTCAAACAAGCGAATGTCTCAGTCCTTAATCAGTGACCTTTTGCATCTGGAAAGGAGGAAACTGCTGACAGCTTGTCTTTTCGCTCTGAAGGTTCTGAAGCCAGACAGTGTTTGCCTCAGCATCAGTGATGGCAGCCTCCTTCCTGTGCTGGCCCACCATCTTGGAGCAAAAGAGGTACAACCCCACTCCCAGTCATTGAAATGTTTGCTATTTTTAATATGTGCTGACTCTTCTATTCCTTTATACATTTTTTTAAAAAATTATGTTATGTTCTATCTATTTATCTTCAGTGCTTTTCCTTAAGAGCCGTCTGTGGCATTTATTTGGTCTTCCACAACTCTTCTGAGCACTGAAATTGCTCCACCCAGTCTCATTTGCGGCCTCTTACTCCCAGAACTAGTGGGAGTAACTAGTGTTCTTTATTTCAATACGTCTCTTCCAACCTCTAACCCCCCACCTTTTTTTAGATGCTTTGGCAGCCTTTTGTCCTCATCTGCTCCTGAAACAAAGTAAAAATATTTGCATTTGCCCATGCCCATCCCTTGTTAGTCTTGTTTCTCTTGGAACAGCCTTCTTTGTGTTGCACCCATTACTGGCAAAATTTAGCTTGTAAGTTCCTTGGCTACAGACCTGTTACTGCTATCAGTATACATTTAGTTTTGCAGAGCATGTTACTCATGATAACAGTTATCCAGCTGACTGACTGGGGTATAATTCTTAATCCCCTAGGTCCTGCTAAGTTATGTAGATAGATAGATAAACTTTATTCTCATTAGCCAACGGCCTTAGCAACATAAAACAAGCAATATATACAGTTAAAAAGACAACAATGGGTAAAAAGGGCAATCAAATGACCAAGATTATCGTTCAGATAGTGGCCCTTAATCTCATTGCACCCTCGATAAACCTAGCAACCTTTGCTGTTGTCTGATCATTTTGATCTGATAAAAGAAAGAACAATGTGGTCGCAGATGGGCGGCCTGGGATGGTAAGTAAGAGTGGAGTAATGATCTCATTCCTCAGATCTTTATAAAGGGGACAGGACAGGACAGGTATAGCTCAGTGGTGGAGCATTTGACTGCTAAGTTATGTAATGGAATGGGCCATGCCATGCAGTATTTGTGCATGTTTATATATTTATGTATTTAATGTATTTAATATTTATGTATTTAATTATTTTATCGAGATTACTTAAGTTGATCGCTGTTTATTTGAGCAGTTAATTGGTATACAGGACATTCTTGATGTTCTTTGTAAGTCTTGCTCTTGAGTCTTTATTGGCTGCTTGCAAAGTGGAGCAGGGCAACAGACCACACATACACCAATCAGAATGGAAGGGAGAGCGTCATTCAAGGATACGAGTTTCCCCAGTGAATCACCAGTGTGGTCCTTTCATTGTTCATGGGACAGGTATTCCTTCCCAAATTTCCACCCAAAATTGCAGGTCTGATTAAGCCAGTGTGTTCTGTTCTTCTTCTAGGTGTTTACCCTGGAGAGCTCTGCAGTTTCTCATTCACTCATGCAGAAAGTAAGTAATGAATATTGGAGTCACTTCTGCATGCAACTGCTGTCTTATGTTTATTACTCCTCCTGTTTATTTTGTTTTCTTTTGTAATGGCAAAAGTGCCTGCCCACTATGAAAGTAGAGCATTTTAGTTACCCAAAATAAGTCATTTTACATTTCAGAATGTTTTTGCGTTACATAGTTAGGAAGAGGTTTCATTCTTGGACAACAGTAAAAAACAAAACACTTAAGACCTTTCTTCTTTTCTTTTTCACAAAAAAGATTTTTAAGGCCAATCATCTAGAAGATAAAATTAAAACAATAGAGAAACATCCTGAATTGGTAATCTCTTCAGATCTTGAAGATAAAAAGGTAAGATAACTAAATGTCTGTGTGACCAAAACATTTTACTCTTTGAGAGGATAAGCTTTATCAAAGCATGTCAAGAGGTATTTCCCTCATTAGTTGGCCGCTGAATTTGTATGCAATATATAAAAGTTAAGTAGTAGCTCCACTACTGGTCTTAGAGTGGTGAGGTAGTTCACACATAAACGGAAACCTTGATTTGACACTTCTTGAACAAGTATTCAGGAACTTTGTGGCTCTACACCATGGTTTGATCTCTGAACCCACTCAGTATGTTGGGCAAGACTGAGAAAATACAATTACCTCTTCCAAATTGACTGGCAGTTTAGTTTTTGTGTTTGTTATGGCTTTTATAGCTAAACAAATAAAAATACTACTACTACTACAAAAATATGTTAATGGCTTTCTATGTTCACTCAAGCTCCAAGGTGATGTGAAATTGCGGCTGTTACGGGCCATACCATTTACAGATGCATTACGTAGGCAATATGTCATGGTATCCTGCGTTGAGTTTAGTTCAATCTTTACCATCACCTTGGAGCTGGCTGACTGGCTGGCAGTGGCAAACCCAGGTCCCGAATTTGCAGGTTCACTGGAATTGACACACGGAGTCCATGCAACTGAAGCTACCATTCTACGTTGCATGTACCCAACTGGCAGCCAATCCCACCTATGCAGAATGACAGACTTGGAAGGCCTGCCAAATGGTACGAAGTGTGGTCTGTCACCCTGTTGCCCATCTGAGCCTCATGTATGTTTTTCCCCACCCCAAGGTATCACTTTTAATTGGTGAACCCTTCTTCTCTACGAGCTTGTTGCCATGGCACAATTTATATTTTTGGTACGCCCGGACAGCCCTGGCAAGCCACCTGACAAGCGATGTGACTGTCCTGCCCCAGTCTGCTTCACTTCACATGATGATTGTGGAAT
Organism: Podarcis tiliguerta; assembly: GCF_965153285.1. Lineage (NCBI taxonomy): Eukaryota > Metazoa > Chordata > Lepidosauria > Squamata > Lacertidae > Podarcis > Podarcis tiliguerta. The sequence continues at coordinate 48,665,060 of NC_139541.1, read as the reverse complement.
TCAAGGTAACAAAACTATGTCTGGTTTCTGTTTTGCCCCCAGGGCAGTGTGGGTGGGTTTAGTTACTATACTATGCTTTGTTTATTTAAAAAAAACTTGCACTTCATCATTTAGCCAAAAAGTCTTTCAGATTGCAGCTACAAAATCAGTAGTAACATAGTTCCTTGGACTTACACTCTAAAAAGACATGACACACAAGAAAAAAGAGAAGAGGGGGAAATGATCAGTTCCTAATGATACAGGTTTCTCAAAGTACAATTAATTATCTGGTTTTTATTAGTTTGCAACATTTTTCTTTAGTCCTTGAGTGGTTTTTATCTTGATATAGTAGAGTTTATTTTTCGAGTGGTTTTAATATATCGTGGATAAGTGTGTTTGACATTCTGGTCGTTTGACATTGTGTTTCTTTGAAACAATTTAATTCTCAAAATATAGCTGTCATATTCCTGGGAGTGATGAAATGTACAGTTTTGATCCAATTTCTCATGTTTTAATTTAATTTAATTTTAAAACACTGAACAATAACATTATGTCCCCCCCCCCTTTTTTTTCCCCCTAGGACTTGTGGCGAATCCGCAGCCCATGTGGTACCTGTGAAGGGTTTGATGTGCATATTATGGATGAGATGATAAAGGTTAGACTATCCTCCCTGTGTGTTGGATAAATGCCAACTAAATTAGAGATGTGGTTGTAGGTAAATTGCTTGTAATCGTGGTTCTAGCCAACCTGTGCATTAAATGGGACATACAGTATAGGAATGGTCTTCAGGCTCATGATAGGATTTTTGGAGGCCAGACCCCATCAACCACAGTGTCATTTCTGCCCACCCCAAGCTAAAGAATCTGGCAGGCATGAAACAAGCAGCGGCACTTTGTTAGTCTTTGGCATGTTTTCTCATTTAAGGGCTGAGAGGGGATCTGGCCAGCTGAGAAGCATGCTTTGTGCCATCCTTTTTATGGCAATCACACTAACAAGGCTTAGGCAGTGTAACCACCCCTCTCATCACAGCACAGCCCCTCCCAGCACTTTAAATGAGAGGGTGCTGCTGAACATTGCTCAAGTCACCACACATGGAATGAGGAGGCACCCCAAAAGTCTCTGATAACAAGATTTGATTCCTTCATAAAATGTAGCTTAGTTTCGTTAAACATCATTTTCTGTTATGTCATTTTCAATAACTAGGAAATGTAGTATTGGATCAAATCATGGCTGACGTACCATTTATTTGGCAGCCTGACTGCAGTAGCTTCCAGTTAGTGTTTGGGCCTAATTCAAAGTGTTGGTTTTGGCCAATAAATCCTTCAAATGGATCAGGACCACTTCTTCCCATATGAACCACCCTGGACCCTGCAATCATCATCTGAGGCCCTTCTTCATGTGCCTCCTCTGTGAGAGGTCCAGAGGGTAGCAACGTAAGAGCAGGCCTTTTCTGTAGTGGCTCCTCACTTCTGGAATGCGCTCCCAAAGGAGGTTTGCCTTTGGCTAATTAAAAAATCTATGGCCTTTGATGGATTTGTTCATTATTATGCTATATATGTATTTGTTTTTATATTTTAGACTGCCCTGTGATCTTCAGATAAACATGCATAAACAAACAAACAAACAAACAAATAAATAAATAAAAAAGTGTGTCTCTTGTAAGCATGACTAAGTCTGGATTCCAACCATAGCTTCTTATCCTAGTTCTGAGTAGATGATTTCCCCCCCTTCAGGTTAGCTTGTTGTAACACCCCCCCCTCCTCCCACAATCTGAGCAGCTCTGTTTGATGAAATCTGTAGCTTTCCAGGCATGACCTTTTCTTCGTTTATTTACTTATTCTTAATGAGTCATCTATCTGCTCAAAGGAACCGGAGGTGATATTCAACATTTTAAAACCCAATACAAATCATTAAAATACAAACTTTACATCTAACAATGTAATTAAAAAGCATATATACACACCCCATTAAAATAGTACAAATGCCTAGTATTTAAAAATGCAGCAACAGAACAAATAGAGGGCCAATTAAATAAAATCAGCCACAAACAATAGAAAACAGTTCCAGTAGCAATCCCACAGGAGACAAAAGCTAGCAGACAAATAAAGGTCCAATAATGTTACTTAAAATACTGAATACTCCCACAAGAACTTTTATACCACATCCTTCTTATGATGAAAATGAATGTTTGCAAGTCTTCAGCCTTCATTGTTCGAAAGCACAGGACCAATTAACTTAATTGCAAAAAATGTGTAGTTATTTGAAAGCACTACTTAGAAATGTCTGGGATGACAAGCTTAATGAGTTGTGCTAGCAGCTGCAAAGCTATAGCAAAGATTGCTGTAAAAAGGAAAATAGACTTGAACGTAGTTGCAGAGAATAGAATTTATCAATTTAATTAAAAACAAACTCGCCTTATTCCCATACACACAGTCTGAGAATTTTGGACTGGCTGTAGCATGTGCTGGACAGAGAGAGCTGTGGGTTTGATTCTGCACGCTCATTCATTTAGTACCTAGTCCAGCACTTTGCAGTATCCATCTCTGTCATCTGGGCTTTACCTAGCCCAGATGTCATCCTAGAGAACAAATGCTAAGTTTGTAGAATATTTGGCCATTATGGTGAATAAACACATACACTCCAAATGGCAGAATCTGCTGAGTTTTCACCTGGCATCTGGTTGTTTTGACTCTTGGTATGTTCTTAGCTGGGCTAATAGCTTACCAGAGAGTGCCTGGTTCTGTAAATGAGTGAAATGTCTCTTTTCTTCACTTTAGAAGTGAAATAAATGTTACTGTCTTGACTTGCTAAAAGCTAATCTTGCCTCAGCACGTCAATACTCTCTGAATATTTTAAATGAATGCCTTATCTGTGAATATTCTAGCACTTCAATGCTTCCCTTTTTGTTTTCTTCCATAGAACTCCTTGGACTTCAGGGAGTCAAGGGAAGCAGAACCTCACCCGCTGTGGGAATACCCTTGCAAATCAATATCCAATCCACTGAAAATTTTGATATTTGACTTCCAACAAACTGTGCCAGAACACACTATCAAGAACGAAGGCATCATAAATCTGACAAAGTGAGTATCACCAAGAGAAAATGTGCAAGCCCTGTGCAGGACTGTGGCCACTGTAGCTCAGTCTTCTTTCTTTTCCATGCAGAATGCCCCAGGCACCTCCAGGTAGGACTGGGAAATATCCATTTGAGAAACTCTGGAGAACCACTGTCAGTGTAGAAAATGGACAGATTTCCTAACTCAGTATAAAACAACTTCCTATGTTCCTAAAAGTGCAGCAGAATGGCTCAGAATCGTGGTCTCTGCCATTACTTCACTGGGTAGCCTTAGTTCTCTCTAGACCTCACATCTACAAATATAATATTGACCAACCTTGTGAAATTGTAAGGATTGCACTAAGGTGATATCTGAGGCACATTGAATACTCTAAGAAGCACTAAGTGCATGCAAAGTCAAGTATCATTATTAACACACTTGATATCGCTAGAATTAGCATCTGTTCCAGTCTAGTTTTTGGATGGAAACTGCCCAGGTCACCCTGGCGGATCTTTGACAGGGACAGACAAGGGAATATGTCCCTCCTAATTCTCCTGGATCTCTCATTGTGTTTTAATAGCCATAAACCATGATATCATTCCTCACTGACTTGCCTGGTTGGAACCACATGCTTTTTAACATCCCCATGAATTTAGTGCCTGAGCCAGTATTAGCAATATGCCAAGCAAGCTCAGCTTTACCAAAAATTAAAAAAAATCCCAGGGAATTGGTGGCTGCTCTGAAAAACAACCATAAAATTGGGACAGCATGACTGGATGACAAAGAAGGAGGAGGGGAAATTTCAGGGCCTAGAAATCAAAAGCAATAAACAAACATAATAAATAGACCCCATTATTTCAAGGGAGGTAACTTGGTATAAGATTGGGAGCTGAAATCAGATGGGTGTTTGAGATTTTAGAGCAAAAGCATATTCATATCACTTTTACATTTAATAATGCATTTTTCTGAAGAAAACTTTTGTAGTTCTATAATTTGCTTTATAATAATTAACATATTTCATGTATGAGATAACATACTGCTCTTAATGAATAATGTATAAATTACATTTCAACATATGACTGAATCAATTTATAATGACGTTTATTTCTCATCTCCAAATATAGCCATCTGTTCCCTGGCTGATCATTTCTTTCTCAACCAGCGCACAGTATGTGGTGTTACCACTGAACCAAATTATGGTGTTATCATTGTACCAGCTGTAAAGTATTGGAACATCCTGTGCAGTAAAGATCAATATTTGTCTCTAGCATGATTCTTGTTTAAACATCAGATGTAGATTTTTCAGACTGTATCATATAGCTTGTGCTAGCAAACAAGTCAATCACATCAGTTACACATGAGATATTTAAGCTAAGACCAAAATAGTAGATATTTGTGTTAAAGTCTGAATCTTAAAATGAAAGACAGAATGCAAAAGAAGCTGGGTCCCACTTCACGAGTTATACTAAGCCAAACCATGGCTTAGCATGCATGTGGAAACGTGCAGGCTCCTGGAGAAGAAATTGCAAGCTTGTGGTTTAGCTTTCAGACAAACTACTATCTTGTAACTAAGGTTTGTTCTATGATTTACAGCTTGTAGTTTGTCTGGAAGAGCTAAATCATGAGCTCAGCTTCAGGTGACACACTAAGCCAAACCACAAATTAACTCACTGCAGCAGCAAAATGACTGGGGAGGTGAAAAATGGCTGCAGTCTCCTCTCCAGGAGCCCACATGTTGGCTCATTCATGCTATGTCATGGTTTGACTTAATTATAGGCATGAAAGAGGGCAGAAAGATCCTGCTTCAGGTCTTTAATGTGTTACTGCAGTTACTGTCCTATACACATCGTTTTGGTCCCTGCAAGAAATTTCGCTTACTTACTACATCCATCTGCCAGCTGATGGAAGTTTCAGGCTCCCATAGGTGTAACATTCATGCTCTTTCATCTCTCTGGCCTAGGCTGCTTCCGAGAAGGAAAGAGACTATTCATATTTCAAAAAGAATTTGTGCGTATGTCAGTGTGCTGGTGTTCTTCAAAGTTAGCAGAAAATCAATACTTGAGGCTTTCTTTCTTTCTAGGACTGGGAAGAGCCATGGAGCTGTTCTGTGGATGGAATATCATCTGACACCCAGCATTTCTGTTACCACAGGGCTTGTGCAGGTTTCAAATGAAAAAGTATGCTTAATTCTCTTTCATCTTCACTCTGCTCCATGGGGGGGGGGGCGGGCGAGGGAGAAGAATGTTAATCTGAGTGATTCACTTCTATCTCATCGTTTGGGGCATTTTTGGGCTTAATCAGTCTTCTGTCTTCTCTGAAATGCTAGGCAATTTTATTTATTTAGATCTTTTTCTACCGCCTTTCAGATTTCATCCCAAGGTGCTGTACAGTACATTAAATAATTTTAAACCATAAGAATCAATAAAAATCCAGAAAACGATAAAAAGGCCAGAGCAATCCAGGTGAAATTAAGCCATGGTACAACAGCAAAAGCCTGGGAGCAGAAGTGGTCTCCAAATCTCATTAATTCTGGCACCTGACTTTGGTGATGGTGGAGATGGTTCTATAGGGAAGACACCTCCACAGAGAAGGCTTCTTCTGATTGCCAACATTTATAAATGTTGTAAATCTGAATTCACAATTTTTCAGTGGAAACTGTGTGCTTGGCTACTACCATAGACTCACTTTTGAAGTTTAGAAGCCTCATTGGAAACATGTATAAACTATAATTCATTTGTATCTTTCAGTAGTATGACATCTGTCAGAGGTATTATAGGATGGCTATGTTCCATTTTTAGTTAACACACTAGGCTCAAGATTTTGCTGCCAAGCCAGAGCATAGGGGAAGTTCCCCCACTAGTCTTTTTTTAAAAGTGTAGCTTCTGTGTGTATGTGGTCATTCTTACAGTCTGATCCAAGCATATGTACTCAGAAGTGAAACCTTGTGTGTGCAATACAATGTAAATTTATATAGGACTGCAGACTTAGAAATCTTGGAGGTAATCAAGTAATTGGCATTCCAGTTCAGCCCAGTTTGCTGTTTCCTCCATTCCAAAGAGCAAAACAATTTGCATTACCAAGTTATGCACCAGATGTCAGAAGTCCTAGTGGCCTAGTCTGAAGGCCTATGAGACCACCAACTTGTGGAGATTGGTGCAGCAGTTCCCTGAATGTATGGAATTCAGACTTCATTGATCATAACAACACATTCTGTTATGAATCAGCATGCTGATATCCTAAAGTAAAGTGATTGCTGTTGGTCTTGACAAATTAGCATACTGTGTTTTTTTCATCAGAGCTGATTATTTTTCTTCTGCTTGTTTCTGCAGGGCTATTGTCAATGGACTCCCCACTGCAAACAGGCTGTGTTTTTCTTCAGTTCAGATACTGGGTCAGAACCTCCCATTGATAACCCCTCTGCAGTTGCATACACTCTAAGCTTCAACCCAAAGACAGGCAATGTTATCATGGATTTTAAGCTCTTGGATTAATGTGGCAGCTTTCTCATCAAAAACCTTCCTGTCCCCCCCCCCCCCAATTCATTTTTGACCAGATCTTAATAAATATATCAAGAGATAGCTATGATGGGCTTCTCTTCTCTTCTTTTGGGTTACAGCAACTATTACTGACCCCCCAGGCATTGTCTGAAGGTTATACACATGCAGCCATGTTGCTAAAGTGTAAGCTGGTATGGCTCTGGTTCATGCCTGAATGGGAGATTACTTGCGAAATCCTATATATGCCGGCTAAATGTAAAGCTTTAAAAATGATGAATCAGGTTATGAATAGTAATAATGCTATATTCAGATATAATCATACTGATGAGGCTGCTTCAGATTGTTTCCCCTTGTTAATGTGAGGACTGAATCATTGACAGCTGCAGCTTCAGAAGATTCCCTTGTTGCTTTCTAGGAACCAAGCTTGTTCTGCCATCCTATTGTTGCTGGTCTGGCTGGTTTCCTCACAGTTTCCTCCTTTAGCCAGACTGTGATGGCATCCCTTCTCAACTTCTGCATAGTATTCCTTTTCATCTTTACATGAGCCAAGAAAAATTCCTTCAAGTGTTGGTATATAAAGAAGCCTACAATGAAGTTTTACAAACTTGCATGCACAAGGTTTCCAATTTCAAGCCCCAGTAACTTCAATTGAGAAGACTATAGGAAGTAAAAGGTGGGAATGATCATTGTCTGAAACCCTGGCTGAGTGCGGTATACCAATGCCCTGACTTGTGGCAAGGCTGATTCAATAGGTTCAGTTTCTGGGGATCTCTTTCCTTCATTTGCCGAAAATCTCTGCATGTTTGCTATGGAACCTCAGCACATTGTATGAAATCTAATAGCATGTCCTAGGGTGCAGACTAAATCCATTTAGGCCGTGGGCCCAGAACATACCAAGTACACCCCACTGGCCACAAATTGCACAGGTGGATCAGTCAGAGATGACAAGCATGTGCCTCCATGCCCATCCCTAATTACCGATCTTCTCTTTAGAAATGTCTGCTGGGTCACAGTTGAAAACTACTGCTATAATGATAGGCAGCAGTTGAGATAATTGTTGAAGACCTTGAGTGTCTATCCTTTATGTGAGCCACTAGAGGGCGCTAAAGCCTTTGCCCACTTAATCAACAGCATCAGGGAGGTGTTTTTGTGTGCGATATCAAAAGGATACACAATTTTATTGAAAAGGTATTTAGATGGTAACCAACTCCTTTCCAGAACCATCGGTAGAAAATAGGAAATGTGTCTTTATTTTATGGCCGAAGAATTGATGCTTTTGAATTATGGTGCTGGAGGAGGCTCTTGAGAGTCCCATGGACTGCAAGAAGATCAAACACATCCATTCTTAAGGAAATCAGCCCTGAGTGCTCACTGGAAGGACAGGTCGTGAAGCTGAGGCTCCAATACTTTGGCCACAACATGAGAAGAGAAGACTCCCTGGAAAAGACCCTGATGAAAGATGGAGGGCACAAGGGAGAAGGGCACGACAGAGGACGAGATGGTTGGACAGTGTTCTCGAAGCCACAAACATGAGTCTGACCAAACTGTGGGAGGCAGTGGAAGACAGGAGTGCCTGGCGTGCTCTGGTCCATGGGATCACGAAGAGTCAGACACGACTAAACGATTAAACAACAACTAATAGTGAACTCATTCTCTGAGTGAATCCTTTTTGTAGCATAAGCCATCCACACAAGGAGGAATGGGAATGCAGCATAGTTTGCAGAAATACAAAAATAATTTGGGGGAAGCCCAAAGGGTTAGGGCTGGGCTCATTGACTGTTGTGGTGTGTGGGAATGGAGTATCCTAGAAAAGGGTTACTGGCTTACTGGAACCCTGAACAGGAATACTCTGCATAGCAACATTTTGTTGCAAGTCCCACTTGTTTTTTAATAATTAAACTACTATGAACCTATAAAGGTAAAGGTACCCCTGCCCGTACGGGCCAGTCGTGTCCGACTCTAGGGTTGTGCGCCCATCTCACTTAAGAGGCCGGGGGCCAGTGCTGTCCGGAGACACTTCCGGGTCACGTGGCCAGCGTGACGAAGCTGCTCTGGCGAGCCAGCTCCAGCGCAGCACACGGAAACGCCGTTTACCTTCCCGCTAGAAAGCGGTCCCTATTTATCTACTTGCACTTAAGAGTGCTTTCGAACTGCTAGGTGGGCAGGAGCTGGGACCGAACAACGGGAGCTCACCCCGCCGCGGGGATTCAAACCGCTGACCATGCGATCGGCAAGCCCTAGGCGCTGAGGTTTTACCCACAGTGCCACCCGCGTCCCGCCTATGAACCTATAGGCATGCCTAAAGTGCCACTTCTGATGAAGCTCACTGGGTGACCCTGGGCCCAGTCACCATCTCACTCTAACCTGCCTCACAGGATTTTTTGTAAGGATACATTTAAAGGAGCAGAAAGATATAGGATTATAAAATGCCCCCCAGCCACTCCCCCCCCCCCATGAATGGGGAAACGCACCTACATCACCCACTGCTATGCTCACACACAGAAGGAAGCTGTTTGCACCCTTCCTCTGTTCAGAACTGGCATCCAGTGAAATGTGGGCATGCTTCAGGGGGCATATTCCATGTAGGCAGTCCTTGCATTGTGGATTTTTGAGGGGATATTTACTGAGACATTTCCTGGCACCATAAGAGGTACTACTAGCAGGCACATTGGTGCCTGTGATTGCAGCATGGGTGACCCATCCTCTTAAAAGCTTGGGAGAATCCTTTGTGGTGCCCCGCAAAGCAGCTTCCAGTTCATATTCTGTTGAGTCATAAACACAAAGCAGAAAGAAATAGGACTTTTTACAGTTGTGCTCCCCTCTTTCACTATTACCACTGAACAGCAGTGTGTTTGTCACAATGCAGCAGTGAATGTATGAGCCGGTCCCTTTCTCGGTGATACGTACAAGGTTTTGTTCTGATGCTGCAGAACAAGTGCTGGTTAATGTTCAACGTGTATATCTGTAAGGCAAATTCCATTTTAGTTCAGTGAATAAGGGTGCTGGGACATCAATACTGGCTATGCTAATGACCCCAACCATTAGTGCCTGAGCTCATCTGGATTCTGGTTCTTCATCCTGAGCTGTGTAAGTGCTTTGGGGGAAGCTATATGCTTTCTCAACATCTATGAGTTTAGGGCTTAGAAGACCTTTGCCTGTAAATGAGGTACATCGTCTTAGATGTATGCGTTAATTAAGGATAGGCGAATGCCTCTTTTTGATTAATTGGTGTTCTGTCTTACCGAGACACTCAGAAACACAAAAACTGAGCAACTTATCTCAAGGCCCGGCTCCCTCTCCTCAGTTGCAACCTGAGATCTTGTCCCCGATTGGTTTGGATTGTACACCTCTGTCCCTTTTGACCCTCTTTTACTGCCTTTGAACTTGACCCTTGAAGCACCAACCTGGCTCTGCCTGATTTGGATCAACAGCAAGCTACCTAGCCCTTCTGCCCCCAAACTCAACCACCTGGGACAGATCCTTGCTGAGCCATGACAGATTAGCAGTACATCCTAAAAAATATGAATCATTTGTTTCAACATGAATGGTTCAAAAGCAATAATAATTGCAATGCCCCCCACTTTCACATTCATCAAAATCCTCTGAAAGATCTGCATTTTAGGGCCAGTCCTACCATTAAACAAAGTGAGGCAGCTGCCTTAGGTCAGTAGAATACAAAAAAGGAGGGGGCATGCTTGATCGGTGCTGTTAGCAACAATTACTTGCAAATAAACATTCATGAGTGCACTTGAAGCTCCTGATTCTTCTTTTGCAGGATGCCTGACATCACATATAACATCATTTGTGAGTCAGGTGGGTTTGGTGTTAAGGGAAATTGCCTCATGGACCAAATTAGGACCCTGGACCAGAGGTATCCTACCACTGTCCAGTATATAAAGCTAGCAATGTTCTTTGAACACCCCACTTAGGAGGCTGGTTTAATGCCCAAGAATGAATATTTGTGGTCTTGGGGGGCCTCCTTTATTGAAAGCTGAAGTGCTCAAGTCAGGCGTTTTGACTGTAAATGGGATACTAGCAATACTGAAAGCAGCAGCTAGGGAGATGTTGTCTTGTCTCACAAGATGTGTGTGTTTGTGTGTGCAAGAGAGAGCTCATTAAAAACAACATCGTCCTGTGCATGGTCTTATTAGCCTGAGTTCTATTGATTTCCTTTTTCTCTGACGAGAGAAGAAACACAGATTTCAGCTCAGCTTGCCCGTACGGCTTCTGATTAGCAACCCTTGAGAAAAATTCAGGGGGAAGGGGGCAGAAAAGCAAACCGGATGCTTTGGCTTTGGTGCTTGTGTTGCAATCAATAGAAGTCAAACTCCTTCGAGCTTCTGTGTATTTGATGAATTTCAGCTGATTTGGGAGCCTGGTCCGACTTCAGATCAATACTAACTTGCTCAAGGGCCGGCCTCTAAATAACAAAGGCAGCAGAGTTTTGATCCACACAGAAGGACGTGTCAGCTTAATGAAGTTTTGTGAGTGCAATTAGCTTTGAAGTTAGGGGTGAAATTCGGGTCTGGCAGATTCAGACGAGGCTCAAATTGGTGCTTCTGCTATTGATTCCTATTGATAGGACACTGGGAGAGTCAGATCCCCGTGACTGGGACGCAAAAGACTGGGACAAAAATGACATCCCTATCCGATACCTCCCATTCCTATTTTCAAGACCACCTTGTATAAACAGTATTGTATAAATGCCACCTGTATTATTATTATTAATTGAATTTATATACTGCCCTATACCCGGAGGTCTGAGCGCGGTTCACAGAAAAGATCAACATAAAAACCACAGTATATATAATCAAAATAAAAACAACAACCCAATAACCCGCCCCCCCCAAAGAGCCACATTTTAAAAGGGTATAGGATGTCAATCAGATCAACCAAAGGCGTGGTTAAAAAGGAACGTTTTTGCCTGGCGCCTAAAGGTGTATAATGAAGGCGCCCGGCAAACTTCCCTGGGGAGAGCATTCTGCAGACAGGGAGCCACAGCAGAGAAGGCCCTTTATGTGGACAGGCGGAGTCCCCCCAACCCCCAGGCGACCCCCGAGCGGAATAATGACTCAGTACAATGTGCTATGGGATTAAAATTGGCCACAACTTTATTAAATTTCAGGTGTAGGGAGACCTTGGCTCACACATTGGGTGTTTATCCTTCCCAGTCCCCAGCCGGGGATCTGGGAGATATCAGGGTTATCCAGAATGTGTGGGGATTGGGCTGGCTCTGGAGAACATATGTTCAAGCAGAGAGGCCCCCCCCCCCTTTCACCGCCGTTGGAGGGGAGAGCAATGACAACCTCTCGGCGTATGGCCAGTGCCTCCCCTCAAGACCCCTTTAAAGGGGAACCCTGGGATCACCACCGCCAGGGGGGCGTGGGTCACCACTTCACAGCCCCCCCTCCATTTAAGAAGATAGACTAAAGAATTCTGCCCAAGGCCTGAAACCGCCATTCTGTGGTTCCCAGTACCTGGTATTTAGAGGCAGATTGCCTCCGACAGTTATTACAGATGCATGAAAGCAGGTGGTTCCATTCTGGAAACATTTAGTGGACTTTTTTTCTAATTACTACAGCAGAACATAAAAACCTTAACCTTCACAGTGGTACCTCGGGTTAAGAACTTAATTCGTTCTTCTTAACCTGAAACTGTTCTTAAACTGAGGTACAACTTTAGCTAATGGGGCCTCACACTGCTGCTGCCCCACCAGCACGCAATTTCTGTTCTTATCCTGAAGCAAAGTTCTTAACCTGAGGTACTACAGGTATTTCTGGGTTAGCGGAGTCTGTAACCTGAAGCGTCTGTAACCCGAGGTACCACTGTATTTGCAGGGCTTGGGGGGGGGCAGAAAATGGTTCTTCCTTTCTCTTACAAATTGTAACGTTTTGACGGCTATGTTGCCATTGTGCTGTTTCCTGGTTTTAATATAGTTAATTTCATTTAAAGGTTGGGTTTTAATATTTTAAGTACATGCCGCCTAACAATCATGGGTGTTGCTTCTGTACATACTGCCCCAATGGTCCCTTCCACACCTAGAAAGAGCCCTGACTGCAAACAAGCCCAGTGCACACTAAGCTGGCCCCAAGCCTCAGAGGCTAATGGTTCAAGCCACAAAATCCCTGAGTCTGGCAGGCCTGCATTTCCCACTTGAATGTCTGTCATTTTAGAATCTGTTTCAAACACGGGAAACCCTGATTCTAGCTCAGAATCCCCCCAAACCTGTTGGATTCTGGCAATTGGGTTGTGTGTGTTCTCCTATATTGCAATTTTTATAGAATTATTAAATCCCTTTTTATTTGCTGAGTACTTTCCCTATCCTTGGGGAATTCTGTGTCCCGGGCTTTAATGGTGGATTCCAGCCCTGCAATCATGGAAATGTATAGCCACGTTCCTTGCTGTCATCATCAGAGTCAGGTGACAACTTTTAAAGGAAAGAGTTCTGAGTCAAAATGGTTGGTATTTCTATCTATTTCTCGTGGAAATGTCAATAGACATGTCTCCCCCTCTTTTTTTCTTTTCCTTTTGTTGTGGCTGTACTGATTACCCCGCACTGTGTCTGATGTTCATGGTCTGTAGACCAAGTAAATTGAAGTAAACACATTGTAGATTTTTCTTACACTGATGCAGCCAGATTGCACCAAATGTGGCAAACCACATACACCATATATGTAGTGCATATATGGTGCCACAACCATGTCCTTGATGCCTTTAGAGGTTCACTTCGTTTGGAAATATGAGGGTGAGATATGTGTTTTACCTCAGATGTTCTGCCCCTTCTTTCACACTAGTATCTTGCCCATAGAATCCAGAATAGACAGAAGGTGTATTTTTTAGCCTTAAAATTTTATTATATCATTTGCATCAACCATATTCCTTTCAGCACCATAGAAGTGAAGAAGAAAGACTTCTCTTCATTTGCCAAAATATCTTTTAAAAAAGAGAGAGAGGTGTAAGCTGATTTCATTTCATTACACACAAAGAAATGGATGGAACATTTTAATTTGGCTTTCTTTAATATATATTTATATATTATATATAATCATAACAAAAATGCCAGAAGGTTTGTATGTGCTTACCATATAAAAACATTAGTTTTTAGAAGGATACGATACAGAAAAAATCATTGAAATTAAAAAAGTTTTTTTTTAGGCTTTCTAAATCTATTAATACAATATTTAAAAAGACAAAGATTCATAGTTAAACTGTGTGCAGGTTATGGACAAAGGAGAATGACCGCTTTAGTAATACCAGATTTATTTATTTTTTTAAAAAAGATTAATCTGTCTTGTCACTGAAAACAGTTAAATTGGGAATTTTTCTATTACACAGTTTGAAGTCTACACAAACTCCCTTTCCCCAGCTGGACAGAGACAGGCAACATTTCACTCTGTGAGCTGGGCCGATATGTGTTGACTAGCAGATTTGCATTCCAGGCTAAGCATATGTTAAAATGGACTGGGCTGATTCTATGAGACTGCAGCCACTCATTAGGGACTCAGGGAAGTGGCTTCCAGCTGCAGTAGCATGGTCATCGATTGAGTATTCCATAATGGTAAGAAGAGAGGACTTTTTGTCTGGAAAAAATGTGGCAATGGAAGAGAAGAAAGAGAAGGAGGGGGAGAAAGAGAAAAAGGAGGAGGGGCAGAAGGAAGATGAGAAGGAGAAGAACAATAAAAAATTGGAGCAGGAGAAACAGAAAGAGAAGATGAATGAGACTGAGGAGACATTGGAAGAGGAGGAGAGCATATTTTAGGGCTCATGTTTCTGGAATCATGGCAATCGAGAACATTATGAGAACTGCCTGTCTGATCAGATCAAAGGTCCATCTAGTCTGGCATTTTCTCACCAAAGGTGGTCAACCAGCTACCTCTGGGAAACTTAAGAGCGAGACATGAAGACTTCTCTCCTGCTATTTGTCCACAGTGCCCAGTACTCAAACTGCATCTGAACACGGAGGGTCTATCGAGCTACTGTGGCTGCTTGCTGTTACGTATACTAGTTAATGTCTGAGATAGTGGCCTAGTTCAGATACAGAACGATCTCAGTCTGACAAACCATAGTTTACCAGAAGAAGAGGTTTGGGCATGCATTACCTCCTTTGTCTCTTACAACTTTATACAGTGCTTCTCAGGCTTGTTTCACTATTTTATATCTGATCTGGGAAACTGCGGTTTAAGCTCTAATTAGAAGCCAGGATTGTGAAACACAGTGTGAATGTAGTTGGAAGTGAAACCACAGTTTCCCACTACTATGGTTTAACAAACCCCAGCAGTATTGAAACAAGGCAAGAGAAAGGAGGGCGCTTTCAGGAAATGCTGCTGATTCTCTGTCTGGTTTTTCAGACTGAGATCACTACAGCTGAATAAGGCTGGACACTCTGTGAATCCTGTAACTTGGGCAGACCTCAATTTTTCAAGAAGCACAGAGCCCCTGCTGCTTATTGTCTCTCAGTGATTCTTGGTGACGTGTATCCTATGACACAACCATTAATGTGGTTCATTATGCTGTATGTTTTCCCGCCCCCATGCCGCACAATCAACTATTGTGTGCCAAGGAATGTGCAGTGTGGTGTTGTCATGCTACATGTTGTGTTATATGAAGAAGCAGGAAACAGATATGCAATAAACCCAACTCTGTGTCTCTCATAAGGTCTACTTCTGCCATGAAAGAACAAGCTGATACTAAGTATACACATGTCCTTCCCTCCCTATTTCATCATGCTTGATCAACATAGTAGCACCTGTCTCCATCCTGATGGCCTCCAGATGCTGCTGAACTACAACTCCCATCATCCCTGACCATTGGCCATGCTGGTTGGGACTGACGGAGTTGGAGAAGAACTGCTTGGATGCAGAAGGTCCCAGGCTTAATCCTTGGCATCTTTAGGTAGGGCTACAGGGGACCCCTACTAGAAGCACTAGATGGACAGACTCAGTATAAGGGAGCACCTTTTGCACATAACCTCTGGCGAGGACTAGGTTGTAGCTAACGGGCAGCATCAGTTGCTAAATATTATTTAACAAAGCTATCAGACCCAACAAATTTTAAAAATTCCATTTAGCAACAGCAGGCATGGCAAGGGGGAGTCATTAGGTTATGTACTTTGCACTAATAAGCACAGTATTAATAGGGAAGGAAGGAGAGCACTTACAGAATATCAGACAGCAGTAGCTACAGACAGGAAGTTGAGTCCAATATTTCTCAAGAGAGGAAGTTGTGAAGGTGGGTGTGTTCTTATGGACTGTATGTAAAGAGTGTGGATAGCCAACGCAATGCCCTCAAGATGTTGAGGACCACAATTCCCACAATCCCTGGGCATGCTGGCTGGGGCAGATGGAATGTGAAGTCTAAAACAGTGGAAGCACATCACATTGGTGACCCTTGACATCGAGTATATCCGGTTGGAAACCATATTCTATGATGGACAGTGTAATCACTCAGTAACTGATAGTGCAGTCCTATTCCTGTCTGCTCAAACACAAGTCCCACTGAGTTAAATAGGACTTACTCCTAGGTAAGAGGGCTGTGAATTTATAGACTGAGGGGCCCTGAGCATATTCTTGGATGTAATTCAGCTTGAGCAGGAGTTTTCCCTTAAGTAGCCAGGGGGGCTGATGTCCTGTAATTGCCTAAGAAGAATTAGGGATGTGGAGAGGCTCTCTTGGAAACATAGTTGGTCTTGTTTAATTTCTCTCATTAAAAACCCCTTCCTTCCTTCCTTCCTTCCTTCCTTCCTTCCTTCCTTCCTTCCTTCCTTCTTTGACATTCCTAATACTTTTCTCTGGAGCAGGAATCAACCAAAAATGACCTTGAAGGATCACTTTAAATGAAATCTGTTGATCCCTCTGACACCTGGATTTTTCTCTCTGCAGAGAGTTTTCTCACCAGTCCTATACCCCCTGTACTTGGATTCCTAATGCTGACTGGTGAATGGCAGGTCACAACACACCATGGCCTAGCAACCTGGTTATTGTGAGTCCAAACAAGCATGTTTGTAAAACTCTTTGCTCAATGTTTTTCAAAACTTTTTTTTCTTCCCTTAAAATCCCCTAAATGTTTCTCCTAACAAGGGACCAACAAATTCACTTTCAAAATGTCCGTGGTGAAATTCCATGGCAACTCTAAAAAGGACAATGAAGTATCCTGTATCTAAGGGAATTCATGGTAGTGTTATATAATACTTTAAGAATAGCATAGTGCTGTCTCAGGCTATACTTCCTAGATACATATCATGTACCATGATGCTAGATCCCACAGGACTCTGAAGAGGACTCAGATGAGTGCAAGATTCAGGACACTTTCCTCAGGAGAGAATATTCAGTAGCTGGTCCTGTGATCTCCTGCCTAGAGGATGTTGACCTACAACCAACCTTGGACTTAGAGGATGAGACTACTGTTCTTCAACCTTAAGTCCCCAGATGGTGTTGGACTCCAACTCCCATCATTCCCAACCAGCATATCCAACAGCACCTGGGTACCCAAGGTTGAAGAGAAATGTTCTAGACCTCACAGAAGCCAAAGGACATAGAATTGGGTGAGGGCCTCTTAAGGAATGTAGGTGTCTCCTTCAAGGAGGTGGGGCTCAATGCAGAATAGGTCTTGCCTGCTTTAGAAGGCCTCAGATGGCTTCAGCTCCCTATTGTAGCAACATCTTTCACAACTCAGCCAGCAAGACCTACTGAGAACTGTCCAGGGTTCTTATTCCTGGATAGAGAGACCTGCCATTACCACCTGTCTAGATTTAACTATACTTGACCCTGCCCAGAACCATATGTCCCAATTTTCCTGGAGTTCAAAAATTCCACCCATTTTCAAAGCTTTATGGTTCGCAGGATACTTGTAGAGTTTTATAAATTATGCAGGCAGCACTAACCTTGGTCTCATCCTCCCTTAGGGAGCAAGTATCTCATTGAGTCATGAGTGGCTTTGAGGAGATGCAGATGGTTTCTGCTCCTTTGAATTTGATTCTCCCATTTAAACAGGCCTTTGGGGAGCTCGTTGAGTCGACCAGTTAACCATTTTGAACGGTCGGCATGAGCCAAACCTGAGGTGGCTTTCATAAGAAATCCTCTATCTCTAGTTTCACTTTGCTGGCGTTGTGCATGTGCACATGATGCCTGTTCAAATGTCAACATTTCCTAGTCTTAGAAAAACACTTGGGGGAGTCCCTTTGGTAGGGAACTGGCTAGTTGTAGAAGTGTGGGAAATCAAGTTCTTAGGAACCAATGCCTAAATACAAAGTGCAGGCACATTTTAACACAGTTATGATTGGTGTGCATGTGAATAAATCAGGGCATTTTCCCTTGCAACATACAGGGGAGCCAATGGGAAAGGATTGTGTTATATCCATGGTTAGTTCTACTCAGAGTAAACCCACTGGACATGGCTAACTTAGGTCCTTTAATTTCAGTTGGCCTACTCTGACTAGAGCTTGGTTGGTGATAACCCTTTGTGACACTCTGTGCACAAAGACTTATAAATTCAACATACATCAGAGCCTGTGCTCAGCTTCCTCTGGCTCAGCCTGGTGCTTTCCAGATGTTCGGGCTACAACCCCTGTGGCCACTGGCTGAGGCTCATGGGAGCTGTAGTTCAAAACACCTGGAGGGCAGCAGGTTGGGGAAGGCTGGTCTGGGGCAAGGCATGGCAACCAGAATCAGTCATGCAGCTCAGGGACTGCCTTTATCTGCAGGACTGGGATGGCATGCACAGGATTCAATAGCCACATTTCAACTAGGGATTAAGGACAAGGTGACAAAGGGCACACCATGTTCACCACCTTCGCATAAGTTCAAGATTTCTCCCCTCCCCAACAAATAGGGAGGAGAAGGTGGTATTCAGTGATAACTGAAACAGCTCCTGTGACTTCCTCCCACCATTGGGTTATGTGGAATACTGGAATATGCTCTAAGATCTGGGTGTTTTATCCTTCCATCTGGTGTCCCCATCATTGAAAATAAAATTGGATCCTAAGGGACTTTAGGCCATGTACATAATACAGCTGTTGTCTGGACAAAATGTAAATTTGCAATAACAGGAAAGAATGTGATCACAGATGTACAGAATTTACTTTTCTTTTTCAAAACACTGATCTCTGGAATGAGAAGTATATTTCTTCCATTTGCCCTCAAATAGGATTCCAGCTCTTCCATAGCATATCAAGGCAGCAGAAGGCACAAGGTCAATGCACTAATAAGGCAAAGGAATACGATTCCCAGCCTAAAAGTTTCCCCAAAGTTTGACCCACAATACTATTCAATGGTTACGAATGACATTGTTGTTGATTAATCCAAAAGTATCTACCTCTTTTTACAACTATCAAATTTTCTACAGTTTTAAAAATCCAGGAATGATAAACTCTGAGAAAGTTTACTTCAAAACTGGCCCTGACACCCCCCCCCCCCGAAAAGAAACCCCACAACTCACACAAAAAAGAAATCTCAACGCATCTAAATTTGAAAGGGGAAGAAGGAAAAACCTGGGTTGGTTTTCTTTCTTTCTTTTTTTTATAGAAAAGCAAGAATTCCCAGAAAGTAACCTGTAATTTAGACAGTTAGCTTTTGTGGGTTTTTAAAACTGTAAATAGTGTAGCACAGTTTGGCAGTAATTGGTACAATTGCTTATAGACCACACAGCATGTCTACTTCAGCTAATCACAGAATGTGGATATCTGGTGGTAATTTACACAGCTTAAAGGGAGCTATTTAAATACTGCGCCTTGGCTTAGTTTTACTGCTAGTGGTAAACATTCTAGACAGAGATGGTGGACAGCATATGAGCTGTAATTCATACTGCTTTGGACAGAAAAAAGTTAATAAAATACAAGCAAAACAGAAAAGTAGAATGAGAAGCAATGTTGCAGATAAAACCATCAGTCAGGTTTAGCTTGGGCCATGAACTAGAAAATCCATTGGTTCATGCCCCTGTAGAGAAAGTTTGATGCAATGAAGACAGATGAATATGTGGGGAGGGAGCCTTTTTCTTTTCTCTCTCATAGAATCAGAAAGTCGGAAAGGACCCCATGGGTCATCTAGTCCAGCCCCCTGTAATGCAGGAATCTCAACATGCAGTCCCCCATCCAATTTGAAACCATACTGGACCCTGCTTAGCTTTACAAATGTGCTAGCAGTTTTTATTGCAGATTGATTTCTGTTCTGGGCGATGAAATCCTATTTGCTCCTGGTCATCACCACCACAGGGGGTTGGTACAGTCCATAAAGGTGCTTTGATTTGGACATGATCCAAACTAGTCCTGACTAATACACTTCCTGCCTCTGTTTCCTTGGAACATGCAAAGCAGCCCTGTGGGTGCTAGTCATCTAGGGCAAATGGGCTCTGCCCCACCAACCTCACAGCCTGCCTGCCCTTTTTCCTACAATGGCTTGTGGCACTGACCGTCAGCTTCCTCCTTTGTAGAACACAGCAGGGAGGAGGATGGGAACAAATGTAGAGCCAGTTGGCACCGCCTGTCATTGTCTTGGGCTCTGCCTCCAGTTGGCCTCCCTGCCTTCCACCCTGTCTCAGTTTGCACCATTGGTGGTGCCTTAGCAGGTCTGCTGCAATCTCTGCTCACAGCTATTTGCTTTCTGGAGTTCCCTGCTTTTGAATGGCCTGATCAGGCATCTGTGGAAGTTTTACTATTGCTTAGGCTTTCAAAGCACGGGAGGAGAAAGGTGATTCCCCTTAAAGCTGAGGCAGGCAAGTCTCCTTCTCTACGAGGGTTGAGAAAAGGCAAATTTCTTCCCACTCTGATATCTCCAGAATTTTGCAGGTGCAATGATGTGCTACAGGCTATGGCCCACCTGTAGCAAGCCTTTGCAGTCATTATGGACTTCATTTTGGAACCTGGTACAGATCCCATTGTCCAAGTCAGTTTTCAAATCCCTTTTAGAGCCATTTCAAGTGCACCTACCCTGACTTTTACAGACAAACCCCATGACTGATTTTTTTTTAATTATGTTTGCACTGTATTCCATTTCTCCAGAAATGTTTGCATCAGTTCTCTCTGATCCACCAGTCTTTTATTTCATCTTCCTTGATTTCTTGTTCTTTGTTTTTCAGGAGAGGCAAAGAAAAACCCGGCTTCTGGAGCCATCTGGTTCTATGGTACATCTTGTTCAATCTCACAGCCATAGCACTGAGATCTGTTGCCAGATTCTGAGACATGCTCTCCACTGAGGATGGCCCCCAATTACTGCATCTGTACAAAGATACACTAACTGGGGGCTTGCTCTTCCCTCCCGAGATGATCCAAAATGTTGTACTGGTTGCACTGGCAACAACCTCTGTCGCCCTTAGCTGCAGAACCGCAGAATTATGAAGCATTACGAAATCAGAGATTTCGCTAAAGACTGGTGGGGAGGCTTGGCTCAATCTATGCTACACCCTAATGTATTTTGGCAACCCTGGAGCTGAACAGGCAACAATAGTGCCTCCCAGTGTACCTAATACATGACAGGAACATGTTTCAGTGTGCATAATGCTGAATGACAAGCCCACAGCTGCTTAAGCATATTTGAAAATTCTGCCTCCGAGTTCAAGAGTGATATGAAAAGCAGATTGGGTTGATCTATGACATTTGATCTTCCACCATTTATAAGTGGCAATACTATTTTGGAGAGGTACAGATTCTTCCTGCTCTGGAAGGTGTGCTTGTCACTTCTAAAAAAGGAAAGTGCCACATCAGAAGTGCAGACTAGGAGAGAAACAGATTGTTGCAGGTGAGGGTCTATTCAGAGTTCATAAAATAAATTTGTGTTCAGGTAGGAAATAGATAATAGTGTCTGGGTACTTATTCATGAACTTTATAGATGCCTGTGGGAAACCAGCAAGCAGGATTCAAACACAAGATCATGGCTAGTAGCCATCAATAGACTTCTCCTTCATTCTAACTCTCCAGTCTAATTCTCTTTTAAAGCCATCCAAATTGGTGGTCGTCTCTGCCTCCTGTGAGTGTTGCAAGTGAATGAGCTTATAAACGAATGAGGTGCTGTGACTGGACAGTGGAAGTCATGTTTAGGCCACGCTGCCCCAGAAGCCACTCCCTCTATCAATGGGTGGGCAGGGAACACTTGATGGTTCTTAGTGGGGGGAACTCGGGCACTCTGCATGTGTTTAAAGACACTCTTTCCTTCATACATGCTGTACAAACCCTGCTGTGGGAAGAGGGATGGGGTTCAGAAATTTCAGTCCACCACCTCAAATCAAGCTGAACCACCAATCTGGGGGAGCGGGGCAGGAATGGCACAAGAGAAGAGCGAGCAAACAAATCTTCTGCAACAAAAGTTAAGAGGTACAAATGGTAATGTGTGAGATCTTCCTCTCCTTGAAGTGACAGGCACATCTTCCGCATGTGGCACTTTTAATCTGTCTGATTCAGAATTTACAGAACTTTCCTACTGTGTCTTGCTATGCGCTTCTGGTGAAGTTGCTTGTGTTTTAGCTAAGGCCCTCCACCACCTATTTCCTTGCATTGCTCTCTCTGTTCTCACAATGTATGAGGACTAATATACACATCACTAGAGTAGCCACT
This sequence comes from Podarcis tiliguerta, assembly GCF_965153285.1. Taxonomy (NCBI): domain Eukaryota; kingdom Metazoa; phylum Chordata; class Lepidosauria; order Squamata; family Lacertidae; genus Podarcis; species Podarcis tiliguerta. Next base: position 48,642,993 of record NC_139541.1, on the reverse strand, counting down.
GGTTCCCATGTTGCTCTGATCGTGCTCAAATGAAGAAATCCCACTGAGATGGGCAGGCAGAACAGGAAGCAACTGCATTGGTGCTATACCTCCTTGAGGGTTGATAGCACTGGTGTGGTTGCATTGCACATGACCCATCTGTTCCATGCAATTCCTTCATCCAGACAGCACTGGAACTGCGTTGGATTCAGCCGTGCCACTTTGTTGACATATTCAGTAGGTCTATGGGCCAATTCAGGCATTCAGCAGACTCCATTGGTCATGTTTCCCTTGTGGTTGTGATGGCTGGGTTTACATAGTTCAATTCTCCCGCTCACCACCTATAGAAAACTAACACACTAGAGAGAAGGTTTAGGCTAGCCTTTCCCCTGACATACTACCTTTCCATGTGCTGAGAACCATCTTATGGTGGAGGAATGTTCCACTATTCACATAACTGAGGTGGGTTCCATAGTCTACGCCAACATTACATGTGTTTATTCATAAATCCAATCTGTCCTTGTTCCATATTAATCTGTTGCTTTTTTTAAAAAAAACTGCACAAGAATTTGTATTTCAGTATTTTGATATGGATTTCAATATGCATTTCATCAGAAAATATTTAAGTATGTATTTTGTCTCAATGTATGCATTTTATTCTAAAATATGCACTATTAAATGCATTTTGGTATCACAAAAGTTCAGAACCTGAAGGGTAATTATGGCCCCATCCACACAGAAGTTGCTGCAGATCAGGTCAGAGCCACCAGAGAGTCAGAGCAGACAATGTTGAGATAGATTATTAGACTGACGGGGTTGTATCCAAGAAAGCACAGAAGCACAGCAGAACCTCCTTCCCTTCCTTCCTTCCTGGGCATCCCAAAATCTGCTCTGGAGGGTTGGGGAGGAACCCCAAACAGGTTTTGGGGAAGGGAAGGAGAACGAGGGGCAGCTCCATTCCACTTTGTTAGATACAACTTATTGTCTGGTGGTGACATAAGACAGCTTTGAAAGTTTGTGTGCCAAACCTCTCATACTGCAAGCTGCAATGGACCAGTCCAGGAAAGATGCCGCCACTTGTATCTGCCACATCTGCCATAGTATCTTCTGAAATCTTATCTCCAGGTAGAGAATACTTTAGGATTTGGCCCTACTGTTTTGACAGTTGCCTGCTTATAGGCAATATGACACTGTTTTCCAAACCTGGGTTTTGAAGGTCCTAAGAATGCTGTCGCCAGGATGCTTTGGGTTCTGAATTACCATTGCCATCCTTCTCGGTTCCCCTACCTGCCCACCCACCTCCACCCCAATGGTACCTCACTGACCATTCCATTCCTAAGTGAGTGGCATGCAATGTGGAGGCATGCTTCTGACGCAGGCATGCTACTACAACATTAACAGGCTAAAAAGAAAAAAGGAAAGGAAAGGGGGTGGGGAAGAAAAGGTTTTTTTTTAAAAAAAAAGAAGAAGAGAGAAATTAAGCATTAGCTCATTAAGGATATATAAAGAAATGATTCGAAAACTCGCTTTTGGAGCAGCACTAACACAGAGACTGATTACAAACTAAATTGTGCTATATATCAGTATATATATAAAAAAACGTTGTTTTGTAAGAATGGCACTGGTTCAAAAGAACTGGGACTTCTACCTTGGTTCCTTTTAAGTCCACAGTGAAAGTATAGAAATACAGGCTTGCCCGGTTGCCTGGCAACTCGTGACGCTTGTGGGTGGGCTGACACCCCCCCTCCCTTCCCCATCTCCCCATGCACACATTCACATACGTTCTCTGCTTCCCTTTTTAACATCTTCCTAACAGGATGCAAATGGAGAGGAATCTGAAAAGCAGGTAGAATCGCAGCCAGAGGATAGTCTGAGTCAAGCCTGGTCTCGAGGGGGTGGGGGCATCCGGAAAATCCCACACTCTGTCTTGCATCTTGGTCACAAGTTTGGAAGTTCCCTCCTCTACACACTTGGGGGACCAAAAACCGGTCCTTTTTTAAGGATCCTCTTCTCCCGTTGAAACCATCAGGCGCATGGCAACAGGCAGGTGATCAGTTAAGCCTGCCAGCTGAGTAATGAAACTGAACTCTTCCACTTCCTGTGGAGGAACAGCAAAAGAAATGACTTTTAAAAAGAGCTCTATGGTGTGTGTGTCCCCACCACTTTTAAGGTTTCAGATGAAAATAAACATATCAGAAGAGCCTGGATCAGGCCAAAGACCCAAATAGTCCAGTGCTCTGTTCTCATGGTGACCTACAGAACTCTGCCCACCTGTGGGTCCCAGGAACTGCTCTTCAGAGGAATCCTGCCTCTAACAGTGGGATGAGAACATTGCCATCGTGGCAAGTACCTGCTGATAGCCTTGTATCCCATGAATTTATCTAATCCTCTTTTAAAGCCATCCACATGGGTGACCACCGTGACTTCTTGTGGGAGCTAATTCCACAGTTTAACTATTTGCTGTGTGGAAAAAGTCCTGTCTTTTGCCTGACCTGAATCTTCTGGCATTCAGCTTCATTGGCTGATTCTGAGTTCTAGAATGATGATGCCCTGCCTACAGTATGGCTGAAGCAAAAAACGAAAAACAGAACTGGGCATCCTCCCAGGGGCATCTTAACATAATGGGATCCCATCAGAGGGTGACTGTTCATAGTGAGCCTTGGGGAATGCTGCTTGAATCAAGAAGCATTGTCCATCACAGCTGATCCCAAATTCTGACATGCAGAACTGTTATCAGTATGCTTGTTCATATGTGACTGGGCTTACCACTTTCCACTCTAGATAGAGTCCTTCTTCAGTGTAAAGCATGTAGTCAATTCGCCTCCCGTTCCCCTTCAAAGCTCTCTTCCTCCCCTTCTGACTTGAAGGATGGGTCTTGCTGGTAGGAAAGACAATATAGGCTTTTCGCCCTTCTTCACTTTCCATTGTCCTGGTTAAAAACACACACACACAACAGTTTATTATGTGTCAGATCTACACCTGTGTCATCCACTGTTCTAACAAATTGGGTTCCCAGTTTTTGGTGGCGGATGCTTTACTGGAGATAGCAAAGGTATGAGATCTTCTATTTCTTAAGTTTCATTTTATATTGGTAATTTCCAGTTAATTACACAAAACTATGGAATAGCATATAAATACACATTACAATTCTCACACACCCAATATCAACAAATTATCTCATGCGCATTGTTGTTGTTGTTATTGTTATTCTAAAGTGCCTAATGTTTCCTGAGAACTGTACAATTCTTTAAAAATAAGATATAAGTTGGTCCATCTAGCTAGATTGTCTACACTGACTGACAGTCAGAAACCTGGTTTCAGGCATAAATCTTTCCCCATCCTACCATAGCTGTCAACCGTCCCTTATTTGGTGGGAAACTCCCTTATCCCAGCGCCGTTTCCCGCTGCTGTCCCGGATTGATGATGTCCCTTAAATTTCCTGGGTTTCAAAGGAAGCAGCTCCTCTCCCTCCCTCCCTGCCGGCCAGAGAGGAGGGAGGCTCCAACTGTGTTGCTTGGCTGCGTTGCTCACCCAATAAGGAGTCTAAGATCAACTGGGGGGTGGAGTTTGCATGCCTTGTGCCGATCAAATCGGCTGCGTTGCCTGGGGACTCGCCTTTGCTCAGCGCTTCCCAGCGGAGAGGTGATGGTGTTTTTCCTTGCTGCATCCCCTTTGGCAGGTTGCTGTGCTGTGGGAACCACCACTTGTGCTGCTGGTTGACTAAAATCCCTTATTTTGGCTGCTGATCCCTTATTTTCGAGGCTGCTGGTCCCTTATTTTCAAATCTGTAAGTTGACAGCTATGCATCCTACCTAGAGATAATAGGGATTGAACCTTGGACGTTCTGCATGCAAAGCAGATGTTCTGCCACTGAACCCTGATTCTTGTATCCTTGGACAATAAAGCATGCCTCTCCTTGGCTGTCCAGTTCTGGAGGAAGGGGCAGTCAAAGCAGTGTACTTCCCTAGATGTTTACTCAGAAGTATCTCACTGAACGCAATGTGGTTTACTTCCAAGTAAGTGTGCATAGGATTATTGACAATTTGTGGTGAATCATGGGCTAATTCTTCAAACAGTAGTCTTGGACTGAAGATCCACAGTTGGCCTTTGTGAATAAGGCATACACCAAAATTACCAGACTATACCATCAATTATTTTGGAAATGAGAGAGATGAAATCTTGATTTTTCCACAGAAGAAAAGGAGACACCAGTTGTCAAGGCCTGTGGGTCCTTTTCAAGAAACTTAAAAGCATATGAAAATAATTGGTACAATTGATTCTTCTTACCCTGCCTTTATCAACCTTTAAAATGTAAAATCCAGTTTTAACATGTTCTGAAGTATTATCTCTGGAGATCTAAGTCAATTGACACTAGCTTGCTTCTGATTAATTTCAGTATCAAGGAATCAATACTTATCAATGATCCCTGGATGCAATTTTTTTTAACTGCAAAGAGGGAGGTTCATTTCTATGAAGATGGTGGTTCAAATATGGACCGTTATATAATTAATTGTCTTCAAAAGTGCCACAGACAAGACATTCTTCAGACTGCTTGGGGGGAAAACTCATGGAATTTTCATTTTTTTAATGAAAGAGCTGTGGCTCTGACAGAATTGACCTCTGTTGAAACACCAGCAGATTATCTCCGCTTCATAATAGCAAATTAAGCAAGAAGCTGAGAAAAGTGGCTGGTGTGTGTGCAACACATTTCGCCATATTTCCTGCAATATATTAATTTGAAAAATGGCTGTGTTCTATGGTGCGGTTACTTTATATAAATGGTGGATTTAAGAATGCCTGGAATCCCTTTGCGCATTGTAATTTCTGCCTCCCACCACTCTTCTGCATCCAGCCAGTCCATGAAAGACTTTTACCTTTGCACAATGAGTTACATGTGCTACCACAGTCCTATGCATTTAACTGAGAAGGGAGCACCAGACTGAAACCTTCTAGGGGGCCACCCAGGCTGGCTGCTTCAGTTCACATGTTGTTTTTGAAACTGCAAATTAGGTTAAGTTCTCCTTTCAGTGCTAACTGAATTGAATTTCTCCCCCATCCATACTCAAATTACCACCCCCAGCTGCTTTTCTCCCCAGGACATAAAATATATGTGTCTACATATTTCCACTGAGATTTAAAATCTACCGATCTATTGACTGCCCTGCCTGTATTCCCCCATTTTCCCCTCTACAGGAAACAATCTTTGTTGGTCAGTCAACAGAAAGAAGCTTGGGTTCTGGATGCCACAGAGCTGAAAATTATGCCTATGGCACCCTGGAAGTGACACTTCCCACCTTTCAGTTTCTTGACTGCACCATGATGGCAGGTGAAGAGTTTCCCTTTCCTCATTAAGTTTGAAATCCAACCACACAATAAGAGGCACAGGGGTTTGCGGGTGCAGAAAATTAGCTGACTGGCAGCACTCCACACTCCACTGTTGGGGGAAAGCTGCATCTTTACATGCCCCTCATAATGTATGACTTTAGGTGTCGGGCAGGTGAGCATGGTTTTGAGGAAATGGCCTCATGGGCCAAATTAGGACCTCTGCCAGCCAGCTCCCATTAAGCCCATGGACCAGAGATTCCCCACTACTGGTTTATACTAACTGGCAGTGGCTCTCCAGGGTTTGGGGCGGGAGATCCCAGGGCAGAATCTGAGACCAACTGCACACAAGGCAGATGATCTACCACTAAGCTAAGGCTGCTCTTCCCCACTGTATCTACTTTAGTAGGTATTAAAAGTAGCTGTAAAGTCCTCCAAAACCACCCTGTCACAAAAGTAACTCCATCTCTCCGATACCACTGAAAAATTATGTAGTTCAGAAAAGTGTGCCACTTCAATCTCAGTGACATCCGCCATGATAATCAATATAAGCAACTGAGAAATTGCCCTTTTGGTGCCAAAGATTGTCTGGGCTGATAGACTATAACCTGACTGTATACAACATTGTGACAGCTTTAGACCCGCAATAAAACTTGACTGATAGGCATGTGACCGCCCCTTTGAATAGTGGATTGGTATTAAGTGAAAGAGACCAACAACCAATCCACCCTAGGTCTGTGAATATCTTAATTAAATGGCCGTTTCTTCACTAGTTGCCCTAACAGTATCCTATTAATCAAGTCAGAGGTGGAGGCACATTGTGACTAAGTAGCAACGGTGTTTATTGATCTTTTAAATAAGGAAATAGGTCCATGTAGTCACTCTTATTGATGTATTTAATAGTGCGGGCTTCTTAACTTTATTAATAGATTTCCAGAGGTTGGTGCTGGAAGTCTAATGGAAGCCTAATTTACTGGGCTCTTTCCAGAACTATTGATGCCAGTATAAATAGGGTGATAAATTAGTTTCTATAGCTTGGGCAAATTTTATTATTGAAGGATTTCCACAAGAGTCCATTCTAAACCTCATCTAGTTTGTCAATGACAATAGCAATTTCAGATGGGTATCATTTGCAAGCTCTTCAGCAAGTTTTCTTTTTAAAGATGACATTACAATTTGAGAGCTGCTTGACAACACATCAATTACACATGGGGATTAAATGCCAATCAAACAAGGTGTCTTGAAAGACCAAGAGGAACTGGACTTAAAATAAATGAGAAGTTTGCTTTCAGAAGTGCTACAGACCACAAACTTTGTGAGTGCTTACTTTTTTGCCTTAGGGCCTGTGGAATTTTACTGCATTTGATTTTGGGGAGGGGAAAAATAGGTCAGTTTGCACTGTGGCAAATCCTACATGCCAGAGTAGAACGGAAATGAGGTCTAGGCCCTCCAGTCTGGACCAACACAGGAACTGTTCACCCTGCCCTGGATTCAGCCCCAAATCAATCTGGAAATGAGGGTAAAGGTAAAGGGATCCCTGACCATTAGGTCCAGTCGTGGACGACTTTGGGGTTGCGGCGCTCATTTCGCTTTATTGGCCGAGGGAGCCATTGTACAGCTTCCGGGTCATGTGGCCAGCATGACTAAGCCGCTTCTGGCAAACCAGAGCAGCGCACAGAAACAACGTTTACCTTGCCGCCAGAGTGGTACCTATTTGTCTACTTGCACTTTGACGTGCTTTCAAACAGCTAGGTTGGCAGGAGCTGGGACTGAACAACGGGAGCTCACCCCGTCACAGGGATTCGAACCGCCGACCTTCTGATCGGCAAGCCTTTTATTTCAGGGGGTACTCAAGGGTACGCAGTACCAGTACCTCTTTTTTTGTTGTTAACAAGTGTGGCACTTACTGTAACAACTTCAGGGTGAGTACTGGAACCTACTGAGTGAGAGCGAAGAAAGAGACACTCTCTCCTCCCCACCACCACCACTGAAAACACTATTCAAAATATAAAAGCAATACTCATTGGTGGTGCAGATTTAAAAAGCAGCCACTATATTGTATAAGCAGAGAAACAAGGCGGTACTTACTTCTGCAGGTTATCTGCTGTGCACACTTCTTCATCGTATAGTCCTTCTGGATCTAACAAGGTTCCTAGGAAGAGAAAGGAATTCATGGGTCTCCTATCAACCTTGGCTTTCTCCCTAATGGATGTAGACCAGAGTCTGTATGCAGTACTGAGTTGCGTTGCTGCTTCCATATATGATGCCAGTTTTGAGGCAGGTAAAGGTGCAGCTGGGCCAGGAGGGGGTTTGTACATGCCAACCAGCTGGTTGGCAGCACCTGCCAAGCCCTGTGCACAGCTCTTTTCCACCATCTTTAGTCCCCTCTCCATCTGAAATGTCATGCCGCTCTTTAAACTTAAATACAATGATGGTTGGGGAAGATAAATAAAACCATTATTCGTGTTACACCGCGAGTGTGTGTTTTGATGTTTTCTTAATCTTCTTAAGCATATTTTATACAACAGCAGAGCAGCTTGTCAAATTCTGAAGGCTGAAACAAAAACCGCTGAGAACTATGTGAATGGGTTGTGAATTGAACTGAAATGGAAATTCTTTCCTTTCCAGAGGAAATGAACTAATTCCTTTTCGGAGGGGGTGACCTGGAACAGATTAATGAGCTCCCCCCCCCCCAAGCACTGCTCCCAACCCAAGCCCAAGGCCATGGCAGCATCCCTTACCAATTGCCCAGGATTTGTCCTCCCCTGGACCAAGCCGGCATGGGTCCTTGTAGCGCGTAAACAAGGAATGCTGCTGCTCCAGCTTGTCATCTGTAGCGAGAACACAAAGGACCAAGAATAAGGACATCAGTGGCATGAGAAGAAAGGCAAGGGCAGGGGGAGGCAGGGTTGAGCAACCTGCAGCCCTCCTGATGTTGCTGGATTGCAACTCCCAGCAGCCCCAGCCAGCTCAGGCAATGGTCAGGGAATAAAATCTAGAGGCCACAGCTTGAGAAACCAGAGGCCACACAGTGGGCATTCCTCACTCATCCTGGATTTATATTGCATTGCATTTACTTGGGGCTGCCCTATGTCTGGATTTTCCTGTACATCACTGGGATTTCAAAGGCGGAAGGGCAATTTCTGAACTGCAGCATTTTGTCCTGGATCTTAGGCAAGTCAATCTAATTTTGTGGGGGGGGGGTTGGGTGTTTTTGTTTAAAAGAAAGTTCAACAACTTTCAGGTCTTCCTAAAAAAACCCCACCAATTTTGTGAATTTCCTTAAAAAAAAGCTCAACAATTTCAGTGGTTTCCTTTAAAAAAGCTTGGGTGTCCTGGTTTTTAATTTTTGAAATATGGCAACCCTAACTTACTTCCATGCCACTTAATACCAAGGCAGTCTCTAAGCAATTCATTAAAACATGGAAGAGTTGTATCCAACTAAGTTTTATGCAGAGTAAGCCCATTGAAATTAATGGACCTGCACTAGGTCTACTCCAAGTATGACTAGCAATGGATAAAGCCCACACTATACACTTGTCTTTTCTTTTCCTCTTCCTTACTCCCATGTAGATCTCTCTAGACCTGTCAATTATTCCTTGGGGTTGGACTTATTTTTAGATTGGCTAAGGCAGGCAGCTAATTCAAGCAGTCAAATATGGTGAATTTTCTATTTTATTGCTGCAGTTTGCTGGGGAGGAGGAATTATTTGGAAATGCCATTTGAAGGCATTAAAATTGTCTTGTTAAGTTTTGGGCAATTGTTTATTATTTATTCATTATAAAATTTCTATACCGTCTTTCATCTAAAGATCACAGGGCAGTTTACAATATAAAAACACAAAAATACATACAATGAAAACAACACACACACATACATACAAACACACACACAAGTCCCTGATTAAAAGGCCATAGATTGGTTAACTAGCTAGAGGCCTGGGGGAAAAGGAATGTTTTTGCCTGGCACCTAAAGATATGTGGTGAAGGCGCCAGAGCATTCCACAAACGATGAGCTACTGCAAAAAAGGCCCGTTCTCATGTTGCTGCCCTCTGGACCTCTCGCGGAGGAGGCACATGAAGAAGGGCCTCAGATGATGATCGTAGGGTCCAGGTCAGTTCATATGGGGAGAGGTTTATGCAGTTAAACTTTTTCATTCCATTCTGCTTTAGAGCTAACCCTGTGCAAACACCTGAAACCTATGATGCCTCTTAATCATTTTTCTGCATCTCTCCTGAAAGAAAAGAAAAAAGAATTTCTTTTTGCTTCTCCTGGGGGAATCCCACAAGTGGCTGCCACCGGCACTAATGATGTCATTTGTCACTGTCTATTGTCAAGGCAACACAATCCATAAATGCGAGGCTTTTAAAAAGCGGTAAGAAGAAAGAAGCCAAACTGCTAAAAATAAAACAGTGCTTTGAAGGTTATGCCGATCAGATCATCTGGCAAGGGTTCACACCTCTTAATCTTACTTTATAGAGCAGTGACCTGATTTGCATCCAGGTATCTAAGGGTGGGGGCAAAAAAAAAAAGGTTGCCAAAAAGTAGCTCTTTCAGTCTCATGCCAATTGATTATTGCCCATTTCATAGGTCCATCACAGGCACTGACTCCTAAGGGCTGAGGCAGTCTTGATCCGCTGGAGCCTCTGTTGTCCATCAGTGCTGCTAGCAATGATACCAGAGGCTATAAATGGCTTCTAGGGATGGGGGAGATTTTTTGTTCAGTTCACGTTTAAAGGAAATTTGCACTTTCCAAAACAAAATGTGAGCTGAAACACGGCACTCCTTCAGAATTTTCAAATCATCCAATTTTGTTCTCATCTTGCTTTGGAAACGGCAAATGTGGCAAGTTGGCCATGAAATGAGAACCGAATCAAATTTCTCTCAATCTCTATTACCAGCTAAAAGGACTTGGATCTTTGTAAACCTCAATAAGCTAAAAATTTCTCCAAAAAGAGATTTCTAGGAAAACTTTTGGAGAATTTCACCCTTTGGATATTCAGTGAAATCCACCCACTCCCCATTTTGCTGCCTGCAAAGAGCAGGGAGAATTTTAAAAGGCCTGCCCAGTCCTTGCAGTAGCCTAGCTTCTGTTTATTGATTTGGCCATTTATGCCTGTCTTTCTATGATAAAGTCAAGTGCAAGGTGGTTTACAAAGAAAAGATGCAGCACAACTAAATTAAAAGCAAACTGAAGAACAGAATGAGCAGCAATAAATCAGCATCATTTCACATTATCTCTGTTTATTTTAATAAATTAACCCCATTTATTAAAAAGCATCGCTTCCTCCAGTGATTCATTATAACTCTACTTCACCCTTGTTTATCCCAGTACATTGTCATGAACTTCACACTAGGAAGGAGAGCAGGGAATAATTAGGAAAAAAGGATGGTGATGAAGAAGTTGAGGGTAAAGACCAGAGGGGTTCCAGGCACAAGACAGTGTTGGCCAACGAAGGCTGGTCCATTAGGATGAATGAGGCACTGCCCCACCAACCTTGGTCTATCACCAGCCAGCCTACCCCTGTCTGCCTTCTTACAGTCCAGGGGATGACACTAGCTGCTAGCTTTGCTCTCCTTAATCTCAGTGTTTTCTTTAGCAGGGAGGAGGATAGGAGTAAAAGTAGAATTAGCTCTGCCTGCCACTGGCTCGGATTTATCTACTCTTTACTGGATTTCTCTGCCCTTTGCCCCACCAGTCCCAATGGGCACCAACCACCATGGGCAGAGGGGTATTTAGGGCAGTGTAACCAGCACTGCTGTGCTGTGCACCATGCCTAGGGCTTAGCAGCTTAAAATACATCAAGCAAATAAGTGGCTGTCTCACCTGATGAGCAATTGTCAAAGTTGAGATCTCCACAGAGTACATCAAATGCCACCAGCTCCTCTGGATTGGCTGTGCTGGAGGAGGAGGTAGATTTTCTGAAATCAGCCAGCCAATCCTGAAGCAGATCCAGTTGTTCACATCGAACAGTACTGTCCCCTGCAGGAAGCACAAAACAAGGGTTCTGGAGCATTTCCAAGTTTCATTGCATTTATTGTGGTGGTATCTTAAGCTACTAGACCATAAGATGCAATTCTAAAATAAACATGTTAGAGTTCCTTCAAATATAAAGAGTTTTTTGTTTTAAAAAAGGAATAGAAGAATGTGAGTACAGTGGTACCTCGGGTTAAGTACTTAATTCGTTCTGGAGGTCCGTTCTTAACCTGAAACTGTTCTTACCCTGAAGCACCACTTTAGCTAATGGGGTCTCCTGCTGCCGCCGGAGCCTGATTTCTGTTCTCATCCTGAAGCAAAGTTCTTAACCTGAAGCATTATTTCTGGGTTAGCGGAGTATGTAACCTGAAGCGTATGCAACCTGAAGCGTATGTAACCCGAGGTACCACTGTACTGTATTGTGTAGAACAGGAATGGGAACCTATGACCCTCGAGAGGTTGTTGACCATTGTTCATTCTTCCTGAGACTGAGGGAAGCGGGAGTCCAACTTTTCCTGAACAGCCACAGATTTCCCATCCCTGGAATAGAATGTGGATTTAAAAGCATTTTCAATGAAAGCCAATGGGCAAACTTTCTTTGTCTCTTTATTTTCAATACTTCTTACCCACTTTAGATGAGCCAGATGGACCAATGGTTTAACTCAGTATAAGACAGCTTCCTACATCTGATCATGGGATTAAGGAGGCAACTTTGTTGGGTAAGGACAAAAGAGCTCAGTGGTTGAGCATCTGCACATGGTCCCAGGTTCAGTCCCTGGCATCTCCAAATAGGGATGAGAGAGACCCCTGCCTGAAAATCCTGGAGAGCTGCTGCCAGTCAGTGTAGACAATACCGAGATATTTGGACCAATGATCTGACTCAGTATAAAGAAGCTTCCCATGTTCCCGAGGGCTCAGTGAACTGCTCCTGGCAAGGGAGGCAAAAGAATGCACAACATAAGGAACCGAAGAACCTGCTTATATGGGGCCAGGCCATTGGTCCTATGCTGATTGGCAAGATTTCTCCAGTTCTATCAAGAGATGCTGGGGATTAAACCTGGGAGCTTCTGTTTGCAAATCAGGTGCACTACCAAAAGGGGAGGGGAGAAAGTCCTTTTGGTTATGCAGCTATAAATGGAAACTGAGCTCCTATACTTGGCAGTGGCAGCGTTCCATGCAGTGGAAAGGGGCAGGGGGAGATTTCACATATGCCTTTGTTTATCTAGTGAGGTCCAACTGATACTCTCCAAGGGCTCTGCTCTCAGGCAGGTTTGCATCATCAGGCAGCTGCCCCTCACTTTTGCAATTTGATTTACGACACAGTAAACGTCCTTGCTTGACTTCCTTACCTCATCCATCATTCACACCATTCTGTTCAAAGATAATTTGGAGCTGGCTTGGAAATTTCCCTTTTGAATCACCAATAACAGCACGCATGTATGCGACATGCTATATATGTTTTCATTAGCTCAGGCTGAACCGCTTCCCATCTAGTGTTTTCAGTTATTCAATATCTGTCGGCTGGTTTTAGGCAAGGAAAAAAATATAGATCTACAAAATTTGTGACTGAAGGCACAAGGGGGTATTGAATGAGTAACTTTTAGCTACCCAGTGTGTCATGTGCCTTATTCGCTGAGCCACCAGGACAACTCTCCACAAGAGGAAGCCACTGACTACTATTTCTCCCAACTGCAGACAGTCAGAAGGAGGTACTGATTTAGAGCAGGCTTCCTTAACCTTGGCCCTCCAGATGTTTTTGGCCTACAACACCCATGATCCCTAGCTAGCAGGACCAGTGGTCAGGGATGATGGGAGTTGTAGTCTCAAAACATCTGGAGGGCCGAGGTTGAGGAAGCCTGATTTAGAGATTGTGAAGTGACACAAGGGGCAATGGGATTTGCCCTGACTTTAAAAATCCAACTCTAGCCTGGATCTACAACTTGAGAAACATTATGTCTCTTGAGTAAAGGCCAAATTGCTAGCAGACAAAGTTGGTTACTCAAACGTTAAGGCCTCCAAGTTAAATGGGACTTGCTTCCCATGGACTGGGATTGGGTTTGGATTGGGTTCTGAGAGCCCTGACACTCTCAGTGGAAAATGGTCTTTTTAATTTTTGAGTTGCTGTGTTGTTGTCTGGTTTTATTTTATTTTTTAATCTGAACACCCAGCGTTGGTGCTAAACATAATAGGAGTGATTTTTAAAATTCATATCTACAACTCAAGCAGCAAATCAAAAGAAGTCACTGTGAAGAATGCAGCAGATCACTTTTGAATCAAGTATAATTGAACGAGGCAGAGGGTTGGGGTGGATTTCCCAGCTCTGATTTGTAAGTTTCCACCAGACTGGCTGTAACCAACATCCTGCTCTGCTTTTCTTTCTGATTTCCAGTGGATAATTCCTATAGATTATTTTGTAATTATCTATTTACTTGATCTTTTTTATTAAAATGAAATGTTTTCATGCCGCTTGGTTAGTTAATTGCATATCATGGTCTTATTGTTGATTTCATTTGACAGGGTTTCTTGCCCTGCAAGGCTGTATAAAAATACTGGGTGGTGTTAAACTAAGTTTTACTCAGAGCAGACCAACTAAAACAAATGGGCCTAACTTAATGTTCATTAATGCCAATCGGTCTACTCTAAGTAAAACTTACTTGACCCATATCCGCTTAAATAAAATAAAATATTAAATGCATATGAGTGGAGTTTGTTCTTTTGCTCTTTGCTGGGAGCTTTTCGTCACCCCTTTATTTAAAGCATGTGGTTTGTGTGTAAGAGATTTATATTTATGGTTTGCACTTAAAGGGGAATCAACCGGATCCGCACTTTCTAGAACAATCAGCAAACACAGCCATCCTTCAAAATTCACATTTCTCTGAATTTTGCAACACAGTTCTCCAACCGAGTGCACAAAAAATGCATATGCTGGTGAGAAATGAGCATAAAAATACATGCTAATGACAATAACATACAAAATTGCATTTTATTAGGGGAAATTACTTTGCAGAAATGTGTATATCAAGGGAAATTTGTTCTAAGAAGAGTTTGGATTTGATATCCCGCTTTATCACCACCCGAAGGAGTCTCAAAGCGGCTAACATTCTCCTTTCCCTTCCTCCCCCACAACAAACACTCTGTGAGGTGAGTGAGGCTGAGAGACTTCAAAGAAGTGTGACTGGCCCAAGGTCACCCAGCAGCTGCATGTGGAGGAGCGGAGATGCGAACCCAGTTCCCCAGATTACGAGTCCACCGCTCTTAACCACTACACCACACTGGCTCTCTAAGGATCTAAGGATTGGGGGGGGGAGGGCAAATTGATGTGGAAATGCGGAAAATGGAATTTCGTTTTGGGAAAATGAGAAACTGAAATGGATAGATTTTCTCATTGTTGGTGGTGGGTCTTCCCCCTGCTCATTATTTTCAATTCAAAATCACTTCTGACACATTTTCTCAGTTAAGAGCAGCTCCAAGGAGGTTATCTGTAAGGGCCCGGTGTCTTTAGGCTGACAAAGGGCCTCCACTTCTGCTTTAAGTGCTGACTCCACTGTCCCCAACACTATTCTTCCACTACTTCTTTTTCAGGAAGTACAGCTCCTGCTTCCCAAATTGCAGCATCTGCCAACTTGAGCTGTTGCACGTACACCTCTGAATTCTAACTTGGAGCCAGGCTTACTTTCAGCAACCATCAATTTGTATGTTTCAAAACATTTCCAAATAGGCTTTCTTTGACAAAAACACATCCCAGACCAGCACCTTTTATGTGGCTCAAGCTTTCCTTTTCTGCCATCATGTTCCATCCCTCATTTTTTAGAAACACAAGAAATGTTTTGGATGAGATAACCAGCACAGCCAAGGAAACTCCACTGTTATGAACTCAGGTCATTCTGTTTTGATTCAGAAATGAACAGAGATTTATTGAAGGACATCTAAGCTTTTAAAACCTAAGCTCTCTTGTATTTGAATACAGTGTGATAGATAAGCTGGGAAATATGAAGCAAACATATGAAAGACAAACAGGAGAGGAACTTGGAAGCCTTAAAGGGAGACATTCTGATGGGGCAAAGGGGGATTATTCCAGTCCTCTCTCGCCATGCTCCTTCTTTGCCTTAAATCTCAGTGAGATGGTCCAAGAGTAAATCCACTAGAATTTGGCTAAAGCGCAGGGGGTGGGGAATAGTATGAAGGAACTGTACAAGCACTGCACACATAGCCATAATATCACACCTGGGTATTATTATTACTACATTTGTTTCAATGCTTTAATACTTTAAGGTTGAATACCACTGTTTCAGTGTTTCTCCAATGGCTACTAGCCATGATGGCAAGGTTCTCCCTTCATCAATGGTGGCAGTATGCCTCTGAAAGTCAATTGCTGGGAATCATGAGTGCTCAGAGTACTGTTGCATTCAGGTCCTGCTTTTGGGCTTCCCATTAGGGCACTTGATTGGCCACAGTGAGAGCAGGGTGCTGGATCGAATGGGGCATTGGCCCACTATAGGGAAGGTACCAAATTGATACATCCCTGCTACAGAAGAAGTGTATCGAGAAGATAACAAAACCAGAGTCTGTTTCATGTCATGAATAAGATCAGCAAAACCAAGAATAGAATTGGGTCAAAAATATATTGGGAGGCCTATTACTCATTGGGCGCTGTGGTCTAAACCACTGAGCCAATTGGGCTTGCCGACAAGAAGGTCAACCTAGCCATTCAAAAGCATACCAGTGCAAATAGATAAATAGGTACTGCTGTGGTGGGAATTTAAATGGTGTTTATGTGCGCTCTGGTTTCTGTCACGGTGCCCTGTTGTGCCAGAAGTGGTTTAGTCATGCTGGCCATATTACCCGGAAAGCTGTCTGTGGACAAACACCAGCTCCCGCGGCCTGAAAGTAAGTTGAGTGCCGCAACCCCATAGAAACCTTTGACTGAACTTAACTGTCCAGGGGTCCTTTATCTCCTTTTTGACCCAAGAACCACATTCAACTTTTGTACCCCAAAGTTGGTATTGTTAACATGTCCATTCCAACCCATCACTCTTTTGTATCAGCTCTTTACAAAACAAAGTCTAGAATGTTCCATCTCCAGTGTTGTATATACAGGAGAAGTATTTTTACAAAGAGTCCTAGACTTCTGCTAACAGTTTATGCTGAGAGAGGAAAGGTTGACAAGCTGAATTTATTTGCTTGCTATAAAGAGACTTGGTCTATAAGGTGCTTCCACCAAAGCCACCTTTCCTTGCAGAAGTTAGGTGGCAGTGGGGAGGGCAAAGCTTTTAAATTTATAGGCTAACCCCAAAGCTTTACCAGATGACATAATGTTTATCTTGAGATAAGATTTAAATAATATTTGGATTATCAACCATTACGCAGATTGGCTGAGGATGGCAAGTTTATTTGCTGAAATGAGGTTGGTAGAGAAACAAAGTTGCCCTGGTCTCTTTCTGGATACTCTCAGGTGGCCATGAAAAGACTCAACATGGTGGTTTTCCCCTTCCACATCGTAAACTGATTTTTTTTTTTTACAGTTGTATTGTGCTGAAGATTTACGCGAAACAAGGTAATGGGAAAGATCCAGTAAACAGTGGAAGGAGAGGCCGAGGAGAGTTCAGTAAACCATGTTTCACATGGAGTGAATCACACCACAATCCAAGCTCCTTTGTCCGGGCTTGAGGGTAGTTGGATTGGATGGAGGTGTCCCTTCACTGAGCTCCCCCAGCTTCTGCCGGCCTCTGTCCAATGTCACTCCGCCAGCATGGAGCTCACTATTCTGCCTGCCAAATGTATGGGACATCAGGATCTGGGGACAGAGGGGCAGAGCAGGCCTGGGATCTGCTGGGAACTCAAGGCAGACCGACTACTACCCCATGACAGCAACTAGACCCACTATGGGCCCAACTCCTGTGCCAGCTCTAGGTTGGCGCAGAGATTTGCAAGCTTCCCAGCTTCTGCTCCAACCAGAGCATAGGAGCCAATTCCTAGGGACAGAGGTCCTTCCGGTCCCCCCAATAAATTATTTGAGGGGGCTGGGCCTCCCCAAAGTTGATGGGCATTGCCCTTCAAATGGTATGTGTGCACCATGTCTTGTGACCAATTATGTGTGGTGGGGCTTACCTCCCCCCATATTTTATTCATATTGGTACCCTTGAGCTACCAGCATGAGCAACAGATGTGCTAAAGGTAAAGGTAAAGGTACCTCTGACCATTAGGTCCAGTCGTGACCGACTCTGGGGCTGCGGCGCTCATCTCACTTTATTGGCCAAGGGAGCCGGCATACAGCTTCCGGGTCATGTGGCCAGCATGACTAAGCTGCTTCTGGCGAACCAGAGCAGCGCACGGTAACGCCGTTTACCTTCCCGCAGGAGCAGTACCTATTTATCTACTTATACTTTGACGTGCTTTCGAACTGCTAGGTTGGCAGGAGCAGGGACAGAGCAACGGGAGCTCACCCCATTGCAGGGATTCGAACCGCTGACCTTCTGATCGGCAAGTCCTAGGCTCTGTGGTTTGACCCACAGCACCACCCGAGTCCCTGTCCCCAACAGATGTGGTAGCCTCTGTCTATTTCTAGTTTATGACACCTTTGCATCTACTCACTCGTATGTCTGTCCAATCCTTCATCTATCGATATTTTTCTAAGCCCTCGCAGAAATTTGTATTTAAATATGTATTTACAGTCTATTTTCTTTTAAAATTCATTTCTAAATGTGTTTCCTCTCTAATTCCCATCCTGCTTGAGGCCAGCATTTCAGCACCTGGCCCTCTCTCGATGGATCTTAGGCTTCCAATAGACCTTGCAGACCTGATGTCTGCCTGCTTGCCCTGGCTCTGCAGAATACTTAGGTTAATGTGCAACCCTTCCTTGTCTGCAACATTTTCAGCTGAGATGGTTAAAGTACTGACAAGAGACCACTGAGAAGAGACTAGCCAAACCCACTCTTTCTATCTCTATTCTACAATAAGTAGCAAAAGAAGCAAAACAAAGATTGGGAGAGCAATCCATACGGTACCTGCCAGAGCTTGCAAGTGAGTGCAGGAAATGTATCCCACAATTCTTTGGTCCTGAGGTGTACTTCCCACTTGCACCTGGAAGGAAAATAAGAGAGGAACAGAAGGGTTAATGGACCACCATCAGACCTTTCAGGATCAAAACCCATTAACTGCAGGGAAAACATGAGAACTATTTTTTTATTTTTTTTTTGTAGCAAAGGTCTCAGGTAAGCATAACTGTTCTCAGAGTAGACCTATAATCAGAAGAGGCTCTGGTTGTTCTTCTTGGGGTTTTATAGGTGTATTTTGCAACATGCCCTTGATGCAATAATAGTGCATTAGTGATAGCTTTATACGGGACCATCCACATATCATACTGCTTTATTATTATTTGCTTTATTTATTATTATTATTATTGTGATGCTCCCCCAATGTTACCACACAAATACCATCTGGAGGAGCATCCTTGCACTATAGTGCAACAAAAAGAGGAGAAGATCTAGAACACAGACACACACACAGCTCTCCTCTTTGCCAGAGGGGAGCCTGAGAGCCCATTCTCACTATCCACTATGTGTGTGCAATGGGAGCATGAGAAGAGGACAATAGGTGAACCTTAAATGAACTTCATGAAGGACTCCTAGCCATGGTGGCCAGGGTGCACTTGCTGGGGATCACAGGTGGGAAGGGTCCGGTTACACTCAGGTCTTGCTTTTGGACCAGGAGAGGCACCTGAGACCAGGATGCTGGACTACATGGGCCTTTGGCCTGATCCAGCAGCAGGGCTCTTTTCAGGTATTGTTGTTTTATTGCTATGGCTGATGGCTGACGCAAATAAAGATTCATTCATTCATTCTTTTCAGATAATTATCTTCTTAACATTTGGCTTGACATTTCTTTCCTATGGTTCCAGGGTTGATCCTGCATTATGTCTTCCTTACCACTGAGTATCTTTGACTACAGTGATACCTTGGTTCTCGTACTTAATCGGTTCTGGGAGTCCTTTTGACTCCCGAAACCATTTGAAAACCAAGGTGCAGCTTCTGGTTGGCTGCAGGAGCTTCCTGCACGCAAGCAGAAGCCGTGTCAGACGTTTGGCTTCCAAAAAACATTCACAAACCGGAACACTTACTTCCGAGTTTGCAGTGTTTGGGAGCTGATTTGTTTGGGAGCCAAGCCGTTCGAGAACCAAGGTATCACTGTATATGCTTTAAAGGATTTCTGTTGAGTGGCAAAGCATCTATAATCCACCTTTTCATGCAGGAACCAAACAGGCAAAATGTCGCCGCCAGATGTTTGATGAACTCTCCTGCAAAGGCACCTCACTCAGTCATTCATTTCAAGGTTTGCTGCAGGCTTGAAAGTAGCTGCATTCTATCTCCACTCTTAATCAGTTGCTGGGAATCACAATGGGGGCATCTCTCTCCTGCATGTGGGCATCCAATAATCCCTGGTTGGCCCCCTTGAGAACAGGATGCTGGAGTAAATGAGCCTGATCCAGCAGGGTTCTTCTTATGTTCTTACAGTTCTGTGATGACTACCATTTTCTCTCTCTACTCCCTGACAACCCTTTTCTGTTCCTCTAGCAGGGTGAAACTTGCACCAATCTTGCACCTGCTCTGACTTCATTATCCTGGCTCACCCTGTACCCAACAAGTCAGGCATATAATACTACCCCAAGGGTCTGTGGGTGGTTGGGGGGAGCCTTTGGAGGTGATCTTGCCAGAAGGCACATCTCACATTTGCTCTTGATTTCAAGTTGATCTTTCATTGGGGAACAATGAGATGGACAGAAATGTTGGTAGAGCCTACAATCAATCAATAACCTCAACAAGGAACGTAACTTTGCAGGCTTAGTCACCACCCTCCCAATAAGACCATTAATTCTAGAGTCTAAAATTACCCAATTGCACTGCCTCCTCTTGCCCCAGGTGAGATTTGTAGGCCCTTACGCAGACAAGGACAAGGGGGAAGCCATTGTGGGCACTTGCGTTGATAAGGCCATCTCTGGAACAACTGAAAACGATGTGAAGATTTATTTCCCCTTTTACTTCTACATTTTTGCATTGTTCTCGGGCACAAATGGGTCCTATTGGGCATTTTAGGAAGCATGGGCAGCCAGTGAAGCTATAAAGAGCTGTCCAGATAGCATGGTTTCACCCCCTGAAGTTAAAGGACAAATACACAGTCAGCCCTCATCAGACTTGTAAAATTAAGGCAGGTTCTGTGCCGAAATCCCACACCCCAGAGGATTTCTTTTCTCTGCCCCTCGCAAAAGAGGCAGAAAAACTGCAGCTTTTTTCACAGGGCTGGATCGCAGTTCTCGAAAAGGGTGGGCAGGCTTCTGCCCAGCACAACATGATATGCTGCCCCCAGTGATCACCAGTGAGAGTGTCTCTTTCAGGGCTGTCCATGGGGGAGATTTTTCTCAGGGCCACAACGGATGAAGAAAGTGGCACCCCTTCCTTTGGTGCACTTACAATGAAAACTGGGGTCCTCTGCACCTAACAATTTCATTTTGGAAAAGGATGCAAATGATTTCCTCTGAATACTAGCCCTGAGAATTGAAGGGGGGGCAGGGCTGTTGCCCTCTGCTCCTGCTTGCGGACTTCCTGTTGAAGCATTTGTTTGGCCACCATAAGAACATGATGCTGGACCATGATGGCCCAGACCTGACAGGACTTTGCTTTTTTATGTTTTATCTCTTAGAGCCTCATTTTCTTACATCTTTTAACCCTCTGGTAGGCATTTAATTAGTGACTGCAGAATGCTAGTAAATCATATGCAATACATTTTCAAAAACAGACTTTCCAGCTTGCCTCTTGCTAAGTTGAGAACACAGGTGCAGCCTTTCAAGGACACTTGAGGGCAAGACAAAAAGGCACATTGTCCTCAAAGCTTTGTAAATGCATTTTCTTCTCTCTGATGTGCTGACTGCCTGCTGCATATTTGGCTTCAAACTGGGGTCGAACAAGATTTACAGAAATCCCTTTTTATGAGTTGGCATTCTTGCCCTCTTGCATGCAGAGATTTATTGTACTTTACAAAGCAGCTATGCTATGTTAATATATTATTTAAGCACGCTAAAACAGAATTAAATGTAAGTATGAAATGTTAATGGAACTAGCTCTAATCACTCGCTGGTTCCTTCCATCCACCCTCACTGCTTGGAGTGCCTGGTGGCATAACACAGCAACTTGTGGAACTCTCTGCCACAAGATGTGGAGTAAGCTACTATCTTAGATGGCTTTAAAAAGAAAAATATTGGTTTGCCAAAAACTAAATGCCATTGCACACAAATATTGTAGAGTTGCCCATTTTGGTGCTAACCCATAGCTGTCCCTTTAAAAGCACACCATGGTCCAGCAATCAGCAGGTGATGATTTAAGCAGAGGGGGGAACCTTTTTCAGCCCAAGATTCCATTCTGGGCAACTGTTTCAAGGGCCACATATCAGTGGGGGGTGGGACCAGAGGCAAAAGTGGGCGGAGCAACTAATGCAAATTCTACCCTTATTTTCCTGCAAGCAAGCAAACAAGCGGCACTGTAAGAGTTCAAGGGCACATTCCAGTAAGTCAAAAATACTCTGGGTGTGAAGCAAAGCCAGTGAGGGAGTGTGGCCTTGGCAAACTACAGGGGGCCAGATAGGGAGGACTGGAGGGCTGCATTCAGCCCCCAGGCCTGATGTTCCCCACCAGATTTAAGCTCTGTGCAAAAGAATTTCACCTGCAGGTTTTAGCAGACAAGACACATCTGTTTAAAGGTAGAGGAGCAAGGCAGTTCGTTTTTTTCCTGGTCATTTGGCAGGACTACAGTCACTGAAATAATTGGGCATCAAATGCAGATGCTAAAGAAATACAAGGCAAAATGTTTGTGTTAATAGTGCTCCAGTTCAGGGTTCCAGCAGGCCTTGCTGGCTGTGCTCTTGTCCATGATACTCCATTCCATTCTGTTCTCCCCAAGCTTCCTTCTCAACCTTCCAGCATTCAGTCAGCATTCAGTGTGGCCAGGAAGCACCCTCTTGTTGAATGGTCTCTTTAAATTGTAAGGTTCATTCTTGTTCCACAAGATGTGTATTTCTTTAAAGGCCAGAGCAAATAACGTGACCTAGTTTTACAGCTGTGAAGCAGTATAGCAGGTGCTGTTAAGTTGTGGCAATTAAGCTGTTGGGTATGGTATATAAAGAGCAGCATGGAGCTCTCTCAGTACCCTGGTGGATGGGTTATTGATATATTGTAATTTAGTGCAAAAGGAGTTTTTGTTATTGTTATTAAAACCTAGCAAAAGTTATTTTGCGTTTCCTGAATGTGTGGTCTCCCTAGCATGCCTTCTGCAGTGCAACTAATCTGCAAATAGCCAGCACCTCTACCCCCACTTGGGTGTTCTGGGGTCCTTCCCCCCATTTATTGTTTTATCCCTTAAATATATTTTGTATACTTCTGCAAACCATGGGAGTTCCCTTGAATCTTCTGATACCTCCCTCCTGTTCATTTCTCCAGGCAGATTTTAAAGGATTTTCCATTACAAATTTGCCTGGAAACAGGATGAGGCAGACTTAGTCCCATCCTCTCTGAAAACTGGGATGGATCAGACTTTTATAGGTCCAATCATCCCTATGTGCAACAGTCCCATTGCCAGGTACCTCTGAAAGGTAAAGGAAATGAATGAATGTGGTGGCAACTAAACGCC
Organism: Podarcis tiliguerta; assembly: GCF_965153285.1. NCBI lineage: Eukaryota > Metazoa > Chordata > Lepidosauria > Squamata > Lacertidae > Podarcis > Podarcis tiliguerta. Next base: position 48,620,043 of record NC_139541.1, on the reverse strand, counting down.
CCGTTATCTCTACGATGGTGATTCCCAGAAATAAAGAAAAGCAGGAAACAATGAGATAGCTAATCACATTCTTATTTAAAGGAGGGCCTATTCTGCTTAATAGTCAAAGGCAAGAGCTGTTGCCCACTGTTGCTTTTCTCTTAAGATTCTCGTGCACATAGAATGTGTGGAATCCAGCCAAGTCTTGCATTAGCAGAGGCTGTGTGTGTGTATATATAAAATATTTAGATTACTGCCTAGGAATAAATGGGAAGCTGCTTTTAAAAGCTGATGCAGAAATTCCCAGGACAGGTATGTAGGCAGAAAGAAGCACAAGGTGCTTGCAAAACCCTAGAATGGTTACTAGACCTCTGAGGGTTTGTCCATCTGTACTTGTAAATAGGCAACACAGTGGGACTTATCAGAGTTCACACGCAAGGCTTACACTAGCCCAGTTCAATTTTGGACTTTTTTTCCTTTTTTTCTTTTTTTCTTTTTTTCTTTTTTCCTTCCTTCCTTCCTTCCTTCCTTCCTTCCTTCCTTCCTTCCTCAGCTCCTAGCTTCATTTAAAAAATAAATAAAAATGCTACCCTATCTTTTTTCCTTAGCAGAACTCAAAGTAAGGCTTTCTGGGGATTTCCCATCCAGGAACTGACCTGCTTAGCCGGCTCCCTCCAGATGTTTCGGACTACAACTTTCATTAGCCTCCACCCAGAATGGCCTGGTGGAAACTGAAGTCCAAAACACCCAGAAGGTGACAGGCTGGGGATGGGTGCTCTGATCACTACACCATACTGGCCTTTTTTTATGCTCCCTTCAGTTTGTGATTCGCCATGGGGAGTGGCGAGGCTGCTGCTGAAGAAAAATAAGTGTAAAACTTCATTGAGCTGATGGAGATGGTTTGCTGACTCTTTAGTTCTTGAACAACGTAATTGCAAGAAGCAAACAAGACAGTTTGGAATTCATGACAGACCACACTACAGCATGGCTTGCAAAATCTTATGGTGATCAATGAGATTTAGGCACCCATAACTTTGCACCCAGCATGCTTAATAAAATGCTTTGCACAAGATTTTTGGAAATGGCACTGATGTTGCTCCAGTGCACTTTCTAGCTAGGCTAGAGGATCTGAGCAAGATTTACTGATTTGTTTTATTTGGAGTCCTGGCAGTAAACAAGTCCCTCCATCCCATCTTAGTGAAGACTTGGGAGTTGATAATTAAGTCTATCAATCCTCATAGTAGCTGGAAAAGAGGCTTACTTTCCTGCAAGAGGGGTGGAAAAACAGCTGCCAGCTTGCCTGGATGGGTCATAAATCAATGACTCAGCTCTGGGCAGCTGGAAGCAGACTGGTTTTTTAATCCCTTAATCCTTAATATATGCACATGCTGAAGGGAGTCAGTGACATGAATGATGCCCAGATTTTGGAGAAGTTTGGCTTCTTCGTTTTTGTGTTGTTTTTAATTTTATGAAAGCCCCGTACAGTAAAAGAATCCAGCTTTACACACTGCTGCTCATCGGAGCACATAAAAGCTGTTCTAGATGGATCAAGGATGCTTTGTCTTGGTACAAGGCACCTTTCTGTTTTGATGCTCAGTATGTTCCTACCCCTGCACCAAGGGTGGAGGTTATCTGCCAGTGGAGGGCAGATCCAAGTGGTGGGCTGGTCCAAGGGCCAATGTGGGCAGAACCCCCCTTCTCACTGTGTCTTTCCAGAACCCCCTTTTCTCCTCCCATTTCTCCTTACCTAGCAGGCTGCTGGTTGTCCCTTGTGCCACAGAAGCCTGCCAGTCTCGGGCTCCAAAACCTTCTCCCAACATAGATCCAGCAGGCACCCTCACTTTTGAATTTCAGCTGTCTCAGGGAGGCCTTTTTTATGTAGACAGGCCTCTGCGCCTGCTTACATTTTTTATCAGCCAGTCCCTGTAATCATATTGCACTATTTTTATGGTGTTTAATACATCGCCATGTTATATTGTGTGCGTTTTGGTGGTACACAATACTTGAATGAATGAATGAATGAATAAATAAATAAATAACACACTTGTCAAAGCTCTGAACATGCAGAATAATTTTGAAATTAGACTAAAGGCTGCATGCAGGCCAGAAGCTGCCCACCCCTGCCCTCTTTGGAAAGCCAGAGAGGATCTCTATCCCCAAAGGACCACCTTTCCACGTATCTTTCCCTACCTTTTGCCACCTGCCCATAAACTGAGGCTCTCCTCTGAGTGCCACCTCCAAGGGAGGTCCAGCAGGTGGCAACAAGAGAACAAACCTTTTCTTTAATAGCCCCTTATTACTGCAAAGCTTTCTCCAGGGAGGCCTGCCTGGTACCTGCTTTGTTATTATTTTGGCACTAGGCACAGATATTTTCTCTCTCCTCCATGCATTCTGGCTGCCCCAATCATTGGATGTTTGTTTTGTTCATCTCCAGTTGGGTGCGGTGATTACAATAGGGATGAACCCATGTTAATATTCTGAGTATGTTTTTAACATGCTTTCATCATTTTCATGGTTGTTGTTGTTTTTACTTGTGTTGTAAATCGCTTTGGGACTATTTTTGTAGTGGAAAGCGACATACAAATCTAATAAACCTAGAACAAGTTCCCTTGGGAGCAATGTAAGTTGTGCCACCATTTTCAGTAGGGTTGTACAGGGGGAAAGGTAGCTGCCCCCATGGAACCAACAGCAGACAAGAGAGGAAGCTCTCAGACCACCTTCTAAGTGAATGCATTTTTGAAATTAAAAAAGTCTCATGCAGAGGTGTGAAGGTGTTTTTGTGTATATTCCTCCTAAAATATTCACATGGAACCAGAACAATACAGGCACTACTGTAGGACCCTGCAGAACTGGAACCAGTCAGAATTTGGTCTTGTGTCCATTGCTACCTTGTATGCAAAATGTCCCAGTTTCGGGCTCTAGCAATTGCTGGGAGATCTGGGAAAGGCTGAAACCCTGCAGAACTGTTGCGAATCATTGAAGATGCTACTGAGGTAGGCAGATCAGTGATCTGCTTCATAGAACATAAGAAGAGACCTGCCAAAGCAGGCTCATGGCCCATCTAGTCCATCAATATGTTCTCACTGTGGCCAGCCAGATGCCCCTCATACAAGCAGGACCTGAGCACAGCAGCACGTTCTATATTTGTGATTCCAAGCAACAGGTATTTAGAAGCACACTGCCTCCAACCATGGAAAAAGAACATAGCCATTGTGGTCAGTAGTCACTGATAACCTTAACCACCACTACCCATGAATTTGTCTATATCCCCTTTAAAGCCATGCAGGTATATGACCATCACTGAATCTTGTGGCAGCAAATTCCAAAGGTTAACTGTGTGTTGTGCGAATAAGTGCTTCTTTGCATCTGTCCAGAAGCTTCCAAGCTTCAGCTTCACTGATGGCCCTGGTGGGTTCTCGTATCATGAGAGAGGTTCTCCCTACGCTTTTCCCCACACTATTTTCAAGAAAGCATCCTTTAAGAATTGGAGGGCATGGCTTGCTTAATTGGCAAATGGGACGCAGGTCTTGGCATCCTCCAAGATTTATTGCATTCCGTTGTGAAAGAGTTCCCCGTCGGCCCCTACAAACTGTTTGCTGCAGTGCTGATAAAGAACAAGGGACGGGAAGTACAGCCAAAAGTCCAAGTAAGAGCTTGGGCAGGAGGTGAGCCAGCAGCTCCCCAAGCTCATAAACTGACAGATGCGCCACACAGTAAAGTCAATGCAACTGGGTTTATGAGATGGGCAAAGTCCATGGCCACTGAGATCATAATGCCTGCCTTTTCCTCCCTGCCTTCACAACAGCTCTTTTTGCATCTCTCTCTCAGAGATGTGTTTTTACCAGGAATGGGCGACATTTTGGTTTCTCTCTGTTTCTCATTTCCCCCAATCTCAAATTCACGTATCCACACATATTTGCAGAACAATTTTCCCTAATATAATGTACCGTATTTTTCGCTCTATAAGACGCACCAGTCCACAAGACGCACCTAGTTTTTGGAGGAGGAAAACAAGGGGGGAAAATTCTGAATCTCAGAAGCCAGAACAGCAAGAGGGATCGCTGCGCAGTGAAAGCAGCAATCCCTCTTGCTGTTCTGGCTTCTGTGATAGCTGTGCAGCCTGCATTCACTCCATAAGACGCACACACATTTCCCCTTACTTTTTAGGAGAGAAAAAAGTGAGTCTTATAGAGCAAAAAATACGGTACTTTCGTATGCTGCTTTTCACTAACATATGCATTTTTATTCATACTGAGAGAAGACTGAGGTTGATGGGGAATGTCCCTATTCATCTGAATGGACTAGGACCCACTGCCTAGCTCCTTTTCCCTCCCGTATCAACAGCAAAAGCAGAAGGCAGAAGGCCACAATCTATACAGACCAGAGAAGCCCACTTTGCTTGGGGCCTGGCTTACAGCAAATGGAACAACAGACTCATTTGCCCAGAAGAAAGGAACAACTGAAATTTTACTAACTTTGTAAATGTAGGTGGGAAACAGGCAGGGGGTCACTGCAAGCAGATGGGAGGAGAGTTCAGCAAATAGCTCTGCCCCTTTGATTTGCAAACAGCAGAGCTCAGGTTGAATACAGAGATTCCGAACTCTTAGAATATTTTTCCAAAAATCTTTAGGAAGTCTCTGGAGGTTTTTAATGCTAGAACTCTTAGTCTATTCTCACACTGCTCCAGGGAAACAAAATTCCCTTCTAAAAAGATGGACACCACTCAGAATTTTGTTCAGTCTGCACTTTAAAGCAAGCTGCCCTAATTCACACATTCTGGACTGTTTATTTATTTAATCAATTTACTATTTTTTAAAAATCTCAACACCATTTGCATTAAAAAAGTCAAAACTCTAAATAATACATTAAAACATAATACATTGATGCAAATAACTATGAATAATATCAACTAAAAATATCCCATATAGCAGAAAGTCAAAATGCTCAAGAAACTTTTTAAAAAGGCAACTACTAAGCAGTTCAACTGGGCAATTAGAGCTGGGAAAGGCCTAAATGAAAGGATCTATGTGTGGAATTTTGGCAACATAAACCTGAATGGGGAGGGAGTGTAGCTCAGTGATAAAGGATCTTGCATACAGAAGGGCCCAGGTTCAATCCTTGACATCTCTGGGTAGGGCTGGAAGTGATCATTGTCTGAGTTCCTGCCTGTCAATGTAGACAATACTGAGCTAGATGGGCCAATGGTCCAATGTAATGGTTCCCTATGTTCCTAAAACATCCATCTCCTGGGCAGGGCTGTGTTTCGTTCCATAGCAACAACAAAGGGACCCCTGACCGTTAAGTCCAGTCGTGGACAACTCTGGGTTTGCGGCGCTCATCTCACTTTAATGGCCGAGGGAGCCGATGTTTGTCTGCAGACAGCTTCCTGGTCATGTGGCCCGCATGACTAAGCCGCTTCTGGTGAACCAGAGCAGTGCACAGAAACGCCATTTACCTTCCCGCCAGAGTGGTACCTATTTATCTACTTACACTTTGTGCTTTTGAACTGCTAGGTTGACAGGAGCAGGGACCAAGCAACGGCTCACCCCGGCTCACCCAAGAGCTCACCCCGTCATGGGGATTCGAACTGCTGACCTTCTGATCGGCAAGCCCTAGGCTCTGTGGTTTGACCACAGCACCACCCTATTACAAGGAATTAAATATTACAAGCACAATACTCTATACTAATTAACCAAGATATAGAAAGGAAAATTAAAGCGATGAAACAAAAAAGATTTGAATTTGCAAAATAAACCAGGGAAGTTATTGGCCTGGCAACTGAATAAGAAAAAGGGGGGGGGGGGAAAGGATAATCCATAGTCCGCTAAAAAATGGAACCTCCATAATCAATCAAAAAGAGATAAGAAACAAATTTGTTAATTTCTACATAGACTTTTGTAAGAAGGAGCAAGAAAATGCAGAACTGATATCGGAGTATTTGGAAGAATGTAAATTGGACAAATATCAGAAGAAAATGCAAAGATATTAAATACTCCAGTATCAATGATGGAAATGCAAAGGGCACTAAGTCAAATTAAGACAGGAAAATCCCCAGGGCCAGATGGTCAGTCAGCAGGATATTATAAGAAATTTAAAGAATTTATGGACAGTAAATATCATTTTTATGGCGTGTTATACGTTAAAGGAAAATATGATGAAAATTACCCACAGACGGTATTTAACACCTACTAAACTAGTGAAAATGTTTTTAAAAAGAAAAAGGTAAATGCTGAAAATGCAATGAAGTTAGAGGGACCCTTTTTCCACATGTGGTGGCCCTGTAAAGTAATCAGGGAATTCTGAGAATTAATTTACAATGAATTTTAAAAGATATTTTTTTTAAAAAAAACTTCCCCAAAAGTCCAAGACATTCCTTTTGGGAATGGTAACAACAGAAGTCCCTAAAAAACAAAAAAAAAACAAAAATTTATTATATGCCACCACTGAGGCAGTTTAAAATGCTTGAATATGCTGAATTGGCAGGCATAACAAATAGGGTAAGAGAAAAGGAAGATAAAGAATACAAGGAGGATTGGGAAATGTTTATTGGATATTTTAAGAACCAGTATAAACAAGGAAATAACCTAGCAGGTCTTGAGTTAATCCAGCAGAATAGGAGTTAATAGAATTTAACAAAGGAAGAAATTCAAAGATTAAAAATTTGGAATACGTGATTTAATAGATAAATAAACAAACCAGAAAAAGGGTGGAAGGGGTGAGTCACCAGGTATTTAGTTATATGTTGAGATTTGTATGAAAGTTGTACAACTGGGGGGTGGAGGGAAGGGGTGGGTGGGATGTGTGTGTGTTTTGTCTCTGTATTAAAAATCCAAATAAAAAATAAAAAAGCTCACAATGGAAGTTTCCACTTCATGAGATGCATGGCGTGTCATCCTCAGTTAGCAAGCATCTATCTGTCTGTGTGGTTGCTGGGGATGTAAGGGAGTGAGCTTAGTGGCCAATGAAATGCAAAAAGAGCAGATAATAAAAGCAAAATGATTATGGTTGCCAATTAGCAAGGCAATTCTGGCAATCATCTTGGCAAGGGTTACATAAGGAACACTCGGCTCTCCATGTGGGAGCCACCACGACCCACCTCCCCAGGGCTGTTCACTGAGCTAAGGACTGTAAAGTTCTTTGCACACAAAATGGCAAAGAAATGATATAAAAGAGCTAGAGAAGAGGAGATCCAAAATCATGGCCCATAAGGATGTTCTCGTTTGCAGGCCATATCAAAATGGATAAGGGCCACTCCCAGGACTTGGGACAGGTCCCAGTCATTTTGATGCCGTGTTAGATGGCCCAATGGTCTGACTCAGTATAAGGCAGCTTTCTATGTTCCAACAAAGCAGGGGGTTCTTTATTGCACACCACAAATTTTGCATTTGCATAGTGGCCCAGACATGCAAAGTACACACACACATATGCACTTGTCCTGCTTGTAGACCAGAAGGTCCATGAATCAGTTTATATAGAAAGAGACCTACCTTGAGAAACAGGGCCCCCTTAGAAGACAAGGCGTCTGTTCCTTTTCCATTGGGATAACAGTGATAAGCAGCATCCATAACTGGATAGCGGCTGGCAAAAAGCAGGCCACTGTTCACAAACTTAAAGGTACAGCAGCCGTGGCAGCTGTAGACCCCAACATCGTACAGAATGTATTCAAAGTAATGGTGGAGCTCCTCTTTCAATTTCTCAGCTGCCCTTTTGTCAAACACTTCCTGCAAGCACAGGAAGTCCAAATTGGCAGGGAAGAAAGCGGAGATCTCGTGGTCAAAGAGCTCGTCTGTGTTCCTCTTTTTTCTCAAGGAGGTCTTCTTCATCAGTGAGGCCTTGTAAAGGAGCTTGCTGTTGACAGTGCTCTGGTCCACAGGGCCGTCTGCGGCACGCACCTTCACTAGGGACTCTCGCGAGGCAGTGTAGCTATCTAGGCTCCCAGAATCCCCCTCTTTCTGCTTATGGTTCGGCGTCTGGCCTTTCAGGCTCTCGGCTTCAGATTCTGGTGATCGGTCTGCTGGCCCCTTGCTGTTATTGACTTGGCCACCAGTGCCATCCGCTTCCAGGTCTGAAATGTGCCCATTGTCCTCTCCACCTATGCGCACAATGCACGTGTTGCCATCTTCGCCCTCATTGGTATCTCCTCCAGCTTTGCCATCTCTACCATCTTCGCTGTTGTTCGAGCCGGAGTTGTCCCCTTTGTACTCCATCGAGGTTGTCCTCTTGATGCCCACATTGACTGCGCGGTTATTACTATCTCCACCCTGAGGAGAGACCAGGCTGCTGAAGCTTGCTGCGCTGATGGACGTGTTTGTGGGGGAATCGATGTAGATTTTGATCTGTGGCCTGCTAGCCCCATTCCGTATCCGTCGCCCGACCTCCTTAGCACGGGCCTGTGTGTTGAAAACATTGTTCAATCTTGCCAAGGAGTCTGGGAGCAGGCAGACATTGGCGCTGCCAAAGCAGAAGCTTTTCCCATTGCTGGCGGCCTTCCACTCCGTGAGCAACGTGCTTCCATGGATCTGGCTCTTGTCTTGCAGCCTAGAGTAGACGTACGGTCGCCTAGCAGACTGGAGAGGGGACCAGAGCAGGAAGCCAATCAGGGCAAAAGGCAGAGAGACCACCAGCAGCGCCAGGTAAATTGGAGTGGTGATGATGATGCACAGAGCGTGGAAGTAGCACGGATCATCTCCCCTTTGGCGCTTCTCATAGGTGGTAGGCACAAAGGAGGCTATAAGCCTGTCTCCAAGCCAATAGCATGGGAAGATCAAGCCCCAGGAGAAAGAGTGCAGTGCTGACAGAAAGCCGTTTGGAAATGGGGAAGTGTATAAAACCATTGCAACTCAGTTAGGACACCCCTTCAGGACCTTCTACATGGTGTCATCACCGCCCGCCAGCCATCAGAATGTGTGTTTGCAGACAAAAAAAAATAAAAACAAAATGTCCTAGCGAAGTTGTGTCTTCTAGACTGCAAGAAGCAGTTATCACCTTAGGAACACCATTTCATTTCGCGACAGTGAGAAGGAAGCGATGCAACCATTCCTTTGGATGTTTGGTCTCTGTAGACTTCAGAGTGTATCATTGCTCATCACAAGAAGCCATGGCAGAAGTTCACCTGCGAAGACAAAAAGAACAAGAATGCTCATGTTCAGAGGTGTCCACTGCAGGGAAGAGCTATCAGAATTATAGAGCTGTAATATTCCCCACAAACAGTCAACCAAGGGTTCCAGGGTGATACCTCCACACACCAGTCTGGCCACCGGCATCTCCTATGGCGCCTGCAAAAGGTCTCAGTAAGTATCTCTTCAAAAATCCACAATGCATGAGTAACTCTTTGCTCTTCCTGCCAAGTACCTGTTTACACTGGTTCAGCCTCTCCTCCATTGCACATGCACCCTCAGGCATCCCCACACTTCACTGGACACCCACCCTCCCACCAGTTTTGGACAGAGGAGCAATGCAAAGCTGACCTCCTCCCTGAATATTCAGCTTTCACGAAAAAATGTAAGCTTTTATAGAGGTATAAAGGAAAACATGTAGGCAGTATTCTACCCAAGTCCATGCAAAGTAGCACACCTCATTCTGCCTTCTTGTGTTTTGGCCAGTGAGTGCAAAGATAACCCATGCTGTTATCCTCATGATTAAGAAGAGAAAACATTGCAAAAGCAACAGAGCCCCTCCTGCCCTTCTCTCCACAATAGTGAAGCATACTCAGTAACCTGCTCTTCCAGAAGGCAGTTTGGAAAAGGAGGCAGAGGGGTTGTTCCACAGGAGTTTGGAAGAGGCCTGGATCTTTGCTTTAAGCTTGTTGTCAAGAGTTACAGATTTGTCTGGGTTCCTGATCTACCACCAGATATAGTTGTGGGATGAAGCAGAGAATTCCTACCAGGAACTGTGAGATGTATCCTGATCAGAGCATGTCCTTGGAACTTTGAAATCTCTGAAACTGTTACATCTTTACATGGTTTCTCTCTCTTTTCCTTCAGTCCAGTGCAGCTTCTTAGGTGGGATGGAAATGTGAAAACAAACCAATCAGCAAGTCCCAGGTCAAGCACAGGGTTGGGCATCATTGGGCACTTGCTGAGGCCCGTGGCCCTAAGCAGGTGCCCCCTGCCTACCTCCACAGCCCCCTGGGGCCAAGTCTGCTCTTCCTTGCTATTGCTGAGTCTCGTACTGTCACCTTGGGGTATGCAAGCACTGACAAGCGGGAGGAGATGACACTGCACCCCACTATGAGGTTTTTCTCCTTCCTATTTATCCTCACTTTGAGGTAGGTTTAGGCTGAGATACTCAAGGTGAAAAACTGGTCACCCAGTGAGCTTAGTGGGGCCTTGATCCCAGGTTTTCCAGATTCTACTCTGGCCACAGAGTTCTTATTGTGCATAACCTTTGCCTCAAATTTTAAAAAGTGTGATGGTCAGACTGCATTGGCAGCTTGGAGGGGATTTTATAATCTCTTTCTCTCACCATCTCCGCTTGAGCCACCACTGCTTCTTATCTCAGGTCTGCCTACCTCTTAGCAAAGGCAACTTGCCAGTTATCTGCAGGTTCTTCCTAGACAGCATTATGTGTGTCTTGCATTTTATCACTTAAGCTAATCAGGCTTGAAACAGCAGAGAAATCTAGGGACTGGACAAGAAAAGGATGGAAAGAGGCATAATTCCAGGAAGCAGCATATGCTGAGGTCCTGAGACATTGTGAAGTGCTGGTGAAAATGTCCCCCCCCCCCCAGGAACTGTAAAATGTACTATTGTGAGAATTCTCTTTGTGCAGAACAAGGTAAATCAAGCAGTACTTGAGGGTCTTCCGGCCACTGACATGGGTGCAAGGTGCATTGCGGAGCACACAACACATTCCCCAAATGGGGGCTGTGTGCCAGTGGAGGGTGGGGCCAGAGAGAAAAGTGGGTGGAGTTACCTTTGTACAGAAACACAAAAGCCAGATGTTGATTTCTACACACAGACTGCAGCATCCTCCATCCAGGCGAGAGCAAGAGGAACGATCACAGTTCATGCAAAAGTAGGAGGCTGCAAAGCAAGGCCCGGGGGCGGGGATGTGGCCTGGGGAGAATCACAAGGGATGGATAGAGAGGCACTGAGGGCCAAATCTGGCCCCTGGAAGCCTCAGGTGTCAGGGTGAGGAACCTGTGGCCCTCTAGATGTTTTTGGAGTACAATCCCCGTCACCCTTGGCCATTGGCTATCCTGTCTGTGGCTGATGTAAGTCCTATGTACACTTAACGGGGAGGAGATCCCACTGAACTGAATGGGACTTACTTCTGAGTAAGACATGTCTAGGATTGCACTGGAAACATTTAGTTGTTTGGGAGAGGGAAATGTCTTAGGCTGCAACCCTATGAAGACACTTACCTAGAAGTAAGTCTCACGAAATTCAGGAATGCTTCTTTCTGAGCAGAAATGCATAGGATTATGCTTTTTTATATGGTGTGTGGGTTGTTTAATTGCGTAACAAATTGGCCAAATCTGCTGTGACGTGGTTTATACATTTGTATATTTCTAAATTTGCTACGGCCAATGGCTAAGGAATGTAATGCCACTAATTGAGCTTCTGCCTGTGGTTCATCGCTCAGAAGCTAAGCTATTATGTGCCTGACTTTGGAAATTAATGTGTTTGCAAACAGCTTTAAATGCTATTGAATGAGAATGTGTGTTAAGACAACTTTCTCTAAGAAGTTAAACCAAAACTCAGTGGAGCAAAACAGCAGTTTGCTGTGGAGGATGAAAAAGCCAATCTGGCAAGCAACGCAAAACACTCCCCACAAGTAGAAAATGAACATAGCGGGATGAAGGTTGGGAAGATAGCTTTATTTATATTTTACAAGGGGGGTTGTTCTGATGTGGCACAGCACAGTCCAGCACATCTTGCTCCACAAACCACATGTTGTGACCAGGGCCAGATTTAGGTTTGATGAGGCCCTAAGCTACTGAAGGTAATGGGGCCCTTTATATGTCCAGCTGTCCTTTGCCAACAACAAATTGTCGCTGGTTTTTTGTGTGTTGAATATATGCTATATGGTAATATATGGACCTAATAGGTATCTAAAGCCCTTTGCACATAACAAAATATGTATTTTATCAAAGTGATTTGTTTTTTATCTTATATTTTGGAAATGTACACCCAGGTTTTTTTCATTTAATTTTTTTGGGGCACCCCAAGAGAGTGGGGCCCTAAGCTATAGCTTGTTTAGCTTATACGTAAACCCGGCACTGGTTGTGACAGATGGAGTGTTCCACTTGGACTAAGTTTCAATCCCTACCCAACCTCAAAGCTTATTGATTAACCTTAGCTACACTCAGCTGAACCCTACCTCGCTGGGTTGTTGTGCAGGCGTGTACCTTAGGGAAGAGCAGAAGGTAGGTTGGGATCTTCCTACAGTCTATCAGCATCAGTTTATTTCTGATCCCCAGCAGTTTAATGATGGCAACAAAAATGTGCCCCCTCCCCTTTTAAATTTGGCTGTGGAAATGAAGACCACCCTTGGAATAACCAGGAGGGGACACTGGCGTTAAAGGACTGTGGAACAAACTCCCAAGTCTAAGAATGTGCCTCTGTTTTTAATTCTAACTGTGGGCACCAGTAAATACCAGATATAATCTAAACTCTGTGCAAGTAAATCAGGATGAATCTACTAGGGGTTGTATTCAACCAAGACCTTACTTGGAACTAATGACTACAACTAATTTAGGTCTATTTATTTTGTTGGGTCTACTCCAACTAGAAGTTAGTTGACTATAACCCTGCAATGGTTTGGAAAGTTGTTTGTTTGTCCGTTCACTCTGCATCTGAAGATAGCCTAGCCAAATGCAGCATGATGGTTCCTGAGATCAAGGAGCAGGTTTTCATTTAGGTTTGGTTACAGTTTGGTGTGGAAGACAGAAGTGCCTGGCGTGCTCTGGTCCATGGGGTCACGAAGAGTCGGACACGACTAAATGACTAAACAACAACACACAGTTTGGAGCCATTTTGAACCAAGGTGCCAGACTGAACCTTTCAAACCTGCACGGATTTTAACTAATGATTTCAAAATTGTGTTGTTTTTGGTTTCTTAGAATGCCTAAGTAATGCTGGGCACGAGACTGCAAATGCTCAATGAATAAGAACCAGGCAGAGGGCCTTCTCAGTAATGGCCCCTGCCTTGTGGAAAGCCCTCCCAACAGATGTCAAGGAAATAAACAACCATCTGACTATTAGAAGACATCTGAAGGCAACCCTGTTTAGGGAAGGTTTTTTTGTTGTTGTTGTTTTATCGTGTTTTTAATATTCTGTTGGGAGCCACCCAGAGTGGCTGGGGAAACCCAGCTGGATGGGCAGGGTATAAATAATAAATTATTATTATATTCTTATTATAGGTTACCTGGAAGGGTCCTGCATGGGATTTACACCTGGCTCTGCTTGGTAGGCTGTGAAGACCTATGGGTGCTTTAAAAAAACAAAAACCAAATAAAATATAGATTCATCTTAAGAAATAATGCCAGAGGGTCTGGGAATGGTAGATTTGAATTTTAGAGATGGCAGAGGGATGCAGTAATGAAATTGAACTAAATGTAGCCTTCTTGGTCCAGTGTACCGAGGTAACATGAGCTCTGTGCCCAATCCCATAATTATCTAAGAGAATGGAACAACCATGAAGAACTCTCAGCAGTCCACTGGGTACTTAGCATGCTTTGAAGAAACCCCAGCCTGATTGTGTAATTACCCAGCAGACCAGGGGTAATTGGTCTCTGGGGTAAACAACATACGGTCCTTCAGGGTGTGGAGATACCAAATGGAGAAGGGACTCATCATGCACCCCTTGCAAAAAGACGGCATGTGCTTCCAGTGGGAATAGTTGAATGCAATATAAGAGCTTCGATTTGCATGTACCGGTAATAGCTAGGTTCCCTTTCCCACTCTTTATTTTTATTTTAAACTACCCACATAAGATAAGCCACAGCAGCCAAAGACAGTTCCCAGGGTTATTCCCTCCACATTAAAAAGATCCATAACTATCCCTTTGAGAAAAGCTTTTAGGGTAGAATAGAGATCAAAGCATTCCCAAAAGAGTCTGACTTTTGGTTACAATCTTAGTTTCTGTACCGGATGGCTTGGCTCAGTATTGGGTGATGTGGCAAAAAAAACGAGATTTCTTGGGGCTGTTTTAAACCCCCACCCCACCCCCAATCTAGGGCACAATTTCAGATCTCAGGAGGACGGAGACAAGGAGATTTCCGTGGGAGGAGAACATGATTCCTAGCCAACCATCAAGTGGGGAACCTGTGGGGCCCTCCAGATGTTTCAGGGTATCTACTTGCTCATTGGCCACCCAAAACAGCAGAAAAGATTGCATAGGCTAGTGTATATGCATAGGTGCAAATTTTCAAATTACTATAATTTAAATAGAAATACATTACATTGTTTATTAAATTTATATCTCAGCTTAATGGTTGTTTCTTCTATGTTTTTACCTGTTTCTGTTTTATCTTTAAGCTTTTGGATGCTGCATGTTGCTTAAGTAATCTGAAGTAACCTTTTATATTTACAGTACTGAAATGTGTTTTTTGTGTTCTTGTATTTGCTATTTTATTGTTATGCTATTATGTTTTTGTGCAGCTTGAAATGTGTTCCTGTTTCCTTTGTTGTAAGCCGCTATGAGCATTGTTGGATATTGTTCTTGTTTGGTTATATTGATGGATTTAATTTTTTTTTTACTGTTTTAACTTTGTGTTTTGTTTTTATTTCTTTTTTTGTACACCACCACAATATTTTCAAATGGCAGGCAGTTGACCCATTTTTTAAACAAATAGATATTACTTAGAGCACGTTCACATCTCACACTGAAAGAACGTTCAACACACTTTTAAAGCACGAAACCTTCTCCAAAGAGTCCTGGGAACTGTAATTTCCCCTCACAGAGCTACAATTCCCAGCACCCTTAACAAACTACAGTCCCGAGTTCTTCGGGGGAAGTGATGTGCTTTATATGTGTATCAGGTGTTCCTTAAATGCTTGACGTGAACAAATACCCCCATTTTGGTTCTTGGGCGATGGTGGGGGCCTAGTTTCACTTCCTGTGTGCCTTTGATGAAGGAACGAAGTCTTGGAAATCTCTCTCACCTCTTCCCACCTTCCCCAGAGGAAAAAAAATGTGGGCTGACAGCCTTAGCTCAGTTGAAGGGCATCTGTATTACATGCAGAAAGTCCTATGTTCAACCCTTGGCATCTTCAGGTAAGGCTGAGAACAGTGCCTACCTTAGAGGCACAGCAGATCAGTGTAGACACTATTTAGTGAGATGGACCAATGGTCTGACTCAGTATAAGGCAGCTTCCTATGTTGAGCTATATTTACGAAATGACCCAATATACTGCCTGAATCAGGTTAAACTTAGCTGTCGCCATCATAGCCAAGACTGCCTGGTTGCCTACCTTGCCGCTCACTTACTGTCACGCCAGGGAAGAAGCGTGGAAGCTATCAAACACTACTTTGCTCTCAGAGTTTACTCCTTTCCTTTCAGCCCTTAAGAGCTAAATCAAACAATTTCCAACCCTCTCCAAATATGCCACTCGGGCAGCCCATAAGCTACCAGAGTCGACAGTAAACAAGCTGTCAATTTAATTGAGTGCTGCTATAAAAATGTATTTCAAATATGTGTTCATAAAGTTACAGGAGATGCTCTCCCATGGATTGTTGCTGCCAGGCTCATCTCTAAACGAAAATCCCCAAATAGTCGAATCATTCTTTGCTGAATGGAATGAAGCCAGGAAGGCTGAGCCACATGTCCAGTATTAAATGAAACTCAGAGCTTCATGCTCTGGACCTATTTATACACGCACTGGGGACATTTCAAACGCAAGCGTTTTCTGGCCAAGCAATGCGACTATGAACACAAACCTCTTCAGGCCAGTGCTTCATTAGATTTTTACTTTGTCAAGCTGGATTCAGTTCCTCTTTTGGCTGCCAGCACGCCAAAAGACATTCAGCGAATGTCTCTTTCTCTCAAGACCACTTCAAGCCCAGCATCTCTCTTACAGCATAGATGGAGAGCAGGGACCCTGAAGACATTTTTGCCAGCATGGCTAATGGTAAGGGATGATGGGAATTGTAGTCTAACAACATTGCTGGGGTGAGCACAGATTCCCTATCCCTCTTTTACAGTGATGTTAGGAATCAGATCAGCAGGGGGCCCTGAACCTGAGAAATGTCTGGCAGATTCAGTTTGAACAAACTTGACCCCAGTTATATAGTGGAAGAGGAATGAGAATGGGAGTCGGGAGGACAGCTCCAGGCCATTTTTCAGAGTAGAACTGATGACATTATCTCTCAGAGAACTAGGGTTAATTGACAGACTCTCCTTACGATGGTGGGTGAATCTGATGATAATGAAGCTTTCAAGTTTTACATTTTTTTAAAAAAACAGTTTAGCATAGCGGAAGGCAGGGAAAAAAGAAAACCATTTAGCAGAGGCTGAGCATTTCTTTCCTTTGATGTGGTTCCTACTTCATACTAGAGCTTTAGATTATTCCATTTAAAAGCTAAACATTGCATCTTGTTGTTTTAATCAGAGAAAGTGGGATATACATTGCAAAGCAAATAACCATTCACTATTTGCTTCTGCTGCTTGCACCGAGAGGCCAAACAGTTGCTCATGACGCCTTGTGACCACAAGATATTCTTTGCCAAGGACTGTGTTTTGCATTGGACATCACAGCCAGGAGGGCCGGATCATGAATCTCTGCAGTATTTTTTTTATTTTTTTGCTAGGGGCAACACAGAAGGTTTATTTAGCGTAAAATGGAGATGTTTACATTCCTTTTTTCTTCTGTGCTAAACTGTCCCAGTGGAAAGAAAGCAATCTCTTTTTAAGTAAAACACGGAGCTGTGCAAGTGATCTGCAGAAGCCACAATGGGAGAGTGAAATCTGTGGTGAGGCCTTTTGAGGAACTGCTTTTCTCTGGACTCCACATGTCCTGATAAAAACAACAACAACAACAAAAGCCCAATCAAAGATGTTTTCCTTTCGCACACGAGCACACTAACCCCCTTCCAGTGTGTGAAATAATTCCACCAGCCTCTCAGTGCAGCCGAGGCTGATGTTATTTGCATTCACTGAAACAACCTACATCCATGTGAATAAGAAGACGAAAAGAGAATTCCTTATGCAACGATCTGAATGTGGGAAAGACAGCAGGGGAGAAGGATCCTCAATTCTCTTCTGATCACAAAGAGATAATGTGGCATAATGGTTGGAGCATTGGTCTAGGAGGCCAGGGTTCAGCTCCCTACTTGGCCATGGCATTCAGTGGATGACCTTGGGCCAATCACCATCTCTCAGCTTTACCTATCTCATTGGGTTGGTGTGAGAAAATAATGGGGAGGGAGAGAGCCATGTATGCCACATTGAACTCCTTACAGAAAAGGTGGAATATAAACGCACAGTTGAAGATGAGAGGAAGGGAGTAATGGTGTTACCCCCACCCACCCACTGCTGCCCAGGACTCGGTGTCAGACAGCCACCATTTAAATGACCCATAATGCCCTACAGTAGCATTGGATTAGAGATGTTGTGGAAAATTTAAATGGAACTCACCTAGCGGAGCACCAGAAAAGGGGCCCAGCAGAACGCACTGTGCCAAGACTCCCCTTAGCTAGCAAAAATTATTTTTTTGTGGCAAATTGGAGCTTGCCACCATGTCACAAATGGCAAGACCTCTGGTAGCACACAAGTATCTATGCTCTATTAAACTAGATCATGGCAATAGTGTGTGTGTGTGTGTGTGTATGTACACACATACACACGCACAGATAGATATAGATCTACAGATATAACTGCAAATTGGATACTGGGCAGCCTGTGAGGAAAGCCTCATCCACCCACACTGTTAAATATTTTGAAAGAAGACAAATCTCACCTTCATGTCCTTATTTGGCACAGAGGATCAGTAGGACAGGCAAGTGAATCCACACAGAGCCTTGTTTATAGAGGACCAATGGAACTGGCTGTTTTTGCAAAACGCTGCTGGGTCTGGTTTAGTCTTCTGCTTCACAGCAGCTGTTGTAATTTAGTTTATATTTCAATAAATCTCATCTCTGTGGGCATTTTGTTTAACTGATCTGCATGGAGGCAGAAGGGATGTTTGCGTTGGTGCTCTGGGTCAATGGCAGCAAAAGAGGAAGGGATGTTGGGGGTAAAGACCAGCTCTGCACTTTCCTCACAAGTCCATGGATTCTAAGAGGGCTCTTGGTCCCGACAGAAAGAGTGCTTTGTTAGAAACTGAACTGAATTAAATGTACATTGAGCAAACATCTGAGGCCAGCATTGTTGATAGAAGGATGGTGGTTGTTGTACAACTCAAACATGATTAGTTTTCTTAGGGGGTCGGATGCTAAGGGAAAGTAACATGGCAATAACACTTTCCTTAATTCCACCCTGATCAGCGAGATTTTGTATCCCCAGATGCCTCGCTTGTGAAGTGTTTAATGAGGTGTACAAGAGTATAATGGGAAGGCTAATGTGCTTAATTATCAATAGGTTCCAGAGTACAAGGAGATTTCTACCTTTGATAATGATCTAGAATTTTACCTGGGTGCATATCAGTGAGAGACTGGAGAAGACTATTATCACTACCCTTATCAAAATTAGTAGTTGCCCTTCACCCTAAGATCCCAGGGCAGGCTTACAGCAATTGAAAACACAATGTTAAGAACCGTCTAAAACAGAAATAATGCAAGCTTGCGTAAAGTTCTTTTGTTTTATATTACTCCTGCTTGATTCCTCATGATAACTAACACCTCTTGAAACACCCAGGACTTCTTGGAGGCTGGGTCAGGGAAAAAAAAGTAATGAAAGATGGTGGTGGTCATGCCAAAATTGCATCAGACATCGGAGGTGGGCCTTGGCTGGGGCATTAACAGATGCTGCCTTTTCCCCTGACTGGGACTCAAGGCAGCTTACGGATAAAAATACAAATCACAGATAAAATACAAAAAGCTAAAAGCATGAAGGAGAAAATCATCAAAAAGTAATTAAACCCTAATATAATTTTTAAAAATATAAACACATATCTATTAAAATACATATAATAAAAACACCACAGCACAATTAAAACTCATTCCTTTAAAAGCAGTCAATTCCCCAAAGCCTGTTGGAACAAGCAAGTCTTCACCAGTTGGTGGAAATGCAAGGAAGGAGCCAGTCTAGCTTCTCTAGGAAGGGAGCTCCAAAGTTTGGGAGCAGCCATCAAGAAGGCCCTCCCCCTTGCCCCTACCAAGTGTGCCAGTACTTTCCCTCCTCATTTGAGCCTCACAACCCTGCGAAGTAGGTTAGGAGGCTACAGCTACAAGGAGTGGTATATAGGGCAGGGTTGGCGAATTATTTTTCCAGCCCAAGGACCTCATTCCCTCAAGGGTCAGCTTCTGGGGTGGGGGTGCCAGTGGTGGGCAGAGTAAAATATGCAAGTTAGTGGACCAATGATCTGACCTGTTAAAATGCAGCTTCCTATGCTTTTACAGGAGCAAGGAAGAAGGAACTGGATAGGATGATAATCATTATATCATGTCTAGCCTGTGAGCTTCTGAGGCACCTGCTTGACCAGAACACTTGGCTAGATGGACCTTTGGTCTGATCCAGCAGTGCTCTCCTCCTCCTTTCCTGCTTTGTGGGCTGCGTGGTGCCTTTTAATGGCTCAAAGGTATGCATTGTCATTGTTCTGTAGACTGGAGGATGCTCTTAAATGACTGCTGGCAACAGGGATGAGTGTTTGATAGTACAGCAGTTCAGCTGTTGCCTGGGAGACCGATCCACTTCAGCACAGAAGATCTGGGACAAACTCCCCCACAGCTCAAGGGAAGACCTACAGCTAGGCACAGAAAATCCCCAAAGAACTTAGGGGAAATCCTTGGGGGGGGGGGGGAGTCATAGAATCATAGAGCTGGAAGGTTTCCTCAGCTCCTCCACAACGTTTCCTCTGGCTTTCATTCCTACACTAGTAGTAGCTCTCCAAGGTTTCAGGCAGGTGTCTCCATCAGTCATAGAATCATAGAATCATAGAATCATAGAATCATAGAGTTGGAAGAGACCACAAGGGCCATCGAGTCCAACCCCCTGCCAAGCAGGAAACACCATCAGAGCACTCCTGACATATGGTTGTCAAGCCTCTGCTTAAAGACCTCCAAAGAAGGAGACTCCACCACACTCCTTGGCAGCAAATTCCACTGTCGAACAGCTCTTACTGTCAGGAAGTTCTTCCTAATGTTTAGGTGGAATCTTCTTTCTTGTAGTTTGGATCCATTGCTCCGTGTCCGCTTCTCTGGAGCAGCAGAAAACAACCTTTCTCCCTCCTCCATGTGACATCCTTTTATATATTTGAACATGGCTATCATATCACCCCTTAACCTCCTCTTCTCCAGGCTAAACATGCCCAGCTCCCTTAGCCGTTCCTACCTGGACATGTTGGGGATTGAACCTGGGACCATCTCCACACAGAGCAGATGCTCTATCACTGAGCCATGACTCTTTCGGCAAAGAACTAAAGGCAACGGTCGCACATTCAAGCATGGACCACTAAGTCAAGACATTGGTCCATCCAACCTAGTACTGTCTACGTGGCCTGGCAGCAGGTCTTTGGGATTTCAGGTCGGGGGCTGTGAAAATGGGTGGGATGGCATTTCATCTCAGTTCTGTAGTGACCCATAAGTATGGAATTGCCTATCCTGTCTGCACAACCCAATCTGCACTTCTAAAAGAAAAAGCACCAGGTCCCTTAGCACAGATCCTGATCCAGCCACAGATACTTGCCT
This sequence comes from Podarcis tiliguerta, assembly GCF_965153285.1. NCBI lineage: Eukaryota > Metazoa > Chordata > Lepidosauria > Squamata > Lacertidae > Podarcis > Podarcis tiliguerta. The sequence goes on along the minus strand of NC_139541.1, from coordinate 48,599,274 downwards.
GATTAGACTTGTGGTGGGTGGAGAGAAGTGGTGTCTAATTTGCCCAGAAAACTGATTAGCAACCAATAAATGTAATGGGGCCTAAATGCAGTGCTTTCCAAGCTTGATGACTTCAATTAAATCACACAGCCCACTGAGTAATTCTGCAGGGGACGTCACTCAAGACTGGTCTCCATAGCAACTCCTACCCACTCCAAAAAAACAAAAAAATAAACAGCCCCTCTATCTGGCATCAGCAGGGTGTGATGAAACACCAAGATGCAAAAAAGAAAAGGAAAGTTTAGTTGGGGTGAGGAGGGAACATCAGCCTTAATATCACTCTTTCAGCACTTTAACCGCTGATTATCTCACAATGTAGAATTCAGATTAAAATCTTTCCCCCCTTGAATTGCTTTCAGACCCTAATTTGGAATGCTGAAGCAACAGGGAGGCTTAAGGGCTTGCCACAGAGTGGGGGGGGGGGGAGCTTTAATAGAAATGAATTTTGCACTGTCTTCTTACTAACTCATCTACTGATATGCCATCCCTGTGAGGCTCATAACGAGGCCTGACTTCATAAGCAAGAGAGAGTAGCTTTGAAAATGCAGGCAAAGGGCCTTCATTGCCAGGAGTATATTTTAAAACAAATATCACGGGGTTCAAGGCTTGAAAAAGTACATGCTGTATAACTGCCCTTATCACCCACTTAGGACCAAGCAACTTAAGACAGTTTTTGCCTGTATAGTACCAAACCTCTATAGCGCAGAGGGCTATTTCAAAGAACAAGGTTCCAGCTTTGATTGCATGAAAGCAAATTTGGCCTGTCTTGGGAGCAACATGGGGATTTAGGAGACTTTTAATGAGCCATTAGTCCAGCATCCTGTTCTCACAGTGGCCAACCAAGTGCTTGGGGTAAGCCCATTACTGCCTCTGATGGTGGAGACAAAGCATAGCCACCATGGCTAGTAGCCACCAATAGTCTTCGCAATTAATTCGTCTTTTGAAGCCATCCAAGTTGGAGGCCATCCATTAAAAACAGATTGGGTGGTTCTGACTTGAATGAGTTTTGCTTGAATTGTCCTGCCCCTTGCTTTGAGCACCTACGTATGAACGCCACTCAGGAAGGTTTTTAAAAAACCAACTAACAGTATGCAAAACTATCTGAAAAAGTGTGTTATATATGTAAGATAGTCATACCCCAGGCAGCAGTATATTCCTACGGCATAATTTTATACATATATTCATACCTACACATTTTTATACAGTGATATGCATTGTTGTATGCATCTGTTTATATGCTAGTTCCTTTAGCAAACATGGAGTGTATTTGTATTTAATATTATACCTATAATAAACAAGAACTGTCTGTATTTTTAGCAGAACCAGAAAGTGTGTGTGGGGGGGAGCTTGCTTCTCTCCTAGATTAAAGGACGAGATTGATATTAGAAAAAATCTGCCGAGATAAGACTGACATTCATATTTCCAGCTGTGCTGGCTGTTCTTGATAGGAATGACAGGTCAAAACATCTGGCGGGTACCAGGTTGGGGGGGGGGAGGCCAAGCTACAAAATATGATCTCATGGTGGGGGCAAAGACCAGGTAAACCCATCTTCATCTACCTGCTTAACTGCAAGTTTAATCTGCTGTGAGTCATTTATCTGAGCTGCTGAACATGGGCTAGGTGTGAGATTAATGTGTGTGATTAAAGCAGTGCTTAGTCTATATCTCACTTTGGGACAGGCATTATTCATCCACTACACAACTCTCCAGGGACAAAGGATGTTTACTGCACAAGTTTAAGACACACATTTTGTTAAGAACCCTGTAAGGGCCCCCTCTTGGGGAAGAGGAGCAGCTTCCTGTCTCTTGGGGAGGAGAGGCCATTTCCTGGTTTATAATCTGTGCCCCCATCCCTGCTCCATACAGACCCATTCACACGACACAAAAATTGAAATCATAGAATTAATCCCCACTGAATGGCCACAAGCATAACTTGGAGAGAGGAATAAAACTGCCCTTGACAAACTAAGCTAGAAGGACCAATGGGTTGACTCAATACAGTGGTACCTCGGGTTAAGAACTTAATTCGTTCTGGAGCCCCGTTCTTAACCTGAAACTGTTCTTAACCTGAGGTACCACTTTAGCTAATGGGGCCGCCCGCTGCCACCGTGCAATTTCTGTTCTCATCCTGAGATAAAGTTCTTAACCCGAGGTACTATTTCTGGGTTAGCGGAGTCTGTAACCTGAAGCGTATGTAACCTGAGGTACCACTGTACATGGCATCTTCTTTTGTTCCTATGTTAAGCAGCCTCTTTCTCCACCTCCTGCTTTTCTAGTCCTCACTGCAGCCTCCAAGGCTGCTTTTCTCGTATACAGTATATATAATATCTGTCTGGGGAAAGAGAGACAGGACTGTGTGTCATGTCTAGTTTGGCTCATAGATTGTAAGTATGAGGGCAAAGCTGGTGTCTTATTTTGATTAATCGACAGAGCCCAGTTAACATTAAAATACATTACTGTCACCTTCATGATAGCAAGGAATAGAACACCTTGTGAAATACAAAACTGCCCACCAATGGCATACAGCCACTCTCTAGGGGCTTGAAGAAAACCTCCTGATTTTGTGCCTGTTTTGGATTGCAAATGGGGGAAAATATACACACCCTGCGTGTGAGCACAGGCACAACACCTGCAAGTAACACTAATCACAGTACATTTATTCAAAGTGTTGTATGCAAGTTACACTGACGTTTAGTTAGGGTCACCTTATTTCAAGAAGCGAAAATCCGGACACAAAAGTTTTTGAGCTATTTTTAAGGAAATCTACACTTCCGACATGGGTTGTCAAATGTCTGGATTTTCCCAGACATTTCAGCGATTTTCACCCGATGGCTGAATGTCCAGGAAATTCCGGATTTATGGTAGCCCTATTTTAGTTCCCTTCTAGGCACAAATTAAGGTGCTGGTTATTATAAAGCCCTAAATGGTTTGGAAGCAGGATACTGCATGGATCACCCTCTTAAAGCGATCCAAGTTGGGGGCCTATCTCCTGTGGGAGCAAGTTCCATAGTTTAACTACGCATTGTGTGGATAAGTACTTTATTTTATCTGTCCTGAACTTTGCATCATTCAGCTCTGTTGGATGTCCAAAATTCTAGCATTATGGGAGAGAGAGAAGAACCTCTTCTTTAGCTACGTTCTCCATACCATGCAAAGGACACCCTGACTTGAAGCCTTATCCTCCATGAATTTTAAAGCCATCTATGCTAGTGGCCATCACTGCATCTTGTGGTGGCCAACTCCATCGTTGAACTGTGTGACCAAGTTCTTCCTTTTGCCTGTCCTGAATCATCCAGAGTTCACCTCCATTGGCAGCCTTGAGTCCTAGCATTACAGGAGAGGGAGAAAATTTTTCTCTATCCACTTTCTCCAGCAAGTGCTATCCTGTCATTTGCCACAGGCCACCTCTCCCTTGGAAGCACCGGTTGCGCACATATTTCCCTGACGGAAAAGCGGAACGTGAGTGTTTGCAGAGCCCCGTCGCCTTCCTGAGATCCTCTTGCTCTACCGCATTTGAATGCCTGCTTTCTGTAGCAGCAGCTTTGTATTCCACCCACCCTCAGCCTCAGCCCATTAACATTCTATTCATCTACCTGCACCTATGCAATTACAGCTCACCGCATCCACTTTTCATATGGAAGTGGAGCTGGCAAAGCAAGAGCACTGCCTTCTCCATCAGGTCGCTTTGCATCTGGATGTCAGTCATAATAACCTTAGCATGTCATTTCTGGCAATAGGTCTCTTTGCCTTGAGCTGGATATTAAATGTCCTCTGGATAGCAAGCCAACCTTGATCGGGGGATGGGTTCTGTAGGAGGAGCAGGAGACCCACATGCATCTCAATGATGTTTGTTTTCAAGAATCAAGGAGACCTCTGCTTTGAATTTCAGCTTGAATACCAAAGGATGCTTCCCGGCATTACCATTTCATAATGCAAGTTCCCCATCATAATCACTGGGTGAATGTTGTTCATCAAGAGCTGCGATGGGAGTGTTATGAAAGAGGCTTGCTGGAGAAATGCACAGAGCAATTCAGGCAACTACAGTGACTTCAGCACAGAGCTTTCATGGATGGTCCTCACTCGGCATGCAAAGTGGCTTGTTCTCATGGTGCATAGTTAAGCTCTGGCATTCACTCTCAAGAGATCTAGTGATGACCAGCAGCTTGGATGGCTTTAAAGGAGGAATAGATCAATTTCATGGAGGATAATGCTATTAATGGCCACTTGCCATGATGACTATGTTCTCCCTCCACTGTCAGAGGTAGCAGGTCTCCAAACACCAGTTGGTGGGAATCATAAATGAAATGTGTGCTATTGCACATAGGTCCTACTTGTGGGCAGCAGTAAAACTGCTGGCACATTTGCAAAGCTAAGCAGGGTCCAGTATGGTTTCAAACTGGATGGGGGACTTTGTGTTGAGATTCCTACAATGAAGGGAGTTGGACTAGATGACCCTTGGGGGCCCTTCCAACTCTACGATTCTATGATCTGGTTGGTGACTGTGAGAACAGGATTCTGGACAAGATCAGCTTTGGCCTGATCCAGCTGCAGGTTCCTTTTTATGTTGACTACCTCTAAAGCAAATTCAACAGCAGATCAATAGGCAGTGACGAGTCTTTCCCAAGCAGCAAAACTTACAGCGCTATAAAGAGTTGCAGGTTTATTGTGGCATAAACTTTCATGGACTCAATAAACCAGTTAATGTTTAAGGTGTCATAAGATCCTGTATTGTTTTGGCTGCAGCAGGCTAACACGTTACCCTTTTGGAAATTGTCATAAGAATCTGGTGTGGTTTATTGTAGGATCTACTTCAAAGTCTTGAAATCTTATATGTGTATACTCTGAAATATGTAGATTCCTCCCAGATAAGCGGCTATAGGACTGCAGCCTTAGAATCACAACGTTTTAGCCTTCATAAGATAGATTTGGGAATGTAATGGGGAAAATACTGTTAATAGAAGGTTGGGGAAGCTTTCATAATTTCTGCCACTCCAGTCAGAAACACATTAATGTATATGAATGGGTTGCCATTTTTAAGGAATTCATTTTCTTTTATGTATGCCTCGGATTGGCACCTTTATCTGTTTACTGTTTATGTATACAGCTTCACCAAGGTATTGGGTGCTTAACAGCAGTTCAGAACCAAAAAAGCCCCCGACAGGTCCCTGCCCCAGGAGGTTGCAATCTAAAATGCAGAAAAAGGCTGGCAAGAGTGAAAGTAAATTATTGGTAACAAATTTCAGTTTACAGTGGTACCTCAGGTTACATATGCTTCAGGTTACATACGCTTCAGGTTACAGACTCCGCTAACCCAGAAATAGTGCTTCAGGTTAAGAACTTTGCCTCAGGATGAGAACAGAAATTGTGCTCCCGCTGCGCGGCAGCAGGAGGAGGCCCCATTAGCTAAAGTGGTGCTTCAGGTTAAGAACAGTTTCAGGTTAAGTACAGACCTACGGAACGAATTAAGTACTTAACCTGAGGTACCACTGTATATGTATTTTAAGAACATCAGCTGAAGTTAATCAGCTGAAGTTTGGCATCTAGTACATCAATGAAAATAACAGGCAAATGGTGTGAAACTGAGTGCAATTGCATTTGGTCAGTCTCCATCTTTTGCCCACGAGGCTGGAGAGGATCCACAACTGATTCTTCCAAGCAAAGTGCCATTTCCAACCCCACTTTTGAGCTGCTGAGCCTGGCGAAGTGAGCACTCATTGAAGGTCAGCAAATGAAGCAGCTGTTTGCCTGGTCCTCCTCCAAATCATGGCGATGCCGAGAAATTAAAGGGCATGGGAGGAGAAACTTCATTCTTCAGGCACAACTGGGCCTGGAGCCACTGGCATGTCATGCTTCAGGCCAGAAAACCCATCATGACATGGCTGTAAATGATCTCATTGCAGGGGGTTAGACTAGATGGTGCTTTGGGTCCCTTCCAGCTCTGCGATTCTATGATTCTACGATTCATTGCAGCAGCAAATGGCCTTCAGATCTAATGGGCAGCTTGCTTTTTCCACTGGTGTCAAGTTCGGGGCATCGCATTGTGCTGCTGCTTCTTTTAATTACAATTTGTAGATTTGCTTCTCAAAACGAGAGGTGGGCCTCTTCACGGAGACGCATCCCAAGCTGCCAGAACTCTTTCTGCCGGGTGGTTTGACCAGGGTGGGAAACGCAGAGCTAGCCCATACCGTAATTCCTGCCAATCAACGTTCCTATGCCAGTGTTCTTAGAGGATTGGCCAAATTCAAGGAGAATACTACCTTCAGTGTGAGAGGCAGTGTGCGTCTGAATACTAGTTGCTAGGAATCCAAAGAAGGAAGAGTGGTCTCGTACTCAGATTCTACTTGCAGGCTTCCCTTGGAGGCCTTTGGTCTGTCAGAACAAGATGCTAGATGGGTCTCCAGCAAGTTCCTTCTGATGTCCTAATCCCCTGTCTCTACAACAGGCAAACATTTCAAGCAATATAAACAAAGGTAAAACCAGGAATCCCAACCCCTGAAGGCAAACGAATGGCTTCACAAATGAATAAATATTATTTGCTTGAGAAATAAAACATTTGCCTCTCTGCCCTTCCCTCATTTGCTCCCCAGTTGCGAGAAGCCTTTGAGGCATGATTTGCAGTCATTCACATATAAGCCTATATAGACAAACATATATATATATCTCCATCCCTAACAGCTATGTAGGCTTGGGGGGGGGGGGGGGGAGAGAGATGCTTTCCTCCTTCTCTCTTTCGTCTTTTTTCCAGAGAAAACCGAAGCTTTCTCATTTTGATCCTGAGGGGAAAGTCTGCTTTAAATCGCTCGACTTGCAATTAAATAAGGTGCCTAAGCTGGCACCCTGGAGGCAGCCTGGCCAGAGGGCTTGCAGGGGTGATGTATTGCTGTGTGAGTAATGTGCAGAGCCACGGCTGTGGAGCTGCTGGAGCATTTCCCTTTCCACAGTCACCCTTCATGCACCTCTTACATAAGTGCAAACTTGGACAAGAGACGCCGTCGTATTTTAAAGCAAGTCTATCACACTGAAGTAATTAAACAAGGGAGAAGAGGGACCGATTAGGAATCCCCAAGGGGCAATGTTGAAATAGGCAGTGGCTGGCTGATATGAGACAGGCTGTTCTAAACTAAGCGGAGGAAGGGACTGAGTTGAATATATGAAGCAGCCTCATGCGGAGCCAGAACGCAGCTCCCTCTAACTCAGGATTGCTCGTTCTAGCTAGCGATGCCTCACTGCGGTTTCAGATGTGGGTCTTTCCCAAGGCCTGCTATTTTCTCCTTTAGCTGGAGATGTTGGAGAATGAAGCTGAAACCTTCTGTGTGCATTCTTTCATGAGAGGTGCCAACAAAAGCCAGGCCCTGTAACTAAGAACCAGGGGTGAGAAGAATCTGTCGATTTCAGTTTCTCTCGGTTTTCCATCTTCCAATCTTAATTTCAGTTCTCCAAATTGTCACATCAGTCTTCAGTGTCCCCCCCACAAAGTCCTCCTGAAAATTCATCAGTATTATACTGATCTGTATAATGAAATAGATTGTGTAAGAAACAGACTGCTTTGCACACCCCTCTCTGAAATTGACCTGGCTGAAGATTGGATGTTTCTTGCAATGGGTGAATTTGTCAATTTCTATTTCTCTGAGTTTCCCATTTTTTCCACATTTCAGTCCTCCACTTTAAAAAAAAATGAAGTCCTCATGAAATTTCATCAGCATTTTTGTTGACTTTCTCACAATATACACATGCTTATATGCAATTTGGCCTAATATAACATTTTTGCAAAACATTTTTTCTTAATATAATGAATTTTAATGCATGCTATTATATCCACTTAATATATCCACTAATATATGCATTTTTATGCACACTTCACTGCAGCATATATATTTTTTTGTATCCATTGCCTGAAGGGAGAGCTGCAATGCAAAATTTGAGAAAGTGCAAATTTTGGAGGATTGCTGCACTTCAGTTTTTGTATCATATTGGAAAATGCTAATTAGGGAGGTTTACATTTAAAGGAGAACGAAATCAAAGGTCAACCCCACCCCTACTCAGAAGTCCTGCTCCATTTATTTCATTGTTCATTTGATACATTGTGCTGATTAGTTGCTGGTTGTTTTGTCAGCTGCCTCAGAAGGGTTTATAGCAAGGGTGGTGTGTGTTTGTGTATGTTGGGGGGGGGGGGAGAGATTTGCAGAGGGAAGCCAAGATTCACAACAATGTTCAACAGCCTGCCTAGGATATATTCAGAATTAAATTGCAAGTAAACAGTTATGGGTTTGTTTTTAAAATCCTATCATAAGGAGAGGCAACAGTGCTCCTGAGGCAGAATCACATTAGGCCTCAAAATACTTCCCTGAAAGGACACTCCTGAAACATCACTCCTTTTTCCACTCCACTCCTTTGCTGCTTTATGAAAACTGTGATATTTTCCAGGACACTATTCACAACTATCAATACTCCACTTTTGCTTTGTGAAATTAAAATGGGCTATCCCTGCTGTAAGGTGTCGTGTTCAGGCAAATGATGGTGACCAAACCTCTTTACCGAGAACAAACATGTGACAAAAACAACAACAACCACCCACTAGAAACCTGTTGTGCAAAACCAGACTGAAATTGCCCCAGGCTTTGGTGAAATGGTACACATACAACACAGATTGAATTTCTGTAACATTATACCCAATGCTTTTTTTCTAGAAAAAGAGGTGCAGGGACTCCCACTTTTTTTATGGACAACTCTGTTGCTTTTTTTTTAGGGGGAGAACAACTCTTTTTTGTGGGGAGACGCCTTGCAACGTTGCCTGAGATGTGATGTCCCACAGCTTCCGACACGCAGCTCTGAAAAAAAAGCCCTGATTACACCTATTGCAGAAGATTTGCCTACCCAGTTGTTCATGTCAGGATCCAGGCAGTGATCTGGAAACCAGCTGGACCAGGAGAGCCAGGAGTAGAGGCACATTGAATCAGGTCCTCTGACAATCCAGAGCCCCCTAAACCTGAGCCTCCTGAACCAAGAACTCCAGATCTATGAACCCCCCAGTGATGGCAATCCTTGAGTTAGACATCACTGAGCTGCCAGGCTCCTCAGCGCTAAGGGCCTCACATTCCACAGAGCCTACTCACTCCCACAGGCAGTGTACCCAGCAAAAGGCGATGCCCCTTTAAGGCTCTCTATGACACCAGCAAGGCGGTGAGGCCTAATAGGAGGTAGACAGGCCCAGGCCATAGTGGACTCATTTTAAGACCAAGCACTAGTCTGAACAGGTTTTTCACTCCATTGGACCTGTCCAAGGTCCTGAAGCACCTTTCTTTGACCTCACTGTCAGCTCAACCTCACTAGGACTGGAAAGTGGGATGGTGGTGGACCACAATCAAAACTGCGTGCCTGACAAGTGGCTTGCCTGATGAGCTCATCGTGACAGGCAGTGTGGTTCAGAATGTCAGACCTGGAAGACCAGGATTCAAATCCCCACTCAGCCATGAAACTCACTAGATGACCTTGGGCAAAGTCAGCAACTCCCAGCCTAACCCATCTGACAGGGTTGTTGTGAGAATAATATGGAGAGGAAGAGAGCCAAGTATGTCACCTTGAGTTCCTTGGAGGAAGGGTGGGATATAAATGCAATAATGAATGAATGAATGAAAAATATAATGCTTCAGATGATATTGGAACCAGGGGCTCTTAGCAACACCAGTTTTGGCACAGTGCAGCATCCTCTGGGAACATCCACCTTGAGGCATTTGCCGGCAGGCATTCTGAAGTGCCGAATGGCTCTTGCACGATTTATCCCAGTGATTTCATGGCAAGCCACCAAAAACGCTTTCCCTCTTAGATTGCAGAAGTCACAGCAAGGCCTCTCTTGGGGACACTTTGCATACCCAATATGTGCACACAGAAGGCAGCGGCGGATGGCTGGGTGACTAACAGATCAGTTCAGCAACCAGGACAATGAGGGAAGCCTCATTCAGTCAGCATCCTACCAATGTAAATGGGTGATGGGGAAGGCCTGAAGTTATGAAATTATAATATCCATTGTTTTTAGACATGTTCCCTGCTTCTTTCCCATGAAGGAGGGAATGAGCCTTTTAAAATGTCACTTTCCCCTTGCAATTTATATATGTATTGCATTTAAAATATTTGCTAAAATAATAATAATTAAAACTGCTGCCCAATTAATCAGGGCTGCTTTCTGAGTGTATGAAAATATTTCTAATGAATTAAGCCAGCTTTTGCCACCCTGGTGCCCTCCAGCTGTTTTGGACTACAATGCCCATCGGTCCCAGCCAACATGGTCAATGGTGAGGAATGCTGGGGGTTGTAGTCCACAAAACCTGGAAGGTACCATGTTGGCCGCCCCATCTAACTGATCTGGCAACTGAATGCTTCTACCTCTCAACAATTTCCAGACAAACCTATTACTGTGTGAATTGGTTCTTTTCTTCCTGCTAAGCATTCTTTAACATGCCAGCATTGTGTGTGGTCTTTAAAAACAAGCTAGTGCTCTTGTATTCTTGCAAAGCATTGTGTATGAATCTCTCCAGGAAAACGTGGGGTGGGGAAGAGAAGACTAATGGATTGACAAAGAAGCACGAAGGGAAGGCAGCAATTGCTATCTGAACCTCTGCTGCATTAGCGTTGCTGTCAGTCCCTGGCTTCTATACCAACTCATCCCCCCTCCACAGTCAAGTGGTTCAACCTTCCCTTTGGCATCCATGTCCAGGAAGCACGGATTCCATTGAACAGTTCTCAGCATCTCACTGCAGTGACGTTATGGAGACCTCCTCTGGGACAGGCACTGACCTAGTTCAGCGGTATCAATGGAAATAAACAGTGCTGGGAGTGGGGAGATTCTGCCCAGTTCCTACAGAACATCTGCAATGAACTCTGGGTAATAGGAGGAACCGAACAGCATCAAGCTGGAGACTCTGAGCACTGAAAGCACAGCTCTCTACAGCGAACGGCAAGGGAAAACTATCAGAGCTGTAAAGAACCGTGAGGCTGTTCCCACAACAGATGAACCAACTTTCACCCCTGGAGGGGAATATCTGTTTGGAGGGCTTTCTCCGAGGGATCCTTCCTTGTACATGGCAGTTCATAAGAATCCATAGCCAAAGGGATACAGAATGATGGGGAAGGGGCATAGCTCCTGCTTTGTGTGCAGAAGGTTCCAGGTTCAATTCCTGGGGTCTTCAGATAGGGTTGAGGAAGGCTTCTGCTTGGAAACCTGGGAAACCATTTCTAGCCAGAGTAGAGACAATGCTGAGGAATCTTAAACAAAATTGGCTGATTCAGCATATGCTGGGGAAAGGACATTACTTGATTGTTTTGCAAGCAGGAAGTCTCAGGTTCAATCCCGAGCATCTGGTGACTGTTGAAGGGCAAGAGCTCGTTATCACAGTCCCCACATCAGGGGAAAAGGCAGCATACAAATAATAATAATAATAATAATAATAATAATAATAATAATAATAGCCATGCCTCCATGAAAGTCCAAAAGTGCAGGCAGCAATGTTGATACACACACACTCACTCTCACACACCATAATACCCAGTTCATGAATATGAGCATGATTGCAATCATATGCATAGTTCCCTAGGAGTAAGCTCCGCTGAACTCAATGGTGCTTAATATTGAGGACATATGTTTAGTTGGTTTGATTATTTGTTTATCTATTTATTTGCATTTGTTAGTCACTTTATCTTGCCCAAAGCAACTTACAACCAAACAAACAACCAAACAACCAGCCAACAACCCACATTAAAATCAAGGGGCTGTTCAGCTTGTAACAGAAGATATTCAGACAGCTGAAATGCAACCTATAAACTCTGAATACAAATGCAAAGCATATTGCCCAGGGGTAGGCAACCTAAGGCCTGTGGGCCGGATGCAGCCCAATTGCCTTCTCAATCCGGCCCACGGATGGTCCAGGAATCAGCGTATTTTTACATGAGTAGAATGTGTCCTTTTATTTAAAATGCATCTCTGGGTTATTTATGGGGCATAGGAATTCGTTCATTCCCCCCCCCAAAAAAAAAATATAGTCTGACCCACCACATGGTCTGAGGGACAGTGAACCGGCCCACGGCTGAAAAAGGTTGCTGACCCCTGCTGACCCCTGATCTTGCCAATAAGTTTTAACTAGCATGAGGTAGGAACCCCATCAAAGAAAAGAAGCACCCAGCATCTATTTAACTATTTCCCATTATTCTCTGACTTCCTCTATGCTAACCTGTCATTAAACAAACTTGAAAGCCTTGTTATCATCTCATTCACTTGCAGCTGTGGAATCACAGAACTGTAGGGTTGGAAGGTATCCACAGTGGTCATCGAGTTCAACCTTCTGATAGTCAGGAATCACAAGTTTGGAGTGGGAAAATGGGGAACTGAAAGAAATAGAAACTGACAATTCACCCGTTCCTAGAAACATCCAGTTTTCAGCAACCTCAGCCTCGGAGACAAATAGTGCAGAGCAGCATAATTCCCTGTTTGGCCTCTTAGCTACTCTGTCACGGCTGGTGTGATCATTAGGCCAGCTAGGCAGCTGCCTAGGGCACAGACCTCAGAGGAATACAATACTGACCTTAGAGGGTCACAGATTAGTTTTTGTTACAGTGGTGCCTCGGGTTAAGAACTTAATTCGTTCCGGAGGTCCGTTCTTATGCTGAAACTGTTTTTAACCTAAAGCACCACTTTAGCTAATGGGGCCCCCCGCTGCAGCCGCTCTGCTGGAGCACAATTTCTGTTCTCATCCTCAAGCAAAGTTCTTAACCCGAGGTAATATTTCTGGGTTAGTGGAGTCTGTAACCTGAAGCGTATCTAACCTGAAGTGTATGTAACCTGAGGTACCACTGTTTTGTGCCTTTCATTTTTTCTACAGGACACCTGTTTTTGAAAATTGAAGTTAGCAAAAAAAAAAAAAAATTGTGGCAGTGCAAGTAGTTAGCCTTGCCCAGGGTGCAAAATAGGCTGGCACCAGCAAGCTCATCTTCCTGGGTTGGGACTTGGAAGGAAGCACATTTTCCAAAGAGCTGGAAGGGCCTCTGCAGCAGCTCCAGGAAGCTTGCTGTGTTCTGATAACATGTGAACTGATCTGTCATGGCAGGGTTGGACAAGACATGCGGCGAACGAGAACAGTTTACTTTCCAAGCTGAAGAGATACAGGGCAATTTTAAATTTATATTCAAGGGGAAAGAGCCAGAATAGAATGATAAATGGGAGCCTGCTGAGATCTTGGTAGCAGGTAAATGAAAGCGCAGTGTGCTTTGGATCATAGGGATAATGATTTATGATGATCGCAGGACGTTCCCTCCTCCTCTCCCCCAAAGGAAAAGGCGGTCGCAATCTGATAGCCATAGCCACATAAGGCTTCTGTCATAAAGCAGGGAAAATACATAATTTTCCATTCAGTATGTTTTTATGCATGCATCTGCCTGTTCCCGAATGTCAACCCACTCTTTAGGTGCGGAGTCTGTCCTTAATAAAACACAAATGCAGCAAATAAAGCACAAATGCAATCAAGACTAATCACCAATTTGAAAGGGACCTCGGAAGTCATCTAGTGCACTGTCTAAAAAGCTTATGGAACTCACTGCTACATTGTGCAGAACTAACCTCTTAATCTTCTTTCAGGTGTTCTTATGTGTACAATGCATGTGTAGAGGAAGGGGGCTCACTGCTGCTCTATACCTGATCTCCAAAGGTTCATTCAAATATCTGTAGGGAGCCCCTGCATTTGCATATGTGTTTAGGCTGCATTCTGAAGCATCCTATTCATTGTACACAGAAGAACACCTGAAAGGGGCTTTCATATAACTTTTAAAATATAGGTAAATTCATTGGTAGCTATTAGCTACACTGAATACATCCTCTGTTTCCTGAGTCAGTGTATATGACCCTGAATACCAGATGCTGAAAGCAAATGATGGTGGGGTATTGGCTTTCATGGTCTGCTTGTGCATTTCCTGGAAGACTCAGAGTCTCGTGCTCTTATCAACTGAGCTATCCATGTGTTCTTCAACTCTCATGTCTCTTGTTTGCCTGGATGGACAATTGGGAAGGTGTGTAGGAACTGTGCAATAGTAACATCTGTATTTGTGGCTCAACCAGCTTTTGTCTCTGGCCCCAGCAACATCTGACATGCAGCCCTAAGCATACCCTATAACTGAGAAGCCCCTGTGAATGCTGGCTGTATTATAAGGCCTGGCCACCAATTCAGCAGCTGGAGGGTGGGACCCGTAGCTTAGAATGCTAAAGATACTAGATACCAGTTTGAATTCCCTTTGAAAAGGGAAGCAGGGACCAGGCAGTTCATTGACTAAGACCCTGGAGAGACCCTGCCAGCCAGAATAGATGACAAAATTTGTCTAGATAGACAGATTGTCAGAAGCCCTATGGAACAAGTTTGCCGTGCAACAAATAAGAGCAAAATGCCAGCAGGCAGACCATATAGACCAGGGCCTTTATGAAGAACAAATTGGTGGTTGCTGCTTTTGGATGCAGCCCTAAGGATATGAGCTCACATTATATTTCAATGTGCCTCCTTCCATCAGCCCCATTAGCCACTGATTTCCTTCGAGGGCATGAATGAGGAATGAAGGAAAGAGACATTTTAAAAAAGGAACATTTGCCTTTTATTTCCCCCTTGCCGTTGCCACCTGCAAGCTCTGCTATACCATTCTGCTTCTGGTGGTTTGCTTTGAAAATTTACACTTTCCATAGTACTTTCAGAACCGGCAGCAAAGAAATGATTTCTGCAAGGCTGTATTACGGTTTCCTGATTTGGACAGTACTAGAGGCACTTTGAAATGATATCCTGGGAATTCATTAGGATGGATCCCATCTTGAGCTGCCTCCAACTCATCCCCTGAGATCTTAGCCTTCAAGCCTATTTTCTCCTCTCCTTCCTTTATTAGCTCTTGCTGACAATCATTGCAATATTTTCCTAGCAATATTTTCCTCACCCATAGAGGAGATTGCTTTCATTTAGATCTCTGGAATATGCAACCTATCTTTACATACAACCTTGCCCAACGTGGTGCTTCAGCAGGGTCAAGGCTATGTGCTAAGGAATCTATAGAGCTTGCTGTTTTTGGAGGTCCCAGGATGAATCAGCGTTAAATAATGAAAAATGGAGGATAAATTTGGCTCAGTTTGACCCTACCCCTTTATATTTCACCACTCTCAGAATCATAGAATTGTAGAGTTGGAAGGGACACACGGATCATCTAAATCTGCCCCCCTGCAATGCAGGAATTACAGTTGTAAGAATCCTGGAGATATGGCCATCCAACCGTTGTTTAAAAACCTTCAACCGAGAAGAGTCCACCACTTTCTGAGGAAGTCTGAGTGATTGGGGCTTGGAAGAGTGTAATATATGTGGCAGCCCTCAAACTGTGTAATTTCTTCTCTGCCGAGGTGTCTGGTACCTTGATTATGTAACTTTTGTCAATGTGTACCTCCTGGCCTCTAAGACCTGACCCATATATCTCAGTATTCATCCTAGTCTCTTGACTGTATTTTGTTTTAACTGATTTTAATATTGTATTTTAAAATTACTGTAACCTGCCCTAAGACCTGATGGTGAAGGATGGGTAAGAAATGAATGAATAATAAATGTTGTTGTTGTTTGTTGTTGCACTTCCAGGATCAAA
Organism: Podarcis tiliguerta; assembly: GCF_965153285.1. Classification (NCBI taxonomy): domain Eukaryota; kingdom Metazoa; phylum Chordata; class Lepidosauria; order Squamata; family Lacertidae; genus Podarcis; species Podarcis tiliguerta. The sequence continues at coordinate 48,583,593 of NC_139541.1, read as the reverse complement.
ACACATCTATCCATCTCTGAAAATTGCGATACACAAAAAATGTCCATATTATGGGAAAGTGTGCACAAAAATGCAAATGTTAGTGAAAATAACATACAATCATGAATTATATTAAGGAAAATTGTTACTTGTAGAAATCTTCATATTAGATAATGTTACACACAACAATGTGTATCATTAGGAGAAATATGCACTAGAATGCTGATGAATTTTCACAAAGACATTTTTAAAAAGTTTGCAAACTGATGTGGAAATTTGGCAAATTGGACTAAAGACTGGGAAAATAAGAAACAGAGAGAACCAAAATGGACAGTTTCATCCGTCCCTATAAGTAACCTATAGAGTTGGATATCTGTTGGCCTCCTGCTATTAATCAAATGCCTGGGAATGAAGCTGAGCTCCTATTTTCTTCTAGAAAACTCCCTGCTGTTCAAAACAAACCAGCAGCTCTTCATTATGAAAGGAAGAAGCAATCCCCAGCTGGAAGGACAAGAAAAATATGCACAGACTGGAAAGCATGATGTGCAGAATGATCTGTAGTGCAAAAATATGGTCAGGAACCATGAATGGAAGGGAATAAAGACTTTTGCTCATGCCCCTTTTTATGCAGTCAAGTAACTGTTGTAGATATAAATTTAGAAACCCCTATTATTATGGACTGGAGCACCCTTGGGCATTTCTTTCTTGTTATTTTTCATTTCTCTTTGGTGCTCTTTCCAGTAATGACACAACATATTCTTTGGTCTGGAGTAACAGTGAGTAGGACTGTGGTTTATATTATCCAAAGGGGGCCAGTATATAGAAAGGCAACATGAGGAAACGTAACAAAAGTGTCTTGTCAGGAAATCAAGGAGTATAATGAAGAAAAATAGGACTTGTAGAAAGATGGGCCACTGTTTACTAGCAGCTGAGATCACAGATGAGGACTGAGAGAAAGCAGTATTTATCCCTGTCTGTGGCATAAAAACACTCTTCCTCTCAAGAAGCTTGATGTGGCTTCAAAAGCAAGGAGACAAAAGTGAAATTGCAGGCTCCATGCTGGGGAGACTGTTCCTGCGATGGGATCAGTGTGTGCCCTTGCCAATATGAAGGCCCAAAGAGGGACCAACAAGGTAATAAAAGTGAAAAGGCCAGATGTCTTTGGCCGAAATAACTCAAAACCACTCAGACTTGATTGGATGGACCTGAAGAAAATGAGAGTGGAACAGGAAGTCCTAGGATGCCCATCCTTCTGTGTTCCAAGAGGGCATTACAAGCAAGGATTTATGTCCAAGAGAAAAGCCAGCCAAAGCTTTCGAAAGCCAGACCTGAAGGCTCCAGAAGCCTCCAGAGAGGAGACTGGCGCTGAAGTGGACATTGCAGAGAAATAAATAGGGGCCTATCCATTCACTAAGTGGTAGACTTCGGTTGGTGGAACATTGTTGCATGAGAGAAGACATTACCAGAGATTGTTGTGCAACCATTAAAGACGGTTGTACACATAGAATTGTAGAGTTGGAAGGAACCTCGAGGGTCATCTAGTCCAACTCCCTGCAATGCTGGAATCTTTTGCCCAATGTAGGGCTTGAACCCATAACCTTAAGATTAAGAGTCTCATTGTCTACCAACTGAGCTACAAGGCAAAGCTTCCTAATTATGCACTTTCCAAAACAATAGAAGAACCAAAAACACAACTATCCTTTAAATTTCTTACTTCTCTGAATTTTGCAATGCACCTCTCTAATGCTGAATTGTGTACAAAAATGTATATATTGGGGTGAAGTGTACATAAAACAGACTACATTAATGAAAATAACGTGCAAAAATGCATCGGGCAAATTTGCATATTTAAAAATGTATATCGGGCATAATTTGCATTAAAATGCTTATGAATTTTCATGAGGACTTAAGAAAAACCCACAAACTGATGTGGAAGTGTGAATTGAAAGTGTGAAAGATTGGAAATTTTTCCACATTTTGCAGTGCCGTTCTCCAGCCAAGTAATGTGTACGAAAATGCATACAAGAGGCTCTATGAGTTTTGGTGTTCCAAAACCAGTTGCTCAGAATATACCTCAGCTATGGAAATTATGCAGGCTTTTATCGCCCATAAGCGAACACCGCTAGGCCGATGCACACCAAATGTCTTTGTGAGGTAGCGAGGGAGAGGTCAGCCTCTGCAAACAGCCACTCTCAGGGGGCAGAGATATTCTGTGCACAAGCACCTCCTGTCTGCCTTGGCAGCCACAGGGCTTGGCTGCTTGACCAAAGAGCCAGTGTGCAGCCAGCAGGATGCTTCTCAACACCCCCACAGGTCATTCAAGGTTGCGGAGTCAAGAGACTTTTCCATCCTATAGGCTGGGAAAACGAAGAAACCCCAAAGTTGGGGTTTCACTCCAAGAATGGCTCGTTGGTCTTCTCTAAGCCTTGAATTACAACCAGATCCAAACCTTTTTTTTTTTTTTTTTGCAAAATCTCCCCCCAAAATGGAAGTTTTTGAAGAAATTCACTAAAAAAGCAACACTTCAGATATGGGTTGCCATAGCTGGACATTTTTACCAATTTTGGGACATTCTGCCTGAATGCTGAATCCAGGATATTTCCAGGAAATTCCGGATGTATGGCAGCCCTATCCTAGTAACTCTTGTCTATTCTGATGTATTTGCAATCTGTTGTAAGATGCTTAGTGTACGTTGGCTAGTAGGTGGGGTCTACATACTACAAATATGTAAAATGCAGAATATTTTTTGGGAGTAGTGATGCTACATTATATGCCCTTCCCACGGGGCAGTCTGCTGAGGAAGTGAATCTCATTGCGTTGACTTATTGTAGCAGCTCTGGGTTTTTCTTCCAGTGAAGAAAGACAAGAAGAAATAAGCCTCCAGTACTTTGTATTTTATTTTCAGGTACGGTTTAAACACACGTAGAATTTCATCCCATGCAATCCTGATGCAACGCAGGAAAAATTGGGCCCTGCTCTCATTTCCGCAAGATTCCATGTATGGCTTAAACATTGCTGACCAGACACCCATTTGAATTATCTTGCCACAGGGCAAAAAGAGGTGAATGAGAATTCATTTCAGGGGGGGCCACTAGGGGCGCATTGGAAGATGGCTGACAATACCATCTCTCCAACCCACACGGGGTAATTAAGAGGCTGTTATGGGAGTAGGCAGCCTCCCTTGTTGCCCCAAGGAAATGGGAAACACTGCCCTTGCCCATAAATCACCCCCTAATTCGAAAGAAGGGGGTGAGGGCCCTAGGCAGAATTCCCCCGTGTGGACCTCGGCTCTCCTGGACGCTGTCTCTGATCGTGCACTAGCTGAAGCAATTTGGAATAATTAATTACAAAAGAAGCAAATGCACATATTTCAAGTGAAGAAGGGGAGTGAAGTCTGCTAATTTAAGTGACCTCTGCGAAAGAAGACGACGGGTTGGAGAAACAGGAATATTTTACGATGAAGATACACCAAAGGCTGGGTATGTTGACAACGGGACTGAAGGTGGGGGGGAACCTTTTTTATTTTCCTTCTATGTGATTTACAAGAACCCCTCCTCATTAGAATCGTTGGTTGAACTGACCCAAGCAGGATGATTAAGATCTGTGTGGAGATAAACTTTAACCAAAAGTATGCTTTATGGAGATCAAGGAGCAATAAGAGCTTTTGGAATGGCGCAGCAATTAATTTGGAGTCGCCATCTTGCCAAAGGATTTATAGCTGGGAGGAGGAACGGACTTGTTTTCAGACTGCATTCCTGGTGAATCTCCTCAGAGGTTTTGAGAAAGGAGGCTAAGACTGTTTTGATGTATGGAAGTGATGTTATATGGAAAACGTCTGGATATGGCTACTGGATTAAAAAAAATATCCACGCAGGATTACAAACTGTTCTAACCAGCTTGTGGAGACAGCAGCAAGAAGCAAGAAGTTGATTGGATCCCCTTCGGAACTTGAAATATGGGTACCCCCAACAAAAAATTAAAATTCGGCTGTGCAATTTGGAATTTATGTAATTTGGTTTGATTTGATGTGATTGGTCGGTTAATAAAAAATTATTCTTAAAAAAAAGAGAGAATTCATTTCAGGATGCAGCAATTTTCAACATTTCCTGCTATTTTTCCTCTGTCAAGGGGAGATGACTCTCGCTTATTCATAGGTGATATCCTTCTCTTTCTTATGACTGCTCCTTTCCCGCTCAGTAATATTTTCTTACTGGGAATAAAATTAAGATCAACATTCCCCAGACTAAGTATTTAAAATTAGCAACACAAGCTGTTCTTTTTCTTAAATGTCTTTATTATTGCAAAGAATAACAGTGCCAGCCCTATGCCGATTATTAATACTTAAGAAGGCAATGTTGGCACGCCACTTGGAAGTTTTGCGTAAAATCCTGCCGTTCGAGCTGTGGGTGCCAAGGGATTTGTGGATCTGGGCTATGCACAGGATGGAAAATAGGATCCTCACTGTTTCATTATTTGGGGCTACTGTAACATTGCCTCTCCACTCCTGCCTCTCCCCCCCCCCCATACCACTTAAAAATAACACAAAATGTGTCCAGCAAGCAAAAATTCCCAGTGAAGTGAACCGTAAGCTGAGGCAATCCCTTCTGCAACATTATGAAAGCAAGCTGTTGATCAAGGCTTAATTATGCAGCAATGTTGGGTGCTTTTTTTTACTAGTCCTGTCCAAAAACGATGCTTTAAAGGCTAGTCTCACATCCTCAGAGATGTGAAAAAAGCTAGTATCATTAGGGGCATTTTGCAGAAGATTGTTTTACGGGGAAACTCCCTGCAATCCTCCCATATTTATTTCAATGCATTTATTTCAAGATGGTTGCCTTTAAATGTGGGGCTCGACAAATTATTGGAGGATAAGGCTATCTATCGCTATGAACAGCAAAGGTTGTGTTCTACTTCTGGTGTTGGAGGCAGAATGCTTCTGAATACCAGTTTCTGGGAAGAGAGCTGTGGTGCCATTGTCCCGCTTATAGGTTTCTTATCAGCATCTGGTTGGCCACTGTGAGAACAGGGTGATGGACTAGATGGGCCTTTGGTCTGATCCAGCAAAGCCTCTCATGGAGCCTCCACATGGTGACGTAAACCGGGGGGGGGGGGAGAGATTTGTTGCATATTAAACTTGCTTCCTGCTTAACTTTGAAAGACTAAATGGTTTATTGTGGCACACGTGTTAGAAAGAATTAGAAAGGTTATGTCATAATAAATGTCAGGGTTGCACTCCCTCTGAAGGAGCAGGTATGTAATTTCGGGTGCTCCTGGATCCATCTTTGTATTGGTTAGGAAGGAGGTTTACTGGTGGGAGTCAGATTGCAAAAGATCTGGAGAGCACCAAGTTGGCAAAGTTGTTCTAGAGGTTTTTATGATTCCCTGGCAAGCCTTATGGATTCTGCCCCGCCCCCCCCCTCTCTCTCTTAATGCCACGCAACCCTGGACATGGCAATATTGAGTTTTCTATTATTCTAGCTGTAGGCCACCAGTACTTAATGAAAGGGAAAGAACACTCCATTTCCTTAGGTATTGAGGCTTTGAAAATAAATGAAGATTGTGGTGGCAACAAATTTTCAGTGACGTCAGCTACAATTCCAGCTCATCCGTTTGCCAGCAATCGTTAAGTATTTATGTATCTCTTCACCACCTTTTCCAAGTGATTTATAGGTAAGATTCAACTGTTAAATATTTCAGTCACCGGTGCTCATTGCAGGCTGCTTTTGGCAGAGTCAGTCTGAAGATTTCTACACTATATTGATCAAAAGCTTTCAGCATCCAGCAGAGAGACAGGGGAAAGTCTCGACAAGAACAACATAATCTGGAGCTCTGCTGGAATGCAAGCTGATTTAAAAGTTGAGACAACGGGGGAGAAGAATGAAAATGGTTTGTGTTACCGAACAACCATCTCTTGTCTTAATTGTCCCTAGATTAGGCCTGGACAGTTTGTGCCCCACTCACTCCAGCACAATCCATGACTATGAATGGATGAATCTGTCAGTTTTGGTTTCTTGCAACTTCTCACTTTTCCAATCTTAAGGTCAGTTTCATCTGATTTTTGCATCAGTTTCTGAATTATTATTTTTTAAGTCACCATGAAAATTTATTAGCATTTCAGTGTGCATGTCTCCTGATATGCACATTTCTTTGTATGCCATTTCCCCTAATATTATAATAAAATTTCACTTTGGCATGAAATGTTTATAATTTCATCCATTATAATGTTATTTTCACTAAAATATGCATTTTCATGCACACTTTCCCCTAATATTCCCATTTTTGTAGACACCTTTTTTTTAGAGAATTTTGAAGAAAAGTTACATTTCAGTTCCCAAATTGCTGAAGGAAGTGTGAAGCAGGCTAACTATAATATAAGCACACGTAATACAAATTGTGAAAAATGAAATAAAAACAAACAACAAAAATAACAACAACTTACATTGAAGCATCACGGTAAAGAGGTTATTGGGTGATCCTGAATTATGGTGACACAGTATAACGTATTATTTTTGAAACCAGAAACTACCATAATTAAAGTCAGAAAGGCCACTTTTATCATTGCCATCTGTTGTGAACTTCATATTCCTTTCTTTGCAGAAGGCTACATTTTGAACACGCCTTTTGGATGCTTCTGAAATTGTCCTCATTGAAACTTCTTCCTGGATTTTGGAGTTCTGAATTGACTAGCCTTGTATACCAAAGCAGAACCAATACCTTAGGAATCCTCAATTCCTCAATGGCAGTCTCTCTCTCTGTGTGTGTGTGTGTGTCCATCCCCCTGTTCTTAATGTTTGCACAGAGCCCTAAGCCTGAGCAATTTGATGCAGCTGTCACTTTCTTTGGCTCCTTCATGTCTTTCCTTCCCAAACTAAAAATGCACAGGCATTTGACAAGGTATTGTGCAAAAGAAAAAGAAAAAACCTTCTTTGGATCATATGCATGATGATACAGAACTGCTTTTGTTGGCGATCAGCTTAACCCACTGTTGCTCAGTGGGAAAAGTCCTAGCTCAGTGGTAGACCATCTGCTTTGCATGCAGAAGGTCCCAGGTTAAATCCTTCCAGTTAGGGACTGGAATGACCCCACCCGAAACCCTGGAGAGCTCCTGTCAGTTAATGTAGACCACACAGATCTATATGGCCCAACAGTCTGACCCAATATAAGGCAGCTTCCTATATCCCTATCTTGATAGGAAGATGTGGCGGAGCACCTGCTTTGCAAGGAGACAGTCCCTGATTCAACATCCAGCATCTTCAGGTTGGACTGGAGATCTCCATTGTCTTAAACCCTAGAGAGATGCTGGCAGTCAGTGCAGACCCTTCTGATTTACATGGACCAATGGTCTGACTCTGTTTGAGGCAGCCTCCCATTTTGTTCCTACTTGGAAGAAAAGGGCCATAGCAGTGGAACATGTTTGGCATGCAGAAGGCCCCAGGTTGAATGCCAACCATCTCCTGTTAGGACTGCTGAACCCTCTTCCAGTCACTGTAGACAATGCTGAACTAGGTGGGCCAGTGGTATGAAGCAGCTACCTATGTAAGGATGCAGGTGGCACTGTGGGTTAAACCACAGAGCCTAGGTCTTGCCGATCAGAAGGTTGGCGGTTCGAATCCCCGCGACGGGGTGAGCTCCCGTTGCTCGGTCCCTGATCCTGCCAACCTAGCAGTTTGAAAGCACATCAAAGTGCAAGTAGATAAATAGGTACCCCTCCAGCGGGAAGCTAAACGGCGTTTCCGTGCACTTCTCTGGTTCGCCAGAAGCGGCTTAGTCATGCTGGCCACATGACCTGGAAGCTGTACGCCGGCTCCCTCGGCCAATAAAGCGAGATGAGCGCCGCAACCCCAGAGTCGACTGCTGGACCTAATGGTCAGGGGTCCCTTTACCTTTACCTTTATGTAAGACTCGGTTGTGGGGGACAGGGGTGGGGTAGGCACCAGCTGTAAACACAAGACTCCACACCTTGTCCACATTTACCCAAGTAATCCAGTGGAGAGAGGAAAAAAGGTCAAGTGATGAGTTCCTCTCCTCAGTGTCACAGCAGAGGTCTGGAGTGGATAATGATGGCAAGTGGGAAAGAGAGGCCATCTGCTTATTAGCGAGATGCTTTAATATGCTTTCTATATTTAGAAGGCAAGTCATAGTTAATATTTATAAGGCACGCTTTCAATCAGGTGGCTAATTTCCGCTTTCAGGCAGTTGGACACGTTATTACCAAAAGGCAGCTCTAACATGTATACCAGAAGGCAATGTTTGTTTCCTGCTTTAGCAAGAGGCAGGAACAGAATTGACCGTTCCAACCTGCCATCGTCAACTGGGCTGCCTGAACAATGGGTGATAAAGGAGGGATAAGCAACCTGGTGCCCTAAAGATGTTGTAGAACATCTGGCTCCCATTTTCCTCAGCCAGCATGGCCAATGGCCAGGGATCATGGGAGTTACAGTCCAGAAACTGCAGGAAAGAACTAGGTTGGGTAAGCCTGGATTAAAGCATCATATCTGGTATGAAAAACTAGTCTTGGTACACACTAAGGGTTGTAGCCAGTGATAGTCCAACTCTGGGCTATCTGAAATTAATGTGCATGACTAACTTAGGTCCGTCCATTTCAATGAATCTCCTCTGACTGGAACTTACTTTGTGGCCACCCTAACAAATGTATTACGGCAAAAGCTTCTAGCATTTGTTAGTCTTTGAGTTGCTACAAGACACTGCTGCTGTTTTTGCTGCCACAGACTAACCCAACTTCCCTTCTGCAAAAGGTTTTTAATAATTGGGATTTTAAAAGCTTTGTCTTAGGAGCACATACATAGCCACTGTACATGTTGTTCCTCTGCAATTAATACGTACTGTATTTTTTGCGTATAACAAGCCCCCATGTATAACACGCCCCCTATTTTTGGGGACTCAAAATTAAGAAAATGGGGGGGGGGGATTGCCCCTGTGTATAAAACTACCCCCCCCCCTTTTAACATTATTTTTTTTCGTTAAGAAAAACCCCTAGTCTTATACACAGAAAAGTATGGTAACCTCAGTCAACATGTAAACATGACCAGACCGTGTTCCCTGCAGTGCTTGAATAGCCTGGTGTCCTTTCCCCCTTTCTGAAATATAACCAGTGTTGTATCCATCTTCAATGCTGTGAAGGCTGGCTCCCTTTGTGATATTCTGGGCCATTTCCCAAATGTTTCTGCTTTCATTTTATTAAAAATTAAGGTTATAGGCAATGCTTGCGTAGAATGAAATGTGCTCCCGCCTTTCAATGTTCTTTCCAATGAGTTCAAAAATGCTAGGATGACTGTCAAGTGTCAAATCCCCATTTTTTGTTTTTTTCCTGTTATTAATATTCAATAGCATCAAATTGGCCAGCCTGCATTTGGGATCTGGATGTTTCACACTGATTCTCTTCACATCCATTTCCATGGATCTGGACTAAAGTCCAGGTGGGGGATTTTGCTTAGCCTAAGGCCACATTCTTGATTGGGCAACCTTCCAACATGCCAGTGGTTGACGGGGCCAAAGGCAAAAGTGGGTGGGCGATATAAATATTACATGAAAAGGGGTGTTGGAAAAAGACTTGCATGCAAGGCCCCCTTCCACTTTCAGCCTGCCTGCATTCTCTCTCAATGCATGAAGAGAGCTGTTAGATTTCCTCAACATAAAAGGCCTGACTAAGGGCTTATTTGTAGCTGGTTCACACATGCAAGTTTATTTTTCCATCACTGTAAAATCTAATGATGGCCAGGAAACTTAATAAAATCATAAAAATAAATAAATGTGAATGGTCCGTTTTTGCTATAACACCACATATAGAATTCCCATCCTATCAAAAACCGTTATTTTAAAGAGTGGAGCCAATCAGATTTCAGCCAAGGAATTCCATCCCTTATGATACCTAGCATGAAATTTGCATATTGAACAACAACTGCATACCGGGTTAACATTTTCATCAACTTATTGACCAAAACCAAAAGATTCTTTTCCTGGTCAGTCACCACCAGTTCAGACTCCAAGGGTGTGTATGTGAAATTGAGAGCTTTTGTCCCAATGTGCAACAATTCTCTCTCTCTCTCTCTCTCTCTCTCTCTCTCTCTCTCTCACACACACACACACACACACACACACCTCAAACTGTGGGATTATCAAGAAACCTGACCACGTTACTGCTTTCTCCTAACTTCAAATCACCGATGATCAAGTTAAAAAGAACTGGTCCCAAAACTGTCCACAGAGGGCAATTAAAACTGTTGCAGAGTAAAGATTTTGCCCTCGCTCTGAATTAGGTTTGTTTGACCACAGTTTACATAGCCAAATCTCATTGACTACATGATAATCTCACTGTTTCCAGCAACAGAAGACCAATTTGAATAAAGAACCTTTATGTGAGCAGGGAGGAAAGTTCTGCTTAATTTAGATGAATGCAAGAGGACTGGTAAGTTTTGCAGCTGCAAAGGCTTTTTGAAGGGTGTTCAAAAACCTCTCTAGAGTGTTTGAAAAAGCACCAGGAAGGGGAAATAAACTTCACAGTGTTTCCCTTTATGTACTAAATCTTCTAATTTCCAAGAGAGCTGCAATAAACAAACCTGGTAAGATGTTCAGCTGAATCACATACGTGCTACTTTCCAAATGGATATTGAAATGAAGGGATCTTCAATGCAGACCTAAGAAAATGGAATGCCAGATCGGCTGAGGAAGCAGCTGAGAAATCTCCATATCAGAAAACGAGCACCTATTCATTTATTTTAGTCTGTAAAAAATTATATACCGCTTGATTGTAAACAAAAAACCTCAAAGTGGTGGCCCTCGCCTTAGGCATCCAAAGGAGTAGGTTGTTAGGGATGGCAGCAGATTCTGCTTCAAGCAGATTGCACCCAGCTGCAGACCTGGCAGTCAGAGATGTGTATCTATCTGTTAGTCCTGTTTTATTATCATCATTTCCTATAATGGAAGATGCGGGTGTCGATTCATGGAGAAAACCCCATAAAGTGGACTAGAACAAGCCCAGCAATAAAGTCTATGGTGGAGACACCTAAATTATGGAATGTCGAAAGTATTAACCTGGAGACAGAGAGGAAAGAAAAATTGGGGATTAGCCTGCTTGAGCCACTAGGAGATTATAGAGCGTGTGTGGGAACTTTAGGCCCAGGGGTCCAAATGCAACCACAGGCCTCTCTACCTCACCCCTGGGAGTCATGCATTGCTCACTAGCCTTGCCGTCACTTTCCTCAAGTGCTTTAATCTGGCTAGAATGTGCCCTTTGTACTGCGATGATTCATCTCACTTGTATGGTTGCGGGATGCAGAGCTGTGGGCATGTTTATGTGAGTTATTTTATTTTATACTACTTGATTTTTGTCAGACCTCTAAGAAGAAATGTTAAAACAGTTAAAAACATGTAAAGATAATTAAAATTAACCGTAAAACACACCAACATCTGTGTGTCTGTTTACATCAGGCACCACTTGGGTAGCCTCAAGCTGTGAAGCGGTTTATAAATCTGTAAAATGAAATCATACACCAAATGATATCTCTGCAGTCATTCAGATATTCCTTCATAACTTTCCATGAAGGAGAGTTTGTTTGCCCTGAAGCCTGACCCTTGGCGTCTGCTCTTGCATATTATGGAGACGGTTGTGGGATTAAGGGTCTGATGATGGGGGATATGACAGGAACAAAGTGACTGAACACTAATATACAAATCGTGGCATTACAAAATCAGTTTGGGAGACAGGTGGAATGCGCGTACACACACACACACACACACACACACACACACACAGAGCCTTCTGGAGAAGGCTTCCCAAGCTAAGCATGCTTTTTAGAAATTTCACGGCATTTGTCTCTCCTTAGATATCCCCTAGGGAACTGCGTTGGCATGGAAACCGTGAGCTCTTATGAATGGTTGACTCTTTGCTTCTTTAAACAGTCATCTGATTCTTTCCACTTTGCTCTCTAGAATGAGGCACATTGCTTTTTTTTTTTTTTTTTTTTTTTTGCTTCTTTTGCAAACCTGGTATTTCAGAGGGGGCGGTTAAAAGCATAAATTTTATTTCTTAATTAATCAACATAGGAAACATATTGAAGGTGTGTGTGTAATATCTTGCCTCGCAAGAGACATGTGTGGGAATACTATTGACAGTAAAACTGCCCTCCCCTTTGTGCATTGCTTGCGTTACATGGGGCAACCAGAATTGCGTATAGTATTCAAAAAACCATAGATTTATATAGCAGAATTATGATATTGGTAGTTTTACTCTTAATTCCTTTCCTAATGATCCCTAATATGGAATTCACCTTTTCCAGCACAGCCAAACACTGGGCCAGTATTTTCTTTGACTGATCTACCACAACCCCCAAACCTCTTTCCTGATCAGTCGCCGCTGTGCAGACCCTGATATATAAAGTTAGGAGCGCTTTTTGCCCAGTTTCAGCCAGTTTAATGCCTATTCACCAATTCTCTTTTGCATCAAAAATCTGTCCTGAGCAATCTTCACCACATACAGTTGTGACTGTGGTTTCAGAGGCTTCTGGGGGTTGTGCTAATGTAAAGTAGCCCTCATCCCACATTGTTGTTGACTGTAGAAGTATGATCTAATACAGTAGCAATAGACCACCTTCTCAACCACTACCCAGTAGGGCCATAAGGATCAACAGATAGAACCTAGTTAGTTTTGCAACAGTCTGGTGATTATTGGGCTGTGGTAACACAGAGGTGGGCTTTTTCACTGACAGCATCAGTGTTGTGGAATGCTCTACCTGCTGAAATAATAGAGGCTCCATCAGTATTGGCATTCTGCTTGTTCTTGAAGACACACGTCTTTAGACAAGCATTCCCCTGATCCACTTGAACCTCCTCTGTTAACTGCTTTAATTGCGGTTTTAACTATTATGCTGGTTTGATTGGCTTGTTTATTGTACATTTTAATTATGGGTGTTTCATTTTAATGTTTTGCTTATTATTTTTATTGTGCATTTTAAATGTGTGTGGCTATATTTTTTCTAATTCTTTTTATACTTAGAAACCACTTAGAAGCCATTTCGGCCAATGAGCAGTATTTATATTATATTATTATATTATATTATATTATATTATATTATATTATATTATATTAATTATGGGACTTTTGATGGTTCAAGGTATTTCACATATGTTGTCTCACAGTCATAGTCCTGTGAGGTAGGTCCCCCCCACCGCAGGTTCCCATATTCTCCACTTCCTGCTGTATTCAAGCCAAAATATGTGTTACTGTAATTTTAAAAATCCATGTTCTTCTCCTGTCTTCGCCTCCTCCATCTCCTTTTCCTTTCTCTGTGTCAGTTTAGATTTGAAACCCCTTGGGACCATGTAAGGGAGGAAGGGCTGTTGTCTTCATAGCCTGCATGGAAACTCCCCAGAGGCACCCTCTTTGCATATTTATGCTTGCACCTTAGGTCTGATCCTCCGGGGCACTTCTTTTGTTGCCTGCTGGATCAGAACAAAGGTCTATCTAGCCCAGCACCTTATTTCACGCAGTGGCCAAGCGGATGCCAATCGGAAGCCCGCAATCAGGGCATGGTCCCAATTTCCCCCTCTCCCACGCATATTCTCCAGCAACTGGTATTCGAAGACATACTACTGTTCTTAAGCAGTGTGACTTCTTTCCCCTACAATTCTGAGATGAGGCTGGGAGACAGATTAAAAAGGTAAAGGGACCCCTGACTCTTAGGTCCAGTCATGGTCGACTCTGGGGTTGCAGCGCTCATCTCTCTTTATTGGCCGAGGGAGCCGGCATACAGCTTCCGGGTCATGTGGCCAGCATGACTAAGCCGCTTCTGGTGAACCAGAGCAGCGCATGGAAACGCCGTTTATCTTCCTGCTGGAGTGGTACCTATTTATCTGCTTGCACTCTGATGTGCTTTCGAACTGCTAGGTTGGCAGGAGCAGGGACCAAGCAACGGGAGCTCACCCTGTTGCGGGGATTCGAATCGCCAATGTAGGCTCTGTGGTTTAACCCACAGTGCCACCTGCGTCCTGGTAGACAGATTACATCTACCTTAAGAACACAAGAACATTAACAACACAAGAAGAAGAGCCTGCTAGATCAGTTCAATGGCCTTTCTAGTCCAGCATCCCGTTCTCACCCTGACAAACCAGATGTTTGTGGGAAACCTGCAAGCAGGATTCGAGCACAAGAGCGCTCTCTCCTCCAGTGGTTTCCAGCAACAGGTACAGTATTTGGAACCATGGCTGCCTCTAACTGTGGAGTCAGAGCACAGCCATTATGGCTAACAGGCATCAATGGACCTCTCCTCCATGAATAGACCTTACTTACTTTATTTATTTATAGTTGCTTGCTGCATTTTAATTTCTTTTTTTGGCCTCAAAGCGACATGCAATTTGAAGGGGAAAGCATGCAATACCATATTAAAACACATTCGAAGATTGAAAACTTTATTAAATAAAAGCGTTACCTGGCTGCATGTAAATGAATACCTTCCTTAGTCACCCTCCTCTAATTGCTAAGCAGTTTGAATGACAAGTATGTGCAAACGAGATCAATGTAATTAAGGTGTGAGCAACGAAGGCAAATCAATATTTGAAGGGCAAACGTGGAGGATAAGGTGGCTAAGGCTGCCCTAATAGCATGTTCTGGAGGCAGAAGGCAAGCACCTTTTGACAACCTAAGTGCATGTAGGGTGGGTTAATGACTGATTTGAGGACTGGGAGGTGGGTGGGTGTCGATGGGTGTTCATTTTAATCATTTGTTCAAGGAGGGTGAGGGTGGAAACCTTTTCAGCCCAAGGACAGCATCACCTTGTGAGCAAACCTATGTTCAAAGGCATAAGCACTCAAGGATGGTACAAAGCAGCGGCCAGTAAAGAGTGTGTTTGCTAGAGAGGCAGTGTGGTCTGGGGAGAGTTCTAAGGGCCAGATAGTGAGGCCTGGAGGGCCACATTCAACCCCTGGCTTGGAGGTTCCCTATTCCTGCCTTGGAACCATAGGGTGGTATTCAACAGAGTTTATTCGGGATAGACCCATGGAAATTAATGGATATGACTAGGTAAACTCCATTAATTTCCGTGGGTGTGCTTTGAGTAAAGCTTCATTTTTGTCTGCTTTATTGCTGTTGTCAATTTTTTCTTAAAAAACAACCCGTTGAGCTATTGTTTTAAGTTATATTGTTAGCTACATTGGACTTGTTGAGGAATGGTAAATCTTTGCATGCTTAAAATAAACAATTTGTCTGGGGAGAAATTTGGATGAGGAGCATTTTGGAAGCTCTTCCCCCTACCGTATCTCCTCTTTCAGAGCGTGGTGGGAGGGGGGAGACCTAATGCTGTGCAGTGACAAAATGGGATTTAATAAAAGGTTGCACAGGAAATAAAGGAAATAAGATTATACTGATTCAAACACTGCATAAAGAATGGACCTGCTGCCTTAATTCAGGCAATTTGAATTATTAATGATTCTTTTTCCTTTCTTTCCTCCCCGAATACTCTGTGAATGTTCCCTTGGTAAGACTTCCTCGATGCCTGGATCAGGAAATTGGGGAAATCAGTTTTCTAAAAGGTCAAATGCTAACAGCGAGCAAGATTTGTTCTTTCACACATGGCCTGGTTTCCTTCACTGGCAGAGGCTGGAAATCATAACCTCTCACGTTCTGTACGGAGAGCAAAGGAAAGAATAAGCACCCAATGTCCGTGAGCTACCTTTCTCTGTGCAGAATACAATCATGTAAAATGCAAGGCACTTTCCCCGGAGGGTCAGATTGGCTAATGAAAACCACATATCTTAAAATACAATTCACAAGCAACAGGAGATGAAATACTACAACAGAAAGCTTTTTTAAAAAATGCATTCAAAAGCCCGAGAAAACACAGGAGCCAAGCATCATTGCCTGCCTGAGTAAGATCTACAAACTTGGGGCAACACAGGGAGGCCACTGAAAATGGCATCCCCCGCAATGGTTTCTCTCCATGTCATTGTGACATCATCATAGTGCGCCTTCATCCAAAGCCTTGCTCTCTGGTGTTGCCTGAAGGGCCTTCCCTTGCTGGAAGACTTCAAAGAGAAAGGAGGCAGGCATCTGTTGGGTGTTTCCCATATCTCAGGGATGAGGTCCTTTTCAGCTCAAGGGCCACATTCCCTTTGGGAAAACTTCTCAGAGCCACATGCCAGTGGTGGGTGGGGCTAGAGGCAAAAGTGGGTGGAGCAACACGTGTACATTTAACCTACGGCACACACAAGCACACTCCTCTCTATTAACATCCTGACTTGCAAGAGGCATTACCAGAGTTGAAGCCAAGGAAAAAGACTTGGGATATGAAGCAGGGCCAGTGAGGGGTGTGGCCTGGGAAGAGTTCTGAGGGCCAGATAGAGAAGCCTAGAGGGCCGCAATCAATCTGGGGCCTGAGGTTCCCCATCCCTGCTATAGGGGTTGGACTAGGTACAAAGTCCCTTATAATTTTTTTCTGTAATTCCCAAACCAGAGCCAATGTTGTCGATTTGAGGCAGGAACACTGGTACCATGTTCTTGTGACATGAATCACCTTCACATGTTAACTGTATAAAGAGGTCCATGTAATTAAAAACAAATACATTCTCCTGAGTCACTGAGATTTCATACCCTACTGACCTCCTCCTATACCACAAACAGGGCCAATCTCCATGCAAGGGCATAAAATGGACCCAATTTAGACATAAAAAATGGCAACATTCAGAATCCAGAGGGATAAAATTTCAGTCAGCCAGGATACTCTGCAGTTGGCCTCACAGTCATCAAATTCCGACAAAAAATATTTCAAAGGGAGTGTCTACGGTAAAAACTGTTGAATTAGAATTTATCAGCAAGTTTGACTTGATTGCTTAGAGCTCAGTCGAAACCAAGGTTTCCTTTCCCACTACAGATGTGAAATTATTGATTGGATTATGTTGTTGCCAACACTGCAAATTGTCGCTGTGCTTATCTTGGTTTCCTTTGACTTTCCATAGAAATGCCACAGCTTTTGTGCTGGACCACTTCAACATGAGGGTGGGAGTGGAACTGCACAACCTGAATGCTCCCCTGGAATATAATAGCCCCCTGAACAGACAAAATTAGTATCCCAAGTATGTAAGTTCTAAGGTGAACTTAACTCCCTAAACAGTAGTCGTAATAATGATGAGCCTGAAGCCCCATGTCATTTCTTCTAGGCTGTTGTAGATCATTTCTAAGGGTACATTTTGAAATTCTGATAAACTATAGAAACAAGTGACTCACCTGAAAAAGACCTGCTACTGTCTTGGGCTCCCTGTTTCAAGATTCATTCAGCCTTTCCTTCTGTAGCATAAGCTTGTTAAAGTCGGGTTCCTTTCCTGAAATAAAATGAATATAATTCAATGTTACTTGTGAAGATTTGGGAATGAGCAATACGTCTCTCTCCCTCTCTGAGTTACGATCATGCTGGATTATGTCCCAGCATGAAATGTAAAATCATTATGTGCTTCTTTGTGAGACCTTTTGTTATCCATGGCTGTATTTATTTCTCTGCCTGAAAAAAATATGTCTGTGTAACTTGCACAGTTTCCATTTTATTTTGAACACTGCCTCAGCCACATTTCAGTTATTTCTGGAAAACATTGCTAAAACTGTGCATTGCTGTTATTGTTGTTTGGTTTTTTCAATGCTGATTTAATATGCGAGTCTGATTCATATGGGCAAATCTGACAGGCATGGAATCAAGGGCACGCAAGGAGGGAGGAAGAGAGAGAGGAAAAGGAAGAAAGGAAGGTAGGAAGATTCCACAAGGAATTTGTAAGAAAAAATTCCCAACAGTGGACCAAAATTAAATAGCCAAGTTCAAAATAAATGCCTTTGACCTATCAAAACCAGAGCATAAGGTTTCTACGATTTATTTTATGAGCTTGTTAAATGATACAAGGATGAAATAATATGTTCCAACTCGAAAAGATAATGCAGAGCTAGAAAAGGACACCCATGTGCCTTATGGCTGGTCAGCGTACCTGTCCATAGGCTACACCAGAATTGGATGGAACACTCCGCTAGGGATGAGGGATAAATTGGAGTCGGTTCATATTCAATCTAATTCACACTTTCCAAAACAATGGGGACCAAAACACAGCCAGCCTTTCCAACTCACATTTCTCCAAATGTTGAATGCATTATATTAGGCTAAAGTGCACATAAAATATCATGGAAAAAGACATGATATTAGGCAAACTTGCTTTGCAAAATATGTATATTAGACAAGATTACATTTAAAATGTGCATAGAAGGACTTAAATGCTGATGTGTTTTCATGAGAACTTGAAAAAATACAAACTGATCTAGAAATCTGGGGAAGTGAAGATCTGGAAAGTAAGAAACTGGGAGAAGTCCGCTCACCCTTCCTGGTGGATACCATTGCAGGCCAGCATTCCCCCTGCCCTTCGCAATCCAATGAGGGAGGCCCCAATGCCTACACCAAATGTCTTACATCTATGGTCAATAAAAGTTGTGGCCTGATTTGACCCAAACACTAGTGTCATGTCTCATTTTTCAGGGAATTTTGCGAGCCTGTAGGGTGGGGAGATGCCTGGGCATGCAGACCACAATGGACAGGTTCACCCACCCTTGCTCTCCACACTCTCATGCAGGAGTCCCCCCCTCCCAAATCCCGCTCTTATGATCACCTACTCCATGCTCGCTTTTGTAAACCAGAGATGCCAAGGATTGCACTGGAGACTTTCTGCAGGTAAACCATATGCTGTGCCACCTAGCCATGTCGTCACCGTATGGGGAGTAAAATCAGCAAAAGAAAATTCAGCAACACACATGTTAATAGGGGAGCATGTGGGGGATTGTAGTGTTGTTGTTTTTTAAAGAGTTTGTTTATTTTACATTGGCACAACAAAGAACAAGACCCAGTGACTCCATAGTCCCTGCTGGGGGGAGTCTAAGAGTAGGGAATGTAGATGAAATAGTAAAATAACTTGGGAAATGATAATGAAGAAGAAGATTAATATTGAAATATATTTAAATGACTGATGTGGCTTTTTAATAAAATATTAAACTTGCATTTTTTAATAACTTGTAGACTATTCTATATATCTGTGAATTATTGCAGTGTTGTATAACATTCTACTAAACATCTCTGCATATTATTAGCAACAATAAATATATTTTATATAATATAAATATATATTATTATCATTTTAAAATGGTAAATAGGGGAAATGCATTCTTAAGTGATTCTGATGGCATATACACCAATACATAATCTCATACATAGTTCCCTGGCCTCAACCACAGGGGAATCTTTCCTCCCCACTTTCTCCCAGTGAAAATACACCAGTGCTCCATCCTCGGTTTAATCGATGGGTGTGGAGTTACATTGGTTCCCTTTTCTAATTCTGATATGGCTACAGGCTATAAGAGAGCAGAACCCTCAGGAGTGGCTCCGTTGACTGGCTAAGTGTTAAAGTTTCCCTCCATGGACCAGGTAGAATCAAATCCAAGCGTTATGAGGCAGTAAGGACTGTAAACAGATATTCCCCCTGTTGGTCCAGCAGCAAGAATTGCTATTGATTTTTGTTTTGTTTTGTTTTAGACGAAGAAACTATGTTGATGTGTGAAAATAATCCCCCCTCCCTCCGGTGAATAGTTTCTGCCAAGCTGTTGGAAGTTCACTGCACAATTGCCAAGGCTGGTGTCTTTTGGAGGAAGTCAGCACCAGAAGTCTTCGTGAAAAGCTACATTTGCACATTTAGAGATTGCGATGAGGATGGAAATTGGCTGCAGTCAGCAAGGGGGAATCAAGCTACAGTACATATAGCAGAAGTCACTCACAGCCCCTCCAAGTGTTTCTGCCTAGACTCGTTCAAGTATCTGAGAAAAAGGCTGCCAAAGCATTGCACCCCAAGTACGGATACACAAACATAGCAGGACTGAAATCAGGACTTGAATGTAGGAAGCTTCCTTATACTATTGTCCCATCTAGCTCAGTACTGTTTACACTGACTGGCAGGGCTCCCCCAGGTTTTTGACAAGGGATCTCTCCCAGCCCTACCTGGAGATACCAGGGTTCAAACTTGGGATCTCCTGCTTTCAAAGCTAGATGCTCTCCCATGGAGTTGCTGTACTTGATTTGCACACTCCTATAGTAGCAATAACCAGAGAGGAATGCAGGAGATGCTAGGCAGAGAGACATGATTCTGCCTGAGATTGTCCAGGTTCCTCAGCTGGACATTTGCCAGGCAACAAGAGACAGGGGTGGGCGGAGATTTTGTGGGTTTTTCTTGATGAAATTGTTCCATGCCTCGCAGGACATTTCAAAGCCAGGGCACACATTCATACACAAGCAGCGAAAAGCTGGAGAATGTAATTTAGTTCTCAAGAGAAAATGCCCTGGATTTCCTAAAGCCTTCTTTGTGAAAGCAAACTACACACCCTTGATTTTTCGTTGGATTAATACTGGGGATTGCAAAAGAAATAGCACCCTTGCTTTTTGAAAAATGGCATTAAGGGTGCTTCCAGAAGACTGTAGGTCTCATGGACTTTTGGTCATCAGAACATATACTGAGTCAGAGCATTGGTCAATCTGGATAATATTGTCAACAATGAGGGGCAGTGTTTCTCTAGGGCTTCTCAGCCCAACCTGGAGATAGCAGGGACTGAACCTGCAACCTTTTGCTTGCAAAGCATATGCTCTTCCACTCAGCTACAGCCCTTCCCCAGCTCTGTCCTGCCATCTCTCAAGTTGGTTTCGCAAAGGATTTTAGTGATCCTGGGGTTAGGCTTTCCACATTCAGTGATAAGACTATAGACTCTAATGGAGTGGCTGAGTGAGGGAAGGATTCACACCCAGTGCAGACCCTGAATACGCCTTCCCCGAGATAGTTCATCCTATGACCTGAAGAGATCACATTGACATCATCTTCTGGTTCTCAAGCTCCACCCCAGAAACCATGACCAAGCCATAATAATAATAATAATAATTTTATTATTTATACCCCACCCATCTGGCTGGGTTTCCCCAGCCACTCTGGGCAGCTCCCAACAGAATATTAAAAACACAACAAAACATCACACATTAAGAACTTCCCTAAACAGGGCTGCCTTAAGATGTCTTCTAAAAGTCAGATAGTTGTTTATTTCCTTGACATCTGATGGGAGGGCGTTCCACAGGGTGGGTGCCACCATCGAGAAGGCCCTCTGCCTGGTTCCCTGCAACCTCACTTCTCGCAGTGAGGGAACCGCCAGAAGGCCCTCGGAGCTGGACCTCAGTGTCAGTGAACGATGGGGGTGGAGAAGCTCCCCTCCTCAATACATTTCCCCTCCTCAATACAAACAGAGCCACTGCTGTAAAAACAAAAACAAAAAACCCCTCAAGATGGTTCTGCTTGTGGGGGCAGAGATGTGGCCTATTCAAATTCAGGCTGCTGCTGAAGCAACATCTTAGATTATCGTGCTGATATGTCAGCACACAGCCTCAATGAATTCCATGCTGCTGTTGAAGCAACATCCACGGCTATTCTGCTCATGTGTTAGCAACCATCCTGATCTCCCATGGCGTGGCCCAAGGTGCTGTTCATGCCTGAGCACATACATGTGCCTGCCTCTGCTTGGAACAAACCCCCTTCTTGGAAATAAACTCCCTTGGTCCCTGATTCAACCTCCTGCTTGGGTTTCCATACAAACTGCCCATGCTCACAGGCTGGGCCAAGATAAAGATATTCTGGGGAGTGCCAGAGACCAGTTTTATTCTCCACGTGATAAGATGAAGGCATTCTTTGTACAACTGGGTCAAAACAAAAACATTTTCCCTCCCTGCCCCAAACGTGTAGGAAGGATTCCTGTAAGCGGCTGTTCACAATATTTTTGAGGAGCTAGCTGGATGCGTGACCCATCCTTGCCCACTTACAATTCATTTCAGAGAGCTTGGTCTGGTCATCTATCTAGAACGGGGTGTAGGGATTAAGATGGGGACAATACTTAAATTCAGAGAGCACAATCAAGATACTAGTTCTTCTAAGCAGAGCCCCATTGAAAACCACATTTTCGGTGCTTAACTTTGGCTCGACCACACCCAGGTAGCCTAATACGTTTAAATCAAAGTTATTAAATTAAATTAAATCAAAGTTACATTATTAAATGAAATATAATTTTGATTATTTTTAACTGTTTCCCAAAGCACCAAATCAGGATCCAAAACAAATCTTGTGGTCAGTGCACATCCCTATTGCGGGGCATATCAGCTCAAAGAGTCCATCCTTTCCTGTGTTTTGCTCACTGTTTCCTCTGTGGAGCAAAGTTTGCACAGTTAAAGTTACCTATACATGATAGAAGGACATTGTCCTAACAGGACACGGCAAGAGAGACCACTCTTTGTACATTTCCACTGCATTCCAAATATATATATATAAAAATCCTAAAAGACACATTTGAGAAGCAGAACGCTGTAGCTGGACAGCCAAATATTTGCATTTTAAAGTTTTTCTCCCTACCCCTAAATTTAGCAACCGGAATGTGCAAGCAGATAAATAAAACAGTGCTCTCCTCAGTAAAATGAAGGAAGCAGCAGTCTCAAGAAATGGGAGGACACGCCAATGGGAGATGTTTAGCAAAAAGTCTCTGCCAATATCAAGGCACAAGCAAAGTGGCTCTAGTTGGTTGTAGCTCCTTTATAAGAAGAGTCCAAAATGAAGCTGGTGTTCCATTTAGAACTCGTATAACCCCTATTCTAAAATAGCTGCACTGATTGCCAGTTGGTTTCTAGGCCCAATTCAAGGCGCTCCCATTAGCATTTAAACCCCAAACAACTTAGGCTCCAAAGAGCTGAAAAATTGCCTCCTTCCCTACAGACCTCCTCGGGTGCAAGGACTGCCAGAGGGGGCCTCTTAGTAGTTCCATTGTCCATTGACAGACTAGAGGTCCATCTAGCTCAGTATTGTCTACACTGACTGGCAGCTGCTCTCCGTGGTTTCAGGCAGGGGTCTTTTTCAGCCTTGTATGGAGATCTTGGGGACTGGATCTGGGAGCTTTTGCTCACAAGGTATGGACTCTATCACTGAGCTAAAAGAAACACATATGCCCCTCTCAGCATCTGCCCTGACAACACAGTTAAACCTGTGATGGGTGGAAACCACTCAGATAAATTTGGAATTTGCTTGGTGATTAAGAGCCAAAAGTTCACCTCTTTTCTGAGAGCCATCTCCAGCTGCATAGTGTTGTGAGACTCATTTTGCTCTCCTTGTTGTTGCTGAAACACCTCAATTTTCCAATGAAAATATATAGGGATATGGGAGGAGGAGGAGAGAGAGAGACAGTTACCTAAGTCCTGGACAGTAATTGCAGGTGAAACAGACCCCTGATCTGTCCCACAGATGCATTTCTTTCTCTTTCCCTCTCTCTCTCTCTCTTTCTCTTTCTCCAGGGAACTGTGCACTCCCTGAACTACTGATACAGGACACAGCTCAGAAAAGGCTTCTGAGCCTTGGGAGTTAGAGAGCTGAGCACATTTCTCTGGAGCATGAAGATATATAAGCTTTAGAAGGCTTTTTCACAGCTGTGTATGAGCAACGACTGTACTTCATGTCCAGGTCTTGGACAATAAATAAATGAAATCTTAAGGGACACCTGAAAAGTCATTGCTGGCATATTTTGCAGAAACATGTTTTTGAAAAGTTCAAGCCAGAGAAGTTCTTTGTGGGGAATAAATGCTTGATTCATAATACACTGGAACATAAGAGTTGGACAAATCTGTACTCTGGACCAAGTAGTTACAAACATAAGTGGTGAACACCCACCCACCCAGAGGGATGGGTGAATCTGCCCATGTTGGTTTTTCTAAAACAAAAACAAAGGGGGGGGGGTCTCATTTTTCCAGTCTTACATTTAGTTCTCCATAATTCCATAATTCATCATTTTAGTGCAAATTTATCCCAATATAAACATGTTTATGTGCACCTTTGCCCAACACACACATTTTTGAAAAGCAATTCCCCAAATAAAATGCATTTAGAGTATGTTGTTTTCACTAATGTATGCATTTATTCTATTTTATTTTAACGCATTTCTATGCAAAATTTGCCAAAGTGTAACATTCAAAGGATGGTTGTGCTTCCATTTGTATATTGGTTCAGAAAGTGTGAATTAAGCAAGTTTGCCTCTAAATAAGAACTGAATAAGATCTCTCTCCCATCCCAACCTACCACAGGAGGTATTGGGGATTTGGGGGATTGGCAAACTCAAATAACTTTTGGGTGAGGGTAGGCTTCCCCTAGGGATGCGGGTGGCGCTGTGGTCTAAACCACTGAGCCTAGGGCTTGCTGACTGGAAGGTCAGCGGTTCAAATCCCTGCAACAGGGTGAGCTCCTGTTGCTCGGTTCCAGCTCCTCCCAACCTAGCAGTTCAAAAGCACGCCCCAAAAAGTGCAAGTAGATAAATAGGTACTGCTCTGGCGGGAAGGTAAATGGCATTTCCATGTGCTGCTCTGGTTTCGCCAGAAGTGGTTTAGTCATGCTGGCCACATGACCTGGAAAAACTGTCTGCAGACAAAGATTGGTTCCCTCGGCCAGTAAAACGAGATGAGCATTGCAACCCCAGAGTCATTCGCGACTGGATTTAACTGTCAGGGGTCCTTTACCTTTACCTTTTTAGGCTTGCCTTAAATATAAAAAGGTTTTTTTGTTTTTCATTTTGCATGGGGTGGAATAAAATAAAAGCTTTGGCACCACTTCAGGCACCAGTAGCCCTGTTGTGTTTCTTTTGTAATTTGGAAGAGTATAATCCATGAGATGACACTGTGCTGTGGTGTAGCATTTGCTGCCTCCATTGGCCTGTTGTTGTTGTTGTTTAAAAAAACAAACCCTCAAACACTTTGTCTTTAAGGTAAATCCACCACCTCCACATGTCTCTTCTTTAAGGTAAATCTACCTACCTGAAAAATCTTAGATTGCATCATGCTACCCTCTGAAAGTAATGGAGGAGTCTTGGTCAGATATTGGAGTCCATTAACCCAGGGTGGAATTCTAGTCCTACTCAGAGCAGACACATTGATGGTCAGGACCAACTTAGTTTCATTAACAGCAATGAGTCTACTCTGAAAAGCACTTAGCTGACTAGAACCCCCAGACTCCAATATTGTCCCTTCGGGGACAGTCTTTAAAAACAAGCATGGTACAGTTGATACAATGCCAGATACAGTGACTGAGGAGACCCAGATTCAAATCATGCAGGTATAACATTCTCTAGGTCAGGTGTAACCAACATAGCACCTTCCAGATGTTTTGGACTACAACTCTCATCAGCCTCAGCTGGCATGGTCAATAGGCAGAGATGACTGAAGTTGCAGCCCACATAGAGGGCACCAGACTGGCTGCCCATGCACTAGGTGCTCCTTAGGCAAGTCACCGTCTTTAGGATAGTTGTGAGGATCATATAGGAGGGTAAGAGCATCCTCAGCTCCTGAGGGGGAAGGGCGGTTTATATATAAATACATTATTAAATATTGGAAGCATCTTAAGTATGGTATAAGACCCTTATGCCACTAGTGTAGGGGAGGCTTGCTTTTGCAAATTGCATTATAGATGCAGCAAATAGGCTGACAGAAGGTGATTCTTTCTATTTTTGATGGCCACTAGGGATGTTGGAGAATTCCATTAGAAATGAAAATGGGAGTGGAAAATGCTGCAATTTGCATGTTTGTTGGAGGTTAGGAATGGAAATCATGGTAGCGAATGCAAAATAGTATTTGCTATCCTTTCTTTAGTCTGCAAATGCTCCTTAAATAGGTTTTTGGGGGGCATTGCTTTTAATGTTTTTCTTCCATGGAGATGCAATGAAATCAATTATATTATTGATTACATAATTAATTTAGTGAGTTTCAGTCATAGTGGATCGCAAGATGAACAATACAGGTTTTAGTAAAAGCTGAATTATGGCAGAGCAGAGGCAGCACTAAATGTGACAAGCCCAGAACAGGACCGAAATGGCCATCTACCAGCAGCTGCAGATTGTTTACATTAGCAGGGGGTGGACTAGATGGCCTTTGAAATCCCTTCTGACACTTTGATTACAGTCTACTAACCAACGGCTTTCTCCACTGCTTTAAGATTCACAAGCTCTTCATCTCCACAAGTCTCATTGAACCTTTTCTTTGAAGGCAACATGCATGGCATCAAGCTGTTTACAATCAATCAAGGTGGGGCTTTTAGGATAGGAGGAGGGGCCTGAATCTACCTCTGTACTTTTGAATAATGTCAGCAGAGACATTTCTGCCATCAGTTTCATGCCAAGACTAATAACAATGAGGTCCATATTTTCTGCAACAACTTAAACATGTGTATGCTCCCTTAAGCTGTATTCTCAGAACTTTTAAGGCTTGATTTTCTTCTTGGTACTCTTACATGCAGGGCAGAAATACGGCTGCAAATAAACCCTTCTTGGCATAATTATGGTGCACAGCCCTGGTGCTTGAGTCATATGCCCACTGAATGAAAAAAAAATAATTACCAGCATGCAAAATTGCTATGAAACTTTACCAGTCTAGCAATGAAGCCGTCCTTCCCTGTACCTCAATAATAATTTTAACAATCCAAGTCACTTAAAACCTGCTTCCAAGCTGAGCGCATATTGTGGGTTTTTCCTGGGTAAGCAGAATTTCCTATGACTGCAATTCAATAAGTTATATCCCAGAAACAGTCATCAAATTCATGTCGCTATTCATTCTTGAACAGGGCAGGAGCCTTAAAATCTATCATCAAGAGAACAGGGAAGTAGAATGGCAAAATAATGGGGCCCAAGAATAATGCATAAAAAGTGCAATTGCAGCCTAAATGAACACATTCAGCGCAAGCTGAAAGGGAACCTCTTAGGAAATAACAATAGACCTGCTTGGCTGGTAAAATACATCATTAAGCTGCACAAAACTAAGGTCGCTTCTTTGTCTTCTGTAAAGACATAGGCATTTTGGAAGGAAAGGTTTCTCTTGATGCATAGTTTGCTGGATGCATATAGTACTGGAATTGGAGCAGAGTGCATCTTATGTGCAGGTCTAGTTCCAAGGGGGCATAAAATAGAAATATACAGAATATACATATATACAGAATATACGTATACAGAAAAATGTGCATACTCAAACTGCCCCCTTGTAACCACCACCACGTAAGCACCCCTTGCCTTCTGGAGCCGGCACACTAACAGGGCCTTGTCCGGCAAGCAAGGCAGACAGCTTAAAAGCTCTTTCTGTGCTGGGAATACCTGGTACAATAAGACACCTGGCGCCAGCAGTTCCCATGGGAACTCACACAGTCTGAGATCTCGCAAGAGCATCCCTGAACTCACATGCCGAGTAGGTCTTTTCTCCTAGGAAAGGCAAAGAGCTTAAAAGCCCTTTCCACGCCGGGAAAACATGAAGCAAAATGAGCTTTTAACCTCTCTTATAAGCTTGCATAAGGGACGCGGGTGGCGCTGTGGGTTAAACCACAGAGCCTAGGACTTGCCGATCAGAAGGTCGGCGGTTCGAATCCCCATGATGGGGTGAGCTTCTGTTGCTCAGTCCCTGCTCCTGCCAACCTAGCAGTTCAAAAGCACGTCAAAGTGCAAGTAGATAAGTAGGTACTGCTCCGGTGGGAAGGTAAACGGCGTTTCTGTGCACTGCTCTGGTTTGCCAGAAGCGGCTTAGTCATGCTGGCCACATGACCCGGAAGCTGTACACCGGCTCCCTCGGCCAATAAAGTGAGATGAGTGCCGCAACCCCCGAGTCGGTCACGACTGGACCTAACGGTCAGGGGTCCCTTTACCCTTATAAGCTTGCATATAACTTCTTGAATTTCAACCAGTCTTCAACCATGCATGGTTGAAATTGTGGAAGTTAAATGCTCATAAGCTGCAATTGTACTACATTTTGTCTTGGCTACAGTGCAAGACGGATGTCAAGGCATCATTTGGCACCAGCTGAGGACCTCCAGACCAGCAATGGGTGTACTGACAGGTGGCCACTTCAAACAGCCTGTTCACTTGCCTCTGGCTCTGGCCCAGAGTGGAGGAGCAAACAAACAACAATGGCAGGGAGGACCCGGACCTGCCTATTTTCACATTGGCACTGTCCGGCATGCAAGCAACAGTGAGGCACGTCAGCAGCAGGGAATGAGGGCATTGAGGTGGAAGACTCATGGAGAGAGGGGACTTCCATAGATGGTGTCTTGCCCAAGTACCCCTCAAAACCTGGATTTGCTGCTACTAGGTTAAAAACAAATTCAAGCACTATTCTCCTGAGAATTTCCTTTCAGTCACTGAATATTCAACTCAGTGATACACCTTAGCATACAGAAGGTCTCAGGTTCATTCGTCTGCATCTTCAGGAAACCTCCTGGAGAGCCACTGCTAGTCAGTGTGGACAGTAGTGGGCTACATGGACCAACCTCTCACATCTTCTGTCTTTCCTTCCCCCCCCCCTCGCCCTTCCAGCTCTCACTCCATTCCAGCTATCTCTTCTTCACTTTCTGCTGAGCCTGATATTATGTTTCACTCCTCTTCTTTCCTCCTCTGCACTCTGTTGTTCTTTGTAAAGCACCTTGTACACGGATGGAACAACAGCAGGCAGCCAGACACACGAATTTGCTGCTACTTTAGTCCACTGGTTCAAGAGACACCACAACCACCAAGAACTGATGAATGGGAACAAGATGCCCCTTGCTTGCCTAGATAGAAGATGGAGAGGCTGTGCCCAGAAACAACTGGTGTTTCTGTGGCATTTACAGCCTACTGTATAATGGCAAGAGCCACATAGATTCATAGAGCTGGAAGGGATCCTGAGGATCACCTTAGTCCAGGAATATGCAGCTGTCCCTTATGGGAATTGAACCTTCAACCTTGCCATTATAGCCCCACACTCTAATCAACTGAGCTATCCAGCTGACTGTGCTGCTCTACCTAGTTTTGGGCAGGCCACACCCATTCCTGCCACTGGGCCCCCAGAAGGCTGCTCTAAGGAGAATTCAGCCTTTGGACTGAAACAGGTCTCCTGTGCCAGCCTTAAACTGTTGGGCAGGTTCTGTCATGTTACGCGCTCATGTTACGCTCAAATCTTCGGGTGCTCAAATTTATTTCTTCGTCAATTAAGCACCCAGACTATCCATTAATTGCTCAACATTGCACCCTCTGTTCTAATATCAAAAGCACTGCTTGGAAGAGGGCATCCGAGCCGCACAAGCTCCATCGCGTGGGTTTCGTCAGCAACACGCACTGCTGCTTTGCTGTAGGATGCTAATTGGAGAATGTTCCTTTTTCATCCCTTTCGTTGACTAGGAGATGTTTCTGGGCGGTAGAATCTGGGAGAGCTTCCCAAACTACTGAATGAAAAAGGATGGCTTTGCTATGTTCCCAACAGTGTTCTCTATTCAAATTAAATTAAAGGAAGAAATTAAGTTTTCTTCTACCGTATTGCTTGGCTAGGTTCCTAATTATTAGAAAAGAGACAGAGAGGAAACAGACCTCGCACTGCCTATACCTTAGCTGAGCTGTTCACAGCTGGAAAATTATAACATATCTCAATGAATTTGGTTTAAAAATAGTACAGTCAGAAGGGAAGGGAAGAATCCATATTGTTATTCTTAAAACTATGTTCAACATCCTCGTATTATTTAACTTTGCATTATTCACGGGGACAACACAAAGTTCGCTCTTGCTTCTGAAGAAAGGTCAGGCACCTAAGAATAGCTAGGAACATCCAGGAGCTCAAAGAACTTCCTACCTGTTGGTTGAATTCTGCTTTGTCCAGGGAGGTCTGCTGCAGAGACACGAAAAGTGTAATGAAGGAGGGGGAGCAGCGAACCCCAACTCAGCAAGTTCATTAGGCTGTGAAATCTGTCCATTTCAGTTTCACTTAGAGAGCATTCAAATGTAGGGAATATTGTGATAATTGCCCTGACTGTCAAGTGCTTCTGTCCTGTTTTCTAATGCCCCTTTCATACTGGGGTAGCTAGTGCTTTTTTCGGGGGGGGGGGGGGGTACGCAGGGGTACACATACCCCTAAACATTTTGTAAATCTTTGTACTTTTGTCCACTTACTGTATTTTTTGCACCCGATTTGAACTATAAAATTGTGATTTTATTGAGTCAAAATGAAAGTAGCCCTAAATATTTTTGAGGGGGGGGGAAGCACGGGGGTACCTGTTGTGTTATGTAGCTTTTTGACCAATATACTGGCATGACACACAACATTTTATTCACACCAGTGAGTGTGCTGTGACAGAACAACAAACATCATCGGACCAGGTTGCTACTCCCCCACCCTTTCCACACATGGGTGCTTCTGTTCCCCCATGAAAACTGCAGTAAGTACCGTAAGTATATGCCCCAGTATACTGTCCCCAATTTCAATTTTCTGGGTTAATGGGATTGCAAACAGGTTTTTTTCTGTTAGCAATCAACACGGAAACTAATCTAGAAACCATACATTCGGTAAAACACTGCACCAATAATCAAGAAATCACACATTTGGTAAACATTGCACAACAAGAATCTAGAAATTGTACTTAGGACCACAGCTAGGCAGCCTTTTGGCAGGGTTGTATCAATGCACACACTGGTAACACAGAGGAGGAATGACGGATGAACTGAAAGCTGCAGCAAGCAGTATGTGGTCCAATGCTGGGATTAATATGAGAAATTCCAGTTAAACTGGACGCTCAGGAGAATCAGAACTCAGAGCAGAACAAACTGATGCATCTGGGAAAATCGGTATATCTCTAAGCTGTGTTTTATTTTATGACCAATATATTAAGGGGCACCAATGAGCTGCACCCAGAGCTGCGCATCTCAAGTCCCCAAAGGATGTTCAGGTGCAACAAATTGGCCAGTTTCCCATGTGCTCATTCCGAAGTCTGTTCTGTTTTGCATCTGTATTAATCTTTTAGGGAGGTTTTTTGTTTTTTACAATATAGGTGTTTAGAAACTTTATGAAATAAATAATTAAATATATATATATATATATCTGGTTGAAAATTTGTACTTAAATGTGAATTTAAATACATACGTTTGAAAATACTTTGCCACAAAACTCTTCTTGAAACATATTTTTCCTCAAATAACCCACTTCCAAAAGTATTTCAGCCCACAATAAAATACTTTTCAATGCATTTTGGAGCCACGGCCTGCAGAGAAGTGCAAAACCTTAAGAACAACTTATGGCCTGATCTGCATGGGAGATCAGTTCATTTTGGAATGTGATAAGATCAAATTCCTCAAGCACCGCTAAGAGGCAGTTCTGGCATTGGATGGGTTCAACAGCCCTGGGTGGCAAACGGTCCTATGCGAGGCAGGGGGTGGCATACCTGAAAAAGCAGCTTCGCAAAAAATAAATAAATCCCACAACCCACCCATTTTTCATTGCTGATCTTCTGGAATAAATTATCTCCTTTCACCAGCAATCACAGCATCAAGAAAGCAATTGCCCAGGAGTGTTATCGCCAGCAAAACCTGCTTGCTGAAAGAGAAGGGTGGTGGAATATAAGCAACGCTCCCATTTAGACATGTGCTATATTTAGATTTCCATTTTCAAGCCTCAAACAATCTCCTGTTCTCCCCCTCCTCTTTCTCCCTTCATGGGTACAGCAAAGCCTTTAAACAGTACTGCAAAGTAAAAATAAAAATAAAAAGTGTTGAAAAATAAAACATCACCCTGAGAGACAAGTGGCTCCGATCTCCGATTCCTCCTGCGCCCAGTGCTTTGTGCAGAAGAAGTATTGCTCTCTACAGATTAATAATGAACCTGTTACTAATGACTCTTTTTCCATCCGAGAACCAAATGCCCAGGGGCTGCATGTCAGGGATTGGTGGGGCCACAGACAAAAGTGGGTGAAGCAACTGTTGTGGCTCTTAGCTTTGTGCAGCAGGCTGCATTCCAACCTCACAAAAGTCGGAAGTTTCTGCACAGAGACAGACCTCTCGCCATCTTCCATCGAGACAAAGAAGGGGCATTATCTCACATTCTAGGCAATCAAAAGCAGCTTGAGGGTGGCATGGAGCAGGCCTCTGAGGGGTGTGGTCTGGGGAGAGGGACAGATGGAAATGCATTGATATGTGTGGGGAATGGCCACCCTGCGACATGTTTTTTTTCTGTGGCAGCCCTGAATTTCTGTCTAGCACCGTCACTGTATAACTTCCACCATATGCTGATGAAACACCTCTTTACCCTGGCTTTTGACACCTCTGAAATGAGGGGGGTTATTAAGACTCACTCTATTATATCAACACATTTAAATACTGCCGTTTTATATTGTAATCCACCCTGGGATCTTATGGTGAAAGGTGGGTAAGAAATCCATCACCAGCATGTCATCACTTTTGAAGTTTTTAAACCCATGGGAATTACCAGACATAGTGAATTCGAAGCTGAAAGTCCATCTCAAGTACTACAAGTGGCGTCAACTGTCAGTTGGACGTGCCTAAAATGGTCGCCACCTGTAGTGGCAAAAGATTAGAAACAACAGACAATACCAAAAAGAGGAAGTATGGTATACCATAAGCTTCCCTGTCAGCTCTGAGAGAGGGTGAAAATTAATCAAAAGTCTCATTGTCACAGCTTAATTACAAGGGTAGGAAACACATTTCAACAAAAAGGCCACATTCCCATCTGGTCAACATTCAAGGGCTGCATAAAAGTTGTGGATGGTCTCAGAAGCAAAAGTGTGCAAAGCATCAAATGTACATTTAGATTTGTACATTAGGCTGGTTTCTACACTCTCTCTCTCTCTCTCTCTCTCTCTCTCACACACACACACACACACTGCTCCATCCAGGTAAACAAGAGGCCTAATCAGAGTTGAAGGACACATTCCAACCAGGCAAAAACACTCAAGGAGGGTGTGAAGCAGGGCTGGTGAGGGGTGTAGCCCAAGGAGATAAGTGTGGCTAAAGAGGGTGTGTGTCCTGGGAGCATTTCAGGGGTCAGTCAGAGAGGCCTGGAGGGCTGCATTTGTCAACAGGCCTAAGGTTCCATCCTTTGTTAGATATTGGAATAAGATTAAGCTATAAGACCAAATGTAGTGGCTCTTGTCAAAGTATGATTTATGGAGATTGCTGCTTTCTTATAAAGTTTGCATTGTATGAAACGAACAATAATTTGTTGCTTTTTAATTTTTTACGGTTTTAAACCACGTGAGTCGAGGTTTGAAGAAGTTGTTACATCTGGTTAAGCTCATTGCCATTTTGTGTTCCTTGTGCCTTCGTTCTTGCCGGAATGCCATAATTCACAGGCGACAGGCCGTAAGCGCTGCAGACAATGCAGGCTGTAGCAAAGTATTTGGGAACTGGAGTGGCTCTCGTATCGTAAAGGCAAGAAATAATGTGGTCTGCTTTGTTGCCAAATTAAAGCATTCAGGAGAGGAGGTCATGCTCCTGGCTGGGATTATTGAGTCTTTAAAATTCACTCCTGTAATTAGGTTCTGGGGAAAACTAGAAAGGAATTAAATGAATACATTTCTCCTGTTTTCTGAAGCACATTGTCTCGAGCCTGCTAGCGAAGGGCCTGTCATTATGATGAGCGGGGGTGATTAAAGGGGAGAGAGGGAGGGGCTGTGCATGGCTGGGGGGGTGGGGGAAGGAGAAGTCTGGTTCTCTCCATGGCACTAGTGGAGACAAATGGAAGCCACTGCTTGCTTGCACACAGCAGTATGGGGTGTGGAAGGAAGATAAGCAACTCTGAGTACAAAGGGAAGCAGGAGGTGGTGCTGGGTTCAGTTCTCCTACTCCAGCCTTCCCCAAACCAATATTTTGGACTCTACCCACCCCATCAGCCCCAGCCAGTGTAGCCAATGACCAGAGACGATAGGGAGCAGTATTCCAAAATGGCGACTCCCAAACTCCTCCTCTGCCCAGACTGCTGGGAAATTGTTGAGGGTCTTGGCGGACTACTGGATCTTTCTGCCTGTCACTTCGCAACTGCAATGTGCTATGCAGGCTTACAATTAGTGCTCATTTGAAATTTCCCAGAAAGCATTTTTTTCTGAGATATTTCTCACTTCTTGCCCCCTCACTTCCCTGCCCCCTGAAACATAAGGGCACTTTTCAGAATTTTGACTCACTATCCTTCACTGCCCTGGCCCTGGAGTTCAGAAGAAACCAAGCCACTAAGTCAGAGGCTGCAGCATCACCACCCATGGAGAGCATCCAGGTTTGTGACTGAGCACCTGATACTGGTGACCATGGGGCTGCTGTACCTGGTAGACAGGAGTTTCTGGATTAGGTCCTGCAGCACCAAGGCCCATAGACCCAGAGCCAGGGAAGAAGCTTCTCCTAGGCCCAAGGATCTGAGTGTCCCTCATGCTACCCCACCAGTCCAACTGCATAAGAAGCACAACAGGCAGGGGACAGTGAGCACACAAGGAGTGCCGAGTTACAGATGAGAGGGCTGGCCCTTTGAGAGACTGACTCTCTAAAAAAAGGTGGAGCCTAGGAGAGATGGATGGGAGGCAGAGGCTCTGAAAGCTTCAGTCCACCTCTAGCATTTATTGAAGAAAGTTGCTTGCTCCCTGGGCTCCTTTGCACCACCAGAGGAGACCAGGGCAGCCATAATAGTTTGGTGGTGGCTGCAATTTGTGTTTGAACAGTTCTAGGTCTCTGGGGCATTGTGGAGGATTCAAAATGGTAACCATGGCCGTAAACCCAGTGCCAATTGGTGCCATATTTGTAGTTTTTTAACTTAGGAAAAAAGAAAGAAGCTCTGTTACTGTCTTTGCTAATGGTGGTCCCCACCCCTGAGGAAAAAAATGTGAAGATTTTTTCCTTCCCCTCAATAGTTAGTGAAATCTTTCCTCATTGCCCAGTCTGCAAATATGGTGGAGAATTTTGAGAGGCCGTCAGTACAGAGCTCTGCTTACAACCGAATCTCAAAACAGCATAGTAAATAATTAAGAATCAGGAGGAAGAGAAGGAGGGTGTCAAAATTAAAAACATAGTACCAAGAAAGAAACTAAAAACATAGTTGTAAAGTAGCTGAAAGTGATGAATTGCAAAACTTTTAATCTTTTAATGGGGAAGGGAATGACAGAATGAAAGGAAATGAATTTTATTACAGTCCCAGACCAGATTCACATACCATACTAAGCAAACATAAAACACAATAGAATTAAGTTTGAATTAACAATCAAATATAACAATAAACAATAGGAATACAATTGAACCAAATATCAGTTGGCAACAATTTCCAGAAATGTCCCTGTCCTTTAAACATGCTTCCATTTTTTTAAATATTGAAATTCCCCCCAACCCTCGGCAAGGTGAATCAGTGCCCTAAGCGTCCACACTCCCTGGCTCCACCCTGGCTCTAGCCCTGTGGCCCACTATAGCATGTGATATGCCTTGAGTACAGTATGGCTCCCTTGTAAATGGGTCAGTCTGAGCGGCAAAATCATAGTAACTCATTTCCTGACCCAAATCCTTACCATGTTTATTCAGCCACAGAGCCCTTGATTACCCAAACCTGCCTTAGGGAAGATTTGCTACATTTCATTCACCCCCACACCAAAAAACAGGCTTATTTCTGCCTGACACATTGGTTGAGCATCTTCAGTCCTGAAAGGCATGCGTCACTGACATTTTCTGTACATAAAAATATTACAGCTGCCAGTATTATCTGACTCGGCTACTACATTGTGAAACAAAAGCTTCACATAGCTGCCTCATCAAGCAGCACAACTCTTTGCTTTATATACTTTCTGTTTGGGAAAACTCAGATCATCTTCCTGTGCAGCAGTCCTTTGTGTTATGTTCCATCCCTCTGGAAGGACCAAGTGGGCTGCCATTGTTTGCCATTGTGTCCATATGGGATACCATATGCTTCCAGGGAAATATGTATGTAGTTGTCGAACTGAAATATGGCTTTGGGTTTTGGTTTTCAAGATAATGAAGGTTTTTTTTTTCCAAGTTAGCAAGCTCTTTGAAATATTTACATCATCTCTTGACATTGCCCTTCACAGCACTGCCTGCTTAACCTCACTATCGCCACGCCTGTGAAGTTAGCTGCAGGTGAAACATTTACAGCAACATTTATAGCAGGGATAGGGAACTATGCAACTCACTCCCTCAGGAGCCAGTGATGGCCACCAACCTGGAAGGCTTTAAAAGAAGATTAGACATGGATTTGGGGGGGGGGCTATTGAAGGCTATTAGCCACAATGACTATGCTCTGCGCATTGGCGGAGGAAGCAGGGTGTCATCACTGAGGGGAGTGACAAAATCTCAAAAATATGAGGGTCTTTTTTTAAAAAATGGGCTCACAAAACTTTTTAGTTCAATCAACAGACCTAACAAAATGCATCTGGCACTGGGCACCACACCGTGAGGGCCGGCACTTACCGCGAGGCCTGCAGCGGGCCTGAGCCACGCATCTCTCCTGGGAGTGACATGGTGGCTTGGGCGCCTGCAGATTCCATGCTGTCTGAAACGGCAGCGTGGGACTTGCGTCTGCCCTCCACCTCTCCCTCCGCCGCCCTACAGCTGAGGGGGAGGCAGTGGAGAGGCTCCATACAGAGTGCCCCACCCCCATGGGCGGCTCACCCCACCTCCGGCTGCAGGACGTGCAGGCTGCCCCCAGCACCTGAGCGGCCAGCTACGCTGCTAGCTCTGCCTCCACAGTTGGGGGCACTAATGTTTCTGAATGGCCATTGCTGGAAAACACAGGAGAGGAGAATGCTCTTGTGCTCAAATCCCACTTGCTGCTTTCCCACGGGCATGTGGTTGTCGCAGATATCACCCTTGGTTCAACAACGGCTGCCGCCCATTGGGACTGGTAGGGTGAAAAACAGGGAGGCCGACAGTAGGGGGAGCCACAGCCAATGAGAGGTGGAGTCAACTAATTATGGTTTTGTCTCCATCTTCCTCCCTATCGTGTTTTGGTGGAATGAAGGAGGAGGAAGTTGGAAAAAGGCAGGCATTGCTGAAATCCTTTGCACACTTTTCTGGGAGTAACCTCCATTGAATACAGTGTAGCACACTGAGGAGTAAACATGCTTAGAATTGTGCTACATGAATGATACCCGTTGGTTATATAGAATCACCATACAGTCCAACGTACAGCGGTACCTCGGGTTACAAACACCTCGGGTTACAAACACTTCGGGTTACAGACTCCGCTAACCAAGAAGTAGTACCTCAGGGTAAGAACTTTACCTCAGGATGAGAACAGAAATCGTGCGCCGGTGGGGCGGCAGCAGTGGGAAGCCCCATTAACTAAAGTGGTATCTTAGGTTAAGAACGGTTTCAGTTTTAAGTTCGTAACCAGAGGTACCACTATATAATATAGCCATTAAGTCTATACAGCAAAGTTCCCCAAACATCTCATAACAGGGGCACATTAATTTCTTTTTACTGAATTATAAACAGGAAGCACACGTCAATCCTACACCTCAGAAGGCTGACTTCCAGAGCAGGGGTGGGGAGAAAGCCACATGTTCCCCAGCCTTCTTGTATCCCAGGGGTGAGCAACCTGTGGCCCTCCAGATATTGCTGGACTGCATCTCCCATCATCCTTGACCACTGGCTATGCAGGCAGGGTCTGGTGGATGTTGCAGTCCAACACCACCTGGACGGTCACAGGTGTCCCACCTCTGTTCTTGCACCACACTGACAGTTCTCGTGTGTCCTGAAACACGATGCACAAATTGTATCCTGGCAGCACTGGAGTGGTGCGCTTTCTTTGCAAAGCCAGCTCTTTCCAAGTCCACAGGCATGTCGGAGTGAGCCTCATTACCACCCTATGGTGCCATCGCCTCCCGCAGATCACACGAGCGAAGCTGGCATTTCCCTTCATTATCAAATGCTGTTGTCTGCCACGAAACAACAAATGCATGGGGGAAAACAATAGGCACACTTCCCCCACACCCCTTGCCGAGTTCATTTGTGGACGCCCTCGGTCGCTTCTGGACGTTGCAAAATTACAAAACAATGGAAGCTCTTGGGAGCAGGCAATTACGGTGTTGTCGTACACTTTGCTGGAAGGAGGACACAGACAACACTGTTGATACAGGCAGGGAACACTTATGAAATGCCTCCATCCTTTTGAGGACAGATGCAAATTCGCTAGCTTCATTGAAAAATCATTGTCCTCAGCATCCACTCATTCTAACAAAGCAGTCCCCGGAGGCTATTTTGGTTTGTCATCATGTCATGTCAATAAAAATAGTTTGTGCCTGCGATTCCATTTTTAGGCTATTGCTTCTGCGGCAGAGGCTTGTATTCCCCCTGCCCCCATATGCTTTCTAAACCACCAGTCGGGGTGAAATTACTCCTAGTTTACAGCTGCTTCCAGTGAATCACTGATGGCATAGAGACCATGGAACATTTTTATCATTCCTTTTATCAAGTCAGTTTTTGTACAACAGGTGAAGCTGCCCATTTTGGTTTCTCATTTTTCCAACTAAGTTCTTCACAATTCCACATAAATCTGAGATTTTTTTTAAGTCCTCATGAAGATTTTCCAACATTTTAGTGCAAATTTCTCCCAAAGTACACATTTGTGCATTCATTCCCCCCCCAATATAATGCATTTTTGCATATTATTTTCTCTAATATGTACATTTTTATGCACACTTTACCCTAGTATATGCATTTTGTGCCCATTCTATGGCTGGAGAAGTGCCTTGCAAAATTCAGTGTGAATTTTGAAGAATGGGTACATTTCAATTCAATTTCAATTCACTTACAATTTTGGAAAGTATGAGTTTAGTCTTTAAATGTGAACTGAAACAAATTTCTCCCCTATTAGGAAGGAGAAACTCTCTGTTCTATTTAGAATATGAAAGGCGATCTGAAAAGTGTTCCATCCACTCGATCAGGGGTGGGAGAATCCCGCCTGCCTGCCCAAGGGCCCATTTCCTCCTGGGCAACCTCCTATGGGCTGCATTCTTTCCTGGGTTGCTGTCTGGTTGCCCTCTTTGGATGAAGGATTGCCAGTCTAGTCAATATATGATGGATCAGGCCAAAAGCCCATCTAGTCCAGCATCCTGTTCTCATGCTGGCCAACTGCATGCCTACACATGGCCCACAAGCAGGACCTGAGCACAACAGCACTCTCCCCACTCGCTATTCCCAGCAGCTGGTTTTCAGAGGCATACTGCTTCCAACAGTGGAAAGACATATTGTACCAGACCAGCCAGCAAAACAGTATTCTACCGGGTAACCAGTACTGTGGTCTGAAAAATCAGCGAAATGAAGATTCTGCCAGGCACTACCCATGACTTGTTACAGGCTCCACCCACGATCCTCCCATGGCCCAGAAGATTCAGTCATAGCCCCACCTGACCTGGATCTGCACCCAGGTCCTGCCCATGGGTAAATATCTGTTCTTTTAACTCCAAAGTTGGCCATTCTTTATGTGTGATTTCCATGCACAGGGCACAGCTACAAACCTGGGATCCTTTGTGTACAAGATTTTTATTACAGTCCTGCAGTAAGCAATGGTTCCAATTTATATGCACTGAAATTTTTTTTAAAAGGCAATAATAGTTTTTTGTTTATTTTTAGCCAAGAATCATAGATTGTGGAATTGGAAGGGATCCTCGGGGTCATTTAGTCCAACCCCCTGCAATGTAAGATTCTCAACTAAAGCATCCATGGCAGATGGCTATCCAACCTCTGCTCCAAGGAAGGAGAATCCACCACCTTCCTCTTCTCCAGGTGAAATATATCCCATTCCCTTAACCATTCCTCATAAGGCTTGGTTTCCAGGCCCTTTGTCATCTTGGTCGCCCTTCTCTGCACATGTTCCAGCTAGTCAATGTCCTTCCTTACTGTGGTGCCCAGAACTGGATGCAAGATTCCAGGTGGGGGTCTGACCAAGGCTGAATAGAGTGAAGCTATTACTTCCCTTGATCTGGACGCTATACTTCTGTTGAGGCTTCCCATTTTTGTTTTCCTGGGAGTTTTCTCTCCACTGCTCCTCATTTAAATATATGCAGCTTTGAAAGGCCTATCTTATCTGTGATTGAGCAACAGAAAAAAGAATGAAAAAATCCCAGCTGGGGCAGGAACACAATGATCAAACTTCGTTAAACCTGGCCAGGTGACATCTCAGCTGCAGACCTGCCACTGGTGCCTGCCTATTGGCCATGGAGTCAAGCAAGTTCCAACTAAACATTTGCCAATTTCCTCTTCGTATAGAAGTAATTATACTCAGTTAACACTCACACACATACGAGGACAGCTTGAATGCAAGCTTTAATTGTAAACTGCAGAACTAGAGGGCATCAGTAAATCTGACTCTATGTGGTTCAGACTGCATCAGAAATCCCCCACTGTAGTGGTTAAATTAATTAGCATGCTATAGCTAGCAAGATTATCACCAGCGACTGCTGTTATGAATGGTTACTGTGTAATTATGTTACATGCATTTGGGCTTTGCAGAAAAACAGAACTGACCTACATTTCATAGCCACTTGGCTCAGCAGTTTACAAAACGTCTCTTTTCCATCCATGTGTCTGCTGAAGGAGGGCAGGATGTCATGGCAGACGATTCTAGTCTGGTTTCACCACAGGAAGATCTTTAAGGTGCTGCAAGACTTCTGCAGCTGTTCTAAGGGTAAGGTGGATGCACCACAGAGATCAGTAGCACACAGGAATAAACCACTGGAGTCAAAGCAAGCTGCTACTGCACTCCCCAAATGCACACTAAAATATTCTCATTTGCTGTAAATATAGCTTGTATGGTAGATGAGGAAGTGGTGTGTGTGTGTGTGTGTGTGGCTTTAGGGGCACCAAGGAACTGAAAGGAAGCACCGACTTCCCAAAAATTTGTAGCGCCAGTTTTTTCCAAAGCTCACACTGAAAATCATAGCAGAAGAATGGGGGAATCTCAAATCTGTAAAAAAAATACATACTTGAGCCAGGGAATGTCACAGGGATGAGAGATACATGATTCTTGAAGACAGCAGACTGGGCTATCTCATGAACAGTCTCCGGTGCAAATTGCTTTTACCCAAAGATAACAGAGCTTCATAAGTGAAATGTTCTTCTCAAATACTCCAATCTAAATAAAACAGGCATTTTGGAGTGAGAAGGGCCATGGTTCAGTGGTCAAGCAAACACATGTAAGCAAAAGATTCCAGGTTCAATCTTTGGAATTTCTGGTTAAAAAGAACCTCAGGCAACAGAGCTGAGAAAGACCTTTGGTAGAGACCTTGGACAGCACTAGGCTTGAAAGGCCAATGGCCTCTCTCAGTGAATATGCAAAGCAGGACAGACCAAGATGATGCCCTTCAGATGCTGTTGGCCTCCAACACGCGTCAGCCCTAACCCAACCAGCATGGCCAATGGTTATTTGTTATTTGAATGCCATGTTGTTTTCACCCTCTCCCACTGTCACTAATATATGCATGTTTAGGCACGCATTCAGTTTTGTACACATCCTGTGCACTTCAAAAGCTGGAGAAGGGCAAATTCCAAAGAATGGCTATGCTTCGGTTTGTATGTTGTTCTGGAAAGTTTGAACTGGGTAGATTTAAATGCAAGCAGAATCAAATTTCTCCCCCACCCCAGCCATGGATTACAGAACTGGGGAAAAGTCCTCCCGGAGAACATTTGGAATCTGCTTTTGGTCAGGTTGATGGCACTGGGACCAAGTGGATCATTGGCCAAAATAAATATGATACGATTCCTTAGAACTCTCACTGTAAGTCCTTGGTAAGAAAAAGTGTGTCTGTGCTGTGTGTCCTATGTAGCTTTGTTCACGAAGGTTGCTCCTTTTGCATAATTACATGGTTCCCTTCCCCACTCCACCCCCTGTTCAAATGGGCCTGTTTGTTCATAAGGTGCTGTGCAAATCAGAACGCTGTTTGCCCTGACATACACTTAAAGACTTCTCGTTTCAAACAAAGCATAATAACAGGGCGGTGCAGCAATTATCCCCAGAGATCTCATCTCAGTAGTATGTTGGGCAACAGAAACGGAAAAAAACTACAATTAACTAATCTAGGAACTGGTTCGCACATGCGCAGGCTCATCCCTCGAAGGCTGAAACATCAAGCCACAATTTACGACTTAAAATGTGAAGGAGTCAACACGGATCCAACACCACAGACAGAAATTTCACACTTGCGGAAGCATGGATTTTAAAAATCAACACATCACACCTGTATGTGGGAATGGGATAGAAAGTCATTCGGACTGCATAATTTGTAGTTACCAAACCAATTTGCAAACCAAAACAAAGCTATCCTTCAAACTTGCACTTTCCTGAATCTTGCAATCTTCCAACACACAAAAAATGCACGCAATACATATTAAATACATATTAATATATTAAAAATAATAAATATATTAAATATATATTAAATAAACATATATGAAACACACAAAAATATGAGGAAAGTGCATAAAATGCTTATATTAATGGGAATAATGTACAGCATTTGGGAAATCTGCTTTTAAATGCACATTTTAGGCAAAGCTGCATACAAGGATGTGTATATTAGGTGATGCATTAGAAGATCCTCACCAGTAGCCAGTGCCCTTGATGTAAGCTGCAGCAATGCCCATGTCAGAAGGGCAGATCTATGGGTCTGTCCCACCACACTACTGCAAGCCAGAGATCTATTCTTCTGAACAGCTTGGTGAAGATTTTAACCCAGTGTTCAGTGGCTGGGAAAAACACAAATTTCTTTCTAGGGATCATTAGGAAAGGGTTTGAAAAAAAAAAACCCTACCAATATCATAATGCCATTATTCAAATCTATGGTGTGGCCCTGCTTAGGATACTGGGTGTAGTTCTGTTCACCTCACCTCAAAGACGATATTGTAGTGTACTGTTTGGCCACTGTGAGAACAGGGTGCTGGACCAGATGGGTCTTTTGTGTGATCCAATTATGGGGCTCTTGTCTTATGTTCCTTTGCAAAGATAGACAGAAGTTATATGGCCAAGCAAACACCACACGTGTTGCCCAGGATAAGAATACAGCAAAATCAAAACAACAGGCCTATTTCTAAATTCATTTTCACCCTCTGCAAAACCTAGCAGCCATTTCCAGCTTTGCTCCCCTCCCACTTTTTATTCGTGTTATTTTCCAATTGGGTCTTGTCACTGTAATTAGGGGTAGCTGAATCAGTCTAATTCCAGGCCATGTCTCTTCTTTATGTAGGCATGCTGCTCAATTCGGCAAT
The DNA here is from genome assembly GCF_965153285.1 of Podarcis tiliguerta. NCBI lineage: Eukaryota > Metazoa > Chordata > Lepidosauria > Squamata > Lacertidae > Podarcis > Podarcis tiliguerta. The sequence goes on along the minus strand of NC_139541.1, from coordinate 48,540,506 downwards.
AATGTACACAAAAAGAGCACATTTAAATACACATTCGTAAATGTGTTGCCTCTCCAAATACATATTTTAAAAGGACTTGGGGGTTTTGAGCTGAACATTACATTGAACTTCCCAGAATGGTGGAAGCCCATGGATAATTAGGTTGCAATCTGCATATTAGTGCAGGAGGTGCTGTGTTCTGGAGTGTGACTGGATAAGAGGAGGGAACTGCATGAAGGATGGAGCATGAAGGTCAAGGAGTCAGGGTGAAAGTTTATGGGGAGGGGGGATGTCAGGGAAGGCCCAGCTGGGATTAAGGCAGTTGGTGGGTTGAAGGTTCTTAGGTTAGGAACTAGTTCAGGAGATATCTCATGCTTCGAAGCCTGTTTTGAAGCAGGCTTAGCTTAGTTTCCCTTTCCCCCCTGAACAAAATCTGCCAATCTCCATCCTGGTGTCTCGCGGGGAACTTACATTTTAAGGGTTTGAGCACCCATTTTGAAGCAAAGTGTTCATAGTGAGGTCTGGACAGCACTTTATCACACTTTCCCTATGTTTCCTTAGCTGGTAATTTCTACATTTTATGTGACCTTTCACACAATGTAAAAGCCACTTCTGGAAAAGGAGTGGAATCTAGCAGAAGTTTCATGCTCATTTCTGTGTTATTTGCTTACAGGGTCAACCTCATTAACCTGTAAAATTACAGGAGTTTTCGCACTGCAATTCCACATGACAAAATTCAGGATCATGTTCTGATCTATACAGTACAGTTCTTTCTTTCCATTTAAAACATGACAGTGTATTGATCAAAATGTCACAGTTCCATAATGTAGTAGTTAATGCAGTGTAAAAGGAACATTAGAACCTGGGCTAGAAGTGCAGGCATTATAATCAGGAAAATTAATGCAATGATCCCATCCAATTGCACCCCATGACAGAGCAGATCATTTCAGTTTGTACTGGAATTCACAAATTCCCCCTTACTAGCTGTGATCGTTTGATGTCAGTAGGTAAATATCTCCTTACACAGCACCTGCATGCTGCATGATTTGCTGGTGTGATGAGCTACATGTCACATTGTGACCAACACAGAACTTTATTGGCCGCACAGAATCACATGTTTTACAGACGTCACTGACAACTAAGAAGATGGCTGATCAGCTGTAGTGTCCCAACTTCTCCTGAAAGACTCATCTGGTGCCACAATTGCATTCTTTAGACATACATAACGTATCTATATTTTAAAAAAGCATTGGCTCAAGATTCTGAAGTGCTTTTTACATATTGTTGATTCTTTTTTATTGATTGGCTGGTTATATATGTGTGGCTATCTGCATCTAATGTGTGTGTGTATGTCTGTGTGTGTATAGTAAATCACCCTGAGATAAATTTGGTTGGTGGGAGGTATTGAAGTTTTATCAATGCATATTAAAGTATTAGCAATGCACATGTACATATGTCTCTATTCTTTAAAAACTTATATTCTGTTGTTTTCAAATCATTTATAAAATTCCTTTTCTCTGGGTTTTGTTTTTGTTTTTTTAATGGTATGCCCATAAATTGCTGTGAGTGTGGAAGGCTTTCCTGGAATTTGGCTTGAAAGAGGCGCTCTATCACAGTCCATAGAATCAGTGGCAGTATATGCTTTGTTGCAATGTAAGTGTAGCATCCATGACAGCTTCTCCCATTGGCAAATGTCCCCCAGGACCCAAAAGATTGCTGACCTCTGGTATCCATGCTTACCTGGGAATAAGTCCCATTGCCCTCAGTCAATGGATTGCACTATGAAAGCTCCAGTTTCTGTGACACCCCCCATTCTTTGTGGGAAAACAAAAGCGGGCAAGGATTCATTTACTGCATGCTAAGAAGTAGCACAAAATCTTTGTTGCATCCAAATTTAGTGGGACCCAGCAATTGTCAAAGGACCCTTGTAGCTGGCAGTCTGCCTAATGAATATTCCATCAGACAAAATCCTTTGGGACACTATTCCTCTCATTAGACAAGAGCCTCTGCCCTTTGTTCAGAGCTCTTCAATAATATTCAGCACAAAGGTTTAAAAGGAACTTGGGTTGGTGGGGGAGAAAGTGTTATTCATGTTTAAAGCAACATCTGAAACCCGAGAGATGACGGAAGGGCCACTGGGAAGCCACCGCAGCTCTTTGGACCTCATTTTCGCACCGCTAAGCGGGCTTTGTACACAGCGCCAAAGTGTTTGGTTTTCAAAAGGCCTTTATGATCCCCTAATAGTTGGTGCTTGGAGAGAAGCAGGTATTAATCATGCAAAGCCGTTTTGTGAACTAGGATCGCTCCAAGGGGCAGGTAAAACCTTTCCTGTCAAGTGCCGCCTGGGTCCAGAAGTAAAGTCTTCCAAAACAACTCGGCAGAAGGAGGATGGGGACAACTGACTGCTTCACCCGCGTTATTGCAAAAACAGGCAAAATTACATACAAAAATGTGTCGATCAGGTGAAATGCACACAAAAATGGATACACATTTTCATGCGGAGTTCTGTTTTGTTTTTAATCATGATCACAAACTGATGTGGAAATGAGCAGAAAGCTTAAGGTTGGGAAAATGAGAGAAACTGAAATTTAGAGATTCACCTGTGTCTACCTTCATGTAGCACCCATGTACAGTAATCGTTCAGACTCTTTTAGAACAGTCTTCAGAACTGTTCAGTTACTTGGGGAGGCTAAAACCACCCTGAGCACCATTGATTCCAGGTTTTGGGGGTGCTCTTTACCAACATGCTCTCAGTCCCCTCAATTTGTAGTGTAGAGGCCCAATTCTTTCTCCCTCTGCTGCTGACTTCAGCCAACTCCCCCGCCCCCCCAAACCATTTCTGAGAATTCTTTCACCAGCTTTCATGACTTCTGAATTTAGCATTGATCCAGACCTGGAGTGGGGGGCTGCATTGGCACCCCTCTGATGCCACCACAATCCCCATATGGGGATATTCCTGCATATTCCTGCATTGTAGGGGGTTGGCCTAGATTATCCTCAGAATCCCTCCCAACTCTACAATTCTATGGTTCTGTGATCACCAGCTTTGAGACGAAAGGAGCACACAAGAAGGAGACTATGGAATGGAGGCGGAGGAGAACCCATCTTCAGACCGTTTTAAGGTGTGGAGGATGGAAGAGGTAATGTAGAGACAGAAGCATAAAAGGCCTCATTCTGGCTGCAAGCTTTGCTGGAATAAGTGGGAACTGTCTGTGCTGAGGCGACTTTTGACCAGCCTCCAGCCTTGCCACCTCCTCCATAGGATCTGGCATCGGACCAGTATGGACAATACTGAGCTAGATGGTCTGACTGTATAAAGCAGCTTCCTATGTTCCTATGCATGTCCACATGCCACAGCAAACACTCCAAAAAGAAGAAAATGTAATTGCTGTGTACAATGAATGATTCAGATGGCCCTTTGTTATGGGAATAGTGGTGCATTCCAGCCATGGTCAAATAGTGTCCAGCCATATGCTGAATGATAGTGTGAATTGCCAAAGGTACCAAATTAAACATTATCATCCAGAGTCTAGTTTTACATTCAGGCAGAGAGAGTATAAGCTGTTATTTATGTTTTTTTTCTGTATGGGCCCATGGCCGTAATAAACTTGATGATGAGTATAAGGCACAGAGGACCCACTGCTGAAATGCCTTCGGGATGAGAAATACATTTAGTATAATCCACTTGCTCTAGGACAAAGCTTGGGGGGGGGGGGGAGAATCAATAAAAGATGTGAGAAAAATGAGAATAGCAAAGCCTGATAAGAAAAAAAAGGAGCAGTTGTTCATACTCCAAATGAGAAATCCTCAAAAATTATAGTTTCATTTGCAAAAGACTATTCAGGATATTCTAGACCAGTCAAAAACCATTTTCCTGAAGATAGCAAGCTATAACCAGAGTGACTTCACTGCTTAGGAATTAACCTAAATTGGAAGCCTAGTGCATATTATACAGATTATTATTATATCTTGAACATTTATACATCAGGCTGATAAACCTCTTCTGGGGAATGCCTTGCTCTGGTCTTTGCGCCAAAGCTGTCTAATTCCTGTTAATTAAAAAATAAAATTTCTGAACATGTCTTACTTCTCCACTTTATGGAGAATGTGTGTGTGTGTCTCCAAATACCAACCCAGCATCTACTTCCTCCCATATTGCCATTAACATATACTTATATTAACTGCTCCAATAACACATTAATTAATATAATAATAATAATAATAATAATAATAATAATAATAATAATAGTTTAAGTATTTACCCACCCTTCACCAGCAGTTCCCAAGGCAGGTTACAACAATTTTTAAATTCAGAATTTAAAACACAATGTTACACTTGATTAAGGAGCCCTAGCTGCATGGTAGCTCCTTCTTTTCATGTTGAAGGTCCCAATCCCTGGCACCTCCAAGCAGGACTTACAATAAAGTAGGTAAACATGTAAACAACTGGTTATTATGTCCATGTGAAACATCCCTATGCACTTCCCGGTGTAACGTTAAGGGAGCCGTCTATGGGAGTTGCAAATGCTGATTCTTGCACCCTGAACCCTCCAATGAAGTCCCTGTTCAATGTTGCAGCACCTGTGGCTTTTTAGTTTAGAGAAAAGGCAGATAAGAAGCTGTATGACAGAAGTTTATGAAATTATCCATGTCGTGGAGAAAGTGGGCAGGGAAAGGTTTTTCTCCCTCTTTCATAGCACGGGATTCCTGAGCATCCAATGAAGCTGAATGAAGGAACATTCGGGAGGATGGAAAAAAGAAAGGACTTCTTCACATAGCATATAGTTAAACTATGGGACTTGCTCTAAATGGAGGCTGTGATGGCCACTAACTTAGACAAGTTCACAGAGGATTAGGCAACTAATCCACAGCCGCTGTCAGAGGCAGTAGGCCTCTCAATCACAGTTGCTAGGATCCACAGGCAGGCAGGCAGAGTGGCTGTTGTGCATAAGTCCTGCTTGGGCGCTTCTCACAGACTTCTGGCTGGCCATTGTGAGAACAGGATGCTGGACTAGATCGGCCATTGACCTGATCCAGTAGGTTCTTCTTCTTCTGTTGCTCCACATGAGCCAAAGCAGGAAGGACGCTTCGTCTGCATTTCTTGTCCCCATCAATCAGACACCAGCTGCAGCTGCTCTAGGGATGAAAGTCTCAGTGGTGCACTTATCCACACATGCTAAAATTTCTCATATATTACATATATACATTATTATACTTTTAATATTACGCACACATAGACACACACCAATACACTCCAGGTTTCCTGCAGTAACCAGCACATAAACAACACATATAACTACCTATGCAATTATACTTCTAAAATTATGCAGCAGAAATATAGTACTGCATGGGGCTTGGCTATTTTATATGTATCTAATATACATATTCTTTTTCTGTGTCATTTTGCACTTACGTAGTCAGGATTTCTTTCTTTCTTTACAATGATGTACAGACCTAAGCAAGTACTTGATGCAAGAGGTAGCCTTGTATAGGTAGAACTTGGATGCATAAGAAACACCAGCTTCTCTGTATAAATCTGTTAAAACTGATTCTTCCTTCATCTCTAAACTGATCTCCTCCACCCCTGCCCCCTTGTTTCCACAAGGGAAGTCTTGTAGCCCCAGAAACAGCCTGGTAGGACTTCTGCTTAAGTTCACCTAAAATGCTGCAAGACCATCTCCACACAACTCTGTGCATGCTGAGAACAACTTTTCATCCCCTGATCTACATAGGTAAACAGTGGAGAGGGCATTTCCTCCCCTCACATCTACAAATATGGTCTAACTTCATTAAATGTATAAATTAGGGAGACACAATTTGATACCTACAAAGCTAAACAAACTCTATGCAGAAAATCAATTTTAATCCTGGAAATGTACAGCGGATAATGCAAATTTGTTGCATACATTCTGAGATCGCCCAAGCGCAATGAGCTATCAAGGACAAATGGTGCAGATTATATATGAAATTATAAGAACAATATGTATAACTCCAAAGCTAATTCTGTTCAATATATGGCTTGCACGTATCCAACTAAGTTATACTCAGAGCAGGCCCACTGAATGAATGAACCTGTCCATTTCAGCCTCTGCAAAATCCTGAGACCACCACAAACCTCTTTGAAACATGAGCAGCTTCTAATTTTCATTTTTCATTGAGATGGCACCCTGGCAGTGTAATGGTAACTCATTGAAAGAAGAATTAGAAGCTGTCTCTGCAGTACCTTACCCTGTTTTGGATTCGATCTTGCAAAAATATCCCTCTCAGGAATTGCTTACATTTAATTTATAACTCCAGTTTGCCAGTGTTTGGACTTAAAAGCCATACTTTTTAAGTCACTGTTATTGCTGTAGTAGATTTAGGGGTATGAAAGGCCTTCTGTTTACTGCTTCATATTAACAAAGCATTTGTTTAGCAAGCAGATTGGATAGATGTTGCCACAAGACCTTAAATTATAAAACCAGCCCCTCACATGGGCGCTTTTTTCTTTTCTTTTTTGAGAGTAAAATGACAGTCCTCATGGAGGGCTAGAGTAAATCAAATACGACTCTGTCCATCTTGCTTTGGGCAAACTTCCCTAATGAATGTACAATAGCATTTCCCAACATCTCTTATTCTAGGACCTCACTTAGGAACATAGGAAATCAAAGAACTATTCTGCTTATAGAATCATAGAATTATGGAAGGGACCCAAGGGTCATCTAGTCCAACCCCCCATGTTCTGAATTTTCACATCAGTATCTGATAAAGATCTCTCTTTAGGATCTATCAATTTCTGAACCTTTCTCTTCCTTTTTTTTTGCAGGTGTCCATGGTGGCAACTGGATTGCGAGAGAATGGCCTAGTGCCTATCTTGTTGTCAACTTGATGTGAGATAAATACATTTTAAAAAAATTTCATGCCTCTTAAAATTTGTCATCGCCTTTGAAATCTGTTGTGAACTAGTAAATTTGTTTCAGCCTAGTTTTTATTTTCTGCTGCCCTCTGCTGCATTCTGATTTCAATTGTTGTATTGTGGCTGTACACAGAGGCAGCCACCTGTTTCACCACCTGAGGAGAAATGGGAATCACTGCCTCTGGCCCTGCCGCCCCTGTGCTGGAACAGCTAACTCTTGGTGGAGGCAGTGCGGCAGGCAAAGTGCCACCTCTTGTACTTCTGCCACCTGAGGCCTCATGGACAAGCCGGCTCTGGCTGTGCAGTAGACTCGCAACTCCCACATGTTTGACATGTGCGATTTCAACTTTACATGGCTGAAGATCAGCCAGTTGAAACCACACAGATTTGATGCATGGAAGGTGGAGAGTTTAAAAGCTATTTTTGCACAGGGCTTTCCCAGCACGGAAAGCACTTTTAAGCTCTCCGCCTTGCTCTGGGAGGCTCTTGCACAGGCTCTGAAGGCTCTCAAGAGATTTTGCAGGAACTCAGATGGCCCTGCAATGTCTCCTGACAGTGTCTCAGAGCCCAGAGAGCTGCCTTGCTTGTAGGGTAAGACTTGTTTGGCGTGCCTCCTCCAGAAGGTAAGGCAGCTCATGTGGGGGCAGTTCCAAGATATGCACACTATCACTGGAACCTCATTCCCATGCAGTTTGTGGGTGGAGTGTATTTATAATCTTCTATTCATTCTGTAGGCTGCCCAGATAACAAATGTTTATAAGGCAGGCTATAAATATAAGTAACTACGTAAGCAAATGAACAGATAATGAAATAATTGTCAGGTTGTAAGGTTCTAGTCCATATGTGCAGCCTTCCAGTATTTTGCACTGCATTACTTAAAAACCTTCCCCTAGTCTATGGCCCCTTTCCTGCAGAGGTGCATGGTGAGGCAAAATCATTTTCCACCAGGGAACTCACTGAGGTATGCCTTGCTCAGCTGCCCATGATTCCTAGAAATGCACATTGCAAGCTCACTGGATTGATTAATCAATTGGTTAAAAGACACCCTGAAGAATATTGATAGACAGGCAGATGGACAGACAGACAGATGATAGACAGGCAGACAGATAACAGGAATCATAGTTCTCCCTGGAATCAAACCTCTACTGTATAAAATGTGATACCAGCACTTCAATCCTGTGCATCTCTACTCCAAAGTAAACCTTATTTAATTCAGTGGGACTTACTCACAAGTAACCACGTAGCCAGAGTTGTCTTTGCTATATCAGCTGATCATTTCCCCAGAACATTGAGATATAAAGGAGAAAGTTTGCAAAAGGAGGGCGTTTGCAGGATTTCTTTTGCAAAACTGGTGTGAGAAGATATAGGTCCGTACACACACACACACACACAATACGTTGTCTAACAGGTGAGCGAAATCTATAAAACAATGCTGAAGATCAAGCCTATTAGGCTGCCACCCATATGAACTCATCATCACACGGAGTGGCTGTTGGCCAAATGTTCTATGTCTGCATGGCTCTCCAGTCTGAATGACCCTATTCCCTAGCAAGTGTGTCTAGAATCGCAGCCCGAAGTTTCTTTTTAATGTGTCTCCTGCCTTGGGCAACAGTATGATTCTGTTTTCCTTGTTCAATCAGGTTAGCACGGAAAGTGCTTCAGCGACATTCCCTTGTCATGTAGTTGTCCTGTATTTTAGCGCAACAAGGGAAGCGTTCAGCTGTAAACACTGAAAGGAAATACTTGTTCATCTATTGGGCTGCTGAAGTCCTGGGAATATGATAGTCGAGTGGCAAAATTGCGAAGCTAAAAATAAGATTGGAGACAGACCTTCTAATCAAATGAAAGCAGAAAACAAAAAGATCAGAGCACCCACCATCTCTCGCACAGAGGATGTTGAATTCTATGCAAAATGCAATCATGGTTTTCAGAGGGGTTCTCAAATCAGTCTGCTACAACAAAAAATATCAATTAATCTGGCATAGGGATGGGAGTGAAATTTGATTCAAATTGGAATTAAATGTGAATCAAACTAATTTGCACTAAAAATAATAATACGCAAATGGAAATGCATCCTTTGAAATTAGCACTTTCCTAGATATTGCAATGCAATGCAGTTCTCCAGCCCAGTTAGATGTACAAAAATGGATACACTCCAGTAAAGTGAGCCTAAAAATGGATATATTGATGACAATAACATACAAACATACATATTTGGGGGGGGGGGGGAATGGACTGCAACGCTGATGAATTTTCATGATGACTTTTTTTTAAAAAAGAATTTGCAAACTGATTTGGAGACCTACAGGCAAAGCTTTGGTGGACTAGAGTCTACATAAGCCTTTCTCAACCTTGGGTCCCTAGATGCTGATGGACTACAGTTCCCATCATTCCTAGCCAGCATGGCCAGTGTTTGTGGATAATGGGAGCTGTAGTTCAAGAACATCTGGGGACCCAAGTTTACAAAAGGCTGGTCTACATCATTAGATGCATGAAGCGTCCTCCTCAGTTGGCAGAAACAGATGCCTGCAAGGGCAAACGAGTGGCCTTAAGCTCTTCAGATCTGCCCCTTTAGCAACATGGGACTGGGTTCCAAAACATCCTGCTTTAATAGACATTCTTTCTCTCTAGTGAGCCCTGAGAACTGTAGCTGGGGTGCAGAGGAGAGGGACATTGCACTGAGCACACAGCCACAATTTTAGGCAGGTAATGTTGCATGTGACTTTCTGTGCAAGCTGCAGGCTTTGAGCTTGCATTTTATTTTGTTTTATTCTTTAACTACTGATGAAATCAGATGTTAAAAACGATCTAAAAAATCCAAAATATAAATAAAACCAGCAGTTTTTAGCATACACATCATAAAACAAAATGGTGTATTAAAATAACATACCACATTTACAAGTCTGGGTGCAGTAAGCTTGCTTAAACAAAAACAAAGGTTTATATCTGTTATTGTTCCTTGCTGGGTTAGGTTACTTGGGAGACCGGGATTTGTCAAGTCAGTAACAGGAGGGGCAAAGTGGTTAGCCCTGACCCAGATGCCAAACTGCTGAAGCCACTACAAACCTACAAAGGAGAATTCCTTGAGCGAGGTCTAAAGTGATAAGGGAGGATCCCTTGAGTGCAACAAGAGAGAGCAGCAAGCTGCCTTTCAGCTATGTCTCTTGGGCAGGGTATACGCCAGGGGAAAGGAGTTTAACTGAGGCAACAGCTATGGAAAGCAACAACTTTGCCTTTTGTAGCATGCTGTTGCAGGCATATCTAAAATCACTGCCTAATAGGGCGGTTCATAAAAAACTATTTTTTGAAAATGCCTGCTCCAAAGGTCTGGTCTTACTACACTAGGGATTATATAGTTATATCTGAAATTTCATGCATATCAGTTAATATCTTGACCCTACTCCACTGAATTGAAATTTCAGCCTTCACAACATAGGAAAACGGCCAAGTAAACAGCTATTTTTGTGGAGGAGGGTCGAGATATTAACTGATATGCATGAAATTTCAGATATAGCTATATAATCCCTAGTATAGTGAGACAAGACCTTTGGAGCAGCCATTTAAAAAAAAGTTTTTAATGAACCGCCCTACTGCTTTCCATAAAATGTCAAAACAGTGACAGATCTGGAGGCTGATTTCTTACTTTCAATAACTACATGGTTGAATTCCTAAGCTACTCCTTATAATGAACCCACAGGTACAACGGTGGCCACCCAGAAAGTATAAAACAATAATCATAGAATTGTAGAGTTGGAAGGGGAACCATGAGGGTCATCTAGTCCAACCCCTTGCAATGCAGGGATCTTTTGCCCAACGTGGGGCTCAAACTCACGACCTTGAGATTAAGAGTATCATGCTCTATACATTGATTAATCCCATTCTCTAAAATGGATGCATTGAGGGGAAACACTTATTCATTCTGTTGAAAGGGGTCAAAAAGCCAGGTGGTTGTCTCTGACTGAGGTCTTCTCAGAGAAGACACACTGAAATTAATGGATGTGACAAATTTAGGTACATCAATTCCAGTAGGTCTACTTTGAGTAGAACTTAGTTGGAGACAACTAAGCAGACATAGGCAAACTCACCCTCCAGATGTTTTGGGACTACAACTCCTATCATCCCTGACCACTGGTCCTGTTAGATAGGGATGGTGGGAGTTGTAGTTTCAAAACATCTGGAGGGCCGAGTTTGCCTATGCCTGACTCAGCGGCTAGGAATGTTCCATTTATTGACACTATGCTATACCTAGTTAGCCAAATATCCTTTTATACAGCAGGCGTTTTACTACACATGGCGGTGCCCCCCCCCCCCAACATCTGAACATTGGTATTGGCATCTTAAGCACACAATCAAGTTCACAGCCCTTTATATGGGTTTATTTAACCTGGACTGATTATCACTCCCCCCCCCCCCCCAGTTCTGCATTCACAGTTATACTCTTAAGTGTTATGCTACTACAGTGAGCCAAGACTCTCCACTCCACCTAGAAGCATGAAAGAAGGGGCGGGGTGGTGGTGAACCCAACCACAGTAATCATGGGTAGAACAAGGCAGTTAAGGTATATAAAGAAGGACCAGATTCAGTAAGATACTTTGAATGATATAATCCCAAGAATCACAAAGAGTATTTGGAAACATAAAGGACACGACACCAATCCCAAAGGGACCTCCCCTTTCTGTGTTCCTTCAATGATCTGCAAGCCTTTCTTCTTGACCAAGATGCTCTTACATTGGCACACTCTGAACACACGTCAGCTGCCAGATACAAAAATGCCCAGCTGGATATGAAATCTTCTTGACTCTGTTCCTGCAGGATCCCAGAAAGAGGGGGGGGGCATGCACAAAATCTCGCCAGGAAAGCCTTTCAGGCAGAGAAGCCTGCACAACAGAGCCAAATGGGCAAACACACCAACAAAAGAAGCACAGGGCTTTGCTTTTTTAAAAAAAAGAAAAAGAAAGAAAATTGCAAACAGAACCATTCATGCAACAATCAAATCAAATAAAAATGGCTGACATTATTAAAAGACACACACACAGAGAGATACAGATACACACCCACCAGCTTATCCTGAAATAAACCACCTTTGTTCTGGGTCCTGGCTGGTTATTGTTGTGATACACATTTTATTCTGACCATTTTATCAACAGATATTCTGAGTACTTTTGACTTCCAGTGCAGTGCATGCTGCAGATTATCTGTCAGATGGGCATCCTGGATAGAACAGTCCAGAGGTAGGCTGCAAGAAAGACAAAGCCATATGGCAGAGAGCTAATTGGTTTGCCTTTGGCTCCCTCCTGGATTAGGCAGGGCTTCTCTGCTAGTTTTGCATCTCTTTCCCCCCACAGCCAAAGGCAAATCATAGGAGGTATTTGCGTGGCCAGATGATTCATTGGCATGGAAAGCATGCTGCTCCTTGATTAAACTTCAATCTCTCTGTCTCTCGTTTTCCACGCCCAGATAAGCACTTCGCCGAGTTGCCCCTGCTGTGCTGCTGACCTCTTTTTACTCCTTGGCGACTGAGAAAACCGTAAGGCGACAATAATCCACCCAGCACCAGAACTGCGAGCGGCACAACCCACCCGGTGTGGGACAAAGGGTTGATCTGGGCACCAGAGCTGAGAGCCCTGTGCGATATCAGCACAGAGGCAATGTTTCTGGCTTGATGGCATATGGCATTGCTCAGTATTCACAGCCAGCCCTGTCGCTAGGCACAGAAGTCTGTGGCGTGAACCACTGGTGTGCAACAGACAGTAGCAAAAAAGAAAGAAAAGGGAAAACCAAATCACAAAGGAGACGGCAGGTCTGCCGTTCGGCCATAAGCACAGCCACGCTGGATTTCCCCCACCGCCTCTCTACTCCGAGGGATCAACGCCCAACCCAGCTTAGCTTTCTCTCCACCCACCTACCCCAGGCAAACAGTGCTGAATGAGGAAATATTAATCTGTGGAAGAAAATTAACCGTAGATTTTGGGGGAGATTTGAGGGGTGGGGGAGGCAGGTTGGTGAGAGGGGCTGTACGATGCAAGGGAACCATTTTGCAATCTGAGCTGCCCACCGCCTCCTACTTATGGCTGTAGTAGTGACTCTACTCCACGCTTCACCCCGCATAGTACTATCTCCCCACAGACGTGCCTGCAGGGACTTGTGGACAGACTCAGCGCACCCCTCAAGTTATTCTTTTTTAAAAATAATAATTGAGGTGGGGGCATCCTCAGTCTCGCTACCACTTGCGTGACCCCGCCTCAGTGCATAAAAGGAATAAAGCCGCGATCTGCTCGCTTGTTCGCAGCGCCTTCTGGACGCAAGGAGTGTCCGTGCGCGCCGAGGCTTAAGCAAACACACAAAGGATATGAATACATACACCCTTCCGGAACAGCAGAGGCAGGCGCTTGGGGAGGGGCAGCAGCATGGACCACGTTCCCTTTTTCCTTACTCCAGATCGCCTTCCCCACGCTGGAACTCCACACCCGCGCACAACAGCAGGAAGGCGAGCAGAGCAGCCACGCGAAAAGCGAGATCCCTTTGGATCGCTCCCTGTCTCAAATCCGTATACACACATACACACGTTTATATATATTTGCATAGGTGCAATCGCTTACTGTGCGTGGCAGTGGAGGAAGCCGGATCCCAGTCCCATGCCGCCAGCCAAGGGAGCAGCAGCAGCAGCCGGCGGAGCCTCCTTAAGCGCGAGCGAGGCTCAGCACCTTTGCGCTGAACAGCTCCACACACAGCCTACCCATGCGCGTCGCTTCTCTTGCACCAGCCGCCGCCGTGGCCACCGCAGGCTCCATCCTTCATCCCCGCCCAACTCCGCCCCCGGCTTCTCCCATTGGATGCGCCGCCTGGCTGATTGATGCTAAAGCGATCGTTCCAATTCCTCCCTCTCTTTCTTCCCCAAAACACACACACACACACACACACACACGAGTGACGCCAGCCAACGGAGGAAACTATTTCTCCCAAGCGGGAGTCTAAGAGGAAGGTTTGGACTACATCTCCCAGCCACCTCTGCGGCGGATCGCTCTCTCTCTCTCGCGCCTCTGCAGCAGGGGGTCCTGGGATTTGTAGTGCTTGCCTGCCAGGAGGTATTCCCTCCCCCACACCCATGAGACAGGCAGGCTCCTATCGCCTGGTGTGCAAAGGTGATAAGGTATCGAGGGAAGGTCCTGTAACCACGAAAGTCGCTGAGGTCCATTTCATACTTACATGGAGGGGGGGCGGGATCTCAAAGGGGTAGCTGTGTACAAGCTTTAATGCATTTTAAGAACTGGGTTGGTATTAAAGCCATGATTTCTTTGGAAATGCGAAGTGGAATAATAATTCTAACCCCTTGAATTCTGCTTTGAATTTGAGCACAATCTTATAAGTACATAGTTAAGTACATGTTTCTATTTAAGCTGTAAGCCACCTTGAGTGCCTGTCTGGGGGAAAAGGTGGGATATAAATAAATACAATAATGCATAGATAGATACATACATACATACTCCTTTGCTGTACTTCCAAATATGCCTGTGGACATATATTTTTTTAGCAATCCGTTTTCAACAAAATTATTGAGTGGCCTGAAAGCAGGAATCCCTTGCAAACAGTATGGTTCCAGTCCCCAGGCCAGCATCTGGTTTGCAGTGGGGATACGAGAGCCAGAACATCTGAAATCCAGCACTCAGCAGAGTTGAGGATATAAATAAAGAAGCCTCTCGAGGTAATTAGGAGGGACAGAGTAAAAGCAAGCAAGAAAGCAAGCAAGCATGTTGCAGTGCCAGATGCTCTTTTTTAATCCTTGAGGCTAGTGGTCAAGCCAACCATATGGCCAGTTGTGTCTTCCAGATGTATAAATGCACATAATTGCTAAAAAGTGAAATGGAGCACTGTTATTATCATGTGTCTCTTCCTCAGCTTTCTGGAATAGAGCTGAAATGAACTTGTGAGACGTTGATGTTTTGCATCACAAGAAACCTGCCCTATCAGACTCATCTAGTCCAGCATCCTGTTTTCACAGTGGCCAACCAAATGCTGTAATGGGAAGCCTGCAAGTAAGCCATGAGTACTTTCTCCACTCATGTTCCCCAGCAGCTCGTATTCAGATATTTGCCACCCCGACACTGGAGGTAGTCCATAGTTGTAATGGCTAGTGGACATTGGTAGCCAGATACTCCATGCATCCCCTTTAAAGCCCTCCAGGTTGGCCACCACTGCATGAAAATCACAATTTAAATTATTATCTTTTGAACCTGCAGGCAAACATTTGGAGTTGGGGAGGATTTTGATGCACATGAAATGTCTTGTGAGGCCCTCTGTATCCAGGCATCTTTGCCACTCTGCTTACTGAGGTCCAGGATTCTCAACAGCCCCTTGCCATGACAGGCAGTGGAGCAGGTGAGTGACAAGCAAGGGGGAGGGATGAAGTGAGGCAGGGGGAACACCATCACACCAGGAAATTTAAAGTTGCAGCCTGGCTTCCCAAGTTGAACCCCAGCAATCCTGCTGTGTCCCTGCTGGAGAACTGATATCTCCCTTAAGCATCCTTCAGGGTGCTTCAGAAGATAGGGGTGGGGAAGAAATTGGATTCCGTCTGCCTTTAAAGAAAAAGCAAGCCAGTTCACACTTTCCCAAACAATACGTGAACCGAAACACAGCCGTCTATTAAAATTCTCCGTGCTCCAGATTTTGCAATGCAGTTCTCCAGCCACTATACTAGGGTAAACATGACTGAATTGAATTACCTTTTAATGATTATCTTATATGTTTTTACCTTTTTGTATTTTAATTTGTTGAGTCCTGGACTGGGGGGCGGGGGGGAGGTCCCAGGATATATTTGTTTGTTTGTTTGTTTGTTTGTTTATTATTAAATTTGTATACTACCCTATACCCATTGATCCCAGGGTTAAATATAATAATAATGTAGGTTCATTTCAATAGGTCTGCTCCAAGTAGGACTTCATTAAACACATTAATTCATATGTAACCCACCTTTCTTCTGGTACAGAACCTAAGGCAGCTCACAGCATAATTCAAAACACACACAGTTGAAAACAGAGAATGAATATATATATATATATATATATATATATATATATATATATAAATAATTCAGTATCTCTATTAAAAAACAACACTGAAAGCCACTTGAAACTAATGGTAATAATAAAATATAATTGACAGCCATTGGCTATTCTGGGGACAAACTGAGAAGCCCCTGCAGACTTGAGGCTTGAGCCAGAACCAGTTGCCATTTTCTACTACTACTTTAGATTTCTCCTTGCTAAGGGTACACTTAGTGTGATATGAGGCTCTTTCAGTGAATCTTGGCAGCTCTCAAGCTGCAACAGGAGCGGAGAGTTCTTATCCCCCAAACAATGTTCCAAGTGCAGTCAGCACACAAAGCAATATAGTGAAAATAAATTGCTCTATAAGTGAGTTTGAAAAGAGGGGGGAGAGAAACATTTTAAGAGAACAATCCAAATTCTGTACAGTGAAAAGGAAGACAATGTTCTTAACCGAGAAAGAGCAAAAAGTAGAACAGAAACAGAAGAATGGGATTGGGGCATTGGTCAGAGTTTCCCCAAATGTCCTTAGGCAGATTTTGGATGGATAAAATGAACATCCACCTGGCATGTAGGCATCTTAGGAGGTTGATGGCAGGCTGGGAATGCTGGTGCTCCCATCCAGTATCCTTGGGCAGTTGCCAAGGCTCTGGCTGTACAACCGGGGCCACTACCATCCTACATTGGATCTCAGGATTAGGATTATTTAGGATTAGCAGGGAAGTGCCTAGCACTGCCCAGGAATTTTTAGAACCCAAAGAATATAGTAGTGGTTTTTAAATGGATGGTGTAATTTCTGAATTTGGACCCATCTTGCCAACAATTGGGTGATGTTGTGCCAAAGCCACATTTAGGCTTGCCATCTTGATTCAAAATGGTGCCCAGTATCCAGACATGAATGAAGACTGCTGCCCCCACCCACTTAAGGAACTTGAATGCAGAGTTTCGCAACGATATCTCAAGAGATAGCAGAACCTATGCCAAAAACTGGATGAAATCACATCAAGGTCACTTTTTAGTCTGCCACCTGAATTCAAAATGGCCCCCGGCCTGAAGACGGCCACCCCCATCTTGGGTACCCTCATGCCAGGCTTGGCAGTGATACCTCAAGAAGTAGCCAAACCTGTAGAGAGCAGACGGATGGACAGATGGACAGACAGGGGGTTGTGGTGAAGAGACCAAATTAGGGGTTCCTTGTGTAGCCCCACCCCCACAGCATGTTTTTGTTGTAGTTTTAACTGCTTCTGTGACGCATTCTTTCTCCTCTTAAAATAAGCCAATTAATAAATGTGTGTTAATTTAATGCATATATGCACACATAAAATTCAAGGTTAGATAGCTGTTGTTGTTGTTTTAATGATGTTTACATGGCAGACACTTTAAAAAAGTAAAACAAATGCTCAAGAATATTATTCATCAATACAGTTTTGGTCAGTGGCTAAAAAATAGATTCAATCAGACAATATTTTGGGTGCCGGTAGGCACTTTCTATTGTAAATCAGAAGGGGAGAGTAAGGAATCAAGGAGCTCTTGACAGCATCTGAGGACACAGCGGGAACTTTGCAAAGCTTTCTTCAGTCCAATACCAGCAATTACCTTTTAATCACTCTTTTATATTCTGCAACATGACTTTGGATGGCACAGAATGGTATCGTGGCTGAGCACAACATTGCTGTAAAATACAGTAAAATTAAGGGAGACTTTCTATTCTTGAAATATAAGAAAGGCTTCCTGCTGAACAGACAGGGCATAAGAAGTTCTGCCATTTATCCTGAATCAAATCTGCTGTCGTGTCTCTTCCTTCTGCCTTATGCTTCATAACAGCCAGAAGAGATGTTGGTTGCATGTAATCAGATCTCTACGTTTTCTTTAAAGGGAGGCAATTCTGATTGCAGCAGCCCTGTGCTCCCCAGTGCTGTTTTCTTGATCTAAATTGCCCCCCTCCCGTTCTCCAGTGCTGCTGTAAGAAACCCTTGGAAGAAAACACAGGCGTGATAAAGGGACTTGCCTACTCCCACATCCCCCAGCTTCAGGGGACAATTTGATTGGGAGAACCACAGACCCAGGGGCTGAAAATGGTCTCCCAAGCACTCTGTTTGGCCCTTGGATCTCTCCCTACGCCACCCCCCTCCCCTGCCCTGAAAGTATTTTTGCCTGGCTAGGATATGTCCTTGAACTCTGTCAATGCCTCCTGCTTGCCCAAATAGAACAATGTGTCGGTATTAACACAAGGTTAAAACTGCCCCTTCAAATTCAGGTTCAAACTTCACTCTCATGACTGCTCTGGAGTTTGTTTGGTTTTTTAACCTCTAGGATTGATAGTGAACATCCCACATGACACCTATTGTGGCTCTCTGCTTCATCAACTACCTCAGGTACTTTCCATAGGAGCTGTGTAAATCTTCCTTTTAATGTCGAGTCTCCCTGTTCTGGTATCACATGCACCCAAATTATGAAGGTGAAAATGTGGGCTGTGTATGCTGTTATAAGTAACAAGGCCACTATTTTCTAATGCCGCAGGGCTCAGGGAGCAGATGACTCAGATTTTGACAAGGAATCAAGCTCTTGTTTCCTGACACTTATGTTAAGCCAGCAGCTTCTTTAAAACATCCTTTTGTGGGGCACATTATCTAAGTGCAAGCTGGAACCAAGAGTCTTCAGAGTTTTCTTAGAAATTTGCAGCGACGTAGCTGTATGGATTTCCCTGGGCTCCAAAGGGAGGGGGTTTCACGGACCCAGTTTGGAGTGGAACAGTATTGTAAAATTTAAACAACATCCTTGCCGTGTAGGCCATGGGTGATCAGGCCTGAGACACACAGTACAGGATTTTTTCTTTTACTCTCTCACACAAACACATACCAAGGACCCGGTATAAGGATCCTGTAACAAGCAAAAATGCTGCAGACACAGGGCTTTCTGACTGGCTGCCTTGTCATGATGAAAATGCATATTATATTTTTAAGCATGGTGTTAGTAAGCTGGCAAACCTAATAAGCAGAAGCACCAGGGCCAACTTCTGTATTTGGCAACCTAGTAAGTTAATAAGACATTTATGCTCATGATATATTCACATATAATGCTTTATTCTGTTCTATCCTTTTAAAAGTAATGTTCCATTTTTAATCCAGTTGGATCAACTTTGATAAGAAATAACTTATTATACCTTAGCAACTGCGTGGCAACCAGGGCAGAGCAGTTACGTGTGTGTGTACGTGTGTGTGTGTGTGAATAGCTTTTGTTTACAGAAGGGTGAAGAAGTGAAGAAGCAGGTGTGACCTAGCAGATGAGCAATGTCAGCAGTCTGGACTTTGTTACTTTACAAGGCGGAAACTTTGGGCCTCTGCAAAGGGAGGGGTGTTCATGTTGGGGTAGCAGGAGAACAAATCAGGAAAGAGAAGGCATCTCAAACACAACTGCACTTTATTGCTACGTAACAAGAATGGGGGTGGGGGACTTGCTCAGCAGCACAGCATGTGAATGACAGGACTTCAAGAGGTCCAAAAAGCAGTGCACTGAAAACACAGCACCCCCTGGCATATATCACAGTTCCCATGTCCAACACTGAGGCAAACTTGGATTTTGGCGATGCTGCTTTTGCAACCGAATAGCATTCTAGATGCAGTGCTTTGTCATCCCACGTATGTATAATGGCAGTTCTGTCTTAGTGCCAATTCATAGAAGGAAATTTGGGTGGAGAAGCCAATGCAGAGTGAAAGCAATTTGGAGCAGAGAAGTCCCAGTGGAACTGAGAAAACCAGTTGCTCTGTGGTGGAGCATCTGCTTTGCATGCAGATTGTCCCAGGGTCAATCTCCAGCATCTGTAGGTACATTGGGAATGTCCCCTCTCTGAAATCCTGAACAGTTGCTGCCAGTCAGTGTAGAGCAGGCATAGGCAAACTCGGCCCTCTAGATGTTTTGGGTCTACAACTCCCATCATCCCTGACCACTGGTCCTGTTAGCTAGGGATGATGGGAGTTGTAGTCCCAAAACATCTGGAGGGCCGAGTTTGCCTCTGCCTGGTGTAGAGCAGTGGTTCCCAAAGTGAGCAGCAGCAGCACCCCCTGAAGGGTGGTAGGATTACCTGGGGGGGGGGGTCACTAAGAGGCAAGACAGTGGCAAGGGGGACTGGAGGTGTAAATGACTATCAGACTTAGAAAAGCTAGTATCACTGGATCAAGTTCTTCAGTTTTGTTGAATTAATTTAATTGAATTTTGAATAAGTGTGTGATTAACTGTTACTGTTTTGAAGTGTATTGCATTATTATGAACACCCCTCCCTTTGGCTCATGAAAACTGCTGGTGTGGATAATGCTTTTTATATGGTAGAGCAGGGAGGGGGCTGGGGATGAGTTTATGGAGCCAAGGGGGCAGTGGCCCGAAAATATTTGGGGAATCACTGGTGTAGACAATACAAAGCTAGATGGAATAATGGTCTGGAACAATACAAGGAAACTTCCTCCATTCCTGTGATCCTGTGCTAAACTTTCTCTATCATAATCCTTCTATCGATGTGCATAACTGCAGAGAGCAACATCAGAGAGGCAACAAAAGAAGACCCACAACTTAAGGGTTCCAGCCTAATCCACCTACTTCTGATGCCTTGGCAAAAAACCCCACAAAATCCTGACTATTTGCATCTGCAGCACTAGAAGGACCAGGCAAATCCTCTGGGTAAATAGCTCGCTGTTGAATGCAGCTGCCAGAATCTAGCCACAGGCCTATCCTGAAGCTGAGACAAGGCTGGAGGTAAGGTCAAGGCACAAACGGGAAGCAAAGCTAAAGAGGACCAAGGGAGCGCATCATGTCCTCATGGCATTAAGGAGACAGTCTGGCAGTCTCCGCTCAAGGCCACTGCAATGTTATCAGTGGGAGTGTGCAAGACTCCCCAACCCTGTCATTTAATTATTCTCTTGTATATATATATTTATTAAGTTTTCTGTTTTACAATTTAAGATACTCATTTTACATCCTTAAGATATCAGTGACTTCCCTTCTTCTCTTTCCATGGTTCATTTCACATACCATAAATCCCTGCATATTTTACAAAAACTGTACCATCCAGTATTCCATTGTTGCATCCATCAAAACTTATTTACACTGTTGAATTTATCTTAATGCCGCGTTTTCAGCTGTACACAATTATTTCCCATATATTCAATAAATCTTTCCAATCTTCTTTAAACATGTGTTGTTCTTGTTCTCTTATTCTAAGTGTTAAGTCTGCGAGTTGTGCATATTCTGTCAACTTAAGTTGCCATTCTTCTTCAATTTTCCATTTTCCATTTTGGGGCTAACAAAACATGGGCGGCAGTGATAGCATACATAAAAAACCTTTTTTTGACACCTGGGAATTTCAGTCTGAATTATCCCCAACAGAAAGGGCTGGGGGGTTTGGGGGGGGAGTACTTTAAAACATTTTTTTCAATTCATTATGGATCATTTTCCAATACTCTTTTACCCTTTTGCAAGTCCACCACATATGAAAGAACGTTCCCTCTTTGCATCTCCAGCACTTATCTGATTCAGTCCTATACATCTTAGCAAGCATATTTCTTCATTTAATTATTCTCTACTGTTTTCAGTGTAAACTATTCCTTTCAGTTCATTAAAGCAGGGGTAGGTCACCAGTGGCCCTTCAGATTCTGTTGGACCAATTCTCACTGCTGGGATCTGGAGTAGGTTCCCTCCTGATAGTTCTGCTGCCCTCATGTATCTGGGTGGTGGGAGGAGAGGGCATTGTCTGTGGCAGCCCCCAAGTTGTGGAATTTCCTCCCCACAGAGATGTGCCTAGTACCTTCATTATATAGTTTTGCTTGTATGCTCAAGGCACAACATTTTACCCTAGCAATTGACTCTCTCTGTGCTTGTATCCCAGCTTGCATTATAATTTGTTTTAAACTGTTTTTAATATTGTGTTTTTAAATTGTTGTAACCTACCCTGAGACCTTAGGGTGAACGGCAGGAAAGAAATTAAATTAATTTAACAAAAATTGTATTATTATTTCATCAAAGTATTTGTATACTCCTTTCTCACAAAACATCAGTGCAGTGAACATTCATCATAAACTAATCATAATCTCTGACTCATGGCCATGTTGGCTGGGGCTCATGGGAGCTCTAATGCAGCTATACCTGGAGACCCAGAAGCTATGTGTTTGTTATGCATTTGTATGAGAAACATGGTTGGTTCAATACTTTTGCATTCATTTTCATTACATTTTTCTTGTCTTTCTTGTGGTGGCTGTGGGAGCAGAGCAGATTTCAGTCACCGCTACTGCCAACAGCCGTATTGTTTTCCCAGAATGCTCCATCTATTGTATTGTTCTGAGGTATTTCTTTTTCTGAGGGGTGGCAATGGCAGTCCAAATAAAGTTTTTAAAAAGGCTTCTGATTGTCCAGAATGGCAAAATATCTAGGGCATTCTGGGAAGATAAAATTGCAGCCGCCAGGAATAGTCACCGTGTCTTGGGCCCATCAGCTCTATCAGGAACTGGCATGATTTGGCAACGCCAGATGCAAGAGGAGGAGGAGCAGATTGGGAGGGTGTGATTCAAGATGTCAGAAGGGAGGGAGCATCATGGAGAGAGGAGTCCTTTGACCAACCAAAGAGAGGGGCTTAACAGGAGGCGGTGGTGGCAGAGCTGGAGTAGAAGGGCAGGAGACTGCCTTGTTGTCAAGAATCAGGTGCTTCCTTCATAGCTGGGATCAGATGTGCCTGCCCCAACAGCGCATGGGTTTCTTGCACAGCTTGTCTCATCTTTTGAAGCTTGGCAGAAGGGCCATGCCAAATGCTTGGACATCATCATGTCTTCTGTTCAGTTATGAATTTCTTGCCTTGCTCACATACTTTGGCATCTTGACTTCTGGACCTTTGTTCTTGATGTTGAACCTGAGTTCGGTTCTCTTCCCTACTTGGGAGTCTGGCACACCAGTGTCACCTCCTCTACCACCACCACCGATTCCAGAAAAAGGCAAAGTCACCTCAAGCAGGCATGATTATTAATATGTACCACTATGAATAATAAGAGATGTACCCATTCATACTTATTTGTTCATTGTGGATTTCCTTTTGGAATGAATGGATTTTGAACTCATCCCTAGTAGTCACACCTGAGAGGTGAGATGAATAAAGCTGGTAGAGGAAGGGAGGTTAATGGGGGTCTCCTCCAATAGTCCCTTGGCAAATGTCTTTTTCAATCTCTTTCTAATCAGGAAAGAAGTTGCTTGTGAATTAACAAGAGCTCTTATTCCTCTTCGCCAAAAACAAGACCTGGCACAGTTTAATCCCCTTCCCTCCAAGGAGCTCAGGGCAGCATATGTGGTTCTCCAAGGCCCTAACATGAGCCAAATCCGGAAGGATGCAAAATGGCCTCCTGCAAGAGTGTGCCTGGAAAATGCCGTCGGATGAAGATGAATAAAATAGCTTTATAAACAACAGTGGTTGTAAAGAGTTCTGTTTCTGGAAATTTGGCAGCTGATTTGTGGATTTACAGTGACTTAAGACTGCAAAATGGCAGTTTGTGAGTAGTCTCGATTGCGACTAGATCTTGTGGATTCTAGTCAAATGGTCCTCTGGCGACCTTTATCAAAAGTCTCCAAAATATACCCTCACTGCCGGGACGGACCAGCCAAGAAGCAAGGTGAGGCAACCGCCTCAGGCAGCAGGATCCACAGGGGCAGCAGATCTGGCTTCCAAGGAATGCCTTGCCTGCTACTGCCGCGGCAGTAGCCGTGACTGCTGCCAGTGTGCTCCTTGGAGGCCAGGTCTGCCCCCCAGTGCCACTTTGACATTTTGCCGAATAGGAGTTGCTGCTGGTCTTCCCGTACCCCCTACCCCCATTCCCTCCTGCCTTACTTCTGATGTAGATCTTTACTCCCCACTTGTTCTTGATGTAGATCTTCCCTCAACCCTTCTTCCCTGGCCAGGGGACGCGCACACACCATTTTGTGGTTCACCTCAGGTGCCAAAATGTCTTGGGCCAGCCCTGCACCACTGTGTGCATGGGACTGTCGCCTGGAGGAAACAGAGATTTGATACAGACAGTGCTCTCTTATTGGACTCAAGCTCCTATCAGCTCTGGCCAGCAGTGCCAAACGTCATGAATGGGAGCAGTAGTCCAACAATACCTGGAGGGCACCATATTGGTGACACCTGGGATGCAGACATGGAGATTTCAGGTTGGCTCCTGTAGTTAAAATTTCCGCATCCCCAATTTCCCATGTGGCAACACTTGTCACCAGGGCAGTTTACAAAACCAACATATCAGAAACAATCACATTTTATTTCAATTGCCTTTTTTTGTATAGTCCTCCCTACCAATGCTTTGTTGTTGTTGTTGTTTAGTCGTGTCCGACTCTTCGTGACCCCATGGACCAGAGCATGCCAGGCACTCCTGTCTTCCACTGCCTCCTGCAGTTTGGTCAGACTCATGTTTGTAGCTTCGAGAACTCTATCCAACCATCTCGTCCTCTTTCGTCCCCTTCTCCTTGTGCCCTCCATCTTTCCCAACATCAGGGTCTTTTCCAGGGAGTCTTCTCTTCTCATGAGGTGGCCAAAGTATTGGAGCCTCAGCTTCACAATCTGTCCTTCCAGTGAGCACTCAGGGCTGATTTCCTTAAGAATGGATACGTTTGATCTTCTTGCAGTACATGGGACTCTCAATGCTACATAGCCAAATTAGACGGGCCCTTTGGCATTGCAGTGCCATCTCTCAAATGACACGACCCCTGGTTCATTGGGAGAGAACAGAAGGGCAGCAAAGGAGCAACAGAGGAGAAGGTGGTGGGGAGAATCTGCAGTCAAAATAACAGGAAAATATGTACATGGGGGCCCTGTGTACCTTCAAAAAACCCATTCCCTCCCATATTTTGTATTTCCCCACTCCCATTGGTGCAGCCCTAGTTTATTTGGTTACTTCAAACACTATGCGGCAAAGTATCCTATGGGGGCAGACATATTTTTTTCTGTGCAAATAAATTTTCCTTGTAAAAATGAATTCTCATCAGCCCCAGCCAGCATGACTGTGGTGCCTGGGACTAATGGGAGTCGCAGTCCAAACATCTGGAGGGTGTGGAAGGCT
Source organism: Podarcis tiliguerta (assembly GCF_965153285.1). Classification (NCBI taxonomy): domain Eukaryota; kingdom Metazoa; phylum Chordata; class Lepidosauria; order Squamata; family Lacertidae; genus Podarcis; species Podarcis tiliguerta. The sequence goes on along the minus strand of NC_139541.1, from coordinate 48,515,508 downwards.
GTTCCACTTCCAAAGCCAGGATTTCGCTATGTGGCCTTTATTCCCACTGCTGCCCATTCTCCTGGAAGCTTGTGATCAATACAGCACATAGAGAGGGGATAACATCGCCCATGCGAATAATCCAATTGATTCAATGAGGCAACTAATCATATGACTTCTATTTACTTACGTACTTGGCTGTTTGCAAAGGTAACCTTTCGGATATGAAGTCTGACAATCTTTTCAAGATTACTATCCAAATTAAGCATCTAAAGACACCTGGGTGAAAATGCCCCAGGCCGGGTCAAGGGAGGGGGGAACCCCACATACACCCCAGTTAACTGTGTGATTGCTTAAAGAAGGAGGAATCCCTCTGGATCTCTCCTCCTCCTCCTCCTCTTCTTCTTCTAATGGCACAAGACCAGTCATGAGCAGATGCATTGTAAGAGGCTCTCCCAAGCATATTTCATAGCACTTTTCATTGTTGAAAGTGCACTTTTCCCATAGCACCCTGCAATATAAGTAAGAGATGGGAGCACTTCTGGGGCTGATCAATTTTCTGCCCCTTCAGATTTGAATACCTTATTTTATATTGCATCTGTAGTCCATTTTACAGCTTGAGATGATTTATCCTTCTGCAAAGTGTTGCAAATTTCCCCATGAAACAGACAGGCAAAAAAGTCAATGCAACACAGGTCTGAACAGCACTACAAGCTGTTCCCTATTTTCAGCTGAAGGTAGGTAAGCCAGGATGCTGAGTGTTGGCTGTTGGAGATGCCACAAAGCACATGACTGGGCTTCTAATGCTTGTGCAGTCAGCTCAGGCCTGTCCATTCCAGAGGCTTCATACTGCCTACCAAACATTGTCCATTGGTGGATACATTCCAAGCATTTAGATTTTCATGGGTGGGGAACTTAGACCAGACCACTGAAATCACCAAGGAAGAAGAGAAAGGGGGACATTAATCTGCATATCTGTGTGTCCTGAATTCTTCATTTTCGAGTGGCCCTGTTTCCTACTTCACAGAGATTGCTCTTCTCAGTCCAAGTCCTGTTGAAACACAGATGGAGCCCAGAGAGAAAAGAACTGGTGATAACACATGGCTGAGGAAAACTGAACAAAAACTGTGTATTTGAAAGCAGTTTTGTGTTTCTTACTTCAAGCCTTGTATATTGCAGGGAGACATTCAGTCAAAGGTACAGAGGAAAAACTCCCACAGCTTTGCACAGCCAATCAGAGTGTGTGCCAACTTAGCAAACATCATGCCACTCTACTTAGTTGCTAAGCAACACCTTCACCTGGCACCCTCTTGGCTAGTTGTATTGACCACTAGCAAAATTAACTTAAGCTGCTAACTGAATGATCCCTGCTGTTTCACTTCCAACATGAATTCAGGATGAGATGACAATAATATCCAAATTTGCATCTACAAACATAAATTAGCACATGCAAATTTATGCAAATCTGCACTCCCCTTTGTCCTCTTATTTGGTGATGTGTTTCTGATTGCTTAGCCAATGTGTAAGTGGTCACTTCCAAGGGCCACAGGTGGTGCTGTGGGTTAAACCACAGAGCCTAGGACTTGCCAATCAGAAGGTCGGCGGTTCAAATCCCCGCAACGGGGTGAGCTCCTGTTGCTCGGTCCCTGCTCCTGCCAACCTAGTAGTTCAAAAGCATGTCAAAGTGCATGTAGATAAATAGGTACCGCTCCAGCAGGAAGGTAAACGGCATTTCCGTGCACTGCTCTGGTTCGCCAGAAGTGCCTTAGCCATGCTGGCCACATGACCCGGAAGCTGTACGCCGGTTCCCTCAGCCAATAAAGCGAGATGAGCGCCACAACCCCAGAGTCGGTCACAACTGGACCTAATGGTCAGGGGTACCTTTACCTTTAAGTGGTCACTTAGTTTTATGAGCATCTGAAAAATGCTTATGATTCACTGTTCACTGTCAACGCTCCTCTAGAGTAAGATCCCAGGTTCTGGCTGGCTTGCATGTGGGATTTAAAAATACCCTTCCAGAGAATGAACCAACCATTTGGTTAGGCACAAACATTTCAGAGCGAACAGTCAGTGGGGACATGAACAAACACACTTTCATCTTTCAGAAACTGCTTTTTCAACAAAGTGGTTAACACACCATGTTTAACTCAAAATATTTTTTCCTCCAAGGATTTTTGTGGCATTTTGCTCTTTTTTTTGTCCAAAGCCTTTATTTGGCACCCGCTGCTTTGGTTTAGTTTCACTTTCCTTGCAGAAATGGCAAACCGCTGTGAATTTCAAATGCAGAGCTTTTTCATGTTTCCAAGGAGAATTTGTCATCTGAATTTGGGCTAGCTAATGTTATGCAAAAATGCTGAGCTCCTCTTTCAGAATGAGGCACTTCAGAGTGCAGGGATGCAAAAACCGGCGAAGCGCCTTGGTTGGGCAGGAGCAAGAAGGAAGAAAGACGTTCTGTTGTGCTGTGGGGAAAGAGTGCAGCACAATGGAAAGATCGCACAAACATCGTAAAAACTGGGACACAGGGCTGAATGATGATCCCACTGTAAGGGCAAAGGGGAGCTGAAGCAAGGGCTCAAGCAACAGGATCTGGGCACCTTGCTCCCTGTGCATAGGAGTAACAGAGGAGGCTGCCTATCAAGTCAGACCTCTGGTCCATCTAGCTCAGGATTGTCCACATTAACTGGCAGCAGCTCTCTAGGCTTTCAGGAAAGGGATGCTCTCAGTCCTGCCTGGAGATGCTGGGGACTGAACCTGAGATTTCTACATGCAAAGCAGGATTCCTGCACTCTGGTCCTGCTTGCGGGTTTCCCATAGGCGCTTAATTGGCCACCTTGAGAATAGGATGCTGGACTAGATGGGCCACTGGCCTGATCCAGCAGGCTCTTCTTGTGCTTTTGTTTCTAAATTTGCATGTATGCAAATTAGCCTATGCAACTTCCAAGCAAATGTGTCCAGTCTTTCTCCCAACCCCAACCCCTTTTTGGCAATGGAGAAGTGACTGTCCAGTGCAGAAGACACAAAGGCCATTTAACTTGCAACGTACATACAGTTAAAGAGCAAAACACACTGTCCAGCTCACTTGTAGGAAGAGCCCCACCTTGAAAATTACGTTTTAGCTGAGACTTCTTTTTCCTTTCAGTACATGCAAACATTGCGAAAAACTTCAAAATCCTCAACAAGGGGAAATAAATATACACACACATGCACACACATCTTTTCCACCAAAAATAGAAAGCAAGTTCTGATTCATATTTTTGCTTACTTGGAGAACTCATCCTCTCCTCTGTTGATTTGTTTAATTAATCCACCAGTTAATTAGGCCCCATTTTTCAAATGATTAATGCTTTGTGAATTTACCATAATGGGTTTGTTAAAGTGGATTTTTCATTAGCACTGGGAAAAGAATTTGAGCGGGGCTAATTTTAAATTGAAATATTTTTAATATCTATATCCTCCCCTCAACCCTTTGATGAAAATACTTTTGAAAATTGTTGTTTTTTCATTGCAATGCTCTGCATGAAGTCAGTCTCTGAATCATTTTTGAAGCTGATAGTAGGCATAGTATAAGCTATAGTGTCTGAAGCAGTCCTGGTGGGTCACACCAGAAAAACCTCTGCACAAGTGAGCAAGTTGGAGAAATGACACACTGTAAAAATGAAACACCAGGGGCTCATCCAAACTTCTGCTTTGTCCGCCGCTTTCCACTGGGGAAACCCACTGTTTACCGCTGAATCAGAGCAAATGTCAATCGGATTCAACATTTGCTCCAATTTAGCATGAAAGAGTTGGTTTTCTAGTGGAAAGCAGTGGGGCAAAACTGCTTGGACTCTTGCCTAGAAAGTGGAAAACTATTCACACCTGTGCTAGGGACGGATGACCACCCTCCCCACATTGCAGCATACCAATTCACCACTGTGATTCCAAGCACAGGGTGTCATTGCTAACCACATTGTCAACATCATGTCTCTCTCTTGGCTAGGGGAAAGCTGTGGGCTTCACTACTAGAAAGACTTGAGTAGTTTTCTACAACATGGTGCCCCCTCCCCCAGCTCCAGTCAACATGGCCAATGGTCAGGGGTGATGGGAGTTGTAGTTTGACAGCATCTGAAGGGCGCCTTCTTGAGTTGGGCTCAGGGTGGCAGGGGGATACAGCTGGAAATGGGATCAGACATTTTGAGATAGGCAGTTATGTGCCAAAGTCTTGCAAAGGGAAGAAGAGACAAGAGGATGGCGGGAATGAAACAGGCAAACATAATTACATGCTCCTCAAGGTTAGTTCAGGATACCTGAATGTGAGCTGGAAATATGGCTTTCCAACTTGGAATTTTGCATGGAATTTTCCCAGGCAAGAGGTAATGATGGCCACCAACTTGCATGGCTTTAAAAGAAAATTAGACAAATTTGTGGAAGGCTGCTGCCAGTGACTCCCACGACAGGTTACCAGGAAAGTAAAAAGGCAAGGAAATGTTTCTTACTGTCTTTTTATTCAGAATTTACAGAGAGAGGCTATAGAACCCAGCCTCTTAGATAATGGCATTGTCCTGAGTGAATCTCCACACACCCCTATCACTTCCGCTTCCTCATTCGTCAATCCCATCACTGCCTCTGTCCTTGAGGTCTTTGCTCTCCTACTTTCAAAGCTCACCAGGTTTTTTTTGGGGGGGGAGGGTCTGGAAGGCTTTCAAAAGACACTGTGTCCATCAGCTGTCACCCCTCTGGTGCTTCCTCTCCCTCCTCCTCTCCTATTATTTCCCAACTTTCCCCCTCGTCTGCCTCTGAGCTGTGACCTCCCTCAAACCCTTGTTGTAAATCTAAACTGTCTTCCTCCTCCCTGGAAGGGTCAAGCTGGGGAGGTGGTCTCCACCATTCGTCCTCTGCCCAGTCCCCAACGTAAAGTTTGCCATTGGCTACTAGCCAGGATGACTATGTTCTTCCTCCACTGGCAGAGACAACAGTGCATTTGAATACCAGGAGAGGAGAGCGCTCTTGTGCTCAGGTCCTGCTTACAGGTTTTCCATCTGGCTGGCCACTGTGAGAACAGGATACTGGACTAGATGGGCAACTAGCCTGATTCACCACGGCTCTCCTTAAAACCAGCTGCAGAGAATGGCATTATGAGAAGGGAACCTAAAAAGCACCAAACAGATATTTAAGATTGAGAAACTGGGAAAAATAAGAAGGTATTTGCTAGGTGCTAAAAAGGTCATTATGTAGATGCTGGGTGAGCCTCCCTGGTGAGAGCATTCCATAGGTGCAGAGTCTCTGAACCCCACGTCACCCCATCTTGACTGCAGAAAGGCAGCCTCCCTGAAGTGCCTGGGATTGGTGGTAATGATGAAGGCGTGTCCTTAATACTTGAAAGGATGCAAGGAAAAGAATCTTCCTGTAAGAGGTTAAATCCTCTTACTTGTCTGTGCTTTTGTTTTATGTCTTTGCAGAGCAGATGTAAAAGAAAGGCTTTCAGTGTCCCTCTGTACTTCAAAGGAATACATAGCCTGGAGTGCAAGCCATAATGTAGGTCAATGCATCTAGAACATGACAAAGGCATCACCTTTGATCACTCAGTGGTGATTTGCTTCTAGTAACAAAATGGGAAGCTGGCTGAAGCAGCAGATGCGAGGAGCGGGTCCCTCTAGTCTAGAGCTTTTAAAACTGACTTAAACAGATACAAATGTTAGCAACACAACAGAGATGAATCTGAAGATATGGCGGGGGGTGTGTGTTCCCAGGCATAGAATGACAATGTACCACTGTGGAAAAACCTATTGCACCACTCTTCATACATTACAGCATACACACATTTTCTATTGATTTAAAGAATATTTGATTGAGAAGTCCTCTGACTTTTAATTATCATGCAATGCAAGTTAAATATACTTGCATTTTTGCCCAGCACTGATTAGGGTGCCTGTTGCTGCCATTGCCTTAAGCGCAACAGGGAGCATAGGAGAAGGTCTCACTGAAGGTCTCATTGCCAGCGACCCCCTCAAATTAGGAGCTGGACCTGCCACATGGAGTGGCAGTAAGGGTCAATAGTTCTCACCAGGGTTCTCTCCATGAACTGAGCACATATTATAGAACATGCCCCAGAAGCCTCTGCAATGTGTTGAGGTTGTGTAGCAGATGTTTGGGAGGTTCCTTGGCAGATGAACCAATGATGAAAGTGGATGTGGAAAAGACATTTGTCTACTCCATTAACATTATCTGTCTATTTGATAAAAAATAGATCAGCCAAGCCATACAACTGTTGCTGTTCCCATCATGATGCAGATAACCATGGGCCTTGTGATGACCAAGGACGAGACATTTATTTACAGTCATGGGGAGGGGACCCTCTCCTTGACCATCTGTGTCTCTTCCAGATGGCAGATGGCTTTGCAATGGCTGTGGTGCTCTTAAATGGTTGGCTTGTTGACCTGTGGAATCATTGGGGCTTATTTTTGCTGTGAGTACTTTGATTTTCCCAACTATGATTGAAACAAGCCTAAGGCCCTGTTAGAATTCTTGCCTGTTCCTTCTTTTTCTTGGAAACAGGCTGGACAACACTGTAGCTGCCCCAGCATAACCTTATTGCCTCTAATTGTAACTAAGGAGCTTTCCTCACTGTTCAGCATTAATCTGGAAACGTACTAAGAATGTAGCTCCTTCACTAATCCTGGGTGATGACCGGGAGTAAGACAGCTGTCGCCGCTGTGGCCAGTCATCTGCTCTGAAGTTGTTGGGTTTTTTTCTTTAAATGCTGTCACTCTTCCTTGTCTGCAATAACAGAGTACAACATGAGAGTACAACAGCCAGTCAGCAAAAGCTGCTCCCAACCCACAATCTCTCTCTGTAAAACGTATTCATATGCAAGGGCTGGGAATGTTGGCAATCTGCATTGTGGCCTAGCTCAGCCTTCCCTTATGGGAAATGTAGTCCACAACAGCTGGAAATGGAACAGCAGAGGTAATTAAGGGTTAAATCTGTTGCCAGTCACTCAACAAGTCAAGTTGGGGTGGGTGGGTGGATGGGTGGGTTAGCAGCAACCAGGGCAGGTGGCATGAATTTTATTGAGGTGGCAAATGCACTAGTCTTGAAAGACCTACATTGGCTCCCAGTACGCTTCCAAGCACAATTCAAAGTGTTGGTGCTGACCTTTAAAGCCCTAAATGGCCTCGGTCCAGTATATCTGAAGGAGCGTCTCCACCCCCATCATTCTACCTGGACTCTGAGGTCCAGCGCCGAGGGCCTTCTGGCAGTTCCCTCACTGCAAGAAGCCAAGTTACAGGGAACCAGACAGAGGGCCTTCTCGGCAATGGCGCCCTCCCTGTGGAATGCCCTCCCACCAGATGTCAAAGAGAACAACAACTATCAGACTTTTAGAAGACATCTGAAGGCAGCCCTGTTTAAGGAAGCTTTTAATGTTTGATGCATTACAGTATTTTAATATTTTGTTGGAAGCTGCCCAGAGTGGCTGGGGAAGCCCAGACAGATGGGCGGGGTATAAATAATAAAATTATTATTATTATTATTCTTAGCTGTTTAACTGTGCTGGAGTTTTCTTGTGGATCCAAACCCAGTGCTTTTTTTCTAAAAAAATGTTTAGGGGTATTCTCATTTTCCTACTCATATTGAAATACTGCCCCTCAATGAGGCCAAACTTAGATTCACAAAATGTTTAGGGATACCTCTGTGTGTGTCCCCCCCCCCCCCGAAAAACCCCTCTGAACAAGGCCTGTTGAAAGAAGGCCCAAAAAACTAACAACCCTTCTTTCCTTTCTGCTCATGTTGCATACTTGCATTATCTGTTCACTTTGTGCACTAAAGTTTTACCAGGGTTTTCTCTCTGCATCCCATATGTATTATTCAAGTCCCCTGCCATGGTGGGGAAGACTTGGCCTAGCTTGTCACTTAAGAGTTGGGAATCTTCAAGAATGCAAATAGCGGAGGGAACAGAGGAGAATTATTCTGCTGGAGGGCAGCCATGTGTTCTTCTTTACAGATAACCGCTCTTTGTTTGAGGAGCCCTCTGTGTGGAAGGTTGTCCAGTGCAAGTCCAGTTTAAAGATGGAGAAGCCTAGAGAGACAGGCTTTAAAGTTGCCCATCAGTAGTGAGCACCTGGAAAGCAGACTGGTCAGGCAAGCACACAGGTGTTCTGCTAAGGACAGCTGCTCTTTTGGATTCAGAGGTAACAGGCAGGCTTTGGGGTGATGAGTACTAGTTTTATTCATCGCATAGCAAGTATTAGACATAAAATGCACAATAACCCAACACACAGACTTCTCTAACTAGGCAAGCCAGACTACTGAGTACTTCAACACAACTACAATAAAACAGTTTCGAGATTGCTTCATTCTTACATTCCATCAGTTGTTGGAGACACAACAGTGAATGACCCACTTTCAGCTGGGGCTGTTTAATGCATAGCACCATCCTGATCTATACTGAATTCCCATTGCCAGTGCCTCAAGCTCTCATGTGAGTCACAAGTCAGAGGTCCTAAGACTCCCCCCATAAATATCAAGGGGGTGAATGAAGAGATGGCATGTGCAGCTGTCTCATGACCCTGCCTCTCACAGTCACAGCACGTGACTTCACCTTGCTAGTGTCTAAGGCAGCATTTCACAACCTTGGGTCCCCCAAATCCCTGAGCACTGGCCATGCTGGCTAGAAGTGATGGGAATTGTGGTCCAACAACATCTAGGGACTCACGGTTGAGAAAGGCTGGCCTAAGGGATGACCACCTGTCAATCACAGGTCAAGAACTTCAGCAGTGCTGACTTGACCAGAATATGATCAACTCTTTCAGGACTCCAGTCTAGAACTTTAGAATATTATACCTGCTAAGCAAATTCTCATGCCAAGTCTACGCCTGGGCACCTTTGAATGCTTCAAAGGGGGTAACTGCTGAGCATCATTCCTAATCTCATGATTGCAATGGTCTTTCAGATATGTCCCAAAACAACAGGTCACCTGGTCAAAAAAAACCTCCCCTGCAATGGGGAGATAGGAAAAAGCCCTGTACCTCAGGAGTGCAACATTACAGACAAGTGCTGCCTTATAGCAAATAAGACCACTTGTCCATCAAACTCAGTATCACATGCTCTGGCGACCCTCCCTGGGACCGTATGGTGAAGTTTGGGTAAGAAGTCCAATTAATAAATAGCAGGTCTGAGAAAGGCAGGCATTACACAAATGCAAAATCTCCTACCCACTTTTCAGTATGGTGAAATATTAAGAATCAGCAGTACCTGCAGCTACTTGCCTTGATAAAGATTCGGAAACCCTGTTCCAGATGACATCCTGACACATGATATGACAGAACCTGTCCCTTAGAATTTAGGACTTGACGTAAATCCGGCTACGCAAAGAATAACCTTTTGCTCTTTCTTTGAGAAATTCTTACCTGACAGTTAAGTTGTGTTGTTTTTTTCCAGTTTGGCACATTGGAACTTAATCTCAAGAACCCAAGACCCTAATATGGCGGATATTCTGAAAAGTTCTAATCATATTAAGCTTTTTGTAATCCCTGTGTGAAATATTTCAAATGCTTTCCTCTAAAATATGCCCCACGTGCTCTAAAACACACACAAACACCACCTCCACTTCTTTCCTTAAGGAAGCCATTCACTTGGTCTCCAGCAAAAATATAACAAGACCTCAAGCAATGCTGTAGTAGTGATTGGAGGTGAACTAGTATCCCACTGTTCACCCTAAAGGGGTCAAGCTTTTGAAGACACTTTATTCAAACGGTCATAAAAGATGCATTTGCAGAAGGCCTGCCTCCTCTGCCTCTGCTGTCTCCAGCTTCTAGAACGAGGGATGGTTGCACCAGTCTATCTTCTGGGTCCATGTTAGTGATTGATACAAAGATTGTCCAAGCCTGTCTATATTCAGATTTTTTAAAGTGAGCAATCAAATCAGTATAAAATTGTCTTTAAATGATATATTAGGAGAGTACACAAACCTCACCATTCACGATCCAAATCGGGAGCTGATTTGTTCGGGATGTGGCATTTGACCTCCTACGTATGTGACATCATACGGAAAGGGTTAACTAATTGTCAAATGACTAACCAATGGGAACCCAAAGGGAGGAGTTAGGAGTTAGAGTTAGGGTGGTTGAGACGACAGTCTGGAGTTAGAAGAGACAGAGAGGATAAGACTGTGGGTTGGGCTAGACTGATGTGAGAGAGTGAGAGAATCTGTTAAGAGGAGTCAGTCAAACAGTTGAGATAATCAGTCAGAAGGTATTAGGAAGGTATAGGCCAGTAAAGAAACTAAAGTTAAGATACTGACAGGAATATTATCTGGGAAACCATAAACTTGTTAATGTTTATAAAATAAACTTGTTTATTTGGTTCAATTTTAACAACTGTCTGGACTCAGTGTTTTACCCAAGAGTAACGGGTTGGTGGCAGCAGGGAAGAGAGCACAGTGGTGGCACAGGGATCAATAGACCATTAAATGTCCGGGAGCCCTGTGTGATCACCACAGGGAGCCAAGGCGATTGAGATCCAAGGTACGACTGTACTCCTAATTACAGTCAGTGGTGGCGTTTGAATATATCAAGGGAACGGTCCATAGCTCAGTGGCAGAGAATCTGCTTTGCATGCAGAAGGTCCCATTTTCAATCCCTGGAATCTCCAGATAGGCCTGGGAAAAGGTCTCCTGTCTGAAACTCTTGGAAGCCACTTCTGAGACAGTACTGAACTAGGTAGACTAGTGGTCTTCCTCAGTAGAAGGCAGTTCCCTATGTTGAAATGTTGTATCTGGCTGGGCAAAAAAAAGAAATGAAGAAGATTCTGAGGGATCAAGGTCTGTTTCACATATCAGATCATTCCAAAGAGGTACATCTTCATATTCCTCATGGGTACCCATGTCTTAAACATATATCTCTGAAATAATTTGCATTGGTTTCAATAATATATGCAGCCAAGTATGGATGTTTATGATTGCAGCCTTAATTGAGATTTTAATTTAGGATCATATCCTATTTTTAAATCTCTAGGTGCTGCAAAAATGGCATGCCTATTTTTCATAAAAGAGATAAATAACAGGATACCTTCCTGATCTATCTGCCTGGTAGGAAGGCTTGCCACCTGTTCTTATTTCAAAGATTAGTGCCTTGTTTAGTATTGAAATATAACACCCCTGTTCAAGTGAATATGTTGATTTAATACATATGAAGAATCGTATATTCTAGCAAAGTGCAGTGAATGTCTTGACATGGGTAATAGTTATTTTCTTATGATCTTACAAATGCATTCCTTATTTTGGGTGTCTTTAGCACTAGATGCATGTTCTGACTAAGTGGAAAGGTTTGGCTAAAGAAGGTGCCTAACAGAAATTCAGAAGAAGCTTTTCCTACCCTGAAGGCGCAGAGATCAATGTTTCATGTCTGTTCTCAGAAGCCCTAGCAGACTCCTAGTAGCCACTCTAGACGCCAAGCTGTATCAGAGGGGACTTAAGAAATAGTTTTGTAAATTTGTCACCATGGGTCAGGGGCCAAGCAGTGATCAATGCTTCACTGGAGCAGAGGGAAGTACCATGCTGCTCAGACTTAGAAGTACTACATAACTATAGCTTAGTAGTGAATATCTTGCGGGGGGGGGACTTGAGAGGGTGATAGCGACACAGCTTCAGGCATGCTTGGAATAAACTGATTACTTGGATCCACTCCAGTCTGGCTTCAGACTGGTCATGGCAATGAAACCACCCTGATTGCCATGTTTGATGACCTTTGTCAGGAGAGAGGTGTCAGGAATGCATCCCTGCACAGACTCTTCTATCTGTCGGTGGCTTTCAATAATGTTGACCATAGAGCATCTCAGGGACATTGAGATTGGAGCACTGGACCTCAATGATTCTGCTCCTGTCTCCAGGGCCACTGGCAGAAAGTAGTTATGGAAGGCCATGATCCACTGCCATGGGGATATCCTGTAGTGTCCCACAGAGTTCTATCTTGTCCCCATGCTATTTAACATCTAAATGAAGCCCCTGGGAGCTGTCATCAGGAGATTTGGCATGAGTTGTCATCTATATGAGGATGACACCAAGATTTCTCTCTCTGTTCTACCTGAATCTGGGGAGGTGTTCAAGAGGTTAGACCAGTGCCTGGAGGCAGTGATGGACTGGATGTGAGTCTGTGAACTGAAACTGAATCCTGAAAAGATAGGGGTGTTATGTGTCTCAAGTTCTCAAATCCAGAAGGCGGGGTTTCCCTTGGCCCTTGACCTGGAAAAGGTTCCCTAGACCTGGTCTTCACTGACTGGCAGCAGTTGTCCAGGATTTCAGACAGGGAATCTTTCCCAGCCCTACCTGGTGATGCTGGAGGCTGAGCTACCATCTTCATGCAAAGAAGGGGCTCTACCAGTTTGTCAAGGCCCTTTCCACAAGGTGTGGCAGAGTTTCCAAACTCCATGTCCAAGATGAGAAAACTGCCTCCCTCTTCACAGAGACGGTTGCTTCTCTGATAAATTCACTGGGTGGACTTCTGCAATCCAAGGTCCCCATCAGAGGGATCCAGGGACTAAGTCAAAATAACAATAGTGGAGAATATGAACGCAGACAAAGGGGCAAATGGCACTACATTCCTCATTAAGGAAAATGCTCCAGGCTGCCTCTGTGTGACTCCCCAGCAAGAGTCATTTAATAAGGTTGCCTTGGCAACGTGTTGTAAACGATTCATCATGCTGCTGGTCCCCATGATGATCTTTGTTTGCTGAAGCATCATTAGAGGACCATGCGCTCGCACCACTTTCTATGTAGCAAGGGATTAACACTGACAAGTATCTCCCTTTGCTTATCCCATAAAGGCTTTGGACCAAAGGAGCATCAGAGAAGACTGACAAGCATAGACAGATAATGCTTCTCTCCCCCCCCCCCAGCTTAAAAAAATATCAATCTATAATTATCTTGAATGCACACAGTGGAGTTACGAGAGCAAAAAGCGGAAATCAATGGGAAAAGCAGTCTCAGTTTTGTTCAAAGGCTTAAGAAATGTCTTTGAATGGAGAAGAATGTCTTTAGAAATTGTGTAGAAGACAAAACTAATATGCAACCCTCATGCGTCAGTGTGGTGTGGAGTAGATAGGCAGAACTTAAGAGCCGTAAAGCCCAGGCTCACTTATAAAGTCCATAGACCTGAGATTGAGAACCTCATCCCTTGGAACTCTGCTCAAGCCACACACTGTCTCAAGTAATACACACACACACACACACAGAGAGAGAGAGAGAGAGAGAGAGAGAGAGAGAGCCCTGCATTGCACCTTCCTTCCTTCAGTGTTTTGGCTTGGTTGGAAAATGACCTTGAACACATAGTGCTTCTTGCTTTCCTTGATGCTTATGTTTGCTCTCTCTCTCTCTTACACACACACACACACACACACACACACACACAACATACCTCAAAAGGTGGTTTTGAAGGAAAAATAGAGGAGGAGGACTCATGTGTGCTGCCCTAGGCTCCAAGAAGCCAGCATGGTTCTCATGTAGCCCTGATAGTTTCTGTTGTATAACCTATGACACAACCAGCTTCCACTAGTTGTTGCGCTGGGTTTCATATTGTGCGATCATTATTCTCACCCTTATGCTAGCACAACATCCCTTGTGCTGATGTTCAGGGATGTAGGAAGTGGGGGGCAAAGGGGGCAGGCCGCCCTGGGTGTCATCCATGAGGGGGGTGACAAAAAGGCCCAGTGCATGGCATGGCTGCTGCTCTGGGCGTCCATGCAGCTAACTCCGCCACTGCTGGTGGTCAGAGAATGCTGGATCTGGGCCTGAGGTTTCCTCTCCCTACTTCAGATGTAGTCGTTTCCCTGCCCCCACCTTTTTTTCTGGTCATTTCCTGAAGGTTATGTGAAGGAAGAGACACACACACCCTCTTCCATTTCCTCCTGCAGTCTTCTAGTTTGTAGAGCTCTGAGAAAATATTCCCTTTAATCCTTGGATTACACAGAATTGTTCTACTGTATGTGATTGCACTTCTACTGGAAGTTCAGAAAAGCCTTCTGAAGCTGTTTGAATTCCAAAATGTCAAATTCGTTACTTGGCAAGCTCAGAGCTTACATGGGGGTATTAGCAGAATAGCTTTGATTCAATATCATCAGTCAAGTCAGCTAAGTGACATGGTAGTGGGGTTTCCCCCCCCCCCCAGCCTGCTGAAATATTTCCATATTCTCAATATAAGTACCAGTCTCATCTTGACATCCTCCTATTTTTCTAAAATAAAATAAAGATGGGGGGATGGATATTTTTTAAAAAAAATAGTTAATCTAGTAAATACTCTGCTGTCATTGATTAAAATGAAAGGTGTACTGTATGTGTGAGGTTGTACTGAATAGTTCTGGAGCATGGGCAGATGGCACATGATGGCTGGATGGGCAGCTGCAGTTGTGATTCCTGCATTACAAGGGGTTGGACCTTGGCACCCCTTTCCAACTCTACAATTCTATGATTCTGTGATGCACCCAGGAACCCTGCTGAATCTAAGTCAGGAGCGAAATCCTGACCACATCCCCCAACCCCAGCCTTCTAGCTATAGGGGTGTTAGCAGACTGCCTCTGAACCTGAAGCTCTATGGAACCATCCTATATTCTGTTTCAGAATCTGTTCTATGAGTGCCGTTGTCTATGTAGTCAAAGCAGCAGCACAAAATATAGGATGCATGAGGGGGGCATTTCTGTGGACTCAGGGGAACTCCAAGATCTGCAGAAGTAGAAGAAGAACTCTAAGGAATGGGGTCGGTCATGTGCTGTGCCCACCATAGACTGACCATCAAGAGGGGGGAAACTGGAAGCTGGGGAGAGGGGGAATGGAGTGGTTGGGAAAGGAGGCAGGATAAAGCAGCACATAGGTATTAAAGGAGTAGAGAGAACTCTCTCATTGTCTTGGCAAGTCATTTCCTGGTTCACACTGAGAAGCTACCACAGGTATGGAAGAAAAAGCTGCCTATAGAAATCAGTGGATGTTAATGTAGCTGGCATTGGGCACCTGGGTACCCACAACATCCCGGGGGGGAGGCAACAACCCCCGAATGAAGTGAACATGAAAGGGGGGGGGACCTAATAGAACTCAGTCCGGATTGACCATGCTCACTGCCACCCAAGGTTTGGTCCCTGCAATTATTAATGTCGATTAGGATTGTTACTGCATCCATGAGCTGAAAGGAATAAATACTGTTTTGTTAATCTTTCTCATCACTCTAATGGTGATAGAAAAGTTTCCATTTGACAGCAAATAGGCTAAGACCTTCAGCTTGCTCTTGACAGGTAAGGTCAAGGTCAAGATGGTGTGTGGAGTCCTCTTGTGAATTGTGGGGCCGCTAAGATTCAATGTGAAGGGGAAAAAATGTGTTAAAAAATTATAGTAGGCAACATGTTCTGTGTGTATGTGTATGTTCAAAGAGTGGAAATCAGATTGCAACTTACACATCCTTTCTTAAGCCTCAACCGATTTAGACAAGCTTGGATAGTCCTGAGTAGCAGCTCAGAATGTGATCTGTGAATTGGTAAGTGAAGTCTGCACTAGTCTGCACTAGTCTGCAGTCTTGCCTCTGCCATTAACTCATCAGCCTAGTTAACTAGGAATGGAAGCAAAACACACCAAAATGCAGGGCTGACTCCTTCTATTAGGCAGGATGAGACAGCTGCCTCAGCTGGCAGAACTGCAGGGGTGGGTTTTGGTCAGTGCCAGATTTATGTATAGGCTAAGTAGGCTGAAGCCTAGGGCCTCTAAATCTAGGGGGGGGCCTCGCCAGCCCTCCTGCTCCCCAGTGCTGCAGTCTCCCCTCTCCCAAAATTGTAAACTCAAGACTTCATGCGAGGGCAGGGCAACTCAGACCCAGCAACTATGAGACTCAGGGCTAGCCAATGGGGCCCAATTTGAAGCAGTGGGGCGCAACTTGAATTATTATTTTTTGTAGGGCCCCAGTTCACAGCCAAAGTCTGCAAAATCTTATAGATATAAATAAAATCCATCTAGATTGCCCTGGTGCAGGGCTCCCCTTAGGAGCGGCCCGCGGGGCCCAAGTTGGCCCAATTGCTCCAATTGCCTTAAGGTCAGCCCTGATGAGACTGTGGACTAACAACTGACAGCTGAGCTGTTGTTAGTAACTCAGAGAAGGTTTGGGAACCTTCAAGCTTCTGCACCTCCTGGGCTAGCCTGTAGCTCTCAGGTGTGGTGACAGATGCTCCCCCATGCCCAGTGTGGAAGTGAACTTGGTGGACTTGGAACTGCCACCCATGGAGCTGCTTTGAGCCTTCTGAGCTGGAAAGGTTCAAAGGGTTAAGCAAAGAGATCATTGATCCAGGACTCGGAAGGTGAAGGAAGCTAACTCATTGTGTGAATGCTGCATTGCATGTTTTTGTGCATGTGCATGTGTGAATAATAATAATAATAATAATAATAATAATAATAATATATTTATATCCCACCTTCCCCAGCTGAAGCCGGGCTCAGAGCAGCTAACAACAGTAAAGAGATGGGAGTTGCCCCCCCCCCCAATCCCATATCGTCCCGACCCAGCCAAAGGACCTCTGTCTTCGAAGGATTTAACTTCAACCGGCTCCCACGTAACCATCCAGCCACAGCTTTCAAACATCTGATCAGTGTGTCTGGGGCTGAGTCAGGATTGCCATCCATCAAGAGATAGAGTTGGGTGTCATCAGCATACTGATGGCAGCCCAACCCAAAACTCTGGACAAGCTGGGTGAGGGGGCGCATAAAGATGTTGAAAAGCATTGGGGAGAGTATTGCACCCTGAGGCACTCCACACACCAAGGAGTGGCGCGATGACAATTCCCCCCCAAGTGCCACCCTCTGTCCCCGACCAGAGAGAAACAAGTGCAGCCATTGAAGGACTGTGCCCTGGATCCCCACGTCAGTGAGGCGGTGGTCTAGGAGTTCGTGATCGACCATGTCGAAGGCTGCTGACAGGTCTAAAAGAATCAGCAGCTCTGACCAGCTGCCTACAGAGATCATCTGTTAGGGCGACAAGAGCCGTCTCGGTCCCATGACCAGCGCGGAAGCCGGACTGGAATGGATCCAGAGCCAATGTTTCATTCAGAAACCCACCAAGCTGTTCAGCAACCGCTCTCTCAATCACCTTACCCAGGAACGGAAGATTCGAAACCGGGCAGTAGTTGGATAGATCTAAAGGATCTAATGATGTTTTCTTTAAGAGCGGGCGCACGACTGCTTCCTTCAATTCCCTTGGGAATGTCCCAGTGCCAAGGGACAAATTGATGATATCCCCTGGGGGGCCCACACCTCGTCTGGACACGCTCTAATCAGCCAGGACAGACATGGGTCAAGAGGACAGGTGGTGGGCTTTCCAGCTCAGAGGAGTCTGTCCACATCGGCTGGGGATATCTGGTCAAAGTGGTCCAATACTGGACCTGAGGACAGTCGAGGGGCCTCCAGTTCCATTATTGTATCCAAATTGGCAGGGAGGTCACAGCGGAGCAACAGAATGTGGTGTGTGCCCCCTTTGAGTATGTCTGCTCTTTCTACAGCACCCATTTCCTCACTGCTCAGCCGCTTCACCAAGCTTCTTCACAAGTTCCACTTAAACATAGGAACAAGCTGTGTGAAAGATCGTGTGCTTGTTGATTTGTAAAGCCCAACTGTTGTGGATACAGATGCAAGGACTGTACACTTGCGGAACATTGATAGGAATAACTGTGCACAGCTCAAATATGTGTGTGCACTCATTGAAAGCAATGTATGAGCCCCCCTACATCCAAGCTGGATATTGGGAGATGAAGACCTCAGAGAAGGGAGGTCTTATGAGTGTTTGTGTGGGTTGTCCCATATGTGTGTGTGCGCGCGCACGCGCTCTGCATGAGAGACAAAACGAATGTGGGTAGCCACACCCAGTGGTGGCTTGCAGGCCTCAGAGGGTTGTTCAACTGGGAATGTAGCCCCTTCCACTGAAAAGGTTCAGCAGCCCCTGGTTTCGTTCAATCCACATTTGGGCAGCTGCATATTCCTGCATTGCAGGGGGTCATCCTTGGGACCCCTTCCAACAAGTCTATGATGAATGTGAAGAAATTTTGAACCACATGAAACATACTGTAGACATTCTTACTATTAGTCATGTGTCATTAATGCATAGTTTGTACAACATTCTTTCTTTACCTTGAAAGCATCAGGCAAAGCGGCCCTCCTGAATATTTTGAACATATTGGGGGGGGGGAATAGTTTTATAAAAATGTTTACTGAGGATTAAGTGGAATGTGAGCATATGCTTCTGTTAACTGATAATCCTTTTAAGGAGATTAAAATTAATGCAGGGAATGACATTCCTTTATAAACTGTTGAACAAATAATTCCTCACCTAAGGATTTTGTGCTGGCAAAGCACCCCTTTAAAAACTGCCCATTTAGTGCAGAGTTGGATAAAGAGAAAGCTTTTGTTCGTGTTATTTTCACTTAACCCTGATTGGTGATCTTTTCGTTTAAGGCTTTTCACAGTTTCCTCTCTACCACCCAAAAGGCAGACAAAGGTGCTAGGAGGGGAGACCTCGGTATGTACTAATCTGGATGATTGTTAATCATAGAAAGAGCTGGATGCTCAGACTAGAGGGAAAATCCATAAGACACAAGCACAGGATTCCAGAGCCTTGACTATATTAGGACCACTAAAGTGATTTATGAGCAACATAAGAGAGATAATATAACAATGGACTATAAAATCAATAGTCATGCCCAGAATGGATTAAATCCTCGGGCAATGTTCGTGCTATGCCTCGTGGCGGGGGATGGGGCCAATCGGACTCCAGGCATGAGTCAAATGTTCCTTGAAGTATCCGTGTTTTGCTGGTGCTAAAGAGGTAATGAATGCTCCTGGCTTTGCAGCTCAACATCCTTTGGGGTAGAGCACACCATACATTTCAACAGACATCTAAAGCTCAGTATAAGACGCCATCCCATGTCCCTGAGGGAATGCAAGTGGCGTTAGTGGGAGTCCCAGCGGCAAGGGGAGACTCAAGGCATTTTGCTGCCTAGAGAGCCATCCCTACCATGAGACAGGATGAAGCAATCACTTCAGGAACCAGGTGCGCAGTGGCTGTAGTCCTCTGGCTGTTCCTCCTGACCCCCTCCCCCAGCTGGTCCTCTCTGTTGGAGGACAGAATTATATGTGACACGTGGCTTGGTCTGGCTTGCTGTGTTAGTCGTCGAATTAAGATTCAGCAACCAGAAAGGGTCTTACGTCCATGTAGGATTTTGCTTTTGGGGAATGCCTTTTAGAAAATGTTGTGAATGTGCTATGTGGATTGCCTTCCCCCAGCTGTATCTTGATTAGAATTATTTAGAAATGTTAAACATGACATTCAACACCTTCATTATCCTCTTCTGAATCCTTTCCAGTTTCTCTGTTACCTGCCCAAAGTACAGTGTCCAGAACTGGACTCAGCACTGCAGGGAAATCTGACTAGTACAGAATAATGCAGAACTATGACTTCCCATGACATGGAAACTATGGATTGGATCCAAGCTAAGCTAGTTGTTAGTTCAACTTGGGATCACAAGTTAGTTGTGATTAGTCTACCTCACAGGGTTGTTGTAAGGAATAAAGGGAAGGCAGGGGAAAGGCATGTTTGCTACCCTGAGTTGTCCTTGGAAAGGACATAAAAAATCTAGTAAATAAGTAACACTGCTACAGTAATTATGAGATATAAAAGAGATAATAACCAGAAAATTGATCCTTAAAATACACTGGAGTGGGTGGCTTTCTGGGGTGTGTGTGTGTGTTTGCCATAGTATCTCTGAACAGCTCTTTGAATCTTTCTCCTCCACAACTGAACCCTGAAATGGCACCCTTAAGAACAGGATTAATAGAAATTAGAGACAAAATGTTCAAGATATAATATTGTATTAGCTTAATAATGCACCTTTAAGGAATATTCTCAGGCAGAAACACAAAGAGACACATTCTTAGTCTGAAAGTTCTTTCTCTGCTGTAACAAAAGAGCTGTAAATTGAATTTCCAGGTGTGACTTGAAGCAAGTAGACTTCAGAAGGCTTTGTCATCTTTGCACAACTCCTGTTACAATGACCACCAAGTATTGTTGAGCAAACTGTTGGATCTTTCCATCACCACTCATCAAAGATTTCAGTAAACTTGATTTAAGAAATACTGAGCTGAAAGAATATAAAGGAAAATGCATGAATATGGAAAATGCATTCTCTGTGGCTTTCTTTGGGTTGGGTCTACAGCAGAAGTATGCAGCCTTTGTTCTGTGGAGAGCTACATTCCCTTTGGGATAATCTACATGTTGGCAGTGGGAAGAACCCCAGACTAAAGCGTTCTGGATTAGTCAGTCTACCATAAAGACCCCAAACCACCCCCAAACACACACTTTAATTTTCACCTTGACTGACTCAGATTAGAATTCCCAGATTCTATACAAGTTTGATCAGAGGTAAACCCTACTGGATTCAATGGGGTTACTTTCAAATAAGTATACAGAGGATGTATTTTTATCAGTCAGTTCAAATGGAGTGCTTAAAGCTGTGTCATAATCTAAGGCAGAAAGCAGGAACAACAGACACAAAACAACCATTGGAGGTTCTGAAACAGAGGATGGATGGCCATCTGTCTGGGATTCTTTAGCTGCGATTCCTGCAATGGGGGGGGGGGGTTGAGCTAGATGACTCTTTGGGTTCCTTCCAACAATTCTATGCAGATGCAGCTAGGAATTGGGATTTGTCTATGGTTCTCGCAGCCTTCTGAAAAGCATTGTCCAAATGAAAAAGGGAGCAGGGGAAAATGTAACAAACACCCTCTTCAAATAGTCTCGATAGAGTATTCTGGATGTATATTTAACCTGAGTATTAATTGACATGAGCAACTGCAAAACCTCTCTCTTTCATCAAGTCATCCTGTGCTAGGAGTTACCATGACGGCAGGCACAATGGCCACTTATCCAGAGACATCGGCTTGCATAAATATGACTCCCTTGCACTGAATGGAGGTAATTATGCCAACTTGATTTGCAGCTGCAGACTGAAGCACAAGACCTGGGTGCTTGACCAAGAGGGAGATTAGCATGTTAAGAAACGACTGCAGACTTAATGTCCCTTGTCCACCCCTCCGATTGATTTCAGTCGAGATCTTGGCTGCCATCTTTTGCCTTCCTGTGATGGTTTCATGCCTGATTCTCTCTCCGCAGGCATATTTATTTTTAAAGAACAGGCTCCTCTGTTTGATTACATTAATGATCCTAAGGCATCATTAAAAGCACACACACGCCTCATATTTTTGGACTGTTTTTACATTCAAATGTCTCTTTGTACATAATTCATATCCTAAATACAAAAAAATTAAAAATGCAACTGTTCCCCTAATCCAGCCTTTCTCAACCTGTGGGTCCCCAGATGTTGTTGAACTACAACTCCCATCATCCCTAGCTAGCAAGGCCAAAGCTCAGGGATGATGGGAGTTGTAGTCCAACAACATCTGGGGACCCACAGGTTGAGAACCGCTGCGGCCTAATCCGTTGCAACAAAGTGGTGGTGGTGCTCCTAAAGTGCTCTCTGAATGTTGCCTATACCTCAATCTGAGGAAATATCAGAGTGAGGCATTGTGGGGAAAGTGGCCCATAAGCACCTTTTAAAAGTTTAACAGTTTATTACTCCCCAGAGGAGGAAGAGATGTGCGGTGGAGGAAGGTGACTCCCTACTGAGGGGACAGAGGCAGCAGTGTGTGGAGATAGCAGAATGTTCCAGGAGGTGTGGAACTGTCTTCCAAGTGCAAAGATTCACATTGTGACAGATAAGTTTCCAAGTCTTATAAAGTCCAGTAACCACAACCCCTTCCTTCTGATTCATTGAGCACAAACAATACTGCCAGATACAGTCTTCTACATATACAGTAGGAAGGGTCTATGAAACTCTGGGCAGGAAGCTGAAGGGCCTTAGGGCACAGGTGGTCACCACTCCTTCCTGTTGAAGGTCGTGGCCCAGGACAAGAGAGGAAAATACTGGAAGTAAACCACTAGCTGAAAAGGGGCTGTTGTCAGGAAATGTTTGGTCTCTGCTTTCTTGAACCACACAGCAATTTGCTAGAATGTGTTTGCTAAGAGTCTTGCAATCCTGATTGGGAGGGCTTTAAACTAAATCCTGAGGTGGGGGGAGACAATGTTACAGATGAGAGGGGAACACCTGATACTGGGGATAACAGCTTCACTGATGTACAGGAAACTGAGATGGTGCTCCAGAAACCTGCTAAAGGTTAGGGAACTACCAGGAAGGAAGCAGCTAGAGGAAATGGCTCATGATTTCAGTTGTCTCTATCCTGATGCAAAGAGTATGGGAAACAAGCAAGATGAGTTTCAGCTGGTAAAATGTGGGCTGGACAACTATTTGTCATGATGGCTGTATATTATCTCCACATTACTATTAGCTCCACATTCCTATTATTTTTATTACCAACATTTATTCATCACCTACAATATAAAGCATCTTGAAACAACTTACGATTGTAACCCCACAAAGAAACCACATAAATATACAAAAGTTTTTTTAAGAAGAATGAAACGAAAGAGCATTATTTACTAAAGCTGCTCATCTTTCAATTTTATAAAAGGACAAATCCTACTCCACCTACTAAAAGATTAACACCAAAACAAGAAGGCTCATCCTACTCATAAGAACCAAATGCCTGGGTAAACATGAACATCTCTTGGTGCCTAAATGTTGATAATAATTGTGCCAGGTGTACCTCCTCCCTGGATATCAGTTGCTGAGAATCATGAGTGCTATTCAATTCAAGTCCTACTTGTAGGCTTTCCAGAAGCATCTGCTTGGTCACTGAGAGGAAAATCCTGGCCAAGTTGGACCTTTGCTCTGATGCAGTGAGGCTCTTCTGGTGTTCACAGTGTTACCAATGCTTAGAAAACTGCTTCGTTAACTTGTGAAGTATGGATTTGGCTGAATAAAAAAGGAACCAACATCTGTTCTTGTAGCTTGTGTTTTCTTTTAAAAAGCTATGTAAAGACTGGCTTCCAGACTAGTTGATGTGAAGCTCCTGTGTGATTCTTGTGTGTAGGATGAAGTATTTTCAAAGGAAACTATTCAAAAGGTTTTAGGTCTAATTCTGAATGAAATGTCTGAGAAACTGATAGGCTGAGTTTTCTTTTAATTAAAGGAGAAGTGGGGACCTGATACAGACTGGTGTTTCTACAGAAATAAGGGAATGGCAGTTTGAAATGCATTTGCACAAGCATGTACAATATCAGAAATGATTCAGGTAGGTAGCAGTGTTGGTCTGATGCAGTTGAAATAAATTTAAAAAATAAAAAATTGTCCAGTAGCACCTTAGAGACTAACTAAGTTCTTCAGATACACTGAAACAGAAGTGTCACCAGACCCTTATCAGATTCTTGTCTCATTACATATGCTATATACTATATATACACTGTTTCAGCGTATCTGAAGAAGTGTGCATGTACACAAAAGCTTATACCTAGAACAAACTTAGTTGGCCTCTAAGGTGCTACTGGACAATTTTTTATTTTATTTTTTATTTCAGATTTCAGAAATGGTTACTGTGAAGGGCCAATTAAATGACCACTGCATGAAGTGAGCGAGAAAGAGGCAGGCTTATGACAAGAATTGGAGAAATGAGGTTTATTTCACCAGTGCAGGTCCCCCTAGTAGCACACATACTTAGGCATAGCAGAGTTTCCAGATAATTTCTCACGCAGAACAACAAGATGGTAGCATAAGAATACAAAGCAGTCAGCAAGGGAATGGTATAGCACCACCTACTGGTGAGAAATCCTGCACACCTGAAAATACCTGCATATTTGTTGTGATAGGTGAATATGTCAATTTTAGTTTCTTCCAGTCTTAAATTCAGTTCTCCACATTACCAAACCAGGAAACAGGTCATGTGGAAGCAACCTGAGACTATACCATCCTTAGGTAAAGGGACCCCTGACCGTTAAGTCCAGTCACAGACAACTCTGGGGTTGCGGCACTCATCTCACTTTACTGGCCAAGGGAGCTGACATTTATCTGCAGATAGTTTTTCCGGGTCATGTGGCCAGCATGACTAAGCCGCTTCTGGCGAACCAGAGCAGCACACGGAAACGCCGTTTACCTTCCCGCCATAGATCTACTTGCATTTTGACGTGCTTTCAAACTGCTAGGTGGGCAGGAGCTGGGACCAAGCAACGCGAGCTTACCCCTTCATGGGGATTCGAACCACTGACCTTCTGATCAGCAAGCCCTAGGCACTGTGGTTTAGACCACAGCACCAGCCGCGTCCCTAAAGCATCATTCATCTTCTGATGCACCTCATATGCCAGTTTCTTAAGATTCCTACTTAAGATGCCCTAGATCCAGTTTATATTTTTTAGCCCCGAAAGATAAAACTGAGCCCTAACTTTCACTTACATCAGGAAAATGAGAGCCAAATGAAACAAGAGGCTTCACCTGCAACAATGCCAGGTTTCTTTTTAATTGATTGATTAGTAGCAGAGGGGGGATGTTTGGCAGGACCACAATGTGTAGGGAGGGGAGGTTTATAATAATTTTCTCTACTCCAGTGGTCCCTAATAACACACCTCCCTCTTCACCTGCTGTTGCCCAGGAGGATTGGGCAAATGTTAAAAGAGGATTAGCCAAATTCATGGAGAATTAGACTATGAATGCCTTCTAGCCATGATGACTATATTCTACATCCACTGTCAGGGGCAATATACTGGGGTTCATGAGAATGAAAGTCCCATGGTGCTCATGTTCTGCTTGCAGCCAATACTCATTGCAGTCCACTGTGAGAACAGGATGCTGGACTAGAGTGGTCTTTGGTCTGCTCTTAATTTTTTCCTAACTGACATGATTGCAATTTGTTTGGCTCTTGCTGTATATTGCTATGCAAGTTAGAGATATACCAAAAATTGTAGACATTGGTTATACCCCACTCTTTTTTACACACATGTTTACTGTCCCAGCTGGTTCATTTGGCTGGATACATGTCTAAACCACATCCCCTTGGCTGATTCCTGTGTTTAAGAAAATTATCCAGAACTGAAGCCTTTCTCAGTCTGCTTTCTGTATGAAACAGCTATTCACAAATTAACAAGATCATCCACGCTGCTTCTTTAAGAAACTTCAAAAAGGTCCTCTTGACTTTCCAGAGTGAATCCTGGACAGAAAAAAAACAGAAGCAAATTTCTCTTTGATGCAAGTTGGATATTATGAAGTCCTATGCACAGGGCTGCAGTTTAGAAATCAGTGGTTAAAACTGGTGCAGTTTTCAAAAGGTTCAGTCCACCAGCTTGATTCAAAATGGCACCCGGTGCTTTTTGTTCTCAGGAAACACCATGCCAGCATTTGGTTACGGCTTCAGTAGTCCCAAGTCTGCTCACAGGGGCACTCCAAACGGCAAGGTCTGCTCACACTCCAAAGTCTTCATCGTCATGGCATAGTTTTAAAAACAACGTAATAAACCAAATTTGGGTTGTGTGTTAATTCTGTAAAATCAGAATACTCAAGCCAAGGATTGTTTTTCTTTTATCGTATTGTTATATTTCATTTATACTGAATAAAAGAAAAACAATCCTTGGCTTGAGTATTCTGATTTTACAGAATTAACACACAACCCAAATAAATCAATTCATTCTTCACACAAATTTTAGAGATTGGCCACAGTAGAAGTGTAGCTGCTCTGCATGCAGAAGGTCCAAGGTTCAAGTCTCAGCATCTCCAGGAAGGGTTGGGAATGTCGCTTGATCTGAAACCCTGGAGAGCCACTGTTATTCACTGCAGAACAGAATTCCCTAAATCCATGCCCTCCAGATGTTTGAGGCTTCCATTATCCCTGGCCATTGGGCATGCTGGCTGGAGCTGGTGGCAACTGCAGTCTAAAGCATTAGGAGGGCACCAGGTTGGGGAAGCCTGAGTTAGATGAAACAATGGTGTGGTTCAGTATAAGGCAACTTCTGACCTTCCTACAGACCGTACCACATCCTACTGAAGTATTCATCGCTTTCGGAAACATCTCAGATCTGAATGCAATATTTAAAACTGCCATCTTCTCTGTTGCTACACTGGCAAAGTCCCCAATTCTCACTAGTTTTCCTGCATCTGCTTTTGGCATCCTCAGGCTGTTGCGAAGGCTTCAGTGCCTCCAGAGGCCTCACTGCTAGCATGGCTAATGCTCCATGATTATGGGAGCTTGAACCCAGCAAAATCTGCAGGGTACCAGGTTGGGAAAAACTAGTGTAGACGATGAAGTGTAGAAACAATTAGAACTAGTGTAGAAACAATTGTCTGCTGCTAGACGCGGGTGGCGCTGTGGGGACGCTGGTGGCACTGTTCCTGGATTCAAGCCCAAGCCATCTCCAGGTCAGAAAAGACCTCTTTCTGAGACCCTGAAGAGCTGCTGCTGCTGCTGCTCTAGATGGACCAGTGGTCTGCCACAGCCAAAGGCAGCTACTTACATTCTTAAGCCATGTAAAGTTTGTCGACCAGAAAAGCCAGAATAAATTATGCAAAATAGCAAAGACTGCAGCATAAATTATGCAAAATATCAGAGGCATTTTGCAAACCTGTTTGGGATGCATCATTTATTCAGGTCACAGAAAGTACCGGTAGCTTTTCTCCGCACATAGTTCTGTCTTGATGCATACAGCTGTGCAGAAAGGGCTGAATCAAGCCAATGACCTATCCTGTTCTCACAGTGGCCAACTGGATGCATGTGGGAAGCCTGCAAGCAGGACCTGAGCGTAAGAGCAGTCTCTCCCCTCCCGCAGTTTTCAGAGGCTGGAGGCAGAGCATAGCCATTAGAGTTAGTAGCTATTGAGAACCTTCTCCTCCATGAATGGCTATGATGCGCAGCTCTGCTTGGGTCAGTGCTAGCCCATGCAGCCTCCACAGGCATCCCTTCAATATGTTGGAGGAGTTGCTTGTGGTCACATGCATACTATACATTTGAAGCACGTGGCTCCCCTTATTGAATCCTCAGAACTGTAGTTTGTTGAGGATGCCGGAAAGTGTAGCTCTGTGATGGGTAAAATACAGTTCCCATGATTCTTTGGGGAAAGTCATGTTCTTTAAATGTACAAGGTAGATATGGTGAGTGGGTGATGGTTTTTGTTTTGGAGTATTTTGAGATTTAAAATGCAAACTAGACAGATTTGGGTATTTTCTGAAGTTATAAAATCAGGGTTGGGGAAACCTCTTTTGACCTGAGGGCCATATTCAACCTTCTGAGGGCCGCATTCCCATGGCTGGAGCAAAAGGTTTTCAAGGTGTTCTAGCATACATTGAAAATCCTTCCGTAAAATAAACATAATTTTGGCTACTAGAAAAGAAACAGTACACCCTTTCAAAAAGGAGGTAAACTATGTGCAAATGTCATCTTATCAACAAGTTCGTCTCCACAGAAAGAAAACCACAATGGTTACTTGGATGGAATTTCCCAAATCCAATTTCACTTCACAGAAAGCAGCACTGTATTTTTCGGTGCCACTTCATAGCCAAAGGATTGGCCGGTTCTTGTAAATAAATGTAATTATTATCATTCCTGTTTTGTGGGCAGAGCCAAAGTGAAGGATCATATTTTTGGAGCACAGCTTTCAAGTTAGGCCAAAGGCCCCCCAGAGATGGTGGTGATCCTGTAGGAAATCCTTCAGCTGAACATTCTGCCAACTGAGCCCTTTTCCACTATCCCAACTACTTGTGCACTCTCTCTTGCACTTTATCATCTCAGAGACCACAAAAGGGCAGCGACTTGAAAAATCAAAGGAAGCTGCTATTTCATAAAATAAAAATAAAATAAATCAACAACCATCCTCCATAATTTCAGCCACAGTCTGCCTGGAAATACAGATTGTGGTCTTTATAGCACCAGATGTACTATAAAATGGGAATGATCCAGAGAAAATGACAGAGAAGGATCACATGCAGAAGGTCCTGGGTCCGGGTTCAATCCCTGGTGTCTCCAGGTATGGCTGGGAGAGACCCTCTGCTTGAAAGACTGGAGAGCTGCTGCCAGTCAGTGCAAACAATACTGAGCTTGATAGACCCAAGGGTCTGACTCCATATAAGGCAGCTTCATGTGTTCCTGTGATAAGCTTGGTCCTCTCAAGAGGATGACATGCAGAACCTGAAAGTGTTTCATTTTTGAAAACAACAGAATTCACTACTACGTGATGTGGTGATGGCTAGTGGTCCAGATGGGCTTTTGAAAAGGCCTAATGGACTCTGCAAGAAGATCTGTCGCAGTGTGGAGCTTTCCTGTTCTGTCCGTCAGCCACGCCCTTTCCCAGGACACTCCATTCCGTTCTCTCTCCTTCCAACAGTCAGCCAGCATTTTTGTGCCCATTTAGCATGATTAATCTTGATTTCGCCATTTTGGATCCCACCCCTTTCCCAGTACAATTCTGAAATGTATACTTAAAAGTAAGTCCTCTTGAGTACATTTGGGCTTACTTGCAAGTTAAGTATGTATAGGACTACAGAACACACAAATTGGAAATTTTGGGGTTCTTGCTGAATCCACCCTCTTGCTCATGGATGCTGCTGCTCCGGCTGCATAAAGATCCACACTAAAAATAATGAGTTTGTTATTAGGCAAATTCATAAGGGATATCTGTCAATGGGTTTTAGCCATCATGACCCTGACATAGAACCTCCATAAAGTAAAGTAAAGAAGAAAGTGTAGATCCCAGAACCATGCAGTCTGCCTGCTTCTGTTCTAGACATTTCATCAACATTGAAATGAGTTGCTGTTGGTTCTGAGAGGCTTCCTTCCAAATACAGGGGAAGGGAAAAACTGGTGGAACTGTTTGGCTATCCCTGTTGTGTTTGGACTGTCATTCCATTCTCTGTTGAAACAGGAGTGTGAGAACCTTTGTGTTTCCCAGATGAGTTTTAGACCAGCATTGTCTCTAGAAAGAAAAGGAAGAATGAAAGCTGAACGTTGTGTGACAATTCTGGGAATGATGCAGGAATTGATTCAGATAAGCCTTGGGGTCTCTAAGTGGTAGCATATTTCTAGCAATGGGTGAATCTGTCCCTCTCAGTTTCCTATTCACCCCACCCCACCCCCTTTAAATTCTGTTTTTGATTTTTTGCATCTATTTGCAAACTTCTTTCTTTTCTTTTTTTTAAAAAAAGCCCACACAAAAATCTGTATGCCTTTTCCTGTGCATTTCCCCTAATATGTGCAGTTTGCTCAATATTTTCATTTCTGCAAGCAGATAGTCCTAACAAAATGCAGGTTGGGAATTTATATTCACTAGTATGTGCATTTTTGTGCCACAAAATTCAGAGAAGTGCAGATGTTGAAGAAGAGCTGTGTTTCGGCTCACTAATAGTTTTGAGAAGTGCAAATGAAATTCTCCCCCATTCATAATCAGGGATGCTGTCTGTATTCACCACCTTAAAATTACATTCCACCTTTGCTAACATGAAAACTACTTAGCTTCTGTTTATTGGGTATTGTGGGTGCGCAGAGCAGTTTCTTAGACTACCAAATGTGTCTTTGGGACAAAATAAAGGCCTCTCCCAGTCCTACATGGAGATGCTGGGAATTAAACCTGGGACCTTCTGCATGCAAGGCAGATGTTCTTCTCACTGAGCTACTGTCCTTCCCCTTTTTCTCCTTTGAAGCCTTGCACCCCTATTACCCTGTGCAGGAGGCTATGCAGGCCTGACTTAAACATGATGAAGATCAGAAAGCATCTGGCACATCCAAAGTGCTGTGTGAATTATTAATTCATCCCACTCCTGACCCAAGTAAGATGAGAACTAACATGTGCATCAGAATGCAAAACACACCCATAAGGCCACGGGGTGGGGAGCAACACAGCATTGAAATGTTATAGTTATGCAATATAGTATTTCTGCACCCCTGGGAAACCCTACTATGCGTCCAAATATTGCATTTTAATCGACAGCAACAAGAATGATCAACTTTAAGCACAGAACATTCCAAGAATGTGTTTCCGTGCTGGGTATTGTTCTGAATGCCCCTCTCCCTCGCATTCTCCATTCAGTTTCGTCTCAAGTCAAGAAAAGTTATCCATATTTTATGACGATTTGTGTTCAGGGAATTGTGCATCTAAAAATATTGTGTTACCCCAGGGGCCTCACCAGGCAGCTTTTGCATCTCGACATTCACTTTACGCATGATGCGATCAGGAGGCAATTGGCTAAACTGCAGAGGTGGAATGTGATCTGAAACACTTTTAAGAATGGCCTGGATTCAAGTGCTGCACATTTTAACGAAAGCCAGGGTGATGTAGGCAAAAGGAAAGCCAGAATCCAGGGAAGGTGGGATTAAGCAGAAATTAATGCTTCGGAATACCAGTTGCTGGAAACCACAGGAGGGCAGAGTGGCCTTGTGGTTGAATCCTGCTTGCTGGTTTCCCATCAGCATCTGTTTCACCATTGCAAGAACAGGATGCTGGACTAGGTGGGCCATTGGCCTGATCCAGCAGACTCTTATGTTCTTGTTGATAAAATCAGTTACACACACACACACACCCCACCACACTGCATAATAATAAAGTGTGTGGAGGGAGGGAGAGAGAGAGAGAGAGAGAGAGAGAGAGAGACAGAGACAGAGACAGAGACAGAGACAGAGAACTGCCTCCCACAGAAAACAAATATCCATATATATTTGAATATACATATTCACACACCTATGTCTATAGGTATACATTGCAGGGACAAGCTCATACCCTCCCTTGTGGTCAACCCCTGTTCCCCAATATCTCACTCTGGAAAATCACTGCCCTACGTTTTGCCTTTGGGGAATGCTTTGGTGGAAATTGAAGTGCGAGTTGCAGAGTTCAGCCCCCTTCTTATCTGCTCTTAGAGTAAGGTGCGGAGGTCACATTTTCAGAGTCCCTTGGTAATATCCAATGTTAGTCAACCTTAGAACAGACCCACTGAAATCCAACTCCAATCAGCCCCAACCAATGTGGCCAGAAGTCAAGGATGATGGGAACTTTAATCCAGCAGCACCTGGAGGGTCACAGGTTCCCCTCACATAGCAGCAGCCATGGGTGTCTGTGGAAATAACCTGAGGCAAGGCCTATGACTTGTAACTATAGGTTGTTGACTTGACAACTTCCAGTCTTTATACAACCAAAGTAGCTGCAGAAAGCCATAACTGAACAATGAGAAACAGCTCTGCTTCTTTTGCTTTCTCTCTCTGGCAACCTTATATGGAAAACCCTTGTGCCTTTCTTTCAACCTTCACCCAATCAAAATAGCAGCACCACATTTCTCAATCTTTTCAATCTTAAATCCACATTTCCACGTCAGTTTGCAAAATTATTCTAAGTCCTCCTGAAAATTCAAAGGCAATTTTCTGCGAATATATGCATTATTTTATGTAATTTTACCTAATATACACAATTTTGCAAAGCCGTCTTCCCTTAAAGAACACATTTTGCATCTTATGTTCACTAATATAGCTGCACTTTATCCCATCATATGCATTTTTGCACACAAGAGAACTCAATTGCAAAATTCAGAGAAGTGAAAATTTCGAAGGATAGCTCTGTTTTCAGTTCATGCATTGTTTCAGAAAGAATGTATTAGGTAGGTTTGTCTTTAAATGTGAACCAAATCAAATTTCTCCCTGCCCCCATTCCTATTTGTTCTGCTAAAGTATAAAGCAAATCACCCAAGAAACTGAGTGCAAGGCAGTGGTGAGATCTGAATGCCAAACAGAAAACAGGCTTGGAGATGGATGAGCCTTCAACAATGCACAACTGAGGAGTGGGAGGATCACAAAGTTATCCCTGGTCAAAGGTGCTGTGTTACCAATGTATGTTTCTTTTTGCCTGACAAAATATGGGCAGAATATGAGTCCTGTTTTAGCTTTGAAAACATTCAGCAACCGTAAATGTTCCATGGTCCCTTGGAATCTAGCAGTTTCTTCTTTCAAATTGCTTACCTAAATGCATCTATAATTAAGCATCATTTTATCTTAAAATATAGTGCAGGGTTTGTGTTTGCTTTTTGCAGAGTTAATTTTAACTCCTTTGAAGAAACAGGGCGGTTTCTTGCTGGAGTATCTATTAGCAGCTTTAAAATATACACAAGGCGCATTCCTGGTTGACCAGTATCACAGAAGTCAGCCCTTAGAAGTTACAATGAGCTTACATTGAAATGCCATCTGCTTGGGACGTGGCAGCTCTGCAGTTTTCTTTTTTTATTATTATTACTGACCTTTTGTGGATGCTGACCTTTGCATTGTACACACGTATTCTAAGCCATCTGAGGTGGGTGGGTGTTCCAGAGTGTTTTGCCTGGTGTAAGCAAATTGTCATTTATTAAGCCTCTGTAATATATGTGATACAATACTACAAAGTATCCCCTCTCTCTCACACACAAACAGATTCCTGATTTCTGCTGGTGTTTTGTTTTTTTAAGATGGGGTGGTGGGTAGATAAATTTCCCATGCTGAGGAGGGCTGCACTGAGAACGAATGGCGGGAGCCACACCCTCCCCCGATCCCTATCCTGAATCTTCCCAGGAGCAGGAGGACAGCATAGATTTGGAACAGTGGTTTGCAGAGGGGCAGAGTTCAGAAGACAGAAGCTGGGAAATACTGGATGGGGAACAGTTGCAGAAGAAACACTGGAAGAGAGAGAGTTAACAGATTCGCATTCTCTGGATAGCATCCACCCCCCTTCTCCAAAGTCACGGAGAGCTCCAAAAGTGTCAGAACAAAAAACACAGAGGGTACAAGCTCAGATTACAATACCTAGGAGTGATGTAGATGAATAGGGACGGAAGGGAGGGAGTGTCCCTTAATTGGGAGCACCGCCATTTCTAGGAGATGTGTTCTTTGTTCTCTCGCTGTGATTATTAAAGATCTAACTGGTAAGGCATTCCTTTTGTTTGAACTCTTATCTACTGCCACAGGGGCAGGAAGCCGATTCCCCGAAGCCTGACATGAGTGTAAGTTATAGAGCACTCTCTGCCAACAAGTCACTGTCCCAATTTTTCGGACTATGAAACCTTATATCCCAGCCCAATCACTGATATCATCCAGGAGGAGAGCTTTTAGCTGTCCCCACATCACAGAGGCCCAACTGACCTCAACTAGCACTTAAAGGTTGATAGTGATGGCACTAGGCACATTTCTCCAGTGCCATTGAGTCAATAATTCTGTTCTCATGGTTGCCAACCAGATAGTGTCTTATGCTCTGGACTGCCATAACACTCTATCAGTCCCTCTCGTTAAGTACCCCTTACACTCTGTTCTTATGCAGTGTTCTGAGGACCATAACAGGAGCTATTGTCAAAGTTTAGGACAAGGGCACATATCTGAGGCTTATCTATTTCAGGACTGACCCGGGAAGCACTTTGGAAAGCACTAGAGTTTTAGCATGTCTTGCCAAAAGGTCAGCATTTTCAAAGTAATTGCTTTGCCACCATCCCCCTCCCCAAAGAAACTGATGGCTTCACTAATAGGATTATAAGAATGCATTTATCATTTTGACCATCTTACAGCTTAGTGAAGAGAAGGGGAACCTGTGGCCCTCCAGATGTTGTTGAACTTAAGTTCTCATCAGCCCCAACTGTCCTGGTTAATGATCAGGGATGATGGGAGTTGTAGTCCAACCACATCTGGAGGGTTCCCCAGCTTTGGCATAGTGCTTCAGCTAGGCAAGGGCACCCCAGATGGCACTAGATAGTAACCACAAGACATCAAATGCCCTTAAGGAAGCACCTTCAGCTATCAAACTATACAACAGAATTGAGAGAAGGCCATTTCCATTATCCACCCTTCCCCCAAAAAATGTTCACATTACCACCACCTCCTGGAATGTCTGAAGCACATCTAAAGGGAAGCTTCCTATGTGTTTTTTGTCAACGTGTGAACTATTTCTTACATGGTCAGAGGCAGTTATGCTTCTGAATACCAGTTCCTGGGAGCCAAAGGAGAAGAGAGTGCTCTTGGGCTCAGGTCCTGCTTGCTGGTTTCTCACTGGCTTCTGGTTGGCCACTGTGAGAACAGGATGCTGGACTAAGTGGGGCATTGGCCTGATTCAGCAGGCTCTTCTTATGTTCTTGCACGACCCTGTAGGCTTTAGGGCGGTAAGGTAATAGCCTCCATAAGATTCATCATTAGCATTTCATCAATTCCCCACGGAAGAGACAGCCAAACAGCTTCAGCCTTGCATTGGTTTTTAACCTGCACTCATATCAGGGGACCAGATGGGTCACAGTCTGCCTTGTGTAGAAAGAACCTATTTGACAGTATTTGCATTCCCAGGCAGATTTGTATGCAGGGTTTGGACATGCAAGCAGCTGCTGCTTCAAATTCTTACAGCAGCTTCACCAAAGGCCAGATGGGATTTTTCATTTT
Organism: Podarcis tiliguerta; assembly: GCF_965153285.1. NCBI lineage: Eukaryota > Metazoa > Chordata > Lepidosauria > Squamata > Lacertidae > Podarcis > Podarcis tiliguerta. The sequence goes on along the minus strand of NC_139541.1, from coordinate 48,481,196 downwards.
GGAGAGAAGGCAGTGATTCGAAGAAGAAGAAGAAGAAGAAGAAGAAGAAGAAGAAGAAGAAGAAGAAGAAGAGATTCTTTCCAATTGTACTGTGCCAGTGTTTGCAAACCAAGAATGAAAAAATCTGGGGGGAGGGGGAGAGAAATAAAACTGAACTTTCTGGCCACCTAAATATCAATCAAGGCATGGAGCAAACATGCTGAGCTAATGAGCTTCCCGGGTCTAAAGCTGCTGAAGGAGAAAGCTCCCTTGTCTGTGCAAAGCTAGCATGTAAAAAAGCATTGGGTGGATTCTGCAGGCAGTGCAGGGCGATTTTCCAAACATCAATGCTCTTGCTTATGGAATGCCTGGATGAGCTTTGGCAAGATAGAGGGTGAAAATGGAAGGGATTCCTGGCTCTTAAGGTGTTTTCAAAAGGTGCTGCTCTGTCTGGGGGAATTTTATTGCTTTACATTGCATTGTGAGTTTTTTAAAAAATATTACAGTGGTACCTCTATTCGCACTCAAAGAAGTCTGTAAGTAGAGCACCACTACTGCACTTGCGCAAAGCGCGATAGAGCGCTTCTGCGCATGTGCGACACACGCAGATCACTTCTGAGCATGTGCGCGTGGTGAACCCAGAAGTAAACACTTCAGGGTTTGCCACATTCGTAACCTGAAAAGCCGCAACGTGAAGCAAACGTAACACGAGGTATGACTGTATATTGTATTGGGCTGTTTACCTTTAAAGCCCATTCAAACCACATCCGGGCAGTGCAGTTTGCTAAGGTTTCCTGGGGCTTGTAAACTACAGTTCCCATAATTCTTTGGGGGAAAGCATGTGTTTTGAATGTGCCATAATGATATCGTATGCACACAGCCTTGTGGTTTGTCACTTTTGTTATGTAGTACTAGGCATTTTCATAAACAGCTAAAATACTGTTTTAGTCTTAAGTGGTCTTAAAAAATGATGCGCACACAGACACAATTTATATCTTGCCTTTCCTCCATTTCCTCCAAGGAGCTCCCACAAGATGGGCCACCAACTTGAACAGTGTTAAAAGGGTTAGACAAATTCATGGAGGATAAAGCTACCAATGGATACTAGTCATGAAGACTATGGTCTCCCTGCAGCATCAGAGACAGTGTGCCTCCGAATAATGGTTGCTAAGAATCAGACATGGAGAGAGAGAGTACGGTTGCATTTTGGACCTGCTTTAGGGCTACCCATTGAGTCATCCGGTTGAAAGAGGATGCTGGACTTGATGGGCCTTTGACTTGATCTTGCAGGCTCTCTTCTCATGTCCTATTTGGGCACCCTGTAAATGTATTCGCCATTTCAAGGAATCTTTGTGAGATTTATTTCCATCCTATAATCTCCCACAGTCAGTTGTTTTATGCTTCACGGACACCTGCTGTTGCTTCCAATATTTAACCACGAGTATCCAACCACAATTTAATTTCAAAGGCTGCTTTGTCTGAATTGCTGCTCCCCGTTCCAAACACAACAGCTAAAAAAAGAAATGGCCACATTCTACCTTTCCTAAGGTTAAGATCTAAACTGTCACTCACGTTACTATAGAAACCAGAGTTGGTTTTGCCAGCCTGTGCATCACACAAACACAAGACGTATTTTTAAAAGCCACCCTAAAACAGGAGAGTCTTGCCGGGTAGACAATGGCACTGATCACAGCTAGTTTATGCTGTGGCAGCTTGTCAACGTGCTGCAAATCTATTGTGGCCAGACCTATCACAGCCTGGCTGTTGCTGTCCTCAGCAATTCACAAGGAAATAGTCAAACAGAGGGGGGGGGAGCAAAAAGTGATTTGCAGAGCTGCTGTCGATGGAAGGATTGGTGTTCCCAAGAGAAAAGTCATTTTTGCATCAACAGTGAAGGGAAAGCTCCCGCTGCTAGCTGATTCCTCTTGCTTCAATGTCACAACAAGGAAACTCACACCTTTCTGGTTTTGTTAGAGGCGATTTCAAATCCCAAGAGACTTGAAGGTCACCCAATTCAATCTCTTGCAGTGAGGCATGATCTTCAGGAGGGTGCAACATCAACGCATACCACACAAACCAGGGTTCTAGTAGTGGGAATGTCTCTTTTTTTGGTGGGGGGGAGGTAAAGGTAAAGGTAAAGGGACCCCTGACCATTAGGTCCAGTCGTGACTGACTCTGGGGTTGCGGCGCTCATCTTGCTTTATTGGCCGAGGGAGCTGGCGTACAGCTTCCAGGTCATGTGGCCAGCATGACTAAGTCGCTTCTGGCGAACCAGAGCAGCAGCAGTGGTACCTATTGATCTACTTGCACTTTGATGTGCTTTCAAACTGCTAGGTTAGCAGGAGCAGGGACCAAGCAATGGGAGCTCAACCCGTCGCAGGGATTCGAACCGCCGACATTGTGATCAGCAGGTAGCATCAAAGTCCTCTGGCATCAGACCCTTCAGGAATTTTCCAGGCCCATTGACGACATTTTTCCATTTCATCTGAAAGAAGAATTTGAAGGTAATATTCTGCCCAGCTGCCAATGAAGAACCTGGGAGAAATTCAGCTCTGTTTCCAGGTCACACTATTTCTGAATCAATGTGAGAAGTGAAACACAGCCGTCGTCTGAAATTTGCACTAATATAAATTGGCACTTGTATATAATACTTTAAAAAAAAAAAATTCCCTGAAAGTAGAAAGCTAAGAACTGGGGAACAGACTGAGATAGAACCTTTCCCCTTGAAAAGCAATCATTATTAATTTTTGGTAGGGAGGGTTCACATGGGGAAGCTTTGCAAAATGGTATGACCACCTACAGTCTGACCACGTACCAAACCAGGATTCTGCCATCTCATTCTGCTTAAATCTACAGACCAGGTGAAAGCTAACACACATCCAGCCACGTCATGATAAAGTTGCTTAAACTTTGTTCATTGTTGTTGTGGTTTTAAAATAATGATAACGAAAAGCAACGAAAAGGGTGCTAGAAACTGGTCCACTGGAAAACAAGCTAGCAAATCTATTAAGCCCACACATTAATTAACTAATCAGTTTATTTAGAACATTGATATAAACAGTTTGATTACAGTGACAGCCTGAATTAATCGTAGAGATAAATGAGCTGCTGAAGTTTGTTTCAAAACTTGGCGATTAACAGAGATTATGGAACAGAGGCCTTTTCTTTGTGCAGAAGAGTGAAAGTGTCTCCAGCAAAGTTAGCAGGAGTCTTGGCTGGGGTTGCTACAGATGTAAAAGGAGCTCTGCAGGAAATCTGCCCAAACAAACCCAGAACACCTGAGGCATCACAGCTGGGCCATGCATAGAGGTAGCCAGGATAATAGGGCTGGGAGATAAATTTGGTTCATTTGAAAGGCAAATTTACCTAATTTGCACTTTTTGAAACCATGTAAGAACTGAAACGCAGGCATCTTTCAGGATTTGTACTTTTGCAGTGCAGTTCTCCAGCCAAGTAATGTACACAAAAACATGTATACTTGGCTAGATCGTGCATAAAAATGCATATATTAGGGAAAATAACATGCAAAAATGCATTATATATAGAGAAATTGCTTTGCGAAAAATGTGTATCTTGGTCAAAATTGCACACAAAAATATGATTAGCGACTTGCTGTGATGGCTATACTCTGCCTCCACAGGCATCATATGCTAAGCTGTTGCTCTCTTGCCATAGTTTCCTCTCCCGCAATCAACTGCACTCATATCATAGCCAGCTGATTGAGGAATCACCTCCAATGTGCAGCAACTGGAAATAACCAACTAAAAAGGAGTTATGGACCAAAGGTGATAATGCTAAGAGTGTAGTGGCTTAACCTGGGTAGAACAATTTGAGTAAGTCAACAGGGTGGGGTGGGGAGAATGGCATAAGAATGGGCTTAGTGCTAGGGGCCCCCTTGAGCCTGAAGCAAGTCCTGGCCCGATCAACCCCCATTTGACTGTCATGGACTGGTTGGCTGCAGAGGAATGGTGGGAGGAACCAGCCTGGGAACCCCCAAAGGAAGAAGACACAGAGTCTGAGCAGATTTGGTGGTGGGACAATGATGAGTAGTCAAAGGAAGAAGACTGGGAAGAAGAGGTGTTTGAAACTGAAGAGGTAGCAGGCCTTAGTGAGCTGGGAGAGTCCAGAAGCAGAAGCAAAAGAGTGGGATGAGGGAGGCCAAGAGGTAGAGATAAATCAGGCTGGTGAAAAGTCGCAGGTGTCTCCCCCTCCTGCTGCAACTAGCTCCCCTCCCCCTTGTCTCCCAGAACCAAGAGAGGCATTAAAAGGGCAATGCAGAGGTTGAATGTACCCAGGCACCATCTCTGATTGCTTTTCATGGAGGAAGACCAGCAGTAATGAGCTACTCTGATCATTAGGCCTGACAGCCAAGTCTGTGGAGCTCATGGTTTTGCTAATAGTGAGTTAACTCCATCTTTGAACTGTGTAGTTGCAGACCGACATGCTCCTGTGACATTGACCCTTTCATTACACGAGCTGAAATATACTTGTGTTCACGTATTCCATTCACACTATGCATTTAGAGCACATGGTGTCCCCCACAGAATCTGTGGGGCTGTCATTTCTTAAGGGTTCTGGGAACTATAGCTTGCTGAGGAATAAACTACAGCTCCTGGGATTCTTTAGGGGAAACCATGACTGTTAAAGTGCTCTGAATGTGCTTTAAAGGTATAGTGCGGATGTGACCATTCGCTTGATTATTACTCAAACACCTCTGGGAGTAGTAATGACAGCCATCACCTGCTGGCGTGTGGGCAGAGAAAGAACCTTCGTGATTGCGCTGTTATCTAATTCCTAGAGGTTGCCTCCTCCGCTAATTTTGTACTGCGTCGTTCACCCTCCCATGTATGTATGCTGCGGTGACGTTCCTCACAGCCGGCGGCGGACGACGCCTGACGCCATCAGCCTAACTTGTTAGCTGCTCAAACATTAAGCCTTCACAGCTGAAGCACTGCCATTAATTACAGCTAATTATATTTAGATGAAGCTAATCTGAAATGTGCAGGAGGAATGAGCGATTGGCTGCCTCTCCATAACAACATATGGCAGAAAACCAGAACCATTTCATGGAGCAACGTCACCCATTTCAGAATATCAGTTTATGGAGATAACAATCCAGAATGAGCCTCAGTGTCTATGTGTGACAGTGCTACTTGACAGCATGCTCTGGAGCTTGGACCAAAACAGATGGGAAGACTTTATGGAAGGGCCTGAAGTATGTTCTGAAGGTAATGCTGATGGCTGGGTCACCTACTGAGTGAGTCTTTAGGTACATCGAAGATTGTAGTATAACACACATCCCTAAAGCAGAGATTGTTGTAGGTCAGGGGTCAGCAAGCTTTTTCAGCAGGGGGCCGGTCCACAGTCCCTCAGACCTTGTGGGGGGCTGGACTATATTTTGAAGGGGGGGGGAGAGAACAAATTCCTATGCCCCACAAATAACCTAGAGATGCATTTTACATAAAAGCACACATTCTACTCATGTAAAAACACTCTGATTCCCGGACCATCTGCGGGCTGGATTTAGAAGGCGATTGGGCCAGATCCAGCCCCCGGGCCTTAGTTTGCCTACCCACGTTGTAGGTGCTTAGAACACCCACAAGCCTTTTCCAAGTTCTTGAACTGAGAACTAGCAAAAGGTAAATCCATTTTAGGTTGAAACAAGAGGTGCTAGGCATCCCTGCCTGTAATCGGTCAGCAGGACATCCCTGGCACCTTCCCTATATGGAAAAATTGTCTCTATTTTGGAGCACTGGATCCATGCATATACCCTGGGTTGGTCTGCTGTTGCACCATCCTTTTCCTGCAGTCAGTTTACAGGCCACAGTCTTGAGTCCTCTTCAAAAGGCTTAGAATTGACGCTAGATGGACAGGTAGAAAGGGAGGAAGGCAGACCTGGGGGTTGCGGGAATAGTGTGAAAGACAGAGGTGGCTGATGCCCATTGGAACTGGTAAGGCAGAAGGCAGGGAGCCCAGCAGTAGGTAGGACCAGAGTCAATGACAGGTGGGGCAAACTAATTATGGATTTGCCCCCATCCTCTTCCTGTTCTACAAAGGCAACACAGGGACATCGGAGGATGAAGCTGACAGTTAGTGCCACCTCCTGGACTGATTGCCAATAAGAAAGCACACAGGTGGGGCTGGCCAAAGGCATACTGGTGTTGGTGGGGCAGCATCTCATTTGCCCTAATGGAGTTGGGGAGAGACAAGTTGAAATGGAGTCTGTCATTAGCATGAAGATGCCATGGAAATCTGTTGCTTTATATATATATATATATATATATGCTTTCGTAGATTTTCACGGGTACAGGAATGCAGGTTTTGGTGTCCTCGGGTGTCTTCCCGTGTAAAAGTTGGGGTGTCTAGGCGACGTTTCGACGAGGTCTCACTCGTCATCTTCAGGCTGGTGCTTTCGGCTTCTTGTTACTGGAACAGAGCAGGATCTCAGTGTTTGAGTTCCTATAAATACTGTTGAGGAGGTGTGGTGTATAGCCTCCAATGTTCTGGGCAGAGAGGAGGTTCCCAGGCTAGTGTGCCTTTTCTTCTTTTGTTCCTTAATTACTTGAGGGATATCTTGAGTGATTTCTTGAGTGATTTCCTGAATCCCACTTAGGTGGGTCATTAGGTGTGGATTAGTTGCTAAAGCCTTCGTGTCTTGAACTCTTGAACTTTGTGAAGAGTTTTTCTGAGAAGATGGCTGTACTGCACTTGGTTGTGCTCTGGCTTGGCTTCGTGTATAGGGGCGAGCTGTGGTTTTGTGGCCTGTGCCAGCCAGATCTGTGTAGGGATTGCAGGGGGGTGCAGCATCCGGAGGTGCCACCGGAACATCACCACAAGAGAATAATCATGGAAGCCATCGAGATAGAGAAACACCCTCACAACATGAACAAGCGTGACGACACATCCCGCTTGCCAGACATCTGGAAATTAGCCCTCCCCACAAAATCTGACACCAGATCCAGAGGCACACAGAACGCCATCACCAATCAACCACACCAGACCCAAACCCAGACCCTCTCCACAGATAAATTACAGACACCATCCAGTAGCCAAACCAGGGTGGCACCTCCGGATGCTGCACCCCCCTGCAATCCCTACACAGATCTGGCTGGCACAGGCCACAAAACCACAGCTCGCCCCTATACACGAAGCCAAGCCAGAGCACAACCAAGTGCAGTACAGCCATCTTCTCAGAAAAACTCTTCACAAAGTTCAAGAGTTCAAGACACGAAGGCTTTAGCAACTAATCCACACCTAATGACCCACCTAAGTGGGATTCAGGAAATCACTCAAGAAATCACTCAAGATATCCCTCAAGTAATTAAGGAACAAAAGAAGAAAAGGCACACTAGCCTGGGAACCTCCTCTCTGCCCAGAACATTGGAGGCTATACACCACACCTCCTCAACAGTATTTATAGGAACTCAAACACTGAGATCCTGCTCTGTTCCAGTAACAAGAAGCCGAAAGCACCAGCCTGAAGATGACGAGTGAGACCTCGTCGAAACGTCGCCTAGACACCCCAACTTTTACACGGGAAGACACCCGAGGACACCAAAACCTGCATATATATATATATATATATATATATATATATATATATATCCCTAGTGAAGATCTATAACCAGGGAGGAAATTATATGGTTCGGGAGTCTGGAACAAGCAGACATATGGGATTCATCTCTGTGTTAGAGTGTGCATCACAGCCCTGTCACTGTTGGGATGGTAAGGACGAACGTGCCAACACCAGCTCTACAAATTTCCAGCTGAACATCCTTCTCACACCTTAAATTGGGGAGAGCGTTTCTTCTACTAAAGGAGGGAAATGCCACAAGCACAGCATATGAAAGTTGATGCTTCTGCACAAAAATAGTTCTTGCACGCAGAACCACAGGGAAAAAAAATGAGTTTATTTTGTCTGATGGTTAAGAAAGCTTAAAAATAAGTTGGCCTTGCTAAGGTGACAAAGTAACCCGATTCTCACTGAGAACAAGCGAGCCTGGCAGAAATAACTGTGCGTAACTTTGGCGGCAGACCCAAACCACGAATGGAAATCTCTCGCCACTCTCCTTTCAAAAGCAAAGTTATAGCCTTGTTAAAGGACCTTGTTTCACCTTAAATGTATCCCACATGGTGGCTAGAACTGAGCTAAGGTCAGGTTGGTAAGATGGTAGGCCTTCAACTATGTTTAACTCTGGCATTTCTGTTAGCTTTGGAGACTTCAGTATGTTTATTTTTCAACCTTTCCCTGAAAAAAAAGCACCCTGTATTTTGAGGGAGGTGGGAATCTTGGCTTTATCTACTTCCTTTAACAGTGGTCCCTTTTCTGCTAGGTCGTCTGCCCTAACCGATCTTCAGAGGGAAACATATATTCTGGGCAAAGTGCTTTATTTGGCAGCCATTAGAAGCTCCTTTGACATGATTCATTTATCAAGGACTTGCACACTTGAAACTCGCTGAGCCACTACAGAAACCATTTCAGATTTCTGTACGGGGCAAAGAAATATAAGTGGGTAGGGCAAGTTCTCGGCAAAGCTTAAAGACTCAGGCTGAAACCCAGTGGAGGTTGGCCTGTTAGGGGAAATGGGGCACTGCCCCACCAACCTCCCTCTGCCAGTCTAGGGGGTAGCCCTGGCTGTCAGCTTCTTCCTCCTCCACCTCAGTGTTGCCCTTGTAGAACTCAGCAGAAAGGAAAATGGAGACAAAACTCGAATTTGTCTTTTGTGCATGTCAGTCTGCTACTTATTGGCTCTAGGTTCACCTCATGCTGCCTTCTCTGCTTTCCACCAGTTCCAATAGACAGCAGCTGAAATCAAGCTACTAGTGAATAAAGGCAAGGTGGATTTAGGGGAGTGTGACTGGTTCAGTCGCACTGGGAGTGAAGCCTCAGGGGTGCCGCAATTATGATTTACAATGGAGCATCAGAGGCAGTAAGGTAAAGGGACCCCTGACCATTAGGTCCAGTCGTGGCTGACTCTGGGGTTGCGGCATTTATCTCGCTTTATTGGCCGAGAGAGCCGGCGTACAGCTTCTGGGTTATGTGACCAGCATGACTAAGCTGCTTCTGGCAAACCAGAGCAGCACACGGAAACACGGTTTACCTTCCCACCGGAGCGGTACCTATTTATCTACTTGCACTTTGACGTGCTTTTGAACTGCTAGGTTGGCAAGAGCAGGGACCGAGCAATGGGCGCTCACCCCGTCGTGGGGATTCGAACCGCCGACCTTCTGATCAGCAAGTCCTAGGCTCTGTGGTTTAACCCACAGCGCCACCTGTGTCCCATCAGAGGCAGAAGAGCACCAAATTTTGGCATCACAGAGGGCACCACTGAAATTTGAGACTTCAAGATCCGCCACTGGTAAGGGGTCTACTCAATAGAAAGGAAGTGTTTAACCCCGCTCACTTCATATTTTTATTTTAGCTTTCCTTAGAAAGATGCCCTTCAGATTTACTACAATTCCTTAGTCAGGTGCCTGATGGACTACAATTCCCATCAGCCCCAGCCAACATGGATCAGGGCTCAAGTCAGACACTGCAGGACCAGCAATTTCCTCTTGGGGATAATTAGATTAAATCTTAGGAATCCTTTAAAAATGACTGCTTCTTGCAGTGCTATATTAACAGCCCTCCTTAAAATGGTGTAAATGATGACAGCATTCAGCCCCATTGAACATTAATGCAACAATTCAAAAAATTAAAAATAGTTCTCTTTCACACCCTCCAAAAGGAAAGTGTGGTTATTTCTTTTAAGGGTGAGCTTATTCAATTAAAGGGTGCTAAGAATGACCCCCCCTTTTTTAATAACCAATTATGCTTGTCACGATTCCCCTTCGCCCACCGCAACTCTGCTGTTTGTTTGTTTTTTCAGCTCATGCATGGAAATCATGCCAAGAACCCTCTTTCAACTGAACAAACTTTGGAAGGTGATCTTTTTTAAATGGCAGTAATAACAATAACGTCCATATGCACCAGCAAAAAAATGCATGCTGGTGCATATGTACGCAAAAAAATGTATGCTGAACATCATGGGGGAGGAGCTTTTATTTATCAGGATTTATATACCATTTAATAAATATTCAGTAAAAAAGTAACATAACAGACTTTAAAAACAGTAGACAACATTTAAAAAATCATAGATAAAATCAATAGTTTTAACCATTCAGTGCATAGTTAAACTGTGGTACTTTCTTGCACAAGAGGCAATGGTGGCCACCAAGTTGGGTGGCTTTAAAAGAGGAATTAGGCAAATTCCTGGAGGAGGAGAATGCCAAGGGCCACTAGCCAAAATGGCTGTTTCACCACCACAGTCAGGGGGAATGTGCTCCTGGAAACATGCTCCTAGAAGAAGAAAAAGAAGAAGAGTTTGGATTTGATATCCCGCCTTTCACTCCCTTTAAGGAGTCTCAAAGTGGCTAACATTCTCCTTTCCCTTCCTCCCCCACAACAAACACTCTGTGAGGTGAGTGGGGCTGAGAGACTTCAAAGAAGTGTGACTGGCCCAAGGTCACCCAACAGCTGCATGTGGAGGAGCAGAGACGCAAACCCGGTTCCCCAGATTACGAGACTACCACTCTTAACCACTACACCACACTGACATTCTAGAAATGTGCTCCCAAAGAGCAGGGTGTTGGACAAGATGGGCAGGGCTGTTATGTGAAATCAATACCGTTTGATGTCCACACAGGTTTTCTGTTGAGGGGGATATACTTTCTCTAATTTTGTGTTTTTGCCATGTCCTCCCTCCCCAGAAGCCATGCCATGCTTTGCCCACAGCTGCCATTTTGTGACTGGTGCCCTCAGCACTTTCTCAAAACTCAAAATGTGCCCCCTGCTCCAAAAAGGTTAGCAGCTACTGCTCTGCTGTATGCCAAATAAACAATCACTCAGTATATTATTAACATGCCTGTTTGGTCTGAAAGTCTAGGAAATGCATCATAATGAGGGCTTATTAGTATTGCACACTAATGAGATGGATCCTCTCTTTGATTTAATACAGAGTCAGCTGAAATCCCCCCTACAGTTTTCTAGCACTGAGATCAGAACTGAAAGGAATGCTTGGGGATAAAGTCCCTTTGCCTGAATAGCAAAAAAACAAATCAGATTTTCTCCTACATTCTCCTGGTATTTCCTCTCCCAGCCCCTGACCCAGCACAGACCCACATTCCATATTATGTTGTTGAATTTGGAGGGTTGTTGGGAGAAATCAGTTCTACAAATTAGGCAAATTAATATTAAACTTAAGAGTTAAGGTGATGGTGGAGTGTTTTACTGATTCTTCCAAAGTCAGTGTTGGCAGGTTTAACTGGAATTCTCAGCATTTGCCAGTGTTGTTCAACTTGTCTACAAGGTCTCGGCTAAGCTCTGAGCTGAGTGCTTGAGCAAAAATGTCCTCCCTACCCCCCCCCCCCTTTGCATCTCCTTGAAGTATCTTAAAAGCCTCTTCCATTGCCTAGCAGGTGCTAAAGGATAACACATGACTATGATTAAAAGGGCCTCTGTGAAACTGAGGAAGCTGCAGGTTTCATCCTGGAGGGAGTAAATCACTGATATTTATTTGCTGATGTAAAATATTTATCCAGGCATCTGCCTTTAAGAATAATATATATGTCAACAGCCCAGAAAGCTTTAAATCTGAACAGTAAAGCTTTCGCCCCAGGAACAGCCGTAGTTCAACAAAGCTTAGTGCTCAGGATTACACCTGCAAAGCCATGACATCTGGCACAGCTGCACAAATGAATTCCAAGCCACCAACCTGGTTTGCAATGGCAGGGCCAGCCAGGAAGCTGCCTAACAGAGTAGCCCTATGAATGTCAGCTTCAAAATACACCCCTTGCATCCAATGCAGCTTTCTCTCCAGTACAGCGGTAGCCAACATGGTGCTGCCAGATGTCAATGGACTCCAACTCCCATCAGCCCCAGCCAGCATGACCCAATGACAAGGATGATGGGAGTTGTGGTCCAGCAATATCTGGAGCCCATCACATTGACCGCCCCTGTGTTTAGGGTTGCATCTAGCCTGGTATTAGCTACTGTCACTGGCAATGGCTACATTGCAGGTGGGGGGCATTTTTCAGGTCAAGGACTGCATTCTCTCACTGGCAAACATCTAGAGGCCACATGTGGCCAGGGGTGGGTGTGGCCAGAGGCGGGTGGGGTAAGATGTGAGTGCGGGCAGCACCATGGATGTTCCTCCTAACTCTGCAGAATAGACTTTCTTCCAGTCGTTCAAAAGCCAAAGGTCTTTATATTTGTGTACCCCTCAAACCTATCCATTCTTAAGGAAATCAGCCCTAGGTGCTCACTGGAAGGACAGATCCTGAATCTGAGGCTCCAATATTTTGGCCACCTCGTGAGAAGAGAAGACTCCCTGGAAAAGACCCTGATGTTGGGAAAGCTGGAGGGCACAAGGAGAAGGGGACGACAGAGCACGAGATGGCTGGACAGTGTTCTCAAAACTACGAACATGGGTTTGACCAATCTGCGGGAGGCAGTGGAAGACAGGAGTGCCTGGCGTGCTCTGGTCCATGGGGTCACAAAGAGTCAGACACGACTAAACAACTAAACAACAACAGCAGCCATCCAGGTGAGCAAGAGACACTGTTCAAGGCCACCTGCCAGCCAGGCAAAAGCACCCGAGGAAGGTGCAGGGTGGGGTCCAGTCAGGGATGGGAGCTAGGGAGGTGTCGTAGCAGAAAACACTGTGTTTTTAAAAAATCAAAGTTGGTGGTCAGGCAGCCTGAATGCTCAGAGTAATGTTTGGAGTTGGCTGGATGGTGGCATTTGACCTGATCTCTGCTACAGCAGCAGTATGCTTGGCGTTTTCGCCGTGGGGATGAGTGGGCAGCTCTTGCGCTGCACAGGGGAGGAAGACATCAATTCCAATTTGTGTCTTGTTAGACGCACCAGTGTGCAGCCTCCTTCCAATCTTTTTCCTGACAAGCAAGAGCCTAGCATGGAGCAGGAATTGCCAAACACCACTGGGAATAGAAATAGAATTCAGCTCCTTTTGTTGCATGTTAAGTCTGAACTGTCCAAGGATCTGTGATAGGGCTACATGGTCCCAGGGCTTGGTTTATGGCAGGGCTGGGGGACCGGTGGACTTCCAGTTGTTGAGCTTCAACTCCCCACGGCCCGAGCCAACATGGCCAATGGACGTAGGAATGTAGGAAGCTGTTTTAGACTGAGTCAGACCATTGGTCCAACTAGCTCAGTGTTGTCTACACTGGCTGGCAGTGGCTCTTCAGGATTACAGGCAGGGTTGTCTACCTGGAGATGCTGAGGACTGAACCTAAATATCAGGGGCTTCCAATGAAACTGAAGATTCAGGGCGCATGGGAAAAAGCACTGCTTTACACAGTGCATAGTTCAATTATGGAACTCGCTCTTGCAGGAGGCAGTGGTGGCCACCAACTTGGATGGCTTTAAAGGAGAATTAAACAAATTGATGGAAAAGAAGGCTATCAATGGCTGCTAGCCATGGTGACTATGCTCTGCCTCAGAGTCAGAGGCAGCATTGCTTCTGAATGCCAGTTCCACAGAAGGGGAAAATGCTCTTGTGCTTAAATCTTGCTTGCTAATTTCCCACAGGCATCTGGTTGGCTCCTGTGAGAATGGGATGCTGGACTAGATGGGCCATTGGCCTGATCCAGCCGGCTCTTCTTATGTACATGAAAACAAGCCATCAGTATATAAGCTAAAATTGTCTATTCTAGTCTTTGCCAACCTGTTGCCCCCTAAATGTTTTGGACCACAACTAGGGATGAGTGAATCAATCCATTTCGGGGTATTGTATCTTTGATTTTTAATCCGGTTCTCCACATTTCCACACTGGTTTGCAATTTTTTGAAAATTCATCAGTGTTTTAGGGTACATTTCTCCTAATATGCCTATTTTTGTGTGCAGTTTCCGCCTGTTTGTTTGTTTTTGTTTTTGCTTTCTTGAAAAACAATTTCCCGCAATAGAATGAATTTTTGTATGCTATTTCCACAAATATATGCACACTTCTTCCTCATATATGCATTTTTGTATGCATTACTTGCCTCAATTGGTAGAAATACTGCACTGTAAAATTGGAAGGAGAGCAAATTTCACAGGATGACTGTGTTTCAGTTCGCATTTTATTTCAGAAAGTGCAAATTGACTTTTAAATGCGAGGTGACTTGAATTTCTCCCTGACCCCTAACTACAGCCCCCAGGAGCCCCAAGCAGCACTTCTATGGCTCTTCGCAGCGTTCTCTTAAAGAGGAGAGCGGGGGATTGAGCCTGGGTCTTTCTGCATGCAGAGCATGTGCTCTGCTTCTCAGCTCCAAGAAAACATAAAAATGCAAACTCCAGAGCCATTCTGCAGAACCTCATTAGCCAGATTTGGACAGGCAGCAGCTGCATGCAGCCTTTGCAGAGCTCCTGGGTTTGCTCCCTGAAGCACTGAGATGAATTCCACCCCCACCCCCCAGCAGCCTTGCCAGGCAGCAGGTACCAGGAATCTATCTGTGCTTCAGATGAACTTGGCACACAAGCTTCTGCCTGCAGCTGTTCAACTCTGTGACTGGTTTTTAGCTTGTGTCCCCTTGAACTTTCCTTACTCTCACTCTTTTGCGAGGCCTTTGGGGCTCAAGAATGTTAGAGGTAAAAAAGAAAGAGGAGGAGGTGTGATTTTGAGGACATTCAGAGCACCTTTGCTAAAGCACTTCTTACTTACTGCTTCCCAGCCATCGCCCCTAAATTGTCCCAGTTCTTTAATGATCAATTGCATTTTGATCCTGTTTTTCCTCCAGTTTATACCGCAAGACAGAATGATCACTTTCACATCCCTTAATGAGGTAGGTCAGGCTGAGAGAAAGTGTCAGGCTGAGTAAACCTGACAACTAAATGAGAATTTGAACCTGGTTTGCCCCAGTCCTTGTCTGATGCTCTAGCCCAGGCAACCTTGGCCCTCCAGATGTTTTCAGACTACAGTTTCCATCATCCCTAACCACTGGGTCCTGCTAGCTAGGGATCATGGGAGTTGTAGGCCAAAAACATCTGGAGGGCCGAGGTTGAGGAAGCCTGCTCTAGCCACTACACCACACTGTTCAGATCACACCCAAAACAGAGTCTCAGCTATTTTCCAGAAGTCCTGTGAGACGTCCTTGCTTGAGATTTTATTCAACAGGAACAAGACTGCTTTAGTATACTGTATCTCATATGGGACTGTTGCATTTTATTTGTTGATGTTACACTTCTTTGAGCATGATAACTATCCCAATCCCCAAAGGTGGGAAGTCTAGAAATAAGCATCCACTTTCCAACAGGAGTTCAAAGAAAGAGATCTTTTTAATTAGGTACCACTTCTTGCATGCATCCATGACGAGAGGGCAAGTTGCCAAATGTGCATTTCAGTTCATTCTCCCAGAAAAATAAAGATGGAAGGTGGTAGATGGAGAGTGAAAAAGCAGGACTGCAAGGGAATCAGCTTTTTTCTGGGACCAGAAATGCGAAATGCCTTGGTTTTGCATTTGCATTTTGCAGTCTGTATCGCCATCTAGTGCTGCCTCCCCGTATGTGCTGCAGAATGTGTTCCCCGTTCCCTTCCCTTTTTTCATCAAGGGAAAAGCAAGCCATCACAAAGCAAGCAAGTCTAATTGGCTGATCTGCATGCTGTCACAGAGGTATTGTGACTCCCAAAACGTTTTGCATGAGGAGATCCCTCAGCCCATTCTGATACCCACATCCGGTGGCATTATTTGTGTGTGGTGGTGCAGTGGTTAGAGCATTGGGCTGAGGGTTCATCCAAATTTCCATTTGTCCCTCTGCTTTCCCTGGGGACACCATTCTGCTTAGTACTGAATTGGAACAAATGGTAATCAGGTTCTCCACTGGTTGCGGTTTGCTCCAATTTACTGTTAAGGAGCAGAGGGGAAGTGGGGGAGCAAAGGCAAAGCCACTCAGACCCATGCCTAGAAAGCAATGTTGGGTGGAACTCAAAGCCTCTGTTCTGGAGTGAATAAAGTCTAATGAATCTCATTTGTTTGACATGAGATAGAGAGGAACCAGACTCTTCAGGCTAAATCCCAGCCTGTTCTAGAAAAGCAGAAACCCATGCCAGCCCCTTAGCAATCTTTCCTCCCCCCAGCTGAAGTCCCTACCAAAAGAAATATGGGAATGAGCTTCTTGGAAGGCTGAGCAAACCTATTATTTGCAAACCTCTGATTTTCAAATATACTGCACACTAAGGGGTTAAATGGATAAGACTTTGTCTTACCCATGTCTGAAAAATACTCCTAATCTGTTATAATCAGCTGGTCCACACACTATAAATCTGAAAAGTAAACAGTCAATATACTCACAGAGAGACACAGAGAGTGTTATGCAGAATAGATTTCTTATTCCGGTAGAGATAAGCCTAGAAGGGTGAATGCTTCATCTGCCCAGTCTTTGCCTATCTGGGGCTCTCTAACTATTTTGGATAACAACTCCCATTATCGGCCTCAGCCAGCCCAAAATAGCCCAGCTGGCTGGGGATGTTAGGTGTAGTCCTGAGCATCTATTCATCTTGTCCTTTGGCGGGGGGGGGGGTATTTTTGGATGAGAAAGGTGCTTAAATATTTACCTGTGAAGAGTTAACAGCTGGACAATCCAAAGCTTTCGGCTAATGTTATAATCAGCTGCAGGTTCTGTGAGGTTTCAAGAGGCACTTTTTGAAAAGTCTTCTATGCATGCACGGTGAATTGTTGCAAATGCAGGGAATCATTAGTAGTGTTTGAACTTCAGCAATTATGCACCTGAATTGTTAAAACCGCTAAAAGAGCTAAGGTGGAAGTGCTGACAGCTGCAGTTACTACAAAGCACCCTAAATTGGTTTGCTAAAAATAAAAAAGCTATCAGCTTTTAGGGCTCTCCTTGGAAAATATAATGCGAACATCTCATTTGTGTATCATGGTAGACAAGGGTACAGACTGATATGCATAATTCATTCTTCTTTAGTGAACCAAAAGGCCCACGCATGGTATGTAGCTATTTTCAACATTACAGAGTTGCAAACATGGCTTTGCCATCAAATTTACAAACCTCAGCCAGGCCCAGGGTCAGCAAGCTGCACCCCTAGAGTCCACACCCCTAGAGTCCACCCCTAGAGTTCACACCTTCTCTGGGCTCCCATTTAAGCATTGCTTCCCCACCCCCAACACTCCAGTCCATTTTGCAAAATTAAAATGGCAGACCCCATGGCCTGTTGTCTATTGATGTGATGTTGCTGCTCCCTTCTGTAATAAGTCCACTGATGTTCGGTAGGGGGCACTGATCCACCAGAGAGTGAGCCCCCTCAAAGTGGCAGGCAGCCTGGATGATGGTGGCCACATGTTCTATATTACAGAAGATGGTCCTCTATTTGGAGGACTGTCAATGGGCAGCCTGTATTTGAAGGGATCCTCTCTTTGAAGGACTGTTTGGTCCAAGGGGAAGGGAGAGGAGACACATCTGTAGCACCTGGGAGCAGAGTGAGTAGGCTCACCTGGTCACAGTGTTCGTCCCTATGGCTGCTGACAACTCTGATTCCCTCAAGATTGTATCTAGTTCATATGCATGTTGTTGAGAGGACACTCAGCTAGCTTGGGGCGTTGGGTATGTTAAGTATAATTGTTTAATTGGCATTGAAATGGAAAATAGCTCTGTATGTGTTTGAATGTATATTGCTGAAGGTTTAACATGGAAAAATCCCTTGAGGTTAACAAAGAGCTCTCTGTGTACCTAAGTGGGTTGATAATTGACATAGGATGTTCTCTGCTCTCTCACGTGGTGTTTAACTTCAAATCATGTGAGAGGGTTTTCAGTTGCAAATCTCTGCGCTTTTCTCTCAAATAACAGAGGATGTGATAGTGAGGTATTTCCTGAAAAGAAAACAGCTCCAGGTTAATGGAGGCTGTGGGAACAGGCATACCTTTGATTTTAGGTCTGTTTGGAGTTACTTCAAATTTGAAAGAAGGTGAATCTGTGCTGAACATGCACATAACTATTTGGATGTATTGTTTTTGTATCTGTTTTGGAACAAGTTCTGTTAGTACAGCTATTGAATCATATTTATGGGTCTGGACAATTTTTTTATTCCAAGAGAAGTCAGTTTTAATTCATCCTATTGCTTCAAGCTGTGCAATATTAATATCTACAGTAGGGCAGCAGGATACCAGACATTTCAGAAAGTCAGAAGAAAAATGCAGAATTGATGAGGACCAGATTAGCAAATCCTTTGGCCACTGGGAAACGGGGCGGGGGGTGGATTCTTGTGAGCTTCTTTCCTCATTTTTAATATTAACTCCATTCTTCATTTTTTTCTTTGTTAAATAGTTTCAACCAGAAGCAGAGTGCTGGTATGCTACAGGGGCCGTGCTTTCCATACACAGTGTTTGAATGTTGAACAAGTGAAATGAAAGAGGAGGTAGGTGTGTGTGTGTGTGTGTGTGTGTGTGTGTGTGTGTGTTTGGTTGGTGTGTGTGTGTTGGAATTGCTCTTGATAAAAATAATTGCCTTCTCAGCCGGTGCTAATGTTGTCTGTTTTGCTCAGCAAAGCATGACTCACACTTTCTTCACATACCAGGCAATTAAAATAAAATAAAATAAAAATGTCACGGTATATTCCCTATCCCCAATTGCACTTTTAATTAACTTCAATCTCTGTACAAGTTTGCCTGACAGAATTGCTAGGGGTGGGGTAGGGAGAAGAATTAAGGACATCTGGATATTTATGCCTCAGTCTAAGGTAAAAGGCAAAAGACCCCTGGATGGTTAAGTCCAGTCAAAGGTGGCTATGGGGTGTGGCACTCATCTCACTTTTCAGGCTGAGGGAACCGGCGTTTGTCCACAGACTGCTTTCCACATCCTGTGGCCAGCATGACTAAACCACTTCTGGCACAATAGAACACTGTGACAGAAGCCACAGTGCACGGAAATGCTGTTTACCTTCCCGCTGCAGTGGTACCTATTTATCTACTTGCACTGGTGTGCTTTCGAACTGCTAGGTTGGCAGGAAGCCTCAGTCTACAGATCTCTCAAAGAATCACAGAACTGGAGTGTTGGAAGGGACCCAAAGGGTCAGCTAGTCCAAACCCTCTGTTGCAATAAGAATGCAGGAAACCAGCATTGCTCATCTAGAGAAGGAAGTGTGGCATGGTGGTTAGAGCGTCAGACTAAGACCTCAAAGACCAGGGTTCAAATCCCCACTTTGCCATGAAAGCTCACTGGCTGACCCACTGTCTCTCAACCTAACCTGCACCTCGCAGGGTTGTTGTGAGGTGGGGAATAGAGTGAGGGAGAACCATGCACACTCCCTTAAGCTCCTTGGAGGAAAAGTTGGGTGTCAATGTTGTAATGAAGGAATGAAGCAGATCCTAGAGAAAAGAAAATAATTGTGTCTCTTCAAGACAAGAAAGTTGGGGGAAAGAATCCTCTGCACTAGAGAGGAAGAACTGTGGCCTGTGAGATGTTGGATTTCAGCTTCTGTCATCCCTAAGCACTCACCATGCTGGCCGGGACTGCCGGGACTTGTGGTCCAACAATGTCTGGATGGCCACATTCTACAACCCTCGTCTTCCCTTCTCAGCCAATGAAACTCTTTCCCAACTTATCACGGGAGAGAGATTGACAAATAGGAGAGCTCAATGTGGAAAAGTAGATAGTGTGCCCTCTAGTGGTGGGAGAGGAAGGCACAGCAAGCTACCTGCTTCCCTGAAGCCAACACATCTCTCAAATAAACTCATACACACAATATAGCTTTCTCCTTGGCAGTTTTGCTCTGTACAATCGAAGGGGGTGTTCCCAAGGGGGGGAATTGAAATATGAAACCCCAACCTTTCCCCCTGAAGTGGTACAATCCAATAAATGTTTCAGGACTTCGTTTTGTGTGTAAACTTGGCCACAAACATTCAAAATGTCCATTGACAAATGCCGGGCTTCCACCGATGCCTCCTGTGACATGCATGAAGGTAAAGGAAGGACACTTTAAGGAATTCATGCTTGCAATTAACATCTTTGCAGCTGCATCACCTGCTTTGGTGCTCCTGCCTTATGCAGAAGAGAACAGGCAGGAGCAACTGAGCCCATTTCATCCAATTTAGACTTCCTTCAACTTAACGCTGACCTCTCCTTCTTAAAGTTTTTGCGAGGTTTCTTGCTGATTGCTGTGTGAATCTCATCTGTTTTGAAGCATCCTCAAGCCATGCATGTTAAAAGCCTCTAGAGAACCATTAAAGCACGCTGTGTGCACCAGAATGGAAATGGAACAGAGTCACTTTGTAACCTGTTTCATGGCTTTGACTTCTGCCTAAGGTGGCCATGGGTTCTACTTTCTGGAAGACAACCCTCTGTATGCAATATAACCACAAATTACATGGAAGTTTGGTTCCAAAGGTTCTGTGTATAGGTGAAAACACGTATACTCAAACTGTCCCCCCAAGGCAGAGAGTTCTAAAGCTCTTTTTATGCTGTGTAACACAAATATACCCATGGCCAAACATTTAGGGACTGGTGACTGGGTACAATAAAGACATTATTGGCCTAATGTTGGAAAAGGCACCAGAGCCTTTTGTAAATTTTGTGAGGCGTGTCAGCTGGAATTGCGATCCAGCAGAACTTTCTCAAGGGCTTTTCTGTGCAAGGGGAGTGTCCAAAAGAGAGGTTTAAGAAGGGTGACAAGAATTATCAGTGGCTTCTTCTCATCTCTAATCTTCACATACTTTAATCATAGGCAGAGGGAGGATCTAAATTAAGAAGGGATCAAGAGGGAAGATTCACGTGGGTGCCACTAACTGAAATATGCATGTTGGTGGGAAAAGAAATTGAAACATGCCCCATGTTAACATAGGCTTTCCAGCTAATTAGCATCTCTGGAAGAAGTACCAGGGGAGGAAAGCTACAAAGGAAATTGTTTCTGTGTGCATTCCAGCCAGACTCCAGAACCGACATCACTCACAAGGGTCACACTGGAAATGGAGGGTGTGCAGATGTCGCTTTCCTAAAAGATAGGGACCAAGCATCTCATTGACTTGAGGAGACCCAGATTAAAGAGTGAGCAGATTTGCTTCTGAGAGAGAGAGATCTGATCAACTCTGACAATCAGGTGTTACCATGGTAATGAAAGGCTGTTGAATGCTACCCAACAGGCTCAGCCAAATTTGTTAGAGCGCCCCCCTCCCTCTTTTCTTTTTCATTTTTTTTCTTCAAAGCATTTTGTTTGCATTCAGATATTATTCAGAGCCGGCACAGCAACTAATGCTGAAAAGTTCAGGTCAGACAGGTTTTTTAAAGTCTGGAAAATCTGTGCTTCAAATGGGTTCTTGATCTACAGCTTAAACAAAGGAGATGGTAGAAAGCTAGAAGCTAGAAACACAGTACTGGTTTTAAGCTGATACTGTTCAGTTTTCAGTTATGAATATGTTTTTTGGGGTTTGCTCCCTCTCTCCAAGTATCAATATGTTCAAGACTGAGGATGTTCTGGGATTCCTCTGCAGGGGAAGAGTCTGATCTACACCAACACTACTCCTGGATCCAACCCATTGTCTCTCTCCCTCTGGCAGCTGAATGTTACTTCAGCCCTGATGCAGCTGTTCCACTTTGCCTAATAGTAGAGCTGGCCCTGCACATTGCCATCAAAAGAGGAGGCCCCTGTAAGGTCACAAAGTCTAGACCAGCCTCAACTTTGGGTCCTCAGATGCTGTTGGACTACAGCTCCCTGTCATGGAATTCTACTCAATATTGATCCAGAGCATTACTCCAACGTATAGTTAGCAGAGTAAAAACTTAAGCACGTTGCAAGATTCCCCAAAAATAAACCAGAGGCAATTGTATTTCATCCAGCAGAGCTTCACTGCTATTGAAGGCAAATATGCATAATGGTCACTAACCCAATACATTCAGGATTGGCACTGTCCATAAGAAATCCAGTTGCAGCAGGCTTAACTTAATATTACAGTAACTTATAATAAGACTAAAACTTAACACCATATACAGAATACCACACCAGAAGGAAAGAAAGACAGAAAGAGAGAGTGAAACCCAGGCTCCTTCTGGCCTTACTATTATAGCTGGCATGACCTTGACAGAAGAGACAACAGAACCAGTTTAAGCCAGTTGTACTCGGCTTCTCTGAAGGAATAACCCAAACATCATGAACCTTCTGCTTGTTTCTTTCACATGGAGAAGCTTCCAGAACCCTCTTGAATTAATTAAAATAGGAAAGATCTCTGCACATCAGATCAATACTTTCTGTACTAAGAAATGCAAACTGGCACTCCCATCACCCCTAGCTAGCAAGACCAGTGGTCAGGGATGATGGGAGTTGTAGTTGAGGAACAGCTGGAGAACCAAGGTTGAGAAAGGCTGGTCTGGACTTTGCCTATGTACATCATTGACTCCACCTTTGCTCCATCTCTGCTTCATCCTGCCTGGGTAAGGACATAGAATCATAGAGTTGGAGAGGACCCCAAGAGTCATCTCATCCAACCCCCTGCAATGCAGGAACCACAACTAAAGAACCCCTGACGGATGGACAACAATGTATGCATCCATGCCATACATCCAAAGCACATGACTCCCTCTCCTCAGAAGAATCCTGGGAGCTGCAGTCTTCCTCCCGCAGAGCTGCCACTCCCAGCACACTTAGCAAACTGCAGTTCTCGGGATTCTTGGGTGACAGGGAATGCGCTTTAAAATGTATGGTGTGCATGCTTCTACACTGAATGGCGTCTTACGCAAGTGTAGAAGCCTTGACTTTTGTGTGCACCCCTTGCTATTAAAATGAACCTGATTTGCCTGCTCCTCTTTTGATGAGATATGCTAATTCAAAGAAAAAGGAAGCAGCGGGGAGAGAGAGGGAGGGAGTCAATAGACGTGCAGCTTTTAATTTCCCATTCCAAGGAGGACAATGGCAGGGAGATCAACATGTCAGATTGCTGCTTTCTTTCATCGCTAGAGATGGCCCCTCGCAAAATAAATCCATTGTCTGCACGTTGCCACACAGGCCGCGGAAATAATAACATTGGCCAAATCATCTCTGGGTTGGCACAAAAGAATTATTGGGCATAAGAGAAGCAATCTGTCGTTTCCATGGAAGCATTTTAATTTTGCTTCTACAGGCAGGCACAGAAGCCATGTCCATGGTTCTGCAGAGCAATGGATCCGTTACCCTGAGGGAGGGGACTAACTGAGGTGCACCCACTCCTAGGAGAGACTTCCTTCTCAGCTGCGTCGTCTTCTCAGGTCTCAGGTGTCAACCCAATTCTTTGCTGCCAGGTGTGCTGGACTGCAGTCTTAATGTTGTCCAGACTAATTGAAAACTGCTTCTCTTTAAGCCAAGGGATGGGGAACATTTCTTCAGCTCAAGGGACACATTCCCATTGGTGGGTGGGGCTAGAAAAAAAAGTGGGTGGATTTTCATGGAGGAGGAGGATATCTGTGGCTACTACCTGTGATGGTTCCAGTGTCAGCATCTCATGGGCATCTGGTTGAACAATGTAATAGTAACTGAGGTCACACTTCAACAGAAGGAGCCCCCGGATCACCCCAATTCACCTTGTTATTCAGACCCCAGCAGAGCTGCTGCACACCACATACCAATCACTAGAGCACTATGTTCAGTTGTGGGTGTTGTGCAGGAAGGAGCTGGCACAAACTCTGAGATCATTGTGTAACAAAGAACACTTGGTACATCTTATGTAGCCGCTCTGCTATCACTAGCATCATCTAGTGACAACAATTGTGACTGCATGGTATTTTACAACTCCTAGGTTCCATGTATTTCAGGGAACAACAGGATGTTGATGTCCTGTTTAAGAGCTTCCTAGAGACATCTGGTGGGCCACTAGGAAGGAGGACCACATACATCTTGGGCTTAATCCAGAAGGGCTCTTCATATATTTTGAAGTAGAAGGACATAGGGGGAAGCAGGAAGGAGCCACATGGGACACAGCAGTCAAGCCAGGGAAGGCCCTTCCCATGAGCAGGATTCAGTGCCTGCTTATACCCAAGGCAAGGGAGTCAGGAGATGAGGGTGACCAGGCAGCTGTATGCAGAAGTTAGCTGGTCTTTCTGATAAGGAAGAGAACCAGAAGGGTGTAACTTACCCCTTTCTAGGGTTGCCGTATTTCAAAAAGTAAGAACCAGAACAGCCAAAAGTTTTTAGGAAACACCAAAAATGCCTTTAAAAATGTGCTTTTTTCCAATTGACTTGCCTAACATCCAGGAAATTCCCTCCAGATGCCAATTCCACCTTTGAAATCCCGGTAATGTCCAGGGAAATCCGGACGTATGGCAGCCCCACACCCCAACCTCCCTTCCTTACACTGGTCCCAACCTGCTTTTGTAGATACCGATTCTCCATTTCTGGCTGGCTGGCTGGCAGCAGCAGAGCTGGGCCTCTCTCCTTCCCAAAGGAAGCTGCAGTGCAGGAGATGCATTGCAGAAGCCTTCCAGGGGGATTCAGGCCTTGCTGCCATAAATTAAGTCTCTCTTTCTCCCCACTCCACTCTGCCCTCCCCCGCCAAAATCCCATCCCATGAAAATGTCATCACTGACAATATTTCTTCTTGCCCACGTTCTTGTGTTTTTCAATATAGTGTGCCCCTGAGAAGCACATCATGGCCACTCTCTCGCAATGGCAGGTGAGTGTTTGGCAGGAACTGTTGTCACCTTGAAAAGAAGAGCAGAGAGAAAGAGGAAGCAGCAATTACAGGAACAGTTTGCTCCAGAAATCAACACACAAGCACACTTGTATTCTTTTGCCCCTCAAACCATCTTTATTTCATTTATGGCATTTCTGTCCCACCTTTTTCTCCAAGGAGCTCAAGGTGGTGGACATGGCTCTCCACCTCCCACATTGATTCCTACAACAGCCCTGTGAAACAGGCTAAGCTAAGAGGCAGTGACTGGCCCTTGGGTAACTCAGTGCGCTTTGTGACTGAGTGGGGATTTGAACCTTGGTCTCCCAGGTGCTAGTTGGACTCTCTAACCACTACACCAACAACGGTTCTAAAGTTATATCCATCCTGAGCCAACCAGAAGTTGGATATAGAATCTTCTGATCAATAGTCAGAAACATTATTCATCATGCTGCTGGCTCTTGGGGGCAGCTTTCCACAACTTGCTTTGCATGCAGACCCCAGCTGATATTCAATGCCCTTTTAAAATGTGTTGGGAGGGTATTGGGTTGTTCTTGGTTTTTGATTATGAATTCTGTGTATGAATTATGATTTTATCCTGTGAACCGCCCTGAGACCTGCAGGTATAGGGTGGTACGCAAATTAAATCAATAATAATAATAATAATAATAATATCTCCAAGCCCATTCTCATATTAATATCACTTTGCACAGAGATAATCTGCTGCCATCCCATTTAGTTGAAAGCCTTGGGTTAGTTTGTGCCCTTGGTGGTATAGATGCTTTGGAAAGAGAAAGCCAAGGAGGCTTGGCCTTGAAGCAAGGAGCTCCTGCAATTTGTGTGGCAATGAAGCCATACTGTAGCTCCCCACTCCACCCACACCCAGTTTCTGATGCTGTGCAGAATGCCTCCCAGCCCGTGTTCAGCTGGCTCCCTAAAGCCAGCAGGGCACTTGCTCTCCTTCAAGGGAGAAAGCTATTCCACCCGGCTATCAAAGCATCCACCAGTGATTCTCAATGACAGCTGAAGAGCATTGTGGGGAAAGAAGATGGCAATTTTGTTCTTGTTGCATTTATAATTTAACATTGCCATTGACTCGGGCAACCTGGGCTTGTTTGTGCAACAGCCTGAATGTGGAAAGGAAGAAAAGGTTGCAGATTTAAGCAATTTACTGTATGCTGCACACAAGTAGGTTGCAAAAGTCTGAATTGCAATCCAACACCCTCAAGCTACAGAAAAGAAAGGTTTGTGTCATGTAATCTGAGATCTTGAGGGCAAAACAATGAAAGAAACAGGAAACCGAAATGATCAAGGGGCTGGAGCAACTCCTCAAAGAGGAAAGGTTACCATATTTGGGGCTTTTTGGTTCAGAAAGAAAGGGGAAATGAGGACTATAATCAAGCAGAAGCTAGGCACTCCTTCTCTTCCC
Source organism: Podarcis tiliguerta (assembly GCF_965153285.1). Taxonomy (NCBI): domain Eukaryota; kingdom Metazoa; phylum Chordata; class Lepidosauria; order Squamata; family Lacertidae; genus Podarcis; species Podarcis tiliguerta. Next base: position 48,455,167 of record NC_139541.1, on the reverse strand, counting down.
TTTGATGGTATTCCTACTTCAGACTAGCAATTCAAATGGTAATACTCCTATGTAAGTCTCTTTGTGTTTCCAATTAAAAGATAAAGATAAAAGCTGAAGACAAACTGGTGTTCCTAATGGGATGATAAAGTAGGTTCTGAAATACACAGAGGATAGACAGCCCCACATACATTTTCTCTCCTGAAATGGCATTCTTATTTGTTTATTATTTATTCCATTCCATTCCATTTATGAATCACTTCCTATAAAGCATTCCAAAGCTATTTAGCAAAACAAGTGAAACGATCTCATATATAAAAGCAATGTTAAGTTCAATACAGGTCTAGTTTGAAAATCATGTCTTAAAAAGCTTGTTTAAAAAGGAACTTATTCAACTGGCACAAAAAAAGATGAGATGGTCCCTGTCTAATATATAATGGGAGGGAGTTCTGTGAGCAGGCCAGATACTGAGAAAGAGTGGAGGAACACTATTGTGTCTGTCTGTCCCCTCTCATCAGAAACAAGAGAGACATTGGTTTAGAAGTGCGTCTAAATTTTCCCGTTTGTGGGGGCATGTTGGAGAGAGCCTCTGCTTCCTGGCATGTCCTCAACCTGCCTCCTTTTGGTACTACCAGTTTTAGGACTTCAGAGAAACCAGCAGACAGAGGGAGATTCCAACATTGGGTCTCTCTCTTTCACCAGCGCCTTTTGTCTTTGATGCGGCACCTATTCTGTGGCCTCCTGGGAAGCCCTCCCAGAGACCACAGAACTGCCACTTTGCTTGCCTTGACAGATACGATAGACTGTTGCATGTCAGCCATCCAGTACTGTCAAGCGTATAAAAGTGCCACATGTCAACTTCTAAGTGCTGTATTAGCAAATATCAGATGCAGAAATCGAATGCCACTTGATATCATGGTCAAATGCAGTCATCAAGTATATGCAGAATGTTTGGAAAGTATTCAGAAGAATCTTCTGGAAAATGTCCAGCATCAACAAGGAGAAGAGAATTTGCTTGTGTCCCTTTTTTCTATCTTTAACACTCTTCTTGGCAGTATAGACGAGAGACAGAGAGAGAGAGAGAGAGAGAGAGAATGCATTCCAAGTGTCAGGTGAAATATCTCATACGGAACATGAACATGGCCCACTTGTAGCCCGACGTCACCGGTTATCTGGCAGCTCCCAGTGAGAATTGTTTCACCTTTGTGTATGAGTCCTCACCGCTTGGGTAAACCCAGCTGCTGCATAAGGACAGTGGTGGCATTTAATTTCTATTCCCGTTCATTTTTAATCACGCTGAAATTTCCTGAACATGCCAGCTGAGTTTCTGCTACAGTAAGCTTCTATTAGAAGCGTCGGGCAAGACAAGCCTGTCAGATGTACAAATGAGAGCTGGGAGGAACTTAGCAATTTTATATTGGTGTGGAGCTTTGAACACATTCCCTCCCACCCCCCAGGTTTCAGACTCTGTCAAACTCCCAAAGGAAGTTTTGTCTTACCGACATTCAGGTTTTAATTAATTCTAAAGAAATCCAGTCTATCCAGAAATATATGCTGCTCTGCTTTCTCCCACACCCCTTTAAAAAGATTTGCATCCTGTTTCAGGGCTGCATAAAAGATTGGATAAACATGGTTGGCGATTTGCGATCTCTAACGAGACTCTGAGGAATGCTAAAAAATTCCTATTTGGGTAGACGGATTTCCTGGAATACTACATGCATTTCATAAAGCTTGGTGATTCTTTCTGTGGTGGTATTAGTTATGTGGAACATGTATGATGATTTGCAAGCTCCTCTCTCCTGAATCAATGGGAAATGGTGCAGTTTTTCTGGGAAACAGCAACTGGCTGATTTGTTTGTTTTTAATGTCTGTGTGTTGAATCTAGACTTTAGTCAGGTCTAGTGTAGATCCGCTGAAATCCACGGGGCTTAGACAGAGACATATACTTGGAACAATAAATAAACCAAATGCACTAAATTATACATTATGTGAATGTGCAGTGCAGACTGGTCTTCCAGAGTCTCAAAAGCTCTTACCTTGTGAAAGAGGCTTCCATTTGCTGCCTCCTTGAGAATTTATTTTGAATGTTGGTGGGTGCAAGGTTTTGAGATTACCTTATGGCTGCATGGTGGTGGAGGGTTTGTTTCTCTATTTGTGATTTCCCTGCAGCCTGATTTCCCACACTGAAAAATCCCCATGGGAGGAGTTACCTGATCTTGTCTTCTAGGGTGAGCTTCATGGCTGAGTGGCGAGTCAAACCCTGGTCTCCCAGGTCTCTCTCTCTCTCTCTCTCTCTAACCACTACACCAACCTGGCTCTCTAACAGCAACTGCTTTAAGGTAGCCACCCCAGAATTAAGGAATTTCAAAGAGAGGCTGCAATGGGAAACCACTGATTTGCAGCACATCTAGAGGTTCATTGCTCTGGCATTTGTGAATTGAATTTACACCATGGATTTTCATCACCCAACACATGCTAATTAGCTGACTATGCAAGGATATCTGTATTTCCAGCACAGCCATTTGCTGTGAGCAACCATGGTTAATTATGTAATTATCAGGTCAGTACTTTTCTGCATCGCATTTTGTCCCTCAGAGGGATTTGGGGCGTGCCAGCTCTCTGTTCTGCTGAATGACTACTTTCTGTACTTCGCTAACTAAGAACTAGTGCCTGGAGTTTTCACTTTTCTTCCTCCCTCCCAACGCCTTTTCCTTTTGTGTCAGGTCTTTTGGATTAGAAACCTGAGACCAGAGGCCATCATATTTCTATTCTCTGTAATTCATACTTGGCTCCTTTTTCAACTGAAGGGGGGGGGTAAAAATGCTTCAAGTTCAAGAGACAAGGAAGAGACAAGAAACTTTATTTGTTTTAAAGTCCCACAAACCTTTGAGATATACGGAACATCTGATTTCCTCTAAACATAAGAAGAAACTTCCCAGCAGTAAGAGCTGCTTGACAGTGAAACTGTCTGCTTAAGGAGGTGGTGAGCTGTGTTTCACTGGAGATGTTTAAGCCAACACTCAACAGTCATGTGTCAGGAATTTTATTTTCTTACATTCATATCTCCCATGCTGACTTCTGCATTGAGTACAGGTTGGACTAAATGCCCTCTTAGGACCCTTCCAGATCTATAATTTCTTTCCACCTGTCAGTCCATTTCCTTCCACCAGGTAGCCCATTCACTTTCCACCTTTAAGAAACACCTGGAAGCTGATAATTCTGCCCTGGCTAGGGATGGAAGGACCTGTAAATTTCACTTATTTTGGTTTCTCATTCTTTCCACTAAATTTAGTTCTCTACATTTCTACAATAATTTGCATTTTAAAAAAATCACACGAAAATTATTCAGCATTTTAGGGCATCTCCTAATAAACACATTTCTGTATGTAGTTTTGACTAATGTGCATTTTTTGCAAACAATGTGACCTAATATAATGCATGTTTATTTGCTAGTTCCATAAATATATTCATTTTTATATATGCATTTTTGCAAACATTGTTGAGATGGAGAACTGCATTGCAAAATTTGTATAAGTGCAAATTTCTAAGGATGGCTGTGTTTCTATTTTCATATTGTTGCAGAAGGTGCAAATTTGATCAATTCAGCTTTAAATGCTAGATTGAATAGAATTTCTTCCCCATCTTCAGCCCGGCTGTTCCTGGGCTGCCTCACTTGCATCATTCCCCCTGCACAGCGTTTGGATGTAGGTACAATATAAATAATAAATATTAGCAGCATTGCTCTTCACCTTGAAGTCTTTCATCACTCTTTCACCTGTAGAAGCCAGGGATGGAAAAACTACCACCTCACCCACTTGATGAGATATCTAAGATTCAAGCATTTCAAGTGAAACACTGCCCTCTACTGGCCACAGAAGCAAACTTGTTTCAGCTATCCAACAGTTACCTTTACAAGTCAGAAACGTTTGTATCTATCATTCCGATCAGGCCCCTCCAAGAGAGGTTGGATTGCTCTGTTCAATGCCACATCTTTGCTCTTGTCAGCAGTCCATTTTACATGAAGGAGGGAGATACAGTAGGGAAAGTGCTGTGAACTCAGAGCCAGTCCAATATATTTTGCTACCCGAGGCGAAGGATAGAATGGTGTGTCGGCATAGAAAGCTCCCTTACATTGAATCAGAACATTGGCCCATCTAATTCAGTATTGTCTGCACTGACTGGCACCAGGTATCTGGGGTTTCAGGTGGGGCATTCCGAGTGTTACCTGGAGATGCAGGAAGCCAGGAACCTCCAAAGTAGCTTTCTCTGAAATGTTACTGATTCCATGCACAGGGCCAGCTAGACAGGCACAGCTTCATTGTCTCAATGCAGGGATGAGACAAGAGTGTGGGGAGAGGGGGTGGGATTTGTTAGGCATTGGGAAACATTCTGAGAGCAGCTTTTAAACAGACTGTGAGAGCAAAGCTGACAGGAGCTGAGCAAGGTTCTGTTCAGAACAGTGAGGGATCAGGTGCTCTTGTACATGACACAGCTCAGAAGGGTTGCCCAATCTCTGCAGAAACAAGGCTCAGGTGACCACATTTTCCTGGAAAGGCAGAGGACACAGCTGTTGTCTCACCAATGGATTTAGCAAGCCCTCAGCTGCTGAAAATGATCACGCTCTGTTCCAAAAATGTGTCATGTGCACCTCGGGTCTGGAACACCTTGGACAAAGAACCAAACAGATCCTGACCTACACTGAAATGTGCTTATGTAAAATGCATAGGAGGGGCATCAGAAATGAGAAAAATGGCTTCTTTCCCTCAATTCCTGGCCTGGGAAAGAAGTGTTTTATGAGACAATTAACCCAAAGAGTTAAAAGTGTGAGGCGGGAAGAAACTCAGCAGCTGATCTTGCAGACTCCTCCTGAGTGAGATCAGCAGCACCTGCTAAAATGCTGGAAAGCAGGGATCCTATTTCACAAAACTGCCACCTCTCAAAGCCTGGTAAACCAACAGGCAAAGCAAACCTAAAACAGTGTCCAAGGCCAGCCCAAGACATTTCACAGCCTATAGCAAAGGACAATATGCCACACCTGCCCCCTGATTCCTCATACGGAAGCTGACTAAACTGGCAAGTGAATCCTATTACAATACTGACAATAGAAAAGTATCCTCTGCTGCAGTGGTGGAAAACCTCAGGCCTGGGGGCCAAATGCAGCCCCTCCATGAGTCTCTACCGCACCAAGTCCTGCCCCCCCCCCCCCGCTAGTTTTAATGTGACCTTGAACTCTGATAATGTATCTGGCTTGCCAGGATGGATAATAGAGCTAAGCATAGAAACCAGGTAAAACTCTCTTTTGTTGCTTTGGTCACTTTTGCATCTGGTCCCACCCACCACTGGCATGCAACCCTTGGAGGTTTCCCAGTATAGAATGTGGCCTTCCAGGGGGAAAAGTTTCCCCAGTTGCATCAGAGGGCAGCAAGATAATTGTGGGGGTACAGAACAGGCCATGTGGCACCCACAACTCTGTCCTCCAACAAAAGGGTGCAGTGGCATTTGGCGAAATTGCGGCAAGGGAAGATGGCAAGCACCTCAGCTGCACAGAGCTCCTGCAAACCACCAGCATCAACTGCACTACCTGGCTGGCCACACACCGCCAACGCCATTGTCAGTGGGGAACCAGGGGTGCTCAATGCAACAAGCAGGGTGGCTACACAGAGACCCCAGCCTCCCCAGCAGCGGGCCTCAACCCCGCCAGAACCGGGAGCCCCCCACCGATGGCCAAGTGGAGCTCGGAGAATCATACTGCATCACCAACCAAGTACATCACATAATCCAGTATATTCTAGAAGACGAGAGGAAACAATGAGTCCACTTGGAGAGAGAGACCATCGAAAACATCCCCACAACAGCATCCCCACTTCTCCAAAACAAACTAAAGAAAATCCCCACAACACAGAACAGGTTCACACTGTCCATGCTTAAAGCATTGAAGGGAAAGTAGGCAAACTATACTCATCTCCACTAACCCACCTGGCCTATCACCCACTATTCCAACACATACCTTAAAACTTGGTAAGCCAATGGCCTACACTGTCTAAAATACTACTACAAAAACAACAAACCCATACCAACACAATAAATACACATGGTCAACTACATGCCTTCTTAAACAATCCAGCAGTAAAATCAGCAGCTACTAGGCCCTTGGCAATCTTCGAAAACCTTCTCCTGACAGCAGAGGGACACAGCAAAGGGATGGGATCCACAATATACAAAATACTGCTCCAAAATCCCACAAACCCCCTTGACACAATCAATGGGAGAATGGGAGCATGACATAAGCTATGAAATTAACCCCATCCAATGGACTTGAATGTGGTCTAAACCTCCCTTTAATTACATATCACCCAAAAGAAGGGAACTCGTTAACATCACATAAACTGGCCCGGATACACCTAGGAACCTCACCAAGATGTTGGAGAGGCCGCACCTTCAAAGGCACATACCTCTACATGTGGTGGGAATGCCCTAAAATTCAACCCTTCTGAACAGCAGTCCTACAAGAGATATGCAAAATAACTAAACAGATATTAGAGCTCACCCCAGAAGTAGCCCTACTGAACATCTTCCAAGATCATAATGACAAAAGTCCATGGTGACCCCCCCCCATCGAAACACTGACCCCAAACCTCCTTAGCTTTAGCAAAGTTCCTTCATCATGTGCCCAGAGAGTGCCTTCATCATGGTGCCAGCAGGCCTATTCTCAGTTGCTTTAGGAAAGCAGAGCCCTAGTTGACTCCTAGTGCAAGAACTGTTCCTGCTGCAGCTGTGTTGAGTGTATTTCATATTATGTTCCCTAAACTTGTGTTTTTGTTAGTATGGCTTTGTTGTACCTGTAAGTCAATCTGTTCTCTGTCCTTGTGAGTTGCTTTGGGCATGATTTTGAAAAGCGGCACATGAATAAACCTGATGGCGACCCTTCAAACCATGCACAGGTAAAGAGTGAACCAACCAGCTGCCAGTTGGGTATTGTCCATCGCCTACAGTGCCCTTCTTTGTTATGAGCTCTCTGGGAAAGGTCTGTAAACTGCATGCTGTAGAGGAGATGGTTGCTGTTAAATATTCTGTGTTTGAAAAGCACAAAAGAGAGGCACAGGAAACATTTAGCATTTGATTCACTTTATTATGTTATCAAAGTATGATAATCAAATTGTCAGAAATCTACTGAACTCATTCACACAAAGAGGAAGGTGTATAGAAAAACAACAGGCCTTCCCAGGCAGTGTTCTATATTAAATACTGTTAAGCAGAGAACAGCAAAGTAATTGCTCAGTCCCTGAATTTTTGAACACCTCAAATACTATGTACTCCACAAACTAGCTTCATGGCTAGAATTCTTGACTTTGGCCTGCAAACTCCGTTTCATTTATTGCTCAATGGTGAAATCTACTCTTTCTAGCAGAATCACATAGTAGCCCTAAAACCTTGCAGCAGCAGCATCTATCTATCTATCTATATTTTAAGCAGTTGAAGTTCCATCCAGCACTCTCTACATATCAGTTGTAGTGCATTTGGTCCTTAAAAGTATTTTGGCTTTGGGGAGGAAAGTTGCAGGGACATGAAAAATGAACACATTTGTAATAATTGGGGATACCAAGAGATAGCGTGAAGAGGCAAGCTGTTGGAGAACGTGTCTCTCATGTGCTTTCACAGACTGACAGCAGCAACCAGAACCATCGTGCCCAGTCAAAATCAGGATCATCGTGCCCAGTCAAAATTTGACTTTGAATTGTTGATTCCCAAGATAAATAGAATGCTTTAAAACTCTAGTTTCAAAAGCAGTTTGAAAGAGGGACACAGACACATTGTTGTTTGGAAAATGTGAGCTTCAGGAAATTAATTGCACAATTTGTGGCTCCCTGGCTATGATCTACAGGAAGCTCCAGTTCAATCAGTACTTCACCACCGAATTTATGAATAACCATCATTCACAATGTTAAATGGTGGATATAAATGGCAAAATCTAACCCAATATAGCTTTTCCCATTCTGTTATCAGTTAAAGGATAAAAACATAACAAAAAAGCCACAATACGATACAAAGCCAAATATAGAAGAGAAAGACTGTAAGACGGTCATATAACCAGAAGAAGCCCCAGTGGGACAGCTAATGATACTTGGCCATATTTAATTTTACAGCAGGCAGCTGGCACAAGCATTGATAAATAAACCACCAATGGCCTGGAATCAACGACGGGAGGCAGGTGTATGAGATTGATCAGAACAGATGAGAAGGGAGAAATGAAGAGGTGACATTTTGATTGCACTAAGTATTAAGAATGAAATGCAGGTGGGACAGAAGTATTACAGGGCACATAAGAATGGGGCTGGAAGTCACAGCAACAGATGCCAGTTACCAGCTACAGCTGGACAATATGATGCAAGGCCAAAGCATGGAAGGCACACATACAGTAGGAGCGCACTCTGAATATACATGTGGCCTTTGGTTTAACCCCTTAGTCCTCATCCCCAACTAAACCTAAGCCTAAGCACAAGTAAATCAACACATTCTTGTTACCTTCACCTCTATCACTCCCCCAGCCTGGCACCCACTGTGCTGTAATTTAAATTGGATCCTACTCAGGAATCAGAGACCTGTGCTTTTGCTTATGTTCCACTGTTAAGTGCCATATGTATGGTTAGCTCTATATGAAGTGTAAATTAGCAAGTCTCTGAAGATCTGTCACACTCGTTTCCTGTTCTCTGCTGTAACAGTCCTAACCATTAAGGCAAGCCCTAGCCTTCAGAATGTTCCATGAAAGTGATGTTGTACTGAATGTGGATTTCCCTGTGAATGTGTGAGGCCAAATAGTAAGAAATAACTCGGCAGGGAAAAGGAACCCAGTGTCACCCACATGGACCCAGCCATCTACATGGCACCAAGCATAATGGTACCTTGAGGCCATAAGCTTGATATGGGTAGGATAGGGAGCAACAGACAAGGTGGAACCAATCTTAGAGCTATAATTAAGTATAGCATCAGTTTAGCAACTCAGATTTGCAATCAGAAGCATTCCCAAATGAAACTTGCAGCTACAGAACAAACAGAAGCAGAGTGATGCTGACAATTCAAAGACATGGCTTGAGAAGGCACTCTCAGAGTGCAAGGCATAGAACAATGTCTGCTGGAAACTTTCAGAGGTTATGTTATTGCCATGCCCACAGTGATCACCAGTGGCCTTGTTTAAAATGGTTACTGGCATTACTGAAAAACAGGAAATTGGATGAACAGGATTGCACATTCCATAAGGCAATAAATACTTTGATAAATATTTTGTTTCTTGGAGGACCAATATTATGCTAAAACTCCTACAAGGTAGCAATACACAATCTATAAAACCTAAAAGCTTGACAGAGACTATATAAAAATGTTACACCATACCAGTAACGGAAAAATATACTTGCAGACTGTAAGCTACCACTGCAGATTCTGTGTGATCTCATTGTCTAGTTAGGAAAAAGTCTGAAGATTAGAAAAATATGAATGGTAAACGTGTCCACATCTGCCGCTCTGTGCACTTGCTTACTAAGAGGTCAGGCTCAGTGCAAGTTCCTCAGAACAAAATTCAGATTTCCAGGTCACTCTTACTCTCAAACTGGAGTATTTGGCACAAATCTCAAGTCAGCCCCCTATTACAAGTGTCCCTTATGGCATCAACAATTGACATACCACCCCCTTTTGGGTGCTTTTAAAGTTTCAACCCAGGGACTAACCAGACATAGATAACGATGCAGCAACTCGTATCCCAAACGTATACTGAGCTCAAGGCAGGAGAGTTGTGCCATGTTGGCTAGACACTTATGCTGGTTAGTTAACTGAGGAGATGGTCACAAGCTGTTCTCTGGGTGGGCAGAAGCAGCAGGAATGAATACTAAACCATTTGCTCTGGAAGGAGGGATTGTCAATAGATGGCCAACCCAGCAGCTAACAGGCAATTAGAGCCTCTCTTTTTTTGCAGTCTGCCCAGCACTGCCTCAGATGAAGGTTGGTGCTTTTTTACGGGCACTTCCTGCAATTATGGTTGCACATTACACTCCTGAATCAGGAACGTGAGCAGCTTTGCCCCATGCCATTTTGTTCTATGGTACAAGGCTTGATCTTCCATAGGGGACAAGGAAATGGAATTTGGAAGAGGATTACAGTACAAGAAAAGGAGACTCCAACGAAACATGACAACCAAGTTACAATACCAAAATTTCTGGGAAGAGTTAGCTTTACTATCAGCTCCATCTTTAAGAAGTCTCCAGTAACAAGAACAGTTTAGGCTGTTATTTTGCTCTACAATGCTAAGCGTTGCTGGAAGGCAGCCTGTGTTTTAGACACTCCAGATCATGGAAGGAAGGCATCTGGCTAAAATAGCACTTGTCACAGCACTGGCTTCTGAACAAAGATTGGCAAGTACTCTAGAGACAGCCAACTGATCACAACAAAACAGAGACCATCTCCTTAATATCTACTATGTCAATTCTTAGGTCTACAGCCAACTGGAAATCTCCAAGTTACAGCAGTAAAGAAAACCTTGCTGTCTTCAGCCATTGACCTCCACCTTGCTCCAGCAAGGATCAAGCTAAAGGGTTCAGCTTGTGCTAGAAAATCTTATCAGGAGCTCAGAGACATACTGTATCTTCTTCATGAACAATACTCATCTGGCTGGATGTCACCAACTTAAATAAAACCAAATAGCTGCTGCTGGGACTTCACTTAATACTAGCTTCCCAGCTGGGAACAATGACCCAGTACTTGTGACCCTTCAGAAAAGGTTGTGTTATTGTTCTTTTCTTTATATTACAGCTCATCTATGCCCTTCCCCACATCCCAGAGAACAAGCGCAGCACATTCTTCACAAAGATGGGCACTGGGATTGCACTAAATACAGCTGGAATGAGCTTTTGTATGTAGGACACCACAGTGTGTTATGAGCACTAATCAAAGAGACAAGTGATCATTAATTGACAGCAACATTTCCAACTAGGCCCAAACAAGTCAAGCAGGCTTTAAATAGGGTTGTCCAAAATAGCCATTCTTCCTCCCTGCCTTAAAAGGCCCTTCAAGTGTCATGTCAGAAGAGGGTATTATGCATTGTGTCATGAACCAAAGAGAACTTTTTTTACGTAGGAAATTGTATTGGCATCATAGAGCATTTCAATGTGCTCACTCCCTGGAAGCTCATAGAGTGTCACATTCTGTTTCTGCTGGCCCACCCACTTCTGACACTGCAAGGCACTTCGCAAATTCACTGTTCCATCACCATCACCATAAAAGATCTTAGGATCCTTGTCTGGAAAGGTGTCATAGAAGAATGACTCTGGGGTCTCCACCCCAGTACCATAAAGACAGTGTATGCGCACCCCTGGAGGAATCATATTGTAGACCAAGGATTCGGTCTCTGTTCTCATGAGCCAGCCATCCTCAAAGCCAATGTCTGTATAAAACTTTTGGTAATCCTGAATAGTATAGTTAGCAAATGGAGTGCTGACAAGGATCTTCTCTGGAGACCAGGTGTAGTTGTAAGGGAGCAACCAGCTGGTTGACACTGCAGATCTCTGCTGGCCTCTGATCTTAAGGGAGCTGATGACAGGGATCCGATTATTGTCACCTGAGGCATTAAAAGTATTATCTGGTTAGTGATCACATGTTGTCATATAAACCCATAATCCAGTAGTTATAAACTCATGACACAGACCAAAACTAAAGTATAGTTTGAATGTTGTCATTTTACACTTATTAGGTTGTACTCTTCAAGCCCTGACATGGAGGGCAACAGTAAAAATATTTTATGCCAAAGATGGCATGATCCAAAGAAAACTACTGCCATATAAAACTGTCATACAATGTAAATAACTTCATGTAATCTAAAGACTTACCTTGAGAGATCGCTTGATGGTTTCATAACAGATAAATATATGACCTGCTATCTAAGGACTCTGCCTCCCAATCTTTAAAATTAGGCAGGAGTTAGCTTTGAACAACATCAGTACTTAAGACCATCAGTAGCTTCCCACAATTATAGAATCCAATCATCCTGGAAATTCAAAGATTGTTTGTCCTCCAATGCCTGTTTTGGGCTGGCTCTCTTCAACCAAAAGCTGGTTTCAGGATGAAGACTGCAGCTATTTATTACAGTAGTACATCTAGATGTAGCTAAGCATGTTCAAGTTGCACCACAAACCCCTATCCCTTTTTATGGAGCCCCCCCCCCTCTGCAAGCTGGAGACATTTACCTGATGCTAGAACACGTAGAGTTTTTGCCACTCCTCCCCATGGGGCACCAAGTGAAATGAAGTCCCTTATGTATTTGTCTTTCCAGTCTTGAGGCTGATGGCTGAGGAAGTAGAGAACATACATATTCCCCATGCTATGGGCAATTAAAACCACTGGTTGATCATATTCTTCATACATTATCTCTATCAGCTTCCGGAGGGCCACAAAATAGTCTGCATTCTCATCTAGAAGGAGGAAGGCAGATAATTTATCCCATTAACTGAATGAGCTTATTAAGTATCTCTATTGTCATTTTATTTAAAACATTTAACACTGCACTGAAAGCTGTATGTAGAAGATCATGTGCACTGTTTTGGATAGGTTTCCCCCCATTGCCCACAATTCCCTAAACCTTTCAGACTAGCTCCCCAACATTCAAGACAAAAGTCTCTCAGGTTTGTTTGTTTCTATGAGTCTAAGTTAAAAGAAAGTGTGTCTTGATTGTATAATCTGACACAGGCTACAAAGAGAATGATTTTGTTCACACATGCACGTACACCACTTGACTTCTGCATCTCAATGACTGGGAAATGAAAATGTGAAATGGCCCCATTAAAAAGCACTGATTTGCATGGATGGTGGGTGACTTTAACAACACCCTGTATCAACATCTACCCTCCAGGATTCCAGCACAGCTCTTCAGTAACAATTTGGCTTGTTGCACCATCTTGGCTGTATTGAAGTAGAAAGGTCACCAAGAGTTGTTTTTAAACAACCCTGTAACTATTTAACTATCAGGTGACATTCAGGGGCTAAATAGGTTGAACTTGTAAGCCTTGGGAAAACTTGATTACCACAAACTGTGTGTTTGCATGAGCCACAGTTCATTCTGCTCTATAACCCTAATCCCAATAGATGAAGATTTATTTACTTGGTGCCTTCCGCCAATCATAGGGAGCGCCTCTAATATCTTCATCCCGTTGGTAGCCCAAGTCCACTAGAGTCTGCACCAGTGTATAGAAGTAGGTACCTATGGCCAAAAGAAGAAACTGAATTGCAACGATACTGCAGGCCCAATTAACACTGCCCTTTATGTAACGTTAACATTTCAGGGCCTTTTAAAGCCAACTCCCATATTGGTTACAACATGTTATCAGTTAATTTGTTCAAATTAATCATTCTTCAGTTATAAACAATTACAGTGTCAGTTACATTAATCAACAATTCTGAAATCACAATCTGGAGATGACATTCATTTTCAAGCCATCTGGGACAAGATGTTCCAACAACTGTTCATTCCTGAGTGGTCAATTTGCTCTATGTTTTCATCTATGAGGGTACATGACTACAGGAAGAACCTAAAGAACCTATATGATCACAGCTGTTGGAAATGAGCACTCAGAGATGGTTGTCAGTTCACCTTTGACGCAGTCTGGTTTTGTTTCACTTAAATTTTCTCTGACCTAATACCAGGTGAGATGGTACTGACCTTAGCAGCTGGTAGAGTATTGAACTGTGTTTCCATAACTAACATAGTTTAACATGGTTGCTTCTATCCTGGGCTGAGCACATTTCCACTCTGTTGCCAAGGAAGTGAAGGCTGAAAGTTAACACCAAGGGTGAGGGCAAGAAATGCCATCTAAATAACCCTGGCACTATGGGGGCCTTGTTATTTCTGTTTCTGATATCAGACTTGAATGTTACATTTACTACAAGGAAGAAGCCTTCTAAATCAAATAGACTGCACTACAAATGGCAATATGTACATAGGCAAGTTGGGGAACAGCCATAGCTCATCATATTCAGGTAGGGCTAGGAGAGACACTTGTCTGAAATCCTAGAAAAATCCTGACTCAGTACAAGGCAGCTTACTATGTCCCTTCCTAAATTACATGCTTGGGCCTATGTATAATACAGATTACTTCTTTTCCCAGCCTTCCAGTCAGACAAGTGTGAGCTCTTTCCATAAAATTCAAACAAAGGCACACAGAGAATAAATCTCAGGAACTATTCTCCATCTCTGGAATTATTGTGGTTTTTGTCCAAGGACATTTAGGGGAAGGGACTATTTTGCAAGTATGTTTCATGCATATATATTTGAGACTTGACACTACCACTGACAAGAGTCTGAATGAGATCAGATTAGGTGAAAAATACATACCAACACTTCTTTTACTAGGGTCAAGGAATTCCAAGGAGTAAGTCTGTCCAAATCCAGGAACTTTGATATCCACCCCCTCTGGTGGCCCAGTGGATCCACTTGTTCTATTGTATACTAGCCTGGGGGAAAATATCAGTATCAAGACCAAAATTTGAATGGGAGTCTATACATTTGAATTATCAGGTACACAAAAGGTGCACAACAAATGGACTTTGAAAACTTGTTTTCTGATGCACACAAACATACACTAACTAAACCAGTAAGGTGTTAAGTCCAATCTGCAGCATACTCTAGACTTCAGGTCTACAGGGAAGAGATAAGCTTTCTTTACTAATATAGCCAGCCATAAGTAGAGTTTTAGCAAAAAGGGTTAAGAGACTGGTAAGACAACTTTAAGTAGGTTATTTCAACAAAGCTTCTCAGACAGACTTAATATAGCATAAGAACAATATCCACTTAGCTGCTAGGTACTATCTGAAGCAGCCCAGTCTAATAATTGCAAACAATTGGTTGGCCTTGTTCCTGCTGCTATATAGTATCCCTCTTCCTAGAGCTCTCGCTTCCTCCACTCCCTGTAATGTAGATGAGTTCCAGCATTGCCTTAAAATGCACCTGATGATTTTGGCTAATGTCCTCAACTTGAGTGCTGGACATATGTTTTTGTCATAAGCAAATAAGGTAATTAATCATTCTGCTTTGACTGTTCTGGCAGGTAAGTGGAGAAATGTTAACCAATGCCTTAGTAACATGAGGTCTACAGACTTGTGTCAATAAGACAATGGATGTAATATAGCATTTGTAGTGTTTGCTCTTTGAGAGACCTCTGAGTCCAAGGAACCATTTAATTTATCATTAACTCATAGTTAACATTCTGATACGCAATACAAGACAGCAATGAAGTGTTAAAAAGGCATAATGCAAGTTGAGTAACAAGCAGATTCAAGGATAACAGTTTATTCATGGGGTCACATGGAAGACAGAGCAAACTTGTTTTCTCATGTTTAAGAGGATAGGACCCAAACCAAAGGCTTCAAGTTACAAGAAAGGAGATTCTGACTTTCTGACAGTAAGAGCTGTTTGACAGTGGAATAGACTCCCTCTGAAGGGGCAGACTCTCCTTCTTTGGAGCTTTTTAATCAGAGGTGGGATGGTCAGCTGTCATGGATGCTTTAACTGAGCTTTAACTGCACAGCAGGGGGTTGGACTAGATGATGCTTGGGGTCCCTTCCAACTCTACAATTCTATGATTCAACAGCTATTTGAACTTTTATGTATGCAGGTAGTATTTCATGACTGGATTCCTGCCAATTTCAAACTACCACCTTTTTGAATGCTGGCTCAATTCCTACAGCATATCAAGCCACAGTCTTCGCTAACAAAATTTAGAACACAAACCATGTGAGTAACTGGGAGGAAATCACCATGAAAATTGTTCCAGAGGGACAAGGGTGGAACTAAATGATTCTCTGTTTCACACACAATCACATTTCCTATACTGCAATGGGAAATTGTGAATCCATGGCACATACACATATTTTGCACTGTTTGATTGATTGTAGCCTAAACCTGCTGCCAATTACTGCAGTTTCCTGCTGTGGACATGTGTTCCTCAAAAGTGACAAACTGCATACAGACTTCATAGTTTTCTGGCTGCTACACATAATAGCCGAGCCAGGATTTGAATTCTGATCCTACTGACTTTCCCACATTGCCTTCTGAGTGGTTTGGGATATCAGCTTGAATGTCCCTAGATCTCATACAATTTGGGTACTTCTTGCTACTCAAAAAAGAATCAAATTATTTAAGTCCCATTTTTACACAGAACCGAGTCCTTTTAACAATGCTATGACCCACCTGATATTATCTATCCAACAGTCAATGATAACAGGAAGCAGCAGTTCTAAGTTGAGCCACAATGTGTAGTAACTTTCTGTCTTCTTGGAGCAGAGGTAGTGCACCACAGAAGGTTTGTCCAACTTTGCTTCTAACTGGTTACCCAAATCTCCCGGCACTGTAACGGTAAAAGGAAGGGAAGAGTTACATCAAGTGGTGTGGTTTTGCTCAGGCATTTTTACTCCCACCCCAAAGCTACACTTGGTTTTAAAATGCATTGAGGTTTTATTACTTAAAAAATGCTACACTCTGTAAAGCAATTGGAGCTCTGTGGAGAAATGGCCTCAGCACTATTGTAAAGTAGCCTGGAAATTACTCAGTCTCCAAGCCTGTCGGCTGACCTGTAAGAATTATCACACTCTTGTGATGCTTGATATTCTAAGAAATGTAAATACTTCTGAGTTCAGATTATGTTTGGTGGGGGAGAAACTTGTTATCTCAACAAATGGGAGTTAAATTGACTGTTTCAAACTATTTTAGCACACTGTGCATTTTTAACTATGCAAGGAAAAAAGTGCCTTCAAAATTATTATAAGATTTTGCAACCGAGAGTCCTTTCATGGAACCTCCCACCTACATTACACAAAACCGATTTGTCAGCTTATTTATCACAATTTTTGTTTGCTTTATATTTCCCACTATTATACACATCAACTGTGCTTTATGCTACTTTTATGCTATTTCTGACCTGAAGGAAAGGAAGAATGCAATAAAGATTCACAATTATTTATTTATTCATTATATTAATTAAATGTATACGGTATATCACCCTTCACCCAAGATCACAGAGCGGTTTACAGTATAAAAACACAAAACTACACAACATAAAAACAAAATGAATTCTATAAAAAATGTTAAAGGCACTTCTGCATATGCAAGACAGTCCCTCCTCCTCATGCCCCATCCCTTTCATCAGCAAACATTTACATTGCCCAAAGCAAGCATCATTCATGTCAGATTGGATAGAATTTATGGAGAATGGAATTCAACAGTCATGAAACTCGGTTTCTTTTCTCAGCACAATGTGATATATTTTATCATCTCAATTGCTTCTGAAATTAGGTTGAATGAAACCTGCATGGACAAGTGTATTTGGCATTGCTTTGTATATACACCATTACAGACACTTCCCTCAAAACTGATTATTCACTTAATATTGAAAATGAATACAGGAACTTAATATAAGGAAATATGCTTGTTTCCTGTAAAATAGCTGCTAAATAGGCACTTCTTCAATATAAGTTTGCATTTCCATCAAGACTATGATAACTCCATTAAATGAGTTAACACTTTTTTTCTCTTCATTTACTTTTCACTAGCTATTTTACCAAAAAAAAAAACACATTTTAAAAAAAATATTTGTTACATGTTCCACAAATCACTCCTAGTTCATGTCTGGCAGGTGCAAGAGCTCCCAGCAACTTAAGCCATGTCAGAAGTTAGGCTGCTGTAGTCTGTGGTCTCTGAAGCTTCTGGAAAGTCACCAGGGCAAATATGCCTTAAGTATCTCTTCACCGCCCACCACCTGACATATGCATCAATGGATGCTGACTAGCCAGCCTGCAAGGCAACCCTCTCCTAAAAACCATTTTCAAGGTCTCATCCTCAGATCACGCGCCAAGCAGTTTGACTGCTTTCCCTATCTGTTTGCTACTTTGACTCAGATGTCTACCCAGGGCTGGAATAGTCATGTATTTACTAATAGTACTATTCTTAGAGCAGACAACAAAAAAGTAGATACAGAATTACCACCCTAGCAAAAACATTTTCTTTCCAATGTTGCAATCTTGAAGGTTTTCCCACCTAAATAGAAACTATATAAACCAAAACTAGTTTCAAGGAACTGAAGAAAGAATTGACATAAATAGGTGTGGGGGAATGGATGGAGCTACCATTCATTAGGCATTTAAAAATCTGGTACAATTAAGTGTCTTAAATATTTGCACTTGGAAACTGGCTGGGGATTTAGAACTTGATTCACCCTCCCTCTGCCTGTTATAACATGGATTTGAGCATGTTTTCTTCATGGTGGGCAGTTCTCAAGTTTTCACCTCTAATTCCAAGAAACAGGACTTTATTTTTGCAGCTTCTGTTTCCCAGGAGTCGTGGAAAAGTCTCCCGTAACTGTTGAACAAGATGAAGAGTTTATAAAACCACTTACAATTCAGGGTTGTTTATTTTGCAAGAAGCTTCTATGTTATAATTAGGACTAGAAGGGCAGTCACATGATGTGCAGATTCCTCTGAAGAGTGCATGAGTAAACAAACCCTGCCACAGACACCCGGCTGCCAACCTGAGTCAAACAATGGAGTAGGAGCTTAAGAAAATGAATACCCAAATAGCTTTGTTTAGGGCCAAACTACATCTGACAGTGACAGACCAGGGTCTAAAGCAGATCCCTGATCAATTGTTATAGAGGATTATTTGTATGATTTAAAGCACAGAAATGTCAAGTGAGTGCTGAGCCCTTCCTGTGCTCTCAACCCCGCATTCTAACCACTTGTTCTCAGTGTTTCATCTTGCAGTAGCAATCTAAACCTCAAAGTTAAAAACAGCTGAAATGAAGCTAGGGAGGGAAAGGTTAAGTACCCCAGCCCAATTCACATCTGGCCCACATCATATTAAAACTTGACCATTGGCTGGCTTCTTAGGAATTGTACGCAGTCAACTGTAGATTGTGTTGCATTGCTGTCGCGTGTAGTTTGGCCCTTAGGTTCTTAAGAATTTTAGCAAAAAGTCAATTCAAACCCTTTGTAAGTGATCTAGCAAACCAAATCTGATCCTAAAATGTACTTGCTTAAACCCCTCTCAGGAATTAATGTAAATGAAAAGAAAAACAACAAAGCTGAACGGTTTGCTTAAAAGCACTGAAGTTCTTTTAAATAAGTAGTACATAGCAGAATGAGCAAAGAGATCCTTATGAATGTTTATAAATACACTACCCTTGATACGAGTCCAACCTACTTGCTTACCCAAGAGCAAAGCTTGCGTCAGTTAGTATAATTTGTAGCAGCAGTTATAGACTGAAAATTGTATTGTTTCAAATGAATGGTATCAAACTGATCTGGATCTACATAGATTATGCACTAATGTGCTGCAGCAAGCGTTTATTTCCAGCTGCTACAAAGCTTGGCAATGTAGTCAAAAGTCTGAAATACTTGCCTATCAGGCATTTTCCTTTATGACTAAAAAACACTATGTCCAAGCATGCTGCCCTGTGGCAAAAATTAAAAGAAAATTAAAAGCAGATATTCTTGAGGTCCCCCTTCATGGATCACTGCCTTGCCATGGAGAAAGGGCTTCAATAACTCTAAGAAGCTATGAGCTATGCCGTGCAGGGCCACCCAAGATGGACAGGTCATACTGGAGAGTTTTGACCAAACGTGATCCACCTGGAGCAGGAACTGGCAAGCCACTCCAGTATCCCTGCCAAGAAAACTCCATGGACAAAGACAACAGGCATATAAAAGTTATGACGCTGGAAGATGAGCCCCTCAGGTCGGAAGGCGTCCAACATGCTACTGAGGAAGAGCGGAGGACAAGTACAAGTAGATTCAGAGCTGATGAAGCGGCTGGGCCAAAGCTGAAAGCACACACAGTTTCAGATATGCCTGGAAGTGAAAGGAAAGTCCAATGCTGTAAAGAAAAATATTGCATAGGAACCTGGAATGTAAGAACCATGAACCTTGGTAAGTTGGATGTGGTCAAAAATGAGATGGCGAGAATAAATATTGACATCCTGGGCATCAGTGAACTAAAATGGACGGGAATGGGCGAATTCAGTTCAGATGACCATCATATCTACTACTGTGGGAAAGAATCCTGTGCTGTGGCTATACATTAAATCATGGGGCAATCAGTCAATAATAACTAACACTGAAATTAATCTTCCTAACAAGGTGCCACAATGCATCTTCTGTACCTCCACCTGCAACTATCTCTATGGCTAACTGCCAGTTTGAGAGGCAATGATTTAGTTTCAAAGAAGGAAGAGCAGACCAAGTGGATCACAGAAAGCTTCTTATCCTACTAAGTCAAGTAAAGAGATTACAATTATTCAAGAGAACGGTGATGGCCAAGAAGCAATCACCAAGTAAAAAAGAATGTGGCTCTACTCCATAATACGAGATGGGCATGGTTGTTTATGTAAGCAACCTGCTACAGGAACAAATTGCACTTGCATGCGTAGGTTATAGATGATAGAGATAAAACCTATGCAAAGACAGGAACCCAAAAAACGAACACAAGTAGTTATGCAGTCTCTTGCAATATGAGCAGGCAGATCTTTGACCACAGTCCAAAGGCCAATTTACATTTACTTTCATCTTTTGAAATTCACCAGTTAAGCATCTGGAAAGCCCTAGGGTGAGGAAAGAAGCAAAATATTAAGAGGATTGCTGTTGGTTTCGTTTGCTTTTTAAGTAGCCCATTAACTACTCATCCCTAGTTGATGCTTACACAAACCTATTCGACCTATATGGAAGTGAGAGCTGGACCATAAAGGAGGCTGATCACCGAAGAATTGACGCTTTTGAATTATGGTGCTGGAGGAGACTCTTGAGAGTCCCATGGACTGCAAGAAGATCAAACGCATCCATTCTTAAGGAAATCAGCCCTGAGTGCTCACTGGAAGGACAGATCGTGAAGCTGAGGCTCCAATACTTTGGCCACCTCATGAGAAGACTCCCTGGAAAAGACCCTGATGTTGGGAAAGATGGAGGGCACAAGGAGAAGGGGACGACAGAGGACGAGATGGTTGGACAGTGTTCTCGAAGCTACAAACATGAACTTGACCAAACTGCGGGAGGCAGTGGAAGACAGGAGTGCCTGGCGTGCTCTGGTCCATGGGGTCACGAAGAGTCGGACACGACTGAACGACTAAACAACAACATTCGACCTATGCATTCGACCTGACATTCAGAAGACATCTTAAGGCAGCCCTGTTCAGAGAAGTTTTTAACGTGTGATATTTTAGTGTATTTTTGGTTTCTATGGAAGCCACCCAGAGTTACTGGGGAAACCCAGCCAGATGGGCGGGGTAAAAATAATAAATTATTATTATTACTATGCATATAGGAACTAACCAAGACAATTAAAAAAGAGACACAGACAGCTTTCTGGGGTAGGTCGTGGTAATTGTGTTTTTTTTTGTCGTCGTCCTACCCCCACAGCAATTCCCAAACTGACTTGTGATAACATAAGACATTTTTTCTACCCAAGTCAATTTAAATATGTCAGTGTGGTAAAATGTCCCAAAATGAAGAAGTAGGACTATTATCTGTTTCCCTGGACTGGGTTTTGTTGCTTTTTGGGAGGAAGGTTCGACTTGGAAAACCACATGGTATATTTCTTTACCCCAACAAGTTAACAATGGACAAAAGGAAAAAACAGCTAAACAGGAATCTATAGATTTTGTGGAATTTTTTGTTGCTGATGTTTTTCATTTCACAGGTGTTTTGCAGCACAAAACTTGTAAATAGTAAATGGCTTAAATTTAGGGAAACGGTTTACTAACCCCACCTGCATGACCATCTCTACTTTTCTGGAGCTGGCATGCTGAGTGGCCCTTGTCCCTCATGCAACACAGAGAGCTTTTAAGCTGTGTCTTGCTTGCTGGTCTCTGAAAGGCTCTCACACAGGTGCCGGGTGGCTCCCAGAGCCAGTGCAAGATCTTCCCAGAGCCCAGTAAGCAAGGGAAAGAGCTTAAAAGCTCTATTCATCATGGGAAAACCCAACACAGAAAGAGCGTTTAAACTCTCCACCTTGTGTCCATTTAATTGCAGGGGATTGGACACAGATGATCTTCAGGGTCCCTTCCAACCCTATTATTCTGTGAGCTGCGATCTGCATGCTGGCCAGCCACCAGGCACATAAAGCTGTGATTGTGCAGGTTCATAAGTTGTGAGCTGATTGTATTGCATCTGAGATCAGACAGTCATGGGAAGACAAAAAAAATAGTAACTGGTGTGTTCCCAATTCTGATAGAAACAGGAAATTAATGCTCCCATAAACAAAGGACCAGGGTGTTGTTTATATTATTTGAATCTTCATATAAACAAGATATGTTAATTGCTATCTGCTTGCCCATATTGGATTTATTAGCAGCTGCATTAAAGCCCCATAGTGAGCATCTGTCTAGCACATGACTTATTTTAACTCATTTATTTCTCATGTGGCTGAAGCCTGATATTAGATCTGCAGATATTTCACTGGTCGCTTTATCTCAGTTGATGCTAGCCCTGGATTAAATGTCAAAGCACATTGTTTAGCCTTTGTGGAAAACAAGTAAGAAGAGAGAGCTGGTAAAGGTTCATCTCCATAAAGAGACGCATAGGCAAACTGTTTGCCACTCCACGACCTCAGAAATTCACACATGTAAATTCATTTCATTATTTGATTCTGTTAATCAGGTCTCAATATGACATATCGTTTTAAACAATAGTGAAAATTATTAAAAGATTATCAGCCTTTGTCTCAATGACACCATAACAGCTAACCTCTGCTTTTGGCTGATCGCAATGCAACACTTTAATGAGCTATTTATTGTTTCTATTCTGTGAACACATACCTGCATGATTAAATTCTGCAGTAGTCAGAACACTGCCTACATTTAATCTGTCATTCTGCTCTACACAAATAACTGAAGTACTATAAATAAGATTATGTTTCATTTTGAAGCGGGTCAAGATCTAGTCAACAGGCAAGGTTTCCCAATGCCAAAATAAACATAGTTTACGCTTTTAGATGTGTGTATTTCTTACTTATAAAACTACAACAATTTGTGTATGTCAAGAACACAGTTTGGTGAAATCCATGGACTTTATGTTAACTGAATTGAGCTCATTTAACAGAGACCTATGCTGGCTTCTGATTCCCTTTTTGCTCCCACCCCTGCCCCCAGAGTATATTGTATAAAATAGAGTAATTCTAGAAATTCAACAGCTCATAAAATACTAAGAAACACAAAATTCCTCCTTCCTGGTACTTCTACTATTGGTAGAATCTTTACCAGATGAACTGCCACCACATGCTTTCTCAGGGAATACTGGTTGCACACAACTCTTCTAACACTGTTCTTAGGAATAAATCCCATAGATATTAAAGACACTTACTCCCTGGTAAATACCGGTATGTGAAGGGTTCCAGGCAGTGGGATGTTAGGCTTATAGATTATTCACTATTGGTTTTATCCCACAGCATAAGAAAAGCCATAGTTTTTCTTTAATATTGGTATCAGGGTTGGCATCTCTGTTGTAAATATTTGTTAAAGCTAAATGTCACCAATAATAAATAAATGTCGCTTAAGCCAAATATCTGGAGAATCAAATGAAGAAAAACACCAGTAACCTGCATAGGACTACATCACCTCCTGTGTTATTTATCCATTTAGTCTAGGTTGTATCCTATTAGGCCATACAGAGTAGACACTGAAATCAATGTACAGTACATTACTAACTTAAGTCCAATGATTTTCATTTACTTGGATACAAACCACATTGGCAGGAAGGAGGTTAAAGTTAACATTATCACAGTGGTACATAGATGTTAGACTAAGTGATAGTGAGGATGCAGGGTGGAATGTAGGAAGCTGCCTTATGCAGTATCAGACCATTGGTCCATCTAGCTCAGTACTGTCTACAGTGATTGGCAGCAGCTCTCTACAGGGTTGGTCAGGGAACATTTCCAGTGATATCCTGAGATGCCAGGGATTGAATCTAGGACTTTCTGCATTCAAAATAGTTAGTTGCTTAAGATCCCGTGTGGCTTGGAGGCACTGGGCATTCTGGACATGATGGCAGCATAAGTCTGGCAGGCCCCTGGCGGACTGCAGGCCAGTTAACCCTCCAATGCCCTGTACAAGTGTACTCATCTGCCTGCCCCCTACACATGCCTGCCTGGGATAGCATCAAGCAATTGGTTTCTCCAAGTGAGAACAATGAAGAACTAAAATGTGTACATTTCCAGTCTAGACTAACACAGCCTTTAAAATCCATCATGTTTGGTGGTTTTAATCCCAAGTCAGACCATTAGTCCATCTAGTTCAAGACTAGCTACACCTAAGGTGGTGGTGGCGGCAGCAGCTGGCTTTCCAAACCCAACCTGGAATTGCTGGTGACCTTCTTACTTAAAGCCACAGAGCTTACTGCCTCCTCTCAAAGCTTCTCCCCAGGCTCCCTAGTCCCCATAACTTTCATCCTAAAAGACAAGCAATTCCAGAATGTTTCAAGCCATCCTCTCCCCCTTCACTCTTAAAAGTCCAAAACTCAGGTCACTGTGCGCTTGGGCTTGTGATGCAGCGGGGACTTGGGATCCGTGAGACTTTCGGCCACAATTAACCTGTTAGGTAAAGGTAAAGGGACCCCTGACCATTAGGTCCAGTCACGACCAACTCTGGGGTTGCGGCGCTCATCTCGCTTTATTGGCCGAGGGAGCCGGCGTACAGCTTCCGGGTCATGTGGCCAGCATGACCAAGCCGCTTCTGGCGAAACAGAGCAGCGCACAGAAATGCCGTTTACCTTCCCACTGGAACGGTACCTATTTATCTACTTGCACTGGCATGCTTTCGAACTGCTAGGTTGGCAGGAGCAGGGACTGAGCAACGGGAGCTCACCCCGTCACGGGGATTCAAACCGCCGACCTTCTGATCAGCAAGTCCTGATTTTAAAAAAAATCAAATGCAAACATAAGGCATGAACAGAATAAGCCTGTATATCTTCCCCCACCCAATAAAGCAGAACTTACTGCTTCCTCTCTGGGCTTGAGGGTGACCTCCAGTCTCCCCACATCCCCCTTCGCCCACGTCTCTCCACATCGCCGCCCTACCCTGAGCCCATGAATAGCCAGGGGGGCTTTTGAAGGGTGCCTCCCCCCTCCCCAAACCCCACGGAAACTTCTCGTCCCAGCCATGTGGGGGGATCTGTAGCCCTAGCAACCTTTCCTCACAGGTGCCCGTTTTTTCTCTCCGACCCCGACTCCGCCCCCCGGCCAGTCCTTACCCAACACGACCGGGGGGCCGGGGGAGCTCCTTCCTCTGCGGGGCAGGCAGCAGGCGCCGTGGGGCGAGCAGAAGAGCAGCAGGAAGAGAAGGGCCAGCGAGGGGAAGGCAGCCCCGTCCGGGAGGAGCCGCTTCCTCCGACCCCGCCTCGAGCCGGCCGGCCGCATCATCGCCTCAGCTCATGCCCCTCCTGGGAGGAGCGAGCCGCGAAAGCGATCAGAGTCCCAGTCCCGCCACCGCCGCCTCGAGACAAACAAAACGGCTCTCTCCCCTCTCGAGCTTCCTCCGACCGCCGGAGCCTGTCAGCTGAGGCGGCGCGCGCGGTGCCAAAGGGCCTATATAAAAGCGGGGGGGGAGAGAGAGAAGGCTAGCCAATCCGCTTCTCACCGGCTGCCTGATAGCCAATGAGAGAGAACTAGGCGTTCCGGCGCTCCTCCTATTCCTTCCCTACCCTCGAGTTCAGTGCGGGAAGTTGAGAGCGGAGATGTCGATTGAAAGAAAACAAACACACAAAAAACCCAAGACGTTGAAGAAAACACGACCCCCCCACTTTCTTCCCCGCGGCCGGGAGAGACCAATCGCAGATCGAGCAGATCCGCTCCGTCTCAAAGCATAAGAGTTGCATATGCTGCAACTGTACAAGCGAGGACGGGTGCAACGCGGTTTGTTTTACAATGTCCACCCACTCGTCTCCGGATCAGGAACCGGTGGGTGCCCAGCTTTGCAGCTGCCAGTCCTCTTGATCATGGACAATGCTGGCTAGGGGATGTTGGAGGATACCAGCACTGGTGCCCCCATCCCTGCCGTAACAGAAGTGCTCCTGCTCAGGACGCTAAATAACAAGTTTTAAGGAGCTTAAAGCGGGCTGGGCCGGCGGGGGCTTCTTTTCTTTCCTTTTCATAATAATAATATAATAATAATATCTTTATTGTCATTGCCCCCTTCGGGGACAACGAAATTACTTGGCTGCTCCATAAAAACACTAATTAAAAGAAATATAGTAAAATACATAAAACACCAATTAAAAAAATATAGTAAAATACAGCAAAGGAGATTTGATGACTTTCAAAGTCCGGGCTTCCCATTCAGGGCCGAGATCGCTCTGGAGAAGCAGCTGTTCTTAAGACGGCTTGTTCTTGTCTTCATCGTCCTGTATCTCCGTCCCGACGGCAAGAGCTCGAAGAGACAGTGACCAGGATGCGATGGATCTTTTACTATGTCCAGTGCCTTCCTATGGCACCTTGTGGCGTAAATCCGCTCTAAGGTGGAGAGTGGGCAGCCAACAATGCTCTCTGCTGCCTTCACAACCCTGTGCAACCCCATCCTGTCCTGGGTAGTACAGCTTCCGTACCACACACATAAGCCATAAGTAAGCACGCTCTCAATGGCACAGTGATAGAAGGCAAGCAGCAGTTTCTGCGGAAGATGGTTTTTCCTTAGTATTCTCAAAAAATACAGTCTCTGCTGCGCCTTCTTCACAAGCCCCCTTGTGTTGACACTCCAGGACAGATCCTCTTGTAACTCAATGCCCAAAAATCTGAACGTTGTTACCCTCTCCACACAGACCCCATCAATCAAAAGTGGCTGGACATTGCTCTTCTGTCTCCTAAAGTCCACCACAAGTTCCTTTGTCTTCCTTGTATTTATGAGCAAGTTGTTTCCAGCTGACGTTCAGCATTCTGTGAATACTGAATGTATTGGGCTGTTTGGGAGGCAAGCAAAAGGCATTTCAAGGACACATTTCAGCCTGGCAAAGACCGTAAAGGAGGGTGTGAAGCTGGTGAAGGTGCAGCGTGGGAAGAGTCCCATGGGCAGATGCAGAGGCTCGGAGTAATGTATTTGACACACATACCCAGACCTGTGGTCCCCCCTCCCTTCCATACATAGGTGCAAGGACTTTTCTGTTATTGTCAGAGTAGTGAAATTGCATTTTTAAAGGAGCTGCATTCTACCTTAAGGTAAAGTCAGCTCTGGGTGTGACTCAAAAAAGTATTTAGGATGCGCCTAAATACCACGGACATCAGTTTATCATATTTCTCTGTGTGCCTGATCACAGTGTAGGAGTATAAACCCATTCGTAACCAGTTCTGTACTGTTTCCTGGAAGCCAGATGGGTTCTTCCCCACCCACATCTCTCTGGGTTCTATTCCTGCCCCCAAACGCCACTTTTTCCTCCCCAATGGAAAATGAAATAATATTGATTCATTCATTCATTTTATGCAGCATGTGACTTGTTTTATAATCTGCTTGCTGAGCTGCTTTGTGTTTAACTAGCAACAGATAAAGTGGAATCCGTTGCACTTTTTTTTTTTTTTTTGGATGTTTTTGTCTGCTCTGTCATGTGCCTGTGCCTTGAATGGGTCACTGATAGCTGCTAATCAGCCAAGAAGGCCCTTGCCAAGAAAAGCCTTTTAAATGACAAGACTCTGTATCTTGAGTTGAGCAAGAGCTATGCCGTTGTTAGTGGAGTCAGAGGTGAAACTGCAGCATTGGACCAGAGTAAGCACACCCTAATTTGTATTTGGCAGACTGGCAGGCAGGCAGACACTAGTCTTTGAATATTCAATTTATTAAATTATATGCGCTTCAAATGAAAAATGAAATTGAATCTGTGGAATCGTGAAAGAGGTGGGATGGTTCTCTGAGCATGCAAGTTTGCAAAAATCCTGTTGTCACAGGAAGAATCCCATGAATATATTAAAGAAGGGAATGCCATGAGAGACTACCTCAGCCCCAAAGACCTTGCTTGTTACCAGTGTGGCCTCTGCCAAAGACAGAACAGGAAGCAGACCTTAGAAGAGGTGGTATGGTGTAGAGGTTAAGGGTGTCAGACTAGGACCTGGGAGAGCAGGGTTCAAAGCTCCCCTCAACCTTGAAGCTCACTGGATCACCTTGGATGAGTCACTGTTCTCAGCCTAACTTAACCTCACAGTGTTGCTGCAAGGATAAAATAAGGGGAGGGAGAGCCACATGCGCTACCTTGAGCTGCTTGAAGGACAGGTGGGATAGATATGCTATAATAAATAAAATAAATAAAAGATCTAGCTTAGGGGCCCCATGCTGACTCTTTGTGAAAGGGGGAAAGGGAAAACCCCACTGAAATGTAGGGTGGGCCAAAGAGATATGAGAAAGCCTCTTCTAAGTTGGTGCTAGATGTACCGTATGTAATTTTAAAAAGCTAATCTTTTTAATTAAAAAAAAAATCAAGGGAATTTTCTAGACAATTAAAAAAAGGTTTGCTCAGTTAATCTAATGGAGGAAATGGAGTTCATCTAATAGGGAAAATGGAGGAAAAAACTCCCTAAGCTAGGGATGGAAAATCTGGGGCAGAGGGCAATGGAACAGAGCATCCTAGAAAAGGTGAAAGACTGGTAAGGATCATTCCATAATGTGTCAACATGCTGCAAGGACTTACTCATATTGTCTTATATGGGAACTCCTGACTTCAGTCTGACCTAGAGGAGAAACAACTCCCTTTAATATTTGTCAGAACAGGTTACCATATGGCAGACTTTGCCAACCTGGTACCCTCAAGTTGTTTTAGACTAAAACTCGCATCCTGTTAGCTGGGACTGATTGGCTGACATATGGCTTCTGGGAAGACTCTTCCCCTGACCAGATGTGGTGAAACTACTGATTGGAAAAAAATGAGATGGTTGGAAACCACTGAACTTAGAAGCAGCTAATGAGGAAAGATGTTTGTCTTTTCAGCTGTGGTTGAATTTAGAGACTGCTCAGCATGAGACCTTGAGGGTTTTTCCTCAATCAAGTATTTATTAGCTCATCAACTCCACGTTTCAGACAAGTGCATGTATGCAATCTTCATTATGTTGCCTAAGAGCTGACTCAAGCTGTTCTCCAAACCAGGATATAAGCTGGTGCTGGAAACACAGAAAACTGATTTGCATTTCCTTGCACCATAACCCTTTGGCTCAACTTGCACTAAGCATTATTGCTTTCATCTGAAGTCTCTGTCTTTAGGCTTCTCCGTGTTTGGGTGCTGGAGTTGTAGTCCAAAAGCTAGTGAATTTTCATGGGGACTGTTTTTAATTGCAAATTGATCTGGAAGGGTGGAGAACTGAATTTAAGATTGGAAAACGAGACTACAATTGAGGGATCCACCCATTCCTAGCCCTTGGTCAGCCCTTAACCAGGTGGACCCATCACCCTCCCCTTGCCTTGGTGGCAGCAGGTGGGAACAGCAAGAGCAAAAACAACCCGGTCAAGCTGGCAAGCAGTGATTTTGCTGACAACTGCCATTTCAATTCACCTGCAAAGCCCTTGGCACCTTAAAAAAAGCATTGTTCTGGAGTGATGCCATGTCAGATTCCCTGAGGCATTGTGTGGGGAATCAAAAAAGGAGGAGCTAGTCACATTCACCCAGCCTCCAGCACTGAGAGGTGGCACCTTGGGTTGGTGGCAGAGTAATGTCGAGCCCTCCTGAGGCCTGGGCCAACAGCAGCTGCCCAACAGTACCAGCTTCTGATGCCAGGCCTGCCCAGTCCTATTACACATTTCTGGAAGCTCTTGTTTGTCATCATCATCATTATTATTATTATTATTATTATTATTATTATTATTATTATTATTATCATCCTCATCATTATTTGTGGCAGCCACCATTTCCCCACACAGACACAAACACAACACCCTGTAATGATGATAGTTCTGAGGCATTGTGGTAAGGAATACAAAATGGTGGGAAGGATGTCAGTACAGCTGGTGGCCTCTCCCCAACCTGGAGAAATGCAGTAAAACGGTCCCATTTCCCTGCCTCCCCCCCCCCCCAGTTTCTGTGCCACAAATGAGAAGTTTTAGAGGCCATTTGCACACAGCTCTATGCTGAATCCTGGGAAAGGTCAGTGAGAACTAGGCCGAAATCAAGTGGCCCTTAGTAAACTGCTATCCAAACAAACAACAAGGACCAAATCAGTTCCTCCTAGCTTTGGATTTAGTTAGTCATAAGCCATGTGGTAACAGTGGAATGAAATCCAGTCCTGACAAAACCAGCAAACCAACAGGAGATATTCAGTGCCATGTTGGTCAACAAACAAGAGGGACGAAGTGTCCCTAGCATATGCAGGGCAATAGGTCTATTGAGTAAGAATTTTTGTGCAAGATGGTGACTATTAAACCTACAGCTACCATTAGTGGATTCATTGGGGATAGCCGAAGGAGCCCCGTCCATCTTTTGCTCTGAGCCACGTGGCCTCAAATTTGCAAAGAGCACCAGAATTTGCTTTCAAGTTTTTCACAAGGTAACATTTGCAACCTACTTCAAACTACTCATCTACCCAACTCTCAAAAAAACAAAACATTCATTTCCCCTTGAATGGGACTTTTTAACCATCAAGACTGTTCTCATTTGAGCCTTTATATCCCACCCCATCACTGAGATCTGAAGGAGCGCTGTCTGTTGTTTCCCATGTTCTAAAAGCTCAAATGGTTTCGATTAGAAGTCAGACATTTAGTGCCACCGGTCCCATGCTGTGAAATACCCTTCCAGCAGTGATTTGGCAGGCACCCCCACTCCACATGTTGAGATTCCTGCACTGCTGGGAGTTGGACTAGATGACTCTCAGGGTCCTTTCCAATTCTACAATTCTGTGATTCTATGATTCTAACTCCTGGAACCGTTTCCATGTGAGGGAGATGCTGAAGACAGGGGTGGGGCCTGCTGGTGGTGGTTATTTTGATTGGCTAAGCAGAGGAGATGGGCAGAAGCATCTAAGAAGCCTCTCAGTCAGTGGAAATGTATTAATAGTAGCTGTGGGTGACAGAAGAAAACGACTATGGCTTTGGAGATTTCGTGTGTGTGTGTTGTGTGTGTGTGTAGAATAGAGAGGTGTGCAAGTGTGTATAACAACCCTGCTGTACAAAGAAACCCTTTCACTCATTGCTGCTCCTGCTTTTGCATCTGACACTACCCACCACTTGCATGTGGACCCCAAAAGGCTTCCCTGACAGGAATGTGGCCCACAGGCTAAAAAAAAAAACTTCCCAAAAACCCACACTAATATTTTCAGATAAAGGTGCTGTTCAAAGAACAGGAGGATGAGCCTGTCAGAAAAAGTTGGCAGCACTGGCAAGCATTTTTGAAGCATGCCGAAGTTGGATTTACATTCACAGCCAACTCGTTTGGGTACCCTTCTTGCTCTTCTCATGTGCTAACTTGCCTTGCAAACCTGTTTCTAGTTACTTCCCATCCCCAGGAATAGTGTGGGCAAAGCTAGAATTTGGAGGGTGTGGCTGAAGCATCCCACCTCACACCCTTGGGCACAATAAAGTGTATTCCAGATCAAGAGAGAACGCTATTCCCTGGGCAGGAGATCAGATGAGACCATTAAGAAATGCTGGGAAGGGAGCACAGCTAACAAAGCAGTTGAGCAATCACTGTGAGAAAGTAGCAGAACATTGCAAAATATTGTTGCATGCCACCCCAATCTCCGAGCAGTGTGAGATTCCAGGAGTCCTGACAATAGTCCAGGGTTTGGTAACCTTGGAATGAATGTACAGTAAATGGAAACTGTGGTGTCTTTATGGCTTCATTTGCACATATGTACAACCTGAGCATAGGATGGAGGGGCCCAAAGCATTTATTATCCCCAAGTCTTGCTTCACCATTAGGTTTTCAGGGAAGCGCCAACAAACAGCTTTGGGTCCAGCACTGAGCAGACATGCCTCTGTGTTTCCCAACTTCCAGCATCTGCCAAAGACTCACACAAAAAGACTTTGGCTTGTTCTTCATCCTAGGGTGATGTGACATCTAAACAGGTGAGGAGGGTGGAGAAAATCTGTGTCCCTTTCCTAGAGAGGACCATCACTTAGTTGTCGCTTTGGTGGCATAGCTCTCTCTTAGAGATGCGGATGAAAGGACTTAACTGGCCAGCTAAGTACATTACCTTAACAAAGGAACTAGAATGACAGGTTCACCAGGTTTCCTCTCAGATGTTCTAAGTCACATACACAGGATCACAGGTTTGAAGGGGACTCACAAGTATCCAGACTGATGTGTTTCTGCTCCATTTCAGTATGGGATAAGGACTAGGGAGTTCTGCCCAAAATTTCATGGAAATGATGGGTTGGGAGGAAAGTCTTGAAAGAACACCACAGGTCTGGCGTCAGTACAGTGGTACCTCAGGTTAAGAACTTAATTCGTTCTGGAGGTCTGTTCTTAACCTGAAACTGTTCTTAACCTGAGGTACCACTTTAGCTAATGGGGCCTCCCACTGCCGCCGTACTGCCATCTTGCAATTTCTGTTCTTATCCTGAAGCAAAGTTCTTAACCCAAGGTACTATTTTTGGGTTAGCGGTGTCTGTAACCTGAAGCGTCTGTAACCTGAGGTACCACTGTACTTGGCATACCGAGGCAGCTGTAGAGGACCCCCAAAACATGGAGCTGGGTCTGGAAGAGAGGGGTGGCAGCATTACACTGGTGCTCTAGGAGGGTTCTGTAACCCTAGCTTTGGATTCCAGCTTGCTTTCTTTTTTCGCAAGCATAATCTGAAGTAAAGGTAAAGTTAAAGGTACCTCTGCCCATACGGGCCAGTCTTGACAGACTCTAGGGTTGTGCGCCCATCTCACTCAAAGAGGCCAAGGGCCAGCGCTGTCCGAAGACACTTCCGGGTCACGTGGCCAGCGTGACATCACTGCTCTGGCGAGCCAGAGCCGCACACGGAAACGCTGTTTACCTTCCCGCTAATAAGCAGTCCCTATTTATCTACTTGCACCCAGGCGTGCTTTCGAACTGCTAGGTTGGCAGGTGCTGGGACCGAACAGCAGGAGCGCACCCCGCCGCGGGGATTCGAACCGCCGACCTTTCGATCAGCAAGCCCTAGGCACTGAGGCTTTAACCCACAGCACCACCCGTGTCCCATCTGAATCTGAAGTAGGTACGCGGATAAACAGACCCTGCCTGTAAGTTTATGATCTAAGAAGAGACACGGAAAAGAAGGGGGTGTAATGTAAAAGGGGAGGAGGCATGGCCATGCTGGCTGGGGTGGGTGGGAACTGTAGTCCAAAACATCTGGAGGGCACCAGATTGGCAAAAGATTGTCTATTGGGAGAGGTCAGGGTCCATGCCTGCTCCAAACATTGGGCCCCCTGTATAAGGTGCTCTCTGTGTAAATCCTACTCTCTGGATTTACTTATTTGCTTAATTGCATTTTATCCTCACAGCAACCCTGTGAGGTAGGTTAGGCTAAGAGACTCCGACTGGCCCAAGGTCACCCAGAGAGTTTCATGGCTGAGCAGGGATTTGAACCCTGGTCTCCCTCGATCTTAATCCAATACTCTCACCACTACTCCATGCTGCCACCACTGCCCATTCATTTGGCCTCTCCCTCTGGGCCCAATCCATATCACTGCCCAGAAGGAGAGAACAACACTGGTGGAGCTTCTTTTTGTGGGTGCATTGGAGATCGTGTCCCAGGACATTTCTGGTCCCGCTTAAAACATGGCAGTTTGCCAGCTGATGCAATCAAGCCTCACTCAAAGATAATGGAATTAACAGGAGCCACCATCAGCTAATGTATACAGTGTGTGTGATGCTCCATATACATCTTTCCAATTGATTTCTTTTTAAGCTCTACTCCCCCTGGAGATCTACATCACAAGGGTTTGCTGGAAATGATTCCATTATTGCAGCAGGAGTCTTTGCTGCCCACCCCAAGGTCCCAAGCTCAATTAGCAGCATCTTCCCAGCAAGTAAAGAAGAAAGGGAGAAACACCAGGCCTGCAAAAACTTCTGAATTATGAGACTGGATGCAGCCTGTCACTTGTCCTTAAGGCAGCCACTTATACACACATCACCAATAAAAAATAAAAAATGAGGTCAAATGTGTCACATTAAGTTTGCATATAGTGATGCATGCAAATTTAAAAGGAATTACTACAGTTTAAACAGACATCTTAACATTAGTGAAGGCCACAGCCCTCCCCTGGAAACCTCAAGTGATTAAAAAAAAATCCTTCCCAAAATCTCAAAGCCACACACTATTTCTTGTTCCACACACATTTTATATTTAATTAAATTTAGCAGGGGCACTTCTGTCAACTTCCTCTTCTTCCACTCTCTGCACCACTCGGCCAATCCTAATCCTAACCCAAAAGCATTGTTTTGGCAAAGATGTCCCTGCCTCATTCAACATACGATTCAGATCAAGACCATCAACTCTTTTTAAAATAATTATTTCAAAGCTACCCAAAGGGGCTGATCTCCAACACAGCCTCTCACACCACACCTTTCTCTCCTACTACTCCTAATTCCCCCCACTTGACACCTCTGGCTGGCAACTTTTATGCCAGTGATGTAACTCAGGAGAGTGGGCCACTGTTATCTTGACAACCCACCTCCCTTGGCCCTGGGCATTACTCCTCCTCCTCCATCTTGATACTGTGTCAGAACTTTGAGGCACCTGCTGTTCTGTCTACCGCAACAGCTCTCTTCATTTTCACATCTCTGTTTCTCTAATAAAGGTGTTCTTCATTAAGCAACATTTCCAGAGGGAGGCCACTCCAACCTCCTTTTATATGCAGTAGAAAACTCATCCCTCCCAAGTTTAAGAGGACTGTAATTCCATGAGACACCATCTGCTTTGCCTGCAAAATGCCCAAGGTTCAATCCTCAGCATCTCCAGGTAGGAGACTTCATAAAATACACCCAGATAGGTAGGTGCTGGGAACTTCACAAGTCTCAACAACTTTGGAAGGGCAGGGGAAACAGCCTCAGGTATACTGTTTCGTTGCAAAAACTGACATTTTGTTGAATTACATAGTTCTTCTGAATGACGTTCTGAGGTAAATATTTTTAATGTGTATATATATCTGTAGCCTTATGCCATTTTCAACCTAGTCAGGACCAGAATGTTGCTAAATCCAAAGAGAAGGTCACTGGAAGAGGTGAGACTTAATGACGCCATTCTTATTAGGCTGTCCACACACAATACCTTTAGAGCACATTCAAAACACAGTCCTTCCCTCAACGGGTTCTGGGCACTGTAGTTTTCCTGCAACAGAGTTACAATTCCCAGCAACCCTTAACAAACTACATTGCCCAGAAGTCCTTGGGGGGAAAAGTGTTCTTCAAATGTATAATGTGCACACGGCTTAGTCTGTGGAAAGGAGCCACCATACAAATGAAAAACAGAGAGAAAGATTGGGACAACCAGGACCTTAAGCATAAAGAGAATTTTGTTGATATAACCATAGTTGAGAGGGCTGTGACTGGGTGACCTGTGTGTTCTGTCCAGGTGATAACTGTGGATGGGCCAGTTCAAGGCCCCTGGAGGGACTCAGCTATACAGCTGCAAATAAAACATTTTAAATGCATTGTAAAGTGCAATATACAGAGGCGACGCTAAGTGACAACACTGAGCTATGCAAAATTCAATGCATTTTTCAAAATGTTTTTTTTTAAAAGTATTTTCACAGCATTTTTTATATGTGTGTAGATTCCACCCAGGTCCCCTTTCACAGGGTTCTTTCACTTTAAACAGGACTTCAAGTAGCAGACTTTACAGACTGTCCTCTGAATCGTGGGAAACATGGCCACCCTACCCTTGGGGACCTTTCCCAAACAGTGCTGTCTGTGACATACTGGGAAAGTGAGATAGCCAGCAAGCCTGGGCCAGCAGTAAGCAAGCAGTGCAGACAAGGCACTAGCTGAAAAGGTTGGGAATAGACAGGAGACTAAGGAGAACTCTCTGGCAAGGGACTGCTGCCACTGACACCCACACTCACACCAGCTATTTGTGGTGGCTGCCTCCTCCCAGTTGGTAGGGCCTGTCCCAAGGGTGTACCCTCACTGTGCAGGTATTTTTGTGCCAAGCTATTGTTTATGCAGAGAGTACATCTGGATCTGGCAGAACTTGTCTGAGGAAATCTTGACCAGATGGAG
Organism: Podarcis tiliguerta; assembly: GCF_965153285.1. Classification (NCBI taxonomy): domain Eukaryota; kingdom Metazoa; phylum Chordata; class Lepidosauria; order Squamata; family Lacertidae; genus Podarcis; species Podarcis tiliguerta. The sequence goes on along the minus strand of NC_139541.1, from coordinate 48,419,035 downwards.
CAGACCTGGCAATGTATTTCACTGTCCTCGAACACAGTGGCGTAGCGTGGGTTGTCAGCACCCGGGGCAAGGCAAGTAATTTGCGCCCCCTAACCCGGGGCAAGGCAAGTAATTTGCGCCCCCCCCCCTGCTGCACTGTCCCTCCCCCAGATAGTCCCTCGCTCTCTCTCCGCACCGCACCGCATGCCTGGCACCCTCCCCTCCACAGTGGGCGGCGACCTGGCGGCTCGGATCGGATTCGCACAGCCAGCACTGCAGTGAGAGAGAGTGAGTGAGCCAGGTAGGAGCAGAGAGCTGCGAGTGCGAGCCCCCCCCCCCCGATGTTGCGCCCGGTGCGCCCGGGCCCCCCTGCACCCCCCATGCTACGCCACTGCTCGAACATGCCATATATTTTTAAAAGATGCACAGGACTCTCTGACTCACACATGTACGGTCCAGAAGAAAATCCTTTTGTATTTGCAAACCAGAGGAAATTCCACCCTATCCCTCCGTTGGCAGGATCAACTACAGTAGAGGAGGAAAGAGTTGACTTCTTCCTTCACACCCAGGGCTGACCCATCCATGAGGCAGACTGAGGCAGCTGCCTCAGGTAGCAAAATCCAAGAGGCATCTCCATGGACCCCTCCCACTGGTGCCAGAGAAGTGGCTGTGGCAGCGAGATCTCACCAGAACCTGGAAACTGCAGCTGCGACACCCCAGTAAGCACGGCAGCACATGCGCAGGAGGGCAGCACCTTCTCCTTTCACCTCAGGGGGCAAAACAGGATGGGCCACCCTTGTGTACACGAACTGGGTCCTGATTCTTACCATTCGCTCCCACCATCACCTGATGCTATTATGAAATACCATGTGCAGTGCAAAACCATCATTTGGTTCTCTAGAACTCATCCTGTGGAACTCGCTTCTGACCGAGATGAGGCACGTTGGTGACCTGTGGAAGTCAGTTGGTAGTTCACCACACCCCAATCAGTGTGATATATCAGCAGAGTGCTCTCAGTGGAACAGCTTCTTCCAGAGTCCCCTGTTAAGGGGAAAAGGTCCTCTTCCACACAGTTCAAAGTAATAAATGTGTTTATTGTCTCCAGACACAAGGCAGTGCTAAACACTGCTGTCTACTATATGCGGTTCCTCTGCTCTTTGAAGTAAAGATGCATATGTACAGATCCACCAACACGACCAGCATGCTAGCTAACTCTGCTGTGTAAAGCCCACAGCCTCTTCCCCTGACTGTCACAGATTCAGAGTCAGACCCTGACAGCATCAATACAAGACAGGACAAGTTTAAATTTTTAAAAAATACTGGAGGAAACATGATAATGACTCCTCCTCACGTTTGTGCTGTGGGTTTTGTTGCTTATGCAACTGAAACAGCATAATCACCCACACACAGGAGGGATGTTTCGCTAAGCTTGGGGAAACAAAGATTAGCACTAGCATGCTTAAAGCCTAAAGAAGACCGAGCACTTTTAAGTGCTAAGGGCATCCAAGGCAGGGGCGAAACTAGGCTTTATTTCACCCGGGTCAAAGACCCACTTTGGCACACAAACCTGTGCACACATTTGCATGCACACACATATAGTCTGGGAGCCTCAATGATGTCCCTCTGAAGGCTTCACCCAGGGCAAAAAAAACAGCTAGCCCCCCTCCCCCTCTGTAGCTGCAGCTCTGTCCAAAGGTCTTAATCCAGCCCTGACTCTAGTCCACATAGCAACTTCTGTTCCTAGTCTTAAATCCCCCAGTGAGGCTCAGGAGCAATAACAATCCAAAATCTTATACAGTAGTACCTCGGGTTACATATGCTTCAGGTTACATACGCTTCAGGTTACAGACTCCGCTAACCCAGAAGCACCACTTTAGCTAATGGGGCCTCCCACTGCCGCCACGCCGCCGGAGCACGATTTCTGTTCTCATCCTGAAGCAAAGTTCTTAACCCGAAGTACTATTTCTGTACTTAGTTTGGATGTACAGTGATACCTCAGGTTACATACGCTTCAGGTTACAGACTCCGCTAACCCAGAAATAGTGCTTCAGGTTAAGAACTTTGCTTCAGGATAAGAGCAGAAATCGTGCTCCGGTGGCGCGGTGGCAGCAGGAGGCCCCATTAGCTAAAGTGGTGCTTCAGGTTAAGAACAGTTTCAGGTTAAGAACGGACCTCCAGAACGAATTAAGTACTTAACCCGAGGTACCACTGTATAAAGAAAATCAGCTAGAAAGGATTTTTAGAAAAGGAACTTTTGGAGAAGGGCACGTCTTATCAATTCTGTTTTTACAGTAGCAACCTCTGTGAATCCACGTTTTCAAACAAACTGCTTCTGTCGCAATACTGTACTAGATAAATTTTCCTTAGTTTTCTATGGCTCAGTAGTTTCGCCATTTTCCTAATTTTATCATGGCCATTTATCTGACTGTAATAAATGAGTATTACAACAGAAAGAAAGAAAGAAAGAAAATGACTGCCACTTCGATGATGCATAGTTAATTATCAGTTAAGTGTAGCTGTTAGGTTCAGATTGAGCCACTAGGTGGAAGCACACATCCATTCAACACATAACGAAATCTGCTGTTTCGAAATATTTGTTTATTGGGACCAACCAAAATGCCACAAAAGTGTGGCAAGCTTCTGGGTTCTCCAGGAGTCAGGCAAGATTTTATACAGTGGTGATTTTGTTGGGGCCCAAAATGTCATAGCATACCTAGGCATTTTGGTTCCAAAAGATATTTCACAAATGACTGCAATGAGCTAAAATAGGTTGATAATGGAGATTTCCGGTAATTTGGAAAGCTAAGCATCACATAGATTTAGTAATTGGGGTCAGACCACCTAAGATGAATATTTTGCCATGGATAATATATGCGCTTTGTGCTATTTCTTTATATATCTTCCGACTGCATTTGCAAAAAAATTTGAGATTTAAAATTGAGACTGATCCGGAAAAAAACTAATGTTTCCAGGGAAGGCACTATTTAATAGAGAGAGATGCTGAGGGTGTAATGCTGATAACCCCTTGTTGCGGGCATGTTCAATAATATAGTCTTTTTGGTCTGAAGCTGGTGTCCTTATAAATTTTGTACTGGAGAAATCCTTGACATTTGCAGTTGTTCATGTGCTTTTACACTGTATCCCTCTAGCATGAGGATTAATGGCAGGACAACAAAAGTGGATTTTATGAACCCTTGTGGTTGCTAAGGAACTTATACTTCAGGCCTCGAAGGATATAAGCCCACCCAGTCAATGGTCTGAGGACCTTAAAAAGGGCCAGTCGTGTCCGACTCTAGGGTTGTGCGCCCATCTCACTTAAGAGGCCGGGGGCCAGCGCTGTCCGGAGACACTTCCGGGTCATGTGGCCAGCGTGACGAAGCTGCTCTGGCGAGCCGGCACCAGCGCAGCACACGGAAACACTGTTTACCTTCCCGCTTTTTAAAGCGGTACCTATTTATCTACTTGCACTTAGGGGTGCTTTCAAACTGCTAGGTGGGCACGAGCTGGGACTGAAAGACGGGAGCTCACCCCGCCACAGGGATTCGAACCGCCGACCATGCGATCGGCAAGCCCTAGGCGCTGAGGTTTTACCCACAGCGCCACTCACGTCCCTGAGGACCTTACTACCCTCTTAAAATATTTCTTATTAACATCAGTCTCGAGTGGAAATCTCTCTGGAGATTTGCGTGCTTTATATGTTTACATTTAGATGAATATATTGGATTCACAATGATTAATTCGTAAGATGAATATTATTGTACCCATAACGAGAGCTGATAGTTATTTTCTTCTTCTTTCCTTCTTTTTAAAATTTGTGATAAAAACAATTAATGGGGGGGGAGGGTCCTCCTACATCAAGTCTGGTTTTACCAGCTCTCCAGAAGAAAACTGGTATCTGCCTACATGCTTAAGAGAAGCAAGTAAATACGATCATGCTTCCACTTCTTTTTAACTATAGCCATGCTTTGCTTGGGTTTTGGTGACACACCCACACACCCACTGTGGACAATTTCTCAATATGTAAACGGAAAAGGCTCAGCAGAAAAAAATAGGATATGAAACCATTATCTGTCTAGGCAGAAGCTATCTTTTGTGGTCATGTTCTCTTCCAGTCTGATTCAGACAGCCTTTGGAGGGTCAGAAACAAATAGTGGGCATTCACTGCAGAACATAGAAGCTGCAACCACTAGCAGAAGCTCAGCCAAAGCTCCAGTCAAAATGGATCCCTCTGAAGAAAGCAACGATCTCCTGCCTTTGTCCATTGCAAGGCATTTGGTTTGCACAGTGCTCAGTTTGTCATTCATCGTCGGGGTCCCTGGGAACTCCTTTGTCATTTGGACCATCTGTGGCAGAATGACCCAAAGGCCTCCGACGGTCATGCTGATCCTACATCTGGCCATCGCTGACCTCCTGGTTCTCATCACCTTGCCAATCTGGATCTACTCCTTCGCCAACACCTGGCTCTTTGGGCTCGTTGCTTGCAAAGCCCTGACATTTGTTGTTTATTTCAGCATGTACGCAAGCATCTTCCTGATCATGGCCCTGAGCTTCGAGCGGTTCATGGCTGTCTTTTACCCTTTTGCTGTCCAACGCTGGAAGAAGAAGATGACCACCAGGATGCTGGTCTTTGCCATATGGTTCCTCGCCATTGCCTTTGGAGCAGTCATCATCCCGTTTCGGGAAACCAACAACACAGAGGCAGGTCTTCAGTGCACACATAACAGTTATGATAATAACGCTCAAATGACTGCCTGTCTCTTGCTGGAGACTCTTGTGGGCTTTGTCGTGCCCTTTGCCTTCATCTCCATCTGCTATGTGCTGGTCGGCAGAAGAATCAGCAACATGACTACTCCATTAAAGCAACGCTCTGCAAAGCTGATCGCTTCAATAGTTGTGGCCTTTTGTCTCTGCTGGCTGCCCCATCATGTCTTTAACTTGATAAGCATTGCTTCAGCTCTGATGGAGGAGTCCTATCCAGGGACATCTGAAGCTCTGGAGAAGATTTCAGTGGTGGGGTCCAACATTACAGGCTCACTTGTCTTCGTGAGCAGCTGCATCAACCCTCTCCTTTATGCCTTTGCTGCCAGGAACTTCCAAAGCAGTGTGAGGTTTACCAGGTTATCTAGACTGTTTGAACAGATGAGCCCTTCAGAGAGGACGGAAACTGCGAAAGAGGCACCAAACACAAACGGGAACGAGGAGAGTTTGACAAGCACAGAGATGATCTAATGAGGGCCAGGGGAGAAAATGAGGTTAGTCTCCATAGCGGTGGCCGCACTGTTGTTACTTACTGTGACTCCTTCGTTCTTTATCTGTTCAAGCACAGCTATGCAGACCAGCTCTTCATCCAGAAACAAGACTCTTCAAAAACAGTTATTCTAGACAAGCTAACTAGACCCAACTCCGGCAATTCATGTTGGCTGAACAAAAGCAAGCAGCCAGTGTGCCAAAGACCCAAACTGAAGAGAATAAGAAGGAACGGAGGAAGCTGCCTTGTACAGAGTCGGACCATCTAGTTCAATGTTGTCAGTACTGACTGGCAGCAGCTCTCCAGGGCTCCTCTGCCCTGCTCTGCCTGGAGCCACCAGGATATAACTTGGGACTTTCTTCATGCATATGCTTTCCCCATTGAGCTATAGCCTGAAACCCTGAGGGGCAGTTGAGTGAAATCTGAGCTAGATAAACTTATGGTCTGATTCAGCATAAGGCAGCTCCCTATGCACCTGAGACAGAAAGTGGTGTTCAAGGAAGGTATTTCGTGTTGAAGGGGTAACCTGGGTGAAGGCGTGGTATAAGAATAAGCAAGCAAGAGACAGTTGGGCGGTTTGAGGTGGTAGCCCCATGGAGGAACATAGATCCAGGGCAGGGAGATGTCTGGGGATAACAGTGGAGAGCTTTGAGGGCAAAATCAAGAGCACTTAGGAAGCTGCCTTATACCAAGCAAGATACTAGCTCAGTGTTGTCTCCTTGCAGGGTCTTTTGCAGCCCTATTTGAAGGAAGCAGAGCTGAACCTGGGACCTTTTGCATGCAAAGTATCCACATTATCCAATGAGCCATGGTCCTTCTTAAAGGGGGTACTAGGGATGGGTGGATATGTCCATTTTGGTTTCTCTCAGTTTCTCATTTTTCCAGACTTCAGTTCCCCACACTTCCAGATCAGGCTTTTTTTGGGGCGGAGGGGGAGCTATCATGAACATACACAAGTATTTTAGTGTGAATTTCTCCTAATATGCACATTTTTTTGCATATTTTCCCCAAATGCACACACTTTTGCAAAGCAGTTTTCTCTAACATTACACATTTTTCTTTTTCAAAGGATTGCTTAGACTCATGCCATTTTATTTTATTTCAAGTTTTGTTGTATTGTTGGACTGATTTAAATAAAACAGAAGAATTAAAGTAGTTTTGGGTCTACTGTGTGAGTTTTATAGGTTGTTTTGTCGTTGTTGTCATAAATGCAAAAATGGAACAACATCATTAAATATGGGTGGGCAGACCAAACTTCAAATGATGTTTTGTTTCCCCTTCTTCGTCTTTGGGAGAGAAAAACTTAGAGCATGAGCCACCCTAAGTCAAACACTCTTAGAATGCAAAGTTATGCATGTCTAGTGTGAGAGACAGCGCTGTGCAGTGGTTAGAGCGTTGGACCAGGATCTGGGAGACCAAGGTTCAAATGCCCGTTCAGTTCTCTGGGTGGCCTGGGCCAGTCACCACTCTCAGCCTAACCCTACCTCACATGTTGTGAGGATAAAATGGAGTGGGGAAGAACCATGTACTCCACCTTGGACTCCTTGGAGTAGAGGTGGGAGACTAGTGTAATAAATAAATAAATAAATAAATAAATGTCCTCTCAGAAGCTCTATTATGTTCCGTGGGACTTCCTTCCTGCTACATTGTGACCCACCTCCTTTGCAGAAGTTATATTGCTTGGTTCCATTTTGGAGGGGTTTTTCATATTGTTACCAATGTTGGATACCGCTCCAGCTCCCAGCCAAGCAGGAGCAAGATTTCAAGGAGTTCCAGGTGCTCACCCAGGATTTGTGCTCCTTTGGAGAATTGAAGACACAGCGGAGACTGTCGTAGCTTTAAGAAATAAGGTTTATTCATCTATTTACACTTTCAGTCTGCATGGAGGGAGGGAGTCCAGATCTTACAGCATGGTCATCTCAAGCAGGGCTTTTTCCCTACAGCAGTGCAACACTGGAGTCAAAAGTATCTCTCCCAGCCAGCCTGCCCAAGATGGATCCCATTCTTTTCTCCTCCTCTTCCTCCTCCTGCTCTTCTTCTCCCAGCACATCTTGCTAAAGACAGCCTCCACTTGGTGTGGTTTGGTGTCACAGGCTGGTTGGACACAGAGGAATGGTGGGAGGAACGAGCTGGTAGGCATCTTCCTCCACCCACTTTGTTGTTGTTTAGTCATCTTAGTCGTGTCCGACTCTCCATGACCCCATTAATCAGAGCATGCCTTGGAAACTCTCACTTTCTTCTCAAAGCTTCTCCTTTTTTATGTCCATGGAGTTTTCATGGCAAAATACTGGAGTGGGTTGCCAGTTCCTTCTCCACCTCCCACTTTACTGAGCCTGATAAGGATCTGGCCCATGGAGCCAAAATGGTTACACACTTACACACACAAACACACACACACACACACACACACACACACACACACACACCGCTTTAGAATCTTAAATGGCCTGGGACTAGAATATCAGACGTCAGAGCTGGTTAACCCACAGGCCACACCTGGCCTGCCAAGCTACAGGAAGATGCCTGCCAGGTCCTGATCTGATCGGGAGATAAAGCAGAGAGTGACTCAGAGGAACAGACAGAGCACTTAATCTTCTGATGGGGGGAGATAAATAGGGCTAACCAAATCCCAAACCCATGCAGGTCCTTTCGGGCCAATGACCTGAAGCAGCCCCAGATCTCCCAGGGTTGAACTGGTCCACACAGAGTGACCCTTAGATGTCTCAGGGGTGGAGGCAGTCAGGCAGTACCAGTGGAGAAGTTATTGTTCTGATTGGTTGGACCCAGCTCATGGTCTCAGTCACAGCTGCCACCACATCCTTCTTCCTCCAGAACTCCCATGTGTAATGGGAACTGTAGTCTTTTGCCAATGAGTGTCCTCTGAAGCCACGCCTACTGTTACAAAAGTTAACGCTACCTTCCACATTGTTCTTCTTGGCAGAACCCACTGCCCACAAATCAGGTGGCCTGTGCTCCTGACATGCCTTGCACTGGGGTGGGGAAGAGGCGCCAAGTTATCTCCCATTGGTTCAGGTGGAATCCTAATCCTTGCGTAGCCTCTGTGTTTAATAAAACCCTAATGAAGCATTTGGTTGGGAGGGGGGGTGGCTAGCTACATGTGCATGCATGTTCAATTAGGATTTTATTTTTATTTTTTTAAGTTTTTTATTTCTACAACAAGAAAGACAAACAAACAAAAAACACAAATACCAAATTATACACAAATTACAAAAATAGCCATAGGCACATAATATTCTTAGCAAACAATAAAACATCTATTGGTCTTAACACTAAAGACCCAACCTCCCGTCCATTCCATACTTCAAATTCATATTACTTATTGCCAATACACATTTTTTTTATAATTAAACTTATTCTCATTAAATCTAATTTCTTATATCTACCTTACAACTATTACTGAAGTTCCTCGAATGCTGCAACAGAATTTAAACTACTATATTTATTTTTCAGATATTCTTTGAAAACCTCCCATTTAGAAACAAATTCCTGTTTTGATTTATTCTTTATTTTTTCTGATAAACCATCTAATTCAGCATATTCTGTCAGCTTTTGGATCCAATCTTGAATAGAGGGGATTTCATTACTCTTCCATTTTGCTGCGATCAAAACTCTTGCTGCCGCCGTGTTCAATTAGGATTTTAAACCCTGTGCAAGGCCCCTATTCAGTTTGGATCCAGGTCAGGTTGACCCCGATTGTCCGGGGTTGGAGCTGCTCTGAAGCACTGGGAGGAAAGAACGCTACAGATCAGGGGGCGTCATCTCTAAAGAGCAGGCAGAGGGATTTCTCTCTCTCTCTGCTCTTAGCATTAAGCACCTGCTAACTAAGTGAGAGCTGGACCATAAAGAAGGCTGATCACCGAAGAATTGACGCTTTTGAATTATGGTGCTGGAGGAGACTCTTGAGAGTCCCATGGACTGCAAGAAGATCAAGCCTATCCATTCTGAAGGAAATCAGCCCTGAGTGCTCACTGGAAGGACAGATCCTGAAGCTGAGGCTCCAATACTTTGGCCACCTCATAAGAAGAGAAGACTCCCTGGAAAAGACCCTGATGTTGGGAAAGATGGCGGGCACAAGGAGAAGGGGACGACAGAGGACGAGATGGTTAGACAGTGTTCTCGAAGCTACAAACATGAGTCTGACCAAACTGCGGGAGGCAGTGGAAGACAGGAGTGCCTGGCATGCTCTGGTCCATGGGGTCACGAAGAGCAGGACACGACTAAATGACTAAACAACAACAACAACAAAGTTCAGAGATAAAAGTCCTCAGCCTGCTTTTTAAGGGTAAAAGGCAGCACCCCTCCTCTCCTCCATTTCAGTGCTAAAATTTCTCTCTGAGAGCAGGCAGAGGTGTCTTTTAAGAAGACCCAAAGACTGACTTAATCTGAAGGAATGTATGTTCTCTCTTAAGGCATCCTACCTTCATGAACAGGCAGGTGGCTGAACATGACAGGGTCTTTTGGGTGACACGCTCAGATTGTAGAATTTCCTCCTGCAAGAGACCCACTCTCTCTCCTGGTCTTCTGACAAGTCTCCTGGCCAAACTCTTTTGCTTTACAGGGCTTTGTGGGTATAAACGTTCTAACGTCAATCTCAGTTAGGTCCTGCTTGTGAACTTCCTCTTCTGGCTGGCCACTGTGATGCTGGACTAGATGGGTCTTTGATCTGATCCTCCAGGACTGTTCTTAAATTCTAAACACTGCATTCACTCCTGTGGAGATTTTGTCTTGATTTGTTTTTTCTGCCGTTCTGGTTTTGTATTTTTCCCCTATATTTACTTAAACACACACACACACACACACACACACACATACATACACACACGGTGGTTTTAGTTTGGGACAGAAAAGGAAGCAGCACCAAATATAGAAGAGAAAGACAAAAAAGAGGCAAGCCTGAGAATAACGCTGAAAAACAATAAAATGGCAAATTGCCTAACAAACCTTCATCTGAAGTATGAGAGTTCATTTTGTTGTGTTATTCTGGGAAGCCCATTTCTTTTATTCTAACAATATCTTGTCAAAACAACTTCCTCTGCCCCTGAGAAGGTTTTCTTTGGAAACTTTTTGCGCAATTTACTGTTTTATGAAACTTCCCTATTGTTTCTTAATGTAATTTTCAGGCTTCTTCAGAACCTCTTACATTTTACTGTAACCTTGGGAGCTGCTTTGGATGCTGCTGCTACTTTTAAGCAGAAAAGCAGCTTATTCACATTTTAAAATGACTAACAGTCAAGACCACATGACTTAGCCCTTCCATTGCACACGAAGCATCGTAAAGGGATATTGACCAAACTGTGGATAGCAGCCAGGATAGAGACAGATAGAAATAATGTAAGAGTAATGTAAAAAAAAACCTCAGGTACAAGCTCCTGCAGCAACCCCTGCCCCAGCTAAAGGTTTACACATGGTGGGCTGCTGGGAAGCCATCACTTTAAATGTCCCACAGTGCTTCAGGGCAGCCTTAGATTGGACACTCTGAGAAATTTAAAATGGTGGCTGCACAGGCTCAGCTGCCTGGCACAGACAGCTCAGGGCAGGTACAAGAAAGAAGATTCCACCTAAACATTAGGAAGAACTTCCTGACACTAAGAGCTGTTTGACAGTGGAATTTGCTGCCAAGGAGTGTGGTGGAGTCTCCTTCTTTGGAGGTCTTTAAGCAGAGGCTTGACAACCATATGTCAGGAGTGCTCTGATGGTGTTTCCTGCTTGGCAGGGGGTTGGACTCGATGGCCCTTGTGGTCTCTTCCAACTCTATGATTCTATGATTCTATGATTAGTGGCAGTGGTGCCCTCCTGGAGTTCTGGGACCCCAAGGCTGGCACCGCCCCAGGGAGACAACTGGCAATGGTCCCAGGTCTTGTCAAATACCATTTTAGGCAAAGGCATACAGAGGGGCAGGGGCATTCAGTGTGGTCAGACAGACAGCTCAGAGATAAAATGGGAACAGACAGTGAATGCTGGTTTCCGGGGCAGGGCTTGACCTGGCTTGACCTTTTGAACATCTCCTTGAACACAGCCATGGGAAAAAGAATGAAAGGAATAAATATTTCACTTCCCCACCCTACCCCACCCACCACTTCTTTCTACTAAGCAGGCTATTGAGACATTGTGCGGAAAGAAAGGAAACAAAAGAAGAACTTTTATACAATTGATGTCAAGGTTGTCCTGCTTGGTGGTGCAGTGAGAGAAGCCAAAGCCCATCAAGGGTGCTTCAGCAGCAGTCTTATGGTCATGAAAACATACTCTCCAACATTTCTCTGATGAAAATAGAGACATCCAGTGCTATTTTTCTAGAAAAAGAGGTGCTGAAAATATATATATATATATATATAAATATAAAGAGCGCCAAGCCAGCAAGCGCGCTGCGTGAAAGCCTCTCTCCTCGCTGCACAAACATTCCCGGCAAGGCTCGCCATGGCTGAGGCTTTCGCAGGCGTCTGGAACCTGGTCGACAGCTGCAATTTCGACAATTACATGAAAGCTATCGGGGTGGGCTTTGCCATGAGGCAGATGGCAAACCTGACCAAACCCACCACCATTATTGAGGTTGACGGCAACAAGATCACCCTCAAGACCCAGAGCACTTTCAAGAGCACGGAGATCAAATTCACAATAGGAGAAGAATTTGATGAGACGACCGCAAATAACAGACATGTAAAGTCCCTTGTGACACTAGATGGAGGGAAGCTCCTTCATGTGCAGAAATGGGATGGGAAGGAGACCTCGCTAGTCCGAGAACTGAAGGACGGAAAGTTGATTTTGACTCTGACGATGGGCACCGTGGTCTGCACCCATACCTATCAAAAAGCGGAATAAGAGCCTGTACCTGTTCTCTTGCCAAGTCATCCAATGCCAAACTTGTTGCCAAATTGCCTTTGTGATTCCCTTCCTCCCCACAAGTGGTTTTTGTATAGTTGTTTAACCTTTTTGAATCTGTTTAGTATGCAACTTGAAGTCTCTCACCCTGATCTTTGGGGTTTTCTTTCCTTTCATTGCTTTTTTTTTTTAATACTGAAGAAGTGGGCAAGGCAGAAACAAGCTATGTGGAAGTAATAAACTGAAATAGTTGTGTAAATAAAAAGAAAGAAAGAAAAAGAGGTGCTGAAACTCACCATGAGCCTTGTTCTCTTATAATGGCAATGACACTCACCGAAAAGGTGCCAGAACTGAGTTCTGGTGAGTTCCAGCTGAAACAAAGCCCTGGGGGTGTCCTATTCCATACCCTCCAACATTTCTCTGCTGAAAATAGGGGAAGGACGTTCCAGGATCAAATCATAAACTGTGGTGGCTTCTGTAAATCTGTGACTGTCTCTGGAAAACAGGGACACTTGGAGGGTCTGTGAAAAATCCACCCTCTGTCAGGGAATGTTTTGAGTGGGTAGAGTGTGGGGGGTTGTTCTTGATGTGGCTTTTGCTGTGCACTCACCCTGTCTTATTCACTGAATTGTTTAGAGGGTCCTATTCTTATATCGCTCCCATTCTTAAAGTAAGCAGTCATTCTTTAAATATGGGCTGTCACGTCACAACTTAGAAAGACAATTTTTTAAAAAAATAATAATGAGGGCAGTCACTCTTTGGGGGTGGGGGTACACCCATTTGCCTACAGGGCTGGATCCATTCTGCTCCCCCTGCTTGGCTTATAATAAACAGTTTCTTTTCTTTTCTTACTTCTCAGAATTGGGCACAAGGAGGCAACAAAGCATATGTTGCTGTTTTTCATTTTCAGGAATTGAAAGTTGTGTCTGCTGAGTCCACTCATCTAGAAACCAAGAAACTGGAAATCGTATTCAATAAAGTGTTCTTTTTTTTTCAGGAATTGAAAGATGATGTCTCTGGTGGGTGCTGGATTCACCCAGCAACCCTGAAACTCTGTCAGCCCTCCGCCCTCAGCCCTGTAACTAGAGCACAGGTCATCTTCAGAACATACCCTCAGTGGTGTTATCAGGGTAGGACCTTGGGGCAAGACTCAGGACTTCACTTAGTAGAATGAGCAGGAGCCCCCCCCCCCAACACACCAGAGCTGGCTTACCACATTTCAAAGGAAGTGAAGTGATTTGCATTTCTAAAGAGCAGCTTGTAAGGCCATAAAGTCCAGAGTCTAAAATTGCCTACCTGCACCACTGCATATCCTTTGAGCTATAAGTGCAAGAAACTTCTTTAAAAATGATATCTAAGATTCTCATGAAACTGCATTCAGTAGTGTTCAATGCCAAGAGTCCTGAACAGATAGTTCTTCCCTTCTGTTCTTCATATGATATGCTTAAGTGTTTGGGCCAGCAGAAATTGCACCGGCTGAGAGTCTCATGCTGACAGCCCTTTAGTGCTTGTCATTTGGCTCATGCCAGAGGCACACTCCTCATCTTCCCGGCATAGATTCACCCACTGAGTGCCTTTCCCGCTTTCCCACAAAATGGGTGCCAGCTCAGGTTTATGCATGGTCATCCATTGGCCTGACAGAGCAATGCCTCCTGGGTGTCGTTTTTAAGAATCACCCCCCTTCTTCCTGACAACAATGGTGCTCGTCTGACTTTGGAGCAAGGTGCTCTGCGCATGGGTGAGAATGCATTGATCCTGATCGTCACCTTGTTCAAGCCTGGATACAATGCGGATTGGATTCCAACCACCTCTGCCGTGGCCTATTATCCATGGGGTTATTGACACAACGAGCCATAAAGAGTGACCCATCCCATTTTCCAGGTCATCGCATGCCTAACGAGTCCTCCATTTGCTATTCATTAATGCAAGAGGCGGCTCTCAACAAGCCCTCCTGCGCCCCTGAATAGGGCAAAGTTTCTAACACCATCATTAAAACTGTATCCTGTGTAGCTAAATCCCTATAGGTAGCGATGCTTCATAGATTTGTAAAGTAGATGGGCAGAAGGAGGCTTCTCTTCAGGTAAGTCATTTCAGTTTAGAAAGAAGGGTGGTTTATCAGGGGCGGACATGATAAAGGTGTATACAGTTATGCACAGTGAAGAGAAAGTAGATAGACATTTCTGTTCCCTTCTCAAAATATAGAACCCAGGCTTATAGGAAGCTGCCTTATACTGAGTTAAGTCATTTGGTCCATCTAGCTAGCTCAATATTGCCTACACTGGCCAGCAGTGGCTCTTCAGGGTATCAGGCAGGGGACACTCCCAGCCCTACTTACAAATTCTGGAGATCAAACCTGGGGCTATTTGCGTGCAAAGCACAGATTCTCACTTGAGATGTTGGGCTCTCCTTCCATGTTGGTTTTAAAGGAAAGACTGTTTGGTTATCTGTCACGGATGCTCTATGATATTCCTGCATTGCGGGGGGGGGGTGATGCTTGGGGTCCCTTCTAACTCTACAATTCTATGATTCCACTGATGTTCAGTGTTGCTCAGGGCCAAACTAGATATGATATTAAATCTTCTCTTTAGTTTTGCAAATAGCCTAAGCAGCCTCCAGTCCATGAGGGTTGGGAAGGGAAAGTTAAACATTTTGCTTGCCATTCGTGGGCCTGACAAAAGTCACATCTCCTATTTTGTATTTCAAGATTCCTCTGACACCAACAGAATCTTTTGTGCTTCCCCACAAACTGCGGTTGGATTCAGCCCTGCAGCACTAGAAATCTGCATTTTAAGCAAATGCAAAAGGTCCCAATTTGCTTCAATGGGCTCTTTTACTACAAAGCAAATTGAAGGTGGGGAGGGGGCAGTCTGGATCGACACCGCAGGCAGAATCATAGAACTGTAGAGTTGGAAGGAACTAAGGGTCATCTAGTCGACAAAAGTTTAAAGCCCACTATCACAGTGACGTAGGGACGTGGGTGGCGCTGTGGGTAAAAGCCTCAGCGCCTAGGGCTTGCCAATCAAAAGGTTGGTGGTTCGAATCCCCGCGGCAGGGTGCGCTCCTGTCGTTCGGTCCCAGCGCCTGCCAACCTAGCAGTTCGAAAGCACTCCCGGGTGCAAGTAGATAAATAGGGACCGCTTACCAGCAGGAAGGTAAACAGCGTTCCGTGTGAGGCTCTGGCTTGCCAGAGCAGCGATGTCACGCTGGCCACGTGACCCGGAAGTGTCTCCAGACAGCGCTGGCCCCCGGCCTCTTGAGTGAGATGGGTGCACAACCCTAGAGTCTGTCAAGACTGGCCCATACGGGCAGGGGTACCTTTACCTTTATCACAGTGACGTAGGCTGGGGACTTCACCCTGGAAATCTGTGGTAGGGATAGTGCCCTGCTCTCAAGTGCAGAACTATACATTTATGACCATGTGTAGTTTGCTCCGACTCCACAGTAAGTGGTGGCCAGAAATTATAGCGATGCAGTAAGGCCTGCTTCCTGCAGGTGGCGAAAATAAATTGGTTATCACAAATGCCTATTGGTGTGCACCCAAAATTCTTCTGAGTGATGGCACCCACTTGTGGAATTTGCTCCTTGCCCGCTCCCCGCTGTCCCTCATAGCAGTTAGGATATCAGTGAAGAAATGGTTATTCTGTGTTGCGATGGTGTTTGGATTAGTTCTTTGATGTAAATCACTTTGGGGACCCTGGCCCAAAAGTGATATAGCGTGCGTTTTCCAACATAAATTGCAAAATCCATTTTAGGTATTAGGCTAACCAAAATGTTACACAGTTATGTGCAAGCTTTCAGGATATCCCCACCCTGCCTTATTTATCATTTAGCTTGATGAAGAGTTCTGGAGAACGTGAAAGCTTGCACCCTGTTTTGTAACATTTTTATTGGCCTAATCCCTAACGGGGATTTTTCTTACGGATCAATATGGCTATCTTTGCTCTTTATAAAATATGCTCAAGTTAATCTGTTAGCATCTCCTATTCCTGTCAGGTGAGAAAAACATCCCAACTCACCCCCTCTCTGTTTTAGGAGTGCAACTGAAACCAACCTATCACAGTTTCCATATTCACAGGCAGGGCTGCAGCAATTTTCACCTTGGGGCAGGGATGGTGGCTCATCAAAGGTATGAACAAGTCAGCTACATCACAGGCTTGACACCTGCCAGGGAAGACTGGTTCCGGCTTCCAACCATAAGCTTTACAAAAGGCCTTTTCTCTCCCTCCTTCTGTGAAGCAAGAGAAACTTCCTTAAAGCCCTAACTCCAAAAGGAAAAGAAGGGTCTGAACCAGAGGTTGGCAACCCAAGGCCCATGGGCCATTTCCAGCCCATGAACTTCCTGGAACCAGCCCACGGCCGTTCCATGGATTGGCGTAAGGATTCTGTGCTCCCCCCCCCCTTCATGGCGCCATTTTTTTCTCGCCGCAGGGACCGACTTCCGGGTCAGAAGAGCGCCAGAAATAGCTTGAGTGCACACTCCAGCCCACAAGAGGTCTGCCGGAGGGTGGACCGGACTGGCCTCAAAAAATGTTGCCACTCCCTGGTCTGAACATTTAAGAAACTTAAGAGACACAGATGTTTCCTTCCAGGCAATTTGGTTTCAGAAGGAAGAAGAGCTTTTTTTAAAAAAAAACAACTCACTTTCAAGGGACCAACTGCTTTGGGTAAAACAGACTACAAGCTTTCAACCTATGCAGAATTGCCTGATAGTGACCTCCATGATGCAAGCCAGATGCCCTTCTCTGTGAATTTTCCAGCAACAGCAACCTACATCACCAGTAAACAGCACTGTTTTGTTTTGAAAACAAAAACAAAACAAAAACATTTTGGAAGCAAATCAAGATACAAAGATCACAGGGGTTTTTTTAGAAAAAGGAAAAACAGCATTGTTTGTTTGTTTAACATCACCAACATACTTAACACTTTACAGCCAGCATGGCCAATGGTCAAGGATTATGGGAATTGTAGTCCAGAAATATCTGGAAGGCCATAGGTTCCTCATTTTTCTGGTAGCAGAGGAGGAGGAGGAGGAAGGCCTCTGCTCAAAGATAGCTAGAGTTTTTGCTTGTGCAGTCCATTCTGTTGCATATGAGGAGACTAGACCATAGTGAGTGATGTGGGTGAGATGCTGTTTCTTTCCAGCAAGCTGTACCAGACTGTTCCTACTGGCTTTCTTCGCTGTGCTTCCCACGGTTTGGCAGGGCAGGAAGTTCCTCACAGGCACACCCAGGATCACTCAACTCCAAGGGCTCCGGGCAAGATACACTATCTTCTTGTACACAAAATTTGTATACCTGCACATTTATGAAGCCAAGTTTCCAGACCCTGCTCTCCTCCCAGGAGGACGGTGCCAAAGTGACTGGCCCAGCCCAATGCCATGGGCCCAGCAAGTACTTCCATTGGGCAAGGATCGGCTTTTAACAGCACTCACCTGTCTAGCTTATAATTGCTTGCAAGCGGTGGTTTCTAACCCCATCTAGTAAGTCTTGAAAGATATTTGCCATGGTGTGGGATGGGAGATTGACTTATTCCCAGAGTATGGTCCTCAGCAGGAATGGGGAAGTTGTGGCCCTACAGATGTGGTTGGACTGTAGCTCCCATCACCTCCATCCAGCATAGATACTGGTCAGGGATGATGAGTATAGTCTAACCACTTCTGGAGAGCCATAGGTCCACCCCAAACCCTGCCTAAAGGAACACAGTGAGGAAACTAAGCAGGTTTGGGTCTGGTCAGTATCTGGACAGAAGATTGTTTTATGCTCTCTTGAGTTCTCTGTTCAAAGAATGGCAGAAACCCATGGGCATATAATAGAAGCTGATGTGGTGCAGTGGTGAAAGTGCTGAACTAGGACCTGGGAGACTGGGGTTCAAATCCCCACTTGGCTACAAAGCTCACTGGGCCAGTCACAATCTCTCAGCCTAACTGACCTCACAGGGTTGTTGTGAGGATAATACAGGTATAGGGAGATTCATATGTGGCACCTTCAGCTCTTTGGAGAAAAAGGTGGGATATGAAAGTACCATATGTTTTGCTCTATAAGACTCACTTTTTCCCTCCTAAAAAGTAAGGGGAAATGTGTGTGCATCTTATGGAGCGAATGCAGGCAGCGCAGCTATCGCAGAAGTCAGAACAGCAAGAGGGATTGCTGCTTTCACTGCGTAGCAATCCCTCTTGCCGTTCTGGCTTCTGAGATTCAGAATATTTTTTTTTCTTGTTTTCCTCCTCCAAAAACTAGGTGCATCTTGTGGTCTGGTGCGTGTTATAGAGCAAAAAATACGGTAATTAATAAGTACCTATGATATATAGAGTATCCTCTTACACATCAGCTCCTCCAAAAAAAAGAAAGAGGCAATGAATCATGAAAAGAGGAAGGGACAAAAAGAAGAGCTCAATCTGTATTAAAAAAAAATACAGATGATACTTTTACCTGTAACTTAGAAATAATTACTGTAATACATTGCACCATAGCTGGGAAGATAGTGACTAGACTCCTATCCAGGTACTAATGGTTGTTGAGCAACTTCAAGGTCCCTGTTCTCCCTTTTAATGGGTATTTACCTTTAGCACAGACTTGGGCCAGAGGGACAGGCTCCAGAGGGTATGTTGGTTGTCATCTGGTGGGTTAGTAGGGTCCACTAGTGGGCTGTGGCCTGACTTAAGGTGGGCTGCAGCAACACTAGCACTGTACAAAGAGATGGCGTAAAATTAAATTTTTTATGCACGTTGGACTCAAGGCGAGTCCCTGGAGTGGAAAAGGTTATGGGATTATTGAAATAGAAGAGGCCTTCAAACAGGGGGCTGTCCTCTGTAAAGCTGGACACGCGGCCAACCAGTCATGATGGGGATTCTTGAATCTCTGTCCTGATGCCGTGAGCTCTTCCATTCTCCTCCGCTAGGTTTGTAGCCCACAAATAAGCCTGGCTAGCTAGGCAGAAAGAGGGGTGGTGGTGGCAGTGGAGGGAGAAAATGGTGGCTCAAACTATAAGATCAGCCCCACCTAGCTCACAGGGTCATTGTGTTTATAAAATAGGGAGGGAAGAACCATGTGCATCACTATGAGCTCCTCAGAAGGATAGGTGGTATATAAATGTAATACATACATAATAAGTAAATACATACATAATAAGTAAAGAAGAAAACGCTTCCTAGATTTAATGTAATATTTGCATCTTTTTAAAAAGCCTGTTTGGGTGAGGCAAGGAAACACCTTGATTTGGGTGAAATAAAGTCAGCATGTTTTGACAAGCACCCCACCTGAATACAGGGATGGTGAAAGAGGCAATAAATAATCCATCCTGGATCAGGTTATTTGCTTTCAATGCTGGCTGAGAGTTGTAGTCTAAAACATCCAGAGGGAATGATGTTGTGGGACCCTAGTTTACACATGCAGGAAATGTCAGCCAACAACATTTACCAGGTTTCAGGGAGTTGCACACCTCTAGCAATCTACTATATACAGTAGTACCTCTGGTTACGTACTGAATTCGTTCTGGAGGTCCATTCTTAACCTGAAACTGTTCTTAACCTGAAGCACCGCTTTAGCCAATGGCGCCTCCCTCTGCTGCCATGCCGCCACTGCGCGATTTCTGTTCTCATCCTGAAGCAAAGTTCTTAACCTGAGGTACTATTTCTGGGTTAGCAGAGTCTGTAACCTGAAACGTATGTAACCCGAGGTACCACTGTATTTGGAAAGTGTTTTGTCCATTTGTACTCTACAAATTCAGATGCCTCTAGATATATTGTTGCCAAACTTGGCAGAAGGGTTCCTAAGGTGGGGATAGTGGTCTTCCTCAGCATTTGGACCTTGGCCACCATTTGTACTCAATATTGTGGATTGAAACATCAATTTCGTGTGTGTTTTGATATAAGTTCTACTGTCTCTTCAGATATCATGGCCAACCTCAGCGCAAGGGTTCCTGAGGTGGATGTCTACATTGCTGTTTGGGTGTCAGGCACCATTTTGAATCAGATAGCAGACCAAAATGTGTATTTTGCAGTG
The DNA here is from genome assembly GCF_965153285.1 of Podarcis tiliguerta. NCBI lineage: Eukaryota > Metazoa > Chordata > Lepidosauria > Squamata > Lacertidae > Podarcis > Podarcis tiliguerta. The sequence goes on along the minus strand of NC_139541.1, from coordinate 48,398,971 downwards.
ACTACACATATTTTTCAGCATATATTGTCACCAAGCTAGGCATGAACGTTCCCGATGTGGGGGTGACAGTCTTTGTCAACACTTGGGTGCTAGGAGCCATTCTGAATCAAAACAGCAGACCAAAATGTGACTTGGGTGTGATTACACCTGTTTGGGGGCATAGGTTTGGATGCCTCTTAAGATATCATTGCAAAACTTGGCCCAGGGGTTCCTGAGTTTAGGGGTGGGAGATTTCATTGGAGTTTGGATACCAGGCACCAATTTGAACAAAGACAGTGGACCAAAGCATGACTTTGGTGTGACATCACCCAATTTTTGGCATGCTAGGTCCAAATTCACCAATTACACTATCCATTTAAAAATCACCATGTGGGGGGGGGGGTATCAACATTCCCAGGGAATGGGCAGTCACCACTGATGACTTATATAATTGATAATAGGGATATACATGAGCTAGAGATGATAGATAGATAGATGATAGATGATAACAAATATTAAAAAATAATAGAAGTTAAAAGCAGAAATCTTTTGAATCAAAAAGCCCAGTGTTATATTGCACAACACAAGCAAAAATATCATTCATCCTCTCATTTTCATGTTATTCTATGTGGGCAATGTACCCTCACTAGAAAGCAGAGGCAGTGCACCAAATTTCAGGCTCCAGAGATTTACAATGTGCTTGTCTGGGTCTCCTGCTGGCCTCCTTCATCAGCAATGGATTATCCTTCTCTGTAACAGAAGTCTCGCCTTCGTCGTTTGTGGAGGAAAAGAAGGAGCCATTAATTTGAGAGCATGGCAACAGCTGCACCAGGCTCCCCGGAGACCCTGTGTATATTATTAGAGCCCCTCCGAGGCTTAAGCTAAGCCTGGTTTCAAAGCCGGTTGCAGGCGCCTGAGCTACACTTAGGTTTTGTACCTGTCAGACTGACTGTTTATAAAGAGAGAGGGGGTGGAGTGGCAGGGAGTACGCAGGTGAAATTCAAGAGAATTTTCAGCTCTCTTGCAAAGAGACAGAGAGAGAGAGTAGCTAAAGAGGCCAGGCCATGATGAAGAGAACTAGGATTGACTGCAAACATCCTGCCACCTGGGTGATGCTACAAGAGGAGCCTGGGCGAGTAGGAGAAGCCTGGAAGACTCAGGTGGATGCAGAGCTCGTCATAAAAAAATAAAATAATTTCCCCTTCTATTCTTGTTGATAGAGTTGACAAGTAGATAGAAGGGTGGCCACAGGCAGTGACAGTGGTGGCTGGTGCCCACTGGGAACTGATAGGGCAGAAAGCAGAGAGACGAAGAAGAGGTGGAGCCAGAGACAAACTAATTCTAGTTATCCTCCTCCCTGCGTAATTCTGTAAGGGCACCACTAAGGGCTCATCCACACTTCCACTTGTCCTGTGCCTACAAAGCAGGACAATACTGTGTCCCCCTGTCCCACTGTGCGCAAAAGCCAGCTATCAGGATGACCAAAGGTGACTCAGTTATAGGACCAGATCTGAACTCAGCTAGCAGCTGCTCCAACACAACCCTCTCCATCACCTTCCCTAAAAGGGAGCATTAGCAGTTGGTCAATAGTTGCTCCTGCCCAAGGAGTCCAGAGCCAGTTTCTTTAAGAAGAGACGCAACCACTGCCTCTTTCAAAGCAGCAGGGACCAGCATCACACGCAGTAAAGTGTTAACCACACTCTGGACTAGGGCTTTCATATTTCTAAAAGTGAAAATCCAGACACAAACATTGTTGAGCTTTTTTTTTGTACCCCCCCCCAAAAAAAGTTTTTAAGCTGTTTTTAAGGAAATTTGCCAAAATCTACACTTCCGACATGGGCTGCCATATGTTCAGATTTTCCCCGGACAGTTCAGCGATTTCCACCCAGACGCTGTTTACGAGGGCCAAATACTGGCTATGTCTGTAAAATTCCGGATGTATGGCAACCCTACTCTGGAGCCAACCAGTCACACCCCCTCAAGCCAGGAGGGACAGGACTCAAGAAAGCACATGGCCAGATGTATTGCCCACAGCAATTTTGTCCACAACAGCTGACTGCATAAGCTGAAACTGACCCCACAACACATCCCTGATTCTGGCATTGGGTACATCAATCGGAGCTGCAACAAGAGCAACTTGGGGATCCACAGATTTGCTTCTGGTGCAAAGTATATGCAAATCTGTCCTCTTTTGCAAGAGGAAGACCCTATCCACATACAGTGCACTAGCCCCAGAAAATCATGTTGGCATCCTGGTTCTTCTTGGGTTTTTATGTTCACTGTTATGATTATGGTTTTCCCAAACAATCCTGGAAACTGTAGCTTGGTGTGACTTTGAACTACTCAGATCCAACCATTTGCTTTTCTAGCATTGAGAATAAGAAAGGTATTCCAGTTGGTGAACCATTTGGCAGGTTTCACAAACTTGCCACGCCCTAAGTTTCAAGGCAGGCCGCCAAGTCACCCAGGGAGTGCTGTTGGCACCATCCACAGCCACTGGGGCTAGTAAAAGCCTTTTATGAATAAGGAAAGAGACAGGATGGGTGGGTTGTATTGTTCTTCTGTAGATCATGTTAAAGGCCTGGAGATTCAGGCCACTGTTTAATTGAATATTGTATATGACTTTGAAACATGTGACTGTATATGACTTTGAAACCCCACAACAGCACCCAAGGGCTCTAAGCCTTTCTTAGAAGACACTCAAAAATCCCAGCTGTCATGAATAAGGCAGCTTCCAGACAATCTGTTTATTGAGCATTCATCCTTATTTGTTTGTGGGGAAGTTAGACGACATTGTATCAAGCAGATGCTACCCCACACTTTCCAGTGCATTTCTCCATCACTTTCCTTATTGCAAAAAGTGGGTTGGTTGCACAATCAGCTTTCATTGTGCAACCTGAATTTGAGAGTATACAACTGAATCCCACCCAACAGTAGCGACAGCCTGGAATCACCTTGAGTACGATAGAGCATTGGATGAGTAATTGCTTTTTGTGGGAGCAGAGCCAGCATTCTCTTTAACTTCAGAGCATAAAAACATCTTGTAATTGCTGAATTATATAGAACCACCCCACCCTTTTTAAAAATGCCTTTATTCTGCTTATGGTTTTGGATGTGTGTGTACATGTTTGTTGTGTTTCGAACTGTTTAGAAGATCACACCTTAGACGTTTTTTGCAACCCTAGGAAAGAAATTTCCCCTTTTGATCAACAGGAAAAATAATTGATTGATAATTGAGTTTGCCTGCTGGATCTGCATTGTACACAGCACAGGTCTCCCTTACTTAACAATTCTTGACCATAATAAAGTTTTGCAAACATTGTGTGAATGTGTATTCTTTCATGAAACTAAGGACATCACTAATCAACATATGGAACCAGTTTATTATTTAGCTTTATTAAACATTTTCTCAAACAGCAATGATAATTTGTGAAGTAAAGTGTTGACAAGTCATTTTTAATGGCAGCAAAACTAACATCCAGCCCTTTTTGCAGCAGTTTGGAAGGAGTTACAAGAGTTTGGAAGCAGTTACAAGAGAATACTGGTATAAAAAGGGTTGTAATATAGTTTTGGTTGGAAAGTTGACAAACAATATGAAGTATGGGTATGAAGTTAGGGACTAACAAGAGAGATCATTCTGGATTAGAATGGTTTGATTTTGCAATGTATGCGAATAAGAAAACCAATGATGTAATGGCACCCTCTCAGCATGCTTCTTTATGGAACTCAGTTGTTTGTTTATGCTTTAGAATGATAAGAATAACAATGACATTTCTTATCTTCATACTGTACACGTGTGATTCCTCTGTATTTTTTTGCTGCACCTCTTAGTCACTGGAACTGAATTTTATCTATGTTTTAAGTTATGTTCTTTGTATGTTTCTATGCATACAATTAATTAAAAAGAAAGGAAAAACTTACACAGTATGATTATGTCCCGTACGACAGATGGGAAGATTGAGGCTGAACAATAGGAGCTTGCCTAAGGCCTCTTGTTAAGTACATGGCAAAGGTGAGATTCAGGAATAAGGAACTTCCTGATCCACAGCTCAGCCTGTTAGTCACTATACTACTGTGCTGAGCGACATTTGTACCCAGATCTCCACAGTCCTAGTGCAGCACTCCGCAGTGTACACTGGCTCTGGCTTACTGCATGGGGATCCAGGCAGCCTGCTCCTCAGGACCTGCCTCTCTACGTCGTCTTGTCCCATGATCATATATATGTGGGTATGCAGCATTTGGGTGAGATCACCTGAGCCTGCACTTTTACCTGCTTCGACTTTTATGAGGTCAGGCTCTGTCTCTTGAGTTGCTCCTCCTGAGTCACCCAGGTGGTGTTCACAAGGGTGTGGCTGGCCGCCCTTCTGCCATTCCCATGGTAACCAGGGTGCAGTGAACTAGCCTTAAGTAAAACAAACAGGCTTTGTGGAAACCAAAAGCAGGGAAGGCAAAGCTGAGGCTCCCACCCACCCCTGGCTTTCATTAAAGAGGCTGGTGTTTGATTCAATAAGCTCCATTCCTCCCCGCCCCCACTCCGGACATGAAGAAGAGACCACCAGGCTTGATGACACTTCTTGAATAGCACTGCAGTGACAATGATTGCTAAAGGAACCACCTTTTCACAAAATGCATCATTAACTTATTGGCATTGGATACCGTCAATACAAGGTCCATTCATTTTCACATCTGTTCCTTTTTACATACATATCTGAACTTTCTTCCAAGGAGCTCAAGGTGGCATACATGGTTCTCTCCCCCCCCCCTCCCATTTTATCCTCACAACAACCCTGTGGTATAGGTTACGTCGGGCAGTTGTTACTAGTCCAAAAAGCTGGGGCTGATGGATAGTCGAAATCCCCTGGAGGCACCAGGCTGGGCAAGGCTGTTACATTTTGTCCTTGAATGTCATAGCTGTACAAATGATCTTCAAGTACTGTATACCAGGAGTCAACAACCTTTTTCAGCCATGGGCCGGTCCACCGTTCCTCAGACCATGTGGTGGGCCGGACTATATTGGGGGAGGGTGGGAAATGAACGAATTCCTATACTCCACAAATAACTCAGAGATGCATTTTACATAAAAGCACACATTCTACTCATGTAAAAACATGCTGATTCCCGGACTGTCCGTGGGCCGGATTTAGAAGGTGATTGGGCCGCATCCGGCCCACAGGCCTTAGGTTGCCTACCCCTTCTGTATACTCTTCCTTTGGCAGAAAGGAGGAGAAAAGTTCCTCCTTTGCAAAATAAAACTGACAGGTTGATCTTAACAAGCACATGACAGTATAGGGCTGTCTACATGCCATAGATTTGAAATACATGGCTTCCCCGCCCCCCAAGACTCTTGGGAACTGTAGTTTAAGGGTGCTATGAATTGCAGTTCTGAGAGGGGTAAACTGCAGTTCCCAGGATTTTTTGAGGGAAGTCATGTGCTTGAAATGTATGGTGTGTACGCAGGCCATAGAACAATTAAGTATATTGTCTAAATTCTGAAGGTGTGGGCAGAGTTAAAGGCGCATCCATACCTGAAAGAAAACCAGCAGTTTCTCCCCTTTGACGGAGCAACATTGGTTGGTGTCTGCTGTTGCTTTCGAACTGTTAATGTTATCAATGGTTTGATGCATAATGGTTGGTTGTGATATTCCAATGAAACTGACTGACAATCTGAATTGTGGGAGAGTAGAGGGCAGCTTAGTTTATTTTTGCTTTATTAAAAAGAAGAAGAATATAAAGCAGATGGGCATCTTGTCTAGTAATGACCACCAACCTGGAAAAAGATTGGACCCATTCATGGAGGATATGGCTGCAAGCCATGATTATTGCTCTGCCTCCATGGTCAGAGGCAGCAATGCTTTGGGATTCCTGTTGCTGGAAACCTCAGGAGAGGAGAGTGCTCCTGTGCTTGGATCCTGTTTGTCAGTTTCCCACAGACATCTGGTTGGCTACTGTGAGAAAAGGATGCTGAGCCACTGTCCTGACCCAGCAGACTCTTCTTGCGTTCTTATTACTTAGCTGACTAATATAATAACAATAGACAAATTCAAAAGGGAGGGCAGGTATTTTTAACAACTATTGGTCATTGATTTCTTAAATTGAGCCTCCATGTACACACACAGTATATCTGTGAACGTGACATGCCCAAGGAAAAACAACAGGGGAAGACTTGTTTATCAACCTTCCGAGGCTTCGGGCCATGGCAAGGCATCTCTTGTGTTTGTCGTAAGTATGTTCTGAATGTAAAGGCTAAAACTGCTTGCCAAACAAAGCCATTGCCAAACAAAACCATTTATCCATTGGAATGGTTCAGGCTACCGAGATCATAGAATACCGAACTTGAAAGAGGTGTGTAGGCTTCCACTGTGCTGCTGAACCAAAATCAAGGTGCGATGAATGATGCAACATTCTTATGCAAGACGAAGATGAAGGGAAATCTGCAACAGTCCCATATTACCATCGAAACATCTCTAGACTTACCTTAACTAAATTAGAGACAGAGGCAGCCCTATCATTAGTGATGTGAAAATGTGAAATGTGCCCTTAAGCTCAGGGCTGGGCACCACACAACATCCATTTTGTGCCCAGTATTATATTTCTGACAAATATTGTGCTGCTTTTCTGAGTTTGGCTAGAATGATTCAAATATTGCTATAAATTGCATTTAAGTGCATTGTGCTGCAGGATTACAGCCTCGCTGTGGGTTACTCTGGGGTGGCAAAGTTGATGCACATAGTAAGTTTCAAGGGGTGGGCCTGTTGGAGCAGCTTACAAGGACCCAATCTGGGCTGGGTGGTGGTCCATCCTTGGTTCCAGCTCCACCTTCCCTGCCTTCTGCCCTACCAGTCCCAACAGGCACCAGCCCCCACTGGTTGGGAAGAGTTATGGGACAATTGTGAGGCATCTCTATCTCTTGTACATCTCTCACACTTTTCTTCCATGTGGCAGACTGCAGGGCTAAAGCTGCATGCTTCTCTGTGTGTGTGTGTGTGTGTGTCTCTACCTGGAGATACAACTCCTCTGCCTGCCTAGGGTGAAAATCCAGACACAAAAGTTAAGCCTTTTTTTCTTTTTCTTTTTCTTTTTTTTTGGCAAACTTGTTGAGGGAAAGTGGCAGGAAGCCAGGCAAATCTGGAGACTTTGGGTCAAAGCCTGGCACACCTACTTGGTGAGTTCTCTCTGGTAGACGGGAGGCTTCCATTTGTTTCTGGCTGAGGCACCAAAATATCTTAGGCTGGACCTGGATTGACAAAACCAACAGTTCCCTGGCTGGCTAAGTTCTTATTCCTTGGCAAACAAGGGCGTTCCCTCTGAAGCAAAGCTCTGTGTGAAAGGAGGTGGGTGTGGTACTGGCAGCTGAAGGCATCTGGAAGGGCTAGGCCAGAACACGTATCTACACCAGCATGACTCTGGCAGGAGAGGAGGCAGCATTCTGCACCTGTTGAGCCATATGCCTGGTTTTGGTTTGTTTTTTTTATCAATATTGACACTGCAATTCCTGTAGCAATAGAGTGATAAAGCAACGGCCAGTCTTTTAGAATGCACTTAAGTTGAAAAAAAATTAAGAATAATTATGGCCGTTTGGAAGCATTTGCTCAGTTCATGCGACATGTGCATGGATAGGAAGGCATGGAGGGTAGGGAGTGAGATTGTACCCCTGCCTCTGAGACCTTCATGGATTGATGCAAAGCTCTGAAGAAAGTCCACATTTGAGCACTGAGAGGCTCCCTCTGCGCAGCTGGATCCCTGCGTTTGCATACCCCTCCAACACTTTGAAGCAGAAATCTGGGATGCCATCTTCTTGGACGCCACCTTCCCGGTTTTTCTTGCAAGAGCGTGGTGGCCATTTTGGTTGTTGTGATCCTGTGTGATTTATCACCACTGTTTCCCATCCCCCCCCCCCAAAAAAAAAATGCTTTTTCAGGCACAGCACCCAAAAATGCATACTTTGGAATGTTTCATGAGATGGCAGTCCTGAAAAAACATTTTTTTAGGGGAAATCACGCCATGAAATCACCAGAGATAATGACAACAAAAATGGCCACCATTCTCTAGCAATAAAAAAAATGAGATGTCCCGGTTTTTCCAGGACACTTGTAGGGTAACTCTGTACATATATAAAGCTCTGTTCAGACCTTGATATGAGCATAGGAAGATCCAGGGCATAACCCTTTACTTTTGCATGCAAAGCTTGTGATCTGCCACTGAACTTCAACCCTTTCTTTTCAAATCCTTCCCCAAATCTCTCAAAACATGCCTTATTCAAAATGTTAATATTACAAAAAGAAGATATTTCTGTCTGTTCTAATATAGCTACAACCAACAACAAACGGTGTCCATTTTTCTCCCAACTTCAGGAGGGAGCTGGATCCATTTCTTCTGTGTTAACTTGTTTATTAATTTGTCCATATCACCAATCTACCAAAACGTTCATGAGCCTATTCTTTGATTCCTGAAAATACAGGCCTTTTCCAGTATGGAGGAAGCACAATCCTGACTGCTAGCCAACAGTTAAATAAGAAGCCTAGAAGCAGAGGATTAATTTTCGTACAAAACACTGAATAACACAGTCAACAGATCCAAACTCAGCCTGCCTCCAGGTATTTGGAAATGGCCTCTGAAAACAGGGGACAATTTATCTGAAGAGAATCACCTTAGCGCTACAATTGCCAAAGTCTGTCCAGACCCTAGAACAATGTCTATTGTAGCATGCCTCCTCCGATCCTGCACCCAGTGCTGAGACACTGTTTGTTGTATTCTAGTTATGCTACTGACGTGCATTGTCTGCTTTTAAGATGGCCAGGGTAGTGAATGCAAAAACCTGGAAAGAAAAGCACAGTTCAAATAAAGTAGTACTGATAAGGAACTTAGGGGAACATTTTGGAATGATAAAATTAGCAAAGTTGAAAAAGCAAGAAAATGCCAAGGAATGTTTAAACTGAAGAAACCCAGGGTTAATACAGGCAGACTCATTGTAGACAGCATTTATAAGGAGTGTCTAGAATTTATAAGATATCTTGCAAACAGACAAAATAACAATAGTAAATATTACCATATTTTTTCTGTGTATAAGACTAGGTTTTTTAACCAAAAAATTAGGTTTGAAATTGGGGCTCATCTTATACATGGGTAGTGCTGAGGGGTGTTTTCTTAATTTTGAGGGGTGTCTTATACATGGGGGCATCTTATACACAGAAAAATATGGTAATTAACTTTCACCAATGAAAAATATTTTCAGAGGTGCACACAGTGCATTTAGGCCAACATGTAGTTTGGCCCACAGAAGGATTCACCACAGCAGCAGCTGATGGAAAGAAGGAAATGGCAGCACAAGGAATCACACTGGGACAGAACAGGCAGACTCTCCTCTGAATTTGCACTCAATTTTTTTGTTTTTATGCTGCTTTTCAGAGGAAGGAGCCCTCTCGGCAGCTCACAATCTGTGTCATCGAACAATTTTTAAAAACGATTAATTTACAGTCAGCAGCACAAAACACATCCTGGTTGGTCCAGCCCAGCAATCCAGATAAAACTAATTCAACAATTACTCCTGGGTCCAACAATCTAACCACTACACCACAAATGGCTATTCTGGTTTGCAGCCTGAAAACAGGACGACCTCTAGCAGCCAGTGCTGGCTGGTGGCTGATGGGACTTGTAGTCCAAACCATCTGGAAGGCCTCAAGTTGCGTGAAGGCTGCTCTCTCTATAAATATGACTTTCAGAACTCAAGTTAAAGCTGAACAAGAGTAACATTTCATTGCAGCAAGTTCCAGGTTACAAATTAACTTTGCTGGCACTGCATGCTCAGGGTCTTAACCCCACATGTCGCAGCAGGAAATGGATCCTGTTTTTCTTCTCTGCAAACATTCGATACTATTTCTTAGTATTTTCAGCCCAGAAAATTGTATTATATATAGATCACAAGTTGGAAATGCATGGAGGAAGGAGGGTGATTGGATGGGGTAGAATTAACCAGATTCTAAGCAATTCAGACAGGTCCCTCTCTGCTTTTTTGAGGGTTGGAAGGGCAAAACTTTACAACGATATTAATGAATATACAAAACCAATGAAAGTTGAACATAAAACATTGCATCATCATTATATTACAATCCTCCCTCCCTCCAAGGAGATCTGAGCAATACATACTGTTCTCACTCATCCCATTTAATCCCCACGGCAACCCTGTGAAGTACAATAGACTAAGAGTGAATGACAGTCACCCTACACAGTAGCTGGCAGCATGGTGGGGCAGAGGCACTTACCAGACCTCCCTGCAGGAGTGTCACTGCTGCTTACCTGGAGAGAGAGGTGGCAGGTAGCAGCAAGGCAGGCATGGTGCAAACACACCATGCCAAGACAATCCAGTGCTCCTGCTGGTGCATTTGCACCATGCTTCTCTCTCGGTAAGCGGCAGTGACTCACCTGCCAGGTGGTCAGGTAAGAATATAGCCATTGCAGCTAGTATCCATTGATTGATAGCCTTTAATTCCCAGAGTGAGTTTAATAGCTAAACAGGGATTTGAACCCAGATCCAGCACTGGCTCAAAGTACGAAAATCTATGGCTGCATATGAGTCAAACTGTAAACTATAATCTCCAGGCAGAGACCTGTTGTCTTAAATTTGGTAAAGTGTTGTCCACATAGTTGATTCTATATATATAAATATTACATTACACTATGAACCTAGAAATCCCACTTCAAATCTTGCTTCTGGCACACTAATCAGCTTCAGGTCAAGCTACCTTCTCAACCTCAGCCCCTCAACAGTAAGACTGACCTACCTCTCAGGGTTGGTGTAACACTCAGAAGGCACTGAGGTAAACTTTTTTTTGCAGCTAGGAAAGAAATGCACTGAAAAGTGTGGGATCGATGAGAGCATAGGTGCCAGTTCCCTGGGGGCCCAAGCACCCACACATTTCCCCATGAAGAGGCCAGGCACCCACAAATTTTGGTCATGCACACTGCATGGCACCCACAGTCGCAGAGCTAAGCTAGCACTCCTGAATGAGAGATTAATGGGAAGACCTATAAACACCCAGCAAGCAAATCAGGATGAATGTAAACAGGTCACCAGGAGAGCCTCTAGTGGAATTATGCACGTTAGTTTAAAACTTTTGTGGGAAGAAAATGTCACCTTCCTCCTCAATACGACTCTCTCTTTTCTTGGAGGTTTTAAAGCAGCGGTTGGATGGCAACCTGTCATGGATGCTTTAGTTGAGATTCCTGCATTGCAGGGGGCTGGACTGGATGACCCTCGGGGTCCCTTCCAACTCTGCAGTTCTATGGTGCTATGACTCTCAGTCACCCTTCCCCCAAGTAATGCAAACGGTGGCTTCTTCCCCTCCTTGGCAGACCCTGTAACAGAGGCACCTGCGGCAGGCATTCAGCAAAGCCACTTAACATTCCATACCTGTGCAAAGGCCACTCCATTTTCAGCTGAACACTCCCTTCCTCTTGTGTGCTGGATCCATTTCTACAGAGAAGACAGGAATTCACTGAGCCACGTAAGGTGGTCAAACCACACACCCCACCCCAAGTCCAACCAGCAAACATACTTTGGGCTATAACTATATTCAGTCAGTCCTCTCAAACATCTCTTGTTTAAAGCCACTGGTGTGTATTCAAAAGGGCTCGGTTTCATATTCTGTGGTGCCTTTCTCTGAAGCCATGTCCAAACAGATGCAAATGGTGCTGTTTCTTAAACAGATTTTTATACCTTCCTTTCACCAACAGTCTCTGGGGAGCATCTTAAGACTATTACTTGACAGCAGAGGCCCTCTATAGCCTCCTATGCAAGCTTTGTTTGAAGGACGGGTGAGGAGGTGATAACTTGCAATGAAGGCTACCAAATCTTAAAGGGAGGGGCAGTTAAATTTGTCTTGAACAAAGTTAGGCCTCAAAGCCTGTCAATCACTTCCTCCTCAGGCTTAGGGAAATAAAACTTCACCACATAAATTCCTGTCAGCTGTGCATAGGAGCCCTGTCAGTTTATTATTATTATTTAAAGGAAGCAACCTTCAACTGTCTCTGCAATGCAAATGGTGGGACTGGAGGACCCACATTTGGACAACTTTTGGGAGGGCCTCGGTGCCACAACCTGCCAGCCATGCCACAGTCTTTGAGCTGGACACTCCTTGCCTGCTGAGTGAAGGTGACCAGGAGACAGAAGTTCCAGGGCAGGAAAGAGGGAAGGCCTGCCTCCTCTGAGGGGAAAAGGGCCAGAGGAAGGTGCTGAAGGAAATTGCAGATAAAAGCTTGATATCAAAAGCTTTATTAACAATGAGAATGGAAAGGAAGGGCATAAGAGAAAGAAACATGTGACTCAGGGGCAGGGCCTGGATTAAGACTTTTAGAGGCCCTCATCACTGAAAAGATTACGGTGCCCTTCTCTTTCTAATTCAAAATGAAAACCATTTAAAAGAGGGGAGGAGTATGTTGTGGAAGGCTAGCAAATGGCTTTCTCACAATGGCTACCTCAATGCTTTTTTAAAAAATCAAATAATTTCAAAAGAAAACCCTCATTTTGTGTAGGTTTTGCTGGTGTTTAGGTGTGATGCACATGCATTGTTTGCTTACTTATTTAAGATACTTCTGTATGAAATGCATTTCAAAGTATAAGTATAGGAACGCAGAATAAAAACCACCAACCAAGAAATAAAATACAAAATAATGCATCATAAAATTAATACAGCAACTAAAAGCAAAGCCTAAAGTGCCTTCTCAGATGTGCAATAAAAACATTGAAAATAATCAAAACCACTGTTAAAGTGTTTAAACCAAAATAACACTGGAAACCACTTCATTTCAAACTACACTCAGCTGCCCCACAAGCAAAGTTTTTGGGTGACGGATAGGAGACCCAACCCGCAACAAGTCCCCTAGCGGCCAGGTGCAAAATTGGGGAGGCTTCTGCACCTTTAATAGTTGCATAGCACAATTTCAGCTTGCTTGCTGAAATTCCCTTTTGCATCTGCCCCCACCCCATGCTGTTAGATTTCAGCTTCTCCCCCCACACCCCCTGCATCCCTGACCATTGGCCAGGCTGTCTGGGGCTGATGAGTGTTGGAACCCAACATCTGGAGGGCAAAATCTGGAGCTGCCCCACCCCTGCTATAAACTATGCAAAGGCTGTCCATTTGTGAAATGCAATCCTAAGCATGATTACTCTGAAGTAAGGCTCATAGTTCTGCCTTACAGGATCTGTCTGCAAGGAGGTATAAGATCCCAGCCTTATAGCTTCATTTGGGGGCTGTTTCGCTCACAGCAGCAATGAGGTTTTTACTTCTGCATAGAATTGAGAGCCAGTATTGGGTAGTGGTAGCCTAACCCACCTCACAGGGTTGTTGTGAGGGTGAAATGAGGAGAGGGAGAACGAACCACTTGCAAGACCTTGAGTTCCTTGGTGCAAAAGGCAGGATATAAATGTAACAGAACTTAAAAACAAACAAACAGAAAACGGTTGCAGCTTTAAACAAGTAAAGATTTCAAAATAATGGGATCTGTGCCCAGGTGACACAAACCGGCAGGTAACTAGCGAGAGAGGGAAGGGCTGAACACAAGATATTGAGGACGGAAGTCTTGCGAGCGAATATATCCTGGGGGCGTCCACTGTGCCTTTAGAAACGAATTGTAGCAGGAGTGTTGCATTCCACTTGCTGATAAAAGACTCCTAAAAAAAAACAACCCTCAGAAAGCAGGTTAAGGCACTTCCTGGAATCAGAATTAAAACTGAGGGAGGAGGAGAAAAGGGAGTTTCCCTTCTGATCTCTCTTTCTCTCCCAGTCAGGAGCAAACACCAGCCCACACCAATCAGGTAAGCTCAGCCAGGCGTTGATTTCTCCCTAGGTCCCTCCCCTATACCTTTTCCAAAGGCCCAATGGCCTTGCCCCTTTGGGAGATTGACTAGGGTCACATGGTCTCACTCATGGGCAGGTAACTTAGGAAGAAGAGGAGAAGAAAAAGATTTTTTCCCCCTCCTTGATTAACCAAAGCTGGGTTTCCTGCCATGATGTCAGAAGGAGAGAAGCCTACCGCTTGTTAATTTCATCCCCCAGTCTGACCTAGGAAGTAAGAGAAGCACCTCATCAAGGCAGGTACAACTGCAAAACAGAATCTCTCCTTAAATAATTTATTTTGGTCTTAGCTACCTCTCCCTGCCCCCCCTTCCCCATAGTTCTGGCTCTTCTAATATTGTCCTTTTTAATCTCCACTTTGATCACTTGGAGGAAAGGGGCAACCCTTTATTTGTGGGGGTTTGTGTTGGGTTTGTTTTATACTCGATCTCTCTCTCTCTTTCTCTCCCTTATTTTTTCCCCTTTGTTTTGTTGTTCTTTTGTTTTTTACCTCTGCTTTTGATTGTAGCTGTTTCCCCCCCTGTGGTCATGACGGCTGCTTCTCCGCACAGTGACTCTCTGGTGGTCTTGTTTGGGGCAACAGCTGGTGCATATGGGGCTAAGCTGGGTTCCGATGAGAGGGAACTAATTCTCTTGGTGTGGCAAGTTGTGGATCTACACAGCAAGAAGGTATGGCTTCCCAAACTCTTGGTACAAAGTTGGGTGACGTGCAAAAAGGAAATGAGAAAACAGCAAATGCAGACCTACCCAAACTTGCCTGAGAGTAACATTCCCTCTCTCCCCCCCACCCTCCACTCCAAAGCTGAGAAGGGCTAAGTATCCCTCTTCTCCAAAAATCTCCGTAGGTGGGGGAGCAACTTAAATAGTTTGACCACCTACGTACATACACATATGCACTCTTATGAAATGGGGAACTCACTTGCTTCAAAATTGTCCTTAAAATTGATTGATGGAGGGGAAAATCTAGACTACAAAAGTGTTATCTCCCCCACTCCAGCTAATTTTTATCTGTTAGGCTTTAAATGCCAAAAGCTTTTGCTTCTTCTAGAAGTTGAGCCTTTTCCTCATTTGGGGTATTTGGTGTGTGTTGTGTATTTTTTTATTTTATTTTAAATCAGGCCTGCATGTTGCTTCTGGGACCTATCGCTTTATATGGGAATCGAACCCAGGGAGGGGGACTTTCTGTGTGCATTAAGAGCAACTTGGTCAAATCTCATTCCCTCCCCGCCTTCATTCTTACACCCTATGTCAAATATTAATAGCTATTTAACAAGCAAAAAAGCTGCCCAGTTGTCAATATGGCTGACCCCCTTAATGAGAGTGTTGCAGGGTGACCTGATTGCCCATGAAAACCAGCCAGTTCTGATGGGATAAACATAACTCCTCTCATCAGGATTATATAAGAATTGCAGCCAAGTCCCTTTTTCAGGGGAAGGGAGCAAGTCTCCCGAGGAAGAGAGCAACCAAGGAGTGAACAAAATCTTGGATTTTGTGAAATTGGCAAAATCTAACCTTTTTAAAGAAATTATAAGGCAGATTCCCTTAAACCATTGTGCTTTTCTTTTAACACACATGCATGTGTGCATACCACCCTGTTCCATTTTCTTACTTTTTCTTCTCCCTCCAACCCCCCCCCCCCCATTCCCACTTTGTTAAATATTTTCAGTTAGGGACACTGCACAAATGCTTGGTGAAGGCCGACAATTTGGAGCTGAGCGATGAATGTGGAGAGGTGACGGGCTTAACCCCTGAAGGCCTGAGCAAAGCTGAGCCACTGGATCGAGTTCTCCAGCAGGTGAGGGCAGCTGAGGGTTAATGTTAATGCAGAGAGCAGGATTCTGACTGATGCAACAAGGCAAATAGACTTGCTTTTGACTTTCGCTTTGAAATCCACTCTGCGGACCAGTTATTCACAGCAGCAATATTGCAAGCATGGTTTGTCCTGCCAGTAAGGCCTGCTCTGTTTATTCACCACATGCTTGCACATTTCTGATTATTGTCTCCAGTGACTTCTAGCTGAACGATGACAAGTATTGAATCTGGTGCTGTTAATAACCAGAGTGTTCGCCATGAGAGCCAGGAAGTCCCAGGTTGTAATTTCACCTTTGCCTTGAATTCCCTAAATGGCCTTAGACTATCTGTACCCCCACCCCAAAAATAACTACTATGCTTATGTGTTAACACACTCTGAAATCTCAAACGTGGTGTCTAAACGCAAAGTATAATGTTGACTATAACCTGAGGTTATTTGGTCTCATTCAGTGGCTCATTCAAACATGCCACTCGGTGCTTGATGTTGCCCTCATCCAGGGACAAATGTGAACTCGCCATGGGAATTTGTGTGTGGGTGACATATTCTGGCAGCTTTGGTTTTGAAAGCCTCTTGACAAAAGTCCAGTAGCACACAGGTCTAAAACAATCACAGATTGCTTGTACAGCCAGGTTAGCCCTCTTAATGCAATGTGGTAAGGCTGTTCCTATGGGCTTTGGGCAGTGATGTAGTCTGGACATGACACTTTAAATGCTGATCTACTTGTCCAGTAAAAATAAAATAAAGAAAACAATAAATGATGGAGCCTCAAGAGCCTCTTTCCCCCAAATAACAAAGATAAATTGAATAGAGAAATATTTAAATAGGATCCCTAATGGGGTTCCGGTGAAATTGAGGATGATGGGGGGCGTGGAATTATTCAGAATATGGTAAAAAGACAGAAAGTTGTCACCAAAAGGGCCGTGCCTATACACAACTTGGACAGCAAGCCGAACTGGTTTGTTAATGTAACAAGTTAGGGAAAACAACTGGTAACCCTGAGGGTGGGGGGCCGGAGTATGTCAACAGTGGAATTTGCTGCCAAGGAGTGTGGTGGAGTCTCCTTCTTTGGAGGTCTTTAAGCAGAGGCTTGACAACCATATGTCAGGAGTGCTCTGATGGTGTTTCCTGCTTGGTTGAGGAAGCCTGATATATAATACTTTATGTATTCTTTTAAGCAGTTCTGTAAATGAAGGGTAGACTGAAGGGCAGGGAGTTTGCCCACACATTCAGATTTACTCAACGAGTTCTGTGGGATTTGAACATGGATGTAACTATCTAGCTCTGTTTTCTTACATTTTCATCCCATCTTTCTCCAACCTCGAGGCCCAGTGCAGCATACATGGAAGTCCTGTGTAGTCTCCTATCCATGGCCAAATCAAGACCTGCTTAACTTCAGCAAGGTGGTGGCCAAACTCATATATATTCTCCATGCAGGGACAGTTTTCCATCTAGGGAGAAAGGCTTGGGGCATTAAGACTTTTTTTTCGTCCTGAAATTAGTTGTATATGGAGTTCATGAGTGGTACAGTTCTGTGCATTCTCTCCCCCCACGCTCCCCAGTACCCAGCCAAACTGCAGCATCACGTACTGTCCTTTCTGTATGTTGCTGTTAACGTGGCAAGAGAGTTTGTTGATTCACTTTTCAAAACATCCAAAGGTGTTTTGCCTTTACTTTTTCATATATGTGTATGTGTGGGTCTTATGCTTTTGAGCAACCTGGAGTCAAATGGAAAAATACAACGCCATAGCTTTTTTTTGGAATGTATGGAACTGGTTCTTCATATCTCATTAGAATTGCTGGTTGAGTGTGTTTGTGGGGAAAACTTGCTTAGGCTGTGGAACAGGTTAGTGTGTTGCCACTTCTGGTGACAGGGATCGGCCCAGTAAGTAATGAGCAATGTATTTCGGTGTTGCTGTGATTTTGCCCTACATTGAATCATACTTAGTTTTAATTATGAGTACAGCAGACTCTGGGTAGGGCAGGGGGAATGAAGTATTTTTGCAAAAGAAATCATTAGGCGTGGTGTATCCTCCCCCCCCCCTTCTCCTCTCTTCGCTCTCCCCGGGTAGATTTCATGCAAGACCAGTTAAGACTGTAAAGTGACTTTTCAGTAGTTTGGAAATAGCTCTGAGACAAACGTTACATACTGCAAGTTCAATCTTGTCCTTCGTCTTGCAACCAAAGACATCTGGAACAGCTTAGCTAAGTACACTTCGCTGTTCATCTTTTTTTTAAAAAAGTGACACACTATAATTATGCTCAATACTTCTATGTGATTGTATCCTATCATCACAAATTGCAAGTTAGATGTAGCTACTGCAGCACATGCACAGAGGACATGCTACTGCCTCTGTCTAGGTGTGGTTGATGCTTCTTGGTCAAATGAAGGAGGATGCCTTGGGTGAGGCAGAGAATTTTGAGTTAAAGGATATCCACCTGAAACTCTCACTGGTTCTTAGAAATCTCGCCTCTATATCTTGTCCTGTTTTAAGACACAGCAATTTGAACATTTATTTGAACTAAGGAATCTTCTAGTCCTCAAGACCCGAAAGCATGGTTTCAGTGTTCCATCAATGCTACAATTCAGATGTGGTGCATTTCAGCCCATGCTAGTTCCTGCTGGCCCATGCAGTTGATGGAACCAGGGCTGCTCGTTTGGATCCCCAGAGTGACTTATCCTCTGATTATTTATAGAAGAAAACTTGTAATATTCCAATCCTCACTGTCCCACCACTACCAACCCTCTCTCTTGCTGTCACACCTTGCTGAAAGTTCTGCTCCTCCTCCTTAAAGCCTTTTGTTTACTCTGTGGTCACTGGTCTTCCACCAACTTTAAAAGCCAGCAGGGTGTGTTCTTGTTAAGAGAAATACTAGAAAAGGCATCTTGTAGGACAACTTGCCTTATCAATTACGAAATGTACCTTGGCAGCTGTGGTGTGTGAAATGGCCTTGCAGCATGCACATACATTTGCAAGTGTATTACAGATAAGTTGCACCCACACCCCACTCTTAGGTTTAACTTATAAAGGCTCTGAAGAGGAAGTTGAATCCTGAAAAACAGCAAATCAAGAAAAACTAAATTGGTGCCATTTCCTAAATACACACACATACACAGACAGACACACACTGGAAGCCAAAAATGGGTGATTTACCCCCCCCCCCCAAATAGGGATTATGCCTGCTAAAGTGGGGCACTTGAGGTGTTTGTGTGCTTGGGGAAAAGTGGGGGCTACAGTACAGTGGTACCTCGGGTTAAGTACTTAATTCATTCCAGAGGTCCATACTTAACCTGAAACTGTTCTTAACCTGAAGCACCACTTTAGCTAATGGGGCCTCCTGCTGCTGCTGCGCCGCCGGAGCACGATTTCTGTTCTCATCCTGAAGCAAAGTTATTAACCTGAAGCACTATTTCTGGGTTAGCGGAGTCTGTAACCTGAAGCGTATGTAACCCGAAGCACCACTATATTGAACTTGGGGAGTTGCCACTGAGCCCACACCCTTTAAAATTGCAGAAATAAGCTGGAAAGGCAAGGAGATTGTTACTTTTGAGCTAACTACATATAAATATATTCACTCCCAGTGATTTAAAACATTCTGTTAAGTATCCTGTGCAATTGAGGTTCAGAAGTTCTGTCTTGCTTAGCAGAACTTACAAAGCTGCCTTATCAGAACACAGATCCATATGGTAGTGGCAGCAGAACTCTGGGATTTCGGACAGGGATCTTCCCCAGATCTCCCTGGAGTTGCTAGGGATTGAACCTGGGACCATGTCCATGCATAGCAGATGCTCTGCCACTGAGCTGTGGCTCTTCCCAGATTTGAGCAGGGAAAGATTTCAGTAGATGGGGGTGAGAATCCC
Source organism: Podarcis tiliguerta (assembly GCF_965153285.1). Lineage (NCBI taxonomy): Eukaryota > Metazoa > Chordata > Lepidosauria > Squamata > Lacertidae > Podarcis > Podarcis tiliguerta. The sequence goes on along the minus strand of NC_139541.1, from coordinate 48,379,470 downwards.
AGCAAGATTTGAAAGTCTTGTCCTTCAAACTCTAGTCAAGATTAAATTGCAAAAAGCAGCACAGTTTCAGAGCATTTGTTGTGGCTGCTTTTCATAAGCAGAGCTGTTGGCTCACACCAAAGGCTCATCTAGTCTAGCACCCTCCTTCCCACACTGCAGTGGCCAATCTCATGCCTCTGGGATACCCACTAGCAGGACGTCAAGAAGGCAAGAGCCCTTTCTTGTCGTTGCTTTCCAGCAACTAGTATTTGGAAGCACACTGCTCTGGAACTTGGAGGTTTTGTTTGGCTATCATGACTAATAGCCACTGGTAAGCACATTCCTGGAGGATAAAGAGGACGCCCTTTTAAATACATCTAAGCTACCGGCTGTCACCAATAAAGTGCAACAGGTAATTCCTGCTCTGTAATTCAGCCTCCCTCAAGCTGGTGCTCTCTAGATGTTTTGGATTATGACTCCCATCAGGGGCAGTTAGAACATCTGGGAGGCACACTAGGTTGAGAAAAGCTGTCATAATTACATGAAAGTCATCCGCTAAGGAAAACCACCCTCTGCTTCTTTTGAAAATGCAAAGGGATTCTTGTGTCACATTGCAACCCACGGTTCAGTGTGACATGCACACTCATAAAGGTCTCCACGGCCATCATTTGAACTTGAGCCATCAGACAATGCTAAAACAATGCTGATGGTAGAGTTGGAGCTAGTTGCAACTGGCAGTTGCTGGTGTTTGCTGCAGGAATCTTTACCCAATATCCAGGAAGGCCAAAATGAGGAGTTGACACATGCCTGGAAAATATGCAAATATAGAGCAGCAGTTGACTAACCTGAACCCAGATGTTGATGACCTACAAAGCCCATGAATTAGACCATTGAGCATGCTATCTGAGGTTGATGGGAGTTTGCCCAGTGACATCTAGACAGCATTGTTTCCTTCCTTTGTCTTGACCTTCTTATAGAAAATAGCACTGTTTCAGAGTCAGAAGATCAGCAACCTGTTTGAAGCATAGGAAGCTGCCTTGATCCTGAGTTGGCCCATTAGTCCATCTTTCTTAGGTCAATTCTAGACAACCTGCTTATTGAGCAGTAATCAAACTCCCAACAATCCCAGCCAGCATGGCCAATGAACAAGTTGTCCAGCAACAGTTTTGGTGTGCTTGAATCCAGTTTTCCCCCATGCACATTAAGTTGTATCCAATTACATTCTACTCAGTTTACCCATTGAAATTCATTGGCCTTAGTCCTGCCCATCAATTCCAACAGGTCTACTCTTGAGTAAAACATAGTTGGAGACCATTGATGGTACACAAATATAACATGTTCACAATATGATTGATTGTGAGCTTTAGAAGTCTTTATTCTAGCTCAAACTTTTATTGATAGTTCTCTTTGCTTAGTCCTGATTTAAACTCTCAAGTTGCAGGGCTAGCTTTGCATTATCTTATTTTGTTTAAAAAAAATTCTGAGTCCTTGAAGATCAAAGGGAACCTTCACATAGCTGAAAAGCCATGTGCATAGCTTGTTCAGTATGGATCTAAGTATTTGGTTAAGTCCACAGGGACAATTGCTTATAGCTGCTGCAGCAAACACAAGGTAAGGTCTTTGACATGTGTAGACACTGATAGCTCTGTCTGCAAGCCCTCTGGCAGGGATATTTGCTTCTTTTTGTCTGACTTGGAAGCAACCTGGATGAATAGGCTGATCTCCTGGGGGGCATATTTTACACCTCTCTTATCTCCTCTCTTTCACTCATTCTATCGGTAGATTGCAAGAAGAAGTGTGTGAAACATGAATGGCATCATCAGTTTTTCTTTTGGCCTTTGTCCCTCATTTGTTGTAGGGGATCCAGGTCCCAATTTCCTTAATAGTGTGCACCATGCATGTGTATGGCATTTCCACAGTTCCATAAGCAAATGTATATAGGGCATGTCTACAAGGAACTAAAATGTTTTCCTTCCATCTGTTATGAGGTTGGATGCATTGGCATTTGGTTATCTGTTGTTGTACTAATGGTTTTCCGTGCTGTGTGTCCTGAGCTACTGCTATCCCTGAGTATGTGAAAGATGACTCTTGGCTCAAGAGAGTGCAGGAAAAAGTGTGCAACATTTTGTGATATTTGTTGGGTCAATATTTCCCTGCTTCACAGCCAGAGGTGTCTCATAATCAATGTCTAAGTGCCAATCAAAGGCCGTTCAGACATCTTTGTATTGTGTGTTTGTGATGTTTTGTGCTAATTATGGTATTGGGGCCATTACATGTGATCTCACTTTCAATACTATATGTTTGAGATGGTTTTCAATCAATCCATACCTTGAAAATTCCTGCTGAAATCCTGTATATATTTTTTCTTGAACGTGGTGTGCTGGTGGGTGTTCTTCTCACTTTTATTGTGCTATAATGCCTCTCTCGACAGCAGTAATGCAGTAGTATTCAAGAAGCATGATGTGCAGACAGTCCAGTATAAATCTCTCACTAATGTATTCTTATTGCATCAATGACATGTTGCAGAATATACCTGCAAACAAATTGGAGGGGCGCTAAGTCTTGTCTCTTAGTTGCTGTATTTGACAGTACATTCTGCACGCATCCCCTGCATGATAGCCTTGAATCAAAGTCTTATTTCCCCTGACAACTACACTTCTTTGAGCTTGGAATTCTAGTGGAGATTCTAATGTACTCTGACCCCAGGGCACCTCCAGGCAACAGTTATGCTCATTCATATAAGGCAGAGGTTTTCACCCTTTTTGAGTCCATGGCTCCCTTGACCAACTCCATTCTTTCTGCAGCACCCCTGTGGGGTTCAAGAGCCTAGTTATGTCACCCCTTGCCTGCAGAGCTGGCAGCCTCTAATCCTTTTTCAGACGCCCTCCCTGCTGCTGCCCCTAGTCTCTGAGCTGTCTCCTCCCCACCCTGCCCCAAAGAGAGGTGCTTCTTCACACTGCCACACCGGAGCCTTGGAAGATGATGCCCCCAGCCTTAGTGGCCCAATGGAGACTGGCCGAAGGTGAATGTGAGGCCAGCACCTTACCTTGGGAGGCCTGCATGGTGAAAAGGCTTCCCTTCAGCACCAGGCACTCAGCTCCCAGGCAGGCCTTGCACACAGCAAGCACAAGAAAGGCCAACACAACGCCTGCCTGCCCAGTCTGTCCATTCCCAACAGCAAGGGTTGGCGGACTGGCTGGCTTGGCTATCTTGCCTGCCTGCTTGCTCGCTTACTCTGAGGCTACCTCAGCTGCTGGCAACCAGCACCCCCTGGCCAGCCACAGAGACACCATTCACTTGTAGCCAGGGCTGCTGCAACAAATAGCTGTGCAAGCCTTTGGGCAGCAGAGACACAAGAGGGCATCAGAGGAGGGAGGGAAAGAAAAAAAAAGAGATACAGAGACCAGTGTTGCCTGCAGCACCCCTGAACATCATTCAAGGCACCCCAGGGTGCCATGGGTTGAAAATCACTAATATAAGGCCCTGTCAGCACTATACATTTAAATCAGCATCATACCACTGTAAACAGTCATGGTTTCCCCCCAAAGAATCCTGGGAACTGTAATTTAAGGGTGATGGGAGGTGTTAGGAGACCCCTATTCCCCTCCCAGAGCTATAGTTCTTAGACTAGCTTAATCAATCTTCTCAGGGAAATTGGAAATGTTCGCTAAGGGGAACTGGAGGCTCCTAACAGCACTCAGCACCAATTCAGATAGGAAATCTTGCTGGTTGGTTTGGTGCTGCACTTGTTCTAGATTACTACCAGAATTGTTTTTACAAGAAGAAACTGTTGTATCCAATTTAGTAACGGCATAATAATACAGGAGCAAAGGAAAGTTTTCTGCAATGCTTAAAAGGAGCTTTGAGGGTACTCAGGTCCTGGTTCTTGGTATGTGTCAGAATACAACGATCTTTTTCCATTTGTGAAATTTTGGCAGGCATGATGCTTCCACTGATTCCCATCAGCAGATGGAATCTGTCTTTATTCTTTCAGACTAGTTTGGTTCCTGGTGTATTTGCTCTTAGTAGGGGAAAACAAATTTCAAAATATGGTCTCTTCTTCCAATGCCTAGTGGGAACTCTTCTTCATTTAAATTGCAAGGAACATCATGTTTCCTTTGATATTCTGAAAAGGCAGTGGTAATACATAAAATGTAACATGCTGGAAGGCAGGTCATTTAGCAAACTAAAATCATTCAGCTGGTTGACAGGCTTGTTATTACTTTGCTTTTTTTATTGAGCTTCTTACCTGCCTTTTACCACAAGGTCCCAGGGTGTGTTGCCACAATATAAAAATGCAACATTAAAATCTGTTGAAAGGAGCTGGAGGCTCTAGTCCTGCAGTCCAGGAAGGCTGTAATCCCTTAAAATATCTGGAGAATATGATTTTAGGGGTAACTTATTTATTTATTTAACAAGACTGATATACAGTACCATGTAATCAACCATAACTTCTAAGAGGTTTCCATAAAACGGTAGAAAATATTCATAAGAAAACACTGATGATAAAATAAAACTTTAAAAGCAAATAGACTTAAAATTTATGAAAAGATGGGTGAAATCACCAGTTTCAAAACAAATATTCATAAGCAAATCACATGTGTAAGTAGGTTTGCCTAAACAAATATGTTTTTAGCAAGCACTGGAGGCACCTGCCTAATATCTGTGGGAAGGATATTCCAGAGAGTAGGCGCTGCTGCTACACAGAAGAATCGATTCCTTGCAAGTGCAGAATGATCATTATGTTGGTTCCACAGATCAAATGGGCAAATGTTGGATGAGGTGATCCTTCAAGTAAACTGGTCCCAAGCTTTATATACAAACAGTAACGCCTTGCATTTGGCCCTACAAGGGAACTTGTGGTGGTAAAGCACTCTGGGTGAAATGCAGCACAGTGCCATGCATGAACTGACAGTTCAGGGAGGCTCTTAAGAGCAGGGCCTAGGTTGACTTCGGTGCATTCATGTCTGGTCCTGCAGATGAGTGAGAGGCGTTGGCTCTTGGTAGCCGAAGAACAGAGGCATCACTTTTCTCAACATCTGTAGTCGAGTGAAGTCAGCAGAAAATGGGCTGCATGTTTTCAACTTAAAAAAATAAAAGAGGGGTTCGGAAAGGACACAAGGGAAGATTACAGCCCTAAGATTCCTTCAGTCTGATTAACAGGTTGCAATTTTGTTTCAGGGGAAACCTGTTCTGCAGCCTTTTCCTCCTTCCTCTACCACCCCCCACCCCACCTTCGCCATTTGATGGCAAGGGGCGTGTCCCTTTTCTACCTCTTTATATGGCCTTGCAAACCATCTTGATTTTATTCCACTTTTTTAAAAAAGGGGAGGAGTGCGGAAGGAATTATTGCAATAATGCATCAGGGGTGGAGGTTGGGAGTATTTCTGTCTCATTGCAGGAGTTTTCCTTTCTTTGATATGCACCTTTGGCCCCATCTGAAAAAGTGATCAGGAAAGCTGATTCAGCAGGATTCCTTCCAATTTGAAGAATTAATTTGGTGTGGACAAAAATGCTGCTTAGCCACTCCTCTGCAGTGTATGGAGGACTGAGACCTGCCTGTGTGTTTGTGTGTGTAAAAGTACTACAGTGGTACCTCAGGTTACAGACGCTTTAGGTTACAGACTCCGCTAACCCAGAAATATTACCTCAGGTTAAGAACTTTGCTTCAGGATGAGAACAGAAATCGTGTGGCGGCGGCGCAGCAACAGTGGGAGGCCCCATTAGCTAAAGTGGTACCTCAGGTTAAGAACAGTTTCAGGTTAAGAACGGACCTCTGGAATGAATTAAGTTCATAACCAGAGGTACCACTGCATACAAAAGTAGCGTGTACATTTGTTGCTCCACCCACTTTTGCCTCTGGCCCCGCCCACCACTTGCATGTGTTCCTTGAAAGGTTTGCTTAGAAGGAAATGCTGACCACATGGGCTGGGAAAGATTCCTCACTCCTGCTCTCCCGACCCCCTTTTTCTTTTGCCTGAAATGTTCCCCTGCCCTTTAGAAGCAGTGACAGAAAGGCACAGGGCTTTGCCACCAGCTGAATACATTGCATGCCTTTAAAATGCAAACCAAACCTGCGAGTTGCTAGGGTAAACTTTGGTTTTGCTGCAGAAGATGATGCAGGTCTGGTGGTGGATGGGAGGTACTAACAGTCCCTCACCAACATGCCTGTCAGGTGTTTACCTTTTCTTTGGAGCCAGCCAGTGTTTCTTCCACAGGGCATGGGGTTTGATGGAGCATGGTTCTGTTTCCTTCTCTGATTTAACTGGGTGTCAGTCAACACTTGTCAGGTGTTCATCTGTGGTGGTTGATGCCCACTGAGACTGGTAGTGGCAAAACATCCTGGGCCGGTGCTGCCCCAGGCTCTCCCTCCGCTGCCCCCAATCTGCATGAACTAAGTCCAAAGGCTGCATAGAATTAGGTCAAGGTCTGTAGGTTCTTTCTCTGTCTCCCACCTCGTAATAGCAGATCAGGGAGGGTGCATTAATTATATGGGTGTGCTGGATTTTGACGGACGGATTTGCTTGGTTGCACTTATTTGCCAGTTTTCTGCCAAGGCACCCGAGGCTATTTACAATATTAGGATAAACAAATCATACAAAATATTCTCAGGGCAACTTCAGGAGCTGCTGGCACAAGCTCCGTGGTCTTGGCTTTATGTCTTCTGCATTTCCCCCATGGCCTGCAGGTCTTAATATCCTCAGATGGGGACAGGGATAGGCAGCCCCAACAGTTCTCTCAATAGCTGATGAGAACCACAGACAGGGGGAGTGCTGTTGTGCTTGGGTCCTGCTTGCAGGTTTCATATTATGGCATCTGGGTGGTCACTGTGAGAACAGGGGGCTGGACGGGGTGAGCTACTGTTTTGATGCAGTGGAGCTTTTCTTAGGTGCTTATGATTCTTCTGCAGAAGTTAGGTTTTCAGATATATTAGTAGTAGTTATTTATTTATTTTTTGCACCTCTTTCTTGGTAGCATCCATTTCTCTTTTGCATCAAGATTACCTGCCCCTTTACCTTTCCTAGGGTCAGTCTGCATACTATTTAGTTCCACTTCATTCCAGTCAGCTTTCTTCTGAAGTATTGCCAAAAATAGTGTGCGCTCTTGAAAAATTCCATTAAAAGATTCAAATTTCCAGAAGTGGCACTTTCTTAATTTTTGTTGCTGCAAAAAAAGAAAAAAAAAAGAAAAAAGAACTGAAGAGAAGACCAGAGTCTTGTCACTGTGCTGGCTGAATTTGATGGGAATTGTAGTCAAAACAGGTTGGCAAATGGTAGTTGGAGAACAAAGATGCCTTCATTCAGTTATCTGGCCTTCAACATAGCAATGTAACATGATTTAATGGGTCAAATGCATTTCAGAATTAATTCCTACAATAATTATTTAGCTGTGTGCTAGGTGCTGTATGGAACAAACATACAATGCAACTTCTCCGTATTGATAACCCTGTCAATGGGAGAGTAATCTGAAGGAGTGCATAAAATAAAATGCCTGGTGCACCATTTTTAATTTGGTGGACTACTGAATCATGTTGATTCACCTGGCTAGGGGATGGTGTGTCTCTGTGTGTCTGTGTCTGTGTGTCTGTCAAGGGAGCAAAAGCTGTAGCTCAGTGGCAGAACATCTGCTTTGTATGCAAAAGATTCTAGGTTCAATCCCCAACATCTCTAGTTGGGGCTGGGAAAGACTTGATTCTGAAACCCTAGAGTCTTTGGGGAACCTTTGGCTCTCCAGATACTGCTGAACTACAACCTCCATCATCCCTGGTGGGAACTCTAATTCAGCAATACAGATAGAGGGTCGAAGGGTTCTCATCCATGCCCCAGAGAGCTGTTGCCAGTTAGTGCAGGTAGATACTGAGCTAGAGGAACTCACTTCTTGATCTCACTTCTTCAGTGGCAGTGCCCTATTGCTAAGCATGAAAAAGTACTTTTGTACTTGAATTATCAGTGATCATTAAAATAGAACCCCAGAGTCCACTTTACTGTTTCATGCCTGAAATGGGTCTCCACTTGGTGTCCATCCCACCACAAGCAATTTCTCTGTCACATCCTATAAAACAAGCACCTCTCTTTGTTTTCATCTTCTAAAGTGTCAGAGAATACAAAAGCACATGCACTCATCTAATGCAGTAGTTACCTAGGATCGCATCTGAGGTCTGATGTGCCACCGCTGGTTTCTTCTACTTTCGCCAGGAAAAGGATTACCCTGTTCTTTGCCTTAAAAGTAGCATTATTTCCCCCTCCCCTGCTTTCTGCATTTTGCATTTACTTGTGCCAAGGCCTAGGTGACAGCACTGATGCATCCATGTGCATAATAAATGTGCAGAAACTGAAAACCAGGTGGAAGTTTCAGATATGTTGAGATGAGTCTGCAGAAAAAGGTGCTGTTTATTCTAAAGTTAGCACCACGCATGCCATGGAGTGGGGGGGGGGGGAGCATACTTGATATCTGATGTGGATTTTTTTTTAAGAAGTATGCGTACACCAGCCTTGCCCCTGCTGGTGGGAGTTGTAGCCCAAAGCACCAGGAAGGCTGGTGTGCACGGTTTCCCCCAGCTCTGCAGCTATTGTTTAGCCTTCCTCCTGATTGGTCCAGCTGTGCAGTACAAACAGTGAAAGAGTGTTGGGTAAATACAACGGGACCATGCTTTGCAATCAATAGAGCAAGTGCTAAAGATCACGTTGCTTAGGAAAGCTTGTCCTTGGAATGGGGGGAGAGAAAGAGAGAGAGAAGGCAAGAGGAAAACTAAACACTAACAACACACTGCAATGCCCACCATGGTTGGTTTGTTTTTTACTGACTCAGTCTATCTGTGTGAATGTGTGAATTCTTAACAAGTGTTGCTTTTTAGAAATAGCTTTGGAAATAGTTATCGTAGTTCACTGTCTACAACTAAGCTTAGGTAAGAGTTGAGGCTGCACTTGTTGTCATACAAGAGATACCTAAGGCGTCTCTTCTCTCTTCCCACCCCCTTTAATGCAACCACAGAGAGGGCTCTGAATCTGATGGGATCAGTAATGCAAAGAGGAGGATGCCTTAGGGCCCCTCCAAATTGGAGGTGTGTTGGGGGTTTTTGCAGCTGCCTTCTGCAACATGTCATTAATGAAATGTTCACTCCAGCAGCACAAATACTAGAATTGGAATGATACAGAGAAGATGAGCATGGCCCCTACACAAATTTGTCCCACATTTTAAAAATTAAATAAAGGGGGGGGGGACACCCAACATGTTGTTAATTAAATAGTATTGTATTTATGCTGAATGGTCCACACGTCATTATTGCCATCTAGAGGAACCACAAAAGTGGGACAGAAAACCAAATTGAGAGCATTTATGGTGTGAAAGGTTGCAGGATTTTTACAGAAAACCACAGGGCACAAACGTATTACAAGTGAAACACTATGCCCACCCTGAAATTTTCCACACCAGTTTGGTGATTATTAGTTTTTTGTTAGCATTTTGGTGTGTGTTTCTCCTAAATTTGTGTCTGCTACTTTTCTTAACACAATGCATTTAAAGATTTTCATGAAAAAAATATTTTTACACTTTCCCCCAATGCAAGGGGGCTAGCTTATGCCCCCCCCCCCATGACATATGCTGTTTATCCACAACCCTTAATTGTTCCTGTGCATTTGGGGCTGCTGGGAGTTGCTAGTTGACTTCAGTTGGGGAAGGCTCTGTTACAGGACTTCCAGGATGCTGTTGCTCTTTAGATGGGATTCAGTCACACACCCAGTAAATTTAGGTTGTGCAATTAGAGGGGTGTGTGTGTGTGTGTGTGTGTGTGTGTGTGTGTTGCAGAACAAACCTTTTTCCAGTAAGAAAAGTAGCAGGAAAATATCCTGGAAAGTATGAGATGACACTTGACTTGCTGCAACATTGTCTAACCTCCCTGCAAAAAAAACAACAACAAAAACCTGGATGGATGCTTAGTAACCAGGTCATCTGGAAGCCCCCTATAGTATGCCCCTGAAATATGAATGAAGCAGAGTTTGTGGAAGTGGTCTGAGCATGAGCTCCTGTCCTAACAAAACCTGTATTCTTTTCTTCTTCCTGGTTCTCTCAGCAGTGCAGCTATGCTGTGTGTGTGTGTGTGTGTGTGTGTGTGTGTGTTCGTGTGTGTACAATGATTGTACTGCCAGCCACCACTGATTAGGAGTAATCAGACTAGCAGGCAGTGTTTAGTGAGGCGTTTGCAGGCTGAAAGATGGCCATGAAGTGGAAGCTGGTGGGGCAGGGAAGTGAGAGAGCCGTGTTGGATGGGGAATTTTTTAAGAACAGAGCACATTTCAAGGCATCTGCAGCATTAGTTCTTCCAGGTGTGTGGTGTGCAGGGCTGCAAATGGCAACAAGTGATCATTTGCTCCACTGTTGTTACCTGGAGCCCTGCAGGTGTTTGGAGGCTACAAGTAGCTGTAGTTGCTAGGGCTGATGGGAATTATAGTCCAAAACACCTGGAGGGCACCAGGTTGGGAAAGGCCATGGTAGATCATGGGTGGGGATCCTGAGGCCCTCCAGTGATTGTTGGACTCCAACTCCCATCTGCTCCACCTAGGATGGCCAACTGGCCAGGGATGATGAATGTTGTGATCCAAGAACATATTCCTGTTAAGTACAACCCTGAAATTATTATCTGTGAGTATATGTTTTAACCTTTTAATCTGTTTTTGGAAGGTTTTTAAAAACTTCATTTAGAAGTTTTAATTGTTGGTAAGTTTGCCGCCCTGGGCTCCTTTGGGAGCAAGAGCAGCATATACATATTAATAAGATAAATATGCTATAGTCCCTCTCCTTACTATGTCTCTGTACTTATTTTGTTTGTATTCTTGTCTTTGGGAGATGCCCATTCCATTCCCTCCCCACCAAAGAGTTGTTTATTGTCTTCCTACTTATGCAAACTGAAGCCTATTGAGACTTTTCTGTCGTGTTTGGTTGACACTGTTTTGGTTGCATGCTTGGGTAATGTGTTTGCTCTCAGTGTGTGTAGGGTGACCAAGAGGGATTTGCACAGACGAGTCTGCTCCATTAGGGCAAATGGGGCACTGCCCCACCACTCTCAGCCAGCTGCCTGCCTGCTTTCTTACTTACAATCTGTCAAAGGGGTGGCAGATGTCAGCTTTATTCTCCTTTCTACAGTGCTGCCTTTGTAGGACTCATCAGATCTAGGATTTCTTTGGCTCTGCCCATCATTTGCCTCCCTGCCCTATCAGGCTCAATGGGTACCAGCCACCACTGGATTTGCGTGCGGGTTTTTCTGCACCCCTGCTTTGGGAGGTGCAAACTTGGGCTTTGAGATCATGAATGTTTTACATGGGCAAGAGATCTAGCGTCCAGCCACCATAGCTTGTGTGTGTGTGTGTGTGTGTGTGTGTGTATTGCCAGAAGCAGAAAGAAATTAGCTACAGCTTGATGGATTGCATTTGTTGCGTGTGGCAGCTTTTTAGCACAAGGTCACAGTGATCCCATTTTCAGTCATGTGGAATAACAGTTAACAGACGAATGAAAAGCAAAACCCCACTGGCAGGTGGGGGGGGGGGCATTTCTGTTTCAGAAAGTTTCTTTGCTTTTATTATGCCTGCAGGTGCATTTGTAATCCAAAAAACTCATCTCTCTTCAGCAGTATTTCGTGGGCACGAGCTTACTCTTGGTGAGGCCAAATTGGAGACTGCAGCAACACCAGATTTAGCAGAAAACAAGCTGTTAGATTTTTAAGAGGGAGGCCATGAAACAAAGGCAATGATTTGGGCCCCAGCCTGTGTGTGTCCAGCAGTGTGTGGTGTGACACCACAACATCACGTTTTGAGCATGCACACTGCCGCTGCTCTCTAGCACCGCTTCTGTGCTGCCGCAACGGGGGTGGCAGAGCATGGGTGCACATCCACAGCAGAGCCCGACAGAGGCCCAGAGGCGGAGGCCTCAGCCCAGTCGCCGCCATGGTGGCAGAGTTAAGGCTGTGGGCAGCAGATGGAGGCCGGGCACCCACAGTGAGAATTTTGTGGGTGCCCATGCACCCAGAATTCTCTGGAGTTTGTACCAGTGCCATGAAACAACATCCATGCCATACATTTGAAGCTTCTGGCTCCCCACCCTTCATCCTGAAACCTGGGGGATTGTAGTTAACTCTTTACAGAGCTACAGTTCTCTGCGGCCTTAACAAACTACTGTTTCCAGGATTCTTTGGAAGAAACCATGTGCTTTAAAGGCCTGGTACGGATGGGACGCGGGTGGTGCTGTGGGTTAAACCACAGAGCCTAGGACTTGCCGATCAGAAGTTCAGTGGTTCGAATCCCCGCGACGGGGTGAGCTCTCCTTATTCGGCCCCTGCTCCTGCCAACCTAGCAGTTCGAAAGCACGTCAAAGTGCAAGTAGATAAATAGGTACCCCTCTGGCAGGAAGGTAAACGGCGTTTCCGTGCGCTGCTCTGGTTCGCCAGAAGCAGCTTAGTCATGCTGGCCACATGACCCGGAAGCTGTACGCTGGCTCCCTCGGCCAATAAAGCGAGATGAGCACCACAACCCCAGAGTCGGTCATGACTGGACCTAATGGTCAGGGGTCCCCTTTACCCCCTTTATGGATGTGATCAAAGACTCCATTCAGATACTGTGCTCTCCATTTGATAAGGGATGCTAAACCATGATGCCTGAATTGATAATCTATGAATTATGCCCAGCTAGCTGAGGGCCATAGTTATGAAGCAGGTTTGAGACCATGGTTTGTGCTAACACACTGATGGAGTGTCAAGCCAGAGTTATGGCTGTGTTACACTGCCCCTGGAGGTTACTACTATACCTAGAAATAGGAGTTTTGGGCCAAGAGAGTGTTGAGAAACCAGTGTAGCCTAGTGGTTAGAGTGCTGGACTAGCTGAGAATGTCCCCTGCCTGTGAAACTCAGGAGAGACACTTCCAATCAGGGCAGACAATTCTGAGCCAAACCAACCAACCATCTCACTTACGGTAATGTAAAGCAGGTTGTGGTCGCACAAAGGGAGTAGGGGTTATATGCTGTCAAGCTTGGAGTTGTCTTGAGGAAAAGAGAGCAGACAGATGCTGGCATTTGGCCAACATGCAACTGACTAAACTTGCTGAGCCACTTTTCTCTCTGCTGCCAGATAAATAGCCAGAATCCTGTCCAACCAGTTTCTAAATCTGCTGCTCAATCAGTTTTCCCCTTCTTGGCCCAAATATTCACTTGTAGGTAAAATGTATTATAGGAGCTGGCGGGGGCAGCTCAACTTTTAAAACAAAGCCCTTTACAATAATTTTTCTCTTGTTACTTCATGATTCATGCTTAGCACTGCAACTTTATTATTGGTTCTGTTTATGAGCCAGGATAGCAATATCATTGTCGATTATGCAGAAATATCAGGTTCAGACTCTGGCATGCAGAGAGAGCGGGGGGGGGCTGGGAAAGACTTCTGAGACCCCCAAGTGTTGCTGACAGTCAATCCAGCGAGGACTGGGCTTAGTGAATATGACTCTTGAATCATAGAATTGTAAAGTTGGAAGACACACTGACACATCTAGTCCAGCCCCCTGCAATGCAGGAATATGCTGCTTTCCCATATGGTGATCAAACCTGCATCCTTGGTGTTATCAGTGCCACACTCTAAACCACTGAGCTAAAGGAACCATCAATCAGACTTGTTGCACAGGTTCAAATCTTCACTCTGCTGTCAAGCCTGCTGGGTGATGGTGGGCCAGTCAGGATCTCTCAGCCTAACCTCCCTCAAAGGGTTGTTGTGAGAATAAAACTAGGATTAGTCACATGTACTACCCCATAAGACTCTGGATCCCACTGATCCACAATGTCTGACATCCCACTCCAAAATGCTCTGTTTCAACAGCAAATGCTGTTGCCGCCACGGGTGATAGCTCCCCAACCTGTCTGGGTGGAGATCAGCCCTCTAGACATTGGCAGAGGCCAGTGGAGAAGGAACTGAACTGCATGTTAATCTCCCCAAGACATCAGTAATCAGGGCAATTTTCAGGTTGCAGCGCAAAGCAACCATATATTAAACAACAATGTAAGCAACCTGAGATTTTACCTTCAGGGCTGCTTGAGTGGAATGGCGGGCTACGGGTTTTCAAGACATGCGGGGAAGATTCTATCTCCCCATAGAAAGCCTCTGCTCTGGATCACTCTGTTTTGAACAAATATATTCATGTATTGACCTCAGTCCCCTATTATTGAGATGCTAATGAACTAACTGTTACTGTTTACCAAATGTGTTCAGATACATACTGTGTTTGGATTCCCTCTAACCTGAGTCACCTGCAAGAGACTTCAGATCTGGTGCTTTGGACAATGGATCTGACTGAGTCAAAACCTTGCTTTTGCTGTAATTCCTGTAATCAAACACACTTTGGGGACAGATACACTCCTACAAAACAGACTCGGGGGGAGGGGTGTCAGAGCTCCGACTGCATTTGTTTAAATGTTGGCAACAAGACAGTTTCACTGAGGCTGCTGAACTCCACGCTCTTTAACAAGTGAGGCCTCTGAACTCCAAAATGTGCAGACTTCTGAAATTTCATGTTAATGAGAATAAAGAATAGAAGTGTGTCTTGGGATTTAGTTTTGAAACTGGCACAAGCCCTGAAAACGCTTTTTTTCGGTGCATACTGTTTTGCATCATTAGGCTCTATGAGTGAACCTTGAAGGGAGGGAGAACAGGTGGAAAATACTGTTTCTGGTGGTAAAAGGCTGTTGTGTTTTTTTGTTTCTTTGCAGACTTCTTGAGACTGGTGGGTTTCTGGTTGTGCTGGGGCTTATTAGCACTGTCTGATAGCTGCAAAAAATATTACTGCAGGAAGGAGTGACAATCCTTTGTTGTTTTAAAGAGATCAGCAACTGGGAAGCCCCTGATTCCAATCTGGCCTCAGCCTGTTGTGAAAAGATGTATAGGGTTGTGAAAACACCATACGTGACTTCGGCCAAATAATCTTGGGAATTGTAGTTTACTGCCTCACATAGCTACAGTTCCCTTAAACTACAGTGCCCAGGATTCTTGTTGGGGGCGGGTGAAGAGTCTGGTGCTTTAAATATATGTTGTATATACAGTCTTGGACTAAGCACTTGGGTCTTCTGCCTCATCTGCTCCTTTATTGAGTTGCTAAGCACTTGGGTCTTCTTTGCCTCATCTGCTCCTTTATTGAGTTGCTGACCACTGTTTGCTTAACTTTCTCTCCTTATCAAATTGGTTAACAGAAACTTGTTAAACAGTGTTAACTGTTTGGTAGCTTCTGCTAAAACAGCACTGATCTTGCACTGGCATACACTCTCTTGTTTTTTAAAAGGCTGTGGTTGCACCCTTGAATGGCAGATGCACATAATTACTGAGCTATTGCCAAATTGGGGCATGTGTCTAATCAGGGATAGAATAATATGTGAAACCGAAACTTTCCTGCTCCCAGTTTGACTGGATTGCTCTGCTCTGCTCATCATTTTACTTTATATTTACTGTATTATTATTTTTAAAGAAGTCTGAGTTACCTTTCATCCAGGCACTCAGTGCCTGGTTTGCACATCACACTGGACCAAATCATGGCTTAACACAAACATGCAGCTTCCCAGAGAATTGATCACATGTGCTGTGTTCCTCCCCTAATCCTCAAACCATGGACCAAGTTGGGAGGATAAGCTAAGCCAAACCATGGCTTGACTCAGAGCAGCACAGGAGGAGGAGGACCAGGGAAAGACCACAGCAGCTACAATCTCCTCTCTGGGAATCCTCACATTTCCCAAGCCTCTCCGACTGCATTTCCCAGAATGGGCTGGGCCTTTCAGACATTTTTGCAGAAGCATTCCATTGGGTCATGTTTCAAACTCGCTCATTTGGTGACTAGTATTTTAAATGGCGAGAAGAGGGACTGAGTTGCAAATCTGAATACAACTGTTTGCTTTTTCTAGTTCAGCCAACTTGTATCCAGTGATCTAAAGGCTCTGGGAAGAAACAGTTACACATTCTGCACAGATGGCCAGCTCCTCATTCGGCAGGTCCTTCATCCAGAGGCCTCAAAAAAGGTACGTGGCTAGCAGGATCCTAGCACTAGCCTGGAAAACATGAATGCAGCCAGTGGTGGTCAGAGTAGGTCTGAAAAGTACAACCCCTTCGCCATCACCATGGCAGATTGTATAGTCTCCAAATGTGAGTGGAACTTGTGAAAGATGCACAGCACTGACCCAAATCATCTTGCTGCCTGAGATAAAATGCTTTTGCAACTTGTAAGAGACACAGAAGTTCCACAATGATTAGGTTTGGATGTTATCATGATAGGAATGGGACCTGCTTTCCGCTGGGCTCCCACACACTCCCCCCCCCCCCCATCTAGCATGGCTGAAAGGAAGAGATTTTATTTACCACAATTTACACTTCCAAAACCCTAAACCTGTTAATCCCAACTACTGTTTGTTGGAAACAAGTCAATTTCAAACTGATTTATTGAAGCTGGTTTGTTTTGGTTAAGATAAACCACAGTACGGGGTTTTGACATAGCACTAAAGTGTGGATAACAAAATTAGAAACAAAAGCTTCCAATCTCTTCCTTGCTGGAGAAGAACAGGGGAGCAGGGAGTTCAGAACAAACCAGTTTGGTATACAGTGATACCTCGAGTTACAGATGCTTCAGGTTACAGACTCCACTAACCCAGAAACAGTACCTTGGGTTAAGAACTTTGCTTCAGGATGAGAACAGAAATCGCACGGCAGCAGCGGGAGGCCCCATTAGCTAAAGTGGTACCACAGGTTAAGAACAGTTTCAGGTTAAGAATGGACCTCCAGAATGAATTAAGTTCTTAAACCAAGGTACTACTGTAACATCCTAAAGCTGTCACTAATTATGAACAGAGAGTGCCTCTCTCCTCCACTGCCATGGCTTCCTCCAGTAGTTTAAGGGTGCTGGGAACTGTAGCTCTGTGAGGGGCGAACTACAGTTCTCAGGATTCTTTGGGCGAAGCAATGTGCATGAAATATATGGTGTGGATTTGACCTTAGTTGGAGAAAGCTAAGGATCTGGATCTATGTAGATCTGCATGAGTTTTTGTAACAATATTAATTATAGTTATAATAATGCCTTTGTGTTTGTCTTCTACTGTTGGAGAAAACTAAAGACCTGCATCCGTGTAGGACATGAATGAGGCTTTCTAATACTCCATATGTGTTGTTGTTTTTCTCCATCACAGAATCTCCTACTGTCTGACTGCTTTTATTCATTTTATGATCTGCGCAAAGAGTTTCATGACTGCTACCCTAATGTGGCCCCCGTGAAAGACCAAACTATCCAGTCTATGGCAGAATGTATCCTTTCTCTTGCTCCTTCTAAAGCTGGATTGGCTCTTTGTGTTGATACAGGTCCCAGTGGCCCTACCAGCTTTTAATCCAGTGGGGTGATTTCTTCTCCCCACTTTTAAGGAAAAGGAAAACTTTTTTCTTTCTTTTTTAGTTTTAAGAAAGAGCTGAGCTTACACCACAATGCCACTCTCTCTTTAGGGTTTGCCTGTAATGCCCTAGCTGTGACTCAGCACATGTGACCCATCTACCCTTTTCCTGCTAGGTTGCACCAGTGGTACTGTAGAGTTGGGGTAGTTTATGTGGCATAATACACTTCAGGTCCCTAGACCACTGTCCCGAGAATAATCTGCCCTGCAGAATGCAGGTGTGGGCCATCCCTGTTCTAGAAAACATAGCATTCACCCTAGCATGGATGGGATCTGTAGTCCAAGATCTTTGATCATTGGCCGTGATATCTGGAGCTGTAGTTCAATCCCTGCTCTATCACTGTAGTGAAATAACAACAACCCATGTAGCTGAAGATATCACGTCTAGTGCTTTTTTCTAGAAAAATAGGTGTTGGTACTCACCATGAAGTTGTTACAGTAAGTGCCACACATTTCAACCAAAACAAGAGAGGTGGTGGTACTGTGTACCCTTGAGTTCCCCCTGGGGGGGAAAGCACTAGTAATTGTGTGTAGCCTTTACTTCATGGAGACCATAGCCATATATGCTGCTGATGTTTCTTACTATGCACGTGTGCATGTATCAATTGCGGTCGGATCATCATTTTTCTGATAGAACTCTTCATAATGGCAGCCTGCTGTCTGACAAACAGAATCAATATTAATCAGCCTATGGTGTATTCACTGCCATATTTGTGTGTCCTTGTAGCTCGTGAAACCCTTTGCCCTGTTTTCCTGAACATGCTGTCTAGATATAGGCTTTAGGATTAACGAAGCAGAGGAAGATTTTGGAGTGTGGCAAGTGAAAGCCATGGTGGCCATTATTTCCAGCATGCTGCCGGATACATGTGGTAAGTGGAAACAATTGCTTCTGCTGAATGTGGGCACTTTTCCATCATGGCTGACAAGTGCCAGTTTTTCTCTCTTCAATCTTCTGGGTGCATTTCCATTTGAAAAATAAAGTATTTTTTAATGTGTTTTGATCAGTTGCAGATCACAGGTTCACTGTCCCAGAAACTGTGAAATACAAGTATGAAACTGGACCCTGGTAAGTAGTAGCTTCACAGTGCAGCAATGGGTGCATGATTGGGAGGGGGGTGCAAACATCTCTGTCCCCAAGATGATTCTGTCACCCTGGTGTGAGGAACCATTGGCCCTCTATATGTTGCTGAACTACAACTCCCATCAGCCCCCATAAGCATGGCCCATAGCCAGGGATGATGGGAGTTGCAGTCCAACTACTTCTGGAGTGCCAAAGCTTCCCCATACCTGGTGCATCCCATGAATCTGGTTTCTTTTGATTTCTAGACCTTCTGATTCTAGATACGAGTTTCTTTGTTGGTGGGGCAGGGAAAGAATAGGTCAAGGTGGTGCAAACATGTACATAAATCTAAAACAAGTTGGGCACTTCTGTTTTTGCTCATTTTAGCATTCATATATGAGTTTTCCCAAAGTGGTTAGTGTGCTCAAGTTTAAACAAAAGAAAAATTCCCAGTGTTTGCATCAGAAATTGCAGTGGGTATAACCAAATGTAATATATAAATCTTGACTAAATTAAACAGTTGCTTTTAAAAAAAGAGCCAGCCTAAATCTTTCAGGAAGTTCATTTTTGCTAATACGAACATAATCAGTGGGCTACCTATAAGTTCTGGATTATATAATTCCCATCATCCCATCAGCTGAGGCTGATGATAGTTGAGAACCTGTGGAGGGCCACAGCCTTTTCCAACCTACACACACACACACACACACACTTACACACATTTTATTCCAGTATGTCACAGGTGTGTATTTGAGGCGGTGGGGTTGAAGGGGAGCCTTCATAAGTCTTCCAAATATAAGTCATAGAATCATAGAGTTGGAAGAGACCACAAGGGCCATCGAGTTCGTGTTTCTTTTTTCCACAAGCACATAGAAGAGTTTGATCCATTATTTTTGTGGTGTTTTCTTTGAACACCAAACTTGTTATGAGAAGAATTTGTCCATCTTGTTGATACAACTTATTCCTCATAAGACATGGAATCCCAGTGGGCCACAGTAAAATGTTTTGCATGAATCCAGGACATGTTCCCCATTTTTCCCCATGCATCTAAGAAACCTATACGTTGATGCAGATGTGGCCTTTGACCCTCCAGCAGCTTGGATGCAATAATACCAAAATAATTAAAGCACCTAGACACCAATCGTTACACCATTGCAATCAGACCTTTAGATACATTTACCCATTTTTGCCTGTTGCATTAAAAGTTAATCAGCCCCTCGTAAGGTTTTTCTCACAGAATATCCTATATTCTTTTCTTTCAGTCCAAAGGGATGGGGGAAAGGAGCAGTTATACTCTAGAACTGTATTGCAAACTGCAGTTGGACGTAATGTAAGCAATGAAAGGCAGGCTGCCTCAAATTGTGTGGGAAGGTTTGGGGCATGCTTGGTCTTTGCACTTGTGCTGCCACCAGAGAGAGAGAGAGAGAGATGACTACATGAAGGGACAACTCTGTTTATCTTGGTGCTCTTTCTGAGCTTCTTGGAAGTCTCCTGCCTTGCAGGCTGCCTCAAATCAAGGGCTGCCACCTCTCTTGAGCCAACCTTCTCACCGGGCATTTGCACACTTTGCTCTTCACTCTTAGTGTGTCTCTGACTGAGTGTGCATTTTGTCAGGCTGAAATGAAATCATCAGGAGTGTGTAAACTTCTGTATTAGTGAGTGGGCAGTTGGCATCCAGGCCAGCTGACTGACAACTTGCTTCAGCAGCAGCGTGAGAATTTCCCCTTCCCCAGCCTTTCCTCAGTCCCATTTCCTGGGTCACAGGATGTGTGGTTGTTTTGCTGGGTTCTTAAGAGATGGAGAAGGGTGTGATTGGATTGCTTTAAATTAAAAACACGCAAATAAGCTAATATGGCAAGCAGGGGAAGGGAGAGAAAAAAGCCACAGGCAAATTTACAGATGGACACAGGGAGATGGACAACAGGGGGCTTCCTGCAGCTTGTCAAATCTTTTGGCTGGTTTGATTTCTGATAGTGTGCTGTTTTTCTTTTATTGCATTGGATAATCTGGATTCTCTTTTTTTTCTTAGATGTGTTATATATTCTGTGCTGCATCACAGTTACTAAGGGGGTTCTTTTATTGTATGTGCTGTTTAATCTTTAAGCAGAAAAGCACTATCTTTTGTTGTTGTTGTTAAAAATGTGATAGTGAAATGGCGAAATTTGTCCTTTGTTTGGGAGGTGGCAGTGTGTCTTGAATGGCATCCATTTTCTATTGCTCAAAGCAGGGACTCAAGCTGCCTCCTTATACTGAATCAAATCGTTCTTCTAGCTCAGTGCTATCTACACCAGGGGTAGCCTCTAAATGTTTTGGCTGTGCAGGAAAGAGCAATCGCAATAGCCTTGCCAGTCCAGTGTGCACCTATGTTTTGCTTTGAATGCACTATCTTGGTGTCTTTCGCTTCCTGCAAGCTCAAGCTCATGTTTCATTTCACATCCTGGCTGGGATCCAAAGAGCTATTTTCATCCAGTGGAATGGTTTGCACTTCCCCCTCCTTGAATATCCGAATTCTCCCATCCCATATCACAAGCACTCTCACATTTAAAACTATGTGGACACCTGAGTTAGCAGGATGTGTTATTGTTCAAGAAACGCAAGCACACAGATGCTTGGGTTGCACAGAACTCATTGCGTAGTTCTTTGGCTCCTGGCCTCCATTGTGAAAGGGGTTGAGGCTCCCACTCCAGTGGCTGAAGTTGTGCACACCGGAATTGCCAAACAGCATAATATGTTTTGTAGAAAGAACTCAACACTGGTGTGCTTATTACATGGTTGCTTGCAGCATAGTTTAAAAAGAATTGTGGAGTGCTTGGATCAGTTGCTGATCTCAAACGTCCTCCTTTTTCTTTTCCACAGTAGTAAATCAGAAGCAGTGGACAGCGAAACAGTAATACGTGCCAGAGGGCTCCCTTGGCAGTCTTCCGACCAGGACATTGCTCGGTTTTTCAAAGGCCTTAATATTGCCAAGTAAGATCTGCTGTAAAGTTCCCTGTTCAGGATGCAGTGCTATTTGACTTCATTGCTACAAATTCGTATGTGTGTTACATTTTCCTGCTGAAGGATTCCGAGCACTTGGGAGAGAAAGAGGCTTTTAGGCTGTCAGCCCATATGACTTGAGAAGTCAAGATACAAATAGGCCCCAGCTGATAAGGGCCCTTAGGGTTGCAGCCTTAGTTGTCTACTCAAGTCCCAAACTTTACTGCAGCGATGGACAACCTCTGGCCAGGGGGCTCTGGCTGACCCTCAGGGCACCTCCCTGCTCTCCACAGACCTGTGCCAAGCTCTGCACCTTTCACAAGTGCTTTCCCCTGCTGGAATGTGTTCTTGAATAGTGATGTTGCTTCTGACTTGCTTTGATGGGGGACAGAAGGGGGGGGTGTCTGACTTTTGCAAGGTTGGGAATGTAGCTTGAAGTACCAAGCTAAGAGTCAGATCCATTGTCCTGACCAATTTTGCCTCTCCCCCCCCCCCACACCAACGTATGTAGCCCCTGGAAATTTCCCAACAAATCAATGTGGCCTTTGAGCTGAAAAAATGTTCCTGCTTTTCCTTAAATATGTCTTGCATCCATGCACTCTGCCCCAGAAGAATTAAAGAGTAATTGTTTTTTTCAGGATGTAGGTGAAGTCATCCTTGTTCATCTTTTTTGTGTGTCTCCCTGCTAGAGGTGGGGTGGCCCTGTGCCTGAACGCCCAAGGAAGAAGGAATGGAGAAGCCCTGGTGCGATTTGTCAACTCTGAGCAGAGAGATTTGGCCCTAGAGCGGCACAAGCACCACATGGGTAGCAGATACATTGAGGTACATTGTTTGGGTTCAGGTCTGAATGCTTTTGGATGTTGTTAGCCCCTGTGGTTTGTACAAGAAAAAGTGGGGAATGGATGAATAAATGAAAAGAAACAGATTTATCTTTACTAGGTTTCCTGTTTCGACATTAAATCCGAGCCATTGTCAAATAATATTAATTTGGGAGCTGTTTGATCTAACATCACCAGAAAATAGAGTACATATTTCCATAAAACGTGCATGTGCTAATTTGCAGGTAAAGATGTAAATTCAGTAATAATTAACTACAATTGAAATAGAATTGAGATGCTATGATTTAAATGGATGCATCTCATCCTAGTGGGAAATAAAATGGAGGACTGTCCTCTGTAAAATCGGACATGTGGTCATGTTAATTTGAAGGATCATCAATATGTGCCCACAGGGTCCCCTCCCCTCACTCCTCCCTCTGCTGAAATTAGGCTTGGAAGATGCATTTTGTGTTAACCAGTGTAAAAGGTTGCTCTGTGTGTAGCACTTCTGGGCCCCGAAGGTTTGCTGACCTCTGCATTATCAGATCAGTAAAGTGTGTTTTGCATGCACAGAAGGGTTAAAAACCCGTGTGTCCCAAAAAAAAAAAAAGGCCAGGAGTTATGCAATGCTAATGTTGTTCATACTTAGTAGTATAATCTGTCGCACCAACACAGTACTTTATTTTTTCCTTACTTTACTTCAGGTTTACAAAGCAACTGGGGAAGAGTTCCTGAAGATTGCTGGAGGTGAGAAGTTTGGAATAAACCTTTTCAGCTTTGCCATTGAAAGTTTGCTGTTGTGAATGTGCGAAAACAAAATAAATTTACAGTGTACTATCCATGCTCCATTAGCTTCCTGGTTAGACTACTGTCATGCACTTTACCTGCGGCTGCCTTTGAAGGCTACTTGGAAACCGCAGTTAGCTCACGATGATGTGCGATTACTAGCTGGGCCTGGGCATTATGACAATATTGCTAACTGCACTGGCTCAGTTTCCAGGCCTGCTTGTGAAATAATTAGCAGTAAACAAGAAAGACCTGCCTCAAAGAGTTACCCAAGTTACCCCCTGTAATGTATTGTAATGCTAGAATGTGCTGAAGTGTGCAAGTGCAGGGGAACTGAGTGCTTGACAGTACTTTACAGATGCCATTGAATGGTCGGTAACGTTGGATAGGGTTGCAACATTTAACTATTCGCATTAGATCAAGGGTTGTTGACCCTTGATCTCTTGGACACTCTTGGACTCCAGCTCCCATCAGCCCCAGTCAGTGTGGCAAATGGCGAGGGATGGTGGGAGTTGATCAGCAACTTCTAGAGTGTCCTAGGTTGCCCATCCCTGGGTTAGATGAATTCATTTTGAAACACTTTTGATCATCTTAAAAGTTGCTTCAAAAGTTGGGGAAATTATCTCAACGATCGAGCATCTATCCTGCATGCAGGTTCCAGGATCGATCCCTGGCATCTCCAGGTAGGACTGGGAATGCCCCTTTCCTGAAACCCTGAAAAGTTGCTTCCAGTCAGTGCAGAACAATACTGAGCTAGATGGACCAATGGTCTGACTTGGTGTAAGGCAACTTCCTAGGTTATTTGGTCCAGTGAATTAAATGTCAGGTATGTGTAAAAGAGATATAGCAAATTATTGTAACTCTTCACTCCCTACCCACCCACAGGTACCTCCAACGAAGTAGCTCAGTTCCTCTCCAAGGAGAACCAAGTCATCATCCGGATGCGGGGTCTCCCTTTCACAGCCATGCCCGAGGATGTCCTGGGGTTCCTGGGACCCGAGTGCCCCGTCACAGGAGGGAAGGAGGGGCTTCTCTTTGTCAAGTATCCAGACGGACGGCCTACAGGAGATGCTTTCGTCTTGTTCGCCTGTGAAGAGTATGCGCAGAATGCACTTAAGAAACACAAGGAGATCCTGGGGAAGCGATACATTGAGCTCTTCAGAAGCACGGCAGCAGAGGTCCAGCAGGTTAGAGCACTTGCCCAATTCTGTGTATATGGGGGTGGGGAGAGAGAAGAGTGGCTCATCACTGTGTCACAGGGAACTGCAACGTCTGGAGGGCCAGAGGTTCCCCATCCCTTTCTTGCCAAGAAGCTGCATTGGTGCTGTGAGGTGACTGAGGGCAGACAGAGGTTGTTGGTGGGCCAGGGCCCCATTCACCCAGCTTCCACTGCTTCTTTCTTCCATCCTACCAGTAGGAGCTTTGACTTCCATGCAGCCAAAGCAAAGGTCAGGGGCAGGGCTGCTATTTCTTGCTGAGGCCTTTGCTTCCCCTTCCTTGTCACACAAGCAAGCGAGAACTGGAATTCAGTCCGGTCTTGTTCTTTCCCCACTTGCAAGGGCAGGGACCTCCTGAATGAGAGCCAACCTGGGTTTAGCACCCAAAAATCACTATTGCGAAGAAACAACTGCTAGGTAGTGGAAGGTGGAGAATTGCTATACCGAAAATCGACATCTTGGGGTCAGGTTGGTGCATCCATGTAATACATTATTTATTGAACCTCATTTAGGAGCACACAAAGCTGTGTTATACTGAGTCACATGTGAACTTAAGAAGCTGCCCTGATAATGGACCATCTCTATCAGTATTGACCTAGAGCATGTCCATCTCATTGGTCTGGAACATGCAGCTTCCACATCTGTGCAGTTATTCCATTGAATCTATTTTTATTAAAAGCAGTGACTGATAAACAGAAAATGCATATGCAGATGCTGCTGACATGGAATCCTATTTTTAACAAGTTAGGAGTTCTTGGAACAGGAAAAGAAGGCAATCTAAGCTCAAGCCCAGGGCAGGAGCTGTGCTAGGCTGTAATCCTAACCACATTTACATGGGAGTAAGTCCCATTGAACTCTGTAGGACTGACTTCTGAGTGGGCATGTTTAGGATTGCACTATTGTTAGCCTGTTGCAGCAGAAGCCACTAAAGCCTCACCAAGCCAGGTGTCTGGGAGTGTTAACTTCCATCACTGCCCCCCCCCCCCCAGTCAGCACAGTTACTGATGGGAGTTCCAGTCCAGAACATCAGGAGAGCAACAGGTTGGGGCAAGGCTGACCTCACAGATTTTTGTGTGTGGCTGAATAGCTATGACCGAACAAGTGCATTACCAGACAGCAGCCACTTTATTTGCTGCTCTGCCTCCCTCTTGTCCTCTTTTAATCAGCTTTTGAACAATGGGCCTCAACAGGCAGCTTGTCTCCAATTATTTCTGTCTGGTTTCTGTCTGTTGGGAGGAACCCAAGAGGGAGAAGCTTCAGAAAGCAGCTCATGGGAACTGGGAGGCAAGGGGACCAGTGAGAAGCAGAGATTTCCCCTGGCCCAGATCTGGCAAATGATAATAAGCAATCTTTCTGCAAGTGGGAGCTGGTGGTAGTTGTTGTGTTTGCGCTGTGTGTGTGCGCGCGCATGTGCTTTTTGGAACATGTAATGTCATTTCATGGAGGCTTTCCTTGTCATTGAAACAAAACGGTTGAGCAGGGCTCAAGTTATAACAGCTATTTGTAGCATTTAACCAACTTTAGCAGTTGGTTACTTTTCATTTATTTTCAGATTATGTCTGTTCCACTTAAATGTAATGAAACATAATAACATACCAGAGAAAAATGACCAGGGTTCAGGTGTCATAATACGTCTGAGGCAGGTAACCAATATCACTTAGTGGGAAGAGCATCGCAAGCTAAGCAGTGTGGCAAGGAGAGGCTTGCATCCTTGCTTTTCCAAGGATGTCCCAAATTAATCTGTAGCTCATATTTCTATTTTGGGGGGAGCTTGTTTAAAGCAAGCAAGGATATCAGAGGCTGCTAGTCTGCAGTGCTTGTTTCTTTTTGGCAGCTGGACAGAATTACAGTGTGTGCACCCTTTGTTCAGAGTCCTTGCTCACTATGTAGGTGCAGTGTGCCCTGACCCCCCTTCCCTTCTGTGTATATGATGTAAAGGTGCTGATGTAATGTGGGCTGGGGTTGTACCAATAATGAGCAATTGAAAGAGTGGCACATTTCTTCCCACTTACTACAGCCTGTTGCTCATCAAACTCAGTTAAGTCTGTCTGTCTGTCTGTCTCTCTCTCTCTCTCTCTCTCTCTCTCTTTCTCTCTTTCTCCTGGGTCATGGAAATGGTGCACTAGCTGCCCTTGGACTATCATATATTTGCTTTAATAAACCAAGATCAACCAACCCTGTGATTAAGGGAACAAGCAAACCAAGAAGTCTACAGTTTCCCATTTTGTCCAAGCTAGGAAATGAACAAGCTTTGGAACAAGCCAGAAACCCATCTTCAAACCGTGGCTTAATATCCTGGCTTGTTCTTGAGTAATTAACTATTGTTTCGTGGTTTGGGTGAAATGAGAAACTATAGTTAACTGAAGAGTTCCTGGCTTGTTTTTCTTGCTGCAATGGGAAGAGTGAAGGGGCTGGATAAGTAACCCAAGGCTTGTCCATACCTTGGCTTGTCAAACTGAGATATGGTGGTCCGCAGCAACCCATTGCAGGACTCTTTCTGCATTTCCTTGGGGTGATTCTCCAAACAGGAGAAGATCTACCTGCTTAGTTTTACTCCTATATCACTTACTTGCTCCCATCAGTGCTCACAGCTGAGGTTTCATAATGCTGGCTAGATCCCCCCTCCCCTGGCTGCAAACAGGTATCTTGCGCTGCCAAGTGCAAAGTGTAGCAAGGTGTCCTCTAGCTCAGCTGTGGGGAAACTTTGGCCCCTCCAGATGTTGGTGAACTACAACTCCCATCAGCCCTAGTAAGCACAGCAGAGGTGATACATTTTTTTCCTGAAAATGCATTCTACATATATAAATTGGATTTCCAAATTCTTTTAAAAATTGTAAGGGAAGGATTTAAAAAAAATTAAAGCATCGATTGGTGTGGGTGGGTGGGTGTTGCAATTTTTGTTGCCTTAACTGGATTATAGTCATCAAAATGCCATGTTCTCCCCAGTGTGGCCTGCCAGGCACTAACATGGACTTTTGGTGCCAGGCAAAGATGTCCCTCTTCTCCCGTGCATTTGAGAGAATATGGTTTTATTGCTATTTCTGTGTAATATTGCTGTTTTGTTGCTAAACTTGATGGTGGTTTTTAATTTCATGTTTAAGTCTTCTAGAGAATTTTTGTATTGGGTCATGACAAACAAATTGCATAAATAATTATTGGCATATTTTGATCAACAAATCTCTGTGAAACATAGTTTGTTGCAAGTAAAAGAGCGCCTTCCTAGCAACATTTCTGTTTCACTGTGCCGTATCAGAACAGTTGCAGCTGGATTTTTAAGTTCAGTATCCATTCCTCAATTTATGACATATTGAGTCCTGCTTAAGTCACACTCTGGACCACAGCTGAACAACTGCTGGCCCAGTTTGGATTATCATATTCAGTTTTAATTAGCCTTTTACCTGTGCATGCATCCCCTTTGATCCTCCCTTTGTAGCCCGAACAGTCAAACCAGGAAGTCTCTAATTAACCATAGTTTCCCATTTCAACTGAACTGGAAAACTATAATTACCACATTTGAAACAAGACAGGACATTAAGCCACAGTTGGAAGCTGGTTAGCTATCATTTCTTGTTCTGAAGTTGGTGGTTTGTATCTTGCCTGTTTGGAAAAACTAGAAAACTATTACTTCCTAGTTCAGTTTGCTTGCCTCATTGAAGGAGATGGTGGATCAAAAGAGCTTTGTGTTTGTTTATGCTAAAACCTATTCGGCTATTCTTGTCCAAACATGGCTACTGTGTTTCCTAAGATGTGAACTTCTAGTCTTGTGCTTTGGGTTAGTTTGCAGTCTGGAGCTGCTCTGTGTGATGCTTTTGCCCTTCTGAGTTCTTGGTTTTATTTTAACTTTGGTTTGTAGCGCATCACCTGCCAAGGGTTCAGGGTGGGAAACAGCAATTTCATATGAGTGAGAAGATAAGAGGAGACCTTCTGGATAAGGCCAAAGGTCTTTCGAATCCAGCTTTCTGGTGTTGCAAGTAGGACTTGAGCGCCACAGCACTCTCCCCTCCTGTGGCTTCCAGAAACTGCAATCAGAAGCACACTGCTGGTGGCAGTGGAGGGTGGAACACAGCCATCAGGGTTAGGTTTTTTTAAAAAAAGATCTATTGTAACTTTACGCATAACAAGAAAATAAAATCGGCGATCTATGCATAAGCAAAAACCAATCACTTATTTTCCAATGAATAAATGAATCCCCCAAACAAACAACAAAATCCAATCTGCAGCAAGAGGGAAAAACCGCAACACATATTAGACACGCATCCTCTAGATCTACCGTACTGAATAAAACTTACCCAGTTTTTCATAAATAAATCTTTGTTGTTGCTTACCTCTTGAATGAGCAATTCTGCCCATGGCAGCGTATTCCAAGAATTTTGCATGCCAATCTGTACATGCATTATAAAGGGTTAGTATCATTCAGCATTCAGTTTCGTCTACGGCTGCCTTCTGACTTTGCCTCCCATCTTGGAATACGTCCCTCTTACTCAGCCCTGCTTGCTTCTGTTTTGTTTCTGCCCCCTGATTCTTTGCTAACAGGTCCTCAACAGGTACATGTCGACGCCTCTCATCCCCACCCTCCCCACACCTATCATCCCCGTGATGCCACCTCCGTACACCATCGCTGCTGGCAGCGTGCGAGACTGCGTGCGGCTTAGAGGCCTGCCTTACACAGCTGGGATCGATGACATCCTGGAGTTCATGGGAGACGCTACTGCAGACATTAAGCCACATGGAGTCCACATGGTCCTGAACCAGCAGGTATGGGAATTCAAGATGGTTTTTCTAGGGTTTCAGTTAGAAACGGGTGGAGATACTGAATTTGGCCATCGGAGAAACAACCCAAGAGCTCCCAACTTCTTCATTTATGTAATCTCCAGAGAAGGCCCAATCAATCAAGCTGGGATACGAACTGCCCAGAACAGAATCCTCCCGGGGGGGGGGGATATCACATGATCCCAGAGAACCAATCGTGTGTATTGCCTTTTAACATCTCTTTAAATATTGATGCTTTCCATATTTTAGACATGTAAATTGTGCAGCGATCAACGGAATAATTCCTTTAAGAATTAAAAATAAAGCTCTGCTTAAAAAGAATAATATGCTAAAATTACTGATGGGACCAATGACTACAAAAGTGGGGAGAATGCCCTGTTTGACTTCTCTTCCATCCCCTTGCCTGGTTTTTTCTGTCTTCCAGGGCCGTCCCTCTGGTGATGCTTTTATCCAGATGAAGTCTTCTGACCGGGCTTTCCTGGTGGCCCAGAAGTGCCACAAGAAGATGATGAAGGACCGTTACGTGGAAGTGTTCCAGTGTTCAGGAGAGGAGATGAATTTTGTTTTAATGGGTGGCACTTTAAATCGTAGTGGCTTGTCTCCGCCACCATGTAAGTTACCATGTAAGTCTCCCAAGTTCTTCTGCTCTCTTCTGTGCTGCTAACGGGGGACGCTCTGGTAGGTGCTGATGGCGCTGCGGTGGGGGGCTTGCCCTCTCTGTCTTGGGTTGAGTTGCGGTCTGTAATCACCCCTCCGTGGATAGGCTGGGACTGGAAGCTGGGCCCCAAATCAGATGTGATTCTGAAGCTGTTAGGGCTGTCAACCGCTTCAATAATTTTAGCTGATTGATCACCTGCCTTTTAACTATACTTTTGATTTATTTATCTTAATGAATTACGTATGTGTATCAGCAACCTCTCAGTGTAGGTACCTTTTTTTAGGAAGTCAAGGGTATCTTATTATTTTTAGGGGGGAGGAAACTGTCACTCATTGCTAGAAGGGAAGGATATCTGTAATAAACTTTCATAGCCCTAATATAAGCATACCCAGGGCATGGTCTTGAGGGCACATGATAGAGCAAATTTGCTTATCCTCCATGAATTTGTCCTATCCTCTTTTAATCCTCATGAACCCCTATCCTGAGTTTCATTTATTTTGTATGTTTGTTTATAAGATTTGTTACCTGCCTTTCACCATAAGGTCCTAAGATGGGTCACAACAATATAATCATACAATTAAAAACAAGTACTGCAAAGCCATTTTTTAAAATAAATCATAAAATGCATAACAATTCTAAACAAAAGCAGCACAACATAGGTTAAACGAAACAGAAGAAGTGCCCCCACGCCAAAAAATAAACATGTCAAAAGCTGTAGCGACAAGGTACAGCTTCAGCATAGAATCATGCAACCATAGAATTGTAGAGTTGGGGGTCCCAAGGGTCATCTAGTCCACCCCCAGCAATGCAGGAATGACAGCTGAAGACTCCCTGATAGATGGCCATCCAGTGGAATACAGTGGATGCTGAGTCATGATAGTGTGTAGGTACATCTTTGTGGAGAGTGAGTTCCACAATTTGGGGCTACCACAATTCCCCACACTTCAGATGATGGTGGTGGTGGAATTAAGAAGAGAGCCCCCATCTCAAGCCAATCTTAACACCAAATAAGGTCTGTAGGAAGTTCAATAATGGAAGAAAGGAAAGACAGAAATGTAATAAAGATTAACACTTGCCAGTTAAAACTGACCTGAACTGTTCTAACCAGCTAACAGTGCAATGTACGTTTATTAGAAAGTTAAGTCCTGATAAGTTCAGTCGGACTTACACCCAGGAAAGTCTACATAGGATTGCAGCCAGTGGAACATACTTTTAAGTATGCTTAGTTTCATTGTATAGTGTTAGATGATGGGTTGCAATGGTTTCTTAGGCTTGCAGCCCTGTATTTTAAAATATTTTGGGGGTATTGGTAGCTAGAGATGCTCCCCAAATTATTATGTACTTTGCTTTTGTTGGGGGACTGTGTTAACCTCATTACCGGAAAAGAAAACTGCAATAAATTTCACCTGCAGCTTGCTTGGCAATTACATTTTTGGTGCTTTTCTTTTTTTAATTGAAGCAATTTGCTCTGCAGCTGCCAATGAGATTAATCTCCTCCTGCCTCTTTGCAGTAGGGAGGTGCTGGTCTTCAGGGACACAG
The DNA here is from genome assembly GCF_965153285.1 of Podarcis tiliguerta. Classification (NCBI taxonomy): domain Eukaryota; kingdom Metazoa; phylum Chordata; class Lepidosauria; order Squamata; family Lacertidae; genus Podarcis; species Podarcis tiliguerta. The sequence continues at coordinate 48,348,226 of NC_139541.1, read as the reverse complement.
CTTGTTGTTGAAGACAGAGCATCTATTGGGACAAGGGTTCTGATGGACCAAAACTGAGTGATGCATTTTCATGGTCTTAAAACACTTTATAAACAGTGTGGCTGGATTCATTGCACACCAAAGCAATGATATCTGCAGCTTAGCATTTGGGTTTTGTTTTGTTGGAGGACAATAAAAGGGTGGCTTAAGAGCCAGTACTTGAAAGTGTGTGTAGGTGACTTCCACATTTTGCTAGACAGCTCGTGGCTTAAAATGTAGTTGAGAGAAGGATTGTGAAAAAATAAGGGCCAGTTGTTTCCAGGGCTAAAAGCAACTATTGCTGTTTTGATGCCACAGTGACTGTTGAGCTTATACTGCCAAGCCTACCAATCTAAGTTGCTTTTTAGAGACAGGAGGAAAAACAATAGCCAGAAAATAAAGCCCCAAGAGGACACATCAAGCTTTCCAATAAAGTAGAATATGCAGTGCGGGTCCATTTATAATAAGCACAACATACACTAAGGCCTACAAATGCATAAATATTCTTGTAACATACTGCAATGAACGCACACATCCGTGAACTACTTTCAGTAAAGTAACTCAGCAATACATTTGCTGGTTTTTAACACATATTAGAAGAAATGGTTCACTCATGTTTATACTTAAATCAAGATGCTGGGCCTAGTCAGTGGGTTAGATCTTGACCTTCCCAAAGCCCAATGGGCAATTTTAACTGGTGGGCGGAGTCATCTGTCACCTGTTCCTTTTCCTGGGTGGCTTGAAACAAACCATGCGTGTCAAAGGCATGGGGATTTTCAGGTGCTGCTGATCAATAGTAAAATCAGCTTTTGGGAGGGAGGCACATGTCACATATGACATCAAGGACATGGCTTGGGGGAAATGGCCAAAATAAGCCTGTGGGACTGAGGATCCCCACCACTGACTTAAAACAATGAGAACCAGAAACTTGCCTTGCTACTCCCGAGAAAGGACAAAAAACCCGCGAAACTCATTGATGAGGATTCTGAACATATGACCATGCACTGCCCATCACATAAAGCTTTTGCTCACCAGTTTCACCTTTCGAAGTGTGAACTTGTACTCCACATTTGAACTTCAGTCATGTGGTTTGTTTGTATATATCATTTTCCACAGATCTGTACTCAAAGTGGTTTACAAAAATAATACAACACCATGATAAACATAATGTGTAATTAAATGTATAATATCACAATATCCCTAACTGTTCAACAAGTAACAGTTCGCTTAAAATATAAAAGGAAATGTACGCTGACATAAAGTTTACCAGCACACCAATTAATTTCCCATAGTTGCCCAAAACTTTATTACATTCATGTGGCAGACACAGTTCTCCCCCTCCCCACTTTATCCTGACAACAACTCTGTGCAGTATGGTTAGGCTGAGAGGGAGTGACTGATCCAAGATCACCTGTGTGTGGAGATTTGAACCAGGGTCTCCCAGGTTCCTTGTCCACCATTCTAGCCCCTAATGCCATGGCAGTAGTAACTAGCAAGTAATGGCAGCCACTAGTAGCAATGATGGTAGTAACTAGCAACCTACCCCTCAATTTTATACCTACTCAAAAGGCTGTAACTCCACTTGGAAGTTTTCCCGCCAGCAGCTCCTGGGACAGAGGGCCGGGGCCTCACCTGTCCAATGGATTCTGTCTTTGCTAACTTGCTTTTGGGGTTTTGTTTTGTGATCTTTATCCACAGGTCTTTCTCCTCCAGCCTATGCCTTCCAGACAGCTGCCGCCGTGATCCCAACAGAAGCGGCATTATATCAGTCGCAAGCGCTCTTGCCTCAAACCAGGTCCCAGCAGGCTTCGGCTGCTGTTGCCGCTGCCGCCGCTGCTGCCGCCGCTAGTCCAGCTGTTACCTACTACCCAACTCAGGCTGCTCAACTTTATATGAACTACACAGCTTACTACCCCAGGTACTATCCTGTTTGGGCTGGTGACTTTTCCAGGTAGGGTGAACTTTTTGCACCTGCATGTGTGGAATAGCCCTTGGACCTACCATTTTCCTATCTTTCCAGCCCACCGGTGTCCCCGACCACAGTAGGGTACATCACAGCACCCCAAGCAGCAGTTGCAGCCGCTGCCTCAGCAACACACACTCCAATGCTGCCTCAGCCTGGTGCCCTTGTCCGGATGCAGGGATTGCCATATAATGCAGGAATGAAGGAAATCCTCAGTTTCTTCCAGGGATATCAGGTTAGTCTTGGGTTTCTACCTTTGCTTCACCCTCTGTGTCACCAGGTAGCCTCTCAGCTGAGAGCTGCAGCCGGAACTTCTTGCATCATGCAGTTTCCGCATTTAATCGAGCGGATCCTGCGGCAAAACGTTGCAGTGCGGATCGCTCCTGTTCAGGTTTGGTGAAGGCTAACGGGAAGGAAGTCAAAGCAGGGCCACTGAGAAGGAAGAATCTTCATGCCTGGGAAAATCCCAACATTTGCAGAATTTAAGTTACAAAGTTTGTTTTAAATGAAGAAGGGACCCCTAAGGGTGCAAAGACAAACAAACCACCAACCAACAAAAACAGCACAAGGGCTTAGAATGTTGGGTATCTGTTGGAAAAGAGGATTGGGAGTGAAATGCCTTGTTCTGGAGAAAATGGCCAGTTTGGAATCAGGAGTACTCCTTCTAGCTGGAAAGGATACACTTCAACATCTTCTTTTAGGTCCCACTTCTTTTATAATTGCCAGCAGTTGTTTCCTTTGCCAGTCATACACGTAAATGAAATGGTGCCCCATCAACCATTTAGGGCTAATTCCATCTTTATATTACCATCCAATTTGCATACATGAGAAGCCATTCTTCTAAAGGGGAAAAGATGATACAGACAAGGCTTGCAAGTGGATAAATCTTGCAGAGAGGAAAGATGAACGCCTTATAAGACAAAATTTGCCATTCAGTTTTCAAAACATTTGCATTAAATGGGGGGGGGGGGGGACTAACAACAACCTTATGTTGAACTTATTGGGAACAGCTCTCTTCTTTTTAAGTCTAGGGAACCATTTTCAAACCAAGGGCCATATTCCCTTCTGGTGACTGCATGCCAGAGGCAAAAGTGGATAGAGCAAGAATGTGGTTTATTTTTAACCTTTGTTATGGTTGGCTAGTTTCTCCATACACTCAGCACAGCCCTCTATCCTCCAGGTATGCAAGCGGCATTGTCAGAGATCAAGGAAACATTCCGACCTGGGAGGATTTCCCACCCAGGCCTGAGATTTCCCACCCCTGTTTTATACTATCCAGATGCTTTTGATCAATTCAAAGTTGCAGCTGTAAAAATGATAAAAAATGGGAATAATTTATTATTTTCAGTGTGCGCTATTTTCTGTTTTGTTTCCTCCAAACAACCATTCTTGTGTGCTTTCATCATCCTTCTTTAGGTCCTTATTCTTGCCGAACAGGTGTTCTTACAAATTATAATCTTCCCCCAAATCTCCTTAAGCAGCCCTACCCTATTCAAGGGTCTCTCGAAAAATGAATTCCTCCTTATCTCATTCTGTAATCTATTTCTGAACTCGGCCTGTGCTGCTACACCTAATTGAATTATCTTCTCGCTGTTTGTCATGCTTAGAACTTAGTGCTGTATTTGGAGGCATTGCTGCCATTGGCCAGTGTGGATCAGTGTGAGAATGATTGATTGAATCGGGTTGGGATGCAGGGGAGGTTATTTAAAGGGTGTTGCCCTGACAGTTTCAAAGTGTGACATCTTGCATAGAAGCTAAATGACTAGATTACACTGTCCTGCATTTCTCAAGGGTGCTGTCTGGGCCCATTACAGTGTCACAGTTCTTACTGTGCAGCATAAGGCAGTTTGTAGCATGGTGCACATAGCTGAAACATAAATTCTGACTTCCCACTGCAGTGGTATTGAAGCTTGCTTCTGTAAGGCTGGTGGAAGGGTTATAATAAATCCTTGCAGCAAAATAGTATAGTGTCTGTTCTATTTATTCACTAGTGAAGAGTGACTGGCATTGCCCATGTATCTTTAGAAACCAAAACAAATGTGATTTTTAAATGGATAGTGCAGGTTGTAAATTTGGACCCATCACACCAAAAATTGGGGTGAAGTCACACCAAGGTCACATTTTGGTCTGCCATTGTGATTCAAAATGGTGGCTGGCATCCAAATGCTAAAAAGACTGCCACCCCACCCTGGGAACCCTCATGTCAAGTTTGGCAATGATATAATGAGAAGAGCTGAACCCATGCCAAAAAAAATACATGAAATCATGGCTGAGTTGCATTTTGGTCCACCATCTTGTTTCAAAATGACACCTGGTGAAGGTGTCTTCCTCATGTCTTCTCATGAATAAACAAGTGCTTAAAGAGAGCTATCCACTTCCACATATATGTGCATATTTTTCCAACCTATACTGAGCTTTAGTACTGCCTCACCTTCCCAGGTGTTATTGTGTCTGACCCTGCAGCTTTTCCAATAGGACATGATGACCAGATATCACTGAGAAGCGGAAAGATTGATGGGGGCAGTGACACAAAGTGATGGCAAATTGCCAGAGGCATATGCATTCTCTGTCTCTCTAGCTCTGGTCCCCACTTAACAGGACAGGAGACCTCATTGTGGTGGACTTCCTTTTCTTTCAAATAGATGCTTGCACAAAGACATCTTCTCTGCTCTGGGTTTCTTTAGAAACCTAACATCTTGCACGACTTGTTCTTGATGCATTTCAGAATCATCTCCTAGTTTATGGTTTGTCTATATGATTGAGGGCATGGAGGAGGAGGAGGAGGAGGAGTGGAGAACCTCTTCTGTATGTTGTTCTTTCTTTGGGTGTGAAACTTGAAGCCTTGGAAAAATGAACTTTTTGGGGGGGGGGGGGAGCGTCTAGTTCTTACAATTCTAGAGCGGTGTTTCCCAGTTTGCTTCCAAAACCGCTCTGAGATTTGATGTCCAATATCTGCGAACCATTCGCAGGTTGTATTTTGAAATCAACCTTTTGTCATCCAATTAAATTTTATTTTGGTGTTTGCTTTCATCACCCTTATAATATTTAACAGTTGGTGCTTGGCAATGTTTGACAGATGACATGGGGTTGCATTTTAACACTGGGCCATTAATGAGGGTTCATAGTTTGCTAAAACATCTGGCGTTAATTCCAGGGCTTGGTCTGACTGGTCAAGTTGCCCAACTCAGGAACTAGCTCTGCTCTGTAGGTCCATGGACTATTTTTTAAAATGTTTTTAACCTGACTTAATTAAAGGTGTTTTTTTGTTTGTTTGTTTCTTATTTGTCACAATCCAAGAATACATTTTATAGTTTTCCCAGGACACTCTGGGCTTGTAACACAGTATGCCTTGCTGTTGCTTAACCCAGCTTTATAGATTGGATCTCTGACAGTTGCAGCTTTTGTAAAGAGGCTTATGGGTGACTTTAAAAACATAAGTGCCACCTGGAATGTGATCTAAAGGTGCCCAAGCATTAGCTAGACTTCTGATGGTGTCCTGTAGGTTGCGCCATGCTTTTGCTTACATAGATTCTGGCACCTCAGGTGGATGCCTCCAGGGCATGGGGACAAGGGGCTTTCCAATGAAACAAAGGGCCTGAGAATGTACGCTGCTCTTTGGAATCCCCATTCAAAACATTGTGCTGGGGCAGACCCTTGCTTCTGACATCCTGGAGAAAGGCAGCCAACATAGCTTATTGGGTAGAATAGCACTTGCTTTGCATGCAGAAAGTCCCAGGTTCAATCCCTTGTTTCTCCAGTTGAAAGGATCAGGTAGCAGGTGAAGGTTAAAACCCTTCTCTGCACAAAATACTGGAGCTGGAAAAGAGTGGACGACACTGAGCTAGATGGACCCAGTGCCTGACTTGTATCTTCCCCTGACAATTGTAGCCATGACTCCTCCCCACCCCTTCCCTAATGACATTTGCAAGTGCTGGTCTGTGTGGCTTGCTGGTAACAAGATGACCTGCCCCTTCTCTTGCTGACCTTATGTATCACACTTGTACTGTAGTATGCACCTGACGACTACAATGGCCTTATTCAGATCAACGACCAAGCAAGGAGTGTGTTACAAGCACCGAAAGACTGGGTTTGTTTGTAAGTGTTTGTAACCTCCAGTGAAGGTAAGCTCAGATTGGCAGAAGGTGGAGCCTTTTGGTGGTGATTGGAAAAAGGGCAAAATGATCGGCTGGGAGTGGTGGGAAATTGGTTTTTTTCCTCCTTGCATCCTCCCTTCCTAGCTTGTGGTGGGGACTCTGCTCACTAACATTCCCTTGCTTCGGCGCCTGGCATGAATCAACTAACCTAATGGTGGCAGCGATGCTGGAGACCTCTGGAGGAGAAAGGGAATGCTGGCAATTGTGTCTGCTTGGCATTCTCTCTCCACTCCGTAAGGGTTCTCTTGTTTTAAGCTAACATGATCATATTGAATGCTTACTGGCATATATGCATGTAACAGGATCTTTCTGCTGTTGGACGTAAGGCGGTGAAGGCAAAATGTAATCACTTGGGGCACTGAAGGGCAAGTTTCAATGGTCATGACCAGTTCTTCCAATTTACCATGCTTTGTGGTTATATGTAGAGCAGGAGAAGGGTGATCCTCTGGTTGTCGCTAGACTCCGGTTCCCATCATCCAAGACCACTGGCTGTGTGGGCTGGTGCTGATGGGAGTTAAAGTCCAGCAACATATGGAGGGCAACAAGTTCCCCACACCCTTGTCCGAAGCACACAGCGTTGATCTCTCTTCCGTCTTCTAAAATACTGAGACTGCATCATTCCAAGGGAATAAGGAAGCACCAAGTTCCTTTGATGATGCAGCCAGTACTACAGCTGGCAGGTGTGAGGCCAATCCTCAGGGGAAGTGCTGGGTGCCTGGGAGGCAGCATTACTAGGTTGCATTATTGACAACTTTGCAAGGAAGATGCCAGCCCTTTGTTCTGGGAGCTCATTTTGAGAAAACACATACTGGTTTAAGTCCGCCTCCAATTTACACATGAACACACACATACTGAGCTAAGGGAACTCATATGAACGATGCATGTAACTGCAAAAAACCCAACCCTGGGTATTTTCTTCATTTCCCCCCAATATGCTGCCTGCCTGTGCAAGGAAGAAGATCTTTCACCCCTGTATGGGGGAGTATTTTGTCATGAGAATCTCCAAAGCAGCATGTGAGCACTAAAGCCCCAACACAATTTGACCTACCCCAGTGGGAACTAGCCCGAAGAAGCACACAGAAATCTGTTGATAAGGATTAACTGGTATATACTTTACATATAGTTTGAGTTTCTTAAGAATAATTTTTTTATTAACCAACCAATCACATCAAATCAAACCAAATTACATAAATTCCAAATTACACAGCCGAATTTTAAATTTTTGTTGGGGGGACCCATATTTCAAGTTCCGAAGGGATCCAATCAACTTCTTGCTTCTTACTGCTGTTTTAATGTCCACAAATCTAACCTTATGATGTTCACAGTACTATCCAGTCCTTTCTTATTATTTTTCCACATCTCTTGTTGTTATTTTCATATATTTTTCCTTTCTCTTTGTGACCTCTGATAGTCTCCGCAAGCTGGTTAGAACAGTTTGCAATCCTGCGTGGATTTTTATTTATTTATCCAGTAGCCATATCCAGACGTTTTCCATATAACATCACTTCCATACATCAAAGCAGTCTTAGCGTCATTAATCTTCACCAATTTGCCTCCTTTCTCAAAACCTCTGAGGAGATTCACTAGGAATGCAGTCTGAAACCAAGTCCGTTCTTCCTCCCGGCTATAAATCCTTTGGCAAGATGACGACTTCGAATTAATTGCTGTGCCATTCCCAAAAGCTCTTATTGCTTCTTGGTCTCCATAAAGCATGTTGTTGTTGTTGTTTAGTCGTTCAGTCGTGTCCGACTCTTCGTGACCCCATGGACCAGAGCACGCCAGGCACTCCTGTCTCCATAAAGCATACTTTTGGTTAAAGTTTATCTCCACACAGACTTTAATCATCCTGCTTGGGTCAGTTCAACCGACGGTTCTAATGAGGAGGGGTTCTTGTAAATCACATAGAAGGAAAGTAAAAATGGTTTCCCCCCCCCCCCCATTCAGCCCCATTGTCAACATACCCTGCCTTTGGTGTATCTTCATCGTAAAATATTCCTGTTTCTTAGCAGACTTCACTCCCCTTCTTCACTTGAAATATGTGCATTTGCTTCTTCTGTAATTAATTATTCCAAATTGCTGCAACTAGTGCGCGATCAGTCAGAGACAGCGTCCAGGAGAGCCGATGTCCACACGGGGGAATTCTGCCTAGGGCCCTCACCCCCTTCTTTCGAATTAGGGGGTGATTTATGGGCACAGCAGGCAAGGGCAGTGTTCCCCATTTCCTTGGGGCAACAAGGGAGGCTGCCTACTCCCATAACAGCCTCTTAATTACCCCATGTGGGTCGGAGAGATGGTATTGGCGGCCATCTTCCAATGCGCCCCCTAGTGGCCCCCCTACATATAGTTTGAGTTTCATTTGGCATCACTCTCCTCCAGAAAGACTGTGTTGCCTGAAACACCTGGGGATTTTTAATGCTGCAGATGTCATTTTATCACCTTATTGCTGAGGAGCACATCCTCCAGCCAAACATGTGCATTACACCTCCTGTTCAGATCCTGCAGACATAATATGGCAACCAGTGTGGGTTGTGGCCTCTGCTAAATGTGAGGGTTCTGGGACTGGATAACACACATGTATCAGATTTCATTCTCCAGTATCATCAAGCAAGCACTTGTGTGGACAAACCCATATTTTGCTACTGTATTGTTCAAACTTGTAGGTATGAGCCTGTGTGTCAAATCTCAATGTAGGCATTTGTTTGCTTGTTTTAAGTTGACCTTGTTGAGTGTGTGTACATGTGCTAAAGAAAGATGTGATGTCCAGGCCAGAACGTCAGGCTAGTGTTAATTAACATACCTGAGCACCATCATTGTAGGACTATATCCATCTTTTTTCTTTTTCTCCTCTCCAATTTAATGGTGGTCTACCTTCAGTGGTGCCTTTCCACACTGACTAATTTTGCCAAGTAACTGTGCACATTTTAGGATATGTGCTCAGGGGGAGCATGTGGCTCTCCTGATGTAGCTGGATTCTAGCTCTTATAATCCCTGGCTGTGATTCATGCTAGCTGGGGATAATGGGAGTTGTTGTCCAGCACCACCTGAAGTCCCCCACCCCTGTTGCAGAGCCCACAAAGACAGTAGGTAGGCCTATTTTGAAGCAAGTCATCTAGAATTCTCCTACATCTGCATATGGCAAGAGGAAGTTCAGTAATGTGGCCAGGATGCTTTTCAGGGAAATGTGTTTACCATAACCAACCTTCCCATTAAGTAGCTTTTAGTAAGCTTCAATATATGTACATACACACACACGTGCACACACCAGGGTTCCCTGGAACATACTTTGAAAATCTCTACAACCATGTCCTAGCCCTTTGCTTTAGGACACTGTGGTTATATTCAGTTAAGCCCTAACGCAGAGCAAATTAAAGTATTGTTGTAACCTATTGTAGTTAGACATGCTCATTAGTTTCAATGAGTCTACTCTGAGTATGACTGCTGTTGAATACCACCCGGGTATTTCAATCTAAGCTCAGTCTTGGGCACTGAAAAGACTGCTAACTCTGCCTTATTTGGGACAGTAGCCTATTAGAATATGGATGTAACTGAAACTAATGGGCAGGAGCAACTACTCATTAGACATGGGGCTTTCTTCCTCTCCCTTTCCCTCCCTCCCCAGCTTCAGGTTCTGCCTTCTCTGGACTAGGAAGGGCCTGTGTTTCATGGCTAAGGATTGTGTGGTGCTTTGTACATGAGAACTCTTGCTGGAGTTCAAAGGAAAGCCTTTCTCCAGGAGAGCTGGTGGGATGGTTCCTTCCTAGCACCCCAGGTTCCCCCTCTGTTTTTGTGTGCATAATAGTTATTTCTCTTGAGGTATTATCTCTTGACACCTGGCACATTCATGTGTGTCTGCCCATGCACATTTTAATCTTTTACTGATTAGTTTCACATAAGGAAGGTCAGGAAATCTTCTGGAGAAAGCCACTCATGATAAAGAGAATAAGCATTTAATCTCAGATTGAAGTCCTAGATTCTGGCCACTGTGCATTTCAGGTGGGTCTTCTCGCCTCAAGGATATTGTAGAGTTGGAAAAGGTTCAGAAAAGGGCAACCAGAATTATCAGTGGGATGGAACAACTCCTCTGTGAGCATTTGGACCTTTTGAGTATAAAGGGTAAGAGGATACATGGAGAAAGTGGGCGGAGGAAGGTTTTTCTCCCACATAACATTAGAACTCATGGAAAATTCAGGGCAGACAAACAGAAATATTTAATCCAGACTGCACATAGTGAAAACATGGAATTCATTGCCACTGGATGCAGTGATGGCCGCCAACTTGGATGGCTTTAAAAGAGGATTAGCTACATTCATGCAGGATAAGGCACTGTTCTGCCTCCACTGTCGTGCCTCTGAATACCAGTTACTGGGAATCACAAGTGTGCCAGAGTGCTGTTGAGTTCATGTCCAGCTTGCAGTTGTCCCATGGACATCTGTGAGGACAGGGTGTTGGACTAGATGAGCCACTGCCCTGAAAAGCAGAGGCCTACTACCAGTGAGCACTCTATTATCCCATATGAAAAAGGATTTACTGACCTTTATGAGAATAACATCAGGTTGGTCTCTAGCTGTTTTTCAGCTGCAACCAGCATGGTTTATGGTCAGGGATGATGGAGCTGTAGCCCAGCAGCAGCTGGAGAGCCACAGGCTCACAATCCCTGGACAAGGCAATCTGACTTAGCATAAATCATATTGGGGAAGGGCTGTAACTCAGCAGCAGAGCATTTGCTCTGCATACAGAAGGTCCCAGGTTCCACTCCCAACATTTCCAGGTGGAGCTGTGAAAGACTTTGGCCTGAAATCCCAGGGAATGGCTTCCAGGCATTGTAGACGATACAAAATGGTCTGACTCTGTATAAGGCAGCTTCCTAGGTTTCTCTGTTCTGTTCTTGAGAATAGCATCGGTACAGCCACTCGTTTCCCATTGACTGCTCTCCTCTTCTTCCCCAATGGAGTCCAGTCACAATTGCCAAGATGTCAGTGTGGTGTAGTGGTTAAGAGCGGTAGTCTCGTAATCTGGTGAACCGGGTTTGCGTCTCTGCTCCTCCACATGCAGCTGCTGGGTGACCTTGGGCCAGTCACACTTCTTTGAAGTCTCTCAGCCCCACTCACCTCACAGTTTGTTGTGGGGGAGTAAGGGAAAGGAGAATGTTAGCTGCTTTGAGACTCCTTCGGGTAGTGATAAAGCAAATCCAAACACTTCTTCTATAATCCCCAGGTGCTGTGACAACTGCTTTTGGTGAGGGTTGGGGTTGCAAGGTGCTGTGTTGGAACTTGGCTCTCCAGGGGTGGTCCTTCTCTCTCCTCCTCCTCCCCTCCTCAATCTCTTAGGGTCCAAGCCTTCCTGCTCTGACCCTTCTGCTCCATCCTTGCAGCTCCATGGAGACTCCATCCTCCTGCTTTACAACTTCAGTGGTCAGCCCAGCGGAGAAGCCCTGGTCACTTTCCCCAGCCTGGACTCGGCAAAGAAAGCCGTGGCCGAGAGAAGTGGATGCCACTTGGGAAGACACTGTGTGGAACTCTGCCTGATCTAACTGAGGCTGGACCTTCTGTGGGGTGGGCAAGAGTGAGGACAATCCCTGCTCAAAATTCACCCCTTTCTTTAAAAACACCGTCTTCCCTCACTCAAAAGTGCCTTCTCCTCCTGATGTGCCTGGGAAACAATCCTCGCAAGTGTCTTCAACTGAGTGGGACAGAAATACACCTCCCTCCCCCCCCCAAAAAAAATAGTGCTAGGATGTTTGATTTCAGCAGCGTTGCCATGAAAATCCCCCACCCCCCGCTTAATTTGGAGATAAATCTGTAGCACTTCACCAGTTGTAACCACAACAGATGTATTTTTAATTTAACTTTATTTCTGTGTATCAGTTTGGAGAGGAAACTGAAGCCTGTAGAATTCTTCAAATTTTCATTTCATTTTGAATCCAAACTTGCCAAAAGTTTTGTTGTTGTTGCTGTTGCTGTTGTTGGCGGCAGGGAGGGGTGGGGGTTGCCCTTGCCTTGAAAGTTGGCTAGTGGAAGCCTGTTTTCCTGAAATGTGGCTGGGCAAAAAACAGCAGCTTTGTTTGAATGTTTATATTGTTTCCTTTACTCCACTAGAGAATAACTTGGAAAGCTGCATCCAAATGAAATTGCAGAAAAAGCTTTTTAGTTTCTTTTTTAAAAAAATAAAAGTGAAATGTATCATTTTGTTGGGTATGACACAAATAAGTAAATGAAATAAAGCCATATCTGTCTCCTAACATTCAAGCTGCCAACCTGTAAACCAAACGAAGAAAGATCCAGAACTTCAAAGAATTTCACTAGGACAAGAATGGCACATAAACATTGAGGACTAGTAAATTATATTTTGTTTTATTTAAGCATCATAGCTCTCAGATATTGTATAAAGCATATTTTGCTTTAGTTTATGTGCATGCCATTTGTTTACAACATTATTCTTTATTTGTATATTATGAAGCAACCAGAGAAGTTGAAATCTCACCCTAATTAGTGCATGACTCTTTTTTTATGTGAGTATGTATATATGTGTTCAAAGAATATAGTTTTATGTTGCGTAGCGTGTGCTGAAACATCTACTGTAGAAGCACTAAATGATTTTGTTTTTACCGTGCCTTGATCCAGGACTTTTCTCAAAATGTGCAATAACAGCAGAAGAAACCAGAAGGAGCCCATTTTTGCAAGAGGCTCTTAGGTACCTGAGTATGCAGTCTAGTCTTACTTTCTTTTTGCTAAGAGCATACGACTTGGAGTAGTTCTTAATGGAGAGAATCGGCCTCTCCCTCCCATGTCAGATGATGGTGTATGCTTCTTTATATAATAAACAAATAAAAAGATGCTTGCAGGAAAAAACAACAACCCTGGCTTTCTTGAACTTTCTCTAGATTGATGTTAACCCTGGATTGGAAAGCTGCAGAGATGTCACACTGAAAAGGTTCTGCAAGTTTCCTTCACCATGCAGTCAACAACAATTTGCATATCGCTTTTAAAAGACACAAATAAGTTAGTGTGAATTGGGTGGTTCTGATTTCTAATAACCCTTCCGTTACGAACTTGCCTTCCGCTCTCTATTTTATATTTGATACAGATATGAAGCAATTAAATGCTTAGCAGGTGTTTTCAGCTTCACTCTCCTGGGTCTGTGCATGCTTGTCTCAACTTGTCTTTGGGCAGTTAGAATCATAGAACTGTAGGGTTGGAAGGGCTCCAAAGAGTCATCTTGTTGAACCCCCTTCAATGCATGTGTCTACCTCACTGGATTCCTCAACCTTTGATTGACTTTTCAGTGCAAATCTGCTCAGCTCAAAAGCATTCTGGGTAAGGTGATGGGAAAGTTCTGTCTGTGGCAGGAATGGAGAGCTTGTGGCCTTCCAGTGGTTGCTAGATGCCAGCTCCCATCAGGGCCAGCCTCATGGCCAATAACCAGCGTTGATGGGATCCGTAGTTCAAAACATCTGGAGGGCACCACGCTGGGGAAAGCCGCTTTCAAGTACTGTGAAGCTCTCGGTCTGTTTTAGCAAACACAGCTGCCTCTCTGGAAAACTGAAAAAGCTGGTTTCCTGTTAGTGCTGTTCCACAGTAACCACAGCAGATGTTGCTGCACTACAACTCCCATCATCCCTGAGCATTGATTATGTGGGCTGGGGTGATGGGAATTGTGGTCCAGCAATATCAGCAAGGCTGCAGGTTCCCCAGTAGGCAGCCCTAAGAAATGTGCCACAAACCCATCCTACCAGTAGGTGTCCCCTTTACACTGAATTTGACAGAGCAAGGACCAAAATCTGAAGCAGAAGCTATGGCCTTATAGTAAGAATTACTTGCACTAATGATAACAGTAATGACCTTCCAAAAAATATATGCTCAGTTGTTCACTCTGCCTGGTCCTCATTTTAGTCATAGGTGCAGGAACGCACTATCTTTCTGAGAAATGCCGTTGCATTAAATTGGAGCTTAAATTTTTTTCTAGTGCATTTGGAAAATGTGTGTTTCCACACAAGATGGCCACTTCTTACATTGCCTCTAAAAAGGATGGGTAAAATGTTCATAGGCAAATGTGTTTACATACATGGAAATTTAGAAGCAATGTACATTAATTCCAGTTGAAATAGTGCTCACTGTTGTAAGGGGTAAGGCTCCGTGGCCAGCTGAGCTCTGTGCCTGCTCAGTCTGCTGTTAAGGAGCTCACTGTTAATGGGCAACTTCAACTCTGCTTCCACCCTCTTGAACCTGAACTGGGACTAGACAGTCCTTCAAGAACAGATGAAATTAAATTAGAGGACTCTCTTCTGCAATGGAGGACACATGGCCATCCTATCACCGACACACTTTTCTCAGGTTTATCTTTGGAAACATTAATTTGCCTGTGACCTCATGTTATATGCAAAAGGTCGGGTTTATGCATGCTTTTTTAAGAAAGCCATGTGGCATTATGAAACCGGTTCCTATTTTAAAAGCTAGTTGTCTTAAAATAGAGAGGGGTTTTTCTTTTCTTTTAATGTTTTGCAGAAGATGGTAGGGGCAATCAACTTGGACTTAAACACTTTCCATGAAAATAGCACATTACTCACTCTTGCAACTCTTAACTGTCAGCCAACTGTTGCACCTTAAGCCATGCAGAGATTCTCAAGCTTTCTTCATCCAGGGAACTCATTCCACATTGTCTTCTCTGCTGAGGAATCCTTAGTGGATTGCAGAGGATTCTGGGCTATGGCAGCTTTGGTCACGCTGGACACAGAACTGAATGGAGTGCCCTCAAATGTTCTCACTGCATTTATTCAGCCACACCTGGCCATCTAAGTGACTTCAAATGAGTCAGACGTGATTAGGTGTCTACTAAGTCTGCTTTGTTGGATCATTTTTTCTTGCAATGCAAGAATCCAGACTTTATTCTAGCCAGTGTAAAGAGCAAGCTATAATTATACTGTGGGGCTGTTTCAGTTGTGACCACCATCAAAAGGAACAGAATCAAGTTCTTACAGGGTATCTGATTTAACTCCACATGCAAATATGCTTGATCTTTCAGCAGATTTGCAGAATTTCACCCAGTAAATAAATCCCCCTTAAAATCTGGCCCTGCCTCATCACTCTAATTACTGTGAGTCTATCGGGTCAATGGACACAATGTACTTGGGAGGGGGATATTTCTTGCCTTTTTGCAAGTGCCCAAGCATTTTATATTATTATGGGTACCATTTGTCCTAATGTACGATACAGAAAGCAGCTTGCTGAATGCTTGGAAATATATAAATGAAGCCTCTTGTTACATCCTTGAAATAGTAATTTAATGGATGCTGCTGGCAGGAGGGCAGGGGAAGAGGCAGGTCTGAGAGGTGTCAAGGGAGACTGTGGCAAACGAAAACAGCTTTGGCCAGCTTTTAATAGCTCTTCTATGAAGCTGAAGGCGAGGCCAGCACCTGGGAGGAAGGTGGGTAGAAGGAGGCAGGGCCTGCCTGATACCTCTGCATTGCCCTGGGGGGGGGGGACTGTCCCACATTTGATTCCAAATCATGTAATATGGGGGAGGGATGTTTTGGGGTGTGTGTGTGTTTTGCAGTACACAGAATTCCTACAAAGCAGGGATCTTTCATTCTGGTTAATCTGTTGGGTAAGGCAGCGCTTTCTCTTTCTGCACTCTCCCCCTTTTCTGTTTTCTCATGAAACATAAAAAACCAATCACCCCTGCTGCAGATATAAACGCCCATCTGCACTATACATTTAAAGCAGCATCATAGAGGGTATTATTCACATGTTGCATTCAGCAAGTATACAACCTCTGTACCTGTTGTACACAAAAATTGGTATGCACACTTTTGTAGTTATTCATGCGCAACATTCAATGAGTCT
This sequence comes from Podarcis tiliguerta, assembly GCF_965153285.1. Lineage (NCBI taxonomy): Eukaryota > Metazoa > Chordata > Lepidosauria > Squamata > Lacertidae > Podarcis > Podarcis tiliguerta. The sequence goes on along the minus strand of NC_139541.1, from coordinate 48,332,252 downwards.
GCATGACTAGTGGTTAGAGGGCAATGGGAGCTGAAGTTCAGCAGCATCAGGAGGGCCACTAGCTACTAATCTGTGAGTATATTTATTGTTGCACACAACCCAATCTCTGAGCAGTGAGAGGCTCCATATCTCTTTTCCAGGGTTGTTTCCTTGGAATGAAGGTCAAAAGAGACTGTGGTGTCTTTATAATACGTGGTTTCATTTGCACATGTACAACCTGAACATAGGACAGAGGAACTCAGAGCACTAACACTCCAGAAGATTTTTGCTTCTCCATTAGGTTTCTAGGGAAGCCCCAAGTCACATATTGGGGTCCAACACACCAGCTTCTGTGTCCCCAGCTTCCAGAATCCCCCCCCCCCCAAAATACTCTCACATACAGCCTCCCTTGTTCTATTGCTCTCCCTCCTGGGATGGCATTGCATTCAGCCATGTGAGGTGGGAAAAGAGCCACCCATTTGTCTCTGTAGCAGCAGGGCAATCTCTTTGGACATGTAATGGCCAGCTAGGAGCATTATCTTACAGATAATCTTACAGAGACTGGTCTGACTGGTGCAACAGCTTCTTCTTCTACATTCTAAACTTCTAAACACTCAGTATAACTCCCCCTCAGTAACAGTGAGGCTGAGCAGAAAAATGTGGCTAGTAGGAGAAGGAAGGCAACAAAAGTCTTCAGCCAAACTTCCCCTCATATGAAATACTTTATTGTCACTTGTACAATTTGTATACAGTGAGATTACACGAGCGCCCCCCCCCCACTCACCTCTCTTAGTATTAATTCCCCTCGTTTACTGACGCACACCCACCAAACCCAAAAGTCAGTTGCCCTGTTATCTTTTCATTCAGCAGCCTAACAGCCCACAGATAAAAGCTGTTTTTTACCCTGTTGGTGCGATTAATCATGCTTCTATATCTTCGGCCCAAGGGCAGATCATCAAGAAAGTGAAGGCCAGGGTGTGAACCATCCTTCAGAATTTTCCTCACTCTGCTGAGGCAACGTTCTTCCGCGATGTCATCCAGTGGATTCACGGGACAGCCCATAATATCTTGTGCTGTATTCACCACCCTCTGTAGGCACTTCCTATCAGTTGGTGTCAAACCAGCGTACCACACCGTGATGCAGTATGAAAGGACACTTTCTATTGTGGCCCAGATCATCAAATGTTGACTGACGTCGTTCTTTCGCAATACTCTTAAGGAGATGGAGCCTCTGTTGGGCTTACTTAACCACCTGAGTTGTACTGATTTTCCAAGTAAGGTCTTTACTGAGATAAACTTTTAGGAATTTAAAGGAAGAGACTCTCTCCACACAGCCCTCCCCAATGTAGAGCAGGGCTAGTTCTCCTTTCTTCCTCTGAAAGTCCAACACCATCTCCTTTGTCTTGCTGATATTAAGGTGCAAGTTGTTCCCTAGGCACCATGTAGATATTTTTTGGACCTCCCCTCTATATGCTGATTCGTCTCCACCTGTTATTAAACCCATTATGGTGGTGTCATCTGCAATCTTAATAACTGCAGTAGACGGGTCAGATGATAAGCAATCGTATGTGTATGTATATATATATATATGTGCTGGTCCTGGGGAGAGGCGAGGTCCGAGTCCAGTCTGAGGTCGATGGTGCAGTATGAAGGCAGTCCGTAGAAGTAGAAGCTGGGTGCAGGGCAGGGCGTCAGATGAGGTCAGGAGCTCCGGCAGGGAAGCAGGTCAGGGATCAGGCTGGAACTGACAACCAATGATGTTGCTCCCTCAACTGGGGACTGGGACTGGCTGGCTTTTATCTCCCCCGAGGCACAGGGCGGCCCTGATCCTCAGGTGACTCACCTCTCCTGGTCTGGAGGTGAGTGCTCCTCCTGCGGGAACTTAGTTCCCTCCGCCTCTCTACCCTGAGCCTCTGCAGCTCAGGAGAGGCTGGAGGGTTACTGGACCCAGAGGCAACCTCAGCTTCCCCTGACGGGGCTGAGAGTGGAGCACCTGCAGGCAATGGGTCCTCCATCCCCTCAGGAGCCAGAGCAGACTCAGCTGGTGCCTGCACCTGAGGAACCAGCACAGGTGAGGACCCTTCAGGCTCAAGCCTCAGCCCCGGCTCAGCTGGTTCTGGAGGCGGGAAATCCTGTGCAGGCTGGGATTCCTCAGGTTCAGCCTCCAAATCCGATTCCAGGCCATCACAATATGTGTATATATGCCCCCTCCCAAGAAAGCCTTACTCTGCTTTTATTATTACTTATGATACTGGAGTAGCCAGATGTCCTCCAGATGTTATTGAACTACAACTCCCATCATCCCTAATCATTGCCCATTCTGGCTGGGGATGATGGAAGTCCAACATCATCTGAAAGGCAGCACATTGGCTACTGCCATGCTGTATACTACTCTTTGCCTGCTAAATAGGTCACAGTATCTTTCTGATTTAATAGCAGTGACGGGGCTGGATGGGAACGATGGTGTTCCCTGCACGGTATGTGCACAGCGGATGTCCCTGTCCAGGAAAGCAGGTGGTGAGAAGCCCAGTATTGACATGCCGCATCCTGATTTCCACTGTGATTCCATCAGCTAATTAATATTAGCACAGCTCACTTGAGCTTGAAAAGATGCCAAGTGGAACACAGCACAAAACTGGAAAAGCGAAACTGGCTCCACCAACTCAGAGGAACGCCAAAACAACTGCTTGCAGGATGTTCAAGCCATCAGCAACAGCAGGGGCTTAGGAACAGCCTTGCTGTTAAGTAGCGCAGGCGGCTGAGACTGAATTCAAAGCAGCAAAAGGCCAGTTCGGTTGAATAGTGCAGGTATGCTCCATCCTGTTTTCTTATTTCTTTTCCTTATTAAAAGTTCATCTCCTGCTCAGATTAAGTTCTGGCATCATCAAGGGAATGGCCCCCATTTTTAAATCTTAGCTCACCCATCAACATGCTGATGCTGCACTTCTGAGCACACTGTCACTGAATGTTACATGGGACTAACCATACACACACAAGTTCAGCTATTGTGTACACATTCTGTACACTGGCTGAATGCAAATCCCTAACAGTTGAGACGTATATCTGCACAGCTATTAACACATAGCATTCAACCAGTGATGAGTGAAGAGCCTAGGATGGTCCTATCTTAAAAGGGCTGAAAATTATGAAGCACTGAAAAATGCAGTGTGGAAGAGCAGAAAGCCTAAGGCTAGTGTGTGTAAACAGCAGACGAGCACTGTGGGGCAACTGGAATGAGACCTTGCCTAGTGTAGTAATAATACTGCAAATTCTCAAAGTGCACACACTGGTGTATAAAAGGATTTGGAGAAAGGCAGCAGCAATTCATAGTTCCATGTTGTGCACAAACAAACCAAAAAGAAAACCTGACAGCTATTCCATTATGCTAACTGCAGCAAGCTTGAAAGGTAATCTGTATTGTGAGCTGCATGCAAGCCTTTATGGTTTTTATAATAGTGCAATAAAAAAAAGCAGAGGAAAGAGATTTTAGACATCATCATCACCATCAAGAGCCACCAAGAGGAAGAGAGTGAAGGAAGTGATGCAAATTCCAAGTTTCAGGAGCTGCTGCGCTTTGAGGAAAAGCGAGATGCAACTGAGAAAATAGTAAAATTCTAAGCAGCGGAAACTGTGCCTCCAAATTGAGATCCAAACACACCACCACCAGCAGGGAAACGCAAAAACATATGACAACATGCTGGTGATAAAACTGGAACATGAACACATTTTCACAATAGGAACAGAGAGAGAATAAAATAGGTTATTCAGAAAAGGTGTGAGCTTGGATGAGTGTTTAGTAATTTATATGGTCCTTTTAGGATCGAGGTGCAGAGCCTAAGTAAAATTCTAAGCAGCATCTACCCAATTAGCTCTTGAAGGGCAAACTGCTTCTGTCACAACTCTTCATCATAAGACGATGATGCCTAGAATGAGTTATGGACTAATTGCCCCATGTGACACAGCAGAGGTATGAGAGGGGGCTTGAGTCACAGTTTCATTCCACAGAGGGTAAGTCATTTTACGGCACCTCTTGGCCTCATCAGTTCACACAAGCACTAGCAGATTACAGAGGGAGGAAAGCCTGAACCCACAAGCAAATTATCCTCCTGTCAATCGATCTGCAGCTCCAGCGTTACAGCTCTTAATTACATGGTAAGAATGTGGAGCAGGGTTCAAGCCTCCCCAAGCTATCTTTAGAAAGCCTAGGCCACCATGGCTTAATATGAAATCATTGGCACTTCCATCTACCCCCTCTATTTATATTGCAGGAGCATCCATATAGGTAGAGGCGCCGTCGAGGAGGCTAATCCTAAATTGGTCAGGGCTCTTGCTAGGTCATGTGGTTTGGATCCTTGCTCTTTCCTCACATAGACAGATGCAACTACTACCAACCTCAAAGCTACTGATCCTGTATTTACAGCTAGCACCTTAGCAGTACAGGCAAGCCTTCTGTCGGCAGGTAGTGTAGCTTGGGTTATTAGAAACATACTGCCCATCTTGCAACAAATTTGCAGCTCTGATGAGCTGTGGCTCTCTGAAATCTAAGGCAAAGACTATTTTTCAATTAAGATGCCAGAGACAGAACTGGGAACCTTATGCTACAAGCAGAATAACATGCTCTACTATTGAACTATTGCCTCTCATAAAATGCATTAGGGGGGTGTGCTCCTCCTGCAATTCAGACAGAACACTGCTTGGAAAGAACTCTAAATCACACGCAAGCCTATTTGGCTCCTGGGTTATCTAAATGTTACCGCAGCAGTTTGTGAAACAGGAACTGTGTGGAACAGGTACTGTGGAAAGCGCACTACAGTCAAGAGACTGTGGAATGGATTTGGGCATCTCTATGGAATCTGGAGAAAATATAAAATCCTCCAAGGACCAAGGAGGTCATGAGAAAAGTCTCATCTCATGCAAAACATGCCAAATCTCCCAAAATAGTACACACACCTCATTGGAGACACACATTTTTGTGCATTTTCTTCTTTATTTCAACACTATGATTCAAGAGCCTAAAACGCAAGTTTTTCCCTTTGTATTTCTGCATGTAGCACTGCAATCATAACTTACAAAAGGTTTAATACACAAAATGTACATGAAATTACAATACAAGGCTCTGTAAACATCTAGAATGTAACCTTTAGTCTTAAAATCATTATTGTCCCACATGGTTAAATATAAAACTTCAATTTGAATAGTCTCCAAACCTCTCAAGGAATGACATTCATTCTGTGTATCAAAAATAGAGTTTTCAAAGTTTTGTTTGCATACAAACAAAATTTGTCTTTTTTTCTTCTTCTTTAATCTTTGGTTTACAAAGGATGGCAGTTCCATTTCTCTGATGAAGAGTTTATTACAATGAGTGCCAGATTGTGGTCAAACTTTGGTAAAGCCAAAACTGCTTTTAGTAGCCCATATCAAATGGGCCATGTACTGCCTCCTCATTTGATTAACAAAAGCCTCCACTCTTTCTGCTGAGAGTTGTTATTGAATGCTTTCCATAATATGTTTTTTAAAAATTGGACATCAGCATAGAAAGCAATTGTGTAGATTTGGAGGCGGGAGAGGCTAGCAAGGTAGATGCCAAAGTGCCAGTCACAGGCGGCGGCTGCTGAAAATTGTAAGTTGCATAGTCCAATAGAAATCATGTGCTTTTATATCCACTACATTACACAAGATTAACAGTCTTTAAATCTATAGCATCACACAAGCAAAACATTAAAATAAAATTAAGACCCTTGCACTGAAGTGTTTACAAGGCAAATACAACCATTTTTAGTACCCAAAGTCTATGTTTTTGTTTTAAATAGGAAAGCAGTTCTACATCTACAGGCATCAAGGTATTTAAAGGCATCAGAAGATTTTGTGAACCATCCGCCAATTCCACAGCTGCAAAAATCTCAATTTGTTTCAGTAGCTTGCTTGCAAGGGGCTCCCCTGTGCAAGCCCTGCTGAAATGGAGAGAGGCTGTAATGGAACAGCTTTTGGTGGATTGCTCACTTAGTGCATAGCAACACGGGATTGTTTGGGTTCCCACATTTTAGGAAAAATATAAATTCAAAACTATTCAGGAGGACTTAGAGAGGGAAGAGGCTACACCACACACCACCAAGGAGCATAAAACCCCACGGTGTATTGAAAGCTCTGAAAACTTGAAATCTCCCTGCAACCACTGGTTACTAGAGACCCATTGCTACTTACGGAGTGAAAACTGTAATGCAGGAATTGTCACCAACTAGACATGAAAAGGCTAAGGCAATTTAAAAAGGAGTGAAGTACTACACATGTAACTAGCTGTACTTAAGCTTATTTTAAAGCTATTTAACTTATGTGAACAGAAGACAGACTCATTTGAAAGCAACACTACAGAGAAACTACCTTTTCCAAATGACAGTATCGCTCCTTTTGATTTCTAATATTTATATATGACAAGCTAGTAACAGTAGTCTAATAATATTACGTATCTCAAAAAGTTAATTAAAAGCAAATTTACTGGGGGAAAGGGATGAATTTAAGAGCTACTCCAATTTGACATCTACCTGATTAAAGCATTCAAGATAGCTGTTCATATGAAGGCCACTTCCTTCCCTCTTGAATTGTAAATTCTAACCCCCAAAATTGTATTTGCTTTGACTGTCAAGGTTAAATATATATATTCTAAACTTTAGGAATTTTGTAGAAGACAGGCATTATGTTTCCACTGAAGATAAGCAAAAACATCTGAATTTTATTTTACACTGAATGGTACACTGGCAGACCAAGTGACAAATCAGTCAGCAGAACATTGCCAGTTGGGGCTAATATCTGTAAGTGCCCTCTTGATAGCTAAAAGGAGACTTAAAGAAGACAAAGCTCTCTTCACAGGAGATGTGGGAAATTGATTAAAACGCATTGGGCCAGATTTCCAGAAAAGGATGGCCTGATTTGGATGGGCTCTTATGTTCTTTCTGCACATATATCCTGGGGATGCAGTTAAGACTTACAATGTTTTTACAACAGGCCAGGCCAGATTAATATTTACTTGATTGCTTTCTTAGCAATCTGGAGTCCCTCTTTCTTATTTGGCTAGTCAAAGCTGAATAAGCTGGATTTTCAATTTTTTAAAAGAACTCAATGTTCATACAAAAAGCAACATAAATATACTATCTAATGGGGATTCTGGGTCTTACATGTTTGGATTATGAATTCGTAATTGCCCATCTTGTATGAAATACTAACACAAAGTTGTGTCACTCTGATGTTTCAGCTCCAATCATGATTTTTTTTATTCAGGGTGGTCTGAAATTTCAAAATGTAGTGTAAACATGATTCCTTGATGGTGTGGGTTGCTGGAAGTACAACAGGAGTTGCAGAAGGGCAGTCCCCACTAATTTCAATAGCGCTTGGAGGAGAGAAACTCATGGTGGGTGTGCCCTGATGTCTGTTAACTACTAGAAAAAGCTGCCTGTTAAGAGCATGAGCGGCTAAACAGTTTTTCACTATTTATCAAAACCTGTTACATTTCCTTTACTACATACTGGGACTAATCAGATTTCTTGAAGGAGGAATCCCCATGAACATAAGTATCAAAATGTTATAAAGAAAATATTTTAAGAAACAAGTCTGAGTAACAAGAGATATAAATTGGATTTGTCTAGGGGTGGGGTGGGGGTGGGGAGACACACCATGGACTAAGTGAAAAACCCTACCTGAGGGATTTCAAGACAGTGTGGATAACCCGTACTTAAAACTATTCCAACCAAAAGGTTTCCTTATAGAGCATGGCTTTTTAGCATCCAAAAATCTTGGTTCTCTCCTTAAAAATTAGCATTTTATAAACTTTTCTGAACTAGAAAAACCTGTTTCACTTATAGGGGGGCCTGTGCTAGCAAGGGGTATAAAGTTATAAAAGTTAGATTTTGGAATGTCATTTTAATCCCAATATTTCCATGATGGAATGGTCTCTTTGCAGCCTACCAAGGATTTTCAATGTATAAAGAACAACAGACCTACATTTGGCTTTGCTTCCTAAAAGTCCAAAGAAAATGCTATTTTTTTATACGCAAGACTTCCAAGGCATTGGCTTAAGATGACAGGTACTTTTGTGCCTCTGGAAGATTTCATTATAAAAAAAAGTTCTCTTTCAAACAATATAAGCTTAAAGGCTCTTCAAAAAGACCCCCAAAAAGGTATACAAATTTATATTACAGTCCTAATATCTCTAAGGAAAAGCAGCATATGAAGATGTGTATTTTTAAAAAAGAATTCCCACATTCAGTACTGTGCATATTGAGAGCAAAACTATATTTCTCCATACAATTAAGCACTTAATATAAAAGTATTCTATTAAATGCACAAAACAAGCATAGCTCATTGGTATTTTTTCAGGGTTAAAGTATCTTGGGTTGCTTCTTTGTGTCCATTTTTACAAAGTAATTTTTACAGCATCCTAGGAAGCTAGAAGTGTAACCGTTTCCCCACCCTCCCAGAACAGCTATGCAAAGGATCCACTGTTCCAGATCATCAAGGCCACAAAGTCGGAAGCACAGTAAATCTAAGGAGGGGGATGAAGCATTACTCAAAGGAAAAGTGCGAAGTTTTCTGGATCACGAAGTCACAAGCTTAGTAGCTACTGAGCTCCATCTGATAGTCCTGTCTCCAGAGATGCAGAAGATGCATGCGAAGAATGGATAGCCACCCCTGCTCCATGGGACACCGAGATCTGTGACATATCTCTTCCTATGATTTCATTCACTGAAAGGAAAGAGAAAGGATTAATGTATTTGTTCAGTTTTCGTAAATATTGTTTTCTGAGTGGTACATTGACCAAACTCCATTCTGGATGATATTTATATAATTTCATATTAAACACAGTTAAAGCTGCACAGGTTTAAAAATCTCTTGAAAAGAACGTATGTAGGATGAAACAAAGCTTTTAAACAATACAAAGGGACTGGAGAGATCATGCTTTTTTGAAAGTTAGAATTTCAGATATTTCCTATCCCATTTTTCAAAGATTCACAGAGCAGTGTGATGTACTTTGCACACGAGTAGAGATCATTACGTCACATTTTCATGACTGAGTCATGCATTACAAAAATGTTCTGATGCATTCTGATGTGCCCTGCATCAAAGCAGTCTTTTTTTGTCTTTTGGTTGGAATATGGTTGTACCTTGGTTTGCGAACGCCTTGTGATTCGAACATTTTGGCTCCCGAACGCCACAAACCCAGAAGTGAGTGTTCCAGTTTGCGAATGTTCTTTAGAACCTGAATGTCTGGCGCACCTTCTGTGGCTTCCGGTTGGCTGCAGAAGCTGCATGCAACTGGAAGCAAGCTGTCTTCTTTAATTTTTGTTTATTTTTTGGCAATGGATGTGTAGGTGTAAACAATGCATGAATTCAGAAACTTATGCCATGTGATATGCCTTAATTTCTAAATAAGAGGAATGGAGTCATCTTATACAAAAGTCATACTTCAATCCTACTTCAATCCACTTCTGGTCCTGGGAGACAGAGGAGCAGGAGAGGTGGGGGCAGGAGGAGGAGGTGTCTAGCCAGTCCCTGACACTGAGACTGATGGGAGTGCAAAAACATATGGGGGGCCCTGCTTCAGACAACGTGTCTTGCACTTGCTAGCTTTCTCTTTTACAGCTAATGATTGTGCAAAACAAATATGCAACTCAGCAATACTCTCAATTGGCGGCAACCCCCCTCTCCAGCTACACTGCCAGATGTGTCAGTGGGCATCAGCCATCAGATGCAGAAGAGCACACAGTGAGGCACTCTGGAAAACAGAACTCTTAAAATAGATACAGACAATGCTCCAGTAGTCTAAGCTATGCTTGAGCTTCAATGGATTTGTTCTCAGCTGCAGCACGTGCTATCACATTCCCTACCCTAAAAGCTCTTCCCTGTCTACTTGTCATTGCTTCCAAGCAATTTTGGCAATACCTAGCAGTTCTGCTAAGATGCCTTCAAAGAGCCCCAAGGGCTAACAACCTCAAGTTTGTTTTTAAAAAGTAATGTTTGAATTTGTCAAGAACATGATTTAATACAGATTGATTCTCCTTGCAGTTCCTTTTCTATAGCGTAGTGGGCCCATGAAGTAATTATTTTCCATACTGCTTCTGAGTTAGTTAAATCACCTTGAAAATAAATAAATTTTGCAGCATTATCCTAGTCCTGTGCTCAAAGTCCCAACATGTCCAGAAACAGAGGAATTATTTTCTTCTTCCCAGTTTCTTTGAGAAACTTGCGATTTCATAGCAGCAACAGCTTAATTTTAAAATGTGGAAATGCAGAGTTAATGCTCATCACTAAAGGGAGAAATCAATGTTTTATGTATGGAGGTGGTATTGTTTGTCATATTATGCATTTTGTGTTTTTATCCTATAAACTGCTCTGTGATCCTCGACTAAAGGGTGGTAAATACATTTAATAAATTATAATAGTAGTAATATAAGTGCCTGTAAAAATTCACAGGCAGGACTGAGATTGGTGAAGAAGAAGATGACGAAGTCTCTTTTTCTCCCTCTATCATTACCCTTACTCCTGCCCCAGTTGGCCAGTATTTCGGGGCTGAGTTGGTCACTTTTCTTAGCCACACACTCTGCAGCCTGGCCAGGAAGTTGTTTTGGGACTACACACAAAGTCACTATGGGCAAAGAATTAAAGAAGCACAATGTTTAACAGTCTACAAACTTTAATAAAATTGAAAGTACTGAGGAATGTCACATGCAGAGCTTACAATAAATAATTAAATTTTGAATGGTTTGAATGTATGCTGGCAAAATCTTTCCATCATAACTGAAAATAATAATTCACTATGCCAAAGGTCCTCGGGTGGCTCAATGGGTCAGTGCATTTGGCGAGAAAGTTGGTGGTTTGAGCACACGTAGGGATGTAGCCAGGATTCCTGCATTGCATGGGGTTGGACTAGATGACCCTTGGGATGCCTTCCAATTACAGTTCTATGATTCTATTATTCTAAGAGACTTGGAACATACTGCCACAATTCTAAAGTTAGAAGCTGATTAGTTAACAAGTCAGTCTACTGGTAAGAGGACAGGGGACTACATGTATTGCACTTTTATTCTTTTAAATATGCGCTTTTGATGCTGATTCAAAATAATGCCTTAGTACAGAAATAAAATACAGTAAAATCCACTGTCAATCCTATCATATTACAAATGACAACACTGTCCTTATATGCACTGCAAGCTATTGAACACACTGCTGTTCAAGTCAATGGCTGCATCTGCATGTTTCTATTAAACATCAGAACACAGAGGAATAAACATTATTTGGAATTAGACTGCTTCTGCCTTCTAGAATTATACATAGTATCGTTCTTAACTCTGTGATAGCCAGACATTTACTGCTAAGTGTTCAGTTAATTTTTCTGTTGACAAAAGCATACTGAAATTGATTGCGGTGAGAACCAAGGTTATGTTTATGAAACAAAAAAGTGAACACAATCTGTTTCAAATTGTAATTAGATTAAAAACAAAGGTTATCTGCAAATATTCATTCCCTGTTCTCAAGGGTAAGTAAGGACCATAGTGGTAGAGCAACTAACTACTTTGAATGCAGAAAGTCCTAGATTCAATCCCTGGCATCTCCAGATAGAACTAGAAATGTCCCCTGACTGACCCTGTAGAGAGCTGCTGCCATTCAGTGTAGACAATACTGAGCTAGATGGGCCAATGGTCTGACACTGCGTAAGGCAGCTTCCTACATTCCACCCTGCATCCTCTTCACACAGTAACAGTTATGTACCACTATTATAGGACTACCTTCTTCTTATACCTCCTTCCCACCAATACTCCATCTGGTCTCTTGGCCTAGACAGTTTAAAATTATGAGCTTAAAATGTATCCAAAACATCGCAGCAGCTAAACCAGCTAGGGTTTTCTTACAGCCAGCAGCTAAAGGTTTCATAGTCTGCAGCACACACGTTTGCCACATTTATTCAATTTGGGGGGCTAACTGGAATATATTTCTGCACAGTTTCACATCTTTAGTTATTTAACACTTTATTCCTCTCTAAGACCATAAAAAGTTTCCCTAAGAGATCCACATTTGGCTTTGACTTTTCAGATGAATGTGGTTTGTATCCAACTAAGTGAAAATCAGTGGACTTAAGTTAGTAATGTTCACTGATTTCTGTACGGCCTAATAGGAGACAACCTAGACTAAATACTGGATAAACAACACAGGAGGTGTTAAAGTTCTATGCAAGTTACTGGTGTTTCTCTTCATTTGAGCCTTCAAATATTTGGCTTAAGTGACGTTTATTTTTAACAAATGCTTAGAACAGTGATGCCAAAACCGATAGCAATATTAAGAAAAAACTATGGCTTTTGACTGGAATCCTCCATATATTTACCAAGGAATAAGTGCCTTTAATATCTATTGGATTTATTCCTAAAAGCACTGTTAGAAGAGTTGCTGTATGCAAGGAAGGGGCCAGTAGTCCCTGAAAAAGGATATGGTGGCATTTCATCTGATAAAATTGTGCCAGTAGTAGAAGTATCAGGAAGAAGGAATTATGTGTTTCTTAATATTTTATGAGCTGTTGGGTTTATAGAATTACTCTCAATTTTATAAACTTCTAGGCAGTATGTATTTTATACAAGATACTCCAGAGTGGGGGAGAGCAAAAAAGGAATCCTGTTTACATGTAGCTTGAGAACTTGGCATTCTGGACTGCTTGATTACCTGCTGACCATTTGGAAATTATTTTGAGGCTGTATAGTTGTAAGCAGAACAGGTGACAAGTGACACTTGATAAAGTTGCTGGAACGATCTGCTTTGCCTTTTGATCTTTAAAGTAAGAGTCTATTGGCAAGCTGCATTAACCTATCTGCAAACCGTAGAACCTCTGCTCAGATGCAAGTGAATCACAATACAACTGAGTCATGAATGTGCCAGTAATCCTAGTTTAGAAATGACTAAAGTTTTGGATTTCAAGAAGTATAATTCTATGATCTAATATTTAAAAGCAAACAAACAAGATAAACTGTGGTATTTTTAAGTAAGTGGAATAGAAAACAAATGTTTCAGGGAAGAAAGGTATGAACTGTAGAAAGCAGATCCTTAGGTTATGTTGCTTCTGAATTAGGAACAGACAAGACTGCACCACCACATTTGGGTTCAAATGTGATAAAAACTCCAAACTAGTAAGAATGTGACAAATGACACGGCAAATAAACCTTAAATTTGAGAAGTACTAAAACTGTGCCCAGGCAACGCAAGAAGCAGAAGCGGATCACTCCATTAAGCTATTTATTGTAATTCCTCAGAATGATCAGTTATACTAGGTGGCCACCATATGAGTCCTCCAAATTTTTCATTTATGTACATTTGAAAAGGAGCTCCATTGTATCATTACTAATTACATGATATTCTGGAATTAAATGCTTTTGTTAGGAACTTATGACATCTCCATCTGAAACTCAAATTATTTTTCTATGCCCATAGGTTGGAACAGAGCTCCTGAAGAACAATTTTAATTTGGAAAGGTTATTACTGTATTGTGTAAAAGTTTTTCACTTGAAATTTAAGTAAATTTTGGGGGAACTTACTATCTTCTTATAAGTTCAAGACCCTAAACCTAATTTACACAGAAATGCCTGATTTTTAGAGTTCCAGGGAACAGTGCCGCTCCTGAACCCCAGAGCCTTTAAAACCAAGAATCTCAAGTTACAAGATGAGCAACTGGAGTCACACTTGAGCTACCTCAAAATGTCTTCTAGTCACCTAACCACCACCAGCAGGACAGCATCCAAAACATTTTAAGCCCACAACTTATGTGGCAGTTATGTTCAAGGGATTGCACCTAAAGCCAAAATCACATACTGTATAGTAACAAATATGGGTTCAATGGCAGGTAGGATTGCTAAAGTCTTTTTCCCTGGACACCAGCCACCTTCTTCCCCCCAAAAATACTTTTTTGCCAAGCACATAAAGCTGAATGTGCACAAGTTAAATGTGCGTAAGTAGCAGGCTTACTGTAATTGAAAAGGGGCGATTCATGTTACCCTCTTAATGAAGGTGGGCTTGTATTCATGTCATCTCAACTATTCTGAAATACCGAAGAGGGTGGGGACACAACACCAAAAGCAAAAGGCACAAAAACAAAATGGCAACAAAGAAAATTGAGACATTCAAAATGGTGCTTAAAATCTAACTTTATCAAATGATATGAAATACTGCAAAGCCCAACACATTTTGGATGAATTCTTCAGGACATGTAGGTTTTACTAATCACGCAACATCCCTTTCAAGTGGTATACCAAAAATACTGCTCATAGGGAAAGTGAAGTAATGAGCCTTCCTTATGTGCTCATAGGCTAGTTCCAAAGCAAACTCCTAAATACACAGCCTTATTCCTTGCTTTTCTAATCCACAGCTTTATGTAATGGGAGACACAACGGATAAGGAAGTGAAAGAAGATTAGCAAAAGGTCATCATAATCTGATACTGAACATAAATCAAGGTTAACATAACCTCAGACCAGTTAACAAAGATTGCATATTGTTACACTAAAACAGGAACATTTCATGGAAAAATTCTCAAGTATCTTGAAATCTTTTCAAAAGCTAAGTAACTGTGCTACTCATTCCACTATTCGGATTCTTTTATATAATTGTTTTTTTAAAAAATAAGAGAAATGTATGTAAATTTTCCAGGAGACTTGAGCATCCTTGACCAGTGGATGAAAGTTATCCACTTTGGACACTCAGTCAGTTGTCAAAAATTGTTTGTGCGTTGCAAATATTTAGGAGTCTCTTTTATGAATTATTTCTATGAACTATTTAAGAAGGATATTGACAAGCTGCACTGTATGCAGAGGAGGGTGACCAAGATGTTCAAGGGTCTGGAAACCAAGCCTTATGAGGCCTGGTTGAGGGAACTGAGTATGTTTAGCCTGGTAAAGATTGAGAGGAGATACAATAGTCATCTCCAAATATCTAAAGGGCTGTCACATGGAGCAAGCAATGCTTTCTTCAACTATCTGATTTGCATCCAAAGTATGACACAAAGTCATGTTTCGAGAGGCATTATTAAACTTCCTATAACATAGGATTATACCTACTAACAAACGCTAAAACATTAAATGACTTAAGAAGAGATGACTGTCCACCTAACCTAGAGGCTCTCTGTGCATAGAAAAGCACTGATATACATACAACTCACAAGAAAGCAGACTTCAACACACAAATGAAATGCTCAAGCACTCATTCCCCAGTTGCATACCTACAACCAATATTACGACAAACAGGAAAGCCAACAACCAGGTCATGTGTGTGTATCAGGCTCTCCAAATGTAATCCTTTATTATACTATTTTCCCCCCTTTTCTTTTTCAATATACTGCTTTTTTTAAAAGCAAAACCGCATTCAACCTTACACTTATAACATCACTTACCATCATCCAAAGTGATGTCTTGCAACCCTATCGTCTGAAAATTCAACTCTCGATCTTCAGGTTCAGGTTTAATGTTAACAGCTGATTCCTCTGGTGAAAATGGAGATGAGTCACATATGTTATGATGCATCAAAGATGAAGCTGCAGGAATTCCACCCAAGCCTGGGCTGTGTGCCTGTGGGGACTGTTGTCCAGAGTGACCAACAGCAGTTGGAGGAGGAGATGAAGCGGGTCCTGAGCTAGGAGTCTGGTAAGGCATAGGCTGCAATTGTGGAGAAGATGGCCCAGATCGTGGTGAATGGCCCAATGAATGAGAAGGTTTGGGGGATGGCGATGAAGTGTTACCTGGATTTGAAGAATGGTAAGTAACTTGCTGCAACTGTGTGGAAGGGTGTCCCAGGGACTGAGTCATTGTGGAAGAGACAGAACTTTGCAGAGGATTTGAACAATGGTATCCCATTGACTGCAAATGAGGTGACGATTGTCTTGATTGAGTTGGGTGGACTGAAGGATGCCCTCCTGTTGCAGCTGAAGTTGACACTGAAACTGGACTTGAAGAAAGATAGGGCATTGTTGGTAGAGATTGGCAGCTAAGGTTTATCAATGGAGGTACAGCTGCATCTTGTTGAAAGGAAATTGCATCATATCCTTGGCTGGAGGAAGCAGAGTTCATGGGAAGACCAGTCTGTCCATTAAACATAACATTAGATTGCATAGGCTGGTAGGAAGGCCTCGCAGAAGGTGCTGATGTTACCTGAAAAGATGGGTGGACTACAGCTGGAGACAAAACATGATGCTCTTCACCTGGACTAATGCTTCTATTCTGGATGTGTGGCAACTGAGATACTGGTGAGGATGCCATGGATGTGTACGTCTGCTGAACTGGGCATACAAGGCTCCTAGGTGAAGTAGAAAGTAAACTATCATGCGAGAGCCCTGGATCTGGTGAAGGCAGCTGAGTTTGGAGAGAAGAGAGTCCTTTAACACCTGTACAACGAGTCAAGGACAACGATGGAACTGAAGACAAATCCATTTCATCTCTGTTCTCTTGCTTTAGTACAACTGTGAAATAAGAAAACCAACTATTTACTAAATTCAGATAAAATGACGGACATCAGAACTTGGTCACAGAAGATGCAACCTTATCCCAAGTCAGTACAAGGCCATGCATATCGCCATATAGTGTTACCTTGGTTTACGAACAGTCATGCTTATGAACTATTCAGTTTATGAATGCAGCAAAACCGGAAGTAGTGTTCCGGTTTGCGAACTTTACCTCGGTCTATGAACGGAAGCCGAACGGTGGAAGGGCCCCCAGCGGCGGGAGGCCTCATTAGGGAAAGCGTGCCTTGGTTTAAGAATGGATTTGGTTTAAAAACAGACTTCAGGAACGGGTTAAGTTTGTAAACTGAGGTACCACCGTATAATCGATCCTGACTAAAAGAAGCCATGTGAGTATCATGCAGATGTCATTCCCAGCCACGGTAAGCAATATATATCTTTATTAAGGTACATGTTAGAGATTGCATGCACAAGGTCCCATATTCAAGATGGAATCTATGCCACACTTAACTATAATAGAATTAATTGTGCTGTTAGAAGTCAGAAAGAAAAGCCTGGAACCTGAACTGCTACCAACTGCAAGAACCAGAAAATATTGTGCCCTCCTCTCCTTGGCTATAATCACCCACATATATCTAACTCTGCTGTCTCTGTATAGATTTTAATTGTAAGCTGCTTTGAGAGTCAATCTTTGCTGAAAGTAGTGAATGAAATATACACAACTATTGATCATATAGGTTTATATTACCTAAAGATTTCCACATTATAAGCAATGGAAATTGTGAAAAATGAATAACTTTTTACAAGCACTTTATGCAAAATTTAAAAAGCTGAGACCCATTTCAGTATGCAAAATCAACATTCAGTGTAGGAAGCATTATTTTTGAATCAGTCTGACTGTCATTTTATGGCATAGCTTGTTTATTTTACATAAATGGTCATGATAATATGGATAAATTTTGCTTTCAAAATTAATAATCTCTGTGTGTAGTGAGATAGCATAATTTTACAAAATGTGTGTACCATTACTATTGTTTTAGACATCTTGATATGTTTAACTCAAGACAGTAATACTATATACATCTGAGTAAGTTGTATATGGTTGGTTTGAGAGAGATTGTCAAGAGTGGGAGAGATGTGTATTAAAAGTGAAAATACTGTATTTTCCACCCAGCATTGACATTCACATTTATTCTGCATTTTGAAGGGCTTTTCCTATTTCTAACCTTCAAGCTCAAAAGGTAAACGGTTTCTCCCCTGATCTTGGGTCAAGAGCTACAATTAATGCTTTCAAAATACCGCTGGATGCACTTCTCAACCTTTTATCAGCTGCCAAGAATTACAGTGTTGTACAAAACATCAAGATCCAATTTAGGCGCTTTAATAGCCATAGCCAAATATAATTGCAAAAATAATTTTTAAAAAACAGGTACCCCAAATCCAGGTTAAGTGCTATTGAAATTTGAAACAAAGAACATTTTGAATTTCACCCTTGATTTATACTAGAAAGAAGGTATGTATGTACCTGGAGTGTAAGTAAAACGCTGAGACTGACTTTTTTTCCTCTTGCCATTGCAAACATAGAACTGCACCTGGACAGTAGCTGTAACTGTTTTGTTGTGGTATGGAGGAACTTCAAGGACAATTGTAGCCTGAATGAAAAACAAATGAAATTTGCATATTAAAAGCAAGAGCAAACATCTTCCCCTAAATAAGCCTCGTCCTCTCCAAGATCAGCTGGCAAAGCATATGCTTTCTCCCCTAAAGTACTGTACTATATGTTAGGCTACCAAGCAGAGCATCTTTTTTACAGAATGGCCATCGCTGGGAAAGTTCAATAGGCCACCTCCCCATCTCTCCACTCCCTTTCTTTTGTATCCTTAAAAGTCACAGAAAATCTAACTGTGATTTTAAATTTCTTATAAAGCAGTTCCTTGATGCAGGACAAATATCATATTAATGTTTTAATTATGTAAAGTATATTCCAGAATTTTCATTTGCTAACCAAACATCTATACTACTGGACATGTCAGTGGCACATAAATTCAACTTCTTAGACATGGCTGGGTTCTCTGTGGCTAAAAGGTAGATAAAGGACTTTTGCTATATTTGCTGTAGTATGTTGGAAATCTATTATCCCCTTTTTTCTTCTTCACACCATTTTGGCTCCTTTTACATCCCAAGCCCCTGGGCTCAACTCCTTTCCACTACTCCAACGCCTATTTTTAGTCTTTTCCACCTCCTCTGTTTTAATATCTTTTTTTCTTCTTGTTTCCAGATAGTACTCTAGAAAGAAACCTTTTTAATATTAATCTGGCCTGTCCTCGATATAGCTTCAGGAGCTCTTTCAAACCCAGAACTCAGTTCTCAAACATATTAAGCAGCAATAAGATTATGTGGGTGCCTTTCCCCCTCATTATTGATACAGCTCTTTGGCCTACATGATCAATGTAGACAATACAGAGCTGGCAGGCAGTATCTCTCTAGGGTTTCATAATGGAATTTTTCTCATCCCCCACCTGAAGGTGCCATAGACTGAAAGCTGCACTCTTTTGCACACAAAGCATGACTACCACTGAGATAAGCCCTTCCTGAGCAACCATAATAGTCACAGCACTCAATGGAGGAAAGGCTCTGCATCAGAAATTCTGAATTCCAGGTAGGGTCTGCCACCTTTCAGTGAAGTCCTTGCAGAAAGAACATAAAACTTCCTCTTACTGGCCAATTCTGGTCTAACTGCCATGCTCAAAGCCAACTCCTAGAAAAACTAGCTAGCTCCTACATTCTGCAAACATTTTTTGCACCCCTACTGATATGTAAACACCCATGAAGTAGATCAGTTATACTTAAACATTTAACCTTTCTGCTAAAATGAGAAAATTTATGGCTACCCACATTGTGCTCAAGTGTCTGCCAAGCTGCTTACAAGGCTACAGTACATTTAAAAATAATTCCCCACGTTTAAAAGAAAGCTCACCTCTTGACTCCTTTCTCTAATTATTTTTCCTTCCACCTCCCACTGGGGCCTTCCATCTATCAAGAGAAAGATTTTAGTTGAAGTATCAAATTACTGAAAAAAAGCAATCTAATAATTAATGATAGACAAAACACAGACTGTAAAAATCCTTCATGCTAGTTTTCCTTTAAAAATCCAAAGGTATCTCAACGCACAAGATCCCCAACATTTGAGTTATGCATAGTACTGACACAGAATTGCCTTGATTTAACTGCTAGCAAAGAGCCCAGAAAGATGAATACTGTATAGAAAAGGTAGGTATCAAAGAGGAATCTGAAATAGGGGAGAGAAGGAAATTGTTGTTTTGGCACATTCATACTTAATTCATAACTAGTGGCTGCTGCAATTGCAGAATAGCTTGCATAAAAAAGGAGTGCAAAGAGAGGCTATACTTGGAGGTGGGGAGACTTAAGGCTCCTTCACCTGCTGAAAGAATAGCAAACCAGGTTAAAAATCGCTGGGAAAGTAAGAAGCAGCACCTTGGTAAGGGAAAACTCTGCAATAATTCTAAGCAGCTAAAGCTTAGAATGTGCAGAAACAGTGGCTGTTGCTCTACACGAGTTTCTAATGTCACTTCTGATGAGAAATGTTGTAGGGTGTGTTGAATTTTTCAATTCCCAAAATGAGGGCTGATGAAAAGTTGTAATATGATTTGAGAAGTCAAAAGATATTTTGGTTAAATTAATATAATTTAGGTTTTTTGGGTAAATAACTACATAATATTGACTTTTACATTTTTGTAGAATTTTGTGGAATAATCTTAAACTTGTGTTATTAAACAAATTGTGAAAAAATGTTGGGAAATTGCATTAAAATCATTAAAAATGATTGCCAAGTACTTGCAGTTATATTATATATTGCTAGTAGCTCTGTTATTTATATATTTAAAACATTCTATATTAAATTGCATACTACAATTACAAACATGCATGCACACACACACACACATATATATAATTCACTAATGTTGTGCTATATACTCACCTTGCCCCTTTTCAAGAAATATTATTTTTGATTCTGGAAGGAAATTCGATCCAGTAACAACCATTTCATGGCCTCCATTTACTGAGCAACTGTTGATGTTGTATTTCTCTATCTGAGGAAGTTCTTGAGCCGATCTCTGAGCTTTGTGAAAAAGATGTACAAATATAAATAAGCATGCTAGAATTATAGCTTAAGAGGTTAAGGTGACCAAAGCCTGTATTTACCATTTAAAACAGTGTGCATCATTTAAACATAATTATTATCGTAAATAGGTGCTGGTAATCATGCAGTGTTCATTTTCCTAAAGGAGAGGAAAACAAGTTTTTCTTATCCATATATCATTATCACTAAGCTGGTTTCCAAGTCAACTATGCCCCTTCTATGAAAGGAAAAGGCTAAATTAGAACAAATTTTATATAAATCTGCTATGAGGCACAATTTAAGCTATTAAAATGGGTGGAAAATCCCATGTTGAAAACAATGCTACATGACTCAAATAATGTTTTTCAAAAGAAATTGTGGTTCAAAAGCGTTTATATCAAAATGCAAGTTATTTTGTGAGGGTATGCATCAGATTTGGACAAATTCCAAATCAAAAACTGAAGTGGGACATATTCAGAGCTTTTATTAGCTGAAGGGGAATCGTCAGAAATGCTGCAAACACAAGTGGGGACCTCTAAACAGATTTAGGGGAATGTGACTGTTAAAAAAACTGCAGTAGATCTCCAAAAATGGAAACACTTCTCCCTAAGCTTGCCATTTAAGGGAGAAGAAGAGCTCTTTAGCTTCCAACCAGAGGGATTTTCCAGGGCTCTCAAATCAACTTTTGGGAATGGATGTTAAAGTAACATATCACCTTGTTCTTGTCTATTATGTAGTCTTTCCTAGTTCTGTTAGGGGTGTTTCCTTGGAAATGCTAGACATTTGAATCCCTCTGTCTCTGTACCATCTCCCCACAATCCACTCCTGTTAATCAGCTTTCTGATTTTTGGTGCCAATACAGCAGAACACAAACCAGAAGTTTCCCCATCTCCCGCTACACTCATTTATCATAACTCCCTAGCCCCTACACCCAAACTTCTGAAATTGTGCAGTTTGCTTTCCTAGAGTATTTGATGCATGCCATTTTTATAATAAAATTGTTTCCCACAAAACTGCAAATCCCATTTAGATCTCCTACCAATATTAACTTTTAAAGGAGCCCAACACAAAACCAAAACCCTGGATCTATTTGACAGTAATTTGGCAGTCTTTATCCATTCAAGTAATGTTATGCATGTAAATTACATCTAATTTTATACCAGTATTTCCTTCCAGCTAGAAGCCCCACACAGCTAATAATAAGGCAATAATATATATTGCCATGCTAAATTCAGAATTCTAATATTATGTATTTCTATAACTATCAATATGGATCTAGCCCAGGCTTCCTCAACCTCGGCCCTCCAGATGTTTTGAGATGACAATTCCCAGCATCCCTGACCACTGGTCTGGCTAGCTAGGGATCATGGGAGTTGTAGGCCAAAAACATCTGGAGGGCCGAGGATGAGGAAGCCTGATCTAGCCAATTAATCCAACGAAGGCAAAAACTCAACACAACAAAATAATAACTTAAAAATGAGTACAAATTAGCATCAGAAGGGGATGAATCCAGCATGAAATCAGTTTTTATTTTATTAAGTGTACTCAATGAGGAACACAACACAAAGAAGAGAAAACTTACAGCATTCAACAGGTATTGAAGCAGCTTGAAGGGACAAGACTTTTCCATTAGGCTGTGGGATGTGAACTCGAAACACAAGCCGCACTCTTGTATTCTTCCTTCCAATATCTGTCTCCCCTTTACGAAGTTCTATGTCAGAATTGCGGAGTTTCAAAATACCTGCACAGTCAATGCTATGGGAGACAGAGAGTTGAATGAAAATGTGCATGTCAGGTGTTTCTTTTTATATAATTCAAGTATGCATATTTTATAGTTACTCATATTTTCCTTCTTGCTGTTTGAATGCTTGTCAGACATGAAACCAACATCCATGCACATTGTTCTTTACTAGCTTATGTTGGAATACAGTCTCAATACTCTACCCCAGTACCATTAACAAATGCAGAAACAAAGAATGATATTTAAAATGGCAGGAGTCACCCTTAGAAGCAACCGCAGCTGTGCCACACAAAGAAACAAAACAATCTCTTATTTTTCCATGAAATGATCATTTTGAAATGGCAAACTATGCATATAATAAAATGTGGAAGAAACTGGATACTTTTTTAAATTTGCAAAACACTAAACAGGCAAAGTATTACACCACAGGTATATGGTAGAAGTAGACAAACTATCCAACACTAAGGTCCACTCTGAAAATGTAGGAGTTGGAAGAACCTTGGGTGACTATTCCTATAGTTAACATATGCCAATGAAATTCTCGTGAGTAATGCTCATGAAAATTGCACATGCCAGACTACAGCTGGTGGCTAGGGTGCACTTGTTACAAGCCTCATTCAGCAACTGTTACCTTCATGTATCACATTTCTTCCATCTGAACTAATAAATCTTGAGGGTTAGATTAAGCTCAAATTCACCAAGTCAGTTCGAATACAACATTCCTATCCCTCCAAACCACATGGTGAAGGCTCATGGACTCTTTCTTTATCCCACATACTCTCTTCCTAGTTTGAGCAAACCATAGTCTACTGTTGCACCCAAACTATGACTTGTGCAAAGGAGGAAGGGAAGGAGGATATCTGAGTGTATGAGGGGAGGGAATGCACATGCCTAACCTGCCAAAACATGGGTTTGGAGATCAAAACATTACATCTGAGCCAATCTATTTTAACATTCCTATTTGGTCAGATCTTAGTATCTTGCTAAGTCCATTTTGCATGGACTAGAAACATTTGTTTTGTTTGAAAAAAACTTTCAATTTTTGTAAATCGCTCTGAGGTTTTTTACAATTGAGCTGTGTATATTTAAAAAAAAAATTTCTGGAATCAATATGAATCATACAGAAATTGTAGAGGCATGGGGAGTGAAAGAGAACAAACAGCTATCCTGAATATGCTTACAGGCTAATAAAAATTACTTAAAAATTCTAATATGCAAATACAAAAAAGTAAGTGAATAGGTTATTATCTAGCCAATGTATTTATGATCCACCTTCTACATGTGTCAAGATGATTTACACCCATAAAAATCCAGATATAGTTTAAAAAACAATCCAAAATGTAACTTGAAGACACCTGTCGTAGGGACAGCTACACCCAAAAAATCCTGCTTCACGTTACTGTAAAAAAGATTTCTCATTCATTTCATGTAAAATACAGTAGCAGCCGCAACAACTTTAAACTACTGCAAGAAACTGGTAATCTTTCATTTGAGAGAAACACTATATAGCAGAAAACATTTCAGTGTGTCATTTACAGGTTAGGAAAACGCATCCATAATAAATCTTGTATCAATCTGGAGAATACTTTCTTTAAAATGAAGCGACTGTTGAGAAGCCATCATTAGAAGATAGCACACATTTCCTAAGAGGTTTGTAACATCACCTCCCTAAATATGGCTGGGAAACCTGGAATGCAATATGTTGATCTGCTTGAACGTATCTTTTGACGTACCTGGCTGACATATTGTTTTCAGGAAGAAGTGGAATTTCCAAGACCTTTGTGCTTGCAATAATTATCTCTTGACTAGCAGTAGCAACTGTTTTACCCGTGATTCTATGCACTTGGTAGAAGGCATGTGGCCGTAGATAACGATCATCCGCTGTCCCAATGAACATCTGTAGGTTTACTGGCTTTTCACTATAACCCAGGAGCTAATAAAAAAGAAAAAAAGATAACTTCTGAATCCCGGTTTTGTAAAAGAAATTGCCTTTGCCCAAATACTAAAAAACAGATGTTAATGCATTAGGACTGTAAGTCATACATAAATACATTTACTTACATGAGTCCAAATAATTTAAAAGGCATGATTATGGAGTCCACTGGTTTCGAATCTGTCTCAAGGTATACATTTTTGTAGCTGTACCTACTTAAAAAACTTTAATTATGAATTCTACTACCAACACTTAAAATAGTTCCCATACATTCATTGCAATCTTTGTAACTCATGAATAATAATAATAATTTATTATGTATACCCCACCCATCTGGCTGAGTTTTCCCAGCTACCCTGGGCAGCTCTCAACAGAAAATTAAAAATACGGTAAAACATCAAACATTAAAAACATCCCTAAACAGGGCTGCCTTCAGATGTCTTCTAAAAGTCAGATACTTTTTTATTTCCTTGACATCTGATAGGAGGGCGTTCCACAGAGTGGGCGCCACTACCTTAAAGGCCCTCTGCCTGGTTCCATGTAACCTCACTTCTCACAGTGAGGGAACCACCAGAAGGCCCTCAGAGCTGGACCTCAGTGAAGGAATTACAGTACTTTAAATATAACTTTACTGCTGAACAGAAATGACAGCAGCTTACTTAAACCCAACTAGTGACTTGACTTCCTGGCTCATCAAGAAATGTATCAAATACAATCAAAATTCACAATCACTCCCTACAATAACTCCCCATTGTGTTGTGGGGAACATAATCACTGTATCCCAGGAATAAGAGATGAGACATCACCTGACAAGGCTGCTAGTCTGGCTCACCTATTAAGCATTCAGAAAGCTATATACAGGTGCCAAATGAGGGTTAAACAAGAGGGGGTGCTCTTCACCAGCTTAAATTTCACCTAGATTCTACACCAAAGTGATGGGCGGGACAGGCAGAGAGAGATACTACTTGGCAGGAAAGTTGCCCATGTTAATTGGCCCCAATAAGGTAAATACAGCATTTTGACATTTATGAACCAGCATGGCCTTACTACTGCCGGGTTTTCTACAAACTCCAACAGCTGTTGGGGACACAATGTTATAAACTAGGATATTTTAAGGAAGCAGCAATGTGCTGTATCAACTGTACTAATCTTAAATTAACTGCCACATAATGCAATGTGCTTGGGAAACTCAGTATAACTGTTCTCCAATATTTTATTTTTAAACATTTACACTGGCTGGAAGAAGTTATAGACTTGTTCTGTAACAACAAAATAAGAATGGTTCTACATGTCTTGATCATTCTATGCTTAAAAAAGAGAAGTGTTTTACTAATCATGGCACTGGGGTCAATTAGACCACAGTGGTTAAGAACCTAAACTGTCCACCAGTTCTCCCCATGCAAATGTTGCCCTGCAATAATGTTGCCTTGTATTTACTGAATACATTTATATATTGTACTTCCAACCAGGTTCCCTGGGTGGTTTGTGTAAACACAATTCAGAATAAAAACACTACAACAAGGCAATAAGCCCAGCCCAAAAAACCAAGTTAAAACCAGCAAGAAACACAGAAACAATTGAAACAATAATAATATGCAGCATTGTGTCATCTGCATAACCACAGACTGGCCAAGGCTTTCATATGCGTGCCAATCAAGCTGGATAGAATGGTCTCGGCAAATTTTCCCAGATCAATCTTCCTCAACATCAACTTAGGGACCATCTACATCAGCTCAGGCAGGGAAACCAATGGGAAGCATGGTGGCTGATACACCAGCAGAATTGCTAATCAATCCCTAGACCCCAGTACAAGCCTGGCACATGACTGAACAGGATGACTTATGGAATTCCTATAGAGATCTCACAAGCCTATACTTATGCTTGCACTGAGTACCCAAAAAGGAACAGCCCAGATAGACTAACTCCTCCCAGCTCACCAAGTCTCAGTACTGCACACCAAGTCAGCCTCCTCATCCACAATTAATCACAAATGGATGAGGAAAAAATTGTTATTGACTAACCTGGAATTTAGCACTTGTACCTGAAGGCCAGTAAGCTAGTAAGGTTACCATCAACCATCTGGGTGGAGTTGAGCTCTTGACATGATGGCGCTGAAGCAAAATGAAGATGGTAAAAAGAAGCACCTCCAGGAAGAACACAGGACTACAAATTCCGTTTTGGTCTTGTAATGTTTCTGCCTTATTTACTACTTTTGTATCCTGCAGTGTTTGCTTCCATATTAGTGTTTCAAAACAGCCAAAATAAGCAGCTATACACTACTGTGTATCTTTGAACAATTGAATAATATTCTCTCCCACAGACACTTTGAACTTACTGAATTCCAGGTTGTGTTGATGCACAACAAATGCCCAAAATATTTCTAGTGAACTTCAGGAACTTCACAGAAAGAGCATTGACTACTGTACTTAATAAGCACTACCTCAGCAAATGAAAGGAAAACTACTCCACCATTTAAGTCCAAGACTGCTTTCACTTGAACACGTGCTCTTTCAGGAATATGTTGTCTGAACTGAGATTCTACCTTTTTTAAGGCAAAACTAAAAGTACCAGATTCCTGCCTGTTCTTTGCTTAGGGTCTTTCTTGTGAAGAATACTTATGCCCACATTCACAATATGGCAACACTTTCCATGTACACTTTCAATATTTTGCTTGAAAAAAGTTTTATTTCAAGAGAATACTAAAAATCTATTTTGTTTACACAGTTGTTGCCATCTGCAGGGCTAGCTCTGAAAACCCCCAAAATACAGATATATAGATTAGGGATGTGTGATAAATCGCCATATCATTGAATACTAGTATTGAAATAACATTGTGCTAAGTGTTTCACCAAGGCAATATACAGGTGAACAAAAGGTGGACACTAACAGCTTCCCAGGGGGTAGCTCATCTGAACAATACTTTACTTTGCAGATTATTTGCTGGAATGGTATATCCAGCTTTGTTTGCTCTCTCCCTCCTAACCGATAAGAAAAGCCCTCACACAAACCAGCAAACACTTTCAGCTTCACCAGTATCTTTCCACTTAAAGGGTAAAGGGATCCCTAACCATTAGGTCCAGTCGCGGACAACTCTGGGGTTGCGGCGCTCATCTTGCTTTACTGGCCAAGGTTGTCCGCAGACAGCTTCTGGGTCATGTGGCCAGCGTGACTAAGCCGCTTCTGGCAAAACCAGAGCAGCGCACGGAAACACCGTTTACCTTCCCACCGGAGCAGTACCTATTTATCTACTTGCACTTTGACATGCTTTCAAAATGCTAGGTTGGCAGGAGCAGGGACCAAGCAACGGGAGCTCACCCAGTCACAGGGATTCAAACCGCCGACCTTCTGATCGGCAAGCCCTAGGCTCTGTGGTTTAACCCACTGCGCCACCCAAGTCTTTCCACTTAGAACTCAGCTAGTTATGTAGAACCTGCTAACAATCCAGGAGGAACCCCCCCCCCAGCTAGACAGTCAAGATGCAGCAGCAAACAAAGAACTAAACAAAGAACTAGAAAGCACTTCTTTCTTCTCTCACAACCCCAACCAGTGAAAAAAGAGAAGGAAGTGTGTTTTTAAATTTTCTGGTGGTGTTTACGTTGTTGGTTCCCCCTAAATAACTTTCCTCCATGTCAAAAAGGAAGGGTTTTTTAATTTAAAGAAGACTATATTTTGCTTGCTTGCCCTCCCTCCCTTGGATATAAAGGAAGAGCTTGGTGAGATGAGGGCTTGGGGGGGGGCTCTTCTGTGGGGGGGGGGGCGAATGGAGGGGAGATTTAGCTGGCTGCCTTATGATGAAATGGGAGGTTGGGTACTATGTGAGAATGATGGGGAGGGTGTTTTTCAGTAAACAGTGCAAGCAAATTTGTGTCTACTCACAAGCAAGCCCTACTGAATTCAACGAGGCTTGCTCCCAGGAAGGTAGAAGTTAGTTTAGTTGAACTCAGTGGGGCTTAGGCATGCAGAGATTCCACTTAGACCTCTGAGTGGGGAAGCAGATGCAACTTGGCTAGCAAATCACTTAAACTATTCTTAAGTTGGTTGAAAATATATTAAGCATATTATATGGAAGTTTATTTAATATTTTTATTAAATCTACTACTTTCTTAAATTTTAAGGCCCTCCACCACCGCAGGGAGCCTCGTCAAGGCCCTCTGCTGCTGTGCGGAAACACGACACACCCTCTGCCACTGCAGCGAGGTATGGCAGGACCCTCTGCCGCCATGGGGAGGCCCAGCAAGGCCCTCCACCACCACAGATATGTACTGTGATATATAGCGATATCATATTTGGCTGGTGATATATCATGATGTTGAAAACCAGCTATCACCCAGTACAAATATAGATAAAATAAATAAATAAATAAATAATAAAGGTTGTGCCAGAGTGGATGTTCCAACTGTATTGTGCTTTACAGTATTGTGTAGAGACTATTTTATTGTACATCTCCTTGGAGAGGAAGCTGAGGAGTTAAAAAACCAGAATAACTATCATCAATATTGTCTCAAGATTCTTTTTCCTGGCATTAAGGCTTCTGAGAGACATTTGACCATAATTCAGTGGTAGCGCACATACTTTATACAGAGAAGGTCCCAGTTATTTCCGGTTAAAAGAACCAGGTAACAAGTAAAGAACAAGACCTTTTCCTGAGACCCTAAAGAGCCATTGCCAGTCAGAGTAGACAGCCCTAGGACAGACAAATAAACTGGTCTGGTGTAAGGCAGCAACCTATGTCCCCACAATAGTACTGTTCAATGCCGTCTTCCTTAACTACGAATCCACCCATGCAGAAGAGTTTTGCATGATTTCGCCCTTTACAAGTCTTCCAGAAAGAAAATGTGTATGTCTACTTGGAATGACAGCTGCATTGTTGTCCTTCTGTAAAATCCAAAATCCTCATACAGGTTAGGCAGTGATAAATCATCCCATAAATATTAAGTTTAATTAGATTACTGACACCAATGCCAGCCTGTTGAATATGCAACCATATGTCCTTTACACAAAGATAGTAAATTAAACTGGTGGTTGAAGGGAGAGGAGATGAGCTAGAAGTGTAATATTACAAAAGGGAGCACAGTATATTTAAAATAAATTTATATTTACTACCAGCATCTGCTCCAGTTAAATCTAAACACACTCATGTGCAACACAATCATACACTTTCATTTTGTAAACATAATCATATACTCTTCACCCAAGGGATCAAACAGAATGTTGTAAATAATGAAAAAGTTACAGCACACTGTCACTACTGACCTCTAAAAACCCTCCGCTAGTAACTGTATACTGTAACACACAACCCATTGCTTTATGGAGGAAACTCTGCCAAGTTGTTTGTGTGTTTCTGTATCGTTTCCATAGCAAAGGTCAGTGGATGCTAAGTTAAACTGAAGCTGAAAGGCTGAAGAGAGAAGGTCACCAAAGGATAAGCTACAATAGTTTCCCCCTGAAAAAACTGCTTTTATGTAAAGCGAGATGAATTTATGAAAATCAGTATGTATGCATTTTTAATATTTGAAAATATCTAGAACACAATGCTTTCAACCAAAGATGCATGCAGATTTTTATTACAAAGTTAAACTTTGTTTCTGTTGTGTATGTTGTGATATGTGTGCATGCGTTGTTGTTTAAACTTAAGAAAAGCAATAAAAATAAAATTTAAAAACAAGGTTAAGCTTTTGACCATATTGTTTGAATTAGTAACTGACATTTTGGAATGAAATAATGTTACCATATTAAACAGCATTCGAATTGTTTTGGTTAGACCTTTAAATTTCCAGATCTGAAGTTACCATCTTATATAGGTCCTTGCAGAAAATAACCCACACAATCCAGATTGGGGGGCTACAAGCACAGAACTGGTGCAGAACAAGTACTTGTAAAAAATTTCAAAAATATAAAATGAGCATGCATATAGCAGAGAAAACTGAACAGGCAAACTTTAAAGTCATTTTAGTCAAAGTTCGTTTTTTGTATCTTCTAGTTTTGACTCCCCACCTCCTTTAGCAGATTGGCAGTTTATTCTGTATTTAACCGCCAACATACAGAACAGCCTCAAAGGTGCTGGGGGTAAGCATCTTGAGAACATACAATGGAAGGGCTGGAAAAGGCAAGCTAATATTAAACATTATGCTCCAACGTTAAACAACATTTTCATCAACATCACCTTATCAATTCTCTTGCAAACTCTCCAGCTACCAGGCCAGAGATTTCATAATTAAGTGCTAACTTCTAAACACATATAGTTGTACCAGCTTCAGGAAAATCCCAACTGCATGCACAGAGGGAAAATAAAACAGAGTGGCACAAGATCAGTTTGTGCTTAATGGAGGAACTGCAAGACATTTTAATGTTCTCTTCATGGGGCAAGCAGCAACTGGTAGGGGATTTAAAAATGGAAAGATGACACATGGTTAGGGTTAATCTTCCCTTTCTCCACTGCACAACCCTGATTCAAACCTACTACCAATGCAGTAGTAATAGAGTGAAATAGAGGATTTTGAAATGCAACCGATATGCTCACAGATCTCTCACTTTTATAACTAGTTTGGACCTAAAAACTTATAATAAATGATGGAGCCCTTGGAGACCTCTATTTAAAAAAAGAAAATACAAGAAAGAACAGCCATCAGAAACAGAGGCACAACAGACTAACATGACAGTCAAGTTGTGATGAATGAGTGGAGAAAGTTCCTTTAGTAATTATGCTCAGAAATGTTCTAAATTCAATTCAAGGCTAAACTAAATTTCATCTCATTTTCAATGCATTTGTATCCCACGAATCTTCCAAGAAACTCTAGGTTATCTTCATTTATCCTCACCACCAGTCCATGAGCTTTAATAGCTGAAACAGGAACTTGTCCAAGGCCACCCAGTGAGAATCCTGACTGGTATTTCTTATTACTTTCCAATACCTTATAATTCATACCCCAATACTGCCCCCATCAAATAATGTAAGCTTTGTGGAAAGGCTCTCATATGAACTCCAAGCTCAGCACACTTTATTTTGCTTAATTATAGAAGTGGTCCTAGTAATGTTCCTTTCACACAAGCCAACTTATTTCAAAATAAAAGTTGTAAACAACCAATTTTAATACTTACTGCTAAGATGTTATTCTATAAAAGGCTATGCATGGTGCTTAGGTTTCTAGCAATCTCACATTGCAACACTTAACTGGTTCTAATAACCATTATAAAACAAGAAAAATCCTTGTAAACTATCAGCTTATCCAAAGTTAGTTCAATAATCCCAGCTCCACATAAACTACACTTTTGGCAAGCTGCTTCAAGACTTTGTTTACAGAGGCTGTTTTTTGAAGACTGCATCTCTCTCAATCAAAAACTGTAGAAGCAACTCAGAAAGTCAACTGCACTACTGAAATAGAAGAGATTATCACTCAAATTGGACACATTAATGCACACTTGAAAGTGGACAAACAGTAGAATAGTGCTATGGGTAAATCTCTTAGAACAGCAGCATTTTTATTTACTTTAAGGTAACTATATCTATAGGCTGTCCAGTTATAAAAGTTTTCTGAATAACTTAAGTTCGCACAAAGGCAAGGGGAGAATGGAAGGACTGGTGTGCCCAGCACCAACTGCTGAGAAAGAAAGCACGACAGCACAATTAACTAAAACTGTACAGACTGAAGACCACTCAACTTCTTCCCTCTTCACAAGATGAGACTGAACAATGACTGTACAGATCAGCAACTGAGTTTTAGTTGTGATAAGGAATAGTAGTGTATCTCCTGCATGGGGAGCTGCCATCCCTTTACATTAGCTCCTATAAAGGTAAAGGTAAAGGTACCCCTGCCCGTACGGGCCAGTCTTGACAGACTCTAGGGTTGTGCGCCCATCTCACTCAAAGAGGCCGGGGGCCAGCGCTGTCCGAAGACACTTCCGGGTCACGTGGCCAGCGTGACAACGCTGCTCTGGCAAGCCAGAGCCGCACACGGAAACGCCGTTTACCTTCCCGCTAGTAAGCGGTCCCTATTTATCTACTTGCACCTGAGAGTGCTTTCGAACTGCTAGGTTGGCAGACGCTGGGACCGAACAACGGGAGCGCACCCCGCCGCGGGGATTCGAACCGCCAACCTTTCGATCGGCAAGCCCTAGGTGCTGAGGCTTTAACCCACAGCGCCACCCGCGTCCCTTCTATTAGCTCCTATAGATTACATACATTTCAGTATCAGTTACTGAATCTATGTGCATGAGCACATATATGTATATAAACTTCATGAATAACACAAATGGGGGTGAAATGCCGCATACATCCTAACTTACTTTCAAAGCAGTTCAATACCTACTAATTAGTGCTAAAGTCTTACATACATATGGCAAATCTAAAAAAGAAGAGATATTTGAAACAAGCAGAGGAAGAATAATAATATATAATACAACTAGACTCTTTACCTGGGGAGTGTTTGCCCTCTTGATTAAAAAGAAGTAGTTTTACTTGGATAAACAGCTGCTTTTTAAAAAAGAGCTGTATTCTAATACTGTTAAAATTTGAACTTGATCTGTGGGTTCTGTTTCATTTTCAATATTTCTATCCAGTGCTTCTTCATATAGATGGTATTACGTTTATCTCAAAGCCCACTTGTGTTATACAGACAACTCTCAGCTTACGCTGGAGTTATGTAGCACATAAAGCCAAAATTGCATATAATCAAAACACAATGGGTACAATGGCAGGTAGGATTGCCAAAGTTATTTCCCCAGACACCCACTCCCTTTATGCCTCATTCATTCATGCTAAGCACATAAAGTTGAATGTTGAAAAGTTGAATGTGTGTAAATTGCGAGTAATCTGTACGGTATATAAAAAGGACATGTTGAGCAGGTGTTAGTCATTGCTCCTACCAAAATTCCCGAACACAGTCAAGTCACGCTTGCTTTCTGGACTGGAGTGTGGATCCTATTGCTAGGAAACTGCTCATAGGACAGGATGCCTTATTAGTTTCAATAGGAATTCTGCTGGATCAGGCCAAAGACTCACCTATCCACCATTCTGTTCTCAGTGGTCAACCAGATGCCCATGGGAAGCCCACAAGAAGGAACTAAGTGGAACAACACTCTCCTCAATGGCATATTCTGTGGAACTTGATATCCTGCATGCCCCTGCTCTACAGACAGTTTCTAACAAAAAGTACCACCCTCTACTACATTTTCCATCTCATTCTTTAGGACAAACAACTATTATCACATCTATTAAAACTAGCTTTTTCTAATTGTGCACATTTCTAGACTAAAAACACAATCCACAAAGTAAGCAAGCTAAAGTCCCAACTAACAGAGCATAAACATAATGTAGGGTTTCACTTATTATCAAACATAACTTGGAATTTTCTGAAAACTAATTTCTTGGCAATCTGGTTTTCTTTTCTATCTTGAGACAGGATCTTTAAGGCAAAAAACCCCAACAACAACCCCTGAATATGAGAACTATACATGAAACCTCAGTAATGTTGCTCTTCAACACACTTCTCTCCATTATTGGCACAGAAGCTATTACCAGAACAGAGAAAATGCACCTCATCCCTTGAAAGTAATAGTCATTTGCCACAGATAATCAGGGATGAACAAAATTTAAAGCTTTTCCAATACTTGTACAAAGGACTGTCAGCCTTATTTTTGTAGCTCTGAGATGGAGGGACTGAAGCCCTCCAGGCTAACTGAACTACAACTCTTGGCATTCTTGATCATCTTGGCTAGGGCTGATGGAGTCCAACAATATATGGAGGGACAAAGGTTCTCAAGTCCGGCTGTACGTAGATAATTTCATTGGGCTACCTCAGAGGGATAGAAGAGAAATAGTGTCCCAATCAGCTCTGCAGAGAAGCCACCTTCATCAGACTCATCCCTCCATCAATTGTCACCTGAAACCAGCCATTCCACCAGTGCCATGCCTTTAGATTGCAAGGCTGAGAGCAGGAACTGATCTTTGCAAGCTGCCATGTGACTCTTTTTAGGTTGGAGAGCAAGATAAAAATGCTTCAAAATTTATCATTCAACACACACCTCTATTACAATCTTCATTAACATTCAAAGTTAACAGTAGTTCACAGATAAAACATTATATTAGCATATTTTACCTTCACTACAGGATGGCCACCAGTTGATGCTTTTACTGCTCCTCTACTGCCTTCTGTTTCATAATGTGCTCTATGATGAGTTTTTGGTTGCACTTCTATTTTCAATTCACACTGTCCATATTGAGTAGGCAAAGGCCAGTCTAGGGGAGGCAACGAAGATGTGCTAAAAATAAGAAGTGAACAGATTTCATTATTTAATACATTTATACCCTGCACTTTCAACTCCTAAACAGTGCCAAGGGCAGCAAGCACTACAAATACAGTAATAAAAGCGAGCATACAAAAATCAAACAGAATAAAAATCTATTGAATACAGTAAAATATTTCATGCAATGGTGGACCTTGTCCACCATTGGACAAGGGTAATGTGGTCAGTTATAAGGCAATTGCCACCATGAAAAGGACATAGTATGAATGAGGAGAGACTACCATGTGCAAAAGTGACATTTGTTGCATTTTCATAAACCTTCACTGCATGCAGAAGTCCTCACCCAATCTCCTCTGCAAAATTTAACTCAAAAAACCAACCCTTAACAGGAGCCCTATATCCTTTGGTCAGATGTGAGAGCCATCTGGCTGTGACACCTTTCACTGCACTGATTACCAGTTGATCTGGCTGGCTAGGTGGGTGTCCCCTTCCTCCCTCACCATTCCACGTATGGTGAGCCCAAAGCCCAAAGCTGTGTGCTTGGTAAAAGAGAACAACCATCCCATCCAAAATATATATTTTAGTCCAGCATATCATAGCCAGCACTTCCTCTCATATTAACCACTTCATCCACTAATAATTATGAGAGAGGCCTACTTGGGACAGATTTCACTTCTTAAGTTGATCAGAAGAGTGGAACAGTTTGAGCCCAACTATGTGATCATTCAAAGAAAATATCCTGATATTTAAAAATAAAACAAGTATTTTTAAAAATGTTACTACCCCAACACCAATAATAGGTTTTTCCAGGGAATGTGAATGAAGCAACCCAAGTTTGTACTATTTGTGTACAAGTTTAATTTTCGTTTTCACTCAGTTTTGTTGTTTTCCTTTTTTTCCTTTTTTGTTCTTATGCGTTATTGAAGTTTAGGTTCTTATTTAAATACATTAAAAGTTCTATTTAAAAAACCCCTGATCATTCAGTCTAAGGAATGCATATGTGGGCTTTCTATTGTTACTGGTCTTTCAAGATGTTCAAACAATTTTTAAATGTTATTAGCAGCCATAGAGGGATTCTTACTTATCTTTATTGTAGCATTATAAATAAAAGATTGGCTAACAAAACAAAACAGAAGTCTAAGCAGGGTCAAACAAACATAGCAGGATCAAATTTTAAAAGTTATGTACTTTAAACTGTTTTAAATACCATGTGACCATCATGAGCAGTTAAACCTGCATTCAGAACCATAATTCTTATTAATCTTAATCTGAAATTCACTCATCAATGAAGTATAATACTACAAAGCCAATAACTATGGTGTTTGAGCCTCACTCCCCATGGTAAACTTTTGCATTATTCCAAAATATTCATTAGCCAGGCTGTAAAACTCACATTTCTGAAGTCATGGAAAGACTGCTGCTTGTAATACAGTGATTGCATAAGCTTTCCTATGGAGCGTAAGCAGACACCTGCAAACCCTAGCCTACTGAATATGGCCATGACTGCCTCTTTCCCAATAGACAGATTTATTTGATAGATGTCATCTTACCATCCACCTTTTTCCATGTTTCAGAAGATGAAAAACCAAGGAGGAAAGCATGCATTTATTGTAAACTTAGGTGAATTTGTTCACCCAAGCTGCAAGGGCATATATGAATAAATAATACAAATATATTATTATCAAAATTGATAGAAATCATGAGAGTTCTTATTAGAATGATCACCACTTGTTGGCAACTGCTCTGTCAATAGCAGACAATAATAGCAGCTGTATTATAATTAAATGCATACACTTTATTCATCATTATTTCTCCTCTAACATTAGAGGAAAGAGAATGAAACACTGAGAATTCCTACAAAAATACCAGAAGAAATGTCAGCATTGCTCAAAATAAGAACTAAACTTTAAATAAGTAGAGGGGACCAAGGTAAAAAGCGTACCTGCTAGCAATGTATTTTTGAGTAAACAAACTATCAGAGAAAAGATGCAGATTTTTAAAATGTTCATTAGGGAGAACATTACCCAAAAACCTTTTTTGCTTATTAGTATTTCTCATATCCCACCATCAAGAGAAGCCTTCAGTGAGTGGTCAATGTACTATTAAGAATGCTACACTAAAGTGATCTCATTTTATGAAAAACAAAAAAATATACACTACCACCTCAAAGTTACCCAGCTGACCGGTCCAAGACACCTATCCAATTTCACAGGAGGACAGAAAAAATATTTGCAACTAAAACTAGTCCAAGTATAACATATAAAAAATGGAAACCACTTAGTAAATCCAGCATCTGAACATAGAATCTCATTTGCCTACTTAAAACACTAATGACATACACTGTAGTTCAACTTGACTATGACAGGTTTAATTGAATTCTTTATGGTTATTACTTAAATATTTGTTTGTCTGATAGCACAGCAGTTACCAGTGCCCAGCATCTATGGCAGAACTGGGTAAGGAATACCAAGCAAGAGAAGCATTGCAAAGCTAATGCAGAAAGTGTGTACTGCTTTAACATGCAAGTGGGCAAAGAGCAGAGTGATCAGCCACAAAACTCTTTCTATTTTACAGCTCTAACCTTGAGAAACAGGCTTCCTGTTCCAAGGGGCAATATTGTTAAACCTAAGTTCTTTTGTCAAACTGCATGTCAGGCTACTTGCTGCTCTTAGGCAAATAGCATCAATTGCCCCAAACCCATTTACACAAAGTATAGCAAATGTTGGGATGTGTGGTGGCACTGTGGTCTAAACCACTGAGCCTAGGGCTTGCCGATCGGAAGATCGGCAGTTTGAATCCCTGTGACGGGGTGAGCTCCCGTTGCTCGGTCCCAACTTCTGCCAACCTAGCAGTTCCAAAGCACGTCAAAGTGCAAGTAGATAAATAGGTACCGCTCCGGTGAGAAGGTAAACGGCGTTTCCGTGCGCTGCTCTGGTTTCGCCAGAAGTGGCTTATTCATGCTGGCCACATAACCGGGAAAACTGTCTGCAGACAAACGTTGGCTCCCTCAGCCAGTAAAGCAAGATGAGCGCCGCAACCCCAGAGTTGTCCGCGACTGGACTTAACTGTCAGGGATCCTTTACCTTTATATAGCAAATGTTGCCTTAGCCTACACTGTTCATTTCAAGGTTTTTTTCTCTCTCTCTTGCCTCTGACCTTGCACTACACAATTTTGAAGAATCAAGTACAGTGGTACCTCGGGTTACAGACACTTCAGGTTACAGACTCCACTAACCCAGAAATAGTACCTCGGGTTAAGAACTTTGCTTCAGGATGAGAACAGAAATCACACAGCAGCGGCGCGGCGGCAGCAGGAGGCCCCATTAGCTAAAGTAGTACCTCAGGTTAAGAACCGTTTCAGGTTAAAAACGGACCTCCAGAACGAATTAGGTTCTTAACCCAAGGTACCACTGTATGTGTAGGTTATCTTCCATTATTACATTGGTAACTGAACATGGAGCTTTATTTAGGGAAGTTTGGATGCTCCAACAGCCAGTAAGTTTGTCTTTCTGGCTCCAGTTTCTAGGAAAATGCAAAGCAATTGTGGTTTCAGGATCCAACGCCAATGCTTCATGGCACCAAAGTTTATTTAAACTGGTGTCAGAATGTTTGCCACTGCTAAAAGACTGAAAATCGGAACACCACGGGGCAAACACACGCACCTGTGTTAACTTCTTAAACATAACTGCATTTTTAAAGATCCATTAGATGGTGCGTAAACATTAAACTGTTTATTCTTCTAACACCTAATAGCTTCAAAGGTACCTGCTGAATTTATGGGGACACTTATTCCCAGGTCAACAAATATATTTGAAGGCTTTGTTTATATAGCTTAGTTTCTAATGTTACTGAGCAATACATAGTTAAGATATGCTTTGTTTCTGTTTAGGCAGTCACCAATAGCTATGGCTGATAACCCATGACTGATAACCCTAAAAGGATTAAAGTATTGTTGAATTGCTAA
The DNA here is from genome assembly GCF_965153285.1 of Podarcis tiliguerta. Lineage (NCBI taxonomy): Eukaryota > Metazoa > Chordata > Lepidosauria > Squamata > Lacertidae > Podarcis > Podarcis tiliguerta. Next base: position 48,293,779 of record NC_139541.1, on the reverse strand, counting down.
TTCAAAATCAGAGTAAATCTAAAAAAGCCTTCTGATTTCAGACATCTGGCTAGTAAACAAATGTTAAGTAATAATACCCAATTTTTTCCATTGCACTGATAAAAGAAGGGAAATGGGTAGGAATTTAAAGCACTCTCATTTTTCTATCAGGGAGATCTAAAGGAGAAGAGTGGGCTCAACATACCCAACATAAACTCTGTGGGCTGTATCCAACTAAATTCTACTTGGAATAAACCGACTGAAATTAATGTACCCAAGTTAGCCTTGTCCATCAATTTCAATGGACCAGATGAAATTATCTGAAAAAAGCAACCAACCAAGGAAAAATGTGGTAATGCAAATGACTACTTTTAAACATTGATATGGGCACTGCAGAGTGCCTGTAATGGATGTGAGAGTAAGAGAGAATAATATTTTGATTGAAGGCAGTTGCTGTAATTCTATGTGACTAACATTCCCATTTAAATCCATATCATCTAGTAGGAGGGAGCAAACATTAAAAATTGTGCAAAAATGGTATATGATGCGTATGAGACTGTTTCAAAAGAAGATCTCTAATTCAATAATATGATGGAGAGGATACTGGGAACCAGGGTCATTCCAGCATACATGCTGGACTTATGAAAAAGTGTTGCAGTTTTGGACTTTGCTGAATTACTAAAATGTCTGGACAGCAAATACTGAAATCTCTGGAACTGGCCCTGCTAAACACTGTTCAAAACAACAAGGGGGCTTGTCATTTCAAGTCCCTAATTGGATATATTCGTGTAGCTGCCCAGCTGAATATTGGAAAGACCTAAAGGGTGCTGTGTTAACTATTGGGGGGGGGGGCTTCCCCCAAAAAAGAATCCTGAGGAAACTATAGTTTACCCCTCACATGACAACAATTCCCAACATCCTTAATAAACTACAGTTCCTGGGGTTATTGGGGAAAAGCCATGTGCTTGAAATATGTGTTAAATGTGCTTTAAATGTATGGTGTGGATGTGCCCTACTTTGATCGTAAGATTCTAAAAATGCTACATTCTGGTGGAGAAAAGGGGGAGGGGGAGAGATAAGAGGCGAAATTCCTATCTGTTTCTACACTACACCTGTAGAACATCTAGCAAAGAACAGAGTATAGTACCATAACAGCAGCATATGTACTTTCTTGTTTACAGCTTGGAAGGGTACAGAGCAGGATTGGGCAACCTGTGGTCCTCCAGATACTGTTGGACTCCAACAACCATCAGCTCCAATCAGCAGTCAATTTGCAAGCTCCTCTCTGGAAGTCCATGTTTGCATAGTCATGCTAAGCCATAGTTTGGCTCACCATGTCATGTGAACTGGGTCACTGTGGTTTGCTTTGGATACACAGTGTTCCGTTGCACCAGAAGCGGTTTAGTCATGCTAGCCACATGACCCAGAAAGCTGTCTGTGGGCAAACGCCGGCTTCCTCAGCCTGAAAGTGAGATGAGTGCCGCAACCACATAGTCACCTTTGACTGGACTTAACCATCCAGGGGTCCTTTACCGTTTCACCTTTTTTACAACACTAAACTATGGGCTTGTGTCTCTTCCCGCCCTCTTCATTAGTCTCTAATTCTCTGGCAAGGCTACAAAGAGATCAGGAACTTTAGACTTTCGTTTTTAAGTGTTTGCAATTTATTGTTATATCGAAATCCAAAACTGATTTATCTTAACTAATTTTCACCATAGGTTGGGGAAATAAGCCCTGGGAAATAAATTAACCATGGCTTGATTTGTTTCCCTAAACCATAGTTAAGATTGACCACAGTTTATCCATGTTTGAAGAGTTAAAACTGGAAGTGAAACTTTAAATAGCTTAGCACTATGCTTGAATGAGGCCTGTGTCTAGGCCAAATTATCTCTACACATATTCAATGATTTACAAGTTATTTAGTTGTAATTTGTGAGGCAATATAATGTTCAGGCACTAGGTGATTTGTTTACAACAAAATACCTTAGGAATACCACTGCCTAAAGAGACTTACTATCTTGTATTACAGTGTATCAACTTCTAGTCATATGTACATATAAAGACAACAGCACAAGTAGTCCATTTCCCACCATTACTTACCGAAAGATAGGAGTATGGCCAGGCTTTGGTTTGTTCCAGGTGAAGTGTGAAGGAACAGAAAGAAATTGGTCACCAGACAAGTCTTTTTTTAACATATGCTGGGCTCCAGAGCTATCATCTATTGCTGTTTCAAGTGATGGTGATAAACTACCCTGTTCTTCAGAACAAAGCTCTATTTTTCCTGATATAATGGCAGTTTGATCCTCAGAGGTCTTTCGTGTTTTAAGAGGGATGTCAGTCTCTGCACAACACTGAAAAGGTGAAAGGCCAGGAGTCAGACCATGAAGAGAAGAATTTAGCCATGTGTCTTCAGTTATACTTCCCCTAGGAGAATGTCCTGGAGAGGGAGTTGGAGAGTGGTGAGGAGAAAGTGAACCAACATAACAGATCTCAGCACTAGAATGTCGCCGTTTCCCACACGGTGATGTAGGTCGCGATGATGGTCTTGAGGTTGGCCTAGGGCTAAGCCAATTTTCATCTGTGATACTAGTCCTAGGAGAATGACAAGGAGATTGTCTAGGTGACAAGGCATGCCCAAATCCATAAGATTGTTGCCAGGGTTCATCCACTGGACAGCCCCTTGGAGAACCTCCAGGAGATGCCAAAGGTGATCCAAGGGTAAATCGAGCAGCAGCTTCATTCAGTTCTGAATCCACATCATCATAAATATGAGAAATCGACTCACAAGAGGAGGCATCCGAGAACCAGCTTCGGGAGGAAATGCTGCTGGCAGGACTTGGGCTAAGGGACGATTCCCTGTAAGATGGCTCAAGAGGAAGATACAAATGGTCCCTTGAAGGCCTTTCCATATATTCATTTTGAGGGCCATTTGTGTGCAATTCATTTTCACTGGCTTCTATTCCTTGATGACAGTTAGGAGAAATAGATGTAATTTGAATGCTAGGACACTCAAATGTCTTAGGACCACCTAGTGCACTGTACTTGGATTGTGGTACTTCACACATTCCTTCATAGCTTTTATGACCCTGCAGTCTAGTAGGCGAAGACAAAGGAGAATGATGTGACTGAAATCCATGACAAGGGATACAAATAGGATGATTTACAGATGATGAATGATCTACACTGAAGATGCACACAGAAGCACAGTCATCAGGTTCAAGATCTGAAAGAGACATTGAAGTGCAGTTATTGTAACTTGGTAAACTATTTAAATACTTTGTTTTAGAAATTTTTCATTACGCTGACATTTCTAGCAATTCCATTACCCTTCTTCAACAAAGTGTCCAAAACAGTTAACATTTCAAAATACTAAGAGAGCAATATAAAAGAAAGGCACAGGAGATAAAATTAATATAATATAACCAAATCATTACAAAAATTCATTCATTTTTTTTTAAAAAAAGTTTGATTCATTAATAAAAAGGTAACATCAGATCAGTACCAAGTTTGTTAGCTTCCTGTAAAATTTGAATTCTACAGAAAAAGAGCTTCTTCCTTCAGTATGCTTATTTTATTTAGACAAGCTGCCCTATCCTTGAAGGCAGACAATACTCACTATTTAAAAACAAAAAACAAGAAGCCTATCCTTTCCAAACCACATGTACCAGATTCATGCACATTCATTTTCTGTGTGTGTTCTTTCAAAGAATGGTTAAAAAAACCTAGCAGCCTAACTGTACTTCACATTTTACTTCTAAAGGATCTCAGCACATAGTGCAGTTCACACAAATGGCAACAGAAATACTTCAATTATTGAAGGTCATACTAAAGCTGGGCAGCATCTTAAAAAAAAAAAAGCAGCTTTGCTTAGAAGTGCCATACTTTTCGCTTCATAAGACGCACTTTTTCCCTCCTAAAAAATAAGGGGAAATGTGTGTGCATCTTATGGAGCAAATGCAGGCGGGAGGCAGGCGGGAAAAGCACGCTCTCCACACACTTTAAAGGGAGCGCGGCTCTTGCTGGCTTTGGCGGGAGGTGGGGGAAGTGACAGAGGCCATCCCTCTGTCCCTTCCCCTACCTCCCACAAAAGCCAGCAAGAGCCGCGCTCCCTTTCACAAGCCGCGCGGAGTGTGTGTGCGGCTCTTGGGGGCTTCTCCCTCCTCGGGGAAAAGCCTGCAAGCGCCGCACACACGCTCCACACAGCTCGTGAAAGGGAATGCTGAGCAGAGCCTGGGATGCTCAGCGCTCCCTTTAAAGAATTTTTTTTTTCCTTGCAATCCCCCTCTAAAAACTAGGTGTGTCTTACGGAGCGAAAAATACGGCAAGAAATACGGTATATCATCAGCTGGGAATATTATCTTCATATTTTTTGTTGAAGTCTATACATAATTTGATTCATTAATTACTGCCAGCATTAGTTTAAACTAGGAAAGTGATGCTTTCAATCCCTTCCTTGCAGCCCCAACCAGAAACAGCAGGAATATAGGAATCTGTTGTTGAAGAAGGCCTTGTACTACTAAAATATGCTTTTGCATCACTTTGAAACAGAGCCTATAACTTTACAGTTCAGTGAAACAGACATTTGTGAACAAAAGATTCAAACGATAGTGTTGATTTCATGAATTACAATACCAGCAGAATGTCATTGCTGCTGCTAAACAAACAATATAACTGCTCATTCAACATTGTTTGACACATTTCTCACTTGTACAGTGTAAATGCTAAATGTGCCTGTAGCTTTCTTTGAGACCAAGATTTGAAATATTCCTCCTTCTAGTATATCCTGACCAAAAAAAAGGTCTAACTGGTTTGTACAGCTACCCTTTCCAGCACAAAGGCCAACAAATGCATGTTTAAAATGTGGCTACAACAAAATGAGCACCAAACCTCATGCATTTTTAAACAAACTGTTGTTTTCTCATTAGAGAACATAATCTACACAGCAGCAGCAAATCCACAGTATATTTAAGGCCACTTAATACATTGCAGAATTCTTAAAACAGAATGCTATTCTGTATGAGAATGAATATGAAACTTTGAATAGAGACCATGGACAAATGCCCTTATATGTGGGGTACCTCTGTCAGATATACTTGGTCAGAATCTTCCTGCCTTCCCCACTGTGTATACACATGTTGGAACACACACACATGTAAAATTGCCACTCACATACTATGGCCCACACCAGGGACGAGGAACCTGTGGCTTCCTGTATGTTGTGGGACTCCCAACACCCATCAACACCAGCCGCCATGATCAATTGTCAGCAATTATGGGAGTTCGAGTCTAACCATATCTTGAGGCCTAAAGCTTCTCCAACTCTGGTCTACAAAGAGGTGCTGTCCATATAGGAATTGCACAACTAAGGGACATGGCCTTTTAGGACAATAATCTCTGCACTAATCCAGTGTCAGAGAAGTGCCAAGCTGAGCTTTCCATTGTTTGTATATACACATGCCAAATGACCTTTTGTTGGTGATGGCACACCAGCATGTAAAGTTAGGCTAATTCAACTTCACAGCACAGACTGCTATTAAAGCAACAAAGCCTGACCTAGACAATATGTAATACAGGCAACCAATTCACATGGGGGTTACATTCTGGAAGCACATATGTTGGTGGGGCCTGCGTAAGGCTGCCCTGTCCCATCCCTGCCCTCACCAGTTCTATCCCTTCTGTGATGTTTTTGAGAGGTTTTCAGGTCATCTCCAAGTTCAGTGTGCTGCGCATTGTGCGAAGTCAAGCACATATTGGACACACCTAAATCGCTCGCTGCCTGTATTGTGCATATATGTAACTGAATCACTGAGCACAAAAGTTAATGCAGACTTCATATAAACCAGGTGGGGGAACCTTCAGCCCTCCAGATACTGCTAAACTATAATTCCCATCATTTTCTAGATTCTTGTACTAATGAGGGTGAACGGAATGGGAAAACATTATCAAATAAATTTAGACAATGCCAATATTACTATACAGTCTCTAGACAAGAATCCAGAAGCCTAATGTTTTGGCATTATCACAGAAGCTAACACAGTAATTAAACTGCCATATAAAAGCAAATTGTCCTCTCCTCCACACATTTGAGCCCAGACATGACAAACTCACATTGAACTGCATGATCAAGTAACTGTTTTTATAATGTAAGATTTACTATAACCTTAGAAGATACCTTGGAGGAGCAACAAACGCTGACAACTATTAAAGAACATCCGCATCTCCCTTAGTTGGATGTGTTCCATGTGAGATATGCTTCTCCTTCCATAATAGTATTTTCTGAGAATACTGAGTCCAAAGAAACCACCTACACATTGGCCTGATTCACACACAATGTTAAACCATGGTTTGGTGTTAAATGAAAACCCAACCCAGCATCTTGACTATGGTTTATTAACTATGGTCTGTTGGAAAATAAGAATCCATGGGATGCTCTTGGCTTAATAACCTTAATTGTTGTTTAGCATTATGTATGAACCTGGACATGTTATATGTGTGGTTTGCTTGTCCTGCCCAATTTACCCTCCAAGCTACAGAGATGCTAGCCAAGAGCAGATGAAAAATGAAACTGCTCTCACTGTCTGTGCCAGAAAATATGACATTGCTGCTAAGTCTGCCTAGTAACAGGATCCTTTCCCTGCCCAATTCCTCAACCTACAGCCTTTGCTTTACAGCTGTGACACATGGTGATGAAACCTTAAAGCAACTTCTGTTCTGTCCTCAACTAACAAACTGAACATCTCTGAAGTCCCCCCCCCCCCAAAAAAACACATTCACTGTACATCTATAGTGCAGAAAAGACATGAAAATTTAAACAGAAAGTTCAAGTGATTATTCTCCATTATGTATGGCTTTCACTACATTACCCAATTTTTAATTGTTTAAAAGGTGCCTTTTACTAGCATTTGGCAAGTCATGCCTCACATACTGCAAGTCACAACTACACAAATGAATACAGTGCTTGTCAACATGTTTTAAAAGCAAGAAAAACACCTCAGCTAAGATACCCACCCCTAGGGTATGCCAACAACTCTCTCAACAAATTTCTCTTAAGTTCCTCTACAAACAGTTCATGATTAGTGAGATCAGGACTTTTTTTCAGCCGGAACTCACTGGAATTCAGTTCTGGCACCTCTCAGGTGGGTGCCATTGCCATTAAAGAGAGCAAGGGAGGCATTCATGATGAGTTCTGGTACCTCTTTTTCCGGAAAAATAGCACTGAATGAGGTGAACACTTAGCCACAAGCCCTTTTTCGGACAACATGCCAACATTTCAAGCCAAACCTTAGTTTATTTCAGTACAGTGCAACAGTAAAAAGAACTTGGAAGGAGCAAAGTGGATCACATGACCTTGCTAAGTCATAGTTTGGCTTACAAGTTTTGCATATCACCTCTCTATGGTTTACCTTTGGCTTAGTGCAGGCATGGCCAAACTTGGCCCTCCAGCTGTTTTTGAACTACAGTTCCCATCATCCCAACCACTGGTCCTGTTAGCTAGGGATGATTGGAGTCCCTAAAAACAGCTGAAGGGCCAAGTTTGGCCATGCCTGGTTTAGTGTGATGTACAAACCAGACCAATGCATTCAATACGGTATTTCTGTCTATACCAACTTTAGTGTGCACCCCACACAACTAGGAAGTCAGTCACTACAATTCCAATCTTATAGAAAAATCAAAGCTTGGAAGAAATAACTTGCTCCAAGATTCAAGGCTGAACTGGGATTTGAATCCCAATAACCAGTTCCAAAATTCAACCATTCTATTAACTGGCTCATAACTTCACTTAATTATAATTGCCTCAACTGTATCTGTCAGTTTCATTTTCAAACAGTTTTTTAAACACAAACAATCCTTATCTCATATAAACATAACTTTTATTCTGCAATGATCTGAGGCAAGACATGAAAGCTTACTGTATTCGTTATAGACAAAATAAGGAACACTAAAAATTAAGAGATAAATAAGTCCATATGTTATGTAAATTATGATGAGCTAACCAAATGCCCAACATCTTCAGGGCTGTGTTTTGTTCTCCATTTATGATAACACTCACTGCTGTAGATTTATAAACAAAAAGAACTAAAAGCTGGTTAAATTACTAAGTATTTTGTAAAGTGATACAAAACAGGCAAGTAGTGCAAGAAAACAGTTAGAATTCTAAATACACCAAGCTCTTGGGCACCTGCTCAACATTTTAGTCTTAAAGTCTCTCTCAATCAAGTTCCACTGGTTTTCTCCAGAAAACCACTTCAAGTAGGATTTTATTTTATTTACTCATTCACTCAAGAAACACTCAGTTCTCCCCGCCATGAAGTTTGGTAGTGTCATGATGACCATCTCAAGCTTGTTTAGGGTAGCAAAATACAGCCACATGTCTCTCAGATAAGACTCAAATACTACATTTCCTCTGGAATGTACCTATTATAACATGTCAAAACCTTTGTTTTTTGGCAAGACCAATCCAGAACATTCTGGCCACCTGGATTACTGCAACCATATTTTCTAACTTTTTACTATAACTCAGCCACCTGTAACCAGAATAAGGCAGCCAAATCATTCACCTTACTTAGACCTTGCAATGCCTCAGCTTGCTTCACTGGCATCTTGTCCTTTTCAACAACCAGCACAAACTTCTTGTCCTTAATTTTAAAGCTCTCCAAAAGCTTCATATTCCAAGATATCACTGCCCATGATTATCATACCTCCCAATTACTACCTTGAAGCAAAACCTCAACCTAAAGACCTACTGATCACTTAAATATTATCATCCTCCCATGCAGCCATTCCCTCCTGCTGGTGCTACCTCCCGGGATACATACACTGCATGAATCCATCCTTTAAATCCCTCCCAACCAATTCTTCTGTGAAACCTCTCATTCCACAAAAAATTAAGTATATATAACTGTATTGCTGCACAATCATCCTATTACTCTTTCTTGATCTTCCTCTCCCTTTTTAAATTATGAGCTCTTACAGACAAGGAGCTGTCCTTTGGCTTACATTACTCCGTAAACTGACAGGTACATAAATGGCATTAAATAAAACATTTTTATGGCCATTATCTCCACAGTTTTTTTAGTTACACATGAAAGCTTTCCCTCCTAATTAACTAGGATAAAAGATTCTTTTGCTCACTTAGGAAACTTCATCATGCTAAATTCCACCACCAGCTCCTCCTCACCTGCTTCCAGAATTTTTTTAAAAAAATATATGCCTATTGTCAATGATGCTGCTGTTTCTAATTTGTGCATAAGTTAACAGCTATGATATTTATTTTGTTCTCAGAATTACATCCTCTATACTTCACCATATAGCTTATGAGGCCAAAAGGCAGGATATGAATGTTTTAAATATGCAGTCACAACCATGTTTTTAAAAAAGGGTAACAGAAGGCAATAAGTTTCAAAACATGTACAAATATGTTCATGTGTGTGTTTAAAGGGTTATCAAAAGTGCAACTCAGTCAACGTTTCTCTCAAGAAAATCCATGTTACTTTCAAGTAAATTGGGAAAGTTTATTTAAAAGAAGCAATATACTTTCATAAAATATTACAACATGAACTTGAAAAGGCATGTTACTTTTAACTCCTACAACCAATGTGATATCCACATCAACATCATCTGCCCCATTTCTTCTCCTCTTAAATAATCTAAGAGAAGAGGAAGGCATGCCATGAAAGCTGAAGTTCATCCAATAGGCTAGCCTGGTTTGTACATCACATTAAACCATTGTTAAAATAAACTATGGCTTAATGTAAACAAGCATTGCTAAAATAATGGGTGCTTCCTTCCTCCTCTGCTCCTGCTGCTATGCCCATCGGGCTAATTGACACTGACCCAGTGGTTTTGCCTACCTCATAGCAATCATCACAACTGGTTGGGCATTGGGGCAATCCTTTGTTTTGGATGGAGGGGAGGTTGTAGTTTCCGCCTGCCCCTACAAACGCTGGGGTATCCGGGGATCCAGGGGGAATGGCCATGTCCGCGTGCCCTGGCAGGGCCTGGGCTGAAGGCACTCCCCCAGACGGTGATCCCTGTGGGGGTCACCCTATTGAATGTAAGTCTTAGGAACCCCCACCTGGATTGACCATGCATCACTTCTGGCAAGCGGGCAGGAAGTATTTAGATTGCCCAATGCCCTAGCCAAACCACTTTCATCTGTATTCAATAAAGTTGTGGCCTGTTTTGACCCAAAGCCAATCTCATTGGTCTCTTATTATTTGGGTTGGAGTATGGGAAGTCCGATGCCTGGTCCTGAAAGCCATGCTGTGTAGCATGTGGTGTCATCCAAACTCAGACCTTTCACTCATGGTTTAGAGACAAAGTCACAAGTCTTGGTCTAGATGATACAAGTGATACCATGGGCTTGTTTCCCAGTAGCTTGATTGCCATATGCCAGCATGCAGCACATTCACATTAAGCTACAGTTTATTTTAACTATGGTTTGACAGGACACGTGAACCAAACCACTTTCCCCTCTCCTCCATTCTGTGGTGACTGAAACGTTTTGAGGCTCAAATTTTAAGCTATCATATTTCACCAGGTCCAGTTAAGATATATACCATGCATAGCTATAGTAATTTGAACAAAGTAAAATTAATAAGTATGCAAAATACTATTCAGGATACCTATTCCTAATACAAGCTAAAAGCAATTACTGTAGATTTGTTTTCCTTCTCTGCATTTAAACAAACTACCACCATTATCCTCCCTATCTTCAGAATTCAAGGAAATTTTGCATCTTTATTTGCACAAAGTTTGGTAATATTGTGTGTGTTATGTAAGGCACTTTTTTCATAAATGCAAATGGACAGATACAAACAAAGGCAGCAACAATCAGTGCGAACAGACTAACACTGGAACTAATTATGTGGGGCTTATTTTAAGTAGTCATCCACAAAAAGTGTTAAGTCGTTTACAATATGAAGAAGCTTGCAGTGTGAGCTTATAAATACAATACTACCCTGTCAAACTCTTCAACCCCTTCATTAAAACTGCCACAATCCTCAAAGAGCAGCCAAAAAACCAACCTTGCACTTCCAATAAATAACTTTGAACTTTTACAAAATGTCAATACATAAACAGTTCAAGCTATTTTAGCCTCAGTCCTCTTTTTATTAGCAGCCTCTTTCAGCAGTACTGTCAGTAATGGGTTTCTGCACATACCAGTTTTATAACTCTGAATTCTGTACAGATGAACTACCATAGCTACCTGATTTTAGCCAGTTAAACACATTTTGCTGCCAAAAATCATATTTAGTAAGAACATTCTACAGTATTTAACAAGAACAAAGGCTTGGTATATAGATACTGGTGTGATGACAGAGTCTAGAAGACTGTAGGATGAAACGGAAAAACAGGCTAAGAGGAAGGCACATTTGGCAAACCCTCACCATGATCAACTCCTGCCTGGAAACCTATGTCCCCAATGTGGAAGGATGTGTGGATGCAGAATTGGTCTCCACAGCCACTTATGGACTCACTGTTAAGACTGTGTTCATGGAAGCCAATCTTACACAGCTACAAGTGATCACCAAAGAAAGAATAAAGAAAGAAGATCAACAGAGGGAAGACTTCTGTGGGTTTAAATTTATGATCACCCAGTCCCTGAGTCAATCTTTAGTTTTTTAAACCATTTTCCTTTGGTGGGAAAAGCCTGGGACCTGGACTGTGGCATCAATTTCTAAGGGCCAAAGACTGCTCCCCCAACATGCATGTCACCACCGTGTCCCTAATTAAATTGTAATTTGTATGGATTTTAGCCATAAAGTGTTTGGGGAACCTATCCAGGCTGAAAAGGAATATTTTAAAAACAGTTCATCTCAACTCTAAAACCCCTCTATTCATATCCAATTATTAAGGAACATCTAGTTACACTGGCGGGACGCGGGTGGCGCTGTGGGTAAAACCTCAGCGCCTAGGGCTTGCCGATCGCATGGTCGGCGGTTTGAATCCCCGCGGCGGGGTGAGCTCCCGTCTTTCAGTCCCAGCTCCTGCCCACCTAGCAGTTCGAAAGCACCCCTAAGTGCAAGGAGATAAATAGATACCGCTTTATAGCGGGAAGGTAAACGGCGTTTCCGTGCACTGCGCTGGTGCCGGCTCGCCAGAGCAGCTTCGTCACACTGGCCACGTGACCCGGAAGTGTCTCTGGACAGCACTGGCTCCGGGCCTCTTAAGTGAGATGGGCGCACAACCCTAGAGTCGGACACGATTGGCCCGTACGGGCAGGGGTACCTTTACCTTTTACTTTAGTTACACTGGACCTATAGCATCCCAGTTGAGTTATCTTTAAAGACTTCCTGATTCTATCACTTGCATGCAGATACACAGCCTTTCACCACAAGGCATGGCTCAACTTTACATCATATTCCTGCAAGTTCCCTTCCAATGCACAATATCCTGTCCACACATGCAGCAAAAGTGCACTCTTTTATAAATGAAAGGAAAGACAAAACATGAAATATATTAAAGTAAAATTAAGCAAAACAAAATGATGAGGTGCTAGTGCAGAGGATTTGCCTTTGTTCTACTTGCAATGGTGCTTCATAAGTGGAGCTGCACAGTGGCAGCCAGTATGTACAATTTTACTGAAGACTTTAAAGAACACAAGGAAAGAAATCTCGCAAGTGTGAAGGAAAGGACAGTTATGGCACTTGCCACTTGCTAACGTCAGTATGATATAGTGGTTAGTGTGTCTGACTAGCACCTGAGTTTAAATCCCCACTTGGCCATGAAGCTTGCTGGGCCAGTTACTACCTCTCAGCATAACCTCACAGGGTTGTCGTAGGGTTTAAATGAAGGGGAGAAGCTTGGAGAAATGCTCTTCTCAGGGAGGCAAGCCTGGCAGCATCACTATCTGCTTTTAAATGCCAGGAAAAAATATTCTTATTCACCTAGGCTTTTGGTCCTCAATTTGGGGGGTCCATAGATAGGTTTACTGCCTCTTCTTCTACTCATCTTTCTAATGTGGTAAGCATTTTAGGTTCTTGTTTTAATGTTTATTTTTACCCTGCAAATAACTTTTCTGAAAAAGCAAGCAATAAACTAATAACAGTAACTATTCCAAATTAGAAAAACGTTCATGCCTATTCACCTGATGGGAATTCTTATGAGGAATGCAGCTAATTTAGAAGTCAATGAAAGATTAAGAATACTGAAATGTAGGTGGAACCTGATGAACAAATCACGTTGAAGAAGCTCATTTGAATCAACAATACTTGCTAATCTATTTTTAAACAGTTTTTTCTAGTATATTTTTAAAAACATGAAGTGCATTTTCAAAACTAGACTTCCCAAAATAGCCATGTGCTATTTGCGTATCATCTTCACTAACATCCTAAAGCGTTAGCCTTATTCCTTGCTTCCTTCATTTTTTTCTTGGGGATATGTGGTTATGCTATGTTTTAAGAGATTCGTAAGTTATTCATTTCACAAAAATAAGTGGCTAACAATGCATTTCCATGCTCAAATTAACTTTTAAGGCACTAAACAGTTTAATACTGGATTACCATATAGTCTACCCGTATTGAAACCAACTTCCTCAGAACGTGGCGAACTCTCCTTCACTGGAAGTTTTCAAAGGGAGGTTAGATGGCCATCTGTCTGTGATTCTTTAGCTATCTGTGATTCTTTAGCCCCATTGCAGGGGGTTGGACTAGATAACCCTTGGGGGTACCTTCCAACACTACAGTTCTATGATTGTGCCCATAATCAAGTTCTATGCACGTTATACAAATATTCTTCAACAACACAGTACAAACAAGATTACTGTTACCATCACTAACATATAACTTGGTCAAGGATTCGTTGAATGATAAAAGGATATTTTACACTGTGCTCTTCTTTAGAAGTAACCTGCCTCAAAATGTCCATAATCTTCACAGAGGCTTTCATCAAAATACTGCCAGTTTCAGTTCCTTCATACACTTGCTCTTTATTTCCTTTTTCGCAGCTTGTTCATAATCACCACGCACATGCTATTGAGACCCTGTTGCACTTATTTCACTAAGGCACTTCAGGATTCCTCAATTCTAGGTATGCAGCTTTCAGGACCACTGAGGGCCAAGGTGATTTGAATATACCGTATTTATTCAAATCTAATGCTCACTTTTTCTGGCCAAATAACGTTGCAAAAATTAAGCTGTGCATTACATTCAATGGCACATTTACATTCGCCAACAAATATATTTTTGGTTTCAAGGTTCTGAAAACTGAGGTGTGCATTAGATTTGATGGAGCATTAAACTCGAGTAAATACAGTATTTATCTTCCACAAGCAGTTTACTTCCTAAGACAACAGCTTGACAGATTCACCACCAATTCCTCCATTTTCACACTACTGCATAGCCTTTGGAATAGCAGACTAGTCTGTTCAGGTTTGTGTCCCCCAGAGGAATGCAGTATTTTTATTTTTGGTAGTTGACTTCTCTTGTGTTTAAGTGGTTTATTTTTCTATATTTTTTTCTTGGAGGATAGAAACTTCCTACACTTTTTTCATTACAGTACTTGCATAATTCTTACAGACCATATACACTAAATTACTTCGTTATCCCACCTGCCATAAATAAATTACCTTAAAGAAACTGCCCAAAATAAACCAAACACCTCCAGAAAACAGAATCATAAACCAGTGACTTCCCAGAAAGTTATGGAACTAACAGACCATATCACAAATAAATAGTCTGAATGCCAGCTCTCCCAGTAGGCTTCTTGGTTTGAGGCTTAAATTTGCTAAGTTTGGTATTTGATTTAACATCAGTTTGTAAAAGCACCAACCATTCAAATAAAAGCTGGCTGCAGAATCCTCAGTTCAGCTCACTTAATGACCATTTGAAATTTGCTTTATCAATGAAATATTACAGCTGGGCACCCCAACCACCCACCCCTTTTCGTATGCAAAGACAACTCCAGATACAACCTCCAACCACCCCTCTCACTACCCGCCTGCTGCCTTAACGCCGCAGGAACCTCCAAGAACACAGAGTTCATAGCTCAGTAGTAGAGGATGTGTTTTTCATGTGCTGAGGTCCTAAGTTCAATCCCTGACAGTTAAGAGGATCTCATATGACAAAGCTGGGAAAAACCTCTGGCCTGAGTCACTGCCAGTCAGAGGCAGCAATAGTGGGCTACATGAACCAGTTCAGTATACAGCTGCCTCATATGCGCAAAATACACTATGTTCAACCCAAGTTATTTTCTATCAGCTTCACAGAAGTTTCCAAACAGGATATATACAGTCTCCCTCACCAAGAGTTCAACATCTCACAACACTTTTTGGGATCTTTGAGCCCAAACAAAACATTCATTATTCTTTCCTCATTCAGGACCTGAAGAACTAACAATCTTATTCATGCTTACTCAGAAGCAAGCTTCATTCTCTGATCCATCTGTCCTTGAGCATTTGTGGGGAAGAGAACCAATGGGGTGGGGTGGGGTAGGAGAGAATGTCCAGAATTCCATAATAAGAGTATAAAGTTCAATGGGACTTGCTTTGAAGAAAATGTACGAAAGACTGAAGCTACCGTAAGAGTCAAATCCTATGCATAGTTACAGAGTTCAATGCTACTTTGTCCCCTGAGAGTGCATACAATTGTATGCATTTTTTACACTCAGAAGTGAGCCCAATTTTAGTTTGTACGCTCCTCCAAGCAGGCATCTGTCCTGCTAGTGTTACCTAAAAAAATAACAATTACTCACTAGTGAAATGTGCGTAGCATTTACAGCAGACATATGGCTGAATCCTATGTGTGCTTACTCTGAATCACGTCCCACTAGGTCCAACAAGATCTATTCCCATGTAGGCTTATTTTGGATTGCCCCAAGCATATATTTAAGTCACTGAATTGAACCAAATAGACATGCAGCTTGATCATACGCACACTGATCCTGAAGAAGATTTGACCATGTTTATTAATTTTTTTAGTAGACATGGGTTCCAATAGGATTCACTCTTAATCTCGAATAAATTTATTCCGTCAAGAGTTCCTCGCTCATGACCTCGTGGTCCAATTCCACGCACATCAATCCTGTCACTGGGGTCAATGTCACTTTCTTCCAAGTAACTTAACATACACTTACTCAGAATCAAGTCAGTGGAACCAAAAGGGGCTTACTCTATGCGTCCACAATATATACACAGCAGCCACGCCCTGTGACCCGGATCCTACGCACGCCGGCCCTGTGACCACTGGGCCTTACTCTCGAGTAACCTTACACTCGTCTACTCGGAGAAGTTTGTTATCAGGCTTCAAAGTTCCGCAAGAATCTTTTGGGGGGGCTTCTGTTACAGCAGAATAGATTAATTACAGACAAATTAAACGTGCGCTGAATCGCAGGGCCACCATCACGCGCACACCCCTCACCAGCGCGACTCGGGTAGGGAAATCAAGGGCTGCAGCCAACCAAGACCTGCTCGGAGTAGTCCCAACGAAATAAAAGGGCGTGACTAATTCAGGTCCGTTAATTCCCACTGTTCTGCTCCGAGTAGGACTTGGTTGGCGGCAATCTTCTCCCCCTACCCCGCCGCATCTCCCCGAAGCCCCGTCGCGTCCGAAGCGGCTGGAAGGAGTTGCAAAGCTGCCGCCTCCCCCCCGCCGAGCCAGAGGGCAACAGGCGAGCCAGCCTGGTCCGCGAGACGCACCTGCTGAGGCGGCGGCAGGCCCAAGCGGCTGTGGCAGTGGCGTCGTCGTCGACGGCGGCGGCCCCGGGCCCGGCTGCTGCCCGTCCTCCCCGAAGATGAGCCTGAAGTCGAACTCGTCGTTGGCGCCGCCGCAGTTTGCCGCAGTCATCGGGGGGCGGGTGGGGAGCCCTGACCCCGCCGCCGCGCCGGGCTTCGTTGGGCTGGGCTGAGGCGAGGACAGGGGGCTGGGAGCGAGGGGGGGACGAGGAGGGGGGGAAGGGGGGCAGGGCGGGCGGGCTGCGGCGCCCCCCGTCAGGGCCGCCTCATAGTACTGCGTAAGAGAGGAGGAGGAAGAAGGGGAGGCGGCAGAAGCAGCGCTCCGGGCGGCGAAAAAGCGGCTTCTTCTTCCACGGTTTGGCGGCGGCAACGGCGACTCGGCGTCCTCGCAGCTCCTGAACTCCCGCCTGTCACTCACAAGTGCCGGAGGGGGGGAGGGGAGGGGAAAGGCGACTAGAAGCCGCGGCGGAGGCCACGCCTCCCGGGTCTCCGCGCGCCGGGCCACGCCCACTCCCCTCACGCGGCACCTCCGCCATCGCGCCACGCCCATTTCGAGCCCTGCGCTCGCTTATTGGTTGGCGAACGGAGAAAAGAGACAAGAGTTTTCAGGGGCGCAAACAGTGCGGGCTTATTGGGGTTTTTTTTCTTTTCTTTTTACATCTTCCTTTGCTTGATTAGTATATCCTATTGATTATTTGGGGTTGTATTCTCAAAATTTAAGAAACATTTATTTAAAAACAACACTGTATGCATACACAGAGGTGGAGCCTCTTGGCTACAATCGGGCTCACCAAATTAGGATTGCAGACATTTGCCTGGGAATAAATCCATTTAATTTTTAAGGATTAAATCTAGGTTGCATTGTGCTACTGTGCAAATTGTTATAGCACAATCTTAAGTGAACATAAACTTCAGCAGATGTATGAAATGTAATGCTCTGTTGCAGTTATATTGGACTGCATCCAACATTAGTCATGCTCAGAGTAGTTAAAGCATTCGCAGTAGGGAATAAAACTATTGTTTCTCTTTTGTAGACCCAAATGAAAATAGCAGAGCCACACAAACAGCTTGATTACACGCACAGAGCGCTATCTTTCTGTTACAGGTCCAGAACTCTTTTTCACCCAGATCCTTGCATTAGCAGCACCACTGCTCCCACTATGCATATCTACTCAAAACTAAACAGAGCAAGGCCGAATGTTGGTCAACAGCAAAAGATTCCACAAATGACACATTATCATGAGCAAGCTTTGGACTGCTCCAGACCTCCTCATCAGCCTGACAGGGTGTGTTAGGCTGACAGAGAGTGACTGAGGCAATCTGAGCAACATGCTCAGTAAGGATTTGAATCCTCGTCTTCCATACCCCAGTCTTAAACTCTAACCATTTTACACAGCACTGTTTCTTTATTTACTCGGATTCCAGTACAGCGACATACAATCAATTAAAATAAGACTGGGTGCACGCTTACGGAAAGAGACTACCTAAAAAGCATGGGGATAGAAATGTAAAGGAAAATGTTATTTGGGGTGGCGGGAAATACGCTTTAAATGTATAGTATTTAACGTGAAACCTGCTTATAACTTCTCTACTTTGAGCCCAGAATGAGGGGAACAGAGGTATGATCACCGCAAAGCCATGCAACCTCTTAAGAAATCTGCTTTTCGTTTTAGAGTTGCTGTTTGTATGCCGTTTTACATTGATTCCTATGTACTTCCAAAGCTCTAGTCCCTCATCAAGAGGATTCGAACCGCAATAAGTAGCCGGAAGTGTCTTTGTCAACCACAGGCACTGGGCCCTTAAAGAGCAGTTCACTCCACCCGCCAGCTGTCCGCTGCCCTAGCTTTACTGGCACGCGCGGGCCCCGCCTCCTTTTTACGTCACGCTCTCGTCGCAGCCAGTCTCTCGCAGCCGTTGCTTTTTAGCTTAGCCACACCCGTCAGCCTCTCCTTCCGCCCGTCAGGAAAGACTTTTGTCCCCGGGGCTCCTCCCTCGCCCTTCTCTCGTCTGGCTTTCCCTACGCAAGCTAAAGCGGTTTGCCCGGTGACGTAAAAAAACGGCCAGAACATTTTCGCCTCGTGACTAGAAACCAGTAGGAATTGTGGGTTCAGCTGTTTTGGTGGACTACGACTCCCATCATCCCTAATGGTCGCGCCGCGCTCACTGAGTCTGACGGGAGCTGTGGTCCAACAATGTCTGGTTTAAAGAGACCTCCTGACTTTGCCCTTTTGGGGAGCGAACTCGCTTGTTTTGTGAATGCAGCACTAGCATCTGTCCCCGGGCACACCAGATGGTTTATGCCCGTTTAGTTAGATTCTGAGATGACTCAAGCCAAGCCTCGACGGGAAAAGATGAAGGTGCCTCCGAGTATATAGAGAGTGCCTTTTCTGAGCTCCTGTTGACAGCACTGGCCTAATCCTATTTCCCAAGAAGTAAGTCCGACTGAGTTTAGTGTTATTACTCTTTAAAAAAACACAGTACCTGGAACAACTCATCGGGATCCCCACAAATTATTATTTATTTAAAAGTATTCTAATAGCTCTTCATAAAAAAAATACAGGGTGGTGGGAAATTGTGAATAAAATAAATTCATACAACATATAAACTCACAAATAAACAACAAAACACAGCAAGACAAAACAACCCCAGCTCCTGAAAATTTGAAAACGTTCCAAAAAACACCTATAATCTAAAAGGTCTGTCTTTTCGGCTGGGAACTCTGCCATCAAGTAATTCCTCAGTACACATTTGGCGCCTTCTCCCTCCCCATGCCATCAAAGAACCTGAATTTGCACCATGAACTGCTCAGAGCACTCTGCAGGTCAATAAGTTGCAGCCACACTTGGAATGTACTTGTGTACAATTCTGGTTGCTTTTTGGTTAAGAGGTAATGGGGAACATGATAGAGGTGCAAAACATTGTACAGGGTGTAGAGAAAGTATTATTGGAACCCAGTGAGGCCATCAGGTGGAGCTGAATGTGGGACAATTCAGGACAGACAAAGGGAAGTAGAGTACTTCGTAATTTAGGATGAAGGCATTATGACACTGACCGTTTTATTTTCAATTCCTTTCCTACTGCTCCCTAACATGGAATTTACCTTTCTTAAAAATTCACTGTACTGATTAGATGGACCACTGGTATGATTCTGCAGGTCTTTCTTTTTGTTCTAAAATTGGATGTTTTTCTGAGCTGGTATCTGCCCTCAGACACCTTCCTTAGCTCACCTGCAGCTGTACAAATAAAGCTATTCTCTCTTTCTGTCCTCCCTGCCCCCCCCCCCCTTTTCACTGTTGTGTCTCAAGGGATCTGCTGCAGATCACCAGATGGGGACTTTATGTTTTTTTCAAAGCACTTGGATTATTTTAAGTGCTAAACAAATTAGAAAGAAGGGGTGGGCCTGAGCCAATGAGGCAAAAGCACAAGTGATAATGGCAGCAGGGAGGGAGGGTGGGGAAAGTACTGCTTGAAAGAGAAGCTTGATCAAGCATCTTTTTCTTAAGATCGGGGGGGGGGGGGGGAGAGAGACGGAATACTCAGTGATGCCATCACTTTGGCATACTGTATATGTCCAGACTCCTATTCAGCAAAATAAGCAGAAGGGTTCCCAAATGCAGCCAGGCTGGCTTAACATATTTTAAACTTTAAGAAGAAGCACTCTTTGAAGTGGGGAGGAAGATGCTAGTATTCTACAAGCAGGGCTAAGCTCAAAAGAATCCCCTTTTCAAGCAGTCTTGCAAAAGGTGGGTTGGATTGGGGGCCTGGTTTTGCCTATCTACTTCTCTTGAACAGCAGGATGCTTGTAAAATACTAGCAACTCTCAGTCTCTCCACCAGCACCCCATGAGGAAGGGAGTGCATTGTTGCAATGCCTTTCTTTCTGCCCAGGTGGAGGAGGGAGGGAGAAACCAAGATTTTACAAGGCTCCTGCTCAAGAGAAGCAAATGAATACGCTCCCTATTGTCTCTTTCAGTGCCTATTGAGGATCATTCTTTTTTCAACAAGCTTTTATTTGGAGAGTTCCCTCCCAGTCTTGTATCTATTTGAAATTGTTTTTATTGTTGACATTTTTATTGTTAAATCACTTTAAGAGGTTTGATAGGAAGTGATTCATAAATTGAATGGAAAAAATAAATCTGAAAAGGTATGTGTGCTTGTAAGATCGTTAACTCCAGAGTCTAGAATTATTATTGCAATGTTGAACATCTTCCAGTAAGAGGGAAACATTGCAGTTGTGTTACTGTAGCTGGGACCTTTCATTTATTTCTCTATTTTTACTATTTGGAGTTGACTTGCACTTCTCGTTAAGGAATTTCTTAAAACAGTGACATCCTCAAGGCAACTTTTGACTGTTATGCCAGATGAAATAAGAGCCCCAACTGTCACTGCCTGCCAACAAGCAATTTCAAAAGAATGGTTCCAAAATCCATGGACAGGCAATACCTTTATTAGGTCCACCTAAACTGTCACAAAATACTTAGTGAGTGGGCTTTTGAGTTCTTCAGAACACCTCAGCAGGCTGGATGTTAAGCAAAGTGAGGGAGAGGGAGAAAAGCTGGTTTGATGTTGAATCCACAAAGCCTGTTTCATTAGCCCCTTGGTGTGACATGATTACATAGAGATTTGCATTTGAGTTGAAATAAAAAAATTAAGGTCATATATATATATATATATATATATGCAGGTTTTGGTGTCCTCGGGTGTCTTCCCGTGTAAAAGTTGGGGTGTCTAGGCGACGTTTCGACGAGGTCTCACTCGTCATCTTCAGGCTGGTGCTTTCGGCTTCTTGTTACTGGAACAGAGCAGGATCTCAGTGTTTGAGTTCCTATAAATACTGTTGAGGAGGTGTGGTGTATAGCCTCCAATGTTCTGGGCAGAGAGGAGGTTCCCAGGCTAGTGTGCCTTTTCTTCTTTTGTTCCTTAACTACTTGAGGGATATCTTGAGTGATTTCTTGAGTGATTTCCTGAATCCCACTTAGGTGGGTCATTAGGTGTGGATTAGTTGCTAAAGCCTTCGTGTCTTGAACTCTTGAACTTTGTGAAGAGTTTTTCTGAGAAGATGGCTGTACTGCACTTGGTTGTGCTCTGGCTTGGCTTCGTGTATAGGGGCGAGCTGTGGTTTTGTGGCCTGTGCCAGCCAGATCTGTGTAGGGATTGCAGGGGGGTGCAGCATCCGGAGGTGCCACCCTGGTTTGGCTACTGGATGGTGTCTGTAATTTATCTGTGGAGAGGGTCTGGGTTTGGGTCTGGTGTGGTTGATTGGTGATGGCGTTCTGTGTGCCTCTGGATCTGGTGTCAGATTTTGTGGGGAGGGCTAATTTCCAGATGTCTGGCAAGCGGGATGTGTCGTCACGCTTGTTCATGTTGTGAGGGTGTTTCTCTATCTCGATGGCTTCCATGATTATTCTCTTGTGGTGATGTTCCATGTTAAAGAGCAATTTGGAATCTGCAAAATTAATTTCGTGTCCTGTTTCTTTCATGTGTTGGAAAAGAGAGGAAGTTTTTTCTTCTTTTTTGACGGCATTCTTGTGTTCTGCGATCCGTGCATTTATTCGTCTGTTTGTTTGTCCAATGTACGTGGCTGGGCAGACTTTGCAGGGTATTTCATAGACCCCTTGGTTTTCCAACTGAATTTTATCCTTGGGGTTTCTGAGGATATTGGCTATTTTTTGGTTGGTGCAAAAGGCTGTTTTGATATTGTGTTTATGGAGGATTTTGCTAATTTTATCTGTAGTGCCCTTGATATAAGGAAGGAGGGCTATGCCATTGTTTTCTTCTGTGTCTTGGTTTTTGGGGGGTGTTTCTTTTTGGATTAGCTTCGTAACCCTGTTTTGCTGGTATCCATTGGCAATTAACACATTTGAGAGATTCTGTAACTCAGTTGTCAAGTGGTCTTCGTCAGCCAGGCGTTTGGTTCTGGAGATGAGAGTCTTGGCTACGGAGTTTATTTGTGCAGGGTGGTGGTGTGATTGTGCATGTAAGTAGCGGTTGGTGTGTGTTTTTTTCCGGTAGATAGTGTGTCCTAGGGAGCCATCAGGTTTTTTGTAGATTAGGACGTCAAGGAAGGGAAGTTGGTTGTTGGCTTCTATTTCCATAGTGAATTGTATTTTGGGGTGTAGGCTGTTGAGATGTGTGAGGAAGCTATCCAGTTTTTCCTTCCCGTGTGGCCAAATTACAAAGGTGTCGTCAACATATCTGAGCCAAAGTTTGGGTTTGTGTTCTGACTTGTCTAAAGCATTGGTTTCAAAGTGTTCCATGTACAGGTTAGCGATGACCGGTGAGAGGGGTGATCCCATAGGTGCTCCTTCTATCTGTTTGTATCTTTGTCCATTGTGGATGAAGTACGTGTTGGTTAGGCAGTGGTTGGTCAGGTCCAAGATGTATTCGGGGGGATTGTATTTGTTTTGAATGGCTGTCAAGGCTTCATTAATGGGCACTTGTGTGAAGAGAGATACAACATCGAAGCTCACAAGTAGGTCATTGGGTTGTAGGTTTTGCTTCTTTATTGTTTCTATGAACTGGAAGGAGTTTGGAACGTGTGAAGAGATGGATTCTGCATAGGGCTGAAGTTGCTTGGCGAGAAATTTAGCGAGATTTTGTAGAGGTGAGCCTATGGAGCTGACTATTGGTCTGAGTGGTGTTCCTTCTTTGTGTATCTTGGGGAGGCCGTAGAGTTTGGGGCATCTGGATGATTTTTCTCTGGGGATGATTCTTAGCTGGATTTCTTCACTGATAGGAGAGGCTTTTATTTTGGATTTGGTGGTTTTTTCCAGATAGGTGGTGGGATCTGTTTTTATAGGTTGGTAGGTAGGGTCTTGGAGTAGATTTGATAGTTTTGTTTGGTAGTCTGATGTGTTCATCACAACAGTGGCATTACCTTTGTCTGCTGGGAGAATGATTATGTTGTTGTCTTTCCTCAGGTTGGTGAGTGCTTTCTGTTCTTCTTTGTGTAAATTGCTTCTGGGTGGTTTGCTGGAGCAGAGGATGTTGGTGACTTCAAGTCTGATTTTATTGGCTTCATCTGGATTGATTTTGGTTAGGCTAGCTTCGACTCCGCATATGATGTTTTCCGTGGGGATGCGTCTCGGGGCGACTGCAAAGTTGAAACCTTTGGAGAGTACTTTGGTTTCAGTTGAGGTGAGGATCCTGTCTGATATGTTATGTACTGTTTGTTTCATGGGTTGTTGTGGAGGGTGGCTGGGCTTCTGGCGTTTCTCTAGTTTGTGGAGTTTGTTGGTGTGTGTGTCTGTCTTGTGTGAGGTCTCCGTTTCAGCTCTCCAGACGGCTAGTTGTTTGCATTTGTCCCAGAGTGCAGGGTGGATTTTGTTACAGAGTTTGAGGTGAAGAGTGAGTAGATCTTTGTTGGTTTGGTTTAGTAGGTATCTTTTCTTGTGTAGTTCGTTTCTGATTAGAGATAGTTCAGTTCGTTTCAGGATCCTTTCGGTAGCTGGGGTTTTAGAGTGGAATTTAAGTTGGAAGCATGTGGGAATTAAGTTGTTGTCTCGGCAGTTGCGTAGGAACAAGAGATCACATAAGATGGTGGCTCTTCGGATTTCTAGTTTCTCGTAGGTTCTTGTCAGCTGGAAGGTTTCCTCCCCGTAGAGGTGAGATATTTGCTTTCGTAGATTTTCACGGGTACAGGAATGCAGGTTTTGGTGTCCTCGGGTGTCTTCCCGTGTAAAAGTTGGGGTGTCTAGGCGACGTTTCGACGAGGTCTCACTCGTCATCTTCAGGCTGGTGCTTTCGGCTTCTTGTTACTGGAACAGAGCAGGATCTCAGTGTTTGAGTTCCTATAAATACTGTTGAGGAGGTGTGGTGTATAGCCTCCAATGTTCTGGGCAGAGAGGAGGTTCCCAGGCTAGTGTGCCTTTTCTTCTTTTGTTCCTTAACTACTTGAGGGATATCTTGAGTGATTTCTTGAGTGATTTCCTGAATCCCACTTAGGTGGGTCATTAGGTGTGGATTAGTTGCTAAAGCCTTCGTGTCTTGAACTCTTGAACTTTGTGAAGAGTTTTTCTGAGAAGATGGCTGTACTGCACTTGGTTGTGCTCTGGCTTGGCTTCGTGTATAGGGGCGAGCTGTGGTTTTGTGGCCTGTGCCAGCCAGATCTGTGTAGGGATTGCAGGGGGGTGCAGCATCCGGAGGTGCCACCCTGGTTTGGCTACTGGATGGTGTCTGTAATTTATCTGTGGAGAGGGTCTGGGTTTGGGTCTGGTGTGGTTGATTGGTGATGGCGTTCTGTGTGCCTCTGGATCTGGTGTCAGATTTTGTGGGGAGGGCTAATTTCCAGATGTCTGGCAAGCGGGATGTGTCGTCACGCTTGTTCATGTTGTGAGGGTGTTTCTCTATCTCGATGGCTTCCATGATTATTCTCTTGTGGTGATGTTCCATGTTAAAGAGCAATTTGGAATCTGCAAAATTAATTTCGTGTCCTGTTTCTTTCATGTGTTGGAAAAGAGAGGAAGTTTTTTCTTCTTTTTTGACGGCATTCTTGTGTTCTGCGATCCGTGCATTTATTCGTCTGTTTGTTTGTCCAATGTACGTGGCTGGGCAGACTTTGCAGGGTATTTCATAGACCCCTTGGTTTTCCAACTGAATTTTATCCTTGGGGTTTCTGAGGATATTGGCTATTTTTTGGTTGGTGCAAAAGGCTGTTTTGATATTGTGTTTATGGAGGATTTTGCTAATTTTATCTGTAGTGCCCTTGATATAAGGAAGGAGGGCTATGCCATTGTTTTCTTCTGTGTCTTGGTTTTTGGGGGGTGTTTCTTTTTGGATTAGCTTCGTAACCCTGTTTTGCTGGTATCCATTGGCAATTAACACATTTGAGAGATTCTGTAACTCAGTTGTCAAGTGGTCTTCGTCAGCCAGGCGTTTGGTTCTGGAGATGAGAGTCTTGGCTACGGAGTTTATTTGTGCAGGGTGGTGGTGTGATTGTGCATGTAAGTAGCGGTTGGTGTGTGTTTTTTTCCGGTAGATAGTGTGTCCTAGGGAGCCATCAGGTTTTTTGTAGATTAGGACGTCAAGGAAGGGAAGTTGGTTGTTGGCTTCTATTTCCATAGTGAATTGTATTTTGGGGTGTAGGCTGTTGAGATGTGTGAGGAAGCTATCCAGTTTTTCCTTCCCGTGTGGCCAAATTACAAAGGTGTCGTCAACATATCTGAGCCAAAGTTTGGGTTTGTGTTCTGACTTGTCTAAAGCATTGGTTTCAAAGTGTTCCATGTACAGGTTAGCGATGACCGGTGAGAGGGGTGATCCCATAGGTGCTCCTTCTATCTGTTTGTATCTTTGTCCATTGTGGATGAAGTCCATTGTGGACAAGACAGACACACACACCAACAAACTCCACAAACTAGAGAAACGCCAGAAGCCCAGCCACCCTCCACAACAACCCATGAAACAAACAGTACATAACATATCAGACAGGATCCTCACCTCAACTGAAACCAAAGTACTCTCCAAAGGTTTCAACTTTGCAGTCGCCCCGAGACGCATCCCCACGGAAAACATCATATGCGGAGTCGAAGCTAGCCTAACCAAAATCAATCCAGATGAAGCCAATAAAATCAGACTTGAAGTCACCAACATCCTCTGCTCCAGCAAACCACCCAGAAGCAATTTACACAAAGAAGAACAGAAAGCACTCACCAACCTGAGGAAAGACAACAACATAATCATTCTCCCAGCAGACAAAGGTAATGCCACTGTTGTGATGAACACATCAGACTACCAAACAAAACTATCAAATCTACTCCAAGACCCTACCTACCAACCTATAAAAACAGATCCCACCACCTATCTGGAAAAAACCACCAAATCCAAAATAAAAGCCTCTCCTATCAGTGAAGAAATCCAGCTAAGAATCATCCCCAGAGAAAAATCATCCAGATGCCCCAAACTCTACGGCCTCCCCAAGATACACAAAGAAGGAACACCACTCAGACCAATAGTCAGCTCCATAGGCTCACCTCTACAAAATCTCGCTAAATTTCTCGCCAAGCAACTTCAGCCCTATGCAGAATCCATCTCTTCACACGTTCCAAACTCCTTCCAGTTCATAGAAACAATAAAGAAGCAAAACCTACAACCCAATGACCTACTTGTGAGCTTCGATGTTGTATCTCTCTTCACACAAGTGCCCATTAATGAAGCCTTGACAGCCATTCAAAACAAATACAATCCCCCCGAATACATCTTGGACCTGACCAACCACTGCCTAACCAACACGTACTTCATCCACAATGGACAAAGATACAAACAGATAGAAGGAGCACCTATGGGATCACCCCTCTCACCGGTCATCGCTAACCTGTACATGGAACACTTTGAAACCAATGCTTTAGACAAGTCAGAACACAAACCCAAACTTTGGCTCAGATATGTTGACGACACCTTTGTAATTTGGCCACACGGGAAGGAAAAACTGGATAGCTTCCTCACACATCTCAACAGCCTACACCCCAAAATACAATTCACTATGGAAATAGAAGCCAACAACCAACTTCCCTTCCTTGACGTCCTAATCTACAAAAAACCTGATGGCTCCCTAGGACACACTATCTACCGGAAAAAAACACACACCAACCGCTACTTACATGCACAATCACACCACCACCCTGCACAAATAAACTCCGTAGCCAAGACTCTCATCTCCAGAACCAAACGCCTGGCTGACGAAGACCACTTGACAACTGAGTTACAGAATCTCTCAAATGTGTTAATTGCCAATGGATACCAGCAAAACAGGGTTACGAAGCTAATCCAAAAAGAAACACCCCCCAAAAACCAAGACACAGAAGAAAACAATGGCATAGCCCTCCTTCCTTATATCAAGGGCACTACAGATAAAATTAGCAAAATCCTCCATAAACACAATATCAAAACAGCCTTTTGCACCAACCAAAAAATAGCCAATATCCTCAGAAACCCCAAGGATAAAATTCAGTTGGAAAACCAAGGGGTCTATGAAATACCCTGCAAAGTCTGCCCAGCCACGTACATTGGACAAACAAACAGACGAATAAATGCACGGATCGCAGAACACAAGAATGCCGTCAAAAAAGAAGAAAAAACTTCCTCTCTTTTCCAACACATGAAAGAAACAGGACACGAAATTAATTTTGCAGATTCCAAATTGCTCTTTAACATGGAACATCACCACAAGAGAATAATCATGGAAGCCATCGAGATAGAGAAACACCCTCACAACATGAACAAGCGTGACGACACATCCCGCTTGCCAGACATCTGGAAATTAGCCCTCCCCACAAAATCTGACACCAGATCCAGAGGCACACAGAACGCCATCACCAATCAACCACACCAGACCCAAACCCAGACCCTCTCCACAGATAAATTACAGACACCATCCAGTAGCCAAACCAGGGTGGCACCTCCGGATGCTGCACCCCCCTGCAATCCCTACACAGATCTGGCTGGCACAGGCCACAAAACCACAGCTCGCCCCTATACACGAAGCCAAGCCAGAGCACAACCAAGTGCAGTACAGCCATCTTCTCAGAAAAACTCTTCACAAAGTTCAAGAGTTCAAGACACGAAGGCTTTAGCAACTAATCCACACCTAATGACCCACCTAAGTGGGATTCAGGAAATCACTCAAGAAATCACTCAAGATATCCCTCAAGTAGTTAAGGAACAAAAGAAGAAAAGGCACACTAGCCTGGGAACCTCCTCTCTGCCCAGAACATTGGAGGCTATACACCACACCTCCTCAACAGTATTTATAGGAACTCAAACACTGAGATCCTGCTCTGTTCCAGTAACAAGAAGCCGAAAGCACCAGCCTGAAGATGACGAGTGAGACCTCGTCGAAACGTCGCCTAGACACCCCAACTTTTACACGGGAAGACACCCGAGGACACCAAAACCTGCATTCCTGTACCCGTGAAAATCTACGAAAGCATATATATATATATATATATATATATATAATGTTCATAAATGTACCAACCAAGTGCATACATAGATGTGTGGACCACATGTCTGGAGCAGCACAGGAGGACCGCCCTGAAACCATTTTGACTCCCAAACTGACCAAATGTTTTCTCTGCAAGGAGGGAGGGGGGAGCCTCCCCATCGTCTTTTTGTTCACAAATCCTGTTTTAAGGGTATGTCTGTGTATGAATAGGGTGAGCCTGTGAACTAAGTAAGGGCTCAGGAACTAAGTATTTGTCATTACAAAAGACTAACCAGGCTCCCCAGGGTATCCAATCAAGTGACCATTAACAGGTCTGCCAGACAGGAGATAAACAACGCACTCGGATTTCTGTTGTAGACCACCCTTTCTGTAATGTTGGTATGATGTATCTGGGGGTGGGGTGTTGGACTCCAGGGCGGGCAATTTAAAATGTAAGGGCAGACACACCTTTGTTCTGGATCCTCCTTTCCTGCATGTGAGGGGAGCACCCTGTTGCAACAGTTCAATAAAGATCAGGCTTACGAGCTGCTTTGCTTCTCAATATTTTCTGGTTGGCTTCTGTTATTTTCTCCAACCGATGGAGAACCTACAAAGGACTCTATAAGGGCTGTTGTGTCTCCCATAAGGGAATAAGGGCAGATTTTTGTTTATTACAGAGTACTACCTGAAATTTATTTCTAACCCTACTCTTAGAGCCACCTTAACTAATCTAAAGGTGCCAACTGCAATTTTAGAATAGCTTTTTCAAAAAAAATCTCTCATGATTTTAGTCTCTGCCCTTGCAGCAGTAGTTCTATAGAGGACATGCCACATTATTTTATTGCCGTTTTCGGCAGTTAATACAGATTTTTCAGATCCAGCTGGGAAAGCTAATTGGTCTGAATGGCAGAAAATTGATTTTTCTGCCAGCCTCTTATAATCAAGAGACCCTATTAGCAGTGGCTGAATTCACCATGGCAGGCCTCTAAAGTGAGAACCTATTTTCTCTTCTCAGCAGTATGAGAAAGAAATAGATTTTGTTGCTACAGTGAACATTTTCTTTTGTTGCAATTATTTCTTTTTTTTCATTATTGTTCTCTGATGTGACTCTTGGCTGAAACAGTATAGACTGCTGGTGAGTTTTATGTTCACTTAATAATCATAAGGCACTATCTTGTAAGTGTTCTTTTCACTGCCTTTGCTATTGGGTGGAAAACGTTAACATCAGAAAAAAGTCCAGTGTCCATCTGTATTAGAAGATGAGTGATAATATCCCAATACTTTGACTA
The DNA here is from genome assembly GCF_965153285.1 of Podarcis tiliguerta. Lineage (NCBI taxonomy): Eukaryota > Metazoa > Chordata > Lepidosauria > Squamata > Lacertidae > Podarcis > Podarcis tiliguerta. The sequence goes on along the minus strand of NC_139541.1, from coordinate 48,263,923 downwards.
ATTTATTTCCTAATACTCTTATTTCAGTAGTTACTCTTGAGTAATCATGCGTATATTAAGGGTCAAACTGGTTTCATTTTAAGAGATGTTTTAAAATGTAAGATAGCACTAAAATGAAATACAGGGTTGTCTTTAGTAGTGTGAACAGCTGTCCCTATGATTGACTGTGGTCCTCATTGTGTGGACTTAAGATAAGATACAGGGCGGGGGTGGGGGCAGGGGCAGGGTGGGTTTTCTAAACCATGCACACTATTTTAGCATAAGAACATTACTGCCATATCCATCTTTTTATATTAATCTAAAAACTGTTCACTGCACATAGAAAAATTATATTAAATAAATTCCATCTTATTGTTAGAATGATCTTTTTCTTTTTTTGAGGGGACAGGTTTATTGCTCAGAAAAGTGATTGGGCTCGAAAGAGAAGCAAAAGTGTAAATATCGCATTGTTGATTCCCAACTGTGTAATGTGATATGAACTGTAAGAACAGCTGCCATATCATTTAACAGCAAAAGAACCAGATTAATTAAAATATAGCTGTTTGAATTTGCTGAATGTGATGATCTGTATATGCAGCAATGAGATGATTACAGCTAGGCTGAAGCTGATGCTATTAGAAACAGTCTCACAATAATCTGACTTAATTTAGTTTTCTCCCCACCCTGTAGTTTAAAACTACAGTATAACCTGACTGTCACTAAGTAAGGACAGGATGAGTAACCCATCCTCTTCCTCCCCTCTCCACATTCCGTTTCAGGCCAGTTGTGATTTTTCCTCATGATCATCTATGTCCAGCTCAATATTTTAGTTTGGTTCAGTAATATAGTTTTGGTTCAGTAATAACAACAATTTATGGAAGAGGAACAAACTTTCTGCTTCCACAGACCTGCCTAGCCTCCTCTCAATTCTGGCATCTTAATGCAGTATGCCCAGGATTCATTAAACCACAGCTTTCTGCTATGTCCAAATTAGGAGACTGCAGTTTAAGCACTAGCTAGATCCCCGATTGGCAAACCATGATTTGCAATCCTGGGTTATAGTCGAAACTTAAACCCACAATTTCCCATTTTGCATATGTTGTAGGGCTGGCCCAAGATGTTTTGCCACTAGAGATGCCACATCCCCTCATCTTATTCCTTGTACAGAAGCCAACTAGATCTGTAGCTGAATCCTACTTCAGCACTAATGATGAGAGAGTACACTACACTTCAGTGTACAATGATGGCAGTAGACTAGCTTAAGGGCTGCAGAGCACAAGACATGTAGTTCATGCAGCTCTGTTCTCCAACACCTCACTTGATCTCCCCACCCCACTCCCCAGACACCTGCTGCCTAAGGCAGCTGCTTCACTCTGCCTAATGGTAAGGCTGATCCTGAGATACTGGTGTGATGACCTCTAACAACATTGTATTAAGCCATGAGAGAGCCTAAGCACTATATTTCTCTCTCTCTCTTAGGAGACAGCCTAAGCACTGAATTGAGGTAGTGGGCTTTTACCCCACTCTTTTGCTGAAAGTGCTCCCCACATGGCTTACAAAGATTGTAAGACAATCCCTGCCCTCAGGCTTACAACTGAAAAGACATGACAGGAGAGGAAAGGAGAATGAGGAGGGAGGGGAAAGCAAGCTCAGGCAGTGGTTCTGAAAGTGACAGCTCTTAAACCAAGCAGCTGGAGTGGAAACAGTCCAGGTGGTCTGAATGGAATAGTACAACTAAGTGACAATTGAGTGTCAAAGCAGAGTGTCAAAAGCAGCTGTCTCTCAGTAGAGGCCATTGAATAGCCTTGCTGAATATCCCCCCCTGCTCTGCAGTCTGATGGAATTGGTGCTGTTAGTTAACAATTTAAATTGACCAATCCAACTAGATTGTGGATGTCTCAGGCAAAAACCCTTTTGCTTCAACTGGAGAGTTTTTTTCAACTGGAGACTGTTTTTAACCTGTGTTGTTGCTGCTGTGTTGTTGACTTGATGAGATGCCCTTGTGAATATAAACATGACATTGGACTCCAATTCCTATCAGTCCCAGGCAGCATGGCCAGTGATCAGAAATGATGAGAGTTGTAGTTCATCAACATCTAGAGGGCACCACATTGGCTACCCCTTCTTCCACCCATTTTGATAGAATATATAGTAGATTTTAGCTCTTGCTAATCTTCCAACCACACCGTGACATCTGAACTGGCCTCCCTCTGCATTTGATCCAGACTTTGCCACATTGGATCTCTCACACATTCCAGGGGCAATATGTGGCGTGCAGTAAAGACTGCAGCAGTTCTCCTAGTGCCAGGACTCTGATGTAGGTACAGGAAAATCCCTCTTGTTCTTTAGTGAATATCAACAAAGTTGTGTTTGCCTGGGATGCATAGACTGGTAGCTACTCCAAAGCAATGCTGGGTGTGTCCTCAGCTTCAGATTATAGTTCCATTATCTGCAGGAAGGCTAGGCTCAACATTTAGCACTATTTTCCCCTCAGGTGTGTGAGAAGTTATTATTACTATTTCCAACAGTCTCTTACTCCAAAGGAAATGCCTGGTTGGCACAGGTGTGGCTTTGCTTGACAATAGAACCTCACCTGAAGCACTCAGAAGGCCTCCGGTTTTAGTCTGGAAATATCAGAATGGCAGCTTTGCCAATGGAAACCCAGCCAAAGCAGTCTCTTTGTGGGAAACATGGCCTGAGGTAATTAAGCTTCGACAACTCCTTCTGAAGAGCAGGCAAAGTAGAGCAAGAAACAAACGAGAGGCACAATCCAGCAGCCAGGAAAACCCTTTTGAAATGAGCAGGAATATTACTGGTGAATTAGGCCCTCAAATGCTAAGTAGGCAAAGACTGGGAAGCCTCATGCCTGAGGGGCCAAATGTGGCCCCTCCAGGCCTCTCTGTCTGGCCCTCAGAACTCTTCCCAGGCCATGTCCCCTCTCCCCAGGCTGTGCTACTTCATTCCCTGAGTGTTTCTGCCAGGCTGGAATGTGCCCTTGAACTCTCATAGTGTTTCTTGCTTGCCTTGGTGGAGGATGAAGAGAGGAGTATCTGAGCAGGTGTAGAAGCAAGCATACTGTATAAAGATTTAAAAAATCACATTTGTTTCTCTGTGCACTTTTTCCTCTGGCCCTGCTCACCACTGGCATGTGGCCCTCAGCTCTCACCCCTAAAGTATTCCAAAAGTATATAATAACCTTACAGTGCAATCCCATACCTGTATATTCATCCAGATGCAAATTCTACTGAGTTGAGGGGAAGGCTTGCTTCTGAGCAGACATGACTAGGGTTGTACTGTTAGCGTCTTGGGAATGGGGAACCTGTGGACCTTCAGATGCTGTTGGACTCCAACTCCCACCAGCCTCAGCCAGCATGGCCAATGCTCAGGGTTGATGGGAGCTGGAGTTCAGCAATGCCTCTGAAGGGCTGCAGGTTCCCCATCCCTGCTTAGGAGAGTCGGTCTTCCTTGGGAAGGCTGTTGCATAACACGGGTGCTGCTATTGAAACCCCACCCCCCACCCTCTGGTGATAGCCAGCATCACTCCATTTGGTGGAGGCACTCAGGTACATATGTGACAAGGTATTTTTTTCAGGTAATGCATAAAATTACAGGAAGCCTAAACTGAAAAGTGTTACAGTTTGGGTTTATATAACCTGATGTCACAAACAGTCCAATTACATATTTTAACCACCTTTCTTACGCAGCATGTATGCTCACATGCCATAACAGCGATCTCTCATGCCCTTACCCAAATGAAGTTGACCTTATTTTCTCCATCTTCCTTGGCCCAGACAGGATCCGGGTTGATGCACATCTCTTCAGATGAGACAGGCTGTTATCAGCAACTTCTGATGCAACAGTTAGTCAAGGAGCCAAAGAAGACAACTCGCTCTCTTCTCAAGGAAGCTCACAACTTCAACAAGGGCACTCATTCAAGCCGGACCAGCAGCTTGCCTCTCTGATCTACTATGCATTCCCACTCAAAATATTGACTGTTACAAATTAATAATTTATATAAGAAATATATCAATAAATCCAAGGTTATATACCTAAAGTTACTGGTAACCAACGGGTATAACTAATCTGCTTGGTCTCTTAAGATCAGTCAACCCAAAATTTGTCCTTTTGTTTTCAGAGCTGTGCACAGAACATATGAAGAAAGCGTGTGAAAGAAGCTTTTGGGGGCTCAGAGTTTTTCTAAAGCAACATTTTAAAAAGATGCTGGTGAAATTCATCATTTTAAATACACACACACATTTTTATTGATTTTCACAATAAGCAAAATCATTACATTAAAGAAAAAGAAATAAAATGAAACATTTAAAATAGCTGTATACACTTAGTATTAAATCCACATTGTGGGATTACTTGAATCCCCCGACTTCCCTCCACTCCCTCCCCTGGTTCCTTTGTATTATCTTCATTTATGCATGTCAAAGTCTTTATCTCTAATTACCTCCAAATTTAAACATTATCCATAGCATTACAAGTGTTTTTAAAATCCTGCCAATGTATTCACTTCCTTACAGTGCTTTTGTAAATATGCAAGAAACATTTCCCATCCTTTTTTATATTTCTTACCATCTTGATTTCTAAGTTTCCCAGTTAGTTTAGCCATTTCCGCATATTCCATTAACTTAATTTGCCAATCTTCCTTAGTGGGGACTAGCAATATTTGAGCGGCCGTTGTTGGATACCGTATTTTTCGCTCCATAAGGTGCACCTGACGATAAGGCGCACCTACTTTTTTGGGGGGGGGGGGGATTCAAGGGGAAAAAAATATGCGGCTCTTGGGGGCTTTTGCGGGAGGTGGAGGAAGTGAGAGAGCCTCGCTCTGTCCCTTCCCGCACCTCCCGCAAAAGCCAGGATAGCCGCACGAAGCCTCCCCAGGGCAGCAGGATGAAGGCTCCCCGCTGCCCTGCGGAGGCTTCGCAGGCTACCCCAGAGCTGCTCAACCCAAAGAGCAGGTCGGGGAGCAGTGGAAAGGCTGCGCACAGCCTTCCCGCTGCTCCCCGGGGCTGGTGGTGGTGGAAGCGTGGCTTTCCCCCACCGCCAATCCCACAAGCTCGGGGAGCAGCCTTTCTTTACATTTCACTTATTTTCCCTTGTTTTGTACACCTTTGCCAATTTAATCATTGTTAAATACCACCTATACATCATTTTCATATAATTCTCTTTAAATAAGGTTGTTGTTGTTGTTTAGTCGTTTAGTCGTGTCCGACTCTTCGTGACCCCATGGACCAGAGCACGCCAGGCACTTCTGTCTTCCACTGCCTCCCGCAGTTTGGTCAAACTCTTTAAATAAGGTACAGGCCGTAAATTTTATATCATTCTTCCATAGTATTTCCCAATCTGCCATTTGAATATTATTTCCCACATCTATTGCCCCCTTTATCATAACACACTTGACCTCTTCATCCTTAGTTTCCCATTCCAACAATATATTATAGATTTTTTATAATAATTTTCTATTATTTCTCTCTGGAAATTTGAAATTTCATAGGTGAATCCTTTCTTTTTATCATTTTTAAATACTTCATTTAACTGAAAATATTATAACCAATCTGATACCTTCCCTTTTATTTCTTGAAATTCCTTCGATTTTAATTGATTATCAATTTCTGTTAACAGCTCTCTATATGTTGCCCAATTAGTTGTGAAATTCAGCATTCAAGGGAGTTCTACGTTCAGCACAGAAGGTCATAGGTGACTTTTATTTAATGCACGACATCTGGTTGTTTTAATAATTCCCTTGGCTAATTGCCAGCGCAACGGTGAAACATGAAACTCCTGGCACAAGTAAATAATGCCAACTTGGAGAGAGGAAGAGAGGGTAAAGTATACAGCACTGAAGCTTTGCCTCAACAGCTGGCCCCACTCAAGAATTAAAATCTTTACTGTTAGTTGAAGCATTTGTTTAAAAAAGCGGGATTTCATAGTCATAACTTTTTTTTTTTTTAAGAGTTCAGATGAGATGTGAGAAGATGCTGTCAAATGCAGACTCTCCAGAGTGCCTCTGCTATTGACTTTGCCTTTTCTTAAAAATATATATACTAAATTTCTGATCAATGGGACATTTGTCCTACAGCAATAATAGCGACCCACAAGGTGAGCCCGGATGAAAATATATCCCACATAAAACTCAGAGAGGCCATGGAGTCTCTCATAAGCACTTTTTATGGCCTTCCTTAGGAAGTTTAACAGCTCCTCAGAAGTTGCAGGGGTAAGATTAGCCTACTTGAGTCCTGTTACCTCCCCCCACCCTGTCTCACACACACCTTGGTACATTTCTGATATGAAACAAACACTGCCTTTCTTTATTGTTGGGTTAGCAGTCTACCGCACAAAGCAGACATTACTTCATAAAGTTCTCTGCTGTTTTATATTTCTGAGATTATTAAGGGGCAGACAAAAATGGCTGTTTCCTTACAGGGTCTGCCTCTGTGTACAGGTCAATTTGAGAACCAAGGGGCCTAATGATTGAGGCCCAGATTTTAATATCTCCTTTGGCTTACTTCACAAACAAAAGCTCCAACCAAGAAACTGAAGTAATTTTTTTAAGGGAGAAAAGAAATGAAACATGGGATAGAAAATAGGGTTGCCATGTGTCCTCTTTTTCCAGGAAACATGCTCCCCCCCCCCATGGCAATCCATAGTTAAAAGGTAAAGGTAAAGGGACCCCTGACCATTAGGTCCAGTCATGGCCGACTCTGGGGTTGCGGCGCTCATCTCGCTTTACTGGCTGAGGGAGCCAGCATACAGCTTCCAGGTCATGTGGCCAGCATGACTAAGCTGCTTCTGCCAAACCAGAGTAGCGCACGGAAACGCCATTTACCTTCCCGCCAGAGCGGTACCTATTTATCTACATGCACTTTGACGTGCTTTCGAACTGCTAAGTTGGTAGGAGCAGGGACCGAGCAACGGGAGCTCACCCCGTCGCGGGGATTCGAACCGCTGACCTTCTGATCGGCAAGTCCTAGAATCTGTGGTTTAACCCACAGCGCCACCCGCATCCCATAGTTAAAAGTAGAAGTCGGCAAATGTGTCCTCTTTTTTGCTCTTCAAAATATGGCAACCCAACTATATGGTTCACGATATGGCACACTCGTATACGCACTAGTAATTATTCACTGAAAACTATTAATGAAGATAGTTCCTGCTCCACCCCTTAATCAAAGGATATCTAAATGAAAAATATCTACCTGTGATAAAAAAAAAATTAGATCATTGCAGTGCCTTTCATCAACTGAACTGTTCTCTGCGATCTTAACAATTGCGGCTCTTTATTCTGGTGCCAGCTGAGAAGTTTGCATAAGGTGAAGATAAAACAGTGGAGACCTTGAAAGGGTCAAAGGAGGGAAAAAACAAGGAAGCAAAACTCAGTCATATCTAGAAAGTATAAAGTAACAACAGATAAGTGGCTTAAGATCCAGTATTGAAAGATATTATAACCAAGTAGGGCCTAAGTTATGAGGTATCCAATGAAACCATATTCAGAGTAAACACATTAAAATCAATGGAGTCAAGTGTGTTATTTCAATGGGACTACTCAGAGTAAACCTAATTTTAGATATCACCAGTTGGGTGTATATAGAAAAACATAAGGACCAGGACTTGCTATGGGTACTTTCTCCTGCATCTAAAGCTTATCTTACCCTCTCCTCTGCAATATGTTTGGCAAGTGTACTGGGCATTAAATTGAACCTTGATTTGCCCTGTCTTGGTCATCCCAACATGCTTGAGGCATGCTGTCCACTTCTGAGTTTATTTTTATTTTTGGAGTACTCCAAGTACATTTAGCCCTGCCTTAGAAGAAGAAGATGATGATGATGACGACAACGACATTGAAATAGAGTACATAGCCCCCAGGGAGGGGTGGGGTTAGTGATGTCACCTATTTCTAGCCAATCAGCACTGTGCACAGCCTGCCTTTCTATAAATTCATTAGTATTATTTAATCGACTAATACAAAATATTTACAGGTGACTTACTCTCTCCAGACCACATACCTCACTGGTCCTCCTTCGCCCCCTGAATGGTTTTGCCTGACTGGCATGTGCCCTTGAGCTCTGCTAATGCCCCTTGATTGACTGGATAGACAATACAGGAGTGTGCATGTGTGTAAAACTAGCGTACAACACAAAGATATATTTACAATCATTGCTCCACCCGCTTTTGCCTTTAGCCCTGCCCAGCATAGGCATATGGCCCTTGGAAGTGAATGTGGCCCTTGGGCTGAATTTTTTTTCCTGCCTCTGGCCTAGCCTACCCCACAGGGTTATTGTGAGGATAAAATGAGTTTGCCTCCCAATCCCAAAGCAGGTAGTCGCTCCTCAGAAGGCATGTGTGTGTAGCTGATTCTCTCCACACACAGCTACATCTGTGTGTGTGTGTGTGTGTGTGTGTGTGTGTGTGTGTGGAGATCCAGCCGCGGTCTCCCTTTTTATGATCCCACCCAGGCCAAGGGGCCTGCGGAAACCTCTTGCCTCCTTCATTTTTTTTGTACCTTTTGATCAAAGCGTCCTATTTGATCCTGCTTAGGTGACGTGAGTCAAGGGCAGCAAGCGCTTGTTCTAAAAAGGAAGCCAGCTGGGGGAAAGTCTCAGCTAGCAGAACTGTATGTACCCACGAATTCCGCCAAGGCAATGGCATCGAGTGGTTCTCGTCTCTGACATGCTTCTGCTTGGCAGAAAATGCCGGAGACAGCAACAGCTGCCTTGCTCTCCTGCAGACTCTAATCCGCCAGGTTTACACAGTTGTTGGAGGAAGATTAAAGGCAAAAGCCATAAAAAAAAGAAGAGGAGGAGGAGGCACTGATTGGGGAAGCTGTTCAAGTTCTGTAACAAAGGTAGGCCTATGTGCCTGCTGCTCATCGCCTCTGACTGCCATGCCAAATAAGTGCTCATAATTGAAATAGGATCCAGAGGGCTGCCGTTTTTGTTTTGATTTGTATCTTACCACCTCTGCCACTGTGCTTTTAATGCCAGCTTTCCATGTAGAAATTCAAGCATGTTGCATCCCCCCTTTCCTTAAAGTTTCTACCCCTGTAATAATCAGGAAGTGGTATCTGTAGATCACATTCTTTTGTTTCTATGCTGGAGTTTGGCAGCAGACGAATGGCCCATTGCTGACCAAACTATTGGGAAGGTCCATTCAATCCTACGTTAAATATCTAATGGAAGGTACAAGCACACAGTGGCAAAATTTCTGTCGGCAGCAGGGAGGCCAAGAGAACAACTCAGCACTTGAAACTGGAAGGACCATCTTCAAGGATTAACTTGAGAGTATTGTAGTTTTATATGATAGTTTTTAATGTTGTACTTCACAATCTGTTTTGCTCCAAGATTCTTGTGTACTGTATGCTTTATTATTTTTGCTCTATTGACTGTAAGAAATTGATTGATGTCGAAATGGCTGCAATGCTAAGCACATTACTTACTTTTGAGTAGAGACGGGTGGATCTGTTGATTTTGGTTTGCCTCGTTTTTTCCAATCTCAAGTTCAGTTTGCCACATTTCCACATCCGTTTGCAATTTTTTTAAAAACAAAGTCTTCACAAAAATATGTCAGCATCTTAGTTTGCATTTCTCCTAATATAGTCATAGTTTCCTGCCATTTTGCCTAACAAGCCTTTTCCTGTATGATTGTGCATTTCCATATGATTCTCATTAATATGCATTTATTTTGGTTTGCAAAATTCAAAGAACTACAAATTTCAAAGAATAGATGTTTACTGTTTTCTCGTAGTTTTGGGCAAGTGAGAATTAGGTAGGTTTACAAAAAAATAATAATTCAAGAGCCAAACTAAATTTCCCCACCATTTGTAAGTAAAAATGCATCAAAAATTACATATGGTGAATTGTGGATACATACTTTTATGTTTTATTTTTCTGAACATAACTGAAATAATTATTTTGAAAAAGTATAATGGGGAACGCATATGACTGTACATCTATTATATGCAAGTCCAGCCTGAATCTGACTGATTTCAAGGGGATAGTTAAGTACACGTCCTCAAATCTCCCCTGTTGAAATCAGGGCGATTAAGAAATGCTTAACTTTAGGGGGCCTCATGGTGCTGGTTTTGGCTTTTGTTTGTTTGTTTTAAAAAAAACCAAACTACATCAAAGCACAGATTCTCAGGAAACAGAAATATCTTCTGTGCCCAGCTATATTCACTTCTGTACAATCATAATATAAATGCAGCTTTGATTGGAAGAGACCCTCAAGCTTATTCTGACACAAGGCAAGACCACCCACCCTTCAGCTGCCCTCCCCCCCACTACATCACAGATGGTTCCAAAGAATGCAGAATCCATTTACTAGCAGGAGCCAGAGCAAACTTCCACCCCACCTCCCGCTTTGGGAACTCCTGTGCTGGATTACAGAGACATCTGCGGGGATTTAATGTGAGCAAGAAAGTGCCTGCCAGGCCTTAGGCCAGAATTGTTTTGTGCATATATTTGGGGGCTTAGGCTAGGAGATAGCCCTTTGTAAGCAGAAATTTCCCAAGACATTTTTGAGGCCTGAAGGCAAAAATGCAGACTGTGCTCTCCGTGGTGATAGAAATGAATTGGCAGGGTTCTCCTCCTACCCTGCGCCATCCACACTTAAAATGTGGCTCCCAAGGCAGGTTGTCTAAGGCTGTTCCTATGTCCAAATCGGTGCATGTCAGAAGGGGCTAAGTACAGTCTGCGCTTCAAAAGTGAAATCACAGGACAACACATTATTAATTTTTAACAGTGTTTCCATTGCAATTAAAATGTTAGCTTGCCAAGTGCTTGCCAATCTTCCAGAGGCTTTGCCCACTTTGGCTAGAGCACTGGCATGTGTGAGAGGAGCGTTTATATCCTACACTGCAATCCTATGCATGCTTGTTTGTGAATAACTCCTATTGAATGTTAGCAGTGGGTCAGTAGGATTGTACTGTTAATGACTGCATGTGTTAACTGCTGGCACAATTTCTGCTGTCTCTAATGACTACAGTAGCTTTCTTTTTTTAAGGAGGCTTACTTTAAAAAGAAATGAAAAGCAAAAAATTAGGGAAGGGATGTAGAGCGGGGAAGGGGGACTCTTTCCTCTTATATGCTCTTGCTCTCTCTCTCTCTCTCACACACACACACACAGAGAGAGAGAGAGAGAGAGAGAGAGAGAGAGAGAGCAGGAGGTCTTACCTATAGAGGCTAGTGGCGTGGGGCGCCAGGGTGCCAAGTTCTGGAGGGCGCCAGGGAAAAGGTGGAAGCTGGACATGGCACCTCTCAGCATCAGCTCGCTGCCCTCACCCACCTCTGCCGTGCCCAGAGCCTCTGTCTGCCATGGCCACTGCGGCACAAAGCGGCCAGCTGAGCCGGAAGGAGCCACATCCAGCTGCTGCCCTCTTCCTCCAGCCCCGCCAGCAGCACCGTCCTCCCTAAAAAATCCTCTGGGAAACGGGGGGGGGGGCACCAGAGGGAGCTTTGCACCACAGCGCCAGATATGCTTAGGACGGCCCTGCACACACACACACACACACAGAGAATGGGCAAATCTATCCAGTTCAGTTTCTCTTGGTTTGCCATTCACTCTTAATTTCAGTTCTCCACATTGCTACATCAGTTTGCATTATTATTTTTTAAAGTCCCTGTGAAAATTTATCCCACTTCTGGATTCAGTTTTACCTAATATACACATTTTTGAGAAACAATTTCCCCCAGCACAATGCATTTTTGTATGCTGTTTTTACAAATACAACCATTTATATACAGACTTTGATATATGCATTTTTGTACACATTATTTGGCTGGAGAACTGCATTGCAAATTTCAGAGATGGGCAATTTTCAACAGATGGCTGCGTTATGGCTTACATATTGTTTTGGAAATTGTGGATTTGGTAGGTTTGCCTTTAAATGCAAACTGAATTGAATTTCTCCCCATCCTGACCTGATGCCTACTCAGATGTGATATTCTTGACCAAGCAGCAGCCATGCAGCCAAATGTCAGCCCAGATGCACAAATTACTGGAACTGTTTCACATTGACTCCTTGCCAGAACATCTTGCAGCCTGAGCAATGACTGACCCTAGTTGTAGGGCTGTCACCAACGCTGGCCTGCCTGTGTATCTTTTATTAAGTGGGTTATAACAAGCTAAATATGTTATTGGCCTGGCATTCTGCACAGTACTGAATGGAAGGGGCATCCCTTCATCCTGTATGCAAGTGGGTCAAATCATGGCCAGTCTGTTCTGACCTATAAGGAAGTCAGAATGTACCACAGCAACAGGCAGCAATAAATTATACGGCTGGTTCCTGTGCCTGAGAGCTAAATTGGGAATTCTCAAACCTTCTCTCTCTCTCTCTCTCTCTCTCTCTCTCTCTCTCTCTCTCTCTCTCTCTTTTCAGGGCTTGTGGACACATTTTAAAAGACATTTTGTAATCTTACACTATTGATTATCAGACACATATATGGTGAATATCTTGCCTGCAAAGAGGAGACCAATCTGGCCACAAGGTACAAGGAGCTTTCATAGAATCCTAGAAATTATAGAGTGGATTCCTATACCCCAATCGGCTCAGATCTTCCCCCAGGCCAGACTCCCCAATCTCCTCCCACGCTTCCTCATCAATTACCCTCTCCATTATGTCTCCATGATGCTCTTGACGCTCTCCTCATGGAGGCCTTCAACAATGCAAAATTTTAAGTTAATTTTGAAAACTTTATTATGGGTTGCCTTCATTTAAATGAGGCAATTTTATCTTAGCTATCTTAGAATGGATAGCTTTTTATTTCTGCTGAGATTATACATAGCTGCATCTGATTGATTGATTGATTGATTGATTGATTGCCAGGCATCTGTATTCTGCTTTTCATCATGCAGTCTCAGGGTTGGTCCATGCAACTCAATACAAGTAAACCATGGAATACATAAACTAGACTACAGTAATACATCGCCAGATTATGAATTAAACTGCATCAAATAGCAATCAGAGACAGCAGCAACTCTGTGGTGGGAGGGATATTCTGATTTTGTCCTCCACAAACAAAGGCTTGTGGGAAGAGGGTGCATCTTGACCACACATCAAAATATTTATATTAATGAGGTTACATTTACAGATGCACCTCAGAGGGAGCTGGCCCAGAGGAGGCTATTTCATGCACTGCTGCCCCATGGACTTCAGAGCGTGGCGCAAATTCCAGCAGAGTCTCCGCTGCAGATCTCTAGGCAAGGAAATGCAACCTGAAGTTTACAGAGAAGCCAACAACCATCTTGGTTACCTCAAACAGCTTGCTCAAGGGTATATACTGAAGCTAAGGGGACTGTTTGCTGTCCTCCTGGGATGCCCTTTAAAGAAAACATGAGAGGGCTGATTGAGAGTGAAACTGGAAGAGGCACCAATACTAGAGAACAAACAGAAGCGTTTGTTGCAGAGAACAAAGGAAAGATGACTCCTAAATCATAGCCAATGGGTATGTGTATATGTGTTATTGTGTCTTAGCAAATATTGAGACCGTCTTTCCAGAGCAGTAAAGAGAAAAGTCTCATCAAAGGATGGTATTGGTGAGGGGAAAGCGTGATACACATCAGTGGATAAATGGAAAGTATGTGTTGAAACTTCAGTGAAGAAAAGCACAATGCCTCCCGAAAGAACCTTTAAGAACTGTGTCTACACACATGGCAATTTAAATTACAGATTTGTGAGGGCGAGGGCATCATACCACAGCAGCATACCTGCGAAAATGAAATAAAGCCAAACAAGCAGCCGGGCCTCAAATATTTTATGATAGCCAGAAAGCTCCTAGCTTAGTGTGCAACTGCAACTGTTGGATATATGAGAACTGGCCTGAATTCAGAGATGCTTTTGGAGGTCTGACTGTTCATCTTAAGGAGCTGGGTTTCTTGGGCGAGAAATGTCAGCCTGGAAGGCTTCTGAGAGAACGGGGCTTGTTTGTGAGAGATTGCTGGCGTTAGCAGCATCTCGTTCTGATCCCAGCTGGAATATTGTGAGAACAGCCAGCTTCCCTCCTGGGGCTTCAGAGGCTGAAGTAGAGGAGGGAGGGGGTTGGGAGATGCAGTGCTTGGACAGCTAAAACAAGCAAATAAATAAAATCAGGGAAGGGATATTTTCCTCCTCTATAGCAGTTTGCCAGCAGCTGTGGTGATGGTCAGAAGGAAGGAAAGCTCTTCAGACCAGAGGGCATCTTGCTCCATTCATTTCAAAGCAACTTAACTTCCAAAATAATAGCTAAGAACACAGGAAGAGTCCTGCTGAATAATGTTAAAAGTCCATTTAGTCCAGTATCCTGTACTCACAGATTCCAACCAGATGCCCATTATGGGAAGTCCACAAGCAGGGCCAGAGTATAGCATTGTCTCCGCACTTGTGATTCCCAGCATTCTGGTATTCAGGAGCACGTCGCCTCTCAACACGGGGGGTAGAACACAAGACACCATGGCTGGTAACCATTGCTAGCCTTATTCTGCCATGAATTTGTCTAATTCTCTTTTAAAAGCCATGCAAGTTGGTGGCCATTGCTACATCTTGTGTTAGTGAGTTCCACACTTTGAAGACTGTTGAACACTTTTAGTTCAGACTTATGTAATAATCACACACACACACACTAATATTCATTTTTTTTGTCAGCTTAGGGTTTCCAATTTTGAAATTCCAGAGGTGGCACAGCTGCCATATTACTATAAGCTTATATAGAAAAACACACAGGATTGCAAAGGGGTGCACACACACTTCACTAAATAATAAAGTTCTGAAGCAAGCCACAATAGCCACTTCCCCCCCCTTCACCCACAGCCCACAATGAAATCCACCCTCCTTCTGCCTTCACTTCCCTCTCTATAAGCCCTCCATCTCACCCTCCTCCAAATTAATGGCAATTTTGGAGGAGGAGGAGGAGGAGGAGGAGGAGAAGAAGAAGAAGAGATGATGTGGCAGAAACACACATATCAAAAACACAAGGGGGAAAAGAGAAAAGGGAGAGGGCAGCCTCAACTGCAGAAACGTGAAAACAGTCATTGGACATTTTCTTAGGAAACTACCAGCATTATTAAAATAGCTCAAGAATTCCTGCCAAATATTTTGAAATTTTTCCAGGCTTGCTTAAGATAGATCATTGTCTCTTTCACAGCCAAGGCAATCAAACCTCAAGTCCACCTTCCAGGATAGCCAGGTGAATTTGTTTACTTTGAGGATTTGTACAGTGTTCTTCAGCCAAAAAGACTCCCAAAGAGGCTTACATGCAGTCAGGTTAAACAAGGCAGTTCCTGCCTGTAGGCTTACCATCTAAAGACACAACATACAAGGAAAACAGGACCAGGAGGGAAGAGGGCAAAAGGAAAAGCAAACTTCTGTGACAGTTCTTAAAAGTTAAATAGTAGTTCTTGGGCCCTGCTTTCCATCTTTCCCACTGAGCCAGCCTGCTAGAGTGGCCGCTGCCAGTGGAGGGGGAGGAGGCCCAACAGAGTTGGCATTTCAGCAGAACTGACTTGTTTAGTCACAAATAATTGCTGCCTGCAGAAACTAGAAACCAAACTTCTGGCATTTGTTCAGCCCCAATTATATGGCACATATCCTAAAATACTCAGTGGGAGTTATTCCTTAGTAAGTGTGTTTATTACTAGGCTGCAGTTCTATATCCGTTTACCCCATTGAACTGAGTAGGTCTTACTTATGAGTAGACATGCATGGAACAGCACAGTGAGAGGCAGATTAAAGAGAAAGCAAATGACAGGGATTGTGCAAGGATCTGAACCAAATGGTGAGGCTTGTCTGCCTTTGAACAGCAGAGACAGACAGCCCTGCCTTTGCTGCAAAGCTCAGCTGATGCTTCACTGGCTGAATCGGCCACTGAATTGGAACACAGCATTAATTAGATTACATGTGGATGGTCAGGCACTGCCAAGAATAGCTAAGAGAGGGAAGCTCTTCCAGAGCCCAAAACAATGAATGAGATATTTATGGCTTCTTAGGGCAGTAGTCAATTATGTTTTGTTCAGAGCAGAGCCACTGAAATTAATGGGTCTACTCTGAGTAAAACTTAGTTGAATACCACACCTGGGAATAATATCACCCAGACCACCAAGGCTGTATTATTTATTATCTACATAGGTATGTAGGTATTATCTATCCAGGGTTCACTTCTCATGGCACATAATTAAACTATGGAACTCACTCCCACAGGAGGCAGTGCTAGCCACCAACCTAAATGGCTTTAAAAGGGGATTAGACAAATCCATGGAGGGCAAGGCTATAAACAGCTGCTAGCCACTGTCAGAGGCATCATGACTCTAAATACCAGTTGCTGGGAATTGCAGGTGAGCAGAGCGCTGTTGTCATAGAATCATAGAATCATAGAGTTGGAAGAGACCACAAGGGCCATCAAGTCCGACCCCCTGCCAAGCAGGAAACACCATCAGAGCACTCCTGACATATGGTTGTCAAGCCTCTGCTTAAAGACCTCCAAAGAAGGAGACTCCACCACACTCCTTGGCAGCAAATTCCACTGTTGAACAGCTCTTACTGTCAGGAAGTTCTTCCTAATGTGAGCAGAGCGCTGTTGTGCTCATATCTAGTTTATAGGCTTCCCACAGACATCAGGCTGACCAGTGTGAGAACAGGATGCTGGACTAGATGGGCCACTGGCCTGATCCAGAAGGCTTGTCTTGTGTTCTTGTGCTGCTCTGCCCTTTCTTCCCTTCTGGCTCAGCCTGCTCCATGAAGATGGCTGCTGTTGACATCCTTTCTGCTGAGCCAGGTGGTGCTACCAGCAAGGAGTATCAAAGCCAGTAAGGGGCTGTGCCCCAGCTACATGCATTAGATCAGTATCCTGTTAGATGCAAACTCACAATGCAAAGCAGGGGTGTCAAACTCAAATCCATCGGGGGCCGCATCAGCAGTTTGGTCACCCTCAAAGGGCCGGTTGTATCTGTAGGAATGCATGTAAAGTGGAGGTTTCCTGTGTAGAACGGCCGGCGCCGCTAGAGGGCAGACGTTCTCTGGCTTGTAGGCTGCCGCGCATGCGCTGAAGAGGCGGCTTTCTTGTGTCAAAAAAAGAAAAAGCGGAATAAAAGGTGAAGGCTGGAGGCCGTCGGCAGCTACACGGGCCACATGACGAGGTCTGGCGGGCCGGATTCGGCCCGCAGGCCTTGTGTTTGACACCCGTGATGTAAAGGCATCAATTTTGCAGGCAGAAACCAAGACAGTTTCAATGGCAAATACATTCAGCAACAGATAAAGGAGAACAACAACAAAAAAAAGAATGTTTCTCTTCATGTTGGCTCCTGTTACTCTAGTAACTGGGATAAGGTTGCCATCATTGCCAGTTTGTTACCATAGCTATTAATGCCCTAAGACAAAGTAAGCAAGTCCTGGATTTCTCTCTGCTGCTAAACAAGGAAGGGCTTTCCCTCAGTTAGAGAGTTTCCCAGATTGTCTCAAATGTCTCAAATCTTTGCCTCAGTCTTCTCCGATAAAGAAAACAATGCCCGACCTGAAGAATTTGGAGGAAATGATTCAGCAGAGGAAACACAGCCCAGAATAACTAAGGAGATAGTACAAGAATACTTGGCTAGTTTAGATGTATTCAAGTCTCCAGGGCCAGATGAACTGCATCCAAGAGTATTAAAAGAACTGGCAGATGTGATCTCAGAACCACTGGCAGTCATCTTTGAGAATTCCTGGAGAACAGGCGAAGTCCCGGCAGACTGGAGGAGGGCAAATGTTGTCCCTATTTTCAAAAAGGGGAAAAGAGAGGACCCAAATAATTACCGCCCAGTCAGTCTAACATCAATACCAGGGAAGATTCTGGAGCAGATCATTAAGCAAACAATCTGTGAGCACCTAGAAAGGAATGCTGTGATCACCAATAGTCAGCATGGATTTCTGAAAAATAAGTCATGTCAGACTAACCTGATCTCATTTTTTGACAGAATTACAAGCCTGGTAGATGAAGGGAACGCAGTGGATGTAGTCTACCTTGATTTCAGCAAGGCATTTGACAAGGTGCCCCATGATATTCTTGTAAAGAAGCTG
The DNA here is from genome assembly GCF_965153285.1 of Podarcis tiliguerta. Lineage (NCBI taxonomy): Eukaryota > Metazoa > Chordata > Lepidosauria > Squamata > Lacertidae > Podarcis > Podarcis tiliguerta. Next base: position 48,245,922 of record NC_139541.1, on the reverse strand, counting down.
GTAAAATGCGGTCTTGACTATGCTACCACTCAGTGGATTTGTAACTGGCTGACTGACCGGACCCAAAGGGTGCTCATCAATGGTTCCTCTTCATCCTGGAGAAGAGTGACTAGTGGGGTGCCACAGGGTTCTGTCTTGGGCCCGGTCTTATTCAACATCTTTATCAACGACTTGGATGATGGACTCAAGGGCATCCTGATCAAATTTGCAGATGACACCAAACTGGGAGGGGTGGCTAACACCCCAGAAGACAGGATCACACTTCAAAACGACCTTGACAGATTGGAGAACTGGGCCAAAACAAACAAGATGAATTTTAACAGGGAGAAATGTAAAGTATTGCACTTGGGCAAAAGAAATGAGAGGCACAAATACAGGATGGGTGACTCCTGGCTTGAGAGCAGTACATGTGAAAAGGATCTAGGAGTCTTGGTTGACCACAAACTTAACATGAGCCAACAGTGTGACGCGGCAGCTAAAAAAGCCAATGCAATTCTGGGCTGCATCAATAGGAGTATAGCATCCAGATCAAGGGAAGTTATAGTGCCACTGTATTCTGCTCTGGTCAGACCTCACCTGGAGTACTGTGTCCAGTTCTGGGCACCACAGTTCAAGAAGGACACTGACAAACTAGAACGTGTACAGAGGAGGGCAACCAAAATGGTCAAAGGCCTGGAAACAATGCCTTATGAGGATCGGCTAAGGGAGCTGGGCATGTTTAGCCTGGAGAAGAGGAGGTTAAGGGGTGATATGATAGCCATGTTCAAATATATAAAAGGATGTCACATAGAGGAGGGAGAAAGGTTGTTTTCTGCTGCTCCAGAGAAGCGGACACGGAGCAATGGATACAAACTACAAGAAAGAAGATTCCACCTAAACATTAGGAAGAACTTCCTGACAGTAAGAGCTGTTCGACAGTGGAATTTGCTGCCAAGGAGTGTGGTGGAGTCTCCTTCTTTGGAGGTCTTTAAGCAGAGGCTTGACAACCATATGTCAGGAGTGCTCTGATGGTGTTTCCTGCTTGGCAGGGGGTTGGACTCGATGGCCCTTGTGGTCTCTTCCAACTCTATGATTCTATGATTCTATGATTCTATTCTATGATTCTATGTAACTAATGGCATAAGCAACTTCAACTTCGGAACAGATGACAATCAATGAGCTTTAGGAAAAGAGCTTTACACCAGCTTTCACCAACCGGGTGCCCTCCTGATGTTTTCAACTACAGATGGGATGGAGATCGTAATCCAAAACATCTGGAGGATCGTAGGTTAGGGAAGGTTGTTCTTGTGTGTGTGTGTGTGTGTGTGTGTGTGTGTGAGAGAGAGAGAGAGAGAGAGAGAGAGAGAGAGAGAGAGAGAGATGGGTTTTCAGTCTACATAAAGATGCTCAGTCAGACTTCCAAAAGATGCAATTAAATCTCTGCTTTGAATTGCACCTGAAAGGAGACTTCTGGAAGAAACTCTGCTAAAGGCGTAGGAGCAGCGTTGGGGGGAAGGCGGTGGCTCTTGCCTGAAGCAGCGGTGCCCAAGAATTATATCAATAGTCAGTTCACAACCATGTTAGTTGCAAGGCCCAGTGGGTTGTATTCAACAAAATCCTATGCAGAGTAGACCCACTTAAATTATTGAACCCGTTATGTCCATTAACTGCAGCGGGTTGACCCTGAGTAGGACTAGCACTCAATACCACCCACAGTAAACAAACCTCCCTCCCTCTTATACCTCACAACCTCTGCTTCCTCCTGTCCCCAAAACAGAACTTTGGAAACGGCCTTATCCGGACTCAGACCCTTGCTCCATCTCAGTGGTGGGTGCCGTCCTCTGAGACTGGTAGGGGGGAGGGCAAGGATACCAAGCAGGAGGCAGAGCCAATGACAGGCAGGACCGACTAATTCCATTCCCTCATCCAATTCCCCCTTCTGAGTCACAATACAAAGGCAACACAGAGACTAAGGAGGAGGAAGCTGACAGGCAGTACCACCCATGGATTGGATGTAAGAAGCAAACAGGTGGGGACTGGAGGGGAGCAGGCTGAAGATAGTGGGGCAATTATCCTTTTGCCCTAGGGGACCAGCATTCACTGGTCCATCTAGTTCAATACAAACTGGCAGCAGATCTCCAGGATTTCAGACAAGGTCTCTCCTAGCCCTACGTGGAGATGCAGGGGGTGGACGCTGGGACTGTCTGCATGCAAAACAGATGCCTTACCACTGAGCTATTATTTCCATATTTGCAGGATCCCCCTATATTTTAGTCATATAGGACTACTTCACCCTTCTCTAAACTAATACCTCCACCTTGGCTGTTTTGGACTACAGCTGTGCTGGCAGGGGTTGACAGTAGTCATAGTCCAAAACAGCCAGAGGGCACCAGGTTGGAGAAGGCTGTGTTACCTGTCTATGAACTGTCAAGATCAGCCGCCAAATAAGGCCTTTCATTTCAGATAAACACATCCTCTCTGTTCAACAAGGCATCCAGTCAGAAATCAGGGTGGTTTATGCATCTTTGGCATGCACCAGAAGCAGCCTGTGACTTCAGTTTGTGGCAAATGCACCCAGAAAAATGGTGAATAAACAAGGAGCATAGAACTGGGCTACTTAGGAAGGAGACTTCCAGGTAATTATGGTGTGTGGCTCAACAGATGACTTGGCCTCTTTGCTCAAAGTTAGTTTCCTGTCGTTCTGCATAAAAAAAAAGTTTCATGGATGAAATAGATCAATATGTACTCTTCCCTTGCTTGATGTTCCTTGTTCCTAGCCAGTGGTATTTGCTTTCTGACCACATGTCTCTGTGCCATCTGGAGACCTCAGCAAGCTTCCATGCCATCTTTTTGCACAGGAATAAACGGACCCTTCTAGAAGATTATTCACATGGTAGGGGAAGGGCCATAGCCCAGGTTCTTTCCCCAGGAAATCCAGGTAGAGCTGGGAGAAACCCCAGTCTGAAAGCCTGGGGAGCTGCTGCCAGTCAGTGTAGACAATACTGATCGAGACAGAGTGAGCCAGCTTCCTATGTTCCTTAAACAAAAAACAAGAACATAAGAAGAAGCCTTGTGAATCAAACAAAAGGCCTGCCTAGCCATCAAGTTTTCTACAAAGGTTAAGAAAATGCTTACAATCAGGGCAGGAGGAGAGCAGCCTCCTACTGTTGTTGCCTATAGAATCATAGAACTGTAGAGATGGAAGGGAAGCAAAGAGACATCAAGTCCCACCCCCTGCAATGCAGGAATCACAGAAAATAATAAGGCTAGTGTAATTGGCTTTTGTACTTGAAAAATGCTTAGAAGTGTATTTTGGCTTTAAGAGGTGTATAAATAAATACCAGTCAATCAATGAGAGAGATGTCTTGCCTCTGAACCTGGCTCTGCCCCATCTTTCCCTCTGTATGCACCTCCTCAGGGGAACATCATGCATGGCTGGACTAACTGCATCTTGAGTGCAACATACTTGAATTCTCTGTGAGTGCTGAATGTTCACCAGGGAGAGTCCAAGTGCTGTTGGACTCCAACTTCCTTCAGGCCTAGCCAGCATGTCCAATGATCAGAAATGATGGGGTGTCGCAGCCTGGCAGCTTCTGGAGGGCCACAATATTCTTCTAGGAGGTGGCTCTGCTGATGTAAGAGGAAAGGTTGGAGGTTTAATGCAAATGAGTCTAACATTCAAAGGGAATCACATTGGCTGCACATGCAATACATTGTCATTTTTGCATCCAGCCCATCAGCCAAGCAGCTCAGGGTTCTGCAATGGGATTATTCCATGCCAGGCTGAGAGGTTGCGAGTGGCCCCAGGTTACCTTGAAAACTTCACTGATGAACAGGGATTTGAACCCGGGTCTTCGTAGGCCACATCTTAATGCAGGAATGGGAAAACATTGGCCTTCCAGATGTTGTTGGACTACAACTCACAGCATCCCTGACCATTGAAGATGGTATTTAATATCAAAAAGAACTTAAATAAGCACTTTATTTACTGTCTTTATTAAATCATTCATGTGGGCTAAAAACACCCTTCATAAGCCCACTCGCCACCATACACAGAGAATGCCCTCTTATAATGCAGGGCTTCCCAAATTGTGGTCTAATAGCTAAGTGCTCTGATGACTTCTAAGTACAGCTCCAATCTGCGATGATTCCTGACAGTAATAATTGAGTGCTCCAGAAGCACTCAGATGACAATGTAGGGGCACCAAAGAAGTGCTCTGAACTGTGATAAGGCAGGTCGTATCATCAAATCAGATTTGTAGTGTCATTTAGTGTCATTTAGTCCAACTCCCTGCAAAGCAGTATAGGTGACACGGTGATGCTGCCCCGCTTGTTCTTGGTGTGTATGTATATATATATATATATATATATATATATATATATATATATATGCTTTCGTAGATTTTCACGGGTACAGGAATGCAGGTTTTGGTGTCCTCGGGTGTCTTCCCGTGTAAAAGTTGGGGTGTCTAGGCGACACAAACTCCACAAACTAGAGAAACGCCAGAAGCCCAGCCACCCTCCACAACAACCCATGAAACAAACAGTACATAACATATCAGACAGGATCCTCACCTCAACTGAAACCAAAGTACTCTCCAAAGGTTTCAACTTTGCAGTCGCCCCGAGACGCATCCCCACGGAAAACATCATATGCGGAGTCGAAGCTAGCCTAACCAAAATCAACCCAGATGAAGCCAATAAAATCAGACTTGAAGTCACCAACATCCTCTGCTCCAGCAAACCACCCAGAAGCAATTTACACAAAGAAGAACAGAAAGCACTCACCAACCTGAGGAAAGACAACAACATAATCATTCTCCCAGCAGACAAAGGTAATGCCACTGTTGTGATGAACACATCGGACTACCAAGCAAAACTATCAAATCTACTCCAAGACCCTACCTACCAACCTATAAAAACAGATCCCACCACCTATCTGGAAAAAACCACCAAATCCAAAATAAAAGCCTCTCCTATCAGTGAAGAAATCCAGCTAAGAATCATCCCCAGAGAAAAATCATCCAGATGCCCCAAACTCTACGGCCTCCCCAAGATACACAAAGAAGGAACACCACTCAGACCAATAGTCAGCTCCATAGGCTCACCTCTACAAAATCTCGCTAAATTTCTCGCCAAGCAACTTCAGCCCTATGCAGAATCCATCTCTTCACACGTTCCAAACTCCTTCCAGTTCATAGAAACAATAAAGAAGCAAAACCTACAACCCAATGACCTACTTGTGAGCTTCGATGTTGTATCTCTCTTCACACAAGTGCCCATTAATGAAGCCTTGACAGCCATTCAAAACAAATACAATCCCCCCGAATACATCTTGGACCTGACCAACCACTGCCTAACCAACACGTACTTCATCCACAATGGACAAAGATACAAACAGATAGAAGGAGCACCTATGGGATCACCCCTCTCACCGGTCATCGCTAACCTGTACATGGAACACTTTGAAACCAATGCTTTAGACAAGTCAGAACACAAACCCAAACTTTGGCTCAGATATGTTGACGACACCTTTGTAATTTGGCCACACGGGAAGGAAAAACTGGATAGCTTCCTCACACATCTCAACAGCCTACACCCCAAAATACAATTCACTATGGAAATAGAAGCCAACAACCAACTTCCCTTCCTTGACGTCCTAATCTACAAAAAACCTGATGGCTCCCTAGGACACACTATCTACCGGAAAAAAACACACACCAACCGCTACTTACATGCACAATCACACCACCACCCTGCACAAATAAACTCCGTAGCCAAGACTCTCATCTCCAGAACCAAACGCCTGGCTGACGAAGACCACTTGACAACTGAGTTACAGAATCTCTCAAATGTGTTAATTGCCAATGGATACCAGCAAAACAGGGTTACGAAGCTAATCCAAAAAGAAACACCCCCCAAAAACCAAGACACAGAAGAAAACAATGGCATAGCCCTCCTTCCTTATATCAAGGGCACTACAGATAAAATTAGCAAAATCCTCCATAAACACAATATCAAAACAGCCTTTTGCACCAACCAAAAAATAGCCAATATCCTCAGAAACCCCAAGGATAAAATTCAGTTGGAAAACCAAGGGGTCTATGAAATACCCTGCAAAGTCTGCCCAGCCACGTACATTGGACAAACAAACAGACGAATAAATGCACGGATCGCAGAACACAAGAATGCCGTCAAAAAAGAAGAAAAAACTTCCTCTCTTTTCCAACACATGAAAGAAACAGGACACGAAATTAATTTTGCAGATTCCAAATTGCTCTTTAACATGGAACATCACCACAAGAGAATAATCATGGAAGCCATCGAGATAGAGAAACACCCTCACAACATGAACAAGCGTGACGACACATCCCGCTTGCCAGACATCTGGAAATTAGCCCTCCCCACAAAATCTGACACCAGATCCAGAGGCACACAGAACGCCATCACCAATCAACCACACCAGACCCAAACCCAGACCCTCTCCACAGATAAATTACAGACACCATCCAGTAGCCAAACCAGGGTGGCACCTCCGGATGCTGCACCCCCCTGCAATCCCTACACAGATCTGGCTGGCACAGGCCACAAAACCACAGCTCGCCCCTATACACGAAGCCAAGCCAGAGCACAACCAAGTGCAGTACAGCCATCTTCTCAGAAAAACTCTCCACAAAGTTCAAGAGTTCAAGACACGAAGGCCTTAGCAACTAATCCACACCTAATGACCCACCTAAGTGGGATTCAGGAAATCACTCAAGAAATCACTCAAGATATCCCTCAAGTAATTAAGGAACAAAAGAAGAAAAGGCACACTAGCCTGGGAACCTCCTCTCTGCCCAGAACATTGGAGGCTATACACCACACCTCCTCAACAGTATTTATAGGAACTCAAACACTGAGATCCTGCTCTGTTCCAGTAACAAGAAGCCGAAAGCACCAGCCTGAAGATGACGAGTGAGACCTCGTCGAAACGTCGCCTAGACACCCCAACTTTCACACGGGAAGACACCCGAGGACACCAAAACCTCCATATATATATATATATATATACCTCTTTATTGTCTTTGTATGTTTACTAAAATAAAGCAGGGTGAATTTAAGAGGGCGGGGGGCAAAGTAGGCCAGAGAAAACAGGGAAGGTCTCCTTGACTAAGCAATCTTGTTTCCCTAGTTTCACTCTGTTTAGAGTCTAAGCTTGTCAGGGCAGGCATAGAGCTTGTCTGCTTATCTTTGTGTCTGGAAAATATCTCCCTGGTTCTGAAAACGGCAGAGTTTCAAGTCATCACCAGTAATATTCACAAGCAGAAAATGAAGATGTTGGCCTTAGTTTCATTAGTTAGGGGAAATAATATATATTCCGTGAGTCGTGTGAGATGGAGACACTGGACTTTGTAGTGAAGGGGGTATGGTGGTGGGTATGCTGAGATGGGCAACACCTCTAGTGAGCAGAAGAACTTCTGGAGAGAAGTTCTGTGGAAATCAAGGCTGTCAATGGCTACCAGGATCAGAGGCAGCATGCGCCCTGAATACCAGCTGTTGTGCTCCTCTCCTGCTTATGAGCTTCCCATGCATATCTGGTTGGCTGCTATGAGAACAGGATGCTGGACCAGATGGGCCTTTGCAGAAGAACCAACAAACTGGAATGATGTGTGGACAGTCCAGTATAAAGATGTTGGCTATTTGCAGTATGGTAGCGCTGCAGAGAGCTTGCTGGGGAGACCATGCATTAAAAAGGGACTCAAAAATAACTTAAACAAGGTTTTAATATCAAAAACAAAAACTCCATTTACACTAAATACATCAACAACCATGACCCAACCACCAACCCATCCCCCAGGGTAATGGGAGAGCTAGGTGCTGCTCCTTATATACTACACCCAATTGCCGACACAGCTTAATCCATACAACTCAGCAGCACCTGCTATGTTTCACAGCTGTAAAGCTGGGTCTCGTTAGTTTGCTCTGGCCCTTGCTCTGGCCCCTTAAAGACATACACATCGGGTGGAACAATGATGAACCTTTACATTTAAAGAAACCATTCAACAAAATCCACCACTGATGCACTGTTATTGTGTCTATGACAACAACACCACCAGTCTTTGGAAGGGCCTACAGCCAACCATCCCACCTGGGCTTAAGGATACAGCACTTGGCTAACCCTGTGCAAGCCCTTGTCACTGGAGCTGGGACTAGATCTTTGGACCAGGGGTTTAAGCCTCAAATACCCAACAGGGCCCACACCAAGTTTTGCATTTTTGTATTGTTTTAAAGGTGGGCCAGCTTCACTAAGATGGGCCAACTTAAGATAGGCGGAAGCTGTTTTGCACATCTGACAGTTGTGGCTGCTCCACTTGTTCAGAAAGTCTATTTTGGTTTAAGCACCAGAACATGTGCATGCATGTGCAAAGATCTTAAAAGACGATGACCTTTTAAAGTCAATCAAGCTGCATGTTGACAGCCACGCTGGCGTGGGTGGCAGAAGATGTGGTTGGAGATACTTTGGTGTAGGAGGAAACTAATGAAGCTGTGCAGTTTCCTTGCCCATCAAGAGAAAAACCTCCTGGTGCTCTAGGTTTTGTCAAACGATTATATATATATATATATACACACATACCCTTTCATGTTTGTTTATGGGAAACTTCCATATAGGTTTCTTAAAGGGCCAGCAAACAGCTGTCTCATTTGTATTTATTTTTAATCTGAGCGTTTGAAAAGATCTGTGCAGTGCAAGGGCAAGATCAGGGATGGGGATCCAGGTGTTGTTGGACTCCAACTCCCATCAGGCCAAGCCAGCATGACCAGTGGCCAAGGATGGTGGGAACTGTAATACAGTAATATCTGGTTGTTGCCAGGATTTGGGAGCTCTTGGGTAAGACACCCATTCTCAGTGTGAGCTGCTTCCCTCTGTTGGAGCATCTCTCCTCACTGCTGCTGTCACCAGCTGTTGCTGCTGTGCTTCCTTTTCATCAATGCCAGAACCTGCTCTCTGGCCACATAGCTGGCGGGCAGGCAGGTGATGACAGCTGCCACCATTATTCAGTTCCTCACCCCTTCTGGACCAGAGAGGTCAGGGAAGCAAGCAAGGGAGCTGGAGAAGGTCTAGGGAACGCTTTGTGGTCTGTTCTCACTCAGCCATGCCAACCCCAATTGTAGCAATTCAGTATAGGGAAACTCAGGTTCACATCCATGACCAAAGGTCACTGGGAGGCTCTGGGCAATTTCCTTTCCTTCTTTTGTCCTATTCCCCACTGTCAAAATTCTTCATATCCTGGTGCTTTTCATGCAGAAGGTTGCAGGTTCCTGTTCTCCAGGAAGAGCTGGGAGAGACTGCTGCCTGAAACCCTGGAAGGAATTCTGGGGGAGCCCAGCCAGATGGGTGGGGTAATAATAATAATAATAATAATAATAATAATAATTTATTAGTTACCAGTCAGTGTAGTATACTGAACCAGTTGGGAAAACAGCCTGACTCAGTACAGTAGTTTCCTCTGTTCCAAATGTGCTAGGATGATCCAGACCTTCAGGACTGGGACATGTCCCTTGTGTGCCCTTCAGATCCTTAGAGAACATACCTGTGGATTCCCACAACAAACATCAGCGCCTGTGTGCCAAGCTGCGTCAAGGGCAAGCCAGTCCAGCTGCGCACATCAGTGTGTCTGCAGCTGCATGAGGTCAGCAGAAAAGTCAGTGCGCACGTGGCGCAGAAGGTGAGCGAGGAAGCTGCTGCTCCTCCATGTCGGATGTGTGAACTGTGTGGGCGAGCTTCTTCTCATTCTTCTCCTCCAGCAGATTTCTGGATGGAGACTTCACAACCTGGGGCAATGGGTATGAACACAGCCAGCCTCAAAGAGATCAAGGGGCTGATGAAGAGTAAAGTGTTTGTTTTGTTGGTGCAAACAGGATGAGGTTAAGACTTTCTAATTCAGGGCAACAGAGCAAGTTGTGTTTTCTTGGGGAGTTTGGGGTTTTTTGTTTTGGTTTCTTGTTTTGGCAAAGGCTCGCTTTCCCCTCAACTTGCTTACACATCCATTTGGTTTAGGTTTGGACTTGTGGGGGGGGGGGAGAGACAAAATGTTCTTCTGAACACACACACACACACACGTATGTGTGCCTGTACATGCATACAGCTATATCGATCTATCTGTATCTATATTTGGCCTCCGGCTTTGTTCTCTTTTCTGCTTCTGTCAAAAAGGCAAACAGGTGCGTCGGCTGCATAGAGCAACAGATGGCAACCTCCACCCTTCCCCAGTAACTTTGATGGATTGAAGGAGTCAAGAGTCTCAGCTGGGGAAGGGCTGTAGCTCAGAGGCAGAGCATCTGCTTTGCAGGCAGAAGGTCCCAGGTTCAATCCCTGGCCTTTCTAGATTGGATTGGGAAAGAATCTTGCTTGAAACCCTGGAGAGTCACTGCCAGTGTTGACAATACTGAGCTAGACTGACCACTGGTCTGAAACATTAAAATGCAGCTCCCTATGCTGGGAAGGGCTGTAGCTCAATGATAGGCTAGTTGCTCTGCAGACAGAAGGTCCCATGTTCAACTCCTGGCCTTTCCAGGTAGGGATGTGAGAGTCCCTGCCTGCAACGTTGGAGAGCCCCTGCCAGTCAGTTTCTAGATAACACTGCACTAGTTGGACTAAACGCTCTTGAATAAGGCAGCTTCCTATGGGCTTTTTCTGGTTGGCAACAGAGAACAAGGCAGCCTCACATCCTCCAAGGTTAGCTTAAAACCGCTAAGCTTGGACAGTGAATCAAACTAAGGTGGGGGAGAAGGGAGTGTGTGTATGGTACAGCTTCTGAAGATGAAAGTTAAGGAACTGCTGAATCAGGCTGTTTGCAGCGTCAAAACACTTGCCGTTTAGAGTGTTTGACTGGAGTGTTTCTTGCACTCTTCAACAGTGCCTTTCCAACTGTATTTCTGGGAATGTTTGAGGTTTCCCTAGAACTTTTCAGGGCTTTCCTCAAAGGGAAGATCACAGCTTGGAAAACACGCTGCCCTGAAACACAGCTTGTCTGTTAGTAATAAACTTGCTACTGTGAAGTGCAGGCACCCGAGGGGGGCTAGGAATATTCTGCATCACATTCTCCATTCCAGAAGAGCAGCAAGCCAAGTTGGAGCCCTGCAGGTTGGAAAGAAGGGGGAACCAATGACCACTAGCCACATTTCTGATGAGTTGCCCAATAATGCCTGCTTGCTTCTCACAAAGCATTCTGGACTTGACCCAGCTATGAAGATATACTCAAGATCACTTAACACAGATGTGTTGGAGCTTAACTGTGAAGCAGGAATGGGGAACCTGTAGTCCTCCAGATAATGATAAATTCCCGACTCTCGTCAGCCCCAGTCAGCATGGTCAATGACCATGTCGGTCAGCATCTGGAGGGCCACAAGTTCTCCAGTGTGTGTGTGTGTGTGTGGAAGAAGGGCCCTTCCCTCATGTTAAGGGATGAAGGACTGGTGGTTAAAAAGAGTTCTCTTCCCCTCCCAGTCAACACATGAAAGTAACGACCCTTGTCCATGCTTCCATTAAGTGAATATTTCAATAGACAGCCCAAAGGTTTGCTCATAGCTTGGGTACAGGGGTGGAGCACCTGTGGCTCTCCAGATTTTGATGGACTACATCCCCCCATCTTCTCTGCCCTTTGGTCATCTGGCCTGGGGCACCACAACATCTAGAGCACCACAGGTTCCCCACCCCTGCCTTAGTTATGTTTGTTAGTTGTGCATAATTATATATTTTTTTGTTTTAAATCTGTATACTGTCCTATACCTGCAGGTCTCAGGGCGGTTCTCTACATAACATCACAATATAAAACGGGGAAAGTTCCACACGCCTATTTTTGGACTCTGTTGACCAACCTAGGCTGCCTTATTCAAAGGCAATGAACAAATGCACTTGACTTGAAGCAAAGGAAACATGAAACAGCTTCCTCTTTCTCTCTCTCAAGTTGAGGGCTCCCTGACTCCCACCTCACTTGTTTCCTGAAACCAACTGCTGCTCTATGGAGGCTGCTCTATGCACTCCAAGGCCCAGAGGAAGAATGACACAAACATTTTATTGGATCATCCCATTAACCTGCAAGCCTATTCTGAGGTCCCCAGCACTTTACAGGAAAGGAACTCTGGCACCAGTAGAATTTGATAGGCAGGGAAACCAGGGATAACTGGGCCACACCAAAAGAATACTTTGATCATACCTGCATCCTTTTTAGGTATTTTATACATGGATATGCCCCATTTTATCCTCTTAATAACCCTGTGAGATATGGTCGAGATTATGTGTGCTCAAGGTCCCCTAGATAAAGAAATCACTTGGCACACATCAGTAGTATCTGCCAAAGGCTTAGAAAGCAACAAGGATTAGTGAGAAACCTTCACAGTTAAGGGATAGGATTTCTTTAGTTAATGCAGCAATTAAATCCATTGTCATGCTTCCACTTGTGGTCTCCTTTCCTCCTGTAAACTTTTTTCTTTTTTTAAAGAGCAAAAAGGAGTAACGAAAACATATAAAACGTTTGTGCATATTTTCAGAAATATCCTTTAGGCACAGACTACTCTTCACCATCTACACAAAACTGCCGGATGAGGTCATGCAGAGGTTTGGGTTGACATATCAGCGCACTGATGACACTCAGCCATCCTTCTCATTTCTATCAGATGATCCTAGGGAGATGGTGGAAACTTTGAACCAGTGTCTGCAGGCAGTTTTGATCCTGATAAGGGCAAACTAACCGAAACAATCCAGGCAAGACAGAGGCTCTGGTAGGTGGGCATTCTGCTGATCTGGGTGGAGGTATGCAGCTTCTTCCAGGTCAGACTGCACTTCCCCCTGAAGCAGGGCTTTTCCCCCCAGCCAGAACTCACTGGAACTCAGTTCTGGCACCTCTCAGGTTGGCGCCATTTCCATTATAAGAAAAAAAGGGAGGCATTCAGGGTGAGTTCTGGCACCTCTTTTTCTAGAATAATAGCACTGCCCTGGAGGATCAAGTTTGAAGTCTGGGGATTATCCTAGACCCCACATTGTTCCTGGATGCCCAGGTGCCATTGATAGTTAGAATGCCTTTTATCAGCTTCACACTGGAGAAAGCAGATCTGGTATCAATCACATACATGTTGGTTAGATCCTGGCTAGACTACAGCAATGCTCTCATGTGGGGCTGCCTTTAAAAGAGTTTTGAAATTGCAATGGGTTCAAAATGTGGCCATAGGATCATGGCAAGAGTAAGACCATTAGCACAGACTATATCGAGCCTATACCAATTACTTTGCTTACCAGTTTGTTTCCGGGCTCAGTATGAACTGCTGGTTTCCACCCAGAAGCAGCTAACCTGTGATCTTCCACATGTTGTTGGGCTACAACTCCCATCTTCCCTGAATATGCTAGCTGGGGTGACTGGAGTTTGAATCCAACATCTGGAGGCTCACAGGTCAGCTGCTACTCGAAAGCAATCTAAGTCCCAAGATCAGCATCAGTGACCTTATTCCCTGATGTGTCATTAGCAGAAATGTGAATGGCAGGTTAAAGGGAGTGGGATTTTTAGATAGTGGCTCACTGGTTCAGGAAATCTCTCTCTGGGAAAGTACACCAATCCTCATCTCATGCTCTGGGAAAGTACACCAATCCTCATCTCATGCTCCTGAAGGTAGGAGTCTATCAATTGATGAAGATGATCATCTAAATGTCATAGACCAAATGGAGCAAACAGCAAGCAGACCTAGTGGTGGGAGGAAAAAATCCTTAAATAAGAGACACGGGGGAATGACTAATGGACTTCAATGTCTGTACACTAATGCACAAAGCATGGGAAATAAACAAGATGAGCTTGAGCTCTTGGTACAGCAAACTAAATATGACATAATAGGCATCACTGAAACCTGGTGGGATAAGTCCCACGATTGGAATGTAAAAATGGAGGGATACAATCTATTTCAGAGAAACAGACCAGACAAGAAAGGAGGAGGAGTGGCGTTATATGTCAGGGATGTGTATACCTGTGAAGAGATCCAAGATTTAGAACCTCAAAGCCAAAGTGAGAGCATTTGGGTCAAAATTAAGGGAGAGAAGAATAACAGAGACCTCATTGTGGGAGTTTACTATAGATCCCCAAGCCAAACGGAGGACATAGATGATGCCTTCCTGGAACAGATGGCCAAGCATGCAAAAGGAAGGGAGATAGTAGTAATGGGGGACTTCAATTACCCGGATATTTGTTGGATGTCAAACTCAGCCAAGAGCATAAGGTCAAACAGATTCCTCACTGGCCTTGCAGACAACTTCATTGTCCAGAAAGTGGGAGAAGCAACAAGAGGAACAGCCATTTTAGATCTGGTCCTAACCAATGTCGATGACCTGGTTAGTGGGGTAGAAGTGGAAGGATCATTAGGCGCAAGTGATCATGCTCTTCTGAAGTTTACTATACAACAGAAAGGAGCAGCCAAGCATACTAGGACTCAATTTCTTGACTTTAAGAAAGCCGACTTCATAAAACTTAGGGAAGTGCTGGGTGAGATCCCATGGACAGTAATACTAAAAGGAAAGGGAGTTCATGATGGCTGGGAGTTTGTTAAGAGGGAGATAGTAAAAGCACAACTTCAGGCAATACCAATGAGACGGAAACATGGAAGGTGCCTAAAGAAGCCAGGGTGGCTATCTAAAGAACTTTTAACTGAGTTAAGATTAAAAAAGGATGTGTACAAAAAATGGAAAAGGGGGGAAACCACCAAAGAGGAATTCAAACAAATAGCCAGCACGTGTAGACACAAAGTCAGAAAAGCTAAAGCACAGAATGAACTCAGGCTTGCTAGAGAGGTTAAAAGCAACAAAAAAGGCTTTTATGGGTATGTTCGTAGCAAAAGGAAGAACAATGAAACAGTGGGGTCACTCAGAGGAGAAGATGGTGAAATGCAAACAGGGGACACAGAAAGGGCTGAACTCCTCAATGCCTTCTTTGCCTCAGTCTTCTCCGATAAAGAAAACAATGCCCGACCTGAAGAATTTGGAGCAAATGATTCAGTAGAGAAAACACAGCCCAGAATAACTAAGGAGATAGTACAAGAATACTTGGCTAGTTTAGATGTATTCAAGTCTCCAGGGCCAGATGAACTGCATCCAAGAGTATTAAAAGAACTGGCAGATGTGATCTCAGAACCACTGGCAATCATCTTTGAGAATTCCTGGAGAACAGGCGAAGTCCCAGCAGACTGGAGGAGGGCAAATGTTGTCCCTATTTTCAAAAAGGGGAAAAGAGAGGACCCAAATAATTACCGCCCAGTCAGTCTGACATCAATACCAGGGAAGATTCTGGAGCAGATCATCAAGCAAACAATCTGTGAGCACCTAGAAAGGAATGATGTGATCACCAATAGTCAGCATGGATTTCTGAAAAATAAGTCATGTCAGACTAACCTGATCTCGTTTTTTGACAGAATTACAAGCCTGGTAGATGAAGGGAACGCAGTGGATGTAGCCTACCTTGATTTCAGCAAGGCATTTGACAAGGTGCCCCATGATATTCTTGTAAAGAAGCTGGTAAAATGCGGTCTTGACTATGCTACCACTCAGTGGATTTGTAACTGGCTGACTGACCGGACCCAAAGGGTGCTCATCAATGGTTCCTCTTCATCCTGGAGAAGAGTGACTAGTGGGGTGCCACAGGGTTCTGTCTTGGGCCCGGTCTTATTCAACATCTTTATCAACGACTTGGATGATGGACTCAAGGGCATCCTGATCAAATTTGCAGATGACACCAAACTGGGAGGGGTGGCTAACACCCCAGAGGACAGGATCACACTTCAAAAAGACCTTGACAGATTAGAGAACTGGGCCAAAACAAACAAGATGAATTTTAACAGGGAGAAATGTAAAGTATTGCACTTGGGCAAAAAAAATGAGAGGCACAAATACAAGATGGGTGACACCTGGCTTGAGAGCAGTACATGTGAAAAGGATCTAGGAGTCTTGGTTGACCACAAACTTAACATGAGCCAACAGTGTGACGCGGCAGCTAAAAAAGCCAATGCAATTCTGGGCTGCATCAATAGGAGTATAGCATCTAGATCAAGGGAAGTTATAGTGCCACTGTATTCTGCTCTGGTCAGACCTCACCTGGAGTACTGTGTCCAGTTCTGGGCACCACAGTTCAAGAAGGACACTGACAAACTGGAACGTGTCCAGAGGAGGGCAACCAAAATGGTCAAAGGCCTGGAAACGATGCCTTATGAGGAACGGCTAAGGGAGCTGGGCATGTTTAGCCTGGAGAAGAGGAGGTTAAGGGGGGATATGATAGCCATGTTCAAATATATAAAAGGATGTCACATAGAGGAGGGAGAAAGGTTGTTTTCTGCTGCTCCAGAGAAGCGGACACGGAGCAATGGATGCAAACTACAAGAAAGAAGATTCCACCTAAACATTAGGAAGAACTTCCTGACAGTAAGAGCTGTTCGACAGTGGAATTTGCTGCCAAGGAGTGTGGTGGAGTCTCCTTCTTTGGAGGTCTTTAAGCAGAGGCTTGACAACCATATGTCAGGAGTGCTCTGATGGTGTTTCCTGCTTGGCAGGGGGTTGGACTCGATGGCCCTTGTGGTCTCTTCCAACTCTATGATTCTATGATTCTATGATTCTATGATCTCTTCCTGTGTTCGGACAAGCGCTGAAAACCTTTTTATCCATCAAGGCTTGTAATGATTACTTTCCCCCAGTTTTATGCTGTCTTCCTTGCATTGCAGTTGTGATGGTTTTGACATTTGGCAGATCTTAACTTTCCCCCTCTTTTTTATTATATCTGTGATTTTCATAAGTTGCTTTGGGGAAAATTTACTTCCTAGTAATTGTTTGGATATACATAATTAAAATAAAATAAGAAATATAATTTGAGGTTAACAACCGGACTGTGGATTTATTTTATATTTATTTTTAAAGAAAAAGCCCGAACTCCAGGCACCCAACAAACATTCCTTTGCAAACCCACTTTATCACTGCATTGTGCCATTTGCCATCTTCTCCCATTGCAGAGATCCCCAGTTCTCAACAGCAGGAAAACAACATCATTGCTGCAACATGATAGAAACGCTTGTTTAAAAGCGCCGTTAGCAGAAGGGCTCCTGCAAGCAGAGCAAAGGGATTAAAGTAATCCAACACAGAGCTGGATTATGGCTGAAGATCTGCTATGGTTTGCCAAATCGTGTCAGGGCCATCTCCTCCCCCACCCCACTCCTGCTCAGAAGAACACTGTGACTCCACTGGGAATCCCTGGACTCAGGCCAGCCAACTGTTTCTGAACGCTGCCTCGTCTCCAAGGGATGCACAGAAATCCCAGCTTGCAAAGTCTGCACTCGGGGTGTAATTCATTATCAGCAAATAAACAGATGAGCACAGGTATGATGTATTGCTTTAACTTTAACCCCTAAATCATCTGCAGGCTCTCTCACTAAGAGACAAACAAAACTTTCAGCAAAAAGACTCGGATATTTGAGTCTAAGTCTTTGACAAACTTCTAAAAAGCAAGGGGACGAGGGTAAAGGAATAGCATTTGGAGTGGGGGGTGGGTGGGAGGGGTGCTTAACCCATCACCTTCCGGCTCCCCCCACAATTTCTCCCCTCACCACTTTTTAGGAAGTTCCACAAAGCGCTGGATTCCATCACCCAAGTGTTTCGCCAAACATCTAGTTTGACCGTAAGGCAATTAGGAGGAAAATGATATTAAAATCCACAGTCACTTGATAGCTAATGCACGTGAAAGAAGGCAGCTGTCTACTTATTTCATTTCATTTTCAATTTATATTACAGGCTTTCTTCATTGCTGTCCTCAAGGTAGTTTGCAGCCCATAGAAATGACAAAAATATACAACAAAAATCAATGAAAACTGCCATCCTATAAGCATTCAAAAAAGGCCTGAATTCTTGTAAGCACATTTCAACAACCCATTTCACATAAAATACAACAAAACACCAGCAAACAAATCTCTCCTTCCTCATTACAAAGAAACAAGACAATTTCTGCAAAAATACAAAACCTCATAATGCCAGAGGTCACGCAAAAAGAAGAATGGAGCAGTTAGGTTACATAGATCCTTCCTTGCCCATTGCGATCCATCCAATCACAGCAAGGGGGCCAGAAACACCCCTGTCCTGAAAACACAGTGCCATCCATTTCATAGATCCAGGATCAATATGATGTTGAGTTGGCACTTAAAATCTTGGTGCCACAGCATCAACTCTCCCCCCCCCCATCTCTTGGCACAGGCAAAGAGCCACATGGCAAGAGTTCTTTGGCTCTTGCTAAAGGCTTACATGAGAGGCCCAAGCAGCTCTCAAATGAACAAACTACCTGCTTCCAGGTGTCTGCACTTCTGCTCATCAGCTCTGAACTCTTATTCCCTTCTCACCTCACCTGCACCATTTTGTAGAAGTTTGAAAGCTGGCATTATACCCAGGTCACAACAGCACAACAAACTGAAATTACCTTCCCATTGGTGACAAGACCCACAGGGCTTAATTCGCTGGAGGGTGTGTGTGTGCAGTGCTGCCATGGCTCTCTAAAAACTCAGCAACAAACAGGCAAAACCCCTGAGGAGACTCAGTACCATTCTGACAGTCTAAACACACACGGTTCCTCTCTCAAAAGAGAGTCCTCACCCTTCTGGATTAATTTCAGTTGAGTTGCATACACGAATGTGAAAACACAATGACTTTAAAGGGGTCTAGGGAATGAAGCCAAAAGTGTACATTACAAGACTTCTGTCAGCTTTTTTAAAGCAAGAGTGCCAAAGTAAGAATATTGTAGCATAAGAGAAAGATAGCTGGCGTGTTCATTAAAAAGAAACACCAGAACATAACTGTTTTTTAACTATGTGCAAGTCACTTTCTTTCTCAACTTGCAAAGAATGATAAAGTAGGAGGAATGGAAAGCAGATACAGGGAAATGGTGGCACACACAAGAATCAGGGAAGAGGAAAAGGAGGGATGCGGAATATTTGAACCCATAGCCACTTCCCTGCGGGTTCTGGACTTTCAGCAATGCAAGGGCTGCAAAACCCAGCTTTTCTTATATAATCAATTCTTACAGCACTGAGTTCCAAAGTAATTTTCAGGCTTGCTTTTCAACTTTATGACAGAACATCTTGTATGCAAACGTATTCTGGGTGGCAGAAGGTGGGGGGCAAAAACAAATTCAGAGTTATTCCTGTTATCAAAGCAGGAAAAACTATCTTGTCACAACTTGCCAATCTGAAGATTTCCCAGAGTGAAACAACAGCAAGGAAAACATTCCCACTAGGACTTATTGAACAGATTTTGCACAGAGTCATATAAAGCCTGAGGTCACTGCTTTGTTCACACGCCACTAAAGCGAAGGCTATTAATAGGCTAAGCCTTGGCCGCATGTTTTACTTGAACTCCAGGCGCTCTGCCTGTCTGACTAAGCTGCCCTTTTGGAGAACCTCCATTTCAAGCTGGATCCTAGCTACTCAACTCTAGCAAAACAAAAACCACCTGAAGCTGGAGTATGAATGTAGCAAATAAATAAATGAAAACAATTATCATACCCAGAAAGCAATATTAACAACAGTACGTTTCTGCAGGTCCACACTCCTGAACCGCAAGAAGACAACACTCGAGAACTCAAATACCACTGAGGCATCAAGCTGATTGTTTTGAAGTTTCTGTATGTTTTATAAATTTCAAAGTTACATGTTAAATGCATATTATTGTTGGTATCAACCCCCACTCTCACTCGAAACCTGCAGTTAAACAATAATTGCCTGCTATGTTGAATAATCAATATTGCTTATTTTTTTATTTCTCTATTTTGTGCAGCAGGTTCCAATGTAACCACTGAACTGGTTTTCAAACTATTTTTTACCTGTGTTTATATATGGAATTGTTTTTTTATTTTTTTAATGCTTTTCTTGTTGTGACCTTTTTACAATTGCATATTTTACTGCCCCAGGACCTTATGGTTAAAGGGAAAGTAAGAACCCTAAGAAAGGAAAACATACAAACTGGAGGGTGGGAGGGAATCATGAGGACTAGGAGCAATCTGTATTGCAGGGGTTGGACTAGATGGCCCTCGTAGTCCCTGCTGACTCTACAATTCTGTAATTCTATACTTTCAAGTGGATTTTGCCAGAAGAGCTCACTGCCTCTCATTCTTTGCATTCTGCCTTTGCCGGGGGACAACAAATAACAAGCTCACACAGAGGTTGTGTATTCAGATCAGAGGCTGGTGCCAGCCAGACAACAGCCACTAGCTCAGAAAAAGGTCCTTTTGGCTGCGATACTTGCCGCCTGCCCCAGTTAACCCTACCCCCACCCCACCCTGGCCACCTGCTTTCCCCCCGGTGACTTTTAGTTGTCACAACTGGTGACAAAACCCTTTTGTGAATGAAAAGTCCTTTAACAAGCTCACACCTGTTTCTCATGGCACTGCAGCCCTGCTGAAAGCCTCCTGAAAGCTGCGCTGCCCTGCAGGTCAGAGTGGGTAAGTTAAAAAAAGAAAAAGAAAGAAAAACCACCCAAGCATTTTTGAAGCCTGAACCAGAGAGCAGCTGAGCTGCCATGTGGCTCTGAAACTGCCCTGCTGGAGTTTCGCTATTCAAGCAGCGTTTGGCCCCACATTCCAGGGCTGGGCTCGGCTTGAAGCCTGGGACATTCCAAAAATCGTTCCACTGACATTTCCTCAGGAGAAGGGAGTCCCCAATGCAGGAGTATCTAAGGCCAAAGGGCTTATAAGAGCTCTTCAGAGTCACATTCCAAATGGACAGTGTGTGCAAATGCAGAAGGGGAGAGACGGCAGCATCTCCTGCACTGAGATCTTTGACAGGGCACCCATTTCTGGCTTTTGTTTGTTTACTTATTTAGATTTGCATGCTTAAAAACAACAACACAAAAATCAAAAATCAGGGCAGAAATCAGAATTAATTGAGATGCAGCATCCGAACCATTTCTGGGCAATCCAAAACTCTAACATGAAGGTGCAGAACATTTTCCAGACAGAAGGCCGCATTCTATTCAGGGCAGCTGCCTGGAGGCCACATGCACCCGGTGGTCAGAAGCAAATGTAGGCAAAGAAAATGTGAATTTTGCCTTTGTGCCGGAGGCAAGTTTCTACACACACTCACACATACCTCTTTCCTGCACTTAGGCAAGCACGAAGCATTATTGGAGTTCAAAGACACAATCCAGATAGGAAAAACACTTCTCAGTGGCTAGTCCAAACAGGTAGGATCTTACCATGCTTTCAAAAGGCTACAGTGGGAGAGTTATAATTTTGTGTGTGGTGGTGTGACATCCCTCTTTGGATCTGTGCTGGCTAAATTGGGTAACAGATGGCGTCGTTAAGAGGGAGTCCTTAGAGGAACAAGCGACAGTACAAATGCTGTGCCGAGAAAATCCCCGTCCCTCAAAATCAATGCTCAGATTAAATCAATGGTGCATATTTGATGTTGACCTAGTTTTCATGCGTGAATCATAAGCAGATCATTGACGTTTTTGCTGCACCGGACTTCTGTTTGTTTGCAAGCTGAAGTGTGACTGCTGTGGTGAGCATGGCAGAAATACCAGTAGCCATGTTGAAGCAGAGACAGAAGTAGTTTTGAGTATGGGCTCACCTGGTTCAGCATTACCAAGGCGGTAAGGTCAGCAGTACAGTAGCACACAGCTGGACCATGAGCTACGGACCACACTGCCATCTGCTGTTTATATCGAGTACAACCCCCCCCCCTTGCATTTGGTTTAGTTGACAGGAATATTGTTTTTCAAGGTACAGAAGAGATGTAACAGAAGAGATAAAAACAGAACAGAAAATAGTGAAGGAAATCTCTCTCAGTTCTAAGTAGCTCCCACAGTTACTGCAACCCCAAATAAATGAGATATCATTAGAGACAGGAGTGCTGGGGAGCAGGAGCCTTCTTTTGGGGATAACCAGTAAGGACCCAGTAAGGTCCCCAAGCACCATGCTTTACTTTCTCCTGTGTAAGTGAATGGATGCCCTTCATTTGTATGGCAGAAATGAAAGCATTACAGAACAAGAGTCTGGCTGCTGGATCAAGCCAATAGCTCATCTAGTCTAGCATCTTATTTTCACAGTGGCCATCAAGCCCACAAGCAGGACTTGGAGTGCAAGAACACTCTCCCTACTTGAGTATCAGTTACTGGGAATCACGATTGAGCTCGAGGACAACTTTTCGGTGGACAAAATCGGCCACCCATCCTTGACACACTCGGTGGCCCAACATTCATTCGCCCTCATGATTTCTCTGCAACATACCGTTTCCCCATTCCCAGCTCCTAACCGTGTCTCAAAACCACATTCCATTTGTTTTGCCCCACAGAAATTTGTGGGAAAAATCTGGAACTGAATCAGCTCAAGCCTAAGTTTTGTTTTTTGATCATGAAGGGAATGTTGCTAGTATACAAATAGTCTTGACTATTCTAAAAAGGTAAGGAGATCATCTAAATATAATGGGTTCAGATAATTACTTTTGTCCCCCTCATCTCACTTTGGCTCAGAATATAATCAAAACATAAGAAAGCACTTAACATAAAAACCACTTTTAGGAGACAGGGGATCATCTTTTTAATTGATACTTACAGAAGACAGACAAATAACAAGATGTACACTTTTTTTGAACTTCATATAGCTTAAAATTTCATATAGCTTAAAAAGATACATTCTGTAAAAAGGGTTGCCAATGTGTTGCCCTCCACATATATGACTACAACTCTCATCATTCACAACCACTGTCCATGTTGGAAGGGGCTGATGGGAACTGTAGTTCAACAACATCCAAGGTCCACCTTGTTGGCTTCTGCTGCTGTAAAAGGTAAGGCAAAGATGTATAGCAAGATCCGCTTCCACCCTAGCCACCTTCCCTCCACAGCTACAAATCTGTATTAAGATTCTCACCAGCCTGCAACCAAACATCAGATATTAAATAGATAATATATTCAATATATCCGTGACACTGGGGTTACTGCCCTTGAGCTCCTTTGTGTCACTGAGCTCTTCCCAAAGAGAGAACCAGCTGGCTAACTGACTGAAGACTGCTGTGTAAGAAGATCATTTCAAACTGGAAAACTGCAGGACTATTTAAACACACACATTAACTTTCCCCCCTTTTACTGGAAAGGGGAATTCAATGCAGAGCCAATCTTCTTTTCTCAGTGAAACTGCAAGCTACAAAGGCAGCAAAGGAAGAGCAGAAAGAAGCCAATGATATCATACACATTGCAATTCAAAATCCAGAATTGTCTGTTCCAGCGGACTGCATCCAGAAGAAATAGAGGGCGAGTGGGGCAAGCTGCATAGTTGTAGAATGGCTGTTTTCACACCATCGCAACACTTAAGAAACACTGGGGTTAGAAGTGCCTGGAATAAAATGAGTTTTTTTGCAAGCAGCCTCGGCTACAAGGTCATTTCCGTGCTCTCCATTGTTCAAGTGTTCCTGGTCTTGCCTCTTGCGTTTGTTAACCAAATGGTTTGCTTCTTCATTCCATTTCCCTTCTGGGAGGCCAAGGGTTCGTAAACAGGCAATAGCTGCAGCTTGTTCTGCTAACTTCTTTGACTTTTCCCTGTAAGAAAGAACAAAACGTAAGGTAGGAAGAGAACAATTTAGAAACGTACATGCTGCCCAACCTAAGCTGTGACACTGGCATGTCCTATGATGAATTCTCAAGGTAGGGCTGGAAGAGACTCCTCCTGACTGACACCCCAGAGAGTTGCTGTCAGTCAGTGTATGCAATACTTAGCTAGATCGACTAATGGTCTGACTTGATTTACAGCAGGTTCCTACATTCCAATTAACCACAGTCTGCCTGGCTTTGGACAACACAGCAAGCTGTAATTAATCAAAAGCTTCTGAAATCATCACAGCTGTAACAGAGGGGATGGAACAAGCCCAAGGCTTTCTGCAGTTCATTCTGGCAAAGCAAAATGGTAGTTTAGTGTACTAACATTTGAAATCGCTATGCCTACACACCAGCATCACTTCTGTTATTTACAGGTTATGCAAACTAATGAACAGTTATATGTTGTTCCCTCTGACCCTCCAGCTCTCATTTGGGGTAACAAAACCCACCCCCCAAAAAGACTTACCATAAAGTTGATCTGTACTTTTGTTCTGCTACCGTGACAATAGAACAGAAGAGTCTATCTAGTGGTCTTTCGACCTAAAACAAGGCAAGACATCAAAAGATAATTTCATGTTGTTTTCATAAAATGAAAAAGACACCTGTGAGCTGTGAGTTGGCTCTGGCTCCAGGGTCATATATCCTCTTGGGAAAGTGGTAAGGGCAGCCCTCAGGTGGCAGGTCCCTGGAATTGCAACTGTGAAATTGTAAATGGGAGCAACAGCACAGCTCTCTTTGAATACACGTAACTTATTCAATTGCTGTGGTACTTCAACATGAAACATCAGATCCTGCCCACCAAGCAGCTAGGATATTTTAACTTGATGTTGGGGCAAATGTCACCAACACTGAAGAAGTAAACCTGTGTTTGGCCTGTACCACTTCCCTTTGCAGATTGGAACTCATCCGACTGAGTGTTCTCATAGAAATCTAGGTGTCAGGCAGAAGAGTTCTAGCCCAGTCTACTCCCTGACATGCTAGTTTTCTATGAACATGGGATTTTAAAAATGAACTAGCTGTCACCTGAAGAGTAAAGTTGCTTAGCCCAGATAATAGGCCCACCAGAACTAGATCTACAGCCTGTTTCAAAGATGCAGGGTGGATGTATGATCCAGTAAATACAAAAGCAGAAAACAGTTCATTGGGGTTTTCACAGAGGAACCAGATGAGAAAGTCACTTCTCCCCTTACAAGGAACAGTTTTATATTTGAAATGTGGAACTATGTGCACTAATACTAAGAAATGAGCAAAAAAATCAGAAAATACCACTCTTGTAAAAGCTGCCCATCTTTGAAGAAAAAGTGCTCCAGACATGTAAGATAACTTCTGGCAATGCAAATTTTTGCAAAAAATAGTGTGGAAGGTTTCACATACCCCTACTGTAAATGCCAGAGTGTATCTGGCTGGAGGTCTTTGATTCTGGGAAGCTTCTATGTCACAACTTCAAACACTTGCAACTTCAAATGATAATGAACTTGCATGTGCCCAACGGCCACCACAGATAAATCTTAAATCTTGCTCAACATTATCTTTGTAATTATACTTTGCAGGTAGCTCACACATTCATCTGAGACTCAATAAGTGTTCAGAAACTCAACACATATGGCATATTCATTTACAGACAAAACTGCCACATAGAAATAAAACATGAGACCACTTTCTACAAATGCAGCATGACTTTCAATCATGCTGCACACTACCTGGAAAGCTGATTTATATGTTCGTGTGTGAATCAGCCCATTTTCCTGGTATCAAATCCCATCAAACTCAATTGGACTTTTTTCTCAGTACAGTGGTACCTCGAGTTACAAATGCTTCAGGTTACAAACTCCGCTAACCTGGAAGAGTTACCTCGAGTTGAGAACTTTGCCCCAGGATGAGAATGGAAATTGTGTGCTGCTGGCGCAGCGGCAGCAAGAGGCCCCATTAGCGAAAGCACGCCTCTAGTTAAGAACAGTTTCAGGTTAAGAACGGATGTCAAGAGTGAATTAAATTTGTAACTAGAGGTACCACTGTAGACATGTATAGGATTACACTGTGTCTTTCAAAAGAGTACTTGTTGCAGAACGCAGAGACTCACAGTTTCATAAACAGGCTGAGGGTGCTTTTCTTTCCTACACCATTCCAAGAGACACATTTTGGGTGTGATCTGTGGGGGATATTCTCGTCTGAGGAGAAAAGCAAAAACATAATTATTACTCATCCCAGGAGAGTCACTGTGTTAAGTCTTTGGATGGCAAAAGGATGACTGAAGCAGGCACAATGCAAAAAAAGGACTGCAGAAACAAACTCTTCTGGGCAACTGACATGGCTGTGTGGTGCCTGTGCTAAAAATAAAAATTAAGCTCTGCATCCAGGCAATCCAAATTCCGAGCCAATAAAATCCAAATTCTACAACCTGAGTAAATTATGGAAACTGAGTATATGTTCCATGGATTGGATTCAATGTTACATCTACTCAGGAGACCCAGTGGAATTAATGATCAATGATTAACTTAGTTTCAATCATTTTGTTGGGTCTACTCTGAGTAGACCGTGGTTGCATACCCTCATTTATTTTATTCTGCATAATTAATTCTCAGTTTTCCTAGTCATGATCAAAATTAAAGAGTATTGTGGAGGCACCAAAGGAACTTGCCCCTTGCCTGCAATCACTGAAAATAGGCTCCTCTCTGGCTTCTGAAATTTCAGCAAGCATTGCCCACACACTTCCAAGCATATCTGTGTCACCATCAGGACTTCTTTAAATAAAAAAACTGGGACTCTCAGAAAGCTGAACCTTGTGTCCAATGCAGACAGTGACCATTTTAGGTGTGTCTGATATATGTGCAATTGTGTCAAAACTGGAAGTGACCACAAAACATCACAACTAAAGGCAGGGGAAGAGTGGGGTGTTTGCAGGTTTTTCCAATGAAGAACAGAAGACATTGGGATAGCCCTGTACGGAAAGAAACAGAACAATCAAATCCTTTTTCTTACTTATCAAATTTAACAGCCATTTTTATGACATCAGAATCTTCACTGTGGTCTTCTTCATCTTGGTTGCTAGCTTCTAAAGATGCTTTTTTGGCTTCCAAAAGAGCAGAAGTTTCTTGGTAAAAACTGCTCATCTCAAAAGCTTCACTAATGAAAAACAAAGCCACAATACATCCAAATTAATACTATAAATATACCCTCTAATTGCAGAGAAGTTTTAAAGATGCATCAGGTGTCAAAGCTAGCATCTATCACAGGGATGGTATTACTATTTTCCCATTTCATAACTTCTTAAGAAATGTCTTGGGCAGTCTATCCCACAAAATTTGTTGCATGGCTGTGTATGAAGTGTGTGCATAGGTTTCTTTAGAACTGCAGGATTACATTGGAAACATGGAAAGCTGCTGTGGGGAGATGATTTCCAAAAAGATTTTGTTCCTTTGTCCTGAATGATCATGCTGGAGCTACATTTTTTACATCAAAGCCAAGATCTCTCCTGAACAGCTGCCAAGCAGCAGCATGGGGTACTAAGTTATAGCAAGGAAGAGGAAGATGTTTAACCTGACTGCCATTTTGCCCTGCAATCTTCACACCCCACCCAGTTAGCGAAGTGACTGGGAAGTAGGTAATGCCGGAGGAAAGCAGTAGACCAAGTTAAGCATCCTCTCCTACCTACCTCTTTATCCCTTTTACTCTGCCACTTGGCAGTGAATGCAATCTGTCACTGAACATGCTGCTCTGACCTCAAAGACTTGTCTTTGACTCTCTAATAGATGCAATAAACCATTGACTACTAGGAGGTATTCCTAAACTACTTTTTAAAATTCAAGGTCCTTGTATGGTACTTTAACTGAAATTTTAAAACAGCAGCCTTAATAACACACTTCAAATGCATTTACATTTTAAAACTCATCCCTTTCCAGGCCCTCTTCCTCAGG
The DNA here is from genome assembly GCF_965153285.1 of Podarcis tiliguerta. NCBI lineage: Eukaryota > Metazoa > Chordata > Lepidosauria > Squamata > Lacertidae > Podarcis > Podarcis tiliguerta. The sequence continues at coordinate 48,218,400 of NC_139541.1, read as the reverse complement.
CAGTGGCGTAGCGTGGGTTGTCAGCACCCGGGGCAAGGCAAGTAATTTGCGCCCCCTAACCCAGGGCAAGGCAAGTAATTTGCGCCCCCCCCCCCCGCTGCACTGTCCCTCCCCCAGATAGTCCCTCGCTCTCTCTCCGCACCACACCGCACGCCTGGCACCCTCCCCTCCACAGTGGGCGGCGACCTGGCGGTTTGGATCGGATTCGCACAGCCAGCACTGCAGTGAGAGAGAGTGAGTGAGCCAGGTAGGGGCAGAGCTGCGAGTGCAAGCGCCCCCCCCCCCAGATGTTGCACCCGGTGCGGCCGGCCCCCCCTGCACCCCCCACACTACACCACTTTCCTCAGGCACAGTACAATGGTTGCTTTACCAAGGGCTATTTACTTTGGTATTTACTCCTACCAGATTTCCTGCATGGATTGTGCTGCATGTAGCTTCTTCCCTTGTGCGTTTTCCAATTGCTCCCTTAACATCTGGCACAAGCAGTACTTGGTGTTGGTGTAGTGGTTATCATATCTCACTGCCTGATGAAAGCAATACAAGAAACAACATGGTAGAAGAAAAAGCAGGTTGTAATCAGCTAGTGAACCTTCAGCCTGTGAGCCTCCTTCAGTCACTTACTGAATTTCATCCCGCTCGTAGTAAGTGTATCTAAATATAAATCTAAAGTAGACTGAGAAGGGATGCTTTTGCCTTTATTTACACTTTCACCTTTCTCAAAACTATCCCTCATTTCCCCTTGTGTGAAGTGTCTCCCAACATATTATTATTATTTGTGGATCAATGGCTCTTGGGGTTGGGGGGAGGCCTTCCAATCCTGTTCTAGCCCAGGCCATCCCATCTTGCTTCTTTATATCCCTAGGTTGGCTAAAATCCTACTATCTGGAGGGCCTATTTATCTAAAAACAAAGGGCTTGATGAAACTCGTTAAGATGGAAGTGCTGTTGTGGAGTAGCTCTTGAATCTGGAAATTGGGTAGACAGCATGTTCTGGATAGGGTTTGCACTTCCCTTAAAAGAGCAGATTCAAGTTTGTCACTAGAGCTCATTTGTTTCAGTGCCATGGAGTGTCTTCCCAGCTTTGACTGGTTTGCCAGTTACAATCATTCCTGGATAGAGTGTGGCTACAGTGACTCGTCCTCTGGTAACCTTATGTTGGATTATTGCAATGCACTCTCTATGGGGCTGCCCTTAGGGTTCAGGTAACAATGATCCTGAAAGATCTTCATTGGCTGCCTATTCATTTCCAGGCTGAATTTAAGGTGCTTCCTGTTCTCACAGTGACCATGGGAATTCCACAAGCAGGACTCTATCTCTCCTTAATGTTTCCAGCAACTGGTATTCAGAAGCAACTGTGGATGTAGATTTTTTAGAACAGAAATCAAGAAACCGTACATATTTGATATATTCCTGCATGACATCCTTTAAGGGCCATGGACCTTCCTTCCTGAAGACAGAGGGGTTCCACATGGCAGCACGAGCAATCATGACTGAAGATGCTGCTGTTACTTGCTGGAAGACCTTTATGTCAGAATATTCTTTTATGAAGTCATGAGAGCCTCCACTGAAACAAGAACAGCATTACTTCTATCAGTATTAACAAACTCAGTATTAGAATTTATTTTTTAAAAAAACAAAAAACCAAGCTACAGCAATGTAGTTTAATTCCAATTAGCCCCACAAAGCTTAAAATGAATATTTCCCTATGCTACAATCCTTGCAAGCCAAGAATGGCACTGTTTTAATTAGACTCATTTGGTTAACAATGTGCCCACTATTTTATGAGATGATGCTAATCCAGCAAAGGCCTGGAAGGTACTCAAACCTGGTGCTATTGTTGCAGCCAGAAGGATTAAAGGAAGTTTATCATCAAACCAGTCAAAACAATTGTGCAAAGCTTCTTATTCACAGCGAGGGTCCTAATAATAATAATAATAATAATAATAATAATAATAATAATAATAATCTCAGGAATACTTTAAAGAAAGCATAAACACTTCAGCCAAAATAAAAGGACTGACATCAGGAACCTGCACAATTGTGGATATGCACCAGCACAGAATGTGGTTTGGGGAATCCTGAGAATTTTAACTTTTAAGCCAACAGACAAATCTGGGACTTGGGTCCACCACTCTGCCCCTGACAGGCACCCAGCTCCAAGGTACTGCTGAAGCTGCAATTAACCACAGGATAGGATAACATCCTATGTCAAGCTCACCTAAATGATGCAAAGTCCTTAACATTTGTAATTTCTGGGCATTTTGGAGTTTGAGTGCACGTTAAAACAATATAGTAAACCATTTTTTTTAAAAAAAATGAATTTAGGACTAAGTACACGTTCCTCTAAGTGTTAGTGTGATGTCATTTATCATGAATGAATCTTTCAGTTCCTATCTCTATTTTTTCTCAACATACTGCCCATTGCTAGATAGGGATATCTCACAACAAAAAGCGGACATCTAGTCCCACTTACTTGGCTATTACTGGTATAGAGACTGCTTCAGAAATGGCTTTGATCACATCACAGTGGACAGGATGCTGAGGCCTCTCTTCTTTCTTCCTTTGCAAGGAAGAGAATGAAAGGAAACAAACAGATCAAAGATTACTGGCGCAGAGCATTCTTCTTCGCAGATGTTAATTCCAGCCACCCAGGCCCTTGCGGCGCAGAAATACATTCAAGAAGGGCTATCCAGAAATTATTTTGCTCCAGAGAGATAGAAAATTAACTCACCTTCCATGAACTGCAACAGCAGCAACACCAGTCCGCTCTATCTTCTTCACTAAACTTATTGTTTCTTCTTTCTGGAAATGGAGAAAAAGTCACAAACCGCCACCCGTTTGCAAGTTCTCTTCAATGAAGGCAGTACTTAACTCTATGATGACCTGGATATATGCCCAATGAGTGATGGGAATTGGGCAGGCCTTGCCTGACATCTGTACCCTTATGTCATGTTTGGCTAAGAGACTACACACACAGGCTCAGTGAACAAAACATTACACCCCAACTTTGAGGGGTGAAGACAGGGTCTACATGCAGTGAGCTGTACATACCTAATGCCAGAGAGGCAAGGCCAGTGCATCCCAGTTCTGCTTTCCCTCTCCATGTATGCCAGCAGGAGCTATGTCTATCTCTGGCTCATTACCAAACAACTTTAACAGAGAGACCCCATACATATTTACTCAGAAATAAATCTTCCTATGTTTAGGAGGTCTGACTCCCAGGTAAATGTGTGCAGAATAGCAGCCTGAACCCCACAAAATGAATTTTCGTGTCTTACTGCTGAGACCAAATTCAACTAGTGACAGCACCGCCCACCCACCCCCACCCCGGATGTTGCTGGACTTCAACTCCCATCAGCCCCAGTCAGGGCCAGGGACAATGCTTAGGGCCATAGGGTCTCTATTTCTGGTCTAGACAGATTGTGCATGGATGCAACATTTGATTTTCCTATTCACAGAAGGGGAAATTTCACAAGAGTTGCTTCTTCCAATTTTGCACTATTCTGCATGATTAAACCATTTGCTTGAGCAATTATTTTCAGCTGGCTTTTGCAACAGATATATTGCCTGCCATCTTAAATTTAAACGCTAATGATTTCCATCTTTTTAAGCTTCATTGGTTTGTCATAGACTGCCTAGGCAGCAGTGCTATTTTATTCATTTCTGATAAAACACAACCATTACTGTATTATCATAATTTACTGTGCTTTCTGGTCAAAGCACTGCACATTTGCCCAAGATCCAATGTTTCAAAAACCACAAGATGTTCTTACTGACAGCAGGATTCTGATTTTGCAGGTCACTGGCTTAGAAATGCCTTTGACAAGAGTAGTCAGAATCTAAAGAGACAAAAAGGACTGTTTCAGCAAAAGGAAAGCAGGACTTCAGTCTTGACATGCCTAGCTAGTACTGCTAAGATTTCCTCACTTGCTCTGCTCCCATCCCTCCCCACTTCACTTCCTTTCTCAGTAAGAAGCATGGAGGAGCAAAAGCACCTTAAAAAGTGAACATCTTAAATCTAATTCACTATCTGCTCAGACCGTTTGTTTTGTTTGTTTGTTTTGTTTTACTTATATACCAGACTTCACCCGAGGATCACACAGTATAAAAGCACAAAAATACACAACATAATAAACAACATATCTTGAGGTCAAAAGTTGCCTTCCCCAGTCTGGTGTCATCCAGATGTTATGAAATACAGCTCCCATCATTCATAACCATTTGCCATGCTTGCAGGAGACTTGAAGTCCAAAACAACTGGAGAGCACCATGCTGGGAAGTTTGACTTAACTAATCCCTAGAACAATTGCTTCATGCTACTCCCAACTGTTCCTTCTGAGCAGATTTCTTTTTTTAAAAAGTTTTCGAATAGCGCACACCAGTTACTCTGGCACCCCATTGTTATTTGTTCCTTCTCTGAATCTCATTTGTCCTATGCACAGGTGGTTGGAAATGTTCAAGTACCTTGTTTTTGTACTTCATCCTTTCAAGGACTTCTAATTCTTGATATATTTTAATAGCTTTTAAAAAAAAAATCAGTAACATTCCATATGCTCTGGAAGTCTTTAGAAATCAAGGATTCTAAGCACAAGCTGGTTCTTTGGTCCTGCACTGAACAACGCCCCAAAATCCAAAAACTATAGCTGTTGAGATAGCAAAATAGCACTACAAACCATCCTTTGTCTTAAAACATTTGTGATACAACAGCAGACACTTTAATGCCTTGCCAACCTGTCCAATTCCCAGGACATTTTGCAGTTTATTCTTTGTTGAGTTACAGCATAAAGCCAAAAGCAAGACAAAATAAAAATGAATACAGAAATTACTTACAGATTCTATCTTGTCGGGATCAGACAGGAGTGCTGCTCCCATTCCTCCCTGGGAAAAGGCATACACAAAAGGCATTCATTATCTCAGTACCACAGAACCAACAAGGCACTTATCCAGTACAGTCACACCCACACATGAAAATTTCAAATTGCCACATATTACGCAGAAAAATCATGTTTGCTCCCATGGATCATTATTACACTTTCTGCAATGCTAACTATTGACAAGTAGTCTGATACAAAGCAATGTACATGTTTCTCAACCCCTGAAATCTTCAATTCAGGAATGAGGGACCTGATGGACTCCAACTCCCATTAGCACTAGCCAACATGGATGATGGGAGTTGTAGTCCAACAATATATGGGGGACCACAAATTTTCCTTTAGTTCAAAGCATCTCAGATAGGCTGGGACTGTTCTCAGCTATGCCTGTACCCCTGGGCTAGAAGGACCAACAGTCCGACTCAATCTAAAGTATGAAGGTGGGGCTGGCACCAAGAGGCTCTCCCATATCCTGCAACTGCAAAAACCTTTTTCTTAAAATGGATATTAAGTCAAACTGCATGCGTAAACACAAGATGCATTCTTTTTAAAGGAAGAAAAAAAAACAGCTGGACAAGAGTCAACCTACCTTAGTGGAATATTCTTTGGGGCATCCCATATTGACATCAATGCCAGCAATATCATTCTCTCTGAAATGCCAGAGAGAAAAAGAAATTGTGTATGTTAAAACCAAAGGACACCCAAACATTTATACACTGCCTTTGAACAATGGATCTCCAAGGTGGATTAAAACAGTAAGATACAAATCTCTCATCTCTCAACTGTGGGGTGGCTAACCAAGGCACTGGCAGCTGGTGGGGACACAATGTTAAGAACTGGTGTTTCTGTTGATGCCATTGTTACATTGCCCAGCAGTACTGGGCGGTCACTAGGTGGCAGTGCTTCTCTTCTTCCAGACCAGGTGGAACATTGCTTTCAGCTGGGCTGGAGAACTCAAGAGAGACGCTTAAGGGGCATTATGTGAAAAAGCCAATCCCCTCCAAGCCTGCTAAACATGCTCTTTGAGAGCTTTTGCCTTGCTGGGAGGTGTCCTAGAACAGTGATCATGCATTTTGTTTGCCTGGATGGGGAGCACATGGGTGGGTGAAGAAACTCTCAACTTTTGCAGTTCAAATCCATGCAATGGGGTGAGCTCCTGTTGCTCTGTCCCAGCTTCTGCTAACCTAGCATTTCAAAAGCACCAGTGCAAGTAGATAAATAGTTACGGCTGTGGCAGGAAGGTAAATGGCATTTCTGTGCGCCCTGGCACTTGTCAAGGTCCTCCGTGCACCAGTAGCGGTTTAGTCATGCTGGCCACATGACCTGGAAAGCTGTCTGTAGACAAACGTCGGCTCCCTCAGCCTGAAGCGAGATGAGCACCGCACCCCATAGTCGCCTTTGACTGGACTTAACTGTCCAGGGGTCCTTTACCTTTTTACCTTTACAGTCATACCTCGGGTTGAATGCACTTCGGGTTGAGCGTGTTTGAGTTGTGCTCCACAGCAACCTGGAAGTAACGGAGCGTGCTACTTCCGGGTTTCGCAGCTTGCACATGCACAGATGCTCAAGATAACATCACGCGCATGCGCAGAAGCAGCGAAAAGCAACGCAGACGTGCCGTCGCTAGTTACGTTTGCTTCTAGATGCGAACAGGACTCCAGAACGGATCCTGTTCGTATCTAGAGGTACCACTGTACTATACACAGGTAAGGTTCACATCCATTCCTCTGGCCACTTGTGCTTCTGGCCCATCTACTTTTGCCCCTGGGAGGCTGTCCAGAAGGGAATACGGCCCACAGGCTGAAAATGGGTCCTCACCCTTGTCACGAGGTCCCATTTGGGGGTATTAAAATAAAACTTTTAATATAAGGAAGCAACACTTTGCACAATAACCTAAACACACCGTTAGGCTGTTACAAACAAGCAGGCTCTTATTAGCTACTGTTTTGCCTGGTATAGGTGTAAATGCTGGCATGCGGAGTATCATCTTTACTCCTGCTGCACAAAAACAGATGCAGTGAGAGAGTAATAAGCAAGATAGTAATTTTTGTCAATTTATTTGCAAGGCTGGGTGAATTGGTACAGATCATGCCAAGCCATTTTTCAGCAGGCCCCCAAAGGACGAAAAAGGTTTTTCTAAAAAGGTAAAATTTGACAGATACTTACACAAGTTTGGCTACAGCCAAGGCTCTCTCAGCATCTGCTGTCCCCTGAACAGCACAGTAGCAAAGAGAAAAAGACATAGACAAAAACAGTTTTACCTTTTTGTGAACCACTTTGAGGGTTTTTTTACAATCAAGCAGTGTTGCCATTTTATGAAATAAATGAATAAAATAATTAATACATGGCAGACAAGTATTACCCATGATTTCATCCAAACCTTACAAAACAATGTACTCTCCTACACCCATGAAATCACAAGAGATCTCATTGGAACTGTCCTTAGCAGTACATTAAAAAATGTAAACACCACAGATCATATTTTGTTAGCAGGATGTTGAGGGCTAGTTACTTCCTACCATTTGAAAGACAACATGGTCCTTTTCCCTTTCACAGGTCCTGAACACAACTCTTTCATTGGGAGCAACGAAGTCCACTGTTCCAAGCACCTCTGCAGGACAAAAAAGGGAAACAGAACAGCATAAAGATAAACAGCATGCATCCATCTTTTCACTCAAAGTGTTTCAGTTTTAAGATCTTAAGACAGAAAGAAAAACAAAATTGCTGCCAGATTTTTTTAAAAAAGCATGCATAATAAAGATGAGTGGCAGGCTTTCCATTTTCCCAATTAAATTTATTGGGTGTATCATTGTTAGATTAGTATTAAACTCTTCCAAAGGAAGCAGGTCCATTACAATACCCTTCAAACTCAAAATATCAAATATTTATATGCTGCTTTTCGGTGCAGAGTGCCCCTATCTCTAATAACAATCGTGAACAGGTTGAAGTCCCAGCAACTTATAACCTGAATCTTCAGCAATTGGAAGAGACATAGTATACGTATATTTATTTTATTTCAAGGTTTATTTAGTTCATAGTTGAAGAAGTTCACAATTACCTACACAACCATTTGGTCAAAAGGACTTCATTCTGGGGCTGTGCTAGAATGCATTCCATTAGCCAATATTATGGGGAATATTTAGCAGTCTGTGAAGATTTTCTACTAAATTAAATACAAGCAGTAGACAACAAACTATTCTACCAGTGCTCTGAGAAACACTGGTTTAAGGGATGCTTCAGTTAAACGAGGTACAGGGAACCATTGACCCTCCAGATGTTGCTGAACTATATAAGGAAGTATATATAATGGCATGGGATGATGGAGAGCCCAAGAGAAGAAAACTGGAAAATCCCACCTATAGCCTCACCTTATTTGTCCCTCAAGTGACTGAATATATAAGCAGATACTTGCCATTTACAACTCTCTTGCACTGCAGCATCTTTATGTCAATCAGTTCCTTCAAGAAAAAAGACAAAAGTTATAAAAATGCATCAAACAAAGGGAAAGGGGGATTCATATACAGGAAGGCACCCCAACTTAATCATGATTTAAACTGACTCAGGTTCCTATTACCAGAATCCAAAAACTACTTTCAGCAGTGGACTTTAGTTGGACTAAGCAGCTTCAATACATTTATGTTAAGGAAAAACTGTGTATTCATAGTTGCTCACTTCTCCTGGCTTGGACACTGTGACCTTGGAAGAAGAATGCTTCTGGGGAGGGCTATACAGCCAGAACCACCACTGATACATTGAGTCCCTCCATGAGGAGTTTCCCATCAAGTCAGCAGTCTGAAGGGAGAACTATGTCACAGGAGCTGCCCCATCCTCCTGCCTGAACATGGTCACCAATTCTGCTCCTAGAAGTGATTGGGGGTGGGGGCTGCTTTTAGGGAGGGACTGCTGTTTTTAAAGAGAAAGTCAGCCAGAACTGCCACTGGAATCAGCAATGAGTTGCTGATCTTCTAGACTGCTAAAATCTGCATAGCAGAACTATATAACTGTGTTATAAGAATTGTAACACATTTAAGAAGTTCTGCTTGACTTTGCTTTTCCCTCTTCCTGCCCATTCCTTTTTCCTCGTGTGTCATGGGGTTTAGCTTGCAGGTCTGAGGGAAGGATCTATTTTAGTACTCATTTTTGTAAGAGGGCCTTTTTGGCTAAAAGGCAAAGTATAAGTGCCTTAAATTTTAAAAAGACGTGTAAACCCTGGTTAACATTTAACACTGTTAAGTTCTGAGTTGAAGTTTCCCTTTGCTGCTTAAGCCAGGAGTAGGGCATTTGCTCCAGAGGATACATTTATGCACCATGCTAAACCATGGTTTAATGCTACATGCATGAGAAGGAAGGAGCCACTGCAAGCCTTGGGCTCATGCACTCTTCCTACTTTCCTGCATTGCGGAGAGGAGTTTGGCAGAGTTTCACATCACTTTCCACAAAACGCTGTAGTTTTGAGGAAAGGCTTGTGGCCCCTGGTGTGGCAGGCACAGCCCGACAAAAGAAAGAGCAAAACTCCAAGTTTTGAGCAACATCCACCAACACACTGCTTGTTTGCAGTTAACCACAATGAAACAAAATTAACACAACATGCAAGCCAAGCCACTGGGAACAACGTGAGCAAAATAGAAATATTCTCTTGCCTCATTGACTCAGCCACCCTACCTCACAGTATACAATATCAGCACCATAATCCAAAGCTAGAAGTCGCATTGGTAGGGTCCCAACCCTGACCATAGGTGCCAATATGGCCTTATTTCTGAAAGAGAGCGATGTTGTGTTCACCGTCATGTTTCTTGGATTGTCTGAAATGAAAACATTTGGGGGGCGAAATTGAATTATTGTTAAACAAAGACAAACTACAATAGTATATCTTACTTCAGCCATGAAGCAGTTCAGAGTGGGAACTTCTATATGAGCTGGAAGCTTCATTTCCTTCCTAGTTCTCAGTCAGGCCCCAACCCAAGCAAGTATTTCCAAAGCACTTCCCCCTTCTTGCAAGTAGCCTCATGGGCAGCTAGGCAAGCACTTTGAAATTACTGCCCCTGTGGGAGACTGGGATGTGTGATAATTTTTTCCCTTTCACTTTGGTCAGTCTGTAAGACATGGCACCTGAGCTTGTTGTACTCCCTAATCCTTTCCCCTTTTTTGTAATGTCTCTTGGGGAACCTGCAGTTAGGGGCCGTCCACTGATTTAGATTTATTTGCAACCCACTCCGAGGGCCTTTTTTGGCCAAAGAGTGGGACAAAAACACTTCTGAATTATTTCTCTTCATTCTGCACTTAGTCAAGCACATCTAGAATACAATGTTATTTAAGGAAACAGACAAATTGGTAAAGGATGATCAGAGGCAAGAAAAATAAGAAGGAACTAAAAGGTAAGTGCAGTTCAACAATGGAACTAATCAATTTGGGATAGCTTTTCAACCTTGCTGCAGGCCTTCAAGAAGAGGGTGGAAAGCAATCTGTTGGGGATACTGAAGATCTCTTGTTTGACTGTATTGATTACAAGGCCTTCTCCAAACTTTAAGAATCAATGAAACTCCTGCTGCATCTTTTAACTAAGTGTGTTGGTTGAGTGGTTCCCAAGTTTCTTTCCCCACAGGCCACTTGAAAACTGCAGAGTGTCTTGGCAAACCACTTAATGATTTTTCTGTCTGTTGTAGCAATTGCAATATGCTGTGGTAGGTGCTACATGCTTTTTAGTAAATAATAAAACATACTGTTGCTTCTGCTGTTCTTCGCAAACAGTTCCTAGACTACAATTTGGGAGCTCCTGTGTTAGTCTGCTGAAGCAAAGAAAGAAAAGGCTTGTATCTGACTAGGTCATACTCAAAAGGAGACCCATTGAAACCAATTGAATTAAATCAGTCTTGACTAACTGAACAGCACTGATTTCAATGCTCTGACCATGAGCTCAGTGCCAGATGTAGGGTGGTGCGGGCAGTTTCCCCACACAGGGCATTGAGCCAAGGGGGCACAAAATGGAGTAGATCCATAATTGAGAGGATTTGAGGGCGCCACATGAAAAATTATCAACCCTGATTTGTTAGATACAACCCAGATTTGCAGCACCTTAATGACTAAACAAATTAATTATGGCATATTAAGCAGCCTAAACAACCTCCAGATGTTGGTGGTCTCCAATAATAGGGTCATTTGATGCACCAAGGAGAGGAAAAGACCAAGGCAGTTAGGGGGGGGGGCATTGGAAAGTTGTGGGACTCCAGTTCCCATCAGCCCCTGCCAGCACAGCCAGCGGTTCAACATCTGGAAGACATCAGGTTTGGGAAGGCCGACTTATTATGGACTTATTTTTATCGCCTTTAATGTTTTGCTGCTTTCTTCTCCAAGCACGGCTAAATAAGAGCCCAGCCCAAAGTTAGGGAAGGGGGTTTTAGGGGAGGGGATGGGGACCTCCTCTATCCCTTTAAGGAGCTTCAGAAGGAGAGGGGCAGAGGGGCGGCCTAGAGGAGGCAAATGCCATTCCCAACGAACTCACCACGCGCCGGACTCAGCCCCACCTCCTTCCTCGAGGAGTCAGCTACCACGCACGCGCGCCCATTCCTTCTCCACCCCCTCGCAGTACGTCATCCGCACAAGTCTCCCCTTTCCCATAGATATATAAATGGAGAAAAACGCAACTTCGATTTCCGAGTTCTACTTTGGAAAACAAAATGAAAAAAGGAAAAGAAACATTTTTGTTCTTCCCTCGGAAATTGAGAGATGTCGATAGAAAACAACAGAGACTGGACCGTTACAATTTTGGGCATCATTCCTGAAATATTTAGGTACGGTATGATGAAGTGCTAGATACGGTATAATACCTATGGAGGTACCACAGCAATAGGGTGACACCACTCTACGTGCATAAATAGTCCATACACAGAACGTTTTTGTGTGACTGCAATATCTTGTTATATTTCTGTGAGACCATCCCGGCTGGAAACTTCATGCCGCAAGCATCACTCTACTTCTTTCTCTATGGCGTACCAACTGTCCATTCTCTGAACGCGGCACAGCGCACGCGGTGTACGTCATCAGCCGACGACCGCATGCGGTGAGGCCGATCGCCGAATAGAAACAAGAGCGGGCTTGAGACGTCATTAGAACGCGACTCTTACCGAAACTTTCCTATTCTGCTTTGCGGAGGCTCCGTCTCATGGCTCTCGCCGCGTGTGGGGCCTCTCGGGGCGCCCCGACCCGCTTTTCCCCGTGGCTGCGGCTGGCTCTCCACCGATGGGTCCTTCGCCCGAGCTCCGGCGGGCCGCCGCTCGCACCGGAGTCGGAGAAGGAGAAGGTGGTGCGGATCCCGCGCGCTTGGCAACTGCGGCTGGAGCGGGGCTCCTTCAGGCGCAGAGGAAGAGGCGCCCCCGCAGCTGACATTCCTCGGACCGGGAAGCTTTTGCTGCGGAGCCGGCGGCCGGAACTCAGTCAAGCCGCTCGCCACACGGTGGGGCGCTGGGAACAGCCGCCCTTGGTCTCGGCTGGCTGGAAGCATCGCTTGTCTCGGGGGGACTATTTCCAGCTGCAGCGAATGCGACAGGAGGCGCCTCAGGAGCGAAACCCCGATGCTGCTGATACTGCTCCCTCCTCTTTCCAAGCTCTGGGAGTGCAGCCACAGCTGGCCTCCATCTTAGAGGATGTTCTCAGCATCTCTAAGCCCACTGCTGTACAGATACGTGCCATCCCTGCCCTTCTGACGGGATGCAATGCGCTGTGTGCTGCAGAGACTGGCAGCGGGAAAACCCTGGCCTACCTACTGCCCCTTATCCAGCGGCTCTTGCAATCCCCGGCCCTCACATATGGGGCCGCTGCTATCCCTGCTCCCCGCTCCTTGGTGGTGTTGCCATCCCGGGAGCTTGCAGGACAGGTGCGACGCATTGCCTCTTACCTGTGCACTCCACTGGACTTGCAGGTGACAGATATAGGTGGTGGCCGGGGCAAACACTCTGTCCAGCAGAAGCTCCGGGCTGGTCCTGCTGATCTCTTGGTGGCCACACCAGGTGCACTGTATAAGGCTTTGCAGAGAAAGGGATTGTCCCTGGAAAAGCTGTGCTGCCTAGTGTTGGATGAAGTGGACACCTTGCTGGATCCCACATTTGTAGACCTTGTGGAAGATGTGCTTCGGCATGCCTTCTTTGCCACTAGCCCTGAGGAACTTGGTGATGTTTGGAATCCTAAAGCCCAGTTAGTGGCTGTAGGAGCCACCCTTCCAAAGGGGTTGGGTGACCTGCTGAGTAAAGTCACTGATCTGAGCAGCTTCAATGTCCTAACCAGCTTTAGTCTGCATCGTCTTCAACCTCATGTTGAGCAAAAGTTTGTGCGTCTGAAAGGAGCTGACAAGGTGGTGGAGCTGTTGCAGCTTATGAAAGACCGGGGGCCCTCATCTGGAGCTGTTTTGATTTTCTGCAACAAGGCCAGCACTGTCAACTGGCTTGGGTACATTTTGGATGATCATAAAATTAAACACCTACGCCTGCAAGGACAGATGCCAGCACTTGAGAGAGCTGGCATCTTTGACACCTTCCAGAAAGGCCAATTCGACATCTTAGTATGCACTGATATTGCTTCCCGGGGTCTGGACACCACCCATGTGGAGCTAGTTGTGAACTATGACTTCCCAGCAACACTGCACGATTATCTGCATCGTGTTGGGCGTATTGGTCGCACAGGTAGTAAGTTCCCTGGGACTGCAGTTAGCTTTGTAACCCACAGGTGGGATGTGGACCTTGTCCGGAAAATAGAAACTGCAGCTCGTAAAAGGACTCCATTGCCAGGGATGGAACCTGTTGTTAAAGAAGCTTTGTCTAAAAAGAAAAAGCCCTGAGTCTTACTAAAGGATTCTAGTTTAAAGCGATGTTTGAACAGGTACTTGACTGTGTAAGTGCAATCAAACATTCTGTGTACTTAGGTTGAGAACCTGTGCAAAAGAGCAGCCCAACCAAATAACTATGTGTACTCATTAAAGGCACAAGCATAAATGACTGTTGGAATGGAATTGTCTGACTTCTCAGTTTCATGTAGGCTGATGCTTGTGTGTTAGGTGAGCACATCCATCAGATAAAGGGGAGGGAGGAAGTATTCTGTGTGATCCCCTTACTGTTTTCACCTATAGAGGTCAGATTCAACTTCAAAGAAAGAATGACAACCTATACCTGAAGCACCCTTTGTTTCTTGTTCTTACCTAAGCAGCCAGAGCAGTTAGAGAATTTGGGGCAGAACTTTTCAGTGGGCTCTTCTTGTCCCTCTGCCATTTGCACATTTTTCTTGATGCATGAACTGTTGATCAGTGGTGAAATACATGCTTTGCATGCCAAAGGTTCCCGGTTCAATCCCAGCCATCATGAGGTAGAGCTGAGAAAAGCCCCTACCTCTAATCCTGGATTGTGTAGACAATCCTGTCAGTGTAGACAATACTGAGCTAAAAGGACTTGTGACTGGAAAATATTTGTATGTTCCTATGCACGTGAAGCCAGTCTGTTAGCTGAACTTAACTCCTAATGAAATCAAAGAGAGTTAAGTCTTGATTTGACCCCTTTACTTCAGTGGTATTCACATTGAGCTAACAGATTAAATCCAGCCTGACATCTGCATGTGGGTGCAATATACATACTTATTGCAAGGCCACCAGTTTTGCTGGTGCAAGAGCCGCAGTGGTTGTACCAGCATCAATAGGATGTGACCTTCAAATGACTATGCAACTCTTGTTATCCTAGCATAACCCACTTTGGCTGCTATTCCGAATTCTTGATATCTGTATTAAAAAGAACTTTATCTGTCTTCCTATTATCCCAGCCAGGTCCCAGGAAAGAATGTTAAGACCTTTCTGGATGTTTTCTAGTCAGTTATGGTATCTTAAAGGAGAGCTGAAGGTATTCTATAATTACTCATAGGCCTGAGCTTATCTTGAGCATTTGTTAATGGATACCGTATTTTTCGCCCTATAGGACGCACCGTCCCATAAGGTGCACCTAGTTTTGGGGGGGGGGAATAAAGGGGGGGATTTATTTCCACCCCAGGCTCGGGGCTGGGGTGGGGGAAGCTCGAGCTTCCCCCAACCCCAGCCCCCAGAACAGGCAACTCTCCGCAAGCCGCGGGAGCCCAGCGCCAGGCTCCCACGCCTTGCGGAGAGCTGCGCCAAGCCTGGGTGCGCTGAGCTCAGCGCGCGCAGGCTTCAGCATGCAGGCAACTCTCCGCAAGCCACGGGAGCCCAGTGCCAGGCTCCCGCGCCTTGCGGAAAGCTACCCAAGCCCCGGCGCGACTGCTCAGCGCGCCGGGGCTTCGGGATAAGAGGCAGCTCTGCGCAAGCCGGGGAAGCCCTCCCGTGGCTTGCGCACAGCTACCCGAAGCCCCGGCGCGCTGAGCAGTCACGCAAGCTGGGAGAGCCCTCACGCGGCTTGCGCACAGCTACCCGAAGCCCCGGAGCGACTGCTCAGCGCGCCGGGGGTTTGGGATAAGAGGCAGCTCTGCGCAAGCCAGGGGAGCCCTCTCGCGGCTTGCGCACAGCTACCCGAAGCCCCTGCGCAACTGCTCAGCGCGCCCAGGCTTCGGGGTGCAGGCAGCTCTGCGCAAGCCGGGGGAGCCCGGGGGGGACTCCTGTGGGTTCCCAGGGCTTGCGGATAGCTTCCTGAAGCCTGGAGAGGGAGAGGGGTCAGTCGCACCGACCCCTCTCGCTCTCCAGGCTTCAGCGAAAGCCTGCATTCGCCCCATAGGACGCACACACATTTCCCCTTCATTTTTGGAGGGGAAAAAGTGCGTCCTATAGGGCGAAAAATATGGTAATTCCTTTGATTTATTTAAAATATATTGCTAGCAGGGTAGGAGTTTGGGGCCTCTAACCTGGGCATATTTCTTCCAGTACTGTAGCTGCATTTGGGCCACTATAATGAATCTTCCCTTCTTTTCTCTTGGAACCTATCTGGATATTATTAGGGTAGGTGACAAAAGGCAGGAGTCTTATGGCTCAACAACTTCCTGCCCCTTCTGCTCAAGTTGCCTTTTACAAATTGCAATTTTCTTTTTGAATTAAGTCCAGAGAAAGGTTGGTGTGGATATTTAGACAACCTTTCAATTTGAATAAATTCAGTAAACATATGAATTAGAGACCAAAATTTATCCCATACACCAGGATCCAGAAAGGCTAGTTCAATGCTACCTCTCTTATCACAATTGGAGTTTCCTAAATCCATGGAAGCTTTTACAATGGCTTGAATTCCTGCTTGTAGTTCAAATTTTGTTTTTGTTATTGTGCTGGGTTTCTTTACTGGCCAGTTATGAATGGCCACCTGCGGAACATCTGGGGACCACTTTCTATAATAATTCTTGGGCTTTAGACTTGCCTCCTCGTTTATTACCTTTCCAAGTATGACCTTCCAACTCTACATTCTATTATTCTATGCCAGTCCCTGAAGCAGCACCATGCAGGATTGATAGCTAGTTGATTAGGGCTATTTTTCTTAATAATAATAATAAAAGCATTGAGACTTATTGAACATGGAGTCACACAATGTTTTAATAAAGCGTTTTCCAATTTTGCACAGCAGAGTGAAGCAAAGGACATTCCCACTGCAGAGTGATCACAATGGTGTTTCTCATTTTTACGACAGCAACACAGTGTAGGAAAAAACACACAGCCTGGTGGTTAGTCTGATGCATTCAGATAATGCACAGTAGCAGGTGTGTTTTTTTACATGAATATTTATTTATTCATTTATTTAATATACTGCCCTATACCCACAGGTCTCAGGGCGGTTCACAGAATGAAATAAAAATATATACATGCTCAATCACACAGTTTGCAGGCAGTGCCTCTGAACAGAAAGAGAGATTGGTGCCTTATGGAAACCACAGTGAAGCTCAGCACAAAATATACATGTGTCTAATGACATTTTCTTAACAGATGCGTTGCTTCTGCCTTTACCATTCTCCTATTTTCTGATTATTCTTGTTGCCTCCCCCCCCCCCCGTTGTCTCTCCCATGCCCTACCAGATCTTAGCCAGATCTGGTCTGCACCTGCATCTGCCAATTAACATGATTACTGTAGTCTCTAAGCTGTGTAGAAGCTGGTTAGCTCAGTTGGTTAGAGCATGGTGCTGATAACACCAAGGTGGCAGGTTTGATCCCTGTATGGATGCATATTCCTGCATTGCAGGGGGTTGGACTAGATGATCTATGGGGTCCCTTCAAATTCTATCATTCTATCCTTTCAAGTAAACCAGCACAATAATGACAAAAATCAATTAAGACTGTAAAATCATAATTCCTGCTGAACTAAAAAAAGTCTTCAGTAGGTGCCGGAAGTTCAGCAGGCCTGCTTGACCTCAACTGAAAGGAAGTTCCAGGAAACTGGGTCTACAGAACTGAATGCATGGTTCCTGGTGACTGCAAGCCATGCATCTGAACTATGGAAGTACCACTAGAAAATCTCTCAAAGACCCCAGTGATCGGGCAGGAATATTATGCACAGCATGGTTACTTTTTGGAGACACAGCTATGTGGACACAGGTCTTCATGGCAAGGTGAAATCAGATCAAACTCTCTTTCTGATTGTAGAGATTGATCTATTTAAATTTTACCCTCCAGGGGGCTCTGAACATAGTCCTTGGATTTGAGCAACACCATCACAAAAGCAGAGGTTTGTGATAGACTTGTTCATGTTGTCAGAACTGTGCAGGGAACTGGTGTCACATCAACACTTTTCACAAATGAAGCTGTGCACATTGTGTTTCAAATGATAAATGTGCCACTTAGACATATGAATTGGGCCATCTGGGCTATGCCTGGGCAACCTTTTCTGCAGGATATGGAATAAGCACAGAGGGTGGCATTGGAAGCAAAATGTATTAGAAGCAGATTTCTGCTTCCTGCAAATCAAAGTGTTTGTTTGTTTAACTGGAGATGGAGAAACAAGTTTCTAGTCCTTATGGCTATGAAGTTATACTTAACAGTATTCAGGCAGGGCATGCTGAAACATCAGAACCCAGAAAAGTAGCTGAAATAATTTTCAGTGGTTGAGAGGGAGGCACCAGTGCCCTAACTGGCTCCTTCCTATTAATACCCAAACCAGAATAAATAACACAGATCAGTTTTTTAAATAAATTATGCAAAAAAGAGTGACTATGCCAATGTACATTCTGCATCGAAAGGGCAAAATTATTTTGGGCCAAAAATTCAAAATGTCTTGGTATGTGTAATACAACATCTCACCATGATATAATCAAGGAAGCTTTTCACAAATGAGGTGGTGGGGATAAAAGTGAGCTTTAGCACTATGGATCCATAGCAACAATTGCCTTCCAGTGTGGAATGCTGAACTAGATGGGCCTTTGGTCTGATTTTCATCCTCTTACCTTTATTATCTGTCGCTGCTAAATAGACTTACTTCACACATGAACATATCTTTCTATAAGACATTACTACACTTCATGAATAGTGAAAGCAGATATGTGTCCTGCTCCACAAAGGACAGCCCTTACTTTAAAGGGTTTTGAGGTCCAAGTCCAGTTTAAAAATAAAGAACCCTAAGAAGGGTACGGATAGACTGGGAGGGTTTGAAGGTACCTGTCAAGAGTGAGCAGGCCCACCAGTCACTTGGCCAGTGTCTTCCCCACATTGTACTTCTGTTGAATTTACAGTGATTCTAAATTCATTCCTATACACCAGCATCCTCTTTTGGGGCAGGGTTTAAGTGGCTCCCTTACTTTCAGCTGTAAACCACAGTTAAATCTCAGCCTGTAGCAGCTTTAGGTGCCACCCCTCCATAAAACGTTGGAAACATCTCAGAAAGCTGCCACTCTGAAGCCACAATTATGAGCGATGGTGGTGATGAGGAATGGACAGCTCCTGTGAGTACCATTAATGTCACAGAGGGAACATCCAGAATGGGTCTGCTTCCCCCACCCCTTTCCCCCCCATCCCTTTTGAGATGAATCTGTGCCTGTGCAAGGAATTTCTGGGCACTGCTGCGTTTCTCTTTTGTTTCTTCCTTTGCTGATAGCTCTTCCTCCCCGCCCCCGTCACACGTTGGTTGTCGAGTGAGAAGTGGAGAAGTTCTCCATGCGGATCCTCACCATCTTCTCCGCAGGGGGCGGCTGAAGGAGGCCCTTGCATGTGAAGACTTGCCGGCAGGCTGTGCGGAAATTCTCCGACAGGAAAGCGTAGATGATGGGGTTGATGCAAGAGTTCCCATAGGCTAAGCAGTGTGCGATGATGCGAAAGGTGAAGGAGATATCGTTCAGGGGGAACTTCCCAAACTCAGCCCACATAGTGATGATGTGGTGCGGGAGCCAGGAGATCAGAAAGACAGCAACCACCAGCAGCACTGTTTGAGCGGTCTGGAAGACAAAAGCAAACAAAGGTTTTCAAATTTTAATAGTGTGTTTTGATAGTTGTATAGCCTGCCCTGGGACCTTAGAGTGAAGGGTGTGTAATTCTAACAACAACAACATCAACAACACAGAATGGGGTCTGGCTATTATAAATTATTGCTACAACTAAAACAGATTTGGCTGACTTTGGGGGATGCAAATCAGCCTTCTCCAGGCTAGTGCCCTCCAGATGTTTTGGCTGCAACTACCTTCAACCTCAGCCAGCATGGCCGGTGGTCGAGGATGATAGGAGTTGTGGTCCAAAACATCTGGAAGGAATACATGTTTAATTTGTGTGCAGTTGCACAGCACTGTAGGTTGGATAGTTTTTTTACACTTCTATCATTTTTTTTTATTATTTCTAGAGCCTGCCTCCCAAAATTCTGTTCCACTCTCCCCGTCCTACTTATAACACAGAGAGACAGTAACAGAAATAGCACACGGTAAATTTGCAAGAGGCATTTAACAAACCATTTGTACAAAACAAAGACAACCTCCACTTATAACCAATTACAAAAGAGAATGTTATAAAGAGGCGGTACTGAGAAATGGTCAGAAGATGCTAGAATAATCATCAATCTGGATAGCCTTATCACCATCTGGAACACATTAAATGGAAAATAGCTGCAATTAACTGCTGAACTTGGTCAATGGGGGGGCTAATCCTCTTAGCTGTTTTGAACAGTCTAACAACCCATTAATTAGCTTCTTTCCTAATTAGCTTCATGCCCAAAAGAAAGAAGTGTCTTTGTTTTCCCTTTGGATCCAGTGTGGGGTGGAGGGAAATAGTGTTTGCTAATAGCCAGAAGTCTAAGAACACTGCACTGCAGGCACAGAGCTGTGGCACCACCACAGGCAAGTCATTCTCTTTGTACATATACCTGTGGGGGCTCATGCATGGGCAGAAGATAAGCATCCAGGGCTTGGCTCTAAAACTTTATTTCCCATTAGCAAAACATAGCTGTAAACATGTGATTGAATTAGGCTGGCGGGAGATGACTGCCAAGAAGTTTCTGGCTGGCAAGGGAATTATTGGAGTGCTGGAATGCTGCTGCTTTGGGATTCATACAGCCTGCACGCTTGTTTTCCTACCTGCTCAGCCTGTCTATCTATAAATACCAGATGTCTCCAGTTGTAGTCACCTCCTGCCTGCGTGTGGAATGCTGAACTAGATGGGCCTTTGGTCTGATTTTGCAGGGCTGATTTTATTTTATAAAGGCTATCAGCGGCTACCAGCCACGGTCAGAGGCAATAGGCATTATGCCTCTGAACGCCCGTTATTGGGATTCACTCATGGGGAAAGGGCTGTTGTGCACAGGTCCTTCTTACAAGCTCCCTGGTTGGTCACTGCGAGAACAGGATGCTGGGTTGGAAACACAGGAAGTTGCCATATATATATACCAACACAGACCGACTGATCCATCTGGCTCAGTACTGCCTGCACTGACTGGAAGCAACTCTCCTGGATTTCAGATGGGGGTCTCCAAGCCCTGCCTGGAGAAATCAGGGGAAAAAGATGCCTGATGCACTTATGTTCTTAGCCAATGCCGTCATAAATAAAGCCTCACTGAGTTCAGTGAAGCTCACTTGCAGGTAATCAGGCAAAGAATTGCAGTCACTCTGATCCTAACAGTTTGGCTATTATTTCATGCTTCCTTTAGGGGTTTGTGGCCCTGGGTGTGTATGTGTTTTTGTATGATGGTGATGATGGCCTGCACTTCCACTCTACCATTAGCAGGCCCTGATTTGGAATTTACAGGATGTGTCAATTACAGAGGATTGAGGTGTAGTCCCTGGGAGGGATGACGGTGGTAAATCAAGGTGGGATTGACTTTTTGGTTAAAAACAATAAACCTTATGCATGGTCCTATGGACATTAGCTGGGTGTAAAATTTCATCCACTGACCCCTATGGAGTTTTGACAGCCCTGCTCAACATCCTGGTATAGACTGCATTGCCTTTTAGCACTGGCTTCTGTCGTGTGCCTGAGTGTAATCTCAATTTGAGTCATCATTCAAACATCACTGCAAAAGTGCAAACCTCACATGGGCTAAAGTGCTGTTGGAAATGCATCCTAATCATGTTGCTTTGGTTACCTGTGTTTGGCTCAGAGAACAGCCATTTGGAGCTATGTAGATGTTCGACAGCACATTTTGGTAATTCTGGAAAATAATTACAAAGCAGCTTGTGGAGTGGAGGCAGGGAAGGTGAAGCACACGTGAAGAAAGGGCACTCTCTGTTAGAGAACCTGCAGCTGCTCATAAGAGCCCAGGAAGGGCCCTGCTGGATTTGGCAAAGACCCATTGAGTCCAACATCTGCTCTCACAGTAAGAGGCAACCAATTGCCTATGGGAAGCCTGCTAGTAAGACCTGAATAAAGCAGCGATCTCTCCCATGTGGAAATGGGAAGAACTGAACTTAAGACTGGAAAAAGGAAAAACCGATAAAGATGAATTGCAAAAAAAGAAGAAAAAGGAGAAACCGAGAGACTCTGAAATTGACCGATTCACCCATCCCTGTCCACACATGCACAGGTGGCAGCAAGCAGAGAGAGAGAGAGAATAGGAGAAGGCACCCTTTGCTATTGGGAAGGGTTGGCAATGGAAGAGGCGGCGCTCATTCTCTACAAAGAGGAGTGTAAACATACTTACAAAATGTTATGGAGCAATCTGCCACAAAACTGAGACCAAAACTCAAATATCTGTGCTGAATGTGCTCTCTCTCTCCCTCCTTCCCCCCTCCCCACCTCATCTATACCAGAATAATAGGTGGCAAAGTCTGTAATCATATTATGGAATGTAATATCACTAGAGAGCTAATGGACAGAGGAAGGTAGAGCAAGGAAGAATATCTCAGCAGAAGATGCTCCAAATGGGGAAATGATTTTTAGATTCAATCCAAACCAATTAATTCAACTTCTGCCAGTCGTGTAGCCCAAAAATGTAAGAGCTGCAGAGGAAGAGCTGCATTGCAAAGACCAACCACTCTTGTTTAAAAGTGCCACCAGCCAGTTCAAAGTATAAGAATCATATGCTGCTCATGGGAATGTGATCACAGTTCACATTCATCATTTTGAGTCACCCCTCTAAGAGCGCTGCAAGAAAGTTTGTTGTTCCCACTTGTTGCAGATGGGAAGCAGATGCTAAATAGCTGCCCTCTGGCAAAAGCTGCCATCCAACCTCCCATCAACATTTTGCAGATGGCAATGGGGATACTCTGGGAGGACTTGTGACTCACAAGGATGGATGAATCTGCCAGTTTCCATTTCTCCAAGTTTCTCATTTTCATTTCAGCGTAGGTTGCAATTTTTAAAAAGTCCTCACAAAAATGTATCAGCATTTTAGTGTGCATTTCTCCTAACATACACATTTTTGAAAGCATTTTCCGCTAATATAATGCCTTTGTGTCTGTTATTGTCAGCAATATATGCATTATGTACACATGCACATTGTAGTCCATGTGTTGGTAACCTGAAGGCTGGATTACTGTAATATGCTGTATGTGGGGCTGCCCTAGGGCCTGGTTCAGAAGCCCCAGCGGGAGCAGAATGCAGCAGCCGGACTACTGATGGCAGCACAACATGGCTAACAACATGGGGCATCATTGTTAAAGCATCTGCATTAGCTGCCCATTTGCTACCAAGCCAGGTTCAAAGTCCTTGTATTAATTTGACCCCTAAGGCCCCAAGGGCATTTCTCCAGGAGCATTTTGGGAAATTAAAAATGGAGGACTGTAGCTATCTATTGTTGCCCCAAGACCAAAGCACCAATGTCAGCACCCACCATTAGCTGCTAGCCACCACAATGGCTATGTTACGTTCTCCCTCCACTGTTGGGGGCAGTATGCCTCTGAACAGCAGTTGCTGGGAATTGCTATTATGCTTGTGTTCTGTTTGTTGGCTTCCCATAAGCAAAGGGTTCGGCCACTGTGAGAACATGATGCTGACCTAAATGGCCTGATCCAGTAGGTTATTCTTGTGAACTAATGCAGAGTTTCCCAAATTCGGGTCGCCAGCTGTTTTTGGACTTCTGTTCCCATCATCCCTGACCACTGGTCCTGATAGCTAGGGATGATGGGTGTTGTAGTTCAAAACCAGTGGGAGACCCAGTTTTGGGAAACCCCGGTCTAATGTCTGTAGGCAGCCCTGCACAGTTCCTCTGCCAAAGGAGAGAAGAGTCACTGGCTATTCTGGCTTGAAAGAGGACGCTATATGGGACTATACGGTCTGAGTTATGATCCTGAAAACAGAAGAGCAGCACAGGCAATATGGCTCACATCCAGGATTTATTCTCTCCCCCTGGATACACAAGTTAATCCCCTCATTTTTCCTCCTTGAAAGCTGTTTGAATGTTTAAAGCCTGGCATTGAAAGAACACAGCGTCTGCGACGAATGGAGAATGATGTGTAAGTTCTGTGTATGTGGCAAAGTACAAGACGGCTCCATCCTTCTGTTGTATTCAGTGGAGGCCTGTCTACGGGGGTGAATGGGGCATTGCCCTGCCATGCTGTCTGCCCCATGGGTGTAGTCGGGGGGGGCAGGGGGTAGCTGCCCCCCCAGATCAAGTAAAACAATAGAAATATTTAACTAATTGACCAATCACATCAGTTCTGCCCCCCTAACAAAGTCCTGCCCCCCCCAACAAAAATCCTGGCTACACCCATGGCCCGCCCACAACCTGCTTCCCACTAACTGTTTTCTTACACCCAGGGGATAGTGCTGCCTGTTAGCTTCCTCCTCCTTAATCTCATTATTCTGAAGTTTTTCATCCCTTCAGAAAGGTCTACAGCACCTGAAGAATTCAACTTTTTTTAAAAAAATACGCATGTTTCCTTCCCTGCTAGAAGAGGAGAAATGTGCAGAGGCTAGAGAAAGAACTGTGTGTGGTGGGTTGTCCTATTTGCCATCCTTTAGACTCCCTAAGAAATTCCAATCAAAGCAAATCTGCTGTAGCCTGGAACTAGGTGTGTGGGACACAGCTGGAAGCAGCCTGAGCAAGCTCTCTCAACCTTGACACCTGCCCATAAAAGTAAGCCTAGAGATATAGGTGGTGCCAGCATCTTGCAGGAACTCTTCTTATTACAGTGGTACCTTGGGTTACAGACACTTCAGGTTACAGACTCCGCTAACCCAGAAATAGTACCTCGGGTTAAGAACTTTGCTTCAGGATGAGAACAGAAATGGCGTGCCGGTGGGAGGCCCCATTAGCCAAAGTGGTATTTCAGGTTAAGAATGGACCTCCAGAATGAATTAAGTTCTTAACCTGAGGTACCACTGTATGAGTTTTTGGCATTGATTTGTGAATTTGTTTAAGCCCTGAGTGAGAGCCAGGGTGGATGGGTGGAGTCGAGTGAGAGCTAGGAGGCTGAGAGGTGTTGCATGGGAAATGGTGTCAGAAAGGCAAGGAATTGATATCAGTATCTATACTGTAGTACAGATATAGTCTAAAGAAATAGAAAAGATAATCAAACTTTAAAGATAACTCATCACCAAACCACAAGGATATATTTTGCCTATAATTTGGCAGCTTTTTACCTACTCTGGAGAATAGATACTACTATTCCTGCAAATGACAAGACAATAGCCATTTTTTTAATTTCCCATCATAGTGAATGAAACTTCATTTTGTCCAAAGTGGTTTCTGCTGGGTAGAGCATGGGACTCTTAATCTCAGGGTTCTGAGTCCCTTGTTGGGCAAAATATTCCTGCATTGCAGCAGGTTGGACTAGATGACCCTCGTGGTCCCTTCCAGCTCTACAATTCTAAGATTCGGACCCCAAGCCAAATAAGGCAGTCTCCAAAATACTTCAGACCAAAGCAAGGTGTTTTCTGACATGCTGAATTAGGTTCCCAACCAAATCTTGTGACAGGTGCCCACCCCTGCTCTGCACCTTTTCCTGCCTCTTCAGGCCACTCATTTGAGATGGGTGGGAGCTCTGCTCCCCCGCTTGTGAGCTTAAATGTATTCCAACTTTAGACGTCATTTCGACAGAACAAGATAAATGTCTCTG
Organism: Podarcis tiliguerta; assembly: GCF_965153285.1. NCBI lineage: Eukaryota > Metazoa > Chordata > Lepidosauria > Squamata > Lacertidae > Podarcis > Podarcis tiliguerta. Next base: position 48,193,154 of record NC_139541.1, on the reverse strand, counting down.
GAGTTTTACATTTGTACAGCTTCCAAAGGTCACCTGGATGAAGAGACAAGCGTCTGCTACAATTTATTAATCACATCAGAATCAGAATCAATCACATACATAATTGGGAAGGAAACAGACCAAAACCACAAGCCATAGTCACGCATCTAAATAGTGATCTGGTATATGCTTCTGATGGAGCATGATAGAATAATTTTACAGGGCTCTGTGATCAGTTATACTTTAGTGCTGGGGCAGGCAATATTTTGCTTGCTAACGTTCCCTGGTAATTGGATGTTGTTTTCTTTTAATTTACCTTTCTTTTGGATCTCTCTGACTTCTTGGAAATATTCTTCACCTTCTTTTGAAGATGGCGTATAACCTAAGGAAAGAAAGGAAGAAACCTGCTTTATTGCACAATAGATGTTTCTTATTCCACTGCATCAGGGGTGTGGGGTACCCTAGGTCAGGGTGGGGGGCAAGGGCAGCCTTCTGGCCGTTTCTTGTCATCTCCTGGGACTCTCACTAGGTCACCTCGCACCAACCCTGTGCTCTCCTCAGGTGACTTTGCCTGGCCAGAATGTGGTGGTATTAATTTACTCATACCACGAAACAGCTAAACAATAGTTTTGAAAACAGTACCGAAAAACCAGCTAAAGATAGGTTGAAAATAATGCATAAGGTAGAGCCCTTTTCACCTAGCTAGAAAAGTTAGGTGAAACAAAAATGTTTTCAGTTGTTTTCATAAGGACAAAAAAAGAGTGCCTGTCATATCTCCACAGGTTTGTTGTTCCACAAAACAGGGGTAACCACACTGAAAGCCAGTCTTGGAAAGGGATTGGTCCACCTGGAGCAACCCAGAGCTGTCAAAAGTGTGTTTTGTGGAGGGTGGAGGGAAGATATTAAACATGTGGTCAAGGGAGGGAGAGGGGAGGGGGAAGGAGATCATGCAAGCAAAGACTCTCTGCCAGCACCATCTCCTTCCCCCGCCCTCCTCTTTGCCCAACTGTATGAAATATCTCTATAAAAGGCTCCTCATGGCTATGAAAGGCCCCTGATTTGGTTCAGGGCTCAGGTTGGATCAGGCATGGAAAGATCCAGTCCAAATTGGGACCCGATCAGAATTGCCAAATTGGGTCTTGAACCAAATTGGGCCTCCAATCCAGCTAACAATGCCCTTTCCCAGAGCACACTATTCTGTCCCACCTCCATTTTTACACATGTAATCCAACATTTCCCAGCAGTCACCTGTGCCCACCATCCTTCCTACCTTAGTCTCCCTCCCATTGCCAGCCAAAAATAAATGTTGTACTTCTATGAAGCTCGAGGTCTCCACAAGATTGCTGCTATCTCCCTCTTCAGCATGAATGAAGCTGCTTTTGCTACAGAAGGATGAAGGTCAAAAAGTGAGGGTCAAATTCAGTGTGGCCTGGGTCACATGGTTGGCCGCTGCATAGCTGATTTTCAGAACCAAACCGGTGGCCCTGCGGAAGGGCCAGACTCTGGAGTGTGCAGGAAGCACAGGGTTCAACCCTTTGCTCCCAGCCATGGCCCCTGCCAGAATCAGATCTGTCCCTCTCCCACATTGATTCGTTTATCTAGGCTTATATGCAATTTGTACATAATCAATTTAGTTCGTTTTTAAATGTTGAGTAGAAATGATTCACATGATGTATTGCCTCTGTTGCTATAGCCCCTGAAGACAGCTTTTAAACAATAATTGGCTGAAATACGTTGGGCTGTTTGGAAAACAAAACCCATGTTTTCAGCATCTTAAGACACATTGTTTTCTGCTTTGGGGTTCATTTTGGAAGCTCTCTGCTATTTGCGTTTCTCATGGCATTGATGCAATCCCAGGGTGGGCAGTTGGATCTGGTTGGTGGGTCAGGTTATTACATCCCCCAGCACTCCCCACCCTATAAGCCAAATTTAACAGGTGGCCATGGTAGTAGTCCAGTCTGGGAGTGACAAGTGCATGGATAACTGAAGTGAGATCTGACCTTGTTATTAGCAATGGGGAAAAGTGGTCTTTTGAGTTGAGCTTACTAGGGGAGTGTGATGGACTAAAATTGTGACTGACATATTTCGGTGGCAACCATTCAACTCAACAATTGGACTCAGCCATCCGACTCCATTCGAGGGTGACTGTGTTTTGTTTCATATATTGTGTCAGATAGTGTTTATTTGACAGATTCTGCTTTGAATGTGTTCTGGATTGAATTTCTCCCCCTTCTCTATCCATGGCTACTAGCTGGGATGGCTATATGCTACCTTCACGTTTGGAAGCAATATTCCTTTGTGGATGAGACTAGGCATAATGCTCATTGCGTGAATGCAAATAACATGCATTCTTATTGTTATGACAACAGCAGCCTTTCTGAAGCAGCTCTCTGGATTTCAGTTGAATCTTCCACTGACGCTAATGTGGAATGCACAAAAATGCTTTGGAAAGGTGATTGATCATTGTCTGACCATAGCAAGGAGAGAAAGCATTCACATTGCCTTCCCAGTGGTGTTGAGGTTGTTCAGGCTCCCCCGGAGCAGCTGTTTACATAACAAAATCCACATGACTTAATTGCATTCATGTAATTAACATGAGATTCCAGTCTGGCCCTGATTTGCCAGTTGCCAGGGAACAACGAGAGGATAAGCCCATTGCCCCAATGTTCTCCTTGCAGGCTTTGCCCAGGTATCAGGCAAAGCCCCTGTGGGGAAGAGGATGCTGGACCAGTTAAGTCTCTAGTCTGATCCAGCTTCTTGGGTTCTTACATGTCAGGTGCAGGTATATAAATGGAACAAATTGAGTATGCAGATGGGTAAAGCATGTCTTGTAAAAACAGGAATGGTTCTGTCTCCTTGGATATTCAAATAATGTTGTGTACTGGCTTCTATTTATATCTTTATATTAGAGAGCTCTTGCTTCTCATCTATGATCTCTAAATAAGAGGCACAGCCAGTCTCAGCAGGTGTGTGTTGCTAAGTACAGTGGTGGGCAGGCACCCGGCTTGTGTCGTCTACTTAGCTTTTGTATGGGATCTCTGGCAGCCACCAACTGGAACCAAGTGAAGAGATAACCAATATGGTGCCCTCCAGATGTTGTTGGACCATATGGTGCCCTCCAGATGTTGTTGGACTCTGCCTTCTACCAATCCCAGCCAGCAGGACCATTGGTCAGGGAAGATGAGAGCTGGAATCAAAGTCCAGCAACATGCATCTGGAGGGCACCATATGGACTTCCCCCTCACACTGGCTCAGTGCAGCAGACATACACTCACAGCTGAAGAAGGACGAAGATACTTCTGAGCATTATGCTCAGCCCAGGGATTCATTCTTGTGATCTACTTAATGCAGGTTTCAAAAAGATCTAGAAGTAGATCCCAGCCTGCTTTTTGCCTACCCAAGGCTTAGTAGATCATTACACAGGAAGGTGCCTGTCAGTGAGTCATACCACTGGCCCATCTAGCTCAGTATTGTCTATACCAGGTATGGGGAAGCTCATTCCCAAGGGCCAAATGTGGCCTAACAAGCCTCTCTATCTGGTCCTCCAAACCCTCCGGAGGATACCCCCTACCCCTACCCCTCACCTTCCCAGGCTGCCCCCTTCGCTGACTCTGCTTTGCACCTTGGGGGTTCTTGCCTGGCTGGAATGTGTCCTTGAACTATGATGAAACCTTTTGCTTCCCTGGATAGAGGATGATATGTTTTTTGTGATATAGTGGTATATAAATATATCTGTAAATAATAAATAGATAAAGAGGGGAACGTGCAGAAACTAAGCTACTGTGCAAAGGTGGCATTTGCATTCATTGCTCTGCCCACTTTTGTTTCTGGCCCTGCCCAGCACTGGCATGTGGCCCTCGGAAGGTTGCCCAGAAGGAAATGTGGCCCTTGGGCTGAAAAAGTTCCCTCACCTTTGTCTGCACGGACTGGCAGCAGCTCTCTGGAGTTTCAGGCAGAGGACATTTCCAGCCTTACCTGGAAATATCAGGGACTGAACCTAAGGCCTTCTTCATGCAAACCAAGCAGATGCCGTCCCCTGAGCTATGGCCCTTCCCCTCGACAGAGACTTTTTCTTTTTACATAGCTGCTTGTAAACAAATGTCTATTATTTACTTTCAGGTAAATAATCTCTGCATAAAGGTTTTGCTTTTATTTAACTCCATTCCAGGATCAAGATAAGGTACGTTAGACTCACTGGAGATTTTATTTTTATTCTTTTAAAGAATGACATTAAGAGGGGGGGAATTCATGCAGTGCACCAACAAAATTTAGATTAACCTTTTGAAAACGCAGTTACAGCAAGCACTGTAACCAAGCAATGAATGTGCTTAACCATTAATGCTAGGAGACTTTACGTACTTAAGCCAATTAATTAAAAGAAAATCCATCATGTATACCTCTTGCTGGCATACTCACACAAAGCAATGAGGCAGAAGGCAATCAAACTACTCCCAAGCAGCCACACTACAGAATTTTTTGCTTGGAAGGAAACATACATTCATTGGCTCCAGTCACCTGCCTGTCCCAAAGTAAGACTGATCACCTTTCCTTCGATTGATCCACATCTTCCCTGCAGTGTTGGCACCTGAGGTGGGTTTACAGTGGAACAATATGCTCCTGCACATTAGTTTGCTGTATTACCCTCATTACAACCTGGGAGGTAACTTAGGCCACTCCCAGTGACTTGTCAAGGCTTCCTAACTGAATGGGGATTTGAACATGGGTCTCCAAAGTCCTAATCTAACAACTACATCAGCCTAACTCTTTGTCACAGTTTTTCCGCTCGTGCTCTTCGCTTTGCTGAACGTTGCTGCTTATCATTTTGCTCATCTTTGCACCTGGCCCAGCACCAAGAGTCAGCATAACTGGGTATCTGCGGAGAGTCCACACAACGACAAGTCGCCCTCCCCTTGGACTTGTTGCAGTGAGGAGGTGGAGCCACTCAGGAAAGTGGAAGTGACTCGCCAGGGGGAGCATAGCTGCTGTTCCAGCTTCCCAGCAGATGGGTCACTGCTACTAACTGAGAGGAAGGCAGTACTGAGCAAGGTGAACCAATGGTCTGACTCGCTATAAGGCAGCTTCCTAGGTTTCTATAGGTTGCATTCAATGAACAGGCTTCCTACCCTTGAAATAGACCAGGGGTCAGCAAACTTTTTCAGCAGGGGACTGGTCCACTGTCCCTCAGACCTTGTGGGGGGCTGGACTATATTTTTGGGGGGGAGGATGAACAAATGCCTATGCCCGACAAATAACACAGAGATGCATTTTAAATAAAAGGACACATTCTATTCATGTAAAAACACACTGATTCCTGGACTGTCTGCAGGCCAGATTTAGAAGGCAATTGGGTTGGATCTGGCCCCCGGGCCTTAGTTTGCCCACCCATGAAATAGAGGATGACTTCAAACAGAGGACTGTCTTCTGTAAAGCAGGACACACAACCACCTGAGAAAAGGCAGGCAGGTGTTGAACTAGTCTCATGACTGAGCACGTATGTAAAATAGGACCTGTCGTGGTTCAGGAATAGGGGTGGGGTTCATAAAGCCAAGTAGGCATGTGGGTACATTTTGGATTTGACTCAAGCCTAATGCTTCATAAGATCTGCACAGGTGTGCATTAAAGGGGAAAGAAAGCCCACTCTTATTGTCTTCAGTTCAATTAGTTTGCTGCATTAGCATCACCCGGGCTGGGAACATGGATTATTCAAGGTAGTCCCAGCCTCCGTGGGAGACAAATCTGACTCAATACCTGTCATGAAAAGGACATTTTATTGGGGATCAAGTCCATTAGACCTGACCTTCTGTATTTTGTGATAGTGGCACTCCCTGAGTCCCACAGGAAGGGAAAGGAGGAAGTTCCCAAGATCTTAGCTGGAGGGGAAGAAAAGAAATGAGGAAAGGAGGCGAGATAAGTTTAGGGCTGTACTCTTGTGGAAAGGGAGCTATTCTCACTCCATTCCTGTCTCTCTCACCCAGAAGGCTTCCACCTTCCTCTGCCCTTGATATACATGTCTCCAGCCACACCTGTCTCAGAGAACATAGTGGCCTAGAAGGGAATGCAAGGGCTGCTTTCCCTTCTGGACATTGTCAGAGAGGACCAGGGCCAGAGACAATAAATATATTTTACCTTCATACATATTATATTCCCTGTGGTCTTTCCAAAACTTATTTATAAACTATGTAGCGATTTGTGTAACCAGGTCTTGTCCCAAAAAAATTACACAAGAATGATCATAGCTATTTCTCTCCTTGGAAGCACACTATGTGCTAATGTAATCCACTTGCTTGATAGAATTTGATGCGAGCAATTTCACTGCTCCAACTATTACCTGCAGAAGAAAATGATATTCTGCAAAGGATCTTTGTCTGAATTTTGCTCAGAAAGAAAACACATTAAAAAGTAGGACTGCAAAGTTTAATCAATTCAGAAACTTTGAATCAGCTGAAATGGTGTCCCTAAATTATCATGCAAGATGGTAGGTACACACACACACACACACACACACACTTTGTACAAGGTAATCAAAACATCATGTATCATAAGATACAGTCTTCTGATGACACACTTGTACATCACCTAAAAATAAAGGGAGCACACTTCTTGCTTCAGAACTACTATCTTATTCATATGCAAATGGAATGAAAACTCATATGATGACTCAATTAAAATGTTTGTAACTGGTTCATGAGGCCTTTTTAAAAACAAACAAACCCCACAACACCACATACTGATGTGGTAATGTGAAGAACTGTACTTAAGATTGGGGGGAGGGAGAGAAATTGAAAGAAATTGAAATATTCACACATCCTAACTGGGACAAATGGTCTAAGGGTGGTAATTGAGAAGCCTTGGAGAGAATATGTGGCACAGGGTTATGGGAAGAGATAAATACACTTTGAGTGTCTCTCACACTCTCTCTTAAAAATGCTTTAAATACACAGACCTTCCACTACAAACAGTCACAAACAAACAACATTTATCTCCTCATAAAACAACACAGGCTTTCCTTCAATTATTGTTAAAGGTGGCTCTCAGACATTGGAACTCCCTGCCCCTTGAAGTACACCTGGACCCAGCTATTTCATAGGAAAAGGAAAAGGGAAAGGTGTATATTCTTTTGCCCAGGTCTTGGGAAGGTGAAATGATGGTTTATTTTCTGCGTATGATTTTATTGGTGGGCATTTGTTTTAATGGTTTACTGCCTGTTGTGTTTTATTGTTTTGTAACTCATTCTGTTACCTTTTGTGAAGGTTGGGTAATAAATATGCTAAAATAAAATAAATAATGTTGGAAGTGGCATCCTCTTGTGAGCTGCAAGAACAGTAGGCAGAAGTTTGTGTGTGACTTTTTGCTAATGCTAGCAGCTGGTCCGTATAGTTAAAGCTATGGTTTTCCCAGTATTGATGTATGGAAGTCAGAGCTGGACCATAAAGAAGGCTGATCGCCGAAGAATTGATGCTTTTGAATTATGGTGCTGGAGGAGACTCTTGAGAGTTCCATGGACTGCAAGAAGATCAAACCTATCCATTCTTAAGGAAATCAGCCCTGAGTGCTCACTGGAAGGACAGATCCTGAAGCTGAGGCTCCAATACTTTGGCCACCTCATGAGAAGAGAAAACTCCCTGGAAAAGACCCTGATGTTGGGAAAGATGGAGGGCACAAGGAGAAGGGGATGACAGAGGACGAGATGGTTGGATAGTGTTCTCGAAGCTACCAGCATGAGTTTGACTAAACTGCGGGAGGCAGTGGAAGACAGAATTGCCTGGCGTGCTCTGGTCCATGGGGTCACAAAGAGTCGGACACAACTAAACGACTAAAGAACAACAACAAAGCAGCTGGAGAGAAAAATAGTACATCTTGCTCTGGGCGGGACCCAAAGATGAGTTTGGGGTTTTCCTGGAAACTGAATGCAGAAGGAAGACCTGTGGGAGTAATAATGCCATGAGTCCCTCCATCTTATACTCTGGTTGTATATATGGGTTAAAAAAAACCATATATCCTAAAGACACCACAGTTTCTGCTGATCTTTTTCAAAAGAAACCAAACCCACACAGGGAATTCTGAAATGAGTGCAGAAATTGCCTCTATTCACAAGTTTGCAAGTCCTCAGGACTGGATTAACTTCATTCAAGCACAAGGAGGCAATTGCTGGCATCCTATGCCCTTTTAAAATGTGCTGGGGGGGCATTAGGTTTTGGTTTTGGTTTTTATTATGTATTTTGTGGTTTTATATCTTGATTTTATTCTGTGAATCGCCCTGAGACCCCCAGGTATAGGGGCAGTATATAAATTTTTAACAACAACAACAACATCAAAACTGTGCATTTCTGTCGCTAAACCCACCTACCTGAGTGTAAGCCCCATTAGGACTTCCTTATGAGTAGGCCTGGGGTGGTATTCAGTCTAATTCTACTGAAAGTAGTAGGTCATTCAAGTTAATAGGCACACTAACTTGGGTTCAGTCATTTCAGTCAGTCTGCTCTGAGAAGGAGTTATTTGATTAGGATTTTCTACATTGCAGGCATGTTGTGAGGTCCAAAGCATCCTGAGATTGGGACTTAAACATTTGAGTAAACAAACTGGACTAAGGCTGCTGTCCTAAACTGACTTACATAGGAGTGACCCCCTTTAAATTCAATGGCACTTACTTCTGCAGGATCCTGTCCTACTAAGCAGTGGCGTAGCGTGGGTTGTCAGCACCCGGGGCAAGGCAAGTAATTTGTGCCCCCCCCCGCTGCACTGTCCCTCCCCCAGATAGTCCCTCGCTCTCTCTCCGCACCGCACGCCTGGCACCCTCCCCTCCACAGTGGGCGGCGACCTGGCGGCTCGGATCAGATTCGCACAGCCAGCACTGCAGTGAGAGAGAGTGAGTGAGCCAGGTAGGGGCAGAGAGCTGCGAGTGCGAGCCGGTGCGGCCGGCCCCCCCTGCACCCCCCACGCTACGCCACTGCTACTAAGACTACCTTTCTGCACTTCACACCCAGTATCTCAAGGCTCTCTTTAGCCCCTCAAAGCAATGAGGCAGGTCCGTTTGTTCTGTTGTACATAGGATTTCAGGGATGTTGTGTTGCCCAAATCACATCCAAGGACGGGAGTTACTTTTGAGTAAACATACTACAACAACTACCACAACAACTGCAGTTCCAAATCCGGGAGTAAGCACGCATGACAAGCCACAATCCGATCTGTTATTTTGTTTTGTTTTTTCCAATGGCAGGTGTTTATGTAGATAATGTTAATAATACTGCCCTGTTTCCTTTTCAAATTGGCTGTACAGGCAACGTGCATCATGAGACAATTGTCTAGCATGCAATTAAACTAGTCATAATAATCGTGGAAGAATAGGAATATGAAAAATAAGAATACGAGTAAGAAAAATAAATCCCCTCTGAAGAGCTACAGGGTGGGGCAAACTATTTGCCTGAATCCTAACTATGTCTACTTGAAAGTAAGCCCCTTGGAGATCAGTGGGGTTTACTCTCAGGAAACCCTTTGGACATTTGGTCCCCCCGACTTAGGGAATAACCTCTGTCTAAGTAATGCACATGGCACATGCAGCCTTACAGCACCAATCCTCAACATGTCCATTCAGAGAGAAATCCCACTGAATGAATGGGGAAATGAGAGAGCATGAAAAGGGAGAAAGACCTTCTTTTGATAGATGCACATCAGAAGGAAATGGACAACAATTCACACCCCTAACTGCAGCTCTGTTCCCCCACCCCCAGCAATCCAAGGCTTCATCAGCCATAGAGATCCACTAGAATAGCACCAGTAGCTAGACTGGTGTAGCCCAGGAGTAGCACCAGTTAAGGGTTACCTACCAATATTAGAGTTAAAGTGTAGGTCCCAGTTCCTGAGCATGGCCAAATCTCTATGGGGAGGGCTTTGCACACGACATGGGGAGAATGAACATAGACATGCAGCAAAATTTTGGGGAGGGATTTGGTGGCAAGTGGTCACCTTTGGGGGCCACACTGAAGGCATTTGAGGCTAGGGATTGGCCCTCAGGCCATGGGTGGTCCACATGTGCAGTAAGAACCACCTTTCTCCTTAGACCACCATCCGTAACTTAGCATTTGCTGCAAGAACCCCAGAAAGTGTCCACCCGTGAACACAATCCATTTGATGCTCATCACTGTCCTAGGGGACTTGGAAAGGGAGAAGAAAAAGGGAAATCTTAGCGCCTGTATTTGGCTGAAGCAAAAATGAATGTAGAAAATAACGGGAGCCAAGGCAGTCTACAAGAGAGAACAAAGCAGAAAAAGAGCAAGAGCAGGAAGAAGAACATTTCTGGAAAGAAAGCAGTGAGGTGTTCTGCCAGACATCCAAGGGAGGAGAGACCTGTACATAGCTGATGGAGAGAAAGTATGAAGATGACCATGAGAAAAAGTGCAAAAATGGAGACAATGCCCCCCCCCACTCCTTAATCTCAGATTTTCAAGAGATCTAGAGACATAGCTAACTTCAAACACCCTGGGATTGCCAGTGGCGCAGTTTACGTGGTCTTAGACCTAATGATCTTACGCAGGCTGTCAAAAGAAGTTCTGGGATCAAGTAGTTGTGGTTTAAACTAAGCCACAGAGAAGATGTCTGTGGCAGCATTCCGAAACCTGTTGCCAACCACCCATCTCCATCCCCTCTTGCCCCGACACCCACCTTGGCATAGCAGCAGGTGATGAGCACCAGAGGTAGCAGGTAACCCACCACCAGAATGGTAACCTTGTAGACCTGCTTGGCCGCCGGGTTGTCTGCCCAATGCTCCCAGCAGAAGGAGCTGTTGGGTGCCTGCCGGTGGCCTCTCATGAGGGCCTGGTGCTGAGCCACCGGGATGGCGATGAGCAGAGACAGGAGCCAGATGACCCCCACGCCCAGGGTGGCGTTGCGCTTGCTGCGGATGCAGAGCGAGCGCTTGGCGTGCACCACGGCGATGTACCTGTCCACCGACATGGCCACCAAGGTGAAGATGCTGACCAGCATGGTGGTCATGACCAGGTAGTGGACCCACTTGCAGAAGAAGGCACCGAAGACCCACTCGGGCAGGGAGTAGATGGTGGCCTGGAAGGGGACGCAGAAGACGAGGAAAGAGCAGTCTGCAATGCTCAGGTTGAGGATGAAGATGTTGGTGGCACTGCGTGATGGGCGCCCACCTGGCCGGAGATGGCCAAGCACCACCAGGACCAGCATGTTCCCCACCATGCCCAGGAGGAAGATCACCCCAAACAGCACAGGCACAATCACCGTCTCCGGGCCACTTCCAGATACGCTTGGCCAGGAAAGGGAGGCGTTGGCCTCTTCGAACCCAAAGTCATGGCTGCAAACGGTAGCATTGCTCACAGCTTCTTCCATGGAGCCAGGTCACTTGATGGGATGCCCCCCACACCCTTTTAAGGGAGAGAACTACCTTTCCTTGGACCCTCCAGGAAAAAGAGGGTGTCTGCGTGTTTTGTCTGGAGGTTTGGGAGTTCTTGGACCCTGGGGCAAAGGCTTCTCCTCCAGGATGGAGACTTGTTGGATCCCGAATGCTCTCTCTTCAGATACCTTCTCCAGTGTGGTGGTGGTCAACGTCAGTGATGCCCCACGAAAGGGTGTGCTGGACGAGAATCTTCTGGGTTTGGTCTTTGCTTGTCACTGGAAGCCAAAGGTCAGCAGTAGGAGGAGACAGCGTGCGAGAGAGAAAGAGCTAAAGAGACCTCTGCGCTTGAGAGGCTGTTGCCTTAAGCCTCTTCCAAAGATCTGCGGCTGAAGTGTTGTGAGCCTAGGCTGAGAGTGGCAGACTGAGCCCTTTCCAGCTCCTCCTCCCTTTGCTTTGTAGTCAGAGGGAGGGGAGAGGGCTGACAGCTAAGCAGATGAAGTGCTGGTATAGTGGGTGTTTCTACCAGGGTAATCAAAAGTATTGCCTTTTCCCCAATTTCCCAAAATCTACAGTGCAAATTAAAAACATGTTCTAGGGGTGGGGCAGAAATTCAATTTAAAGGTGAAGCTTTTTGCATTTTCCAGAGCAATACACAAACCTAAACACAGCTGTTCTTTGAAATTTGCATTTCTCTGAACGTTACAATGCAGTTCTCTAGCCATGTATATAAAAATGCATATACTAGGGCTAAGTGTGCATAAAAATGCATATATCAGCATGCAAATGTGAATCATCTTAGGGAAATTGATTTGCAAATGTGTGCATATGTGGCAAATTTGCATTAGAAAATGTGTATATTGGGAGAAATTTGCACTAAAATGCTGGTGAATTTTCATGAGGACTTTTAAAATTATTTCATGCAAACTGATGTGGAATGGTGGAGAACTAAATGTATTCTTAGAAAAGTGAGAAACTGAGAGAAATCAGAATTGACAGATATTTCAGTCCTTCTGCTGGCTCACTAGGCATTCAACTTTCTGTGCAGTGTTAAAGAACATGTACACAAAGGAGGTCTGTATCTTTGTGTGTGTCAATATTCTATACAAGAAATGCAGGCTGCCCAGGGACCTGAAGAAATCCAGAGCAGGGAATCTTTTGAAATCTGAGGGCCACCTTCTCCAAAAGAAACCTTCTGGTATCCTACCTGCCTGGCCCCTCAGGTCTAAACCACGCCTTCTCCCTAGGTCATGCCCTTCCCTGGACCTGCTGCACACCCAATGAAGCTCATAGAAACATAGAATTGTAGAGTTGCTCGGGCTCCAAAGGGTCATCTAGTCCAACCCACTGCAAAACAGGAATCACAAGTAAATAATTTTATGTCATAGCATTTATACACCATTTGATTGTAAAAAAGAGAAAAGAAAAGCCCTTAAAGCAGTTTACAATAAGATAAAACTATAAAGTCAAGACAGATTTACAGCAGTATTTTAGTTTTTTAGATTAAAATATACTTTTTATTTGGCTAACTTTTGTTAACAAGTATGTAAGCTTTCCTGCTACACAGAACTCTTCAGTAAGGAAGAGGGAAGGAGGTTTCACAGCCATGGAGAGAGAGCAAGGCAACTCATTAACATTAATTCAAATACATTATTATTTAGCCATTCCCATTCCAGTCCACTCTGTAATGGCCAGTAATTTTATAATTTAATACATCTATCAATCCCTTTTCAGCTAAATAATGTCTTACAATACAAAAACCTCACTCCCTTCCGGTGGGTCCTGGCCACTCAGGCTGCTGTTCTGCCCAATAGTTCTGTGTGCTCCTGAAGCTTACAACAGTATTTCAAAGCATATGTCCCCCAACAGATGGCCATCCAACTTCTGTTTAAAAACCTTCAATGAAGGAGAATCATTTGGGCAAACAAGGCACATTTTTTTAATTATTTTTTTTTTTTACAATTCGAGTATATATCCTGCAGATTCCTGCATTGCAGGGAGTTTGACTAGAACACCCAAATCCACTTTAATTGCATTCTGGAATACACCTGAATTTCTCTGGCAAAATACTGACAGCCTGTAGATGGCCACAAGTGTACTCAGAAGAAATAAGTTCAGTGAAGCTTCCTCCTAGTTAAGCTGGTATAGAATTGCAGCCTTAAGTTACACAGAGGCTGCAATTTTCTGCTTTCATCAGGAGCAAGAATAGAGTCTTAAAATGTACTGCTCTCTGAAGAAAGCGTTCCGGCTTCTGACACATTTTGCTGCTCTTTCAGCTTTATATCATTATGTCCTGCCTAAAGAAGCAAAGGAGATTGCTTCATTAGGTGTTGAAAAGTGGAGATAATAAGGGAGCTGTCAGTGAAGGAATATGTAAATGTCAAATAAGGTGGATGGCTGATCTGACTGGAAAAAGCCAAGAGTGACTAAGGTAGGGAAAGCTGAATCTATCAATTTCAGTTTCTATTAGTTTCACATTTTTTTCCACTTTTACAATTCACTTCTCCACATTTCTACATAAGCTTGCACTGATAACAAAAAGTCCTCAGGAAAATTCTTCAGCATCTTATGGCAGTTCGTTCCTAATATACACATTTTTCTATGCAGTTTTGACTAGGAACACTTATTTGGCAAAACCATTGTCCACCCCCCATAAAAGAAAGTACTTTCCCTACAGAACACAGCTTGCATTTATGGTATGCTGACTTAGACGGCTTCGAAACAGGAAACCAGACAAACTTTTGAAGAAGGCTGGGTCTCTCCATGGATGCTTTCCACAAGAGCCATATGCAACCACAGCGTTCAGAGGCTGTGTCATTCCCTCTATGTTTTCAGTGTTCGGAGCAGAGTGTCAAGGCTTATGTAGCCAAAACAGTACCATCCATGCACAGGACATATCAGCAGCCGAAGGAAAACTCCAAGTTCTGCAGAAGTGCAGAGCCCAGTGCAGTCTGAGCTAATTAAGTGATTGTGGAATGTTGTCTGGCTGTTTGAGAGGATGACCCGACAGGAGAGAGGGAATGGAGTGTCTTAGAGCGGGGCATGGCTGGCTGAACCGAAACACTCCATAGTGCAATAATTTGTTACAGGTTGAGCTTGAGTCTCTCAAAGCAGTTGCTGGGCAACCACAATGAAAAAGGACAACAAGTGTGCACGTCTTGCTTGTGGGCTTCACAGGTTGTCCCCTGTGGGAAATTGAATGCTGGCCCAATCCAATTGGTTTTCATTTTATGTACCTCCCCTGCATGTGAGAATGTCAAGACAGTTGTGTAAATTGGCTAGAGCCAAGATTACTTAGCATTGCTTTGGCTCATTTTGATGCTGTTTATCTGAGCATCAGGGAGTCATGAATTTCTGAAATGCTTCTGTTTGGGTTTCTGGGCTTGATTATGCACTCTGCAGACCTCCCTTTCATCAGACCTTCTCAAAAGCACTTTAAAATCAGGCAAAGCATGTCATAACGCTGCAGTGGAAAAGGTACTCAGTATATTTACCTACAGAGGTGGGGAAATGGTTAAGTGGACTCCTCTGGGAACAGAAGCCACGAACAGCAGGAACTCGGATAGAACATTAGCTAGACAATTTGCATTAGAGCAATCCATGCCATGGATTGAGGTGGAAATAGCTGTTAATACCTCTCTCCCATTCTCATTCCCAACTATCTTAGGGGTCTGGAAACCAAGTCCTATAACAAATTATTTGAAAGAGCCAGGTATGTTTAGCTCAGAGAAGCAAAGGTCAAGGGGAGGCATGAATGGTCTTCGAATATCTGAAGGGCTGCCACACAGAAGCAAAACACAGACCAACAGATGAAATTGCAGGGAAGATTTTGGCTAAGTATTAGGAGAAGCATCCTAACAGGATCAACTGTTTTAACAGTAGAGCAGTCTATCTTAGTGGGCTGGTCAGCTCTTCTTCTCTGGGAGAGAATTAAGCAGAAGCTGGATGGGCACCTGTCAGGGCTGCCATTGTTGCATCCTGCACTGCAGATTATGCAAGCGAGGCTGGACGAGATGACTGGTACAGTATAGCTGCCTGCCTGCTTCTCTGGGTATCATCTACCTGTCTGTCTGTCTGTCTGTCTGTCTATCCATCTATCCATCCTGGCTAATACCTTTTTGTGCAAGTAGAACAATCAAAATCCAAACCTCACAGGTTTTCCTAGTCTACTGGTTTTCTGATGCCTTACTCTGGCCCACTTTTGACCTACCAGACTGAAGGTTTTTTGTTTTTTCAGTAACATGATTCCCCTTAGTTGTTTGGGGTGGTTTTTTTTTAGAACTGTTTTTATCGGCTATAACTGCCTCTCATTTTATTGCATTTGTAAATGTTTTACGATCTATTCTGTTAATAGTTTTTAAATTGAAGCTTCCCAGAGTGCTGTGA
Organism: Podarcis tiliguerta; assembly: GCF_965153285.1. Lineage (NCBI taxonomy): Eukaryota > Metazoa > Chordata > Lepidosauria > Squamata > Lacertidae > Podarcis > Podarcis tiliguerta. Next base: position 48,177,436 of record NC_139541.1, on the reverse strand, counting down.
TTACAGCAGAATGACAGAGCATACATTTGACAAGTCAATAATGGTCTCTGGGAGAAAGTGAAAAGATGTACCCTTGGGGATTTGTGGCTAAGACTGGGGTGGGGGGAGCTGCAGTGGGCTTTGTGCTTGCCACATGTGGCAGGTTTGCCCCCCTCGAAACTGTGTCCTGGATTGCAACTCACATGCTTTGTCCCATAGGATGAATGAGAGCTAAGCCAGCCACTGTGAGTTTAGAACAAGACTCTTTCCAAGTGCTCCTGTGATGGCACATTGTTGACAACAACAAATATAGTCACTGAGGCATGGAGATGATCCAATGCAGAGAGGAAATTACATTTTATAGTAACTGCAAAGCAGCCCTGGCAAGCTATAAAGGCAAATACTGAGAATTGTTTGGCCATGAATTGGTAATACCCCTTTTGGGAAGAGGAGACCAGGGGCTGGTAAGGAGGTTAGAGGCATCACCCTCCACAACTGCCCAGGCTTCCCCAGGAATGTTCTTATACTAAGTTACACTACACAGCTTTCCTCAAACCTGGTGTTTGGCACTACAGTGTCCATCAGCTCCAATTCGCACAGCTGTATTATCTACTCCAGTGTAGCCATGCTGGGCAACATACTGCAGATACTGGAGGGTGAACACGAGACCTTCTGCAGGCAGAGTATATCAATGCGCTATAACTCAACACATGTTCTGTAAATTACACTGACTCAGATAAGGCCATTGGTCTTGTAGCTCACCTATATCAACTGGCAGCAGCTCTCCAGCCTTCAGACAGCAAGCATTCAGAACCTTACCTGGAAATGCCATAGACAGTTAACATGCAAAGCTATAGCCCTTCCCTAAGTAAGTGAAGCAATATTCAGTGCCATTCACGAGCCCAATAAGTCCAGAATCTAAAATTATCTAATTGTGATGGTGCTCCATAATTTCAGGAACCTTTACTTTTAAAGCAGGGTGGTGGTGGGGATTCTTTGCTACTTCCCTACGGTTACAGTAGGAAACACTGAGAAAGTGCTGCCGCCTAGCTCCAGCTTTTAAACATTGCAGGAAAAAATACAGCCATACACACACACAGAGAGAGAGAGAGAGACCCCTGAATTGCATCAGGTTGAAATAGCTGTGCTTCTGGGAGTATTTGCGCCATGGATAAAATGTGTTTGGTGCACGCTTAAGGTATTTACACCAATCACCTTAGAAAGTGAAAATTTGCCCCAGCAGAAGTACAATACTTTTCTTGAGTGTGTCTGTTGCTAAGTTGATCTCAAACAGCAGTAATAAACTTTACTTAATCGGATTGCCCAAAATAAATTACTTGACTGCTGGTGCAAAATCCTCCTGCGAGTTTCCCTCAGGAAAGTAACTGGTAGAGCAGGCATAGGCAAACTCGGCCCTCCAGCTGTTTTGGGAGTACAACGCCCATCATCCCTAGCCACTGGTCCTGTTAGCTAGGGATGATGGGAGTTGTAGTCCCAAAACAGCTGGAGGGCCGAGTTTGCCTATGCCTGTGGTAGAGACTACTAAAAACGTTTTACTAGATAGCCCTTGTAGCCCGTTCTAGCAGGGGTCACTGTAAGAGGCTGGAGCAATAGAATGGTGGCTGCGACAGAAAAACCCAAGCAGCATCAAGTCTTGTGGATGAGGCAGTGGCAGACTGCAAACAGAGGGAACTGATGGCCTGGTCCCTGCCACACTGCAGTGCCATCCCTCTAGATTGCCGAAGTATGTACTGCAGTGGGATCAGGTGAGCAGAGGAGCCAGCTGGGGCTCGTCTGGGCTTTTATGGCTGCTAATTCTGGCCTGCTTCCTTAGACTGAGTTAGTTGGAACTCAATGCAGGATGAGCCACCTTGCCGGGCACTCTCCTGGTGTTCTTAGAAGTGTGTGCAAAGCTACACTGCCAGCTTTGCTCCAATTCAGAAGAGGAGAGCAATAACTATGTTCCCTTCTTCTTGGCTTAACACAAGCAGCCTAATGGCCCATACAGGGCTGACCATGAGGCAAAGGGTAAGATGGTGCCAGTCTCATTCCATGTACTGGGCTGGTAGCTGAATTCTGCTTCAATACTAATGACAGGGCAGCCTCCACCACAGAGCTTCTTTGTTAGTTGCCACCTCCCTTGGATGGAGGTTTTCTCTAGACAGGAGGGAAGCATCAATTTATTTTTATTGGAGAAGCTGAAACACTTTGCAGCATAAATAAAGTGAGTGTGTGTGTGGTGAAAATTACTTACCTGTCATTGCTATCACTGCGGTTTGGGTGAAAATAGCTCCAGGCTGATAGATGATGCCATTATCATCACCTTCATATTGTCGATCCCCAGTCCTGCGTATGTGAAACAACTTGCCACGACACCATTCCCAAGCCACCCTTTGCTACGGAACCTGCAAATCGAGCAGCTTTTGGGGTGAATTCTGTTTTTCAGGGTAAGTAATGATATGGTGCCAGGGGTAGAGAAATCATCCAAGAGAGCTGGGAAGAAGGCTGGGCAATGGGAGTGTTAAGCTCTCATGGGCAAGACGCCTGGTGCTACACTGCAAGCCAATGTCCCTCAAGAAAAGCATGTCCCTGTCCTGACTCCCACTCGTGGATGCAGTACATGGGCTCTTGGCACCATTCTTGCCAAAGGTTTCATTCCCCAAATCACTACAATGTCCAAACACAGATCAGGTTACACAGCTCAGGAATTCAAAGCAGAGCTCTATGGTGCATGACTGGGCAATAGCTAGTCACTGACTCAACACCTGACACAGCCCTTTTTTGAAGAGTGGGGCAGGCGCGGTGATTCACATGGGTCCCATCCCAAATGACAGGGCTGGGCAAGCAAACGGGCATTCATGAAGGCAGGCTGGGCCTACACATGCTCTTTGGTGCAACCCTGGAAACCATGTCTGAGCCAGGCTCGTGAGCCTCCCTGTTGGCAGTCAGAGACAGGGCAGTGGCTGTAATGGAAGCCTGTGAGGTGGGAGCAACGCCAGATAATTGAACCTGGGATTGAACCCAGATTACTTAGCCCCTCCCCAGAATCAAGATGGACACCTTGACTCCAAGCAGAAGGTAGATTGGGGTTGTCTAGTAGGTCTCTGGGTGATTTCTCAGTATATCAGAAAGGATTCTAGTTTCCAATTGTTTAACACAATTGCAAATTAAGCTGCTGATATAAATAAGGTTTGCAGGGGTGCAGTGGAGACCGGAAGTAGAATTATTGTGTGGTCAGTCCGTGTACCCAAAACAAATTCCAGGGCTGAACATGTGCTAAGCGGTACCACATTTCCTTTTGGTGGATCTTGGGTCCTGGAAGTCCGAAGTCTTCCCACTCCTGGTTTACTAGGTAAAAATGCAACAGGCGCAAAATTGGATAGCATTACTCAATGTTATGTGTAGCCATCCTGATTCCTTCCAGATGTTTTAGAATACAACTCCCACCAGCAAGCAGCCAATGACTAGGGATGATGGGAGTTGTAGTTTGTAACATTTGAAGGGCAGCATGTTGGCTACCCCATTCCTTGTGGTTGGGAGGACTGTGCCCCTCAGAAAGTAATATCTTGGTAGAAAAATAATCTTCCTCCAATTTTTAGAATCCCGCTGATTCCCGTGACTCAATAATGGCGAGATGAGAAAAGTGCTACAGCCCACTCAGTGACTTTCATCTTGTTTGTCTTGAGAATAAAACAGATGCCGTCCAACATATTCAAAACAGTCATTCACTATTGTGAAAGCTTAGCTCTGTCTGTAGGGAATGGGAAGGATACTGATGTTACAGGTTGCTCTATATGTCCAGGCTAGCCAGGAGGATTTATGAAAGCAAAAGAAACATAGCCTTTTTATAAATATGAAATATTATTTTTAAAAAAATGCACAATAGGGTGCATACTTTAAAGCTCTCAATTGTGCATTGGCAGCTCCACCTACCCCACACCTGAAAATACAGATGTAGGGCAGGAGTGGGTAGGTTGTGGGGAATAGCCTCATGGGCCAAATTGACGCCTGTGTCAGGCCTAATTCTGCCTGTAGGCTGTAGGATCCCTGCCCCTGATCTTAAAAGATCACCAGATGCCACCAGTTTACATGTCCGTGGAGACAAGTACCTTTATTATTCTCTGTGAGCAACATGAGTCCCACATGGACACAGCAATATTAAGGTGCTTGGTTGTCCCCAAGTAGAAGACGAAGAAGACATTAACCAGGAGGAGGCCTCAGGTCTAAACGGCAGTCATGTTGTACGTCATCTGGGGAAATTTCCTCTTCTCCGGCTGTCATGGAAGCACTCTCATCACGCACCTAGACAAATCCAAAATTCAGAGCTAACTAGAAGGCAAATCCCACTGGAATCTAGAGTTCGTCCTCTTTATCTATTTCCATAATTTGTATACCAATCTTTTCTAATTGGTGCATAGAAGTTTCAATATAATGAAGCTAAAAATGGTGAAAGAACGAAGAATACAGAAGCAGATGTAATCCATAGGTACGGTATATTTATTTGCATTACTCCTCACTACAGTCACCACACCATATTTCCATTTGCTCTTCTGTTTCCACCAGCTGTCTATGTTTTAACTGTAACCTGCAGCGGGCTTTACTTGAGGTATCTAAGGAGTTGGGAGATGTAGTCCAAAATACCTGAAAGGCCCCAGGCTGGGGAATGCTGCTTTATATACTGATGGTTATGTCTGTCTATTTAAAAAAGCAGCAGCAACAACAACAATAACAACAACCAAAAGCCCAGATCAGACCAAAGGTCCATCTAGCCCAGCATCCTGTTCTGACAGATGCCAATCAGGTGCCTATGGGAAGCCTGTAATATCTCTCTGCGGTTGACAGCTACTGGCTATGTTAGGTGCTTATCTTTCATTCAAAAGGCCAGAGAAATAGAAAGAAAATAAATTTTAAAATATCAAGTTGCCATAAGCACATTAAACCACTGGACCATTAACATAGCTAGAAGGCCTTCTCAGTAGTGGCACCCTCCCTGTGGAAAGCTTTTCCTTGAGATATCAAGGAGATTAAGAACTACATAACTTTTAGAAGACACCTGAAAGTTATGCAGGCAGCCCTGTATGGGGAGGTTTTTAATGTTTGATGCTTTATTATGTTTTATATATTCTGTAAGCTGCCCAGAGTGGCTGGGGAAACCCAGCTAGATGGGCAGGGTATAAATAATAAAATTAATACTAATAACAATAATAATATTTAATGGGCTGGATGCCAACTTAATTAATTGAACTCAGTTCCTATTGCAACCAATAGGAGTTAATTTAAGACTCAACTAACTTGTCCCAATGATTTCAGTGTGACCTAGGCTCAACTAACTTTGATAGGATCTAAGTCAATGTCTCTCATTCTTCTGTTCCCGTAGACAATATCAGGCTTTAAAAAATTGTAATTCAATTTGTAGAATTTTGCCTTGTTGTAAATGTTTACAGTAAGGTGAATCAATTTATTATAACTATCATCTAAACTTTCCTTAACCATTCAAACAAATTTCGAAGTTATCTATTTCCACCATCACCCCAGAATTTTGCTAAGCAAAATTAATCACACAATGTTTTAAGTATCCCGTCAACATTCCCAAGTGGCATGTTGTGTGAATATGGAGATGACACATGTTTTCCATAAGAGTCCCAAAGTTGCTACTGCTTGTTCAGGAGGCCTGGTGCATCACTTATGCCTGTAAACCAAAAATAGGGAATGCAGGGGCCGAATGTGGCCCTTCAGGCATCTATACCAGACCTTTAGGTTTGTTTCAGGAAGTGCAAATGAGTGCAGTTTTGCATTAAACTGAATTTCTTCCCTATCCCTGGCATGAGTTCAGCTGAACATCCAAATGCCCAAGGTGATCTGCTAGATAAACAGATAGCTAGTCTCTATTGTTAGAAACCAAGCCGTTAGAAACAGGAGTCGCTTTAAGCAAGAGAGCCAGCTGGACAAAGAAAGGAATTCTTTCACTCTTACTTTTTCCACCTCCCGGAAAACACGAAGGAAGTTCTGCCTCAAAACGCCTTCCAGTTCCTCCTCACTCCAACCTCTCCTTAACAGCTCCTCAATCAAGGCTGGATATTTGGAAACATCTTCCAGCCCTTCCGGGTACCTGCAAAGAAATTACAATTCACCATATAAGCCACGGTACCCTTTGGCTAGTAATTGCAGAGAAGGGGGCTGGTGTCCTTCTCAAAACAAAGCAATGGGCAAGCTGCTTTCAACCAACCCTTGGATGTTTACAGTGGACTTCAAGAGCCCAGTTAGCAAGGCCACATTGAACTCTCATAGCTTCCTACACTCTGGTTTTTAGCAGCCTTCATCAAGCTGGTGCCCTCTCAAGGTTTTGGACTGCACCTCTCAGCATCCTCAGCAAGCACAGCTGGTGCTGGTGGGAATCATAGTCCAATAGTCCATAGTCCACAGGCACCAGGTTGGCAAAGGCTACTGCATGGCATATTCTTCTTTTCCCCTCAGAGGAAAGTCAATTGAGGGAGGTGGGTAGCAAATGTACTTGAGCTTCTCAATATCTCCTGTATACCTGGAGTGTCTCCACCCCCATCATCCATCCCGGACACTGCGGTCCAGCGCTGAGGGCCTTCTGGCGGTTCTCTCACTGTGAGAAGTGAGGTTACAGGGAACCAGGCAGAGGGCCTTCTCGGTAGTGGCACCCGCCTTGTGGAACGCCCTCCCAGCAGATGTCAAGGCAATAAACAACCCAGCCAGATAGGGGGTATAAATAATATATTATTATTATTATTATTATTATTATTATTATTATTATTATTATTTCCAAACAATTCAGGTCTGGTAAAATTCCAGGTGAAATGGAAACAACTGCTTCACACCTTGCAGATTAATCCCAAGTGTAAAACACTGTTGTTGTTTCTCCTGCTGCTGTTATTTCCACATTTCTTTTCAAATAAAGCCAAGGCAGTAGGCAAAAAGCAAATCACAATGCCAAAAACAGTAATACAGTACCAATTAGATCCTAGCAGAGTGCAGCAAACCAAACAGCCAAGCAATCAGGATGGGGGAAATCTATGAGCCACAAGTCCAGCGTCTTGTTCTCACAGTGGCTTATGGGATGCCCACAGTTTAACTAACTCATTAAGTTGTTAACAACATATTGATTTACTAGCTTAGTCACTCAGTCTTGCCTATCCCTAATAATGTTTACTAACTTGTTCACTCCATCGTAGTCACCACCAATTCCAATATATTCTGAGCCTATCGTTGTCCTGATGTGGTCAAAATGATCTAAGGGGAGGATGGAAAGCATGAGTTACATGATTCAGAAATAATAATAATAATAATAATAATAATAATAATAATTTATTATTTATACCCCGCCCATCTGGCTGGGTTTCCCCCAGACTGGCATACGTGACTAGTGTGGTTTGGGGTTGGGAGAAGAGACTTGAAATCAGAATTCAGCAATGGAGTTCACTGGGCAACATTGGGGTCAGTACTGGGTGTGGGGTTTTTGTTTCTAATTGCTGACAAGTGCACGGCGGGGCTGTCCATTTTCAATCAAGACTGCAGCATGTGGGGAATGGAGGTGTAACCCCTCCCTCCCACTCTGATCCTGACAAAGTTGACGCATGCACTCAATTAGCAGCAGAAATTAATCTCTCTTTGGAATTCATGGAAGGGTTTTTTGTGCTGCTAATTGCAGCAGTGGCAATTTTCATTTATTTATAAAAGTGTTTGTGCATTGTCCACTCATAAAATATCAAGGTGGTGTACAGCAATAAGGTAAGGAGATAACCAGAGCAGCGCACAGAAACTCCATTTACCTTCCCGCCAGAAGGTACTAAGTACTAAGGGCTAAAGTACTAAGGGCTACTTTAGTACTAAGGTACTAAAGGTATTAATCTACTTGCACTTTGACATGCTTTCGAACTGCTAGGTTGGCAGGAGCAGGGACCGAGCAACGGGAGCTCACCCTGTAGCAAGGATTCGAACCTCCCACCTTCCGATCGGCAAGCCCTAGGCTCAGTGGTTTAGACCACAGCGCCACCCACGTCCCCTGCTGGTAGAGTGTTGTGAAAATGTGAAGAACTGAATTTAAGACTGGGCAAATGAGAACTGAAAGTGGCAGATTTGTCCCCCCTCCCCCCCTGCGCTTGACTTCTGCCCTGGGAGGTACACACTTGCTACGGTCGAAATGTCAACTGCATTGTTGTCACAGCCCAGTATCTCGGCAAAGAAGGTCACCATCACAATTCCGTTGTTTGCTTTCTGCAAGGAGGAAGGCAAAATGAAATGGCCAGCCCATTCACCACAATCCAAAGTAACACTTACAGCCTGATTGCGTTTCCCTAGTGTTCACAATTGGATTACTGCAGTGCACTCCGTTTGGGACTACCCTTTGGGTTATTGTTCTCATTATTATTTATTAAAGTTATTGGTCACTTTTTTTACCAAGGGAACTCAAAGCAACTTACAATATACAAGCAAACAAACACATACATTGAAAGTGGCATGAAAGGAAAAACAAAGAAAAATCTAAAAGACAATCCTATTTTTTTAAAAGGCAGAATTAAAACATTCCATCCACCCAAGGCCACAGATAATTAAGAGCCTAGTAAGAAGGTCTGGCAAAAAAAAGAAATGTATTTGTCTGGCACCAGGTGAATCTTGTCCTCTGGTCAGTTCAGAAGCTGCAACTGGTGCAGAAAACAGTAGCTTGGTTGCTTGCAGGGGCAAACTACTGCCAGCGTGTAATATCTTGCAGGTTTTGCACTGGCTTCCAATCTGCTACCAGGTCAAGTTGAAGATGTTGGTACTAACATATAAGGCCCTATACAGCTTGGGACCAGGCTATCCGAGGGACCACCTTATCCTTTATATACCCAGGAGATCACTGAGTTTCTCCCAGAAGTTGCAAAGATCTCAGAAGCCTACTCTGCAGTAACTCAGAACAGGGCTTTCAATGTGGCAGTTGTTTAAAACAACATTCCTGTAAAACTGTGACAGGCTCCCACTACCAGCACTTTCTGGAAACAACTGAAGACATTCTTGTTCTGTTGTTTGCTGTTTCTATTGTACATTGCCTTGAGATGATTGTGTACAAGGTGATCAATAAATTGATGGAGATGATTCAATGCCTCTTGGTGGTGTGGCACAGAAGTACGCACAATTTGTGCAGAGATTACTCTTTTGTTGCTTTTCTACAACACAGCTACCCCTCTGGAAATGATCACATGCAAAACACAAAATGGCATGATGTGCATGTGTCAGGGGTTCAGGAGCAGAGTCACAGGAGAGGGAGGAAACGGAGAGCGAGGGGGAGGAGTCTGAAGGAAATGTCAGCGACGACAGTAGTCCGAGGTCTCTGAGTCTCTCCAGTGACTCGGAGGATTCACAGAAAGGGGCCCCCATGGTCAGGGCAAGGGGAGTGCCCAGGGGGACACCTCGGGAAGAAGGGGCCAGAGGAGACTCAGAGAGTAGCAGTTGGAAATCAGGGCCCGCGTCCCCCCCAGAGGGCAGTAGGGGGGAGGAGTCCCAGGCATCGGGATCAGGTGGAGCGCTGCCAGCGGGAGAACATGAGGCAGGATTGACCACACCTCCGTCGGGGAGTGAGGAAACGGTCATCAGGAAAGTTAAACGCGCGCGCGCGCCAAGTTCAAATGTACAGGAGGGAGGCACAGTGGGCAGCCCGGGAAGAGAGCCAGGTCCTAAAGCCCGCAGAAGAGAGCAGGAGGAGTCAGGGGGGTCGTCATCGTCAGCCTCAGAGGAATCCAGGGAGACAGGGGCCCCGGAGGGCAACAGGACCCAGAGGAGAAAGAAGAGGTGGAGTAAAGCTAGAGTCTTAAACTGGTGTACAGGGGGCGGGGACTCAGAGGGAGCTCCGCCGGTCTAAAGTTTAGACGTAGGGATGGAGCGCTGCGGCGTGGAAATGGAAACTGTACTTCAATAAAGACTTTTGTACATAAATACCAGCCAGCGTTGGTCCTCTGTGAGCTGGGACCAGGAGCCAGCCCTGACAGTAAGCTCCCTCCCCTGAGAAGATTTTCCACCAAGAACCTCGCAACGTGAGTCGACGTAGCGAGGGGAGAGAAGTGGTGCTTTGCGAGCTCACAAGAATCAGACAAGATGACTACAGAACAGGAATGGACAGACCTGCGAAATGCTGTGGTTCAACTCAACGCAGAGGTGCGTGCCTCCAGAAAAAGGGAAGAAGAAATGGATACAGTCTGCAAGGATCTCCAAGCCAGGTTGGACATGCTTACTAGACAAGGGCAAACGGGAGCCAGACCAGAGGGCATAGGGCTGGGGAAAAGGGGGGGCAGCCTGGTATCGCATTTCGACGGGAGTTTACCACAGTACCCTAATTTCCGAGCAGACTTGCTCTTTGCGCTGAATCTGCTGGAAAAGGACTTTAGAGATGAAAGAGAAAAAGTGGGGTTTATCCTATCCCATTTGCATGGGGAAGCCAAAGCGTGGCTGAGAAATTTATGGAGAGATAATGATCCGGCGCTCCAAGACGCGGATGCGTTCATTAAAGCGATGGATGCATGTTTTTTATCAAAGATAGACGTAGATATTGCCAGAAGAGACATACATGGTCTCAAACAAGGCAAAGCCAGTGTAAGGCAGTATCATGCCCGCTTTTTTGCATTAGTCCACGCGCTGGGGTGGGAGAAGAATTCTGCTCCAGTCAGAGACCTTTTCTGGGAAGGATTGAATGCAAATGTGAAAGATGAGATTGCAAGAGGAGAGAGACCTAAGACCACTCAGCAAGTGGTTCAGAGGGCGCTGGAAATCGGCGTGCGTTTGGAAGAACGTCCATGGAACAGAGATGAAGGGCGTTGGGGACGCACACCAGCGAAAGCACCTCCCCTTTTTCCCAGAGATGCAGCGCGTGCGCAATCCACACCCCCCCAAGGAGGGGGGGAAGAACCGATGGAGCTAGGAGGTGCCAGGGCTCAGTCAGCTACCAGAGCCCTAACGCCGGGAGCAGTCAAAACGAAGCCTCCTAGAGGGAACAGGAAGTGCTACATCTGCGACAGTGCTCAACACATGGCGAAAGAGTGTCCCCAGAGGCTCCACAAGCACACTGCAGCCTCGGCAACAGTCAAAGAAGCAACTCGACTGGGAACACAGCAACAGTTAAACGACAGAGTCTGGCTGGAGGAAGAGGCACTGGGGTCCAGTCAGACAAGTCCATGAAGCAATCCCCAGCACTTTTGCAGCCCACAGACCCCCTCCCACCCAAACCAGTGGTGCAGCTTACAGCGTCTCTCCAACTGCCCAGCGGCAGCACTCTGGAAGTGCCGATCACTATTGACTCCGGCAGCAACGCCGACTTTATAGGACTGGATTTTATTCAGCAGCACAATATACCACTGCTACCAGCCACGCTGCCCCTGAAGGTTGTCACGGTGGATGGCAGAGACTTGTTAGGGGGGCAGGTGGTGCAACAAACGCAGCCAATGGTGATGCGGATTGGAAATCACCAAGAGGTCATCAGTTTCAACGTCACCAAACTGTCGGACACGCCGGTGGTCTTGGGCATGAGTTGGCTGCACAGGCACAGTCCAGCATTGGCGTGGTACCAACGCCAACTGACCTTCGGTTCCTCCTATTGCGCGGAACATTGCATTCTTCCTAGCCCGGAAGAAGGAGGGGAAGACACGCAGCTACAATTAAGCACGCTGCAAGCAGTGCCGCACAAGTACGCAGCGTTTTTGGAGGTTTTCTGCGAGAAGGAAGCAGACAAGCTGCCTCCCCACAGGCCCTATGACTGCCAGATTGACCTCCTGCCAGGGGCGACGCTGCCAGCCGGGAAACTGTATTCCATGTCTGAAGACGAGCTACAGGAGCTCAAGGAGTTCATAGACCTCAACTTAAAGCGCGGTTTCATCCGGGAGTCGAAAGCAGCGGGGGGCAGTCCTGTATTCTTTGTGAAGAAAAAGGACACGCCCCAAAAGAGGCTTGTAGTGGATTTCAGGCTCTTAAATTCAAAGACCAAGCCCACAGCCTTTCCAATGCCCAAAATAGATGACCTGCTTGCTACGGTGAGGAAAGGACGCGTTTTTACAAAGTTGGATCTGCGAGGGGCGTACAACCTGATTCGCATACGGGAGGGGGACGAGTGGAAGACTGCCATGTTCACGCCCCTGGGCACATATGAATACAGAGTTATGCCCTTCGGTTTACAAAATGGCGCCCACTGTTTTCAAGCCTTCATGCATCACGTCCTGGCGGGTCTCCTCTACAAGAAATGCGTCTGCTTCTTGGACGACATCCTGATATTCTCAGAATCTGAGGAGACCCACGAGGGGGACGTCAAGGAGGTTCTGCAGCGACTGCAGGAGCATCGGCTATACGCCAAGCTGGAGAAGTGCCAGTTCGACAGGAAGGAGGTGGATTTCCTGGGCTACAAGCTGTCGGACAAGGGGCTCGCCATGGACAGCGCCAAGGTTCGCGCAGTGTTGGATTGGAAGAGCCCGCGAAATCGGAAGGAGGTCCAGCGGTTTGTGGGGTTTGCCAACTTTTACCGCAAGTTCATCAAGGGGTTCGCGATGCAGACAGCGGCCATTACCGACACGCTCAGCTCCAAGAAGGAGAAGTTCATCTGGACGGAGCAAGCGGAGCAGTCCTTCCAGAACCTTAAGCGTCTCTTCTCGTCCGAGCAGCAACTACTGCATGTGAATCCCAGCAAACCGCTGAGAGTTGAGACGGACGCCTCAGACAGAGCCGTGGGCGCCGTACTGTTGCAGGAGGACCCGAATGGGGACTGGAGACCGTGTGCCTTCTACTCTAGGAAGCTCAGCAAGTCAGAGCAGAACTACACCATCTGGGACAGGGAGTTGCTGGCCATTCATGCAGCATTCAAGGCGTGGCGGCACTTCCTCATCGGGGCCAAACACACAGTGCAGGTTCGCACGGATCATAAGAACCTGGAGTACTGGCGCACGGCAAGGTTCCTGAACCAGCGGCACATCAGATGGGCGGAGTTCTTTGCGGATTTCGACTTCAGGATAGAATACATCCCAGGCGACAACAACATCATGGCAGATGCACTGTCCAGAAAGCCGCAATACCTCGAAGAAGCGGCGCCAGCAGCGGCCAAGCACATTTTCGCCCAGAAAGCGTGGGCGTGCGCTTCCGCAACCGTGGACCTGGAGGCGGTCCGTCGAGCACTGCAGGAGGACTCCTTCGCACTAGCCAAGATGGAGGACGTGCGCAAGGGCACGGCGAAAGACGACGAGTTCCAAATACGGGACGGATTGCTAATCCGCAGAGGAGCACTCTATGTACCGGGAGACGAACTCCGTGCGAAAGTACTGCAGCAGTTGCACGACGCGCCAACCGCCGGGCACTTCGGCAAGGAGAAGACGGCAGAACTCGTTGCCAGAGATTTCTGGTGGCCCAAGATGAGAGGGGAAGTCGCGGAGTACGTCTCGAGGTGCGACACCTGCCAAAGGGCCAAGTCAGTGCACAAACCTCCGGCAGGACTGCTCGAACCACTACAGACCCCGAGCGAACCGTGGGAGAGGGTGGCCCTGGACTTTGTCACGGATTTACCCAGCTCAAGGGGCAAAACGGCAGTGCTAGTGGTGGTGGACATGTTCACTAAAATGGCCCACTTCATTCCGTGCGCGAAGGTGGCCACGGCAGAACAGACCGCCAAACTGTTCATAGACCACGTCTTCAGGGTGCACGGACTGCCACGGTCTATCTTGTCCGACAGGGGGCGCCAGTTCATTTCGAGCTTCTGGCAGAAGCTGATGGGTTTCCTGAACGTCAAGATCAACCTAGCGTCGGCGAGACACCCGCAGACCAACGGGCAAGCGGAGCGCGTCAACGCCATCATGCAGCAGTACCTGAGATGCTATGCAAATCAACAGCCGACGACATGGGTGGACTACCTGCCGCTCGCTGAGTTCGCTTACAACAACACGAAGCACGTGTCCACAGGGGTGACGCCGTTCTTCGCCAACAACGGGAGGCATCCCAGAACCTTCCCGGGATTAGAGAGACTGGGGGAGGGGGAGCCACAGGCAGCGGAAGTCTTGGCGGCGGAATTGCAGGAAGTTCACGAGCAGCTTGGGAGGCAGTTAGAGCTTGCAAAGCACGCATACAAACTGCAAGCTGACAAGCACAGGAGGGTTGGGGAAGACATACAGGTGGGAGACTGGGTGTGGTTAGCGGCCCACGCAGTGCCGACCAGGTCCTTAGCTAAGAAGAAACTCGGACATAAACAGCTAGGACCTTACCTAGTTGAGGCACAGATCAATCCGGTGGCCTTCCGGTTGACACTTCCGGAGGGATCCAGAATGCACCCAGTATTCCATAGGTCGGTGCTCACGCCCTACAAAGCACCTCACCGATTTCAGGCGCAGAGCACAGCACCAGACCAGTATAGGGAGATCCCCCCAAGGAGGGAGTCGCCAAGAAGGGAACCCATCAACCAGGTCACAGAGATTTTGGACTCGAGATGGGGGGAAGAGGGAGTAGAATATTTTCTCGCAAGGGAAGGTACCCCGGCCAGCGCCAACAGTTGGGTGCCGGACTATGCCCTGGACGAGCCTCTCCTCAAAGAGGAGTTTCATGCCTTGTTCCCACACAGGCCCATGCCAGCCGAGTATTTCGACGACTGGCTTTTCACACCCACGCTTTCTACCAGCACGTTCCAGGGGTTCACCTCGGACGAAGAACCAGCATTAGAAACACGTTCACCAGAGGGCTCGCCCTCGGGGTTTGCCTCAGACCGCTCATTTTGGTGGGACAATCGAGGAGCGGAGAGGTGGCTGAGGGGCCCTTGGCAGGCAACGGACCCAGAGGGGAACGAGGGTGAGAGGGACATGGACGTGATGGGGGAGGACGTTGGGTTCGAGCATGGCGGCACGGAGATGGAAGCAGAGGAGAACGAGGTCGGCGAAGACACGGAGGACGAGCCGGATTTATCTAACTGGATGCACGCCACGGGGGACGAACTGTATCCACCATTCACCCCCACAACGACGGAGCGCCCAGCACCCCCGCAGGAGGAAGGGGAGGGGGGAAGGGGGGGCTTCGAGGGGGGGATGGATGTCAGGGGTTCAGGAGCAGAGTCACAGGAGAGGGAGGAAACGGAGAGCGAGGGGGAGGAGTCTGAAGGAAATGTCAGCGACGACAGTAGTCCGAGGTCTCTGAGTCTCTCCAGTGACTCGGAGGATTCACAGAAAGGGGCCCCCATGGTCAGGGCAAGGGGAGTGCCCAGGGGGACACCTCGGGAAGAAGGGGCCAGAGGAGACTCAGAGAGTAGCAGTTGGAAATCAGGGCCCGCGTCCCCCCCAGAGGGCAGTAGGGGGGAGGAGTCCCAGGCATCGGGATCAGGTGGAGCGCTGCCAGCGGGAGAACATGAGGCAGGATTGACCACACCTCCGTCGGGGAGTGAGGAAACGGTCATCAGGAAAGTTAAACGCGCGCGCGCGCCAAGTTCAAATGTACAGGAGGGAGGCACAGTGGGCAGCCCGGGAAGAGAGCCAGGTCCTAAAGCCCGCAGAAGAGAGCAGGAGGAGTCAGGGGGGTCGTCATCGTCAGCCTCAGAGGAATCCAGGGAGACAGGGGCCCCGGAGGGCAACAGGACCCAGAGGAGAAAGAAGAGGTGGAGTAAAGCTAGAGTCTTAAACTGGTGTACAGGGGGCGGGGACTCAGAGGGAGCTCCGCCGGTCTAAAGTTTAGACGTAGGGATGGAGCGCTGCGGCGTGGAAATGGAAACTGTACTTCAATAAAGACTTTTGTACATAAATACCAGCCAGCGTTGGTCCTCTGTGAGCTGGGACCAGGAGCCAGCCCTGACAGCATGTATCAAATAGTACAATATTTTCAGTTGCAGATATGATATTGCACAAATATTTGAATATTCCAAGTATATCAATCACCAAACAGTCGCAGAGGAGAATAATTTGGGATCAGTTTGGTTTCTCCTCCCTTCTTAAGCAATAGTGGCCGAGGCTTTAAGACATTGACCAGGAAAGGGCTGTGGCTCAGCAAGAGAGCATCTTCTTTGCATTCAGAAGGTCCCAGGTTCAGTCCCCAGCATTTCCAGACAGGACTGGAAGAGACTTCCTGTCTGAAATCCTGGAGAGCTCCTGCCAGTCAGTGTTGGCAGTACTAAACTAGATGGACCATTATAATACAGCTTTATAAGTAGCTCTCCATCTTGCTTTTACCTGGACATCTTTGACTTGGTTCTCTGAGGAAGCATTTTCTTTACTGACTTTGCAGCTGAGAGGAAAAATGTGCCTCTGAGCCTCCTATTATGTCCTCCCTTTGTTTGGGTTTGGACAAGCATTAAGCTTTAGCTACACCTACCAGGAGGTGCAAAATATGGTCAGGGACGTTCCTTGGGTTGTTGCAAATGGAGAAGGCTGAAGAATGGCTGAAAATGACTGGTGCACGAGAGACGCTGAGGGCAGCTGCCGCCGTTGTGTCAGATGTGTGAGATAAGTCTATTAGCATCCCAAGACGATTCATCTCCTTCACCACTTCCTAGCACAAAAATAAACAAGACGGTTTCATCAGTTTTGCTACTCTGGCCAAAAATAGAGCACAGCTCATATTTCACTTTGGCAATGGAAAGATATGCATTCTATTTTTCTTGAGCTTTGAAAATGACTGTGGGGAAGGAAGAGCCAGAAATTGGACATGCATCCTGGAGTCAACAATGTGACATGGCAGCAAAAGCAGCTAATGCTATTCTAGACGGCATCAACAGAATTATGGTGTCTGGATTTAAAGAAGTAATATAGCCACTCTATTCTGCTTTGGTCAGACCCCAGCTAGAGTACTGTGTCCAGTTCTGGGCAGCACAGTTTAAGAAGGATATTGTCTGGCAAAGTGAAGTGCCTCTGCTGAGAATGTTGAATTCCTCCCTATGAGTCTGGGAGTGAGGTAGAGATGGAGACCTCCAGAAAATAATTCTCAGCCCCCTCTGCAAACTATAAACCCCCAGGATTCTTTGGGGAAAGACTATTAAACTGGCCTAAAACCCAGACAGGTGATAAAAAGCTTTTGTTGCTATAGGATGCTAGGATGCTTCTTCGGAAGAGAATCAGTAGCGGGCATTGCAAAGGACTTCATCAGTTTACGTACTTTGCCAAAATCAGTCAAGCCATCAGTGTTAGGATAGTCTTGTGATTGCTTTGATGATGTCCCAGCCCTAAAAATGCAGGGAAGGGAAATGATTATTCAAATGGAAAAGAAGTACAGGAATCATCTAGCCCAGTACTGTTTACACATGTGTATTTTGGATATTTCTTTATAGTGACCTGTATTAAACTCCTTTCTGAATCAGCACAGGTAATCGCGGGCTGGATCTAGACACATTAAAAAAGTGTTTCAGGAAAACATGTTGTATACTTCCACATGGGAAATCACATTGGCGAAAGACGGGACTCCACAGCGCCATCTGTTTTCACAGTGTTAGAACACATACAAAATGCTTTTTCCTTGCTAGTGTAGCTGAGTCCCCAATCTCTTTCTGTTCTGCTTGTGGCTCACTAGTCAACCATCAACCTGTGCAATCCGAACATTTGACATCTTCTACCCATGGGCCCTGTACACATTTGCTGCGTGTAACCTCACAAGTTCTTTTCAGTTGCAGGGTGTGTGTTTTTAAACTACTACTGTATTGGCTATTCCTAGAACCCCACCTCCTTGAAAGGGAAAATACATTTATTTTCTCAGTACATGAATAAATACATTGTAATGTTGTAAGCAAGGTTGGCAAATCCCAGAGAAATAGCCCCTCTCTGAAGGAACACTTGTTTGTAGTTTACCAGGGAGTGTTGCAGTTATGGGTCAGCGTCATGTACCGAACGCCCAGCTCGTAGAACATCCTCAGGGTCGCGAGGCTGCTGTCGATGGAGTGCCCCCCTTCGATGCCAATCAAGCAGGCTATCTTTTTGCTGTCAGTGCTGGCAATGCCTGGATTTTGATCAGAAAGACAGATCCGAATTTTACAAGACACATTAACACAGAATGATCAAAAGAGAGCAATGCAGAGAGCTTGCTCTGGGCACACTTACCATGTAGTCATAAACTACAGTAGCTAAACAGTGATTTCAGTTCCAGTGAGGGGCAGTAGTTAGAGTGTTGGACGTGGAATGAGGAGACCTGGGTTCAAATCCTCTCTTAGCCACAAAGCTCACAGGTTGAGTGTTCGGAACAATTATGGGGGTAGAATTCTTATCTCCCACCTCTAATTTCCCAGAGCTCTGTTAGTGGACCAGATGGTTTCCTTTTATGTATAAATATGGAGTGTAACTCATGGAAGCCTGTGGCTAAAACCTTTTATAGTTAGAGACAGTGCAGTGTAGTGTAGTGGTTAGTGCTGGTCTAGGACAGGTGGGGAACTTTCTTATGCCTGAGGACCACATTGCTTTCTGGGCAGTCTTCCAGGGGCCACATGGACCAGAGCTCAAAGTTTGGAATGCATCAGAATATAAAAATCAATATCAAGCGTCACCTTCAGAAGATGTCACCAGTTCCAGTTCATCATAGCTTTTACACATCCGTTTGACAACATCAATCTGCTCCAGAGTGAGGCGCACGACATCTTTCTTCTGAGCGCTACACAGAACATACACTGACCAAAACTGAAAGAAACACAAAAATAGAGCTTGTCAGCATGAGTGGGTGGATGGGTGGAAAGCTGGAGCATCTTTACAGTCCCTTCCAACTCTGTTATTCTGCAATTGTAAGACTGGCATCTGGCCAAGAGAAGGGAGGGCTGCTAAAATGGTCAGACTGATCAGATGGATCTAGCCAGGAGCATTCTTTTGTTAGACAATTTCTGGCAATGCGTTTCTATGGGAACTGAGATGGTTCAAAAAGGCATAGATAGATGATGACTTGTCACCTCACTCCAGGTGTAGGAAGGCAGGCTAGGCCTGCAGTGTGAGGAAGGCAGGCAGGCAGGCAGGCAGGCAGGCAGAGAACTGAGTTTTGGGGCTCTGCAAAGCTAACAGTGTTTTGAGGGTGCTGGCTGCCTCTCCAGAGATCTAATGTGGGTTTGGGCTACTTGTTGGAGTATTTAAGCTGTGCACCCCCCACCTGTGGTTAACCTGCCCATTTGAAAACCAGTCAATTATCGCAAAAATGCCAATAAGCCTGTGTTTCCCAGTGGTGGCTGGTGCCCATTGGGACTGGTAAGGTGGAAGGCAAGAAGGATGAAAGAGGGAGGCAGCCGGCGACCGACAGAGCCAGCTAACGCTAGTTTTGTCCTCAAACTTCTGCCTGCAGGATCCTGCAATGGCAACCCTGGGATTAAGGAGGATGGAACTGAAAGGCAGTGCTAACCCTAGCCTAGATGGTCACCAGGTGGGGTTGGCTGAGGGCAGACAGAGTTTGATGGGGCAGTGCCCTGTTCTCTCTGATACAGCAGCCTCCACTGCCACCACTGAATGAAACCAAACTGCTCACTGCTCAGAGAAGTGGTTCCCTTCCACAGGCTGAACTGCCCCTTAGCCGGGAGAATGTAAACTTCCTAAAGTCAAGGACTTGTCTGCTAAGGAGACTTGCTACATCTCTCAGGAGGGTTGTGGGTCATATTTTACTTGCCCTCTCATCTGTCAGGTCCACAACACTGTTCTACTCGCCCTCTCCTTTGAAGAGCTGTCAGGGGACAGTCCTCCGTTTGCACAGCTCCAGTCCGACACCATTTTAAAGATAAAGAAGGAAGGGCAGGAGCACTGAAGAGCTTTTGCCCACAGAGGGGAGCTGAACTTGGCTCCCAATCAATAGAGTTGCCATGGCAAACACTCAAACTTACTGTGCAGCCATCTTAGCGGAGGGGAGTGTGGGTGTTTGGGGGTGGGCATTGGCAGCACATGCTGCTGAGGGCCTCCTGACATATGGTGCTGGCCTAGCCGCTAACACAAAATCCACCAGAGGGGTTCAGGTTGGCCAAACAACCAAGACGCAGTGTCCCATAATAGTCAGAGCACCAGACTAGGACTCAGGAGACACAGGTTGGTCACAAGCTGATACCTCGCCCAATTCCTAGATGCAGCATTAATTGTGTACCCCATACAGAAATGCAGATAAAGGGGAAATATGTTTCCATACACACCTTCCAGCATGGTCTACAATCTTTTCCATCATTGCAACAGACATCCAGCCAAAGCTGGAAGTATACTCATCCCTCCCCCATGCTTGGTCTCTGGCTCACTCTAGAAAGGAACTCAGTCCAAGAGTACAGATATACTTCTACCCTGGAAGTACATCTACTTCCACCCTGGCCTACCTGGGCACCCACATGACCAGCCTGGAGCTTCTCAATATTTGTGGATGTGGTGCTGAGGGTCCTTAAATCAATTTTACTCAGCTGGTTTTTATAAAACCATCTCAACTTCAGTGGCAGATCATTGTGCCTGAAAGATAAAAATACATAGTAGAAGAGTTAAAGGATTTGGGGGAGGGTGTTTCATCCTTTCCATATTTTAAAAAATGGCATTCAGACAATGCTAGCAGCACACATAGATTGAAGCTATAAAGATATCCAATTAGAACAACTTCTTGGTATCTGTTGATAAAATAGAACAGAAAACCTAGTCCATTATGTTTTGCACTGTTCATTATAGAAAGTTCCAAAACACCTGAGCTCATCGGCAGAACCATAACATGTACCAAGCGTTGAACAACCTCCCCAGCGCTGAGGGGACCCATCAAGATTCATTCTGGACATAGTTATCTTGAATGGCTTCTTAATTTAAACAGTTAGTCTAAGTTCTGCACAATTCTGTTTTCCCCCTGCCAATTTGGCAGGATCCCATTTGGCACTGGTGATATTTCAAGGGCCACTTGGCCTGGAATTAGGATTAACTTCCCTTTAAAACGGTTCTGCCATAACTCATCTCCAGGCTGAGGTCCAAAATCCTGCAGACTCTTCTCAGTCCTCGTTTCTTGGCTGTCCTTATTAACCTCTTTCCACCAAAGTAGTTGCCAGAATGATGATTTGACGCAGAAAGAGAATACCCAGAGGGACCAGAGTTGCCAAAACTGCCAAGCATGATAATTTCAGATTGCTTGGAGTTTGGGAGGGTCGCAGACTCTGCATGTCCTCTATGTCTCCTTGTTATTGCATACCCATGAGGTCATATCATATGAGTATAGTACAGTCTAATGCATGGGTAGGCAAACTAAGGCCCAGGGGCCAGATCCAGCCCAATCGCCTTCTAAATCCGGCCTGCAGACTGTCCAGGAATCCTTGTGTTTTTACATGAGTAGAATGTGTCCTTTTATTTAAAATGCATCTCTGTGTTATTTGTGGGGCAAAGGAATTGGTTCACCCCCCCAAAAAAAATATAGTCTGGCCCCCCACAAGGTCTGAGGGACAGTGGACCCCTGGTCTAATGAGTAGTTGTAAAGTTTTCTAATCAGCATTACCTCCACCTTAGCTATAAAGGCATTTTGGTTTAATTCTTTCTCTCATCCTGACACCTCATCCACACTCAGTGGTCTATCTTTCTTATTATAGCTTTTTACAGAGGGGCTTCTCCTTCTTCTTTCTCAGTGGGTAAATCTCCATTGGTAAATCTTGGTGGGGATCAACAAAATGCAGTAGGGAGCACAGTTCATAAAGGTAAACAATTTGTGTGTGAAGAGTTCCAGCAAAGCATTCACCCTGCATCCCAAACACCAAAAGCTCCAACTCTAGTTCCAAGCACTAAGGTCTCCCACACAGCTGATAGCAATTTAAGTTAATGAACTTTGGAGTCCTTTAAACCACAAAGGCAAGGCAGAAACCCAGCAGGCATAATTATTTTGGTTTGAGTTCAGCAGAAAAGAAGAAGAAGAAGAGGAGGAGGAGGAGGAGGAGTTTGGATTTGATATCCCGCTTTATCACTACCCGAGGGAGACTCAAAGCGGCTCACAATCTCCTTTCCCTTCCTCCCCCACAACAAACACTCTGTGAGGTAAGTGGGGCTGAGAGGCTTCAGAGAAGTGTGACTGGCCCAAGGTCACCCAGCAGCTGCATGTGGAGGAGCGGGGACGCGAACCCGGTTCACCAGATTACAAGTCCACCGCTTTTAACCACTGCACCACACTGGTGGAGTTAAAATAAGCAAGAACAATTAAAAAGAATTAAATTTAGACTTAAACCACACAGTTACCACTCACATCTCCATTTTGGAAATAATCCACCAGCTATTTATTTCAAAGATTTATGCGGTACCTTTTAGGGCAAAACTTTCCCCAAACATCTCATATCAGTTTCTGGTGTTGAAATCCTGTGTTTATCAGACCTGGTACTGGAGATTTTTTTTTAAGAGAGCTAAAAATGAAATTGCAGCACCAGCTTATCTAATGTGGAAAGTTAAAGCATACTACTAAGGCCATATTATTGCTTTCTTGCTCAATGCGGCCTGAGGATTAGTAATTAATTGCTCTCATTCATGCTGTTTTGTTCCCAAGTGGGGGGTGTTAAATAACTGATTCCTATTATTTTCCCCCTCTTCTCTTTCCATTATGATTAAAGAGGAATAAAGGGGGAAGACTAGTAAGAAACTGGAATCTAAATGTCCACAATATGAGAAATTAAAGTTGATTAAATACGGGGAAATTAAGCGGACATTTAATTCACTAATCTGACCCTCAGCCACCCCAAGAAACAGTGTTTTAAGTACTGTGAATAACAATATTGAAATGTCAGTAACAAAGCGTTCTGTAAAATGAGCACCATCATCTAATGGCATAATCATTTTGGTGCAGAATTTGAAAGCTTACTCTTTGATACAAAATGAGGTCTTTTTTAGCACAGCATATGATACCTCAGGCTTCCCCATAATGCCAAAGAATAATAACACAACAAGATGTCTTAATGTATTTTGGACAGGGAGACAAAGAAAGAAATTGGGCCTACCCATCAATTAAAGGGACTTTCACCATGAGGTTGAGAGCCCTCTCTCTTAATGATTCGTCAGCTCCAGCATCCCAAACGCCAGGAAGCAGCAGCAACATCTCCAGCAGAAGGCATTTCAGCACAATCCTCTTCAGGTCCAAAAACATGTTTGCTGAGTGGCAGAAGCAGGGCAGTTTTAAACTCAACCTGTAGTTTGATCTTTTACTAGTTTAGCTCTGAAAGGAAGAGGGAAATACCCACCTGAAATAATCCATCAGCCTTGGCCTCTTCCCACACAAAAAGAAAGCACACAGTGACCCTGTTCTGAATGAGCTCTGGAAAGCCCTTCTTGAAAGGCTCTCCTCCACCCACACTCTGGTTGTATACTGTACTTCTCATAATCTGTTGATATAAAAAGTTACACGGCCTAATAATGTAGGAGGGAAGACTCTGTACCATGTTGGGAACAGTACTGGGATTTTTTGCTGGGTGATTCAGGCTCTGTTTCCCACATAGTCTTGGGGCTTGTTCACATTTGAGTATTATCTAGCTGTTAATCCACTTTTTCCACACGTGAGTTAGACTGAAGAAGTCTACACCTGCATGTATTAATCTCTACACTCGAGAAAGCTTTATTTTAGAATCACTGGATCCTGTAGATGAGGCCTTTGTATAAAATGGACTAGTTGAGAGCTATCCCCATGGAATTTAGTAATATATGATTACTGTGATATTAACCCACACTAGAAACTGTGAGACCAGGGACACCAACACGAACCAACTGCAATGCTTTTGTGTCCACAAGTTTGCAAGAGAGGATGATGGGAAGAAAAGCAGCACTAGGGCCTGTCCATGTGACCTCCTGGCATAGCTGTTTTCCCTTTTTGAAAGTGAAATTCCCTTATTCCGAATAGGATTCCTCGCAAGAAAAGGGAAAAGTTGACAGCTATGCCTCCTGGCTCCCACCCATGTGGCTTTATTGGCCCCACCTACATGACTTCCTTGTCCAGAGCTGCCTCACCAGGTCCACGGGCTACTAGCCACCGCTGGATTAAAGGGAAGGAAATACAAAAGGGCACATCACTGAAGCTGTTGCATTTGGCACCAAATGCAGTTCTGCGGGAGAAGGAATATTTGGCTGATGTCTCCGGAACAGAGGAAGAAATATTTTATCACCAGAAGGAGGATGAAGTGTTAGGCCAAGAAACTAAGCAGACTGCTCTGGAATTAAGAAACTATTTGCAAGATGTAGGAGGTAGGAACTAGGGATGCACAAATCTGTCAGTTTCTCAGTTTTCCATTCACTTCCCCACATTCCATTCACTTCCCCACATTTCCACAACAGTTTGCTTAAAAGAGAGAGAGGCCTTCATGAAAATTATCAGCATTTTATTGCAAATATCCATGTGTTTATAAGCAATGTTGACAAATATACGCATTTTTGCAAAGCAATTTACCCTAACATAGTGCATTTGGGTGTGTCATTTGTATTCTTTTTATGCACAAATTACTCTTGCATATGCATTTTTACACACATTACTTGGCCAGAGAACTGCAAAATGCAGAGAAGTGTTAATTTTGAAGGATTTGTGTTTCTTGGTGCACATACCAGAAAGTGCAAATTAGGTCGAATCAACTTTCAATACAAACTGAAATGAATTTCTTTCCCCCATACCTCTGGAGATCTAGTTTGTGTCACAAAGAGGAAAGGAAGAAAAAATAAAGGCAGTGAGGGAGTCCAGATTTTCAAAGGAGATGAGCAAAATTCACTTAAGGCTGCTAACTAAATAAGTGTCAGCATTTATAGAATTGTGAAATATCATGCAACTTGTGGTTAATTTGTGATGCTCCACATGTTTGTTTGTTTGTTTGTTTGTTTGTTTACATAGAGATTTACCGTATATCCCACTTTTCACCATGTTGGTCACAAAGCAGCATACAAGAATAAAATAAACAATATACAAAATTTAAAACATAAATTAAACCTTCCAAATTTCAAATCTTAAAAATAAAAGTTTTTAAAATGTAAAATATTTGGGAAGCTTATTTCTGGGTACAGAGGTCTCCTGAAATACAGCAGTTTTGACTCAGTTGGGATGGTGTCTGTATAACCCCTTGTGGGTGAGAGTTCCACGGAGTTTGGTTTTCCCTGGCTGGAATGTGTCCTTGGAGTCTGATAATGCCTCCTGGATGGAGGATAGTGATGGTTGAGTTAGTGAGTGACCTATTATACAAATGTAGGATTTACATTTGTTTCTCCACCTAATTTCGCCTCTGGCCCCACCCACCCCAGCACAAGGAACGTTGCTCAGAAGGAAACACAGCCCTCCCCTTGGGCTGAAAAATGTTCCCCAGCCCTGTCACGACAGTTAACCAAATATAATAAAAGATCCTCGCTCAGTTCCGAGAATTCTTTTTTTCTTTTCTTGTGATCATGTAAAAAACTGAAGAGGGTTTTCAACACTTCCTTGCTCCTTAACCAGAAATGAAGTTCTCCGAAACTTAAAACACGCACAGCTGGGCTCGAGTGAGCTGCAAATGTTTCAGCTAAGATGTTTTCTTCTAGCATCACTTCAAAGCATAACATGACCCCATATGTAAGATGTATAATAACCTTTTGAACAACTCAGAACTGAACAGCTCTGCCAGATGGAGCGAATGGAACAGGAGGAAGCTGGGGGCACCCTGTTTTGCAGTGACTTTAAAAGCTATTCACTTTGATTTCTGGACCTGAAGATGGACATCATCTTCCAGGCGGTCAGGAACTTTCTGTTCCTGAAAGTGAAGATATAAGCCTACCCCGCCCCCGGTCAATGCCACTTGTAGCATGCTTTTAGAACAGAGGCAAATGTAAGTAGTTGAAGCATTGGCAATACAAATCTCCATTGCATTTCCGCAAACTCCTTCAGAAGCGTGACTTCCCTTCGTGAGCAAATGCAGTTTCTCTCATTTCAATTTCCCTATTTCGCTTTCCCCAAAGTACAAGCCCAGAGACTGCTTTTTGCTTTTCAAGAGGTGCCTTGCTTCATTCCAATATATTTTAAAGTTCTCACATTGTCTGGAACTTGAAAATGATATACGCAATGACTACATTCATAAACGAAAACTAAGGTTTAGATTAACTTCTGTGTGATCTGTTGAGAACTGTCCATATTGTTTTCTTTATCATAAAGGATTGCACTCCATATGTTTACCTTTTGCCACTCACATATACAGTGCTGAAAGTCCGTAAATGAAGACAGATGGGATAGATATAGAAAGTTGATAGATAGATATAGATAGATATAGATAGATGATTGATAGATGATAGATAGATGATAGATATAGATAGATAGATAGATAGATAGATAGATAGATAGATATGATAGACAGACAGACAGACAGATAGATAGATAGATAGATAGATAGATGATAGATAGATATAGATATAGATGATAGATAGATTAGATAGATAGATGATAGATAGATTAGATAGATAGATGATAGATATAAAGATAGATAGATATAGATAGATAGATGATGATAGATAGATAGATAGATGATAGATAGATAGATAGATATAGATAGATAGATAGATGATAGATAGATAGATAGATGATAGATAGATAGAGATAGATAGATAGATAGATAGATAGATAGATAGATAGATGATAGATAGATAGATAGATAATAGGTAGGTAGGTAGATGCTAAAGCAGCCTCATTTTTGAATTCTGAAAAAGGGAGGGAAATGACCATCCAAGTAGTACAGGAACCACTGCAAAGTGGTGCCACTCATCCCTCAGACAGCCACTTCAGAAAGATAACATGGTTGATGGTATCAAAAGTCACTGAGAAGTTGAGGAGAATTAACAAAGATACATTTCCCCAGTCTATCTCCTGACAGAGATCATCATACAGGGTGACCAAAGCAATTTCTGTGCCAAAACCAAGCCTAAACCACAACTGAAATGGATCCAGAAATTGCCACTGAGTGAGTTTAAAATCTTCTGCCGCCCTCTGAGCAGCTCCACCCAGTGAACATGCTTGTGGACTTGAAAGAGGTTCTGCTGAAGTGGCTTCTGTTTTCTAGCATTTGGGATACCAGAACTGACCGATTGTTAAGGCAGAGCTGCCTTGACCTCATGGCAGGAGCCCCTTTAATTGATTAGTATGCCCAATTTCTTTCTCCCTCCCCAAATGCATTAAAGCACCTTGCCACATTATTGTTTTGGACACTCTGAGCACATTATCATGTATTAAACGTATTATCATGTAATGCATTAAAAAAAACAACCCATCATTTTGAATGCAGAAAAGCCTTTCAAATGCTATACCCAGATGAGTTGTGCAATTAAATTAATATGCTCATTTTGCACAAAGATCCTGTTATTTTTGCTATTTCCACTCTGAAGCAGAATTAAAATGATGTCCTCTAAAGGAAAAATATATTATTTTTACCCTTACTTATTTGATTTATAACCATAGCCTTCATGAAATTGCCCCAAACACATTATTATATAAAGTACTGGATCGGGAATGTGCTATTTTGCTAGGTAGAAGTGGTCACCTGTGCAGATTGCTAATCTCTCCTCTTTTTACCATGCAGAGACAATGATCTATCCGAGAATCTGAAATTGTTCTAACATAACAAGCTGAGCAAAACTGACATAAGGACCCTTGACTCCACCCTCACAAATGTTCAGAAGCTCCAGGCTGGCTGTGTTAGTGCTCAGATAAGTGTTGCAGACCATGCATTATGTTCAGTGTGTATTATGTGTGTGTTTTTCAAAGTGTGTTTAGCATTTTTCCAGAAAAAGCCACTTACTTTTTCCAGAAAAAGCAACCGTGAGAGCCCCTGTCCTGGATTAGAATGCTAGCACATGGCAGGATGGGCTTCTTCAGGAAAAAGAAACTGGCCAGCATGTTTGGTTTTTTTAAATGTGCTTAGCATAACACGTAATTTCACTCAGGTCTGCAGCCTTGGATCGATGTCCTTGTTAGAATGATCAATAAACCCAACTGGTTTCCGGGTTTGATAAATCAGTTGCTTTGGCGTGCATACCTCGGACTGTAAAAAGGACTGTTCCATTATGTTCTTTGTAGGACATAAATGCAATATACGGCTGCCAGTCTGTGTTAAATAAAGAATGGAATAAGAAGAAGAACAAAAGTAAATTAGATCTAGGAACTGTTAGGACATCCCTGTTCCCCTCACAGAGCTACAATTCCCAGAGTTCTCCGTGAAGGGAAATTGATTGTTAAACTATTCCAGGAATTGTAGCTCTGAGAAAAGAATAGGGGTCTCCTCTACTTTCAGCAGCCTTAACACATTACAGTTCCCAGGATTCTTTGAGGGAAGCCGTGACTGCTTAAAGTGGTATCATACTGCTTTAAATGCATAGTGTAGATGGGGTCTCAGAGCTGGAGGGAGTTTGTAGGTTGTCTTCTGACACTACAAAGAAGTATGCCCATTTTATGGCTTTCCTCTTTCAGTTTCAAAACACAATTTGAAATAATAGAGTGCCATCCTGAGAGCTGTCTGTGCAATACCTGAGCTGTGTTTAGCCAGGTTGCTATAGCTGATGGTGCCATCAGTCTCTGTTGCACTAAGAAGTGGTGAAGGAGATTAATCATCTGGGGATGATAATAGACTTGGCTCATTTGTCTGAAGCAACTGCAGTGGCAGATCTCAGCATCTCCAAAGCACTGGCCATTTTCAGCCTTTCGTTGGCCTTCTCTTTGCCCAATGAGCATTCTCGATCCTATTTTGATGTTTCTGGTGAATGTGGCAAATCCTTCATGCCTGTCCATACTTGTGCAAAGAGAGGATCATAGTAGGATACTTGGAGGTATGTCTTTCCTCCCAGCTGCAAAATCAGTAAGGGAACTGATTCCTCAAAGGATCGAATAAAAGAGGCCCAGGTACAAACAAGGTACACAAGATGTATTCGTACACTAATAAAGCCAGTGTCAATATCATTTGGTCCTGTCCTGTCCCGTCCCATGGATGGCAACTGTTGCAGAGGAACCAAACCAGTAGCCTGGATTAGTTCTGGACTGATACTTTGACTGGCATTTAATGCAACCCTTCTTGGAGGGGGAGGGACAAATAGAAATGCTAATGATGTTTGGGTAGATGAAACAGAAATTTCTTAGGCAACCCTCCTTGTGCTTCTTGTTTTTATTTCTCTTGCATTCTGTTAACAATGTAAGATTGCTAGACCTCTAGCAATTGCTAGATACTCTTCCACTTCCTGTAGTTTCTCAGCTTGGCTCTGCTTGCTGGCATTACCATGGAAACCAGACTGATTTAATGGACACTGCAGTAAGTGCTGGCAAGCTACAGCATGTCTGGATGGTCAATTTAATGTTCAGGGACAACGAAAGCTTGGGGGGGTATTAAAATTAGAAACAAGTATGAGAGAGAAAACCTGGCAACCCCTTATGCTAAATATGCAGAAGCAGCAGAACAATATACTCTGCCTTTGCAGCCGGGAGGAGTAATTGCAGAAATGAGCTTCAGCACATCACTGGGCTAGAGTGATAGGATCAATGAGGAGGACAGTCCAAATTGCTATCCAAAGGCAGAGAGAGGCAGCCAATATGTGTCCAGAGTTCAGGAGAACCACAGATGTCAAATACAAGGCTTGCAGTACCATGGACAGATCACTGGGTGCAAGGAATTTACTCCCAATTGAGGGCTTACGCGCACCTCCTCTTGTCCTGCTGCTCCCCACCCTTCTGCTCTAGGGCTCAGTCAGAGCAAAGATATGCAGGCTGAGCCCCATACCTGCCCTAAGTGGCTATGTCCCACTTGGACTACTGCAATGTGCTCTACATAGGGCTACCTTTGAAGGTGACTTGGAAACTACAACTAATCCAGAATGCAGCAGCTAGACTGGTGACTGGGAGTGGCTGCTGGGTCAGTATAACACCAGTTCCTAAAGGATCTTCACTGGCTCCCAGTACATTTATGAGCACAATTCAAAGTGTTGGTGCTGACCTTTAAAGCCCTAAATGGCCTCTGCCCAGTATACCTGAAGGAGCGTCTCCACCCCCATCGTTCAGCCTGGCCACTGAGGTCCAGCGCCAAGGGCCTTCTGCTGGTTCCATCACTGTGAGAAGCAGAGTTACATGGAACCAGGCAGAGGGCCTTCTCAGTAGTGGTGCCCTCCCTGTGGAACGTCGTCCCTTCCGATGTAAAGGAAATAAACAACTATCTGACTTTTAGAAGACACCTGAAGGCTGCCCTGTTTAGGGAAGTTTTTAAAAATTGATGTTTTTATTATGTTTTTAGATATGTTGTAAGCCACCCAGAGTGGCTGGGGAAACCCAGCCAGATGGGTGGGGTAATAATAATAATAATAATAATAATAATAGGCAATTCAGGTTTTCTCTGGATTGTTGTTTGCTCTGATATAGCACTAAAGAGCCTGTTTAACCTGGGAAAGGAGCAGGGAATGGGAAAACTGCTCTGACCTATGCCTAGAATGTGTGGATCAAATGGAAAACCACTTGGACTTCTGCTTTCTAGGCCTGGGGCAAGCGGAAGTGTGGATGAGCTCTGAGTCTCAGTCCGAAAAACCCTCTTATTGCAAAAGCTGAAATCTGGCAGCCCTGGAGGTGATTCGGAAAAGGGCAATGAGAAAGATCGAAGGGGATGGAGCAGCCTCCCCTTTGAGGAAAGGTATCTGAGGCTTTTCAGTTTAGAGAAAAGACAAGGAAGAGGTGACATGATAATCGTGTATAAAAGAATACATAGGGTGGAGAAAGAGGCTAGAGGAAAAATTGTCTGCCTCTGTCATAACTTGTGGACATCCAATGAAGCTGAATGTTGGAAGATTTAGGACAGACCAAAAAAAGGAGCACTTTTTTCACGCAGCACACATAGTTAAACTGAGGAATTCACTTCCACAAGAGGGATGGCCCCTGACTTGGATGGCGGTAAAGGGGGATTAGACCCATTTGCAGAGGATAAGGCTATCAGTGACTATCAGTGCATTGCGTGTGTTGTCATTCCAAGACAACACTGTCAGTAAAAAATTATCCCGCTGATAAGGTGCCGGTGGCAGAAATCACCCCTGGATGCTTCGCCTATCACCAAATCTCCATAGTAGGAAAGGTTTGTTCTTCTCTTACCCTCCCACTTCCTCTTTTAAGTGCACTCATTTTAGCCTTATATGGCTTTTGAGGCCTGGGAGCTCTGCCAGAAAAGTAAAACCTATTTTCATCTGAACTACAATGCGTGCGATTTTCACTAAGCAGCTTTTACCATGCCAGAGTTGCTGAAACTGTTTTGCTGGCAGCCAGTGCACTTCAGTTCTCTGTGCTTTGTCATCTCTGGGGAGAAAGAAAACCATGTACCAAACTGTCGGAAACTACTGGAAGTCAGTGTGACTCTGACTTCTAGAAACCCATTATAAACCCCTCAGTGAGCAGTTTCCAAGCATTCAGCCCTTGCTTTGCTGCAAGGAGGATCCACGTATACAATTACTGGACACAAGAAGTAATGAGTTTTTGTGGTGACTCATCATGAGGTGTTTTTCCCCCCAACAGACACCCTAGGCTAGAGGACTGGAGGATGTTTCTCAATATCCAGTCTTGATCCAGGATTTGCTGAGAAGAGGCTGGAGTTAGGAAGAACAGAAGGGCACTTTGAAAGAGAATTTCTTCATGCTTTCCAGACAGTGGGAAAAGTAAGGTCAATAAAACCCAAATAGCATGTTTTGTTTTTCAAAGCTGCCATTTCACTTTATGGTGGTTTGGTTGCCAATGATGGGTTCTGCTGTATGATTGTAATTGTTTGTACTTGCTACACTGTAATACAACTTGTTTCCACTTGATGGGTGGAAGGGCACCAAGAACCTGGTTTGCTCCGTCTGGCTTCAAAGGATAGGACTATACATGTGTGACAGTTTCAGATTTCTCCTTACAGGCACATTTCTATGCAATTTTGTCTAAGAGACACAATTTTGCAAACCAACTCCCCTAATACAATAGATAGTAAAAATGTTACTTACGTATATGTGTGTGTGCACTCTCTCACACACAATTTACACTAGTACATGAATTATTTACTTTGGAAACTGCAATGCAAAATTCAGAGAAGTGTGGGTTTCAAAGTACGGCTGTGTTTTGGTTCACACTATGTTTTGAGAAGTGTGAGTTGGATAGGTTTGCTTTTAAATGCACACTGAATTGACTTTCTCCCCTATCCCTAAGTTGAGATTCTGTCTAGGGACTCTAGAGATGAGTTGTGTATGTGACAATTGGGTTTTTCAGGTTAGGTTTTTTGTCTGTCTGTCTGTCTGTCTGTTTGTTTTCTGAGCAGCCTCTGGCTAGATGGTCTGCTTTGACATATAGCAGTAGCCTGTGTTCTCCTGCCCCTGAGGGAGTTTCATAGGGATTTCTCTGCTCTGGCACCTCATCTTGCATCATTGACCCAGTGATGCTGAGGAGCATCATAGCCCACACATTTGAGACTTCAGTTTGAGTGTTCAGGGCTGGCACTGCCATTAGGTAGATAGTGGGTGGTGGGTGGTGGGAAGCAGCTTCAAGGTGTTTGAGGTCAGCGTTGTGTGTGCCACATTGTTGTTGTTTAGTCATGTATGACTCTTCGTGACCCCATGGACCAGAGCACACCAGGCACTCCTGTCTTCCACTGCCTCCCACAGTTTGGTCAGACTCATGTGTGTGCCACATAACATGTCCCATATCCCCCAGGGCAGGAAGATTCAAGTACCATCAAGGAAACATTTAAATATTTCATTTGTGTTGATGAGGAGTTGCGAGTTTGTTTGTCTCAAATTAGACCTAAGAGAAATGAGATTACCCAGCAAAAGCAAGCTCACACTTCTCATTCAGTTGGTATATATACTGAAGGTACACATGTAAGAGACTCGTTTCTAATTATATTTTGGGAATTATTCGTGTTCTTATGTAGCTGCATTATTTTATACTTTCTGGGTGCCCCATGTTCATATTATAAAGTAGTTGTGTCCTATGTTATCAATCAAGCACTGCTAGAAGTTGTCCCCCCCCCCAATTGTATTTCTTATTTTTAAAAAACCAGTGTGGTTCAAGCAATTTTTTTATTCTGAAAGTGTGGCCCAGAGAAAAAAGTTTGGGGACCACTGCCCTAAGCTAACCTACTGTTTTCAGCTGTGGTGGAAGATACTAAGCCATTACCAGTGTTGTAACCAAAGAGAATCTAGAGACTGAACAAAGTTTACAGCACAGGGATCTACTGCTAGAGATGTAGAAGAATGAAAGCAGATTTTATACGTAATTCCTTGAACTGTAGCAAAGGGAAAACATTTTGGACAATAATGTTGAAAACAGCACAGGGAATTGAAAACAGCACAGGGAATTACAGGATATGCTTTTACCCGAAAATCCTTTAAAAATGCTTCTTGGAATGTTCCAGTTTGCATGTTGACCTCCAACGAATACAAACTCTGCTGATGACAGCAAAACTTTGTATTGCCCAATCTTGGATATATAAACAATACTCCAACAACTACACAATTGCTAAAGAAAACCTGGGAAACAGCCTTGCGGATAAAGCAACCATGTAATAGAAAAAACAGCAGAATAATTACCAAAGCAAATGTATTGACCAATGTTTATACATTTCTGGAAAGACAATGTGGCAGATAATAACCTTGTTATTTACATTAATTTAATTATCTGCGCTTTCCCTTCCCTTCATAATACTTTTCGTTCTATTCACATTTTCCCCTCACTTTATTACTGCATATCTATCATAAAATTAATAAAAATATTAATTTGAAAAGTCATAGAGAATCCAGGGAACTACAGTTTGTTAAGGGTTCAGTGAACTGTATATCTGTGAGGCCAGCACTGTTAACAAACTACAGTTCTTCGGGGAAGCTGTGACTGTTAACGAGAGTGCTTTAAATGTATGGCACGGATGCAACCCTAGTCCAGCTAGCTAAACACAACTGGCTCTCTTTTAAGTTTTCATGATAGTCCAACATCCTATTTCATTGCCAGAAGCTTTATTATCTTTCCCTCCCTGTGTGGATATAATAAGGGTGAGAGACCTGATATTAAGCAAGTTGA
The DNA here is from genome assembly GCF_965153285.1 of Podarcis tiliguerta. NCBI lineage: Eukaryota > Metazoa > Chordata > Lepidosauria > Squamata > Lacertidae > Podarcis > Podarcis tiliguerta. The sequence goes on along the minus strand of NC_139541.1, from coordinate 48,143,548 downwards.
GCAACAACTTGTTAATCTTTCTCCTGCCAGCTGTTCTCATATCATGCACTGCTTCTGGCAGAAGTGCTGTGCATTCATCCCCCCCCCCCGATGTGACATGATAGAAATTCACAAAATTATGCAAAGCATGAAGAAAGTTTTTCTCCTTCCCTCGTAACACCAGATCTCAGAGGTATCCAAGGAAGGGGGATGTTGGAAGATTTGGGACAGATAAAAGGAAGTACTTCTTCACACAGCTCATAATTTAACTATGGAACTCACTTCCACAGGAGGCAGTGATGGCTACCCATTTGGATGCTATGGAAGAGGATTAGGCTAATTCGTGGAGGACAAAGCTTTCAGTGACTGCTAGCTAGGCTGGCCATGCTTTACCTCCACTATGAAGGCATTACGCCTCTGAATACCAGTTGCCGGGAACCACAGGAGGGCAGAGTGCTGTTGTGCTCAGGTTCTGCTTTCAGGCTTCCCACATGCATCTGGTCAGCCACTGTGACAGCAGGATGCTGAACTAGACAGGCCACTTGCCTGATCTAGCAGACTTGTCCTGCGTTCTAAAATTACTTGGCCATTTATTGTTGGAGTTTGGCGGGGTTAAGACTGTCAGGCAATCTAAAATTGGGTGGGTTGTTGTTTTTTCTCTGCGTTATGGGTTTCTGCTGGGGAAGGGGGAGCTGGCATTCATAGATAATGACACGGACACATATGTTCCGGTGCAGAGGACAGTTGGGAACAATTGCCGAGAAATCTCAGAGAGTGAGGATATTCGGTCCTGTCCAAATTGCTCTGAAACTACAGACAATGGATCTGCTGCAACTTGGGTCATCAGACTTCTGCAATGACTACACTTAATGTAAGTGGTCTCTTTTCTCTGCCGCAACTGCTGTAAACTGTCTCTAGAGCTTATTTAATTCTAAGGGTGATGACCAAGCTGCCGTTCCCAGAGGGTTGGCAGTCATTTGCCTTCTCATTTCTTTTTAAAAGACAGAAAGAAAAATTGTAGTAGAGATTGTGAGTACTTCCTACCCACAGTAGGTGAAAATATAAACTTGAAAGCCCTATTAGAATGTGCACCAGTAAAATAGGTCAGGCATTTTTATGGATTGCCTGCCTACTCTAAAAATCATCATCTCTACATGGAGCTCTCTAGAGTCTGTAAATGATGGCAGGAGAAAAAAACAAACCTTGAAAAAATAGAGAGGTTGGGAGGCTTGTTGGCCTTTATAGTTCCAAAACACAGATGGGGGGAGATTCTTGATTGGGATTGCATTAATGAAAAAATTACCTAATTTGCACTTCTTGCATCAATATGTGAACTGAAACACAACTATTCTTTGAAATTCACTGTCCTTCGAAATTCACATAGCTAAATGTTTCAGAATACATTGATATGATAGGATGTACAATGTCATTCCCTCCAACAATTCTCCAATGAAAATAGGGACGTCCCATTCCATAATGATAGTTTTACTATTTATACCCCATACATCTTACTGGGTTGCCCCAGCCACTCTGAGCAGCTTCCAACATATATGAAAACATAATAAAACATTTTAAAAAACCTTCCCTATACAGGATTGCCTTTAGACAGCTTGGGGGTCAGATAACTCCATACCCTCCAACAGGGGCATCCTAAGGAAAAGTGGCATCAGTAGTAAGCCCACTAAACCTTATTGTGCTGAGGCAGCAATAAGCACTGAAGAAGCTACCTTACACCAGAGCCTTACACCAGCCCAGTAGTGTCTGTTTTGACAGGTAGTGACTCACAGATGTTGAACATCAAGCGCCACTTGGTCCTTCTCACCACAGAGGCCAGGGAAGGATTCTGAGGTCTCCTGCATGCATAGCAGGCACTCTGCCACTCAGCTATGAAGGCTCCTCCCCATACCTAGCTACATCCACACTATGTACAGAAGAGTCTTCAGTTAGTGGTTTTATAGGAGGGAGAGAGGGAGAGAGGGAGAGAGAGGAGAGGTGTAATGTTTTGGGATAGGCTGAAAGGCCTGAATGCTGGGAGAAATGAAAAGCAGAGGTGTCTAAGCAGTTGGAAAAAGAGGAGAGTTAGGAAGTGAGATGGTGCACTGTGAGGTGGGGGGAGAGAGAGAAACGACTTCATGTCAGCCTAGAAACATGTTGCTATAAATTCTCAGCTGTTCTCACAGCATGCGGCTGAGAAACTGGAATGCCTGCAACTCTGTTATTATCATACATTCCAGTGACCCTATTTTCCAGGGAAAATCCCTATTTGGGTTATTGGTCCCTGATAAATTGCTGTCCCAGTTTTGCCTTTTAAGGATGCCCTTTTAAACTTCTCATAGGGGTAGTCACATTTGTCTCTTGCAGCAGCAAAAACAACATGCCTTGTCACACCTTAACTAACAGATTTCTTACGGTGTAAGAGGTAGTCTCATAAGGCCAGAGTCACCACTGCAGTGACTTTGGGTACCAGTGTGCCCACCAGTACCTCCTATGCTGCCTGTGAAAGGTGTCAGTAAACGTCCCTGCAATATAATACAGCTGTAGGTCTGTCATCACACAGCAGTTCACTTGGTCGCTGACAGATGGTGCTGTATTGCAGGACCGGTATGATGACAGATTGGGCTCCCAAAACTGCAGGGCCATTGCAGCAGTGTCAGAGGGTGAGGAATGTCTAATTTGGGGATATGTGTGAAATGGCACAAACTGCTTGGTCTGTGTTTTGAGTTGCCCTTCCCCCACATCTTATTTCTGTTCAGTGTTAGGATGCAAGCTGTGATAGGCCTTTTGAAACAGCTCAAGGCCACAGGTCTCTGGCATGACTCATCCACCTTCCCTTTCTCCAAAGAACGTGTATATGTGCATTTGTGTTTCATATGTCTTTATAAAGCCAATGCTGTATTCAGCAGTAATTTGGGTGTATTTTAGTGAATTGTGGTGGTGGTGCATCTATCTCCAGACTTGGATCTCTCAGTATATTTGAATCTCTTTAGTATATCCCCTTAAGACCACAGAAATGTGGATAAGCCCTATGACAGCAATGAATAATTTCAATTTTGAAGTTATGGGATTTATCTGTGTCAATCTCCCTGGGGCATTACAAGCAAATGGTGGTTATCAGACTGATAAATGAATAATAGACTGAGAACTGTATTGCAAAATTCAGAGAAGTACAGGAATCAAAGGATGCCTTCATTTGCATCCATATATGAGATCCAAAAGTGCTAGTCAGAATGCTTAAACATCCTCAAGTGCCCTTCTTGTTTTTTTGCTATGCAAATAGCAATTCCGGAAAAGTTTGAGCAATCTTGTGACACTGAGGGGTGGGAACAGCTTAACTCTTTCTATCCCTGCTACGTTTGTTTTTTTAAATCACCTCTCTGAAGGTACTATTTGCATTCCATGAGGCTGAGAGAGGGGTGAGATTTGGAATCGGAGCAACTAAGTAGGAGCAAGAGAAAAGCAAGAGGGCCCTGGGAATCCTAGACATATGAGAAATCCTTGCATGTGTTGTTCGTTCTCTGTTATTTCTTACTAATTCTTTATACTGTTATAGTTACAGCTTCATCAATCTTTAAAACAGTTTTGACTTGTCTGATCTAAGGGGAGGGAGCTCCCATGAACTCCAGGTCCAAATCTTCAGTCAGGGCAATAGGATCCTTACTGGACAGTGTTGGAGTCATATTATAAAATAGATAATAAATAAAAACTGACTAATATCAATGAACAGGAAGGTCCGTGGTGTAGATGCTGGTGCCACATGAAAAGATTGATTACCTGCAAGTGCAGAATGTATGTCACGAGGCATTTGTAAAAGTAAATTCTTTTCAGCCCAACTGATATAACCTGTTGAAACCTTTTGCCTTACTTGAGAACCATCTCTGTGGGTGAGGGTGCAAAAGACATGTGAGGACTTGTTCAAATGAATGGAGATCCTTTTCTTCTGGTACCACATATATCACTTGCGTGATGTCAAAAACCAGTCATGGCCTGGAACTCATTCTGTCTTGGCAGGGAAAGGATCAAGGCTGTCCTTAAATGCCCTCAAGGAGGACTTTGAGTGTGTGTTTTATCCATGTGGGAGTCAACCCTTGTCACGTCCATGGAATGTGAAGCTAAAGACATCTCTTCTGGGTTAAAACGCTATTAATCATTTTCTGCTGAAGAGCCAGCTTAAAGATGTTGCTTTCTGAAAGTGAGGTTGCAAGGTTCTCATCTGTAATTAAAACTCTTCCTCTCTCCGCCCCTCCTTCAGTGGCCAGCCAACAAGACACAGAGCATCATCTGTGTTTGGAAGCCATTGCCTGAGGAACCTCCACAAACTTGACGGCTTGGTGCTGCTCTTTATTCAAGGTGCCACGTGAACGTTGCCATTCGGTAAACATGCTTGCGGGTCCAAAGAGGGATCTGTGGAAGATGCTTCTGTGGCTGCTCCTGCTCCTGCTGCTTGCTGACATTTTGGGATCCAGAGCTGAGGCAGACTTAAGAAAGAAGGCTCATGACCTAATGAAGCAAGTCCCGTTAATCGATGGGTAGGTGGAATTCCTTAACTATGAAAGCATCACTGTGGTCTGGGCTGGGCTATATTCTGATATAGCAAGGATTGTGGAAACTTTTTTTAGCTTTTTGTGGGTTGTATGCCAGTTACTGGTGGGGCCAGAGACAAAAGTGGACAGAGCAATGAATGTAAAGTTTACTTTTGTACAGAAAGCTAGCTTCTTTCTTTCTTTCTTTCTTTCTTTCTTTCTTTCTCTCTCTCTCTCTCTCTCTGTCTCTCTCTCTCTCTCTCCCCCCCTCCCCCCCATCCATGAAAGTAAAAGCCATTATCAGAATTCAAAACCCTCTTCTGGCATGGCAGAAAGATAGCCTGAGGTGAAAGAGTGTGACTTAGGGGTGGGTTTTGACCTGGGGAGAGTCCCAAGAGCCAGATACAGAGGCCTGGAAGGCTGGATTTGGCCCCTGATCCTGAGGATCTCCACGCCTGTGAATACAGTATTCTTCTGATTCAATATAATGCTTTTCTTGAATACGAACAAACAGAGCTTGCAAATATTCAGTCATTCCTGCCTGCCTCTGGAATTACCGTACATTCCTGGTTGTGTTGCAAACTGCCTCTGCCAGGCAGCAATGAGGAAGGAATCTGCCCAACTCAAATTTCAAAGCAGACACACCTGATTTGATTCCAGTCTGTACATGAGCCAAATCAGATCACGAGTCCTCCTTATAACTTGCAGTCCTATGGGTCCCTTCACAAGGTAGTACAGGGGCTGTTCCACATTGCCGTATCTCTTCTTTTTACATTAAAAAGAAAGAAAGAAAGAAAACCCAGCCTCCCAGAGTATATAGTGCATGAGGCTATTAATATGGCTGTTTAAACATGGGGGCAGCCATGTTTCCTTTATACAATCCCCGCCCCAGCCCCCAAAATTGAGAATATGAGTCTCATTGACCTGCAGCATTTCAATATCAAGTGTACTGTGGCAAACTGCTGCCATGATGGGGCCAAACGTCTGTGGGCCAAAAGTCCAGGTCATTGGGGTCAAGAGAGGGAGGGAGGCATGCCACAAGTTCTGTGACAGAAATACACGTGTGTGAACTAAGTAATTCAAAGAGTGCCTTACAGTCCATCCTCTTTCATTAGCTCCCACAGCGATAGCAGATAGAGACGTACCTTTTAGAAAGCAGTAATAGACTAAAATGTCCTGTCTTCTTATTGCGCAGACACAACGACCTGCCCCTGAAGCTGAGATGGTTCTACCAGAACAAGCTGAGCAAGACTGACTTGAGAACACTCAACAAAACAGACACAAACATCCGGAAGCTCCAAATGGGCCATGTTGGTGCTCAGGTAGGTGTTCGGTGTGTACCCAAACCCTGCAAAATGCAGGATTGAACTCATCAGCTGATTCGACACAATCGCTGGTATAAAAGAGTGTGGGAAGTGAATTGTTGTGTGGTCCCTTGATGTAAGAGGTGAAAGAGGAAAAATATAGCAAGGAGGGGTATAGGATGGATCCTAATAATAATAATAATAATAGTATATTTATACCCCACCCATCTAGCTGGGTTTTCCCAGCCACTCTGGGTGACTCCCAACAGAATATTAAAAGCATGATAAATAAGGCCTGTGAGCATGCCATCTATTATATGGGTATTTTCTATGGGGTTGGGTTATGGAGGGGAAAATGTCCAATTGCAGTTACAGTTTGAATTCATACCACTCCTACCGATGGACTTCAAAGGGATCCCTTCTCAGCACCCATCAGCTCCTTTGAAGGCAGTTGGGTCAACGGCATATCAACCGAGCATCCATTGTGTGTACCTATATGTCAGGGAACTGCCATCGGAGCTGGAGGCGGAGAGAAGGCTCCAGAGGGATGCCGGAGAGGGTCCCAGTAGGGAGAGAGGCAGCCCATCTGCTGGGGGAGGAAATCAGCGTAACACCAGTGGAGAAGGGGGGCAGATGGGGGAATTGGAGAGGTGGCTCCAGGACTCCTCGCCGGAGACCAGCGGAGAAAGTACGAGTACTCCGCTGCCCACACCCTCTTTGCGCAGAAGACTTCCGCGCAGGGAGACTAGGAGACTGGGCGTCAAACAGCTTTTATGCTGGAAGAGGTTCAAGAAACGCCCACTGAAGGATTCTGCCAGCGACTGAGGCAGCCACGAAACTTGAGGCTGTCCAGACAGAAAGGGTTCAACCAGGTAACCTAGCCAGGAGTGGCGGCAACTTACGCACGAGCAACCCCTAGAACCATTACACTATAGTTGTGCCAAACAGGCATATATACTCCTGAAATTCTGTTTTAAAGCTGCATTTTGTCAACTTTCTTCCAGTTTTGGTCCGTGTATGTTCTCTGCAGTGCACAGAACAAAGACGCTGTCCGCTTGACGTTGGAACAGATCGATGTTGTCAAGCGGATGTGCAAAGACTATGAAGAATTTGAGCTGGTGACATCTTCTCAAGGTAATGTGTCCTGCATTCGCTAGAGTGAGATGGTCTCCTTAGGTAGCTAATTTTTGATAACCTGAAAGGGGAGCAAATAGCCAGCTATTGAATCTATTATCATATTTTTACTGCTGGGGGGAGGAAGAAAGCTGCTTGTGGGATTTTCTTCCTCAAATGCCAAATAACATGGCTGGGCTGTGGTACTAGGCACTTTGACTTGGTGGGGGGGGGGCTCTATCTGCTCTTATGCCTCAGGTAGAAAAATATATTGGGCTGGCCCTACTCAGGCAGAAAAATATCCCATGTACATCAGCCAAAAATCATATGCTAGATCCAGAAATGAGTGACACAGTTTTCACATTAGCATATTATCTTATCCACAGCCCCTTCAGATACTCCATCCTCACATGGAAGCAGGGGATGCCAGAGGCAGGTTTGGAGCACTAAATATGAGGAGGGCAGGCAGGTTTAGTAGCTGTTTTGGGCTGGCAGGGGGGTAGCTATTATTTTGCCTTCCTAATGCAGGCATTTCTAACAGTAAAAACATGAAAAGCTGTTAGGGATGGGAGAGAAATTCAATTCTGCTTACATTGAAAGGTGAACTTACCTAATTCACATTTTTCATAACCATATGCAAATCAAATGCAAACGTCCCACTTTTCTGAATTTTGCAATTCAGTTCTCCAGCCATGTAACATGTGCCAAAATGCATATAGTAAATCATGCATATAAATGTGTATATATTAGTGAAAATGACATGCAAAAATGCACTATATTGGGGGAAATTGCTTTGCAAAAATGTGTATATCAGAGGAAATGTCATATTAAATGGTGTATAGTAGGAAAAATTCACACAAAAGTGCTAATGAATCTTAATGAGAACTTAAAAGAACAACAACCCCAAAACCAATGTGGAAATGTGAGGAACTTAACTTAAGACTGGAGAAACAAGAAACCGAGCGAAAACAAAATTCCTCATTCCTACATGCTGTAAATCTACCCGTAGTTGCACAACTATGTTGCTATGCATTGATGTCCCTTTAAAAATTCAGATCTGTCTTTCTGATCAAAATCCAGGCATTGCCAGCACTGACAGCAAAAAGATAGCCTGTTTGATTGGCATCGAAGGGGGGCACTCCATCGACAGCAGCCTCGCGACCCTGAGGATGTTCTACGAGCTGGGCGTTCGGTACATGACGCTGACCCATAACTGCAACACTCCCTGGTAAACTACAAACAAGTGTTCCTTCAGAGAGGGGCTGTTTCTCTGGGATTTGCCAACATTGCTTACAACATTACAATGTATTTATTCCTGTACTGAGAGAATACATATGCCAGTAGGTCAGTCTGCTAAACGAAGGACCGGGGGAAGGCTGTAGCTCACTTGTTCAACATCCGCTTTACATACAGAAGGTCACAAGTTTGATCCCTGGCATCTCCAGGTTGGGCTGGAAAAGGCTTCTGTATGAAATCCTGGAGAGTCACAGCCAGTCAGTGCTAGGTGGAAGGAATAAGCAGTGAAGTTGAAGCAGCGGTGGCTCAGGAAGTTTTGCTCCTTGATCCAAAACTGAAAATGGCACCTGCAGCCACTTGAGGTGACTGGAAGTGGCCCAGCGGAGTCCCAGCATGCTGAAGGAGGCCAGAGAGGAGCAGGCAGTGGCGGCTGCGGGTGACAAGCAAAGGAGACAGTGAGTGGTGTGCTCCTCAGGGAACAAATCTGCCACCCCTCCCAGTTGTCCCCAGCCTGCCACCTGAGGTGACTGCCTCACCATGCCTCATGGGAGGGCAGGCCTTGAGTTGAAGGATGGTTGGATTTAGAGTGAAGAGAGAGGAATTCAATTCCCTGCTTGGCCATTTCTCAGTTTAACCTACTTCATAGGGCTGTTGTGGAAATAAAAAGAAGCATTGTTTATGTTTTCCTGCGTTCTTTAAATAAACACTGGTTTAAATAAGTAATAAATTAATCTATTTCAGGGGTTGCCAATGTGCCATTTTGGGATGCCCAGCATCCCTTCTGTGGCACCCGTGAAAGGCCTAAGTAAATATCCCCTCAAAACTACTACCCTTTGCTCTTCCTGCTCAGTTCTTGTTTGCAGTGGCTCAGCCTCCCCTTACACTGAACATGCCCCCTTAAACATGCTCACGTGTCATGGGATGCCCGGATTGGGCACCCAGCATCCCATCTGTTCTGACTGGAGGAGAGGTGCAAAGAGCTTCTCTCTGTAAATGAATGTGTAGGAGCTGATAGAAGTGCCTCCCCCCCACTTTAAGTGGCTCATGGGGAGTGTGCCTGTTCCTTCCCCACCTGAATCTTTTCTGCTGTCTATTTTGTGTTATGTCACGACCCCACAGCAACCATTCTGTTTCATGCCACTCACCCCATGGCAACCAATTTTTGACAACATCCCCGAAAAATTCAGTGTTCTAGATGCAATTACATCTGTCTCTCTGTGTGTTTGTAACGCTGTTCCACTTCAGAGTTTGAAATATTTCCTTGACAGGCTTAAGTTTCTTCTTAAACATCCCTCACCATCTTTGTTCCCCTGCAGGGCAGAAACCTCAGCAAAGCAAGAACATAAATTTTATCCCGACACTGAGGGCCTGAGCACTTTCGGCAAAGTAAGCATTAGTGAAGTGAAAATTAGCAAATTGCTGGCTGATATGCACCTGAATGTCTTTGAAATGTACATACTCTGCAGAAAAGGCAAATTCCATATTAGGGTCACTAGTAACGGGATCAAAATAAAGCTGCCAATATCACAATGCCTTTGTAAATTGTACGCCCCAAGGGGAACCACATTGCGCTCAGCATTGAGGGGGGAGAGTGTTGTTGCACTCAGATTCTGCTTGTGGGCTTCCCAGAGATATCGGATTGGCCACTGTGGGAACAGGATGCTAGGTTTGGTGGGCCTTTGTCCTGATGCAGCTGCCAGGCTCTGCTTATGTTCTTAGATCATGTCAGAGTAGCATAACCCACAGCACCATCTGCCTATATTGTGCTAGGAAGTGGTGAAGGAGATGAATCGACTGGGGATGATGGTAGACTTATCTCACACGTCTGATGCAACAGCAAGGGCAGCTCTTAGTATCTCCAAAGCGCCGGTCATTTTCAGCCATTCATCCGCCTTCTCAATCTGCAACCATTCAAGAAATGTTCCAGATGATATCCTGCTGGATCTGGTGAGTGAGACTTAGGCCTTATCCAAACTCACCAGTCCTCTGTGCTTTCCTTCATGGTCTGGGGTTTAAAGCTCCGCGTCTGAGCACTCACTCTTTCTTTCTCTTTTGCTTTGGCGTTTCCCCCACAAAAACCCACTCTTTAAAGCTGAATCAGAGCAAATGGAAATCCATTGAAAACCCAAATTGCAATTTGTTGTGCTTCAGCATTAAAGAGTGGGTTTTCGTGGGATCAGCCCCTCCTGTCCTGGCCAATGACATGAAAACCTCTATTTCTTGTTGTCCAATGAGCCTCGCCAACTCAGGGAATGACCAATAAGGCTTCTGCATATGATCTCAGTGACCAAGCTAGGATATAAGGGATCTGGTGGTCCCTGAGGTAGCCCAGACCTAATCAGTCTAATACAGGAACACCTTCAGTTGTTTAACTTGTATATTCTGTAGATAACTTGGGGCTTATCTACACTCATGGTTTATAACATTAAAAATGTGTTATTAAAATGTGACACCAGGGATGCTGCAGAGCAAAGGAAAACTGCCATTAAATGTTACAGAATGTTATATTTAAAAATGTTTAGAAGATCAATGTAGATCTAGCCCTGGTGTCTTCCCACATCAAATCTGGGTTTGACTTTATATTATTTTCTGAGAGTTTTTTCCTCCCCACCTCAGCCTTTACTTTTAGATACGATTATATTCTCATTGATGTTCTAGCTGCCAACATCCATATCATTATTGATGGTACCAGTCTACTTGTATCTGACTTGCTTCATTTTCTCTTCCTTTGTTTTAGAAAAGGAATCGTGGGATTGTGATGGTGACATTCCCAACCAAATTCTTGGCCTGTGGTAGGCAAACAGTGAGCATTTCAACTGTTGCAGGTTAGCAGAGGCAGCTTTCTATATATCGCTCTATTAGTAATATCACACCACTTTCCAGAACTAGAGTGGAATATAGCACAAGTTTACCCTCATTTCCATGTTATTTGCAAATGGAATATTTCTGGAAGCAAACAACACAGAAATGAGCACTAAGCTTGCACCACAGTCCACTGCAGTTCCAGAAGTGGCTTTTACGTTCTGTGAAAGCTCAAACAGAATACTAAACTTCAGGGGAAAGTTGTGAAAATGGAATAAATTGCCATGTGAATGCAACCTGTGTCATTCTGCCACACACAAAGACTGCAGGTGTGCTTATTCAAGGTAGATACCCATCCTACGGAACAAACTAGACCTTACTTAATGGTGTGATTAGGAGCTATAAAAGGGTACCTTTTTAGGTGCATGAGGGTGGTTTTCATCAGGGCTGCAGAACAGATGAAAGGGAAGTTGAACCTTTTCCTCCACAGCTACAGCTACAATTGCAATGAAATACCACCACCACTAAAAAAAAGTGTGGTGACTGGTTAGGGGAAGCTAAACTTTTTGTGGTTTTAATGAAAGCCCTCTTTCACTGAGTATGTTGAGTATCTGTTGGAGAGTAGTAGAGAGGGGTGGACTGGAGGTTCCTGGAAGACAGCATAGCTGGACAGCACTCCATGCTGCAACCTTTTGTTGCAGCTCCCACTTGTAATCCTTCTAGCACTCACATAACTACTACTCCAAGCACATGGCGTTTTCTTTTTCAGCACGGTTCAAATGGTTTGCCCTTTGTATATGTAATTGGAGGTAATATTGAACCCAGGTCTTATTATCCCAAGTTCAGTGACCAGGGAAATAGATAAATATCAGGTCAGCTGCCTTGAAAATTTTATTTCCAGCTCTGAGCTTGCATTACCATAGCAGCTGCCTTCCTTCAGCTTGTTCTGACCTCTCTGTTCCCCAGAGGTCAAGCCTCTGTGAAAAAATATCCTAATGAATAATGTTACTAAGAAAATAACCTAAAATCTGTACAAATGTGTTTGTTCATTTAATCAGTTATGGCATTTCTGCAACTAAGAACAAAATGTTCTAGTGTGTAGTTTTGAGGTAAACATTCAAATTGCAAAACATCAAGTAGATCTATTTTATGTTACCTTTTGGTTAGCTGTCTGTAAGATGTCCCTTGACAGCCGAGAATCCCACACAGTCCCACACCTGCCCCACTCAGTTTTCTCATCATTCTCTGGTAAAGCAGGACCAGTGATGGGTGTGGTCTGGAAAAAGCTTTAAGGGCCAGACAGAAAGGCCTCACTTTTAAGACTTACCAAGCTGATCTTGGTCTTTAAAATGCAAAGGGTGGAAAAAAACCCCATGGAGAATCATGTAATGTGTAGTTTGAACCTCAGGGTGGATTGCACATACTTCAGTGGCCCAACTTGCAACTGAATTTGCCCACAACTGGACATGTTGTGTTTCTATCAGACGTCATAAATGGCTGTGCATTTACCCCCTGACATGTACTTCTGCTCTGACAACTATTGTCATTGTTGTCTCCTTTAAATGATCTAGATCACTTTGACCACATAAAGGAAATTGCAGGTTCACATTCAATAGGAATTGGCGGTGACTATGATGGATTAGTTCGGTTAGTAACCTTTTTTCATTGTCGTGCAAGACAGTTATATATTCAGCACTACAGTGGGATGCTGTTTTAAATGGCATCCTTGGAATTCCCCCACAGTGTAGAATCACCCCATGTCCTCTTGACATCATTGTGTCTTGTGTTTCACCACCTCCACTGTTGGTAGCCAATGGTGAGGACCAGGGGTCACGATCATTATTGATTAAATTTATAAACCACCCTTCATCCAAAGATCACAGGGTGGTTTACAGCAAAAGAATGGTACCCTTGAGATGTTTCTCCAAGTGCACTGCAGCCACCCCCAGTCTTCAGGTGGTGAGGTTAGTTACCTTTTCATCCCTTGAAAAGTACATCAAGCTGATGGAGGAAGTTGGAAGAATGGCACTCTTCCTCACTTCCTGTTTCAGCTATATGCTCTCAGCTTACTTCTACTGGATCCAACTTTTACCCAGATCTATTGGGAAAGCAGGGTGTTTGTGTGTGAGCATGTTTGTGTGTGAGCATGTACACCTTCTTTCTGTCACTCTATGGGTGAATGATCTAGGAGCAGGAGAAGTACACAGAGGTGATGGTGCCTGTGACAGTCAGTCAAAAATCTGCATGTTCCCACATGTGTAAAATAGTTGGCAACCCTGTGGATGAGGCAATGCAAGACAGGTTGAATCAGACCACCGACTAAGTGTTCAGGGCCAGCCCTACCATTTGACCTGATATCCTCTAACCTGCTATCCTCAGGAATGTTATAGGATATTGTCCTGTCACCAAAGATTCAAGAGCTGTAGCTCACTGGTAGAGCATCTTCTTTGCATGCAACATGTCGCAGTTTCAATCCTCAGCATCTCCAGGTATTGCAGGCAATGTTCTCTGCCCAGAGAGCTGCTGCCAGTCAGTGTAGGTGGACCAAGCTAGATTGACCACAGTCTGACTCTATAGAAGGTAGCTTTCTAGTTTCCTAAATTCTAACTGCTTGTCCAACCTCTGTACATCATGGAATACATGTATTGCATGTAACATGTGCTTCAACTTCCAGAGTGTATGGAGTTTATGTAGAACATAGAAACCTATAAAAATGGTTGCATCCTGCTCAGGAGGGGCATTCCAAACTTGACTGGGATTAAATCCCTGAAAACAATTTAGATATCCCACAGTTTTCATGGCCTTCTCATTCTGTGAAAGGAATTACATCACACAGTGCAAGTGGAGGAAATGATTGGATGTCAGCAAGGCTTCCTCAGTCGGACTCTTGAATCTGATTTAGCACAAAAAGGATGTATATCCCCTCAGGAGTTAGCTGCACAGTTAACTGCACTCGGGAACTTATTAAGTTCCCTCTCTAGGGGGAAAAATGCCATCCAATATACATTTTGTTTGTTCCATACCTCAGTGTGAGCTTTCTTTGCTAACAGATTCCCTGAAGGACTAGAAGATGTCTCTAAATATCCAGCCTTGATCGAGGAGCTGTTGAGGAGAGGCTGGAGTGAAGAAGAACTGAAGGGTGTTTTGAGAGAGAACTTTCTTCGTGTTTTCCGGGAGGTGGAAAAAGTACTGCTAATATTTGTTTTTCCCTTTTAACTGGCATTACATTTCCCCAAGGGAGGGAAAGAGATCCTCTAGGTCCGAGATAAGGAACCTGGGCCTTCTAGATGTTCCCTCATCTAAGGGTTGAGGTTACCCAGCAAATGTGAGAATAAAAACAGAAACATTTCATTGCTGGATCAAATTTAAGACTGTTTTAGGTCAGTACTCAGCCTCCAATAAGTCAGGTGTCCCTGGGGGGAAAAGCAGACCAGCCTAAAAACGGGCATCTCTTAGTGTGGGAGGAAAATATAATCCCTGTGACCCACATACGTGGGGTAAATGATAAAAAAGTATCAGCTGGGTGCCTGGATTCACAACTTGGGGCTAAATTCACTCTCCAGCAGGAGAGTAGCAGAGTTTAAACTCTCCACTCCATTTTCTTTCTCCCCCATCCCACAATGATTAGACAGCAGTCTGGATCCACTAAGCATGTTCAGCTTTGTTTGTTTGTTTGTGTCTCTACATATTAGAGGGTTTTTTGTTTTGAAATTGTAATTCTGTAAACCTTGGAGTCCCCCCAGGTCTGATGATGTGGTGGTGTTTGTTTTCCCAGATAAGGACCAGAATTTAGAGCATGAGTTCACTATTTGTATGTAGCAGCCTTCCCCAATCAGGTGCCCTCCAATAGTTGCTCTGTCCCAGCTCCTGTCAACCTAGCAGTTCAAAAGCACACCAGTGCAAGTAGATAAATAGGTACTGCTGTGGCAGGACGGTAAACAGTGCTTCTGTGTGCTCTGGCTTCTGTCACGGTGTTCCGTTGCACAAGAAGTGGTTTAATCTGTCTGTGGGCAAATGCCAGCTCCCTCAGCCTGAAGCAAGATGAGTGCCGTACCCCATAGTCACCTTTGACTGGACTTAACCGTCCAGGGGTCCTTTACCTTTACAAGTCTTGAATAGTAACTTCGATCAGCCTCAGCTAGCATCGCCAGGCTGCTATATAAGGGTGCTTTGTTCACAGAAGGTCCCAGCTACTGGCATCACCAGACTTCCCAAGACCCTGGTAAACCACTGCCAACCCAAGGAAACATCATTAGACAGTTTATGCACAGCCTAAATCAGGACTGGGGAACCTTTGGCCTGCTAGATGTGGCTAAACTACTGGTCTCATCATCCCTGGCCACAGTCCAGCAGCATCTGGAGGGCCACATGTTCCCAAGGTCCTGGCCTGAATTGTCTCCAACTAAGTTGTACTAAAAGTAGACCCACTGAAATTGATGGGCTTAAATGAGTCGTGCCCATTAAATTCGGCAGCCCTACTCCGGATGTCGTCCGCATATCAGATGGGTCAACAGAATAAGGCAGCTTCATATGTTTATAGTGGATGCAAAGGTCTCGCTTTCTGATTTGTCATTGTGTTTGAATACTTCTAGGTGCGTGATGAGAACTTGTCAGAGGGCGTGAGCGAAGTGGAAATTCCTCCTGAAAATGTCGGTCATTCCTGTCACACAGAACTAAAGCCCCCATCTAAGCCGGCGACCAATTCCCATGGACTGCATTGGGGAGGGCAGCAGCCGTATAGCCTCATACTCACAATTGCGGTGTATGCAATGCTAAATTGAGATCATCATCTCAGACAGTGGTGCAACAACCCTGCAGGCCTGTTTGGAAGATACAAAGTGAAGTGTGACGCATGTAGATGCTGCTTTGTGGAGGCCCCACTGTGCCTTCTTCATTTCCGTGAATGAAGAAAAGAGGCTGTCTCTGCACACGAAGGGCAGTCAGGTGAAATACAAGGACAAGACTCCTTTGCCTTAAATATTTGTGCTGAATACCAGGTTTCAGCAAACACCACCTACAAATGCAGCAGGTGTTAAGTTTGGGGCAGGGAACCAGATGCTGTGGGATGGCAGCTCCCATCCTTACTGACCCTTGCCTGCATTGGCTGGGGCTGATGGGAGCTGAGAGCCCCACATCACCTGGAGGGTCACTGCTAGCAATGTGGGAGGCATTCAGTGCAGTTCATGTTTATAGGCAAACCTGCCTAACGCACACTTTCCGAAACAATATGCAATTCAAAACACAGGCACCCATAGCTATCCATAATTTTGTGCTAAATCACTGTTAAATTTTCACAAGGACTTTATTTTTCTTTTTAAATAAAACCACAAACTGGTTTAGAAATACAGTAGTACCTCAGGTTAAGAACTTAATTCATTCTGGAAATCCGTTCTTAACCTGAAACTGTTCTTAACCTGAAGCACCACTTTAGCTAATGGGCCTCCCACTGCTGCCATGCCGCCGGAGCACGATTTCTGTTCTTATCCTGAAGCGAAGTTATTAACCCAAGGTACTATTTCTGGGTTAGCGGAGTCTGTAACCTGAAGCGTCTGTAACCTGAAGAGTATGTAACCCGAGGTACCACTATATGGAGAACTGAAGAGTGGAGGGATGCGAAATTTGGGGCAGATTGGCCGCACCATATACATCTAAAGCAAACCCTGTATACATTTAAAGCACATGGCTTGCCCCAAATAAACCTGGGAACTGTAGTTTCTTAAATGTAGTTTTGTGAGAGGGAATGACAGTTCCTGGGATTCTTTGGGGGGGGAACCATGTGCTTTAAATGTATGTGGTTGTTCTGCCCTGAGAGAAAGGCTGGGATGTAGGAGGAGGCCTGTTTGATAGCCGTACCGCAGGGTTGCCATATGCCCGGAATTTCCTGGACATAGCCGGCAGTTGGCCTCAGAAACAGTGTCTGTGTAGAAATTGCTTAAATGTCCAGGAAAATCTGGACATATGGAAGCTCAACAACATTTCTGTTCAGATTTTCACTTTTTGAAATATGGCAATGCTACTATACTGAAATATAGGAATTCCTTCCATAGAGAGGCTTGTCCATCCCTACATTGATGGCTTTTCACCACTATTTCAGGACTTTCTTCTTCTGACAGGCTTTTGACCTCTGAGATTAATGACCTCTCTCTTTCTCTTTCTAGTGGTATGCTGTTTTTTTGTTTTGCTTTCTCATTTCAGCTTGTTTTAGTTGTTTGCTGTCTCAATCATGCTGAGTGAAAAGAAATGTTGTTGTTTTTTTAAAGGCAGTAAATCATTAAATAAATTCAAAATCAGATATCCAGTAGTTTCACCAAAAACGAATGAGGGACAGCTGCTGAGGGGGAGGAGAGTTAGATTCATGGATCCTATAAAATGCTGAAAAATTGTTTGAAAATGTCACATGTGATATAATAGCTGTGAAGAGTTTTGCTGTATAATATATAAATTTGAAATTATTATAATGAGCAATTCTGTGACTGCTCGCTGTTGGATTCACTAGAGCAGTTTGAAAGCTAAAGCCCCAGTCTACATGCTCTCAGAGGGGCCTAGGCTGTAATGCAATTCCCACTTGCTTGGGAGTGAGCTTCATGGAACTCAGTGGGACTTGTGTACATTATGCTGCCAATCATCCTGATTAACTTCAGTTGGATCAGAACCTGTGTATACGTACCTTTGGTTCCAGGACCTCTGACCCTCCACGGGTTACTGGACTACAGATCCCATTATCTTTGTCCATTGGCCTTGTTGGCTGGGACTGATGTAGTCCAACATCACCGGGAAGGATGATAACTTCCCACCCCACTTAGTCTCATGGACAAAACTTGGCACTTTCCACATATTCTCCTGCAAGTTCCAAACATCTCAGATGCCTACTCCACAGTAACTCAGAGCAGGGCTTTCAGTGTGGCTGCCCCCGTTCCGTGAAATATCATTCCTGTCAAAATACGACAGGACCTTCACTTTCTGGAAACAGAAAGATATTTTTCTTCTAACAGGCTTTCCCAACTGCATAAATGGATCTTTGCCATTAGTGTCTGTTCTGAAGGGTTTTTGTTATGTTTTAAACATATGTTTTTCTGTTTTCAACTGCTGTGACGATTGTATAGAAGGCAATAAATAAATTAATAATATTTATTTATTTTTATTATTAAAAACAACCACATGCACATTGGTATGAAGCACAGGGCTTAAATTCTCTGAACAACGTTGCTTTTTAAAAAACACTTGGCTGAAATTTTTAGAAAGGCAGTAACATGTAAAGGATCAAATGTCTGACTTGGCTCCAGTAGTTTTATTTTAATTTAAGGGTGGGGAACCTCTAACCAAGAGCCAAATCTGTCCAGCCCTCTTCCCCAGGCTTCAAACCACACTGGTCCTGCTATGTCTCCTCTTAAGTAACCTGACCTGACTGGCAGATGGATCCATTCAGATTCTTGAGTGACTACTGTGAACACGCCCGCCCCCCCACCCCCGGTTACTTCTATGTGACCCCCCCCCCAAGATACAGAGGGGGCAAGGTGTGCACACCCACATTTCTGGGGGAATAGTATGAAAACGGTGGACCTGTTAGTATTAATCTAAGCCACAAAGAGCTGAAACAGCAGTTCCTTAGGACCTAAGAGATTCCTGTTGTTTGGTGTCCAAACAACTCGCTCAACTATCGTAGGTCTGACTTCACTCACTGGTTAACATCTCTAAGGGGCGGGAGCAGCCAAGGTGGGTCATCTCACAGATAATAATAATAATAATAATAATAATAATAATAATAATAATAATTAATAATTTATTTATACCCCGCCCATCCGGCTGGGTTTTCCCAGCCACTCTGGGTGGCTTCCAACAAAATATTAAAATACAATAGTCTGTTAAAAAGCTTCCCTAAACAGGGGTACCTGCACAATTTGCTGCTTAACTTTCTAGGAGGACTAGATATTTCTTTTAAAAAACAACAAACAAACAAACAAACAGAAAGCTTTAAGTCTGTGGATCCTTGCCGTCATGTGCAATTGCCCCAAGTGCACCTTTATAATCTGATCATGAACAAATTTCAGAGACACTCAGGAAAGACCAGGAAAGACATTAGGATCAGAAGTGGCTCTTATTCCACTTGCTGCCTGCAAATATTGCCCACCATCTGGAATATTTCAAGGGACAGAGGGAGGAAGTTTGCCAGCCAGACCAGTACACTTTGCTGCCCAAAGCGAATCTCAGGTGGCAATTTCCCCTTTCAGAGAAAGGAAGCCCGGCTCATCATTGGAGCAACAGAAGAATGTGAGCTTGGCTCTGAAGTTTGCCTTGACCCTCATTTGTTGGGCTGCAGAGCCCTCTTGTGTCTTTATGCAGTCCCTGCAAGCATCCCATCCCCCCCCCAACCCCTTTTTTGTTTTAGAGGCTTTTTAGTTTAGTGTAAGCCAGAGGTTGGGCACCCTCCAGGTGATGATGGACTCTAGTTTCCAGCATCCCTGACCATGAGCCATGCTGAAAAAGGCTGGTGGGAGCTGAGTCACACATCATCTGAAAGGTTCTCCATCCCTGGCTAAAACGTGCCTTACAAACAGCTGATTCAATGCTGGGTGAATTCAGTGCTCCCTGCCTTCAGCACCAGTCAGACAGCTCCAGAGGGACACTAGCCTTCTGTAGAAGAAGGGAAATGCCAAATCAGATACCTTTTTTTAATATAAAAAGCAAAAGAGTACTTGCTTCCACCATGGCCTGAGTGAGCTCCAGCTTCCCAGCCCCAATCTCTTGCCCCTGAGGTCCTCAGGGAGAAGAGGAAGCAGGGGAAGAGTTGCAGGAAGGCGCAAGGGTGGAAGAGATGCTCCCAGAGTCGGGCCATTAGAATCTCCTTTGTCCCCTCTCCCACTGTCTCCAAGACAAAGAGTGGCTGAAAGCAACAGGACCAGCTGGAGCTGCTGCGCAGAAGAAATTGCCAGCTGCTTACACATACTATGTCTGAAGAAGGGGTTTAAATGTGCTGGTGGAGGCGTGACCACACTGTTGCTCTGGCTCAAAGCACAAGTCTCAAGGAGATGCCTAGCTAGATACTTAGCAGGAGTGGTGCATGCAATTCTTGCACCACAGGTACCGACGTAATTGCATGCTTTGACAACAAAGAATTAAACTTACAAGTGCATGTCCTCATTGGGGGCTGGATGTGCTCAGGACATATACACATTTTTGCAAGTCACTTTTTCCTAATATAATCCATTTATGTATGTTATTTTCACTAATGGGCTGTTTTAAATGTTGTTTTGATGTTGCAACCCACCCTGGGACATTACAGTGAAAAGCAGGCAATAAAACAACAACATGACATACATTTTACACACACTTTAATATACCATATGCATTATGGTACAAAATACTTGCTTGGATAACTGGATTGCAAAATTTGGAGAGGTGTGAACTTTGAAGGATGGCTGTGTTTCCACCTGTGTATTGTTTTAGACAGTGCAAATTAAGTAGATTTGCCTTTAAATGTGAAGTGAATTGAATTTATCTCCCATTCCTAATTTGTTTTAACAGTAGCTTTGCATTGTACGTGAACCCAGCACCTTTTCCTAAACACAGTTTCTTTAGGAACCTCACTGTAGATGCTCACCAAACTGCAAAATCGTAAGGCAAAAGCAGCTGGAAGACAAGACAAGCTTTAGAGAAAGAAGCCATGGTTTGTGAGACAACTCGTGTATGACTCGTGGTTTGCTAAATAACATATGGCTTAAATAAACCATGGTTTAGTGTTATGCATGAACCAGCCTACTGTCAAATCATTAAAGCAATACTGCCTGGCAAATGTCTATCCATAGCCTCCAGCAGGGAAGCTACCTAATCCTTTTAACTGAAAGGGCCAGAGAATGAACTTGGAGCCGTATGGGGAAAGGCTGTGGCTCAATGGTAGCTTTGCATGCAGACAGTTCCAAGTTCAATCCCGGGCACCTCCAGGCAGAGCTAGGAGAGTCCTCTGCCTGAAACCCTGGAGAGGTGTTAAATGGTCTGACTCAGTATCAGGCAGCTTCCTATGATTCCTAAAACAATAGCTCTACCACTGAGCTATTGTCCCTCCCCAAAGGAGATTGATTTACCTTCTAGTGATTTAACTAATTTGACATGGAAAAACAAACACTGCTTCTTGTCCATCTCTGCTCGCCCTTTGAAAGAAGCAATTGAATAAACAATCTAAACAAACTTCTGAAAGTTTCCTCTTGGTACTAAGTCTTAAGAGAATGCATCAGCGCACTGCTCAGCCTTAAACAAGATTGCTTTTTATCAGTGAATCAGACCAGGCTTATCCTGACTGCCTACCACTTCAAAGCATGCAGCACCAATTGCATTTTAGCCTTTACAGTTTAATCCTACACACCCTGAGCTCAAGGAAAATAAAGCAGAAGTCTTGTTTGCTTGTAATGGAAGCGATAGCAGTGCCATTGTCTTTCCTTAAAAAATGAAAAAGCGGGATGATGTACTCTCTAGAGCATGGAAGAGGTAGGGGAGACACCTCTGGGGAAAGGGGGGGGTTCTGCATTCCTTTCATATCACTTGTTATCTAAGCATTTATTCTGATTCATTTGCAAGGAAGGTTAAGCAATATTGTGTCAAGCTATTTTTATACTTTGCAAGCGATTTTCTTGGTCACCTTCCTTACCAGAAAAAAAAAAACACACCACTTTTTAAAAGTGAGTTTGTTGGAAAAGATCACCAAATCTACTTCAACTACACAACCTGAATTTGTCTGTATGCAATTGAATCCCACCTGTAAAATAGCAATAGTTGGAAGAAGCCCCTTTCTCTAACATGAAAATATCAGACACCAACACAACAAACTTCTGATTATAGCCACCTGGTCAAACGCAATAAGAAGAACATAAGAAGAACCTGCTGGATCAGGCCAGTGCTCCTCTAGTCCAGCATCCTGTTCTCACAGTGGCTGACCCAATGTCTATGGGAAAACCTCAAGCAGGAACTGAGCACAAGAGCCCTTTCTCCCCTCTTGCGGTTTCCAGTAGCTGGTATTCAGAATACTAACCACGGAAGCAAAGTCATCATGGCTAGCCCTTTTCTCCATGAATTTGTGTAAGCCAGACATGTCCAACTGGTGAACCGCAATCGACAGATAGATCCCCTGGTGCTTGTGGTCAATCGCAGGAGGCTTATCAATCACTGTCTTAGAGAAACTTCGCAATGAATGCCCCCCCCCCGGTCTGTCCCTCCATTGCGTCTAGTTTCCTCATTGCGATCTGGAGAACGGTGATTGACTTTAGTGCTGATCTTTCCAAAAAAAGCTCAAGAACTCTGCTCCACTCCCCAAAAAAGCTCAACAACTCTGTTCTTCCCCCCTCCCCAAAAGCTCAACAATTCTGGTCAATCCTCAATGACAATTGGTAGATCACTGCCAGTATTTTTTACACTGGGAGGAGATCACAGTCTCTTGGGAGTTGGACAGGCCTGGTCTAAGCCTCTTT
Organism: Podarcis tiliguerta; assembly: GCF_965153285.1. NCBI lineage: Eukaryota > Metazoa > Chordata > Lepidosauria > Squamata > Lacertidae > Podarcis > Podarcis tiliguerta. Next base: position 48,121,138 of record NC_139541.1, on the reverse strand, counting down.
TAAAAGTCAGCCAATTTGGTGACCCTCACAATCTCCTGTGGGAGCAAGTTCCAAATTTATACGCTGTGTGTGAAGAAGTATTTTCTTTCTTCTGTCCTGAGTCTTCCAACAGGCAGCTTCGTTGGGTGTCTGCAAGTTCTAGTGCTATGAGGGAGGGAGAAAAAACTTTTCTATATCCACAATACACCAGACATTTTAAATGAACACCACAAAACGGCAAATATTTAATTTTCCAGAAGCACTGTTTTCCCACAGAGTCCCTTTGTCTACAACCACATTTCAGAGAAGCAAACAAGAAAAGAATGTTCCCCTCCTTTGTAAAGTGTACCTAATCCCCAAAATTGTTACATTCATGGACAAGTTCACTGGTGACTTATAGCATGTATGTTTACACATAAGTAAGTCTCCCAGAGTCCAGTGACACTTGCCCTAAACTGAGCGTGCATAGGAATGGATCTTAGGCTGCATAAATACCATTTAAAGCACCCCACCCCCCAAAGAATCCTGGGAACTGCAGCTTGTTAAGGATGCTGGGAATTGTAGCTCTGCGAGGGGTAAACTACAGTTCCCAGGATTTCTTAGAAATAAATTTAACAGTGAATAATCTTAGACCTGTGTGATTGGGGATTATATAAATTTACTTCGTCTGATATACAGTATCTCATTTTTACATTTGAAGCTTAATTTTTAAAATTTACCAGGAGCCTCCCTTTAAACAGGTGGGCCAGTTATCAGTCCTCTGTCCGTTTTATCTGGTCTCTGCAAGCCCTAAACTATAATCCAAGTGTGGTAACTTTTAACCGGTTTCACTTGTAAAGAGAATAAAAAGGCAAGTCAAATGTTGCAAGGCATTCCAGCTTCACAAGAGTGCTAGTAAGCCATGGAGCAGGCATGTTCAAAGTCTGTTTGGGGGGCCTAATCCAGCCTGCCAGTTGCTTTAATCTGACCCCTGTGGCAGTTTATTTCCCGGGGTAAAATCTTTAAAAAAGCTCAACAACTCCCAACTATAAATGAGTGGCAATCTAAATTATTTGATTATATAGAATTGGCAAAAATGACACAGAAAATAAGAAACCAAAAAGGTACAAAGTTTAATAATGAATGGAATAAATTTATGACATATATTGAAACAGATGTAAAAAATCTAAAAATCACAGTAGGCTTGATATAACGCTTGCGACGCAAAGAGTTTTAAGAAAACGAAACTGCAGATTTTGTAACATATTTTGTAACATATTCCAAAACCGAGTTGAAGGGAAGTCAATTATTGTTGTGTGATTTAGTTATTTAGTTACTGTAAGTTTTATTCGTTGGTGTTTTATGTTATGTAATGTTTTTCTTTCTCTTTTTTTTCATTTTTTTTGGTGTGTGTTTCGTTTGTCTTTTTTGTTGCTTTAATGTTTGATGTTGTATAATGAATTGAAACTAATAAAAATTAAATAAATAAATAAATAAAAAGCTCAACAACTTCAATCCAATAAAAAGCTTAACTTTGGTCGGCCCTCACACATGTTCACTTCATCAAATCTGGCCCTCTTTGAAAAAAGTTTCGACACCCCTGCCATGGAGCAAAGGCGAGAGGGGGAGATAGGGAGCTTGGCAGAATGGAAAGAGGAGCTGTGTTTCGGGGGGGGGGGGGTTGAGGAAGTGGGTGTGATATAAATCCTTGCCTGAATGGAAGTTAAGAGATGTGTGAGTATGAAGAAACTGCCCCAGTGTGGAGGTATTGCCACCACAAGCAAGTGGGCCGGAGCCAGGCGCAGCACCCAGGTCCAAATCTGCCCCCTCCCGACTGCCGCTTGAGGTGGCTCCCTCAGAAAGGCTCATAGTAGTGCCAGCCATGTGGGTGGGGCTGATGGGAGTTGGAGTCCAATAACATATGAAGGGCCACAAGGTGTGCCAAATCTAGCCCTTGGGGAAGCCGTATGGCTGGGCCTTAAAAGTCTCCCTCACCATTCCAATTTTCCTAGAGAATTTGCACAACAAATTTTCACAGACAAAAACAGGACTGTTTCTCTAGGATTTCTATTCACGAGCCAAGGGTCACCGCAGAAGTTCAACCTGGCTGCTTCAGTGACTTCACAATATAGCACAAAGTCTCTACCACCTAAAAGAGAATCATCTTGACTTCTCTCACTCAAAATATATTACGGGGCGCAATGAGTCAAATTCAATGTTAACGAAGACCCAAAAATAAAAGCCGCCGTCACACTTCTGGGAAGAGGAAGCCCTAATGAATAGGAAACACATTATTTGTTCCAGGACAATGAAGGGCAAAATTAGACTGAATGTCAAATGTGATTAAGTGTTTGCCTGGAGGCGCTTTTTTATGGCTGTTACTTTTGAAAGATGTTTTTTAAGTGTCGTTGAAATTGCTGTGTGGGAGGGGATAGCCTCTCACCACTATTTCCTTTGAAAGGGCTCCATAAAGAAGAACGTAAATGTCCCTCATCAACTTGCAGTACTTGGAAGGCTGGGAGCTGAATGTGGGATCCAAGGGACAGCCCCCCCCCCCCACTTGCACCTGCCTGAAGTGCTGTTGCCTGGCTAGTATGTGTCCTTGAACCGTGTCTTAACCTGGAGACCTGACCCACTCAGGGCCTCAGCCAATTAGAATTGAGAGTGATCAGGGAGAAACAAGTCACTTGTGAAAGAATATAACAGTGATTAAATGCAAGGATGGCAAACAGATGCAACACAAGCAAAAGAAAGCTTGCACTCCTCCCTTAGTAGTTGCTACTCATGCGACTAGGAGCATGCAACATGTCTAAGAACACTCCTGCCCTAGAGCGGTGTCTGCTACGCCTTGGAAACCTGCATAATTACTAAGTGATGTGCACAACCTTTACACATAATAAATCTACTTACTTTACAGAATGACTGCAAGCATTGCTCAATGTATTCTAGGCAGTCTGCTGCAACCCAAAACAGGTAGTGTTAGGCAGGCATTTTTTCACTTAAGACTTCTTCGGTGGTGGCTGTCACCCATTGGGTCTCGTGGGGCACAAAGCAAGGTCAGTGGTAGGTGGAGTCAAAGCTAATGCCAGGCAAAGCCAGAGCCCATGACAGGCAGCGCCAACTAAGGCTAGATTTGACCCACTCTCTGCCCTGCTGAGTTCTAATAGGGCAACACGGAGGCTAAAAGAGGAGGCAGCTGGTGATGAGGGTTATCCTCTGGACAGGTTGAAAGTTGTAAGTCCGGAAGGCTTGGGAGAATCAAGAAGAAGAGTTTGGATTTGATATCCCGCCTTTCACTCCCTTTAAGGAGTCTCAAAGCGGCTAACATTCTCCTTTCCCTTCCTCCCCCACAACAAACACTCTGTGAGGTGAGTGGGGCTGAGAGACTTCAAAGAAGTGTGACTAGCCCAAGGTCACCCAGCAGCTGCATGTGGAGGAGCAGAGATGCGAACCCGGTTCCCCAGATTATGAGACTACCGCTCTTAACCACTACACCACACTGAATTCTTTTTAGACCAGGCTCTCCCAATCTGGTGCCTCCCAGATGTTTTCGACTACAGCTCCCATCAGCCCCAGCAAGCACTGGCTGGGGCTGATGGGAGTTGTAGTCAAAAACATCTGTGTGCGTGAGGGGTGGTAATAGTTAAGACTCTGGACTTAATGCACTTTACCAGCTGAAGAGGGGCCCAGAAAGACCTTTATTTCAAAATATGGCAAGCCAGCCCTGCTGTATTTGAGGGGGCTCAGCCTCCTGCACATCCTGCTGTGTGGGGGCTGATGCCCCTCTGCCCCAAACCCTAAGGGCACTACCGTTGCAACCCGGATCGGGGGCGGGAAATCTGTGGCCCTCTCCAGCTGGTGTAGGACTTCCATTTCCCATTAGCCACGGCCAGCGTGGCCAATGGTCGCAGCTGGTGGGAGGAGGAATCCGACATTTAGATGGCCCCACGCCAAGCACCCCTCACCCCCACGCCAAGCTCTGAACTTCTATATATGCTCTTTGCTTGTGGGATCTTTGCCTCTCGTTGAGTGGTCGCGGGCTGGCAGATGGGGTCCCGGCTCCCTTCTCTTCCGTTTCCCGCAACCGTACTCCTCCTCTCTGCCCCTCACTCATCCCCCGACAGCCTTTTGCTGGGGGAAGCAGACCCCACCCCCGGGGGCGTGGTGAATGCCCCCCCCCCCGTGATCCCAGCTTCTTTTTTTGCAGCCTGGAGGGGGGAATGGGTGGAGTCGACGAGCCGGGTTTCCTGAGAGGAAGTGACCCAAGGCTGCTGGAATGCCAGCCTGGCCCCGCGGCGGGTGCTGCTGCTGCTGCGCGCCTCTTTCTCTCTCCGCTGCGCCCCGCCTGCTCCTGAGAAGCCCCACCGGAGGCAGAGGCGGAGGGAGAGGTGGGCCGCGGCGTGGCCGAGACGATGCCGCACTTCACCGTCGTGCCGGTGGAGGACAAGCACCGGACGGACTACGACAACTTGGAAGGACTCAGCTGGGTGGATTACAGCGAGCCCGGCGACGGGGCGCGCCGCGCTTCCCACCAGCGCGATGCCTACGACACGGTCAGCTCCGACGGTGAGTGGAGGGAAAGTTGGGCCGACGGCTGCAAAGTTGGCTGGCGTGTTGTGGGTGTGTGCGTGGCGGCGGCGGCGGCGGCGGCCTCTCCCTCCCCTTCCCTCCAGTCGCCTTTCTCTTTCTAGATATCGCTTTTGTGTCCCGTTACTTCTGGTGGGAGGGAGCAGGTGGAGCTCGCGGAGAAAAGGTCTCTGAGCATGCGAAGAGTTCCAGAGCCGCTCTCCACCAAGGCTGAGGAGAGAGGCGTTTCTCAGAGCGTTTGCAGAGTAACGGAGGAGGGGTATCTCTGAGCATGTGGAGAGTGGTGGGGACGGCTCCGCCTTGTGTTCTCAGCTCTTCAGAGACTGCAGGGAAGGGAACTGCAGTGTGGGGCTCTTCAGGTGTTTATGGATTCCTGATAGGGATTGGCAGTCCAAAAACATCTGGAGGGCCATACGTTCCTGATCCCTGCGGAGGAGAAAATGTGTGTCTCGTGAGTGTGTGCAGAATGGCAATGAGATGCCTTTGCCTTGTAGCTAACTCCCAGGTCTAATCTGTGCCATGGTTGTTGTTTATTCGTTTAGTTATGTCCGACTATTCGTGACCCCATGGACCAGAGCACACCAGGCACTCCTGTCTTCAATCTGTGCCATACAGACCCTTTTTCTTTTGACCACCCTGGACAATTGGGCATCATCGGCAAACTTTACCTCCCTCTCTGCTCACCCTTCATGCTAGGTTGTTTATGATCAAGTTAAGAAGGCTATTATTTTTATTATTAGAATTTTAGACCACTCTTCATCCTACAATCTCAGGGCATTGTAGAAACAACAGAAGACAAATGACAAAGGAGCCTGTTCAGAGAGGGACAATAAGGATGACAAGTGGCTTGGAAAGCAGGTCCTATGAGGAAGGATTGGAAAAGCTGGGTATGTTCAGCCTAGCTCATAGAAGGTCTAGAGCAGGCTTTCCCAAACTTAGGTCTTCAGCTGTTTTTGAACTGCAGTTCCCATCATCCCTGACCACTGGTCTTGCTAGCTAGGGATGATGGGAGTTGTAGACCAAAAACAGCTGGAGACCCAAGTTTGGGAAACGCTGGTGTAGAGGAAGGCATGATAGCTGTCTTTGAATATCTGAAGGGTTGTTCTGCATATGCAGGAACAGGCTGGTTCCCTGTAGCTCCAGGATGCTGCACTAGATGGACTTTAGACCTGATGCGACAGGGCTTTTTGTAAATGCTCTTATCTGCTGTGGTTAATAGATATCTGCTGGTAGACATATGCTTGGCAGAAGGCTAGGTTTGGAAAGTGGCAGGATGAAAAAGCCAACTAAATATTTGTACCTTCCAAGAGAGGAGGAGTTTTAGCTCACTCATTTTAACGCTGAGCCTTGTGTGACAAGTGACCTCCCGCTTCCACACACCTGTGTCAAAGCAGGTTTGGCTCTCCAGATGTTGTTGGACTCCACCCGGCCATATAAAATGTTGCTTTGGGTGGACCTGGTCTTATAAATATTGAAGTAAATAAAATGTGCCTATTATATCTGTATCCTGTTCTTTCCCTCTGCCCTATCCAGGATGCCCAGAGTGGTGTTCTCTTGCAACACTGAGGTAGGCATAGTGACACTTGGCAGCTTTCTAGACAACCAGGGGTTTGAACCCTGGTTTCTCATTTCCAGTGTAGTTTAACAACCAGTCACTCTTCCTAGGGAACTCTATGAAGGGATTGTAGCTTTATGGGGGGAACAGGAGTCTCCTAACAATTCTCAGCATCCTTAACAAACTACAGTTCCTTGGATTCTATGGGGGAAGCTATGACTGTTTATAGTGCTATGATGCTGCTCTAAATGCATAGGGCAGATGTGGCCTTATTTCCAGACCAAACAGAATCTGGCGTCACTCTTTCTTGAAATGAAGCCCTGATCTGATGGGCTATGCAGTTCCTTTCTGTCTGCTCTTCTTTACTATACAGTTCCATTAATCTATAATGTTTCACAAAGTTTCACTCCTTAAAATAAACAGCTGGGATGTGTACAAATACGAGAAACGAAAGCTTCAATCCTAAAAACACCAGAGAGCCGGCCTCTTTGAACGCTCAGTGGGACTTATGTTTTGTGGAAATGCTTCCCAGGTTAAAAAAAAAAAAAAGCCAAGGGAACTGCTAACTATTTTGGAGACTCCTAAATCTAAAAAGGCCCTGTGTATACCAGAGGGGGTTTACTTCTAAAGTTCCTCCCCACTCCCCCATTCTTCTGATTCTTCCTTCTCCATGGAAATAGCCAAAAGGCTCAAAGTGCTTTCACCCATCCTGCCACTTCAATTCACATTTTCATGAATAGGGAGCCTGTTGATGTTGGAGTGGAAAAGCCACGTTAGTCATAAGGCCTCAGCCCTTTTTTTCAGATGCCTTAGGAAATGATCTCAAGAACTCTCCCCTAATAGGGTGGCACTGTCTTATTACAGGGAAATGCAATGAAATGGTTACAGCTGTCTTCTCCACCCTGATGTCCTCCGAGTCCATTGGCCATGCTGGCTAGAGCTGATGAGAGTTGTAGTCCAAAGCATTCAGAGGACTGCAAGGGTGGTGAAGGTTGGTTTTATATGACCAGAGTTACTATCTTAATCATTGGGAGTCAGGAGGAAATACTTTCTTGTTTCAGACACCTGTTTAAAATGGTGATTTTTGGTATGCATTGATTTAAATGTAATGTAGCTCCAGGGAGTTGTCATGAGGTGGATCTTCTGCAACCAAACCAATCATGGTTCAGAGTAGGGTTCAGGAGTGGAGCTGCTTTGATTGATTTAATTGGCTAATGATAGTCACCTAAAGTCGGGTGTGAGAGAGCTTATTGCTTAGTCCTCTAGGCTGCTCAGCTGCATCTGATGCTGTAAATCAGGCTTGCAGACTATGTTGTAGTCTTTTACTAGGACACCAGGAGCCACCAATCAGAACCAGGTGCAAAATGAGTCCAGTTAGTGCACGTGGGGCCATGCAGTGGAGTGACCTGTGTTTAGAGCAGTGATGTCTAATGGGCAGAATGAGGGTAAGAACTTAATCTTGTAACCCTTGATCTGGGTAGCCTTTTGTACTGGGTATTGCAGTGGCACAGGGGGTTAGAACGTTGGGATAGGGATTTGGGTTCAGATTTTCCCACATGGCCATGAAGTTTGTTGTGTGAGCATTGGTCTGCAAACTAGTCACAGCCTAACCTACCTCAACAATTTTTTTTTTTTAACTTAGGTTTTATTGCATAACATATATTGTAAATCTGTTTGAGACCTTTTATTATAAAGTAATATCCAAGTCTAATACTATTGCAAATTGTTTTAGGACATTATTATATTGTGGGAACCAATTTATCAGTTCAGTAAACTAAACTCAGGGTTGTGGTCAGCTAAGTCCTACTCAGAGTAGTAGACCCAGTAAAATTAATCAACCCAAGTTAGTTGTTTCCATTGGCTTTTCTGGGTCTATTCTGAGCAGGACTATTGTTGAGTACCTAAGTAACCAACCAATCAGTCAGTCAGTCAGTCCAGGTGGAGCTATAAGGAGAACTATGCACGCTGCCTCAGGAAGATAGGAAGCTGCCTTACACTGAATGAGACCATTGGTCCATCTAGCTCCATATTGTCTACACTGATTGGCAGTGGCGCCCCAGAGTTTCAGACAGGAGCTTCTCCCAGCTCTGCCTGGAGACGCTGGGGATTGAACCTGCAACCTTCTGAACTGTGGTCCTTCCTACATTCTTAAGCTCCTTGGAAGAATAAGTGCAATAATTTATTTTTAAAGAAATGTTTGGGGTTATATCTAAAGGTTGTCCTTAAGGTTCAATTTATGCAGTACTCTCTGCCACTGGTCTTCTGGCAGTCTTAGCTCAACTCAGCTGGTTTCTTATTTAGCTTGGTGCCGTCAGACATTTGGTTTGGATGCAGATCAGCAGAACATAAGTGTGCCCATTTGCTGAAGCTTGGGCGGTGGTAGCCTTTTCAACAATTACTTGGTAAACTGCAAAGTTGGAAGCGTTTAGTCGAAGGCTGCTCACTACAGGCCTAGTGAGCGGCTATTTTAATGGGTGGAGGAAACATCAGGGAACTTCTTCAGCTTGTTTTTAAAAGTCAGGCTGTCCAGGATTTTTAAAAAAACAACGGCAGATCATGTTTTAAAAGCACGTGTGTGAAATTCTGAGGCTGCAGAAGGGTTGGCAATTCTAAAAATATATATTTAGTTATTTGTTGTTTTTATTTTTCCTGTGCTCAAGATTTCAGCCTGTGATGCTGCAAGTTCCTGTTCAGATTTATATGAACATTTGACTTACACAACTTAAGGGTATTTGCTTCATCTGGCCAATGACTTTTCTGCTGTTTAGCAATGGATCTCCAATGAAAGGGCTGTGACGCAGTGGTGGAGCATCTGTTTTGACTGCAGCAGGCTTCAGGTTCAATCCCCAGCATCTCATGGGGGGAGAACATAAAAAAGAAGAACATAAAAAAGTCTGCTGGATCAGGCCAGTGGTCCATCTAGTCCAGCATCCTGCTCTCACAGGGGCCAACCAGATGCCTGTGGGATGCATTCAATCAGGACCTGAGGGCAAGAGCATTCAACTCCTCCTGGCGGTTTCCAGCAGAGCCATTTCCCATCAGTGTAAATGGTACTGAGCTAGATGGACCAAAGATCTGATCCAGCATGTGGTTGATTCCTATGTTCTTCAGTCTCGGTCAAAGTTGTTTTTGCATAATAAACTGTTCCACTCTTCAGCCCCTATAATAGTGTTGTGAGATCATGAACGACCTATGGGGAATTGGATCTTCAGCAGTAGTCCTATGTCGGTTTCACCCTCCTCTGCCAAGTCTGGTTGCTGCTGTGGGGCAGTTCACTTCCTGCCTTCACCCTCTCTGCTCAGACCTGGTAAATTTGCCTTAAACACTGGGGTAAAAAAAGCCATTCAGGTGTTCATGGAATCAAAGAATTGTAGAGTTGGAAGGGAAACCCAAGGGTCATTTTGTTCAACCCCTGTTATGGCATCCATAACAGATGGCCATCTAACTCTTGCTTAAAAACCTCCAGTGAAGGACAGTCCACAACATCCTGATGGAGTCCAGTTAATTCATTTGTTTGAATAATATGGATTTTGCATTTTAAGAAAGTGGGGACTCTGGTGCTAAAGAGAGTGGCTTGGATCTGATGGAGCCCTTCAGCAAACAGAAATGGAAGGACACAGAGCATTTTGAATTAATCCTTCTGTGCCACCACTGGGTGCTGATTTGAAGGGTTCGCCCAGTCCTTTGGAGCAGAGAAGTGGGAGTCAAGGGCTCCTTGTTTCCTGAATGGAACTCTGAAACTACCCCATTGACTTAAATGCTGGGGGAGGGGGTGTTGTAGATAATATAACTGTTTAACCAAGTGCTTTCTCTTTTGTTGACATAAACTTGTGATTCTCTGTTCTTTAAAGTTTAAACTCTCTAATCTCCGGCTGCTGTTTGCTTTTCCTCTTGTGGTCATTTGTGCACTTAGTCCTGCAGAGGTAGAGGGCTTTAAAATACCTAGATTAGACAGAGAGCAGGAATGAGATATAAAACCACTGCGTAAATAACTTGGGGTGTGATCTTGTCATGGTGTTCAGCAGGTCAGATATGGAAGTTTGGCAGATCTGCAAACACTCAATTCATTTCATTGGCATATTTGCCAGTGATGGCCACGCCAGGCAATCACACCCCATTCATGCCTTGTAGGACTCTTTGCCTTTCGCCATCATTTATGCACAATGGGTTATTATTTCATAATTTATTTCAGTTGCAGTATTTCCTTGTTGCAGAATTCCAAAAGCAAGCCAAGACCTAGGTTGCTGTTGGAGCTTCTGGTGTCCTGTACCAAGGACTGTATCCAGATAAGTTCCACTTAAAGTAGACCCACTGATTTCATTAGTTTCAGTGGGTCCTACTCTGAGTAGAACTAACATTGGGCACAACCCCAGATTTTCATTTTTTCTTCAGAGTAGGACCTGGGATACCAGGGTTCAGATCCCTACTCAGCCATGAAGCTTACTGGGTGGCTCTGGGCCAGTCACTGCCTCTCAGTCTAACCTACCTCACAGGGTTGTTATGAGGATAAACTGGAGAGGGAGGGAACCATGTGCGGCCACCTTCAGCTCCTTGGAGTAAATGTGGGATAGAAATGTAATAAAGCAGCCCATTGCTGCAGAGGCCATGGGGCAACGGAAGGAGTATAGGTAAGCTTGGCTGTAGGGTCCCCTGCAACTAAAGTGACCCGGTGTCACTGAAATATTTGCATGTACGTATGTGCCATGTCATTGTTGTCACATATGTACAGCACTTGTTGGGTGCACATAAGTTCCTGATGCTATGAACAATATTTTTGACCAGCGAGAAGGCAAAACAGGCCTAAATGTATGTCAGGCACATCCATGGATGTTCTCCAGTAGTAGATTCAGCGGCAAACTAAAAGTGGGGGGGGGGGGGCGGGGCACTTCATTTTCAGTCCCTGTTCTTCCTCCCAAAGGAGTTTACTGGAAAACCTTGGGCCAGCCATTGCCTTCTTCCTTTATTCTACCTCAAAAGCTTGTTGTGATGATAAAATGGGAAGAATCTCATATTTGTTAACCTGAGGTCTTTGAAGATATTTTGGAATGCAGAAATGTGATAAACAAAATTATAAACAATACCAGATGAGAGGGTAGTAGTGTGAGTTTGAGTGAGAGGGTAAGCACATAATAATAATAATAATAATAATAATAATAATAATAATAATAATTAATAGGAAGAAGCAGCAGCTATTTTCTCTATAGGAATTATTTATTGTGTTTATACCCTACCTTTCCCCCAAGAAGCTCAAAGTGGTGTTCATTAGAGTTCTCTTCCTCCCCCATTTTATCCTCACAGCAACAACCCTGTAAGAAAGGTTAGGCTGCGAGATGGCAACTGGCCCAAGGTCACCAGGGATTTGAGCCCCTGTCTCCCAGGCCTAGTTCAACACCCCCTAACCAATGATACTTACTGCCTCTTATCCACCTTTTGCTATAATAAGGTCTCAGGGTAAGTTGCAATGAAATAATAATACAATACTAAGACAATATTAAGACAATTGCAATGGTTATGTGTCCAAAGAAAAACCGCTGCTATGGGGAGGGAGGGAGCATAGCTCATAGAATCATAGAATCATAGAATCATAGAATCATAGAATCATAGAGTTGGAAGAGACCACAAGGGTCATCGAGTCCAACCCCCTGCGAAGCAGGAAACACCATCAGAGCACTCCTGACATATGGTTGTCAAGCCTCTGCTTAAAGACCTCCAAAGAAGGAGACTCCACCACACTCCTTGGCAGCAAATTCCACTGTCGAACAGCTCTTACTGTCAGGAAGTTCTTCCTAATGTTTAGGTGGAATCTTCTTTCTTGTAGTTTGTATCCATTGCTCCGTGTCCGCTTCTCTGGAGCAGCAGAAAACAACCTTTCTCCCTCCTCTATGTGACATCCTTTTATATATTTGAACATGGCTATCATATCACCCCTTAACCTCCTCTTCTCCAGGCTAAACATGCCCAGCTCCCTTAGCCGATCCTCATAAGGCATTGTTTCCAGGCCTTTGACCATTTTGGTTGCCCTCCTCTGTACACGTTCTAGTTTGTCAGTGTCCTTCTTGAACTGTGGTGCCCAGAACTGGACACAGTACTCCAGGTGAGGTCTGACCAGAGCAGAATACAGTGGCACTATAACTTCCCTTGATCTAGATGCTATACTCCTATTGATGCAGCCCAGAATTGCATTGGCTTTTTTAGCTGCCGCGTCACACTGTTGGCTCATGTTAAGTTTGTGGTCAACCAAGACTCCTAGATCCTTTTCACATGTACTGCTCTCAAGCCAGGTGTCACCCATCTTGTATTTGTGCCTCTCATTTTTTTTGCCCAAGTGCAATACTTTACATTTCTCCCTGTTAAAATTCATCTTGTTTGTTTTGGCCCAGTTCTCTAATCTGTCAAGGTCGTTTTGAAGTGTGATCCTGTCTTCTGGGGTGTTAGCCACCCCTCCCAGTTTGGTGTCATCTGCAAATTTGATCAGGATGCCCTTGAGTCCATCATCCAAGTCGTTGATAAAGATGTTGAATAAGACCGGGCCCAAGACAGAACCCTGTGGCACCCCACTAGTCACTCTTCTCCAGGATGAAGAGGAACCATTGATGAGCACCCTTTGGGTCCGGTCAGTCAGCCAGTTACAAATCCACTGAGTGGTAGCATAGTCAAGACCGCATTTTACCAGCTTCTTTACAAGAATATCATGGGGCACCTTGTCAAATGCCTTGCTGAAATCAAGGTAGACTACATCCACTGCGTTCCCTTCATCTACCAGGCTTGTAATTCTGTCAAAAAATGAGATCAGGTTAGTCTGACATGACTTATTTTTCAGAAATCCATGCTGACTATTGGTGATCACAGCATTCCTTTCTAGGTGCTCACAGATTGTTTGCTTAATGATCTGCTCCAGAATCTTCCCTGGTATTGATGTTAGACTGACTGGGCGGTAATTATTTGGGTCCTCTCTTTTCCCCTTTTTGAAAATAGGGACAACATTTGCCCTCCTCCAGTCTGCCGGGACTTCGCCTGTTCTCCAGGAATTCTCAAAGATGACTGCCAGTGGTTCTGAGATCACATCTGCCAGTTCTTTTAATACTCTTGGATGCAGTTCATCTGGCCCTGGAGACTTGAATACATCTAAACTAGCCAAGTATTCATGTACTATCTCCTTAGTTATTCTGGGCTGTGTTTCCTCTGCTGAATCATTTCCTCCAAATTCTTCAGGTCGGGCATTGTTTTCTTTATCGGAGAAGACTGAGGCAAAGAAGGCATTGAGGAGTTCAGCCCTTTCTGTGTCCCCTGTTTGCATTTCACCATCTTCTCCTCTGAGTGACCCCACTGTTTCTTTGTTCTTCCTTTTGCTACGAACATACCCATAGAAGCCTTTTTTGTTGCTTTTAACCTCTCTAGCAAGCCTGAGTTCATTCTGTGCTTTAGCTTTTCTGACTTTGTGTCTACACGTGCTGGCTATTTGTTTGAATTCCTCTTTGGTGGTTTCCCCCCTTTTCCATTTTTTGTACACATCCTTTTTTAATCTTAACTCAGTTAAAAGTTCTTTAGATAGCCACCCTGGCTTCTTTAGGCACCTTCCATGTTTCCGTCTCATTGGTATTGCCTGAAGTTGTGCTTTTACTATCTCCCTCTTAACAAACTCCCAGCCATCATGAACTCCCTTTCCTTTTAGTATTACTGTCCATGGGATCTCACCCAGCACTTCCCTAAGTTTTATGAAGTCGGCTTTCTTAAAGTCAAGAAATTGAGTCCTAGTATGCTTGGCTGCTCCTTTCCGTTGTATAGTAAACTTCAGAAGAGCATGATCACTTGCGCCTAATGATCCTTCCACTTCTACCCCATTAACCAGGTCATCGGCATTGGTTAGGACCAGATCTAAAATGGCTGTTCCTCTTGTTGCTTCTCCCACTTTCTGGACAATGAAGTTGTCTGCAAGGCCAGTGAGGAATCTGTTTGACCTTATGCTCTTGGCTGAGTTTGACATCCAACAAATATCTGGGTAATTGAAGTCCCCCATTACCACTATCTCCCTTCCTTTTGCATGCTTGGCCATCTGTTCCAGGAAGGCATCATCTATGTCCTCCATTTGGCTTGGGGATCTATAGTAAACTCCCACAATGAGGTCACTATTATTCTTCTCTCCCTTAATTTTGACCCAAATGCTCTCACTTTGGCTTTGAGGTTCTAAATCTTGGATCTCTTCACAGGTATACACATCCCTGACATATAACGCCACTCCTCCTCCTTTCTTGTCTGGTCTGTTTCTCTGAAATAGATTGTATCCCTCCATTTTTACATTCCAATCGTGGGACTTATCCCACCAGGTTTCAGTGATGCCTATTATGTCATATTTAGTTTGCTGTACCAAGAGCTCAAGCTCATCTTGTTTATTTCCCATGCTTTGTGCATTAGTGTACAGACATTGAAGTCCATTAGTCATTCCCCCGTGTCTCTTATTTAAGGATTTTTTCCTCCCACCACTAGGTCTGCTTGCTGTTTGCTCCATTTGGTCTATGACATTTGGATGATCATCTTCATCAATTAATAGACTCCTACCTTCAGGAGCACTGTCTCCCTCCCCCACATTAGTCAGTTTAAAGCCCTCCTGATGAGGTTTCTTAGTTTTTTGGCAAAAACATTCCTCCCAACCGTTGTGAGGTGCAGCCCATCGCTTGCCAGAAGTCCATCCTCAAGAAACTGCAGTCCGTGATCTAAGAATCCAAACCGTTCCTGTTTACACCATTTGCGAAGCCAGCTGTTTACTTCCACTATTTTCCTCTCTCTCCCTGGGCCACGTCGTTCAACTGGGAGGACAGATGAGATGACGATTTGTGCATTTAATTGCTTCAATTTCCTGCCCAGAGCCTCGTAGTCTCTTTTGATCTTCTGGAGGCTATTGCTTGCAGTGTCATTGGTTCCCACATGAACCAAGAGGAAGGGGTATTTGTCAGTGGGTTTTATGATTCCTTGCAGTCGTTCAGTTACATCTTGGATCTTAGCCCCGGGGAGACAGCACACTTCCCGAGACATCTTGTCAGGCCCACAGATCACTGCTTCTGTTCCCCTCAGTAGGGAATCCCCTATCACCACTACACGCCTTCTCTTAGGTTTGGTCAGGGTTCTTCCGTGAGCGGTCCGTTCCAAGGTCGCCTGCACATTCCCTGAGGACTGACTTTGCTGCTCATCTTCATATACGTGATCGACTGTAATGAGGGAGAGATCCTCAAATGGAGTCTGCTCTTCGTCTTCCATGCTAGGGGAGAGGACCTCAAAGCGATTGTGTATTTCTAGACAATCAGAGCGAACCCTGGGCCTCCTACTTCTTTGAGTCACGTTTCTCCACATATCGGGCTCCTGTGTTGGTGAACTAGCCTCCTTCTCAGGGGAGTCCCCTGTCTCCTCCTTGGTGGAGACAGTGTGCTCTGTTGCTTCCAAGAAGAGCTCCAGCTCTCTAATTCTTTGGAGCGTAGTTACACGTTCCTCCAGTTGCTGGACTTTGTCTTTTAGGAGGGCAATCAACATGCAATTGCTGCACGTAAAGCTGCCTGCAACCTTTGGCAAGATGGCAAACATTGCGCAGGAACCGCAGGCGACTGCAGCTGTTCCCTCCCCCTCCATCTTGAGAATGTGTCGTTGGGCTTGAGACTAGCTCCCCTAAATCTAAAAGATGGTTCAAACTGCGCGCTCAGTGACAGATCATATAGTTTGCCCCTGGAATCTTCAGTTAAAGGGGTCTTAGGTAGTCAGGAAGACCCTTTTGTGCCAGATGAGCTGGAAAGCAGCTGCCAATCAGCTTAAAGAACACTGCACTAGATGTAATCATCTAGTGTTAAATTAACACTAAGTTAAGTTAAGTTATTGTTAAAGAACAATGCACTAGATGATTACACTAGGTGTAATCATCTGCTCTGGTGTAAGGCAGCTTCCTATTTCTCTCTGACCCAATCAGGTTTGAGGGTGCTATGGCTGAGCCCAGAGGGTTCCAAAGAGTTCTGTGGTAGTTGTGGAGTGTGAATCGGCTGCTGTTGGTTGGTTGGGTGGTTAGGAAGGCCCAACAGAGACTCCATTTCCTCAGGGTCTTGCAAAAGAACAACGTCAAAAAAAATTTGATGATCTCCTTCTACCGGGCCACAATAGAAAATGTCCTTTCATACTGTATAACAGTGTGGTACGCTGGTTTGACAGCCACGGACAGGAAGTCCCTACAGAGGGTGGCGAATACAGCACATGACATCATGGGCTGTCCTCAAAGTTTACTAGATGACATCGCGGGAGTCCGCTGCCTCAGGAGAGCGAGGAAAATTCTTAGGGACGACTCACACCCTGACCAGCACTTCTTTAATCTCCTACCTTCAGGCAGGAGATACAGAAGTATAGTCAGCCGCACCAACAGGTTAAAGAACAGGTTTTTATCCATGGGCTGTTGGGCTGCTGAATGGGAAAAAATAGTGGTGTAATTGACTTCTGACAAGCACACAGAGCGCGAACAAGACTGAGTTTATGGGGGGGGGGCTCGTTTAATTTCACTGCACACAGGTGGTGTAGTGACAATAAAGGTTTATTCATTATTATTATTATTTGTTGGCAGAAATTCAGGAGATCATAGGTAAAGGTAAAGGTACCCCTGCCCGTACGGGCCAGTCTTGACAGACTCTAGGGTTGTGCGCCCATCTCACTCTATAGGCCGGGGGCCAGCGCTGTCCGAAGACACTTCTGGGTCACGTGGCCAGCATGACATCGCTGCTCTGGCGAGCCAGAGCCGCACACGGAAACGCCGTTTACTTCCCGCTAGTAAGCGGTCCCTATTTATCTACTTGCACCCGGGAGTGCTTTTGAACTGCTAGGTTGGCAGACGCTGGGACCGAACAACGGGAGCGCACCCCGCCGCGGGGATTCGAACCGCCGACCTTTCGATCGGCAAGCCCTAGGCACTGAGGCTTTTACCCACAGCGCCACCCGCGTCCCTTTCAGGAGATCATATGAGATACTAAATCTTCGGGTGACTTGGATGTGCTGCTTTAATAAGATTAATTTCAAAAGCTTTCTCCCTGTTGCTGCATGAAAGCCTCTGAAGACAGATGAGGCTTTGTCTCAGCTTGCTACACCTTCAAAGACCCAACTTCTCTGTGTGCGTCAACATTTAACTTTTCTTCTTTCTCCTCCCTGGAGCAATTTATTGTGCCTTGTGTTTCTTTGCTCTTTTAAAAATTATTTTCCTCTTGAGCTGGGTTGTCAACTATGATATCTCCTGCCCCTTTGGAGTCTGAAGCAATACAGTCCTTATGCACACTTACCTGTGCATAGGGAGCTGCCATTTTTTGACTGGTTTTGGTAACCAAGTTAAACTTGTGGTTGCCAGGACCTTGGTTCCCCCTGTTGTCACTGGCTTTTTTCTTATACCTCCATGAGAGATCAGGAACAATCTCCTTTCCACCCCAGGTTTCAGTTTGGGGAGGGTGATGGGGAAGGGCCACAGCTTAGTGCTAGAGCATCTGTTTTGCAATCAGAAGTTCCAGGTTCGATCACTGACATCTCTGAGTAGAACTGGGGAGAGACTCCTGTCTAAAACCAATGTCAATCTGTGCAGACAAAACTGATGGTTTAACTCGATATAAGACAGTTTCCTGTGTTCTGGGCTGACTGCTGCACAGCTAGGGTAAGTAAACATTCATAAGGTTGCATTATAAAATGATTAGTTCTCCTCCACAAAGACAACCAGTGTCATTTTTGTATTTTGCCACCTCAAGTGTGACAAAGCTGCATTTGGTGTCCTGCAGAAAGTTGTTTATCTTCCAGTGACTTTTGTTTGTTGATCTGAAACCGCTAATAAGGCAGGCTGTCACTGACCTAGTTTGGGAGTGTGCCACTGTTGACTTTACTGTCTGATTGCCAGGTGCATAAATTATTTTATGTAAACCCTCCAAGGTACTGGAGGCTGGCCTTTCCAGTCCAGCAATCAAATGGGTTCTTCTTATATCAATATCTTTCAATTTAAAAAAATAATAATCTTATGAACTATGGGTTAGGAATCATGTGAGGAACCATTTTTAACTTTTTAAACATGATGTGTGTACCTTGCTTGGTCACACTTGTTTTGGAAGTAGAGGTTTTAAATACACAGAGCTGAAATGCATCAGAGCTTTGGGAAACTCATCTGGAGGTTGGTTATACTGCGGTGGCTAGCTTGAGGCGGATAATGCCTTTTGCTTGCCTGGTTGGAGAAGGGTGTGTACGTTTGTGTAGAAACTAGCATATTACATTTGTTTGCCCCACTTCACCACTGTTACGTGCCCCCCAGAAGGCTGCCCACAAGGCAGCCTTCCCTTGGGCAGAAAAGTGTTCTCCACCCCTTCTCTGCACACAGGTTCATGGTATGTACAGATCAATGTCTGGTAGGGTGGGGCCATGCCTGCTGGCCCAGCCTCTGACCTCCTTGTGGCCTGCCTGCCCAGAGCCTAGCAGTAGAGATTGAAAGTTGCTAAGAAGACTGAAAATGGCTGTCCCATCTGGAAATACTCTTGCTCTGGACCCTGGGGGTAGGCAGATCAAAGGGAAAGAGGCATATGGTGGGGCTGGATTTCATTGACAGCTTGAAGGGTGCAAACTGATGAGGAAGCTCCCTCATCTTCTGACCTAGCTCTTCTGCCATCTACAGACAGATGTGTGTGGGCAGGCTGTAGCTAACGGATGTTGCGTGTAACATTCTTGGGCTGCTACTGATTCCAAGTTGCATTAGATTAATAGGAACCTAGAAATCTGCCTAATACCGAGTCAGGCCATTGGGCCATATAGCTTTGTGGTATCTTCACTAGCTTTGTGGCAGCTGTTATCCAAGGTTTTGGGAAGAAGTCTTTCTCTGCTCTACCTGGAGATGCCTGGTGTTTGAACAGAAAAACTCATTCTAAAGTAATAATAATAATAGTTTCTTTTGCATTAAAAATAATTAAGTTAAAAATATATATTGATCAATTAATTTGGGACATTTTCTTAGCTAGGTCAAAATGTTTTTTTCTCATTTGAACTAACAAATTAATTGACCAGTCATTGCTAGAGCTGCAAAGGCTGGGGGGTGGGGGGGGGGGTGGCAGGAGGAATTGCCTATTCCTCCTGCCACTCCTCCCCTAGCCTCCACATCTCTATGCAGCCCTAGTTATTTGTAAAGATTATAATACTATTACTTTGCATTTATAAAGCACTTTCTAATCTTCAAAGTGCTTCATGTTCATCTCCGTAACCCTTTCAACAGCCTTGTGAGGCCTGAGGCAAAGCTGATCCCCCACCCTCCACCTAATTCTCTGAGGCAAGGAAGATCTGGAAAATAGGACTCTAGAAACTAGCCTATTACGTTTGTTCTGGGGGGGGGGGGGAGGAGGCGCTGGCAATGTTTTGAAGATCCTGCCTGTCACATCCAAGGGGAGGTGTCATCTTAATTTTCTAATGTCTTCCAACTCAGTCAGGTAAATGAGCAGTCATGTAATTATATCTGGACTTTTCAAGTGTATTGGAAGACTTGGAGAAAGGACTTGTGTGATGAGCAAACAGTATTATAAACAGCCTTCCAGGATGTTGCAATTTGCAGCCGGAAGGTTGCCTGCTAATGCAGTTGCCTTGTGCTAAGTCTGACCATTGGTTCATATAACTCAGTATTGTTTACACTGACTGGCTGCTGCTCTCCAGGGTTTCAGGCAAGGGACATTCTAGCACCATCTGGAGAAGCTGTGGGTTGAACCTGGGACTTCCTGTGTGCAAAGAAGGTGCTCTGCCATTGAGCTACAGCTGTTCCTTGACCATTTTACTGTGTACTGTTCTGGTTGCCTCACCTCAAAAAGGATATTGTAAAGTTGAAAAAGGTTCAGAAAAAGGCAACCAAAATTATGAAGGGGATGGAAGTGACTCCCCTAGGAAGAAACATTGCAGCATAAGAAGTTTATAAAATTATGTGGATAGAGAAGATCTTTTCTTTCTTGCCTAACAGAACTCATGGACACCCAGTGAAGCTGAATGTTGGAAGATAAAACCAAAGCATTTCTTAGAAAGTGCATAGCTAAACTTTGGAACTTCCTGCCACAGGAGACAGTGATGGTCACCAACCTAGATGGCTTTAAAAGAGGATTAGACCAATTCATGGAGGAGGCTATTGATGACTGCTAGCCATGATGGCCATGCTCTGCCTCTACAGTTGGAGGCAGCAATGTTTCTGAATAACAGTTGCAAGGAAGCCACGGGAAAAGGTAGTGCTTTTGTGTTCAGATTCTGCTTGTGGATTTTCCACAGGCATTTGTTTGGCCACTGAGAACAGGATGCTGGACTAGATGGCTCATTGGCTTGGTCCAGAAAGCTCTTATGTCCTTATATACATCCCTGCAGCTTTTCCCACCAGCTATGGAAAATAAATTGGAACTGTACTCTTGGGGAGCAGGTAGATTCTGAGAAGGAAAATAGAAAGAAGAGTTCCTTGTATTATTTATTTATTTATTTATTTATTTATTCATTCATTCATTCATACCCTGCCCATCTGGCTGGTTTCCCCAGCCACTCTGACTTTGCCATCTCCGATGGATGCTTTTCTGTTTTGTTTTTCCTGTCTGGAGGGTGCTCAGTGAAACCACTTTTGTTGGGAAATGTGGTCCTAAAGAGCCATCTAGTGTGTTCACTGGCAAAGTGAAATGTGAACTCTGGGCCTCCTGGTTCACAGCTTGGTTGGTACCCTTGCCTCTCAGCAGCAGTGGCCACTCTTCTACCCTCTTGCTGCAAAAAAAAGGGGGGGAAGCCACCTGATTACCCTTTAATGAACAGCTTAAACCTGGCTTGTTTGCAGCAGTGAAGCCCCCTGCTAAGTGGAGATTAAGGCCGTTTCCTGATCTCTTGGCCAGCAAAGAAGTCTACCAAAAAAACATACAACCCCTTTGCACTCATTATTTCCTTTTATAAGCAAATGTCACAGAATGGGCGACACTCAGCACAACAGCAGCATAAGAGCTGGTACTGGTAAGTGGTTTCCAAGTTTTGTGTATGTTGGTGGGACTTCTGTGCTTGGAATAAAAAATCTTAAGTGTTTTTACTTGTTGATAATGTCCTCCACCTTAACAGGATAGATTTATTTGCAAGCTGCCAAACCAAGCATTCTGGGGTTTTTTGTAAAGTCTTACAAGGGGAAAGGCTTGGGGCTCAGTGGTAGAGCACCAGCTCTGCGTACAGAAAGCCCCAGGTTCAATCCCTGGGGAAACCCCTGCCTGGGACCCTGGAGAGCTGCTGCCAGTCAGTGGAGGCGGCACTGAGCTAGATGGATCAATGACCTGTCTCTGTATAAAGCAGCTTTCTATGTTCCTGCTCAGGGTGTTTGTTCTGTTTATATGTTGGCATAGGCTAGTCATAGTCTTCTACCTGTCAGTTGGGACCCACAGGTGGGTCCTGAGGCCACACCAGGTGGGTTGCAACAAAGCTGCTACCACCATGTTGTAATCCAGCTCAGTATGACTGGACCAAACATGAGTGAAATCCTTAATTCTGTTCTAGGAAAATGTGCAGAAATCGAAATTTAAAGCTAGTACTCTGGATAGAAGTTCTCAGCAAAGAAATGGGTTCTGAACACAAAACTGTTGTTACACGTAAAAGTGATCACAAGTGCTTCAGCATGAAGTTCTGAAGTTTTTGAGAAATAAATCGCTGACATAGGCTTTTTTTATTTGACAACTCATAAATGTGGCTTTTTAAGATTGGCATACCTTATAGATGTGTTCAGTTGCTTTAATGAAAAACCTCAATGCCAGGAAGAAATTTTACAATTTTTGACTGTTAAGATATTGGAGGCATTTAAAAAATGCTGAAACTGATTGAGAGGTTAGTAAGAAAATTCCATTGACATAGTTCCAACCGTTGCACAATTATTTTATTATTATTATTTTATAAAGGTCAAACAATAAAAATTGCTTATAGCAAAGGAGTTGTTATGCAATGTGCAAAACGGTAAATTACAAGTTTTGGTTCCTATTTCCACCCAAAATTCTGAGGGTATATAGTGGATACAGTCACTATATACTGTACAGAGTCTCTAGAATTAAGATATGAGTTCCAGAAACAATTCATTGAGCTCTAATGTGACGCAAGTACACTTTCAGTAACTTACATCACTAAAGTGTAGGATTTTGGTTAGTAAATGATATCCAGAATTGGCAACTGATGCTGTCATCTGCTTCCTGCTATTTGGTACCAACCATGGTAACCCTAATCATCATCATCATCATCTAGGAGAAACATGCCCAGGTGTCAGACTGAAATTGTGAGTCTGTCAGTCGCTTCTTGGCCTTTCAGCTAAGATCAAATGTCAGCATCACTGGCTTTCATTTAGTACTAATGCTAAAGCAAAGCTAAGAATAGTGCTTTGTGAGTTGCCATTTTAGAATGAATAGTAATGCATTGCTAGCACTGTTTATAAATCAGAAGTGAAAAAGTACAGTTGGGTCCCATTTTGCAGATTGGGAATCAGAAGTGAGTCTCAAGTCTAGAGCAGTTTAAGACCACTGGGCTAGATGATGAAATGTTCTGGTTTCTGTTGTGTGTGTTCTTATTCTTTGCATGCAGGATGCTTTGTAGGTTGTTGTTGTATTTAAAGGATTTGAGGACCTCTAGCCTGCTAGCCTAATTATGTCATATAATTTTCTTTCCTTTTTTTAGTGTGGGATGTCTTATGGGGAATTTGTGTAGTTGGAAAATCTGCTTTTAAAACACCCCAACCGTTTAGTCCAGAGTCTTACAATTACCTAATTCCATAGACATGAGCAAAGGTGTCCAAGGTACTCATGTAGGGATTTTTCAAACTTCTGCAGTTACTTCTGCAGATACTTCTGCAGTTTTCAAACTCCCTTCATGCATAGGTTTTATGTGTCTCTTTTTGTCTCTGCAAGTAGGCTGGTTCAGGAGTCAATCCTGGAGTTCTCAGTAGTCATGGGGGATTTGAGGGATGTGGCCACCTGCAATGATATTTCCGGTCCTTCCCTTGATTTATCAGTTTGGACCACCTTCTGGTTAGAAAGGCCCATGCATTCCGCCCCATTCAGTACACTATGAATTTCCATGCCTCAGTCATCATCAGCTCCCCCATTGCTAGCCATATAAACTAGTGAGACCTTTGTAGAAATTTCTGTCCAAGAGGCATAGCTGCTGAAGGAGAAAACTACAATGAGGATTAGTTTCTCGCAGTGGCCTAAGGCCATTGTGTTTCATGCACATGGAAACTGCCCAATGTAAGTGTTTTCAGGACAAAATGAATGCTCACGGCTGTACTTCTCACATGGCAGGGGATTTAGGGAAACAAGGCCTGTGTGATGTGAGGTGTCATGTGTCTCTCTGTCTGTCTGTCTATACATCTGGATGCAAGTTTTGTGTGATCAAAGCCTCACCTCATATTCACATTTCGAAAACAAGGAGTTTGTTTTGCTGATCTGTGTTAATTCTCCAAGAGGGCTAACTTGTTGAGGCTTGTTGTTGCATAGTTTAAATTGCTGAAATAGGAGCCCAAGAATGTGTTGTGTTGAGAGAGAGAGGCTCCAGTATGTTAATTGCAGTTGCCCTATCCAACATTTGCAAAACTCCTGTTGCTTCTTGGGGAAACTGAGATTGAGTGATGTTTTGGCTAGAGTGGTCCATGCTTCTCCTATAGGGGGGGGCTCACAGCAGGCATGCAGTGCCTGTCACCCTGCCCCCTGCAAAGGCACATTTGTGTTGCATGATGCAACATTGCAGAACCACCTTCAACATGCTTGTCTATCATTTGATTTCTTTGCCACAAGCACTGAATGTGTGAACTGTCTTCATCAAAAAGTATTGTGTATTGATATGGTACTGATGCAAAAATTACGTCTGTGGTGTTGGAACTGTGATGGCTGGTTTGTGCATTCAAGTCATTCAAGTTAGCCTTTGCTAACCTGGTTTACTTGGGTGAAAATGAGATCATCCTTGAAGTCTTAAATTGCAAGAGCTGGCAAGTCTGTGGTTGAATCCCTTTTGTATTCTTCCACATTCTGGTAGCTTTTGATAGCAGCATCATGCCTGATGGAATTCACTTGTCTGATGGTCTACAGCCAGCGGCAGACCTTGGCGCCTCAAATTTCAGCGATGCCAAAATTTACCCTCCCATGTCTCACCTTTCATTCAACGTCATAGTTGTGGCGTCCCGAAGGCTCTGTGCCCAGTGCACTCCCCTAAATCTGCCTCTGCTGTGGCAAACTTAAATCGCTTTCTGGCAACCAGCCTAGATGTACAAAAGCTGTTATGATTGTTATTACTTTAGGAAGATGCCAGATGGGAGAGTGTCACATAAAACCTTCATGGTCATAGCATGGATAGCAGCCAAACAAGCCAAGTTGACACATTGCATTGCACTCTGCAGTGTTGGCATGGATGGGCAGGCAGTCTGGTAATGGCTGGTACTTGTGGGTTTATTTGCATGGCTTTGGTTTGGATGCCATTCATTGGCTTAGGCTCCCTAAAATGTGTACACCTTTAAACACAGGAGTGGGTATGCTGTGGCCCAGCAAATAATAACAAGGGACATTAAGGAGGTGTATAAGATTATGCCAGCTGTGGAGAAAGAGAAGATTTTCTCCCTCATAATGCCAGAACCTGTGAACATCCAAGGAAGCTGAATGTTGGAAGAGGAAGTAGGTCTTTACAACCCATAGTCATCCATCAACTTGGATGACTTTAAAAAAGGATTAGACGAATTGATAGAACGTAAGGCCATCAGTTGATGCTAGCTATGAAGGCCTTTACTGTTATGAGGCAGACTTTCTCTGAATGTCAGTTGCTGGAAATCACAAGTGTGGGGAGTGCTATTGTGCAAAGGTCCTGCTTGTGGGCTTTCCATGGGCATCTTGTTGGCAATTGTGTGAACAGGATGCTGGACTAGATGGGCCTTTGACCTGACCTAGCAGGGCTCTTAGACTCAGGTGTTGCTAGACTCCAGCGCAAGCCAGCCTAGCCAGTGGTCAAGGAAGATGGGAGTTGTGGTTCATCAGCATCTGGATGGCCACACGTTTTGCCATAAAACATCAGCCCAGTTGATGAGTGTATGTATGTGTCCTCTTCCCCACCCCCCAAATTATCGCTCAACTCTTCAGCATTCTTCTTGCTTGACTGACCAGAAGGAGCCGTCTCTCCTTGGTGATGGTTTGGCAAAATGCCCAGCAGAGGATTAGCCACCCAAAAAGAAAGAAAGGAAATACCTTTCCCGTGCAGATGCTGTTGGGCTGCCGCTTTCATAATTCCTGACAGCTGGCCATGATGGCTGGGGATGATGGGGGTTGGAGTCCAAGATTGGAGAACTCAGATCTGGAGGACCACAGGTTCCCTACCCCTAATGACCAGCTAGTGGTTTAAACCTAAGGACACACCTATATTGGCAATTTTGACTTGTTTTGTAGCTGTCTTACTATTTGTGGCTTCTGCAAGGAAGCCTAGGAAACTGGGATTTGTTTTCTTAGAGATCTCCTGCCTTTCCAGTAACATCTACTGTTATACGTAGTGGCTCTCCAAAGGCTCAGGCAGAAGGATTCTTCTTTACCTAGCTCTGCTACTTGATATAATTTCAGCTGGAGATACCAAAGACTGAAGCTGAGCCCTAATGCATGGGCACTTGTGAACATCCTTTACCAAATCACAAGGTTGTCCTGTATCTTTCCCCAACCCTCTATTCTCCACCATTATCATTCTTTGGTTTGTAAGCTTTGGGGGGGGGGGGGGAATCTGTTGTCTTGCTTTGGAAAGCATAACCCTCTTGGCTTGTGTGCAGTTGCATCTTTCTGTTATCTGTAAAATGTAATTTTATCTTTATCTGGGAGCTATCACCGTTCAGAAAGGGATTTATTTGCACTGTAGGTTCTCAGCCAACCCCTCGGGTTACATACGCTTCAGGTTACATATGCTTCAGATTACAGAGTCCACTAACCCAGAAATAGTACATCGGGTTAAGAACTTTGCTTCAGGATGAGAGCAGAAATCGCGTGGCGGCGGTGTGGCAGCAGGAGGCCCCATTACCTAAAGTGGTGTTTCAGGTTAAGAACAGTTTCAGGCTAAGAATGGACCTCTGGAACGAATTAAGTACTTAACCTGAGGTACCACTATAGCTTATATTTGACAGTGAGGCTTGGAGGGGTTATGCCATCAGGGTCATATTGGTTTTGATTTCGCCTGATGATCAGGAGCCCTATGTAGTGTGCTTGGCTGATCAATACCATGCAGCTGTGCAGCCGGTAGTCAGAGACTGTTGGTGTCCATTCCAGGGAAGTACGCAACTGAATCTGTTTTGCTTTTGTTCTTGGCACCCTGGTGCTTCACAAATAACTGGTGCTAAATGTGGTCTAAAGGACTGGAAGGAGAAGGAGAATGGTGAGCCCCGTTGCAGAGAAAGGCAAAGGGTTCTTGCTGAGGGGTAGGTATTCCTTGATTTGGGACCTGTAATATTTCTGTGGTTTGGTCTGCTTATGCTTCTTTCTTTCTTTCTTTCTTTCTTTCTTTCTTTCTTTCTGAAGCAGAGTTGTTTCTCTTGTAGAATCCTTCATGTAGCAACATTTGAAATGGGTAGTTATTGGTTTCTTTTGTTTTTCGTTCCCATTTTTGGAAATGCTTCATTTCAGAAAATTAGCTATAGGGTGTGTATTGAACACAATGCACCTCGAAGGTTGGTGGGCTCTCCTTCACTGGGGATTTTTAAAGCAGAGGTTAGAAGGCCATCTGTCAGGGATTCCTCAGCTGTGATTCCTGCATTGCAGGGACTTGGACTAGATGAAGCTTGGGGTCCCTTCCAACTTAAGAATACTGTGATTCTATAATTGGGCAATTGGAATGGGTATGATACCTGCCAGATCTAAAATTGAAGTTGTAAATAACTTTTGCATGTGCTGAGCACAGTTCTTCAGACATGCTAAAATAAGCGCACTTCTGGTTTTCGGTGCCTTCAGTATATAATATAAGGGTAGCCTATTCGACTACTGTATCTTAAAATACAGTCAATCACCCTAAACTGTGTGTGATGTTTTAATTTGTTGGAAGTCCCCCAGAGTGGCTGGGGCAACCCAGATAGATGGGCGACATATACATAATCAATTATGACTATCAAAATAATATTAAAGCTTTGAACTTGTCTGAATGTTTTGCAGACACACTTATTCAAGCTTATATTTGGTTGAATTGTCCTTCACTTGGAAAAATCCTTAGCTGCTGTTGTGATGTGTTGTAACTACATTTTTGTGTGTTTTAAGAATCTTATAAACCAGCCCTGGACAGACTTAAGGCTTGTGAGATCTTTCCTCTAGAGCAGGCATCTCCAAACTCGGCCCTCCAGATGTTTTGGGACTACAATTATCTTCATCCCTGACCACTGGTCCTGTTAGCTAGGGATGATGGGAGTTGTAGTTCCAAAACATCAGGAGGGCCGAATTTTGGGATGCCTGCTCTAGATGCACCAACTAGAGCATGGTGCAAAAGACATTCACTTAGAAGGAAAGATTCCTGAGTCCCAAAATCTTTTTTGAGCACCAGAAAGTAATGGAGCTTACAGTCTTATTACTGCAAAAAAAATTCCTCTCTTCTCTACCCCACCCCAAGCTTTCTTCATTGCAGCAGTATAATTTTTTTTGGGGGGGGGGGAATTGTTTTTGTTGCCATTGTTAAGGACCCATTGTTGTGAGGCCAATTCTTATTGCTGTATTCCAAGTCACTCAGAGATCTGCCAGTAGTTCCTGATCTCCCATCTTCATACTCCAGTTGTAAAGTGCCTTGTGACGGCAGTGTGCCCTGAAAAACCTTTAACTTTAAAAAAACTAGCATTTAAACCATCCTGAACAGCTCAATCATAGCTATACATTACATGTCAAGTCAGAACTCAGTTCCGTTACATTTAATGGGGCTTCCAGGTAAGTAGGTGTAGGATTGCAACCAAAATACACTTAATGGCATATGAATTATTATTTTTCAGCCCCAGTCAAATATTTTAGTTGAGTTACTTTTGGCTATTGCATAAATTTTTCAAATATTTTCAAGACAGAGAGGTCACAAGTCTTGGGCTTGGTTAGGTAATAATAACAAACCATGTGAGGTAGCCCTTAATTCCTTAAATGAAATTCTGTTGTGTTTAATAATCCTTTTTTAAAAAAGGCAGAAGGCAAATGATTTGCCCATGTGTTGGCAACTGCATTTCCTAAAGTTAAGACACAAATGCCTCAGGCTTCCAGTAATTGATTGGTCTATTCTGAAGCAAAATTCAATATTGCTAATGAAGATCAAACTCTTGACGTCAGCTCGCTTTGGAGAACTTACATATGTTGCAGCTGGAATCATTGACTGAAGTTGGCTTAAACCCTTGTTATAGGAAGGAATGGGAAAGTGAGTCACAAACGACCTTTTCACACATTCCATGTCAACAAATCCGAGTTTGCCATGGAGTGTGTGTTCAATAGGGAATCCCAGCCACTCCAAAGGTATGAAGCAAATATGCTTTGTACAATTCATTCTTTACATTTTGCCACCTCTCATAGTTTTACAAAGGCAGCTTTTAAAATGCTGAAACAAATGAGAACAGGGTTGTTAGTCATGCTCAGGACAAGACCCATCAAAATTAAACAATATGACTAACTTAGGTCCATTAATTTCAGTGGATCTGCTGTGAGTATAACTTAGCTGACTGCAACCCATAAGCAATACATTTTTCTGTGAAATCTGGAGATGCTGGGGATTGAACTTGTGTACTACTGCATGCAAACTTTACTGTTGAGCTGTGGTCCTTCCCCAAATATGGTCTAGTTGCCAGTGTGCCCCCTGGCCTTGTAATATATCATGTGAGGCATGCTAAAGGCTAGTCCTGAGATTGGTTCTAAAAATGAAAATTGCTAAAGACGCCAATGTCTTTGGAGGTGGGATGGTAAAAAGGGAATCCTTTCTGGGCAGCTGCCAGCACTCCACAAAGCTTACACGCTCCTCATGCTCATTTCACCCTGCATATTCTTAGAACGCTTGTATAGAAGACAGCTGAAGGTGCTTGAAGATGAATGACTTCACGACTTGTGAACACACAGTTGTCTTGTTTCTCTTGTATTTGCAAGTTTAGCTGGATGCTTTTGAGGTGGTTTTCCTGTTGAGTGTCTGGAGAAGTTAAATAACACCTGACAGCTGGAATGGGGGGGGGGGACACCATTACATAAGAAAGTCATGATTTTTTTTTTACTTGAAAAAATTAATCGGTTACAAAGCATTTATCCAAATACAGGGGGAGCTGGCCTTGAAACGTGTTAACTTTTAAGCATTATGAGCTGAAGCAATTGTGAAATGTGCAGATTAGTCAGATATTTAACTGAAGGTGATCTTGATTAATGAATGTTTCTGCCAGGGTAGTAATGTACTCCCACTGAGAATATAACAATTCATCTAATGCGCTGTCTGCAGTGCCCAAATCAACATATTGATGGAGATTAAAATAGGATGTCCTTGCTGTGAACTTGACTTTAAACCTTTTGACTCTGGAGCTGACAGTGGAGGAATTTGGAACTTATGGGAGTGATTTGAAAAGAGCAAAGAGAAAGCACATGTTTAGATAGAGAACCACATATCATCAAAGGCTACTAGCCCTCAAACACTTTAACCTGGCTGCATTTCCTATAATACAGTATTTCCCAAACTGTAGGTTGCAAACCTTGTGCAAGTGGGTCAGAGTAAGTACATCAAAAAATGATAAACGCTATTAATCCTTAACAGGTATGATGAATACCATTTACAACTGAACACTGGGAAGGCTAGAGCCTTATATTTCAACACTTGGAAGCCACTCTCTGGTGGTTGGCAGCAGATCTGATGACAGCATGCTACAGGGTGCTCATATAGAGAACTGTTTTGACCGACTATTACAGCTATCCTCTTATGCACAGGTGCCAAAGGCAGCATGTATGAGCACCTTCTGGCCAACTGCCAGCTGCTATGCCACCAGGATTGAGGCAAGGATGATTTGAAGTCTGCTCAGTTGAAATAAGAAATAATATATTCCCCATGTGTATCAGTCATGATCTGAGACTGACGGACAACCATCAAACACCACCCACATTGACCTACCCATTGGCAAATGCAAGCTCAGTCATTCCTCTAGTAGTTGCCAAAATGGACTAGTGAATAAAACTATTTAAAAATATCCATAGTTCATTATATCTAACACTGCTTGTATAACCATATATTTTTGGAATAAATTTGTATATCTTTATGGAGCAATATCCTGCAGTCAGATGGTTCCTGTTCTTACATTACCCAAATTCTGAATAATTCTGCAAGTACAAAGTTAAATATTTCAACAAATTCCTCATGAACAGGGGTATTAAACAACTTTTGGTTAGATGGTTCAGGTAAGTTATAAATCAGCAAACTTGCAGTTAAAATGCTTGAAACTGAGGGTTGCTGCAGATGTATGGTCCAGAATTCACGTGACAATAAAGAACTTTGCAGAGTACACAATTAAATTAAGGAATTCACTTCCAGAATGTGTAGTGACGGCCGCCAACTTGGATAGCTTTAAAAGAGAATCAAATTCATAGAGGATAAGGCTCTGTTCTACCTCCCCTCTCGAAGGCAGCATGCCTCTGAATGCCACTTGCTGGGAGGGCAGGAAGAGCGCTGCTGCTCTCTGGTCCTACTCGGGGGGCTTCCCATAGGCATCTAGTCAGCCACTGTGAGAACAGGATGCTGGACTAGATGGGCCACTGGCCTGTCCAGCAGGGCTCTTCTTATATTCTTATCAGAGTCTACTGGTAGATCTCTGTGATTTTCAGTAGGTTCTCTGGCAAGGCTCTCTGACTTCCAATTGCTTTACAGCATGGGTAGGCAAACCAAGGCCCGGGGGTCAGATCTGGCCCAATCGCAATCTCAATCTGGCCCGCAGATGGTCTGGGAATCAGCATGTTTTTACATGAGTAGAATGTGTGCTTTTATTTAAAATGCATCTCTGGGTTATTTGTGGGGCAGAGGAATTCGTTCATTTTCCCCCCTTCCAAAATATCATCCGCCCCCCCCACAAGGTCTGAGGGACAGTGGACCGGCCCCCTGCTGAAAAAGTTTGCTGACCCCTGCTTTACAGCAACAACTAAAATGCTCCACCCGCCCACCCCCCAAATGAAGCTGCTGAAGCAGATTTATGTCTGGCGAGCTGGAGAAACCAGGAGTAGATTTGTCTGTGAACAAACTTGTGAGCTTTGTTCTGGTACTGATCACCAATTCCTGAGTTGAGCATGAGCTCAGAGGCAATGTGTTCAATACTTTTTAGTTTACATATGTTTGCTTGTCTCACCATTGCATCTGGCTGTAGCTGGTGAACCTTGTAAACAAAAACCAAACAAAAACAAACAAACGGATTAGATCATGCACGCCTGAATCATACTCTGCCTCTCTGGAATACATCAGCTTTTTGTGAGGATGTCTGAAATTTTGCCTTGATGACTATGTGGGATGGGGCCTCCTGTTTTGCCATTTCCATAATCAGCCGGAATGCTGACAGGTTTAGAAATCATCCAATCAAAAGGAGGGCAAGATATTTCTTTATTAGCAGTTATACTGCTTTTCTACTTTAATAGTCGAAGGTTCCATTTCCTCCTTGTATTTCATTTGGAAGCAAGCAAGCATAATTTCTCCTGGCCGAGAGCCATCTAAAACAATCCTGAATAGATTGCAGGGTTTTTTTGTTTGTAAAGCAAACAAATTCAGAGTATCAGGTTCTATAACTAAGTAACCAAGTAAAGATACTACTGTGTAGAAGCTAATGGGAAACTTGACTCTCTTTTTTTATACTTGGCTTTAATTCTTAACTCTGAAAATAAAAATCTGTGAGGCAGAATGGATCCTGTGCCAGTTGGCTGGTTGGGTGTACAGATCGCTGTTACTACTGTTGTTTTTTAATCTTGCGATTTCTGAAAATATTATTTTGAAATTTGGACATAGCTGGTGGGACTCAAATTGAGCAAAGTCCAGGTTTTAGTGACAAATAGTGGATTTGAAAGACTGAAATCTACATTTAAAGTTGCAGAGCTCCGCTATAATTTATCAGCATTTGTATAATACTTGCACCAGAAAACATTCTAGGCTCTTGACATTTGTTATCTGAGTAAAGCAGGCCACTGTTTTCACCCCTTTATTTTAGATGTGTAACTGAGACTGACTGAAGAGTGGCAGCCCTTAGGTCAAATAGTGAGTTGTTGGCTGGGCTGGGCTGGGCTGGGTTTTTCTGGGTCACTTTGATTTTCCTTATAACAAAAGCTTAAAGCTAGAAGTTCAGATTTGTGCTGAAGTTGGAATTTCAAAGTTTTTAATCAAGATTTTCTTACAATTCTTGGTACAGCCCTTCATAGCAGGTGTAATTCCAAATGCAAGTTGTTTTTTTAACATTAATTACATATCCTTTAAAGTCAATGGGATGTATGCTGCAGGGTGGCACATTTTGAAAAGTATTAGTACTTATTGAAGTGTTTTCCAGAGCAATCTTACTCAGGGGCCATTGGATTTTGTGGATCTCCCTCTCTGTGGATGGAGGAAGAGGTCTGCCCTCGAAGGTCTCCTGGCCACTGGAGGAAGGTCCATTGTCAATGCTAGAGCAGAGATGGGAAAAGAGGGTGTTCTGAGAGAGTGTTTGGAGTACATCAGGGTGCAACAGGCTTTATTACAGATTGCTTAATCCAGAACACTTTTGTTTCTGCCTTCTCCCCCAGTGTGTGGCCCCTGCCAGGGAATGCAGCCCTCAACAGGAAAATGGTTGTCCACCCCTCTATAGGGTAATGACACTCCCTCTCACCCCTGTCCTGGCTGGCGTTCCGCATGTAGTGAGAGTCTGCACTAGATAGCATCCCAGCATGCTTTGCAGTGTGCATGTGTGCAAGTGTGTATGTATATTTGTCAGCTGAGAAATAAAGAGTTCTCCAAGGGTAATAAATTTCTGAAAGCCATCAATTTTAAGATCACGGGCTGGTGGAAAAAGAAAACAAAACGATGAAAGTGTACCAATTATGTCTCTTCCTTTTCTCATAATTATGAAGTTGTCTTCTTCCACAAATGATCTGGAATCTTCTTCTTTTCTTTCCACAGGCCATGGCAACCATAAAGAAAGCAGTCCTTTCCTCAACAATTCTGATCCTGGCAAAGGAGGAGATTATTATGACAGAAACTTGGCTTTGTTTGAGGTAAAATAATAATTTAAATCAGCCTTGACTTTTTGTTCATTCTTCAGCTTCTTAGGGGTCCCTAAACCATGTTCCCACCTAAACCATGTTACTCAAAAATGTGGGAAGCTGATTCTGACCCCATCTGCACTATACATTTAAAGCAGTATTATACTACTTTAAACAGTCATTGCTGGGAATCCTGGGAGCTGTAGTTTGTTGTGGGTGCTGAGAGTTGTTAAGAGACCCCTATTACCCTCAGACAGCTACAATTCCCAGAGTCCACTGGGAAGCTGGATTGACTGGAAATTGTAGCTCTGTGAGGGGAATAGGGGTCTCCAAACAACACTCAGCACTCGCAACAAACTTCAGTTTTGACAGTAGGAATAAACAACTACAGTTTCCAGGTTTCTTGACTGTTCTCCTCTGTACACCAATTCCTGGAATTCCAAATAGGAAGAGCGCTGATGCACTGAGGCCCTGCTTGTCAGCTTTCCTGGTTGGCCACAGTGAGAATGGGATGCTGGATTAGGTCAGCCTTTGACCTGATTTAGCAGGGCTCATTTTATGCCCAGGTGTTGCTGGATGCCAGCTGCTATAAGCCCCAGCCAAGGAAGGGACAGCTTTCAGGGGAGAGGTGGCAGGTGGATGGATGAGCATAACCCCCCTTGCCCCATCAAGGATAAAATGTGTTGAGCCACTTCCTCAAGTCTCTTTTCCCTGTGTATCTAAGTAGGTGGCTGTTGCGAAAGCCCACAATGACCTTGGGGAATTGTTTCACCCTTGTTGCCAACTCTTCCTTCCCTTGCTTTAGCAGAGCCAGTGGAGCAATCTTTCTTGACAAAGAGCATAGGAACTACAGTCCTCTCATTATCCCTGCAGCACTTGTTTCCACATTATCTAGGTTGTCTCAGTCCCCAATGTGCCTTTGGTTTCTCTGAATGCCTCTTCCCTATTATGTAGGCCCATCACTGACTGCCCTGGCCCACTGTGGCAGTTTTAGGTGTGGTGGTTCCTCATCTGGAGCGATCCCAGAAAACCATGTCCTGTCCATGTCCAAAATTTTATTTATCCAGACTACCCATTTCCTATCATGCTCTTGGAGAAAATCGTGGGCAATCAAGTAGATAAAGCAGCCTTTGCTAGATGTTTAGAACTACCAACTCCATCAGCTTCAGCCAACGTGGCTTTGCTGGCTGGGGCTGATGGGAACCGTAGTCCAAAATAATTGTAGGCACTAGGCTGTGCTAAAGAAGGCATTTTAAAATTCATGCAAAAGAGCACATAAACAAGTGCAAAGTTGACCTTTTCTGATCTGCATTTTCACAGCTTGAGTAAACTAGAGTCTTGCAAAGAAATCCAGCAGTTACTAGTCCACAGAAATTTTTATTAGGCATTTCCAATTTTCCCCAGCCAAGTTGCTGTTGACAGGTCTGGAATGCCTCCTTTTAAAATGCAGCCTCAAAAAGAAGACAAGACCTAACCCTGCAATGTCTTGTTGGCATTAGTCTTTTCAACCCAGAACCTTCAGTATTGCATCACAGAGGAGAATCCTTTGCCTGTGTTAGGTCTGAATAAGAGAATGCAGTGACCTTTCTGCCAAGGGATGTGTGGTCATGTCTCAAACTGAGTCCTGGGGAAATGGCTCTTCACAGGTTTGTGCGTTTGCTCTTGATATCCCATTAGTGGGGCAATTATTGGTGTGAGAGAGAACACAATAGAAAGTTTCAATTGACTTCTTTTTCTCTGATACTGTTAATGCGGGCAAGCATTCATGTTTCAGTGGTAGATGGCATGCTTTGTTTGCCCATGTTACCAAGTTTAATCCCCAGCACCTCCAGCATTAAAAGAGGCAGACTTGAATTCTTGTAAAGCTGTTGTCAGTCAGAGCAGTCAGAACTGGGCTATTTGGACAACATGGCCGCCTATGGAACTGATTCCTTTGTGTTCATTTGGGTACAATGAATAAAAGAAAGAACTAATTTAATTTAAAGCTCTTTGGCAAAACGCTCTAATGTAACTGAAACACCCCAGCAAAAAGATCTTAATTTAATTAAAGCTCCTTTAGCATTTTTTTATAATTACAAAAAAAGTTAGCTTCACCTGTTGTTTGCAGGCATCTGCCGGCCTTCGATGTTGGAAGTATTTGCAAGTGAATTGGGAAAATGTAAAACTATTAATCGCACAAGGGTTTGTTTGTTTACTTGATTGAATTTTTAAAAAAATGCATTGTGGCATAACAGGTGTAGTCTTAGGTAGGGATACCTCTTCTATACAAGACAAAACAGCAAATCTATTTTTAAAGTGGGGCTTTCAATCTGCAGTTCTGGTATTTGTATTAAAGATGATGACTTTGGGGGGAACTATCCAATTTAGCTGACTAAAACTCCCCCCCTCCCGATTTTAACTCTTTTTTTTTTTTAGGCTGCAAATCTATGGACACTTGCCTAGATGTGAGTCTCACTGAGACTTACTTCTGAGCTGGCATATGCAGTATTGCACTGTAAACTGATTAATATGTTAAACATTGCAGCCCTAATTGAAACAGTTCCATTGTTGGGGGCATTTACGGAAAGAGATGAAGCATATGGATGCAGGGCAGAAATGTTGCCAGATGGCTGCTCTACCTTCTGGGTACTGACTTTACTACAAAAGTGGAGAGCAGTTTTCTGCCTGTCTCTATAGAACCATGCCTCAGTCTCCTGCCAGGCCTTTTAAAAAAATTAAAAAATAGATGTTAGCAAGCAGCTGCTTCATCAGGTTTCAAGTGAGTTGCTCCATTTTGTACAAAGCATTTCCATGGAGATGGCCCTTCAGGTCTCCTGAGGTTGCCTCAGCAGGCCTCTCCTCAGTTCATTAGCTCCTTCAGAAGCTTCCCATTTGCTGTGAGGAATGTTCTACTTGGCTCCAGCAGTCGGCCCTTTTGTTTTTGTTTTGGGTGTGTTGCATTGTATTTTTTAAAAAAACATCTTTGTGGTAACTGTTGGGAAAGGTTGGCCGACTTGCTTGCTTTTTCAGCAAATGTCAGTTTGCCTCTTGAAAGCAAACCCTCCAGCAAACTTCTTTTGCCGAGCTACGCCTTTGGTGTCCATTTAGCAGATCCCCTCAGCCAACATCCGGACCCTCTGCAAATCCCATTTGTGGCATCAAAGACTGACAGGCAAGATGCCAGTACTGCGATGATGTGCCTGAGAGAATTATGTTGTAGAAGTTCTAAAAGTAGGCCCATATTTTTGTTTATTTAAAAGCATTTATAAACCTCTTAAAGTCTCAAAGTGCTGTATGACATAAAAATAAACAATATCATTAGAACAAAAATACAACTGAAAACCAGTAAAACAGTAATATAAAAGCATATCAAAGTGTAAAAAACAGAAATTCAAACAAATAATATTTTAAGGTAAGGGGTAAATAAAGGTGCAGGAAATCATTGCACAACAGCCAGAGCATAAACTTCATGTAACCAAATAGGTTATCAGTTGTTTAATTGTATTGAAACAACTAAAAGTTTTGTGGCCCCTTAAAGACTAACATGTTTTATTATGACATAGAAACAGTTTCTTTTTATTTTCTTTTTTCCTGCAATAGATTAACACAGGTATGCCTCTGGAAATTGTTCATTACATTTATTCTTAACATGACATGTTTTATTTTATCAAACTTAAACTGGAGGCCCAGTGCTTATCAGCTTTCCCAGTGTCTTTTGGAAGATGGTAAGGCCAGGAGCATGCTTATTACTTTGCAAGCAGCTGAGTAGAATCCTGAAAGCAGGTTTTTCCTTACAGCTGCAGAAGTGTGTGTGTGTGTATGACTAGATAAGTCATTTATTTTTATTTGTAATGTCAGCAGAAAGTTCCAGAAGCAGGGCTTGGAAGGTTGCTGAGGGACTAGGCCTTCCTTGTCCCATGTGCCTCTTACAGTCACTGGTGTATGATATAGTTGCTTAGCAACAGCAATATACTTTTACCCATATTATTCCAAGCTGGGCATATATACGTGTGTGTGGTCTGCCATATATATACCCATATTCTTTCAGACCACATCAGGGAGTTTACCTGCAGGCTGAACTGGTGAGGGGAAACAAAGGCAGAAATGGGTAGATCTTTATTCAAATCTTTGCTTGGCTTCAAATTTGATAAGTTACACTGTGGAGCCTGCTGTCATTCTCCACCCAGACAACATTATTTTATTGGTTCTTTGTTTGATCATTTTATCAGCTGTAAGTATCTGCCAGATGTAGCACTAAAAGCGGCTTACAATAATAAATCACCAAAAACATTAAGGGTCAATAACCCTAAAATAGCATAGACAACTCAGAAGAACTTTGAATTGCCACTGAATTTCAGAGGAGAGCTGTGTTGGTCTGCTGCAGAAAGTTTTATGACACCTTCTTAAAAACTTAACACATTTATTGTGGCCTGCGCCACAATTATACTTTGTGTAATTCTGTATGGAAAAATGCAAGAACAGTCAGTCAGCGCAAGTCAGAACCACCTGTAAGGAATGCTTTCTGTGTGAAAGGTCTTTAGCTGGTAGGGGGGGGTGGCTTGCTGGTTTAAATTCATTCATTCATTCATTATTTAATAAAATTTATATGCTGCTTGATTTCAAGAAAAAAAATACAACTCTGCTTAAAACATACAAAAATAAAAATACTAGAACAGATTAAATTACCTCAACTTTTGAAGCACCTGAGTAGGCTTGTCTAAACATATATGTTTTTAGCAAGCATCGAAAAGCGTGCAGTGATGCTGCCTGCTTAATCTCAATAGGCAGGGAGTTCGAAAGTGTAGGCACTGCCATGCTAAACAATTGAGGAACGCTACACAAATGTGGAGTGGGTATTATGTGGTACCTGTTGTTGTTTAGTCATTTAGTCGTGTCCGACTCTTCGTGACCCCATGGACCAGAGCACGCCAGGCACTTCTGTCTTCCACTGCCTCCCGCAGTTTGGTCAAACTCATGTTGGTAGTTTCAAGAACACTGTCCAACCATCTTGTCCTCTGTTGTCCCCTTCTCCTTGTGCTCTCAATCTTTCCCAACATCAGGGTCTTTTCCAGGGAGTCTTCTCTTCTCATGGTACCTGTGGTAGTGCCAATTCTGCCAGCCGAGGTGGTTGGCAGGAAACGTGCAGAATAACAAGCTCTGAGACTTCATCAATCTGCAGGCGGCATGTTGGAGAGAGGTGCCCCCCATTATATAGAAACAATCCCATGGGTCTACTTCAAAGGCTGTTGTAACCATTTCTGAGGTCATATAAATGTAGTGCCTTGAGCACGGAAAGCACTATGTAAATGCTAAGTATTTACTGTCATTACTAAACCTCACCATCTTGTGTTTCCTTTGCAGGAGGAATTGGATATTCGGCCAAAGGTCTCTTCCCTGCTTGGCAAGCTGGTCAGCTACACAAATCTCACTCAAGGAGCAAAGGAACATGAGGAAGCGGAAAGCACAGAAGGGTCAAGAAAGAAAATATCAAAAGTATGTAGGGTTTCCCCCTCAATTAAAACAACTACAACTACTGGTTGAAGTAGTATCTTCCTCCTCCTCCTCCTCATTTATTCAATTTATACACCACCCTTCCTCCCAAAGAAGCCCAACATCAATATCATTTTTTAAAAAAATTCTAGAAACAGTTGAAAACATTCTAAAACTATTTAAAACCATCATATTTCTCTGCTGGTAATTTCAGGGTTGCCAGGTTCTGGCATAAAATGTCTGAGTAAACAGAAATATTTTTAAATTCCTCATGAAATTCAGTGAGGGTGACAGATGAATTGCAACTGAGAAGCCCTGTCACACACGTCAATGCCAGCTGGGTGGTGCCCCAGTGACAGTACCACCACCAAGGTTTCACCTGAGGTGATTGACATTGGGGAAGGTGCTCTTTTAGGTACCTGGGTCACTAGCCATTTAGGGCTTGGTACTAATACATTTCAATTGGGCACAGTTCTTTGTTTTTGCTGTTTGTAGCATGATGTAGTAGCATTTTGCAATGTTGAAATCCACACTACTCATCAGTTAAGACCTCTTTAGTCACCCCCCTCCCGTGGGTTCTGTGCAGCCCATTTATGGGTCACACTTTTGTAGATGCTTATTAATTCAGATGTTTGGGCTTAAGCTTAACCTCTATATCCATCATGGAATAACGATTCCCTTCTATGTTCAAGCCACAAAAGCTCAATATGTTTTAATTTCAAAGCAGAGGGCATTGATTCTGTTGTGATTCAGAACTATAGCAGCTATTTCTGTTATACAGAGAAATCAATGGAGGTTTTAGTCAATTTTGTCCCCTGGAGTTTGTTTGAGAGGCTATTAATTGTGAATAATTCTCCACATTTGTGAACAACAGGCTTCCCTGACCCTAAGGGTCAGCAAGCAGAGTCTCCTTCCTATGCCTGTCCCTTCCGCCTGACAAGGCAAATAACAACACACACACACACACACACACACACACACACACAGCACCTTGTTTCCCATTCTAGAGGCAAAAGAGATGTGGAGAAAGTGGTAGTTTGAGTGGTTTGGGATTGCTGGCCCTTCAGAAGTGTTAGTTGCCTTTCTACAAGCCTATGCAAGGTGGCTAACAACATTAATTAAAACACTAAAAATACAGACTTCATTCTAAAATAAAAATAGCTATAATCCCAGCAGCACCTTAAAACTTTCCTACTCTTCTCTCTCTGAATGCTCAAGTTCTTAAAATGATTTTAACTTGGTGCTGAGATGGAGGGAAGGTGGCTGCCCAGTAGCATTTCTAGGAGGTAAACATTTCTCAGAAGAGAATGCCAAAGCCTGGGGGCACCACGACTGACAAGGCCCTGTTTTAGGGTTGACACATATCTAACCTCTAAAGGTAGCAGGACTCTCATTGAAGTCCTTGGCCAGCAGGCAGGGTTGGAAGGGAAAGATAGTCTTTTGAAGACTAGAAGCTGTGCTGCAGTTTAGACCCTAGACACAAGTTCTATTGTGTGTTTAGTGTTTGTAAGACATAGCAGGATCCTTTTGGCCAAAACCCAGAATGAACAACTTTGATTATTATACTTATGTTCAGTAATCAAATTCAAGTAAATTCAGGTTGTTTCATATACAGTAGACCCACAACTTACACTGAGGGGTCAAGTACCTGAGCCACCCACTGCACTTTCCTACAAGAGAGAAGCTATTTGCAACTGTTCAGAACAGAACAGAGGGAGATTGTCCAATTCTGGCACCCAGTGAAATGCAAGGATCTCTGAGGTGGCACATTTTATGTAGGAAAGTCATGTTTAATGTCAGAAAGGCTGAGCCAGTGCAAACAGGGAATGGGCAGAAAAAGCAATCCTCGTGTTTTTTTGGGATAGATGCTTATTAAGACCTTTTTAGGCACCCTAGGAAGTACTTCCAGCCACACTAATGCTCACAGATGCCAAATTGACATCCCTGGATCAATGCCAATAACCAGTACATGCAATACTACTGAGTTACTCACTGTGGAATGAGGCTTGATTTACATACCTCGTGTCTTTTTCAGTCACCCAGCATGGGCACCTTGATGGGTGTTTACCTGCCGTGTATGCAGAATATATTTGGAGTCATTCTCTTCCTGCGATTGACATGGATGGTGGGAACGGCTGGTGTTCTGCAGTCCTTCCTGATTGTCTTAATCTGCTGCTGCTGTGTGAGTACATGACTCTGTTGCAAAGCTCTTCTCTTCAAGATGCCTTCCTGCCTGCCTCCTTTTGCTTAATAAGACTCCTTGCCCAATCATGTAATATCCGTATTATTTCCTAAAAGATAGAAAACAGTGGGTGTTTAGTTGGGGGAATGTCTGCTCACTTACCTTGCTTGGGTGCCTCAGTGCCTCAACCGACTTGGCTATTTATTTTTTCTGTGTGTCTCTCTTGTGTGACCCCTTTCCTTTTTGTCTTTCCCACTGTCTAAATTGCCAGCTCTGTGGAAGAGACTTGTCTTGCAGGGCACTATAGTTCACTGAGAGCACTATAAATCTAATACTTTGGCTACAGAACACAGAAAGGAGAACGATAATGACAAAAGTCTAGCACACTCTTGTCCACTACAAAAGCCTTGGAAAAATTAATAAAAACCCTGTAAAAGTTTGTGCATTATCTCCACTTTGTAATAGTGGCCAGGCAGCTGAAAGGCAACAAACTAAACCAGTGTGGCGTAGGGGTTAGAGTGCTGGACTAGGATTTGGGAGACCACAATTCAAATCCTCACACAGCCATGAAGGTGACCTTGGGCCAGTCACTATCTCTCGGTCTAACCTACCTCACAAGTTTGTTGTGAGAATAAAATTAGGAGATGGGGAGAAAGGTGTGTGCTATCTTGAGCTTCTTGGAGAAAAGGTGGGATATAAATGTAATAATAAATAAAGTAAATAAGTCCTCTTCACACATTATTCACACAAAGAGGGAAAGTGAGTAGAGAGGGGCTTTGGGAATTCACCAAAACGTGTTGTGTTTTCAGACTTGGTGGTTTCTACCTTCATAGTACAGCCTGTTGTGCTCTCAACCAGTTTGGTTAGTGATCAGGGATGATGGGAGTTGTAGTTCAAAATATCTGAAGAGCAACAGGTGGAGGAAGGGTAGCATAGTGGAGCAGCTGTAGTCTTCCTTGCAAAGGTTACTTGTAAACATCCATTTTCCCCCTATTCACAGACTATGCTGACAGCCATATCGATGAGTGCTATTGCAACAAATGGTGTCGTTCCAGGTACTGTGTAACTTAACCAGTGTAGATTCTGTTTTAAACCACTTGGAATCCGTGTACCAAGTAGATGAGTACAGGAAGCATGTATCCTTTCAAACTTAATAGATCAGCTTCTCTTGTACATGGATCCTGAATGTAATCTATAAGGTTTGACCTCTGTTCATTGCACTAGTTTGTATGGAATTCGCACTTAAGCCAAAATGAATGAGTATGCCTACCTACAATTGGCTATGGTGATATCTTTTGCCTGGTTACATTGTGAGTGAAAGAAAATGCAAGCTGTTAGGTTTGGCATGGTTTGGATGGCTGAATTCTCTTTTTCCTCTGTTCCCTTTTAACCGAATGAACTTGGTGCTAATAGATTTATATACTTTGCTGTACTGGGAATGCTGTTCTGCACTGGGGACATGTGCCTGTATGCATGTGCTCACACAATCCCAATGGTGACCGGTTGCTTCTAGAATCCCATGGGCCTGTTTTCATTTTTATGGAAAAGATAATTTCCCTTGTAGTTATGAAAGCAATATTTCAAATGAGAAGGCACTGCAGTTTGAGAGCTTTTTTTTTAAAAAAAAACCCCACTATGAGTTTGCATACTAACCTATATTTTCTTTCCACTTCTTACACCAACTGGGGACCCAAGTTTGAGAAACACTTGCTTATGTCATAATAAATTTGTTAGTATTTCAGGTGCAATTTTTTTTGTTTGGGAAACAAAAGAGCAAAACTTATTTGAGCCAAGTTCTGAAACATTCTGTATTCACTGAGTTCATTTAGCAGAGCTATTGTTAGTTACGAAAATGATGCCTGTTTTCAATAAGCATAGAAAAAAAATGTACCTAACTTACGTAAAGCAACTTTTTCTTCTGATTCTTCTTTTTGGACATCTAGCTTACAAGTGTTCTTTGTGTAATCCTACAGAAAACATTTCTCTCTCTTTAACTTTATAGCTGGCGGTTCATACTTCATGATCTCAAGATCATTGGGGCCTGAATTTGGTGGCGCAGTGGGACTGTGCTTTTACTTGGGGACAACATTCGCAGGCGCTATGTACATCCTTGGTGCCATTGAAATTTTGCTAGTAAGTAGTGACAAATACATTTCAGGGAAAGATGAAACATGTTAGAATTACAGGCAAATCTCATCTTACACAAGGGTTCAGTTCCAGGAGTTCACATATAGACAAAAAAATGTGTAAAGTCAGGACCCTCCAGAACTGCCCCCCCCCATGCTGGGATTCCTACCCAGCTTTGAGGAGTCATAAGGGTTCTAGCAGAACCCAGAGCCCTCCTGCCTCCTTAACAAAGCCCAGTGCCTTGCTTGCCTTGCTCACAGTTCCAGAGAGCCTTAAAATAATACCTTAAGGGTATTTCATCTACTTATTTATTAAATGTATATCCTGCTTTTCGAGAAATTATATTCACAATACAGATTTCACATCATCTAAAATTGTTTTGCTACATTATAATATAAAAAATAAAGGAAGAAAACAAAAGCAAAAACAATTCCATAAATTAAAGTAGTAAAGCAACATTAAAATCCATGAACCCCCACAGCACAAAATCTGTAAGAGAGATTACTCTCTGAAAGTCACTGAGCAGAGTTAAGCCTTCAGAACTTCCTTAAACTTTGGAAGGCACCACTGTGAAGACATATTACATGGTGGAATCTTGCAAAATTGATTAAAAATTGTTTGGTTCATGTTTGTTTATGATCATTGGCTACTCAACACGTAAATTTGGTTTAGTTTGGATATATATGTGTTTTGCCAGGGATGTCCTGTTGAACCTAAGGACATCATAAATTGCTTTCTTTTTGTTGTAGACACTGTGTTCTAACTGTTTCAGACATACATTGCTCCTCAAGCGGCCATTTTCCATCCAACTGGGGCCCACGACACTTCCAACGCCACGCTGAATAACATGCGAGTGTATGGGACCTTGTTCCTCACGTTCATGGCTGTGGTGGTCTTTGTAGGCGTGAAATATGTCAACAAATTTGCATCT
The DNA here is from genome assembly GCF_965153285.1 of Podarcis tiliguerta. NCBI lineage: Eukaryota > Metazoa > Chordata > Lepidosauria > Squamata > Lacertidae > Podarcis > Podarcis tiliguerta. The sequence goes on along the minus strand of NC_139541.1, from coordinate 48,077,144 downwards.
CTGTTTTTGGCTTGTGTCATAATATCCATCATGTCCATCTATGCTGGAGCAATCAAATCCATCTTTGAGCCACCCGTTTTTCCGTAAGTAAATGCCAACAATTGAAACAGAGTTGTTTGAAATCTTACAATAGTGCTATCAATGAAAAGAAAAAAAATCCTAGCTGTTGGGTTGGGAGATGGGGCTTTCCCCCCCTAAGCCCATACAGCTGGGAAAAGAGGGGAACCTGCATAAATTTATTTTTACCAAATGAAATACTGCCCCTTCCAATCCAGTCCACTCACCTGAAAAATAAGGATGAAAATACAAATGTTGGCCCTCAATGGAGAGAAAAGTTTTCCCGCCTCTAGATTAATTTTAAGGGAGGGAGAAATGCAAGTTTAGGGAAGGAACATAGGGAAGAGCAAGAGATAATGAGCATTTAAGAGAAAAGAAGACCTTCAGTGCCTTTTTAGAGTAAAGGAAAAGTGCAGAAAAGGGTCCTCCAAATGTTTAGGTTGCATTTTTCTCTGCATGGAAAAACAAAAATGCTTGAGGGTAGTTTTCTGTAGTATAGAACACGAAAAGATGACAGAGAAAAGAAGTGGTAGTGTTTTGTAGAATTAATGTGCATTTCTAATACTTGCACTGATCAGCACAAGATTAATCAGTCAATCACCTACCTACTTCATATAACACAAACTGAATTTATGGAATTTGGTGTCATAAAGTATGCTGATGACCACTAGCTTAGATGAGTTTAAAGAAGATTAGGCAGAGTCATGGAGAATAAGGCTACAAATCATAATAGCTTTGTCAAAACTTAAGGTTCAGAGGTCACCAAATACTAGTTGCTGGGGAGCAACAACCAGAAAGGGCTGGCTCCTTCATGGCCTCCTCTTGGGCTTCCTGGGAGCATCTGACTGGGAAGCCGGATTCTTGAGGAGGTGGTGGACTTTTGGTCTGATCCAGCAAAGCTCTTGTTGTATTCCTGCATTTCAAAAGTGATCTACTTTCTGCTGCTTTCTTATGGACCTCAGGGGAGAGCTTTTCTTTTGTGGATTTGCAAGAAATCTATGAAGCTTATATATAACAAATCTGCAAACCTTTGTGTCTTCCCAGAGTTTGCATGTTAGGCAACAGGACTCTTTCAAGGGACCAGTTTGATGTTTGTGCCAAAACTACAGTCGCTGGCAACGTCACTGTGCCCTCCCAGTTGACGGAACTCTTCTGCCCAGGCTTCAATATAACCTCTGGATTCTGTGATGAGTATTTCCAGTTCAACAACGTTACTGAGATTGTAGGGATTCCTGGAGCTGCTAGTGGCATTTTGAAAGGTAGAGGCAAAGATATTACCATATGATTCTCCACTATTATTGAGACATGCCCAGTTCCAGTGCCAGGATATTATGCACCCTTGGCAAGGCTAACTACTTACACTCCCCCCCCCCCCCCGCAAATGCTAACCTCAGTTTTCCAAAACAGATGGTTTGTAGAAAAAATGGAAAGCCCCAAACCTAATTGCTAAATTTATTTTAAATTGCAATGTCATGCAACAATCTTTGAAAATCTTTCTCGAATGCAAAAGAAAATGTTTTATCATACAAATCGTTTTGAATAATCTTGCGAATTGTGATGTTAAAATGCAAGTCTCTTCAAAGTTTCCATTCCAGGCACATCAAAATCTTTTCCTTTGCAAAATTTGTCACCAATTCCTCCAGCTCGAGTGCTGATGCTTGGGCTTGTTCAGTTGATATAGTTGCCAAGCCAACTAGCCTCTTTTGCCACATTGTTGAGCATATGCTTTTAATAAGTTTGAACTTTGAGAAACTGCATTCAAAATGCAAAATAAAAGTGAAATATTATCAGAAACATATCAGATATAATGAAAAGGAATCAGTATAAAACTGTGCCATTCAGAGGTCAGTCATGTGCCCCTGTGAGATCTGTGCCGTAGGCGGCTGCCTAGAAGAAGAAGAAGAAGAAGAAGAGTTTGGATTTGATATCTCGCTTTATCACTACCCTAAAGGAGTCTCAAAGCGGCTAACATTCTCCTTTCCCTTCCTCCCCCACAACAAACACTCTGTGAGGTGAGTGGGGCTGAGAGACTTCAAAGAAGTGTGACTGGCCCAAGGTCACCCAGCAGCTGCATGTGGAGGAGCGGAGACGCAAACCCGGTTCACCAGATTCCGAGACTACCGCTCTTAACCACTACACCACACTGGCCTAGCTGGCATAATGATGGCATTGGCACTGGTTACGGCCAAAGGCCTTGGTGAAGCACATGTTTTGCATTCAGGATGTCCCAGTGTCAACCCCTAGCATTTATAGGAAAGGAAATATCCTATCTGAAACCCTGGAGAGCCACTGCAAATTAGTGTGACACTACACTGAGTTAGATGGACTGGTGATCTGATTCTGCATAAGGCTGCTTCCTTCCTTTCAAATTATTTCTGTTTCTCAAGCAGTGTGCATTGTGCTTTATAAAGGCGCTTGCAACCTGAAATTCAACACAGGGGAGACTATGGAGGAGTGGGGAAGGGAGAGTAAAAAGAGGAAGAATGTGTGTTTCCTTCAGTTAAACATACTTAGGTTTCATTAAAATAGTACAGAGGACTAAAGGGTATGCCAGAAGTTACACTGAAAATGTGGGCTTAAAATATGAGCTTAAAGTCAGTGATGTGACACACCTGAATGTTTGCAGCACACTGCTTTGTACTTAGGATCAGGTACAGAATTAACCATCCTGAAAATATTCCTTCTTTTGGATTTAAAAAAGAAATTCAAGACACTAAATTCTTAACTGCTTAGTGTGTAGAAAGAGTTCTGAATGAGATTTCCATTGGTCATAGTGTGGAGATATGGGGTCTTCCTGTGAAGCTCTTTGCTTTTCCTAGCTACAGAAGGAAAAACTATATGATTTATACAAGTTGTAGAACCCACTTGCTTTAGATGCAGAACCTGGGTAAACTTGTCCCCCCCCCCCCCCGCCCAGAGTCAATGTTAAATTATGACACGGTGTAATATGTCATGTCCTGTTGTTCATCTGAGGTTGTATTTACCTAATTTTAAGACTTGCTAAGGAACTGATGATTGTTATTATGTCTTCATATGTAAAACCACAGAATTCAAAGAGGGTGGTGCACTCCCCCCCCCAATGACTTTGTGTGTATATATATGAGAGAGAAAGAGGGAGAGATACTCCTGAACAATAGGATACCTGATACAATATTTCTTGGACTTCCTAAAAAATCATCCTCTGATAACATTTTCCTTGTGCCTAACAAAGAAAGTGAGCAGATGTTTCATTCAGTAAGTTATTTGTTCACTCTTTGCTCCCCCACCCCAGATAACATCTGGAGCAATTACTTGGAGAAAGGTGAGATTCTGGAGAAAGCTGATCGCCCATCTGTTGATGTGGCTGGACATAAGAGCAACCTTCACCTTTACGTTTATGCAGACATAGCAACTTCCTTCACAGTGCTCGTTGGCATCTTCTTCCCTTCAGTGACAGGTGAGAATACGGAGACGGGCAGATTTTTTATACCTCTGGGCACTTTGGAACTCTGTGGGTGGGAGAAGTGCTTCTCATTCCTACGTTCTTGCTTTTCTTTTAAGGGATCATGGCTGGCTCAAACCGATCTGGAGACCTCAAAGATGCCCAGAAGTCTATTCCTGTTGGAACTATCCTAGCTATTATAACTACGTCTCTAGTCTGTATCCTTAAAAAAAAAAAAATTTAAGAAAGATTGTGGTGGTTCTAATACATAAGCTGCCCCATACTAGGTCAGACTGTTTGCCCATTGTGATGTTCCTGCAGTTTTTTGCAAGGGCCAGTCCTTAGGTTGTCCCTAAGGATAAGCCCTCACAGATACTCCACTGGGTCCATAGGGTTCCTGCTGCCGCCACCAACTGACTTGGAGGAAGCAGTAGGACTCTCCCTTTGTATGCCTACTCAACCCCAGCTCTGCTTCACACTGGAGTGGTCTGCTTCCTGTTTAAGTGAGGAATTGAGTAACATTTTCTTAAATAATAGTTTCCAATGTTTCAGGATTCTACACTAATACAGCTGCCTCTGGCCCTAGCTGTTATCCTAACACTGCATATTTTGACATCTATTATCCTATGTTCCAACCTAATGCTTATCTCTGTCTAAGTGTCATTTTAGTAACTGGTCCCATCTACAAATCACTCCCCCCCCCTTTTTTTTTTAGACCAGGGATAGAGAAACTTTTTGGATTGTCAGGTCAGATCTTTATCTCACCCATCCACCCTGCAGGCCAATTTTGACACTTTCCAATCTTCTGGTGTCATTTTGATGCCACGTGACTGATAGGTGGGTGGTCCCACTTGCACATTACTGTTGACTGGTGGGGGAGGTGTGTGCTTCATCAGCATGTTCCCTGAAGGAAATGCACTAGTGAAGTAGCATCCAGCAGGATTGAACCCTGCCCATCACCATGCCCATCAGTTGATGTCACCCAGTGACACGAACTGATAAACAGGTAGACATAGATTTGAGGAAATAGATTCACAGGCCTAATTGGACATCCTGGTGGGCTGAGATTGACCCGCAGGCCAAAGGATCCCCACCCTTGCCCTTAATCTTCTGATTTACCCATGCAGTGCAACATTATGCAGTTTGAGTGGCACTGGCTCATGCTGGCTGGGTGCGATGGGTGTGGGAGTCCAACAGCATCTAGAGGGCCACAGGTTCCCTACCCCAACTCTAAAGGAATATATAAGGATTTTTATGGCAAGTACTATAGTTATAGGGATGTGTTGCGTCTTACTGACACTGTCAGAAATCAGGCTGGTTTCTTTAATGGAATGTGCACCTTCAGATTTCAGCTGTGTGCTGCTGTTTGGTGCTTGCATTGAAGGGGTTGTTCTTAGAGATAAGTAAGTAACCATTAAATTTCTGCTTTACTTTCATGTGTAAAACGATGTGGCCAAAATCATGGCTTTGCCTCTCATTTTTGCTGTGTGAAATTACCTTTCTCTTCAGCATTTTGCAGCCAGCTACTTTTGCATCTGAAATTGCAAATCCAGTTAGAGATGTGAGCCACCAAGTCAAAGACCATCCTTATATATCATTTTGTATATCCACACTGATCCCCCAGTTATTTTTGTGTCTCATCATTGAGTTTGGATCATTAAGCTATTTCAGTTTTAGGATCCAGGGCTATATCTGAAGTTTCCTGTGTATTTAAGAATCAAGTAGGGGTTTGTGTGTGTGTTGAGGGCCATATGGTCCAGCCCCCTGCTAGATGCAGGACATTCAAAGCTTGAGTGTCTCCAACAGATGGCTGTCCAAATTCTACTGAAAGACCTCTAGCAACTAACGATGCTGTTGGTAACCACTTCATTATGCCCTGATATTTAAAGCATTAAATTTAAATTCCTTGCATGAACAGTAACTCGTTTTGGGAAATAAATATTGAAATTTCCATGGAAAAATACTTTTCACCATTTAATGAAATCCAAGGCTTCTTTTCAATCGACTTGTTCCATCTTTTCTGCAGATATGGTGATGCCGTGAACAGGAACTTAGTGGTGGGCACCCTTGCGTGGCCCTCGCCGTGGGTCATTGTGATAGGCTCGTTTTTCTCTACTTGCGGAGCAGGTTTGCAGAGCCTCACTGGTGCCCCACGGCTGCTTCAAGCAATCGCCAAGGACAACATCATTCCTTTCTTATGGGTTGGTACATGTTGCACCAAGCAAGTTCCTGGGAAAAACCCTTATGAATCTGGGAGCTTTGTGTGCTCCCTGAGGCATAAATAGGGTCCTAACAGGAAGCTGACTCTGATTGAGAAGGCTAGATTCCATGTCTTTTAAGAAAGCAAGCTTTTACTCCTAATTAAAAATAAACCCAAGGAGGGAACTCTAGTGGGGTGGGGGTGAAGAACCTAGAGGGAAAATACTGCTCCTACTAATAAAATTATTAGTGAGCTTATGATGGTCATATATACTGAGCAGTGGAAAACTGGTAGCTATCAGAGAGCTAGCCTGTTTCAGGCGTTCACTTTTGTTGTTGGAAGCCGCCCAGAGTGGTTGGGTAGAAATAAATTCTTCTTCTTCTTCTTCTTCTTCTTCTTCTTCTTCTTCTTCTTCTTCTTCTTCTTCTTCTTCTTCTTCTTATCTCTTGTGCATGTGAGGGCTCCCTACAGATGTTCTAGTGAATGTTTTTTGGGTGGGGAAAGGCTGAGATGCCTCCCCTTGGAGCTATAATGCATATTTTGATTCTTCACAAACAAATGTCTGGAAAGTACTACACTCTCCCCACTGCCTCACTTCCAGCACAAGCTTTAGATGCTTTCTATGAACTGTTCAAAACTTAAATGAGGCACTGCAAACTCATTTTGTTCTGCAATCTCTTTTTACAGGTGTTTGGCCACGGGAAGGCAAATGGTGAGCCAACCTGGGCCCTTCTGCTCACAGCACTGATCGCAGAACTCGGCATTCTTATTGCATCCCTTGACATGGTGGCCCCGATTCTTTCTATGTGAGTTTTCCCCCCAGAAGTTTTATTGCCATAAGATAGGTTTTGTATTAGCAGCACTTAACAGAAGCAGACCAGCTGTGTTAAAGGTTTTTTCAAAACCAAATTTTAGTGGGGATGAATTTGGAAGGCAAGGATCACACTAAAACGTCCTGGTTCTTTGTTGTGGCTGCTGGTTGTAACCTTTTAAATCCACTCAAATGCCCCTTGGAATGATGCTTTGTCATAACTAGGGACATTATGGGGAATTAAAGATGGTAGCTGGTAGCTAAGAGGAGCCAGGAAGGAATGCACCAGTTATTTTGCACCCCGTAACCTTGAACTAGCTGAAAATCTGCTCCACACTTTGATTGCCTGTGAGTCTTGGTGAAGTAGGAGGTGCCATTATACTTCAGCTTCGCTTTCCACATAGACTTGTCTGCCCAGGAAACCTTGTATACCACAGGCAATTCTGGAAATGGTGCTAAAGTGCACAGTTGATTTTGTGGAGACTGCTGACCAGGCCCATTGAGCTATAGAGTTGTGTATGTACTAAGAGTGTACCCAATAATACATGCTGGCTGTGCACTGCAGAGGAAGGTGGATAGTAGCTTATTTCAGATAAAACAAGTTCCCAGGAACACAGTTTGTGTGTCTTTTTGGAAAACTATTGCAGCATGAAACAGGATGGCAATTGTATGCTTCTCTGCTTTCAGCAGCCAGCTGTAGAATATAAGCCTCCAGCGCCACTTAGTGGTGGCTCCAGTTTGTCACAGTTAAACAAAAGGATTGGGAGGTGTTCAGTTCAGGGGTAAAATGCCACTGAGCCCAGCTGTCATGGCAATTTATGAGCCAATGAGGCCAAATCCAAGTTGATAGAGTCAAACCCTGATGCTAGGTAGTTCAGGCCAGGATTGAACAATGTGCAAAGGACAACAGGACCTGAATGTTCATCACTCAAATGCTTCTTCCTATTCTGGGTTAGGAAGCGACAACACTGAAAACCTTGTAGTCCAGGCCTGCACAACTTATGACCTACAGTGCTGAACCAAACGCACCTGCCGTGTATGGTGGCTTGTCAGCTGACAGGCAGCATCCTCTGCTGATTTTTAGCACCAAGAATACCAGGGCAGGTGGCTTGATGTTTGGCTTGGTGCTTCACATGTTGTACAGGCCTGACTCTAATGGATGTCAGCATGTCACCATCATAAAAAACAGTTCCACATGACATCCTTTCAACTCCCTCCAGGTGTAATAATAGAAAACATTTAGATAGCATTTTAAACTGTCTGTAGTGTTTTGCATGTCTTGTAACATAAGTCAGTATCATAGATTCAGTAGGGGAGTAGAGGTGCAAATGAGAGAACAGTAGCCTGCCCTAAGGGCCACCTGTATAGGTGAGATTTGAAATAGGGATTTCCTGGCTTACACTCCTGGCCAGTGCAACAATACACATATGCCAAGGCCTGCAACTTCCCTTGAACTCTAGGGCTTGACTAGAGCTGGTAGCTGCCATATGTTGACTGGGCCAAGGCCTGGGTAATTAGGAGGTGTTGAGAGAGAGAGCCTGTCTTTAATATAAATTGGTATCACTCTCTTCTCCCAGTGGGTTCAATTCAGGATTTTAGCTTTGGAACATGTGTGAGGGGTTGTCTAAGGCCATCCATACCCAGGAAAGAATTTGAACCTGGATATATCCAAATCGAAACCTCAAGACATGCATATCCTACAGACTTACAACAGTACTGTATCACTAAAGTTTCTCCCCAAATATTGGAAATTTTAGAAATTTAAAAGCAATTTAAATTGGTTGTGTTAATTTAAAACCCCTCCGTTTCCTCACACCAGTCTTCATTATGTTAGTTGTGAATTTTGTGCTTTGTTCTCTACAGTGGGCCCAGACCTAAATGTGATGTGTTTTTCTCTGTTTCGTTCCTCAACTAGGTTTTTCTTGATGTGCTACTTGTTTGTCAACTTAGCCTGTGCGGTGCAAACACTCCTAAGAACTCCAAACTGGAGGCCCAGATTTAAGTACTACCACTGGTAAGTTGAGAGAGAGAGAGAGTGTGTCTCACAAGCTTGTTCATATGGCCATTTGATCCCTCCTCATTAAGGGTTAGGGCACTTGAGAGTCTGTGAAAAGCTAAAAGCAGAAAGCTAAGAGTTTTGGAAATGCTTTTCAGCAGACCATTTACACATATGTGCCCTTTGCATGATGACAACGCAACATCAAGTGATGATCTGCATGTGTGAATGAGCCATCACTGATATATAAACATTACAGATAAGAGTTCCTGTATCACCTCCAACACAGTCCTGTTCAGTGGAATCTGCACATTCAGCCGCCAGTCACCAAGGGTAAAGAAATCAAGGAATGCCCATGCATGTTTGAACCAGCTCTAAATATGTGCTAACATTTGAGTTTTGTTTCCTTCAGGGCCTTGTCCTTTTTAGGCATGAGTATCTGCCTTGCGCTGATGTTCATCTCCTCCTGGTATTATGCTTTAGTGGCAATGCTCATTGCAGGCATGATTTACAAGTACATTGAATACCAGGGGTAAGTAGCTTCTGATCAAAATAACATGATAATGTGATTGCTGGGTGTGGGTGTATGCATGCACACAGAGCTATCCCTTTTAACAGTAGCTATACCCTGGGAAGCCCTGAATTGGATCTTCCGAAGGATGCTTAATTCTATCATTTAATTTCTGAATTGTTATGGGTTGTGTCCAACGAAGTTGTTCTATTCATGCAAAGGTTTTCTACTTGCACAACAGAGTTTTCCCTCCCTCCCCCCCCAATCTGCTCCATAGGGAAAGTTCTTGAAATAGTGGGAGCAGAGGAGGGTAAATATCATTGTGGAAGTCTTTGGGCAAACGAATGACTTTGGGCTTGTCCACACTTCTGCTTGTCTCGTGCCTAGAAAACTGAGTGGTTTTCTGCTTGCCCTGTGTTTTCTAGGCATGGGTCCGAGAAGTTTTGTCTTTGCCCTGCTGCTTTCCCCTGGAAAACCTGCTCTTTAGTGCAAAATCAGAGCAAACGTCAATCCAGAGAAAACCCAATTGACTTTTGCTCCGATTCAGTGTTAAACAGTGGGTTACCCCAGGGGGAAACAGTGGGGCAAGTGGAAGTGTGGATGAACCCAGCCTTTGGAAGCACATAGTCCAGTGAATGTTCTAGAAATATCTACTGTTGCGTTGTCCTCTCTAAGTGGGTCTAAACCTGGCCAGTGTTAGTATGATAGGAAGGGGAGCATGTGGCCCTTCAAACATAGTGTTGAATGCTCACCACCTGGAAGTCATTGTCTGTGTGGCCAAATGGTAAGGGAACACCTCCCTGTTATATAGGGTGAACTCTGTGAACTTTATGTAAACTGTTCTATGATTCCCAAAGGAAGAGTGAGATACAGGGGTAACAAACAAATAAAGTATCGAGGTCTAGCTAGGGAAGCCCACCCAGATGGGCGGGGTATAAATAATAAATTATTATTAAATTATTATAGTCATGGGAAATCCAGTTATACTGTGAGACAGAAAGTAAGTGATCTAAATACAGTTTTTTCTGGAAAGGGAGTCGCGCTCTAAGCTGGCTTAATTTTGTAAATTACAGGGCGGAGAAGGAATGGGGTGATGGGATCCGGGGCCTGTCTCTAAGTGCTGCACGATATGCTCTGCTGAGATTGGAGGAAGGGCCCCCACACACCAAGAACTGGAGGTGACTTCTTGTTGTTTCTTCCCAGTTAATGACATGGAGAGTTGTGTTTTCCCCAGATTCTGAACTTGCATGAAATCAAAATAATGCGTATTCTGCAAGCCCCTTGATGCAGGACTTTTTGCTTACTTTAAAAAACATGTGTGGAAGAGGCTCTTATGTGCAGATTCTTCCCCCCAATACGAAAATGCTGGAAGATTGTCTGCAGAGAACTAGTAGGAGCCAAACTGAAGACAACCAAAATGAAACATTTCAGCAATGCACAGTTTTAAGTTATGAACCTCTTGCCTTGGATATTTAATTTTCACATAAGGTTCTGTTGCTTCTTCCGTCTCCTCCCATGTCACCATGTCTAATGTCCTGCTTGGGTTTATGCAACTAAAGATCACACCCTCGTGCACACCCTCCACTTCTCCAAGGCTACTTATTGCAGGGAAAGAGTCGTAATGAGAGGCATAGCAATTAGCCAGTGTTGAGCAATGGTTGAAGTGTTGGACTAGGACCTGGCAGCCGTTGATGAATGAAGCTCACTGGGTGAACTTGGGCCTAGCCATCCTCACAGGATTGTCAGAAGACTAAATTGGGAGCAAGTAGCCATATACGCCACACTGAGCTCCTTGGAGAGAAGAAACAAATGGTGTTGGAACTGTCTTTCAGACAAGTTTTTCCGCTGTTACTGAGCTTCTCATGAAGGACTGCCTCGGCATTCTAGGAACACTGATATGAAAAGCCCTGTCATAAATCAAATTGTTACATACTTTCTGGCTGTATGGTCCTCTTTCATAGAAATGTCACACATGTTGCACAAATAAATATGGTGATCCAGCTGTCTCCCCCCCACCCCCAGGCCCCAGTCAGCCCCTTGAAAGTCTGGATGGGTAGCTTTATTTAGTATGCAGCCTTCAGCCTGTTTGGATTAGATTTAGATGTGAACTTCCCATGTGAACTGAATTTTTGATGAGCCAGTCTCCTAGTGAAAGCTGTCTGAATATATAAAAGCCAGTTGGTGAAATAGCTCTTCAATGCTCCCAAGCCAGAGTGCTCCTTAAGAGCTGCTTAATATTCAAAAACCTGGCCCCCAAACCGTTTCTTTTCCTCTCTTTTCAGACCGCAGCTGTTGGTGCTTCTGAAACTGGACGAAGATTTGCATGTGAAATACCCCAGACTGTTGACGTTTGCTTCTCAGCTGAAAGCCGGCAAGGGACTGACCATCATTGGAACAGCGATACAAGGCAACTTCCTGGAGAGCTATGGAGAAGCACAGGCGGCTGAACAGGTGGGCAGGGGGGGCAGGGGGGAGGCTAAACACAAAGTGTAAGTATCATGGAGCATTTGGCAAGAAAGTTTATATGGCTTTCTAAGGCCTGAGGCTCCATCCAGAAACAGCCTCTTGGCAGGCAAGCAAATCGTTTTCTAGCCAATAATGTGTTTTCAGAGATGTGCTAAGGCTTCAGCTGAACCAAAGACTAAAGAATGTCTGAGTGCAGTGTTGTTTTGTTTATTCAAGGCTTTTTTTCCAGCAAAGGCTGTGTGTCCTCCACACTAAAAAAAATAATTTAAATTCTCTACCAAAAAAGTGAAATTGTGCTGTGTCAATGAGACTTGTTTCTGGGCTCCATTTAGAGTTCTGGTCTTGAACTTTATGGCTTGAGATCGGGGCCTTTAAGTTTGCTTGTCAGTACAGACTGACCATTTTGCATGCATTTGACTGGCATGTGACTGCCCAAGCATGTGCCATTTTTGGCTCCGAAAGGGTGTGGTACGGGGCAGGGGCGGGGTGGGCCTACGCATGCAATTACCCGATGCAACACCTGCACAAACCGGGAGTTGCTTATACACTAATATTTTAATCAGGGATCTTTTCCTGGGTTTCTCCGCCATCTTGAGTTATGGTGAGAGGTTGCTGAGGAAAGAGCTTTCTCAGTGGTGGCAGCCATTATGGAACGCTCTACTTAGGGAGGCTGGTCTGACATCATTTTGGTTCTAAGGCAAGACTTATTTTTTTCCAGACCTTTAAAGTTAACTTTATCTGTTTTGTCTTTGCTGGTGTGCATGTGTTATGCTTCTCTACATATTTTTTCATGTATTTCTGTAAGTTTTTTTCATTTGTTTTCTTGTGTGTTGACATTTCATAATCTGCCCTGGGAATCTGAGAGGAGGAGAATAATAAAGAAACAATAATTTAAATGCATACACTTAAAAGTTATGCAGATAGATCATACTGTGCAGTTTCTTATTATTTGCAAAATTTATGCTGTATATTCCCTCTTAGTTATCGATTTTATTCCATTTTTGTTAGTTGTGAGTAGAGAGCAAACATAGACACCATTTTTACAACCTTCAGAAATCTTGCTCAGGCATCCCTCTAGGCTCCGGTATTTCACCCAACAAGGCCACATATATAAATCTGTTTCTTGGAAATCCCTGTACTGATTATTCTTTTGGTAAGGAGGAACCTCCCATAAATACAAGTCAGCATGTGCAAGTGGAGAAATCTGTTTTGCATGTTCTAATGCTTTTTAATTGCCCCATGAGGGTTGACCTCTTAATGGGAGACACCTTAATCCTGTTGGCTGTCTTACAGACAATCAAGAATATGATCGAGATTGAGAAGGTGAAAGGATTTTGCCAAGTTGTCGTAGCTAATAAAGTCCGGGATGGCATCTCCCACTTGATACAGTCGTGCGGATTGGGAGGCATGAAGCATAACACAGTGGTTCTGGGGTGGCCGTATGGCTGGAGGCAAAGTGAAGACTCAAGAGCCTGGAAAACCTTTATAGGCAAGTTCTTAGGATGTTGGTTGGTGTTCTTGCTCTTGATGTGTGAAAAATGCTGTAAATTTGGTTTCTCATAGTAGAAAGCCCAATTTGGGGTAGAATGGTGTGTTTCCAAAAAAAGAAAGCTGCCTCTGGAGTGGTAGCATCACTTTGAATTCCCCCTTCCCCATTTATTGCAGCTGGTGTTGACTTTCACCATGCTTTGATGTCATTGTGTGTATCTCTGCCTGTGCTTTGTATCAGTAGTGGCTGCTATTCTTTGGATCTGGTAGGGTGGAAGGCAGAGTGGCCAACATTAGGTGGAGCCACAGCCGATGAGAGGCTGAGCCAACTGACTCTAGTTTTCCTTCCATCCTCCTCCCCGTTGAGTTCTACAAGAGCAGCACTGGGACTAAGGGGGAGGAAGTGGACAGCCAAAGCCACCCACTAGTAGGAAGGCAGGTTAGTGGCACACAATCCTGTTTGCTTTGTATTACAATGCGTCTTTATTCCTTTTGCCTCCAGACACGGTACGCTGTACAACTGCAGCCCACCTTGCCTTGCTGGTGCCCAAAAACGTTTCCTTCTACCCTGGCAATCATGAGCGTTACAATGAAGGGAACATCGACGTCTGGTGGATTGTGCATGATGGAGGCATGCTGATGCTGCTTCCTTTTCTGCTCAAACAGCATAAAGTAAGAGTGCCAGGAGCTAGATGGACAGGTTGGGCTCACCCATTTGCTTGTGTATGTCAATCCAAGCTGTGGAATACTGGCCACGTTCACACCATACATTTAAAACGTCATGATACCACTTTAAACAGTCATTGCTTTCCCCAAATAAATCTGGGAGCTGTCGTCTGTTAAGGGTGCTGACAATTCCCCTCCCAGAGCTACAGTTCTTCCGAGTTCCCTGTGAAGAGGGATTTATAGTGAAATCACTTCCAGGAATTGTAGCTCTAGTAGTGGAATGGTGGCTCCTAACAATTCTCATCCACCTTTCCAGAATTTTTTGGAGGAAGCTGTGACTGTTTAAGGTGTTTTCCTAGCACTTTAAATGTATGTTTTGGATGTGACCACTAGCTTATTATTTTGTATAACTGGCTCTGCCTGAAAGCACCCAAGCAACCTACAAGGTTTCTAAAAAAAGAATGCATATCCAAAAACCATTTTAGAAAAATGCTCAACAAAATATAGTGGAAACCATATATAAATCAACAGAAGCAGTAGCCTTTGAAACAAGCAACATTTGAAGAGTAATCTCGGCAGTCGGTCCATATGGTTGAAATTTACGTAGCTTCATTTGTAGGTGCTGCTCTAAGAGCTGACAGTCGCATGAAACAGGAAGTTACACAGAAAGTCCCTCCAAGAAGAGGAACTCTCTCTGCTGAGGTCTCAAACTGCCATTGCTATTTTGGCATGACTGTTGCAGCAGCATTTGGGAAGGAGACAAACAACCTCAGCTGGTGATTTGGAGGTGCCCGGTGCTCCGATTAGGAGAGCCAAATGTTGACAATCACCTACTTTTTAGTTCATGTAATGCAGCACTTCTCAACCTGGTGTTTTGGGCTACAGTTCCCATCAGCTCCATCCTGGTGTAACATGTCATGCACAATATTTTCCTATCTCAGTGTCAGAATATAGGTAGCTGTTTGAATACCAAGTCAGACCATTGGTCGCTCTAGCTCACTATTTTCTACTACTAAGGTTGGCTTCGACTCTTGAGTTCTAGGAAGGAGCTTTCCGCAGCCCTGTCCGGAGATACCAGTGCCTTTTTGCATGCAAGGCATGTGCTGTACAACTGAGCTTACAGCCCTTCACACATTTATACACAACTATGTAACTTAGGAACACAGGAAGCTCCTTATATAAATCAAACCATTGGTCCACCTAGGTTTGTATTGTTGATGCAGGCTGACAGTGGCTCTCCAGGGTTTCAGGCAGGTTTCCCTTGCATTTATAAAACTTAAAAGAGCGGTTTTTCGTTTGTCTTTTTAAAGGTTTGTGCAGCCTTGCATACTAGCAGATTCTACAGGCTCTGCATACATGTTCGAAAGTTTTGAGAAGATACACATATATTTTCTGCTTCTACAGGTTTGGCGAAAATGTAAAATGAGAATTTTCACTGTAGCTCAGATGGATGACAACAGCATCCAGATGAAAAAAGACCTGGCCACCTTCCTTTATCACCTCCGAATAGAGGCTGAAGTAGAAGTAGTGGAAATGGTAATGAGGTTTATCTTGTTCTGTGGTCGATCGGGGTTTGGGACAATGCATTGTGTGTAGCTATAAGACTGTTGTTCTTGTTTTCGTAGCAAAACAGCGATATCTCCGCCTACACTTACGAACGGACTCTGATGATGGAGCAGAGATCTCAGATGCTGAGGCAGATGAGATTGACCAAAACAGAAAGAGAAAGAGAGGTATGTTTTGCTTTGGTATCAAATCATGTAAAGTGTTGATGAAAGTGTCCCAAAATCTGCAGACACCTCTTTCACCAATTCTTCTCTAATTGCCACGTTCACCTCACCGTATTGGAAAAAAGGGTTATTTTAAAAAATGCTATTCTGGGAAACTTCACTTGGGAGGTTCGGCCATAAATGAAATGCCACCACTGTCCAGTTGCCACCCATCCCACCTCAGACAATGGGGAATGAGGAAGTGATTGCTTTAAGATATGCGTTTCACATCCCCCCCCCCCCCATTGGAATTGGGCACATGCATTGAGATGAGGTTTGCACTTAAAACCTAGTCTTTTGTGCCCAAACACCTGCAACAAGTTTCACTCCTACGCCTCAGTTTTCAGTGGTGCTCTCATGTTTCTAAATGCAAGTGTCTGTTTTGCCAAAACAAAATCCTTGTTTCTCTCAGTCAGTCAGCCTTGTGCATAAGCCCTCAAATGTTTTTAATTGTCATTGTGCCCACGTGTACCTTTGGTAGCTTGAAAGAGGAGAGGTTGGCAGCATCATTAGGAACGGGACTAAAAATGAGAACCGCCAATAGCATATCAGCCAGTATCATAATGCCTTTATACAAATTGATGATGTTGCTACCCTCGGAATACAGTGTACAATTCTGATCCTCACATCTAAAAAAGGGTATTGGTAGAGCTGAGGAAAAGAGCAGTGCAAATGATCAAGGAGCTGGATCAGTTCCTCTGTGAAGAAAGATAGCAACCTTTGGGGCTATTGAGAGTGTGGGAACCTGACTGGTGTATAAAATTATGGCTAAAACCTGCTGTATGTTACCTCCAGTGCTTCTGAATACCAGTTGCTAGGAACAACTGCGGGAGAGAGCTGATTTGCTCTAGCCCTCCTTGTGTGCTTTCCATAGGCATCTGTTTAGGGAAGTGGTCTGTTCCAATAGATCTCTTCTTCTTTTCTTGCCTGCTTGGTCACCTGGAAGCACAGCCTTGACCTGCAAAAGTTGGCCTTACCAGGGGCTGTTTACAAGTCTGCTGCAAATGTTGTTGCATTTGCAAGGCCATAGCAAAGCTTGGATTGTGGGAAAGGTGGTAGCCCCCCCCCCCCCTTATGAAATCCATCTGACCTACACACATGCACACACACACACTTTTAGCAGAATCCTAGCCCTTCTGTAAGCTTCAAAAACAGCAGTTGAGAGAGCAATCTCCCCTGTAATTTGAGGTCTGGGCCACAGTTGCATTGATAGCTCTTTGCCTTCTTGTGCTGTACCAAGACATTTCAAAATCTCTTTCCTCCTCAATCATTTCCAGCTGCTGACTCTCAAAAAGCATTAAGTTGTTGTTGTTTAGTCGTTCAGTCGTGTCCGACTCTTCGTGACCCCATGGACCAGAGCACGCCAGGCACTTCTGTCTTCCACTGCCACCCGCAGTTTGGTCAGATTCATGTTTGTAGCTTCGAGAACACTGTCTAACCATCTCGTCCTCTGTCGTCCCCTTCTCCTTGTGCCCTCCATCTTTCCCAACATCAAGGTCTTTTCCAGTGAGTCTTCTCTTCTCATGAGGTGGCCAAAGTATTGGAGCCTCAGCTTCACGATCTGTCCTTCCAGTGAGCACTCAGGGCTGATTTCCTTAAGAATGGATGTGTTTGATCTTCTTGCAGTCCATGGGACTCTCAAGAGTCTCCTCCAGCACCAGAATTCAAAAGCGTCAATTCTTCGGCGATCAGCCTTCTTTATGGTCCAGCTCTCACTTCCATACATCACTACTGGGAAAACCATAGCTTTTACTATACGGACCTTTGTTGGCAAGGTGATGTCTCTACTTTTTAGAATGCTATCTAGGTTTGCCATTGCTTTCCTCCCTAGAAGCAGGCGTCTCTTAATTTCATGGCTGCTGTCACCATCTGCAGTGATCATGGAACCCAAGAAAGTAAAATCTCTCACTGCCTCCATTTCCTCCCCTTCTATTTGCCAGGAGGTGATGGGACCAGTGGCCATGATCTTCGTTTTTTTGATGTTGAGCTTCAGACCATATTTTGTGCTCTCCTCTTTCACCCTCAATAAAAGGTTTTTTAATTCCTCCTCACTTTCTGCCATCAAGGTTGTGTCATCTGCATATCTGAGGTTGTTGATATTTCTTCCAGCAATCTTAATTCCGGCTAGGGATTCATCCAGCCCAGCCTTTCGCATGATGAATTCTGCATATAAGTTAAATAAGCAGGGAGACAAAATACAGCCTTGTCGTACTCCTTTTCCAATTTTGAACCAATCAGTTGTTCCATATCCAGTTCTAACTGTAGCTTCTTGTCCCACATAGAGATTTCTCAGGAGACAGATGAGGTGATCAGGCACTCCCATTTCTTTAAGAACTTGCCATAGTTTGCTGTGATCGACACAGTCAAAGGCTTTTGCATAGTCAATGAAGCAGAAGTAGATGTCTTTCTGGAACTCTCTAGCTTTCTCCATAATCCAGCGCATGTTTGCAATTTGGTCTCTGGTTCCCCTGCCTCTTCTAAATCCAGCTTGCACTTCTGGGAGTTCTCGGTCCACATACTGCTTGAGCCTTCCTTGAAGAATTTTAAGCATAACCTTGCTAGCGTGTGAAATGAGTGCAATTGTGCGGTAGTTGGAGCATTCTTTAGCACTGCCCTTCTTTGGGATTGGGATGTAGACTGACCTTCTCCAATCTTCTGGCCACTGCTGAGTTTTCCAAACTTGCTGGCATATTGAGTGTAGCACCTTAACAGCATCATCTTTTAAAATTTTAAATAGTTCAGCTGGAATACCATCACTTCCACTGGCCTTGTTATTTGCAATGCTTTCTAAGGCCCATTTGACTTCACTCTCCAGGATGTCTGGCTCAAGGTCAGCAACCACACTACCTGGGGTGTACGAGACATCCATATCTTTCTGGTATAATTCCTCTGTGTATTCTTGCCACCTCTTCTTGATGTCTTCTGCTTCTGTTAGGTCCTTACCACTTTTGTCCTTTATTATGGTAATCTTTGAACGAAATGTTCCTTTCATATCTCCAATTTTCTTGAACAGATCTCTGGTTCTTCCCATTCTGTTGTTTTCCTCTATTTCTTTGCATTGCTCATTTAAGAAGGCCTTCTTGTCTCTCCTTGCTATTTTTTGGAATTCTGCATTCAATTTCCTGTATCTTTCTCTATCTCCCTCGCATTTTGCTTGCCTTCTCTCCTCCGCTATTTGTAAGGCCTCATTGGACAGCCACTTTGCTTTCTTGCATTTCCTTTTCATTGGGATGGTTTTCGTTGCTGCCTCCTGTATAATGTTTCGAGCCTCCATCCATAGTTCTTCAGGCACTCTGTCCAGCAAATCTAAATCCTTAAACCTGTTCCTCACTTCCACTGTGTATTCATAAGGGATTTGGTTTAGATTGTATCTTACCAGCCCAGTGGTTTTTCCTACTTTCTTCAGTTTAAGCTTGAATTTTGCTATAAGAAGCTGATGATCTGAGCCACAGTCAGCTCCAGGTCTTGTTTTTGCTGATTGTATAGAGCTTCTCCATCTTTGGCTGCAGAGAATATAATCAATCTGATTTCGATGCTGCCCATCTGGTGATGTCCATGTGTAGAGTCGTCTCTTGTGTTGTTGGAAAAGAGTGTTTGTGATGACCAGCTTGTTCTCTTGACAGAACTCTATTAGCCTTTGCCCTGCTTCGTTTTGAATTCCAAGACCAAATTTGCCAGTTGTTCCTTTTATCTCTTGATTCCCTACTTTAGCATTCCAATCCCCTATAATGAGAAGAACATCCTTCTTTGGTGTCACTTCTATAAGCTGTTGTAAGTCTTCATAGAATTGGTCAATTTCAGTTTCTTCAGCACCAGTAGTTGGTGCATAAACTTGGATTACTGTGATGTGAAAAGGTCTGCCTTGGATTCGTATCGAGATCATTCTATCATTTTTGAGATTGCATCCCAGTACAGCTTTTGCCACTCTTTTGTTGACTATGAGGGCCACTCCATTTCTTTTTACGGGTTTCTTGCCCACAGTAGTAGATATGATAGTCATCCGAACTGAATTCGCCCATTCCCGTCCATTTTAGTTCACTGATGCCCAAGATGTCAATGTTTATTCTTGCCATCTCATTTTTGACCACATTAAGCATTAAGTAGAAGAAAAGCATTAAGTAGAAGAGCCATAGACTGTTGACTTCTGAAAACAATATACCTGCATGTTTATTCTTCCAGGCTCAGCTGGTGAAGGACAGGCACTCTATCATAAGGTTAGAAAGCCTGTACTCTGATGAGGAAGATGAAGGGGAAGCAATCCCAGAAAGGATCCAGATGACATGGACAAAGGAGAAATGCGACTCTGATAAGCGAATCCGTAACAATGCAGTGGAGAACTTCAGAGAGCTCATCAGTATTAAACCGTAAGTGCAGAGGTTCCTTCTGAGCCAGGATATCTACACCTTAATCCATGTCTGTAGCATCGTTGGAGGCTTAGGCTCTGTATTTTGCCTTTTGGTTTGGCAGCACAAAAGCGAAGTATTTGAAATGGTGTTTCTTCCACAAAGGGTGGGATGGACTCTGCTGGCATCGGGAGGCCAGGAACGCATACAGCAGTACATGCCTCTTTGGTAATGCACTTGTTATCTGAAAGTGTGGCTCATTTGCATGCTGAGAGCATTGATAGCAGAGTGGGGTTGTGAGATTCTCATATTGCTATGGGCCATGTGATGTCAGACTGGAGGCAAAGATAAGGAGTGGTGTAGGAGCTGAGGAAGGAAAATGCAGGGAGGGACTTAAAGGTTGCTGGAGAATGAGTGTGTTGAAGGACATCATGTGACCTGGTCCACATGTCACATTAAGCCATCATTAAAATAAACCATGGTTTCATGGGAGCAAGCAGCGTGCTGTGCATTCATCTGAAATCTTGGGCACCAAGCTCATACTGCCTACTGCCATACAACTATGGTCTGACTTATTCATGTCATCCAAACCCTGTCTTGTGATTTCTTTGCAGCCAAGCAACCAAGCAAAAACCAAGGTTTGTTTTGAGAGAAGCCAACCACGAGTCTGGGTTTCGATGGCGTAACAAATCCAACTGCAGCTTCCTTCTCAGCAGCAGCACCAAGAGTTGGGGGGGAGTAAAGCACCCTCAGTTACATCTTGAGCACACTGCTCATCCACATCAAACCATCATTTGTTTTAACTGGTTTAATGTGCCTTGAGAACCAGGTCACTATGGTCATGATTGCGCTTTACAAAAAACCAGGCTATCTTGATTGTTGTTGTTGTTTAGTCGTTTAGTCGTGTCCGACTCTTCGTGATCCCATGGACCAGAGCACACCAGGCACTCCTGTCTTCCACTGCCTCCCGCAGTGGTCATGATTGCGCTTTGCAATAAACCAGGCTATCTTGATTACTGTGATTTGTTGTTCTGCTCTTATGGCCAGACTAAAATGTCTTCTCTTTTTGTGTCCAAGACAATTGGCATTTTTCCTTTTATGCTAACATTAATTTTATTACGGTTTGCTTTCATGCTGTCAGCGAATGGGAAAATCTGTAAGTTTGCTTGTTTTGAATAATCTAAATCTATATCCTCCTCTTAGGTCCAAGCTAGATGTGATGGTGGCAGTTGCATAGGCAGGAGGTGTGGGTTTGGGATAGCATTTTAACAGCAAATGGTGTGTGTACAGCAAAAAGCCTCCCCCAAGTTTCTCTCTCAGAAGAGGACGGGGAGAAAGGTTTTTAAGAGATTCTGATGGGCCATACCAAAGCCCTTAGGTGTGCTTGAAGTAGCTCTTGGATGGGAAGCAAAGACCATCAGTAGCTGCTAGACAATGATTAACTGGTCTGATCCAGGAGAAGTCTTATGTTCTCACTTACAAGAAATTGGAAATTAAAGTAAAATAGAAGCAAAATAAATAAATAAAATTAAATTAAGAAATTAAAGTAGAGTAAAGGCAAAGGTATTTACTAGCTTCATCAGAGTTGAAACTGACCATTGGGCTGGTTGATGGGCATTTGGCCAGAAGCCATTTTATAAGGATGCTGGCAATAGTTGTGAAGGCCCAAAGGAGCAGATTGAACTTCTTGTGGGTCAGAGAAAGATTGCAGATGTTGCATGACTTGGTGTATTGATATTTGGCAATTATTTTATTAGCATCCTGGTTGGATGGTGGAATGCTACAGCAAATGCATCCTGTTTTAGTCAAAACGAGCCCCCTTTCTATCCCATTCCTTTTGGTCCTCAATGTGCCAAAAGAAATGCAACATCCTAAACCTTGTTTTCTTTGGTTCTCCCTCTGTCCCATGTCAGAGTGCTTGTAATTCGGGTTAACTGCCCACTTGAAGATTTCCTGTTCACTCAGTTTTACTTTGTACCTTGATTTGTTCTTGGATTGCTTTTTCTCCAGGAGATTGAGATAGGAAATCATGTAATGGCATTAGCTTTTCACGTAGTTACAGCTCTTCCTATACAGCCCTTACAGGATGTATAAAAAGGGCCAATGCAAAAATGGGGAAATTCCATATTTCATTCAATGAGATATGAAGTGACAGAATCGCATTTTGATAACCTTGTATGTGTGGCGTTTGCTGTTACAACCTACCAAAAACAGAAGCAGAATGGGGACAAGGGGGTACACACACCAGCATTTCAAGATTTTGGCAGTACTTGAGAACCTAGCTTTTTAGTGGGAGGGAACTAAAGTTTTTGTAACATTCCATGTTGGCGATGCTTTTCATTAATACTCTTAAGCTTGCAAATGCTGACTTCTAACACCACTTGTAATTGTGATCTTTCAACAGAAACCAGTCAAATGTCCGGAGGATGCACACTGCTGTAAAGCTGAACGAAGTCATTGTAAACCGATCCCATGATGCACGACTTGTTCTTCTCAACATGCCTGGCCCTCCCAAGAACACTGATGGAGATGAAAACTGTATCCTTTTTCATGACAATTTAATGACCCCATGTAAAACACACAGAAGCAGACAAACTCAAAAGAGGTTTTGCAGTTGGATTCATCTGAGTTTGAGGAAGGATGAATATTATTATTAATAATACTATAATAATAAACCCATTACCCATCCTTCACTCTAAGGTCCAAGAACAAGTTACAACAATTTTAAATACAGCATTAAAACCATCTTTTTCTAAACTAAAAATTTTAAATAATAAGGTGACAGAATCCGTTCCGGAAGTCCATTCGACTTCCAAATTGTTCGGAAACCTAAGCGCAGCTTCTGATTGGCTGCAGGAAGCTCTGGAAGCCCCGTTGGACATTCTGCTTCCAAAAATAGTTCGCAAACCAGAACAGTCACTTCCAGGTTTGTGGCGTTCGGGAGCAAAAATGTTCAAGAATTAAGCTGTTCGAAAACTGAGGTATCACTGTATACAGTGGTACCTCGGGTTACATACGCTTCAGGTTACAGACTCTGCTAACCCAGAAATAGTATCTCGGGTTAAGAACTTTGTTTCAAGATGAAAACAGAAATCGTGCTCCGGCGGCGCGGCGGCAGCAGGAGGCCCCATTAGCTAAAGTGGTGCTTCAGGTTAAGAACAGTTTCAGGTTAAGAACGGACCTCCGGAATGAATTAAATACTTAACCCGAGGTACCACTGTACATCTCTGGTGTCAATGGCTGGGATAAAGAGGTACTTCTTAAGCATTTGCCGAAAACTGTATAATGAAGTTGCCAGATGCAGCTCTATGAGGAGTTCTACAATTTAGGAGCTGCTGCTGAGAATGCTGCCTCCTGGGCGGCCACCCCAAGCTTCTAAGGGCAGAGAAAGAGGGCCCATCCATTGATCTTAGCACCCAGGAAGGTCTGTAGGGAAGTAGGGGGTCTTTCAGATATTTGGGCCCTCAGTTGATTTGGACTTTAAACACAAAAATGAGCACTTTGAATTGAGTCCAGAAAAAACTGGCAACCAGTGCAGCTGATTTAGAACACTGGTTATATGTGATCTAAATGGAACCACAGCCAGTAATTTGGCCACTGCATTTGGGGCCAAATTTTCAAGTCATCTCCAAGGGCAGCCCCATGTAGAGGACATTGCAATAATCCAATCAATGTTATGTACAGTAGACAAATCATTTCTGTTCAAAAGGAGTCGTAGCTGGTGAACCAGCCAGAGCTGAAAAAAGGCACTTGTAGCCAGAGGCTGTCTGAGCATCCAGGAGAGAGACTGCTTGGCCAAGAATAAGATTACAGGCTGCTATTTGTTTATGGCCTGGGCCCCAGGTAAGCTTATCTTCCTTTTGACACTTCATTCAACTGGTGCTGATCCCAAGCGCCTTTGGAGCTTGTTAGTTTGCAATGCAGGAATAAAACAAAGACACAGCTGAGTTGGAATAGATGAACCTTGAGGTCCCTTCCAACTCTACAATTATTATTTTTTTGCTGTGCGTGGTGCTCATCTGTTAGTTTTAGGTTCTATGTTGCTGTGCGCATCATGATATAAAAACAATCCGTATCACTTTGTGTATTCTTAAATTGAAAGTGGGAAAGTAAAGGCCATAATGATACTAAAATACAGTTCTGTTTCTACCCAAAGGGAGGGGCATACAGGGACCTGAGTTTCCAGGTAGAGATTTTTCTCTAACATTTGCAAATTATAGTAGTAATGCATCATTCAGCTAGAATTAAACTCTTTGAAGTCCCATTGGCCTTAGTGAAAGAGTTAATTCAACCCTCTGTGAGGGTTCATCTCTATTTGAATTGTGCCCCTTGAGTTACATTTGTTCCAAAGAGATTTTAGATTGTTTTAAGTGTGCATGAAGGCTATTTACTTGGTATAGAACTCTATAAAGGCTTTTCGTGTCAATCTATAGAGGTTTCTTGCCTTGACTTCAGCTGACCCAGATATGGAATTTCTTGAGGTCTTGACCGAAGGCTTGGAGCGAGTGTTACTTGTCAGAGGTGGTGGCCGAGAAGTCATCACCATCTACTCTTGATTCAAACAGAACAGCACCTGACACCATTTACCCTTTATGATAAAAGGACATTCCGGTTCTTGATGGAAAATGGGGCTTTTCTTTTTCTCTGGCTCTATCTGAACTATTCTCTTCCCCAAAAAGCATACACAAATCACTGTATGTCTATAATGCATGTTCCACTGCATTATTCCAGTTCCAACATACATATCTGTTGGGGTGTGATTGTATTGTACCATTCTGCTTAGGGACACATTTAATCATGACTCTGATGTAGCTCTGCTTCTGCTTTCATATTCTGGCAGACGTTTGTACAGTTCTGATACTGAACCTTCTTTTTTTAAGGAAATAAAAGTGCAGAATTTTTAGTAACTGAATGTAATATATTAGAACTGAGCTCTGTTATCAGGTAGGAATATTTTAAACAAATACTTTACCGTAGGGTATAGAGGGGGGCACTTTGCAGGGCAGCTAGTTTCTGCTGCTGCTGATCCTCTGTAACTTGTAAGTAACAGGGGGGGAAGTATCCTAACCAGCACTGTCTAAATCATTGGTGGCTAAGCTGTGGCCTTCCAAATGTTTTTGGACTACCTTCAGCCCTAGCCAGCTTGGCCCAAGACGATGGAAGTTGTCTAACAATAAATTAGCCATCCTTTTTTTAAATATACACAATTTTTGTAAACTCAGCTCCAAATTTGTGTTGAATAAAAAAAATACATTTTGAGAAACATTTTAAATTATGAAAATTATGTATGTAGATTGCTTCAATATGCAAGAGACTTATAGGTCTCTTGATTGAAAATGACCCTGTCTTTCCCCCTTATTTATTTTTTCTATTTATTTGTTAGAAACATGGCAGTAAGAAAGCAACCAGTGTAGACTAATGATTGTCGTCTGCTGCATGCAGGCCATTTTTAGCTGGAGCAGTCTGTTATAAATGCATAGCTAGATGTTTTAATAGTTTATTTAAATAAATTAGATCAAAATTCGTGTGTAGTTCTGCTGTTTCAAATAGTTGCAGGCTACTATGCTGTAAATGGGTAGATTGTACTTGTCCAAGAATGTCAGTGCACCCTTTGGGTGGCATACTGGTCACAGATTGAGGGTTGATGGGAGGGGGGAGAGGAAAGCTTTTTATAACCAGGAAGTCTAAAGGGTTTTTTTATCGCACCCATTAAGTTGTATTTACTGTACAGGAGGTCTGTATTTTTTTCAAATAAAATATTGCATTCACTTTAGCCAATGTCATCTATCCTGGGACGAGTACCATTCTTTTGTATGCACTTTGACTCGCCAGCCTTCCAAAACATCGCTACAGAACACACTTGTACACAATTGTCTGTATTGTTGATGCCCAAATGCAGATGCGGAGTGCCACTAGGGGGCAGGGAACCACTTTTACTGGAGAACCAAAACCAAGTGATCACTTTGACATGTGAGTGGCCTTACCCATCTGTCAATCGGCAGGCATTAGGCACCTCTCAAGCCGTGGTTTGAATAGAGTGCCTTTTTCTATCGCCCTGCAGGGAGACAAAGGACACTCATCCAGCACTTTAACCACAATACTTAGTACTTTTCTGGTAAAGTATTTTATTTTCTCAGTGGTTCATTTTTATCCACTATTGCTTCTTTAATGCTGTGCCCCCCCCCAAGTGTTGTTCTGACATTAACTAAATCATTAGGACTACGGTGGAAGGTGACAATCCTTTATTGGAGGTTTTTAAGCAGAGATAGATGGCTGTCTGTTGGGATTCTTTACCTGTGCTCCTGGACTGCAGAGGGTAGATGACCCTTGGATTCTCTGGCAACTCTACAGTTCTATGATTCTAGCCACAGTTGCAAAGGAAGAATTAGTGCACTTTTTAACTTTCAGTAACAGGCTGCAAATAAGGCATGCCTATGAGGTGAGTAGTTTGTAACTAATGAGCATAAATTCCATTAGGTAAAGCAAATGTTAATCAAAGCATCTATGGGTTACAAACCCCCCCACCACCACCACCACTGCCCATCTACTCTTCCTGCACTTCAAGCCTAAGGAAAGGTAAGCATCAAGTCCATTGGTTATGCATTACATTGCAGAATAACTTGAATACTGAGCTATGGACTGAAGGATCTCCCTGCAGATTTAAGTTATACAGGATACTTTCTTTCCCACTCATCTTTGCTTGAGCCTACCAGAAACGTGTCTCACACATAACATATTTTTATAATGTATAGGCATTTGCCAATGCAAAAGGAGCTGCTTTTGTAATAACTAAAACAAAGTTTTAACTGTTAGGCACCTTTTAATCTCTCAAAATAGTACAAACCCATGTAAATTTTAGTGCCAATCAGCCTTTATACACACACACACATACCACTGCTGTATACATACATTTAAAAATAAAATTTCTACCCAAAACAAATCCGATAAGATTTTACAAGTTAATATTTCAAAAAACACACAAAGTCCCCCCCCCCCTTGAAATCTGGCATTCATCAAGCCATTGTGTAGAAATAACTCTGCACAGTCCATAATATCTGGTACTTTTTTCTCCCTTGCAATTTCACCTGTGCCTTCAAAGGCAATTTACTGCAGCTGATGACAACTGAGGGCAGTGGCAGACTTCTGCCAGGCAACTTTGGGAGAGTAGTTCCACCTACCAAAAGAAGCAAGAGAGAGGCCTTAGCAAAAAGGATAAAGGTGTGTTGCGGTGGGATTTGGAAAGGCTTAAGCACACACAGCTCTTGGAATTATGGCCATCATAAAAACAAAGGTCATACAAGTGGCACAAAATCATTGTGGTACACGTGAGCTTGGAGTTCTCAACTGATAAGCTTGCTTTACAAACATCACACATTGTTACTGGCTAAAGTTTACTATACAAGCTACTCCACCCTTCAGCGTTGTTGCTTTGTACAGATTGTTCTAGTATATACAATGTAATTTTTTCCTCGTTCCCTGCCAAAAACATATTTTTCTGACTGTTGAGCCTCCATTCTAAGCTGCGCTTCCAGAATAAATCAATGCCTCTTACCGGGTGACTTTATAAATAACGCACCAAAGGAAACCCAGTTCCTCTAGGAGTAGAATTTGCTGTTGCTGACTCTCTTCTCCCTCAGTCTGAAAGAGGACAAAGGAAAAAAGTCAGCCTTGTGGCAGGACATGCATCTATCCAAGTCCCCCGCATTGCATTTCTATAGCAGTTGATATCTGAGGAAATACATAATTTTAAGGAAAGAAAATACTAAGAGTCATCATTGTAAACTGCTTTTTTAACATTCAACTGGTGTATAAATATTATTAAACAGGAGGCTGTAAATTAAATCTTCACATTTATTGAACATTTGATAGTCTTAATTCCCTATGTGCCACCTCCATGCATGCTAGAACCGTGGAGCTGCCTTGTTCTCTAGCTTTGTAAAACTGCTTCCTTCCAGCTGGAAGACAGCCCTGTTTGTTGAGTTTGCTAATTCAAGAAACCAGGCCTATTTTGGCTGAGAAAATAGTTCCTAGCAAATCAAGGTGAAACAAAGGTAATTTATTGGACTCTTCTTTGTACTTTATTTATGCTATATTATCCAGAATCTTTGGGGATTTATTGGGAGCAGTGTCACCATCAAAGTACCTCCTGTTGCATGTCTCTTGATACACTTGCAGCTGACCCTCGTTCTTATTGAACTCTTGCAATAAATCATCTCGGCTGGGATTCTTTAAGTTCCGTCGGGTGTCATATAACTGATTGTTCAGCTCTGCTTGGCGTTGTCGTAGTTGCCGAAATGATGAATAGAGATCTTCTTCACCTTCCTTCAAAGGAAAAAGAAAGCCCTTCTTGCAATGCACACACCATGATCAAATCAAAGTTAAGCACTTATTTACTGTCCCACTGGTTTTAATAAGGAATTGTTCAATGTTCTCCCATTAAAGGAACTGGACTGGGTCTATATCAGGGGCCATGTTACACCTGACTGCAGAATAGTAGAATGGAAAACTCACAACAAAGTTACTAATACAAATGGGTTGGCGTCAAAGGGGTGTAAGCCAAAGGCACTTGCAAGGTACGACTGTATTTCTGGCCCACCTGCCAGAATTCCAATGACTTACATCAAATAAGGGGATTGCCACCTTGAGGAGTGCTGAGGCCCAGGCCCGCCTGGGCATATGAACAGAAGCAACTCCTTCACGAATCCTTTTAATGGGATACCCTATTTCTGGAGGGAAAGGCTGAAGATACAACAGACTAAGGTTGCCCAATGCCTAAACCGCCAGTTGTGATGATTGCTATGAGGTAGGCAAAACCCCAGGCCATAGCCAATTCACCTGATAGGCAAATTCCTACCCGGCTCCAAATATGGCGATCACAGTTGCCATAGCAAGGCCAAATCAGGATGTCAAATGCAACAAAGGAGGTTGGGTTGCAACAAAATGGGTTGACAAAGGAGATCTGGGTGCTGGGGCTAGAATGGGCAACTTCAAATCCCCCAGGAGTAGACTTGAGGGAAGCCTGATTGCTCTGTCAGGCCCGTCCCCAGAGTATGTGTCCTGCCCCCCAAGCCAGTCTCCCATTGATCAATCCAGCAGGCTGGCACAGAGCTGGATTTCAAGTTGGAAGCTCACATTCAGCCTGGGGACAACTCCCCAACACCCAGTTCTCCAGCGTTGGCAGGGGAGGCGCAGGGCGTCCTGCAATTCTGCCGCATTGCAGACTTGCAATTTCCACCTATTCTCCCTTCCAGCAGCAATCACTGCTTAACATCTCATTCAATGACCTGCCAACACTCAAAAGTGGCTTTCAAGGGCTATGTTGCAGAAAAGACTACAGCAAAAACCCATACTGGAAACAGAACTCTGCTGGAGGTTATTAGGTACTAACCCAAGAATGGTATTTATATAGCACTTTCACATACAGCTTGGTAAACCTTGCAACACACGGTTTGTATACGTGTGCTGATGTTCAAGCAACACTGCAATTTTTTATATGTACTTTTAGGTGTGTGTGTGGGGGGGTGTCATTAGGATTGCAGCATGTTGGGTGGCGCATCCTTCCTTCCCCAGTTTTAATCCTGATAAACATACATCCCATGCAGTAGTTAGTTTAAGAGAAATAGCTCCCGCCGACACGAATGGGGTTCATATCCCACCACCAATTTTGCAAATAGAGCTGCAAAGTTGGTGAGGGGACATTTGGGTGCATGGCAGGTCTCCATCCTAGTGGATGGTGGAAGTCAAACAGCTTCTGCACTTACCAGGATCTGCTGCATCTCACAATAAACCAAGAGGGAAGCCAGCTCTATATCCTCACTGTATCCATTTTTGAGAGGGACAGACCGAAAGCCTAAAGGGGTAGGATTAGAAAGGTTAACTTATAACTTCAAGGCTGCCTCAAACTCGTACACATGATGGAACAGCCTATAGCTCACCTGTTCTATTCTTGAAAGTAGAACAGAGTTTGGAGATTTACTAGGAAGCAGCAGGCAGAGCAGGAAAGACAGGGCATCATGGAGAATCGCAAGACAGTCACATGAACCAGAGCTGGAAAAAACCACAAGCTGCCACAAGGGATCTCAATTTCTGCAACAGTTCAAAAAGCAAAGTAGAATCTAAGCTAGCCAGACAATCTTTAGCAGGGATTTATTTCAGGATTCATTCCAGATTCAGAGTGTGATGAAGACTGAAAGAATGAACTCCATCATAGCTGAAGTTTATTACTGACATAGGAATAAGCCCACTGTAGCAGGACTGATAATGCTGAGGAGGAGCTTCCCCAAGAAGAAGAAATTTCAGCCATTAAATTCACATTTCTTGCCTCCCCATCTCAAAACGGCTTAAATACTACATACAGAGCTTATTTCTTTTGCACTGAAAAAACTTGCAGATTTTCTATGGCCACTGATTTATTGCTGATTCACCATGTTCTACAAAAGAGCATTCAAAATCTCTCATAGAGAGAAAAATAGCATAGAGAAAAAACTCAAGAATTCTTAATACCTGCTCTACCGTACTTTGAATAGCTGTTTGCATGTTTTATTTTGTAAAGAGCCTTGTCCATAAATGATTTAAAATAAAATAAATATAAATTCAGAAAAAGGCAATATAAAAATATTGTTCCAGGGGTTAGGCATTATTAAGCAGTTATTTCTGTATATCTAGAGCAGCAGACTACCATGAATAAGCAAAGAATTACAGAAAGCCTAAGGAAATGAAAGATGTAGTTGCAGAATTTATCATTTAAGCACTGGATAATTAACTCCAGGTGGGGGTTTATGCATGATGAAACGCTGAGCAGTTGGCATGTCAGGAAAATCTTGACAAGGGTGAGACAAAAGCTTGCAAGCCAGAACAGCTAAGATTTTACTTGGTTCCAGGGCCTGGATGATCAGCATGGTTATGGCAAAAAAAACAACCCTTAGCTTACCACATACAGTAAGATCTAATAAAGTGTTTATATATGTATGGTATGCACAGAGTTGAGACTCAAAGACCCCCCCCCCCCCCAGCTTAATTCAGCAGTCACTTATGGTCGATCAGTATCAGTTGAGGGAGACTTTCCTAGCTCCCCTTTTGGTGTTCAGCAAACATGTCGCCTAGGATCTGTAAGCCAAAGAAATGTGCAAATTATCAAAACCTTTGTTCAACCTGTCAGTGTTATACTTGATATTTACCTGATTTGATTCCTTTGATGGGAAAAGTGCCATGTGCTAAGAAGTTGGGATCACTGAACATGTCTTCCTCATAGACAACGAAGCGCAGAAATGCTAGGTTGGGGTCATAGATTTCAAACTTCACTTGCTCTTGAGATGCCCAGACTGGGTTAAGGCCATTGTCATCTGTAATAAAACAAACATTTCATGATATAAAGCAAGCAAATGTGACATTCCGCTCCTCTATGGTTTGAGGCAAGTGTAGAACATTTGGAGAAGTTAGTTGTTGTTTTTATTCTGAAGTGGGTCAGCCCATTCAAGCTTGAACACCTCAGAAAAAGAAGAAAGCTAAACTCTTTGGAGGCTAATGTGGACTCAAATCACAGGAGCTGCAAGATGTTGTGGCTGAGCTAACTCAGGGGTCTCTGGTTGCAGACACTGAGTGGCAACTGCTTTTACTAATAAAGGCCAAGAAAAAGCAATTATGAAATAATCAGGTAGCAGTATGATTTTCAGTGATGCTGATGTCAGAATATTCTCCATCCTCTTTCTCTGGGCTATCTTCAGGAAAAATCAGAAGCCTAGAGCAAGACAAAGGCTTCTTTTGATTTATTTGTTTTATTTATTTATTATTTATTGCATCATTTTAAAACTCCACTAGTTACATACAAAGGACCCAATGAAGTTAATAGATATGACTAAGCTGGGTTCAATAATTTCAATGGGCAATTCCAAAAGTAACTTGTGCACCATCCTGCCAAAGTTCCATTAATGTCGAGAAGAGCGTCAGGTACACTGTCAATTCCCTCCAACAGAAGTGCTTAACTTTGGGATAGACCATGTCCCAGATTTTCAAGGAAATGCTGAAGGCGTACGGAAGACATTCCAAGGAGTCACTTTTTCTATCCTTTGTATGTAACTAGTGGAGTTTTAAAATGATGCAATTCCTATTATTAAACACTTGTAAAGCAGCTGCTTCTTAAGTGCTATAAAACATAAAACAGTCCCTGCTCACAACCTAGTAGAGATGCTATAAAAGGAAAGGGGAAGGGGAGAGGAGAGGAAACATTCAAGCAGCTGTACCTTCACTGGAGCCAAGTTGGGCTTCCCCTTGCCATGATGTTCCTCCTGGGTGGCTGGAGTTGGCCACCCCTTCAACTATGCCATACCAGGTTGCAATGCTATGTAACATAATCAATTGCTCCACTTGTTTTAATTTGTTTATGATACTGTCTATTTATTACTTATTTATGATACTGTTATTCCAGCCAAGGAACTCTATGATAGTTATTTGGCTGAGACACATAGTGATTGCCCCAAGGTTACACAGTAAGTTCTGAAGATGAATGGAGATTTGAACATGACTCTTCATGCCCTAATTCCAACACACGGCGCAACTTCTTTCTTTTATATTGCCACAGAACCCGTATTTCCATAGAGAGTTAAGAAGTACTTACTCACAACAGTGGTCTTGAATTTACTGTTATCATATTCAGCCCCACAAATTTCTACCTCCACAAATGGGCAGGCAATACTTCTGCCAGGCTTGGGAAGATGGCGAGCTCCGATTACCTGTTTCAGACAGTTTAACTTAGTTGCTGATTTTTTAATACATCCCACCTCTCCTCCAGAGATCTCAACATGGCCTGCACACTTCTTCCCCTCCACATTTTATCCTCACATCAACCCTTTGAAGCAGATTAGGCTGCGACACAATGCCAGACCCAGTGAGCTACATGCTGAATGGGAATTTGAACCCATGTCCTAGTCCAAAACCAAACAACTAAATTATGTAGGTATCTCCCCCACCCCACCCCAAAAAACCACATTAAGTCACAACTGATTTCAACAAGTGATCCAGGCCCACCCACTGAAACCAATGTGACTTAAGAGCTCAGTTTTTGCTATGAACATCTTATTACTTTGATAGTGGATCCTGCCAAACAGACCTTCAAAATTATGCCACCAATATACTTCATGTTAGGACTTAATCGTCAGAACAATGAGAATGACCTATATTATATTATGTAGTGACAGAATTCGTTTAGCTTGTCTTTCTTCTAAGACATTTTCTTCTAAACTCTGTTTTAGCAAATTCATGGCAGAAATCTCTTATCTAAATAGAAAGGTATCTAGGTAATCTGACTCAACCTTCTCAAGCCCAGGAAGACCAAAAACATATTGCCAAATACATATGCAACAGCAGGACAAGACTGTTTCTGTCTTCAGGAGAGCAAGGGCAATGAACTCACAAGCAAACACTGTTTGAGACTGGGAAGGAACATGTGCCCTATGGGTGGGGTGCGCCACCAAACAGGCTACTGGTAGATACAACACAAAGACCCTGTCCCCTTCCATGGAAGAGCTCCTTTCCACAAGGCATCTCTCCTGGAAGTTACAGACTGCTGAGTCTGCAGAAGTGCTACTGAAAACAAAGTAAACATACTTTTACAGATGAGGAACATCTGGACTTCAATCAGTTAATCTGAAAGACTGCCTCCTTCCCTACAAACCCTCTCAGGTGCCTTCTTGGCTTTCCTTCACCTTAATAGACAAGGGGAGTGGTGGCCTGGGAGAGGGCAAGCTCTATGGCAGCCCCTAGGCTATGGAACTCCCTCATGGAAACCTTCATTAAACAGCTTCCAGTCAGTGCTGAAGACCCACCTCTTTACCATGGCTATGGACACTTGAGATGTATATTTTTGGGATCCACATTATTTTTGGTACTGTAGGTTGTTTTAAATACGGTTTTCGTGTTGTAGTCCACCCTGTGACCTTAGGGTGAATTGCTTAATTAATGATCAATTTACTTAAAAAACAATCATCATCATTTACCCTCACTGTCAAAATCATCTGTAATTTCTTCTTGGATTCATTTGGCACCGGGTCATACGCCTCACTCCTCATACTTTCTGGCTGCAGTACATAGCCAGTCCGTCCATTAAGGGAAAACAAGGCATGATTCATTTGCATGTATTTATCTAGAGAAAGAATTAAAAGATGTGTTAGCCAGACTTCCGACGTTAATAAATCTAAAGGGATTAGAAAAGCATCAAATAATAAAAGACAAGTGGTATCACACTTTCCCCAAATGCATGAATTCAGCAATTCAGGATGTATGAATAAAGCAATTAAGCAGGATACCATGGAAAGAGGTGCTTACTTATAAAGTGGTGGGAGGGTTGAGAAATGGGTAAAATCTTCCATTGTGAGATTTTTACCTGGTGTCTGGAAATTAAGAGCCACCATCTGTGATCCACAAAACCAGAAACGAAAAGGATCGTAATTTGAGGAATCTACTCTCTGCCCTTTTGGGTATATTCGTGTCAGTCCCTTCTGATTATATTTTAGTAGATCAGCAGGCTTCTGCTTGACAATGCCTTCGGCCTTGGTCTCCACAAAGGAACGGATTTCTTTGTAATCAGGATTTTCTACAAAAGAGAGGTGAGAAGAAGCCACTCATTAATATATGCCTTCACTGAGGCTTTGTAATATTGATGGCAAGTTTCATTGTCCCTTGACTAAATATGCTTCTCCAAGTGATAGCCAATTTTTTGGCACTGGTGCTACATCAAGTCCAAACAATGGTTCCAGGACACACTATAATCTGCATTCAGCCCTTTACACCTTGTGCAGCTTTGACTCTGGTCTAAGTAAGCCAGAGAACAGGATGCAGTAAAGTGGCAGGAAAGCAGGCAAATTTGCTTAAGCCCACACTGAAACTTAATTTTAATCATGTATTTTTAAAATGCAGGCTTCATTTATAGCTTGATAAATTTCATGTCTCCTTGTTTTTAACATTCAGTTTTATACATAAATCTAATGAATGTTTTCTAACACATTTAGAGGGGTTTTTTTGTCAATTAAGCAGTGTATAAACTTCTGAGATATATGTACAAACTTAAAAAATAAAGAAATTAGCTACACTTATGATTTTATAATTTTATGAAGTTTTAATTATGTGGCATTTTATGTTGGCAGTCTATATGTAAGCCATTTCCCTGAGTTTCGCCACTCTTGCAATGCACTGCAGGGCAACCAAGTAATGGAAGGTAACGAATGGTTACATTGAAGAGGGCTAGCTTAATTTTCAGTGGCTCCCACTGAGTTCTATGAAATAAGAGAAGCAGGTTACTACAATTTGAAAGGACTGCCAACAGGTCATACAACCTGCTCAGAAAGTGGGATCACTGGGTGCAAAGGGCAGCCTCAGAACCCACTCTAATGATGTCTTCAAGCATACCCATTTATGGTATCCTACACAAGCATGGAGGGCTATCAATGCAAGCCACTCTCCATGACACTGGGTGGCCCAGCCTAACCCCTCTGATAGTTGCCACTAATCTCAAGAAGGTCATCCAGAGAATTACATTGCCTCAAAGTCTGAACCTGCTCTTAAGAGGCCTCTGGAGATAAAGCTTCATTAACAACATTAGGCACCCAGCTTTCATGCTCAGCCACTATTGCAGTTAGAAATGTCTAAATCTTCGGTTGCAATTTTTAACCATTATTTTTAATCCTGCCCCAACCAAGCAAGCAATGAATAACTGAATCTCATACGTCACATGTTTTTGGAGACTGGTTAAGTTTTCTCCCAGTGTTCCATTCTCCACACTAAACCAAACAAACTCGCTCTTTCTCTCTCACTCCTCAGGCATCTAAACCTCCTTTGAATATTTGTTGCTATTCTCTAGACACATCCTAGTATACCATACTCTTTGATCATGTCTAGCAGATGAAGAGTTCAAATTCATACTTAAAAATACATTACCTAGGTTGTCCTTTGTTTTGCTCGTCGGTATGCAATATACCACCAAATCAGACAATTCCATGGCAATTAACTGCTTCTTCTCCCAGAACACCCTGAAATTTTCCTGAGGATTTAACACAGTTAAAACATTAGTCCAGGGGAAGTCATCTGCACTGAGATCACTCAGCTGGTGTCAAAGAAACAGAAAATTGTGAAATCTAATTTTCAACTTTAAATTTGTCTCTGCACACCCCCTTTATCCCTGCTCACTCTCTGTGCCCAAATTGCAGTGATGATGAAACAAAGGCACGGATTCAACTAACTGGCTCTGCTAGTGAAGCCCTGCACAAAGACTTCCCTACTTTCCAAGTATGAATTCTGGCTTTCAGGTTCTGTGTGGGGTTTTTTTGGTTTTTTAAAGAAAAAAACATTTTGGCAGTGCAGGGCCAAAAAAAACCTGAACTTACACCACCCAAAAAAATCTTGCTTTGATTGCATAGTCACACTTTGAGGTATTCTTTTCAAGTTAAAACTTGCATGATATTGGCACATAAAGCAAAACACAAAGGTGCGTATTATGCTTTCATGATATTGGAAATATGGCATGATATAGAATTTTAAAAATGGCGATGATCTAGGCTTCTCTCAAAGCCCCTTTGCTTGCAAGGGAATCAGAAGTTGGGTGTGGACCATGTGACTGGCCCTTCAGTCTTTGCTCAAATCAAAATCACTCTCATTAAAAACTAAGTGCTGGAAATTAGGGCTTCTGTAGTACCTCTTCCGTAGTTTTCGTTGTGATTTCCCTGACGCTTTGATACCATACAAATAGCTCTTCCACCTTTTCTGTTGCAAATTCAACAGGAGCATCTTCAAGATTCTTGGGTTCCAGGATAAAGACAAAAGACTTTCCATGTTTTCCCTGTGTCATTTTTACTATTGGGAATCCAAAACAATAAATCATATGTACATAAAAAACACACCTTAAGACATCAAATAGCACTTGAGAGGTTTGCATGAGATCCTGGTAGGATCCCATTAATCAGTGAAAACATACATTTATTACAAAACAGTAATATTAAAAGCCTCAGCATTCTTCAACTACTCTATAGTATCCTTTGATTCACATGAGAGCAGCTCAAGTATTGGGGCACCTTAACGACTGACAATTTCATTTATAACGTAAGCTTTAATGGACCAGAGTTCACTACACCAGATGCCATAATAAATTTGGCATTATCTATTTGTAGTTTATTTATCATGGCTTATTATCATCTTTTAGATTTCTATACCACTCTTCACCCGAGGATCACAGGGTTTTACAGTATAAAAACACAGAAATACACAACATAGTAACAAACGAAAATGATACCCTCCCTATCTCACAATTTAAAAGAACACAGATTGTTTCATTAGCCAAAGGCCTGGGAGAAGAGGCATGTTTTGCCTGATGCCCTAGGAGAGCATTCTACAAGTGAGGAGCTACCGCAGAAAAGATCCGTTCTCATGTTGTCACCCTCCGGACCTCTCATGGAAGTGGCACATGAAAAAGGGCCTCAGATGATGATCACCATAATCTGTTAGATTTTCAATTGCCACAAGACACCAGTAGTTGTTTTCATACCTTTTCAAATTTTATTTTAATCCTTTGGGGACCATACACTTCTTCAGTGTACAACCTCAGTTGTACAAGAATATTTTTAAGTGGCAAAAAGGCAACAATACCAGCTTCTTCTGCCTTACAGAAACACTCTACCATTTTGTGAACCTTTTGAGTGCATTTTTATTTGAGGTTGTGCCCTCCCCATTCTTTTCTGAGCATGCATTAAATCCATCCTTTTAAAAGAGGAGTACATCTGTTCCCTCTCACCTCCAAATCCGCATCCCCCCTCCAAAATTATACTTGGATAAGAAATTGCAGTATTGCCCTTTAGAAGAAGACTTGTCATTCAAAAATTAAAATACAGTTCAGATATATTGGGGGTGATAATAGGTAAAGGTAAAGGGACCCCTGACCATTAGGTCCAGTCGTGGCAGACTCTGGGTTTGCGGCGCTCATCTCGCTTTATTGGCCAAGGGAGCTGTCGTACAGCTTCCGGGTCAATTGGCCAGCATGACTAAGCATGGCGAACCAGAGCAGCACACGGAAACACCGTTTACCTTCCCACCAGAGCGGTACCTATTTATCTACTATTTATCTACTTGCATTTTGATGTGCTTTCGAACTGCTAGGTTGGCAGGAGCAGGGACCGAGCAATGGGAGCTCACCCCGCCACGGGGACTCAAACCACCGACCTTCTGATCAGCAAGTCCTAGGCTCCGTGGTCTAACCCACAGCGCCACCCGCGTCCCCGGGGGTGATAATACAGACAGACTAAAACTGAGCAATCAATGTTATTTTAAAGGATATGTATATCTCTCTAAAAAATAAGTCCAATAATATCTCAGTGGCCATGGCAAAGTTTGTTTCAGTAGTTATACGAATCAAAAATCAACATACCCATGACTAAACAAATATTGCTTCAGTCTCCCTTCCCTATGGGGTTGTCTGTATGAATCTGTATTTTAGTCTGAATCCATGTTATGGGTCGTTGGACCGCAATAAAGATTATATATATATGGGAATAA
Source organism: Podarcis tiliguerta (assembly GCF_965153285.1). NCBI lineage: Eukaryota > Metazoa > Chordata > Lepidosauria > Squamata > Lacertidae > Podarcis > Podarcis tiliguerta. Next base: position 48,038,885 of record NC_139541.1, on the reverse strand, counting down.
AAAATATGTAGACTTGACAAACTGTTCCCTCTCTCACACACACATACACAAGCTACTTTACATGCAAGGAGTCAGGAAGTCAGAAGGATACATACCAACGTTATACTTATTGAGATCCAAAATACCCCGGCATAATGACCCTAAAGGATTGTCCTCAATTATCTGAAATGAAAAGATTTATTATATTTGAATTTGGTTGTTTTGCCCCCTTTATCAAATGTCCTTGGAATGTAAAAAATGAATTCATTAAATTCCCAGGACCAATGCTTAAAAAATGATATTCATTCACCATGAAGGAAGAATTATTGCTTAAGCAGAGCTTCTGGATCACTAATTAAGCAGTTCTGCCGCTTAATTAAACTGCTACAGTGATGTGACCAATTCGTTTTTCAAGTTTGCCTTCGATCTATACTTTCTACTTATTCTGTAGCTGACAGAACATAGGAACTACACTCATATTCATTCCTGAAGTGTATGGGCTTTCTGTCACTGAATAATATTAGTAACCATAAAAAATTAAACTGCTTCGCGATAATAAGATCAAGGAAGTCCATTTACTACTACCAAAGCTAGTAATTATTAACATTCTAATAGTTGCCTTCCTTGAAATTCATTGGCAGAGCTGGAAAGCTTTTCAGAATATCAAGTTCTCCTTTCTGAGACCATTGCAGATTTTTCACACTCCATTGCGCTCTTAACCAGCACAGCTAAGCATCCTTTACCCAGTTTGATAATCTTATCTTCTGGGCACTGGCATAACTAACACTGAACACCAATATTTATTTATTTAAGTTACTTATAAAAGTATATATCACAGGAAGCAAAATACCTCTCAAAAGGCTCTGTGCATTCACACACAGCTCACACACAGCTTATGCTTCTTTATTAAAGTCAGGATTTTTGGCTAAGCATTGCACATGAACTTTAGATCTGCATTGCCACGTCAGGAGCTGTAGCAACACTACTCCTCCCAACACTGCTGGGGTAAAGGAAGAAACATGGGCTCCTCTCAAGTTAACCTGGCAGCACCAGAAGGTGAAAGTTAAGTCCAGCCTCATTTACCACAGCAAAAGCATGAGTTTCCCTAAGATCTTTCCAGGCCAGTTTCTGCATAAAATTTATCGCCTATTCAGGCATGCAACCACACCTGTTTAGGCAGAGCTGAATTTCTGATTTTATTGTTTTAAGTGCTGCGTGAAGTGTTTAAGAGTTTCTAATTCTCATGTTTTATAATAGATCATTTTATTGTATGGTTTAATTGAGGCTGCTTTGATGCCCCAATGGAATTGTTACTGTGTGCTTTAATTATGTATTGATTTTATAGATTTAAAGTGCTTGGAAGCCATACTGAGTGCTGGAGGGAAGGCTGCTCCCGGTTGCAAGGTCCATTTCCACCTGGCCTAGGGGGCAGTGCCCAGGCTCACCCTGAACAGATACCATAGGCTCCTGGGAGGCACTGGGACATTGCTGGAACCAGCGGCAGAGCATATGCCCACGCTGCCCAGGGCAGATGTGCTCCTGAGGGGGGCGTGGCGCAGAGGGTGCCCTCCCATCCGCAGGATAGCCACTCAGGTGCCCAGAGCAGTGTGTGTGCCCTGCAGCCAGGGGCAGAATGAGCCGCACATGGGGTCGGAGCAAACTGCCCCAGGCGGGCATTCGGTGTGCCGCCCGCCAGTGACTGCCAAGCCTCTCCCAAGCTGTCAAAACGAAGAGGGAAGGGGGGAATGCCGCCAGCAAAGCAGCGCAGCTCCCCCCTTACCCTGATGGCTCGGGGTAGGCTTGGGAGTCGCAGGAGGGCAGAATGCCGAATGTCACCCCCCTAAGTGAGGGCATCTGGGGCGGTCTGCCCCCCTTCCTAAGCAGCGCCAGATTTAGGTTTGATGAGGCCCTAAACTACTGAAGGTAATGGGGCCCTTTATATGATATGCTTTAGAGCTTATTTGTTTTTATCTTATATTTTGGAAATGTACATCCAGTTTTTTTCTTTAAATTTTTTTGGGGGCCCCCAAAAGAGTGGTGCCCTAAGCTATAGCTTGTTTAGCTTATATGTAAATCAGGCACTGTTCCTATGCCCCTGGCTGGAACAACTCTGGCTGGACAACTGGCTAAAATGTTTTAAATGGTTCAACTTTTGATTCCTCTGTTTTGTTTTGGTCAAGTTGGTGTTGGTTAAATGTTTAGTTGGGGTTGGCAGCTATTTTAATTTGGGTATAACTGTAAACTGTTTATTATTGTTGTTATTGGTTTCTATTGATTTATTGGTTGGTTGGTTTGTTGCTTGAATAGGATTATTTTGTTTTTTAATGTTTGATGTTTTGGTGTGTTTTTATATATGTTGTAAGCTGCCCAGAGAGGCTGGGAAAACCCAGCTAGATGGGTGGGATATAAATTAAAAAATGATTAGTATTATAATTATTATTACTGGCATGTGAGTCGTAAGAAAATAAATATTCCACATGACTGTCACCACTTTAGAAATAGGGAGAAATTGGCACATGCCAAGAATCTCAAAGCTGACAATACACATTCTTCATACAGAGAAGTGTTAAAGAGCTACTAAGCCCAACTTTCTGTTCCTGTGCACATCACAGTGCTGTATACAATCCCACCGTCTGTCCACAATGTTGCATCTCTGTACGCATGTGGGACAGCATCCAGAAAGGCAACCTTACACACAGAAGGGTCTGAATGCATTACCACCTTTTTTGGAATAACTGAATGGATGTTGTGAATAGCATAAACTCTAGAATATAGATAACAAGTATCTTCCTACCTGATTCTCAAGATCTTCCGTGTTATCAGAGGACATGTCTTCAACGTAATTGGCCGGGAAGTAGTGCTGAACTTTGTACCCATAATCGCCTTTCCACCTGAGAGAGAGAGAGAAACATGTACTAATCAAATTTGAGACACCATATCCAAATGAGGTATTATAGAGAGGTTCACATTTTTAAAAAAATGCTCAAAGCCACGTAATGAAATCTATGGTTGAGACACAGCTCGGTCTACAGAAAACATCACCAACTCATAGCAAAAAATATAAAAGCTGTCTTCTTACCAGCCACCAACTTCTTTTGAGACATTATGAATTAAAGCCCCTCGGCAAAAAGTCAGTTCATCGTCTCTTTTCGCTTGGTAGTCGTACAAAGCTTTAACAGTTCTCTGTGGCTTCAAGAGAAACAAATGGAAATGAGCTTTAGGTCAAAGTGAATTTGGGGGAACAACCACAAACACTGGAATACAATCCAGAAACAATGGTTAGGTCAGCCTTTGCCCTCCAGACATTTTGCTGGCAGGTGCTGATGGGAGCTGTAGCCTATAGGTTTGGCAAAGGCTAAGTTAGACTATAGTTAGTCAGTCAGTCAGTCAGTCAGTCAGTCTCTCTCTCTCTCTCTCTCTCTCTCTCACACACACACACACACACATACACACACACACATTTTCCCACCCTCCAAGTACACCTTTACCTACAATCAGTACTTTCAATTCTCTAAACAGGAAATTAAGATAAAGGATCTGTCAGCTATTCTTTTCTTTCAGATCAAGAATAAGTTTGAGCAAAACTTTAACATACCACAGAAGGTGTTATTTCACCAGGTTCCACATATGCCTTCACTTCATATAATGAGCTAGGATCTTTCTCCTAAGATTGAAAAAGGAAAGAAAGTAAATTGCACAGCTAGAAAAAAGTAACTCAAAGCTTTTTAGTTAATGTGCTAACATAAGAAATTACACTGTCCAAATATACTTGTAGCAACTGAGCAGAGTTTTGTGATTTCCCCACGCTATCATAGCTTCGGGGATTTCAAAAAAAGTGTCAGTGGGATTTTGGCAAAGGTTTCTGCCTGGTTTTTCATATTAAAACTAGAAATTGATGCTTTCATGGTGATTTACAACATGTTTATTGTGTTTTTAATATTTTGTTGGGAGCTGCCCAGAGTGGCTGGGGCAACCCAGTCAGATGGGCAGCATATAAATATTATTATTTTTTTATTAGCAATTTTTTTTAAGACCTAGGGAGGGAAAATTACTATTATTTTATCATTGAACTCATTGGTAAAAAGAATTTAAATTATGTGCCTCTGCTTTCTGCACAGAAAAGAATAAATTTTCTCACACATGGATTCCCCTGTGTGGGATAAGGACTTAGGACAAAAATGCTGGCTGAGGCAACTGAAGTTATAGTCCAAAATCTGGAGGGCAGATTGATTTAATATATTCATCTTCCATTCCAAAACAAAAACTGTAGCCTGTAGGTAGACATTTGGAATCATTGACTTGCAATTGGCCAGACACACTGGTCAAAAGAGAGAACTACTAGCCAACTAGGCCTTCTTGCATGTTACTAGAGTAGGCAGGACTAAAAGATACAACAAAATATTTAGGGCATACGCCAGCATAAAATGTTATGATCTCTTAATCAGAATGTGAAGCTGGTTTCAAATCCCAGGTAAGCGAAATCCCTGGTTTTCTATTTATTAATTTTAAGGGATTCCTACTTCACCACCTTGGATCCCATTAGTACAGGTAAAGGGACCCCTGACCATTAGGTCCAGTCGTAGCCGACTCTGGGGTTGCGGCGCTCATCTCGCTTTATTGGCCGAGGGAGCCGGCGTACAGCTTCCGGGTCATGGTTCCCATTATCCATAGCTAAAAAGCAATGATCTTCCCAGAGCATTCAATATTGGTCTGGAGAACATTCTGAAGGTACCTGAAGCCCAATTGGTTCTGCTTTATATGCTGCCTGGGATGGGCAAGGGACCGAGGTACCATGGATAATACTGAAAATCCCAAAATGTTCAGCAGGCTAAAGCTGCCTTTAGGATGACCTCTTGTGGGTGGAGGAAGAAATATACTCGTACCGCAATAAATCCCTGAAAGCCACCCAGCATTCTATGCAAAGCCCTGGCACTTTGGTTAAAAAGGTAAAATGCTTGCCGTGCTGTAGCGCTCCAGCAGCTCCTCCGTCACAGGATAGCGCAATTTCATTTTCCTATACAACGGGTGCTTCTCATAGTAGTTCACCAGTTCCACTAAACTCTCAAAATAAGCAGATGTTCCCATGACAAAGAGGCGGCCTTCTCGTTTGATTCGGCAGTGCTTCACTTTCCCCTCAGCTCTGTGGGATTAAACAGTGGAGAGCAAGCTTTAGAAAAAGACAAAACAACAACAGCCATATCATATTATCAGTCCTTAAGCTTTGAAGTGGCATTTTCATTTTCCTCCTGTTTAGGTAAGTTCTTGCAGGAGTGATTTGGCTATCTAGAGACAGATTGGGGGGGGGGCGGGGGGAGATCCTTGAATTTCCTGGTTCAGAAAGGCACATCTCAGGGGCTTGCAGTACTTGCCTTGTACATAAGGTGAGCATTACAAGCTCCAAAATTCTTGCATTTAATCCACTCCTTCCCCATTCCCACCTAGTCAGCCCCTACACCACCCACCCCCACACATCTTCCAACTCCCTACTTTGCCAGTATGGCCATAGGGTCTTAATTTGTGCCGCTGGGGCAGCCACCATGCAGAGTAAGCAGCTCTTAGCTCTTTCCTGCACTGTAGTACTAGCACAGATAGTGAACAGAGTGGAGAACCGCCACCCATTAGTCCAGCTGGACCAGGTAACCTGGCCTTATCTCTGTTGCTTCAGGCTTGATTCCTCTCTCCAAGTTTCTTATCTGATGGAGTTTCTGCCCCAGAGTTTCCTGTGTCTTGCATCTCTTTGCTTTCCTCGGGCCTCTGCTTTACGGAATGTAGCCATCTACCTGCTTTGTCCACTTAGTTGCTTCTGGCCCCTCCGATACCCATTCACTGTTACACACCTTAACTTGTGTCAGACCTGGACTACATACTTCCCTCTGGGCCCTTGCAACAAATAGCTTTGAGGTCCAATCTGCAGATCATACATGTCAGTGCAGGTCATAATTACGAAGTCTCACCTGAAAGTCATGGCATAGGAATTGGGTTCGTCCCTCTTCCTTATCAAAAAGGCTCCGTCTCTAGGAATTCGCATCAGCATATCCTCTGCTTCTCCTCTGCTCAGGTTACTGTAGTACCAACTGCAAAAACAGGAAGAGAGGTGCTTTCAGAGCTTGACATATTCCCATTAACTCAATGATAAAATTGGGTCATTAGGATAAAAGCCATTAAATCAGTGATAAAATTGTGATTTCAGGCATCAGATGCTCAGTGATGTATAGACTTTGTCCCTGTTATAAAAGAAATAAATAGCAAGTTACTGCTAAATGCTGACAGCATTTGTTTCTGTCACTTTCACACTGCATAAGAAGCCCAAATGAGACAATTTGGAGTCTGGAAAAGAACATGCATGTGGATGCAGGAAGCAGAAGGTCATCCTAACAACTAATAGAGCAATAATAACACACAGTGTGTTTTTATTGACGGACAACAGCAGTGTATTTCTTTTGGGGGCAGGGGGAACGATCTTACCATCGCTATCAATCTTGTACCCCAATTTTATAAGTAAAAATAGATATAAGACAACATATTGTGGTAGTTCCTCCTTGGTTTGCACCTGAATGGAGCAGGGATGGGGAACTGCATCCATTCGACAGGTCCGTGAGCCAACTTCAACAGGTGGGCAGAGCCACCCACTCGTAATTTACTCGACATCATTATGATGCCAGGAAACAACTTCAAAGGGGCTCCCTATAACTGCCCATTACCAGGAATGGTTTGGATTTAAAGCGCACCTTTAGAGCCCAGAGGGGCTTGGGCGGGGTGAGTTTAATTCTCCTCCCAACTGCCATTGATTACTACATTGCAGGTGCTAATTCAAAGTGCATTTCAGTTGGGTTCTGTGAGGAAGAAAGCTCTTGGCAGGCATGAGTATCCACATATCTGACAGGCTGGCCTAGTTACTCCAGAATAAACCAACACATACCAACACTTGCAAGAGGAAATCAATGTTTAACACTGGAACACAGACTGTAATGAGCTGTACCAATGTAATAAAAGCAAACACAAAATGAGCAGGATATCCTGCCATACAAATGGTCTAGATGTGCTCCTTGAATGGCAGTTTCCAACCACCATTCCAGCTCATAGCGAAACAATAAGAATTATAAAAAAAAACTTGGGTGTCATTTAAAAGCAGAAAGAGAAGAGAAGGGACTCAGCAAGAGCATCCCACATAACTAAAATCTCCTCAGTCTGCCTTGGCCTGCTGTCTGGAAGCTCTTGGCTTTCCAGCAGACTTAATAGTCTCCCTTTCCAGATTGTTCAAGTCAAAGCACATATTCAATGCAAAACTGCTAAACCGTTGTTGCTTAAACCAGTTTTTTGCTTTTGTTTTAAATCAAATTCCCCATAATCCACAGTAACTGTGACAAGCAGTAAGCTTCAGCATTAAAAACAGCATTTCACTCCCCCCTACAATTTTGTTTTGGCCATACGTACTTCTTAGATTCATGAGGGTTGGGGTTAGGCACAGCATCAGTCAAACGTAGTTCAAATTCAGCACACCGCAAGTGTGCTTCTCTGTAATGCTGAACTAGATCACAGACACTATCAAAGGTGAGGTTGTCTGTCAGGAAATATTTTACGGTATCGCCATCAATTGAGGAACGGATATGACAGTGCTGGACTCTACCTGATCTCCTGTGAAACATGGACAAGAATGAACCAGTTAGTTTTCTAAAGCCAACACATCCATACACTTGCCTCTAGTTTCTTGCTATTTATTCAGCTTGTGAACCAAGAGGAGTGGGAAGGAAGATTGAGGGAAAATAGGGACTGATCAAATATTCAGACTAAGAATTTATGGCATGTAAATCATAGCGTGCCAGAAACTGACATTATGGTGCACAGATATTGGCACTGGAAACAGGAAATGTTAGTCAAAGCACGAAGTCCATTTGCTCAGTTTGTTTGCCTGTAGAGTTCAGCAAATCAATTAGCTCATGTGAAAATGTAACATTCCATAAATGTAACAGATGTGTAAACCAGGATTCATCATTAGGTTTGAAGGAGAAAAATGAGGGGGGCTTGGAGGCATAGTCCTACTGCCCATCAACTGGTGGGACAGGAGCACATCTTCAGATGCCCCCCCCCCCCCGTTGCACCTTAAAACCTCAGATGTTTGAAGGGATAATTATGAAAGCCTTCCCCTCTCCTTTGCTTGAGTGAGTGTCCTCCTATAAGTATATCTCAAAATGCTATTCCTGGAGAAAAAACAGGAAAAAGGCAAACGGCTAAAGCATTAGGAAGAAGTCAAAAGGAAAGAAATTATCTGTTACCAGAATGACAGTGTGTAGTCATTAGGGAAAGCTTCACTCTCCCTCACTAAGAACGTTCCATCCTTGCCACCCATTTCAGCACAATATTCCTGGAGCAGCTTCTCAGCAGTATTTCTCCCCTCTTTCATTTTTCCATGGAACCATTTCTCACCATAGTGCAGTTCAGCACGCTTCACTTCCTACAGTATAAAAGGGGGTAATTTGTTAAGATTCAATTTGCCATTCCTCTATAAAGCTAACACTGAGCTCGACTCCTGTAGGGTTCATCAGAAAGCATAAAGTTTTATCTGAAGAAGCAGTGCTCCAAATTGGGAAGGGCGGGGGGTGCGCTTGGAAAAGCACTTGCCAAGAGAAAGGAAGGGGTGCCATTTGGCTGCACATGTTGTTGATGATCACCTCTTTTAATGTAGGAGGTGCAGCAGTCCCTTTAAAGGAGACAATCTACACCATGGGATAATATAAAGAATTTGATTCTCACTCTCTTGTAAAGTGTGGACTCATAAGGTTTTTTTTTAATGCATCCAGTAAAGTGAAGTGGCTAAGAAGCTGGAGAATGAAGCATGTGTCTGGTTCACCATTGCCATAAGCTTCCTAGGCAGCCCAAGTGTCTGTTTAAAACAAAAACTAATTTAGCAAGCATGCTGACCTCTATACTTAAATCTCTTAACCCTGATCAAGCAGTAAGATTCAAAGGCTACTTTTATACTTCAAAGAAGAAAAAAGAACCATGGGGAAAAATTATCTCTTAGGTTTATTTTGTAAGTGACACAACAGGTCATGTAGTTTATTACTGAGCTTCACCCAGAGATTGCGAGGTTCCTGGAATTTTGCTACTCCATCCTGTATGCCACATATGAGTGATGTCATATTCCTACGTTATGCTCTCTAAAACCTGGGCACAGCAATAAAATGCAGTTCTCAAATTATGAATACTTATGACTCTACTATGCCTTTAACATCACAGAAAACAGAAATAAGTGTATGGTTTTAATACCTTTGATGGTTCTTCTTCAGTATTCTGCTCTATATCATCACTGAATGAGAGCTTTTCATTTGCTACAGCACAATAATGGCGAGTCCATTTCTAGAACGCAAAATAACTGTTATAAGAATACTGTACAATTTCAGTCACCTGTGAAATTCTGTGCCATAAAATAGAAACAAAACAAAAAAATTGTTTACCTGGTCTATGGTGTCCCACATGTAGAGCTCTCCTTGTTGCTTTTTTTCCTCTTTCTTGTCTTCCGTGTTCACATCTACGTCACCTTTTGGCCCCAATTTTTTATGCTAATAAAAAATGAACAGAGCAGCTATGAAAAAGGAAGACATTGGGGGATTTCTCTGGCATCTCTTAGCTGGGCTTTCTTTCTGCTTTGACAACCTAAGAGCACATCCTGCGTGAGGGGGCTACAAATATCTGATGTAAACTTCCGTACCAACTTGGATGCACTGCTGTTTTCTCTCTTTGTTTATCACTGCAAATCATCAGCCTGTGGTCAGAGATCACTCTGCATACACAGAACAGACCTGTAAAGTTTAGTAAATGAACCAGTCTTAAAACTGATTCATAACTTCTGAATATTTTTTTTTAAGCCGCCAACTACTCAGGCAGCAACTTGGAGGTGGGAGGGGTTAATGAAATGTATACAATTTCCCTCCTTGCACACAAATTCATCAAGACCTCTGCCTAAAAGCAGATATGCAGTTTCTCCAGGTTACTTTGTTTGCCACGATGGGGAATGCTGTAGGCTGAGTGCGCAAATCATGCTTCGTTTATAAAACACCTCCATTTATTAAAGGAAAGCAGCTCAAGCCTAAAGCGTGCAAATTCAAAAAGCTGAACTTCCTCCGTGGCTTTCATTGAAACACATTGCATTTCCAGGATTTGTTAAGGAGCAATGCATTCCTGTCAACATGTACACTGGCTGTTTTGGTTGGAAACATTTCTCACAGATGTATTGTTTCATATTATTAGATGTACAAAATGAGAGGAGTCCCCCACCCTCTTAACAAATGCTTGCTCTCGTCCTGGAAAAAAAGCTGCCTTCTGACTTTGTGATGTTTCCCTTTGTCCAGTGCCTCTCATGTGCCAGGCAAACAGCACTTCAAATGAATATTTATACACTTAAAAGTAGTTGCAGCTGTTTCAATACAGATGTGCAGGATGCTTCAATCTTAGTTAGCTGCTACCAGTCCACAAAGCTGGTGGAGAACCAGAATAGACAGTGCATCCTAATCAGCTAGTCCAGGCTTCCTCAACCTCGGCCCTCCAGATGTTTTGAGACTACAATTTCCACCATCCATGACCACTGGTCCTGCTAGCTAGGGATCATAGGAGTTGTAGGCCAAAAACATCTGGAGGGCCGAGGTTGAGGAAGCCTGAGCTAGCCTCTCATACTAGGGTTGGAAAATACAAGGCTTTCTCCAGAAAACTTTATGTATTTTTGATTGTGTGTTTCAGTGCCAGGTGCAAAGTGCAGGAAGCTGCTATCTTCTGTCGGAGGAGAGGAGGGAGACACCAGCACCCCCCTAACACATTTTCTTCAGTAGATGCAACTTGCCTTAATGATGAACCTCTCTTTCAGCTGAGTTGGTGATGGCAGCTGATCAGCACTAGCTTCGATGGGCTTTGTTAAAAGCTGATCCCCAAGTACTTCCTTAAACACTTTGGCAATGTAACGCTGCTGCTCCACATTGCAATGCTCCTCAATCGACAAAATCACTGGGTACCTTGGGCAAAAGAAACAAAGGCAAGGGGAAGAAGTCAATTTCAGGTTAGAGCTCTATCTAATCAGACCATGAGCCCATCTAACCTAGCATCCTTCCTCCCATAGTGGCCAGCCACATGCCTCTGGGAAATTCATAAACAGGGCACAGAGGCACTGAAGCTTCTGAATACCCAGCAACTGCTGATCAGTAGCAAGCCAATTCTGGACACTGAGTTTCCATATAGCAATCTCAGAAGCCACTGATACTGTCTTATCCCCTTTTAAAGCCATCTAAGCTGGCTGCTCTTATATTATTTATATATTACTGCTACTATTACTACTATTTAAATCTGTTTTTCTTTCCTTCCCTTAGTCATTGTTTTACCAAGCTGAAAAACCACAAGCACAAGCAAGTCTTTCCTTCTAAGGGGAGGTCTAGGTATGTGTACTTATGAGGATGTGGAAGTAAAGACTTTCAAATGACCTACCCAGCTCCTGTTTTCCCTAATCAAGCTAATATACATGCATCTCAGTACGACCCAGGCTGAGCAAAGCCAACACACTGTCAATTCATCACTCTCCTTTCAACCCATCTAGCGCCTGTCCCCAATACTGGACCAATACATTAAAAGGTTCTAGTAATATAACACAGCTGTACCAGGGGCTTGGACCCAGATGTCCCCTTGGTTCCCTTCCAGCTCTACAATTCTATGATTCTATTCATATTAAAATGACCTCAAACAGCCATATCATAATGGCGGATTTTAAAGAAATATCACCTAGACTGACATAATTTAATCTTTTATTCTTAGAAAATATTTTTGTTTACAAAAGTAATGGAAACCTACTCGGATGTGACAAATGCATGTTCCTTGATGGCTTGCACAACGTCATCAAATTTTATCTTTGTTGTCCTTGTCCATCCATGATAAATGATAGGCTTCCCATCAGGACCATCCCAGCAATCCACTAGTGTAGGCAATGAAGGAAACATAAAAAGTGCAATGTTCAACTGACAACTTTCTGTTTCCAGAGCTTTGGAGTGCTTGATCCCATAGACAAGAGAAAAAGGTAGCCATGCTTAAGGTAAGGTTACCAGACGTCCCCATTTCCCAGGGACAGTTCCCGGATTTACAAATCAGTCCCCATACAAAATCCGCTGAAGTTGAAAAAAATCTGGTAACCTTAGCTTAAGGGCCACAAAGTTTACAGACAACTCAGCAATTCAGACAGCAAGGAAGAAGAATGCACCTAAGAGGGAAATGATGTCTGCTTATCTATTGCTCCTGCTATGAACTAGAGAAACATTTTGCAAGAGAAAGTGCCTGTGCAACTCTGATTTGAAAAGGGGGAAAACTGCTTGTTTGTCTTTACTGAAAGAACAAAAGGCAGATGCAGAGACTGGAAGCTCCAGAACAACTTCTGTAGCTGCCTTTGTGCTTCCTTGGCATTTTCTTTATTTGATCCCCAACTTTTATGTGGTTTCTTAATGGCCAACATGAGGATCACTGCATCAGTTTCTCTGGTACCTTAAACTAAAAAAGTGACACAATGGCTGATATGAACACTGAAGCCCCTGATTACTTTAACTAAGGTGACAAGAAAAAAGGAGGAGATGCCAAACTAAAATGTAGAGGTACAAAGATAGAATGTAATGGGCTTCCTCTTATAATTGTCCCTTTCTCCTAATAACAGGTACAGTTCAAATTCCTACAACTGGAATTCTGGGGGAAGTATGGAAAACAGGTTACTCACATTCAATACATCGGCACCCCATTCGGAGACATCTTATGTAAGCTTCTGGAGAAGATTCACTACGAAGCTGGTCTCCCGTGAGATACCTAGGTCATAAAGGGTTGTGTTAAAAGAAACTGCACATTTGCCATTTTATGAAGGATGATGAATAGATATAGATATATTTAGTAACTTACGTATTATGTGAAGAAGATATCCAGTAGTGGGACAAAGGGTTATTCATGTCCTGAGGATCTATTGAGTCGTATTTGTCATCCCATATGCTGTTTTCTTTTGAAAAAAGGTAAGTAAGGAACTAAGGCAAACAAAGAGAGAGGGAAATATAAGTGAGTTTCAATTTTTCAAAAGGACAAAACCAAATGACCGATCTCACCAACTAGAATCATAGCACAATGTGAAACAGAAAATAAATCAAAACAATTAGTTTTCAACTAGTTGGTTGGGACCCTCAACCTAAGATGGATCACAGCTGTGGCATCCACACCATTTTCCTGCTTTGGTTATGAGATTTACCTTTGTTGAAGAAGAAGAGGAGAGAGAGGGTGATCAGCAGTCAAAAAGGACATGCCTCTTGTATGGATCAGTATTTGGAATTGTGTTCCTAAGAGAGACTTGCCTGGTGCCAATGGCAGGCGAAGACTTCTTATTGGCTAGGGTTTTTTTTAGATGCTTTGATGTTGTTTTATCTTACTGGTATGGGTTCAGTTGCTTTATTGTTTTAATGAAGTTATTACTTCCAATTTGTTGTTTTTGATTATTTTAATTGTTAAGAGACTCTGGAAACAGTATTAGAGTTAAAGATACAAATTAAACTATTGAATTCACTGCCACAAGCTGTGATGGTAGAAACCAACTCACTGAACCACATCCATTGCCCTACTAGCTTGTGAAGGACAGGGTAGAAAATGGAAGCTTCCAAACCATTTTGTTGTTGCTGTTAAACCAGCTCCAGGATGCTTTGGATCCAGTGGAACTAAAGTGGCCTCTGGTCTGACCCTGCTACAAAACACCACATTATGGAGCTGTCCTCTAGCTGTTGGGAGAACCCCAACCAGCAGAGGCCTCCAAGCCAGCAGAACTCCTCTCCAGCAGCATAGCTGTGATAATGTCATCTCCTAATCCCGATTCCCAGGCATCAACATGGGAGGGGGTGTGTAGGATTGGGCTCTTAGGTGAATTTGAAAATAGGATTATACACACTCAAAATCTAAAAAAAAAATAAAAAAATTCTTCCAGTAGCACCTTAGAGACCAACTAAGTTTGTTATTGGTATGAGCTTTCATGTGCATGCACACTTCTTCAGATACATGCACACGAAAGCTCATACCAATAACAAACTTAAGTTGGTCTCTAAGGTGCTAGTGGAAGAATTTTTTTTATTTTGTTTCAACTACAGCAGACCAACACGGCTACCTACCTGTAACTGCAAGTCTATTAAGGGCTACTACCTCCTGGCTGCAAGACGGTGCTTGCCTGCACATGCCCTACTGATTGCCTTCCCAGAGGCATCTGGTTAATCATTTGGGGAAATAGGATACTGAAATAGACAGGGCTCCTTTTTTGCTTATGTAGAAATGTTGCAAATAAAATAAATAACTTACCTCATCAACATACAGAAAGGGTTCATCCGTTTCTCTCATAGTGTCATCTACAAATTTAGACATCCGTTCTCTTACTTTACTAAGATCCTGTGCCCAAGATTCCTAAAAATTCAAGAGTATACAAGTGTACTTTAAATACATCTCCATCGTTGACTCAAGTAATTAAATTAATGTGTGTGTTTCTTTTCAGGCCACCACCATAGAAATGAGCTGGCATTAGATAGGTTTTGTCTACAGTTGCAGGGGACTGAAAGCTCTTACAGCAGCTGATGGGAAACCTCAAACAGGGAGGGGGATCCTGTGCAGAACCAGAAGTTGCTGGACTATAAATTCCACCACTGATCATTCCCCATGGTGGCTGGGGTGGATGGGAGTTGGAGTCCAACAGTATCTGGAGAGCGACAGGTTCCCCATCCTTTACCTAAAGCAAATAAAATCAGCGTAATTCAAAAATACACATTACATGTCTGGATAGCCTTGCCGAAACAAAACAGCTTTTAGCAAGCATTTTTTTAAAAAGACAATGAGGGTGTCTACCTAATGTTAATAGGCAGAGAGCCTATTCCAGAGCATATATGCTGCCACACTGAAAGCTAAACTCCTCCCAGTTGTGGAGCAATGCTGTATGGCTTATTTAAGTGAGGTGATTGGCTGCAGTAATGTCTTCCATGTTATCCAAACACATGGCCATGTGAACCCGTTAGTTTGGGTTCCATCCTCTGGAGCAACAGAAAACAAACCTGCTCCATCATCTAGCCTTCAAATATTTGATGAAGGCTATCAGATATTAGCACCACCTTATATTTTCTACGTAATACCATGCACAACAGCAACAAATTATCTGATTCTGTAAATTCATAGCTACTTCTATGTGCAAATTTGAGGCATCATCAGGTGAGATCCAGTGAGCCCCTGACAAAAGTTTCATTCATGTGTGACCCTGATTTCTGCTCATTCCTGTCTGTGGCCTCCAAAGCCACATCTTACACCATTCTAGAAGGTCTCCCTGAATGAAGAAGACAGAAATGCCCTGTTAAGCATAGGAACACAGGAAGCTGCTTTATAATGAGTCAGACCATTGATTTACCCAGCTCTGTAAAAATGTCCATATTGACTGGCAGCAGTTCTCAGGGGTTTCAGAAAGAGTATATTCTCAGCCCTATCTGGAGATGAAAGGGATTAAACCTGGGGCCGCCTGTATGCAGAACAGATGCTCTACCGGTGCCCTGCAGCCTTTCCCTCAAACCACGCTGTATCACTATATTACACTCATGCATATTTCCTTTTTATCTTGCTGATTATGATTTTTGGAATCATCTCACCTGCTGTTCATGTAGCAAAAATCTCTGAAAGTCGTGCAAGTGCACTGCTGAAGCATCTGGGCGATCTGTGTTTCTGCAACAGAAAGGGAAAGGAAAAGAACAATTATAAAAAAGAACATCAGCAAAACAACATAACCAAAATATTATACCATGCCATAGCAAATAAGAGAATTCTATCCTTTGAGGAAACATAATTAGGAAAATGAAACTGATAAATAATCCCAGTCACTGAGGATTTGAAATTATGTTTGCTGTCTTTATTCAACAATATTAATTTAGATATACTAGTATTATAAAAACCGGTTAAAGCACTGAATACTAGCTATATCTACCTGAACCTACTGTACCTACATGATCTTAACATACAGGATGCAGAACTCAAAAAAGCAGTCTCCATGAAAACTAACAAACTGGGCTCTATAGCAACATATGCAAATATGAACTAAGAATTGTTTATCTAATTAAGAAATTGAAAAAGAGTAGTTATGTTATTCTTGAAGCACACAACAATGGCACAGAGTACTGTGGTACGCTGATTAATGAGTCTAATCTTGCTTAGATTAGGAAATCTCATTTATACACAAACTACTTCATCTACAAAATACAACTGTAGTCATTGGCTTGGTAGAGGCAGAGTATTTCTCAGTCTGTTAACTAAGAGTAAGAGATTGAAAGTAATCTGGAATTTCCCACTCCCTCCCTTCCTTTTTTTTTTTTTTTTGGTATTCATTATGGCGTGGTACTCAAACATCTGTACCAAAGTTAATGCTAATCATGGTTCCCTTTAGTGAGATATTACTAACAGCTTCTGTGTACTGTTCTTATGGGCATTTACTAATCCTTGAGAAAAACATCCTCAGGTCATTTACAAAAGACTGTCAAATGAAAACAAAATGTCAAACTTCACACAGGAGTTATTTTTCATTTGCAGACTGGTAATGAAATTATTGTTACAGTTTATGAGTGATACAGTAAACCCACCCACCCACTCATAATCGTAGCTTGCTGCTTAATATATTATGAAAAACAATCACTTCTTGGTAGTGGTGTCCTCCCTGTGGAATACCTTGCCTTCAGATGTCAAGGAGATAAAGAACTACATAACTTTTAGAAGGCATCTGAAGGCAGCCCTGAATCAGGAAGCTTTTAGTGTTGGGTGGGGTATAAATAATAAATTATTATTATTATCATTATCATTATCATTATCATTGTCATCACATCCCAACAAGCTTCATATCCAATAACTTAAAGCACAAATGTGGACAAAGCAGCATGACAAGACATCTCACCCTAGAAGAAACATAGTGGAATCCTTCTTGAACTCATCAAGAATCTGGGGAAGGAAGCAATGACAAACAAAGCATGTAAACTTGCTCATTCAAGTAAAAGTTTCTTCATTCAGGTACTTCCTAATTCTGCAAAACACATTCACCCTTCCCTATTCTCTCAAGATAGTACAGATTTTCTCCTCTTAAAGAGACAACTACGCTTCTCAATCTTCAAAACTGAAAGAAAGGAACTAACACAACATGCTTGTATGTGATGGGACAGGGAAGGCCTGCATTCTAGGAAAGTATTGTATTCAAGTTACAACACAGCATGATAACTAAGGGGAAGTAATGTGGAATAAGAGCTTTACCAATTTCTGTTGCTCAAACATTATTTTCTTGTAGAACAGATGAAATTGCTCAAAGCTAAGTTCTTCTTTAACAGCTTTTATTTCCTGTAAGGGAGAAGGGGAACAAGCAATGACACCGAGTTTAGTTTTCTCCAAAGGCTGTATCCATATAAAACACAAACCTCAAAACGTTATAAATGAATTCAACTGTTTTAATTTTGTAGATTAGGAACCAAGAGAAATGTAATTGTATGCAATGTATAACAATTTAAATAGAGAAAGCATGTCATACTGGATTCTCTGGTCTTTTCAAGCTCTTTTTCTATAAAACTTTGACCTTTCCCCCTGCCTAATAAAAAGAAAGCTGCACTCTGAAAATCATTGGCCTTGATCTTAGTAAATGTTCCACAATCTGGAAAGATAAAGGAGGAACCATTGGGTCAGGGTGCTTATCTTTAAGAGCACCATTTACACCAGGCCAGATGTCAACGGACTACAGGTTCTATCATTCCTGACTGAGACTGGCTGAGACTGATGGGAGTTGATGCTCGACAATATCTGGAGAGTCAGAGGTTTCCCATCCTTAATATATACAGTGGTACCTCAGGTTAAGAACTTAATTCATTCTGGAGGTTCGTTCTTAACCTGAAACTGTTCTTAACCTGAAGCACCACTTTAGCTGATGGGGCCTCCACTGCCGCTGTGCTATTTCTGTTCTCGTTCTTAACCCGAGGTACTATTTCTGGGTTAGCGGAGTCTGTAACCTGAAGCGTCTGTAACCTGAGGTACCACTGTACTAATAATGCTACATAGCAAACACAATTAACCCTTTAAATGTAACCTCTCCTGAAATATAATATAATGAAGGGAAAAGGTACACAGACATTTCAAATAAGTAAACAAATGGGACTGAAAACATGAAATATATAGTTCTTTTTTCCCCAAAGCCAGAGTATGCATAGAAATTCTGCTGGTGATGAAACTGGAAGCAGAGCAACGGAAGGAACTGGAAGCAGAGCCTCTAGCTTGGTAGATAAATACATCTGCCCTACTACTCCCCAAACTGCAAGTATACCCATTTCCCTCATACCACCAGCAAATATCCCAAGCAACAGGGGGGCAGTGCACAGACACTAACTGTTTTCCACCGGGGCAATGAAGCAATCAGCAAGGGAGAGGGAATTGGGCCCTGGAGACAAGCATTCTACTGTATGTTTCCTTGAAGTCCAATTCTCCCGTAGACTTCCTTTCAGCAGCAATGGGAGGGCTGCCCGCATTGACACAGAAATAATCCAAAGGATTACACATCTGGAATCTAAGGAAGTTCGTCCTCATTTCCCCTTCTCCAAAAAAAGGGGCCACAAAGAGGAAATAGCCCTCAGAAGTTTTCAGAGATCCCCCCTCTTGTATTCTAGTTTAGAAAAGAGTAATCTGTATCCAGCATTAGAGTTGGGAAGAATATTATCAGAACAATGGGGCAAGGTTTTTACCTTTTGATGTTGCCACAAATGTAACAACAATTACTCTGTAGGGTCAGCATATACTTACTGCAAACTTATCTTTCAGGAACTTCACACTGCTCACTTTGAAGTTTACTGATGGGAGAACAGTTTTCAGCTCTCTAAGGCTGATGCTGAAAGTCAGAGAACAAGTAGAGAGATTAACAGCAATGTTCTTGTAGCCAAACTGCAAAGCACCAAGCCTTGTATTTCACCAACATGCAACTTAAATGACAGGCCCGGAATATATGGCAGAAAAAAGTCTCTGGTTCAACCCTTTGCATCTTCAGCTGAACGAATTAGAGATAGACCTTGATATTCTGCTGCCAGAGTAGAAACTACTAAGCGAGATGAACCAATTCTCAGATTTGGTATAACGCATCAGCCTCAAGGTCAAACAAGTGTGAAAAAAGTGTGCAACTTTTCTAAAAATTAAAATGTTATTGCAGAGCGTTATGAATTTGTTCAGATCAGTGGGCTCCACCCTGTGGGAAGTCAGCTTGGGTGCTTTGGGTTGAAAGAACAGCCAACAGAAAAACCTTTAAAATGTCACCTCTGCAGCAATTAATTCATTAGTTTGAAGCTTAGATTAACATAACTTTTTCAAAGCAGGAATGTGTATGACATAGTAAAGGGAGCTGCCTCAAGTCCGAAGTTCATGCTTAAACTGCTATGTTTTTGCCACCCTAAGCAACATAGGCTTTACTTTACTGATGAAACTAGCCTTGATCTCACACAGCTAGATGTTGGAACAGAAATTATAACAAAGGAATCCGTAGTAAGCAGGAAAGACTCGTGTTACTCATTTACAAATTTCTCTCTCTCTCTGACACTAGTCCTCCTTTTGATATACCACAATATTTTAATGGCATGCTGCTTTGATTTCAGACTTATCCTGCCAAATAATTTCCACCCTGGAAGTATTCTACATATACAGTTTGTACCAAGTACCCTTTGAAAACACCATTTACCAAAAAATGGAGGCGGAGCACTCTGTAGACTTGACTAAAACTAAATTGCCATTAGCACAGTCTACGCACCACATTTAATGGTTTATCAAGATGAGGCTGGTCTTCCTAGATTTTAACTATCACAGTAGCGTGCAGGAGAAACAAACGACAACCCCTGGCTTAGCACTATGCCAAAACTGGAGACCATGGTCTGTTTAGCACCAAACAAATCATAATCTGTAGCCAAGGTTTGTTGTGGTCATGGCTTGTTTAGACCACCATCACCAATTCGGTTGCAACATTCAACTAGAGATGGTGCTTGTTGCTCCTGCACAGTACCAGGGAGGAGCAAATGGGGCAAGATCAATGCATTCACAGCAAACCATTAACTATGGTTTATTTGTGACATTTGAATGATGCCAGTGTCAGAGAAACAGTACAATGACTGTGCAACTGTAAAATGCAGGTCTTAAAGTTCTCTCAAAACACAGAACCAGACAACTTTGGCTCCCTGCCTTTCCCAGTAAGTCCCTAATCCAGGGATTCAAGAACTAGGGGTGTTTGAAGCTTCTTTAATATTTAATTATAGGAATTTGTGGCTAGATCTCATGATTGCAGAGAAAAGCAATCAGTAGTGGCACCCTCCCTGTGGAACGCCCTACCTTCAGATGTCAAGGAGATAATGAATTACATTTGTAGAAGACATCTGAAGGCAGCCCTCTATCAGGTTTTTGATTTTTTTTTAAATGCTTGCTGTTTTTTATGTTTTTAGATATGCTGTAAGCCACCTAGAGTGGCTGGGGGAAACCTAGTTGGATGGGCAGGGTATAAAAAAATTTCATCATCATCATCGATGTGTCTTAGAAACTAGATTTCAGCAATGAGAGAGCTCAGTGTTGGTGCCTGTACTACTCTCTGACTTTGTGTCTGAGATATTTCCTGTCAATATAATTCCATTATACACTTGCTGAATTTTAATTTAAGGTAGGTGGACTTTGACACTGCATTCAGCTTAGTCTGAATACAACTTTAATGTTGAAAAGGAAGTGGCCTTTGAATTCTAAGTAAGCCCTCACATTAGCCTCTCAGTCACCTTTGCTTTTCCATATTCAGTCTCCTATCGACTCAAAGGGCAAGAGAGTGAAATGTTAAAAATAATTTGGGGGAAAATAGATACTACATATGCATATTTCCACTTTCCCAACACTTAATGTAGCTTGCATAAGATTTGTTCCACTAAAGATCTCCTGCCATCACAATACTGAATTTGAATACTGGTCCAATTAGCCCAATACTGACTGACAGCAGCTCCCCCAAGTCTTGGGCAAAAATCTTTCTCAGACCCACTACTAGAGATCATTTAAATGGACATGCCAAGGTCTGAACCTGGGATTTTACACTTGCTAAGCATGTACCTCCTGATCAACTATCAGGATTCTGAGGGTTCAAACCAAGTTCATGTTTTTCCCTGCTAAATTTGGAGCCCAAAAAGCAATGCTACCAGTTCTCTCTTCCTTAATCTTGGGATAACATCAGCTGTGTTGCTGTTCCATGTTGTGAACAAAACACTGCAAAAAGGATTTAAGGTCAGATAGTGCACAATTATGGCAACTGCAAAGGCGTTGCTGCTCCAAGGATCTCCCATGCATCAAAACCCTTCCTTATTGTGGTGCTTTATATCTAAACACAGGTGCCAGCACAGCTGCCATCAAATAAACAGGCTGCAGTTGGCACTTTGCCCTTCTTCCGAGAGAAAAATTCAACCTTAGTCATAAAAATTCTCTTGCTGAATAACCTGACCCTGTTGCTGCCACATACTACTAACAGAAGCCGCATGCACTGAGATGCATTGATCAATCATTTACAACTTCCTGGGGGGTAGTTGTATTAATCTCTTGCAGCAAAATTGCCTACAAGTCTTACAGCATCTTAAGGACTTACAGACTGAGGGCTCATCCAGACTTCATTTTCTGCTGCATTTCTAGGCATAGGTCCGTATTTTAAAGCTCTATGTCTAAGTGGTAGTGGTTTTGTGGTTTTGTTTCGGTCCTGGCACTTTCCCTGGGCCATTTGCTCTGATTCAGTGGTAAAACCTGGGTTTTCCCGGGGAAAGCACCAGGACCAAAAAAAGCCTGCTTGGACATGGAGCTTCAAAGCGCAGACCTATGCCTAGAAAGTGCAGCACAAAGGAAGTCTGGATGAGCCCTAATTATGGCATACAGCAACCTATCCATCTGTAAAAGTGCTGCAGTACTCTTTGTTGATCAAGCATTGACAAACTGTGTCAGCTATTTGGTAGATCATCATTCCACTGCTGGTACAATACTTCAGCTTCTCTTCCCAAACATCACTGAACACTAATTTATGGTAACATCCCCCAGTCTGCCTTACTTAAGATGTCCAAACCAAACTTCTCAAGTGCATTTTCAGTCCCTTCCCATCCTTCCGTGTCGGTTCCAAATTTGCATAAGCCCCTTTGCAAGGCTTTCTTCCACCATCTTGCCACCTGGTCAAAGGGCTAACCATTGCAGGCCACAATAACAGTAAGTCTTGCCTTCATTATAAACATATATTGGTTTTATATCAGTTTAATTATCATCATGACTCCTACCCCACAATCGGAAAATTGCAGTGTGTGGAGGTGCCAAGAATCTTGCTGGAAATTCCTAGTCCACCACCACTAGTTTCCTTGGAATATGAAATTAGTATTAAACCAATTTAAAGTCTGTGGTACATATATGCCCTTAGGCTTTAACAATGTAAACCCTCTTCAGATGTTCGCTCTGAATGGGTAAATAGGCAAGTGAAACTCCCTTGAAGACAACCAGGCACCTTTCCCAGCCAATGCATTATAGGAGGTAGTCTGCAGGGGCTGCCTTACTAGCATGTAGGGCAGGCATAGGCAAACTTGGTCCTCCAGCTTTGAGACTACAATTCCCATCATCCCTGACCACTAGTCCTGTTAGCTAGGGATGATGGGAGTTGTAGTCCCAAAACATCTGGAGGGCTGAGTTTGCCTATGCCTGGTGTAGGGTTTTCAGAATGGGGGGTCCTCACTACGAGTGTTGCTGCTTGCCTTTCATACATTCAAAAGGAACATCTAAAGAAGACTATACACAATCAGGAAAACTACTCCTCATATGATGGGAGACTTTCAGATCACACCACCACCCATCTTTGGTGCAGGCTGCAAAAACAGGATGCAATAATCAACTATGGATTTGCTCAAGAGCAACCACACCCCTATTCAGGCCTGATTTCTATAAGAGTTCAATATGCACGCATACATATATATATTACTGTACTGATATCCCAATTAAAAAGTCACAAACATAGACAGACCCAAGCACAAACAATGCAGACACTGAAGACAGCCGTTTTACCTGTTTCTTCTGGACTGATCCACAGAGTAAATCAGTTTTCTGAGCCAGCTATAAGGAACACATAAGACACAGCACTGGTAAGTTTTATGAAGAACTAAACAAACTCATTCAGCAATTTTGGCTTCAGTGCAGATAAAAGGAAGCAGAATTGCCTCTTCATTCTGTTATCAGTTTTTCATTTGCAGGAGTTGAAGAAAAACAAACAAATAACAGCAGCTATTTAAATTACTTCTTCCTATTTACATGGATCTTCCAGCCCTCTTTCTTCTCTTCTCCTCTTTGTACAAAAGAGGTGCTAACAAGGAAAACCAACTCAAGCCATGTAAGAAACAATACTGCAAATATTACACATGATGCCAATGACCTGGTTCACATGTAACGTTAAAACATAGTTAAAATAAACAATGGTTTGGGTGAAGAAGCAGTGTGCTGCCAGCACAGGCGCTTTGCTCCTCCACTGCTGCCAGGAAACAAGCCATCATCATGAGCACAAGCCGTAGTCTGTTCTTGCCTTACCATTTATGACTTGTCTGGAGGGAAATAAACCCAAAGACCATACCTTGTTTCCTGGCATGGAGAAGTGAAACTCCTGTGACTTGAGAAGCACATTACTCATTCATGTTAAACCATAGTTTATTTTCAGTACGCTTGACATGTGAACCAGGTGAATGACAGGGATTTACAATCAGGATTTAGATCAGGGCTGCATTGGAGGTCAAAATTCCCCCCCACCCGTTTTCTCTCTGTGTCACCCCCAGAGAGCATATTCAGAGAGACAGTTTGAAACAGAAAAAGGGACAGGGAAAAGGGATTAACTTCCATACCTGCGGCACCATGGGCCCAATCCAAACCACCCTCCAAAACTATATTTACCACTTCAAGAAAAATGAGAGCTCCATGAACCTACTGCTCACTGTCTTAAGTCTGAGTCTCTATGTGAGCTGAGGGCCAAAGGGCCACTTCAATTATTTTATCAGGGGAGAGCTTATAGTTGTATTAGCATCAACAGGCTCCCCCTACTGGTGAATAACCCCTCTTTAGGCTCACCCCTCTCCGAGTGGGTGGAGTTGATCTTCTGTGGTCCAATGCCTAAGCCAATACCTTCTCACTTGCTGTAATCAATAAAGCTGTGGCCTTTTCTTGCCCATTAACCTTATACACTGTGTCCACGTGTCTTTATT
Organism: Podarcis tiliguerta; assembly: GCF_965153285.1. NCBI lineage: Eukaryota > Metazoa > Chordata > Lepidosauria > Squamata > Lacertidae > Podarcis > Podarcis tiliguerta. The sequence continues at coordinate 48,014,616 of NC_139541.1, read as the reverse complement.
CCTCAAAGAGGGGATCGGGTCCTCGAACCACAATGTAGCATTCTTCAGTACCAAGTACAGAACACATGGCGTAGCACATTAAGAATTGTTGCTGCTTTTCTTACCCTGTGGAATTAATTGAATTCCTAAACTCTTAAATTCCTATCCTATAAGAAAAATGGGAAATGGTTCCTTCCACATACCTCTCTGTAATTGCTGGAGTGGAAGCATTCACTGCTTCTTGATGCAAGATATTCAAGCCACACAGCCATTTGTCAGCATCATCCTTTGAATCAGCTGGAAAATTAAATGGTATGTGAAGGAACACTCAATCAGGAAGAAGGCAGGTTGAACTTTTTCAACTGCACTGCTTTATAACGCAAACCCATAATGCTGAAAGAAACTGTCTGCGTGCACCTGAAAGCTAGCAAGAAATAGTAAAATCTCACCAAAAAGGCATCCCTTTAAAAAAGAATGGCACTAAAAGTTAGGATTTTTAAAGCTTCAGGAGGAATAATTATGGATATATGCAAATGATTTTCATTTTGTAGCACAGTTAATGCTTATGTGCTTTCCGCTTCCTCGATATCCCACATATCCCTTGAAATGAACATGACTTCTAAACATCAGAGCATGGTGTGTACATTCTCAGACTTCTTGATAATCTGCAATATTCTAGGATGACATGCTCCCTTCCTAGTTACCCAAATGCTGTGCACAGACATTAGTGTTGTTATATAGGATGTGCCCACAGAGTCTCAGATAGATTAAATATAAGGTTAAATCAGAATAAGAAATTAAGTATATTTTTTAAAACTCTGGATAATCTGAGTTATCTATTTAACCCCTTCCTCAACAACCTACCCTGGTCATTTAAAACTTCTCAGTAATACACTGTGTTTGACTTGTGCTAATCAAAACAGTAAAAATTCGGGGGGGGGGGGGATGCCCATGACATTATTTATTTGTTGATGCTATGCTGGCATTAGACAAAACAAGTTCGTACCAGTGAAAGAAAACACTTAACCTTGAAATGAAGATGCTCAACAGCTGCCTACCACATTCAGTAAGAGTACTTCAATTTTTTTAGTTTTTACCACTCAGATTTTAATCAAGCCTTAAAGTGAGTCAGGCTGCTTTCCAAGCAAGAAACTTGTCAGAGCTAAGGGCCAAGCAGTGGCGTATATTAATTCACAAAACACAACCTAACTAAGTGTATGCAGCGTTTCTGGTACTTATTTGCAAGGCTACTTCATCTTATAGGACATGGAGAAGTACACACAGAGAAAACTCAGGGAGAGAAAACAGAGTAAAAGAAGAGGTGAATGGAATAGAAAAGAACTTTTAACACTTGGTTACATTTGAGAATATGGATTAAGAGGATAAACTAAAGACAACATGGAAGAGGTGGAGTTTTCATCCCTGATCATAAAAAGAGAAATCCAAAGAAAAAACATTTACCTGCTAAGCTTAAGGTGTTGAGAACAAACTGAGTACCATAGAAAATAGTAAAACAAACGTCATCTTTTTGCCGTGCTGCTTTGCCCCGCTCAAAATCCTTTGAGTTTTTTCCTGGTCGGATTTCCTTTATTTCCATCAAATCCACTGAAAAGAAAAACATAACTGTCAACTGAACATATGCTCTCATGCAGAGAATGAATGCCTGTTTGCTTACTTAGACACTAATTTATAAATTGGCAAGTAGTTTATAAACTGCAATGTCAGCATGAAGAAATCATTGCCTAATAAACTGCGGAAAAGAAAGCAAAAAGAGCACAAGTTAAATAATAAATAATAATAATAATAACAATATTTTTTTATTTATACCCCGCCCTCCCCAGCCAAGGCCGGGCTCAAGGCCGGGCTCATAGAGTTGCAAGCAAAGAACCAAGTACTTGCAGATTAAGCTACATCGTGCAAGAGAGTGTATTCAGAAAGGACTCATTCAGGTGTCCTACATGGCAGGAAATGAAATTCCTGCTGATCTGTTGTCTAAGGTTGTTAACAGAGAACAACTTAAGGTTTATGTACAGAGGTTGCAATTGGGTTGAACCACAGGTACTACAGGTTACACGGAAAGGGGGAGGAAGTTAGGATATTTCCGTTCCACCTTAAAAGGGAGCAGGATGTTTGTGTCACAGCCTGCGTATTTCCTGTTCACAGGATGTTTCTGTTGTGTCTATGCTTTCGTTTTCTCTCTCTGTGCCTGAACACGCAAGCAGGCAGTCATGTTTTTTCCTTTGTTCTGACCAACGCTGAATAAAGTTGTAAATATGCTCTCCTTAGTGCATCTTTCGCTGAACGAACTCTGCTGATAGAGTGTGCACAAGGCTTGGAATGTGGAAAGCTATTTCTGAGGCTTTGTGTCGCTAATTGACTGATACTGCGTTTCTACGGGAGGTCGATGGACGTCCGGAGACAGCGTGGGGGCATGATGGCTTTTGTCTCCCTGGCAGTATCCCAACAAAAACTGCAGCGTTGCTCCAAGTTTCAGGAAGCCTTCAAAAATTGAGAACTGGTATGTCTCTCTCTCTCTCTCGCTCTCTCTCGTATTCTACAGCTTGCTAAAGCAGGCATAGGCAAACTCCGGCCCTCCATATGTTTGGGACTACAATTCCCATCATCCCTGACCACTGGTCCTGTTAGGGAAAGAAATTTCAATTTACCCAAAACACAAGTAATGTGCATTCTTCTGATAAAACACTTATTTGTAAACTGAGGAAGTGGTTTCATTCCGCTTTGCAGGCTGGATACAAGAACTGATGGCTGCTTCTACTTATTTCTTTACAGGTCAAGGGTTACTGTTAACCTTTCTACATGTTCAGTAAAAAAATAATTGTACCTCTGTCACTCAGATGTGTTTATTGAGCCATACCACAGTTTGTTCCAGTTTGTTAATGCTGAGCATAATTCAGATTATTCACATCATGTAGTGGTACAAACATTAAAGGCTCACCTTTTGGGATTATTCAGCGCTAATTTACGTTGCATGTTTAAGTAAATCAGCAAAGTGTGATGAAATAGGATGTTGGTTTTTTTTTTGTTATTATACAAAAAGCAACAACAAAAAGCAAATTGGCTTTTTACAGGGAAAGCCTCAGTAACAGACCCTTTGCTTTGCAAGCAGAATGTCCCAGTTTCACTTTCCAGCAGCTCTTCCATCAGAAACTCTGGAGAGTCATGGCCCGTCATTCCAGACAGTACTGAGCTAGGTGGACTAATGGCTTGATTCCTGTGTTCCTATAGCTGCCTTAAGCAGAAACTATGCATGCCTATTGCTGCCCTGCATTGCATTGCATGCAGAGGCACAAGGGGGCAAGGGGAGTATGTTCCTTCATAGTACTTCCCTGCCCCCATTTTAGCCTTGTCCTCCCGCTGTATAAATGAACCCGCAATAAAATCCAGAAGAATGTGGTAGATTCCAAGATTCTGGAGCACAGGCTATCTGTGCCACCCACATACATGCTTGAACTTTTTTTTTTAAACAGTACAGCACCTCTTCAAGTTAGATGTCACCTGACTCCCAATAATAATAATAATAATAATAATAATAATAATATCATCATCATCTTCATCACCATTCATTAAATATCTATACCACCATTCATCCGAGCATCACAGGGTGGTTTACAATACGAGCATCCTAAAATACATCTAAAGACAGGACATGGTTCATTTTCAATGCATGCTTACATAGATATGAGCATTGTCTCTTTAAAAGGAAGTATTCTGAAATGCAAAGGATGAACTAAGCAAGTAATCCAAGGTTGTTGTGGTGTTCTAATCACTCAAAATGAAAATAGGTACTGTTAATGGCAGGTGCAAGTGACATGAATCTTGTTCCAGAAAAAGTTAGCTGGGCGCAATTCTTACTGAAATAAATGGAATTTGAATTAGTCATGACTAATCTGTCCTATTGATTTCAATGAGACATAAACATGGAAGTCTCCTGGACTGGGGCTGTTTCTCTGTCTAATCTAAAATAAATGAAGAAGGCTACCTAGGGCATCTGAATTTAAGAGGTGCTACTCTATTCTGGAAAATGCTATAGTGTAGTCATTTTGAAGAATGTGGGGTTTTGTTTTTTCAGAGAAGGAACTTGACTCTTATTTCCATTCCTCAACCTCAGAAAGGTTGGAAAGTGTGCAAATCAGAAGCACAAAATTAAAAGGCCTTTGTTTCCTTTTGCAAATCTGCCTTACTGTCCTCAAGGGCAAAAACAATGGTTTCATTCTTACATTTTACCATTTGGTTTTTGACTATCAAATATACCCTAGGACGCAACACAAAGATCACGTGATGCCAGTTCTGAAGCAGTCTCAAAAGTAAATGGGATACACATCTGATTAAAGCAATGTAACATTTATCTTCAGAAATAAAGCTGAAAATGTGATATATTTCTTCTCTACACAGTAAATTAAAAGCTATTTCTTTTAGAGGAGAAGCACATAATTTTACAAACACATAATTTTAGTGCAACAAAATTTATTAAGGATTTCCAGGACTTAAAATAGACTGCTAACATCAAGGTTACACAAGGGCTGTGTGCCCAAAGACATGCCACGTGCATTTAGTTGGAGGCACTGCAACGAAACCACAGAGTTTAGAAAAATATAGACCCCACACAGCAGCTATAATTTCTCTAACCACAGCCATAGCTTAGTAAAGCAAGAAGTCCTAAGTTTGAACACATGCATTTTGAATTCAAATGTTCACTATAAAACAACAAAGTGTCTCATGGCACTTCAAAGACTTACACAACCATTATGCATAAGCTTCTGTGTAGCACAGTCCATCAGATGCATGGGTGTTACACTGAGTTTCAGGTTTAAATGGAACACATGAGGGGGTTGTAATCAGCGAGCTCAGAAGGAAATGAAATGCAGAAATTTACAGATGGTGATAATTAGATTCTTAACAGTAGCTATTCACAAAAACCAACAGACAGAATCATATTGCCATCAATAAGCCAATTAAAAAACTTGTCATGATAAAATTATTGTGCTCATTCAGTCCATAAGTGATAGTACTGAACCTCTTGATGTATTGCAATTCAGTGGTTTTACAATGCACTCTACCTTTGAATTTCCTCTGTTCCAGTGTGGTCACTTTACACTCAGTTACAAAGCGTCCTGGAAGGTTGAAATGCACCCCCCCCACACACACACACGTTTCTCCATATTGCCGTTTTTAATGCAGATTTCTGTTCACATAGAGAATGGTCTATATTTGTTCTACACAGAATGCTAATAAGAGCAGTGCTGGCAGATGATGGCATATATCACATTGGAAAATAAACAAGTAAACTAACCCCTGGTTTTCTGGATGGCATTATTAGATCCTGTAATAGTGCTGCCAGAGTAGAGAGGGCAACACATCTGGCATCTGGATCTGCCGCAGGGTCTGAGCCAGTCCCTGTATCTGTTATGTGAACTGCAGTTGCTGGTAAGCAGGTGTTTGGTGCTATAGATCACTGGCCTTTAGGTCACTAATAATACATTTGAGGGGCTTTAACTGGGAACTATAGTACCACCCCTGTCAATCAAGTTTTTTTTATATATGTTATCTTCACCAGTTTGAATCTTTCAGAATGAAATCTAGTGAATTTGCTAAATTATGCAACATTCTCAATTCATATTTCAATGAAAATGGTAGCTTGCCCTGCTTTATTCCATACAGCAATAGACTACAGTAGGCCAGAGGTGGGCAACCGATTTCCTTTGCAAGGGAAATATTCCTTTGGAGGTATACTATGGCGAACAAAGTCAGAACTGATGAGGGGCAGAGCCAGAGAGACAAGTATTCTGGGCTAACTAATTTGAAATAAAGATCACCCCGCTACAATTTTCACCATGGCTACCTCTTATTAGAATTTGCAGCACTATGCAGCTCTGCTTATAACGAAGTTCTACTGGGGTAGTTAGGTTCACTCTCAGTGAAGCTCAGAGAGGGATTTTAAAGAATAAAACAGACCAATATAGCTCCTGCTTTAAAAAGCAAATGCAAGTTACGCTCAAATCTGTAAGAAGTGATTGTGGGTGTGCATGCTTTGTTCCTCATTCACCCACGCACTCCCCAGCAAAAACTGGTAGGCGTCTGCCGTGTGTATGTGTGTCCACACACATGGCAAAAGTAAACCAATTCTTCTCAAATAGCCGGGGTGATGGTGGCTCAGGACGTGAGGCAGAGAAGAAACCATACAACTAGGAAAATAGTGAAACACACTTCAATTTATTTCTCTCAAAAAACTGTTCAGTCCATCCAGACTGAAACTACATAGAAAGAAGAAACAACCACCTTTTAAAAGCCAAGGAAAATGAGGAGAAAACAAACAGGAAGGAAGGAAGGAAGGAAGGAAGGAAGGAAGGAAGGAAGGAAGTCTGATGATGCTTTAGGAAGCACATAAAATGAGATAGGGGGCCACATGCAGCTCACAGTCTGTTGGTTGTCTAATTTTGCATGGGCAGATATCTCCACCCACTGCAGAAGCCTCAGAAGATCAGCTACCAATATGGAAGCCCACTGTCTGGGTGACACTCAGGAGGACCAATAAATGGGTAGAGATATGGAGATGGAAGGGTGATCTAATGCAGATAAACAGGTTCCCCACTGTTTTAATCATACTGACAATATTGGCTTGACCTCAATTATACACACACACACACACACCCCTTCAGAACCTGTACCATTAAGCCACCTTGTCTTCTCCCTTTTTGCGAGGCCATGCCAGCCTTCTTCCACAGCCCACACCCAATCAGTTTCAATTCAGAAGTAAGGGGATGGGGAGGGGAAGGATTTTTTGGACAGTAAAACCAGTCAACAGAAGTGCTTTTCAGCCTTATGTCCAAGGCAGGGTATGGATTTTGTAAAATAATAATAAAAAAGGAAGGCTGCCTAGAATATGTCCAAACCAAACCTATTTGCAGAGTACATTTAGAGAATTATAGCTAACTTCACTTAGCCCTTCCTCTGACTGACCATAAACAGGAAGTCTGGCCTAGGTAAGTGAGCATTAAAGCAGAGGAAATGAACAGCTCAAGAGACCTGCAAGCAGTTAGAAGGCCACATTTGTTGATTTTTTTATGTGACCACAGACACCCAGTTGAAGAAACAAAATGGTGCACCCAAGACGAACCATGAATCAGAACATCTGTTTTAGATAAGAAAGTGAATAAAAGCCATTTTGCAAGATTATTCAAATTAACACTCTCAAGTATCATAGCTTGGGCACTGGATCCTAGTGACTTTGGTTACAACCTAACAGGCTGGCAGGAAGCCACAATTTGTTTCACTATGGACACTATCTGTTTCACTATGACCGAACTCAAAAGCTACTGCATCATGATAGGTAAACAACCGTATCATTATTGAAATCAGGCTTTTGCATAACCACTATAAGAACAGGGACTGGAAGAGAGCTTTCAACACAGTCAAATAATTACAAAAGGAAAGAGGAATACTTCGGAAAAATTATTCAGAAAAATACTTTATGTATTGTGGTCAGCAGATAGTACGTAGCAGCTTTTAAATCAGACACTTTTGCCCTACTCACCCCTTAAAATAGAATTGTATCAGCCAGGGCACACATCTGCAACCAGCCGGGCTGGGGGAAATACAAGTCAGCCTGCAAGTTAGACTTTCCATGACATTGACAGGTCTTCATATTCAAAGTCTGGCATCACCCTCATTACATATAAAGAGGGAGATCAGATTTTCAAAGCAAAAGAGAAGTGTGAATGAGACACACAGAATCCTCAATTCCAAGAGTGGTTTACCTGCACGCAGCCTCCATCTCAAGCCACTTGGACAAAAGGGCTACAGAGAGCTAGATCAGAGAGGAACTCTTCACCCACCCAGATCTTTTGCTTTTAAAAATGGGATCCCACAACCCTCTTTCTATTGCAGATCTGTGTGCAATTTGCTTCTAATACACTATGCTTGTTTATATTTAAACAAATTTTGCAAAGCCACCTTACATAAAAATGCACCATCCAGTCATCTTATATTCAAAGGCTACTTCTCACCTCTTGAGGAAGCTGGTGAGTATGTAATAGTATATTAAGAGATGCAAAAGCTGAACTGCTGTTTCTGGATCAAATTCATGGGAACAAACATATAGTATTGTTGTGGGCAGGGTACTGCAAATTGGACAGAGATATCAACTAAGATCCACAGAGTAGCATTAAACTTACTCCAAACAGTTGTTGGCCTAGGAGAATATGGCTCATAGGGCCAGATTGATCCTACATTCACTCCTGCCATGCTGTCTAGAGGCATTTGGTTGCCCATAGTGGGAAGATAGACTAGATGGACCTTTAGGCTAATCCAACAAGGTTTTTATTATGTACTTGTTTCCTTCTCCTTATGGTATGAGGCTAATCGTCACCATCTGCACTTCAGCCCTAGGTCCCAGAATGGGTTACAATTTAAAATACAGTATTAAAAACAATTAAAAATTCACAACTACAAAGAAAAATAGGATGGTCATAAAATCAGAGGTATCAAACGCCAGGGTAAAGAAGTATGTCTTCATCATTTGCCAATTCACTTGTACCATGCAGAGATTAATACCTGGAGTGTTATATGTTAACACTCCAGATGGGCAAGACAGAAACAGATATAATTAGCAAAAATGGGGTAGCTATTGAAGAGTCATGTGGCAGTGAAGCAGCAGCACCCAGGACCTCTTGCTGTGTCATGCAGAACAATTATGCAAATATTCACCTCTTTTTCCAGAATGGTGATAGTAATGAATTTTCGTCTTTAGATTGGGTGCAGGAGAAAAGACAAGAAGCAACTATTTTCCACAACTCTGCAAATTCCCATTAACGAGGCAACCTTTTCTTCTCTGAAGGTTAAGGATTGCAAGATTTAATGAAGGCTGTTGTGCCTTTGGTTTCTGAGAGGTGCTTCTGTGTAAACACACACAGAATCATGCTGCACAGCATCTTTTCAAATGTCCACAACTCCTAAACGTTGACAAGGATTTATAAATGGAAGCTATGTTTGTTGTGTCACTACTGCCTTGGGATACCTAATGTATAGTAAACATGACTCCAAAGGCTATTATTGAACAGGTGGCACCAATGTAGGAGGACTCTCACACACTGTTAGCAACACAGCCTAAAAAAATAATCTGAATTAACCTTATAATTGTTGCACATCTTCACTAAAGAAACAGCAAAAGCCCAGAAACATCTGTGGTGCACTGAAGTAGTACCATGTGGAAGAAAGAGGAAATGATTGCTTTGTTCTGCATGATATTGTCTTCTGAAAGGAACTTGACCTTATTTACAAACTGCGCAAACCCAAAGGGCTTGTAGCAAGTCACACACTTTAGACGAGTTATGCCTCCACTAGTCTATTCTAAGTGGAGCTATCACCTGCGAGAGACTTCTCCACTATTACCTTTGATGCCTTTCCCAGCACTCTTTCTAACACACACTTCTTCTCCACCATACCATTTAATGCCAGGTGCCTGTGATAAGAGAGATGCAGGGAGCGAAGGCGATGAAGAGGGCTAAATCTGGAAACGCATCCAAGGTGAATGAAATGTATGCCGGTCCAGCCAACCACAAAGCAAAGAAGGTGTTAGTGCCTGCCTCAGTAATCATGCAGCGCCAGCAGGCAGAAGCTGGCACAAAGGCATTCCCAAAGGCAGGAGGGACTGCCTCATTGAAGATGAAGCCTGTGGATTCTGCACGTACTTAAAAAAAAAATGCATGTCTTTAATTGATTAAACAGGTTTTAGTCAATTAATCATAACCCAAGTGCAAAAAAGGTAAAGGACTATGCATACAGGCATAAAAACCATTGCTGCTTCTGTACTAGGAGAAAGAAGCAGTGAATCAAATAAGTGCAAGTTCACACTGCCATGAATCATCCATTAAGGCAGAAGTAAAGAAGTGACGGTTCAGAAAAAGTACTAGCTTTCTCCCTTTCTCATCAATTGCCTTGTTGAAGATCTTAAATCTAAGATAGAAGCATGCACTACTATCTAATTCAGGCATCCCCAAACTCGGCCCTCCAGCTGTTTTGGGACTACAACTCCCACCATCCCTAGCTAACAGGACCAGTGATCAGGGATGATGGGAATTGTAGTCCCAAAACAGCAGGAGGGCCGAGCTTGGGGGTGCCTGATCTAATTTCTTTTCGTTCCTCTCTGTTGCTGTAGAAGCAGGCACATGTTAAGAATTTGGTGTGTGCCTCTCACTATCTTGCCTAGGAAGTTGCCTTTTACTGCGTCAGACCATTGGCCCATCCAGCTCTGTAATGTCTATACTGACTCAGAATGGCTTTCCACTGTTTCAGGCAGGAGGACTTTCCACCCCTACCTGGCAATGCCAAGGACTGAAACAAAGATCATGTGCAAGTAAAGCTAGAGTGATCAAACTCCTGAAACACAGGAACCTACTTTCTATTGAATTTGACCATTGGTCCATCTTGCCCAGTATTGTTTACAATGACTGGCAGGGACTCTCCAGAGTTTCAGAGAAGAGTCGTAGCCAGCCCTACTGGGAAATGCTGGACATTTAACTTGTAATCTGGGCTCCGCTAAGAGAAGGGCATTCTGCATGCAGAGGGGGGCAATAAATCTCTTTTTCTTTCTTTTTTCTATCACTGAAACACAGCAAGTGCCTTGAGGCAAATCACAGAAAGTGTTTATTGTGTACCTGCTTCTACTGCGAAAGCTCATTAGACTCCTGTTTTGAGTTTATTTACACATCCGAGTTATACAAGTTGACTGCAAAAATAAGGAGCCTCTTTAAGGAAATTTCATACAGTTCACTCATACAGCTCAGCTGAGGTATAAAGCAAACACAGAACAAATTTCATACTTTTCACTGTATGGAAAGATCATAACAAATATTGCAAGCCCTAGAACAGGGCTCAAGCACAGAATCTGGTACTGGGCACAAAATTCATCATGTGAGAACTTCAGCTCTCTCTTAAAAAAAAAAAAAAAGCTTTGGACTACTGTTTGTAACCTTTGTAGGAGCAGCAGGTGGACTGCAGGAATGTTATACTATATGGTGCCATCTCACTTAGGCTACACAATGAAGTTTTCATCCTTCCCTTAAACAACACGAGAATTCCTACTTCAAGAAACAGCAGTCTTTCTCTGCTATGGCAACATACAGAGCATGAAGATGCATGCAGCCGGAGTGGAGTCAAGAAAATTGTAGTCATTTACCCTGTGAAGTACGTGGTCTAGTGATTTTGTGTCGACACACCCCACATTTAATTTTAGAAGAACATGAGGACTTATGAATGACTCCAATTCAAGCAAACAGCGGAAAGCACTTTCCCTGATACTTTGGACAGAAGGGGAAAATTCCCTCCTTGGGTAAACAATTTCAGTCTCACATGGAGCACAAGTAAAATGTTTGTCCACACCATGGAAAAGACTTGAAATGGAAAGAAGGATGACATGGAGAATCTGCATGCCAGTCTGATACACCTGCAAGGAAACCTTTTAGCACACCAGTAAACAGAGACTAGAGGTGAAATCATATGCTCAAATTATGCCAGTTGAAAAGTATTTGAGATCTGGTGCATTCCCCCTGCACTAGTAAAGGACAATATCACCATCAGGGATCAATGCTGGCCATGGGAGTAGCCAGGGGGGTGGTGGAAGGGAGAGGCAACCGCCCCCCTAAATCAATAAAAATACATAAAAATACATAACTAACAGGTTCTGGCCTCCCCCCACAAAAATCCTGGCTACGCCCATGATGCTGGCCTAAGATTACACCAACATATCCACACCATTGGCACAACCCCAACTGTCCAGAGACCAAAAATGGGCAATGGAAAGGCACCTTCACTCTGAATCCATAACTTTCCATGGTCTTGCTTACAGCCCATACTATAAAAGGAAGAGGTGTTGCAAGTAAAAAAAACAAACTCAACTGAAAGTCACTCCACCTCCTACCACTCCATTGCAATGTTGTTAAGAAAACATGTGGTACGGGAGACAGGGAACATTGTACAAAGTGCCCTGCATGTGTACAACACATGCAGAAAAAAGCAATACACTAAAACTTACCTTACCAGACCCCTTACAGATATTCTGCCTTGGGTAAGATATACCCCCCAACATCCAATAGCAACTTCCATTCTACCGGCACAAGTGGAGTGACAGAACAAAGCACAAGCAAAGCAGGCATACCATGCCTCTTTAGTATGGCCCTGCAAATGCCTCCCATCTCCTTCTTCCATGCCACCCTCCAGTACTGGTAACTCTGCCTTGTCTGAAGTGTGTTAAACAACCCTTCCTTGGTCACTAATTGTAGAGGTGTCTTTCACACAGGATATCCAAGAGTAAGTGGGAAGTGTGCAGGGGGCTGATAGCCATGAATTCCCACATGTGAGTAAGCCCTCCATGTGCAAGTTCCCCTCCCCTCCCCTGCCAAGCCAAACCAGGACAGGGGGGCAGAAAGAGAGAATGCATACAGCTACAAATTAGCCATCCAAGAAGGAAGTGTATTGAATTCTATGCATGACAGAATTTAAAGTCAACCATCCTGAAAGGAAGATAAGTTATTGCCCCCAAACCTAAAAGCAAAACAAGAAGTATCAAAAGTCTTTTTGAATTGCAAAACCCAGGTCTCTCTGCCCACAACAACTGCTGCCATTCTAGCACATTTGCATCATATCACAAATGGCAGCTGCTTGTCAAAAGAAGTTTTACTAATTGTAACAAGTTTTTTGTTGTTGTTTTTTTTGCCTTGGCTTGTGAGAAGAAAAACACACAGGCTAAAATTTACAGAGAGCTAGTTGGTGCTCTGCCTCGAATAAAAAACTGCAGGATCCAGCCCTATACTTGTGGCAGGAAGGAAAAACCACAAACTGGAATACTGCACATTTAGCACATTTCTCACTGCCAGGCACACAGAATGCTAGTCCTTTGGAGACCATGCCTACAAGACTCTGAACATCTCAGTAAGAATCAGGCTGCAGTCATGCACCCAGTTTCCAGAGCTTACTGAACTTATTGGGAATTTCTTTTTGAGCAGCAATGTACAGGATTGTGCCTTTAGTGAAATGGCATCAATATATTGAGACATAACTATCAATTTCCGTCCAATATTCATTTATTAGTGGTGTGCCAAACATCCTACACTAATAATGCTGATGCAAGCCATGATCAGCAAGAGGGAGAGACCTCTCTTGTGCTTATAAAGCTTCTTCATGACTAACTACGGAAGGAGATAATGCTCAATGTGCTTATGAAGCTCTGTTTACTACTTCTGGTACACATGCTAGGCCTTCTTTTCTTCTTCCCTTTTTCCTCATCAACTCATCTATATAATCTAGATAGGCATCTATATAATCTAAGCATCTAAAACTTGTGGGTTTGGCTTTTTTTGCACAAAATGTACTATTTGTTTTTACAAGGCATACTGCAATCTTTCCAACTATAGTTATCCACTGTCATTAATTTATTGTTTCCCATGCTTTTGGAGAAAGGTAAAGGTAAAGGTACCCCTGCACGTACGGGCCAGTCTTGACAGACTCTAGGGTTGTGCGCTCATCTCACTCTAGAGGCCGGGAGCCAGCGCTGTCCGCAGACACTTCTGGGTCACGTGGCCAGCGTGACAAGCTGCATCTGGCGAGCCAGCGCAGCACACGGAACGCCGTTTACCTTCCCGCTGGTAAGTGGTCCCTATTTTATCTACTTGAACCCGGGGGTGGAGTAGGTATCATTTAAAAGGGAATACTTAAAATTCCAAATTTCATAATTGCAAACTGAAAAAAATATATGGACATGTCCTCAGAAAGGAACGGTGCTTCCAAACAATAATGTTTTAAGAGTGACACTCTCAATGTTCTCTCACTGTAAGCTACAAAACTTTCCAAACTTAAACATGTACATTTTCTGTCATGTCAATTTTCACTTGCTTTTCACAGGGTAAAGAGTGGAAATTCCACATTAAAACACCTGGTGAGGAAGTGGCACAAAAAGTCATACATCTTTCAACAAGTATACATCAAAGATTCAACAAATTTTAAAATAAAACAACAGTTTTCCACATAAGCCTGCAATAGGTTTTGATTGATCCCAGATCCCCAAGCAGGAATCATGAAGAAAAACTTCAAAAAGGAAACAATATGCCAAACACAACCATTATTTCAAAAGGAAAGAACACAGCCACCTTTTTCTACCTTCATTAAGCAAATGGGATTTAATTCTTACTTGCACTTCAGCACATTTTTAAAAACATAGCTATTTTAACCTGCTGTTGAACAGACTGAACCTGCAGCTAAGGAATTTCCACCCTCATGCTTGCTGTTAAACAGGCTGAACCACGAGGAGACTTTTAAAAAAGGGGGGGAAAGATCTGGTTCAATGATCAATATCTTCTGAGAGATTAACTGTCAGAAAATATTGATCATTAACCACTCAATTTTCTCAAAAAAAGCTATTCATTAGGAATTACAACTCCTATGTAATACTTTAGTTAACAAAAAAAACAAACAGGTACCAATGCCTTCATTCTATGATTATATAACCTTAACATAGCTTGAAACTTTATGTACTTATTGTTCAAAGCTTCTGAAACCTTGATATTACAGTTATTGTTTAGTTAACTCCAGCAATGTACACAGAACTTAACAGAGTAGTCCAAGTGACAGAAATAGGTTCCTTCCGCCAGAAGTTTACAATCTACATTTTGAAAAGTGGGAGACAAAACAGGGAGGGAAGGAGAGATACTGTGCTAATTGGAAATTGGTATGTACAAATGCAATTCTGCATACTTAAGCTTAGTTCCGGTTCAATGTGAGGATTCGTGGTAGGTGACGGCAGCATAAAAAGCTTTTGAACACTGCAATCCCACATAGGTTAATGGGGTGGATCCAATGTGGTACTGGAATGCATATTTAAAATCCTTTACGCAAGAAGACAGCATGCACATGATTCTGACGGAGAGTTTTGCAAGTACAGGTGGGCAAGAATCTAAACACCTGCCCAGAAATCTTTCCAACAAAAGCTATTTCCCAACATAGTGTTTCACATATTTACATAATCTTAGATGTAGATGAAAATTTTATACCAGAAATAGCTCTGGATGACACTTCTAGGTAGGCTTCTATTGTACTTTCCATGTTTTATATGTTCTTGCATTTCTTATTTTTAAATACTCCCACAGTGGGAGTCTTGTGCTGAACTTGTTCCTCAGGTTAGTAGTTATTTTTAGATTGTAGAAAAATAACTCATTAATCCATGCAAAACAAAAGATTGATGTTTATATTTCATAAACAGCAGCTGAAATTTTATTAATTTCAATCTTCAGAAACGGAACTCCTATTAGCCAATTAAAGATGCAGTAACATTAGTGTCAAGGAAGTCTGGATCACACTATTCTTTATCACAACTAAAACTTCTACATAAAAAAACTTCAGTAAGAAAAAAAGCAGACCAAATTCTTTTTATTGTTATACTTTGAAATATGTTGACATTCTTCACCTAAGAAAAAGAAATCCACATGGATATGAAAAACTCATATGCATGCAGTTGCACTCAGTTAGGCTCAACAAACTATTGTGACACACCTACTGCTAGCTCTTAGTGCCACCTTTTTAAAAAACAAAAACAGCAACAGCAACCAATAATCATTTTCCTTCTCGCTTTACTTAGGCTGTATACTTCACAAATTGGATGAAGGCTCGGTGCTTGAATCAATGTTTTAGTCTTTAAGGTGCGACAATGCAGTCATTTGTTTTTGCTGTAGCAAACTAACATGCCTAACTAAATAAGTGTTGGAGTAAGATTCAGCTACCAATTAGTCAGTTTAGGAACAGGAGGGTGGGGGAACCTTGTCTTCCACCTCATGCAGCAGAGCAAAATGTTTTGATCTGGCCCTGGTTTCTTAATTTAGACATCACACCAAACACAGTTAAAACTTACTTAAACATGGTCAACACTGCAAGCAAGTCCCACTTTCCACTGAACAATTAGGAAGCATCTTTACCTGCCCTACATCTGATGCCACATATTGGGCAGGTGGATGTGGCCTGAGAAGTAACAGCCTCACTGGCCAAATTAAGATCCCTGTTGGAGCTAATTAGGCCCCGGGGTCAAAGATTCCCTGCTGCTGGCTTAGGTTAATGTGTCTGTCCTAGGTCCATCCATCTACTAGGTCACAAGGGTTGAGTAAAAGGCCTGGAAGTCAGCTGAAGGGTGGGGTCACTTTCAATCCCCTCCCTTTTTCTAAACTGGACCTGTACATGGTATACAGCTTTAAACGCTAAAGCAGTAAACATACACCATTTCTTCATGCCCATCAACACATCAAAGAAAATAGCAGGTCATGACAGGGTTAAATTCAATTATTTGCAATGACGACTGTAAGCAGATACTCACAGAAACCTTCTATTTTGTCAGCTGTCTTGCTCCATGCCACCTGCCTAGTTTCCATAATGACTTGGATTGTCCTCCTCTCTGGACTACTCTTTTTGAGGCTGTACACTGTCATGACGGTGCCTAGCTCCAAGGTCCTTTTGATTTGACTCTTCTCATACTCAGGTAGCTCCCCATAGTCTATGCATTTCCTGGACATTTTCAGAGTGAATGCAGCAAATCTTCAGTGGGCTGAAAAAGAAAAAAAGCAGAGGAAGAAAGATGTATCATTCTAAAATAGGTTTTTTTTTGTTAAAAAGAAACTTTTTGCAGCTTCCTTTTGAAGCAAAAGGAATTTCTAGAAGTGAAACTAGGCTAGCACGAATAACCACTCTTAGGGTCAAGGTACACAGATCTCTATTACCATCTGGTGAACTTTAACAAATATCCCTACCTCAATGAGGTGCATTTTAAAACAAACCAAATGTTGCAGAAGACAGGAATTAGCACTGAACTAGCCAACACAATACAATTATGTTCTGCTTATTAACAATGGCCGGGGTGGAGTAGCTTGAGCAGTTGATATAGTATGATCTCATGCTATGGAAAACAAAGCAAGAATGCCTCTAGTTCGTCAATAAGGCATCACCATCAATTGTTTGTCCTTAATAGTATTATGCAATGATTCGTAGAAGAATAGGGATTTTAGCTCCAACCTCTTCCCCAGATTATGTCTTGCGCTCCAGATGGCTTTCCATCAAAATCCTGACAGTGGTTTGTTTCTGGATCAAAATCAGACACAAGGCAAGAGAATAACAGCTGCAATCCTAAACACACTTATCCGGGATTACATTTCACTGAACAAACAGGACTTTCTTCTGAGTAAACATGCACAGGATTAGGCTGTAAGTGACTTGAGCTGAGAGCCAGGAAGTATCTGCCTCCAATCTCACCTCTGCCATTAATTTGCTAGTTCTCCAAAGACAGGGCACTATCTCTCAGTCTAATCACCTATTTCTCACTCTATGTAAGATGGAGGTCACTATTCTGACCTAATTTAAAAGAACACTGGAAAATTACTGAGACAATGTATACTGACTGCTTTTAATATTAGAAGGGCTATATAAACAAATGTAAAATCTTATGTAAAAGATTTTCTTTCCCAAGGAAACAGTATGGTCCAGTTTTATTAGGATTTATTTACTACCCACTTTTCTAATATAAAATAACTAAGTAAATGTTAAACGCAAAACACCAAACACAAAAATTGCGGTGCTAAATCATTCATAGAAAATGCTATTATAAGCAACTGTTCCTTCAAAAACATTATCGAAAGCTGGTTGCAATTTTTAACAATCTACCGAAACCATCTAAAAATGGAAAGAGAGGGAGTCTTACAGGTCTTCACTGCTATGATATTCCTGGTCACCAAAAAGTCCCTATCTCTTTTAATTTACGTAGCCTAGATCTAAAAATGAATGAATACCTAATTAGTCAGACTGGATATAAACAGTTCAGGCAGGTTCACGGTTATCACAGAAGCTACAAACTACCACGCTGCACCAGGCATTAAGGCCTCAGTGTGAAGTCCACCAAAACAAGGTAAGCATTTGTAGGACTTCATACTGCAATAACATAGAAACTGGATAACCGTATTTGCATAAGCAGAATTTCCTTTTGGTAACACAAGGGATTCTCTATATCCAAGTCACCAAGTTAACTTGGGTTTGAATAGTAAAAACATCAACCCAACATAAACCAAACATATGTTTCAGTTGGGAGATTGGTATCTCTGTAGGAGAGTTGCATACTCAGACTCATCCCTCAAAAGTCATCATAAAATCATCTCAAAGCATCTATAAATAAACAACATTAGTATATTCCAAGATATTATACCAGACCTACCAATCTCTATTTCTTCATTATCCCCACTAGCTTCATAGAATCACAGAACTGTAGAGTTGAAAGGGACCATGAGGATCATCTAGTCCAACCCCCACAATGCAGGAATCTTTCGCCCAACGTGGAGCTCGAACCCACAACCCTGAGATTAGTATGGACTGTGCTATCCGTCAATTTCAATTAAGCTTGCATGGGAAACAGTGATATAATTAATTACCATCTACCTCTTCTATCAAGCAAACATCAAGCTCTTCAAATTAGCAATGCCTCCTTTAAGTAGCGATTACTAAAAATAGTAAGAATCAAATAGTGATCAGGACTAAGATGTGTGAATGTATATCAATTCAGTGGGAAAACTGGTTCAACTCTACCCCTCCACGTCATTTTCCTGATGAAAATCCCCAGCCCAGACTGAAGCTATTAATCCTCTTATGAGGAAAAAATACATGCATGTAGATGTTTTTCCTTATGGGAAATCGTCAACTATGGGGAAGTCAATTTCCAATGGAGAAATAGTGCTGCGAAATGGTTCCCCCCACCCTACCCCTAATTCTCTTCTGCCCCCACATGCAGCTGTTGATCTGCAAAAGTAGAAGAAGAAGAGGAGGAGGAGGAGTTTGGATTTGATATCCCACTTTATCACTACCCGAAGGAGTCTCAAAGCGGCTAACATTCTCCTTTCCCTTCCTCTCCCACAACAAACACTCTGTGAGGTGAGTGAGGCTGAGAGACTTCAGAGAAGTGTGACTGGCCCAATGTCACCCAGCAGCTGCATGTGGAGGAGCAGGGAATCAAACCCGGTTCACCAGATTACGAGTCCACCGCTCTTAACTACTACACCACACTGGCTCTCTAAACAAATGGAGATGTAGCATTTCCAACATTATTTCTACTTTGGCCCTAACATACATTTAAATGTAACCCATTCACTCAACTCAACGTAGCTGCAACATAGCTATTAACAGGAAAAGGACATGGTGCAAAGCTTGCTGCCAAGTGAATGTATATAAAGAGCAAGCAACTTCTTCTATAGCAGGTTTAGTACTCTGGATTAAATGAAGCATGTGGCATAGCATTACTGATCCATGGTTAAGACTAAGCTATATCATCCAGGCTGAAATCCTATACAGTATACATTTACCCAGGAGTAAATCCCACTGAACTCAATTAGGCTGAGTAGATGTGTATAGGATTGCATTCTTAATTGCAAGTGTTCTTTCAATGACTCAACCTTGCTTCTTGATTATTTCATGATTTTGGAAAGCATCTGGAAATGAAAAAGAACATATCTGCACTTCAACTGTGGCATACAGACAGGAAGAAAAAGGAAAAAAATAAGAATGGAATGGTAATATCAAAACAAGCCTTGTATTACAGCCACCTTGAGGGTGAACCCCCCCCCCCCCCATTTTTTACAATGAGGAACTGAAATGCAAAGTGATAGTGACATCAATTCCACTGCTGGGCTAACAAGACTTCCGATTCTTAAATTATAAATTTACTCATGCTCAGCTTAATATTCTGAATGTGCAGCAAGCTCTAATGAAGTGTCAGTGAAGTAGCAGTTGTAATCCATGGATTAACTGGTAAAATATTGAAAAAGCGTGGAACTAAGCTTCCCATTCTAGTATTTCAAACATGCTCTGTCAATCATGAATAAATGGTTATACTACTTTAAAATGACAACCTGTTCAATTAAACCACAATGCCATTAAATCCATATTTACTCAGGAGACAAGGTTCACTGCATCCAGAAGAGCTTACTTCTGAATAAAAAAGTATAAGATTTTGGACTTAGTTGGCATAGTAAAATTTACCAGTTTGAAGTATTTCTTTATTTTGCCGCACCCATACAATTGCAAAGTTGAAACTCAAACCTTGTGAATTACCAGTGAATTACGGTCTCTCCTCTCCTGGTTTTTCTTACATGGCACAAATATTAGCAAGTCCTTCATGAAAAACAGTAGGAAGAAATAACTATCAAGCTTTCCTCTGGAATCATACTATACATACCAACCAACAGAAGAACACAAGGAGGACTGGGAAAACGTCTTCAACCAAAGCCCAAAAATAACTTCAGCCAAAAACAGCAGCATCTGCCTTACTGTTCTTTCCCCTCAGCCTTTTTGCCCTCTACTTTTTATTGCAAGCTTCTTGTTTCAGTTTCCTTGTTAATAACCAGGCCCCAATACCTGTTTTCCTTCTCATAGCCCTTGTATTCAGCTTAACTCCTTCCTTTTGCCTGTTAATAGTTAGAAATTTTTTAAGCACTATCTTGCTCTAGAAACACAAATATTTTTTAAATTTTTTTCTTAATTTATTCACTTTTTATTTTATTTGTAAGTTTACAATATACCATATATCTGGTATCTTATAGCAGTTGTGTATAACAAAGCAATCAATGCTACTTTGTTGTTGTTGTTTAGTCGTTTAGTTGTTTCCGACTTTTCATGACCCCATGAACCAGAGCACGCCAGGCACTCCCGCAGTTTGGTCAAACTCATGTTCGTAGCTTCAAGAACACTGTCCAATGCTACTTACATATATAGAAACATATGTGTTCAATAGCCCTTTCAGATTCTCTAAGAATCAATAAAAAAGACTCTAGATTACACAAAAAAGGGTGGGGAAAAGAAGAAATCTGAAAAAGAAAAAAGGTGATAGAAAAAGAAGGTAAAAGCTAATGGAAGTATTTTACTCAATTTGCTCCTAACATAACATGTGGCTGAACTGCATCTTGTAGTTTATCATTCTAACAGTGAATAAATTAACTGCAATTCCAATTTGTTCGATTTTTAAACTGTCCTTCATCTGTTAAGATTGCAGAGAAGTTTACAAAGGATACTTAAAATGCATTTCAAAAACCATCTGAAACCTTAATCATTACTTTAAAACAGTAGTCAAAATGCAGCACTACAAAATACAACACTGCAGGTAGCATCAGTACATCTGGCCTAAAATGCATCTGTTTGCTCCTAAGACCTGAGTGGTCTTAATACACCATCAAAAATTCAGTGATGAGGGTTTTCCTATCCTGCAAGGATAGGAAATTCCACAGGCAAGGTGCCACCACTGAGAAGGTCTGATCCCCGTTACTGCACAGTGGGCTTCCCTCATTGGCAGGATGACAAGGTCCTCCATAGCAGATCTAAAAGCCTGGGCTAGCAGATGAAGAGAAAGGTGATGTTTTAAGCATTTCAGCCTCACAATTTATGGAATAATGCCTTATCCCAGAGGTTTTATGTAGATGTTAAGAAACTCAGAGGTCAAGATGGAGCCCTGCAGGACTCCTGCAGCATAACTGCCAAGGGGCCAATCAGGGGGTCTCCCGATGCTAGTCCCTGGAAATGACCCTATAGGGAAGAGTGAAAGCAGAGCCACCATAGCGCCATGATTCCCACTCCCAGCTGACAGAAGCATTCCAGGAAGATACCATCATCAAATATAACCAAAGCAACAGCGTTCAAGGAGAATTAACAGGGCTACGTTCCTGACACCTGTCTCCCAGTTTCAGTGACAAACTCAGGCCTAAAGCCAGACTGAAATGGTCCAGATAATCTTTTTTCTCCAAGTACACCAGAAGGTGTCTACCATCCTCTCAATCATCTTGCCCCCAAAATAGCTATGAGAAAATGGGGTGTAGTTGAAACACACCTCCAGGTCCAGAATGGGTTGCACTGCTACCTTTTTAAATTGCCTTGCAAAGCACAAAGTGAGAGGTATTTTGACATTTTAATTTTCACCTTGCTGACTGGTGGAAAAGGAAAATATGAAGCCAACCTCAACAAATGCTACTCACAGTGTTCCACATCCTTACTCTCAAATTCCCTGCAGGGAACTTAAAAATGCTGCATTACCAAACACCATCTTAACAGAGGCTACTGGTACTGTTGATCTCTAGATGATGTGCAGTACACAGGCAAGGATTTCTGAGTCTCAACTGTTTAACATGAACACCAACAAAATGACTCTTTCCCTGCGCCCTTGTCCAAATTAGATTGCTATAATGAAGAAAGCCTGAGGGAACCATAATAAGAGTTTTGTGTGGAAGGACTGTGAGGGTAGCTCAGTTCTGGTACTTAGAACAGATCCCTGAATTCAGCAGCAGCTCAGAGCACTTAATTCTTCTTCTTTATTTTTATTTTAGTGCATATCCTGTGCACCGTGCTCCAGCTGGTGGATCTTTGAGTCCCAGTGAAACACAAAAGTAGATCCAGCAAGCATGAAGTCTGCCCTCCCTGGTCCTGAGCTGCTGGAACAAATCCAATGGAACAAATCATAATTACTCATTATGGCAGTTTCCTACACAGAAGACTTTATCCTTCAAAATCAGAGGTTTTATGCCTATTTGTTTGCACAGCACGCCAGATAAATGTATTCAGCACCTGAAGTGATGCCTACACTCTAAACCCCAGGCATATAACACATAATTGTTTGTGCAGAATTTCTTAGTTGAAAATAAAATATGGCTTCAAAAAATAGATAAAACTAACAGGCACTGAAGTGGCAGCAATACCACGAAATGGAACAATGAGAAGCAATTACAGGACAGCCAGGATAAAAATATAGAATTTTCTGTGGCCAGGACTTAACAAGAAGTAAAAATAGTCAGTGGTTATGTGGAAAGCCTCTGGATCTATGAATGTCAGGAATATTATTGTCTGAAACATTCTCAAAACCCTTCAGTGTGCATGACAAAAGGAGACAAACTAAATTATGAATCTTGAAATTCTGCAGGTAAAATATAATAGGTTTGATCCACCACTGGAATACTACATTGGCTTTTATTACAGTCTGCTCTAATTTACATTGGAACCTGGAAATATCATGCAGCTAGGGAGAAATTTCACTAGATAATTACTGGAAGAGTTCTTAGTGGCCACAGCTGAGTTACACAACCATCTTCTCTGCCTAGCCTACAAATAAAGTTAACTATCTGCAAAGGATGACAGATCAATTAACAAACTTGTGCAAGTGTGGATCAGATTAGTCTAAACAAATAATGTGAACTTCCAAAGAAGTGTGTGTGTGTGTGTAGTTAAACTGCCTCCCCTGTCTCTCAAGTCAGAAACCCCTAGCCTATGCAAGGCCCAAACACCAATTTGAAAGCCAGTAGCTCAGCTGGAAGTTATACATCAGCAATGAAACTGGATATGATGCATAAGCCCACAGGTAACTCAGATGAATTAGTAGTACCATGTAAAATTAGGCCCAAGATATTTATTTGTACCAAGCCTAGAACATCAAAGCACCAGGGTTTGTACATGTGGGTTACCTAGCTACAAAATAATAAATTAATCTTGGCACGGGAAGTTCAGCATCAAAGGGTTCAGTTATGTATTGCTGCTATCCCAAAGTCTTGGGACCAGTGTTACAGGATGACCCATCAGATCTCCTTTGTCATGTTGCAACTGCCTTAAAGGAAATTATTTCCATATGCTTAGTTGGGCACTAAAACATGAAATCAAAAGCACAGGAAGCTCCCATCTGGCCATGCCCTTCAAAACACAAAATGTGTAAGGTGTAATAATTTCTGAAGCTCTCCAGTTGTATTTTATTAAATAAAGGTTCGTTACCATCATTTACACTCCTTTTCTTCTGATCAGCATGTTCTATGTCCTTGGACTTGTTGTAGACACGCAACTTTATACACACAACAACAACCATGTGAAATAAATGAAAATAAAACAGTATCTATAACCAGTTTCACTATTGTCTGAAACCCGCTATCCACTCTGAGTAACTCAAAACCATATAATGAACATACACAGAGAGAAGATGGTCCAGAAAGATCACTTTATCTATCTGATTTTATAACCCATGAGAATTCATATTGAGCTACATAATTTGAGAACACACAGTTTTAGTCTACATTTTTTAAAGTGTACTACTACTAACATAAGAAGTTGCTTAACACAAGTACCCTAACTAATTGTCCAAAAAATGTAGAAAGTTTCATTGCTTTATCAGGCTTTAGGAAATGTAAAGAACAGACCTAAAGAACAGCAAGAAGAGAAAATTACAAATCCCCTTCTTGTCTGAATCTGGCACACATATGGTAAAACAGGCATCTTTGATTGGTCTTAGAGATTATGACAGAATAAAAGCTACTCTAATTGTTTATTGATCAAAGGTAGTAAAAGAGGGAGGTGGGGAGCACAAGAAGATGGGCAGTTGCTTCAGCATCAAAGCAGCCCCATGAAAGAGCACTGCAGTTCTTAGATACTTGGTGTATTTGATATTATGCATACTGTAATCCTACACACTTGGTGGAAAGTCCCACTGAACTCATTAGGACTGACTTTCTTTGGAGTAGACATGCGTAAGATTGCACTGCTTGTCATCAGTTTTCCTTTTTCCTCACAATGCAAATAATCCTTTTTTTTAGCATTCCTCAATTTTTCCCCATCCAATAACATGTATGAAGATGACCATATACTGAACCAACAACAAAAAATACCCTACCTGAAGTTGTTCCTTCTGCTCTGCTGTATGAAGCATCCACTGCTCCCAGACAAATCCCCTTCCCTAACCCAACATAAATTGAGGGAGTTTGGGAGGCTACAGAAACCCCTTACTTTTCAGGGGCAACCCAGAGACTTAGGTTAGCATGAAAAAATGGCTTTTCAACTTTAAAACAATGTTCATACATTTGAAATAGTGAGAAACATATGTTTCCTTTCTACAAGGTTAACACACACATTTTCTCTGAACCCAGATTCACCTCTTTGTTCACACCACTACCTTTCCTTCCTTCACTCTACATTTAAATTGGTGCTGTTACTAACCCACCCACCTCTGTTGGGGGGAAAGTAAAGGGGGGGGGGAGAGGGAGGGCGGACAGCTGGTTTCCTTCCCTCTTTTGCAGCGGACTCTTCAGTGAGACAGAGGTGGCAGCAAATGAAGCAGAGAGTCCTTAGTCGGTTTGTCAAAAGCAAAGTTGGCCACTGGGTCAAGAGTCAGGGCTCCCCAGAGGAAGACTGATTTATTACAAAACCTACTGATGTGTTGCCTTTGTGTTCAACGACACCAAAGGCAAATGGCAAAGGGTGAAGTAATGAGAAGTCGAAAAAATATAACAAAAAGCTAAAGAAAATAAGCTGCAGCACTCTTCCAGGAACAATCTCCTTGTTAAAAAGTCTGTGCAAAGAAAAAGTAAATTTTGAATAAGCAAGGAGGGACCTGAGACTAAGTAGTTAGGTGGCCCAATGGGCCTGCTAGCAAGATTTCTACAAAACGAAGCGCTGCTACAGATAAAGTCCCATCTAGATAAAGTCCTCAGCTACCCTGAGCAAAGCCTCCAAGGAAGACCTTAAGAAACTGGAGAAGTGGTGGAGGTGCAGCGCCTTAATATAACAGAGTGGCCAAGAGCATGTGCAATTAGTTCCTTTCTATCAGAGCTGGAGGAGGGGAAGGGGGGGGAGGCAGTGCCCCAGAGTATGTGCATAGACTTAGCTCCCCTCCAGCCTTGCCAGGCGTCAAGCTAAAGGGCATTTCCAGCCATATTTAAGACTAAACACCTTTTTAATCTACTAACTAGTGAAGTCCAAAAAAGAGTGGGGGTGTGAACTGAAGAGGAAGAAGATGCAAAGCAGCCACAACTTGTTTAAGGATGCCCTGGGGTCCTTTGAGAGGAAGCATGTGATATAAGTCTAATGAATAAATTGCAGTAATAGGAAGGCTGTCAAGTGAGTGCCCGTAGAGCATGTGCAGAACAACGTGTTCCCTACACAGCCGAGACACGCCAACCAGTTTCCCTGGCTGAGTCTTTGCTGGCAACTTCTGATCCCCAGCGCTATCACTTAGTGGGCAGCAACGGGTCAGCGGCAGGAAGGAGAAAAATAAGATGTCGAAGTAACCACAACCTGTCTCGGGTTGGAAGGAAAGCACTCGAAATAACCCACGGAACACGTACACAGCCTTGATATCGCGGCCAGTTTTTAATCTGTTGCTTCACGCTCTCTAAATTTCCGTAAAAACAAAAACAAAAAAAACTTCTTTGCATTTACTGTAAGGCTCCCTGACAGTATCTTTACGGTAGTGGTAGTGAGTATTTAAGAAACCAACCAACAGATAGCCGGCAGCTGGGATGGAGGGGATCCCTCAACCCGCCCCGCACCTCTTAATACCTGCCATATAACTAAGTGAGGCGGGACAGGAAGGCACGGAGGTGTGAGGAACCGCCGCCCCAACCCGCCCGCAGCTGGCGAATCTAGGGCGAGGAGAAGGCAAGAGGGCTCCGCACGGAGGGGCTGGAGGAGGAGGAGGAGAGGGTAAGTAAGTGCGGGGGTACCTTCCTTCTCCCTCGGCGTCTCCCCTCACCTGCGCCTCAGTCCCAGAGGCGGGGAGCCGGAGTCGTCCCCCTCGCTCGGTCGTCGCTGGCGGCCCGCCCTGCTCCTCGCCGCCTGCTGCCCCAGGAAGGCTCCCCACTTCTGCTTCTCAAGCCCCGGGAGGGAGGCAGGCGCGGAGGGTTGGCCGGGGGAGGGCAGGGCCACGTGACCCGGCGGAGCCACAGAGCGGCGGCAGAGGGGCGGGGGGCGGAGGGAGACGCCCGGGCGCAACGTGTGTGTAAATGAATGAGAGGAAGGAAAGAGCGCGCCGATTTTGTGTGTGTGTGTGTGTGTAGATATATATATATATAGAGAGAGAGAGAGAGAGGTGTGTGTGTGTGTGTGTGTGCGCGCGCGCGCGCGCGCGCGCATATGCAAGCAGGCACACCCGCGTTTCCCTTCCTCTCCTTCGTATGTCCGCTGATGTGTTGGTGCAAAACGCAAACGTTCTTCACGTGGCCAGTCTCCTCCGTCTCCCGCATGGGTTTGGGAGGGAAAACGCAAGTGGGTGAAAGAATAAAAAAAACCGGACACAGGGTCAGTGACATCCGATCCATATGCTCAGAGGTCGGTCGGTCGACAGATAGATGGTTACAGAATGGGAGATAAGGTGTGTGAACCTGGTATAGGGATGGAATATTGATATAACTTAAATTGAGAGGGCTATGACAGATCTATGGGAGGCAGGCCGCACGCACACAGGAGCGGGGAAATTTTTGTTTGTAAAATACCTAGGCACTCACCACTACATATCTATATATGTATAAAGGGTAATGTAATTTGTGAGTTTGGATCCATCACACCCAAAATCGGATGGAGTCAATCCAAAATTACATTTTGGTCCCTCATCTTAATTCAAAATGGTTGGTGCCTGGCATCCAAACACTGGTGAAGACCACTGACCCCACCTTGGGATCCCTCATGCTACGTCTGGCAATGATAACTTGACAGGAGGCCAAACCAACATCATATTGACATGTAAGCAGTATGTAAATTAATAATACATCAATAAAAATGCCTCAGGCAACTGCCTCAGCTTAGTTTAGCACTGTAGGGCTATTGCCACAGGAAGGCCTGTTAGCCCCCTTAGACTTAGAACAATTCCAGGCCAATTCCCTGAAATTTCAGCCCCAAACTCTTTTCTTTTTAAAGTTGTCTAGCACTTTTTTGTTGTTGGTAGGCAAAGAAAAAATGTGCAGCAGGATTGAACTCAGTTGTTAAGTCACAATTTAAGCTTTCAGTATTCCAGTGTGCAAAGGTGCTAGGCTAGATGAGAACCAGCAGTAAAGCAATTTGATTAATATGTACTACAATTAAATAACTTTCGACATGTACATGCAGCTACTCTTATTTGGTAGGCGGACGTGGCGCTCTAAGGCAGCAGGTACTGGGGGTGGGGTGATGGCAAAACACCAGGCTATTTTCCTGGGCAGGCACAGAAATTTCTATTTAAATTATAGTAATTATTTCCAAATCTGCTTCTACGCTTTTAAATTAGAACAGGCACATTTCATGCAAATTTGTCTTCATTTGTCCTGGGTAGGGAGGTGATGATGTGGTTCCTTTTTGGGGGTGATGTGTGAAGTGGCCACCCTACATATCTCCCCACCACAACCACCCAATTTTCCTGAGCCAGCACCCCACCCAACAACTATGAATATTTGTTGCTGGCCTAGGCTGGTGGCTGTCTCACTTAGTCCCTTTTCCCAATGCAACACAGCCCCTAACTGAGTAAGCATACAGAAAATCTACCAGCCCAGACCATTGACTACTCCAGGCAACAAGCATGTGCTATATTCTAGTCATATAATGCACACCAGCAGCACCAATGCTACATTACAGCCTTTGTTTGACCAAGCAGTGAGTAGGCCCCAGGCAGAGTAGTGAATGAGCAGCAAAGACAGAACTATGTGCCACACAGGTTAATCTGTGCCTCCTAAATTAGTCTGCCTCCCTCAGGTGCAGTAAAGAATGATGGCCCAGGTCCATATTAAGTAAGATTCATCTGCTAGTCCAATTGGCTTCTGTAAGTGGAAGCGGGGAGGGAATGCTTTTTCTTGGGTCAGTCTTGACTCATTTTCCCCACTGCTCTGGTTTCCCTTAGGCTGCCTTGCCTTGTTGTTTTTCTGCCCCTGGGTCTGTTTGGCTGCCTTTGGGAAAGGGGTGCAATTACACCAGGCATGGGGATGTAAGATTGGGGAAAGCTTCACTTCCTGAATTTCTACCTGTCATGCAACTTTATTTGCCAACCTTTTTAAGCTGTCTTGTATCCTTGAGCAACAATCCAAGAGGCAGATATTTAGCTTGAGATGTTTTGTTTTGTTTTGATTTGCTTAGATTTAAAGGATGAGGAAAGCAGCAGCTGCTACATTGTGCTATGCCAGGATGCTGTTGAGGGCACAAGAACAAGCCTGATGAAAAGGGGATAAATATTTTTTCATAAAACACTTTGTGTGCTGACATACTAATCATGGCAATTTTTGTGTGAATAGTTCCATAATTTCATGTGAAAACAGCCTCGCTTCTGAGTGTTTCAGTTCTTCTGGGAAGAGTTGAAATAAGGAGGTTTTTTAGGAAAGAAATAAAGACAAACTGAGTAAATGTACAGCCAGGAGGGATTTACTTCTGCTTCTCAAAAGAAAGGGGAAAGAATTTTGGATCACTGAAGTCTCCTTTCCCGGTGGACAAGGAATGAAGAAAAAGTTGTTCATAGCTTCCTGGAATATCAGTTTAGCATGCATGTATATTTCATAAAACAATAAAAGGAAGGGATTGCGTAAGGTATTTCAAATATTTTAAAGAGAAAGATAAGCATCTGCCAGAGAGGTTTTGGTTATCTTCTGGGAATCCAGCTTTTGCGCAGGAAGTCACAGTCGCTGAACTAACTTTATTTCAAACCTACAATTTTCTTATACCAATGAACCAATCTGGATCAGATCATCTTCAGTTAATTTGCTTAATACCCTTTGGCACAAAATCTATTTGAATTACGAAACTAACCAGAACATTTACCTACCTCTTGTTAATGGACTATTCATTGCTCAGATGTTTTTTAAAAAATAATTGTTGCACAACTGACCTAAGTAACAATTCAAAAGTTCTGGACAGCTAATTTTTAATTTTGTGTGCTTAGAAATACTCTGTGTACATTAAGAATTCAGTAAAAGTGTGTTCTGGTATATTAAGACAGATCTTCTCTGAAACAACAATAATAAAAACATTAATACCCAATGGTGAAATAAAGTGATTTTAGAATGAGAAAAGTAAATACTTGATAGTTTTAAGGCACTCCTCTTGGATGACTGGGATCAGGAAAAGATCACTATCTTGTTAGTACTCCTGGGTCACACCTTGATTTCATTTCTCCACCCATAGGAATGAAGCAAGCAAATGCTGACTGTTGCGTATTAAATAATCTTTAATTTTTCTACCTCTCTGTTTTCTATGTGCACTAAATCTTAGGTCCAGCTGTGAAACTACCTGGCAACAACAATTCAGTTTTTGAGCCTCACTAGTGCTTAAAATTTGTAGATCAGTTTAACATGGGGTTGCCAACTTTTTCCTGCCCCTGTGCCTCTGTAGCAGAAGAAGCTTGTCCCCTGCCTGGATCTGCATGCCTGAAAAAGCTTCACCTGCTAAACTTCTACTATTTAAAGTAACAGGAGCAAAACTAGTAAAAAGTTGACATATGTTAAATATCACCTGTGCATTAATGTGCAATGGAGACACAGAACCCACATTCCATAATAGTGTATTATTTAGGCTATTATCTCTACATTAGGTCAAGACACAACAAGAAGGTATGAACTGGAGGCATTAAATTAAATGCAGCCTAACAGCATTTGACCATCTCAATGAAAAAGCAGTGGAGATCAGTGACTACCAGGGCTTTTTTCAGCTAAAACTCACCAAAACTCAGTTCAGGCATCTCTCACGTGGATGCCCTTGCTATTATAAGAGAACAAGAGAGGCATTCATGGTGAGTTCTGGTACCTCTTTTTCTAGAAAAATAGCACTGGTCACTGCAATATTTGGTTGAAGAACTATATTTGGTTCCTAGGGTGGGCAGGTTTGTTCTAAGGCAGGGAGGGTTAATTGTAGCCCTAACCCTCTCTATCTGACCCCTGAGGCTCCCACAGGCTACACACCCTTCTAAGTGATACCCCTCACCCACTGAAGGCTGGTGGCACCTAGATTTGGTGGGGTGCCTAGGGACATGGGCAGTCCCTAGGAGGTGACTCCTTGTGAGTCTAAGCTTGGATCAGAAGGGGTCCCTGCTGTCACACTTGCTTCTCTGCAATCACATTCCTGGAACCACAGTTAGAGGGAAAGCATTTCAGAAAATCCAAGCACCACCTCTCCCTGGTTTTCCAAGCGCTTACCCAAGCACTTTTGGAAATGAGGCACAGCAGAGACTGTAGTGTCTTTATGATATATGGTTTATTTACACATATATACAACCTGAGCCTACGATGGAAGGGTTCACAGCATTAACACCCACAAAGGGTCTTGTTCTTCCATTGCCGCAGCCTTTAATTCAAAGAGAAATCAAACATTGTGGTCTGCCTCTCTGGCTTTCTAGCCTGCTGTTTCACTTCTAGGTCACACTACACACACTTCCAACTTTAAACTCTGGCTTTTATCCCTCACTACCTGTGAATTGCAAGTGAGCTGTCTCACACAGAGCCCCCTCTCCTTTGCTTACTTAATGGCTCATCACCTTTCCTTTGTTCTCTTCGTGGCCAGTCACCCCGATGATTACCTCTAAACAAGAAGCTAGCCTGGCTTGTATTTTAGCACTTGCTAGGGTTATAGGTGTCTGGTACCCACAAATTTAAAAAAGTATGTATCCTAAGCAAAGCAACTTACATTTACCACTAATGGTCATGGTTCTGCAAAAAACAGTAATATGCCAAGGAGCAAATTTTAGATCACATGGTTTATGGGAAGACACCCACTTGAGCTAGTTGTACTCCCACCTTTGTTGCTAATAAGGGTGCGGGAGTGAGAAAAACAACCAACCAGTGTAGGACCATTATGGCATCACATTTTGTAGCTGGACTGCAGTTTAGCCATCCAGCTGTTAGATTTATCAACCCCAATAGGTTAGAATTTCCAGTCAACAGGGAAAGTAATAATTGGCATGCAATAGATGTTGTATCCTGTATGTACCATTGTTTTAATTATTTTATTTCATACACACATTTATATAAATAAATGCCATGAAACATGTTTTAATTGCACATCATTGTAATTTAAAGGAATTTGCCTTTCAGGGGTAACTAAAAATGTGAAGAACACTGAAATATATATATATTTATTTGTACAAAGTCATGTTTAACATAAATATTTGGAACAAGCTGACATTGTCTCCTTTCCTTGGTTGAAAGAAAGTGGACAACATCAGGTTGGGGATCCTAATAGGCAGTACATTTGCTGTAGTCTTAAAAGAACTACTGGACTTTTGTTCTCTGCTGTAAGCCCTCCAGATGTTACTGAACTACAACTCCCATCATCCCTGACCACGTTTGCTGGGCTGATGGGAAGCAACATCTGGAGGGCTACAGGTTCCTCAGCCAGCCATGCTATAAAGGTAGAAGGGAAAAACAGGACATACATATATATGTGTGGCAGTGGTATTCAAATTGATTCTGGTAAGCAGGGGAGGAATTTTAGCATAGCTGGGCAATTCCCCACAGTGCCTGGAAAGTCCCACATTTGCCCAAATGCCGTGTTTTGCACCTGGGAAAATGCAATGCAGCATCTAGATAAGAGATAACTAGCAGTCAGTCAGTAGGTTGGGTGAGGTCTCTGAGGCATCCTCAACCATTTGCCTCTATAAGCGCAACCAGTTTTGAACAAATGTGTAATTAATTAACCCAAAGGCTTCCAAAAACAGCGAGAGAGTCCATATGTTTGTGACTTCTCTCTCCTCTTTTTCTCTCTCATTGTGTTATGTCTAATATGAATTAGCCAAATGCCCTACTCTGAGCAGCCATGAAATGCCACAATCATATTATATTGCTATCACGTGGGCCCTGCCACCCACTCAGACGGTAATAGCGTCATAGCCAGCTAGGAGTGGATGAAACTTTTGATTTTGGTTTTCCCCAGTTTCTCATTTTTCTAATCTTCACCACATTTCCACAAGTTGTTGTGATTAAAAAAATGTTCTTATGAAAACTCTTCAGCATATTAGGGCAATTTCTCCCTAATATATACCCAGTTTTGCAAAGCAATCCCCCCTTTTTTCCTCTATGCTATTTTCCATAGCATATAACTTTTTGCAAACTCTTTACCCTGGAATATGCATTTTTGTATATATTACCGGACTGAAAAACTGTATTACAAAATTAAGAGAAGTATGAATTTCCAAGGATGGCTTTGTTTCGGTTTGTATTTTGTTTCAGAAAGTTTGAATTAGGTAGCGTTGCTTTTAAATACAAACTGAGTCAAATTTCTGCCCCATTGCTATAGCCAGCAAGCCCTTGTGTTCCATAACTGAGAATCACTTACTACTAGACAGTGCTATTTTTCTAGTAAAAGAGATGCTGGAACTCACCATGAATGCCTCCCTTGGACTCTTAAAATGGCAGTGGCACCCACCTGAAAGATGCTGGAACTGAGTTCCGGCTGAAAAAAGCCCTGCTTCTGGGGAGGATAAATGTTTGCTTTACAGCTTGATAATTTCCAAGGGGGGTGGATTGTGCGGTGAAATACCCTTCTGGTCCAATATATGGGGAACAAAATGTTCCCCAAGAATCAGAAGTGGCTTGCTGGGTGGGGCAGAGCCTCTAACACTAGCTTTCTGGCAGGTGAGTCACCACTGCTATCCAAGAGGGTGATTGGCACCTCACCCCTCCTGCCAAGAAGCTAGTGTAGCAGCTGTGCCACACTCAACAAGCTGCTTCTGCCAAGAGTGCAGAATATAGAAGAGCTTCATTGGGCAAGTATCTCAGCGAGTCCTTTCCCACACCCTCTTCCTAACCATTGTCTCTGCCTATTTGCTTTCGCCTCAGAGCAGGGCCTTGTCTATTGTGGCACCCCAGAAGTTGAATTCTCTCCATATGAAGATAAAGTTGTTTCCCACATTGGTTGTTTTTAGGCATCAGATGAAGACACATTTGTTTCTTTTTTTTCATGCCTACAGAAATGATATGACACTCAAGTTGCTGCCCAGAGTTGTTGATTTTTGGGGGGAGAGATTGCCCAGAGTTATTGGGGGGGGGATTGCTGACAATCGCTCACCCACCTGACCGCACGCTTCGCTGAAGCCATCAGTCGTCTGCCTGCTCGCCACCAGCAGCAGCCAATCGTCAGCAGGCCTTGCCGCAGCAACCAATCACACGCCCAATTGCCACAGCAGCATCCATTTGGCAGAAAGTCTTGCCGCACCCACCAATCATCCGCCAATCACCAGTCCCCCCTCTGCACTATCTGTGTATAAGACGGCCCCCAATTTTTAACATTTTCTTATAATAAAAAAAAATAGCCTTATACATGGAAAAATACGGTATGTTGGTTTGCTTATTTTGGTATTAACACATGTATCTTATTAATTGTTTCATATATACTACCTTGGAAACTTGTGTTCAAAGATGGCCTATAAGTAAATAAAACCATAATCATCAATCAACTGCCATTGAAAATGAGCTTCTGGAAATATAGTGGAAAGGCTAAAAATATATGCTTTGGCTGATTGTGTGAAGGCTCTGTATTCCACAATGCAAACTGTGTTTCAGTAAGCCCAGAGCTCATTTGTTTAGTTACATAGATCATCCATCAACAAGAAAGCAAGAACAATGCTAAATGATGTGGAGTATTTCACTTGCATACACAGGTAGTGTTTGTTGAAAATTTGAATATCAAATTTTCACACTAGATTCTTAGAGGAAATATCGCTTCATGGAAAACATTTTATAAAGAAATGAGTCCATGTTTTGAATACCAAATTACTGTCACCGTCTACTGGAAGTTCAAGTAACATTGCAAATTCGTTACCCGGTTTATAACAGTGCCACTTTAAACACATCAGGTTTTAACGTGACACAATCTGTGTATGGCATAAACATCTTATGTATTTATTTATGCCATTTGTATGGGTGCCCAATAACACTGCTCACTGGGCAGCTTTCAAACCTAAAACCATAAAATATAATTTAGAATGTTAAAATATTAAATACAAACCAAAGAAGCAGCAATTTCAAATGGAGGGGGGAACAGGGCTGGGGGAGAAATTTGATTGGGGTTTTTTCTGTTGTGACCAATGTAATGTTTGGAGGTTCTTTGCAGAATAATTTGTGTTTTAGCTAATATTATTTAACTCCAGTTAACACTGTTATTTGTTTGTGACACATGCAACAGTTTTGCAACCTCAATAATTCACCTGCAATTTGGATATGTTTTTTCTAAAAGTGTGAATCAAACATGTTTTTTCCACCTGTGGTAATATACATAAAGAGCTAATGTTTCATGAGAACGTGTCAAACTTTTGGTAATGGAAACTGTGGTGAAAGGGTTTTCTGGCAAATTACCTGTGACCAATGTAACTTGTGAAAATTCATTGACAGACCCCTCCAAAAAATACCTCCAAAGCAAGACCCTGTGCATATACAGGACTTTAATAGGCATTCACAAGTTGCAGATCAGTGTCAAGACCAAGTTGTACAGCCCACAGGAATTTACACTTAGCTATTGTAACACAATAATTACTTGCTTATTTTCAACTCAACATTTATAATTTGCCAAGAAATCCCCGTTTTTAAAAAGAGAATGCTGTACTAATCACTGTCCTATTGCATCACCTGGAAAACAAAATTTATTTTCACTTTCCCCGTTTCAAACACAACAATAACAAAGTTGCCCACTAACACCAGTACTTCAGCGGCTGTTTCTGCTTCTGCGCTGTCTTTCAGGCTAACCACAAATGTAAGGTTCTACACTTAGGTAGGAAGAACCAGCTGCACTAATATAAGATAGAGGACATCTGGCTTACTAGCAGGACTTATGAAAAGGATCTAGGTAGACCACAAGCTTAACATGAGCCAACAGTGTGATACAGCAGCAAAAAAAGCTAATGCTATTCTAGGCTGCATCAACAAAAGTATAGTGTCCACATCAAGGGAAGTAATAGTACCACTCTTCTGCTTTGGTCAAGGCAAGCGGCCTTCAGCTCCTGAGGTAAATTGTTGTATCCCAAAATCAGGGTGAGGAACCGCTGGCCTCTGGGACAGCTTTGGCCTGCACAACTTCCCAATTAGCTCATGAGGCCATTTTGGGCAAGCCATGGCCCTCCACCATACACCTTACGTCATATAGGTAAGGGTAGGGCTTGACTATGAGGATGAGGATGGCCAAAGCTGCTTTGTGCAGCTCCCCAAGCTGGTTGCCTTTGCATAAAGTGGGGCCACAGTGCTAAGCAGAATTGCGCCCCCTTCACACCAGCTGATGCAAGGAGCTTTGGGGCACCCCCAAACTCAGCACCAAGCAGGATCACTCTCCCCACATCATGAGAGGGGGTGATCCTTCCTGGTGCTGGCCTCAGAAAACCATCAGGTGTGCACAGGGTCCCTGCAGGGAGCTCTTGGGCCTACCCAAACTCAACACTATAATGTGGGAAAAGCTTGATCTAGCTGCAGTCTTAAAGGGGAGGAGATTTGCAAATACTTTCAAATAGTTTCTGTAGGTTGACATTTTCGTGGAATGGAATCCAATCTTTCTCCTATCGCCCACAGTCATTATTAATACATTTTCCACTGCCTGAGAGGCTTCCTAGATGCTTCTTCCCATCTCCAGTTCGCCAGTCAAAATAACCACCAGCAGCAGGTGACAGGCCTATATAAATGGCTTTGATTGTGGGGTGGAATCTTTTGCCCATTTCCCTCCCTCATTTTCCCTGTAAGGAAGCCATGGGGTGGGGGGAGGGAACCTGATGGCCCTCCCTGTCAATTAGCCCACCGTATACCAATCAGAACCATGTGTGCTTCTTGCATTCACTAGCCAATCAGAACTATGCATTCTGCCTGTGGTCTGCAGTGCGGGGAGAAGAGAGAGATCTCACTCACAGTAGGAACCTTGTTTTTATGGGGTGTGTATGGGGGGGGGGGAGACAAAGGAGGAGTGTGCGCGCTTTCTTTTCCTTTGTTTTCTGGCTAGAATGCTCTTATCTCTTCCTGTCTTCCCCTATCACTTCTTTCTTTGGATTTCACCCCACACCCAGCAGCGTCACTCCCCTCTTATTTCTGAAATATTAAATCTAAAAAGCACAGCCCAAACGCTTTCCATGTTGCCCTGGTTTTAAGTACATGCATATTCTGTTTGCAGTGAGTGTATGCTAAAGTGGATTTTCATGAAGAAGCCTTAGTCTGAAGTATACTTGTGATAACATTTTAAATTGAATCTTGTGTTTTGATTTTAATTAAGTTTAAACTGTTTCACTTTGCTTTGGGAGACACCCAGTGAACTGTTTTGGAAGGTGATACAAATGCAATTAATATACTAACCCCACGTATCTGGGAGTAAGCTCTACTAAATTTCAGAGCAGACAGGTAAGTCACCAGACCCAATAGAATTGGCTTGTTTTTGTTGCTACCTTCCCATAACCAGCTGTTCAATCTTGAACCAATTAATACATGTGCCTGGTTTTCCTTTTGTGACATTTATGATTCGCCTCTTCCACATTTTATCTTCACAACTTTAATACATATGTAACAGTGATAAGCACAAGGTCACCCAGGAAGCTTCACAGGTGGTGATTTAATCTTGGTCTCTTACACCCTAGTCCATTTAATATCCCTCCACATGCTGTAAAGAAGGCACGGAAGTAAATATGTTTGGGGAGTGGGGACAATCTTTTCCTATAGGGCTGAAAGTTTAGGGAGGAGCCTGTAAGGGATTCCTTTCACAACACAAGGGATGAGAAATTTCTCACTGAAATGAACTGCCTTCTGCTGCCCTCTTCAGACATAAAGCCAGAATACACATATACTATTTTATTTTTTGTTTGTGCTAATTTTTTTTATAAAAAAGAAGCAGCTTAAAATAGTAATGCAAAAATTGTTAAATAAATGAAATTATTATGGATTTGGACACATCCATAAAGGGGCAATAGGAAAGAGATTTTGGATATGACCTATTACCAATTATTTGGAAGTTGCTTTCTCAGAATGTCCCTCAGTAAACTTCTAGCCCCACCCTTAAGGAAATAAGAGAGCAAGCAGCTTATGCTGGCAATATAAAATAATGAACACTGATATCAGGGACATTTTCTGGACCTGCTCTAAAAATAAAGAAATTTGGGAGTGATCTAATATATTTATCTAGTAAACTTATCTAGTATATTTGTCTTGGTATATTTATTTGGCAACAGGTTAGTGTAGACTGCCCCAGGAAATGCTGTGAAAGAAGAAGAGGAGGACTTTGGATTTGATATCCCGCCTTTCACTCCCTTTAAGGAGTCTCAAAGCGGCTAACATTCTCCTTTCCCTTCCTCCCCCACAACAAACACTCTGTGAGGTGAGTGGGGCTGAGAGACTTCAGAGAGAAGTGTGACTGGCCCAAGGTCACCCAGCAGCTGCATGTGGAGGAGCGGAAACGCGTACCCGGTTCCCCAGATTACGAGACTACCGCTCTTAACCACAACACCACACTGTTGTCCCTTTTGTCCATGCTGCACTACCTTGCTACTGCCATGTAGGCAAATGCAAGCATTACTCTCTCTGAAGGCAGTCTACACCTCAGCATGCTTTTGGAGGAGCAGAGTGGGAATTGTCATTACCTATTCTTGTCCAATGAGGGCAGCAGAGATTGTGAAATGGAAATAAATTGGCGAGTCCAGAGGGCTGCATCCAAGGTTAAGTCCTACTCAGAGCAGACCCACCGAAATTAATGGTCATGATTTGTCCATTAATATTAACGGGTTTATTCTGAGTAAAAATTAATGCGATGCAACCCAGAGAAATTTTAAAAATTGTATTCAGCAAAGTCGACATGTAAAAAATGCAGAAGTGAGATTAATATTGATCACATTTGATGTTTAAATCATAGGTTTCTGCAGAAGTGCAAGTATTAGAGCCTTCCACAGGAACACTGGGTTGTAACCAACTACAGTGGTACCTCGGGTTACATACGCTTCAGGTTACAGACTCCACTAACCCAGAAATAGTACCTTGGGTTAAGAACTTTGCTTCAGGATGAGAACAGAAATCGTGCAGCGGCGGCGCAGCAGCAGCAGGAGGCCCCATTAGCTAAAGTGGTGCTTCAGGTTAAGAACAGTTTCAGGTTAAGAACGGACCTCCGGAATGAATTAAATACTTAACCCAAGGTACCACTGTAAATCCTACTCAAAGTAGGCCCATTGAAATTAATAAACCTAAGTTAGTCATGTCTATTAACTAGTCTATTAAGACAGTGTGGTGTAGTGGTTAAGAGTGGTGGACTTGTAATCTGGGGAACTGGGTTCGCGTCTCCGCTCCTCCACATGCAGCTGCTGGGTGACCTTGGGCCAGTCACACTTCTCTCTGAAGTCTCTCAGCCTCACTTACCTCACAGAGTGTTTGTTGTGGGGAAGGAAGGGAAAGGAGATTGTTACCCGCTTTGAGACTCCTTCGGGTAGTGATAAAGTGGGATATCAAATCCAAGCTCTTCTTCTTCTTCTTAATGGGTCTACTCTGAGTAGGCCTCATGTTCTATGCCACCTTCTTTTTGGTAGCTCCCTTTCCATCGCAAGGGATGGCATTAGAGGGTGGCAGCAGAATTTGGCCTTCTCCAGCAGTAAACTCTGCATGGCCCTTCCTCTTGAACAGCAACGGGGAACCTTAAGCCTGGGGCCAGATGTAGCCCCCAGGCCTCCCTGTATGGCCCTTGAGACTTTCCCAGAAGTAAACTGGTTGAACTGATTTCAGAATTGTCATTTTGCATTGTGGTATGTAACTAGGGATGTCTGATAATTTGGATGGAAACAGAAAGGGGAGCAGAAATTGCTGACGTTCTCTTATTTGTCCCATGTCTGGAACAGATATCAGGGGATTGTTGTTATCAGCCCACAAGCAATATAATAAGAATTTTATTATTTGTACCCTGCCCATATGACTGGGTTGCCCCAGCCACTCTGGATGACTAACCCCTCTGCCATATGCATTGAGTTTCCTTGGCATTGAAATTAACAGTGTGGAATAACATAATAACAACACAATTAATTACATAAAATTCTGCCACAGTGAGACGAGTTCTGTCGTTTTAGTTGGAAGCTGAACTGGAGCGGAAACAGCGCTGTGTGGAACGAACATGGGCCAGAACAGAAATCCATGCCTTCTTACATCCTTCGTTGTAACCCACCCTGGGACCTTGTGGTGAAGGGCAGGTAAGAAATCCAGTTAACAATAACACATAATAATGCCTTCAGTTTTTTGTATTTGCATTTATATACCTGTGATCTAGAGACACAGTGAATTCCTGCCCCTCAACATTTAACTGTGAAGAACAGGAAAGGGAACTGAACTAGGGTGAGTCCATGTTCTCTGCTTTACAGAGAACAGACCTTTATTGAAGGGCTATCAGATGACTGTCCTCTATGTGAAAGCATTTTCTATTAAAAGGGCTGTTCAGTCAAAGTCCGGTTTAAAGATAAAGAATTAGGAGCGGGAGGGGGGGATTGAATTTGCCCATCAACAGTAAACATCTGGACTGAACATCTTCCCCATTATGACATTTTCTGTTACATTTCTAAAAGTGCAACTATACACATAAATTAGCATACGGCAATTTGATGAAAAGGTGTGTCCTCTTTTTTTGACAGCATGTAAGTGGTTACCCTAGAAGGAACCCCAAAGAACAACTACTCTGTGCAGGCCCAGTGTCAACACTCAGAGCACTTGGGTAGCTGTCAGGACCCCAGGGTCCTAGCAGGGCTGGGTGGCAGTGGAGCCTGCACTGCATCCTTTGCTATGAATTTGCCCAGATGTGGTGGGCCACTTACATTTCCCACAAGGCCCTGGAGTGTTGCTGTGTCAGGCGCTCTGGGATACTGCGGGGAATGAAATGGTTGCAGCCACCATCAGGTAAACCTCCAGCTGGGGGCCCACTCTAGGAATTCATGTTAACAACATTTTAAAAAAGGCAGGGCCTGAAGACAAAAACAGGGGTGGAAATAAAGCCACTGGTTTTCTACAGGTAGGGACTAGCTAAATAAAGATGCTATTCCCTGTGAAACAGGAACAACTAGAAATTAATTTCTGAGGTTTAAGAAGGAAAAAAAGAGTTTAAAAATAGTGCCATTGCCAACACCAGGAAAGCTGCAACACACACACAGTATTTTTCCTTGCAGCTGTGTGACCTAACTTATCTTTGCTGAGTCTTGACATGTTTTAGTCTCCTTAGATGGGGTGAGTCAGAGTTGAGGAGTCAAAAAGGCCAACAGAATCCCAGTCTGTTTCGCCACCATCCCCTGCTCCCTGCATATGATGCATCTCTGTTATGAGTCACTTGAGAGAGATTTTTTCCAAGGAAAAGTCATTCATGCAAGAAGACCCTGAAGCTTGACAGCCGGGTTGTATCAGAGTCACTCCACTCACTTCCCTAAACTGAAATCTCACTGTTAAGGCATTCCCCAGATTAGAAAAATAGAGCAGAATGATAGCAGGGTACTCAAGACTCCTGGCCTAGAAAGCTGTGATGCAATCAGGATAGGACTTTAGAAGGCCAAGGCCTCACTCGGAAGAATGAAGTGCCTCATATCTCAGGTTTTACAAATACTAGAGACTTGCTTTTCTTTTGAATGGAAGCTCAGAATCTAGGAATTATGGTTCATCTGGAGGGAGCGGAGCAACTGCCCATCTTTATGAATCCTCATGCTAGATGCACAAATCTTTCAGGGTTTTTTGAAATCCCAAGCAAACCCAAATCCTCAGAGAAAGGGTTTCAGTAGCACATCAAGCCAATTCATCAAGAGGCTGTGATTCATTTGAATAGAGTTACTTGGTTTTCTGACTCAGGTCCATATACAGGGAATGGGAAGAAAGCCCTGATCTGTGCCAGAGGGCAATGTCTACTTTGTCACTTACATTCATTCCCTTGGCAGCCAAGCAAGGGGGCCTAGGCCCTAGGTGAAAATGTGGTCGTTATGGCGACAGTGATGTCACGGCCTCTGAGGTGGAAAAGTGGTGGCAACCTCAAGTATGACTTCCTCCCCCATACCCTTTGTTATAGTTTGGCTCAAAAATAGAGATGGTCCAAGCAGCAGCCTTGCAGGGACAGTTTAGCTGATAGTCTCATGCATCGCTGCATACAATACCTCTGGCTATGGGAATTCTGAACAGAGCGGTGGATTACAAATGCAGCACTGCAGGAGCGCTGTCTGGGAACAGGTGCAAATGCAATGTGCCATTTAGTGGCAGGGACCATCTTCAAATCTCACCTGATTATCAAATAATATTTTGTACCTCTAGAGAACTATGCCTTTGTGTTGGTAGTCAAAATATAGTAGGACACCGTTCATGACATTTTATACTGTTCCCAGGGACAGATTGGTGGCACACCGTGGCTGGCTGACTCTGACATAAGGGTGGCCAACTGTCCTACTCTGTAGAGAACAGTCCTCTAGTTGAGGGCACCTTCTGTTCCAGGATGAGGAACCTCTGGCCCACAGGCCAACTTGGGCCTGCCAGGAGTCCCACTTTGGCCTGCCAAGCCATTCTTGGCAAACCACTCACCACACCTGATGTCATATGTGATGTCAGGTGCGAGACAGGTACTAGCATGGCTTCAAAGGAACAACTGCGAGCTTAAAGAGAAACAATTGGGAGCTTAACGTGATTCCGATCAGCTGATGGGCGGTGGGAGCATCCCTAGCTCCAGAATAAAGGAGATTGCTTTGAACCCCCTGCCAAAATGGAGGAAATAACATATACCTTAGCAGTGGCTGCAATGCAAACCCCTTTGTGATTAGAGCAAAGCCCTCTTAAGGCATGCTCAAAGAGGCTCGGTATCCATTGTAATGTCAGATGTTTACCCTGTGCGGGGTAGGGCGGATGCAGATCTGGCCTGCTTGCAGGGGAGTGGGAAAAGTTCAGAGTTCCAGCCAGTCAGCCCCTTTTCCAAGCACTCCATTCCATTCCTATTCTCCTCTCCCACATCAAGTTATGCAGCCGCTGACCATGTAGTTTGGGGTTTTTCTCCCTCCTTAGGAATTCCTCCCCTTGAGTTTTTGTTTGTTTGTTTTTACTTCTTCACATCTTGGGGTTTCCCCAAACCGGCTACTATTTCCCATTCTTCTGTAGATGGTCCTGCTTTGGCTGCCTTAAAGATCATCAGGCGGAGAATTGAGCTTACTCTTAAGATTGTGCAATGACAGAACTGTCACTTTTGCCATTTTGTTTTCCTCATTGGGTCTCTTATAGGTTTTGTGTTGCCCCTTGTTTTCAGAACAATTAATGATTGACCTTGTGATGCTTTACAAGTTAACATCTCAGGCTACCTACCTGAATCTCACTCCGGTTATTTTTAAGACTCATGCACTGAGACAGGCCTTATATCATTTATCTAGATGGCAAAATTCACTGGGCATTTGGGTGGCAAAGTAAATAACTTACTCCAACATCTCCTACTGCCTTTTGAACTGGATCACCTGAGCAGCTGGTACTTGATCATGGCCTTCTGTTCAACACATTTAGGACCTCCCTCCAGAATAGATTTGCAAATTTATAAATGAATATATAGCAATAATAATAACTCTGAGCCTAACCTGCCTCACAGGGTTATGAGGATAATATGGAGAGGGGGAGAGCCATGTTCATGCCACTTTGAGCTGCTAGGATGAAAGCTAGGGCATAAATGCAATAATTAAATATCTAGAGAAGTACTTTGGAATAGAATTTTAAAAGAGATTTAGAAAAGATTGTACTTATTGTAAACAAGTTCTCACCAGAGTATTCTGTCTCTTGTGCATAAACCAATGATCAAGAGAACTACAATAGTTTAATTGTACTATTAGGATAACTCTGAAGTCCTATGAACCCTTTCCATAAACACATTACGTGTTCTGTAGCAAACATGAAGATCTACCTCCCTTTCTCGCTCTGAATAAAGCCAATTCCACATACTCTGTCACTCTCTTTCATTACAAGAAGGTAGAGTTCTGCAGAATGAAAAAAAAATGTGGCTTCCAGTTGCTCCCATTCTTTTTTTAAAAAAATTCTTTTTATTAAGATTTTATTGGGTTACAAAAGGACATACAGTGCCTCTGCTTTCAGTTCCTACAGATCAGTTATATTTTATGTGAGACAGTAATGTTAGTAGACAGCATAAGGTTGGGGGAGAAGAGAGGTGGGAAGAGAGAAGACGGGTAGCCAACTTTCATTCTTTTGCATAGTGTCCGTGCAAGGTTTTTGTGTCAGCGTCTTGTGGGTAGGTTCCCTTTCTATTCATTTATTGGTTTTCATTGGTGGCGAGATAGGTTGGGGG
Organism: Podarcis tiliguerta; assembly: GCF_965153285.1. Taxonomy (NCBI): domain Eukaryota; kingdom Metazoa; phylum Chordata; class Lepidosauria; order Squamata; family Lacertidae; genus Podarcis; species Podarcis tiliguerta. The sequence goes on along the minus strand of NC_139541.1, from coordinate 47,970,603 downwards.
CCCAGGGCATGGTTGGTTGCCTTCAGTGGAGCGCAGTGAGTTTTGTTTGCAAGCGTAAGGGGGAGATGTTGTTAGGTCAAGTTAGCAGTATCGATCTGTATGCTGCCTGCATTTACCCCTGGCCTTACCTGCCACAGGTGTGTTGCTCCCGGAAGGGAATGAAGCGTCTTGGCTGAAAAAGGTTCCCTACCCCTACTGTCCAGGGCCAGGGTTATGGTCTTGAAAAGCAGGCCTAGCTCTACCGAAGGAGCTCAGATTGGTTCATGTACCGTTTCCGAGCGGCTTCCCTCCCAGAGCATATACAAGGCTAATCCAATGCGCTATCCCCTCATGTAGCATAAGCCTTCCAATTGTTCTCCGACCCATCTTGTAACATTCCCACAAACCGTACCAGGAAAAAAAATGCAATTACACAAAAAGAAAAGACAATGCACGCCACTAAAAGATATTCACTTACAGTTTATTTATCCCCACCCCACCCCCGCGCCTGAAATTATTTCACATCTTTTTTTTCTTTTTCTTTTTTTTACACAGCTACAGAACAGTAGTAGTAAACCATCGGTAGAAGCAACAGTGCTAAGGATAAAACGTTGGCGTAAGTTTCATCTCCGTTTTCTTCTGTTTTCCCTCACTGAGTTTATCAGACAGCTTGGGATATAAGGCAGAAACAAAACAAAACAAAAGCAAAAGCAAAACACAACCCCTGGCACCCTACATGAATTAAGACTTGAACCAACCGTTGTTGTTGTTTTTGTGTGTGTTTACAAAAAGTGGGAAACAGAGAGATGACAGAGACTTGAAGTGTGAAGAAGCTACCCTAGCAACATTTTTTAAAAACAAAACAAAAACAAAAAAAGACAACCAGAACAGCAAAAAGCATCGCTTCCCATTGAATACAATTAAAATATGCATGCATGCATGTACAGTATATGTATATACATGTACATACATACACATGTGTGTATAAGCACACTGCCTGGATGTTAAATCTCTTCAGGTGCCCCAAGAACTGAACAAACATCTGCTAGTAAACTCAAAAAAGATAAAACACATAAAATGCTTCTTTTATTTTTATTTTAAAAAGCTGCTCCATCCCAAGAATGCTTATTGTGAAAGAGAGAGAAAATAACCCAAAAGCATATTTATAAAAGAAAGCTTATTTATAAGGGTTTTTAAAAATAAAATAAAATAATAATAATATTTTTTCTGAGCATCTGTGTAGGACCCACCTCATCATCCTAGTGCCCCCCAGATGTTTTTGGCCCCCAGCTCCTAGGGCTGATGAGAGCTGCAGGCCCAAATATCTGGCGGGCATTGGATTGGCAAAGGCTGGCGCAGGCGGATCAGGAATAAGGATAGTGGTCATACATATTTTGAGGAGCAGCTTAGCAACTGATCGTGGAAAAATCTCCCATCTCATGAAAATAATAAGAATAGTAATATGGCAAGTGATCTTTGTATGCATGGAACATAAGCGAAGCTCTGGGAGAAGGGAAGGAGGAGTGAAAGTAAAGAAAAATGCACAACACGGTGGCTGTGAGGATGAACATGCCCTTGAAATATAGGACGTAAACAGAAAACCAAACAGGCACGCCTTGGCAAATCTAACACAAATGGTCGACAGCTCAACTTAAGTCTAATCTTGAACTTAAGTTTTTAAACTAACATTTTTCTTAATTACAACAAAAGGTAGTTTCCTTACCACTCCAATTTCCTAACCCCAGCACAGTTTGAAAATGTTTCAGGTAATATTCACAACCTCTTCCTGACTGCGCACTCATCTTTTTGCTCTTGTGTATATAGATGTAGTCATATGCATATTTTTTTCTTTTATCTGAAGAAACTTTTGAGTAATTTGTAAATCAGAAATCGGTGGGGTGATGGGGCCGGACAGAGACTACGTAATACAGTAAGCTTTACTAAAAGACAGTTATTCAAAGAGGGTTTTCTGTTCTTTAAAAAACAAAAACAGTAAGACCAACTAGTTCATACAGTCTATATGCGAATCAGAATGAAACAAACAAACGAAAAAGATAAAAGAATTAACAATTCATAAATAAAAGACAGGTCCCAGACCTGTTATTTGTGAACCATTTTTTAAATAGGTGCATTATGTAAATTGTATGTACAACAAAATTACTTTGCATAACGATCGTAAGAACAGAACGAGAGGTGAAAATCATGTTTTTTCTTCTCTTGATTTCTCATACTTTTTATTTAAAAAAAAAGAGAGAGCAGGAAAGATGGTAAAGCACCTAAAGACTGAGGGTCCATCCAAGAAAAAGCTCTGATGTATAACCCCATATTTTTTTCTTTCCATATGGCATTTTAAAAACAACACAAAAAAGCAAATGAAAATTGAAACAGATTTCCCCTCCCTTTTTTCTTTTTCTCCCCGGCTGCGCAATCTTCCTTCCCCCACCCCCAACCCCTTCATTTAGATGATGTTGAATTTCAAAGGACGAAGCTCAAAGAATTTGGCAGGGCCTGGGCATGCTCAGTTCCCCCTCCCACACGCAAAGCCACACTCTGCTACCTCACAAACACAACTCCTAAAATCGAAGTCCTTAGAACTTGCTGCTCTCTATAGGTAGAAGCCAAAAGTTTATTTCTCTGCTTTTATTTTGTTGCGAAAAATTCTCTTTTCCCCTCCCTCCCTCTCTCCTTGTCAAATGCTACGAATGCAGCCCACGAGATTTCACCATGCCTCTGTGTAGCGGACATCCACTTCCTTCAGGTTGGGCAATTTAGCCTGGTTAAAGAGAAAAGGGTCGGGTGGGTAGAGAGAAAGAGATAAATAATGAGCCGGTCCTTTTCAGATTTCCACCAGAACCCAGTAAGATTCCCTGTGGACCATCGCTAGACATTTAGGTTCTGCTTGTATATTTTGTATAGCCATATTAAATGAAAGTTTGCGATTTAAAGTGCTTAAAGCCATGATGGCTGGTGCCCATTGGGCCTGGTAGGGCAGAAGACCAGGAGCCCAGCAGCAGGTGGCGCCGGAATCAACTAATTCTAGTTTTCTTCCCCTCCGCCCCACCTTGATTTCTACAAAGGCAAAACTCAGACAAATGAGGATGAAGCTGACAGGCAATGTCACCCCTTGGACTGGTTAGCAGTAAGAAGGCAGGCAGGTGAGGGGCTGGCTTAGGGCACACAGACTCTGGTGTGGCCCCATTTGCCCCAACAGATCAGCCTTCACTGATATAAAGGGAGGTGAATGAAAGGAGCAGCTGCTGTCCAACTACAGATTTAAAGAGCTTCTCTGCCCTAGGCGGAGTTGGAGAAGATGTGGGACGATGATCTTAGAGTGGGTGCCTTTGTTGAAGTATCAAGCTACCAAGTAGATCAGTCAATTGATAGCCTAAGAAGGGGACAGAGCTCAGTGGGGGAGCAGGAAGAAGGTTCCCAGTTCAATCCCTGGCAGCTTCTCCAGGTTAAAGGATGGCAGCAGGCAGGTGATGGGGATCCTGAATGCGGCTACCAGTCAGTGTGAACAGCACTAGGCTAGGTGGACCAATGGTCTGACCTGACAGCAGCTTCCCACATTCCTGTAAGCTCATTTCGTTAACTTCAGGTTTAAAATTATTATGAATAAATCATTTTAGAGGTGGTGACACTGCTCTTTCACATCTTGAACAGGATGCGGAATCTCTGGCTGTCCAGATGATCCCTGACCACTGGTGATGCTGGTTGGGGTTGATGGGAGATGGAGCCCAGCAAACATCATAAGAAGAGCTAAGTGTTTTACGTGGGATGGCCTGCTCTCTTGCCACTGGGCTATTTCCCAGACATGTCCCGCAGCTTCAAAACTTTGACATACCTTGAGATCTTCATAGGTGTCTGCCGTAAGTTTGGTGCTATTCATATTTAAGCTACACAGGCTTTTCATGGCTAGGAAATAAATAAGCAATATGTTACACAAAATGCAAATGCTGCCATGTTGATCTATTGGGGGGGGGTGTGTCAAAAATCCATTAGGGAATTTGGCCAAACAAAATGCCACTAAACTGTGTGCAAGCTTTTTGAATTCTGGAGAACTCAAAAGCCTGCACATGATTTTTTGATATTTTAGTAAGCCAAATAAAAACATTGCTCTAATAGGATTTTTTATACAACATGTATAAAAAGACACATGCTCCTGCATATTGAAAGATGGCATGATAATGTCTGAGGGGTCGCTATGTTACGGAGGCTGCTATGTTGCAGACCTTGCTTAGCTAAAAACTTAACTGACTGGACTTTGGGTCACTGCTTGGCAATATTTTCTCTGCAAACATGAGAACTAGAATCTTGCTCCCCGCAATCCCCCAAAACAAAGCTTTAGATTCTGAACATGAAGAGTGGGGGACTGATGTATTTTGCACTAGGAAAGTGCTTTGAAATATTTTGTATGACACAGTGCAAATGAGTCATGCTCATAATGTTCGGGGGGGATAATTTTTATTTAAATTAATACTTCAATCAATATTTATTTTTTCCATACCAAAGTGTATGACAAAAGTAACACCTTTAAACAAATGTTCACACAATGGCCTCATTTGCACTTAGGCCAGGGCACAGAACCTGGGCACCTGTCCCAGCCCACCAAAGGAATGAGTTTGTCATCACTGATGGGTAGGAGGGGGAATCACTGCAAGGGCAGCGGATCCGAGAGGCTGGTTACAAAACAGACTTTAACCTGGATGAATCTATCTGGAACAGTTGCCCTCCCTCTGGACTGCAATCCCCACTTCACTCATCAACATGGATTGAAACAGTATGCAAGTCACTGGAATTTGCAGTTCTCAAGTATGAGTACACCAAGGAACCTGTGTCTTCCCAGATAAGCTATTGTACTCCTGTCATTCCTGACTGCAGGCTACGCTGGCTGGGGCTGATGGGAATCCAACCACACCTGGAGGGCCATAGTGCAAAAAGGGTGCATCACTGGGAGAGTAAGCCCCCTTCAAAGGGGTTCAAAACAGTCCTGAGGCAGTAAAGCCCAGATGAATCCTCTCCCTGCCCTGTCATTGGTCTGCTTCTTTGCTTACTTACAGCTCAGTGCCAGCAGCCCAGCGTCGGTGACAGGCGTCTCACATAAGTTGAGCACTTGCAGCATCGTGAGGTGTTCAGAGAGAAGCCGCAAACCTGCATCTCCAAACTGGAGGGGGTGGGGTGGGGGAGACATGGAAGTATTATACATGAGCAGAGCATTATGGCAAAAGGAACTAGCCTTGCAGACACAGGAGACTGTTACCTTTCTGCACTAGTTTACATCCCAGCCATGCAGAAGTCAGATTTTCACACCCACCCCCACCCAGCAAGAAGCATGATGACTGTTGATAGAATCATAGTATTGTAGAATTGGAAGGGGTCCAAAGGGTCATCTAGCCAAACCCCCTGCAGTGCGGAAATCACAGCTAATGAAGGAAACTTAGTTGAAGGACACAATTCAGTATGGACAGTGTGGCCTGAGCCATGAAGGCTATATATATGTGGCCCACAGGGCGGAGGTTCCATATCCCTTTTCTACATGCAAAGTAGGTATTATCCCCCAGAGCTGTAAGTGCAGCAGGACTCTTGCAAGTGGGCCTAACAATTTTGGCTGGAAGCAGAAAAATTGGGGGAGGGAAGGAGTCTGCTTATAAATTGGGTGGGGGGGGGCGGTTGCAGGAAACTTGCACTGTCAGAAAACCTTCTCATATTGATGCATTGGGCAATTTTGGGCATGTCTCAGCTCAAGCGACTCCTCTCCGCTGCTGCTTCCTGAGCTCGTACCTGAGTTGACCACAGGTTCAACTGCTTGAGCGAAGGCAGCTTGATGAGATGCTCTGCGCAGGCACTCGTGACGTTAGTGAAGGCCAGGCTGAGGTTCTCCAGGTTGCCGAAGGAACCTGAGCTTAACAACCGGGCCAGGTCTGCGTCCTAAGGGAGGAAAACAGCACAGATCAGATTAGCACAGAAACTGCTGTAGATATTGGCAGGAACTTTCAAGCCCAAGCTCTTGCAACACAGGCCGCAGTTCCTGTGTTGCGAAAGTTGGTTAAATTCTGGGGGCAGACCCACTTAATTCACACCTATCTGAGCATTCTGCTGCAGACTTTGCCAAGCTGGTGCCCTCCAGGTATTTTGGACTACAACTCCCATGTGCCCCAGCCGGCATGGGGAGGGCGTGTATGGTGCGAGATGATCTTTTAAAAATCCAGGTCCCAAGCTGTATAGGGCTTTATGCACCAGTAGCAGAACCTTTAATTCAGTCTGGTAGCTAATTTAAGGTTACCAGACCCCAGATTTACAAATCAGTCCCCATACAAAATCCACTGAAGTTGAAAAGTGTCCCCGGATTCATTGGGGGGAGGGGGAATCTGGTAACCTTAAGCTAACTGTCAGGCAGTGCCCTGTCCTAGTGAGCAGTTGAACTGCCTACTTTTGCACTGGCTGCATTATGGGAAATTTGAATGATGGCTCCAAACCAGATGGCGTGAGGTGCCTAGGGCAGGCTGCAGTGCAGGGCTCGGACCTGGAGCTCCAGCAGCTTCCTGCAGGTGCCTTGTGCTGATGCCAGGCCTGCTCCACATACATAATCTAAACAAGCCATACAACCCTATAAAGTAGGGATAAAGTAGCTTTAACTCCTGCATAGCAGGAGTGAGAGTACAACCACAGGCATCCTGTTTTGCAGCTCAGACAATTGGTACTATGCTACATAAGAGAATGGCCAAGGTCAAATTAGGCGTTCAGCCATTCTCGAGACCCCAACTGTAGATTACCTGGCCTAATCCATAATCCAGTTCTGGCTCAATGTAAAGTTCAATGCCCTCCAATAACCCTCCAGATGCTGTTGGACTACAACTCCCATCAACCACAGCATGCATGACCAACGGTCAGGGTTGATGGGAATTAGAGGACAGAGAAAAGCTTTTCTGCATGCTTATGATATTGCTATAACTGGAAAGCTAAAACTTACTGTGGATTTTGATGGCAGTGTTAACCTGGTAGGACCGCCTTTCCTTTGCTGTAAAAAATAACAAATAACAAAAATAAAAATGTTGATTAAAAACAGGGCTGTTGCTTCTGTGTCAGAGCACACACTTTGCTGGTGGGATGCCCAAGGCTGAAATCCCCTCATTTCCAGTTAAAGGGACCTCAGGTGGCAGGGCAGGGCTTCTTGGTATTCCACATCCAAAGACAGTACACTGCTGTTTACTTGAGTAAGTTGGTAAGTTGATGCAAGGGAAGGGATGAGGTCTCAGGAGCATGGAGGGGGTTGGATGCTGCCTCAACAATCAGCTCCAGATCAGGAGATTCAGGTGCAGAGTGGCACTTTTTGGAACTTCAGAGAATGGGGTGGGTTGGCGGGGGTGGATTATATACAGTGGTACCTCGGGTTACATACGCTTCAGGTTACACACTCCACTAACCCAGAAATAGCGCTTCAGGTTAAGAACTTTGCTTTAGGATAAGAACAGAAATCGGGCTCCGGTGGCGTGGCAGCAGCAGGAGGCCCCATTAGCTAAAGCGGTGCTTCAGGTTAAGAACAGTTTCAGGTTAAGTACAGACCTCCGGAACGAATTAAGTACTTAACCTGAGGTACCACTGTATACCATTGGCCCACTGCAATAACTATTGTATCACTTTCTATTTCACAGTGTTTTAAATACATTGTAGGCCACCCCAAGAACACTGGTCGGTGGGTGGGGTATAAATACTCCAAATTAAAGGAAACAGAACAGTACATCTTCCTTTGGGAAGTCCAGGCTTGTTATAAGTGCAGTCTGAAGAGCACTGTAACTTTCTGTGCAGAGCCGAGCCCGTCTTTAAATATCCTTCGTGCCTTAGGCCCCACCTGAATCTCCTCTGGTGCCTGTTTTTGAATAGTGCCAGGGCTGTCAATACAGAGACTCACCAGTTCTTTCAACTCCCTCTGCCTGTCACAGAGCTGCTCGTACATTTTTTTCCCCACGTCAGTGCTCTCAAGGGTTGAGATGATCTGAAGCTGGGTGTCTTTGTTGTCGATGATGTTGTATTCAAGCATCAGGCAAAGAATCTGACAATGGAAAGATAAGTAACATTTACTCTACAGCTTGTTCACTGAGGACGTCTGGATAGCTTGGCACAACCCACCCCTCTCTCTTCTTTTTGAATGCTTGTTAAGAAGCAACTTTGACCTGAGTTTTCTGCCTACTTGTTTCTCGCAAATGCCCTGTTCGGTTGGTTGGACTGTGGGATAGTGACTGGTTCAGCAAGCTCTGTGGCTGGGTGGAGATTTGAACCCAGGTCTCCAACATTCTTGTCTCCTACATTCTATCCATTCAATTATGCTGGCTCTAAGAGGGCAAATGCATTATTCACTCCTTCATCTTGTTTTTCCTCGCCCTCCTCTGTGAAATCAGTAGGGCTGTCACTCAATTAAAAAAAATGAGGCAGCCATCTGAAGCACACTTGCTGGAGACGATAAGCCCCACTGAACAGAGTGGGGCTTAGCTTCTGAGTAACCATGTGATTGCATTGTCAACCACAGAAGTTTTATTCAGTTAATTAATCAATTATACCTGAATACATTTGTGCGAGAATGGACTTCTTTTATCTTGAAAGGATGCAGGGACATATTGCAAGAAGCAGAACCATCAATGGGGCATTCCACAGGACAGTTCCCCTTAACATGCTGCCCTCCAGATATTTTGCACTCCAACTCCCATTATCCCCAACCATTATTCAAGCTGGGTGGGGCTGATGGGAGTTGTAGTCCAAAACAGCTAGACTGGAAACAGGTTGCTGAAGTCTGCTGTTAAATTTGTTACTTAATGGACCATAATGGCTTCCCCCAAGAAAATCTGGGACTGCAGTCACATGCAGGGACTGAGAATTCTTTGTCCTTAATCATGTCAGGGAACTATTAGTTTTCAGGGTTCTTCTGTTGGAAAGGATTATCGTTAAAATAGCTTATGAAATTACTTTTAAAAAGTAAAAATGTGCACTTGGCTTTAGCTTAGCTTAATCTTTGTGGCTGCATTTCTGTTTTGTTTTGCTGTTTCTTCACTGCATTTTGATTCATTTTTATGTGGAGTGTTTTGGAAAGACACTTTGGGTAGCCTTTAGGGCAAGGTGGGGAAGCATCTACAGTTTCCAAATAAATACATTTCTTTATCTTTATTTTATTTTATTAAATTGATGGCACATTTCCCTTTCAAAGGAGCCCAGGGTGGCCGGCACACAAGAGATGAAACTTCTAAAATCAATTAAATACCAATGAAGGCTGGGAAGCATCTCTTCTTAGAAGGCTTTGGTAGGCACCAAAGAGGCAACAGGGTGGCGCCTGTCTAATATTTAAAAGGAGGCAATTCCAAAGAGTAGGTACCACAGCACTAAATTCCCAACTCCTATATTCTGCAGAATGGATTTCCTAATAAAATGGAATCTGCAGCAAGCCTTCACCTGCAGGGCATGCTGATCAATTGCGTATAGAAGGGGTAAGACAACCTTTTTGGCAACCTGATCCCAAACTGTTGCGGCTTTATACACCAAAACCAATCCTCTGAACTTAGCCCTGCAGCTAATGGGCAGCCAGTGTTGGAATGAAATACCAGGTTCCTAGTTTCTAGGCTATGTGACAGATTAAGGGGTTTGGCACCACCCAGTTCAACAGTCTCATTATTTGATGCATTACCTCCACCATGGTCTGGTTGCCTCTCAAAGCTAGCAGCATGCAGGGCCCAAGTTTGTTCTCAGCCAGTGAAAGCAGGAACTTTTTTGTCTTATAGCAGGAACCCATTAAAATGTGAACCTGTGAGAGCAAGAGAGAGAGAGAGAGAGAGAGAGAGAGAGAGAGAACCTGGTTAGGGGTGCAGGCATGAAGGAAGAATGCGGCACTCTTTGAACCAGTCATGTAAATCAGCCAACAAAATTAACAAATTCATACATTATATATCAGAAAGAGGTGTAGTCTCCAAGCATCAGAGGGAATCCTTCATTCAAAAAATATATATATCCTGTTTGGTCATTCACTTTTCCCTGGAGTGAGGAGTGAGCTTACCAGCACAGGCAGGAGCCCTGGCCTCAAATCAATCCTCTGGGACAATCCAGGAGAGAGGTGGGAGAAATTAGCGAATTGGCCCAAAGAGCTGAAATGGATGCATGTACAATTTTCACACACAGGGTTTCCCATGTACATATATCTGCTTCCTATCCACAGTTATAAAAACCTTACAGGGCTGGACTTTCAAATCCAAAGAAAGGATCTGGATTTTGCAAAGAAAAGATAGGGCTGTGTATATAGAGGGGCATGCTTCAAAACTAGTCAGACAACCTTGATTCATAGCAACAGCAAGATAAGTCACTCCTTATATTTCAACACAGCGGTTTCAAATATTCAGAGTGCTACTGACAATGGAGAGTTTCGACTAAGGCCGTAGCAAAATTCTCCCATTTTTGTAGCTCCATTTACAGGCTGCATCTGTGGGAGGACACATTTTGGGCATCTTCAGGAGAGTGGGATGTGTATATCTGTGTGTGCAAAAACTCACCAGCACTCCTACTCCTACTCCAAACTTCTGAATATATGTTCAACCCATTCCCAGTTTATTCAGAGTTACAGCTGGCACATACCATGCTGGCAAACAACTCTCCATCATCATCGCAGGCTACGCCACCAGGGCTGTAGAGCTGGAACCAGCCGTCTTTGCCAGCCCGCACACTCAGCAGACACGAGTGGACCTGCCAAGCAAGACACAAAGGCAATGAGGAGTTGAGGCTCTTTGCAGCACCACCTCTTCACTAGTCCACAGAGAAGCAAGTTAGCAAGGAAAGAAAATAGCAAACAGCTTCAGAAGCACCTCCAGGACTAACTAATTTAATGTGGCATAAATTACTGTCAACTAAAGTCTACTTCCCTGGATTAAAGAGAGGTTTTCCATATACATTTGGGGACACAGGGAGCTGTCTTAGGCTGCATCAGACCATTGGTCATTCTAGCTCAGTATCGTCTTCAGTCACTGGCAGTTCTTTAGGGTTTCTGGCCGGAGTCTCTCCCAGCCCTACCTGGAGAGGTTAGAGACCTTCTGCATGCAAAACAGATGCTCTCCCATTGATAGAGAAGAAACAAAATAAGAACTCAGAATATGTGCATATGGAACCTTTTCCTTGCTCTCAATTTGGTGTTTGAAAATAATAGTAATCTACCGAGATCTACAAGTTGCAGTGTAGGACAAAGCACATTTGCTGCATCTTTTGCCTTCTTGTGCCCCTGCAATATACAGACCCTGTACAAACATCCTGCCTATCGTAACAATGGGAGCTTTGCTAGTGGTGTTGTGACATGAAGACTCCAGTGGGTCTGTCTCAGCTATTTCGACAGATGTGGAGAGGGGGAATTTATTTGCGGCATTTATTTAGCACAGGAAATTAATTCTTGCCGGTTGCAGTTCTGCCTGCTGAAGTGACATCAACAACAGATTCTAGGCACCCAGGGTGGGGCGCATGTTTACGTAGGAGGAAAGAAGCCATTCATACTAAGGCTTATGCCCCCAAGCATTCTGGGGACAAACTCAAGGCAGACAGGCAGAGAGAGGCTGACAGTGCTTTGGAATGCAAAACTACTTAAAAGCCAGAACTTTCTGACAAGCAAGTCTCCCTGTCCCTTTGATCATGATGCTGGAAAGGAACTCACTTCTTGTCTTGGATCTTCCGCGAATCTTTGAATGACGTACTTCAGCTCCCTTGAAAGGGCAAAAGAGAAAACAAGAAGCAGAACGATGAGTGGCTATTGGTCGGTTCCAAAATTTACACAGCTGCAGCATTTCATTTTGGTTACGCTTTAAGTGATTGATGCCCCTCTTCTGGAGAGGGTGCAGGGAAGCGAGAGGAGAAAACATTTCACAGGAAGGAATTATGAGGGCTTAAGGAGTTGCCAAGGCGGTGCATATAGACTAGGAAGGGGCTTTGCAAATGCCTGCAGGCGGTCCATCTTAAAACAACCCAAGCATTCAAAAGTCATCCCAGTCTTATAACTATCATTTGAGCCAGGCAGAAGATGTACTGTTAACCTTAAAGATAAATGGTAATAACCCCTTGGTACAGACCTGCTTGGACTGTACCACTTCAGACTGCAAGGAGGGGGTTTGCATGTTTAAATGCTCCTGCCTCACTGCATGTAGAAAATCAGCACTTGTCCTTAAAGGACTAGGCTCGAGCATCTCTTGCTAACCTGCTAGGTTTCTATATGCAGGGAATACAAGTTATTGTTTTTTTTAATCTGTGGGTGGTAGTGGTGGAAAGATTCAAATGTGCAATTTCTCATAGCTGCGATCTAAAGTGGTGCAGCTGTCATGGTGGAATAAGTGACTGGGAGAAGGTTTAGTGGAGAAGTGCTTTCATGCTGACTGGCATGGAAGAGATTTCTCCAGTGACGGTGGGTTTTGCTCAACTTCCTCATTTTTATTAAGAATGTTTGTGACTCGTGTGTGTGTGTGTGTGTGTGTGTGTGTGTATGGCTCTAAGCCCTACCATTCTGATTCTGTCAGCAGCTTTCAAAACCTCAGTGCTGAAGGATAAGAGGAACACAGACACATTAGCCTTTGCTTAGATCTGGCTTATTTATATCACAGGAAATAGCTTTAACCAAACAAGCACTTACTTTGTGAACTTCTCATGCGCAAGAGCCCTGAAAATTAGACACAGAGAATTATTAATGATTCTCCTTTTTTCATGCGGTTCTTTTCTTCCAAAATAATTGTGAGTATGTGGATTCAATAAGTCTCAATAGGAGAGCTATAGTCTACATGACATCGACACATACATAAATGCCGCCTTTGCCAACCTGGTAGTGCCCATGGGTTCTAGGTTGGCAAAGGCTGCAGCAATGCATGAAGTATTTACAAAACAAAAAGGGTGGGAGAGGGCCACGTTTTAATTATGTTGAATAATGATGGAACAGAAAAAAATTAAGATTGGGGGTGGGTGGGCTCTGGATGAAAGATATCTAATGAGATGGCCCTCCGTTTTGATGATGATTATATTAATTTGTTTTGGGTGGTTTTTTATTCAGCCTTTCCCCAAGATGGAATGTGAGATGAAGTTCACGGGGATTCCTAGCCTCTCATCCAGATGTGCTTGTTTAGCTGTGTTGCAGGCCTTCATATCACTCTCTCTGTATTGTTGCAACATCATCCTGTGATCCCTGACTGGGTGGGGTAACCCTTGCATAGAAAGGGAGGGAGGAAACCTGGTTGTGTGAGAAATCAATGCTGCAACTCACTTCAGAAATATGTTTTAGCAGTAGTATAAGATTAATTGCCATTCAAGAATACCCCTGAAGAATAGTTTGGTTTGAAACAGGTTGTGCTTTTTAAAAACGTGGTTTTTTTCCCCTTCTGCACTAGGATATTTCTTCTCTTCCTTTTCCCTGCGACTGGTAATCTTCCTGTTTCTCTTTGCGGGGAAACCCATGTGATCGAACCAGGAAGAAGGCAAAAGCCAATAGGGAGACAAACAGCACTGGAGCAGGAAGAGGCAACAGAAACAATGCTGCTGAATGGGGACAATAAAGGGAATGTAAGCACTGCCTACATATTCCTTTGGGGAAATGTAAACCCCACCAAGTGCAGGAAGATTGACACTGGAAAGCATTTGGCTCAGCTCCTGTGTTCCAGATTGCTTCAAAAGAAGTCTCATGATAAGGCAAACACATCTGACTTTCCAAGCTGTGCCCTCTTGATCAGGAGATAATTCACAGCCCTGCTTTTCACATGATGGACTTGAAGGAGCCTTAGAAACCTGCTGTAAGTGTTGTTCATATAAAAACTACTTTTAGTCCTGCTTTCCTCCTAGCAAAAGAGCTGTGTGCTTCACCTAAGGATGGAGACTGAGCTGGGCAGCCGCTGGGTTTCTATATCCCACCTTTCCTCTGAGGAGCTCAAGGTGGTGTAATAATAATAATAATAATAATAATAATAATAATAATAATAATAATTTATTATTTATACCCCGCCCATCTGGCTGGGTTTCCCCAGCCACTCTGGGCGGCTTGCAAAAGAATATTACAATACTGTGATACATCAAACATTAAAAGCTTCCCTAAATAGGGCTGCCTTCAGATGTCTTCTAAAAGTCTGGTAGTTGTTGTTCTCTTTGACATCTGGTGGGAGGGCGTTCCACAGGGAGGGCACCACTACCGAGAAGGCCCTCTGCCTGGTTCCCTGTAACTTGGCTTCTCACAGTGAGGGAACCGCCAGAAGGCTGTATGTAAATGGGTCTCCTCCTCCTCCTCCTAGCATCCTCACAACAGCCCTGTCAGGTGGGTTAGGCTCAGAGACGATGACTTGCCCAAAGTTATCCAGTGAGCTTCATGGGAGAGCTTTGAACCCCAATCACCAGGTCCAACACTCAAACCACTACACCACATTGCCTGCTAAAATATGAGGGGCTGTCAGGCCAAGGCAAGATTAGACGGAGGAGGGTTTTCAGTAACAGCAGCAGCAACAAAGAGCTCCTGCCAGAGGAAAAGTCAAAGCCAAAACTATTCCGCAGGGAAATTCTGTCATCAGTGAAGCAAATGGAAACTTTCAGTGCCCGGTGATAGAAACTGCACACTTTGTAAACAGGGTTTTTAGCTCCATCCTAAGTCCCAGGTGTGTTCATTAATTGCATTGCAATTAAGGCATGGCCACATCTAATTAGCATGGCACATTAGCGAAGCAATTAATGGTCACTCTCTCATACTGCATTGCATCATGATACAGATCTGCAGTTCACCCCAGGGTCCTTTGCTAGAATCACCAACTCAGGTAAAAAGATGCCAGGTGTTGTTCTATCTCCCCAGCCGTTCCAAAGCACGCGCAGTTTACGAAAGCGAGCCCTTCCAAAGCACCCAGACACTGAGGGATGCGATAAGCTGGTAAATTGGACAATTATAGGCTGTAATGTTCACCCTCTGGGAACAGCATTTCATAAACAATGGTGTCATTAATAGGTTTCAGAGGGATGCCATTGCCAAACTCTTTCATTGCGTCCTAATACTGCTTATGGAACAATGTGCATTTTTGTAATTATCATTTTTTTTCAATGGGTCACCTCAGCCCTTTATGCTTGCTGGCACAAATGCTTGTTTTGCTATCTGATCCTATGAGACAACTGAACTTGTTCACTTCTTCTTACAGGATGTAGCTAATAAACTCAGGTGGCTTTAAAAAGTGGGCTAGAAAGGGATGGAGGATAAGGCTCAGAGTGTTATTTGAGGAATGCACCCTTTCAAAATATTTTGCAGTGAGATATTTTGGTCCAGTCCCGTGGAGACCTGGTAAACCAGCTGAAGTGTCCCCTTAAACCCAGGTTTACTGTCCCAAAATATGTCTTTGCTGGATATATTCACTCCTTGAGTTTTGGAAAGGTTCTTGGCATGCACTGCAACATTTAAAAACAAATATTTTTAAATCTTCCATTCAGCATCTTCTGGACTGTAAGATCCAACCAAAATTTCTCAAAGTTTTTGCCACTAGAGAAGATAAAACTACCTGCCATGAACTTACTCTTTAGGGAATGGGATAGGTTGAAGCAAACTGGCAAGAGCTGGTCTCCAATCGTCATAGTCTGATCTGAAATGAGAAAAGTGCTGTTAGTCCTGGACACAATGCATAATCCACTCTTGTTTATCAACTGTGCATTTGTCCTTGTAGGTAACACATCCACCACAGTATGTGTGAATGAGATCCATCTAGGGCTGGCTCTTGACCACCTGGCACCCCAGGTGCTGCTGAACTACAATTCCCATCAGCCCCAGATAGCATGGCCAGTGCCCAGAGGTGATGGGAGTTGTAGTTCAGCAACATTTGGAGGGCCACAGATTAGCCACTCCTGGTCTTGGCTAAATCCTCTCCCTATAGCAAGGAGCATTATTTGTGACCCACTCCATTTGTTGTGACCTTTTCATTTTCTTCTGTTATTATTGTTGTTGTTGTTACATCTGTAGCCCATTGCATAACCTGGACACACAATCTGCATGCATGACTTATCCCTGTCTTTCAAGATGATATGATGTGAGAGGATCATAGATCTGATCACAAGAACACAGTTTTTGGAATGGGTGCTGATGTAAACTTCCCTTCAAATTAAAGAAAGAAAAAGAAAAAAGGTAACTTAATACTGGCCGTGCAACTCAATCCACGGCATCTTTATGGGGTCACAGGCTGCAGGTTGTGAGAAAGAGCTCTTTCTTTCTGCCTGTGACCCTGGACAGTGGCTGCCAGCCAGGAAAGACCAGCATCTGCCAACCTGGTGCCCCTCATATGTTGTTGGACTACAACTTCCTTCAGCCCCAGCCAGCACAGGTAATGGTGATGGGAGCTGCAGTCTAAAGCATCTGGAGAGCACCAACTTGGGGAAGGCTGCGATAAGCAAACACAACCAGAGCATTTTACACGCAAAGAAAGTTGTTCCTTGTTCCTTGCCAACTGGAGTCCAAAACATCTGGAAGGTGTCAGGTTGACAAAAGACTAGAACAGACAATACTGGGCTAAATGGGCAAACAATCTGACCTGGTATCTCCCCGGTGCAAACAATATGACATTCAGAAGACATTTGCAACTCTTTATTTCCATAATTAAGCTTGGCTCACCACTTACACAGGAAGCATCCATCAACAGGCCAGCTAAGTGCTCCCCGCCCCAAATCTATTAGCAGTTGCAAAGGTGGGGCTTAAAATTCCTAATCATGCAAAGACCCCAAAACATACCCCCTGCCACCAGCAGCTGCACATCTCTGACTGTTCGACCCTTTCTGCCAAGGTCACAGAAAGCTCATGGCCAGCAGGGCCATCAGCTCCCTAAGACACAAAGGCTTATTGAGCTGCCATGTGACACAGCCTGGTCAGTTCTCTTTTCCCACCTTCAAACCTGCAGCATGTCAGCTTGTAACTACAGTCAACTCAGCAAATCAAACAAGCCTCTGCCTGAGCTGCATGTATATCCGTGTGTGTGTGTGTGCCTATCTGCCTGTCTATCTATCTATCTATCTATCCATCCACACACACACACACACACACACACACACACACACCATGGCTGTCATTGCTCCATGGACACCACCAGAGGCCTTTCCCCTTTTCCCAGTGTCGTCTTTCGGTTCAATAGAAAAAGCTGCCCTGCAGATCCCATAGAGCCGAAACAATCCCAAAACATATTAGCAGCCAGGGGCAACCCCGATAAACATAACATCAGAGAATGCACACAGGGTATTTGAAGCATGCAGCTGACCTATAGGGGAATGTGGAGAAGGTGGGGCCAAGCTGAAAGAAGACCTAAGTAGCCGCCAACCTCCCCTACTTCAGTTTTCTCCTCTACAAAAGGAATCCGTTTGCAGTTTGGTCAACACCTTTTCATTGAAACCAGCCTATTTCTTTATTGATAGTTTTATATACCACTTTGTAGCAGTGCACTCTTAAAGCAGCGCACAGTTTCACAGTGATACCACACCAAAACCTGTATATTCTGGGAGCCTGTAAAGGAAACCTGTCATTCAAAGACCTACATAAACTTCTTAGGAGTGATATCTGTTCTCTTTAAAAAAAGAAACAAGACAGCAACATATTAAAGGCAAAAGCATTCCAACCAGTATCTCCTCTTCTACCTGGCTCTGCAAGTAAACATCGCAGCAGTGTCAAGATGGGTGAACCTGCGAATTCCAGTCTCTCAGTTTCTCATATTTCCTTTGAAGTTCAGTTCCCCACACGTGTTTGTGATTTATTTATTTTTAAAAGTCATCATGGAAGTTCATCAGCATTTTAGTGTGAATTTCTCTGAATAACCAATTTTTGCAAAGCAGCTTTCCCCTAATACAACACGTTTTTGTATGTTTTCCCACTAACATATGCATCTTTGCACACATTACTTGGCTGGATAACTACATAGCAAAAGTTGGAGAAGTGCAAAGTTCAAAGGATGGCTGCGTTTCAGTTCAAGTACAAATTGGATTGATTCACCTATAAGTACGAACTGGATTTAATTTTGCTCCCATTTCTATACCAGGCTTCAGTTTGAAAAGAAAGCCATTCCATCATGTGAACCACAGATCTCTGCAGTCAGTGGAGTTTAACTAAGCTCCTTATTAGAGACAGCATTAAGGCAAACTCGTAGAAAGAACATCACAATCCATTTAATTGTTCTTTGAAGGATCTGACTCAGCACTCTCAAGCGTGATACAGGCAACAGAGACAGTAAGATTCTTTGTGCAATACTAAGCAGACAGCATATTCTGGGAATAATTGCAATAATAAATTGTAATTATTCAAACCAGATCATGGATGCAGGACCCACCTATGGCTTTTCGCTTTGTAAGCATTAGACACTCCTATCAGAGAATAATGTAAATTATTCTTTGCCTACTCTGCAAGGTAACCGCCTTGCACTTATAGTACAATTCTATACATGTCTGCTAGAAAGTAAGTTATGCTGAGTTCAATGGAGTTAACTCCCAGGTATACATATAGAAGTGCAGCCTTGCAGC
Organism: Podarcis tiliguerta; assembly: GCF_965153285.1. Classification (NCBI taxonomy): domain Eukaryota; kingdom Metazoa; phylum Chordata; class Lepidosauria; order Squamata; family Lacertidae; genus Podarcis; species Podarcis tiliguerta. The sequence goes on along the minus strand of NC_139541.1, from coordinate 47,952,129 downwards.
ACAATCCTAGCCATGTCTGCTCAGAAATTAAGTCCCATTGAATACAATGAGGCTTATTCCCATTCTGAAGCCGTGGTCATGAGGGATATCTAAAGATAACGAAGTAGCCTGAGATTTTTTGTCTTCCATTTATGCCTGCATCTCTTTTTCTTTCTTTTGAAAGTGGATACAGAGAATTGGTGCTGCCCAACTAAGTTCTACTTTGAGTAGATTCACTGAAATTAATGGACTTAAGTTAGTCTTGACCATTGATTTCAGTGAGCCCACTGAGTAAGACTGATATATTTTCCTTCACTGATCAAACTGCTCCATCTGGTCCAGTGCTGTTGTCATTGACTGGCAGCTGCTCTCCAGGATTACAAACAGGGAGTCTTTCCATCTCAAAGGTAATAGGCAGGCCTATATAGCCAAAGCCAGCTTAAGTTTTATTATCCACTGACAATTTGCATACTCCACCTCTGATCTATATAGAACTAGTATCCCTCCTCTTGGATGCAGCTAGTGGCCACGTGCAAGAAAAGCCTGGAGGGTCCTCCACAGAGCAGGTGGTTTGACAAGATTTAGGAAATTGCTTTGTCTGAAAAACTAACTCAACATAGAAGACTGGGGGACGGACAGTGAAAAATGGCACATTTGACATTCCATGCTTTCCTTTTCTTAGCTACGTGAACATAAATGCTGCCGTTCCCTTCCCTCTGGGCACCCAGTCTCTTTATGGAGGGTGTACACAGAGGAGCTCTGAATCAGGCAGCTTTTTACTTTGGAACTCTTTGCGACGCTGTTGTAACTTGATAATGCTATTTATACTCCACACTTCTGTTGTAACTTTCAGGTTGTTTGAGTGTTTCCCAGCCCTACCTGGAGATGCTGGGGACTGGACCTGTGATATTCTCTAATGCAAATCAAATGCTCTACCACTGAGCCGTAACACTTCCTCTGTCTAGCCCAGTACTGTGTACTAGGATGAAGTCTCTGGCAGAGAGGTGTCTTTCCCATCACCTGATCCCTTTTTAAAAACTGGAGATGCTAGCGATTGAGTTTAGGACAACCTCCTCCTCCTCCATGCCATGCATGTGCTTTACCTCGGTCCAATGGCCCCTCACAGTGCCTTGAGCACTACTGGAATGAGGGAGAAAGTGGGGGGGAAGCCACCCAAGATCAGCTGAGAGAGCTGTGGTGAATTATCGTACACGAGTTCCACCACACTCTGAAACCCCTGCACCTGTGCCTTCTGCTACACTGATCAAAGGGACATTCCATTTTCTTCTTTGGCTGGCCCCTTAGGAAGCCTGAGAGCAAACTTGTCGGGATCTAATCCTCAAATGGAAGAAGCGGAGGGGTGACTGGCAGGCAAGGAGCAACCCAGAAAATCAGGCAGTGACATCGCTATCTTGTAAAATATCCTCAGGGGTCAACGGGCAAACAGAAACTGGCCCTTTTCATCCGCTGGATGCTATTTTTGGAGCTCCGCTGGCCGGGCCAGATGCCTGTTGCAGACATTAATGCCGGCATTAGATTTATTGCTCTGCTATTTACACATCTCACTGGATGCCTGCAGATGTGGAAGAGAAAAAGCCAGGCAGAAATGCACCCCACCGCCCGCCCCCATCCGCACAGTTCAAGAGAGGCAGCTTCAAAAGGCATGGAAACTACTCACAGCATCTTGAGTATTTCCACGTAGCAACCGAGGATGCGATCTGCCTGGGCGCTGAGCTCAATGCTCATGGTGCTACAGGTGGGGCTGACCATCAAGCAGTCTATCAGGTTGGGCTCACTGTCGTTGCCGACGTTGGCCGTCATCTTCTGGTTGGCTGTGTTGTTGCGCTCGACTTCCACGTGGATTTCGTTCGACGTGACAATGACCGACTTGAGGCGGGACTCAGTCAGTGTGGCCTCTTGGGACACCAAGTCAGGACTCGTGTGGAGCAGCCGGAGAGGCAAATTGGGCTTACGGTCACAGGGCTGCTGGCAGCCGTTACGAATTTCCTTCAGGCTTGGAGAATTGTCCCGGCTGTGTTTCAAAAACATAAATTTTTAAAAGTCTAAAAAAGAAGCCTTTACTAGCCAGGCACAACAGAAATTAGTAAGGAGGAGGGGTAGCCTAGCTGTGTTGTAACAGATCCCCAGCTTATATCTTGGCCCCTTGAAATTGCCACAGTTCTATTTATACCAGAGGAAAACAAACATCTCCCCAAAGAATTTACAGTATGGGCCATATTTTTCTGAAGGCCTGTGAACCCATTGCTAATGGGGAGGAATGTGGTTCTCTCTTCCAAATGACGCAAAAACTGTGATGAAATTCATACTCCAGTAGACAGCTGTCCAGCTTTGTTGGAGAGTTTACTTGAGGAAGGGGTAGAGTCCGGAGGCATCACCCCCAACACTCTCCCAGCCCTATGGAAAGCTAGAAAATCCTACGGCTCTTGCCACTGCTCCCTCAACATCCTTTTCGTGCCTCTGGTAATGGGGGGTGGGGGGGAGGGAGGAAATGGTTCACTTGGGGATGATAGTGAACTTGGTTGGGGGCTTGTGTAAATATTAGCAAGCTTCCTACACTCCTGAGTCAGACCACTGTTCCATCTACACTCAGAACCACCTACACTAATGGTTTTTCCAGGGATTCACACTGGCCATATTTGGTGATACGAGGGATTGAACTTGGGACCCACTGTGCACCAAGTCTGTGCTCTACCACAGAACTATGACTCTTTCCTACAGGAATCTGCCCTGGACTGCTGTGTGGACCTTCTGTGTGTGCTCAGTGGTTGGTGACACAAAGCAGACAATTCATGAATCTGGGACAGTACAGAAGCTATACTGTGGTTAACTGCCATCTGCTACCACTTCAGGTTCAAATGGGGAAGGCCTGTGATGGGATGCACCCAGGCTGCACTCACACTGCAGGTTGTGGAACATATGAAGGATAATTAAAGTTCCTCTGAGCATGTGTGGAGTCCCTTCCCACATACATACTTCAGAGTTAAGGTGAAGAGATTTCTGGGATACATGACATAGCTCTGAGGCAGGCCTCAATTCTGGACCTCTTCATTTAAAAAACCCTGGGCTTGGAGGGTGGGACGGAAGAATGTCTTACTTAGACTAAGAGGTTGGAAGTACTCATGCAGTGCAGGAACATGGTGTTGACAGACCACAACTCCCATCACCCTTTATGACTGGCCTTGATGGCCAGGGTTGATGGGAATAGCAGTCCTGCATCATCTGGCACCATGTTGGCTACCCCTGATGCCGTGTAAATTCAAACACAATTTAAATTGAACTTCATATCTGAAATGCACAAAGAAAATGCTCTGGTATTTAGGGAAAGGCAGGATAACAATGTAATGAAATAAATAAGGTGCAGGAACCAGAATATACAAAGATACATGCCTGGCGTGTGAATCACAGACATGTGCTTCAAAGGCCACACAGTAAACACGGAAGTGACAATCCTTTTTTTCTCCAATTGCCACTGTGAGAAAGCTGGGCCATGAACCTTTCGCAACTGGCAGTGTATCATATGAATTTTGTGATTACTCATGCATCCAAAACCAAAGTACAACTGAACTGTCAACCAAATGCCTAAGAGAAGACCTTCACTCCAGAGACCGCGACTACTAACCTGTTGATGAATTCTTCATAGCACGAATAAATGGCAGCTAAACAGACGGCCACGAGATTTGGCAGGACCCTGGGGTGGGGGCACTGTCCGGTGGGGCCATGCATGCTGGAAAGACAACACAAAAGTAGCAGCATGAGGGCACAATCGCAAGGCAACAGTGCTGTAGTAAATCAGAAGTGGGGAACCTTTTCCCCCAAAGGCTGCATTCTGCCAGGGGTAATATGCTGGGGGCTGCATGCTGGAGGGGGTGGAGTCAGAGCTACAAGCAGACAGGGCCATGTCCCAAGATGAGTAGAGCCAGAACCAAAAGTGAGAGGGGCCATCCCATTTTCCCGTGTTTCTGCTATCCCACTTTAAATTTAAATTCTCTCTCCCTAGCCTCTCCTGCCATAAAGTCGCTTGCAGGTCGTGTGCCTGTAGCCTGAATCTATGGACACAAAATGCAGTGTAGGACTAGAATGTTGAGAAAGGGTTGCTCAGCATGTGCCCATGCACAACATATTTTTTTCTGCAGGAGAGCAATGTTTGGCAGTAAAATAGAAGCAGCTCTGAAACTTACTACTGGCAACTCTAGTACTGCTACTGAGGAGATGAAGAAGAGAGAGGAGAATTAAAGGATTAACACCCTAGAAGGGCAGAGTTTTTGAGAGAGAACAAGCCACTGACCTGTGAATAAACTTCTTCACTACTTCCATGCCAGCGTTCAGTTCGTTCAAGGCCAGAATGTACTCCTGAGTAAAAAGCCTCAACCTAGGGCACTTCCCAAAATCCTGCCCAAAACAGGAGAGAGAGAGAGCAAATAATGTCACAGAAGAATGGATGAAAGGCTTCATTCAAGCTGTGGATTTTGAGTGAGGAAATGTTCACCTGGACCTGTTTAACAATGTGAGGCAGCATTAGTCACCACTTATAACCCCCACTTTCATTCATACAAACATAAGAGGAGTGCAGCTGGTATCAGGCTAAAGGCCTATCTAGTCCAGCATCCTGTTCAAACATTGGCCAACCAGAAGCCTATGGGAAGCCCACAAGCAGGACCTGAGTACAGCAGCACGCTCCCCACTTGTGAGTCCCAGCAAGTGGTATTCAGAGACATACGGCTTGAAAGAGTGTTGGTAGAACAGAGCCATCCAGATGGTCATTACATTTTCCATTCAAACAAGGCACAAATAACATTCTCCAGCCTATCTTTCTGCTTGCTGACTTCTGTCATCAAGCATTTTCCCCCATATTTATACGTACATGTAATTAATAAATTTATGGATTGGTCCCACCAACAGATCTCACAATAAAACTTATGCATCAGTTAATGCACAAAAAAATAAGATACCAAATAATCAAAACATAAACAGGTAGGGAAACATGATTCGGTTTGTTAAGATAAGATGTCTACTTGCAATCCTCAATGCTCTCAACAAGAAATTAGCTGCAGTCTCTGTAACCATCTCATTTGCACCAATATTGATTTTAGGAGGTTTAAATGCCTTTATAAAATTGTTTTTTAAATAGTTTCATAAACTGCTTTGGGAATCTCAGAGCTGAAAAGCAGTATATTACTACTGTGTGATAATCAGCTATATCATACTCAAGAGTAGACCGGCAGAAATTAACAGACTTCCGTTACTAAAATCTATTGCTTGTCACAGACCTGATTTTGTACTGAGAGCTTTTTCCAGGTGTTTTAAGTGTGATGGGGTCAGCAGGGGACCAAGGGGTATGAGCACTGGGCGGGGGCGGGGGGCAGGGAGCTTGTCATCTGCTGTGATTTGACTCTCTATGTGGCCTCTGCCTGGCAAAACATTTTGCTCTTGTTTCTTCATGAAATTCCTCAGTCTGTTGTCATTCAGTGCCTGACTATAAAGCCTCCTGGTTTGACTGCAAACAGAAGTGCATGAGATCATAAAAGGAATCTAGATTTATGCTTCCACTTATAACGCCATTAGAATAACAAATGCTCCTATGGTGTCACGTGTGGCGGTGGTCCAATCCCGTCACAACTAATAAGGCAGACTGCAACAGCTGAGGCAGGCCTGAGCGAAGAAAAAACATGGCCACTTGCACACAATAAATCCAGATTCTCATTATCTAGCCTGCACAGTTGATCTTCTAGCCTGTAGCTAAAGAGCAATTTTACACCCCCCCAAGCCATTGCCAATTGTCTGTTCCAGCCTTCAACTTAATTGCTACTTAATTGAGATTTTTTAAAGGAATTGTTTCCCGCAACCCATTCTCTATCCTGTCTCCACCACCAAAACACCCAGGCTTGTAGGCCACAAAACCCCTGCCTTCCACGCATTTAAAAATATGTGAATGAAAAAATGAAATAAATCTGGTATCGCGCTGGATTCTTAACACACACGTTGTTGGAGATTCCTGGTGCCAAGTGAGAAATTGCAGGCAATCTGACACCAGTGGTGTGAGCCTTTCCACACTGCAATGACCTGCAAACAGCTGCAAGATCAGTCGATGTGCACTTTTTTGAAAATGGAAAAAAGGGAGCGTCACTTACAAAGAAATTTGCTGCATAGCATAACAAGGCAATAATTACATCCTGTGGTTTTGACAGCATTTATTCAGAGAAGGGCTTGTCATCCAGTTAAAAAATAGTCATCATATGTTGAGCAATCCATTGATTAAGTCTGTATATGAGCAAAAATAATTACAAACCTAAGAAGAGCCTGGCGGCAGGATCAGACCAAAGGCCTGTCTAGTCCAGCATCCTGTTCTCACAGCGGCCACCCAGGTGCCTCTGGGAAGCCAGCAAGCAAGGCCTGAGCACAACAGCACTCTGCCCAACTGCAGTTTCAAGCAACTGGTATTCAGAGGGCTGCTGCCTCCAATAGGGAGGTAGAACACAGCCATCAGGATTAGTAGCCACTGACAGCATAAAGACATTGAGTGGCTTAGTAGCACAAGACAGTGTTTCATGTGGGAGGAAAGAAAGATAAGCACACTGCACATGTTATCACAAAGAGCCCTGCTGGGTCAGGCCATGAAAACATAAAAAGAACTCCCCTGGATCAGACCTTGGGGCCAATCTAGTCCGATATCGTGTTTCTCGTAGTGGCCAACTAGATGCCCCTGAGCAGCCTATGAGCAGGACATGCAAGGGCACCAGCTCCCCCTGAAGCAAAAAGCGTCACTTCCTGTGTTTTTAGACAACACAAACTTGTGCCGTAGAAGAAACACGAGCGCCAGAAGCTGCTTTTTAACAGGTCAGAGACAATTAGTCCATCTGACCAAGTATTGCCTACAGCGACAGGCAGTTGCAACTCAGGGTTCCCAGGCAGAAATCTTTCTGAACCTCTGTTACTGGATCCTTTTCACCAGGGATTAAAGGGATTGCACCTGGATCCTTCTGCATTCAGAAGATGCTCGGCCCCCTTTTTGTCTTAAAAGAAGCAGTCTCTCCAGTTTGCAAGAGAGAGGGAGGCCTCTTATAAGTTGGTGCTTGCTGTTTGTAATGACTTGAATGGGGAGAGGGAAGACCCCACAACTTTGGTTAAAAAATCTGCAGCCCGATTAAACAGGAACATCTTTGTAGCTGATTAGAAGTTTGGTGTTTGTTTGTTTGTATTTTTAAAAAAGGTGGAGATTGTTATTTCACTGTATCTGGGCTAGATTTGAGATGGTTTTTATATATGAAATGGATTTTGCAAATTTAAGTATTTTGATTGTGTATGTTTGTATAGAATTTCTATCATTTTTTTATTGTTGATGTTTTTATTGCTAAATCACTTTAAGAGATATTTTATAGGAAGCAATCCATAAACGGAATAGCATGAAATAAATAAAATAAGCAACTTGACTCACCATATTGTGTTTGAGGATTCTTTGTACAACCGGAGTGAACACTTCTATGACCACCATGGATCGAGGGCGTTCTCTGCAATGCTGCATTAAGAAAGCACACAGACACATATATTTGAAAAAAGAGTTGAGAAGAGGCAACTTGATCTCTCACCAACGATTATACAAAGCCATCAAATAAATCAACAAAAGAAAATTAGGTGCTCCCAAATTGGTTTTTCACATTGTGGGTTACAAAAATGCACCAAAATGGGGTATAACTATGTAAAGAATTCTAAAGAGATAGCTTACTGGGAACTCTAAAAACAAATTTTGGCTATGGAAGATATGAATCTTATGAAACAGGAAGGACAACCATGGTCGATACACGCTGAACTGTCATTGGGCAATTTGCCCTTTGTAATACAAAAACAATGCATGTATCAAGAACATAAGGAGAGCACAGCTGGCTCACACCAACAGTTTATTGTAACAACCCTGTGAGGCCAGTAGAGCTAAGATGGTATTTTCAACCTTGGAACCCCAAATGTTGCCCCATCATCCCCGGCCATTGGCTAAGCTGGCATGGGGATGATGGGAATTGCAGCCCAACAACATCAGGAGACCCAAAGTTGAAGAACACTAGGTGAAAAGTCAGTGGCTGGCCCAAGGTCACCTACTGAGCTTTCTGGCTGAGTGTGATTCGAATCCTGATTTCCTACTCTTAACCACTACATTGCTTTGTAGCTAGTTGTTTCCCAGGGTCGCCAAATACCAAACTCCTCCACCAAGTTGTCTGCATGTACCAGTGAACTTGGGGAGGGTCGGTCTCTCACTTTGCACTAGGCTTTGAAGAAAGGCAGAGACAGCACAAGCCTATCTTGCTGCATCTGAAATTTCCCCTGTGTTCTGCCACTGGGCTATGGTCCACTTCCTCTTCTTGTATGTACAGGCTGTTTTTAAAAATGTAATGGCTTTGCATTAAAATATCTGGAAAACGTTGCCAGAATTAATTCCCCAATACAATGGCTTCAATATGCACATGGAGCCTGGCTATATGTGGAGGAAACCACCCATTTATTTTAACAGAAGGGAAAGATCCATAGTTATACTGGTGGCACCAGAAAGGAGCATGCCCAAACACTGGGAGTAGGGAAACTCCGGAATGCACAGAACATAGATTGTATATTCAAACCTCCCATGAAGGTTAAACCAGTTGAAGTCGGCAGCGTAGATGTGCACTGAGCATAGCAAAGTCTGGGGAATGTTTTAAAATACACACACACATTTCAGAAATACCTTGCAGAAAAATTCACACAAGTCAGGAGGTGGGTGGTTGTTTTCCAGCAAAGGTGCAAGTGCCTAAAAATAGAGATAGGACAGGATTATACATAGATATTTGACTGTGTCAGGGACAGAAAGTTGCATTATGAATTTAAGTTAAAGAAAAAAAATCCAATTTGAACTCATATTGGTATGCAATTCCTGTTTGCATATTACATGAATATATTCTTTAAAATAAGTAAGTTCTCATTTACCAATATCAATAAGTACATACAAATGTTGATTACTTATTATTTTTTTCCATCATTCACACCAACATAATAAATTAGTCTTGACATTATTGCATAACCCCATAATTTACTTAATCATTCATTCATCGTTTGTGTGTAATCATCTTTCCAGTTTTCTTATAAAGTATCTATATGTAAAAGACGAAAACCATTTAAATAATAATTAAAGCAGCATCTGTCTAGTATTTATTTGCTTGCAACCCAAAACAGAAAAATAAATGTTAGGACTGTGGTACAGCAAACATTGTACACATTAAAATACTGTTAAGCCCCTAGACTCTGTCAAGCACAGAGGTAGCCATGGGGCCCAGGGATGGCAAGGGCCTGGGGTTAGGGTTCCAGCACTGGGAGAAAAGAATCCAAGGAGGCAGATAATGTAGACTAAGACAATAGTCAGGATACTAGGGAAACACACTAAAATAAGGGGGGTCCCACACTGCTTACTTAGTTTGCTGGTTTGCCAAGGATGCCGGAGCATCAGTTAGAGGCGGTGGCTGGCTGGGCCTTGGAGTTCCCTAACCTATTGGTATTGGGGGACTTCAACATCCATGCTGATGCCAGTCCCTCCTCACATGCTCTGGACCTGGTGTCTTCCATGGCGACACTAGGGCTCTCCCAGTTTGTTTCGGGCCCCACACATCAAGCAGGCCACACGCTGGATTTGATCTTTGGCGTCGGTATAGATGTGATCATGTCTCCTTCGATGAAGGTGCCATGGTCTGATCACTACGCTCTGAAAGCCAGGATTGACGTTCCACTCCCACCCTGCTTATGTGGCGAGCTGATTTGGGCTTGCCCGCAGAGGCTGATGGACCCTGATAGATTCCGTCAGGCCTTGCGGGACCTTGCTCCCCCTGGCGACTCATTGACTGAGCTTGTTGAGGGCTGGAATATCCAGCTCCTAGCAGCCATCGATGAGATCGCACCTAGGCGCCCTCTGCGACCCCGCAGAAACCGGGCTCCCTGGTTTACCGAGGAGCTTCGGAAAATGAAGCGGGACCTCAGACGGCTAGAGCGAGTATGGCGGGGTGCCCGTGACAGAGCCTCAAGAACATCTTATAGGGTTTTTATGAAAACCTACGAGATGGCAGTGAAGGCCGCTAAGAAGTCCTACTTCTCGGCCTCCATTGCCTCCGCTAGCTCTCGCCCAGCTCAATTATTTAGTATAATTAGGTCTTTAACATCCCTTGAAGGACAGCCAAATTTAAATAACAATTTGACACACAGCTGTGAGGAATTTGAACCCCCCCTTCTCCCCCCCTTCTCGATGCCTTAGAAACATCAACCCACTATAAAATTTATAAAAGAAAGCAAACAACTAATAACAAAACCATGTGACAGGCTGGCAGTTAGGGTAGTTCTCCATAATGCCTAACCACATTTGGTGCAGCAAATTCATTTCTAACCTTTTGTGCTGCCAGTGCAAAGAAAACTACCTTGCAAGTCACGTTTGTGTCCCTGTCAGCAGGATGATGATACGTTTTCACATAACATTTCACAAATGTTACTACTAGCTGTAGTAAACTGGAAGCACACACAGGGATTTCCATCCCCTCTGCTTTCTAACTTTCACAAACTAACATTCGATAGGGGTGAGTAAGAAAATTTTCAGACTAATAACTTGATAAGACTTATTTTCAAAGGCTGCTCAGGGATGCTTCTTGAAAAGTCTGGGGGCCACATGCTGGTGGTGGGCGGGGCCAGAGGCAAAAGTGGGCAAAGCAAGAAATGCAAATTTTACCTTTATACAGTAGGCAAGTTTCTACACATGCTCTCACACACCTCTCTACACTACACCCAGGCAAGCAAAAGAGGCAATATCAGGTAAAGGTAAAGGGACCCCTGACCATTAGGTCCAGTCACGGCCAACCCTGGGGCTGCGGTGCTCATCTCGCTTTATTGGCCGAGGGAGCCGGCGTACAGCTTCCGGGTCATGTGGCCAGCATGACTAAGCCACTTCTGGCGAACCAGAGCAGCACACGGAAACGTCGTTTACCTTCCCGCCGGAGTGGGACCTATTTATCTACTTGCACTTTGATGTGCTTTCAAATTGCTAGGTTGGCAGGAGTAGGGACTGAGCAACGGAAGCTCACCCTGTCGTGGGTATTTGAACCACCGACCTTCTGAACAGCAAGTCCTAGGCTCTGTGGTTTAACCCACAGCGCCACCCGTGTCCCATTCAATGACTCCTTACAGCTAGGCAAAATCGGTGTACAAATCAGGGCCAGTGAGGGGTGTGGCCTGCAGAGAGTCCCAAGGGCCAGGCAGAGAGACCCGGAGGGCCACACTTGGCTCCTAGACCTGGCATTCCCCAGCCTGCTGCACAAACAGCTAAACTCTCCATATTTTGTGCAGGGGAGTCTCAGAGCTTTGCTGCTTTTTGTGGAAATTACTCAGTCAAAACAAGATGTTTGCTGTACCCACACCCTGGGCCATCCTTTCTCTGCCCATCACTAGGCAACTCAATGTGGTTACATACAGTAAATATATTAAAGGTTTATAGCTGCTGTGGTGCATGTAATGACATTATGTCACTGCTGCCTTCATTGTAAATTACAGCGTTGCTGGAACAAAAGATTCTCAGTATCCGGGGAGGCCCTTGGGCCTTTCTATCCCTGAACTAAGGGATTCCTGGTATCACTTTACAAAGTTGATCTCTTTAAGCACAACAGCTGGGACACTTTGTGTTAAATCTTTCAAACGCCAGAAGTTTGCACACATTTATTTACCTAACAGAATTTGTATACGGCTTAAGAATAAATGAAATCTCTAAGCAGCTTACAAAGAACGTACAATATGCATCAAATTTGTCGTTAAGAGTCACAAATTAAAAACAAGTCTGTTTTTATATACGTGTATGTATAAAAAAACCAGGAAAAGAAATAAAACCAACCAATTAAATACATACATTATAACCTAAAAATATATGTTGACTTTACATGTCTGGGTAGGCTAAAAAGTTTTTAGCAGGTGCCGAAAAGAGTACAGCAATGGTGACTGCCTAATGTCAATGGGAAGGGAGTTCCAGAGGGCAGGAGGCGTGACAGTGAAGGATCAGTTCCTTACGAGTGCATTAGCAACATTGTGTGGCACAAGCAGAAGAGGTCAAGTGGGCACAAATGGGTAATGGAATCCTTCAGGCAAACTGGCCCCAGGTCGTTAAGGATTGTATATGCCAATAAGGAGGAGCAGATCTGAAGTTTGGGGGCTGCTCTTGGATTCAACCCTGTCACTGGAGGCTCAGGTGGTTAGGAGTGCCTTTTCCAGCTGTTCACACATCATTCTGTTTTATTAATTATTCTACATTGCCTCCCCCTATGTTACCGTATTATTGCCACCTGGAGAGGCCCATTTGCACTATGGCACAATAAAAGCAGAACAACACCCCAGGTACAACGTTTGTGGTATAAAAAGTTATAGGATTTTTGCAGGAAACAATGGGGCAAGCGTCCTGAACCTCCATCCTGCTGCTGCTGAACTCCAAATCAGGACAGCAGAGAACATTTGCTCTTGTTTTTAAGTGGCCCACCCCACCCCTCAAAGGGCATTCTGACTATACTGCTGCCAGGTAATAACAGGGAGCACAAATTAACCTATTTGGGATCGAAAGGAAATGTTAACTGTGGCTTTGGAAACGGATTGCCATGACAACCACCCAGCTCAACTGGGCTCCCGAGTGGTGGCTAAGTGCAAAATTCACACCTGGCGACAGCTGTGCTCTGATGTCGTGTTGCTTTTGCTGGAAGATTTGCCGAGACATGATATGATCAGGTGATGGCAACATCCTATATTGGATTACCGAGTAAATCTCTTGGAAATCGCCAGTGGCCAAAATTAAATTAGAATGAGGGGAGGCAATTTTCACCTCTCTAACAAATTGCTAGCATCCTTAGGATCTATTTAGTTATTTATTTATTTTTAATGGCTCAATGGAGAGAACAAATACTTACTTTTCCTCTTATTTAACTAGCAAACCAGAAACATTTGGGATTAGATATTTATGCAGGAAATGGGTGAGGTCAGGAGTCAAAAATTGTGGATTTAGGTTTAGGCATGGGTCATGTTCACAATAGGAGTGGAAGGAACTGTCAATGTCAGTTCTCTCAGCATCTCATTGTTCCAGTCTTAAATTCAGTTCTCCACATTTTGCAGCAAATTGCAAATTATTATTTTTTAAATCCTCGTGAAAATTCACCAGCATTTTAGTGCAATTTTCTCCCAGGGAACACATTTTTATATGCCGTTTTGCCTAATGTAAACATTTTTGCAACAAAACTCCCTAATATAATGCATTATGCACACACCTTTCCCTAAAGTTTGCACTTTTTGCAAATATTGTTTGCCTGTGGTATGGCCTAGTGAGAGTTCCAAGGGCCAGACAGAGAAACTTGGAGGGCCACATGAGATTCCCCACTGCTGTGCCAAGACAAATCATGGCTTAGCTTAGGGCAGTGTAGCATCAGAATGAGGAGCAAAGAGGCCACAATCCCTTCTCTGAGAGCCCACACATTTGCTTGCTTGAGTTCAGCCATTGCTTGTCTTAATGTTACATGTGAGGATGCTTTCAATGCACTGCTATTTTTAAGAAATGTATTACATTTGCCCAATTGCAGCAGGTCAAGTCAGTAATAATGCAAAAACTGACAAAAAAACTGCTTAAAAAGCATGATGGAACAAACGCAAATTAACTAGGCAAGGTGAACATCCCATATGTCTTTATGATCTGTCCCCATACCTGCTGGAACCAACAGGTCCTGAACCAGTCAGGAGTGTGGCCTAGAGTAGAATTTATAACCATGGCTTCCTCAAATGTAGACCCCCCCCCAAAGCAATTTAGGAACTGCATTTTTGTTAGGATGTACATAAAAACTCTCATATGCTCATGAAACTAACATTCCAAATTTCTTTGTGGTAGTGAGGAGAAACCCTGAGAATGAAACCAGTTTTAGATCTATAGTAGAACAGTACAGAAAAATGAGCAGAAGAAAAAAAGATGGGGAAATGGTAAGCAAAACTAAATGAAGTTAACGACAAAAATATGTTACTCCATACTCACCACAATAATGTTTTCATGCTCTTGAGTGGTTAAGTTATTATTCTGAAAGGGGAAAACAAATGAGAAAATCAGCAAGCAAGCCTGCTTTGTTTTTGTTCTTTTTTAAATCTGGGTAGGCTTGCAAGTCCTTTTCCCTTAAGTGTCCTGTCTTGAAGAGTGGCCAATATGGCACAGTCTTAAAAGAGTGGCCCATCAGCCCCCATATGTTCTAGCACCCATCCCTTTGTCCTGCATAGAGTTCAAGACTGGACCTGAAGAGCATCCCATCCAAGCACAGGCCCCAGAGCAGGGGTTGGCAGATGGTACCACAGCAGCACCTGGGTGATTTGCAGTGGATCTGTAAGAGTTTCTAACTTCCAGTGATCAGTGACAACCAAAAAGACTGTTCATCCCACCCCCACTAATTTGGGGCTGTTGGGGTTAGGTGGTATCAATACTGGATTTTTGTGTGAAAGCAAAGACAGCGAGCTCAGCTTTGGTCCTGAATCTGTGGCCTGCAGGTGAAAATTTGCATGTGTATATGCAGGTCAACTTGGTCTTCATAACTGAATAATGTCTCCTATACCAAAGGTATCTGTCAAAGTCAACAACCCACAATGAACATTTCTGGATAACTTATGCCCAGTCGAACCATGTAGCCAAGTACTGTTGGCTCTGACTGACAAAAGCTTTCCAGTTATTCAAAGTTAGTTCTACTCAGAATAGACCCACTGAAACAAACAGGCATCACTAACTTAAGCCCATTAATTTCAATGGAACTATTCTGTGTACACAGCATAGTTACAACAGCGCTCTCGTAACTTTTCCCCTTACTATCCAAGATCTTTAACTGGGACTTTATGTCTAGGTTGAATGTGCTCCACCACTAAGCTCTGGCAGGAATAGGCAACATGTTCCCCGCCAGATGTTGTTGGACTACAACTCCCATCATCCCCGACCACTGGGTTCATTTTGGCTGGGACTGGTGGAAGCTGTAGTTCAGCAACAGCTGGAGGGCTGTTGGCTACCTCTGGGCTATGGCTTTCCTAAGTGGGAGAGGGAACACAGCTCAGCAGCAGAACCTGTGCTTTTAATGCAAAAGATCCTAGCTTCAACCCTTGGCAACGCTAGAGTTTACTCCCACAAGAAGCAGTGACGGTCACCCACTTGGATGGAGTTAAGAGAGGATAAGATGAATTGAGGGAGGATAAGGCTATCAATGACTACTAGCTACTATAGCTATGTTCTGCCTCTGCTGTCGGAGGCAGTATGTCTCTGAATACCAGTTGCTAAGAATCACAAGTGGGATGAGTGCTCTTGTGCTCAGGTCAGCCTGAGCACCTGGTTGGCTACTGTGAGAACAGGAAGCTAGACCAGACGGGCCCTTCTTGAGTCCTTATTTCTATGGAAAAACGGGTCTTGAGTAAGATCTTGGGTAGCAGCTGACAGAAAAGGCCTCTGCCTAAGACCCTGGAGAGCCACTGCCAGTCCGAGTAGCCACTATTTATTTGTTTGGACATTTATATCTCACCTTCCAATGATAAAATCGTACTCAAGGCAGCTTGCAATAAATATATCACAACAAAATTAAAAGCAAACCTAGCAATAAAGCAAACTGCAGTAGCACAGCAACATAAAATGCTGTCGTAAAAAAAGCAGCAGGCCGAAGCACTGAGCTAGATGGACCAAGAGTCTGACCTAGTATAAGGCAGCTTTTGGTATCTGACTACTCTGTGTGCATCTGCTCCCTCACAGGAACATAGAAAATTGCCTTATACCATGTTATTGGGCATCTAGCTTAGTACTGTCAACACTGACTGGCAGCAGCTCTCCAGAGTTTCAGACAGAGGGCATTCCCAGCCCTACCTGGAGATTGCCAGGGATTGAACCTGGGGCCTTTTGCATGCAAAGCAGATGCTCTGCAGTTGAGCTGCAGATCTTGCTCTATTTCTATTAACCAAGTTTGGTCTATAGTGGCACAAAACCCGCCTGCACATCTCACAGACAAGGTTCATACACAGAATGCTATCATGGTGCATGGCTGATAATATGGGAGCAGGGCCTTTCTCGTGTCCCTCTGGAATCAGTTGGTCTAATGAGACCTGCTCCATCCTAACATTAACAATTTTTAGGAAAAGGTAGAAGACCTGTTTTACTTTGCTCAAACTCTGAATAGTTGCTTTTTTTAAAAAAAAATGGCATTTTCCCTTACAGTATGGACGAGGTCTCATTTATTTCAAAAGGAAAGAGCCCGACAATGAACCTCGTTTTAAAGAGGACTGGTTCCTGGCATTTGCAGAACCTGAGATGTGAGGCAAAATGTACAGACACCACCTTTCTCATGTCTACTTCCCTCATTCAGTGTTTTAGTCCCTTGCCTGTTCCCCTGGAAAAAGTCCTATGGACACTCATTCTTCAAAGTGCTTCCCTTTAGCTGGAACATGCCCCATTTATCAAGGATGGGCAACTTAGGAGTTGTATTTGACTCTTACTCTGAGAATATCTATTGAAATGAATGAACTTAAGTTAGCCATGCCCATTAATTTCAGTGGGTCTACTCTGAGTAGGAGTATTACGGAATACCACCCACTGGCTCTGTGGCCACATGCAGCCCTCAGCTGAATCCCACGTGGCTCTTGTTTAATTTCAAAAGCCCTCTGTTTCTTTCCTGGCAGCCCACTAGATGAGGAAGGGGGGCAGAAGAGAGGGTGGATGGTCACACACATGCTTTGGCCATCAGCCTACATGTGGCCCCCAGAAGACCACCCTCAAGATAGTGTGTCCCTCAACAGTTGCCCTATATATTTTGTGCATCTGACTATGTGAGCTGCAGTCTACAAAAGCCTACAAGACAATCAGTCTTTACATCTATGGTTCTTTGTTTTCTCACTATGACAGACTAAAATGGTTTTTCCTCTGGAAGTTACGCATTTTGAAGGAATTGCTGTTTATATGTATACATATATAAACTGATTGCACATTTACCAGTTTTCTAGGTTTATTTGGAGCTTTGACAGAGGAGGCAGGAGTATATGGCATTCAAAAAACAAATAAATGCCCAATATCCTTCAACAGCTGTTCACATAGTCTGCTTTTCAAATAATTTCTTATCCTCTGCATGATTTGCCTCTGTTTTTCTAACCTTCCCACCTCCCTCCACCCAGCTCGTTAATGAATATGGCAAAACAGTGCAAAGATGCTCCATGTGTGCCTGCCTACCTGCAATGTGCCTGCCTACCTGCAATGTGTGCCTGCCTACCTGCCGACCCGACAAATTCGGAGTCCTGATTTGGACAAGGTAAACAGCTGCACACAATCACTTCTCCAAAGATATTGTTTGGCATTGGATATCCAGGTACACATTTGAGACTTAACATTTTTTAACAGAAAAGAGCCGCACAAAGTTTACCTCTGAGAGCAACTTGGAAACAATCTCCAGTGGAGCCTGATGAATCGATTCATCCTGCAAAGGTGACGTTAGCGCCATGTCCACCAAGGTCCGGATCTCCTTCAGAACCACCTCCAAGCGGCTTGGGTTACTCAGAACCTTCTTATACTTGTAGATCTTTTTCTAGGAGGATAAATAAAATAAAAGCCACACAAATTCAGGTGTAAGGTTATTTAAAAAAAAAAGGGGGGGGGGGAGAATGCAAGATAAGCAACTTTCCACATGCCATATGGTCAAAAGAGACCTTTGCATTTGTTCTATGCTTCCTGCTTCTAGCTCTGCAGGTGTGTGTGGGGGGGAACCCTAAAAAGAACTAAGGAAAGAGGAAGCCATATTTTACTCTGTGGTGGGAAATTACATTATTATTTTTCTGTTTTGGGGTTTTGCTTGTTTTGTTTCTCTTTAGGGTTTTAGAAAACAGATACGTGATGGCCTAATTCACACAACAAATATTTGGCTCAATAAACCCAAATTAAAGGTAACTAATGTGCATAGGGAATTCCACCCCACCCCCTTTACATCAAGGATTGGAAACTTGGACTCCGGATGCTGTTAGACTCCAACTCCCATCAGCCCCACAAAGTGTGGGCAGTGGCCAGGGATGATGGGAACTGTAGTCCAACAACATCTTACAGACCGAAGGGTCTCCATCCCTGCTTTACATTAAAATACAGATCAGGAATTAAATGCAAAAGAAAGGTTCTGTTATTAATATTGTGATTGCATTGTTCTGATTTTGTGGCTTTAAATGTTGGACACCATGGGAAAATATGATATTTTGAATGGCTAATAACGCCAGTAAACAAACAAACAAACAAACAAACGAATGAATGAATAATTAAGGGTATGGGTCCTCCAAACAGTTTTCCACACATTCCCCGCCCCCCACATTGTAGTACTTTAGCAAAGCTTGACGTCATCAGAAAACCAGGATTCCTAATGGATGTCAAAGTTATTAGAAATTATAGGTAAATGTAGCCTCCCATTTTCATAGACAGTATGCCTCCAATAACCATTTGTAGTAGGAAACTGTATTTTATGAACAGCTTTGACATTTCTGATGCCCTTGAAGCAGTCATGGTGTCATATGGGTGTCACCATCATTTCGTAAAGTTTTCTGGTTGATCTGCAATATGATGCTGCAATATTCCTAGAACTCGGCAGGGGTAGACCTGATCAGAAAGTTGGATGGTAGATCACTGAAGGCCCCATAGGTTAGAATTGGGGTAAAAATAAAACAATTTAGCCATGTTCAAAATGGGTTTTTATATCCCAGTCACTGAGGCCCTTTTCAGAGATGGAAAACTTCTCAGCATAATAAACCTAAGCAATAATCTCTTCCATACCCACTCTTCTGAGGTGTCCACTTTATGGTTCTGTTTTATCATTTACAGAGCAGAGAGCATTACAGCCTTTTATCTTGTTCATCTTACAGCCTGATGTGATGAGTTTTCCATTGGCTAATGCAGCTTGGTTGATTTCGAGAAGAGTGGATGCCTGATCTATGTTTATTTGCTCATCAATCAATATTTCCCCCCAGATGGCATCTCGGTTTATGCTTAATAATAATAATAATAATATAAAAAGCAAGGCCATTTCTCTACCCCAAAGGCAGCAGAAAAACAAAGGGGGGAGGAGGGGAGGAGTCTGTGCGGCCTATGCCACAGGTTTTCACTTTTATGGGTTTGGTCTTCGAAAACAACCAAGCTTGAAAAACCATGCCAACGGCTGATTTAATTAGAGTTGGCCTTTGAATTAAAATTCTATGCAAATAAAGAGAGGCAAAAAAAAAAAAAAAAGCACCACTTTAACCATCAGGCTGAAGGCCAGAAAACAACACTATAATAACAAAACCACACAAAGGCCTTCATGTTTACATACTGCACACCGCCAAATGCAACCTTCGAGTTACATTGACCAGGTTTTGCAAAATTCTTGGGATAGCTCAGTTGGTAAAGCATGAGACTCTTCGTCTCAGAGTCGTGGGTTGAAGCCCCATGTTGCACAAAAGATTCCTACGCTCAGGGGGTTGGACTAGATGATCCTCATGGTCCTTTCTAACTCTACAATTATATGATTCTAAGAGATCCTCTTATAGCAGCCTCCCCATATCTGGTGCCCTCCTGGTGGTTTGGCCTACAGCTCCCATCAACCCCAGTCAGTGCCACCTGGAACTGATGTGAGTTGTGGACTAAAACATCTGGAGGGCGACAGGTTGGGAGAGCTTTCTTTAAAGAATGCAACTCTTTTACCCTGGCCTCTGACATCTGATATGTAGATTTTCAGGACCTAACCTATATTTTGTTATTGCATTTTTAATTTTTTTTTTGCAATTTTAAGTTTTTAAAACTGGCTTCAATGTTGTATTTTCAATTGTTGTAACCTGCCCTGGGACCTTGGGGTGAAGGGTGTGTAATCAACATCAACAACAACAACAACAACAGACACTATTGGGCAGGTGGATAGAAATGTAAATTAGTGAAGATGCCGACCTCTTAGCCTTGTTTCTTTGTCATCTCCCTTGCTTCCGGACAATTGTCTCCCTGTAATGTTGGCCATCCCGCCCTGAACTTCCCATATTTCTCTCGCACATGCACTATTGAGTCCTACAGACCCGCTCAGTGGATCTTGCTCTGAATAAGTTAGAAATTTGCCTTACAGACTGCATCAAATCAGTGATCCTATGCAAAGTCATCCATCTATTAATGAATGCATTTATTTAGTCAAATGATTTACAAACCTTTCATTGTTTGCCAATACCAAAGCAGTATATAATGTAAAAACCATAAACTACAACAAAACGGGAGATTTAAAATAAATAAATAAATAAATCAGTGAGCATCGAACAGCAACGCTACAGAGGGCTGGTATCATGTACACGATTATGAACACGATTGGAACTAAACAAACAAAAAACAGAACCTAAGATCAAACAGCAAAAGATATGAGTATCAGAGGTGACCTGCCCCGCTTTTGTAGTCTCCCCTTCAGAAGGTTGGACGCTCCTTCTGGTGTGTCCTTCACCTGCCCTGTAATGCCTTCTATTTCCCCATTTGTTTGCCACCCCTAGGCTCCCCAATAGAATTCTCAGGGTACCTTTCTATCTTCCCCTTCTCCCCACTCTTGAGGACAAGAGGAAATCATTTTTGGGATATCCAAAAAACAACAACAACAAGGGTAAAATGCTATTTATTAATGCTGGAGGTATCAATGTTAAGTCTTTTGCACCCAGTGCAACTGTTGTTGCATCTGGAAGACTGGCAAAAGTGGGGGGTCAGAGACCACTTTGCAGACAGCCACTGGCCCAGAAAAGGCTGCGCCTCAATGAATTTCTTTAAGGCTGTACTTAACACTATTAATTGTACTTACAAGCACATTCTTCTATAACAGCTAAAAACACGATTCCCTTGACAATAAAGCAGAAATTGTCACTGCAATCGTGCAACAAGCAACCACAATTTCCAAACAGTGCATCTATTCCACAGCTATTTCTGTGGTTACCCCACGCCCAATTTTCTTTCCCGAACTCTTTCTAGGTTTTCCATAAAGCACCGAATAAAAGCAAATGGGTTTTCAGATTTGCAGGCTGTATATTTCTGCCTGATTGGAGCCTAGGGGAAGAAAAAGGCCCCAACAGATTCTCATCCTGTATAGCCTCCCTGGTTCAGAAAGTAAAGCAGAACGAGAAAAGCGAAAACAGAAAAACAGACAATATATCCATAAAACCAGTCCAGTCCCCCGACACTCCCCACCCCTTGCACCTCAGAATCCATTCGCGAAGCCGACCTCCAGCACTGAATTTTCTAATCTGGCAGAGATCTGCTCAGGAAGAACTGTTGGCACTGAGCGATGCTGGCCGTTTGGATGCAGATGCCAAATTTATCCTTTGCAACTCTTTTTCTTTTTTAAAAAAATGTTTGTTTGTTTTTTTAAAAAAGGCCTGCACAAAGTTCTCTGCACAGCCTTACAAAAAATAATAATCCTTAGAGACTTGAAAACAAAACGCCAAACCCTCTGGAGCTGCAGTTCAAAGGAAGAAGTGAACAAAACTGCCTGCTGTTGAAGAAAGACCTGGAATGACTGGTTGGCGATGCCCAAAAGATATTGTTTGAAGCAGAGCTTAGAGCTTCAGGGTTAATCTCGCTAGACTCCCACTGTGGAAGAGTCACAAGGAGAGGAAGATCAATTTCTCTCCCTCCCTCCTCTCTCCACTTCAGCTCTTGGGGCCAGAGGAGTTTAAATATGCTTGCACATTGAACTGTTATCTTTTGCAAAATGTGGGCGGAAATACACAGCAGCCCTCTAGAGACCTCAACCCCAGTATCTTGAATTTGCTCCTGGATGCAATTCTGCTTTTCTCAGCAGAAACACTTGAGGCGCTCAGTGGCACTCAACTGCTATCTTGTACTCACAATGTGCGAATACAGACAACCATTTACCAACTGGTACTGACCACTCTTAACTTACGCGGGGGGTCACATTCCGGGGATAGCATACAAAATCGCATATAATCAAAACAAACCATTTAAAAACCGGGAAATGGTCCATAAAAAGCAATGTAGACTCTTCATGCACCTACAAACACTCGCCCAAGGCTGTTCTCACTCTCCGATTACCCCTCCAAACACTCTTCCAAGATGAGTGCAATGATGGGTGGGTGCTCAACTCCAAAACAGGACAACAGCAAACATACACCTGTTTTTTTAATTCTGCCCCCTCTATTTTTTCAGCACATTCTGACTTCATTGCTATTGTATAATTTTAACTGGAAGCACAAATTAACCAAGTTGCTCTATGAATTTGAAAGGAAGTGTAGCAGTTGCTTAAGAAACTGACCCTAAGGCAGCGATTCTACATGTACTTCTTACTCTTGAGTAAACTCACCTAGGCTTGCACTGCAGGTCTGATACTACATATGCAATTTTAGGGGAAGTATGTTATTAAAAAACAAAAACAAAATAACCAATATTATATAACATGTGACACTAGCTTTCAAAATGTACGTCCTTTCTCCCTTTTTATTAAAAAGGAGTAAGTCAATCTGACCTTTCTGCCTTCTGGAAGCACTGAAGAGAGCGTAAGATGGGTGGAATTTCTGCATGGCATATAATAATATAGAAGCACCACATGACCCTTCGTCCCTTATCTCCAAGCCTATTTTGTCAAGACGTGTGCCCAGGTCACTAGAGTATTGAATGACATCAGCAAAACCCTTGCCATGATTTCAGTGCAGTGGGATGGGACTTGAAATGCACACAGATGGGAAGAACACTGTCATCCAGAGATTTGCCCTCTCCCCTGTGAAGTCACCAGGCCCTCCCATAAAGACGCACAGATCCTGACCTTTTTTCTCTTTCCATTCCCTTTTCTGTCCCAAATCCTTTTTTTCCGTTCGCTGCCAATCTTGCGTCCTACATTCTGTGTGTGTGTGTGCGCGCGCGCATACACACCATGTACCAAACAAATTTCACCCAAGAGACTGAAGCATTTTTCCATGACTTCAGTATAGCAATCTAAACATATCTTCTTCCCTGATAGAAAATCCTTGCCCACCCCAGCTTCCAACCATGACAGGATTTCTGCTGGGACCACTTCTCCTAGCAGTGATTCACTCGTTTTCTTGCAGACACGCTAATGCTACATCTGAAATGTGAGTCGGCTTCCCACGGGCTGTGTGTGCCAGAAATTATTGATTTATTACTGAGCACAGAGGAAATCAAGCTCCATCAAAATGAGAAAATGCCAATGGTTCTGCAGGGGATTCCTTCTTCACTTGCTGCAAGGCAAGCCTCAACTTGACAAGGTTCACTCTCAGCATCTTTAATTTCTTCATTGAGCTCTGCTAAGACTCAGTCTTCCATAATTTCACACAATATGATGTTACTAGTTTACAAACTTTTCACATTCCCAATAACGTATACAAGCAACTTATATATAAGGAGATTCCCATTTGTAGCTATGAGTTCGAACTGGGGAGCCAACACAATACATCCTTTTAAAGAAACTTCTAGATCAGGCGTAGGCAAACTTGGCCCTCCAGATGTTTTGGGACTACAACTCCCATCATCCCTAGCTAACAGGACCAATGGTCAGGGATGATGGGAGTTGTAGTCCCAAAACATCTGGAGGGCAGAGTTTGCCTATGCCTGTTCTAGGTGGACTTTCTCACTACTACTGCATGTATAGCTTTGTAAAGACACACAGCTTTCTAGTATATGGTCCTGGCACATAGCTTGTGACTTCTAGAATCTAGATTGAGCTTCCTATTTCCATGTGTTTGAAGACTGAATGACTTGTAAAGAATACAATTTCTGGTTCCAGCTTTGCTTTGCACTAGCAAATGCATTTCCTGGCATAGCCAGATCTGTCACAGAAGACAGACAATGGCTATGTTCACTAAACCATGGTTTAGTGCATTCTGTTCCCCCTTTCCCTTCAACATGGCCAGGGTGAGATTAACTATGGTTAATCTTAAATATGACTCATGGAAACAAATAAGCTTTAGACTCGCTACATTTGTCGAAATTCGGACAACACAAGCTGCAAGCTGCATAAAACAGAAGCGAAACCTTCTGAACCCTCATAATGCTAAACCATGGTTTAATTTTAAGTGTGGACACAACCACTGTGGAACAAAATCCAACCTAGCTATATTCCTTTAAACCTTCCGTTCCTTTTTTCATTTCCTTCTGGCAAATTTTCTTCAGATCCTGGCTTTTATGATTTTGGTTAGCAAAATGTAAGCTCTTGTCTGACTCATATCAAGAACGCTTCCATATTTTTCTCATTAGAGCAGGAAGGTTTACTTGTCAGTTTATTATTATTACTACTACTACTACTACTACTACTACTACTACTCGGGAAATGGAAATTTTTCCTGCTACTGCTGAATGTCTCCAGCAAAAACCACAGCTGGGACCTTCTGCATGGAAAGCAGATGCTCTACCACTGAGCTATGACCCTTACCCTAAACTGGGGAGTTATAGTTCAACAACATCTGAAGGGCGACCCCTGCTTTACTGCCATATGTTGTGATTCCTGAACCTCTGAACAATCTACTCATCCACACCTGTTAATGTGGGATCTTAAACAGTGTTGGAGACCATGCAAAGGTGTGATACTCCACATATTGTGTAGTATGACTCATCATCAGTCACAACCAGAATGGTCAATGGTCATGGGAGCAGCACTCTGGAAACAGACTCTGGAGGGCCACAGGGAAATCAGTCCTGATATTACAATTTTACATTATGTATGTGTCACATACACATTTCCACCTATAGCTGGTATGCCAGCTAAAGTTCCTTTGGAACAGAGATGACTTGGCCACAGTACTCCGTGCTCTGGGAACTTCCAGACTGGATTAGCGCAATGCCCTCTATGTGGGGTTGCCCTTGAAAACAACTCAGAAAAGTAAAAAAGTCCAAAATGTAGTGGTCAGGTTATTGGCTGGGGGTGGAGGAAAGGTGGGATAAAAATTGCAATGAAGCTCATATAACTCCTGTTCCAAAACAGCTGCATAGTTTGTTTCCAGGCCCACTTCAAGGTACAGTGGTGCTTCGCAAGACGAAAAGAATCCGTTCCGTGAGTCTCTTCGTCTAGCGGTTTTTTCGTCTTGCGAAGCAAGCCCATTAGCGGATTAGCGCTATTAGCGGCTATTAAAGGTTTAAGGGATTAGCGGATTAGCTGCTAAAAGGCTATTAGCAGCTTAGTGCCTTAGAAAAAGGGGGTGGGGAGCAAAAAAAAACCCCCAGGAATCGCAAGGCATTTTCGTCTTGCGAAGCAAGCCCATAGCAAATTCGTCCTGCGAAGCACCTCCAAAACGGAAAACCCTTTCGTCTAGCGGGTTTTCCGTCTTGCGAGGCATTTGTCTTGCGGGGCACCACTGTACTTATTTTAGTGTTTAAAGTCCTAAACAGCTAGCAGCTTAGGTCCCCAAATAGCCGTGAGATTTTCACTTTCTCCACAGACCCTTTCAGGTTAATCATCAGTAGACAGGACCCTCTTGGTAGATCTACTGCCCTCAGAAGTTTGGGGTGCAGTGGCCTGGGAGAGGGCATTCTTTACGGCAGTCCCTAATTTGTGGAATTCTTTCCCAACAGAGTATATCTGTCTTCTTCACTAAAGAACTTTCAGCAAATGCTGAAGATGCACATCTTTACCCTAGCTTTTGACACCTGAGATGTGTGTTTTCAAGGCCTATCCTATTCCTGTGACTGTAATCTGTTTTAACTGGTTTTAATCCTGAATTTTAAATGGCTGTAACCTGCTGAGGAAGGGCAAGTAATAAATCTAATAATAATAACAATACTTTGACTACATCTGAAACTAATTTATAGATGGTGGTTCTCCTTCTTTGAGTCATTGATGTTTGTTAGCTACCTCCTGGGCCTAAGTGCTTGTTAACTCTGTTAAAAGCAGGTACCAGCTCTGGAAAGCAGGGCCTTATCTTTTTGTACTTTGACCTGTTATTCATAGGAAAGGAGAGCTCATGGAGATTGCATAGCCACAAAGCATCCCGTTGCAGAGAAATCAGGCCCGATCTGCCTGTTGCCCAGGTAACCGGCCTCCTGTCTCAGCCTCAAGGCTGAAAAATAAATGCATCTATCTATCTATCTATCTATCTATCTACACACACACACACAAGCACACACAAAACATTCTCTATAACTAAGAGGCTGGCTCTGAATAAAAGCAGAGATGTCTCAGCAAAGGAGCTCCTTCTATTAGTTCTAGCTAATCTCAAAAACTCAGCACCTGATTAGCCAACAATGAACATTCATCTCCTAAGGGGACTCCTTTTCAGATCAATTTCTAATTTAGCAAAGACCATTTCACCACTGAGCATCATTCAAGGCAATTACATTTCCAAATCAGATTAAAAGGGATGCTTGTCGGTCCTGATTTTCCCCCCCATTTTATTCTCCACTTTTTGCAATTGTTTTCCTAGCCTCCCACCCCTCATTCTCTGTTCCTGCCCCCGCCCTTTTCCTTCCTTCCCAGAAGGTCTTTCAAGCACTGGGAAACGTTTTAAAAATATATATCTGTTTACCTACCTATTTTATTCTCCCTTCCTTGGAAAAACGTGCTATTTTGCTGTGCCTTTAACCCAGCTTCACCATAAATGGCTGTGAAATGGACTTCTCTTCCCTGTGCACCTGCATCATCAGTGTCGTCAGCAAGATTGCTCCAGAAACGTGTTTGCTTCAGAGAGCTGCTTCTACTGCAGGACCCTCAGGGATGTCTCGGGTGCTGAAATTTGCAGATCTGATGCACTACAGCAGCTTTAAAAAAACTTGAGAGCTGGCGGGGAGGGGAATAGGAGCTGCTGAAAGCAGAACTTCCCTCGACACCCTTATTTTGCAGGGAAGTGTCACATTTCAAGAGGGCTGTTTCCATCCAAAATGATTTATATCCGCGCATCTTGATGCCAAAGAGCATCAACAGAGCACCAAAACGGATTCCTGTACACCAGCCGTTGAAATAAGCCAAGCATTCTCCTCCTCTTCTTTTTCTCAAAGCAGTTGTAGATTTTAAAGAGCAGCTTGCTCAGTTGCTGAGAGGAAGAGGATCATTTGCTCGGGGGCTCTTATTGTGTTTGCGTTTTTCCCCTTCCTTTGTGGTGCTGATAGCGGCCAGCTAAAATCTCTGGATTCCTGCTCTAGAGGCATCCATGTTTCAGGATTGGCTACATGCATATATATACAGAGAGATTATATAGAATACCCTTAGGCAGCAAGATCAAATACAATCTGCCCCTGTTAGCAATCTCCCAGAGACCCTTTTTCAATTACATGCCCTCCATTTTATACATACTCACTGATTTTATCTGTGTTTAATGATGATGGTTTAATGTATATTTGTTTTGTATTTGATTAATTTGATTGTTTGATTAATGTATAATCGTTTTGTGACTTTTAGCTGTGTTCTATCTACATTGCTTTATTTGAAAACCACTTGGTAAAGAGCTCCTGTTGAAAAAAAATTCTAAACTAATTTCTAAATAAATGATTTGCGGCGTAGCCGTGTTACTCTCTTGCAGCAAAACAAGGAAGGCACCTTAAAGACTGACGGTGGTATCACAACATGGAGTCAGCCTTTACCACTCTGGTGCCCTCCAGATATTTGGGGCTACATTTCCCATCAGCCCCAGCCAGCATGAGACGTGCTTGTTGGGGATGATGGGAGTAGCAGGCCCGAAACATCTACAGGGCACCAGATTGACAAAGGCTGGACTAAGTCCAACTCAATGTAGATCAACTGAAATCAATGGATTTAAGTTAGTCACACCATAATGCTTATGCCACAACACATTTGTCAAGTTCCCTACCCTCCTTTCTTAGGATATTTTATCTTTAAACTGGTCTTGGACCGAGCAGCCCTGCAGTCATGCAAACTAGTTTCTGGTCGTATCTGCACCATACATATGAAGGCGACTTACATCCTTTTAACAGTCACGGCTTCCACTTCTCTAAAGAATCTTGGGAACTGTAGCTTAAAGGTACTGGGAATTGTAGCTCTGTGAGGAGTTCCCAGGATACTTTGGGGGAAGCATTGGCTGTCAAAGTGGTATAAATGTGCTTTCAATGTATGGTGTGCCCTCTGTTAGGAAGACAGTCTGTGATTCAGGAAATAAAGGAGCGTTGTTTTCTCAGCAGATAAAAATTTAAGAAGTGATGTCTCACGGGGCTCTGCCACGTGTTTTCCTGCCACTCAAAAAGCTCCTTGACCCTGACATTAACCAAAGCCGCCCAACATTCAGCAGCGGAGTGCAGAAGCATTAGAACGTTATTTCCATGACAAAACAGTCGCATCAGGCCACATCTTCTGATCCCAAGGATTTTGAAAATGTTTTTCTGCACAGATTTAAAGGCCGCAAATGGCTTTAAATGCTGTTTTGTTTTTGTTTTCGAAAACAAAACTTTGTTCACTCAACAGCCCTATTTTTAAACCAGCACCATGGCAACAATACCGTAAGGTGCATCACACGAGGCTTCACCGCAGCCTCCATCCACTTACCCTTGCCGGCTTGCAAGGTAGAGAAACAAACATACTGAATTTCTTGTTTACCCTGCTGAGCATCGTCCTCCCTGCAAGTCTATCAGACCACCTCACGGCTGGCCCCGCCCTGTCACTTGAGCCAGGATGGGGTTTGCACAAGGTATACAAAGGGAAGAGGGTGCCTAACCAGAAATGGGTTTTTGAGAATAATGAAACTGAAAGCGCATATAACACTATACAAGCAGCAGTATTGTTACAGAGACGTTTAGGCTCTGGACTTAAGGGGTCTCACCTTTTTAGATGGCAATGTGCATTACAGGGTTGGGAACCTCAGGCCTGGGAACTGAATGTGGCCCTCCAAGTCTCTCTACATGGCCCTCAAGACTCTTTGCAGGCCACACCTCCTACTGGCCCTGTACATCCTTTTTGTGTGTTTTCGCCTGGCTGGAATGTACCCTTAAACTCTGCTAGTGCATCTTGCAGAGAGGTGTGTGTGTGACTGTGTATAGAAACTAGCCTCATGTACAAAGGTAACATTTACATTCACTGTTCCTGCAGCCCTGAAAAAAATTATCAACCCTTGTTATTACTTCCTTTCAAAATCTGGCAAGCCAGACCAGCTGGGCCTGGGGCCACCACTGCCCATTCTGTCGAGGGGGAGCCTGGACATCGGCCCCAAAGTCCTACCCTGACAGCGCCATTGTGTATAACTAATCTTGCCCCGACATGCCAAGCTGAGTAACGGAGAACCTTTAAAAATTGCTTTGCTTCTTTCCTAGCACATACCCATCATGGTCTCCAATATTTAGCAGAAGGCAAAGTGAAGCTTTAAGTAAATATTATGGAAGCTCATAGTACGGCAATGAGAAAACCGTGATGACCGAATCGCTTCAATGTGGTCCAGTGTCCTCCCAAAGAACTTCAGATGCACGTTCATAACTGGACTCAGGGGGTCTGATTTGCTATGCTTCTCTATCCTCCCAGCAAAAATAAATGTAAAAATATAAACACTGCTTATCTCCCAGTGATACTGCCCATAATGCCCGGTGCTCTAAGTACTGGAAACATAATGAGATGTAGAGCCAAGATCAGCAGGAAGGGCAGAACTTCCTCTTTGCAGAAGCCTGTTTCCTTAAAAGCCTGTCACTGCTTCTGGCCTCAACAGCAAAGTGATCCAATCTTAAGCCATTTTGTGCAGGAGAGAATCTGTTGGTTGCAAACACCTCAAAGCCCAGCAATTAGAGGTGGTCTATGACTTTTTTTATCATGGAACAGTAGTGTGATCTTTTTCACACATTCACGGTCAACACTTTACTGGCCAGGTGCAATTACTTGCAAAGTCACATGCCTCAGGTAAGAATAAGCTACAAGGCTTTCATTGGTGCTGGACAATTACCTGCGGAAATCAGACCCAGCCTCTGGTTACCCATGTTCTAGTCACTTCTAGGCTGGATTACTGCCATGTGCATTGCATAGGGCTGCCCTTGAAGACAGTCCAAAATTTTCAAATTGGTTCAGAAAGCTGTCAAAAGACTTAATGGGGAGGCATTGTTCTTGTTTGTTACTATGTTATGAATTTTTGTGTTTTTATATTGTAAACCGTCCTGTGAGCCTCAGATGAAGGGCAGTATAGAAATTTAATAAAAAAAGAAATTAGAAGAAGTAGAAGAAATAATAAAGCCAATTTTGCCTTTATCAGCTCCATTGGCTACCTATTTATTTCCTGCTTCAATTTCTGAAGTCCTAATCAGCAAAGCTGCTGGTTAATTTTAGATTCTAGACTTAATGTCCTTAAAGGCTCTTTAGATTATAACATTACTTCTTCACTTGCCACAAATTGGAGTAAGTCAGCTGTGCTGTGTTTAAGGGCCTCCTGTTTATTCTGCTGAATGGGGCCTGTGCCCCCAAAGTCCTAATCTGATGGCACCACTGCTCTAAGTGGCCTAGAAATAATCACCTCAATAATCACCTCCACCTACAAGGATGAGCTCAGAATATTCTCATGGCTTCTGAGGACCTTCCTGTTTCTCCCTACCAGCCAAAGAACAGCTGGTTAGAATAAAAGAAAGGGCCCTTTCACCTGCAGTACCTGAATACATTTGTTTGCTTCTTTAACAAATTTTATATGCCACCTCATTGTAACCTCTAAGTGGTTTACAAAAATATGAAATAAAGCATTAACATTATCAATAAAAACAGGTATTTAACAATATTCAAAATATGATTAAAATAAACAGCATGCTCTGGTCCATGGGGTCACGAAGAGTCGGACATGACTAAACGACTAAACAACAAAAACTAAATATAACACATGAAACTTCTACATGTCTGGATAGGCTTGCCTAAACAGGTGGTGAAAAGAGTACATGGCAAATGTGTTGCCTGGTGTCAGTATGGAGGGAGTTTTAAAGTGCAGGTGCAGGTGCAGACATTTATTACCAATGTGAAAGAGTGTCCCTAGAGAAGTTTGTTTGGCCCCTCCTTTGCCCAGTTTTTAAACAGGGTCTTAAGACTGTTTATTTGAGTTAGAATTTGCAGCCAATGCCAACTTGCTGGTTGGACTGATGGGAGTTGTAGTTCAAACCATCTGGAAGACAAGGTTTTTAGAAAATATGCTGTTCCTGGTATTTTTCATGGTGCTGTTTTATTGCCGCTGTGGATATTTTTACTGCTGCATTCTGAGGCCAAACTATATGCGACTATTATCATGTAGTTTGGTACTTTCTTTAACCAGCAAGGGAAGAGCTGTGCTGGCAGAGTGCGGAACCTCTTCTGCTATTGAATAAATGAGTTACTGGTTAACCTATACCAGTTGCTGGCATCTGCAAGTGGGGAGAGCTGCTGTTGCTTTCAGATTCTGCTTGAGGACCTCCTGGAGACATTGAGTTGGCCACTAAGAGAACAGGATGGTCTTACTCCCAGGTAAATGGGGTTAGGATCGCAACCAGTCTTCTGAAAGGGGCTGAGGTCCTGATGCAGTCTAAGCCAGGAGTGAGCAGACTGTAGTTTGGTAAGGGGACTGGGGATCGTAGCTCTTTAAGGGGTAAACTAAAGTTCCCAGGATTCCCAGGAGTGGGGTGGGGTGCGGAAATGCTTTCAATGTATGGGGTGATAGTCAACCATGTTTTACACAGAATATAGCCACTGAAATTAATGGACCCGTCACCATTTTCTCTTCCAGCTTCAAGCAGCTCAGTGTTTAGCGGAGGATGGAGGCTGTCTGGAAGACTTAAGGAAAGGACCACTTTCGTTCCCCTGGACGTTGTCTGTGGGCTGATGCCTTAAGACACATTCTCTGGAAACTCTCAGATTAATGTCCTGGCTATGACGCTGCCCCCTGCTCTCTGAAACATGCCAGCCCTTCGCCAAGATAAACAGCTCAACCTTAACAACTCTTTGCTGGCAATAAAATGCCCGGATATAAAATACATTGGTCTTGATTTAAGGGGGCATGGGGGGAGGGCAGAAACTTGTAATGTTTTCTCCTATTATTAAATATAAGTGGGGCAAGCTGAGGCAATTTAGGAAGCTTCTATGGAAGACCCAGTTCCTATTACATGGCTAATGTCTACAATGTAGGAGGATTAGTCTCCAAAAACAAGTGCCTCATCTGTGAAAAATGTCAAGCCTTTCTCTCCCCCCCCCTTTTTTTTTTTGTTTGGCTGTGCATCACTAAAATAATGCTGTCTTCCTCCTGAGTGACAAGAAGTTTCAAGGGAGGAGCCACTGATGGGGGTCAGGTTCACAATGGAAACATATGGGGTCTTGTGACATCTGCGTATTTACTACAGGCTTGGTGCCAACAGCTGGCAAGGTCAGGCACTGTCCAAGGGCCCTAGAAGGACCCTTCACTGACGTGACCTGGCTGCACCACCACTCACCATCCTCCCACCTGAGTGGGGTAGCTGTTTTAGCAGTGGGGCAGGAGTTACTGCTTTTGAATGGGAACAGAGTTCAGTTCTCAACCACATTGGCTGATTGACTGGCTGCCATTTTAATTTACCCAACATCCAATGCCCTGCCCTGCATATATACAAAACTGCATGTAGTTCCATAAAATTTTTACATTTCATAAATCTACAGATAGATGGAATGATCAGAGTTTTAAAAACGCCACAGAATTCTAGCCATTACTTGAATATACACTAAAGAAAAAATTACAATCCTGGTGAATCATCTTAATTTTGACTAGCAGAAGTGATCTGCTGCCCAACTTTGTTTTTGCATTAGTCCCTTATTCGATTTACAGAATACAAAGAGCTTACCTTCCATTGCAATGAATGAAACCACTGATCCCTCAGGTAACTGTTTGCAGCCTACAATATAAAGAAAGAGAGAGAAAACCAATATAAATGCAAGCTTTAGATTCTACTAATGCTACACACCATTAAACCAAAGCACAAGCCAATCACTCGCAGAGTTTTTAAAAGCTGGAAGCCACCCCATTCTTTCATTTGGTTGAAACAATTATCCTTGCACATCCCACTCCTGGATTTCTGCTAGCTTCAGAACATGTCCTTTGCGTGCAGGAAGGACTGTTCTCTTAAAGCTCTGAGAGGAGACAATTCCTGCTTTGCATGTGATCACTTTCAAAGCCAGCAGTTAAGTAAAGGCGGAACTGCAGCACCAGCCTTTGCTATAGTTGTAAAACACGGCCACACTTATCCTTTCTAAAGAGCTGGCTACCATGAAATGCAGCTAATGCCCTTCTACTTCAACCCATAATGCTTCCAATCCAGTGGAGCATAATTGTTTCTCAGCTACAATTCCAAGTACAACAGCTGTGGCAGCACGTTGGGTTATAGTCAATGATAGCCCGCTAGTCCTACTCAGTAAGGAGACCCACTGAAGCTAATGAACACAACTAAGATAGGTTTATCAACTTCAATGGGTCTAACAGAACTTAGGAGCACTGTAAATGTTGGGAGTTAAATGGAAATGAAATGAAAAAAGTGCATCTATGGCAATTTAATTTCAAACTTAAATGTATGCTAAATAAGCACAGCTTATCATCTTAGCATTGCTGAGTTTAGTGAACCACTGGCTCTATTAAGACGCACGTAAGTAGAATTAAACTTATTGCATCTAAAATACACCAAATGATAAAAGCAAAGTGAGAACAGCAGCCAAGAAATCAGCAGCTATAAACCCCATCTTACTGCTTAAAAACAGTAAGGACTTGTCCAAACCAGAATATGCTATGTGTTTACAGCTGTCTGCATCCCCATTTAATTTGCACAGTCCACATGATGCTACCCTCAAACAACACAAGACTCTGTGCTTTCCCCCTGTAAATTTGGGTGTAGCCAATATTGGCCTAGTCAATGCCACAGTCCCTAAGGGTGATGCCCACGGCAAAGAGGAACTGAACAGGGGCGTTGGTGTGTGAGAGAGGAGCCAGGTGAAAAGACTGCCTGGGAGCACAGGGCAGCAGTCTTAGCACCCCCAGGATTGAGCTAGGCAGACTGAAAGTACATAACAGATCTAGGAGTGATACAGCAGGAAATGTTAGCTCTCCAGGAACAGCTGACTCCAGAATCAGGAAGAACATGGCCCATGGTGGTAGTATCCTGGCTTGAAATGTGATGCAGGGAGAAGGAAACTGGTAAAGTATGATCACATCTTACAAACATTTAATTTGCGCGATCTCAACCATACGCAGTTGAAGGCCTTGTGGTTGAAATCCTGCAAGTTAAATGCAAGCAAAACGGAAAGCTTAAAAGCTCTTTTTGTGCCAGGTTTTCCCAAGTATGGAAAGAGCTCTCTGCCTTACGTGGGGGTGGGCAAAGCCCACACAGAGCGCAGGCTCTGGAAAGCTAGGGATGCTCACACAGGGACAGTTTGTGTGTGTACTCATTTTCCTGTATGCACAGAGCCCTTGGAACTGAACCCCTGCATAAGATGATGCGGCCGTACTGTAGCTAACCTGATGCATCCCTGGGCCTGAGCATTGTAGCAAGCAACATCAGAGAAGTCTGTGGAGAAGTGGGCTGGCTTGTGCAGACTTGGTGGGAAGCAGACCAAGAGAGCCCGGCATGCTACAGGCCCTCTGACAGATGAGCCGCATTGCTAGACTCCGCACTCCCACCGTGCTGCAGCGTCAACCTCTGTTGACATCTGTATTACTCAAGAGGACTGAGAGGAATGGTTTGTGCAGGGAATAAATTGTTACAAAGAACACAGTCATCTTTGCTACAGCGCCCTTTGCGTAAACTATCTTAACAGTCGCAGTCTTCAACAACAACTAAAAGAGAGATGGGAGAGGGAGAGAAATCTGTTAGGAATCATTTTTGCATACAAGCTGCCTTTCTTTTGGTGTGTGGCCCATTTGCCACGTTTGCTGTAGCAACACTAATGTGGCTGTTTGTCCCACCACACCCTACATTAGAAGTGGGCAGACATCAGGCTTGTGGGATCTACATTTAGGCTTAAATAATTCTGAGCACAGGGACTTGTCTTGAGTACCGGAACAGAATGGAGCTCCCAGTCCTTCCACACACAAAATTCCACTGCAGGTTAGCCCAAGCTTTCCTCATTTACACTGGAGATTTGTCCACCAGGGAAAATAAGGCACTGCCCTTCCAAGCTCACTCTGCTCTCACATGCCTGCCTGCCTTCTACTTACAACCAATCCAATGGGTGGTACTGACTGTCAGTTTCCTCTTCTTTCTGTGTTGCCTTTGTAGAATTCAGCAGAGAGCAAGAAGGGGACAAAACCAGAATTAGCTGACTCTGCCTGTCATTAGCTCTGGTTTGCCTATTGTTGGTCTCCCTGTCTTCTGCCCTATCAGTCCCAATGGGGACTGATCTCCACAGCTCATTTCAGCAGTGTAATTTATTGCCATTGTCTGAAATCCATGCTGCTCTACTTGAAATCATCCAAGAATCTGAGTTATATTCAGATCTACCTCCCTCCTACTCCTGTATTAAATTATGGACAAGTTTAATCTGTGCAGCCTAAAAATGCCAATGGGATGTGCAGCAATGAATTTATTCATTTTCTTCTTCTATCATCATCATCATCATCATCATCATCATCAATATCTTAGGTTTCCACCTCTCCAGTTTCCCCACCAATATAGTATTTCAAATGCCAGTTCCTACATTTGCCAATTCTGTTGGTTTGTATTTGTGACCTGCCTTAAGTTTGTTGGTAGCAAAGCAACACATTAAGAGAAAAAAACAAAAGTCGTCAATTTAAAAAATGCCAAAAGCAATGTTTGATCATGAACTGTATGCAATTATTATTCTGTTTTGCCTATGAAACCTGAAAAACTACAAAAAGGAAAAAACCAAGCTTTCAAGAGAAAGAAATAGACCCCTATATTTAGCAAACTATGCATCTCCTCTGACCTGTTTGCTTGGGCAAGCCATGGTGCACAAACAGGTTTTGCACAACCCTTGTAATATAGTACTGTAAAGGATATTTACTATGCAAAGGAAGGAAATTCTGAAAGGTGGATATCAGGACTAGAACCTAAAATAGAAAACAGGAGCTAAAATAAGGGGACACAGAGATGAAGGTACATGCACGTAATTGTATTCTAATCTAGATAAACCTTTTCCCTGAATTTACCCTGGAAGATTCTTTTGACAAAATAATAAATAAATAAATTGCCATGCTGTTCAAAAACCGATGAGCTGCGTATTATCTGCAGCAATTGTTATGCTTATCAGGAATTTCTGTTCCGTTTGTTTTTCCTTCTGGGTATACTTGATTACCAGGAATAGACTTTAAAAAAATAGCAACACCATAGGGTATAACTCAGCCAAATTTAGAACCCAGTTTAAGCAAACACCCAAAGGGGAAAAAACTGCAGGTTTGGTTTCTTTAAGCCCAGTTTTCTTCCTAAACAGCCCTGAAGCAAAAAGGTAAGTTGAACAACAACAACAAATCCTTAACATTTATGCAGCTTTTTCAAGTGTTCAAAATGAACCATATATGTTATCTACAACAACCCTGCATGGTAAGTCGGATGTATTAGGCCTATACTGCAAAT
This sequence comes from Podarcis tiliguerta, assembly GCF_965153285.1. Lineage (NCBI taxonomy): Eukaryota > Metazoa > Chordata > Lepidosauria > Squamata > Lacertidae > Podarcis > Podarcis tiliguerta. The sequence goes on along the minus strand of NC_139541.1, from coordinate 47,915,663 downwards.
AGGATGCACACTCATCTCAGAATAGCCATACATGTGTGACTATTTTCCATGTCACAGGCACTTCCTCACCGCAAGTTTCTACCTCCCTGTCTGTGTAAGGTACATTTGATAGTGAGAGGTGTATTTTACATAGCCATAGGAACCTAGGAAGTTGCCATAATAGCTAGTCTTTCCAGCTCAGTGTTCTCTAAACGGCAGTGGTTTTCCTGGCTTTCAGAAAGGGATCACTCCCAGACCTAGCTAGAAATGCTGGAGATTGAATTTAAGACCATCTGCATGCAGATGCTCTACCATTGAGATACCACCCTTCCCGGGAGTCAGAACCCATCCCTAATACCATGTAAACTCACTATGTAATGGAATGTCATGTGGCATTTGTGGGGTCCATGGAGCAGCTCCCCCACCTTGCCAAGGCCTCTTATACAGTGGTACCTCGGATTAAGAACTTAATTCATTCTGGAGGTCTATTCTTAACCTGAAACTGTTCTTAACCTGAAGCACCACTTTAGCTAATGGGGCCTCCCGCTGATGCAGCACTGCTGCTGCACGATTTCTGTTCTCATCCTGAAGCAAAGTTCTTAACCCGAGGTACTATTTTTGGATTAGCGGAATCTGTAACCTGAAGTGTCTGTAACCTGAAGCGTCTGTAACCTGAAGCGTCTGTAACCTGAAGCGTACGTACCCCAACGTACCACTGTATATGGGGAGGGTGTTATGACAGGAATGGCTGAAGAAGAGGGAAGATTGAGTTCTGTTGCACTCAGGTCCTGTTTGGGAGCTTATGCAACAGACATCTGATTGGCTACTCTGAGAACAGGATATGGGACAAGATGGGCCTTTAGTGATCCAGCAGCCAAACTCTTCTTAAGCGCTTACCTTGAGCTAGAGGGCCCAGTTCTCAGGAGTAATAGACTACTGGGGACAAAGTCTTCCCCGTGAGCAAGGTAAGGAGGCAAGAAGTAGATATGACTAGAAACTTGCATCTGAAGGGCAAAGGGAGGAGGTGATCAAAGAGAACTGAGGCCCTCTCTGATCAACAGAGAACCAGTAACACAATGTGGAGAAGGAACAACACCAAGCCTCTGAGGTTAATGTTCCTGAGATCATTTTATACCTACACTTGTGCCTAAGCTACAATAGCAAACCAAATTCATGCCAGACTATTGGTTCATCTAGGTCAGGCATAGGCAACCTCGGCCCACCAGATGTTTTGGGACTACAATTCCCACCATCCCTGACCACTAGTCCTGTTAGCTAGAGATTATGGGAGTTGTAGTTCCAAAACATCTGGCGGGCCGAGGTTGCCTATGCCTGATCTAGGTCATTAATACCTGCACTGACTAGCAGTGACTTAGCAGGGTTTCAGGCAGGAGTCATCTTCCCAGCCCTACCTGGAGATGCTGAGGACTGAACCTGGGAACGTTTGCATGCTAAGAAGATGCTCTACCATTGAGCTATGCTTCTTCCTCAAAAAAAGATTTTGTCACTTTTTAAAAAAACAACAGCACTGCAATAGTCTAGTCCCTGAATCTAAAGTCTCATGTTTGTATTGTGTTACCACATCTTTAAATTCAAATTGATTTCTTAAAAATTTGACCTCCCAAGTGTTTTAACACCACTATGTGTTAATCAGGCCACATGGACACAACTAACTTAGGCCCATTGATTTTAATGGGTCTACTCTGAGTAGAAATCAGTTGGCTTCAACCCAAAGCTTCTCTTTCTCTATCTCAGGGGTGAACCTCTTCCACCCCAAGGGCCTCATTCCCTTCCCAGCAACCTTCTGCAGTTGACATGACAATGGTGAGCAGAGCCAGAGGCAACAGTGCCAAGAGCAAGGCATGAAAATTGTGCCTCAAAGGCCAGAAAGAAAGACCTGGAGGGCCTGAGGCTCCCGGTTCTTGAGATACATAGTGCACACACACTGTGATGTGTAGAGGAACACAGAATTCTGACTTGACGTCCAGAGTCTCACCCTTACCTTCCATTTTGCCACAGAGAAAGAGAAGCTGTTGCGTTCCCTGTCTAACATACCTTTGCCTAATTACCTTCTTCAATGTGTCATGGCTTAAATATAGCTTTCCCATCTGAATTCCCCAAGTAATTGGCTTCTATTTTAGTGTTCTACTCCTGGCTTGTCGAGCACCGGGATTCTATCCAGCAGAACCCACTTGCAAAGGGAAAACCCATTCTTTTAGCTGCATCCGCAGACGGTCACGCATCGCGGATCCAGACGCAACAGCTCTGAGTGAAAACATACGGGAGCAATTGTGTCTGCGCTGCGACGCCAGCTATTCTGTATGGGAGCCCCGTTCAGCCTCTGCTAGAGGAGTCCAACATAAACATTCATGGCAGCCCAGAATCCATTCAGTTCCATTATCGGTGCTGATGAAACAATATTATGACCTCAGGTCCCCAAGAGGAAAACATCTGAGCAAATCATTCCTTTTCTGATGCCCATTTCTCACGACTGCTATTAATTTGCTTTCAGAACAACAGCAACAAAACACGGCCGTCCGCAGCAGATAAAAATCTACCAGGCCTGCCAAACTCCCTTTATACTTGGCCAGAGGCTTTGAATTAAAGGTTGTTTTATCGTTTTTCACCATAAACACTCCCCTCCTTATCCCAACAACTCCCCTTAAAAAAAATCAAACTAGGGGAAAAAATGAGAATGCAGAAGGATAAGGATTTTTTTTTAAGTGTGAAATCATTATAGAATCATTTTTTAAAAGTTATTTCCAAGTTATTTCCAAGTTATTCTGGAAATAACTTGGAGCAGATCTGGAATTTTAGTTCGTGACTAGAATTGATATGTGAATGGCATTGAATGAAATGTTAAGAACTTAAGAGCTCTGCAGGATCAAGCCAGTGGCTTATTCGGCATCCCCAGAAGATAGTTCAGAACACCAAGTATATGATCCTTGACAATATTTGATGAATGGTATGCAGGATTAACTAATAATAGATAACATTTGGTAATAGCATTTGACATGTTTAGGGGTGGAGATATTTAGACTGTCTGTGTGGGATGAGAACAATTTTGAGGGTAGGAGTGTTACATTTCCCTGGCATTCCCTTGACACTGAACATGTCAATGAGAAGGTCCCATCCTAATCTTTTCCCTGACCTGCTAAGTCAGAGCGGGTGGAACCTCTGGTCTGTGCACCAGTTACTTTTTTTAAAAAAATTATTAAGTTTTCATTTTAACATCTCGAAATAAACATTTACATAATACCATATAATGTAAATGTTTATTTCGAGATGTTAAAATGAAATTTTACAAATCAGTCCCCATACAAAATCCATTGAAGTTGGAAAGTGTCCCCGGATTCATTGAAAAAAATCTGGCAACCTTATCTTAATGCTACCAGCATTTTCAGATGTGTACACTTCCATTTATATGGAAAATATCAGCAAAGATTTTCATTCCTCTTTAAATGTATATTCTTCTTGTTCTCTTAATTATTCACTAAACCTGCTAGTTCCGTATATTCTATCAATTTAAGACCACTCTCACTTTCCATTTCTGGGCTAACAGAACACGAGCTGCCGTTGTTGCATACGTAGAGAAGTTTCTCTGATATCTGGGAACTTCCGACTGTACTATCCCTAACAAAAATGCCTCCAGCCTTTTTGGGAAAGTTGTTTTAAACATTTTTTCATTTCATTGTAAATAATTTCCCAATATTCTTTAAACTTTTTGCATGCCCACCACATATGAAAGAAGTTCCCTCCCTTTCATTACATTTCCAACACAGATCTGATTCTGCTTTATACCTCTTAACCAATCTACTTGGTGTTAGATACCATCTATAAATCATTTTCATATAGTTCTTTTTCAAAGTATAGAATGCAGTAAATTTCAAATCATTCTTCCAAAGTTTCTCCTAAAATTTAGGTCTATGTTGTGCCCTATATCCATTGCCCAGTGTGTCACTGAGGCTTTAACCAGCTCATCATTTGCTTCCCATTCCAGTAGTAATTTATACATTTTAGACACTGATTTATCCTTATTCTGTATTAACTCTCTTTCAAATTGTGAGCTTTGGTCCAAAAACCCATATTTCTTATCCAATTTAAACATATTGTGTAACTGGTGGTATTGTAACCAATCTAAAACTTGGCTCCTTAAATCTTCTATTGGTTTCAATTTGGGTTCACTCCCTGTGTCCAACAAGTCTCTATATGTGGCCCATTGTCTATCCATGTTGATTCTCTTAACTGTAATTGCTTCAATCAGGGATAACCATAACGGTGTTTTTCTTTCTAACAAAGTGTTATATTTCTCCCAGACTCGATACAAATTTCTTCTAATGACATGGTTTATAAAACTTTTATAAATTTTAGCTTTCCCATACCAAAGACATGCATGCCAGCCAAATTTTAAATCATGACCTTCCAAATCTAAAATGTGTGCATTTTCCAACACAATCCATTCCCTTAACCAACACAAACAGGATGCCTCATAACATAATTGCAGTCGGGCAGGGCAAAACTTCCTCTTTCTTTTGTATATATCAAAATTTTATGTTTAATTCACAGCTTTCCCTCCTGCCAGACAAATTTAGAGATATCTTTTTTTCCATTCCTAGAGGCAGCTAATCAATCAGGATTGACTGGAATAAAAACAATATTCATTTTGATGGCTGAAATTCTGCCAAGTAGAGAAAGCTTCATCCTGTGGTCTGTGGACCAGTTACTGGCAGGAGGGCATCCCCACATGGCCCACAGCTTCCCCACCTGTCCCTGCCCATGCTCAGCAATGAGGCCTGGGGAAAAAAATCCCAGAGAGTCCAATGGAAGGATTTCTGCAAGGGTAACTGCTGCACATGCAGTGGTGTGAGTCTTCTTCGAGTCTGCAGCTGGGCAGGAAAAGCAAAGGTCTGTGTGAATGAATAGGTGTATGTGTGCTTGAGTGCAAGAGAGAGCGACTAGAGTGTGGGGGACGACGACGAATGGGTGTGTGTCCTGTGTATGAAACAGATGTAGAGATGTATATGAATATATGGATATGTGCTTTGTAAGGGATGGGGTGCATGTCCCAACTCTGTTCACCTTCACACTACCCTCTTCATCAATTTAGGAATTCAAACTGAATGGTCGAAATCATCTCTGTTTAATGGCAAACTCTTTTTTCCACCAGCCACAAATAGATGTTTACTTGGTACTATTATCTCAGGGCAACCAAAATCTTCCCCAAAGGGTCAAAAAGCTTTCTCATCCTGGCACAAATCTGTTAGTAAATAACAAAAGCCAATCACAGGCAATGATCATCAGTTCAACCTCGTATTCACCAGAGAAATTGAATTCGTATTCACCTCGTATTCACCAAACAGAGAAATTGAATTCAGCACTGGAAAGCAAGGAGCAGGGGTTGTTTTTGTTTTGTTTTTTGCGGTTACTGTACCTGCAACAAGACTGTGCCTCCAGGGATCGTGAGCTGTAAACAATACTTAGGGGCATTCTCCCAAGAGAGCAGCTGAACATCTTCAATTGAGCTGTAGGAAATTGAGTTTTCCATGTACCCGGTTGGCTGCAGGAAAAACAAATGAGATAAAAGAGATTTAGCTTAGCACATCAAGAAGAAGAAGAAGAAGAAGAAGAAGAAGAAGAAGAAGAAGAAGAAGAAGAAGTTGTTGTTCCCAATAAGGGTTTAGTCATGAAAAATATAGTTCTTTGCAAGACACCATTTGCCCAAATCAATGTGAAAGAGAAACATAAGAAAAGGTTTATGAAGTATTCTACTATTTTATACTTGTTGGGGGAGGGGATGAACAAAGATACCCCCATCTGTGCTAACTAAGCAACAAACACCGACATACGTACATGCTAAGTTTAGGTAGGGGTAGCACTGGTGAAGAAACACAGCCTGTCTTCATTTAAAAGCAGGGTATGAAAAGAACAGGAAGGACTATGTGTCAGTGCTAAGAAATCACTGATTTATTACGCGTATGAATCTTAGCAATATTTAAAATGCCCCAAGACTCACAACCAAATCTTGAATCTCAAAGGGAGTGGGGGAATCCTTTGATGTTTATTTGGGATTAGCAAGTAAGTGGTGGAAGGTGTCCTGTGCATGTCGCACTGGATCTCTTCCCTCCTGTTTTTGTTCCACCGTTACAAAGCAGCAGGATCAAACACACACCAGATAGCCAAACATTAAAGTTGTCAGCGAGTCTTAGGCCTCTGAAGATGAATCCCACCCACTTGGCAGAGATCGGCATTTGCACATGTGACAGGCAGCTTCGCGATTTATATAGGGAAGCCAAGGCAGCCCGGGTGCAAGCTGCAGCCCCTTCTGCATCAGTGCAAGCCTCCACTCCCTGCAGGGGTCTCCATGACATCTTTGCAAGCAGGTGTGAGTCACAATTGTTAAAAATAAAATGCAGGTTACAGTTAAACATAAAAGTAGGACCTTGCTGTGCAAGCAAGGCTTGGCGCAGGAAAGTGGTAAGAAATGCACAGATACCTTCCAAATTCCTCCAATGTATACATACAGTTGCCATCACAGTGCCCATGGATGCCCATGTGCCCTCAGAGGCCTTCCCTGGTGCCCACAGGGTCCCATTCCCCACCAAGGTTAATTCCACCCCAATACACTCTCCACATTAGCCTTGGGAAAAAGTGCAAATACTTTCCCCACCAACCATAGTCAGTACCAGCTAGACATACCTATCCTGTGAGAAACTCGCCAACCAAAATCTATAGTGTTGGACACCATTCTAACTCCAGGCAGAAATCCTACAGCAGGATAAGGTGATAGGATCTTGAAGTGTGCGAGATGGACTGTGCAACAGGTGGGAGAGGTCACTGCTTAATGAAACAGAAAGCTAGCATACCAGAATGAAAAATTATAGCCTAGTCAACTGGGAACTGTAGTGTAAAAATTCGAAGGGCTCCAGGCTGTGCTATGTTGTTATGGCACGGATAGAAAATCCCTGCTGAAATACCACTGATATTTAAAGACACACAACACAGTATCATATTTTTACTTTTGAGAGGCTATGGTAGTTTTTATTTTGGGGGTGGTTTTTTGTTTTTCTGCAATCACATAATTTCTTCCTGGCTTGAGAACCTCTTAAGTGGTATTTCCTAAATAATATTTTTTTGTGTTATAATTTCCGTATTTGCACACAGTGTGTGGGAAAAAAGGAGGAAAAGAAAGGCACCTTATTTTCCTCACTTCCTTCAAACAAAGGCAACTGTTTTGCAGGAAGCTGGATAACCTTCTGTTTATTCATTTACCCACAATATCATTCCACTCTTGCGATTGAAGTCCCAGGGGTTTCTCCTGATAACCAACGTCATATACAACCTGCTAGAGAGCAATTATCTCGTTCTCACAGGAAGCCAGAGACCCAAGATCCTTTGGTGATCAATGGTTGCAACATTACAAACACTGAAGAATATAAAAGCAGCATGCTTAGGGTCTGCTTTGCTCAGGAGATGTTATCTAAAAACATAAGAGCACCAGGAGGCAATAAATACCAGTGGAACATTTCTGGGAGGGGGAGCGTTTTCCCTTTCGTCTAATGAGTGCCTCAAATGATACCCATTCTCTCAAACTTTAAAAAGTAATTTAGGCTGCCAGGAGTTTGATGAACAAGTTGGTCCCAAGACTGCAAAGTCCATATAGAATGCTCAAGATGAGAAGTGATTTGCATTTGCAGTATTTAGGAAACAAAGGAGATATATACTTCAGTATAGCTGGCTTAAACTGCCATCTCTGATGAATTTCATGGGGTCCCATAGAGACCATGATGAAAAACACAGGGAATTGTCAAAGAACTGGAGTTTTCTTATAGGCTTCAACTGTGAGGTGACATAGCAGGTTGTTTTATTTGTTTGTGTGTTTGTTTGTTTGTTTGTTTGTTTGTTTGCTTGTTTCTTGCTTACTGCAGACACTTTACTGCTCCCCTATCATTTTGCTGCTGTGCTGCACTGAACTATACTATGGTTTAGCTCTCCCAAACAAACCATAAGATGTAAACCACAGAACAAACCTATGGGTTGAAGCTCATGCTATTCCTACTCAAGAGTAGACCCACTAAACTTAATAGATATGTCTAACTTAATTTCAGTGTGTCTACAGACCCCTCAGATTCAAGAACAAAGCCACCTTTGATGCACAAACACAACCCTTCAATAAGGGACATGGGTAGTGATTCAAACCACTCTCCCACTCCTATATACTTGTTGAGCAGTGCTCAAGATGGATCCTGTGCCAGAAACAGTTCGAGCTAAAGGAAAACCTGTGGATCTAAATCAAGCACAAACTAGTTCTGATGCCTAGGAATGGCAATGCCAATCAGCATGAATCATTATGCTTTCATAAACAAGGAACCCAGGCAGTAAGCAGTTAGTGTGTGTGTGCTTTCCTTAAGTAGATGCAACCAATGAAGAAGCCACTGTACTGCATGAGCTTTTGAGATGCCCCGCACCAAAACGTATCTACTGAGCAACAAAAATTCTGCAGGGCTAAGAAACTACAAAAGATAATAGAATGAAAGAGGTAGAAGGGAGTTTCCAGAGCATTTGCTACACGCAGAAAATGCAGAACACTCCTAACAAATGGGCTTATCCAGCTTCTGCTTGAAGACTTCCAATGAAGGAGAGCAAAAAACAGGGTAGAATTTTAAGGGAGTTTCCCACTCACAAGATTAACTGAGAGCTAGTGTGCTATGATGAGCAGGCTATCAACCTGCAACTGAATTCTAGGTTCATATCTCAGCCATGAAGCTTACTAGGTGGTCTTGCCCAAGTCTCAGTCTCTCTCTCTCTCTCTCTCTCTCTCTCTCTCTCTCTCTCTCACACACACACACACACATACACACACACACAGCATGTTAAGTATGCACTTTAACCACTGAGAAATGGTCTCCTTCCTTTTTAATAAACTAACGTATTTTCCACATGTTTAGTTTAGTTAACTGTGTGTGTTTGTTTTTTAAAAGAAACACTTGCATTTCTTTCAGTTTCAGAAAGATTTATAAATTGTTGACATATAAATCTTTGTTGCTTTGAGGCCAAGGGATGTCTTTGGCTCATGACAACCGCAATGCCAAAAGATTGTGTAAATCATAGACTTGGAATCTGTGTGATGTGCTTGATACCCAAGTGGAACAGCCAGCCTCTTTTTCCTTAAAATTATTCCAGGAAGTAGCAACAGAATAGACACAGAAATTCTGTCCAGTTGTTTCCATGGAAAGTTAAAAGAAATGAAGAAACAGGATCTCTGATATGAATGAGTCCTCCACAGTAGTGATTTCAACCTTTCCAGATCAATGACCTGCCTCTAACTCCATCCGGTACCCACATTTATTTATTTATTTATTTATGTTATCTATCTATCTATCTATCTTGCATGCGCGCGCACACACACACACACATTCAGTGCTCTCTTTTTTTGGTAAAAAATGAGGTACTAATACTCCTTTCCTGATCGAAGTTCTCTGGGTGCCAGCACAAGATGGCTGCCAGGGGGAAGCAAAAAAAAAAGAATTATATATACAAGAGGAGACCATTTTGTGGGCGGCTTCCGTTCCTGGCTCATGTGCATGTCAGTGGAGCATGCCAAAGCCCACCCCAACGCATTACACCCCACCCCCATTTTGCCCTCATCCAGATCCAAAAGGACCCATGTGTTAATTGGATGTGCACAAAATGGTTGCCGCCTGTAATTATATCTCTCTGCCGGTCTACAAATCTTGTTCTATCTCTGTCTCTTCTTAGTCTTCCATTTATTAATTTGCAGTATTTATAGCCTGCCCTGAAACAAAAGTCCTAAGCATGGAGCACAACAAGAAATAAAACAATATTTAAAATTCGGTTAACAACAAATGTATAAATACAGAACGAGAAGAGCTGCAAGGATTAAAAGAGGAAGACATTGTAAAAGGCCCTGTATATTTTTAAAAAATTACTGTATTTTAAAATATTTTTAAAATATTAAACACCTTTAAAAAAAATTAAAAAGACTATTGGGTTAGATGTAAAGCCTGGCAACTTGCCCAAGACCATCCAGAGAATTTCATGGTCTCCCCAGTCCAAATCCAATGCTTTATCACTAAGACAGGGAATCTCAGGCTTGTGGCTGAATGTGGCCTTCCAGGCCTCTCTCTATTTAGCCTTCGGGACTCTTCCCAAGCTATGCTGTTTCCCAGGACACACCTCTGTAACTTCCCAAGCCCTGCTCTGCATAGGGCATCCTCCTCAAGTGCTTTTGCCTAGCTGTTATGCCTTGCTGAATGGAAAGGTGTGCTTACATAGAAACCCCTGGCTTTTGCATGGCTGGAAAGTAGCTACTGCACACATGCATTACTCTGCCCACTTTTGTCCCTGATGCCAGCCACCCTTGGCATGTGGCCCCTGGAAGGTTGCTCCTGAGGGCCTTCAGGCTGAAAAGGGTCCCCCAGCCCATGCCCTAACGGCTCCTGTGACCACACTGGTTTTCAAGAAGAGCTGAATAGAGACAAAGACATTCCTGGAAAAACCAAGGTCTCCAGAAATTCAATACTGAATTAAGAGATCGAAATCATACCCATCACATTTAAAGTGGCTACAAAAGTGCATGTCTATTCCACCATAAAGGCCAAGAAGCCCCAGTTAATTACATAGCCATGTCCACAAGTGGGATATCTATGTAACTTCCTGTCTATGTAACTTCCTGAGCCAGTAGGTCTGGGAGGAATGTAGCAGTTAAGGTGATTTAAAACCATACAGAAAGGTGGAATTTGATACACATATTGTCCAAGTTATCCTGTACTCTGGGGTAGCCAACATGGTGCCCCCCCCCCAATGCTCTTGGACTGGAACTCCCAACATCCCTGACCATTTGCCAATGGTGTTTCAAATATATGCAATTTCACTTACATGTGCAGTGCCTTGAAACGTAACCCCTGCGTAAATTGGAAGTTGCCTGTATACCTGCTTAATATTTTAGCTCCATCTTTCAAAAGAAAAAAAGTGCTTAAGTTTATGCTGATTGTTATAGACTACCTTTGGCCTTCTCGGTAGTGGTGCCTGCCCTGTGGAATGTCCTCCCATCAGATGTCAAGGAAATAAACAACTATCTGACTTTTAGAAGACATCTGAAAGCAGCCCTGTTTAGGGAAGTTTTTAATGTCTGATGTTTTATCGCTTTATCATTATTATTATCATTAATTCTGTTGCGAGCTGCCCTATTGATTGTATCTTCCCTCCCCCTCTCTTCTTGCTGATCTTAGTCATAGTTTCCCGATGACTTGTTCGGATACTAAGGAAGCTGAGCTGTTTGTTCAAGAGTCTAGAAGATCACTGCATCACAGAATGTCTGCCCCATGCAGGAGTTGAAAGAAAATAAAAAATCTAGACAAGGAAATGGGACAGCCAGTCCCAGAAATGTGTAAGTTCAAAAATACAGATGATGCAATAGGACTTCAACCTGATGTTGTAAGAGTTCTTTCAAGTGGAGAAACTCTATAACCATGAGCATTGATGATGCAAACAATTATTGGATCCAGACTAACTCGCTTTCACTTAGTTCCAAATGAACTCAATGGGCTTCAGCTAAGCCATGGCTGACTTGTCCCATTAATTTCAATGGGGCCTAAGTTCAACGGGCTTAGCTAGTTTCCAACCCAATTTCTGTAGACGCAATAGGGCTAACATTAACAGCTGTGGATAAACCTCTCCCACCTCAGTGAATTAGTCTAATCTCTTGTGAAGTCATCTGTACCAGTGGTCATCACAACATTTAGTGGTAGTATGTTCCAGAAGACAATTATGTGTTGAATATAGGAGTACACTCCCAACCCCTCTGAATCTCTTGCCCATCAGTTTTGCCAGATGTTCCTGAAGTATTAGGCATTATAGGGGCAGGGGTAGCCTCCCTTGCCCATTTCCTTTAATATTTTGTCTAGTACAGTAAGGCTCTGTCTTATGCTTTTATCAAGGGATAGGCAATTTCACTCACAGACACACCAATGTTATTGGACGACAACCTCCACCATTGTTGAACAATGGCCATACCAGTTGGGGCTGATGAAAGATACAGTTCAGAAACACCTGGACGCAAAATCAAAGGGCCAACTTGCCCAGCATTCCTTCTGCTGCCTCCTTCACCAGAACGAAGCAGACAGGCAGCTTGGAAATCCAACCTCCATTGTCCTGATGGAGCCAGCTGGCCCATTTTGTTCACTTTCATCTCTATATACAGCCTCATACATTTTTAGGCGCTTTATAAGGTGGTAACTGTCATCAGGAAAAAATACCTAGAATATCCCTCGCAGAAGTAGTCCTTGCCAAAGCCCTGTATTCCCAGGGAAAGAAAACAAGGGAGCGGGGGAGAGCGAGAGCGAGAGAAAGACAGCTCTTTATCCTCACTCTCAAATTGTACAGTAACAAGAGGAGCGAAAACAAACAGAGTTAGGCTTGATTCCCATGGCGACAACGGGCTATTTCATCTGCTTTGTACTTGGGGGCTTCTGTGGCAACAAATGCAAAAAAGCTGAGGCCAGCAAACCTTTGCTTGCTTGGGAGTCATCTGCCTTAATATCATCCCGGATGAAAAAGGGATATGAAATATGGAATGCCACCTTTATTTTCATTCCTTGCAAAACTGACAAACGCGAAGGATTAGGGATGGGGAAATAGGTTGCTTTTGCTTCCTCTGTTTCTCATCTAAATGGTTTGATTCTGAGAAGGGACTTAAATGCAGATCTTCACACCTGCATCAGTTTTGAGATTATTATTATTATTATTATTATTATTATTCAAAGTCCTCATGAAAATTTATCAGTCAATAAACACATTTTTGCAAAGCAATTTTCCCCAATATAATGCATTTTTGAATGTTGTTTCCACTACTACATGAATGTACAGTGGTACCTTGGGTTAAGTACTTAATTCGTTCCAGAGGTCTGTACTTAACCTGAAACTGTTCTTAACCTGAAGCACCACTTTAGCTAATGGGGCCTCCTGCTGCCGCCACGCCGCTGGAGCACCATTTCTGTTCTCATCCTGAAGCAAAGTTCTTAACCTGAAGCACTATTTCTGGGTTAGCGGAGTCTGTAACCTGAAGCGTATGTAACCCGAGGTACCACTGTATATTCACACTTTACCCTAGCGTATGCATTACTTGACCAGAAATTTGCTATGCAAAATTAAGAGAAGTGTGAATTTGGAATGATGGCTATGTTTCAGTTCTTGTATTGCATCGGAAAGTGTGAATTAAGTAGCTTGGTCTTTATTTATTAACTGAATTGAATTCCTCCCTCCCATCCCTAGCCAAGCCCAATATTGGGGCCAGCTGCCTAATTCTATACCAAGAGTTGCCAATGTGCCCCCCCCCCCCCGGATGTTGTTAGACATTAGCTCTCATAAGACCCAGCTAGCATGGGTGTCTGTAAAGGATCATGGGAGCGATATCTGGACAACACCCCATTGGCTATCCCTGATCTGTCCCTGGTCGGGGACAGAGGGTGGCGCTTGGGGGGGAATTGTCATCGCGTCACTCCTTGGTGTGTGGAGTGCCTCAGGGTGCAATACTCTCCCCCAATGCTTTTCAACATCTTTATGCACCCCCTCGCCCAGCTTGTCCGGAGTTTTGGGCTGGGTTGCCATCAGTATGCCGATGACACCCAACTCTATCTGTTGATGGATGGCCATCCTGACTCGGCCCCAGACACACTTATCAGATGTTTGGAAGCTGTGGCTGGATGGTTACGTGGGAGCCAGTTGAAGTTAAATCCTTCGAAGACAGAGGTCCTTTGGCTGGGACAAGACGATATGGGATTGGGGGGGCAACTCCCATCTCTTGCGGGGGTGCAATTAGTGCCAGCACCGTCCGTTAAGAGTTTGGGTGTAATCTTCAACACCTCCCTTTCCAAGGAGGCGCAGATTGCAGCTATAACAAAGGCGGCATTTTTTCATCTCCGCCAAGCTAAGCAGTTGGCTCCTTACCTCTCTCACCCTGACCTAGCCACTGTGATCCATGCGACGGTCACCTCCAGACTGGATTATTGTAACTCGCTCTACGTGGGGCTGCCCTTGAGACTGACCCAGAAACTCCAGTGGGTGCAGAATGCCGCGGCGAGACTCCTTATGGGGTCCTCGCTGCGAGATCACATTCACCCGGTGCTATACCAGCTGCACTGGCTCCCATTGGAGTACAGGATCAGGTTTAAGGTGCTGGTTTTAACCTTTAAAGCCATATACGGCCTAGGACCCTCGTACCTACGGGTCTGCCTCTCCTGATATGTTCCACAGAGGAACTTACTGTCTTCAAATAAAAACATCTTGAAGGTCCCAGGCCACAGAGAGGTTAGGCTGGCCTCAACTAGAGCCAGGGCTTTTTCGGCTGTGGCTCCGATCTGGTGGAACGCTCTGTCACAAGAGACTAGGGCCCTGCGGGACTTGACATCTTTCCGCAGGGCCTGCAAGACAGAGCTGTTCCACCAGGCCTTTGGTCAGGGCACAACCTGACTCCCTCCTGTGGCAGTCTTCGCAGAGCTCTGGCCCAGTGGTTGCCATTAGTTTGATTTGAGTTAATTTTATAATGAATAATTTTGGTATGTTGTACTATTTTATTGTTGTTAACCGCCCTGAGCCCGGCTTCGGCTGGGGAGGGCGGGATATAAATAAAAAATTTATTATTATTATTATTATTATTATTATTATTATTATTATTTACATCATTCTACATATGGTGATCAAAACTGCAGCTGCTCTTTTGAATGCTTGGAAACAAAACTTAGGGGCTCTTGAGTTTTTGTGATGTGGAAGAACAAAAACTGAATCTTACACCTCTTGCCACAGTGTTCTAAATGTTTTGATTCTGAAGAGGAGGAGAAAAACCCCTACATTTTGGAGAAGAGATGTACAACAATGTCCTAAATCTGCTTCCAACCCTGCCCTACATATTTTGAAATTGTAATTGCAAAGCAATTCCAGTGGGATATGTTGCCAGACATCAGTTCTGGTTCTTCTGCTTGCCTAGCACACATATTTTATTTATTTCATCTCATTGCTGCATTTCCTGGAAAGGAGTTCAAGGTGATGAGGTTATTTCATGTTTATCCTCACATCACCCCGGCAAGGTTGTCCAAGGCCAAAAAGCAAGCTCCATTTATCTATATTTCTCTTCTTATATGCTGCGTTTTGTCAGATGCCTATAAGCCAATGCTGCCCCTCCTGTTCTCTCCTCCCCATCTCTCTTTACTTGTAATATTTTGCTGCTGCTAATGCAGCAAAACTCCCCTCCCCTCAGCCTTGCTCTGAGGAATGGAAGGAGGTTCCTTCCTCAGAGTGAGGCATTTGTGAGAGGAAGCCTGGGAGGATGCCTAAGCCAACCACTGCTTTTTTTCCAGGGTGGCTAGATGTTTCTTTTAAAATTTATTAAAAAACTTAAAGTTGCTGTTAAACCACCACCTCAGCACCTGCCACCTGAGGCAATCGCCTCATTTTGCTTAGTGAGTGAACTAGCCCTGGTTTTGAATCAAAGTCTCCTGGGTATACAACTGATGCACTACTAGTGACAGATGTTGGGGCCTCAAATTTCAGAGGCGCCCTGTGTAACACCAAAATTTGGTGCTCACTGCCTCTTGCCTTCCATTCTACATCAAAGTTGTGGCGCCCCTGAGGCACTGTGCCCAGTGCAACTGAAGTGGTTGGACTCCCCTGAATCTGCCTCTAGCACTATCCTGCTAGTCATTAATATCAACCCCTTGGTTAACTACAGTCGTACCTCAGAAGTCAAATGGAATCCATTCCGGAAGTCCGTTCAACTTCCAAAACACTCAGAAACCAAGGCACGGAACCCATGTCAGATGTTCGGGTTCCGAAGAACATTCGCAAACCAGAACACTCACTTCCAGGTTTGCAGCATTTGGGAGCCAAAGCATTCAAGTCGCAAGGCGTTCGACTTCTGAGGTACAACTGTATTTACAATAGCCCAAGCCCCTTGCAGAACTTGAGAGTATAAATTATTAAATTTATATAAATTATAATTATTAATTTTATAACCAGCCTTTCATTTCAAGAGGAAAGACCGAGGTGGTTCACAAAGAAATGAAATCCAACAGCAAAATAGGTATCTGTAGAAGTGTGCATGTACACAAAAGCCTATACCAGAACAAACTTAGTTGGTCTGTAAGGTGCTATTGGACAATTTTTTTATTTTTATTTTTAATTTCGACTGGTCATACCAACACGGCTACCTACCTGAAGTAAAATAACAAGTAGAATAAATCAAATGATAAAAAATTCTGATAGGTGCAATTATAACACACAGTAAAACAACTACATTAAATGATTAAAATATATGTAATAAACCAGTTCATGAAAACAGCGTAACAGTTAAAACAACCATCAAAGCATAAAACCAGGGAAAGGCTTATCTAAACAGGGTGTGCCTACAAAAAAATGACAGAATGCTAATAGTGAGGTGGGGCCTCCCATATTTAAGTAGGGAGTGCATTCCACAATACTGGTGCCACTATGAAAAAGCTGGTCCCCATTTAACACAAGCTGATAATCACCGGGCCATGGCAATACGCCACCTAGTCCAAGTTCTGAAGATGGGGTGGATTCAAAATCTAGGCTAGCAGTAGAACACATACATTGCATGCAAAAGATCCCAGGTTCAAGCCCTGGCATCTCCAGCTGGAGTGAGAGAAGATTCTTCTCCAACCTGCAAAGCAAATCCGTGTGTAGACAAATAGTGAACAAGATGGAATTAACTGACTCAGTAAAAGGCAGCTGCCTATATTCTGAAATCTAAAGAAAAATGAGTGATTTGTTGTGGTTGTTTTAAGGATGTTGGAACTAATATCCTCTATGCCACACCCTGGCTTCTGGCACAGTGCAGTTAAGATGCTTTTAGAGCCGACAATGTAAGAATAATCAATGAACATTCCTGGCTTTGCTAATTGCCAGAATGAAGGCCAACAGGCAAACATCCCACTGGCTTCAACCTAAGAAAAATCACAAGCAGTTTGGGTCACAAACGGCCACTCTTCTGTGTGTATATACATATAATATATATTTTTATATTCTGAGAATGCTGCAAAATAACTATCAGACTTTTAGAAGACATCTGAAGGCAGCCCTGTTTAGGGAAGCTTTTAATGTTTGATGTATTACAGTATTTTAATTTTTTTTGGAAGCCGCCCAGAGTAGCTGGGGAAGCCCAGCCAGATGGGCGGGGTATAAATAAAGTATTATTATTATTATTATTATTATTATTATTATTATTATTATTACTACTACTACTACTATCCATTTCCCTCTCTCAATAATCTGTGGTTTGGCATTAACTGCAGTGGCTGTTTCTTGAGGAGGAAGGAAAGATTTGCATATAGTAATAATAATAATAATAATAATAACAACAACAACAACTGGATGGCCCGTTTCTATCAATTAGTCGCAAGGATCAAAAGCCCAGTTGTCGTATATTTAGGATGTGTGGATTAGAGTCTACTTGCAAACCAACCCACAGTCAAATTCCATCAGCTAAATAGGGTCAAACTGGGCTAGCAATGGGTTGGGAAAATAAATTGGGAAGGTGTGAGCAACAGTCTCTCAAATTTCAATACAGTATAGCGAGTCATTATGATGGCACATCTGTCTTGAAACCTGCGCTGTCATGATCAGTGCTAGCAAAATCATATTTATATAGGGTGTATTAAAACCATGCTAGATGCCTGCAGCCAACATCCCCACCCCCACACAAATAAATGGGCTGGTTAGTCTTTACTGCTATGTAATAATTATATGAGAAGATGGGGCAGAGTTATGGCCTAAGAGAATAAGCTGTCAACTAGGAAGTCTCCAATTCAAAGGCTACCCCTGCCATTAACTCTTGAGGTGGGCTTATGCTAACTTTTAGCCTCCATCCCTCCTCATCTGCAATATGTAGGGACATAATACTGACTTACATTCCAGGGTTGCCATAAGGATTAGAACTAGGTAATGTACATTAAAGGAACTAGGTAAGAACATTAAATATTCCTAGACGGAGGAGAGTGCTGTCAACAACTAGTTGTCTCAATGTTCTGTCATCTGTAGTTATGGAAGGTTGATCTACCAGGTTGCCTTCGCATTTGAGGGCTTGCCTTGCAGAAGTGGCTCAAGTTAAAAATCTTGCCCGTGCTCTTCTGCATCAGCCTTTGTCAACCTAGTGCCCTTCAGATATTTTGGACTATAAGCTGGCTGGGGCTGATGAGAGTTGTAGTCCAAGGTATATGGAGGGCACCAGCTTGGTGAAAGCTGTTCTACGTTATAATTTTTGTCGTGCTATAGCAGCCCGGTTTATTTCCCCAGGATTTCCTTTGCACTTTGAGAACTCAAAGGACAATTCCTCCAAGTGCCTCTATTTTCCAGGGACAGTACTGGATTTACAGAAGTTGTCCTGGTTCTGATTTGATCAGAATGTCCTGCTTTTCCTTAGGATGTCCCTATTTTCATCAGAGATAAGTAGCTATACAACCTTTATAAGACATCTGAAGGCAGTCCTGTATTGGGATTTTTTAAATGTTTATTTTTTATGTTTTTATTTATGTTGGAAGTCGCCCAGAGTGGCTGGGGAAACCAAGTCAAATGGGCAGAGTATAAATAATAAAATTATTATTATTATGGAATAGGACATCGCTATTTTCATTGGAGACATGTTGGAGGGTATGGGGGGGAAATTTGCATTTCAGTTTTAATGGCAGACTCCAATACTTAGTTTACAAAATATATAGCAAAGTTCCTTGCCGTAGCCTTCACAGCTAGGGCACATTGTTAAAAGGAAGGTGAGTTCTGAGTCAAAATTGTCTCTATTTTTTAAACTCTTTTTGATTGTGGATTGTGTGTACTTTGTGTTTCCACCCCTGCTGTATTGTCTTGATTACTCTGTACTGTATCTGATGTTTATGGTCTGTAGACCAAATAAACTAAACTATAACTAGATATTGCTTGTGAATTGCTCTTAATACTTGAAATTTGCTATACAAATGTGGAGTACCATTTTATTTATAATCTGCTTTTCAGACAAGATTGACTCACAATGTAGCTCACGGCTGCCCTTCCAACAAATAAAATCAATAAGAAAATCCAGATTTATTAGCAGTAGAAAGCCAATACATAAAAAGTATAGACACGTGTGGATGATAAAAGTAGAAAATAATAGACTAAACTATCTCGTTCTTAGAGTGTCTCAAAGTTCAGCATGTGAAATGACCTTAGCTCCCTATCTTTTCTGCTCACTTCAACCTTCTCGCCTTACCCTCTTCCCTACCTTTAGTTTCCTGTTTCTCAGGACATCACATTCTTTGAATCCTTCCTTCCTTCAGCCTCTGGGCTCCCTGCTTATATAGTTTCTCTAGCTCCTGGAACTTCTTTCCTAGTTCTTAAAGGTAAAGGTAAAGGTACCCCTGCCCGTACGGGCCAGTCTTGACAGACACTAGGGTTGTGCGCCCATCTCACTCAAGAGGCCGGGGGCCAGCGCTGTCCGGAGACACTTCCAGGTCATGTGGCCAGCGTGACATCGCTGCTCTGCAGAGCTTTCGAACTGCTAGGTTGGCAGGCGCTGGGACCGAACAACGGGAGCGCACCCTGCCGCGGGGATTCGAACCACCGACCTTTCGATCGGCAAGCCCTAGGCACTGAGGCTTTTACCCACAGCGCCACCCGCGTCCCTTTGCCAAAAGTTAGCCTTTGCCAAAAGTGAAAAGTCAAAAGTGAGAGGGTTTTGATCCCATCCAAACAGGCAACTTCCCCTTCCTTCATTGAAGCTGCACTGCAAACATTCTGGCAATAAGAAGTTTGAATATTGACAATGGTGCAGCTTGTGCATGATGCTAAACAACGGTTCGGAGCTAGCTAGATGAGCCTCCACAAGCACTGGACTCATGTGCTCCATCCTCCCCCTTCTTTCTCCTATAGAACTAAAAGGATGCCTTCTGCTGAGTTTTGTTTCAGTTTCAAAGAATCTCAGTTTAGCGTTTTGTATGAACCAAGGATCCTGGTTTACAACAAACAATGCTTAGTGAAACAAGCCAGCCTCATTACCCATGCTTTGAAGTTGGCTTATTTAGAAAATGACCCAAGTTTGTTTTAAACCAGAATCCCTGGTAGGTATGTAAACTAAGCAAAGGTTCTCTGAAGTTTAAAATAATCTTGGGAACCAGGGATAGGAGGAGTACACATGAGAGCTCAAAGGTTTGCTCAGGCTCAAGGAAGCTACTCCATGTATCAGTAAACCATAGAGCATCAATATGTGTGAATGCATCCAATATAAATTACTAGCCCTCAAAGTCACATCATTAATTGGCAAATGTTCATTATTTCAGATTGAAGCAGCCTCATAAATCACAAAACCAATGCAGACAGATTTTCAAGGTTTTCTTCAAGTTCTTTTCTGTTTTATTTATTTTGCTATACAAACTAACATGGATCCACATTAAAAAGGAGTGGCCACCACCCCTGTCATTTCCATGTGCCCCTTCTTCAGAAATGAAATGTTCACATGAGCAGGCAATAAGAGCAGGGCCAGCTGGTGCTCTCCCCATTACTCATCAACACATGGAGAAGGTGAAAATAATACTTGGATGCCCTGATTTGGGCAATACAGCCTTGCTTCCCCCACATACACCAGCTGTCCAATGGACTTGGCTTAGATTAGGGGGGGCAACCCTTTGTATCTGCAAACCAGAGAAACTGTTGTAGGCACCACACCACAACCATGTGCACATCACAACTACTCTGTTGGCTACAGTAGGATGCTTCTTCCAAGCCTAATTTCAGCAGAGGCAGGGGGACTTCTGGGTGCCAGGGATGGTTATTGCAGGCACATTTCTGCCCACGGGCACCATGTTGGCAACCTGAGGAGGTAGATGCAAGACTGACAGCACTCTTGTTTTTTTGACTCCCCTCTCATTCCGGCCTGCTCCAGCCTTGTGACTTCCAGATGTCAGGGGCTAATGGGAGTCCAAGTCCTAAACACACAATTAAGAAATTTTATCTCACCTAGTCTTTGCCCATTTGAGATCCATGAATGGTCTTTTAACCCTCCCAACACTTAGTGCACCTTCCTCAGCTGTATTATGGGGAACGGGACTGTACAAGTATCATAGCTCCCTACTGGATAGTAGCTATGCCTTCATCAGGAATGAAATACCAGCACCAGCCTTCCCCTACTGGGGGTTGTAGTCCAAAACATCTAAGGAAAGCTGGTCCCATCTGCATTGCACATATCAAGCACTATTGTACCACTTAAACAGTCATGGCTTCCCTCAAAGAACCCTGGGAATTGTAGTTCGTTGAGGGTGCTGAGAGCTGTTAGGAGACACTCCCCCCCCCCAAAAAAAAAAAATTCCGCTCCTGGAGCTACAATTCCCTGAGTTTCCTGGAAAGAGGGATTGATTGTTAAACCACTCTGAAAACTGTGGCTCTGCGAAGGGAATAGCGGAGTTGTCTCTGTGTTTGTTTGTGTTTTATTTTTATCAGCTGATGAGTGGGAGAATTGTAGAATTGTAAAATTATTAAACTCCTTGGGTGCCCTGGCAAGAAGTGATATGATATTGCTTTCTATGTATAGTGCAGATGGAACCTAAATTAAACAAAAAAACCATCAAACAACAACAACAAAATCAAGCAAATCTCCTGCAGCACCCAGTACTTCAAAGAACAGTCAAGATTAGAGTTTAATGCATTGATTAAAGAGATCGATCTATCAGCTTATCAATCCAAAACACAATACTGTTCTCTCTTGCATGAGCACATACACACAAATAATTCAGAAAACTCAGAATTGTAGCACCCCGTGCCAGACGCCAAAAAAGAAAAGCTGTCCATTGTACAGTATAAGAACTAGATTTGAAACAGTTCCCTGGGGAGGACTTTGAATCCCTTCCCCATGAATCGCAGTGTTCTCACAATGATATAATGAATTAGAAACCTGTCTCACAGATACACTAACTCATTCATTCCCTTGTAACAAAGAGATGCTGTTTGTTTTGCCTCTCTTTGTGGTGTTTTCTTCCAAAACAACCACCATTGCTTCAGTCTTCTATTGCTCTACTCAACTCAGGGTTGAAATTCTAGATAATTAGTAAAGCTTCTGACATTCTTATGGGGTTGACTGTATGATCCGACTGACAGGCTGGATTCCAAAATCACACTGAGAAGCTACAGGTACATACCAATGGGTGTTCAGATTAGCGACTGTGTGTATGTAGATGTGGACAATCTGGGTGGAGGGAGGGTTGTATTATTTCAGTCTGCTTTAAGCCTCCTTAATAGGTTCCAGGGTTCTACTTGCTAGCCCTCCCCTTCTCCTGCTGGTCATTCCATTCCCTTGACCCCCTGTTTTATTTCCCAACTGAAAGTTAACATTCTGTAGCTGTTGAGTATGCTCATTTTTATAGGACCATTTACAAGAAGGGCCCTTCAGTTTTTGCCTCTTAAAGTTCTTGGAACTTCTGCAAATCTCAGGGTTTAGGAAGAGGAATGCTACACCAGCTCTCAAACAATGAGATCCTCAGCATTCAAAGTTAAAACACTGAAATCCCTTATAGGCAACTAAATTTTGCAGCAGAAACCACCATTCAAAGTTGTGCATCATTTCCCAGCCTTTTTTTTTTTTTTAAATGCTCGTTACCATCAACCAAATTAAGTCATCTTAATATTGGTTGTCCTCTGAACTCCAGTCACGCTTTTAGCTATTGCCATTCATAATCCCACAAAGAACAAAGTATTTCCAGGCACATTTGAAAAAAAAGGAGTCACTCTCCATTTTTCTTTCTTGGGAGTTCAGTGGTACCTCGGATTAAGAACTTAATTCGTTCTGGAGGTCCGTTCTTAACCTGAAACTGTTCTTAACCTGAAGCACCACTTTAGCTAATGGGGCCTCCTGCTGCCGCCGCACCGCGATTTCTGTTCTCATCCTGAAGCAAAATTCTTAACCCAAGGTACTATTTCTGGGTTAGGGGAGTCTGTAACCTGAAGCGTCTGGAACTTGAAGCGTCTGTAATCCAAGGTACCACTGTATAATTCTGAAGAACTGCAGTCTAAAAGCATCCAAATGCCAGAGCTAGGAACTCTCTTGTGTGAGTTTCACAATCCTTGGAATGAAATAAAGTGGGCCTGTGGTTTCACGCTTTGTTTTCCACTTTAAACTAAACACTTCAGCTGTAGTTTTATTATTTGATATATGAAGCCAATTTTATTCCATCCTGCTGACTATTTCCGTGGAGAGGAGCTGCTAGGTTCGTTTTTTTAAAAAAGCACTCAAAAGAAAAATGCAACTTTCCCTCCTCAAATGGATGTAATTACATTTCTTCATTATAAAGAAGAATCTTACAGGAAGTTAGGAACACAGGGAGCTGCCTTGTACCAAAACACACCTTCTTCTCCTTCTCCTTTGGCGATCACTCCTAGCCGAATAAGATTGTCTTCCATAAACACGGTTTTAACAATGAGTCTGTAAGTGACTGTGGAGGCCAATTCTGGATCTACACGTCCTTCCACAGTGAGGACATTGGTTCCCAGGCGGGAGTTGATCACGGTGTGGATTTGCCAAGCGTGCCTTCCTCTTAACACGTTTCTCCCTTGCGTCCTGAGTTTGAGTGTCTTCAAAGCCCATGACACCTTTGTTAAAGGCTGTTCTCCAACTGTAGTGCTCATAGGCCAGTGTTTCCCAGTTGTCAGTGTTTATACTACATTTTTTTAGATTTGCCTTGAGACAGTCTTTAAACCTCTTTTGTTGACCACCAGCATTACACTTTCCATTCTTAAGTTCGGAATAGAGTAGTTGCTTTGGAAGACAATCATCAGGCATCCGCACAACATGACCAGTCCAACAAAGTTGATGTTGAAGAACCATTGCTTCAACACTGGTGATCTTTGCTTCGTCCAGTACACTGATATTAGTTCGCTTGTCTTCCCAAGTGATGTGTAAAATTTTTCACTTCACACCATCTAGCTCAATACTGTCTACACTGTCTGGCAGCTGCTCTCCAAAGTCTCTGACACAGCATCTACTTTGCATGCAGAAAGCCCAGGCTCAATCCCCAGCATCTCTAGGTAGGGCAGGGAACGCCATGCCTGAAAACCTAGAAAGATGTTGCCAGTCAGTGACAATACCAGACTAGATGGACCTTGGTATAAGGCAGCTTCCGAGGTCCCTGTGTTCCTTCAGAAATGCATTTTCTATCTCCACAGAAACTGTTGGCCTCCATAATCTAAAGGTCCACATTAGGAATGTATCAAGGAAAACCAATGGAGACCCCACCATCATAGTGAAATCCAGCCTCATATCCCACTTTAAAAACATCCTGTTTATGCAGGCGTTTGATAGCTGAAAAATACTGTTCCGGGCAACCTTGAAATTATTGATTGTTAGGGTTTGTGATTGTTTTAACATTCTGATGTTAGCCACCCTGAGCTCCTTTGGAAGGAAAGGTGAAATAGATTTTTTTAAAAAATCATTGTAGTCGTGCATACTGTGAGGCTATGAGACGCCTACCTGCGACAGTGGAAATATTTTTGACTTTTCACAGTTCCTTCCCCTTTGCCCACCCAGCCATACACTTTGGTCTCCGCAGTCCCAGAGGGAAAGCATGGGTGCAGATGAACTTCGCCATTAACATTCCCTAATGACTTTTGCAGAAACCAAAAGACGTCAACAAACGACACTCATGCTGCCTTCTTTTTTCCACTGGAAGACAGAGTTGTAAGAGAGAATGATGGTTTTTGTTTCTGAAACTGCAGCAAATGTCAAATGTTTAATGCAAAGGGATAGTGAACACATCTTTCAAGGCAGATTCCTAAGATCACAGCTTTAGCAAAGCAGGGACTGTGGGCAATTAACCCTTGCTTCACCACAAAAGATGCAAGGAACCTATGCAGAGGGGGCTACAGAATAAGCTTGACGGGAACTTAGGTCTGAATGCAGCTGGCGTGATCACCTGTTGACATCCCTTGGCAACAACCGAACTGATGAAATGCAGCAGCTTACTCCCAGCTTTATAGCTGACAGTGGCAAAGGATTGGTTGCCTAGAGTCACCTGATTCTGAGAACCAGGGGGATTCTGGGCTATGGTGCAAACATCCAGGCCTGATCTGCTTGCAGTTACTTCCTACAATCAGTAGGCTGTGCTGCAGGGAAAAGGCATCAACCCACAGCACTCCTGGTCTGATCCTAGCAGCACATGGCAAATCCAAACTATTGACCGCAATGTATCACTCCTGATGTAGTTCTGCCTGTCCTTATACATGGCGAGTCTATGTTATGCAAGACTACATTATGATGAGAAAGCCTGCTGTTTGACTGCAAACCTATGCCCACATGCTCGAGAGTAATCCAAGTCAAGCTTTACATCTGAGTAAAGGTGGCAGGGGCCTGGGCTGTTCTATTTTAGTATCTTAACCACACTCTTCCATTCAGAGTTAAAATTTTAAAATCCTTCTTTTTTGAGAAAGTTTTGATTATTTCCTAATGGTGAACTCTTTTTAGCTTCAGTCTGGTTTTTTAGTTTGTGTTTGATGCGGATCCTGAGCTCTCCCATTCATAGAGCACCCAAGGAGCCTTCAAAAAGAAAACACAATGGGTTGAATTGAATTTTGCACCAGTAGACAACTTTTCTTAGAGGGAGGAGGGAAGGCGATATTTGCCAATTCCTCATTTGAAAATCTGCTCCAGTAGGTTTTGGAACTATGCAGAATAGCATGGCATGGACTATGGGACAGGAGTTGGAAGGGGAAATTGGGGGGGGGGGGGGGAGAGAGGTTGTCTCCCCACCTTTTCCATTAACTGTGGCATCTACTGAATCAAAAGTGCTTCCACAAATGGAACAGCGCAACTGAATTCAATCCAAAGCAATTAAAAACATTCATAGCCGTCCAATATAAATTTCAAATAATACAGCCTAAAAGCAGTAATAATTTTTTAAAAAAACAACCTGAAAGCAGCCAAGGAGATGCCACATTAAAAGCCTGTTGAAATAAACATGTCCTCAATTTCCAAGAGATAGCAAAGCCAGTGTGTTCCAGAGCTATGGGCGAGGCAGCCCTGATATATTTTGCTGCCCGGGGTGAGGACAAGATGGAGCCACCTCCCATTCCCACGTACAGAAGCAATTGAATCTGACTTCAACACAGTTCACAGGGCAACATTCCCCATCACACAGACCAGATTAAGAAGGTGAAGAGAGACAATCAGGGGGCCCCAAAGACACCATGGGCAACAGAGGGAAATAGCAGAGGACTCTGAAAGAAACAGCCTGTGGCGGTGGTGGTTGCCCTCCAGCATTTGTTACCCAAGGCAGGTGTTTCACTCTGTCTAATGGTAGGGCCAGCCCTGGCTATTGGGTTTTCAAGGCAAACTTTCATGCCTAGGCAGGTCTACACAAGACAGGAGAGATGCACCCCTAGCCTGGTGGACAAAATGCCTCCAGGACTCTCCTTGACTGGAATGTGTCCTTGGACTGTGTTTCTCTACTGCTGCTGCTGTTTCTATGATGTATTATTATTATTATTATTATTATTATTATTATTATTATTATTATTTACTGTTTTGTACTTCCATGTATGCAATCATGTCTCATTATCCCTCTGTACTCCCACTGGGGATACAGTACAGTATAGAAGAAGAGAACAAATAAAGACCAACACTTCAAATTGAACCTGGAAATAAAGAAGTAATTTTTTAGCAAAAAAAGAGAGAGAAATGCTATGTCATATGGTGTAGTTTATGGTGTTTTACCTTCAGTTTAGACCTTTGGGCTACAGTTGATATGGATTCAGAGCTGCAATTACTTTGCAGTCTTTCTGTCCATGATTCAAACTTTTAAAAGGTTGTTGTTTTGTTGTTGTTGTTGTTGTTGTTTGAAACTGGGCAGCGCTTAAAGTTACTGCAGCCTAAAGACTGCTCTGGAAATGTCAATGCTACTGGGAACAAGAAAGTACTCATGTGTTTAAACTCTTCTATGCTATGAGATGTATACATTTTATATATGCCAGGCCCATTTCCACCCCCCTCTCTCTGTGCCAGAGGCAGGTTCACACCTCTCACGGACAAATAAAGTCCTTTGTGTTGAGACTGCATCCATTGGGAGAAATGCAACCAACTCCCAAACAATGTTAACGGTCAATCTAATTCAACAGCAACCAAGCCATAAATTGTGCTTTTGTCCCATTTTCACAGAGAACAGGATACTGCACCCTTGGCTCAAGAGGAGATTAATGTTCCGAAATACACAATACTCAGGGTTGACTGCCAGAGGTGTGTGTGTGTGTGTGTGTGTGTTTGTACAGCTTTCAAAAAGCTTTTCAAACTGTGCTTCACAGAAACCCCGGAATTCCCTGGAATTGGTAAAAAAAAAAATGGCAGATTTCCTCAAAAATAAAATACAACACAGAAAAGCAATTTGCATCCAGGGGTGAGGAAGATGTAAAACACCAACAACACAAAATACATAAAATGCTCAGCTAGCTGCATATTAACAAGAACTTAAGAACCACAATAGGAGGCAACATTAATTAACCGAAGGCCTGGACAGTGGCGGAACTTCATGCTCCGGCACCAGGGGGCAGAGAGCAGGCGAGGGTGGGGGACGCGTCCTGGGGGCAGGGCACCCAGTGCAGGGGGGGGGGCACCCTGAGGATCGTGTTGCCAGGGGTGGGGCGCTCCCCACGCACTCCTCTTCTTCCCCCAGTGGGCCTGGGTAAAGTCTTAGCTTGGTGCCTAAAAAAGCCAACAAAGATGGTGCCATACATGTCTCCCTGGCAAAATAATTCCACAGACGGGGCCACCCCTGAAAAGGCCCGTACTCTTTTGGCTATCCCTCTGCACCTCCCTTCGGCAAGGCACATAGATAAGATTATCTTATGAGGACTGCAGAGTCTAGGCTGGTTCATATAGGGAGAGACAGCCCTAGCAAGAACAAATAAAAAGGCATTCTCCCTCCCCTTTCTAAATTACCATAGGTTTCTGAGGTGAGGAGTGGATGTAAAATTATCTAACTGTATAAAAATCATATTGTAAACCACTCCATAATTTAATAAATCAAATAAATAACAAATTTTAAAATGCATGATGGATTTCAAATAAGGAGTGGATTTAAAAATTAAAATTAAAACAGTGTGCAACAGCACTGTGAACTCAGTTCTGGTACTGAAAACAAATTCCTGGGCTGAATCTGGTCCTTAATTTCTAAGAGGATGTTCTGGGAGGGGATATATGTCGCTTAGTGATACAGCATCTGCTTTGTACTGACCGACAAAGGCTCTCCAGGGTTTCAGGTAACAGCCTCTCCTAGCCCTACCTGGAGATGCCGGGGATTGAACCTGGAACTCTTTTGCATAGCAAGCAGATGCTCTACCACTGAGCCATAGCCCTTCTGTCACAGTACATACACATGCAGAAGATCCCTGGTTCAATCCCAGTAATCGCCACGCAATAAAATCTCAGGTAACACTGCTGGGGGAGGACCTCTGCTTAAAAAGATGCTGCCAGTCAGAACAGGCAACACTCAGCAAGTCTCTAACTGTCCAAATGACAACATGGCTATTTCTTTCTGTAAAAGTGGTGCATGAGAGTAGGGGAAGGGGAGGACAAGGTAAAGAGTGATTGAAGGAATGAGAAACTTTCTAAATATCATGTGAATTGCAGAAATTGACTGTGAATAATAATAAAAAAAGAATACCGTCTTTCAGGCTGCAACCTTTAATCTCATATTCCAGGAATTTGCTTCCTTTCTAGTAAATGTCACTATTTAAAATTAAAGAGGAAGTGTAGAGAATACAGCTTGTGTCTACATCATTTCCTGTAAGCTATGATTTGCTTTACCAAAAACCTTCGTTTGTGCTAACACATGCGTCCTCTTGCTTTAACCACACAATGAGCAAACCTTAAGAAGAAGAATATTTTGTATTTTTATCATCATCACCATCATTGTCAGGCTGTATATAATAAACACCCAGAGCACAGATTCTAAAAAAGTTTCTTTCAGGAAATGATATTTGACAATAGTAAGTTCGGTCATTTTATTTCCAGATCTCAAATGTGCAAGTACTTCCAGGGATTGTTGATTCTCACAAATTAAGTATAGTAGTTCAATATAATGGTTAAGAATTTGATATTGGACAATAACCAGGGTTAGAAGCTTGGCTTGGGTCTGAGCCTCCCACCCCTCCTCAGCCTAACCTACCTCAGGTGGTTCTGAGGGAAAAGCAACATAGAAACCATGTCCTGGGCTCCTTGGCATAAGGGTGGGATATAAATGTGAGTATTGAATGAGTATGTTTGCGCAACGCATGTTTTTATGCCTGTCATCCTAGCTTCAATCCTGGCCACCACCGGGTGGTTTGGCTCTTTCGTTTCTTTCATTCACTGGAGATTGGCTCTTTCGTTTGCAATCACATGAGAGTCTGAGAGGTAGCGACTGGTCCAAGGCCATCTAGCGAACTTCAGAGCCGAGAGAGGAATCAAACCCTGGTTGCCCAGGTCCTAGTCTGACGCTCTAACCATTACACCACTACCGAGTGTGGAGGTATAATTATACCCCTCACGGGGGTTTAATTTCCAGAGCTCCCTGGGAAGGGGGACCAATTATTAAGTCACTCTGAGAACTGTAACTCTGTGAGGGGAATAGGTGCCTCCTAACAACTCTCAGCACAAACTACAGTTCTCAGAATTCTTGCACGGGTGGGGTGGACCATGACTGTTTAAAGTGCTTTGAATTTATAGTGCAGATGCAGCTATAGTCTCCAAGGTAGGCAGAGGAAAATAAGCAGAAGGAACCTGAATATGGCAAATGTTCATATGAAGCGAGTGTTTTGTTCCAACTTTCCCATGTTCTAATCAGCAGAACTACCATGACAAAGCTTAAGTAAACATTTGCTCCCCTCTGAAGCCAGACTTTACTCCTTTCTTGTTTGCATAAAAGCTTGAATGGATTCCATACCCAGTGACAAAGAGACCTCAAGGAAAACAGAGCTGGGGTCGAGTGTGTGCACATGGATGATTAACCAACAGTTTGTCAAAGGGTGCCAGAGCCAAGCCAAGGGCACGGCTGCAAAGAAGCAAACTGTGGACAGATCCCTTTAAAAGCCCATCCTGTTTAGGGCCATCACCCTCCCCACTTGCGAATCCCAGGAACTGGCATAAGGAGACATAATGCCTCCAGCAGAGGCCAGTAGCCACTGACAGCTCTGCTTTTAAACAAATCTGTTGCAGGGATTTTTAAGAAACTGTGTGGGCTCACATTGTATAGGGTGCTCACCATTCCTGCTCCCAACGTAAATATTTTGAATGTACATTCTTACATACTCACACAAGTAGTCCAGCATCCTGTTCTCACAGTGACTAACGAGATACCTATTCTCGTACGTAACTAGCACGTAACTAAGACCTTAGTGCAGCAGCCCTCTCCTCACTTGTGCTTCCTAGCATCTGATGTCCAGGGACATATACAGTGGTACCTTGGTTTACGATCTTTGTCCGTTCCTGAAGTCTGTTCTTAAACCAAAGCGTGCTTTCCCATAGCAGTGGGGGGCTCAATTTACAAATGGAACACACTCAACAGGAAACAAAACATGTTCTTATTCCAAGGCAAAGTTCACAAACCAAAACACCTACTTCTGGGTTTGCAGCGTTCTTAATCCAAGTTGTTCATAAACCAAGGTACCACTATACTGCCTTTGGCCGTGGAGGCAGAGTGTAGCTAGTAGTCACTGGTCCTCCATGAATTTGTCTACATCTCTTCTAAAGCCATCCAAGTTAGTGACCATTATTACATCTTAGCAAGCATAGCACTGTAGAGTTGGAAGGGACCCCGAGGATCATCTAGTCCAACCCCCTGCAATGCAGGAATATGCAGCTGGTCCATACAGGGATCGAACCTGCAACCTTGGCGTTATCAGCACCATGGTCTAACCAACTGAGCTATCCATCTTGTGGGAGTGAGTTCCAGAGTTCGATCCTTCTGCAGGATAGGGACAAGGAGAACTCAGAAAAGTCACGGGGCGGGAACAAGGAGGATTTGAAGCAAAGTAAGGCAAGAGGCTGTCAGGATAAAGAATAAGAAGAAGATGCTCCAAATGAAGATATTCACCCACTGGTAACAGTCTCTCGTATAGTAAAAGCTATGGTTTTCCCAGTAGTGATGTATGGAAGTGAGAGCTGGACCATAAAGAAGGCTGATCGCCGAAGAATTGACGCTTTTGAATTATGGTGCTGGAGGAGACTCTTGAGAGTCCCATGGACTGCAAGAAGATCAAACGCATCCATTCTTAAGGAAATTAGCCCTGAGTGCTCACTGGAAGGACAGATCCTGAAGCTGAGGCTCCAATACTTTGGCCATCTCATGAGAAGAGAAGACTCACTGGAAAAGACCCTGATGTTGGGAAACATGGAGGGCACAAGGAGAAGGGGACGACAGAGAACGAGAAGGTTAGACAGTATTCTTGAAGCTACAAACATGAATCTGACCAAACTGCGGGTTGCAGTGGAAGACAGGAGTGCCTGGCGTGCTCTGGTCCATGGGGTCACGAAGAGTCGGACACGACTGAACGACTAAACAACAACAACAACAACAACTGTCTCTTTCTGCTTCCTTTTGTGGGGTAGTGGGAGGTGGAGCCAAGAGAAAACATGAAAGTTTATGTGGCCTCAGATGAACCTGCCTCCTAAAGTTAGGAAGGGGCTGAGGAGTTTATGTGGGATGGCTGTAGCTCAGTCATAGAGCATTTGCTGAGCGCAGAGAGAAGGAACGCCATGGCGCATCTGTAGCAACAAAGCCGGATGCCTTCCTCTGTCCCACCTGCAATAAAACATGTCTCTCCCATATTGGTCTGTGCATCCACAGCAGGCACTGTAACTCTCCAACGGTTTAACTTCGCCCCCAAAGCTGCACTCTTCCATTGTCTCCCAAGACAGATGGATGCTAACAGCAGGGGGGCGGGCGGTGGGGTGGTTCAGCAAGTTGAACTAGAACCCGAATCCACTTTAACTGCACAACCTGAATTCACTGGTATGCACTTGAGTCCCATCCACAAAGAGCAAACGTTTGGAAGCTCCCAAAATTAAATATTCACTCTAAACCTTGCTATTATTTCCTGTACCACATCAACAACATTCAGTGTGAGACACTGTGAGCAAAGAGAGCTAAATTGGGATCTAGATCTCAGACTCTTTTGGTTCAACTCCCACCTACAACTTTTAAGATTTTCAGCAATTGACAGCTCAGTAATTAGCACCATGGGTTTTAAAAAGAATTTTTGAGTTAATTTAGTTCTGCGCCCCCCCCCCCAAATACCATTCCTTTTGGGAAAATGTGAAATACAGTGGTACCTCGGGTTACATACGCTTCAGGTTACATACACTTCAGGTTACAGACTCCGCTAACCCAGAAATATTACTTCATGTTAAGAACTTTGTTTCAGGATGAGAACAGAAATTGTGCAGCGGTGGCACAGCGGCAGCAGGAGGCCCCATTAGCTAAAGTGGTGCTTCAGGTTAAGAACAGTTTCAGGTTAAGAACAGACCTCCAGAACGAATTAAGTTCTTAACCTGATGTACCACTGTATGTGTTGTGTTTATATGACTGTACAGTACTGAACATAGCAAAACATGTTCCGTTCAGAAAATAAATGTCACAAATAATTTGTGGGGTGTGCTGGAGGCATTAAACATGGGAAACAAGAAGACAGACATGGGAATTAATATATTTCAGCTGCAGTTCTAAAACACAATTACACAGGAGTAACATGGAAACACGCATAAGTTTGCAAAGTTAAACACATATTCCATGTCTGCATTCAATTCCTGGCACCTCCTGTTAGCACAGCTTCGAAGAGAGTTGCTCCTAGCCAGATAAGGTAGGAAGATCAGTTATCAGATTCAGTATGAAAACCACTGTTAAAAACACCAGCACATTTTGTGCTAAAAAGCTTCTCTTA
Source organism: Podarcis tiliguerta (assembly GCF_965153285.1). Lineage (NCBI taxonomy): Eukaryota > Metazoa > Chordata > Lepidosauria > Squamata > Lacertidae > Podarcis > Podarcis tiliguerta. The sequence goes on along the minus strand of NC_139541.1, from coordinate 47,882,738 downwards.
GAAAAAAGGGGTAAGAAATCACAGCTTGTCCTAGAAAGCTTTCTGTGGCTGCAGTATAACATAATGAAAATGAGTATATCTGTTTTAACAGGGCCAATAACTCCTATTGCTGTTTCACACAATAGATTGGAAGACCAGTTTTTAAACTACAGTGGTACCTCTGGTTGTGAATTTAATTCGTTCTGGAGGTCTGTTCTTAACCTGACACTGTTCTTAACCAGAGGTACCACTTTAGCGAATGGGGCCTCCTGCTGCCGCTGGCCGCCAGCGCACAATTTCTGTTCTCATCCTGAAGCAAAGTTCTTAACCCAAGGTACTACTTCCAGGTTAGAGGAGTCTGTAACCCGAAGTGTTTTTTTTTAAAAAAAATAAAATAATAGTTGCAATGCAAGTGTAGAATTGCTTTTGTGAATCCACAACATCAGAGAGATAAAGAGATGACTTTTTTAATTAAAAAAAGATACAATTAATTTCACATTCTGTATGCATGAGGGAAGGAAACAGAAAAGTAGTAATAAGAGCTCCTTATGATCTATCACAGAACTCCCATCAAGTTATATACTTGCACACCATCTTGTTCTTAGTTATTCAAATGTATAACAAACAATTATAACTTTTAATAAAGATTTTACTCCCTTGCCATCCTTCTCTATTATTATGACAACTTCGGCATGGGTAATAGTACGACTCAAGCCTGTGGGAAGTTATTCTCTACAACGACCCTGTTAGATAGGTTAAGAAACTGATTGGCCCAAGGTCACGCAGTGAGCTTCATGACTGAGTGGGAATTTGAACCCTGATCGCCCGGGTCCTAGTCCAACACACTAACCACACTGGTTTCCTAGAGTACTTCTGCTATAGGGGCAGCTCTATAAATTAGGTAGGTAAATAAATATGGGGAAAGCAAAATGTCATTTAGGGAAGGATCTGAAATATTTTCCTTGAAACTTTTATTTGTATTATTCTGGATTGCTTTATTTGATGTTTCAATGTGTTGTAAATCACTTTGAGATTTTAAATATATATATATAAAGTGGTATAGAAATGAAAATAATAATAATAATAAAGTTCGGGGGAGACGGGGACGGTGCCTAGACTTACTGTTGTGGTGACCGCAACCTAGCTTTAAGGTGCCATTTGGCAATTAGCTTATATATTTGAGCTTGGAACACTGGTTGGAAACAACCAACCACATAAATTGACTCAAGAGTTAATTCTGTTGGTGTTAAAGTCAGCTGGCCACTGGGAGGATGAGTGGAGGTGTTGCTCAGCAGCCACCAGGCAAAGTGGCATGGTGTTTACTGAGGTAGCATGTGCCCTGTTTGGCTATGTAGTTCTGAGAGTTTTTTTATTCTGTATGTTTGGTTGAATGTCTCCCTGCTATGTAAAAGACCTGAAGAAAAAGACAAAACCTCTCTGCATTTTTCTCCTCAAATGTACATGGTTTTTGTTCGGTTTCCTCAGTAAAGTGTTATCAGGATTTCTTTTCTATCAGGACTCGGCCTGCATTATTTAAGTGGCATTACTAACATGAGTAAGCATCTCCCATCCACCACCATCACCCCCCAAAAAATAAAAATCTTTCTCACAATGATTCCTTTCTTAAGCAGTGGTCCTCATGCTCTTTCGTGCATTCCATATTTGCCCAGACATAAATCAGACCAACTCCATTTTTGGCACTGTCTTGTTGTAACCGACAAATTTAAACAGAGGCCTGAGACAGGCATTCCATTTTCAAGTGAACTCAAGTTGATGTAGCAGAGGTGATAGTGCATGCACTAAATTTTCTTCTGCTTTTGCAAGTTTTTGAAGTACCACCAAGCAAACATGCAGCAACAAACATGTACATAATCATGAGCCTATACTGCTTGTCTCATACTGTATTACCCCTTCATTTTCTGAAGAGCCCATAATTTGTCTCCAGCAACAGATCACTCCCTCTGACAGCGAACTCAGGTTGTGACTACTGACAGATATGCTGCCACTAAGAAATGAGAGGGACATACTCTGAGGCAAGGCTTTTTTTCAGCTGAAACCAGCTTCAGCACCTCTCAGGTGGGCGCCATTGCCATTATAAGAGAATAAGAGAGGTGTTCATGGTGAGTTTTTCTAGAAAAACAGCACTGCTCAGGGGAACCCTAATGTCTCTCCCACCAAAAAAATAGCTAAGGGAGCAAAAATCTCAGAACAGAGCCCAGCGAAGACTGAGCACCGAGCACCCTTGATAGCCACAGAGCATTGATTGTTGACTAGAAAATTTAAAACAACAACAACAACAGGAAGAGAATGCAGTCAGGGAATTAAAAGAGATAAAATGGAATGCCTAGCTGGATTCCTGAACAGGAGCACTGCTGCTTTTGGGGTATTTCTTGTTTGTTTGTTTGTTTGTTTGTTTGTTTGTTTGTGGAGACGGTACACCATAATACAGATTTGAAAAACCTTTGTCCCTCCTGAACTGCAAGACCCATCAACCCCAGCAAGCACTGAAAATGGCCTGGGATGATGGGAGTTGCAGTTCAACAACTGGAGGCACAGAGGTGCCCCACACCTTCTATAACATGTCACTGCAGGTCCCAGATGTTACTCTAATAAGCTGAGGCAATGCTTATTGTTACTCTATGCTACTGAGACCTTTGAGCTATTTGCTAGCGATTGCTAGGGAAAGGATAGGAGGAATAGCTAGCAGACATAGGTTCCCAGACTTGGTGCGTTAGGGGGTTTCAATGCACAAGTAAGTCCACACTTCAGAGCATTTGGCAGGTCTAAGTGATCTGGCGCTGGGGACTGTGCTGGTTAGCTTGCTGCTGGTCGAGTGCCTTTTGCAGAATAACTGCATGAGGGAGACAAACACTGAGGAAAACCTGACAGATTACACATCAGGGACCATCTGGCACAGGGGGGGTGGGTATTGGCAGTGCACAGCAGGAAGCAAGTGAGCAGGAGCACAGAAACCCTACCCTTTTGTTGTGGCTTAAGAGACTACACATCAGCAGAAGATGTAATTTTTCATGATGTAGTATGCAGAAATCCTTTGAATCTATGCACATCTTGGGGAGGTTTTGCAGTACAGTACTTCCCTTGCAACACTGAAGAACTTTTTTTTTTGTCACAGCTGTTTTGCAAAAGCTAGAGATTAGCAGGGCATTAAAACCTCTCTCTCTCTCTCTCTCTCTCTCTCTCTCTCTCTCTCTCTCTCAAAAAATGGAAATGGCCACCACAGGGAGACAGCAACTTGAACGGGCCATGCTGTGACTCAGCCCCAGGGCCTCCAGAGTGCAGTCACTGTATATTATTTATATAATCTAGCACGGATAACACAGAATGCTTGCTTCAGATTCAAAAGAGTAGAAAGTATCAACAGGTAGAGGGAGACCTAGGGTTTCTCAATTAAAAAAGAAGGGTGGAAGGGTGGCAAGGATTTTGCTAAGGCTTAGTTTCTCAAGCAGTGCAAACAGACATTGGAGAGAAAGCTCATGGAAAAAGTAATTTGCTTGCAATTTACAGAGGGAAGGTTTTTAACGACTGTTGACTTCAGAGGGAAAGGCCAAGGGTGTTTTGTTTTTATACCAAGGCAACTTTCAGCGCAGTTCTTTAGGGGAGACATCCTCAATGTTATTTTGGATCATTCACTTATATTTAAATATTTACATTTACAAGCGCCAGTAAAGTGAAGTGGTTAGAGCAGCCTTTCCCAACCTGGTGCCATCCAGATGTTTTGGACTACTGTATTCCAAGGCAACTGAGCACCTCCAGGTTGGGAAAGGCTGGGATAATGTCGGACTAGGATCTGGGAGACCAGGGTTCAAATCCTGGCTTGGCCATGAAGCTTACTGGTTGACCTTGGACCAATCACTGCCTTCCAACCTAACCTACCTCACAGGACTGCTGTGGGGATTAAATGAGAAAGGGGAGAGCCATGTACACCACCCTGAGCTCCCTGGAATAAAAGGTGGAATATAAATGTACTAAATAAATAAAAAATCACTCAATCTCTCACTTTTCCTCCAGTGAGCTCAAAATGGCTTCTTCCCTACTCCATTTTATATTCACAACAACTTGTAAGATAGGTTATAGTCACTGGCCTGTGGTCACCTCGTGAGCTTCATGCCTGAGTTGGGAGATTTGAACCCTGGTCTCGCAGATCCTGGTCTGACACTCCAACCTCTACACCACACTCAGATGAACACTTCTCATATCTCACTTCCTGCAAAATGGAGGGCAGTGGAAGTGCTATTTGCCAGAAGAAATGGAGCAATGTGAAGGAGGAGTTAAGTGGGCTTTCCTGCAGAGCCAGCAGCATCAGCACCAGCATCCTTTGGAATCAGCTGGAGCTCAAGCGGTCCAGCAGGAACCACCAGTGCGGCCAAGCTGGTTTATTTCTTTGCCTGAAGGCTTATTTGATAGCACCAGCTGGGTCCAGGAAGCTGCTGGCTGCTTTAAAATTCCTCTGTGGTGCCCCAAGGGACCCATCAAACGTCACTCTGGGACCTTGCTGGAAATTATTATTTATTTAGAGCCTCTTCAGCCATAAAGGCTCCTATTGTAGCTTACATGCAGTCAATTAAAACAAGGGAGCATCTTGTAATATAAAATGCACGACACACAAGGGAAAAGGTACAGGGTGGGCAGAGGGGTGGGAAGCAACATGGCTACCTGGACAGGTCTCTCCAGTGTATGATTCCACACAACTTAAAATAGACATCTTAATATGGGGAGAAATAAATAAAAAAACAAAAGGTGGCCTTCCTGAAAGCACCTCAGATCCCTTATCATGGACTCAGTTTGAACATCACCCATATATAGTGTTTTGCTAACCTTAGTTAAGAACCCAAACTTCCAGATGTACAACAGGCAAGTCACGGTTTACAGCTTTCACCCTCCAGTTTCCTAAGTTCATATCCATCTTCATGGTGCAGCAGCTTCTTGAGGCTGAAGAGCAGCAATCCAGTTAGCACAAACTGTGGTCAGCAAACCAGCTTCAAACCATGGTTAATTAATTAAGTAGATGATGATGAGGAGGAGGAGGAGGAGGAGGAGGAGGACAGTTTGAACTCCTGGTTTAGCAACCCTTCATAAACCATAGGTTCAGAGAGGCATCAAAAAACCATAGTATGTATTTACAAACCATGGTCTGGTATTCTGGCTGAACGCGTTGGCCTATAGCAGATCTGACCCACCAGCCTAAATGCAGCTCACCAGGCTTGAATCCCAGCCTGCCATGTATTTGCCAACTCCCTAGTTTTTGCAATCCTGGGCACGCAGCAAAAACAGTAGGGTTTACTGAGCTGCTGTCAAGCTGCCATGCAGGACGAACAGGCTGTCCTCTGCTTTTCAGCCAACAGAAACCTGAAGTAGCATTGCACCCTTCCCACTGCAGCTGCTCGCAAGCGATACCTGAAAACAACATCCCTTACAATGGAGAGAGATACTGAAGTTTCTGCTTTCATTGCATAATTCAAGGTGCATTTGCTGTGAAATGCTGTAGTTGCTCCAGAAGGAAGAGGTTAACAAAAAGAGAGAGCAGGCCGAAGTTTAGTGTTGTTTATTTAGGAGCAAGAGAGAGAACAAGATGAGAACACAGGTTCACGTTAACCAGCAACCTCGCAGTGTTACTGTACTGGGTCAGAGGGATTAGGAAAATAAACTGTGTGTTTGATTTGAGAGCTGGTTAATGTACAATACTGGGATTGCACAGGGGGTCAGTGGCTAATTCCCACCCCCCTTCCAGCTGCTATCAGAGCTGTTAATGACTGCCAAGTATATTCCATACATGCCCTTACTGCACTTTGAGGCATCAAAGATACATTTTGCAGTTGTGGCTAGCAGTCAATTGATTTATTTTTAAGCCGAGGAAACACATTAACCACATGGGTGTCATACAAAAGGTAAGCCAGTTCAACTCCAAGCTGTGCCTGTTCAACGTCCCCATGCATTTGAAGAAGTTAGAGAAGTTGCCGGCAACCAGTGAGTGGGGAAAAAGAACTCTGACCACTTTGTCACTGCTCACTCCTAGATGAACGGCTCAAATAGCTGGCATGGCACACTGACTGAACTCTACATGCCTCCTTAGGCTAAGACTGCATGGGAAGACAGCCTGAACTACAAACCAGGGAGTCCTGAGTTCAAGGGCTACCTCTGACAAGGGCTACCCCTCAACTACTTCTGCTACCCCTAGATAAGTGACTCTACCTCTCTTAGTCTCATCCCCACCCATCTGCAATGTGGGGATAATAGTATTCAGCTCCTTTATAGGGTTGTGACAAGGTGTAAGGCACCAAAGTACTTGAATTGGGGCCTCCCAAGTAGCAGGGCTCAGGCACTGACTCCCTGCTCCAGAAAAGCAGCTTGAGGGCTAAAGGAGTTTCAGACTTGATATCCCATGTGTTACAGCACCATCCTTATAAATGGCCGGAGAAGGTACTGCAGTTCATCTACTCAGTCAAGGCCAGGTGACTTGAGGAACCCAAGTAGCTTGTCACTGAGTCCTTGCCTACATAATCCAGAACCTGATGTTTCTGGCTGTCTTCCAGCACATGATCTACCTCAGACCCTTTAGACCAGGCATCCCCAAACTCGGCCCTCCAGATGTTTTGGGACTACAGTTCCCATCATCCCTGACCACTGGCCCTGTTAGCTAGGGATGATGGGAGTTGTAGTCCCAAAACATCTGGAGGGCCAAGTTTGGGGGTGCCTGCTTTAAACCCTGGGCTGCCTTTACAAGACCTGGTCCCTCCATCTGTGGTCTCCATCTTTCCCCCTTTATGTTTTGGCTACATATTGAGTTTGCAATATGAAGGATAGCATAAGTAGAAAGTTGTCTGTTGTGTAACCACAGAAGCAAAATCCACAGACGTGAGATATCCCCAGAGAACACAGCCAGGGCTGCAATAAGGGAATTTGCAGCAACAGCTATCTAGGGTTTCTCAGGGAAGAAGAGGGTCAGGCCACATTCCTCTTTGCCATACAGTTTTTGATATGTGGTTTAGAAGTTCCTGTTCCAAGCACAGAACAGAAATCATGCCAGCACTTTACAGCAACAAAGCGGTCTAGAAATTTGCTTGTTATGCTTAAATGCAACTCCAATTTCCTAGACTCTGTTGCTACCGTTTTAATGAATTGCCTAAATGCCCATCTTCACCCATATCAGTCTGCCCATGAGTTAAAACCATGACTAGAGGCCCTTCAACAGAGGCTAGCAATGACTAGTCATGATGGCTATGTTCTACCTTCACTGTCAGGAGGCAGTATGCCTCTGAATACATGTTGCCAGGATTCACAGGTGGGGAAAGTGGTGCTGTGCTCAGGTTCTTCTTGCAAGCTTCCCCATTGGGGCATCAGGTTGGCCACGGTGATAACAGGATGATGGACTGGATTGGCCTTTGACCTGATCTATCAGGGATCTTCTAATATCCTTATGTTCTCACAGGTCTGCCTGTGATAGCAGTCAGGTTGGCAGGCACAGGGGAGAAGGCCTTTTCTGTAGTGGCCCTACAACTTTCAAATGCATTGCCACTGGGGTTCCACTAGATTTCATAACTACAGGCATTCTCAAAAGCCTTTTTCCAGGTTGGAAAAGGCAATTCCTACTGTATCACTGAGGGTTCTCAGTTGTATTGATTTTTTGTAGATTTGGGGCTAGTGGGATCTTTTAACTATTAGTAGGTTTTAGTATAGGGATGCGGGTGGCGCTGTGGGTTAAACCACAGAGCCTAGAACTTGCCGATCAGAAGGTCGGTGGTTTGAATCCCCACAACGGGGTGAGCTCCAATTGCTCGGTCCCTGCTCCTGCCAACCTAGCAGTTCAAAAGCACGTCAAAGCGCAAGTAGATAAATAGGTACCGCTCTGGCGGGAAGGTAAACGGCGTTTCCGTGCGCTGCTCTGGTTTTCAGAAGCGGCTTAGTCGTGCTGGCCACATGACCCAGAAGCTGTACGCCAGCTCCTTCGGCCAATAAAGCGAGATGACCCCAGAGTCGGTCACAACTGGACCTAACGGTCAGGGGTCCCTTTACCTTTACATAGGTTTTAGTTTGCCTTTTCAAATCATGATAGGATTGCATTTTACCTTTTACCCCAAAAAAGGAGGCCCAAAAGTTATTCTAAGTAAATAAAAGTTTCCCCACCTCTGCCTTATGTACGTGTCTGGCCTGTTCATAAACACAAAATGGGCATAGCATACAAAGAAGAACTGATTTTCTCCTCTGTTAAGAGGAGCAAGGAAAAGAGGCCAACCACGGGCTGCTGGTAGTCAAACATTACCAGAAAGGCAAGGAGTGTCAAGTTCTGCTTAAGCTATTTATCTGCTTGCTATTTATCCAGCAAATACTGTAAAGGTATACTGCCACCCCACCCAAACAACTTTGTCAGTGTCATAAATGTAGGGAGAGTGAAGCCATAAACTTTGCTAGGACATAAAGCTTAAGGCGCCACATAATACCCATTATGCATTTCTAAGAACTCAAATCATTTAGCGCAGCAGCAGCAGCAGCAGCTGCACTTTGGAATTCCCTGCCTATTGAGACCAAGCAGGCAGCTCCACCTGAGTACTCTTTTCAGCGACTGCTAAAACATTCTTGCTTCAGACAAGCCCACCCAGATGCTTAGAAAACTGATAATTTAAATCTGTTTTAGTGTTTTAACTTCTGCATATTTTAAAGTATGGTTGTGAATTTTTCTGGCTTTTATTGTTTTATCTTTGAGGGGTTTGTTGTTGTTGTTGTTGTTTTACAATCAAGTGGTGTATACATTTTATGAATGGATGAGTGAGTGAGTAAGTTGCTGCATAATCCCTGTACATTTTCTAAGGCCTAATTCATATGCACGGGTCAGAATGTATTGGTGGGCCATAAGGACCTGCCGATTATCACCAGCTGCAATTTGATTCACACTTTATGATGTTCCACATTTGAAAGCAAAACCATCAGTACAGATCGAAATCACTATCACTCAGCTGCGCATCACGTTCCCTCTTACCAAGGCACAGACAAGCAACACGGATCTGAAAAACTGTTGCACATCGCATGCATAATTGGCTTAATTGCACACTGTGTTCCTTGTTCAAAAGCACAGCCAGCAGTGCCGATCCAAATCACTGCTCCATATTACATGCACAATTGGCTTAGCTGCACACCATATTCCCGGTTCTGTAAGAAACAGAACAGCACCAATCTAAATCACAATTGTGTATCATGTTTCCCATTCAAAAGCAGAAATTTGTAGAAATTGTGGTGTGAGTGCATTGTTGCTGATTGCCACCTGAGGATCTTGGTGACAACATGAATCCACTTCACCACTCTTTTTCTCACTTCTCGTTTTTAATTTAATACAGTGGTACCTTGGGTTAAGTACTTAATTCATTCCGGAGGTCCGTTCTTAACCTGAAAACTGTTCTTAACCTGAAGCCCCATTTTAGCTAATGGGGCCTCCTGCTGCTGCCGCGCCGCCGGAGCATGATTTCTGTTCTCATCCTGAAGCAAAGTTCTTAACCCGAGGTACTACTTCTGGGTTAGTGGAGTCTGTATCCTGAAGCGTATGTAAGCTGAGGTACCACTGTATTTCTTATAATGCATTTTGGCTGCAATGCTCCCTCCTTCCGGGGCTTTTTTATAGCAACAAAAATCTTTAGAGCAGGAAACTGAAAAAAAGCAATGGGAAGAATAGGGAATAAAAAGCAACACTGAAGACTAACAGCTGGTTGGATTAATACACATTAAAAGCCTGGTGAAGAGAAAATGTTTCAAACATGTTGGAGAGGGAGTGATAGCTGGACATCAGAGTCGCTTTCACCCACCACCTGTGCTCTGTTTTAGCAAAGCACACGCACACACACGGCTGACCATGCAACACTAGAAGTGGGAAGCACTGTGGCTCGTTCCAGGAATATAGGCCACAGAACGTGGCCAGTGCACCCAGCTGATACAACTGTGATCTTTCAGAATAGAACAGCTTGTTTCCATCTAACTGTCATGTTAAGTCAGCACATCTAGAATCTCCTGGTGGGGAACGTTTCAGCCCAAGGGCCACGTTCCCTCCTGGAAAACCTGTCGGGGGCCGCATACTAGTAGTGAGGTCACACACAGAGAAACACACACACATACCACTCTCTTCATCCAGGAAAGCAGTATTTTCACAGATAAGACACATTTCAGCCTCACAGAACCACTAGAGGAGGGGGCAGAGCAGGGCCAGTGAAAGATGTGACCTCAAGAGGAGAGGGGTGTGGCCTGGGCAGAGACCTGAGGGCCACATGGAGAGGCTTGGAAAACTGTGTTTGGTCCCCAGGCCAGAAGTTCTCCCATCCTGACTAGATTAACATAGTCCCTCTAAGACTGGTCAGTGCTGGATGCTTAGAAGAGTCTTCGCCAATCTGGTGCCTTGTAGGTAAAGATCCTGGGTGGAATTTCAGTGTGAAAGTATCTCAGCTAGCCTGTTAGAATGATCCTTTCTCTTCTCCCTCCACACTTTCTTCTGGGGGTTCTCCTGACCACACAATCCAATTTTGAAAGGCTTGTGGGGGGGCGTGGCATAGTGATGCACAAGTGGGAAAACTTGTGCCAGGCTTCCACTGACAGGACTATTTAGGTGAATCCTGACCATGGAGTGCACCCCCCTTCTAGCCTCCCCCCTTAATGATTCATGTACATATAACGTGCCTTGATCCACATGCCATGAGGGCAAACAGCAACCTCTCACAGGTAGTAGCATAATTCATATAAAGGAAAGATGCACACATTTGTCACCTCAGATAGGAATTTTAGCCTAGCTTCCTGATGCAATCTCCATGGAGCAGAGTCCTGCCTTGTTAAATTTATTCTAGTGTTTTAAGATATGGTAACTCAACAGTTTTGTTTTAAACTGGTTTGAACACTGAATTGTAAATTGTTGTAACTTGCTCTGGGACCCGATGGTCAAGGGCAACAACTTCTAGAGGGCTTTAGATTATAAGAGGGAGCAATGAAAACTTTAGACCAGTCTAATTTAATAGGGCTACCATATTTCAAAGAGTGAAAATCAAGACGCAAAAGTTGTTGGGCTTTCGGGAAGGTGTGGTGTTGTGGTTTGGTTTGGTTTTGGGCCAAAGTTGTTAAGCTTTTCTTGCAAAATCAAAACAAAAACAAAAACCGTTTTTTGAGCTTTTTTTAAAAGGAAATTCAGAGAAATCTACACTTCCAACATGGGTTGCCATACGTCTGGATTTTCCTGAATTTTTCAGCAATTTCCACCCACACACTGTTGACAACAGCCGAATCCCAGCTACGTCCAGGAAATTCCAGGTGTACGGCAACCTTAGATTTCAGCACACTGAGAGGAAATGTGTAGATAAAAATACACACTTCCAAGGGACAGTCACTTGGGGAGTGGAATTAATTACCGCTTTCTATTTGGTTTTGACTACTGTCAGTGGGAAAATTTATATGGTAGAACTTTCCACTCTCGGAGGGTGGCAGTGGTGGTGAACAACTTCTAAAGTTAATTAGATTTGCAGACCATCCTATATTTGAAGGATCACTCTGAAGGGAGATATGCAGGGGCCTTGAAGTTGCCCATCTACAGGGAACACCTGGACAGCAGACTGAGCAGGTACACAACTCACCTGGTCACAGTCTTCCCCATTATTTCTATATGGGCACCTATACATATAACTTGGCATATGCAAATCTGTGTTCTTTTCGCATGCCTCATTTTTGGCAACATGAAAGCAGCCATCCTAAATCTGAGGTGGCATCACTCTCAAAAAAGTGTTCCATTTCAGAATGCAGGTCGGGGATTTCAAGTTGGGAGTCCCTCCTCCATCTTTTTTTTTTTTTTTAAGTCCTCTCTAGGCACAGAACATACCTACACCTACACCCACACCCACACTCACCCCTTCCATGACATAGTCTCCCACTTCTGAAGTGGCAATAATCCCAAAAGGTCCATAACACAAGATCCTGAACATGCTGGTCAGCTCTTGTGTGTGTCTGTCTGTTTACACAACTCTGTCTCGCTGCAGCACAAAGAACACTTTCACAGAGCCAAATAATTACTTCTGATATTCTTGGAGCAAATATCTGAGGCAATTTGCCCTAGCAGTTCCACATCTGATCAAGGGACAGCTGAACTCATGGACAACCTCCACTTAATCTGACAAGAGACCCATTTTCAGATTAAAGTACTCCCAGGAGAAAGTATTGAGACCAAACAAAAAACAGTGTCATTATCCAAACAGGACATTATTGTGGTTTTTTGGTTGTTTTTTGTTTGTTTTTAGAAAAAAAGAGTCGATTGAGATTTTAAAATTCACCCAGAAGAGGTAGTTCTCCACTGTCTATGTCATTGTGACTTGTAACCATAGAAACTACATCCTGCACTGAAACTATGGTAACATTGCAGTAGCCTTTTCTATCTTTTCCTTTGCAAATAATGATCCAAAGAGACAAACTATTTCGGGGGCTTTTGGGGGGAGTGGCAGGAGGGGGAACAAGAGAGACCTACAAGTCTGATTTAGATAATAAAATCACACAACCTTTTAACCTTAACACATAGTCACAACATAATGAGCATGTAATCTGGTTAGGCTTCTTAAAATAATACAATAAAGGTGGGGTATGCTCAACTGTGGTGCCCACAACAGTTTCTTCAGTTTGCAAATGTGCCCTTGAGCCCAAAAGGGATGGCAACTCCTGTACAAGATTGTGATGGCTCATGCAGTAGAACTGCAAGGGTTTCTAGACTCTGGTTTACAACAGCAACACAAAAAGGCTTCCCTGACCCCTAAATTAGGTTGCTAGAATGCGTGACCTACCGTAACCCAGATGTAGATTTGTGCTTGTAGAGGTACGTCATTCCAGTGCATGACTCATGAGGTGCTGTAGATATTTGGCACCATTTCGTCAGCACCATTTCAAATCTGGCTCTGCCCTGTACTGTACTCACGACACTATTGGGTGGACCTCAGTTTTCGAAGGAAAAAAAGAAAAGCTCCATAAAGAATATCCCTGAAGCCCAAAGTCACCTTGGCTCAAGGAAAAGTAGGAATTAAGTTTGCTGGTTCATAAGGGTTTTTTAAAAAAAAACAACAACAACTATCAATTGGTATATAAATTTTGAGAAATAAATAACCCAGAGACCACCTGCTGCAATTGCTCTAGGGTGGTAAGATTGCGAACTGTGTTCTGGGGAATCCTGGTTTCACCTGTAAGTATGTCAGAGCCTCAATGAGAAAATCTGGTGGACTGAAGTGCTTGCCCCGGGTATGACCTGAAGGCACATGGTAACAGCAACAGCTTTGCTGACACTGAACAAGTCTGAGTCTGGCAAGAGCCTAGATAGGGACGGCCTGGGAACCCTTAGAACACCTCCTTGATTTCCATGACAGAAGAAATGTGGAATGTAAATATATACACTTTGGACTCGATATCTGGCTCACTTCCTTAAAAAAAAAGTGGCTGCCACTTAATTCCAACATCATCCCATCCAGTAAAATTCAAGACCAGAAGATGAATACATGGCCTCCTTGCTTATGTTCATGTACACTAGGCATGTGATCCATGTGCACAAATGCAAACGGCTGCCAATGAGTGGAAGGCAGGCTCTGCCTTTTTCTGACTTAGGAGGGCTTTTGCTGCTGGAGTTCTGAGTGCACTCTGCCCAGCAGAAAGCATAACCAGTTCTATGAACAACACAAAGCAATCTGACAGTGGACCAGACCATGGACCAATGGCATAAGAGCTAGAAACATGGTGGCGTCACAGTCTTCTGTCTCATTTCTTTTTAGTTGAAGAATGCAACAGGGTCTGTTGTTGACTGGACTTGATGTTCTTTTGCCTTTGATGGGCAGTGCCCAACTTGCAAGCAAAGATACTGGGGATGAAATCATCACTCTTGTGCATGAAAATTCCACCAGAACTACTGTTGTGTTTTGCATGATTCACATAACACATACAAAGTTCAGTCTGGCGAAAGTAGATGAAATTGCTTTTTATCCAAAAGCAGTATCGACCAAAAAAAAAATCTCTGCCGATTCTGCTTCTGCCTGCTGCCATTAACGGCTCAGAGTTTAAATGCCTAATTGTTTTAAATGCCCTCTCCGTGGCACACTAAGTTCAAGCTTTGGTCATTATGCTTTGCTAATGACTCATAAATTCCAAAACCATGTTGTTCTTGGCATGCACTTTTGCATAATTAATTCTTTTTGTGAAAATGCACTCAGCTTGGTAGAGATTTCTGGGCACCTTGCAAACACCACTTCAGCAAACACGTCCCCGTCCCCCCCACTAAAGGGTGTAGATTCCACATTTGCTCAGCCATGCAGATACCAGACCTTCTCACCAATTGGCACCCCCGTGCAAGCACAGCAGCGTATTAAGGCACAGGGCAAGACAAGGGCAAATTCACGGAGCAAGGGGAAAGCCAGGAGAGTTTTGGTGAAACATTTCCAAGGCGACCTTCAGAAGGGAGAGGGTGTTTCCCAACCCTGTTCCATCCTACGCTACAACAGAGATGAATGTTTGTTTTAATTTCCCTCATGCCTCTTCTATGCAACATGGTACTGCTGTGTCAATAACAATGGCAGATAAGATGACAGAACTGTGTTAGCTTTGGGTATCAATTTACTACTGGAATCAGCAGTTCTAAAAGCAAGCAAAAGGCAAAGTGCCTTTTTTTTTTGTAAGATGGGATCTTCCCCACAGCTTGATGCCCCGAGGAGAGAATTTTGCTTCATATCTTTTGAAAATCCCTTCAAAAGAGCAATTTATCCTTATTAATAAATTCCCAGCTCTGTAGCCACTGCCTGAGACCTGGTATAATGTATTGCACATTCAGATCCTATTACAAAACCAGGTCAGAACAAATGTATGGACCATGAAGCCAAAAACAGCCCATCCACCACAAAGGTTTGCATCAGTTTTTTGAGCCAAGCGTGGGTCACATTCAGATGGTTGGATTACAAATTACTCCAAGTCTGTTCCAAAAACAAATACCCCAAAATGTCTTCACACTGCCATACTTGTAAGGCAGAACAGCTCATTGGCAATCGAATTAAAAGCTGGCATGATGCATCAAAGCAGAGCTCCAAAGCTAAGAATGACTTTGCTAAGCATGAACTGCCATATAGTTCAAACCTGTGGTCCTGAAAGCAGACCACAGACCACCTTAGTACCTCTGAGTGCCAGCTAATTGAAAGATACCAAGATGAAAATTCACAACAGTGGATGAAGACTGAACTCTGTTGCCTTTCAGGGATCGTTTACTGACGTGTAAAAGACAGAAGTAAGCTGTGATATATACCTCTTCAAACAGAGAGTGTGACTAGATCTGGTGGGCAAGCCATAGGACAGGCACAGGCAAACTCGGCCCTCCAGATGTTTTGGGACTACAATTCCCATCATCACTGACCCTGGTCCTGTTAGCTAGGGATGATGATAGTCCCAAAACATCTGGAGGGCCGAGTTTGCCTATGCCTGTCTTGGATATAGGGGAGAGAGTGAGTGACACAGCAGCAACCTGGCATTAGTGTAGCACTGGGCAGTGGGGGGTGGGGAGGATGGCATGTACAGTTAACACTCACCTTGAGATGGACCACTGAGCAGGGTCAATGGCAAATTCTTTTTGCAAGGTTTTGCAAACAGTTTCTTAAACTGAGAGAAGGGAAGGGCAAGTGAAACTCTGAAGAGGATATTTGGGATGTGACTTTTTTTATATATATACTCTTCCTTTGAAAAGGTCAGATCAACTTACATTGGGCAGTTTTCTACCCAGGCACCAATCTGTTCTGCACCTACTTAGCCTCAACTATGCTTCCTGGTCCATTCTCTTGGCCCACAGAAAGGTACACAAGCAGGGCCCCAATTTTATTGGCGATAAAAATGTTGGATTTGAATCTGTTTACATATAATTCCTAGAGCCTACATTTGGCTCAAACTAGCTAGTGTAAAGAGAGTAGCTCTGCTCTTAATCTTTAGAACATCAAGATATCCCAAGTGTTTTGAAATGAGCAGGAACATACCATATAGATGGGATGTGCCAAACAATACGGGGGGGGGGGGGGGACAAAACCTGGAAATTTTCGTGCACAAGCCTTCTTGAAACAGATTTGGGGTTTTTGTGCAGCTTCTATCCATTTCAAAAGGTCTCATACAGCAAAGGCCCCCAGGCGACTGTCACCTGTGGAATGCATCAAGTCTCAAGGAGACCTGGATACATCTTCAGGTTTCCAGGAAGTACATTTGGTTTCAGTTAAGATAAATTCTGCAGCTCACTGCTGCGTGCAGAGAAATTCAAAATTCACACACTTTGGGAGCTATCTTCAAACATCAAGATACAAACCCCACCCCCCTCAAAAAAAGAGAAATATTTTATTACCCAGAATCGTATTTTCACACGTGTGTGCCAAAGGGATTGCCACAGCCTGCTTTTAAGGGAACAACATGACACATTTCCCTACTCTCTTTGGACAACTATTTGCTCAATCAAATGCAACACATGCATAAGCGTCCAACTTATCCTTTGTTCACAGTACAGTATGTCCCTTTCATGTACTCTTAATAATATACTGAGTTGGATTTCTGTTTATCTGTAGTATCTGAGTCAGGAGAGGCTGTGCAAGTCCTGAACCAGTGTCCGGATGCCGTGGTGGGTTGAGAAAGGGCTAATAAGGTATAGGCTGTATTTAAGTTATTTGGGGCCAAAGTCATTTAAACAATAATGTTGGACCCCAAGAATTGGGCCCCAAGAAGAACTGGCAACCAATTACAGAAGCGGCCTGATCTGGACAGGGCTGCACTCTCTGTGAAGGGGCAGGTGCAGAGTCTCTGAGCAGGTGGGTATGAGTACAGGTGCTCCTAGATCCGCCACTGTCAATAGAGACACAAAAGTGCCTTTTACCAGCTATTGCTGCTGTACAAGTTACACCCATTCTAGGAGAGGGATAGCCTGACCGCTGTGGTCCAAACCGGTTAAGTTAAAATAAAAGTGAACACTTTCCAACACCTGCTTGTAACCACACAAAAGGAAAAGAGGAACATGGCATGCAAACATAGATAGTGTCAGTGTTAGAAACTGGGGTAGAAAAGCTAGGAGCCAATTGGCTTCTGGGACCTAGGTTGTAGTTGCCACTGGGGGGGGGGGGTCCAGCAACACTTTTTATTTATTATTTTGATAAGCATGAATTAGCACGCAATTCACATAAGTGACACATTGTTACTATCACATTCTTTTTAGCAGAAATCGTCAATACGTGTTTAACTTGGTGTTTACAATAAAAATGTTGGTACCATACTTCAGTTTTCAAAACACACTACTCTTTATTGTTAAACTCCTTAACATATTGTCTAAACATAAACACTGAGGCTTCAAAGCACATCTTCAATTCAGTAATGCTTGAGTGGCAGCCAGGCACAAAAAATGGCACCCAGACTTTCTGAGGTGCTGGCAAATGGAGAGTCTTGAGGAACAAAATGTGCCTGGTGCCCTGCTAATTTCAAACCCTGGCCAGTGTACTCATGTAGTACTAAACCATGGTTTAGTAGGACACACAAACACGCCCAGTGTCTTTGTGCTACACTCCCTCACTGGCTGATCTCTGCAAGTGCATCCAGTTCCCAATAATTATAAGTGGCACCTGAGGACACATAGCATCCCTTAGTACTGCTCAGGATCCTGCTCAATCAAGTCTTCCCCACCCAAAATAGGCAAACAGACAGCATTTCTGACATAAACCTGTATGTCAATTAATCTGTTCAGTTGTTTTATGCAGAGTAATGGCCTTGCGCTTTAATCCTATGCCAAATACTAAGCATGGAGTATTTGTAGGATTGTAGGGTTGTATTACATGAGGGACCTCTGGGACAGGAATATATTGGATGCAGCTGATTTTTTTGATCCTAGCTATTTGGCACACAGGCTGAGGCACGGACCACGCTCCAATGCTCAAGTGCTAAAATAACACTAGTGGTCTCCACATTAAGCAAAAAAGCTGCAATCCTTGGTTGCGACAACAGTGAAACGTTAAGGTCAGATGTATATCATCTCTGAAAGCAGCATGGTTTACGTCAGTTGCTGCACAGTCCAATTCCAAATAGTTTGATTAAATGACTGAGGGCTGTATTAAACTTTAGGCTAACTCAACGAACGGCCACTGAAATTAATGGACCTAAGAGAGTCATGCCCATTAGTTTCAATGAGTCTGGACTGCTGCTTCCAAGTATGACTAACATTGGATACAACCCAAAATTTCCTTTTTGCTTTTGCACTATCAAAAAATGGGAAAGATCCTTCCAGGAACAATTCCTTATAATAAAAAATTAAAAAATCAACCAAGTTGATTTTGCACAGCATTCTAATTAGGCCACATCAAGCTGGGATCACAGTGTGTGTGTGTGTTTTACTTGCAATGTATCACTTAATTCAGTTCTGCTGAAACTGAACAATTGTCTATTATCTAGCAAAGAAGGATGTGAAAAGCCAAATTACTAAGGGCACAGAACATTGCTTTATGCAGTGTTCCAGATTTCTGCGGTTAGGAAAGTGACAGGGAAATGCACTTTAAAAGTGTGGGGGTGAACGGATGATTAGCAAGGGTAGCGAATACATATGCACAACCCCACAGGTCTGCCCCAGATGTAGACAGCGCTGAGCTAAATGGATCAGACAAAGTAGCTTCCTATGTTCCTGTTCATTCAAATGGTATGGCAGGGTTATTTCAAACATTACCTTTTTAATTATTACACATAAAACAGATTATATTGCTCTCCATAAAACTGTAATATGTGCACACTGCAACGTGATCTTCTAGAGACATGTACCCTGCAAATACACGTGCCAGGATGTCAAAACTGCTTGAAACACCTCCCTGCCGCATGTACACACAATAGCAAATGGGTGTTTCCTGCCGGAGGTCGAATAAAGTGCTAACAGCAGTGGAGGACAGACTTCAGTTTCTTGGGTCTACTAGAACACAAAGACCTACCAACCAGAGCTGGGTGCAACTGACACACAGAATGAATTTGCTTTCAGTAACAGAACTGAACTTTTATAAACTTTTAATGATACAGCAGTATACAAATATTTTTACAAGGGGATATATTGATTGAAAATGTATTGCATTGTAACTGTATTGTAACTTTTGAATAAATGTTTTCTTTAAAATAAATAAAAAAATATATTGGCTCATAGTCCTTATTTCACAAACATCCACTCCTGGATAGCTTTCCTCATTTCAGCAGCCCTAGTTTAGTGGAAAAAGTGATTTTGGCATTGCTGTTGTCAAAACAATCTGGTTGTCAGAAACCTTTTCCGGATCTGCTGCAAATCATCCTGAGATCTGACCCTAACATAGCAACAGGGATAAGGGCTGGTGGGTTTTCTTTTACTGCAGGTATCGGATCACAGCAGAGTAAAAACCAACACACACACACACACACACACAGAGAGAGAGAGAGAGAGAGAGGAAGGGGACCGGCTGCTTTGAACTTGAGCAAGACACAGATGATCACATTTCAGTCGGCCTTGGAGAAAGTATCTGCTTGACCCTCCAACTCAGATCCTGAACTCTACTGCAGCTCTGACGTCGGAAGGTGTCACTCAATCCCCCCCCCCCCCCAAGTTACCACCACCTCCAATTAATCAAAGAATCCATCTGGTAGAGCAGGCAGTCTCTCAAGAATCTTCAAGAGTTTTCGGCGAAGGACTCGCCAACCTACTCATCTCGTTTCTGGCCAGGGAGGGGGCAGTGGAGAAAAACCCAAAAGACAGATAAGAGAGAACTTCAGGAAGGCCTCCACCTAAAAGAACAGGGTGCCTCTGAGCACATTCTGAGCCTGGGGAATTGTTTTCAGCAGTATCTCAGCTTTCAATAACTATAAGAATTTTTAAAATATCTGAGTCCTTATGGGTGAAATGATATACTTCACAGTGTGCAGACAATACCTACTGAAACCGCAGAAGCCTGAAATCTCAGAAGCCTGAATAGGATTTCTAGTGGTTAAGGATCAGATCTCAGTATCATATCCTTGCTCTTTCTCTCATGACTAGCAGCACAAAATTATTTGAGGGGGAAACAGTAAAAATTGCAGAATATATTATGCAAAACATCAGGAAAGTTTGCCAAATTTACATCAGTTATAGAGAAAGAAAATCTAGATTGCCTAGAAGCACATGACTTTTTTTAAATGCACCCAGGCCTCCTCATTCAAAAATGTATCAGACTTTTTTTGACCTTTAATACACAAACCAACTCTTGGATTCCAGACATGGCCACCTGCCCATCTTCTTTGCGTTGCACCACATTAAATGTTGAAAGGATTTACACACCACCAGTACAAATTGTCACTGCTCATCCCACTTTGGGATGTTGGTGTGCAAAATAATTAGGTAATTAAATACTATACCTGGCCAACATTTTGGATCTGTGTACAGCTAGAATCGCACGCCCATAGCAGGGTGAGGGGGGGAGCATGTCTTCAAACAGCAGGAAGAGATGCTATTTCCAGTAAACAACTTTTGGCTCACACAAGGTATAGCCCCCCAGTACACAATGTGGTACAGGGACGACTGAAGAGTGTGAGAATTTCTCAATGGAGGAAGATTGGAAAAAAATTAAAGTATATGTACAGAAAAATTGCAAAATTAATGAATGTTAGATGAATATTGGAATGAAATTATAAGGTTTTAGCAGAAGTGTTATTAAGAATTATATGAACATTAAGTGTTAATGTGTTAAATTGGGAAATTGAAAGTTAAATTATGTTACGATAAATTACAGATTAAATTGAAGAAGAGGGAAAGGATTGGTTGAACCAGATAATTTGAACCAGAATACAAAAAAGGGAGGTGCGAGGAAGTCGAGGAAATAAGCTAATGAAAGATCTGGATACAAAAATTTGGATATGTGTTTTTGTATTTTTTTTCTTATGTTGCATTGTTGTATTGCATTTTTTCTTTATTTTTTTGTTGATGTATTGTTTGTTGAATTTGTGTATTGTTTTTCTTTTACTGTTTTTTTTATAAGTATAAAATATCTAATAAATTTTTATTTAAAAAAAAAAAGAGTGTGAGAATTTCAGGTTTGGGAGCTGCCATTTTGGTTTTTAAAAAGCAAGCTTCTTGCCTTGCTGGAGATAAGAAGAAAGTCAAAAGTATGCAGAAAGTGCCCAATGAGATCCCAAAAATACTTACCCAAGTCTGTCTCAATTTAATTAAAAAAAAAGAAATCTACGTATTTTTAAATGCTATTGAATTTTTTTAGGAACTGTCTTTAGTAATTTGCTTTACCCAGAAAAGGTTGTTTTTAACAAATTTGTCCTACTGGCTACAATTTATACATATTGATTATTCTTTAGCAAAAGCTGCCTAGAGGGCCGTTTGACCAAATCAAGGACAGAAAGTCTAGAATAAAAGAAGATCTAAACAAAATGCAAGCATCTCCTGCCTCCCGTACTGCACAGCATGCTTGATGGGGGGAGTTTGCGGCAGGTGACAATTGACCATTTCATCACATGCCCTCAGAGTCCAAGGTGGTGGGAAGACTCCACCCCAAACGTGTTTCTCAACCTTGGCTGAGAAGGCTTTGCAAGGCAGTGCCACCCGCAAAGGCAATAGAAAAAATGGGACATTCTCTACACGAAAAGCTTCTTACAGCATTCAAATAACCCAAGAGCCAGAACACACCAGGAATTGGGAAGGATAATTGCTGTATGTGCGTCATTCCTTCTAGGTTCCTCTTTTTTTCCTTCTTCTTTTGTTGTCAAATTGCTTCAACTCACACACTGTTAGGACTTTCCTTAGTCTCAAAACAACAGTGTCATTCTCCAAATCCACTAAGCTGAAGAGTTACCATCATCCCCCATGGAATTCCTCTAAACAACTGGTTTTGATTTGGGGTGGGGGTGAGGAAGTTGAAACAGAAGTACTATAGTAGCTGGCACAGGGGAACATGCCTGTTTTTTAAAAGTTAGGCTGATAAGCCCCTGCTTATAGCACTAATGCCATGTGGTTCAGTTTTCTGAAGTGAATCCGTCAAGGCAGCCAATTGCTGTTTTGAATCTCAACCCCTGCTTGGCTTTGACTGCATCCAGTCCTACTGACCCTTGTTTGATGCTCTAGATTCTAGAACTTATATGTTTTTTGACTCATTCAAGCTGGTACCAAGTTTTGCCATGTTGTGGAGCTTTATGGCCTGGAACCTAAACTTTGCAGATGCCCAGAACCATCTCAATATTAGAGAGATGCTCTTAACAAAAAGTGCTCTTTGCTGGTCCCCTGACCATGGGTTGACTTGGCGTCATTGACCATCTACAAGCTACCATTATATATTTCCCACAATGCCCTGCAGCAATGTTGTATCAGGGGCATTGTGGAAAATTATTAAGTGACAGTTCGCAGACCTAGGCCAGGCATCAGCATGGGTCAAGTGCCCAAGCGTGTCCGACAACAATGGCAGGCAGGCTTGCCAAGAGGCAACAAACTTCTTTGTCCTCCAGTGAGGTAAGATCTAAATCAGGTAAGGTCACCAAGCTGTTTGACAGTGGAATGGACTCCCTTGGGAAGTGGTGCACTATTGTTCTTTGGCGGTTTCTCAGCAGAGGTTGGGTGGTCATCTGTCATGCATGTTTTAGTTGAGATTTCTGCATTGCAGGGGGTTGGCCCTGGGTCCTGGCCCAAGGTCCCTTCCAACTCTACAATTTGGAATTCTGAGAAACTAATGTAAGCACCAGTCACAAAATGGCTGCCACATGAAGACAGGACAAAATTGTGTAGCCATGCCCCCATCCATCATTAAGTAAAAGGTGCCTCCTGTGCTCCGAGAGAGATGTTATTTGCATCTCATTTCTGTTCAATATAGAATGAAAAGTACATGTCCAATCCTGGCATCCAGTTACATGAGGGGCATGATTATTGGTGTTTGTTTAATGCAGGAGAGACGAGCAAGTGCAAACAGGGCTGGGCAGGAACAGCACATAGTATTTGGTGCAACTGTGGTTTGTTGAGGGGATACTTACTGAGACCTATCGTGAGTTCCATGGAAAATATTAATGAGAACTCTGACAACCATGGGTGTCATGTTGGTGACCCCGGAATTGTAACGCAGCAGAACTGCAGAGCTGCAGACATTATTTCCAAATCACAGGCATACTTCCAGATAATGTATGGGTTTATTCAGCTTTGCAGTCAGCCCCACCCCTAGCACCAGGGGTTCTTTGCAATGTTAAAATGTACCGCATTCAAAACAATCAAGCTAAAATTATATACGTATGTTAAAAAATAAAGGAAAAAAGGCCACCCCCTTTTCGCAGACATATATGAGGAAGTAATAAAAAGCAGGATTTCAATTTGGGAAACATATAAAAGGCTAGATGAATAATTCAAAGTAAAAAATGTAGGGGCCAAATCGTGTTCCAGGGATTTTGGCAGAGTTCAAAAGTTCCTACTTAAAAGGCCACTTGCATGAGAATCACAAGGGCTATGACCCAGAACAGGTGGTAATCCCTTAAAACAATGGTATATAAAAAGGAAGGTACAGCAGAAGGTTCGACTGGGGCCTACAAGCAATTTTAGGAGGTTTTTCAGCTGCCCTTGCTTCTCTTTTTCAGATCTTTGTCACTCCCATAATGCTGTGTGGCAGACACACATAAACAAGAGGAGGCAGTTGATTAAAATGGAGCACAGAGGGGGATTTAATGCAGGATGGTCACACACATCAATTGCACAGGGAGAGGGTGGATGTTATGAATCACTCACATTTACAACAGTGTTTTAGACTTCCAGCAACAGGAAATAAAAGTTACAGATCAAATAATGAGGCTGAAGTTGATAATGCCATATTCTTGCACGTCAAAGAGGTAAAACAGTTGGGTGGTTTTGTTTTTCACATCTTTTCCTCCTTAAAGTTAACAATGAATCAACAGATAGTATAAGTGAGAGACTTCCAGTGTTATCTGTGTGGCTCTTCACTAAGGATTGTGAACCAATGCAAACTCTAGCCAGCCACAAGTGCAAATTTAACAAGGCACTGCAAGAGGAAAAGCCTGCCTCAGTGACAAACACACTTGTATGCAAGAGAGTTGTTTAGCTTAGTTTACTGCAGTCATACTTCACATGTTTAACTAACACACTTCAAGAACATCGTATGTGAAATGGCCCTAAAGAGTTTGATAGGAATGAAGTTCCTGGAGAGTTTTGGTGAGGTACGGTATCTCTAGTAAAACTGAAGGGCTATTTTCTAAAACTCCTAATTCTAGATCAGGGTGGGGCACCTGCAGCGATTCCACAATTGCTGTGAAACTCTAACTAGCATCAGCCCCTGCTCACCATCCAAGCCGGCTGGAGCAGATGGGAACTGGAGTCCAACAAAATCTGATGGGCCACAGGATCTCCACTCCCATTCTAGGAGCATTTAGAAAGCTGTTCAGTTTTTGTTTTCTCAAGTTCCCTTGCCTCTCAGTTGCTTAATGATTTATTAGGAAGACTACCTTGCCTAAACCTGTTTTAATCACTAAACAAAAACATGTTACTAGATATCATCAAGCCCATGCTTGGTGAAATGTCCAAAGCCAGAAAGAGAGGTTTGCAGGACTTCATGAAGTTTGAGGAGTGGAGTCTAAGTGCTCCCCTTACCACTCCCCATGGCTAGAAAAATATGAATCAGATGACCAAAGTGCTGAATTCAGATTTGTATACAGTTCTGGTCAAAACTTTTCCTGTTGTGTCCTATCAAATGGTCCACGGAAAGTATCTCTTAGGCACCTCCCGCTCTCTTTCTATGAAATAAGTTATATGAGCATTGTGGCACAGGTCAGCAGAACACTGGAGGGGAGGACAAAGTCACAGGAACCCAAGAGAGAATGAAAAATAGTAATTATTATTTAAACATGAACAGCTACACATGCATGGGATATATGTGCATCAAATGCAATAATAATAATAATAATTCTAAGCTATAGCCACTATAGGAAAAGCAAAGTAGCTCTCCAAACAATACACATAATAATTGATGAGATCTGTAGAACTGCATCTCGTCTCATACTTCTTTGGAACCAAACTGGAGAATTATTCAGGGGTGGAAGCCATCAAACCCCATTATTGTGTCAGAGTAAACAAAACATTGACACAATAGGGGGATTAATAACAGCCCATCCATGAATAATTCTCCAATATTTTTGGAATCCTTTCACTGGCTCTTAGGTTCCTGTGACTTATGGTACACAAGGTCAAGTCATATAGCCCAGTGCCATCTCATCTGAATGGCATCAAGTCAAGGCTGAATCTGGACCTTCTGTATGGCAAAGGTCCCAGCAGCACCATACATACTTACTGGATTTCACTGCCCATTAATTTTGATATTGAATGCACCTTCCAGTTAGGTAAAGCTGGTTTTTGGACCCTCTAATAAATATAAGCATTGAATTACTTTTGATAGGCACTGAAGTGAGGAAGCATTATAATTTGTGAAGGGTGTAGAGCAAAACTGGGTGTTGCAATATTAAATCTTCATTGATACTGACCTATTTTCCTCCTGCCTCTATTCTATATTAATGTCTGCAGCAAAGAAATGGGGGATTTCTTCAGAAACACTCACACTTTTTCTGTTAATGAGAGCAAGCTGAAGAACCTCTAAGTAATCCTCGTATATAGACATCTGCCAGAACTTCCAACTGTGCACCTCATAAAACAGAACATCGGTTTCAGCGATGCCTTGACTCTTGCAAAAAACCATTTTCAATAAACAAAACATTGCCACTCCTTGTGTTTCGCAACACACCTCCTCAAAAGGAACAGTCCGGGACTATGGCTAAGGAACTCAGGCTGGACTTTCCTTGAACCACCCACATTCCTCAACCTCATCCTTCATGCGGACTCATGAAAAATGTTCCTGCTCAGTTGCATACCAGGGATAGATCAGGTGTGAGGAGCCCATTTTCAGTCCAAGGGCCACATTCCTCCATGGACAGCCTTCCAAGGGCCACATGCCAGTGGCAGATGAGGCCAGGATGTCACTCTAACCTTTGTACAGCAGGTTACATTCCAGACACACACACACCTCTATACAGACAAACAAGAGGCAGTATTGCAGCACAAGGGCACATTGCAACCAGGCAAGTACTCAAGAAAGGCACAGAGCTGGTGAGGGGCTGTGGCTTGATTGAGAGGTCTTGAAGGTCACATTCAGACCCCCAGGTCTGAGGTTCCCCCACCTCCTAGACTAGATGATCAGAACTGGGGTCACCAACCTGGCACCCATACGTACCATGGCACCTACAAGGAATTTCTCTGGTGTCTCCTCTTCTCCAGGTGAAATATATCCCATTCCCTCAACCATTCCTCATAAGGCTTGGTTTCCAGGCCCTTTATCATCTTGGTCGCCCTTCTCTGCACATTTTCCAGCTAGTCAATATCCTTCTTTACTGTGGTACTCAGAACTGGATGCAAGACTCCATCCAGGCGGGCGTCTGACCAAGGCTGAATAGAGAGCTATTATAACTTTCTATTATGATCTAGATATTATATTTTGCTGCTGCAAAAGTCTTCTGTGCACTTCATGAATGCAAAATCCAGAATGACAGGCTTGTGAAACACCACATTCATAATAATCCACAACAAGTTCCATGATTTAGTCCTTAGTACGTCATGGCTTAGATCAAGTCCTAATGTATTTGTTGCTACAGTTTACTATCATGGCCATGACGGGGTGCAGAAGAAACACATTCCTACTACTACTTATGGGACCTGAAAGAGGAACCTGTTGTGTGTTTGGCATTAAGCAGACATACTATCTGTTTTCCCACATTCACATTTAAAAATAAAAATCCTGCTGCCAGTGAAGCGTCCTAGAGGCTTGGCTGCAAAATGGAGAAATTAAACCCAAATCTCAAAATATGTTTATCACGCTACTAATATGCAAATGTATACTGAGCTTCCTATGGTTGGCCAAAGCCTGAAGAAAAAAAAACCACACCAAAAAACCCCGGCAGGAACTCTCAAAAATATTGTAATCTGTAACCCGACAGAAACATTGAAATTACAACCCTCAATCTATGGAAGAATTCTTTTACTCAGTTGATCAATCAGTTAAAAGGCCAACAGTTACTCAAATTAAACAACAAAGAATCTTGTGGCACTTTACAAGACTAACAAATTTATTACAGCATAAGCTTTGGTGGGCGACATCATAAAACTGTTGGTCTTTAAAACCTCAACATGGCTGCCTTTCTGATATACTGAAGGAAGTGCAAAATTTACAAACAAAGGCTGCCACATTATGAGAAAGAAAGGTCATTTTTTAATGTTCTCCCCTTCTTTGAACTCTCTAACACAGTAGTATGCCAGAATAAAATACCGTCAAAAATTAAAACTGTGCCCTTCATTCTCAGCACCACCAGTTAAAACTGATCCCCTTGACCTGCGCCAACAGACTCCTATGCTTATATGTTAACAACATCCAGAGAACAGATCTGCATGTGGGTTCTGCAGAAATTCTGGGGCAAGGGGAAAGGCATCACAGGAAAGAACAGATGCATGCAAACCGGAAAAGTGATGAAATATTTACAGGAAGGGCCTTGGGCTCTCGCATCATCTGTTTCCCAAGCATTTTATGGGTTGTTGGGAGATTTTTTGTGTAAATGATTCAGTTTATCAACATCCTTGTTACTGCATAATGGGTTCCATAGCTGTCGCTGGGCTGTTGTCACACTGCCTGCTAGCCAGTATGCTTGCGTGGAAACATTCCATTCCCAGCTAAGACCAAGCAGATCTGTAACTGGGAGGAACAAGAGACCATTTCCTCGCACATAGAACATACGCCTTTACTAGCAAAGAGGGAAGAACAAGTTTTACTCAGAGTAAACCTGCTAATGTTAATAGACCTAAGTAGTGTCCATTAACTTCAATGGGTCTACCCTATTATTGGATATAACCCATTTACACTTCCTAGGGAGAGTAGGCCATTATCACAGCCTGAACCGCTCTGCTCCCCCCACCCCCCATGCAATGCATAGATGGGATGGAAATCTGAATGCTGTTTACCTTGACATTTATAAGAAAAAAAAATCATAATGACACACGAGCTGCACATAACATGTTCCTTCCCCCACCAACCCCATTTTTGCATAATGTTGGCACAGGAGTTTCTGGACCTTGCTGGATCTCACACACATAGAATGAAATCCAAAATGGCACACTTGGCAAGAACAGGCAGTTGCTTCACTGATTCCTGATTCTGGCAAAGCAGTGGCAAGACTTGTATCCATGGGTACAAGAGGAGTTTCCTGCAATAAAGTGCTTCAATCACATCTACATTGTTCATGCTGCCAGCGCTGTTTACTCCCCGCTATGTCAACAGCGTGGGTATGTCAGAAGTGCTGCAGAAGTGGCAACGTATGGTAGCCAGCCAAAACGCGTGCTTTCCTTTCTTTATTATTTTTCTTTAAATATATATATATACACTGCTTTTTGAGAACCTTCTTCCACAAAGCGGCTTACAATCTCCAATTAAAAAAACCTCCCACCTGACAACAAAATATAAATATACAGAATACAGTAAAACTAAAGAATAAAGCCTAGAGTTGGAAAAAAGGAGTATAGAAACAAAACATAATGCAGAACATGCCAACCATGATACTGTTAAGCCATTTTTAAAAAGTAAAAGCTGTGGAGATAAAATATGTTGGAAAAGTTTGGGAGAAATGAAAAGTTTTCAGCCAACATGGAAAACATGGAAAATGTTGGGACTTGCTTCACTTCTAAGGGGAGAGAACTGGCCCCACAATTATTAAAGCACATGCCCAAGTCTTTTAACTCAGGAGTGTGTGACACCATCAACAGGTCTTGCCATGATTTACAGTGGTACCTCAGGTTAAGAACTTAATTCGTTCTGGAGGTCCGCTCTTAACCTGAAACTGTTCTTAAACTGAGACACCACTTTAGCTAATGGGGCCTCCCGCTGCTGCCGCGCCGCTGGAGCATGATTTCTGTTCTCATCCTGAAGCAAAGTTCTTAACCCGAGGTACTATTTCTGGGTTAGCGGAGTCTGTAACCTGAAGCGTCTGTAACCCGAAGCGTCTGTAACCAGAGGTACCACTGTACTCCTTCAACACTGAGGGTAAAGGGAGGGGGGTCTCCACTGCCAGTGGTGGCTGGTGTCCTCTGTGACTGGTAGGGTGGAAGGCAAGGAGGTCAACAGTAGGTGGAGCCAGAGCCAATGACAGGCGAAATCAGGGGCACTGACAGGCAAAACTAATTCTAGTTTTTCCCCATCCTCATCCCTTCTGAGTTCTACAAATGCAAGAATGAGACTAAGGAGGTGGAGCCTGACTGCCACTGCAGTCCCCTGGACTGGTTATAAGTTAGAAGGCAGGCAGGTGGAGATTGTCTAAGGACAGGTAGAGGTTGGCTGGACAGTGCCCCAATCGCCCTAATGGACAAGACTCCACTGTCTTATTGCCATATTACTGTGCTAAAGGTTTAGGGCGAGCAGCACACTGCCAGGCAGAATCTCCACTCTTATCCAGGTTCAGGAGTCAAGACAAATGCAACAATACTCTCTACGGCTGTGCTTGTTAGGTCAGTAGGCAGCTAGCGACAGCAAACAATGATGGGGAATCCTGAGTTTCATATGGACGCCATCCCCTCTTCCCCAGGAATGTTTTGCCTGCTGTGAGCTGCTGCCCCAAGGGATGCAACTGCTTGAGCTGCATTGGCTATTGCACAAGCCGTCTGTTTAAACACCACAAAGTGGCTATCTCCGGCCATTTGCTGCTTTTGAGGCAAAGGAAACTATTTGAACATGCAGGCCTGAGGTTAGACCAAAAGTTTGATTTGGGTCGCTCTGGATTAGGGGAAGGCGTCCAAGAACAACTCGCTGATTTACTTTATTTCAGGACTTGCAATACCAACTGGACAGAGTTCAAAACCAAATTACACTTTGGCCACAGGAAGATCTAGCAAGAGGAGACATCTGGATAGCATTTGGAAAAGTTAGCATCAGAGAGTTCTTCAGAATATTCTTGCTTCAAGTGAGGATGTTTCTTGCTTTTATTTAAAAGAGCTGGAATGCCCAGGCTGCATTTCACACTAACATTTTTTAACTCTACCCCTCCCCTTCCCAGCACACACACACACACACACACACACACACACCCCTCAGCTGACCAACCAGAAGACTCTTGTGAAAACACTCTCAATTTATAAACCAAGAACAATGGCATGACAACTAATCTGTATAGGGAGCTATGTGAATGATCTTACACTGAACCTGTTCCCTTTCCAATTAATTTCGGCCTTTAAAGCCAAGTGCTACTTTTCTCACAGAGCACTACACTCAAGGCTCCAACACATTTTACTTCTCCTCTCTACACTTCCATCCAGACCCAAGTAATGACTGGGACTCCCCCAGATGACCCATTTCTTGAGCATCACTCCTGTCTTAACTAAGCATTTATTCTGATTTGTTTGGGGGGAAGTTATATGGCAATGAACATCCACCCAGATTTGCTTGTGGGATGTTTATACACCTTCCCACTAATCATTCGTTCATCCCACACTTTTGAGTGCATTTCCCCATCACTTTCTTAACTGCAAAAGTCCAATGTTGTCATTTTTAGTTGATCTGAGTGCTTTAAAGCACTTTAACTGCACAAACCTAAATTTCTGGTATGAGCCGGAATACGTCCCGCAAAATGATGATAGTCTGGATGTGACCTAAAAATGCTGACCAACTGAAAATACAACTTATAGAACAGTTCAGTTTTGCACAGTGTTGTTCAAGAGAAGTCAACTGGCTATTATTGACTACATTACTATTTACCACTGCAGCTTGTTTGTACAAGTGGGGTTTCGTTTCTCCATCTCATGCTACAAAAGCGAAGGAGTACCTGTGCTATCAAAAGCCAATAGATATGAGGTATTTCCCATTTCTTACAAAAAATATGCACACAGAAACACACACATATGGAAGTAAGAGTAGTCCACCAGCAGAGTTATATACATACATTAAAATGTAAGCCACAGCCCTCATTTCCTGAGAATCACATGTAGTCATATGAAACAACATTCAGCAGGACTGTGAGTATTATTCTTCATAGGCCTTTCCTACAAAGGAGGCCCAAAACATTAAGAGAGACAAAAAAAGTGTGACACTCAATGTAATACAACTTAATATCACACTTATTTTTGTTTCACAAATTTACACCCTGCCTATCTTTCAAAGAAACTGGAGGAGGCATACAGTCCAAAACACCAAACCAATAATAAAAAAATCTTAAAATTCCCATTTAATTCTCAAATATTGACATCAAAGCCAAGCTCCTGTAACAAAATCCAAAACAGCCATCAAAACTCAGACACCAAAGTTATAGTCACCAGGCTAAAGTCCTTTTGAAACATCTGCATTTTTACTAGCCACCTAAAAAAATAAAAAAATAAATAGCAATGGGGCCCAATGCACCTCATTTGGCAAGGAATTCCACAGGGCTAGGGTGCTACCCTCACTATTGCCCACCATGCTTCCTGGGTGAAGGGAACTGGAATCAGAAGATGGTCAAAGCACACAACGAGGAACATATGTAAGGAGACGTTCCTTAAGGTACTCACGTTCCAAGGTGCTTAGGGCTTTAAAAAGGTTGAGCCCACGCACCTTGAATTGGATTGAGAAGCACAGTGGCAGCCATTGGTGGATGGTGCCCATCAAGACTGGTAGGGAAGAAGGTAAGGAGACAAACTGTAGGTGGAACCAAAGCCAATGAGAGGTGGAGCCAGCTAATTCTAGTTTTGTCTCCATCCTCCTCCTTGTTGAGTTCTATAAGAGTAATATTAGTAGGTATGCACATTTAGGCCTTTTGAGATATATATCACTATAGTGATAACAAAACAAGGGACAATAAGGGCATATTGATCAAGTGGCCACGGCACACCTGCAGGTGATAATGAAATGGGCATAGCCCTAGGCCAATGACAAAAAACATGTCTGTCACCATCACTTTTCTCTGTGGGACTCATGATGTGTACGTTGAACCACTCTCTTTTATTTTGGGGGATGTTTTATCTGCACAGTGGAGATTTCCAGTTACACTGGCCAAGTCCCCAGCTCTCCTTTTTGCAGGGGAGAAAACTGCCAACAGATAAGCAAATGTTTAATATTCTTCCTCCGGTCACTGTCTGACCTTCTAACCTTTTCCCATTTATTTGAGGAATTCCTCAATGACCAATTCTAAATTCTTCCACCCCTGCCATCCACTATGAGGAAATGCATTTTCTCTGCACGCCTCTGGACTACCCAGAGAAGTTTCCAAACACATTGGACAGGCAAAAATAATAAAAGAAACTGGAGTTGTTAAAGCACATCTCCATCCTTCTACAACCTCCCACACCAAAGAGTTCGGCTCCCAATGAAATTTCCTAACAGTGCACTCAAGGCAAAAGAAACAAGTAAAAACTCGGATCAACAGCAAAGCCGGCACAGATGTGTTTAATGCTAGGGCTTAGCAGCATTCAAAACAGACCTAGATGGAAGTCTTTAAAGCAGCTTCATCAACAAGAGCCTCCCAGAGCATCACTTCTAATGGCCTCATTTGCCACAGGCCCAGACAGGTCTCTTAAGGTCTGCCCTCACCCACAAGTTTGTTTGATTCAGCCTGGATATAGACTGCTCCAAGCATTTTGTGTTGCATACCCAAGATCGCTATAATATGGATCCTGTAGCATCCTTCAACCACTTCCTATGCTCATTATCAGGGTGGTAAAAGACACACACACACATACATCAATTTTCCAGCCGCAACAAGTGAAATGGAGATAGTAATCTACTTTGTTTTTGGCTTAATCCTGAAGACCATGGTGCATGTAACAAAAGAACCGCACAACTGGGAACTGTTCTTCCTTCACAGACACCCTGGTGTTGTAGCAGCACTGAGTCCTCCGTTCTGTTCGAGCATAAATGCTGCAGCTGAAACAAGACCCACATCCCCGCTTAGCCACCCTTTCTATTGAATTCGTCTGAGAAAAACACAGACTGGCACATTTCCATGACAACCAACAGGGGAAGGGGAGGGAAAGAGGAAACTCGGTACAAAGCCACACAACTTCTTCCAGCCCCCCCTCCCTGACCCTCACTATTTCTGAGGGACAAGAGTTAACTTTCCTTTATACATACATGCTGCCAGCTTTTTGAACAAACAGGGCACCCCCTTCACAAAATACATCATTATCCATTCAAAACAACACAGATTATAGGCTTCCAAACAACTTTTATTCAGAATCGACCCATTAATCACCATAACTATCTTAGCTCCATAAAATTCAGTGGGTCTACTCCGCATAAAGGGAGATTGGGGGGGGGGGAGAGACTGAGATGTAAATCAACAACTTGAGATATTTACACTATATAATTATGTTTTTTAAAATGTGGAATTAATTAATTAATTATTATTAGCAGCTGCTTAATTATGTTACCCCCAAATGTGAAATTTATTATTAGGTTGCACCCAAATAAGTTCTACTTAGAGTAGACCCACTAAAATTAATGGACCTAAGTCCATTCATTTCAAAGTGTCTAATCCAGTTGATTATGGGGGGGAACCCTCAAACTCATTTACAGAAATAAAACAATGACATTATTAATAAACACAGTTAAACAACTACTTAAAACATTCAAAAAATAAAACAAAATCAGCAATAAGCTAAAAACCAAATTAAAGCACATGCCAATATTCTACACATCTGGATAGGCTTGCCTAAACAAAAAACTTTTTAGTAGGCACCAAAATAAATACAGTGAGGGTGCCTGCCTATGTCAATAGGCAGGAAGTTCCAAAGTGTAGGTTCTACCATGCTAAAATAAAAATTTCTTGCAAATGAAGAATGTGTATTATGTGCCACCTGTAACAGTGCCAGTTCTACAGACTGAAGTGGTTGATATGCGGTAAAGACAATGCCAGGTTGATACAAAACTCTCACCTGTCATATTTGATATGCAACAACTCTGCAAGTTAACATTCTGCAAGTGACAGGTATGTATAATGGGAACTGGCCCAAAATTGTGCGCTGCTGGGTTTGGGCCCTCCACATATGCACAAACTTAGTTGGTGCTACTGGAAGGATTTTTTTTTTTTTAATTTTGTTTCGACATCCCCACAGTTCACTTCAAAGAAGGATTTTTATTCATACACATCCATGCAAACTCATGGAATTAATTGGTCCCTTGATATTTGTTTATTTGCTAAAGAAAAACTCACATGCATTGTTGATGTTGTTGTTTATGTTATGATGTTCCTGCAGCACAACACCCCACTAATGAAAGCGAGACCCTTGGGGATTTTCAAATTCCCTGTCTCATATTCTCAGGTCAACAATAGCCAGCTACCAGATTCCTTCATTCACAAGCAGATAGCCAGGGCAGCAGAGATGAGGGCAGATTTATTAGTGGGGTTAAGACATCTGATTACCAGTGGTGGAAGATGGATTCCCAACAACGACAGCAAAAGGGATGAACGCTGTCAGCAAAAACAATGGAGAGGTCTGCCAAGCCACAAGTGCTGCCAGACACATATTTTTAGCCATCTCTTCCCACTTCTTTCCCCAAAATTCCACTCCCCCAACTCATCCTGATTTAGCAATGCAAAACAAACAAACAAACAAACAAACGCCAAGTTTGACACAGTATTTTGCTTTGCAATCTCCACAGGCGACATCCCATGTGACTACAGAAACAATAAGACACCCTAGAAGAAGCGGAAGTACAATGGTATTTCCCCCCTCCCTTATTATTATTTTGCAAAAGGCCACTGAAATCCCCAGAGCATCAATAGCATCCAGCTTTCCACGTGGTCCAGTCTTAGTCTGTTTTTCCTCCTTTCACGAGGCTCTCCGATTTTATGCACACTGTACCCATCAGCTCAGAAAGAATTTTTCATGTTGACAGTGTTTTGACGTGTTCTTTTAACTGACAATTCGTTTACTTTGGGGGCATAATCAGTTTAAGACTTTTTTTTTTTAACACACACAACTTGAAGCACTTCAGCTGCCTATGATTTAATGCTGCCCAACCCCCTTAAAGGACAGATAAAGGCCAAATACGTGTGCGGGAAGAGGCTTAAAAACATTTTTTTAAGCTTTAATAAAAGGGTCAAGTAAGAATCAGCAAACATATATTTTAAGCTGGAAGCAGCATGGAAAGAACAATTCACAGGGGAGAGGACATTGCTTAATGGTAGAGCACAGGCATTACTGAGAGAAGAAGGTCCTATGCTGGGTCTTCTGACATCTCCAGTCAGGGGGATTTCTGGCAGCAACTGCAAAGGAAGACCTCATTCCCTAGGAGAGACTGCCAATCAAAACAGGCCAGAGGTTCTCAAACTATGGTCCACAACTTCCATTCAGGTAGTCTGCAGAGCAGCGTACATGTCCCTGTATTTGATTTATTTTTTTCTAACACGAACACATTCACCAGGCCTGAATTATCAAACAGACTAACCAAGCCTTGAAGGCCCTGGCCTAAGGCCTGTGATTTTTGTAAGACAGAACTAATTTGCCACTGGAAAGGGTCTTCTCAGAAGCCAATGGTTCTCATAGTATGATACTGCTTTTGATCATTATGCTGAAGCTGATGGAAAATATGTGCTATGTACATGTGTTGTTCTGTATAGAGTGCTTTAAAAAAATATTAATCAATCTGGTGAGTGATTTTCAAGTCCTTCACCCTTTCACCCTCTGAAAAATTACGAGAAGGCAGCTTTTAGATTATGTTATATACAGTATGGTCTAGTTTTGCAAGTGTGGGTGCAGAACCTTAGTTATCATCCCACATAATTTAGGGGGTTTGAATGGTGAAGACCATGTGCATGCCCAGTGACAAATGATTGCAAATCAGTTTGGACTACTACTTCTTTTTAAAAGAACCACCAGTTGCAAAAATCCCAAGACTCGGTTATTACAACATTTTTTTGCAACAATGCTGCATGGCATGTCTGTGCAAGCAAAGCAAAGTTCCGCAGAACTCAAAAGCCTCTCTTACTCAGCCATTGCTCAAGCTAGGCTTCCCTCACTCTCACAGGGATCTTGCACTCCATTTCAAGCAAACTGTGCTGGTTGCTGAAAGTGAAAACAAAAATGAAGCCAAAAAGGTGTCTTGCACACACACGCACTTCCG
Organism: Podarcis tiliguerta; assembly: GCF_965153285.1. Taxonomy (NCBI): domain Eukaryota; kingdom Metazoa; phylum Chordata; class Lepidosauria; order Squamata; family Lacertidae; genus Podarcis; species Podarcis tiliguerta. The sequence continues at coordinate 47,846,625 of NC_139541.1, read as the reverse complement.
CTTTTTACCCCTCTGACACTTCCACCTGACATTCCAGTTAGTTACATGCAAACCAGACATCACCTCCCACCACAACCACTCCAGTTCAGCCAAGACTCCATTTAAACCACATGGGGAAGGAGGAAGTAGAATGAGAGAGTCTCTCAATTTCACGGTGCCACTGTCTCAGTTTCAACATGATAAAGCAGGCAGGAAATCATAATGAGAGCTAGCCAGTGGAGCCACTGGTAGAATTCTACAGAAGTCACAGAGGAAACAGCAAACATGGTGACCACCACTGCTGCATTGCCCCACCATCAAGACAGGTTATTTGACGGCCACTTCAGGGTGGGACCAAGGAAACATCAAGAATAACGGGGCACTGCTATCAAAGAACAGCAGTTGTTCATATGACAGTTATGGCAAAACAAACCACTGGTGACTTCTTCCTTGCAACCCTTTAACAAGCGTTAGAGACTCTGAGTTTCAGATGGCTGGCTTTCTTGTACAGAGATACAGGGTTGTATGGTTTTAACCTATGCTGGCCTTGTTTGCACATCATGCTAAGCCAAACCATGGTTTATTGTGGGCCTGCCAGCACAGAAGAGCAGACTGCAACCAGTAGTGGCATCTGCACTTTCGAATGGCCTCCCATTAGATGTCAAGGAAATAAACAACTATCTGACTTTTAGAAGACATCTGAAGGCAGCCCAGTATCAGGAAATTTTTTATGTCTGGTGCTTTACAATTTTTTATATATACTGTAAGCCATGCAGAGTGGCTGGGGAAACCCAGCCGAATGGGTGGGGTATGAATAACAATATATTATTATTATTATTATTATTATTATTATTATTATTATTATTTCCTCCTCTGTCTTTCTGCTTCTGCAAAGAGCTATGCCATGGTTTAGCATATCATATCATGGCTCATGCTTTAGCTGTCTCCAGACCAGGGTCAGCCTACCCATGATGTGGGGTGAAGCACCTGCCTCAGGCGATGGAAGTGCAAGAAGTGGCACTCCACCCTGACCACGATCACTGCCACCACTGAGAGAGAGAGGTGTTCCACCTTCCCTGCCCCTGGACAGAGAAACCAAGTGAGCAGCAATACTGTGAGGAGTGGAATAGCTCCCACAGAGTGTACTGGTTGCCGCTAGGAGGTAGGGAAGCTGATAGGCAATGGTCTAAGGAGCACCCCAGTGGAAGTGGGACACAGCGCAACAGGCCAGGATGCAGAAACCCCTATTTCGCCTCAGGTGGCAACCTGCTCCAGACTAAGCACAAGCTATGAGCAAGGTTTGTCCTATAGCAGGGGTAGGCAACCTAAGGCCCATGGGCCACAAGAGGCCCACGGGGATCGTTTAATCGACCCACGAGCCGCCTGCTCAGTGAGTCCCCACGCACTGTGCTAAATCAGTGCAGCGCAGCACAGGGACTCGCTTCCGTGGCACTGGAAACCACATCTGCGGAGATGCCAGAAATCATATCTGCGCAGGCGCCAGAAATCGCGGGCGCATGCACAATCCAGCCCACAGAGGGATCTCTGCTGGAGTGAACTGGCCCAGGCGAGGTAAACCTTACCAACTCCTGTCCTATAGGTTATGGCACAAAGTATCACAGGTTATCTGTCTCTCTCCCAAGTATTTAATTTGTATTACCTTTCTGTTCCCTTTTGGAAGACCTGGGGCTCCCACATATTTACTTCTTTGTAGACTGCCCACCATGCAAAGGGAGTTCCAGGAAATATCCAACAAATGTAAATACAAAAGTACATCAAACATCAATAACCACATATACGGACTAAACATTTTAAACAACAAATCATTAAAACAATGACTCACATATTGCTTCTTGGGATTAAACCTCAGAAAAAGTCCTTCTGTGTATCTGCTCACTATGAATCCTGACAGGGAACACAGAGTCCCCACCACCATCTTAAGGAACAAACTGCCTGTAACAGGAAGAGGTGCTCCTGCAAAAATATAGGCCCAAGGGCTCCTGAGGCCTTTTTCAACTATTGCCACCATTTTTTAAGGCTGTAATCTTTTATGCTTGCCATATGGCCAGGAAAACAAGTAGTCTGCTTCTGTGCCTTTAACAGCAGCTAGGTATTCAGGACTCAGCTGTACTCAGGCATGGATAAAAGCATTATCACCTGCATGTCAAAGGTGCTATGAAGTGGTACACGAAAAAGCTACTAATAAGAAGCTGGAACCCTAGTTAATTTTCCATCCAGTTACTGGTCAAACTAAGGCATCTGCACCAACTGGTTTAATAAGCATTCTTTCTCTCTCTAATAAATTTATAAATCTACAGGGAACCCTGTACTTTTTTTGGGAGGAGGTGTTAGGAAACTTCGGTGGAGAATTGTCAGAAACAATAAGGCCACACAATTGTTTGAAGGAGAACCTCAATTTCAGCACTTTGATTTAATATTTATATGACACTTTTCCAACAGCCAAGTTGAGCTGAAAGTTAGAATAAAAAGCTTTGAGCTCAGCTTGGTTGCTGAGCTAAAATAAGATTAAATTACACAACTCTGTAGCATAGACAGAGCCTTTCTTAGCTTTAAGAAATGTAAACAAAATCCCTTGCTGAGTTTCAAGTCACATCTTTCCATTGCTGTACACACCAGAGAGATGGCAAGGATGTCTTCATCTGGTGTTTATTACCTGATTTGTTTTCCCACAACTACAACATATGCACACCTCAACCTCCTATTCAATGAAGCTGTCAGCTGCGCATGTGCAACAGATGCTTCAAATGCACACACCTCAGCTTAGCCATGGCTTACATTTTCAAACTGGATGGAAGCTGGCTTAAAGGAAAATGCATCAAACAGCTGTGCTTCTCAAGAAAATACAGGGTACATATGGATCATGGGTAATGCCTTGGGTACTCGGTTTCAAATACTAGTGGCAGGATAAATGGTAATGCGTACACAGCCTTGGGAACACAGGACACTACATTACACCAGGCCAGGATATTTATTTATCTAACCCAGTGTTGTGCTCTGACTGGCAATGGCTTTCTGGGGGCCTCAGGCAGACTTCTTCTACATCACCTGCCACCTGGTTCTTTTAGCTGGAGAAGATACAGACTGAATCTGGGATCTTTGCATGCCAAGCATGTGCTCTTCCACTGAGCCGTGGAATTCTCTAGGTCAGAGTGACCCTCATTCAATTATAAAGGGGACAGATTCGGCTTTGCCCTTTACAACATCACTTATTGTTTAAAGGTTACCTTGACTTGCAAGCTTGTGACTTCACCCCACTGCTCACAGCTCTGACTGCGCACAGGTTTAGTCACATGGTTAAGTGTCTCACTGCACATACATTCAGTTGCAAAGCAGAAAAGCTACCCATCCACATACATTTACTGCATTTCCTTTACAAACATTTCCTACATTTGAGCCTTATGAGCAACAATGAGAACAGAAAGAGAGGTGCTCAACTTGAGTCAAACCAATGACACATTTGGAACGGTATTGTTTGTCCATGAGCAACCTTGAGATTTCAAAGCCAGCTCTCAAAAAGAACTCTTGCCCAAACTCGCTAGCTGGAAATCATTGCAATGTGGGTGCTAGGGAATGAACACATTCTGTTTCTCTCTCTCTCTCTATCTCTCCACAATCTTAACACTGATTGCAAATTACAATTTGTTAAAATAAAAAAAATAGAATAGAAAAATGTACAGAACAGATCTAGGAAGGGTGGAGCAAAGATGCTCCAATCCTTCCACAATTTTTATCCTCTAAAATGAAACTATTGAACAGATTGTTGATGATCTGTTGATGACTTGTTGTAATGAAGATGGAATCTGAAGGGGCTATAAATCATTAGTCTCTTGCTGCATTTTCTAATTAGAAACTAAGTCTCAGCTGAATAATAACAAGGTTCAACAAGGCTGCTCCACTCCTTTTTTGAAAGAGAAAATAATGTTAAAAGCTTAGTGAGAAAGTTGGGACACCTCATCGTAACAAATTGTTGTGGTGGTTGTTACAAAATTGTATACCACCCTTCATTTGTAGATCTTAGGGCGGTTAACAACATAACATTCAGTTAACGTTTTGCAAACTCCTGGTTTGGACAGGCAACACCCAAACTTCACCTACCTTTCACAGTTGTTGCATGCTGACAACAGTTATAAAGCACTCTTTATACAGGGGAGGCAGGTGGCGCTGTAGGTTAAACCACAGAGCCTAGGACTTGCCGATCAGAAGGTCGGCAGTTCGAATCCCCGCGACGGGGTGAGCTCCCGTTGCTCGGTCCCTGCTCCTGCCAACCTAGCAGTTCGAAAGCACGTCAAAGTGCAAGTAGATAAATAGGTACCGCTCCGGCGGGAAGGTAAACGGCGTTTCTGTGCACTGCTCTGGTTCGCCAGAAGCGGCTTAGTCATGCTGGCCACATGACCTGGAAGCTGTACGCCGGCTCCCTCGGCCAATAAAGCGAGATGAGCGCCCCAACCCCAGAGTCGGTCACGACTGGACCTAATGGTCAGGGGTCCCTTTACAGGGGAAATTGGTATGAAAACAATAAATCACTATAAAACAAATTGGGACCCGGTTTCCCTCCAGAGATGTTGCTGAACTACAACTCTCATCATCCCTGACCATTGGCCATGCTGGCTGAGGGTGCTGGGAGATGGAGTCCAGCAACATCTAGGACAGCCACAAGTTCTTCCTCCCTGCAAAAAAAAAAAAACAAATATGGCTGCAAGCTGACAGATTAGCTAACTTGAACTTTAGTTGATTAATCAGGTGGGAGAGTTTAATATCAGGATGGCCAAGAATCAAGGGCTTGTGGTTTGTTTGCTTTTAGATTGTCTGGGTTGGTGTGCTGTTCCAATAAAGAAAACTTTCATCTAGCAATGCATGGTGGCTGTTTCAAGACTCCCATACTTTCAACATGTCAAAAAGGCACCTACCCTGAGATTTTAGTAATATGGAAGTATATTTTAATGTCAATAAATTAAAGGCAGATGATTCCCCAATTACAATTTGTTAAAATAAAAAAATAGAATAGAAAAATGTACAGAGCAGATCTAGGAAGGGTGGAGCAGCAGTCATCACACTCTGGATTGGGTGGTACCTTTTAATTTACCAATACTTTCACCACAAATGCTTGCCAAGTATTTTTTCCAAGCCACCCCAAAAATATATCAAACCTCCCCCCTAATTCTGATGGATCAGATCAAGTGGGTTCATTTAGAGCAACTGTAAGTCTTTTTACTTTCTTCTTCTTTTTGCAGGGGAAAAAAAGAACAAAAACAAAACAATAACTTGGAAAATTACCACACATTTCCTACCATGTATTTAGTAAAGGAACATAGTCTATCATCTCCTGTCTCCACTACCTTCGGGCATTGTTTATTGTATTAAGTGTGATGTTCTAGTACACCAGGTTTTACAAACCCTAATTCCTAGAGAAACAGTTCAAGGGGTTGGTTTTCCAATTTGAAAGAGAGCTTTGATTTGCTATCTTCAATTACACACCAGCTTTTGTAGCAGCATTAAAAAACACCCAGACCATCTTCTGAACGTTTGGTGCTAGGCAGGCACATGAAGCAGGAAAGCAAACTAACCAGTTTAGGTTTCATAATCTGGACAGAAGGAAACATAGAGGCAATATTTCACTGGTGATTAATCCTGACGAACCAACAACAACTCTTTTCCAATTTACGCAGTTCTTCATATGTACTCCCCACCCCCTACATTCCACCTCCGAGGATGGCGTGCACAATAAAGTAATAAAAACTCATGATTAGGACAATCACAACAACCCAAAGCAAAACAGCAGCATTAAAACTGAAATGACCAACACAGCTTGTGTCAGATGAGTCTCCCCAGACTGCAGGTAATCTGTAAATGGGGTATAACCACCAAAAAGGTGGACAGCACCTGCCTAATTTCAGATGGGGGTTGAAAGGTTAGGACAGAGGAGAATCCCAGGTGATGGATGCAGGCTCATGTTGTATCAGATATTGTCATGGATTTATTTATTTATTTGATAAGTTGAGACGGGGGGGGGGGGAGTTACCATATGATCCCAGGGCCAATGACAGCAGCATAATATATATAGTTACAAAAACAGACAGAACAGTTAACTACTATAAAAACAAGCAAAGCTGTTCAAAACAGAGCAGAACAATTACAAAATTCAGCAAAAGTGGTAGATTCCTCCAAACAAGATATTTTAACTGTTGAAAGCCAGGGTTAAGAAATGCATCTCGCATACAGTGAAAGCTGAACAATGATTTTACTAGACACACTTCTGTGGGGAGGGAGATCCATAGCTTGTGGACTGCCACAGAGATTGCCCTCTAATGGGCTGCCATTCTCTGTTTTTCTGAGGGTGGCAGAAGTTCCGAGAGAGACCCCTCTGCAGAGAGTCTGTAGGAATGGAGATGATCTTTCAGGTATTTAGGGCCTCTATCAGTTAGGGTCTATCTAGGATTGTTTTCCTCTTCACCAACACAGAGGAACTGGTGTGCTCACATTACAGCTATATTCACACCGTACACTTAAAGCTTTAAACAGTCACTGCTTCAGTTTGTTAAGGATGCTGAGAATAGTTAGGAGACCCTCACAGAGCAACAATTCCGAGAGTGGTTTAACAATCACTTCCCAGGGAATTCTAGGATAGGCTAAAGCGTGAAGTCCCTAGGGCCATCTCATACGCCCATCATGAGTCTGAAACCAGGAGCGGACCTGTGCAGTCGATGCCTACATAGGCACAAGATTTTCTGAGGAAGCTGCAGCCCTCCAGGGTTTTGGGGCAGGGAGTCTATCCAAGCCCAACCTGGACATGCCAGGGATTGAGTCTGGGACCATCTGTGTATAAAGGAGAAGCTCTGCCACTGAGCTACGGTCCCTCTCCTAACTTGACACCTGCAAGAGAGCAGCAGGAGGACGTTGGCTGCCACTGGTAAACATGAGACCCTTCTGTGGTGCCACACGAGCCGCAAACCTTTGGCTCTCTGCCTTGCAGAGCATCTCGTTTTCAGGAAACAATCCCTGGCTTGCTGGGATATGCAAGGGGTCCTCTTTCGTCAGCTGAGTATTTCAGCCAGCTGAAGTGGACGGGTGTTCCCAGCTACTAACCCCACTAGGCTCAATATTGTGAGACCACCTTGGAAAGCATATTTTAAAAAAAAAAAACTAAAACTAACAATGCAATCAGATATCCTTTTCTAACTCCTCCCCAGACTTCTACCATCACACTTGCTTGTTTTCATTCCCTACCTCAACCTTGGGGACGGTGGTGGAATAGAGAAACGAAAGAGCCAAGGCTCTCAACATCCCCCCAAAGCAGAAACACTTGAAGTCACAAATACCTGATGCAGGTTTCCACATCCTCACACATCTCTCCTGTGAAAGGATTCCCTCTTACTCAGGACTGAATTTTCATCATATCTCGGGTTAGGAAGACTGGCTAATGAGTCCAGAGGATGACTACAGTCTCCTTTGCATGTAACTTAGCCCACTAGCTCAACTGATTGACAGGTGGGCACAGTTTTGAGGAAATAACTCACAGGCAAAATTAGAACCGGGAGGGGGGGCGCATACAGAGGTTCCCCTTCTGATTTACAGAATGAAAGAGAACATACAAGCACCCCTCAAAATCTTTCAAAATTACTTTCAAAAATAAGATAAATGCAACAAAAACCTTGCACCCCACCACGCATGAGAATATCACCAAGTTTTCTCTCCTTTTGAAAATTCTGTATTTATTTATTTCCCTTCGTTATTTCATGGAGGGATTTTTTTGGGGGGTGGAATGCAGGAGAAATGTTCAGCACAGCACTAAATCTAAACCATCAAACCCAAGGGGATAATGCAGCACAAGCCACAACTCCTTGAGTTAATATTTTAAGTTCATAGAAATCATGAAATGTTTTGCATATGTCCCACAATCAATCTGCATCCTGGACTAGATGAGCTAATGCTCCCCCCCCCCCTTTTGAGCTGCTTTGCTGAGAAAAAGCAAACAAATGAGCTCACCCTCCTGAAGGCCAGACCCTGTGAGGTGCAGCTTGATTCCTGCTCCCTCCATCTGCCAGACACACGACAATTGGCATAGGAACCATCATTATGGTTCAACGCCTGGGCCTGGATGTTCGCTCCCATGCCAAATAAGGTTTAAAAGCATATATAAATGTCTCTTATACAGGGAAATTATACTGAGCAGTATCATCATCTGAATTTGTACACGTTGTTTCTTCCTGGGAGCATTTTCCTCCTGTGCCATGTAGTTTTCCAATCAGTTTTTCTGAAAACCGACAGAGGCTGCTCTTATAATTAAGAGAGCAGCTATGCTGACAAGGCACAGGCTGAACTGACAAGGGAAGACTGCGGCTCAATGATGAGAGCACAAGCTCTGCATGCAAAAGGTCCAAGGATCCATACCCAGCAGGTAGGGCTTGAAAACTCCCCCACCTAAGATCTTGGGGAGGTCTTGCTAGACATAGACAATGCTGAGCAACATGGGAAGGTACCTTCCTATGCAAGGCATTCCTTGTTACATATTTTGCACTGTGATAAACACAAAAGGTCCCAAGTCCAACCCCTAGCATCTCCAGGTAGGGCTGGGGAAAATCTCCTGTCTGAAACCCTGGAGATCTGCTTCCAGTCAGTGTGAACAGTACTGAGCTATATGATCAGCGGTCTGACTCATTATAAGGCAGCTTCCCATGTTCCTGGGACCAGAACCCACTCAAATATAAATTCCACTCCTTTGTCAACAATCTGCTAGCTGGACCAATGCCTGATGAAGCAGATCATACGCCACAAAAGCTCGTTCCGTTAAAGTCTTTTAAGGTACCACAATACTTGTTTTTTGTACGAACAGACTAATGCAGCTGCCCCCTCTAGAATTAGACCCAGGTTAGCGGCCTGATGTTGCTGCTAACAAGAATTACTTCTCAGAAGAATTATCTCCAGCTTCGCCTCTTCGTGGCTTACAGAAGTGAAACTAGAAACAATGTATCAACATCCACTTTTCGCTTCCTTGATGGAAGTTAATTGGTAACTTCGTTGTTATTGTGCAATCACACCCCGTCCTTATTAATCACAGACAGAGAGTTGACCAGATTCCTGCGAGTAAAAAAATATAGGCTTTCACCCTCTCTATTTTTCCCAGGCCGTCAGCATATACATGCATGCAAGGACTAAAAGCACACAGCGTTGCAGAATTGCTAAAGCCAAGCAGATCTGGGTTTGGGCTAGTATTGGGATGGGAGACTAGGGCATAAAAAGAGCCCTTCTGGATCAAGCAAAAGTCCCAGCTGGTACGCTAGCCTGTTCTTGCAGTGGTTTATCAGATGGTGCATGCAAAATTTGAGCACAGCAGCCCTCTCACTCAGAATCCCATGAGCTTTACCTTGAGTTTAACGGCAGAAGGGAAGCAGGAGAGAAAGCTATACTATTTAGCACTTTGGGAGAACTGGAAAACAGTTCATGGTAGCTGCTGCTCTATACTGTTAAATAATTCTCTTTTGCAACAGAGACCACTAATTTAAACTTTTATATACATTTGATTTACATATACAAAAAAGCAACTCTGTCAAAATTCATGGTGGAGGTAGGGACAGCTAGATCAGTCTAATTCCAATGTGTGTCAGTTCCACCTGTGTCCATTCACACTTCTTATATTGTATTTGTGCTTTAATCTGCCATTTAAAAAAAAAAAAAAACCTATGCAGAAAAATTATTTTAAACCTATTTTTTAACTACAAACTGCATTTTTAATCATTTATTTTATCTCATCAAATAGATCTAAATTTACTTTAAAATATTAATTTTGGTACATGTTTTGAGCCAAAACCTTTACCACAAAATTATCAGACTGCACAATATGAAGCATAATTACATTCTGATCCACACAATAGACCAAGAAAACATCGGGTCAAGTTTGCATTGGACTTCATAGAAATTGGATCCCTAGGTGGATAAGAGAGAACTAAACAAATGTCAGGTGTGTTTTGAGCCATATTTTGTCAAATTATATGTAGACCTTAAGAAAGATCCATATATATAGCAACACGGGAAGCTGTGTTATACTGAGTCAGTATTGTTTACACTGAATGGCAGCAGCTCTTCAGGGTTTCAAATCAAGACTCTTTTCCCAGTCCTACGTGGTGGGGGTTGAACCTGGGACCTTTTGTAGGCAAAGCAGATTCTCTATCCCCTGAGCTACAGCCCTTCCTTGCACTTGATCACAGTACTGACAAGAGAAGGCTTACAACTCTGGTTTAGCACCATATGCTCCAACTGCTCCTATTTAATAGGGACAGTCCCTATTTTTCGAGTCCCTGCGCTTGGTAATTCGCCTTGTCCAAATTCAGTCAATGTGAATTGCTAACATCTTTAAGAGTTCAACCTCTCCCCCTGAGGTTCCCGGTGATTACTAAATCACTGGTGGGTGGGTGAGCGCATGCACACGAAGGCACCGTGCCATTTCACACACTGCAGTCACCAAGCTATATTTTGCACAGTTGGTAACTAATGCCAGAAAAACGTCTTATCTTCTACCAAAAGAGCGACCTCGCTCTTGGCTTTTTAAGTCACAGAAGCACAGGGTCACTGTTTAACAAATGAACGAATCACACAAAAACAGCGAAGAGCTTCAACTATGTGTAAAGAGGGCTCAGGAACTCATTGCTGGTGGGAGAACAGAGATTATAAACCTGTCTCCGTTTTCATCTGCAGGGTGGGAGAAGGTATGCATCACTCAATGCTGCCTCAAACAGAGGCAGAGGACTCATCATTTAGAGCTAATCCACTCAGGAATGGACACCAGATGATTTCCATTCTCACCACTCAATCACTCAAAATATGCAGAGTCACAGTAGAGAACGTGAACCACCAACACCATTGAAAGGAGTCTACAGTGTCGCTTCTGCTGTAGCTCATTCAGCGGTTAAAATCCTCCATATATCTAGCTCACATGAATGAACCAGCCTTTAGCTGCCATTCACAAAGTGCTGAGTTCATCAAGTGACCTCCATACCTGTGTGAACCAGCTGTAGCTCAGTGGCCACAGAACACATGCTTTGCATGCAGAAGGTCCCAGGTGCAACTCCTGACATCTCCAGGTTTTGTTTCTATGGATTAGATAGCAAGTGATGGAAAAGACCTCAAAGAGCTGCTGCCATATTAACCTAGATGAACAAACCACGTGCCTTGCTCTAAGGCAGCATCCTATATCCCAACATTTACAACAGAGGTAGGAAACCTTCAGCCTGAGGACCACATTCCTCTCTAGACAACATTCCAGGAGCCACATGCCAGTGCTGGGACAAGTCAGAGGGAAAGGTAGGTGGAACATTTAATGTAATCCATGAACAAATTTTCCCTCTATACAGTAGGCACACACAGACCCTCTCTATCCTCCATCTAGGCAGACAACAGGCACTATCAGAGTTCAAGAACACATTCCAGTCAGGCAAACATTCAAGGAGGGTGAGAACCAGGGCCAGGGAGGGGTGTGAACTGGGGGAGGGGGTGGAGTCCTGAGGGCCAGATCCAGAGGTCTGGGGGTATGCAACCAGCCCCCCACCCGGACTGAGGTTCCCAATCCCTGCTTTACAAGCAGAGTACAATACATGAATGTTTTATCAAACTGGTAAAAGAGACCACTTGGCCGTTTTCATTTCACAGCAGTGGGGATTTAAAGCTACTATGCTGGGCACAGGAATAACGTAGTTAAAGCAAAGGAAAGAAAGAAGAAACAGAAGAATGTAAAGAATCTAAAAATAGCAGAGAAGGGGAAAATCGGGGAGCAATAAATCTCTGGAATCATAGTGACGCTGCTACCTGGGCCTGTTACTGGAATATAATCTACATGGATTTGAAAATAAATGTTGGCAACTTTTCCAATGAAAATGAGACAATTTTACCAATTAAATAGAAGAGAAATAAAGATTAGTGTATACATCTGACACCCTTTCTTGGATTCTCCATGCCTTGTCTCTGAGACACACACTCTATAGCACAGGGTAAGTCTACTGAATGAATGAGTAAATATATAAATAAATAAAGGTGATACTGACTGTGGGTTTTCTTTTACAGATTTATGTGCAACACACCCAGCTCATATGTACCAAGAATTCCTGAAGTCTGAGCTGGCTTCCTATCAGATGCAGGAGCTAACTGCTGGGTCAAATGTCTGAACCAGGCTTTCAGGTTTTGATCCCTGGGAATATTGGGCTTTTAAAAATGCATCTCTACACTTGTGAGGGCTAGGAAATTGTTTCAAAAAATCTAAACTGGAAGCTTTCTATTTGCAATTGCCGGACCAAAAAGTAAGTACCATGGGTAGAGAAAGCCTACTGCCATCCCCTCATTTATTTTAGTTTATTAGTTTGCTATATTGGTTCAGGTGCTGCTGTTGCAAAGAATATGAACACCATACCATGAGCACAAATGCCGTAATGGATTTTAGAAATAAACAAATACTTAGACTCCTCTGGTGTTTGCTTTATAAAACTTCATCTGGCCCAGAGGAGAAAATTTGTCTATGTCCCTGAGCAACCAGTTATACAGAAAACAAAAGTTTGTAAATATTAAATTGTTCTATTGGGACATTAGGCAGTGGAACCAAGAAAAAAAAAACCCCAACATGTTTCTGCTCATTGGCACAAAATGAAATTATTATTATGAATTATCTTCCTGCATGGCAGAAAAAACAACCCACCCAGGAGTCGTGCATGCTTTGCAAACCTGAATCTTGTTTGAAGTGTCTTGCACAATGAGAAAGAGCAGATAATAATGCAGATCAGGAAAACACACACTATAATAATTTATATCCCATGCTGATAACTACATTCTGAAAAACCAGTTCTCATAGAATAGTTCAACAGACAACTCACTAAATCAGTGACAAAACTATGATGGATTCTAACAGAACTTATCTATATCCAATATACAATTTTCTATATGAAATACTGGACACAGGTAGTTTTAGGCCAGCCTTCCCTAACCTGCTGCCCGGCATATGTTTTGGACTATAAGTCCCATCAGCCCCATGGGAGTTGTAGTCCATAACATTTGCAGAGCACCAGCTTAGGAAAGTCAGACCATTGGTCCATCTAGCAAAACATCCTCTAATAATGACTGATTACAGCAATTCAAGATTCTCCCCATTGAACTGGAGATGCCAGGGATTGAACTACAAATCTTCTGCATACAAAGCATGCACTCTACCACTGAGTGATGGCCCTGTTGTGTATTTTCTCTGTCATTCACCCAATACAAAGAAAAGTAATCTGGTAACTAACCTATAAGGATGCTAATGTATTAATTATCAGTATTGGATGTGGGTCAGAGTGGGAGGGGAAAGAGGTGGTTAGTATTCATCAAAACAGTTGGGATAGTCAACATCACTTTCAATTGAAACAGGTATGGCATGGGAAAATATATTGGAAGGACGCAAACAGTCCGACAGATAAACCTGAAAGACAAGAAAGAACAACATCTGAAAAGTTGCTAGTTTATTGCCTGTGTTTGTTGAGAGCTGGGTGCACCTCAGAGGTAACTGCACAGCTTCCAATAGGCCTCTGGTTGGCCTCTGTGGGGAACAGGATGGAGAACGATACAGTGGAACCTCGGGTTATGTACCAGCCTCCTTACAAATGCTTCAGGTAACGAACCCGGAAGTAAATGCCCCTAGTTGCAAACTTTGCCCTGGGATGCAAGCGGAAGTCGTGCGCCAGCAGCGCAGCAGCAGCAAGAGGCCCCATTAGCAAAAGTGCGCCTCAGGTTAAGAACAGTTTTGGCTTAAGAACGGACCTCTGGAACTAATTAAGTTCGTAACCAGAGGTACCACTGTATAGGCCCCTTCTCAAGAGTCACCTTAAGAAATTTCTGTCTAACAAGTTATTGTTAAGAAGAGGCACCTAATCTGGCCATCTCCTGTTAACAAGCCTACTGTCTTTTGCTAGGGTACGTCTATGAGCAAAACGTTGATTTAATGCTTTTGCATCATGCAGTGAACATTTTAGTTCCAATACACAGCCATGGACCTGTCAGGGCCCACACTCTGCAAGGGGCCTCACTGCCAATCCCAGTGCCTCCTCCCCAGCTTCTTCTCACCATGCAGTGGAGGGGAAAGAGGTGCAGCAGCAGCCCCCTCACACCCCATTTGCCAGACACTCTCCTTCTGGGTGGTTGTGCTGACTGGACAAACAAAGAGGCAGCAATGATATGAGTGAGGAGGATGTGGGTCCAGAAAGGGCACCTGGAACCTCTAATACTGGAAGTGAGCCAAACAGAGAGAAAAGAACTTGGGAAGAGAAGCTGTGAAGACATCAGCATCAGGTAAAATGGAAAACACTGGACACTCTTGACTGACTAGGAATAGATGGACCAGGCATTGCAGTTGGACTACCCAGTGACAATCCCCAGCAGCTGGTATTCTGGTGCAAAATGCCTCTGACACTGGAGGAGGAACATAGCCATTGTGGCTCACAGCCATTGATAGCTTTATCCTTCGTGAATTTGTCTATTCTTCTTTTAAAGCCATACAAGCTAGTGGCCATCTACAGTATATCTCTTGTGGGAGATAATTCCATAGTTTAACCATGAATGGTATGAAGATGATCAATATTAAGACTGCTTCCATCCTGTTTCAACAAGCATTTGTACTCTTTAAACAAAAAATAAAAATCCATGCAAAACATCTTTGAAGAACATCTTCAGACAGTCTGAGAGCTGCCATTGAATTTTTAATTTTATTTTTTAAGGAGAGAAAAAAATGTTCTACCAACCTGCTACACTGAGTTGAGCTGGGACCAGAAATGCCCAGAGAATGAGACACGATCATGTGCTGTTACTCACAGAAAAAAAGATGACTGTCCCCATACTTACATGAGGGCAGCCATCTTGTTTCCCCCTCCCCCCAACGACGTCCCTGCGAGGAACAGCATGTTCATCATGGACCATCCCTAGTCCCACTGCTAGTAACTCCAAGCTGCGATGTCAGGGGGTGGGGAGCACTAAAAAAACAAAAAAAGCTGTCAGAGGATTCAGAGTTGTGCAGATTCCACAGCAGATCATGTTCCACAATGATCCACAAATGAAATCAGTGGCTACAGATCAGGTGAGTTCACTGCTGAATTGTCTCACACAATAATATGTAATATGAAGCCATTGGACTGGCCAGGTCTGGAATAAATATTAGGAGTCTGGCCTTTCCCCCTCTCCTGGTCAAGTTCTGCCCACTATAGTTTTAGCCGTGGCTATTCACTGATTGCACCCTGGATTGCATCCTACATCAGATCCAGACTCATGCAGGGCTTATCTAAGGCCTGGGACAGGAGTCTCCACTTGGTTGGGAGGCACAGGGCATTCTTGGCATGACAGTGTAAGTCCAGCAGGCCCCTAACAGAAGGCCTCAGCCAACTTAACCCTCCAAGGCCCGGGACAAGTGTACCTGACTGCCCTTGACTCTGCACGGGCCTGCCCACATCTGCTTCCTGGCATGACTGATTTTGGCCTTGGCCTGGCCCTATTTCACTTTCAGTACCAGCATCTTACTAAAATGATGGCCAATGTTATAGACGCTGGAATGGCTGACAAAATGGCAGTAAACAATGACATCATCCACAGCTGCTTATTTGGCATGACATTAAATCAGAAAATGTATTTAAGAAACATCATATCCATGGTCCATCTCTAGACTTAGAACAGGGCTGGGGAACTTTTGGCCCTCAAGCAGCTATCAGGGATGATGGAAATTGTAGTCCAAAAACATTTGGAGTGTCATAGATTCCTCACTCAACTTAAAATCAGGGGGTTATTTCCAAGTCAGTTGGACTCCGAGTATGTCCATCGAAACTACTGAATCTTAGTCGTGTCTGTTAACTCCACTGTGTCTACTCCAGATAGGACTAGCATTCCAGATAACCCATAAATTTGGGAGTGGGCTTGCAGGCCATCCAGCCTGTGTGCTTTATGTCATAGTAATAACTATTTATATACCACCTGTTGGCCTTGATAACGTAAGAAGAACCCTGTGGGATCATGCCACCAGCCCATTCTAACCCAGCTTCCTGTTCTCACAGCAACCCATCAGATGTCCACAAGCAGGACCCCAGGAACTGGTTTTAATATGCCCCCCTCCAAAGCAGCATACAACCATAACAAAGCATTTTGTGTAAAAAAAGCTTAGAGGTTTTGACAACTAAGTGCTATAAAAATACTGTGAAATAAATGTAAAGACCTGTCAACAACCACCAAGAGAAAAAAGCCTTCCCAAAAAATCATGGAAGGAAAGTTCAAAATCATCTGTTTCTATGTCAAGAGAAACCAAGGCCTGCACAGATGTTCAACTGTATACAAAACTGGGGAGTGGGGGAGAGGGAGAAATAAACAAAGCTTTGATAAAGCAACCAATGTGAATTCACCCATGTTTGCAGTTCTGCGTTGTAAACATGTCAAAGGTCACTACAATTTGATAAACTTGTATCATTTACACGTGGTGCCAGCTTGTCTTTTAAAATATATATTTATATTCAACTGGTAGGGGTCACAATCCTCAAATTGGGTTGCAGCTTGAACTGAAGATGGGCTGTAACCATATTTTGTAGACAGAGAAAAAAATGGATGGGGAAAAACACAGGGATGGAAGGGAACGGGTGACATGGGACACAGACTGCGACACACACAGTAAAGGTAAAAATAATAAGAAGAAAATAAAGGCTGCCATCTATGCACACTTGCTTAGAAGTTAGCTAATTGATTTTTAGGAGACTCCAGGGCTGTAAAAGTGGCTTTCATACTGCATGTGTGAGTCAGAAGTGGAAATGAAAAGCCAGTGTGACTGTAGTGGCTAGAGGGCTAGGCCTAGGAAGAACCAGGTTCACTTTTCCACTCAGCCACAAAGCTCACTGGGACTTCATACACATTGTCCATTTAAAGTACATTACTTCCCCCAAAGAATCCTGGGAGCTGTAGTTTAAGGGTGCTGGGGGACTGTAACTCTGCAGCTCCCATGCATGGGCAGCCTTCGTGACCTAGCACCAGTCACTGTCTCTCGGCCTAACCTACCTCACAGGGTTGTTGTGAGCATAAAATAGTGAGGAAATCATGCACATCACTAAGAGCTCCTTGGAGGGAAGGTGGGGAAAAAAGAATTTTTTATTAAGTAGTAATAATAAAGAAAGGTTGAATGGCATGGATTTACGATGTTGGCTTAGCTGTATGGAATATGCACCAAATTTTTACATTACATACAATCTACAGCATGCCATGCTATAAAAATGGGGAAGGGCTTCTTGGACTCACAGTTAGGCAAGCTTTGTTCTAATGAATGGGAGAGGCTCCATTCTTCCATTCATCTCAATGGAGCATGTGTAGCAGAAGGAAGTTTTGGAGACGAAATGCACCTTTCTGTTGTAGTTTCTCTTCCTTATCCTGACTAATCCTCAATGAAAGATGGGGGAGAGGGAGGGAGATGGTGAATTAAATTCCTGTGCTATCCATAATGGGGACGGGTCGGAGACAGAATACACACAAGGTGGGGGGGGGGGACCTAGAACCAAAGTCAAGGCCCAAATCACTTTTACCACTCATCGTAAAAGTACTACACAGCACAGCAACAATACAAAAGTCCTATCAATCCATTCAAACTATACAATGCCTTTCCACATTCAATACATTATCTTCAGCTGCACTGCTACACACATTTACCTGGGAGTAAGTCCCATTGAAAATAATGAGGCTTACCTATAAACAGACATATAAAGGGTTACAGTTTTCCTCTACAGGTTATATGTTTGGTTTTCAAGTCAACTTTAATTTCACATCACAGTTCTAAACAAATGCACACTTTATTATTTCAAAGGTTAAGGTTTTTTTAAAAAAGAAAAATAGATGCAGTACTTGGAGGGGGGGTGCGGTAGACCAAAAACACAACCTTCCACCATGAGATGTTACTTTGGGCTAATTCTCATTAACAAATATGCTCAGGGAAAAAAGAGTCATTAAAAGACAAGACTTCATCAACCTACATTAACATCAGATATCCCAGTTGCTCAAGGGCAGGAAGAGTTCTGTAAGATTTTATTTTATTCACTTGGCCTAAGGTAGAAACAATCTTCAGCTAAGTGTTGCCTCTTGTGTTTTGGTCTTTAGATAAGATCAGACAGATTTTTCCTTGCATGTGCACTCGCAGGTTTTAAAATTTTGCATTATTTTAAAATTTTGGCATGCAATGTACAAAAACAATTTTAAAAAGAAAAAACTGCATTATTATTGTGAGATTCCCACATTTACAATCCCCATAGACTGATAGTCAAAACCACTTAGAGCAGCTTCCTAACTAAGGCTGCATGGCAACGTTTCCTCTATAAAAGAAAGGTTTGCACAACCTTCCGATACACAACCCAATAATCACTCGTGTGGGTGGGTGGACATCCGTTGCTACCATTTTCGCCTGACACCACATCTCGAGGGGAGAACGAAGTCGACGCTTCAATATCGAGATTGTGAATACAGTACACACAGAGAGATCCCTCTCTTCCCAGAAAGGAGAGAATCCTATTCTTTTGGAGCAGGGGGGAGGGGGAGAAGGCAGCTCTCACATAGGAGGAGAGAAACGTGTTACTTACTGTTGCTGACGTGAGGCTGTTATCCGCCAGGGTCAAGTGATGAGGTTCCCACCTCCTCAAAAATTTGGAGGTGAGGATCTTGCTGAGGAATGTCCGGGGGTGCCTGATGACACAAACCTGGATATCTCCTTCTTGAAGCAGCTTATATCTCATCCCACTGCAGTGGACGCCTCGCCTGCACAGCGCGGCCCCCATTTTATTCCCTTCCGTTGCAGACATTTCGCCCAGCAAAGGCTTGCTCTCCTCGATCTGTCTATGGTCGTTTCCTCCACCACCGCAGCTGCTACTGAAATCCATCACAGCTTTAAGAGGGAGACGGTCCGCTCGGCTTCTTTGTTTTATTATTATTATTACCCTCTGGGGTATTTTTTGGCTCCCCACCCCTCCCCACCACTCGCTTGCTTGCTCTCCCCCCCACCTCCTCCCCCGAAATCGTCCAGGAAATTTAAAAACGTAGAAAAACACACAAACATATACAAAATCCAGGGGTTTTTCTACCCCCCTACAAAAGAGCAAGAGAGAGGAGGAAGGGTGAGAAAAGCAACACCCCCCCTTTAAAAAAAAAAAAAAAGCACCACCAAACAAACCCAATAGACAGGCGCGCGCGCGCACAAAGAGGAAGCGACCAGAGGGGAGAGAAATCCTTATTGGAAACTTCAAAAATTAAAGCTTCTTTCTTTCCTTGCGTCGCTGTTGCTGCCGCTTTGATCCTCGCCTCCCTTTCTCTGTTTTCTGACCGTGGTCTGTGGGGCTGCGGGGGTGGGGAAGGGGGTGGCGGAGGATCTTGTTGCTCAGTTTCCCAAATCCATGCTGGAAAGGAAAGGTCGATCCCGACGCACAGGAAGCCGGAGACAAAAGGCAGGCTTCATCCAAAAGGCAGGCGAGGAGAGGGAGGGTGTGGGAATCCTCTTTTGTGCGAGTGGAAGCAGCGGAAGGGAGGCGCGGGGCCGGGGGGGGGCGAGTAGAAATGGGGGAAAGGTTTCTGTCTCCCCGGCTCCTTCCTTGTTCTTGCCGTGCACGTCTGAACGGGCTCCACAGACGCGCGTTGCGGGGGACGAAGGAAAGGGCTGGCTGGGCGCGCGTCAGGATAGACGGGTGGATGGGTGCGCGTGGTTTCGGAAAGGGAGGAAAGGCGCGTGGAGCCGCCGCCTCTTCCTCCTCCTCGCCGCCGCCGCTCCTCCTGCAGCTGGGCAAGGAAGAGACACGAGCTTCGCTGAAAGATTGTTGCGGGAGCAGCTCCGGAGGCTCGCCTGATTGGTCCCCTCGGTCATGTGCGGCCCGCTCTGACGTCAATGCCAGCTGGAAGAGCCGCTTTGCAGGGCTGCTGCTCTCTCTCTCTCTTAAGGCAGACCGGGGGCGAAAGGGGGGTCAGCGCCGCGGGGGTGCGCGGAAGCTCTGTGGCACGCGCGCCGCAAAGTGTGTGGGGCGGGGGGTTCTGCTCAGGGGCATAGATGGAGGGGAACCGTTGCTCTGGGAGTAAAAAAGGAAGGCGCGGCGGGCGGGGGGAAGGAGTGTAATGAATCGTGGTCTTCTTCTTTTCTTTATTATTATTGTTGTTAAATTATAATAAAACGTAAATTATAAGAAGAAGATCTCTCACCTTGTGTTTCTTTTTTTTTTTACTGTTGTAATAATGCGCTTGATTGTTTGAATGGAAATGTGGGTTATAAATGTTTTATATATTTTATATGAAATCAGCAAGCATTATTATCAGTCATATTATTAATCACTATTACTATTGGCCATATTAAATGCTAGTCCTACTCAGAATAGACCCACTTAAGTTAGTTAAACGTAACTAATTTAGATTTATTAATTTCAGCAGGTCTGCTTGGAGTAGGACTTAGCTGAATGCAACCCATTAGTAGTACTAATAGTGGTACTAGAACTATTATTTATTACCCTTTTTTTGTTACTTAAGTGCACAAGGCAATTTAAAAATAATACAATTACCAAATAAGCCTCATGTAAAAATCAAAATATTATATATTATACCCTGCCTTCTTAGAAAGTGCACAAGGCAGCTTACATTAATCCAATGTAATACCAAATAAATATGTAAAATTATTATTATTTCCCTCATTTTTGCAAAAATATACATGGCAGCTTACATAAAATAAATATAATTCCAAATTCATGTCATGCTGGATTTTAAAATATCATTTAAGATTTCCTTTTTCAAAAAAACAACCTTAAACAAATGCAGACTAACAAGCAAAATTAAGGCTGTATACACACCAAGGTGTTAATGCACACATGGATAATACAGATCCACTGCCCAGTATGGTTTAAATTTGGGATGAGGAACCTGTGGGCCTCCACATGTTGTTAGACTACAACTCCAATCATCCTCAACTATTGGCCATGCTAGAAGGGGTTGATGGGAATTAGAATCCAATAGCATTTGGGGTGCCAGAGGTTCCCCAACTCTGATTTACATGTTATAGTCAAAACAAATTCAGAACTCTTCATGGGAACTATTTTTAGGACATGACAACTCATTACAACTTCCCCTTTTTGAAGGAAAAAAAGCACAAAGACAATGAAAGCTGTTAACATACCGATGTTAGCATGAATGAAGAGCCGTGCATATAAATATATGTGCTTCCATCACAGCTGCCAAATTTTGAATTTTGCTCATTCATTTTGCTACTGATCAATTTTATGAAATAATGCATTTCCCAAACTTAACATGTTTCCATGGAAAAGGGTGTAGTGGGGAAAAAATGTTTTTGCAAGAATGATTGTGAGATCTTATTCATATCAGCCTTCTACAACCTGTTGCCCTCTGATGTGTTTCTTTAGACTTGGTTTTGTGCTTGTGTACAAAGCCCTTTATAACTGCATTATAAAGATGTCTGCAACATGAAGACTAGGTACATTGACCCTGCAGTGTGTGAATCCCGTGCAGATGACTGCAGTGCCCGGAGACAGATAGACAGGTTGTGTATTTGCAGCAATGACCAGAGGAGAAATGACCACTGGGAGGAGCACAGAGAGAAGAAACGCCATGGTGCATCTGCACCAGCGAAAGCGAACACCTTCATTTGCCCTAGCTGCAATAAAATGTGTCTCTCTCCCATATCAGTCCCTACTGGCCTAGCAGGCGCTGTCACTCTCCAACAGTGTGACTTTACCACCGATGGCGCACTCTCCCATTGTCTCTCGAGACAGGTGCCAAACAAAAACCAAAGCCCTGAACAACTTAGGCCCCATAAACTATACGGAGCACCTTACTCCATACGTTCCAAGTCAGTAGCTGGAGGAATGCTATTAGTGGCCTCCCACTACTCCCACTACATTCTTCTCCATTTCTAAGTATGGTTAAGAGACTCAACGAGGAGTTGTGCCTTCAGTGCAGTCGGCCCAGCCCAATGGAACTCCATTACATTAGAAAACAAGCTAGCACCATTTCAGACACCAGGTGAAAATAGCTTTATTTCAGCAGGCCTGTGCACTATGAATGTTGCTCTAATGTTTCTATTTTTACGTTATAATCTTTGTCTTAAATTTTGTATATTGTATGCTTTGTTTGCTTGCTTGCTTATCATTGCATTTATATCCCATCTTTCTGCCCCCACCCCCAAGGGGTTCAAGATGGTTACATGGTTCCCCCCTTCCTCATTTAATCACCACAACAAACCTGTGAGGCAGGTTAGACTGAGGGACAGTGAGTTTCGTGGCCAAGTGGGGATTTGAACCCTGGTCTCCCAGGTCCTAGTCCAACACTCTAACCACATTGGCTTTGACTTTATTTTCCTGTCAGCTACTTTGAGACATATGAGTGAGAAGGGGTTTATATAAATTCCTTAATACATCAAAATACAATGCGAGGCACCATTGTTTATTTACTGATTAAATTTATATCCTGCCCTTCTAAAGGAGCCCAGGGTGACATAAAACAAACAATGAAACAAAAAGATCTTTAAAACAATTCCAGTACAGATGCAGACTGGGAAAGATATCCATTTAAAAGGCTTGTCAAAAGAGGAAGGTCTTCAGTGGGTGCCAAAAAGACTACAGAGACAGCGCCTGACTAATATTCAAGGTGAGGGAATCCAAAAGGGCAGGTGCCTCAACACTGAAGCTTGGCTCCTAAAGGTAAAAGGTAAGGTAAAGGACCCTGGATGGTTAAGTCCAGTCTAAGGCAGTGACTATATTATGTGGAACGGACCTCCTGATCAGATGGTATCTGAGCACAGTGATCAGTTGGGTACATAAGGGGTGAGACAATCACTGATCACTATGGTCACCCATACTCCTTCACATGAGATAATTTGGCTAGGCCTGAATAGTTTTCTTACCTTGGGAAGCAGGATGGGGACAGCTGGGTGAGGCGGCAGGTCCAGGCCCCTGAGGAACGCTCCGCTCGCTGCCTTCTGCACTGCCACCTGGAGAAGAGCAGGGCCCCTGCTGCTACCACCTGCTCCTCTCTGCCCTTCATTTTTATCCCCCACCACCTTCAGGGTGCTCGGGCCGCTTCCAGTCTCCTCAGGCAGTAGAGGAGGTGGGTGGGTGGATGCCATTGTCTCCTTGGTCTCAAGTGGCATAATGTCTTGGGCCCGCCCTCACTCAGATGCAAATAACACCATGTGCAGCAAAAACAAACTTCAGATGTCAGATTTCCTTGGCAAATCACAGCGTGCCCATTAAAACAAATAAACAAATAACCCTCCTTTTAAACATCACGCACAAAGAAATTCATGTATATTTAAATGAAAGTATGTTAAACTTAAAATTCTGAGACTGTCTGATGACAAAACACAGCGTTCTTTCCGGAATTTCCCCCACTCATTAGTTACTACAGATAGGCAAGTTTTTATCACATGTGTGCTGAAATTTACCTCACCATTTGGCAGGACTGCACAGTTCAAGCATAGCTAATGCACTCCATGTATCGTTGGACCAAACTGCCATCAGCCCCAGTCAGTATGGCCAATGGTCAGGGTGGTGGAAGTTGTAGCCTAGCAACATTTAGAGGACGCCATGTTTGCTACCTCTGACCTAGTTACTTTGGGTTGAGAAAGTGCTCACCTGAGACAGTTTAGACATCTGTGTGGGTTTGCTGAAATGCAGTAACCAAGCAAAAATCCCAGCCTTACAAGCTGATTTTCTTACATTTTGCATCAGGGTATGTCACAACCATTGCAGAAAAAGGCATAGGAAGCCGGTATCTGTGGTGAGCCTTTTGACCACTGTTCTTCCTCTAAACGTTGCCTTACTGGAAACAAAAATACCACTCAACATGTGTAACTCATCTTCCAGCAATGTGCGACCCTGTCACCTCTTGATTTGGTAAATTAAAATATTTTTACAATCTTTTGTATTGATTTCAGAGTTATATAAACTGTATTACACAAAGAAAAAGGAAATGAGGGGGAAAACAAAAACCCAATAGGAACTACAGGAATGATGGGTGGCACAAATCAGATGTCGTATTTTGTAATAAAATAGTAATAATTACTCAAGCATTCCAGATTTTATGGGAATCCAGTTTAAGTTGCTTTTGTAAGTGGTGTTTGTTCATGTACAAAATAAAATTTCACCAATTACATAAGAAGTATCCAGTGTAGCTGTGCCTAGCAATGTTCAAAGATGGAGTGTAACTTTTTCCAAAATAGAAATATTCAAAACGTTCTTGTACCAAAGCATAAGGTCCAAGTCCTGAATTTCCCCCCATGTTTGTATGATGGCTAAGGATGCAGCAACCAATAAAAAGATTACTAAATATTTTATTATAACCTTATTATAGGAGAGCAAGAAGGAGAAATGATTGAATTGACTCCTTAGCAATTGCATCAATTTTTTTGGAAACCAGGGACCAAAATTATTTTGTATACTAAATTTGAGTTGATATCAAATTTGGTGACTGGCAAATTTGGAAAACATCTGAATGCATGATCCAACTCCAGGTAGTGGGGAAAGAAGAAGAAAAACACATGTTTGAACCGTTTGTGTAACAATTGGGGTTTATGTTGTAAAAAATGGGGATCAGCCATTGTGTCTACAAGTCAGTCTGCAACCTCCAGCTTAATGGGAACTGAAGCTATGGGGAGGTAAGCTGTGCATGTGGGGAAGCCCTCCTCTCCTCACCTGCAAACTTCTTTTTCTGTTAAAGCCAGACCACCAACACCACCCACTTACGATCTAAGTGAGCTGGGACACTTCTGCATTTAACCACAGAGAAATGTCGCTGTCGCTTTTGGCTTTGGTTCTTAACTTGCTGAAAATGTATTCTGCATTGCGGGTAACATGCTGGGGTGGAATTCTGACTAAAGAATAAGGTTGGTCCCTCACATATGATATGAGGCACCCAACACCTTACATCGAAATGTGGCTTCTTGAGAGCCCATGCCAAAAGGTGAGCCAAAGGAACATGGAACAGAAAATCTGTGTTCTGTAGCACCAATAGATCCCAATAGCTTAAGAGCATTTCAGAAGGTTTGATTCCAATCAAAACAAAATCTTTGGATGAAGGAGGAGGAAGTGGTGGGGCTGGATGGTTTATTTAAGTTCTTCAGAGTTTGCAGACTCTTAGGTCAAAGCCAGAAGGATAATAAAGTACCGTACTTCACACTCCTATAAGCCCTCTTGACTAATGGAGACTCCTGTGATCAACCTTTCAAGGGAATTGTGGCTGAGCCTTTCCACCCCTTGCACCTGGCCTTTAGTGCCCATTTCCTCCTTCCAATAGGAAGTCCTATGGCATCTTCCTTGCAAGGCAATAGTACTGGTGTTTTTGTTACTAGTCGCAGATCCTATGTGCACATACGATAATCGGTTTCCAAGAGATAGTTCGTAAGGCAAGCATTTGTATAGTGAGCTGGCAAATTCCATTATTCCCTATAGAGAAAACCAAGGCGTTCCTGTCCATCTAATGCTCTCTCTCTGACTGCGCTTCCCAAGATTGCCCTAGGCTGGAGAATCTATCCAGGTGCTGAAAAACTGCTCAGTGATTTGTGTTCAGATGCCTGAATCAGAAACTTTTTTAGTGATAATAGGGTAGAAATCCTTTACGTGCAGAAAACTGAAGTTTTGTATGCATAGCATAGCAGAACCTGTGTGTGTTTGTTTTAGGGTGCTTCCAGATATGCAAGCGTGACATTCCTATCTGGTTTTCCCTGTATGCATGTTTGGTGCATTTGCTTCCACATGTTCCCATTCTTTCAGCCATAACATTCATTGCAGTGGGTGGAGCTTGATGGAACGTATCAGGGTGGTTTGGGGCTCCCTACCCCCCAACTTCTTCTCTCAATTACTCCTACCTTTAAAAGAAAAAAAAATCCAGGTACTCTGCAAGAATACATGTTACCAACATGGTTTCACATCAGGCGGGTCAGAAGTGACTCGTTAGGTAGAGTGGAGCCACTACGATAGCTTCATGGCAACTGGGTACACTGGTGGAATCTCCACACATATTAAAAAATGCTGTGAAAATGCTTAAAAAAAAAAAGTTTTGAAAAATATATTGAATTTGGCATAGCTCACCATCGCCATCTAGTGTCACATTAGTATATTGCACTTTACAACACACTTAAAAAGGTTTTATTTGCAGCTGTATAGCTGAGTCCACTGTTACTTACCAATACACTGGGGAGATTAACATGGTGCATAGGGCTCTTTTTCAGGGTTCTGTAGTTGTCTGAAGCCATTAGCGCTGGCTTCCTTGTCACATTTTAAAGATAGATCACTACTGAGAGTCCAGTTTCTGGCCCAGGTCCAAAAAGCCAGAACTGTAATCTTAAGGACAGGCTTGCAGCAGGACCCAGAAGAGGCAGAGGGGAACTGAAGGATACTATAAAACAAAGGTAATCAAAATGGTGCCCTCCATATAGTGTCATGGTAGAGAGTGTAGTTTGCTGTCTGCAACCCTGAGCAAGAAAAGCAGGGGTAGGGGAGAGTTGTACATGAAATGCTGTTGCAGGTCGCTCTTGTAGTAATCTTAGCCAATTTTTCTCAACACATTTGCATCTTCACTTCTCTGGAATCAGCATCAGTTGTTCATCCACTTTTTGCTGAGAGTCAGATAACATCACTGCCAAATTTCTACAGTCCATTGTTTTCTGTGTGGCCCTCTTGTGTTATTTTCAGACCTGACTTGTGGTGATTGGTGGGGTTGTAAAAAAATACAACTAGAGCAGTTTGTCCAGTGTCAACAAGCAAAGTGCTATTGAAGCTTTTAAGGGCTACTCCACCTGTATCCAAAAGCTTTCTGTTTGCAGGTTCGGCCTGTTTTATTGTTTATTGATTAGTACAGCTGCAGGTTTAGTGATGAATTGCCCCTTAATTAGTCAGCTGCTGTTCCCCATCAGTCTTCCTGTGTGTGCTTTAGTTACCGGCTTCCTTGCTTTGCCCCCCTTTTCCCTGAAACAAAATTATGCTATTTCACTATATAAGAAATAAAAGGAGGGAAATGATGAAAGAAAACAAGCAATTAAAGTGCGTGCACACACACACACACACACGTACGTTACAAAAGACGTCAGTTGACTAATTAGAGGGTAATTCACTCCTAAGTACCCCAGCCACATTGAACATGGAACAATAACATGAACTGAAATGCAAAGAGAAAACATTTAATTGACATTTCAGGGGAACTTTGCTGAATAGATGTCCTTAATAATAAATATGGCAGAAGGGTTTTGACCATAAAAAGGGCATTGCTGGATAATAAAGGGGGTCCATAGAACAGCCATTTTAATGCCACTTCCTGTTTTATTGAGAAAAGCATAATTGTTTCTAGTGAAGCAAGCCAGTATCTGGAAAATTGCACAGGCACAACAAAATTATATTAAAATACAGAAACATGGCACAAATATTTAACAAGTGACATCCTTGAAGAGGAAGTTTTCCATCCTCCTTTGGAAGGTAAGCAAAATCAAATGTCACTTTAGGGATGGAATTCCATGACTATGGTGCTATGACAGAAAGGTTTGCCACTCCTCACAGCTTAGCTTTACAAGATGATGTCACACTGTGGATCATGGCCTCCACAGAAGGCCTGAGATTGTGAGGAGGTTTAGTTGCTGTGAAATACCTTAACAGAGATCAGCTGAATCTCAATGGGATAATAGAAGAATGAGCTGAGCCAGATAGATATTTCTCCTCAAAAGTCTACAATACATGAGAGACGCCTGTTCACACTGGTTCAGCCTCTCCTAAATTGGACACCCCACCTTAAACATGCCCATATTTCATTGGATCCCAGGACTGGATGCCCACTTTCCTATCTGTCCTACACAGAGGAGAGGTTATCTCAGTGAGTGAGTGTGCAGTGACTGACATAGGCATTCCCCCCACACCTTTGATAGGGCAGCTGAGTGTGAGCATTCTCCTCAATTGTGTCATCCTGCTTCTTTTGGATGTGGGAGCCATCATGCACCCATGGCAGCCATTTTGTGTTATTAAATGCCCCATGGTAGCCATTTTGTAACTGGCTCCCACAGCACTTCCTCAAAATTCCAGATGTGTCCACTGGCTCAGAAAGTTAAGCAAGCCTTGGTCTACAGAATAGTTGTGAACCCATTTGCCGAATGTGGTTTCTTATGTAGCAAAAATGGCAGTACCCATGCACAAAAGAGGTATCAGCAGGGTCAGGGGAACCCAAAGTACAAGCAATATTTTGCGGCAAAGCCCTAAGGGGGCAGGGGCAAGACTCAAAAATAGCACAACGAAGACTAAAAGTCCTCTGTGGGCATGGAATGCTGGATGACTGACAGGGTGAGAAAACTGAGGAGGAGGAAAATAGAATAAGGTATGTTGGAAAAGGTCATGGCTGGCTGGAACCCTGAACAGGAGCACTCTAGACAACAAAATTTTGCTGCAGCCCTTATTTGTGTGTAAATAAGAAAACGTATGTTGATTCTTTCATTTGCAATGCACAATTATCAAACGAAGGGGGTATGCATCTTTGACCCTGTGCTGCCAACTGTGATAGAATGGCGGGGCAGGACCTGTCTGTGGGGAGGGACCCAGGATTGGAGTTCAGGCAGGGAGAGGGATGGGGCTCCGTCCTGCCATCACAGGACACCATGAGGGAAAAGTTGGTTGAGTCAGTCTCTACCCTGCCTTCAGAGAATGACCTTCCCAAGTGAGTTGAAAAGCTGGTTGGCCAAAGGATGGAGGCAGCTAGAGAACCGGACTCAGGCCCTGGTGCTGCTCTTTGCACTGGCGTACACAGATTTAGCAACTGCCAAAGAAGCACTTGCTTGCAGCTTAGTCTTCTTGCTTAAGCATGAGAATCATGTACAAATGATGTACTCTGCCCCACTCTTTAAAAGTGGAGTGGGAAGGGCGTGTCAGCTGTTGGGAAGATCTCCTATAGCTCTGCATATGGACCTTTGAGCTGTGTGTCCTGTGCTCTGAGCTGAGGTTCAGGCCGTGTGCTGATTCCTAGGGTAAAGCTTTCAGGGTTCCTCAAGCCGGGAGTCCAAGTACAGTACTGTGTCTCTGAGGGCAGGAGCCAGAACAGCATGTTTCTTTCTCCTGGGACGAGTCGGAGCTTCTCCCTCGTGTTCCTTGCTGTAGCAAAGGATCCAAACAGCACACGCATTCTCTGAGCCTTCCTGCTTTTGACAAAGAGGCAGGCGATTCCCATTAAACCAATTCCAGCTCTGGCTGATATGTATGCCAGGCAGAACTCGGAAAGACCTAACAGAAACCAGATCAGTTTCTTTCTGGTGGGGAAGTAGTGTGGAAATCCTGAGAGGATTAGCAACCTAGGGATGAAAGTCAGTCGAGTGCGTTTCTGGACATTGCATAATGATTCCTGGACTCTGATCTCAGCAACGAGCATGGCAGGAGTATATTTTTTCTGGAAAGCTCCGTAACCTTTTGCTCATCTCTGGCACTTACGTGTTGCTTAGTATTAATGATTAATACCAGTTGCTGGGAATCGCAGGTGGGCAGAGGGCTGTTGTGCTCATCTCCTGCTTGCAAGCTTCCTGCAAGCATCTGGTCAGCCACGGTGAGAACAGGATGCTGGGCTAGGTGGGACATTAGTCTGATGCAGCAGACTCGCCTTAGGTTCTTATTCTGCCAGCTTTCATCACTGCATCTCCAGCATCCCTTTGCTTTGCTAATTGGGCATGGGAATTAAACTGCTGTATTTTTCGCGCCGTAAGACGCACCTGACCATTAGACGCACCTAGTTTTTAGAAGGGGAATGCAAGAAAAAAGTATTTTTAAAGGGAGTGCTGAGCAGAGCCTGTATGCATCCTAGGCTCTGCTCAGCTCTCCCTTTCATGAGCCGCGTGGAGCGTGTGTGCGGCGCCTGCAGGCTTTTCCCCAGGAGGGAGAAGGACATGCTCCACATGACTCGTGAAAGGGAGTGCGGCTCTTGTCGGCTTTTCTATGAGGTGGGAGAAGGACAGCCCATCAGTGACAGACTGCCCTTCTCCCTCCTCAGGGAAAAGAGCTGTGTGGAATGTGTATGGGGTTTTCCCCACCTCCCTCCCACCTGCATTCGCTCCATAAGACGCACACACACTTCCCCTTACTTTTTAGGAGGGAAAAGGTGTGTCTTACGGAGTGAAAATACGGTATATTTCATCCCATAAATTTGGGGTTCCTTTTAAACGTAATAACTGACTTTGTTGGATGATTCCAAGGACCAAAAAGCCCGGTATGTTCTTTCCAACTTCCTTCTCACAAGGGAGGCTTAAGAATCATAGAATAACATCTGCTCCATCAGTAGACATAGTCTTATGCATCAATAGGATAGAATGTACACTTCCAGTATCCATCAAATTCACTATAATTAAAAATCAATATCTGCAAATATATGTACTAACATAACATACATGTTAAACTCTTAAAGCAAAGTGCTTCTGCTCCCACCTCCCGATGCGAATAAAAGGGTACGGTAGCTAGGGGCACTTTTAGAATGCAAAGGGTGGAATATTTAGAAGTGTAATTAGTCACTGTAATAAATACATGATCATAGTGATTAACTGCATCCTTCTGGGATCTAGAACAAACTTGTCTGAA
This sequence comes from Podarcis tiliguerta, assembly GCF_965153285.1. Lineage (NCBI taxonomy): Eukaryota > Metazoa > Chordata > Lepidosauria > Squamata > Lacertidae > Podarcis > Podarcis tiliguerta. The sequence continues at coordinate 47,816,047 of NC_139541.1, read as the reverse complement.
GTGCTGCCTGATGCTTTAATATATATACGTATATATCCACCAACTTGGATGCCTTTAAAATCAGATAAATTTAATGGATGATAGATTATCACAGGCTAACAGCCATGATGGCTGTGTTTTAACTCCACTGTCAGAGATGGCATGACAGTTGCTTGGGAACCACAGGATAGGACAGAGGGAGCCAGATCCAGTGACAAGCAGAGACAACTAGAAACAGAAAATCATAGAGTTGCCCACAGGGCCTCTAGAGTTAGCTCCTTTCCCAGCTCTTGTGCAACAGGGTTTCCCTCCAGATGCTGCTGGACTACAACTCCCATCATCCTTGACCACTGGCCATGCCAGCTAGCGTTGATGGGTGTTGGAGTCCAACAACAACGTTTGTAAGGCTACAAGTTTCCCTACTCCGACCTAGAAGCTAAGAGATTTAGTGGGAGGACAGAGGCCTTTTGTGAGTAGCACACATCCATGGCAATACATGCACATGAACACACATAAACCCCAAGGAACCATGCAGTGCACAGCCTGCCCTTTCACGCACTCCACAGCTGGCTGCTGAGGTACATTTTGAACTGTGGATAACAGATTGTATGACAATTGCCACACACACCCGCCACTGCCAAGATATCATTTCCCAGATGAACAAACACCCCCTGAGCTTTGAAATCAGTGGAGGATACGTGTTGACAAAGTAAACTCATAATGCGTTTGGGTGGGACAGAGCCTTCTGCAACTTGTAATCGTGCAGTCGGGGGTTGGGAAGTGATCCTTGGCATGAGGTCTCTGTTTGTGTAACTAAAACAGCACCACCATTCACAAAAAAGATGGAGGTATCAGAAGTCATGGGTAGGTGTGGGGAACCTTTGCTGCAGCTCTCATTGTCCCTAGCCACTGGCCATGCTTGCTGAGTTCAGCAACATCTAGAGGCCCAAAGGTTCCCCACACCCGGCTTGGGAGGAAAATAGGAGTGAGTGGTGAAATGGAATTCCTGGAAAGCAGGAGCACTTCATACTGCAACATTATGTTGCAGCTCTCACTTATTGCACCTGCTTCCGTCTATGAAATGCCAGAAGTCAAGGTATACAACAGGTTTAGGGAACCTCCAATCCTCTCTGTCTAGCTCTCAGGAGTCTCCTCAGTAAACACCCCCTCTTCAGCCACACCTTCTGTTGACCTTGCTTTTAGAGTTTTTGCCTGGCTGCAATTTGTCCTTGAACTCTGATACAGCTTTTTGCTTGTCTGCATGGAAGATAGAGTGCAGTGTGTAGAAACTAGACTACTGTACAACAGTAACATGTGCATTTGTTGCTCCGCCTACTTTTGCCTCCAGCCCCACCCCGCACTGGCATGTGTCCCCTGGAAAGGAATGCAGCCCTTGGGCTGAAGGGGGTCCCCCACCCCTGGTATACTAGTATCCCATCTAGAGGCAAAGGCTGGGAGGTGGACTGATATGCAAACAAGACACCCCCCCCCCGGGCTTTCGCTTTACTGTTGCTTCAGAAGTATGATTCACAGCATTGTTTTCAACAGGAAACAAGTTTGGCCACTGAAGCTTAGATTGTGGGAGAGGGGAAGGAGGGGTGTGGTGTTACGCATGCAAGGCAAACATATCCAGGCTAACAGTTCTTTGCAGTACTCAAATTCACTTTCAGGCGTATTTAAGGGGTCAGCATGATCTACTGGGACGACATAAGGTTGCTCAATGCTGCCCATCAACGCTAAGGGGAAGATTTTAGCTTTTGCACAACCAGCGGCAGAGCTATGGTGGTATAGTCAGATTTTTAATCTTTAAAGTGCACTATTACATCTCCTATGTTTCTGTGCTTAGTATAAAGACATGAGAGTGGTGTAGTGGTTAAGAGTATCAGGCTGGGAGACGAGAGGGCAGGGTTTGAATTCCCAGCTGGCCACGAAACTCACTGGGTGACCCTGGGCCAGTCACTGCCTCTCAGCTCAATCCTACCTCACAAGGTTGTTGTGGGGATTAAATGAGGAGGGGGAGAACCATGTATGCCTCCTTGGGCTCCTTGGAGAAAAAAAGGGCGGGGTGTAAATGAAATTATAGATAAATAAATAAGAGTCTGATTGATCAGGCCAGTGACCCATTAGTCCAGCATCCTGTTCTCACAGTCACCAACCAGATGCCTATGGGATGCCAGCAAGCAGAGCCTAAGCACAGCCCCACTCTCCCCTCCTGTGGTTTCCAACGACCTACAACAATGAAGGGAGAACGCAGCTGTCAAGGTTAGCAGTCCATGGTGATTCTGTTCTGCCTCCACGGTTGGAGATAGTATGCTTCTCAATGCCATTTGTTGGAAACCACGGGCAACAGCAATTGTTCCATGGTAGTTTCACATTCAGTTTTCAACTGGTTTTGGTCTTATTAGTTTGACTCTGGGGCACCTTTAAAATCATTCTGTAGGCCTTTCCCCTCCCTCCCTCCCTCCCTCTGCATTAAGAGAAGAGACTTTATCAAGCATTATCTTCAAAGCCTCTCCCGCTTATCATGATCATGGGGTTTTATGCTTCTCACAGCATCAGAAAAGCGTAAATACTAATTGGCCATGGACAATAGTAACGAGTGCATCAGGGTTGATAACTATGAAGGCTACAGAGAGCAAGCCAGCAGAGAGAGAAACTTGTTTTGACTTGCAAAGGGAGTAATCATGTCAAAGGAATGATGGCAGTCATACAGGCCAGCAAGCCTCCGTAACTCTTCGTGGCCAGAAGACAGTAAATGCAAATCATTCATCTGGAACTAAGTCACTTTCGCAACTGGCTTTTGAAGAAAGAGGTACAAAGGGATTGGGGTGGGGGATTGGAGGAAGGCAGAATCAGAAACCCTTTTGAGAAATTCTGCAATGACTTGCCAGGCATGGTCTACTAAAGCAGCACAGAGACTGGGCTGCAAATCAGGCTGTCACTGGTTCCAATCTTAGACCCAGCACATTAATAATAATAATAATAATAATAATAATAATAATAATTTATTATTTATACCCCGCCCATCTGTTTGGGCTTCCCCAGCCACTCTGGGTGGCTTCCAAAAAAATATTAAAATACCGTAATACATCAAACCACACACACAACACACCTCCCCAATTTGCTAAATGATAATATGAGGAGAATATTTCCAACTGGTAGTTGCCATACCACTGGGGCTACATAATTGACTGGCAGGGCACTCGTCTAGAGCTGGGGAACCTTTGGTGGTCCTAGGGCCAGATTTTTATCTGGCCAACCGTCCAAGAGCCAAGTGGACAGGCCCAATGGAAGGCAATTTAAGTAACACACACCTTACTCCTGAACTACTCTCCCCTGCCATTGCTGTGTTTGTGTACAGGATTTATGCCTTTGGAATAGTAAAGGATAGTGTACTTTACTGCAGTTTGTTTCAACTTGAGGTGAACAAAGAAACTCCCCACCACCAATAAAAATAAGACAGACCCTACCCACAGTCTTATAATCAAAAAGACACACCAAAGGAAAAGGAAATGAGGAGGGAAGAAAACAAACTTGACACATTTTTTAAAGTATATAGTAGTTTTTAATAACCAGCCTGAATGGAGAGGAGGAACAAAATGGAGCTGGTCTTTCAGTGGAGCTGATGAGGGTCACCCTGCTTCCCTTCTCTCCATCGGGTACAACCACATAGAATGGCTGCTAAAAATGTTGGGTTCCATCCAACAAAGTCCTACTCAGAGTAGTCTTTTGGAACTTAGTGGACACAACTAACTTGTGCCCCCTTCTTTCAATAGGTCAATTCTGAGTAGAGCTTAATTGGATACAACCCACTGGTTTCAGAAAATTTGGTCTATTGTGACATTGATTGAATTAACTTATTAAAGGAGAGCACAGATTTTCTAGCTAAACAAATTCATGGAAAGATTGTCTATACTCCTCCAAGAAACTCAGAGCTGCATGTGTTTTTCCTCCCCATTTTATTCCCACAACAGCTGTGTAAGGTAGGTTAGCCTATAAGAGTGACCAGCCCAGTGAGATTTGTGGCTGAGAAGGGATTTGAACCTTGTTTTTGCTACCTAAAACCTACTATTGAAACTTTCCGTCACAAGCAGATGCTTGGCCTCAGCCCCCAGTTCAAATGAAATCTTGAGAAGTTCACATAAGGTGGCATGCTATCTTCCTTCTTACCTCATCTGAAACAAACAGGCACGATAAATTGTTAAAAGGAGAGGTGAGTTTCCAGGTAAGCAGCTCACCATTCATCAACATGGATTGAGGATGATGGAGTTTCAGCCATAATTTCCACCGATAAAGTAAAGTTATAGGGGTCATAAAGATACGGTGTGATTAGAACATACCTGAATCATTAACCTGGAGAACCATGTGGGCGTGGTTCTGAAACTGACAGGCATTGCATACGGAGGGATGGAATGCAAGTGGATTAAAGTGCTGTGTCTCTGATTCATAAACCGTCCTGGGGCTGATGCAATGTCATGAGTTGTGTTAGGGTGCAGCATGCAGATAGCACAGTATATTTCTGTGCTTGCCCTTATATAATAATAATTTATTATTTATACCCCGCCCATCTGGCTGAGTTTCCCCAGCCACTCTGGGCGAAACCCAATCATGTGTTAAAAAGCCTCTGTGCCTCTGTCTGGTTCCCTGTAACCTCACTTCTTGCAATGAGGGAACCGCCAGAAGGCCCTTGGTGCTGGATCTCAGTGTCCGGGCTGAACAATGGGGGTGGAGACGCTCCTTCAGATATACAGGACCGAGGCTGTTTAGAGCTTTAAAGGTCAACACCAACGCTTTGAATTGTGCTCAGAAATGTACTGGGAGCCAATGCAGATCTCTCAGGACCGGTGTTATATGGTCCCGGCAGCCACTACCAGTCTAGCTGCTACATTCTGGATTAATTGCAGTTTCTGGGTCACCTTCAAAGGTAGCCCCACGTAGAGTGCACTGCAGTAGTTCAAGCGGGAGATAACTAGAGCCCTTAGCCCTTAGCAACCTACACCTGAAGGGGTATTGCAGAATGCTCCCTTGCGCTGCTCTCGCTTCTAAAAATGTGGGCAGTTACACAAGGCGCCCCAACTGCAATCTGAGTTTTGCTTCTATTTTGCTTACACAAGCCATCTATACTCTGTCTCTCTGGCTGGAGGCACTGCAGTCTGCTGCCGAATACCAGTTGCTGGAAGCTGCAGGAGGGGATGGGGTTTTTGTGCTTAGGCCCTGCTGGAACGCTTCCTATGGGCATCTGGTTGGCTACTGTGAGTACAGGATGCTGGACTAGATGGGTCATCAAGCTGATCCATCAGGCTCTTCTTAGGTGGTATAGTGGTAAGAGTGTTGGCCCAAGACCTGGGAGACCAGGGTTCAAATCCCCACTTGGCCATGAAGCTCATTGGGTGACCCTGGGCAAGTCACAGTCTCTCAGCCTAATGTTGAGATTAAAATGAGAAAGAGAGCAAAGCATGTACTTGAGCTTCTTGGAGAAAATAGTGGGATAGAAATGCAATAGGTAAGTAAGGAAATAAGTAAGTAAGTAAGTAAGTAAGTAAATCAGTAAGTAAAATGTTCTTATCTTACCATTTGGATTTCCATTCGTAATAAGTAGTTTAAAAAAGGAGCCAGGGACATGCTGACATTTCTGCTCTAGTGATCATTTCATCACCGAGTTTTTTCCTTTTCTCTTTCAAGATGATCAAAGGAAGAACATGGAACGGGGTGGGGGTGGGGATCACACACACAGACACACACACACACACAGAACTACAAACTTGATCATTGTTGCTATTATTGGACCTCAAAGGAAAGGGGTGCATAATTTCTCACTCACTGTTTTTGTGTACGTGTGATTTAATAAAAAAGAAAATCAATGTCCCCCCCCCCTTTAAAAAATGAAATAATGCAATTGAAGCATTGGTCAGATCCCAGGAAAAGATAATCAACAGCCAAATAATGAGACAATTTCCACAGAAATAGTGTAACATCCTAGCCAGCTGTGCTCGCTCCAAACTTCCTGTATATGTCCCGAGAAGTAACATGTTCTGCAGCCTCTCTCCCAGTTTGGGGCTTTAGAAGTAACATAAAGATGTCTCCTCAGGCAGTGGATGCCAAAGGGTTGCCCTCAGTGTCGGATCTGTGCACAAGCTAAGTAAGAACAAAAATATCCTAGCCAGATGGATGGCAAAAGTCATTGTCAGGCAACCTTCCCCGGAAGAGCATTCCATCCGTGAGGGGCTACCACAGAACAGGTCTGTTTTATTGTTGCCACCTTCCAAACATATTGGGTGTGGGGTGGCACATAGAGAAGGGCTTATGGGGGGAAAGGGATGTATAAAGACTTTGACTAAAAATAAGAAGGGAATTTGTCACCTGTTTGTGAATGAGGCCTCTTTGTGAATGAGACGTTTGTAAGTAGAGCGCATCCATTTACAAAAGGGACACCTCACTGAGAAAATGTTAGAAGATTATGGTTTTGGCAGCCTCTCTTTCGGAGGAATTTCACAGGACCTAAGTGAAAGGAAGGCCAAAGAGTTTACCCCTCACCGTCTCTGACCTGCAGTCCTCTGTCTAAAAAGATGCTGAGAAGATGCACAAGCCAAAACCTCAAAACCGCCCCATCATTTCCTATACAGGCTGTTGGAACTGAGAGAAGGGGGGGGGGGAAGGGTTTCTCCCCCACTCCCTGCCATGCAATCCCTATCAGGATACCCAAGCAGAATAGCTGTGTGGCTTCTATAAATAACCATAAAGCTATTTTTAAGCCTCTGGCGGGACTTGCAATTCAACACTGTGCTTTGAAATGCTAAATCCTGTCAGAATGAGGATCTGGGCTACAGGGAGTGCATCGCTCTAGCTGCAGCAACTCCACGTGCAGAGGACTGTGGCCCACTTCCTCACATGTCGAAGGGAAGCTCAGGCGCAGCTTGCCTGTCCTTAGACAACTCCCAAGTCCCTCTCATTCATGTCAAAAGGAGCTTTGCCTCGTTTCTTTCCATTCATCCCCTTCATTCACATTTCTTCTTCACTTGTCTGGAGAGGCAGAGAAGGCGAGAGGGGCGGAGGAAAGAGGGAGAAACAATTTCTCCATCATGACCCACGGGCAATTTCCACACCAGCGGTTTCACAAAGCTCTTCGTGGGCACATCACATTCCTTCAAGCTTGTCCGTGTCGTGCAACTTTCAGCTCATATGTTATGGACAAAATGGTTGCTTTTGCCCAAAAGGAAGAGGGCGGCTATGCTTTTAACTAGTGCCTGGTGATCTGGGCAAACGACAGGTGCATAGTCTAAGGTGTGGTGGAAGCTCAGTGGTACACACATGCTCTGCATGTGAAAGGTTTCAATCTCCATGTAGGGTTGGGGAAAGACTCCTGTGTGGAACCTTGGAGAGCCACTGGCAGTCAGTGTTGGCAATGCTGAGCTACGTGCAAAAAATGGACTGCCTTGGTATAAAGCAGTTTCCTATACAGTGGTACCTCTAGATACGAACGTAACTAGCTACGGCATGTCTGCGCATGCATGTGTCGCTTTTCGCCGTGTCTACGCATGACGTCATTTTGAGCGTCTGCGCATGCGCAAGCGGCGAAACCTGGAAGTAACGCGCTCTATTACTTCCGGGTTGCCGCGGAGCGCAACTCGAACGCGCTCAACTTGAAGCGTATTCAACCCGAGGTATGACTGTACAGTGGTACTTCTGGTTAAAAACTTAATTCGTTCTGAAGGTTCATTCTTAACCTGAAACTGTTCTTAACCTGAAGCACCACTTTAGCTAATGGGGCCTCCTGCTGCTGCCGTGCCGCTGGAGCACGATTTCTGTTCTCATCCTGAAGCAAAGTTCTTAACCCAAGGTACTATTTCTGGGTTAGCAGAGTCTGTAACCTGAAGCGTATGTAATCTGAAGCGTATGTAACTTGAGGTACCACTGTATTTCAGTTAGGACACACCTTTGCAGCATTCGGAGGCATTTGTTGTTTTTTTCGAGAGGCATTTGTTTTAAGGAGAAAGCATGCACATTAAACACAGTTCCATTGCATTACAAAAAGGTCTGTCACCACCATTCAATTACCATTATTTTGTTGTTGTGTTTAGATTTTGATTGCAAAAAGATTTAGATTTGAAAGAACCCGGAGTCTCTGGAGATCCCAAATATGGAGATCTAGGCAGACTTCAGTATGTGTACATCATTGGCTGAAACCAACTGCATCGTAATTCTTATGCAGTCTGCCCCTCTAGCATTTGAATGTGTACCTCCACATTCTTACTCAACTTGCCACACATTTTACAGGTGGAAACAGATACCAATTGTTCACACATGTGCAGAATGAACACGTGGCGAACAATGTAATATTTTAACCCTCAAATTCCATGAAAACTTTTTGTAACTAGAAATAAGAGGCCTTGGAAACATGGTTCCTGATATCTGGGACATCTGAATGCTTGAAAGGTGTTACTATCATGAGTCTTCGTGCTTCCACAAATATCAATGTGGGGAGCTTCTTGGGCCAAACCAGCCCCCAGAATTGTGCATGTGGTCCCCTAGCCATCATTTCTAAATTGAGAAGCAAAAGGTAAGCATGGCAGAGCAACTTCTGTGGCAATGCCACCTGGCGGCAGACCACTCTGAGGCTGGGCAAAGGGCCATGTTCTGCAAGCTTCCATTTCCTTGTCAAAGCAAGCCACAGGCAAAATCAGTTGCTGACTGAGATCTCACAGGTATACACTAACCCAGGCGAGGCCAATGCAGTGACTCCAACTCCCATCAGCCTCAGCCAACATGGCCAAAGGTCTGGTCTTATAGGACCTGTAGGCCAACATCATTTGGAGGGCACATGTTGGCTACCCCTGCACTAACCATTCATTGAAAGGAAAATTCCTGCTAAACACCTGACATGCCAAACAACCCTATCTATTCAAAATCCATATGTAATCCCCAGATTATTCTCATCTCATTTCTACAGCAGAGTAATGGCTGCTTGGGTCCCAGGTTTGCATTCAGTGATGCTGAGCTCTGGTGCCATCTTGAGGAGGTGGAATCAATAGGCCCAGTTCATGGATCAAAGCACAGTAATGGAAGAAAAGGCAGCGCCTTTTTATGGTCTTAATTGCCACAACGTTTTTTAATTGTTTTAACTGCTATGCAAAAAAATTCAGGATTGGTTCTGGATCACAGGAAATAAGAATAGTAAGAGATACACACTCTGAGAATGCCCAGATTTAAATATTTCCAGTATCATGTGAGCACACAGCTCACAAGTCCTGTAATTTCCTGTGAAGTGAGGTGACAGGAGGTTCCTGTTCAAGAAGCAAGGATCTTTGTGGGATTGAGAATCATAGAATTGTAGTATCGGAAGAGACCTTGAGGGTCATCTAGTCCAACCCTCTGCAATGCAGCAATCCTGCCCACAGTTTTCCCTGGGTTGGCTTGTACAACCAAACGGTCTGGTAAACAGCCAGATGCACCGACCCTTTGGGCCACTAGAACTTCTCTCCCGCACCAATGCACACACAACTGTGAACACACAAAGCAACAGTACTGTATGTCTCAAATTGTGTGTGTATGGAGAGTTGAGATATCAGTGGAAATCAGCACTAAACATAAGTGTCATGATTCTATCAAATATCCTGCATATCAATGCTGCGTCACACAAGTTACTTCAGGAACTTGGTTTAATAAAACCTTTATTTTGCTGACAAGTGTAAGCAAGACACAATCACACTCCATTTTCCTAAAATAATTCAGCTGTAACAGGAAAGCTGTGTCAGTGGGAATTTGAGATCTAGGGAACGGACTCTTTTCCCAAGATATAATATTCAGCCTTTCCTGCTGATAAAAAGCATCCTGATGGATAAACATTTGTTGCTACTGTTAAGTGCAGCAGTTTCTTTTGCTCTTAAATGGTTATTGACCATTTCCCCATCTTTACCCACAAAGGAAAGGTTGCATTTATTAGGGTTTGAATTCAGGCTGTCAACTGACTGCAGGGCTGCTGTTTATAAATTGATTAATCTGCAAGTTTTCTATGTAACGCTCTGGCCACTATGACATGCCTATAATTAGTGGTTCTGACTTGATTATAGAGGTTTTAGGACAGGTTGGGGAAACTGTAGCCCTCCAAATGTTGCTGGACTCCAACTCCCACCACTATTAGCCATGATGGCTGATGCCAATGGGAGCTTGAATCTATTAACACCTGGAAGGCCACAGGTTCCCCAGTCCTGCTTTAGGAGATTGAGAGGCAAAGCACACTTCCGTTTCCCAGAGCAAGTAATTGAAAATATCAAAACTCGTCTCTAAGAAGACAGATGCTGGCCATCTCTGTACCAGGGTGGCTCTCTACATAACTTCAGCTTCATTTCAAGACTATTTTCAACTGTATCCTTTTTTTTTTTAGTAAAAGAAAGAAAATATTTAATGCAAGAGACAATAAATGTACGCAAACCATAAAATGTTTATTTGGTTAGTTCAACTTTAAGACAATTCAATTTTGGTCTGCACCCTTCTATAAAATAGTTCAAGTTTTCAACAAACCTCCAATACATAAAGCAAAGTGACTTTACCGTACACAGATTTCAGGTCAAAATACAACACTCTTTTTCTTACATTTTATAAAACCCGGTCAATACAAACTACATTAAAAAATATCACACACTTTCACCTGTCCTTAAAACATCATTACACCAAATTTACACACTGTGGCTACAAAGCCCCTGGAGCACAATCTATGTGCTTTAAATTAAAATAAAAAATAAAAGACCCTTACTTGCCCAACATTATACTGAACATGTAAACAAAGTGCTACTTAATCCAAGAACTGTTTTGTATCCCTTTTTTTGCATCTTTAGAATATGTAAACCTCAAAAGTATTACCAACGACAATGAAGGAATTGTAATTTTTAAATGCCTGCCATGCAAGGCTATCCATGAAAACAGACTGATGGACAAAGGACATGTGAAAATGATCCTAAAGCAAACAAACTCAGATATTCAGCATGTTCCAACACCCCATAAACTCTGATTCACAGACAGGATTCTCTTTGATGACTGAAGGCTGACGTAAACTTTGCAGAGCAATGAGCGTGTGTATATATCAATTTAAGGCTATCGATGGCTACTAGCCCTGATGGCTATATTCTATCTCCACTGTTGGAGGCAGTATTGCTCTGAATACCAGTTGCAAGGGTACACAGGTAGGAGAGTGCATCACACTCATGTCCTGCTTACAGATTTCTCATTGGGTGGCCACTGTGAGAACAGGCTGCTGGATTAGATGGGCCTTTGGCCTGTTCCAACATGGATCTTTTTATGGATGAGGAGGGTTGGGAGCATCTGAACAATCCAAGCATACAACTTTTCCCGTCCCAGGGCAGGTGCACACAGAAAAGTCCTAGGTGAACAGTGCCAATTGGCTAGTACTTGAGATGTCACCAACACACTCCTTTCTTCCCCACAAATTCACTGTAGCAATACTGCAGCTGTTCATGAAATATTTGTAGTTTTGCTTTAGATAAGATTAAGATACAGGTGAAAGATCTTTTGTGACCTCACTTCAAATGTTACATCTATATTTATTCTAGGAAGAGAAACACATTACGAGTATAAGGCAATTTCCCACTGGGAGCAGAGAATTCCACTGGTCAAAGAATGGGGGAAACCCCTGTACTTAAGTGTTACGTGTGCGCATCACATTGAATCACAGCCACTGTTTTTTCGTAGCTAATTAACAAAGTTGAACAAGATTTCTCAGAAGCACAACATTTTTTAAAAAGAGGCATTGACAAAACACTTGAGAAGGATATACAGATAGCAAAGACAACACTACTTATTAATTACGCATTAATATCATATGTTCCATTGCAAAGCCCATTTTTCATAAACTGATCACAAAGTGCCTTCAGAATTGCACGTTTTTCTTCTTCTTCAAACATAACCGTACAAGTTAGCATGCCTAACATTCAAATTAGCCCAACTTCAGCTGTTCTTACATTAAAAAAAAAAATTAACCCTCCCCAACTAGCAAGAGATGTGGGATCCCTTACACAACAAAATCAGGAAAAAACAAGCCATGCATACTTAACGATGGATTTGTTCAGATGCCATATGAGTTCACCAAGAACCTGCTGGAAGCTTAAAATCACTTTGTCATTCATGGGAAGAGCAGCCATGGGAATGGACTCTGTCCCATGACTGAGGGAGCTGGGGGACACCTACAGCAGAGTAAATATATTATACTCACCAGCACTGACTGATAGCTGAATTACAAAGGGTAAGCAAGGAATAAAAAACACAGCCAGCAGCATGCCACTAACTTTTTAAAAATTTTTTTTTTTTTAAAAAAGAAACTTCTTCTGGCTGGCTTTGTATGTAGATGCAGATGTGGTAAGATGGAATGTTGGCTAGTGAGGCTAGAAAAAAACCTGAGCCCAAGATGGGAAAGTTGCTACTGGTCCAAGTCTGGAGCACTGGGCCTGCTAGCTCAGGACTGACTCCACACAACAGCTTTCAATGTAGTTTCTAGCCATATCTTCACATCTTGGTTTGGTTTCATCTTTTGCGCCATCTATTCAGCACAGGAGGGGATTCCTTGGAGTGTCTTGTGGAGACATATGATATCTGAACAAACCCAGTTGACCGAGCTGACAAAACAAAAGTGATCTTGGAGGTCCACTAGTAAACACTGAATTCCCTTATGGTTTGCAGAGAATTGTGAATTAGCATCAACAACATCAAGGGTATTAATATTATTACTGCTATTATTTTTGGCAATCTACAGGCCTTACTTAGCATTGCAAACACTCCAGTGGAACTGCATAAATAACTTGAGGGACATTTACATCCCATTTTAAAATCCAACCCAGAAACCTATTCTTGTATGACTCTTCCAATTATTCAGTTTGCCAACATTTCCCCTAATGCTATCTAGTAGAATCCATAGACGAAAGCAAACTGAGCACTAACCAACAGAATATATGCATAGATAATTTTGTCTGATTCCAATTCTCATACCATAAAAATTTCTGGATTTTTCATGTTAACTGTCAAGATGGCAATTACAAGCAGCAGCTATGGCAAGAAAAATAAAGTTTTTGGAAATTCAGCAGGTCAGCCATAAACATCAAGAACCAAGTATCAGGAATTTTAAAAAGGATAGAAAAACATTTGTTAAATACACCCCCCCCCCCCATTATACTCAATTCCTATTTCTGGTGCCTTATTTTGTTTTTGTGTATCATCATTTTATTTTATTTTTATGGCCAGGGTCTCAAAAGCTGGGAGTGGCCTGCATCCCCCAGGCTGGTTATGTGTAGTGATAACTTCTTATTTTTGCAGATTGCTTGCGTCTGACAACTCTGAAGCTATGAATCTCTCTTCTTCCCCCAATGGAAGACATCATACATTTACAAGATTGTTCTGTACATCTAGGGTCTTAAAGCTGCAGTTCATGTCTACAATTCACTCCCTTAATATGGTAAATATACAAACTAAGTGGATGGAGTTAACAGCGTTCTCATAGACATCCAACAGCCCTGATCCTTTGTAAGTCTCATATTGCATGGGAGGAAGAAGCTGGTCCATTCCCTTCACTACTAGGGAATAGTCTTTAGAGAATACACATGCCACTGAGGACTGTGGGGTTGCCCAAAACATATACAGACCCAAGCAAAATATATAATGATGGGAATTGTGGAATGGAGTATTTTGGATTTTGCCCATTATGTCTACACACTTCTAAACAAAAGAGCATATTATTTTGAAAAATGTATACAAATTCTGTCACTACAATACGAAAAAAGTTCCTCTGAAATTATACAGCTACACAACATTAATCAATGTACTGTGTGCTTCCTCTAAAAAGGCCACTTTGACAAAGTACAAAAATTGTATGTTTCCTTAAATAACCTGCATTTCTGTTAACACACACTGTGGATGTGTCGGAAGAACAAGAAATGTATAATTACCTTTTGGCTTGGCTATACAGAGTCAAACTACATTTAAAATCCTAGTATCTAATGCATTTTTCAATTAAGAAAAGAAACATGATATTTAAATCTAAGTTCTCTTTGAGCTCATTGAAAGAAAGCTGTGAGCACAATCCACAGAAAATTAGCTGCACTGAAGTCCTGTTGAAACAAATGTTGCTATAAATACAGGGTTAAAAACAGTGCTCTCCCATTTATTTCAACAAAGCTTATATGCATACAACTTTCTCTGGAAGGCAATTTTTAGATTAACAAGAGACCACAAAAAACAATTAGTTTCATTTGTGCTAAGTGAAACAGTGAAGCAGCTCAAACACGACAAATGACATGAAATAATTGCTCAGAGGTAAATGGAACACACACAAAAAACCCACTAGCCAGTCTGCCTGCCTGTCCCTCTGCATTTCTGAACGCACTTCAGCAGAAACAAGAAACCAACTCCCTTCCAAATCTGGACTAATCACTTTGACTGGAGATGCTAAATAGCCAAATGAGGTGAGGCAGAAGGCATTTCTTAGCACAGGTATTTACAGAGAAGTTAGAGGTTGTTGCTCTCTTTTGTCTGCATAGTCCTTTCAGAAGAGCATACAAACAAAAGTTGCATAGCTGAGCTGAACAAGAAGGTGGAGAGGTGGCTATGGTTTACTAACTTCCTCTTGCATACAGTTCTTGTCATAGTTTTGCCCACTATGGATTTGTATAGGAAAAAAGAGATTTACCTGAATTTGCTATAAGTTGGCATTAGCTTATAAAGATAATGTAAGTAGGTCTTTCTAAAGTTGAATAAACATCTTAAGTTCCAACTAGAAAAGAGAGGGTTGAATTAGATGCTGCATTTAAAACACATGCAATAGACACTCAATACCCCCCCCCCCAATACACAGCTGCCTGGCGGAGAGGAGAATTGGAAAGGCAGATAAATGATAGGTAGGGAAGATGTTAAGCCCTACCAAAACTTTTCCCCCTGAAAATGGTTGAGGGTGGAGATCTATTGGAGGTTTGTTACATGCATGTATTTATCATTAAATTGGGCCCATATTCTCTATAAAAAAAAATAAACCACACAATCTGTCTTTTTGCTATGACATCCTGAATACTAGAAAAGTCTGAGGACATTTCATTTTTGTATCCAATGGTTGGATGGATGCAAATGTGTAGCTCAGAATAGCAGGCAGCCTTACAGCATAGAGCAGGGGTCATCAACCTTTTCCAGCCTTGGGCCGGTCCATCGTCCCTCAGACCATGTGGTGGGCCGGATCAAATTTTGAAAAAAAAAAAAATGAACGAATTCCTATGCCCCACAAATAACCCAGGGATGCATTTTAAATTAAAGGACACATTCTACTCATGTAAAAACATACTGATTCCTGGACCATCTGCGGGCCGGATTTAGAAGGCGATTGCCTACCTCTGGCACAGAGCAAACCAAACCTACACTGAAGAAATACAGATCTGATGGGAAACATCCTGCCAAAATATGAAGCAGCCTCCAACTGGTGGGGTTTCCTGTGGCAGCCAGGAATGGATCTGTGCTTGAAGAAGACAAACTATAATTATTATTGATAAAAACAAAGTTTCAAATCCCAGTGCAAAAACAAAACAAAAAACTTAGTCAGAGAGGTGTCAATAAATGAGAGGCTCCACTAAGAGGGTTCAGAACACATGAACAAATTATTGATCCATGTTACGTTCTTTTTCTTTCTCTTCCTTATCAGGCAATGATAAGAAAGTTACTAAAATAGCAGCCTTGCCTTGATGCAGTGAAATTGCAAGGACAACCTGAGGACAAAGAAGCAATCGATTTAACTGTATTGTGTTTTTCACCCCAATGGTTATAACATCTGGTTAAAAATAATAATGAATGACTGAAAGGTTTTCCCCACACCAAGCCTACCCAGGGAGATCATAAATGGCATGGAAGATTATATTCATATTTCTCCACTGTCACCAAAATTGGGAAGGGAACCTAAAGTATTGCTGCCTGCTTTTATCTTACCTCTACAAAAGCCTCCCTCTTCCTCAACTAGGCATAACAGGCACAACTTCTACTCAACTTCCTCCAAAAGAGACAAGTCATTGTTGGCCTGCCCTTTCTCCCTTTTAAGAACAGCAGCCACAGTTGGCTTCAATCCAGAGTGGGGCCATTACACAAACAGGGGGAAGCAGGTGGGGAATAATTTTGCCACCAAAAATCAACCTGCCTGAAACTGCTCTGGGCATGTTCCTTCCTCCATTGATTAAGTTCAGAAAACTTGACTCTCTTTACTATCCTACCTTCACTGTATTTGGGGATGGGCAGCTTAACTTTCCATGATTAATAGTTAGTGAAATGGTATAGGACTTCTCAAAAGCCTACAAGAGGAAGGTACAGTGCATTCAAAGTAACCTTTTAAAAAAAGAATCAATCAGGTAAATGTTTCGTACTTATCTGACACCTCCTGGGAACTGGATGCAACTCAAGAAAACTATTTCACAGGAATGAGATACATGAGGAAAGAGTCCCCATGTAAATTGAACACTTCAACATTTTACAGCAATACTTAGATAAAAAAGCCTATTGTTCAGTGAAGGGCAGTTATTTTATTTCATGAAGGGTGTAAGTACGGACAGTATACAGGCTGTTCACAGAGAAAAGTTGTACCTTAAATATGGACAATTTCCCTGACCTCAACTAAGAAAGAACAAAGGAGCAACCGCTCACCATCAATTGATAGCTAACATTCAAGTAAAGGATCAATTCGATTTTTTCAAGCACAGTGTTAAAGAATTCAGTAGTTATGTCAAAATAGCACCTTTAAAGAATAGAACAAGGCTCTTGGTATGAAGCAGAACAAAAACACAACTGATTGGACCACACAGGGTAAGCAATCTTTGCACACATGTTAAGCAATCGTTCTGCTTTTCCTGAGAAGCAAAGGCTGGAAATTCCTGCTTTAGCCTGTTGGTTGTTTTATTTTGCTATAGTTAATAGTAAAAATTCAAGCTATGACATAACACTCTTGTAATTTTTACTTCAGTGCAGTTGAAGTCAAAACAGGATATGGAGCAGAATGCTGAATTTCATTTTTACACTGTACAGCTAACTATAGCTTTTCAGCTTATTGAGTTATATCCAACCACTTTTTAGTCTCAGGTGATTAACAAACTAGATATAACACAACTGGGTTAATGGAAATGGAAGGGATTTTGCCCTCTCCCCTTTTTTTGCAGAGGGGTTGGTAAGTGATGGAGACTCAGAGGGTCTGGATGGCAGCTGGAACAGAGAAGTAGAAGAGGATCAGCCTCTTCACAATGGGGATAATGGCACAGTAACACCAAAACCTCTCTTCTGGGTGTCCTGCACACTGTATTCCTGGCAGGATTCAACATCTATGTGCTCTGCACCCTTTGGAATATGCAAAGCCTACTTTCACACACACACACCACCACTATAATGATGGGCCTTCTGCTAGCTTCTAAAGAAATAACAGAAGAAAAAATGCCACTCCGCAATCTTCTTCCTGTTAAGCTAAGTAACTGTTCCTTTTTGTGTTACTAAGAGTATTAAAGAGAACCCACAGGCCGCCTATAGAGAAATACCCACTTAACACATTAACTATCCAGCAAGAATACTTACAGTGCAATTCTGTGCATGTCAACTCAGGTGTAAGCCCCACAGTGTTCAACGGGGCTTACTCCCCGGTAAGGGCGTATGGGATTGCAGCGTTAAATGCCAATAACTGCCATTGCCTAGTTTGCCCTAGTTGATTCAAACACACTAAATCGTTACATCAGCCAAAGCAGTATTAAAATGGTGAATTCTAACAAAGAGCATGAGGAATGTTTTATTTGAAGCATCTAGTGTACGTTAGGTATGGACTCAGAAGGGACAGCTACACTTTCATTCCTAGTTAAACTTTCAAAACCAACCAAGACTTTGAAATCAGTCAGTATGATTTTACAATAAAAAGGCAAAGACCACAACATTAAAATCCTACGCATATCAAGTTGATGGTCAAACAGAAGACCGACTTTAATGACTCTGGAACTGCACCCACAGCCAGTAAAACATTTGTAATTTAAGCAACCAGACAACAGATCCATCTGGTACTTTTATACCTGTCCCTTACAGTTGGATATCGAGCACTTGATAAAATAAGTTAAGTAACAGTTAAAAATCCTACCTTCCTGTTTACGCTTGAGGCTTCTTTAGAAGAAAAAATACCTCAAAACTATTTTAAATGTTGACAATTTCATAATGTTAACAAGTTAATAACAGGCTAATTTAGGATTAAGAACAAATTGCAGTTCTTTTCAGTTCCTCATTTATGCTCCTACTTATATTGCAGTGGAAAAACCAAGGCCAATAAATAAATAAAATAAATAAAAACAAGACACGACCCCATCTCCAAATATGCCAGAACGCTTCGGAAGCATTTTTAATGTCTAACAATCAGGCTAGGAGAGAAGCACAATGATGTATACTCATCATGAGGTCCATAAATCTTACAGTTGATCAGTACTTCTTGCCCCTTTATGGTAACTCACATTTAGGGTTACAGAACCTGAGATGTGCAACTTTCCTTCTGTTAGCAAAATCAGTTAAAATAAATTGCACTGGACATGATCTGTTGCCCAGTGGAAAGAGCTGCAGATTCAGGAGGGGACTGACACGGGGATCAACAAAGGACTCTCTTCTTTTTCCCTCTTCCTTGGGGTATGTGGACTGCTGCTCTCAGCCATAACTTGCAATGAGAGTCCTGTATGCAGCTCTCACATACACATCCAGCCACGTCTCTCTTCTTCTAAGGGCCCTGGCCATGAAATACTCATTTTGAGTAACAGGCTCTCATTAAGAGCAATTGCTGGCATGCTGCAGAGCAGATGGAAAGGAGATGGAGAGAAGCAGGCTGCAGTGAGACCTATGATGATGCCTTCCCATGAGTCCAAATACACCCACAGGGAATGGATCAAGTTCACACTTTTAAATATTTATATGAAGTTAAAAATAAAAATGGTCAGCTGCCATTTACTATTTAAATGCATGGCACTAGAACACCAATGGGGCAGTAGAGTGCCCATATGCCCTACAGGCAGCGATGTTTTCTGAAGCAGTTTTTGAGTATAAATAAGACCCTGCAGAACTTTGATCTGAACAGTTCTTAGATGTGCAAAGTTTCTTTACTAAAGAATTCTGCCATTCTTTTTGCAGCTCAAGGTCTTAAACATCCCTGTGCTCTAACGGATGAGATCCACAATACCTGCGTAGAAAGAGAACTCTTGGCACTTATTTTCGTTATTGCATACTGCATTATGTGCAACAAATGTAGGCTCCATGCTTTCAGAAGCTTTATATTGACAAAAGTATCGAAGACAGAAACGGTAACAAATAAATAAATATTCCTATTTGTACTACTAGCTGTCTCTTTAAGGATTCTGATATACATCCCATTCTTTGCAGAATGTGGCTCATATTCTCTCCACTCTTAACTTTTAAAATTGTGAAGATAAAATTGATTATAACTGTATTTTAAACCAGGATCTCAGAGGTGATTCCAATCAGATTTTCAACAGGCTTTGATTGCTCTTTCCAAACTGAACATAAAGCATAAGATAAACAAGTAGTTTTGATTTACATCCAGAAGCACACCTATTGCACGATGCTAACTAAGGCTTACTTTACAATCAAAATGAAGCGTAAATAGTTGCTATGCAACCAAAGCCACAGATCAAGCCATCATAAGTAGTGTAGCAACATATGCTAAACTCAAAACCAAGGATTGGATATTGTTCTGTGCAGGGTCCAGTGGAATAAACAGAATCTGCAGCCTAGTCTTAAAGGGACCAAAACTAGAAATGGTAGTGCCACAAGTAGAAAACTGACCCCTTTTTCAATGCTTTTTTCCTTGAAATTGCTTCTCCCTAGGAGAAATACAGAGACAGAGAGAAAGAGAGAGAGAGACCGTTGATACAGGGGAGAAAAGGTGGGGGCAGGTTACTTCCCGCCCTCACTCCCACCAGCTTTAAGTCGCTGCTACAACACTGCTTTATGAGGTAGCAATCCAATTCCAACACACAGGTCTGCTGTCACAACATCTAGTTTGGCTCCAAGATCCAAGTTGGCAAAATGGTTCTACAGACATGGCCATGATGGTAGACAGAGAAGCTTTTCCTTGTGTAGCTAACTGTAGGATCCCAAGGCTGGCAAATGAGACCAGTTAGTCCTACCGTACTATCTCATCAGCTGCAAGTTCTTCTAGAAAAGCTCAAAACCAAGTATTAGGTACCTAAAATTGCACTGACTTAATTGCTCTGCAGTGACTGTCAATATAGTACCCGTGTATGCAACTCATTACTAGTCACTTCCCAATCAGACGCTGCCCCTCTGTTCAACTACATGTACCCAACAGCTTTTTGTCAACGCTGGGTTTGAGTGACTGTATTCTGCAATTAAGTGTGCTTTAACAATGCAATACATAGCAGTAGCAGCATCTCACCCTAACTATTTCCTGTGCAGCAGCTCACAAGCAAGAAGACTAAGATATCCTCCTTAGGAATACATTATAAATTATGTTTTCTGTTTCTCTTTCAACAAGATCCTTGCATTTATTTTTTATTTTTAAAAGAAAACCAACACTCTCTGAAATGTTAGCAAAATCAAAATAAGATTGCTCCTCACAACATCATTAGATTCACCGTATGGAATTTTGTTCCTTAGTAAGGTACACTAGAATTTCACTATTATAAACACGGCCAGGGCAAGGACAGCCTCTCCGAACAATTAGCAACCCTCTCCAACCTGATGCCCTCCAGTTTTTTAAACTTTCAAACATCAGCCTGTGGCAACTAGTCAAGGATGATGGGAGTGTAGATCAAAACAGTTGCGAGGATGGCACTGGATTGGAGAAGGCTGAATTAGGATGTTCCCTGCTACTTGGTGAAACAGGCAGCCTTGGGCCATGGAAAATAAAGGCTCCTTGGCCACTCCTGCACTCTTCCCAGTTGTTAACTTCCAAAGGGACAGACATGCAGAAAGCACCTTTAAGAGGGCAGAGCTGCAAACACACCAAAAACTCCACCTGAAAGAGCATAACTCATGAACGAAACTCATAATCCCCTCTAATGAGCCAGCTTCTCACAAGCTAAGCAAACAATACACACATCTCCCCCTCTTGTCAGTTGTCTCCCTCTTTTGTACATAAACTGGTCTTCTTTGGTCCAGATGTTTAGACTGGAGTGCATCTCAGTTAACTCCAAAGGGAGGACAACACACAGGTAAGGATTCAGTTGGAAACTTATCTGGTCAGTTCTCTATGCTGCCACCCCAATAGGATCATAAGCAACTCAAGATTATCCCTCACTCGTCCTTTGTTCTGCCTGAAAATGTGTGAAGAATCCCTCAACACAAAAGCACAAAGCACAACGGGGTGGGGAATAGCTGCCTGTAAGGAATAAGTAGCTGCTACAGAATAAGTTGGCCACTTGCTGCTGAGAGGGAAAATTGGGAGACTGTAAAAATGGGTGGATTACTCGAGAATTGCAGCTGTTGGATTTTCTGCAAAACTTCTGAAGTTGACGAGAAAATAGTTTATAGTATTATATGAATGCACTTGGAAGCATCTCTCAGCTCCCACTGTCTGGAGAGTGGGGCAGAGTTGTGGTTCCATTGCTTGCATGAGTCAAGCCAAATGTTATTATGGATTGTAACCTCTGAGCAGAGTCAGAATTCTGATACTTCAATTTCTGAATTGGATCCCCAATGGCACAAATGCATAGAATACACTCTTTGTGTAAGTGTAACATGATTGACCTATGTTATTAAAAACGAATGCCATGATCAACCTAACATGCAGTGGACATGTTGAGCATGTGCTTAAGGCTGCAATTTTAAACACAGTTACTAAAGAGCAAGACCTACTGAACTTAATGGGACATATATCACAGTAGACATGCACAAAATTGCGTGGTAAATCTCTTCTCTTGAACTAAATGAGGCTTAAAATGTGCTTAATCTTGTCAAAACTTCCTAGATTCTGGAGTGTCTCTTCCAACAGAATTAATACAGCATTGTTGTGTGGTACTAGTTGTCACTTCTCTTTCAGTGTTACATTCTAAGACAACAGGCACCCCTCTGGGTTTATGGTAGCGTAAACAAGAGCAACATCTGGCCCTGCAACACTGCAGTGCAACAGGCACAACTGAGGTCCTACAACTTTCCAAAGTGGAAAGCACTAAATCTTATAAGGATATAGTTTGCAAAGGTTGTAGTGCAAGACTGTGCCCTTTTCCATTTCTTCTTTTTTAAAATTATTGTGTTTCACTAACAAAGTAACAAAATAAAGTTTCAGTAGTGAGGTAAATAGTGTTCTACCAGCAAAAAATTCCTATCAATTAAATATTATTATTTGTGAGCAAAAAGTTACAAAAAAAACCGCAGAAAAAAATACTTCACTATAACTGCACTCTAAAGTTCAACAGTACTCAGTAAGACTATATCTTAGAAATAGGTCATTTGTACACCAGCTTTTGATCCCAATATAATTCTCCAGAGCAAGTCTGAAATGTATTACTGTTTAATAGTTCCACTCCCACCCTCCCCACAAGTTAAAAATCAGTCTTTTACATTCCTCACTTTTTGCACTAGTATAGGTATTAAAGTTTTCAGCCCTGTAAACCTGCAGCAACTTTCAAGTTGTTTGGAAAAACACTCCTTATTGTATTTCTCTTTTTTTAAAAAAAGAAAAAAAGAATCAGAATCAGATTTGTGTGCTGCGTAAACTGGCTGATAGTAATAGCATGGCAATTCCGGAAAACCCAGCCTTCACCCACCCACCCAACCTCACTCACTGTTTTTCAAGTGGGTGGTTACTGCAGCATGTGGCTTTGTGCTGGTCCACATATGACACACCATTTTAGATCATTTGACGTACACAAGATTTACAAAAAATCTGTGTCACTCTCAGTTCTCTACTGTACTGAAATCTTTAGCTCAGTTTAGTCCATTTTAAACATACCGGTATGTTTTTAAAAAGATTATTAGGAGTGAAAACACACGGAAAAGTGACATATGTACAATTCTATCCTTTCAGGCACAGGCCTTAAATTGTCAGGAAGGCCTTGAAGTAAAAGGTGCAACTGCCCATCTTTCTCCACAGTAGAGTTAACAGTCTCTTTTGGCATACTAGTGAGATCGGTTTTCATACAGGATTTCCTGTGTTATCAATGTCATCTAATGTCAACACAGCAAAATTATTTGTAACAATTCTCCTTGATGAAAATGTCCCTTACTGATTCCCCCACCGTCCCAATTTCAATAGGTTTCATTTTTTTTAATCCACTCCTCCTGGTTTGAAGCAAAGGAACTGCTTCAACAGCATGGTTTAGTATCTTTAGATAAACTGAACTTAAGATACCTCCTCAACCATGTTTCTCAATGTACAATGACTTGCCCCAAAGCAAATGCTGAGGCTTAAGCATTTAAGCAGTTAAAAAAACAGGACAGATACCATACCAAAGCCGAGCATACAGTTTAAGTTTCTGCCGCAAGATGTTTGTTTCTCCTTTATATAAAGATATATTGTTATGGTGGAGTGCCTCTCAAATTATTCCCATCTCCTCTGTTTTCTGAAGTTCTCTCAAGGAGAAGGAACACGGATGCGGAACAATCCTTGCTGGAGCTGGAGCCGGAAAAGCTTGCAGTTTGCTATACGCAAAGCTGCACATCCAGTACGGCGAAGATCCGATGGAAAGAGTGGCTTAGTATGGTGCCAAGTTCCGGTGCTTCTTTTAAATTCTCGAACATAATCGTAATTGGTACCTATTAGGAAATATATTTTTAGCTTTAGGATTTAAACAGCATATGGGAAAATATTTACTCAATAGCATCAGTGGAATTTTAAATGGAAACCTGTTGCAGAACTGGGTTTCCCTCACTTTAAAAAAATGCAAAGCAATACAAAGTTCAAAAACAAATGCATTTTGCATCTCACACTGTTATTATATGGGAAGGCTCTATTGCAAATATGCAGATTAAGGATATATTTATTTCTGACATTTTTTACCCAATCCCCCCCCTACTTGCTGTGCCCTAAACACACCAAGAAAGAGATAGTTGTTAGTTGTAAAATGATATTTGAGAATACAGAATGTGGTATTTCAATGATGGACCATTTAAGAACAGGAGCTAGCAACATATAAACTATTCAAATCCTAAGAACAACCCCCCCCCCCATTCAAGTTTGTATAGCACAGGTCTGAAAAGGTTTTATAGCAAAATGTTAAAAGGCTAAGATGCAACAAATGCAGCATTAATGGACACCTTTGGCTCTTGAGATGACATTTGGGCTT
Organism: Podarcis tiliguerta; assembly: GCF_965153285.1. NCBI lineage: Eukaryota > Metazoa > Chordata > Lepidosauria > Squamata > Lacertidae > Podarcis > Podarcis tiliguerta. Next base: position 47,791,775 of record NC_139541.1, on the reverse strand, counting down.
GTCTTTTGGGAAGAAGCCAGACAAGTGGTTTAGCAGTGATACTGCAGAAGGCTTCAAAATTTCCTTTTATGTCATAGTTTTCAGTGACTGTTTTTAAAGACGTGAGGAAAACACTGGATGGATGAGTAAAGGCTGAACATGACCAACAGATGGTTTTTAGAGCCTATGTTGACTCACTTGCCAAGCTGATGAGAGAATGCCGATATCCTAATCCTTTGGCAAGATTAACTGCTCTGGATATACAAAAAAAGGCCTTGGCCAAAACAGATAAATGAACAAGGCAGATAAATGCAATTCAAGTAGTACATGGTGCTTTCAAATCCCAGAATACGCGTTATTGTGCAATGAGTTTTCATTGACCAGAGTCAACTTTATCACATGAGTCTTTTGTGAACTGCAAGTGACAAAAGCTCATGCCATAACAAATTACTTAGGCTTTAAGATGTCACAGAACGGTCATTTTTGCTGAAGTGAAGTAACATGGCTACTTTTTTTCAAAGAGACAGGGATCTGTGGCAAAAGCGAATTACCCTCAGTTTGGTTGAACAAGTCAAGCTTATTAGAACAAAATGCATGATAGAATAGAAAGAAAGAAAGCTAGGTTATACTTATTTTAAATAAGTGAAAACAAGATAATTTGCTTTCCCAGTTATAATTTCACATCAACAATGTTCATCAAAGTGAAACACTTAGCATGGTTGCTCTCCAAAAGGCACTCAGATAGAAAGGTGATGAATGAAGTCCCCTTCCCTAATCTGCCTTATATATTTTAAGTGTGGGATTTAATTTTAAGCAAGTGGAACAAGTTACAAAAGAACTAAAGAATTAAACATGGAATCACCAAAGAGTTTCATACTATCAGTACTCAAAAAATGTAAGTAGCAAAACTCTTGAGGAGCACATTAGCTACCTCTGCCTTACAGTATGTCCTCTGAGAAACAAATACATACAATAAAAGAAAAAAACACAAGATATATTGTTTAGACTCTAACCTGTATCAAGATCCCCAATCACATAGATACTAGCCCCTATGGGCACAGCTCCATACACAAACGAAGAACTGGCTGGGATGCATAAGTTCTGATCATTCAAGTAGATCCACCTGCAAGAAAAGGCAACCTTTAAAGTATAATTTGTAGACGGCTTTTTGCAACCAAGAGACAAACATGCCAAAGATATTTGCCTCACAAATTTACTCACCCCGGGCAAAAAAAATGAATGAAAGTCCGTGGATATCTTAAGAATAGGATTTCTAACCTGATGTTGTGTTACACCTCGAGGCCTACCTCCCTACTCATCTAGGTTGGGTCTTGAATGCATATCAGAATCCTTTTTGTGGATAAAGCAGGTGGATGTCAAAATGTCCATACAAGCTGTCTTTTGTACAATTAGTACCTGAAACATACACCGTTTCCTGTGTCCTGCCCTTGTCAGTGCTCCATTTTTTTAGTGCAAATACTAGCATCTTATCTAACAGGCGTCAACCTTTACATGATGGGAGGCTTCATTACTCAGTGGATTCTGAAGGCCGTAGGAGCAATCTCATCTTCAAATGAAAGGATTTCAGGTGGTATGACAACTCCATCTGAGAAATGCCACCTGTCAGAGCAGACAATGCTGTGCTAGGCTGACCAGCAACTCAAAATCTAAATATAGGATGGTTCAAATATTTGCATTCATTAATTTCTTGCAATGTCTCTAATCCTCACTGTTGAGCCACTCTTCCTCCTCTGCTGTATTTACTCCAGCAAGTTTGTTGGCATGTTTTTTAAGAGCACAGAGCTGCTTGAGTAACTTTAAAGATGTGCACGAACAAAAGAGCAGCTTGCAGTCCCAGTATAGGAAGAAAGCAGGGACACAAAAATGGTTGTCTGGCACACAGTTATAACAAGAGAAAAGAGAGAGAGAGAGAGGTCGAAAAAACAGTCCATCCTTGTAAAATAGCACCATCTTCTGGTCAACAGATGTAAACAAGTGGAACCACATGTCTAGAAAGATTTATTGAATGCAGACACGCTCCCAGAACAGGAAGATTAACATTAACACAATTAGTATGGCACCACTGTTAAGTATTCAGTCTTGCTTATTATATCAGGCATAACCCACAGAAGCAAGAACTTTGAACCAGTTCTCATGAAAACTATGCAGACGCAGCTTACAGGTCAAGTTAAGATTTAAATGAAAAACCAAACAAGGCTGGCATACACTAATACTTCATAAAAATAAATCTATTATTCTATCTGGAAAAAATGCCAGGGGTTAGATTTACTCATACAACAGGGCATATATTTTATTTTTTTCCCCAAAGGGGAGAGACCATAACTCAGCAATGGAGCCCATGTACTGCATGCAGACGGTCCCTGGCTGGAATTTCAAGCTAAATAATATCAGGTTACACTCAGCGTTGGAAAATATATCAGTCTGGCAGCACCTCTACAAACTCTCAATCAAAGCACACTGCGCTGGGCTAGACTCAGAAAAAGACAGCCTCTACAGGCCACCTCTGCATGTGCAGTTGCATTACAACTATTCAATTAAACTGTAAGTGATAAAAAGGTCAACAGCTATTTTAGAGTCTGTAAAATCATGTTAGTGAGCTATCTTAGCAGTTGTTACCTTTTAAATTCATCGTGATAGAATTCTGATTTACACGTCACCATCTCACTGGATTGATTGTCATCACGACTTCTCACTCCACCAAAGACATAGAGTTCTGAAGCAACTCCACAGGCCACAGCCCCAAACCTTAAAAAAAAAAAAGATGTAAGAGGAATCTTGGGTGCCCAGGTTACCTCAGAATTCCTGCTCTCTTGACATTAAGCAGAATTTGACAGAGCTACTAACATTTGGAGTGATTTAAAACAAACAAACTATGGCCTAATGTAATGAGATATATGCTATAAAAAAGAGAGACACCGTCACTCGTAAAATAAAAGCAACATGAAGACAAGGAAAATACAGTGGTACCTCAGGTTACAAACACCTCAGGTTACAAACTTCGCTAACCCGGAAGTAGTACTTCGGGTTACAAACTTTGCGCCATGTTGAGAACGGAAATTGCACGGCGGCGGCAACGGGAGGCCCCACTAGCGAAAACGCACCTCAGTTTAAGAACGGTTTCAGGTTAAGAACGGACCTCCGGAACGAATTAAGTTCGTAACCCAAGGTACCACTGTAATACATGCTGTATAGGTGAAGGCATGAAAACCAAAGAGGACAGTATGATCTCAGTATCACACACATGTAAAAGCCACAACATCAGCTACCTGAGCTGACAAGCCTTTCACACTTGCTCGTCACCATTATTTTAATCTTATAAGTTTATTGATTGTTTAGAAAAGTATAACTATTTGTTTCTAAGCTGCCTTGCCATCCCCATTGTTCATCTGTCTATGAATCTCATATCCACTGAAACCTACCATAACTCCTGAGACCTAACAAGTTCCTCCCTTGGTAGCAGCAACTTAAACACTAAGAATTATTTACAAAAATGCAATTCAGTTTTCCAAAAAGGGAACAATCAACTGCACAAACTAAAGACAACATCCCACAGACAAAATCTGCAACCATAACTGCCTATCAATAGACAGTGTTTTGAGTTGCAGCTTACACTCTGAAATCCATTAGTTCTTATGATGTTGCTGTTATGAGAATCTGTATTTTATTACATATTTCTTATTATAATAATTTATATAATTGTTTTGATTTTCACAATGTATAGCTATCATGTTATGTACTTTCATTTGCATTCTATGTTGTAAACTACCCTATAGTCTTTTGATGAAGGACAGCATTTAAATTTAAATTAATAACAACAATAACAACATCAACAACAATACTGTGGTCGGTTATGTAGATCATGTAAAGAGAAGGAGCCTTCAGCAATTGGGGAGATGTAGCATCTCAGGAAACAATCCTTGCTGCAAGAACTAAGGGTGGTTTATAAACACATATATGTGCCTCTATTTTCACCTGTGGAGCACTGGATGGTATGCAGGATTAAGGAAATGATACGTGTTACTAGTAATTTACTAACCTCCTCTCTTTTAGCGGACAGATAGCTGTCCACTGCTGGATCCTTGGGTCGTAACATTCAACGGACTCAAAAAGCTTGCCATACGAACCCCCGCCCATTGCATAGATCTTCTTTTTCATAGCCGCATAGCAACCAATCTTAAAAAAGCAAAATCCAAAGCTATCATGCACCGTTTGTCATCTGGTTAATGTATATGTCAGACAGTAATAATAATAAGAAAACAAATAAAGTGAAGCATGGGCCCTTTAAAATCAAAATACTTCAGGGGGGGGGAGGAGTTCTCTCACACATTAACCAACAGATAATAAGTTTACCGTTCCTAATGCAATTTAAACAGAAAATACAACAGTTGATGAGGTAAGTGTTTTGAGCCATTATCTGGCTCAAGATTGCTCTTCTGGAATTCAACCTTGCTCTGTATCAGCTTGAGATTTAGCCACCTTTCTGAACTTAGGAACACGAGAAAGAAGTGTAGAAATGAGCAGCTCAGAAGTCAAGCAACATTAAACCAAATGCAGCAGTTTAGAAACAGTTTGAAAAATAGCATCCTGTTTTTGCTTAGTTCCTACCTTCCTAATCATTGTCAAGTCCGGTTGCTTCGTCCAAGTCCTATTATAAATGTCATAGGACTCCATAGACATGAGTTCCCGTTCTCCATCCTCGCCTCCCAGAACATATAGCACTCCATCAATCTCTACCAAGCCAAAGTTGTGCCGTGCCTATTGGAAAGAAGTAGAGTAGCATTTATTAAATTCACTTACAAAAGAAACTGAAGAATTTAACAGAAATAACTATCCTAGCTTTTGTTAACCAACATAAATGGATATCCAAAGATCTGATCAGAACAAAACTGCAGAAATTGGGGTGGGTGGGGGCGACGGCTAATAAAAAGGCAGACTTGCCTCATTCATTGGTGGTAAAGAACTCCATGAATTGGTATCTGGATCATACTTTTCTCCAGAGCTTAAAGTGACTTTATCTTCATCCTGACCTCCAAGTACAAACAGGAACCCTTCTGAAAAACAGACCACAAAATGATTTGGAAATGCAAGTTGCACTGGTGGCACATCTAGCTGGTATTAATGAGAACTAGGAGCCTAGCTGGATCAGACCAGAGGTCTATCACACACAGATGCCGACAAGCAGGACATGGAAGGCCAAAGCCCTCTTCCGTGGTTGATTCCCACCAATGAGTATTCCTACTGCCTTGGAACATGGAGGTTCCAGGAAGCCATAATCACAAATGACCATCATGATCTTTTATCAGGTATCCAGAATGAGGGCAGTTACAGGTCCAAATCAGTGTTGATATTTCTTTCTTTTTGCTGCTTAGTTTTTATACCTTATAATATATGTATTGCAACAGGTGAAAGACGGCTTGATGTTTTATTTATTCTAGAACACTAGTTTGTGGCAATTATATTCCAATGAACATATAAAAATAAAAATGTTATACTGGGAACAGTTTTATTCTTTCATTTAGGAGATAACACAGAGCAAGATTCCAGTTGTTTTAAAGCAGGACGTTCTTGTAAGAACATGTTTAAGAAGTTTCTACTAGATACTGAACAGCATTTCAAAGCTTATAAGAATACTTCAAAGCCATGGGTTTTGATACCAATTTTAAACTGATTAAATTCTTTCTTACAAAATCTATTGATGCTTGAATATGTGATGCAACACAGAAAGTCTGGAATGAGTGTAGTTTTCCTATTGCCAAGTTTGTCGAATTTTATTTTATTTGTATACAGTATATACTATATGAGGAAGTTCCAAAGAAGCTGATACACATATGTTGTGGTTGTTGTTTTGCCAATGTTATATTTTGGTGGTGACACTTTGTCTCTCATGGAAAGTTCCCTGAGCTTTGGGGGCAGGGGGGGACAAATGATAGATGTAGGATCTACCAAATATGTCGCCAATCTTGACTCTGAGTCTTCACCCTTTGGTTGTCCTCCAAAATACTTGAAAACCTTTTTGAGTATTTCACAGGTTAATATTCTGCATGGCTGTGATCAAAGAAGCAAAACAAACAAACAAACAAACAAACAATATTGGCTTTGAAAACAGTTAACACATCGGTAGGCAAACTAAGGCCCGGGGGCCAGATCCGGCCCAGTCGCCTTCTAAATCCAGCCTGCGGATGGTTCAGGAATCAGTGTGTTTTTACATGAGTAGAATGTGTACTTTTATTTAAAATGCATCTCTGGGTTATTTGTGAGGAATAGGAATTTGTTCATTTCCTCCCAAAAAATATAGTCTGGCCCCCCACAAGATCTGAGGGACAGTGGATCGGCCCCCTGCTGAAAAAGTTTGCTGACCCCTGAGTTAACAGATTTAGCCTTGTATTCTCCTACTAAAGAAACAAATAACTTTCCTACCTGCTGAAAGCACACCATGATTTATCCTAGGTGTACTTAAAGGAGCCAGTTCTATCCATAGCTGTCTGTTAGGATCATAAAGAGGGCACATACACCTCATTACTGCTGATGGTTTCCGGGATCTGAACAGGAGAAAAAGTATAAATTAGCTCAGCAACCTTGCCCAGACAGCAAATCTTGATTAGAACCCAACAATGCAGAGGTGATGGGGTTTCTACTTCAGTGTAGAAGCATCCATTCTGTTTGTATGCTTTATACTGACTTTTGTTTGAGACTTAAATCCTTTTTGTGTGTGTGGCAGGAGGGTGGCACAATAGGTCAGGCAAGTCAGGAGAAAGGCTCTAGAGCTCAGTGGTAAAGCACATAGGTTGCACGCAGATGTTGCACTTCCAGGCCTGGCTGGGAATGTCCACAGTCAGAAACCCTGGAGAACCACTGTCAGACAATATTGAGCTAGATGTTATGGCCTGGCATTTCTATTCTGCCAAGCACGTGTGTTTAGACCAGGCTTGTAGAGAGCCACTTGTCTAGTCACTTGTGTTGAGTGACAAATGCCTCTAAGCAACAAGTCACAGAAGCTGCACATTTCCCTTCTCTCTTTTAGGCTACTGTACATACAAGTACAGTGAGCAGGCAGTTTTTGTAGACATGCTTGCAAGGTTATCTGGTACTCCAGCATGGTGAGATATGGGTTATGCAGTATTCCTATAGAAATAAAACATGATTTGTTCCCTCTTGGTGTTTGGAGGAGGTGGTTTTCCACAGGGCTTCACACACTGGTGACTTAGACAATAATTTGTACAAATAAATGAACTCTGAATAAGTCGGTCACCTTCCATGTTTTTCAGCTCACATACCTCTGTCTTTGGCCAGTTTACAAGTTCCTCATGTTGAATGAATGTTATAAACAATTAAATGGTAGTATGTGTAGTATGCATGTCAAAGGCACATAAACCTTTGCTTCAGAAGAAAAATGCCTGTTTCCTTGCACTGGTAACACTGCTAATGGGCAGGATTCAAGGAACAGTGGGCAGAAGGATAATAGCTGCTAGCCCTGTTGTACAAACATTTGCACATTAACTTGCGTAAGAGTGCACATGGCACTGTAGGAGGTAGGCTTTAGAGTAGTTTTCATGCTTCCACTTGTGCAAGAGGTGGCACAACAGAAGAAAATATCTGGAATTGGTTTATTTATTTTCCCTGTGCAGCACCTTGGTCCAAACGCAAAACTGCCCTTTTGGTGAACAGAAGAAACCTCCCACAAATGGAAGTGCATCTTTGGATACAACCCATAGTTATAAGGCATACAAGAAAAAATAAAGCACAATGTAGTTTTGCAGCTTAATCTCAAATATAACCAACACTAGGACACTTACTCGAGTATCATCCCTCTCCAACCCCCATTCACTTCTGAGATCTGAAATAGCATGCCTGAGCCACTTACACTCTTTCTTCACCACCAACAGTGACAATGCACTCTGAGTATCCTCTGGGTTTAAAAGATGCTAGCATTGCCTCCCCCTGCTGTGGCGGAGTGAGTGGAATGTTGCTACATTCTTTGACAATCTCCCGTACCAGTGGGTCATTCATCATTTGCTCACGCAAGTAGGTAGCATCTAGCCCAGATACCCACACAGCTGACATTACATCCTTCATGTGAACCTGAAGAGGCAGAAAGATATTTCAGGCAAACAAACAAGCTGAATCATAAAACAGTCACAGGAGCATATGGCTTTATGGAAAGCTTATTTCTCAGAATTCCTGCTTATACAATACCAGGATATACTGACTTGGAAGAGGAAGCACTGACACGAAAAATGCTACAGCATATGCATTATTTTGGTAATATGGAGGGCTGTCTCTATTTTGCAATTCTGCAGAAGCACATAATATGGCACTAGGTGCACAAATCAGCTTCCTTTAATCTAATTTTTCATTTTAAAACAAGTTCATAGTCCTTATGGCTGAGAAAATAGGCTAGAAAGTGAGTGAAGAATACCTTCCTACATCTCAGAATCTCAAGGGGCAGCTGAATAGTTGGGGCAGGACAGGAGTCCACTATGCAGCAACTTGCTCCTCTCTATGACTATGCATTGCTAGAATTATACAAATTAGTAAAATGTAGAATGAATTAAGGAAATTAATGTAAACAAAACATGCAATGTTCTTTGGCCAGATTATTCTATATATGCTGCAGAATTCAGCTTTTCTTAGTGCAGAATGTCTGGGTACAGACAGAATGATGCTGGTAACATCAATAGTCTACAATATGGACCCAAATCCCACAATGCATTGCAATTTGACGCACCCAAGTACAATGCACCCAAGTACAATGAACTGCTGATTATTTTTTCTGAAGCAGCATTATGTAACTTCAAATTCTGTACCTTTCTTAACTCAGGGTCATGGGAGATCCATCTAATAACTGCTTCAAAAACATGTCTTTCATTCCCAACATTCAGCTTTTCCAAGGACAGCACTTCTTTTGCTTTCTGAGGACTCAGTTCCAGAAACTCCTCCGTACTGCTAACATCCCGGAAGTGTGTTTCCAGATATTCGGAGGCAAGATAATGAACATGACGCAGACAATAGTGTAGTGCAAAGTCCCGGATTCCAATACAGTTCTCTGCAGCAATGCAACCTTCCAGAAACTCACAGCACAGAGTTTTCAGGTCTGTAAGCAACAATAAATCAGCAGCCTGCACAACGTCCTGGATGGTGTCTTCACTTAGCTTGATCTGCAAAAGGTTTATTTTGGAGGAGAGGAAATTACAACTAGTTCAGTTTCAAGTATGAAAGTGCCGCACTAGTGTCCGTTACTGCAACTAACTGTCTTCCCCCTTCATAGCTTGGTGGAGTTTTGCCTCTACTTTAGTGAGAAGGTAACAGCACAGCACTGGAGAGGGAAGTAGAAGTGTATGCCGTACTTATGCCATGCGCCTTCTTTCCTCCACCTCCAGTATACTGCCTGTGTCACTTGTCACACATTTACACATTGATCATCTGTGATATAAAGTGACTCCTGGAGTCAGAGGTAGGATGATTTCAGTATAATACTGGAATTTGCTTGCTGCAATATGTGGTGAGAGCCACTTGCTTACATGGCTTTAAGACAGGGCTCAGAAATGTTCGTGGAGGATATGTCTGTCAAAAGACACTAGCCATGACACCTGAACGAAACCTGCAGGTTGATAGGTGGTATACTTTTGCATACTAGTCACGGGGGAAGAAACATGAGAAGGCATTTGCATTCACACCCAGGATTTGGACTTCCTAAAAGCTTCTAGCTAGCCACTAGATGTTACACTAGTTGGACCCGTGGTCTCATCCAGCAGTCTTCTTGTGCTTTTACTGTATGTAAGATCATGTTCACATGCTCTCAACTGTTAAAACAAAGCAATGTGCCCTCTTGATAAATAACGTAAGGATCAGACCAGCTTCCACCTCATTTAGCAAACTTTGCAAGAATCTCAGCAAGCAACAGGGATGAGATGGTCCATGGGAAACTGGTCTGTAATCCACTACAAGTCTACTTCAGGAGTATGGAACCTCTGGCCTGTGGACCAAATTAGGCCTGATGATTTGGTTAACAATTTGACCTGCAAGGCTATTTTCCCCAAACAACACCCACCATATTTGACATTAGGTGTGGTGCAGGGAGAGAGGCAGATGCAGAGGAATCACCAGGAGCCTTGAAGTGTCCTCCTAATTGCAAGTGAGGCTTGCTGTCAATGTGGCTGATTGGCAGTGAAAGCAAACCCCATGGGATTGGCTGTGTTATTTGGGATCAGCTGCAATTAGGAACTTTGTAGCACAGATCATCTCTGCCCAAAGCAGGGGTTGTTATTAGCACTGATCTGCTGAATGGAGTTTACAGGAAGCCCCACTGGTATCAGCAAACCCCAAAGCTTGGACTGAAGCTGGCGATATAAAGGAACTCTTTCTGTTAGAGCAACTCAAGCTCAAGCTGCACTTGCATGAGAATTTTTTTTACTTTGACTGGGATCTGACCAGCCACACAGATAATACGTCCTGCCTCAATCTACTTTCTGCCCATTCTATTCAAAGGGTTTTTTGAAGGTGTAGATTATGACTAGAACTGAAATACAGAGATATGTAGGAATAACCTTGGAAACACAAACCTGACCACTGAAGATGTAGTCCAAAATCTCTTTCATAATATCAACAGATATCCCTTCAAGTTCAATTTTATATGTTGAGCCATCATCCTTTGGTGGATTATAGTTCAGCTTTGTTCTGAAATCAGAAAACATACCTGTTTTTACAAAACGATTAGAACAAGACATAAACAAAGGAAGGTCACATACGAAAATTTCTCAGCTTTCAGAATAGGTTTTTCAATTACATATGAACACACACTATTAAACAGAGGTACTAAGAAAAGGAGAAAGAGCAGCTGTTTAAGTCTGTAGTATCACTTAATGGTATCAGCCTGTGGATGTTTAGTGCACAGTATAAAATTCTTTCATGCCAGCTGTTAAATATAGGAAGTTAACTCTGTTTTCTTAAGAGGAATTTTGATTAACACATTATTTCTTATTTGCTATGCATACACTCCCTAAATCTGCTCAGTTCACAGCACAGGATTTGTACAGAATTATTTCAAGTGATAAAAAGATAAAGTTTTCCAAATCCAATCAGATATAAACCTAAGGTTGCAAAACAATTCACACATTTCCTGGGAAACAACATTCATTAAATCTGCTACAGTGGAAAGGACCACACATTAATCTGGATGCCTAAGGGAGACCACACTTTTCCAGCCACAATGAAAGGCTTGGAATAGGGAAAGGCATAAGTTGTATTGGAGCAGATATAAGGGACAGCCAGAACAAGAATATAACATACTTAGCAATGCCTGCATTGAATAGTCTTGATATATGCTATAATGAGAAATTATTATCCATCCATTAGGGGCATGTGAAGCCTTAGGACTGTGAGCTGCTGGCTGCAACTGGGGGGAGGGGCATTGTGAATCAGTTGGTCCTTAATTTGATCCAGCAAATCAATGCTCATTCCCACATGTCCTTTTTGATCTGGAGACAATGCCATTCATTCACACGTTTTATTACGTTCATATCTCATCTCTCTTCCATGGAACTCAAGGTGCACATGTGTTGTCTCACTATGTGGCAGGATAGGCTGAGAGGCAGTGACTGGATCAAGGTCACGCAGTGAGCTTCAAGGCTGAGTGGTGGTTACAACCCCAGTCTCCCAGGTTTCAGTCCAATACTCTCTCAGTCATATTGCCAGTTCCATCTTATCACAATATGTAATCTCAGACAGCTAATGGCAGGGCCTTTGAGGTTTCATGCCAACAGGCCTCAGCAGTAACGAAGTAATCATCTCTGCCTGAAGAGGCCCATCTAAGCCCATTCTCAATGAGCTTTCAACAGCAACTGAAAACAGCTCAGGAAAACAAAATGGGAAGGAGAAAAAAATACACAGCAGGAAGAGTTTTCCCTTAATTTATTCCTATGTCATTTCTTTTAGGAGTAAAACTGACTTAAAGGTTTCCAGATTTAAACAATAGGCTAGGTTGCCTACTGGCCAGTAGATCAACTCACAAGTAATGACCTGCATTCCATTTCAAGCAGAAAGCTTATAGAGGGCATGGTCACAAAGTTAAACCTGTGCAATCATTTTGCTGAATGTTTAACAAATCCTACTCATCATCAAAATGACCTTTGTTTAATATTTAACCTTCAGTGTATGTATATAACACAAAGTGGGATTTGCGTAACACAGAGCTACAGGTGGTCTGTGAAGGGTCTTTAGGCATCTCTCTCTTTAGCTATCTCTCTGTGTGTATGCATATAGGAAGAATAAGCTATATACTTCTGAAATTACATCTCCTCGTTAAGGAAAGATCAGCTACCAGGCAGGATATCAAAACACAAAGTAAAAATGTTAGTAATATCAGATATACAAATCTATTACAAATCACTCAAGTAAACACTGACTGACTCAGCAGAATGCAATTGCTTAAGGTTGAACAAAAGAATGGTATCTTTTTCAGTAAACACATTACACAGGCATAAATAGGACCTGGAATGAAGATCTCATGCCTATATTCAAAGGCAGTATTAGCCACTTTTGGAAACACTTCAGGGTCTGTTTAGGTGTTGTAATTTAAAGAGAAGTCTCGGTCTGATTTGCGTCTCAGGCACACATACACCCAACTCCTTTACCACAGGGAAGAGGTAATTAACAATCCTGCTCTGTATCACGTGTTATCTTACTAATGACAAAGTTCAGGGCCCAACTACACTTGATGACAGAAGATACACGGCTTTAAATGACAACCTGCCTCAATTATATGTAAAACAATGGGCAGGTATGGAATCGAAACCACAAAAGGAACACAAAGATTGAGGTGCTAAGCTTTCTCTACTTATGCCACTTTTACCTCGCCTTCCGTCTACTGTCCAAGGTCTCTCCCCCCCCCCCCCAGCTAAGAATACAGGAAATTATTCAAGTCTGAAGAAAATCACCTTGAGGGGGCTGAAGGAGGGGCGTGAATAGCACTCTGTGCCAATGTTAGCCTTTTGCACTTTATATCTCACCCCCTCAGTTATTATGGGGGCAGATCCACATAAACACACAGAGATCCAAAGCCACCAGGTGCCCTTTGCTGCAAGTCCGTGTAAATGACTGCAGATTTCTCTACTGCTGGAGTCTATATGGGTAGCTTTTGGTATCAACTGACGGCACCAAGGCACAGTTAGGTTAACCTATTTCTATGAAGATCTGCCAGAAAACATCCCCATGTTAGTCCTAATGAAGTATTGCTTAATTGTATTATATAAAAGATGACAAGCCATCATTATTGTTTTTATACCTTTAATGCTTCCTTGCTGTAAATTCTGCCTTTGGCTCATGAAAATGTTTCAGGGAGTATTATATTCCACATCAACATGATGCAGCACTTTAAGGTTAAACCCCTTCCTCATAAAGATTTGTTCAACAAATTAACAAGGGTTTCTGTCTCCCCTCACCTTCTGTTCCAGGTCACACCCTAGCCTTTTGGCAGTGCACATTAAAGATATCAACTTTCACCACACCCTGCTCTGAGTGGCAATTTTCCAAAAATTTTGCTTACGTACTTGTTTTCAGGTGCTCTGTACATGATGAGCAACCTCAGAACTCAAAGGAAATAAAAATAAATCCTTGCAGCATCTCTGTATAAAAACCAGGGTACTTGTCTCTGCACTCAGCTGGTGAGGCCTTCCTGGCAGTGCCATGTGTTCAGTATGGTGTCACCAGAATTATGGAATTTATCTTTTTTTCTCCCCACTTGGCCCTTTCCAAGCTGAATTATTGTTTTAGTTTGCAGCTGATAACATCTATGATGGATTTTTATTATGTTTTGTCATTCTGCTTCATTATTGATTATATTTTATGTATTTTTGTATACTCTTGTTCATTGCTTAGATAGTTAATACTAAACAGCTTACAAATTCTTAAAATAAGGAATAAAAAAATGGTTTTCAACTGGTGAAAAGTCAGCTTTTTAATCTTTCAGAATTTGTGAAGTCAAACAAGGTACTGCATGATAAAGTTTGCAATTTGTAGCATTTAATAGGCCAAAGGCAAGCTAATGATGACATAGCTGGTCATGTCTCAATATCTCAATTACAATGTTGCAAAACTAAGAGCTGGCACTGCCTGGACTAGTAGCAGAGTTTAGCAACATAGCCTTTAAAAAAAATGTTTGTATTAAAGGATTTCCACAGTTAACAAGGGTACATGCAATGTTTCTGTTTTCAATTCACAGAGTCCTTTCTACAGGTCAGTTACAGTTAGTGTGAGACACTGCTGTCATACACACTGTGAGGTTGTGGGGGGAAATAATCAGAGAGGGGGGAGAAAAAAGAAGGGGGTAAACGTTCATTCTTTTGCTTAGTATACGTGCAGTTTTTGTGTCAGCATTGTGAAGATAGGTCCTTCATTTGTCTGTTTGTTTCTTTGAAGGCGGTGCAAGAGACTGGAGAATCCACAGCTTAGTTGGTTGCATTTAGTCAATTGCTGTGGGTTTTGTTTGTTTGTTTGAAGGGGTGGGGTTGTTGGATCTGGTTAATCACTCTGATTTGTATGCTGTTGGGGCGTTTACATTGTTGCCTTGTTGGGCTGTATATGTAATAAAGGGGAGCTATACCAGGGTGAGAAGGCTGATTACCAAAGAATTGATGTTTTTGAATTATAGTGCTGGAAGAGACGCTTGAGAGTCCCATGGACTGAAAGATCAAACCTATCCATTCTGAAGGAAATCAGCCCTGAGTGCTCACTGGAAGGACAGATCCTGAAACTGAGTCTCCAATACTTACTAAACGACTAAACAACAACAACATACCAGGGTGAAGGCATCCTCTTTTGTTTGTCCCCTGGTTAGCTTCAATTTGTTGGTTAGCTTTCCTAGTAATAATAATAATAATAATAAATTTTATTTATATCCCGCCCTCCCCGGCCGAAGCCGGGCTCAGGGCGGCTAACAACAATAAAACAGTACAAACAACACTTTAAAATCATTCATTATAAAATTAATTAATTCAAGCCACTGGCAACCATTGGGCCAGAGCTCTGCGAAGATTGCCAATGGAGGGAGTCAGGCTGTGCCCTGGCCAAAGGCCTGGTGGAACAGTTCAGTCTTGCAGGCCCTGCGGAAAGATGTTAAGTCCCGCAGGGCCCTGGTCTCTTGTGACAGAGTGTTCCACCAGTAGGGTTGTTTCCCATACAATTTGGTACCAGTGGTCCATGTTTACTCCTGACAGGTCCCTCCAGTGTCTAGTTATGACACTCCTAGCCACTGAGAGTAAGTGGCTTATGAGCTCTTTGTCATCTGAGTGTGCATTGTTGTCTTGGAAAATGTTTAAAAGGGCAGTTCTGGAGTTGCTTCTAGTACCTGCTTTGTTATTTTACAGGTTTCTTGAAGGACTGATGTTCCAAAGGGTTGAATTTGGAGGCATTCCCACCACATGTGGAGGTATGTGCCTGTGGTGGTACAATCTCTCCAGCATTTAGTTGAAGTTCCTAGGTGTATCAGTGCCAGCTTCCGAGATATTAGGCACTATTTATAAATAAGTTTCAAACTGAGTTCCCTTCTTTTGGATGAGATGGGACTTAAAAGGGTAGTTTAGACCACAGTTTGGGTAGGGTTTATTTCATAACCTATAGGATGCTCCCATTGGTCTTTGATTGTGTTGAGGAGCTTTGAGGAATCTTGGAGTAGTTTTTTGTACATTGTGGGCACCATCCACTTGCTGTGTCCCTCTGCTGTCAGGAGGAGTTTTTCAAAGGTGGTGAAAGGTCTAGTGCCTGCTGCTTTGATTGCTGGGCTATTTAAGGAGGTGTGTAGTTGGTGTTGGTTCAACCAGGGTATTTGGGTGTTCCCTAGTTTATCTTGTATTTCTTGTGCTGGTATAGGTTTGTCATTTCTGCACCTAAGTCTGTTAGGTGGTGTAAGCCATTGGCTCGCCATGTTTTTGTTGGGAAGCTTTGGGCTGCATGGTGGAATAGTGGGAGGTGGTTAGGCCTGGACAATGTATCAATACATTGTCCAGGACCAGTTTGAGGGCCAGAGCGTGATGGCAACTTCACTTGGCAGCATATCATGGGTGAGACTTGCTTGCGCCTTACCTTCCTCCACCTGCTCCCTACCTCTGCATATTGGGTGCTGGTGGCAGAGAGAACTGCAGCGGTTTCACCCAGCGTCCCATGGGGCCGGGGCAATCCTTGTTGTTCCACCCTCCATGTGCTGGGCGCTGGCAGTGGAGGGAGGAGGCTGCCAAACTGAACAGGTATGGTCAGCACCCCACATGAATGTCCACCCTGCAACAGGATTCTAACCCCAGAATCCTCTGCCATGGAGCCCCCTGCATATTGCAAACACTAAAGGCATGAACTTGGAAAACCTGTTGTGCACACAGCACGAAAATATGGTTATAGCAAATTAGGATAAGAGCAACAGAGAATTTCAATCAAGGCCACGGGGTACATTCAGTGCAGCTAATGCACTTTCAATGTCATAAGAAAATGGGACTAGGAATTCAGCACAATTAAATGCACAACAAACACAAGACCTGCTTTTCTAGCAGGACAGGATAAAACAAGAGAGATCAGCTACCACCTTCCTAAGTTGACATTCCTTCAATTTGTATGCTGTAATTTCAGGGTCCACCCTGGACATTTTTCACAACTGAAACTGTATATATTACATGCAGGTCTTTCTGAACACAATAAAATTCCCAGGAAATCATTCATTAGGCGAGTGTTCACATAACGAGCTGACAATTTCCATTATTTCCAGTGGGAACATTTCTAATCCGTTATTTGTCCAATCTCCCCCTCTTTCATAGTTTCTTTCTGAAATGGCTGCTGCTGACCAGCAAGGAACAAAAGTTTATGTTCAAAAGTAATCTTGAACAAATGTTCTTAGCTATATCACACCAACTTTTAAAGGATAAATATGGGGAGATATGTTTATCTTTCAGATATTAATGCAAATTTGGATAACTAGCTCAAATAAAAAGGGTCTGTCTTTGTTAAACAAACCGCTACACAAAACCTCTGATCTATTAAGTTTTTTAAAAATAATCATGCTATTTGGGGGTTTAAACTGCAACAGCCTACAAATCACATTAAAAACCAAAATACAACCTAGTATGCCAAGATGTAACAGAAATGGTAATTCCACACATAAAGGCAGAAGGGAATGTGCTAACCCATGTTGCCAAGATGTAACAGAAATGGTAATTCCACATATAAAGGCAGAAGGGAATGTGCTAACCCATGTTGCCTAACACTTCCATTAGCCAAAAACACTCAAAGTAACAGCACGACTACCATTATTACTCACCCAGTTATGTTCTTACATAATCTCCAGAACTGAATTTAAATCTCACTCAGTCATTAAAATTAGGAGCCAAGTGATGCACACCACCAAATTTATGCAATGACTAAGGAGCTTTAGTCATCTGTCTTCTCACAAGCTTCAATAAAAACCAATCAAAATGCTATAAAAATCAGACAATGCCAAGTATAAAGAAGAAAGAAGTCTGAGACAGAATAGGCAGGCCCACACCCTCTTTCAGCCACAGCAGATAGCAACAACTTTAGATCTATTTATGGTTCTTTTATGTTAGTAGTTTTTAACCAAGTCTTCTAGGAAGACATTTGTACATCAGAAATAACAAGTTTACAGCACAATTACTCAAGAATAATTTGAGCATTTTGGGCTAATAACAGGACAAAACATTACATTAAGATGTAGAAATATTAAAACTATATTTTAAGTATCAAGCACCTGTAAAAAGGCTATTTTAGGATCTTGGCAATAGGAATTTCACTAAATAAGATATTTCCCTGACCCTGCAAACAGCAGCATTGTTAACTGTGACACTTGTGTCTTGAATGTAATCACAGTGTATATGTGAACCTGATCTAGAAGAAGTAGAGGGATGCTAAAATTGTTACCACCTCTTTGCAGAACAATGCAGTTAGCAAGTGGTTATCTGCAATTGTAAGTTACCACTTGGGCAATGATCATGAAGTAATTAATGGATATCATTTTTAACACACATGCTCTGTATAAATGCTAGTTGTTTAATTATTCAGTCCTTGAAACATCAGAATTTAGAATTGTATTCCAAACAGTCTCACGACATATCAGTGGGAACCCATGTTACTCTGCTCTACAGACCCACACCTAACAGAAACAGGCCAAGTAAAAAGAAAAGAAAAAAACTGAAAGTCACCCACCCCACAGACAAGGCTCTCTATGGATATGCTAATATGCCAACTCGCTGGCACACTCAGTGTATCCAAGTCTTATCAAACATATTTCCATTTTCTCAGAATACTTGAAGCACTAATTTAATATATGGCTAGATGTCTTATAAAATGAAAGAGAATTATTCTTATTATATCTTGGATATCTGAATAGTTCACACAGGATAAAAATAGCTTGAATTGTATTCTATTTGCCAACCACTAAACTCATACCTGCCCCTTTAGGATGTATGACAATAATAATAATAAGCATCTGAACATTTGAATGTTCAAAGCACTCTATGAACATTAACCACCCAGGGTGGCCCATTCTGTTTTGCCCCCTGAGGAAAAAGGGGAAAATGCCCCCCACTCCGCCGAAGACTTGCTTACTGGTGTCACACAGCTCTGGCTTCTGGCAAGACTTGTGGAACTCTTGTGAGATCTCATTGGAAGCCACTACTGCAGCTGCACAACCCTAGCAGAGGCGGGAGGGACACCACCCCACAGGATTCTGCTGCCCAAGGCAATTGCTTCAGTCTGCCTCATGGGCAGGCCAGCCCTGTTACCACTACACAACAAAAGGTAGACTAACATTATTACAGTGGTACCTCGGGTTAAGTACTTAATTCGTTCCGGAGGTCCATTCTTAACCTGAAACTGTTCTTAACCTGAAGCACCACTTTAGCTAATGGGGCCTCCACCTGCCGCTGTACCGTCGCTGCATGATTTCTGTTTTCATCCTGAAGCAAAGTTCTTAACCCGAGGTACTATTTCTGGGTTAGTGGGTTAGTGTAACCTGAAGCATATGTAACCTGAATCGTATGTAACCTGAAGCATATGTAACCTGAGGTACCACTGTATTCTCATATTGAAGATAGGGAGCAGAGATCATGGGAGAGTGAATTTGTGGCAGAGATGAAACTAGAACCTGGGACTTACTCACTGGCTGTGTTTGTACCTTCACACTAAGCCAAACCATGGAGTAGTACAAACATATTCATTCCGGAAATGGAGATCACATTTGTTTTACCCCTCCCTGGGCTTTTTAGGCCAGCATAACACAACAGCTATTGTCTGAACCCAAGATCATGGTGATGAACTCTCCTTCCTAACCATCATCTGTAGCCAAGATTTGTTCTATGGTTAAGCAGGAGAGAAAACCCACAACTTTGGACAGCACACTAAAGCTAAACTTTGGGCTTAGCTGTTGTCTTGTGCTGACCTAGAGTCAGACTCCAGGGAGGAACAACGTTGGTGTGAGCTCCTCTCTGGGAGCCAGCACATTAGCACACTCATGGTAAGTCACATTCTTTCTTATTGAAACATATGAAAGAAGACTGTTATTTTGGGTTGGATGATATGACCATATTATCTTGGATACAAAGGGAGGCTGTTATAGCCAAAAAAAAATCCCTAATGGTTGCTTACTCAATCTAGATCCACCATTAATCGCAGAAGGGGCGTCCATAGGTGACTAATCCATACATCATTTTGATGACTATTCCAAGTCATTCACAGGTACACATACTTCTCTACAAAACCGTGAGCTACATCAACCTTTCCCTTTGTTTGTTTTTTTCAAAAATAGTAACAACTTTGGAACATATTCCAAAGTTCACTGATCTTGAAATGAAGAGAAGGTGTTCTTTAAAAAAAAGTCATTGCCAGTTGTTCTTGATTCTCTTTTGACTCACTTCCCTTTCTGAATCAAAAATTTAAATGTAAACAAATCCAAGGTTGGAGTAAATTCAGGGGTGTTGCCCAGGATGCCTAACAGTATAAACAAGTGCTTCAATTAAAAATGATAATGTCTTATTACTGCTGTTGTTATTATTATTAACAATAATTTATTTATACCCAGCCTTTTCCCTGACGGGACTCAATGCATCTTACAAATAACAACAAGAATTGCCATGAACATAGAAAACCAATCACTGAAACAGTTAAACGTTAATAGAATTAAAACTATATACATATATAAAATCTGTTTAAAACATACAAATAATTACAATAAAAGTAGCATGGCACCAGCCCTTTCATTAAAAGCAGTTAATTCTTCCCAACTGAATCTGAAAACTGTTGTTCTGCATCTTTTACCAGCATCTTTGCAAACCTAGCCATTACAGTATCGTAAGTACAGACATATCTCTGGCAAGTCCTTATGATTTCTAGCAACTGTGCAGCTGGGATTTGTTCTCAGGCAATTTTAATTCTCATTCTTGTCCCCTTGCTTCAGGCAACAGGCTTTTTGTCTGGTTCTGGCCTCTCCCTTTCTTAATTAGACATGTGGGCTGACATTCATTTTTCATCCATCAGCATTTCCATTTCCCCATTATGTCTAGGGGCACATTACATATACTTTAGCAAAATGCCCTATTATAAAACATATCTTCAGGAGGAAGAGTTTCCTTACACAGAATCCTGATGCATTAATAGGAAACCCTGGTTTTGGTTTCAAATATACATAATGGATTTCACGGCAAAAATACCCTCTAAATTATGCACAGTTATATTTATTAAACCAGCTGTACCAGAATACAATAACCATCTAAATAAACTCCTTCCTTATAATTTAGTAATATCTATAAAGCACTAATTTTTATAATCTATTCAGAAATCTTATTTATGAAATGGGAAAACAAAACTCTGAACTAACTTGAAAATCCAGAGGTTTTCTCCTAGCCTGGGTCCTTTGCAGATAGAATCATAGAACTGTAGAGCTGGAATGGACCTTGAGGGCCATCTAGTCCAACCCCCTGCAATGCAGGAACCTCAACCAACACATCCATGACAGATGGCAATCCAACCTCTGATTAAAAACCTCTAAGGAAGGAGAGACCACAAGCTTCCAAAGGAGTCTGTTCCTCAGTGCACTCAAGATGCATTGAGCCTTTAAAGGACATTGTAAATATAAATGATGTACAGTAAAGTGAAACTTAAAACAAACAAATAAATCATATGCTGTATTTCTGTTAGCCACAAACAATTAAGGAATAGGTCCTCTGCTAGGCCAAAATACTATTTACTGTTCAATGAAATTTGCTTTAGTTTAGCTACTTTCCATTTTTACAGCAGGTCAAATTACATGTTATGGTAAGCACCTATTTTTAGAAAAAGTAGCTACACAGGTCCTGCAGCCCATGATAAGGGGTTAATCCTTTCCTCTCACACCATTTCCATCTGAAAATCCCAGCCCAGCCCCACTACTACGCGCAGCAGAAAGCACCTTCAGGAAAAGTAGCAGAGGTGAATGGATTTGTAAAGGTGTGGCACTGAGGGGAACAGGGTTGAAAGCTCTTCTCTGCATTCCTTATTAGGTTCCCCAACAGCTCCTTTTCTTAAAACTACAGGCAGTGATAAAAACACTTTAAAAATGTACACCTAGCATCATCTAACATGCAGTTTGACTAAAAATATGCACTTTTGTTCCCTTTCCAGTTACCATTCCAAATTAAAAAACCCCAAACCCTATGCATTAAAAAACACTTGCACACTCCTGCACCCACAATAACTGATTCAATGAAAAAGATCTTATCTTGACCTTCTCAAATTCTCTGGAACAAATGTGGATACAAATGCTTACAACCATCTACAAATATTTTATTTGTTGTTCCTATTATTGTCCCTAAAACTATTGTGTCTGTTGTGCCAATAAAAAAAACTACAGAACTCTTTATTTCACTAGGCATCAACACTTTAGCTCACTAAGGCTAAAGCTGACCAAGTCCCACAGATAAACTAACTTTTCATGTTTTTGAGCCAGTTGTTCATGTTTTCTGTTTCAGATTACAGTGGTACCTCTGGTTACGAACGTAATTCGTTCTGGAGTCCGTTCTTAACCCGAAACCGTTCTTAATCCAAGGCACGCTTTTGCTAATGGGGCTTCCCGTTGCTGCCGCACTGCTGATGCGCAATTTCTGTTCTCATCATGGGGCCAAGTGCTCAACCCAAGGTACTACTTCTGGATCAGCAGTTTGTAACCCAAAGTATTTGTAACCCGAAGCATTTGTAACCTGAGGTACCACTGTATAGAGAAATGTTTTTATATATTGTTATAATTCATTATCGGATTATTTCTATCTGATGCTAAAAATACTGTCAATTAAAAGACTGCCTATGCTAGGCATAATGTTTTTGATTTCTCCAGTGAACTCAAACTACATGCTACCACAGTGGTTAAGGATTAGCAACTGAGGCTTTAGAAGACACCCAAATACTGTTTAAGGTCAACGCTAGTGCATTTTAGAGCATTTAAAACGCAGCAAGGTTGTTTCCTCCTGCTTAATTTCAAGTCTCACTGACATGCTGCTGTACACACCACAGATGGGGCAGGGATGTCTTTACCTAGGGCGTGTTACCCATTTATTTCTCCATGCCTGCAACACACACTCCAACCTCCTATTCATGAAGCTGTCAGCTGTGCATGCACAATGGCTGTCTCAAATGTACACATCTCTGTTTAACAGTTGGTTTGAGTGGAAATGCACCAAACAGGAGCATTTCTCAAGAATCTACAAAACAGATACAGATTGTGACTGATGTCATATGTACACAGCTTTAAACACTGGCAGTGGGAATGCACTAGAGGCAGAATTATTGGTAATGTGCACATGGCCTCAGTATCTAGGCTGCATATTCATTGGCAATCAGCATAACATGACATCAAATGTGTTGGCAACAAATCTAAATAATTTTAAAGCAAGCTTCTTCTTTTTCTACACTTAAACCAATAAAGGAGGATAGTAACTGCCCTATAAGCTGCCAGAACCATAAACTATGTGGTGAAATGTCAGTTGTCAAAATACCAATATTTAACAAAGCTTAATTGTCATAACACTTCAAAAAGAGGCAAAGTGGCTTCAATGCAAATTATGCAAAGAGTGATGATTAAATATTCAGCATGCATTTGATCTGAAACTACTTATCAAAGTAGGGAGAGCAGAGAACAATCTAATGCTGAAAATGTTGCGGACAGCCCTTTCCTGCTGGGTCAGGCAGCTGAAGATGATGAGCTTATTTATTAGTTCATCACAAGAAGGAAATAACAAAGCACCACACTCTCTCTCTAAGGGTGTCACTGTATTGTGTAAACACCAAGTTGCATATTATAATGAAGGATATCATTTTAAAGTTAAAATGTCCAGTCAGCTTTTAGACAGGTGTGTGTTGTTTTATTTAAAGCATATTTAAAGCATATATTTAAAATGAAGCACAGGAAGTACATAGTTAACATTATAAAGACAGCAACTTTAGCCTTATGCATAAGTAGTGCATTTGCAAGATATATGTAACAAATTGTGAAACTCCCATCTCTACTATTTATTGTCAGTCTTAATAATGTCAGTTCTATATACATTAAAGAACTTTTTAGCACACAAAGCATGAATCCCCCAGGTGGCTGCCTTTCAGTTAGTTGCTAACCAATAATTTCAAAACCACCCCTCACCATGAAAACTGCCACTTTTGATTTTTGCAAGAATCTGTTTATCACATCAAACAGGGATTGATGACAGTGATGTCAATAAGTAATGTTGCTAAACAAAGAAATGATACTTCCTGTATTCCTTTCTAGCGAAAGGAAGCATAAGTGGCTTGGGAGCATGAATTTGGCAATAACCTCCTGACTAAGGCAAGCACTCACCCCCAGAAGCTACACACCTGTGGAACTGGTCCAAGTCTAGGCTTCTGCCTCCCTTTCTGAATCATAAAGTACAGCTACATGCTTTCTCCTGTTTACAGCACAATGAGATTAATGTGCTTTAAAGTAGCTCAGAAATTTTTAAAGGGCATGCAATACAAGATGGGGTCAAAATGACAGCGCTGAGCTATACAACTCTGTGTGTCTGTGTATGGACCTATTTGGTGTTTTATTAAAACAGTCAGGACTTTGTCTGCACTTTTTAATTTATTCTCTTTCTATTGTTGAGGAAATGTGTGGATGAGAGGAAAACAGCAGGCCAGGGCAGGGCTGGAGAGAGAAAAAGAGAAAAGGGAGTGAGCAGCTAGGTTGTTAGCTAACCAACTGGGTCAACAAGAAATGAGAAAACCCATGGAAGCTAATAACGAGAAAGATCTGAATCCATAATGTGGTGGCTAGTTAATAGTCTTGTTCCTGTTACAGAAAGCTCCTTTTGCTGTTTTAATCATTCATATACTCTTATCTACTTTCCCATAAACCATGGTCCCTGGGCATAGTATGGAGGGAGACTGAGCAGTATGTTTGCTGAAGCTAAGCAGGTCTGGGCCTGGTCAGTGTCTGCATGAGAGAGAAAATTTAGGAACTGCAGGTCTCACTTTAGTTCTTTTGCAAAGCACTGTGACTCAATGGAAGAGCATCTTCAGCTTAAAACCCAATGGATTTGCTGCCAGTCAATGTAGACAGTATTGAGCCAGATAAGCCTATGGTCTGTCTAAGGCAGCGTCCTATGTTTTACAATGGAAGGAGGTAACAACCCACGCCCCTTGTTTTCATTAATTCTTTGGCATGCAGCTGCAGCATTCATATATCAAATAAATGTTCTCTCTAATGGAACCCCAGTATTGTGGGGACTTGTAAAGGATTAACTAAGTGTACATCCCAAGATTACTAAATATGGTCTGCATATCTGTAAGGAGTATTAACTATCCAGAGTGGTTAAGAGAGTTAAAAAAATTATTCCACCTTTTAAATGCATGCTTAAGGGAAAACAAGCCAGGAAACACTTTCTGTCTGTCATAAACAGTAGCAGTTTTTGTTTTGTTTTGTTTTTTTAAAAGCTGGCAACACAGTTTCAAGAATAAGTCTTTGTTCTGTCAAAAGATATTGGGCTCAGCCATGGCATACAGCATTTAATAAGGAGTGATGGGGTTCAAGCCATCTTGGGAGTCTTAGTTCTTCAATCCTGAAGATGTGTTTGTGGAGGGTTGCAATTCATCAGTATAGAGAATAATTCATCAGTGGTACCTCAGGTTACAGACGCTTCAGGTTACAGACACCACTAACCCAGAAATATTACCCAGGGTTAAGAACTTTGCTTCAGGATGAGAACAGAAATCGCGTGGCGGCTAAAGTGGTACCTCAGGTTAAGAACAGTTTCAGGTTCAGAAAGGACCTCCGGAATGAATTAAGTTCTTAACCTGAGGTACCACTGCATACCAATCATATCTAAATGAGACCTCCATTTTTTCATAAAAAGTATGTTCTCGGCATGCACACACACACACACAAAATTTAGAGATGGCCATCACTACCATCACCTACTTTTGAATTTCCAAGGCAACTAACTGAAAGCTGTTGTCAACGGTGGTCAAGAAGCTACATGCCTCTGCGAAGCTCACAAGCAGCAACACATTTTAAGAAACCATGATGAATCCTGCTAGAAAGATCAGGACTTGCAGGTCAAGTTTCCAGAAGCCTCTGGTTGTTAAGGTTGGAAATGCTGTGCTTGATAGACCCACCCTGGTTTCATCCAGCAAGGCTCTCCTGCTGTCCTTAGCAAGTATTGCCTTAAGCTACAATTGGAAGTCCTGGTCCAACAAACCAACTGTTTGATTCTTAAAACAAACCGTGTTTTTTAAACAACAGGTGCTACCTGCCAGGTTCCCAGGGACATCTCACCACCCCCTGTTGCTGACAAAGAGCAGGACCAAGGACTCCTAGGGCTCAAGTTCCTTACTGAGGAGCAGACTTTCATATTTATTGTGTTTACATCCTAACCTTTTCTCCAAGGAGCTCACTGCGGCCTACATGGTTAACCTCTCCCCAAAATTGATCCTCACCACCTTGTGAGGTAGCTTCGGCTGACTGCTCCAATGTCACCCGCGGTGCTTCGCGGCCAAATGGGGATCTGGACGCGGGTCCCGCCCCCCCCCCCGCCCCCAATTTTAGACGGCCGTTCTAACCGCTACACCCCACTGCCTCGAGCCGAGCTTGCCAGCTAATTCCGAGATGGTGGTAATAACGACAACAATGACACGCGTGTGTTGCGCATGTGCAGCCAGGAAATGCTCTCCCCTCCAAACACACCCGCCTGGTGCACTCTGCACATGCTCGTGGGGTTAAGTAAGACCCAACGACGAGGCCGTGCCTCACCTGATGTAAGGGCTGGCGGCCGCCAGGATGTTGGTCTGCACGGGGATCTCCTCGCCCTCCAGCACCAGATGGGCGTCGCAGAAGCGGCCCTCCTCGCGGAAGGAGCTCAGCGCCCTCAGGAGCCGGGCCGGGTGCTGGGGGTCCGACACGGCGCTGCCCGCCGCCCCGCTCGACATCGCGGCGTCCCCAACCGGACGGAGCCCAATTCTTAGCAGCAGGAGTTAAGGGGAGGTGGTGGTCGCCGATGCCGCCGCCTCCTCTTCAGCCTTCGCGCCTTTTCCTTCTCTCCTCAGGGGCCGGACTCCGCCAGGCCAAGGCGGCCTTTCTCCGCTCCTCCTCCTCCTCACGCGCCCAACAGGCCGAAGCTGCCTCCGCGTCTCGCGTCCGCTCTTTTGCCTCAGCCGCTCTCCGGCTCCTCGCATCCGAGCCGGTCCCCCACCATACATCCCAGCCCCGGCTCCGGCCTTGACATCATATCCTCGCGCCGGCCCATCCCGGCTCCGCCTGCCTGAGAGGAGGAGCCGCAGCCGCCGGTGGGATGGAGGGGAAGGAACTGGGCAGCCGCGATTATCCCCTCCAGGCTGGACAAAACGGACGGCATGTGTCATGAACACCACGCGGGATGACAGCAACAACAACAATAACATCATACGCTTTTATCCTCTTTACTGGCACGCGCGCAAAGCAGGGCGGGCGCTCTGCTTATGCTCAGAGGCACCAAGGCGGCTCTCCATCTGCCTTGCGCTGAGCTTGCTCATTTAGGTTAAGGGGGGGGGGCGCCATAACCTATGGCCCTCCGGACGTTGCTGAATTACAATTGCCCAATTGACTAATTTAGCTTAAAAACTACTGTAAACAGTTAAAATTGTGAGTAGGGTTGGAGTTTGTACACTTGTAGTTTAATGGTGAATTTTGGATATAATATAAATGAAGACTTGGGTTATTGTAAAAGATGCAGAAGGAAATGATTAACAATAGGACCCACAAAGGGGAGGAGGGAAGTCCCGGAGATGGTACCTCAGGTTACATATGCTTCAGGTTACACATGCTTCAGGTTACAGACTCCGCTAACCCAGAAATAGTGCTTCAGGTTAAGCACTTTGCTTCAAGATGAGAACAGAAATTGTGCTCCGGCGGCACGGCGGCAGCAGGAGGTCCCATTAGCTAAAGTGGTGCTTCAGGTTAAGAACAGTTTCAGGTTAAGAACGGACCTCCGGAACGAATTAAGTACTTAACCCGAGGTACCACTGTACAACCCAATTATTACACTGGCCCCAACCAGAGGTTGGGCATTTAGTATTGCTGATCCCATGCTGTGGAACACGCTTCAAAGAGACATTTGGCAGACATTAAGACTTTTTTTATGTGGACAGCCGGATCAAACTTTTCTTGAGTAGCCAGTCTTTTTAATGATTGTTTTGTGCTGCTTTTATTGGTTTTTAAAATGTTTTTACATTGTTGTACACCGCCCTGATGTTTTATGAAAGGGTGGTACGTATGTAAATAAAACCTGTGTTTGCATTTGGACATGTAGGCCCATACTGAAACTTGTACACATAAAGGAGGAGGGATGCAATCCTCACCCTCAGGCTCATTCCCAAACATCAAAAGCCAGGGGATATTGTTGTCAGAAAAGGAAGCCTTTTATTACATTTATAAAGCCAGTGGCCTGCATGGGTGCATTGGAAGTCCAGGAAGCATTTGCTACCCTGGGAATGCTGTAACTCACAGGCCTTGTACCTTGCCACATGGGCAGCAATGCAGAGATTTGCAGGTTCTTAATGCTAGCTCTGGCAGCTATCACCATAGTGCACCTAGAAGTTGATGTGGAGTGATTTAAAGTTTTACTTTTTGTACCATTTTTATCTTTTATTTTGCTTGTAAGCTCCTTTGGAAAGGCATTTGTCCAGAAAACCATCCTAAATAATTAAATAATTCCTATGGCTCATCCTATATCAGGGTGGGTGCTACTTTTTAGCCCAAGGGCCACATTTCATTCTGGAAAACTTTTATGGGGGTCACAAAACCTTTGTGAGGCCAGTGAAAAAAATGAGTAGAATAATTAATGTAAATTTAGCTTTGTACGGAAGACTGGTTTCTACACACTCACACTCACCCCTCTATCTTCCATCCAAGCAAGCAAGAGCCATTATCAGAGATAGAGGACATGTTGCAGCTAACCAAAAACACCCAAGGATGGTGAGGGGTGTAACTGGGGAGTGTGTATGACATTAAGTGAGTCCCAAAGGCCAGATAGAGAGGTCTACAGATTTCCCCACCTCTGTCCTTGATTCTGAGGCTGTGTGTTGGAGTTGACCAGCTTTTAGTATTCTAGTTCCCACCATAAAGCGCAAACTTTGGTACTCTGCATCTGTCCATAATGCCCATAACATTACAAGAAGCAGACATTACAGGCAGGATTCGCCTAAGAGCCCTGTGCAAAGATTTTGGCTTGTGAAATGGGGCTTTTCCCCTCTCCTTCCCTAAAATTGGTCAGGAAGACCCCCAGAACAGTATTTAGGGATTACGGGGGGGGGGGGAGGGAATCCATCAGGCAAGCAGAAAGAACATTTGGCATAGCACAACACAGAATTACACCCTACATATGCATGCATGCACACAATGCAATGATTTCCTTTGGGTGTGGGATGGGGTGTGCTGCACTGAATATGATCTGTCCCAGTCAGCTTGGAAGAGAAAGAAATGTGGAACAACCCAATGCCTCGTGCTCAATAAACTCCCAAAGCTGAGGACGCTCAAGGAACTGCACCTGTAAGAAGGCCCATGTGTTTCTCCATTAATACAGCTGCTTTGGAAATTTCCTAACCGAGGGTGTTGTGCTTTGACTGCATGTAATGTGAAAGCCAATAATTTGGGTGACCTTGTCTTAATTATTTCGAGAGAAGTACGGTAATTTGTTTCTGCTGTCACCTGTTAATGATGATGTAAGGAAGCAGAACTGTGTTTTTGGTTTTCCCTTCAACTTGTAAACAATGACTTGGCTTCTCAAGTCACCTATCTAGGTCAACAAGGAAAGCAGGTGATGTAACAGATGGATCAAGGAAGAACAAACCTAGATGCAAAAAAATGGGAAAGAAGCCTGTTGAAAACAAAACAGGAAATGGCCCAGCCATCCTCTTCCAGCTGGCTCTCTCCCTTCATCCCTCCCTCCAGGAGAAAAGAAAGGAAGGATAAGGTCTGAAGGTAGGGTTGAGGGAGAAATTTGATTCAGTTCACAGTTATGTAGGTTAATCTGTCTAATTCTCACTTTCCAAAACTACTTAAACCAAAACACAGCTATCCTTCCAAATTTGCACTTTTCCAGATTTTCTCCAAAATTTAGATAACAGTTCTTAAAGGTTGACCAGCTGAGGTGGATATAGCTGAGAGAACCGTCACTCAGTAGAGCTGATGGAATGGCCTCGATTCTTTTCTCTTATCTCATTCTGCTACAGCCTGATGGAGCGGCTATTGCTAAGTGACCACTGAGGAAAAAAGCTTGTCTGCACTAACCTTTGCTACATGCTTTCTAGGCACAGGTCCAGGTTTTCCAGGTCCGTGTTTGAGCAGGGTTTGTCTGTCCCCTGTCTCTCCCCGCCCCCTCTTGGGAAACCAGCATTTTACAGCAGAATCAGAGCAAATGACAATCTGCAGAAAACCCTATCGCCATTTGCTCCGATTCAGCGGTAAAACTCAAGTGTTCCCGGGGAAAGTGCCAGGACAAAACAAAACAAAACACCCCACTGATCAAACCTGAATCTGGAAAGCCTGGACATGTGCTTAGAAATGCGGCCCCCAAGGAAGTGTGGATGAGCCCAAAGGCTCTCAGTAGATCTGATGGAGTGGCGCTGCTTTCCTTCTCTCGCTCTGTAATAGCCTACTGCTGTAGGCTATTTGACAGCCGAGGAACAGGAAGAAGGCGAGGAAGCCACTGTCCATAATAAACCTCAGCATTACACTTTAAATGCAAGGATGGAGTTGGTAGGGCATGTGTGAGTTTTTTAATGACCCCTGTGCAGGAAAAACATCACGTGAAGTAGCTTGCACGGCAGCATTTGGGTCAGAGGGGAAACAGAGTCGTCCTGTTTTATTCATGCAAATTAATGTCAAGATCACCTGATCTAACTTTAGGATAGTCATTGCAGTGGCATAGGTTTGGTGTTAAGCAAGTTCTCCTGACTAGCCTTTCCCTGCTCCACAAAAACATACACACCCTTTTATATTGCCTGCCTGCAAGTGACGGTATGTTTTCAGCTTCACCCTGATTTTAATCCTCTGCCTGAGATTTCTTCCAGGATATTGGTGTATGGTGCAACTCCTTAAGTGCTTGTATTGATTTCAAGAGCCCTAATTGTATGCTGAGCTTTATGTTCTGACCCTGTATCCCTGAAGACAAAGATCTGGCCATTTACTTCAGTGGCAATGGAATCAAGGCTCTAAAACAGACCCAAAGCAAGTTTGTCTGACAAAAGCTTTCAGTACAAAGGGATGTTATTGGACTCAAGACTGTTTACATCGCAAAGTGATTTATGGACATAGGTCACATCATACACTAAAAGGACATGACTTCCCCCAAAGAATGTTGAGGGGACTATAGTGTGTTAAGGATGCTGGGAATTGTAGTTCTGTAAGGGGTAAACTACAGTTCCCATTATTTTCTGGTATGTATGGATGTGACCTTGTGTTATGATGCAATCACTGATCTGAGGCAAGGCTGGATGTAGGGCTCTGACTGTGATATAAGAGAGTAAAACACTGCTGTTGCTCCAAAACTGGCTTTCCACCAAGTGCCTTCAACCTGGATTTTCCAATCTCTTGATTTTATTATCCTACATATCCTCTGCTTTTTCTGTGAAATTGCTTCAGGACTGCCTTACCTGCTGTCCCAGCTCTTTATGTAGCCAGGGAGAGGAGAGGTTAAGAGCACACCAGCAGGAGTGGTCTTAGGGCAGTGCAAGCGGTTGCGCACTGGGCATGCAACCAAGAAGGGCACCTTCTCAAAGCCTGGTCAGTGGTTGCCTGGTTTCAGGAAGGAGGCATGTGGGCCCTGACAGGGTCCTAGAGTGCTCCTTCTACCTTCCCAAAGCCAGGCAAGTTCTTACTGGGCTTTCGTAAGGAGATAGGTGGGATCTAGGACCCTGCCAGAGCCTCGTACCTCCTTCCCAAAGCCCAGCTTAAGCAGGTACTGTGAGTGTGTCAAATGGCCTTGCACAGGGTGGCATATTCCCAAGGTCTGCACCTGACATCAGGTAGCCATCTGCCATAAAAGGTAGAGGGATCCCTGACCATTAGTTCCAATCGCAGATGACTCTGGGGTTGCGGTGCTCATCTCGCTTTATTGGCTGAAGGAGCTGGTGTACAGCTGGGTCATGTGGCCAGCATGACTAAGCCGCTTCTGACGAACCAGAGCAGTGCACGGAAACGCTGTTTACCTTCCTGCCAGAGCAGTACCTATTTATCTACTTGCACTTTGATGTGCTTTCGAACTGCTAGGTTGGCAGGAGCAGGGACCAAGCAATGGGAGCTCACCCCGTCATGGGGATTCGAACCGCTGACCTTCTGATTGGCAAGCCCTAGGTTCTGTGATTTAACCCACAGCGCCACCCGTGTCCCTTCAGCCATCTGCCATAGAACACCACTTTTGGCCCACCAGTGTTGATTTCTAGTAGTACCTGCAATGGCACAGCTTCAAGGCCATGGTCGGCTGAGCCCAACTCCTCACACTTGCATTGAACCTGTTGATTAGAGTAGCAAGCTTTCAAGTTGCACAAACCCCTTCAAGTAGAAAGCCCCAAAGGCCTGTAAGATCCAGCACATCCTATGGGTGTATGTTAATAATCAGATCTGGGTAACTTGAATTCAAAGCCCTACTTAACCATTAACTCAGTGAGGATGATGTGGGGTAATGTCATCCATCCCTCTTTAGTTCAGTTTCCTTTTCCAAAGCATAGAACTTCCAGGCAACCTGTTTATTGAGCATTATCTTTATTTGACCGCAGGTGACTTAGATGACACTGGCTATTTAATTAGCATTCATTCTGATTTGTTTGGAGGAAGTTAGACAATGTTGCATCAAGCAAGTATTATCCCACATTTTCCTGTGCATTTCCCCCATCACTTTACGTAGTGCAAAAATTGGATCTTTCAGGAAAGCAGGTGTGTTGCGTTAGAGCTCCAAATTAGCTTTAATAGCTAATTTAATAGCATGTCTGGAAGTGCCCTATGTATCCAGTTTTACCAATTAAAAGCTAACTCTCATTATTAAGAACAAAATAAGACATTATTAACATTCAGGAGGAAATTAAAAACATTTCCTGATTACCCAGGAATTTGATGGTTGAAAAGATAGTGGGTTGTATCCAACTAAGTTTTACTCATAGCAAACCCATTGAAATTAATAGACCTAAATTAGTCATGGCCATTAATTACAATGGAACTACTCAGAGCAGAAGTAGTATTGGCTACAACTTACTGTTCTCACCAACCTTGAAATTATTAGTTGTATGTGGCTATTTTAACATGTTTTAGATGTTCTTAATTGTATTTAATTGTTCACAACATGTTTTATCTTAATTGCATTGTTTTTACTATTTGCTATTTGCCCATTGGGCTTCTTAGGGAGGAAGAAGAATGGGATAGTAAGAGCCCTGCTGGACCAGAACAAAAGTCTATCTAGACCATAATCTAGTTTTCATTCTGATCAACCAGATGCTGATTAGAAGCTCATGAGCTTTTTGGGGTGCTGTACACATGATGTCGCAACAGTTTTTAGCCTTATCCTCCATGAATATTGCTAATTCCCTTTTAAAGTCATTAAGTTGGTAGCCATCACTACATCTCATGAAAGTATAGTTTGTAGTTTAACTAACCCTGCATGGTGAAAGTATTTCCCTTTGCCAGACCTGCATCTACCACCATTCAGCTTCTAGTATGATGACAGAGGGAGCAACATATGGTAGCTATCTGAGTGCTTCCACACAGAAGCATATTGTGGATTCGGTGATTCTCATGCATGAAAGTTTTACACAGCATCCACATGAAGTGATCCTCAGCAAAATGCCATCCCATATGCTTTCCCCACTTAATCCAGATTTACCATAGACACATAAAATGCAGTAAGTCAAAACAAAACACTCACATGGAAATGGTAAATCCAGAATTAATTGGGGAGGAAGGATGGGATGGCATTTTGAGAAAGACAATGTATTGTGGTTACTGCAAAAAAGCTACCTGTGTGAGCAACGCAAACTCCACTATAAAATGCCCTGTGGAGGCATGCTCTATTCACTTCCTCCATAGTCCACGATGCTTAATTTTATATAGTTCTGTCATCATGACCCTTCACATTTGGCTTTCTTCCCATATTAATAGGAAGGCTACCCTCAAATCCAGAACCAGCCCTGATCTGCATAATAACTCCTCTATTCCATCTTTGGTCACAACCAAAACATTTAAAGCACATTCAGCACACATTTAAAACACATGGGTTCCCTCAAAGAATGCTGGGAACTATATTGCGTTAAGGGTGCTGGAAATCATAGCTTTGCGAGTTCCCCAGGGTTCTTTAAATGTATGGTGTGGCTGTGACAGTAGACTGTTTTTGTTTTATTTTTTAAAATCACGCTCAACAACATCTTTTCTCTCTCCAAACTTTCCTCCCTTCCAAATTTGTTTTGTCACTTATCAAAACACAAAAGCTTGCAGACTACTTCATGTCTCCCTGACCATTGGCCATCATAACAAAATTATGCTGCAATATCGATATATTCATTTTTACCAAATGAACTGACATAATTATCTGCATTTTTTAAAAAGTCATACTCATTTTAGTCATACTCCATCAGGAATTGTAAATCTTGACAACTTATTCTGAGAAAAAGAGACCCAAGTCAAACAAGCTCAAACTATGATGCTACCACAAGCTTAACAATTGTTAAAGCTGAGCATTGAAACTGGGACTCTGTAGGTCAGGGGAACACTTGCACAGACCTTTTCCTTTGTCACGTGCAATTTTAATTTTTTAAAAAAGCATTGAAGGATTATGCAAACTGTACTCAGTTGCTAACAGTCTAAAATAAACATGTTGGTTTCTATTGAATATACTTGGGATTTTAGCTTCCCATCAGAAATTCCCTCAGTAAATATACCATGCCCCCTGGAGTTAATTGGAACAAATGAAGCATGAACTGTGTGATAGTTAACTTAATTTCAATGCGTCTGACAGCTTACTGTGTTTATATACATTATGGTGATTTCCCAAATTACCTCTGGTTTGAAACATTCTTCAGCTCCAAAGACATTTATCAAATTCTAGGTGGAGCCGAAGTGAAAGTTAAGCTAGCATGAGACAGAATAATGCAATGGCACCTGGGCTGCAATCTCCTTGCACCATGCCAAGTTCCTTGTTAAGACAGAATTAGGTTTGATTTCTGTCCATGAATGGCCACCCACTTAGAATACAGTATCTGAATTACCCTCCTTTCCATCATGAGGATTCATACAGGCAATGTGCTTTTATAAAAAAAAAAAATTGGCACGCTACTCCTATGGATTGATTTAGAAGCCGTAGTCCAAAACACCTGGTGAGTGCCATGTTGAGGAAAGCTGGTTTAAATTGCAACTGTATGCATTTTTGTGTATGCAGCAGTACTGGGAGAATGAAGATTTAATAACAGCAGGAGGAGCCTTATCTGCCTTCCAGAGGCTGTTTTGGAACACAAGAAACTGTCAGATATACTCAGTACTTTCTACATTGAGTAGCTGTGGCTCTCCAGGATTTCAGATTGGGGTCTCGCTAGCTCCTAACCTGGAGGAAGGAGAGGGTCAAAATATAAGAATAGCAACGACCCTGCCACAAAATGGTGGCTTTCAAATGAGAACAGGAAGAAGTGAGGGCTATGTGTCCCTCTGCTGTTTTCCAAGCTTCCAAGTTGGCTATCACTTTTCTTGCTATAGAAAAATGGGCAGTGAGTTATTGAATTAATGTCCATAATTTCAAAGGATCGCAGACAAGTCAACTGCTATGGTGGCAGAATGCTATTCTAAAGGGCTGGATCTTGCATAGTGCTTAAGAATGCCCAAGGACCAAGTACATTGATTACGGTGAAATTTACTTCCAAGTAAACATGCGTTGGATTGAGCTGTGAGGAGAGCTGGAACAAAGAGGCCTTGTCAGCCCTTAACATTTGTGCTCAGAGATCTTCATTGGC
Source organism: Podarcis tiliguerta (assembly GCF_965153285.1). Lineage (NCBI taxonomy): Eukaryota > Metazoa > Chordata > Lepidosauria > Squamata > Lacertidae > Podarcis > Podarcis tiliguerta. The sequence continues at coordinate 47,756,288 of NC_139541.1, read as the reverse complement.
TATTGATTTGCTACTATGCCAAGTTCCAGGTGCCACTATTAGCATATAAAGCCCTTAACAACTTGGGACCAGTTTACCAATGAGATTGCCTTATCCCACATGTGCCCACTTGACCACTTCAGTCAGTGAAATTGGCACTACTACAGATGCCACATAATACCTATTCCGCCTTTGCAAGAACTTGGTTGTTTAGCGTTCTCCCTGCCTATCGAGATCAAGTAGGCGTTTTCACTGTACTCTTTTAGAAACCTGCTAAAACAAGCCTATCCAGATGCTTAGAAAGTCGAGGTAATTTTAATGTGTTTTAGTATTTTAACTTTTGTATGTTTGTTGTGGATTTCTCTCTCTTTTGTAAACTGCTTTGAGGGTTTTCAGAGTGTATAAATTTCATGAAGTAAATAAATAAAACCCCCAGAACAACACACCATAGCTGTCAACTTTTTCCCTTTCTTGTGAGGAATCCTAGTTGGAATAAGGGAATTTCCTTTTTAAAAAGGGAAATGTTGACAGCTATACAACACACCCTTTGACAGAATGGGTAGCTAGTTTTCCCAGCAGCTCATTTTCTTTAAGAGGTGCAGAGTTAAATGTGCTTTAAATGAAAAGGCAGTGGTTGAACTGGGTTTGTTGCAGAACAACTAGGAAAATGTTATTTATGTTTGGATATTTGAAAATAATAACAAAAGACATGCCAGGGGGTGGGGTGCAGTTGGGGGTGGAGGGGGAATCTGAGATTAATAGTGCAATGCTCTTTATATGTATTCAGAAGTAAGACTTCTGCATGAGTATTTTGCAGCTCGCAAAGTGACAGATGCTGTTTGTTAAGCATTTGTGGCAATACTTACCTATTAGGACCTTTTTAAAATCAGACATATTTAAAGTTGAAGTCAAATCATATTCTGGTTTCTTTTGCCCTTGGCTTCAGAACAGTATCTTTAGCCAAAGTTATCTTTATTTTATTACAATATTTTGCTTAATATACCTTAGGAAATACCATATTAGAGAAGTATTTCTGTCTGCGGCATGTAAAATTACTTTTGTCACTACTAATTGTTAGGTTCTTTGGATACGGTGCTTAGTCTTAGCTTGGTTATATTTCTCTTAAACAGAAAAAAATATATGAGCACAATCTCGCTTCTGCTGAAATAGCAAAGCATAATTTACTTATGAGACAGTAAGGACAGTAAGCCCACTCAACTTGCATTAGAGGTTCCTAAAGAAAAGATCTAAAAATAAGTACACCTGAAGGATTCAAAGGAAAAAGACTTGCTTTAAATATAATTGCAATATAATTAAAAATAATATAAAAGCATTCTGGATTTAAACATTTTTCCACACAGGAAGGAGGATGAGCCTTGCCTTCTTTTGAAATAATACAGAATGTCAGGTCAAGAAATCTTTTAGCACCTTAACTTGACATTTCACTTTGGTCATTGAATTTAGCAAATGAAGCACCAAAGTAATCAGCTTGAATCTCAAGTGAATTGCGATTCACTTGAATCTCAAGTGAATTGCGATTAAACACCAGAATTTCTGACAAACTCAGATTATCAAGGGTTTCCTTCTAATTATGTTCTGAACACAATCCTTGAAGATTTCAAACTTTGGAAAGTGTGATTCATGTTGCACACACCACATTGTAAACACACTTTGTTCAAGCAACTAAGTCGTATGTTCATTGCACAGACATCTTGCAAAGCTTGGCAAAAGCACCCAGAAAATACTGCAGACAGCTTGCACCATATGCCAAGAACCAGGCCATTAGTCCAGCATTGCAGGTAAATATACAAGTGCATGCGCTGAGGACTGGAGTATCACAGCAATATTTTCAGCAGTGTGCAGCAAGACTTAATGTTCGGATTATAGCAGGAAACAGTCTACTTTATTCGTGTTCGTTGTCCAAATCTGCCTCAGGCTCCACTTTCAAATCTTTCTCAGGTATGAAGAGACCATGTAGGTCCAGGTGCAGATCTGTCTTGACCATGGCCCGCGCTATTTCCTTGAACGTTTTGGCATCCAGTATCAGCAGGAAAGGTGGCTTCTGGGGATCTGACGTTACGATGGGTGACAAGATGATACCTAAAGTTGCAACAGAATATATGCTAAAACAGATTTTCCTGAAATATGGCTTCTTCTTTTTTTAGAAGATGGGGCAGTGGGGGCATGGAATGGATATTAATTTATGCTTAACTTTTGGAGCTTGCCCTGGCACAGGGAGTTAATAGTTTCCCACTAAACTGCAAAGAAAAAGAAAGCACTGTTGCTGCATGGAAGAAATAGCCTGCTGGCCGCTTAAAAAGCAAAAGAATTAACTGGAAACAAGCTAACATTTGATGGAAAAATCTGAATGATCACTTTAATGGAGTATGTAATGTTAACACTTGAGAATGCAAATGCTTCTTTGATATGATTTTATATGCCCTGCATTGTTTTCTTCACTGATACTCTCTTGTTTGTTTTTCTTATATGTAGCATGCCTGTATGATTTCAGTAATATAAAATTACAATAAAAACATACTCCCCAAGTAAAGAAACTGGAGAGGCCATAGCTCAGTGGTAGAGCACCTTCTTTGGATGCAAAAGCCTGTATGTTCAGCTCCTGGTATCTCCAGTTAAAGAGTTTGGATTTGATATCCCGCTTTATCACTACCCGAAGGAGTCTCAAAGCGGCTAACATTCTCCTTTCCCTTCCTCCCCCACAACAAACACTCTATGAGGTGAGTGGGGCTGAGAGACTTCAGAGAAGTGTGACTAGCCCAAGGTCACCCAGCAGCTGCATGTGGAGGAGCGGAGACGCGAACTCGGTTCCCCAGATTACGAATCTACCACTCTTAACCACTACACCACACTGGCTCTCATAAAAAGAGAGCAGGTGACTGGGAAGACCCCTCTTTTCCTAAGACCCTGGAGATCTGCTGCCAGTCACAGTAGACAGCCCTGACGGAGATGGGAAAGGGGTGTAAGGCAGCTTCTTTTTCTGTTATAGCTGTGTTTGTTGTGTTGATATAAACTAAAAAGATTTTAAAAATTAAGTCCTATGTATCATTATTGTTGTCCCTTAGCCTAACATATCACAGAGCTGTTATTATGTTGATAAAATGGGAGAAAGCCAAATACATCACCCTGAGCTTCTTGAAAGATGTGCAGGGCACACGTGATAAATAAATGCAATGGGGACAGTTGACAAAGGAAAGTGACATGTGTCAAAAGCCGCAATGTGTGGATGTCAAGATTCCCAATTAAGTCAGCATTACCGCAAGTATATAATGGTTCCATGCAGCTTCTTGGAATGGTTTCTCAACATGTGTGCAAATGCTGAGCACTCACTTAAGCAGGAATGTAGCCCAGATTATAAAGACTTGTTTTCAGACTACATTAGCCAACATGCCATGGACAAAGTGAGTCATCGACAAGCCTGCAAAGTTTAAATCCAAAGAGTTGCATCCTGGGACATTATGGTGAAGGGTAGGAAAGAAACTGAATTAATAATAATAAAAAAACTTTATAATATTACTATAGAAATTAAACCCATGCAAAGTTAATGGCACTTATTATTATTATTATTAGTTACTGTAGTGGTTTTCAGACTCTCTAGCTTCAGGGGCACTTTGTCTGGCAAAGAACCCCTTGCACATTCCAGGGATTGTCCACCCTGATAAGCTTCCAAGGATCACCTGCAGTATTTTGCTTGAAAACTGAAGTTACTGTAATAGGTAGAGAAACTATTAGTTAAAATAGGTAGACAAATGTGATGGGATGAAGAGCTGCTTGTGTGTAAACTGCAAATCCCTCAGAGTTTGAACAGTTTCTCAAACCTCTGCCTGTGACGGAGCCCCTCCAGCATGGCTGCGTCAGTCGCTAGCAGAATCCGAAAGTGGTTGCTTTCGGAAACGTTTCCAACATAAAAGCTCCTTAACGGAAACACGTCTTCTGGACTCTCTGCGTGACAGTTTCCGGCGAGGAACGGGTGTCCCTATAGGAGGACCTGAAACATCCCCACTATTTTCGCTAGAAACGTCTCTGAGCCATTCCTCCGACTCTCCCTCCCTTGACATTCCTGTTCGCCCCCTACTGGTTCCCTCTTCAGGTGTTACGTCTCTCTCTACTTCAGAGAGCCTTGGCACCTCTTGTGCTGCCGATGGCAGTTCCCTGACATCCACCTCCCCTCCAGGGCCCCCTTCACCCCCTCCCGTCTCCTCCCCTTCGGGTTGGGAGGAGGCAAAACCCCGGAAAGAACCTTCCTCATCGTCTGAAGTTTTGAACACCTTTCTCCACTTGTTGCGATTCCTAGTCTCTCGGTACTCCTCGTCGTCTGAGTCCGTTCCTTCTTCCAACTCCGACTCTGCGAATCCTTCCAGTTCCTCTTCCTCGTCTGTGGTGCCGAAATACTCCCTCCTAAACCTTGCTGCCGGCTGTGGTTTCCTCGGGAATCTTTGGTGGAACGTTTCTGTTAAAACCTCGTCATTGACCTCCTCTGCTGTCACCCAAGTGTTTTCCGACTCCGGTTCCCCTTCCCACGCCACTAAATACTCCACCTGATTGCCCTTCCACCTGGAATCGAGGATTTCCGCTACATGGTTACTGCTCTCCCTCTCTTCCAAGACTGGTCCCCTGTTGTACTCCCCTTCACCTCCCCCCTTGTACGGTGACAGTAACGACCTGTGGAACACTGGGTGCAATTTCATGTGGTTGGGTAACTGGAGTTTGAAAGCCACTGGGTTGACCTGCTGAATGACCTCAAAGGGTCCCAATCTCTTGGGTCTTAATTTCTTACAACCCCCTTTGAACGGCAACCCTTGGGTGGACAACCACACCTGATCCCCCACCCTTACTGTTTCACCTTCCCTCCTGTTCTTGTCTGCCTGCTTCTTATATTGTGCCTTGGCCCTTTCTAAGTTGAGCTGAAGCAGACGATGGATCGCTTCCATCTCTTCTACAAAATGTTCGGCCGCTGGGACGCTCCATCTCTCGCCTCCCTCCCCCGGGAATGCCCTGGGGTGACACCCGTAATTGGCCAAAAAGGGGCTCATCCCTGTGGACACATGCTCCGCATTGTTGTAGGCAAATTCTGCCAGCGCCAGCTTTTCGACCCAATCATTCTCTCTGTCATTGACATAACACCTCAGATATTGTTGGAGGATGCTATTTGCTCTTTCCGCCTGCCCGCTGGTTTCAGGGTGCCGGGCCGTCGAGAAATTGACTTCCACGTGCAGCAAGCTCATGAGCTTCCTCCAGAACCTGGAAGTAAATTGTTTCCCGCGGTCTGAGATAACCCTCAAGGGGGCGCCATGCAGCCGGAAGATGTGTTCTACAAACAACTTCGCTGTTTCTTCCGCTGTGACTGCATGTGAACATGCTACAAAGTGGCACATCTTAGTCAACAGGTCCACTACTACCATGATGGCCGTTTTCCCTTTGGATTTGGGCAGATCCGTCATAAAATCTATTGATACCGCCTCCCAAGGCCGTTCCGGCGTGGGTAGTGGTTCTAATAACCCTGCCGGCGCCCTTCTTTCCCCCTTGGCCCTCTGGCATTGGTCACACCCTCTTACATACTCCTTTACATCTTCCCTCACCTTGGGCCACCAAAATTCCCTGGTGACCATCCACATGGTCTTGTGTTGTCCAAAATGTCCCGCCGTGGGACTATCATGCAACTGCTTGAGTACCCTCCCTCTCAATTCACCTTCTGGTATATACAGTGCCCCTTTGTAATACAATGCCCCATTTCTTTCTTCAAAACCCTCCGGGCTCTCACCCTCTCCCCTGAGACCTCTGAGCTTATTTTGGGCATATTCGTCATTTTCCGTTTCTTCTACCAGTTCTCGTCTCCCCACCAGCGCCGCCCCACACACCCAGCGGTCCTCGGGAATGACATGTCTTTCTTCGATTGCCCCCTCCCCCTCCAAGTACTCTGGTTTGTGTGAGAGAGCGTCCGCCCTGACGTTCTCTGGGCCTGGTACATAACAAATCTCGAAGTGGAATTTGGAAAATTCCTGTGCCCATCTCACTTGTCGTTGGTTGAGTACTCGAGCTGTCCTCCAATACTCCAAATTCTTGTGGTCGGTGCACACTTGCACCTTGTGTTGTGCCCCAATCAATAAATGTCTCCACCTCCGGAACGCTTCGTGAATGGCGAGTAGTTCCCTGTCATACACCGTGTAGTTCCGCTCGGACTTATTCAGCTTCCTCGAGAAAAAGGCACACGGTCTCCACTCCGACGTATTTCTTCCCGGCTGAAGAAGCACCGCCCCCACCGCTCTGTCTGACGCGTCTGTCTCCACTCTCATGGGCTTCTGTAGGTCCACATGCAGAAGTTGTTCTTCCGAAGCGAAAGCCCTTTTCAGTTCTTCAAAAGCTCTCTCCGCCTCCGCCGTCCAAACAAATTTCTTCTTGCTACTGAGGCAGTCGGTGATGGGCGCTGTCAAGTGTGCAAAATTCTTGATGAACTTCCGATAAAAGTTCCCAAACCCCAGGAACCTTTGCACATCCTTCTTGGTCTTCGGTGTCTGCCATTCCAGCACCGCCTGGACCTTGCCTGGATCCATGGCCAATCCTTTGTCTGACAAGCGGTACCCCAGGAATTCCACCTCCTTGGCATGAAACTGGCACTTCTCCAGTTTCACCCACAGCTGATTGGCTTGCAGCCGGCCCAACACTTCTCTCACGTCTCTCACATGCTGCTCTTCATCTTCCGAATACACCAACACGTCATCCAAAAAGGCCACACAATTCTTGTAGAGCAAAGGTCCCAAGACGTGGTTGATAAAACTTTGAAAACATGCGGAGCCGGCTTGGAGACCGAAGGGCATTACGAGGTATTCAAATGCTCCCAAAGGGGTGAACATGGTGGTCTTCCATTCATCCCCCTTCCTTATCCGTATCAGATTGTACGCCCCCACGCAGGTCCAGTTTTGTAAAAATCTTCCCCTTCCTTACCCTGGTCAGAATGTCATCAATTCGGGGCATAGGAAAAGCCAGGGGTTCCGACACGGCATTTAGGGATCTGAAGTCCACTACAAGCCTCGGCTTATCTGTGTTTTTTTTGTCCACAAAAAACACTGGGCTGCCCCCCACCGCTCGGGACTCTCTGATGAAACCCCTCTTCAGGTTTTTGTCAATGAACTCCCTCAGCTCCTGCATCTCCCTGTCTGACATGGCGTACAGCTTGCCCACTGGGAGTTGAGCCCCAGGGAGTAGGTTGATTTGACAGTCAAAGGGTCTATGCGGCGGCAGTTTGTCCGCTTCCCTTTCGCTAAATACGTTGCTCAGATCTGCATATTGCGGAGGCACCTCCCCTTGCTTCATTACCTCCATCCCAGCTAGGGTGAGCTTGGCTCCCCCTGGATCCTTTCCCTGCTTGCAGTGTTCTAGGCAATGCGCTGACCCAAAGGAGACCACCCTCTGGTGCCAGCCCACTAGAGGATCGTGTAGTGCCAGCCAGCTCATCCCCAAAATTATGGGAGCTCCTCCCAAGGTGGCCACATTAAACGCTATCCGCTCGGTGTGCCTTGCCACCCTCATTGTCATGGGGACTGTCTGTTGGTTCACTTCTCCTCCCAACAACTCTCTGCCGTCAATCGTGGTTACCTGCAGGGGTTTACTTAAGGGGAGGGTTTGTATCTGGTGCTCAGCTGCGAACTCCTTACTCATGAAATTACAGGAGCTGCCTGAATCCAGAAGGGCCTTGATCTGTAGAGGATGTCCGTTTGGCAGCTCTAGCAACACCTCTATCACTAGAGCAGGTCTGGGAGGTTCTGGTGCGGGCACTCTCACTGCTTTTGAGCCTGGCTGCTGTGCCCCGACGGCAGCCAGGCGTTGGCTTTTACTTGCTCCGTGCTTTCCTCCTCCTCTCCCCCAACAGCTCCTGCCATGCCTTGCCATTCCTTTCTCCGTGGACAGACTCTGGCAAAGTGTCCTGGCTGTTGGCAGAGATAACATTTCTTCCCGCCCTTTCCCTCCTTCTTCCGCCCTTCACCGATGTTTGAAACTGCGCGCGCATGCGCTGTTCCCACTTCCATCGGCTCTGCCGGCGGGAAAGGCTGCTCTGGAATGTCTGGAATGCGGAGCTCCCTCCAACGTTCTCCTTTCCCCTCCCGCTTCTCCAAAGCTCTCGCTTCCTGGCGCGCTCCTATGGCCAGCGCGGCTTTAGTCAGCTGGTCCATAGACTCCGCTCTGGGGGTCCGGGAAAGTTCATCTTTCAAGGACGAAGACAGACCTTCTTCGAAAAGCATCTGAATGGGGTCAGCAGACAAGTCCCACCCCAATCTATGAATCAGCATAGTGAACTCAGTCCAGTACTCACGGACAGTCCTGTTTCCCTGTCTGCAAGCCATTAACTGCCTTCGCACCTCTCCCTGCTCAATGTCGCTGGAAAACATCAGGTCCATGGCACGAAAAAACTTCCTTGTGTCCTTTAGGATCTCATTATTTGCTGCCATCAAGGGTCTAACCCAGTCCTTCGCCCCTGATTCGAGATGGCTAATTACAAAAGCCACTCGCGATTCCTCATCAGGGAAGTCATCAAATTGCAGATTGAGAGCGTATTGCATCTCTGTCCTAAAGGCATGATAATTTCTGGGGTCCCCCCCAAATTTCTGCACCAATCCTGGCATCTTTCTGTTGAGTGGGGTGGCTTTCTCCTTCCCCCTTTCTGCATCCTGAGCCCTCCTCTCTTCCAGCCTCGCCGTCTGCAAGGCAAGCTGGATTTCCAACGCCCTGTACCTTTCCTCCAGGCTTGGACCTCCTCCAGCTGCCCCTCCAGTTCCGGCTGGTTCGCTCATGATGCCTCTCCCTGGCACAAGCTAGCTGTCGGTGACTTTCGGATTGCTGTGATGGGATGAAGAGCTGCTTGTGTGTAAACTGCAAATCCCTCAGAGTTTGAACAGTTTCTCAAACCTCTGCCTGTGACGGAGCCCCTCCAGCATGGCTGCGTCAGTCGCTAGCAGAATCCGAAAGTGGTTGCTTTCGGAAACGTTTCCAACATAAAAGCTCCTTAACGGAAACACGTCTTCTGGACTCTCTGCGTGACAGTTTCCGGCGAGGAACGGGTGTCCCTATAGGAGGACCTGAAACATCCCCACTATTTTCGCTAGAAACGTCTCTGAGCCATTCCTCCGACTCTCCCTCCCTTGACATTCCTGTTCGCCCCCTACTGGTTCCCTCTTCAGGTGTTACGTCTCTCTCTACTTCAGAGAGCCTTGGCACCTCTTGTGCTGCCGATGGCAGTTCCCTGACAACAAACTATTAGTTAATAGTTTCTCTACCTATTTCTTTTCTTTATATGATTTTTCCTTATAATGACTTTTCCTTATAACCTGTGACTTTTCCTTATAATCTTGAGCAGGAACTTTTGTTTATTAAACTGGATGTTCTCACATCTCCATCAATACATCAAAAAGCTCCTATGTTGAGGTTTTGTTGGTTTTCAAACATTTACATGTAATCAGTTAAATGAATATATAATTAAAAGGCAGATACAGTGGTGCCTCGCAAGACGAAAAGAATCCGTTCCGCAGGTCTTTTCGTCTTGCGGTTTTTTCGTCTTGCGAAGCAAGCCCATTGATGGAGTAGCGCTATTAGCGCTATTGACATTTTAAGGGCTAAAAACGGCTTTTTAACACTTGGGAGATTAGCGGTTTTGCTGCTAAAATGCTTTTAGCAGCTTAGCGATTCAAAATAAGGGGTTTTGGAGCAGAAAAAAAAATTCAAATTTTTTCGTCATTTTTCGTCTTGCGAAGCAAGCCCATAGGGAAATTCGTCTTGCGAAGCGCCTCTGCAAACGGAAAACCCTTTCGTCTTGCGGGTTTTCCGTCTTGCGAGGCATTCGTCTTGCGGGGCACCACTGTATTGTCAATTAAAATATATTCAATTAGTTAACAGCCTTAGTTACTTATAACATATATTTATGTCTTGCTCCTATCTGCAGTTCTTCCAAAACAGAACTGGCAGAGTGTGATGAAACAACCGCTGTTGTGTTTGCTGACTCTGCTGTTTAGCTTAGACAAAACAGCCTTAATCTCCAGGACTATTACACAGTTTAAGATGAGGCCCTTTGATGATAAGCCATTCCAGCAGGCTGCGTGAAAGATCCATTGTACACGCCTCTGTGCCTGTCAAGGCGAAATGTAGCTTTGCTTTGTTCTGAGTTGTACATTGTCAGTGGATAAGTGAGTTGCATTGTTGAGAAATTTCTATTGGTGATACAAACAAGGTTTAGGGGCTGTTAAGGAAGGATGACATGTGCCAATCTAGTCATCCAGTTCTCCATTTGGAGTAGGTATCTTAGTACTCCAGTACCTTAGTAACTGCTCATAAATTCAACACTTCCAATTTGAAAGAATATCAGGTAAATCCATCTGCCTGAGATTCTGGACACTCACTAACTTGCAAGACTGGAAGATAGATTTCCTCTCCTGCACCTAAGAGTTGGTGGCTACTCATCATGTTGGTTATATACTGCTTCCAGGATCAGAGGCAACATGTCTCTGAATACCAGGTCCTATCTGCACTAAACCTTAATACAGTTTGTACTTTTGGCATGATGACCAACATATTTTAACAAATAAATCTGCCTGGCTCTTGAGTTGGGGTTGTGTTTAGTGGTTTCTTGTTTGGCAGGGGGTTGTTGCTGTTATTGATTATTATTTTTTTAGTATCTTTATTTTTAGATCTTAGGATTTATGTGGAAATTATTTCAGTTTGGTTGTGTACTTTTTGATGTGTTTTATTTATTGTTTATGACTACCTTTGTTATAGGGACACGGGTGGTGCTGTGGGTTAAACCACAGAGCCTAGGACTTGCCGATCAAAAGGTCGGCGGTTCAAATCCCCGCGACGGGGTGAGCTCCCATTGCTCGGTCCCTGCTCCTGCCAACCTAGCAGTTCGAAAGCACATCAAAGTGCAGGTAGATAAATAGGTACCGCTCTGGCGGGAAGGTAAACGGCGTTTCCGTGCACTGCTCTGATTCGCCAGAAGCGGCTTAGTCATGCTGACCACATGACCCGGAAGCTGTACGCTGGCTCCCTTGGCCAATAAAGCGAAATGAACGCCGCAACCCCAGAGTTGGTCATGACTGGACCTAATGGTCAGGGTTCCCTTTACCTTTACTTTACCTTTGTTATATTTGTAATATTTTTTTAAATGTTGTAAGCTGCCTTGAGCATGGTCTTAACTATAAAAAGGCAGCATACCGATAAAATGATGTATGTATACATTTGTGATTCCAGCAGAATTTGAGCAGTTTCTTCTCCGACAACAAAACCAGAGAGATAGAAAGGGAGAGAGAAAGCTGGCTGTCTAGTCACTGGTTTTGCAGGTTTCCGTAATGCTCCCAAAGCCTCCCAAACTTGTTTGACCAGAGACAGCAGCAGGATAATAAATGAGCGTCTACATCACAGTAAGGTAAACAAGGCCTGTATTATACTACCTTCAAATCCCTTTAAAAAAACTGTTTGCCTCTATTCTTGGTGAAAGCAGCTTCTTAAAGCCTGCTCTATTTGTGAAAGAGAAAGACTTTAAATAAAAATATTGTTTTTTTGCGACTAATGAAATCCCATTCCCTTTAAAATGGGTCTTAACTTTCGCAAATCTTCACACTTTCCCTCATTAGAACCATCATGTCATTTACCATCATCTTCCTCTTTGGCATTAGGACTAGGAACAAAGATTGGTTCAGCTGGCCAGCAATGTTCTTCCTCCCAGTGAAGTGCCGTCTTCGTCAGAGTGTCAACTTTAACTACCTAGGTGAACAAAGAAGAGGGGAAATGCATTCTTATGATAGAATTCTTCAGATATTTTCCTGATTTAGATTTGCATGCCTCCCCAAAATAAAATTAATCCCCATGCCAACTGCCTGACTCAGAGGGAGGGATGCTGCAGCAAATCCCCACCCCCTTCAACGTGTCCGGGGACAACTGAGGGAGATGCAAGACAGCAACGACTTATCAGTTGGCCTGGCTGGAAGCTACTACCATTTTGTTTCTCCCCTCCCAGGTCATGTATTTTGCTCTTTCTTTTCCCCATTGTTATTTTATATTGTGTCTATTAGATTATAAATCATGATTTTAAACTGTGACCTATCCTGAGCAGAAATGGGGTAAATACAGTGGTGCCTCGCAAGACGAAAAGAATCCGTTCCGTGAGTCTCTTCGTCTAGCAGTTTGTTCGTCTTGCGAAGCAACCCCATTAGCGGATTAGCGCTATTAGCGGTTTAGCGGCTATTAGCGGCTATTAAAGGCTTAAGGGATTAGCGGATTAGCTGCTAAAAGGCTATTAGCAGCTTAGTGCCTTAGAAAAAGGGGGTGGGGAGCGGAAAAAAATCGCAGCAACTCGCAAGACATTTTCGTCTTGCGAAGCAAGCCCATAGGAAATTCGTTTTGCGAAGCACCTCCAAAACGGAAAACCCTTTTGTCTAGCGGGTTTTCCGTCTTGCAAGGCATTCGTCTTGCGGGGCACCACTGTACAGGTAGTAAATAAAATATATAGTTTCTTTAAATATATTTATTATTGTTTTAATATTTCATTGTGAGTCACCTTGGAAAGATTTCTGTCCTGAAAGGTGAGATTAAAATTACGATTGTAAGAAATAATCAAACAACATACTCATTTAACTTTTCTGTCCAACATCCCCATCATTATTATTTTATGTGTAGAAATATTGAGATTGATTCAGATTCACATTCAAAAGTGAACCTACCTAATTTGCACTTCCTGAAGCAATGCACAAACTGAAACATAAGCATCCTTCAAAGTTTGCACTTTTCTGAATTTTGCAGTGCAGTTCTCAAGCCAAGTAATGTGTACAAAAATGCACATACTGGGGTAAAGTGTGCATGAAATTGCATATATTACATACAAAAACGCATTATATTTGGGGAAACTGCTTCCCCAAAATGTGTGTATTATTTTAATTAAGGCAAAATTGCATATAACATGTCAATTAGACGAAATTTGAACTAAAATGCTAATGAATTTTCATGAGGACTTTAAAAATACACACACTCACAATTGAAAATTGAATTGGAAATGTGGGGAACTGAACTTAAAACTGGAAAAATGGGAAACTGAGAGAAATGGAAATTGACAGATTTGCCCATCCCTAGATATTATATGTAGACAGAGTACGGCTCTCTATATCTGGATTTTCCCGGACATCACTGGGATTTCAAACGCAAAATTGATGTTTGGGAGGAATTTCCAAAAGGCAGCACTTTGTCCTGGATCTTAGGCAAGTCAATTGAAAAATTGCATTTTTCAAAATAATAATAATAATAATGCTCAACAACTTTGGGGCTTGTCTAAAAAAGCTCAGCAATTTTGGGGGTGTTCTGGTTTGTACTTTTTGAAATATGGCAATGCTAAGATGCAGTCTAGAATACAGGATATGGTCCTGACATATGGATATTACTTCTGGCTTGATCAATAATTATGGAATGAAAGTCACATTTCATGCAACTTTCCAAAGTTGCCAAAATAACTTGGAAAACCTTTGAACTCTGGGTCAGATTTGCTGCTGAAAAAGGAAGTTTCTCCTTAGCTCTGTTTTCACCCTATTGTCCTCCTTGACCTTAACTCAGGAAGAAGCAACAGCCTTAATTAAGGGTTAACAAAACATGCATGTCAAGCAAATTTAATTCAGGGCCCTTTGGTTGTTGCTAAAGCTGTGATCTATGCATATAATTGTGTTAGGTGGCATCACCAATTATAAGAGAAAGAAAATAGGCCACGGACAATAGAAACGGACGTGATTCAGTGAAGCATCTAAAACAAGGGTGGGGGACCTGTGGCCTTCCAGATGTTGTTGGACTATAGCTCTCATCATCCCTGACCAATGGCCATGCTTTCTGGGGCGGATGGGAGCTGGACTCCAAAATCGTAAGGGCCATAGGTTCCCCTCCTTGAATCTAAAGCACTTCTGTGGAGAACCTCAAAGGAAGAAGATGCCACCTCCTCCTTAGGCAGCTTATTTCAAACACAGCCCTGCTAGTACTTAGCTCCCTGGCCTGCAAATGGCAATCAGAGTATCTTGCGAAGTTGTAGGTCAGAGGAAAGGTAGCCTTGGCTTTAAACAGATTTTGTTTAAATAATAAAGTCAGTTTAATGCTTATTGGCATTGCACAATGACATGTTATAAGAGGAAGTGTGCTTTTAGACAGCATACCTGTGTGGGAACTGGACTCCATTTAACCTCTGTGGCATAGATATATCTGTATTTTTTGCCATTGTAGTCATAATTGATGCGAGGCAGCTCTATTCCTGCAAGGGAAGTAGAACAATTTGTACTCATAAACAACAAGAGGAAAACAGAATCACTGCTGATATTGTTGTTGTTTAGTAGTTTAGTCGTGTCTGACTCTTCGTGACCCCATGGACCAGAGCATGCCAGGTACTTCTGTCTTCCGCAGTTTGGTCAAACTCATGCTGGTAGCTTCGCAAACAGTGCTGATATAGGGGTAAATATATTTAAAGAGACTATAGTACTGAATATAGTAAGACTGTCTTCCTGTGTAATGCCTCTGGGAGCTGGTCATGTCTGCAACTGTGATCATATCTGGAGTCAAGTTCCTAGAGCATGGGTATCAACATGGCACCCTCAAAATGTTGTTGGATCCAACAGCCATTTTCCATGGCATTTGGCCATGCTGGCTGGAACTAATGGAAGGGCACCATGTTAGCTAGCCCTGTCCTATAAAGTCGCTAATCATTTCAATGGGCATTTCACAAGGTAGGTGGTGGAATATTTTCAAGCACAGTCATATTTTATACATCCCTGAATAGAAATTATGAGACTTAGAAGATGTAATGTGTCTCCCTCCCCACTGCCTGAACAATGGCCTCTCACCTTCATATAGTAATTCAGGCTGACAGTAGATGCTGCCATCTTTTTCCTTCACTGCAGTTGCAGTGGTGGATGGGAGCTGGACCAAATTCGAGCCTACGTCTGCCTCCTGAAAGAAAGACATAGTGCAAAGGGTGCATTTCCAGTGCCAAATGAATACATAGGAACCAAGGAAGCTGGTAAAATTTGCACTAGGATGTATTTCATAGTATAAAACAGCTCACAAAATTATGAATTGGGATGAGAAGCAACTTGGCTGCAACGAGGCCAATTTCAAACACAGAGATGGGTTATTTTTTAGTAAACCCAATGAGGACTGAGCATGCACGGTAACCATGGAATGCTGAGTGTCACCTGAAAAAGAGAATATAAACTGACCTGAACCCTACACTCATCATCTGAACCCCTTCTTCATGTGCCCCCTCCCCAAGAGAGTGGCAACACAAGAAAGGGCCTTTTCTGCAGTGGCTCCCCATTTGTGGAATGCTCTCCCCAGGGAGGCTTGTCTGGCACCATTATTATATATCTTTAGGTGCCAGGCAAAACCTTTCCTCTATAACCAGACCTTTGGCCTTTAACTATTTAAGTGGGTGGGATGTTTTTAATGTACTTCTCTTTCCTTTTTGGTTTTAATGTACCTATGTGGGGTTTATTGTCCGGTTGGTTGTAAGTTGCTTTGGGTTATCTCCTAGGCAAGATAAGTGACTAACTAATAATAATAATAATAATTGTAATGATGATGAAATTGGGTCTGGGATGGAGATGGAATGGCTTGCTGGAGGGTGGGCCCTGGCTGGCTAGACAGCACGCTGAACAGGAGCATACTTATTGAGAGATGATAATACATCAAGACAGTGTGCTGCAGGATCCTCTTGCCATAGTATAAAAGATTTGAAGGCATTGAGACTTGCTATGCAGATTTTTAATACTAAAAACAGTTCACTTTTGCCAATACACCCCCCCCCCGCCTTTCATTCTTTACAGATCAGGAAGGAAGAAAAATATCGAGGGAAACAACTGATGCAATCTCAGTTATTAGTACAGAGCTGTGTTTTCATAGCATTAGTATAGCCCTGTTTCAAAGGCGTAGCAAGGAACACTGTCTCAGCCATTCCACAGTGCGGCAGGCCTAAACTTGTCAGACAGGTTGATGGGCAGAATGAGCTATCCCTACAAAACAACAATGTAAAGACAAGGCAGTTTCAGGACTGCTTCAGATGTGATGGGATTCTTGACACAGGTACCACTTCCCTGTTGGAAATCATGTTTATGCCACATGAGAGCTGGCAGTTAAGACTGTGAACTGGGAAGTCCCCAGGGCAAACCTCACTGCAGCTGTGAACTCACTCAGTGACCTCAAATGGTGCCATTGGGGAGAAATCCAGGGCTCCACTCAGTAGAAAGAGCACGAGGGTCTCAAAACCCAGCTTGGGTGGCTTCGTACATTTTAAAGAAAGCAGAATAGAAACATAGAAAGCTGTCTTATATGATGTCAGGCCCATCTAGACATCTAAACTGGCAGCGCCTCAGAAAGGGGACATTCCTAACACTGCCTGAAGATTCTTGGAATTGACCTGAACCTTTCTGTGTGCAAGGCAGATGCTGTATCAACATCTAAAGTGGGGTAGTAATAAGGCCATTAAACCCTGAGTCTAAAATTACCAAACTGCACCATCATCTCTTATATCCCTCCACCTACAATTTGATAATAATGCTGGTTGACCTTACAGGGGTGTTTTGAAAGCTATGTTACATAGTATTTCGGAGCTCTGCAATTGGGTCTTGGGAGCCCCACAAAACTCACAGGGGCCTGGGTGTGGCCTGAGGACTACAGTTTTGCCACTCCTGGTCTAAATCTTTGTTCTCCGACTTCGGCCCTAATCTGACTCCTCCTCTTGCTTAAAAGAGGAAGTGCTGTAGCTCAGGAGTAAGGTGTCAGCTTTGTATGCAGAAGGTCCCAGGTTCAATCCTTGACATCTCCTGGTAGGCTGAGAATGTCTCCCATCTGAAATCCTGGAGAGATGCTGTCAGCCAATGTAGACAGAACTGAGCTAGATGGTTCAATGGCCTGATTTATCCTGAATAGGACAGCTTCCTATGTTCTGATGAAATTGGTACTAGCTGCATAGAGGAAAATGTACACGTTTGTGTACAGTTTCAGTGGGAGGGGATTTAATACAGGAAACCAGCTCAGAGGCAAAGGGTTAGACTTCTCTACTCCCACCTCAATCCAATTAACCCCTGCCTCCAGACACTTTTTAAGAAACAAAGAAACAGAAAATTGCAGGGCATTCCGGTCTTGCAACCGCCACGCAACATGCAGTTTGATCCTGGCGATAATAAATGCTGATAAATTTTGGTGAAGTGTTTTGCACTCCCTCAAGTACTATAATAATCACTATGTAGTATTACACCATTGGTATTTACTTTGCTATTCAGATGCACAGGCACATGTAATAGATGTTGCAGCTGCCCTTGGTTGCCACAGCCCACTGAGGGTCCCCAGCACATATACATGCAGCTAAACAGACACATGTGCATTTGTTATGCACAAGCCACTCCCATGCCGGTGCCCCACTCCCCACTCTTCAGAAACATGAAGAAATACATTTCAAGTTACCTTAGAATTAACCAAAATGTGATCTTATTCCCTCTCCTCATTCTTATACAAATGGGATCTAATAAACAATTTCGAAATAATGGACAGTTTTTACACAAACAAACCTCACATGGCATTCACTTAAACTCATGTTTTTAAAAATAAATCTGTTTTCTGGTGTATTTAGTTGCGGTGTGCAATGCAGCCGGGTGACCTCTCAGAAAATGTAATTCTCAAGCAAAGTAGAGAAGGGTCACATCCATACTATAACATTGAAAGCACATGGCTTCCCCCAAAGAAACCTGAGAACTGTAGTCTACCCCTCATGTAGCTACAATTTCCAGCATTTTTAACAAACTACAGTTGCCAGGATTGGGGGGAGGAAATGTGGCACAATGAACCAGCCCTGTTAAACAGGGCAAGGCAGCTGCCTCAGGTGGTGGATGCTGAGTGGCAACAGACACCATCTATCCTTCCAGAGGCCCCTTCTTCCAGCCATCTGCCTCCATTGGGAGATGGAGCAATGTGGGTCACATTTTGCACCTTCTCAACTAGGCTGCTGCCCTTAAGCACTGTGGCGGATATTGTCCCATTGCTAATGTTGGAGTAAGGTTGAACTACCATTCCGGTCAGCTTCTGAACATGCAATGATGTTCAGTGATGACTGTTGCCCATTGGGACAGGTAGATCAACAGAGAAGGAAGCCAGCAGTAGGTGGAGCCAGAGCCAATGAAAGGCAGAGCCAACTAAGTCTAGTTTTGTCCCCATCCCTCCTCCCTGCTGAATTCTACAAGGGGCACCTCAGAGTAAGCTGCTAGGAAGTGGACTGTGCACAAGTAAGAAGGCAGGCATATAGGGGTTGGCTGAGGGTAGTCTGAAATTAGAAGGTCAATGTCCCATTAACCCCAATGGATCCGGTTCCGGTGATGGTGGGGCGCTCTCTTCCCTTCTTGATCCACCCCTCCCTGCACCTGCAGTTCACTTTTAAAAAAATGGTTCATGCAGCTATGAATGTCATGGATAGTATGTTCCTAGTTTGGTGCTTATGGTGTTGAGACCTGGCAAGTGGGACCTGGGGCAGGAGGGAGTGGGAAAGAGTGGAGTTAGGATTTTGTGGGAGAGAAAGCCAGGCAAGAGAGACTGCATGGGGAAAAGATATTCTCCCAAGTTGGGCTGATGGGTGTGTGGATATATGTGTGGTTTCCGCATAGATCAGCCAAAACATGGCTGCCAGAATTATACAAACACATTGCGCAGTACAAGTAAATAATGCAATGAATTAATTTCATTATTTGGCTTACCTGGGCTGTGCCCAGGTCATTCAGAAGGCAACGTGCTTCTGACAATGTTTTCTTTTGGCTGACCCAGAAAACAAGCCAGGTCAGCTGGAGATTGTGGAAGGAAATGCATACCATCTCAATGATTCACCCACAGAGCCCAGATCTCAAGGCCGGCCCAATACATTTTGTTGCCTGAGGCAAAGGACAGCATGGTTCACACATGCACCCATTCCACATATAGCAGCGAATCCTATTTCAGTACTAGCAACCGGGCACTGCTCGGCCCTGGAGGGAGATAACTGGGGTGGAGGGCAAGCTTTATGACACACAGCTCTCTTCTCCAACAGAAGGGTATGGTCAGGGAGGAATAACTGAGGACCACCAACTGCCTCCCAGCATATGCTGCCTGAAATAGTCACCTCACTCTGACTAATTGTTGGCCTGGCCCTACCAGGTCTTAACTACCAATGATTTGGGGAGGAAGCGTAATGTAAGCATTATCAGCTATATCAGGAATGCTGCTCCTTTAAGAGAAATAGCTATGGAGCAGAGCCCAGCTCCTAGATAGCTGATTCAGAGGTGTGGCCTGGCTGGAGAAGTTTGTCACTACTCTCTGCAGTGCCCCAGGCCTCATCAGAATTTTTTTTTGTGTGTGTGCTACCATTAATTCAGCTTATAGCGAGTTTCCATGTAAGCAGCAGAAGACATTGCAGGGAGCACCAGAAACTTTTATATAAGACTGTTCCTCTGGAAACATGACATTCTAGAAGAGTACTGTTAGCTGAGGTTGCATCTAGATAACCTGTTTATTGAGCATTCCTCCTGATTTCTTTGCAGAGAGGTTAGATGATGTGTCAAGCAAAGATGCATTTTCCCGTCACTTTGCTTATTGTAAAATGTGAATTTGTTGTGCAAGAACGCCAAAACAACTTTGATTTTGCAATCCGAATTTTACTGTATGCGATTGAATCCCATCCCAAAATAGTAATAGTCTGGAAATGTCCCTACTCAAACGATCCAACATGTAAGTTTGCATTTTGCAACATGTAAGTTTGCATTGCATTGCCTTGACAAAACTTGCCCCCTCTGTTCTTATGCATGTAGATGATGTGTACACCATTGCTATGTGAATCAGAACCAAAAGATACAGTTCAGAATTACCTTGTCATATTGCAGAGGAATCACAAATCGCTTGCAAGTTGGTATAGAATTGAGTTTGGTGGTGTTTTCAAAGTTACCGTCCAGGTTTTTTAAATAAAACATCTGGTACAAGCTATTGTCTTTATAGGAGATGATGTCGAAAACCACATGGTCCTCCTCCTCGTAAGCATTCACGTGGTGAAAGAGGACCATGGCATCCGTGTAAAACTTGGCAGACACAGGTTTCTTGGTCCTTTTGTCAATAAGGTGGATCCAGGTCTACAAAATGGCAACACAACTTCTGGTTAAGAATGTTGCTGTCATAAAGATGGAAATTACATTACTCAATCAAACTGAATAATTCTGCATTTTCATTTTAGATACTTTGCTTTAAAAACTGTATATGGATTGTATTTTATTTTATGTTGTCTGCTGTTCTAACCCAACCTGGTTCTGCTGTTTGAAAGGCAGCATATAAATCTCAATAGTTATTTATTTATTTATTACATTTGTATTCCATCTTTCCTCCAAGAAGCTGAAGATGCGTATATTGTTCTCCCCTCCCTGCTCTGTCCTCAGGTTGTAGGGTAGGCTAGGCTGACAGACTGTGACAGGCCCAAGGTCATCCAATCAGCTCAATGGCTAAGTCAGAGTTTTAACCCATGAAGAATAATGCCAGATTAACGGGAGGAGTGGAATACAAGCTGACATTTTAATGCCAATGACATCAAGTCTTGACTGGGGCTGATTGGAACTACAGTTAGGGATGGATGCAAATATATGCATTTTTTTAAAAAAACATTACTGGGTTGGAGAACCGCATTGCAAAATTCATAGATATGTGCATTTTGAAGGTTAATGGTGTTTCAGTTCATATATTGGTTTGCAGAGTGCAAATTAGCTGGCTTCCCATTAAAATGCAAACAGAATCAAATCTCCATCCTAAGTTGTGGTCTAAAACATCTGAAGAACATCAGGTGAGGAAAGGCTGTTTTAGTCAGTGTTGGGCTTTTTATGTTGTTACCGGCTCTGGATATATAATTTTTAAAATAAAATAATGGAATCCAATGCAAGGAAATAAACTTCCAAATGTTAGTTAAACAACATGCAGATGTGACCACCTTAAACTGCAGAGGTGACAGCCAAGACTGCGCGAATGTACTTCCAGGGGTTTATTGATTTCCGAGTCATCCCATCAAGAAATCTCACATAAGCAAACAGCCTGCAAATTGCTGCTTAGCCATGTTCTCAGGAAAATATGGGCTTTGGCACCTGCAATTTAATGTGAGGTGCGGCATTCCAAAAGAAATGTCCATGCTAATAACAAATGATATGTTGGATGGAGTAAGGGAGCTGTATAAAACTAATAGGCAGTTACAGAAAATTCACTACTGCTGTATTCAGCAAGAAAGGAGGGGGTTGGGGAACGGTATATATATATATATATATATACCTTGTCATCCTTATGGAACACGAGGCAAGAGGCCCAGTTCACCCCTCTGATGTAGGCTGTTGCCATCTTGAGTATATCCAGTTTGAAGGGCTGTTCTATAAAGAGGATGTAATTTTCCGAAAGGCCAAAGCTGTGGTAATAGCTTGGGTGGAGCAGGGAGCGAGAGGGGATGGAACACATGACTTCCAGGTGTTTCAGGCAAGACTTCTTTTTCCTCTTTTCGCTTGCTAAATAAATAAATAAAGGAACACAGACACGGAGGGTTGTCAACATTTTGGGGCCTGTGAGCTCTTCTGCAAACCAGAGAACTGCCACACCAGTTCTTCCCTCACAACCGTACCCCCTGCCATAATGAGACTTGAATAATGCTTTCTATCAGCTACAGAAGTTTTCTTTCAAGCATGAATTTAGGAGGGGAGGGGGCCAGGAAAACAACCCTTTAGTAGGGAAGGAACAAATCCATCCATTTTGGTTTCTCTCAGTTTCTTATTCCCCCCCCCCCAGTCTTAAGTTCAATTTTGTATGCTATTTTCACAATAGTATGCATTTTTATGCACACTTGATCAAGCACATGCATTTTTGTACACATAACAGCTGCAGAACTGCACTGCACTGCAAAATTCAATAAAGTGTGAATTCTTAAGGATGGCTTGGTTTGAGAAGTGCGCATTAGGTAGTTTCCCATTAAAATGCAGATTCAAATTCATCCTTCATTCCCTACACACACACACCCCCCACACCTTGCTCATCTACAGGTGGTCTTTTTTTTATTCATAGACCACCTACCCATACAACATGGTTGTTCCCTTGCTATGATCCTGGTTAAAATGCCCCCCCCCCCGCAAAGATGCTATTTCTGTTAGGAAAGGAAGTGCCCCAGGTGTTCTCCAAGCACAACGTGTTGTACAAATCCACCTGATCCTGCTTTATTTCGCATTAATAAGGAGCTCAGAGATGCCAGCTCCTTGTGCCTCTTACCTGGTGCTGAAGAAGGGATCTTAAAGATAACATATTTTGTCTTCCCCTTATCCACAATGGAGGTACCCATATTGAGAACATTTCCAGCACTGTCATAATGGGGATGGGATGTTGACAGATTGATGGCCACGTACTTGGTGTAGTCAACCTACCGCAGGACAGCAAAAGAAGACAGAAGGATGATGGGATGTGTTAATGATCATAATTCACATCCCAGAAAGTGCTGGCACCTTTGCTAAGGAATCTGTTCAGGGGAGGCTGGTCCATTAGGGCAAACAGAACAGTGCCCCACCAGACTCACGTCTACCTGCATGCAACTCCCACCTGCCTCCTTTCCTACTTAACTAACAGTTCAGAGGGTGGCACTGGCTGCTGCCTTCCTCTTCCTTAGCCTAAGTGTTGCCCTTGTAGAACTCAGGAGGAATATATTAGCTCTGCTAACATTGGCTTTGGCTCCACCTACTGTTTGCCTCCTTGCTTTCTCTCCTACCAATCCTAATGAGCACCAGCCTCCACTGAACCTACGGCTACCCTTGCCAAGGATTCTGTTGGGCAATTCACCAGGAAGAGCAAAGACTAAAACTGTGGTATTTAACCTGTGGCCTTTAGCTTAATTTCATGCAAGAGGAAAGGATGGGGAGAAAGGTGGGACGGGTGGGGTGAGAGAAGGAATGGCCCATCCAATTTGGGCTCTGGCCTCATCCAATGCTAGCTACAGCACCAGACATTTGGCCCCCAAGGGAATGCAGAAGAGATAAGGTTGCCCATCCCAGACTAAAGCATTAGTTCAGAATTATACTTCATTCAGATCCTGCAAGTTTAAGAGTACTAGAATCGAAGGGAATTTAAAAGATTAAAATGGCAGTGGGCCACAAGGGTTCTGTCCAGACCGTCACTATTTTGGTGCATGAGGTTCAGTCACAAACTGGCAACAAACTCACTATCGTAAAGATGAACTTTTTGCAGCAATGAAAGGGATAGAAAAGTGCCCTGGAAAGTGTGGGGCAACAATTGCCAAGTGGGGCATCATAAAACATGCCCACAAATGAATCAAGATGGATGCTCCATAAACAAGCCATCTGACGGTGACCACTGATGGCTGCATGACTGAATTATAGGATGATATGGAAGGCTCACTTTATCTAATCCAAAGTATAATTCATGCAAAAAGACAACTGCACCCCACTGTGGTAGGATCCACTAAACCTAATTACATCTGACAGATTCATCTGCATTGGCCAAGGCTGTAAGATTTATGAGGACAATTAAGTATGATGATAATCAATGCCGGGACTCAGTGGTACAGCTGAATCATGTTTGCTAGCTCCAGTCCCAACATCTATGCATTGAACAGCTCTTGTACACAGAGCATATGGACACACAGTTTGTAGATGCATAGGCTCTGTGTAGAAGATAAAATCCATGTGTAGAGATCAAGGGTCTGGCCAGGAGGTAGCATCCCCCCCTCCCAGGTTTAGTTGTCTTCCGAGTGCTATAATGAGACATGAATAAAGAAATGTTGAGAAAGGATCCAGTCTTGGGCATTAATTCCCACTGAAACTGTGGTTGGCCTTACTTCTCAGCAAACACATATAAGATTGCACTGAATGGTACACTGGAAGCAGGGATGGGCAGCAGGTAGATGTCTGGGTGATTTGCAAGGGTTTCAAACTCTCAATTTGTCTAACAACAGCAACAGCTAAAAAATATTTCCCCCTCCTAATTTAGGCTGATGAAAAGGCATGCTTGGGATAAAGCCTGAAGTGGATTTTTGTGTGAAAGGACTTGGGAGCTTGGTTCTGGAAGGAGCTTGTGTTGAGAGACACCCACTTCCTTTCTTTTGCCTGTTCTCAGATTGGTTTAACAACTGATCCCTCTTCCTAGGGAATTCTGAAAACTATAGCTTTGTGAAGGAAATAGGGTTCTCCTAACAACTATCAGTAGCCTTAACAAACTACACTTCCCAGGATTCTTTGGGGGGGGGCATGATTGTGGTACAATAGTGCAGATGTGGCCCAGCACAGTGGGGTCTCCTACACAAGTTCCTTTGGAATTAGGTTTACAACTATACCCTCTGTATCTGTCAAATCATCTCCTTGCAGCAAAGTGGTTTATCATTTGAGGTGTATTTTTACCAACTCCACCATTGCTCTCATTTTCTAGCCTTTTGCCTTATGGGGTCTACTCATAAGACACCAATGCTTACCTTCTCCAAGGTCTCCAGAGTCCGAGGATTGATTTTCCTAATGAAATTAACCTCACTTGTAGCGTAGTAATCGTCACCATTTCTCATTATGTTGATGAGACAGTTGTCTGTGAACTCAGGTATTGTGTGGGATAAATAACAGAATGCCCTGTGGTCAAGGGGAGGAAGGGAAAATTGCATCACAGTGATAATCTTTCCTATCAGCTTCACCAGGATACTTCTTTAAGTGCCAAGAAAATGTGAAAAACTGGTTTGGTACATATGCATGCACATTATTTGGTTAGACAATGTGTGTTAATCTGCAGCTGAACTTGTAAATACACCACATTCAATAGGATGGTACTTCAGGCAGCAACTAAATTCTACCTATGCCTCCGGCCTGGTGCTGCTCAGATGTTTTGGACTATGATTCCCATCAGCCCAAGACACCAAGGCCAATGGTCAGGGATGGTGCAATTGTTTGTCCAAATCATCTTGAAGACACCAGGTTGGGGGAAGACACCTGTGATAGATCATTCACACATGCAAGGCACCACTTGTACAATACTCAAGGGATGTGAATTTGGCCTGTTGGTGGATTAAGCGTCATATATTTTATTTATCGGACAATTTTGACACTAAAAAGTGTCAAATCAACTTGATAAAGTAAAAATACAACACACAGAAGCAAAATAAGGCCAGAAAAAATGAGAAACACTGGCAATGTAATATACATAAGATGCTAATCGAAGGACCAAGGAGCGCCACCATAGGAGGCAACTTTAGCTCACCAAAGGCCTGGGTAAACAGAGGACTTAGCTTGGCACCTAAAAACTGACAAAGATGGCACCACGTGTGTTGAGCTAAGAACGGCATTCAGTAGATACTCGTGTGTCCTGTCTGCCATGTCGCTAGTATTTACTCAATTTTTAAAATTCTGAATAATGGAGGATGTCACATTCCTCTACTAACATCAGCAAAATGCATGTTGGAAAGCACCCAGGTATCTTTGTAATGCTGAAACAAACACACATTTCCCAGCTTCAGTAGTGACCCTTGGTATCAAGAATGAGGAGCCTCTGGCTTTCCAGGTGCTTTGAACTACAACTCCCATCCTTGGCCATTGCCATGATGGCTAGAGCTGATGGGAGTTGGATTCCAAAATCATCTGAAGGGCCATACATTCCCCACTCTACTTTATATGTTACATGTAATTGAAATCAAAGATAGGGGAGGGGTCAGGAACTTCTGGCTCAAGGTTTCTATGTGGCCCAAAGGGCCTCCCCCTCTAACTCACAGCCACTTCCCAGGCCTACTTCCTCTCCTCCATCTGCCTCTCCTCCTAGGCCCCCTTTTCCTTGCTGTTGAACTGTTTCCCTCTGATCAGCACAAGTGGAATAGTAGAGAGGGGAGGTGTAGACTCAGCTGATTGGTGGCAAATAGTATTTGTATCTGACAGGTATGCAGAGCTTGCATTACAATTTAATCATTGTGACCTGGGCAAAATTCCATACATACATACCCTCCGATTTATGCCAGTGTTGGGTTTGCAAGTGATATGGTTATGTTAATTGGACTAAACAAATTCCTGCACTTGTTATGTATGCGGAGGGAGGTGGAGACCTCTGAGTCAATGAAGGTGGGAGAGGAATCCTGTTCTCACGCAGGTATTTTTAAGGAGTCTGGACAATAATTTCCTTCGTTAAACCTATAGCTAGCAGTTAATAGCCCATAATGATCCATTGTGGTTCACCGTCAACAGAAGGAGCAGTCTGTGTATATGTGAAAACAGCACTTTGTAAGGAGGCATTATATTCATAAGTAAGTAGAATAGGGAGAGTAGGGACGAGTGTGCCAACGCTGTGCTGCAACAGTGGCCTGGTTCACATGTAATTTACCATGGTTAATGGTAAACATCATAAATAAACAATAGTTTTACATAATGTTAAGCAATAGTTTAATAAACCATAGTTTAGCATTAGGTGCAAGCCAGGCTAGTGTCAACCTCCATGAGTTGTGAAGTTGACCATCTGCAGCTTGCTGTAGCTCAGTGGCAGGGCATCTGCTTTGCAATGAAGAAGGTCCCAGGATCCATCCCCAGCATCTCCAGGTAGGCCTGGGAAAGACTCTCTGCCTAAAACCCTGAAGAGCTGTGGTAGAGAATACTGAACTAGAGGGACCAATGGTCTGTCTCAGTAAGGCAGCTTCTTACGAGCCTAGAAAATCAGGGTTCTATATTGTGTGGGGCGTTTCCTTGAGGCTCTGTGATGCAAATGGTTGCCCTCCCACTCATGCAAGGTAATGGGGATGGTGACAAGGGGATGGGCAGATGGCAACCCTGGTTCCTCCTGAAGGACCTGAGAGAAGGGGCACTCAGGAACTAGGCCTCAAAGGGAAGCAGGGAAGAGCATCACATTGTGTAGAGAAAGTATTGCTTACTTGGCAAATATATTTTTACATGGATCTGGGTAAGCCATTGTTCCAAATTCTGACACCACGATTCTGTTTGCCTCAATATTGCAATTGTATGTGTCACTGCGGAGGTATTTACTTCGATAGAAAACTTCACCTGATAAGAAAAGAAAAGAAAAAGCTTTATATGCACACATAATCCCACACATGGATTGATTAATATGGTCCCAATTTCCCACTCATTATGCAAACTGAATTTGATACTTTTGTTTATACACACCTTAGTTTGACCTCAGCAGACGTAGTTCTAAGCATGATTTTGGGACCGCATATTAAGGACAGGAGAAGAACCCTGTTGGGTCAGACCAAAGGGCCGTCTAATTCAGCATCCTGTCCTCATAGTGGCCAACCAGGGGCCTATGGGAAGCCTGCAAACAGCGCTTGAGCTAGTGGTAGGGGAGAGATTCAATACACTTCACATTTAAAGGTGAATCAGATGTTGTTGGACTCCAACTCCCATCAACGCCAGCCAGTGTGGCCAATAGGAATTGTCGTCCAACAACATCTGGAAGGGATCACATAGGTTATCCCAAATATTTGCCATGAAAAATACAAAACAAATCTCATGATGCAGGACAAGGGATAGAATCGTAGAATTGTAGAGATGGAAGGGACCCTGAGAATCATCTAGTCCAGCCTCCTGCAATTTCAGGAATATGCAAATGTACCATATGAGGATTGAGCCTGCAACCTTAGCATCAGCACCATTGCATGTCAAGGCCCCGAGCCCTCCTCCATTTGTTGAATAATAAAACACACGGCCACCAGTATTTCAGGTACATGGGATAATTAAGGCCACAACTTTATTGGTTACAGAATATGAGTGGTATTGGCATTGAACTGACTATATCTGACTCCTGCCTGTCATGCAGGTAGTCTAGTAAGGGTCAACCACTAGTAGGGGGAGCCCTGTTGATGTACATCAACTGAGAGCTCCCACAGGGTCCCTGATAGGGTCGTGGCATGGCCCTAGCCCATACCCAGGCTTTGGACAAGATCCACCCCCCCCCAAGATCCCTTTAACGGAATACTCTTAAAGAGGAGGGACAGGTAAACCAGGTTTTACCAATGCCTAACTGCAAGTTGCAAGCAATGGCAACCGGCTGCTTAAGCACCCAAAAGAGGCAGAAACAAAGAAAACTACCACTTGTTTACACAGTGAAGTGGGAAGCTAAGGCAAGCAGAACGGGAGCAGCAGCAGAGATCCGAAGAAAGAGGTGGTAACAAGGGAGAGCCCTCTGGCCGTGCGGCTGTTTAAATAACGCAAGCCACGCCCCCTGGCCAGCCAGATTGGTCGGCCGGGGGGCGTGACGCAGCCAGGACTCCCTGTGACGTAGGCGGCATCGCCACGCCCCCCACTGTACACGGGGAGAGCGTGTGGCCTGCCTGCAACACTGCCCCCCTGGGAGGGGGAGTGGCCTGCTCTAACCGACTGAGCTATCCAGGTTGTATAAGAAGGTACTGGGTCTAGAAAAGGTTAGAAGCTTTTATAATCAAAGCACACAAAGGCATTTGTTTCAGAACAAGGAAGAAAACCCATAACAATTCCAGATCTGCTGGGCCTGCCAATGACCCTGATTAGAAAAATCAAACTTCACTTCACTTCACTGGCTGCGTTGTAAAAATGCAAATTGCAGAAACACGTTTACAAACTAAAGAAAACACCAGAATAAGAATATGATAACAGTGAAATCCCAAATAAAGACAGCATCTGCTGTCCTGGAAGCACACAAACTCTTCAAGCTTGTGCTGTGTTAAACAGAAACCACAGAGTGGTTACTTTTCAGGTGTTCAGAATTGTGGCAAAGTTCAGACCAGAAGTAATTGGGAAGGCAGAGAAAAGGATCATGTGAACTATTTGCTCCTCACCAAGCCAAGGTCACTTTGTTTTGGCTGCTGCTACTCCCCGTATTGGGGTCATTCATTACTATATAATGAATAGGCTGAAGAGTGAAACCTGTTTCACAAGTGGCCTACTTTCGTGCTTGGCTTCAGAAGCTAAAGAAAAAACTACAGAAGGGCAGACTTAAGTCACTGAAAACTAGGCTAATGTAGCATGTTGCCCTTTTACCTTTGGGAAACCCATCAGATCTTCTGTGTATCACCATAAAGGTGAATCTTATAGATTTTTTTATGGGCAGCCTGGCATTCCCTGGTGCTACACCCAGCCTCCATAAAGAGGCTTCTACTTCATGGTTTGAAGCAGGAAGGAAAGAAATCACCAGTGCAGACCTGCTTCCCTGGACAGGTCTGTTGATCATGGAGCAGAGTTAAGACCTCAGCAACTGGGTTCAGAAGCTCAGAGAAAATGACTTTAACCATCTTCTCCAACCTGGTGCCCTCCGGATGTTTTGGACTACAATTCCAAATTGCCTAAGCCAGCATGGCCCAAGGTCAATGATGATGGGTAGTCCCAAACAGCTGAAGAGCTGTACAAGACTGGGAAATTCATGACCCTCCCATCACCCCTTGGCCATGCTGGCTGGGCTGATGGGACAGGGGTCCCACAACATCTGGAAGGTCAAAGGTTCCACATCCCTGTTTAAAATAATGCACTGACTTTTAACCTAAAAGGCAAGAGCAGAGAAAACGCTGTGCCTCTTAACATACTTCCCTTTATCACGTGGAAGTGAAAGTCACTAAGTACCTTCCCACCATCACATGTACAGTTCGGAAGCTGTCTTATTCCAGGTCAGAATATTTGTCCTCTAGCCTAGCAGGCAATTCCATAGGCCAGACTTTGCCAACCTGGAGACTTTCAGGTGTTTTGAACTATAACTCCTATCAACCCCCAACTGATGGCTGGTAGCATCTCTCTAGGGTCTCAGGAAGAGGTCTTGCCCATCACTTGCTACCTGAGCAAATATCTGAAGATGCCAGGGATCGAATCTGGGACCTTCTGCACCCAAAAAAGCTGTTCTTCCACTGGGTTGCAGTTCCTCCTTTAAACTGCACCAGGGTGTAAGGAAACAGGATCTAAGTCATGAGTCTTCCACTGGGTTGCAGTTCCTCCTTTAAACTGCACCAGGGTGTAAGGAAACAGGATCTAAGTCATGAGTCTTCCACTGGGTTGCAGTTCCTCCTTTAAACTGCACCAGGGTGTAAGGAAACAGGATCTAAGTCATGAGTCTTCCACTGGGTTGCAGTTCCTCCTTTAAAATGCACCAGGGTGTAAGGAAACAGGACCTAAGTCATGAGCCCAAACAGTGCTAGATATTTATAATGTATGCTAAAGAAAGGGAGTGCCTGGTGTGCTCTGGTCCATGGGGTCACGAAGAGTCGGACACGACTAAATGACTAAACAACAACAGCAACAAAGAAAGGGAGATTGCCATCACTGGATCTGAAGTTGAGAAGCTTTTTCTTTGGATTAGATCTCAGCTTCTCCCCTAAACTAGCATTCGCTGTCCAACAGTGGCTAGTCAATGCCTCTGGGAAACATCCATGCAGAGCTTGACAGAGATAGCCATGACCTGTTGCCCAGAAAAGCTTTAGCACATTAATTATGGCATGTCTCTGGCATCACAAATGACTAATGCATTTATTGTGGCATAAGACACCTTGCTGCTCATCTCCTGTGGTGTGTCTCCATCCTGTGGTAACTGGAGGTAAAATCTGCCTTTTGAGCACTCACTTTCCATTCAGGTGCATTGCACGTTTGTGTGCAGAAGGGCTCAGTGACAGAGTATAAGCCCAGGCTTCCTCAACCTCGGCCCTCCAGATGTTTTGAGACTACAATTCCCATCATCCCTGACCACTGGTCCTGCTAGCTAGGGATCATGGGAGTTGTAGGCCAAAAACAGAGCCGAGGTTGAGGAAGCCTGGTATAAGCTTTGCATGCAATGTCCCAGGTTCAATCCCCAACATCTCCAGGTCTCTCTCCTGCCTAGAATCCTGGAGAGCCCTTGTCTGTCAGTGCAGATAATACCGAGGTAGATGGACCAATGGTATGATTCAGTAGGAGGCAGTTTCCTATGTTCCTCTTCAGTTTGACTATTAGCCGGTGGTGGGGAAGAAGGGGGTCAATCCAACATCTGATTGGACTTTGTTTTTGCAAAATCACTCAGTGGCACTCTGCCTATTTATTAGGGATAACAAAGATACTGTATTATACAGCAGGCTATGTTTTGTTAAAACTGGCATTAAATGTTTTTGTTGCTGAACTTGTAGTTTGTGATGGGATAACCCTACTGGGATAACCCTAGTAGAGAGGAATTCAGTATAACCAAAAATAAGTTATGGTGTACGCTAGTTGTAGTCCCACATTGTTCAGAATGGAAGTTGGCCCTCCTTCTTTAAAAGCACATGTTCATAAACCCATAAGTTATATACTGGACAAAAAACTTCTCCATGTCAGCCCAACACTTCACAAAACTGAATTATTTTAAACCTGCAGAAAAGAGAAGGCTGGGCACAACCTTGTAAGCATTTGACAATGAGTTATTCAATTTAACTGTATGGCATTTCAGAATGCCTCTGACTATAAGATCCATGGCATCGTTTTAGTTGAAGATACCAAAATGGACTTTGAATAGATAAAGAAGGTGATACATGAAACCAGAGACAGTCAATAGGGTGCCCTCCATTAAATAATACTAATTAAATGACAACAATTATTAGAATAATTATAAAATGGATTTTTGTACTGCTTCCGCCAGCCCAGAAAATACCAAGATAGCTATGCCTTAAACTTATGCCAGAAAATACCAAGACAGCTTCACATCAAAAAACACACAAAATTCAATAAGAAAAATAGATTTTAGTAAACAACAGTTACCAAAGGCAACAGGAACCCAGGGAAAGCCTGGGTGGACAGATAGGTTTTTACTACTACTACTAATAGATATGCAATACAAACAAGCTTACCATTTTTAATTGTAAAACTGTGCAACAAAGCCATGCCGTCGAACCAGTGATTGTATTTACTTTCCCCGATTGTATGCATGCCTGGACCATTACGGAGAAGGATCCCCTCCATCCAGCTTGGGATCTCACCTGGAAAAGAAAGGGACTTTTTGCAGTAGGATATTTGTTTCTGCCTCAATGGAACTCCAGAAGTATTTCTGTTGAATGACCCCCAATTGCCCAGCCCTCACTCCTGCCAAATTAATATGGCAGGCTGAGATCAATTTTGCAACATGTCAAAAGTGACAGGATGGAGGTTGTTTGGTGATCTTAGAAATGGAAGGATGCTACCAGACACAGGTGTTGGATGTATTAGGCAAAAAAGGTGTATTAAATCAGTAGCGTGGCACCATCCCAATAAAGAAACCATTCAAAAACCCCATACTACTCAAACTTCTGTTTCTCCCAACTGTTAGGATGGACCTACAAACTGCAAGTACTTCTGTAAGTATGTTTAGACACCCCTCCCCAACCATTCAGCCACTGGCAACACAGTCTGAAGTGGAAGATCACCAAAAGGGATGCTTAACCCTTGAAACTTTCTCATCCAGCTGCAGTCTGGGGAATAAAGCAGTTTGGCTGAGCAATTATCATGGATTACACAGATTTTTAGAGGGTAGGCCTATAATCTCTTCTATTTCTGATGTTTTGGTTGTGAGTGCCATTGTTTATATAGCCAAAGTGGCACCACCCACATGCAAGAGGATATTATCAGCAGAGTTGGAGAAGCCAGAATTTTGCAAGTGTAGCAAATAAATATTGAGAAATAACCCCAAGTGGGGGAGCGGGGCGGAGGAACTATCTAAAGCAGACCAATGAGAACTCAGCAGCCACGGAATGCTGACTGGTGACTGCAAGGCAGGGGGCAGAAATGAAAAACCAGGGGGAAGAGAATGAAGTGGCTGGAATCCTGAACTGCCTGTTGTAGGTCCTACTTGTTACTGTATTGGCCTAATATAAGCCACACTTTCCCCCGAATTCCGACCATGAAAAGTTAAAGTGCGGCTCTATGGACTTTACATGTGGTGGTGGACCATCCCTTACACAGAATTGGCCACCATGAGAAACCGGATACTGGGCTAGATAGGAACATAAGAAGCTGCCATATACTGAGTCAGAACCTTGGCCCAAGCTTAGTAATGTCTATATTAACTCTCCAGGGTTTTGGATGAAGGACATTCCCAGCCCCACATGGGATTAAACCTTGAACCTTCTGTATGTGAAACAGAGACTACCTCTGTAGATTTAGCTGACACCAGGAGCGCTCCTCTTTACATCCTTACAATCTTCACTTGAGTGGCAAATGGGGAATTCTCTCTTATTGTAAACAATAACAATCACACTGTCCATTTAAATCTACCTATCATTTAGTTCTGTGTGTATCTGTAGAAGTGGATGTCAACACACTTCACAAAGGCACTCATGCCGATGTAAATCCCAGAGGAGCCAAGTCACAGTAATAATGCCAGTGCTAGACTTATGACGTACTGACCATGGCAGAATTTATGACAGCAATATCTTCAAGCCGTTGGTCATGCCAGAAAAAGGAAACCAGGATCCAAAGGCTCTGAAACTAGGCCAGTGAAACTCAAGGGAGCTTTAGATAATTCCCCTCCTTCGACAACCCTCTTCCTCATGCCGCATTGCGAAGTGCTTTTGAAAATGAAGGGAACTTGGCTGTTCAAAGGAACAAGTAAAGAAGGAAAATAATCCAAGGGAGCTCGCCTCTTCTTGGCTCTCACTCAGCCAGCCTTCAGCAGCCTGGTGCCCTGAAGATGGTTCAGACTACAACTCCCAGCAGCCCTCAGCAATACTACATATGCTTACTTATCCTGTCTGAGTCGCAAACATTTCCAATGATGTCAATCTCATAACTTGTGTGTCCCCCTAATTATTATTCCTTTTATAACTTGAGGCAACTTTTCTCTTACTTAACTATCCTTTGTGCCAAGATACGTTTGCCCTAATATTTAACCCAAATCAAGCTACCCTCTTACAAGAGCAACATATTTCTTATAAAATGGCTTGATCTAATCCAGTATAAATGCCTTATGAAAGAGCTAGGTTTATCTAACGTGCTTATTTGCATTACATGATGATTGACAGTGAAAGACACGCAAACGCACACACACCAAACAGGGAGGCAGGCAGGCAGAGAAGATGCTGTTCTTCCATTTTTATATGGGGATTTTAGCCACATGCACAAGGCATTTATAGGGAAGGAAGGAAGTCCAGACTGCAGGATATGTTGGTGTCTCAGGTTTGAAATGCCAAACTTAGCTTTATTCTTGTGAGAGTCCCTGATGTGGATTGGTGCTACGGTATGTGTGGCAGGGGTTGGTGGGGGAGCTAATACTTTTATGTCTCCAGCATGATTTGTGGTTGGTTCCTCTGTAATTTGGATTTTAAGAACTTGTATTAAACTAATTTAATTTGGTTTGATTTGTAATAATTTATATTATTTTTTTTAAAAAAATCAAAATGGCAATGCACAGTGGAAGTCAACCAAATCTTTTAAACCTGAATCTTTCACAGTGCTGATGGGTCTTGAACTTGTCTGGCTTTGAAGCTATTTTTGGATCTGGTATGCTAATGCAATGAAGAATATTTTGTATTCCCTCATTAGTTGTTGGTTGCAGTTTTGTAGGAAAAATAGTAGAAAGCCTTTCTTTAGAACAATGAGATTTTATTTACTAAAGTAGCAAAGTGTCTGTCATTATGATGGGCAGGATACAGGTGGAGGAATGCTTTGTGCATCATAAGGAATCCCGGACACCTCAGTGGGTTCACCTGCTGTGCACCCATGCTATGAGATTCCTGTTCATGTGCAATGTTGAAACAAGACTTTGCCCACACCGCAGTAATGGCCCAATGGCTAGGTACAACTTTCTCCACACACCTGAATCATTTGTTTAGGTTTAGAAAATTGACTTCTGGCTAATCAAGTTACTGAGAATCAAGTCTTGCCTTATCAATATAACGTTGCCTCAACATCTGCTTAGACTTCCTCTGGGATCATGCTAGAATCTGGCAGAATATTGGGAACAGACTTTTAAATTTCCAAGCCTGCAAGCCACAATGAAAGGTTGCAGCACAATCTCACCTCTTAAAAGTAGTGCTCCGCTTTAGGGTGCCAGCCAACCATGGCCACAGGGCCTCTCCATTCCATCCCCACCTTCATTTTGTGTGCCCCCCATAACAGTCAATTTTCTGTGGATATTGAACATGATTTATTCTTTTGCTGGAAGGAGAGGGTTTTGGGGGTATTTTTTGGTACTTCTGCAAAACTGTAGTTTCCTCTGAGGTTGCTTCTCTGTGAACCCAGTTTGGTTACAAACCTGTTAGTGCTTACCACCTGAGTTTGCTAAAAGAGAGAGCAACAAATCTATACTACATATTATTCTAATGCAGGGTTGGGGAAACATTCACCCATTAGACGTTGATGGAATGCACCTCCCATCATTCCTAACTATCTGCCAGGTTGCCTGTGTTGGCTTTTCGCAGTATAGTAACGCTGCAGAGAGCTTGCTGGGGAGACCATGCATTAAAAAAAAGAAGGGACTCAAAAATAACGTAAACAAGGTTTTAATAAGAAAAACAAAAACTCCTTATACACTATATACATCTACAAACAAACACGACCCAAACCACCAACCCATCCCCAGGGTAAAAGGCAGAGCTAGGTGCTGCTCCTTATATACCGCACAGCCTAATCAATGCAACTCAGCAGCACCTGCTATGCTTCACAGCTGTGAAGCTGGATCTCATTATTTTGCTCTGGCCCCTTAAAGGTATACACAACGGGTGAAACAATGATGAACCTTTAGATTTAAAGAAACAGTTCAACAGCCTGAGGCTGGTCGGAGTTGTAGTCCAAAAAATACCTGAACAGCCACAAGTTCCCTATACCTGTTGTCTAGTGTGTGTTGTTGGTTGTGTAAGCCAGTGCAGTGTAGCAGTTGGCAAACCATGATGGGAATGAGGTTTACATCTCCAACTCAGCCATGAATATCTCACTGGGTGTACTTGAGCCCCCCAGCCAGCCCCCCCCCCTGTGTGTGTGTACACAGCACACACACAGCACACTTTAAATCACATTGAAAGCACATTCCTTCCTCAAATAATCTATGATTCTCTTATCACAATGCAACCATTACTAGCATCTTTAACAAAGTACAGTTCCCAGAATTCTTATATATCAGCCTCATCTACCTCTCAGGTTTGTTGTTAGACAAGGATCACAGGTGGATGGGTGAATAATCATGTATGCTGCCCTGAACTTCTTGGAGGAGCTAAATGGGGTTTTTTTTGGGGGGGGGGTAAAGAAGTAAACAAAATGTAAGGAAGGAGAGATTTTTCGCTTCAATCTCCTCGCTAAACTTCCGCACATGCCTAAAACGTCCTTAGTTATTCCAGCGGGAATTTTAAGGTGATGAATTTTTATTTTGTGTGGTATATTTCATGTACATTGCTTAGGTATATAAATGCCTAAGATAAATAAAACTGTAAGAAAAAAGGAGCCGGGGGTGTGTGTAGCAATCTCTAGGTGCAAGCATTGAGGAAATGGCCAACTTGCTGACCAGGCAGATGAAAGCTCAGAGAGGCGAGGGGGAGGAAGAAGACGACGTTAAACCACCACCAGGGAAAAGTGAAAGTACGACTCCCCTCCCCCTATTTAGCTCCGAGGAAACCAACCTGCCCCCAGCTGTTTTGGACGTTTAAATGTATTTGGGCAAGTGTTACGCCACTTGTCCGCCTCAACCGGACTTTGAGGCTCAACTCCAAGGGCAGTGAAGCCACATTCCCTCCCAGACGCTGATTGGAAATGCTCATAAACAGGAAGTGGGGAGAGAAATAATTTAATTTATCTGCGATCCCTAAACTGCAACCCGATATTTGTTTACTACAAAGTGGACCCCATTCAGCTCAGGCAGACCTGCCTCTGAGTAAACACGTCTAGGGAAAAGAAGTCTTCTCTGGAGAAAGGCAGGAACACTCCCCCCCCCCCATCTGAGTTCCTTCGCAGTTGGCTAGCTGCCTGTTGCACTTACCCTGCACTTCTGCTCGGAGGGGCTCCGGGTGCTCCTCTTTATTTCTGGCAAAAATCGCTTCCATCATCCCTACAGGTGCTGCCATCGTCCCAGCCGGCGTTACTGACGGTGCGATTTGCAGCCTTCCTTTCCCATCTAAGGCTTTGGAGAAGGAAGGGGGGACCCGCCGATTTTTCTGGTTATTTATATTTACGGGGTAAAAGGGTTGAAGTCCGCCCCCAGCCGACTGCTAGTGGCTAAAGGGTGACCATGTGGTTTCTAAACGGCTGAGTATTAATCCGCAGGACTTTCTTTACTTTTCTGCTGAGCTTCACACTTTCTTTGCAAAGGCTAGTCCGCGCGCCCCGAAGTTGCGGGGTTTAGGATCGCCTAGTTTGGAGGAGAGGAAATCCCTCCCAAATCGCCATCGGCTTCTCCTTAGCTTGGGAAGTTTGCTTCATTCGGCATGTCTTGTCTCCACTGCTTCGATATGTAATGGATTACTACTTCTGCTATAATCATACTGTTATTTGGCAAGATTAATATACCACATAGTGGTTTACATAAAATTGTATTATTAATTGTTGTTGTTATTAGACGTGTTAGTTGCTTGTTGCAAAAAGG
Organism: Podarcis tiliguerta; assembly: GCF_965153285.1. Lineage (NCBI taxonomy): Eukaryota > Metazoa > Chordata > Lepidosauria > Squamata > Lacertidae > Podarcis > Podarcis tiliguerta. The sequence continues at coordinate 47,718,782 of NC_139541.1, read as the reverse complement.
TCTCCAAGTTACCTGCAACATGTTTGAAACAAATAAATATACATTATACCACAACAGCGGAACAAAACAAACCCCATAACAGCCACAGGATGCTTTGGGAGTATACCAGTAACAACTCCCTCCCCCAGCACCCCTTAGCCTATGAAAAGCATTATTCAGAATAGCAATTTGCACAACCCACTAAGGAATATAATTACACAGTGAAATTCAAAACAGTAACATTTGCACCTATTCAAAATCCAATTAAAACTATGTAGTTTAATTGATGCAATTAAACTGATGAACTCAATCCAGGGATAACAGCTTTTCAAAGTTTGATAGTCATTGGCACGTCCAGCACCCCATGCCGCCCGGTTACCTCTCAGCGCCTGCCTGGGTAATCCCACAGCACCACCAACTTTGGGAACCGCTGCCTTAGTGTATCAAAAGCTTTGGGGGCAAGTGTAAGCCTTTTCCTAGCGCTGGAGCAATGCCAACGATGGTGCCAGCTGGAGAAGAGCATTCCACAGATAGAATAAAATCTAAGGGTCTGAGTATTATGTTCATATCAAGAGAGGCATATGAAATATCCATTTTAAAAATAGCAATAAAAACAGGTTTTAAAAACAGTAGATTAAAATAATCAAAACATACCGTATATACTCGAGTATAAGCTGACCTTTTCAGCACGTTTTTTATGCTGAAAAAGCCCCCTTCGGCTTATATTTGAGTGAGGGTCCTTTTGGACTTCTCCTCCTTCCTCCTCCTTTGCCGCTGTCGGCGGAGGCGGTGGAGAACCGAGCAGCCCGAAAGCAGCTTGTTCTTCCTCCGCCGCTGCCGCCACTGGCCTCTCGTGTGGTAAACTGGCTTATACTCGAGTCAATAAGTTTTCCCAGTTTTTTGTGGTAAAATTAGGTGCCTCAGCTTATATTCGAGTTGGATTATACTCGAGTATATACGGTAGATAAAATTAATGGTTTTAAATAAAAACACAAATGTACAGAATTAAAGTACAGTGGTAACTCTGGTTACGTACTTAATTTATTCCGGCGGTCCGTTCTTAACCTGAAACTGTTCATAACCTGAAGCACCACTATAGCTAATGGGGCCTCCCGCTGCTGCCACGCCGCCACTTGATTTCTGTTCTCATCCTGAAGCAAAGTTCTTAACCCGAGGTAATATTCCTGGGTTAGTGGAGTCTGTAACCTGAAGCGTATGTAACCTGAAGTGTATGTAACCCGAGGTACCACTTTACGCATCTGGGTAGGCAAGTTTTTAGCAGCCATTTAAAACGTAGTGTACAATGAAGTTACCTGCCTAATATCATTAGGCAGTGTATTCCAGAGAATAGGAACTGCTGCACTAAAATATCAGTTGCTTGCACAGCAAGCATTATTTGACACTTATAAAATGCCTGTTCTGCAGATCAAAGTGGTCAAGTGGGAAACCTGTGGATGCCCAGATGTGCCTGAACAACAACTCTAATAATTGGCCATGCTGGCCGGGGATGATTGGACTTGGAGTCCCACAACATCTGGAAGACCCAGCCCTGCCTGGAGATGCCAGGGACTTGGTACCTTCAGCACGCAAAGCAGATGCTCTACCACAACCCTACAGGTTTGGCATCAAGAACCTCGACATGGCCTTCAGCTGGCAGTATTGCAGCCACACATTTGACGGGCTTGTCCTCCTTAGTCTCTGTGCTTTGGCTATTGCTCAAGTCTGGGGTCATGAGACCAGATCCGTTCTACAAAGAAGGTACAAGCCTAAGTGGGTGAAAACAGACAGTTATGGTAGGGAACAGGAAGTGGAGGGAGATGTAAGGGAAACTGAGGCAAATATGCGTACACTAACAACTTTTCAAAAATAGGTGTGCTCCCCCCCCCATATACATCCAACAGTGATTTACCAGTAATTTGTATCAGAAAATAGAATATAGTCACAACAAAGATTTTCAGATTATTATTATTATTATTATTATTATTATTATTATTATTATTAATATAATTTAACTTTGAATGCTAGTAAAAGTAGCTCTTGTTGACTCTTACTCCCCCTTCTTTCCCTTCTGAAACTTGAACATTGTTAACTGTGAGGTTACACGCTCCACATGAAGACTCTTTGCACGACCCATTGCATGTCACAAAATCTCATGTGAATTAGACTTAGAAAATCAGAAGCTTATTAACCGCTGGCCCAGAATGTGTTTAAATCTCTCTTAATAACCAATTAAGCAATTAACATATACGTCTGCTAGAACTAAATGGCAGTTTCTACTGAATAAGGCTCTTGCTGCATAAGTTTGAAACTAGGTCCAGGAATATTTTAGATCTGCAAAATTTGTTCCCAGGTTGTTGAAGGGCAGAGCCACATATTATGAGAAAACCACAGGAGCCCTAATGCTGATCTTATCCTTGGGCTGTAAAACCAAGACTAGGAAGATACGTTACTGTGGAAAATGAGTAAGTGGGAGCATCTCTGCCTTTTACAGAGAATCCAGGCAAATTTGCTGTTAGCCTGTTGCATTTCTGCACTTTCTGTGTTGTCCTGCTGCTTTTAATCCCCCCCCCATAATCTGTGGCAATTAATCAATATGTAAGATGCACTCACAGCATCAGCCTCTCCAATATAAACAAAACACTATTTATGCTTTCACAAGTTATAGAATTCTCTCCATGGGAAGCTGACAGACTTTCTCTTTCTTCCCAATTTTATGTGGTGTTCGAATATATTTTTATTCCTGGGGCAGGGGTTGCTGGAATTTAGCACAGCTGTACGTCTTTTTTGTGATTTCTATGCAGTATTTTATTGTTACGGTATATTTTGGTTTTTGATGGAAGCTGCTTTTGGAAATTGATTTGAAAAGCAGAGTACAGTAGACATAATCAAAGCAAACAAGCAATGAACCTGGGACATTCTGCATGCCATGTTTGTGCTCCAGCATTAAGCTATCCATTGCATATTTCAAAGTGGAGCTATCGGGACCAGTCAATGTCTATAACAGCCTAATCCCAAAAGCATATCCAGTTAATGGCAAAGAAATGGAAAGCTGGAAAACTGTTTGGGTGCCAAAGGTGCACAGCCTTCTCCAGTGCAAAACACTGGTGGTCGGATGATGGAATGGAAAATGGAGTATCCTGTTTGGAAATCTGAGCAGGAGTACACCACACTGCAACATTTTACTGCAGGTCTTACTCGTTCATTTCTTCTTCTATTTATCATAGTCAACAGCAGTTACATGACAACAGGTAACAGCTAGCTACCTTTGAACCTGCCATTTATCTCTGTTGCTGTATGGAGCAGAGGAGACTTAACTGTTTTAAACGTGGCTCTCTTATCAAATGCACTTAAAACTGCATAATTCCGTAGTAAAAGCAGGGTCTGTAAATAAAAGTATTAGCAAGCTTGATGCATATATGAATCAGCCTGGGCAGTGTGTTATGAGCCAGCAGATGCAACAGCAAAATTGGTAAGTTCAGAACATAGCAATATATTCACTGAATTGATTGGGAGTTGTTATCTCCTTGTGCCAGGAGATGCAAGGTCTAACCATTATCATTGTTAGAGATTGCCTTGCGGACGTGATACCTGTTGGCAATAAAGTAAAAGTGTATTTAATAGCTGAGGGCTGATCCAAGGTTCCTGATTTTGCTGAGAGGTTTCTGTGCGTCCGCTTAAGAACACCAGAAGACCCCTGCAGAACCAGGCCAAAGACTCATCTAGTCCAGCATCTTTTTCTCACAGGGGCCAAGCAGATGCCTATGGGGAGCCCGCAAGCAGGACCTGAATGCAACTCTCCCCATGTGTGATGCTGAACAAATGGTATTCAGGGCCATCCTGCCTTCCAGAGTGGAATGCTTGAACACACATAGGCTTTCTTCAAACCTTCAAACAAACCCATGTGAAACCCTAGCTGCAGCCACTCTGCTCTCCAAGCATGTACTCATTCCACCCACAAGTGTCACAAGAACAGCTCTTTAGTAAACAAATCGTATATTTATGAAGCTCTTGAATCTTTCAATAAACAGCTAAGCAACATTTATTTATTTATTTATTTATTTATTTATTTATTTATTTGCCACACTTTGAGGGTATGTGTCTAGGACAGTGGTGTCCAAACTTTTTTCAAAAGAGGGCCAGATTTGATGAAGGGCCGTGAGGGCTGACCAAAGGGCCAACCAAAGTTGTTGACCTTTTTTTGAGATTTAAGTTGTTGAGGTTTTTTAACCCAGGAAATAATCTGCCACAGGGGATGGATTTAACTGACTGGCGGGCCGGATTAGGCCCCCAAAATGGATTTGGGCCATGCCTGGTCTAGAGCTGGGAGACCACTCAGCCACGAAGTTCACTAGGTGGGCTCAGGTCAGCCACAGTCTCCTAGCCTAACCTACCGTTGCTAACTTTGGGTGCATGTACTGAGAATGTGTTGTTTTTTGTACCCAGTCAAGATAGCTTATCAAGGGAAGGTTTATTACATCTTACCAATTAAGATAAACACCTCAATAACCTTGTGACAGCACTAGCTGGAGCAGCTGACTCAGCTTATACAATACAGAAGAATGTATATTGTGAAATGAGCTTTGAGGAATCAAGAAAATCTCTTTGCCAGAAAAAGGGGACACGTTTCAGCACAGTGCCTTGGAAGTGGAGGGCAAGGGGGACATTTGGGTGAATGGGAACATGCAAAAATGAAAACTGCTACTATCAGTCTCCTTAGCTGTCTGTACCTTTTCTGATCCTCTCCTTAGGCGGATGGATTAACCTAGTTTCCTTTTGGTTAGCTAACATGGAAAGCTGCCTTATAGTGAGTCAGTCCATTGGATCATTTAGCTCACTATTGTCTACAATGAATAACAGTGGTTCTTCAGGGTTTCAGACAGGACATTTCCACCCCTGTCTGGAGATGCTGGAGAGTGAACCTGGGACCTTTTCTTTGTAAAGCAGGTGCTCTCTCACTGAGTCACAGTCCTTCCCCTCCAGCAGGAATAGCCAAAGTGGTGCATTCCTTCTATTGTTCAACTTCAACTCCAATCAGCCCAAGTCAACATGCCCAATGGTAAAGGATGGTGGGAGTTGTAACTAAACATCATCTGGGGGCATGGGGAACCACAAATATTGCCCACTTTTGCATAGAGGGATATAGGAAGCTGCCTTATATCAAGTTGGGTTTTCTAGCTCTGAACTGTCAACACTAACACTGCAGGGGAGTTTTACCTGCAAGGCTCAACCACTGAGCTATGACTGTTCTCCTACAAGAAAAACAAGAGCAACAACTCTCATCGGCCTCTGCCAACATGCCCAACGTTCAGGGATGGTGTGGCTAATGGTTAGTAGAATAACAGAATCATAAAATTGTAGAGTTGGAAGTAACCCTGAAGGTCATCTAGCCCAAACACCTGCAATGCAGTAATCTCAACTAAAGCATCAATGACAGATGGCCATCCAACCTCTGTTTAAAAACCTCCAATGAAGGAGTGTCCACCACCTTCCAAGGGAGTCCATTCCACTGTCAAACAGCTCTTACCACCAGAAAATGCTTTCTGATGTTTCATTGGCATCTCAATCCTTGTAACTTGTATCCATTTGTTCAGGTCCTATCCTCCAGAGCAGGAGAAAACAAGCTTGCTCAATCCTCTATGTGACAGCCCTTTAGATATCTGAAGGCGGCTATCATATTTCCTCTCAGTCTCCTCTTTACCAAGCTAAACATACCCAACTCCCCCATAAGGGTTTGTTTTCAGACTGTTGATCACCTTGGTCACCCTCTTCTGCACATGTTCCAGCTTGTTAATGCCCTTCTTAAACTGTGGAGCGCAGAACTAAACATAGTACTACATGTGGGTTCTGACCAAGGCAGAATAGAGCAGAACTATTACTTCCCTTTGTCCTGGATACTATACATTTGTTGATGCAGCCTAGAATAGAATTAGCTGCTGTTAACCTTGTGGTTAAGTGAGAGCTGGACCATTAAGAAGGCTGATCGCCGAAGAATTGACGCTTTTGAATTATGGTGCTGGAGAAGACTCTTGAGAGTCCCATGGACTGCAAGAAGATCAAACGCATCCATTCTTAAGGAAATCAGCCCTGAGTGCTCACTGGAAGGACAGATCGTGAAGCTGAGGCTCCAATACTTTGGCCATCTCATGAGAAGAGAAGACTCACTGGAAAAGACCCTGATGTTGGGAAAGATGGAGGGCACAAGGAGAAGGGGACGACAGAGGATGAGATGGTTAGACAGTGTTCTCGAAGCTACGAACATGAACCTGACCAAACTGCGGGTGGCAGTGGAAGACAGGAGTGCCTGGCGTGCTCTGGTCCATGGGGTCACGAAGAGTCGGACACGACTGAACGACTAAACAACAACAACAAACCTTGTGGTCTACGAAGACCACAGACCCTTTTCACATGTCCTAGTGGCAAGCCAGGTGTCTACCATCTTATATTTAATGCAGCTGGTTATTCCTGCCTAAATGTAAAACCTTACATTTGTTCCTACCGAAATTCATTTTGTTAGTTTTGGCCCAGTTCTCCAATTTGTTAAGGTCATCTTGAATCCTGATTCTGTCTTCTGCAGCATTAGCTACCCCTCCCAGTTTGGTGTCAGATTTATTAACATCCCCTCAATTCCTTCACCCAAGTCATTTATAAAGATGTTGAATAACAACAAGCCCAGGACAGAACCCTGTGGCATCCCACTTGTCACTTTTTTCCAGGATTATGAGCATCCATTAATGAGCACTCTTTGGGTTCGGTCAGTCAAACAGCTACAAATCCACCTAACAGTTATCTTGTCCAGCCCACATTTTACCAGCTTCTCAGCAATACTATCATGAGGGATTTTGTCAAAAGCCGTACTGAAATCAAGATACACTATGCCTACAGCATCCCCCTGATCCATCAAGCTAGTAACTCTGTCAAAGAAATGAGATTCGTCTGCCACAACTTGTTTTTGAGAAACCCATTCTGGGTCTTAGTAATCACAAAATCCTTTTCTAAGTGCTCACACACCAATTGTTTAATTAGCTGTTCTAGACCTTTTCTGGTATCAGCATCAAGCTGGCCAGTCGGTAGTTACCTGGGTCTTCTTTCCCCCCATTTTGAAGATGGAGACAACATTTGCCTGCCTCCAGGAACATATGGAACATATGAAGCTGCCTTAAACGGAGTCTGTCCAGGACTTCTTCCTTGACATCTCAGACCAGGAGTGTTTCTCCTTTGTGTTTTTCACAACCTACATGATACACCAGGAGCTGACCCAAAACATTTATGTATGCAAAGCGTGTGTTCTGCCACTGAGCTATGGCCCCTTCTGGCTAAGGGAACATAATGAAAAACATACCAGGAGTCCACCAGCTAAACAATGCATGCCTGTGTACTGTGATGTGACTTACAATATAATGCTTTACCTTAAAGTCCCTTTGTCCTCTTATGCCCTTTTGAGCTGGCTGGAACGGGGTGGCGTGAGACAGTCCTTCCATTGAGGGCAGTCTATACCATGAGCCAAGAGGCCGTAAAGTATAATAAGAACTTGTGGGGAATGAGGCACCATCCTGGGACAATTTCTTTGGGACTATTTGGAGTAAATGATTTCAGATCAACAGGTGTTACATCCTGAAAAAATGCTCGTTCTGTGTAAGAGTCAACTCACACAGTTGCATATCAAAGGGGGTGATTTCTTGAAAGGATAGAGACATATGTAATATGAAAAAAGGATCTCAGTTATTAATCCTTTGGGTATGGAAAGCTTCTTTTAGTTGCTGACTCCCAGGAGCCATCATTTTATTTTTCCAGAATATCTTGGACATTTTGTCATTCCAGGATATTCTGAGAAGAAAATAAGATTTGCCACCAAAAAAAAAAAGGAAGTGCTGACTAATGGCCACCATCCTGCCTCTTCCCTAATTTTTGGTGCTCCAGTGATCGTATATTCTAAATTTTGGAAAGCTAGAGAAATGAAGGGAAGCATGACCCATGCTAGATGTACCCATGCAAGCTCAATTAGGGTAGATTTAGGCTTCTGCAGAGTTAGACTCTGGGGTGTCTGTGCAGCAGGCCTTGATTCCATCCCTCAGCAGACATTGCATTATGATAATCACAGAAGGCTGATCAAGCATTTAGCAGTCCCACCTAAGTTGCCAGCTGCGAAACCGGTTAGGAGCATCACAGCTATAAAGACATTATGAGAGCTTAGCATCACAGAAGCATGTTCTGTTAGGATGACAGGTCTGGTAAAAACCACTAGGCTAGTTATCAAGGCAAGGTCAGAGTATTTATTGTAAATACCAGTACTTGCCAGTACCAGTATGTCAGAGGCTGAAAGCCATATAGCACGATACATTTCCTATCTCAGTGTGAGTCCATCTTTTGAAAATCAAAAGATGGTAATCAAAAGCAAAGGTTTTTTTATATATATAAAAACAAAAAACCCACACATACACAAGTTGAATGTTGGGTTGACAACTGAATTTTATCCCTCTCCGTATGCGTTTGATGGACTGTCTAGTTCCTCACTGGTGCTGGTAATTTCATGGGCACTGGCCAATACATCTCTACCACATTTATAACTGGGATCAGGGGAAAAAAATGTCTTTCCCCCAGTCCATCAAGCAAAGCCTGCAGAACAAGCTTATTGCAGCCGTCTCTCAAAATCCACACTTCTCTGAATTTCGTGCAGGTCTTCACCCAGGTAATATGTACAAAAATGCATATACTGTGTAAAGAAAAGGAGGGTACTTTTTACCATATGTGATGGGAATGTAAGAAAGTTAAGGACTTCTGGTAAATCTTAGGCTGTGATAGCCAAATATTTTGAAATGATGTTTAAAAGAATGATATGCTGGAAAATATGTGTAAAAACCAATAAAAATATTATAAAATAAAACAAAAATGCATATACTGGGGTGAAGCATTGATAGTGAAAATAGCATGGAAAATATTAGGCAAAATTGCATATAAAATGTGTATTTCATGAGAAATTTGCACTGAAATGCTGATGAATTTTCATGAGGTCTTCAAAATAAATAAAATTGTAAACCAATGTGGAAATGTGGAAAACTGATACTAATTGAGGGGAAAAAACAGGAAACCAACATGGATGGATGCCCCCTTCTCTAGTGCATGCCCTGGTTCACATACTGAATGGAAAAACACAACCCCAATGTTTCATTGCAGATACAGAATTTCTGTCTGATTATTATGGTGCACCAGCTTTCTGAGTTTCTAAATGGTTATTTTGAGGTTGAATGCCCAGCTGCTAAGGTACAATAGCTTCTTTTACAGGGTCCTTTATCTTTGGTTGCCATATGTCCAGTGGGTGTATATATCAAAGTAATCTTCTCTACTCACATGAAAGGCTATAAATTAAAGCCCACTGTGTATACCGTCTTTATTTGAACAATTGTACAATGGCCTGTCTCATATCCATTGGCACATCTTGGCATTAAGAAAAAAACGTTTTCCCCTGTGCAATAACCTTTGTTTATTGGGAGCAAGCTATTCCGCAGAGCCATTGCTAGTATTCTCCAGGGAAGGGAAGGTTGAGGCGAGAAGAGCATATGCCAGAGTAGAATGACACCCCAAATATCTGCAGAAAAGGTCAAAAAGAGTGGTGGGCTGCATCGGTCCCAAAACAGGACTTGGTAAGCTGCTGAATCGAACATGAAGCTCCTCATCATAAGCCTCATCATCCCTCTTGCCGTCAGTTCTACTGCAGAGGATTTCTCCCTTGTGGAGGGTATACCATGTTCAAAATACCAAGTGGCTTTCAATAGCTCATGCTATGAGTTTGTGAGGCTCCAGCGCACTTTCACGAGTGCCCAGAGCTGGTGTGAGAGAGGAGGGGGCCACCTGGTCTTCATTAAAAATGAAGAAACCCAGATGTTTCTGCAGGAGCACATCTCTGAGGACAACGAATGGTGGATCGGCATAACCTACAGTTCTTCCTCCAATGAAACTACTGAAGGTAGGGAAAAACAGAATCCCTGTTTTGTGAAATGTTGAGTGGTGGGGGGGACATGCTAGCATAGTGCGGTGCAGGGGTGGGGAACCTGTGGTCCTAAATATGTTGTTGGACTATAACTTCCATAATCCCTAACTATTGGCCGTGCTGGCTGGGACTGATGGGATTTTGAGTCTGACAGCATATTCAGGGCCATAGGTGTCTCACTCCTGGTTCAGAGTTTAGAACAGGGGTAGCCAATCTGGAATCCTCCAGATGTTGCTGACTACACTCCCATGACCCTTGGCCATTGGCCATGCTGCAGGGGGTTGGACTAGACGACCCTTGGGGTCCCTTCCAACTCTATGATTTTTATGATTTAGAGAGCACCATGGTTGGCTACACCTTGGTTAGTGTACCAGACCAAGACTGTGGAGACTCTGGTTCCTATCTCTGTTGAGCCATGAAGCTTGTTGGGTTGCCTTGGGGCAGCCAGTCACACTCTTTCAGCCTAGCCTTCCTCACAGGTTTGTTTTGAGGATAAAATAAGGGCTGAGGAGATTGTTATGTTGCTATCTTGAGATCCTTGGAAGAAAGGTGGAGTAAAAATGTAATAAACAAGCATGCTGGATGTCAGTGGATTAAATTACGCTAAGATTTTTTTCACTGTACTACTGATGAAATATTAGCCAGCTGAGTCCCGGCGACATAGTCCTATATGAGCTGAACCCATAAGATATGCAAAAATGTGACCACCTCCCACAATCAATATCTAACTAATGGAAAATGCAGAATACTGGATATTTCCACTTTCATCTTATTTTCTTAAGGTAAGTTTCTGGTTTTAATGGTTGAATTTTAAAATTGAAAAGAAAAGAAAACCCCTCAGAAAATGCACATAACAGTGAAGATAACATACAAAAATGCATTATATTGAGGAAAATTGCTCGCTAGGAAAAATGCACTAGAATGCTGACAATTTTTTGTGATTTTTTAAAAAATTGCAAACTCGTGCAGAAATGTGCTAAACTGAATTCAGGACTGGAAAAAGGAGAAACTGAGAGAAACATAAATTGGCAGATTCACTCATCCCAGTTGTTCAAGCAGGAGAGGCATGTGCACTCACGATGCAGCTTCCTTCCACGCAGGGTCCATGGTTTGGCTCGATACCTCGAATATCACCTACAGCAAGTGGCACCAAGACCTGCCTTCCGTCCTCTCATCGTCATGTGGCTATATCCTGAAAAACGCCGGCTATGACTGGGGTGTAACAGAGAACTGCAGCCAGGAGTTTGACTTTATTTGCGAGTTTGGTAAGAGGTCCTGAACTCAAGGGTAACTACTTGCACCACACATCACCCCAAAAGAGTTAAAAAACAAGATTTGCACAGAACACAGACCTGCAGCAAAACACATATGCTTATTTATAATTATAGGTGTAACATAGGACACTTAAAATAGAAGGCTGTCCTGTGTAATGCAACCTAAGCCATGCATTTGAGAATGTATATTTATAGCTCGCTTGATTAGTGCTATTCCCTTAAATATGTTTATTAGCAGTTTCAGTGTGTGCACAATACCATGCTCTCATTTTCTCCAATAATGAACTCAAGTAGGGAGTGCCAGCAGTAATGGGCCAAATCAGGGCCATTTCAGCATGCTCAGGTGACCCCGGGGGCTTGGAGAAGCACAAAAGAAGGATGGAGTCCCATTCAGTGAGCTTGGTCAGTGGCCACTTGAATGATTTCTGAAGAACCCCTCACCCAAATCAGGGGCTGCAGGGGATGTGGGATGAGGCATCCTGAAAAAGGTTTGTTGCATTTTACACTGCAACATCTTGTTGCAGGTCTCACTCGTGGTTGCTAGAATTTTCTCTCCTGCTTCTTTTCTGAGTCTTATTCATGCCACCTTGAGGATCATTCTGGAAGTGCTCTCAACTCTATGAAATTCCCACTCAACTTTTTGGGAAAAGTAAAGGCATGGGATTTGTCATCTGGGGCAGGGAAGGGTTAAGAGGAAAAATAATGCTAGTGTGCTTTTCTCCAGGATTGAACGCATTTTTAAAAATGGTCAGCTTTAAACCCGTTTAAATTTCCACAATCCCACAGATCACTATTTTAAAACTATCTTTGTTTTTAATGATGATGGTTCTATGTGTGTTTGCTTTAATGGTGATGGCCTCATGTATACTTGCTTTTAAGTGGGCTGTGTCTTTAGCCAACAATGCCACACACTCATGGTGTTTCTTGTATGCATGTGCACAGAATCAGGCCACAGCATTGCCTGCGACAACTTCAATGCCACAGTGCAGTGTGGCTCAGGAGAAGTAATTCAGATTGGAGAAAGCTTCTATGGACGGAAAACACCTCACTTCTGTGTGCTAGAGACTCCCCTACAGTTTGATGTCGAAGAGGAATGTAGCTGGATAAGTGTAAAGGATGAAGTTGCAGGTAAGGCTTAGGGGACTTCAGTGCTTTGAACACAGATGGGGGAGAAAATTGATTCAGTGTGCATTTAAAGGCAAATCTATGTGGCAAGGCAAGGTGCTAAGTGAAACGCAGCCAACTTTCAAAATCCACACTTCTCCAAGTTCTGCAATCCTGTTCTCTAGCCAAGTAATGCATTTAAAATGCATAAAGGTAAAGGTAAAGGTACCCCTGCCAGTCGTGTCCGACTCTAGGGTTGTGCGCCCATCTCACTTAAAAGGCTGGGGGCCAGCGCTGTCCGCAGACACTTCCGGGTCACGTGGCCAGTGTGACAAGATGCATCTGGCGAGCCAGCGCAGCACATAGAAACGCCGTTTACCTTCCCACTAGTAAGCGGTCCCTATTTATCTACTTGCACCCGGGAGTGCTTTCGAACTGCTAGGTTGGCAGGCGCTGGGACCGAGCAACGGGAGTGCACCCTGCTGCGGGGATTCGAACCGCCGACCTGACGATCGGCAAGTCCTAGGCGCTGAGGTTTTACCCACAGCACCACCTGCGTCCCTATAATGCACACATTGTGGTAAAGTGTACATTGAAAATCATTATATTAGCGAAAATGACATGCTGTTGCATCAAACCTTGCAGGGCAGTGCCATGGACTCCAAGCATGCCAAGTGGCAGCTGATGGGACCTTCTTTGGAGATCCTTGTCCAAGTTTGGGAAGCTACCTGTCCGTTCAATACCACTGCATGGAAGGTAAGCAGCAGCACTTTCTCTACCCACAGGTACCACCAGCAGGTTGAGAAGCATCTCCCAACTTGCACCTAGATGGACCAGTGCAGTCTCATTCGGTACAAGGCAATTTCACCCGCATGACCTCTCCAAGGATGCAGAGAGGTGCTATTATTATGTGCACTATTTTACAGGCTTGCGACTGGCTGTGACGGAGGAAAGCTTTATCTTTGAAAACGTCACCATATCAGTGAAGTGGCTCCTCTCTCCTTATTCTGGCAATCTCTCCTGCATCATTAGCACCGGAGACGGAAACACTATTGATCCATACTACCCTCCAACGTAAGTTTTTGCAGCCAGGCGATGAGGAAGTGAAGGTTTTGCTGCTTTCTTATTTGATGATGGTGATGATTGAAGACACCTTTCAAGTTGTCAGTTATGCCCCAAATCTGGAGAGCAGAACCTCATGCTTGGGGACTAAATCCCTTAAGGACTACCCAGCTGGTTCTCTCCCCATCACCCCGGACCTTACCTCTGACTGGGATGTGTCTTTGAGCTGTCAGACCTCATCTTCCTTGCCTGGATGCAATTGGAATGGTGTATGTTTGTCGAGACATCTTGCTTTTCCATGGCTGTAATGTACCCTCCTGTACAAAGAGTCCCTTCCACTGCTCCACCCACATTTACTTCTGGTCAAGCCCACCACCAGCATGCAGCCCCTGGAACATCAGAAGGGTATAAAGTGAAGGGGCTGGAAAGAAGGATGACTGGGATGTGAGAGTGAAGTGGAGGGGCCAGAAGGTGCAGTAGCAGCTCCAAACAGCTCTCCTTTTCCTCTGCCTTGGTCTGCCTGACCCATTCACCTCCCTCCTTCCCACTCTTCCCTTTTGTTCTCTCACACTTCTCTGGCTTCTCTGCTTGTCTGCCATCCATTTCCTCTATTTCATTCCCCTCTAGCTTTGCATGCCACAGCATGCTATATCTCATGTCTCTAAGGGGCTCCCACATATGCCTGCATCAGGGCTGTCTTAAGCGTATGCAGTGCTGGGGTGCAAAGATCCTCCTAGTGCCCGCCCCCAGGTTGCCCAGGCCCGCAGGAGGGCAGAGCTGGCCAGCCGCTTCAGCATCTCAATGGCTAGGTCGCCCCCGAACTTTCGGCGCAAAGCTGCCCGCAGAAGAGCCTGCCGCAACACTCCGACCGACGGATGGGCTCTTCCCCGGACTCAACTCTCAGGCCCCGGACTCTTGTCCTGGTGCCCCTGAGAGCCCGGCACCCAGGCGCCCTGCACCTGTAGTGTCTATGGGTAAGACGGCCCTAGCCTGCATTCTGCTTGTGCCAGGTGTGGTGCTGGCATCAGTTCAGCCCAAAGGCCACAGCACAAGCAGGACCGAGTGGGCAGGCTGCAGTACTGAGGCCCACCTGAAAGTGGACTGAGGGTCAGTGGTTGCCCCCTGGCTCTCAGACTGAAACACACTGTTCTAGGTAGAAGAGAGAGCAAGGCTTTCCAATGCCACAGCAAAAGAATGAAATGAATGCTTTAAATGCTGCAATTTTAGCTTGAAAAATGCATGTATGAGCATTGTTGGAGAATGGAATGGATTATTGTGGAACAGGGTGTGGTTGCTGGTTGACTAAAACCCTAAACAGAAGCACTCGTGCGGCAACATTTTGTTGCAGGTTTGGCGTCTAACATGTTCCATTATGCACCTCAAGCCTGTCTAGCAATGTGACCCATCGCTTCACATCTCCTGGCGAATTCACCATCTTTGTGGAGTGCACAACCAGCGAGTGGCACGTCACAGCTCAGAAACTGATCACCGTGCAAGACAAAATGGATGAGCTTTTGGTGACCGGGTGCTTCAGCAAATATGAAGTAGGGAACACTTCACATTGCAGGACTCTTTATGAAGAGGTGTTATGGATTCAAGTGGAACTTAATGGAGGTCAGAGCCATCACTTTGTTTTTGTTTATATATTCTTTTGCAGATCAATAGTAGTTTGAACAATGTAGTTTCAGAGCACATAGGAGAGACTTCTGCTGGAATTGTCCTTTTTAAAAAACAAAACACCTTTCATGCTTAGGGAGAAATTCAATTCAGTTTGCATTTGAAGGCAAATCCATGTAATTCAGACTTTCTTAAACCATACACGTCCCAAAGCACAGTCTTCCTTTGAAATTAACACTTTTCCAAATTTTGAAATGTGGTTCTCCAACCAGGTAAGGTCCATTGACTTCCCATTTTAGACAGGTGTTGAAAACAGTTTTATTCCCAAAGGCATGTTGTAGCTGATTTCTGTCATTTAAAACTGTAAATTTTATGGATTGGTTTTTTGACTTGTTTGAGTGCTGCTGTGTTTGACATCTGCCTCTGCTTTCTTTTTAATCGGTTTTATTATTTTTATATTTGATTCTTTTGTAATGCCATGCACATGGATGGTGCCAAATAAGTAAACAAACCACATTGCTATAGTATTACGGTAAATAAACTGATACAGTATTTAGTACATAAAATAAATGTTTTAAATGTTTTGCAAAAGGATGCGAAACGAGATATAATTTACACCACATTTCGGAAACCATTTTTCCTTTTCAGGTAGTGGAGTGACCTATACCGTGCTGGCTGATAACAAAACACTGATGGAGTCCAGGGTGAAGGAAGGAATTACTCCTCACAATCTCACCCTGGATGGCGCATCCCAACGGCTGATTGGTCCTGGCGTACATCATCTTGAAATAGTTGCGTCCAGCAACACCACAGAAGCAGACGTTTCAGAAATCCTGACGGTTCATTTAGTCGAAGCAATCTCTGGTCTTCAGGCCATATTGAGCTCCCACTCTGTGGTTTTAGGAGAAGATCTAGAGATAAAAGTCTCTGTAGGTCGTGGGTCTCCTGAGAAACTGAGGTTTGAGGTGACCGGGCTGAATGAGACCTTTTCCCACTTGAAGGACTACACCAAAGGAGAAGCCGAGACCTACAGCATCCCAGTGAAGTCTGAAGGTACTTCCACACAAAAGCACAAATGTGTAACTGAGCTAGATGAGTCTTCTTTTAAAAGTATGAAAAATGAGAGAGAAAGAGAAGGGAAGGGGGACTTTGCAGTGTACCATACATACACCACATGGGGGTGAGAAGGAGGAGCTCCCATCCCCTTTCCCTCTGTGTGGCTGAAGGAAAGTAAGTGAGCAACAGCAAGGAGGAGGACTGGGCCCACCAGGGGCATCTGGCACAAGGGGACCCCCAAAACCGAGGCTGGCCCTGAAACTGGTCAGAAGACCAGTATTTGGGACGGAAGATAAGAAGAACCCAGCTGGATGAAACCAAAGCCCAATCTTATGAATGGAGAACCTGTGGCCCTCCAGATGTTGCATAGGAAGCTGCCTTATAATGAGTCTGACCACAGGTCCTTCTAGCACAGTATTCTCTCGCCAGCCCTACCCAGAGATGCCAGGGATTGAAATTGGAGCCCTCACCTTGCAAAGCAGATGCTGTACCTCTGATGTATGGCCCCCCTCACTGTTCCAAGGGATGAGATATTTGATTTGTGTTTTAATTCATTTTTTTTTTACTAAATTGTTGTGCATTGCCAAGAGGACTACGTTGATACATTCATAAATAACAGATATAGATATCAGATAAATTAAAGCACCTTGTTCACTCAAAGTGCTATAAAATTATGTGTGAAAGGGACTTGTCTTGTACTAATATTTTTGGCTCCATTTTTTGTCCATCAAGCCACATGCATCCATGTTCCCACCCCCTTTTTACAAGGTGGTACCCTTCCCTGATTGGCACCAATAGACTTTGCACCTGCCCTAACAAGTCTCACCCCTTAATCTGTCTGGCTCCGTGGATCTTTGGTTCCCAGCTTCTTATTCACCCTTATTTACCTTTTCCCGTGTCTTCTTTCCAGGTACCTTCCAGGTCAAAGTGTTTGCTGTTAATGCCTTCTCGAACATGAGCACTGAGGCAGGAACTGTAATCGTCTCATCTAACAGTTCTCACAAAGAAGGTAATAGCAGGCTCTTGATTATGCCAAATGATGACTTCATAAAACGAAGAGCAATCATACTTTTTAAATTATACTTCTTCTTTTCCTTTGCATTTTATTCATACTGTTGTGTGCTTCCCACTTCCAAATGGTAAGAAGTCACAAGAACAGCATTACAGGATTTGGTATCCTTTTGATGAGAGGGCACCACAGACTTCTTAAACCAAAACCATTCTTAAACCGAGGCACGCTTTTCCTAATAAGGTCACCCGCCACCGGTGCCCTTCCACCATTCGGATTCCATTCTTAGACTGAGACAAAGTTCTCAAACCAAGACACTATTTCTGGTTTTGCAGAGTTTGTAAACCAAATTGTTCTTAAACTGGACTGTTCTTAAAACAAGGTACCACTGTACATACCGTATTTTTACGTGTATAAGACGCCCCCTACTTTTGGGGACCCCAAATTTAGAAGATGGGCATATGCACTATCTCTGCATAAGACGCCCCCAGATTTTTAACCTTAATTTAAAGTAAAAAAACCCTAGTCTTAAAAACGGAAAAGTACGGTAATCAGAGGACAAACCAACAAGAACTCCTGCAGTTGGTAACATATCCCTGGGGAACCATCTCTGGTTTCACTTCTGGTTTGATTTGACACTCCCAATGTTCCCATTCTCTCTCTCTCTCTCTCTCTCTCTCTCTCTCCGCCCGCCCCCCCCCCCGTTTCTTGCACACACATACATCACCTATCACATAGGTTCCTAACAAGGTAATGTAGCCAACAGGCTGGAAAAGGTTTCCACCCCAAGCCTTATGGTAGGGCCCACCCTCAACACACTGGTTGAAAAGGGTTGCTCCTCCCCCTTTGCATTTGGCATAGATTCCATATAATGGAGACATGGGACCAGATGGAACAGCTGGGTGCTTAGTACGAGGCAGCATGAGGCCCTGATAAATGAAGTCTGTCTCTCTCCTTCCCATGAACAAACTGAATCCTTATACACTGTGATGCTTTGGGGAGCAATTTCTACCAATTGCTGTGTAACTTTTACACAGACCTGGGAAAATAACCTTGATTTATACAGAAAAGGTCAGCATGGCATTTGCAGGTGCTATTGAAGCCTTCTGATTTATGCTTTGTGTTCAACAGATCCTCTTGAGGACAAAGAACAGTCCAATGTAAATGGTGAAAAAAGAGTTGTGAGTATCTATTAAAAGAACGAATGAAAATAACGGAAAAAATCCTTTTGAAAATATTTCACAGGGATTAATGAACGGCTTTTCTTTCTTCTTAATGTGATGACATGGTTAAGACACCGGATTTATTCAAGCTGATACCTTATGCCCTCTTGCCTGAGAGTAATCCCCATTGAACACAGTGGGACTTACTTCTAAGAAAGCATGCATTTGATTGCGCTGTTGTTGGGTTGTATCCAGGTAAGTTGTATTCAGAGTAGATCCAGTGACATGAATAAATCTAAGTTAGTCGTGTCCATTGGACGCGGGTGGCGCTGTGGGTAAAAGCCTCAGCGCCTAGGGCTTGCCGATCGAAAGGTCGGCGGTTCGAATCCCCGCGGCGGGGTGCGCTCCCATTGTTCGGTCCCAGCGTCTGCCAACCTAGCAGTTCGAAAGCACTCCCGGGTGCAAGTAGATAAATAGGGACCGCTTACTAGGGGGAAGGTAAACAGCGTTTCCGTGTGCGGCTCTGGCTCGCCAGAGCAGTGATGTCACGCTGGCCACGTGACCCGGAAGTGTCTCTGGACAGCGCTGGCCCCCGGCCTCTTGAGTGAGATGGGCGCACAACCCTAGAGTCTGTCAAGACTGGCCCGTACGGGCAGGGGTACCTTTACCTTTACCTAGTCGTGTCCATTAATTTCAGTGGGTCTACTTGGAGTAGGACCAATGTGCCGTATAAGCCACTGTATTTATTGAGGCTACAATCCCACCTATGTCTACTCTGAGGGAAGTCCTTCTGAACTCAATGGGACTTACTCCCAAGTAAGTGGAGTTAGTTCTGAAGCCTACGTTTTATGTTTGGCTATGCTTCAGCAAAACTATTAGGATGGCATCAAAGACAAAACCAACCAACCAACAAAACCAGTTAATAAAAGAAAATATATGCCTAAAAAAATCCTGCATGTCTATGAAGTCGCCGTGGAGCCTTGGGGATGTCTATTCTTCCAGCCTTCATTCCCTGTCTGCAATGTGGGGCTGATAATGGCTTATATCATGACAAGGTTTTTAAAAAGGAAGTTCTCACCAGACATCAAGGAGGCGAGAGGTACTTAAACCAAGGAAAACCTGTCCCAAAACGTAACACACCTAAGAATAAGACCCTTCTGGATCAGACCATCTAGTCCAGCATCCTGTTCCCACAGTGGTCAACCAGCTGCCTCTGGAAAGCTCACAAACAGCAGCTGGAATTCAGAGGCAGGCTGCCTCCAACAGTGGAGCCATATTGGCTAGTAATCACTGATAGAATTATCCTTCAGGAACTTGTCCAACCCCCTTTTTAAAGGCACCCACGTTGGTGGCCATCACTTCTTGTGGGAGAAAATTCCATGCTTCAACTATGTCCTGAGTGAAGGAGGACTTCCTTTTGTCTGTCCTAAATCCCCTGCCAATTGGTTTAACTGGATAGCCCCAGATTAATGTATTCTCCATCTTATTCACACCAAGCATAATTTTGCACTTGTTTATCATGCCACTTCTTACTCTCCCTCCCCAACTAAAAAGTCCCAGATATTGTGGGGGCTTTCCTCATAGGGGAGTTGGTCCAGCCTCTTGTTCATTCTGGTTACCTCTTTTCTGTGTCTGCTTGCACATGGAAGATGCAACTGCTCTGACAATTACCTTTCTTTGTCATTTCTGGTTTAGGATGACAAAGGGAAAAACAAGATCTACATTAAGCCCAGCCGCCATGCCAGCCTCTTCACAACAATCATTCTTGGCTGGCCTGATGACAGCACTAATTCTACCTACACCTGGTCTTGTGGTATGTTGTGTTACACTGCCTTCTCCCCTTTACAATTGTGACCAGAATTCTCCATTTAAAAGTATATGAAAGCGTCCTCATGTTCTAAGCGAGCTGGTGTGTTTGGGTTGTTCATCCGAGTTTAGGGCTGGGAGATCAGTTTGATTCAGTTCACATTTAAAGGTGAACCTACCTAATTCACAGGGGACGTGGGTGGCGCTGTGGGTTAAACTACAGAGCCTAGGACTTGCTGATCAGAAGGTTGGCGGTTCGAATCCCCGTGACCTTTACCTTTTACCTAATTCACACATTCACACAGCTACCCTTTGACATTCTGACACCTCTGATTTTGCAGTGCAGTTCTCCAGCCACACAATGTGTACAAAAATGCATATACAGTGGTACCTCAGGTGAAGTACTTAATTCATTCCAGAGGTCCGTACTTAACCTGAAACTGTTCTTAACCTGAAGCACCACTTTAGCTAATGGGGCCTCCTGCTGCTGCCGTGCCGCCGGAGCACAATTTCTGTTCTCATCCTGAAGCAAAGCTCTTAACCTGAAACACTATTTCTGGGTTAGCGAAGTCTGTAACCTGAAGCATTTGTAACCTGAAGCGTATGTAACCCGAGGTACCACTGTACGGGGATAAAGTGTCAATTATAAAAATACAACACCGGGTGCTGGGTTCTCTTAAATGATTCAGCTGAAAATTGCCTTTGAAGGTTACTGCTGGCCTGAATGGGACCAATGTGTGCAAG
Organism: Podarcis tiliguerta; assembly: GCF_965153285.1. Classification (NCBI taxonomy): domain Eukaryota; kingdom Metazoa; phylum Chordata; class Lepidosauria; order Squamata; family Lacertidae; genus Podarcis; species Podarcis tiliguerta. Next base: position 47,697,983 of record NC_139541.1, on the reverse strand, counting down.
AGCATTCCGTCCTCACAGACCAAAGAGAGATCCGGATCCCACCGGCTTGCTTACCTCCTCCCAGCTCTGCAGTGACAGTGAAAGTTACAGTCAAAAGCCCAGAGAAAGAAGAAAAACAGGATGAGCAATGCCTCTACATTACAGCAAAGCAGGATCTGAGCCTGCAGATCAGGTGTGCTGCACTTTATTTATTTCCTTGCGCTCTGAGGTTCTGACAGTGTCAGGTGAAAGCCTCATACAGAAGCTCCTGAATTCCACTTGCTGGGAATCTTAAATGACTAGAGTGCCATTGTGCTGAGGTCCTACTTGCAGGCTTCCCATTAGGGCATCCGTCTGGCCACTGTGAGAACAGGATGCTGGACTAGATGGGCCACTGGCCTGATCCAGCAGCCAGGCTCTTTTCTTAGATGCATGGAGAGGGTGAAGGATGGCAAGATGCTACCCTGACATGGTGTGCTTGGGGAAGCCAACTAGGCAACAGTAGATCTCTTCAACAGATAGACATTCGAGAATCCCGGTTCTGAGTATCACAGATGCACAGCATTGATTATATCATTCCACCCAAAAGCACAGAGCTCATTTGGTAGGCAAGCACAGTTTGTTCCCCTTAGCTTGTTCCTTGAGCTTGCTAACTGCAGGTCCTGCCTTCCTCCTAGCTGCAAAATGAACTGCAAACCAGTGAATGTTACTGAAGACGTGACGCTCCTAGCATCCGTGGGGACAGACTCAAAGGCTACGCAGTACAAGTGGTACTTAGATTATACGTTCCACAGAAAGGTGAGCCTGTTGCCCATGTCAGAAATTCTGTACACACACACAAGTTGAATCAATGAAATTTGCACTTTCTGAAACAATGTGAAAAACAAAACACAGTCATTTTTCAAATTTTATACTTATTTGAATGTTATGATGCAGTTCCCCAACAAAACAATGTTTACAAAAACTCGATATACTGGGAAAAATTACTTGCAAAACTTCATTAAAAATGTGTTTATTTGAAGAAATTTGCATTGAAACGCTAATGAATTTTCATGAGAATTATTTACAAAGAAATCTACAAATGGCTGCAGAAATGTGGGGAACAGATTTTAAGACTGTAAAAAATGAAAAACTGAGAGAACAGAAATGGACAGATCCATCCTGTGTATGAGATGACATTTGCTTTGACATAACATCATGTAACCTTCCGACAAACAAATCAGAAGGATGTTCAGCAGCAGACAACCTGCTTATTGAGCTTTTATCTTGATTTGTTTGCAGGGAGATTAGATGGCATTGGCTGTTTAATGACCATTTTATCTTTCAGCAGGCCTATCCAGACACACGATATAGCTACATCTGTTTTTAAATTTGTTTTATGTTTTTATTTTTGTTTTTACATGTTTTCAGTTGTTTTAAAATGTTTTACATAAAATGTTTTTTAAAAAAATACTGCATCATTGATGGGTTTGCTGCCCCGGGCAAGGTTTAATAAAAAATTTTAAAAATCAAATTTTGATTTCTCTGTGAGGAGGCTAGATGACCTGAAATCAGCCGCAGTCTGGATGCGCCCTTAGAGATAGAAGGCAAGACTATCAAAAGCTGGTTATCCTTTTGAAAGGGAAAGGGGAGATATTAACGCAGCTGTTTGAGAACGTGGGTGGCGCTGTGGATTAAAGCCTCAGTGCCTAGGGCTTGCCAATCGAAAGGTCGGCGGTTCGAATCCCCGCGGCGGGGTGCGCTCCCGTTGTTCAGTCCCAGCGCCTGCCAACCTAGCAGTTCGAAAGCACCCCCGGGGGCAAGTAGATAAATAGGGATGGCTTACTAGCGGGAAGGTAAACGGCGTTTCCGTTTGCGGCTCTGGCTCGCCAGAGCAGCGATGTCACGCTGGCCACATGACCCGGAAGTGTCTCCGGACAGCGCTGGCCCCCGGCCTCTTGAGTGAGATGGGCGCACAACCCTAGAGTCTGGCAAGACTGGCCCGTACGGGCAGGGGTACCTTTACCTTTACCTTTGAGAACTAGGTGAAGACCTTGAGAACAGTCTCTTTGCTAGACATAATAGAAAGGTGACCACAAGTCCATGTTTTAATCCATGTTTCTTCTGCTTTCTCTCTCTCTTTCCCTTGTGGTTCATTCCCCTCACCAGCCCAATCCTCTTCCGCCAAGCTGTACCTTGAATGCTTTCCCACAAAGCTCCCTCACTTTGCTTCAGAGTGGCACACCCATGTTGGTGCTAAACAGCTCCTTCTTGCAAACCCAGGGAGAAGCTTTCCGAATTAAAGTAACAGGTGGGAGAGCCAGAATTTGGATAATCTGCATTTACTATGGCTTTAGTAGTAATTGTTTGCTTCCAAGTGGTAGTTTTAATACTGCATGCTATCGAGCATTGTTTGTTTTCTACCTGTAAGCTGCTCTAAGCACTACTGAGTATTGTTTTTATTACTGTTAATTACCTGCCCTTCACTCAAAGGCCCCAGGGCAGTTTAAAACAATTGAAAGACAATGTTAAAAACAGTTTAAAACACAGAAATCACAGAAATAAGGTGGGTACATCTCAGGTGTCAAAAACAAGAGAAAAGAGGTGTGCTTCAGCATTCTGGGGAGGGAATTCCACAATTTAGGGGCTGCCACAAAGAATGCCCTGCCTGCTGAACTTCTGAGGGTGGTGGAACAATCAAGAGGGTCTCCTCTGCCACCCTATAGGGAAGGAGGTGGTCTTTCAGATTTTGGGGGCCTGAATCATTTAAGGTTTTAAACCTTAAACCTGTTAATACATTGAATTGAGACTGGAAATGAACCGGCAACCAAAGCAGCTGTTTTAAAACAGGGAATATGCAAGAACTAAACAGAACCCCAGCCAGTAATACGGCCGCTACATTTTTAACCAATTTAAGTTTCCAAGACATCTTCAAGTAGAAGATTGGCCTATTATTAACAGCATTATAGCAGCAGCAACAAATGTGTAGTTCAGAGTTCTCCCTGGCACGAAGGATGGCAAATATTTCAAAGCCCTGCAGGATGAAACCTACAATGGGCATTGAAACAAACTCTTCAGGACTTTTTCAGACCTTTGGGAACATTTGGAATGGCTGCTGGGGGTTGTCTAGGCATTGCCAGGTAATGCATTTTGGGAGTTCTAAAATGGCTGCTAGCTGACACGGATGGGAGCCTGTATATAAATGCTGCCACTAAGGTGTGATTGGTTTGGGGGGTGGGGAGGCAGGGTGAAGCATGGCCACTGCATGACCACACAGGTGTTGCTGCAGTGCAGCAAAATGTATAGGTAGTATTAATCCAAAAAGCCAAGTGCTCCTTTTATATCTCAATAGTATACAAAGCACAGCAAACTCACCTTTGAATTGTTTTCTTTCTAAATTTGCCAGCTATGAGTGAGGACAAATATGGTGAAGACACCTATACTGTGAGCACCGTGCCTCCGCCTGTAGCCCCAGTATGTACTGTATCTCCTGCTCAAGGATCAGTGCTCACCAGCTTCTCCATCTCTTGCCACTCTCCCTGTCTGGTGGATCAGTGCCTCCCAGCTGACAGCTCCTCACTCACATACTGCTTCTACCTGGAGACAAGTAAGAGTCAGAGGTGGCTGCTTGCGTTCACTGTTTGTCTAAGGTTGGTTCTGGTCCAAATGTTCAAACTGAAGGCACCTCTGTAGCTGAATTCTCTCATAGGGATGGTATGCCAGTGTTTAGTGGGGTTAGAGGCAGAAGTGGTGTAACAAAAAGGGTGCTTCTTACTTTTATACAGTAGGTTGCATTCCAGTAAAAGGCACATTCTGGGCATCCATCCAGATAAGCAAGAGGCATTAAAATATATATAAATAGCATACATACATACATACATACATACATACATACATACATACAAATAAAATAAAATAAACATTCACAATTCAATGACACATCCCAGCCCGGCAAAAGTATGCTAGAGGGTGCAGAGCAGAGCCAGGAGAAAGTGTGTCCTAGGAAAGGGGTGTGGCCTAGAGGGAGTCTCGAGGGCCAAATAAAGAAGCTTGGAGGGCCACATTTGGATTCTGGGTCTGTGGTTCCCCACCCTTATGATAAGTGGTCAGGTTCTACAGTCCACAAGTAGCTTGTAGTAGCTAAGCTACTACTAAAGTGTGTAGAGGTGAAAATAACATTCAGAAATGGGTCGTATCGGGGCAATTGTTTTGCAAAATTGCATAAGAAATGTGTGTATTTGGAGAAATTCACACTAAAATGAACTTTCATGGTGAATTTAAAAAATAAATCACAAGCTGATGTGGAAATGTGGGGAACTGAACTTAAGACTGGAAAAATGAGAAACCGAAACTGAGAAATTTGCCCCTCCCTACTCAGTTGTAGGGCACTGTAGTCTAGCAACAACAGTAAGGCCACAGGCTTCCCACCCCACCCTGTGTTAGAACCATTGGATAGAAATAGAAAATGACAAATGACAAATAAATGTGCATCTGGCCATTGCAATCCAAGTCTAACACGGATCAAGAAATGCCCTGCTGCTGCTGCTGTCAAACCGGGTCATGGAAAAATTGGTTTCCCACTCTGTCACCTGAACCAGTCTCCCTCCCTCCTCCAGATTCTCTTCTACACTGCGGACAAGAGCCTGTCCTACCTTCAGTTTACCTTCCACTTGGAGAAGCAGACAATAACTTTCTTTTATGGATTAACATTGGTGTGAGCAACGGCTATGGTGACACCGTTTATACCAATGCCACTGCCAGGGTAGGTGTGACTTCACTGGCTTCTGCTGTCTGTGCCTTTGCTATCTATATTATTATCATCACATTCTATACAGCTGTCTTAAGGTGATGTTCAATAAACACAGTTAAACACACACACACAAGTAAATACATTTAAAACAAAACTGACGCCGTACAAAATAGACACTCAAGGCAAAGAAGTCCACTCACCCTCGTGGTGTTGCTTGACGGCAGAGTCTCCCCCAAGGAATCCCAGGATTGGCCTCCTGTCCTGATGGGAGGAAAGGGTGACTAAGGTGGTCACTGTATTCTGGGGCCGGGTAGGAATTTGTCCACCAGGCAAATTGTCACCAGCCTGTTGGTTTTGCCTACCTCAGAGCAATCATCACAACTTGGTTGGGCATTGAGGCAATATCATTCTGGGATGCTGGACATCCCGTTAAAGGGATCTGGGGGGAGTGGCCATGTCTGCATGCCCAGCCGGGGCCTAGGACCTTCGGCTCTCCCCCAGACAGCAGTCCCTATTTGATGTAAGTCTTAGGAACCCCTGTGTGGATTGACCATTGCGTCACTTCTGGCAGGCAGGCTGGAAGTATTTACTTGCCCCATGCCCAAGCCAAACCTCTCTCATCTGTATTCAATAAAATTGTGGCCTGTTTCAATCCATAACCAGTCTCAGTTGTCTTTCATTTCTCTGGGGGTAGCAGACTGGGGAGAACGATGACTGGGCCTGCAACCATTTTTCCAGTTGGAATATCTTGTCAAAACAAAACTGTCTTAAATTTTTTCCAAAAAGTGCAGCCCAGTGAGTGGTTGTCTTTTCCCCACAGGAAAGCTCTGCCACAAAACAGATAATCCAGGGTAATATAATAATCCAGGGTAACAGATAATATTCCACCAACTTTGATGGTGGGATGAAAAGAAAAGCAATGAAAGTAGAAAAGAAAATTCCACCTGCTGTATAGAAACTTGTTGTCAACAACCCATTTACAATATTAAGCCCCTATCTGAAAACTTTCTTCTCATTGCAAACTGTAGGTGTCAGAGAACTGATTTGGATCAGGACTATAATGCGTTGAAAAGCTTAAAGCCTTCTGCTGTATGTCATGGTCCTGACCTCAGCCTTGAGCATCTGCATCTGCTATTTGTTTTCTAGCCACACAAGGGCTAAGAGGAGGGGACTAAGCCTAAGAATAACAACACATCTAGTCTGGCATTCAGCAGCAAGAATGTCCTTGGTGGTTATGGAATGAACAACTGTGTGCATTTCCCCCTTGCTTTATCAGGTTCAACATCAGGACATAAGCAGTGGAAACCAGACCTTGCAAGCCATTATTTCAGAAAAATCGAACACTATCCTCAAAGGCGAGAACAACAGCATGACCCTGTTCCAGCTGTACAAGTCAGTGTCTTCTGTCCTTAATCTAGAAACAAAAGAAGAGAGTGTTAATTCATCTCTGCGGACAGATACGCGGAAAGAGGTTAGCTGCACATATTGCCTCCTGCAACCATTTTTACTCAGGAGCCTTTGGTGTGTAAGCAGCATTTGTATAGTTTAGCTACTACAAGCTACTCATGGAATGTAGAATCAATATCTTCTGGTGTCATTGCTTGATCTGGGCAGACCACAAGTGCTTCCCCTCCCTCTCAGCTGTGGGGGCATAAGGCTGCCCACACCCTCTGTGACATCAGCGCATTTTGCCCAATGGTAGTGACCCCTATGTAAACCCCCACTCAGCTAACAGCATTAAGAGTTGGGTAGGAAAGAAATAATTGTTTTAGCTGTTTACAACCTTTTCACCAGCCAGTTATTTTAATGATTACTTTGTTGTTTTTAATGGTGTACATATTGTTGTACACTGGCCTGATGTTTTATGAGAGGGCGGTACATAATTACTTTTATAAATACATATAAATTTTAAAAAACAGTAGGTCATTAATTAAAAGCTAGCTGGAAGAAAAAGAGCTTTACCACCCATCAAAAGATGGGAACATGGAGTCTAGCAAATCTCCACCAGCCCCACAATCCTAGTCCCAGCACTGAGAATGCTCATTCTCTCTTGCCTGCACACAGGATCTTGTAAACAGGCACTACAGAGAGCAAGGTCTCCCAAGGCCAATCTCCAAGGCCTGGTAGGCTCATGAAGGAGCAGGCAGTTTCTGAAAGGCAACCTGGCCCAAAGTTGTTCAGTTTTAAAGCCAATACTCACACTTTATGTTAATCCTGGAAACAAATAGATAACTACAGCAGGTGGAATAAGTCTGGATTTATATTCTCTGATCTTCAAATGCCAGCAGCATTTTGCACAAAATGAAGCTTGGGGTCTATTTCCAAAGTTGTCCCTGCATAGACACCATTGCAGTAATATTGTGTGAAATAATGAAATTACAATTCATCCTGTTAATGTGTCCTTTGCTAATAAGCAGGATATCCGTCAGATATGGCCTTGTACCCCAGTTCCTGAAGCATTATTTGGGTTTGGAAGCCAATTGTCACAAATAGGGTTCGCATTATTTTAGTGCTTTGGGGATCCAAATCCTGTCTGGCACTGCCAAAATGCCTCTAGATGTGCAAATAAAAGAAGCCAGAGAAGTGTAAAGAATTGTTTAATTGGCATTAATAATGATCATTTTGAAAGTCACGGGGAAGCTGGTACTTACGCTCAAAAAGGCTACATGTTCATCTCACTAGGAACTCTTGTTATTGTAAATGGATTTATTCCACATTCATAAATTCCCTTCACTCTCATGCAGTTAATATATTCCTCTATTTATATAGTCAACTGGAAGATAAACTGGAAATTTGCAATTAGAGTGGATGTCAACTCAGATTGGACATAAAAACCACTTCCCACCCTATAATTTACACTGGGGGTGGGCAGACTTTAAGCTTGGTGAGGGTCTACTTTTTACCATTGGGACTCTGAGGTCCCCAATTGAAGCCAAGTGCAAAATATCGGCTCAAGAAAGTGCACATAGAATTGCAAGGCAAGATGCCTCTGAGCACATGCAGAGCTCAGGAATTTGTTTTCGGTAGCAGAAAACGGCTCGCATCCTAATTATTTTACTCACAAATCTATTCTTGCTTTCTCAAGCATTCTTGATTTCTGCAGCCCTAATGAGGAGGTGAAGGGCATGGGAGAGAAAGACTTTTGGTTGTTGTTATTGTTAAACCGTTGGGAGCCGGAAATTCTATATGTATATTTTTATTTAAAAGCATTTCTAAACCACTTAAAAATCTCGAAGCTGTGTACACTATGTACCATATAAAAACAATATCCATTAAAACAAAAATATAGGCTAAAATCAATAGAAAGATATAAAAATATAAAAGCATTTATTTATAAGCAGATTTAGGAGATTCATACACAAAAATCAGGATTCAATCTTATGGCAAACAGGGAAAGGCTGCGCAAAAAGATAAATCTTTATAAGACATCTGAAGGAGGAGATGCTTTATGTATGGCTGAGGACAGACATTCCACAGAGCAAGGGCAACAGGTGAAAATGCCCATTTTGGAGTCACCACCCTATGATATTCAGTAGCATGTTGCAAATCACAGGGTCACCAATGCGCAGCCTCTAGATGCAGGTCTTCATCTGGTGCCTGTGAAACCCTGAGCCCCCAATTTCACTGTCCACCTGATCCTGGAGTGGCAAAGGTGATTAGCATTTTCTTGCTTGAAAAGTACATAGAGGTGGAAGCTGGAAGGGACACCCTGATTTCCCCACTATGTGCTTTTCAAGGTTCAGGTTAATTCTACTGGATCTGATGTTTTAGTCAGATCACATGGAAATGTGAAATGTGTCTCTGCACTTTCTCTTTCTGTGTGTTGAGGTGGGGGGGATGATCCAGGGGGCGATAGAGGGAAGTGATCAGAGTGGATGGTACCCATGGCACTCACTCAAAAATCCAAATGTGCCCATGGACCTAGAAAGGTTGGCAACTTCTGTACTAATTGATCCTGTTCTTCCAGGGGTAGGTCTATTAGAAACAAGACCATCGATAACCAGTATTTATATGGTATCTAATCTGTCTTTGCATCCCCAGCTGCGAGAGCTGATGCTGACGACCCTCTCTGCTGTAAATGTAACATCAATGCAGACGGCTCTTAAGATGTCAGAGGTGCTCAAGGAAATCACTTACAGGAGTGAAGAGCTCTCTTCCTCTGCGCAGGTGAGTGGCTGGGCGATGTGCATTTCTTCATAACTGTGTGTGGTTCATGCAAAGAGGCAACAGATGTATTGACAATGTGAGAATCTGAGATTAGTGGTGCTTTTAACAGACTGGTAAGGGGGGGGGTTGAAAGTGGGGTGGAGGGAGGGAAATTGAAGGAACTATTCCATGATTAATTCCTAGAAGAAGGCAGTACTTATAAAACTGTCAATCACCTCTTTGGTGGCCTTAGACAACTGGAGTTGGGACAGAAATTTCACAGAGGAAAAGAAATCCACCTATGACTGATGGAACCCTCCACCTTGTACCAAATGTAAGAAGACCTTTCTGGGTCAGCCAAAGGTCTTCCTAGTCCAAGATCTTGTTCTCATATTGGCTAACCAGGAGCCAACAGCCCTCTCCCCACCTGTGATTCTCTGCAACTGGTATTATCAGTAACATACTGCCTCCAACAATGGGGGTAGAACATAGCCACCATGCTTAGTAGCCCTTGATAGCCTTATCCTCTATGAATTTGTCTAGTCCTCTTTTAGTAAAGTAAAGGGACCCCTGACCGTTAGGTCCAGTCGTGGCCAACTCTGGGGTTGCGGCACTCATCTCGCTTTACTGGCCGAGGGAGCCGGCATACAGCTTCTGGGTCATGTGATCAGCATGACTAAGCTGCTTCTGGTGAACCAGAGCAGCGCACGGAAACGCCGTTTACCTTCTCGCTGGAGCAGTACATATTTATCTACTTACACTTTGATGTGCTTTCGAACTGCTAGGTTAGCAGGAGCTGGGCAACAGGAGCTCACCCTGTTTTAAAACCATTCAAATTTTAAAACCATTCAAATAGGTGTCCATCATCGCAGCCTTTTTGGGAAACAGATTCCATAGCTGTGTGAAATGTTTTCTTTTCTTGGTCCTGACTCTCCCAATGTTCAGTTTCATTGGATGGAAGCAAAACGTGTGTGTGTTGAGTACCCCCTGGCAGAGGGCCCTCACCAATCAACAGTGGGTTTGTGAGAGGTGCTGCCCTGTCATTTGCTTATCACCTGAATTTGAGAAGAAGGGAGCTATGAAACACCTGCTAGTTTGTTCTCTTTAGCCTGGAGAGCTATGTCCACTTAGAGGCCTCTTTTCTCGTTCAGGTGGAAGCCGGTAATACTTTGAAGGATGTCAGTGAATCCTTACTGATTGTGAATGCTGAAGATGGCGAAGATGACCTGAAGCGCAAGGAGGCTGCCAGCTATCTATTCAATGCAGTGAGCAACGTCCTTGAAGCTGCTGTGCAGAATGGGACAGAGGATGCTGCTGCACCAGAGACTGCACAGGTGGGCACTTAACTATGAAAGGCCAAAGAGCTATGGCATGCAAAAGTATATATAGCATATTGTGATTATGGAAGGGTGTCATGGACTGGCTGGAAACAGAGCAATGGTGGGAGGCACCAGCTGGGAAACCATCAAAGGAAGAAGGTTCAGAGTGTGGTTTCTTTCTTCTGTCATAGAGTTTGGTATCACTGCAGCTTCTAAACACCATTGAAAACCTCCAGAGTGCTCTCTTGATTGGGAAGTTGCCTGACAATGAACCCATGGTGCTCACAGCCCCCTCTGCAGCTATGTACATCAACCGGTAAACAGATTTTTGCTATACTGCTTTTTCATCACCCTCCAGAAAAATGTAGCATAACTGCAGCAACTATTATCCCATTAACTATGTGGCAAGGCAACAACCCTAACAACAAAAATGACTTTGGATTTTTCAGTGGGGAGTGTTCATTTGTAAGTCAGTTGAAAGATCGGAGTCAAACGAGGTTACCCAGAAGGGAATGTAGCCCTCAGGCTCAGAAAGGTTGCCCATCTGTGATGAAGACAATATAGAGCTAGATGGAGCAATACTCTGACTTGGTTTAGGGCAGCCTTCTATGCCTTCTGCATTGTATGCAGGAGGTCCTGGATCCAATCCCCAGCATCTCTAGGTAGGGCTGAGAGAAACCTGCCTGAAACTTTGGAGAGCCACTGCCAGTCAGTGTAAACAATACTGAGCTAGATGAACCAATGGTCTGGCTTGGTATAAAGCAACTTCCTTATGTTTTGGTTCCTACTTCTGTGATTTTGTCTTCTTTGCTTCCATCTTTTCTGACTTTTTTCTGCTCTTTCTCTGGAAAGGTTGCAGACAGACAGCGCAGACAGCACATCCATTCATATCTCTGACTCCAGCTCTGCCAGCTTCACTTTGCCCTCTGCCTCTTCTCTCAGCATCTCAGGAGACAGAGACGAGACAGTGGACATCAGGGCAAGTGTCCCGTTTTTACTGCGCTTTAGCTTGCTCTGGGAATTTATTTTCTTCCTTTCTTATTAAGGCTTTTATTGGCTTTAATAACAATATAAACAATGGGACTATAGAAACTGACCCACCTGTTCCCCACCTGCCCAATAAAGGGTGGAAAGGGGGGGAGGAGGAAAGGTGTAGGGAACTAGAACAAACAGAAATAGGAAGTACATTTTACAAGGCTAAGTACAGAAAAAGAATACTAAAGAAAAAGTTCAGGTGCTTTGAGAGGCAGAAAAGAACGAGATCAGCAGCAGAATTTTTATGCATTTGTATTTTGTAGGAATTTCATCTGGTTTTGTATGAATGTGTTGATATTGTATTTTACTTATACTTATAAAAATGCTGGAAGTTGCTTGGAGACATCTGTGTAACAAGCAACTAGCAATTTAGAAACAGAAGGAGAAGGAGAAGGAGAAGAAGGAGGAGAAGAAGAAGTTGTTGCAGTGGTAATACATTGGAGGTTTTAAAACATAGATTGGATGGTCATCTGCATTGTGGGGGGTTGTGGGGTCCCTTCCAACTCTACAGTTCTATGATTCTATGATCAAATCTTTTTGGTGCTTAAAAATGTCTTCCTGTAGATGGTGAGCTTGTCTGTGAATCCCTTTTCCACAAGTGACAGCTTTGATATCCATGGTGCTGTGGGAGGCCTCTCCCTCACCAGCCTAGATGGACTGGTTATTCCAGTTAAGAACCTTACAGAAGACATTGAGGTAATTTTCCTTGTGTGCATCTCTGAAGGGCAGGACCATGTGCTTTTCTAAAAACAGGCCACTTCGTTCATTCATCATTGCTAACTGTATTGTGATGAGGGGAGAAGCCCAGCCCACCCAGGCTTGGATCCAACATTAGTCTTACTTATAGCAAAGCCATGGAAATTGGTGGACATTATTAACTAAGATCTATTAATTTAAATGGGCCTACACAAAGCAGGACTTAGTAGGCTACAAACCACAGTTCCCCACCCCTGGCCTATGGTCAGGGTGATGGGAGTTGTAGTCCACAACCATCTGGAAGGCCACAGGTTAACCACAGCATCCAAGACATGGTCTTAAGGCAGAGCTTTCAAACTTTTCATGTTGGTGGCACACTTCTTAGTCATTCAATACTTCTTAGTAATTCAGTTTTACTAGGAAATCGGAGGTTAAATTGACCTGTTTCCAGCCCTGGGAGGAGCGCAGGGAACATTTGCCCGACACACCTGCACACTGCAGCCAAGATACTAACGTGTCACAACACACGGTTTGGAAAGCTCTGTCTTAAGGTATTGATGCAGGCACCTTGCTGAAGCCAAACAAGTCTGACTTTGGACAGTGCAAGCTTGAGATTGCCTGGGAAGGGGAAACCCCATTAAAGACACCCGGAGTTCCATAGAAAGAAGGTGGGGTAGAAATTTAATATATAAACACACACTTGCATTTATACTTCATCTGGGTCTCCCTGCTTGATGACAGCATAGGTTTTAAAAAATTTATCAGGGTTTGGGGGCATTTGCAAAATTGAACTGTTGACATTAAACGCAGATAATGCTGCCAAGGAATTCAGCAACTGACAATGACCTGAATGTGTTGAATCTGGGAAACTTCGGTGCTCTCCAAGTCAATGTGACTTCAGTAAATGCATCTCTAGTGATCCATCTACAGCTGGACCAAGACATTCCACTTATCCTATATTTGGGATATGGCTATCACCCCAACGAGACTGACTATGAATTGATGACACGCCTTCCTCTCAACAGAAATTCAAGAGGTAAAAATAAACACTCTGATAGAGGTCTGGTTGCTTGCTCATAAACCAAAGGGTGATGTAAGCCTGTGTGAAAACTAAAAATATTTCATGCAGGTTAGTTTGAGAATTAAGGGGTTTGTTTATAAAACCTTACTTGTCTGGGAAACCAATTGGAAGGTGGTAAAACCATTGAGAAAGACACAAACTCTAGGCAATGTTTGCAAGTGCTTTGTGGCTTGGGCTGTAAGGGGCTTGGGTAGCCTGAGGGTACCAGATGAAAGAAAGGCAGATCAAAGTGAGTGTCCCAATGACAAGGAAGACAGCACTCCAAAAAAGGAGGAGGAGCTGCGACTCTAATGCAAGAATCTTTAGAGAGAATGTTATGTTGAGAGACTGTTTAGTCTGAGGGAAAGCTGGGTGCATTTAACCTCTTTATTTCACTATACTCTTCTTGGTCCATTTGGGGTTTGCAATGTGTACATGTAACCTTTCTTACGTTACAACCTTTCCCGCTAAGAACAACCTTTTAATCTTTTTTGTAGACTTTTAATCATGACTTATAAAACCTTTGTGGTCTCTTGTTAATGTTTCAAAGCCACGTTTTAACCACATAAAAATGTTATAAATAAAGCAATAAGCATTGCTTAATCTGATCATACTTCCCTAGACTTCAGCTCAACCACATCTGTTCCAGATGTTGTATATTCCTGGATCCTTCACCCGGAAGACCTTATTTTTGGAGAAGGGACCTACTATTTCATTGTGAGACCAGAAACAGAAATGGAGTCCATGGCCACCCATGACATAAATGTTTCTGTCACTTGCTTTGTCTCCCAGTGTGTATTCTGGGATGAGCACCAAGGAAACTGGAACAGCTATGGATGCCACGTGAGTAGACAGAATATAATGCAGTGGAGGGGCATCCTGAGTAATGAAATTTGGGGGAGGACCGCAGCCTAATGGTAGAGCACCAGCCTAGCATGCAGAAGGTCCCAGGTTCAGTCCCTGGCATCTCCAGGTAGGGCAGAGGGAGACTTCTCTCTGATTGCCAGTCAGAGTAGACTGTACTGAGCTAGACAGAACAATAGTATGGCTCAGGATAAGGCAGCTTCCTCCATTCCTATAAGGGAAAAAAATCTACTCACAAGGTTTGCACAAAGTCACAAGCTTGTGAGTGGGTATTTTTGGATTCTTATAGGAATGTAGGGATAGATAGGTGGTCATAAAGACAACTATTCCTTGGCTTGCAGGTTGGCCCCAAAACAAACCCCAATGGCACTCAGTGTCTCTGTAACCACCTGACATTCTTTGGGAGCTCCTTCTTTGTGATGCCAAACTCCATTGACGTCAGCAGAACGGTGGAGTTGTTTGCCACCTTTGTGGACAACCCTGTGGTGGTGACAACTGTGGGCAGCATCTTCCTCGTGTACCTGCTGGTTCTGATCTGGGCCAGAAGAAAAGACATCCAAGATGACGCCAAAGTAAGTCTTGTTCTCAGCTAGAACTTGTCTCCCGCAATATGAAGCTGTTATCACCTGAAAAAGATCGGTGAAACAAGACATTATCTGGAAGCTGTTGGTTGCTTAGAGCATTCTTCAACTGAGCATTCTTCAATACAGGGGTATCTTGGTTCTCGGAATCCATTCCAGAAGTCCATTTGACTTCCAAAAATGTTCAGAAACCAAGGTGTGGCTTCCAATTGGCAGCAGGAGCTTCCTGCACTCAATTGGAAGCCACGTCAGCCATGTTGGACAATCGGCTTCCAAAAAACATTCACAAACCAAAACACTCACTTCCGGGTTTGTGGTGTTCGGGAGCCAAAACATTCGAGTCACAAGGCGTTCCAGAACCAAGGTACAACTGTACAATAATAAATATATTTACACTGTGTGGCTCTTTGTCATCCTTGCTGAAATGTACACTTTGCAATTGTAATAGACTTTTGTCTACTTGATCGTAAACTTCCTCTCATTAATACGTTGATGTTACAGTCTTGTGCCTTTTTGGCACATTTTTGTACTTGTGACATAGAGCTGTGCCTTTCCATATGACTTGTTTTCATACTCCTTTAAACTGCTCTGAAATCTCTTGAAGAAGGGTAGTTAAGAAATATTTTTAAAATATGTATTTTTGAGATGGTGCAAAGAGGAAGAGGAAATCAGCATTCCATTTGAAGACCCTATGTGTTTCCTTTGAGGTGTGAATAAATTATGGGGTGGGGTGGGGAATCGGAGTTCATCCCTCAGCAAAAAAACAAACAAACCTGGTCCTATTTCCAGGTATGTCTTAGATTCAGATCTAGTAATCATTCTCCTCTTCCCTGCATTACATATCTTCATTCGTCATTTGCATGTCTTTGCTGATGCTGCCATAAAATCTCCAGGTGAAGATAACGGTGTTGGAGGACAACGACCCCTTTGCTCAGTATCGCTACCTGGTGACTGTTTTTACCGGACACCGTCGAGGCTCAGCTACAACCTCCAAGGTACCAATGGGGTCCTGGGCATTGTTGCACACGAGTAAGGAGCTGTAGTTCATGCCTGAAACCCTGGAGGCTATAAGTGCAAATCATAAATCAGTAAATAGTGAGACAGCCCCTGGTCGTGTTCATGCACACCTGCATTTGCTCCTTTCAGACATCTATTCACAGCTCAGGATTTGGTGGCACGCAAGTACAGTACAAGCATGAACAATTGCTATTCCAGGTGACTCTGACCTTGTACGGCCAGGAAGGGGAGAGTGAGCCACACCACCTGGTGGACCCCAACATGCCAGTCTTTGAGCGAGGAGGAGTGGATGTCTTCCTACTGTGTACACTGTTTCCTCTCGGGGAACTGCAGAGCATCCGGCTGTGGCATGACAATTCAGGAGGCAGCCCGTCCTGGTATGCAAGGGGCAAAGAGATGGAACAGGGAAAGGGGCGCCCTTTAAACTAGGGCTGGGAAAGAGGAGCCAGCTGATAGGCTGGATGCTGAGCTCCCCCATGGGCAGTAGCAGCCCCTGAGGCAGAGCCGGGTGAGGAGAGGCTGCTCACCTGTTTTCCCAATGTGGATGTTGCTGCTGGTAACTGAGAGGGAGAGGGGTGAAGTTGGCTTGGTAAATCATGGTCAAGAGTGGATTGGCTAGGGTGCCCAGTTGCATAAGAACAATCACCCATGGCACAAAATACTGCAGTGGGGGCTCTGGTGCACTTGTGTTGTGCGAATCTATCCCAAATCAGTCCTGCTAGCTTCTTTCTGTTGTTTTTGTTCACAGGTATGTGAACCGTGTGCTGGTTCATGATGTGGCCACGGATCAGAAATGGTATTTCCTCTGCAACTCTTGGCTAGCCATTGATGTCGGAGATTGTGTCCTCGATAAAGTGTTCCCCATAGCTACTGAGGAAGATATGAAGCAGTTCAGGTATGTTAGGCTGGACCAGAAGGAGCAGTTTCCTCTGGCTGCTTTGGCCCTACCAGAAATGCTTCCACTGGTTATGAAGTAGAGATTCCTTTGCACATGGGTTTTGTAGGTAATGCAGAAGTGTGTCTGTGCATGTGTAAAATTAATAGGGTAGTGGGGCTGGTATGAATGCCATCTTTGTGTCCCCTGCAAGCCTGTAGCTTTATATCTGTAAGTTGTAGTTCTAGAGTGGAAGGAACTACTGAAGTTAATGGCCACCAAGACTGTTAAACATCTTTTTACATGACTGAAGAATTGGCCAAGTATAGGTTTGTTGCCATAGAAATGACTAGCTAGTAAAACTTACAGAAGGAGGCGGAAGGTCTTCTCCCCACTCCCTGGCCCCCGGTTGGAGGTCGTGTCTTCCTAGGTGTAAGAGAACAACAAGCCAGGGGCCAGTCTGGGAAGACAGATGCTCCCCACCCAGCTAGAGTTTATTAACAGGGTGAAGACTACAAGTCACACCAGAATGATTTATGCGACTCTGTTGGTTTCATTTGTCTGTGTTGTCATGAAGCCATGTATCCACAAAACAGTCTTACGTTTTAGCTTAAAATAAATGTTACTCGTGGTCCAGCCTGACACCTTCTTTGCTCCTCTACAGCAATCTGTTTTTCATGAAGACCTCAAAGGGTTTCCGTGATGGGCATATTTGGTACTCCATTTTCAACCGCTCACCACGCAGCTCCTTCACGCGAGCCCAGAGGGTATCCTGCTGCTTCTCACTGCTTCTGTGCACCATGCTGACCAGCATCATGTTCTGGGGTGTGCCTAAGGATCCAGCTGACCAGAAAATGGATTTAGGTAACTGCATGCCAGCCTCACCACTTGAATTGGAACTGTGGTGAGAGCTAAGACGGATTGCTGAACAAGGAAGGGGTTCTATAGATCTGAAGGGTTCTTCTTGCTTTGGATTGGCATCGCTGCTAGGTGACTTTAAGCAGGCTGCTGCTTTGTTCATTTCTTCGGTTATTTGGGAATAACCATACTGACCTACTCTGCAGGGCTGTTTGCGAGATTCTGAGATTATCCATGTGAAGCACTTTGAGTGTGTGAAACCTGCTATATAAATGCTTACTAGAAAAGCTTTCCAGCATGCATGGCTCGGCTTCTTAAGCGAAGAACATAGATTCGTCAGGTCAGAGTGTTGACATCCCAAATTTTGCAAATGAAATGTCTCTGTAATGAACCATGTTTGGGATTTGTATTAGGAAAGGTAGGATAGTTTGCTTGGAGTATGGAATGCTAGGTAGGGAGGAATGTTGCATATATGTTTGGAATGTTGGAGTGTTAAGGTATGGAATGCTGGGACTTTAACAGGAATTTAGCTGGTTGCTGTTAAAAGAGGGTGGGGAGTAGAGGGAATAAGCAGAATGAAAATGGGTTTAGGAAAATAGTAGTTCTAATGACTTTCACCCCAGTCTTCAGTTTTCTGTGAATTTGTTTTTATTCCCGAAAGAAAGACTCTGTTGTTCTAGAAGTGCATATTAGGTAGTTTCTCATTAAAATGCAAAGAAAATGAAAATTCTAACTGATCCCTAACTGCAAAGCCTCTCTTCTACCTGATGTTGCCAGGTAAAATAGAGTTCACGTGGCAGGAGGTGATGATTGGCTTTGAGAGCTCCCTCCTCATGTTCCCCATCAACTTGCTCATCGTCCAGATCTTCAGGAACATCCGGTCTCAGCCTAAGAAAGAGAAGAAACCAGGGAAAAGTGGGCGAGTGTCCCCCGACCTACCTGCACCTCTGCACCAAGCTACTCAGAATGTGTCACTCACTCCGGAGGCTGTGATCAAGGCAAGCCACGTGACTATACAAAGCTGCCTTATGCTGAGTCAAACATGCTTTGCCCACAGAAGGTGCCATCTCCACTTAGAAGGGTCAGGGAAGGACAAAAGCAGAAGGTCACAGTTTCAGTCCCCAGCACCTTCAGGTAGGGCTGAAAACAAGCTCTTGCCTAAAACTCTGGAAGCCACTGCTAGTCAGTCTTGAAAATATCAGGAAGCTTCCTATGTTCTCTGATTGAGACCCTGCCAGTCAGAAGAGACAGTACTGACCTACATGAACAAAATAGCCTGACCTGGTGACAAGGCAAGCTTTCATGTTCCTGTTGCCCCACCTGGTACTGGTGACTCTGATGAAATGGTTTATAAACTCTCCTAAATTTAAACAAACAAACAAACAAGACTCTGGGCATGAGGATTTTATCCACCCACACCCCCATTCTTTAAAGTGCAATGTGTATTTCTTGATTTGTGAATCTGGTAAGCTGCCCTTCTGGTTTTGCAGACTGCCTTCCCTCTATCTGCTGCATGGGGCCTGGGATTTCTGCTCCAAAATCCTCCTCTGGTGGCTCCACTGTGCCTGTGCAATCAAGGACACAATGCCTGAGCAGTATAGGCTCAATTTCATGATCACGATAATATGTAGCCGCTCCTCTCCTCCAGCATTTTATTTATTTGGAAAAGGAATTCAAGTTTATATAAAGAGCTTCCCATTCTCTCTTTCAATCTCTCCCTCCCTCGCCTCCTTACAAATGGTATATAGGAGGCATGTCCAACAGGTAGATCATGATCTACTGGTAGATCGCGGGGTGTTTCTGGTAGATACTGGTCGATCCCTGGATCTCCTTCCCCCCAAAAAATAAAGAATACTTTAAAAAGCTCAACAACTTCTTCCTCAAAAAAGCTCAACCACTCTGGCTTCCTAAGAAAAGCTGAACAACTCTGCCTCTCCAAAAAAAGTTAAACAACTTTGATCCTTCCAAAGACAATGGGTAGAGCACAGTCAGTTTTTTTATACTGTGAGTACATCGCAGTCTATTGAGAGTTGGACGTCCCTGGTATATAGGAACTGAGCCAGGAACTATATGGACGCAACAGTCCATACAGCACAGTATTATCTACACTGACTGGCAGCTGCTCTACAGTGTTTTCAGGCAGGGTTCTCTCCCAGTCCTAACTAGAGATGCTGGGTATTGAAACTGGGGCCTTCTGGATGCAGAACAGGTGCCCTACTGGTGAGCTGTAGCATGTCCCCTAATTGCAAGATTCTGTTCATCTTTTTGGGGGGATGGTTTTTTAGGGTTTGGGCCTGGATCAAGGTGAGGAAAACCTTGCATGTTTTCTGCATGAAACCAACACAGATGGCATTTTCATAATTTGGGCAAATTTTGATTTTCCCTCCCATTCCCACCATATCTTTTGATTCCATACAGGATATCAGGCGAATTGCCAACTCCCTGTTCAAAACCCTCAAGGCCCCACTGCCTTCCCCAGACCCTGATTTTGGCAAATCGACTGACATCAACAAGCTCTTGGCCTTGGTTGAGGACATTATCTGCCAGCAGAACAGGATCGGACAGGAATTTTATGACGAGAGCAAGAAGAAAGATGATCCAATTATCATCACCCTCGGCTTGGTGGATTTACAAGGTAAGTTACAAGCTGGCAATTTCCGATGCGGCAAAATTCCGGTAAGTGAAGGTGATAACAGCTCCCAAGGACACAGAACCATCTGGCAGGCAACACGGTCCTAGTGGGTGACACGCTCACTCTCTGAGACAGTTCAGCAGGGCCAGCCTGAGACATTTTGCTGCCTGTTGGGGCAAAAAATATATCTTAATTTCACACATATGTTCATTGGGTTGGAACTGCTGGTGGCCGACCAGGAACAAGACCTTGGGATTCTAGTGTGAGGCAACTGTGGAAAAGGGGCAACTTTCATGTTAGGAATGATTAGAAAAATAACTGAATATAAAACTGCCAATATCATATTGCCTTTATACAAATCTATGGTGTGGCTGCATTTGTACCATTCTGGCCACCTTAACTCAGAAAGCGCAGTGTGAAGTTGCAAAAGGTTCAGGAAAAGAGCAAGCAAAATGATCGAGGGGTGGAGCAACTCCCTATGGGGAAAGTTTGCTGCGTTTGAGGCATTCTAGTTTACAGAAAAGGTGAGTTCGAGATGACATGCAGGAATCACAGGTAAGGAGCTCCTGACAAGTAGCCATCCAACCTCTGTTCAAAAGCCTCCCATGAAGGAGAGTCCGTTCCACCATGAAACAGCTGTTACAAATGACTGTGTTCTTTTAATTTCCAAGTAAACAAGTTTTAGTTTTCCTCTCCCTCTAGAAAAGACAAGGACTCCAACTCCAGAAAAAGGAGTGGGTGAAAGGCTGAAGCATCGAGACTACAACCGCTGCCTCTACATGCAGCTGCAGCATGTGGAGATGGAGATGGAGCTGTTGGGGCCTCATAGATTCCAGAGCCCACAAAGCTACTCCCAGGCTGTGAGGCAGGTTCGGCACATGAAGGACTTCCTGGAAAGCCAGCTGTGCTCTGCAGCATCCATCAGCGAGAGGTAAAATGATGAGTTTGGGGAAGGTCCAGGGGCCTCATGCCATTGCCCATGCATTTATCTTACATAAGAACATTTACAAGCTTTTTCTTGTTGGCTTTTTCCTCATAGGACTCCTATGAAATAGGTCTGTTATTCCCAGTTTACAGATTGGGGAAGGAAAACTGAGGCCAAAAATCCACCATAGGGCGACAGGTTGTACTCAGCTAAGCTTTGCTCAGATTAGACCTACTGAGATGAATAGACCTACGTTAATTGTGTCATTTGATTTTAGTGGGTCTACTCTGAGTATGACCAGCAACAGATGCAGTCTAACCAAAATGTCACAAAGTAGCATGCAGGCTTTTGAGTTCACTAAAACACTTCATCAAGCTAGACAGTAAACAGAGTGGGGAGGAAAACGGGGTGGGGAGAATGAGAAAAAAAAATTAGCTCATGTGAAGTCATGGAGTCTGCAGGATGGAATTAAGATGTTTTAAGATGGAATGAGGGACAAGGAAACAGACGTTCAACCCCCTGTTTTGAGAATATATAATTCAATAGTCTGTCAAGATATTTTTTTATCTAAGACCACACAGTGAGTGAATGACTGAGGGATGACAAGGACCATATCCCTACCATACTTTTAAAGCACTCTTATACACTTGTTATCTTTTTCATTCAACATTCTGCCCCCTCCCAGTTAAGATGCTTATTTAGCATTTTTTACCACTGCTTTGAGCTCTTGTATATGTCATGTAACCCAGCTTTCTTGCTTCACCAGAGGCTCACCAACTCCCAGCGTTCTCGGAGATGGCAAGAAGGAACCAACACCCAGAGGCCTGCCCTGGTGGTGTGTCTTCATTGGCTGGTCCCTGGTGGCCATCACCAGCGGTGTATCGGGATTCTTCACAATGCTGTACGGGCTGCATTATGGGAAGGACAACTCCATCAAGTGGCTGATCTCCATGGCCATCTCCTTCTTTGAAAGCCTTTTCATCACACAACCCTTAAAGGTAGGCTCCCCTAGGAACATTAGAAACCTGCCCATCCAGCTCAGTATTGTCTGCACTGACTGGCAGTGGCTCTCCAGGGTTTCAAGCAGGGGTCTTCCACAACCCTTCTTGGAGATTCTGCATGCAAAGCAGATACTCTACCACTGAAGACTGCCCTTCCTTTTCATCACAGGCTTTAGTTACATAAGGTTCAATAGCAGAAGCTCCATTTACATGTATGCGCACAAGTGGGAATGTCGGTCAATGGTCACAGCATTCAGGGCTTGGAAATGAAGAGGGGATATGCATTGCTCACCAAGGGTTTTGTTACTGTGGACCAGTTGCAGAAGGGATGCTATGGACGCCTCTGGATATGCACTTTCATTATCTGCTTTTATCTGCTTGTTGCTAGCCTAAGGCCAAATCAGGGTACCAAGAGGCCATCTAAATATATGTGGGAAGAATTGTAGGGCTTTGTTTCGTCTTTTAATTTAATGTCTATACTACAAATGTAAACTGGTTTCAAATCTCTTTAAGCATGAGTCTGAACAAAGAGAAGCCTGGAAATTGTAGTTATTGGTTTAACTACAGAATTGTTTGCACCTTCAGAAACCATAGTTCTAACGGTGCATTATCTTAATTTGATATGTGGAAGGCAACCTTCATTAATCAGTGGCAAAGTATTTATGCTGTCTTCAGAAATAGTGAAACAGATTCCTGGTGGCCAAATTTTCCAATATTCCACAGGCTTCATCTGCATTTAGAAAACACAATAACTTTTCTGCCAATGCAAGGTGTCAGAAATAGATATTTTACACTAAGCTTATCTGTGCCAAAATATGTTTCTATGTCTGCAACTACTGTTTTCCAGGTACTGGGGTTTGCTGCTTTCTTTGCTCTGGTTCTTAAAAAGGTGGAACAGGAAGATGAGGAAAACACATCTATCAATGGCCCATTGTCTGCCCCAGGTAACTTATTAAGCTATTTTAATAACATGGCCTAGAATAACATTAGCCTTCCCTAATCTGGTGTCCTTCAAATGTAGCTGAACTATAACTGTCACCAGCCCTGGCTATTGGTCATGCTGACTGTGTCTGATGGGATTTGGTGTTCAAAACATCTGGAGGGCTGCTGATTGGGGAAAACTGACCTATAATTTATTTCCCCTGGCTTTGCAAAATATCACGACCAGGCTTTGATGGTAGGACAGAGAAAGCTAGAAGTAGTTGTAGTTCCAATTTAAAGTCCTCCTTCTGTTTGCCACCCATCAAGCTCCCAAAAGAAGGGGACTGCGGAGAAGGCCTTCTGAGGACTGTCTTAACAGCTAGGCAGGTTCATACAGTAGACTTGCCCCTCAACTTCTAAAGGATTAAGGAAGAGCAAAGTGCTGAATAGGGTCAAGTCTACCAATAACTGCACAGTTTGTGTAACCTGCATGTGCAAATAGTTGCGCACTCATGTTATTCACAGTAATGTTCAATTGTTTTACTGTCTGTGTACCTATGCACATAGTGGCTGAGCTGTACAGATCAAGAAGTGTGCCCTCTTTCATGCAAACACTGGAACACGGGTAGAAACAGTTTGAACTTGTGTTCAGTACATCATGCAAACAAGCCTGATATCAAGGGACATCCTCTTCTGCAATTTGTGGACCATAAGGGGCAACCAGGACTCAGGAGCATCAGGTTTCCCTTGTGAAATTGCCTCTCGTTGTCACATCAGTTTCACTGGCAAAATTAGCATGCTGTTCTGGACACCTGCCCAGTTTCCTTGTCATCTTTGAAAAGTGGAAGTTTCACTGGCTGTACAGCAGAGCTCCTCGCTCCACTTAGGCCCTTTTCTCGCTTGTGCAGAGATCTATTTTTATCTCACCTTAAGCCAAACATATTCTCTCCTGCCCATTTCAATAGCCATGATGGGTGTTAGATCACATGCACTGTTTGATATCGATGACCTTTTCTTTGCTCCAGTCAGTCTACGCTTTTTTGTCCATAATCCAAGGTACTAGGTAAGTTTGTGCTATTTTCCATTTCTAAATAATTCAGCTTCTCCATTGAAGTTCCTAAAGGGGTTTTTTAATGTGTATCCTTTGTTTTCCTAGTAAGAACCTAGTGCAGGTTACATAAACAATTGTATCAAATAAGCATCTTAGCCTAAAACAGAAGGGCAGTCAGCATTAAAAACCAGCTTACGGTTGGTGATGGAAGACTGAGTATTTATAGAGAGTTGTTTTTTTAAAATCAAACTATCGTGTTGCTGTTTTATAATTAACAATATACTGATAGATTTTGTGGAGGCAAAGTGCAATCTAATCCATGTTTATCTGGAGGCAAGTCCCACAGTGTTCAGTAGGGCTTTCTCCCTAGTAAGTGTGTTTAGGATTGCTATACACGCTTAACCGAACAGTAGTCACACTGAAGTCATTAGTTTCTCCTTCTGAGTCGACAAACGTATATAAGATTGCACTATTAATCAGCTAGTGGGGGGGGGGGGGACCTGTTACTGGACTCCAACTCCCATCATCCCTGACCAGCCTACTGGGGCTGGTGGGAACTGCAGTCCAACAACAACTGGAGGACCACAGGCTTCCCACGTGCTGAGGAAGTGACTGCAAGGAGATATACAAAGTAGCCTGCAATCCTTCCTGCTTGTCTGTCTATAATTGTGCCTGGAAATGGTCAAGAAACCAAAGAAGCTTTCATTGACTTTGTATTTGAAGGTTGTGGCCTTGACCTACAGAGCTCTAAATGAGCTGGGTACCTAAAGGAGTATGAATGTCCTTGTTAGCTTGGGGCACATCGTACTGTTGCTATTAAAATGTATTTTCTGTAGCATGAAAAATAAGTAAGAATTTTATGCGAAAACAACCACAAACCCCGCCCCCAGACTGTTGCTATTTTGGGGTGGGGTTTGATAACTAGAATGTGCCTTTGAGCTCCTGATGATGCTTCTTGCTTGCCTGGATAGACAGGGATGTGTGAGCATTGTTGCTCCACCCACTTTTGCTTCTGACCCTGCCCACCACTGAAATGTGACCATTGGAAGGATGCCTAGAAGAGAATGATTCCTCAGGCTGAAAAAGATTCCTCAGCCCTGATGCAGGCTATCAAAACTAGCTCTAGGGCTAGTCTAAATTAGGCTTTCCCAATGGAAACTGCACTTTTCATACAGCCAAGAATGCGCTACCTGAGATTGGTGACATAGGCCTATTGCCATTGATTCACAATCTCCAAATATTGTCCCTCTCCTATTGTTTTCAGCTGATAAATTCCAGGGTAGTAATAGGCTGCTGCCTCCTCTTCCTGTACAGGCGACTCAAACCCTATCTTTGGAGCCCGCAGGGACAGCGGAAGCAACATCTACCAGCCTCCCCCTTCTACCGACATTGAGAAAATGAAGAATAACCGCATCAAGGAGCAGAAAGCATTTGCCCTGATTAGAGAAATATTGGGTACTTTTATGATTGCATACTGTGAGGGGAGAGAGAATGGGCTTTAAAAGAAGGCATGAGTTGGGGAGTTACTTATTTCCTTGTCAAGAAGACGGGGACAACAGGCGCCGCTGATTCACATAAAATGTGCTTGTCTAATTTATATGTATAGATGCACATTCAGAAATGATTACTGTAAACGTAAATAGAAATACAATAATCTCACCATGGGGAAGACTGATCAGTGAACTGTGTGCCGGGTGGTGCTGTGGTCTAAACCACCGAGCCTCTTGGGCTTGCCAATTGGAAGGTTGGCAGTTTGAATCTGCATGACGGTGTGAACTCCTGTTGCTCTGTCCCAGCTTCTGCCAACCTAGCAGTTTGAAAGCATACCAGTACAAGTAAATAAATAGGTAAGGTACCGGTAAACGTAAAGGGAGTGGGTGGCACTGTAGCTGGAAGGTAAACAGCATTTCCATGTGCTCTGGCACTTGTCACAGTCCTCCATGCGCCAGTAGCAGTTTAGTCATGCTGACCAGATGACCCGGAAAGCTGTCTGTGGGCAAACACCGGCTCCCTTGGCCTTGAAAAGCTAGATGAGCACCGCACCCCATAGTTGCCTTTGACTGGACTTAACCATCCAGGGGTCCTTTACCTTTTTTACTGCTTGCTGTTGATGGACAACTTTCAATGCCCCTTCTGCCTTGAAACAAGGCCCTCTCTTCTTTATAGGGTTCTTAATCTTTAAACTGGATTTGGGCTGGGCAGTAGGGAACTCTTCAAATAGAAGATTGTCCTCTGGGGCATTAAAAACAAACCAACAAGGACATGCCCAGTTTAGAGAAGCTATTATCTTAAGCGGTCCACAAAGTAAACATGGGAGGTTACCTTAGGGACCGTAAGCACAGTACAATTTTGTGTGTGTGCAAGACCTTAGTATTTAAAAATTAGAACCAAATGGAAATGAATATTGCCCCTCATAAAAACATATGCCACAATCATTACGCCATAATCCTAACAATATCTACTCAGTGGAATCTTAACAATATCTACTCAGAATTCAATAGGACTTACTCCCAGGTAACTCAATTACGATTAGGGTGGCAATGTTTGCTGTTGTGTTCTTGCACACTTCTTGAATTGTTTTTTAAGGTGTGTTTGCAAAGGTACAGAAAAACCTGTGTTCATACTACAATTGCACAAAGTAGAATGAGCCTTTTGCAATGTATTAGCTCCTGTCTGGAAGCACCATTGGAAACCTATTGGGTTTCTTCTTTGCTTTCATATTGCTTTGCTCTCCTCTCCCCAGCCTACCTGGGTTTCTTGTGGATGCTGCTTTTGGTTGCCTATGGGCAGCGAGATCCTAACTCCTATTACCTGAACAAACACATTGAGAACAGCTTCACAGACGGGTTCCAAGACGTCTTCAGTTATCAGGACTTCTTCAAATGGGCCAGAACCACCTTAGTCAGCAACTTGTACAGCTCACACCAAGGTACAGAAATTCATTTTGTTTCATTTCAGTTATTTATTAAATTTCTATACCACCCTTCATCCAAAGATCAGGGGCAGTTTACAATATAAAAACACAAAAATACATAACAGAGTAACAAACAAAAAGCCCATATATTGTTTAGTGAGCCGAAGGCCTGGGAAGAGTCCCAAAGCCCAGATACAGAGGCATGGAAGGCTGCATTTGGCCCTCTGGGCCTTAGGTTTCCCCTCTCTGCTTTAAAGCATCTCCTCTTCCAATATACTGCTGTCTGTACCCCAAAGTCATCAGTGGAAGCCATTCTGCAAGTACCCCCTGAGAAAGCGGCTGTAAGAGAGAGGGGCCGTCTCTCTTGTGGCTCCTCTGTTATGGAGTGCTATATCTTGGGATATTCACCCGGTGCTTACATTAATTTATTTTTTTGGCACCAGACACTTTTCAGTTCACCGAGTTGTGTTTTTTAAGGGCTTTCTTGTTCTAGCATGGACATATTTTTAATTTATTACTGGAATAATTTTAGGCTCAGCTGGCTGTGTTTTTTATCCTTATGGTAGTAATGAGGAGACTGAAACCTAGGGGCCAAATGTGCCCCACCAGGGATCTCTGTCTGGCATTCAGACTCTGGCCCAGTAGGAGATGCGGCCCTTCGACTGAAAAAGATCTGCCTTTTAAAGGATTTTATCCTTATGAAGTTTTTATACGAGCAAATACAGTTAGCATTGCATTGTGCTGCCTCAGTTGCTGCTTCTTAGTCTTGTTTCTTTGCATCTTGTGCTTTTATAGGGTTTGCTTGTCACTCAGACAACATTGCCATAAATAAAATAAATAAAATGAGTAAATATAAAACTGTTGGTAGGGCACGAATTAACTTTGAAAGCATTACAAATGACTGTGGAAGGATTTACCTTTTCAAACACTTTCTCTCCCCCTCCCCCCCCTTAAATTTCAACAAGGCTTTATCACAGATGGCAACTCCAAGCTGGTGGGCAGTGCCCGGATTCGCCAGGTGCGAGTGAAGGGCAACACCTGCCCAATAGATCCCAAACTGCAGCTGACGGTTGGCAAGTGCCATGCTTCTTATTCTTTCGACACGGAGGACATGGCAGACTATGGAGCGCACTGGAACATCTCTTCCCTTGATAACTCATCAGAACTCAGTTCTGCATGGCAGTATCAGAGCCAGTCCAAACTGAGAGGGCACCCAATCTGGGGCAAACTGGCTGTCTACAGAGGTGGTGGATATGTGGTTCACTTGGGGACAGATGCCCACAATGCCTCCAGGTAGCTTATCTCTGCTTTTTTGTGCTTCCACTGTAGTAGTGGTAGCAGCAGTAGTTTAATCAGTTAGATTAATTCAGGGGTTGGGAATCCTTGGCCTCACCTGGTTCTAGGGTCCCATCCCACCCATTAGCAGTTCAATGGGAAGCAACCAAGCAAGAGAAGATGGGGTGTTGATGTTTTGCAAAGCATGCAGTTGCAGCTCCAGATTTAGTACAGATTGGGAAAAGTCTTAGTAGAGAGGTAAACTTACGTTTCCTTGCAAATATGCCATAAGCATTTCTGCATTTTCTAATTGCATCCATGCCATTTCCAGGGTGTGACTGCATTTTGAAGTTTGGGACTTTGGATAGCTGTTAGGCAAGGCTTGCATTTCAATGGTGTATTGATATTATTTGTATTCTTCTCCTGGAGCTATAGAGTTCTTTTTACCTTTTGCACAGTCAAGCCAGATAAAGTCGGGTTGAGGGTGTCTATGCTGGCTGTGGCTAATGGGAGTTGTCTTTCAAACCATCTGGAAGGTGCTAGGTTGGGAAAGGCTAGTTTAGACCAATGGCTGATCTAAGGGCATTTCGAATGTTCTGGATTGAATGCTTTGTTACTGCAGGAAATGGGGTTCCACCCTCTTTTCTGCTGGATCTTCAGATTGGATTTGGCAACCTCTTGACTCCTTAGCATCTTAACATTTTTAGGACCTCAGCATGTGATTGCACATTCCTCACTTTGTATTTTGGCAGAATCCTCCAGTACCTCTTCAATAACGTTTGGCTGGATACATTTACGAGAGCCGTGTTTGTTGAGTTCACTGTCTACAATGCAAATGTGAACCTCTTCTGCATTGTAAGCCTCATGTTTGAAACCAATGCCTTAGGTAAGAGCCTGACATCTGCGCCAGTGTTTTCACGAAAGAAAAAAGCAGTGCCTACATTACTCTGGGAGTTTGCCTGGCACATTTTGTCTCTACATTACTGTAGTAATTCAATACCAGCTCAGCATATTACATGGATACAGTGAGCCAGACAGAAAAGGGAACAGGGTTTCCATACCTTTAACAGCTACAATACATAGAAGAGGGCATTTCATATTTGTACAGTTTGTCTTAACCCTCCACAATAAGCTGTACCTGCTGTCCAACAGAACAGAATACTGACTTCTGCTTTGATTTCGCAGGGGCCTTCTTCACGCGGTCTGAGCTGCAGAGTGTCCGGCTTTATCCATACACAGATGGTCTGCATATCTTTGTGATAGCAGCAGAAGTCATTTATTTCCTCTTTGTCATCTACTACATGGTGGGACAGGTAAGGATATCAGACTGGATCAAGCCAATGGTCCATTTGCTCCAGCATCCAACAGTAGCCAGCCACATGCCTCTGTGCGCAGTAGCACTCTTTTGCTCTTGGTTCTCAGCGACTGGTATTTAGAGGTATGGTACCTCTGAACAGTGGAAGGCATTCTCTTTCACCCTGAGCCAGGAAAGCGAACCTTGTTGGTGATATGAACCTGGAATTTCTTGTGCCACAGTTGAGAATAATGCTGCTAAACCAGCCTTCCACAAATTAGTCCTTCCAGATGTTTTTAAGTGAAGCTCTCACCATCCCTGGCCATTGCCCATATTCGCTGAGGCTGATGCAGGTTGGAAGTCATCAACATCTGAAGAATACACAGGTCCCCCATGGATTCGGGAGACCAGACACCCATATTGTTTGGTCACATATGTTCCAGGGCTTGCGAATCCTATCAGCAGCCCTGGCTGCCACCAGCCCTGACACTTAAGTGTTCCTGATTATTATAGTGCTTGTAACTCCTGCTGCCAGTCAACTGCCACACCTTGCAGGCACGGACTAAGTAACCCAGACAGTGTAATTGTATAGATGTCTTCTCAGAAATAAGTCCCGCACTTAGTTCTATGGGACTTTGTCCAGGTAGGTGTGCAGAGGCCTGCAGCCAAAGACTTGTAATGAGACAGCTGCCCTTCTTTTTGTGACCACCCTGAAGTTTTGGGATGCTTTCCTACAAACTGATTGGCTTTCTCTTTTGCATGGAATTTCCAGAACATCATTGGAGATAAAGGAGTACCTAAGGCTGCATTCAGACAGCACTTTGCTCCATTTCCCTGTCATTTCCGTAACTGTTGATTTCCATGTTTTATGTGATCTTTCACATGAAGTAAAAGCCACTTTTGGAAAAAGAAGCAGAATCTAGAAGAAATTTAGTGCCTTTTCCTTCTTATTTGGTTCCAGCAAGATTTTATTTGCAGCCATGTTAACCCAGGAAATTGCATACAGTTCCTACTTGCCATTTAAAATTTAGGCCCCCCCAAGTCTCTGCACATGCATCGCGAATATGGTTGGGAATAGATAACAAACAGTTTGCAGAGCAGAATGCTCCTTGCGGAACAGGCTAGACATCAGAAGTGTTTTCCTTAGCTTCTTTTCCATGTTGAATCTCCGCAGCTCAGGCAGCTGTTAAAAAGCAGAGGCAGCCGCCAGCCAGAAAAAGCTGGAGACCCTCTCTGCATTCCAGCAGCTCTCTCACTTAACTGACTGTGTGCTCCTTGGATATGAGGTCATGCTTGGCTAGTCATCGAAATGAGGTTGCATTGTAGCAACACAATCTGCCTTTCTCCCTAACGATCACTTAATGCATTCTTTGGAACTGAACACCTTGTTCCTGCAGGGAAAGCTCATGCGCGCTCTGAAATGGAATTACTTCCGAAGCAAGTGGAACCTGTTGGAACTGGCCATCATTTCCATCAGCTGGAGCGCCCTGTTGGTGTTTGTAAGACGGACAATCTTGGGCTTGCGGGACATCAGCTACTATCAGGAGCATAAGGATGAGTAAGGGCCCCCCTATCCTGCCACTTTGCAAACTCTCCATCCCATCAGGGGTAGAAAAGGGAAGAATTTTTAAGCAGCCTTTGTGATCTGTGGAATGCCCTCTGTGGAATTTGATGTCTGTGAATTCCAATGCAAACTGACCTGATTTGCATCTCCCAAATATAATTACCCTTTGATTTTGGCACTTGTTCAAATGCTGCAGTACAGTCCTTGGCATTAAAGAGTACCAAAATGTATTAAAATAAAAATGTATGGTTTCAGAAAAAGGTCTTTAGAAAAATGTGGTTTTAGTTTTTTTGTTTGAAAAAAGTTTTTAAATACAAGTTTTTTATATAATTTTGTGGATGTTTTTTTAAAAAAACTGCAAGCTCAAAATGGATGGGATGGGTCATATGAAATTCACATAGACCTTTTTTTTTTGCAAGGCGTTTTTTCAACTTTGTAATAGCTACTGCTTGCATCCATAAAGATTATATAAAATACAATTAATGTGCAGCTCCCAGGTTTTTGCTCTGAGAGAAGCTGTCCAATTTTTAAGGACTTGTGTTTCAATTGGAAAAGAATTGATTGGTTGGCTTGCTCAACTCCACCTTTCCTCCAAGAAGCAGCTCAAGGAGACAAACATGATTCTCACCTGCCATGTGAAGCAGATCAGGCTGAGAAAGAAAGAGACTTGCCCCAAAAAATTCAGTGAACCTTGTGGCTGAGCCAATATCTGAACCTAGGTCTCTTCAGTCCCAGCCTGACACTGTAACCATTACACAACACTGCCTCATTACTGGGACTGATAGAGCAGAGAGCAGAGAGGTCAATGACAGGCAGTGTGAACTAATTCTAGTTTAGGGAAGTTTTTAATGTTTGATGTTTTATTGTGCTTTTAATATTCTGTTGGAGCTGCCCAGAATGGCTGGGGAAACCCAGCCAGATTGGAGGGTTATAAATAAATTATTATTATTATTATTATTATTATTATTATTATTATCCTCTTCCCTGGTGAGTTTTTAAAAGCAACACTGAGACAAAAGAGGAGGAGGAAGCTGACATCTGGTTATAAGGAAGGAAAGAGGCAGGCAGGCAGGCAAGCAGGTGGAGGGTAACTAAGGTTGGTGGAGCCGTGCTCCATGTGCCCTAACAGAATAGCCTCCACTATGTCATAACGATTCCCATATTCCTTCAGGTTTGCAAGCTTCAACCAGACAGCGACTGTTGATGCAGTTCTGGGCTACCTGATTGCCTTTCTGGTTCTTCTTGCCACTGTGAAACTCTGGCATCTCCTGCGGCTGAACCCAAAGCTGAACATGATCACCTCAACCTTGAGGAGGGCCTGGGGGGACATATCAGGATTTGCAACTGTGATTATAATCATGTTCCTTGCCTACTCCATAGCGGTGAGTACCCATGTCTTCCATCTATTCCCAATTGGTTTTCTGGCTCTCTCTCTCTCTCCTCTCGCCCCCTACCAACCCTCCATAATTTGGATTAGTTTGCTCCTATTTTTTTAGAGTCCTGTCTGTTATACAGATGTAGTCAAAATGGTACCTTCCAGCTGCTGTTGGACTACAATTCCCATCAGCCCCAGATATCAAGGATGGTGACAATGGGTTCAACTTACTACACACTCGTCACCCTAAGGTCCCAGAGCAGGTTACAGCCACTTAAAATACAACATTAAAAACAGCTTGAAACAAATTACAACCCAAAGGTGGTTTCTTTCGGGGGGAAGTCATGACTCTTAAAGTGGTATGAGTGCATTAAACATATGCCGAAGCTGAGGCCTAAAGCGCAGGGGGCTTGTGAAAGCAACTGGCAGCAACAGTAATTATGTTTTCAAGCAGGGCTCATTTCTCAGTTGCAACCTCAGCTTTAACCTAAACCTTCATCTCTGCAGTAAAGAGACACCAACCGCTCCAATACACCCTGTGTCTCAGCAGAAAATTAACCATGTGTATTATGGAGAACCTAGTCTGCGCAGTCATCTCTGTCACTTGCTAACTGGCCTTGTGATTTGGGTGAGAAACTGTTTTCCTCCCATTTTTATAATTTGCAGACAAACTTGATATACGGCTGGAAGTTGAACTCTTACAAGACCCTGTTTGATTCTGCGGAGACAATGGTCAGTCTTCAGCTTGGAATCTTCAACTATGAAGAGGTATGGTTTATCCTTCGGAGGTTTTTTTCCTTGTAACTAAGGTTGAATTAAATTAAATGAACCACATATCTGTTGCCTTATTTATTTAGCACCATCCACACGCATAGTTTTGCCAACCCCATCTTAAACTATCTATATTTTGCAATGCCGTTCTCCAGCCAATAAATTTGTACAAAAAGCAAATGCTAGGGTAAAGTGTGCATGGCCATGCATCTATCAGCAAAAGTAACATTCAAAAATGTATCATATTAGGGAACATTGCTTTGCAAATATGTGTATATTAGGGAGAAAATGCATATAAACATGTGTCTATTATGGGGGGAAATGCCGTACAATGCTGGTGAATTTTCAGGACTTTTTTTTTTTTTAATGCAAACTACAGTGGTACCTCGGGTTAAGAACTTGATTCGTTCTGGAGGTCCGTTCTTAACCTGAAACTGTTCTTAACCTGAGGTACCACTTTAGCTAATGGGGCCTTGCCCTGCTGCTGCACCGCTGCCGCACGATTTCGGTTCTCATCCTGAAGCAAAGTTCTTAACCCGAGGTACTATTTCTGGGTTAATGGAGTCTGTAACCTGAAGCGTCTGTAACCTGAGGTACCACTGTAATGCGAAATGTGGAAAACCGAACTTAGGAAGAGAAAAATGAGAAACTGAGAGAAAATTAAATGTACAGATTCACCCATCCCTAGTTATCATAAGACAACCTTCCTCAACCTTGTTTGATTCCCATCTCCCATCATCCCCAGCCAGCATGGCTGATGGTCAGCAATTATGGGAGTCCGAAACATCAGGAGGGCAACAAGTTGGGAAAGGCTGTGGATGGGGCAAGGTTTTGAGCAAAGCAGTAAAGGCGAAATCACCTTTTGGGGTTTTGAAAAGCAGTTCTGGGTATAAAGGGGAAGAAAGGACGAAAGTTGACTAAGCAGGAAGAGACCTTTGGACAGGTGAGGGTGGTGGAAAAGGAGGAGCAAAAGTCACATTGGAATGGGAGAGGCAAGAGGAAACACTTTTTTTTTTACTTTTCATAATGCTACCCCCTGCTCCCACTGAAGTACGGTAGTATAACTTGTACATAAAAAAAAGCAACACATATCTTAAGCATTACTTATCCTCAAAATATACAAGGAAGCACTCTCTTCAGTATTAAGGCAGAGTGCATTTGGGCAAACATGATGCTTACACAAGACACCAGCAAACTGAATTGTTTAAATAATTCACAAGTACTGTCCCTGAAAATAATGTTCTCTTCCCTGAAGAAGACAACAATATCCCTTATTGCAACATATATGTCTCTTTCAGGTCTTGGACTACAATCCTATCTTGGGCTCCTTCTTAATTGGCTCCTGCATCATTTTTATGACATTTGTGGTGTTGAATCTCTTCATTTCTGTGATCCTTGTCGCTTTCAGTGAGGAACAGAAACATTATCAGGTTTGTCCACAGAAGTAATATGTGAATTTCCACATTTAAGGATGCCATCTGCCCTGGTCTGTACATATGTATGTATACTGGTAGATCCCACTAATCAAGGACCTGCACAGGCCGAGTTCATATGTAACACTACTTAACCATGGTTTAGTACTACGTACAGTGGTACCTCTGGTTAAGAACTTAATTCGTTCCGGGGGTCCATTCTTAACCTGAAACTATTCTTAACCTGAGGTACCACTTTAGCTAATGGGGCCTCCTGCTGCGCTGCTGCCGCACAATTTCTGTTCTTATCCTGAAGTAAAGTTCTTAACCTGAGGTACTACTTCCGGGTTAGCAGAGTCTGTAACCTGATGTGTTTGTAAGCTGAGGTACCACTGTACATGGACATCAGGCTTGCCTGCTCCCCTTCCACTCCTCCCATTACTTTCATTTTCAAAGAATGTTGTCCTGTTTTATGAACCAGGAAACCTGCCATACAACTAATTTCAGAACAAGCCAGTTTCAAACTGTGGATTGTGATGCTGGTTTGTTTAAGTAACTGGTTTGTTTAAAGCCAGGATTCCTGGTTCATACAACAAAACAAACAGATAATTTTTACAGAACAAACATCTGTAGATCTCTGCCTACTGGCTGTGCAGGAGGAGGAAAGGGGAGAGTCTGAGCCCAATTCTTTACTTGGACTCGTCACAACTCATCCACATGAGACTAAACCATGGTGTTAGCATTAAGTGTGGGGCCCTGGCCTGGTTCACATGACACAGTAATCCATTTTGCTTCTCCCTAGTCTTTTTACTCCTTCCTGCACTAAGCTAAGCCACGGTATGGCTCAGTGTGCTGTCCAAACCTCATCTTGTGATTGAGCTTGCTAACTATGAACTAGAATTAAGAATAACCCCCCAATACATTTTCCTGTTTGTCTTCCTTTCTTTTGGCAGTAATTTTCAGTATCTGTCTGCAGCCTAATCACATGCACATTAATCAGCAGGTTTACCGTAGTTGGGCTGACAATCTACTAACATTGAAATTCACATATCCCCCTGGCCACACTACATACAGTTTACTGCAGTGTGCTACTACAATGTTTAACATGACTGTTTTGTGTTCTACTTTTTCCTGCCTGTAGTTATCATCATCACCACAAATTCTACACAAGCCCAGGATGCAATTCACTGTTATATCTATACTCATACAAACTGTATTGTGTGTGTCTCTGTGTGCTTTTTAGGCTTCTGAAGAGGAAGAGATTGTTGACCTACTGCTGAAGAAAATTTGCAGCTTCCTTGGAATAAAATGTAAAACTGATCATAAACCAGCCTGTGAGAAGAAACTAGAAGAACCTGTGATGAGCAACTAACAACTGGGCTTCTTAACCACTTCAACTTACATCTGTTGCAGCTACCTTTAGATATTGTGGCTTCCATGTTTGTGAAATGTTGTGGCAGACAGCAGGATTACTTCCATTGACTGAGGTCTTGATGTGCTCTCCAATAATTGTACTTAAGATACTGGCCTTAACTCTGTACTGATAGATATGAAAATGAGTGCTTGACAGAACTATAGAACTGATGCTTGCTTGATTATGCATACTGCTTTATTCTGTACTTATTCCACAGTGTAGTATAATAAAAGCTAAGAATCCAAAGCGTTGTTCAGCTTCATTGTTTATAACAAATTACAAAATCATTACCAGTTCAATTCATAATTTATTCTTAGAAAATGCTTTATTTGGAAATGTATAAAATTATTCATGGTGTGGAGAACTCTGCTAACCCGGAGTTGTCCTAAAACATTAACTGAGGAAGTGGTGTCCACAGAGCATAGGAAGACACAAACAATAATGCTAGGACATGTATTGATTGCACACACAGTTTGCATTTCAACTGGCTGGAGGTTTAAAGTGTGTGTGTTTAATGGCTGAACCTATGGAATCAGAAGTAAGCAATGTAGCTAACTCCCAGAGAAGTGCATTATTAGATTGCACTTTAGCTGCTCCTAATAAATTAGCCATTATGCTATATGCTTTTAGTTATTTATTCATGTATTACATTTATATCTCACCTTTCCTTAAGTGCATGATTCTCCCCCTCCCCATTTTATCCTCCGCTGCCAGCCTGTGATGCAGGTAAGCTGAGAGACACGGAGTAGCCCAAGGTCATCTAGTGAGCTTCAAGGCTGAGGAAGGGATTTGAACCGTGGTCCTCCAGTTCGGAGTCCCAACACTCTAACTACTACACCACACTGCTCTTCGGCACACAGCTATCTGCATTTTGGGACTCTCATTAGAGGGAACAGGGCTCTATGGAGCTTGTCACGATGGGCTCCTAAAGTACAAAAAGTACCACTCCTCCACTTATTATGGGATGCACTCCTCTAACTTGTTTCCGGCGAGAGTAAAAACAAAACTCCTAAGGTTTTGTCAGAATAGTGTTTATATCGCTTGAAGCAAGCTTTTAGACGGATGACGAACTGCTTGTGTTGGCTCTTCCTTCTGGGGTGCTTTGTGCTAAATGCTACTGCTCTTAATTTTTTTACTGTTACTTTTTAAAAAACAACAACACGCCACTTTTTCTTTTTTGCAAGCCGCCCAGAGGACACGGTCGATGGGCGGTTAATAAATGCCTAAAGTAAAATAAAGCAAGCAGCTGCTGCCGCGGCAACCCCCTTCCCGCACGTCCCCCCCCCCCCCCGCACTCTCCTCCTCCTCCTCGCCGGCCAGGCCAAGCCAGGCCCCCTTCCGAAAGGCCCGCCTCCCCCTTGTCCTCCGCCGCCGCCTCCCTCGCCGGCTTGTCCCCTCTGGCCCCGGCCGCGTCTCTGTGCAGCGGCCCCGCCATGGCAGTGGCACTGGCGGCCTTACGAGCGCTGCGGCGGGTTGGGCCTGGCACGGCTTCTGCCGCCGCCGCTGCTGCACCTTGTGCAGCCGGCTTGGCCAGGCCCCGTCGCGCCTTAGTCGGCTGCTCCCAGGCCGCCTGGGCCAATAGCAGCAGCAGCAGCCAGGCCGCCCCGGCTCGGAGGCTCAGCACCAGCCCCGCGTTGCTGCTCGCCGGTGAGTCGCGGCGGGGAGGAGAGGAAGCGAGAGGGATGAACGGGCGCCGTGGGGCCACGGGGCGGAGGAGCGGGCGGAGCGGGCGGCGGAGGGTGCAGTGCAAGGGGCCCGGTCAGGAGGCAAGCTCTCCTGCGCAAGGAAGCTCTTTGCAATGAATGAGAGCTGCGGAGGAGCTCTCGTTGGGTGGAGGGAGGGGGTGCTGCTGCTACTGCTTTGCAACCCAAGGCTGCGCGTGCCTTTCTCAGAAGGAAGCCCCTGAGAATCGAGGGGCGGCTTACTCCCAAGTAAGCGTGCCTAAGAGTGCAGCTGGGCAGCCCAAACTTGTGCGGGTTTACCTCACTTAAGTTCAAAGTGGCGTATACCACCAGCAGCCGGTCATAGATTTGCAGCTTGTTTGCTGCTACACACCATGCATTTAAAGCACACCCCCTGTCCCCAATGAATCCTGGGAACTGCAGTTTGAGCAGAGCTACAATTCCCAGCACCCTTAACAAACTACAGTTCCTGAAGTTCTTTTTGGGGGGGTAGGGGGATATGAGTTAAATGTGTAAGTAAAGGTAAAGGGACCCCTGACCATTAGGTCCAGTCATGACTGACTCTGGGGTTGCGACGCTCATCTTGCTTTATTGGCCAGGAGAGCTGGTCATGTGGCCAGCATGACTAAGCCGCTTCTGGCAAACCAGAGCAGCGCACGGAAATGCCTTTTACCTTCCCGCCAGAGTGGTACCTATTTATCTACTTGCACTTTGACGTGCTTTCAAACTGCTAGGTGGGCAGGAGCAGGGACTGAGCAACGGGAGCTCATCCCGTTATGGGGATTCGAACCGCTGACCTTCTGATCGCCAAGTCCTAGGCTCTGTGGTTTAACCCACAGCACCACCCGCATCCCTCAGTTAAATGTGTACAGAGCCTCAAAAACTGCAGTCCTAAACACACCTGGGTGTGAGCCCCATTGAGTTCAATAGGACTTACTTTTGAGTAGACATAGTTAGGATGGAGCTTTTCAGTACTGCAATCCTGAGCACATTTATTGGGAGTAAGCACTGTTGAACACAGTGGGACTCACTTCGGAGTAACATGCCTAGGATTTAATTATTGGGATATTTAACCTATTGAGGCAGGAGGGAAGGGATTGCTTTGGTTGACCCAGCTATGGGTGTTCAAACTTAAAATCTGTCTTGTGTGCAGTACAGCGTTTGTGCTGTTATTGGCTCATGGGCTGCCTTTATGCAGTCTTTACCCTAGCAGGATTTGAATCATGCTTCCTGCATGCCCAAGACCTAATCAAAGAATAGAGGTCAGGGTTGCATTCCTTCATTACCCCATAAATGTTAATAAACTTCCATGGAAGCACTGTTGTCCGTACAGGGTTAATTTTATTGCAGCATTTGCTTAGTTTGCCATTCATATCCAGTGACACACCCACTCTGATTGGATCTGACTCTTTGGACTGGGTCTTGTGTTGCTGTGCGGCATAGTAATTTATTGCATTGCTTGTCATTCCCTATGCACCCTCATTTTTTTCTCAGATTAAATTCTGCAAGATGAGGATGGAGGGTTTTTTTCTTTTCTTTTTTTCTTTGCAGCAGGCATATGGAATTAGGGTCATGAGATTTTACACCACAGTACTGTTAATGTAACCTCAGGCCCAGGTGGATGAATGCAACCCTCTATGCCTCTCGGTATGGCCTTCAGGACTCTTTCCAGGCTACACCCTTTCCCTAGGCCGCATCCCACACCAGCCCTGCTCTGTACTATTACCTGCTTGTAATGTGTCCTTGAACTCTGATAATTCCTATTGCTTGCCTGGACGGAGCAGGGCTGTTTATGTGGAAACCTCTGGTGCCTGGAATGTAGCCTACTGTACAAAGGTAAGAGTTGCATCCCTTGCCCACACCACTTTTGCTTTTGTACCCAATTGGAAGGTTGCCCACAAGGCAGTGCAGCCCTTGGGCTGAAAAAGGCCCTGCCATCCCTATATTCACTTGAATGGTAGATTGTGCTGCAGAACCTCT
This sequence comes from Podarcis tiliguerta, assembly GCF_965153285.1. Taxonomy (NCBI): domain Eukaryota; kingdom Metazoa; phylum Chordata; class Lepidosauria; order Squamata; family Lacertidae; genus Podarcis; species Podarcis tiliguerta. The sequence goes on along the minus strand of NC_139541.1, from coordinate 47,658,614 downwards.
TTCAAGTGGTGTATGCATATTGGTGGGACCACTAAGTTGTGCTTGCTCATGGTGGAGAAAAGGGGGGAGAAAGATTTAGGGAGAGGGTCCCGGGAGGGGAGGCACAGCTTTATATTCACACAAGATTGGGCAAAGGACTCTGTGCGAGTGGTGTGAGATTTCAAGGGTACTAGGCGTGCTTGCCCAGGGTCTGTGTTTCCTTTGGGACAGTGAGGTGCAGAAGAGACTGTGGCATCTTGATCATATATGGTTTATTTACACATATTTACAACCTGAGTCTAGATAGAGGAAGTTCCCAGCATTATACTCCAAGGGGGTCTCTTGCTTCTCTCATAGGGGCAGGAGCAGATCTCCTGTTCCTCTCACGGTTGCCATGTTGGAGCCAAAAACTGCCAGCAAACATTCGACTTGGCCTCTATTTTCCTGCTTGCCAAACCGCAAGCCCACCGCAGTTGTGCCCCTCCCTTCTGAAACTGGGCTTTTGTCTCTGCTAACTCATTCTCACCTCAGGAGGGGATTTTCCCATTTGTTTTGCTGCCCAGAGAGTCTCTGTGAATAGCCTCTTTGATCAACCATTTCTTTGTGGTCTTCTAATGGTCCATCTCTCTAGGCAATTACTTCATCAGGAAAGCAGCCTGGCTTTTTTTTAAGGTGGCTTTTTTAACAGGCTAAGTTCAATGTTTGGCACCCCAGATTTAGAAAGGGGGTCCAGAATTAGAAGGGGAGTCCAGGCATCCCACAGATTTATAGCACTGTGGGTTATTTTATGATATTTGACTGTGGTGTGTTGACTGGAATCCCAGCTTTTCGCGCTGGTTTTAATTCACTTCAGGGAAGTGCAAACATAATTCATAGATGGACATTATCCAAAGGAGCTTCACTCCTTAGGACTTCTGGTGTGTAGTCCTGAACAATAATAAAAATCACCACTGCAGAAATAATATGTGGTAAATCAAATGTACTGAAATAGTATGTGGCAAATCGTTTCTAAGACTACCAGACTGCAGATTGGGATGGCTCAGGATGTTGGATCTTTTACTTCTGCCCCATGTAAAAAGACTCATCCACTCTGAACACTGCTGTGCAATTTCCTCCTCTGAAATTGGAACAGTAGGAGATGTGTCTCTCTACCAGACTAAGACCTGGGAGACCTGGGTTCTGGTCCTCACTTGACCATGAAGCTCACTGGGTTATCTTGGGCTAGTCACAGTCTCTCAGCCCAGTCTACCTCACAGGGTTGATGTGAGTATAAAATGGAGGGGAAAGAACTATGTATAAAACCACCTTTACCTTCGTGGAGGAAAGGTTGGATATAAATGTAATGGTGAATGAATGAATGAAATTGATGCACAGTTTGGATTTGGGAGTGGGTTTTTTGGGGGGTTTCTGTACTTGAAATAGGAAAGCAGGCTATCTTTTTCTAATTCCTCCTTGCAAACTTGGAACTAGGAAATCAAGTGCTTTTTTATGTTGATGCTTTTTAAGGTAAAACATTGAGGCAAAAATGTGTTTAGAGAAAGGAAGGTGTATTGAAATGTTCTGTTTGCTTCATTCAGCCCGTCGATTCACAGACAAGCATGAATGGATAACAGTTGAAAACAGTATTGGAACCGTAGGAATCAGCAACTTTGCACAGGTACTGCTTCACGCGCTCTCTCGCTCTCTCTCAGCTTTGTGCTGCAAAATTGACATCTATCAGCCTTTTCTATTGGCCTTGGTCTTTGGCTCCTTTATTGCCTATTCTGCATGTAGAGCCAAATTGTAGACTTGGAACTCCAACATTATTGGCCACTTTAAACCATCCTCTCCTCCCTTCAGCACTTTGACTCTGTGTCTTACACTTAGGACTCAATGGGAACCTTGGCTCAAAGCATTTATTGCTTTTTGTTTGTTTAATTGTTGATAATACTTTTTAATGCGTTTATGGGGCTGAATACGTCCTTGTAACAGGGGTTGGAAAATCCCCAGGTGCTTGGTTAGTTCCCTATGCACCTAAATATTTCAGTAGGGTCTATGATTTTGCAGACAGAACAACAACAAAATGGCTGTGTGTGTGCTGGAGTCTAAGAAATAGAAATGTTTACTACCCTGCTTATATATTTATTGCCTCGTTTGCAGTGGTGGTGGTGATGATGGATAGCACTTGAACCTTTGCTCTCTGCATAGGAACCATGCAATTTCTTAAATGAGATTGGGACTGCAAGTGTCATTTGGTCTGCATCCATCTTGGCTGGTTGCAACTTGCGCAAGACCCAGAGCAGAGCTTTCTCATGGCATCCTTGAAAAGTTCCTCCATTCCTCATCTGTAAAAATAAAGGGCAGCTGTTTGAAAAGGCTTTCCTTACTGCCCAAAAGCACCTGGCCAAATTTTATTGTGTCAAAAAATTAGGGCAAAGCGTGCATAATTAGACGTGTTGTATTGGTGAAAATAGCATAGAAAATGCATCATATTAGGGAATATTGCTTTGCAAAAACATGTAGATTAGAAAAAATAGTATACAGAAATTAGGAGAAATTTGTGCTAAAATGCTGATTAATTTTCATGAGGACTTTTTTAAAATTGCAAACTGATATAAAAATGTGGAGTGCTAAATTTCAGAAAAACTGAGAGAAAATTGATGGATTCACCCATCCTTAACCAGCAGACAGACTGCCACATAGGCAGATCCTTGCCCTATGCCTACCTTTGACAATTTTGTGCCCTCCAGCTGTTTTGGACTATACCCATGGTTGGGGCTCTTGGGAGTTGTAGTCCATAACAGCTGGAGGGTAACCGGTTGGCAGGGGTTGCCCTATGCTATGCTATGCCAAAGCCAGAGATACTGTAACCAGTAAAGTTATGGCCATGTTTAACCCATCCACAGATCTTGTGGTATTTCATTGTTCTTGCTTATCTAAACCTAGATATGCCTGGTGCACAACCTATTAATTAATTATTTGTTTGTTTGTTTTCTTGAACATTAATAGTAATAACACACACAGCCAGTGTGGTGTAGTGGTTAAGAGCAGTAGTCTCGGAATCTGGGGAACCGGGTTCGCTTCTCCGCTCCTCCACATGCAGCTGCTGGGTGACCTTGGGCCAGTCACACTTCTCTGAAGTCTCTCAGCCCCACTCACCTCACAGAGTGTTTGTTGTGGGGGAGGAAGGGAAAGGAGAATGTTAGCCGCTTTGAGACTCCTGAAGGGGAGTGAAAGGCGGGATATCAAATCCAAACTCTAATAATAATAATAATAATAATAATAATAATAATAATAATAATAATAATAATATTTTATTTATATCCCGCCCTCCCCAGCCGAAGTCGGGCTCAGGGCGGCTAACATCAATAAAATAATACAACATTCTAAAATCATTTCATTATAAAATTAATTCAAATCAAATTAATGGCAACCATTAGGCTGGAATTCACAGCAGAACAAGGAAGCTTGCAACAGGTTAAATAAAATCAGTCTCTAGCTCTCTATAAAACATTTAAAAGTCAGTAGATGCTGGTTGGCTTAAACAAAAATTCTTACAGTAAAGGCCTGTCTGAACAGTGCAGTTTTTGGAAGATATCTGAAAGAAGGGACGGTTTTTGCTGAACCTCGACATGGAAGACAGTTCTACAAAGCAGGCGGGGGAGACCTGACCCTCATGGTCCCTTCCCACTATACAATTCTATGATCAGAGGGTCTCAGGGATGAAGGCAGAGTACAAGGGATCAGGCGGTCCCTAAGGTACCAAGTTGTGTAAGGGCTTTATGAATTAACACAAGATGCTTGGAGCAGGCCCAGTGGCAAAATCAGCAACCAGTGTTGCTCTCCTTGTTGCATTGTAAGAGGGAGGTTGGAGCAATTGCTGCAATATAATGCACACACAAAGGTAGTCTGGGAAAGGGGGGCCTGGTCCTTCCCTAACAACAGCTGTAAGTGGCTGGATGGTAGTAACATGGGTCTTTGTGTGTCTCAGGTGCTCCTAAACTGGTGTGGCTGAGAGACTCCACAGCTGCTTCTCTCTTCATTCATCACCTTCCAGTTTGACTTTGCTGTGTATGAGAAGCCAGTTATATTATCCTTGAGAAATCAGTCATGTTTATGACTTGTTTGTGATACAGTTCATTTGCCAGACTAAAGTGTATTCAGAGACAGGTGTGGGAAGCTTTGCAGCCCATGTTTGATATGGTTTTTGGGAACTGCAATAGGAATAGTGCCACCAGCTTCTGGGGTGTGTGGATTATAACGTGGTGCATTGGTTCCTTGCTTAAATTCTTGCCAAGGGGAAGGCGGGGGGTGGGATTCCAACTTTTCGATAGCTTTCTCAGTTAACAATTCTTGCTGATGTCTGAATGTTTTTATTTCAGGAAGCACTAGGAGACGTTGTTTATTGTAGTCTTCCAGAAATTGGAACAAAGCTGAACAAACAGGGTAAGCGATTTTCTTTACTTTTTGGCACTTTTAACACATTGCAACATTGACAGAAAGCAATGCATTTTGATTTAAACGGTAGCGTCTTTCTTGGATTAGAACCCCAAAGGCTAATTTAGGTATTTTTCAACAGCTTGAGCATAGCAAGTTGTTTGTTTGTGTATGTGTGTGTGTTTAAGGACTTTGAATAAAAGGTTCCTTCTGCTTCCCCAGCTCCAGTGTTATGGCACAAGCAACTTTTAAAAGATCATTACTTTGGAAAGTTGGTCATGTGGAATTGGGGTGGGGTAGGTGGGGACCTGTTGTTGGAAATTACATCTTTGGACTTGCTTACGCAAGCGGATCTAACCCACTGAGATCTAAGCCTTCTCCTTTCATAGCCTCCACTCTTGTAAAGAGGGAGAGGAAACATAGTTTTTCCTCTCTAATGTTGTGTACACATTATACCAGCTTTAAAACAAAGTAGTGTTGTTTCTTTCCTGCTGCATTTCAAACCACATTTGCACATCATTATTGCACACATCAGTACAGTTGGATGTGTTGCCAGGTGGCCTGCTGTCTGTCTGCACTAATGGATGGAGAGGGGATGTGGCTGTTTTCTTATGGCTTATGTTTTTCTAATCGGATCAAAGCTGGCTTGGGGAAAAACACATCAAAATGAAATATTTCTCAAGAAACTACAGGATCGTAGCTAACGGAATGTGTACACGGCTTCACATAGGGAGTGCACTGGATGCAGAGTAAAGGTGTACATCACCTAGGCTGAAATTGAGCTCCTATACGGCCTAGGACCCTCGTACCTACGGGACCGCCTCTCCTGGTATGCCCCACAGAGAAACTTACGGTCTTCAAATAAAAACATCTTGAAGGTCCCAGGCCACAGAGAAGTTAGGCTGGCCTCAACTAGAGCCAGGGCTTTTTCGGCCGTGGCTCCGATCTGGTGGAACACTCTGTCACAAGAGACCAGGGCCCTGCGGGACTTAACATCTTTCCGCAGGGCCTGCAAGACAGAACTGTTCCACCAGGCCTTTGGCCAGGGCACAGCCTGACTCCCTCCATTGGCAATCTTCGCAGAGCTCTGGCCCAATGGTTGCCAGTGGCTTGAATTAATTAATTTTATAATGAATGATTTTAAAGTGTTGTTTGTGCTGTTTTATTGTTGTTAGCCGCCCTGAGCCCGGCTTCGGCTGGGGAGGGCGGGATATAAATAAAATTTATTATTATTATTATTATTATTTACCTGAATTCCTAATCTTTCAACACTGGAGCTTCCTGCCTTTAGAAAATTCTTGTGGCAGCGCAAAGTAGCTCTCAACTTCCTCGAAGCCCAGTTAATTCAGTTTCTAAATTAAATGCTTTGCTCTCTTCAATTCTGTATTTCAGATGAGTTTGGTGCTTTGGAAAGTGTGAAGGCTGCTAGTGAACTCTATTCCCCACTCACAGGAGAAGTAACGGAAATCAACACTGCCCTTGCTGATAATCCAGGACTTGTCAACAAATCTTGCTACCAAGATGGTAAGGGAGGCATCTTAACTTTGCAAAAGTGTTTCCAGCATCATTGAGTTGGAAGGATAACAGTGGAACTCATTTAGCATTGTCTTGTGCTTGCGGCTGTGAGGTTTATTTGAAAGCATTTTTATCCCATTCATCGGCTGAAAAATGCTCACAAAGCATTTTATAAATATCAGTGATAAGGTAGTCCCTACTCTCAGGCTGATGGAAAAGGGACAGGGAGAGAGGAGGAGCAAAGCAAACTCAGCACTATTTCTTAGGTCCAGAGTTCTTTTTATGACCATTCTGAAAAGATTGCAAGGAAAGGGAGAGCCAAGAGTTGCTGATATGTCAGCAGAGAGGCCCTGCAGTTCCATCTCCTTTTCTCCTGTAGCCACAAATGGAATGGCTTATATATGTATTCTCACCTTCAACTAGTGAAAAGTTACCTATTTCCTATGAGACTTTTATGCTTGTCAACATGAATGGAAATTGCTATGGTCAAGAGCCAGCATTTTACTAGCGCTCCAAGGAGTTGTGTGTGCTGCTGCTGCTTCTAATTGAGTTGCTTTTATGCTCATAGGTTGGCTTATCAAGATGACTGTGGATAACCCTTCAGAATTTGATGAACTCATGAGTGAAGATGCATATGAAAAATACATAAAATCTATTGAGGAGTGATCCAAATGTTAACAGTAAACCAATGCAGACCATTTTCTTCACTGTAGATTGTCCTAAATTAGTGGTGTACAGAAGGTTCAACTCTGAGCAGCTTATCCAGGAAATTTTCAAGGAAAATATGCTGCCTTTGATTCAAATTGTGCTGATCTATGCCCACAAGTGACTGCAAGTCAAAACATTTTCATTTGGGGTGGCGTGTCTATCTTCACTTCTAGTACATGTATTGTTTTTTAGTCGAATAAATGTAATTATAGGATGTCAAGAGTTTGAAGTTCATAATTACATCTGGAGTAGAATAACCTTTGTTCCTAAAATAAACCTAAGCATTGATAAAGTAGAACTGTAACAGCCTTAATTTCACAGCACAAAGTGTGCTTCTCAGCTCCACGGGTTTTATTCCCTCCCCAAGACAGCAGTCTGCTTTCAATCACGTTTTGTAATATTAAGGCTGCATTGCTGCCTTCAGAATTAGTGAAGGTTCCAGGTGACTAGAGCAGAACCAGATTTCACCTTTTTAAGTGAAACTGTGGAGGTGTGGCCATCCTCTGCAGATAAGGCTCCCTGCTTTGCCTTGGAACAGATAACAGAAGTTAATAAAAAATCCTGACTTTACCAAGTGTGTTTGCTGTTCTTTTTGTGTGTGTTCTACAGTAGCCTCTCTGGGATTAATATTTAAATGATGAGCTTTCAGGTGGCATTTTGGAATGTGCAGGATCAATCTGCAGTGTAATGCATTTGGCTGATTGGAGTGTCTGCCCTACAAATTCTAAGCAATGTTTTGAAACGGTCAAATGAGCTGGGTTAGGTTATCTGGGGAACTGAATCCGTAGTACAGTGGTACCTCAGGTTAAGTACTTAATTAGTTCCGGAGGTCCGTACTTAACCTGAAACTGTTCTGAAGCACCACTTTAGCTAATGGGGCCTTCCGCTGCTGCCACGCTGCCGGAGCACGATTTCTGTTCTCATCCTGGAGCAAGGTTCTTAACCTGAGTTAATATTTCTGGGTTAGCGGAGTCTGTAACCTGAAGCACCTGTAACCTGAAGCGTATGTAACCCGAGGTACCACTGTAGTTACGTTTTTAATAACTTGTTGAAAGCATTCTCCTTGACAAAGATGCAATGAAGATAAGGGGCAGGCAGTCAATCCGTAATGAATAGTACTCCAACTGCTTGGGGTATCAGCTGTGTTAATGGCACTGATAAAGCAGCATGTGATCTGAGGCATGTGCCCGGGGATCCTTCAGATTGTGCCTACCCACCTCTGACAGTGCGAGGGATTTTTGGATAGGTCTCTTGAATTTCTTGGGCAGCAGACTTGGCTTAGCACCAGTCCAGGGTAAAGAACACAGCAAGAAAAACTGCTTTCTGAAGTCTGGGAACAGATGAAACAGTTTTTCATTTCCCTCAGTGTATTCTTATTTATGATTTTATTTACTTACTGTATTTATATCTCACCTTTTTCTCAAGATGGTGTGCATGGTTCTTCCCCTCCACATTTAGTCCCCACAACAACCTTCGGAAGTAGGTTAGGCTGAGAGGCAGTGACTGGCCCAAGGTCCCCCAGGAGCTTCATGGCCAAGTGGGGATTTGAACCCAGGTCTCTCAGTTTCCAATCTGACACTCTTAACTGCTATACCACACTTGCTCTTCTTTCCTTGGCACATCAATATTACTTTCCTTGACACATCAGCTCTGCAGATAGGAAAGTGGGGTTGACGCATGGATTTTTGTTCTTCCTCAGTGACTTTAAGAAAAGGGCAAGAATGGGTGGACTCCTGTGTTATCAATCCCCTCCCCTTAAAGGCATCCACTTGGTGGCCATCACTACTACTTGTAGCCAGTTATTATGGGAAAGAATCACATTCTCCATGCCATTCCTAATTCTCTACCCCTCTATCATGTCCTTCCTTACTTGCCATTTTTCTAAACTAAAAAGCCTCCAGTGCTGTAACATTTCCTCAAAAGGGGAGTTACTCCAACCTCTGGAATCATTTTCACTGTTGTTTTCTGAACCTTTTCCAGGTCTACAGCAGCCTTTTTCAGGTATGGGGACCGGGGCTCTGCCCAGTGTGACTGCACCTCAGACAGATTAGTATAATTGCATTATGATACAGCAGAGCTTTCCAAACTTCATGTTAGTGACACTTTTAGACATGCGTCATTTCATGACACAGTAATTCAGTTTTACTAGTAAACGGGAGGTTAAACTCTGAACCGTCCTGAGACTCCTGGGTATAGGGCGGTATATAAATTCTAACACCGCCCCCCCCCCCCAAAAAAACCCCTAACCCCTTTCCAGCCCCGGGAGGAGCTTGCGGAGCACTCACGTGACACACCTACACACTGCAGCTGACACACTTAATGTGTTGCCACACACAGTTCGGAAAGTTCTGTGAAAAGGGGTATGGGATTTTATTTTCAGTCCCTTTCAGTAATGATCCCTAATGTTGCCTTTTTCACTGCTGCCACACACTAGATTGATGTCTTCGTTAAGTTTATACTCAAAGAACAAGAGCAAAAACGCCCACAGAGGCTTTGAAGTAATTAAACCCATTGCAGACAAATTCAAAAATGCCCAAGAAGCATCAGTGAGTGGGACATGAATGGGATAGGCACTCCTAGAGCAATTTTTGGTAAATCCCCCCCCCCCATACATTAATAAATGGCAGGTCCCAACAATTTTTCCAGGTCTCCCTTGAACCTGGCTCCAGCTCTCACAGCCTGTTTGAAGTGATGTCTAAACGTACCTCTTGCGAGAGGCTGAGATGATTGCTCCTGTCAGTGACTTTGAGCGGGTCATTCACTCGCTGCAAATGTCGTAAGGGATAGGAATGTTGGCAGAAAGGCAGGCAGGTTGCCCCATCAATTTCAGGCTGCCCTTGAGAGAGAGGGTTTAGGGAATGTTTCATCTCCACCCTGCAGGATGAAATGTGGAGGGCCACAGGTTAGCTACCTCTGGCCTATTTCTTGTTCAGATGTGTGAGCCCTTTTCTGATGTTCTGTGAAATGGACACAGGAGGGGTGCCCTGGATGTGCATTCATTAGACTGTCCAAACAGGGACCCCTGCATATAGCTATACACACACACCGGGCTCTACCCATGCAGTTGGGAATCTGCCAGTTGAACATGTGGGAGCACTGGTTTTAGATACCGTATTAATCTGATAATTTGTCAAAATTTGCCCATCTATGATAGAGGACCTTGTGTAAGCACATCGGTTCAGTGCAGGGATAGGGGAACCTGTGGCCTTCCAGATGTTTTTAGTCTCCAACTCCCATCAGCATAAATAAAAATAGTGCACTGAAAAGGATATGTGATCAAGTAGGTGGACATTATGGTCTGCAGCTTAAAACTTTGAAAGACACACTGAGGTTTGCTTAACACATTCCAGTGCTTTGACCCTTTGCTTCCATTGCCATTTGAAATATTTGTGATGGCAAGCACAGGAAGTCAAAGTCAGAGTGTCCAGCTAGCATCTGCCAGCACATGGCACCAAGTACAGTGGTACCTCGGGTTACATACGCTTCAGGTTACATACGCTTCAGGTTACAGACTCCGCTAACCCAGAAATAGTACCTCGGGTTAAGAACTTTGCTTCAGGATGAGAACAGAAATCATGTGGCGGCAGCGGGAGGCCCCATTAGCTAAAGTGGTGCTTCAGGTTAAGAACAGTGTCAGGTTAAGAAGGGACCTCCAGAACGAATTAAATACTTAACCCAAGGTACCACTGTACCAGAAACTGGGCACAAGACCCCCTGCAACTAGTCACCCATGAGACAATTCTACTCCATACATTAAAAGTCAAGGTTCTGAGACATTTGGAATGCATTTTTGGAACTCTTCACTGAGTAACAGCCACAAATTAGAAGCAGTGGGAGGCACAAGGCAGGGATGGAAACTTCCCCAACTTAATGGATGCTAATCTAAGACTACAGCAGAACATTAATACTTACTTATCCTAATCCTTATCTGAATGTGCGTAACTGAACACTGTAATAGTATGCTAAACAACTGAGTTGAAAATACTGCAGCTTAAAAAAAGAAAAAGTGTGAGGTTGGAGGATGATAATGTGAAAACCCTAATAAATCATGGATTTTTAAAAAGTGCATGCTGCACTCCCTCCAGTAGAGGGAGATGGTGCTTTGCCAAGCAACAGGTTTGTGCGCAGAAGCACATGAGCAGACAAATGCGCTTTCCTAAGGAACATAAACCAGAATACAACATGGTTAACATGTATTCATAGGTCTGTTGATCTTACTGTTTTAATAGTGGATTGTAGCAGAAGGCTATATTATGATTCAAGTCCCTGCCATCTCCAGGTGGTGCTTGGAGATGCTCCTGTCTAAAACTCTGGAAGATCAGCTGCAGGTCAGTGTAGACAATACTGAGCTAGCTTGACCAATGCTCTGGCTGTATAAGAGAGTTTCCTATGTAGCCCCACCCAGCATGCTGTGGCCTAGTACATAGTCTCAATAAACACAAGGCACTTCCTTTGAGGAAGGACGCATCTTTCCTTTGAAAACCTTAATTTTCAATCAGTAGATTGCAAAACACTTGGTGTAGCCTGCTGGGAAAATAACAGGCACAACCGACAAGCTGTTATTTCCAAGCTGCTTCCTAGGGAGAACATTCAAGAACAGCCATTGTGTGTGCTTGTGCCTTTCTTTTTAACACAGGCAACATCTTAAAGAAAGATATATCCAATCCAGGTATCCAGCGTTCCACTGCAGTCAAGAAAGGAGGTTGAAGGAGCAAATGTGTAGGGTGACCGTGTGTCAGAGGACAGTCTTCTACAAAAAGGCATTCTCTGTTTAAAGGACTGTCCAGTCCAAGTCTGGTTTAAAGCTAAGAAGGGAGAGCAGGAAGGGCCTTTAAGTTGCCCATCAACCATTAGCACACTGAGCTGGCATGCTGGCCAATCTATTATAAATCATTCAGCCATCTACCAGCAGACTCTGCCTTCTGCCCATGCTAAGCTTGGATAGCGTATTTAGCAGCAGATTCATACGATGGAGTCACATAGCTGTGCTGATGTCCTTATTCTGATTAGCTAAAGTAGCAACCCAACGATCAAGGAACTTCATGCTGTGTGTTTCGATCTGGGAATCCATTTGCTGCTGTGTTATGTTAGCTTGCTTGCCATATTGGAATAATGAATCTTGGAAAACTTGCTTTGTAGGGGGTAGAACATAATCAATTACATATCATTTGCAAGCAACAAAGACAGCAAACACTGATTGCATTCACAGGATAGATTTTTGTTAGGGACATGGGACGAGTAAGCAAACTGGCAATTTTCACTCCTGTTTCTGTTGGCACTCTCTGTTGTCCCTATGCCCTCCTCTGTTGCACCTAAGGAAAAATAAAAGTAGACCTGGCAAGCCAGAAGCCTGTCCATGCCCAAGTTGCATCATAGATTAGGGATGGGCGTCCTGTCAACCCAAAGGACCCTATATTTGCCCATTTTTGTTTGCTTATTAATCACTTTTGATGAGGCACCCCAAAGCAACTTACAATATAATAAAAACACATGCAAAACAGTTATGCATAAAAAAATCAAAGCAACTGCATACATACATATATATGGATGTGTATATCTATTTTTGTGTGTGCCTGGTTAAAACAGCAGCACACACATAAAATCATTTCAAATCCAATGCAGACACCAACTGGAATAAAGATCTCCATTTAGAAGGCTTGATAAAAGAGGAAAGTCTTTAGCAGGCACTGAAAAGACAATTGAGAAAGTGCCTGTTTGATATATACTGTAATGGGAGGCAGTTCCAAAGGTTAGGAAATGTTCCACTAGAGGCCCAATTCCAACATCCTGCGGAACAGAACTAGGATTAGTTGGGTTTGTAGGAGATGAGACTATATGCTCTTTCTTCCTGTTTGTCTTTTAGCTGATAAATAAAATGCTACCTGCATTCATTTTTAACCTGATGTGGCTGCTATTTTCTATTCTGCTTCTACCATTTCGCTATTTTTGTTAGGCTTATTGATTCGCTGCTTAAACTGCTTTTTGAGTGATTGTTGTAACTCTTTATTCCTAGGAGTATTTTTCTACCGAAGGTGGGGTACAAATTTTTATAAGTGACCCGTCTGTTTTTTGCTGCCTGCTTGCCTGTGTCAGCAAAATGGATGTGGGTTTGCAAGCCCCACATCTGGCCGCAATAAACTAACGGGGGGGGGAGGGGGTGAGTTCAGCTTGGTGAAGTCACAAGTTGTGCAGAACCTGTGGCTCTTCACATGCTGTTGGACTCCAACTCCCATCAGTCCTAGCCAGTATGGCCAATGGTTAGGGATAATGGGACCTGTAGTCCAGCAGGTGTCTCTAGGGCATATATAAAGGTCTGTTGTGGAACAAGTGCCTTGTTATTCCATTGGGAAATGAAAAGTGGTATATACATTCCAAGAAAGAAGTTGCAAAATCGTGTCAAGTAGCAAAGCATTGTTCCAGGGGCAAATGATAGGGCCGGGTATACAGACCCACCTACCTAATCTCTCCTGCAGGATACTGTTCTGCAAACACAGCCCATGGATTTGAAAAGCAGCAAGATTCAACTCTGCTGGGATCTGCTTCTCCAGGGCACACTAGGGATGCCTGGCTGCCACTTGCCCAGCTCCTGAGCCCAACAGCCCCGGATCACTCTGGGCAGCCTGATGCTTCTTCTTCTTCTTCTTCTTTGGCAATCACTCGTAGCCGAGTAAGATTGTCTTCCATGAACATGGTCTTAGCAATGAGTCCATAACTGACTGGAGAGGCTAATTTTGGATCCACACGTCCTTCCACAGTGGGGACATAGGTTTCTGGGTGGGAGTTGATCACAGTGAGGGTTTGCCAAACGTGCCTTCCTCTTAGCACTTTCGTCTGAGCATCTTTAAAGCCCATGACACCCTTGGTAAAGGCTGTTCTCCAATTGGAGTGCTTGCAGGCTCGCAGAGTTGTCTCCACCTAACTCAGTCAAAGCCTGGATCCCCTCAGTCAAAGCCTGATTCGGTTTGAGCTTCGGCCAAATCCAGTGCATGTCCTTAGAAAACAGGTGAAACAAAAATGCTATTTTCTAAATGTGGCACCCAGGCTGTCTTACCTCTGCAAATCTTGCTGTGTGTGGAGATGGCCGAAAGTACTTGAGTCCCACTCAAGATCAACAGGGGATGCAGAGTGACTGATGCTGAGTGGATTGCCCTGCCCCCCCCCCACCAGCACTCAACATGTTAGCAGGGTCATTGAGAGTATCAACGCAGCAGCCTCCCTGTGTCAAATTAAATTAGCAGCAAGCCAATTACCGCAACAGCTTTGTCGGCTAAGCTGGCGGTGGCTGGCGCATCTCAATGTCTTCATCACAGAATGAGTGACAAATCTGGCTGCCTCTTTGCCTGGTGCCTTTGCCGTCAACTGATAGAGGATAAAAGATTCTCTTTCACTTTCCATCCCTTGGGAGACATGGGATTTACAATGGTCTCAGATTGCTATCTCTACCGCGAGATGACAGCAGAGTAATCAAACCTGACATTTAAAGGACACGAAGAGACTGCGTATTGCTGGGGCAGGTGGAGAAAGGCAGGTCATTGCTCTGGCAGCCCTTGGAAGGTGGAAACGTGAGATCTCCCCTTTGCTGAATGGGTGGCAGGAGCCTGGGAGCCAAAGGCAGGCAGGCAAAGTTGAGTCAGATCTCCTACCCACTTTTCACACTGCACATCAGGGGTTCGCCTGAGCACGCTGAGCCTTCCCAGCTGCCCAGCTTTGGTTCCGGTTCTGTTGAGACTCATCGCCTGAGTTTGCAATTAGGAGGAACGATATAAATAGCATTCCAGTCAATATAATAATCAGCACACCCATATCAACAAAATATTGAAGGCATAATGTAACATGTTAATAGAAAATGCAGAAACCATTCAAAAACAGTTCAGTAACCCAAAATATAATAACAACTTTAAAATGATAGACATAACATTTTTTTTTACCTACCATGTCTAGTAACAACTACCATTATGGTAAAGCTTTAGTTTTGGGATTTCCTCCAGGGCTTCACACAAGACACATTTCATGTGATTGGTTGAACACTAAATCTGGTCATGTAAAAAGTGCTGTTAAAATGAAATAAATTACAGGCTGAAATGAAGGATAAACCTGGCTCTTATTAACTATGGGTATAAAACTGAGGGAGAAGGAGAGTAATCTTAATTATCGTTTGACATACTCTCAACTTTTATATTCTCCAATCTTGATAGTATTTGAGTACCTGCTTATCCACTCCTCTGCCTGCCCCAAAAGGCTGTGTTTCCCCCCTGGAGGATGCTTACCTGGGAGAAATTGCTGCAGCAAATGTCCTAGAGTTGGCAACACAGGTGTAGTAGAGAAAACCTTTTGGGACTGTCAAGAGACTGCCAGAAATTAGCCTGGGTCTTCTGTTCCAACAAAAACAGCAAACCTCTGCTTGTAGTCTGTATCTTGCCGAGTACAAAGCTTCCCTTTCTGCTCTTGAGATCCCAGTGGGTTTCCCGTGGCTTCCATGTGGTCCCCGGACTATAGGAGATTCAAAATAGCAGTAGAGGCATTGGTTTGGTAATGTTTCTGAGCTCCCGCTTGCCTCTGTGACTCCAAACAGGAAGGCACATGCTCTGTGAACGTGGATGCAGGCAGCACAGCTGCCAGAGAAACGTGGCCTAACAGGAGACAAGGCATCCTCTTTGCCTCTGGGAGAAGTGCAAAAAGCGAGTGCTGTGTTAAGATTTAAAAAAGGAGGGAGAAGTAGCACAGCCCTGAACTCCTTGTAGCATCTGCTAGTAAGAGCACATAACATTGGTCCAGCTGGGTGAGGCCAAAGCTCCATCTATATCATGTGATCCTTGGTGCAAATTTCACACACACCATGGTCAAAACTTGAGAGGGCTGCAAGCTTGTGTGCAAAAAATAAAATAAAAGACCCACCCTCCCCTCCCTGCACACAGCAAGCTTAGCATGCCCATTTAGGTTTGACCATTTGCCCTGACATGCTAGGTATCTATGCAGGTGTTCTCCCCACCCCCACCAATCCCCAGACAAAGCATTTAAATTTGCATGCCCACTGTCACCTGCAGCCTGAAGTGGTACAGTCCATGAAAAGCCTGGCCACTCTGTTTGGCTGATTGTATAACTGGACCACTATTGAAAGTGGCCTCTATAAATATATGGCTGCTGCATCTGCGGGTTCTGACTCTGCCCAGTCTCATATGTTTAATTTTTTTCTAACAGGAGCAATTGTGCTGGTAGCATACTAGGAGTCCTGACGACTCTTGTCAGGAGAGGCATCAAATACTATAGTAAAGTCATACCCAAACAAAGGTGTCCCAGATGATTCATGATTGTATCTCTGTCACTTAATATTTTATTTTTTTTAAAGGAGCCATGGAAGGGAGGAGTGAGTTTGATTGGAGAAGTAGCCATAGCAGAAGGAGTGTTTAACCTCCCCCAGGACCACATCATTTTCCTTCCCCGCCCCTCTCTCTGTTATATACACGTGGGCCAAACTGAGCCTTACTGAACCTGGTGCCCTTCTCTCATCAGCTCCAGACAGTATGATGAGAATTGTAGTAAAAAAAAATGTGTTGTCCAAAGCCCTACAGCTGTAGTCCATGCATCGGTAACCTTGAGGCTGGATTACTGCAATGCACTCTGGGCTTGTTTTGGAAACTCCAGCTGGTATTGAATGTGGCTGCAAGATTGCTGAGGGTTGAATCTGGCTGACAACAAGTGATGGCATTGTTAAAGCATCTGCACTGGCAGCCCATCTACTACTGACTCAGGTCCAAGATCCTTGTATTTACAAAGCTTAGGTCCAGGGTACCACAGGCACCCTTGATCACTGAGATCATCCGCAGGAGTGTCATTGGTCATGTCCTGAGTTGGTGTGGTTCATTGGACAACAAGATACCAAGTCTTTAGTCATTTGCCTAGTCCTGTGGAATACTCTGCAAACAGAGGTTTAGCAGACACCTTCTGTTTCAACTTTTTGTGGGATGTAAAACACAGGAGCAGTCAATTACAACATTTCTAGAGTGTACATGTTTAGACATGGGGAGGGATGTTTGTCCAGCCAGCAGGTAAACTTCCTGTTTCCCTCTGAGCTGGGACAGACTTCCTCCGCATGTGACTAGAGGTGGGTGTGGCCTCACCTGTGCAGGTAATGATAAAAGCACAGGGCAGGGGCAGCCATCTCTCTCTCTCTTCTATTCTTTCGAAGAAGCAACATCTGCTAAGCTAAAGATGCCCTCTTGGCTCCCAGCCAAGAGAGGACAAAGGGACTATCTTCTTATAAGATAGATTCTAAATGTATATTACTTTATTAAGCTGTCTGCCTTCTGGGATCCAATTGTGAACAGAATGTGAGTAAACTCTTTTTATACTTTTGTAAAGGACTGTGTCGTGTCTTCTATTTTAAGAGGGAACAAAGGAGAAATTACCAGAGTAATTATTATAGAGGTTCTAGCGAACCTGAGCACACGTTGCCGTTGCAAACTTAAATAAAGGGGAATGTTTTACTCTGCTGATATTGGGAACTTGTTAGCACAAGTTGGATAAGGATATAATCAGTCAATATATCCTGTCCTGCATCCCTGAACATTCCCACACTTTTAAGCTCCTGCTGAAAACTTTTCTGTTCTGTCAGGCTTATGCAGGCAATTAAGAGTACGTTTTTCCACAATAGCTAGCTTGATTTCTGATTCTATGTTTTGAAATACGTTTTATTGCATTGATTTTTGAACAATTGTTGTAAACTGTTCTGTTGTGGGGGGTTTTATGAATATGGGCATATAAATAAAATAAATAATAAAACATCTTGAGGACACCAAGTTAGGGGAAGGCTGTAAATGTGACCACACTTTCTCTCACCCCTTTCCCCACTCAAGGGCAATCTGGGGTGAGGTGGGGAGGCTGATTACGATCAACATCGGCTTTGTGCCATGCAATCCTGGGGGGGGGGGGGGAGAGACACATTCACCACCAAAGTTTGCTGCAGGAAGGAAGCCAGTGTAGTGTAGTGGTTAGAATGCAGGACTAAAACCTTGGAGACCGGGGCTCAAATCCCTACTCATCTAGGAAGCTTGCTAAGTGACCTTGGTCCAGTCGCAGCCTCTTAGCCTAACCAGCCTCACAGGCTTCTTGTGGGAATTAAACAAGGGAGAGAACCAGGTATTCCACCTTGAGCTCCTTGGAGAAAAATGTGGAGTATATATGCAATAAATACACATGTGATGCAATACTGTTGAAAGCTACCGGTACTTTAAAAAGACAACAGGTATGTTAAATCACTCATTTAATTCTTTCTCACACAAACTAAACTGCTGTTAACCTGCTGGGGCATGACAGATGTCCTTGCATTTCTTTTCTTCAGCAAGTTTAGTAGTCCCAGGGCACAGATTTATAGTGGGTTGGAGCATTAACCTCTCCTTGTCCCCAGCACTGCTGCTCCAACTGAGAGTATCCACAGAAGAATGGAGTCAAGAGATCCAGAATGGACCTTCCATCGTTTGGAGGCTCCCAAGGTGTTCCTTTGTGCTTCGCTTTATTATAGGAAAGCTCAAGTTAAAAAGAGCAGCTCAGGATTGGCTTATGTGAAGCCCTCAAAACCACTTGGATGTGACAAATTCTATGGATGATTGTTGTCCTTGTGGTGAAGGGCAATTCATGGTGAATTGCTTGCATTAAAAAAAAAACCCTGTAAAAAAAACGCCTTTTCTTTCTATCCATTTCAGATCTGTTTTGGTGCACTGGGCACCATTTTTGAGGCGACACCAATGTTCAGTCGAAGTGGGAAATTGCCAGTTTAATTTCACAGTGCATACCAACTATGACCGGCCTACGTGACTTGTGCTTCATTAGACCATATTTTATTTAAGAGCTACACTGAGCTGCAAGCTAGACAATGCCTTTTTAAGTTCCTGCTCCAGGAGTCCTGGCTGCTGCTTAGAGCACAGGCTTTGAAAGTAGGGGTCTTCCTTGGCCCAAACATTTCATTCACAAATGACATTTGATTGAAGACCATTATTTGAGAGACTTGCCTTCAAGGGAATAGAGGTAATCTCCCCTCCTCTTGCTTTACTTAAAATGTGAGAGATGATTAACTAAAAGAAGGAGGGCACTGAAGTTCTCTGAATAAGAACTGAGATTAGTAGCTCACTTCTTCCCCCCCCCCCAAAGGCTTTGAGAGGTAAGAAGAATTGTGTTAAAGCAATTAAGTAAAAGGACACCATAATTAAAGTCATTGGAGCTCAATCACAGAGCTTTTGCTATTACAAACCAGGACTAAAAAGGCATGGATACTTCTTTTAAAGATGACACAGGGGGGGGGGCATGTGGGGAGGGAAGGTGTGTCACCCTTACCCCAAAAAATGTACATAGTGCTATGCTGCTTCAGACCATGGGAAGGGGAAAAGGGTGGGAGGCGGAAGAAGGCTGGCATTGCACTCTCTGGGTGATGAAGTTGAATGCTCAGAGGGAAAAAACATGAAAGATTTCCAAGTACAGTGGTACCTTGGGTTACAGACGCTTCAGGTTACAGACTCTGCTAACCCAGAAATAGTACCTAGGGTTAAGAAATTTGCTTCAGGATGAGAACAGAAATTGGGCAGAAGCACAGGAGGCCCCATTAGCTAAAGTGGTACCTCAGGTTAAGAACAGTTTCAGGTTTAAGAACTGACCTCCAGAACGAATTAAGTTCTTAACCCGAGGTACTATCAGAGGTCACAAAGAGAAAGGAAAAATATATGAAAATAACAACAAGAGATGTGGAAAAACAATAAGAAAGGACTGGATAGTACTGTGAACATCATATGGTTAGATTTGTGGACATTAAAACAGCAGCAAGAAGCAAGAAGTTGATTGGATCCCCTTCGGAACTTGAAATATGGGTACCCCCAACAAAAATTTAAAATTCGGCTGTGTAATTTGGAATTTATGTAATTTGGTTTGATTTGATGTGATTGGTCGGTTAATAAAAAATTATTCTTAAATTTTTTTTTTTAAAAAAATAAAAAGTTCTTAACCCGAGGTACCACTGTATTTGACTTCAACATTCAAGGCTGGCAATCGATTTGGAAGGGGGGGCAGCACTTTGGCGCTTTCCCAACAACAGCTGTGCTTACGTTTCTATTCCTTTTACTGCTTTAATACATTTGATTTCCCTGTGATTCAGCAAGGGGCATTCAGAGGCATGCTGCCTCCGAGAGGGAAGGCAGAACACAAGCATCATGGCTAGCCGCTGCTGATTGCCTTTCCGTCAATGAATTTGTTTAATCCTCTTTTGAAGCTGTCCAAGATGATGACGCCTTGCTTTTTATATAAATGGTCAGTCTCTGTGATAGGGCAACCTGAGAGGTAGTGAGTGACTAACCCAGAATCAGCCAATGAGCTTCACAGCTGTATCCAGGTCTCGTCTCAGCATGGTAGGATCCAGACGTTAGGGGCTACAATTTCCATCTTCTGCCCCAGGGGACTGCTCTGGTTCCAGTCTCACGGTACATATATAAAAAAGGACAATCCCTTCCTGAGAGGAAAAGGCCCAGGAGGTGAGGGGGGGGGGAGAAGGAGGCCTCCCCCCCCCCCGCTGGCCTCCTCCAAGCTAATAATATTGCCATAATTTTATGAGGCATTAAAAAACAGGCGAGGATAACAGATGCTTTTAAGACACTGTTATGGGTTTGTGCGATTTGATTACTGCTTTGCCTGAAGTGCTGCCTGACAGGAGTCAATGATTTGACAGAAATGCCCTTAATGTTCCTTTAGCGGCAGCCAATGCTCTCATGAATAAGCAAAGCGTGGGATCCGAGACCAGCATTTTGCAAGGCTGCAAGAGAAAAGCAGGCAGGGCTTGTTTTGGTTTTGCACATTGAACTTTGGGGACAGAAGCCAAAGCTCTGTGAGGTGAAATGCCCACTCTCTGGCGATCTGCTGCTCCACTGTGGGCATCCCTTGCTCCCAATATAATCTACTTGTCTATTTAGTAAACAAAGTTATGAAAGATGGTGTTGAAGCTCTACAGCAGCCTTCGCCAACCCGGTGCCCTCCCACCAGACAGAATGTGCTGGCTAGGGCTGATGGGAGTGGTAGTCCAAAGGATCTTGAGGGCACCAGGTTGGCGAAGGCTGCTGTAAGACTACAATGGGGAAACTCCAGGCCTGCAGATGTTGTTGGACTGCAGGTCTCAACAGCCAATCAGCATTTATTTAAGATTGTAAGAGCAGGAGGGTAACCTGAACATGCATTTGCAGAACAAGCACATTAGAAAAACAAAGTGGCACCTTAAATGCCATTTATTATTATGGCATATGCCAATGTGGGTTCGAGTCTTCCTCAGACTCAAGTAGACTCCAGCCCATGAAAGCTTATGCCATAATAACATTTCAACTTTTTTTTTCGTCTGCTGCAAAAAAGCTTAACATGAGTACCCCTCTGGGAAAAAAGAAATGTTTAAACAGCATTGTATCATGTCAGCATAGCCTATGTTAAGCCAACAAATACGGAAACATGTACAATGCTCTGTTTTAAAAGCAATGGGGTGAGGAAGGGTCTGGCATACACTCCAAAAGCCAGCTCTGAACACCGAATTTGCATAAAGGGTATTAGGAAGAAAGCAGGTGGTAATGTGGTTGTATAGCACTGAACTAGTGAAGCAGGGTGTGCGCTCTCTCTCTCTCTCTCGTGTGTGTGTGTGTGTGTGTGTGTGAGAGAGAGAGAGAGAGAGAGAGAGAGAAATCCTAACAGCAAAGCACCTTGGGAGGCCTCCATTTTATTACTGCAGAGAATGAGTCAGGAATTTTATAGGCTGCTGCAGTTGCTTGTTAAATCTCTGCTTCTGCCATTGTTGCCTTAACCGTGGCTTGCAATGGCAAAAATTGTACTTGGGGAAAAGAGGAGCATTGGAAAGTGCTCTGATCTCACCTTTGGAGAAAGGGAAGCCTAAACAACAGTGATGGTGCCCCCCCCCCACTGCACCCCAAACATAGCCTACACCTATGGGAACTCTTACCAGTACAGCTCAATTCATACATCACATCAAATCATGCCTAAGGAATCTGAACCATGTTAAGAGTGATGCAATGAACTGACAAAGTGCAGTTGCACATGAATGTATTTGCAAATTAGGGAGGGTTTGCAAAGTGGTGGGTGTTCATTGTGGCTTGGTGGGAAATACACATGTCACAGCTGTTGGTTCTGCTTCCAGAGCCCACCATACCTACAGACCACAAATGGAATATTTAAAGGAGAAGAAAAAACTCGCCCTCATAGTTGCCCTGGGAGAGCAATTTTCTGGATGCTGTTGTGGTTGGGAAAGGTTAGCCCTCCTCTGTCCCTGTGCTGAAGTTTGGCAGATACAATTAAGACCAAATGAAGATATAGCTGCACACGATGCATTAAGGGTAACATATAGTTTCACCCTTAGACGGGCATCAGACTAGAACCAGTTGTCAGACACAGCACACTACTGGTCTTCAGTGAGAACAGGCGAAGTCCCAGCAGACTGGAGGAGGGCAAATGTTGTCCCTATTTTCAAAAAGGGGAAAAGAGAGGACCCAAATAATTACCGCCCAGTCAGTCTGACATCAATACCAGGGAAGATTCTGGAGCAGATCATTAAGCGAACAGTCTGTGAGCACCTAGAAAGGAATGCTGTGATCACCAATAGTCAGCATGGATTTCTGAAAAATAAGTCATGTCAGACGAACCTGATCTCATTTTTTGACAGAATTACAAGCCTGGTAGATGAAGGGAACACAGTGGATGTAGCCTACCTTGATTTCAGCAAGGCATTTGACAAGGTGCCCCATGATATTCTTGTAAAGAAGCTGGTAAAATGCGGTCTTGACTCTGCTACCACTCAATGGATTTGTAACTGGCTGACTGACCGGACCCAAAGGGTGCTCATCAATGGTTCCTCTTCATCCTGGAGAAGAGTGACTAGTGGGGTGCCACAGGGTTCTGTCTTGGGCCCAGTCTTATTCAACATCTTTATCAATGACTTGGATGATGGACTCAAGGGCATCCTGATCAAATTTGCAGATGACACCAAACTGGGAGGGGTGGCTAACACCCCAGAGGACAGGATCACACTTCAAAATGACCTTGACAGATTAGAGAACTGGGCCAAAACAAACAAGATGAATTTTAACAGGGAGAAATGTAAAGTATTGCACTTGGGCAAAAAAAATGAGAGGCACAAATACAAGATGGGTGACACCTGGCTTGAGAGCAGTACATGTGAAAAGGATCTAGGAGTCTTGGTTGACCACAAACTTGACATGAGCCAACAGTGTGACGCGGCAGCTAAAAAAGCCAATGCAATTCTGGGCTGCATCAATAGGAGTATAGCATCTAGATCAAGGGAAGTTATAGTGCCACTGTATTCTGCTCTGGTCAGACCTCACCTGGAGTACTGTGTCCAGTTCTGGGCACCACAGTTCAAGAAGGACACTGACAAACTGGAACGTGTCCAGAGGAGGGCAACCAAAATGGTCAAAGGCCTGGAAACGATGCCTTATGAGGAACGGCTAAGGGAGCTGGGCATGTTTAGCCTGGAGAAGAGGAGGTTAAGGGGGGATATGATAGCCATGTTCAAATATATAAAAGGATGTCACATAGAGGAGGGAGAAAGGTTGTTTTCTGCTGCTCCAGAGAAGCGGACACGGAGCAATGGATGCAAACTACAAGAAAGAAGATTCCACCTAAACATTAGGAAGAACTTCCTGACAGTAAGAGCTGTTCGACAGTGGAATTTGCTGCCAAGGAGTGTGGTGGAGTCTCCTTCTTTGGAGGTCTTTAAGCAGAGGCTTGACAACCATATGTCAGGAGTGCTCTGATGGTGTTTCCTGCTTGGCAGGGGGTTGGACTCGATGGCCCTTGTGGTCTCTTCCAACTCTATGATTCTATGATTCTATGATTCTATATACATTCAGCCTCCGGGGCTGAGGTTCCCCATGCCTGCTTTAGAAATTCTGACCAAGAGAATCTCTGCCTTCCATCTAGAAAGTTTTTGAATGGATATGTTAGCGAGAAAGGCTAAATATAGATGTTACCCATGAACGTAGAATGCATACAGAACAGATATTTTCTCAGGATCACACTCCCATTTTGCACCATTCAAGTTTAATGACAATTAGTAATGACACATTTATAAATTCTACTTTTCACTATAATAGTACAACCAGTGACTGGCTAATTCTTTAGGTAGACAAGATATGTAATGTTGTCATAAGGCAAGATATATTACATTTGTATTCACTGGCTTCAGAAAGAGAAGAAGGCATTAATATCAAATGACATGAAGTATTTTTTTTTAACCAAAATAATACCAGTAATATTAATCTGAAAAAAACTACAAACCAAACAACATCTCAAGTACAAACATTACAGAATTCAGATACCAGTTTGCGTCCAGCAGTTAAGAAATAACTTTGAAGAAAGTCAAGATGTGTGGAAATAAATAACAAAAAAAGTTATACTATCACAACAGGAACATGTTGCTAAATAAGGACTCTTCTCCAAGTGCTAGTAATTTGGGCACAACCCACCCAGAGGCTTTTCTGTGCAAATCCTGCTGAAATGAATAGTAGCTTCAGGACTGAACGCGCTCTTGTACACACTTACCTGGGAGTAAGCCCCAGAGGACCCACTCTTGAGTAGACCTGCACAGGATTTCAGTGCTATGATGACTAGGGAGATAACTGCTTTAAACTAGGCTAGTTTGGTTTCAAAAAGCAGAATGTTGTCCTCAACCCCAGAACCAAATTACTGTGTTTATGTAAATGAAACAAAGCTTTGCAGTCCAATCCTATGGATGTTCCGAATAACATCCCACTTACTTCACCAGAACTTATAGCTGCTGTGGGCATGGGACTGGATCAGAAAAATTCACAGGGCAACCCCTATACCTGTGTACCCATAAGGAACCCCCTTTGAGTCCAATGAGGCTTACCTGCAGCCAGGTAACTGAGTACAGGATCACAACCTTAGCTTTGTCTGTCAAATACACTTTTGTAACCTTGGGATAGGCTTGCAAGACTTAGCCTGTGAGGTCGGAGTAAAAAACAACAAAAACTATTTGTCCAATATAAAAGTGTTCAATATTAAAATTAGTAATTTTAGTCATTGCTACAACAGTGGATGATTGCCAGATTATTTTTGTCTAGCATTAGCACTATCCACAGTACACACACACACAAACACACACACAGGATATAATAGGACTATAAATCCATATTATCAAAAAGGCAACAATGCATTTTGCATTGTAGAAAGGATCTCGTTTACCTTTCCTGGAGAAAAAAAATCAGTTTTCTACAGCACCCTACTGGTGTCTGCTTGAGTGTTAAGACTAATTGCGCTGCTATTAAGCTTTCTGAACCCTTTGCTGTAGGGAATCACAACACAGAAACAATTAACCCCTTGTCAACTTCAAATAAATTTAAAATGTAAGTTCAACAACAGAGCTTGCTGTACAATTGTATGCAAGTTTACTTAGGAGTATGTCTCCTTGTGTTCAATAGAACCAAGTATACATGCACAGAGCTGTAGTCTTAAAAGTGCTTAATTGCAATAGGGTCATGTCCTTTTCAAGTCCTCTCTCTTTTTTAAATAAAAAAACTGAAACACAGAAGCTGACTAGATTATTGCATAGAAAAAGCATTGGTAAATATATGCTTTTATTTTTAGAGATGGTATGTTTTGTGGAACTATGTTTAACTAGAACAAAGGCCAAGCATTCTAAAGTTGCACAAATTACATTTAAATGGAGAAAAGTTTACCTATGCTCTTTGGAACTGCTAGTGTACATACCATATTTCTAAATACATTTACTCTTTTTGCATGCTAACTTTTAGTCAATGACAAGACAATGCTAATGTTTTATGGTTTTGTGTAATGAACTCTTTACAGAAAGTTAAGCTAATCATTAAAGAAATATCCCCCCCCCCAAAAAAAGGGCTACAAAGGACAAGATCACAGCTACCACACTTGCAATGGGCTATGTGACAAACGGACTTGTGATTCAGCCTTTCCCACGACACACAGGGTGCACACAAGATACACTTACGACAGAAGTTTATTCAAGTTTTGCATAAGAGTCGTGCATATCAATTAAAAATGTAAAAGCAAATTCCTTCAGAGAAGAACTTCCGCTTTGTGTGAATGCTAAAAAATGTGCAAGAGAAATAATACCCACCCGGGAGTGCCAATGCAGCGTAAGATTACAACACATTTGTAAAATAAACTCTGCACAGAATCAACCCCATAAAAAAACCCTAAGATTTGATTACATATGTGTGTGTGTGTAAAAATACATCTGCATAAGAGTTGTGCAAATATATATTACGCTATGATCTATATTATTATTTTTTATGCTCAATATATGAATGTGGTTTATAGTGATGCACAAAAAGACATTTCTCACCGCTACATCTTTCACTACAATAAAAGCAAAAGTTTAAAAGCCCATTGGGCTTTTGAAAACACTGGCTCAAATGTCCAAAGGACATTGTTCTGACAGCAGGATGGGGGGAAACGCTAGTCCAGTTTCTGTGTTTACGATATAAACTCATCCTGAAGCCATAAAACATATTCTTTAAGAATTAAGAAAAGCATTTAAGGACCACATCCGACGTTGTAGTGATTATCCTTGGAAGGCACCTAAACAATCTGAATTCACTGCGGATTGACTTCTTTTTTGAGGATATAGATTTTGCAGATTTTTGCCTGCGAGCCTCATCAACCCATGCTTCAGCTGGCTGATAAAAGAACAATGTTATGCATGAACAAACATTTGTTCATGTGGTAGTTTATGAGCAAAAGCAACTGGGTGGCTCCCTTTTCAATAGGCAGCATAGGGGTGCAAGAACAGGAGCTCTCAAATCACTTTTACATAGCTAGGAGAAGCTCATGTTAAAGAGCATAATTTATATAGGGAGGTAGAGAGGGGGCACTCTACATTTTTATCACTCTTTTAAAAGCAATGCTCATGGGTTGACAACACATTTAGTTTAAAAAGGAGCAGCTAAAATCTTTACCTGAGTGCTGTATTTGTTGAGAGCGTTACTAAAGGTTTTCTATATGGATGAAAGGAACCAGGCGAAATATTGCACATTTCAATAAAACATGGCACATTTCATAAAGCTACATCATTACGCTGGCAGTAAGCTTATGAACACAAAAGCTAAACTACAAAGCATCTACAATGAGGAAGCGCACACACTTCGGCTACCTGCTAAGCCCAAGGATTTCAAACATTCCACCTTCAATATGGCACATCTCGCGGTCATCTATTACAGAGCCCCCACTTGGCTACAAAAGGATTCTGGAACATTCTCTAGGGCACCCACACATTCAGTCGTCGCCAGCAGTGGTGCAGTTAGGTAATTTCAGACTCTGGACTTAATGGAAGTCCACTTTAGAAGCAAAGTGCATTTACTTCACACTGTGGTGAGCCAATTGCACCTGCGGTTTAAGATCTCAAAATCCTGCCCTGACAGCTCTCTCCTAGCCAGATATTTTGGCCCTCACTGCTGCCCCTCATGGGCTGAGCAACATACCCAGCAGTCCTCAGAGGCTCTATGCTGTGTGAGTGAAGATTAGTCATGGTGAACAAGCTGTCTTTATCTGGGAAGCTTGCCCGCTATTGCTTCCTCTTCATGGAGGAACCCCTTATAAGCTTCCAAGGAAGCTAAAGGGTTTCACAGATTCAAACCACTGCTCAACATTCTTCTTTGGAGGAAGACATTCTAATGCTATGAGGAAAGGATGATTGGCGTGCGCTGGTTTGTGTTAAGATTAAGACAGATACAGCAGACAGTTTCTCTAAAAATATATTGCATTTAAAAACACTCATGTTTCCTTCCAGGGGAAAAATATATAGATCTATTATATATATATATATATATCTATTAGACTCTACCTTGGCAATATATAGCTTTATAGCTTTGCTTTATGAGAGTACTGTACACATTTGGTTCACATGAATAACTGGCTCGTACCTGGGTCCACAGAAGTTACAGTCAACAAAACCAGGTTTAAGTGTAGCTCCTTGAAAAGCTGTCAATATACAGAAAAGTGCTGCTCGCTGCTCTGTAGGTAACACCACTGAGTTCTAGCTCATTTATCTATCACAGTGCTAGGCAGCAACCTCTTGTAAGCATTTGACTACATACAGACTGCAGCATTATACATACACACAAACACACACAGAATTTGTTTTTAAAAGTGCTCCTCGTCAGTGTTACAGGGTTCTTAGCAGTGCTTAAAAGAAGCTATTTTACTAATGCTCTGTATACAAATAATAGGTCACGTCACTGATACAATATATGGGATTGCTAAGTATTAATGTTGTCGGCCAGTTTTGGTCTCCTTGTTTGGAAAGTAAAGCACAGATCTGCAGCGGTTCCCTGCCTGCTGCCCTGCACTTAAACATATACAGACTGTAGCTAGCTGTTACTTTTAGTCGTTTCCCATATATTCTCTTGGAAAACTGCTGGTTGCAATTTACATGCTGGGAACCCGATCCTGAAAATGTTTGCATGTAGGCTTAAAAATATAAGCATGGGCTCAGAGCATGTTTGAGTATGAAATCAGCCCTACCAGCTCACTTACTAAAAAAAGATCGCTGGGAGATCAAGAGACCCAATCCAGATTAAGTAACTCGAGCAACCTAAGTGGTCCGAGGACTCTTTCTGGAAGAAAAAGGGGAGGGGAGGAAAAGCATTGCCACCCCCTCTGAATACAGTTAGCACACAAGCTTAAAGCATGTGCTGGACCAAAAGCCAAGTATCTCAAAAGAATATTTGTTTCTAGGCTTGTTCCACGCATTATCATGCACACATAAATCCACTGACATTTGGAAAGCTACTGTAAGCATTGGAGAGATACTGTTAATGCAAGTACACGAGCAGCAGCACACAGCTCTCAAATAGTGCAACCTTTCCGCCCCCTTCCTAGTGTTGCTCCTGAGCCTTCAGAGGTGGCCAGGTTCAGAGAAATTAAGCAGTCAAGCTGTTCCTATCATTGCATCAGGATAGGATATCACTGGGCATTTACTAGTGCCCGGGTCCCAGTGGAAGGCTCAGCCTCTGAATTCTTGCTGTTGCTGCTTGTTGCTGGCACTGACTAGAGCAAAGGGAATGAACAGGAACTCCTGCATGCCCCTTCCAATATGGTATACACTGGGTCCAGAGGGAGCTGTAACTGAATGGACAGTGCAACTGCAGTGAAGCAGTGGAGAAGGGGGCTCACTGAGAATATCTTGTTCAACTGCCCCCCACCCCTCAGAAACAGACTGCTGCCATGCCAGGAACTGTACCACTTGCTTAATTTCTTATTGGCGTTAAAGGCACAGGCACAAAACAAAAAAAGGCGGCAACGCTGCTGCAAGGATACCCTTTAGAAACACAGGATTTAAAACAGCGGCATGAAGCATAATTGTTATTTGCTGGGCATTAACTGACTGGTGCAGTGCTGCGATTCTGCATTCAGTCTTCCTACCCAAAGCAACAGCTGTGAGAATGGCTGTTTTCCAAAACAGCTCCAAAGATGCGGCCATGCTAAAACTACTATAATATATTTTGCCTTTACAAGTTGCTTTATATCCCTCTCATAATTGCAAATTATTTGTACCATGTGTAGTTTTTTTTCTGCTTAAAAACGTACATTAAGCCAAAGCCCTCCCTTCCTAAGAACATTGGTCCTGATATGAACAGGCAGCAGTCAAAGGTGAGTTTCAAAAATAGCAGCATAAGGAATATTTACAAACTTATTTATTCTTATAGCCTAGGAGCATAGGAAGCTGCCTTAGGCTGAGTCATATCACTAGTTCATCCAGCCCACGACCATCCACAATGACCAGCAGTGGCTCTCCAGGGTTTCACATAAGGGTCCCAGCCCTTCCTGAAGATGCTGTGGACTAGAGACCTTCTGCATGCCAAGCAGATGCTCTACCACAGAGCTAACACAGCAGCCTGCCGTGTGCTTGACTTTTTCTGCAGTCCAGGGCAAGCAGAATTGCTTGGCATCTCTTGGGTTGCCATGCATGACTGCTGCATCATCAGAAGTGGTGCTAACTTGCTCAAAGGCCAAGCAACTCTCCCTCCATGAGGAATAGCTAGTGAGTTGCACTGAATAAGGGCTGAAGAAGTTCCAAGGAGAAAAGAAAGGAGATGGCTTGCAAAAATAAATAAATCTGAATGACATTCCATTAAAATATTCCATTAATTTTGCTCTCTTGTCTTAAGGCGCAAAGAAGTGACCCAAACATAAATAAATAAATAAACACAAAAAGACCCAGGCCACAATTCGCTGGAGAGTTCAGCCCTGCTGAAATGTCTCCTGCATCTCCAAGGAGTGCAACAGGAAAATTCCTCAGTGGATTATTCTCCCTCTTGACAGCGTCAGTGGCCCAGGCTCTATTTGTGGATATATTTTGTGCCCATCCATTGTGGGAGGGATTTTGATAAGGGAATAAAGTCAACACAACCAATGTCCATTGCAGCTAAGTCAATGGACTTAAAGTGAGGTTTAAGTTCTCACTGAAATTTATCCACCATCTTGCAACACACCTGAATAACAATCAAGATAAGGCCTCTTTTCTTCAGAAAAGCACACATGATTCACCCCGAAGAGCGAGCAATCTCACTTGAGTCAATAGGATTACAACTCATCACATCCCTGATAAGATATAGGGCAGGGGCGGGGAACATTTGACTCTCCAGATGTTGCTGAGCTCTCTCTCCCATCAACCGCAGCCAACATGGCCAATAGTCAAGGCTGAAGGGTGTTGAAGTTCAACACCATCTGGAGGGCCAAAGGTTCCCCATAAAAGGGCTTTCATAAAAGAAACATCTGTACCACCTCTGTACTGTACTGAGGGGGGGAATGAAAATTCAACACAGTATTTTTCTGTGTGTCCTTCCACACATAACTAAAAACAAACAGAAAGATTCTGAGTTTAATTTCTAGAGGGGACTAGGGTACAGCTAGAGTATCTGGCATCTGATGGGAAAGCCCTTGCCTAAAGAAAATTCTCATTCAATTCCTTTTCACTCTGTTTTCCAAATGTCAAGACTTTTTTTTTCATGTATCCGCATAACTCAGACCTGTGGTTTGCATGCCATACTCCCCTATCCAGTTCACAAGTAACACATAAACATGGCTTTAGCACTATGTGGAAGAAACGTCATGAGCCCGAGTGAAATGATGGATTTGTGCGCTCTCCCCTAGGGATGAGCAAGTACGGTATGTCGACAGTGCTTTCTTTCAATCTCCTGCTATAATACATTCTATGTTATTTTCATTAACAGATGCACTTTACCCTAGTATGTGCATTTTTGTTCACATTACTTGTCTGGGGAACTGTTCTGCAAAATTCATTGAAGTGTGAATTTCAAAGGATGGCTGCATTTCGGTTTGCAGATTGTTGTGGAAAGCACAGATGAGGTATGTTCACCTTGAAATGAACCACCATGTCTCTTCTTCTCCCACACAGGTGGGAGGACTTTTGCTGAGTTTTGTTTTGCCTCCACAGAAACTCAGTTCAGTGTTATGTACAAACCAGGGACCCTGCTTTACAACAAATGAGAGTAAGTTAAACAAGCAAGTTTCATGACCAATATCCTTGATTGGTACATAAAGCTAAGCCAATGTTTTGTTTTGTTTTTTAAAGCAAATCTAATCTTGATAGAACTGCTCCTTCCAACTGCAGGGGTGGAAGAGTGCATAAGCATGATGCTTCACTCTGGCTCATAGAGACTCATATCCATGTAGCACTAAATCATGGTTTAGTGTTATGTGTGGACACAGCCATTGTTTCCCATCCAACTTAAACATGGCTATACTGCATGCATTTCATGATAATAGTGGTTCACAGCATACAGAAGCTTCAGCAGTGACAGAATAACTCAAAGACATCTTTACAGGAATACCAGTTGCTCACCAAGTGTGCACATTTTGATGAAGCCAAAGACTGATGCACACGGAAAGCGAACACCTAAGTTTCAGTGGACTTTTAATAGGCTGATCCGGAAAGCAAGGCTGGAAAAAATATTTCAAAATCATAAGCAGTTACCCAAACTGTTAGGTGCCAGTCCTGAGAGAGCTCAGGAAAACATTCAATTCCCAGAGTGCCAGCATCAGATTCCTGTGGACAAGTGTTCAAGCTAAGAGGAAGCCATAACACCATCAGCTGGGTACAGGATTTGTAGATGAATCTCTAGTCATTTGGAATCAGCAGAACAACTGTTAGAGCACACATGCTTTCATTTTCAAATTCTTGGCCTAAGTCTGCATGCACACTGACTTGAGAGCAAGCCTCAATGCCCTTGCATCAGAACACATATACATAGGCCCAGGTTACATGTACAGCCAAAAAGCAGGTTAGGCTATATGCTTTTTTCACCATTTCCCTTGGGTGTCGTATCCTTTCTGATGCAGAACAGTTGTTTGCTTTTTCAGTCACAATTGGGACAATCTCAGGTAGCCTAAGCAATTACAATTTGAAATAATTATTCAGCCATCTGCAGCGCCGATGCCTCAAAATTTGACTCTAGCACCTAAAAATGGCAACACACTTAGGAATTGGAAATAGTTTTCCAGTTCTGCTCCAAACGCCTAGTCAAAAATAGTATCAAGCCACTGGTTTACACATCTTGTCACTCTGTTACAGTCTGGTGTAATATCTTAGTTTGTTATACTACAAGCAGCTGTTTCATAACAACTGAGAAATAAAGAGGAAGCTTACAGTGTAAGAAATCGTTGCCCTTGCAAGTTATTACAACACTACTTTCCCGTACTTTGCCTGCAAGTTGTTCCTCTGACGGAAGCTTGAAACAGCTCTTCCCCTCCCCCCAATATATTTCTCAAAATATAAAATATAAACCATCTGTATTTAACCTGGAAACACACAATTTTGAAAATATCATCTGATGGTGTATATAAATAAGGGAACATCTTACAATTCAAGACACAGCAAGTGAAGAACGGCAGAGGAGAAGGTACCCGCACGAGAACAGGAGACAAGGTCTCGTGGTCCAGACCAGCTTGAGGAAGAGAAGGCTGTGGGGCTTGAGTAAGTCAGGTGGTCTTCCCTGATCTGGAAAGAAACCTCACTGGATAACCTCTCAAAAGCAGACACATACCAAACCCTCAGTGGAACTGAGAGAGCAGCGCTGTGGTCTGCTCAATTCTAGCAATGAACAGACCACATCCCTACAGACTGGGGTTTCTGTGCAGATTCTTCTCACATCATGGTGAACTGAAACCACCCAGACCTAAACACATTTAACTAGGCGATACAAGTGGACGTGCAGATCATGTGTGTCCCCCAACACCCCCCCCTAGCAGCTTGAGCCTGGCTCACCCCTCCTCCCCCATTCGAAATGCAAGCAAATCAATTGTACTGATTCAGTAATCTGCATTCCCCTTTCCCACTGCTTCAGGCAGGCTACCTGACATCTTTTGAAAGATACTGCTTGCACATTGATTGGCTTAAACGTATATTCACTCCCTCTTTCCTCTTTTTAAAAAGAGGAGCAGATTTGTTTCTTTTTCTTGCTGAAAACCTATTTCAGCGAAAAGGGGAAATGTGGGCTAGTGATGTCACTTAGCTTTCAGCCAATCAGCACTGTGCACAGCCAGCTCTTGCTGCAAGTTGCAGGCTGGTTCTCCCTGATCCAGATATGGGAGAAGATTCTACACTTAAGCAAAACGCAGTGAGTGAGTTTCTACAGTGAGTTCTCTGTTTACGGTATAATGTATGTCACCTACTGTACTCCTCACTGAGGAAGCTAACCTATGTCTGGGCTGGACAGCCTCAAACTGCAGGAATGTCTCATATGATGGGAGTGTCTTTTTAAAATCCCTACACAGAAAACTAGCATGTGGGAGGGGGTTATATCATAACCTTCTCTCTGACATGCCAATTTTCATGGTGGTGGGGATTTCTTATTTAAAAAACAGGAGCATTCCATCATGCCTACCTTCATTGCAGTACTAGGTGTTACTATACCCAGCGATTGCTCTGCTTAAGTACTAAGCTGGAGTTGTCATGGTGCTTACCTCCGGTTAAATATCTAATTAGAACTGCAAGCCTCCTTGCCAAGAGAGATTTGATCAAGGCTGGTTGGAGGGCAACTCAAAGGTGGTTGGAGATGGATAAAGTGAGCCACAAACAAACAAAGCTATTACCTATTGCAATCCAATGGAGGCTAATTTGGAAAGGGGACATTCGGACTCTTGTTTCCACATCCACTGGCCATAAGGAAAGATCTGCGTAACAGAGAAGAGCCACCCCACGGCTCTGCCTTTAACGACGGGACATTTTCCTCCTTGGTCCTCACGACCGACCATGCGCCCTATCCTAAAAGAAACTCTCCTGGGTGTCGCCATATTCGTTGAGGGAAAGGAGCCTGCTGCTCTCCGCCAAGGTGGAGAGGAGGCCCCTCGAGCCGTCGGAGAACCTCGGCGGGGCGGCCGGCGCGCCTCCTTCCTCAGATGAAGTGGATCCAGGCGCCGGCGCCCGGCTCGTGGCCCGAGGCGGCCGCCGGCCTCTGCCTGGCGCGCAGCCGGTAGTTGTGGCCGTCGTTGTTGTCCCAGTACTCGGCGTCGGCCACGCGGTAGCGCACGGCGAACTCCAGCAGCGTGGTGCCCGCGCCCACGGGCAGGTGGAAGGCGAAGCGGTCGCTGTGGCCGCTGGGCGGCGGCGGCAGGTAGGCGGCGGGCACCTCGTTGCAGCTGGCCCAGCGGTTGAGCGTGTAGCGCACCGACACTTGCTTCTCGTAGGCCACGTTGAGGACGCGCACGGCGCCGCGCAGCCCCGACGCCTCGGGGCGCACCCACTCCAGCCGCACCTTGTGCTGCCGGACGCGCTCGGCGAAGCCCGCGCTGGCGCCCGGCTGCGGCGGGAAGAGCGGCTCCAGCACGGGCGCCGGCGGCCCGAAGAGCACCGGCTCCAGCTCGCCCAGCGACGGCGGCTTGCGCGTCTTGAGCAGGTCGGCGGCGCGCGGCGGCAGCGGGAAAGGCGAGGCGGCCAGCGGCGCCGGCGGCACCCGCGGCACGTCGGCCTGGCAGAAGTGGCGCACGGCGATCAGCTCCAGGCCCAGCGAGTCGGCGAAGCGCACCGTCTTGCGGCGGGACGGGCTCTGCTGCAGCGCCGGCCGTAAGCCCCGCTCGCCCGGCGTGGGCAGAGACTTGGCCCGGCGCCGGAGGGTCGGGCTGGGAGGCACCGACGGCAGCGTGGGCTCCCGGCCGCGGGAAGAGGGCGACGCGGGCGGAGGAGAGGTCGGCGGCGACGGGGAGCGAGGGGCGGGCAGCGGGGGTGGTTTCGGGGCGACAGCCGCGGCCCCCGCCTCTGGGGTCACCGGCGGGGAGGGCGGCGGCGGCGAGGAGCACGGCGGAGGAGACGACGACGACGGCGACAGCAGCGGCCCCTCGACAGGCTCGGGCTCCGGGCTGCAGCCGCCCTTGCACTGGTCGGCTAGGCTGCCGTAGAGGCAGGCGCTGCAGCTGAAGTTGCGCGGGAGGTAGAGGCGCGGCGGCGGCGTGGGCACCGACGCGTGCACGGAGCCGGCCTTGTCCATGGCGGCGGCAGTGGCGGGGCGCTCTCCTCGGAGGGGGCCGTCGGGCAGGAGCCTCCCTTCACCAAGCCGGTGGCAGCGGCGGCGGCTACAGCCGGCTCTCCGGCGGCGCCATGGCGCGCCTGGGCACCTTTCCCGCTACCTCGGGGCTGGGCTGCGGGGCTCACCTTGGCCGGCTTGCAGACGCGACGGGTCACGATCCAGCTCGGAGCCCCGCGCGGCGCGGCGCCTCTTCTCTCGCTCGGGGCTGGGAAGACCTTCCTCTTGTTCGCGGCCGCGGGAACAACCGAGCGCGCACGTCGCTGCTGTGACCGTGAGTTGCCCGCTGAGCTCCGCGTCTGGCGGTGGCAGCCCTACTCCCGCAGACCCCGGCACGATGGAGGTGGAGACCACCGTGACGCGCCGCGGCTCCCGGGCTGCTGCTGACGTCGTGGAGTCATGCAGCCGCCGCCGCCGCAGCAAAATATACGCATCCCGGGCCTCGTGTCATCTTTCCAATTCATCACCGCTCCGCTCTCCGCCCCTTCATCTCCGCCTCGCCTGCTCGCTCCTCTGCCCCCGCCGCCTCCCTCCTTGTCATCTCGGCTCACGATCAACCCCCCGCAAACTGTGACGATTGTGCCACCCGCCTTCCTTCCTCTTCTTCTTCCCCCTCACCCCCCCCCGCCGTGTCCTTAAGTACTTGATCCCAAAGCAAAGGGAGGGGGCGGCGGGAGGGATTCCCCCGGAGAAGGCTCCCTCCCTCCCCGCTCCAGTCTGTTACCGGAATAGCAGAACCAAAGGCTCCCTGGGAAACCTAAGTCCGCGGCGGAGAGGAGATGCAGCTGGCTTGTGCGCCGGATCTGGCAGCGTAGATTTAAAAAGGAGGAAATCCAGTTTAATCCCATGTAATGCATTTTTCAATAAATCGGCCGCGCTCGGGAGTGCAGAGCTGCTCAGTCACGGTCAAGAACAAAAGGTACTCATTAGGCGCCGAATGAGCTTGATTGGTTCCATTTTCTTGACAGAAAGTTAATTATGGTTTTAATAAGGAAGATCAGGGGAGGAAAATAATGCTAGTTCAATGGGAGCAGAAGGAATTTTGTCACCCGTTCAATATTCCTCGGTTAAAGATAATGCAGCCTCCGTGTTTTGATTTGTGAA
This sequence comes from Podarcis tiliguerta, assembly GCF_965153285.1. Classification (NCBI taxonomy): domain Eukaryota; kingdom Metazoa; phylum Chordata; class Lepidosauria; order Squamata; family Lacertidae; genus Podarcis; species Podarcis tiliguerta. Next base: position 47,622,309 of record NC_139541.1, on the reverse strand, counting down.
GGAGATTTATGGAAATTGCATAAATAACGGAGAAATTAATCCTGTATTATAGTGAATGGGAGCAACTACGCAAATTGTGCTTGACTAAGCATAGGAAAGACCAAGCACCACTGCCATTTTGATGTCTCTCTGAGTTAAGATTGTTGTCGTTTCCACCTGAACCCTTAATCTAACAAAAATTTTTTAAACAGGATTCAGGCAGTGGACTCTGGAGGTGGCTAGAGCAGCAATAATTATGGAAATAATTATGGAAGAAAGAGACGTGACAACAAAGGAATTCCATATTATCTTCTATATTAGTGCAAATAACAACAAACCAAAATATCACTAAGTAGGTTTCTTATCCGCCATTCCTGGTCTAAATGCACGTATCAGAGGCAGATTTAGGGGTGCATGATCAGTTTGGTGGCACTGGGTGTGGAGCTTTGGGAACGCCACAAATATGCTTTGGGATGGAGTCTCAAATTTTGGCACTGCACAAAAAACTATAAAGGGTTAGCCGAGTCCTGTGTTCAGAGTCTTCAATTGCCTGAAGTTTATGCTGGTCATCTGCCAGAGGGAAGAAGGAAAGATTGATGATTTTAGGCTGATCCATGTGAGAAGTAACTTTTTTTTTTGTTTATTTTAATACAATTTCATGTTCTAGATATTCTAGATATTCTGTTAATAAAACAAACATTTGTTTAAAGTACAGCTTGTGTGGTTTGATCAAAGGGGAGTCTATACAACCTATATTATCCGGCATCACACCTTGGGCCTTTTAACCATGGTAGAGTTGAACTGCTCTTTATTCCGCAGGTGATGGTATCTGACTCTCTGATATGGTGGTTATTAAGCTGCTTGTGGAGAAGCTATCTAGAAAATCTCTGCACTTTTTGTAAAAAGGGTCATCCTTTCAGTGCTCAGGAGAGCAATTTGCACACAATGTACAAATAAAGCATAGGCTCTTAGGATTATTAGATGCCTGTGATAGCTCATGTAAAATTATGCATCCTCAGATAAAGAATAGCCAACGGTTTATGTCTGAAAACTCTTTTATGTCCACATACTTTGACAGAAAGAGCAGTGTTCCTTGGGGACTTCTCATTCTAAGCAAGGCATGCTTGCTGAAAGTGTGGAATCCATTATCTGGCAAAGGATTTTGCATCCTAAGGTGCCAAACATCAATACAATACTTAATTAAACTAATTAGGTTTTTGTAAACAATTGGTTATCCTTATTCAAACACTGAGAAACATGGTCAATTTTTAATGAATTTCAGATCATTTACAAAGCTGCTATCTTGTGTAAACCACTAAACTCTAATGTTAGTGTTTATGTCAGAAGAGGAATTGCAATATATGTAGAAAAGAAGCAGCTTTTAAAGCATGTTAAAATATTTCAGAATTAGTTAATAAAGTCCCCCCCCCCCCCCGTCTCTTACTTGCACTGTAATTTGGATAAATATAGAAGGAGAGAGGACTAAGTAAGTGTAATTATGTTTTTCCTTCTGTATTTTGGGGGCGGGGAGGGAAGGGATGTTGCCAAATTTCTGTGACAAAGATTCTCTCAGTTCTTGTATCTATTTGTTTCAGAAAGTAGTTTTTTTCCATTCATCTGTTCTCTATGCATTTGGACACCTTTTAAGCCATCATTACCAAATTTAGCATGATGATGTCTGTGATCAAGGAGCACATTTTGTTCTATGTTTGGGTATGATTGGATGCCATTTTGATTCAAGATGATGGACTGAATGTTTCTAAACCATTGCTTTTAACTACTGACTTCAAAACTGCACTGATTTTTTTAGTTTCTCAGAATTCTTGAGCAATGTCAGATACACTGTTGCCAAACCTCTATAACTGGAGAAATAATTTAGCAAAGGTAATCTCTGTGTATAACTATTTGAAACAGACACACACACGCAATTTAGAACATTTGTATCTTTCTTTTAAAAAGTTTGAGATGACTTCCAACAAAATAACACAATATTAACAAAACACAATTTAAAATTACATAAATGGCAACAGCCAAAAGCGGTGCATTCTGTAGCCGTGCTCTTGCAGAATCAGAAATGCCCACTTTGTCAGAGACTTTTGGGAAAGAGCTGGGTTTCATGGCCTTTCTGAAAGACAATCACAAGAACTGTGTGACTTCGGACTTTGGCGTAGTGATTTTATAACTTCAATGGCAGTGAAGTCCCTGCTCTCTGTCCCTGCTCACTTCATGTAGGCACATGGAGCTACCCACCTCATGTAGAAAATGGATATTTTTTTTGCGGGGTGGGTGGGTAGAAAGCAGAGTTTATTTGTGAGACAAACATTAGTGTAGCAGAGAAAGCAGTCTGCAGTAGATTACATTTGTTGTGTTTTGGTCCACTCCCATGGAGCAAGGCAGGTTGCAGGACCACTCATAGACCTGAGTCGGTGACTTGTTCTGAACTTCTGACAGAAGCCAAGATCACACTGGGGCCTTCTAAGCCTCTGCCTCCAGACTACCTTTTTGCCCACTTTTAGAGGCTTCAGATTCTTAAAGGACCAGCCCTCTAATCTGCCCTTCTCCACCCTTCCATCACCTTCTGCCTTGTGAGCACCCTGTCCTGCTGGAGCACTGAGGTACTGTGGGAGCCATTTGGTTCCCCAGGCTGAAGGGAAGGTGCCTGCCAGAATCCTGCCTCAACATCTAGTGTCTCTGATGGTCCTGGATATTCTTCTGAAGACTCCTATCTGACCTCCTTGGTGCAGTGGTCTCCTGACCTCCAGTCAGAGCCTTCAACTTGGTTGGTCTCCTCATCTGATGCCTCAGCAGCCTCTGACTCTTGTGTCTGGATTGCTGCTGGATTCAAGGGTTGTGACAAACTTAAATCCCGAGTTTCTGAAAAAACGTATCACCCTGCCTGTGCACAAATATCTCTAGTGGAAGCCCTGGGTGATCTCTTCACCCAGTGAGATCCATGGGGTGGGGACTAAGTGTGCTTTCTTAGTGCTGGCTCCCTGGCTCTGGAATGACCTCTCTTCTGAACTGCAACTCACCATGACATTGTTCTTGCTTTTTCATTGGGTGAAGATGCATCTCTTTGCTCAGGCTTTTGGGGAAGGGTGAGGTACACTGGACTGGATTTTTAAAAATTGCTGCTGCTGTTTTGTTTACACATAATTTATGTTGGCTTGTTTAAATATGATTGTTTAACTTCTGGTTTCAATTGTATGCATTTCCACCCTGCAACCTTTGGATGAAGGGCATACTATAAAAATGATAAATAAATAAATAATAAACAACTACAATACATTCTTTGTTTTGATAATACGTATCTTTAGCTCGGGGGAATATGAAGGCACTTCTTTCAGAGTTTCCTGAGTCACTCTGTTTTTTCACTGCAGTCTTGTGCTCATGCCCTTAGTGTGGTGATTATCATTTTCCTCTAGAGCTTGTTCCTGCTTAGACAGACATGCAGGATTTTAAAAAGAAAAATCTACAGATGAGCCAAGGAGGTTTAAATGGTCTCACTTCACTTTTGATTATGTCACACTGCTTTGATTAAAACAATGAACACCCTTTCTGCTGTGTAAATAACAGTCATGTTAATGTTCACTGAAATGACCTTATTGCAGAACACACCTGTTCATAACTGTTTATAAAAGTTCATAGCAGAAAATAAAATATTTGAAAAACTGAAGGACTGAGCACAGGGAATACAGTATATGATTGTCACTCTCAGTCACAGAAACATGTTTAGCATCTTTATTGACCAGACACTTCTAAATTGTAAGCCAGTTTTGTGATCATGAATAGATCACTCCATTTTTAGTAAGACGTTCAAAGAACAATTTTCTTTCTGAATTTTCAAACCTGTTATAAAAATAAAACATGCCCATGGACTCTTATTACAGCAACAAGTTACAGGTATGTGAATTCTTACCGTAAACTTTGTAACAATATGAACCTAACTTTGTATGTGCCAGAAATATCTAGTTATAAACCTTCTATAAACAGGAACCAGATTTCACACAGACAATATCTCTTTTAAGATTAAATTTATGATCCAGGAACTGTAAAGGTAAAGGTTGTGTCCTCTTCATTTCAAACTTGTGCCTCAGCAAGGTAGTAGTAAACCAGAAGTTATGTACAAACAACAGTTCAAAGGTTTTGGTGTTCTGTTATTCACTCACTAGGTAAGCCCCTTCCCTTCCCATAGAAGTTAGGTTTGATCGAAGTATACTTAAACCCCAAGCAAACAGCTCCAACCACTCTTCCTTTGCTACTTACCTTTACTTGACTGCAGACCAAAGGAACAGGTGAGAGATTTGTTTCCTTGCTGGTGTAGGATTCTGAGGAAGAGCCCAAGGTGACTTCACACCATACATTTAAAGCACAACTTAAAACAGTCGTGGCTTTTTCTAAATGGCCTTGGCCCAGTATACCTGAAGGAGCATCTCCACCCCCATCACTCAGCTGAGATGCTGAGGTCCTCCTCCAAGGGTCTTCTGCTGGTTCCTTCACTGTTTTTATTATTTTTTAGATATGCTATATCTAATGCATATATATATATATATATATATATATATGCTTTCGTAGATTTCCAAATTGCTCTTTAACATGGAACATCACCACAAGAGAATAATCATGGAAGCCATCGAGATAGAGAAACACCCTCACAACATGAACAAGCGTGACGACACATCCCGCTTGCCAGACATCTGGAAATTAGCCCTCCCCACAAAATCTGACACCAGATCCAGAGGCACACAGAACGCCATCACCAATCAACCACACCAGACCCAAACCCAGACCCTCTCCACAGATAAATTACAGACACCATCCAGTAGCCAAACCAGGGTGGCACCTCCGGATGCTGCACCCCCCTGCAATCCCTACACAGATTTGGCTGGCACAGGCCACAAAACCACAGCTCGCCCCTATACACGAAGCCAAGCCAGAGCACAACCAAGTGCAGTACAGCCATCTTCTCAGAAAAACTCTTCACAAAGTTCAAGAGTTCAAGACACGAAGGCTTTAGCAACTAATTCACACCTAATGACCCACCTAAGTGGGATTCAGGAAATCACTCAAGAAATCACTCAAGATATCCCTCAAGTAATTAAGGAACAAAAGAAGAAAAGGCACACTAGCCTGGGAACCTCCTCTCTGCCCAGAACATTGGAGGCTATACACCACACCTCCTCAACAGTATTTATAGGAACTCAAACACTAAGATCCTGCTCTGTTCCAGTAACAAGAAGCCGAAAGCACCAGCCTGAAGATGACGAGTGAGACCTCGTCGAAACGTCGCCTAGACACCCCAACTTTTACACGGGAAGACACCCGAGGACACCAAAACCTGCATATATATATATATATATATATATATCTATCTATCTAATATATGGGGTGTAGTGGTTAAGAGCAGTAGACTCGTAATCTGATGAACTGGGTTCGCGTCCCCACTCCTCCACATGCAGCTGCTGGGTGACCTTGGGCCAGACACACTTCTCTGAAGTCTCTCAGCCTCACTCACCTCACAGAGTGTTTGTTGCTGGGGAGGAAGGGAAAGGAGATTGTGAGCCGCTTTGAGACTCCTTAGGGTAGTGATAAAGCAGGATATCAAATCCAAACTCTTCTTCTGGAAACCCAGCCAGATGGGTGGGGTATAAATAATAAAATTATTATTCATTATTTATTTTCCTATAGGAAACACTGGGGATCGTAGATATGCGTGGGAAATAGGGGTCTCCTAACAATTCTTAGGACCCTTAACAAACTGTAGCTCCCAGAATTATTTGTGAAAAGCCATGACTGTTTAAAGTTGTATCACTGCTTTATATGTATGGTTGTGAATGTGGCCTGTCAGAAGGCACAGATTTCAAATTCTTGCTCATAAGATCAGTTACACTTCGACTCTTATTTTAATTTCTTTAATTTCTCTTTAGTGTGAATCTGTTTCTCATGCTCCAGGTTTTTGGATAGCTGGGAACTCTTTTTAAGACTAAGGTGTGTGACTATGAATCATATTGGCCACCTGCATAACTGTAAAACTTGCTGTCCAAAGCAATACCCATATACCCACTGTCTTTTGTTTCTGTGTAATAAACTAATATGCTTATACTTCCTGGTGTGACAAGTTCTTAGCTGAGTATATGGGTGAAAGGTATATATGCATTTTAAAAAGACACATGTCCTGACTCCACACAAAAGGCTTCATTTCTCTCAGTAGGGTATTGCTGGCTTCATAGACATGATGTGGGTTCAAACACACCTCATAACACACTTTTCTGATTTCTTCTGAGTGCACTGTGCTCACTGTATGAGTCAGCCACATAGGAAGCTGAACTGACATGTTTACTCCCAGGTGACGAATTATCTCGACATAGCGGAAAATTGCTAAAGAAGTGACTCTCTTGACCCTCGCTGCTAGTAGCAATACATTTTTGAAGCTGAATTTTGTTGCATGTGTGGCCTGTCCCATCTGTGTTTGCGATGGAAGCACATGTTCAGACTTCTGATGGGGAGCAGGGAGGGGCAGTTTTATGGGGCGAACAGTTGCCAGGGGAAGGGCTAAGCTCTCCTTTCCCTCTGGCTGCTGCAAAGCTCCCTCTCCTAACAACTCTCGACCAAGAAGGGCCATTGGTCTAGTAGTGTTACACGCAGAGTCTGGCCAAGATCATAGCTGTCAACTTTCAGATTTGAAAATAAGGGATCAGCAGCCTCACCTGTCCCGGGGACAGTCTACGGGATATCTAACAATCCGGAATAGCAGCGGGAAACGGCGCTGGAATAAGGGAATTTCCCGCAAAAAAAGGGAAGGTTGACAGCTATGGCCAAGATCATCTATGGTGGAGGGACTCTTTATCTTAATATTCTATCTTGGCTCATTTCTTGATGTGCTAGCTTTCAACTTGCAGAGCTTATGGGATGATGCTGATGCTGAGAGCCAGTGTGGTGTAACGGTCTGTTATCATGTGGGACTAGCACCAGGGAGACTGGGGGCCACACGGAAATCATACGCTGGGTGACTTGGTTCGGGCCAGTAACCAGCCCAACCCACCTCGCAGGGCTGTTGTGAGGATTAAATGAGAGCTAACCGTGTGGCCCACCTTGAATCCCTTGGAGGAAAAGGTGGGATATAAATGCAAAGAATAATACTGGTAATGAGCCCCTCTCGCCCCGCCCGCCCTCAGGCCTGGCTTCCTAATCGCCGCCTCCCCTTGGCCCCGCCCCCTCTCATCCCGCGCGCCGCGCCTTCCTCCCCTCCCTCACAACGACCGCTCCGGTCACCCGGGGCAACGGCTTTGAGGCGGGAGGGGGCGGGCGGTGACGGCGACAGAGGCGCGGGGCGGCGAGGGGACTGTGAGCGCAGCGGAGGCCCCACCCACCTCCCGGAGCAGCGCCGCCGCCGCCGCTCAACCCCCTGGTCCGTCCGTCGGTGTGCCCTCGTCGCCGTGTTCCCCTCCTTCCCTCTCTGGGTCCCGCGTGGGGGACTGGCAGGCGGAGGAGGAGGCTGAGGCGGGTCACAAGACTTGCGGGGGGAGGAGGAAGGGGCACGAGGAACGCCAAAAGGAGGCCTTATTATGGGGTGAGTCCGAGGGGGGGAACGGGCGGAGGACCCGGGGCGACACTGGAGCCACGCCACGGGGACAGTAAGGGAAAGCAAGGCGAGGCGAGGGACCTCTGAGCGCGTGCAGAGCGCCCCCACAAAGTAACTGGGACTCTTACTCTGCCCCGAGTGTCTAGCCCAGTGTTTGCCAAACTTGGGTCGCCAGCTGTGTGTTGGGCTACAACTCCCAGCATCCCTAGCTAGCAGGACCAGTGGTCAGGGATGGTGGAGATTGTAATTCAAAAACAGCTGGAGACCCAAGTTTGGGAAACACTAGTCTAGCCCAACCTTTCTCAACCTTGGGTCCACAGATGTTGTTGGACTACAACACCCAGCATTCTTAGCCAGCAAGACCAGTGGGCAAGGATGAGGAGAGCTGGAGTACAACATCTGTGGACCTAAGGTTGAGAAAGGTTGGGCTAGCCCAGTGTTTCCCAAACTCGGGTCTCCAGCTGTTTTTGAACTGCAGTTCTCGTCATCCCTGACCAATGTTTCTGCGAGCTAGGGATGGTGGGAGTTGTAGTCCAAAAACAGCTGGAGACCCAAGTTTGGGAAACACTGGGCTAGCCATACACAACTGGGATTTTTAAAAAGAAGGATGCTCCTGACTAGCCCCAATGTCTTCCCATAGGTAACTGGTGCTTTAAGACAAGGGTGCCCCTGACGGGTGCACAGTCTCTGCCTTCCACCCTCCTGCAGTTACTGGGACATGTCAGCATGTTCTGAAATGAGGGGCTGAACTATGGGCATGGTTGCTGTGAGAAAACTTGACAGCTTGTTTTCTGAACAACAGTGTAACTGAGGGAGGAATAGTCTTCTAAAAGAATATGAAATTGTATTAAATTATGGGAAGGAAGAACGTAAGGGGGAAGTAGGGAAAGACAGGTGAAGCTAAGGGTGAAGACAGCAATTCATTATACTGCAGGGTACTCAACGTTTTTGGGCCTGAGTATATTTGGAAATGGAAGAAACTCTCATGGGCACCACAAGCTACCCATTTCGCATAAGAACTGTCAGTGCTCAGACCCTGCTCCCTGTCCAATCCAGGCAAAACATCCCCAAAACTAATAAAACACTTTGCAGACCCCAGCATTATGTAAGGTGGTGAAAATTTTAATGCTCTTCTCTTCATTGAAGACAAATGCCTAGCAATGCAGTCTTTTCACTGGACTTTAGGAAACAGGTTTCCATCACACTTTAGAACTGATGTCTGCTTTCATTCTAAGGCAGGGGTGGACAACCTTACTGTTCCTCAGGGGCACATGTAGCTGATGGGCGATACTCAGGGAACTTGTGCCAGTTTGTGTGGCTGGTCCAGTCTTGGCAGTGGGCTGGAGCATTAACATCCACACACCCAACTTACACCCACATCAAACCACAGGATTTTTTTGGAAGATGGGGACAAAGTAATACAGTCGTAGCTTGGATCCCAAACGCCTTGTGATTTGAATGTTTTGGCTCCCAAACTCTGCAAACACGGAAGTGAGGGTTCTGGTTTGTGAATGTTCTTTGGAACCCGAGTATCCGAAGGCTTCTGATTGGCTGCAGAAGCTTCCTACAGCCAATCGGAAGCCACGCCTTGGTTTCCGAGCGTTTTAGAAGTTGAACGGACTTTTCAGAACAGATTCCGTTTGACTTCCGAGGTACCACTGTATAGGGATGATATCTGTAAATAAATCCCCATTTCTTTGATCTATTTGAAGCATCTTGGGCTACTGGGTGTAGTCTTTCTGAGGGAAAGGTCCCAGTTAATTAGTATAATGTGCCACCAGTGTGGAGAGCTTGCTGCCAGATTGCTCAAGGTCAGCATTCGGCAACCTAAGGCCCATGGGCCGGAAGCGGCCCACCAAGGCTGTTTAACAGGCCCACGAGCCAGCCACTTGGCAAGTCCCTGCGCGCTGTGCTAAACCGACGCGGTGCAGGGACTCTCTTCTGTGGCTCCGGAAATTGCTTCTGCGCATGCGCAGATGCCAGAAATAGCGTCTGCGCAGGCGTGCTTTTCGGCCTCTTGGCATGTGCAGAAGCGATTTCTGGTGCCACAGGCATGCACAGACATGATTTCTTGCATTGCACTGGCCTGGCCCACGGAGGATCTCCGCAGGAGTGATCCGGCACATGCCCGGTAAGCCTTGCTGACCCCTACTCAAGGTTGTAGAAATGGTGCAAAAATGAACTTTGTAGTAGCAGCTGGATAGTTTTCCAGTATGTACATTATCTATTGTTGGGAAAACTAGGCTGTGATTGGCAAAAATCTGCCTTGTAACCAGGCTTTTTGGTATTAAAAAGTAGCCTTTGATTTATTTTGGGGGGGCCCATTCAGATGAAGGATTGTGTTGCAATAACCTGGATGTAGCTTGCTGGTGGGATCTGTGACTATGGGGTTGGTGGTAGGGTGAGGCAAGCTAATGCTGTTCTTTTTGGTCTGTACCTGAATTCCCAAAAGTTTTTTTGTTTCTTAAATTGTAATTTTTAGTATGAAAAGGATTCTATTTTAGTCTTGTGGTCTCTTAATAAAGTATTTGTCTTTATCTATTGCTGTGGCTTCTTATGGTAGGCTTTTGTCTAAATCTGGCACATGGTTTTCACTACTGAGTAATTTGTGGGTTTGGGGCTTGGAGAACAAGGAGTGAATATTTGGCTCTTGGCTAGGTGAATTCCAAGGGCTCCAAAAAGAAATCTGAGTGTCCCCTGACTTAGATTTGGAAAACTTTTCAGGAGTGGAGGCTGGGCAGGATTGATTTTCCCTGGGCATCATTCAGCTTGGCTGCAGAGTTGAGAAATTAACCCTGGGTAGAGAGGAATAATACCTGCTCCTTTGTTCTGGGCTAGAAGGGGTGAGATAGGAATAAGGAATGCTTACCATCATAGCTCCCATCTCAAAACAAAATTTTATTCAATCCCTTCTTTATCATACAAGTCTAGAAATAATGTAGGTGCTGTGATCCAGAGCTGCTATGCAGTTCCTGAGTCAGCAGGACTTCTGTCCGATGGGGTAAAAAAGCATGTCCTTGTATTCTGTTAAAGGATTTTAGAGGTAAAAGTACTTATCACCCAGCAACAGCTGGTCAGTAAAAAAATAAACATACCAATTTGTTTCATTCATGCTATTATAAAATAAATTGTCTAACTGCAGTATTATTATTATTTTTTAAAAAATCCTTAAAACACAGGCAGAGCGTGTGTAACCTACAGAGTCAGCAAGTGTAATGACTTCCTCTGAACAGAAGCAAAATGAAATAGAGTCTGAAAGAGTCGCTGGAAATACAAGAATTGTGGAAACAGAATTGCGCTGCACCTACCCAAATGAGAGGCGGGAGAGGAATCAGATTTACACCCTTCTAAGCATCAGTAACAGCATAAATGAACAAGAGGAAAGGTCCTTGGATTGTACTAATGGAACAGGATGGGAGGAAGCTGTGAGTAAGAATTTTATGTTGTGAACATTTATACTCTCAGTCACCAATTATCCATTAAAAAGAATCTGCTATAATATAATGCAGTTTATAAATGGGCACCACTTGTCTCCTAGGGGCTGGTTCAAATGTAGTATCAGTTGAAGCATCTTGTGTTCAAATGTGCATTCTGATGAATATAAGAATTATACCCTTGGTTTCAAATCCATGAGGTGATACCGTTGCAGAAGTCCATTTAGTTATACAGGTCTCTCTTGCTGAATCTTTTTAATATACGGTAAATGTTTCAGCTGCACCTTCCCTCACCTTAAGTTGCAATGCTACCTATGGCCCTGCCTAGACAGAGTTAGCTTTGCCTTGTCCATACATGCTGTGGAAAATCCAAGTCTGACTACTATAGTGGACTTGGAGAGGCCTTTGGAAACTATTTGTTATCTTCAATTACTTCAGAATATGGCAACTAAACTGTTGACTGGAAGAAGCCACTTGGAATGTAGCTTGCCAATTTTCTGTGGCTTCTAATTTGATTCCAAGGATTTTCCAAGATACTGGTTGTAACAGGTTTTAACATATAAAGTCTCATATGGCTTCGGAGCAGAGTATCTGAAGGCTTGACTGCTCCTATATGAACCTGCTTGATTTTTAAGACATTCATCAGAGGCCTTGCTTTGGGTGCTTCCATTTTCAGATGGAAAGTGGGTGGCAAGCAGATAGTGGTATCCTGGTTTTGGAATATTTTCTCCAGGGACAAATTGACTGGCACCTACTCTTAGCCTTTAGAATAAGGTTGATTCAAATGTATTCTCCTGAATTTTTAATTAATTGTTTTAATACTTCCTTTGCTGCTGGGTACGTTTGTTGACATTCTTGTGGTTTGTATTGTTTCTGTATTGTAGTTCTTAAACTTTCTTAGCTGCTTAGAAAGTTTATATACTCAGATGTGGGAGAAAACTATTTTAAAGAAAATATTTAAAAACAAAACTCTTGTGACACGTTAAGTCCATTTAGCATGATAAAAACATTTGGGAGATAGACCTTCCTTTATCCATAAAAACTTATGCCATGATAAACGTGTTAATCTTTAAGGAATGGCAAGAATCTTGTTGATCTATTTATAAAGGAATTAATAAAAATAAATTATAGGTATTAATAATTTCACCCTGTTCAGACTAAAGTCAGTGGTGTTGGGTTCCTAAATTTACATAAAATATAATCCTTAAATTAGACAATGCTTTTGATGAAATTATTATAATTACAGTATTTGTGATTTGGTTCAGGTTAGTATATGAAGCCTGGGACACAGGTGGCACTGTGCGTTAAACCACAGAGCCTAGGGCTTGCCTATCGAAAGGTTGGCGGTTCGAATCCCTGTGATGGGGTGAGCTCCCGTTGCTCGGTCCCTGCTCCTGTCAACCTAGCAGTTCGAAAGCACGAAGTGCAAGTAGATAAATAGGTACTGCTCCAGTGGGAAGGTAAACAGCGTTTCCATGAGCTGCTCTGGTTCGCCAGAAGCGGCTTAGTCATTCTGGCCACATGACCCGGAAGCTGTACGCTGGCTCCCTCGGCCAATAAAGCAAGATGAGCGCTGCAACCCCAGAGTCGGTCACGGCTGAACCTAATGGTCAGGGGTCCCTTTACCCCTTTACCTTAGTATATGTAGCAATACTTTAATTCTTTGCTCAGGGTACTCTACACTTTCCCATTATATGTCATTTTAAAGATGTGCAGCTGGCGCTATGCATGGAAATAAGTCAGCCTGCATTTCCTGGGGCTTATGCCCAAGTAAGTCTTCATATGACTGCAGTTGTGTAATTACTTTTACAGTTTTCTTGTATTTTGGATTGTGAAGCAAATGTCAAAGCTTTTCTTCCTACTGCCATGCCATTGTTACTCTATTTTTAGGCTCATGTTTACTACATTTTTTTGAGCTCTGCTTTGTGTCCTGATTTCTGTATCTAATTGAGAAGCCCTGTGGTCATGTCCACATGGTACTTATTTTTAGGGCTGCAATCCTGCCAGTGGCTTCATCCAGTTTCCATCCTTTCCTTGTATACATGCTTTGCATTTCCTAGCTTATAACACCTTGCAAGTGTTGGGGGAAGAGAATGACCAGCAAGGTCTAGTGATGCTTTCTTGTGAGAGGGAGCAATCCGAGCCACTTGAAGGAAGCAGATATGTACCTTCTCTTAACCTGCAGACTGTTCCATCTATTGGTTGCTAATTTCTCATTTGTGAATAAAAGTTATCTAGCAGGTAATTATCACAACCCTGATTGCAACCCTGCTGTTTTTCCTAAATTTCTTAGCAGTTTTTGTTACCATAAGTTATGATATTATTCTGGTGTATATTTCCAGGGACATTGTGCTTCAGTTCCTATGTGGAGAGCCATTTTCAGAATGTGGTGCTGAGAGATCATCACTATTGTATTATGCAGGGATTTATTTTGTCTCTTATGCTGTTTAGAATCTCTTCTGTATGAAAATCCTGAGGTCCTTTGGAATCCTGGAGTAAGGTGCCATCTGTATGCTGCTGACATTTTTTTGTAAAATTCAGAAATGGTGGTGGATAAGATGAACTGATGTCTGAAATGAGTAATAATAATAATAATAAATTTATTATTTATACCCTGTCCATCTGGCTGGGTTGCATGAACTGGATGCATGCTAACTAACTGAAGCGCAATCCAAACAAGATGGAGGTACTGATTATAATTGATTTATAAGTGGTTTAGCCTGATATGTTGAGTCTATTTTGGGTGGTTTTGCATTTCCTTGAAGAATTAGATGCAGAGCTTGGAGATTTGTTTAGATCTGTTCTTATATCTGGATGCCCAAGTGAGATGTTGCATGAAGCACTTTCTGCCAGTTTCAGCTGCCATGCCAGTTTTCACCCCTCCTCTTGATGACTCTCTTATGTTAAGCTAATGCAATGTCTTCATAGAATCATAGAATTGTAGTGTTGGAAGTGACCCTGAGGATCATCTAGTCCAACCCCCTACAAAGCAGGAATATGCAGCTGTCCCATAAGGGGATCGAACCTGCAACCTTGGCATTATCATGCTCTAATCAACTGACCTATGCAGGCTCAGATGGAAAGGGATGCCTTAGAACACTACTAAGAAGCCACAACTAGCCCATAATATGTTTAGTCGAGTGGAATGCATTACACCAGTGCATAAACATATTCAGTGGTTAGATGTATATTTCCAAATACAATTCATAGTCCTGTTGTTAACCTTTAAAGCTGTGTAGCTCAGGTTGCAGATATCTGTAGGACTGCTGCCTGAATGCTGAGATTCTCTTCAGAGGCCCTTCTCTGGGTGTCCTTTGCCTGTTTATAGCCTACTTTTCGAGGCAAAATACATTTTTAAACCAACTTACAATGTAGCAGAGCAAGTATAACAATTTCAAAACAATAAAAATTCAGTTCTATTAACTAAGATTCTAGTTAGGAGATAATGCATCCTGATTCAGAGCAAAAATTGGACTGGATCATCTTTGAAGGAGTTTGCCATAGTGTGGTCTGGTTTTCTCATAATCAGGAATGTGGCAGTAGGCTACTATGCAATGGTTGTCTTTCATGGGCATGAGGATATAGTTTACGTTACTCCAGTGGACCAGGAATTATTGACCAAACAGCGAAGCTGTCCTTGAAGAACACTTTCACATAGTCAGGAGTACATGATCCAGCTTTCCATCTTGTATTCAAACTTGGGCTCATAACAGGCACCACTGGAGAAGTTACTGTGGAAGGCATTTATGCTGACAGACTAGTAGGTAGGTGGCAGCTTTCAGAACCATAACTGTTCCCAGAAGCAAAGCTAACATAACCTAAGGGTTTGCTTACAAGAGCTCAGCCTGACTGCTGTGATGGTACCTATTTTGGCTTTTATATGGTACACAGGACTCCATGCTAGCAATGCCACTATGCTTCAGTGTTTTGCCTGGCACAGATTATTCAGACTTTTTTTTGCTTTGGGTGAAGTTCTTTCTATTTATGACTGTCTTTACAGATAGACCAATCAGATTTCTGGACACCAAGTACAGGGCCTTTTCAGTGATAGTCCTGCATCTTTGGGACTCCCTCCCATAAGAACCTCCTGGCCTCCTGCTTCAGAGTTTTCAGAGGGCCTTAAAGAGTTTTCTTGGTTGTTGTGTGCAACTTTTTAGGGATGGTGTTGCTGGCTTTTATTTGTGTCATGTGCTCTATTCTGTTTTTGTTTATATTAATTGTGGTGTGGTTTTAGGATATTGGTTTAAATGTGATGGTACACTGCCTTAGGAGGACTTGTCCTTAAAACTGAATTGAAAATAACTTGTGAGTTTACTGCAAGGTGCTCTGAGAACTTCATGGTAGATATAATATTCACTATTTTTTAAAAAAACCCCTGAAAGGATTGATCAGAACACTTGTTGTGCCAGGGTGAGATTACGCAGCCTTCACACCTGACTTCCTACTACTGGCAATGGGGCTGTTCTGGAGAAAAGCAACTTGTGTTTTCTAGAGGTATAGCACTTCCAGTTGTGCACTGAAGTATAGTGTAGTGTAGTGTGTGTATGGAGCACTGAAGTACAGATAATTGCTTTAGCCCATTGTCTGCTTGTATGAAGTCTCTTCCTTTCTTCTATAAAATGATATTTTATACTTTATATTACTTAAAAAAAAAATTCAGTATTGAGGCTAGAATCCCATGGTCCCTGGGAGGGTGTGCCAGGGGGGCATTGGGTGTTTCAAATCTCCAAGTTGAGGGTGGAGAACCTCATAAGGCCTTTTCCAGCCACTATGGAAGTCACTGTGGCCATTTGTCTTACCAATGTCAGAGTTCAAATATTGGTTGGAGCAAAGAAAGGGGTTGGTTTGGATCTAAATCCTTTCCATATCCCTGACTCCACCCCTGCCCAATAAATAAATTGAGATAAATATATGTCAGCCTTGGAACTGACAGATGTATTTTCCTTTCTACTGGAAACATTAGGAAAGAAATAATAAAAACCTAGAAGACAAGCACTTAGAAGGGACAAATAAAAAAGAGCACCACGCTTTCCACCTTTTTGTTTTGCTACCATGTGCCCAGTAAACTGTCTTTGAGTTATTCAAATCCTCTGCCTTCTGCTGTCCCATTGGTAGGAATGCTGTGTTAGTGAAGAGCTCTAAAGAAACCATTAAGAACATGAATAATAGCTTTTGGTCCTCCCATTTGAGACTAAAAATTAGCCATAATATGATATGCACAGCTTTGTTATTTAAGTAGACTGGTATGAAACAAAAGTTGGGCGTTGACTTGTGCTGGACCTTCTTGTTTAGTACTAAACTATGATTTATTTAAGGTCTGCTCAGCAGTCTTATCTGACTTTCTTGATAATGGGGCATTATTTTAGAATGGTCTAGGAACCTCATTTCAATGACACTTTTTTTGAACAGAGAAGATCTTTTCTGCATATTGGCCCACAGTTAAAATTAGCAAAATATTACCAGTAAATCTAGTTGCTCTGCTGCTTAAAATACTAACTTATATTCACATCATTTTGCTCTCAGGTCCAAGGCTGGGGCAAAACAGCCCCATTTGCTTATCTTCAGCTACAGAAGAAAGCTAGAAAAGCAAAGACAAGTGAGTCTGTCAGTGGATGCCAGTCTGTCAGTGGATGCCTTTACTGCTTAGATCTGAATCAAGTTATTGACAAAAGTTTGGAACAAGACCCCAAGGGTACAGAACCATTGAAAACTGATTTCAAATTAAGTACATGTGCTGCCACAGATCGTATTCCAGAAAAACAACAGACTCTGCTTTTACAGAGTGCAACCATAGACTCTTCTGCAACAGAAGACTCTAAAAAGGAAAACTGTTATGGCAAAATATATTCTGGTCAGACATCCCAAGGAGAAAAGAAAAAAGTGTCCTTAAAGGATGCTCAAGCTACTTTAAGTGAAAGGAGATTTTTTCTAATGAAAGAGAGTTCTCTCTTCCAAGGAGAAAAGAGAACAGTGCCAATAAAGGAGTATAGTATACTGACTACAGGAAAACCCAAAACTCTAGAAACTGTGAAATACAAAGACACAAAAGGCTACGAGCCTCACATATGTAATCATGTTGGCACTGAAACTGCTACTGTTAAGCCATCATTAGTACTACCACCTCTGAAAGATGCAACTCTCAAAACCACCCTGGATCCTTCAGCAAAGAAAAGCAAGACTGTTACTTCCCAGGCAAGTGAAAAATCATTCCATGCTGTTTCTGAGACAAGTTGCTGTGCTCAGGTTTTTAAAACCAAAGAGCAAAAGAGTGAAAAAAGAATAGACACAATGTGTAATGCAGTGAAGGAGCAAATAAAAATGCATGAAATAGCCTCTTTTGACTCAAGGCTTTCCAAGACTTCATTCATCTCAAGAAACCCAGATCGTTGCTACTGGCATTGTGCATTTGCACCAGATACAAAAATGGCAACCATGTCTAATTCAATTGCACTGCGAAGACACAATCATCTCAACAGCATGCATTTTCTGCATACAAAAGGAGCGCGAATCAACAAAGCTAATGAGATGCAAGACCCTTGCACCAGAAGCAGGAGTCACACTGGAACCAAACAAGGAAATGAGTCAAAAACACAGGAGATCCCTCTGCTTTCTGGACTATTCCCTTCCTTAACGGTCAGCCGTGTTGCAATAGCTGCATTGCCCTTTAGGCTGACCTGATTTTTTAAATTGTAATTTCTTGTTGGGCTATTCATGGATTTGTTTGGAGCACTCTGTATAATGAGAAAAAATACTGAAAAGTCATTGTAAAGCAGACTGGGCAGATTTGTTAATTTGCATAGGTGCTATTTTGAATAGAGTTGACTGCCACTCATTTCTGTACAAAATTAAAATACCAATTGATTACCTCTTACAATATGATAATGGTTTCAGTAGATCCTTAAATATGTTTAGTTGAACTAGTAGAGTCTGCAGTGTAGACTCAGGCTCTCAGAGATGAGCCTTAATGTGCATTGTCTGGATGATGCCCCCAGTTTGCCGAAAACTTTTTGTCTTTAAAAGTACACCTAGCTAGTTCTTATTTAGAAAATTGGGCATAGCGTTTCAGTACTTGCAATCCCCACTGTATGTATGGTAAATGCAAGCTACTTTGGTCTGTTTTGTTCTTATTAGTCCTTTTGCTTGGGAAGGACCACTACAGAAGCACCATGACCTGTGTAGTTTGTCTTCTCAAGGAATACTTGAACTACTGCACCAAACTCAGAATAGATGGGCAAGGGATCAGATTTTGCCTAAATTAAGCCCGTACAATTTGGAAGTCATCGAGCCATACATAGCCACAATGCCTGTTTTTGCTCTCTGTCAAGGATGGCAATAGAAGGCTGTCAAATATCTGTCAGGCCAGACTAAGTTGCTCATGAGCTATATTTATCTCAATGAGTTGTACAGTTGTACAGGCCTAGACCAAGTGCTTCACCATATGGAACCTAGAAAAGTACCAAAAATTGTCTGCGTAGTCTCTGCCACAATGATGTACTATTTTCAAGCACCCTCCAATTTGTACAAAGCCTTAGCTGTTTTTAGATGTTGTAAAAAGTTTATTTTTAAAGTTTTCTTTTATGTTTAATGTTCAAACAATGTGTAGATAAGACTAAGGAAACAAAATTAATATTTAGTTATATTTGTGTGTGTAGAATTGACTGTATATACTTCTTGATTTGTTTATGTTAGCTAGGACTTGTCCCCCTCTGCAAAATTAGGTAACTCACATTGCTTTATAATCTAGATAGCTTCAATAAAATACTTTTCTGTATGCACAGTGACAGCATGTTCCTCAGTATTTCAATCCAAGAGATTTTCCTGTCAACATCTGCCATAATTATCCTACACCTTATCTGATGCATTTGGAGTAGCAGGAAGGTAATGACATTTCTGGATATCCAATTGCAAGAGTCCCAATGTCACTCACCCATGATTCATGGAATCCACTTATATTTGATCAACTGTACAGAAACTTGTTCAAGTAGTTTTATTATAAAATCTTGCCAAATTCTTTTTAGTTTCAAACAAACAAGTTTGCACATAAACTGATCGTAGCCCTTGAACCAAATATTTTGAGTTTTTATGCAAAAACAGTCTGAGAGCTGAGTGGCCCTTTCCTTTTTGGTTTTGGTGATGGTAGCAAAGGCTCTCATCAGGAATTCATGTGCATAAACCTCATGCAAGAACTCAGTAGGCTAGTTGAAAAAATGAACTTGCTTTCTTGTTCTTAAAACAGGCATGAAATTATTTAAAGCAAAAGTGTTCAATAGCATGACCATTTTTTCAGGATTCATCAGTGCCTACAAAGAAGGGATTAAAACAGTGACTGACAGAAATGTTGTAACAAACATGCAATATATTTAAGAAACCACACCTGTTTCTACAAGTGTAGGGCAAAGATTTTGGGGGTGAACCACCAATTAAATGGTGTCAATTCCTCACCACCACCACCCGTTATAGGAGACAAAATTGCTTGAACCATTATAAACTGTTAATTTGAACTGCCTTTTCTTGGATTGACTGCTAGACTTAACCCTTCCTCTTGCTCCTACTACCACTTCTGTAGAAATGCTGGTTTTAGTGAACACTGTTGAAGGGCTTCCTGCTACCCTCATTGCACATCATATTTACTGCTAAGAATTGTGAAACTCTGTGCTCCAATTTAAAACAAAACAAAACAGGGCTTAAGCAAAGTTTTGGATAATGGATGGATACAAGCAGTTGTTTACAAAGTGGTTGCTTAACCATGCTATAGCCGTAACCACTTGCTGAGTCAGTTACCTGTGTGATCCTGTTAGGCCAAGTGGATGAAAGTTTTATCTCTCATACAAAATACAGATATGTAGTTAAATGGTTGTCAGTCTTCACCTATGTAGACTTGTACCTTGTGAAATAATGGCTTTACGGAAAATAACATGTCATACTTAAGGACCAATTAATATGTGTTTTCATTTTTCAAAATTACAAGCAGAATAAAAATGTCAATAAATTTTAATTCTTTGTGAGCATAAATAAACTTGAAGTTGCTTTTCTAATGATTCCATTGATGAGTGAACCAAAATAAATAGCAGCTACTTTTCAGCGAATCTAAAATGATTGATCTTGTTACTTACCAGCTAAACCAAGTTAGTGAACTGAAAAGCTATGCTTGATAGTACTTACAAGTCATGCTTCCTGATGCTGCAGTTAGGAAAGCTTCAAAAAGGAATTTGGCATTACAATGAACAAAGTATGAATTTTGTATTACTTAGTCGAGGGTGTGGTGTGGGGGGAAGGCTGTGGCCCTCCGGAGACGGCTGGACTCCAGTTCCCCTCCATGAACACAGTGGGGCCCACTTCTGGGTAGGTATGTCCAGGGCCAGGCTGCATAGTCCACTGATTTCAGTGGGAAAGATTTAAGCATGTTCATAACGCTAACTGAAAATAAGTAGGGACTTTAAAAGTTTCTTAGCGTTGGTTGGGTAATGCCCTTTGTTTTAATTCTCCTTTTCTGCCCTGCACAAAGAGAACAGATGCCACAATCCAATACTCAATGGTTCGTGCTTCAAAATAAGTGTATATAGGATTACATACACAAGTAAATGTGTGTAGCATTACATACTAACACAAGTGTGTATTGCTAACTAGCTTTTAAAATACCATATATTATTTAACAGTTTTTTTCTTAGTTCTTCTGTGGACTTTGTCAATGATAACAGTGTGGAATTTAGCTGTGATTTCATTCTTTTTTAAAAAATTGTGTTTTTTTTTTAAAAAAAATCATACTATTGATTTTCTTTTAAACACTTGAGGTTTTTTTTAAAAAATCACCATTATATCAAATGTGGAAAAATAGGGGGATAACAGCATGGATAATGTACATCACAAAGAATGTGAGACTACAGCAGAATTTAATAATCATTTAGCTTTAAAAATATAGAGCCTTCTTTAGATACAAATAATCATTTGATTCCTCCCCAACCTCTGCAAATGCACCCCAAGACCCTCCTGAATTTATATCCATTTAAAAAAACTTGACCAGTTCTGTGGACACCCTACTGTGATTCTGTTATACCAGAATAGTTTTGGTGATTCTCCTGGGACTCCCATGCCGATGTATCCTTGAAAAAAGGACTACACCTGCTTTTACACTTTCGCCACTTTGGCAAGTGGCCCCCAGAGGGCTGACATTGGGTCTTTTTATAGGATTTCATTACTAACTTGGTTCAATAAATCATCACCAGCAGGACATATCCAATATAACATTTAGTGGAAAATTCCCACTTTTCAAATGCAAGTCCTAGATAGCATGGAAAAGTTACCTAACATGACATTGAAAAGTTTAAGAAGAATTTGACCAAAATTCACTAAAAGTTTTGTATAGAGGTTTGGTGAAATTCATTATATTAAGTGTTTTTTGTGAAAGTGAAAGATTCACATTTTTTGTGTGCCTGCGAGACTCTGAATTTAAAGGCACCATCTTTTCCCCTCCCTTCTTTCCTTCCAGGAACAAGGCTGGGGGAGAGCGACTCCTTTCACATGCTGTAAGATCCAAAAAGAGACCAAGAAACCAAGAGTAACCAAAACAGTCTCAAGCATCTCTCACCAGAATATGGTGCCTGCTAATAAGAAAAACATGGCCTGGGTAACACAGTTGGCAAGAGAGAGACAAAAAATGGACGACAAATTTACTGAAGGAGAACCAGTTTCAAGCAACAAAAAGATTGAAGTTTCGTGCATCAAACCATACAACTATGTCCCAATGATGACAGCCCATGCTGAGGGAGACAGAAAGAGAGGGAAATTAGACTCTATCCAAACATTCCTAGGTGAAAAAAGGAGCTTGCCAATAAAGGAATATGAAATCAAGTACTCACAACGGCAGACAGAACCTGACATCCTGAAATATAATGAGATTGGCCTGCCCAGAGTAATCCACGGCAATCCTCCTAACAGCTTGAGCTGTATAACCTTAAATGCATTTTTGGTCTTCAGACCAGACGAAGGCAATGTAATCAATTTGCATCTGGAGCCTCCTTCAAAGCATGAAGCAACGGCAGTCAAGAGAACTGAGGAAGAGGACAGCACGGACGCAGTCTCCTATAGCCACGTAATTAAAAAAGTAAAGCAGAAGAGTGAAAAAAAAGTTGGTATGAATAATACGGTGAAAAAGCAAATACAAAAATCATGTATCGCCCTTTGACTTGTCCATGGTGCTCAGCTATTTTGTCTCGTCTCCAAAGCTGTTTGACTTTTTCCTTTGCCCTGAATTAAGATTACATTCAAGCTATCTTCCATTCCAAATCATTGCTATTCTAAATGCAATACAAACATCTGCATGGTTTGTACTGCCCTTGTAAAATTGTGATAGTAGCAAGGGCAATTGCTTTAATTCAACAGGACTGATCATCTCAAATAATTGGTACTGACTAATTTTAAACCAGTGAGGCCAAAGAGCTGGGATTTAAGGGGTACTCTTGGTTTCTGAGGCTATTTTGGTTCTAGTAGGTTGCTATAATTCAGAATGACTATATATTAAGGTGGTTATTCTTTCTCCCAATATCTGGAGCCCCAAAGCACCATGGGTGGTTTTCACTTGGCACACCTGGCCTTCCCAACTGCCCCTTTGAGTGGTAGCACAAACAGCCAGAGAAGCTCATCCCATTGGGAAGCCCTCCAGAGCACACTCCTCTGGCCCCAGGATAAGAACAACTGCCACCAGAAGGAAATCCCTCCATTCCCTATGAATGAAAGCTTTTTGCAAGACCCAAATGCTACAGGCGATACTGAAATTACTGTCTCTGCAGCAGGTCAAGGAACCATGAAGTTAATCTTACAACAGTGGATGCCAGTTTTGTAAAGCAAGGATGCCTTGATTAGTTTTGATTGATACAGCACATCAGTTACAATTGTGCCAACCCTCCCAATTTCCTCAAAAAATTAGGAAAACCAGGACCAAATCATGGGACATAGTAATTGCTACAGTACAATAATAAGGGACAGTATTTTGAGTCCAACACAATTCAGCATTTGGGGGAGAAAGAAACCTATTTACAGGTAGTTTTCACAGGTTTATAGGGGGGAACCACTGAATTTCCTGTGTTTTAAATATTGCAAATTTCGATGTTACAATATATTATTATTATTAAATAAAAATGCAATATATTAAGACTGCAGACAGGGCACTGAATATTAGTGCTGTAAGGTTGCAGATTAGAATTGCAATCAAGCACAATCCAAAACACTTTTTTTGCAACACTGGGGCAATGATATTTTGAACGTCAGCTTATACCCTAAAACTAATTTACTGAGAATAGGGAGCCTTAGCATTAGAACTCTGGCTGGTTATGAAAATATAATTCTATTAATCCTTCGTGATTCTTCAGTTAGAAGAGTTATTCCCCAACTCCTGTGTTTGTTTGTTTTTTAAAAAGCTTAGAGTGGAATAATTATTTCCCTCCTCACCCCAAAACATAGGTCAATTGTGTGGCAGTATAGTTGTGCCGGGTGTGCCTACCTGAGATGCAGGTGCTTCCTACTGATGAGTAAAAAGCCCTCCCTGCTCAATGCCTACTGCATTTTATAGACTTTAAAAATAATATTCTTATAATGTGGAATTTTCCTTTACAGTAAACATGGGCTAAATATAGTACACAAACTTTTTTTTTAAAAAAATCACCAATTAAGTTAGGATACATCAAGTACAGCCTTCAAACTAGAATTATTCTGTTAGCATAGCAGCAAAATCTTATAATTATTTGGAGGCTTAGTTCTAAGAGGTATGATAACCATACATTAAAATGAGTAGCCTTTTCCTTTTACATGATCTCTAAGAACCTTCATGGGTTTGGTGTTTGTCCTTTAATAAATGGCGCTTTGAAACACAGGGCTTATCCACACTTCCTCTTGCCATGCTGCTTTCCCCCAGTGAAAACCCACTCCTCATCACTCGGAGCAAACAGCAATTTGGGTTTCCCCCAGATTGCCATTTGTTCCAAGCTAAAGAGCGGGTTTCCCCTTGAAAGTGAGCATGGCAAGGGGGAAGCCACTTGGACCTGAGATTTCTAGGTGTGGCACAAACAAAAGTGTGGATGAACCCCAAGGCTTCACAGAGGAGTCTGCAGAACTTTTTAATGTGTTCGAATTACTGTTCTTGCTGCCAATAAAGAGGCTAAAATAAAGACCTTTTTATTTTAGTGTAGACTATTAAGTAGTTTGGTGAAATAGCCAGAATTACACATAGAGGAGTCAGTCTTTGAAATGTTCAATTTGGTCATATTGTTAATTTTTTGGAAAAAATTCTTACCCACAAACGCCTGTATCAAAGAACATGACTGCCACCTGTGGGCAAATGTACCAGTCCCTTGCCATCCCTTCCAACATTTGAAGCTGCTTTGAACAAAACAGCTTCAAGCAGGCATTTGTACACGTGTGGTCAAGGCACAGAGGCTAAGGCACTCCTTCAGAGTGCCCTTGTAGGCCCTACACTCTCCAGATTGGCTCTTGCTGCTGCTGGAGACAGAAAAGTATGTAGGGGTCAGCCCCAGACACAGCAGCTAGCATGCCTGCCTATTGTGGCCCCCTTGTGATCAGGGAAGCATCAAGGTGGCGAAGCACGGGATCCCAGTTACAAAGAGGAGGTGCTGAGGGAGCTTTGGAGGCTGTATACAGCAAGCCTTTCATTTACTTTTGAGTGCATGGATGGGGTTGTGGATGCAGAGGTGGAGGGGCATAGCACAGGTGAGGGGAAAGAAGAGTAGATGGAGAGGGAGGCAAAAATAGCAACTAAGTGATAAAATAATATGATGAATGACAGAGAAACGAACAGAAAAACAGAATGGAAGAGAGGAAGGATAGCTGGTATGAGAGGGTTTGTTTATGTGTGTGTTTGAGACTGGATGGAGGATGGAAGCACGTCTGTTGTGTGTAAGGATGGAAGGGGTTGGCTTATGTGAGGAGGAATGGTTGATGAAATGGGGGAAAGCTGTGAGGAAAAAGGGGTGGGCTATCCGTTGGCTCCAGCCTTGCCTACTGCCGTTATGCGGCTTCTGACCACCTTTCCGCCATGGAATGCAGCCTCTGCATTCAGAACTGTTGGCCACCCCATATTAAACCATAGCCACGCTTGCATAGCCCTGGGAAAAGAATGCCAGCATGGCTACATCTCCTGCAGTCATGCCCCATCATTTGCAAACCCCTTGCTTCAGGGCAAAACCATACCCTTTATCACTACTTTGGTTTTAAGGCAAGGAATAAAAAAGAAATGCTATCTCCATCCACACAGCCAAAGGCTATTGCACTACAGCAATTTGACGGGGGCTAGTGAAAAGTATGACATTGCGTTTCTATTTCACAGTATAATCCACTTTCTAGACCCAACTATTTCTTTTCAATAGAGGAATGAAATGGCAAAGTGTTCAAGTAACCATTTAGTGTAAAACAAAAGAGGCAGGGGGAAAAAACTGGTGAGTTAAGGCAGAAAGACATTTATTTGTTCATCTTTGTGACATAAATGTGTTTCATTATATATACAGGTAGGCCCTTAACCTGAACAGTTTTATTCAAGACAGAGAGTTCATTTATTTAAAGCTCACAGTATTTGCAATTCTATGCATGCAGTTGTGTGTGCAAACACCTAATGGACAGAGAAGAGTCAGTTCTACCATTTTACTGTCTGAAAGCAGAGGAAACTGTGCACTTGCATGTTGGTCTAAATTGTCATTGCATGCACGTGTAAGATTAATGTGCTCTTTGGCATTTCATCTTGATTAGCTGCCTGAAGAGAATATGTATGCATCGGAGGAGAAAAAGGAGGCTTGTGGCTCCATAATGAATAACAGATTTAACTGTAGTTAGATACATTTGATCTTTAACAAAGTGGGCACAAATGAGAGGGGGGAAACCCCTAGAAAAAGAGGACTACTCTGTCCCTAAACATGGCAGAAAGGAGGGTGTAGTGAAAATTGCAGCTGCAAACGAGAATTAGATTTTTTCACTTACCCATATCCAGCCAGATATTAAAACTGTAATCATATGACAACCTCCTCTTAAAGGTAACAGGCCACAGTTTCATTTTTATTCAGGATTCCTCCAGCCCATCTGTTCCTTACCCCCTCAGTGATGAAATGGAAGTCATTCTCTTGGGGCTAGGAAACAGCAGGACTGTATTGTTTCCTTGCAAAAACTCCATAAAGTGCAAGAATTGGATACAGAAAATGTTCAATGATATACATGATCGATGCTGGAATTTAATACGGTGTCATTCAGATGTTTCATCTACATGCCAAGGTTCTGATACAACCCTTGTCCCTTTAATAGATAAACTGGGTTTATTGACTCATTTTCACATTTCAGGCAACTTGCAGTGGACAAAACCCCTTAGTTCACTGGTATTGTTCAATGACACGGTATTGCTTCTGACATGGTATACCCATGCTTAGGCTGCAGGTGGGGGCTCACATTATTGAATGCTCCTCCATACAAAAGGATTCCCTCTTATTTTCTATATGGAAAACTAGGTATTAGGGAATAAAAAAAAATGCAGGGGGGTTGAGGTGTAATCAAGCATACGTGTTCCCATCTGCAGCCCATACACAGCCTAGACACATATGTTTATTCACAGTGCAATCCTACATTTAGTCAGAAACAAGTCCCCAACCTCCAAAAACCCAAATCCCCATAAAGCATGCAGAGGCTCACAGAGTTGCATTTCCAGTGTCTGTGTACGCCATCTCAATCTGCAGTCAGAGGTGAAGCGTGTGTGTGTATGTATGCACACCTAGAATTTTTCTTGAAAATTAGCAAGCATAAGGAAATGAAATACCATACTTTGATCCAGCAAGAGTAAGACATCACACTAAGCTCTGCAACACAGGTTTTTTGTTTTTTAGTGCTATTTCGTGGTGCAAAATGTTATTCAAGAATGTTCCTTTAAAAGTTAATATAAGCTTTGCAAACAATTAAGAGGTGGTTGTCTATTTCCTGCATGCTCATCCTCTTTTACTATTTCATCCCTCTCGAACCAGCTACAATGACAGGCAAATATCCTGGGTGCATCTACTGCCACAGGTAACCTCTAACGCTGCCTTTGCCAACCTGGCTGTGTTGGCTAGGGCTCATGGGAACATCTGGAAGGCACCAGGTTGGCAAAGGCTACTGTACAGTGATTGTGAACGAGTTATTTTACTTTCTAAAATGATACTAAGCAACTCACCCAGTACAGTGAGTGTTAGGCCCTGTTTTCAGATGCTCGAAAAAGACAACTAAGCCCTCTAGAAGCAGGCGTGAGAAAGGAGGCAACCAAACCCTGGGAGGAACAGCTTGCCAAAGTTTCTTGTTGCTTGCCTGAGATGGGTAGTAACTTGTAGTACTTGCCTTATTATCATTGCCGAAAAACAAATATGGTTGGTTTTTAGTTCAAGTTAATTTTAACCCTTAACTGAAGAAAAAGTGAAGAATTTCAAGGATGAGTGTTTCCCTATAGAAGACAGGACTCAAGTTAGAGCTGATGTAAATGTCAGCTGACTATATGCACCATGCATGCTGTATTATACTTGGGATTGTAAGGAAGATCATGCCTGTATATATCAGCGTCCATCAGATTGACAGAAAGGATATCAGTATGTATATTAGCATCTTTCACCTTCTATGAAGTAGAAGATTAGTATGTAGAAGCTGAGCATTCTTAGTTTGCTTTTGACAACAACATGCTGAGTTTGATAGGTTGCAGAGGACTGGGTGGTTTAGATCTAACAAGGGATAATCTCCAGCTCAGAAGGAGGATATGTGGTATCAACCTCTATTCAGGTCAGCTGGTTCATGCTGACAGAAACTTACCTTCCTGTAGCTATTGTGTCATGCAAGTGGGCCCTCTGTGTCTAGGTCATGACAATCATGCTAAACACTTGTATATAAACAAATTCTTTAAAAATTCAAATCTGTTTACTGCTCCCTCATTAGCAGGTAGGTTACCCCGATTGCTAGAAAATACTATGGAATTGGAAAACCAAAGGCAGAAGATGTAGCTTATGCACCAAACTCCCTTTAATTAACTTATATTAATCAAATACAAGGATTGTGTGCAGACAGTTGCAAACATTCTGGTTCAATCACTCTGATGAAATGGTGGGGGGAAACAATCAATAGAAACAAAGAACAAAATGTTACACGATTCATTTCGAAGACAGGTTCAAAATCTCCTTTAAAAGGATGCCAGGAACGTGAAAGATGTTCAGAAACCAGGTCTTTTCTGCAAATATGACCAGGCTGAGTCAATATTTTCTCTCTATAGCAAATATATTCTTGGAATCTCATACTAAAGAAAGAAGATAGCCAAAGGTGGGGCATGCAGGAGATCTGCCATTCCTGGAGGAGAAAATAAGCTACTGTGGTTTTGTACACTGAGCTGTGGATGGCTTTTAAGTCTTCTTCTATGAGTCCAAGGAGTGTGGAACATTTCTTCCCCCACAAGCAGAAATCCATGGATTGATTTAGTCACAGCAGCAGTTCAAGGCGAGCTATTGCATAAGCACCCTATGTAGGATAAGATACCAGTAACAGAATAGAGCCCAAAGGTCAATCTGCACTATTGGCACTGGCAGTACCCATCTATAAGTAGCTGCTTAAAGACAATCACATCAACTTAAGAAGGCGATTATATACCAACATGATCTCCACTGCATTAGTGGTACTTTGTTTAAGGTGTGGGGGACCCAGAACAGCTGCCTGTTTTGTTTGTGGAAAAGCTTAATATATATGCTCATATTAGTGCCTGAACACCCTGACCACAGATACGCATCAACAATTCAAACCCACTTCAAGGTGTCAGTGGACACTTTAATCAAAAGTGCACCTAGGCTACTACATTCTGAACTGCAAGTACCAAGCTGTATACCACAGCAAGCCGGATGACACTAGCTTTGCACTGGAAGCACTAGGAGAGCACTAAGCTTCAGAGGGATAAGGGACTTTTTAGTTGCATCCCAACAAGAGTATAGTTAAATATCTGGAGTGCCATCTTTTTAATGTATTTTTGTAGCCTTCATTTTAAATTGTTGTGAACCAACCTGGGATCTTATGGTGGAAGGGCAAGTAATAAATCAAATAATAATAAATAATTCATGTGACCATGGAGAAATAACAGTACCACTCCTGACTTGCAATTGACCTTAGATCAAAACAACTTGCATGATACATAAAGAGTGCACCCTAGTGATGTCATTACTTCACTGCTGCCTGGGACTCTGACCAAACTGCATCATTTCAGCTTCACTGCTTGTTAAACAGCATCAATCTAGAGACTGATTGAAGAACAGTGTGTAACCTGCATCAACCTGGAAGTTGTTTGCCACTCTTTGGCTGAAGCAATCAGCTGGTGCATACCAAAGTGCTATGTACGTACAGGAGCCATCTTCCAAATGCTTATCCAAGGCTCAGTGGGAAATAGATGCTCAATTCTGCAGAATAAATGCTTGGAGAGAGAAAAAAATAAACCCTGCATACAATTAATGAAGATTGCAAATATCCAGTGTAGGATATTCTCTTCAACAAACAAAAAACAGAAATAGAAGTTTCTGAAGAACATCAACAGATAACACTGAGCAGTTGCTAACACTTTAGAATTTGCACAGAGTATGTTGGGTAAGAGTTAGAAGGTAAGACACAAAGTCAGTGTGGAAGTGATGGGTCTATGCTGACAGACCATTAGCAGCACTATACAAAGACAACAACAGGCCCTACCACTGAACATGGTGCTCTCCAGATGCTGCTGAACTCCCAACTCCCATCAGCCTCAGCCAGTAGGGACAATTGTCAGGGATGATAACAGTTGTAGCCTAGGAACATCTGGAGGACCACAGATCCTCCATCCAAGCCCTAAGTTTTTTTGCTCTTCAAAAGATAAGTTGTTCTTGGAGGAGCTGAGAGCTCAACATGAATTTAAAGAATTCAATCACAAACAGAACTTTATGTCCAACAGCAGGTAAAAGCTGTAGTTGAACACATGCCATCTGCTACTTTGATGAACAATTTCCTTTATCATTTGGTAGAAGAGCTTCCTAGTAATCTTGTCCTGAGCAGATAGGAACTCATGGCTTTCTCATAGTTTGCCTTGCAGCTATGTTTCCAAAGTGATTGTTTGACACAAGCTCTTAGGACAGATTAAAAAGAAAAAAGGTACATTGGAAATTTTAGTCAATAATCCCTTTTCAGAGGCAATAAAAACCAGCAGCTCTGAAGAGTTGCTGACACAAAATACACTGAATTAAATAACATATATCCAAGTGTATATTTGAAGTATTCCTCTCTCATTTCTGCATTGGTGCCTTCCTTTCTTTTCCTTACTTAATGTAGATTTTTGCAAGCCATTGAGCTTAATTCCAAACTGTTTGCTAGAACTTGGCAAGACTGTTCAGAAATGAAATGTCTTGCATGCTACTAACATTGTTTCAAGAAAATTGAATCCATGATCAACAAGGATTTACCCCTGTTAAACATGTTGGGTTGTATTCATCATTAGTCATACACTGAGCAGACCAACCAAAATTAATGGACATGACTAAATTAGATTAATTTCAAGAATCCTAGTCTGAGTATAGCTTAGTTGTACAGAATCCAAAGTGTACTGCTGCACATTTTTCTTAGCATGGTGATGTCAATATTCAGTTGTCCACCTACCCACAGTCACAAGTATGACGTCTTACTAAATTTATATGGATTAGAAGCCAGATGAGACAGAGAGAGAGAGAGAGAGAGAGAGAGCGCGCAAAAACTTGTTCTGTACTTTGGTTGGTTTTCTAGCAAGCAACAAGCTGCTGCAAGTATGTAGGGCACATTCCTGCCAAATTGTTAGCCTATGTCACAGCAACATGCGGAAGCGTGAATCTGTAGGAATTCTTGGGCACACCATGATGTAACCCCTGTAGAACTGAATTGCAACAAAGAACTCCAAAAACAAGAAGAAAAAAGAGAAAAGCTGCATTTCCAGGATTTGGGGAATGAGCCAGAATTTAAAGAAAATTAGGTTTTGGTCCATTAAAAAAAAAAACCTACAGCACAATTCCATGTTTGTTTAGTGGACTTCTTCCCAAATACAGGACTGCTGCGTTAATAGTCAAGATCAGAGGACAGGTATTACTAACAGCTATGAGTTTGGAACTTAAAAGAGTTTTTTTTAAAAATGTAACTCAGCATAGCAGAGAGCAGACACAAGATTACTACCAGTTATGAAGTGTTCAAACATACACAAACACACAGCAGTGAACATATGCACACGGGATTCATATTAGTAAACACAAAACAGTTAAAGTACCTTATAGTAGGACAGAGTTTGTAAACCAACCATATGTGGTCAATTACATTCAGTGGAGGTGACTTGAATGTCAGTTTCTCCTACCCACACATAACCTAATCCTCAAAGAAAAGAGAGTTTGAGAACAGCACTCAATGGTTTGATTTATCAGGACCCTGAAACAGAGAACACAATTCTGCACAAGTCTGTGTTTCGACTGAACTGAACTGTGACTCCATTGTATTCCAGGCCAAGTCAGCCAACAAAAAGTCATCCATAGCAGTCTGAGTCTCATTGCTAGTAAGAAATAAACTGCCAAGGGTTTCAAAGCAGCTATCCATGGTCTGTGTTTCAGCACTATTCAGCTGGACTTTGCTTTCTGCCATTTGGTTAGAGGAATTTTTTGCAGGAAAATGCACTTCTGTCTGTGTTTCTGTATCAGATGAGTCTGTGCTCATAGAGAAGGTAGACTGTTTCAAGATGCTCCCCAAAGGCAAATAGGGGCTGTCTAAAAAGAAATTTAAGTCTGTTTGGGTCTGTGTGTCAAACATCTCCAAACCTAAGAAATTGGGATTACCCCTGCAGCTATAGGACTGGGTGGCATTATCTGAAAATAAATCTGTCTGGGTTTCAATATCTAATAACTCCAAGACTGGCTCAGAGTTCAGTTGGGTCTCTTCTGTTTGTGTCTGGATATTGGAGGCTGTGAAGAAATCCTCAATGTCAAAATCAATTCCTGTGTTCTGCGTAGGGCCAGAAGGCAAGGGTGTGCCAGCATGCGAGCTAGTGTCAGTCAAAAGACTGCGGTTATCCAATGACTGACCCGCTGTGTTATTCGAAAAAATAGTTTCAAGATCGTTCAGTAACTCCATTGTCTGGGTCTGATTGTCTGTCATAACCTGCTGTGGGAGAATATTATTTTGTGCAGTGAAGCTGATAACTGGCTCACACTTAGTGTCTGGACTCAAAGATTTGCAGCTTCCTCTTTGCAGCAGACTTTGACCCAGATCTGCAGCCATCAAGTTGCTGCCTGGAAGTCCTACTGTGGTTGAATCACTGAATGATGAACTAACACTGTCAAAAATGTCATTGCACATTACAGCCTGGTCCATTTGTACTCTCCCATCAATATCTTTTTGTGACCTATTGGTCTGAGTCTCCCGAGAAATTCCACATGACTGAAAGCAAGCCTGTGCAAGTGCATCTGTCTGAGCAGCTATGGAAGAAGTCAACTTTGAACTGGGTAACAGTGTCTGTGTCTGCACATTAATTGGCAACAAAACCTGAGAGCTGAACGTCAGGTCTGTTTGAGAACAAGAGGACACTGATGAATCAGGAGTCCAGGCTGCAGATGTCACAAAGTTCTGCGAAATATAAGATAAGTCCGTCTGCACATTTGTTGAACAAATCCCGTTCTTGTAGCATATGGCTTCCAGATCTTGGATTGTATTATCTGATGCCCCTTTACCCAAATTGACCTGGATACCTGTGCTGACTGGCTCAACACTGCCAGCATTTTTGGTTTTTGAAAGGGGCAAGGTGCTTTTAAATGCAAGTGTTTCAGCCTCCAGTCCTGGTATCATAAATCCTACCGGCAGAGGCATTAAGTGAACAGTACTCATAACAGAGCCTTTGTCATCAACGGCAACTACAACGGGTTTGACAGAAGAGTCTGGTGCTGATACAAAGATAGGCAATTGAGTAAGCTGCATTACAGGGAGTTTAACCAAAGCCACTTTTGGCTTTGGCAGAAGCAACTTTGGTGAATTTTTTGGCTGCGTTTGTGTTTGCTTAGTAGTATAGGAACAGCTAGAATCTTCAAAGGAAGCTGCTGGCTTCATCTCAGAGGTCTCCAAGTCTTTAGTGCTAGTACATCTGGTCTGGACACTGGCAGAAGCTCCTTTAACTTTTTCTCCCACCAACTGATTGGATACAGAGGTTTCAATTTTCCTTTTCTTACTTGGTGGATCCCTGTAAATATTACAAAATCTTTGACTAGGTACAGCTGTAGTACATACTCTTTCAGTCCCTCCAAATCTTTCCCACCCCACCACTTTTACCATTTCTATAACAGAATTTAGAATAATGTGAATTGTTTGCCTTGAAAGCATACTTAGAGAAATCAAAATAGTAACACATTGAATTAAGGTAATTTTAAGAAGAAAACTGCATTGCTGGGTAAATAAGTCAAAGATACAGTTAAACTCTGTGCCCAAGCTATTCAACCAAAGCATAATCTTACAGCAGTTTAGCAGCCAACAATGCTGTCCTAAAAGTAAAACTTGCACTGCAATTCCACACAGTCTATAATACTGTGCATTAAGCATTTTCATAAAGGACTTCAAAAGCAGTAGTCACCCCGCCTCCCCACATTGAATGGAAATGCATTCTGAATTCTTAGATAGTTCAAACACAATCACTTTTACTGGTGGCAGCATGTTGGATAATAATTGATTGTATAAAAGCCTGGAAAAATCCCTGCCTCTTTAGTTATCCTTAAAAAATTTTTGTTGGTAAGATAAGGGAAGCTGTCAGTGGCAGTGATCTGCACAGAATGGTGTTAGAATTCCTCCCCCTTCCAATGTTTTAAGGCAAATATATGTGCACATATATGAAACAGTTAACAAAGGAAAAATGTTGCCCTTACCTATGTTCAACAGGGATCTCATGCTGTGTCCTATAAATATGAGACAATAATGCTGTCCTGCTAGCATAGGGGCATCCACAAGTACACTGGAAAGACTTGCCACAGTCCTCACTATGTCGCTTCAGATCCCATATGGTGCCATAGGAATTGCTGCATTTATCACATTTATGCTTCTTTTCAGCATGCATTTTCATAAAATGCTGAAATATAAAAACAAAAGTTAGGTAAGTTATAGGGAACTGCCTTGGACAGCACTGGTCCATCTAGGTCAGTATTGTCTACACTGACTGGCAGCGACTTCAGGATTTCAGACTGGGCTTTTTCTGAGCCCTACCTGGAGATGCCAGTGCTCTGTCACTGAGCGATGGTCCTTCCCAAACAAAAGAAAGTGGTACTATGTTTGAGACACAAAGCTGTTCAAGTTCCAGCCTTTTCTATCCAAGACAAGGCACTTTTAAGCATGCTGTCAACAACTGAATTTTCCATAATTTTTGATGCATTTTCATGCATTTTTAAATGACTGACTGGAGTTGATAGAGGGGGTTCAAGATTTTTCTGGAATTCCTGAAAATGGTTAAAACATGGGAATGAAAGTCTACATGCGCTATCTTGCTGCACCTCAACTCAGTAAATACTGCAACTGACTTTCAACAATTCCACTAGCTTAACTTTCAAAAGATATTAAGAATCAGAGAATGCATTTCTTAGAAGATCCAGACCTCTGACATTCAGCCTGCATGAAGTTTGCAGTTAAGGTTCTCAATAATCTACACAGGCCCATTATAAGTTTTACACAGTTATGTACTTCTGGGGAAAAGAGGGCATATTACAGAGAGTTAAGTCAAAGGAGTAATTGAATTAACTACTCAGAAATCTACAGCAAAATTAACCTCCGATTTGCTCCTTTCATTTTCAGCTACTGAAGGCATATCTCAGCACATTTAGTAAGTTTAATTTTCTAACAAAAGAGTAGCATATATAAAACCTGTGCAATGATGCTGCAAGCTCCCTAGTTCCATGAGAGCTCTTTCCCAACACACTGATCCCATAAACAATAGACAACTGACAATATGTATACCATTATGATTATAATGGTATACATTTACACAGGAATCTTGTAATTCAGAAAGATGCATGGCTCTTGAATAAGATGTTCCATATAAATTATATTGTTCTATTTATTGAATAGTGTAGTTAGAATACATACCTGTCTTACAAGAGAAAATTGTGAAAAAGGCCTTTCTGGTCCTCTAGGGCAACCTTCAATAGGACAGCAGTAGTATTTCTGTGGCGTTTTCAAGTCTTTCCTTATTGCAGGATTTATTTTTCCATCCTGTAGGAGAAGAATATTATTAAATTGTATCTAATGTTTGGGGTTCAGAAGTATCTGGAATACAAATAAAGCTTGTCTTTATACAGCATTTTGCCTGCCTGCATACTGAAGAGACTCTCCACTTGAAACTTCTGTACATGTTTCAGTTATTCCCTATATGGAATGAAAACTTTAGGTAGTTTACATCCCAGCTCACTCTAATTGCCTAGATTATGTGACAGGTAGTCGATTATTCACTAGCCCAGTTTGGGTCAATCCTGGCAAAATAAGCAGAGGTATGTACAAGGCTTTTGCTCATGTGCTCTATCTCATGTGCTCTGATTTAGAGAAGCTGTCCTGGTTTCTGATTTGATCTGATCCCAAAATGTCCCACTTTTCCTTAGGATATCCCTGTTTTCACTGGAGAAATGTTGGAGGGTATGGAGTTATCTAACCCCCGAGCTGTCTGAAGGCAATACTGTATAGGGAAGGTTTTTTAAATGTTTTATTATGTTTTCATATATGTTGGAAGCTGCCCAGAGTGGCTGGGGCAACCCAGTAAGATGTGTGGGGTATAAATAGTAAAATTATCATTATGGAATGGGATGTCCCTATTTTCATCAGAGAAATGTTTGAGGGTATGCTATCCTCATGCTGCCACTTTTTTCCTTGGCACGCTGTGAGAAGCAAGGCAATTTTCAATTAGCAATAGGTCCCAGCAGCACAGTTACAATGTTCCAAACCACCCAGGATTTTAAACCATGGTTTGAAAATGTTCCAAACCTAACCAGTTTCCTAGTGCTAGTGTAATAAGTGTAGATTTTGGGGCTAATTTTGGGGCACCAAGAAGGAGGGAAGGGTGTGTGTGCACACAAGGCTTATTCATATCTGGGCTTGTTAAACCAAGAAGATATGATTGAGTGAACACTGTCACTTAGGAAACAGAAACATTTTGCAGAAAACATTATGCTGAACTTTTAGACCAACCAATTTAGAACCAAACATCTTACAGCAAGAGAGTGTAATATTAAATTCAGAACAAACTGAAGCTAAGGAGACTAGTGCTATACCAATGACTTGTGATGTCAGAGCCATGAACCAGATCAAGGAACCACTGATTGCTCCAGTCTCTCGATAGCTGAACTTGAGCACGTTTTTAAGCATATTGTGATTCAGAGCAAGAATGGACAAAAACACAGAATAATGAGCATATTATTTCCTATAATATTATATTAAAAAACACAAAGTTTCTGGCACTTCTGGTTGGAAAGATTTGCTTGAAATATGTGTGGATATGGCTCCTAAAATCTCAGAAGCCAGAAGGAAATCAGTAGGATTTCCAGTAGCTTTGAGATAGGGCTTCATTCCAGTAGTTTGGGGACAGGGATTCAGTGCCCAACCTTACAAAATAGTTTGATTGCAGAAGTATATGGGTGTGGTTCAATTAATACAAAGAGACAGCTTTCCTTGGTGTAAAATTTGGACTGCAGAACTTTTAAAGGCTTTTTAAAGTGTGGCATTCTCTTTATACATTAAGGTCCCCAAGCATTCGTAATCCAAGGCTTTCCAAACCAGCTGAATTAGATACATGCTCAGACTGGCTGGAGTGTAAGTTTCATCATCGGTGCCCAACCTCTTCTCTAACTTCTTTTTATCTTCCCTTTCAAAAAGGAGTGGGGAAAGTGTGAGAGAACAGCCTAGAGATGCTAAAACCTGAAATGCAACGATTCAGTCCTGAAGAATGCAGGAAGACTCTCTCTACTCTTCAGGCCCTCCCTACCCTTCTGTTAATAAACAGCAGTGGTAGCATATATAAATCCCTAGGAATGAAAAATATTTCCAAACCTTAAGCAAAAGAATCTTTAAAAACAACAAAAAGCTGCCAGCATTTATTTATTACATTTTTCATCTCAGGCTTCCAGCCATCCATTTTATCTTCACAATTATTACATGAAGTAAGTTAGGCTGAAGAATAATGACTGCCTCAAGGTCACCTAGTGAGATCCATGGATGAGTGGTGACTTAAAACTGGCTCACAGACCCAGTAACTGGAGTCTTCCTGTTTATTTTACAGAGCTCAGTTTCTCCATATACAATGCAAGTCTCACTTCAAAATTCACTCACAACGGTATACAGATTTCCATATACAGTGGTACCTCGGGTTAAGTACTTAATTCGTTCCGGAGGTCCATTCTTAACCTGAAACTGTTCTTAACCTGAAGCGCCACTTTAGCTAATGGGGTCTCCTGCTGCCGCTGGAGCATGATTTCTGTTCTCATCCTGAAGCAAAGTTCTTAACCCGAGGTACTGTTTCTGGGTTAGCAGAGTCTGTAACCTGAAGCGTATGTAACCTGAAGCGTATGTAACCTGAGGTACCACTGTACTCATAGTTCTAAAGCACTATCAGGTATCTTACTGTCTACTGTAATATTGGCACTAAAATATGGAATATCATTTTGAGAAAAAAAATTGTTGGTTGGAGTGAAAATAAGTCTGAAAAGATATTTCTGAGGTAAAAGCCCAACAAGCCAATATGCCACCTTGGGATATGTAAAGGGATGAGGAGGGATCACAAGGAGTCCAAGTAGGACATGTTGCAATATTATTGTCACATTACTTCAAAATCTTAATTAAGTCAGTACTTTCCAAACAAAGTATCTGGCTGCAAGATGGAGGACATTGTTTTATAAACACTCGTTTTGCTCTAAATAGCTACAGCTTCCCATCAGAGGTTTATCAAGCACTTCTGGAAGGGATTTGGCGGAAGCCGCCAGCCACTTCCCATTAAAGGTCACATTTCAAATTTGGAAAGAGATTAAAACTTAAATAATATTATCAACAAAGTACAATCAGAAGCAGGAACCCAACCATAAAGGCAGTAGCAAAGATGTGAGTACTTCCCTTAAATACCAGGATTTTGAAAACAGCACCATGGGCTCAGGCACACAGCTCATTTTCAAGATAAGCACAAGAGAAGAGAAAGTTACAGGAGAAAAGAAAGATTAGCGGTAGGGATTCTGGCTTTGGTGAGAGGAGGTTTCTTTCCGTAGTCTGAAATACACAGAGCAGCTGAGGGAATCTGTAATTAAATACAGTGAGCCTTTCATAGATACAGTGATTAGGTTACTAGGGTTTCAGGCTAGGTCTGGGAAGGTTATGAAGTTGTCCTTACCTGGGGCATACTCAGAAATTTTAAGAAAGGTACAGTGGTAACTTGGTTCTCAACATCTTGGTACTCAAACAACTTGGAACCCAAACACTGCAAACCCAGCAGTAAGTGTTCTGGTTTGCGATTTCCCCCCGGCAGTTGAACATGCTCCGTTTTGAGTGCCACACTTCCGTTATGAGTGTTATGCTGAGGTCTGTCTGTTTTTGCTATTTATTTTGCATTTTTGTAGCTCTTTTTGTTTTGATTTTGTGACAGTGTGGAACCCAGTTCAGTTACTGATTGATTGGTTGTGTGACTGCAGTACATTGATTATTGCTTTCATTTTTTGGATCAATGATATCGTTAAGATAGTAAAATTCATTTTAAATTGCTGTTTTAGGGGTTGTTTTTAAAAGTCTGGAATGGATTAATCCATTTTGCATTACTTTCTCTGGGAAAGCACGCTTTGGTTTTGGAACGCTTTGGTTTTGGAACGGACTTCCAGAATGGATTAAGTTTGAGAACCAAGGTACCACTGTACAGAGAGAATTTGTGGAATGAAAGAGCACACAGGTTGCAGTAAAGCAATGTAGATGGTGAGGGGATACTGTTCATTGAACCTAGAAAGCTTAGATGAAGTGCAGTTTCAGAGCTTAGGAAGGGATTTCTAAATATTTTAAATGGGGATGCTCTTGCCTGATTTTAACAACAGCACAGCTTGGCGGGCTGGATGTTTGGCTGGAGTGAGGAATCAGGAAGAGCTGCAACAAGGCCACATAAAGCTGCCACATGTATCAGTGGGCCATAGTAGTTGAAGGATTCGGAGAGTTTGAAGAAACCCTGACCTGCACCTAGTACATTTATATAAGAGCCTACTGAGGACTCGGCTAAGAAAGAGATTTTAGGGTGGGTTCATTATTTGGACCTTCAAGAGGCGCCTCCTCATATTTGCTTACAGAAAAAGCTTTTTGTGTGTAAATATGTTTGTGTGAGAGCGTTTACAGGAGGACCATAGTGAGGGGATTTGTCAGATGCTTATGGTGAGGGTCACAGATTAGTGGTGCCACTACTTGTCTCCTTTTTGCAGAAAGACATATAATCATATGGGGCTAAATAGGTGGTGGCAGCAGCAAGTGTCTGGAAGGTCCAGTTCAAATTATGTAGTCACTTGAGACTTCTAGTTCGGGCTTTGGTTCTAAACCTGCTTACTATGAGGGAGAAAGATCAGTGGTTCTCCAATATTACAGGCATGTCTTCCCCAGCCCTGTTACTCAAACAACCCTTTACAGTGGTACCTCGGGTTACATATGCTTCAGGTTACATACGCTTCAGGTTACAGACTCTGCTAACCCAGAAATAGTACCTCGGGTTAAGAACTTTGCTTCAGGATGAGAACAGAAATCGTGCTCCTGCGGCGCAGCGGCAGCAGGAGGCCCCATTAGCTAAAGTGGTGGTTCAGGTTAAGAACAGTTTCAGGTTAAGAACAGACCTCCGGAACGAATTAAGTACTTAGCCCGAGGTACTACTGCACTTATGTTACACATTGTTCTAGGTCAAGCAGAATGTGTGGTGGATGATTACCAATTACGGTATGTATTGCAACTCTGTGAATGAATGGTTAGAATGGATACTTTCTGCTGAAAATTTACTAAAGGAAAGGAAGTAGGATGGCAGCTGAGCTGAACTGCTGAGTATCACAAATGAACAAAGCATTAGAATTCTGCCTCTACAGAATCATCATGAAGCTACAGAGCTAAGAACCCACAATAAGAGCCACAGTCCTTGGAAGTCACAGGCTAACCTATGATTAACAGAAATTCCAGAAGCATGAGAGGAAAATAACATTCCAGGGATAGCTGGTACCCAGTCTTCCCCAGGAAGAACAGAAAACATCCTGATAATACCAAAGCTACTTGCAATTATGATGCCAATCAACCAAGTTATGAACTAGAGAATTTTGGGAAGTACTAAGTGAACAGACGAAGAGGCTCAGATGATCAAGTTATTGAGGGATAAAAGGTATTAGAGGGACAGAACCATTTGGGGAGGGGCAAGATCTCTGCAGTGTAAAGCTTCCACCACAAACCCCACTCCATCACAGAGTGTTTGTGAGTGTATGAGACCTCTCTAACTTTGATTTCAATAAACCCAGTGTTTTGCCTCCCCCCCATAAGACCCTCACTAACTTATTTCAGGTTGAGTATACTCCCAACATTTGGAGATACTGATGACTGAACCTGAAACCTTCTACATTCAAAGAATATGAAATGAGGTTACAGTGGGTTGGGTTTCCATGGGTCTTCTCTGAGTAGAACTAACCTTGGATACAGCCCATTATACTCACTCAAAGGACACAGTATGGCACTTTCATATACCATATTCCTGGAGCTTTGTGCATGCAAAGGATGTGCATCACTTTAGCTATGGGCCCTCCCTAACATTTGCTTTATTTAAAAGGTATTTAATTATCATGGTTGTATGGTGTCCTGGCAGCTTTGCTACATATGCCTGAAACCTTTAAATAAAGCTAAGAAGTAATTGTGAGTGGGAAAGGGAGTCTCTGAGGTTTGATTTAACATTGTACTGGCATACCACTTTTCAAGCAAAGAAAATGAACTCAAAGTGGCTCACAACAACAACAACAACAGAGCATTAAAAAGATATTAAGAATGCCACTGGAGGGAGGGAGGGGAAAGGGGTATCTGAGGTAAATCAACCAAAAGGGGGTGGGGTGCGGAGAATAGGAAAAGGGCTTTTGTTGCTGTGATTATTATTAATAAACGAATGTCTATAGCTACCAGTTAATAATTATTGCCTGGGGTACGAGGAGGGGCTGAATATTATAATTAATAATTGAATTTTGTCAGCTACCCACCAATAACTACGACTTGGGAACGTTGTGAACAAAAGGTGCTGGAAGGGAGTGCTTATTAACATTAACATTTGAATTCAGATAGCCGCCATCAACGAAAATAATTGAATTCTGATAGCTACCCATCAGTAGTACATTGTTACCTGGGAAGCTTATAAAGTAACCGAATGCTAAAAAGTGGGGCTGATATGAAACGCCTCTCTGGCGCGCCACTGGAGGGAGAGGGAAGGCGCTGGGTCCCCGGAGGAGCGGGAGAGGGGAGGACGCCGCCGCCGCCGCTTACCTGCTGCTGCTGCACACCGTGGGCCTTGCTGAGGTGCATGCTCAGCGCCGGCGGGTTGGGCAGCACTTTGCCGCAGCCGGGCACCGTGCACAGGATGTTGCTCCTGACGGCCCGCGAGAGCTCCGTCACCGAGGGCCTCACCAGCTCCCACGGGCTCGACGGCCGCTCGCGGGGGCCGCGCGGCGCCGAGCGCGGAGGGCGGCCGAGCCCCAAGCCCAGGCCGGGCCGCCGAGCGGGCGGCGCCCGTGACACGGCTGCTGCCGCGGCTCCTCCTGCCGCCGCCGCCGCTGCTGCCGTAGCCGCCATGTTGCTCTCGGCCGTTCCCGATCCGCCGACCGGCGGGGCACTTCCGGTGGCGGGAGGAGAGGGAGAAAGAGCGTGGAAGGGAACTCGGCGGAGAGACTGACAGGCAGCTCATACATATTTATACCTGGCGTTTTCCATATTCATGAGGGGCGCGCGTTCTATGAAACAAGTCCCACACCCAGTTTGCTCTTAGTGCCTTCCAGATATTATCCGCGGCTGGAAATAAAAGTAGACCAGCATTTTCTATATGGCTTATTGATAAGAGTGTGGACAAAACAGGGTGGTGGTTACCCCCCGCCCCCATTCAGCATTCGCATATGAAAGATCTTGGGTTTTGAGGCCTGACCGCAACTGAGAACCGATAGGTAGAAATTCTTTTGTCATTTACAAAAGTTTGTTTGCAACTTGTGTACATCCATGGGCGTAGCCAGGGTTTATAGGTGGACAGGCTTCATGTTAGGGGGCAAATCCTGAGTTCGTTAACCCCTGCCTATGCCCATGTGTACATCCTCAGATTGTTAACCCCTGCCTTGTTGCCCCCTGCCTACGCCCATGTGTACATCCTCAGATGAACTCAATCCCATTTTACACAGGGACAAAGCAAAAAAAAAGAGTATTAATTTTACCAAATGTATGAAGCTATGGATGTCATTAACACTGGAATACAGATCTCTACATTCCAAATCTACTTGTTAAATGAACTCAAATTTATATGTACACACAGTGCTTTTTTCTGGGGGGGGGGGGGACCACAGGAGTGCACATACCCCTAAACATGTTGTGAATCTTTGTACTTTTGTCTATTTACTGTATTTATTTTTCCAAATTTGTACTATAAAATTGTGATTTTCTTCCAAGTCAAAATGAGAGTACATGTGAATTAACTTCAAAACAGGTTTGGACATTAAATAAGAAT
Source organism: Podarcis tiliguerta (assembly GCF_965153285.1). NCBI lineage: Eukaryota > Metazoa > Chordata > Lepidosauria > Squamata > Lacertidae > Podarcis > Podarcis tiliguerta. The sequence continues at coordinate 47,579,564 of NC_139541.1, read as the reverse complement.
AGGAAGAAAATCTAAAAAAGGCTTATATTAAAGAAGAAGGAATACCGTTAACAGTTGGATTAAATATTCATTAATGTTAGTGTTTAACCTTTAAAAATTCAAAATAATGATTTTACATCTATAGTAAATAAATCTTTGATTCTCTAAAATATGCTGTCTCTCAATCTTCTTTGGAAATCTGATTCTAATTCAACAGAGGCACACATACTTGATATAAAAGAGATGCTACCAGTATAATGGGGCCAGTTACATGCTCAGACTTTGCAGTGCTTTGAATCAAGGTATTTTGTTATTCAGAGGGGGTGGCTGCTTCAGAGTTTGTCTCATTATACTGTACACAACTTGAGTTTTGTATGCATCATATCACTATCACTACAGATGACTACATTTGGGGGTAAAACAGCAAGAATGTGTAAGCCACTGGACTAGAGAACAAGGAAATGCATTACTAATTCCAGTTCTTCGATAAGCACACTACTGTATTAAATGTAATAGCTTTATTTACTCTTGTGAAAAAACTTGGACACAAGCAGTTATAAGCTTTCATTTATTTAATCACACAGCTATTTTAAAAACTAATATTACAAGCACCATGTTTATTATAATTTTAATACCATATCAATAAGAATTTTGAAAAGTTGCCTTTAAAGTTAAAAATAAGTAACACTTTCATTTGCTTAAACAATCAAGCACTTTGATATTACATCTAACTTCAGTTATTTGCTAAAGAAGTTCATCTACTCATTGTCCAGGAAGTACATACAGACTCTGGTCAACAGGTCACACCAGCTAGCAGGCTACAGCCTGCTAAGATGTCATATTGTAATCTGACCAACGGAAGTGTAAGAAGTTTATAGGAATACATTCCATGTTGTTTTATTTTGCTGAAGAGAAATAAGTAATCCACTCCTTTGTCTAAAAATGCCATTAGCTTGCAAGGGTTTGTGATAGTGCACTTTTTCTCTCATTAATTCTAAAATAGTTCCTGGCTTTTTGGGTGATGCAAGTAAGTAATGGTGAGGGGGGAACATCTGCCAGCCCTACAATAGAAGAAAACAAAATTAGAATCAGTTCTAAGTTTTGCATATGGTTCCATATTGCCTTGAAAGTACAGCTGTCCAAAGAACAAAACAGTTTGGTGGGACCTGTCTTTTAAGGGTCACATAAGCCTTTTCTTTTAAACACAGCTCTTCACTTGGTTTATGCACTTGCCTTTTATTCTAGATCACTATAATAGTCTATAATCCTCGGTATGTTACACTAGACCAGTACTGGAGAACTGATGACCCTTAATTAGCCATGCTTACTACAACTCTCATAATTTGCCTTACTTACTAGACGTCATGGGGGTTGGTCCAATAGTTCCCTACCCCACACTAGGGGACCTTTAGTCAAGTTCAGCCCCTAATGTCTCCTGCTAGCATAGTTTGATACATTTCAGTTTCTCACTCCCCTGTGCAAGTCAAGCGATAGGAACTGAAGTACGAACATTCAGCTGCAGTGCTTAAGGGCTCTGAAGATGTTATGGAATCATTTGCCTGGATCTTAGCTTATGCTGGAATGTTGGCACAGCCAATATTCCTCAAATCAATTTTTGGCACTTAAATACAGTAGAACCTATACTTACGACTGCCTCTACTTGGGCCTGATCCAAGTTGCGACCATGGCAAACCCGGAAGTAAATACCGGGTTTGCTGCGATTCATGCATGCACAAAAGCGGCTGCCACACACAACAGCGCTTCTACCAGCGACCCAGATTGACTTATGGACAGACCTCTGGAATTGATCACGTCGTAAGTAGAGGTTCCACTGTACTGACAAGTGAAACAGAGTATATTTTGCCAGTTGTCTGATTATCAGCTGTCATTTAAAGCCTAAACCAGTTTTAAAACTTTGAAAGATTAAAAATAGGTTTGGCAGTGGTGGTACTGAAACTCAGGAATTACTGCTTCTATGGAATCCATATGCACCAGATAAGCATACAAAACATAATACTATGAGTGTGCATTCTCAGACACTGGAACACTTACCGGCAGGTGCTAGGGATTTCAGTGACTCTAAAAGATGAGGACTAGAAAACTTGACCATACATCTAAACGGGTCTTTATTGTTCAAGGTACCATTTCCTTGTTCATTTCTAAACGTAGTCTCAAGCTGTAAGCCAAATCAATGAATGGGTTTATAAAAAAGCGCTCTTTGTAGCTTATAATAAGCCGATAATTATTTTTACAGTTCAAAGTGCTAAAACTACACTTTGTTTTCAGCCAACAGATTATTACACTCAGAATCCACTCAGAATTCAAAAGTTATCCTTTCCTGCACCTCATTTTAAAAGAGCTTTATGCATTTTCTTTAAGAAATCGACAAACAGGAACAGCAACTTTTTCAGATTTTACAATCTGATTTTTCAAAGTACTTATGTTTTCTTAAGTATTTGTGTGTATACACACACACAGAGCCAATCAGTGAAGATTGAGCTCAACATATGGAGAACTATATCACTCTGGTGGAATTCTACCTGTATTGTATCATGAAACTCTGCTTTACTTGGGCCTTCTGTCACAAAGACATTAAATAAAACAGGTTCAATAGATGTGCATTAAAAAAAAACCAAAGAGTGCCCCCCTGTGGCAAATAGGCAACAATGCCTAAAACAGCCTCATTCATAGTTTTATAGAACCCAAAACACCGGCAGCAATTTTGATTGCATTTTTATCACTGCACTAAGCTACATATTCTAATTTACTGTCTCAGTATTGCTACAGTATTGGCTCAATTAAAAAGCGTAAGAATTACTTCAGTCTCAGTACACGATCCTCTAGGGTTGTTGTGAATTGAGAAAAGTACTTTAACATTTCAAGACCATGATGTATCAATTACAACATCAAAGGAATATCACCATTCTGTATACAGGGTAATGATCTGCATGCACGGCTGGAAATCCCGTGTGCATGTAAAACAGTTCATTTAAGAAAAGTAAGCCATTTAAGCCCAGGGTTTTAGACTGTATTTCAAGCAGTCTATACAGTATTAGAATGGTCTCATGCAACACTGAGGAACAAATCAATACTCTTTCAGTTAGTACAATGAAATCTGCACGCTAACAGTTGGCCTATCTTTTAAAAATTGCAGGGCTGCTGCAGAAATAGAAAACTTAGTCAATTATATGAATTTTAGGCCACAAACAACTATAACTAAACATAGGAACTTACTTCTGAGTAAACAAATGGGATTGAAGTAGTAATAGAATAAACAGAATAAAAACTGAACTTGTTTCTGCATCTTACACAGGGAAGTACCTCCCCTGAGATGGTGTCTACCATATAGTTTCATGTATTTCTTTTTAATCTGATTAATGGCACCTTTTTCAGTTGATCAAATAGTCTTATTCAATTAATCTAAGTAGTTAACTGACACTTCAGCCCTAAGTATTGTTTTGTGCAAAAATAAATTCTATAGAATACATATACATAATAAATGTATATTTGTGCATTAAATTTATATAATATGCATTAAATATAATTTTACCTTGTATTGTGCAAACTCCAGTTTTGGCTGAGGACTATCACCAAAGGCTTCCTCATTAACTCTTTCAATTCTTTCCTTTTTAAGTTTATCTTCCTTTACTATATTTGGATCCACTGAAAGTACAGAACCATATAAAATCTCATGTAAAATGTTATCCTTTTCAAAGTAGCATTCAGAACTGAACAGAATTCCAAAGATGTAAAGGTCATGATGCAACAGAGTAAGACATACACACACAGTTCACTGTTGTGTGCTTGAAGTACTATATGAATTGTGCTGCAGTGCCCCCCCCATTCATTTACTCTATAACAAACATACTAAAAGTGAACAGATCAACACCAGAGAAAGCTATGAACCTCCAGCTGTGAGTTTAATGCATGCAAGATAAATATTAGCCACTATTTGAAGTTTCTGAATATTTATTTAAATATTTTAGAAGATTGATAAACCTCTCCAACTAGTGCACAACTTGCTGAACCACTTCCTGTGCACACACAGGGGATATGGGCACCCCAAAACCGATAGTCATGTGGTAAACATGGGCCTCCTTACAATGGCCAGACTTCTTAATATTTAAATAAACTGTTTTGCTATATAGAGTTTTAAACCAAGATATTATGGGTACCTCTTTGCAGAATGCAATTTCGTTCTTGTTGAGGTTGTGGGTGATGTGTTTGAAATTTCTGGAGGAGGGGGTCCATGGAGAGATAGAATAGTGATAGAACATTGTTAGTGTATTTTTTGCCTCTAATGAGTGATTGTATGAAACTGCATAGCATTCAATGCTTGTCCTACTTGGAGAAGACCCACTGAAGTGAATGGGCATGACCAAATTAGGTCCATCAATTTCAATGGGTCTACTCCAAGTAGGACTTTGTATACAACCAATATTCCAAGTTCACTGACTTAAGACCCAGTCTGCATGCCATGAGAAACTGTTAACTATATATTATGCTTAATGACTCCATCAGGGCTGTTTTGCTCCTCCTTCTAGTTTATGAAGAAACAAACCAAATCACTGGCTTAGCATCACAAAACTGCAATCTGATTTATATTAAAAATGCTGACTTCTTGTTGTGGTTTGTTTAGAGGAAAACAAACCACAACCTCTGCTTTGAACATTAGACTAAATCAAGTATTTTTCCTTCTCTCCAGTGCTCAGTGAAGGACCCTTGGCTCAATTCTCTCTTCAATAGCCATGAAATGTAGCCAAGAACAAACCTTGGCTACAGCTCATGGTTAGTGAACAGAGATCTTAACCACAAGCCACAGTTCAGACAGCACATCAAGCCAAACCTTGGCTCAGCACAATAGCAAAAAGGACAGGGGAGGAGCAAAGTGACTTAGCAAGGTTCAGCTTAGCATGTAATGCAAAGCAGTTCAATGGCATATTTGGAGATTAAGTGATAACAGACAGAAATGATAAAAACTCAATAATGGCTCTAAAAGCAGGAGGGAAACTAATTCTGGCCCTTATCATCTCTTCCTGATTGTAAGACTGTACAGCTCTGTAGCACTATAAGCAATCTCTTTGAAGGAGAAAATTTCCTTACCTCCTGAGAATTTTAGAAGCAGGCCTAAGATTTTAACCCCACCCCCCCGCCAAGATTTGACTTAGAATAGTATACTTAAATAACTCACCTGGCTACATCGCTTAAGTAAAATATCTTTAAGCGAGTCTAAATGACGACTTCGGAGGTCCATTTCATGGATGTCATTGTAACTGGCGGCAATCAGCAGAGCCTTTAATTAAAAATGAAGGTGCTAGTTTAGTTGGCGTTGAAAGAGTTGTTCCATTATTTTTGTTTTAGAATTGGAATTTGATATTGAATTTCAGAGTATACATCTCTGTAGGATATCATGCAACTGAGCAGTAATTTCTAGTTGCTTGTTCATTCACTCTTACTACATCTAAGTTTAGAAATTACCTTGAAGATGACAGAAAAACAAATCTTTACCAGACATAATGTATTTACCTGCAAAAGTAACGGTTTGCAGCTCTTATTTCTAGAGCTGGATATGAACACATAAGGCGTCTGTGAAATGTAAGCGACATAGGATGGCTTGTATTGGTTGGGCTTTGTATACTGTGTTCCCCATGCAATGCGAATCCAAATTGCATTGTCTTCAAACTCTTTAAAGCTGATAGTTACCTGAGGTAAAGATAAAGGAAAAATATATATTGCAGTCTGAACCCTATATTTAAAGGCCAAGAAGTATAGACATAGTTGTTTCTTATATGTGTGTTACAAAAGGCAGCAAACACATCATGAACTACTTTAACACAATGGTTTCTACAATGTATACAAAGAAGTTATGAGATATGAAGCACACCTAATTACCTTCCAATATGATACTAAATACTGCATTTAAAAAAAAAAAGAAACCCAATGATCACTGCTAAATTGGATAGATGGCAGACATTTCTCCATTTAGTTTCAAATTACTATAAATTTATATTATTTTTATACAACAGGATAACAAAACATTTAAGAGAACCTAAAATATTAGCATTGTTTATGCTCACATTTTTCAAAGCTGACTGAAGACTTCTTTTAAATTTCTTTTTAAAATCTGCCAAGTCAAAAATGTCATATTCATCACCTGCCAATAAAATAAAACATTTTAAAATAAGCTTCATTCCAAACATAACTTGCATTATTTTAGTTCAATCATGCAAAATACCAAATTATTTATTTATTATTAATAATTTTAAAATCCTGCTCTTTAGTTAAAAAACTTTTCTGAGACGGTCTCATATCCCTGCCCTCATGAATGCAATCAAAAATATGAAATACAAAACGAAAAAGGGTTGGGAGAGAAATAAAATTTAGTCACTGTTTCTCAGTTCTTATAACGATCACCTGGAATTACAGGAATTCAAGGAGAGAAGGGGCCAAAGTTTCTGATCTTCCAACAGAGTTTATGGAAAGATCCTGCAGTACCTTCTCCTATAGGATGGAATGGCTGTTGTAGACAATAGTTCTGGAAAGGGCATAATAAAGTTGCTCTTTCCTCAAAGCAAGTCTAGAGCTGGTGTAATGAAAACTAATCTGCCACCCTGGCTGGCATGAGTTGGTGAGGCTTAGGATATGGAGGTGGATCCATAAATACACACATCCCAGTTAGATTGCTCTGTTCATTTCCTGGGGGAAATGTTTTATTATGGAAGGAAGAAGTATATCTTGGCCTTTAAGTAGCATTAAGAAAAACCCAACCCTTTGAGCTCTGCTAAACAGTCAAAGGTCTGCAAGAAAAACAGCAAAATTTTAGATGTTTCCAGCAAGTTTTATAAGATAGCTGACATAATCCACTTTAAAGTGAGGATAAGCAAAATAACACTATAAGAGATAACTGGGCACTTCACTTATTTATATAATGCTTTTGATAATTATAAACACTTACCACCTTCTTTTGTCATTTGATAAACAGTCCAAAGCTTTTTGTCCCTGTATGTGTAGTTGTCTGAGGAAAAATATTTGACAATAAACAGCATTGCTTATTAACACAAGAATCCATAATTGTTATAAGCTAGCAACTCCTCCCTACACAATACAGGAATTTCATATTTCATTTTGCTGATTAGTCAACAGTTTTGCTCTTTGTTACAGAAAGGATGGCTAAGTTCTGTATGCTTGGGAACCGATATCTATTACACATTCTGGAGATTAGAACAATCCAACCCAACCCTTTTCATGGATGATCAGTTTCCATATAATAAAACTGGTTCCACCCAACAATTAAGAGCTTCACAGAAATAGGACATGTGTTTTCAAATGGTAAGATATAAACAGATTTCCAAATAGTGCAGATACATACTATTCTCATTGGCCACATTTGCAGATAACTCTAAGTCATACATTTTGGCTTACTAAACAATACTGTACACAGATACTCCCACTTTCCTCATCCCTTTATGCAGCCAAAATTTACTTCCCTAACAAGTATAATTGCCAGCAAATTTTAATATCATTCTGATTATATTTGCATAGGGCCATTTGTGCCCAAAATTTCTTCAGGAGCCAAATCCAACCTGCAAGTGACTAGTTATTTCTTCTTATTGTTATTTCTACCATAAAGCAGCTTACAAGAAATGTGAATACAATAAAGAGCAAATATTTACCCAAACATTTATTCCAAATTATGAGAGGAGGAGAAATTATGGTTCCTTAACTTGACATTGGATATAGATTCTTTCAACCTCCATTTACTTTTCAAAAATTGAAGCAAACTAGAAATCAATGCATGATCTGGGGTACTGTAGTTACATTTTAACATTTCACAATGTAAACTATAAATAGCTGCAATGTAAATGTTTACCAAATACTACTGATTTCAGATCACAAAGGAATTCAAACCTTCAGATTCTGACAAATATTCAATCTTGGATTTAGTGAGTTATGCAAATACCATTTAATAGTACTGTAATCCTATAAACACTTGTGGCAGTAAGCCAAATTAAACAGTGACACTTGTAAATAAACAGAGGATTAAGTTGAAAAGAGCATCCCATTTCTTTATCTGGCTCTAAATGTAATTCAAGCTACTATACTGCAAAGAAATGAAATCTTAGTCTAGTAGAAACTTCTTTGCTTTGGGAATGTTCATTGGGGAATACGATTACTGGCTAAACACAATTACTGGGTTGGAGAGGACTCTTGTCTTCTAAAGATGATACATGGATAGCTTGGCCTAGTATCACTATGTAATGAAAACAATAACATCAAATTAAGAGGAAAGGGGAGTGATCAGCTACCTTGTATTACCTAAAAGTTAAATGATTTATTTTTTCGACAAGACAAATATTAATTTAATCAAAAGGAAGTGCTGAGTGCTTATCCAAAATCTAACTGGTTTATACTAAAACAGAAACTAACAACAACAACAACAAAATATAAGAAAACACTTCACTTACAAATGATGTCTAGATCTGCTGCATGCTGGATAGTTGCATGGTTTTCCTTCAAGACAATAAGAACAACTAATCAAAAAAGTTAGACAATATTACATAGGCCCAAATTGCATACAATGGTAAGCCACGGCTTTTTCCAAATGTACTGGTGCATGCTGCTCCTTCACACCAGCCCCCTCCCCTCCATGTCATGTTAGGAGAAAACAAAGTAGAACAGCAACCTTGTATTACTTGCGAACCAGCATTAGTGGTTTGTTTTCGCTAAACAGGTAAGCAAATGTGTGAGCATTCGTTCCCACATAAAACCAAGTCTATGCCCTGATTTGTTTTCTCCAAGCATGGAGGAGGGGGTGGATGTGAAAGAGCTGCATGCACCAGCATGCTACTCATTCACAGTAAACCATGGTTCATGGCTTACTCTTATGTCCAGATCTGGTTAAAAACTGCATTTGTATTAAAATAATATTGTTTCATTATTAAGATCTGAATCTGTAAAATCTATTAGTCATTCATTAGTTGCTTCACTGACAAGAAACTGGGGGCACTCCATCACAGATCAACAAGGGCTGCAACAGTCATGGATTTTGTTGAAATTCTGCAGAATCATTATACAAATCAAAATGTATCTACAGCCAAAGTATCCCTGAGCCTCACCACAATTGCTCCAAGGACACATTTACCATACAACATGTACAATTTGTAACAGACTGTCAGCGGGAGGGGTTTTTGGCCCTGTCCCCAGGGTTCCAGTTACACAGCGCTGATTTCTGGATTAGGTGCTAAAAGGAGCTCCATCACATTGCCCTGCTATACTCCAGCACTGGAGCAAGAAGATACAGTATGCTCCAGTTCTCAGAACTGGAACAAGAAGATATGCACCCCAAAGGTCAAAGCCAGTGCTATTTTCTACATCAGGCTTCGTCAAGCCTGGCCCTTCAGATGTTTTGAGACTACAATTCCCATCATCCCTGTCCACTGGTTCTGCTAGCTAGGGATCATGGGAGTTATAGGCCAAAAAAACAACTGTAGGGCTGAGTTTGAGGAAGCCTGTTCTACATCATTGCTCATGCAAGGAATAATAGTGACTGAAAAAAGATGGGGTATAAATGTAAGAAAAATGTGCCCCCTCAAATGTGCATTCAAAATTCTCTCACTGCAAAGACCACTACTTTTCACACACGCTCCCATAATAATAATAATTTTTTTTATTTATACCCCGCCCTCCCCAGCCAAGGCCGGGCTCAGAGCGGCTTACAAGCAATAATAAAAACAAGATGAATGATTACAAATAAAAAACAAAAGTAAAATACAACATTAAAATAATGGAACATTAAAATATTAAAATGTAGCCTCATTGTAGGAGGAGAAGGAAAAGAAAAAAGAAAGAGAGGGAGGGAGGGAATCAAATTGGCTCCAAGCCAAAGGCCAGGCGGAACAACTCTGTCTTACAGGCCCTGCGGAAAGAAATCAGATCCTGCAGGGCCCTGGTCTCATGAGGCAGAGCGTTCCACCAGGCCGGAGCCAGAGTTGAAAAGGCCCTGGCTCTGGTTGAAGCCAATCTAACTTCCTTAGGGCCTGGGACCACTAGGGTGTTGTTATTTATGGACCTTGAGACTCTCCGTGGGGTATACCAGGAGAGGCGGTCCCGTAGGTACGAGGGTCCTAGGCCGCGAAGGGCTTTAAAGTTCAAAAGCAGCACCTTAAATCTGACCCTGTACTCCATCGGGAGCCAGTGCAGCTTGAAAAGCACTGGATGAATATGCTCCCATGGCAGAGACCCCGTGAGGAGCCTCGCTGCAGCATTCTGTACCCGCTGGAGTTTCTGGGACAGCTTCAAGGGCAGCCCTGCGTAGAGCGAATTACAGTAGTCAAGCCTGGAGATGACCGTCGTATGGATCACTGTGGCCAGGTCGGGACGGGAAAGGTAAGGGACCAACTGCTTGATGCGGCGAAGGTGGAAAAATGACGCCTTGGCTGTTGCTGTAACTTGCGCCTCCATGGAAAGGGAGGCGTCAAGGATTACACCCAAACTCTTAACGGAAGGCAATGGCACTAATTGGGCCCCCACAAAAGAAGGGAGTTGGTCCCTCATCCCCATGCTATCCCGACCTAGCCATAGGACCTCTGTCTTCGAAGGATTTAGTTTCAATCGGCTCCCACAAAACCATCCAGCTACAGCTTCCAAACATCTGGTCAGTGTGTTCGGGGCCGAGTCGGTGTGGCCATCCATCAGCAGATAGAGCTGAGTGTCATCAGCATATTGGTGACAGCCCAGCCCAAAGCTCCGGATAATCTGGGCAAGGGGGCGCATAAAGATGTTAAAAAGCATCGGGGAGAGAATTGCGCCCTGCGGCACTCCACACACCAAGGAGTGGCGCGATGACATTTCCCTCCCTAGTGCCACCCTCTGTCCCTGACCAGAGATACTCACATCACCGCCTCATCCTCTTATTAGGGTGAAGACATCACCAAAGCTCTGGTGGGTCCTCTATTAAAGGCACTTGAGAAAGATTTCAGTATTAAGAAACCAACTCCTATTAAAAGTAATTTAAAAACAAAGACCACCAATAGTACAGTCATAGTACTTAAATAGTACACTACTATGTTTCCCAGTAAGCATGTTTTTTATTTTATGCAGAAAAAAACACTGACATTTGTACAAATTTCACAATGATCCTTCAAATACTGTTCTCACCTCACATAGCCGAACTACTTCTTGGGACACATTTTCCTTTAGCTGATGGATGTTTAAAGACTGAAGCTGAGTTTCAGACAGAAACCCCCATGTGGCAAGCATTTTCCCCATTTCGGAACGTGGGATTCGCAGCACAGTTCTTCTAATGTATTCAGCTACTCTCTCATCCATAATGAAGACCCTTCAAAATAAAATAGAGATTAAACATTCAGATACAGTACACCTGGCATCCCCAATCTTCGGCCCTCCAGATGTTTTAGACTACAATTCCCATCATCCCTGACCACTGGTCCTGTTAGCCAGGGATCAATGGAGTTGTAGGCCAAAACATCTGGAGGACCGCAGGTTGGGGATGCCTGCATTACAGACTTAAGATAGACAGCATACAGCAGCTGTGAAAAAGGTAAATCCAATATTAACAATTAGTAGGAAAAAGATTGAAAATGGCAAAAACTGAAAGGCTACTATAAGTACAGTATTTGCTGCAGCCACATTTGGAATCCTGTTACAAGTCTGGCTTCATCTTAGAATGGTATCACAAAGCTTCAAAAACCCCAGCCACAACCCTAAAATAATTACAGGGTTGAAACACCTTCCAAATAAGAGATGAGCTAAAGTTTTAGAGGCTTAGGAGTTTTGAAAATATAATTAAGAGGGTAGGATAATAATATTTACAAAATTATGTTCACAAAAGTATAGGTTGAGAAAGCTCTCAGTGGTAAAGTATATAAAGTAGAACCTACTGTGAATCAGTCATCCTATCCACAACAGGTAGATATTAAATACTTATTTTCTCCTGTGTTTTGGCTACATCAACCTGCTTCAGAAGCCAGTACAGGACACACTACTACAACAGGGGTAATCAGTGTGGTACCTCCAGATCCTATTGGACTCCACCTCCCATCAACCCCAGTCAGCACCGCCAATAATCAGGGATGATGCAAGCTGCAGTTCAATTACATCTACATTCTATTTTTATCTTGCCATTCCTCCAAATACATGTTCCCCGCATTTTATCCTCACAGAACCTCTGTGAGGTAGACCAGGCTGAGAAAGGAAGTGACTGGTGCATGGTTACTCTCCGTGAGCTCTGTGGATGAATGAGGATGTGAATCTGGGACTATCAGATACCTGCTTTTAGTCTGGCACTGTAAGTGCCACTTTATACTGGCTTTTACTCTTGTGAGAGCAGTGCAACATAAGCGTACACTGGACCCTACTTTCTTCTGAGAGTTGTTGAAAGATATATTTTTGTAAGAGGGTATTTTGTTTTTACAATCAAGTGGTCTATAAATGTTATTGAATATAAAAATGCTTGAAGTATGCAAAATAACAGAGAGTCTCCGAGCATCTTGGTGGCAAGAGCCCATGGGGTCCTAGGCACACACATGGGGTCTATGTCCCTTTGGAGAATAGAAGACATGGCAGCGAATGTCATGCTTTATGAAATATGGTTTATTCACCTATTCACACCTTCAGTCTGCATGGAGGAAGTCCAGATTTTACAGCATAGTCATTTCAAAAGGCAGCAGCATAAGTAGCCTGCAGCCAGCACCCTCCAAATGATGGATCTCAGCTCTTTTATCCTTCTTCACCTAGCCCTCCCCCAGAGCTGTTACCCTGGCAACCTCCCAAATCCCCAGTCTCAGTTCACACCTGGGGGCAAGGGAGAAGTTTCGTTGTGTTGTTAACCGTCTCTACTGTACCTTTGATAGCCGTAGCTCCACCAGATTGGTTTGCATAAGCCAGTCCAGGAATTCCCTGCCTGGCACAGCTGTGAAGTTGGTGTCTTAATCCACATCCCATTTAATCAAACTCCTAATAGTTATTTATTCCTAGAGTTTGGGGGGATCCCCCCAGATCTATAACAATTTGGAAAATATCCTCATCAATGAGCAGCAACATTCTCCCACACTCCAACCCACTCACTGACATTACTTTGGGGATTACGGGGCGGGGCTCCAATGCCCTTTATCCCTGCTGGCTGGGGCTGATGGGAGCTGCAGTCTCAAACACCAGGAGGGCTCGACATCCGGCACCCCAGGCCCACAGGCCATGACTCGGGTTCAAACCCTCTCGGCCACGAAGCTCTCACTGGCTGCGACTTCCTCTCCCGGCCCTATCCTACCTCACAGGGTTGTCGCCAGGACGAAATGGGGATCCCACTATGTTAATGGCCGTCCCGAGCTCCTCGGAGGAAGAGCCGGATAAAAATAAACTGACTGATTTACAACGTACCGTTTCCCCGGCTCGCTTTCTTCTGAGGGAAAAGGGCAGCCCCTGTTACCTCAGCGGCGCTCCCCCACCCTCAAGTCGAACTTACTCGGCCCCGTCCTTCCCATCACTGGCGTTCAGCCGCCGCCTCTTTGCCATCTTCTTTATCGGCTTACGAAGCCCTCACGACTGCCGCCGCCCGCCGCGGCCGCCAAACCGTCCCCTCAGCTTTGAACCAGCCAATCAGCTGCCGCCTTCTCGTCCGCCAAAGCCAATCACCGCCCTAGCGGTGCCATGCACCGCGTTGGCGGCTGCGCAGAGCTCGAACCGCGATAGTCAACAGAAGCCCCCTAGCGTTCCTCGTCTCCTGTTTCGATTGTGCCGGCGTTAGTATAATGTGCTATCAGCTGCAGCAGGAGAAGGGGCGGGATTTCCGTGTGACGGAAGCGGCCAAGAAACAACAACTTCCGGGTCTGAACGAAGCTTACATCCGGGTTTTGCCCTTTCTTTGAATTTCCGTCTGTTCCAGGCGTGCAGGGAGTTTTGCAGAACTTAGGTAGGTAGGTGTGAAGCGGGGTCTTCAGTAAGCGGGTGTTTGTGTGACTTTGAGCGAAAATGTGAGAGAGGAGGAAGAATAAGAATGGCAAGGATGTTGAAGTCTGTTGACTGCTCGTTTATATCTATTGTATTATATCATGGGGAAGTTATGTAATGTATATATGTAATATAAGTTGAATTGTATCTGACCAATTCATATTCAGCGTAGATCCATTGAAATTAATGGAGTGGAGGGACACATTTATGCCGTTCGTATCTCCTCCAGCCCAGCGGAATGGGGAGTAGTAATATTTCTGGAATTTCAGTACTTTAGTTGTAATAGCAAATCAGGATTTTATTTATTTATTTTTTGCTGTTTAAGAGAATAAGAAGAGCCTGCTGGATCAGGCCAATGGCCTGTATATAGCATAACATCATTTTCTCTCAGTGGCAAACCAGATGCCTGTGGGAAGCCTGAAAGCAGGATCTGAATGGAGATCCTTTGACAGTGGAGATGGAACCCAGCTGTAGGTAGCCTTATTCAACATGAATTTGCTACCCGTGTTGATGATATAGTTTTATAGTTCCATAGTTTTAACTGTGTGCTATGCTTTTATAAAACCCAGTCTTAAAAAACAATACTGTATGCTGTGCGAAGATGTACTTTCAGTCCTTTCGTTCTTACATTTATGTATTTTTCTGTATACTTTGAAAATGGATTAGATTTATGATGTGTCCGTATGCTAGTATGTTCTCACTAAAACTGTGATTAAAAACAATATTAGGAACAGCAAAAAATCTCAAACTAGGCTTGCTCACTGCATTGTAGTGTTGTCCTAATAAAGCTCTCCCCTTCCTTGTCATATTGTGTTGGGAAATGGGTAGCTATGCTGGATTTGTACTTCTACCTTCTATTGTTCTTTCATTGACTAGTTTATGATTTTATATACTATAAGCAGGTTTTGGTGGGAGAGGGCATTCTCTGTGCCAGCCCTTAAGTTGTGGAATTAGCTCACCACAGAGGTGTGTCTTGCACTTACACTATATAGTTTTGATTGTATGTTGAAGATACATCACTTTACCCTCGCCTTTAGCACCTGAGCTATGTATTTTTAGGACCCACCCAGTTCTGTTGACTGTAATTTTTTTGTAATATTTCTATAATCCACCCTGGGACCTTATTGTGAAGGATGGCTAAGAAATCAAATCAACAACAACAACACTTTGTGCACCACATTCTACAGTATGACTGGCTTCTGAAACTGTAATTTTTGTGCAAAGGGTTGGGATCTTAAAGTAGCTTATGCTGTGGCTAAACCTTGTATATTGGACAAAAACTAACCTATGTATAAATTTGGGTCACTCTGAGCTTACCGGCAGCAGAATTCTACAAATGGAATAGAAGCACTGTTTGAATGAATGAATTTTATAGTGGTGGTTACTAGAAAAGCATCTTAATAGTTATGCTTGCTTTTCTTGGCCACGGCACCACCTTGTGGTCATTCTTATATACACTTTGTTGTTGTCATGTGGGTTGTAAATAGCTTCTATGTGCATTTAAATAGAAACCAACTCACAGCCTGCTTTTAGAGAGGGAAATATAATGGTGCTTATTAATCACACCAGGACTGGAAGATAAACCAGGCTTGGCGGAAGCTTTCCTACATTTATGCCATTTTCAGTGAGAAATGTTCCCATCTTACTTAAAAAGATGATGAAAACTCTTGCTGGTTAGCAAACAGTTGCTATGTAAACCTGTTCACCCACAGAAATGTCAGGCTTTCTGCAATCCCTCAGAGGCTTTTTTCACACTTCCCATCTTTAAAGTGTAGATTTTTCATGTCCTAACTATTCATTTTTAATCTGCCTTTCTTGTTTCTGTGGTGAAAGGAGCAAAGTCCGGCTGCAGCTGTAACACTGCTGGCTAAGTAACAATTGTGCTGCACAGTGAAATATCACAATACTGTACTATGTAAGTCTGACACCAGTGACTTGGAGTGCAAATTCTTCCAGTACTTCCTTTTACTGTGGAAGATTTTCCATTTCATAATTTCATTAGTAATGATTAATGCATGGCAACTGTGAATATATACAAAGAAATCTTGGCAGTTCAAAGTGTTTAGCTTTGTTTACTAAATGCAAATAAAATAAGCATGCTAAATTAGATCACCCTGTAGGACAACAGAAAATGTTCTGATGCAGACTGAAAAATTATCAATACAAATTTTTCTGTAATACCCATGTCACTGTCTGAGGCATGCAGTTTTTAAAAATAATTTTTGAGTTGTATAAGTCTGAGGGATTTCTGTATTTCTGCAAACCCCGAGGTTCCTCCGAAGTGCCTGATACCGTGTGTGTGTGTGTGTGTGTGTGTGTGTTTGTGGTGTCACTTATGCCACTTAAAGAACCTGATTCGGAGAACGAGTTCACTATTAGCCCATTTTGTCAAACCTATATACTGAGAGTAGACGGTTAGGTCTCCTTAGGGGACATAAGCTGTTCCATTCATTCTGTAAGAGAGTAAAAAAAACCCTGGCAGCCTACTATTTATTGAACAGCGCTCCCTCCTGAGGAAGAAGAGAAATGCCATTTCTGTGGGGGCTCCTTAATATCCTGAGGTTAAATGTATTGAGCCGAGATAATGCTGCTTTGTGATCAATATAAATAAATCATCTCTTGAAGTTTGACAGAACAGTCTTGTTCATTTTCTTCTGTGAACTCAGTGGTGCAGAATGATTTGACTGTGGAAAGAGAGAATGGTTAGAGCAAGGCACTGGCATAATAGCTCAGTAGCAGAGTGCAAACGGACATCTGGGGATGAAGCTGTGTGTGTGTATATGTGTATATGCAGTTGTTGTCGCCCCTTTTGCTTTGTATGATGAGAGGGCGATGCAGCCACTGCACACGTATAGATGCAATGTGGATAATACTTGCTCTGATACACCACTAATTATCCGAATATAGGAAGCTGCCTTATTCCCAGTTTTACCAGGAGATGCCAGGGACCGAACCTGCAAATGTCTGCGTGCAAAGCAGATGCCCTACCACTGAGCTACAACCCTTCACTTGTCAAAGGCTAAATATCTTCTAGCTCAGTGTTCATTTGTCTAGACCTGTGTTGTCTACACAGGCTTCCTCAACCTCAGCCCTCCAGATGTTTTGAAACTACAATTCCCATCATCCCTGACCACTGGTCCTGCTAGCTAGGGATCATGGGAGTTGTGGGCCAAAAACATCTGCAGGGCCAAGTTTGAGGAAGCCTGGTCTGCAGTGACTGGCAGCGGCTGTCTAGGGTTCCATGTGGAGTTCCTCCCAGCCCTACCTGAAGATGCCAGGGATTGAACCTGAGACGTTTTTCATCCAAAGTAGACATGCTACCACTGAGCTATGGCCCCTTTCCAAATTTATTTCATTACTGTTTTATTTTGCCTTTCTCTTGAGCAGCTCAGGAGAATACGCAGAGTCTCCAGCTTAATTTTATCCTCACAACAATCCGGAGAAGTATGTTGGCTGCAAGAGAGACTGGCCCTGGGTCACCCAATTAGCTCTATGACCAAGAGAGGATTTGAAACTGGGCCTCCTGAGCCTTGTAAAGGTAAAGGTCCCCTGACAGTTAAGTCCAGTCGCAAACGACTCTGGGGTTGTGGCGCTCATCTCGCTTTACTGGCCGAAGGAGCCAACATTTGTCCACAGGCAGTTTTTCTGGGTCATGTGGCCAGCATGACTAAGCCACTTCTGGCGAACCAGAGCAGCACACGGAAACACTGTTTACCTTCCCACCGGAGTGGTAACTATTTATCTACTTGCACTTTGACGTGCTTTCGAACTGCTAAGTTGGCAGGAGCTGGGACCAAGCAACGGGAGCTCACCCCGTCGCGGGGATTCAAACCTCTGACCTTCCAATCGGCAAGCCCAAGGCTTAGTGGTTTAGACCACAGTGCCACCTGACACTATCTACTAGGACCTTGGCCAGGGACAGCTATCGAAGTTGTGTGGGATCTTTTGCATGCAATGCTTGTGCTCTACCAGTGAGCTATGGCCTCTCTTTGTATTATAACAAATTAACAATGTTATGGTCAATAATTGCATCTCTGTGTGCCTTTTGCACCTTTATCCTGTCAGTGAGTGCAGTATAACACAGTACAGTAAACTTTTCTTGCTTTTCACTGCCCTGTGATCTTCAGATGAAGGGCAGTATACAAATTTAATAAATAATGGCAATAAAAATTTCACCAATCGCCATTGCATCTTTCCAAGAAATAATAGTTTCAGAAAAATGACACCCAGGGAATGTAGAAACCTATGCTGCAATGTTAACTTGATATTCTATGTATCTAATATTGTGTTGCAAAAACTATTATATATAAAAAATTATGCAGAGTATCAAATAGTTTTCTCACACATACATACGCACATGCATGTATACACAAACAATACTTTTGGTGTTGGTGACACACTTTTTAGACATGCATAATTTTGCAATACAGTAATTCAATTTTACTAGCAAAATGGAGGCTAAACTAACCCCTTTCTAGCCCTGGGAGAAGCATGGGGAGTGTTCCCGCAACACACCTACACACTGCAGCCGACATACTAGTGTGTCACAACAAACAGTTAGGAAAGCTCTTCCCTACACTGACTGGCAGCAGCTCTCCAATGTTTAAATTACTTACATATCCTCACAACAATGCTATGAAGTAAGTTGTCCTGGGAGACAGTGATTTGCCCAAGGCTATGCTATAAGCTTCACAGGTGAGCAGGGGTTTGTATTTATGTATCACATGCAAACCTTATATTTTGTTTTGTCAATGTAAAAAGTGTTTCAGCCATTTTTGCCTGCCAAAGAAGAAAATGAACTGAAGTTTTTCTTTCTTAAACAAATGAATTTTTTTAAAAAAGTTTGCTAGCTATTGGAACAGAGTCAAAACCCAGTTGTTATAGCTTTATATGTTTTGCCCTGAAAGTCCTTTATGTTATGCTGCATTGTCCACTACAAATGTTTATCCTCTTTATTCTATGCATCCAAACCCACTGCATTTTATTTTCTGCATGTAAATTTTACAATTTTGATGGTTGTATTTGATAGATTGCAGGCGTTGGAACTACGTTACTAATACCAGTTCTTAAAATGTGTTAAGCTTGAAGGCGTTGTTTAAAATCTCCTTTTAAATAATAATATAAAAAACATGGCGGTAGTTATAGTCACGCTGGTTCTATGCACTTCCAGTATCAGGAGGAAGCATTTGTCTGAATAGTAGTTCTTAGGCTTCACAAGAGAAGAGTGCTATTGCTTCTGATTGGTCACCGTGGGACACAGGAAACTGGGCTAGATCAGGCCTTTTGGTCTGACCCAGGAGGTTTATTTTTACGTTCTGACCCAGGCTCTTACTTTCTTTCTTGTTCTCTTTGGTTCTTCCCCCTCCCTCCCTGGAGAGAAATGAGTACAAGGCAATGCTTTGTGATAGATGCTCTATCTATCTGTGATAGTTTTATCTATATTTTTATCTATATTATCTATATTTATCTTTATTTCCAGTTTATCTATATTTTTTCCTTTCCCATCCTCAAACATAAGACACTCTTCGGCTCTTAACCGCTCCAAAGGCTTCTAAGCCTGATGGCTGTGCTCTGCCCCTGCTCAGAAATAACATGCTTCTGAATACCCGGTGCTGGAAACTGCAGGAGGGGAGAGGGCTCTTGTGCTCAGCTCCTGCTTGCGGGCTTCTCACAGGCCTCTGGTTGGCCGCTGTGAGAAGAGGGTGCTGGTCTAGATAGGCCACTGACCTGATCCTTCAGTGTTCTTATATTCTTGTACCTTCTGAATTTGGTCTGAAGTTTCGGGCGCTACCAAATTATCTTTGGGCTACTTTATAGAAGCCATTCTTCATGTCTGTTCAAAATCTCTCCAAAAGGGGCTTTGTCCAAAGCGGAGGCCCACACATTGTGCTTCTGCCTTGCTTTTGGCCTTCTCACTGGCATGGGTGCGAAACCTAAACAGGCCTTTGTTCTTACCTTCTCAGGTTTTCACATTCTTATCTGTTCCATTTACCACTTTGGTATATGTCTTCTTGGCCAGCTAGCTTCTGATTTCTCGCTCACCCTAAAAGCTCAGAGGGGTGTGACAGCCCTTCCTTATCTCATTTTGGAGGTTGCCTCTAACTTGCCAAAGCTGAATAGCTTTCAAGATGGGCTACAGGAAAATTATCCCAAGGTCGTGCTCCCTTCTCTATATACTATACAATCACAAAAACACCTGATAGATCAGGTTTATTAAAGTTGGTTGTTCAGGCTTGGTATTTCTGATACTCTGGGCTTATGGCTAGACCCTTAAGGTCAACCTTGAAAGCCTTGCAGGAAGATTTACTTCTTGATTACTTTTTGAAGCAGTTGCGCACCTTGATGCCTAGAGATACGTGTTGAAAGCACGGTTAGTGGTGCACATACCCAGGCAGCTAGAAGCTGAGACATTTACTGCTGCTCTATTCCTGTATAGTTAACAGAGATGAGGTGGAAATAGAGCTTCAGCTTTGAAAAAATGATTAATGGAAGCTGAGGTGTGGCAGAGCAGAAACTAGTAGCAAAAAGTCATCCCAAAGAAGCTGCATTGGGCAAGAGACACACAGAGAAGCCCAACAGATACTGGGGATAAATGTACTGATGCCCGACGTATGAATTTCAACATATTTTGAACAAATTGTGCTTTATCAGGCAACTGTGTTCTCTGCCATTTTTTTTTTAAAGTCTTTCTTCAAAAGGAGTCATTGCCTACTGATTCTCTTCATCATTATGTATGTGGGGCTCAGAGGATCCTGTTCTATTTAAAACTAAATTTGCAGTGATTTATGGCTAGAATCCAAAGAGCCAGTCCTGTAGCGCAGACTTTTGCACAAGTATTCAGGAATGAGTTACCCTCAGTTCAATGGGACTTAAGCTCAAATGTGCCTATTAGGATTGCAGCTGTGGGTTCATACAAGGGGCTTAAACTAGCCCAATGGGACTGATTTACTTGGGCAGCTGATGCTCTCCCCATTCCCTGCGTGTCTGGGATGCATCATAAACTATATGAAACTCCCCATGGCTTCAAAACCAATTTGCTGCTCTTTGAGCTCACAGAACCAGTTTCCTAATTTGTTGGCTCCTGGCCCATTTGATCTGTTGATAAGTGAGTAAGTATGGTTTTTCCACTATGTAGAACCTTTAATTGGGCAAAAAGGAAAAAGAGGAATTGCTCTCAGTTGATGAGCTGAACTAAAACCACCAGCCCATTGTAGAACATGAACTAAATTATTTTGTTCTGGTTGTTGTGTTGTTGTTGTTGTCATCGTCATTGTACTGTTGTGGTATGATTCATTGCTTATCCGTATTGTACATCTACAAGTAGGGTCAGGTTTTACTTTTGTTGTTGGATGAACTCCTCAATACATCTCTGTTCTATTATGTGTTATTCTATGTATTTGGGTTTAAATTATGCCCAGGCAGTTGTGTATTTTATATAATGTAAGTTGCTTAAAGAAACTGTCCGGTAAAGGTAAAGAACCCCTGATAGTTAAGTCCAGTCGCAGGCGACTCTGGGGTTGCGGCGTTCATCTCGCTTTACTGGCCGAGGGACCCAATGTTTGTCCGAAGGCGGTTTTTCTGGGTCATGTGGCCAGCATGACTAAGCGGCTTCTGGCGAAACCAGAGCAGCGCACAGAAACGCCGTTTACATTCCCACCAGAGCGTTACCTATTTACTTGCACTTTGACGTGCTTTCGAACTGCTAGGTTGGCAGGAGCTGGGACTGAACAACGGGAACTCACCCCGTTGCAGGGATTTGAATTGCCGACCTTCCGATCAGCAAGCCCTAGGCTCTGTGGTTTAGACCACAGTGCCACCTGCTTCCCTAACTGTCTTGTAGGAAGCAGTTAATAAATGAAAAATATTATCGTTATTAAACTTATTAATTAATCGCTCTCTACAGATTTTCTGATTTTACAAAAGATTAAGAGCCAAATGCAAATAGTGCTTTACTGTATAATCATGCTTTGGTTCTGATCTTTTCGCTAAGAAATATACCCAGGGCAAGATGCCCTATCTGGCATTCTCTTGGATATAAAAATGTATCACAATATTGACAGGTGGAAGACTTCAGATTTTGCTCATGAGCTCTCCTTAATTTGCGATGCACCCTGATCTGTCTCCTCATCTGCACAGCGAAGAATGCAACCTTATTATCCGTCTGCTCAAGGAATGCCACAAAGAGGTAGGACTTCTGCCTAAACCCAAAGCACACTGAAATGTATCCTGATAGAAAGGGCTTATCCCAGAACTCTACAGATAGAGGAGACGGCCTTCAGGCAGTATGACCATGAAATAGCTAAATACATCCTAAAGAGCAGCTCTCACTCACTCTTCTTTCTTTCTCTGTCTCTCTCTCCTTGGCTCAGCAGCACACACAGTGTAGCTGAAGGTGCCTTTAGAAAGTTCAGCAGGTTAAACTGATTCATCAGCTGTGCAGGTTTGTCCATTTTCACAAGAGACAATTTTGTTTACCCTTTTCTTTCTCAATATAATGTAACATCCAGAAGCATCCATATTACTGCAGGTACATACAGACGGGTTTATCAGCTGGTGCATTAAGAGCAATCAAAGTGCTGGGCTTGCCACACAATCCTTTTCAAAATTAATGCTGAGAGATTTTGCCTATAAGGCAGTTGCTGGGTTAGGTTTTGGGTGGGAGGGAGTTGCTAGGTGCTTACAATTCTCAAATATGATGGAGGAGTCAGATTGCAAGGGTGTCCTGTAGCCATGGGCCTTGTATCACCCATCCGACTCCTCGGCTGCAGTTGTTCTCTTTAAGCAATGAGAACTTTGCTGCTGCTGCTGCTACCACCTAATTACGCCATGGTGGGTAATTAAGAGCTGCCTTTTGTTGCTCGGTAGAATTCATCTGCGGTAACATTCCTGCCTGGCCATGGCTGCAAGGGAGCCTTTTTTCAGAATTAATATTCATGAACAGCTCTAATCCTTTCATGTTTTAGAAAGGCTAGGTGAAATGTTACATATAATTATAGGTTAACAAGATGTGGTTTATGATCAGTCCTACTTGAAACCTATATTTGATTGCTGGAAGAAGAGAAATGGAAGCACAGCCAAGGAAGGAAGGAAGGATCTTTTACTCTCAGTATAAAGATGCAGATGATGCATCTGACACTTTAAAAATTGCTAACTGTTCCCTAGCTGTGCATGTAGAAGCAACAATAAAGAGTTAATTAGTTGAAAATAAATTTCCCGAAAATAAATTTCTTTATTTTCTAAATACTACTTACAAAAGAACTTCCCTCTGTTTCTTAGTTAACTTATATGGTCCATTGATTGTTTCATGTTAGAACTTTGGAAACATGCTTTTATTGAGATTAATTCAAGGCAAGTATAGGAAGTGGGGTGGAAACCAGCATACAAATACAATGCAGCTGCTAATAATTTTGAAACAGTTATACAGTCCTGTACTGAACTGGTGCCTAGGCTCCTAAAGGCTTTTGTGACTTACTGCTGTAGTAAGCACTGAACTGGTTGTGGTTAGGATTGAGCCAAATTGGAGGGGGAAGTGGTTCAAACAAACAGACAAACAATCCAGTAAATACGTGTGTGTGAATACGTAAAAATGACATTAGCTTGTTTAGAGGGGGGCAGGAAGCATTGCTCTGGCTCTGTGACATGAGGTAACTAAATTTAATAGTTTATGCAGCATAACCAAGGTTTGTCCTATGTTTACAATACATGGTTTGTCTGAGAGAGCTAAACCACGAGCCCATTAAGCTTAGTGCATCAGCCCAATGACCAACCAAGAGCAAAGTGACTGCTCTTTGAGCCTGCATGTTGCGCTTCCACACTATACTGTGGTTTGATATGTGAACCAGACAGCTTCCTATGTATTCTATGGGTGCAGCATCTAAAGATGAGAGTCTTTAGATTTGGGTTGGGGGAAATTTATCAACTGCTCGCTCAACTACTCAAGGCCTCTCTTGGGATGCGTGTCCAGGAACAATGCCTACACTCCACCCCCACCCCCCACTTCCCGTCCTTTCCCTTCCCAATGATTGGCAGGGGGAGTGTTAATCACGAGGTGAAAAGAAAATAAGTAGCTGTTACTGTTAGTATTCTCTTATATCCCACTTAATACCAAAATAGGCTTCTAAGCGGTTTACAAGTATAAAAACACAAGCATGGTGTCATACAGCTGTTGGTGATGACAACAGGAAGTTAGGAAGCCAGGCCCAGGGTTAACCACTAGCTCCTGAAGGAACCAGCAATGACCTGATAGGAGTGGGGTGGCAGCCCCACCC
Source organism: Podarcis tiliguerta (assembly GCF_965153285.1). Taxonomy (NCBI): domain Eukaryota; kingdom Metazoa; phylum Chordata; class Lepidosauria; order Squamata; family Lacertidae; genus Podarcis; species Podarcis tiliguerta. The sequence goes on along the minus strand of NC_139541.1, from coordinate 47,555,352 downwards.
TCTTATGCCCCACCTTTCTTTCAGCAAATTAAGACCTGGGTGCTCTGAGGGAAGCAAGAAGTGAGTAAGCCTGGGCTAGGGAGTGAAAGTCCTGAAGTCGGCTGGAGAATATTTTGTACTGTGGGTTTGTTTTCATATTTTAAATTGTTAACTACTTTGGCAGAAAGGTATGTATGCAATGAATAAAAAACAAAACACTGACGTCGTAGCCTTGGTCAACTAATTAACATACACAGTCATGAAACAAATGCCTTTGTCTTGGTTTGACCCATGTTGTCAGAAGTGCCACAACCTCCATTTTACAGATTTTTTGGGGGGAGGGGGAGTTGGAAAGGCAATCCTGCATGACTGATTATGGATTACCATAAATTTCAACATAAATTATCATCTTCAGTTTGAACCCCCTTCCCACATCCATCAACACTTTGTATTATTTCATTGGCAACATAAGGGGGGAAATGACTATAGTCTAAGCACAACCACAAGGGCTCCTGTTTAGGTGTGCAATATTAAATGTTATCTGTTAACCCTGTTCTATCCTCTTTCCCCTTCACTTTTGCCTTTGTTTAATCCAATTCACAAACCAATAACTTGTACATTGACCGCTAATAATGAATCATATCTTGTAGATACTACTTCAAAACTATTATGCTGTTTTTTTTGTCATATACAAATGACATGAGAAGACTTGTATTATTTGTATAATTTATTATTACTGTGGTCCTGTTTCTCAGCACTCCATCATGAGATATTTTGGTCGTTGCAATGATTTTGACAAAGAAATGAGGCGATGCTTAAAGAAAGAGGTAAGCCACAGACAATGAGGCCAGACCACTGAAATATTCCCAAACACCCCTTTCAGTTTTGTGCCTTCCTATTGACAAGTGGTTCCCAAGGTGGGCTGTACCAATCCCAGGAAGGGCAGTGGGATTATCTATGGGGGTACTAAGAGGCAAGGGGATAGAGGTGTAAATGACTAACAGACTTTGAAATGTTGGTATCACTGGATCAAGTTTCGTTGAATTAATTGAACTAAATAGTTTTAATTTGGTTTTGAATAAATGTGCAATTAGTTATTACTGTTTTGAATTTTATGGTGTTGTTATATTTAGTAGATCATGCAAACAGCTCTTCTGAATAATGCTTTTTGTAGGGCCGGGTAGGGGGCATTGGGGATGAGTTTATGAAACCAAGCATGGCCTGAAAAAGTTTGGGAACCCCTGCTCTTGAGTCTAGGGGTCCTGCTGGAATTTTACAAAAGCATTTGAACCGATATTCCCCTAAACTGTCTCCCATCAGAAATCATCCACCTAGGGGACCACACTCAGTGAAATCCAGGCTGGAGAGGATCTAGACAATTTGTTTAACCCACCCACACCCATCCCACAGAACCTGCATTGCCACAACCTGCTCACACACCTCGCTCCAAAAATGGATACTGGGCAATCGTTGTTCAGATCCTTTGGCAAGGTTTGTTAGCCCTCCTGGTTTAAAAATGTACACAGAGTGTTCCCTTGAAGTCTCAGAAAGCATATGGAGCTGTGGATAGAGCTGCGTTGTTGCTGTTCACTTTTGAAAACTCTGTACAACCTAAAACAATTGGAGGAGCTAAAGATGCAAATTAAATAATAACCTTAGTGGGCTGCTTTGGTGGTGGTCCCCGCCCCAACCAATGCAAATGTAATTTGTGTTCTACAAAAAAAAACCCATGTATTTCCTTTTCGAGTGATAAACCCATGCTGCATTTTTAATGTAGTGACATGACTTATCTATTATTCATTTATCGCCTTGTTTTTCCTGCCAGTATCAAGAAAACAGAGCCAGGAGCCAAGCACACGCAGAAGAGATAAGACGAAAAATGAGAACTTCAGAACCATAGATAGAGCTGAGGACTGGGCAACATACGGATGGCCAAAGGAGTGTGTTGTCTCATGTCTTCTGGGTACCTAAATAAAGAAAATTATTTAAATCCAAAACATTTGCAATAAAAATGGCTGCGATGTTGGCAACTGTGCACTTTAATTATTTGGTTGAGACTTAACATTTTTTAAAGAGCCCTGCTAGATCAAGCTATTTATTCCATCATCCTCTGTCCTGCAGTGGCCAACCCACAAATAGGATGCCAAGACAATAACTCTGTCCTACTCATTCTCCCCAACAGTAGGTATTTAGAGACATGCTACTTTGAACCTTGAGGGTAGCATATGGCCATCCTGACTAGAAGCCATTGATAGCCTTGGTGGAGTATACATTGGCGCCCCGCAAGACGAATGCCTCGCAAGACGGAAAACCCGCTAGACGAAAGGGTTTTCCATTTTGGAGGTGCTTCGCAAAACGAATTTGCTATGGGCTTGCTTCGCAAGACGAAAATGTCTTGCGAGTTCTGCAGATTTTTTCCCCCTCCCCCCCTTTTCCCCCAGCCCCTAAGCCGCTTAACAGCTGTTCTCTAAGCCGCTTAACAGCTGATGCTAAGCCGCTTGACAGCTGATCTAAGCCGCTTATCAGCTGATCCACTAAGCCGCTAATAGCCTTTTAGCAGCTAATTCGCTAACCCCTTAATAGCCACTAATCCCTTAATAGCCTCTAATCCCTTAATAGCCGCTAATCCCTTAATAGCGGCTAATCCCTTAATAGCCGCTAATAGCCACTAAATCGCTAATAGCACTAATAGCGCTAATCCGCTAATGGGCTTGCTTCGCAAGACAAAAAAAACCGCAAGATGAAGAGACTCGCGGAACGGATTCTTTTCGTCTTGCGAGGCACCACTGTAATTGCTTCTCGAGTTTTTCTGCAGAGAGGAATGATAGTTCAGTGGGTGAGTGCATGACTTGCATGTGGAAGGTCCCAGGTTCAGTCCATGGTATCTCATATTAAAAGGATCTCTTGGGAGCAAGTCTGGGAAGAGCTTTTCCCTGAGACTTTTGGAGGCTGTTTTAAAAAAGAAAACAAGAAAGCAGAGACTAGGGAATCTTGCAGCCAGTACAACAGAGTGCATTTCTTTGCTGGCGTATACACATGTCCTTGGTTTTAACTGATATGTTAGGAGCTTCAGATCTCACTCCATTTCCTTTTGGAAATAAAAGCTCTAAGAGAAATGCCTGATTATCTGCAAATTGCTTTCAAAAAATATCAAGTCAGATGGTCAGAGGCATAAAGAACCATCCTATTTGCTCAGCACACCTGTCAAAACACGACCCTGAAACATCATGTGTGCAACCCCAGCAGGAGGTGCAAACAAACAGCTGAGTGCATTAATGCTCCTGTGTTTGGTGGGAAATGAACTTAACTCTGATGATACTGGATTGGGGGCGGTGGATGACCAGCAAAAAAGTATTTGATGGGCTCTGAAGTCACACACTTTTAAATAATGCTTAGTTTATCCACAAGATAAAAAAGTTAAATAGAAAAGAAAAGGATGAATGGACATATATTAACACAGCACGACCCATTTCACTCAGAGTAGACCCACTGGAATTAATGGACCTAACTTTGTAATTAATTTCAAAAGGGCTGCTCTGACTAAAACTTAGTTGAATACCACCCCCGTGTATTCAACCCACCACTGTAATTTCATCTGCCTTCAAGAAACAGTTTTGACTTATAAACAGCCTTTGAGTGCTAGTCTGCTTGACCTTGCTTACATATTGTCCTGCTTGGTCTATATATTTATAAACTGGATAATACGAAAAAGCCTATAATCTTTTGCAAAGAAAGCTCTTGTGTTTTGTTGATTTCTTATAATCTAGCTCTGAGTTCTTCACACTTAGAACATATTCATACTTTGCAACATAGAAAACTTACCTTAAACTAAATTGGACTGTTGGTCCAGCCAGCTCAGTGTTGTCCACACTGGCTTTCAGCAACTTTCCAGGGTTTTTAGGCAGGAGGCTTTCTCAGCCTGACCCGGAGGTGCTGGGCATTCAACCTGGGGCCTTCTGCCAGAAAAGCAGGTGCTGTACCACTGAGCTGCAGCTCTTCTCCTTAAACTTCATGGTTTGGGGCTGCTGCCTTTTTCTCAACCCATTTGCAATCTTAAGTTTTCGCAGGCTCTTTTCCCGTCCTCAGTTTCTCGCTTCTAATTCTAATGTCAACGCTAATAAAATCCCATCGTAAAGGTGTTTTATACATGAGCTGTGCTACGTTATGGTGCTTGCAATATCATGCTCCCCGGATCACCACATTAAATCAAGATATTGGCATTTATGGCACACTATACTGCCATCATGTGAGGTTATAATTTGGAGATGCTGCAGCTCATGATTGTATCTGAAATGGGAATCCACAGCAATAAAATGAAACGTCTTATAATAGGGCACTGTGAGAACTGTATGTGTGTGTGTGATGTGGAGTTACAGACAACTCTTTTGGAATAAATCTGGGTAGCTAATGGGATGCGCTCCAGATGTTGATGGACTACAACTCCCGTCACCCCCTGCCAGCATGGCCAAGGGCAGGGATGTTAGGATTTGTAGTCCAACATCATCTGGAGGGCACCATCAATTGTCTGCAAAGCCATGTTTCCCTGTCAGTGAAGCCTTACACATCTTGGAACCTTTTTAAATGAATATTTTGTACTGTTTTAAGTGTGTTTTATTGTATATATAAAGTTGTTGTGAACTGCCCTGATCATTTTTGATACTGTGGTATATAAATACTTTTATAAATAGATGAACGTAAGGAGTATTATATGGCGATAAAAAATAAATCCCAAACAGGCAAAGTTGTCCTTAGAAGATGCTTTAAATGTGCAAGAATTTAATGTGGTATAGTAACTGCACCTGACAGTTTCAACTTGCAAAGTTCCTTGCCTGAAGTGTGCCCATATCCTTTATAAAGCTTGTGTGTTGGGTAGGAGAGACCAACTTGCTTGCTGATGTGTATGTGTGACACATAAGGATAGGTTTTCAGATGGGCAGGCTTTCAGGCAAGCAAACTGACCAGCGTCTTTGGTTCTGACTGCAAGAGCTGTTCAACATTGGAAAAGACTCCTATGAGAGGTGGTGGACTCTCCTTTCTCGTAAGATTTTAAGTAGAGGTTGGATGGTCATCTGTCCTGTATGATCTACTCCTTGCCTTGCAAAGAGTTGGACTAAATGACCCTCAAATCCTTCCAACTCTATAGTTCTATGATTCTAAGTCTCTCTCTCTCTCTCTCTCTCTCTCTCTCTCTCTCTCTCTCTCTGTGTGTGTGTGTGTGTGTGTGTGCACACATACACATACATAGATGCATGCAAGGCTGGTTTGCATATTGTATTTATTTACAAAGAAGCAGTGGTTGGCACACTTCACATTGTTGCGAGGGAGCCTGGTATTGAGTTCGTCATTCCTGGGCCAGCAGCCAGTAGCTGGCAGAGTTATGAATTAAAAATAAAATGGATATTTATAGATATGCTACATAATACTCCTTTTATGTGAGCTACTTATGTCGGATTCAGCTTGTGCGTAGCCTTGTCCAGTCCAGTAAAGTAATGAGGTGAAGTGCACCTATTAATATAAACAGCTGGTCGCTTTCCCTTGATTCACTGCATTCCTCATGAAGAAAAACATAAAATATTGGACCGAGGATCATTGGCTCAGTGGTAGAGCAAACACTTTGCCTGCAAAAGGTCCCAAGTACCATCGCTGAGTAGAGCTGTGGAAGATTCCCATCTGAAACTCTGGAGACTCACTGCCAGTAAGTGTATGTAGACAATACTGAGTGAAATAGACCCCTTCAGAATTTAAGATTCACCTGCTTAGGAGCCGGACAAAACAGAGACATTCTGTTAAATGGAAGTATAGAGTTCAGATCAAAGGAAGTAATAGTAATAATACGATTCTATTCTGCCTTGGTCAGACCACTCCTGGACTACTGTGTCTGGTTTGGGGCATCTCATTTTGAGAAGGATATTGACAAAATGATAAAGGGTCTGGAAACACAACTTTATGTCGAACAATTGAAGGAACTGGGAAAAGAGGAGGCTGAGAGGATATATGATAGCCATCTTCAAATATCTAAAGGGCTGTCACATGAAAGATGGAGCAAGCTTGTTTTCTCCTCCAGAGGGTAGGACCCAAACCAGTGGATTCAAATTACAAGAAAGGAGATTCCAACTAAACCTTAGGAAGAACTTTGTGACAATTGTTACAATGCATTGTACGTACTTCGCCAAACCTTTATTAGGCATTACAAATATAGGCCATCATAGAACATCTATATATAAAATTTTAAAATATATACAAATAAACAGCCATGTAAAAATATGTAATAACAAGGATTTTCATTGGAGTTTCTTCCCGCTAAATACTGCCATTCACCACTCTAAGAAATACTAGTGATAAAAACTCAGCCACCCTTGCAGTTACTTCTGGGATAATGTCAGACAGATAGAATCTGATATTTTCATTGTGCTGTGATGTTAGACTACCCAGAAAATGGGATAGCATGCATCAGCGTAGCTGGTTGTGGAATGGACAGTAGAAAATTATATGTTCTACTGTGTCTGGCACATTCAAAAAACATCCGCAATGGGACAGCTGATTGGTTGCCAGCTTCCAGACCTCCATATACTATCAACCAAAATGATTTGTTATTTTTGTTTTGGATTGAGTCAGGTAATTAGGACCATTTTGGGGTGGCATATTTTTATTTCTTTTCGGCCAGAACAAGGTGATGTTTCCTTGTTTCATTGAAGTAGAAAGGTTCTAGTTTGGTACGGTTATTTTTGAAAATTTGGTGCAATTTTCTTTTAAGTTAAGACATTCATCATTGAACCAGGGACTAGCTCTGTTTTTAAGTGACCTGACTTTTGGTGGAGTGTTTTGAAGATTTCACTATACAGTGGTACCTCTGGATGCGAATGGGATCCGTTCCGGAGCCCCGTTCGCATCATGAGCAGAACGCAACCTGCGTCTGCACATGCGTGTGTTGTCATTCTGAGTGTCTGTGCATGCGCGAGCGGTGAAACCTGGAAGTAACCCATTCTGTTACTTCTGGGTCGCCGCAGGACGCAACCTGAAAACGTTCAACCTGAAGCGACTTTAACCCGAGGTATGACTGTATACTTCCAGAATGTCACTACAAGAATTAATGTTCTTTAGATTAAAGATTGAGAAGTAGAGACGTCACCTTGCCAACAAAGGTTTGTATAGTTAAAGCTATGGTTTTCCCAGTAGTGATGTATGGAAGTGAGAGCTGGACCATAAAGAAGGCTGATCGCCAAAGAATTGATGCTTTTGAATTATGGTGCTGGAGGAGACTCTTGAGAGTCCCATGGACTGCAAGAAGATCAAACCTATCCATTCTTAAGGAAATCAGCCCTGAGTGCTCACTGGAAGGACAGATCGTGAAGCTGAGGCTCCAATACTTTGGCCACCTCATGAGAAGAGAAGACTCCCTGGAGAAGACCCTGATGTTGGGAAAGATGGAGGGCACAAGGAGAAGGGGACAACAGAGGATGAGATGGTTGGATAGTGTTTTCGAGGTTACCAGCATGAGTTTGACCAAACTGCGGGAGGCAGTGGAGGACAGAGATGCCTGGCATGCTCTGGTCCATGGGGTCACGAAGAGTTGGACACGACTAAACGACATAACAACAACAAAGATTAAAGATTACCTGGTTTGTAAAATCAACTGTAAGTTTTTGCCCCACTGCTACACTCATTTCCTGGGACCATTTTAATTGGATCATTTGCTCAATAATTTGTGTTGTTACGATTAGTTATTTCTAAATCAAAGTTTAAATTTACAGACATCACCAATGGTTGGTTATCACTTTTGGTGCATGTTTCAATTCTAAAGTCCATTATCAGATTTACAATGTCGCAATGGACCAGCATATAGTCAATGACAATGCATCCTCAGGGGGACAATGCACTGTAACACATTATTGACAATGTAACACAATGTGTTGTCCACATTTTCCAGCAAAGATTCTCCATCAGCTAACAACAATTGATGACGTTATCATAAATATATATTTCTGTCTTCAGTTTCTGATCTTGCTTTTAAATTTGCAATCCAAGGTTTAAAACAAAATCCTGGGTTCCCTGTGCAGGTCCAAAGACACTTTAGAATGGAAATTGGAAAATCGGTGATAAGAATAGCTGACTTGAGCCATAACCTTCCAAATTTGCTCTTGTGTTTGCTGCTGGGTTAACAGTGTAGAAATCACCTCATTATTCCTGGGTCAAACAAATGTTATTGTTGGGGGTGGGGTTCAAATAAGAAAAAGTTTCACCAGTAAAATGTATATCTGTCATGCAACTGTTATAAGCATAGGAGCCCCGTTAGGAGAAGGTTCAAAAACATGTATGCACTCTATGTTTGTTCCTCGTTCAAAATCCAAAACCTATATTGTTGTGGACAACCCAGTGATCTGGATTCAGCAGATGAAGTTGGCAGGAGTCTAGAGTTTCTATTACCAATTAGCTTTGTCACGTAACAGGGGTTAATTCCCCCCTGAAAAGATCGCTTCCCCTGATGCTGTTGGTAGGTTTGTATATGCAAAGTGGGAAGGGGTCTTAAGGAGGATGACTGAAATTCTACCTGCACCTACAAATGTCTCAACTTCTGCACAGTCTGACAACAAAAGACAGAGGGTTCAATTCTAAAATGGGAAAACTCATAAAAGCACAGAATCATGAAAACTGATGAGGTTGGTAGAGCCATCTAAACTAGTTTGCTGTCATAAAGGAGGAACATCCACATACATGGCATTGAGAGAGTGGATAGAGATAATTTTTTCCTTTTCTCCCATAATACTAGGTGTATTATTGAAATGAAAATAATTAACAGTATCTTCTGCACATATCAAAGAAATCACTTCTTCACACAATGTCCATAAAATGTGTTGGCCACAAGCTTAGATGACCTTAAAAGTGACATAGACAAAATTCAGGCAAGTTAGGGATGGTTGATAGTGATTGACGTGGCAGAGGGCTGTTGATGCCCTGTCATGCTTGTGGCTTTCCTAAAAGCACATGGCTGCCCACAAGATAATAGAGCCTTAGTCTATCTTCGTGTTCACCAGCTCTAGACTATAAGATCCACTTTCACCATCGGTAGGGATGGGAAAAATCTGTCAATTGCAGTTTCTCTTGGTTTCTCATTTTTCCAATCTTAAATCCAGTTCTTCTCATTTCCTCATCAGTTTTTTTAAAAGTCCTCATGAAAATCCATCAGCATTTTGGTGTTAATTTCTCCTAATATACACATTTGCATGCAATTTTGCTAATATACTTTCCTCCCAAAACCAATGACCCCTAATATATGCGTTTTGTTTGTTCATTTCACAAATATTTGCACTTCTATGTACATTTTACCCTAATGACGTGCCTTGACTAGAGAACTGCATTGCAAAATTCAGAGACCTGAATTTAAAGGATGGCTGTGTTTCAGTTCCTGTATTGTTTCAGAAAGTGTGAATTAGTTAGATTGGCTTTTATATGCGAACTCCATTGAATTTGTCCCTCATCCCTAACCACCAGTAATAGCTCGTCTGGAGAAGCAGTGGCTGCTGCAGAGCTACTATTTTTTTTTTCTGGATCCTTGGAGGATTGAGTCCCAGTGTATAATTTCAGAAAATAATAGTCTCAGTGAAATGCTCTAATTGGGGACAGGTTGGGTTTTCTCCAGAGTGTGGTCTCTTGCGAGCACCTCGCTGATTATCTACAGCCCGTTAAAGAGAAAGAGACACTACGCTCCTCCCCAATTTGATTTCTGCCGGGCTTGGGAGCCCAGAAGATGTCGAGCGTATTCCCCACACGACAAGGCTTCCCGTTCTTGCCTTCAAGACTCCTGATTGTAAAGGGGTGAGGAAAAAAGAAAGCGCATCGTCACAAATTATAAATGCAAATGCAAGTTCCATCTATTTAAGCAGTTACTACATTCATGCCACATCTTTCTTCCAAGGAACTCAAGGTAGTTTACATGTGTTCTTCTTCAGGCCCATTTTATTCTCACAGTAACCCTGTGAGGTAGGTTAGGCTGAGAAAAAGCCACTGGAGCAAGGTCACCAAGTGAGTTTCATGACTGGGTAGGATTTGAATCTGGGTCTCACCAAAACGGCTCTCCAGAACTATGGTTCCTAGTTAAGTGTCATAAACTTTTCCCATCGTGATGATGTAAACTGGGTAAAATTAAACAATACTGAACAGAATAATAGAGTTGTGGAGCTGGAAGGGACCATGAGGGTCATGTTGTCCAACCCCCTGCACTTCAGGGATCTTTTGCCCAACGTGGGGCTCGAACCCATGACCCTGAGTCTCATCCTCTACCAACATAGCTATCCCTAAGTTTTGTTCTACCCATTAGCAGGAATTTCCAGAGCTTCTGTTTAATGAGCCTTTCAGAGGCCACATTCCAGTGGATAGTGGGGCCAAGACATAAGTAAGCACCGCAATGGATGTGGTTCTTGCCTTTATGCACTGCCACCCCTTTTAACTCTGAATGGACATCTTGGTGATGCTGCTGTTTAAACTGCATTCCTGAGGGTACATTCCTGCTCCTCATCCCTCCAAAAGCATTAATTTCCATGGACACAACCCAGGCTAAATTAACTGCAAAGAACCATTCATTGTCAATGGCAGTTTAAAAAGAGCCATCTTTATATTTCTCTTACCGAATAGCCGTGACACTAGGTGAGCCTATGCAACCCCTGAGAATCAGAGCAACCTTGCAGCTTGTAAAGTTCTGCACAGTGGGCTGTGTAGAAGAACAATACAGCTGTCAGGTGGTGGTGTGGTTGCTCGAGAGCAAACAGGCAAGACTCCGACCTGTCTTTTTCAGGCTTTATTATTAGTGCAAACTAATAATACAGTGAAGAGCATCGCAAGTTCATGTCTGGCTCACTCACTAGCAGAATCTGGGAATGGGCGGTCCTTATACCTCCTCCAGCATAACAGTCGCGTGACCCCCAACCTTCTCCTCCCTTCCCTTCCCTTCGCCTAAACCTACTGCGCAGCATGGGTGCTGGCAAAGGGGTACTTCCCTCCCCGCCGGTTTGCTCAGGCTCGGTGTTGCGGCTCTCCCTAGCATCCCCTGCTCCCACCACTTCCTCTCCACTGGAGGTGGGGCTTCCCTCCTCGCCAGAGGAGAAACTGCTTCGCAAGATTTTTGGAGGTTCCCTATAACACAACTGCCCTTCCACCTCTCGCCTCTGAGCTGATAGCAGTTCCCTGACAACAGCAATAGCATTTATTTCCGTTAAAGTGACAGGTAAAAGCAGCATTAAAACCACAATCTTTTCGGATTAAAAGCCCTTAACAGACATGGGGAATTTGGTGCCCAAAGGACGATGATGTAGGTTCCAGGCAAGCCTTCCTGAAGTTTTTGTTTGTTTATAAAGTATTTTTATCCCTCTTTTCAGCTGAAAAGGCTCCCAGAGTGGCTTAGATAAGATCAAGAACAAACCAGGCAGCATAGTCGTCCTACTTTACAAAGGAACATAAGACGAGCCCTGCAGCTGGATCTGGCCAAAGGCCCAGTCCAGTATCCTGTTCTCAGAGCGGCCAAGCAGATGCCTATGGGATGCCCACAAACTGCATCCTGTAGTTGAAGGACTGTCTACCCAAAATCCGTCTTAAAGATAAAGAACCAAAAGAAGGGAGATCAAGAAGGGTCCTGAAGTTGCCCACCAGTAGCTAGCTAACAGACACACCAGGTCACAGTCTTCCTTCTTTGGTGGGATGGGGTGTATTTCTCTCTAAATTATAGTAGTAGTAATAATAATAATGCTATTATTTATTATTTGTACCCCACCCATCTGGCTGGGTCTCCCCAACCACTCTGGGCGGCTTCCAACAAAGATTAAAAATACTGGAGGAAATTTAAAGACTATTTACAGAAACATTATAAGATAATGAATGTTTGATGACATCGGATTGATGGTGAATGGTTATTAGCTGAAAAGTGAATAGAGAAAGATCCAATACTTTTATCAGATTTAAGGAAATGCAACTATCTATTAGACTATAAGATTATTAGAAAATCAAAATATGACAGAGGGAAAGAATTTGCAGATAGAATATTTGATTTGGAATACAGGAAAGGGAGGTCTGGGGAAGTCAGAGAAACAAGATAATGCAAAGAATACAAGGAGACAAAAACTGTTTTTAATATGTTTATTTTTCTTTTTGTATTTTTGTGTTTGTGTGTTGTAGTGTTTCTTCTTTTGTTCCTTTATTGTGATGCTGTTAGTTTATTGTTGTTATATGTCTGTTGTAAAACTCAATAAAATATTAATATATATATAAAAAGACATTAAAATGTTACACATTAAAAACTTCCCTAAACAGGGCTGCCTTCAGATGTCTTCTAAATGTCAGGTAGTTGTTCTCTCTTTGACATCTGATGGGAGGGCGTTCCACAGGGTGGGCGCCACTACCGAGAAGGCCCTCTGCCTGGTTCCCTGTAACTTGGCTTCTCGCAGTGAGGGAACTTCCAGAAGGCCCTTGACACTGGACCTCAGTGTCTGGGCAGAACGATGGTGGAGACGCTCCTTCAGGTAACTATTCCCATGTTTGCATCTATACAAATATACACCAGCATATGCAAATAGCTATCTTCTTTTTTGGTAGAGCATTTCCTCTTTTGCAGAGGTGCATATGTAAGCAGCCTCCCAACAAAATGGTCCCTGCCTGTAGACTTGCAATCTAAATGTTATGGCCAAAAATTAAAAAAGGGAGGAAGAGACTGCAAGGAGATTCCTGCATTGCAGGGGTTGGACTAGATGACCGTTGGGGTCCCTTCCAGTTCTATGATCATAACTCCTGTGGTAGAGCATTTGCTTTGCATGCAAAGTGTTCCAGATTCGATACCTGGTACCTCCATGTAGGTATGGGAATGCCCCCTGACCTAGAAAAGAAGAGAAGAGTTTGAATTTGATGTCCCACTTTATCACTACCCGAAGGAATCTCAAAGCAGCTAACATTCTCCTTTCCCTTCCTTCCCCACAACAAACACTCTGTGAGGTGAGTGAGGCTGAGAAACTTCAAAGAAATGTGACTAGCCCAAGGTCACCCAGCAGCTGCATGTGGAGGAGCGGAGACGCGAACCTGGTTCACCAGATTACGAGTCTACCGCTCTTAACCACTACACCACACTGGCCACTCAGTCATTGTAGAGAATTCTGAGCTAGATGGACCCAAGGGTTTGACTCAGTATCAGGCAGTTAGTTCCCTATGTTCCTAAGAAGAAAACAAGCAAACCCAGGCATCCACTCTTAAAGTTACTAAGTTCTCTTACTAGCAGTTCAGGATGTGAAGCAGCTAAATGGAGCTTTGCAATCAAATGTGTTGACAGAAAGAATTCCGATTCCCTTCTCTCCTTTGACTGTAGCCTCATAGAATGTCTGCTTCTAGATTCATAGTTGAGGGAGAGAAAGAATCAAAGAGCACCCTGATCCCAACAGAATTCTAGCTTCCTTTAAAAGGCTATGCATGTGCATTCTTGTTTGCTGGATCAGCCCAGGGTATTATGAGTGCAGTGCCAGCTTGCTCAGGCAATTCACCATTAAAAGTGATGGAGAAATTCTGTTCAGTGTGCATTTAAACATGAACTTACCTGACTGGCCCTTTCTGAAATAATATGTGAAGTAAAACACAGCCATCCTTCAAAACTTGCACTTCTCTGATTTTTACAATGCAGAGGGTGGCTAGTCTAGCCATTACATCTTATTTCAATACTGCATCCAAGGACAATAGCTGCTGCCTTCCAGCATTTGCCGCCCAAGGCAGTGTCTCACTCTCCCTAATGGTAGGGCTGGCCCTGAAGGTGCCCGTATGCAATACTTCTTATAAAACCACCAATCCACTTTTGAGAAAAGAAAAAGTAGCATTTGAGCTAGGAAATGAGAATGAAAGAGCCTGCCTTGGAGGTTTGGAGATTAATAACACTATAATGACTCATCCTGGCATTTCCCCCCTCCACAACAAAGCCAAATTAACAGTCTCCCTAGGTAATGACTTTAGAAGAACAGTGCAACGTCTGAGAGATTTAAACCCCTCTTTAATGACCACCCTTCTGCCCTTGGCCAAAAATAGTGATACCAACAGCAGAGGCGTAAACTAATCTGGAAAGGGGTCTAAAGGTGATAGAATGTCCCTTATTTTGCAGCCCACATGATGGTTAGGCTTAGGAAATCAGATTGCAAAGCAGAACAGGCAGAGAAAAGGCTTAAGGTCCAACTATGAGTTGTTAGGATTTTCCCCCCGTTTCCCCTCATAGAGCTACAATTGCCAGAGTGATTTAACAATCAATCCTTCATTGCTGGGCATTCTGAAAATTTTAGCTCTGTGAATGGGTGAATTGTGGTCTCCTAACAACTCTCAGTACCCTTAACAAACTACAGTTCCCAGGATTCTTTGGGAGAAGCCATGACTGTTTAAAGTGGTACCATACTGTGTAGTGCAGATGGAGCCTAAGTGAGAATGTCCATGTGTGGAACTTATCACGATGTTACAGGCATTGTGTGATGATCCTTCATATGTGGACCAGCCACACACATTTAAATTGAGACAGTCCTACAGATGTTTCTTTTACTGAAAGAATAATGACGAACTGAAACCAGCTAGGCAGGTCCAACTGAAACACTAGCAGGATGAGCTAAAAAATTGTTTTGTTTTGCTAGTCACACAGAATGTTTTAATTGAAGCAGCAGTAATTGCCCTAGTTCTGATCATCGTACGACTCGGTCACTAGGAAAGCCAAGGAAGAACATTTTGTGACCCTTTTTTAAAAAGCTAAAAACCCCAGTAAGGGACACTGAGGTGTTATCAGTTTCCTGCTGTGTTCAGTTGCAATTGCAAATATGTGTTGGCTCAAAATATTATATTATATTATATTAATACCTTGTAACAGAGTTTCAACTGCTGTTTTACATTGGATGTATGATGTGGCATCTGATCCATTACACAGAATGGGCCACTGCCCCACCAACATTAGTCTGCCCTCCTTTCTATGCCTCTACCTTCCTGCCCACCTACCGGGGGCGTGGATCTGCCTGCCAGCTTCCTCCTTGTCTCAGTGTTGCCCTTGTAGAACTCGCCAGGGAGGAGGAGGGGGACAAAACTAGAATCAGTTGACACCTCCATCTGAGCAAAGGCTCCATCTACTGTCAGCCTTCCACCCTAAAAGTTTCAATAGGCACCAACCACCGCTGTGCCTATCAGTAACCATACTTGCAATGAAACCTGCACTATAAAAGTTGGAAAGATGGTTAAAAGCCAAGAGTGCTCTTAACCATCCCTTTTCTAGCCACAGACCTCAAAGCACACATGATTAGTTAAGAGACAAAATCTTTTTGGTCAAAGTTAAACTTTTTATTCAGCATACATCTGGGTATAATACACTTGCGTTTTGCCTGTATTTTTAAGAGGGATGGGTGCGGAGAGTTGCAAAACTTCAATTAATACTATTAACAATGAACATTTTATTACTATGTTTCTTCCACTAATCTGATGTTGCTGTTTTTCTCTCCCTCTCTCTTCAATTTCCTGGCGTTTGCCTTTTATCTCTTCCACAGGATATTATGCTACCTTGCAAGATGGAGAATGCGTTTTTGATATTAAACTGAAGCAGGGCTGGGAATGGAACAAATGCTCACCCACAAGCCAAGAGACAACAATCTTCTTTTTTGAGATGAATTAAAGGAAGTGAAATTCACCAGTAATCCATTGACACCATCTGACCTGAAGCCTGGCAGGGACCCTTCCTTATCTTTTCTTCCAGCTTCAATGAATTTGCTAAATGCTTTTATATCAGAATAAGATCCTGATCCCACTGGTTTGGGAAAGAACGCAGGCAAATGAATTGGTTTGGGAGGCAATTAGATTGGAGGTGGAACCTGAGTCGGTCCAGGCACTATCTGAGCTGACTGAGGAACAGAGCACTGTCAAAAGTCTAGGCCAAGCGTGGGGAACCTCAGGTAAACTGATGTAAACTGATTCACAGCAGTCCTTCAAAATCTGCACTTCCCTGAATTTTGAGCCTCCAATCAAATAAACATGTACACCAATTCGTATACCAGGAGAAAGTGTCCATTAAGATGCATATATTTGTTAAAATAACATTAAAATTTATTATGCTATGGAAACTCACATGTAATAATGTGCTTATTACAAGAAATGCACACTAAAATGCTGATTATTGCAGAAATAATAATAATAATAATAATAATAATAATAAGAAGGAGGAGGAGGAGGAGGAAATGTGGAGAATCTAAGATTGGGAAAAATGAGTAGCTGAGAGAAGACGAAACTGACAGAAGCGAAAGCTGACAGATCCTTCTACCCCTCTGGTCCCTCCTGCCTTTAGCTATGGCCTCACCCATTATTGCTGCTGGCCCTGCCCACTTTTCACTTTGGTCCTGCCAGTGGCTGCTAAAGGGGTGGGGAAGCTTTCACAGCCTAAGGGCCACATTCCCTTCTAGGCAACCTCTCAGGGGCCGCGTGCCAGTGGTGGGTGGGGCCAGAAGCAAAAGTGGGCGGTGTATCAAATATCAATTGACTTATGCACCATTTTCTGACTTCCACCCAGGCAAGGCAGAAGCACTGTCAGAGTTCAGGACATATTCCAACCAGGTAAAGGAGGCTCCAAGGCAGAGTCAGTGAAGGGCTGGGGAGGAGCTGTGGTCTGGGGGACAGTTCCGAGTGACAGAAAGGTCAACATTTGGCCCTGGCTCCTGGCCCTGAGAGTCCTTGTCCCAGAAGTACAGTCAAACCTTGGTTGTTGAACGTAATCCGTTCCAGAAGCCCATTCGACTTCTGAAATGCTTGACATCCGAGGCGTGGCTTCCGATTGGTTGGAGGAGCTTCCTGCACTCAAGCGGAAGCTGCGTAAGACTTTTGGCTTCCGAAAAACGTTAAAAAACCAGAGCATTTACTTCCGGGTTTTCAGTGTTCAGGAGCCAAAACGTTCCAAAACGGAGGCATTCAGAATCCGAGTCTGTTTCTAGTGAGACAAAGCATCACTCTCTCTACCACACATTTTCTCTTTTTTGTTATTTATTTTCCTGTCAGAAGGTGGTTTCTGCTGCTTCCTGTTTTACAGTATATCGCCTATGGCTAAACACTATTTCCTTCTCAAAAGCTGCCCAAACTCAGCTGACCAGCATAGGCATATGCAAGCATTTTTTTTAAAAAAAACAAACACAACCCCCCCCCCCAAAAAACCTTGCCTGCTTCCCTAACAAACTCAGCATCACTACCTATTCTGCTATTCTGTACACTAGGCCACTGGCGGAGGAAGAGGCATGCAGGGGGAGGGCACCGCCCCCGGCAGTGCAATCCCGGCAGGGTGCCATTGCGGCTGGTCCCCCACCTGCGTTGGGCGCCACGCCCCTATGGGTGGCACACCACACCCCCAAGAAGCACACCACTCCCCTACGGGAGGTGCGCCATGCCCCCAGGACACACGCCAGCCCCAGCCCCGCCTGCTCTCCGCCCCCTGGTGCTGGAGCATGAAGCTCCGCCACTGCACTAGGCATACAGCGTGGAGAGAGGAATCTAGTGTAGGAACTGGGATATCTGTGACTTCCCTAAAGTAGCCTAAGACTGCAATCCTGTGCGTGTTTGCATCAGGGGAAGTCCCACTGAAATCAATGGGTTTGCAGGCATAGCTAGGACTGTGCAATAAGGCAGCTTGTGGTTTGCTGCTATGCTTCTGTGTTCTGCTGTCTTTTTAGTTATTTATTCATATCAGCAATCCCATGTATGTATGTATGTATGTATGTATGTACATACATTTATATGCTGCCCTCCTGGTGCAAAAGCACCACAACATTTAAAATTACAGTTGTATACTCAGTTTCTCTGAGTATGTCTAGCAGTAGATGACACGCAGTGTGCGTATGTATGTATGTATTTAAAAAAACAATCTCCTGCCTTCTTAATCAGGGCACTATTATTTTAAAACATTACTTTTAAAAAAAAATTTTTAAGCATTTCTGCCTCACTCTTCAGCGAAAAATGCTCCTGTAATGGCTTGCCGATCAATAAAAATAAAAATGACAGTCCCTGCCCTTGGCCTTATAAACCGTAAGATACACATACATACAAAGGGAAAAGGGGATGCTTTATGTGTGGAGTGGAGTGGAGTGGGAGGAGGAAACACAGGCAACCAGCTGTTAAAATTACAGAATATGTAAACATTTAATTCGCAGCCAGTCTCAGAAAAACATTTTGGAAAACATGGGGGTACCTTTTAGTTGATTAAAATGTTTTTAATCAAATGAATTGTACCAATTAATTGACTCAACACTGCAGCCTTATATCAGTCAAAGATATTAGAAGAGGTACACTGCCTTATCTATCCAGCCTTCTGGTTACGGATTACATAGCCTTCCAAACAAGCTCCAGGGTATCCGTTTTCTATAAGAGGTCATTAAATGGATAATGGCATCACTGAAAAACTCACTCCCCATGCCTAATTAGTCAAGAGCGGCATTATGCGAATCCTTCATCTCCTGGTCTCCTGTGCAGCTGGAGTGAGCTGTTTGACAGAGATTGAAAGTCAGGCGTAACCTCCTCCTCGATAATTGTTTGCCCACCAGACTCATAATGGGCAAGAACTCAAGAAGAACACGCCACATCCCCCACCAAGAGGCTCTGCCATTGCTTCAAAGACATGTGACTGCTGACCGCCACTCGGAAGGTGCTTCCAGACTGTAAACACAACGCATACTATAGAACTCGCTCCCACAGAAAGCAATGATGGCCACCATTTTGGATGGCTTTAAAAGAGGATTAGACCAATTCATGCTATTGATGGCCACTAGCCATGATAGCTATCCTCTGCCTCCACATTCAGAGGCAGTAGGCTTCTGAAAACCAGAGGAGGCGAGAATGTTCTTCGCTCTAATCCTGCTTGCTGCTTTCCTACAGGCCTCTGGTTGGCCACTGTGAGAACAGGATGCTGGACTAGAATGGGCCATTGGCCTGATCCAGCAATATCTTTTTATGTTCTTAACTATTTGGGGGTTTTTTTGGATTCAACCACATACCAGCAAATTCAGGTTGTACAATTAAGGGTTTCTGTGTAATTGCAGGCTTCTAGTAATTGTCCTTGTTTTGAAGCCTGCACACCAAATCCTTTTAATTGTGAAAGTGTCTTTCTGTTTGCCGTCTTTCCCTCCTCTTTGCGAAGGTTAAGTCATAAGAACTGATAATGATACCTCCATTCTTGGATTTATCACTGATTGGTTTATTAAGCACCTATGATCACCTTGCTCATAGGATGATATAAGTGAATATTTGAATATTTTTATAAATACTGTTATGTTCCCACACAGTTTGAATTTCAATGCAAATTAGACTAAAAGGTCTAAAGAAGATGGGACAATGAAGGATCCATACACTAATCTCCTATCTATTTAAGTTTTTCTTTTAAAAATAGCTGTGGGCAGTAGGTAGTGTAATGTTTCTGGGTCCAATAACAGGCACCAAGAATAAGGATGAGTTTCATTAAAAGAGCTTTATTCAAACAAATACACCACAGAGCATCTTGTTCTGCCATGTGCTCCAGCACAAAAACCTTAAAAAGATTGGATTCCTGTCATATGATAGACAATCCCTGTGTTTCTAAACCCGCACAATCTCTGGACACAAACAGCAGGATAAAAAGCCTATGGACAGCATGAATCCTGTCAGGATTTTCAAATTTTCTAAAAAGCTTTAAAAACTTTATATTAATGTATCTATCCATCTGTCTACCTGTCATACAATTACTATAACTGAAGTAGGTGAAAGTAAATCGAAACAGACAGGAAAGTATCTTGATGGGAAGTAAAGACTCAGAGATATCATTCACTACTTGACGTGTCAAGGAGCTATGGAGAAGTTCATAGAATTCAAATGGAATCCAATAAACCATTTCCAGAAAATCTTAAACGAACACATCTTCTTTTGAAATTTTAGAAGTTTCAATGCACCAGTTTGAAAATATGCATAGTTACTCACTATGGATTTTGAGCATATTAGGAACTTAATAATGTATATACATGCAGTTGAGGAGGAGATGGAATAAGGAGACTGTAAATTTGTTTAGTAGACTAAGAATAAGGAGGTCTTATTAGCATACAATACAGCTTTCTGATTAACAAGACAGTGCTTGTCCACCATTCAGTTATTCAATAATTATTCACACAGGGTGTGTGTGTGTGTGTGTGTGCCTCATCTTTGTCTCTTTGGTACCATTGGTAACTGAATCTCCTTTGGGGACGCCAGCTGGAACTAAAGGGAAATTAATATCAGGGAAGGGTCGTAGCTCAATGGAAGAGCATCTGCTTGGCATACAGAACCTCCCAAGTTTGACCCCCAGTATCTCCAGGTAGGGCAGGGACTAACTCACCCCAGAACCCCCAGAGAACCATCACCAGTCAGTTGGCAATACTCAGCAAAATGGACTAATGATCTGATTTGGTATGGCAGTCTCGTGTTTTCTTAAGAAACAACTGACATGATCAGAAAGGAGCACTTGGTAAGGAATCATAGAAACATATGTATGTATGTATGTATGTATGTATGTATGCATGCTGATAGATTTGATACAGAGCACACTGGTGGATAGATAGAACAAGAATGCCAGGGTTTGAACAACTTCTACTGGGATTGCTATACTAGTCTCGGTTGGCAGGTGTTGAGGGCTGTCCTGTGCATCCTCTCCTTCCTCTCCTGATGCTGCTGGTCTTGACTTAGTCTATTTGCAGGCACCAGCAGCTGCAAGTGACTTTGGCAGGAAGCATTGGGAAGCTACAGGCCACCCCCAAATTTGGCTTGCATTATTGGAAGGTGAGGAGGTATCTAAATCCTGATTGTCAGGAGGATGGAGTGTCGAACATGGAACGGGAGATGGTGGGAGACTTGAGGATGTAGAGAGGGAGTTAAGGAGGCAGCAATGGATGAGGAGGAAGGAGAGAACAAGGCTGAGGGAATTGGAGCAATTAGGAAAATGATGGGTTGTATCTCGGTGGCAGAACGCATACTTTGAATCCCTGGCACCTCAAGTTAAAAGGACTGGGTAGTTAAAGGATTGGCATCTTCAGTTAAAAGGTGACAGCAAAAACCCCAGCCCCAAACCCCAGAGAGCTGCTGTCAGTGTTGACCATCCTAAACTAGATTAACCAATCAGTTGACTGAATTGGGTTCATTTCTGTCACTTACACATAAAGGTAAAGGTAACCCTGACCATTAGGTCCAGTCGTGGCCGACTCTGGGGTTGCAGTGCTCATCTCGCTTTATTGGCCGAGGGAGCCAGCATATAGCTTCCGGGTCATGTGGCCAGCATGACAAAGCCGCTTCTGGTGAACCAGAGCAGAGCACAGAAATGCCGTTTACCTTCCTGCCGGAGCAGTACCTATTTATCTACTTGCACTTTTGGGCGTGCTTTCGAACTGCTAGGTTGGCAGGAGCAGGGACCGAGCAACGGGAGCTCACCCTGTCGCGGGGATTCGAACCGCTGACCTTCTGATCAGCAAGTTCTAGGCTCTGTGGTTTAACCTACAGCGCCACCCTTACGCATATCTTTTCCTTAAAACTCCATTATTTTTTCTGTCTTAAAAACAAAACACTTTAGACTGTTTCATAAACCTGGTGTGGTGTCTTGTTTTAACCCTCTCACAGGAGCTATAATACCACATTACTTTAAAAGGCTTCAGGAGGGCCTTGGGGGGAATTTGGAGGCTGATTGATAAGGGGCAGCCTTGTGGAAATAACGAACCCATCTCATGGCAGCAGTTTTTTTTCAAAGCGGAAGAGTGGGCTGAGCAGAGGGAGATACTCTGTGTTACCTAAGGACACTCTCCTGCCCATGGTACAGGCCCCAGGGAGGCTGGGGGTGGGTGCTGCTACAAGGAAGCATTGCATGGACTGACCCACCATGAATGGCACTGGATGGAGCCGGTTGTTTCATTTTGATAATCCTTCCCCTGGCTCCTTCACTCGTATGAAATGGTTTTCACGTTATGAACTCCTTTTTTTTTAATGGCCTGCATGATTGTAAAGCAAAGCATTTCCTTATGATAGCACATAAATGTTTTACAGCGCTTTCATTTAAATTTAGCGTCTGCTTTAGAATGACAAATGAAACAAAAGGAAGCACCAACGTAAAATATTGTTTTGACACCTTTGGAGCTGAGCAAGGAAATTACACCGAATACGTTTATCCTGCTCCAGCACATTTCAGCACCTTTCAGCAATCTTTTCTTTAGAACAAAGTCACGCTGCAGTCGGCGTGTAAATAATGCATACAGGTAAAATATTATTATACCTGCACATTGATGTAAAATTCCCTGTAACTGCAGGAAATATGGAACATCTGCCAAAACAAAAGAAATTCCTCATTTCCTCACTTCCCTCCAGTAAAAACAATGGTGTGTGTGTGTGTGTGTGTTTGCACGCTACCTGCAAAAGGCTATGAAATACAAAATACCATTGCATATCAAATGTTAAATAAGATTGTGTTTTAGTTATTCAATACTGCTAAATATTGACTGTTTAAATTTAGATTTGGAAGTGAAGTATCACAATGTATCAAACGAGAATATCAAATGGAACTCAAGCAAATATACACCAGAGAAGATGGAATCTTTGGTCTTCCAGATGTTGTCAATTTCCCATTTGCTTTGACTGTCCCTATTATGGGAAGAGTCCTGCTGGATCAGATTTGAGGTCCACTTAGCTCAAATACAATAGCTGACACCCATTTAAATTCAAACTGCATTTTCTGAGCCAGGTTTGTTCCAGACCTGATAGTCATAGTTTCACAACGTGGATGACATGAGAAACTGATCAATTAGTCCAGGAATTAATTGCAGCAAGGCTTTACACAATGGAAAAAAGACATATCAAACTTTCTATGGCAAAAGAAAAAAGCTGAGGATTAAATATAAAATATTAATAGATGAAAGGCAAAGAGGGGGATTTGCTCTTCCGGATCTGAAACTCTACTATGAAGCAACTTGTTTAAGTTGGATGAAAGAATGGATTGAACTGAAGAATGTGAACATATTGGATTTAGAAGGGGCCAATTTGATTTATGGGTGGCATGTGTACCTATGGTATGAAAAAACCAAGGTTCACAAGGGATTTTTTAATCATGTGATTAGAAGTTTATATAAGGTCTGGATGAGACATAGAGATATCTTAGAAAGAAAAACTCCTGGTTGGATATCACCAGTAGAAGCAGTTGCAGTAAGGTTAAATATGGATAGGACTTGGGGAAAGTATAAAGATCTGCTTGAATATCAAGAAGGTAATATAAAATTAAGAGATAGGCAGGAGATTTCTAACTGAATACCTGACTGGTTTCACTATTTTCAAACAAAGGAGGTGTTTCAAAAAAGATAAAGAAAAAAGACAAAGAAGGTTCAGAATTTGAAAAAGGGATTTTAGGACCTAATAAAAAATAATTTCTATTTATATAAATTATTGTTAGAATGGGAGATAAAAGCTGAACTTATAAAGGAGGCAATGATAAAAAGGGTCATTGACATTGGTCATAATATTGAAATCAAAATCGTTGAATGGGGAAAATTATGGAATTTTACACTGAACATTTCTGCATGCTATCAAATAAGAGAAAATATGCAAAAAATGCAATATAGATGGTATTTGACACCAGTTAAATTGGCCAAAATGTATAAAAGAGGCTCAAAACTTTGTTGGAAATGCCTAGAAGTTGAGGGCACATTTATTCATTTATGGTGGAAATGCAACCGGGCAAAGGAATTATGGGAGATAGTGTACAAGTTTTTTTTAAAAAAATTAAATTCACAAATCCCAAGAAACTGGAAGCATTCCTTCTAGGCATGCTTGGGAATGAGTTACCCAAAAAAGCCCACAAACTCTTTCTATACGCAACAACAGCTGTGAGTATGGTATATGCAATATATTGGAAACAAAGAGACCCCAGGGGATGAACAACGGTTAAATAAATGAATTGAATATGGTGAGCTTGCAAGGATGTAAGAAACCAAGATGACAAATGGATGAGAAGTGAGTGGGAGTATTTAGGGGAATATTTACAAAACAAAAATTGATCTCAAATATAAATTCCAGGCAGGCGGTATCTTATGACCAGCAGTTGACAATGTAAAGGTTATGAGAATGTGGAAATTAATGTGTATTCAGCTAAGTAAGATTTGTAAAGAACTGTTATGGAACGCTGGGTGGGAAGTCCAAAATGACTGCTGTAAAAGAATGGAAAATGTTGCAACTATAAAACTGAAAACTCAATTAATAATAATAATAATAATAGCAAGGCAAGGAGAAATGATGGCACATGCAGGTAGAAAGTTCATGCACATTCTCTGATGAAGTGTGTTATTACAATGCGGTATGGCTGTAACAGGCATGTTTTGTAAGGTGGTTGACCATGATATATGGACTCATCTATCCTTTGACTTGCTTTGGACGTGTGCAGGGACAGTTTCAGGTGTGAAGGAATACTAGGAAAAGTTACTTTGGCGGGCACCTCTTAAGTTGAGCTTGATGGGCTTACCTGTCCATCTTACCTGCAAGGGTGGGTGAGAGCCGCCATATTACATTTACACATGAATTAAATTTACATCTCGCCCTCCTCCTAAAGGGGCACATGGCAGCAAACCCTCAAATGATAAAACAGCTTAGAACAATTCCAACACAGAGACAGTCTGGGAAAGATAAGGATTGAAAAGGCTTGCTTGAAGAGAAAGGTCCTCAGTAGGACTAATGGGAGGGCAGAAAGGATCTCCTGATAAGATCTCCACTGAAGACCCTCTTCTGCCGAGTGCAGTGATCAATATCTTGATTAATCACAATACCCCAAAGCGTCTTACCTAGTGTCATGCCAGGACATTGGGGATATGTAAAGGAAGGCTCACAGACCCAACTGTCCAACGTGGAGGGGCAGAGGTTGGTGCTGGTAGGCCCTGCTGGAGAAATTCCCCTAGGTTGCCAGGTGATTATGTCAGGCCTTTATCACGGGTGAAGAACCCTCTGTGACTGCTTGGAAAATCTGGCATGCACCTTCCCCTTAAGTTTGATGTTGGCAGTAATGGATATACACGTTGACACTCCTTGGCAAAACTCACCATGGCCATTTTTATAACCCCAAAGTCACAAAATGGAAGTTTCAATGTTTTTATTCAAAGCAGCTTCTCACAATGTATAAATACTGCATATTAACACACATGAAAAATACAACTTCTAAGGCACCCAGAAAAATGTGTTCATACACTAGTTTACAGGACCATTGACAAATATATTGTGTACAATTTGATCTAGACAGTCAATATTTGATAAATCAGAAGAAACTAGTACTGAACTAGCTTCCAAAATATTATTTACAACACTGTGGTTAAGGGGTGCCCTATACCCTCATATTTGTTATATACTGTGCACTCTCCTTCATCACAAATATTGGAAACTGTTCCCATCTTATTCTATGCTATTTGGACAACAAAATAACTATGGGCCTAATCAGAAAATGTTTTAATTCCTTTGTGCAAGACACTCATTGGAAATCAAACAATCTTCACAGATTAAATTTGCAATTCTGCTTTTTTTTTTTTTTTTGGTTATTTGCTTTATCTCCAAAGTTTGGTAATAAGCCTTACCAATAGGCACTCCATCATTTACTGGCTATCTTTCATGTTCCAACATGTTAAAAGCAGATAGACCTACAATGCCTATCCTGCCCTTTTCTCTATCCCTGAAATGAATGATACAAAATGCATGTTGAAAGGGAATCAACAGACGACCCTTTGCTGTACAGATAAACTGCTTCATTTTTTAACTTCATTCATTAGGATAATTGACAACTCTTTGGTCCTTATTTTTTTAATGGAAGATACATATAGATTTATATATATTATTCCCTAGAAGTTAAAATCCTGTTGACAATGTCAGTGAATTAGCAATTGAATTCCCGTGTGGTATTTAAAGTAGTGGCAAAGAGATTTAAGTATGGCTTAAAAACATACAGTTAATTGGGTAGACAGAGATAACACATCCAGGAAACGGAGTACTTAGATGCACTACGATTAAGATTGTCTGTAAGTCCCTTATGTAAACTTCTTTAGTGCCTCCTAAAGAGAGTTGGCTTCAGTCAGATTTGACTTTTATAGACCCAGCCACCGAAAAAAGAGAGAGCCTGAGATTGAGTAATGTGGCTGGGCGGACAGTATGCAGAGTTTATATCAAACAATACCCACACCGACAAGCCTAACTATGTTGTTTGAAAGAAACAACCCGTATTAATCCATATCACAAGGAAAAAACTTAAGGCCTTGCATTCTAAATTTGCCAAATGTCAGAATGCTTCAACTGGGGGCGGGGGGAGAGAGGAAATTTCTTCAGATCTAATTAGACATGATGATGACACAACTCATTGCTTAGAAGGTAGGTTGTACTGAACACTTTCTCTGTCTGTGTGTTTCCTATCCTGAGAACCACCTCTCCCTAGCAACTTGCCCCTCTAGAGAGCTTATACCTGGTTTTAGAGTCTGGATAGGAGGAGGCAACTTGAGCGGAGGGGAGAGTTTCAGTGGGGAAAAAGATGTGTGAAGAAAGGTGGCCGGCATGAAGTTTTCCCCATCCTCTGTTTTTATATCTGCATGATGGCAACTATAACAAGAAGAATAAAAGTTCTACAACATGGGTCTGTTGCCATCACATCTAATTGGACCCTCCATCTTACTTATGCAGTTAACAACATTTGATTCAACCTAGTGGTAAGGCTTATTCACAAATGCACTAAATTTACAAATTGTACCTTAAACTCTGTTATTTCAAGGTTGGGGAAAAAACAAAAGAAATAATAAAACAACACCCTGCCTGCATATATAAGTGTAAAAGTGTGTATTAGAATTCTAAGAGGAAAACAATTGGCACCAACCCCAGGATGCTTGAGATTAAAATAATGGTTAACCATTGTGGAAAAAGATTGCCTAAAACGCTTACCCTAATCTACCACGGAAATATAAAAGTTTATATTTTTGAAAATATATACTTATTAAAGTTGGACAGCTTATTCATTGAAACAGAAGGTTACCCAACTAAAGCCACACTTTATGTACAGCGAAAATGTACATGCAAGAGAAACACACAGAAATAAATTGTTTCATTTTACCATATCTACAAATGCAAAAACTGCCAATCCTTAAAGATTTGTACAAAACAATTTACATGAAATAATGTAACATACTTAACAACAAATTTGCATGTATTTTTTAATTAAATACTGTGAATATTCATAAAAGTATTCGGTCTAATATATACAGTATACCTATACAGCTGAATACCCAGTGACAATAGAAAGAGAAAACAAAATAAGGAAGTGTATTAAAAAATAATCACTGCCCATTTTTCTTTAAAAAATTAAATGGAAATTAAATTAACCACCTAGACATGATTTTTTTTTTTTAAAGCTTTGGAGCTTTCAGAGTTAATTTTTATGAAGAAATGGTACTCAGTTTTGTTCAGCTATTAATTTGCCAAGGCAAATGAGATGGTTTTGAAAATGCTGTTGAAGAAACAATGTCGAAAAATCAGATACATTATGAAAAACTGCTGTTCAAAACCCAAAATGTCGCACTCCCAAGAGTCTACACAGAGCAATAATTTTCCCATGCTGCAAGGACTTTCCACTGGTTCGTTAAAATGTCTGACACATCATTTGGGGTTGCACCACTTGTTTAGAGACATGAAAGCATGTTTTTGAAAGATGTTTCCCCATATATTTCAATACAATTATTTGCCCTGCAAGTGCACATTCAAGGGTATGACTCCAGTTCACACGTTGACTCTAAGGAAGTCAACTGGACGAAAATGATTCGTGGGTTTGTTAAGACGGTTCATGGCTGAGAATAAGGGAGGCATCAGCCCTTGACTGAGGAATGCGGCCTTGGCTTCTGACACTTGTGGGTAACAAGCCTTCCACAAGCCACCTTGAATATTGCTTTCCAAAAATATTTAGACAAATCTGAACAAGAAGCCAGACTCTGCATTGATTTGTAAGCAGATCCCCGTGGATGTGCTCTAACTAGAAGGTGGAGCTTTGCCAAATATGAAGCAAAAAACAGAACAAAATAAAAAAAAATCCAAGCACAGTAGTCGAATTTGGAACCTCTGAAAAGTAAAAAGAAATGGAAAGTATGTTCTACTTAACCTTGAAAGGGCAGCAAAATAGACAGACAGAAAAGACAGACAGATAGGGAAAGTCGTGGAAGCCAATCTCTGTATTCCATGAAATCTGAGAGATAATGTGAACCCTCAGTCTGTTCCCAGGATTCCTTTTTTTTCTTTTTTGCAATCTTAAGAGAACAATAATTTTTTAGAGTAGTCGGAAGATGCAGAGCCGCCATACAGAGCACTAGAACAGCCCACACCTTTTATCTTGATTGGACTTGCCAGCTTCTTTGCTTAATCTGAAGAACGCATTCCTTCTGGTATTTTTCCAGATACTTCAAACACATAATAAACTGATGCAAAAGAATCTATTCATTAGGGTCACATTCTAATAGTAAATGACCATAGACTGTTCTGAGGGAAACCTGTGGAGAGTCTGGCCACCGAGGGCTGGAGAATGAAAGAAGTATGAAAGCCTTTCCCCGTCTAATTCATGATCCTCTAGCAGCTTCTTGCTGGCCTCTCTCAACGTTCTCCAAAATATACTACATCACATCTGAGGAAGGAGGCTAATGAAGGTAAGGTTCTAAGTTTCATAGCACAAAGGAATGCTTAATCCTTTGTTGGCGCCACAAGTTAGGCACCATTCACCCTGTTATTAATGTTGAGCTAATAAGAAAATAGTAAACATATTAGCTTTTCTTTTAAATGTAGCACCTGCTACCTATGCCTCAAGTTGTCAGGAGACTTGTGTAAAACTCACAGCTTCGGCATTTGATTGGTTTTCTTAAGGTATCTAAAATGATGTCTACTCTCTGCTGCTTTTTAATGCCCTACAGCACTCCTGCTTTATCTTGTTTTTATTGTACGCACAGCTCAATTCGTTTACTGTAAACCACAGAGCTTGTGTACTCGTGCAAAACAGTTGTCCAATCCGGGGAAATCTGAAAATGATAATTATATATTAACTAGACGAACAATCAAATGTGTATGTATGTGCACACACACACACACACACAGAGCAAGACACAAATAAATAAATTAAATAAATTCACAAACAGAGCGGGGAAAAACACAAATCCAAGTAGGTTCTTTTTCTTTTCTCCAAAATATTTTTTTTTACATCATACATATAAATTATACTCTCCCCTTTTAAATTTTTCCCATGGTTATTCTTTCAACGAACAAAACAAAATTATTAAAATATTTCTAAAGTGGGCCCTGAAAGCGTGGCTTTGGCCCAAATTCTAAATTGAGCCACTTAGGTCAACGCAAAGATAAGTTGCTTACAGTAGCAAGAATAAATTAAATTTTAAAAAAGAGACAACAATTGATTTTTGCAGTATGCCTTGATGGGGTACACTCGTGCTTTCTAGCACATGCAATGTACGCTTCTCTCTAGGCAAGTGTACATTGAGATGCAGTTCTTAATACATCTGTCTCTTCCTTTGTCGAACAATAATCAAACCTGCTAGGAACAGCCACTGAACTTCTCTATTTAACTCACAAGGAAACTGACACAACCATAGGTATGTTAGATACACTATCACAAATTCCTCTGAAGGATTTGCTGGGTCTGGGTTTGATTTTTATATTATTTTCTCAAACCCTGGTGACGCCTGAAATCGCTTTACTCTTGGAACATTCTTCCTCCCTGCTCTTTCAGAGTTGCGCAAGGATGTCAGACTTCGTATATTTTGTCTTGCAGATAACTGAACAATGAATCTAGTCCTTTGGAAGAACTCCAGAGCTGTTTTAACATCTGACATTCTTTCTCATTCACATCTTCGAGGCCAGATTTAAGGAAGCTCCGGACCAGGCATTTAGATTCTTCCAGTACCTAAGAAAAGAAATTGTTAAGCTCATTTATCATTTCAATTTATTCACTCTTTGGAAACATCAGCTGGCCCAGAACGCAGCTGCAAAAGTGTTAGTAGGTGCTCCTGAGGTAGAAACTCTGTAAAACCCATTATGAGTGAGGCCAGTGTCACTACACAAGAGGACGGCCAGATTAGGAGTTTAGGAGGAACCAAACATCTGAATGTTAGTGAAACAAACAACTCCAGAGAAGAGGCAAAGAAGGTTCTAAATCTAACACATTCATTTTCTAAGTACTGTAGTTGGGATAATGTAGTTGGGATTATCCAGTGGGATAATGGGGTGACAAGAGATGGTTGGAGAAAGGATGAAACAGCTAAGATGATGCCTTTTTTCCTATACAGCTTGGAAGGTCTCTGGACTCTGACGAGAAGGTGAGACCCTTATCTGTGTCTCGCCTTTGGTGGAAGAATGTCTGGATGGGACAAGAGAAAAGGTCTTCTCAATGGCTAAAGCCAGATTATGGAGCACCTGGCTCCATGATGTGCAGTTGGCTTCTTTATGCAATGTTTTCCACCAGTTACTGAATTACTTTTTGTTCTGGCAGACTTTTATGTGCTAGACCAAGGGTGGGGAGTCTCAGGCCTCAGGGTAGAATGTGGCCCTCAAAGCCTCTCTATCCGGCCCTCAGACCTCTCTCTCCATGCCACAACCCTCACTAGCCATACTCTGTACCTTCTCCATGTGCTGTTTATTGGATGCAGTGTGTCCTTGAAATGCAATAATGCCTGGATGGAGAGATGTATGTGTAGAAGCCTCTGTCTTTTGTTGGGGGTGGAATGTAGCCTAAGATATCAAAGTAAGAGGCACACCCGTTGCTCTGCTCAATTTCTGCCTCTGGTCCCAGACAGTTTGGGCATGTGGCCCCTGGAAGGTTGCTCATTGAGCACTGTAACCTTCGCTCGTGACTCTCTGCCTGACCACTCTTTCTTCTTCTGTTACAGTGGGGATGGGAGCTTTTTTATTCTGAAGGCCATGCTCCCCTCATGGGCAGCCTTCTGCAGGCCAGCCATGGGTGGAGCCCGAGAAAAAAAGTGAGTAGAGCTGTGAGGATGATATACAGTGGTACCTCGGGTTAAGAACTTAATTCGTTCCTGAGGTCCGTTCTTAACCTGAAACTGTTCTTAACCTGAGGTACCACTTTACCTAATGGGGCCTTTCGCTGCTGCCGTGTGATTTCTGTTCTCATCCTGAAGCAAAGTTTCCTAACCCGAGGTACTATTTCTGGGTTAGTGGAGTCTGTAACCTGAAGCGTATGTAGCCTGAAGCGTATGTAACCCGAGGTACCACTGTACCTTTGTACAACAGGTTGCCTTCCTGCCATGCAAAGCCAGACATTTCTACACATGTACACACATTCCTCTACCCAGGCAAGTGAGGGGTAGCCTCAGTTGCCTCAGGTGGCAGGCTCGGGGCAGCTGGGAGGGGTGGCAAATCTGGGCCCCTGAGGACCATGCTACCGGACTTTTCCTGTGCTTTTTGCCCACAGCCCCTGCCTGGGAAGAGTGAGGCTGCAACTGCCTGCTCCTTTCTGACCTCCTTTTTTGCTTCTCTTGTTGCCTTCAGTGCGCTGGGGCTTCCCCAGGCTGCCCCCAGTTTTCTCAGGAGGCGGCAGCAACAGAGACAGTGGTGGCAGAGCACCATTTTCTGTTTTGCCTCAAGTGGCAAAATGTCTTGGGCCAGCCCTGGTCCTGAGGGTCAGAAATACAGGCCTGACACTCCCCACCCTTGTTTTACAGGCTTCCTTATGTGCATAGCTACATTTCATCTTCTTATGAAATCAGAAACAAGGATAACAATGGAAACAACAATGGGGAATGCAGGATCCGGCTAGGGGCATTGTCAGATCAATTTATGTGCTTATCGGCACAATCCGCAAGAGCTTCAGTGCCTTTTCAGTCTGTGCTTCTTTGTGGTTCTCATGCCACGTGAGATGTTATCTGCAATTCATTTAATTAAAAGTGCCTCGCTGTGTCTCCAAACCTTTCCTCTGAAACAAGTACCTGCTCTGTCTTTGCTGGAGAAGTGTGTGGCAGAGCTACAAACTTTTATTATAAAAGGTGAGAAAAATATTCTATTTTTCTTTGGGTTGAAAATCAGATCCCACACATGACACATTATTTGAAAATCAGGACTACTCTTGAAGAACATTTACTGTGCATATGTAGGCTGTGCAAATGTAGTGTGTGCAAATGAACGATTTCCTCTCTGAAGTGGATCTCTGAGAAACTGAGTCTGCAGCAGAAGCTCATAGCCTTGATTGGCTAGTACCTGTGACACCATGAGCCCCACAATGTTTCCATAAGCAGCACTGGGCTACATAGAATAATGGTCTGGCTCATTATAAGGCAGATTTAGGTATCCAAATTATAAAAAGCAAGCTTAGCAAAGATGATTCTCAGAAGGATCTGGTTGAGTTTCGTTTCCAAAAATGAACATTGCCATGCCTCAGCCAATCCCAGCGACTGCCCGTTTCTTACCACTGCACTGCAGGATGCCATTTCCTTCACCCTCAACATCACTTCTTGCCCGAACGTTGTGGGCCAGAAAACCTGGGAGACGAGTCCTCTGCTGCAGGCTTCTTGTGCCGTCAGCTTTCTTCCACAGAACAACATTTCATTTGCCTGCAATCAAACATAGC
This sequence comes from Podarcis tiliguerta, assembly GCF_965153285.1. Taxonomy (NCBI): domain Eukaryota; kingdom Metazoa; phylum Chordata; class Lepidosauria; order Squamata; family Lacertidae; genus Podarcis; species Podarcis tiliguerta. Next base: position 47,522,750 of record NC_139541.1, on the reverse strand, counting down.
TGAGTCAAGACGCTGAAATGTGTGTGTAGATCCTCCTCAGACATCTGCATGGCTGGAATGTAGCCTCTGGTACAAAGGTAAGAGTCACAGGTCTTGCTCCGCCCACTTTTGCCTCAGCCCCTCAGCCAACACTGGTCAGTTTGGCTATGAGGGGATGCTGACCTCAGGCTGAAAAAGCGTAAGGACTCGGTTTGCATTAAGTGAGTTAAAACCATAAAGGTATGGGATGCAGGGGAAGAAATAGCAAACAACATTGCACATATGGTTGAATGAGGATTTGTCCCAATAGAAGAGAAACTCTGGATTCAGCTCACTTTCCTTGTGCAGTCCTCTTCCGTTAAGTCAGAAGTGGTCTCTCTATGAGCTGATAATGAGGCTTTGTGCCTGCAGAGGGGCACTTTTAGATCCAAGCCATTTGCCTGGATTTGGACCACCGAAATCATTCAGGAAGCAGACTTACCAGAGCAACACCCAGTATCTGTGGGAACGTGTACGAAGAGCAGCCGGCTGGAGTGAGACGAATAGTTGCATAAGGTGTCTGAAACCAGGCCTTTTCGCTCGCCCAGACGATGTCGCAGAGCGGCAAAATGGAAGCCCCCAAGCCGAGAGCAGGTCCATTGATCGCAACCACGATTGGCTTCTTAAACTGGATAAAAGCTTTGACAAAATCCCTGCAGTTTTAGAGAAGGAGGAGAACTTATTAATCACATTCCAAAAAATGTCAATCATCCCATCGGGAAATTACCGGAAATTGCTGGCAATTCTGAGAGCACTTTTTAGTGCAGAACCTCTGTTATTTTGCATTTTTGTTCCCTTTTCTGCATGCTGTGCCCTGCTTGGAAACCTTCTGTGTTAATGTGCGTGTAATAAATATATGATTATAATATATAGTGTTGCAATAAAAGGAAACAAACTTGAGAATGACCTTGCTGGATTGGAGTGAAACCTTTGGCAAGGAAGCCAGATAACTTAAGAGAAGCTCACAAATAAAGCCCATTGGAGGCAGCCACTCCCTATCACTGATGCCTATTCTCTCTGAAAATGGATTCACCTTTGCAACCTATAGGAGCACAGGAAGCTATCAATGGGTCTGGCCATTGATCCATCTGGCTCAGAACTGCCCATGCCGACAGATAGTGGCTCCCCAAGGTTTCAGGCAGAAGTCTTTTCCCCAGCCCTACCTGGAGATGCCACAGACTGAACCTGGAACCTTCTGTGTGCAAAGCAGATGTGCTATCTGCTGATCTATAGCTCCCCGGAGCAGCAAGTACACCTAAGAAGTTGGCTTATACTGGGACACACCCTTGATCCATCTAACTCAGCATTGTTTTTACTGATTCACCTTCAACATGCCAAGCAGATGCCCTGCCTGCTGGACTGCAGCCCTTCCCCACCCATTTTGGCTTGGGGTGGTTTCCTGATGTCTACGGAGGGTGAAGAAAGGCATCTTTCAGCTGCAATGCGAGCCCTACACATCTGGCCGGCTTTGCCACTTGAACAAGTGGTGCACACATGCCAGTGAATTCAGTGCTGGCTCAGCTGTCACTCTCCTTCAAACAGGATGACTGCCTGTCTTTAATTTGTAAAATGTTGCATGGGCATTTAACTCACTGCTAGGGATTCCTTAGTTGTGATTCCTGCATAGATGAACCTCAGGGTCCCTCTCAACTCTACAGTGCTTTGATTCTATGATTCTATGCCTTAAAAGGTAAAGAGACCCCTGACCATTAGGTCCAGTCGTGGCCGACTCTGGGGTTGTGCGCTCATCTCGCTCTATAGGCCGAGGGAGCCAGCGTTTGTCCGCAGACAGTTTCCGGGTCATGTAGCCAGCATGACTAAGCCGCTTCTGGCGAACCAGAGCAGAACACGAAAACGCTGTTTACCTTCCCACTGGAGCGGTCCCTATTTATCTACTTGCACTTTGCTTGCAAACTGCTAGGTTGGCAGGAGCAGGGACCAAGCAACGGGAGCTCACCCCGTCGCGGGGATTCGAACCGCCGACCTTCAGATTGGCAAATCCTAGGCTCTGTGGTTTAACCCACAGTGCCACCCACGTCCCAATGCCTTAAAAGAGAAACACCCAAATATTATTTAAAACAGATGATCCTGAGATACATGGATGTGATGGCTTTGTGATGGGGAACCTCAGGTTCGGGGGGGGGGTCCAAATGCAACCCCCATGACTCTCCTTAGGCTGTCCTCTCCTCTGAGCCACATCCCTCAGCAGCCATGCTGTGCACTCTCCTGGCAAGGTTCCTTCCTGGCTGGAATGTATTCCTGAACTCTTATCATGCTTCTTGCTTGTCTAGACAGGAGGATAGAGAGGGATGGGCTTGCATGTGAAGAAACTAATTTGCTGTACGAAAGGTCAAATTCTGCTCACTTTTGCCTCTAACCCATGGCATGTGGCCCCTGAAAGGTTTCTCAGAAAGGAATGCGGCCCTTGAGATGAGCAAAGCTTCCCACCCTTGCTTTATGACACTGTAGCCTCCTGAAACCTTAAAATGCCTGTGCAACTTCTGAAATCACCCCGATTTGAGTGGAAATTTCCTTTGCAATTTTTTGGGTACACTACAAACTAAGTTCTTTCAAGCACATTGGAAGATACCTTATACTGAGTCCATGTAGCTCAGTATTGTCTATTCTGACAAGCAGCAACTGTTTGGGATTTCAGGTAGAAGCCCTAGCCAGTCCTACCTGGAGCGGTCAGAGGTTGGAGCTGGGACCTTTAGCATGCAAAGCATGTCCTCTGCCCCTGAGCTACAGACCTTCCCAAACGCAACACCGAGCCAGAAACATAATTGGCACAAATGGGTCATGATTGCATGGGCACTAATTGGCAACAGATTGGGATCGGGCTCCAAACAGGAAGGAGCAGGTTTGGCAACAGATTTAAGGAACGTGCTTCACACTAGGCAGATTTCTATTAAAAATAATATGACACTTATTAAAGGAAGGCCACATTTTAGCACTGGTAGTCCATTTACATGCAAATGAGGTCATTTTACTTCTAAGGAAAAGAGCAGCACACCTCCTTTGTTAGGCTCAGCCATATTGCACAATCCTGTTTTAATCAAGCAAAGCTGCTATGCTAGGAATCATCATGAGTGCTGAAATTTATGAATATGCTGAAGTCCCTGAGGCAATATCTGACATGCCAGAAGGAAGGAAAGCTACAATCAAAACAGGGCTTGTACTTTATGTTGGTGATCTCCAGGTGAGCTCAACGCTTTCAATTTTCCCAGATGAAAATGGGGACGCACTTGTAACATCTCCTGCCAAGGATCACAGCCCAAGCCAGGGATGGGGAACTGGTGGCTGTCCAGACATTGCTGGACTCCAGATCTCATCAGCCCCTGTGAGCATGGCCAACAGACAGGAATGATGGGAGTTGTAGTCCAACAAACTTCTGGAGGCCGACAGCTTCCCTGTCCCTGACCGAAGTCCACTATCCAGGCTTGATTATGTGTGCCATCTGATGTATGTATTGTATTTCAATGTTGTAACCCACATTAGGGCCTTAGAGTGAAAGTTGGGTAAAAATAGTGACAACAACAACAATTTTTTAGTTTGCCCTACACTAATTTCTAAGCCATGAGGCTTTGTGATAATGTGGCTCATTTATTTTAAGAAAATGTATACAATGCTTGATTGTAATACAACTTCAGAGTGGCTGCTAGTATATTGTAAGTGAATTATTATTATTATTATTATTATTATTATTATTATACTGCCCTATACCCACAGTTTTCAGGCCGGTTCACAAGATAAAATCACAATATAAAAACACAAAATACAAATAAAAAACAACTCAATAATAACAACCCTATTAAGCAAAGAAACACATAAACATGTACAGTGACCACAAAAACTAAACTAAAATAAAATCTTAAGACCTCCTCCCCATGTACGGCAACTCCTGAGCATCAGAGGCAAGACAAAGTCACCTTATCGCTTCTGCGATCCTAGTGCTTTCTTTTCTTCTATCGTTAGATAACCTGCCGATTAAATAGGAGTAGTCTAGGCCACTGCAGAAGACACTACCCACTGCGCTGAGCAGCAGGAGTTTACTGTCGTCAGCTGATGCATTGCACAGTGCTCTCCGGACCTCCTTCATGATCTGTGAAGACCAAAAAACAAGAACAGTTCTTTGACACACACAGCTAAAGTGATCACTAGCTTCACATTGTTTCAGCTACAACTGCACTTTTCAAATATATATATACAATACTACTTTGGCCAATGGATGGGTTTGCTGTTGGGAGTTGAAGCCTAATAACATCTGGACGCCTCCACTTTGGCTATCTCTGCTCTACACTCATTATTTACAAGTTGCTTTGCAACTTTCAAAAGCAAATGTATTGCTAGCGAAATAAGGAGGAAGGAAATTTAAGGTCATTGGTTTGCTTCAGACTTCTCAAGGCTTCATGTTGCCACCCTTTAAATTGCAACCTCTGCTTTTTTTCCAGAAAAGCTTGTCTAAATTACCACACAAGGGTGTTGTGCAGTGGTGTGGGCCCCAGAAGAGCTATTTTTCCTTTTCATGCCTTCAGAAACTGTACAGACTCTTCAAGTGACCGTGTAGACTCAATGTGTGGAACAGGGCTTGGTCAACCTTTTTGGGGGCCATGGGCAGATGTACAAATGGCTGCAAATTGGAGAAACTTTTGGGAGTATAGCACCCACACCCACAACCCAATGTACACCGCAGGAAGAGCAGGATCATGCCCATTTTTTCTGTCCCTCCTGAGTACCGCACTTTGTGTAAGTGTGGGCTTTCCTCTGTGATTTGAAGATTCTGTACTTTTTAGCAGTTGAGTATGTGCATGCCTGCCTGCAAGAAACAAACCAAGCAACATGCCAGCTGTCTTAATTTAAAACAGGTGGTAAAATCACTTTACCTGGCATAGAACCCCCTTGACACATTCATTGTATGAATGGGATCAAGGATACATCTCCAAGCCTGTCTCAACTTCCAAGTGCACAAAACCCCTGGCATCAATGTATTGGGCACAGATGTCTGGATTGACAAAGCCTCTGTGTGTACAGAAGTTTCTATGCAACTAGGTCCCATTCCCCAGTAACTGCACAGTGTACCCCCCATGCAAGTAATATGCCAAGGGGAAAATGCTGTGCTATGCTTCTAGATAATTGATTTTCAAATAATATCCTTTCAATGTACATGTCATGAGCTGCACAGCACTGTTGGAATCGCCAACAGTGTATGGCTATTCTCTTTGGAGAGACCGGCAAAGGAAACTAAAAAAATAAAATAAATAGTGATGGAAGTCAAGTGACAGTAAAACAAATACATCTTTGGGAAGAAATGAGCTTTCCAGCTTGGTTAGTGGGGCTCTTTCTTTGGGAGAATCAAAGAGGATTGGGAAAGCTTTCTGAGAATCAGGTGCACTGTAAATTTTATTATGTACATCCACATGGTTGCTGACACTTTAATTCTGTAAGGAAGAGATCATTAAAAGCCTTGGGAAGATGAAATAATTCATATCCTTGATTTCTTATGAATTTAAGATTATTCATATAGCACTCAGAAACTGTTTTCTAATTACAGCAGGCTTTTAGTTTATGGGGATTTAGGAATGATTTGGCTTCAGCTACCCACTGTGACTTTCACTGCTTGTCTTGTGCTTTGCACCATAAGGGCAGGGTATAAATTGTCTTCATAAAATAAACAAGTTACTGGGTGTGTTTTAAAAACATGTTCTCACACCCAGCATCATTACTATTGCTGAAAGTTCTTTCCACGCCTGCATTTCTTTTACCCATAAATTATCCTGTCCTGCGTTATCTTCTGAAAGTGGTGTCAGATCAGACCAAAGAGACCCTTGACCAAACAATCTTTAATAGAACGTTTACTACAGTGGAACTTGTCTTACTATGATCAGCAGCTCAGGCATATTCACAGGGCAAAGTTAGGCATACTCAAAAGTAACCCCCACCATGTTCAAGGGAACTTGCTCTCCGGTAGGGATGTGGGGAAAATCTGGTTTGGCTTGAATTTTATCATGAACCTTCATAATTCACATTATGAAACAGTACATGAACTGAAGCTCAGCTATCCTTCAAAATTCACACTTCCCATGATTTTACGGTGCAGCCCTTGAACAACAAAAAGTGCATATTAGGGGAAAGTGTGCATTGTATATATTAGTTAAAATAACATGCAAAATGGTGTATATTAGGCAAGGTAAAGGTAAAGGTAAAGGTACCCCTGCCCGTACGGGCCAGTCTTGACAGACTCTAGGGTTGTGCGCCCATCTCACTCAAAGAGGCCGAGGGCCAGCGCTGTCCGAAGACACTTCCGGGTCACGTGGCCAGCATGACATCACTGCTCTGGCGAGCCAGAGCTGCACATGGAAACGCCGTTTACCTTCCCGCTAGTAAGCGGTCCCTATTTATCTACTTGCACCCGAGAGTGCTTTCGAACTGCTAGGTTGGCAGGCGCTGGGACCGAACAACGGGAGCGCACCCCGCTGCGGGGATTCGAACCGCCGACCTCTTGATCGGCAAGCCCTAGGCGCTGAGGCTTTAACCCACAGCGCCACCCGCGTCCCCGCATATTAGGCAAATTGCATGCAAATAGGATTACACTGCATAAAGGTGTGTATGAGAAATGGTAGAACGGCACACAAAAAGGCTGATGGGGAGTCTATCTATCTATCTATCTATCTATGCAAACTTATGTGGAAAAGCCAAGCTTAAGATTGGAAATTTGTGAACCTAGGTCCTAGGAGAAATCAAAATCAACAAATCCATCCATCCTTACACTCAGATAGCAATGGGGGAGAAATTCAATTCAGTTTGCATCTAAAGGCAAATCTGCCTTTTTTTGTAAGCTGCCTGGAAAAAGGCAGGATATAAATAGTAATAATAATGATGGATTGCACTTTTTGTAACAGCCATTCTTTGAAATTTCCACTACTCTTAATTTTGCAATGCAGTTCTCCAGCCATATACTTGCACAAAAACGCATGAACTAGGGCAAACTCCATATGAACATGCATATGTTAGTGAAGATAACATACAAAAATCTATTATATTAATGGAAATTGCATTTCAAAAATGTGTATATTAGTCAGATGCATACAAAATGTGTTCATTAGGAGAAATTAGGAACAGTTGAAGCACCTGAAAAATCAATTTTCAAAGCAATTTCTGAAGGTATTGTTAAGAAAGCTGATGTTTACAAGTGGTCATGGACTGGGGCAATGAAGAGAAGACCTAAGAAACTGGGGTGAGGAACTTGCTGTTGGAATCCAGTCCCATCAGACCCAGAGAGCATGGACAATGACCAAGGATGATGGGAGTTGTAGTCCAACAACCTCTGAAGCACCAGAGAAGAAGAAACAGAGACAAATGCCTTCATAAAAGTGTGCCCCTTAAACTGCTGTTTGCCCCCTTGAATGTCTGGAAGAAACAATTCTGATAGCACATTACATTGCAGTAGCTTGTGTCTTCTGCTAGGCAAAACATTTGCTCTGGTTCTGTTTTTGCTTTAAACCCGTGCAAAGAATGGAAATGCAATTACCAGGTTCTGAGGCACCTTTAATTAATTGAGGATAAAGCAGCAGAAGCCACCACCTTCAGAAAACAAAGCCCCAAAGGATATTGTGCTATTTCAGAATGTGAAGTGGAGATTCAAAGAGCTTGGGGGAAGTGATCCTTGATTAGGGGCTCATCTGATCAGTAATCAGGGCTGTAGGCAAACCATGGGAATAGGAGTCATTCCAGGGGAATTTTTAAAGAATTATAATATTCTCCAGATTTTTTATGAATTGTACCTCCTGTACCCAGCTTCGTATTTTTGTGACATGATACAGTTAACTCTGAGGTGACCTTTTTACCCATAGGTTTTTTTTTTGGAATAAAAATTAATAATAATAAAAAATGAAACAGGAAGCTCTTGATACTTATTTCACCCTGGAGAATGCCCAAAAGTTCAAATATCTTGAGAGATGCTAGGAAGGAACATAGGAAGGTGCTTTGTACCATCAAATCATTGGTCCATCAAGCTCAGCATTGTCTACATGGATTGGCAGCAGTTCTACAGGGTTTCAGAAAGGGGACATTCCCAGACCTACCTGGGGATGTCAAGGATTGAACCTGGAAAATAAAAATGTTGTGTACGGACTACAAATCTGCAGCCTCCGATTCTATTCTTTCATTTAAAAAATATTGCAAGCATCAACAGTGGAAGTCCGAAATGGGAGCTTCTTCATGGGTGTTGAGGGGACAACGGTAAACTCAGGTTAAGATTGACTTTAGCTTTCTGGCTACTATCGCCCTCCCACTTTACAGGGCCTCTCCCCTTTGCTTTGATGTTCACCTGCATACCTCTGGAGTCAGTGCATTGTTATCTGAGGTTTGACTGGAGAGGAGGATGTGCGTGAATCCATCTTCTTTGCGTACTACAATGTCTCTGAACCGACAGTTGCTCTCGTTTTGACGCACGCTGTACCTGAGTCTCTTATCAAAGACGTAATCTTTCTCCCCTTCCAGCTTCCTTTTCACAGTGCTATGAAGATTCAGGCCTCCATTTGCCAGAGAAGAACCTTTCAAAAGGCAAAGAGTCAGAAGAGACACATGTCATTATCTCTAGGAATCCCCCAAGAGACAAGCACAGCAACATAGACAGTTGCCTTTCACCAGGTCAGTCTACTGGTCCACCTAGCACAATATTTTATGCAATGACTGACCATGGGCTCCCCAGGGTTTCAGACAGGGAATCTTTCTCAGCCCACCTGGAGATGCCAGGGATTGAACCTGTGACCTTCTGCAAGCAAAGCAAATGCACTAAGCCGTGGCCCATTTCTCCCCAAGCTTCATATGATGCCTTCTTCATTTGGTTGATTTCGATGCTTTAAAGGATGGAGTAATTAAGGGAGTTGAACAGCAGCGACTGCTAGAGTTTCTCCAACAAAAGCCAATGGATACTATTGCCTTCCTTGAAAGTAAATTCAGCCCCTTAAAAAAACTAAGTACATACTTAGTGAAACATATTTTGTCTGAATATGTTCTAGTTCAGGCATGGGGAACCATTTCCAGGCCACAGGCTGCCTTCTGTTGCAGGCAACTTTCTGGCAGGTGAGGCCAGAGACAAAGTGAGCATTTTGCCTGGGGCAAAAGTAGGCAGATCAATGGATGTGAGTTCTACCTGCAGGTCTGAGGTTACCTACCACTGCGCTAGCTAAAGGGAAGAGCAAGGTGTGTGCTTAAATGACTTCAACTGAAATCCCTGGGACTTCAGGCTGCAACCCCATGCCCCTTTCGTTAGGAGCAAACCCCAGTGAACTCAATGACACTGATTTCTCAGTAGACATATAGAGGATCATGCTGTTCACACATTTGATTTGGACTTGATTTTTGTTTTGTCTAGTTTTTCAAAAAATATATATTTTGTATATGCTGACTTTTCAAAAAAAGCTTGAGATGGCTAATAAGTAACGAGGGGTGGAGGAGAAATTCAATTTCATTTGTATTTTAATGTGAATGTGCTTCATCGAAACAATACACAAAGTGAAACATGACTATTCTTTGAAATTTGTATATTTCTCTTCCATTCCTAGACAGGAAATACTGAGCATTTCTAAGCATATGAACCTGCCCAGGCCCAAGGACCATGAGACTGGAGGGGAACAAAAACTGGGACTTATCGGCTGTGGACTTCCCTTATTTGGGAAGTGTGAATGGGCCCCTCACTGTTGTCTTTTAAGCGAATTTTATAATCATAGAATTATATAACTGTAAAATAGGAAGGGACCACAAAGGTTATCTAGTCCAATTTCCTGCATGGCTTCGAACCCCCCCCCCCTTTTAAATCCACTCTGCTTTTTATTGATGGCTTTATTTGGCTTCATGTTTGTTGCTGCTATTTTAATAGTTCATCCCCAGTTGAGTTTTTAATGTTTGCCTTGTTCAATGTATCGGGCTGCATTTTTTAAAAAACCTCAGAGTAGACCCATTAAAGTTAATGGACTTAGCTATATCTATTAATTTCAGCGGATCTACTCTGAGCAGAACTCACATTGGATATAATCCACTGATTCTATTCACTGCTGTAAACTGCTTTGTAAGGGATTTAAATCAACCAAATAAATGTTTTTTAATCCAAACTTCCCTCTTGTTTCCCTTATATATGAATTGCAATGAACAAAGTTGTTTCTTGGCTCCAGACAGCCTGGTGTAATTTCAATCAGAATCAAAAGATGTACAAGTGGGACCTGGATCTGAGTTTTGTAGATTGGATTCATCTTTGCTTAGTGAAAGTGCTGGTGGACTGCCATGGGAGTTTAAGGTAAATTAGTCTCTCAGGGAGTAACCAAAGGCAAGAGAAGTCTTTCAATTAATGTCACTAGGGTCTGGATTATGTACTTTTGAGGGTGTTGGAGGAAAAGAAAGTTAATAGAGTCTGTGATTGGACAGCTAATCCTACCACACAGTGAGGCCTCTATAAACATATTCCAGACATATTCACCTTACATATTTCACCTATTGCCTTCTTCATAATTAGGGATATTAATACACTGATGCCATTTTTACACATTAAGACACAATCTAAAGGTCTCAAAACAGACAAATGCCAAATATTTGTATTGTTTTATTTAAGCCCCCCAGCCCAAACTATTTTTCCTAGCTGGAAATGCTGGGATTTGAACCTGTGATCTTTTGCATGCAAGGCAGATGCTTTACCACTGAGCTATGGCCCCATTGGAATAAACAGGACTGAGTCAGATGGCCCAACTGATCTCTATTATATTCTGAAACCTCCAACATCAGTGTATGCATTGAAGAGGAGGAGAGCTGCAGGTGGAAGTAAACGTAGCAATCCAAAAGCCCCAAACAAGGAGAAGCAAAACCCTAGACTGCTGCTTGAAAACAACCATTTATTATTGTTTGAAGATTGCTCACCATGTTTTGAGAACTGTCTCCCTGGAGGGCAAAGGGTCTTCCCAGATCTTATTCCAGCACACCAGTTAAAGCCCACTCAGGGAGTATACTTTTTCTTTCTCCAAACACACTAGGCAAATCTTCAAATAATAATCACTCCCTCTAATAGTGGAGCCACCTGGCAAGTGCTGTGACCAGATTGTAACCAAAATGGAGCCAGTAAAAAACAACAGAGAGGTATCATCAGGATACTTGAGGCAACCCCGGGGTTTGCAGAAGTACAAATTACCTTTAGTGGGGGGAAATCTAAAGGGGCAACCTCCTCCCTTTGCTGAAAAAGCAACCTCCCAACAAGGATTGATCATGCTCAGGGTCAAAAGAACGCCATGTGTCTGTTAGGAATTAGATCTAAGCAGGTTCAAGTAGGTCTGGACAGGGAACTCTGAAAAATCACATGCAAGTGCCTGGGCAATGGATGAAGGCAGACTTGGGCTGGAAAATTTATATGCTATTGAGGAATAAGCAACAGCTGCTGAAGGTGCAGATGGTAAGGGAAGAGGGCAGGGGATTAATCCTTCGGGGAAATCTAACACAACATAAACCCTCTCATCCATCAGGTTATCATCATTATTTGTTGTTTCTTCATTTGTTCAAAGAGAGCACCTAGCAAGCGAGTTGAAGAGGTGACAAAAGAGGCTGTTAACCTCACAGCAGGTCCCCCAAGCAAAGCAAAGCCTCTCTGCGGAGAGGAGGGAAAGGCAACCAACGGCTGGTCCACAGGAGAGCTCTTGCCACATTTGCGAGAAAACAAAAAAGGAGCAGAGAAGAGATGGCGGCGTGTAATGGGATCCGATGCAGGCATGTGCTTCGCTGTTTTATGCACACACACACAACACACACACATTAATCTGCCTACTCTAGCAACAGCCCTAAACCTCACACAGGCTTCCTGGACCTCTCACAAAATGACCCGACAGCGGCAATATGATGAGATGTCTCAGGTTGCAGCATGGAAAGAATGGGATGGTTTTATGTCTCTGGTGTAGGGGAAGTAATAAGGCTCATCATCACCTTCCCCTCTCCCTTCTAACCTTTGACTGCTGTGCAAACTTTTCCTAATGCAGAGTTTAAAGGAAGGCTAAAGCTAATAGCATAAATCTGCTGTGGTGGGGGTGGTGGTGGTGGAGGGTGGACAATGCTGGGAGGACGTAGGGGGATTTTCAGCAAGAGGGCTACCTGGGCAACCTGCTGGCAGCCAGATGCTAAAGTGGACAATGGATGTACCTTTCTACCTTTGTACAGTGGACTATAGATACACTCACACATGCCTTTCTTCCTCCATCCAGGCAGGGAAGAGGCATGCTAAGAGTTCAAGGGCACAGTTCAGCCAGGCAAAAACGCTCAAGGAGAATGTGAAGCAGGGGCAGTGAGGGGGATGGCCCCAGGAGAGATCCAGGGGCCAGTTTCATGGGCCACATTTGGCCCCCAGGCCTGAGGTTCCACCCCTCTGCTGTGGAGCATCATGGATGCTACAGCTTCAGAGAGGCCACAAGGCACAGTCCAGTGGGGTCCATATCAGGAGAAGAGGGTAACTAGGACCCCTGAAAATACCTGCAGACAATCTTTAAAAAATGGTTTGGGAGGTGGGAGGCACCAGTTGAGGCTGAATCCACCCAGCACAAGCACATCTCAAAATTGAACTTTGGAAGGGGGTCTTTCGTATAATGGTTGCCACTGGAGCATTTTCCCACTCCAGGAGGCAGAGCGCACAAAACTTTGCTTTCAAATTTGCATTTAAAAACTGTCCACACTCATCATCTTCTCCTTCTGCCTGCAGCCTTCTTCAGGGTACTTAAAAGCCACAAAAATGGTTAACCTACAAGGCACACCCTTTCAAACTTAAGAATTTTATTAGCTGTGATATTAGCTGGACAAACATTGACTTCCTTAGGAGTAAAACTAGCATTGCAATTAAAGATTATACCTGGAGTCTGTTGGTAAAAATAAAAAAAACAAGACTCAGTGTAAAGCTAAATGAAAAGGGCAATCTTTAGCAAACGGTGCAGAGAATTAGATCAATAGAGACGGAGAGAGAAAGGAAAATATAAGGGATTGCTTTTTGATTTTAATAATGCTGTCAAGAAACCTGACAAAAGAAGACAGCAAGCACCAATGGAAGATGATGGAATGCTCATGTGGGTTCGGTGAAACCGCAACAGATGTTCTCTGTGTTATCAAGGGCTTGGTTGATGTGGGCTGGGTGACTCTCCCACCCAGGGTAAGTGTTGACATCTGCTGGCTGATAGCAAGACACTGGGAGAGCTAGCTTGCCACTTGAACTAAGAGTTTCCAGTTGTAGCTTGACGGGCAACTATTTAATTTATTTACTCATTGTTTTTATTGCTACGTATTTTCCTCCTCAGAATGGAAGGAAGGTGGTATGCCTGATTCTCTCCCCTCCCCATTTCATCCATATAACAACCTGGGTCGTACAACCTGTGTCACGCTCCTCTTCACTGCCTTAAGAACATATAAATGTAAGAAGAGACTGCAGGATGAGGCCAACGCCTAGTGACCACAAGTGAATAGAAAAATATATGGGTGGGAATGGAATATCAATGTCCTAAGGGGGCTAGGGCAGGAGTAAGCCACACTGCAGGTCCCATTTGTCCTATATGAAGCACTTGAGGGTTTTTGTGCTGCTTTCTCTGTGGTGGGAACACCAGATTCTTGAGATGGGTTTCTCCTAATGCAAATAATCACTGTACTCCTGCTGAGCCAGCATGGTATAGAGGTTAGGGTGTTGGACTACAACCTGGGAGACCAAGGTTCAAACCCCCATTGGCCCATGAAGCTCACTTGGGCCAGTCACTGCCTCTCAGCCTATTCTACCGCACAGGATTGCTGGCGGGAGGAGAATCGTGTACATTGTCTAGAGCTCCTCAGAGAAAAAGACAGGATATAAATGCAATAAATGCAAAAATCATAAGCTAGAATTGCAACTGGCTTTCCACACTATCAGGGATATTGTACTTTCACCCTGTGTTCACCCCAAGATGCTGTCTATGCCTGTGAGTGTGATGTGGCCCAATTCAGCTGAGGGACCACTTGAAGCTCAGTGAAGATTTAGTGTAAACTTTGTGGTGGGGGCTATTTTATCACCCTGTTGATTTTTTAATCAATATTTTAATTAGCAATGAAACACATCTACAGCTAAAATTGTGGTGTTGTGTGTGTGTGTGTGTGTGTGTGTGTGTATATATATATATATATATATATATAAAATATAAATATATATATATATATAAATATATAAATATAATATAATATATAATATATAATATATATATATATATATATATATTATATATTTATATATTTATATATTTTATATATTTATATATAATATATAATATATAATTTATATATATTTATATATTATATAATATATAATATATAAATATAAATATAAATATATATATATAAAAGGTACCCCTGCCCGTACAGGCCAGTCTTGACAGACTCTAGGGTTGTGCGCCCATCTCACTCAAAGAGGCCAGGGGCCAGCGCTGTCCGGAGACACTTCCGGGTCACGTGGCCAGCGTGACATCGCTGCTCTGGCGAGCCAGAGCCACACACGGAAACGCCGTTTACCTTCCCGCTAGTAAGCGGTCCCTATTTATCTACTTGCCCCCGGGGGTGCTTTCGAACTGCTAGGTTGGCAGGCGCTGGGACCAAACAACGGGAGCGCACCCCGCCGCGGGGATTCGAACCGCCGACCTTTCGATCGGCAAGCCCTAGGCGCTGAGGCTTTAACCCACAGCGCCACCCGTGTCCCTTATATATATATATATATATATATATATATAAAATAAATGGAACACAGCTTAAATGGAAGAGTGTTATAGTGCTACAATGTGGGCCCCAACCAGTTCTCTTGGATTTCAACTCCCATCAGCCTCAGCCAGCAAGGCCAAAGGTCAGGAATGATGGGAGTTGTAGTCCAGTAACATGGGGTACCCATGCTTTAATGATAATTTAATAAATGTTTTAAAAAGAACAACTCTTCCTAGTCACTGTCATTTTGGCAACAGCGTTGACAGAAAGGATTCCAATTTTTTTGAAAGGCCTTATACTGTAATGATTCTAATTTGATTACCATGATGGTTATAGTATCAACCACCCCACTCCCATTATTTTAACCTGTGGTCCACAGTCAGTTCTTCCTTTCCGCTGTTGCTTCTCTCCATCCCCCACTGCATTCTGACTGCCTCATCTCTGCTCTCTCAGCTTTGCTGCAGTGTGTGTATGTGTGTGTGTGTGTGTGTGTGTGCATGGTTGCCCAGCGCGAAACAACACTGCCTGGCATCTGAACCTCATAAGCAAAGACTTTGCAGAAGAGGCGAGCCCAAGGCTCAGAGATGTAGTGATAAAGGAATCCAGCTTCCTTTTGCTGCTGCAGGTGACAGCGAGGGTACAGGCTTAAATGAAGGCAGTGGTACAATATAGCAAGGCAGCAGGGCAGGCGGTGGCGTGGAAGTGGGGTTCCTTCCATCCAAATACACTTTGTAAGGGTTTTGTCAGTCAGTGTGCCCAAAAGCCGAACACATATACATCTAGCTATCTCAGGGAAGGGCTCAGTGGTGTAGCATCTGCTTCACACGCAGAAGGCCCCAGGTTTAATACACTGGTGAGGCACTGCCAGTCACTGTAAACAATACTGACTTAGATAGACTAGTGGCTTGACTTGGTATAAGGCAGCTTCCTATGTTCCTATGTACTATATGTGGAAAATAATTTGAAAAAACAATAAAAACAACACACACCAACAAATATGGGGGGGGGGGGAATGTCATCAACACAGGACACTCAAAACGTCCCTTGGCAAAGCATTTTGCCTGGCTATTGAGCTGGGATGGGTGAACCTGTCCATTTCTGTTTCTTTCTCTTCCTCATTTTCCAAGTCTTAAATTCAGTTCTCCACATTCCCACACCACACTTTTTTTTTTTTTTAAAAAGAGGCCTTGTGAAAATTCACCAGTATTTTAGTGTAAATTTTCCCCAATATGCATTTTTTTTTTTTTTTTGGCAAAGCGATTCCCCCTAATATAATGCATTCTGGCATCTTATTTTCAGCAGCATATGCACACTTTAGCTCAGTGCGCGCATTTTCTCACACATCCTTTGGCCTGCCATTGCAAAATTTGGAGCAATGCGAATTTTGAAGGATGGCCGTGTTTCCGTTTGTGTGTGTGAATTAGGTTAAGTTTGCCTTGAAATGATAACTGAGTCAAACTCCTCCCCCATCCGTAGCCTTGAGTAGAGAAGCTGTGTTTGTCCTGACCCTATTTTCAAAATATGATGTGTCCGTTTTGATGTACCCTGTTTTCAGAGAATTTTGCCATGAAGGATGGCATATATACATTTTTGGAAGGAAGGAAGGAAGGCAGATGCAATGGGAAGAAACAGGAGGACCATATGAATATTCAGCCTCTAGATCACTCTGTACCCTAAAAAGGGCCCTGGCAAGGCAGTCTGAGGCATGAAGCAAGAAACTGCTTAGTCTGAAATGAAACTCCAGCAGAAGATTGCCCTGACCATTTCAAAACTTCTGCTGAGTGAGCACTACAAGCGTTAAAGACACTGAGAGACGGTGGATGATGAAAGACTCTACACACCGAATCTCACATATTGCATTGACATCCTTTGTTGGAACAGTGTGCTCAGCCCTGATCTCATAATCTCTGGAAGGATATAATAGAAAGACAAAAGGCTCAAGAAATGATTAGCAAAAATAGTTGGAGGTCAGAGAAGACTCCCATATAAGGAGGCTGTGAAGATAGTGAGATTGTGTGGCCTAGAGAAGAAAATTGAAGGGATTTAGAAATACTGCTTCTCACCTGTACATACAATGCAAAAGGACATAAATAGAACTAATTGGAACATAACAGTAATAAAAAGAGCATCATCATATACGCATGATACAGATTTCAAGAGCATCAGGCATTAGGACTGATGCTCATTAAGCTTCCCATTTTGCACATTTATGGACATGTCAAGGTGATCCCCAATGATGGTGGAAAATACTAAAATATTGTTTCAAGGCTCCTGTTTCAGGCTAGCTGAAAAATGGACGCCTGAATTTAGTGTTTTCATTGACTTTTATTTTTGTTGTATTGGGTTACTTGTGCACCACTTAGAGATAATTATGTTTGAGTGCTATCTAAAGTATCAAAATATAAATAAATAGTTAAAATGCTGCTGCTTTAAATCGGGAAGACAGGATAAGGGGCAATCTGACATATCTTCCAAAGAAAAGGGATAGAAAATATTGTCCATATGACTGGATCAAGGCGATATCATACTGAAATATTTAGGTGGCCATGCTATACACCAGGGACTGCCAATGTGGCGCTTGCCAATTGCTGGACTACAGCTCCCAGCACCTTTGACCATTGGCCATGCTCATCGGGGCTGATGGGAGTCGTAGTCCAACAACCTGTGGCTTACTCTGCTATATAAACTAACCTGGGAGGAAGGCCTCTAAAATTCAGTGGGACATATTTTTGCATAGGAAAGCATAGGATTACACCGTGAAGCAATGTATTAATAACATGTAGATTTTTCTGCCTGCATTTATGCTAGCATGTCAATATTGTAACATACTATATATGCAGACATATAACATACCTAATACACAAGGCATGATTTTGTGCAAGTAAAATAATAATGATAATAATAATTAATGCTTAAAATAAACATCACCTACCAATTCCATTCATGACAGGTGGCTCATTATTCACATCCAACACTCCAGGCAAATCAGGTTCCGCTTCATGTTCATTTAAATCCAAGTCTGGCTTTGGGGGGCCGTTCCCAAAATGTCTAGAATCCTTTTCATAACTGGCATCTCCATTCTGTAAGCCGTTGTGTGGCTTTTTCAATGGCATAATCTGCAAGCCGCTGGGAGTAGTCCGGTAAGAGACTGTTTTAGCAGCCCTGTCTCCTGAAGGTGCTGGCTTGGCCGCGTAACCCTTTTTTTGCTTTTGAAATGAGGGGGCCATGCGCTTCCGTTTATGGGGCAGCCCTTTGCTCTTCCCAGAGTCAGATGGCCTATGTGGTATTTTGTCGAGGGATGACGCTCTGCTCTCGCGTAAAAATTTTGGCGTGCTGGCTTGTTTCCCGTGCTTTGCTCGCTTTTCTCGCGTGACATGCAGTCCGTTGAATTCATCGATAAATTCCTCACAGTGCAACAAGTGATGTTCTGGCTCCCAGGTGTCTTCATTGCTCCCGTAACCTTTCCACCGTATAAGATATTCCCATTTACCCTTTTTGTTTTTCCTTTTGTCTACGATCCTCTCAACCTAAGTGGAGAAAAAAAAAAGGTAAGCTGGAACAAGGGAAAATATTTCAGACTGCAGGGTTGTATTCAATGCCAACCCTACACAGAGCTGATCCACTGAAGTAACTGGGTGCAACTAACTTAAGTTCAGTCATTCCAATGGGTCTGCTATGACTAGGACTTGGCTAGATTAAACCCTCACCAGGGAGCAAGTCCCACTGAATTCAATGGGATTTACCACTGAGTAGAGAAGAACAAATCTTTTGGCTGCTATTTTCTTCAGTTTTAACTCTTCCTGTCTTAAGATCAGTTTGTCCCATTTCCAGGGTGGTTTGTGAAAAAAAAGTCTGCAGGAAAACTCATGTGCATTTCAGTGTACATTTTTTCTTAATATATGTACCTGTTTAAATAAATCTTGATCAATTGCATATGTGCATTTGAGATAACTGATTGTTCAATGCAATCTACATTAATTTACATAAGAGAGAAAAACCAAGTTGTAAAAAAGGTTAGATTTCTCTGCTATTAGGTGATAAGGGCTGCACTTGGCTTCATGTTAGAAAATGCATTCCCTGTCCTCTCTCATATACAGAGAATATGGTGTTTCCAAATGGAGATTTTGGAAGAATTACACCCTTTTCTCAAGGGCAATCTATAGATGAGACACAATGGAAAAGATTATGGCTTTTGGCTCAGGTAAATTCCACCTCTGCTTATACAACAGAAAACACCTTAAAAGTGGTACATTGGTGGTATCAGACGCCAGTTCACATTGTCCATGGTTCAGCCATGATGTTGGCAGTACTAAGGGGACTTGTTATCAGTCATGGCCCAGTAATTTAGACATTTGGGGGACTTGTGTCCTTGGAAATATCCAAAATAATTTGGGAGCCCATGGATTACTCACCCCAATAGTGCTTTGAAGGCCTAATGCCGATATAAAGACAAAGGATGTATTGACTCTTCTCTTAGTAGCTGCTCAATTGTAGTTCAAGCCTGGAAAGCCTTACAAAGACTATCGCCCCGGATTTATGGCAGAAAAATGTTTGGGTGATTGGTGATCGCTGAGAAAATAACTCATAATTTAAAAGCGATAAAAGCAACAAAAACCAAGTGCTATTTATTCATTATACAAATGATACTGGTCTTAGGGATATATTTTCCAAAGCACTGTTGCAAATAAGGTTATCATAAATAGTATGGCCTGGACTACACTCTTCTCTGGGAACGACTTGCCTGTGACAGATAAGACAGTTTTTCTGCTGTTCCCCCGGACCTTATATGATGGACGTATGGATAATCTATATGAACAGGTAAGAAGCACTCATGTTAATGTATAACCTGATACCAGTTACTGGAGAGGGGAAAGAGATTAGGGCTGTTGTGTTATATACTTTAATGTTTTACAAAAGCCAATCATTTATATATGTATTAAAAAAACTACACTTCTTTAATTGAAATCTGCTGGCCGATGAAAATGTGGGCATCCATTTTAGTAAAATTAAAAGGACCTCTAGTCAATTAATCAACCAAACGCGGAAGACCTGATGATCAGTTGCCAGGTTCTGGAGGAAGAGATTGTTTTAGAAGTCAAATATTCCAGGGTTTGCATAAACATTTCAAACTACTATCCTAACCCTGGCACACATTCGACTTGTGCATGACCACATGTATGTGTGGTTCTGAACAATAAACAAATCGATTGGCCACTCCTACCTGCGGCTCAGATCTCCACTCCCGGCACTGTGGGGCGCATGTTCACACACACATGCCAGCTCATCCCCAGTGCCAAACTCAAGGTGTGAGTGGGAAAGCAGTGCCCCCACCAGTGCCCCCACCCGTGTGCCCTGCCTGGGCAGCCGCTACTATGCCACTCAGCCTGAGACAATAGGCAGGCAAGGGGAAAGGACAGGAGCACATGGGATCAGTGCCTGCCTGCTGAGCTGCTGGGTCATAAAGTGCCTCTTGAGTGCGGCCTAGAGGATGAGCGACCCAGTGCCCCATTAGCCACACTGCCCTGGGCCAGCAGGAGAGGTGCGAATCCATCTCCAAACAAGGTGGGATCGGGGTGCGGAGAAGAAAATGAGTGGTGGGGGAGGAGTGTGAGCGTATAAATCTAATAATAATAATAATAATAATAATAATAATAATAATAATAATAATAATAAATAATTTAGCTGAGCTGATCGGGGAAGTCAAGGGCAATGAGAGCAGCTGGGTCAAATGGGAAGGGGAGGAGGAAATCAAACTTCAGCTCAGAAGTCACTCAGGGACACTGCCCAGGAGGGATTGGAAGGAAGGCTCAGGGTGAGGAAAGGTGTGCTGGGCAGCAGCCCTGAGAGAGCGAAAGTAGCTGCTTTGGCGGTGCACATGAATATCTCGCTCTCCTCCACTTTACACAGTTTCACCTATCCATGCAGCAACACAACTCCCATGTAAGCGGGAGGGTGCCTGCAAATTATTCTAGCCACAGATAATAACATGATAATATTTCTCTTTGTAAAATACAAGTAACTAATTTAGATGAATGAAAAAGAAAACTGCATTTTGAAAAGCTGTTCTATTATGAAAGTATTCAATAACTATCAATAAATTTATTCCAACTCTGTATTTCTTTCCTGTGACATTTGAAAATATAAGAAAAGTAGATCTAGCCAAGTAAGTCCTCCTGAATTCAATGGGTCTCAGTCCCTTGAAAGTGAAGTTAGGATTGCACCCTTAGAATTGTATCCAACCAAGTCCTTCCGACAGTAGATTCATTACAATTAATGTACCTAAGCAGGTCATATCCATTAACTCAGTGGGTCAACTCTGAGTAGGACTAGCACTGGATTCTACCTTCAACCTTCTACCACCTAATAAAATGAGATGGCTGCTATCTAAAATACCCAACCAAGTTATACATTTTATATACTGACTGCAATCCCTTTAACAGATGCCCTATTTTTGCCCATGAAACCGACTTTAGTAGAACATATGATTCCACTGTCACAGTGTGACAGGATCTAATCTTAGAAACTCTACAGTGGGCTCTCGCTGGGCGATAAAGGGCAAAAAAGCAACATAGAAATTCTATAGTATTCAAAGAGAATTTCTAAAATGAGAGCACGTTGTCATTCAACCCAACGGCCATCTCTCTTATGAAAAGCTAAACAATGTATTCTGAGAGAGTGCATTTAATGGATCACATTCTTTCCCTGCCTTAGAAAGAGGAATCCTGTACTGACTGTGCCTGTGTTTTTAGCCCGTCTGTCTGTCATCCAGCTTAAATGTATGCTAAGCAGTGTTCTAATGATCACTGACTTTAATTTTATGCATTTCATTGCCATTCAATACTCACCTTACAATTTTCTCCTTCACAGAACTGCCAAAGCTTTCCTTTATGCAGCTGACAAAATGATGCCACATTAAATGTGCAATGCCCCATCTGCACTATACAGTGGTACCTTGGGTTACATACGTTTCAGGTTACATACGCTTCAGCTACAGACTCCACTAACCCAGAAATAGTGTTCAGGTTAAGAACTTTGCTTCAGGATGAGAATAGAAATCGTGCTCCGGCGGCGTGGCAGCAGCAGGAGGCCCCATTAGCTAAAGTGGTGCTTCAGGTTAAGAACAGTTTCAGGTTAAGTACGGACCTCCGGAATGAATTAAGTACTTAACCTGAGGTACCACTGTACATTTATTGCTGTACTATGCCGCTTTAAATAGTCATGGTTTTCCAAAGCATCCTGGGAACCGTAGGTTGTTAAGGGTGCTGAGAGTTGTCAGGAGACCCCTATTCTCCCCACAGAATGGTTTAAAAACCTCTTTGCAAGGAATTGTAGTTCTGTGAGGGGAATAGGGGTCTCCTAATAACACTCAGCACCTTGAACAACCTACAGTTCCCAGGATGATTTGCAGGAAGTCACGCCTGTTTAAAGTGCTATGAATCAGTTTTATGTGTGTAGTGCAGATGGGGACTAACACACCACAAGACTCCATTGTTTTTGCTGCAACAGCAGATACAAGGCTACTCTTCTGGAAATATTATTGTGACGCTCACAACAGGCAGGGCTCTTCCTATGTTTGTATGCTTAATACTTTACTGTATTTCAATATTCCACTTTTTGTGCTGGTTTTTATTGTAATGGGGCGTTTTGTATTTTATCTTTTGTTGGCAGGTGGGAGTTGGTTTATTTGACTGGATTGTAAGCTGCTTTGTGGAGGAACTTCTTCAAAAAGCGGAGAATAAATTTTCAAAGAAATAAGTAAACAAAAATAGACATGCTGCCTATTCCTGACAGCAAAGGTAAAGAGGTAAAGGTAAAGGACCCCTGGACGGTTAAGTCCAGTCAAAGGCGACTATGGGGTTGCGGCGCTCATCTTGCTTTCAGGCCAAGGGAGCCGACATTTGTCCACAGACAACTTTCCAGGTCATGTGGCCAGCAGAACTTAACCACTTCTGGCAGAGCGAAACACTGTGACGGAAACCAGAGCGCACGTAAGCGCCGTTTACTTTCCTGCCACAACAGTACCTATTTATCTACTTGATTGGCATGCTTTCGAACTGCTAGGGAGGCAGGAGGTGGGACAGAGCAACAGGAGCTCACCCCGTTGTGTGGATTCAAACCGCCAACCTTCTGATCAGCAAGCCCAAGATGCTCAGTGGTTTAGACTACAACGCCACCCGCATCCCTCTCCTGACAGCAAAAGCATGCTTTCGCTATGATGTCTGGACGAATCCAGTTTGCATGGTTGTGTGAATGTGGCCAGAGGAAGTTGTCTTCAGTCCTGTGCCTTCAGTGATGCAGGCAGCTGCAAAATGTCTAACAGCCTCACTGAGGTGGGTATAAAAGTCATTCCACCCTGTCCTTTATGGCTATGAGAGAAAGTGCCTGGATACCTAGAAGTTAAGAACACACTGCTGCTTGTGCAATTCAATGATTAACCAAGTATAACACAACACAGTTCCTGAATGCATCTTCCTTGAAAGTCTTTCTTACAAAAAGTGAAAAATAAAACAACATATGCCCAGATGTGTACAAGGTGGCTGAAAATTTTAACTCAGCTAGTCATCGACACATGACTAGGCCAGAGTTTAAAGTCTGCCCTCTTCTGTAGCTTAACACCATTTTTGTAGTTTGATGTTAGTGCATTTTAATTTTGTCCATTTCTCTGTGGAATTTAATTTCACAGACTGTAATGCTTGCATATTCAGCAAAAAAATAAGAAAAATACAAAACATATTAAAAATATTGGAAGGATGTGGGAAGCAAGCAAGTCTTTCATGCTTCTAGAGAAATCCACTCCCCACCCCACCATTTAACCCAGTCATGTGTGGTCATCACCAAAACTTGGCAAATATGAAACTGCCCATGCTCGTAAATTCCCTTTGAGGACTCTACTCCAGAGTTTTTTGTTGAGGAAGTATGTGTTAGTTAATCAGCCAAGATGGGCACGGATCAAGGAGGCAGGTGGTGGGCATACCAACTTGGAGGAATCTATCCACATCAGTAGGGAGCATAGATTGGAAGGGGTTCGAGGATCACTCCATTTCGAAACCCTTCGCTGATAGAGATATCTAGCCCCACCGCCATTCCTCCCTAGCCTTTCAATTGTGGAAATCCCAGATCCCATACTAGCTTCCCCAATAGATGGGTAACATCCCCTCAATAACAAGTCATCCTTGGGCCAGGACTCCTGGGTCAAAATCGTATGGGAAAGAGGTGGAGGTCTGATAGGGTAAGTATCCCTAGAAGAGAAAACCCAACCAACCGCACCCCAAGCGGGGGAGACAGTCCCATGGTGTTTCATTAACTGTCAATCCCCCTCTCCCTCCTGGGTTAATTGGAGGATTGTTGGTTCTATCTGTGGCTGTGGAAATATTAATGAGGTATGTGTTATAAAATGTGGATCACTGGCCAACAAAGAGCCAGATTCGAATTCGGAAGATCTGTCCATCCTGTCTCGTCAGGAGTACAGTAGAGAAGGCTGATCATTCTGATAAGTTTTTGGAACATTAGGCAAAGGTCCAGATGTAGATTTGGTGCTGGATATCTCCAGATTGTCAGCAACATAGAGTTCTTTTGGTGTTGTTGCCATAGAAATGTCGGAGGCGCCAAATTCCTCATCTAATTTGGTGTTGTTTGAAAAGGGAACAGGGAGTTGCACTGATGTCTTTCTATGGGATAAAGAGCTGTTGGGCGTCTTTAAATATTGTGCTCTAGGCTCTACTGTCCTTATATTTTGGGTAGAAATCTCTGTCTTTATACTCATTAGCCTCTTCTTCAGGTCTTGTAATTCTAGGCTTACAAAGTTCTTTTCTTCCTTTGGGCAATTAGTATTTCTAGTGTTGAGCTTGGTTTCCTTTATCCGCATTAGCTTTGACTCTATGCAAGGGACCAATTGCCTCCTAGTTTCGTCCTTAAATACCCTCACTGGGCGGAGAGAATGGAACCACCATAGAGTATCCTTTATCTCCATGAGTCGAGATGGGAGGGTTGATGACCTAAAGGTCATAAATAGGCGCATGGTGTTTCTCAAGGTAGGCAGGAAGTGGAAATTTTCTAGATCTACATTTCGGTAATGGTAAGTCAGGAGCTGAGACAAGGACATAGTAATTTGTCTGCGGTTCATCCACCTATGAGTGTGTCGGTGAATCTCAAGCATTATCTGGTTCGTTTGCAAGACTTGACAGGACCTCACTTCATCCATAGTTTGAGTTGGTGAGTTGTTAATGCATTATAATTAAATGACCTGCTGTAACACCATACCTTTTCCTGTACTCACAGACTCTAACTGCACATGCCTATTTTTACCACAGGGTCATACTGTCCAACCAGTATGGGATTGTGCCTCCTTCCCTGAGCCCGGGGACCATTTGCTCAGCTTAGGGAAGGAAGCACAGTGCTCTGAGAGGGCCTCCTGTCTCCTTCCCAGCCAAAAATTGCCGGTACTGCATACCATTGTGTACTGCCAGAAAAAAAGCACTGCTCTGAGTATCTTCATTATTTGAACAATAAATTTATTATCAAACAGTTCACATACTATCTGAATGTTCTAATAGCCCTGCTATGATTGCTAGTTCTCAGCTTGTCATTTAAATAATAATGATTGGTTATAATGGAAGCTGTGATTTCATATTTTCTATTCCATCTTATTGATGGGTTGACAGTAATAAAAACCTGGCTGACTCTTCCTTTTAGGATTGCTATGAGTGAGCATTAAAACCTTATCTGTGTGGGTCAGGAGTGGGAAACCTCAGGCTCAAGGGCCAAGAGCTGTGCTCTGGCTCTCAGGACTCTCTGTAGCCCATTCCTAGAGACAACCTTCCTCATTGGTCCTTGTCCATCCCTTCCCTGAATGCTTCATTGAATCAATGCCTCTTTCCTACTTGGAGAGAGAGTTGTGCATATGCACAGAAACCTCTGATGTCTGCATGGGTGCAATGCAGCCTACTGTAGAAAGATGAGTCATTTTGGATTCACAGCTGTCCATGGAGGTGCAGGTCAATTCTGTGTCCAGGGCAGCTGTCTGCCAGCTCCATCTGGTATGCAGGCTGAGATCCTACCTGCCCGCAGACTCTCTCGCCATTGGTGCATGCTTTAGTTCTCTCCCGCTTGGACTACTGCAATGCGCTCTATGTGGGGCTACCGTTGAAGGTGACCCGGAAACTACAACTAATCCAGAATGTGGCAGCTAGACTGGTGACTGAGAGTGGCTGCCAAGACCATATAACACCGGTCCTGAAAGACCTACATTGGCTCCCAGTACGTTTCCGAGCACAATTCAAAGTGTTGTGCTGACCTTTAAAGCCCTAAACGGCCTCGGCCCAGTGTACCTGAAGGAGCGTCTCCACCACCATTGTTCAGCTCTGACATGTATCAGTACATTTTTAATGTCTAATGTTTTACCATTTTTATGTGCTATAAGCCACCTAGAGGGGCTGGGATATAAATAATAAAATTATTATTATTATTATTATTATTATTATTATTAGTCCCACAGTTGCTACACTGACTTTTGCATCTGGGTGCATCTACGCTTACGATGCGGCCCCTAGATGATTGACCCTTGCAAGAGTATGTGGCCCTCAGGCTTAAAAAGATGCTCTATCCTTGATGCAGGCTTATGCAACATCATGGCGGGCAGGTGAGTGTTTTGAGCTACCCCACCCCTTGCCCTTGGAAGCCTTGCAAGGGACGCTGGGCAAAATGGAAGGGGTGTTTCCAGGACTAAGGTGAAACTGAGAAACTCCCTAGTTATTTTTGCTACTGGATGCTGCTTGTTGTTTAAGTACAGTATTCTTGTTATATTTATAATACTGAAATGGGGTTTTTTTTGTATGTTATTATGTTTGCTTTTGTTTTGCTATTTAATTATGAAATTGTTACTATGTTATTGTTTTGCAATGTTAGGAAATTGTTTTTGTAGTGTTTTGGTTGAAACGTATTCCTGTTTCCTTTGTTGTAGCTGCTTTGAGTATGTTTTTTTTTGTCTGGAAAAGTGCAAACAAATAAAATACATGGGTATACAACCACTGCTGCACAGAGCAGTGCCACTGAAACTCAGTATTACTGACTAAAAGCAGTAGCTCCCACAATGTAGGATTGCTGAATGAACAAGTGCCAAGCCCGCCATGTATGGGGTTCAGTGAAAATATCATAATACAGCCTGAGAACATGATTATCATCAAGAGATGAACCTAACCCTTTTCTTCATAGTGTACTCCAATGATCAACCCATAATTATCTTCGAAGAAGCAGTTTCATTTCCACTATTCCAGCTTTGAAAATCTGTGAGTATTTTGCTACTTTCATAGTCTGGTAATAACCTCCTTTTACGTTCTACAGCATCTCAAAGTACATTTGAGGGAGTTTCTGCTAATAAGAAAAAATGTATTATCTGGCTACTAGAGATTAATCAAAATATATTTTCAATTCTGAAAAGGAAGAAAGTAGTCATTTAGTTTTCCATTCCCCCATCCATTCTCCTTTCAGTTGGAACTGACACATACAAACCAAATCATTATTATATTCCCCATTTTTGTTAATTTAAATTGGAGAATGCATACAATTTCCTTTTCCTTTCATCTCTGCTGCACCTAAAGCAGTCTCACGGTGATGTGAAAACACTTCTTTTGTTCTTAGCATGCTATGTCTTAACTTGTAAATATGGCTGACACAGCATGTAACACAGGAAACAGCCACTTATAATTCCACTGGCGCATAAGAGAAAATCATGGTGCAGAATGACATGGTACCATTTAGATATTTTGGTCCCACCGTGTGATAAAGGATATGGAAACCAAGCCTTACGAGGAACCGTTGAAGGAGCTGGTTTTATCCTGAAGAAGAGAAAAGTGAGATTTGATATGAAACCATCTTCAAATATCTGGAGGGCTGTCACATGGAATATTGAGCAAGCTTGTTTTCTGCTGCTCCAGAGGGTATAGGATCAGAGCAAACTGATTCGAATTACAAGAAATAAGATTCTGACTAACCATTAGGAATAAGTTTCTGATGGTAAGAGCTATTCAACACTGGAATGGACTACCTTGGAAAGGGGTGGATTCTCTTTCATTGGGTTTTTTAAAAAACAGAGGTTGGATGGCCATTTGTCAGGCATTCTTTAGCTGTGATTCCTGCATTGCAGGGGGGTTGATTAGATGACCCTTGGTGTCCCTTCTACAGGGAGAGTCTTTTAAAAGAGGCCCCGCGGAACATGTGTACTCTGTATCCATGAGACCTCTTTTAAAGGACCCACCCTGTAACTAACTCTACACTTCTATGATTCTATTGATGTATGCCCATTGGTCATAATGGTTGGAGTTGATGGGAGCTGTAGTTCAAAACATCTGCAGGGTACTATATTGGCTATCCCTGCACTCCGTACATGAACAAATGCTGTTGGCTCCCATATTTCCCTTCTCCTCTGTAAAGAGATTGAAAGCATCCAGTCTGGTTAATCCATATGTTGCTAGACTCCATCTTTCATTATCCCCAGCCAGGCTGAGGTGCTCAGAGTTTAACAGTTAGGTATCAGGCCAGTATACAAAATAAGACCAAAATAAATGGAACCATGAACTAAAATCCATAATATATAGTCAAAGCAATTTTAAGAAGCAGTGAAACACAACAGGGCAGACAAAACATCTAAAACGTCTACACAAGCAGCAAAGTTTTGACTTGGTGCTGAGAAGACATCAAAGTTGGCGCCACGTTGTCCTTGTACAAAACTATATAACTATTTGAGCCTGACCTTCCTTTTTGGATAATCTTCTGGGGGCCGCATGCCAGTGGTGGGGAGGGCCAGAGGCAAAAGTGGACAGAGCATCAAACGCCAATTTTATCTTTCCACGGGAGGCTAGTTTCTACACACTCATTCTCCCTTCCATCCAGGGAAGCAAGAGAATGCCAGAGTGCAAGGAAACATTCTAGTCAGGCAAGAACATCCAAGGAAGGCACAGAGAAGAGTCGGTGAGGGCTGAGGGAAAAGTCCCTGGGTCACATTTGGCCTGAGATTCCCCACCCCTGTTCTACAGGGAGGATGTTCTACAGCTGTGATGCCCTATGAGGAAACTGTGTGATTTGATACAGAAAATTATTCTGTGGTGACTCTTCCCATCATCATCAGTAGCTCAATTTTTCCCTAATGCTCGGCTTTGACGTGTTGGCATTCCAATCCTGTCTACTGGGTTATTTTTCCTCCTTTACACTGGTGCAGCTGATTTCTCATTTAAAGGAGGAAAAAACGTTAACAATCACAATTTTTCTAAAAAAAATATGCAGCTCTAAGTTCAAGTGCAAAGCACGCATAAGCCAAGACTCCCAAAATAAGCCTCATAGTCATGCTTAATTTAATAGCGAGTTTGTTACCCTGAAAACACACACACTTGTCTCCAGTACAGTTATTTAAAGGAAGGAAGTTCACCAGGCTTATGCTGAACCATTTCGGAAGACTTAATATTCTGGAAATGCTCCTTATTTACACTTTGCTCACCTTGTGGAAATGAGGAGACTTAATTTATTAATGAGGTTTAAACTTGCAAAGCTCTTCCTGAGTCCTTGTTGAAAGGAACTTAACAAGGCTTGGAAGGTTAGGATTTTATTTAACATGGCATAATATGTAATGCTACACATACATTGTTTCTCCCTGCCTCTGCCAGAGGACTAATTTGGATCATGGGGAATGTAAGTAAACATTTCTCAGCTGGTGGAGCTTTACTCATTTGCATCTCTTGAGTCATTTAAAAGTATCCAAATATATTTGCTCTGTTGGTTTTGGACACGTCAGTGAGGTCCTGCAGGGAACCGGCTGGTGTGTCCAAACTTGCAGAAAGCAGGATTGAACTTTCCACACATCAAGCAATGCACAGGGAGCTCAATTCTGCTTGGGCAATATATTTTCATCCCTATGGGCCAACTTTGATAGGTGGTTGGGACAATCTACCTGATATTATGTCATCATATGATTGACAGGTGGGTTGGTTCACACGAGGAGAGAAAGATATGGCCCATTGGACCAAAAAAGGTCCCTACTCCTGGTATATAGAATGCCAATCTAACATGCTTGTTCAACTGAGTTCGTTGCTGTCAAGTCTATCAGATAGCACCAGGCCTCACAAAATGGTTTGAACAATTCTTGATTTTTCGTCTGTTACTATTTATTTGCAGGTTTATAAGCTTCTCCACAACCAAAAGTTACCGAAGTGCTGTACAATAAAATAAAATAAGATAAAATATAAAAGGCAGGGAAACTAAAGGGAACAAAACCATTTCTACAATTTTACAGTTATTGTTACATTAAATGGCTGGGCCACATTTCAGGGACAGCCTTCTGAATTTTAAAATGCTAGGCACTTCTCTGATTTCAGTTACTATACAAATATAATAAAATCAATATTCACCTTCCCGTAAAAATAGATAAACTGGTATGATGCTTTAAAAATTGCAAGCATTATTCATGAGTTCTTTGAATGAGTGTAGGCATAAAGTATGTAGGAATAGCAGGCGCAGACATGCTGATCCAACCCTCAGTGTCCTCATCCATGGCCGCTCCACCCTGACCCTCCTGCATTGAGAGGAAAGGTCTGAATGCGGCTTCTCAGTGTGTTCAGCTGAAGCCTTCCCACTATTTGGAATCCTGCTGCTGGTCAGTGTAGACAATACTGAACCAGATGGACCAATAGTCTGACAGTATATGGTAAAGGTGTTCACTGATCTCAAGATTCTAATCTGGAGCCAAATTTAGTCTGAAGCACTGTGGAGGCTGCCTGCTTTGGTTTAGGTCCAAATTTTGACTTGGAAAAAATGAAGTGTTGTTTCTTCCCCAATTCACTACTATGGGTAAAACTAATGATACCTATAACTTTTCTTCCTTTTGACAGAATTGGATGACATTTGCATGCATAGTAGCTCCTCGGGGTGAATAAAGCCTGCCAAATTATAAAAAAAAGGTCTAGGGATTTTGTGCTGGGCACCTTTAAAGATTTTTTTTTTTAATGAACCATTTATAATTTTTTTGGCAGAATCAGCTGGAATTTATAGACATTCCCCTTTTGAGGGGAATCCAGCCAAATTTCAGAAAGATAGCTGCTGTTGTTTTCCTGCACATTTGGGGTAGTTGCTTAATATCTGCTATTGTTTTCTGTATGGAAATGACATATATGACATAAATGCCTCAAGAAAGAAACTTGACAAATTACAGATGAATAGGTTAAGGGTTTTTTCATGCTAGGTGCTTTAAAAGTTGAGGAGGAGAAGTAAAAGGGCCACACTGGGTTTTTGTGGGCAATGGTTTTAGTATGAAAATGGCAAATATTGTAGGGGTTCCCAACAACAGTTGCAACAGCAAGATTAGATGGCTTCAAAGGTCGATTAGACAAACTCATGGAAGATAATACTATCAATGGCTACTAATCATGACTGCTAAATTGAACCTCCATGTTTAAAGAGAGTATGTCTCATACAAACAGAGGTGGCTAACCTGTAGCCCAGATATTGGATTCCAACTCCCTAACTATTGGCCATGCTGCTAGGGCTGATGGGTGTTGGTGTCCAACAAATCTGGAGGGCCACCATTTCCAGCCTTGTTGGGGGACAACAACAGGGGAAGGCAATTGTCTTCATGCCCTGCTTGTGGGCTTTCCTGAGGTTACCATGTTAGCCACTATAGGACACAGGAGTCTGGACTACATGGATTGTTGGTCTGATCCTGAAAGTCTCTTCTTATGTAGGAAGCATCACCATACCTAGACGTAGACCTGCTTCAGGAAGTTTTCTGAATCCTGTGCCTTTGGACCACAGAGCTAGCTGGGATCCAACATAAGAACATTCTTAAGAGCCCACTGGAGAAGGCTAGTGGCCCATTTAGTCCAGCACCCTGTTCTCACAGATGCCTATGCGCAAAAGCACTCTCCGCTTCTGTGGTTTTCAGCAAATGGTATTCAGAAGCATACTGCCTCTGAGGGTGGAAGAAGAGCATGGCCAGCAGGCTTAATAGCCATTGATAGCCTCATCATCCATGAATTTGACCAATCCTATTTTAAAGCCATCCAAGTTGGTGGCCACCACTGCCTTTTGCAGGAGCAAATTCCATTTGTGAAGTAATACCTTTTTTTTGTCTGCCCTGCATCTATAGCCTAACAGTGAACAGGATCCAGAAGGTGTGGCAACTGCTGTAAGGTCATAAGTGAAATCAAAGTTTTCTTTTGCTGAGGCAAAGAATGCTCCAGGATTAGGTGACTCTACAATTATGCCTGGAATTTATGATCCCATACCAGCACGTCATTTTCCAGCAAAAAGTAAATGGCACCAGTCCCTCCCTCCCTCCCTCCCTCTGTGTGTGTCTGATTGTAAACACAGCACAGAAAGAAGCAGTGACAGTAATGCATAGACCGAAGGCACAGCATTGCATCAAAGACAAAAAGAACAATTTAAGCTTATATAGGAAGGGGCCCAAGCATTTGTTACAACTTTGACATGGCCCAGTAAATGTGCCTAAACACACCTAATTCTTCCAATCACAATTACTTTTCATTGAAAACGTCAGAAGTGGTCTCACACCAGGCTCAACAAATTGTGTATTTCAGTTGTCATCAGCCCTCTAGATTCACAGGTAGAGGTTTTGCACATGGCCTGCCATGTGACCATTTAACTGGAAATTGAACCTGAGCCCCACTCTGCATGCAAAACATGTACTCTACCATGAAGCTGTGGTCCCTTCCCTGAACATGTGTGGTCATCACATGGTGCGGGACGTGTGTTTGGACCACTGCAATCCATTCACAAGCATCTAAGATTCCTGCTGGATCAGATGAAAGGTCCATCTAGTCTCACATTTTCTTTCCCATGATCAAACAAATGCTTCCGAGATGAGGGCAACAGGACTTCTATGCTGCCACTCAGCAATTGGTATTCAGAAGGATAAATCTATATAGTATGTATGTATACAGGTATTCATCCATCGGTCCCATCCTCCTTTCCATCTGGGAGTTAAAGGCTGAATTGATACATGTCTAGACAAGTCACATCTGATTTTATACTGGAGCTTTCCATAATATTTTGTGTTGAAGTCCATAGATGCTTCCTTACCAGAAGTGAAGCAGAACTCAACATTATGCTATGGTTTGATGCATCATTTAAAAAGCTATGTAGAACAGAATCCATTAAGACACTCTTGAAGTTGCAAGGCCATTTCTTCACTAATGGTGGTGCATGAGAAGAGGACAAGAGACAAGGAAGGAGACTGCTAAGAAGGAATGGGTTGTGTAGCTTCCAAATGGTCTTTCTCCATTCTTGTCGAGTTATGGCATTCATAGGTTGAGTGTTTCATGAAGCCTGATGAAACCTCATTCGGAAAATGGAAGGTTCTGATTATTCCCAGAGCACACAAGTTTATACTTTATAGGCACAGTTTTATTTAGAAAAACTGCTTCGTGAAATGTTTTCCAATATCAGTTATCAAGGCGACTTCACTTCTGCCTGGAGGCCATTTGTGATTCATATGACTAAACAATCTCATAGCTGGCACCTCGCGCTCCCCACTAAATATGAGTTTCTTTAGCAACATTCATGATTATTTTATATGTTTGGTATACCTATGACCTTTGTATTCTACTATGGAATATATTTTCCACCAAGGCAGATTAGTCCTGAAGCCAATTCCATAGAAGTGGATCCAGCAGATGCCATTTTTCTCTCTACTCTGATGCTCAGTTTGGAGAGATCTTTCCAAAGATGTTCCAGTCTGAATTGGATGTTGCCCTTCAAGTTACTTTGGTGTCTTCAGACACTTAGGATGTAAAAGAGCACTTTTCCTAGAAGAAATTCTCTTGTGAGTCCCATTACTCACCTCTCACAAGTGTGATCATATCCCAAAGAATCTTTTTTTTATGAAGTGCCTTCCTTGCTTCGCTGTGCATATAGCACTTATGCCAGTTTCACACGCCAGGAAGACACCATCTTGCAATGATGCTTAAAGGTTTCTAGAAGGGGCATTACAGTGTTCCAGATAAGGATTTTTTAAATCAAATATATATATTAGGACTATTTAATGAGAATTTGAAGGTTGTGAATTATAACAAACCATTAATAATATGGCAAACGAACATCTTAACTAGAAGGAATATGAACATTCACACAACAGATACTTCACAAAATATCTATCCACATAAGTGGATTAATATTTTCTTGTATGTTACTGCATACCAATACATTATGATTATGTTTCATTCCTCAACAAAATGGCCATAAGGCTCTCTTTCCTCTTTGACTGACCATATTAGTCCATTTTATGTTATTTACTACATCCCATACTTCGGTTACGCAGTCTTCAAGTGTCAGAGTTCTTATCTTTTTCCAGTTATGACAAATAGTCAAGCAAGAAGCCATGAACAAGTTCGAGACCATTTCTCTATCATCTGTTAAGGCCAGATCTTTAACACACCAAGTAAAATAACTAATGGATCTGTTGAGAGTATATATCCTGTTATTGCTTCCATTTCTCTTATCACATTATCCTAGAATTTATCTTAGGACAAGTCAAGAAAACATGTCTGCATTTATTGTACTGCATCTCTAACATAGTTTACTTGCTGGGCTATAAATGTGATTAAGTCACAATGATGTCAAATATAATAAAAAATGAGTTTATAGAAGCTTTCTTAGAGATTTACATTAAATGTCTGTTTGAGGAGGGATTTTGACAGAGCTTTTCCCCAGTGTTAGGTGGTGTGTACTCCTTACTCCTATTTGAGTTGAGCCAGTGTGAAATATTCAAAATTATTCACATTTTCTCTCTTGTAACAGTCAAGCAGCTAGTAAGTAGTGGGTGCATTTAAAAAATGCTTCTGTTGGTAGCAATATGTCATAATGAAAAGTCACTTCCTGGGGAATTATATAGAGGGAAAAAATGGGAGGCTACAAGGGCTGTACAGGAAAAAAGATGGCAGGCCAATGGGTACAAGAAGGCATCCATCTTTCTTTCTCTGTACAATTCTCCAGAAGGGTCTGTGCATTAAGTTTTATGGCTCCTTCCTGGAGTATTTAAAAGGCATTTTACTTACCGGGTGTCATACTGTACTAATAATAGCTTCTCCAAGCAGCTTGAAAATCTTAAAAAAGAAAAAAGCAGCTCTCTGAACACCTAATAGGTACATCAATGCTAAAAAATGCTAAAAGTGTGACATTTTTAGGATCTGTGCATAATGGAGATGGTGGGGATGCTGGTCAACAGATATATAAGAGACATTAATCAAATCAGGACAGCTTCATCCAATCCCATTAAAAACACTTAAGATGGAAAAATTCTTAAGGAGTCTGGCATAAGCTAAACATTTTTCTAAAAAGTGAAAATCAAAGACTGTGTATATAGTTCCAGATTACGTTCATGACCTGTTAAGAGTCTTGAGTCTATATTTCCAAAACTTCTCTTTTCTTTCTAATATTCCCAGATTTACTGCTTCCAGGGCTCCCAAACTGTGGTCTGCGGACCACCAGTGGTCTGTGAGTTTCATTCATGTAATCCACAGCATGTCTGTGGATCTGTTGTTGAAGGTGGGAGATGGAACATCAAATGTTCACATTGATTTTTAATTTCATTTAATTGCTTCTCTAATTTCTTATATTGTATTTTATTGTATTACAATTTTAATTCTATGAAAAGGAGTTCAAATTGTACTGAAATAAAATACAATAAAAGAAATAAAAGAAGCAATGAACATACAATTAAAAATCATACAGCACCTAGCACAACACATTTTATTTGCTACAAGGGGCAGAAAAATCATCAAGTGGTCCACCAAGATCATTAGCAATAGGATATACTTCCAAGTCAGAGAGATTGTGGCTTTCAGAGTTCCAATGTTTTGAAACAAATAGTTGGAGGTGCTTTCTTCAAGATTGCTGATTTGCTGTTTCAAATCATGTATGAAAGTCTATGGCTATTTCCCCAACATTATGGATGGGGTACCCCATGCTGAAATGTTTAAATAAGCAGGGTCAATTCTATCTATCTTTAGCCATTCACTTTTTTCATATATTACCGTATTTTTCCATGTATAAGATGATGCTTTTTGCTAAAAAAAAAATTAGACAAAAACTGGGTGTCGTCTTATACACTGATAGTGAATGCAAAGTGGGGGGACGTGCGATTAATGGCAGAAGCAAGCAGGCGATTGGCAGCATCGATTGGGTGGGTGATTGGTGGCTGCGGCAAGGCCTGCTGGCGATTGGCTGTGGCAATTGGGCAGGTGATTGGCGGCTGTGGCGAGGCAGACAGGTGATTGGCAGCTGCGGCAAGTGGGCGGGTGGGCTGTTGGTGGCGGTGAGCAGGCAGGCAATTGCCGGATGCAACCAGGTGTTCGATCGGCCATGGCTGTGACAAGCGATTGGCAGTGGCGGGAAGGCAGGTGAGCGATTGGTGGAAGTGATCCCCCCCAAAAAGCTAAACAACTTAATTTCTTAATTCTGAGTTTTTAAAAAAGGGGGTCGTCTTATACATGGGGTCGTCTTATACACGGAAAACTATGGTACTTAAGAGTCTGAGAGTATAGTTCTAGGGCTCTTTCTTTTCTGATTTTCAGGATTAATATGACATTCTGTTGATGCAAAGCAAGCAGCGATGGGGGTGGGGGGCAGAGACAGCTGTGCACAGAACTGAGAGCTCTGGTTCTCGAGCCCTAGAAAGCTCCTGACAATGCAAAAATTAAAACCTGTGAACGTTAGGCTTAGTAGTTGCCAATGTCTATTCAAACCCTGCACTTTGTACCTATAAAACATCCATGCTTGCATTTCATACTAGTTTCCAATGTGCTCCAGCACTCTCTGTGTTGTATGTGGGTGGGGGGTTGGACGCCTGCTCCCGCTGCTCCAGTTTAACAATGCAACTCTTCTGGAATGAATCCCGTATGTGGTCCTGTATGAGAGATTTCTCGATCTGCCTCTTCCCACTTCCGCCTTTGTGAATTCTGGCATGCTTGCTTACTTGGCCATGATTCATACACCTGCAAAGAGGCAAAAATCTCCGCATGCTGGATGCAGGAGCAGTGGGGAGACCCTGCCACCCACTGGGCACCTAATATTACACCGGTGTTCCATGCAAAGTATAAAGGTTGCAAAAGTATGATTTTTGCAATCGTACTCGCTTTTCTGTCATGCATACTTTATGCAGGGATGGGGACCCTCAGGCCCGGGGGACAAATGCAGTCTTCCGGGCCTCTTGATCTGGTCCATGGGACTCTCCCTAGGCCTATCCCTTCTCCTTAGGCCACATCCCTCAGCAGGGCTTGTTCTTCCACCCAGCTTGCCAGCACCTTGGTAAAACATGCCTGAACACACAACACCTGTGCAATGCCACCATCTCTTTCTTCCATGAAAAACACATTTCTATGAAGCCTTTGGAAGTGTACCGAGTAAGTGTTCCAAAAGGGGAGGTACAAAAGTGATTTTTTTAAAAGGAAAAACAAGGGAGCCCCCACCCCAAAGAAACCCAGCCGAATGAAGACTGAGCCTGTTCAGCAGTCATGGAATTCAGGCTGATTCTAAGGGGTGGACAAACAGAAAACCGGAAGGCAGAGAGGATGAAACTACCTGAAGAGTCTGCAACATTTTGCTGTTCCCACATGCTACAACTGGTAAGGGGTAACAGAAAAAGATGCATGTATGAAACCAACCTACTTGGTAAGGCTTGTGGAATTAACCAAACAATGTTACAATAATACTGTTCTGAAATAACAGCTTCCTTTGGGGAGACTGAAGTAAGGGACTATTTTAATTTATGTAAAACCAACACAGATGTGAATAGTTCCTTGCATTTCCATTGCTCTACCAGTGTTTTCATGCATTGAGATGGCTGGATATTAACCTTTGATGCTTCTTGTGCTCTTCACAATTAAGAACAATTCATTCTTTATTCAAAAAGGCTGACACCACCAAGATGCTTATGTCATACAATAGATTATGAAGTGTTTTCTCCCCCCATACATGGGATGAGAGACAGAGAGACAAAGCAAGAGAGAGAGAGAGAACTATAGAAAACCAAAAAAGGCTAGGCTGCTAAAAGGCTAATGAATGGACAATGGAACATGTTTTTCCACACACAGCAGTTAGTCGTCACAATCAATTCTTTGATGAAAAAAAGGAGTTGATCCTGATTACATTTGAATTTTACAATTGTTTGGGGCAGGACATGTCTGAGCATTCAGTAATTATATGCTTATGGCACAGCTCACCTCCCCACTGAAGTCATCAACTTGTACTTATGACATCATAAGTACAAATTGTTTGGGGCTCTCAAAACCGGTATTCACAGCCCACATTCTACAAAATTATCAATAAGGGTAGCATGGGTTCCATTGTCAACTGCTTTTCTGAAATCAAGCTATACAATGTTCATGGGGTCATACCTAATGCTAGTTATAACCAAAGTAGACCCATTTATTTTAATGGACATCATTAGCAACACTGAATAAAACTTAGCTGTGTACAACCCATGGTGCTCCCTGTCTACCAGTAGATTTATCAGAGTCTATCAAATAAGATTGTTCTGACATGATGCACTACTGATAAACTCATGCTGGCTTCTAGTAATCTTTATCCCAGTTGGTATCTCTCTTGGATTTGAATTTATTTTATGTATGTGCTGCTGTTGTTTAAATCTCACTCACGTTTTTAAATATGAATTTTTAAAGCAACTTTCAGGGTTTGTTTGTTTTTACAACCAAGTGGTGTATAATTTTATGAAATGTGTGTGTGTGCGTGCAACTGTTTTATATATGATATTATATTGTAAATCGCTTCAGGGTAGTTCATAGGAAGAAATTAATAAATAAAATAATCGTAAGCAGTGCAGTCTTTCTTAGATGCTGACAGTCTTAATAAACTGTGCTAGAATTCTGCCTAGTATTAACAGCAGGCTGACTGGTCTGTAGTTTCTTCACTTTCTGAAAACAGGGGCCACATTTGCCCACCTCCAGTCATCTGGCACTTCACCTGTTCTCCAAGAATTATTGAAGATTACAATAAGCAGCTCTGAAATAGTTTCTGCCTCTCCCTTCAGCACTCCAGGGTGTAATTCATTTGGCCCTGGAGATTTGAACTCATTTAAGGTGTGTCTAACCATCACCATACCTATTCTGGGATGCAAGCCCCTCCTGATATCATTTGTTCTACATTTCCCAGGTTGAATCCAATTCCCCTTGTGGGAGAAGACCAAGACAAAATAGGAGTTGAGTAGTTTCCACCTTCTCTGCATCACCTGTTAAGGCTTCACCATCTTCTCCAAGCAACAGACCTAACCCTTCCTTCTTGTTCTTGCTCCAGACATAACGAGAGAAGTCCTCCTTGTTTTTAGCATCTAATCTAAGTCTCAGCTCATTCTGGGACTTATAGCTTTTCTGACACTGCCATTACAAGTAAGAAGTATCCTAGTCTACTCAATGTTGACTATATACATCTCCTATGCATGTCCTTTTAAAGGAAGGATGGGGGACCATTTTCAGCCTGAGGACTGTATCCCTTCCTGGGCAACCATCCAGGCAACATGTTAATGGTGGGAGGGGCCAATGGAAAAACAAGCAGAGCAACAAATGTAAATTTTACAGTAGGCTACTTTCTACCCACATCCACATATCATGCAGGTGAAAAAGGATCAATTATCAATGTTATATATATACATATATAGAATCACAGAGTTGGAAGAAACCACAAGGGTCATCTGGTCCAACCCCATGCACTGCAGGAATCTTTTTGCTCAACATGGGGCTTGAACCCTGAGATTAAGAGTCTCATGCTCTACATGCTGAGCTATCTCCAGCCAGGCAAAAACACTGAAGGGTGTGTGAAGCAGAGCCAGTGAGGGGCGTGGCCTGGGAGGAGGGTGAGTGGCTTGGAAGTGGCGTGGGGACGAGTCCCAAAAGCCAGGTGGAGAGGCTTAGCAGCCTTTCTCAAGCTGTGGGTCCCCAGATGTTGTTGAACTACAACTCCCATCACCCCTATCTAGCAAGGCCAGAGCTCAGGGATGATGGGAGTTGTAGTCCAACAACATCTGGGGACCCACAGGTTGAGAACCACTGGCTTAGAGGATCAAAACTGCTCCTCATCAGAGAGCTCCTTGTGCAGCTGCACTGGGCATGGAAACGGTTTGTAATTGCGCCTTCGGTATCTCTGTTTGTGGTGCTGCCCCAGCAGTTGCTTGGTTGGCTGTGACCTGTGACAGGTCCTTCTCGTGGTGCTTCCCTGTTTGTGGAACGTCCTCCTTAGCAAGATGCGCCAGTCTCCCTCCCTATTAACGATATCTTTCTGCAGTAGTTAGTTGAACTCTGTTTTAGTTTTTTCGTAACAGTTTTTATTGTATATGGTGTATGGTTGTTTTTTTGTATTACAGTATATAAATATTTTTTCAAATAAATAATTAAATATTAGCTTTTAGGAGAAATTTAAGACATTCTAGTTTACCCAGCCATTTGATGGCTAAAAGTTCTGTCCGTGGCAACCTTTAAATTATTGGATTGTGTTTAGTGATTGCTTTTAGGAGTTTTTAACTGTTTTTAGACATTTTAACTGCATTGTTTTAGTACTGACATGTTTACTGCCCTGGGCTCTTTTGGAGGAAGATTCAGGTTATAAAACAAACAAACAAACAAACAAACAAACAAACAAACAAATTTCACTTTTTAAACTCTCCCAAACATCATCAACCTTCATTCTCCTTCAGAATTTCTAGCTATGAATTCATACTCAACATTTTCTTGAACTCCTTTCAATCTGCTTCCCTAAACTCTTATTATGCTTAGATTCTCACATCTCTTCCTATCACAAATTCCAAGATGATACTGTCACTTTCCCCCAAGGTTCCTGCCACTTTCACTCCCTCAGCCTTATCGGTCAGGATAGCAGGACTCCTGAACCTTCCCCTCCACCTTCTGAGCTGTGAGGTTGTTAGCAGGACAAGTCAAATATTTATTGGATGTTCCACTTGGAACAGAGTTAGACCTCCAGCGTATGTCAGAATAGCTGAAAGTCCTCATTACTACTATGACTTGCTTCTGCAAAAGTTGTATAATCTATTTCAGGGAAACATCATATATGTGTTCCAGCTAGCTAGGCAAGTCTAGAGCATAACAATATCACTTTTGTGTCTCTCTTCTATCCTTATCAAATTCTCTCAACAACTGGGTATGGACAAGAGAGAAAAAAAACCATGGCTCGCTGTGATGTTTGAATGCAATCAGTAATATAACACATTCATATGGCTGCTACTTTAGGGGTCAGATGAAGTGAATGAATCCGATTTCTGCAGTAAATATGGATAGGGTGGTTCAGCAGGTGCCAGTTCCTTAGCAGTCCATATACCTTAGACTCTAAGTTCTAGAGGCATTATTGCAGGCACTGACTCTACAAAGCTAAGAATCACATTTGTTGCTCCATCCACTTCTGTCTACGGACCTGCCCACCACTGGCTTACAGACTCTGGAAGGTTGCTCATGAAGGAATGTGAGCCTCAAACTGAAAAAGGTTCCCCATCCCTGCACAGAACACCAAGGTGTGCTCTCACAGGTAACTCTGACACGTCATAAAGGATAGTTCCTGAGTCACACTCTAGATACACCTTTATGTTCTGTATTTTGTATTGCCCCCCCCCCCCAACACATTTGACAGTAATGGGCTAGCAAGTCACTCAACGGAGGTTAGATTACTGCAGATATTCCTTTACTTCCCCTCCAAAGCTCCAGCACAATAAACAGCAGTTAACACTTTCTTTACTTCTGACACCAATAAAATTGGCTGTGTCTTTGTAAAAAAACCAAACCTGTACTACCTGGTAATTACATTATTGCAGTTAAGTTATGTCAGTCTTCTTGAAAGACACATATTGTTGTTAATCTAATTCAATCTGGGAGGCTAAGGCATATGAAGGTAAGCGGAATTTTCATCTGCTTCTCCAGGTTGTCAGCAGTCACTATCCAGAAACACACTGCATTATTCTGCTTTTTATAATGTAATTAGGAAGTTGCCCTGCATTATGACAGACAGTGCGTGTTTCTGCAGAGCAAGGGTGGGAAACCTCAGATCTGGGAGCAAGTTGCACCCTCTGCGAGCCTCTTCTTTGGCCTTCCGAACTCTCCCCAGGCCTCACCCCTCACTGGCCCTCCTTGAATAGGTTTGCCTGGCTGGTATGTGTCATTGAACTCTGATAACACCTCTTGCTTGTCTGGATGAAGGATAAAGAGGGGTGTCCGAGTGAGTGTAGAAACCAGCTTACTTGTGCCTCTGGTCCCAGCCAACACAAGCACATGGCCTTTGGAAGGCGGCTCAAAATGGAATGTGGTCCTCGGGCAGAAACCGTTTCTCCACCTTTCCTGTGCTGGGAGAAAGGTCTTCTCTGTACACATCCCACACAGCACCTGAAGGGATTAATCAGCAGCAGCGCTGAGTGAGTCATTCGCCGCTATCCCCAAGGTCAGTACAGTACTGCATTTTGCACCACATGGGAATATAGCAGCCATTCGTTTGTATGGGATAAAGCAAAGAGATGCAACCCGAGGACATACTGGGTTGGTTATGGTAACGCTGACTTCATGCCCTTGCTGATTCTGCTCTTGCTCCCTATTCAGGATGCCCCAGACTCTGACTGAAATTCATTTACTTTTAATTAATTCACTGCTGTATCTACATCAGTGACCAAAGGAAGAATGACTGCTGGGAGGAGAGCGGAGACAAAAAACGCCATGGTGCACCTGTAGCAGCAAAACCGGACGCCTTCATCTGCTATATCTGCAATAAAACACGTCTCTCTCATTTCATTCTCTCCTTGTCACAGCAGGCGCTGTAATTCTCCAACGGTTTGACTTCACCCCCGAAGGCGCACTCTTCCATTGTCACCCAAGAGAGACGGATGCCATCATCATCATCATCCTCATCATCAACTACAACCTGCAGCAGTGCTAATAAGAGTAGCTTCGCAGACAGGGATTTGGGGAAGGCAGGGTTCAATTCAGTTCACATTTAAAGAAAAACTTACTTAAGACACATTTAAAGACA
Organism: Podarcis tiliguerta; assembly: GCF_965153285.1. Lineage (NCBI taxonomy): Eukaryota > Metazoa > Chordata > Lepidosauria > Squamata > Lacertidae > Podarcis > Podarcis tiliguerta. Next base: position 47,479,979 of record NC_139541.1, on the reverse strand, counting down.
AACCTACACCGAAAACAATACATAAACCAAAATGCAGCCAACATTAAAAATGTGTACTTCTCCAAATTTTGCAATGCTATAGAATCCAGACACATAGTATGTACAAAAGTGTACATACTAGGCTAAAGTGTGCCTAAAAATGCATATGCGGGTGAAAACGGTGTTGAAATTCCTAATAAGAGGAGAAATTGCTTTGGAAAGTATATACAAAAATGTCTGTAACAGGATAAATTTGGACTAAAATGCAGATTAATTTTCATGAGGGCTTAAAAAAATAATCCACAAACTGATAGAGAAGTTCTGAACATTCAGAAAATCAGAAAGAGAGAGAAACCGCAATCAACATATTCATATGTACCTATTTGAAGGTTATATGTTAAAAAAAAAAAAAGTGGGGGGAGAGGCAGGAACCAGTGATTCATGTTTGCTCTTTCAGTGGTTCTGTTTTAATGTTCAAAACTCCATGAGTTGTACCTGCTTCAGAAGCGCACAAATTATCTGAAAGGGAAGATGCTCCCCTTCCCCCATTTATTTCATAGACAGAAGCCCCTCCACCAAGTGGATAACTCATCACATGTTTATCAGAGTCCAACAAAGGCATGGGCCCTATATCGTGGTTAAAATAATCTTCCCTGTGTTTTCACCTAAACATTTCAACAAGTATTGTTAACCCTATCATCTATCTATCTATCATTTATCTATCATCTATCTATCTATCTATCTATCTATCATCTATCTATCTATCTATCTATCTATCTATCTATCTATCATCTATCTATCTATCATCTATCTATATCTATCATCTATCTATCTATATCTATCTATCTATCTATCTATCTATCATCTATCTATCTATCTATCTATCTATCTATCTATCTATCTATCTATCATCTATCATCTATCTATCTATCTATCTATCTATCTATCTATCTATCATCTCTCTCTCTCTCTCTCTCTCTCTCTCTCTATCTATCATTTGTCTGTCGGTCTATCTGAGACAGATAGATTTTTGGGGGGAGGGAGGGAGAACAAACATTCTTCTCAAGCATGAGAAGTGTAAAGAAAGCTAGTCCAATTTTGGTCCTGTAGAGCTGATTTATTAGGCCATTTGGGGCTGCAGCAGAGAGGGAATCCATAGAATTGCTCCCTTCTCTGTTCTGCTGATGTTTGCCTCTTTCAATGGAATGTCCTGGATTCTGCTGGTGGAGAGGCTCTAGTACTGTGGAGGTCCCCCACTCCATCTGCCACAACCCAGTTATGTAGCTTCTTCACAGTAATATCAGCAACTTAAATATATTTTCTTATCAACGGGACAATGGAAATAGATTTTCCGTGCCCTAATGGTAGCCAAGAGGAATTGGAAAAATAAAGGTATGATACCCTTCAATGAATGGACTGACAATATGACATCACTCACACTTTATGAACGGACGGCTTACAGGCACAGACTCTGTATGGATAAATACAATAACATAAGGAATGAGTGTATACAAATAGTAGTAGGCTACTAACATTTACATAAGCACTAGGACCATAACACTATAACAATGTATACAAGAATGTATGGGAATATTGTATATTGCTTTTGCTTGTGTGTGTGTGTGTTTTCACTTTTATATGTATCTTTGTTGTTGTTTGTCCTGCATCACTTTATTTCTTTTAATTGAAATCAACTTAATAAAACATAAATATTTTTAAAACTTAAATATCTTTTCATGGGGTAGTGATGTGTTTGGTACACATAGACATCTCCCTGCCCCTTTGCAAGTAGCAGTATTTTCTGAAACACAGGATAACTGTGCAAGATTCTGTTCCATACGGTACACACGATAAGCAATTGACCACTTTACATTAAAAATCAATCTATGATTAAAACAGATTGTCTGGGAAAGAAGGGGAGGCGGAGAAAATAAAGGACCTTTCAGAATTAATCGGGTCTTGCCACTACTGAATTCTGCTCCAGAAATTCTAGCGGCTGTTCCAAAATTTGCTGTGCTTTTGCCAATGGTAAGTTATTATGGAACAAGCATACTGTGCATATGTGAAAATGACTGTTTATATAGCTTTAAGCTACAAAAGCCATGGTGGAGCGAGGCAGCAAGCAAATCACATGTGCCCAAAAGGACTCAGGATATCATTTATTTAACAAACTGATGCGTGGCTACAACCTGCTAAAACGTGAGCAGATATAATTGTGCCCACCCAAAACTGAAAGATTTGAAATTGGGACTGCAAAAGGCAGTTCCTCCCACTGTTTTCACTTCCGCAATCCATCGCAGCCCTAGCTTTGATCTTGGTGAGATGCATTTCGCAGAGATCTTCATTTCTGTTTTAAGCCTGGTTGTGAGATCGTCAAGCACCTCTATTCACAGAGGCCGTATTTAACTTTAATAGGGCTTTGTTGATGAAGAGCTTTTAAGGTTGAACTGTTCATTATCCTTTACATGCTAGAGCAGAGCACAATGTGGAGAATGCATAAGGATATCCCAAGTCAACAAGGGTTTTTAATGAGTGTCAATAAACAATGCTGGAATTTACTACTTATGAGTGTATATACTAATTCTGTTTGTCATCAAAATCACTAAGGTCTCTGTATCAACATGCTTAACAGCTGCCTGAATTGTAAAAATTAAACTGTGGAAGGTTATGCCCTCCTCCTATCACTTATTTATCTATTATACGTACGACAACTTTCCTTACATACACTCCTAGGAGCCAGTCGCTCATCCAGGCACTGACCAGGGACACAATTTGCTTAGCTTCAACTATCTTATGACATCACATTCTCCAGGATCACTTGCTTAATTATTGGCTTGCTTAATTAATGGCTTAAGTGTGCAATGCTGGTGCTGGTTGCTGCCAAGCGGGGCTTAAGGGAGCTAGGGGGTCACTGTTGGGGCCGCTAGCCAAGGTAGATGTGGGGACAGAAAAACTGTTGTACAGGCTTCCTGAGCTCCCAGATGGAGCCTGATGCTGTCACATGACAGCAGTAGATAGCCTGTGACGACTCAGCTCCTCCCTGCCCATTCTGGGGCCTTTTTACTGACTGCAGTCAGTAGTAACCACCAGCAGTATTTAAAGGATTGCAGTATTTCCATGGGATGAAAACAGAGTGTTCAAACGCTCTGACGGATATCATTGACAAGTATTTCATTTGGGTTTTATGGGGATACTTAATGTCATCAGTAGTTTCATTTGATTTGTTCAATGACACTGGGCATGATCCACCCCAAAGAAAGCACCTTCAATTTCCTCTCTTTTCAGTAAGGTTTCAATAAGGGTGTTGAGTAGGGGCTTCCACTGAAATCGGTGCGATTCAAAAGCTCTTAGCTTTACCGTCATCTATGTTCTAGATTCAAGTCTTCCCACTCTCGTGATAATTATACATTCAAAACCACACCACAAATGCACGTAAGAGAAGTAAAAGCACTCTTAAGGTAATCCTGAGATACAAACAAGTAAAAAAACACATTAAAAATTTGCAGGAAAATTTAAGAGCGGAAAGACACCCAAAACAGCCCAAAAATATATCAATGACAAAAATTGAGAAGGAAAACAACTGTCAGGTTGGATAGAAGAACAGAACATAGTGGCTGGAGCAGGATGACACACACACGCGCGCGCGCGCGCGCTAGAAAGAACCATCCCATTGCCTGGACAGGTGACTTCCTGGTTCACATTGAGAAGCTATTTTTAATTTTCCCGTAGGACAAAAGAGAGAGATTGCACAGAGAAACTGAAGAATGGAGAAACTAAAAAAATGATACCGTAGCTGGGACTGGGCACAATTCCTTCTACTCTGCCCCTCGCCAAGAAACTGAAAATGGAGGGGGAAACCCAAAGACATAGCAATTATTTCCTAAATGTAAATTAGTGAGAACTTCCAATAGTGCCCCCTTCCAATAGCTATCGATAGCAAGAGATCTGTTACACTTATGAATGATTTCCAGTTTAGCTGAACAGCAGTTTCCTGACCAAAGCACCCCCAAATCAAAGAGGTGTACTTCCGTTGGTGCAAGTTCTTGTGTTAAGGCATTGTGCAGATCCAACCCTGAGACTTCCAAATGGTTGGTATATAAACACTTAAGTCTGCATTTTCCTGATTCTCTGTTTCTTACACTGAAACAGTGCGAACTCTGACACATTAGGGCACTGCCATGTGAGAAGTCAACATCGCTTCTGCAAGAGCTCACAGAACAACCCTAATGTGTTTTCTCCTTCCGCTCACAATTCTTTGGAACTAAGCCCTAGTTTTTTTAAATGCCTACAGGTTAGTTCACACAATGCCTTTCCTGACCATGTGAACAATCCACATTCCCATCAACCCTGCATTTCTGCAAATAAATGTAATGCATGGTCCTGGATAGGGAAACATATGATCATTGCTATGATTCTGCCCTCTCTGGCAGCTGCAGTCACAGAAATTTCGACGAGTCATATTTATCATTAGACATTTACTTTTTCCCACACAAGTGCATAACAGGAGAAGACATTTGACTGCTTGTGTTGACAAAAAATATATATGTATTTTTGAATCAGCCCATTGTTCCTTTAACAACCATTTGGAGCAACTGTAGAAACGCTTTCTCATATTCCTAGGAAAAACTTAGGGATCAGCTCTTTTATTGAAACAAAACGCTGAAAATAAAACTGGGCTTTTGCTCAAACTGTACATGTAGGGGGAAAAACACAGACTGCTGTGTTAAAAACACAGTGTAAGGAACTTTCCGATGGTGAAATTTATACTGCTCTCTTTTTCTTTTGCTCTGTCTGCCCAGGGTTCTGTGCGGGAATTTCATAAATTGGTGCCTTTCATAGAATCATAGAGCTGGAATGGACCATTGCAGCAGCCAGCATCCCTTACCATAGACTGCCCAACCTCTGCTGAAATACTCCCAGAGAATGAGAGCCCAGCGCCTCCTGTGGCAGAGCTTGCTCCAGTGTAAAACCACTCTTACTATTAAGGAGGCCACAATTCTGCTTTGCATGCAGAAGGTCCCAGATTCAAGCCTCTGGATCTCCAGGGAGGGCTCAGAGAAAACCCCTGCTTATGTCTTTGCTGCTTGGAATCTCGTTGGCCATTATGGGGAAAAGGATGCTGGAATAAATGGACCTTTGGACTGAATAGCAAGGCTGGTTTCAGGTTAGAACCAGTTTTCTAGAGTTAGAACAACTCCAAGTCTGATAGGCAAGAAGTTGTGGTCTGTGTGGGGCTCCTGAATTTGGGCTGTAATGAATAATTTCTTTTTTCAGTTTGTTTGGTCCATGAATAAATTAGTTTTAGAAATAGTTTCCTCACACCAAGCCCTACCCATCAAAACTCTTTGACTGTAAGTCAGAATACGCACATTTATCCAATCTGGTTTTATCCTAGTGCTTTCCCCACCTGTTACTTAAATGCCATTTTATCCCACCTTCTCTTTACTTCTGGTTTAGTTACATAGGCAACTCTAGCCAACCATATTGGTGAATAAGATGACATCATTACTCAGTATGACCAATGAGATATGGAATTGACAATGTTAAGTGAGGGCAAATGAAATCAGCTGAGAATGAGGGTACTGATTCAGTGATTTGGCTACATGAGGAAATGAATCCAAATGAGAGACAGATTGACAGACAGTAATACAAATCAAGTGGCAGACAGTCACAAAGGAATTGCCAAGAAATAGTTGAAGGGGGAGCAGTGCTGAAAATGTCTGCAAAATACAGTAAAGAGTTTGGGGCTAACCAAACTCAGAACAAGCCTGCTATAATTGGCCCTGAAAATAACACTTAAATTAATAATATTGACTTAATTCCTTAATTGAACATTAGGTATCTTAATTAGACACCTAAGTTATGTTTTCTGCTTTCTGCAGGATTTAAACTTGCTTTTTTAAAAAGGCCAATGGCTGGATTTCTAAGATGTGAAAACTCAGGACTGTATTTCAAGTTACCTAAGTAAACTCATTCTAAATGACAAATAGCAAATAGCTCACAATTTTTAAATTGTAGTACAGTAAACCACATTTCACATCTTCAGTATATATATATATATATATATATATATGAAATATAGATCAGGAAAACATAAAATGCTGTGACTAATTTGGCATTTTATATGTTTAAACTTACCATGCATTTTCATTAATTCTATACACAACTCTCAAAAGATGTAAACATGATATCATAAAGTCGGAAAGATTAAAAGCACGGGGCACAATCCATTCAACATCAAGCGCTATTGTGTTCCACTGATTTCAGCTGTGAAGTTAAGCGTGTGCTTAATTTCCCCCCCTTTTCAAATGAACGAGAACAATTTTAGTTGGAGAGTATGCAATAGCAGCACTTACTGGCACAGGCTCAAAAACTGGATTTGTCCAACGTGTGCCATTTCTATTGAATGGAAGGGTAGACAGCACAACTTCACAAGTTCCACACCTATTAATGGAAGGGTAGCAGCTATTATCTACTACAAGTGTCATCTTCACATGCATTTAGGAACATGGGAAGCGGCCTTATAGGTAGTCAGACCATTGGTCCATCTAGGTCAGTACTATCTACCCTCACTGGCAGTAGCTCCCCAGAGTTCCAGGCAGGGTTTTCTCTCACTTCTAGCAGGAAAAGCTGAGAACAGAAGCAGGGACTTTCTTCAACCACTGAGCTACAGCCCTTCCCCACATTTGCTACATGACCATTGGATAGGGCATAGAAGGCAATACTTTGTTCTTTCAACAAAACCTCTAAGAGGAGATTTTTATCCCAGTTTGATCAATTTTTTATATATATATATATATATATATATATATGCAGGTTTTGGTGTCCTCGGGTGTCTTCCCGTGTAAAAGTTGGGGTGTCTAGGCGACGTTTCGACGAGGTCTCACTCGTCATCTTCAGGCTGGTGCTTTCGGCTTCTTGTTACTGGAACAGAGCAGGATCTCAGTGTTTGAGTTCCTATAAATACTGTTGAGGAGGTGTGGTGTATAGCCTCCAATGTTCTGGGCAGAGAGGAGGTTCCCAGGCTAGTGTGCCTTTTCTTCTTTTGTTCCTTAATTACTTGAGGGATATCTTGAGTGATTTCTTGAGTGATTTCCTGAATCCCACTTAGGTGGGTCATTAGGTGTGGATTAGTTGCTAAAGCCTTCGTGTCTTGAACTCTTGAACTTTGTGAAGAGTTTTTCTGAGAAGATGGCTGTACAGCACTTGGTTGTGCTCTGGCTACCTCCTCTCTGCCCAGAACATTGGAGGCTATACACCACACCTCCTCAACAGTATTTATAGGAACTCAAACACTGAGATCCTGCTCTGTTCCAGTAACAAGAAGCCGAAAGCACCAGCCTGAAGATGACGAGTGAGACCTCGTCGAAACGTCGCCTAGACACCCCAACTTTTACACGGGAAGACACCCGAGGACACCAAAACCTGCATTCCTGTACCCGTGAAAATCTACGAAAGCATATATATATATATATATATATATATATGCAGGTTTTGGTGTCCTCGGGTGTCTTCCCGTGTAAAAGTTGGGGTGTCTAGGCGACGTTTCGACGAGGTCTCACTCGTCATCTTCAGGCTGGTGCTTTCGGCTTCTTGTTACTGGAACAGAGCAGGATCTCAATGTTTGAGTTCCTATAAATACTGTTGAGGAGGTGTGGTGTATAGCCTCCAATGTTCTGGGCAGAGAGGAGGTTCCCAGGCTAGTGTGCCTTTTCTTCTTTTGTTCCTTAATTACTTGAGGGATATCTTGAGTGATTTCTTGAGTGATTTCCTGAATCCCACTTAGGTGGGTCATTAGGTGTGGATTAGTTGCTAAAGCCTTCGTGTCTTGAACTCTTGAACTTTGTGAAGAGTTTTTCTGAGAAGATGGCTGTACTGCACTTGGTTGTGCTCTGGCTTGGCTTCGTGTATAGGGGCGAGCTGTGGTTTTGTGGCCTGTGCCAGCCAGATCTGTGTAGGGATTGCAGGGGAGTGCAGCATCCGGAGGTGCCACCCTGGTTTGGCTACTGGATGGTGTCTGTAGTTTATCTGTGGAGAGGGTCTGGGTTTGGGTCTGGTGTGGTTGATTGGTGATGGCGTTCTGTGTGCCTCTGGATCTGGTGTCAGATTTTGTGGGGAGGGCTAATTTCCAGATGTCTGGCAAGCGGGATGTGTCGTCACGCTTGTTCATGTTGTGAGGGTGTTTCTCTATCTCGATGGCTTCCATGATTATTCTCTTGTGGTGATGTTCCATGTTAAAGAGCAATTTGGAATCTGCAAAATTAATTTCGTGTCCTGTTTCTTTCATGTGTTGGAAAAGAGAGGAAGTTTTTTCTTCTTTTTTGACGGCATTCTTGTGTTCTGCGATACGTGCATTTATTCGTCTGTTTGTTTGTCCAATGTACGTGGCTGGGCAGACTTTGCAGGGTATTTCATAGACCCCTTGGTTTTCCAACTGAATTTTATCCTTGGGGTTTCTGAGGATATTGGCTATTTTTTGGTTGGTGCAAAAGGCTGTTTTGATATTGTGTTTATGGAGGATTTTGCTAATTTTATCTGTAGTGCCCTTGATATAAGGAAGGAGGGCTATGCCATTGTTTTCTTCTGTGTCTTGGTTTTTGGGGGGTGTTTCTTTTTGGATTAGCTTCGTAACCCTGTTTTGCTGGTATCCATTGGCAATTAACACATTTGAGAGATTCTGTAACTCAGTTGTCAAGTGGTCTTCGTCAGCCAGGCGTTTGGTTCTGGAGATGAGAGTCTTGGCTACGGAGTTTATTTGTGCAGGGTGGTGGTGTGATTGTGCATGTAAGTAGCGGTTGGTGTGTGTTTTTTTCCGGTAGATAGTGTGTCCTAGGGAGCCATCAGGTTTTTTGTAGATTAGGACGTCAAGGAAGGGAAGTTGGTTGTTGGCTTCTATTTCCATAGTGAATTGTATTTTGGGGTGTAGGCTGTTGAGATGTGTGAGGAAGCTATCCAGTTTTTCCTTACCGTGTGGCCAAATTACAAAGGTGTCGTCAACATATCTGAGCCAAAGTTTGGGTTTGTGTTCTGACTTGTCTAAAGCATTGGTTTCAAAGTGTTCCATGTACAGGTTAGCGATGACCGGTGAGAGGGGTGATCCCATAGGTGCTCCTTCTATCTGTTTGTATCTTTGTCCATTGTGGATGAAGTACGTGTTGGTTAGGCAGTGGTTGGTCAGGTCCAAGATGTATTCGGGGGGATTGTATTTGTTTTGAATGGCTGTCAAGGCTTCATTAATGGGCACTTGTGTGAAGAGAGATACAACATCGAAGCTCACAAGTAGGTCATTGGGTTGTAGGTTTTGCTTCTTTATTGTTTCTATGAACTGGAAGGAGTTTGGAACGTGTGAAGAGATGGATTCTGGATAGCTTCCTCACACATCTCAACAGCCTACACCCCAAAATACAATTCACTATGGAAATAGAAGCCAACAACCAACTTCCCTTCCTTGACGTCCTAATCTACAAAAAACCTGATGGCTCCCTAGGACACACTATCTACCGGAAAAAAACACACACCAACCGCTACTTACATGCACAATCACACCACCACCCTGCACAAATAAACTCCGTAGCCAAGACTCTCATCTCCAGAACCAAACGCCTGGCTGACGAAGACCACTTGACAACTGAGTTACAGAATCTCTCAAATGTGTTAATTGCCAATGGATACCAGCAAAACAGGGTTACGAAGCTAATCCAAAAAGAAACACCCCCCAAAAACCAAGACACAGAAGAAAACAATGGCATAGCCCTCCTTCCTTATATCAAGGGCACTACAGATAAAATTAGCAAAATCCTCCATAAACACAATATCAAAACAGCCTTTTGCACCAACCAAAAAATAGCCAATATCCTCAGAAACCCCAAGGATAAAATTCAGTTGGAAAACCAAGGGGTCTATGAAATACCCTGCAAAGTCTGCCCAGCCACGTACATTGGACAAACAAACAGACGAATAAATGCACGTATCGCAGAACACAAGAATGCCGTCAAAAAAGAAGAAAAAACTTCCTCTCTTTTCCAACACATGAAAGAAACAGGACACGAAATTAATTTTGCAGATTCCAAATTGCTCTTTAACATGGAACATCACCACAAGAGAATAATCATGGAAGCCATCGAGATAGAGAAACACCCTCACAACATGAACAAGCGTGACGACACATCCCGCTTGCCAGACATCTGGAAATTAGCCCTCCCCACAAAATCTGACACCAGATCCAGAGGCACACAGAACGCCATCACCAATCAACCACACCAGACCCAAACCCAGACCCTCTCCACAGATAAACTACAGACACCATCCAGTAGCCAAACCAGGGTGGCACCTCCGGATGCTGCACTCCCCTGCAATCCCTACACAGATCTGGCTGGCACAGGCCACAAAACCACAGCTCGCCCCTATACACGAAGCCAAGCCAGAGCACAACCAAGTGCAGTACAGCCATCTTCTCAGAAAAACTCTTCACAAAGTTCAAGAGTTCAAGACACGAAGGCTTTAGCAACTAATCCACACCTAATGACCCACCTAAGTGGGATTCAGGAAATCACTCAAGAAATCACTCAAGATATCCCTCAAGTAATTAAGGAACAAAAGAAGAAAAGGCACACTAGCCTGGGAACCTCCTCTCTGCCCAGAACATTGGAGGCTATACACCACACCTCCTCAACAGTATTTATAGGAACTCAAACATTGAGATCCTGCTCTGTTCCAGTAACAAGAAGCCGAAAGCACCAGCCTGAAGATGACGAGTGAGACCTCGTCGAAACGTCGCCTAGACACCCCAACTTTTACACGGGAAGACACCCGAGGACACCAAAACCTGCATTCCTGTACCCGTGAAAATCTACGAAAGCATATATATATATATATATACACACACATATACATACATATATATATATATCTATATATCTATATCTATATATACACATATATATATATATATGCAGTTGTTTTAACTGTTTTAAGACATTATTCCAAAGAATTTGTAAAAATTGTATTGTGAAATCATTTCCAGGAAGTGATTCATAAATGAAATAATAACCACTAGGTTCGAAATTGAGAAAGGAGTACGACAAGGCTGTATATTGTCTCCCTGCTTATTTAACTTATATGCAGAATTCATCATGCGAAAGGCTGGACTGGATGAAGCCCAAGCCGGAATTAAGATTGCTGGAAGAAATATCAACAACCTCAGATATGCAGATGACACAACCTTGATGACAGAAAGTGAGGAGGAATTAATCAACCTTTTATTGAGGGAGAAAGAGGAGAGCTCAAAATATGGTCTGAAGTTCAACATAAAAAAAAAACGAAGATCATGGCAACTGGTCCTATCACCTCCTGGCAAATAGAAGGGAAGAAATGGAGGCAGTCAGAGGTTTTACTTTCTTGGGCTCCATGATCACTGCAGATGGTGACAGGAGCCATGAAATTAAAAGACGCCTGCTTCTTGGGAGAAAAGCAATGACAAACCTAGACAGCATCTTAAAAAGCAGAGACATCACCTTGTCGACAAAGGTCCATATAGTTAAAGCTATGGTTTTCCCGTAGTGATGTATGGAAGTGAGAGCTGGACCATAAAGAAGGCTGATCGCCGAAGAATTGATGCTTTTGAATTATGGTGCTGGAGGAGACTCTTGAGAGTCCCATGGACTGCAAGAAGATCCAACCTATCCATTCTTAAGGAAATCAGCCCTGAATCCTCACTGGAAGGACAGATCATGAAGCTGAGGCTCCAATACTTTGGCCACCTCATAAGAAGGGAAGACTCCCTGGAAAAGACCCTGATATTGGGAAAGATTGAGGGCACAAGGAGAAGGGGATGACAGAGGATGAGATGGTTGGACGGTGTTCTCAAAGCTACCAGCATGAGTTTGACCAAACTGCGGGAGGCAGTGGAAGACAGGAGTGCCTGGCGTGCTCTGGTCCATGGGGTCATGAAGAGTTGGACACGACTAAACGACTAAACAACAACAAAACCCTATCTTGCGCCACCCTAATTCAATCTTGGCATCTCTTGCTATTTCTCCTCTTACTGATTTTCCTGAGAACTCATACATAGGCCACAAAAAGTCAACATGAATTATGAACTGCAGATGCTGAAAGTGCTCCATTTAGTCATGACTCTTTGATCACTGAGACCGCAATCGTAGGTAGCAAAGTAATTTTACAAACATTACAGATTACGGCTATGACAAAACTAATCATCATCATCATCATCATGACTATCATCTATACCACACTTCAGCAAAAACCTGTAAGCACAATCTCCAATATTAAACAGGGCATCATAAGGACATTATTAACCCAAAGGACATGTGAAAATATTTCTCCAGTATAGCATGTTAAAATAAAGATACCCAGCTACTTAAAACACAGAGTTTGATGTCGTCAGAGTGTCCCATCTTCCGTGGCCATGTTAGTTGTGACTAATGGGAGCTGTAGTTCAGCAGCATCTGGACAACCAAAGATTTCCGACACTTGCTATAAGCAAAGAGTTTGCCCAACATACAGGTGATGGTCTGATGTCATCCATCTGAAGATATGTTTTAGTTATGCTTGTGAACAATGGATGCAGGTGTTCTCCATTCTGCATATTACTTAATGTAAAAGCAACCATTGAGGGAAAAGGCAACCTAAAAACCAATAATCAGTAATATGCAAAGCTGCCTATCCACAATTCTGGTAGATCGTCAGACAGTGTAAAGGTACTTGCGATGTTAAGATGATTTTGGCTGAGTATCCTGTAACAGCAACATAGGAAGCTGCCTTATAGAGTCAGGCCATTAATCCATCCAGCTCAGTTTATACCAGAACTTGTCAACCTGGTCCCTTCCATGTCTTAGACTACAACTCCCATCAGCCCAGAGCTGATGAGAGCTGCTGCTGAAAACATCTCTAGATCATCTCTAGAGCATCAGGCTGGTAAAAGCTGGTCTACGGTGACTGGCAACAGCTGCCCAAGGTTTCATTTGGGGATTACTCCTGTCCCTGTCTCGAGATGTTAAGGGTTGAACCTGGAACTTCTGTCGGTAGAGCAGATACAACCATTCCCCAGAATGTTGTTCACTACAATAGTTTAATAGTGTTACTTGTAGAAATTCTGCTTGATATATTATTTGTATGTTCCATGAAGAATGTAAGATAATCAACAATCTATCTTCTCAGCCACAATCCTGAAGCGCACATATTTTCAGAATATTTCTGAAGAAAAGTAGGAATAGCAATAATGTCTATACGAATGCAATGCCAGCTTCATGGAGAAGGATGAATGCTTTCTTTTAGCACCCATGTGCGTATTCATGCTGAAATGTTTCCAGAGTATGAAATAAATGTAAACATTTGCAATAAAGTTCACACAGCACAAAACAAATATTTATATCAATAAACCAAGCAAGCACATTAAACCAAGCAAGTAATCAATAGGCAGAATTTCACCAACAATGGTGGAGTTGGAGAAGAGAGAAAACCGATGCAATAAGCTCCCTGGCAGGCTACAAACTCAAACCTATGCAAGCTTCAAGCAAAGCTAAAGGCATCAATATAAATCGGAGCAGACTTCTGAGTAGCTGATGTCACCTTGAGAGATTCTGTTTGCTCCAGAAGAAATCAAGTTGTACCACAAAGGGTCAAAACTTTAATTGCTCCTCAAGGGCACTCAGATGCTAAAGATGCATCCAGACTCTTCCATCCATATCTGAACACCTGTGCCTTTAAATCATCCATAAAACACCAACAAAAGATAAAGCAACTTGTAGCTATGCTTACTCCATAGAGAAAACAAATAAGGAGAGCAGGAGGTACAAAAATCCATTTGTTCCATTTCCCAACGTTTGTTGTCTGCCCTTCCTCTCAGAGTGCTCATCCTAATAATCCTCAAAGGTTGAGCACAAAGCTGTAATTCAAGACAAGCATCAAAACTTGATCCAGCAAAAGTTTGGCCTTCAAAGTTAAAAACCACCACATTAAAAATAACCATCAATACCACTAACTTAGCTTCATTGGTGCAAATAACTCTGGTTCAGCAGTCACTGCTTAAAAATCTGGTGTTACAAATGGCCTTTAAGCAGCACTAACGCGTATGAAGTCAGCATCGCTGGAGATAATTAATATACATTTCTTTATTCAGGCAATAGATATGATCTGGTAATTTGACTTCTGGAATTGCAGTTACATATTTCCCAAAGCCAACTAGGGAATGGTTCACCGACCTTCTTGGTGGAGCCTGACCAAGATCTACTGTGGGATACATGGTTTCCTGAATTGCAACCATTGTGTTTAATATTAGTTGTCACCTCTGCCACATATTATTTTTCCAAAGAAAGTATAATTTGTATGTCTTAGAGACCAGAGAGACTAGTAACATCAACAACTACCTTCAAAATATTACAGGCATTAACATACCACTCATACATTTTATTATAAACACATTATCAATATGGGAGTTCTAGGAAAAGAGGCTCCAAACTTCCAGTTGGGATTAATCACCATTAAGACTTTAACATTAATTTGAATTAGCTAATTAATCCATTGAATTGGTTAATTAATCAATTAATTGGCTGCAAACAAGTCTGCTAATTGTCTGAATAATCTTTATGTGGAGGGTGAGCATTATTTTTAAAAAGAGGGAATCTTCTAGGACATTCTATATTGCTCAAGTCAAGACTGTATTATGGAACATCTGCTGCCACTTCTTTGTGGTGTCTAAAACAGCTATCAGAACATAAGATGCCCCATAGGTAAACCCAATATCGGAACCGATTTAAATCTCAGGCATGTTATGTGTCAAACTCTAACAAATGGGTTTTATTATTTCCATACTTGTTCCGTTGGTAGCCTTGATGGTTGCTAGCTGTTGCTAGCTACACAATATCAATTTGCTTTATTTAGATTGGGGAAGGGCTGTAGCTTTGAGGTAGAGCACTTGTTTTCCATGTAGAAGATCTCAACTTCAATTTCCAACATCTCCAGGTAGGTCTGGGAGCATTCCCTTTCTGAAGCCCCGGAGAGCTATGGCCAGCCGGTGTTTTTCAACCTTGAATCTTCTAGTACTCCCATCACCCCCAGCCCACCTTAGCCAATGGTCAAGGGAGATGGTAGCTCAACCACATCTGGGAACACTGGTGTAGACAATAGTGAGCTAGATGGTGTCAACGACTGGTATGAATCAAAATAAAGCAACTCCCTATGGGTTGTATCCCATAGAGTAGACCCACCGAAATGAATGGACTGACTAACAGACCCTTCAGTTTCAATGGGTCAACTGAGTAGAACTTAGTTAGATACAACCCTGTGTCATCTGAGGTAGAGGTTTGGTGGAACTTTGGATGGAGAGGCTTTGGTACAAAGTGTAGTCCAGCCATTAAAATTCTGACATGGAGTGAGATCCAAAGATGGTCATCCAGAGTTTCCATTGGGTTGCCCATGCCCCAATTCAGCACCTCCGACCTCTGACCAACCAGATAGTTGGTGTGCTACTTCTTGCACTTACATCCTCTAGTCCAAAATCATGGGACAAACACAGGCAGCATCCTCTAGTCCACATGGAACAATCTAATAGGATCTACTCAAGTTAACATGGTGGGGAGAGGGCAAATCCCTCTCTCCTTTTGCACTTTAATGCTGTATGATAAACTAGTAAACCGGCACAGAATGAGTGACACTTTCTTCAGAAGACTTGATCAAAGCAATTCACTTGAAGACCTCCAGGCTAACCCAATGCAGGAACACCTGCCTCCCCAAAGACCTCCTCTCTCAAGACCCCACCAAACTTTGACAGCCCACCTCCCAACCCCAGCATCCTTGAGTGCACCCCCCCCAATATCCCCCAGCATGCACTGGTGCCCACCAGAGGCTCCAGCTCCTCCTCACCAAGCCCCTCCCCCGTGGCTTACATCCGCCCCCTGGGGGCAAGCCTGGGAAGCCCCCGAGAGAAAGAAAAACAGGCAGCGCCTCCCTCTTTGCCAAGACTTTGCGCCACCGCAAGCCGGGGCGCAACCCTCTCTCCTCTCTCCTTCCTGTTACCGGGTTGGGTTCCGAGGGCGGTGGAGGAGGAGGAGCAGTCCAGAGGACTTTACCTGGACTTTCCGCCCCGGGGGCTGTCCGGCTGGGGTGCCCCCTCCCCCTGGCCCGCTAACTCTCCTCTAAGGCCTACTCAGCTCATACCCCGTGGAAAGTGGCGGGGGGGGGGTCTCGAAAGAGAAAGCAGGGAGGGAGCGCTTCATCCATCCCTCCCGCCAGCAGCAGCAGCAGATCTGCCACCCCCCTCCGCCTCCTCTCCACCTTGGCCATTTCCTCTCAGTTCCTCCAGGAACTCCAGAGGGGGGGGGGAAGGAGACCCCCCCGGCGCCCCCCGAGAGAAAGACCCCGCGCGGAAAAGACGCCTTGGCCAAACAAGCCCCCGCAGCCTCCTTGGCCGGGGCGTCCCTCCTTCTCTCCCTCCCTCCTTCCTTCCTCCTTTCCTTCCTTCTCTTCCTCCCTGCCTGCTTGCCTGCCCGCCTCCTTTCGCCGGCTGCCCTCCGGCCAAGCCCCGGACAACCGCTCCGGCGCCGTACCTCGTAAAGGTCCCCCGAAGCCATGCTGGGCTGCGGGACTCGGGCGCCTCGCTCTCTCGCCGGGCTCCTGAGCTGCTCTCCCTCCGTGTGTGTGTGTTTTCTCTCTCCACCACTCGCTCTCCGAGCGGAGCGAAAAAACTGTGCTGTGCAGAATGACAGGCTGTGTGCGCAGAATCGGAGGCGAGGGGAGACGGCGGGCGGCAGGCGGGCGGGCGGGCTGGCGTAACCAGCAAGAGCGGCGGCGGCGGCAGCAGTGGCAGCCGTGGAGCGGCAAGAGAGCGGCGCTCTGCACGCGTGTGAAGGAGTCGTGTGTGTGTGTGTGTGTGTGTGTGTGTGCGCGCGTGTGCTTGCGCGCGGGTGTCTCTGCGCCTTCAGGAACTCCCCCCCCCCCCACCCTAGTGAAGCGGCACAAGGGCGGGGAGGACAAAAAAGGGAAGGCTGGTGATCCCTCCGCATGGCAAACCCCCCAACGAGCAAAAGTCCCTGCACCTTTTGCCGCCGCAGCTGCACACACGCTTGCCTGTTCCTCCAAAGAGACCCGCCAGAGGTCCTGGCTGACCAAGGGGAAAGGGCTCACAGGGTAGAGCATCTGCTTTGCACGCAGGTTCCATCCCCAGCCTCGTCTGAAACCCTGGAGAGCCACCTTGCCCATCACTGCTAGGCCATCTGAGCCAGAGGCCTGACTGTGTCATGTGACTTCCTACCTTCCAAAAGGAAGCCATCGCCATAATCTTAAGGACCAACTCAGATAAGATTTGTCTGGGGGGTTAGGGTTTTGACAGGTTCTTTGGTTTCCTCTCCTTCCAGTTGCCTCCCAGTCTCAAATTCAACCTGTCCCAAAGACATCCCATCCACCTGCTTATAGATGCAAGGGGTAGGGTGGGGGTAGAAACATCTTTTGGCAGCTTGGATGGGCCTCAGCAGACCAGCCATATACACAACACAACCTGCAACCCCAAGTGCATGTTGATCACTGTAATGTGTCACAATAAACCACGGTTGACGGATTGCTGTGAATGTGCTGATCACTTCCCCTGCTGCTTGCCACTAGTGAGCACAACCAACTACAGTCTTTAGTGTTACATCCAAACTGGAGATTGCAGTTGGTTTCACTAAAACCAACAAGCCACAAACAGAAAGCCAAGATCAGGGTTGGTTCGGAGCGAAACAAGTCACACTTTCCAGTTCAGAGGTAATGCTATGCCAAGCATCATGTTGTTTCCCACTTACTCCCTAGTAGGAAGCAGTGAAATTAATCCGCATTTTCACAGTAAAGCATTAGCCCTCTGATCTTGCCTGTTGATTCAGCACTTATGCCATAATACATTCAAGATGCCACAAGACCTTTTTCCCCCTTTTTACTGCAACAGGCTAACATGGCTACCACTCTAGACAGTTTTCCAATAGAATACATCACCAACATTTCATATAGCAGCTTTGTTGAGTCTTCACAACTACCTTCCTATCATTTCATGACTGCAACATTAGGTGATGGCAAGTTGCACGTGTGACTGAGTCATTGCCAATCAAATACCACAGGGGACAGAAATTTCATGCCACCTCATATCAGCACTGATGCTTTCCAGTGAAAGCAGTTCATGTATTTGGACATGTATTCATCAAGTAATGAGACATGGGGTGAAGACGTATCAACTTACCAAGTGGTAAATGTATGGGGAAGTTTGTTTCTTAAATATGTACTAGAGATGAAGGCAGCCGTGCAGACTGTGGTTGTCTTTGTAGTTTTCTGTGGTTGCTCTTGCTCCCCTCCTAGTTATTGGCTTATTCTGTTGCTAGGGGATGAAAACTCATTCCTCTACCATAGCTTAGTGGAAGAGCCACCTGCCCTGGAGGCAGAAAGTCCCAAGCATCTCCTGTTAGGGTTGGGAGAGACCCCCTGCCTGAAAACTCTGAAAGCTTCTGCCACTCAACAAAATATTTAGGTATGGGACCAGTGATATGATTCAGCATCTTCATACCTGGATCTTTATTTAGGAACGTAGATTGTTGGTATGTCTTTTCACAGTCTCAAAGGTTTACCCATTTTGATAATGGTGTGTGAAAATCTATAAAATATTTCCCCCTCTTCCCTTTCTCCTTGTGGAAAAAAATAAATAAAAATAAGGTTGTGTTGCTGTTAAGCCTGTGAGGTCCATCTACTGTGTCACTTTCAAGTGTTGGAAAGCATCTTGCATGCAATTTCATTCCTTTAAAACATGATCAATCATATATGCACTCCACTGGTGATTGGAGCCCATTTTGACTGATAGGGTAGAAGGGAGGGAGGCCAACAGTAGGTAGAGCCTGAGCCAATGACAGACAAGTTAAGGATAATGATTTAAGTTCCTGAAATGGGAATATTTATTTATATTAAATTACTGTGTACTTTAAACATAGTCCCCCCCTCAGGCAGTGGCTCTCATATGATTGGCTGACTGTTGAGTCACATGAGAGAGGCATTCCATTCTATTGTGACTGTTATTCCAGTAACTGTTGTTTTTAACTGCTTTCTCTTCTATGTGTGTGAGGGAGAATGGCTGCTAAGAGAGGCTGCTCAGGATACTGCTGAGGATGGTATGGTGTCAATATGATCTGTCTGATGTGAAACAGATAGCAGAAGATCCCTAAACATTAATAGGGAGAAACCTGTGCAGGACCTCTCAGTAAGCCCTGAGGTAGGTAAAACTTTGGTGCAAGTCTCAACACAATTTTGTTTGTAAGTCTAAGTAAGTAGACTTCAGACTACAGACTACAATTCAACCGAGAACGTACCCATGTTTGAATAAGCATGAGATTGTAAATATATTCTTAGTTATATGTTTATGAAAGTAAAGTTCTTTTGAATATAAAGATTCTGGACATTGTATAGTCTTTACAAAGAAACTATCAATCACCTAGAAGAGTTATTTAGCTTCCTAGCTGTAAGCTACTCTGCTACTTTGCATATCATCAAAATTTATTTTATATAGATAACACCATTTGCCCTGGTCGAGCAGCCTTTCACTGATACACATACATCACCCAGCTCACTCACCACACATGGAACCATAATGTTAGAGATATGACTATGGTTTACTGTTTTTAAAAAATCCAGCTCTCAGAACATAGTGTAGTATTCTGACCATTAAGGAACAAGTTTAGAACATTGCCTTCTTAGATACTGGAGCAAGATTCTCCTTGTACTTTTCAGTTCCTTTCAGTTTCTCAACCAGTATGTTCCCATAATGAGCACTCCCTTCCCTTCATACACAAATAAAGTGAGTAGGACTTTTATTTTCAAGGGGCAGAGTCCTTTTGGTGGTAACACCCGGACTTTGGAATTCCCTCCTTGGGCTGTGAGGCTTCATGTCTTCCCAAGTTCAAATGAATTTTGAAAACTCACATATTCAAATATAATATTAATGTTTGTCCTCTGCTGTTTTAGTATAAATATTTTATTAAGTTTTATAGTGTAATTACAGGACTGCTGACTGCATTTTCATTATGTTTCAGATAGTTTAAATTGCTTACTGAACTGTGGCTGCTTGCTTTGTTTTGTAAGGCAGATGTAGTTGAGTTGTAGCCAGTGTTAGTCACAGTCAAGGGTGGACCCATAGATATTAATACATTTAAGGTGGTCATGTCCATTAAATCCAGTGGGTCTACTCTGGGTATGACTAACATTGGATGCCATCCTTTAAATATAAATGTTGAACGAAAAGTGTTTTATAAATTGAAGTAATAATGATGCGTTGTTGTTGTTGTTGTTGTTGTTGTTGTTGTTGTTGTTAAACTTTATATCCCACTCTTCATCTCAAAGATGTCCAGGAGAGCAAACAAGCAAGCAATGAAATGATTTAAACACCTAAAAACAGTTCTAATACTCAAGGTTTGTTGGAAAAGAAAGGCCTTCAGTAGGCAGTGAAGAGACAACAAAGACAGTAAAGTAAAGGTAAAAGGACCCCTGACCATTAGGTCCAGTCGTGACCGACTCTGGGGTTGCGGCGCTCATCTCGCTTTATTGGCCGAGGGAGCCAGGGTACAGCTTCTGGGTCATGTGGCCAGCATGACTAAGCCGCTTCTGGCGAATCAGAGCCTCGCACGGAAACGCCGTTTACCTTCCCGCCGGAGCGGTACCTATTTATCTACTTGCACTTTGACATGCTTTTGAAGTGCTAAGTTGGCAGGAGCGGGGACCGAGCAACGGGAGCTCACCCCATCATGGGGATTCGAACCACCAACCTTCTGACTGGCAAGTCCTAGGCTCTGTGGTTTAACCCACAGCGCCACCCGCGTCCCAACAAAGTAGTTGTGAAGACACAAAACTCATTAACCAACAGAACAATCCTATGCATGTCTAGTCAGATGTAAATCCTATTGGCTCCAGTGGAAGGGAGCAAGGTAAAATAAAGATAGGTCTTTCCTACAAGACATTTCCAGTATTTTCTATCTCCTCTCCTGAGATGAGGATGATTTGGGTGCTGTGGATTGGGGTCTGTGGCTTTCTAGCCATAGGATTGCTTACCCAACATTGACACCTTAATAAAGTTGAATGAAGGCAACTGGTTTTGCCTAATCCTGCTCATTTCCATCTCTTCTCAACTCCTCTAAATTCGCATTAGTGCAATATGACATACTGAAAGTAGAAGCCTTGACAGGTGCCAAGGCTGTGTTAGGCTGACATTCTTTATATTTTGTCTCTGAACAGACCAAGTCTTCAGTTAAAACAAGAAACTTGAGAAACTCACAAGTGAAACTCACAAGTATCTATACTCATGTGGATAGGAAATGTTTTGTTCTGCATTAACTGCACAGTTTTGTAAATCTTTTGCTGTACAGTACTTGATAATACTATCAATAATGCAAATGGCACTCTGGAAATGGCACCATGCATTTTATTTTATTTTTAAGCTTACCATCTCTCAAAATTGTGGTCTCTATTAGAAGAGCAGAATCTACCAAGCATTCTGCATAGGCAACTGAACACGGAAAAGTTATTAGAGTTGTTTTATTGCTAAGAGCTGAGTAAACACCTTTAATTCTTATTGCTCTGTTTTCTACTCCAGTATGCCTTTTATTTATTTAATCATAAAACTATGGTTCAATAGCTATTTTGTCTTGGCTGTTGCTGGAGCCACGATCCAATAAATTAATCCAGGACACATCTGGGGACAGATATTTAGAAATGTGTTGGGATGTGTTTGACGTTATGGATCATCCAGCAGCCAGAAAATTGGGACTCCATGACCCCCGTTCAATACGTATTTTCTTTTCCTCTCTCCCTTATTTTTCAAATTTAAATTACACAGAAGAAAGAAAGAAAACCAAGCAAAAACAAGAAGATAAATTATACAATCTTATATTGCCAGTTTGCAGTAACACAGTCCTCATTCTGAGCATTGCAGTGCAAAACAAATGGATTGCATTTCTCATAAAACCTATCCATAGATCATCCTGCTACTCTAACTTGAACATAAAGAGATCAGCTCGTTCATTACAGCTCTGTGAAATAGTTTGGCTAAACATTCCTCCCAACTCTATTACCCCCAGTGTTTTGCTGGTGACATCCTTGAAGACATATTAGAGTGGCGCATCTTAGGGTCCCTCCACACACCCTTTTTATTCATTATGATTTGGGCTTATGATGGTGTCAGGTGGCTAGACACGATCCTGCTTGCAACACTGTTTGGCTCTGCAAAGGTTCCAGGTCAGGCAAACTGCTTTGCTTCCGGTCATTGCATGCCCTGTAACCTCCTGCTCAAATCCCGTATCCTTTTCTATCACAAATGTTCCGGTTTATTTTTTGTCTCGTGTTTGTTGTGCTATGCTATAAGAGTGCCCCTCCCGATGGCAATAATGCAGTAACATTGGGGAAGCATCACAGAACAGCTAATAAAATAGAATGATGTGTGTATGGTCCAGTATAAATTCATCACTAGTGCACTATATTGTGTCAATGACAGGTTGCAGAATACACCTAAAAACTAATAAGCAGCGCTCTGGAGGGGCCCTTAAATTGTGGCGCCTAGTGCACATTCAAGTATCCCTTCCCCCCCATTGACCTTGGGCCAGTCACTGCCTCTCAGCCCAACCTGCCTCACAGGGTGGTTGTGGCGATTAAATGAAGAGGGGAAGAACAATGTATGGTGCCTTGAGCTCCTTGGAGGAAAAGTTGGGATATAAATGCCATAAGTAAGTAAGTAAAGTAAATAAGTAAATACTTCCCATAATTTCTTCAGCCATCTTTACAAGTTAACCTTGATGAGTAGACAATGGGCATATCCAATCTGTTAGTATTTTACAGGAAGGATTCAAAATTTAGGTTTGCTCCATAAAGTGGATTTAAAGTGCTCGGTCTCTGTAGTGCAACAAAATGCACTTCAAAAAGAATCAGAGTTTGTGCAGCAAGGACAATGATGGGGAAATGCACTGAAAAGTAGGATGAACAAGTTAATAATGGGAAGATGCTTGAGCACCCTAGACAGGATGAATGCCCATTGCTGTATAACTTCCTGACAAATTGGAGCAAATGCTCAGTGTTTTTGACTGTACGAGTTGTTGACCCACTGTTTATGTCTTGGAATACTGCCGTATTGCCCCTTTTGTTCAAATTTCTTCTGATAATTTTTATGGATATCTTTCATCTCCTTACCTTTTACCTGACCGTGCTCAGTTGGTTCCCCCACCTTTTGTTGAATTTGTTGGAATACTCTGCTAGTCTTGTTTGTTATCGATTTAATAGAATAATAATAAATCAATTATTAAAAGACCACTGGTGACTCAGAGACATATTAATTATCAAGCAAATCAGGATAAAGGCTCAATAAACAGGTCACATAATAGAGCCTTGCATACATGGAGGGAGAGGGGGACTATGTCTGTTAGCCCTGCCCCTGATTTCGCACACCCACTGGATTCATCTCACAGTCACTACAAGGTTTAGATGTGCGATGTGATGAAAACCTGGATCTTGACACCCCATAGATTTCTCCCAGATATTAACTGCTGTGGCAATCAGGCAGTAGGTTAAATGCAAAGTTGCCCTCCTGCAGATAGTAGGATTTTTCCAGTAGGACTCCATCTCTCTTCAGTCACAGCCAACATGGTCTATGGACAGCACTGGGGGTGGGGGTGCAGTCAACATCTGGAGGGACACAAGTTCTCCATCTCTGCTCTAGAGAGCATTAATGGAATTGACAAGTGATCCAGTTTACCACATCCTCAAACATTTGACCCAGTCCAACTTAGTATGCTAAGCACTATACCACTTCTGCTCTTATGACTGATATTAGGAACCATGGTTCCCAGATAAGAAGTTATGACTCAGGAAGGAGATGGCTCTTTCTTTGAAACCAATCAATGTGAGTTTTCTAGCAGATTGCCACAGCAGAGGATCATACGCTTTGGCAATGCATATTTAATCATTCTTGAGAAGGGAACAGGTTATAGCAGCATAGCTCTGGAATTTCCTCTCAGCGTCCCTGCAGTGGGCATTCCACATAGCACTGCTCTTAGTCTGCAAAGAGAAAATATGTTAAAGGGAAATGCCTTGCCAGCGTCATCTTACACTCCGTTCCTGATCAGAGTTAACTGGGAAGAAGAATGCTGACTCACTGTTGTCACCTGATTGTGGCCAGGAGACGAGGGCAGGCAACTACGAAAGCGCATCTCTGGCTGAGAGTTACTCATTTGCAGAAGATCAAGGGTGGCAAAGCAATATGGTTTCCCATTACGCAAATCAGTATTTTGCACATCACATACATAAAATTTCCTATTTTGTCATTTTGGATTTGGAAGCTGTGCAGGATGACCAATAGCTCTTTCATGCAAGAATCCAAGTTGTGAGATTAATATGAGAAAGAACCGTAGCTCAATGGCAAAGCACATGTTTGCATGTGTAAGATTTGGTAATTCCCTGGCTTTTAAAAGGAATCGGGTGGTATGGATGAGTTGCTACCAAAGTTAACAGCATTTGGCTAGATGGTTCTGTGGCTTGATTCAGTACAACACAGTTTCATATGTCCATACCTCTGCTTCATTGTGAATTCTTGAGTGATATGGTGTCTTGAGGGTTCTAGAACTTCCCTGGATGTGTGGAATTGCTTCATAAAAAAGATATCCTAGGCTTTAGTGGCTGGTATGGTGGGGGCAGAACAATGGAGCCTCCCTCCAGATGCTAGCTGTCAGGGAACTGCCATTGGAGCGGGAGGCGGAGAAGAGGCTCCCGGACAATGGAGGAGAGGGTCCTGGTAGGAGGAGGGATAGCCCATCCGCTGGGGAAGGTAATCAGTGTAACACCAGTGGAGAAGGGGAGGAGATAGAGGAATTGGAGAGGTGGCTCCAGGACTCTTCGCAGGAGACCAGCGGAGAGGGCACAAGTGCTCCTTTGCCCACACCCAGCTTGCGCAGAAAGCTTTCGCGCAGGCAACGGGGGAGGAGGCTGGGCGTCAAACAGCTTTTATGTTGGAAGCGGTTTAAGAAACGCCCACTGACGGATTCTGCCAGCGACTGAGGC